>NC_137328.1:8796038-14013381 GCF_965287045.1 Carcharhinus amblyrhynchos
TTTGAGTTGTCTCTCAAGAAGTTCGCACCGCAGAAGGAGTCACTCTGGCCCCAGTGAAGTTGTCTTCTCGGCATTGTGAACACCCGTCCATCAGCTAAGGGTGACCGGTCCTCCAGTTGTGGCTAAGAGATGGCCAATTCGCAATGATACAATAAATGTGCCCCAAGCCAACAAAAGAGAGGGAAAAGAATAAAACCTCAGGCTTTCAAATATTCTGATTTCTCTTGGGGAATTCATTAATGATGTTCACATTTCTAGGAGTTCTCCCTTCCCCACTCAATTTCCCCCCCCCCTACCAAGTGTTCCAAGTATCAACTTGAAACATATCAGTTTGACCCATTTTCCCCACAGGTCTGTAGCCCCATGCTTTGCATTGTTCAGAGGGTTAACTATCAAGCTTCCAGATCCACCAGACATGACACCGTGAACCTCTCCTTGTGGGGAGCTCTCTCTCTTTCAGGCATAAAGACTGCAAATCACTGAATCCCCCAATGGAACAGGAGGCGGCCATTCGGCCCATTCAAGTCTGCCCCGACTCACCAAACGAGCATCTCTTGGGCTTGTGGTCATTATTTACCCCGCGCACAGCGAGTTCCCCGACACGCCCCCCATCTCCAACCCAATTCACTTCAACTAACACATCGCTTTTTATTGTTCCAAAACAAAATTAAGAAACTTCAGCGTTCTCCCTCCCAACCAGCACGGAACGGAATCCTCCAGTCCCCGCAGAAGGCAGTTCGCTCCATCCTGCCTGGTGCTGGCTCTTTGCAAGGGACTATATCCAATCCAACCCCTCTGAGCTCTGCAGATTTCCAGTACTTGTCACGAATTCTCCATCATACTCGTGTCCCGTTTACCGGATTCTTTCCACATTATCACATCCCTTTTTTTTCCATAGATCATCCAAATGCACAGGAGGAGGCACTTCCATCCATCCTGCCCGTGCTGGGCCCCCTGAAAGGGCTATCAAACCGCGTCCTGCTCCCTCTCTCCCCCCTTCAAGCCGCGCCAGGATGTGTTAGTGTCCAAGAGACGCTCACAGTTTCCACATCACATTTACCGAATTAACGCGACACGATCACCTTTCGATACATCAGAGAATCAAGTCATTCGGTCCATCCTCTCTTTACTAGCCCCCTTTGAATGAACAATCCAGCTAGGATCCACTCTTTTTGTTCTTTCCTATACCATTTGCTTCTATTCAAGTATTTTGTCTCACTACTAAAAAAAAACCACTCGGTCCACCGTATCTGTACTAGCCCCTTTTTTGGAAAGGACGATCCGGTTAAGTCCCACTCTCCATCGCTCTTTGCCACAACATCTGCTCTTAGTCAAGAATTTTGTCCAACACGTAATCATACAACCATTCGGCCCATCTTAACCGAGCTAGCCCCCTCCAGAGGGCAATCCAATTAGACCAAGGCTTGCTCTTTGCTGCCACATTTGCTCGTGTTCAAGAATTTTGTCCAGTTCCCCCAACTCCGGGGATCCCGCAACCATTCCGCCCATCGTATGTGTGCTAGCCCCTTTTGTAAAAGAGCAATCCAGTTAAGTCCTATTCTCTTTTGTTTCCTACAACATTTGCTCGGAGTCAAGCATTTTGTCCAAGTGCGGAATCGTACAATCATTCGGTCCATCATAACCGTGCTAGCCCCTTTAAAAGGGCAATCCAGTTACGACCTACTCTCCATCGCCCTTTCCTGCAACGGTCGCTCGTATTCAATGATTTTGTCCAACTCCGGAACCGTACAGCCATTCGGCCCATCTTATCATTGCTAGCCCTTTTGTGAGGGCAGTCCAGTTAGGTCCGACTCTCTATCGCCCTTTCATGAAACACTAGCTCCCAGTCAAGTATTTTTTTGTCCAGCAAATCACCCCTTTGGGGGGGGGGGGTGAGACTCTGTTAAAAAGGGGGGGGAGGTGGTTGAGTCTCTGTTAAAAAGGGGGGGTGAGTCTCATTTAAAAAGTGGGGTGGCTTATTTGGACAAAAATACTTGAATGGGAGCAAATGTCGGAGATGACAAGGGGCAGAAGGACTAAACTAGATTGCTCTTATGAGTCAAGTTATCAGTTTTTGCAGGGTTGGCAGTGATTGCATTGCCTTACCTTGGACTGCCGGGGGTACTGCTTGCCCACGATGCTGACCACCGGGATCTGGATGGTGGACGAGAGGAACTCCAGTTGCAGCAGCTCGCCGGTGCTCTGGGGGAAGGCGAGCAGGGCGCTGACCCCCTGCACCACCACGGTGCGGCAGACACTCTCCAGGAAGGACTGGGGGTCGCGGCGGGAGGAAGGGGGCACCCCGAAGGCGGGCACCTCGCCCAGCCCCGTCTCCATGCCCACCACCAGCTCCACGGTGAGGTTGTAGGGCAGCAGGCGCGCCGCCCGGCCGTTGAGGCGCCGCACGGCGCGCAGCAGCGCATCGCGGGCAGCGGCGGCCGGCGGGACCGGAGAATGTTGGCTGTTGCCCAGCGCGGAGCTGTTGGACAGCGCCCGCGGCGGAGCTCCGGGAGGCAGCAGCAGCACCGCTCCCAGCCGCACCGTGTGCCCGATGCGCCGGAGGATGTGGCAGGGTTGCGGGTGGCTGCGGGAGGCGGGCACGCTGCTGGGCAGGAGGAACAGCAGCAGCAGCAAGGGGCAGAGCGGCCACAGCAACACCCCCGGGAGCAGGCGGCTGCCTCGCAACACTCTCATCACCCCTCCCCGCAACACCACCAAGTAGCAAATTGCAAAAACTGCCCGAAAGAAAACCCCCAGTTCAAACTCCGACTCGCATCAAATGCAAAAGAAGAGCCGATGCAAAAGGCTGCCCGAGAGCCTGGGCACAAAGTGCAAAAGAGAGGAACTGCTTTGGTGCCGCCGGTTTTGCACGCGAGGCTGCGGGAGCGGAAACTTGTTGCGGGTTTTGCGGCGTCTCGCGCTGCCCAGCGCCACATTCCACGTTCCATCCATTGTCCGGGAGAAGGGGCGGGGCCCCGGGCAGGCCGCCACTGCGCCTGCGCCCCCGCTGGCCCCGCCTCCCACTGTGCCATCTATCTGGTTTGATTTCATTCATTCTTCGCATCATCCATCTCTTACTCTGGCTCCGTGCTTTTAAAACTCAAACTCTCCAACAATACACGCTGGTGAGCACTGCCGCCTCACAGGATCTCCAAGAAGGACTCACAACTCCAGGGACCCCGGGCTCAATTCCCGACCTCGGGTCGCTGTCTGTGCTGACTCCGCACGTCCTCCCCGTGTCTGCGTGGGTTTCCTCCGGTTTCCTCCAAACGGCGTGATGCTTAGGGTGCATTGGCCATGCGAAATTCTCCCTAGGTGTGCCTGAACAGGGTCGGAGTGTGGTGACCACGGGAGTTTCGCAGTAGCTTCATTGCAGTGTTAATGTAAGCCAACTTGTGACACTGATAAATAAATTTAAGTAGGGTGGCACATAGTGGTTAGTAGTGCTGCCTCGCAGCGCCAGGGACCCAGGCTCAATTCCAGCCTCGGGTCACTTTCTGTGTGGGGTTTGCACATTATCCTGGTGTCTGCATGGGTTTCCTCCGGCTGCTCCGGTTTCCTCCCACAGTGCAAAGATGTGCAGGTTAGGTGGATTGGCCATGCTAAATTTTCCCTTAGTGTCAGGGAGATTAACGGGGTAGGGTTATGGGGATAGGCCTGGGTACAATTATGATCGGCGCAGATTTAATGAGCTGAGTGGCCCTCTGCACTGTAGGGATTCTTTGATTCTATGAATGCTATCGTTCTCTACACCCTATCTATGACTGTAACACTACATTCTGCACCCTCTTCTTTCCTTCTCTATGTACGGTATGCTTTGTTATACAGCACGTAAGAAACAATGCTTTTCAATGTATGCTAATACATGTGACAATAATAAATCAAATCAACTCAGTAGAGTGGGGTGGCACAGCGGCACAGTGGTTATCACTGCTGCCCCACAGCTCGAGGGACCCGGGTTCGATTCCCGGTTTGGGTCACTGTATGTCTGTGCGGAGTCTGCATGTTCTCCCCGTGTCTACGTGAGTTTCCTCCGGGTGCTCCAATTTCCCCCCACAGTATGAAAGAAGTGCTGGTTAGATGCATTGGCCATGTTAAATTCTCCCTCAGCGTACCTGAACAGGTGCCAGAGTGTGGCAGCTAGGGGATTATCACAGTAACTTTATTGCAGTATTAATGTAAGCCGACTTGTGACACTAATACATAAACTAAACTAAAACCTTAGTCAGGGAGGGCATGAGGCTGGCCCATTGTGCTGGGGGTGGGCTGACGCCTGCAATTGTAGCTTCCTTAAGATAGGGTAAAGGATCAGAGTAGCCAATGAGGTCAAACCGAGGCTTTATTTGGTACAATTTTTCAAAGCCATTTCGGCCTTTTTGCTGCGATGAAGCGTCAGATCGAGTCCAGGACGGGGTGCAATGCCTCATCTTGTCAGCTCGGATCTGGTTTGTCCCTCATGTGGGGACCACGATTGGGTTGAATTTGAATTGGCTTTTTTGATTGGAAGCGGTTTGTCCAGGACAAGACTAGTCCATTGCATGTCGGGTGTGCTGACATCTGCAATGTCCCCAAGTGCAGTATACTAAACTGCAAAATTTATTAAAAAGTAGGCAATTCAGCTCTTCGAGCCTGCTTCGCCATTCAATCATCTCATGGCTGATCTGTCCCTGGTCTCAGATCCACTTCCCTACCAGTTCCCCATATCCCTTTAACCCATTTTTTAAAATCAGAAATAGATCTCTCTCCACCTTGAAACCATTTAATGATTCAGAATCCACTGCGCCATCAAGCTAAACAAATTCAACACCCTTTGTGAGGAGCAGCTCCTGCACATCACTTATCATAAAATCCCTACAGTGCAGAAGAAGCCCATTCGACCCATCAAGTCTACACTGACAACAGTCCCACCCTATCCTGTTACCTTACGCATTTAACCTGGCTAATCCTCCTGACACTAAGGAGCAATTTAGCATGGCCAATCCACCTAACCCGCACAAATTTGGAGTGTAGGAGGAAACGGAGCACACGGAGGAAACACACACAGACATGGGGAGAATGTGTAAACTCTACACAGACAGTCACCCAAGCTGGGAATTGAACCCAGGTCTCTGGCACTGTGAGGCAGCAGTGCTAACCACTCTGCCACCACGCTGCCCTTATTTATTATTAGGAAAATACGATGTCAACATCCTTGGGATTATGATCGATCAGAAACTCAACTGGGCTCATCACATAAACACAGTGGCTACAATAGCAGTTTTAATAGTTTATTTATTTATCCAGGTAGATATATTTATTTTAAGTTTATTTATTAGTATCACAAGTAGGCTTATATTAACAGTGCAATGAAGTGACAGTGAAAATCCCCAAGTCACCACACTCTGGTGCCTGTTCTGGTGCACTGAGGGAGAATTTAGCACAGCTGATGCACCTAACCAGCACGTCTTTCGGACTGTGGGAGGAAACCAGAGCAGACGCAGGGAGAATGTGCAGACTCCACACAGACAGTGATCCGAGCTGGGAGTCGAACCTGAGTCCCTGGTGCTGTGAGGCAGCAGTGCTAACCACTGTGCCACCGTGGAAAAAATAGCTGTGACATATACCAAATATGTCAAATCATAGATAATCTGATCTTAAAATCTCTTTTAGCGGCATGTATTACCACACCAATCTCTCATATTATTTAGACGATTATCCATCTCCCCTCTTCATTTTAAACAATTTTAGCCTTCCATGACTGCTCTGCAGCCAAACATAAAATCAGATCAGCTTTCAAGTTCATTCTGAAATGTGTTCGCTAATCCATACTTCGAAAGTATAATTAATCTTCTGCATGTACCCCGAACAGGCACCAGGGTGTGGCAACTGGAAGAACACACAGGAATTTCTGTGACTATAGACATGACTCCAGGATGCCCCCTTACTGCCAGAGTCAAGACTGCCATAGAAAGGATATGCAGGACATGGTGCAGGGGTAGATTGACCAGCCTGAGGTCATGCTTCATGTTTGTACGAATTACTTAGATAGGCAGGTGGGTACGGTCATACAGTCAGAATTTAGGAAGTTAGGCTAAAAAAAACTAGCAAGCAGGACTTCAAAAGTAGTAGGGACATTTTGCTTGTTCAGCTGGGAGGACTTTAATATAAAGTTTGTTCATTAGTGTCACAAGTAGGCTTACATTAACACTGCAATGAGGTTTTTGTGAAAACTTCCTAGTTACCACACTCCGATGCCTATTCACTGAAGGAGGATTTAGCATGGCCAATGCATCTAACCAGCATGTCTTTGGACTGTGGGAGGAAACCGGAGCACCGGGAGGAAACCCATGCAGACATGGGGAGAATGTGCAGACTCCGCACAGTCACCCAGGCCAGGAATCAAACTCATGTCCCTGGCGCTGTGAGGCAGCAGTGCTATCCACTGTGCCACCGTGCGGTCACTGGGGTGAAGGTGGACTACTCATGTGGCTCACACACTACCCTAGGTTTCCCATCACTGACCACCAGTTTCTGATTTGTTGTCAGTCTAGAGCTTTAAGCATTATAGAGCCAAGATACCTAGCTGGACTTAACATACAAATCAGGCAAGATCGAACTGAACAGTGGAACAGGCTCAAGGGGCTGAATGGCCTCCTCCCATTGCTATATGCAAAGTTGGGTAAGTCGAGAGGGAGAGAATTTTGTCAGAACCTTCTCAGAGATTTTCTCAATGTTTTCTTTTATTGTTGATTTATGTTCTAGGAATCAATAAATAAAGAATCATTGTTTTCTGAAGAAAATAAATTGTAGGGAGCGTTGTCTGAAATTTTGTGAAATGTACTGCGAGCGATTGAGGTAGCGCAGAGGAAAAAGTCAAGCCTATATATCATGAAGATCTCAGGAAGTAAAGTTAAGGGAGGCCGTTTCACATGTAATTCTGTAGAAGCTCCCAGTCGACCCATTGCAGCATTCAGTTGCTGTTGAATGTTTCCAGAATTTTGACTTCTACTACCCCGTGTGGAGAACTACCCAGGCATCAGTCACCCTCTGCGTTGAAATATTTCCAGAAATGAATTTTGAGCTTTCCTTTGATCAGTTTGTGCCTATAAGTCCGTGTCTTGGCTTAATTTGAAATAATGCCCACAATTAACCGCTATTGAAGTTTATTTATTAGTGTCACGAGTGGACTTACATTAACACTGAAGTGAAGTTACTGTGAAAATCTCTCCCCGTCACCTGTTTGGGTGCACTGAGGGAGAATTTAGCATGGCCAATGCACCTAACCAGCACATCTTGGAGACTGTGGGAGGAAACCGGAGCACCTGGAGGAAACCCATGCAGATACGGGGAGAATGTGCAGACTCGCACAGACAGTGACCCAAGCCAGGAATCGAATGCGGGTCCCTGGAGCTGTGAGACAGCAATGCTAACCACCGTGCAATTGCTGTGTTTTAACCATCTCTGTGAATCCCCTTCTTACGCATTTTCTTTTAGAGGTGAGTTGTTCTAACCTTTTCTTATGCTGCACTATGGATTAACCATCCTCTTTAAGTAAATATGTTTCCTCCATTTGTGTAAAACCTCACGCTCGATTGTATTAAATTTTATTTGCAATAGAACCATCAATTTGCAAAGAATATCTAGATCCTTTGATTCTTTCTCCAATTTCCAGATGCTGCATTTGAATCTCTTGAAAGTCCTTGCCATCCCCCCCTACCCCAGTTTAGTATCATTTGGCCAACTTCCATGGAATTTCTGAATATCCATGCCTTAGATTAGAAACTGTGGAAACTCCACTTAATGTATTTCCCAAAAATAGCTTCATTCCTCTCGTGGGTTTCCTCTGGGTGCTCCGATTCCTCCCATATGACAAAGACATGTGGGTTAGATGGATCGGCCATGCTAAATTGCCCCTTAGTGTCAGGGGATTAGCAGGGTCAATATGTGGGGTTACGGGGATAGGGCCTGGTTGGGATTGTTGTAAGTGCAAGCTTGATGGGCTGAATGGCCTCTTTCTGCACTTTAGGGATTCTGCGATATTGGTGTCCTATGATCTATGGTAATACCATTGATTTGGCTTGAAAACTGCTTATTTCCACTTTTGTATTATCATCTGACTCAAGTTGTCCCTAATCCAAGTTTCATCCATTTCTTTGCACTATCTCAACTTGATTGTTCCAATGCTGGCCAGCTTTCTATTGAGTATAAACTTGAGATCATTCAAATCCCTGCTGTCCATATCACAACTTGCACCAAGTCCCCTTCACACACCTCCTCTGCCTGCTGGCCTAGATTGGTCAAGCAATGCCTCAATTTTAAAACTCTCACCCTTGTTTGCAAATACTTCCATTGTCCTGCCCCTCCCTATCTCTGTGACTTTCTCCAACCCTACGACCCTCCAATGTCTGTGCTCCTGTAATTCTGGCCACTTGAGCATCTGCCATTTTAATCACTTCACCATCGGTGGCCATTTCCTATCCCTGTAACCCCACATATTGAACCTGCTAATCCTCTGACACTAAGGGGCAATTTAGCATGGCCAATCCATCCACCCCATATGTCTTTGTCGTGTGGGAGGAATCGGAGCACCCAGAGGAAATCCACGAGAGGAATGAAGCTATTTTTGGGAAATACATTAAGTGGAGTTTCCACAGTTTCTAATCTAAAACATGGAGATTGGTGGCCATTTCTTCCAAAGCTACATCCAAAGATCTGGAATTCCCTCCCTGGACCTCCTCATCTCTCCTTCTCGCTATCAGACCCTTATTAAATCCCACCTTTTTGACTAAGCTTTTGGTCTTTATGTGGCAAATTTTGTTTTATAACTCTCCTGGACATGCTTCGGGACATTTAACTGTGTCAAAGGTTCTAAATTGGTGAGACCACAGCTAGAGTAAGATGTGCAGTTTGGTCACTACATTGTAGAAAGGATTGACTGCACTGGAGGAGCTGCAGAAGAGATTCACCAGGATGCTGCCTGGGATGGAACATATATATTACGAAGAGAGGTTGGGTAGGCTTGGGTTGTTTTTGTCGGAGCAGAGAAGACTGAGGGGCAACCTGATGGAGGTGCACAAAATAATGAGAGGCATAGACAGCATGGATAGTGAGCAGCTGTTCCCCTTAGTTTAAGGGTCAGTCATAAGGGGACATAGGTTCAAGGTGAGGAGTAGAAGTTCAAGGGGGGTGTGAGGAAAACCCTTTTTACCCAGAGGGTGCGATGGTCTGGAATACACTGCCTGAAATGCTGATAGAGTTCAGTCTCCTCACATTCTTTAAAAAGTACCTGGATGAGCACTTGGCAAGTCACAACATTCAAGGCTATGGGCCAAGTGCTGGTAAATGGGATTAGGTGGGAGTTCAGATGTTTGTCATGTGTTGGTGCAGACTCGATGGGCTGAAGGACCTCTTCTGCACTGTTTGGTTTTATGCTTCTATTACTTTTGCTGTTTGTTCCTTTCTGTTATTCCATCACTTATGTTTTATCTACAATACCATCTAAGCTCTATTATAAGTTTTCTGAAAGCCTAGGCACTAATTACCTTGTAATATATGATAACAACTGACCTGCTCAATGGTGTCAGTTTTTTTGTGAACATTGAGATGGATATAAAATGCAAGGAAACACTAAGCAACTGCATCTTACCTTCTGGACCAATTTATGAATAGTTCTTAATGTTACCAACCACTCTGCTGAAACATGCATGTTAAATTCAGGAATTTTATTGTGAGCTTCTCTCCAGATGTGAATAATTATACAATCTTTCAGCGCCTAATAATGTTCAGAGAATCATGGTTGATTTGGAGTTCCAACATAATTAACTACAAGTAAATTCATCTGGTTTCATTTCACAATGGCAAATCTCGCTGGGAGTGTTACTACATAAAAGGTTTTCTTTTTATTCAGTTAGGGGATGTGGGTGTCACTGGCTAGGTCCATCCCTATTGCCCTTTGTGGTGAGCTGCTTTCTTGAACTGCTGCAGTCCTTGAGATATAGGTACACCCACCGTGCTGTTTGGGAGTTCGAGCATTTTGACCCAGTGACAGTGAAGGAACAATAATATATTTACATGCCACTTAGTATTAGATCCAAGGAAGAGGCTTTGGCAATGGAGGCATTGGCTTAGTGATATTATCGCTGGGCTACTAATTATGAAATTCAACTAATGTTCTGGGCACCCAGCTTTGAATTCCGCCACAGCAGATTTGAATTCAATAATAAAATCTGGAATTAAGAATTTATGGATGACCTTGAAACCATTGTCAATTGTCAGAAAAACTCATTTCATTCACTAAAGTCCTTTAGAGAAGAAAATCTGCCATCCTTACCTGGTCTGGCCGACATGTGACTCCAGAGCCTCAGTAGTATGGTTGACTCTCAATTGCTCTCTGAACAAGAGCAAACAAAGATGGGCAATAATTGCTGGCCAGCCAGTTGCACCCATGTCCCACAAGTAAATAAAAATAATACAAATTGGCCCGAAAAAAAATAGGGCTGAGGATTGGGAGCAGTTCAGAATTCAACAAAGGAGAACAAAGGGATTGATTAAGACGGGTAAAACAGATCACGAGAGTGGGGAACACAAAAATAGAACTAAAAGGTTCTATGGGTATGTAAAGAGAAGAAGATTGATGAAGACAAAGGTAGGACCCTTACAATCAGAAACAGGGGAATTTTTAAGGGGAAACAACTGAATATATACTTGGGTCTGTCTTTACAAATGAGGACACAAATAACAGACGATACAGGCTGGGAAACACAGGGTTTCGTGAGAGGGAGGAGCTGAAGGAGATCAGTGTTAGTAGATAAATGGTGTTAAATTGTTGGGATTGAAGGCCAATGAACCCTGAGGGCCTGATAATCTACTAATATACTTAAAGAAGTGGCCCTAGAAATAATGGATGCATGGCTGGTCATCTTCCAATATTCTATATATTCTGGAACAGTCTCTACAGACTAAAAGGTAGCTAATGTAACTGTTCCATTTTAAAAGAGTGGTAGAGAGAAAACAGGGAATTACAGACCAGTCATTCTGACGCGGTAGTGGGGAAAATGCTAGAGTCCATTAAATATTTAATAGTAGAGCACTTGAAAAGGAGTGACGGGATCAAGCAGAGTCGGCACAGATTTATGAAGGAGAAATCTTCCTTGATAAATCTACTGGAATTCTTCGAGAATGTAACTAGTAGAGTTGATGATGGGGAGCCAGTGAATGTGGTTTATTTGGACTTTCAGAAGGCTTTCAACAAAGTCTCACATGAGAAATTAGTGCGTAAAATTAAACACATGGAATTGGGGGTAGTGTATTGAGATGGATAGCGAACTGTTGACAGACAGGAAATGAAGAATAGAGTAAACAGATCTTTTTCCAAATGGCACAATGACTAATGGACCAGAAATTGATGCTAGGACCCTAGCTATTCACAATATATATTCATGACTTATACAAAGGAACTAAATGTAATTTCTCTATATTTGTGGATGGCACAAGACTAGGTGAGAGAGTGAGCTGTGAAGAGGATGCAGAAATGTTTCCTTGTGATTTGGACAAGTTGGGGGAGTGGGTAAGTACATGGAAGATCCTGTATCATATAGATAAATGTCAGGTTATCCACTTTGGTAGCAAAAACAGAAAGGCAGATTATTATCCGAATGGCTATGGATTGAGAGGGGAGAATGTGCAATGAGATCTGGGTGTCCTCGTATACCAGTCACTGAAGGTAAGCATGTAGGTACAGCAGGCAGTAAAGAAAGCAAATGGTATGTTGGCCTTCATGTAAATGTGAGGTTGGAAGCAAAAACAAGAAGGCAGATTATTACCTGAATGGTTGTAAATTGGGGGAAGAGAGTGTGCAGTGGAACCTGGGTGTCCTTGTGCACCAGTCGCTGAAGCTAAGCATGCAGGTGCAGCAGGCGGTAAGGAAAGCAAATGGCATGTTGGCCTTCATTGTGAGGGGTTTCGAGTACAGGAGCAGGGATGTGTTGTTGCAATTATACAGGGTGAGGCCACACCTTGAGTATTGTGTGCAGTTTTGGTCTCCTTTTCTGAGGAAGGATGTTCTTGTGCTTGAGGGAGTGCAGCAACGGTTTACCACGTTGATTCTGGGGACTGATGTATGAGGAGGGATTGACGAGGTTAGGATTGTTTTCGCTGGAGTTTAAACAAATGCGGGGTATCTAAATAAAGACTTATAATATTCAAACAGGAATAGACAGGGTAGATGCAGGAAGGATATTCCCAATGGTGGGGGAATCCAGAACCAAGTTCACAGTCTGAGGATTCAGGGTAAACCATTTAGGATGGGGATGAGGAGACATTTCTTCACACAAAACGTAGTGAGCCTATGGATTTCATTACCGCAGGAAGTAGTTGATCCAAAACATTGAATATATTCAAGAGGTGGCTGGATATAGCACTTGGGGTGAATGCAATCAAAGGTTATAGGGAAAAAGCAGGATTAGGCAATTGAGTTGGATGATCAGCCATGATCGTAATGAATGGCGGATCAGACTTGAAGGGCCAAATGGCCTCCTCCTGTTCCTATCTTCTATATTTCACAATGAGTGGATTTGAATACAGGAGCAGGAGTGTCTTGCTGCAATTATACAGGCTTTGGTTAGGCCACACCTAGAATATTGCATGCAGGTTGGATTTCCTCATCCAAGCAAGGATGTTATTGCTATAGAGGGAGTGTAGACAAGTTTTACCAGACTGAATTCCTGGGATGGCAGGACTGACAGTTGAGGACAGATTGAGTCAGTTCGGATTGTATTCACTGGAGTTCAGAAGAATGAGGTGGGAATCTCATAGAAACCTGTAAAATTCTAACAGGACTAGACAGGGTAGATGCAGGAAGTGTTTTCCTGATAGTCGATGTGTCCAGGAATAGGGGTCATAGTCTAAAGATATGGAGTTAAACTTTAGGACTGAGATCAGGAGAGATTTCTTCACCCAGAGAGTGGTGAGCCTGTGGCATTCACCACCATAGAAATAAGTTGAGGCCACAAGGTAGCATGTTTCCAAGAAGGAGTTAGATATAAGTCTTGGGGCTAAAGGGAACAAAGGACATTGGGGGTGGGGAGAAGCAGGAACAGGTTACTGAGTTGGAGGATCAGTCATGATCGTAATGAATGGTGGGGCAGTCTTGAAGGGCCAAATGGCTTATTCCTGTTGCTATTTTCTATGTTACGATGGTGAGTGATTTGAAGGGGAACCTCCAGGTGGTGGTGTTCCCATGCATCTGTTGCTCTAGGTGGCAATGGTGCTGGGTTTGGAAGATGCTGCCTAAGGAGCCTTAGTGAGTTCCTGCAGTGCATCTTGCAGGTGGTACACATGGCTGCCACTGTTCGTCAGTGGTGGATGGAGTGAATGTTGATGGAAGGTGTACCTATCAAGTGGTCTGCTTTGTCTAGATGGTGTTGAGCTTCTTAAGTGTTGTTGAGAGCCACACTCATCCAGGCAAGTGGAGAGTATTCCACCACACTTCTGACTTGTGCCTTATAGATGGTGGACAGGCTTTGAGGAGTCAGGAGATGAGTTACTCACTGCAGAATTCACAGCTTCTGACCTGCTGTTGTAGCTGCAGTACTTATATGGCTGGGTCCAGTTCAGTTTCCGATCAAAGGTAAATCCCCAGGATGTTGATAGTGGGGGCTCAGCCATTGAATAGAATCATAATCCCTAGAGTGCAAAATGAGGCCATTCAGCCCATTGGATCAACACTGACAACAATCCCATCCAGGCTCTATCCCCATAACCCCATGCATTTACCCTAGCTAGCCCCTCTGACACAAAGGGCAAATTTAGCATAGCCAAGCCACCCAATCGGCACATCTTTAGACTGTGGGAGGAAAGTGGAGTACCCAAAGGAATATGTGAGGAAACCCATACAGACACAGGGAGAATGTGCAAACTCCACATAGACAGTGACCCAAGTTGGGAATTGAACCTGGATCCCTGGAGCTCTGAGGCAGCAGTACTAATGGCTGTGCCGCTCAGTAATGGGTGATAATTATTCTGATCTGAATGTTTTGCTACTCACTGATTTTGGTTGAAATTGAGCAAGATTCAAAGCTATTGAGAATTGTTGGCTCTGACTTTAATTTTGAATTGCTCCAACAAATGCTGACAGTACAATGGATTGAAAAGCCTCTTCCTGTGCGCTAACCTTGCATGGAATTATGTATTTGAGTTTGCCTGTCTATACTTCACTTAGCTACTCTGGTGGCAGGAGGTCAGTTTGAATATAGTATACAATATTTTTTTGCTTTCAGTAGAAGTCAAAGGCTTTCCACAGAGCTAAGTCATTTCTTTCACTTGGTAACTATAAATTACATTGAAAAAAAGGATTGTTTTGTCAGCCTGTCTGGCTTTCACTGAGCTAACATTTCAGCAGTTTAATTCAGCAGTCAAAGCTGAACAAAGTGTAAACATAACCTCAAAAGAAAATAATTAAAATGTGTTCTCCAATGTGTTTAGGGATTACGAAGAAGGAAGAAAGTTGGCTGAAGGTTGTTCAATCAAATTATGGAGTGGGCATGGTCGCACAGCGGTTAGCACTGCTGCCTCACAGTGTCACGGACCTGAGTTTGATTCCAGCCTTGGGAGTTTGCACGTTCTCCCCATGTCTGTATATGTTTCCTCTCTCAGTCCAAAAATGCGCAGGTTTAGTTTGATTTATTATTGTCACATGTATTAACATACAGTGAAAAGTATTGTCAGTATGCTCTACAGACAAAGCATACTGTTCATAGAGAAGAAAATGGGACAGTGCAGATTGTAGTGTTACAGACATATCTAGGGTGTAGCGAAAAATCAACTTAATGCAAGGTAAGTTCATTCAAAAGTGTAATGGCAGCAGGGGAGAAGCTGCTCTTGAGTTGGTTGGCATGTGACCTCAGATTTCTGTACTTTTTTCCCGACAGAAGAAGGTGGAAGAAAGAATGTCCAAGATGCGTGGGATCCTTAATTATGCTGGCTGTTTTGCCAAAGCAGTGGGAAGTCTAGACGGCATCAGTGGATGGGAGGCTGGTTGGATGGGAGGTTGGATGGAGTGGTCATGCTAAGTTGTCCCTTAGCGTCCAAAGACGTGTCAGTAAGTGCACGGGGTTGTGGGGGTTGGGCCTGGTGAAGATGCGCTTTCGGAGAGTTGCTGCAGACTCATTGGGCCAAATGGCCTCCTTCTGCAGTGTAGGAATTCGATGGAATTGAGAATGTCTCGCTGATGCATGTTCAGAAAGTATGCACACTGTTTGTACTCAGACTAAACTCTCGCCTGAAAAGATTTTTAAAAGTGCTTTCTAGGATGTGGATGTCATTGACAGGGCCAGCATTTGTTGCCTGTTCCTGATTGCCCTGGAGAAGATGGTGGTGGACCACCTTTTTGAACTGTGTGGCACTTATTGTGCAGGTATACCCACAGTGTCTTGGGGAAAGGAATACCGAGCTTTTAACCCAGCGACAGTGAAGTAGTTCCGTGCCAGGATGGTGTGCGGCTTGGAGGGGAACATAACGTTGGTGGTGTTCCCATGTATCTTCTGCCCTTCTCCTTCTTGGTGATAGAGGTCACGGGTTTGGAAGAAGCTGTTGAAGGGTCCTTGGTGAAGTGTGAGTGGTGGACACTGCTGTTTCTGTGCATTGGGTGGTGGAGGGAGTGAATGTTTCAGATGATGGATGCCAATCAATCCCACTATGTTGTCCTGAATGGTTTTGGGCTTCTTGAGTGTTGCTGGAGCTGCAGTTATCCAGGCAAGTGGGGAGTATTCCATCACACTCCTGATCTGTGCCTTGTAGATAGTGGACAGACTTTAGGGAGACATGAGCTGAGTTACTTGCCACAGGATTCCCAACCTCTGACCTCTTGTAGCCAGGGTATTTATGGTTAGCCCAGTTCAGTTTCTGGTCAATGGTAACCCCCAGGATGTCAATAGTTAGGGATTGTTATGCCAAGGGGTGATGATTATATTCTGTCTTGTTGGTGATGATCATTGCCTGGCACTTGTGTGGCGTGAACGTTGCAACTTATCAGAGCATGGTTGTTGTTCAGGTCTTCCTGCTTGCCGACAGAGCTATATAAATACTGTGGCTCCAAGAGCAGGTCAGAGGATGGGAATTCTGCAGTGCAACTCATTTCTTGACTCCCCAAAGCCTGTCCACCAGCTACAAGTCAGGAGTGTGATGTAATTTTCTCCATTTCATAGAATCCCTACAGTGCTGAAGGAGGCCATTTGGCACAATGAGTCGACACCGACAATAATCCCACCCAGGCCCTATCCCCATAATCCCACATATTTACCCTGCTAATCCCTCTAATTTACACATGCCAGGACACGTAGCAGCAATTTAGCATGGCCAAGAAACCTAACCCTCATATCTTTGGAGTGTGGGTGGAAACTGGAGGACCTGGAGGAAACCCACACAGACAGGGGGAAAATGTGCAAACTCCACACAGTGATCCAAGCCGGGAATCGAACCCAGGTCCTTGGAGCTATGAGGCAGCAGTGCTAACCACTGTGCCACCACGCCGCCCAAACTGGATTGGCTTGGATGTTGCCTCCAACAATACTCAAGAAGCTCGACACAATGCTTCAGCGTCAGAGGAATTGTAAATGCTAATCAACATTTTCCAATCATCAGCGAACATCCCCACTTCTGACCTTATGAAGGAGGGAAGGTCATTGATGAAGATGGCTGGGCCCAGGACACTATCACACGGAACATCAGCAGTGATGGTCCTGAGAGTGAGATGATTGAACTCCGTTGTGCTAGGTATGACTCCAACCAGCGGATAGCTTTTCCCTGACTTCCATTCACTTCAATTTTGCTAAGGCTCCTTGATGCCACACATGCTGCCTTGTTGTCAATGGCAGTTAGTCTCAATTCACCTCTTGAGTTCAATTCTTTCGTCCTAACATGGACTAAAGCTGTAATGAGGTCAGAAGCTGAGTGACCCTGGCAGAACCCAAACTGGGGAAAAGAGAGCAGATTATTAATGAGTAAGTTCCACTTGAAAGCACTGTCGATGACTTCTATAACTTTGCAATGATCGAGAATACACTGATGGATTGGGTATTTGTTCTGGACATGCCTGGGCAATTTTCCAGATTGCCAGATGGATGCCAGTGCTGTAGTTGTACTGGAACAGATTGGTTAGAGTGCAGGAAGTTGTAGAGCACAAGTTTGTAGTATCACTGTTGTGATGTTTGCTGCAATTTGTTGCAAATGTATAAGGCACTGGTGAGGCCACACCTGGAGAAGCATGCAGTTTTGATGTCCTTATCTGAGGGAAGGATGTCCTTACTATAGAGGGAGTACAGCAAAGACTTAGCAGACTGATTCCTGGGATGGCAGGTCTGTCATATGAGGAGAGATTAAGTCGGTTAGGATTATATTCATTGGAGTTTAGAAAAGTGAGGGGGATCTCATAGAAACTTCTAAAATTCTAACAGTGTTAGACAGGGTAAATTCAGAAAGAATGTACCCAATGGTGGGGGAGTCCAGAACTAAGGGTCATAGTCTGAGGATAAGGGGTAAACATTTTAGAATGGAAGTGAGGAGAGGTTTCTTCACCCAGAGGGTGGTCAATGTGTCGAATTCACTGCCACAGAAAGTAGTTATGGCCAAAGTGTTGTGTGATTTCAAGAAGAAATTAGACATAGCTCTTGGGGATAAAGAGATCAAGGCTCATGGGAGGTAGGGGAAGGTCAGGATATTGAATTTGATGATCAGCCATGATCAAGATGAATGACAGAGTAGGTTTGAAGGGCTGAATGGCCTACTCCTACTTCTAGTTTCTATGTTTCTATGTTGTCAGGGTCCATTGCCTTTGCAGTTTCCAATACCTTCAGGATATCACATGGAGTGAATCGAATTAGATGAAGATTGACATCTGTGATGCTGGAGACCTCTGGAGGAGGCTGAGATGAATCATCCACTTGGCATTTCTGGCTGAAGGTTGTAGCAAATTCTTTAGCCTTGTCTTTTGTACAGCATTGAAGATGTGAATAGTTATGGAGCCTCCTCTAGTTAACTGTTCAATTTTTCACTACCATCATGACGTGATGTGGCAAGACTGCAGAAGTTAAATCTGATCCATTGGCTGTGGGATGTTTTAGCTCTGTCTATCGTACATTGCTTCTGCTGTTTGACACACAAGTACGGTAGTTTCTTCAGGTTGATACCTCATTTTTCAGTATGCCTGGTGCTGCTTTTGACATGCTGTCCTGCACTCTTTATTGAACCAGTGTTGATCCTCTGGCTTGACAGTAAGGGTAGAATGGTGGAAATGGCAGGCCATAAAATTGCATACAATTCTGCTGTGTCGATCATTCACATGAATGCCCAGTTTTGAGCTGCTTAATCAGTTCTAAATCTATTTGTTCTCACTGGAGCGACGGAGGTTGAGGGGAGACCTGATTGAAGTCTACAAGATTATGAGAGGCATGGACAGAGTGGGTAGTGAGGACAAAGTTTGTAGGTTTTTTTGCCTTTTGTTGGTTCCCTCACCACCTACTACGGGTCCAGTTTGGCAGCTATTTCCATCAGAACCCAGCCAGCTCGGTCAACGGTTTAGCCACTGAACCACTCTTGGTGATGGACATTGAAGTCCACTGCCATGAGGACATTCACTGCCCTTGCCAACCTCAGTGCTTCTTTCAAGTGGTATTTGACATCGAGGAGTATTGATTCATCAGTTGAGGGAGGATGGTAGGCAGCAATGAACAGGAAGCTCCCTTGTTTGACCTGATGATGTGAGACATCACAAGGTGTGGTGCCAATGTCCCCCCTGACTTTACACCTAAATTGGATTTGAGATACATTGAAGCTACACATGAAACAACCATTACTCAAGCATATACAAGATTGGTATATTTCATTGTATTTCTGAAATAGGTAAAATGTTACTGTTTCAGATATTAAACCACTGATTTCAAAAATTAGATAAAGTATTTAGATTGCTTTGATTGTTTTACTTGTTTTCTTTCCAGCCTCCTGCTTTCCAAATAAATTAAGATATGAGTGAATTAATACATTTAAATATCACTTAATCAGTTTGAGGATATTTGCTTGAGGTGCATTAAATTTGTTTATCACTCAACCAATTGCTGAAAGGTTATAAATTAATCAATTTGGTAAATCGAATGGGCAATCAAAAGCTATTTGAATAAACGTGGCTAAAAATAGTAACACTAAGTGTGACAAAAAAGTAGAAGAATGTACACTGATAACAAATGATAAAAATAAGTGATAGAAAATCATTAACGGAAGTTCACTCTTAGAATGGTGACACAGTGGTAAGCCTCACAGCACCAGGGAATCATAGAATCATAGAATCCTACATTGTAGAAGGAGGCCATTTGGCCCATTGAGTCTGCACCGACCACAACCCACCCAGGCTCTATCTCTATAAACTCATGCATTTAACCTAGCTAGTCCCCCTGACACTAAGGGGCAATTTAACATGGCCCATCCATCTAGCCTGCACATCTTTGGACTGCGGGAGAAAACTGGAGCACCCGGAGGAAACCCACGCAGACACGGGGAGAATGTGCAAACTCGACACAGACAATGACCCGAGCCGGGAATCGAACCCGGCTCCCTGGCACTGTGAGAAACAGGTTCAATTCTGGCCTCGGGTGACCGTCTATATGGAGTTTGCATGTTCTCCCTGTGGGTTTCCTCCAAGTGCTCCGGTTTCCTCCCATAGTCCACAGATATGCAGGTCACGTTGGTTGGCAATGCTAAAATTGACCATTAGCATCAGAGGGATTAGCAGGATAAATATGTGGGGTTACGGGATAGGGCCTGAGTGGGATTGTTGTTGTTGCAGGCTCAGTGGGCTGAATGGTCTCCTTCTGCACTGTAGGGATTCTATGAATGAACACAGTCTTCATGGAAGAGTTTTAGCATTTTGCTACAAATCGTCTATAGTGTAGCTTCTGATGAATTGGAAATTTTATAGAGGAAAAGGTAGAACAAGTATCATCAACATCTTGGGTGATTCTGGGTTTGATGAGCACTTAGAAGAAAACTTGGAACTCTGCAGTAATTATACATAGTCTCAAAGAAATACTCTGAGTTTAGGCCATAATATCTGGAGCACTGGCTGGAGTTCTACTGCTGAGGAAGACTTTGGAAACATTGGTCCAGGAATCTGCCACTGTAGCAGATGGAAAGCCTAGGATTCAGGAACCCTGGTGTTGGTTGTAGACTTGAACACTGCTACTGTGCACCAAGTTTTATTTCAGTTTTAATTTTAAGATCCCAAGATCTGAGTGTGAGAGGAATGTGTGTGGGTGCCGGGGTTTTGGGAAGTTCCTGGAGCCCAGCAAGTCTGGGGGGAGGAATGTGGGGTGGGGGTTGGAGGGGAGGGGAAACAAATGACTTGGGATCATTGGTGCAGGGCTGGACCTGGCCCTTCATGGAATATCAGACTCCAAGGGTAGGGTTGCACCTACATCATGACTGGAAATTCCCACCCAAGGTCAACAGACCTTTATATTGTCCAACAAATTGTCCATCCCACCTGGGATGATTCCCACGGTGGGCAGGACTGGAAAATTTACCAGCATGTTTAGCACTGTTTAGCATCATATGTCCCCATTCTTCTTGCACTATCAAATAACACCCAAATCCCCTGTTCCCCCTTGACTATTTTGTCCATATCAGTCAGTTACATTCATTGCATTCCTGCCATATAGTATCTCCTACCCAACAACAGTGCGTTCGCTAGCTCACACTCTTCGATCTAATTGAAGTTTTATTTCTGGAAATTCAATGTTAAAATGTCCACATTAGTTTATTAACTGTAATGAAAGTAGTGCAATTAAGATGAATAGTCGTATATTGATTTTTTTTGTGCTTAAGGAGAATGTTTAAAAATTCAGCTTTGTGCCATTGGTAGTCAGTAGGTCTGGAGGAAATGCAGATCAGATTCAGAGCAGGATAATTACTCATTTTAGCCTTGCAAGTGTTTATGTTGAGTAGAGTTAACAGACTTCTGTTTACTTAAATTCCTCTGGGATTTCATAGAAAGAAAAAGGCTGTTGCAGAAGGCAGTTTAGTTTGCTGTTGAAGGCTCGTTGAAGTTCGAAGGATTTTTCAGGCTTCTGAAACTCATTTTTGCTCTGAAAGTTTCATGGTTGCTAACTGTATTTAAAATGGCATTTAAGTCTGTAAGAGGAATGTTGCTTATTTGGAACTGAAACAGTCATAGGCTAGAAATTAAAGTTATTTCCTTTGCATTAAATATTGTCCAAAATGGCATTTAAGTCTGTAAGAGGAATGTTGCTTATTTGGAACTGAAACAGTCATAAGCTAGAAATTAAAGTTATTTCCTTTGCATTAAATATTGTCCAACTGTTGCTAGTTCAGCTGTTTCATTTGCTACAGTTATGTTTAAACTGTGTTATTAAATAATGTCTGTTCTACTACAAAAGATCCCTACTTTGTTAGCAGAATCATTCCTGGAACAATTTATCCTTTCCTCACATTTTTGCAAGAATGGATAAATTGTTGGGGTCTAATCTGGCATCCTAATGTAATTTGGGGTTCTGGTCCGGGTCTCGAACACAACACTTATATTTCCCTAACATTCCACTTCAGCGCAGAGCAGCAAAGAGACCCACCTGGAGATTAGATCTTGACTCTCCTGGACGCAGCTACCAACTATCCTAACTAGTTAAGCCATCAAATGAGTCTTACATTTATTCATTAATTGTATATCTCTAGGATAGAATGGCAAATGGTCGACACTCAGAGCGGCCAAAGTTGCTGAAACAGAAATGAATCCTCAAGTCAAATAAAGCCCATCTGATGCCTTGTCCGTGGTTAGTGGGCATTTTTATTTTTGCTGTGGTTCTCACCAACCAGTAATGCAATTGAGATGTCTCTTGAGATCCTACAACAATGAGAGAAAAGAGATGTCTTCCCCATCAGTTGGAGCTGATTTGAACATAGGTTGTATGAAAGGACGGTGTTCCAATCTGTTGTGCTACCCCTGGGTTTTCTTCTGAGATAGTGTGTTTCAGATGAAGAGCTGAGCATTAATGGGTATCAGCATTGTGTGAGTATCTGCCTGGTATTATAGAATTTTTTTTTTGCCACCTATCTGACGTGCCTGGATGAATTAAAACCTTTTTTTTTCTCCCATTCCTGCTGCGAGAGAGAGATTCAAGGCTTACTGTGGGGAACGAGAGCTATCACAAGCTATGAAGTAGACAGATCCGGGCTAGCTTTGGTATAATGTATTCCCTAAAATTTTCATTGCAAACAGGAACTTAGAAAGCAGCTCAGGAAGGGACTTTGATTCACATGATGTCAGGGGATGAGATTTCGTAGGTGTCTTGGGCGGATGAAACTCAAAGGATCATCAGGCATAGAAAGAAATAATTTTCATTTATATCCTCAGAATATCCCAAAGTGTTACTCAGTTGCACAATTCTAGATAAAAGTAACAGCCAAATTGTGCATAGCAGGGTCTAAAAGCCACAGTGAGATAAACCTGACAACTCAATCTGTTAGTTGAGGGATAAAAGTTAGGCAGAATACTGAAATAATCCTGTGATTCTTCAGATAGTGTCATGGGATCTTTAATGTCTACATGAACAGACAGATGGGGCCATTGTGTAGACCTCCCACTTAAACAATGGAGTCCCCAACAATATATCCCTCGCTTAGTCCTGTGTTAAAATGTTGCCGAGATTCTGTGCGCAAAATCTTAACTTAGAGTTCTAATCTTTTTATATTCAATCATAGGATTCTCTACAGTGCAGAAAGAGACCATTTGGCCCACCGAGTATGCACCGACAACAATCCCACCCAGGCTCTATCTCCATAACCCCATGTATTTACCGTGCTAGTCTCCCTGCTAAAGGGCAGTTTACCATGACCAATCCACCTAACCTGCATGTCTTTGGACTGGAGGAGGAAAAAGAAGCATCCGGAGGAAACTCATGCAGACACAAGGGAGAAAGTGTAAGCTCCGCACAGACAGTGACCCGAGACCGTAATTAACCCAGGTCCCTGGCGTTGTGAGACAGCAGTGCTAACCACTGTGCCACCTTGGTGGTAAGTTGCCTTCTTGGAACGTTGCAGCTCTTGTGATGTGGGTTGATGCACAATGCGGTCAGGGAGGGAATTCCAGCATTTTGACCCAAGCACTGGCAAAGGAATGGCGATATATTTCCAAGTCAGCACGGCGAGTGACTTGGTGGGGAACCCTTCTGATGCACAGGCAGGAAAGCTACCACTGAGCTAGCATTGGCCTTGTCGTAGAACGCAATTGCAAAGGCGCGTAATAACGTTTGACGGAATGTTAAACGAGGTTCAGAATTTTGAAGCAGAATACAAGAGCGAAACTCTGCGGATGCTGGAAATCTGTAGGGAAAGCAGAAAATGCTGGATGTGCTCAGCAGGTGCGGCCGCATCTGTGGAGAGAAGCAGAGTTAACATTCCAGACTGTGACCTTTCATCAGGACCTGAAGCTCTGACGAATGTTCACAGCCTGAAAGGTTAGCTCAGTCCCTCTCTCCATAGGTGCTGCCAATCCTGCTGAGGTCTTCCAGCATTTTCTATTTTAATTTCAAATAGCTTGAATGTGCACCAAAACTGGTTAAGCGAATGATTAAATGGATCTGGGTGCGACCGTGCTTTTCATACTCGTTACCTGCGAGCTAATTTAAGGTTGGAATCGCTAATCTGGTGCTCCCGATGAAGAATTACCCTCAAACGGACCCCCAAGTCATTGAGCTAAACACTGCAGTGTCCTACGTCCAACCCTGACCCACTTTGAGCATCGCTTTCTGCTCCAACTTAAATTACAGCGAAATAATCACTGCACTGGACCAAATTTCACCCCGGAGATCATTAGTTCCGTGAGACGGATGACTTTTTTTTTGCTAACAACAGACAAAGTCATCAGAGACGGGCACTGTAGGCATAAAATAAGGGGGGAAAAAAGAAGCAAATTACTGTGGATGCTGGAATCCGAAACCGGAAGAGAAAATGCTGGAAAATCTCAGCGGGTCTGGCAGCATCTGTAAGGAGAGAAAAAGAGCTGATGTTTCGAGTCCACGTGACCCTTTGACAAAGCATCAAAAATAAGCATTTAAAATAAACAAGTATTTTGTCAAAAATAGGGGAAATTGATTTTAAAGAAAGGCAAGGGGCATTGGGAGGAAAAAAATAATGAGCGAATGTTGGGTGTTATTTTTCAATTATTATGTTCGGGTACCCAATGCTTCTCTCTGTAACTGTTGCTATGCAACTGTTGGGCCCAAATGGCATGGATTATGAGGAAATAAGTCAAATAAAAAGGGAGAATGTAATTTTCATCCTGTGCCACCTGAGTAGTAATCTCGTGGGCTGAATATCAATGAGTTGGAAGTCAGGCAGGTTCAACAATGGGAGGGTCACCTCCTTGGCAGTGGAGGTGGCATCAACTCCCAAAGTACCCTCAGCAAAACACTGCAGGAAGTGTGGACTCAAACAATTCCTCACCAGGTCAGGCAACGTGTGTGGAGACAGGAGGAGGGGAGCCGATAGCCTAGTGGTATTATTGCTGGACTATTGAACCTGAAACTCAGCTAAAGCTCTGGGGATCCGGATTCGAATCCTGCCACGGCAGATGGTGGAATATGAATTCAATAAAAGAGTAATAGCTGGAATTAAGGATCTACTGATGACCATGAAACCATTGCCCAGTTGCCAGAAAAAAAACCCCATCTGGTTCGCTAATGTCCTTTAGGGAAGGAAATCTGCCACATGTCCTGGCCTACATGTGACTCCAGAGCTACAGAAATGTAGTTGACTCTCAACTGCCCCCCAAGGGCAATTAGGGATGGGCAATAAATGCTGGCGAACCGGCGACACCCATGCCCATGAATTAATAAAAAAAAGAAAGAAACAGAGCTAGTGGCTGGGATTCTTTGATCTCGCCAGCGGCTGGGATTCTCCGATCATGCTGCTGTGAGCTGAGCTTTGTCTGAGCTCCAAATTCTCCGTAGTAAGTCCATAGGAGCAGAATTAGGCCACTTGACCCAACGAGCCTGCTCCGCCATTCAATCAGAGTTGACATTTTTCTCATCCCCATTCTCCTGCCTTTTCCCCATAACCTCTGATCCCCTTATTAATCAAGAACCTGTCTATCTCTGTCTTAAAGACACTCAATGACCTGGTTCCACGGCATGCCACAGATTAACCACTCTCTGTAATCACTGCCAGCGGTGATGTGTGTACCACATCAGAGAATTCCAGCCAATGTTTCAGGTTGATGACCTTCTGCCAGGATTTTAAGGTCATCGAGCTGAAACATCAACTCTGTTTCGCCGTCCTCAGATGCTGCCTGCTGCACTGAGTATTTCCAGAATTTTCTATTTTTTTCTTCTTCTGCAGCGTATACGCATCTAGTGGCTTTAACACAAGGAAACATCTCAAGGCACTTCACGGAAGCATTATAAAACAAAGTATGGCTTTGAGCCAGATAAGGAGATATTAAGTCAGATGAGTAAAAAACTCTTTGGGAAGGAGATCTTGGGGAGTGAGGTTGAGAGGTGAAAAGGTGTCGGGAATGTACCCCAGAGCTTGGAGTCTATGCAACTGAAAACACGGCTACCTCTGACGCAGCAGTTCAAATTGGGGATACACAGGCGGCCTAAATTTGAGGATTGCAAAGATTGCAACAGGCTAAAAGAGATTACAGAGTTAGGGAGGCGCCATGAAGGGATTCAAAAATAATGTTACTGATTCAGTCATTAGTGTGGCACTTGTATGAGAGTTAATTTGATTAAGGGAGTGAGTGCTGGAGCCAGAGTTGAAGCAAATCCGTAGTTTCCTCTGTAGAATGCTCAACTAGCTGATCTCAGCTGGGTGGCAGCAGAGATGTTACAAAGACCCACAGCATTCTTGGGAAAAGGAAAGAAAAAACAGCCAGTGATTTTTTTCCCCCATTCCATCTCTTGTTCATAATGCAGAGATTCCCAATGGGGGTGCATGTATGTGTGTGTGTGTGTGTGTGTGTGTGTGTGTGTGTGTGTGTGTGTGTGTGTGTGTGTGTGTGTGTGTGTGTGTGTAGTTGAGTGAGGACATTATTGGACTAAGCCATGGTGGGCAACACTCCCATTCCCATCATAGTGTGACAGCCAACTACTATTGACTGCCTGGGCTAGTGTGTAAAAGATGGGACAGTTGGGAGCTATTGCAGGGTATCTTAACAACATAGGATGGAATTTTCCCACCCCACTCACCACGGGAATTGTAGCGGGCGGGACACGGACCATAGAAAGTTCCATTGACCTCGGGTGGGATTTTTTGGCCGTGCCTGCCCCAAAGCAAGAAAATCCCACCCAAAGTGTCTAGACAAAGAGAACAAAGAACAACACAGCACAGGAAACAGGCCCTTCAGCCCAACAAGCCCACACCGCCATTTTAACATTATGAGCGCCCTCCTCTACCCATGACCTCAATGTCAGAGGAGAGGAAAAGGGAGATAGACACAAAATGAGAAATAAAAATAAAAACATTATTGAGGCACTCATTAGTAATTTGCATTTGCAGGCCACATTTAGTGGTCTGATAATATTTACATAAACAAGTTAAAATTGAACTTTACTATGAATATTACTTGTTTCCTCTGCTTTTGAGCAGTCACACACGTAATGGTGGTTTAAAAGCAACTCAGCGACCAGGGTGAGTTTATAAATAATTCATCGGGAGTGCGTTAATGAGGATGGGGCAGAACATCCAAGGTCTGGGCACAACGCGATTCTTCAAACAGAGCGTAATGGAACTGCTTCAAGGTGGCTTGAAAAGGAGACTGTTTTGTCAAAAGTTATTAATGACTGGCTACCTGATTGGACTGTGGAGCATTTGTACTTTAATGCTATAGAACAGATAGCAATTGCCAAACATTCAGTGAATGCGGTCATCGCAATTATCAGCGAACCATTGCTCCATTGCGTTTTTTTTTGTCTAACAAGAACGAAAGAGACAGAAGATAAGCGTTCAAATGACTGACATGGCAATCTATATTCCAAAGCATCCAGGTTGCCCGCACATACAATGACCAGCAGAGAGATTCATTGAGACATTAGGCTGCATTAGGCAGGACAAGATAAATTAAACCAAATGGTAAAAACAAACAGAGCTAATGGCTTCGTGGGGATAAGCGATGATGTGAGTTGTAAGATAAAATCGCGGAAGGATTCTTTCAATAATGATATGGGGGGGGGGGGTCAAAAATCACCTTCAAAAATAGTTAAGCTACACGATGGATGGAAACGTATGCAGAAAGAGTACATTTGACACGAAAGAAAAGCTAAGCACTTGGGCAAAATAATTGTCGTGGAATCCCTACAGTGCAGAAGGAGGCCATTCTGCCCATCAAATATGCACCGACCACAATCCCACCCAGGCCCTCTTCCCGTAACTCCACATGTTTTCCCTGCTAATCCACTGATACTAAGGCCAATTTAGCATGGTCAGTCCACCTAACCCTCACATTTTTGGACTGTGGGAGACAACCAGAGGAAACCCACACAGAAACAGGGACAACGTGCAAACTCCACACAGATGGTGACATGAACCCAGGTCCCTGGCACTGTGAGGCCATTTGTCGACGGGGGGGGCCAGTGAATGAGCACAGAAGTAACACAGCTACAAATAGCATTTTTTCTGATCATAAAGTAGATGTCGGACAAGAACGAACCCAAGGCAAAAGGAATCTGGACAGTGCCCAAGAAGCCAAAGGAAAAAGCTAGAGAATTCAATGGAACATTGACCATCGTTGAGCATTTGAGTGCCAAATACAGAGATAGTTCTCAGATACCATCACAGGTTTGTAAACAGTGTGTTATACAATGTTGTCGTGCTGAGAGCTTGCTTCTTCTAGCTGGGGATTCTAGAAATTGGGATCATCGGCTGAGCAAAAGAGTTTAGACGTCTATCACTGAGATGAGGAGAAATCTCTTTCACCCTGATGGTTGTAAATCTTCAGATTTCTCTACTCCAGCCAGCTGTAAAGGCTTTACTTGTTGAGGGTATTGAATAGGTCTGCAGATTTTATACGTGGTAGAGCTGGAAAGTGGATTGGATGTGGAAGATCAGCCATAACAATATTGAATAGTGGAGGAGGCTCAAGGGGCTG
Source organism: Carcharhinus amblyrhynchos (assembly GCF_965287045.1). Taxonomy (NCBI): domain Eukaryota; kingdom Metazoa; phylum Chordata; class Chondrichthyes; order Carcharhiniformes; family Carcharhinidae; genus Carcharhinus; species Carcharhinus amblyrhynchos. The sequence goes on from NC_137328.1 coordinate 8,824,162, forward strand.
TATATCCTTTTTAAAGTTTATTTATTAGTGTCACAGGTAGGCTTACATTAACACTGCAATGTAGTCACTGTGCAAATCCCCTAGCTGCCACAATCCGGCGTCTGTTCGGGTACACTGAGGGAGAATTGGGCATGGCTGACGCGCCCAATCAGCATGTCCTTCGGACTGTGGGAGGAAACCCACACAGATATGAGAGAAAGTGCAAACTCCGCGCAGTGACCCAAGCCAGGAATCGAACCCTGGCGCTGTGAGAAATCAGTTCTCAGCACTGTGCCACCGTACCCATCTAGGCACAATCCTATTTACAAGGTTACTATAGCAAAAGATGTAATGGTGTAATGATCCTATTAATATCTTCCTTAGTGCTGGTATGTAGGTGGAATGTCGCATTAATCTTCACTTCATTGGCAAATTTGTATAATTAACAAAATATCAAATTGTACTGTACAAAAGCTTAGTAATGAATATTTTTATTGGAATGATTCATGAATTTTAGAGTATGTTGTTAAGAAAGTCTTAACTTGGCATCTCTTTAAGTGCCAAATACAATGCTGTAGTTTTAGGAAAGAACGTGTTGCTTCTTTCAGAGTGAATTGAAGTTATAGCACAGACACATTTGCATATTTGGGCTCCAGCAAGTCTAACTTAGTGATGAGGAGCCAAAGCTGTGATGTGGATGGATTGGTTAGGAAGATGGTCTGAAGACTAGGGATGAGATTTTCTGGCCGTGCTCACCCCAAAACTGGAAAATCCCGCCTGAAGTCAACAGACATTTGCACGGTCTGTGTCCTGCCTGCAATGATTCCTGTGGCGGGCGGGATGGAAAACTCTGCCCGAAATGATCCAGGGCATTTTGTCAAAGGTACAAGTTATAGTTTAGTAATCAGAAGGGGAACCAAAGCTACAATTTGTTCAAGAGGTGGCTAGATACAGCACTTAGGGTGAATGGGATCAAAGGTTATGGGGAAAAAGCAGGATTAGGCTATTGAGTTGGACGATCAACCATGATTGTAATGAATCATGTAACGTAATGAAGGGCCAAATGGCCTCCTCCTGCTCCTATCTTCTAACTTTACAGTGATGAGCACAGTAAGAAGTCTCACAATACTGGGTTAAAATCCAACAGACTTATTTGGTATCACGGGCTTTCGGAGTGCTGCTCCTTTGTCAGGTGGACATTAATCTGGTGTTGTGAGACTTCTTACTGTGCCCACCCCAATCCAACGCAGGCATCTCCACACAGTGATGAGTGGCTGGGAAGGTGGCTTGGGAACTGGACGTTCCCAGGTCCTCTGATCAGAGATACATTTTAAGTTTGATTGTTATGGGAATGCTGGGAGCAATTTTCCCATTGGTTAAGAGTTGCAACTACTTGTTAGAAGTTGTCAGTTGTGTTGATCTAGTTGCACAAACTTGGGTTAAATGTTATAAAGCTGCATGAAAAATGAGTACAAGAATAAGAGGGTTAAACCTAATAAGGTTTAGCACTTGCTGAGGCTTAGTGTTTGTCACAGCACCCTTCCTGTGGGACACTACTCGGAAGAGACAGGGGCAGAGCGCTTGGCGGGAGAGCATTTGCCAAGAGTAGGGCACTTGCTGGGATCATGGAATCCCCGCAGTACAGAAGGAGGCCATATGGCCCATCGAGATTGCACCAACCACAATTCCACCCAGGCCCTATCCCCATAACCCCACATATTTACCCCTCTAATCCCCCTAAGGGGCAATTTAGCACGGCCAATCAATCTAACTTGCATATCTTTGGAATGTGGGAGGAAACCAGAGGAAACCCACACAGATATGGGGAGAATGTGTAGGCTCCACACAGACAGTGACCAGAGACTGGAATTGAACCTGGGTCCTTGGCGCTGTGAGGCAGCCGTGCTAACTACCGTGCCACCACAGTCGGCATTTGTCAAAGGCATTGCCAGTCAACACGTACTTGTCACAGATTGAGGAGTAGTTGTAAGAACATAGCATTAGACTTAGTTAGTGACACAAGTAACTGTCGCAGGACTGTGAATTGTCAAGTGAATACATTATTAGAAACCACCGTAAACAGGGCTAAAGTAATTGTCTGAGAGAAAAAGTGAACAGAAAACATATAACCACTTAGCTGCTGAGGAACTATCTCGGGAGAATCAGTAGTAAAGCACGGCCTTACCCATCTTTGAAAATCTCTCAGACTTTGTTCGAAAGCTGTTGCCACCAGAGAGAGGCGACATGCAGCAGGTAACTGTGCAACGTGGAGCTTCGGCAGTTCAGATGGACTGGAATCTGTGAGTTGGAAAATGATCTAGTTGAGTCGAAGTCTTGCAAAATGCAAAGGGTTTTATCTGCAAGATGAAGTTAAGTTGGCTAAAATCTCTAAGGATGTCATGAGTCAAGAGACCAGGTTCAAAGGTTCAAAGAACCAAGAAGTCCTGGGATCCATGGGGAATGATGTGGATGTGCCGGTGTTGGGCAAGGCCAGAACTCTCCATTCACCTGACGAAGAGGGAGTCCCCTCGAAAGCTTGTGAGTAAAAATCGGTTGGACTAAAACCTGGTGTTGTCAGACTTTTCACTGTGTTTATCCATGGGGAAGTCAGGCCAGCACACAATGAACTTGTGTATCATGTCATGCCTTAACCAATGAATCGCTAAGAATGCATCTTTATTGCCAAATAAACCTTGTCATTTTGCATTCTGAGTGACTGATTGTCCTTTCCGTGATTAGTTATTCTCAACAAAAATTTTATAGCTGTGGGGTTTACCATAACGTCCAAATCCCTACAGCCATCACTGTCTTCATAGAATCATAGAACCCTACAGTGCAGAAAGAGGCCCTTCAGCCCATCGAGTCTGCACTGACCATAATCCCACCCAGGCCCTAACCCCATATCCCTACTTATTTTACCCGCTAATCCCTCTAACCTAAGCATCCTAGTACACTAAGGGGCGATTTTAGCATGGCCAATCAACCTAACCCGCGCATCTTTGCCTTATTGTAGCGATGGAGAGACAGCAACACCAGCTGACAACTCTGCCTCGCTCACTGCTTAGGCGACACCAAGCAGACCCAAAGCTCCAATCATCGGTGACCAGCTTCTGGGTCAATTATTCTACGTTCACGAAAAGGTTAAAAAATTTCCAGGTGAAACAGTATCACTTTGCTTCCAGAGAACCAAATCCAGGTGGGATCCATCAAATGTACACTGCGAGGTTCAATGCTAAAAGTGCAGATACTGGCTCGTCGAAGTGTAATTAATACGAAACTTAAAAAAAACACTCCACCGCACATCTCAACGGATAAAGCATGTCTTGTTCCTCTACCTGGTCCCGCTGGCCATGTCTGGTGGATTTGGAACAATGTTTTCAGTTCAGAGATGCCTGGCACCGTCCCGAGAATTTTGTCTGCCAAAAACTCTTGAAAATCCTTTTAACACAGAATTTAATTGATTAAAATTAAGCTGATGAGCTTCTGCCATTTCAGATATTTCTATACCACCTGCCGCGCAGAATGCCACTTCTGCCATCTCTTTCTGTACTAATACAATCGAACTCAGAATGTGAAATCTGTTAACAATGAATACTGAAGCTCTGTTATCACATGGGCATAAACTATTGGCAAGAAGGGATCAGGTAAATGCTGTAAAATCTCACAGATTGCTGGGCTAGAATTGCCTTTAAAGCCAGGGTTGGGGGGGGGGTGGTGAGGCAGGCTATACAAGCTGGATACCAACTCAGCCAGAACTGTAGCCACTCTTCTAATGTAGGATACAGTTAATTTGTACACAGGAAAACCCCACAAATAGAAATGCGAAAGTGACCCCTACAGCGCAGAAGGAGAACATTTGTCCCATCGCGTCTGCACCGACCATAATCCCACCCAGGCCCTACCTCCGTAACCCCACCTGTTTATCCTGCCAACCCCCCCCGACACTAAAGGGGCAATTTAGCATGGCCTATCCACATAACATACACAGCTTTGGAGTGTGGGAGGAAACCGGAGCACCCGGAGGAAACGCAGACATGAGGGAGAACGTGCAAACTCCACATTGACAGTCACCCAAGGCTAGATTGAACCCAGGTCCCTGGTACTGTGAGGCGGCAGTGCTAACCACCGTGCCAATCGTATCATCTTTTTTGTAGGATGTTGTTTAAGTGATAAATATTGGCTGGGTTATCTTATCTTGAAAACATTAAAACTGGGAAATAAGAGTATTGGCCCAAAACAGTGTTCCATTTTAAGGTATACAAGATCAGTTTGGACTGATTCCCAGTTTTAACTGTGTTGCTCAAGGAGGCACCTGGGTTCTCAGTTTAACATCGTATTTGAAAGACAGTTCCTCCTACATTGCCATGTACCCGCTGCACAGCACAGGAATGACAGCTTTGGTTTATGTGTTCAAGACATGGATGTTCTGTTCTCTGTTAATGTCCTGCTCGCTGCCTGACAAAGTGGCGAGGTCCCCACACTGACTCTGAGAATAGAGGTTCGCCCATCAGGCACTTAAAGAGGACAGCTGCGAGCCTTTCTCCCGACTGAGGACCCCAGAGGACAACTTCCCACTCGCCACAAGCTACTGGCCAAAGGGGCCGGTAATTCTTTCACTCATCAAGGAGGCAGCCACGGAGCTCCAGGATCGTAGAGCGACCCAAGAGAAAGAAGTGCTGTGGGGGAAAGAATCGTGTGGCATTGGGGGGGGGACAAGGGGTGAGGAGGGTGGACCATGGGGGTTGGCAGCAAGGGGGAGGTGGTTGTCAGTGGCTATCACCCTGCCCTGCGACCATGCATACATTGGTGCAGATTCAGGGACCCTCTCCCTCCAGTAGCCTGCATAGTTCTGCCAGTCATGCAGGCTGCGTGTCAACAGGCCTGGTTGGAGCTGGAAAGATTATACCAGAGGTGGAAGTCTCCCTAAAGTCATCATTAATTGGTTAATTAAGGCACTCAAGTGGAGATGGAGCGGGAAGATCGACCACGGACCTTCGCACCTAAAACTTACAACTGAGGCAGGACGATTGGATGCCAGACTCGAAACATTGGCTCTATTTTCTCTCCACAGATTCCGTCATGTCTGCTGAGATTTTCCAGCATTTTTTTGTTTTTGTTTCAGGCTAAGGTAGCTCTAGCTTGGGCATGAGAGAAAGGCACTCTAATTCCCCCCACCCCACATCCCCTCTGTCCCATCACCTGATCCAATTTCAATTTCACCTGAAAACCAACCGCCCAGCAATTCAACTATAAGAAGTCTTGCAGCTTCCTGAGAATCTTCGGACCTCGACTCCAGCTCAAGCATTGATTCATCGAAGAAACTACAGGCCTACTACAAAAGAGACTGAAATAATTCCTGGTTGTGATTGTATTGCTTTCTCGATATCTGTATATCATCTTGGTATGCCTGATAGTGAGATGTTGCTTTTGAAACCTCTGCAACAAGTGTGCGATAATAAACTATCATCTTAGGCAGCACGGTAGCACAGTGGTTAGCACTGATGCTTCACAGCTCCAGGGTCCTGGGTTCGATTTCCAGCTCGGGTCACAGACTGTGTGGAGTTTGCACATTCTCCTCGTGTCTGTGTGGGTTTCCTCCGGGTGCTCTGGTTTCCTCCCACAGTCCAAAGATGTGCGGGTTAGGTTGATTGGCCATGCTAAGAAATTGCCCCTTTGTGTCCAGAGATGCGTAGGTCAGAGGGATTAGTGGGTATAATATGTAGGCATATGGGGGTAGGGCCTGGGTGGGATTGTGTTCAGTGCAGACTCGATGGGCCAAAGGGCCTCTTTCTGCACTGTAGGGTTCTATGATTCTATGATTCTTTATTCGAAGATGGCTTGCTACTGGATATCATTTAAACGGGGACAAATCAACCTGAGGGGAAGAAAATATACCAAGCTTACACATTAAAATATTTCAATCATGGACATTGATAAAATGTGTGAACTCTGTCCATGACAATGGGAAGGAATCCCACAACACCAGGTTAAAGTCCAAACAGGTTTATTTGTAGCAAAAGCCGCAAGCTTTCAGGACAGCCTGTCCCTTCGTCAGGTGGCTAGGAGTTCGCCAGCGAAGACAGCCTTGGGACTGAAGTAATGAGTTCAGTTTCTTCACCCACTTGACAGGCGATGATAACTTCAAACGGAACGAGTAACATTTCGGGTCCGAGCCCTTGGCAAAATCCCAGGATTCTAAGAGCCGGCGGAATGAATGCAGTCTTGATTCTCTTCCTTTCCTGGCAGGAAAGGTTTCTGGAGAAGGCGAGACCTCTGCAGATCTCGGGAAATGATCCCAAGCTTGCGGGAGGCTGGGCGCCACGAGGGCTTGGAAAAGCTCGCGGCTTTTGCTCCAAATAAACCTGTTTGGACTTTAAACTGGTGTTGTGGGATTTCTTTCTGTTTTACCCCAGTCCAATGCCGGCGTCTCCACATCGTGACAATGGGCACAGAAGCAAAGGAATATTGGTTTTCACAAGAGTGTATCTCAAGTATTCCTGCGTGTCAAATTACCCATGGAATTCTTAGAAACTTCTTTTTTTTCATTTTCGATTCACGTTGGTGCCAATGAAGTAGGGCCATGACACATCATACTGGAGTGACGGGAAGATGGTGGTGGTGAGGATGGAGATGTTACATCTTGTGGCTACTGGTATTGAGTGTGGGAGTGTGTCTGGAGAACTGGTGTGGGAATTGGAATGGGTATTCAGAAGTCAGGGACACAGGTAGATTGCCTGGATGGCATAGAAGTACCCTTCCCCCTCCACCAAGCCTGAAATACCCAGGGACGCTGGCAGTACATGCTCTGGGTTGCCCTCAAATAAGAACATAAGAAGTAGGAGCAGCAGTAGGCCATCTGGCCCCTCGAGCCTGCTCTGCTGTTCTGCCAAATATCATGGTTGATATTTTTGTGGACTCAGCTCCACTTACTGCCCGCTCACCATTACCCTTAATTCCTTTACTGCTCAAAAATCTATGTATCTTTGCCTTAAAAACATTCAATGAGGTTTAGCCTCAACTGCTTCACTGGGCAAGGAATTCCACAGATTCACAACCCTTTGGGTGAAGAAGTTCCTCCTCAACTCAGTCCTAAATCTGCTCCCCTTCTTTTGAGGCCATGCCCCCTCACCCTAGTTTCACCTGACAGTGGAAACAATTTCCCTGTTTCTATCTTCCACTTTGGTAGGAATAATGGTAGGAAGGACTATTACTTACATGGCGAAAAACTGCAGCAGGCGACGGTGCAGAGGGACCTCGGGGTCCTTGTGCATGAGTCGCAAAAACCCAGCCTGCAGGTGCAGCAGGTGGTCAGGAAGGCAAATGGGATGCTGGCCTTCATAGCGAGGGGGATTGAATATAAAAGTAGGGAGGTCTTGCTGCAACTGTACAGGGCACTGATGAGGCCGCAGCTGGAGTACTGTGTGCAGTTTTGGTCGCCGCACTTACGCAAGGATATTTTGGCCTTGGAGAGAGTGCAGAGGAGGTTTACTAGGCTGATACCGGAGTTGAGGGGGTTGAACTATGAGGAGAGGCTGAATAAACTAGGCTTGTACTCGTTAGAGTTTAGAAGAATGAGGGGAGATCTCATTGAGACATATAAGATGATGAATGGGATTGTTAGGATAGAGGTGGAGAGGCTCTTCCCGCTCACAGAGGACGGTAGGACTAGGGGGCACAGCCTCAAGATAAAGGGGGGGCGGTTTAGACCGGAGTTGAGGAGGAACTTCTTCACTCAAAGGGTGGTGAATCTCTGGAATTCTCTGCCCGTTGAGGTGGTGGAGGCTGCCTCGCTAAATATTTTTAAGATGCGGGTTGATGGGTTTTTGATAGGCGAGGGGATTAAGGGTTATGGTGAGAGGGCGGGAATGTGGAACTGAGACACGACAGATCAGCCATGATCTTATTGAATGGCGGGGCAGGCTTGAGGGGCTAGATGGCCTACTCCTGCTCTTATTTCTTATGTTCTTATCTTTGAGGGTAACTTGAAACAGCGGTGCCAAAAGCACATCAGCTCTCAACTTTCCTTCTTTCTCTGCTGCGCTTCAAGTCCAATTTTAAGCCCAAGCCTAATTTGTGAAGAGTGAGGATAGGAGGTAAAAGAGAAAGATTCATAGAAGATTGAATCTCTACAGTACAGAAGAAAGCCATTTGGCCCATCGAGTCTGTACTGACCTCAAACCCCAACCAGGTGCAATACCCGTAACTCCACACATTTACCCTGCTAATCCCCTTGACATTAGGGTCAATTTAGCACAGCCAATCAACCTAACACATCTTTGGAATGTGTGGGGAAACCGGAGTACCCGGAAGAAACCCACGCAGACACGGGAAGAATGTGCAACTCCACATAGACAGTGACCCGAGGCCCGAAGTATGGAGTGTACCGTAATGTACCCAAATATTGGAGTGCACTATCATAATCACTCTAACATAATAACACAGGGGCATGGAGATAGGTTTCTATCCAATAAAGGGATAATGGGCATATGGCATGGGAAGAGGGGGGGCACTTGAAACTGGAGGGGTCAATCAAAGGCCTTCCTGCTTGAGAAGCGTTTACTTCCAGTCACCCTGGAAGGATAAGATATCCCAAAGATTTAAGGTGCAGCCAGGCTTTACATGCTGCTATAAAGCAGGGACAACACAGGCAGTATTCTCCATGAACAGAATGCTGCCATCAAACCAGAAAGACCTCTGCTTCCCACTCAAATGAGCAATGTGGTGCACAAATGTCAGTGCTGGTGTGATGCCAGAGATGTAGGCTGTACACTGCAAAGACTAACATGAATTGTATCAAACAGCACGTGCCTTCAGCCTTCCACTATAATCTCGGCAGAATACTGACTGTACTCAAGCAGTCCACGCTGGCAAAACTCTGAACATAATGTCTATAGTTAGATGTGATCCGGTGAATGGAAAGCACTTGGTGAATAATCCTGAGTGTGCTAAGGATTACACTACCAACAAATTGAAAATGATCAGCTGGGCTCACAAGGTGACTCACTTCCGCTTGCTAGAAGCCACATATAATCATACTACTGGGAGCAGTAGGCAAAAAGGAATGCGTTGAGGCATTGCACATTTTTGGATATAACCAAAAGCATGGGGGACAACAATTCCCTGGTGTAGTCTCCATTTTGACCAGAGTAGACTTACCAACTCTTTTCTCACGCACTGTCGATTCACTGCCTTTGAAATTAGACATTCTCGTCTCAATCCTGATGAGTGCAAGTTGAAAAGCTTCAACAGCATGTCTCCTTTCTCAGCATTATTCAAAAACCAAACTGGAGAATTGCAACTTGGATAAACTAATTCTGGATTTGCACTTTCTGAAACCACTGAAATCGGATATCATCTGGAAAAACGATGGCTGGAATTTTCTGGCTGTTCATGCCCTGTCACCGCTGTGAGGATGGGGAATTTGGCACTGAGGCAAATTTCCGTTCACTGCAGCTGGACCGGAGAATTCCGCTGGCAAGAATGGCCAGAAAATTCCAGCTGGAAAATTTTGGCCAATGTCTTTTAACCTAGCTCTCCATAGAGTTATAGAATCCCTAAAGTGCTGAAGGAGGCATTCAGCCTATCGAGCCTGCATGACAACAATTCCACCTGGGCCCTATCCCCATAACTTCCCCTCCTAGGCCCTCTGACACTAAGGGGCAATTTAGCATGGTCAATCAACAGAACTTGTATACCCTTGGAGTATGGGAGGAAACTACTCACTCCCAATCCCCACCTTATCCCCATAACCCCACATATTGACCATGGCTAATCGACTAAATCTACACGTCTTGGGACACTAAGGGGTAATTTAGTGTGGCCAATCTATCTAACCTGCACGTCTCTTGGACTACGTGTGAGTAAACTTAGAAGAGATGGCCCCATATAAACTTCCAGGATTTCCAACTTGTCTTTCTAGTGCCATTCTCCCCCACCCTCTCTGGATACACTCCACCCCAATATCCTCACCTCAATGCCACAAACCACCACCACCTCCCCCCCCCCACCCCCCCCTCCAACCCGCCCCTCCTTTCCCAACCCCGGATCAGTTCAACTGTGACTTAGTTACGGGAACTCACAGCCCAGTGTATGAGCTAATGGTGTAAGTTAGACTTACAAAGTGGGCAACTGAGCAAATTGACTTAAACTCGTTTGGTTCAGTCGGCTACTATTTCACAAAAGAGTTACAGTGCTTGTGTCAAGTACACTGGATCAGGGCTCCTAATTACAGGCAAGCTTGAGAAAAATGAAGTGCACCGCAGGCTGCAAAAACGGAAGCGGTGCCCTTTGTATTTGATTATGTTGCAAAATACCAGCGCTGGAAGAATATACTGCGTGTGATTACACAGAGGTTTGAATTGCAGAATGATGCCACATCTCCGCTGAATGAGCTCTGCATCTTCGCCGCCTGCAAGATGTGCCACACTCCTCGGTCTTCATTTATCCCTGTAATCTACTTGTGAGCTATTTGTGAGACATTTTTGAAGGAGTTGATCAAGATTGTGTCAATTGCTTTTGTTCAGATGTTGGCCGCGCACAGCCGAGATTGACAGAATGTCACACATCAAAAACATCCTCATTCTCTCGTAGCGGGGGAGCTTTGTCAATTTTAAACGCCTGCTCCCCAGCCCTGCACTGAAGGGCAAAGACAAATAGCTCGCCACCACCGCTTTGCGTGCTTCCTCTTGACTTTCTTTTCCCTGACAAAAACAGTTGTTCATCAATTTTTTTTTCTCATCTCCTCGAATCCTGAATCTCAGAAATATTCTTGTCATTCTCCTCTGAACTCGCAAAGTGTTGTTGAAAGCATGTTTGCCAAAATTGCACATAATATTACAGGAATTGCTCCACCAGCAATCAATATGTAGCCAGCATAACTTGTTTGCCTTGCAGCATGGTGCTTTTGAGAAGCAGTTTCACCCATCGAAACACAGAAGATAGGAACAGGAGCAAGCCATTCAGCCCTTCAAGCCTGTTCTGCCAGTCATCACGATCATGGCTGATCATCCAACTCAATAGCCTGACCCTACTTTCTCCCCATGACCTTTGATCCCATTCGCCCCAACTGCTATATCTATCTGCCTCTTGAATACATTCAATGTTTTGGCATCAACTTCTTCCTGTGGTAATAAAGCAGTAGAAGTTGGGCATTTGAATATATTCATGGTTGAGTCTGATCAATTTTTGATCCACAAGGTTGTGATATAATTGGTTAGGATTACACTCATTGGAGTTTAGAAGGGGATCTCATAGAAACTTATAAAATTCTAACAGGGTTAGACAGGGTAGATTCAGGAAAAATATTCCTGATGGTGGGGGAGTCCACAACTACGAGCAAGCATAATTAAGGTTCCCACACACCTGGACATACTCTCTTCCGTTGGGAAAAAGATATAAAAGTCTGAGGTCATGTACCAACCGACTCAAGAACAGTTCTTTTGAATGGATGTACCTTGCATTAAGTTGATCTTTCTCCACACCCTAGCTGTGACTGTAACACTACATTCTGCACTCTCTCCTTCTCTAAGAAAAGCATGCTTTGTCTGTACAGCGCGCAAGAAGCAACACTTTTGACTGTGATGATAACAAGTCAAATCAAATCAAATCAAATCATAGTTTGAGGATAAGAGGTAAACTTTTTAGGACCGAGATGAAGAGAAATTTCTTCTGCCAGAGAGTGGTGAATGTGTGGAATTCATTACCACTGAAAGTAGCTGAGGCCAAAACTGGTGGCATACTGGCACAGTGGTTGGCACTGCTACCTCAGTGCCAGGGACCTGGGTTCAATTCCCGGCTTGGGTCACTGTGGAGTTTGCACATTCTACCCGTATCTGTATACGTTTCCTCTGGATGCTCCAGTTTCCTCCCACAGTCCAAAGATGTGGAGGCTAGGTGGATTGGCCATGCTAAATTGCCCCGTAGTGTCAGGGGAACTAGCTAAGATAAATGCTTGGGGTTATAGGAATGGGGCCTGAGTGGGATTCTGGTCAGTGCAGATTTGATGGGTTGAATGGCCTCCTTCTACACTGTAGGACTCTATGTAGTATGATGTCGTGAGGAAATTGGATATAGCTCTTGAGGCTAAAGGGATATGGGGGAAAAGTGGAATCAAGGTATTGAATTCGAGGATCAGTCATGATCATAATGAATGGCAGAATGGACTCGAAGGGCTGAATGGCCTTCTATATTTCTAAGGGAGTCAAACGTTTTGGTGGGGAAGGCAAGAAAGTGGAATTAAGATCAGTCAGATCAACCATGGTCGTTCTGAACAGTGGATCAGGCTCCAGGGGTTAATGGCCCATTCTTCTTCTGGCTCTTTTGTTCTCAGCGACAACTGACATTAATTTCGGCAATTGGGTTCTGAGAGGTGGTTGGCTTCCCTAGCCTGGAAGCTCAAAGGGTTTGGTTAGAAAGTATCGGAAGAATTCAAGATGGCCATTAGCCGCTGAATCAACTTTTCTCTCTCCAGAGTTACTTCTGCTTTGAAGAGGGACAACGAGGTGAGGCTTTGTCCGTCAGTCATTACGCCACCTAACAGACATGATAGTTCGACTTACACAGAATATCCCGAGCTTTCAAAGTACGTATTCCGGGGCGAACAACAATAGCATGGAATTGGAACAAATTACTGCACAACAGTCCTCTGGGAGCCTGGAAGAGTGCAGACAGACTGTTCCGAGAAAATCTTTGTTCTTCACTGCAGTAATTTGTAATGGCTGTTTTTCCCTTATGTAAAAGGATGTGTTGTGGTTTGTTTCCTTGAATTTCAGCAGCAAGTAGTTAGGAACTTCACATGTGGTTATGTTAGGAGTGCAGTGAAGCACGGTCAGGTAGTTATTGTATATTAGGTCAGCCAACTGTGAATTAAATAGTCTTCTGATATGTTCCGTTAGAGCTCGCGCCTCTCCTAGCCTCGAGGCAAGAGTAAATTGTTAGTTGCATGGATTTTTAAGACAGCTCATTGCTTTTTCCCTTGTAATGCTGATTTGTGAGATCACTTAGTTGACATCATTAGTGAAATGTGGGCGAAATGAATCCAGGATCCTGTTCTCTACTTAGTTTAAGAACTTGACTCGCAATGTGAAAATCCACTTCTTTCTCTTGACGTTACCAGACCCCTTTCCTCCAACTGTTCTTTGACAGAGGGCTTGTGGACGTTTACGCATTCTACCTGGCGCGGTGGAATGGTGGTTAGCACTGCTGCCTCGCAGCAGCAGGACCGGGGTTCGATTCCGGCCTCTAGTGACTGTCTGTGTGGAGTTTATGCGTTCTCCTTGTGTCTGCGTGGGTTTCCTCCCACATTCCAAAGATGTTAGGTGGAACGGCCAAGTTAAACTGCCCCTTAGTGTCCCAAGATATGTAGGTTAGGGGGGATTAGTGAGGTAAATATGTGGGATTATGGGCATAGGGGTTGGGAAAGATGCTGTATCGGAAACGGGTGTAGACTTGGGCTGAATAGCATCCTTCTGCATTGTAGGGTATCTATGACCCTTTAAAATATTATTCTCCTGAGGAACTTGTCAATGTACTTTACAAAGTCCTTGCAACCTCCACTCACAGCTTGTTCCACATGTTAAATATTCTTTTACTGAGCAAGTCGAATTCAATTGCTTATCTGTATGGGGAGGCACTGGCCTAAAGGTGTTATCTGTAGACTACTAACCCAGAAACTCAGCTAATGTTCCGGGGACCGGAGTTCGAATCCCGCTACGGCAGATGGTGGAATTTGAATTCAATTAACAAGGAAAAAACCTGGAATTAAGAATCTACTGATGACCATGACGCCATTGTCAATTTTGTCGGAAAAACCCATCTGGTTCACTCATGTCCTTTAGGGAAGGAAATCTGCTGTCCTTACCCGGTCTGGCCTACATGTGACTCCAGAGCCACAGCGACGTGGTTGACTCTCAACTTCCCTCTGAAATGGATGAGCAAGCCACTCAGCTCAAGGGCAACGAGGGATGGGCAATAAATGCTGGCCAGACAGCAATGCCCATGTCCCACGAATGAATAAAAGAAAAAAAAATCAGCCTCCCTCATGCTGATTTTGTGCTTCTGGGCTCCATAACCCTGCGACTGTTACAATGAAAGAAAATGATCCTTTTCAGCATTACCTAATTCCTTTGTAATTTTGACAGTCGTGCCTCTCAGCGTCCTCTCCCCAAGAGGCAAGCGCTAAGAGACGCGGTTGCTTTTTCATCGCTCAATTCTTTTGGTATTGATATTAATCTTGTAACACTCTGCTTCTCAATTCCTTCCAATAAAAATGATATCCCGTTGGGAATAGAAGGAAGAAAGCTGAGCACAATATTTCAGGCCTGCTTTCATCTAAGTCAATTTTAATTTAATATTTCAATTTTAGACTGCAAATTTAATATCTTTTTAAAATTTCTGTGGTATACACGTTGTTAGGCAACAAAATTGATTACTTTCTTTAGAATCTGGGATCACTGGGTTAATCATGTTATCATCAGATCCATCAATATTCTAAGGTTTTTTGTTTCGCTCTGCTATCTCCACTGAGTATATTTTCTCTTATTAGATCTGATCACTTTTCACTTACTAGTGATAAACTGCATCTGTCATTTTTGTACTGCTCGCAGACTCAGAGCCATCAGATCTTCTGATTTCCAAACCTTATTGACGCCTGGAATGGGCAAACGGGATCTTCACAGCAGCTTGCAATTTCAGCAAACCTCGCATTTGGAGATTCCACGTGCCAGGAATGATAAAACCGCATGAAACATCTGGGGTGCTACGTCCTAGCTTTCACACTGACCCCCTGCTTAAAGCTCCCCCTTTAAGTCACGTCCAGCTCCATTGAGATTAGCCGGTCCGCCTCGTCAAATTCCAGGAAGAAGCAGCCACGTTGTAATGACAACACAGAGACGTAGAAGATAGGAGAAGGGGGAGGCCATTTGGCCCTTTGAGCCTGCTCCACCATTCATTACGATCGTGGCTGATCGTCCAATTCAATAGCCTAATCCTGCTTTTGCCCCGTAACCTTTGATTCCATTTGCCTCAAGTGCTATATCTAGCTGCCTCTTGAACACTAAAATAAGAACCTGCATCTAGATCACAGTATTATGGAAATTGTTATGGGGCAGAGGGAGGCCATTCGGCCCATCGTGTCTGCACCAGCTCTCCAAACGAGCTTGATGACTTAGTACCAATTCCTGGCCTCTCCCCTGCACATTGTTTTTAGTCAAGTAATCATCTAATGTCCTCCTGAATGCTTCGATTGAGCCTGCCTCCATCCCAGTTCCAGACAGCGCAATCCAGACCCCAACCACTCGCTGTGTGAACAAGTTTTTAGCCACATCACATTTGCTCCTTTTGCAAATCACTTTAAATCAGTATCTTCTTGTTCTCAACCCTTTTTTGAACAGGAACAGTTTCTCCCTCTCCACTTTGTCCAGCCCCCTCCTGATTTTGAACATCTCTATCAAATCTCCTCTTAGCCTTCTTCTCTCCAAGGAGACATTAGTAAGGCCACACTTGGAACACTGTGCACAGTTTTGGTCACCCTATTATAGAGAGGATTTTATAAAACTAGAAAGAGTGCAGAAAAGATTTACTAGGATGCTATTGGGACTTGATGGTTTGAGTTATAAGGAGAGGCTGGATAGACAGGGACTTTTTCCCTGGAGTGTAGGAGGATGAGGGGCGATCTTATAGAGGTCTATAAATTAATGAGGGGCATAGATCAGCTAGATAATCAACGTCTTTTCCCAAAGGTAGGGAATTCTAAAACTAGAGGGCATAGATTTAAGGTGAGAGACGGTCCAGAGGGGCAATTTTTTCATACAGAGGCTGGTGAGTGTCTGGAACAAGCTGCCAGAGGTAGTAGTAGAGGTGGGTACAATTTTGTCTTTTCAAAAGCATTTAGATAGTTGCATGGGTAAAATGGGTATAGAGGGATATGGGCCAAATGCGGATAATTGAGACTAGCTTAGTGATTAAAAAAATGGGCTGCATTGTTAAGTTGGGCTGAAGGGCCTGTTTCCATGCTGCAAACATCTATGACTCTACAAGAACAGTTCCAACTTCTCCATTCTATCCTTAGAACTGAGGTTTCTCATCCCTGGAACCATGCCTGTAAACCTCTTCTGTATTCTTGCCAATGTGGTAACATCTTTCCTATAGCATAGTGCCCAGAACTATACAAAATTTCCCTACAAATTTGTTTTTCTGCATTATTCCTACTAGCTGATGTAGACTGCAGCGAGCAATGTAAATTGCGCTCTTTTTGTTCCTTGATCCAAGTCAAATTTATTCTGACCTTGAATTTACTGGAACATTCTCTTTCTCCAGCACTGCAATGTTCTCTTCATCCGCCCTCCTCCTTTTTTATATTTCCTGAGCACCTTGCACCCGGGATTATTTAACACCCAGTCCTGCTCTCTTAAGCCATGTCTCGGTTATCATCACAACATCATAATTGCACATTGCAATCCGAGCTTGCAACTCACCAGTCTTATTTACCATACTTCATGTATACATGTAACATAACCCTGATTTAGACTTCATTACTTTCTCCCTCGGTCCAACTCCGCCGAATAACTTAGTATATTTTATTGCAATACTAAATCTCTTTCTCCCAGTATATTGTGCACCCTGATATTCCTCTTTAATATTTACTGCACGTTTCCACACAGTGGAAGTTGTGGCACAGTGGTTAGCACTGCTGCCTCAAAGCGCCAAGGACCTGGGTTCGATTCCCATCTTGGGTCATTGTCAGTGCGGAGTCTGCACATTCTCCCCACGTCTGCGTGGGTTTCCTCCAGGTGTTCCAGTTTCCTCCCACAGTCCGAAGACACGCTGGTTAGGTGCATTGGCCATGCTAAATCCTGCCTCAGTGTACCCAGACTGGCGCCAGAGTGTGGTAACTAGGAAATTTTCACAGAAACTTCATTGCAGTGTTAATGTAAGCCTACTTGTGACACTAATAAATAAACTTTAGATTAAAGTCTTCCCAACTGCACTAGCAAAATGTCCCTACTACTTTTGATGTCCTGCTTGCTAGTTTTTTTAGCCTAACTCCCTAAATTCTGACTGTATGACCATATCCACATGCCTGCCTAAATCATTCATACAAACGTGAACCATGACCTTAGGCTGGTCAGTCTACCCCAACAGCATGTCCTGTATATCCTCTCTATGACAGTCTTGACTCTGGTGGTAAGGGAGCATCCTGGAGTCACGTCTATGGTCACAGAAATTCCTGTGTGTTCCTACAGTCGCCACACCCAGGTGCCTGTTCGGGTACATGCAGAAGTTTAATTATACTTTAGAAATATGGATTAACGAACAAATTTCAGAATGAACTTGAAAGCTGATCTGATTTTATGATTGGCTGCAGAACAGTCATGGAATACTAAAATTGTTTAAAATGAAGAGGGGAGATGGATAATCGTCTAAATAATATGAGAGATTGGTGTGGTAATACATGCCACTAAAAGAGATTTTAAGATCAGATTATCTATGATTTGACATATTTGGTAGATGTCATGGCTATTTTTTCCACGGCGGCACAGTGGTTAGCACTGCTGCCTCACAGCACCGGAGACTCAGGTTCAACTCCCGGCTTGGATCACTGTCTGTGTGGAGTCTGCACATTCTCCCTGGTTTCCTCCCACAGTCTGAAAGATGTGCTGATTAGGTGCATTGGCCGTGCTAAATTCTCCCTCAGTGTACCTGAACAGGAGTGTGACGACTAGGGGATTTTCACAGTAACTTCATTGCAGTGTTAATGTAAGCCTTACTTGTGACACCAATAAGTGAACTTAGAAAACTTACTTTGTTTGAATCCAACGAAGAAATAAAAGGGGAAATTGCATTTTGTTTTATTACAAAGCCTGGGCCAATAAAGCAACACTCTGATCATATTGGCTCTCTACATGGGGACCCAATGTTAACTGCAATTTCCATTTATCTTATTGAAGTTATACTGCCAAAGCAGTTAACATAAGCCTGCCAGCTGTGAAAAGTTAATGATCGATATCTTGTCACATTCCCACTTAGGCCGTAGTGCGCGCTTCTGTATGATTGGGGAAGCACAGTGGCTAGCGTTGCTGCCCCACATGCACCAGAGACCCGGGTTCGATTCCCAGCTTGGGTCAATTTCTGTGCGGAGTCTTTATGTCCTCCCCGTGTCTGTCTGGCTTTCCTCCGGGTGCTACGGTTTACTCCCACAGTCTGAAATACGGGCTTGTTAGAAGACAGGAGGCGGAGGAGACCCATCAGCCCTTCGAGCCTGATCTGCTATTCATCTTGATCATGGCTGATCGTCCAACTCAATAGCCTAATCCTTCTTTCTCCCCATAACCTTTGATCCTGTTCGCCTCAAGTGTTCTATCCAGCCGCCTCTTGAATACATTCAATGTTTTGGCATCAACTCCTTCCTGTGGTAATGAATTCCACAGGCTCACCATTCTTTGGGTGAAGAAAATCTCCTCACCTCCGTCCTAAATGGTCCACCCTGTATCCTCAGACTGTAACCCCTGGTTCTGGACATGCCCAACATCGGGAATATTCTCCCTGCATCTATCCTGTCTTGCCCTACTAGAATTTGACAAGTCTCTGTAAGATCCCACCTCATTCACCTGGACTCCGGTGAAAACAATCCTAACCTTGTGAATCTCTTCTCATATATCAGTCCCACTGTCTCCGGAATCAGCCTGGGAACCTCTGCTGCACTCCCTCAAGAACAAGAACATCCTTCCTCAGAAAAGGAGACCAAAACTGCACACAATATTCTAGGTGTGGCCTCACCAATGTGCGTTGGCCATGCTAAGTTCTTCCTTCATATACCCGAAGAGACGACTGGAGGATTTTCACAGCAACTTCATTACAGTGTTAATGTCAGCCCACTTGTGACAGTAATAAATAAACTTTAGATTGATAATAAATCGACTTAGTCATTCCAGTTTAAAAATGGCATTTAATGCGGCCAGATGTCTTTTGAATGGCATGTAGAAATTACACTGATGGAAATAAGATTTAATCTGTGCCTTTAAAATGTATCCTTAAAATGGTAAACCCATTCATTATCAATGCATCAGTTGTAGCACAAAGCGTGCTGTGGAATGCTTGTTCCAATATATAGCGGTGTTTGACGCAGTTTGCCCCATGCCATTCCTTAATTACTACATGGAAATACAGTCCCCAAATTTATTGTTTTATGGCTGTTCATCTCGAAGGGCATTAATCAGAGTGTCTTGAGCCATCATCTTACACTCAAATTGTATAATTTTTAATTCTACTGTTTGACAGGTTTCTACTGTGTAAATGGTCTGATGACAAGTTCAATAACTATAGGCCATGTGTTTCGAGTATTGATAATCTTATGTCAACCACCTGTCAGATAGAAAATTACCATCTTGGCATTTGGGCCCAGTTTGATTAATAACACTATATTAAATTTTCTATCATTGGTTTAGCCTGAGTGATACCAGCAGTCTAAAAATGCCAACTGGGCTAGTTTTTAGGTGGTAGATTCCATCGACTTAGAGGATTCTGTCTGTTTTCAATATATTAAAGGCCTCATAGCACCAGACCTTAAACTGGTCTTGACTTCATCAATCCAATGCATTTATGTCAATATGTTTGAAGTCAATTGCTTTTGCACACTTGAAATAATTTATCATATGAAATGATTATGGAGAGCTTGCATTGTTATGCCGCAAGGAACAAAGCTAATGATTTTTTAATCACACTGCTAGCTTGTTGCTTTCCTGGATGAATTTATTTGCATTACATTGTGTTTGTTGGAATGAGTACTGGAACATGTACTTACAATATTATTGCAGAGAAAGAGGGGAAGACTGATATCTGGGATGATCCAAAAACTCAATCTACTTGGCTAGAATTACTTAATAGGGAGTGTATTATGCATCGTCAGAAGATGGACGCACGATAAAGGAGGAACTATGCTGACAAGTTAGAGGAATGTGAGATGATAGCAAGCAGTGATTTTAATTATCCAATCTAGGGAGAAGTATAAGTGACAAAAAAGGGAATTAGTTTGGCAACGTAACAAAAACTGATGTGTTTTATAATTAATTTGTGGGACATGGGTGTTGCTGGCTGGCCAGCATTTATTGCCCATCCCTAGTTGCCCCTGGGGCAGTTGAGAGTCAACCACATTACTGTGGCTCTGGAGTCACTTCTCCAGGGCAAGGGGTGAGGGTTGGAAAGATGGGAGTGGGAGACAGGGAGTGTGGGGGAAGGGGGGAAGGGGAAGTATGTTAACTTACAATTATAATTGTGGTTGTTGTTATGTATTGCATCTCTGCGTGATTAGTCACGTGACGTGCTAAAGTTTATTTATGAGTCATAAGTAAGGCTTACATTAACACCGCAATGAAGTTACTGTGAAATTCCCCAAGTTGCTGCATTCCGGCGCCTGTCTGGGTCAATGCACCTAACCAGCATATCTTTTAGTCTGTGGGAGGAAACCAGAGCACACGGAAGAAACCCACACAGACACGGGAAGAACATGCCAATTCCACACAGATAGTGACCCAAGCTGCGAGTCAAACCTGGGTCCCTGGGCGCTGTGAGGCAGCAGTGCTAACCACTGTGCCACTGGTTCATGCCAGTTTATTTTATGTCAAAATCAATAATAGGGATCTACAAGATATCTGATGAGGATGAAAATTTTCCAGATGACACTGGACTAGGAAAGATCCAAGAACTTAAACTAGTTGTCTTGTGTATGAAAGGGGATACCCAAAATTCTGGGTAGTTCCAATGAAGGGATATATCATAGCACAAATGGTCAGTCAGCAGAACTGCCTCCGCACATAATAAATTGAAACTTTCCTGCACTCTTTGGAAGAGCACCATTACACAAAATGAAATGTAAACGGGGAGCAAGGACAAGGATGGACTCCAGAAAGAAACTAAGAAAATGACAGCAATCTTAGGTGTGCCAAGAGCACATACTGTGTCATAGTTCAAGGATCATTTTTAGGGTGGCATGGTGGCACAGTAGTTAGCACTGCTGCCTCACAGCGCCAGGGACCCGGGTTCAATTCCGTCCATGGGTGACTGTGTAAAGTTTGCACGTTCTCCCTGTGGGTTTCTTCTGAGTGCTCCGGTTTCCTCCCGCAATCCAAAGGTGTGCAGATTCTCTTTTTTTATTCATTTGTGGGACATGGGCGTCGCTGGCTGGCCAGCACTTATTGCCCATCCCTAGTTGCCCAAGGGCAGTTGAGAGTCAAACACATTGCTGTGGCTCTGGAGTCACATGTAGGCCAGACCGGGTAAGAATGGCAGATTTTCTTCCCCAAAGGACATTAATGAACTGGATGGGGTTTTCCAACAATCGACAATAGTTTCACGATCATTAGTAGATTCTTAATTCTAGATACTTTTTATTGAATTCAAACTCCACCATCTGCCACGGTGAGATTTGAACTCGGTCCCCAGAACATTAACTGAGTTTCTGGATTAATAATCGAGTGATAATACCATCCAGCCGTCGCGTTGGCCAGGGTAAATTGTCCGTTGGCGTCCCAAGATATATAGGTTACGGGGATTAGCCGTGGTAAATGTGTGGTGTTATGGGGAGAGGGTGAGGGAGAGAGGGGGACTGGGTAAGATTCACTGGCAAAGTTGTTCCTGAGAACATAGTACATAGAACATTACAACGCAGTACAGGCCCTTCGGCCCTTGATGTTGCGCCGACCAGGGGAACCAATCTAATGGCCCTCTAGCCTAAACAATTCCAATATTATCCATATGCCTATCCAATGACCATTTGAATGCCCTTAAAGTTGGCGAGTCCACAACTGCTGCAGGCAGGGCATTCCACGCCCTTACTACCCTCTAAGTAAAGAACCTACAGCTGACATCCGTCCTAAATTTATCACCCCTCAATTTAAAGCTAAATCCCCTCGTGTTAGCCATCACCATCCGAGGGAAAAGGCTCCCACTGTCCACCCTATCTAATCCTCTGATCATCTTATTTGCCTCAATTAGGTCACCTCTTAACCTTCTTCTCTCTAATGAAAACAACCTCAAGTCCCTCGGCCTTTCCTCATAAGACCTTCCCACCATACTAGGCAACATCCTGGTAAACCTCCTCTGCATCCTTTCCAATGCTTCCACATCTTTCTTATAATGCAGCGACCAGAACTGTACGCAATACTCCAAGTGCGGCCACACCAGGGTTTTGTACAGCTGCAACATGATCTCATGGCTCCGAAATTCAATCCCTCTACCAATAAAAGCTAACACACCATACGCCTTCTTAACAACCCTATCAACCCGGGTGCCAACTTTCAGGGACCTATGCACATGTAAGTGGGAAGGTAAGAAGGTAAGTGGGAACTAAATTTGATCTACTCACAGCAGGTGACACTACAATAACAGTAAATAAACAACATGCAAGCACAAGTTACTCATCGTGAACAAACAGCGAAACTGAGGAGTTAAAACAAGGAGGAATAGTTATTGCGAGAAACTACTCTACAAATGAGAAGTGGGTACTTGCAGCTACTTGAGCTAAAACAAGCCCTATTTCCTATGCAGTGCAACTTGATGATGAGAGAATATGATGGAGATACATAGATCAAATCCTTGCTTCAAAAATTGAATCCCGGAGAGAGTACCAGAAAGGCTAATGTCAGACACCCAAATTTGGGAAAAAGTGAAATTTATTTATTAGTCAGAAGTAAGGCTTACATTAACACTGCAATGAAGTTACTGCGAAATTCCCCTAGGCGCCACACTCCGGCGCCTGTTCAGGTCAATGCACCGAACCAGCACATCTTTCAGACTGTGAGAGGAAACCAGAGTACTCAGAGGAAACCCATGCTGACACAGGGAGAACACAGTTAAAAAGTCTCACAACACCAGGTTAAAGTCCATCAGGTTTATTTGGTAGCAAAAGCCATCAGCTTTCGGAGTGCTGCTCCTTCGTCAGGTAAGTGAGAGTTCTGTTCACAAACAGGGCACATAAAAACACAAACTCAATTTACAAAATAATGGTTGGAATGGGGAGAACACGCAGACTCCACACAGACAGTGACCCAAGCTGGGAATCGAACCTGGGTTCCTGATGCTGTGAGGCAGCAGGGCTAACCACTGTGCCACCATGCTGCCCACAGAGAAATCCCTGAATGAAGGATTACTGTAGAAACAAATTTATATTCTACCCCAGTAGAACAGCTAATATCTTGAGAAGCTGACTATGAACCAACTTCACAAGATGAAGTATCTAATAATCCTGAGGAACAGGCTACTGAGGATATCAAAGATCAAACTCTGGAACATTGTGTCTTACCAAAATGAAATTGACATCCACCAAAAAGACTCTCGTATGAATTGTAATCAGTAATGTATTAATTGTAATTAGTAATATAACTGATTTTTATAGTGGGTAATCATTAATGTGTAAAAGTTTGTTGCCTTACAATTGAAGTAAAGGGGGAGGGATGTTATGTATTGTAAGGCAATGCATCTCTGTGTGATTAGTCACATATGTCGGACTTCAGCCAGGCAACACCTTGTAAATAAAGCTGCATCGATTTGTTTAAGTAACCCATGGTGTGGCACCTCGGAAATCCTTTTCCCTTGTTGTCAGATCAGTCAGAAACAATTGCATACTGACAAAACAATTATGAACAATTTTTCACGACAAGGGAATGCTCAGTCTGGATATACCTGACTGGGCAAGCGTTTCAGGAGAAGATCCAGAGCTGAAGACCCAATGGATGGTGCTTGTTCAGACAAAACTGTCAGAAGTAGGTGACGAAGGGTCAGCTAGACTCGAAACGCTGGTTCTATTCTCTCTCCACAGATGCTGTCAGACCTGTTGAGATTTTCCAGTATTTTCTGTTTTTGCTTCAGATTCCAGTATCTGCAGTATTTTGATTTATATTTAGGAAATGTAAAGCTTATTTATTTATTAGTCACAAATAAGGTTTACATTAACACCGCAATGAAGTTACTGTGAAATTCTGCCAGTCGCCACATTCCGGTGCCTGTTCGGGTCAGTACACCTAACATCTTTTGGACTGTGGGAGGAAACTGAAGCACAGAGATAGATAGGTTCTTGATTGGTAAGAGGATCAAAGATTACGGGGAAAAGCAAGAGAATGAGGTTGAAAACAGACTTAATGAGATAGATGGCCTAATTCTGCTCCTAAAACTTATCCATAAGTGAGTAACTTCAGGAAAATAAAGTTCTCATCAAGGACTGGAAGGCAGCCAGAATCATTTTGTAGAATCTAAAGCAGACTGAACACAGGGACAGGATCAATTGGTTGAGAAATAAGTCTAACAATACATTGTGTGGCTGTCAATTTAAGAAATTTATGCAAAGTTTTTTTATGCAGGTGAAAAAATGTCATTACCTTTTTATATTGACTAGTGATCAGGTTGTGTTTTATAGACAGGATGGTAGTACAGTGGTTAGCGCTGTTGCCTCACAGTGCCAGGAACCCAAGTTCAATTCCGGCCTCGGCTCATTGTCTGTGCAGAGTCTGCACATTCTCCCTGTGTCTGCGTGGGTTTCCTCTGGGCGTTCTGGTTTCCTTCCACACTCCAAAGATGTGTGAGTTAGGTTGAAAAGGCCATGATTAATTGGCCCGCAGTGTCAGGGGGATTAGGAGAGGAAATACGTGAGATTACAGGGATAGGACCAGGGTGGGATTGTTGTCGGTGCAGGCTTAATGGGCCGAATGGTCTCCTTTTGCACTGTTGGGATTCTATGATTCTAGATAGGTTCTTGATTGGTAAGGGGATCAAAGGTTATAGGGAAAAGCAGGAGAATGGGGTTGAGAAACATATCAGACATGGTCGAATTTTGAAGTAGACTCAATGGGCCAAATGGCCTAATTCTCTTCCTATATCCTATGGTCTTATTGCCTGGAACTTCTAAACGACAGTTCATTACAGTGGATTTCAGCATTTGGTTGCCTCCACTCAATGATTACAGCTTGCATGCTTTCTCTTCGACATATTAGCCCCCTTGAAACTAATGCCCTCCCACACACATCCATTCTCTTTGCTCTGATGTGTAGCGGTGTCAACTGTCATCACCCAAGTGGAGAAGATGTGCACTAATTGAGGGCATCCTCTTCTGTGTGGCTGAGTTTGCTCTGATTCAGAAATCACACATAATTCAGTCTTAATACAACAAGTTCAAACCAGCCTCCATCAGTGACAAAACACAGAACAAGTGCATATTCAACTTAAGTACATTAATGACAAAGTAAAAATCAGCCTCAAAAAGAACGGAATATAAATACACTTTGAACCTATTGGCCAAACATAAATAGGCCTCCATTAGTAACCCTGAGCAGAATAAGTGCGTAGTTGATAGTCACACAATGTACAAAACAGCTTCCATGAATAACTATCAGAAAAATAGGTGCACTCTGAAATTAACATTGTGGCCTGCATCTTCTGAGGAACGGCAGTCACTTGGGATTGCTGCTTTGCTTAAAAAAACTCCCCCCGACTCACTGTTGTTCTGCAATTTGACTTGATTTGATTTGTTTTGATTTATTATTGCCACATGTATTAACATACAGTGAAAAGTATTGTTTCTTGCGCATTTTACAGGCAAAACATACCATTCACAGAGAAGGAAACGAGAGAGTGTAGAATGTAGTGTTACAGACATAAGTAGGTTGTAGAGAAAGATTAACTTAATGGAAGGTAAGTCCAATCAGATCTCTGGCAGCAGCAGGGAAGAAGCTGTTCTTGAGTCAGTTGGTATGTGACCTCAGACTTTTGTATCTTTTTCCCGAAGGAAGAAGGTGGAAGAGAGAATGCCCAGGTTGCAGGGTTTAATTATGCTGGCTGCTTTGCCGAGGCAGCAGGAAGTGTAGACAGAGTCAATGGATGGGAGACTGGTTTGCGTGATGGATTGTGCTACATTCACGACCTTTTGTAGTTCCTTGTGGCCTTGGGCAGAGCAGGAGCCATACCAAGCTGTGATACAACCAGAAAGAATGCTTTCTATGGTGCATCTGTAAAAGTTGGTGAGAGTCATAGCTGACATGCCAAATTTCCTTAGTCTTCTGAGAAAGTAGAGGCGTTGGTGAGCTTTCTTAACTATAGTGTTGGCATGCAGGGGGGAACCAGGACAGGTTGCTGGTGATCTGGACGTCGAAAAAGCGGATGATCTCGACACTTTCTACTTTGTCCGCATTGATGTATCCAGGGGTATGTTCTTCCCTACGCCTCCTGAAGTCAATGATAATCTTGCTTGTTTTGTTGACACTGAGGAAGAGATTATTGTTACCGTACCAGTTCACCAGATTCTCTATCTCATTCCTGTACTCTGTCTCATCATTGTTTGAGCTCTGACCCACTATGGTGGTGTCGTCAGCAAACTTGAAAATCGAATTGGAGGGGAATTTGGCCACACAGTCATTGATGTACAAGGAGTATAGCAGGGGGCTGAGAATACAACCTTGTGGGGCACCGCTGTTGAGGATAATCGTGGAGGAGGTGTTGTTGCCTATCTTACTGATTGTGGTCTGTGAATTAGGAAGTTCAGGATCCAGTTGCAGACAGAGGTGCCAAGGCCCAGGCCATGGAGTTTGGAGATGTGTTTTGTGGGAGTAATAGTGTTGAAGGCTGAGCTGTAGTCAATAAATAGGAGTCTGATATAGGAGTCCTTGCCATCTTGGTGTTCTTGGTGTTGAGTGCAGGGGCTGGGAAATGGCATCTGCAGTGGACCTGATGCAGCGGTAGGCAAACTATAGTGGATCCAGGTAGTCCGGGAGGCTGGAATTGATTCGTGCCATGACTAACCTTTTGAAGCATTTCATAATGATGGATGTCAGAGTCACCGGCTGATAGTCATTAAGGCACGCTGCTTGGTTTTTCTTCCAGGACCTTCTGAGCCTGGGTTTTCCAGAAATGAGGAACACAGCATCCCATCAGGGAACTCGGAGTGTAAGTAGAGTCAAGGCAGAGACAGGACATGCCCCTCGCCACTGGATGGTGTAATTGACAGACTTTTGATTGACAAGGGAGTCCAGAGTTATGCGGGACAGGCAGAAAAGTGACTTTAAAGCCACAATCTGATCGGCCATGACCTTATTAAGCTATGGTGCAGGTTGCTCTTGCCCTGTCTGCTCTTGCTCTGATCTTCTTATGATCTTAAGAGTGAAATCCTTTCTGATTATTTAGACTCCTGGCTTTGCTGTTGAAACATGGGCAAGCATGGTAACACAGTTGTTATCACTGCTGTCATACGGTGTCAGGCGTCTGTGTTCAATTTTGGCCTTGGGTGACTGCGTGAAGTTTGCAAGTTGTCCTTGCATCTACCTGGGAGATTCCTCCATGTGCTCTGGTTTCCTCCCGCAGTAGGAAGTCTGACTCCCACAGCCTAAAGATCTGCAGGTTAGGTTTATCGGCTATGCTAAATTGCTTCTTAGTTTCCCAAGACATAGAAATTAAATGGATTAACTATGATAAATGTGTGGGGTTGAGGGGATAGGGTGGAGGCTTGGACCTGGGTAAGATGCTCTGTCGGGGAGTCGGGACAGACTCAATGGCTTTCTTCTGCGTTCTATGATTCAAAGAGAATGTATGTGGGGTTGATGGTTCTTTGCAGCTGGGAAAAGCCTACAATTCCACTGGTAAAGCTCAGAGTCCTGCCTTCCCTTTTACGATGTGGAGCTGCTGGCATTGGACTGGGGTTGGCATAGTAAGTGGTCTCACAACACCAGGTTGAAGTCCAACAGGTTTATGAAGTAGCATGAGCTTTCGGAGTGTTCATTGTGACACTACTTACTGTTTTACACCATCCAGGATCATGGGCTTTGGCAAGGGGCGCACCCATCACCTGATGAATACAGACATGTTTAACTGATTGGTAGGCTGCGTGAAATTCAGGGCATGATGCCAGCGTTGGATTGGGGTAAACGCAGTAAGAAGTCTCACAACACCAGGTTAAAGTCCAACAGGTTTATTTGATACTAAACGCCACAAGCTATCGGAACACAGAAGGAACGGCGCTCCGAAAGCTTGCGGTATTTTCCCCATCAAATAAACCTGTTGGACTTTAACCTGGTGTGGTGAGACTTCTTACGAAATTCAGGGCCACAGTGGTTTTGACAGTCCACGGAAGGATACAGATGACCTAGCTGTGTTCACCATTAAGTGAACACTTAATGGTGCTCTGTGAGATCATCCCTGCTGAAGCAGCCATTCCTTCGCACACTGCTTCTCCATGAGGTGAGAGTAAGAGGCTTTGGGCCTCTGTACTCGAGGTGAGGGAGGTTAAACTTTGTCCTGAAGCTACGCCTCCTCCTCCTTCCGCCTTAATGACAATCCGACTGAAACCCAGTTTGCCAGAAGCTTCTCATCAAATGTTGTCTGCTGCCTCACAAATGATTACTGACCGTCCCAGCAGCCACAGGCCATACAAAACAGAAGCAGCACATCAGCAAACTAATGAGGATTATGCTAGAGAGCAGCATTAAATATTACCTGCAAATATCACCAGGAAGGGCCACCTCCAGCCTGTAATTTCTGTGACTAATTGAGAAGAGGATGTAGAAGATGACTTTTAGGCCCTAAGCCAACAACAACCTATATTCATATAGCGTCTTTAATGTGGCGAAATATTCCAAGGTGCTTCTCAGGCATATTATCAAACAAACCTTCACATTAAGCCAGATAAGGAGATGTTTAGGGTGACTGGTTAATGAGTTACAGGTTTTAAGGAGCATCCTAAGGGAGTGTAGGAGGGCGGCATGGTGGCACAGTGGTTAGCACTGCTGCTTCACAGCTCCAGGGATTCGGGTTCAATTCCCGGCTCGGGTCACTGTCTGTGTGGAGTCTGCATGTTCTCCCCATGTCTGCATATGTCCCTCCGAGTGCTCTGGTTTCCTCCCACAGTCCGAAAGACGTATTGGTTAGGCGCATTGGCCGTGCTAAATTCTCCCTCAGTGTACCCGAACAGGAGTGTGGCGACTAGGGGATTTTCTCAGTAACTTCATTGCAGTGTTAATGTAAGCCTACTTGTGATTAATAAATAAACTTTGAGTTAAGGTTGGAGAGATTTAGGGAGTGAATTCCAGAGATCAGGGATAAATGTATGACCACCGGTGGTAGAACGATGAAGATCGTGGATGTGCACGGGGTAGGATTGGAAAAGCACTGAGTACTTGGAGGGTTGTAGCCTCAGCGATAGGGAGGGATGAGATTAATTAGCACCCACCAATTTCAGGAAAGCTTGTCGATGTTTAGAACTTCCAATTCAAATTGATGGAAAGTGTGTGAAATGGCCTTTCAATATTGTGAGGGGAATTTTCCCGTCTCACCCACCATGGGAATTGTAGCGGGCGAGGGGCTGGCCATGGAAAAGTCCATTGACCTGGGGTGAGATTTTCCAGTTTTGGGGTGAGCGTGTCCGTAAAATCCCACCCTATCACTCACTTTCAGCACCTGAGCATCAATTTTTTGGAAGTCAAATATGAGTGTTATCCCCCACACTGTGCCTTTCCTTCACATACTTAATGTTGCATCTAACAACACCTTGAAGGTAGGAATATCCTGATGTTGGGGGTGAAGGGTCATATTAGATGACTCATGGTAGCTGACTCCAATATATCCCCTGATAGGAACTTAAGAAATAGGGGCAGAAGTAGTCATGTGGCTTATTGCATCTCCTTCAGTGCAGTAATGGCAATGATTGACAACCATCAGTTAGTATAACAAACTACAATGGTTTATTGCAAGCGGATACATGTACAGGGTACTTCAGAATGAAAACAATTCCAGCTTAGGACAGCATGGTGGTACCGTGGTGGACACTGCTGTTCCACAGCGCCAGGGACCCAAGTTCAATTCCTGGCTGTGTGACTGTCTGGGCAGAGTCTGTATGTTCTCTCCATGTCTGTGTGGGTTTCCTCCATGTTCTCCAGTTTCCTCCCACAGGCTGAAAGACATGCTGGTTAGGTGCATTTCCCACACTAAATTCTCCCTCAGAATACCTGAACAGGCGCCGGAGTGTGGCAATTAGGGGATTTTCGCTATCACTTCATTGCTGTGTCAATGTAAGCCTACTTGTGACACTAATAAATAAACTTTAAATTCTAGGATCTGCTTTGACTGCAAAAGCCTGTTCTCCACACCGTGATCCCACGTTTATTCCCCACTGAGCGATCGGGTCACCTGACCCTCCCAATGTACACTCCTTAAAGGAGTTAGCACTGAATCTACCATTGAATAAAGATCTTGGCTGATCCTTGACCTTATCTCCACTTTTCAACCCTATCCCCATATCCTTTAATTCCACTGTCCAAAAATGTATTGATCTCAATCTTAACTGCGCATTCACAGTTCCCTGGATAGAGAGTAACAAGGATTCACAACTCTCTGAATACAGACCTCTGATCATCTAATTCCTAAATTGCTAACTCCTGATCTTGAGATTATTTCCAGTTCTAGACTCTTCAATGAGGGCAAATCTATCCCTCAGCATGTATTATCATAGGATAGAATCCCTAGAGCACAGAAAGAGGCCATTCGGCCCATCAAGTCTACACCGAGCACAACCGCAACCAGGCCTATCCCCATAGCCCCGTACATTTACCCTGCTTATCCACCAGCACGAGAGTCAGTTTAGCATGGCTAATCAACCAAACCCACACATCTTTGGAGCATGGAAGGAAGACGGAGCACTTGGAGGAAACCCACACAGATATGGGGAGAAAGTGCAAACTCCACACAGACAATGGACCAAGGCAATCGAACCTGGGTCCCTGTCACTCTGAGGCAACGGTGCTAACCACTGCATCACCATGCCAAGTGCTCCAATAATTTTTGATGTTTTAGGAAGATCAGCTCTCATTTTTCTAAATTTTAGAGAATATAGACCATTCTTATTCAATCTGTCCTCTCAGAACAGTCCATTCATCTGAGGAATCAATCTACTGAACCCCTTTCTGAAGCAAGTACATTTTCCCTTTGGTTAGGAGTTCAAAATGGTACACAGTGCTCCAAGTGTGGTCTTACCAAAGCCCCATGTAAACTGCAGCAAGACTTTCTTACTTCTTATTCTCCAACTTTCTTTCAGTCAAGGCCAACATACCATTCATACCATACATTCCCAATCACTTGCTGTAATGTCATCACCACCTTTGTCTGTGCTTTCATATAGGGACATGCATGGTGCCTGATTGTCTCCAACCTATCATTACAGACCTGGATACAGTTGGATCAGTGACTGTGAAGGAGATGAGGCCTCTATGACAATGCTGCAAGTCAGAGCTGGTCTTCTCTAGCATTCAGGTGAGGTTGCACAAATCACAGGAGATCATCCTCAGAGTACTTGACACACTTCTGGTGTTGCTGAGGATTGCATCTCTCACGGTGGTGCACAATGGTTAGCAATGCTGCTTCACAGCACCAGGGACCCGGATTCGATTCCCGGCTCGAGTCACCGTCTGTGCAGAGTTTGCACATTCTCCCCATGTCTGCATGGGTTTCCTCCAGGTGCTCCGTTTTCCTCCCACAGTCCAAAGATGTGCGGGTTAGGTTGATTGGCCGTGCTAAATTGCCCCTTAGTGTCCTGGGATATGTATCTTAGAGGGTTTAGTGGGGTAAATGTGTGGGGCTGTGAGGATAGAGCCTAGGGTAGGATTATTGTCAATACAGACTCGATGGGCTGAATGGCCTCCTTTTGCACCATAGGGTTTAGAACATAAGAACATAAGAAATAGGAGCAGGAGTAGGCCATCTAGCCCTTCGAGCCCGCCCCGCCATTCAATAAAATCATGGCTGATCTGTCGCTGCTCAGTTCCACTTTCCCGCCCTCTCCTCATAACCCTTAATCCCCTCTCTTATCAAAAACCCATCAACCCGCGTCTTAAAAATATTTAGCGAGGCAGCCTCCACCACTTCAACGGGCAGAGAATTCCAGAGATTCACCACCCTTTGAGTGAAGAAGTTCCTCCTCAACTCCGTTCTAAACCGCCCCCCTTTTATCTTGAGGCTGTGCCCCCTAGTCCTACTGTCTTTTTTGAGCGGGAAGAGTCTCTCCACCTCTATCCTATCCATCCCATTCATCATCTTATACGTCTCAATGAGATCTCCCCTCATTTTTCTAAACTCTAACGAGTACAAGCCCAGTTTATTCAGCCTCTCCTCATAGCTCAACCCCCTCAACTCCGGTATCAGCCTAGTAAACCTCCTCTGCACTCCCTCCAAGGCCAAAATATCTTTGCGCAGGTGCGGCGCCCAAAACTGCACACAGTACTCCAGCTGCGGCCTCACCAATGCCCTATACAGCTGCAGCAAGACCTCCCTACTTTTATATTCAATCCCCCTCGCTATGAAGGCCAGCATCCCATTCGCCTTCCTGACCACCTGCTGCACCTGCAAGCTGGGTTTTTGCGACTCATGCACAAGGACCCCGAGGTCCCTCTGCACCGTCGCCTGCTGCAGTTTTTCACCCCGTAAGTAATAGTCCTTCCTACCATTCTTCCTACCAAAGTGGACCACCTCACACTTGCCAACATTAAATTCCATTTGCCATTTCCTGGCCCATTCGCCCAGCCTATCTAGATCCTTCTGCAGACTCTCCACACCCTCCGCACAATTTGCCGTTCCCCCAATCTTGGTGTCATCAGCAAATTTCGACACCCTACACTCGGTTCCCTCCTCCAGATCGTTTCTATGAATCTAAGTCTGGGTCTCAGCACTCCAAGGCCTTTAGTTGCTTTCCATTTAGCCACCGTGAAAAGTTTTGCTCCATTTGCCACCCTTCCAGTTTCCTCATGCTAATTTGGCACTCTAGTGGGTTTCAAGTGTGTGGAATGCCCTCTTGCCCTGTTGGGCTAGCTACCCTCCTGGCTGGCATAAAAGCGATTATGTGGAAATGCCAGCGTTGGACTGGGGTAAGCACAATAAGAAGTCTCAACAACACCAGGTTAAAGTCCAAGAGGTTTATTTGATAGCACAAGCTTTCGGAGCGCTCCTCCTTCATCAGGTGAGTGGGAGTTGTGTTCACAAACAGGGCATATAAAGACACAAACTCAATTTACAAAATGATGGCTGGAATGGGAGTTTTTACAGATAATCAAGTCTTAAAGATACAGACAATGTAAGTGGAGAGAGGGTTAAGCACAGGTTAAAGAGATGTGTATTGTCTCCAGCCGGGACAGTTAGTGAGATTTTGCAAGTCCAGGCAAGTCGTGGGGGTTACTGATAGTGTGACATGAACCCAAGTTCCCAGTTGAGACCGTCCTCATGTGTGTGGAACTTGGCTATCAGTCTCTGCTCAGTGACTCTGCGCTGTCGCGTGTCATGAAGGCTGCCTTGGAGATCGCTTACCCGAAGATCAGAGGCTGAATGCCTGTGACCATTGAAGTGTTCCACAACAGGAAGAGAAAACTCTTGCCTGGTGATTGTTGAGCAGTGTTCATTTATCCATTGTCGTAGTGTTCACCAGCGATTACCAGCATGGAAAGTCATGCCCCACATTGTTAATTAATCAGTGAATGGTCTCATTACTTCACTCTATTCTTGAAAGGTAGAGTGTGAAGATGCCACAGTAGCACTCCTTGCATAAAGCCTGAGAAAACCACAGCTGAACCAACTGTGCAAAAAATAAATCTATGGTTATTATTCAAACTTTACAATAACTTGGCAAGGCTTTTAGAAAACAAAAACTTTTGGTCTTGCTACCTAAGGAAAGATATTGGACACAGTCCAGAGAAGGTACACTGGGTTGATCTTGGGTATGAGGGTTTTCTGATGAGGAGAGGTTAAGAAGGTTGGATCTGTACTCATTGGAGTTTAGAAGAATGAGAGGGGACCTTACTGAGACATATCAGGTTCTCAAGGAGCTTGACAGGGTAGAGAGGTTGTTTCCCCTTGTGGGAGAGTCTAGGACCAGACAGCACGATCTCAGAGTAATGGGTCACCCATTTAAGACAGAGTTGAGAAGGAATTTCTTCTCTCAGAGGAGAGTGAATCTGTGGAATTCTTTACCACAGAGGACTCTCGAGGCTAGGCTGTTAAGTTCAAGGCCGACATAGACAGATTTTTAATCAGTAAGGGAATCAAGGGTTATGGACATAAGGTGGGAAAGTGAAGTTGAGGATTATCATGGATCAGTCATGATCTCATTGAATGGCAGAGCAGATGCTATGGGCCGAATGGCCTATCTTGGCTCCTGTATCTTATGGTTCTATAGCAGCAGAACTCATTTACCATAACTTCTGACAAGAATAATAAACAGTCTACATGGGTCCAATCCTTATCCTCTCTATAAGTACGTGACCAGTGACATTCAAGAACCACATTAAGTTAGGAGGCCACTTTGCTCTGGATGCCAGAGTGTACATAAGGGATGTATCATGGGATGTCAGCTAATTTGACAGGTTTTGATTACATTGTCAAAGCAAGCACTGACATCTTATAAACAACTGTCAGAACAGTTGGCTCAAAATATAAATTCAGGATGAGTAGAATTAAAATATCAGCAAGCGTTGGTATTTTCCTTTCGATGTCTGTGAAGAGGTGAAACACACAAAAGTATTCAACATAGCTCACTGATAATCCAATGAAATGATCATAGAAACACCTAGCTGAAAGTTTTGATGTTATTTCTGTGTTTAGTATACTCAAAAACAAACAGTAATCACTGCACATCAAAGGTTCTCATTTGGAATGAGTTTGAATATAGTCAGCAGAGTTTGGCCATCTTTGACATCAAATGACAAAAGGCACTCCAAGTTATCCACTCTGCTCAAAGTTATCCACTCTGCTCAAAACTATCCACTCTGCTCAAAATTGTCCACTATGCTCAAAGCTACGCACTCTGCTCAGAGTTATCTACACAGACCCGAGGCTGGAATCAAACCCAGATCCCTGATGCTGTGATTCAGCAGCAGTGCTAACCACTGTGCTGCTGTATCAACCTTCTCTTCCGCAAATGGCAGCTGATGCAAGGTTGGTTCTTAATTTGATCCGAACTTTGTAGACTTTTTTGTGAAGAGAGATGCTAAGGACACGAGGTGAAGGTGAACGCACGTGGGGTGCTTTTGCACCTGCCTTTGCCATTAGCGCAAATGGTGTGTGTGCGTGTTTGTGAGCATGTCTAATCCCAGCCTTGGGTAACTGTCTGTGTGGAGTCTGTAATTGTCCCCATGTCGGCATGGATTTCCTCTGGGTGCTCCGGTTGCCTCCCATGCTCCAAAAAAATGTGCAGGTTAGGTGGATTGGCCATGATAAATTGTGTCCAAAGACGTGTAGGTTAGCCATGGTAAATACACAGGGTTACGGGGATGGGGATAGGACGGGCATGGGTTGGGTCTAGTTAAGATGCTCTTTGAGAGAATCAGTGCAGACTTGATGGGCCGAATGGCCTTCTTTGACACTGTATGGATTCTATGGTTACAGCCAGTGGATAGGGACCTTCATCCCATCAGTCAGGGCTGGAGTGAAATCCAAATGTTAGTGCAGATGAATCTTGTGCCCAGCCATGTAACTGGCTGTGTCTTCCTGCAGTATTTCTGTGCTTCAAGCAATCAGTCTTTCCCTCCAGTTTCATTATTTTCTTCATTGTTTCCCTCCAGCTCTCCTCTCCAGGGAGGGATGAGCCATGTGTTTGGGTTCCAGTCTTATAGGTTGTAAAATTCAAGTGTTTGCAAAGATTGAATTTCAAGAGAAGCAATCAGAAATTACACTTTACCGTTAGAAAATACAAAGGCTGGTCCAATGCTGGATCAGGACGTGCTAAACACACTCCCAATAAACTCAACAATAAATTGACAGATTGCCTCTTGCCCGTCACGAAAGAGAAAACTTTTGGCAAGGCAGGTAAAACGTGGATGCATGTGCGCAACGAGAGCTCTTGAAAGCACTTGGTATTGCAGCAATTTTACTCGTGCTGTCTCAGAGGCACTGACTCCTAATCCATCCATCGATGACATGGCCCATGTGGGCTGGGGATGGGCCTGGGTAAGATGCTGTTTCAGAGAGTCGCTGCAAATTCGATGGACCAAATGGCCTCCTTCTGCACTGTAGGGATCCTATTGGTTCTCTGGTGTAACAATACAATACCTGAACTGACCTGATGTTCACAACCCCACACACTATTGATTTAATTTTGATCTGATTTGATTTATTATTGACACATGTATTGGGATACAGTGAAAAGTATTGCTTCTTGTGTACTATACAGACAAAGCATACCGTTCATAGAGAACGATACGAGAGTGCAGAACGTAGTGTTACAGTCATAGCTGGGATGCAGAGAAAAATCAAATTAATACAAGGTAGGTCCATTCAAAAGTCGGATAACAGCAAGGAAGAAGCTGTTCTTGTGTCATAGAATCCCTACAGTGCAGAAGGAGGCCATTCAGCCCATCAAACCTGCACCAACCACAATCCCACTCCAGACCCTATCCCTACAAATTTACCCCACTAACCTACACATTCTCTGACACTAAGGGACAATTTAGCATGCCCAATCAACTTAACCCGCACATCTTTGTACTGTAGGAGGAGTGGTGTAGAGATGCTGGCGTTGGACTAGGGTAAACACAATAAGAAATTTCACAACACCAGGTTAGAGTCCAACCAGTTTAGTTGATAGTAATCCCACAAGCTTTCAGAAATTAATCAGTATTCACTCTAATCAGTATTCTGTACACAGTGTGTGACTTTATACGCTCTTCTCTGATCAGAACCTTCCACACACCTGACGAAGGAACATCGTTTCCAAAAGCTTGTGAGATTACTATTAAATAAACTGGTTGGACTCTAACTTGGTGTTGTGAGACTTCTTACTGTGGGAGGAAACCCAAAGGAAACCCCTGTGGAGAATGTGGAACGTGGAAAACTCCACACAGACAGTGACCCAAGTCGCAAATCGAACCCGGGTCCCTAGAGCTCTGAGGCAGCAGCGCTAACCACTGTGCCACTGGGCATATGACCTCAGACATTTGTATCTTATTGTTATTGCTGTGTTAATAATCATGAGTTCAGCAGCAACTGAGGAATGTTTTTAATGAGTTAGAAAGTTGGCTGTATCTCTAAAGATGACACTTAGATTGAAGCTTAGGAATTTGAACAGTATTATGTAAAAATGTTATGAATTATGCCATGTACAGTTTGTTTCTCTCAAGTTCAAAGTTATTAACTTTAAAAGTTGCAGAAGGACTTTACAGATACCCTGTATTCTCTAAGCTCATGTTACCATTATCAAGCCTTCCGTCTGTGACATGTAATATGCATCATTTAATTGAACCAAGTAACATGAAGCTAATGTTGCTCCGTGATAATGACTAAAGTGTACACGTTATATTACCTTTGCCTGAAGTGTAATCACAATGGACGTTAACTAGATGCCTCTGGAAACTAGGTAAAGTCCTTCGAGATCTCAGAGACAAGATCAAAAGGTTCTCATCCACACATGTGTAATATTCATGTGGGAATGTACTTTCCTTACCAGTGGGTTTAAATCATTTTTCCCATTAAGTTTTTATAATTTGAATTTTTTGACATCCGAATAATGATTCCTATTAACGGAGTTCACGTAATGTTATCAATCAAGTCCATCCAGAAAACAACACCACTGTTGACATCTTGTCCCTCTGGTAATGTACGTAATTATCAACTGACAATCAGCGTGTTCACTTGCTCTATCTGTCTTGGAAGACAAATGAAAGTCACAAGGAATTTAATTGCAGTTCAGCTTACTTCAGCGTGGAGAATGGAGACATTATAAAGCTGCGTCTCCTCCACACGGTACGTGGAAAGCATTTATCGCCCCTCCTTTTCTGACTTGCTTGCTGGCTCTTTACACAATCTCCAGTTCTCCAAGGCTTCCATCGGTAATGTAGCTATGAGAATACCAATGAAAAGGGAAGGTGTGTATCAGAACCAGTGTGCTTGATTGTCTCCCTGATAGGTATCTCCAATTGGCATCACCAAATTAAAACGGCCACAATTCTGCATGCGTGGGTTTAGTGGCAAAATTTGCAGGGATTGAACTCCTATCTTTTCCTGCCCGCGTTCGCCCCAAGACTGGAAAATCCCGCCCGAGATCAATGGACCTTTGCATGATCCTGCCTGCTACAATTCCCAAGGCGTACAGGATGGGAAAATTCCACCCATAAACCTCTTCCAGACTCTGTTATCTGTGTCCTAGTGCATATCAAAAGTGGGATCTTCCAGTCCTGCCGGAAATCGACCTCCGTGACGGGTTCCCCAGTGGTGGGATGGGTGATCCATGCAACGTGCCATTGACTTTGGCAGGACTGGAAGATCCCGCTGGTGGCTGATGGGTGATCCATACAACGTGCCAATGGCTTTGGCAAAACTGGAAGATCCTGCCGGCAATTACTGATGAACTACCTCAACTGCAGGTATGACATTCCGTGAAGAGTTGGGGGTGGGGATCGTGTGGCTGGAAAACTGGCCTAAGCTCCACTGACCCATCATTTCTGCTTGATGACCTACACTAGCTTTCAATGTAGCAAGGTTTGATTGTAAAATCTGAATCCTTGTTTGCAAATCCCTCTCTGGTGTTCTCCCTCTCTCTGTCCATTCTCTCCTACAGCCTACAGCCCTCTGAGATATTCTGTGCTCCTCCAATTCTGACCTCTTGCATGTTTTTCATTTTAATTGCTTATTATTGGCGACCACATCTTCAGTTTTCGAGTTCTTAAGCTCTGGAATTTCCTCGCTAAACCTTTCTGCCTCCCTATGGCTCTACGCTCCTTTAAGCTACCTATTAAAACCGACTGCATTGACTAAGATTTCAGCCATCTGCCTTCACATCAAGTCAGTACTACTGCCTCATAGCATCAGGGATCAGGGTTCAATTCCAGTCTTGGGTGACTGTAGTTTGCACATTCTCCCCATGTCTGCATGGGCTTCCTCCAGTTTCCTCCCACAGTCTAAAGACGAGTGGGTTAGGTGGATTGGCCATGCTAAATTAACCCTCTGGTGTCAGGGGGACTAGCTGGGCTAAATATGAAGGGTTATGGGAATAGAGCCTGGGTGGGATTGTGGTCATGACGTGGAGATGCCGGCGTTGGACTGGGGTAAACACAGTAAGACGTCTCACAACACCAGGTTAAAGTCCACCACGTTTATTTGATAGTA
Organism: Carcharhinus amblyrhynchos; assembly: GCF_965287045.1. Taxonomy (NCBI): domain Eukaryota; kingdom Metazoa; phylum Chordata; class Chondrichthyes; order Carcharhiniformes; family Carcharhinidae; genus Carcharhinus; species Carcharhinus amblyrhynchos. The sequence continues at coordinate 8,863,243 of NC_137328.1, forward strand.
AGGCTAGTGGGTTTACTATCAAATAAAATTGTTGGACTTTAACCTGGTGGTGTGAGACTTCTTACCGGGATTGTGGTGGTGCAGACTTGATGAGCTGAATGGCCTCGTTCTGCACTGTAGGGATTCTATCTCGCCTTATTTGGCTTGGTATTAAATTCTGTTTGATGAACATTCCTGCAAGCTGTGCTGAGAGATGTTCCTGTCTTGAAGGTGTTAAATAAATGCAAGTTATTGCTGTTGATTGCAATGTCAATCTCAGGCTTTTTGGTTGAAAAAATTGGCAGTCTTGTCTCGGAGGGGAATAATTAGCTAATAACAATCATGCCTCTGAATCAATCCAAACACACAAATAACACAGGGTGATTTTAAATGAATGATAGTTATTTGTAATTGATAAGTGGAATATCTTAGTCTCTGGCGATTTTGTGCATTTAAATTAACAAGATAAACAAACCATGTTGCTACATTCAACAGGCCACACAAAGAACGTAATCCTCATTAGGTTAAGGTGGTGTTTCAATACAGAAATGTCTGCAGCTGGCATTTTTTTATGGCTGACTCCACTGGGGAAAACAAAATGACAAGTGAATTGAATTGGCACTCTGCAAAATACTACTCTCTCTTGATCAAAGGTATCCCAATAATCTAGTGCAGGGGCTGACGAACAATTACAGCTGTATGACAGTACAATTCGGAAATCAATAAAGCGTGAATTGGTAAGAGCAGCTTAAACAGTGGAGAGAAATCCTCAGAGGAATTTGTAAGAATCACTTTTGCTTGCTTTGTAATATCGCTGTCACTCTGAAATTGGGCAGGGGTACACTCTAACACTCGGGGCTGTTTCCAAGTCCTTTGTTTAAGACTAAATGTGTTTGCTTATTAGATTTTCAATTTGAATGCCAGCCAATTAGCACTGCTGCCTCACAGCGCCAGGGACCTGGGTTCGATTCCCGGCTTGAGTCACTGTCTGTGTGGAACATGCACGTTATCCCCATGTCTGCATGGGTTTCTTTTGGGTGCACCGGTATCCTCCCATAGTTCAAAGATGTGCCGGTTAGGTGCATTAGGTGCTGGATTCTCTCTCAGTGTACCCGAACAGGTGTGGCGACTCGGGGATTTTCACAGTAACTTCATTGCAGCATTAAGGTAAGCCTTACTTGTGACTAATAAATAAACTTTAACTTCACTTCTTTGAGAAAACATGCAAATACAATGGCCGCAATACTCCCCATGCCGCTGCGCTAATTCTTTAATGCACTGGACCGGGAGATTATTGTGTCGGCCGATTTGTGGGGTTCACGCGTGCGTTCGCTTCCCGCTTGTGTATCCCAGCGCTGCGGATTTCCGGCAGCATGTTCCCCGCGCCAGAAATAGGCGGCAAAGACCATTTAAATGGTCATTTAAATATAATTTGAATGAGATTAAATATAATTTTGAATTTAGACTATTTCACCCTAGTGGGGTTTACAGTAGCTCCTTACTAATGGGAACTCGCAGCATGGCCCCGCTGGAGTGAAGGGAGGGCAATGCTGTCTTATTCTGGGCCACCCAGTGGGTTGGACAGCTGAGGGCGGGTTGCCCCTGGGCATTCGCACCCTGGCAGTGCCAGCCTGTGCCCTGGCCCTGCCCAAGGGGGAAAGTGCCAATGCGCAGGAGACACCTTGGCACTGTCCATCAGGCATATGGCAGTGCCAAGGAGCAGGACCTGTGGGGGCAAGGACTGGAGGGCCAGGACCTGATGTGGGTTGGACATAGGGAGTGGGGCCGATGGAGTGGGGCCTAAGGGTGATCCTTGGGGTGGAGGGTCTTGCGGTCATTCTGCATAGGGATTGGAGGAAGGGAGGCCAGCGATCGGGGTGGGCTGAGGGAACGGTCAGCTGGGGGAGGGGGTCAGACAGCCTGCTGGGGAAGCCGGTGAAATCAGTGTGGGGGTAGTTGGAGATTGCATCGGGCCAGAAGGGGGAGGTTCGAGGCTGGACCTGGGAATGATTGGGAGGGCCAGCGATCGGGCTGTGGGGGGATGGAGAGCAGGCATTGCGCTGGTCGCTGTGCTGGTCAGGAATCGAGCTGGCCAGTAATTGGGAGGCTGGCAGTGCAGGGATACTGTGCTTGCGCTGATCTCAGCACTGACAGATGCACACGCAGTGCCCACTTAGTGTGCTGATTTCAGCCTATCCAAAGGGAAAAAGCCCCAGTCTCTGAAATGTAGTGATATTTACACTGGTGGCCTCTGCAATGCACCGAGTATGAGAGATTTTTCTCATACTGAAAAAAAAGTGAATTACCCCAGTTTTCACACAAAATTGACACTTAGAATTTTTTGGGAGTATTCAGCCCAATAGATTTTTAAAAACCTTTAATGTTAAAATGCCTGCAGCTCCAATAGGTGTCATTGTTGAATTCAAAGTTTACTGTCTCACACAGAAGCATAGAATCCCCACACTGCAGCAGGAGGCCATTCGGCCCATCGAGTCTGCACTGACTCTCTGAAAGAGCGTCTTACCCAGGCCCATCAACCTGATCTGGTGCCATAACCCTGCACACTTCTCACCTTACCAACAGATTTTTTGGCACTAAAATGTGGCGTTTTCCGGTCGGGTTTGCCCAAGGCCAACGGGTCTTTGCATGGTCCTGTCAAGCCCGTTACGATTCCCATGGTGGACAGGATGGTAAAATTCCACCCTAAGGGCCAATTCAGCATGGCCAATCCACCTAACCTTTGGACTGTGGGAGGAAATCGGAGCACCCGTAGGCTGGGTCAGTTAATATTTTTAGGGTTGAGATAGATAGATTCTTGATTGGCAAGGGAGTCAAATGGTTGGCAGAATAGGCTAGAAAGTAGCGTTGAGTTTACAAGCAGATCATCATCTTTGCAAATGGTGGAGCAGGAACAATGGGCCGAATGGCCTGCTCCTTATTCATATGCATGCATGAACGTATGTACCTGTGTGTATATGTTTCTTTTTAAATCCCTTTATCTTGCTGCACATCCCGGATATAAGTGTGTACATGTGCATGACAATATAATTCCTAAATCATTCTGGAATAACATAACAATACAGCTCACATTTCAGTCAGTCTCCCCTGCAGTTCTTGCTCTAAATTTCTGCTGAGCTCTCGCTCCTATTTGCGAATGATCTTTGGGTGCTTATCTCTATTTAATAGGCTGTACAATTGCAAGCTATCATCGCATTGAATGAAAATGAAAGCCGCAATTGCATTTTCATAGCTTTTTTCATGATCGTTGGAAGTCTTAAAATGCTTTACTGTCAATAAATCATATCCGAGGATTCCAGGCTGCTGTGTTGTGGGAAATGCGGCTGTCAATTTATGCACAGCGAGATCCCACAGATAGCAAAATGACAATGACCAGTCAATCTGTTTCATTATTGCTTGGATAATGCTAGCTTGTTGGACCACCCAACGCATCAAAGCACTTTACTTTTATCCTACCACTTTTTGGATTGGAACTGGTCGGAAACATAGCAGGCATTTTCTGTACAGCCATAACCAACAATGTGGTCATTAGATACTCTGTTTTCTTTGTGACCTGGATGGAGTTTTAAATACAGGACAGGACAGTCAGGCATTATTTATTATTTATAATAATTATTATTTATATATATTTAATTTAATTTAATTTTATTTTATTAGTTATATTTATTTATATTTAATAATAATTATAATTAATATTTATAATGATTATTACTTGCTTTTTTCCAAAGTAGTGTCGAGATCTTTTATAGCCACCTGAACAGAGGGATGGCATTTCTGTCTAACATCTCATTAGTGATGGTGACCGCATGTTGGCACAGTGGTTAGCACTGCTGCCTCACAGCGCCAGGGACCCGGGTTCGATTCCCTGCCTCAGGTCACTGTCTGTGTAGAGTCTGCACATTCTCCCTGTGTTTGCGTGGGTTTCTTCTGGGTGCTCTGGCTTCTTCCTGCAGTCTGAAAGACGTAAGGGTTGGCCATGCTAAATTGTCCCTTAATATCAAGGAGACTAGCTAGGATAGATGCATGGGGTTATGGGGAAAAGGACTAGGTGGGATTGCAGTCAGTGCAGTCGCAATGGGCCGAATGGCCTCCTTCCACACTGTGGGGATTCTAGGATTCTAATCTTTGTACTGCCACCTCCAGCCTTGTTTGTTTCCAGGATTGTTCATAGAGATCCCCGAATCATGAATCTTCCTGCCTGCCCTTATCGTTGCCCATGCTTCAATGTGGGATTATGAGTGCATTGTAGCTCTCCTGGAATTTTCCCTCGGTGTACCCGAACAGGCGCCGGAGCGTGGCAACTAGCGGAATTTCACAGTGACTTCATTGCGTTGTCTTATTTGTGACTAATAAATAAACTTTAAAATCTTTAGCAAGACAGCATCGTTGACTCTGCAGCACTCCCACAGCACCGCACTAGAATGTCGGCATAGATTTTTGCACATGACAAGTCCTGCAGTGGGGGTTCGAATCGAAAACCAAATGAGTCAAAGGGAAACATGCTACTGGCTGATTAAAAGATACTTATGCTCCTAATGATCAGCCTTAACTTAGCACGGTGAGTTTAATGAGCAACTAATACACAAATCCAGCGAGTCCTTAAAAATAATGGGGAGTCGAAGAGTGGGATGCCATTTGTGTGAAACTGAAAAACCAGAGGAGCATAAATTAATCAGTGAGCCAACAATTAATACTGAATCTTTTAATCCCCTGAATTTAGCAGCCAATTTGCACATTAATAAGATTGTACATCATTAGCACACCATTATCTTTCCAGCAAAGTTTTTAGAGTAAGTAAACTCCGTCTAAAAGCCCATCATAGTCACTAAATGCCTTCAGTTTGGTTCAACCTGAGGCCTCCCTTTGAGTCTTGAAGAAAATCTTGCATTTTTCTAATGTTACTGACTAGCTCGGATGTACCAAAGTGTGTTTTTTGATTTGATTTATTATTGTCACATAGAATCATAGAATCCTACAGTACAGAAGGAGGCCATTCAGCCCATCCAGTTTACACCAACCACAATCCCACCCAGGCCCTATCCCCATAACCCCATGTGTTTACCCTAGCTCGTCCCCCAGACACTAAGGGCAACTTAGTATGGCCAATCCACCATATCTTTGGACTGTGGGAGGAAACTGGAGCACATGGAGGAAACCCACCCAGACACGGGGAGAATGCGCAAACTCCTCACAGACTGTGACCCAAGCCGGGAATCGAACCCACATCCCTGGCACTGTGAGGCAGCAATGCTAGCCACATATATTGGGATATAGTGAAAAATATTGTTTCTTGCATGCTATACGGATGAAAACATACTGTTCATAGAGTTCATGGGGGGGAGGGAAATGAGAGAGTGCAGAACGTAGTATTACAGTCATAGCTAGGGTGAAGAGAAAGGTCAACTAAAAACAAGGAAGGTCCATTAAAAAGTCTGCTGGCAACAAGCTGTTTTTTGAGTCGATTGGTACGTGATCTCAGACTTTTGTACCTTTTCCCCAATGGAAGAAGGTGGAAGAGAGTATGTCTGGGGTGCATGGGGTTGTGGATTATACTGGCTGATTTTCTGAGTTAGCGGGACGTGTAGATGGAGACAATGAGTGGGAGGCTGGTTTGGGTGACGGCCTGGGTTTTATTCACAACCCTTTGTGGCATCTTGTGATCTTGGTCAGAGCACTTGGTGTAGACCAAGTGGTCAATGTGATGAAGTGGGAACGCGGCGACTAAAAGAATCATGCAATGGGAGGTTAGACGTCTGCCCCAGATTGTGGACAGAGAACAAGCATGGAGTAGCTACTCAGCAAGTGAATAAAATGTTGTTGGTACGGGCCCTTCTTGTCAGTGTTTGGGAACCCACCACTTTTACACATAATTAGTGCAATTGTGACCACTGTTGTCATGGAGGAAATGTGGCCGCTAATATGTGCACAGCAAGATCCCACAATCAGGAATGAGACAATGGCCAGATTTTGTAGGTGAATCGGGTTGAGGGATAAATATTGCTTGGGGCTCCATTTTGTTCCCTGAAGTAATTCCGTGGGATATTTAACTTAACACCCCAGGTGATAGACAAGGCCTCAGTTTAATGTTTCATTGAAAATACAGCGCTTAAGCCAATCATGTTAATTGTGGCACTGCTGCACTCCTTCAGTACTCCTCGTGTTTTTAAAATATGGAGAGCTGGACAAAAACTTGCTGAATGAAATTAATTCCCCTAAGAAAACGAGTAATAAGAGTGTGTAACATGCTTGAAGTGTAAATTTTAGATTTATAACCTACATTTATGTACTGATGTTATTAATGTATTTTCTGTATTAATCAAGCCAGACACACATGGATAAATAACAAAATGAAACTTGCCGAAATACTCAGGTAGGTAAATGAGTGCCCAGTTGCGCTTGTGACTATCTGATGTGACAGGCAATTAAATGAGTTGGTGGGTGCTGGCGTTGGCCTGGGGTGGGCACAGTAAGAAGTCTCACAACACCAGGATAAAGTCCAACAGGTTTATTTGGTATCACGAGCTTTCGGAGCACTGCTCCTTCATCAGGTGAGTGAGAGGAGAGTTGGTAGAGACATGATAGTGGCATTCCTATTCTGTGTCACCTTTCATTTCAGCCAGAAAGGATAAAGTTTTGCCTGAATGCCATTTAGCCAGGATCCTTGAACTCTAACCCCTCAAAAGAGTCTTTGCTCTGCTGAATGCTCCACCTCAATCAATTAACTGTACAGAGATTCAACCAACTGCCATCCAAAGAGTTGGAGAGAAACACATCCCAGTCAACTGCTGCTGCTTCCTCCACTTCCTCCACTTCCCCCCCCCCCCCAATGTCATGTTACGCTGTAATGAGCATCAACTGATATAAGGCAGGGCTTCCACCCTCACCTGGGAGGAATTCAGGTTAATTAGATGGGCTGGCAGATCTCCAGCCCCTCCATGCACAGCGCTACAGTGGCTGGAAGAGGCACTGCAGGGAGATGCTGGAACTAAGTCCCACAGCCCAGAGGACTGATTTGGTGGCAGGAATGTATGGCTGGGGAGGGAAAAAAAACATCTTGGCATGGTCACAAGGATGTGCGAACGGTGTCTCAGAGGATAGGCCTTGGATGGAGGGAGACCTGGAGATTTTTGGCCTTAAGAAGAAGGCGCCCCCCCCCCCCCCGCCCCAACCCCAGTCAGAAGGGGCCTTCTAATAGAGGTGACCCCTTCCCCTGCCCACCTGATATTGAACTTTGCTTTATTTGTGAACCCCCGCCTCGCATGAACTGTCATCTGTCCGCCAACCTTAAGGTTGAGGCTGGGCGGGGAAAAGTCTTTAAGTGGCAACCTAAGAACGTTAGTTGGATAAAGGATGGGCTTCCCCTCTGGGTCCTGTCCACCACAGTATAAAATCATAACCAAGTCAGGGCGAAGGGGAAACTGGAAAGAATCCCACCCGGACATATTTCATTTATCATCCCCTGCACCCCCTCCCCTCCTCCACCGCCTCAGAGCCCATCACTAGGCAGTTTGACCCATGTTATTAAACTGTGGTGCGTGAATGGGAAGCTTGCCCTATAATTTTTTTTTGGTCATTGGAGTAGCAGCAGGCAGTGCCCCAGTTCTTTGATACATCCAAGCTGGCCTCCCAGGGGGCACCTTCCCGATATCCCAATCCTGCGGATTAGAATGGCTCATTCTCCGCTAACATTACTTCACGGTACAATGGGCTGTGAGGATAACACAGCAATAATGACTTAGCAAACACACACAAGTAAGCGCACTAAATCAAAAATCGAGATTGTGCCTGGCAGTGCTGTTCGAATAAGTTCCCTCGGCTTAAAACCGCTGTAAAAGGAGAACAGGTTACTGGAATGCACTCTCAATGGGGGATGTCTGTACTAAATTACATCCACCAGACGCAGACTTATTCCTCCATCATCTCGAGATCTGCTTGTAATCCATTTTTCTCATCTAATGCCCTGACAAATGTAGAAACCCTTGTTATAAATGATTGTTTTGAAATATTGGAGCGTGTGGACCATACAACATCATTGTTCTACCTCAGTAACTTTCCCAGTTGACTTGGCTGCTACACAGCTTTGAACTCACGTTGAACAGAAAGCAACATCTCTCCATTTTTAACTAGATGCGTGTAATTTTGCATGTATTATCGCTTACAAAATTCTTCAATCAGAATATCCTCCTGATGTCTGAATCGAACGGTGGGCCGAAATAGGCAGACAGACAACCCAGGACACATCAAACAAGCCATCTGAGATTGCTCGGGAAGAAATAAAATCAAACTAATACGCCATGAAATAGCACTGCTTTTGTACTTCCTGAGGCTTGGGAATATAATCAGCCGTGTGAAGGGACAAACGCACCAAAGGTGATGAGTGTACGAATTTCAAATACCTTGTCAATCCACCAAATAGTCGCAAAGCAATAACTTGCAGTAAGAGAAAAGCTCAACCAAAGGGGAGGAGCAAAGAAAATCTTTAAAGAAAGCAAGGAATTAAAGCTGAAAGGGTGCAAAAATAAACATTCCCGCGAACTGGGGTGGCACAGTGGCTCACACTGCTGCTTCACAGCACCAGAGGCCCAGATTCGATTCCCGACTTGGGTCACTGTCTGTGTCGTGTTTGCACGTTCTCCCTGTTGTCTGCATGGATTTCCTCGGTGCTCCAGTTCCCTCCCACATTCTGAAAGATGTGCTGGTTAGGTGCATTGACCTGAACAGGTGCCAAACTGTGGTGAGTAGGGGAATTTCACTGTAACTTCATTGCGGTGTTAATGCAAGCCTTCCTTGTGACTAATAAATAACCTTTAACTTTAAACTGATGAATCTGCCTGCGATAAAGGGAGCTCAACCTCATTGTGGAAAATGCTAATATTGTACCTGGGCGCCATTCATCATAATTGTTTATTTCCATCCAAAATAGGCTTAGCAATTTGGGTGACTCAATGTGGCAAGTAACAAGATAAAAGATTTACTGACTGAAAAGACGGGAGCTCGGTCTTTTCTCCTTAGAGAGATGAAGGATGAGAGGTGACCTGATAGAAGTGTATAAGATGTTGAGAGGTATAGATCGGGTGGATTCTCAGAGGCTTTTTCCCAGGGCTGGAATGGTTGCTACGAGAGGACACAGGTTTAAGGTGCTGGGGAGTAGGTACAGAGGAGATGTCAGGGGTAAATTTTTCACTCAGAGGGTGGTGGGTGAGTGGAATCAGCTGCCGTCTATGGCGGTGGAGGCAAATTTGATAGAGTCTTTTAGGAGACTTCTGAATGAGTACATGGGACTTAATAGAATTGAGGGTTATAAGTAAGCCTAGTAGGTAGGGATATCATCAGCACAACTTGTGGGTCGAAGGGCCTGTTTGTGCTGTGGTTTTCCAATGTTCTATGTTCTAAGAACTATGTACATTGAAGGGTTTAACAGCACAACCATACAGATCTACTCCCAACAATATCCTGAGTGAATTTTAGTGTCCCGTCCGCCACGGGAATCGTATTGGGTGGGACACCGGCTATACAAAGGTCCGTTGATCTGGGGAAGGATTTTCCTGCATTGGGACAAAGGCAGCTAGAAAATCCTCTTGCTGTGACTCCAACTGAAGCCTTCCAGCCCCGGGGACGCACTCCCAGTTGGCCCAGGTTTGCACACTGACACTCTATCGGTTCCAGGCCAGGTCAAGTGGCCCATGAAGGATCACCCCCTTAAAGGAGACACACGACCACAGCATCTTTGCGATTGAGTAGTGAACGTTTACCTAACAACACATCAGGTGACTAAATAAATTATCTCTTTTGCTCTCCTCGCTGGACTATTGCTCAATCGATGCTACCTATGCTCCCCTGCATTCAGTCCATTAGTTTGCAAACCAGTTGTGTAAGGAAGCACAACATTTGTCAGTGCACAGTATGATCCCACATAAATGGTGGCAATGAATGAAGAGTTCTGCTCCTTTTAGTGATGCTGGTATTGGATAGGGTGGCAATTGACCTGCTGGTGTATAAACATTGATATGCAACCATTCAGACAAATCAAAGAGTTCTGTCCTTTGGGCCTGCGTATCTCAGTCAGTGGAGCATCAGATTTTTTTTAATCTGAGGGCCTAGGGTTCAATTCCCTGTCAGGTTGCTGCTTCTGGCTGAGTCTGTTTACCCCCCCACAGAAAGATAGAGATACTGAATAATGAATGCATGGTGCTTCAGAGAAAGTGGGAGAAGCCTTACTTGTGACTAATAAATTAACTTTATGTGTAAGAACATACTTCATGGATGGCACAGTGGCACACCAGTTAGCACTGCTGCCTCACAACTTCAAGGAACCGGACTCAATTCCGACCTTGGGTCACTGTCTATGTGGAGTTTGCACATTCTCCCCGTGTCTGTGTGGGTTTCTTCCAAGTGCTCTGGTTTCTCCCACAGTCCAAAGATGTGCAGGTTTGGTGGATTGGCCATGCTAAATTGCCCCTTAGTGCCGGGGGGGGCGGAGGCTAGCTAGAGTAAATGTATGGGGTAAGAGGGATAGGGCTGGGCTGGATTGTTGTTGGCGCAGTCTTGATGTGCCAAATGGCCTCCTTCTGCACTGTATGGATTCTAAGATTCTATGATGATAAATAGGACCTTTGTTTAACATTTCTTCCCTGCAGTGCAGCACTTCCACCTAATAGCAGCTTGTAGGGCCAAAGCCCAGAGTATGGCTTTCACTCAGAAACCTTGCATTTCAAAGATGATGGACAGACGCAAACTGTCATAACCATGAAGGTCGCAGTCTCCATCTCCACTCGATGCTTAGCTATGAAGAAGGCAGAGAACATCTTTGACCCAGGGTTCAGAAGAGGAAGAAATTATCCACGTGTTCATTCTGTATCTGTGATCTTAGGGAGTGTGTGTCAGTGTGAAACACAGACACAGATATTTGACATGGTCATGTGCAATTAACGTCTCAATTTGAGTATGGGAAGTCTGTGAAATTGAAGAGCAAAGGTTTATAGGACAGATTAATGAAGCTTTCAGAGGCAGCTATTATCAGAATGCCTTTGTCTCCTGGTGATATAATTGCTGGGAAGAGAGAGGGATAACAGCAGCAGCACCTGATTTGTTTTGATTTGATTTATTATAGTCACATGTATTGGGATACAGTGAGTTTCTTGCGTGCTATACAGACAAAACATACTGTTCATACACATAGGGGAGAAAGAAAGGAGAGGGTGCAGAATGTAATGTTACTGGCATAGCTAGGGTGTGGAGAGTTTAAAAGAGTACAGTTTTAAAAGCATAGGCCAAATGTAAAAGATAGAATGGAAGGTATGCTGGGGATAACTTGCAAGAGGGGGTAATGGACGAGTGGTATTATCGCTAGAGTATTCATTCAGAAACTTAGCTAATGTTCTGGGGACCTGGGTTCTAATCCCGCTACGGCAGATGATGAAATTTGAACGTAAAAAAAAATTTGGAATTAAGAATTTACTGATGACTATGAAATCATCGTTGGAAAAACCCATCTGGTTCACTAATGTCCCTGTGAGAAGGAAATCTGCCGTCCTTACCTGGTCTGGCCTACATGTGACTCCAGAGCCACAGCAATGTGGTAGACTCTCGACTGTCCTCTGCACAAGGGCAGCTAGGGATGGGCAATAAAAGCTGGCTCAGCCAGCGATACCCATGTCCCACAGGTGAATAAGGAAAAGTCGCCGTGCTCTGGCGCCATCTTGGATCAACAAATATTGGCCAAGACACCTTTAGTGTAGCTAAACATCCCAATGCATTTCATGGGAGCATTTTCAGATAAAACCAGAGATTGGGCTCATGAAGAGAAAGAGGGGGCCAAAAAGGCAGATTTTAAGGAGTGTTTCAAAGGATTGGACATATGTCAAGAGAGGAAAAGGTTTAGGCAAGGGAATTAGATACCTTCTTAGAGCCTAGTTAACTGAATGTGCAATGATGGAGGAAAATACAAATCAAAGTGCAAGAGGCCAGGATTGTAGGGGTACAAAATTGTTGCAGGGTCATTGAGCTGGAGAAGGTGACAGAGTTAGGGAGACAAAAGGCCATGGGGCAGATTGAGAACCGGGTTAAAATTGAGGCTGTTCTGGAGCTAATGGAGGTTGGCAGGTACAGGGGAATGAAAGAATAAGACTTAATATGAGTCAGATAAAGACAGCAGAATTGCAGATGAACTCAAGTTTGTATTGGGTTTGAGTTGGGAGGCCAGGCAGAGGAACATTGGAATAGGCAAATCTAAAGCATGGATAAGGGTTCCAGCAGCAGATGAGTCAGGTGAGGTCAAGGCAAACTGTTCCTCAGATACGGAAGGAGGTGGTCTTTATGCTGGAGCGTTGGTTGGCTGCTCATCTTGGAGTCAAATATGACACTAAGGTTGCAAATAGTCCGTTTAGCCTCTGACAGTTGCCAAGAAGATGGATGGAATTATTTTTAATTCATTTATGGGATGTGGGCATCATTGGCTAGGCCAGCATTTATTGCCCGTCACTAGTTGGCCTTCAGAAGGTGGTGGTAAAGTCCCTTCTTGAACCACTTCAGTTCCTGGGGTGAAGATACACACAAAGCTGTTAGGAAAGGAATTCCAGGATTTTGACCCAACAACAATGAAGGGACTGCAATAAATTTCCAAGTCAGGATGGTGAAAGAATTGGAGGGGACCTCCAGATAGTGGTGTTCCCAGATATCTGTTACTCCTGTCCTTCTAGATGGTAGTGGTCATGGGTTTGGATGATGCTGTCTAAGGAACCTTGCAGTGCATCTCGTGGTGGTACAAACTTGGTGCCACTTTGCATTAGTGGTGAAGGATTGAAAGAAACATAGAATCATAGAAACCCTACAGTGCAGAAAGAGGCCATTTGGCCCATTGAGTCTGCACCGACCACAATCCCACCCAGGCCCTAACCCCATATCCCAACATATTTACCCACTAACCCCTCTAACCTACGCAGCTCAGGACACTAAGGGGCAATTTTAGCATGGCCAATCGACCTAACCCGCGCATCTTTGGACTGTGGGAGGAAACCAGAGCACCCGATGGAAACCCATACAGACACGGGGAGAATGTGCAAACTCCACACAGACAGTGACCCAAGCCGGGAATCGAACTCGGATCTCTGGCGCTGTGAAACAGCAGTGCTAACCACTGTGCTACCATGCCGCCCATTATACTTGTAGAAGGGGTAGCAATCAAGTATGCTGCTTTGTCCTGGATGGTGTAAAGCTTCTTGAGTGCTGTTGGAGTTCTACCCATCCAGGCAAGATTATTCCATTGCATTCCTGATTTGAGGCTTGTGGATGGTGGACAGACTTCAGAGAGTTGGGGATGAGTTACTTGCCGGAGAATTGCTAGCCTTTGACATGGTCTTGTGGCCACAGCATTTACACGACCAGCCCAGTTCAGTTTTTCATCAGTGGTAACCCCCAAGGTATTGATAGCAGAGGATTCAGGTGGACTCACCCCTCACATTGACGCTGGGGCATGGGGAGCCCACCCTCTGTGTTTAATCCAGAGCTATGTTTCAGCTTGGTGAGTATTCATCAGAACAGAACTGGAAGACATTAGTTATTGAACAGCTTGTGATCATCTACAGATTTCAGGAAGAAAGTGTGTGTGTGTGTGTGTGTGTGTGTGTGTGTGTAAGGGTATGCAGTGGGGGAATGAGCAAGAAAGCTGTCCCCTCCTGTTCCAAGGCAGGTTTTTATCCGTTGCTGGGTAGATCATATCCTATCAATCCCTGTTAAATCCTTGTTTCTGCTGCTACTAAGCAGATCCATAGAATTATAAAATCACTACAATGCAGAAGAAGGCCATTTGGCCCATCGAGTCTGCACCGACCACAACCCCACCCAGGCCCTATTCCCATAACCCCACATATTTGCCCTAGCTAGTCCCCCTGACACTAGGGTCAATTTAGAATGGCTAATCCACACATCTTTGGACTGTGGGAGGAAACCGGAGCCCTCGGAGGAAACCCATGCAGACATGGGGGGAATGTGCAAACTCCACACAGGCAGTGACCCAAGGCTGGAATCGAACCTGGGTTGCTGGCACTGTGAGGCAGCAGTGCAAACCACTGTGCCACTGTGCCACCCCGACAATGATGTTTATTGTACTTGGTGGCTCTCCTTTGTTCATAGGCATTAAATCAGCCTGTTTGCCAAATGTGGCTTTCGCGCTTCCATAATCATCTCTAAAGGGCACAATTTAAAGCCAAGCTTCAAGTGAGAGAGGAGTTACTTTGTGTACTACAAGTGATAAAATCATAAACCCACTTGTAAGGAACATGTTTACAATTTAGCTTTCATCGTGTACTGAAAAAAATCTTCCCGCTCTTTCTACTATGAACAGCATTGAGTTAGGAACGACCTGTGGATACTTACACACTCATGGAAAGGTAATCATATCTTGTTCATGATTAGGCGCTTATAACATCACAAGGTGCTCCAGGTGGGCGATAACTAATCTCATATACAGAGCAAAGCTTGCTTTCATTTATAATGGATCTCGCTTCTACTGCACCCAAGTTTCTCAGCCATTTCCCTCCCACTAGGCACCATGTGATCTCATTAACTTATCCATTGATTTAATCTCTGGATCACTTTGCTCATCAACATGCTGTAATGTTCTTCTGATTAACTCTCCTGGGTGGCACAATGGCACAGTGGTTAGCATTGTGCCTCACAGTGCCAGGGACCCGAGTTCAATTCTGGCCTCGGGTCACTATCTGTGTGGAGTTTGCATGTTCTCCCCATGTCTGTGTGGGTTTTCTCCGGGTTCCTCCCACACTCCAAAGATGTGTGGGTTAGATTAATTGTCCCTTAGTGTCGGGGGATTAGGAGGGTAAATATGTGGGGTTATGGGAATGGGAGCTGGGTGGGATTGTGGTTGGTGCAGATTGAATGGCCTCCATCTGCACTGTTGGGATTCTATGATTCTATAAGCTGGGCTGCTTATTTAAATGCAACTTACGTGTAAGATTAAATGTCAGAAACAACTCGTTTCACATTCATGGGACATGTGCGTCATTGGCTGGCCAACATGCAAGAACACGTATGAACTGGAGACAAAGTGGAGGAAACAGAGATGGGGATTTCTGATGGTGTGTCTTTGCCCGATATATTCCTGGGTTAGGGGAGTGGGCAGAGTGCAGGGTCTTTCTGAGGTCTTCCCAAAGGTGGATGCAGGAGATGGACCATTTGCCTCATTTTCACCAAGTTTATTTCTAAAAACTGGTGGATCAGAAGGATTGGGAGGAAGATCTGGAAAGCTCCTCTCCAAGATCCTCATCATCCTACCCAGAAGGAACCACATACCCTCAGATCTGTCAGCCTACACAATGCGCTCAAGCCTCAGGAGCGTGAACAGGCCTCTGACTTACTCTGCGGTAAGAGTGCTGTGCACTGAGCCAAACATAGCTGATGGCCATGATGCAGGAGGTTGTGAAGTGCTCACATTGTTACTCCTATTTCTAATTGGCTTGGACTGGGGTGGGGGAGAGCCCAAGGCATTAAAATGATATTTCGGTTGGTGTGGGGCCAATTGAGGCCATTGAAATGGCAAATGCATCGGATTTTGAGTAGCTCGCAAGCTCTTAAAGTCAATGCACAGGTCAGTTGACCAGGCAGCCTTCTCATTTTTCATGATCCTGGTGAACTGACTAAGTAGGAGTTTTGAAGAGTGTTGATCCACAGGTAGTGTCTTTCATTTCTTTGGTGTTCTGGATCTTTTGATCCCTTTGCACTTTAGAATCAGAGAATCACTACTGTGCAGAAGGAGGCTAGTTGACCCAGCAAGTCTGCACTGACCACAATCCCACCCAGGCCCTATTCCCGTAACCCCACATATTTACCCTTCTAATTCCCCTGTCAATGGCCAACCTGCACATCTTTGGACTGTGGAAGGAAACCGGAGCACTTGGAGGAGATCCACGCAGACACGGAGAGAATGTGCAGACTCCGCACAGACAGTGACCTGAGGCCAGAATTGAACCCAGATCCCTGTTGCTGTGAGGCAGCAGTGCTAACCACTGTGCCACCAAGCCACCCATGTTTTCAGAGGCTTTCTGCTGCAAGACCCCTTCGATGCAAACTCCTCTGCATGCAAGTTTTAAAAAAAATGGATTGTCTACTCTGTTAGAGGACCCCCCTTTGAAGTGCAAGAGAGGCCCAGAAGGGAGAGGAGGTCTATTGCCTGTAGGCAGCATCCCAGGGAGGGACCTTTGGATCAAGAGGAACAGCCAGAGGAAGTGCAGGGCCAACAGGAATTGAAATGTAGAAGGATCTGGAGAAGACGCCACTATCCAACAGGCAGAGTCTAGCACTCCTACGACCTGGGCATGGAGAAGGTTCAGTGCCACAGAAAGCCCCATCTTTCCAGGGAGACTGTCACCTCCCTATGCCAGATAATTGGTCCATAGATCACTGCCAATTCTGTATCTGCCCATCCTACGCCAGTGGTTCTGCTGACTACAGTGGCCCTGAACATTCATATCCTAGGTTCTCTCCAAGGGTCACTGGGGGGATCTACAAGATGTTTCACTGAGTCAGCTCAGTGCCTGTTTCACTCAAGTTGGCTGTTACTAGGTAAGCCAGTGTGAAATCAAACTCAGGAGCAACTTTTCGCAGAAGCAACATTTCCGGGCCTATCAACCGTGCTCCCAAAACAAGTGCCAAATTCAGATCCATGGCTTAGTTTGCCTTCAAAGACTGAGTAATGCTGCGTTCAACAAGGTTTAACATTCCCAGTGGCCAACACAGCAGGAATTGTATATAAAAAGTTAAAGTACATGTCAAATCACTGATTCAATATTGATGGCACGTTTAAGAAATGCAACTCTGCACTCTGCAAAAGAGAAAGCATGACTAACACCTGCGTTTCCATGTTTAACTGTGCCAAAGAGTGGCTGTCAGCTTTACATGGTAATGATGATGAAAGTTCGCAATCAAACTGCAAAGTCTGGGCTATTGAGTTGAATCCGTTACTTAGTGGCCTGTTCCATGTTCTAACCTATTGCATATAAACTCTCCTTAGGCAACACTTTCCAAACCCATCAACACTACCATCTAGGAGGAGATACCTGGAAACACCAACATCTGGAGGTTCCACTCCAAGCCGTTCACCATCCTGACTTGGAAATATATCCTTGTTCTTTCGCCGTAGCTGGGTCAAAATCCTGGAGCTCCCTCCCGAACATCACTGTGGGTGTTCCTCGACACAGTAAGAAGTCTCACAACACCAGGTTAAAGTCCAACCAGTTTATTTGATAGTAATCCCACAAGCTTTCGGAAACGGTGTTCCTTCGTCAGGTGTGTGGAATCTTCTGATCAGAGAAAGGCATATAAAGACACACACGGTTTAGATTAGAATGCAAGTCTTTACAGCTAACCTGCTATTTAACTCTTAAAGATGCAGACAATGTGCGTGGAGATGGCATTAGCATAGGTTAAACAGATGTGTATTGTCTCCAGACAATGAGATTTTACAAGCCCAGGCAAGTCATGGGGGTTACAGATAGTGCGACATGAACCCCAGATCCTGGTTGAGGCCGTCCTCGTGTGTGCGGAACTTGGCTATCAGTCTCTGCTCAGCGACTTCCCAGGCCACAGACCACAGAGCACAGACCACAGACTTCCTAGACCACAGGGAATTCAGTGTTTCAAGAAGGCAACTCACCATCATCTTTCCAGGGGCAATTAGGGATAGGCAATGAATATTGGCCTAGCCAGCGATGCCCACATCCTGCAAAAGAATAAAAATAGTGTGGCCTTAACATACATTTAGTAAGTGCCTCCGGCATGACTAATTCTTCTTTGATCTTCACAAATCCAGCTCATTTTAGATCACAGATCATAGAAATCATAGAACCCTACAGGGCAGAAAGAGGCCCTTCAGCCCATCGAGTCTGCACCAAACACAACCCCACCCAGGCCCTCCCCCCATATCCCTACATATTATACCCACTAATCCCTCTAACCTGGACGCTCAGGGGCAATTTCTTAGCATGGCCAATCAACCTAACCCGCACATCTTTGGACTGTGGGAGGAAACCGGAGTACCCAGAGGAAACCCACACAGACATGAGGAGAATGTGCAAACTCCACACAGACAGTGACCCGAGGCAAGAATCGAACCCAGGACCCTGGAGCTGCGAAGCAGCAGTGCAAACCACTATGCTACTGTGCCACCCAAACCTTAAATAGCTGCTTTCCAAATCTTTTATTTGAGGAGAAAATGATCAAACTTTCCATATAAAGTGTAGGAGCATGGCCCTTTAAGGAGGGCGAGGCGGGGGTGGGTGACATTTCCCAAGGGCCCCGTGATTGGGCCTTGACAGTGTGGATTGTCAAGGTGGGAGACTGAGACAATCGGCAGGGGGGGCGCATACCATGGGTGGAGGAAGGTCTAGCCGTTGGAGGGAAGGAGCTGAGTCAGATAGTCACAGCATAATTCAGTCTGACCTTGCCGTGTATACATTTCTTACTGTTGGCAGTAATGCCTTTGTTGATTCAAGCCACATCAAGTCGCCCTCGATCTATTGCAGAAAGTGACACTAATAACACCGAGAATATAGAACGTACTGTCATTCTGAATGCTCTGATTCTTCAGACAGATTTTGCACTCAGCAGCAACTAAGATGGCCTGAGTGAATGCTCCATTGGAATTAAACCATAATATCCGCTCGCATTATGTTGTTCATGGGGCATAAATTAGATAACGACCATTAAATTGTACACACAGTTCTCCGCAGCTCATTGATAACAGAAAAGGCTAACTAGGCAAGAATAGAGAGGAGATTATTGCAAGAATGGTGCAGGGTAAGATAAAGGAGTGTCACATCAGGAAGACTTTACTGTTAGGATTGCAGCAGTGAGATATCTACAGGTTTTCTTTACATTTATGGGACTAATTTTGCAGGAGGATGCTGGAGAATCCGTCATGTCAAATTGTGCTTTAATAATTTAACGGTGAATTTTCCCAGCAGTTTGAAGCAGATGTTATAGGATAGGATCATAGAATCCCGACAGTACAGAAGGAGGCCATTTGGCCCATTGAGTCTGTACCGACTACAATCCCACCTAGACCTTAGTCCCGTAACTTTACCCTGCTAATCCCCCTGACACCAAGGAGCAATTTAGCACGGTCAATCCACCTAACCTGCATATCTTTGGAGTGTGGGAGGAAACCATGCAAACATGGGGAGAATGTTCAAACTCCACACAGACAGTTAACCCAAGGCTGGAATTGAACTCTAGTCCCTGGTGATATGAGACAACAGTGTGAAGCATTGTGCCACCGTGACGCTTTATATATGCTTTACATTTTGCAAGTATTTATTGTCATCTGTAGATCCAAACATAGAAAATAGGAGCAGAGGAAAATCATTCCACTCTTTGAGACTACTCCACCATTTGTAATGATCATGGTGAATCCTCAACGTCATGCTCCAGCTCTCTCCCCATATACTTGATATCTTTAATTGCTAGATATTTATCTATTTCTTTCTTAAAATGCTGGAAAAGATCAGCAGGTCCAACAGCATCTGAAATAAAGCCAACGTCTCGAGTCTAGATGACCCTTTGTCGGTGCAGACCTGTACAACCTACCAGGACAGAGGGGGTCATCCAGACTCGAAACCTTGGCTATATACTCTCTACACAGATGCTGTCAGACCTGCTGAGATTTTCCAGCATTTTCTGTTTCTGTTTCAAATTCCAGCATCCGCAGTGTTTTGCTTTTATCTTTCTTAAATATGTTCAGTGAATTGGCTTTGTGAGAAAATATAACACATGCAACATGTCGGAAACAACCACAATGACAAACAATGTGTCAGTAAAATACGCTTCTTCTTAAACTACCGGATTTCACCAAGCAATGGAGCCCATTTTCAGCTTGGAAGATTACCAAGAAACCAGCCTCCCGTCCATTGACTCTGTCTACACTTCCTGCTGCCTCGGCAAAACAGCCAGCTTAATTAAGGACCCCACACACCCTGGACATTTTCTCTTCCACCTTCTTCCGTTGGGAAAAAGCTACAAAAGCCTGAGGTCACGTATTAACCAACTCAAGAACAACATTTTCCCTGCTGCCATCAGACTTTTGAATGGACCTACCTCGCATTAAGTTGATCTTTCTCTACACCCTAGCTATGGCTGTAACACAACATTCTGCACTCTCTCCTCTCCTTTTCTATGAATGGTATGCTTTGTCTGTACAGTGAGCAAGTAACAATATTTTTCACTGTATGTTAATACATGGGACAATAATAAATCAAATCAAATCAAATCAAAAAGATCTATTATTGTCCCTGAGATAATTTGCACCTTCATTGTGGAGTAGCAAATCTTGTCCAAACATTAAAATATTTTGAAACCTGTCTGATATTCTTGAATTGAATGAAATTTGGGTTTATTCTGCAGCATGCAGCAAAGCTCTGTGCCAGATTACCACTCGCACAAATGGGGTGAGATTTTCTGCCCTCACAGTTGCGTAGTCATAAAATCATCAAATCCTTACTGCAGAAGGAGGCCATTCGACCCATCTAGGACCACTCAGGCTCTACCCCCACAACCCCATGCGTTTACTTTAGCTAGTCCCCCTGACACTAAGTGGCAATTTATCATGGCCAATCCACCTAACCTGCACATCTTTGGACTGTAGGAAAAAACTGGAGCACCCGGGGGAAATCCACGCAGGCACGGGGGGCGGGGAGAATGTACAGACTCCGCACAGAGTGACCCAAGCCGGGAATCGAACCCGGGACCCTGGCATTGTGAGACAGCATTGCTAACCACTGTGCCACCATGATGACCATCTTACAAATGGGAGCAGCAATATCCCAGCAAGTATCTCCAACACTTTGGCACTCCCTCAGTGCTTCACTAAAATGCCCCTGGAGTCGGACTTGAACTCATAATTGCTCAACTCAGAGGCAAGCATGTTACAAACTATAAGACAGCTGACATTGAGTCATAGAGGTTTACAGCATGGAAACAGGTACTTCGGCCCAACTTGTCTCTGTTGCCTCTTTTTTTTAAATCCCTAAGCTAGACCCAATTGCCTTGTTTGGCCCATATCCCTCTGAACCCATCGTACGCAAATAACTGCCTAAACATTTTTTAAAAGACAAAATTGTACCTGCCTCTACTACTACTACCTCTGGCAGACACTCACCACTCTCTGTATGAAAAGATTGCCCCTCTGGACACTTTTGTATCTCTCACTCAAACCTATGTCCTCTAGTTTTAGACTCCCCTACCTTTGGGGAAAGGTGTTGACTATCTAGCTGATGTGTGCCCCTCATTATCTTATTGACCTCTATCAGATCACCTCTCAGCCTTCTATGCCCCAGAGGAATAAGTCCCAGTCTATCCAGCATCTCCTTATAACTCAAACCATGAAGACATCTGCACTCAGTCATGTGAAGGAAAATATCCTGCAGTGTGATGTGACCTTAACATTTCCTTAATGCCTGTACCACATGTCCATTAAACTCAGTAGCTCTTTAACATGTATTCTGGAAACAAGGAAATGAAGAGTGACTGTTTGCCACAATTGACATGGATGTTAAATTCTGAGTCAGGTGATGGGATCCTGGTGGACTGGCTTTGCATAAAGTGTTGCCAGGGAAGCGGGGCACTGAGCTGTACGACCCTGCACAGATGAATCGGACTTGAAAACTTGAAATTTGTGTGGCGCGGTGGCACAGTGGTTAGCACTGCTGCCTCACAGCCACCAGAGACCCGGGTTCAATTCCCGGTTTGAGTCACTGTCTGTGTGGAGTTTGCACATTCCCCCTGTGTCCGCGTGGGTTTCCTTTGCAAGCTCTGGTTTCTTCCCACAGTCCAAAAGGGGTGCAGGTTAGGTTGATTGGCCATGCTAAATTGCCCCTTAGTGTCAGGGGGACTGGCTAGAGTAAATACATGGGGTTATGGGGATTGGGCCTGGGTGCGATTGCGGTCGATGCAGACTCGATGGGCTGAATGGCCTCCTTCTGCACTGTAGGGATTCTATGATTCAATGACTCTGATGGCATGGTAACTCTCGGTGGTTTATCAGTGGGCCTCCTGCAGTGCAATGAAGTACATGAGGTGAAATGTGTGCAATTAATGTTGCACAAGATGGACTCCTATCAGAGATAGATCATAGAATCCGTACAGTGCAGAAGGAGGCCATTCAGCCCATTGAGTCTGCACTGACCACGATCCCACCCAGGTCCTATTCCAGTAACCCCAAATAATTGCCCTGCTGATCCCCTGATACGAGGGTTAATTTAGCATGGCCAATCAACCTAACCCGCACATCTTTGGACTATGAGAGGAAACTGGAGGGCCTGGAGGAAACCCATACAGACACGGAGAGAAGGTGCAGACTCCACACAAAGAGTGATTCAAGCTGAGAATCGAATCCAGGTCCCTGGCGCTGTGAAGCACTAGTGCTAACCACTGTGCCACTGTGCTGCCCTGTGAAATCCTACTAATTAGCATTGTTTCGGCTGCTTTTGCTCGCTTGGCTCCTCACGCTGACAAACATTATCAGTCTTTCTCTTTACACCTTTCTCAACTGCAGATAGTCTAATATCCCTGATGTCCTGTCCGTTAGCCTGAAATAAGCCTGAGGCAAGGCAGTTCAGATAAGTTGAAGTGCCCTTGGCAGTCATTGATAGTGGCAGGCTTCGCTAAGGTTTGTTTACAGATTAGTTTGTAGCCAACGGCACAATTTGGTCACGGTGTCATTTGTGAATCATGCCCAAAGGAACAATATATCTGGAAGCAAAGACCAGGCAAGTCTGATGCAAAAGCAAATTACTGCGGATGCTGGAACCTGAAATAGAGACAGAAAATTGCTGGAAAATCTCAGCAGGTCTGACAGCATCTATGGAGAGAGAATAGAGTCAACGTTTCGCGTCTGGATGACCCTTCGTTAGAGGGTGGGCAAGTCTGCATTGTCTATGTGCACAATCAGAGAGGGAATGGGAGGTACGAGACAATGCTACTGCAATGTTAGCTGTCATAGCTGCATCTCTCTGTTACTGCTCATCCTCCTCAGCCCTCCAAAAGCACAGATAAAAAGAGATTCCTGTCTGCAGTACCAAGGGAAAATGAGCACTGCATGAATCAGATGGCTGGCTGAGAATAAAATGGACAGAAAAAGAGCGCATAGGCTTTACGTTTGTAGTTATCAGTGTCACAAGTAGGCTTACATTAACACTGCAATGACGCTACTGTGAAAATCCCCTAGTTACCACACTCCGGGTTCTGTTCGGGTACACCGAGGGAGAATATAGCACGGCCAATGCATCTCACCAGCGCATCTTTTGGTCAGTGGGAGGAAACCGGAGCACCAGGAGGAAACCCATGCAGACACGAGCAGAATGCGCAAACCATACACAGACAGTCATCCAAGGCATGATATTGAACCCAGGTCCCTGGTGCTGTGAGGCCGTGATGTGGAGATGCTGACATTGGACTGGGGTGGAACTTTACGAAGTCTCACAACACCAGGTTAAAGTCCGACAGGTTTATTTAGAATCACGAACTTTCGGAGCGCTGCTCCTTCATCACCTAGGGGATTTTCACAGTGGCATCATTGCAGTGTGAATGTAAGCTGACGTGTGACTAATAAATAAACTTTTAAACTGTTTTAACCTGATGAAGGAGCAGCCCTCCGAAAGATCGTGATTGCAAATAAACCTGTTGGGCTTTAACCTGGTGTTGGGAGACTCCTTACTGAGAGGCAGCAGTGCCAACCACTGTGCCACCCTGCTGTGAAGCTTAAAATTGTGTTGTTGTCTAAGTAATGTTAACCCGGTCACATTGCCAGATTGTAATGAAGTTCCCATTAATAGACGGATTTTCCTCTGTCACACATTATTCCTAGAAATTTTCCATTATTAATGGGAGGGTGGGGAATGATCACTCCCTACATTTCCACTCTGTAATGCACCGTTTGTGGGTATTTATCTGTCATTGCCATGGAGAAAATGGGAGTTGTGTTTCAGGACTGAGAAAAATAAATCTGCGGAGAAATTTTTAGTTGGGAAAACTTTTACATTGTCATATCTTAGATTTTTCTCACGTGGCAGCATTTCCCTGCTAAATGTGCCTCGATCATTGCAGCCGAGTTCCCTACACCCAGGTAACAGAGTCAGCGGAAGAGAGAATTCTAAACAGCCGCCTGCAGGCGCTCCCGACATAAGCGTGTGTGAACTAAGTGACTCGGTACATGAAACAAGGCCTCAAGAGCAGAACCGACATCTAAAGGTTATCGTTGGCTGTTTCGCTTGTAGTGAGCTGTAACCAGGGGCGCAAATGTCAGAACATTAAAGCTGAGAAAGTGCTTCCCCGGGCTGGCTGACAATTCTTCGCTCGTTGAAATCAGGACACTCGGCCAGAATATTTGCAGAGCTTCATTTGAAATTCCATTTGAATACGAAGCTAAACATATGTCATGGAACGGCATCAGATGCTGGGTCATTATTAAGGTCACACTTAATAATTCAATGGCTGCAAGAATTAAGGTCCACAGCACTGTGGTACCCGGCTAGTCAGATTACCTTTCAAGTTGGAGGACATTGCAATCCCTTCATTTCGTCCATAACTGTGTCTTTTTCAGGCGTGGTGAAATCTAATAGTACCGTACCCACCTCATTTTTCACCTGGGGTGATTTATTAACTGCAGTCCTGAGCAAAGGTGAGTCACATAGAATCACAGAATCGCTGCACTGCAGAAGGAGGCCATTCGGCCCATCGAGCCCATGCCGCCAATAGTCCCACCCAGGCCCCATCCCCGTAACCCCTCATATTCACCCTGCTGATAATCTTGAACACAAGGGCAATTGAGCATGGCTAACCCACACATCTTTGGGCTGTGGGGGGAAACCGGGGCACCCGAAGGAAACCCACGCAGACACGGGGAGAATGTGCAGACTCCGCACAGACAGCGACTGGCGAGCAGGAATCAAACCCATGTCCCTGGCGTTGTGAGGCAGCAGTGCGAACTATTGTATCACTGTGCTACCTAACAAATCTGTTTCTCTTTTTCCTTTGAATGAGTGGTGTTGATGGGTGCAAGGACGTCTCTGCCCCTGCCTTATCTCATCTGTTAGAAGATTATCATCAATTCTCCCTGTGATTTTCGTCCCCACATCTCTTCCACATATGCCTGGAGGGTACTTCCGGAATTTCATTTTCAGTTCTGAGCTACAGTTTAGTTTTTAGAAGGGTCAGCAAGCTAAAAAAAATGTTTTTCTCTCTCTCCCTGGTTGTTCTGGAAATTCTGCTGGTTATCTGAAAGAAAGGTCTTACCTTCCTGCAGTAAAGATTCTGCTGGTGGCTGGGCCAGAGAGTCTCTCCCTGGGGTTCTCAGAAGCTGTTTTGACTTCAACTTGTTCTGAGTGAATCCAGATGACTGCAGACGTCAACCAAAGGACTTAATTTCCAGTATCACGTGAGCACTAGTCTTTGCTGTGTTGAACTTGTTTGAAGTGTTTTGCCTGTGGAAAGTTTTGGTTTAGGTTGGACCACATTAGATATATTTGTTAAGGGTTACATTGGTTGTTTTGGTTTCTTGTTTGTAATTGATCAAAGTTCTTGCCAATTTTCTTACTACACATGTTAACTGTGTTCTTCAATAATCTTTGTTTGATAAAAGCTCTAGTGGGTCATTTGAATCATACCTGAAGTGAAGCTTATCATGCTTATCCTAGCAAAATACAAGATGCAAAACTTATGATCCAGGTGGACTCCAAGCAACACTTTGAAGTTCCTGACTTGAACCATAACAATAGGCAAGGGGGACATCTTAATTTGTAGTTGGAATGTTCGTACCCATTGGTGGGTGCCTTTTCATAGAATCCCTAAAGTGCAGAAGGAGGCCATTTGACCCATTGGGTCTTCATCGATCACAATCCCACCCAGGCCCTATTCCTGTAAGCGCACACATTTACCCTGCTTACCCCTCTGACATTAGGGTCAATTTATCATGGCCAATCAACCTAACCTGCACATCTTTGGAGCATAGTAGGAAACCAGAGCACACGGAGGAAACCTCTGCAGACATGGGGAGGATGTGCAAAGTCCACACAGAGAGTAACCCGAGGCTGGAATTGAACCCGGGTCTCTGGCGCTGTGAGGCAGCAGTGCTAACCACTGTGCCATCATGCTACCCAAGTGAAGTGCATGCGTGGTTGAGAGATAGTTAAATGAATTCATTTCAGCTTTGCCTCATTTGGCTCTTCTTCCCTTCTTGTGATGAGTAAGCATGATTTTTTTAAAAATTAATAATTAAATTAAATCACTATTTTAGTAACTGAGTGCAATGTTGCTCCACCTATGTTGTGGTAGAAGAGATATTTCAGTATTACCAATATACAGATAAGAACATAAGGAATAGGAGCAGGAGTAGACGTATAGGCTGAGATTTCCTGCTTGCGTACGCCCCTGGAATCGTAACGGATGGGGCGGAAAATTTGATGGACGGTTGGAAGGTCCGTTGACCTCAGATGGGGATTTCCGATCTTGGGGCAGGTCCTTGGGCCTGACTGCCACTCGATAAGGTCATTACTGATCCCGTGCCTCCACTCCACTTTCCCACCCACTTCCCAGTTGTTCCCCTTTTTTTTGAATAAAGGGAAATTATATGCTTTTGATATTGATGGGATAAATATGACCTTGGAAACGACATGGGAATTGTGTCCTGTGACATACTGCGATGTAAGCCCCATGCGTGTGCAAAATGTAAATCTTCACCAGAAAGCAGCTTCATCTTCATCACAACTTTTAAATTTTATTAGTGTCACAAGTCGGCTTACATTAACGTTGCAATGAAGTTACTGTGAAAATCCGCTAGTCGCCACACACCAGTGCCTGTTCGGGTACACTGAGGGAGAATTTTGCATGGCTGGTGCATCTAACCAGCACGTCTTCTGGACTGTGGGAGGAAACCGGAGACCCCAGAGGAAACCCATGCAGACATGGGGAGAACGTGCAAACTCCACACAGGCAATGATCCAAGCTGGATCCCTGGTGCTGTGAGGCAGCAGTGCGATCCACTGTGCCACTGTGCCACCCTAATGCCAAACCCACAACATGGCCAGGACCAGGAGATCCCACCGCCAGCCAATGATGCGCCACCCCTGCTGCCATGAAACACGCAGTGCGTTGCGCTGAAAATCCCTCCCTGTGGGCGGAACCTTCTGATAATTTGCCCAGGGTATCGGTTTCAGTGGGAAAGCTGACATATAGCTCACTTACAGCACAGCTGAATTTCCTCACCAGATTCTCTGGCACTCTGTGCACTGCCAGGATGGCACCACTGGGGGCAATGCCAAAATGTCACAAGACATCACGTGATGAAGGAGTGACACTCCGAAAGCTTGTGATTCCAAATAAACCTGTTGGACTTTAACCTGGTGTTGTGAGGCATCTTACTGTGCCCACCCCAGTCCAACACCGGCATCTCCACTTCAAAGATGTCAGGAGGCACTGCACGACCCTTTCTCCCCTTGGGCCACATTTACCTTCACCTCCCCCCAACCCCCCCATCCCCACCCAGTGGGCTCCCCTCGACAACTTCATGCTTTGATAAAGCTGTCGTAAATCTTGCCAACACAACATCAGGTCTGCAAGGGGGGACTTCCTGACCCGGGGGGACAGCAATAGACAAATATATTTACGTGGATTGGATGGGAACCTCATTGCATCACAGGTGAGGCGGGCAAGGAAAATCTCCAAACAAGCTCATGCCGCCAAGATTTCTGTTCCCGTTGTCTTTGGGACTTTCCACCCCTGTTGAATGTTGGCTGAAAATTCCGTACCATATGTCAGGAGTTTTATTTCAAATCTTTACCTTTCACTTCTTGTCAAAGGATGATGCGGTGGCTTCCACACTGCAACCATGGGTTTGACAAGTATCCTGTATTCCAAGTCATAAATTCTCAACTCTGTCTGGTAATGCAGACTAACAATTGGAACATACAGTCCTTTGACAATGAGTGGGATGCAATTAGTTATCAGGAGAAATTTATCATTTTTCTTGCTGTGTGTAGTATTATAGGAATTTCTATAATATTTTCCCTGACCATTTTCTGATGAAAGATCCAAAATGTTGGTCGTGGAAGCTATTGGTTGCCGAAGGGATCTTCCAGTCCTCCCGGTGACAGTGGCCATTTCTGTTGCTTGCCAACGGCATTGCCAGGGACCCCACTGTGGTGGAGGGGGAAGGTGTTGCCTAAGGCAGGACTGGAGGATCCCACTGGCGGAAAGGACCTGAAATTCCCAGCTATCAGGTGGGATTTTCCACTCCCGCCCGCTGCAGGAATAATTTGGGCAGATCAGGAAAATTTAACGGACTAGCAAGAGGTCCACTGACTCCAGGCGGAATTTGGATCTGGGCGAGAACGGAAAATCCCACCGGTTCACTCTGTTTGTTCTCCACATGTGCTGTCTAGTCTGCAAAATATCTCCAGCAAGTCTGTCTTAATTTCAGATTTCCAGCATCTGCAGTAATTTTGCTTTCTAGGAATAAAACTGTTTTTATAATAGCTTTAGCTGGAGTTAATTTGGGTTAAGAGTTCGAGGAAAATGATTAAACTGCTGGTGCAGACATAATGGGCGGGATTTTACGGCCTCGCTTGAGCTGAGACCTGAAAGTTTTTATAAACACAAACCTGTTCACAAGTTATTGGAGTAGAATTAGGCCACTCGGCCCATCGAGTCCACTCTGCCATTCGATCATGGCTGATACACTCCTCATCCCCATTTTCCTGCCTTCTCTCATTATCAATTAAAAATCTGTCTTAAACTCCTCGTTAAGTTTACTCACTGTCCCAGCATTCACCGCGCTTTGGGGGAGACACAAATAGACCTTCCCACTGTCAGCCCCTTGCTCGCTCTGATTCCCGCGGCAGGTCAGGCAGTAGAATTCCAGCGAATGGGCTTTTGAAATGTATCTATTGGTGTCACAAATAGGCTTATATTAACACTGCAATGAAATTACTGTGAAAATCCCCTAGTCGCCACTCAGGTGCCTGTTCAGGTACATTGAGGGAGAATTTAGCACCTAAGCAGCACGTTTTTCCGACTTGTGGGAGGAAACCAGAGCACTCGCAGGAAACCCACACAGACGCAGGGAGAACGTGCGGACTCTGCACAGACAGTGACCCAAGCCAGGAATTGAACCCGGGTCCCTGGCGCTGCCACCCATGGCCTCCTTCTGCGCTGTAACAATTCTGTGATTTGGTGAATTACCCAGTGAGGAAAATATCTTTCTTCTGATTGCAAAGGATGCGATGTATCTGAAGGCGTTTATAGGCTTTTTCATTAGAGAGACAAGAACCAATCCATTTATTAAAGGAAATGGCAAGTTTGTGCACAGCCCCCATTTACTAATAAACGTCAAGTACGTTCCAATGATGCAATATTAATGGATTATTATGGTTTAATTTATGCGGTAAATGATTCACATTCTTTTTCTCTTGTTACTGCGAGCAAACATTGATTACTTTGAATGGATTATTTGCAGCCTGTAGTTCTCAGTGTTGATATCATATAGCTTGTATCTGACATTATGGAGGAAATTCACCTGTTAACTGGGGAGTGGATTTTTGGTATTGAGAGATTTCATTTAGAAATACGAAAAGAATTTTCTGTCTGATTGACTGAAAGAAAAATAAATGAATTTAAAACAGATACCCAAAAAAAAATGTTTTTAGATTTCGCCATAGCCCCTCAGTGAGACACATGGAGGGTGGTCTCATCATCTATGCAGAGAAAGGCTGCTCCAGATATCTGCCTGAAATTCACACTGTTTGCTAGCAGTAATTGGGGTAAACATATCTCTTGAATCTACTTGTTAACTAGGTGGGTGAACTGTAATCGAAAATTAATATTTAATCACTTCATTCTCCACGAAGCTAGCCCTTATGCATACATCGGTCCTCAACTGTGTGGACAATATAATTGACACTGAGTCCTTAACCCACCAGGAGTATAGGACTGAATTAACACACCTGACAGTGCATAATTTCAAGTTGCATAAATGATTCAAATCCGTGGCTATTACATACATGAGTTCCTCAGCTGATTAACACTGGGATGTCCAATTTCTGACATGGAAACTGCAGCACGGTGGCACAGTGGTTAGCACAGCCGCCCCACAGCGCCAGGGACCCAGGTTCGATTCCAACCTCAGGTAACTGGCTGTGTGGAGTTTGCACTTTCTCCCTGTGTCTACGTGGGTTTCGGCCGGGTGCTCCAGTTTCCTTCCACGCTACTAGAATGTGCGGGTTAGGTGGATTGGTCGTGCTAAATTGCCCCTTAGTGTCTGGGTGCATTTGCGGGGTAAATACGTAGGGTTATGGGGATAGTGCCTGGGTGGAATTATTGTTGGTGCAGTCTAGGTGGGCTGAATGGCCTCCTCCTGCACTGTAAGGATTCCATGATGTGATGTTGACCCATCTCCTGGGGATCTTCCCTGAAGGCATGCCCCTTATACACTGGCAGCTGATTGTCCATCTGTGATGGGGAGCTAATTGAGGTATTAAAAGGATAACAGTGGTCAACACTACTGCCTCACAGTGCTAGGGCCGGGTTTGGTTCCTGGCTTGGGTCACTGTCTATTTGAAGTCTGCACGTTCTCCCTGTACCTGCATGGATTTTCTTTGGATGCTCCGGTTTCCTCCCACAGTCCAAAGGCATTCTAGTTAGGTGCATTGCCCATGCTAAATTCTCCCTCACTGTACCCAAACAGGCACCACAGGATGACGACTAGGGGATTTTCATAGTAACTTCATTGCAGTGTTGACGTAAGTCTAGGTGTGATTAATAAATAAACTTAAATTTTAACGAGCCCTTTATTCTGCACATCAATGCAATTTTAGAACTTGCGTGGGACCCCATCTGTCATGTCATGAACCTAACAGCACATAGGAGGCAGCCATATGGTGGGAGGGTCGAAAGATATCAGAAGTTGATGTCTATGCCACTTTCGGAGAGCCTCCAGGGTGAATGGGCACAACAGCCATGGCTAAAAGAACTCTCAGTAAGAAGCCTCACAACACCAAGTTAAAGTCCAACAGGTTTACTTGGTAGCAAAAGCCATTAGCTTTCGGAGGCCCTGCCGCTTTGTCAGGTGAGTGGGAGCTCTGTTCACGAACAGGTCATATGAAGGCACAAACTCAATTTACAAAATAATGGTTGGAATGCGAGTCTTTACAGGTAATCAAGTCTGAAAGCTCTAGACAATGTGAATGGGGACAGCGTTAAGCACAGGTTAAAGAGATGTGTATTGCCTCCAGTCAGGACAGTTAGTGAGATTTTGCAAGCTCAGGCAAGTCGCGGGGTGAACAGATAGTGTGACATGAACCCAAAGTCCCGGTTGAGACTTAAAAGAAATCTTGCAGAGCATTTTCCTCTCTGCACTGAACAGTGCTCGGTCTGCATTTCCTTTTTGACAGAGCCTCCATTTTGAGGCACCCTCGCAACTTCCCTCTGCAACAGCCATCTCTGTCCCAGTAGCGTGGCAACCTGGCTTCTCCTGTGAGCCCTCCCATGTCTGTGTCCCAGCCAACGCCCTTGAGTGTACGGGGAACGTGAAGGCAGCCTGTCAATTGGCTGCTGTGCCCTGTAGGATCACACTGCGCCTCTGACATTACTGGGTCCCAAATTCTGATGGCTCATGAGGGATAGATTAACAGTGAAGCTCTCTCCCAGAAATAGATCACTCAGCCCAGCCAGCCAGCCCATGTCGGTGCTTACTCCCCAAGTGACCAAATCGTCCCCGTCACATTTACCCTACCCTCATCCCGTTTCCCTTTTCCTCATCTGCCTGTCCAATCTAACCTTGGAAGTTGACATAATTTCTGCCTTAACCAACATCCTTGTTAATGAGCTTCACAGTCTGGTAACTGTGTGTAAAGAGATTTCCTCTGTTCTGCTACATTCAATCTTGTGTCTATAATGCCTCATTCTCAGCGTCTCAATTAATGGAGATATCATAGAATCTCTACGGTGCAGAAGGATGACATTCAGCCCATCAAGTCTGCACTGACCACAATCCCATTCAGGCCCTATTCCCGTAACGCCCACATATTTACCCTGCTAATCCCCCTGACACTAAGGGGCAATTTACCATGGCAAATCCACCTAACCCACACATCTTTGGACCGTGGGAGGAAACTGGAGCACCCAGAGGAAACCTACGCAGACACGGGGAGACCATGCAGACTTCACACAGACAGTGACCCGAGGCCGGAATTGAACCCGGGTCCCTAGTGCTGTGAGGCAGCGGTGTTAACCACTGTGCCATCGTGCCACTGCTTCTATCTACTCATTTAAACGCCTTCATTATATTACTCCATAACATGCACGATGGAAGGACAATCTTTCCAAGCCTTTCTTTGTATTTGTAATTCCTCATACCAGCCATATTCCAGCGAATGTTTGGTGTCCGCTCTCTGAAACCTCATCACCCTCATTGTGGCATGAGGCCCAATTCTCCTCACTGCGCTGTAACTAGTGTCTGATTACGATTTGATTTAAGCTTATCATTATGGCTTGGACTTTCCACTCAGTATGACCATGATAAAATCTGGCGTTGCATTAGACCTTTTGGCCTTATCAAAACTGCCTTTAGATTTCCGAAATCCTTCTGCTCTTCTTACAGCCTTGCGCTCGTTGCTATGCAGGGTTTATTTACTACTCTTATCTTTTTATCACAAGTTATCACCTCACACTTGTCGGCTAATGATTTCTAGCTGGCATCTTGACAATATCCCTTTGAAGTTTTCATGGTGTTATGAAGAAATAATTGGACCTCCCTTTTGAGTACCATCGACAATTTCAACACCACTCTGTTTAGTCTAACTTAACCATTGACATATACAGTGAACGTCATCTTTGGCCCCTGTATGACACCACCACCAAGTCCAACCTGCATGAAAACTACCTTGAATTTCCCTGGTTTCTGCCTTCTAATCCAGTTATTTGATCCAGTTTGTTACTCTTCCACTATCCATCTCTCATAATCTTCTCCAAGAATCACTAGTGTCATCAAAGACTCTCAAAGTCCATGTACATGCACACATACAAATGGGTGGCACGGTGGCACAGTGGTTAGCACTGCTGCCTCACAGCGCCAGGGACCCTGGTTCGATTCCTGGCTTGGGTCACTGTCTGAGTGGAATTTGCATGTTCTCCCCGTGTCTGCATGGGTTTCCTCCGAGTGCTCTGGTTTCCTCCCACAGTTCAAAGATGTGTGGGTTAGGTGGATTGGCCATGCTAAATTGCCCTCTAGTGTCAGGGAGACTAGCTAGTGTAAATGCATGGGGTTTTGGGGATAGATCTTGGGTGGGATTGTGGTTGGTGCAGACTCAATGGGCTGAATGGCCTCCTTTTGCAGTGTAGGGATTCTATGAAATTAGGACCAGGTGTAGGCCCCTCGGCCCCTCGAGCCTTATCTGCCGCCATTCAATAAGATCATGGTTGATCTATTTGTGACTTCAACCCCACATTCATGCCTACCCCGATAACCTTTTACCCCTTGTTCATCTTCTGACAATGAAAATTACAGAGACTCACAAACCTCTGGGAGAAAACGTTCTCATTTCTCTCTTAAATGAGTGACCCCTTATTTTTAAAAAGTGACCCTCAGTTCCAACAAGAGGAAGCAGCCTCTCCACATCCACTCTGTCAATCCCCGTCAGGATCTTAAATGTTCTGGTCACATCATCTCTTATTTTCCTAAACTCTAGTGGATACAAATCCAACCTCTTCAATCTTTCTTCGTAAAGACAACTCATCTCTTCCTGTTGTTATTCAACTGTAAATCTACACCTTTTCCTAGGTACTCATTTTACGATTACACCTAAAGAATCATAGAATCCTACAGTACAGAAGGAGGCCATTCGGCCCATTGAATCTGCGCTGGTTACAATCCCATCCAGGCCCTACTCCCGTAGCCCCACATATTTACCCTGCTGACCCCCCGACATTAGAATCAATTTAGCATGGCCAAGCAACCTAACCCACATATCCTTGGAGTGTGGGAGGAAACCGGAACACCCGGAGGAAACCGGAACACCCGGAGGAAACCCACACAGACACAGGGAGAATGTGCAAACTCCATACAGATGATGACCCGCGGCTGGAATTGTACTGGGGTCCCTGGCGCTGTGAGGCAGCAGTGCTAACCACTGTGCCACTGTGACACCAAAGGTAGGAGTCAACTCAAATTCACTTCAAGGAAACGTATACTTTATTCAACACTTTAGGTGCCAACTCAGAAATTCATGACAGTTGAAACAATTTAATTCATTTCACTTTAATTCTCTGATTCTAGCATTAACTTAAAACTTACTGGGCCTGTACTCGTTGGAGTTTAGAAGGCTGAGGAAGGATCTTGTAGAGACTTACAAGATAATGAAGGGGCTAGATAGGATAGAGGTAAAGAGATTCTTTCCGCTTAGAAAGGAAACCAGAACTAAAGGGCACAGCCTCAAAATAAGGGGGAGTGGGGGCAGTTTAGAACAGAGTTGAGGAGGAACTTCTTCACTCAAAGGGTGCTGAATCTTTGGAATTCTCTGCCCATTGAAGTGGTGGAGGCTACCTCATTGAATATACTTAAGTCACGGGTAGATAGATTTCTGATAGACAAGGGAATTAAAGATTATGGGAAGAAGGTGGGAAAGTGGAACTGATCCACTTCAGATCAGCCATGATCTTATTGAATGGTGGGGCAGGCTCGAAGGGCCAGATGGCCTACTCCTGCTCCTATTTCTTATGTACTTATGTCAACTTTTAACTGAAACCAAGTACTACCTGATTTTGAGTAAACTGGCCAGATCTGCTCCTCGTTATAGATCTTCCCTTGTGGTTCTTTGTCTTCTCTGAAGATGTTCTCCAGGACAGACTTACGATGGCGGGCCTCGAGTCATCGCTGGAGACAAAATCTCAAACACCCTCCTTTATCCCCAAATTTTCTCAATCTTCCGGAAAGTTTTCTGGCATTCAGCCAATGATATCACCAGAAACCAATCACAATGTTCGATCGTGGCCAATGTTTATGCCAAATAACACATAGATCATGTAGCCTCAGTCATATTTTGGACATGGCGGGAAACCTCGGTGCTGAGAAGTCTGGCATTAATCCCCCTTATTTGGTCAACACAGGAAACGTCGGGTCACAGCTCACAGGACAGGTCACGACTTGCCTTCTAACCTATATCTGTGTTTAGTTATAACTCCACCAAAGTTCCTAGCAAGTTCCCATGCTTGATTCTCATTGTCACTATTGCTCTCACAGCTAACATTGCTGTTATTGTTGTCATTGTTGACCACACAGCCACACTGGGTTTTAATGCATTTCCATCTTTCCTGAGACAAGGTGACCAATACCAGACACAATACTCCGGATGTCTTTTACAACTGGAAAATGCAGTCTTAAATGTCAATTATCATGTATGCCACATTATAAAAAGGAGATGAAGGCACTGGAGAGGGTCATTATTTCAACACCTATTCAATTCAACCAGTCTAATAGGATCTGCTTACCCACCCCTAAGAGACTAAGGATGATATCAAAAATGCAAGGGCATATATCTTAAGAAACAATGAACAGGCTGAGTCACTTTTCACTTGAAAATAAAAGGCTGAGTGGTGACCTAATAGAGGCTATTAAAATTCTGAAAGGTTTTGCTTGAGCAGATAGAGAGAGAATGCTTCCTCCTTGTAGGAAAGAGCATAACTAGAGGCCATCTAAATAAGATAATCACTCAGAACTCCAATAGGGAATTCAGAAACACTTCTTTAACCAATGCGTGGTACTCATTATCACAGGGAATGGTTGAAGCAAGGAATGCAGAGGAATTGAAAGCGAAACCAGACAAGAATATAAGGGAGAGGGGAACAGTAGCAGATGATGGCAATGTGAGATGAGGAAAAACAGCAGGAGACTCAGAAGATCATGAACACCAGCACAAATTGGTTGGGCCAAATGGCCTGTTTCTGTGCCATACAACCATTATGTATCGATGACATCAGGATATTCAGGAAAGTAGGTTGACAAGAAGAGCTAAAGTTTGTACAAGAAGATTTGGATAAGTAAGTGAGACAAAAAGTAGGCAGACAGACTCATAGAATCCCTACTGTGTACTAGGCCATTCAGCCTTTTGAGTCTGCACTGACCACAATCTACCCAGGCCCTATCCACCTAACCCCATTTATTTACCCTACTCATCTCCCTGATATTACGAGGCAATTTATCATGGCCAATAAACCTAACCTGCACACCTTTGGACTGTGGGAGGAAACCGGAGCATCTGGAGGAAGCCCACGCAGACACAAGGAGAATGTGCAAACTCCACACGGACAGTGACCCAAGACATGAATCGAACATGGGTCCCTGGCGCTGTGGGGCAGCAGCGCTAACCACTGTGCCACCGTGCTGTCCCAGTAATGTGGGAAAATGTGAGAGTCGCTACTTTGGCAGGGGGAATAGAAAAGCAGTATACTTCTTAAATAGAGAGAGACCGCAGAATGGTGTGGCACAGAGGGGTCTGGGTGTCCTGGTCCATGAGTCACAAAAAGTTAATATGCAGATGCAGCAAGTGATGAGGATGGCAAATGGAATGCTGCTGTTTATTACAAGGTGGGGAGGGTACAATATATAGAGTACTGCAGCTGTACAAGGCTTTGGTCAGACCACATCTGGAGGGCTTTGAAACGCATTTGTAATTGCATTAGAAGCAGTTAGGAAAAGGTTCAGTGGACTCATCCCTGGGTTGAAGGGCTTAGCTCAGGATGGGTTGGACAGGTTGGACGTTTACCTACTGACGTTTAAAAGAAGGAAAGGTGATAGTGCTGAAACGTATAAGATCAGAGAGGACTCGATGGGAGAGACTATGACTGGTTTAAGAATGAAATTCCCCTTTACAGGTGCAGATGAGGAGAATTTGTTTTTCTCCGAGGTTCATTAGATTGTGGAATTTTCTTCTCCAGGGAGAAGTGCAGGCTGTTAATGATGAGCTGAGGGATATATGTGAAAATATGAATATCATAGTCATGAATACAACTGCAGAAAGCCTACTTGGTAATGGTGTGTGTGTGTGTGTGTGTGTGTGTGTGTGTGTGTGTGTGTGTGTGTGTGTGTGTGTGTGTGTGTGTGTGTAGTTGTAAAAGAGAATAAAGTGAGTTTGTGAAGAAGCTGTACTTGCATCATCTTTTATTACTGGACAGCAACTGGGAGCCTAAACATTGGAAGCAGAGGATGGTTGCAGTTAAGCTATTCCTATCACAGGCTTGATCATTGAATTTATTCAAGAGCTCTTTTAGATAGATTTTTAGATAGTCAACCTTATAGGGGACAGACAGGAAAGTGGAACTGAGACCACAATCTGAACAGCCAAGATCTTATCGAATGGCAGAACAGGCATGAGGGGATGAATGGCCTACTCCTGTTCCTATATCCAATATCCTATCTCCTATATAAGCTATCTACTCCACTTCCAATTCCCTTCCTGCACCTAGTGCTGCACTAAGGCAGACTTTTGTCTGTTTCCAAAAAAAAATCAGTTCAACAGCGAATGCTACTTGTCAATTCATAGAATCATAGAACCCTACAGTACAGAAGGAGGCCATTAGGCCCATCAAGTCTGCATTGACCACAATCCCACCCAGGCCCTGCCCCCATATCCCTCCATGTTTATTCACTAATCCCTCTAACCTACACCCCTCAGGGCATGAAGGGGCAATTTAGCATGACCAACCAACCTAACTGGCACATCTTTGGACTGTGGGAGGAAACCAGAGCACCCAGAACAAACCCAAGCAGACACAAGGAGAGCGTGCAAACTCCACACAGACAGTGACCCAAGTCGGGAATCGAACCCGAGTCCCTGGAGCTGTGAAGCAGCAGTGCTAACCACTGTGCTATCGTGCTGCCGATTGGCGATTGAGTCCTTGGAGCAAGACTGAAGGTGAAATAGCCTGAGACCCAGGAGCTTTCATAGGCACCAGATAGATTTGATTTATTATTGTCACATGTATTAGTATATAGTGAAAAGTATTGTTTCTTGCATTCTATACAGTCAAAGCATGCTGTTCATAGAGAAGGAAATGAGAAATTGCAGAATGTAGTGTCACAGTCATAGCTAGAATGTAGAGAAAGATCAACTTAGTATGAAGTAGGTCCATTCAAAAGTCTGACAGCAGCAGGGAAGAAGCTGTTCTTGAATAGGTTGGTACATGACCTCAGACTTTTGAATCTTTTTCCCTAAGGAAGAAGGTGGAAGAGAGAATGTCCGGGGTGCATGGGATCCTTAATTATGCTGGCTGCTTTTCCGAGGCAGCGAGAAGTGTAGACAGAGTCAATGGATGGGAGGATGGATTGGACTACATTCACAACCTTTAGCAGTTTTTTATGGTCTTGGGCAGAACATCCGCTGGCGATAGTATGGGCAGCATTGCAATGCAAGTTAAGTCCATTCAAAAGTCTGACAGCAGCAGGGAAGAAGCTGTTCTTGAGTCGGTTGGCACATGACCTCAGACTTTGTATCTTTTTCCTGATGGGATAAGATGGAAGAAAGGATGTCTGGGATACGAGCAATCCTGAATTATGCTGGTTGCTTTTCCAAGACAGCGCGATGTGTAGACAGGGTCATTGGATGAGAGGTTGTTTGCATGATGGATTGGGCTACATTCATAACATTTTGTAGTTCCTTGCAGTCTTGGGTAGAGCAGGAGCCATACCAAGCTGTGGTACAATCAGAAAGAATGCTTTCTATAGTGCATCTGTAAAAGTTGGCATGTGGCCCAGTTGTTTTAAAGTCAGATCCATGGATCTCCTCAAACTTGAACATCAGCCAACACAAAGGATTTCTATATCATTGAAAATAAAAGAAAAAACACTCCAGGCCCATTAAAATCAGAGTTGAGTGAAGTTGGAATCAGGACAATGAAACCTTTCCAATTTGACCTGGGACATGGAGCTTGTACCAGGCTATCTCCCTCAACTGCCCGTCATGAAACAAGAAGAGCTGGATTACAATCAGCTATCAGGAGCATTTACATTGCTTTGGGATTGTGGTAACTGTCAGAAATCAACTTCCAGATTATTCTTGAACATTCCCACAAGAGATTCATTAGTAATGATAGAATTGTTGGCGTTCACACACTGCAGGCAAGCCACAAAGGAACATAATGCACCACTAACCATATGCTTTATACCACTTGAGCTTTATCTAATTCTTTACCCTTCTTATTTTAGCGAGTCTGATAGTTACAAAGAAAGCACACGGGACGTATTTTTTTTTTATCCCTCTTGTGGCATGCACCATAATTCATTTGAAACTTACGTCGCTTGTGAATTATTGGTTCAGCCCACTCATGGGATACATTCATACCCAAGGGTCCTCATAATGTTTCCATTATAGAGCCAGTGCTAGTCTCAGCACAGAGATGAATAGGAAGATAGATGAACTTGACATAAAGGTTGCTGTGTATTGCCTTGTACAGGAATCACCGACAAGATTATCATTGATTACATCTACTGTCGTGAATAAGCAGTTGATGTTTCCTTGCTGTTTTAGGTTCCATCTGAGTCTCAGAGAGCATAGTGATAAAGCCAAAGAAATATTATAGTCTTGACTTGCAGGTGGAATTATTAAAGCTCCGGTGATTATGCTTCACACACACACCGAGGTCCTTCCTTTGGTATCCATTCCAAACACAGACATCAGAGGGAGAGCAGCTCTGAATATTAGCAGTACATCACTGGCTGCGTTCTGAATGATGATACCAGGGTGGCACGGTGGCGCAGTGGTTAGCAGTGCTGCCTCACAGTGCCAGGGAGCTGGGATCGATTCCCGGCTTGGGTCACTGCCTGTGTGGAGTTTGCACATTCTCCCCGTGTCTGCGTGGGTTTCCTCTGGGTGCTCCGGTTTCCTTCCACAGTCTGAAAAACGTGCTGGTTAGATGCATTTCCCATGCTAGGTTCTCCATCAGTGTACCCAAACAGGTGCTGGAGTGTGGCGACTCGGGGATTTTCACAGTAACTTCGCTACAGTGTTAATGTAAGCGTACTTGTGACACTAATAATAAAATAAATGCTTTAGAGCACTCTCCTCATCTCAGTAACAATAGACTACCATTGTGGGTCACACATGTCTAGAATAATACTGAGCCAAAGGATTTAAATTATGAGGATGGGTTGCATAGAGTAGTGTAATGATGCACTCTCAGAGGCTTCATCAATGTACAAAAAGGGATTTATTTAGCGATCTTTGGTTTTCAGCTAATTCTAAAATATCTCTGCCGAGGAGAACTCCTCTCCCTGCTGTGGTTCCCCACGCTGAGTCCCGATTGGTCACCCAGGCCAGATAAGAACATAAGAACATAAAGAAATAGGAGCAGGAGTAGGCCATCCAGCCCTTCGAGCCTGCCCCGCCATTCAATAAGATCATGGCTGATCTGTCGCTGCTCAGTTCCACATTCCCGCCCTCTCCCCATAACCCTTAATCCCCTCTCTTATCAAAAACCCATCAACCCGCGTCTTAAAAATATTTAGCGAGGCAGCCTCCACCACTTCAACGGGCAGAGAATTCCAGAGATTCACCACCCTTTGAGTGAAGAAGTTCCTCCTCAACTCCGTTCTAAACCGCCCCCCTTTTATCTTGAGGCTGTGCCCCCTAGTCCTATTGTCTTTTTTGAGCGGGAAGAGTCTTTCCACCTCTATCCTATCCATCCCATTCATCATCTTATACGTCTCAATGAGATCTCCTCTCATTCTTCTAAACTCTAACGAGTACAAGCCTAATTTATTCAGCCTCTCCTCATAGCTCAACCCCCTCAACTCCGGTATCAGCCTAGTAAACCTCCTCTGCACTCCCTCCAAGGCCAAAATATCTTTGCGCAGGTGCGGCGCCCAAAAATGCACACAGTACTCCAGTTGCGGCCTCACCAATGCCCTATACAGCTGCAGCAAGACCTCCCTACTTTTATATTCAATCCCCTTCGCTATGAAGGCCAGCATCCCATTCGCCTTCCTGACCACCTGCTGCACCTGCAAGCTGGGTTTTTGCGACTCATGCACAAGGACCCCGAGGTCCCTCTGCACCGTCGCCTGCTGCAGTTTTTCGCCCCGTAAGTAATAGTCCTTCCTACCATTCTTCCTACCAAAGTGGACCACCTCACACTTGCCAACATTAAATTCCATTTGCCATTTCCTGGCCCATTCGCCCAGCCTATCTAGATCCTTCTGCAGACTCTCCACACCCTCCGCACAATTTGCCGTTCCCCCAATCTTGGTGTCATCAGCAAATTTCGACACTCTACACTCGGTTCCCTCCTCCAGATCATCTATATAAATGGTAAAAAGCTGAGGCCCCAGCAGTAAGATGATCCTTACTCTGCTGTGTTGCCCTTAAGGGAACAATCACCCCAAGTGGGATTCTACTTCTTTCAGTATGGAAGATCATAGGGTTATTTATTCGGGATGCTTAAGATGAGTAAAGGATTTGATTGGGTGCTTAGAGAGAATGGATGAAGGAATTCAGAACAAAAAGGGCATCAACTTAAAGTTAAAACTATTCTCAGTGAAATCGGGGAGCATGTCTTCTCACAAAGGGTAATAAGAACATAAGAACATAAGAAATAGGAGCAGGAGTAGGCCATCTAGCCCATCGAGCCTGCCCCGCCATTCAATAAGATCATGGCTGATCTGTCGTGGCTCAGTTCCACATCCCCGCCCTCTCCCCATAACCCTTAATCCCCTCGCTTAATCTAAATTCTGTTGAGACTGGGGGAGGACGTCAATTGAAAATTTCAAAACTGAGATTGCGATCATTTTGTCAGATTAAGGTAATAAAGAATGGAAATCATAGAAATCGTACAGTGCAGAAGGAGGCCATTTAGCCAACGAATTCTGCACTGATAACAATCCCACCTCGACCCTATTCCCATAACCCCACACATTTACCCTGCTAATCACTCTAATCTACACATCCTGGGATACTAAGAGGCAATTTATCATGGCCAATGCACCTAGCCCGCACATCGTTGGACTGTGGGAGGAAACCCACACCGACATGGGGAGACTGTACAAACTCCACTCACCCAGTGACCTAAACTGGGGACTGAACCCTGCTCCCTGGGACTGTGAGGCAGCAGCTAACCACTGTGCCACCTTGTCACTCTGCAGAACCAAAGTGGGTAGATGGGGTCAAGATATATATCAGCCATGATCTAAGTGAATGGTATGTGGACTGGGGGAGCACGTTGGAAGGTAGGTCTGCTGAGGAGCAGTGGCGGATCTTTAAGGAAATCTTTCTTGGTGCTCAGCAGAAATTTATTCTGATGGTCAAAAAGGACCGTAGGATGAGAGGTAATAAGCCGTGGATAACGAAGGAGGTGAAGGAAAGT
This sequence comes from Carcharhinus amblyrhynchos, assembly GCF_965287045.1. Lineage (NCBI taxonomy): Eukaryota > Metazoa > Chordata > Chondrichthyes > Carcharhiniformes > Carcharhinidae > Carcharhinus > Carcharhinus amblyrhynchos. The sequence goes on from NC_137328.1 coordinate 8,905,642, forward strand.
GTTAAATTAAAAGCGGAGGCGTTTAGAGTATCTAAGAGTAGTGGGTGAGAAGAGGATTGGGAGAGGTTTAAATGTCAACAAAGATTGACAAAGAAGTTGATAAAGAAGGGTAGGAGAAACTATGAAGCTGGGCTAGCGCTTAATATAAAAAAGGATAGCAAGAGTTTTTATAAATATATAAAAAGGAAGAGGCTGGCTAGGGTGAACGTTGGACCCTTAGAGGATGAGAAAGGGGACCTAGTGGTAGGGGATGGGGATATGGCTGAGGTCTTGAATAACATATAAGATGATGAATGGGAGGGGTAGGATAGAGGTGGAGAGACTCTAGGACTAGGGGGCGCAGCCTCAAGATAAAGGGGGGGGGCGGTTTAGAACGGAGTTGAGGAAGAACTTCTTCACTCAAAGGGTGGTGAATCTCTGGAATTCTCTGCCCGTTGAAGTGGTGGAGGCTCCCTCGCTAAATATTTTTAAGATGCGGGTTGATGGGTTTTTGATAAGAGAGGGGATTAAGGGTTATGGGGAGAGGGCGGGAATGTGGAACTGAGCCGCGACAGATCAGCCATGATCTTATTGAATGGCGGGGCAGGCTCGAAGGGCTAGATGGCCTACTCCTGCTCCTATTTCTTATGTTCTTATTTCTTATGTTCTTAGAACAACTTTGAGGGGCTGAATGGCCGACTCATGTTCCCATGATGATTGGACCAGATACAATGACCGGAATCCCATGGCTGGGATTCGTTGGTAACTGCGGCACTGAATGAAGTTTTGGCTGAGCGCCAAGTTCTCCATTCTCGCCGACAGTGGTGGCAGGGCACGCGAGTCTGGAGAATTCCAGCCAACGATCCAAGTGGTTGCATTTGCTGTCAACACTGCGCATGTGCAGTTGGACTGTTTTAGTGCCCAACATAATAGCATTGGCGAACAGCAAACTGTGCCTGTCAATGTAGCTACAATATGCTCTTTTTTTTAGAAATGTGTTGGCAAAGCTTATTTAGAAGATAATTTGTATCACCGTAGCTGTCACATCCATGTGACATTTGAATTAAAAAGGCTTGATATTTTCTATTTAGTTTTGAATGACATTGTCTGGTCGATCTCTGCTGAAAACATAACAAAGAGCACTCGAGTGATTCTCTCATTCAGAAATCATATTCCTTCTCAGCTCAGTACCTGAGGATGAGATAATTCCCAATTCTACTTCTCTCCCATATCGAAAGAATTGGGCACCTGGCACAAAACAGTTTTTATTCAGGAATGCGGGGATGAATCAGTTCTGCAATTAAGGTTGCAGACTTTTGTTAAATAAATCAGAGCCATATTTAAATAAATCCAAGCCTTGCTGTCATTGATATTGGTGATTATCTGGCATCAACAAGAGACACGGTAGGGGGTGTGATTCTCCCAGGAGATATCAGTGGGAGGCATTTCGCGAGTCTCCCAGGCTATGTTTTTTGATGTTATCAGCGTTGTGCTGGAAATCAGGGCAAGGCTGATTATCATACTGAAATTGACATTTCCATATGATTAGTGAGGCCGGCATGTTATTCTCTGGGCTTGCTAGAAGTTCCCGCCAGCAGGGATTACAACTGATTCCCATCAACAGTGACCAAGCGTGGTGGCTCCGCTGATGGGGACAAAGGCCATTGAGGCCATCCCAGGAAGGGGGTGCTCCTTTGGTAGTGCCAGCCTGGCACTCTGGCACTGCCCACCAGGCACCCCAGCATTGCCCATCCAACACAGAGCAGAGCCAGATGGGTGGAGCCAGAGGGGACAGGGCCTACGGGGCGGGCTGGTGGGGTCATGTTGGAAGGGGGGAGACCCGCTGTGCACTCTGCAGTAGGATCAGTGGAAGAGAGTTGGAGGGGGCAATTGGGGCTGCACATGGGTGGGGGGGAAACGGGACTACACCTGGGGGGAGATCGGGGCTGGCAATGGGGGAGTGTTGGCTCGGGTGGGGGAGTCGTGTAGGCCAGCAATCGGGGGAGGTGGGAGGGGAGCCAGTGATCAGGAGAAGGAGGCCAGTGATTGGGGTTGGGTAGGGGGTCAAATGACAAACTGACAGATCTGATTGGTGCACGGGCTGGCAGATTGGTGCATGCGCAGTGGCCCATTTAGCACTCTGCTGCCGGTCTCTTGGGTAGCATGTGGCTCCCCCTCCTTCTCCCCTCACACCGCTTACTGGTGTGAATCCCCCTGGAGGCACCCTGTGGAGCAAGAGTGCCAGAGATTCGTGAAACTAAGTAACGCCCAAAAAAAAGACAGGAAAATCCCCCATTTTCTGTTGGGCAATTAGTGAGAAACAGCCCCATTGTTTCCAAGTGACCTCCAGCAGTCATTCAAAAATAAAATCGAAAATTTCAAGTTCATATTTCGCAGTATTAAATATGCCTTGTCGATTAAAAACATGCAATAATAAACCCCCTATCCAAAAAAAAAAGACACGGAGTGGATTTCTCCGGCTGTGCTGGTCTAAAAGCCGGAAATTCCCACCCGACTATCAATGGGGTTTCACATTTTCCACAATGAGTTTGCTATAACTTCAGTACTGGGCAGGATAGGGGCATTCTGGCCAAGGTTTCCCAAACTAAATTATTTCATCACAAAGCCCAAGTCGAACAAAATGTAGGAAACAAAAAGTTAATTTGTACATAGAGTAAATATTCAGCCAAGTTGGACTCTATTAAAATATCCCAATGTGGCAGATACGATGGGTGGGATTCTCTGGTCTAGTCCATGGTGGGACTTGTTGCGAGCGAGAATGGAAAATCTGACATTCCAGCCAAAATTCCCATTCACTGGCAGCTGGAAAATCCCAGCCGTGAACGAGGACTGAAGATTTCGGTTGACGACTCACGTGATCTTTGGAAGAAGCTTTGCCAACACATTTCTGAGAAAAGATATTTTGCATCTGTATTGAGAAGTGTTGTTAAGTTCACTGTGCTGGTACAAGTATATCACAGAGTAAAACATTCGGAGCGTTGACAGCAAATGTAATCAGTTGGAATACAGGAATGTTGCATCTGGTCCAATCATCACAGGAACATGGGCACATGAGTCACCCGTTCAGTCCCTCAAACTTGTTCTGCCATGGCTGAATTGCTCTATTACCGCTTCCACAGAGTGGGGCGGGGGGGGGGGGGGCCCACAGATTGTGCTCTCCACCCTGCTTCAGGGCACTGTATTATGTCAAAGGACTTTTGTGGTGGTGTGGCTCCTTTAAGAGCCAATTCTTCATGGGCCACGTGACTGGCTAGAACCAATGGAGCGTGGGCGGGTGAACTTTGGCCAATCAGGAGTGAGGGCACACATCCCCATAGCTGAAAGTTGGCAGAGCTAGTTGGAGAGTTGTTGGGAACAGACCTGTGTTGTTGTGTTGCAAATCCTTCAGTTGCAAATAGTTCCTTCTTGTCTAACCGAGTTGCCTCGAGATATCACAACCCCAATAAACATCTGGGTCAAGCCCCACCTCATAGAATCCCTGCAGTGCAGAAGGAGGCCATTTGACAGAGAGCCTTACCGAGGCTCACCCTCCTGCCCCATCCCCATAATTCCGTATATTTACACGGCTAATCCTCCTCATCTGCACACCCTGGATTACTCATAGAATCCCTACAGTGCAGAAGAAGGCCATTCGGCCCACCGAGTCTGCGCCGACCACAATCCCGCCTAGGCCCCATCCCCCATTTATCCTCCAAACCCCCATCTTTTGACTGTTGGTGGCAACCGCAGCACCCGGAGGAAACCCACACAGACACGGGGAGAATATGCAAACTCCACACAGACAGTGACCCGAGGTCAGAATTAAAACTGGGTCCTGGCGCTGTGAGGCAACAATGCTAACCACTGTGCCACCATGTCGCCCATGACTTCTTCCTCAGTCATGTTGAAAGAGGGGGGGGCCACAACTGCACTTTTCAGCACTTCTCTCTATTAAATTAATCAACCCTTGGAAAGAACGTTGAAGTTAGGAAACCTTTTGATGGAATGTAAGAAAGGATAGGAATGGAACGGTGTTTGTGGCACAAATTCTGAAGTAATTAAGACAGACAGGGTCTGTATGTTTTTGTGTCTATTTGTACAGATCAGAGCTGGGGTGCCAAGCTACTGTTTAAAAAAAGAAATATAGATTTGGTGGTCGTAGTGATTTCAGCGTGGCTGCCAGAATGATGTACTGCAGTACTTGCACAGAAAAAGATATAGCATCAATCATTACAATGTTTTCTTAAACAACGAAAGGCATGTAAATGACTGCTCAGGAGTCAATAGTGCCTATAACATTTAATTGAACGATGCCTTGAGCATTGGTACATTCAGTACCATTGCATAATTCATCTCGTTCTCACCACTTACTAAAATAACATAGAAAGACCAGTAAGAAATGAAAATATGAATCAAATACCACTAATTAACTTTGATGTGATGACTAGGAATAAATTTTCACATGCATCTGTTGCAGTTTATTCAAGGAGTTCTTCTGATGATATCCGCAATCCCAATTAACATCTTACTTTTTTTTATTCATTCTTCTGACGTGGGCGTTGCTGGCTGGTCAACATTTATTATCTAACCCTAGTTGCCCTTGAGAAAGTGGTGGTGAGCTGCCTTCTTGGATCACTGCTATGGGTTGACCTACTATGCCGTCAGGAAGGGAATTCTAGGATTTTGACCCAGTGATTGCGAAGGGACGGTGATATATTTCCAAGTCGGGATGGTGAGTGGCTTGGAGGGGAACTTGCAGATGGTGGCGTATCTACGGCCCTTGTCCTTCTAGATGGAAGTGGTTGTGGGTTTGGAAGGTGCTATCTAAGGATCTTTGGTGAATTGCTGCAGTGCATCTTGTAGATAGTACACACTGCTGCAATCAATCCTCATCGGTTAACAGAGGGTGGGATATTTCAGATCTGACAGTGGTGGGCATCGTTAAGGATGAGATGGGTAAATTTCTAGAGCTGTTGTCCTTTGACAGCTCTTCAAATTTTCCCATCTTACCTGTGACAGTAGCATTTCTGACAGGGCCCGAAAAGGCCAACCGCAGATTCATGCAGTGGTTACAGCACGGAAGGAGGCCATTGTGGCCCATTGTGTCTGTGTTGGCTCTCGTCAAGAAGAGTCCATCTGGTCCCACTCCCTCATCCTTTTGTTTCCTCTTCAGCTAATTATGCAACTCTCTTTTGAAAGTTGTGATGGAACCTGCCTCCACCACACTCTCAGTCAATACATTCTAGAACACAACCAGGATCGGTGCAAGTGTTAGAAAACAAAGGTAGTTTTAAAGAATTTTTATTTGTATTTGTAAATATTTGAAAGATAATTCTCTGTGGGTTTAATTTCATGTTTCTGGGCCTGGAAGGGTAAAACCCCTAGTTTGATTCACACTGGATAAAGCTGTTTGTATATGTGGGGCTTGGTGCAATTTCTACTGTGTTTCCATTGTGCTTAGAAAGGGCAACAGCATGAAAAGTCAATAAACCAGCAGAGGTTTCTTAGCAACTGGGGTTTTTATAAGGTAGAACAGGCTTTAAGTTTTAATTTTAGCTGGATATACTGGAATTGAAGAAGTACATCAGGGAGTGAACATCCCTCAAATCTGCCAGAAGAAAGACTGGTCAGGAAGGGAGCTGCAAAGAGGCAGTTTTCCCAAAGAACTAGTCACTGTCCAGATAACCAGGGAATTGGGACAGAAATAATTTCTCAAGATGTTGAAATTAAGAGAACAAAGACTGATGCATTGTTCAGAAGAATTGAAGGAAAAGTAAGCAAAGTGTTTAGAGTTAAAAAAAATTGCAATAACCAGCATTAAACTGGAAAACGACGGACTTCAAAGGTAAATCAAAAGTTTGATGCCATTTTAATAGAATCTGGGAATTGAAAGTTAAAGCAATTGTGGACGGTTTTTACAACAGTCAAGAGAAAGAAATCTTAAAATAGATGGTCTAAAACCTGATACTAGATTCGCAAGAATAGAAGCTGTTTTAAAGAGTGTCATTTGGAACACCTCAACTGGATTTTGGAATGCAAACCACCAAGAAAAGATCTTTTTTTTAAAGAAGATTTTAAAGTATGTTTTTGGGAGTGGAATTTGGAAAATCTCATGTGATAATCATCTGGCAGGGCTCTGTGGAGAAATTCACAAACACTAGCTTGGGTTCAGAGTGGAGTATGTGTATTTGACCACAACTAAGCTCATTATCCCTGTGTCTGTGTGGGTTTCCTCCGGGTGCTCCAGTTTCCTCCCATAGTCTGAAAGATGTGCTGGTTAGGCTCATTGGCCGCGCTAAGTTTTTCTTCAGTGTACCCAAACAGGCACCGGTGCGTGGTAACTTGGGATTTTCACTGTAACTTCATTGCATTGTTAATGTAAGCCTACTTATGACTAATAAATAAATTAAGAAAAAACATATATACTTCCTGAGATGTCATGCCCAGAACTGAACGACATACTTCAGATGAGTAAAGCTAAAACTTTATATAGAGATTTCTATCTTAATGTAATTGCCCAAGGAATCACCTTCTCCTTCAGCCGTTGGTAAAATATTACAAGATTCAAAGGGTGAAAGTGTTAATAAATGCTAGAAATGGGCACAAAGTGGGTGGGCAGAACTATTCTGTCACTTGTCCACTGATGTCAGCATGACACATTGAGGTTTGTGCCTCACTTAAATTTGACGGTTATCTATCTGTGTGACTTACACTGGTAACTAGACCTGGGGAGGGGTGGGGAGTGGTGGGTACTGGGTTTTGGCAAGTCCAAAGCCAATTACGGGGAGGGCTGCACCCTTTAAAGGGGAAGTGCACATTCAAGGAGCTCAACTGGAGGTTGTTTGTGGACTACAAATCTAAAAAAAAACCGACTTGGAGTTTCCCAATGCGTCCTCCAACTTTTCTTAAGAAAGAGTGGAGGAGGGAGGTTAGTTCATTTCCCATAAATGGGAGCAGGTAAGCCTCCACACTTCTAAAATAATTATTTCATGAGATATGGGCATCAAAGGAAAAACCTGCATTTATTGCCCTTCCTTAATTGCCCTTGAAATGAACATGTTGTATTCGTCTGGAGTGACATGTAGGATGCATGGGTCAGATGCCAGATCTCTTCCCTAAAGAACATGAGCGAACCAGATGGGTTTTTACGACAATCGATGATAGTTCCATTGTTAAGAAACTATTACTGTGCCTATCTTTATATTCTAAATTGACAAATTGAATTTAAATCCCATCGGCTGCTGTGGAGGGATTTGAACCCATGTCCCTAGTGTATTAGCTTGGGCCTCCAAACTGCTTGCCCAGTGACAATACCACTCTGCCATGATCTTCCTCCACTATGCCACCTTGGTGCAAGTGGGCTGGTCGTGCAAGTACCTGAAGTTTGGCCCCGCAGAATGCAAATAGTGCAGAAATAAATTCAAAGACCTGACCTGAGCAATGAAGTAAATGGAAAAACAAGTGTCTCACAGCTTGGGCTAATATATGCTAAGGATGTCAATATTTTACTTAAGGGAAGTACAGGCCATCCTTAACTGAACTAGCCTACAGAATGATCCCAGTCTTACACAAAATGTGGTTGAACCTTAAATGCCCTCTGAACTTACGTGCACACCACTCAGTTGTATCCAACTATCCATCACCATTTGCAGGGCAGCTAAGGATGGGCATTAAATGTCATCTCCTAAATGATTTTTCTTTTAAATAAGAGAGATGGAAGCACAGAGAAGTCCCAGGCAAAATAAGGAGCAAAAAAATCTATTTCGTTTAATGGAAAAATATAGCTTTCCCTTTCGAAATATTTCACCAGCGGCTGAAAGGGAAGGTTACTCCGTGCATGGTTACCACTGGTAGCTAATCGCATTCAGAATCCTTTGAATTATTTTCCCAAATTTATTCCGGAAACATGGAAACAGGGGTAGGCCATTTTGATCATGGCTGATCATCGAGTTCAATGTGCTGATAGTCTCAGAATAAATTTCTCCTACTGGGTCTCCTTGGCATTTGCTTTGGGCAGCCAGATGTGAAGTGGCTGCACAGCGATGCTATCAGACAGCCAGGCAGCTTCGGGATTCTCTCGAGTGTGTCAGATCCACATGGCTGGGATTTCCATTGATGTAGGCTGGGGCCTGAATGCTTATTGCAAAGCTTAAATAAGATTTATAAACTAAATGCAAAATAAAGAAACAGAGCAGTGAGTTGTCAGCATCTGCAAGGGCAAGATAAATTAACATATTGTAAGAATTAACTTGGTATTTAGTTTCATCGGAGGTCTTTATTCAAATTATTTTTCTATTTTTGATATTGCCGGCACTCTTTAAACCTGTTATTATTTCATACATCCATTTGCATCTTCAAATGTATATTTATTTTCAGCACTGGATAAAAGCAAATTAGTACAGACGCTAGAATCAGGAACCAAAAGGGAAAATGCTGGAAAATCTCAGCAAGTGTGGCAGCATCTGTAAGGAGAGAAAAAAGCTGATGTTTCGAGAGCAGGTGACCCTTTGTCAAAGGATCAAAGCTTTGATAAAGGGTCATCTGGACTGGAAACGTCAGCTCTTTTCTCTCCTTACAGATGCTGCCAGACTTGCTGCGATGTTCGAGCATTTTTTTCTGGTTTATTGTATGTGTGTCACACATAACAGGACACACTGTACTTCTTTGGATGGAATGTAAATGGTTTATGGAGTTTAGACAGTTACAAGAGAAAATAACTCAATTCCACCTTCTTCCATCAGGAAAAAAAGATACAAAAGTCTGAGATCACTTATCATCTGACCCAAAAACAGCTGATTCCCTGCTGCCATCAGACATTTAAATGGACAGACCACATATTAAGTTGACCTTTCTCTACACCCTAGCATTGACTGTAACATTATATTCTGCACCCTCTCCTTTCCTTTTCCCCATTTACTCTATGAACGGTATATTTTGTCTGTATATCGCGCAGGAAACAACACTTTTCACTGACACATGTGACAATAATAAGTTAAATCAAATCATTTACCATGAGGTGATGACAATTTGAGTGCATTTCAAATAACTGTGCCCTTAATTTCACCCTCAGTAGTGCCAAATGAAACCCGAGGGTCGAAATGTTACCACCATTCACACAATTTCCCATCCTGGTACAGTGAACGGAAATTTGGCTGGGTGCCAAACTCTCCGACGTCACTGAAGCGGGAACATGGCATGAATGACCGGTAAGATTGCACCCCCTGGCGCTGTGAGGTAGCAGCGCTAACCACTGTGGCCACGTAGAGGCTTCCCAAAAGCAGCCTTCAGCATCAACGGTACCAGACCCAACCATTAACATTGCACAATGGGCCTGCCCCAGCATCTGTCTCGCCTTCAATAAATCTACTTCCAAGTAACGTACTGAGGTACCAAACACACTCACTGTCATCAAAATAATCATATAAATGTCACACAGCTCCAGCAATCAAAATAAAACAAAATGCTGGAATGATAAAGCACGCTCGTAAACATCTGAAAGGAAACTAGAGGTTCATATTTTGAGAGAATGACAAATACCACCCACCTTCCGCACTCTCTTTCAAAGGCTGGTGGATTTTGGCTATCTTCTGTTTCAGATCTTCAGCACTTCTACAGTTTTTTGCCTATTTCTGCAGCAATGAAATTCTTGCCCACTCTTCCATTCTACTCATGCAAGACAATGGGTCATATCATTGCTGAAAGGCTTGAAACAGGTAAAGAGCATCCTGAGGAGTTGGTAGCTTCAGGTAAGAAAATGGTTAGGCCAACAAGGGCGATAGTTGACCGAGTGCACAAAGTTAGCTGACTGATTAGTAGCAGAAAGCAAAAATAATGGGGGAATATTCATAAATAATGGGGGAATATTTTCGTCTCGTCCGCCACGAAAATCATAGCGGGTGGGGAAGGGGGGGAGGGGGCTTGCAGACCATGCAAAGGACCTCGGACAAGGTTTTTCAGTTTTGGGATGAGCGCAGTTGGAAATTCCAGCCCAATATTAATGTGTACAGGCATATCTGACTACAATGCTGGCAACAGCTAATTAAATAGAATGCTTTATCATAGATTTATAGAGTCATTGTATCCCTACAGTACAGAAGGAGGCCATTCAGCCCATCAAGCCTGCGCCATCAACAATCCAACCCATGCCCTATCCGCATTAACTCCATGCATTTACCTTGCTAGTCCCATTGACACCAAGGGGCAATTTAACATGGCCAATTAATCTAACTCGCACATCTTTACTTTAAACAAGTATTACATCGCATGATTAAGATGGACTAGAGGTTAAGTGAAGGCCTACACTGTCAAATACATCACCCCTACCCCTACTGTCAGTATTCTGGAGGGTTTCACAGAATCATAGAACGCTTACAGTGCAGAAGGAGGCCATTCGACCCATCCGATAACAATCCTATCCAGGTCTAATCCCCATATCTCTACCCATTCCCCCTCCTAATCCCCCTGACACTAAGGGGCAATTTAGCATGACCAATCAACCCAAGTCACACATCTCTGGAGCAGGGGAGGAAACTGGAGCACCCGGAGGAAACCCACGCAGACATGGGAAGATGTGCAGACTCCACACTGTCACCCAAGGAATTGAACTTGCGTCCCTGGCACTGTGAGCGCTAACCACCGTGGCACTGTGCTGCCCAAATCAATGTATTTCCCCTGAGCACCTCTGCAGACCACTCCTCTGTCACCCCTAACATCTCATCCCCTTCCCATGGCACCTTCCCATACAACCAGAGGAGATGTAACATCTGTCCTTTTCTTGTCTCTCTCCTCACGATCCTTGGCCCTAAACACTCCTTTTGGGTGAAGCGATGATTAACTTGTGCTTCTTTTGATGTAGTCTTTTGGATTCACTGCTCACAATAGTTTCTAACGCCCCCCCCCGACCCCTCCACCCCCTCCCACACTGCTTCTCCCACCACCTCTTCCCACCCATTCATTGGGGGAGACCAAACAGAGACTGGATGACCATTTTATGGAACACCTCCACTCAGTCCATAGGCGCGAGTGTAATCCTCCGGTCACTTGCCTTTTGAATCTACCATACTTGCTCTCATTCCCACACTTCTGTCTTCGCTCGGCCTGCTGCAATGTCCCAGTGAAGCCCAACTCAAACTGGAGAACCAATATTCTGATTGGGCACTTTACAGCCTTCTGCTCTCAACATTGAGTTCCACAACTTCAGACCAGGAACTCTGTCCTCCATCTTGATGTGCCATTTTTTTGTTGCCAAGTGCCAATTTATATCTTCATATTTTACTTTCACATGAACTTGTCCTTTATTCTGCCATTAATACTTACTATAGATCAATGCTTTGTCTCTTGACCAGAACCGTTACCATGCCCTTTGCCTTATGTACCATGACATCTTTGTTATTTAATCTCTCCTGTCCTCTAACCATCCTCTGACCCTCCCAACCCCCATTTTTAACAGTGTAAAACCTGTCAAGTTTCTATCTCCCTTCAATTCCAGAGAGGAGTCATATTGGACTTTTCTCTCCGTAGATGTTGCCAGGCCTACAGCACTCTCTGATTTTATTTTAGATTTCCAGCCTCTGCAGGATTTTGCTTCATGTGACTTTTAAGGGGCGTCTTGCCAAACACAAGAATAGGATGAGAATAGGCCGATATGGTCCCCAGAAGGGTAAGGGGTTTTAGTTTAGTCGGTCGGGCAGCATTGTCGGTGCAGGCTTGGAGAGCCAAAGGGCTTGTTGCTGTATGTAATTGTCTTTGTTCTTTGTTCTCAGTGCAACAGGCCTGATGCTAAATACTGGGAGGTGCTCAGCAGAATGAAGTAAAGCAAACATGAGACAGAGACCTGGAGATAAGAGAACTATACTGAAATGGATAATGTCTGTTTTAGACCAAATAAGATTAGGTGAGGTTCAGGGTATACCACATCCTGTGACCAACGTAAGCACGATATAGTAAAAGTAGATGGTTGGAATTTTACATGCCTCTGGGTGGGTTGCGAGGTCAAGGGGTGGGGGCATAAAGTAAGGTGCCAAGATGGCGGCTCTGTGTCCATTCTTTACCTGGTGCCATTGCGATTTCACTTATGCCAGTGTGGTGTCAGGTCACTTCCATGCCTCTGGCCCTATTGACGTTCTTAAGTGGCAAATTAATTGGCCACTTATATATCTCCGCTTGTTGCTACTGGGTTTTTACTGGCTGTGGAAGGGTCAGGGTTAAGTGTCCCACTCCTCCAAGTAAAACCTGGTGCCTTCATTGCTGGGCTAGTGGAAGGGTACTTCTTGTTTGTTCACCCAAGTTTCCCTCCCCAACCTTAGACACTCCCTCCAATTATTTCCCTGTCCATCCTAATAAATTGGCCCCTATCCCCTTTGCCGAGGTCTGCTATTCTGACCCTGGCGAAATTCCAAACTTACTTTTCATTCTGGGTCCATTACACCTCTTCTTCAGGGGCTGCCTGTAATCCCAGCAGTGGCCAGTGCTTCTGGTGGCGCTGCTGAGACTAGAGAGCTGTCAGCCAGTTAATTGGCCAGCAACTCTTATATGCAGCCGTTGAATTGCTACAGGGTGACTCAACCAAGTGAGACGGCTCAGCCAGAGACCTCTGAGTAAAATTCAGGCACACATGTACAATACGTGTACCTTAATGTGTATACAAGACTACAAACTACTTAGTGGGAGGCAAACCTGGATTCCCAAATGACTCTCCCATTTGTCAGTATATTAATTGCGTGTACTACTCATGTACTCTCTTTAAATAATAATCTCCTCTGGATGTATCATCATCCCATGGGTTTCCAATTATGTGAATTAACTTAAGGATGGAACACCTATGTTTGACTTGATTTGATTTATTATTGTCACACGTATTACTATACAGTGAAAAGTATTGTTCCTTGTGCGCTATACAGACAAAGCATACCGTTCATAGAGAAGGAAAGGAGAGAGTGGCAGAATGTAGTGTTACAGTCATCGCTAGGGTGTAGAGAAAGATCAGCTTAATGCGAGGTAGGTCCATTCAAAAGTCTGATGACAGCAGGGAAGAAGCTGTTCTTGAAATGGTTGGTACATGACCTCAGACTTTTGCATCTTTTTCCTGACGGAAGAAGGTGGACGAAATGTATAATCACTCTTGACAGAAATATAGGGAGTTATTGTGAAAGTATCTTCATTGCATGGGTCACAGCATAGTGGGGTGGCACAGCAGTTAGCACTGCTGCTTCACAGCGCCAGGGACCTGGGTTCAACTCCCGGCTTGGGTCACTGTCTGTGTGGAGTCTGCATGTTCTCTCTGTGTCTGCGTGGGTTTCTTCCGGGTGCTCCGGTTTTCTCCCACAGTGCGAAAGGTGTGCTGGTTAAGTGGATTGGCCATGTTAAATTTTCCCTCAGTGTTCCCAGACAGAGTGTAATGACTGAGGGCTTTTCACAGCAACTTCATTTTAGTGTTAATGTACTTGTGTCACAAATAAATAAACGTCAGAGAGGTTTACAGCATGGAAACAGGCCCTTTGGCCCAACTGGTCCATGCTGTCCTTTTGTTTTAAACCCCTAAGCTAATCCCAATTGCCCGCATTTGGCCCATATCCCTCTATACCCATCGTACCCATGTAACTATCTAAATGCTTTTCAAAAAATAAAATTGTACCTGCCTCTACTACTACTTCTGGCAGCTTGTTCCAGACACTCACCACCCACTATGTGAGAAAATTACCCCTCTGGACACTTTTGTATCTCTCCCTTCTCACCTTAAACCTATATCCTCTAGTTTTAAACTCCCCTATCTTTGGGAAAAGATATTGATTATCTACCTTGTCTATGCCCCTCATTATTTTATAGACCTCTGTAAGATCACCCCTCAGCCTCCTACGCGCTAGAGAAAAAAGTCCCAGCCTATTCAGCCTCTCCTTATAACCCAATCCATCAAGTGCCGGTAGCATCTTGGTGAAGATTTACTCCCATCTTCTCAAGGCCAACTATGGATGTATGTTTAGTGTCGGCCTTGCCTGCAAAGTCTATTTCTGAAGAATGAATAAAGTTGAGATAAATTCTGTGCTCCCAGCAGTGAGTGACCTTCAGGGGAACAGATCAGTGGGAAATCATGGCAGATTATTGAAAGATTTTTGGTCTGGTCATCCCTGATTTACTGACAGAACACAGATTGTTCAGCTCTGATGCAGTGCAGTTGGCCCCATTGGAGACCCAGGGAGCATGGAATCAGTCTTCCAGTGTGTGACAAACCTCCACAAAATCTACTAATTTTAGAACAGCATCTTTCATTTAAATAGCACCTAGAAGGCAGTAAAATGTCTCAAGACTCTTCACACAATCGTCATTAAACAAAATTTACTCCCTGAGCCTTAGTGGCACAGTGGTTAGCACTGCTGCCTCACAGCGCCAGGGACCCAGGTTCAATGCCTGCCTCGGGTGATTGTTGGAGTTTCCATGTTCTCCCCATGTCAGCATGCATTTTCTCCGAGTGCTCTGGTTTCCTCCCACAGCTCAAAGATGTGCAGGCTAGGCGGATTGGCCATGCTAAATTGCCCCTTAGTCTCCTAAGAAGTGTAGGATAGGGGGATTAGTGGGGTAAATAGGTGAGATTAGCAGAATATGCTTGGGATATTCAGTGCAGACATGATGGGCAAATTGGCCTCCTTTTGCACTGTATGGGTCCTATAAAAAGCAGCCTAGACAGGTGGATATAGAGGTAGGTTTTAAAGAGTATCTCAGAAAGAGAGAGACCTGGAGACCAAAAGAGAAAATGCTGGAAAGTCTCAGCGGGTCTGGCAGCATCTGTAAGGAGAGAAAAGAAGAGCTGATGTTTCAATTCAAAATGACCTTTTGTCAATGAGAGATCTGGAGAGAGAGTGAGGCAGGGATGGACTTTCAGATGTTAGGGTCTGGACAGTTGAAAGTACATTCATGAATGGTGGAATGGTTAAAATCATGGATATGCAAGAGGCCGGAGTTCAAGGAACTCAGGGATCTTAGAGGGCTTTAGGAAAACATCATAGAATCGGTCATCTGGACTGGAAACATCAGCTCTTTCTTCTCCTTACAGATGCTGGCAGACCTGCTGAGATTTTCCAGCACTTTTTTTTTCTCTTTTAGTTTCAGATTCCAGCATCCGCAATAATTTGCTTTTATCTTTATTTTAACATCATAGAGCTGTTATGTTCAATTATATATTTCCAAATCTTTAATTCAACTAACTAAAATGCTGGAGAGATGCTGTCCAGTGTACTCACTGACAGAGCGCCGAGTGCTAATGGTAACTGCGGATCACTCCTTTGAAACCTTTGTTGTGAAATGGAATCCCGCTGCCTGCTGATTAGTTAATCTGCACACAAAATGTCGCATTACTGTGCAGTGAGCCGCATGTCAAACCCTTGTATCAATATCGTAATGGTCAATGGGACAACACAATGATTAAACATTGATTGCTTTGCTCTTTTAAGAACTTACTTTGTGTCAGAATGAATTAACCAGTTTGTGTCAATACGGTACCGTGGGAACTTCTTTTCTCGTGAACTTCACTTTACAACGCAATGAAATACAAACAAGTTGGTTCTGATTTTTACTGAGATTTTATAAGATCATAGAGTCCCTACAGTGCAGAAGGAAGCTTTCTGGCCCATCTAGTCTGCACCAACCACAATCCCACCCAACACCCTTGTAGCCCCATGTAATACCCCTGACGTTAAGGGGAAATCCCACCCAGACCTGTTCCCCGCAACCCCAAGTATTTACCCTCCTAATCTCCCTAACCTACACATCTTGGGATACTAAGGGGCAATTTAATATGGCCAATCCACCCAACCTGCACATCTTTGGCGTGTGGGAGGAAACCGGAGCACCCGGAGGAAATCCATGCAGACAAGGGGAGTATGTGCAAACTCCACACAAATCAACACTCCGCACAAACTCCAACCTGGAAGTTGAATCCGAGTCCATGGTGCTGTGAGGCAGCTAACCACACTGCCACCATGCATTGTGACAAAGTTTTATTTTATTTATTAGTGTCACCAATAGGCTCACATTAACACCGCAATGAAGTTACTGTGAAAATCCCCTGGTCGCCACACTCCAGCGCCTGTTCGGGTACACTGAGGGAGAATTTAAGCGTGGCCAATGCATGTCTTTTGGAACTGTGGGAGGAAACCAGAGCACCCAGAGGAAATCCACGCAGACACGGAGAGAAAGTGCAGACTCCACACAGATAGTGACCCAAGCCGCGAACTGAACCCGGGTGCCTGACGCTGCGAGGCAAGCAGTGCTAATCGCTGTGCCACTTTGCCACCCCGATGCTAATATTCAGTGCCAAAGACGTCGGGAAAACTCTGGCTGATGATGACCTTCTCACATCTGCCTGATTGGATTGGGCGAAATCGGCTTGCAAACGACTGGAGATTCTGGTGCAATTATTGCGTAAGCGAGATTGAGAAAATTCTGAGCCCTTATTTAAAGGGTCAACACCCAAGTCTAATTCTGTTGCACTTAAAAGCCACAGAGTTGGCAATTTTTCCCAATGCTGTGAAACATTGCGCTGTGACAGAAAAAAACATTCCAATATCACACATTGAGAATTTCTTTGTTCAATTACTAATTGAATTCTCAAACTCTTGTTACTTTGTAATGACAACACAGAACCATTCTTATTGGCAACAAATTATACACGAACGACAACAATGGAAAACATAAATTTCAATTGGATATATTCATTATTGGAACAAATGCTGCCTTAAATTTATTTTACATTGCAAAAACATTCTGTTTCCAAAACAAGGAGCACTCTTTTGCTGAGCAACCAAATCAAATAAAAATAAATTATTCAACAAGAATACAAGAAAACGAGGTTTGCAAACCTATCTGAAATCTTCTTTGTGGTTACAATTATATGCAGTCAGTGTACAGTTTGTGCGTTGTTTGTATTCTGCAAATTACATAATCGATGTTTTTGTATCTCAGGAAGCCATTTGGCCCGTCTTATCTCTCCCCGAAGGGGCAATTTATCTGGTGTCATTACTCCTGCTTTCTTCCATAACTTTGTACATTCTTCCTTTTGAGTTAGTAACCCAATTCTCTCTTGGGTTCCTCAATTAAATCTTCCCCAGACCCTCATAGAATCCTTACAGTGCAGAAGGAGACAGTTGGACCCATCGAGTCTGTGCCATCCCATCCTGACTTTATCCCTATAATCCCATGCATTTACCCCCAGCTAGTCCCCCTAACACTTAGGGGAAATTTAGCATAGCTGATCCACCTAAACCGCACATCTTTGAGCTGTGGGAGGAAACTCACGCAGGCACGGGGAGAACGTGCAAACTCCACACAGATAGTGACTCAAGCTTGGAATTGAACCCGGGTCCCTAAACACTGTGCCACCATGCTACCCATTCAGGAGGTGCATTCCAGATCCTAACAAGTCAGTGCGTAAAAACCTTTTTCCTCATGTTGCTGTTGCTTTGACCATAAGACCATAAGATATAAGAGCAGAATTAGGCCATTCGGCCCATTGAGCCTGCTTCACCATTCAATCATGGCTGATTCTGACTCTTGATCCTTCAATCACTGAAAACAGCCTCCTTATATCCTACTCCGTCCAAACCCCTCATGGTTTGGAACATCTCTCTAAAATCCTTTCAACCTTCACTTCTCCAAGATAAAGAGGCACAATTTCTCCAATCTTATGCAATATTTAAGAGACATTTTGACAGATACATGAATTGGGGGGGGGGGGGGGGGGGGGGGGATGCAGATAGAAGGATACGGACCATGTAGAAGCAAAAGGTCTTTAGAATCATTGAATCTATAGTGTAGAAGGAGGCCATTTGGCCCATTGAGCCGGCACTGACAACAATCCCATCCCCAGGTCCCATCCCCTTAACACCACATATTTACAGTCTTAATCCCCCTGATGCTCAGGGGCAATTTTACATTGCAAATCAACCGAACTTGCACATCTTTGGACTGTGGGAGGAAACCGGAACACCCGGAGGAAACCCACGCAGACACAGGGAGAATGTGCAAGCTCCACACAGAAGGTCACCCGGGACTAGAATTGAATCCGGATCCCTGGCACTGTGAGGCAGCAGCGCTAACCACTGTGCCACCATACCATTGTTAGTTTAGAAAGGCGTCATGCTTTGGCACAGGCTTGGTGGGTTGAAAGGCTTGATCATGTGCCGTTCCTTGTTTTTTTGTTGAAGTTTCTCACCCCTAGAACCATTCGCGTGAACGTTTGTTGCACGCTCTCTAGAGCTTTCACTTCTTTTCTAAAATGCGGCTCCTAGAACTGGATGTAATTCTCCACTTGAGGCTGAACCTGCGTTTCATGTAAGTTTAACATAAATTCTTAGTTTTATTTTACTCCATGCCTCCATTAATAAAGTCTAGGATGCTGCATGAACATTTGAACATATTAAATAGGAGCAGAAATAGGCCATTTGGCCCCTCGAGCCTACTCCACCATTCGATAAGATTGGCGTTGACCTGTTTGTGTTTCAAACTGCACTTTCCCGTCCACCCTTTGATTCCCTTGCCGAGCAGGGATCTATCTAACTCTGCCTTAAAAATATTCAGTGACCCCCCACCCCCCCACTACCCCTCCACCTCCACCACCCTCTGAGGCAGAGAGTTCCAAAGTCATACAGCCCTCTGATAGAAAAAAAAGTTCTCCCCATCTCTGTCCTGAAAGTATGATCCCTAATTTTAAAACAATTCCCCCTAGTTCTGGACTCACATACAAAAGGAAACATCCTTTCCACATCCACCTTGTCAAGATCATTCAGGGTCTTACATTCTTTAAACGAGAAAGCCCAAAACTCCAGAGGGAACAAGCTCAATCTGCCTGATCTTTCCTCATAGAACAGTCCATTTCGCTCCAGATATCGATGTAGCAAACCTCCTCGGAACCACCTTCAATGTATTTACAGTTTTCCTGGAGACTAAAACTGCACAGTATTCCAGATGTGCTCTCACCAATGCCCTGTATAACTGAAGCATAACATCCTTGCTTTGTTTACAATGTGTTTAAAGTGCCACTCAGTAGCGACAATGTACAGGTCAAGTGTCAAAGCCTTTTGACTGCCAACCCGAGTGGAACCAACTGGTTTTAAATCCCCCACTGCGCCTTCCCTTTTGGTCGAGACTCCACTCGCCTAATCGGGGAGCTCGTATTCTATGAGATCCATGGGGAGATCTATTGATGATCCACTGTGGCTATCCAGCAAATCTTCTACCCAATCTAGTATGTTACTCCCTCCATCACAAGTTCTTATTTTCCACAATTATCTTTGATGATGCGGGGAGGGGAGTAGCCAGTGGTGGTATTGGAACTGCACTAGTAATTCAGAGGCCCAGGGCAAGATCTGTGCATCTGGGTTCAAATCCCACCATGGTAGATGGTTAGATTTGAATTCAACAAAAATCTGGAATTTGAAGTCTAATGATGAGGCTGAAGCCATTGTCGATTATGGTAAAAAAAACCCATCTAGCCCACCAATATCCTTCAAGGAAGAAAATCTGCCATCCTTAACTGGTCGGGCCTGCATGTAACTCCAAACCAAAAGTTGACTCTTAAATGCCTTCTGAAGTGTAGATCTGTTAGGGATGGGCAATAAATGTTGGCCCAGCCAGTGACACCCATATCTTGCAAATGAATTGAGGGAAAACCTTATCAAATATTCTGAAATGAATTATTCCCCATACTCATGACCTGTCCTATTACGATCGATGGTTTATGCACATAGTTTAACATTGTACCCTTAATGTTATATTGTTTCTCCATGTTCTTCCGACCAAAATATATCTCAGTGGAGTCACAGAGAACAGAGTGGTGAAGAAGGGATTTGGCATGCTTGGTTTCATCAGTCAGAACATTGAATACAGGAGTTGGGACGTCTTGTTGAAGTTGTACAATACATTGGTTAGGCCACACTTGCAATACTGTGTACAATTCTGGTCACCCTATTATAGAAAGGATATTATAAAACTAGAAAGAGTGCAGAAAAGATTTACTAGGATGCTACTGGGGCTTGATGGATTGAGTTATAAGAGGAGGCTGGATAGACTGGGACCTTTTTGTCTGGAGCGCAGGAGTCTGAGAGGTGATCTTATAGTGGTCTACAAAATAATGAGGGGCTAGAGATCAGCTAAATAGTCAATATCTTATCCCAAAGGTAGGGGAGTCTAAAACTAAAGGGCATAGGTTTAAGGTAAGAGGGGAGAGGTACAAGACTGTTCAGAGGGGCAATGCTTTCACACAGAGAGTGGTGGGTGTCTGGAACAAGCTGCCAGAGGTAGTAGTAGAGGCGGGTACAATTTTGTGTTTTAAAAAGCTTTTAGATAGTTACATGGGTACAATGGCTGTAGAGGGATATGGGCCAAATGCAGGCAATTGGGATTAGTGTAGGGGTTTAAAAAAATGGGCGGCATGGACAAGTTGGGCCGAAGGGCCTGTTTCCATGCTGTAAACCTCTATGATTCAATGACTCTATACATTAACTTCATTACTTTCATCAACCTTCTTTGGAAACTCATCAAAAAACGTCAGAAAGTTGGTTAGAGATGATTTATTCTTAATAATTGCGTACATCAACTCTCATTTGCCGATTGATTTTGTTCAGAATAATCATTTTTAGAATTTTCCCACCACTGAGGTTAAACTGACTGACTTGTAACCTTGTTTTGTGTATCTTCACATTCTTTCTTAAGGGTAGAATATGTTTAATTCTTCAGTCCTTTGGCACCACCCTGAGCCTAAGGAAGATTGGAAAGTTATGGTCAGTGCCTCAGCACTTTCTGGTCTCATTTCCTTCCGTATCCTTGGATGCATTCTATCCAATCCTGGTAATTTATCAATTATAGTACGGAAAGCCTACCCAATAACTTCTTTTGATCAATTTTAAACCCTTCAGATGTCTACACCCCCTTTCACAGTGACATGTACAGCCTCCTGTTCCTTAGTAAAGGCAGATATATAATATTCATTTAATATGTATGGGAATTTGAGAAGCGGACAAGTTAATTACTAAACAAGACCTTTATTGTAAAAATCAAGGACTCAGGAGATACATTGCCATTTGCACAAAGTTTTAAGTTTTAAAGTTTATTTATTAGTGTCACAAGTATAGGCTTACATTAACACTGCAATGAATTTACTGTGAAAATCCACACTCCGGCACCTGTTTGGGTAGACTGAGGGAATTGGAGTTGGAATTTATCATGGCCAATGCACTTGACCAGCACACCTTTCAGACTGTGAGAAGAAACTGGAGAACCTGGAGGCAACACACACCAACACAAGGAGAATGTGTAAAATCTGCAGACAGTGACCCAAACCAGGAATCGAACCTGGGTCCCCAAGACTGTGCCACTGATGGGAATGACTGTAATGGGCTTACACAGGCACTTTTCCATCATAAATGTGGACAAAAGCAATTCATAATCAGAACCACACACGACTCTAATAACCTCAATATGTTATGAATAGTGCATTAGTTAATTTGAGAGTTGGGATTGAATAAATGGCTAATTAGATTTTCACGCAAGTTTCTTCACTTAGAAGCACACAGGATGAAATATTAATAGCTTTGCTCTTTGCATCATTACTCCAAGCTTCTTATTGTTGAAGAGGATCATAACCTGTTTTCACGTGTTATTTTTGACCGTCTGCCTTCTGTCTGATTGTTTGAGTGTAGATAAAGGTTAAGCAGCTCATTATTGAGAAAATTTCTTCGCAAATTGTGCTTTAACCGTGATTTAAAAAAGTATCGAAAACAAAAAATGCTGGAAAATCTCAGCAGGTCTGACAGCGTCTGTGGAGAGAGAATAGGGCCAGCGTTGAGACTAGATGACCCTTTACAGCGCTTCGCTAAACCCTGATGATGGGTCCTCCAGACTCGAAACACTGGCCCTATTCTCTCCCCACAGACGCTGTCAGACCTATTGAGATTTTCCAGCACTTTCTATTTTTGTTTCAGTTTCCAGCATCTGCAGTAGTTTCATAGAATCCCTACAGTACTGAAGGAGGCCATTTGGCCCATCAGGTTTGTACAGACCACAATCCCACAGGCCGCGCGATGGCACGCTAGTTAGCGCTGCTGCCTCATAGCGCCAGGGACCTGGGTTTGATTCCCGGCTCGGATCACTGTCTGTGTGGAGTTTGCACATTCACCCCGTGTCAGCGTGGGTTTCCTCCGGGTGCTCCGGCTTCCTCTCGAAAGATGGGCAGGCTAGGTGCATTAGCCGTGCTAAGTTCTCCCTCAGCGCACCCAATCAGGTGCCGGAAGTACTGGATTTTCGCAGTAACTTCATTGCAGTGTTAATGTAAGCCTATTTGTGACACTAATAAATAAACTTTAAAAGAAGCCACCCAGGCCCTATTCCCACACATTTAGCCTGCCAACCTAGGGTCACTTTGGGTGGCCAATCAACCTGATGTACACAGCTTTGGACTGTGGGAGGAAACCAGAGTACGCGGAGAAAATCCATGCAGAGATAGGGAGAATGTATAGAGTCGACACAGACAGTGACTGAGCCCAAAATTGAACCTGGCGCTGTGAGGCAGCAGTGCTAACAACCATGCCGCCCTAATATTGCTTTTATCTCAGTCTTTAAAAAAGTATCCTTTGATAAACAATCCTTCATTCCGCAACAGCACACAATAAGTGTAGATTTAAATTGGATTATAAAATTTTAATTTGTATGGGTGTAACAAAAATACAAACTTATCAAATCCTCTTTGTGCATAGGAATGAAAACATTTGTACTTTTTTGACTTTTCCAGTAGTGATTTCAGTCCTGCCTTAATTTGGAAACCAATAAGATATTTCAGAGATACATTTCAGACAGGGACAACTTCAATGTTTCCCAATTAACTTTTTCTGACCTATAATTTACATAACTAATACATTGCTCCAAGTCACAACAAAAGATTTAATGATTTTTGGGTTATTTTGGAAATCACATTTTTCAAATTGATACCAACCTGAGCAATTGGGATGGTGGTCCTGATCACCTATTAATCTTGAAGCTTTGGTTGGCATAATCAATTAATGTGTACACTTCAAGATTAGATATTGAAGTTATCAATACCTTTTTTAAAAGTTTGTTCTCTTCTTACAGGATGTCGGTGTCAACGGCTGGGCTCACATTTATTGCCCAACTCTAGTTGCCCTTCAAAGATGGTGGTGAGCTGTCTTCTTGAACAGTGCACTTCCCGTAGGGGGAATGGGGAGTGAATGGCGGAGGTGGGTGGGCAGTGGATGGGCCATTTAGCTTGCTAATTGTTTGATTTGATTTGATTTGATTTGTTTTTGTTGCATGTATTAGTATACAGTGAAAAGTACTGTTCCTTGTTACAGACAAAGCATACCGTTCATAGAGAAGGAAACGAGAGAGTGCAGAATGTAGTGTTACAGTCGTAGCTAGGGTGTAGAGAAACTTAATGCAAGATTGGTCCATTCAAAAGTTTGATGGCAGCGGGGAAGAAGATGTTCTTGAGTTGGTTGGTACGTGACTTCAGACTTTTGTGTCTTTTTCCCGATGGGATAAGGTGGGGGAGAGAATGTCTGGGATGAATGGGGTCTGTCATTATGCTGGCTGCTTTCCCAAGGCAGTGGGAAGTGTAGACAGAGTCAATAGATGGGAGGCTGGTTTGCGTGATGGACTGGGTTACATTCCTCGATTCGAGGGTTTGCCCAACTATCGGGTTGCCACTCACTCTGTACTGGAATCCAATCGAGGCCAGCGGGGACGGGTCGCGTGAATCCCCATTGTCTTGAAGCCCTGAATCTTTTCTGGCCGATACCCGATTCAGTGGGGCATTGGGATGCTGTGGGCAGTCTGGTGAGGCTGGGGAACCTCGCCATGTATGTCAACCGGTGGACAACCCATCGGCAATTGCATGTGGAATGGTGAGATCAATAGCTCACTGGATCATGCTTGAGACAAATGTTTGTAAGAAACATATGATTGGCCCCACTCCTCATAATCCCGTACATTTCCTTCATGACAGAATATGGGGGCAAGATGGAGAATTAAGAGGTCAGGCTACTGGTATTATATAAAGGGATAAAAACAGAAAAATGCTGGAAAATCTCAGCAGGTCTGACAGCATCTGTGGAGAGAGAATAGAGCCAACGTTTCGAGTCTAGATGACCCTTTATTCACCACTTTCGCCAGTCCCTTTCTACTTTCCTCCCTGCGCCCTCAGTCCTGAGAAATGTGGTTAATAACCTGCAGAGTGTCTTCTTGCACTCCTCTTTAATTGTCATCAAGGCTTTCAATTCATTAAGAAACGATTTTCCACTCCCGTCATGAATGTGTTCCCTGCAGGCCTCCAAATCTGCACTCGGAGCTGTGCATAATTATGATATTGAGTTGACCTGGGCAATTCCACAGGGATTAGCGCGCGGATTTTCTGCAGTCACACTGTGGGGATGAATTTCTTTGCTTCTCCTCGGCATGAAATCCGTCAGTGTAAAATCTTACTTCAGCAGTCCATGACAGCAATCAGATGGTCCAAAGCAAAGTCACCCTATGCAGCTGTTTCTGCAGTGTATTATCCCTCCTTGTCCTCCTCCACAGTACTGCAAGATTTGACGCAGTCTGTGGCACCAACCTCATCCCAAAGACTCAGTTTGGTTCTCCAGAATTGTCAGGATGCCCTCACTTGGTTGTGGATGTGTTGGGTGACTATACATGATGGTGGCAAAAGCAGATCCTTCGCTATAACTATGCAGCTTAAAGAGCACAGTCACATTTATTTAACTTCTGTGACTCTTAAAGAAATTGAACATAGTTAAGTCTGAATTTGTGGACAAAGTGAAGGCAGAAATCCAGCGATTGGTATAAGTGGAGGGTGTACAAATCATTGCTTCTTCCGTTGCCCCCACTAAGCAGTCAGAGCGATTCCTGTCCATCATACTAAGGCAGCAAGAAGATTGTAGGCTGAGTGATTGCATGATGACTAAAATTCTCCGGCCATTCACGCCCTGCCAGTGCAGCCAGCGAGAATGGAGAACTTGGAGCTCAGCCGGATCTCCCTTCTGGGTCTGTACTCGTTGGAGTTTAGAAGGATGAGTTGGGGATTTTATTGAAACTTACAGGATATTGCGAAGCCTGGATAGAGTGGACACAGAGAGGATGTTTCCACTAGTAGGAAAAACTAGAACCAGAGGGCGCAACCTCAGGCTAAAGGGACGATCCTTTAAAACGGAGATGAGGAGGAATTTCTTCAGTGGTGAATCTGTGGGACACTTGACCTCAGAAGGCTGTGGAGGCCAGGTCACTGAGTATGTTTAAGACAGATATAGATAGGTTCTTGATTAATAAGGGGATCAGGGGTTATGGAGAAAAGGCAGGAGAACAGGGATGAGAAAAATATCAGCCATGATTGAATGGCGGAGCAGACTCGATGGGCCGAGTGGCCTAATTCTGCTCTTAGATTTTATGGTCTTCACTGCAGGGGGACTGGAGAATCCCAGTTGAGGGTGAGGTCGGACTGTCCAGCCCAGTGACGTGATGACATGGCTACAAAAAGGGTCGTGTAAGGGGAGCATGGGAGTTCTCCCCAGAGCATGGACAAAGCACAAGCAAGGAGTAGCTGCTCAGGCAGAGAATGAAGTCTCGTATGTTCTAGATCCTTGTTGACACTGTTTGGGAACACGTTTACACAGGGGGTGAATCTGTAGGGCTGGAATGCGTCGGCACCCCATCAGCTGAGTGGTGCCTTCTGACAATATTATAACTGGTTATGATTGGAGATAATCCTGGCCTGAATTGAAATCTCCACTCAGTTACCATTTCAAATTCAAGTGTCCTGGCCACTTGGCATCCCTTGATTTTAGAGTTTATTTATTACATTAACACTGTACATTAACACTGCAAACACTGTACATTAACATGGCTTACATTAACACTGCAATGAAGTTACTTTGGAAATCCCCTAGTTGCCACAATCCGGCACCTGTTCGGGTGCACTGAGGGAGAATTTAGCTCGGCCGATGAACCTAACCAGCACGTCTTTTGGACTGTGGGAGGAAACCCATGCAGATACAGGGAGAATGTGCAAATTCCACACAGACAGCGACCCAAGCCAGGAATCGAACCGGTGTCCCTGGCACTGTGAGGCAGCAATGCTAACCACCGTGCCGCCCTGCGCATACTTTTCGCATGCTACACGACAGACGTGAGGGTGACATTTGCTGCTCAATAATTTGAAGGAAAGGTGTCTTGTCTGAAGCGTAACACTGATGATCCCGAATAAGATGTGAGCAGAGCTGAGCAAAAGGAAAACAGATCATCCCTGGGATTCACATCCGCTGGCGTTGATGACAGGTTTTGACTACAACTGAGTTGTTTGCACTGACATTCTCGGTCTAGAGACCAAACAATCGAGAATGTACCTCGGGGGACCAAGCATCCTACCCTTGAAGACAAACCACCTCAAACAAATGCTCTTTCAACTAAAAAGACAGATTGGAAGCAATTGAAGTGTTCGCCGCTGCCACAGCGCTTGAAGCATTCTCTGCTGTGTTGGATCAAACAAGAAGAAGCTGAAAATCTCACACGAGAGAAAGCCTTGACTGAAGGAAGGAATCGGAATGTGGATGCAATGTGGAACAAAAATTACTGACAAACTCAGTCCCCTCCAATTTTCAGACTATGAGCTGGATCTGTTGGGGAGTGATAGGTCAGAATTTTACCGATTCTGGGGTGGGCGAGGCTCACAGAACGGCATTTTCCATTGGCCTCGGGTGGGACCTTACGAGCCTTGGACGGGCAAGGTGATAGAATTCCAGCAATGATGTGGAAAGCCACGCCGGTGACTCTACTTGGAACTATTTCCTCATCATTTGCATTGCCTGAGGGAGAAACAAGCTCCCACCTGCTCTCCTGCAGTGTGGCTCAACTGGTGAACTTTTTTTTATATTATTTATTTGTGGGACATGGGCGTCACCAGCTGGCCAGCATTTATTGCCCATCTCTAGTTGCCCTTGAAGGGCAGTTGAGAGTCAACCACATTGCTGTGGCTCTGGAGTCACATGTAGGCCAGGCCAGGTAAAAACAACAGATTTCCTTCCCTAAAGGGCATTAGTGAACCAGATGGGATTCTCCGATAATGGTTTCATGGTCATCAGTACATGCCTAATTCTAGATTTTTTTAAAATTGAATTCAAATTCACAATCTGCTGTGGTGGGATTTGAACCTGGGTCCTCAGAATATTAGCTGAGTTTCCTGGATTAATGATAATACCATTAGGCCATTGCCTCCCCGATTGGAAAGGCCCAGTGATGAGGGGCAATTACAATGAAGCCACCGTCTCTTTGGCGTCATCAGCTGAAGGCACAGCCCTTGAGGACTGTCATCAGCACAGTGTCCGGTGAATGTTTTAAATCATCTCAGAAGTTTCCTTCATTCTACTTTTAAATTCTATCGGCCAACCTCAACTTCCCTCACCCATCCACTCACCCTGCAACTCCAGTTCTGCTCGTGCTCACTCTGCTCACACTCTTCAACCAACATCACCTCCATCTTATTGATAGGGTGGCACAGTGGCACAGGGCACTGCCTCACAGCGCCAGGGACCCGGGTTCGATTCCCAGCTTGGGTCACTCTCTGTGCAGAGTTTGCACGTTCTCCCCGTGTCTGCGTGGGTTTCCTCCGGGTGCTCCGGTTTCCCCCCACAGTCCAAAGATGTGCGGGTTAGATGGATTGGCCATGCTAAGTTAGTGTCAGGGGGACTAGCTAAGGCAAAAGCATGGGCTTGTGGGGATAGGGCCTGGGTGGGATTGGGATTGGTGCAGACTTGATGGGCCTCCTTCTGTAATGTAGGATTCTATACTGGCAGGAACTGGAGTCTGAGTTGAAGGGGAATGGAGGAGAGAGAAGGGGAGGGGACGGAGAGGGGGAGGGTGGGTGAGAAGTGACAAGGAGGGGATGAATTGCAATGAGCAGACTAAGGCAGACTAAGCAGACTAAGGGAATTGTCAGAGAGAGGGGTGCCAGGGAAATGCAGAGTTAGGCTTGATGGTGTAGGGGAACCAGTTGGAGAGAGAGGTAAATTAATTGGGAGGTTGTTGTGGGGGAGCTAGCAGTCATGAATGGTCTTTGTCTCCGTGTGTGAGTATAATTTGTTCCATATGCCTCCCTGATGGTGGTTTCCAACCTCAAGGGCCATACCTACCGGAGTGGAACCACTGCAGGGACATCTGTCTCCTGAAACCCAGCAAACTCAGTTATGTTCCTGCTTATATTTCTTGTTCCCTGGAATATCCTGTTGGAATCTTGTGTGACTGACATTTTGGAAAGCGTCATTTTAGCACTTGTCAACTGGCGGATGAATCTTTAACAAGAACATCAGCATCAGTTTGTATCTGTTCCATAGAAACCCTACAGTGCAGTCGGAGACCATTCGGCCCATTGAGTTCCCACTGACAACAATCCCAACTGCATCCTATCCCGTAACCCCACACATATTTAACCCACTAATCTCATGTAAACATGTGTAATAGATTCTAAACATATTCTTTAATTTACAAAATTGTTCCGGTTAATATTTTGTTTGTATTGCTTATGGAAAGGTTCCAAATTGTAATGGTATTTGATTGATCTCTCTGCAGTTTGGAGGGTGGCACTGTGGCACAGTTGTTAGCATTGCTGCCTCACAGTGCCAGCGACCCGGGTTCGAATCCCGGTTTGGGCCATTGTGCAAGTTTACAAGTTCTTCTTAAGTCTGTGTGGGTTTCAACCCACAGTCCAAAGGTGTGCTGGTTAGGTGGATTGACCATGCTAAATTCTCCCTCAGTGTACCCAAACAGGCACCGGAGTGTGACGACTTGGGGATTTTCACAGTAACTTCATTGCAGTGTTAATGTAAGCCCACTTGTGACACTAATAAATAAACTTTAATCCCTCTAACCTATGCATCCCGGGACACTAAGGGCTAATTTAGCGTGGCCAATCAACCTAACCCACACATCCTTGGACTGTGGGAGGAAATCGGAGCACCCGGAGGAAACCCACGCAGACACAGGGAGAACGTGCAAACATACAGACATTGACCCAAGCCGCGAAACGACCCCAGGCCCCTGGAGCTGTGAGGCAGCTGCTAACTACTGTGCCACCACTTCTTGGGAACTGTAGGCTATATTTGGGGATCATTTTATTAACAGGCAGCTTTTTCAGAATCCAGGCAACTTGCTCCTGAAAGCTGTCCAAAGAAAGAAAAACATCTCGCAGCCCAGGCATGCAAACCCTCCATGTGGAGTAAAGCTGGCATGATAAAAATAATTGCTTGCTGTTTGCGTTTTATTATTTGAAGATAAGCTTATCTGTGTTATCGCATTAAGGCCATCGTAGGAAGAGATGAGTACGGCAGGGGCACTCTCACTCACTCGTACCACGTAACAAAATAAAGTCATTGGATTGTTGAGGTGATGTAAGTTGATGTAAACTGGGAGTAAATCCAACATAACACAGGACACAATGTAATAGCCTATTAGTTGAGAGATAAGGCAACACGGCTGTGACATGCTAAGACCCGGGGCCGTGTAATAAATTCTAAACACGTTGCTCAATCCATTTGTGGAATTGTTCTGGTTAATATTTTGTTTGTACTGCTTATGGAAAAGTTCACAATTCTAATGGCGTTTGATTGTTCTGTGTGCAGCTCTGAGGGCGGCACAGTGGTCAGCACTGCCGCCTCACAGCACCAGGGGACCTGTCATCGATTCCAGCCTCGGGTGTGGAGTTTGCACATTCTCCCCGTGTCTGCGTGGGTTTCCTCTGGGTGCTCCGGTTTCCCCTCACACTCCAAAATGTTATGTATGCGGGGGTGGGGGGGGCACCCCTGTTTAAGCAAACAGGTCAGGTGACCTGGGACACAAGCTCATCCTGGGTGGGATATGGCTACTTACAGAATCCTTACAGTGCGGAAGGAGGCCTTTCAGCCCGTCGTATCAGCCCTATCTCCATAACCCCACATATTTACCCCGCTAATCCCTCTAAGTTATGCATCCCCAGACACTAAGGTGCAATTTAGCATGACCAATCCACCTAACCCGCACATCTTTGCATAACCAGTCTTGTACTGACAGAGAAATGATTTGTTAATAAACAAGTCCAGTTACTCTATTTCCACTTACCTCGTGGTCTTTTATTAGTCCATATGAGACCTCATACATAATACAAAGGTGAGATGGATTGGCCATGGGTTGTGGGGATGAGACCAGGGGATGGATAAGATATGCTGTCAGAGAGTTGGTGCATGGGGATAGGGCCTGGGTGGGACTGTGATTGGTGCAGATTCGATGGGCCAAATGGCTTCCTTCTGCACTACAGGGATTATATGTATCTAAAGGGTTAAAAAATGTGCAGAGAACTGCGTCAGGTGCTGGCAAAATGACACCAGTGAGTCGGGAGCTGGTTGACTAGGCCAATGTAGTCAAGATAACCCAATCTCATGTAGGCTGGTGGGGGTCACATAGGCATCACAGGGATAGGAGCCAGGGGAGAGAAGATATCAAGGACAGCAACATCACCTATATCTAGACAACGTCAAGGACCAAAGATCAATGTCTACTCTCGTCTATTTTTAGGTATTTTCCTTCGTTCATTTACTCAATGAATAATTGCTGCATTGAAATCATAGAATCCCCTACAGTGCAGAAGGAGGCCATTTGGCCCATCGAGTCTGCACTGACCACACAATCACACCCAGGCCCTATCCTTTTAATCCCATGCATTTACCTTAGCTAGTCTCCCAAACATTCAAGGGCAATTTAGCCTGACCAATCTACCTAACCCGCCTAATCCTAATCCACCTAATCTTTGGATTATGGGAGGAAACCTGAGCACCCAGAGGAAACCCGTGCAGACACTGGAAGAATGTGCAAACTCCACACAGACAGTGACCCAAGCCGGGAATCGAACCCAGTCCACGGTTGTGTGGCAGCAGTGCTAACCGCTGTGCCATCATGCTGCCCTTCAAATCATTGTCTGTTGCCTTTGTGGCTTGGCCCAAGGAATAAGTTAAGATCAGGGAAGCTAACAGTCTCTGATCACCTTGCTACTGTGGGCGGCACGGTAGCACAGTGGTCAGCACTGTTGCTTCACAGCTCCAGGGTCCTGGGTTCGATTCTCGGCTTGGGTCACTGACTGTGTGGAGCTTGCACATTCTCCTCATGTCTGCGTGGGTTTCCTCCAGGTGTTCCAAAAATGTGCCGGTTAGGTTGATTGGCCATGCTTAAATTAGTGTCCTGAGATGTGTAGGTTAGAGGGATTGGTGGGTAAAATATGTAGGGATATGGGGGTAGGGCCCCGCTGGGATTGTGGTTGGTGCAGACTCGATGGGCCGAATGGCCTCTTTCTGTACTGTAAGGTTTCTATGACTGTGTTCAGCACTTGTAATGGGAAAACTCCTGTGGCCTTCAACTACCATGCCATCTTCTGTAATAAAACATGAAACAAAAGATTCTGCATCTGGGACTCCCATTTTTGACACAGAGATTAGGGCAGGATTTTATAGTCTGGCTCGACCGAGGCTTGACGTCAATGGACATTGTCTACCCTTTGCCCGCTCCGATTCCATGGTGGGCGGGGCGGTTGAATTCCGGCGTGCAACTCCAAACTTGTCTTTTTGAGATTTCAGCCGGGTCACCTGAGGTATCTCAAAATTAACAGGCACATTGAGTTACGTGTATCTTCAGGTTTCGCACCGCTCTGGGAAAGAAAAATGAACAACTGAACTCCCCTGAGGGGAACTTTTCTCATCCAGATCATTAATCTAGTGTCAATTTTGTTGAGGTTTGCGAGCTTTTGTTTCGTGGGCCCATGTCCAAGAAAAGGGGTTTCTGAGGCTTGTTTCTTGAAGCAGTCACACGGCCAACAGAGAGAGGAACGCTTTGTTCCATTGATTTATGCTGGATTTATAAAAGGCCCCAGAGGTGAGAGTTATGTGCCTCAGCATAGCGATTCCAATTTCTGACTAGGCAATCCAATCCTTCAGGCCCTTGCACCTCATTCATCTTCATTCTTCGATTTTTCATTTGTTGCTTTCTTACATTTGACTTTTATCGTATCAATGATTTGTAAAAGTTTATCTTTAAACCTCTTGCCTCAGATGTTTTGGTGAAGTTTTGCTTATTCCATGACTAACTTTGAGAAAGTCAGTGTATAGTTTTTCTTGAAACTACCAGGGCCTTTCCCCGTAACCCCATGTATTTAACCTTCTAACCTCCCTGACGCTAAGGGGCAGGTTGTCATGGCCAGTTCACCTAATCTGCACATCTTTGGACTGTGATAAACCTGAGGACTTCTTTCCATCATCTCCTCTGCACTGTAGATTTTATGATTCTATTTGTTAAGACCAATTGACACAGACCTCATGGTGACATGTTGTTCTTTGCACACAGTCTACACTGTGTCTTGCTGTCCTGGGCCTCTTAGTTACCTGACCCAGGCTTCATGCTTACATTGTCATCATCATCACTGACTCATTAACATAACCATCAACCCTTTAAAAGGGTTGGCTTATGAGGAGAGACTAAATAGATTGGGGCTACAGTCTTTGGAATTCAGAAGAAAGAGGGGAGATCTTGTAGAAACATACAAGACTATGAAGGGAATAGAAAAAATAGAAGGAGGTTGTTTTGTTGGCAGGTGAAACTAGGGGGCATGGCATCAAAATAAGGGAGAGCAGATTTAGGACTGAGTTTAAGAAGAACTTCTAAACCCAAAGGGTTGTGAATCTGCAGAATTCCCTGCCCAGTGAAGCAATTGAGACTATCTCATTAAACGCTTTTAAGGCAAGGATGGATAAATTTTTGAACAGCAAAGGAATTAAGGGTTATGGTGAGTGGACAGGTAAGTGGAGCTGAGTCCACAAAAAGATCAGTCACGATCTTATTGAATGGCGGAGCAGGCTTGAGGGGCCAGATGGTGCCTATTCCTGGTCCTAGTTCTTATGTTCTTTAGTCTACACTTAACAGATAAATCCTAAGTCAGAACACAATGGGCCAAATCTTGAGAGACCGGAAAGCTCTGCAGTGGGTAGTCAAAACTG
This sequence comes from Carcharhinus amblyrhynchos, assembly GCF_965287045.1. Classification (NCBI taxonomy): domain Eukaryota; kingdom Metazoa; phylum Chordata; class Chondrichthyes; order Carcharhiniformes; family Carcharhinidae; genus Carcharhinus; species Carcharhinus amblyrhynchos. The sequence continues at coordinate 8,938,677 of NC_137328.1, forward strand.
CTCAGTACCTCATCGGCACCCAGCTACCACCCATCCAGGACATTCATCACAAGCACTGTCTGCAAGAGATATCTTAGCATCACCAGAGATCCCACCCATCCCAGCTCTTATGAACATATGAACACTCCATCCACCACTTTAAACATTCACTCCCTCTGCCACAATAACCTTCGTGTGTATCATGCATAGATGCGCTGCAGCAATTCTCCGAGGCTTCTCTGATAACATCTTCCAAAGCATGACCTCAACCTAGAAGAACAGGGGCAGCAGACACATAAGAACACAGCCTCTTGCAAAGATCCCCCCCAAGTTCCTCATTTGGAAATACATCACCGTTCCATCGCCATCGTTGGGTCAAAATCCTAGAGCACCGCTCACCACCACCTCCTCAAGAGGCTATTAAGATGGCAATAAATGCTGGCCTTGCCAGCGATGCCCACATCCCCTGGAATATTAATGCTCCAAAATGGAATGGTAGCTGTGTGCTGAGCCTAGAGACAATACACAGTCATCACAACACAATACCAGCTGCTTTGGGCTCTCTTGAGGACCAATAGTAATTGTTTATGCAACAGGCTAACCGCAGGATACCCAGATAATGTTCCAGGTTGATGGATATATGGAAAGTAATCCTCAATGACACAAGCAGTGTAGCTGATAGGGTTAAAGCGGTAGAAAGTCAAACGTAAAATATATGGTTGGTAATTACAAGGCTTACCATTTATTAGAAAATAACAGTATTGCAGTCAGCAAAGGTCACTCTTTAGTCGTATCGAGCAACCCCTGCGGCCCATCATATTTTCCAGGTGACATTTTGTTTCCAATTTAATTTTTTTCCAACAATTTAACACAAGTTACTGTGAAGCAGAAGGCCATGCACATCCTACAGAGAAGAGCTTAAATGCATCCATTGGAGAGGTGGCTCCAGTCCTCCCTGAGGATGACTACTGACCCATTCCTCTGCTATACACCACGGTCAAATGCACTGGGCATGGTGGAAGGTCCCACCAACCGTGCTTCTTGAGAATCTTCCACTCAGGGAAAAGGAAGACGTCTTCAGAAGTGCTGGTGGGGAAGGTTGCATTGTCAGAAAAGCCCGGGATGGCGAAACCTGGAGAATGGAAAAGGGTGGCATGGTGGCACAGTGGTTAGCACTGTTGCCTCACAGCGCCAGGGACCCAGGTTCAATTCCAGCCTTGGGTCACCGTCTTTGGAGTTTGCACATTCTCTCTGCATGGGTTTCCTCTGGTGCTCCGGTTTCCTCCCACAGTCCAAAGATGTGTAGGTTAGGTGGATTGGCCGTGCTAAATTGACCCTAGGGAACAGGGCCCAGATGGGATTGTGGTCAGGGCAGACTCGATGGGCTGAATGGCCTTCTTCTGCACTGTTGGGATTCTGTGAGAAGAGTCCTTACAGGAAACAGAGCAAGAGTAGTTGCAGCCTGGATAGCAATGGGTGTCCGTGGATCTGTAGTGAATGTTAGTTGAGAGCCTATCCCCAGAAATGGAGACAGGGAAGTCCAAAAAAGGAAAAGTAGGACTAAGTGAAGGTGAAAGAATCGGGTGGAAATTGGAATTTGAAACGATATGTAGCCTTTGACCAGTGTTGCTGATATTTCCTCGTTTAATGTCAGTACTGAACATGGTGAGTGCTGGGGAAACGCAATTTCAAAAGAGCCTCCAACAAAATATTTCAATAGTCTGATGCCTACAGTCAACCCCGATTTAAAATGTGCTGGAGAGAACTTCTATCATGGGACCCACATGCCTGCCCGCCATTTTGAATAATTCGATACAAAATAGCATCCAGACTTAGAGCCATTTCTTTTAAATCGAAGTTTATTTAGTAGGCTTACATTAACACTGCAATGAAGTTATTGTGAAAATCCCCTACTTGCCGCATTCCGGTGCCTGTTTGGGTACGCTGAGGGAGAACTTAACATGGCCAATCAACCTAACCAGCATGCCTTTGGTCTTTCCTCCATGTAGGAAACCCACAAAGAAACCCACACTGACCCCGGGGAGAACATGCAGACACGGGGAGAATGTGTGGACTCCGCACAAACAGTGACCTAAGCTGGGATTCGAACCCGAGCCCCTGGCACTGTTAAGGTGGCAATGCTAACTACTGTGACACCAAGAAGGCCCTAAGCAATGATCAGGGAATGTGCATGTGCCTTAAGAAAGCAGCTTTTTTGCTCATTTTACATGCCGGCTGTTTTGAGTCTTCTTCGTGACCTCTTTCGAGCGATTAAATTGGTTACTTTTGTTTTGTGCTGCTGAGCTTGACTTACTTCAGGCGGGCACAGTCATGTCTGCAATTTTGGCAGGGAAATTGCATTGGTGGCGTTCAGCCTCAGTATAATGGGGAGTGTTGGAGCATTTGATCGATTGTGTACCTTGACAACAAAAAGAAATAGAGCAACTGTGACCGCCTGTTCCCGATGATGTTTAATGTCAGGACGGTGGCAAAAATGTGGTACGTGTACACCTGTCACACCTTGTAGTGAAGTTTCCATTTGAGGTGGGATTCCCAAACTTATCACAGAGATCACAAGGAAACAAGTACTGACTGAACAAGACCTGAGCTGAAAGAATGTTCTTCTCAGTTTCATGCGAATATAGGAGAACATGGCAGAACCACACCTTGACCAAGTTAAACTAAGCCATTTTTATTGATTTGCCGACAGGTTCTTCAAGTACGTTTGATTTGATTTGATTTGATTTATTATTGTCACGTATTACCATACAGTTAAAACTATTGTTTCTTGCGCACTATACAGACAAAGCATGCCGTTCATAGAGAAGGAAAGGAGAGAGTGCAGCATGTAGTGTTACAGTCATAGCTAGGGTGTAGAGAAAGATCAACCTAATGCAAGGTAAGTCCATTCACTAGTCTGATGGCAGCAGGGAGGAAGCATAGAAGTACAGAAGGAGGCCATTCCGCCCATCGAGTCAGCACCAAGCACAATCCCACCCAGGCCCTATTCCTGTGACCCCACATAATTATTCTGCTAATTACCTGACACTAGGGTCAATTTAGCATGGCCAATCAACCGAACCTGCACATCTTTGGATTGTGGGAGGAAACCGGAGCGTTTGGAAGAAACCCACGCAGACATGGGGAGCATGTGCAAAATCGATAGAGACAGTGACCCGAGGTTAGAATTGAACCCGGGTCCCTGGTGCTGTGACGCAGCACTGTGAACCACTGTGCCACCACTCAAGCAGTTCTCGAGTCCATTGGTATGGGACCTCAGGCTTTTGTATCTTTTTCCCAATGGAAGAAGGTGGAAGTGAGAATGCCCAGGCTGCACGGGGTCCTTAATTATACTAGCCGCTTTGCCGAGGCAGTGGGAAGTGTAGACAGAGTCAATGGATGGGAGGTTGGTTTGTGTGATGGATTGGGCTACATTCATGACATTTTGTAGTTCCTTGCGGTCTTGGGCAGAGCAGGAGCCACACAAAGCTGTAATAGTGCCAGAAAGAATGCTTTCTCTGGTGCATCTATAACAGTTGGTGAGAGTCAATGCATGGCCAGCTCTATGATATGCATGAAAAAACATTAAATATTCCAAAATAGGGCCAGGTACAACGCGCAAACCTCAGCTGAGAAATTGTTCATCCATTCAAAATTCAGGTGCCATCAAAGAAGTTGAAGAACCTAAAAGACAGTGAAGGGCCATTGTTGAGAGAAATTGCAGGATAAAAATGGGAACTATTGGGGCACAGATATTATGACCAATGGACACAAAGTGAAATTCAGGACCAGAATTTTCTGGCCATTCATGCTGCTGCAAGCAAGGGAGGAGAATTTGGCGCTCAGTCAAACCTCCGTTTTTTATAGCTGGACCAGAAAATTTGGTCGACGTGAACAACTAGAAAATTCGTCCCTGGATTAGACACTGGAGCAGGAGTTTCAGTCTTTTCAGAAACTAAACTCTGAAGCCAGATTTCCTCCAGCCAACAAACATACGTTCATCGTCCAGGACGTATTCAGCTAGAGGTCAAGGTATAGTTGACCGCTGAACTCAAATACAAAGGAAGATAAATCACTGAAACTTTTGACCCCTGACTAAGAATGTCCACTGTTCAGTTGAATCGCTTGCACAGATCTACAACTCAGCTACAAAGCTGATGAATTAGAAAGCTGAGAAAAGTCACAAAATTCAGGATAGAATTACCCAAATAGGACAGAAGTCTGGCAAAGTTGAAAACAGCTGACGGGCTATCAGGTCACACTGGGATCAGATGTAAAACCACTGTGCTAATTCCACTCCCATCTTGGCACAATGTGAAGCAAGAAACCGAGTCAATGCTGCATCAGGGCTGCACCCCCCTGACCTGGTGCCCAGCCCACAAGTTGATGTTCAGATATGGTTCCAGTATTGAAGCTAAATGGCTCTGTGCTGACCCCACACAGTTAAGCAAGGCAATGGAAAAGGGAGGTCCCCCCAGTGGCATCCATAGCCAAGAGTCTGGCAAAGGTATCACAAAGTACCATTTTTACAAAGCTGGATGCAAACACTAGCTTCTTACAAATACCGATTAACAGGATAAAATGGGAACTATTGGAACACAGACATTATGGTCAATGGAGACAAAACGTGATGAGGACCCTAAACTACTGATTGTGAATGTAGTCCAATCCATCACACAAACCAATCTCCCATTCCGTTGTCTCCGTCTACACTTGCTGCTGCCTCAGAAAAGCAGCATAATCAAGGACCCACGCACCCCGGATATATTCTCTTCTACCTTCTTCCGTCAGGAAAAAGATACAAAAGTCTGAGATCACATACTAACCAACACAAGGACATCATCTTTCCTGCTGCTGCCAGATTTTTGAATCTACCAACATAACATTAAGTTGATCTTCCTCTTCACCCTCGCTATGACTGTAACACAACATTGTGCACATTCTCCTTTCTTTCTTTATGCACGGTATGCTTTGTCTGCATAGCTCGCAAGAAACTATACTTTCCACTGTATCCCATTACATCCATCACATCCTTTGGGAGATCGCGCTTAAATTGCCTGCCCTGGGGAATCACATCAGCTCCTGCCATTTTTCAGAGGACAAATGACAGGCATTTTGGAGGAATTAGGAGGAGGTCACCCGGGTGGTATCCTGCTCCAGGGCCCCACCTCACTGGAACGCTGTACAAGAATGAGAGCCGTGCTGTCCTACTTGGAAGGAGCAGGATTTAGGTCCAACAATAAGTGTGAGTTCTCACAGCCAACTCTTATTTCTTTTGTGAGGGCCATCATTGTTCACACACCAGGCATCACAGCCGTTCCCATAAAGACAAGGCAATCAATGATTTTCCAATAGTGCGGAGCTTCAGTGCTTCATGGAGAAGGTCAATCAAGTGGGAAGCTTCCTACTTTATCTGATACGTGAGAATGGGCCACAATGACAATTGCTCAGGCAAGACCAAGCATGGCGTTGGTGAGAAAATCCACAAACATCTTTGCAAATAGATGTTTATTTCACCGGACATATCGGCACACCACATCCTGAACCTGCCCACATTCGTTGCTGTGGAAACTTCAACGACCAGGCCAGGAGTTTTCAAATCCAGAATGATGGAATTTTTAGCCTATTATCGTGGAATCTCAACAGGGTAGAAGGAGGCCATTCAGCCCAGCGAGCCTGCACTGACTCTCTGACAGAGAACCCTATCCCGGTCCTTTGCTCCCAATGCCCATATCCTGCACCTTTAGCCTGCTAATCCCCCTAACCTACACTTCTTGGGACACTAAGGGGCAATTTAGCATGGCCAATCCACTTAACCCACACATTTTTGAACTGTTAGAAGGAAGCCAGTGCACCCAGAGGAAACCTACACAGACACAGGGATTGTATCTTCAGGAGGAACTCTTCAAAATGCAGCTAACGAAAATACAACAAAATTTACTCCAACTTCTAAATCAAAGAAAGAGTTTAATAAAGAAATTTCAGTACTCCAAACTTGGGGCCTAGCCCTGAGGTACTCCAAGCTCCTCACAATTCTACATAGTTCCTTATTTATAGTGAATCAGCTGGTCAGCTGACTAATACATCACTCTAATAGGTTCCATGTTTTATTGGATCAGCTGACCCTTACACCTTGTTCCCATTGGTCACATTATATCCAATGCAAAGTTGTCACTGGTTACATTCCAACAGGGAGAGTGTGCAAACTCCACACAGACAGTCACCCAAGGCTGGAATTGAACCCAAGTTACTGATGCTATGAGGCACCAGCGCTAACCACTGTGCCACCATCATATTATGCAAAATGATATAAAAGTAAAATACTGCAGATGCTGAAATCTGAAACAGAAATGGAAAATGCTGGAAAATCTCAGCAGCATCTGGGTGGGAGAAATAGACACAGTAAGAAACCTCACAACACCAGGTTAAAGTCCCACAGGTTTATTTGGTAGTAAACACCACTAGCTTTTGGAGTGCTTCGTCAGGTGAGTGGGGAGTTCTGATCACAAACAGGGCATATAAAGGCACACACAGTTTACAGAATACTGATTAGAATATGAGCCTTTACACCTAATCAAGTCTTAAAGGTGCAGACAATGAGTGGAGATAGCATTAAGCATAGGTTAAAGAGATGTGTATTGTCTCCAGGCAGGACAGTAAGTGAGATGTTGCCAGCCCAGGCAAGTCATGAGGGTTACAAATAGTGTAACATGAACCCAAGATCTCGGCTGAGGCCGTCCTCATGTGTGCGGAATAGAGCCAACGTTTCAAGGCTAAATGATGCTTTGTCAGAGCTATGCATCACGGTTATTGACTAAAATGGAATAAAGATATGCTGAAACTGATAAAGAGGCACTGGGAGCCAAGTGGGCTGATGAGAAATCAATCCAGTACATCTGAGATCTGATCACCATTGAGATGGAGCAGGAGCCTTAGTCACCTTTTTAAATAGCAAATGACTCACAAAGATGCCACCTAAAGCCCAGAGCTTTTGACTGAGACTCACAAAACTCAATGCCAGAATCATTCGAAAGGTATAAACGTGGATGCAAAAGGTAACTCGAGGGCCATGTGAATTCACTTGAATGGATTATCTGTGCATGCATCTTTTTAAAGTTCTGTTATTAGACAAAAAGCACAAAGTCTGTGAATTGTGTTATTGAAATTTTTTTTCATTCACTTGGGAATTGATCATTTTGTCTGTGGATGTGTACTTGAGTAAAGAACTGGATTGCGGTTCTGATGCTTGGAGGTGATACAATCAATCTAGAACTCATTTAAAACAACATCCACAGCACTGGCTGTTACATTGATCACCTCCATGCACGCTGGTTTTTGAATGCTTGGTCGTCAATGTTATTGCTTGGCTGTCTTAAGAGAACAATTACCCTCCAGGCAAGACTTGAACCGTTTAACATGTATACCTCGCTCATGTCTGTATATCCTCCACAGGTTGTTCCACTCTATGGACGGAAACTTACCACCGGATTTTTCCATCCCACTGCAGCGAATGGAGATTTGTCTGCTCGCTAGATTCCCCGATTTCACTGCAGCGGGAGCATGGCATGCACGGCAGGTAAGAACGTTCCTTTCAACTAGATTATGGTAGATCTAAATCTTGTGTCTGACTATCTGGCATGGGTCTGTAACTCTTACATTCCTTGTCCAATAAACTCATCAATGTCACAGCACCGGGATTCCAGCCTAGGGTGACTGCCTGTGTGGAGTTGGTGCATTCTCCTCGTGTCTGCGTGGGTTTCCTCGGGTGCCCCAGTTATCTCTCACAGTCCAAAGATGTGCAAGTTAGGTGGATTGACCGTGCTAAATTGACCCTTAGTGTCCCAAGATGAGTAGGTTAGTGGGATTAGTGGGGTAAATGAGCAGGGTTATGGGCACAGGAAGAACAGATTCTTCCCTGCTACTTTTAAATGGACCTACTTGGCACTAAGTTGATCTTTCTCTACACACCAGTTGTGACTGTCACATCACAGCTTGGTATGGCTTCTGCTTCGTCCAGAACCACAAGAAACTACAAAGGGCCATGAATGAAGCCCAGCCCCTCACTCAAACCATCCATTGACACTACCTACACTCCCTGTTGCCTCGGACATACTCCCTTCCCCCCTTTTCTGTCGAGGAAAAGATACAAAAATCTGAGGTTGTACCAACCAACCCAAAAATAGCTTCTTCCCTGCTGCCGTCAGACTTTTGAATGGGCCTACCTCGCATTAAGTTGATCTTTCTCTACACCCTAGGTATGACTGTAACACTATGTTCTGCAGTCGCTCCTTTCCTTCTCTATGGAGGGTATTCTTTGTCTGTACAGCGTGCAAGAAGCAATACTTTTCACCATTTACTAATGCATGTGACAATAACAAATCAAACCGAATCATTTGTTACATTTTCTTTTGTGCAGCACTTTCCAATAGGACTGAGAACCTCTTTTATTTTCCTTCGTTTTTGAGAAAAATCCTTTACAGCTGAAATCCTTTGCTGTTTGAGTTGGGTGGAGGGAGGTGCAGAGGGCTTCATCGGTGGGTCGATTCAACACCAGGGCGGGGGCCAATAAAACACAGCGAGCCGTTCAAAACACCACTGGCTTCAGCCGGAATGGAATATCCCGCGGGCAGGAGGGAGCGTAAGCTCCCATCTTGCATTTCCGAACCGGACTGAGGGACTGCCGCATTGTTGGAAGCATTACCTTTCAGATGAAGCGCTGAACTGAGGCCCTACTGGGTGGATGCAAAAGATCCCATGACACCATTTCGAAGGAGAGCAGGTGAGTCATCCCCAATGCCCTGACCAATATTTACCCCTCAGTCAACATCACAAAAACAACAGGTTATGGGTCACATTGTTGCATGAGAGAGTTCCCAATTCCGATTCTTTTCCTGCACCTCATGGGGCACTAAGGTAGACTTCCATCTCTTTCCATAGCTAGTAATTCCCGGAACAGGCCACTAGTCTGTTGCTTATAGCTTGAGGGCCATCACTCATATCAAACATGGCTAACCAGGAATCTCTCCCACTTTTACCGCCAGCCATTGGCGTGTTTGGAATGATTTGCGGGTTGACATTTAACCAGTTTGGCCATGTTATGAATGCACCTTTCTTAACCATCGAGTCCTGGGCCAGGATTCTCCCCAAAAGATTTAAAGTGTCGAATTTGTGTGAAAACTGGAGTAATTCGCGCTGTTTTTTTCAATGGGAGTTCAGAGAAGAATCTCTCACTCTGCAGAGGCCACCAACGCAAATATCATTAAAAACTAGGGGGTCAGGCCTATCCTGCAGGAGAGGCTGGCAGTACAGCGCTGAGTGCACTATGCATGCACTAGTCTATCAGCGCTGAGATTGGCGCATGCACAGTGGCCCTGCATTGATGGCCTCCTGACTGCTGGCCAGCTTGTTCGCTGGCCAGAACCATGACCCCCCCCCAACAATGCTGGCCTTCCACACCCCTATAGCCAGATCGCTGAACCCCCTCGACCATTCCTGGGCCCCGCCCCGAGCCCTCCACTCCTGGCCTGTCCCATCTCCAGGTGAACCCCCCAATTCTCCACCCCCACAGTCCTGACCCCCACCCCCTGCAGTGTCGACCCCCTCCATCCAGAATAACCCTCCCTCCCCAGTCTGGCTAACCCCCTCTCCCCCAGCCTACCCCATCTCCAGGTCTCCCCTCCCAATTTCTCACCCCCACTGTCCTGATCTTCCCCTTGTAGTGCTGACACCCCCCGCACCCCTGCTCACCCCCCTCCCCAGATCACCCTGATCGCTGCCCTCCCTTTTTCCCACACCAATCTCTATGCAGAGTAGCAACGGAAACTCCAGACCCACCGATCGCCCCCGAGGGCCCAGTCCCACATGGCCCACCCCCTTGGCACTGCTCCATGCCTGATGAGCAGTGCTCCCTGGGTATTGGGACTTTACCCCTTAGGCGGTGCCAGAGGGCACAAGCTGGCACTGCCAGGGTGCTATGCACAGGGGCCACCCCCCCCCCCACTGCCACCCAACACTCTGGGGGGGCCCCCATTGCCCCCTTCACTCTGGCAGAGTCTGGCCACTTGTCCCCCATTAGTGGGCAGGTACTCTAAGCCCCATTGGGGTGAACCACTCTGGCAGGTTGGGACATGTTAGTCGGCCCAGAGAATTCAGTCCCGGGCCTGCTAATCACATTTAAATTCTACTCAAATGACCGTTCGCGATTTCTGGTGCAGATCTGATGCTGCTGGAAATCAGGCGCTGGGAGATGCCAGTGGGGTGCAAATGTACACACGAATCCTGAGAACCTCCCAATGGGAGAATCGCAGCTGGAGTTTCTGATTCAGAGACAGGGGCACGACCCACTGTGCTGTAAGACCTATGTGGGAACCTGCTTTGTGCAAACTGGCTGCCACTATTCCAACCTTAGAGCAGTGATTACCATTCAAAAGTACTCCATTGAGTAGAAAGCATTTTGGGACATTTGGTAAAGAACCACTGTATAAATGCAAGATTATCTTTTTCCTTTAACCTTGTTGTTTTAACTACATCAGGTAAAGTGGGTGTTCGATCTTAGAAATCCGACCTACTGCAATTTGGAGAGAGGGTTTTGTGACAATTAAAGTCCTACAGAATATTCTTTGCTTAACGGTAGGGCAGCGTGCTAGCACAGTGATTAGCACTGCTCCCTCACAGCACCAGAGTCCTGGGTTCGATTCCTGGCTTGGGTCACTCTCCATGTGGAATTTGCATGCTCTCCCCGTGTCTGCATGAATTTCCTCCGGGTGCTCCGGTTTCCTCCCACAGTCTGAAAGACATTCTGGTTAGGTGCATTGACCCGAACAGGCACCAGACTGTGGCAACTAGGGGAATTTCATAGTAAGTTAATGTAAGTGTTACTTATGATTAATAAATAAACTTTGAACTTTAGATTGATCTTTGCAAAAACGTCAATTGAATAAATGCAGAATGCGCAAATCTATATGGACACCAACAGTAATGACATTGGTGGCACAATGGTTAGCACTGCTGTCTCACAACACCAGGGACCCAGGTTCAATTCCCAGCCTCAGGTCACTGTCTGTCTGGAGTTTGTACATTCCCCCCGTGTCTGTGTGGGTTTCCTCCAGGTGTTCTGGTTTCCTCTCACACTCCAAAGATGTGCGGGTTGGGTTGATTGACCATGTGAAATTGCCCCTTAGTGCCGGAGGGATTAGCGGGGTAAATATGTGGGATTACGGGAATAGGGCCTGGGTACGATTGTTGTCGGTATTGACTCGATGGGCTGAATGGCCTCCTTTTGTACTGTGGGGACTCTATGATTCTATGAAAAAAGGCAGAATGTACAAACCTATACAGATACCAACAATCACATGTTTCACGGAATGCTTTATGAATACTTGCGCCATCAAAACTAAATTCAGAAAATTTGCTGCTCCCCCATCCTCTGTGGGTTGATTTAAGAGCAAGCTGGATTACCCACCCTCCTTCAGAGAAATAAAAGGGTAAAAATGAGATTTAAGGAAATGTCCTTAAGGATTATGAAACTGAGATATTCACTCTGTGGTAAATGGCCTCAATGAGATAAAGACTCAAGCTGAAAACAAATGCAAGAATACATCGACAAAGTAATTACCTGAAGCATGTCATTTATCCGACAGAATCCAGTCAACAATTCACTTAATTGCTTTCTTTCACACAAATATTTTAATTAACAACTTGAATCTCATGAATAGTGTATGCACAAGAGTAGTTGGGAAGGACTGCGATAGAGGGGGAGAGCAGGAAGTTTATTTTCAGTTATTGAATCCCTCCTTCCCTTCATTCTAGCTCAGACCTACCCTTTTGTTCTTCATCCCAAAATGTATTCCATAGAACCATAGGAAAACAATGCAAAAGATAGAGGCCATTCAGCCCATTATGTCTGTGCTGGCTATAAATTAAAAAAAAAGCAAGTTCCCATTCTAATAATATCTTCTGAGACCCAGTTCATGTCTTTACAGATTCCTGCACTTTGGGTGCAGGTCCAGGTACAACTGAAACGAGTTGATGCTTCTGCGTCCGCCACCAAACAAGGCTTTCGATTTAATTTTGATTTGATTTATTATTGTATACAGTCAAAAGTATTGTTTCTTGCGCAGCCAAAGCATACCGTTCATAGAGAAGGAAAGGAGAGAGTGCAGAATGTAGTGTTACAATCATAGCTAGGACGTAGAGGAAGATCAACTTAATGTGAGGTAGGTCCATTCAAAAGCCTGATGGCAGCAGGGAAGAAGTTGTACTTGAGTCGGTGACCTCAGACTTTTGTATCTTCTTTCCAATGGAAGAGAGAATGTCTGGGGTGCGTGGGCTTCCTAATTATGCTGGTTGCTTTTCTCCAAGGCAGCAGGAAATGTGGACAGTTAGTGGATGGGAGGCTGGTTTGTGTGATGGATTGGGCTACATTCACAACCATTAGTAGTTTCTTGTGGTGTTTGGCAGAACACCCTTGGAAGGTAGTAGGGGCAATATTTTTGCATCAGGTTTTCTAGGTCCGGGGAGCAGAAACTCGTCAGTGTTGCTATATCCAGGCATCATGAGATGTTGATTAGTAAGCAGATTTCATCTCCCCCAGCCTAGCCTGAGGCTGCTGTACAGTCCATTCGATACATTGAGAAGCCCTCTGGGTGTAGGGGACAGTCTGGTGAAGCAAGAATGAGCCATGCCTCCGTGAAACAGAATACTCAGCAGTCCCTCAGTTCTCTTTAGAAAGACAATTTGGCTTTAAGTTCGTCATTCCTAATGCCTACCACCCTTTTGGGTGAAGATGTTTTTGCTGCTATCCCCTCTAATCATTCTATATTTCCAACGTTTCTCAGTACTAATGAAAGGTCATTGTTCTGAAACATTAACTCTTGTTTCTCTTTTCATAGATGCTGCCTGACCAACTAAGTATGTCAGATTAGGTGGATTGCCTGTGTGAATTGCCCTTGTGGATCGGTCATGATAAACGCAAAGGGTTATGGGGATAGGATGGAGGGGAGGGCATGGGTGGAATGCTGTTATGGGGAGTCGGAGCATTTGTAACAGGGAGTCAGTGCATGTTAGAATCTAACCAATGATAACATTGGATCTGTTGTAGTGCACCAATAATAAGTTGTAAGAGTCAGCTGACCTAGTAAACTATGTAATCAATGACAAAATGATGTGATGATCCGCTGACTAAGTATAAATAAGAACCTATTGGGAATTGTTTGGGGAACTTTGAGTGGCTCATGGTGAGGCCTGAAATGTTGGAGTAATGAAGTTTCTTTCTTCAAACTTTTTCTTTGATTTATCTGTTGGACTAAGTTTTGTTTCATTTTATTGTCTGTAACTGCTGATGAATAGCGCAGACTCAATGGGCCGAATGGCCTCTTTTTCTGCATTGTAGGGATTCTACGGTTCTATGTTCAGTGTCTTCTGTTTTAATTTCTGATTTCCTACATCTACGGTATTTTGCTATTGGGAACTATTTTAAACGCCTGTCTTTTGATTCCTGTCCAATAACTGGTGGGTGGGAATCATTTTATTTATAGAATCCCTACAGTCCAGAAGGAGGCCATTCAGCCCATTGAATCTGCATTGACCACAATCCCACTCAGGACCTATCCCCTTAACCCCATGCATCTACCCCAGCTAATCCCCCTGACACTAAGAGGCAATTTAGCATGGCCAATCAACCTAACCCGCACATCTTTGGACTGTGGGAGGAAATTGGAGTACCCAGGGGAAACCCTGCAGACAAGGGGAGAATGCATAAACTCCATACAGACCTGAGGCTGGAATTGGACCCTGGGTCCCTGGCGCTGTGAGCCAGCAATGCTAACTACTGTGCCACCTATGTTATGAATCAGAAAATATAATGGCCTTGATTTTTGTTCCTTCTGTAACAATATGCTTCTGCGATGTGTTTGCACCAAATCCAATATTCACCCCGCTTTGTTTGCCATGCACGTGACTGCATATTTGACAAGCATATATAAAGAACATTTGCAGTTTCATAGAATCCCTACAGTACATAAGGAGGCCATTTGACCCATCAAGTCTGCACTGACCACAATCCCACCCAAGCCCTACCCCTATATATTTATCCACTAACCTACGCATCTCAGGACACTAAGGGCAATTTTAGCATGGCCAATCAACCTGACCCGCACATCTTTGGACTGTGGGAGGAAACCGAAGCATCTGGAGGAAACCCAAGCAGACACAGGGAGAATGTGCAAATGCCACACAGACAGTGACCCAAGCCAGGAATCGAACCCAGGTCCCCGGCGCTGTGAAGCAGCAGTGCTAACCACTGTGCCACCCCAAATTCTGCTGGGAATGTTGCAGTTACATCTGTTGACACATTTGTCCCTAGCCGAGTGTGATCAGCAGAGGGCAAAATCATTCAACGTTGAATTAGATCTCGGTGTCAACGATGCGCAACACACCTGATAGGGAGAATTCTCCAGCTCATTCTCTCCCCCCCGTTAACAGCATGTTGTACTTCTTAATCAAACAAAGAGACCACAATAGGCTAGCTTTTTGATGAACTGCAGCCTGGCTCGTTCGCACGCACACCTAGAGGTGTTTGCAGTATTAGTGAAATGCATCTCAGAGGAAGATGCATAAAAATGAGATTGAAATGATATTAAAGAAGGCACGAAAGTGAACTGTGCCGCCAGCGCTCGAGGGGAAATGCACAGCAGTGGAGGACTTGAAGTCTAACACAAAGTGACAGGCAACAAAAATACAGTTTCATGGATCATTGCGAGGCTACTTAAGGCAGATAAAGCCAATATCTGCAAGAAATTATTGTTTGGGGACTGGTTATTATCTGCTGTGGGTGTAAAGTGAGCCTTATAGGAGACACTGAAAAAAGTCAAAGCTCCCTTCCTGGTCACATAGGATGAGGAAGGGCGTACAACATGCTCTCGGCATCGTCATCAGTGCACCAGGGGCAAAATGATCATTGCCAAGCAGTTGAGAAATACCGCTGTTGGATGCCCTGACACCTTGGTAGGCATCACCCTGTTGGAGACAAAGGATCACCCACCCCCCCACACAACATTAAAACAATTGGTGTCCCCACAAGAAAAAGGGGGCAGTTCTGAAACTGGTTAAAGAAAATTAGAAGATGGGCAAGGAAATGTCTACTTTGCATTTCATTTGCTTACCAATGTCATTGTGGCACTGCTGCCTCACCGCGCGAGGAACATCAAGTCCCATCAAGTGTTGGGAGGAGGGGGGAAGGGGCAGCGGGGGTGGGGGTGGATGGGAGGGGATACGGGAAGAATGCTCCTCTGTGATGAGGGGGCAGCCTGGCAACCAGTGCGGAGATTGGAGTGCGTTTTTAAATAGGGAGCCCTGATGTCTGATCACCGGGGCTGGCGAGGATGTTTCACATTCTGCATAAATCGAAATGGTTAAAAGTTGGTGAATCGTACCTCCGAACCACTGTTAAACACCAAGGGGGAACGCTCCCATTTTCCTGCAGGGGTGGACTCTTGGGTTCAAAACAGGTGAATCACAGCCTTAACCAATGAGCTTGAAGAATTGTAAATAAACAAGAGAGACTCTATGCCAGGGAACGTTGGATGGGATAATTAACTCAATGTAAAATCAGGCACACAAATGAAATAAAAGGAAGGAATTGAAGAATAAGTTAAGAGAGACTGAAAGAGAGAGAGGGGGATAGATCAATACAACAGATTTAAAAAGATTTTTAAAAAGTATACTTAATTTTAAAAAAATCTCAGTTGAAAATTAAAGTTTGAGACTCCATATTTCTTAAAATTAGTTTTCAGAGCCAGAGGGGGAACTTAGAAGCAATTAAATCCTATAACAGTGTTAATAGTAGAAAGGTCAAGAGCTTCAAATTTTTAGGTGTCTAGATCACCAACAACCTGTCCTGGTCCCCCCATGCCAACACCATAGTTAAGAAAGTCCACCACCTCCTCTACTTTCTCAAATACTAAGGAAATCTGGCATGTCAGCTATGATTCTCATCAACTTTTCAGATGCACCATAAAAAACATTCTTTCTGGCTTTATCATAGCTTGGTTTGGCTGCAGCTGTGCCCAAGACCGCAAGGAACTACGGAAGGTCATGAATGCAGCCCAATCCATCATACAAACCAGCCTCCCATCCATTGATTCTGTCTACACTTCCCACTGCCTCAGCAAAGCAGCCAGCATAATCAAGGACCCCACACACCCTGGACACTCCCTCTTCCACCTTCTTCAGTCGAGAAAAAGCTACAAAAGTCTGAGGTCACGTACTAACCGACTCAAGAACAGCTTCTTCCCTGCTGCTGTCAGACTTTTGAATGGACCTACCTTGCACTGAGTTGATCTTTCTCTACACTCTAGCTATGACTGTAACACTACATCCTACACTCTCCCGTTTCCTTCTCTATGAACGGTATGTTTTGTCACACAAGAAACAATACATTTCACTGTTTGTTAATACATGCGACAATAATAAATCGAATCAAATCAAATCGAAAACAAGGAACTCACACTGTGATGGACAAGTCCTACATTTCGCTGCTGAGTCTACTATGGAGCTTTCAGGTAAATATAGCAACATGAAGCTGCTCCTTGTATTTCAAAGATGGATCCGTCAGTCAGATATCATCGCTCTTCACCTTCTGAAAGAACAACCTCCTGATTTTGCCTTTCATCTGTAGTCCCTTGATGTTGCTGTCTGAATGTCACTTTAATGATGATGAGTATGTTAGCTCCACCATTAACTCTACTGCAAATTATCACCCCACTGCCAGCTGACGTACATTGACATGTCAATTTTAAAGTTCTCATGTTTGTTTTGAGATCCTTCCATGGCTACTTTCCCTATCTCTGTGACATTCTCTAGCCCTACAGACTTGCAGGATTTCTGCATCTCCCAATTCTGGCATCTTGCACGCCCCCAATTTTAATCCCCCTCCTCCCGCACCACCCCAAGTGGCAGCTGTGCTTTGCATGGGTTCAAATTTCTTGAATTCACAGAATCCCTACAGTGAAGAAGGAGGCCTTCGGCCCTTAGGACACAAAGGGGCAATTTAGCATGGCCAATCCAGCCAAACTTCACATCTTTAGGCTGTGGGAAGAAACCCACATAGACACGGGGAGAATGTGCAAACTCCACACCTGACAGTGGCCTGAGGCCGGAATTGAACCCGGGTCCCTGCCGCTGTGAGGCAGCAACGCTAACCACCGTGCCACCATGCTGTCCCGTAAAATCTCTTTATCCTTCTGTCCTCCTTTAAATTGACACCTTAAAGCCTACCTCATTGACCAAGCTGTACTGACCAAGATGTCAGCTGTTCTGACATCTCTTTCTGTTGCTTAAGGTCGCCACTTGTATTGATGGCACACTTTTTGAGTCTTGGAGTGTTTTGCTATGTTAAAGATGCTATCTATATAAATGTGAATTGCTGTTATGTTATTTTGTGGGGAATTGTTATCACAATAGCTTTACTGAATGTTAAGTGAATTTTCTGGGGAGCTTTCCTCGGGGGGGGGGGGAGGGCGGGCCCTGCATTGAGCTGAATTCAGCAAATACAAAACTTGTGGGAGACAGCATACAGTTAAAGATGTTCTTTATTTGAGCAAAATGAATTGGGAGAGAGGTGCTGGATAGATTCCAACTTGTCTCTAAGATTACATCACATGAAATTACATCGGCGCGGTGGCACAGTGGTTAGCACTGCTGCCTCACAGCGCCAGGGACCCGGGTTTGATTCCCTGCTTGGGTCACTATATGTGTGGAGTTTGCACATTCTCCCTGTCTCTGCGTGGATTTCCTTCGGATACTCTGGTTTCCTCCCACAGTCCGAAAGACATGCTGGTTAGGTGCATTGACCTGAAAAAGCACCAGACTGTGGCAACTAGGGGAATTTCATATTAACCTCATTGCAGTGTTAGTGTAAGCCTTACTTGTGACTAATAAATAAACTTTACATGAACACATCAGATATGCTACTTTCGGAGATTTCCCGCCCAATCTATCAAACAAACTGGATGGTCCAATTACATTAATACATGCTATTTACCTTGGCCAATAGCCTTCTACCCCTCAGCATGATTAGAAACTCATTGGTTAACTGGACTTGGACATCTTTTCCCCGCTGCTTAGCAACATTACCTACACATGTCCAACAGGTTCAAGACTCACTCTTACCATCTGCGTACTATGAGAATTAAAATGGAGTCATCGTGTCTGACAAGTTATAAGTTATCAGGCTGAGAATGAGGAGCAGAATGCTCCTATTCATTTTAATTAGCGATTGAATCCTTCTATTCATCCCATAATCTTAGTACCTTACAGCTCCAAGGTCTTCCAAAGCCTTTCACTGAATAAGTTCCATACTCCATTGTTCCAGATGCGGCCTGTCTGGTTCTGCTTTTTCCCATTATACTTTTAGGGTTGACTGTCATTAGCCAAAATTTACAAGACATTTAAAACTACATTTTAAAATTACAATATTTGTTAAAAATTCACTAGTATTGGGGCAGCATGGTGGCACAGTGGTTAGCGCTGTTGCCTCACAGCACTAGGGACCTGGGTTTGATTCCCAGCTTGGGTCACTGTCTGTGTGGAGTTTGCACGTTCTCCCCATGTCTGTGTGGGTTTCCTCCAGGTACTCCAGTTTCCTCCCACAGTCCAGAGATGTACTGGTTTGGTGCATTGGCCATGTTAAATTCTTCCTCAGTGTACCTGAACAGGCGCCGGAGTGTGGCGACTGGGGGATTTTCACAGTATTTTCATTGCACTGTGAATGTAACCCTACTTGTCACTAATAAATAAACTTTGCTTTAATTATATTATGTTTAATAGGCAATATTTTTGTAATAATATATGTAGGAAGCACATCATGATCCCTTTGGTGTATATCTAAGGCACATTATGGTATTTATTTTAGATTAGTCTAAAGCCCCTTAATAAGCAAGGTTTTAACAGCCTCTGCTACACCATATGATTAGTGCCCAACTGTTGTGCTAAGACACAGCAAGTAGTGGATAGAATACTTAGTGCATTGTTCAGCAGGCTCGGAATGAAAAAAGTTATTTGCTGCACATCTACCATTATACTGAGAAAGACTGGAGACAGAGGGTGAAAGGGAAAGCAATGAGATAATGAAGCCTTGCTGTGCCATAGTTACACAGGCCATCTGGGATAGAGGAGTCTGAAACACTGACTAAAATATATTGGCAGTTTTACTCCATGCAACTTTTAGATCGAGCAACAGTGGAGCACTATTTAAAACACTGAGTCCAACTGGGTGAGAATTCCAGGGGATCTGACATTGTTCTCCAATTGATTCCAATGGGAGTGAAATTAATTGGCTGATAAAATAACACTTTATGCAATCACATTAAGTTCCCAACAAGCAGATTCAGTTCAAAGTTTCCCACTGGTCTTCCTTTGGGTTTACACATGCAAGAAGCACAGATCCCAAGTTAGACACAGATGCGGAAGGTAACTCAAACTACCCTAGTTTACCCATTTACAACGGAGCCGTAAACTCTTCACTAATGTGTTTTGCCAGTTTGCTGCTTTATTTAATTTTTGAATTACCAGGCAGCAATGCAGAGAAATGTTAGTTTCTAAAGACAGATTTAATTACAGTGTTTTTAAATATCCCTACACCCTTGCACTTACATTTATCCCGGCTCAGCTTTCAGGTTTTTCTGTTCATATTCACTCTGAATCAATGCCCAGATGTAACCAGTCAAGCACAGTGAGCATAGGTTAGTTACCTGACTAACATAATTGAACTCAGAGCAATCAAACTATTAGCCACAAAACTCACTGCATATTCATTGCTTTTTTCAAATGATTACTGACCAATTTACCAACCAAAATCCTCTGCCAACATGCCCCTGTCTATATCAATGGTGGTCAAAGTAAAAATAATCAAGCACTTCAAGTCCTTAGGTGTCTAGATCACCAACAACCTGTCCTGGTCCCTCCATGCTGACTCTATAGTTAAGAAAGCCCACCATTGTCTCTATTTTCTCGGAAGACTAAGGAAATTTGACATGTCCACTATAACCCTCATCAACTTTTACAGATACACCATAGAAAACAATCTTTCTGGTTGTATCACAGGTTGGTACGTCTCCTGCTCTGCCCAAGACCGCAAAAAACCACAAAGGGTTGTGAGTGTTGCCCAGTCCATCACTCAAACCACCCTCCCATCCATTGACTCTGTCTACACTTCCCGTGGCCTGGGAAAAGCAGCCAGCATAATTAAGGACACCATGGACCCCAGACATACTCTCTTCTACCTTCTTCCATCGGGAAAAAATAAAAATTCTGAGGTCACTTAGCAACCAACTCAAGAACAATTTCTTACCTGTTACTATCAGACCTTTGAATGGTACTACCTCACACTAAGCTGATTTTTCTCTACACCCTAGCTGTGACAATAACACGACATTCTGCACCTTCTCTATGAACAGTATGCTATGTCTATATAGTATGCACGAAACAATGCTTTTCACTCTATGCTAATGCAAGTGACAATAATAAATCAAATTAAAATCAAATCAATCCTTGATAAGATGCACGAAGTTCATTCTGGTATCAGTCCAAAACATTTTTTTGCCTCTGGGCCGCCTTATCTAGATCACAGTTTAATCTGAAATTTTAGCCTGACCTTTTCTGCCCCACTTACTATTTCATAAATCTTTACTGAGTTTTATATTAAGGCCGTAAAGGCTAATTTACTCGAATATTCCTGTCGCGTGGGTGACCTGGGTCAGTTCTCTCTGAACTGCATCCAGAGCTCAGATCCTGGTGAGCAGGGAGAGTGCTCAAATTCTTGTGTGATCACAGCACTAGATCACTTGAATGTGAATTTTCACAACTGCGGAGAACATCCCACTTGAGTCTACATTCACGCAAACACCCCCCATCAGTGTCGTGCTTTTGCCCCTTTCCAGCATCCGGGTGTTTAATTTAATTTAATTTGATTTGATTTGATTTATTATTGTCACATGTATTGGGATACAACGAAAAAGTATTGTTTCCTGCACACTATACAGACAAAGGATACCATTCTTAGAGTATATAGAGGAGAAGGAAAGAAGAGGGTGCAGAATAAAAAGTTGCAGTTATTGATAGGTTGTAGAGAAAGCTTAATATATGATATTTGATTTGATTTATTATTGTCTCATGTATTAGTATACAGTGGAAAGTATTGTTTCTTGCACACACTACAGACAAAGCATGCTGTTCATAGAGAGTAGTGTTACCATCATAGCTAGGGTGTGGAGAAAGATCAACTTAGCTCAAGGTCAGTTCATTCAGGTGTCTGATGGCAGCAGGGAAGAAACTGTTTTTGAGTTAGTTGATATGTGTTCTCGGACTTTTGTATCATTTTCCCGACACAAGAAGGTGGAAGAGAATATGTCTGGAGTGTGTGGGGTCTTTAATCATACTGGCTGCTTTACCAAGGCAGCGGGAAGAGCAGACAGAATCAATGGATGGAAGGCTGGTTTGAGTGATGGATTGGCCTTTGTAGTTACTTGTAGTCTTGGTCAGCGCAGAATGACACAAAGTACGTCGAATTCAACAAAGACCAGATGTTGAGATTGATAGATCTTTTCGTTAAGTGAAGGGTGTTAAGTAGAGATGAATTAGTATACAGATCAGCTGTTATCTAACTGACTGACAGTACATGTCAGAGGGGCTCCTGTTCCTGTTGGGAATGATAAGTTAATGAGTGTCTGATTGGTTAGCTTGTAGGAAGCAATATTTTCACCGGAAGCCTCTGACCTCTGGGATTCTCCGGTCTCTCACACCACCGGAGACCTGGGTTCGATTCCAGCCTCGGGTCACTGTTTGTGTGTGGAGATTGCATGTTCTCTCCGTATCTGCGTGAGTTCCTTCAGGGTGCTCTGGTTTCCTCACACAGTCCAAAGATAATTTGATTTATTATTGTCACATGTATTAGCATACGGTGAAAGGTATTGTTTCTTGCGTGAACAACGCAAATCATTCATAGAGAAGGAAAGGAGAGGGTGCAGAATGTAGTGTTACAGTCATAGCTCGGGTGTAGAGAAAGATCAACTTAATGCAACATGGGTCCATTCCAAAATCTGATGGCAGCAGGGAAGAAGCTGTTCTTGAGTCAGTTGTATGTGACCTCAGACTTTTATAACCTAACGAGAAAATGCTGGAAAATCTCAGCAGGTCTGGCAGCATCTGTAAGGAGAGAAAAGAGCTGATGTTTCGAGTCCAGATGACCCTTTGTTCAAAGCAAGCTTTGACAAAGGGTCTTCTGGACTAGAAACGTCAGCTCTTTTCTCTGCTAACAGATGCTGCCGGACCTGCTGAGATTTTTTCAGCATTTTCTCTTTTGGTTTCAGATTCCAGCATCTGTAGTAATTTGCTTTTACTCAGACTTTAGTATCTTTTTCCTGATAGAAGAAGGTGGAAGAGAGAATGTTTGGAGTGCGTGGGGTCCTTAATGTGCGAATTAGGTTAGAACATAAGAACATAAGAAATAGGAGCAGGAGTAGGCCATCTAGCCCTTCGAGCCTGCCCCGCCATTCAATAAGATCATGGCTGATCTGTTGTGGCTCAGTTCCACTTTCCCGCCCTCTCCCCATAACCCTTAATCCCCTCTCTTATCAAGAACCCATCAACCCGCTTCTTAAAAATATTTAGCGAGGCAGCCTCCACCACTTCAACGGGCAGAGAATTCCAGAGATTCACCACCCTTTGAGTGAAGAAGTTCCTCCTCAACTCCGTTCTAAACCGCCTCCCCTTTATCTTGAGGCTGTGCCCCCTAGTCCTACTGTCTTTTTTGAGCGGGAAGAGTCTCTCCACCTCTATCCTATCCATCCCATTCATCATCTTATACGTCTCAATGAGATCTCCCCTCATTCTTCTAAACTCTAACGAGTACAAGCCTAGTTTATTCAGCCTCTCCTCATAGCTCAATCCCCCCAACTCCGGTATCAGCCTAGTAAACCTCCTCTGCACTCCCTCCAGGGCCAAAATATCCTTGCGCAGGTGCGGCGCCCAAAACTGCACACAGTACTCCAGCTGCGGCCTCACCAATGCCCTATACAGCTGCAGCAAGACCTCCCTACTTTTATATTCAATCCCCCTCGCTATGAAGGCAACACGTCAGCTCAGTGATTAGCACTGTATGCTGGGCAGCAGTGTCTGTGGGAGTTTGCACATTCTCCCCGTGGTTGCGTGGGTTTTCCCCGGGCACTCCGGTTTCCTCCCACATCCCAAAAACGTGCGGGCTAGGCTGATTGGCGTGATTAAATTATCCTGTAACTGGAGGGGTTCTTGCACACTCGGTACTGACAAACTGGCTCATCAGTAGGCCCCCATAAGATTGGCCATGCTAAATTACCCATAGTATCAGGGGGAGCAGGAGGGTAAAAATGTGGGATTGTTGTCGGTGCAGGCTTGATAGCTTCCTTCTGCACTGTTGATTCTATGATCTATGAATCTTTTGGCTGAGGGTCAAATTCTCCACTCTCATTGGCAGCGGGGGAGAGGGGAACGAGGTTGGAGAATCCTGCCCTTAATATTTAAGAGGGAGTTTAGAGGATGTTCATTGAATCTTAGAAACTGTAGTGCAAAAAAGCAAGCAACAGCCCCATGACGGATATGCCAGTCATAAATCTTCAACGAGACGTGTAATACCACCTACCTGCTCTTTCCCTGTGCCCTTCTGTACTCCTACTTTTTTAAATATTTCAAAGCAGGATGTAACCTATTTTCAGTGCATCATCTTTGAAGTTTGGACAAGTTTTGTCAATAATCCAGAAATAGCGTGAAGATCATCGTTTTAACTATGGACAATTTTTAATGCAAAGGGAATAATATATATAGATCTCTTGTGAAATATTGCTTGCCCTAATGGGAGAATTGGTTTTGCACATCAGACTATTGAACTCACATTTCCTTTCAACTCAACAGTGCAAGCGGCCATCTGGGTTTTGTGATCTATTTCTCTTCTACACTAGATAAGCTTTTGCACACAGTTAAAGCTTAACGAGAGACAAATACAAAAATGTGTGGTGAAAATTTAATTGCAATCATTAATGTTGACTCAGTTGGGTCGATCCTGACAGTCAACATGAATAATAATGGCTCAGATCGGCGAAAAGATGCTCATGGGGGATCTCTCAGAGTGGATGTCAGTGATAATGATGAAGACTAGGCTTAAAGAGGATGGAACAGGGAAGGCCACCAGATAGATGACCTTGAAAAGAAACCTGTAATTTTTCAAACCATGCTGCAAGTCTGTTGAACAAATATTAGTCAATTTCCCATGGTATTGCACACATAATAGGGCAGAGAGTATGGTTTCTTTCTATCAGCGTTGAAATAAGTAACACACCGGATTGGAGGCGTTCATTCATAAAATCATAGACTCTTACAGTGCAAAAGGAGGCCATGTGGCCCATCGAGACTGCACCAACAACAAT
This sequence comes from Carcharhinus amblyrhynchos, assembly GCF_965287045.1. Lineage (NCBI taxonomy): Eukaryota > Metazoa > Chordata > Chondrichthyes > Carcharhiniformes > Carcharhinidae > Carcharhinus > Carcharhinus amblyrhynchos. The sequence goes on from NC_137328.1 coordinate 8,963,108, forward strand.
CCCACCCAGGCCCTATCCCCTCTTCTATCCCCCACACATTTACCCTGCTAATCTCCCTGACACTAAGCGGCAATTTTAGCATGGCCAATCCACACGTAATCATAGAATCCCTACAGTGCAGAAGGAGGCCATTCGGTCCATTGAGTCTGCACCAACCACAAACCCACCAAGGCCCTTTCCCCATAACCCCATGCCTTGGGGTGTGGGAGGAAACCTGAGCACCCGGAGGAAACACAGCCAACATAAGCTTCAGCCCCCGACACCCCCCACCCACCCCCGCACCCCCCCCCCCCCCCTCCCCCCCACCACCACCACCAACCTTTCAACAAATTGAACCTATGGCCTAGGCTGACACTCCATGACTGTGCTGAGGGGGTGATGGGGGTGATACGTTCTTATAGATGCTTACATTCCCGTCAGCAAGATCTTCCTGGGCCGCCACCAGTGGCCCCCCCCTCTACTTCCTGCTTCTGCTGCGGGTTTCCCAGTGGCAGAGGGTGAAAACAATAAGAAAATCTATTGACAGTGGCAGGACTGGAGGATCCTTCAGTTGGTGAATTGTGGGTCACCTCACCAGAGAAGGAGAGAGAAAGAGCTGTTATTTAAACTAAAAGCTTCCTCATCAGTCAACAGAATCACATCTGGAGCGAAACATCTTATGCTTGCACTAATGTCAAAATCACTGGGGTCTAGGCTAACTTCATAATACACCTTGGAGTTTCTGATCTGGTCTGTAACACTTTCTCAAGCCCAGTTTCACAATGAGAAAGTGTGATTAGTGAATTTCCCCTCATGTATCGGTCATTCACTGTGAGAAGAATTTCTCTGGTCGCTGTAAAGTCACAACCCCATGGGCAGCAGTGTGGGACATGGGTTATAGAATCAGCACTATCTGCAATGCTTTCAACATGATTCCTCAGTCATATAGCCTTATCTACTTTAACGTCAGCAATCAGAGTTGCTTTTTGTTTTGGTAACTACATGAAGCTAAATTAAATTTGCAAGCCATTGCTCAGTGGGTGGCACTCATATCTCTGGATCTGCAGTTTTGAGTCCCACTCGAGATGTACAGAAATCAAGACAGGTACTCTTGTCAGGGAGTGCTGCGCTATCGGAGATGCTGTCTTTTGGATGAGACGTTGCTTCGAGCCTGCTCGAGCCGATGTAAAAGATTCCATGGCATTATTTCAAAGAAGAGCAGGAAAGGTATCCTCAGTTCTACTGACCACTGTTCACTCCTTGGTCAACATTATAAAACAGGTTATCTGATCATTAGCACTTTGCAGTTTGAGAAGCGTTTGCTGTCTGCATGTGGCTACTGCATTTCCTACTTTACCAGCTGTAGGGTCTTTTGGAATAGCTGATACTAGAGAAAAGCGCTATATAAATGCAGACCTTTCTTTTTTAATCAGTGACACGATTCTTAATATCAGGGTGGTCACTTGTATATGCAGCTGCGGCTGTGAGGGTGGCACGGTGGTTATCACAGTTGCCTCACAGCACCTCTCAGGATTCAATTCCAGCTTTGGGTGACTATCGGTGTGGAGTTTCCCCATTTCCCCCGTGTCTGGTTTCCTCTGGGTGTTCCAGATTCCTCCCACACTCCAAAGATGTGTAGGTTAGTTGGAATGGCCATGTTAAATTGCCCCTTAGTGTCCCAGGAATTGTAGATTGGGAGGATTAGCAGGGTAAATAGGTGAGGTTACTGGAATAAGTTTTGGGTATGATGCACTTTAGGAGAGTTGGCACAGACTTGATGGGCTGAATGGCCTCCTTTAGTACTGTAGGCGTTCTTCTATGATTCTGCCTGAGCAGGAGAGAAATTGGCAGGATCATATGGGCAGCAGGAGATGTGAGACTATTTGGATTAGTTCTTTCAGAGGCAAACACACAATGGGCTGAATGGCCTCCATCTGAGTCATTCTCGGCTCTACCCCAGTGAGAAAGGAAAGCTGATTCATCCTGGAAGACGCTGGGAGGCTGAAACATGTGTTAGAATGCTGAGGGTAGTTTAAAAAGCTTGTGGCTGGTATACATGAGTTTAGTCATCTCTAAGTGACAGGGTGGTGACTGCCTTGAAAGCCCTGGGGCACTTGGATGTGTGATGGCACTTGCGGCAGGTGCAGTGTGTGATGTGATGTGTTTTATAGTCCTCTGCTCCAGGCTGCTGTCAGCTGATTGCATCTCATCTTGGGTCTGCACCATTCAGCAGGGCTCTCCTACTGTGCTTAGTCAATCACAGCGGACTGAATGTATTCGCTGCAGGAAGATGAGTCCCCAAAGCACTCTCAACACTCAGCTGCCAAGTCCAAATCCCTTTGTGCAGCTACCTTCCTCTGTTCCAACGTCCTCTTGCCCCATCCGTCCTGTAGACATTGGTACATGGCATCCGGTACTTCATTACGCTGGGCATTTCTCCTGTGCTGTGACTGTTGGCAGATTATTACACTATTTCATAGAACCCTACAGTGCAGAAAGAGGCCATTCAGCCCATTGAGTCTGCACCGAGTACAATACCACCCAGGGCTTACCCCCATATCCCTACATATTTTACCCACTAACCCCTCTAACCTACACATTTCAGGACTCTAAGGGACAATTTTTTAGCATGGCCAATCAACCTAACCCGCACATCTTTGGACTGTGGGAGGAAACCGGAGAACCCGGAGGAAACCCATGCAGACACGAGGAGAACATGCAGATTCCACGCAGACAGTGACCCGAGCCGAGAATCGAACCCAGGCCCCTGGAGCTGTGAAGCAGCAGTGCTAACCACTGTGCTACCGTGCCGCCCCGATTTCCTCACTCATCCACCAACAGAAACTTCTAGCTACGCCATTGGAGACACTCAGAGCAGCAATTCGATTGACTTAGCTTGATTTCCAGTTTGGCAACGCCAGGTCCAGGTACATTTCATTTTTGGTACCTAGCTCTCTCAAAGAACAGAGAAGGTGTTCATTCCATTCCCTGCTTAACTTTGTACCAAAACTCAGAGGGGGCTGGAACTTTTGTGGTGTGAGAGATTGCCACAGCTCTTATAGAATAGAATCATAGAATCCCTACAGTACAGGGGGAGGCCATTCGATCCATCGAGCCTGCATCTACAACAATCCCACCCCATCCCTATAACCTCATATATTTGTCCTGCTAATCTCCCCCAAAACTAGGGTCAACATCAGTAGGAACCCAGGTTCAATTCCGACCTTAGGCGACTGGTTTGTGTGGCGTTTGCACGGTCTCCCCGTCACTGCATGGCTGTGCTCCAGTTTCCAGAGATGTGCGGGTTAGGTTGATTGACCATGCTAAATTTCCCCCTAATGTCAAGAGGATTAAGAGGGTAACTATGTGGTGTTACTGGGATAGGACGAGACCTGGATGGGATTGTGGTCAGTGCAGGCTCGATGGACCTCCTTCTATGAACTATTGGTGCAAGACAGTTAGAAACATCTGGATTTTGCAACTTAAATTGGAGTCTCAGATAGTTCCTATTGCAAGGCAGCTTCCAACAAGAGTTCCAACTTCCTGCACCACCCTTCCCTAGGGACCTCCATGAGAGGTTGGGGGCAACAAGGGGGATTCCTCCATGCATTTTTGTGGTACCTCTAATGTCCTGTATCGGAAGTTAGAGTCATAGATTCACAGAGGTTTATAGACACAGGCCATTCAGCCCAACTTGTCCATGCCACCCTTTTTTTTAAACCCGTAAACTAATCCCAATTGGCACATTTGGTCCATATCCCTCTATACCCATCTTGCCCATGTAATTGTCTAAGCGTTTTTTAAAAGACAAACTTGTATTCGCCTCTGCTACTACCTCTGGCAGCTTGTTCCAGACACTCACCACCCCCTGTGTGAAAAGAAATTATCCCTCTGGACCCTTGTGTATCTCTCGTCTTTCACCTTGAACCTATGCCCTCTAGTTTTACAGTCCTCTACCTTTGGGAAAAGATATTGACTATCGAGCTGATCTATGCCCCTCATTATTTTATAGACCTCTATAAGATCACCTCTCAGCCTCCTACACTCCAGAGAAAAAAGTCCCAGTCTATCCAGCCTCTCCTTATAACTCAAACAATGAAGTCCTGGTAGCATCCTAGTAAATCTTTTCTGCACTCTTTCTAGTTTAATAATATCCTTTCTAAAATAGGGTGACCAGATCTGTACAAGTGTGGTCTTACCAATGTCTTCTACGGCTACAACAAGATGACCCAACTCCTGTATTCAATGTTCTGCCCAATGAAACCAAGCATGCCGAATACCTTCTTCACCACTCTGTCCACCCGTGACTCCACTTCCAAGAAGCTATGAATTTGTATCATCTTAGCGAGAAATACACTACAGGCCACATAATGTAACATTACATCTGCTGACCAGATGAGAGATAATGGGATCATGTCCCACATTGTTCATGTCTCAGACTGCACTGCTGTATGTGACTGGGACTAGTGTTACATACATTATTTGTATCATGTAACTATCTTCCACTGACTAGGGATGGGCAATAAATGCTGGCCAGCCAGTGATGCCAGCAACGTCCGCATCCCATAAATTAATTTTTAAAAAATGCATTCATCGAATTGACAGTACAGAAAGAAGCCATTCAGCCCATCGAGCCAGCATCGACAACAATCTCACACAGGCCCTATCTCTGTAACCCCACATATTTACCTTCCCAGTCTCCCTGACACTAAGGGGCAATTTATCAAGGGCAGTCAACCCACACATCTTTCAACTGTGGGAGGAAACCAGAGCACTTGGAGGAAAGCCACACAGACACAGGAAGAACATGCAAACTCCATACAGACGGTGACCCAAGGCTGGAATTGAACCTGGGTCCCTCGCACTGTGAGGCAGCAGTATTAATGGCTGAGCCAGCATACCACAAGATTCCTCGGCATTTACCTTCTCTGGTAGCCACAGTGTTTCTAACGTTAGCTCAGTCCAGTTTCTGGTCTATGGTAACCCCCAGGATGTTGATAGTGGGTGATTCAGTAATGATAATGCCCCTGAATGTCAAAGGGCGATGGTTAGACCCTCTCTTGTTGAAGATGGTCGTTGGAGAAAGATTCAACTGTGACTTCCAAAAGAGAAAATAATTACAGATCCATTGGTTAAAGGTGGGGTTGTGGGATTAGTTAAGCTGTTCTTACACTGACACTAAGGACCAAATGGCCTCCTGCTGGCCAAATCCATTCTATGATTCCCTTTGAAGTATCCTATTAATAATCTGACTGTGTCAATTACTGCCGATGAACTCCTTTGTTGTTGAAAATTTACTATTACTGGCATGCAATCTCATTCGTTCAAGACTTAATTGTTGTTGGAGACTTAAAAAAGGAACAATATTTTCTAACTTTTTCTTGGTTCACTCCTCTTCGTAAAATCTTTCTCTCTCTTTATTTGTTGTAGTATTTCACAATTTTTCAATCTAATTGGTGAAGGAGATGGGGAAATTTTCCCATCCTGCCCACCACAGAACGTAGTGGGCAGGCGGCCACATAGGTCTGTTATCCTCGGTCGGGATTTTGGGATGAGCGTGGCCGGAAAATCCTGTCCAAAGCTTTTCTTTTCAAGGGATCTGAGCATTGCTAGCAAGGCCAGCATTTTTGCCCATCCTCCATTGCCTTTGAGAAAGTGGAGGTGAGTCACCTTCTTGAACCGCTGCAGTCTATGTGGGCAGCTACAATTACAGTGCTGCTCCAGAGGGAGTTCCAGGAGTTGATCCCCTGACAGTGAAGGAGTGATAATATATTTCCAAGTATGGTCGATGTGTGGCTTGGATGAGAACTTGTAGGTGATGGTGTTCCCAATCATTCACTGCGCTTGTCCTTCTAGATGATGAAGGTTGCGAGTTTGGGAGGTGTTGTCGGAGGAGACTTGATGAGGTTACAGTGAATTCTGTTCACGGTACAGACTGGTGACACGATGCACCAGTGATGAACAGAGTGAATAATTAAAGGAGTGGATGGCCAATTAAACTTTATGTCGGATGGTTTTGAGTTTCATGAGCCTTGTTAGAGCTGCACTAAACCAGGCAAGTGGAGAGGATTCCATCACATTCCTGACTTGTCTCTTGTGGATCATGGACAGGATCTGGGAGGTCAGAAAGAAAATTACGCGCCATAGAATTCCCATTCTTTGACCTGCTGTTATAGCCACAGTATGAAGCAGCCGATCCAGTTAAGTTTTTGATCACTGGAATGATGATTCAAAAGTTAAAGTCTTTTTATTAGTGTCACAAGTAGGTTTACATTAACATTGCAATGAAGTTACTGTGAAAATCCCCGAGTCGCTACCCTCCAGTTCAGGTACGCTGAGGGAGATTTTAGCATGGCCAATGCACCTAACCAGCATATCTTTCGGACTGTGGGAGGAAACCAGAGTACACGGAGGAAACCCATGCAGAGAACATGCAGACTCCGCACAGACAGTGATCCATGCCGGGAATAGAACCTGGGTCCCTGGCGGGCCAAATGGCCTCCTTCTGTACTGCAGGGATCCTATGATTCTAACTTCAGCAATTTGACAAGCAAAGAAAATCATAAGAAGTCAAATGTGCAAACCTGACTAGGGGTAGATGCTTTATCGCTGCAAAATAAGGCCCATTTATTGTTCTCAGGCTCCTGTGCAGCCAGCTTTAGCACAATACCAATTGCTCGACTGTGTGTCCTGTGATTGGAGGCTGGACATCTCCTACTTAGCCCCGAGTGTTGCCTCCTGGGACGTCCCGTGTGGGGCCCACTGGATCCTCGATTCCACTTCAATTGTTCCCTATTAATAATAATTTAATTTTGCAATTGTCCATTTGATTGTCATTTCTAACTTCACAATACATCAATATTCATTGAATACATATATACATATTTTCAATTATCCTGTCTTAAATATGCATCAAATTTTACATTCCAATTAATCTTAAAAGTGACAATTTCACTCTATTGCTTGGTTACATTCCAGGATTGATCATTGCTTGACTACCTGTGTAACATTTCATATATCATCATTTCCAAATTTTACTCAGCGAACACGATTAATTATTACTTTAATATCTCACCGAGTTAGGTTCAGTAAATCATCGTGTCAATTTCTGTATTTCTTCATCACCGCGGGTCATATTTTTCATTATTCCCTGTCATTTTCTAATTATGTTTGGGCTGACACTTGGGAATGCAAGGCAACAGAAGAATATTGTGTTCAAAATTTCGCCAGAAAATGACTAAGTGTTTGTGCGTGTGCGCGCGTGTGAGCGACAGAGAGCGTCCTTCTGCATTTAATATTGCTTCAATTTTCAGAGCAAGAGCTCCAGTTGACTTTTGAAGTTAATTAATTACCTCCACTTGCTACTTGTTGACTATTAGAGTAGGTTAATTACTCACACCCATGAGAAAACAAATCCAATTTCTAATACCAACATGATAGATAAGGAGCAAGAGGCGAAAGTAACAAGAGAGAGAGATTGACATAAACAAAAACAAATTACTGTGAATGCTGGAATCTGAAATCAAAAGAGAAAATGCTGGAAAATCTCAGCAGGTTTGGCAGCATCAGCAGGGAGAGAAAAGAGCTGAGCTTTCGAGTCCAGATGACCCTCTGTCAAAGCTTTGCAAGGAGAGAAAAGTGCTGACGTTTTGAGTCCAAATGACCCTTTGTTAAAGCTTTGACAAAGGCACATCTGGACTTGAAACGTCAGCTCTTTTCTCTCCTTACAGATGTGCCAGGCCTGCTGAGATTTTCCAGTGTTTTCTCTTTTGGAGAGAGATCAACACTAGGGTGGGATTTGATTTGAATTGATTTGATTTAGTGTCATATATGTTGGTATACTGTGAAAAGTATTTTTTTTTATTAATGGGACATGGGCATCGCTGGCTGGCCAGCATTTATTGCCCATCCCTAGTTGCCCTTGTTCAGAGGGCAGTTGAGAATCAACCACATTGCTATGGCTCATGTAGGCCAGACCAGGTAAGACTTCCTTTTCGAAAGGACATTAGTGAACCAGGAGAATTTTTTCGACAATCGACAATGATTTTGTGGCCATTATCTGAATAATTTCAGATATTCCTTATTGAATTCAAAATCCACCATCTGCCACACTGGTATTTGAGCCTGGGTTCCAGAACATTAGCTGAGTTTCTGGATTAATAATCTAGTGATAATACCACTAGGCCATCGCCTCCCTTCATTTGCGTGCTATACAGACAAAGCATAATGTTCACAGATAAGGAAAGGAAAGAGTGCAGGAAGTAGTGTTACAGTTGTTGCTGGGATGTAGAGAAAGATCTTAGACTGATCAACAAGATTTCCTGACCTTCCTGCTGACAGTATTTTCCAGTTCTGTCAAAGTCAGCCACCTCTCATTGGGTTCCCCAGCAGTGGGGCTGGTGAGCCGTACATACCTTGGACTTGGGCGGGTCTGGAAGATCACCCCACTGGCTCACCAAGTCCGCCATGGGAGAGCCAGAAATTCCTGGTCTCAGGCACCTTCTTTACCCATTCTAATTTGATAATTTTTTTTTGAAATAAAAAAAATCACATTTAATGTTGAAAGCCATTTCCTCTTTGAGGGAATTCAACATTAGGAATGAGAGGCGAGGAGAAGCTGGGTCTTGGAATGATGACAGCGCACAAGGAAGTCACATGGCCTGATATCTTGGTGCCAGGTCTCTGTCAGACCAGCTCACCCAGCCCGACTACCCTATCTTTCCCCCGAAGCCCAGACAATCATCCAGTTCCCCTCTGAAAGTCATAACTGAGTCCAGCAGGAATACACTCTAAGGTCGTTCATTCCAGTTCTGAACCGGGTCACTGTATTTAAGAAAGAAACTCACGGCGCTTGTGATTTTTCTCTCAGTCACGTCAACTGGGTGAAAGCTGAGGAAACTCTGGCTGATGGGTACAGGTTTTTGGCTGGGGGTAGTTGGGTGGGGTGGGACAGAGGGGTGGGGGGAGCAGGGGGGCTGCTGGAATACAGCAGGGTAGATAAAAGGCTATTGGTAGGTTAGGGAACAGAAGAGCAAGGAAGTCGCATGGCCAATCAATCTAAACTGCATATCTTTGGACTGTAGAAGGAAACCGGAGCACCTGGAGGAAACCCAAGCAAGCATGGGGAGAATGTGCAAACTCCACACAGACAATCACCCAAGGCGGGAATTGAACCCGGGTCCCTGGTGCTATGAGGCAGCAGCGCCAACCACTGTGCCACCATGCTGCCCATGTTAAATTCCTTTTTTCAGTGGTGGTGTGGTCTAGTGTCTCTGTGTTGTGTTTCACAGGTTCTCTGTTTGTGCCACGACAGAGGAATAGAGTGAGCTAATCCGCCTCACGAGTCTGTTCTGTGATTCACTTTGATCATGGCGTAATTCCCACATTGGTTCCATATCCCTTTGTCAGCAATTACACTGCTTGATTGGCTTAGATAGACACAATAAAGACACCTGAATTTAGTACAACTCCAGTTCATTCATATGGGCTAGCTTAATCACGATTCCTGAGAATATAGTACAGAGATGACTCAGGCTCACTAATAAGATCTAGGTATTACCCTCACTGGTAAGGAAGTTGGCCAGGTTTCAGTCACTTGATACAGATATCTCCTTCTTGGAGCTCTGAGCTTAGCGTTCTGCTTTTTGTAACGGTTCCTGAGATGGAGTCTTTTTTGCACGGACAGCCAACAGCCTAGTGGTATTACCGCTAGACAGTTAATCCAGAAACTCAGCTAATGTTCTGGGGAGTTAAAAAAAATCTGGATTTACCAATGTACTGATGACCACGAAACCATTGTCAATTGTCAGAAAAACCCATCTGGTTCACTGATGTCCTTGAGGGAAGGAAATCCTTACTTGGTCTGGCCTACATGTGACTCCAGAACCACAGCAATGTGGTTGGCCCTCAACTGCCCTCCAAGGGCAACTAGGGTTGGGCAATAAATGCTGGCCAGCAATGCCCATGTTTAATTAACAATTTAATTTTTAAAAAATGCTCCAAGAGCCCTTCTCTTATACAGAGTCAGTGAAGTGATCAACCACATCATGCCCCGATATGCCTCAGTGAGGTTTCTTCTCTGGTCTCACGAGATGTCCTTAGTTGGCACTTTCCTGCTAAACTCACAAGTCCAGTTGTCATGCCTACAAATGCCAGCTCCACAAATATCCATCAATCTCGTGTTCTGACAACTTCAATTTGACCCCAAGCTTCAGCTTCCCATCAATACTTTGGCTGGAATTTTACTACCCTGTCCGTCATGGGAATTGGGGCGGGCACGGGGTGGACCATGGAAATGTGCGTTGTCCTTTGGTGGGATTTTACGGTTTTGGGATGAGCGAGGCTGTAAAATCCCACTCTTTGTGTATGAAGTGCTTCCTGGTGACACACTTGAAGGACCTGGCTCTCATTTTTTGGTTCTGCCCCCTTGTCCACATTTTCCCAGTTTGTTTCCCACACTCCGATCAGCAGGTTGATGCATTCTATAATGTTTGCGTTGTCCTCCTTTTCCCTTTGCTACATAATATCTACAACACAGGAACAGGTCATTTGATAAAGCAAGTCACTCGTGTTGTTAAAGTTCCACGCAAGCCTCATAGAAACCATACAGTGCAGAAGGAGGCCACTTGGCCCATCAAGTCTCCACTGACAACAATCCCACCCAGGCCCTATCCCCAAAACGCCGCATATTTACCCCACTATTCCTTCCAACCTATGCATCCCGGGACACTAAGCGACAATTTAACATGGCCGATGCATCTAACCCGCACATTTTTGGAGTGTGGAAGGAAACCGGAGCACCCAGAGGAAACCCACACAGACATGGAGTGGATGTACAAACTCCACACAGACAGTGACCCAAGCCGGGAATCGAACCCAGACCCCTGCAGCTTTGAAGCAGCACTGCTAACCATTGTGCCATTGTGCCTCCCCCACTTTCTTATATAACTCCATCAACATCTACCCTAATAGACTTTTTCTCCTCTTTATTTCGGTCTTTTTCTTGTTCACAAATCGTCAACTTGATTCTTCTACATGGCTCCTTCTATTCCAGGAGGAAACCTCAGAGAATTCCCTCCCTAAACTTTGCAAGTGATCAAGCAAGGTAAATGAGACCACCACCTTTCAGGCCATGTATCTTTACAAGGAATGAATGGCATAGAGATAGGCCATTCAGCCCATCAGCTCTATGCTGATGTTTAGCTCCACGTGATCCTCTTCACACTTCGCTTCATCAAACCCTCTGCACACCAACTTCCCTTTCTCTCTTATGATTTCCTACAGATTTTTCATAAATGTGTTGATGTGGTCTCAGCTATTCCCTGCAGTTGCGAGCTCCACATTCGAACCACTGTCTGGGGAAAGATGTTTCTCCTGAATTTGTTATTGGATTAATTGATTTCTAACGTGTAGCTGTCGTCCCTCCATCACTTGCGTATCCTCCACATGTGGAACCATCTTCTCCACGTTAACTGGACCAATGTGAGGTAATACATTTTGGAAGATCTAATACAGATAGAAAATATTCAGTAAATGGCAGAACCCTTAAGAGTGTTGATAGGCAGAGGGATCTGGGTGTACAGGTACACAAGTCACTGGAAGTATCAATGCAGGTGGAGAAGGTGGTCAAGAAGGCATACAACATGCTTGCCTTCATCGGCCGGGGCATTGAGTTTAAAAACTGGCAAGTCATGTTACAGTTTTATAGAACCTTAGTTAGGCTGCACTTGGAACATAGTGTTCAATTCTGAACGTCACACTATCAGAAAGATGTGGAGGCTTTGGAGAGGGTGCAGAAAAGATTTACCAGGATGTTGCCTGGTATGGAGGGCATTAGCTATGAGGAGAGGTTGGAAAAACTTGGTTTATCCTCGCTGGAATGACAGGCGTTGAGGGGCGACCTGATAGAAATCTACAACATTATGAGATGCATGGACAGAGTGGATAGTCAGAAGCTTTTTCCCAGGGTGGAAGAGTCAATTACTAGGGGGCACAGGTTTAAGGTGCGAGAGACAAGGTTTAAAGGAGATGTATGAGGCATAAGTTTTTTACACAGAAGGTGGTGGGTGCCTGGAACTCGCTGCTGGGACAGGTAGTGGAAGCAGATAGGATAGTGAGTTTTAAGGGGTGTCTGGTCAAATACATGAATAGGATGGGAATAGAGGGATATGGTCTCTGGAAGGGTAGAGGGTTTTGGTTAAATCAGGCAGTATGGTTGGTGCAGGCTTGGAGGGACGAAGGGCCTGTTCCTGTGCTATAATTTTCTTTGTTCTTTGGCCGTGTCAAACCCGAACATTATAATCTGGAAACCCTACATCCCATTACGCACAGCTTCCTCATTTTCATAGCAGCCATGCAGCAATGGGGAAGTTTCCACATAGACCAAAGACCTTAAGCTACTGCGCATGCATAACTGTGCCAAAACAATAATTAAATGGCCCACATGATTAGGTTGAATGCAACAACAGTAAGTGCACAGGTACAGCAGGCAGTAAAGAAGGCAAATGGTATGTTGGCCTTCATAACAAGAAGATTTGAGCATAGGGATAAAGATGTTTTACTGCAATTGTACAGGGTGCTTGTGAGGCCACACCTGGAGTATTGTGTGCAGCTTTGGTGTCCTTATCTGAGGAGGGATGCCCTTATAGAGGGAATGCAATGAACATTTACCAAGATAATTCCTGGGGAGACAGGTCTGCCATACGAGGAGAGGTTAAGTTGGTTAGGATTATATTCATTGGAGTTTAGAAGAGTGAGAGGGGATCTCATAGAAACTTATGAAAATCCAGCAGGGTTAGACAGGTTAGATTCAGAAAGAATGTTTCCGATGGTGGTGGAGTCCAGAACTTGGGGTCAAAGTTTGAGGGTAAGGGGTAAACCTTTTAGGATTGAGGTGAGGAGCAATTTCTTTACCCAGAGGGAGTTGAATATGTGGAATTCACTACCACAGAAAGTAATTGAGACCAAAACATTGTGTGATTTCACAAGGAAATTAGATATAGCTCTTGGGGCTAAAGGGATCAAGGGATATGGACAGGAAGGTGGGATCAAGGATATTGAATTTGATGATCAGTCATGATCTGAATGAATGCTGGACCAAGCTCAAAGTGCTGAATAGCTCACTTCTAGTTTCTATGTTTCTAATGGAATCCAAAATCGTGTACAGTATGCCAAGCGTAATCTAATCAAGGTTCTGTACAAGTTTATCATAACCTCTCTGCTTTTCAATTTTATCCCCCTGGGAATGAATCTATCACTGGAGATGTCTACAACTCACAGTGCCAATCTAACTGTGTGCAGTGAAGCTACACCTACCGCCCACACTGTCACTGAGCTCCGCAGGTGAAGGATGCTCACCCAGAGAGAAAGGAATTACAAATAATAATGCTATGGGTAATGCAGCGATTCTTTAGAATAAAAAAAAGTGTAGCCTAAATAATTTATTGGTAATATTTTATTAAGCATGTTATGTCTTTTTATGTACCAGGTACATAATATATATCCAATTACATTTTCTTTGAAGGGAATGTACAAATTGATCAATTGTACCATTGTGTCAGGATAATGATAAAACGCACTGATCCATGTTATCAATGGATGGTTGCACCAAATATGATAGAGATTGTCGTAGACTCAAAAACATAATTTTCCATTGTGTGAATCTAACCGTAATAACCTGGCTGAATCTGAAAGGTTGCTCTCTCTGCCTTCCCTATTGCCCTCATCTTCTGACATGAATCAATTAGATGTTTTTAAGAGTTTGAAACGCAGCTAGAAGACTGTGCAAAACAGGCTTGCTCATTTCTGCATCCGATATATCGACATGCACCCTCGTGCTGTAATCAGCCAGAATCTACCTCCTGTTCCCAATTACCCTTGTCAAGGTGGTGGTGTGCAGCCATAGTACTAATAGTACCATGTACACCTATAGTACTAATAAAGGGGGTTTCAAGAAAGACAATGTGTTTTCAGGTCAGGCTTCTTGCGGCTCAAGACCGCAAGAAACTACAGTAAATGGCAGAACCCTTAAGAGTATTGATAGGCAGAAGGATCTGGGCATGCAAGTATACAGGTCACTGGAAGTGGCAGGTGGAGAAGGTAGTCAAGAAGACATATAGAATGCTTGCCTTCATCAGCTGGGGCATTGAGTTTAAAAATTGGGAAGTCATGTTGCAGCTTTATGGAACCCCAGTCAGTGTTCAATTCTGGTCACCACACTACCAGAAGGATGTTGAGACTTTGGAGAGGGTACAGCAAAGATTTACCAGGATGTTGCCTGGTATGGAGGGCATCAGCTGTAAGGAAAGGTTGGAGAAGCCGGGTTTGTTCTCACCGGTATGATGCAGGTTGAGGGGGTGGCCCTGATAGAAGCCTACAAGATTATGAGGGCATAGACAGAGTGGATAGTTAGAAGCTTTTTCTCTAGATTGATGAGTAATTAGTAGGGGCCAAAGGTTTAAAGTGTGAGGAGCAAGGTTTGGGAGATGTACGAGGCAAGTTTTTTACACAGAGGGTGGTGGGTGCCTGGATCCTGCTGCCGAGGGAGGTAATGGAAGCAGATTTGATGGTGATTTTTAAAGGGTGTCTAGACAAATACATGAATAGGATAGGAATAGAGGGATTATGGTCCCTGGAAGTGTAGGGGGCTTTAGTCGGATGGCATGGTCGGTGAAGCTTGGAGGGCTGAAGGGCCTGTTCCTGTGCTGTAATTGTCTTTGTTCTTTGATTTTTGTTCTTTGTGCTGAATGTAGCCCAATCCATCACGCAAACTAGCCTCCCACCGTTGACTCTGTCTACACTTCCCCCTGCCTCAGCAAAGCAGCCAGCATAATCAAGCACCCAGACATTCTCTCTTCCACCTTCTTCTGTCGAGAAAAAGATACGAAAGTCTGAGATTATGCACCAACCGACTCAAGAACAGCTTTTTCCCTGCTGCCATCAAGACTTTCGAATGAACTGACCTTGCATTAAGTTGATCTTTCTCTACACCCGAGCTATGACCGTAACACTACATTCTGCACTCTATCCTTTCCTTCTCTATGAACAGTATGCTTTGTCTGTATAGCGCACAAGAAACAATACTTTTCACTGTATCCCAATATATGTGATAATAATAAACTAAATCAAATGAAGGATGGTGTCTGACTAGGAGGGGGAAATTGGATGGGATGGTGTTCGTATGTCTTTCCCAGTGATAGGTAGTGTGAGTTTAGGAGGCGTTAAAGGGAAGCTTTGACAAATAGCTGCAGTGTGTCTTTGTAGATGGTACACACCGTAGCCACATTTTATTCGTGATTGACAGAGTGACTGCACAAGGTGGTGGATGGAATCAAGTGGACAGCTTTGTCCTTGGTGGTGCCAACCATCTTGAGTGTTGTTGGAGCTGCCCTCATCCAAGCAAGAGGAGACAATTCTATCACACTCTTCCTCTTCCTCCTTCTGCTGGCAACCATGGACTTCCAGTGGATTGGTCCGTGATTATGCTGAGGAAAGCACTGCATTGGGTTGCCGTTGCCTTCTGCAGCACGGCAGGCCAGGAAACTCTCTCGCTCCCACTGCCTGCCATCCATTGATTTGAAAATATTGGAGGGCAGATAATTAACCTATTTGTCCATGTTATGAGTGCGCCTTCCATGGGCATCAACTCCTATTCATTCGCTAATTAATGTCAAACATCATCTTACATTAACATTGCAATGAAGTTTTTGTGAAAACCCCCTTGTTGACACAGTCCGGTGCCTGTGCAGGTACACTGAAGGAGAATTTAGCACAGCCATTGCACCTAACCAGCACGTCTTTTGGACTGTGGGAGGAAACCGGAGCACCCGGAGGAAACCCACGCAGGCACAAGGAGTACGGACAGTGACCCAATCCGGAAATTGAATCCAGGTCCCTGATGCTGTGAGGCAGCAGTGCTAACCACTGCGCCACCATGCTACCCTGAAGTGAGACTTGAATCCGTAGCCTCCGGTCTAGATGTAATGATGTTATCATTGCGACGTGACAGTTCGTGTTCCAGCTTCCTCTAATGCGGATCAAGTTCTGATTTTTTTTGCACTCTCCTCTGGTGACCCTTCTCCTTATCCTAAAAACACAAATGTTCCAAATATGTCGGAAACTTCAAGAGCACATATTATGAGACTAAACGCACGGTGGGTGACACGGTGGCACAGTGGTTAGCACTGCTGCCTCACAGCGTCAGGGACTCGGGTTCAATTCCAACCTTGGATTACTGTCTGTGTAGAGTCTGCACATTCTCCCTGTGCCTGCATGGGTTTCCTCCGGATGTCCCGGTTTCCTCCCACAGTCTAAAGATGTGTGGGTGGGATTGATTGGCCATGCTAAGTGTCCCAAGTGTCAGGGGGTTTGGCAGGGTAAATATGTGGGGTTAGGGGAATAGGGGCTGGGTGGGATTGTGGTCGGTGCAGACTCGATGGGCCAAATGGCCTTCCTCTGCACTGTAGTGATTCCATGATAAACTCTTTTAACCTCTGTCTAGCATTTATGTGAATAAATTAACACACTTGCCTTTATTGGTGTGAAGATGATGAAAGGAGTGCTAACAGGAGACTACAATTGGAATGGGGATCTGGTTGGATTGCGGTTATGGATGGTACACCTTCAATGAACTGTAAGATTATTTGGATGCTGAGCACAGACTGCAACAAATGTGGAACATTTTCTGCCAAATATTCTTGGAGCATGTACCTGGTGCAGGGAACCTTTGTGGGATCGTACCTTGGCAACTCCCTTCCATTTTCCCATTTGTTTCCCACTTCCCCTGGCTACTGGAGGCAGCACCAACTCCATCAGTGACCTCCTGCCAGATTCTCTGAACTGCTGCCATTCAGATTGTGGCCTGGAGTATCAAACAGGCCAGACCTCTCCTCATTAATTTTCTCCAGCAGCACCACAGTGTCAGTGAGTTTCCCACACCCTTCACTTCAAATGGCTGTTGCGGCTGGGCTAAGTCAAAGTGCCAGTTTTACGATATTCCTCTTTGTTGGTTGTGAGCTCCTACAAGCATGCCAGGGCCTGCGACATCAAGAGCCTGCCTGCCATCCTTAATTGGATGCCCAATGCAGAGACAGCCTAAATAAGGAAGTGCCTCAAAGCCGACAGGAAATTCCAGCCATGGCGTCCCGCTGAGTGAAAGATCGGAGAACTGGTAGAGGTTATCATCATTAGAAGTGGCAGAATCAGGCCATCTCCATTCCACTCCATCCCCATCTTTACAAATCAGCTTTGAAATTTTACCCTAGTCAGACCTCTCTTGGAATACTGTGCTCAGTTCTGGTCGCCTCATTACGGGAAGGATGTGGAAGCCATAGAAAGGGTGCAGAGGAGACTTACAAGGATGTTGCCTGGATTGGGCGGCATGCCTTATGAGGATAGGTTGAGGGACCTCCGTCTTCTCTCCTTAGAGAGATGAAGGATGAGAGGTGACCTGATAGAAGTGTATAAGATGCTGAGAGGTATTGATCAGGTGGATTCTCAGAGGCTATTTCCCCAGGGCTGGAATGGTTGCTACGAGAGGACACAGGTTTAAGGTGCTGGGGAGTAGGTACAGAGGAGATGTCAGGGGTAAGTTTTTCACTCAGAGGGTGGTGGGTGAGTGGAATCGGCTGCCGTTGGTGGTGGTGGAGGCAAATTCGATAGGGTCTTTCAAGAGACTTCTGGATGAGTTCATGGGACTTAATAGAATTGAGGGTTATAGGTAAGCCTAGTAGGTATGGGTATCATTGGCACAACTTGATGGGCCGAAGGCCCTGTTTGTGCTGAAGTTTTTCTATGTTCTAAATCATTATCTTTTGTGTAAAAGTGTATTTTAATTCCTGAAAACCTGAGCTCGAACTATAAGATAATTTCCCCCTTGTTCTGGAGCATCTCAACTCTCTATCGTAGAATCCCTACAGTGCAGAAGGAGGCCATTTGGCCCATCGAGTCTGCACCGACCACAATCCCACCCAGGCCCTATTCCCGCAACCTCACATATTTACCCTGCTAACCCCCCTGATACTAGGGTCAATTTTAGCATGGCCAATCAACCTAACCCGCTCATCTTTGGAACATGGGAGGAAACTGGAGGAAACCCACACGGGCAAAGGGAGTAAGTGCAAACTCCACACAGACAGTGACCTGAAGTCGGAATTGAACCCGGGTCCCTGGCGCTGTGAGGCAGCAGTGCTGACAACTGTGTTCCCGTGCCACCAATCGATTTCACTCATTCATCTAATCACTTAACTGCCACAACTACATTGCCTCTACATTCAAGGGAGCACCAAGCTTGTCTAGGAGACCTGTCCTCATAATTTAAACTGCTGTAATGGGTGCATGAAGCAAGATGGCACGGTTCCTTCCCATCTCTGAATCAGCAGATAGAGGGTCCAAGCCCCACTCATGAGATTGTAGCACGAATCCTGAGCCGGCACTTCAGTTCAGTACTGAGGGAATGTGTTCCTCTCTCAGAGGCACCACCATTCCGGGGATTTGGTGGGCGGGGGGGGGGGGCATTAAATCCAGGCCACAGCTGCCCTCTGATGTGGACAGGGAAGATCTCATGGTACTGTTCGAAGAACACAGGAACTCATTGTATCCTGCTCAACATTGCTCCCTCAACCAATACATAATAACAGATCATCTGGTCATTATCTTAATGCTGTTTGCAAAATGTGACTGTGTACAAATTAGCGGGGTCATTTCCCAGCATTTAATAGTCACAGTGGTTCAAAAGTATCTTTTTTTATTCATTCGTGGGACATGGGCATCGCTGGCTGGCCAGCATTTATTGCCCATCCCGAATTGTCCTTGAGAAGGTGGTGGTGAGCTGCCTTCTTGAATCGTTGCTGTCCATGTTCTATGAGTTAACCCACAATGCCATTAGGGAGGAAATCCCAGGACTTTGACCCAGCGACAACAAAGGAATGGCGATACGTTTCCAAGTCAGGATGGTGAATGGCTTGGAGGGGAACTTGCAGATGTTCCCATGTATCTGCTGCCCTTGTCCTTCTAGATGGAAGTGGTTGTGGGTTCGCTAGGCTGTAAGGATCTCTGGATCGACTGTATAGTACATTGAGATAACACAAGGTCATAGAAGGCGCTTTAAAAATGCAAATTATTCCCTGCTTTCTGCGAGATAAGATTCCTTAACATGCCGTTTAACCTGAATCTGAATGACAAGGGAAGGTTTACCAAAACAATATTGAAACAAAATGTATTTCCAGTCATGCAATAATTGTGCAGAAAGCAGAAAGACGAATTAATTTGTAACAAATAAGACAATTCAAACTTGTTCCAAGAAAAATGTATCTCTGCTGTGGGATCCTCAGTGTGGTTTGCCTCAGTTAAAAAGTTTCATTCTAAGGTATTTCTGCCGAATGTAACTAATCATGCTTTAAAGCAAACTTACCACTAATTTTGCCACATTTTAAAACTCAGCTTGGAATTCTGGGTTCAGCTTAGATATTGGCTACATCCTTTGAAAATACAATGTTAAGCAGAAATGGTTCTTCTCACGAACAGGCTTTCTCAGAAGGTAAACAGCAGTGTTTCATGATCACGGATCTCAATTGTTTATGCAGTTAAACACAGTTTGTACCCAGCTCTTTAAAAACCCAGGTAAACAAACTCATATACTGTTAATAACAGCTATCTGTTCAGTTCACTTCTGTTCAGATATGTTGAATCCTCTACAAACTTTTGGATCGAGTCTGTATTGTCTTTCTTTCTCTCTCTCTCTTACCAGTAAATTAATATCCTTCGCTTTCTGTCAATGCTAATTTTAAAGTGATGCTCAATAAATGAGGTTTTGTTTCTGACTAGTTATATCTGCGTCTATTCTAAGAAGAGAACAATCCCTGCACTGCTATTGAGGCATGATTAATTCCGTGATACAAAATTGGTACTTTGGAGCAAATTGTTCAGGAATTACCCGAAAACAACTTACAACCAACTTAAATGTAAAAAAAATATACTTTTTTGGAGAATCCAGCGCAAAGCTGAATGACTACAACAGGGACGCACACGTATCACAAAACTGCAGCAATCCAACAATAACTTGACCATCAATTTCTGATCCGTGTGTTGAGATAGCTATCTTTCATACAAATATTGAAGAATAATGGGTAAAAGCAAATCCATTTGAGGCTGGATGATTGAACTTTGATGACTAGGTATGGAATATAAAAACTGTCACAAGGTGCAAGCGTACTTGGTGCGAGAGTTCATTCTTCAGCTATGTACCTGTGCACTTACACAGTGGTGTTAATTTGTAATGAACTTCTGCTGGGGTTGCTCGCTCGCTAAAATGCGGTGTCTTTGGGGGAGCAAAATATTAAGATTTCAAGACGTTGTGCATTTCAATATTGAAGAGGAGGATTTCAGACTTAAATCTTTCAGAAATGAAAATGTACTCCCCCCCAGGGGGCATTTCTGCAGCTCAGAAGCCCGCTACTAACCAAGGAATGCCAGTGAATTATATATATTAAATAGAGCACGCAAACAAAAACAGTTCACACCAGGGATAAGAAGCCAATTAGAGAGCCATTGTTGCTGATTGTTTGTGTGTAACGAGGTTTTGAATAGAATTGAAGATAAAAACATTTTGTTTGACAAAGTCACCCTCTCTGTCTTAATTCCAACAGCACATTTTCTAACTTACCAATGATGCAGGCCATAGTCAAGACCCTACCAGATAAATGACATAATTACTATAACTTTTTGTTTCAAGGATATTATGGTGTGGCTGCATTTATATTCAAATTTTAATTGCTCAGGGAACTTGATAATGATTTACTGTAAGAGAAGTGTTAATTTGACTGACTTGAACAGTGCTACTGTACAGTCTTGGTTTTTATTTATTAAGTTCTAATTGATTTATTATTGTCACAAGTCAGCTTACATTAACACACACTCTGGTGCCTGTTCGGGTACACTGAGGGAGAATTTAGCTTGGCCAATGCTCCTAACCAGCGCATCTTTTGGAATATGGGAGGAAACCAGAACATCCAAAGGAAACCCATGCAGATATAGGGAGAATGTGCAAACTCCGCACAGACAGCGACCCAAGTTGAGAATCGAACCCGGGTCCCTGGCACTGTGAAGCAGCAGTGGCACAATGACTGTGCCACTGTGCCGCTCCAGTGGCAATAATGGTATGTTATGGAGAGAAGTTTAATCTAATTCTAATTCGAGGCCACTGATGCTTTTGAACTGAAGATGGCCTCTGCGGCACAGTAAGTTTAATAAGACATAACCATCTGCTTAATGAGAGAAGTTAGCCAATTTACATAAAAACATAAGAACATAAGAAATAGGAGCAGGAATAGGCCATCTAGCCCTTCGAGCCTGCCCTGCCATTCAACAAGATCGTGGCTGATCTGAAGTGGATAAGTTCCACTTTCCTGCTTTCTCCCCATAACCCTTAATTCCCCTGTCTATCAGAAATCTATCTACCCGTGACTTAAATATATTCACTGAGGTAGCCTCCACCACTTCAATGGGTAGAGAATTCCAGAGATTCACCACCCTTTGAATGAAGAAGTTGTTCTGGCTTTAACATTCTGGAGCTGTAAGCAAGGATATGGGTGCAACGACAAAGAATAGTCTGGCAATAGAAAAATACCTGACTAAATACTATGGGGTAGAAAGTAATATAGGTCCATTTTTGGTCCTCAACTCATCTGTCTAGAGGCAGCACATGTCTGAAGCAAGATGTATAAAGAGTGATGGAAATTGATTCTTGTGTTTCACCTGCATGATTGGAACAACCTATCCCTAAACTTGGCCATGTATCCTTCTTGATAAGTTTGTCAGTGAGGTTGTTTAATCGGAAATAGGCCCTTAAGTTACATTCTGAGCCTTACTCCTGCAGCAATGTTGACTTTGTGAAGTTGGAATTTGATGTTGGTAGAGGTGTAAAAAATTTGTAAAAGTGCTAGAGGGAAGGAAACGTTGCATGGTCTCTTAAAAACCTAGTGTCCTGTTTCAGTGCTTGGATGTTTAAAATGCAAAATACATACGGAGTCCAAGCTGAAGCATTTGTATCAAAAAGTCAAGCAGTAGTCTTGACAAGATAACCTGTTATTTTTGAATTTGCCCAATGAATTTAAAATAGGCACTCGGTTACCAAGAACCTATAGGATTTGAATTTGATGATGTTGACAATAGACCAATCCCATTGAAGGAAAATTGATAGGTCATCACAGGTATGAAAGAGAGTGCAGGGGGGAAAAACAAGGGAGCAATAGATGAACTGCCACTTCTCAAGCCTGGAGTGGGAGACAGCAGCTCTCAACTCTACCAGTTTTAAAAATCTGGAAAAACACCATCTAACAAGCAAAACATACCAAATCAGAAAGAATTTTCAGACAGAGGAATCAACAGAAGAACCCCAAAAGTTTCTGAAAGCCACAAAACCTGGTTGTATTTTTTTAAGAGTGATTGAATTCTATTATTATATTTTTGGTTAATGGATGCATATTTGTGTTTATTTGAACAGCATTCCATTAGACTCTTATTTTATTCAGTAAGTTACTTGCTTAGTTAAAGTCCCTGGTTAATTAAATAAATCAATTCTTAATTGTTAATGTTAAAGTGAGTATTTCTGTTCGTTAACTAGTGAACCCCACTGAAGAATTGTTCACACCTTCCTGCACACTTTTAACAGAATATGAGCCAAGGTACTCCTCTTTGGGGGATTTGATGTTACTCCTCAAAAGGGGGTCCACCTCCACATTGAAACACTCTGAATTCAGGTGCCTGGGATGCTATAAAAAGGACCCCACAAATTTTTCATTGGACAGGTGCTATCACAGGCCATCTTACTGCTATGTGGGTATGTGCCATGTTCACTCTCTAACAAATGGGTGCAGTACATTTCCAATCCAGCTGTTCTGTTTAGGACTGGGGCTTCTGTTGACTGTCAAAGTCACGTTGATGCTGAAAGCTGCAGAATCAAAGGTAGACTTCCAATTAGTAGCTTCACATGGTGGAATGGCAATTGAATGCAACGCAAGGGAGAATTGGAACTTAATGAATTCCGAAAGTTATATTGATCTGGTTAGCCCAATAGAAAAAGAGTTAGTTTGTATGGAAATTAGCTCATTAATATTCAAAATTGACCTTGTAGCTAAAATAGGCTTAATTAAATTCTTTTCATTGAAATTTGTGTCCCTGAGAAAAGGGAAAACAAACAGTTTACTGTTTTCTCCAAAATTAAGAGATTTATTAATTAAAATTAATATTAATCCAGATGCCTTCTTGAAAGGAAGTCTGATCAGTGCTGGAGTTAGACTCCCTCAGTACCCCCCTATAGACACGTAGTACCCTCGCCAATCCTGACACAAGCATCAGGGGTGCCCTTCACCCACCATGAGCTAGTAGCGGCCGTCTTGCCCCTCCTCCCATAATCACAGAGGTATTGGGGCCTTTCTTTGCTCCATTCTAGTTTTGTAGGCATTCTTGACCGAAAAGCCATCCTCCCCCCTGCTCACAGTCATCACCCCCTCCCCACTTTGCAGCCAGCACCCCCCTTCAGCCATTTCTGTCATTATGGCCATTGCATCCACCATTATAGACAAGTTCCCCTCCCCCTCACTTCACAAGCATCGGCCAGCCCCCCCCCCCACAGCAGATATAATGGGAGCCCCCCCACAATGGGACTCCCCAGAGGGCCCACCTGGTACTGGCCGCTGGTACAGGCTGGCACTGTTAACCTGTGCTGGGACAGTGCAAATCTGTGCTGGGAGTAGTACCAGGGCAATGCAGGGGACAGTGCCAGGGCAGTGCCAGGGGGCATTGCCATGGGGCAGTACCAGGGGGCAGTGCCGGGGGAGGTGCCATTGGACAGTATCAGGGGCAATGCCAGGGAGAAGCACCGGGGGCAGTGCTGGGGGAGGTGTCATTGGGCAGTGCCAGGCAGGCGCCAGAGACAGTGCAAAGGTGGCACCATGGGCAGTGCTGAGGGGCAATGCTGGGGCAGTGCGAGGGAGGGTACCAGTGTGGTGCCAGATTGCGGCTAGGGGGCAATGCAAGGGGATGTGCCAGAGGGCAGTGCTGGGGGCAGCACCAGGGATAGTGCCAAGCTGGTGCCAGGGGGCAGTGCCAGTGGACAGTGCCCGTGCATGTACCTTTCCTTCTGGGAGCTATAATTATCTTGGCTCCCCTGGCAGTTTCCCCTTGTTTGAATCCTGTTCTTATAAAGCTGTTGAAAACCTTGCCAACTTTGGCGTGTTATGATTATTCAGCGTGAGGGGATCATGTGGTGTGGAGGCCTGCTAATAATATTAAAATATATTTAAGTGAGGTTTCTTCTGCCTCTCTCCAATGTGTTCACATCCTTGCTATATGCAGTGCCCAGAACTGTACACAGATTCTAGTTGATATCTAACTAGTGTCTTGTATGGGTTTAGCATAATCTCCTTGATCTGTACTCTATGCCCTTATTAATAAAGCCCAGAATACTATATGTTTTATTAACTGCTCTTTCCACCTGTCCTGCTACCCTTAATGATTTATGCACAGACACACTCATGTCCCTCTGCTCCTGCACTCCCTCAAAGATTGTAATCCTTATTTTATATTGTCTCTCCATAGTCTTCTTTCCAAAATGCATCCCAAATAGAAGGAAACCGTTTAGATTATGGCCTCACAACGCCAAGGACCCGAGTTCAATTCTGGCCTCAGATTACTGTCTGTGTGGAGTTTGCACATTCTCCCCGTGTTTGCATGGGTTTCCTCTGGGTACTCCAGTTTCCTTCCAGTCCAAAGGTGTGCAGCTTAGGTTGATTGGCGATGCTAAATTAACCCTACTGTCATGGGGATTAGTAGGGTAAATGTCTAGAGTTATGGGAATAGGGTCAGAGTGGGAATGTAGGGTGGGTAGATACAGACTTGATGGACTGAACGGCCTCCTTCTGTACTGTAGGGACTGTATGATCACGACGAGGCAGCAGGTACATGGGAACACCGTCACTTGAAGTTCCCCTCCAAGTTACACATTACCCTGACTTGGAAATACATCTCCGTTCCTTCACTGTCATTGTCCTAGAACTCCCTTGTTAACACTGCTTTGGGTGAGCCTACACCACGGTGAATACAACCTTTCCAGAAGGCAGCTCATCAGCATCTTCTCAACGGCAATTCGAGATGGGCATGTCCCATGACTGAATAAAGAAAATCAGTGGCACGCACATGATCACACACATACACAAACACACACACAGACACACACATACACACATAGATGGACAGGCAGACACATACACACACAGACACGCACACAGACACACAAATACGCACACACACATACACACATAGACAGACAGACACACACACACATAGACACATATAGACAGACAGACAGACACACACACTCACACACACATAGACAGACAGACACACACGCACACACACACGCATGCGTGCACACACACACACAAACAGACAGACAGACAGACAGACACACACACACACACACACACACATAGACAGACAGACAGACACACACATAGACACATATAGACAGACAGACACACACACACACTCACACACACATAGACAGACAGACACACACGCACACACACACGCATGCGTGCACACACACACACAAACAGACAGACAGACAGACACACACACACACACACACACATAGACAGACAGACAGACACACACATAGACACATATAGACAGATAGACACACACACACACTCACACACACATAGACAGACAGACACACACGCACACACACACGCATGCGTGCACACACACACACAAACAGACAGACAGACAGACACACACACACACACACACACACACACATAGACAGACACACATACTCACACACACACACACTCACAGACAGACAGACAGACACGCACACACACACAAACACACACCCCAACAAGAAGCAGAAAGAAATGTTGGTGCTTTGAAAGGTGGCCCGCGCCAAGCACAGACCATTTGGTTGTCCCGTTACTCTTTGAGTTACAGTGGGAATTGAGATTAAAAATGATGCAGGAACCGTTCATGCTGGTCTGTTGTAAAAGTTCAGTAACAGAGAAATTGACGGTGAAAGACAAAATAAGAACAGAAAACAAATTGCCTCAGACAGCATATCCAATCCAAAGCCTTTTGGGAATTTTGTAATATCAGTTTTGAAGGACTACCTGAAATTTTATTCCATTCATACCTTGACCCAGTGCTATTTCAACAGGAATGTACTGCATAATACAAGCAGCCATAATGAACCGTGCTTCTCATGTACAACATTCCCAATTGTATTATTAGAAAGCAATATGTTCTAAAAACGCATACTAAATTTATTGATCCAGCAGTTGCAGAGATTTTGACTGTGAGCTGACAGTGCTTGCCATCATTATCCCATTGAATCTGATGCAATTTGAGAATTTACTGCCAGCGCACATTAACTGGAAAATCCTGCAGTTCGAGTCTGTTATTCACTGTTCAGCTACAACCTCATAAAATCCTTCCAGTGCAGAAGGAGGCCATTCGGCCCATCAAGGCTGCACTGACACCAATCCCACCCAGGCCCAACCCCCGTAACCCCACATATTTTTCCTGCTAATCCCCCAACACTAAGAGGCAATTTAGCCTGGTCAGTCGACCTAACCTGCACATCTTTGGAGTGTGGGAAGAAAGGTGCTGGGGAGTAGGTACAGAGGAGATGTCAGGGGTAAGTTTTTCACTCAGAGGGTGGTGGATGAGTGGAATCGGCTGCCATCGGTGGTGGTGGAGGCGAACTCGTTGGGGTCTTTTAAGAGACTTCTGGATGAGCGTATGGGATTTAATGGGATTGAGGGTTATAGATAGACCTAGTAGGTAGGGATATGATCAGCGCAACTTGTGGGCCGAAGGGCCTGTTTGTGCTGTAGTGTTCTATGTTTCAATTAAAGTGGAGCACCCGGAGGAAACCCATGCAGAGACGGGGAGAACATGCAAATTCCACACAGGCAGTCACCCGAGAGTGGAATTGAACAAATGGGTCCCTGGCGCTGTGAGGCAGCAGTGCTAACCACTGTGCCACTGTGTTGCCCTGTGCTATGGATCCATCCCCAGAGGCAGCATCAGCACAATCAATGACTCGGAATATGTATTTTCCAACCCTGGTCATCTTGTAACCGTGACCCTGTAGTGGAGATTAGATATAACCAAATTATCTCTATTAGTATCACCAGTGATCTGGTAAGCACTTTCCTTTTGCTGCTGCTGTAAGACTGTTAGAAACACAATGAGACGTAAAGTCTAATTCAATTACCATATCGGGGCAACACAGTGGCACAGTGGTTAGTACTGCTGAGATTCTGGAATCGCATGTAGGCCAACTAGGTAAGGACAGTAGATTTCCTTCCCTAAATAGCATTAGTGAACCAGGTGGGTTTTTATGACAATCGACAATGGTTTCATGGTTATTATCAGACTTTTAATTCCAGGGTTTTTCAACTGCCTTTGTGGGATTCTAACCCACAACGTCAGGGACCCGGGTTCACCCTTGGATCACTGTCTGTGTGGAGTTTGCACGCTCTCCCCATATTTGCAAGGCTGTTGGGAGGAGTCCCAAAGCTTTCAAATGGACCAGCCTGCCTTGCGTGGTTTCCATGCTAACACTGCAAGGGTGGCGTACGCATTGGAAAGCCTGGGGCATGAAATCCTCGCCATGACTGGTAGGCCCCAAGCAATGGCCAAGTCACAGCAGAGTCCCAGAGGATAGTGGCTGAGTCACAGATGGCCACGGCGGAGTCCCAGGGAGCCAAAGCCCAGTCACATCAGCCCACAGCTGGAGGCCTCAATGGGCTTCTCGAGTTTCTGTGGCCCATGGCTGAGAGGCCCGAGAGCTTGCAGGCGGCCCAGTGGGACAGCACCGCAGACACAGAGGTGGAGTGTTACAGATGTCCAGTCACAGACGGTCATGGCTGAGGGGCTGCAGAGTGTGGGCCAGTCTCAGAGGGTACTTGCTGCTGCTGTTGACAGGTGGCCCCCACTGAGAGGGTCCCTGCAGAGGGCTCGACCACCATGGCAAGAACACAGGTGGTCCTCCAGGACTGGCAGGGCCAGGTGATGCCAGAGTCTCCAGAGCTCACTGCAGAAGCACCACCATCCCTTGGAGTGACCCAGGGGCCCACAGAAACCCCGAGGGAGGAGGAAGGGCTTGAGCCTGTGTCAGGGCCTTCCACCCCAGGAGACTACAGTTATGGCTACACCTTCTGACAACCCCCTTCCTGACACCAGGGTATCTCAGGAGCAGTGGGATGAAAAGGGTGTCATGGATACGTTGCTGAGTCCTGAAGCAGGCCAGGACACTCAAAACCCAGTCCCTCCAGAGGACGGTCACCAAGGACATCACAGGCCATGGAGCACGGTCAGCAGATAGCCACCTCCACCTCAGATGTACACCAAGAGATAGTGACAGGCCACATCAGGTTAAGAAGTTGTAGCGACACTAAGATGGCACAGGTGAAGGGCAACATTAGGAAGATAGAATATTTAAACACTTTAAGGTCTCACATTCACACGTTTTAATATTATAATTTATTTTGAAAGCACTATTATAGTCACAATAAAGGTTATTTCACCCCACACCCGTGACTAACTTGTCTCTAATTAGCCTCTAACAGAAATGCACTTATCCCGCCTCCTTGCTCACCCTCTCTGCTCAAGTGCCTGGAAGCGACTTTTATACATGAGCTGTTTACCTGATTGGTCTGGTTGCAGTGAACAAGGTGGTTAAGGCGGGTGAGCTGGGACGATTGGGAGTGAAACTCACTAATTACCTTGTGGTGAATTTTTAAGAAATGCAAATTGACATTTCACCCGTTCTGGGTGGGCTCCCGATTGTGCTGATTTTTTTTCATGGTAACACGGGAATGGGCATGGCAGTGGGTGCCATTTCCACTCGGTGCATCACACCCGATTTTACAACATTTTTCCACCGCAAGATGGGCACGATGTGGTCATAAAATTCCACCCCAAGATCTTTTTCCACCAGACAGAATAGCAAATCCCCAGAGGATGATGTCTAGGATAGGCCTAATTCCCGCATTGGTGACTCAGGACCAGCTGAATTTGTCTAAGCTTATCAGAAAATCTCTACAGGGCAGAAGGAGGCCATTCAGCCCATCATCGACTCCCTACAGAGTATCTTATATAGGCCCTCTCCCCACCCTATCCCCATAACCCTGCATAGCCACTATGGCAAATGCAACTAACCTGCACATCTTGAAACACCAAAGTTAGTAGTCTAGAAGAGAATGTTCTTGTCAATTCAATGACTTATTTTTGCAAACTGGGAGGATTTCAGGAAAAGCATTGAGTCACTGGCAGCAAATTCTGAACTTCCATATTTAACTGCTCACATGCGGGTTCCAGAATTTCGGAGAAATGACAGCAAACACTGCCAGCTTTGCAGTCATTACTACTGTAAAATCTGATGCGTATTATAATCTTTCAGTAGTGGTTTCCAAAGAGCAAATGGGAATGGCGAATATCGCCCTGCTGTCCTTTGGGAAGAAGCTATAACTCTACATTTAATCCTCATTCACCTGCCTGTTGACTTCTGTTGAGTCTTTTTTCCCTGAATGAGGTTCCAATTCCTTAGAAAATACACGAAAAGCAAATTTATCCAATCACTATTGTTCTGGAAAGCCAACCATAACGTCAGTGCAAACATCAGGTCGTGCCCTGATCCAGACAGTCTCCATAGTCTCTATTTTCAATCTCTTTAAGATTAATAGATCCTGAAATTAATGAAGACTCTAACTCTAAAGAAATCATAATGTGAGCATCATTCTCTTTACTAATTCTAGTAAAGGAACAAATGCAACACTGGGGTTCAACAATGATTTTAATATATATTGCATTTCAGCGAGACCCAATACTGGAAACCAATTAAAAGGAATTATACTATCAGAAATAATAAGAATTCCTCAGTGCACATCTCCATAGTTGGAGATAGCAAGTTTCATATCTTAGTCTTCCTTCTGGTTTGTAACAACTGGAAACTATGGGGAGTCTAAACTGTTTAATTTCATGGAACAACTGTTCTAGCCAAAACTAAAATCACTTAATCCTTGCGAGCTGGCTTTCCTCACATACTTCCAAATCCATGTTTCCTTGCCGTCCACCACAGGACTGTGGAGTGCCAGTGATTATCTCCCAATTAGCCTGTCCGATTTATAGCATTGTTCCTTGTCACCCAATCTCCAAAAAGCACATTGGAGGTCACGTGCTATTACCAGTAAGACAATAATTATAATGCTTTGAGCTATCAAAAACTATAGGAGGCTAACCTTTTCCACCTGACTTTCATCAAGTCTCTAAATTTCTCACTATCTTTGTCCATTCCATGAGTATTATGAGTATTTGGATTGCATTAAACGATTGTGGGTTGACATGGTGGCACAGTGGTTAGCACCGTTGCCTCAGAGTGCCAGGGGCCCGGATTTGATTCCCGGCTTGAATCACTGTCTTTGCAGAGCCTGCACGTTCTCCCCATGCCTACGTGGGTTTCCTTTGGGTGTTCCAGTTTCCTCCCACAGTCCCAAAGACGTGTTAGTTAGGTGCATTGGCCATGCTAAATTCTCCGAACAGGTGCCGGAGTGTGGCAACTGGGGAATTTTCACAGTTACTTCATTTCAGTGTTAATGTAAGTCAACTTGTGACATCACTCAATCAATTCAGCTGCAGAACTTCTCGCAGGAGGAACAGGCAGTAAGAAATTGGGTGTGGAGGGCTGGGGTGAGATGGAGTTTGATTTGATTTATTGTTTTCTCATGTATTAGCATACAGTGAAAAGTATTGTTTCTTGCGCGCTATACAGGCAAAGCACACCGTACATAGAGAAGGAGAGTGCAGAATGTAGTGTTACACCGTACATAGAGAAAGACAGTGCAGAATGTAGTGTTACAGTCATAGCTAGGGTGTAGAGAAACATCACCTTAGTAGGTCCAATTCAAAGGTCTGACAGCAGCAGGGAAGAAGTTGTACTTGAGACTGTTGGTACGTGACGTTTTGTATCTTTTCCCCGACGGAAGAAAGTGGGAGACAGAACGTCCGGGGTGTGTGGGGTCCTTAATTTGTTGTCAATGATTTTTCTAAACATTCATTTCAACGGCTGGAAAATTAGCCAGACTCGCTGACATTTGCATTCATAACAGCCAACTTATAATATGAACAGACACATGTTTACTTTTTACTGATTCCCCCATACTGAGGGCATGATTCATTAAAGCTTAAACAGGGCAGGCTAATTGTAAGGCTTAAAGGAGTTTCCTCCTGTCCTTTGGAGAAATATGCTAAGCGCCTTGCTAATTAATTTTCACAAATGTGGATTTTTTTAATCTTTTTGCAGAGAGAGAAAGAGGAAAAAACAAAAGGCCGGTTTTGGAGACATGAAGCGAAGGCAGTTCGATGCCAGAAATACCCAGAGGGCCCGTCAACTTCTGAAAGTGTAAGGCCTCAGATGTGCCCTTCATCGGAGAAAGCCTCATCATTGGTCCTCATGAAAGATACAACCCGACACATTACATTGTGTGACTTCAATGAAGAAAAAGTTGGATGAAGTGAGGAGATGGATTGTAAGCTCTTGTTCTAAAGGAGTTGAAAGGATCTTTTGATCCTCTTGACACTGATTAACCTACTGTGCATTTATAGCACGATCTCCCAAGGGGAAGCGATGGCCTGGTGATACTATCGCTAAATTTTTAATCCAGAGACTCAGCTAATTCCTGGGGACCCGTGTTTGAATCCTGCCACAGCAGAAAAGAATCATAGAATCCTCCAGTGCAGAAGGAGGCCATTCGGCCCATTGAGTCTGCATTGACCACAATCCCACCCAGGCCCTCTTCCCATAAGCCCATGCATTTACCCTAGCTAGTCCCCCTGACACTACGGAGCAATTTAACATGGCCAATCCACCTAACCCGCGCATCTTTTGTATTGTGGGAGGAAACCAGAGCACCTGGAGGAAACCCACACAGACACGGGGAGAATGTGCGAATTCCACGCAGGCAGTGACCCAAGTGGGGAATCGAACCTGGGTCACTGGCGCTGTGAGGCAGCAGTGCTGACCACTGTGCCATCAATTGTCAGGAGAGCCCATATGGTTTACTAATGTCCTTTAGGGAAGGAAATCTGCCATCCTTACCCGGTCTGGCCTACATGTGACTCCAGAATCAGAGCAGTGTGGTTGACTCCCGACTACAACTAGGGATGGGCAATAAATGCTGGCCAGCCAGCGACACCCATGTCCCATGAATGAGTAAAATAAATATTCTGATAAGATTACAAATTCTGTCAACACAATTGAAGAAAGAGGATATGTTTCCCGATAATATGAATTTTCCATCTAATCAATAACAACACTTGCAGATATGTCTGACATATAAGTTTAATGGAAACTGTCACAGGATGCAACTCTGCAACATTGTTTAAAATGTACTTCGATCAGGGTAGTGGTACATGTAAAGTCTGATCATCACAGAATGTTCCAGCTATTATCCAAAACCCTCAGGCACAATAATTCAAAATGTCAAATTGGACGGGAACTCATAAATGCTCCCATTGTGCAAAGTCATTCGTTTATTGACAGTTAGAGGTGTTTATCTCTCCCTTAATGGGCTGACTTTAAAGTGTTTGATAGACGCTTGGAACTGCATGACCTGCCTTCTTGTTTTCAGTCTCGGTTTGCAATCTCTGCCGTGGGGCAGTGGTTAGCAATGCTGCCTCGCAGCGCCAGGGACCCGGGTTTGATTCCTGGCTTGGGTCACTGTCTGTGTAGAGTTTGCATCTTCTCCCCGTGTCTGCGTGGGTTTCCTCTGGGTGCTCCGGTTTCCTCCCCCACTCCAAAGATGTGCGGAATAGATTGGTTGGCCATGCTAAATTGCCCCTGAGTGTGCCAGGATGCATAGGATTGGGGGAGTAAGTACGTGGGGTTATGGGGATAGGGCCTGGACTGGATTGTTGCTGGTACAGACTCGATGGGCCAAATGGCCTCCTTCTACACTGTATAGATTCTATGTAAATGGGATTTTTCAGATGTGTTTTGCTGAGTTTTTTAAAATTATTGTGATGTTTATCCGTGTCTCTGCACTCCCGATGTTGTATAATTGCTAATGCCGTTGATACATTGTAATGTCCAGGACTTCTGTTTATGAGGGACTTCATTTGTTGCTTTCTCACGAATACTTCAGCATTTTTTATCTGTCACATCCCTCAGTGACACATAGACGTACAGCAGTGAAAATGTCAGAGTGAGTCAGCTTTAAGCAGACTCTGTCTTATGCAGTGTGTTATTTATACCAGGAAAGTAGCAATCAAGCGATTACACATATTACTCACACTCTCAAGAAACTATGCAAAAAAGAAAAAAAAAATCCTTTACTAATTTGTGTTCAAAGAGTTCTTGGTGTGACTTCTCTCCAAGTTCATGTCTCCCATTATTGAACACTTTGGCATTCCCATCGTCAAACAGGTCGAGTTGCTGAAAAATGAAAGTTTTGATGCATTGATAACAACAATTTGTATTTATATAGCTACTTTTTCATTGTCAAACTACCGGTCTGCCAGGCTGGTATTTCCAGGGTGCCCAGTGGGCAGTGCCAGGGTGCCAGGCTGGCACTGCCAAGGTGTCAGGCTAGTACTGCCAGGCTGGCATTGCCCAAGGGCCCCCTCCCCCCACCACTGATGCCTTACGGGCCTCAATGGCCTCTGGTCCCACCAGTAAGGCCATCATGTTGGATCCCTGTTGCTGGGGATCACGTTCTTCGCTGCTGTGGACCTCCATGGCATGTTCGGAAACATTGGCAAGTCCAAACGATTGCATCCTGGGCTCGCTAAAGACATGCAAACAAATATTTCCATATTGTAATCAGACTCACGCTGTTTGCTCTCATGAGGCTGATTACGTGGAAAAAATTATCCGGGAAGATCACGACTGGCCGGACACCAGTCGCGATTCTCGTTTTTGGCCTCCTGCTGACATTTTCCAGCCTGCTGTGCACCAGGAAATCTGCGCCCCGCATTGTCACAGTTTGCAACAAGTTCACCTTGACATAAAAGCCTGTCCTGGGAGTCTCCTGGGGGTGTAAAGGTAAGTATAGACCGTGGAGAAGAGGGATATGGCACGGCAGTGCCCTGGCATTGCCCCCGGCACAGCTTGGCACTGTCAGGTAAGATATAGCCCAGAGTAAGTTAGGGAAGCAATTCCAGAGCTATTACCGAGCCGCCCACAATAATAGTGCACCTCCCATCCATTGACTCTGTCTACACTTCCCGCTGCCTCGGAAAAGCAGCCAGCATAATTAAGGACCCCTCATACCTCAGACATTCTCTCTTTCACCTTCTTTCATTGGAAAAGAGATACAAAAGTCTGAGTCATGTACTAACCGACTCAAGAACAGCTTCTTTCCGTCAGATGCCTTCAGACCTTTGAATAGACCTAAATTGATCTTTCTCTACACCCTAGCTATGACTGTAACGCTACATTTTGCACTCTCTCATTTCCTTCTCTATGAACAGTAAGCTCTGTCTGCATAGCCTGCAAGAAACAATACTGTTTATTAATACACTTGACAATAATAAATCAAATCGCATCAAATCAGATTATAATCTGGAATGTATAACAATTGGGTAAATCCTATAGGTTTTTTGCTCTGTTGTTAGCTCTGAATCTATAGGCAGGTACTCACAAGGCATTACCATTGTGCGCAACTACAGCTGGAATTTGCATATTTTGAAACATAAAAATGAAAGACTTTCATTTTTATAGTGTCTATTCTGACCTTAGGATGTCTCAAAGCACATTGCAGCCATTGAAGTACTTTTCAAATCTAACCACTGCTGTAATAAATTCGGGGCTTGTTTTTGTAAAGAATCCTTCACACTCACTTAGTACTTTCGAACAAATTGCAGTACTTTAATGTTCGTCACTGTTGAGATGTATCTTCCAATTTGGACACAGAAAGCTCTCACAAGCCGCCATGTGACAATGACCAGATGATCTGTCAATTGAGGTATAATTATCGGCCAGGACATCGGGGATAAATCCTCTGTCCAGCTTTAATGTAATGACATGGAAACTCTTACATCCAGCTGAAAGGGAAGGGAGGGATTCAGTTTGACACTTCCAACAGTTTTTAAAAAAGTTTTAAAGTTTATTTATTCGATTCACAAATAGGCTGACATTAACACTGCAATGAAGTTAGTGTGAAAATCCCCTAGTTGTCACACTCCAGCACCTGTTCAGGGACACCGAGGGAGAATTTAGCATGGGCAATACACCTAACCAGCATATCTTTCAGACTGTGGGAGGAAACTAGAGTACCAGAAGGAAACCCATGCAGACACAGGGAGAATGTGCAAACTCCGCACATACAGTGATGCAAGCCGGGAATCGAACCTGGGTCCCTAGTGCTGTGAAGCAGC
This sequence comes from Carcharhinus amblyrhynchos, assembly GCF_965287045.1. NCBI lineage: Eukaryota > Metazoa > Chordata > Chondrichthyes > Carcharhiniformes > Carcharhinidae > Carcharhinus > Carcharhinus amblyrhynchos. Next base: position 8,998,523 of record NC_137328.1, read on the forward strand.
AGTGCTAACCAGTGTGCCACTGAGCCACACATTTGCTCAGTACTGGGATGTCCTGTCAGCATTAATCATTGTGCTCGAGACCTCGGGGGGGGGGGGGGGGGGTGGGTGTTGCCCGACCTCCCTTACCTCCACAGCATGTTTTGCAGCAATTGAGGAAAGCCACCATTGGCTGCTGGCAAGATCGTCTGGTCCCGCTGAAGTCTCAATGGGGCTCGCCCATCCCACCGCTTGGGAACCCATTGCACGGAAGAAGGAGAGGGGGGCACCTTTGGGGGTGATCATAAGAATCTGCCTGCAGGAAGGGTTTGGAAATTCTGTCCTTGGAATCCCATCCATTGACTCTGTCTACACATCCCGCTGCCTCAGCAAAGCAGCCAGCATAATTAAGGACACCACGCACCCCAGACATTCCCTCTTCCACCTTCTTCCTTTGGGAAAAAATATATAAGCCTGAGGTCATATAAAACCCACTCAAGAACAGCTTCTTCCCTGCTGCTGTCAGACTTTTGAATGGACCTACCTCGCATTAAGTTAATCTTTCTCTACATCCTAGCAATGACTGTAACATTACATTCTGCACTCTCTCGTTTCCTTCCCTATGAACAGCACGGTTTGTCTGTATAGCGCGCAAGAAACAATACTTTTCACTGTATGCTAATACATGTAACAATAATAAATCAAAGCAAATCAAATCAAATCAAACCTGAACCCACAATCTCAGAAATAAACGTGTTATCAACAAAGTCATTGCTGACAAAGTTCTAGGTACTGTTTGAGAGAAAGATAGTGACAAAGATAGATTTAGGAAAATCAAGAAAGTAATTTTAAGACTTTGCTGTTACTTTTAACCCTTACATCAGAATAAACTGAATGCAGTTTTTAAATTCATTTGTAGGATGTGAACATCTCCGGCAAGGCATGTGTACACAGTATAGATAGATAGATAGATAGATAAACAGACAGACAGATAACAGAGAGAGAGAGAAAGAGATAGATAGATAGATAGATAAACAGACCAGACAGACTTATATAGACAGATAGGCAGACAGACAGACAGACAGAGAAACAGATAAATAGATAGATGATAGACAGATAGATAAACAGACAGACTAATATAGATAGATAGATAGACAGACAGACAGAGAAACAGATAAATAGATAGATAGATAAAATTAAAGTGGTTCTATAAATATTCTGGTAAAATATTCTGTCTTAAAATCACATTGAGACATGCATGATAAACATAAATGCAAAATGGAAAATTTCGCAAGATGTAACACTAACATTGTCTAGAGTTTAACTCGAACCGAATTTATATAGTGAGTGCATTCAAATATTATCTCTCTTCAACAATTGTAAAGCATGATTATCACAGAATGTTCCAGTTACTATCTTGGACCCTTAGGCACAACAATTCAAAATGCTAGATCAGATAGGAACTCATAAATGTTCCCCATTGTGTAAAAGCGTTCATTGATTGACAGCCAAAGGTGTTTATTTTTGCCTTTGACGTTATGGTGCATGATTGAAGTTCACAGCTCCACGTCTGTCTTTGTGTCCTCTCTTTCAAATTGTGGCCCTTGCGGTGCTGAACGGGGTTTTTCATTATGCCATGTTTTGATTTTACTTTGATTATTTCACAATTGCGATGTTAATCTGCGTCTCGACACTCCCCACTGCTAATGCTGTTGATACGTCGTAATATCTGAGAGCTGTGTTTGCAGGGAACTTAATTTGTTTCTTTTTCGCTAATGCTTCAACGTTTTTCATCTGACACGTTCCTCGGTGACACATACATCGACAATAATGAAAATGTCAAAGTGAGTTGACTTTAAGCAGGCGGTGTCTTAGGCAATGAGTTCAGGTGACTTTTGATATCAAGAATGTGGCAATCAAGTGATTTAGAAATGTTATTTATACCTTCAAGAGAACGCATCAAAATCTTAAATCGTTTGTGGCTGACAATCTGCCAAGCTCATTTCTTGCATAATGATTGCTGTCACATATTTCTACCTGTCATGTCTGCTCAAACCTAATGCTGAAAAAATACCAGCTCTGGAATATTAATAAAAAAAAGCACCAACTTGCACTTATATACTGCCTTCAGTGTAACAAAACTTTGGACATCAAAAAGGGTTGCGAACTGAGATCAAATGTATTCCTGGAGGTCTCAAGGGACAAAACAGCACAGGAACAAGCCCTTTGGCCCACCAACCCTGCGCCAATTTCTAATCCTTACTTAGTCACGCTACCTATTGCCTAGACGTGTTTTCTATCCCTCTGTTCGCCTCCCGTTCATGTGTCTAACCAGATACGCCCAACATGCCTCGTTCCATCATCCCCACTAGCAGTACGTTCCAGGCACCCATCACCTTCTGTGTGAAGAACTTCTCCCAATCTCAGGCAGAGTGGCAGCGGACCCACATTTCCTCCCACTGATCTCAGGCAGACTGGCAGCAGACCCTCCCCCCCACCCCCCCTTGCTCCCTCACCGATCCCAAGCAGAGTGGCAGCGAACCCACCTCCCCCCCGCTACCCCCCCACACCGATTTCAAGCAGAGAGCCGTCGGACACTATGCACTCTCCTCCTCACTAACCCTTACAGATGGAATGCCTGAATCGGACTTGTATGGAGCACGTCTGTTTTGTGCCGATTCCAGATGGGTGCTCACGGTGGTAAAGGAGGAAGTGCTGGTGACGTTGGGCATGTAGCCCATTAAGTCAATTTAAATGCACGTATTTCGGGCACAGCCCTGATTGCGGCCATTTTCGGGCGTTGGTAAAGGGGGAGCTGGCGCGGAGGCGGGCGGGGATCAGCTACTTGCCTCATGCCCGACTTTACCAAGTTTTTGCGCCCGGAAACAGGTGCGATGCAATGGGCCCTCTGAATCTATGACGTGGACCTGTACGCCCAGATCCCTCTGTATGTCAATGTGCCTAAGTGTTCCACCATTTTCTGTAAAATCCGCACCTGAACTTGATCTTCCAAAACGCATCATCTTATCACCTGACCACTCTCCAGCCAATATCGGCCAACACGTCCATTCTTGTGAGGTACTGCAAAGCAAAACGGATCATTGTCCATTGGATGATACTTGACTGTTAGGCAACCTGCTTATTTTTCCTCCATTTTCAATATTTTTACACCCAGTAAAGAGAAATGTTTAAAAAAATGACAAAAGTGTCCTTTTTAATGTGCTTATGATTTTGTTAATCGTAGAACTGTGCAACCATAGACTCCCCACAGGGTAGAAAGAGGCCAGTCAGTCCACCAGGTTTGCACAGACTCTCTGAAAGAGCATCTTACTCACGCACACCCCCGGCCCCCACCCACAAACCTATGCTCATAACCCCGTGCTTAATCTCCCCAACCTACACATCTTTGGACACTAAGAGGTAATTTAGCATGGCCAATCCACGAATCAACATGCCCTTGTTTCAAGGGTTGTACACAGTGGCTGAACTTCAATTCCTGGAGACTCCTGGTTGCAATCCTGGAGGGTTGTAACACCTTGCAACAGATCACAAACAGCAATATTAGAAGAGATGACCAAAAGCTTGGTCAAAGCTTAGACTTGTTTAAGGTTTACTTAGATAGACACATGAGCGAAATAGGGATGGAGGGTTATAGGAGACTGTTTTAAATAAGGATCAGAGCCTCGGGACGCTCCTGGAAATCAACTATTACATGTGTTGATGGTTTTCTCATACTCCACAGCTGCGTCGGTCCACCTTGTTGTCTAACAAGGGGCATACACATGGTGGGTCGTGTGTGGGCTGCTCTTGGATGTTTCAAGAGTAGCCTAGTACTTTGCATCGTTTGTGTGCGCTTAAAACTGGACCATCAGATGGGCACCACGACAGCTCGGTGACTATCACTGTTTGCTGTGCAGATACATGGATTTGGGCCAGTGTCTGCGGGAGTTTGCGCATTCTCCCTGTGGTTGCGTGAGTTTCCTCCGGGTGCTCCGGTTTCCTCCCACACCCCAAAGATGTGCTCTTAGGCTGATTGGTGTAACAAATTGTCCCTAAATTATTCTCCCCTTAATCTGGTTTCCAATGGGGGTACCATAGGCATAGACATGGGTCAAGGGTGGAGGAGGAAAAGCACATTGTTAAGATGGCGGCGCGGGCTCGTTGGGCCGAAGGGCCTGTTTCCCGTGCTGTGTTGTTCTTTGTTCTTTGTTCTTTGTTCAAAGAGGTCTTTTGTAATATTGTACCTATATTAGCGAGTTGGGGGTTTTAACAAAAAAAGAAAAGATGTGGTTTTCACATGTAGGGTAAGATTTTCCAGCCATGCTAGCTCTGAAACTGGAAAAGGCCAAGGTCATAGGACATTTACATGATCCACCTCCCCCCTCACTCCGATTCCCATGGTGGGTGGGATGGGAAACTCCCCTCCCCGTAGATTCAAACTGACAGATTTATTGAAGAGCTGTTCTCTGCCCGGGGAACAAAGTGAAAGTAAAACATTATTTTCTGCAGCACCCTAATGACATCGCCATCACCATCAAATCTTGTGATCAGCTCTTAAAGGAACCTGCAAACACTTCAATATAAAACAGCTCTTAAGTAGCATCTAAAAGGAAGAGGCAGAGGAAGGTAGAGAGGTGGAGAGGCAGAGCCCAGCCATCTGAAGTCATGTCAGCCAATGTTGAAACAACACAGGTAAGAGAGATGCAACAACATGGAAAACTCTGCAGGCATTTTACACACTTGATGCCATAGCATGATCAAACAGATGGGTGCCAATTAAACACCAAGAGCCCAAATTTATTCCTTGCAAAAGAAAGGAAAGAAACACCGAAATTATATTGTATCTTTCACAAGGATATCCTAAAGCCCAATGCAACCTAATGCAACAGGGGGGCACAGTGGAACAGTGGTTGGCATAATGCCAGGGCCCCAGGTTTAATATACACAGCCAATGAGTTTGTAATAGTCCCAGCTCAATCTCTAGAGGAACCAGCAAAGTTCCCATTTAACCAGCCCCAGCAAAACCCTCTCAGGAGTAAAGGGCCCAGCTTCATTAAACGGAGCCTGACAATAAGTAACGATGTGAGATGGCCCCATGTCCAATAAATAATTTCTCCCTCATCCCTCGACCTTGATGGCCACACGAGGTCGCCTGTGAGAACCATACTAGAGTGGACACCAAAGGGCGAATTTTTCCATGCCACCTGCCACTGGAATCAGAGCGGGCGAGGGGCGGACCATGAGAAGGTCTGTTGAGCTTGGGTGGGATTTCCTGGTTTTGGGATTAGCGAGGCCGGAAAGCCTTGTCCAAAATATTGGGTTCGGAATGGTCCTGTCGTTGGTGAATGGGAAGACAGTGGAGCTGGGAAGGGAAGTAAGGTGGCCCTCCCTGATTGTTTAGAGCTAGTGGGGCCCTGTTGAGCATTCCCAGGACTCCCTAATACTAATCTCTTATTATCAGTAACAAGTGTTTGTTTACTGAGGGAGAAATGCCTCTACGCTGTTATCAGACACAGTTCGCACTATATCTCATACAGTCCTGTGTATTATTTTCCTTTATTTTAGAAAGGTCATTGGATATGAAGCTTCTGATTTTGTATTACTTTGAAAAGTCATGCAAACTAAAGAACTGTTCGAAGCACAAATGTTATATTACTCTACAAATCTTTTCCACCGAACCTGTGCTGAACAAATTCACTTTATAGCAAAGGGGAATACTTTTGCTCAACTTCACAATTCATTTGGATTATACGAAGTAAATATTGAAACGGATGACTTGATGTGGTGGAATTTTAAGTTCGGAGCTATTTTGCGTTGTTTAATTTTAAATCCATCAATTTCAGTTTGCTAACTTTTGCACATGTTGTCGGTGACCGTAAACATGTCTGGAATATTTTACAGATGATTAATACGTATTTACAGTTTGAATTGCGAAACCTGTACATAATCTCAAAATTAATGCGCACCTGCAGAAGTTTGCTTTCATTTTGACCTCCGTGCCTCCTGAACAGAAGCAGCAGATAGGACCTAAAATATTAATCTGGTTATTTAGACAGAAGTAATTAGAAGCAGACAGCAATCACTATTGGAACAGAATACTTGGAGTTTGAATTGTAAGGTAACTCACTGGGTACAGGATTCTAGTCAGAGCATCATCTACTCATGACTGAGCCAACACAGATGTTCCTATCACTGGTATTTATCAGCTGAAATGCTGTCAAAATTATATATTAATTTGGAATAGGGAAGTAAATTTATTATCTCCAGATATGCAAATTATACAAAGTTGAGTGGGAGGGTGTGATGCTTTTAGCCAAGCTAATGAGGTTGGCTTGCTAGAGTATGAATGACCTGATGAATCTTAATTGATGGCTAAATCAGAACAAAGAACAAAACAGCACGGGAAACAGGCCCTTTGGCCCAACGAGCCCACGCCGCCATTTTAACATTATGAGTCCCCCCTCCACCCATGACCCTCGTCTATGCTTATGGCATTCCACATTGAGGGAAGACTAATTTAGGGACAATTTGTTACACCAATCAGCCTAATAGCACATCTTTGGGGTGTGGGAGGAAACCGGAGCACTCGGAGAAAACCTACGCAAGCACGGGGAGAATGCGCAAACTCCCGCAGACACTGGTCCAAATCAGGTAGTCTCATTTTCCCTATTTAAAGCAGGTGTCCCATATCTTGTTTCCGGTATGAGTTCCTGTACTTGTTTTTGGTCCCTACCCCTGACCATGGCCACGGCTATGGCTGGGAACATAGTGTTTGAGAAACTGACACAAGGTTAGATTAGCCACTTCTCTGGATAAGCAACCGTTGACCTCACTCAGGCCTCGTCTGCACATAACCACTTGCTTCGAGAGCTGTCTTCCATAATTGCTGTCAATTATATCCACAGGAAATACAATAATAGATGCTCATTTAGCAACAGGAGAACATTCCTTCACTATTGTGAGATGCTCATTTAATGTAAGGGGTGGCACAATGGTTAGTACTGCTGCCTCACAGTGCCAGCAACGCAGGTTCAATTCCAGCCTAGGGTGACTCTCCATGTGGAGTCTGCGCATTCTCCCCGTGTCTGCGTGGGTTTTGTCTGGGTGCTCTGGTTGCCTCCCACACTCCAAAGATGTGCAGGTTAGGTGGATTGGCCATGTTAAGTTGCCCTGAAATGTCTAAAGATGTGTAGGTTAGGTGGATTAGCCATAGAGTTATAGAATCCTCAAAGTTTCAGAAGATGTTATACAGTCTGTACCGACTCTTCAACAGAGTATTTTACCCTTTCCCTGACCTTATCCCTGTTTATCTAACCAGGGTAAATGCCAGGGTTATGGGGATAGGACAGAGATGAAGGGAAGGGCTGTCTGGGTCAGATGTAGAGCCCAATTTTACCATTGCGTTGCACCCATTTTTGGGTACAAAAAATTGGTAAAGTCAGGCGTGAGATGAGTAGTGCGATCTGCGTCCACCTCCGCGCCAGTTCCCCCTTTACCAAGGCCCGAAAACGGCTACGATTGGAACCATGCATTTAAATTGACTTAATGGGCTGCGCGCCCAACCTTATCAGTACTCCCCCACTATGTTGGTCCATCCAGATTCGGCACCATACAGACCTGCCCTCAAAAGTCCGATTTAGGTACTCCAGCTAATTGTCCGACAGCTCTCTGCTTGAGATCAATGGAGGTGGCAGGGAGTGGGGAAGGTGGGTCTGACGGGCTCTCTGCTTGAGATTGGCTGGGGGGAGGATTCCACTGCCACTCTGCCTGAGATCAGCGAGAGAGAAGGGAGGTCCGCTGCAACTCTGGCTATGATCAGTGAGAGGGAAGGGGGGGGTCTGCTGCCACTCTGCCTGAGATCAGTGACGGGGAAGAGGGGTCCGCTGCCACTCTGCCTGTGATCATTGAGGGGGATGGGGAAATCGCTGCCATTCTGCCTGAGATCAGGGAGAGGGGGCAGCGATCGGTCTGGGTTGTCGGTGGGTGGAGGGTTAAGGGGGTCAGTAATGTTGTGGGGGTGGGGCTATGTCTGTGGGGGCCAGGGGCATGCATTCTCCCCGTGTCTGTGTGGGTTCTCCAATCTCCAAAGACGTGCTGGTTAGGTGCTAAATTTTCCCTCAGTGTACCCCAGCAGGCGCCGGAGTGTGGCGACTAGGGGATTTTCACAGTAACTTCATTGCGGTGTGAATGTCAGGCTACTTGTGACACTAATAAATAAACTTGACTTAACTTTTATTTATATGTATGTTACATATGTGATCATGGATATTCATTAGCCTTGTTCTAAATGGTTTATGATGTGGGTATGCCGGCGTTGGACTGGCGTAAACACAGTAAAAAGTCTGACAACACCAGGTTTTAGTCCAACCTATTTATTTGATAATATACTCGCAAGCTTTCGGGTTAGCCCCTTCGTCAGGTGAATGGAGAGTTCTGGCCTCAGACAGAGCATATAAAGCACAGACAGTTTAGAGATTACTGATTAGAATGCGAATCCTTACACCTAACCTGCTGTTCAAGACCTGAAGTGGCTGATAATGTGAGTGGAAGGAGCACTGATCACAGTTTAAAGAGATGTGTATTGTCTCCAGACAGTACAGTAAGTGAGGTTTTGCAAACCCAGGCAAGTCACGGGGGTTACAGATAGTGCGACATCTCAACAGGTCTCAACAGGGATCTTGGGTTCATGTCGCACTATCTGTAACCCCCGTGACTTGCCTGGGTTTGCAAAACCTCACTTACTGTACTGTCTGGAGACAATACACATCTCTTTAAACTGTGATCAGTGCTCCTTCCACTCACATTATCAGCCACTTCAGGTCTTGAACAGCAGGTTAGGTGTAAGGATTCGCATTCTAATCAGTAATCTCTAAACTGTCTGTGCTTTATATGCTCTGTCTGAGGCCAGAACTCTCCATTCACCTGACGAAGGGGCTAACCCGAAAGCTTGCGAGTATATTATCAAATAAATAGGTTGGACTAAAACCTGGTGTTGTCAGACTTTTTACGAAATGGTTTACACAGGGTCATGTGGTATTTAATGAGATGTTAGATCCAGTTTCTCATTCTCATTTCATAATGCACCAAGATTGATTTGGATAACACTTGTGCGCTCATTTGTATTTTGCACCTTGGCCACTCGATCACAGAAAAATTGACTCTGTGTTTTGATTTGATTTATTATTGTTACCTGTATTAGTATACAGCGAAAAGTATTGTTTCTTGCACACTATGCAGACAAAGCATACCATTCATGGAGGGGAGAAGGAAAGGAGAATATAGTGCACAGTCATAGCTAGGGTATAGGGAGTGATGTAGCCAGGGAGCCGCATTCTATCATTTTTTTTCTGTGCGTGCACAGTTGGAGGCGTCGATGGGAGCTGCAGGATTTCGGGCGTGTTAAGCCCTGCCCACAGGCTTTGCAGCGCAATTTGGACTCACTGACATTTTAGCAGGCAGAATGCATATGGGGACACCTGAGAACAGGTTTAAAAGTCGGAACTGAAACACCCCCGGTTTCAAGTCCACCCAGGACTTAGAGTCAAAATGGAAAAATAGGGCCCATTGAATCAGTGCAGATTCGATGGGCCGAATGGCTTCTTTCCGCACTGTAGGGATTCTATGGTTGTATGCATCATCATTGATGATTGACTCTCATTTTCAAAAATAAAAAGAATGGATCTAAAAATCATGATTTTATTGGTAGTTTAAAGAACATTTTCCGCAAGTCAGAAGACATAAGGATAGAAGTAGGCTATTCGGCCCATCAGGTTTACCATTCACTGAGATCATGACTGATTGATATAATTCTAAACTTCAATTTTCTGCCTTATCTCCATGACCTTGATTCCCTTACCAATTAAAAATCTGTCCTTCTCTGCCCTGTATATTCCTCATAGAGGTGGCACAGTTTATAACACTGCTACCTCACAGCACCAGGATCTTGGGTTCAATTCTGGCCTTGGGTCACTGTCTGCGTGGCGGTTGCACATTTTTCCCATGTATGCGTGGGTTTGCTCCGGTTTCCTCCCATAGTCCAAAGATGTGCGGGTTAGGATGATTGGCCGCGGTAAATTGACCCTGAGTGTCAGGGATACTAGCAGGGTAAACTAAATTGAGAGGGTTGGCTTATGAGTAGAAACTGAGTAGGCTGATAATATATTCATTGGAATTCAGAAGAATGAAGGGAGATCTTATGGAGACATAAGATTACGAAGGGAATAGTTAAGAGAGAAGCAGGGAAGTTGCTTCCACTGGCGGGTGAAACTAGAACTAGGGGCCATGGCCTCAAAATAAGGGGAAGCAGATTTAGAATTGAGTTGAGGAGGAACTTCTTCACACAAAGGTTATGAACCTGTAGCATCCCCTGCCCCGTGAAGCAGTTGAGGCTACCTCACTGAACGTTTTTAAGGCAAGGATAAATAAATTTTTGAACAGTAAAGGAATTAAGGGTTATGTTGGGCAGATAAGTGGAGCTGTGTCCACAGAAAGATCATCCATGATCTTACTGAGTGGCAGAGCAAGCTCCAGGAGCCAAATGGTCTCCTCCTGCTCCTAATTCTTATGTTATTATGTAAATACGTGGGATTATGGGGATAGGGCGTGAATGGGATTGTTGCCAGTGCAGACTTGATGGGCTAAATGTTTCTGTTTTGCAGAGATTTTAGAAGAGAAACATATAAATGAAATCCCTGAATAATTTTTGCAAATTGAGTACAGATCAAAATGAATTTAGCAAAAACAGACTTACTGAATTCAAATTTGGCCTTCATGCGACGCCGCACTGTGAAAACTGAAAGGGTTTATTTAATTTGTCAAAATTGCTTTTAACACACATTATGGGCTGTTTTATTTTCAGTCAAATAAGTCATTATTTTTTCATTTCTGTTGATAGTGGTGACATGTTTAGAGGAACTTGTATGCCATTAACGGATTCTTTAAACGTGCGACAAAATCGTACATCAGACTTTGATGTAACACAGAATCCAACTCAAACAGTGACACAGCTAGTTTAATTTCTCCCCTGCACTACTTGTACGGACTGAACAGGATGCAATTGAAACTCCTGGGGTGCAGTTTTGTACTTTTAATACAGGGTGCCGCAGTGGATGGGAAAAGTGACACTGAAGCCAGTGGCATTCTCCGCTGTGCTGTGAAAAACTTGCCAAAAAAAAAAAATTCCACAACACCATCCTGACAGGGCGGGCTCTGAATGAAATTGGGGGTGCTGTTATTAAATGTGGCCCTGATACAAAAAAAGGAAAGACAGCATACCCACATCACAACCCCCGTGGAACTCCTCCCCCAATGCATCTCGCCCATACAACAATTCCCATACACCCATAGGATCACTAAAGTGCAGGAGGAGGCTATTCGGCCCATCTGATCTGCACTGACCACAATCCCACTTAGGTTCTACCCCTGTGACCCCATGTATTTGCTCTAGCTAGGGGCAATTGACTATGGCCAATCCAGCTAACCCGCACATCTTTGGAGAGGGGGAGGAAACTGGAGCACCCGGAGGAAACCCACGCAGACACGGGGAGAACGTGCAAACTCCACACAGACAAGTGACCTGAGGCCGGAATCGAACCCCAGTCCCTGGCTCTGTGAGGCAGTAGTGTTAACCACTGTGCCACCGTGTCGCCCTACACTATCCCTCCTTCCCATCCCCAACCATCACCTCCCACGGTCCATACCCTTTCGCCTGGCAACCTTCTGGTACTGCTCCCCTGGCATTGCCTGATATGACCCTCGCCCCCCCCCCCCCCCCCGATTGGTGCACTCACCCGAGCTAGAAGTCAGCAGTCATAATTCACTTCGACATGAATGGATAACAACGGGGGTGGTGGTAGTGGGGGGGGGGGGGGGGGGGGGGGGGGGTGGCGGGGGGGGGGGGGGGGGGTTGCGGTGGTGTGTGGGGAGTGGGCTTATGCTGAGCGGGCTTGTCGCAGATTATCAGTAGAATCCTGATCATTAGATTTCAGTTTACTCCAGTTGGTTCCCAATGCTGAACATTGAAAAACCCATTACATCTCTCGTCAGGGGGGGTGGGGGGGTGGGGGGCGGTGTACAAAGAACAAAGAACAAAAACAGCCCGGGAAACAGGCCCTTCGGCCCAACGAGCCCGCGCCGCCATCTCAACACCACCAGTCCCCCTCTCCACCCATGACCCTTGTCTAATGTTTTATGGCCATCCACATTGAGGGAAACTGATTTAGGGACAATTGTGACAGAACTTCCCGCGACGTATGACACATAACATTGAAACACAGAAGATGAGAGCCGGAGGAGGCCCTTCGAGCCTACTCCGCTATTCATCATGATCATGGCTTATTGCCCAACTCAGTAGCCTAATCCTGCTTTCTTCCCATAACCTTTGATTCCATTTGCCCCAAGTGACACATCCAGCTGCCTCTTGAATACATTCAATGTTTTGGCATCAACCACTTCCTGTGGTAATGAATTCCACAGGCTCACCACTCTTTGGGTGAAGAAATGTCTCCTCACCTCCATCCTAAATGGTCTACCTCGAATCCTCAGACTGTGACCCCTGGTTCTGGACTCCCCCATCATCGGGAACATCCTCCCTGCATTTACCCTGTCTTGTCCTGTTAGAATTTTATAAGCCTCTATGATATCCACCCCCCTCCCCCTCATTCATCTGATTGTAGGCCTCTCAGAAGGTTTTGCATTCTGTCACTATTCACGCCCGATATGAATGGGAGTGCAAAATCCCGACCTTGGTAAACCGGGCCTGGTAGTAGTTGAGAACCATCCATATTGGAATAGAATGCATCACCGTCTGGGGTGTGAGTCCACTCTCACAGCCTAGAACTCCAGTCAAAGCTGTAGTTAGTGTTGACCGCACCCCTCCCCCCACACCCCCACCACCGCCAGCCCCCCCACCACATATTTTTACAGAGACACATTCAATGAAGTGACATTGCTGTGCATCCGCTTTGTCACACAGCGAACAGAAATACAGTTTACTCAGCGTTAGAGTGTTGGACAAGGGCTGTTAATATTGCAAAGTTAAATATTAAATCAAGGGCAATCAATGTTTCTTTAACTAATATAATTATAGATATAATTAATACCAATTGCATTCTTGAGAAATGAGGAAATTAAAAGATCCCTCACCTCTTGGGGATTTGCTGTATGAATATTGTTGATGAGTTAATTGTCATTCTTTTTGGAACCATGACCTTTTAAATTCAAATTGAGTTTTCCAAGGCACACTTGGGGCGGCACGGTGGCGCAATGGTTCTCACTGCTGCCGCACAGTGCCAGGGACCTGGGTTCGATTCCCAGCTTGGGTCAGTGTGGAGTTTGCACGTTCTCCCTGTGTCTGCGTGGGTTTCCTCCAGGTGCTTCAATTTCCTCCCACCGTCCGAAAGACGTGCTGGTTAGATGCATTGGTTAGGCTAAATTGCCCCTCAGTGTACCCGAACAGGCGCCAGAGTGTGGGATTTTCACAGTAACTTCATTACGGTGTGAATGTCAGCCTACTTGTGACACTAATAAATGAACTTGAGTTAACTTTTATTTGTATGTATGTTACATATGTGATCATGGATATTCATTAGTCTTGTTCCAAATCTTTTACACAGGGTCATGTTGTATTTAATGAGATCCAGTTTCTCATTCTCGTTTCATATGCACTACGATTGCTTTGGATAATTAATCTGTAGTTTGCACCTTGGCCACTAGATCACAGAAAAAAATTGACTCTGCCTTTTGATTTGATTTATTATTGTCACGTGTATTAGTATGCAGCGAAAAGTATTGCTTCTTGCGCACTACACAGACAAAGTATACCGTTCATGGAGCTCATGGAGGGGAGAAGGAAAGGAAAACATAGTGCACAGTCACAGCTAGGGTAAAGAGAAAAATCAACTTGATATATGGCAGGTCTGATGGCAGCAGGAAGAAGCTGTTCTTGAATCGTTTCGTATGTGATCTCAGGCTTTCGCACCTTTTCCCAATGGAAGAAGGTGGAGGAGAGAATATCTGGGGTGCGTGGGATCCTTAATTATGCTGGCTGCTTTGCCGAGGCAGCAGGAAATGTAGACGGAGTCAATGGATGTGAGGCTGGTTTGCGTGCTGGGCTGGACTGGACTACGTTCATAACCCAAAGTAGTTTCTTGCAGTTTTGGTCAGAGCAGGAGACATGCCAAGCTGTGATACTTCCAAAAAAGGATGCTTTCTGTGATGCATCTGTGAAAATTGGTCTTGCAAATATTGGATAAATGGTTCGTTATATTCTAACTGTAATAACGATTATTCAGACACATTCATTGGGTATTGGAGAAAAAAAATCATTGGAATTTAAGTTTGTACTTTTTTTAAATTGAATCCCTATAGTGCAAAAGGAGACCATTCAGCCCACTGAGTCTGTACCAACCACAACCACGATTCACATAACCCCACACATTTATCCCCCTGACAGTAGGGTCAATTTAGCATGGCCAATTGACCTAACTTGCACATCTTTGACTGGAGCACCCAAAGGAAACCCAGGCAGACACGGGGAAAATGTCTAGACTCTGCACAGTCAGTCACCCAAGGCTGGAATATTTGTTGAGTGGTTGCATCTCCAGCTGCCACCGCGAATCCTGGAAGTGGTGTCCTTTTCTGTCACATTGGCTTCATCCCAGCTGTTCAAATCCTCCTTCAGACATTCTCAAAAAAGTAGATGGTATTTTACAGCCTTGCTCGGGGGGGGGGAACTGGAAATTCCTGCCCCAGGTTAACGGAGATTTCCTTTGTCGGACCCTCACCCGTGCTGATTCCATGGGTAAAGTGTGGAGAACACGGTGGCACAGTGGTGAGCACTGCTGCTTTACAGCTCCAGTAACCTGGGTTTGAAACCTGGCTTGGGTCACTGGCTATGTGATGTTTGCATGTTCTCCCCGTGTCTGCATGGGTATCCTCCAGGTGCTCTGGTTTCCTCCCACAGTCCAAAGACGAGTGGGTTAGGTTGATTGGCCATGCTAAATTGTCCTTTAGTGTTCTGGGATATGTAGGTTAGAGGGATTAGTGGGTAAATGTATGGAGTTGCGGAGATAGGGCCTGGATGGGATTGTTGTCAATGCAAACTCGAGGGGCTGAGTGGCCTCTTTCTGCACTGTAGCATTTCTATGTTTCTAACACACATGTCCTTATTAAATTTTCTTGCAAGTCTGTCAGGCTTTGCAGGCTTCACGATCCAATTTGTTTATGTACCTTTTGATGGAGTTTTCCAATCTGCCGTTAATCAGGTGATACATCCATCAATCAAACTCCATTTCCTGATTCCACATCATAGTTGGCCACCCACACGTAAGACCACTCATTGTCCTGTTATGTAGATAAGGGTCTTTAGGGTCAAGACAGTACTGCTTTATAAAATTGTGTAAAAATTATTTTTTTTCTAGTGGAGCATCTAGAAAAACAATGTTTAGTCAAAGAAACAGCTGCAAATCTGATGCCCCAAAAAAAATCCTTGGGAAAAAAATCCAAGTCTGCAGTTCTCAATATGACTGATTATATAATTGGTCAGTAATCAAAACACAATCACATTTAGGTTTAAGTCAATGTCTATAATTCAATAATGATTCACTTAAAAATCAAATGTGCAGCAAAAATAAAATTACAAAATGTTGCGACTGTGGCTTTATGCCTAGACACTCATCAACCTTCAGTCCCATTTATTGCTCTAATACAATCTTCTTACAAATACAAATATCCTTCAATTCCTCATTCTCTCAACCTTGCCCCTTGAACGTCTAATTCTGAGGAATGCCTTGAATGTTCCGCAGTGAAGACGGACGCAAGGCAATCAAATTTCCCCATGAGCAGTTTGAGAATTTGAAAGCCCTTCTTTAAATACAAAGAAACGTAAGTAAAATTAGCAGTACAAGTTGTTATAATGTAACCAATGGTAACATGCTGTGAGGGGTCAGCTGACCCAGTCAACAATCTGACCAATGGCAAAGTGATGTGATGGTCAGCTGACCAGCTCACCCAGCATGGTGGCACAGTTGTTCGCACTGCTGTCTCACAGCATCGGGGACCTAGGCTCGATTCTCGGTTTGGATCACTGTGTGGAGTTTGCACATTTTCCCCATGCGTGGGTTTCCTCCGGGTGCTCCCACAGTCCAAAGATATAAGGTTAGGTTGATTGGCTGTGCTAAATTGCCCCTTAGTGTCCCAGGATGCGTAGGTTAGAGGAAGTAATGAGTAAACGTGTGGTTATGGGGATAGGGCCTTTGCTGGATCGTCATCAGTACAGAGTTGATGGGCTGAGTGGCCTCCTTCTGCGCTGTAGGGATTTTATAGATTCTATGATTTAGCTTCTGTGCCATTGCCCCATTCCCCACTATAAATTCTCCTGACCTTGCGTGTACTGGACCCACGTTTCCTGCCTACAAACCTTATAGAAGCTTTAACAGTCTATTTTCATATTTTTTGCGAATTTACACTCATTCTATTCCGCCTTACTTTATCAGCTCCTTGGTGCGCTTTTGCTGTCTTCTAAAATCCTCCTCAGGTTTACTGCTATTTCTGGCCATTTTATAGGTCTTTTCTTTTAATCTTAGACAATCCTTAACTTCCTTTGTTAGCCATGGTTTCACCGACTTTTCTTTTTGAGTTTCTGTGCCTTAAAAGAACATATAATTGCTGTGAACTATGTAATAGTTCTTTAAAGAAAACCCATTGCCTGTCTACCATCATATCTTTGAGTGTATTTTCGCAGTGCACCTCAGCTAATTTGTCTGTCACACCATCATCATTTCTGTTGTTCAAATGTAACTGGCTTCAGATTGAACGACTTCACTCTCAGCTATGGGGTGTTTTCTCCCTGCCCCACCAGCCACAGGAATCATGGCGGGCAGGGGTGGACCACGCAAAAGTCTGTTGACATTGGGTAGAATTTTTTGGCCTTGGGGTGAGTGTGACCAGAAAATCCTGACAATGATGTAAAACTCTGTCAAAGCTGCTGAAGGTGGTTGGGCCGAGGACACTACCCTGAGGAACTCCTGCAGAGATGTCCTCAAACTGAGATGACTGACCCTCCGCAACCACAACCATCTTCCCATGTGTCAGGTATGACTCCAACCTGCGGAGGCCTATTGATTCCAGTTTCACCAGACCTCCTTGTTGCCACACTTGGGCAAATGCGACCTCGAGGTCAAGGACTGTCACTCTCACCTCGTCGCTGGAATTCAGTTGTTTTGTCCATGTTTGGACCAAGGCTGTAATGAGATTAGGATCTGAGTGACCCTGGCAAAAACCAAACTGGGCGTCACTGAGTAGGTTATTGCTGAGCACTGCTTGATAGCGCTGTTGATGACCTCTTCCATCACTTTACTGATGATCGAGAGTAGACTGATGGAATGGTAATTAGCTGGGTTGGATTTGTCCTGCTTTTTGTGTATAGAGGGTATACCTGGGCAATTTTCCACATTGTTGGGTAGATGTCAGTGCTGTAAGTATACTGGAAAAGCTTGACTGGGGGAATGGCAAGTTATGGAGAACAATTCTTCAGTCCTATTACCGGAATGTTATTGGTTTTTCCAATGATCTGATAGCTTGATGGCCGCTATTATTGAGGGAGTGGATTCCCTTGAACTTCCTGTCCACTAATCAATCCCCATGGGATTGAAGGTTTTAGGTTGCTGTGCATCAGCCCTCCCCCAAGCGAGAGGGTCTTTATTGCCTCATGGGGCAGTGTAGCTTTCCATCCCTGAGACCCATACACTTGCAACCTGTGTTCTCTCAAAGCAGGGCCTCACAGTCTTACCCTGTGTACTGCCCCTCTGTTGTGGCCACCTCCCACCCAGTTAGGAGCTCCAACAAGGAAGAGCACCCACCCGGCTACTGTTTGGATTGCACGGAGGAACCGGGAGGGAGCACAACCCGTTGGAACAAGGAGCGAACTGATATGAAGAGAAAAGTAATGCCAATGAGTTGCCAACCCACACCCCACAACCCCGACACCACCCCTTCCTCACTGCCTCACCTCTGATGGCTACGGTGACACTCAGCCCCGGCTCCGAGCCGCACTTCTGTGTATCCCCAGCATTCCACCTGGTGTTGCTTGTATGTCGGCCTGGAAAGTAATGGCCGCCTGAGTGCTCGCCTCCGATAGGCCCCTTGGAGGTGACAGCGCCAGGTTAGCACTTATGAGGCGCCATTGCAAATGGCAGCAATGTGATGTCACGTCAACCCCAGCTGAATATTCAGTGCAGTCTCAATATCTGGAGTGGGTGCTCGCTAATGTTATGCGGACACATTCAAATGAGTTTTGGGTTTTTCCCCGGTGTCTTCTGTAGCACCCTGCCGGCGAGGTTAGTTCAAAACTGGCAAAAGCAGTCTCGCTGGAGAGGATTTTTGAACTCTCCACGTTTTGAGCAAACACCACCATTCCTGCTGACGTAGAGAGTTGGCTCAAGGGATAGCACAGTGGCTCAGTGGTTAGCACTGCTGCCTCACAGCGTCAAGTTCGATTCCCAGCTTGGGTCACTGACTGTGCAGGGTCCGCACATTCTCCCCAGGTCTGCGTGGGTTTCCTCCGGGTGCGCCGGTTTCCACCCACAGTCCAAAGATGTGCAGGATAGGTGGATTGGCCGTGCTAAGTTACCCCTTAGTGTCAGGGGGATTACCTGGAGTAAATACATGGCTTTGTGGGGTTAGGGCCTGAGTGGGATTATTGTCAGTGTGGGTCAAAAAGCCTCCTTCCGCACTGTAGGGAAAAAAAAGATCCCGCTGTGAGAGCGGTGAGTGAAGGTTGACTGAGTGAAGGAGGTAATGCGATTCAGTGAAGATTGAGTGAGTGAGGGAGGTGTGGTGAATGATTGAGTGAGGATTGAGGGTTGAGTGAAGAAGATGATGTGAGTGAGGGTGGTGATTTGAGTGAGAATTGAGTGAGTGAAGAAGGTTTTGCGGGTGTTGAGCAAGTGTTGAGTGAGAATTGAGTGAGTGAAGGAGGTGATGAGGGTGTTGAGTAATGTTTGAGTGTTTGAGTGAGTGATGGAGATGATGTGCGTGAGTGAGGGTTGAGGATTGAATGAGTGAGGGCGGTGACGTGAACGAGGGGTGAGTGAGTGAGGATTGAGAGTTGAGTGAGGGAAGGAGATGATGTGAGTGAAGGTGGTGATGTGAGTGAGAGTTGAGTAAGTGAAGGAGGTGATGTGAGTGAGGGTGTTGACTGAGTGAGAGTGTTGAGATGGGTGAGGATGAACATGTGAGTGGCTTTGACCATTCTGTTGTTGTAACTCAACCAAGAAGTTCGCAGTTGCCCCACAGGAAAGGTTTGGGTCTGTTTTTCGGCATCGGGGCAGGCTGATAATCAAAAAACAATAAAACAGCAATATTGATTTTCTGATTTAATAATGTTGATAATAAGAACAATACTGACAACAGCAGTCATAATGAAACTCATAACTCTATCAATCAATCCCAAATTTATCTCCTTTCAAACACTCAGAGATGGTGACGGTGAAACAACCACATCAGCAATCAATGTGAAAGAGATTCATGCTTGCATCCCCATTGAAACACAGAAAATAAAAGCAAATGACTTCAGTTCCTCATTAAACACCTATTATTTGGAGCAGTCACACAGCCCGTGCTCACAAATTCAATGTGTCACTGTGCTCTCCTCCAAGAAGCGCATAAACAAAATGGTTCACAAGATGATAAACCTGAAAATCAATGGGAATAAAACAAGGACAAAGAAGCTGTCAGTTCCTAATTGGAATAACAAGCGTGGAATGCTGAAAGACTCCAAGCAACATTCAGGAATACGTGATGGCTACAAACTTAAAATGTGTCTCTGGTCGATGTCCTTTCCACCTCAGTGCCACCAGGAGGGGGACTTCAAGGTCGGGATTCTCCCACCCTTATCTGCAGCTGGGATTCCCCAGTCACTCTACAGTGAATAGAGTTTTGGCTGGGTGCTAACTTCTCCGTTCTCGCCGACAACGGTAGCGAGGTGTGCGAGACCGGAGAATTCTGGCCAAACTCTCTCACGATATAGAGGATAGTTTCAGCATCCCTTCAAACCGTAGCACGGACCTGGGGGATTGTGAAAGTGGATTTGATTGAGATCGTATGACCTCGTCCCACCCGGCTTTTGGCTGTACACTGGGAGATCAGAGAGTCTGCTCAATGGCGCCCCTGGAGCTCGGTGGCCAGCTTCGCAATTGAGCTAAAGGTCCACCACCTGCCACCTCCACCCCCCTCACTGGCGGGAATCACATTCTGGCATACTTTTGCACCAATTAACATAAGATTGTATTTTCAAACTCGCCCAAAAAAGCGAGTCTGAAACTCTCCCCTTTCCTCACTCATTCGACACTTAGAATTTTTTGTAAAATTCCGCCTGCTTGTACAGATTTCTTTCCCTGAAGGACATTTTTTTAAAAGAATAATCAACAATGGTTTCATGGTCATGCTGCACAGTGGTTTGCACTGCTGCCTTACAGCTCCAGGGATCTGGGTTCCATTCCCGGCTTGGGTCATTGTCTGTGTGGAGTCTGCATGTTCTCTCTGTGTCTGCGTGAGTTTCCTTCGGGTGCTCCAGTTTCGTCCCACACTCCAAAGATGTGCAGGTTAAGTGCTTTGGTCATGCTAAATTGCCCCTTAGTGTCCCGGGATGTGCAGATTAGAGGGATTAGCAAGGTAACTATATGAGGATATGGGGATGGGGCCTAGGTGAGGCTGTTGTCGGTGTTGACTCCATGGGCCTCCTTCTCGACTGTAAGGTTTCGATGATTCTTTCTATAGTTCGATCCAGATTTGTGCTGAATCACACCATCTGCTGTGGTGGGATTCGAATCCAGGTCCCCAGAGCATTACCTTGAGTTGCTGAATTACAAGTCTAGTGAGAACACCTCTGTGCCACTGTCTTCCCAGTTCACTGTGTGGTTTATCAGCCTCCCTGTAGTAAACCAGGAAACATAGCTGACTTCTCTAGGTAGAGAACAAAGGCTCATATCTGATATTTCACTCAGTTCTGTATACTGGAGTTTTACTTGTCACCAAATAAAGTTATTAACTTGAATGAGCAACATTCGACTGAAAGCTTGAGACTCCTGATGCCTGAGCCTTAACTGACAAAAAGGCCCATTCCCTATCGCTCTTCTGATCATTGATCTCTGTTAGCTCCCAGTCAAACAATGCCTTAATTGTAAAATTTTCATCAATGGTCTCCCTCCTTTCTACCTTTGAGATCTCCTCCAATCCCATGAGTTGCTGCACTCATTAAATCTGTCATTCCCAAATGTATTATTTATTTATCAGTGTCACAAATAGGCTTACATTAACACTGGAATGAAGTTTCTGTGAAAATCCCTTCATTGCCACACTCTGGCATCGAAGGGGGAACTTAACATGTCTTTCAGCCTGTGGGAGGAAACCCACGCAGACATGGGGGGAATGCGCACACTCCGCACAGACAGTGACCCAAGCCAGGAATTGAACCAGGGTCCCTGGCACAATGAGGTAGCAGTGCTAACCACTGTGCCACTGTGTCACCCCACATTGCTTAGCCTTCAGCTGCCTGGACCTTAAACTGTGGAAACTCCTCCCTACAGCTTTCTGTCGCCGTCTTTCTACCTCACTTCCTTCCTTTAGGACGCTCCTTAAAACCTATCTCTTAGTCCAAGTTTTTTTATCATTTGACATAATGGGCAGGATTTTATGACCTCGCTCATCCCAAAACCGTGACAACCCGCCCAAGGTCAACGAACCTTTCCATGATTCCGTCCCTTTCCTGCTCCGATTGCTGTGGCGGGAGGAACAGTAAAATTTTGGCCGATATCTCCTCATGTGACTTAGCGTCATATCTTATGCTATAAAGCTCTTGTGAGAAACCTTGGGATATTTCATTACATTAGAAGTGCTACACAAATATAAGTTGTTGTTGGATCAGAAACTCCCTCGCCAACTTCACACTGAGCCTCACAGCCATCACATTATCAGTTTAGTTTTGACCCCTGCTGTTTACATTGAATGAAAAGTCCATCTAACCGTAGGATGCCAACTACTGTAATATTCTCAATGGCTCCCCATTACCGCAAAGCTAATGTGTTGTGGAAAAGCAGATTAACATTCAGAAACCACCCATTGTTCAGTGTCAATAGGCTTCTAATGGGTAAAAAAAAACTTGCGTTTATACGGCACCCATCATGAACACACAACATCCCAAAGCACTTTACAGCCAATGATATACTGTGGCTGGAGTTTTCCAGTCCTGCCCGCCACGGGAATTGTACAGAACAGGGGTGGGGGCAGACCATGCGAAGGTCATAGAATCCCTACAGTTCAGGAGGATTGGATGGGATTGTAACTCCCTCTGTAACCCCACATATTTAACCTGCTAATCCTCCTAACCTACACATCTTGGGACACTAAGGGGCAATTTAGCACGGCCAATACACCTAGCCTTCACATCTTTGGACTGTGGGAGGAAACCAGAGCACCCAGAGGAAACCCACACAGACATGGGGAGGATGTGCAAACTCCATGCAGACAGTCACCCGAGACCAGAATTGAACCCGGGTCCCCGCCGCTGTGAGGTAGCAGTACTAACCACTGTGCCACCGTGCCACCCCAATATGGTTGAGTCTCAATTGTCCTTGAGCAACTCGGGATAGACAATAAATGCTGGCCAGCTAGCAACACCTATGCCTCATGAACAAGCAACATCCCCTAAGTAAATCAACGTTGTGTTTGACTTAAACCCACTTGTGTGGCACCTCATTACTTTTCTCTTTACTGTAATTCCTGGTGGATACGTAAGATACGTAATACTCTCTCTATTTCTGTCATCTCCTACAGCTTATATGCTTCAAGTTATTAGTGCTTGATAAATTCTGGTCTTAGAATCATCCCTGTTTCTAACTGCTTCACTAATGGTGTCCAGTTGTCTGTGCATTACCTCTATTTCACATCTCTCCCTCATCTATTCCTCGTACCTTCTTAACCTCCCCTCTTTGACCAAGCCAATTAGATAAATATTTGAAGGACAGTGGTGGGGCGGGGGGGGGGGGGGGGGGGGCAGGACTAATTGGATAATTCTTTCAAAGAGTCAGCACATGCAGAATGGCCTCCTTCTGTGCTGTAATCATAGAATCTCTAGTGTGCAGAAGGAGGCCATTTGGCCCATCGAGTCTGCACTGACCATCCAGGTTCTATCCCCGGAACGCCATACATTTACCCTAGCTACTCCCCCTGACATTAAGGGGAATTTAGCGTGGCCAATCAACCTAACCCGCATATCTTTGGACTGTGGGAGGAAACCGGAGCACCTGGAGGAAACCAACACAGACGTGGGGAGAACGTGCAAACTCCTCACAGACAGTGATTCCAAGCCCAGAATTGAACCCGGGTCCCTGGCACTGTGAGGCAGCAGTGCTAACCACTGTGCCACCGTGCTACTTATCATGCTGTCCCTATTTCAATAGGAAGGCATTGGCTGTTGTATTAATGAGTACGCCTTTCATTCTTTCCTGTAAATTATGTCAGCAATGTAGCTACTAACAAATATTCATTTTGTGAATGACACTTGCATTCTGAGTGGCTTGTTGCGTATATTATTATGGATACATTTCCCATGTTATAATTAGATTACATCCATAAAGCTGGTGATGTTTATAGACATATCCTGAAATTAGCTATTAGCAAGTCTGACAGGTTCCTCCTTCCTCTGGAGCCAAGGAACCATTAGCAGGTAAAAGTATTAGGCAAAAAAATATACTTGAACAGCTGCATCACTTTATCTCAATATTGAAGATATCCCTTCAGAGTTAACCCAAAGGCTGACAACAGGTCTGAGAAAAACCCTGTCTCCCAAAACTGTCTGGTTTGGTTGCTAATGATTGCTGAGGATTTTTGATGGTGATTACTGCAATAAAGTTGATCAAACACCAAGAATACTTTTTGTTTTAAGATGCCACTTTTCTAGAAATAACAGCAATAAATTATTCTTTATGAATCTATGGAATAATCTGCCACCCAAGGATGGGAATGGCTTTGATACAGCTCTCAGGCGGGACATAAAAGATCCTGTGGCACCATTCAAAGAAATTCAGGGAGCTTTTCTGTGGAGAGTTAATGTTTCAATTTGTTCTGGGTTCTGCCAGAGGATCAGAGGGAGGCATGGTGGCACACTGGTTAGTACTGCTTCCCCACAGTGCCAGGGACCACAGTTCAATTCCAGTCTCAGGTGACTGTCAGTGTGGAGTTTGCACGTTCTCCCCATGTTTGTGTGGGTTTCCTCCAGGCGCTCCTGTTTCCTCCCACAGTCCAAAGATGATCGGGTTGGGTTGATTGGTCATGCTAAATTGCTCCTTCGTGTCAGGGGGATTAGCGGGGCAAATGCGTGAGGTTATGGGGATAGGGTGGGTTTATTGTCAGTGTAGGCTCAATGGGCCGAATGGCCTCCTCTGCACTGTGTCTATGATCATCGATCTGAAACGTTATCATGGCTTCCTTTTCCATGCATTTTGCCAGACCAATGTCATTTTATTTTAATGATGTAATCAATCATAAAGGATTGTGAAAACATGTTGTGGGTTAATTTATTAAAACTTGGCACATAAGAAGAGTTATTAATGGATAGAAATCTTAAAAGATATCAGCAGCAGAGCCGTGTGGGTGCATTCTGTTCGAAAGCAAAATTGAAACTGAGACTGGATTACCTGACACACTTCCTTGCTAGTGATGTCATGCTGCTATCCCTTAAAGGCATATTACAACAACACAGTTGACAATTTCCAACATTTTCTGTTTTGTTCTCAGATTTTCAGCGTCCCAACAGGGAGTGCTAGGAAGACAGAAGAACTCTTCCTTCACAGTTTTTTTCCCAAGGCACACACTAAGCTCAAACTGAAATGTTCAGAGGTAACCTCTCCCAATCCGAGTGTTTTTACCCAAAAGCAGAAGCCTGAGGCCTGGAAACAGCATTTTTTAAAAAAATTTAGCTCAGGAATAGCCTCAGGAATAGAAAAGTCTGCAAGATTATGAGGGGCATGGACAGAGTGCAGAGTCAGAAGCTTTTTCCCAGGGTGGAAGAGTCAATTCCTAGGGGGCATAGGTTTAAGGTGCCAGGGACAAGGTTTAAAGGAGATGTACGAGGCAAGTATTTTACACAGATGGTGGTGAGTGCCTGAAACTCGCTACTGGCGGAGATAGTGGAAGCAGATACAATAGTGACTTTTAAGGAGCGTCTGGACAAATACATGAATAGGATGGGAATGGAGGGGTATGGTCCCTGGAAGGGCAGGGGGTTGCAGTTCAGTCAGTCAGCACGGTCGGTGCAGGTTTGGAGGACTAATGGGCCTGCTCCTGTAATGTAATTTTCTTTGTTCTTTGAATGTTAGTTGAGGACAAGGATGACCCATCAAGGAACGTACTTGACAATGCTTTGTGGCCACAGACATACAAGATGGATGTGACGAAGGATGACCCAGACTCGAAACGTTGGCTCTGTTCTCTCTCCACAGACGCTGTCAGTCCTGCTGAGATTTTCCAACATTTTCAGTTTTCTGTTTGTACAAAAACGATGGCCATGTTAGTTGATGTTAGCTACTGCCCCAAGTAAAACCAGGTCCTAAGAGTCTCAATACATCAGGAGACGAGAGAGCAATATAGGAAGAAAATGGTGGAAGGAAATATATACAGTTAAATCCAGAAGACTCTATAATGTGTTGCGGTTCACTCAGGGAGACTGAGTTGCTATGGCGACAAGCACCTTTACATGCATGTTGCTGTGTGGACCCAGAAGGGAAAAAGCAGTACAACAGGGAAATAAGAATGCTGGTCTGAACTGTTTTATCTTCTTGGGGGCTATGGATAGCGAAGATCGAACCTCGAATATTCTTTCTTTATCATATCTGACCAACGTCTCCCACTCTTACCACCTGACATTGATGTGTATTAGGTGGATTTGCAAGTTGTTACTTAACATGCTATCATTGCATATTCCTTGACCCCTGAAGTGGCACGGGTGGCACAGTGGTTAGCACAGCTGCCTCACAGCGCCAGGGACTTGAATTCAATTCCGGCCTCAGGTGACTGTCTGTGTGGAGCTTGCATGTTCTGCCTGTGTCTGCATGGGTCTCCTCCGGGTGTTCCAGTTTCCTCCTACACCTCAGGTTAGGTTGATTGGCCATGCTAAACTGCCCCTTAGTGTCAGGGGGGCAAGCAGAGTAGGGAGGCATGGGATTACAGGGATAGGGTTTGAATGGGATAGTGGTCGGTGCAGGCTCGATGGGCCAAGTGGCCTCCTTCTGCACTCTGGGGATTCATTGATCAGTTCCTGGGGTGGATCCTGACCCCAGAACTTCTGGCACAAAGGCACTCATGCTACCCAGTACCCCAGAAAATCTCCCAAAACAATATATTTTTGCTCAGATACAGAGAACATTGTATGGTGAGTATTGTAATCTGACAGACACCTTTTTAAGGAAGGCAGACGAGAGCAGGGAATATTTATTATATTTTTATTTGTGCTTATGACACCAATAATATTGATAGCATGCTTTGATTTGAGATAAATCTAATTTTATATTCGTGATTTTGAGTAGTTCAGGGAAATCATTCCAAACTGGCTTGTGGTTAAATGTGAAGCATTATTTTCACTTTCTCTGCTAACTCTACTTGGCAGAGATCTTATCAATTTTCAACAATAACGCTGGCCTCATGTCTGACCAAGACAACAGATCAGATTGTGTTCAATAAAAATGTTTTTTTCAATCTCCTGTTTGGGTCAGAGATGGGGAAGCAGCATTAAGGGGCGGCACGGTGGCACAGTGGTTAGCATTGCTGCCTCACTACGCCAGGGACCTGGGTTCGATTCCCAGTCACTCTCTGTGTGGAGTTTGCACATTCTCCCCATGTCTGCGTGGGTTTCCTCCAGGCGGTCTGGTTTCCTCCCACAGTCTAAAGATGTGCAGGTTAGGTGGATTGGCCATGCTAAATTGTCCCTTAGTGTCAGGTGGACTAAGGGGATAGGGCCTGGGTGGGATTGTTGTCAGTGCATGCTTGATGGGCCAAATGGCCTCCTTCTACACTGTAGGATTCTATGATCTCCATTTTCTCAGTCCATGGTCGGAATTTTACCGTGCTGCGGGAATGGGGGTGGACAATGGGAAGGTCCATTGACCTCGGCAGGGATCGATGGTTTCAGGACGAGCGAGGCCACCCTGTGTGATGGCCAAGTATGTCATGAAACCTTCATATCTCTCCAACTGAGAGTGAACTGTGCCAGCCGGTGGTATCATCTATCCAGTCCTCATCTTCCTCAAGAAAGGTCTAAGGAAGATGAGGAAATCTTAATGCTGGAAGACCATCATTTATTCTCAGTTACAGGCACTAGCCCAGATACACCAACCTTCCCATCCACGTGGCAAGAATGTGCCTTATAGAAAGTAAAGAACTGTCCTTAACTCCAAATAAGATGTTAGCTAAAATAAGTAGAGCTCATGGCCTTTTGACTTTGAGAACAGCTGGGGTGCCGGATTGAAGTTTTCAGTGAGGATTTCCTTCCAGTTCAATGTGCTCTCTCTCTCTCTCTCTGTGATGCGAATGACATCTTGATTATGCTCGTTATAAATTCTGCTCAATCGCATTTTTATTTTAATTTCTGCTTCATCAGGCATCGTTACTTCTTAACAGCCTCCGTATAATTCTTAAACATTGAGAGCTTATCTCGTTGACGCAGTTGGTCGTAATGCTGGCGGGTGTCCCTTTATCCTGGGCTGAGTTCTTTGATTTGCTCTGGTTTTCCTTCATTCTGTGAAACTGGATTCTTTTGAATATCTGAACATCAAACTTACGCGCAATCTCTCACATTTTTATTTCAGCCATCAATATTTTAGACAGATAGTCTGGTACAGTAGCGAAGGTCTGGACCTATGCTAATTTTGACAGTCATTTTGAAGCCTCGCTAATACTTCCGCTACCATGAAAGGAGAGAGATAATCTTGGTTCAATGAGGAGCCTAGGGCAGTACATGCCAAGAACAGCGCCCTACATATCTAAGAGAGAGGTGCCAACGTGGAGAAGCTACAAAACAGCACCGTGTGCATGCTAAACAACGGATGCAGCAGAGTATAAACAGAGCGACGCAATCCCATCACAAATCGTGAACGGTGGTGGACGATTAAACAGCTGGGAGGAGAAGGGAGTTCCACAAATATGCCCCCCCCCGCCTCAATGATGGGGGATGTCAGTGCAACAGGCGAGACTGGGGAGCTGATGGCCTAGTTGTATTATGGCTAGACTATTCATCCAGAAACTGTTCTGCGAATCCTGGTTCAAATCCCACCAGAGTCTTGGGTAGAATTTGAATTCAATATTTTGCCGAGTGGATTCTCAGAGGCTTTTCCCCAGGGCTGAAATGGCTGACACAGGTTTAGGATGCTGCGGAGTAGGTACAGAAGAGACGTCAGGGATAAGTTTTTCATTCAGAGGGTGATGGGTGCGTGGAATCGGCTGCCAGCGGTGGTGGTGGAGGCGGATTTGATAGGTCCTTTTCAGACACTTTTGGATAAGTACATGGGACTTAGTGAGATAGAGGGTTATAGGTAAGCCTAGTAGACAGGCACATGTTCGGCGCAACTTGTGGGCCGAAGGGCCTGTTTGTGCTGTAGTTTTTCTATGTTCTATGAAGCATTTGCCAGCACCTTCAGCCGGACATCTTGGCCTCCTCCCGAGTTCCCCAGCATCACCAGTGCCAGTCATTGGCCAATTTGATTCACTCTGCCTGATATCAAGAAATGGCAAAAGGTGCTGGAAAGGCGATGGGTTCTGAAAACACCCCAGCCATAACATTGAAAGCTGATACTCCAGAACCAGCCATGCCCCTAGCAAAGATGCAACACTGACATCTGCTCGACAACGTAGAACCTGGCCCAGGGATGTCTTGCCCACCAAAAGCAGGACAAATGGGTGTCACAGTGGCGCAGCAGTTAACACCGCTGCCTCATAGCGCCAGTGACTTGGGTTTAATTGGGTCATTGCCTGTGTGGATTCTGCATGTTCTCCCCATGTCTGCGTGGGTTTTCTCTGGGTGCTTTGATTTCCTCCCACAGTCCGAAATAAATGCCGGTTAGATGCATTGGCCATGATAAGTTCTCCCGCAGTGTACCCGAACAGGCACCAGAGTGTGGCGACTAGAGGCGTTTCACAGTAATTTCAATGCAGTGTTAATGTAAGTCTACTTGTGACATTAATAAATGACCTTAAAAAGCATGAAATAGAAATCCAACCTGATCAACTACCACCCCATCAGTCTACCCTGGATCATCAGCAAAGCAACAGAAGGGGTTGTTGCAATTAAACAGTACTTTCTCCATAATAACCTGCTCAGAATTACTGACTTCAGTTTCTTCCAGGGCCACTCAACATCTCCAAACAAGAACAAAAAGCTGAATTCTGGAAGGGAGCTGAGATATCAATGCAATATTTGACCGAACATGGCCAAACAAAGCTGAAGTTAATGGGGATCAGGGGAAAATCTCTCCACTGCTTGGAGTCATACTTAGCACAAAGGAAGATGGATTATGGTTATTGAGACCAATCATCTCAGTCCCTGGACATCACTGCAGGACTCCCTCAGGATATTGTCCTAGATCTTCAACTCCTTCAGCAATGATATTCCCTTCAGCACAAGCGGCACGGTGGCACAGTCGAAAATTACCCGGGGATGTCCTGTTCACAAAAAGGAGAACAAATGGACAGCATACTGGTTAGCACTGCTGCCTCACAGCGCCAGAGACATGGGTTCGATTCCGGGCTTAGGTCACTGTCAGTGCAGAGTCTGCACGTTCTCTCCGTGCCTGTGTGTGTTCCCTTCAGGTGCTCCGGTTTCCTCCCATAGTCCAAAAGACGTGCTGGTGAGGTGCATTGACCCAAATTCTCCCTCAGTGTGTCCAACCAGGTGCCGGAGTGTGGCGATTAGGGGATTTTCACTGTGACTTCATTGCAGTGTTAATGTAAGCCTACTTGTAAATTTTTATAAGGTTAGAAATGAGGATGATTTCTGGACGTATTGCAGTGTTCAGTAACATTTACAGATTCTCAAATGTTGAAGTGGTCTGTAGCCAGATACAGAAGGAACCTGGCCAATATTCAGGTTTGGACTGATATTGGCAAGTAACAATTGCACCACACAAAGTAAAATAAATTTACTTATTCGTCATAAATAAAGCTTAAGTTAACTCTACAATGAAATTACTGTGAAATTTTCCTGGTCCACCCACTTCGGCGCCTATTGGGGTCAATGCATCTAACCAGCATGTCTTTTGGACTGTGGGAGGAAACCGGAAGAAACCCACATAGACACAAGGAGAACGTGCAAACTCTGCACAGACAGTGACCCAAACTGGGAATCGAACCCGGGTCCCTGGCTCTGTGAGGTAGCAGTGCTAACCACTGTACCACCATGTCATCCAAAGAAATCAATTCTGGCAGCAGTGGGATTCGAACCCACGCCTCTGGAGAGACTAGAGTCTTAATCCAGCATCTTAGACCGCTCGGCCAAACTAACACAAATGCCAGGCAACGTTCATCCCCAGCAAGAGAGAATCTAACCAACGCCTCTTGGAAAAACTTGATTTGTTCTCACTGGAATGACGGAGGTTGAGGGGTGACCTGATAGAAGTCTATAAGATTATGAGAGGCATGGATGGTGAGAAGCTTTTTCCCAGTGTGGAAGGGTCAATTACTCAGGGGCACAGGTTTGAGGTGTGAGGGGCAAGGTTTAAAGGAGATGTACGAGGCAAGTTTTTTTACACAGAAAGTAGTGGGTGCCTGGAACTCGCTTCCGGGGAAGTAGAGGAAGCGGTTATGGTAGTGGCTTTTAAGGGACATCTTGACAAATACATGAATAGGATGGCAAAAGAAGGATATGACCCCTGGAAGGAGAAAGGGTTTAGTTAAATCGGGCAACATAGCCGGTGCAGGCTTGGAGGGCCGACGGGCCTGTTCCTGTGCTATTGGTTTCTTTGATCTTTGACTTTCAATGCATTACTATTGCTGAATCCCATACCATCAAATTCCTAGTGGTTACTATTATCCAGAAACTGAATTGGACCACCCGTATAAATACTATGGTTGCAAGAACAGATCAGGGGCTGGGAATTCTGCAGTGAGTAACTCACCTCCTCATTCTCTATAGCTACCATCTACAAGACACAAGTGATGGAAAACTCTCCAACTGTCTGGATAAGTCAGCTCCAACAATACTCAAGAAAATTGACATCACCCAGGACAGAGCAACCCATTTGACCAATGCATCACTTTAAACACTCATTTTCCCTATGTTTGATTCACAGTGGCCACGGTGTGTGCTACCTACAAGATGCACTGCAGCAACTCACAAATATCCCTTTGCTAACAGATCCAAAATTGCAGCCTCTTCCACTAGAAGAACAAGGCTAGCAGATGCACAGGAACTTCCTTTCCCCAAGCCCCCTCCCGCTCCCCCATGCTCCAACATCCTCCCAACACCCCATGTGTTATGCACATTCCATTGAGTAGATCACCAGGTACTGGTAAGCCCTCGCTACCATGTTGGCTGGGTTGTATTTCCATCCTGACGTGGAACTTTCACTGGATCAGAGCCTACTACTAGGGGACAGGCAATTCTGGATTTGGTGATGTGTAATGAGGCAGACTTGATGAGGCAACTTAAGGTGAAGGAACGCTAAAGGAGCAGTGACCAAAATATGATAGAATTTTCCCTGCAGTTTGAGAGGGAGGAGCTGGAATCAGTTGTACAATTAAATAAAGGTAACTACAAAGACATGAGGGGGGAGCTGGCGAGAGTTGATTAGAAAGGGAGCCTGGCAGGGAAGACACTGGAACAGCAATAACAGAAGTTTTTGAGAGTTATTCAGGAGGCACAACAGAAATTCATCCCAAGGAGGAGGCAACACGCTGAGGGTAACAAGGCATTCATGGCTGACGAGGGAAGTAAAAGCATAAAAGCCAAAGAAAAAACATACAAAGTGGCAGGGATTAGTGGGAAACCAAAGGATTGGAAAGCTTTTAAAAGCAAGCAGAGGACAACTAAAAAAGCAATAAGGGAGGAGAAGATGAAATATGAGTGTAAACTAGCTAGTAATATAAAATAAGATAGGAAGAGTTTTTTTCAATACATAAACGGTAAGACAGAGGAAAAGAAAGCCATTAGACCACTGAAAAATGAGGCTGGAGAAGTAATAATAGGAAATAAAGCAATGGCAGAGGAACTGAATGGTTATTTTGCATCAGTCTTCACAGCAGAAGATGCCAATGGGATGTCAGAGCTCCAGGAGAGTCAGGGGACACAGGGGAGTGTAGTGGCCATCACTAAGGAGGAGGTTCTGGGTAAACTGAAAGGTCTGAAGGTGGACAAATCACTTGGACCGGATGGACTATACCCCAGCGTTCTAAAAAAGATAGCTGAGGAAATTATGGAGGCATTGGTCGTGATCCTTCAGGAATCACTGGAGGCAGGGAGGGTCCCAGAGGACTGGAAATTAGCTAATGTAACACCGCTGATTAAAAAGAGATGGAGGCAACAGACAGGAGTTATAGGCCGGTTAGCCTAACTTCGGTTATTGGCAAGATTTTAGAGCCTATAAAGATGAGATCGCAGAGTACATGGAAGTGCATGATAAAATAGGACTAAGTCAGCACGGCTTTGTCAAGGGGAGATCATGTCTGACAAATCTGTTAGAGCTCTTTGAGGCGGTAACAGGGAAGTTAGATAAAGGAGAACCAGTGGACTTGATTTATTTAGATTCCTAGAAAGCCCTTGACAAGGTGCCGCACAGGAGACTGTTAAATAAGTTAAGAGTCCATGGTGTTAAAGGAAAGATTCTGGCATGGATAGAGGATTGGCTGACTGGCAGGAGGCAGAGAGTGGGGATAAAGGGATCTTTTTCAGGATGGCAGCTGGTGACTACTGGTGTGCCTCAGGGGTCAGTGCTAGGACCACAACTTTTCACAACATACATTAACGATTTGGAAGAAGGAACTGGAGGCACTGTTGCGAAGGTTGCAGATGATACAAAGATATATGGAGGGACAGGTAGTATTGAAGAAGCAGGGGGACTGCAGAAAGACATGGACAGGTTAAGAGAGTAGGCAAAGAAGTGGCAGATGGAATGCTATGTGGAACAGTGTGAGGTTATGCACTTTGGAAAGAGGAATGGAGGCATAGTCTATTTTCTAAATGGGGAAGTGCTTAGGAAATCAGAAACACAAAGGGATTTGGGAGTCATTGTCCAAGGTTCTCTTAAGGTTAGCGTGCAGGTTCAGTCGACAGCTGGGAAGGCAAGTGCAAAGTTGACATTCATGTCGAGAGGGCTAGAATACATAAGAACTTACTAGAGCAAGGACGTACATCTGAGGCTGTGTAAGGCTCTGGTCAGACTCCATTTGTAGCATTGTGAGCTTTTTTGGGCCCTGTATCTAAGGAAGGATGTGCGGGCCTTAGAAAGGGTCCAGAAGAGCTTCACAAGAATGATCCCTGGAATGAAGAGCTTGTCATATGGGGAAAAGTTGAGGACTCTGTGTCTGTACTTGTTGGAGTTTAGAAGGGTGAGGGGGGATCTTATTAAAACTTACAGGATACTGCGAGGCCTGGATAGAGTGGAAATGGAGAGGACATTTCCACTAGTAGGAAATACTAGAACTAGAGGCCACAACCTCGGGTTAAAGGAATGATCCTCTAGAATAGAGATGAGGAGGAATTTGTTCAGCCAGAGAGTGGTGAATCTATGAAACTCTTTGCTGCAGAAGGCTGTGGAGGCCAGGTCAATGAGTGTCTTTAAGACAGAGATAGATAGGTTCCTGATTAATAAGGAGATTAGGGGTTATGGGGAAAAGACAGGAGAATGGGGATGAGAAAAATATCAGCCATGATTAAATGGCGGAGCAGACTTGATGGGCCACATGGCCTAAATCTCCACATATATCTTATGGTCTTATGGGCCAAAATGCTGGAACTCCCTCCCTGACAGCATTATGAGTTTACCTACCACACATGGACTGCAGTGGATCAAGAAGGCAGCTCACCACCACCTTCTCAAGGGCAATTAGGGATGGGCAATAAATACTGGGCCTAGCCAGCAACAGTAGCAACATCCGAACAGCGAATATTTAATAACTTAACACAAATCTCTATTGATCACTGAGACCATTTATAAAATGCTTGTGTACTTTTTTGTAAGGAATTACTTTTCATTATAGACGGATGTGAATCAGGGAAACCAATCTCTTTGTTCAGCTTTCTTGGGAGCCGCTTTGAATAATTAATTATCAACACAGAGTGGCAAAGCCATACTGCATTTTCCCTGATCCTGATGATTTAACTTTCAGCCCCTTTCCCACAGCACCTCCTTCGTGTCCGCTAAGATTTTCATCTGTCGAATTAACAAAACTCAAATTTCCAAAAGATGTAAATTTTTCTTTCTCGTTTTGTTAGGTATAGAATCCATTGAATCCCTACAGTGCAGAAGGGGGCCATTTGGCCCATCAGGCCTGCACTGACAATAATCCCACCAAGGCCCTTTCCCCGCAACCCCATATACTTACCTTCCTAGTCCCCCTGACACTGAGGGGCAATTTAGCAAGGCTAATTGACCTAACCTACACATCTTTGGACCATGGGAAGAAACCAGTGCACCTGGAGGAAACCCACGCAGGCACAGGGAGAACATGCAAACTCCATACAGACATTTGATTTGATTTGATTTATTAGTGTCACATATATTAACATACAGCAAAAAGTATTGTTTCTTGCACACTATAGAGTCAAAGCATAGCGTTCATAGAGAAGGAAACGGGAGAGTGCAGAATGTAGTGTTACAGTCACAGCTAGGGTGTAGAGAAAGATCAATTTAATATAAGATAAGTCCATTCAAAAGCCTGATGGCAGCAGGGAAGAAGCTGTCCTTGAGTCTGTTGGTGTGTGACCTCAGACTATTGTATCTTTTTCCCGAAGAAAGAAGGTGGATGACTGGGGTGCATGGGGTCCTTAATTATGCTGGCTGTTTTGCCAAGGCAGCGGGAAGTGTAGTCAGAGTCAATGGATGGGAGGTTGGTTTGCGTGATGGATTGGGCTACATTCACAACCTTTTGTAGTTTCAGTAACCCAAGGCTAAAATTGAACCCTGCCGCTGTGAGGCAGCAGTGCTAATCACTGTGCCCTTTTTAGTTTTCCCTGCACGTTGGTACAAGTATGATAATACATAAATTATACATTCTGCAGAATAGCACATCAACAGGGAAAGAAATGTTATGAAGTGTAATGCTATATAAATGTATGACGTTGTTAGATAGGTTCCCAACATAGCCTTGACATGTAATACAATATGCACTGTTGCTATGGAGAGTTCCTGAGATTCCTTGTGGCACAGTATGATTAGACCTTGTTATATTGCAGCAACCGCAAGGGAATTTTCATTGTAGAAAAGAGAGTTACTTGTCACAATGTCCAGGTTCCTGGCTTCATGAATTTTTGACCACGGGTTAGAAAGCAGTCTATTTAGATTGATTTCCTTGCAAAGTATATCTAATTGTCAATAGACTGAAGTGGAGATGTGGCTTTGTAATGATCATTGCCCTGTCACGTTCCTGGGCCGGGATCTATCGCTCTGGGCCAAAGTCGTGTTGGAACCACACCTGTCACAGAGAGAGTGCGGCTTGAACTCATCGGCTCAAGTGATGTCGAGATCAATAATTTGCAGCCGAGGGTTTGATGGAATCAGCCTCATCGAATGGAGGGGCAGGCAATAAGCCATGTGGCCCACCATCATACCCGAGCATCACATTTAAAAGGCACCCAGGCATCCATTCATCTCCGGCATCTCACCAGGGCTTGACATGCTGAGTGGACCTTTGCGTAGTGTCCACCTTCCGCCCCCTGTGTGCTTGCTACGATTCCTGTGAAATTTCCCCCCAAAGAGTCTCCCATTTAAGGTTGAGATGATGAGGAATTTCTTGGAGTCATTAGTCTTTGGAATTCTCTACCCACGGAGTAGTGGAACTTGGGTCATTGAATATATTCAAGGCTGAGCTGTTTAAATCTTTGACCTACAGGGGAGTCGAGGATTATGAAGGACAGGGCAAGGAAGTGGTTATGATCTTACTGATTGGTGGAACAGGTACAAAGGGCTGAGTGGCTGACTCCTGCTCCTGTTTCCTACGATCCCATTCACACCCAAAAGGTTAAAAATCAGCTACGCTTTGAGAAATTGTGTTCCAGCTTAACTCAGTACTGTTGTTGAGATTGACACAAAGCAAAAACCAACAGGAAATAATGGGGCCAAGTTCAATTTAACAACAAACATCATTTGTCATTGTTCAAATATGGCAGCTTTCGTTTCATTGATTGGACGGTTATTAAAAGTTGTTTGATCTTGAGCACATTTCCTTGTTCAAATGGGAGAGTCTGTCCTCAAGAATTCCCTGGAATACAAGAGCAAGGAGGTTATGCTGAATTTATACAAGACAGTAGTTAGACTTCAGCTGGAATATTACCTACAGGCACCACATTATATATAGGAAAGATGTGAACTAATTGGAGAGTGCGGAAGATGTTTAAAGGGTGCTCTGGTTTCCTCCCACAGTCCAAAGATGTGCGGATTAGGTGGATTGGTCATGCTAAGTTGTCCCTTTATGTCAGGGGGACTAGCAAGGGTAAATGGGATTATGGGGATAGGGCCTGGGTGGGATTGTGGTTGGCGCAGACTCGATGGGCTGAATGGCTTCCTTCTGCTCTGTAAGGATTCTGTGATGCTATGACTCTACGTGACAGACAGGAGAGACATCCTCTTTCCCAGGGATGGGAGGAGGAGGCCCACCTGTCTCATCATACCTGCCTGGGAGGAAGGTCAAGGTCACGTCTCTTCAGAGGCAGATTGTCTTGCAGTGCAGAAAGCAAATGAATGCCTTATATCCCCTCCAACTAGTCAAATCAGGCCACCACAGACAGACCATTACACTCCCTGCCTACCGAACGCCACTGTGCACTTCAATAGCTACTGTACCCTCCAACAACTGCTAACCTCAAATTGTCCCTCAAGACTCCTCCATCGTCATCACAGAGCACTCCCTCTGAATTCCCCTCATTTTTCCTTGCATTTTCCCCTCACTGTCCCCCATAGCCCTACACTGTTCTCTCAGCCTGCAAAATTGTACGGTTCCCACTCCTTGACATTCCCACCCATCCCTCTGGATTTCAACCCCAGGCCTTATGATTTAATACCCTTGTCTTGTCTACCTGCCCCCCCACCCCACTCCCCCCCAACCATATTGGGACAGCACAGTGGCACAGTGGTTAGCACTGCTGCCTCACAGTGTTGGAACCTGGGTTCAATCCCCGGCTTGGGTCAGTCACTGTCTGTGCACATTCTCCCAGTGTCTGCGTGGGTTTCCTCCGGGTGCCCTGGTTTCCTCCTGCAGTCCAAAAGACGTGCCAGTTAGGTGCATTGGCTGTGCTAAGTTCTCTCTCATTGTACCTGAACAGGTGCCGGAGTGTGGCGACTTGAGGCTTTTCACAATAACTTCATTGCCGTGTTAATGTAAGCCAACTTGTGACAGTAAACTAACCATGTTCCAACAGCCTTTTGCACCCCATTTGTTATACACCTTCCATTATGTAGACCACCCAGGCTGCACCTCGCTAGTGAGTCTTTGCTATGCTGTTGACCAGGTTGTGTTTCGGATTGACATGAGCTGCCCACTGGCATGGGCCAGATGATATGCCAGGGAGGGGAGAATTCCGGTCAGGTGCTCATTTAAAGTCTATTAATGATATGCTAAGCCTTCGGTGGGAATGGTGCCCGCCGTGCCATTTGGGACTGTAAGTTCCCATCATCATTCCCGCCCCCCATTGGGAACCCGAGTTTTAAAAATCTCATCGTAATTATGCCCCTGTCGAACCCTACAGTGGGCAGAGGTGAAAAATATCAACTCTGGTGGTTCAAACTCACTAGGATGGATAACATTGCCGTTGTGACAGCGCAACTCAAAATCATGCCAAATATTCGGATATGATTTGGCTCCAACAGATTTCTCCTTTGATTTGAAGAATAGGGAATATGCCTTGCTGGTAGTTAGCCTGTTAATGTGCCCCATGTGGATATCTTAAATGCACACTTCCTGAATCTGTTTGGAGTCTCTTGCTTGCAAGTTGTAGCTCT
Organism: Carcharhinus amblyrhynchos; assembly: GCF_965287045.1. Classification (NCBI taxonomy): domain Eukaryota; kingdom Metazoa; phylum Chordata; class Chondrichthyes; order Carcharhiniformes; family Carcharhinidae; genus Carcharhinus; species Carcharhinus amblyrhynchos. The sequence continues at coordinate 9,036,691 of NC_137328.1, forward strand.
AGTGCAATATTAAAGATGCCAGAATTGTAATTACATTCTAAAATTACTAAACACTTTTACAAAAGGCAGTGTACATATAAAATAGTAAACAAACAAAAGTGTAGGCAATTTGACCTGAAGTTATAGAAGCAGGAGGCCATTCAGCCCATCGAGTCTGTGCTGACCACAATCCCACCAGGCTCTGTTCCCATAACACCATGGATTTACCCTAGCTAGTTCCCTGACGAAGCAATTTAGCATGGCCAATCCACCCAACCCGCACACCTCTGGATTGTGGGAGGAAACCGGAACACCCGGGGGAAATCCACGCAGACGTGGGGAGAATGTGCAAACTCCACACAGACAGTGACCCAAGCTGGGAATGGAACCCGTGTCCCTGGCTCTGTGAGGCAGCAGCGCCAACCGTTGTGCCACCTCCTGACACCGTGCCACCCCTAATTCCCTATGCACTTGTATCCAATTACACCTGTGATGCTGAGGTCAAGTGCCGCACAGTGGCCAAATTCTCCCTCAGTGTAGCCGAACAGACACGGGACTAGGGGAATTTCACAGTTACTTCATTGCAGTGTTAACATAAGCCAAATTGTGACACTAATAAATAAACTTTAAAGGTGATGCAAAAGATAACAGGGGCAGTTTATCATGGCCAATCAACCTAACCCGTTTTTTAACTGTGGGAGGAAACCAGAGCAGTCGGAGGAAACCCACGCAGATACGGGGAGAATGTGCAAACTCCACACATACAGTGACCCGAGGCTGGAATTGAACCCTGGTCCCTGGCGATGTGAAGCAGCAGTACTAACCACTGTGCCACCATGCTGCCCCTGACTGAATTGTTAATAATCACCGCCACGCAAGTGATGCACCGCTTGTCATTTTGGGGCTCATTTACTTTCCTGTGTTTTTATAACAGTCAATAAATTTCTTCATCAGTTGCAAGGCATACTGGGACATCCTGAACTGCGTTAGATGTTATTTTGTTCACTGGATAGGGATTTTAAGGTGTGTTTCCAAGAAAGAAAATAGACAGGTGGAGAGGTTTAGGGATGGAATTCCAGAGCTTAGGACGTCAGCAACTGAACGCAACTAACATTAGGGGAGCTCAAGATAAGGTAATTAGACAGGGACTATGGGGCTGGAGGAGATTACAGAGATAGGGAGAGGTGAGGCTGTGCTGGGATTTGAATGAGAATTTTAAAATGGAGGCATTGCTTAACCCGGATGAGAAATGAATATGATTAAGTACTTGGACAGCAGCAGAGGTGGCGGCACAGGAGTTAGCATTGCCGCCTCACAGGGATCCAGGTTCGATTCCCGGCTTGGGTCACTGTCTGTGTGGAGTTTGCACGTTCTCCCTGTGTCTGTGTGCGTTTCCTCCAGGTGCTCTGGTTTTCCCCCACAGTCAAAAAGACGTGCTGGTTAGGTGCGTTGGTCACGCTAAGAATGCTACGGTGAGGACGCTACGGTGGCAGAGGGCAACCAGGGATGTCTTAGAATAGTCAAATCTAGGGAGAACGCAGACTTGGATGAGCTGATGCAGGGACAATATTAAGTGGTGTTATGGAGGTGGAGTTGGCAGTTTTATTGGATATGTACAACTCAGGATCAAAATTGGGGCACAAGTTCAAAATAAGGGGGGGAAGGTTCAGTGGAGATGTGCGGGGAAGTTTTTTATCCAGATGGTGGTGGAGGCTTGGAATGCACTGTCAAGCGAGGTAGCTGAGACAGACATGTCAGCGACATTTAAGACTTATCTGGATAGACATGTGAATAGATGGGGATTAGAAGGATATAAGAAGTTGGTCTAGATAGGACAACATGACCGGCACAGGCTTGAGGGCTGAAGGGCCTGTTCCTGTGCTGTACTGTTCTTTGTTCTTGTTCTTTGGTGCCAAGGTTGCTTGGTGACGTCTCAGACTCTTACCAGGCTGCGGGGTTGAGACGATAATTAGGGAATTAAGTTTGGAGCGGACACTGGAATTAAAGGCTCATTCAGCTTAACCAATATTTCACTGGGGGAATTTCTGCTCACACAGTACTAGATGTCAAGTTAACACTGTGATAATTTAATACAAGTGGAGGAATCGACAGAGGTGTTAGCGAGATAGAGTTGCGTGTTAGCAACGTACCTGTGAAAACTAATGTGTTTTACTTGGATGGCATCATCAAGAAGAATAATGTAGATTTCAAAAAGGAGCAGGCCAAAGATAGATGCTTGGAGATTTTCAGAGGTAATGGTGCAGGAACAGGAGCAGAAACCATTGCAGGTAATAATTTGGCTGTAATTAAACAGAGTAGAACAGGACCAAATTGTGTTGCACTGGCTTTGTTTAGCGCCTCATTGATAAACTCTTAAGACTTGTAATTTTAAACATGAGTCATTTATTGTTAATCATTAACTGTGAACTTATCCAGACATACTCTCTTTCACCTTCTTCCATCAGGAAAAAGACACAAAAATCTCAGGACACGTACCAACTGAGTCAAGAAAGCTTCTTCCCTGCTGCCATCAGAGTTTTGAATGGACTTACCTCGCATTAAGTTGACCTTTCTCTACACCCTAGCTACATTCTGCACTCTCTCTTTCCCTTCTCTATGAATGGTATGCTTTGTCTGTATAGTGCGTGAGAGACAATACTTTTCGCTGCATACTAATACACGTGACAGTAACAAATTAAATCAAATCAAAATCCAAGTTATTACTATGTATGGTACTGACGTCACACATATTCCTTCTATACTGTTCTCCAAGTCTATTTCCGTGTATATCATTTCTCAAACATTAATAATCTAACAGACAGAACCATTGTTGTGTATTCCCATTGTTATGATCCCAGTATATGTTGTAACTGGACAGGAAGATCCCAGAATGGAATCCTGGCTCAAATGATGAAGTTTCTCCCTTTGTCACATAGTGAAGTAAGTTTCTGATCTCTTCACTTTGTAACATGTATGGAAATCATCAGTGGAATTTGAGGGACAAGTTTTCAATTTTGCGCCACGTAACATGGAGGTACAGTGGTTAGCACTGCTACCTCACAGCACCAGGGTCCGGGGTTCGATTCCCAGCTTGGGTCACTGACTGTGTGAAGTTTGCACATTATCCCCGTGTCTGCATGGGTTTCGTCTGGGAGCTCTGGTTTCCTCCCACAATCCAAAGACGTGCTGGTTAGGTAGACCGTCCCTGGTAAATTCTCTCTCAGTGTGCCCAAACAAGCACTGGAATGTGGCAACTAGGGGCTTTTCACACTTTCATTGCAGTGTTAATGTAAGCCTACTTGTGACACTAATGAATAAACTTCAACTTTGCTTCACTTTACTTTGTGTACCTTATAAAAAATTAATTCATACATGTGATGTGAATGTTGGTCTATGTCCAGCATTTTTATGTATTATTCCCTGGGGTGTAGGCATCCCTGGTGACCTGGTGTTTGTTTGCCATCTGTAATTGCCCTGGAAAGAGATGGCATTCTCAGCCCTTTAAGAGGGCAGTTTAATGTCAATCACATTATCATGGGTCTGGAGCCAGATGTAGACTAGACCAGATTTCTTTCCCTAAAGGTGAACCATTTACTGCCCATCCTTGATTGTCCTTGAGGGGGCGGTGGTGAGGCACTTTCTTGAACCCCCCTTCAGTCCTTGTGGTGAAGGTGTTTCTCCAATGCTGTCAAGGAGGGACTTGTGGGATTTCGGTCCAGTTTGTCGAGAAGAAATAGTGACATACTTTAGTCGTGGTAAATGCTTGGGGTTGCGGGGATGGTGGTGGGAGAGTGGCGGGAAGGAATCTGGGTGGGATACCCTTTCAGAGAGTCGGTACAGACTGATGGGCCGAATGACTTCCCTGTGCACTGTAGGGAACCTATGGTTCTATATTTCCAAGTTGGGATGGTATATGACTTGGGAAGGAACTTGCAACTGTTGGTGGTGCTCTCATGTATCTTCTACCCCTATCCTTCGATGTGGCTGAGATCATGGGTGGGATTCTCTGGCCGTGTTTGCCCCAAAACCGGAGAATCCCGCTTGAGGTCAATGGACCTTTGCATGGTCCACACCCCCTCGACCGCTACAATTCTCATGGTGGGCAGGATTGGAGAGTTCTCCTCCTATGTGTTTGGGAGGTGCATCTTGTAAGATGGCACACACTGCAGCCACATCGTGTTGGTACTGTACGATTTAATGTTAAGGTGGTGAATGAGGTGTTGATTATCTTCGGGAGGAAAAGGGCAGAGTACAAGTGTTTGCCCCGTCGTCCCTCTCAGAGGAAACACTGGAGGGTCCGACAGATTGGTTACAATCAAGAATCTTCAAGCTGCATGATAATGGCAGAAGCATTGTCGCAAGTCAGTGAGCAATCCGACCACATGGTGCAGGGAAATATGAAGATGATAAAGGGAGATAATGTAAAATAATTTATTTTGGCATTATGCAAGCTGCTATTTTAAAAAACATTCAATTTTAATGCCAAAGAATGTGTACAATGTTACAAGGTTATTAACTCCAGTCATTTGGTGACAGTTTTCGTTTTTACTTTAAGTGATTGCCTCAGTTGTAACACATGTTGTTGTCAATATAACTCTAATTTATGAAGCTTGATACTGCAGACGACATGCCACTTTAGTGTAAGCATTTCATATTCCATCTGTGTGTTGTCTTCATTGCATTGATATGTTACCTCAAGAAAGTTGTTTAAAAAGAACGCAGAATCCATTTAAAAGATTAAAAATCTTCTTGTTTCAATAGTGCCAATCTGAGGCACAGGAGGATAGGGTTTAGGAGTTGGGGTAGGCCACTTGGCCACTCAAGCCTGTTTCGGTCATTCAGTTCCTCTCCTAGTTTAAAGGTGTGCAGGTTAGGTAGACTAGTCAGGGTAAATAGTCCCTTAGTGTCAGGGGCATTAGCAGGGTAAATACGGTGGGGTTATGAGGATAGAGATTGTTATCAGTGCAGACTTGATGGGCTGAATGGCCTCCTTCTGCACTGTCAGGATTCTACGATTCTATTCTATTCGATGATCCTAACTGGATTTATTTTCAAACAGTGGACCCCTAGTACTTGAGGAAAGATCTTCTTCATGTTCACCCTGTCACGGCCCCTCAGCATCTTATATGTTTCAATCCTCCCATGTTCCAGTAGCTGCCATATGTTTTCCAGCTGTGTTGTCTCCGGTTACACTCCCATAGATGTGATCTTCAGATAGATTACATAGATCAGCAAGATAGTCAAAATCTTTTCCCAAAGGTAGGGGAGTCTAAAACTAGAGGACATAGGTTTAAGGTGAGAGGGGAGAGGCTCTAGAAGGGCAGTATTTTCACACAGAGGGTGGTGAGTGTCTGAACAAGCTGCCAGATGTTGTAGTAGAGGCAGGGACAATTTTGTCTTTTAAAAAGCATTTAGACAGTTACATGGGTAGAGGGATGTGGGCCAAATGCGGGCAATTGGGACTAGCTAAGAAAAAGGGCAGCATGGACAAGTTGGGCCAAAGGACTGTTTCCATGCTTGTAAACCTCTATGACTCTATGACCTACCTGGGCTTGTTCCTGGCCACAAGAATGAGAAAGAAATAACATTTATTTAACACTATTCCGAAATTAAAAGCGCTTTGTGGGTAAGTAATTAAGCGTTGTTGAAGGGCAGTGATTATTGTATTGTCAGAAACAGGGCAGCCTATTTGAGCCCAGCAAGTTGCCATCAGTAAAAACAAGATCACCCATTCCTAAGTGTTGGTTGGGGAATCAGTATTTTAGTCAGAACTCCCTCGCTTTTCTTTCAAATGCGACCATGGGAATCTTTTGCCTCAACTTGAGAGGGTAGGTGGAGCCGAAGGTGAACACTTCATTTAAGAGAAGGAAGAACTCTAGCCAGAGACGCAAATGGACCAGGGATATAAGAAATAGGGTGTGGGCCACATGACCCCTCGAGCCTGCTCTGCTATTCAGTAATGCCACCCTCAACCCAATCTCCAAATTTCTCAATTCACCGAAATTCCAAAGATTTTTCCATCTTAACCTTGAACACATACAATGAAGGAGCTTCCACGTTTCGTTGGGGTAGAGAATTCCAAAGATTCTTAGCCCTCTGGGTGGAGAAGATCCTGCACAATTCACTCTTAAATAATCAATCCCTTATCCTGCGATAATATCCCTTAGGTCTAGACCCTCTGGCGGGGGGAGCATGATAAGCTGTCAATATGGCTTGGTTTGCTCTGCACTGGGCCTCCAGTGGCTGTCATTCCAGCAGCAGCCACCGTCTCCACGGTGACGATGCTGGGCAACAGAACTGCCAGCCTCTGATAGACTGGCAGAACCCCAACGGGCAGGACGTCTGTCCCTGGGGTCCTGATCCCAGGCAAAGGCCTGCCAGTGGCCCCTCAACTGCCCGATGGGCCCGTGATTCACCGGGTCTTCCCTCTAAGGAGGCAACCTGGGTGTCTCCCCACATCCCCAGCCAGCAGCTGAGTCCTCTTGTTCACCCCCACAAGATTCTGTCCCATGTCTCTGTTTAGGGAGCGCAGGTTGCTTTGCCTGAAAAAAACAGTTTTGTTGACTCCAGATAGGTTTCCAAAGTGCCCAGAGGTGCAGTAGATTGTGCTATTGCTCGAATGCCATGTACAGACGTCAATGAATGAGCGTAATAGCATTGAGATACAGAAAACATTTTATTTTAACAATTATCTCTTTTGCTTAATTCTTTCTCAGTTACACTTCATGAATAACAATTTATTACACAGGGATCTGTATTTCCCTAGGGGGTCACCAGCCAGCGCCAGCCATTTCTTTCCTTACTTCAATGAATGAACTGTGATAAAGACTACATTGTCGTACAAGATTCTTAAATTCTAAAGCACATTGATTCTTGCCAGCGGAGAACAAATTATTTTCCTTCACTTACAATTCCACCACAGAGAACAACTGGTGGGATATAAATTCTTGCTGGTGCGGGAAGAGACCAAAGTTAGTGCTGTTTAATGATACTGCTAGTCATACAACTAAAGGGTCATATTTGGAATGATCAAGTAGTCCCACTGTTGTTCTATATATATTCTAATGACATTTTAAGGACATGGTGCTCAATTCCAATCAGCAGTCCTTCTGATTAACCCATACTCATTATCCTTTGCGAAATAACTCTGCAAGGTTACAGAGCACAATTTCAGATTTCTCTACCAGACAGGTCGGATAGAACTGCTCAGTTTTTTGCCACTGATATTTGACACTATGCCCATCCCAGCCTTACACCCAATTCCCAAGGGTGGCATGGTGGCATAGTGGTTTGCACTGCTGCCTCACGGCTCCAAGGACCCGGGTTCGATTCCAGCCTTGGGGTCACTGTCTGCGTGGAGTTTGCACACTTTCCCCTTTGTCTGCGTGGGTTCCCTCCGAATGTTCCAGTTTCCTCCCACAGTACAAAGATGTGTGAGTTAGGTGGATTGGCCATGCTAAATTGCCCCTTAGTGTCAGAGATAGCAGGCTAAATATGTGGGATTATGGGGATAGGGCCTGGGTGGGATTGTGTCAATGCAGATTTGATGGGCTGAATGTCCTCATTCTGCACTGTAGGGATTCTAATCTATTCTATTTAGATTAAATGATTCCAATGGATGATGACATGTGTACGAGTGTGAGTTTCCACTGTGTGATGATACTGTGCCTTTTAGAAATGTATTTTTATTATGTTTCTTGTGAGGGGTATGTTTAAAATTCAGCTCTGTTTTACATGGTGCTGATTTGTCTGTAAACTAGGCAGCTCACATGCTGAGAATGCAGGCTAATAATTGATTTTAGCTTGGGATGTGCTTTTTAAAATCTGAGTTAATGCATTTTTGTTTATTCGGTTTTTCCCCTGGGAATTCAGAGCTGGGTTTTGATTAGGCTGATTGATAGAGTCATATGCTTAAGAGGAGGAGCTAAGCTTATAGGGAAAACAATCAGTTTCTGCTGGGTTCTGAAAGTGGTAAGACCTTTCTTTCTCTCTCTCTTGCTCTCTGTCTGGAGGCAACTGTTTGGGACCTGCTAGGCGAAATAGGACTCTCTCCCTGTCTCTCCTTCCAGAGGTGTTTTGGAGGCTCATGGAGCCCAAGTACAAACATGTATGCCTGAAAGTTTTCTAACTGATTTTGAAGAGGAGTTTAAGTCTATAAGAGGAATATTGCTTGAACTGGAACTAATAGAGACAGATTAGCTGTTAAGAATTGTTTCTTGTCATGTTTCACTATTGTTCATTGGTAAAAAGCAAGCCACTTCATGTCTTCTAGTTAAAAAGTATTGTTAAATAATGTTTGTTTTGATACAAGCTTCCTAACGTACCAACAAAATCACTCTAAGAGTGAAACAACTTATCCTCACACTAATGCCAAAATAGCAAATAGCTGGGGCCTAGTCAAGCTCCAAAACATACTTGGGGTTTCTGATCTGTCCCTTAACAACTGAAGTCAACAGAACAATTTCTTCTTTGGCTACAGCCCTGCTCAAATGGAATGTTCCATCTATTTTCTCTCGCTCACGTTATGAGTGTTGTGAAATCTTCTTTCTCAGTCTATTGTAGGCTGTGTGTCTGATTCATAGAATCCCACAGGATAGAATGAGGCCATTTGGCCCATCGATTCTGTACCAACCACAATACCACCTAGGCCCTATCCCCATGACCTCATGCATTCGCCCCAGCTGCTTCCCCTGACACTAAGGTGCAAATTAACATGGCCTAACCCGCACATCTTTGGACTCTGGAAGAAAACCAGAGCACTCAGGGGGAACCCACGCAGACACGAGGAGAACGTGCAAATTCTACACAGGCAGGGACTGGAGGCCGGAATTGAACCCGGGTCCCTGGTGCTGTGAGGCAGCAGTGTTAACTGTTATGCCACCGTGCCGCTCATGATGTCAGTTCCCTCTAAATAGGACAACACAAAAGAAACATTCTTCGCTCAACATGCCTACTTCATCACTTCAATGCACGAATGGTAAAGAAATGAAAAGGCTGAAAGTCCAAAGCTCTTTCAGCACAAGGACACTAAACTCCAATGGGAATTGGGGTGGGCGAGTTGTAAACTGCACATCCCTGGTGCCCAATTTGTGCCCCCCCTGCCCCCCCACCGACCCAAGTGTTTAAGTAGTCTGTCTTTATGGACAGAGATTCTGCCCAGTCCAACTATAGACATGAAAGGGGCATTGGCCATTGACTGTATCTCAAACCTGAGAATCCCTGACAGTATTCCCCTGAAAGAAGGGGGTATATTGGATTCCACGATGACTGCATCCTCCAATGTAAGTCCCTAAAAGTCCTACAGGGAGACACAGGATGAAATATTGTGGAGGTGACAGGGACCTCATCTGTTTGCCAAAGTGGTGGGGAGAGACCCAGGACGCCTCATTTCGGGATGGCCCACTGTGTGGTGAGCCCATCAGGCAGTTGAGAGGCCCTCGCTTGGGATCAGGATCCTGCAGCGGATGTCCTGCCCGCTGAAATCTGCCAGCCTATTAACAATATGACCAGTGGCCTTGGGCAGTGGCTAACCTGAAACAAACATATTGGCATTGCTTTCCTCACTGACAGCAATAGCTGGATACAACATTGGTCAATAGTTTGTTAATTTTCTCAGCATCGAAAAACTAGTCAATGCAGTTGTAATTTGGGCTTGTGTGTATGTGGAGTGCCCAGTATACATAGTGGGGTGGCACGGTGGCACAGTGGTTAGCACTGCTGCCTCATAGCACCAGGGACCCGGGTTCGATTCCTGGCTTGGGTCTGTGCAGAGTCTGCACATTCTCCCCTGGCTGCGTGGGTTTCCTCCAGGCGCTAAGGTTTCCTCCTACAGTGCAAAAGACGTGCGGTTAGGTGCGTTGACCGTGCTAAATTCTCCCTCAGTGTACCCAAACAGGCTGGAGTGAGATTTTCTCAGTAACTTTATTGCAGTACGAATGTCAGCCTATTTGCGACTAATAAATAAATTTTAACTTTAGCTTTTAACTTTAGAAAAAAGATGCTGTCTTCTCAATGTCAACCGACAATATATTCATCAGCAGAGAATCATATTGATCGATAACTGCCCTCCAGGGACCTCTCAAGATTCTCCAATTTAAAGAAATCATCTGTGGAAAGAGAGAGTGATGTATAACTCCTCGGAGACCAAGACAATTTTTACAAGTGTGCTTCACAACACCCGTATGCCAATCACAAACAAATTGAACGAATTTACAACAAGATGTGTGTCTCAAGAAGAATGATGGTCAAACACCATCATTTGCTTAAAGCAGCATTTCAACTGCCTTTACCGATTTGAGGGAGCATCTCTCAATAAAACCTTTCACCATCTCACGATCTGTAATTTTACCCTGAAAAATGTGAAGTTCAAAGGGCACGATGGCGACGCCATCACAGACCGAGAGTCAAAATGAGAAGTTAGGTGCCAAACGGTGGCACGGTGGCACAGTGGTTAGTACTGCTGCTTCACGTGCCAGTGACCCGGGTTCAATTCCAGCCTTGGGTGACTATCTGTATGGAGTCTGCACGTTCTCCCCATTTCTGCACGGGTTTCCTCCAGGTACTCCGGTTTCCTCCTGCAGTCAAAGATGTGCGGGTAAGGTAGATTGGCCATGCTAAATTGCTCCTTGATATCCCAAGAGCATGTAGCTTAGTGGGTTAACCATGGGGAGTTACAGGGATAGGGCCTGGGTGGGACGCTGTGTTGGAGGATTGGCGCCAACCCAATGGGCTGAATGGCCTTGTTCTATACAGTAGGGATTTTATGTCTTATTTCTATTCTTCAAAATCAAATCAGCAACGTGGCAAGAAAGATTGATATGGCGAGCACTAACTTAAGTTATCTTCTAATGAATGCCAAAACCCACAGTTTCATATCCTTGCAATCCACAGCATCACATCCTTGCAATCCACAGCATCACATGAACTTCCTCAATACCTCCCACTTTCCTGTGACGGCCCTTAAAAGAATTATTTCTCCCTTCAAAGTTTTACTTCATTGCAATCAATGATACGTAATTTCTCAGCACATTAATCAAACCAAATGCAGTTCATTTATTTTCCACTCAATATGGGAATTTTAATGATGATTAATGGGGCTTTGCCTCTTCAGATTGCGTGTGGCATCTAACCTCGTCAAAATGAAAAAAAAGTGAGCTGCTGGAAATCTGAGTTACAAACAGGAAAATGCTGAAGTTATTCAGCAGTCAGGCAGTGTCTGTGAAGGGTGGGGTGCGGGAGAATGATTTGATTTGACCTGATTTATTATTATCACATGTATTAGCACACAGTAGAAAGTACTGTTTCTTGCGCGCTATGAAACAAAGCATAACGTTCATAGAGAAGGAAAGGACAGGGTGCAGAATGTAATGTTACAGTCATAGGTAGGGTGTAGAGAAAAATCAACTTACTGCGAGGTAAGTCCATTCAAAAGCCTGACAGCAGCAGGAAAAAAGCTGTTCTTGACTCGGTCAGTACGTGACCTCAGGTTTTTGTATTTTTTTCCTGACGGAAGAAGGTGGGAGAGAGAATGTCCTGGGTGCGTGAGGTCCTTAACTATGCTGGTTACTTCCAAGGCAGCAGGAAGTGTAGACGGAGTCAATGGATGGGAGGCTGGTTTGCTTGATGTACTGGGCTACATTCACAACCTTTTGTAGTTCCTTATGATCTTGGGCAGAGCAGGAGCCTTACCAAGCTCTGATACAACCAGAAAGAATGTCTTCTATAGTACATCTGTAAAAGTTAATGAGAGTAGTAGTTGACATGCCAAATTTCCTCCGTCTTTTGAGAAAGTAGAGGTGTTGTAAGGATTTACTAACTGTAATGTTGGCATGGGGGAGACCAGCACAGTTTGTTGGTGATCTGGACACCTAAAATCTTGAAGCTCTCGACCATTTCTATTTCGTTTGAGGTCTGTGACCTTTCTTCGGAATTGTGAAATGTTAGGGGGTACAGTGTTTGAAGCTAGTGAATGGGGTTTGGAGTGAGGGTGGTGGAAAAGGTGGTTCGGGGTCGGGAGCAGAAAAGGACAAAAAGGGAAGACTGGGAAGGGTTAAATAACAAAAGGCCAAAGGGCGTGGAAATGGGTGAGATACAAAAAGATGTCTTCCAAGAAGGCGTGAACGTCAAAGTCATGAAGAGCTGCTGCCCAAAAATGAAAGAGAAAAACAGCCGAGTGAAAGCAAAGCCAGCAAAGAGAAAGGATATAAAATGGAGGCAGAAGTTAAGACACTAAATTGTGAAGCTCAATGAGCAAGATTTTCTGGGCCTTCCCACTGGCGCGATCCTCCAGTCCCAGTGAAGATGACCTCCTGTTCATCCCCCTCCCATCCCCTCCCCTCCCCACCACCGCCCCATGATGGGTTCCTTGGCAGTACGGTTGGAGAGAAACGGCCATTGACTTCGGTGGGATCAGAAGATCCCAATGGCCAATGGCAAGCCGCTTCTGCCTCTACTGCCAGAAAAATGTCACGGGGGTGTGAGTGGGTGGAAAATCCTGGCCAATGTTTGTTTTTTAGTTCATACTATCATGGGATGTGGACATCACTGACTAGGCCAGCATCTGGTGCCTGTCCCTACTTGTCCCCAAGAAGGTAGCAATGAACCGCTGCCATCCATATGGTGTAGGTACAGCCACAATGCTGTTTGGAAGAGAGTTCCAGCAATTTGACCCTGTGACAGTGAAGGAACGGAGATATAGTCCCAAATCAAGAATGTGTGTGGCCTGGATGGAAGGTGGTGGTGTTCCCATGCATTTATTACCCTCATCTTCCTTGGCGGTGCAGTTTGTGGATTTGGAAGATATTGTTGAAGGAGCCTTGGTGAGTTGCTGCTTTGTATCTTGTGTGTGGTGCGCACTGCTGCCACTATATCATTGATGGAGGGAGTGACTGCTACAGATGGTGGATGGGCTGCTTTGCCTTGGATTGTGTCGAGCCACTTGTTATTGAAATCATGATGTGGAGATGCCGGTGTTGGTCTGGGGTGGGCACAGTAAGAAGTCTCACAACACCAGGTTAAAGTCCATGAAGGAACAGCACTCCGAAAGCTTGTGATGCCGAATAAACCTGTTGGACTTTAACCTGATGTTGTGAGACTTCTTACTGTTATCGGGGCTGCAATGATCCGTGTGTAATGATCACTGCAGATGGCATTGCAAAACAAGTCATATCCCAGAGGGAAACTGATCATAAATCTTTTCATTGTATTTTGGAAATGAGGAAGAAGACCTGCTGACCCCAAAAGGGTGAAACTTCAATGACACATTTAGAATTTTAAACCTTAAATGATTTAATAAACAAAAAAACTTAAACATTAAAATAGAATGACCCTCAAAAACCCATTTGGTCAAAACATACAAATCAGCTAATGTCTCAGCAACAGTCCCTTATAAATGTGAACAATAAAAATCCAGTAATATTACCCAAAACGAAGATTTCTTGTCATTTTAATAAAGTAATCCCACCCAAACATTTCGACCCCAATGTGGGAACCCAAAATGAACATTCAGAAACTAATTGCTTTCCGAAAACAAAGACTTTTCTGGTTTGAAACTGTTTATCTGTGTAGAATGCAAAACTTGCACTTTCTCAGCGTACAGATCTGGTGTAAGATACATTTCCCCACACAACTGAGCTAAACATCCTTCTTTAAATATCTTGTTCCCCTTTCAGCTCAAATTCCATTGTCCGCGAACATCTCTTTGAATTCAACAGTTTCAAATTTTTCTGTTGACCTAACTTACTGATCAATGGGCTGCAGGGTGGCACAGTGGTTAGCACTGCCATCTCACAGTGCCAGGGACCCAGTTCAATTCCAGCCTCGGGTCACTGCCTGTGTGGAATCTGTACATTCTCCCCGTGTCTGCGTGGGTTTCCTCTGAGTGCTCCGGTTTCCTCCCACATTCCGAAGATGTGCGGGTTAGGTGGATTAGCTATGCTAAATTGACCCTAGTGTCGGGGGATTAGCAGGGTAAATATGTGGGGTTGCGGGAATAGGGCCTGGGTGGGACTGTAGTTGGTGCAGACTTGACGGGCCGAATGGCCTCCTTGTGCAGAGTAAGGATTCTATGATTCTAACAAAATTTGATAAAACTCTGATATGGGGCTCCACTTTCCTGGCCCGCAACTTTGGTTGAGTAGCATAGCGAGGCGGGAAATTTAAGCAGGAGGTCAAAAATGGAACGCGCACACAACCGATCGTCAACTTCCTAGGCCAGTTTTTCTGACATAATCAGTCTCACACGGGGGAATGGCGCAAGGCTGATTTAAATATTTATATCATCATTTGCATCTATTTAGTGAGCCCTGGACGTAATTGTCCAGGCTCCCTTGTGCTTCTGACCCCATTGGTAAAAGTCCACACCAGTAGGAATCACGTATGATTCCCAGCAATCAGAATCTGACATGATGGCCTTGTTGGTGGGGCCAGAGGACACTGAGGCCCTATGGGTGTCAGAAGCAGGGGGGATGAAGGCAGTATTCCTAGAACAGAGCCAGCCTGGCACCCTGGCAGTGCCTAGGTTGTGGGACCAAAGGAGTAGGGACCTCACAAGGCAGGGCCAGATGGGGAAGAGCTTGACTGGTGATGGGGGGAGAGGTGGCAGGGAAGAGGGTATCTGCATTGGTGGGGTGAAGCCTGATCTGTAGCCATGGCCAGGGCCGGCAATCAGAGGTCAGAGCCAGCGACGTCCGGGCAGTGGGTATAGAGGCCAGGGCAAACAATCAGGAGGGCAGCGATGATTGGGAAGGAGTTTGTCAACCGAGTTCCCATATACTGGGAGATTAGCACATGCCCAATGGTTTCCTGAGCACTCTGCTGCTGGCCACTCCAGTGGGATTAGGCCGCACCCACCTCCCCATACTGGCGTGAATCACCTGATAGCCTCTGTACTGCACAGAGTGCCGTAAATTAATTGAACTAAACTCGCCCAAAAAACCGGTGGAAAAATCTACAGCTCATTCGCCCATTGGGCACTTGGATTTTTTGGGGTAAATTGTACCCATGTTTATTTAGACTCTTAGAGGCTTTCGACCAAGGAGCCACAGAGCAGAATATTATAGTGAAGTTAAAGCACATGGGATTGCGGGTAGTGCCTTGTGATGGATAGAAAGCCAATTAACAGGCAGGAAGCAGGGAGCTGGAATAAATCAGTCTTTTTCTGTTTGGTAAGCAATGACTAGAGGGGTACTGCAGGGAACGATGCTAGGACCCTAACTGTTCACGTTATATATGAATGATCTGGGGCTGAAGGAACTAAATATATTATCTCCACATTTGCAGATGATACAATGTTGGGTGGGAGGGTGAGCTGTGAGGAGGATGCAGAGATGTTTCAGTGTGATTTGGACAGGCTGAGTGTGTAGATATATGCAAGGCAGATGCAGTATAATGTGGATAAACATGGGGTTATCCATTTTGGTTGCAAAAATAGGCAGATTATTATTTGAATGGGTGTAATTGAGACAGGTGGATACTCAGACAATCCTTGGTGTCCTCATGCATCAGTCACTGAAAGCAAGCACACAGGTCCAGCAGGCAGTACAGAAGTCAAACAGTATGTTGGCCTTCATAGCAAGAGAATGAGTATAGGAATAGGGATGTTTTACTGCAATTGTACAGGGCGTTGGTGAGGCCACACCTGGAGTATTGTGTGCAATTTTGGTGTCTTTATCTGAGGAAGGATGTTCTTGCTGTGGACAGTGCAGCAAAGGTTTATCAGGCTGATTCCTGGGATGGCAGGCCTGTCATATAAGGAGACACTAGGTCGGTTAGGATTATATTCATTGGAGTTTAGAAGAGTGAAAGGGATTCTCGAGTATAGAGATTATGATACATAGAAACCTACATAAAAATGGAAGCAGGAATGGGCCATTTGGTTGTTCGAGCCTGCTCTGCCGTATTCATTTCGATGATTCAATATCCTGATCCTGCCTTCCCCCCCATAACCCTGATCCCTTTAGCCCCAAGAGCGATATTCAATTCACATTTTGGCTTCAACTACTTTCTGTGGTAATGAATTCCACACATTCACCATTTTCTGGGTGTAGAAATTTCTCCTCATCTCAGTTCTAAAAGATTTACTTCTAGTTTTGGACTCCCAACCATCGGGAACTTTCTTTCTGAATCAACCCTGTCTAAACCTGTTAGAATTTTATAAAGTTTCAATGAAATCTCCTTGTGGCTGTGTGAGTTTCCTTCAGGTGCTCTGGTTTTCTCCCACACTCTAAAGACGTGCAGCTTAGATGCTTGGCCATGCCAAATCGCCCTTTATTGTCCGAAGAGGTGCAGGTTCGATGGATTGGCCAAGCTAAACCATCCCTTAATGTTCACCATTGTGCAGATTAGATGGATTGGCTGTGCTAAATTGCCCTTTATGGTCCGAAGGTGTGCAGGTTCAATTGGATTGACCATGCTAAATACACAGGTGTGTGGGGGAAGAGGGAGAGGAGGGGGGAGGGGGAAGGGGAAGTGGGGGGAGGGGAAGGGGGTGGGGGTAGGAGGAAGGGGGAAGGGGAGGGGGAAGGGGAAGGGGGGAGGGGGGAGGGGGGAAGGGGGAGGGGGGAAGGGGGAGGGGGAGGGGGGAAGGGGGAGGGGGGAGGGGGAATGGGGGAAGGGGGAAGGGGGAGGGGAAGGGGGAGGGGGAAGGGGGGAAGGGGGAGGGGGAAGGGGGAGGGGGGAAGGGGGGAGGGGAGAGGTGGAAGGGGGGGAAGGGGAGGGGGAGAAGGGGGAGGGGGAAGGGGGAGAAGGGGGAGGGGGAAGGGGGAGGGGGGAAGGGGGGAGGGGAGGGGAAGGGGAGGGTGAGGAGAAGGGTGAGGGGAAGGGAGGGAGGTGGAGGGGAAGGGGGAAGGGAGGTGGAGCGGAAAGGGGGAGGGGAAGGAAGGGGAGGGGAAGGAGGGGGAGGGGAAGGGGGGGAGGGGGAGAGGGAGGGGGATGGGGAGGGGAAAGGGTAAAGGGGAAAGGGGGAGGGGGTGAAGGGGGGAGGGGGGAGGGGGAAGGGGGTTAAGGGGGGACGGGGGTTAAGGGAGGAGAGGGGAGAGGGGAGGGGGAGGGGGAGGGGGAGGGGGGTGGGGGATGGGAGGGGGAGGGGAGGACTGGGTGTGCTGCTCTTTCGGAGAGTCGGTGCAGGCTCTATGGGCCCAATGGCCTTCTGTTCCATTGTAAAAATTTGATGGATTCCATGGATTATGCTGATTGGGTGGCTCACTAACTGCCTGAGAAACACGGAAGAATCTTTAATCCAGGTGTGTTGTAAGTGACTTGAGAATTGCCAGCCAGACGGAGAATTTTCTTTCTCACGTTTTGAAACTGCGATCACCTAATTCGTTACAAGGTCAGATGACAGAGAAAGAGCCACTTTCCCCTTTATTCTTGAACAGACGGAGGAAAAACACACACCGTGATTAAATGTCAGTAATGATGTTCAGTGCATCCCAAGTGTTCCATTCCTCCTTACACCTTGATGCACACTAATTAACAGAGTGATTTCTGGAATCTATGAAAGAGGTTGTTTAAAATTCAAGTGGATAATTTAAACAAGACACTATGGGTGGGAATTTTACGATCCCCGAATGCCACTGAGATTATCCGGCCAACGGAATTCTGGTGGCCTGTCACCACGGTGACTCCTGCCACAGCAAGCCGGCAAACCCGGCGTGTGTTTCTTCTTATTCATTCATGGCGTAGCATCAGAGAGTCAAAGAAGTTTACAGCATGAAAACAGGCCCTTCGGCCCAACTTGTCCATGCCACCCTTTTTTTCTTAGCTAATCTCAATTGCCTACATTTGGTCCATATCCCTCTATTCCCACTGTATTCATGTAACTATCTAAACGCTTTTTCAAAGACAAATTGTACACGCCTCTGCTACTACCTCTGGTAGCTTGTTCCAGACACTTACCATTCTTTGTGTGAAAAAATTGCCCCTCTGGACACTTCTGTATCTTTCCCCTCTCACCTTACAACTATGCCCTCTAGTTTTAAAATCCCCTATCTTCGGGATAAGATATTGACTATCTAGCTGATCTCTGCCCCTCATTATTTTATAGACCTCTATAAGATCACCCCTCAGCCTCCTACGCTCCAGAGAAAGAAGTCCCAGTCTATCCAGCCTCTCCTTATAACTCAAACCATCAAGCCCTGGTAGCATCCTAGTAAATATTTTCTGCACTTTTTCTAGTTTAATAATATCCTTTCTATAATAGGATGACCAGAATTGCACACAATATTTCAATTGTGGCCTTATCAATGTCTTGTACAACTTCAACAAGTCGTCCCAACTCCTGTATTCAATGTTCTGACTGATGAAACCAAGCATGTTGAATGCTTTCTTCTCCAGTCTCTCCACCTGTGACTCCACTTTCAAGGAGCTATGAACATGTACACCTAGATCTTTTTGTTTTGTAACTCTCCCCAATGCCCTACCATTAACTGAGTAAGTCCTGCCCTGGTTCAACCTACCAAAATGCTTTACCTCGCCTTTGTCTAAATTAAACTCCATCTGCCATTTGTCAGCCCACTGACCCAATTGATCAAGATCCCATTGCAATTGGAGATAACTTTCTTCACTGTCCACTATGTCACCAATCTTGGTGTCATCTGCAAACTTACTAACCATGCCTCCTATATTCTCATCCAAATCACTAATATAAATGACAAATTGGGCATTTGGGCATCTATCCCTGGCAAGACCAAGATTACCCTCGAGAAAGCGATGATGAGGCTCCGTCTTGAATAGTACAGTCCAATAGAATCGAGAATCCCTCCAGTGCTGAAGGAGAAGTATTTATTGTAACTGTGTATTTCTCTACTTTAGATTTGCTAAAGGGGAGGAGAGACAAACTGGTCACCCAGTCAATATGGAGGTGCAAATGGGATGTTGACATTTATTGCAAAGGGACTGGAGTATAAAAGTGTTGTTGCAATTGTATAGGGTGTTGGTGAGACCATACTTGGAGTATTGTGTCCAGTTTTGGTCACCTTATTTGAGGAGGGATGAGGTGGCATTGGAGGCAATTCGGAGGTTCACCAGATTGGTTCCGGCGATGGAAGGGTTGACGTATGAGGAGACATTAAACAGTTTGGACCTATATTCGCTAGAGTTTAGAAGGGTGAGAGGGGATCTGACCGAGGATTAAGAAATTTTAAAAGGGATTGATAAAATAAATGGAGATCAAATGTTTCCTCTTGTGGGGCAGTGTTTGGTAGGGTTTGAGAGGCCATAGATTTAAAACTGAGATGAGGAGCAACTACTTCTCACAGAGGGTGGTGAACTTGTGGAACTCGCTGCCCCATAGTGCGGTGGAGTCCGAATCATTGAATGGTTTCAAGAAGGAGATAGATATATTTCTAATTAAAAAAGATATAAGGGAATATGGGGAACAGGTCGGGAGGTGGATTTGAGACCAGGAAGAGATCAGCCATGATCTGATTGAATAGCAGAGCAGGCTCAAGGGGTTGAATTTACCTACTTCTGCCCTTAATACCTTTGGTTCTGTGTTTCTGTGTTCCAAACACATTTCTGCTTCAGAGGGTCTGCTGTGTGCAAACTGGTTGCTGCAGTTCGTACGACAGTGACTAAGGTTCTTAGTTGGCCGTTGAGTGCTTTAGGGAGGCCTGAAGTTTCGAAAGGTGCTACACAAATGTAAATCTTTGTTAGTTTCTTTTGCTTTTCCGACACCAGTGGGATTCCCAGAAAGAATCCACCCAAAATGTCAAGATGACCCTTAATACTGGGAAGTTTAGCAAAGCGGAGAAGGTAAACCAGGATGAGCAGAGGTCTTGGCCTATAGAAGTGATGCCTCAGTTGGCACTTTGAGGATAACCAACCCCTATAATTCAACTTAGAATCATATAATCTCTACAGTGCTGAAGGAAGTCACTCAGCCCATCAAGTCTCCACCACCCACAATCCCATCCAGGCCCTATTCCCATAACCCCACATACTTACCCTGCTAATCCCCCTGAGAAGGGTCAATTTTTAGCATGGCCAATCCACCTAACCTGCACATCTTTGGACTGTGGGAGGAAACCAGAGCACCCAGAGGAAACCCACACAGGAAGGATGAGTTGGCATTGAAGGCAGTTCAGAGGAGGTTCACCAGATTGATTCCGGGGATGAAAGGTATGAGGAAAGATTAAACAGTGTGGGATTATATTTGCTGGAGTTTAGAAGGATGGGAGGAGACCTGGTCGAGGTATATAACATTTTAAAAGGGATTGATAAAGTAAATGTAGACCAAGGGGAGAACGTGCAAACTCCATACAGACAGTGACCCAAGGCAGGAATTGAACCCGAGTCCCTGGCGCTGTGAAACAGCAGTGCTAACCACTGTGCCATGGTGCCGCCTATAACTTTGGTCACCCTTCAGTGGCAATGAACACTCCTACTTCGGAGCAGAAATACAGAGTAAGAACCTCTCCAAAGATCACTTTTTGCATTCCTTGACTTCCCAAAGAGTAAGAAAATGTGTTGCTTGGTTATGGGGAATTTCTTTGCTATGGGGGGATTATTTCTAATTGCCTTTCACATATCTTACAAATCAAAGATGGATTCGTTAAACCCTTCAGTCAGACTCGTTTCAGAACTCATAGATCAGCCCTGAATATCCTGCTGATATATTGCTGATGCATTCTTATCCAGCTCCACGTAAGTAACAGCTAGTCGGAAAGCAAGGATTTTGACAGGTATGTCTGAATGATGGCATTAGTATTACACTGTTAATTGCATTATTTACCGACCTAAAAATAAATCATTATTGATTTCTCCTTAGGAGAGATAGCCATGAGTGTGATATGACAGTGAAGTATCATTAAATGTGGGAGGGAGGTCGTACTCCGCCTTCATTTGAATTCAATAGCCTCGTATCTTTGCACATTGAGAGTTCATTAGGGACATCTAGCCGTGCTTGAAAGTTGCTCTGACAGATTGCAAGACACTCTTCTCTCTTAAACCAACGGCTATTAAAGCTGCTACTGTATCTTTATCAAATAATTAAATTGTGATCATAATAATAAATGCCATCCAGCTGATTACGGTGGGACATTGCTGATTGCACATTTACATTTGTTTTTACAGCTTATTGTAAGGGCAGCATGGTGGCACAGTGGTTTGCACTGCTACATCACAGCGCTAGGGAGATGGGTTCGATTCCCAGCTTGGGTCACTGTCTATACGGAGTTTGCATGTTCTCCCCGTGTCTGTGTATATTTCCTCTGGGTGCTCCGGTTTCCTCCCACAAAGTGTTTCTTCAGAAGGAATTCTTCAAACGCAGAAAAAAGTAACCAAACTTACTCCAACTTATAAATCAAAGAAAGGCTTTAATAAAAAAACTTTATTACTCCAAACTTAGAGCCTCACCCTGGGCTACCCCAAGCTCTCCATAATTCCCAACAGGTTTTTATTTATACTGAGTCAGCTGGTCAGCTGACCATCACATCATTCTGTAATTTGTTTCATGGTTTACTGGGTCAGCTAACCCTTACAGCTTATTACCATTGGTCACATTACATCCGATACAAAGTTGTCACCAGTTACGTTCTAACACAAAGATGTGCGGGTTCGGTGGATTGGCCATGCTAAATTGCCCCTTAGTGTCAGGGGGACTAGGTAGGGTAAATGCATAGGATTATGGGAATGGGGCCTGGGTGGGATTGTGGTGCAGACTTGATGGGCCAAATGGCCTCCTTCTGCCCTGTATGGACAATTCTATGATTGGCTCTGCTCTTTTCTGCCTGTCACGAGGAATCCAAAATTAATGTCAGCGTTAATTAACTTATTGCTGTTGCAATGTCAGCAAGGAACTGGCTGTTTGTTCGAGAGACAGCGTCAGTGCCAAAGGAAGGAATATTTTTCACCCCAGCATCCAGAATTTGGGTTGGATATCTAAGGTACAGCAAATATTCATGGGGACTGTATGTTTCTCAAGTTGCCGATGTCTCCAGGCACTGTCATCCCTCCCTCTCTGCATGACTCCGGTTGATCCAAGCATTGTGAATCAAACGGTGAAAAATTTGACATTCTTGGAGACATACGATGTTTGAAAATCAATTGAATGCCATGTCTCGAATAGTGAGAGATAGGGAAATGTCTACATACAGAGGGGTCTTTGTACATAAGTCAGCAAAAGTCAATATGCTGGTACAACTAACAACTCAGAATGTAAGGGCATGTTAATAGGGTGGTGAAAAAGGCAGATGGGGCACTTGCCTTTATCAATCGAGGCATAGGTTATAAAAGCAGGGAAGTCATATTGGAGTATAGAACTTAAATCAGGCCACAGCTAGAGTACTATGTGCAGTTCTGGTCGCCACATTATCACAATTATTACATTATCACATTATCGTATGTGATTGCACTGGAGGGAGTGCAGAGGACATTCACTAGGATGCTGCCTGGAATGGAACATTTAAGTTAGGAAGAGAGGTTGGGTAGTCTTGGGTTATTTTCGTTGGAGCAGAGAAGACTGAGGAGCGACCTGATTGAAGTTACAAGATTGAGGGCATGGACAGAATGGATAAGGAGCAGATGTTCCCCTTATTTGTCAGCCATAAGGGAGCAGTGAGGGGCAAGAGGTTTTAGGGGGGGTGTGAGGATAAAACCTTTTTACGCAGAGAGTGGCGAGGGTCTGGAATGCACTATCTAGAAGTGGGGTAGAGGCAGGTTGCCTCTCATCCTTTTAATAAGTACCTGGGTGAGCACTTGGCACATCATAACATTCAAGGCAAAAAGCCAAGTGTTTGGCCTCTCAATGGGCGAAAGGACCTCTTCTATTTTGTACAATTCTATGATTCTATGAAATGGAATATTAGCTTTCGTTGCAATGGGATTGGCGTACAAAAGTGAAGAATGTTTAGCATAATGACACACAGCCTTGGTCAGACCACACCTGCAGTACTGGCTGCAGTTTTAGCCTGTTTGCCTAAGGAAGGACATATTTGATCTGGAGAGAAGAAAAAACATACTCACTCGGCTGGGCCCTGGTATGAGGGGATGGTCCTAAGAGGAGGGATTGAGTAGACAAGGCCTAAATTGCCAGAGTTGTGAAAGGTAATCTAACTGAAACATTTTCCCTGCCCAGGGAATCTAGAACATGGGGTCACAATTTCAGAATAAGATGTTAACCATTTTAAAACCAAGATGAGGAGAACTTTCTTCACTCAAAAGTTTCTGAGTTCTTGGGGTTTTCTAGACAACTGTAGATGTTCAGTCATTGGGGGGATTCTCCAGTCATTAATGCTGGTGATATCTTCTGGTCTTTATTTTTGTATCTTTATTTTCCAAGCCTGGTTCAAAGTATGAGGGAGAGTGATTTTGAACAGTTCCAAATCACTCTGAAATGACATTACTCTCAGTATAACAATTTTCAAAACTCATTTGCCCGCCCTTCTGCTCACCCCAGCTGGGTATGAGTCAATCATTATTAGTATGGATTATTTACCTCAGTCAGTGACATTTACCCTCTATCAATGGTGAACTCACCCACCAATCCTCCCCACTTCCTCACTCAACACTGGACTCCACGGCTTCAGAGGGTAAGGCAATGGAAAATGCCATTGATAGTGACAAGACTGGAAGATCCCACTACCGGCCAATTGTGAGCCACCTCCACTGCTTAAAAACAAGCCACATGGAGTGCAAAAAATCCCATCCATTGAGTACATTCAGGGAAGCAGTGATTAGAATTGTGGGCAATGAGGGGAATTAAGGCATATGGGGAAGTATGGGAATCATGACGTGGAGATGCCGGCATTGGACTGGGGTAAACTCAGTGAGAAGTTTCACAACACCAGGTTAAAGTCCAACAGGTTTATTTGGTAGTAAACACCATTAGCTTTCGGAGCGCTGCTCCTTTGTCAGGTGAGTGGGGAGTTCTGATCACAAGCGGGCCACATAAAGGCACACACTCAGTTTACAGAATACTGATTCCAATGCGAGTCATTACAGCTGATGAAGGAGCAGCGCTCCAAAAGCTAGTGGTGTTTGCTACCAAATAAACCTGGTGTTGTGAGACTTCTTAGGAAGTATGGGAAGGCAGGGGTTGAGGTAGGAGATGAGCCTTCGCTTTGATGAATGGTGGGAGAGGTTGAAAGGGGCAATTGACTGACGTCAGCCCTTATTTTTAATGTTTATTCGAAGCCATGTACAGTAAAGTGGGCAAAATAACAGTGAGCCTTATATAACTATAAATTGCATGTCAACATTTGATCAAATTATAGAAGGAAAGAGTGGTAACGTGTTCGCAACAGGGCTGAGTGCGGGACTGTAAAGAAACTAATTTATTTTGTACAGTACTGAAGTGGACATTGGACCGCACACTGGGGGAATGAGATCATACTGCGTAGCATTACAGTCTGCTCTTAACAACTACCCTTTCCATCATAGTTAAAGAGCTAGCCCAGATCAAATTAATTATATTTCTTTTTGTATTCATATTTTAAATGGATGCAATTTTCATTGGCAGGTTGTTAGTTCATTGAATCATAGAATTCCCACAGTGCAGAAGAAAACCATTTGGCCCAGCGGACCTGCACTGGTTCTCTGACAGACCGTTCCATCCAGGGCCCATCCGTGCAATCTCCACATATTCACCCCTTAACCCACACATCTTGGGACACCAAAGGGCCATTTAGCATGGCCAATCCATCAAACATGCATATGGGTGGCACAGTGGTTAGCACTGCTGCCTCACAGCGCCAGGGACCCAGGTTCAATTCCGGCCTCAGGTCACTCTGTGTGGATTTTGCACATTCTCTCTGTGCCTGCGTGGGGTTCCTGTGAGTGCCCCGGTTTTCTCTCACAGTCCAAAGATGTGCAGGTTAGGTTCATTGGCCATGTTAAATTGACCCATAATGTCAGGGTAAGTACATGGGAGTACGATCTGGGAGGGATTGTTGTCGGTACAGACAAGATGGGTGGAATGGCCTCTTTCTGCACTGTTGGGATTTATGATTTGGACTTTGGAAGGAAACCGGAACATCCGGAGGAAACCCATGCAGACATGGGGAGAACATGCAGATGCCACACAGTCACCCAAGGCTGGAACTGAACGCGGGTCACTGGTGCTGTGAGGCAGCAGTGCTAAACACGGCTTGATACGGGCCTGCTTTTTCTTGGGTGATGTGCACCATTAACAATGCTGTCGAAACTTTTTAAAAAAAACTTGAACTTTAAACATTTTGTGCGTCAGAATTCCCTCTGTGAATTTACAGAGGCCAGAACTTTCTGACTGTTGCGGGAGGCGGGATCTTCTGGTCCCACTGACGGCAGTCCATGTTCCGGGTTTCCCGGCAACAGACGGTGTGAGAATTGGGAAAACCCACTGACGTGGGGGTGGGACAGGAAGATCCCACAGCTAGCCAATGGTGGGTTGTCTCCACTGCCGTAAAACATGCTGCGGGATAGGTGGGATGGTGGGGGGGCCGGGGGGGGGGGGGGGTGGGGGGGGTGAGGGAACAGGCTGTGGCAGAAATTCTGGCCCATAAAATCCACAGGGAAACAGACCATTGGCTCAACAGGGTCACCTAGTGATGTCTGTGTGCTCTCTATATGTAACACAAATGAGAGACGTGGATTCTGTTTAACCTGAGGGTCTTTGGTTGGATTAGAACAAAGAACGAAGAACAGGGGAGCACAGGAACAGGCCCTTCGGCCCATCAAGGCCGCACCGATACGTGTTTTTTATCCCTCTGTTCGCCTTTTCATGTGTCCATCATGATGCACAATCATTTATAGCTTTCCAAGCAATTGAGCAACCCCCCCACCCCCAGGCACATCCTGTTGTCCGGGATACTACAGTTTTTAGGTTATTTATTTTTGTCACAAGTAGGCTTACATTAACACTGCAATGAAGTTATTGTGAAAATCCCCTAGTCGCCACACTCCAGCACCAGTTCGGGTGCATTGAGGGAGAATCCTGTGTGGCCAAGGCATCTAACCAGCATGTCTTTTGGACTGTGGGAAGGAAACCAGGGCACCCGAGGGAAACCCACGCAGACATGGGGAGAACATGCAGACTTCACACAGGCAATGACCCAAGGCTGGAATTGAACCTGGGTCCCTGGTGCTCTGAGGCAGCAGTGCTAACTACCGTGCCATCGCACTGCCCCCTGCAGTGAGAGCAGGACATGGCTCCTTGTCACATGATGAGTCCAGGTACGTGGCTCATCTGCATGTTGAGCTTTTTAAAGGACATCACTCTTAAAATGATATTCCAACATTCCATGCCAGTATTTATTCTCCACACGAGCCCCATCTCTCTCTTCCAGATCTTGCTCCAACAGATCATCGTTCTATTAATTTCTCCTGCATTGCGTTGATCCAGCTTCCCCTGAAATGCATCCAAAATTTCCAGCAAGGATTATGGGAAGTAAAGTAGCCAACGGGTTTGGTCCCATCTGATCAATGAGCTCCTTAAGCAGCTTAATATTGGCAGGTTCTAAAGCCATCAAGTTCTGAAATTCAAACTGCATCGCTGCGCTAAACCTAATCACTCACATTGAATTCTGGACACACTCAACCACTGTGTTCAGGTTTCAAGGTCGTTCTCGACTATTGAGTTATTGTGTTAACATTTATTTCGAAGATGGCATGACGAGATTAATCTCTATAACCATCTCATACTGAACAAAACATCATTTCCAACAATGGCAGTCACAGGTACACTCAGGCAATAACTCCCTTTTGATGTTGAGCCACAAGTTAATTGTCTGACATGTTCTGGACAGTTATGGATAGATTTTTGAACTCTAAGGGCACCTAGTAATATGGGATAGGGCAGGGAAGTGGTTTTAATGGTGCAGCAAGCTTGAGGGGCTGAATGGCCTCCTTCTGTTCCAATTCCTTTTGTTCTCTTGTTGGGACAGGTAATGCAAAGCGTGATCAAAGGGGTAATTTTTGCCATAAGAGTGTTTGAAAGGAAGAGAATGAAGCCCAGAAGCTGAACAGTATAGAGAAAGATTATTCCAGTGTTTAGGGTCTGGGGGGATCTTGCTAATCATGGAGTGAAGGGGATCAGGGATGTGAAAGAAACCAGAATTGGAGGAATGCAGGGAACTCAGACAGTTATAGATAAAAGCAAAATCTTGCGGATGCTGGAATCTGAAACAAAACCAGAAACTGCTGGAAAATCACAGCAGGTCTGACAGCATCTGTGAGGAGAGAATAGAGCCAATGTTTTGAGTCTAGATGGTCTTTCGTCAGAGCTGAAGGGGCATCTAGACTCAAAACGTTGGCTCTATTCTCTCCCCACAGATGCTGTCAGACCTGCTTAGATTTTCTAGCATTTTCTGTTTTTCCTGTCGAAGATTATAAATTTCCTACGGTACAAAAGGTGGCTATTCAGCCCATCAAGTTTGCACCGACTCTGACAGAGTACCTGGCCCAGGCCCTCTCCTCATAACCCTACACATTTATCAAGGCTAATACATCTAACTTATACACCTTGGAAAATGGAATTTTACCATGACCAATGCATCTAACCAACGCGTCTTTCACGCTGTGGGAGGAAACCAAAGCATCTGAAGGAAACCCATGCAGACACGGGGAGAACATGCAGGCAGCCACCCAAGACCAGAATTGAACCTGGGTGTCTGGCGCTGTGAGGCAGCAGTGCTGACCACTGTGCTGCTGTGTTGCCCTTGTGCTGCACCCTACACCGTGGACACAGTAAACCTAAAAGGCTGGGTTTAAGATTGGCATTCAATACATCCAGAAAGAACAAAGATCCTCTTTTAGATTTCATCAATTAGTTTGAACGCACAAGTTTAAATGAATTCACAAATTGAAAACATTTAATTCTTATGCTGCACTTACCTCTTGAACTCTGCTTTAGAATAAATACAAAAATTACTTCTTCGCGCTGGTCAAATGCCAATGCCTTTCTTTTGTTATCATTAAATAAACATTGTTCATGTGATTTCGGAGTGCAGAGATGAAGCCTCACAGGTTAAATGGCCCTCCAAGGCTGTGAAAACCATAAATCATTTTAATACCAGGTGATTGAGGTTCTCCCACACCATTATGTTGCAGTATAAGTGGCTCCAATCCATTGAGAAAACTAACATTAAGACCAGAAAAATCAAAATTGCCACTTACTTGAGTGGGGAAGCAAAGTTGCCAAAGTGAAATGCTGCACAATTTCTGCGAGACTGTTGGTAGGGTAATTCTGAATCGTAGAAAGGTTCCAGCACAGGACAAAGGCCATTCATCCCATTGTGTCGGTGCTGTCTCTCTGCAAGTTGGATCCAACCCCCAAGGCCCCCCATCGTGCCACAGTGGTTAGCACTGCTGCCTCACAGTGCCAGGCCCCTGGGTTCGATTCCCAGCTTGGGTCACTCTCTGTGCGGCGCCTGCACATTCTCCCCGTGTCTGCGTGGGTTTCCTCTGGATGCTCCAGTTTCCTCCCACAGTCCGAAAGACGTGCTGGTTAGGTGCATTGGCTGTGCTAAATTCTCTCTCAGTGGCACCCGAACAGGCGCCAGAGTGTGGTGACTAGGAGATTTTCACTGTAACTTCATTGCAGTGTTAATTGTGACACAAATAAATAAACTTATACCATCTTCCCACCCACTCTCCGCCACACCCCATGACTTCCCCTGCAAATATTTTCTCCTCAGGCGTTTATCCCAGTTCATTTTGAAATAAAATCACGTTTGAATTTGCCTCTACAGCACCCTCAGGCAGTACATTGTAGATCGTAAAGGTGGCACGGTGGCACTGCTACCTCACAGTGCCAGAGACCCGGGTTCAATTCCAGCCTCAGGCGACTACCTGTGGGAGATCTGCACATTCTCCCTGTGTCTGCGTGGATTTCCTCCGGGTGCTCCGGTTTCCTCCCACAATCCAAAAAACTACGTGTTAAGTGCATACTAAATTGCCTCTTAGGGTCAGTGGGATTCGCAGGATAAATACTTGGGGTTACAGGGATAGGTCTTGAGTGCGATTGTTGTTGATGCAGGCTTGATGGGCCAAATGGCCACTTCTGCACTGCAGGGATTCTATGGTAAGTACTCACTGAGTAAAAGAAACATTCCTTTTTTCACACTACCCTTGGTCGGGTTGCCAATCAGTCAATAACAAATTTCTCTGACCCTTGAAGCTTATGGGAATGAAAACAGTTTCTCTTTATCTTGTCTGTCTGGACCCCTTGATGATTTAGAACACTTCTTGCCAATCTCCTCTCAACCTTCTCTTCTTGAAGGAGAAATCCCAGAAAGCTATTCCAAGAGATAAACAGCAGTGTACAACTCTCTTATATCATAATTTCCTGCTTTTAAGAATGTAAATCTAATTCATTGCAATGGATCAGCTGATTAATTCACATAAAAAAAACCCCAGCAAAAACTGGGAAACAAAAGTACTGGTCCAAACTGGTCTTATGTATGATAAAATTTTGGTTAGGCTGCACTTAGAGTATTGTGTTTAATTCTGGTCTGCACATTACAGAAAGGATGGAAGCTTTGGAGAGGGCGCAGAAGAGATTTACCAGAGATTAGAGAGTATGAGCTATAAGGAGAGGCTGGACAAACTAGGGTTGTTTTCTCCAGAGAGGCAGAGGTTGAGTGGGGACCTGATAGAAGTTTATGAAATTTTGAGAGGCATACATAGGGCTGACAGTCAGAATCTTTTCCCCAGAGTTCAAATGTCTCATACAAGGAGCATGCACTTAAGGTGAGTGGGGTAAGTTCAAAGGAGATCTGAGGGGCAAGTTTTGTACACAGATAGTGGTAAGTATCTGGAATGCGATGCTGGGATGGGTGGTGGAGGCAGATACAATTGGGGCATTTAAGGGGCTATTAGATAAGCACCTCAATATGCAAGGAATAGAGAAATATGGACAAAGGGCATGCAGAAGGGATTAGTTTAATTTGGCGTAGTGTTCGGCACAATGTCGTGAGCCGAAGGGCTTGTTCTGGTGCTGTACTATTCCATGTATACATTATAGAATCATAGAATCATATAGTTCAGATGGAGGCCATTCAACCCATTGAGTCTGCACTGTACACTATCCCACCCCAAGCTCGATCCCATAACCCCATGCATTTATCCTAGCTTGTCCCCCTGGCAAAAGATTTATACGATCTGGAGAGACAATAAGGGACAATTTAGCAAGGCCAATCCACCAAGCCCGCACATCTTTGGATTGTGGGAGGAAATTGGAGTACCTAGTGGAAACCCACACAGACACGGGGAGAATGTGCAAACTCCGTGCACAGTGACTCAAGCCGGGAATCCGAGTCCCTAGCGTTGTGAGGCAACAGTGCTAACCACTGTGTCAACATGCCGCCCTAAATGGAATGCCAATTCAGACCTCATTTGTCTACAAAATTTTGCATGGCTCACCCATCCTCCAGCTAGGGAAACCGCCATGAGCGGTGTCGCCTTCAGCCGGACTGGTAAATCCTTCTGGTAGAAAGGGCTCGAAAGGCCTGCCCAATATCTAACGTACATTTAAAGACCCTAAGTTCCATACCCAGATTGCAAGATAGAAGGATGCAATCTCAGAACACTCATCAACTGAGAATGGCTCCTCCAGTGATAGACCTACTGCTGGAGAGTGGTTGGAGAGAATCCAGAAAGATTAAGACCTTCTGTGACTTTGTTGGTAGCAATTTCACCTCTGAGTCATATGTTCCGAAGTTAAAATTCTCTCCAAGGGGCTTGACCACACAAGTCAAAGCTGACACTCCAACTCAATACCAAGGGAGTGCTGCACTGTTGGAGGTGCAGTCTTTCAGATGAGACATTAAACTGAGGCCCCATTTACTTACTTGGGTGGATGTAAAAGATCCCATGGCACTATTCTCATAGAATCATAGAATCCCTACAGTGCAGAAGGAGGCCATTCAGCCCAACGAGTCTGCATCAGCCGCAATCCCACCTATTCCCTATTCCCTCATATTTCCCTTGCTAATCCCCCTGACACTAGAGTTAATTTAGCACGGCCAATCCACCTAATCTGCACATCTTTGGAACGTGGGAGGAAACTGGAGCACCTGGAGGAAACCCACGCAGACACGGGGAGAACATGCAGACTCCACACAGATAGTCACCCAAAGTTTGGAATTGAACTCGGGTCCCTGGTGCTGTGAGGCAGCAGCGCTAACCACTGTGCCACCGTGCTGGCCAAATTCTGAAGAAGAGCAGGGAAGCTCTCCTGGCCAATATGTGTTGAGTTTTAACCAACGATGCATGGTGAGTATTCAAACCTTTACTGCTTGTGCACAAGGAGAACAAACACAGTGAGTGTCAGTATGATTCCCTGCCCCGATTCTGTAAAATAGCTTCAATTATAGCGTTCTGTAGCCAATACGCGCCAGTTAGAACACCAATAGCATTACCGTTTGGTGCGCACTTTCAACCAATATCATTCAGCATCTTTTCAATCCTTAGTTTGCATATTAATGGCTATACACGCAGATGCACAAAGTCCTTAACATTTTAGCACACGTAATGTTCAGTAAACACCTTTACTCCCTAACCACAAACCACACCCAGAAGTGGATCGCAATACTTACTTACACTTGGCCAAGCAGACTCACACCTTTCACTTGCTAACTCCATCTCCCACATGTTTAGCCCTCAATCAACGTCACAAGAATACAAATTATCTGGTCATCACCACAGTGCTGCTTGCAGTAGTTTGATGGTCACAAATTGGCTGCCATGTCTCCTCCAATGCAAAAGTGGCGACACTTCAAAAAGCCTTTCATTGTTTGTGAAATGTCTTGAGACATCGTGAAAAGCACGGTGTGCATGCCGGTCTAAATTTTCCTCCTTAATCTCTCCTCTTGTAGGGACAGCAGATCTTCCATAGGCCCGCTGAAGAAAATCCAGGCCTCTCGTACCTCAGACGTTTTCTCCTACCTTCTTGGCTAACCCCCAAGATCTTCCCTACAAGCGCTGGAGGATATTTTTTAAACTGATCGATCGATGTCCCTTTCCATTGGGCAGCTGAATGTAAATGAGGCCCAGGAGCCAGAACATCCTGGGTGTCAAATTGATGAGGCCTGTTACAGGATGGAAGGTAACTGATGACACAGGACCAGCTCCCGCACTACTTGTGAAGGTTAGAAGAAGATTAAAGAGCATGCACGGATGGTAGGGAAATGCTTCCTTATAGAAAAAAAAAGCCGGTAAATATTCCCCTTGACAAACAACATCAGGGCAGGCATATATCACGGTGAAAAATGGATTAAAAATTTAGGAATTTAATGTTTTGTCAGTTAGACTTGACTTTTAACAGCCATGTGGAACTAAAATTGCATTTTGAGAGAGATACCAGTAAATATGCAAATAAATAGCAATGACTCCCATGGAAGCAAGCAATGATTAAACAGGAAAGCATTTTCAGATTGGAGTTTCCCATTTTATAGAATCATAGAATCCTACAGTGCAGAAGGAGGCCACTCAGCCCATCGAGTCTGCACCGACAACAATCCCACCCAGGCCCTATCCCCATAACCCCATGCATTTACCCTAGCTAGTCCCCCTGACACTGAGGGGCAATTTAACATGGCCAATCCACCTTACCCTCACATCTTTGGACTGTGGGAGGAAACCAGAGCACCCAGAGGAAACCCACACAGGCACAGGGAGAACATGCAAACTCCACATGGACAGTCACCCAAGCCGGGAATTGAACCTGGGTCTTTGGAGCTTTGAGGCAGCAATGCTAACCACTGCGCCACCCATATCATCAATAAAAATGCAAATAAATATCAACAATTCCCATGGAAGCAAGCAGTGATTAAACCAAAAAAGTGTTTCCAGATAGAAATTTCCCACTTGACCAATATGGCCACAGAATACTGATTGGAACTTCATAGGAGGGTTGCCAATCCTGGTTGGATGTATTCCTAGATATTTATTCCTTGTCGCTATCCCACTTCCTGCCTCCAAGCATCCATTCCCCATGATCCAGCCATTGGAAACCCAAAATGCCCATCCTCATAAAGCCCAACCTTCACTTGAACAATTGGATAGCGAATGGATCCTCAACATTCCACTGGATGATTCTTCACTGCCGATTGGCCTTTTACGCAACTCCAGGGCCTAAATCTTTAGGCTTCAATGGATGGGCGGGGGGGGGGGGGGGGCGATGGCACAGAGTTGCATGCCATCAGCTGACACGTCATTAACCCAGCCACATTGGTCAGGTGGCCAGTTCAACCAATTGAAGGTTACTTGAGGGGAGGTGATGGCCTCATGGTATTATCGCTAGCCTATTAATCCAGAAACTCAGCTGAGGTTCTGGGGACCTGGATTCGAATCCCATCACGGCAGATGGTGGAATTTAAATTGAATAAAAAACTATCTGGAATTAAGAATCTACTGATGACCATTGTCAATTGTTGGAAAAACCCATCTGGTTCACTAATGTCCCTCAGGGAAGGAAACCTGCCGTCCTTATCCTGCCTGGCCTACATGTGACTTCAGAGCCACAGCAACGTGATTCACTCGCAACTGCCCTCAGGCAACTAGGGATGGACAATAAATGCTGTGATGTGGAGATGCCGGCATTGGACTGGGGTGGGCACAGTAAGAAGTCTCACGACACCAGGTTAAAGTCCATATTTGGCAGCACTAGCAAATGCTGGCCAGCCGGTGATGCCCGTGTCTCACAAATGAATTAAAAAAAATTCAGACCTATTTATCAGAAGATCCCTGGTCCACGCTGGCAGAGGGAAACAGGCCTGGAGGTGAGTATCAAGCAGCAGGCCGAGGTAAGGATGCCAGCACTTCAGGTAGATGTAGAACATAGAACATAGAACCCTACAGTGCAGAAACAGGCCCTTCAACCCATCGAGTCTGCACTGACCACAATCCCACCCAGGCCCTATCCCTATATCCCTATACATTTACCCGCTAATCCCTCTAACCTACACATCCCAGGACAAAAAGGGGCAATTTTAGCATGGCCAATCAACCTAACCTGCACATCTTTGGACTGAGATCCAAAGGTCTCAAAGGTAAAGGTCCTACCCTGTCTATTTGGCTTCAGCCTCAGATATATGCTACTCTGTGGAAGGCTTATTCCTTCCCCGTGGTGGCACAGCTGCTGAATCCTTTCTTCAATCTACATTTTCCATATATTGATGAGAAGTTGCCACCATCTTGAATCTCCCACTCTCTCTCATTCCTGTAAATGCATCCTGCTACTGCTTTGAGCTGGAAGGCCTTCTATTGGCCCACCAACTCCCCAGACCCCCAGTGCCATCCTTGATTGGATAGTGAGCCTGCCCTCTCTCCACTAATTGGCCAGTTTGAGGAAAATCACAGGTCACTGTTCCCTATACAGTATGGATTCTGACCCCTGTTTGTGAGTCTGAATGTGGGAGCGCCACTGGGAAAATTCTGCACCAATAATTGACAAATAAATGAACATGTTCAAAGAAAATGGATAGAATAAATGCCGTGGATGGCATGGTGGCTCAGTGATTGGCATTGCTGCCTCACAGCACCAGGGAGCCGGGTTCAATTCCAGCCTTGGGTGACTGTGTGGAGTTTGCATGTTCTCCCTGTGTCTGCATAGCTTTCCTCTGGGTGGTCAGGTTTCCTCCCAAGGTCCAAAGATCATCGAAGCCCTACAATGCAGAAGGAGGTCATTTGGCCCATCGAGTCTGCACAAACCACAATCCCACCCAGGCCCTATCCCCGAAACCCCACTTATCTCCCCTGCAGAGTCCACCTGCCACTAAGGGGCAATTTACTATGGCCAATCAACCTAACCCACAAACCTTTGGACTGTGGGTGGTAACCGGAGCACCCGGAGGAAACCCAGGCAGACACTAGGAGAATGTGCAGACTTCGCATGGACATTCACCCGAGGTCGGTGCAGATTAGATGAATTGGCCACACTAACTTCTAGCTTTGTGTCCCAACGTGTGGACTTTAGATGGATTTGACACGGCAAATGTGTGGGACTATGGAGAAAGGGCCTGAGAAGGCACTCTCAGAGAGAGTTAGTGCAGATTTAATGGGCCAAGTGGCCTCCTTCTGCACTGTAGGGATTCCCCGATCTTGTTAATATCCCCAGTAATTTTTTTCTAGGTTTGTTTACAGCAGTGTCCTGAAGATTAATCTTTAATGACTCGAGACTCCAGGGAAATTATGAAGACTTGGCAACCTTACCTCCCAGACACCCCATTAGCTGGCGTCATTTGCGAAATTTGATTTTGTTTTTAATCAACTAAAATCACTTGAAATGAAGGCAGAAATTCACAGGTCTGTTAAAACCAGCAGCTGAAAATAGTGTTGCAATGTGGCAGAGTATCAATATTACAATGATGGATCCTGTGAGGCCTACGATTCCATTTAGTATTTTCGCCCTGCATCAACCATCTGACATATTGATCCGGGAACAAAAATTGATGTACAAATTATTGCCATCTCAGTCAGCAGTGGGATGGCAAGTCTTGTACTATCAGCAGTGAGAAAATTGCAGCGGGGGTGCATTATTACAACATCAGTAAATTTAGCTTGATGTAACTCAAAGTTTACACATGCAGTATGAATATTGTGCAAATTCCTTAACCTGGAATGCCAAAAGTATTAAAGTTTATTATTTTGTTTATTAGAAACAGTGGTTTTCTCCCACAGTCTAAAGACGTGCAGGTTAGGTTGATTGGCCATGCTAAACTGACCCTAAACAAGGGGGGTATTAGCAGCGTAAATATGTGGGGTTATGGGGATAGGGTGAGACTGTTGTCAGTGCAGGTTCAATGGGCCAAATGGCCTCCTTCTGCACTGTAGGGATTCTATGATTTCTATGATTCTAAGTAGGTTTACATTAACGCTGCAATGAAGTTACTGTGAAAATCCCTGAGTCGCCACACTCCCGTTCAGGTACGCTGACGGAGAATTTAGCATGGCCAACGCACCTAACCAGACTGTGGGAGGGAAACCAGAGCTCCCGGAGGAAACCCACGCAGACACAGGGAGGACGTGCAAGCTCCACGCAGACAGTGACCCAAGCTGGGAATCGAACCCAGGTCCCTGGAGCTGTGAGGCAGCCGTGCTAACCACTGTGCCACCTGTTACGGAACGCATGGAAGCGGAACACCCCGCTGCAGCCTGTGGAGCGAATTGAACCGAGTTGTAAAGGAATATATAAACTCCCCTTCAATGGTACTGGAAATGATCCCAATGAGGCGTTTGCATAATTCATGCATTAACTGGGTCCCCGTGCAGCTTAAATTAAAACCTCAGCCTCACAAAATATGGATCGGAAATGGCAGCAGCCCGAACTCCAATCTGTGCCTGCGATGTAGCTCTCGAAAGCTGGAGGAGCTTGTTGAATATGCATCAGCACTTCCTCCCAAAGTGTTTAGCGCTGATAATTATGTTCAGCTATTCAAATGGACAACTGATTCTCTCTTTGCCTCTCTCCTGCAGTGAGTTGCAAAAATTGTGTTTTGGAAAGGTTGAGAGAAGCTGTACCCTCTTTCAGCAGCTGTTCTATTAGATTGGTTCACAGCTGGCTCCATTCCTAAGCAGCCCTCTTAATTTGAAAGCCCTCATTTCTCCTGCGACCTCATCTTGGCTCCTCTAGCTATTGAGTTGGACGTCACAATGGAGCTTGTCTTGGGATTTTTCAAGGGGGACTCTATTCTGATAAGGCAAATGCAGCCGATCAGTACAACTGGGCAGACTCAAACTGTTCTCTCGACCGCTGTCTTAACATTACAGATTCTTATTTCCTTCTGGGGTTGTCTATACTGCCAGGTTTTATCCATACAGTGTCGGAATGGAACACTCTCAGGCACAGAGTCACAGGCTGGAACTTTACTGCCCCACTCGTCACGGAATCGGAACAGGCGAGGGGGTGAACAATGGGAAGATCCGTTGACCTTGACCTTCACATCTTCGGGTCGAGCAAGGCCATAACATCCTGCCCACAAATTCATAAGGTACAATGGTTAGCACTGCTGCTTCACAGCACCAAGGACAAGGGTTCGATTCCCGATTTGGGTCCCTGCCTGTGTGGAGTTTGCACATTCTCTCCATGTCTGTGTGGGTTTCCTCAGGGTGCTCTGGTTTCCTCCCACAGTCCAAAAAATTCTGATTGGCTATTCTGATTGGCGGTTGGTAACTAGTGGAGTGCCGCAGGGTTCGGCGCTGGGGCCTTAGCTATTTACCATTTATACAGATGATCTGGAGGAGG
This sequence comes from Carcharhinus amblyrhynchos, assembly GCF_965287045.1. Lineage (NCBI taxonomy): Eukaryota > Metazoa > Chordata > Chondrichthyes > Carcharhiniformes > Carcharhinidae > Carcharhinus > Carcharhinus amblyrhynchos. The sequence goes on from NC_137328.1 coordinate 9,073,829, forward strand.
GGGCTGAGTGTAGGGTGTCGAAATTTGCTGATGACACGAAGATAAGTGGAAAAGCAAATTGTGCGGAGGGTGTGGAAAGTCTGCAGAGGGATCTAGATAGGCTGAGCGAGTGGGCGAGGACCTGGCAGATGGAGCACAATGTTAGCAAGTGTGAGGTTATCCACTTTGGTAGGAATAATAGTAGGAGGGATTACTATTTAAAGGGCGAAAAGCTGCAGCATGCTACGGTGCAAAGGGACCTGGGGATCCTTGTGCACGAGTCGCAAAAACCCAGTCTGCAGGCGCAGCAGGTGATCAAGAAGGCAAATGGGATGTTGACCTTTATAGCGAGGGGGATAGAATATAAAAGCAGGGAGGTCTTGCTGCGACTGTACAGGGCACTGGTGATGCCGCAGCTGGAGTACTGTGTGCAGTTTTGGTTGCTGCTCTTGCGCAAGGATATTTTGGCCTTGGAGGGAGTGCAGAGGAGGTTCACTAGGCTGATACCGGAGATGAGGGAGTTGGGCTATGAAGAGAGACTGAATAGACTGGGTCTGTACTCGTTGGAGTTTAGAAGGATGAGGGGGGATCTTATAGAGACGTATAAGATAATGAAGGGGATGGATAGGGTAGAGGTAGGGAGATTCTTCCTGCTCGGAAAGGACAGCAGGACTAGAGGGCACAGCCTCAAGATAAGGGCGGGGGGGGGGAGCAGTTTAGAACGGAGTTGAGGAGGAACTTCTTCACTCAAAGGGTGGTGAATCTCTGGAATTCTCTGCCCGTTAATGTGGTGGAGGCTACCTCGCTAAATATATTTAAGTCACGGGTAGATAGGTTTTTGGTAGGCAAGGGAATTAAGGGTTATGGGGAGAAAGCGGGAAAGTGGAACTGAGCCACTTCAGATCAGCCATGATCTTATTGAATGGCGGGGCAGGCTCGAAGGGCTAGATGGCCTATTCCTGCTTCTACTTCTTATGTTCTTATGTTCTTATCAAAATGTGCTGGTCAGGTGGATTGGCCATGCTAAATTCTCCCTCAGTGTACCCGAACAGGTGCCAGAGTGTGACGACTTGGGGATTTTCACAGCAACTTCATTGCAGTGTTAATGCAAGCCTACTTGTGACTAAGAAATAAACTTTAACTTTATGTGGCACAGAAGAGGCTCTTCAGCCCATTGAGTCAGCACCTCCAAAACTATACTAAATCTACATTAATCCTTCTTTCCAGCATTTGGCCTGTAGCCTTCAGTGTTACGACATTTCAGGTGCTCATCCAAATATTTCTGTAAAGGTCCTGAGTTTTCCCACTCTACTACCCTCCTAGGTAATGCATTCCAGACTCCCACCTTCTGGGTGAAAATTCTTTCCTTAAATCCCCTCTAAACTTCTTGCTTCTCACCTTAAAATAATGCCCTCTCATTATTGCCCCTTCAACTAAGGGGAACAGCCATGTCCCTCATAATCTTACACACCTCAACCATATTCCCCTTCAGCTTTCTCTACTCTAAAGAAAACAATCCAAGTCTCTCCTTATAGCTCACGTGCTCCATCTCAGACATCATCTTGGCGGATTTCCTTTGCACACTCTCCAGTGCAATCACATTCTCCCTATAGTGAGGTGACCGGAACTGTTCTCCAGCTAACCAAACCTAATATAACCTTATAATCTATGCCATGAAGGGTAAAGACAAGTGTCCCGCATGCCTTCTTAACTAATCTATTAACCTATCCTGCCGCCTTCAGGGACATGTGAAGAAGCATCTCAAAATCCCTTTGTTCCTCTGAGCTTCCTCGTGTTTTGCCATTCATTGAGTATTCCCTTATCTTGTTACTCCTTCCAAAGTGTGTCAGATAAGAACATAAGAAATAGGAGCAGGAGTAGGCCATCTAGCCCTTCGAGCCTGCCCTGCCATTCAATAAGATTATGGCTGATCTGAAGTGGATCAGTTCCACTTTCCTGCTTTCTCCCCATAACCCTTAATTCCCTTGTCTGTCAAAAACCTATCTACCCGTGACTTAAATATATTTAGCGAGGTGGCCTCCATCACTTCAACGGGCAGAGAATTCCAGAGATTCACCACCCTTTGAGTGAATCTCAAAATTGTCACCTCACAATTTTCAAGGTTAAATTCCATCGGCTGCTGATCTGTCCACCTGACCAACGCATACATATCCTACTGCAACTAAGACCTTCTTTCTCAATATTAACCACCCTGCCAATCTTTGTGTCTTACTTATAAACTAATCATCCCCCATATCGTTTTTATATATCACAAATAATAAGGGACCTAGCACTGATCCTTCTGGTACACCACTGGACAATAACCTCCAGTCATAGAAACAGACTTTTACCATCACCATCTGTCTCCTACCATTAAACCAGTTTTGGATCCAACTTGTCAAGTTTATCCTGGAACCCATGTGTTTGACCTTCTTGATCAGTCTCCAATGAGGGATCTTGTTAAAGGCTTTGCTAAAATCCATATATATGACATCGACTGCACTATCCTCATCTACACATCTGATCACCTCCTCAAAAAATTCAATCAAATTTGTTGGGTGGTACCTCCCCCTGACAAAGCCATGCTGAATATCCCTGATCAAACCTTGCCTCTCCAAATGGAGATCAACTCTTGCCTTCAGAATTTTCTCCACTGGTTTCCCCAACACCAATATGAGAATCACTGGTCTGTACTTATTCTACCACCCCTCTTGAAATATAGAGTCACATTAGCTGTCCTCCAATCCTCTGGCCTCTCCCTTGTGGTCAGAGAGGAATTAAAAAACTTGGGTCCGAGCCCCAGTAATTTCCACCCCTGCCTACCACAGCAGCCTGGGATACAACTCATCCAGACCTACTTTTCAGCATGTCACTACTCCACAACCTCTTCATTTCCTATCTCAAACTATTCAAGAATGTCACAGTACCTCTCTCTGAATTCTGTAGCGACATCCCCTTTCTCCCAAGTGAAGACTGATGTGAAGTACTCATTAACACTCTACCAATGTCCTCATTCTTTAGCAGTATGTGGTAATGTCTCTTTGGTTAAGTCCTCCTCTTAGATGTGTCTTTAATACACATGATTTCATTGTTAAATTGGTTTTATTATTCACACTGTGAGCCTGACATCTGGTCATCATGTTCTTAAATATGTCCTTAATATTTTTCCTGTTCACCTCCGATGGTTTATATTTTTATAGAAGTTGCTTCAAATTTTAATCAGAGGAATAGGCATTTTAAAGTCCTTTCTTTTTAATTTGCTGCTGTATGTCTTAAAAATGTCTCCTGAATAGATAAGGAGAATCAGAGAGATAAGGAGCTGTATGTACTCAAGAAACAGACAAGTGCGGCTCAGCCAATTATCCTGTGTATTCTTAGCCCTGTTAGTTTCAGCCGATGCAAAGACTTCATTTTAAGATATTTCTGTCTATGCACAATTACAATTAAATGCTAGATGGTAAGGGTTAACTAACTCTGCTAAGCTGACCAATTGTAGCTAACTTGACTACATGAAAAATCGGAAGGTATGATGGGTTAGTTAAACTGCATTCCTGAAGGGTACACAGCGCAGGCAAACAGCAGTTTCCCATAACAGCAACTGCAAGGATTGTTTTTTTCTAGATGGAGACAGCATACTAAAAACACTTCCAATAATGAGATAAAGGTTGAAATATGTTTTGGCTTTAGTACGTGTGTGTGTTCAGTTTTTCAAGTTCACTTTTTTGGCTTCTATCATATTAAATTTTTTAGGTTCTTTTCAACAGAAGAAAGCCATTTTAAAACTCGTCCCAGTGTGGTCATCTCACCTCTTCAAATGAATAAACAGGCCAAAAGATTGTCCCATCAGTCTATTCAAAATGATCAGCAATGTTGCAACGGGTCATCAACAGCGCTATCGAGCGGCACTTACTCAGCAATAACTAGCCCATAGAAGGGTTCTACCAATCTTGACCTCATTACAGCCTAGGTTCAAACATGGATAAAAGTGATGAATGCCAGGGATGAGATGAGAGTGACTTCCTTTTACATCAAGGAGGCGTTTGACTGAGAATGCGAACAAGGAGACCTAGCAAAACTGAAGTCAGACCTGGCATAAGGTAAGATGGTTGTCATGATTGGAGGTCAATGATTTCATCTCCAGGAGTTCCCCAGGGTTCTAGATTCAACCATCTTCTGCTGCTTCATCAATGATATTCCTTCTGTCCCTCATAAAGTCCTTTTCTTTGATAAAATAACAATCTGAGATCCCTATCTGCTTCAAGAAGATGACCATCATCTGGAAAGACCAAACAGCGTGCCCTAATGACTATCAGCCGGTGACTCTGACATCTATCATTATGAAATGCTTCGAAAGGTTAGTCATGGCACGAATCAATTCCAGCCTGCCGGACTACCTGGATCCACTACAGCTTGTCTACTCCTGCAAGAGGTCCTCAGCAGATGCCATTTCCCTGGTCTTGCACTCAACCCTGGTTAACTCCTAGATAACAAGGACACCTATGTCAGACTCCTATTTATTGAGTACAGCTCAGCCTTCAACACCATTATTCCCATGAAACTCATCTCCAAACTCCGTGACCTGGGCCTCGGCACCTCCAACTGTGACTGGATCCTGAACTTCCTAACTCACAGACCACAATCAGTAAGGATAGGCAACAACACCTCCTCCACGATCATCCCCAACACCGGTGCTCCACAAGGCTGTATTCTCAGCCACCTTCTTCCTTCAGGAAAAAGAGACAAAACTCTGAGGTCACATACCAAAAGACTCAAGAACAACTTCTTCCCTGCTGCTGTCAGACTTTTGAATGGACCTACCTTGCATGAAATTGATCTTTCTCTACACCTTAGCTATGACTGTAACACTACATTCTGCACTCTTTCTCTTCCTTCTCTATGAACGGTATGTTCTACCTGTATAGCGCGCAAGAAACAATACTTTTCACTATATGTTAATACATGTTATTGTTCATCCATTGTCATCGATGAGGACCTCAACATCATCAGTCATTTTGAGGCTGGTTGTGGTGTGTCCAAAGATGACTGATTCAGCCAATTCGGACACGGAATGTCCTGGCACATATTGGACAGACTTGTATAGACACTAGTTCTTGCACTGGTGGCTCTGGACTTGCGCAGCTCGCGCTTAAGTTGTGTTTCAGCAATGCACCTTCCTGCGTAAGCTTGACAGCCCTTGTAGATGAAGCAGCGCCAGGTAGAACGGTTTTGTGCCAGTGTCTCCCAGGTGATCGTGTCTATGTCACACAACTTCAGGGAGGCCTTGAGTGTGTCTTTATAGCATTTCTTCTGCCCTCCATGCAAGCGTCTTCCAGCAGAGAGTTCCTCAAAAAGGAGCTGCTTGGGTATGTGCTCATCTGGCATACAGATGACGTGACCTGCCCACCGGGTCTGCGCTCTCATCAGCAGTGTGTGGACTGATGGTAGATTTGCTCTAGCAGGAATGTCAATGTTTGGTAGTTTGTCTCGCCATCTGATGTGTAGTATTCTGCGAAGACAAGTCATATGGAAATGATTGAGCTGTCTTGCATGCCTTCGATATACAGTCCACATTTCACAGGCATACAGGAGGGTAGTGAATACCACAACATTGTGGACCTTCTGTTTTGTTGCTGGGCTGATTCCTCAACGTTCCCATACAGTGGAGCCTAGTCTACCAAAAGCAGAACTTGTTAATACATATGACATATAATACATATGAAAGCATATGTTAATTCTTATGACAATAATAAATCAAATCAAAAGTCAGAAATGGGGATGTTCGCAGATGGCTGCACAATACTCAACACTATACAATATTACAGCAGTTCATGTCCAAATGTAATAAAAATATCAAGGATTGGGTTGACAAGTGGCAAGTAACATTCATGCCAGACAATGACCATTTCCAATAGAAAGGATCTAACCATTGCTCCTTGACATTCAATAGCATTACCATCACTCAATCTCCCACTATAAATATCCCAGGTATTACTATTGACAAGAATTTGAACTGGACCAGCCATTTAAATACTGTAGTTACCAGAGCAGGTCAAAGGGTAGGAATCCTGTGATGAGTAACTCACCTCTTGACTCTGGAAAGCCTGTCCACCAGAAAGTTATCATAGAAACCCTGCAGTGCAGAAAGAGGCCATTTGGCCCATCGAGTCTGCACCGACCACAATCCCACCCAGGCCCTACCCCCATATCCCTGCATATTTACTCACTAACCCCTCTAACCTACGCATCTCAGGACACAAAGGGGCAATTTCAGCATGACCAATCAATCTAACCCACACACCTTTGGACTGTAGGAGGAAACTGGAACACCCGGAGAAAACCCACGCAGAGACAAGGAGAATGTGTAAACTCCACACAGACAGTGACCCAAGCCAGGAATTGAACCCAGGTCCCTGGGTGAGCAGTTCTAACCACTGTGCTACTGTGCAGCCCTACAAGGCACCAGTCAGCAGTGTAATGGAATAATCTCCACTTGCCTGGATGAACGCAGTTCCAACAACAATGAGGAAGCTCAACACCATCCAAGACAAAGCAGCCCTGCTTTATTGGCACCCCATCCATAAACATTCACTCCATCACCAATGCGCAGTGACAGCCATATGTACCATCTACAAGATGCATTGCAAGAACTCATCAAAGTTCCTATGGCAGCACCTTCCAATCCATGGCTACTACCGTCTAGAAGGACAAGATCAGCAGATACCTGGGAACACCACCACCTGGAAGTTCCGCCCCCAAGTCACTCACCATCCTGATTTGGAAATACATTGTTGTTCCTTCACTGTCGCTGGGTCAGAATCCTGAACTCTCTCCATAACAGCAGTGCCGGTTTACCCACACCCCAGGGTTGAAGAAGGCAACTCACCACCACATCCTCAAGGGCAACTAGGAATGGGCAATAGGTGCTGGCCTAGCCAGCAACACCCACATCCCATAAAAATGAATAAAAACAAATTACCATCATAAAAATCATTAAAACTCCTTTTTAAAAAACGTTTTCTTATCTTTCCTTTGTGCGAAGAAAACTTGAAAGGCCGTACTTTATGCACAGCACAGGTGAGGTTTATTTAACATCTGTTGAAGCCAAAGCTCGCAGCTAGTGCTGTCCATATATATGCTTTAAGGACTCTGGCTTTACATGAATACTTGTCCACTTTCTCAATTCTGATCTATAATATCCTAAATACATACAAATTCTACCAATCTGTCTATGCATTTCCTTCACAAAAGTACAGCAGGTGACCAATGACCATAAGGAACGTGACATATTTGAAGACAGATGTCTTCTTCATATTGGTGCAGATACTGTAACATCATTGCCACAGCATTTTCGGCCCTGGGCAGTGCAGGTTAGATGGATTAGCCATGCTAAATTGCCTTCAGTGTCCAAAGATATGCAAGTTGGGTGGATTGACCATGCTAAATTTCCTTTCTGTGTTCAAAGATGTGCAGGTTAGGTGGATTTGCCATACTAAATTGCCCCTTAGTGTCCAAAGATATGCAAGTTAGGTAGATTAACGATGCTAAATTGCTCCTGAGTGTCCAAAGACATGCAGGTAAGGTAAATTAATCATGCTAAATTCCCCTTTGTGTTCAGAGTTGTGCAAGTTAGGTGGATTGGCCATACTACATTGTACCTTAGTGTCCAAAGATGTGTAGATTAGGTGGATTGGCCATGCTAAATTCCCCCCTTAGTGTTCAGAGATGTGCAGGATAGATGGATTGGCCATGCTAAATTTCCTCTTAGTGTCCAAAGGTGTTCAGGTAATATAGAGTAACCATGCTAAATTCCCTCTTAGTGTTTAGAGATGTGTAAATTAGGTGGATTAGCCATGGTAAATCTGGTGATGTTTGGGGAGGGGTGGGGTGGTTATAGGAATATGGTGGAGGGGAGGGCCTGGGTGGGATACTCTTTCAGAGAGACAATGTAACTCAATGGGCCGGATTACCTCTTTCTGCATTGTCAGGATTCTATGATTTAATCAACTGGAGATACCCCAAAAAACAAAGGGGAAAAGAATTGGGGAAATAGTTAAAAAAAACCTATGTTATTTGCCTATGTAATCAGTCTTAAGTCACCATTACGCAACAGTCATCCTTGTGACCTCCTTCAATGAAGTTACATTAATCAGAAGGAAATGCAGCTTTGTTCCGTTAGCTGAGTTTTGTTATATTAACAGCATGGTGGCACAGTGGTTAGCACTGCTGGCTCACAGCGCCAGGAACCCGGGTTCGATTCCCGGCTTGGGTCACTGTCTATGTGGAGTCTGCACCTTCTCCCCATGTCTGCATGGGTTTCCTCCAGGTGCTCCAGTTTTCCTCCCACACTCCAAAGATGTGTAGGATAGATGAATTAGCCATGCTAAATTCTCCCTCCGAGTACCCGAACAGGTGCCAGAGTGCGGCGACGAGGGGAATTTCACAGTAACTTCATTGTAAACCAACTTGTGACTAATAAATAAACTATAAAAACTATCTTACTTCACTGATGATATAGACTAGGTTTGCCTAAACCTCCTCATGTGGGGCTAGGGAGTGCATTTCAATTTTTCTCAGGCTTGGGGTGGGAGGAGTTGTGTGTGTGTGTGTGTGTGTGTGTGTGTGTGTGTGTGTGTGTGTGTGTGTGTGTGTGTGTGTGTGTGTGTGTGTGTGTGTGTGAGAGATTGGGGCTGATGAGCAAATTTTGGAATGATAAGGTGCAAAAACAATGTCACTACAACAATGTAAAAGAATTAAGGGTTATGATGAGTCAGCGGTTAAGTGAAGCTGAGTCCATGAAAAGATCTTATCACATGGTGAAGCAGGCTCGAGGGGCCAGATGGCCTACTCCTGCCTGGAGTTCTTATGTTCTTATGTTAAATAGATGGTTAAAAAAAAGAGTAATAAGAGGAATAAGCAGTGAAAAGAGCAATAAGAATAAGGGGCGCTTTCTATTTGCATACTTAACATCAGCCCTTTACACTACTATGAACATTTTTAACATTCATTTTTAGAATTTTTGAACAAAATTGCCTTGATGTACCTTTAAGGGAACACATCTTAAATTACTGCCCATCATTATCCACTTCAAGAGAGGATGTGCTATATAATCCCATGTACTCTGTAGGCCAAAGGCAACAGAAGTCAGAATCATAGAACCCCCTACTCTGCAGAAGAGGCCATTCAGCTCTGACTCCCCGATAAAGCCTATTTCCCAGGCCCTCTCCTCTGGCCCACACATTTACCATGGCTAATTCCTCTCACCGACAAATCTTGGGACATTAAGGGGCAATTTAGCACGGCCAATCCAGCTAACCTGTGCATCTTTGGACTGTGGGAGTACCCAGAGGAAACTCACGCTGACACAGGGAGAACGTGCAAACTCCACACAGTCACCTGAGGCCGGAATCGAGCCCAGGTCCCTGGAGCTGTGAGGCAGCAGTGCTCACCACCGTGCCATCATTCTGCCCAGTCCCATAGACCAGATCAACGCAGCCTTCAAGCTAACATTGTACCTGTGTTGCCTTACCTTCAAATAAGGGACCCACATTATTGCTCGACCAGTCCTTGTATTTTTGGGATAACTTGCCCTAAATGGAAGAATGTTGCATTAATCTGACATGGTTTCAATCTGATTTGTTTTAATATGAATTTTTAAGCTCCATGTCGTGCAGGAGCAGCAGATGTTACAACACCTCTCAAGTAATGTTCTTGTACCTGCTGAGAGTGAATCTGAATGCAGTCTTGGTGAGGACACATGAGAAAGTTGGCTCACTGTAAGATTAACAGCATGACTTAAAGAAAAAAAAACAATTTCGCTTATTGAGTGGAAGATAAAATCAGGTGGTTTACAGATCTTGGGTTGGAATCATCCAACACTGCCGCACAGCTTGAGGTAACTATTCCACTCTAGAAACATGATATCTGTTCCGAGGACTCATAGACTCCTGCAGTGCAGAAGGAAGCCATTTGGCCCATCAAATCTGGACCAACCACAATCCCATGCAGGCCCTATCCCCATAACTTTTACAGATGCACCATAGAAATCATTCTTTCTCGTTGTACCACCAGCTTGCTATGGCTCCTGTTCTGCCCAAGACTGCAAGGAACTGGAAAAGGTCATGAATGTAGCCCAATCCATCATGCAAACCAACCTCCCATCAACTGACTCTCTCTATACTTGCCGCTGCCTCAGCAAACAGATGTGCAGGTTAGATGGATTGACCATGCTTAATTTCCTCTTAGTGTCCAAAGCTGTGCAGGTAATGTAGATTAACCGTGCTACATTCCCCCTTAGTGTTTGGAGATGTGTAAATTAGGTGGATTAGTCATGGTAAATCTGAGGCGGGGGTTACAGGAATAAGGTGGAGGGGAGGGCCTGGATGGGATACTCTTTCAGAGAGAGAAGGTAGACTCAATGGGCCGGATTACCTCTTTCTGCACTGTCAGGATTCTATGATTCTATCAACGGGAGACACCTCATACAAACAGAGGGGAAAAGGATTGGGGAAATAATCTTAAAAAAAACCTATGTTATTTGCCTATGTAATCAGTGTTAAGTCACCGTTACATAACAATCATCCTTGTGGCCTCCTTCAGTGAAGTTACATTAATCAGAAGTAAATGCAGCTTTGTTCTGTTAGCTTAGTTTTGTTATATTAATTATTTTCTTCACGGTGATTAGTTTGACTGGAACCTGTTCTCGCTTAGCAAGTTCCTGGTGCCTTTAGTGGGAGGGACGCCATATTATCTGACCATTATAATGAGAACCGTGAAGGGGGACATGCCAGTCCATAAGGGATTACCCCTCCTCTTCTCTGGAGGGATCCTGGGCTGTGTGTGGCTTTCCTTCTTGTGATCTATATCCAGATTAACGGGACATTAAGGGGCAGTTTAGCACAGCCAATCTAGCTAACCTGTGCATCTTTGGGCTGTGGGAGCACCTACAGGAAACTCACAAGGGGAGAACGTGCAAACTCCACACAGTCACCCGAGGCCGGAATCGAGCCCAGGTCCCTGGAACTGTGAGGCAGCAGCGCTAACCACCGTGCCATCATGCTGCCCAGTCCCATAGACCAGATCAACGCAGCCTTCAAGCTAACATTGCCTTACCTTCAAATAAGGGACTCACATTATTGCTCCACCAGTCTTTATTGTATTATTGAGATAACTTGCCTGAAATGGAAGAACGTTGCATTAATCTTTGATTCATATTAAATCTAAAATCTGTTTTAATATGAATTTTCAAGCTCCATGTAGTGCAGGAGCAGCAGATGTTACAACACCTCTCAGTAATGTTCTTGTACCTGCTGAGAGTGAATCTGAATGCAGTCTTGGTGAGGACACATGAGAAAGTTGGCTCACTGTCTGTAAGATTAACAGCATGACTTAAAGAAAAAAAAGCACATTTAGAGTGGTAGATAAAATCAGGTGGTTTACACATCTTGGGTTGGAATCATCCAACACTGCCGCACAGCTTGAGGTAACTATTCCACTCTAGAAACCATGATATCTGTTCCAAGGACTCATAGGTCCCTGCAGTGCAGAAGGGAGCCATTTGGCCCATCGAATTTGCACCCACCACAATCCCATGCAGGTCCTATCCCCATAACTTTTACAGATGCACCATAGAAAGCATTCTTTCTCATTGTATCACCAGCTTGCTCTGGCTTCTGTTCTGCCCAAGACTGCAAGGAACTACAAAAGGTCATGGATGTAGCCCAATGCATCACGCAAACCAGCCTCCCATCCATTGACTCTGTCTATACTTCCCGCTGCCTCAGCAAAGCAGCCAACATAATTAAAGAACCCACGCACCCCGGACATTCTCTTTTCCACCATCTTTTGTCGGGAAAAACGTGCAAAAGTTTGAGGTCACGGACCAATCAACTCAAGAACAGCTTCTTCCCTGCTGCTGTCAGACTTTTGAATGGGCTTACTTTGCATTAAGTTGATCTTTCTTTACACCCTAGCTATGACTGTAACACTGCCTTATGCACTCTCTCATTTCCGTATGCTTTGTCTGCATAGCATGCAAGAAACAACACTTTTCACTATATGCTAAGGAAGGACTGTAGAAAAAGAGATAATCAATCATGGATGTCCAAGGAAATAAAGGAGGGTATCAAATTGAAAGAAAATGCATACAAAGTGGCAAAGATTAGTGGGAAAGTAGAAGATTGGGAGATCTTTAAAGGTCAACAGAAAGCCACGATAAAAGCTGTAAAGGAAAGTAAGATAGATTATGAGAGTAAACTAGCTCAGAATATAAAAACAGGTAGCAAAAGTTTCTACAAATATATAAAATGAAAAAGAGTGGCTAAAGTAAACGTTGGTCCTTTAGAGAAGGGAGATGTAATAACTGGAAATGAGAAAATGGCTGAGACATTGAACACATATTTTGTGTTGGTCTTCACAGTGGAAGACACAAATAACATGCCAGAAATTGATGACAGGGAGGACCTAGAGGCTACCATTATCTCGAAAGAGGTAGTATTGGGCAAGTTAATGGGGCTAAAGGTAGACAAGTCTCCTGATGGAATGCATCCCAGAGTACTAAAAGAGATGGCGGGGGAAATAGCAAATGCACTAGTGGTATATTTACCAACATTTGCTGGACTCTGGGGTGGTTCCCGCAGATTGGAAAAAAGCAAATGTTTAAAAAAGGAGGTAGACAAAAGGTAGGTAACTATAGGCTGTCATACAAATTTCTGTAAGGTCTTGAGAGGCCTAAGAACGCCCCCTCTCCCTCTCCGACTGCCCCCCCACAAAAAAAAAGCTATTTATGGCTACTTGAGTCACTGTTATAGTTAATTCCTAGCCAGCGAGATCCCAACATCACTAATAAGATAAATGACTGGGTAATCCAATTCGGGAGTAAGCCAAGATGCCAGGGAAGACTATGCCACTTTTATATAAAATCCCTGCAATGCAGAAGGAGGCCATTTGGTCCATCGAGTCTGCACCGACAATAATCCCACCCAGGCCCTATCCCTGTAAGCTCACTAGTTTACCCTGCTTGTTGCCCTAACACTACCGGGCAATTTATCATGGCTGATTACCCGAACCTTCACATCTTTGGACTGTGGGAAGAAACCAGAGGAAACCCACCCAGGGGAGAACGTGCTAACTCCACACCGACAGTCAACCAAGGCCGGAATCGAACCCGGGTCCCTGGAGCTGTGAGGCAGCAGCGCTAACCACTGTGCCGCCGTGCCACCCCAATTCTCCAATCTTCCCTCTCGGGTGGATGTAAAAGATGAAGGGCGGGATTTTCCTGGCATTGTTGTCAGCCCGCTCGGAAAATCCTGAGGTCAACGAAGCTTGGCATTGTGTGTGTCCTGCCCACTGTGATGCCCGTGGCGGGCGGGATGGGAAAACTCAGCCCGAGGTCTCAGTTTAATTTTTCACCTGATAAAAACAGCTCCTCCAACACCCCCTCAGTGCTCCACTAGACCCAGAGCAATTTGGTTCAGTATGAAGTAAATAGTTTTTCTTTGGTGGTCGTGTGGTGCTGTGTGCAAGAGGGCTGGTCTGGGTCCGCCTTATCGATAACCCCTCAAGTGATCACCGCTCCTATTCGACATGCACCGGCCTATTGTCCACAGTCTAGACGGGGCCTGAATCCAAGGCACTTGGGGCAGGTTCAGGTGTCCTGTCAACTGGTCATCAACTAGACCATTGGGCACTGAGACCCCGCCTCCCAATCCCCATCCCGAGATCCCAATGGCAGCAGGCCAAGGACAGGTGGGGAAAGTGCAAAGTAACAGGGGATAAAATAGGCATTTTGGACACCTCATGAGCGAAGACTCGAGACGGGAGATGACCAAGGCCAGACCAGAGAAGAAAGGAAGGAAGGAAGAAATAGCTAATGAGAATCACCTTCGTGTAGAGGAACCAGAGGGAATCACGGACCCGATCTACAGCCTATTAAGCCATCTTTACGGGTAGCATAGCCAAATCCTGGGTGTTTCTTGTATGCATAATGGGTAATTTATGGGTTAACTACATTTAATAAAGTTTGTAGCATTATATATCTGTGTCCAAAGATGTGCGGGCTAGGTTGATTGGCCATGCTAAAAAATTGCCCCTTAGTGTCCTGAGAAGCATAGATTAGCTGGACTAGCAGGTAAATATATAGGGATATGGGCATAGGGCCTGAATGAGATTGTGGTTGGTACAGACTCGATGGGCCAAATGGCCTCTTTCTGCACTGTAGGGTTTTTATGATTTCTATGTGTCCGTACTTTGTCCTTCTCATAAAAAAAGGCACCTGGGTAAAACTTTGATTAAGAAGCTGGTTGAAGTATCGGACAGGTACAACAATCGATACAGATAATTTACCTTATTGAGAGATGCCTGATTCTTTTCTATGTTCACCTCTGTAAATTTCTCACAGCTGTTCCAACTCAGCTGGCTTTGCTTTGCTGGAAGTGTTGCAGAAAATCCTTTTGACTCGAAAATGTCCCACTTTAATTCCAGCTGCTTTTCTTTAATAGTGAACCATGAACAGGAGCTTCAAGGAATATTCAAATTCATACAAGAAGCAGTTGTGTGTTACAGAAACACAGGAACGACAGTAGGAGAAGACCATTCAGCCCATCGAAGCAGCTCTGCTATTTTTGGTTTTTGATTTATTATTGTCGCATGCATTAACATACAGTGAAAAGTATTGCTTCTTGCGCACTATACAGACAAAGCATACCATTCACAGAGAAGGAAGGGAGCTACTGCAGAATGTAGTGTTACAGTCATAGCTAGGGCGCAGAGAAAGATCAACTTAGTGCGAGGTAAGTCCATTCAAAAGTCTGACAGCAGCAGGGAAGAAGCTATTTTTGAGTTGGTTGGTATGTGTCCTCAGGCTTTTGTATCTCTTTCCCAAAGAAAGAAGATGGAAGAGAGAATGTCCGGGGTGCCTGGGGTCCTTAATTATGCTGGCTGCTTTGCCGAGGCAGAAGTGTACTCAGACTCAATGGTTGGGAGGTTGGTTTGGGTGATGGATTGGGCATCATTCACGATCTTTTATAGTTTCTTGCGGTCTTGAGCAGAGCAGGAGCCATACCAAGTTGTGATACAACCAGAAAGAATGCTTTCTATGGTGCACCTGTAAAAGTTGGCGATTCAATACAGTCGTGGCTGATTGAACCCTTCAATGCTTTTTACACCCACTATCCCCACATTGCTGATCAGAAATTGTGTCCATTCATTTGTTTGAATCGGTGAGGGACAGCACTGATACAAGTTTTAAAATGGTTCCCTTTTATTGAACAGAACTTAAAATTAACATAGAAACATAGAAGATAGCAGCAGGAGGATTTGAGCCTGCTCTGCCATTCATTACAATCATGGCTGATTGCCCAACTCAATAGCCTAATCCTACTCTCTCCCCATAACCTTTGATCCCATTTGCCCCAAGTGCTCGATCTAGCTGCCTCTTGAATACATTCAATGTTTTGGCATCAACTGCTTCCTGTGGTAATGAATTCCAGAGGCTCACCACTCTTTGGGTAAAGAAATTACTCCTCACCTCCGTGCTAAATGGTCTAACCTGAATCCTCAGACACAAGCGAAAAGAAAAAGTGAACTTGGAGACTGGCTCTTACTGCCAGCCTCTGTATTGAGCTTGAATACACTGAATTGGACCTTGGAAACAAAATGAAAATACGCACTATAATCCAAACTCTGTTTCAACCTTTATCTCGTTATTGGAAATGTTTTCCTCAGGCTGTGTCCATCTTAGAAAAACAAGTCTTGCAGTTGCGGTTGTGAAAAGCTTGTTTGCCTGCATTGTGTACCCTTCAGGAATGCGGCCAATTTCTAGCTAACCCTTTGCCTTCTGATTCTATATGTAGTCAAGTCAGCGATCAATTTTTTAAGTTAGCAGAGTTAGTTGCATAAGCAGAAATATCTTAAAATGAAGTATTTGCAGCAAACAGGGCTAAGCAAACATAGCATCTGTCAAGGCCATTTAGTTCAACTGCTACATGCTCCACAATTAGTCCAAGCCCATCCCACTCCTCTTCATCTCATGCTATCACCTTCCTTTCCCTTCTCCCCCTTGCATTTATCTAGCTTCTCCTTATGTTATTTGCCTGAAGTACTCCCTGGGGTAGTAGTTCAGGGAGTACTACTGCCCGAATTCCACCTTCTCACCAGTGCCTAGTTTAAGAAGTTCCTCCCAAATCCTGGTTAGATTTATTGGTGAAGATCTAAGGATTGGATACTCAATAAAGCAAAATATTTCTCAACAGAAAACACAACCGGCGTACTGAAGTAATCTTACTCATCCATAATCAGGATGGAGATTTGGGGGGACGTCACACAACAACCCTGAGGTCTCTTTATTTAAACAGGAGCCAGTGTTCATTTTCCTTATTCGATTGAAATTGCAAAGCTGAGGGATATGAGCTCCATGATAAGAGATTCACAACACTCTTTCTCCCCTGACGAACAAGTAGATATGTGAAGTAGATTTCTATCAAAAGCAGTTAATGATGATTTTAGTGGTCGTCTCTCTGTCGGGACTATTGGAATGCCTTGAATGGAATTTAGATGGTCAGGGTTGAATAATCTTGCCAGATTATTTTTGGAACCTAGGGATAACATTTCAGAGAGTTGTCAGCTTCAGAAAGTTCTTTTTTTCTGTGGTGCGATAAAACCCCTCTCCCTTGGGAGACTGGAAGAGATGAGAGATGGCCTCTGAAAGCACGAATTGCAAATAACCTTCTGTGCAGAGGATTCAACACTGAAAAGCTACATATTGCAATATTCTCTGCTGAAGAACAGTGAGTTTCTTCAAAGAGGAGGGTGGGGAATTAACTTTGAACCTAATCCAAATTTGGATTTCGGGAACAAAATTGAACTTTGGACCAGAATGAATTAATTGGATTTGGATGGCCATTTTTTAAAAATTGGTTCTCAGGATGTGAATGTCTTATTGGTCATCCGCGGTTGTCCTTGCCAAGGCATTGGTGAGCCATTTACTTAATCTGGTGAGGGTGCTCTCACAATGCTGTTACATAGAGAATTCCAGGATTTTGGAATATCATTAGGGGAGAACTATGATATGTGCCCAAGTTAAGTTGGTGTGCGACTTAGAGCAGTAGCTCAGAGGTGATATGTTCTGATGTCCTTGCTGATTTTGTTCTCATTGAAACGGGTACGGGGTTGGTTGAAAGGTTCAAAGATCGCTGAAGAAGGCTTGGTGAGTTGCAATGGTGCAGGCTATAGATAGTGCCTGCTGCAGGAACAAGATCAGGTAGCGCAGTGGCTGTATGGTTAGGCAAGTGTTTGAGATGTCAATCAAGGAGCCTACAGAAAAGGTTTACCAGGACGTTGCCTGGTATGGAGGGTATTAGCAATGAGAGATTGAACAAACTGGGATTGTTCTTCCTGGAAAGATGGAGACTGAGGACCGACCTGATAGACATTCATAAAGTTAGGAAGGGCAAAAATAAGGTGAACAGTTGGAAGCTTTTTTCCAAAGTATAGATAGTCCATGCTGCTTGCACATGATAGGGGTGGTAGAGTGACTGTATGGTTTCTGTCAGGAAAAAGATATGGAAGTCTTAGGTCACGTACCAACCGACTCAAGAACAGCTTCTTCCCTGCTGCCATCAGACTTCTGAATGGACCTCCTTTGATTAAATTGATCTTTCTCTATACCCTCGCTATAACTGTAACACTCCATTCTACACTCTCTCATTTCCTTCTCTATGAATGGAAGGTTTTGTCTGTATAGCACGCAAGAAACAATACTTTTCACTGTAAACTAATACATGTGACAGTGTAAATCAAATCAAATCAAATTAAATAAAATCAAAGCTTCTTCCCTGCTGCCGTTAGACTTTTGAATGGACTTATCTTGCATAATGTTGATCTTTCTCTACACCCTAGCTATGACTATAACACTACATTCTGCTCTCTCTCCTTTCCTTCTCTATGAATGAGGGGCAGGTAGTCTGGTACCACTTTGTGGGCGATCAGTTGGGGTGAAGGGGGCAGCAGGTCACGATCGGTCTGGGGAGGGGCGGAGTGGGTGGATAAGGAGGGCAATGATGTCTATAGGGCCCATCGTTCCTGCTTTTTGCTTCTGGGCTGCTTTCTCTGCTTTCTCTGGCTCAGGAGCGATCGTGGGACGCGCATTTTCAAATTATTTTCTAACTGCGGCTGCGCAGTTCAGAGCTCTGATCGTTTTGGGTGTGATAAGCCCCACTCACAGCGCGATTCAGACCTGTGATTTTTTTTCAGGCTGAGTGAGTATGGCGGAGGTGCCTGAAAGCAGGTTTCCAAGTCAGATCTGATTCACGCCCAGATTCAGCACTTAGAATGAAAATGGTAAAATCAGGCCCTTCGTGTTACTGTCACAGCTAGGGTGCAGAGAAAGATCAGCTTAATACATGGTAGATCCATTCAAATGTCTGATGGCAGCAGGAAAGAAACTGTCCTTGATCTCAGACTTTGTATCTTTTTCCCAACAGAAGAGAGAATGTCCGGGGAGCATGGTGTCCTTAATTACGTTGGCTACTTTTCCAAGGCAGCGGGAAATGTAGACGGAGTCAGTGGATGGGAGGCTGGCTTGCGTGATGGACCCTTTGTAGTTTCTTGAGGTCTTGGACAGAGCAGGAGCTACACTAAGCTTTGATACAACCAGAAAGAATGCTTTTTATGGTGCATCGGTGGAATTTGATAAGAGTTATAGCGGACAGGCCAAACTTCCTTGGTCACCTGAGATATAACTCCAACTAGTCAAAAATTTTACCTCTGATGCCCATTTGCCAGGGCCCCTTGATGCCACACTTGGTCAAAAGTTGCCTTGATGTCAAAGGTAGTCACTTCACCTCTGTTGAGTTCATCCATATTTGAACTAAAGGCTGTGATGAAGTCAGGAACTGAGTGGTCATGGTGGAATCCAAACTGAGCATTACTGAGCAAATTACTGATGAACAAGTGGCCATTGACAATGACACCTTGCATCACTTTGCTGATGACTGAATGGAGGCTTCTGGGGCAGTTATTGGCTGGATTGGATTTGCCATGCTTTTTGTGGACAGGATGCAACTGGACTATTTTCCACATTGTCAGGTAGATAACAATATTTGGCTAAGGCTGGGGCTGGTTCTGCAACACACATCTTCAGAACTATTGGGGGGCACAGCAGCACAGTGGTTCGCACTGCTGTGTCACAGAGCCAGGGACCTGAATTTGAGTCCTGGCTTGGGTCATTGCCTGTGTGGAGTCTGCACATTCTTCCTGTGTCTGTGTGGGTTTCCTCCGTGTGCTCTGGTTCAAAGGATATGCTGGTTAGGTGAATTGGCCGTGCTAAATTCTCCCTCAGTAAGTTTATTTATTTGTCATACGTAGGCTTTCATTCACACTGCAATGAAGTTACTGTGAAAATCCCCTAGTTGCCACACTCCAGCGTCTTTTGGGGTACATTGAGGGAGAATTTAGCATGGCCAATTCACCTGAGCATACCCGAACAGGAGCCGGAGTGTGGCAGCTGGGGGGGTTTTCATGGTAACTTAATTGCAGTGTTAATGTAAGCCTGCTTGTGACTTTAATAGATAAACTTTAACGTTATCAGTGCTTATTGTCTTTGCAGTCCCCACTGTCTTAACTAATTCTTGCTATTACATGTATTGAATCAATTTGGCCGAAGATTGGCATCTATGATGCTGGGGAGCACAGGAAGAGTCCAAGATGAATTATCCGCTCAGCACTTCAGGTGAACGATGGTCGCAAATACTTCAGCCTTTTGTGATGAAGTGCTAGACTCCAACATCATTTATGATGAGGATATTTGTGGAGCATCCTCCTTTTGTTCATTGCTAAACTGTCCACCAACATGCATGACTGGATGTGGCAGGGCTGCAGAGCATTGATATGATTTCATAGAATCATAGAAACCCTACAGTGCAGAAAGATGCCCTTCGGCCCATCAAGTCTGCACCGACCACAATCCCACCCAGACCCTATCCCCATATCCCTACATATTTTACCCACTAATCCCTCTAACCTACCCATCTCAGGACACTAAGGGGCAATTTTAGCATGGCCAATCAACCTAACCCGCACATCTTTGGACTGTGGGAGGAAACCGGAGCACCCAGAGGAAACCTTAGATGTGGGATCAGTTGGCTCTGACTGTCAAATGCTGTTTCCACTGCTTAGCAAGCAGTTCTGTGTTGTATCTTCATCAGGTTGACACCTCATTTTCTTTAAGCATGCCACATGTTGCTCCTGGCATGCCCTCCTGAACTTCTCATTGAAACAGGGTTGTTCCCTTGACAGTAATGGTAGAGTGAGGAATCTGCCAATTGTAGTGAATTCAGTTCTGCTGCTGCCAATGGTCCACTGCATCTCGTGGATGTCCATTATTGAGCTGTTAGATCTCTTCAGAATCTATCCCACTTAGCCCAGGCCTCGTACTTCTCAGTGGAGGGAGAGGAGGCGATGGCCTAGTGGTATTACCGATAGACTATTAATCCAGAAACTTAGTTAATATTCCGGGGACCTGGTTTCGAATCCCACCATGACAAATGGTGAAATTCGAATTCAATAAAAAAATTTGGAATTAAGCATCTACTGATAACCATTGTCAATTGTCGGAAAGATCCAATTGGTTCACTAATGAAATCAGATTAGTTTCATCTACTTTCCTGCTTTTGTAATCTATGCCTCAATCGATATAGGCAAGTGCCCTCTAGTGAGGGGAGAAACATTCAAGATGTTCCTGTTCTGGGGAAAGAAATCTGCCATCCTTACTTGGTCTGGCCTACTTGTAAATCCAGAGCCATAGAAATGTGGTTGACTCTCAACTGCCCCCAAGGGCAATGAAAGATAGGCAATAAATGCTGTAAGAAGTCTGACAACACCAGGTTTAAGTCCAACTGATTTATTTGATAGTAAACTCGCGATAGTAAACAGGTTGGACTTAAACCTGGTGTTGTCAGACTACTTACTGTGTTTACCCCAGTCCAACGCTGGCATCTCTGCATCAATAAATGCTGGCCAGCCTGAGATGCCTATGTCCCATGAATGAATAAAAATAACATGATGGAGGATATGCTCAGTGTGATGATGGGACTTTGTCTCCTCAAAGACTGTGCGGTGGTCACACCTACCAATACCATCACAAACAGATTCATCCAAGACAGCTAGATTATTGAGGCTAAATCCAAGTAACTCCACCCCCCCCCCTTGTTGATTCTCTCACCACTTGTCGCAGCTCCAGTCTGCAGATATGTCCTTCAGGTCTTTGCCAGTTCCTTCAGTAATGGTGCTACCAAACCAAAGAACAAACTAAGAACAAAGAACAGGAAACAGGCCCTTTGGCCCTCCAAGACTGTGCTGCTCATTGGTCCAAATAGACCACTCGTTTGTATCCCTTCATTCCCAGTCTGCTCATGTGACTATCCAGGTAATTCTCAAACGATCCCAGCATGTCCGCCTCCACCACCCCACTTGGCAGTGCACTCCAGGCCCCCACCACCGTCTGTGTAAAAAACATCCCTATCCACAGCTCTCGAATCCTAAAACACTCCTATTGATGATTACTGAAGCCCTCCCTGCAGAGTATATTCGATGCCTATGCCACCCTAAGTGCTTCTTCCAAATTGTATCCAACATGGAGAAGTACTCATTCATCAGCTGAGGGAGGGTGGTGTGGAAGGAGGGAATTGGGGGGAGTGGTGGGTGCAGTAGAAAGCAATCATAAGGAAATTCCCCATGCTTGGCGTAGTGCCATCACACGGCACATGGTGTGGAGTTCATGTTGAGAAGTTCCTTCCAATTTTGTAGCACTGTGCACCAGCTCCGTTGGCTTCTGTCATCCCATTTGGAAGTGTTTGCAACATTGACCATAAGATATGAATTTCATCTCATAGGGCAGTAATTTCACCCAGTCTGATAAACCTTCATGGGATCACTTCCAAGGCAAGTACATCTTTCCTTATGTGAAGAGGCTAGAACGGTGCGCAGTTTTGCAACATGGTCTCACTAAAATTTAATGTTTATTTATTAGTGTAGCTACAAGTAGGCTTACATTAACACTCCAATGAAGTTACTGTGAAAATCCCCGAGTCGTCACACTCCTGTTCGGGTACACTGAGGGAGAATTTAGCATGGCCAATGCACCTAACCCGCATGTCTTTCAGACTGTGGGAGGACACCGGAGCACCCCGAGGAAGCCCACACAGACACAGGGAGAAAGTGCAGAGTCCACACAGACAGTGAACCAAGTGGGAATCAAACGCAGGTCCCCTGCACTGTGAGGCAGCAGTGCTAACCACTGTGCCACCGTGTCACTCCAGATAGAGGAAAAATAAAAGGATGGCACATTCACTCCTCATTCCACCTCAACTTGAAGCAGTTTTCAGCTTCCAAGTTTCAATGAGTTGTAGGAGTTTGAACTGGCTTGGGACAGGAACACCTTGAACCTTTCTCCACTCACTAGATGGCATGCGCCTTTATCAATTGAGGCATAAAAGCAGGAAAGGCATCTTGGAGTTGTATAGAACTTTGAGAGGCCACAGCTAGAGTACTGTGGACAGTTCCGGTTGCCACATTGTGATTGCGCTGGAAGGGATACAGAGGAGATTCACAAGGAATGGAGCCTTAAGTCATGAAGAGAGATTGGGAAACCTTGGGTTGCTTTTGGTGGAGTGGAGAAGGCTGAGGGGCGATCTGATTGAGGTGTAGATAATGATGAGGGGCATGGACAGAATGGATAAGGTGCAGCTATTCCCCTGAGTTGAAGGGTCAGTCAGGAGGGGGCATAGGTTTAAGATGATGGGCAGGAAGTTTAGGAGGGATGTGGGGAAAGAATTTTTTACCCAGAGGGTGGTGATGGTCTGGAATGTGCTGCCTGAGAGGGTGGTAGAGGCTGGTTGCCTCATATCCTTTAAAAAGTACACTTGGCACATCATAATATTCAGGGCTATGGGCCAACTGCTAGTAAATGGGATTAGGCGGGAGTTCAGGTGTTTGTCACATGTCAGTGCACACTCAATGGGCTGAAGGGCCTCTTCTGCACTGTATGATTCTGATTCTTTGACTTTCTTTTGGGTGTCTGCTTCAGCTGAACTCCTTCGGATACATTTAACTGCGGCTCTGCTGTGAATGGAAATCTCTTCACAGGAAGACAGGATTCTCATTGCGAGTGCACACTGTGTTAGTACTGAGGGACGATTTCTCAGAAATGTCACGAATAGAAGCCGAATCAGATGAATGTATTAGGTAGAGGCTGAAAGGAAGACAGATGATTAAAAGGTGAAAAGAAGCAGCTGATAGATTTTGTAGGAGAACTATAGAGAGAGAAGTGTGGAACTGGAAGCAGATAACTGTAAGACGCGTACAAAATCAGATTCATTTTTGTGTCATAATGTATTGAAACTAACTATTAAGCAGTTAATTTAGATGTTAAGGTATGACTTGTGACTCTAATTGCTTTCTAAATTGCATTTTTTCATTAAATAAGAAATATTAGCAGCCAAAACTGAGATACATTTTTAATCCTAATGAATTCTACTCAATGGAAGTCTATCAGATAACTAGTGCCGAGTGTATTTTATAATTGCAGTGTCATGTAACAATTATGTTCATCTTTTATGCTCCTCGCCTTCTTAATTGATAAATGACAGGTACGAGAATCTGCAAATGGGAAAATAGGGGTGGGTGAAATTTAATAGAGTCAAGTGCAAGGTCTCTGGGATGTCGGACGGCAAAATGGAGACATTTCTAAAAGTGGTTTGGAAGGGGAGTTGGGGATGGGTTTTGAGTTGAAACCTTGGTGCACTGAAATAATTTGGAACAGCAGTAAGCGAAATACAGAGCAACATGGAGACAAGCACCCCCCACCACCACCCCCCACTTCCCCAGGTCCCTCCAATAAACTAACCTTTTGGGTTGGATCTTCCCGTCTGCCTCAAGAATTGCGAATCGGGATGTTTCTCCACTGTGCTATTCCAAATCTCTCTCCTCCCTCAAAATTTTCACCTCTGTGAAAGATAGGGAGGTGAGGTTTGGCAACGCCATCCCCAGAGACAAGTCCCAGGCAACGACAGATGAAAGAAATGCCAATGTGGGCTGGTCAGAAGGCCCAGTCTGACTCTCCAGGACATCCCAGCCCATAATGTGATGTCTAGGCCCCCTCCAGCCCTCATCCCCCTCAACCAGTCTCCTATCCCACGTCCCCTCCATCCCCCCATATTACCGTCGCTCCCTCCATGCAACCGACCTCCACGGTGATGCTATAGATAAGAAAGCCCACCAAAGCCTCTATTTTCTCAGGAGGCTAAGGAAATTTGGCACGCCTGCTACGACTCTCACCAATTTTTAACAGGTGCACCATAGAAAACATTCTTTCCGGGTACATCACAGCTCGGTATAGCTCCTGCTCTGACCAAGATCCCAAGAAACTAAAAGGGGTTGTGATTGAAGTCCAATCCATCAGGCAAACCAGCCTCCCATCCATTGACTCCCTCTATACTCCCTGCTGCCTTGGAAAAGCAGCCAGCATAATCAAAGACCCCACATACTCTCTTCCAACTTCTTCCATTAGGAAAAAGAAGTCTGAGGTCATGTACCAACAGTCTCAAGAACAGCTTCTTTCCTGCTGCCATCTGACTTCTGAATGTACCTACCATATATTAAGGTGATCTTTCTCGACATCCTGGCTCTGACTGCAACACTATATTCTGAACTCTCTCCTTTCCTACTCCCCTATGCACTCTTTGAATGGGATGTTTCAGCTGTATAGAGCGCAAGAAACAATACCTTCCACTGTATCCTAATACAAGTGACAACAATAAATCAAATCAAATTAAAACAAAGCAGTAGAACTGGTGACCAGAAAAGTTTATTCCAGGCTGCTTCATTATGAATATGTGGCTGAGCTCCAAGGATGCCAAATACATTAAGCTTAGCAGAGCTCTGTTGAAATATTTTGCATGAGACTGCAACCTTTGTATAAGTGACATCTTTATGATATTGAAGTAAGTTATTCTTTCTTTGATGTGGTTTTTCAATGCCTGTCTGTTTATTTTCACAAGCTTAAGAGGTTTGAAAACTTTTGACATTGATACTGTAAATGGTTGTGCTGAGTACTAACCAGACAAGGCATAGTGAGTACTCAATTTTCCCAAGCTTTAATTACTTGCTAGCAAGGAGAACAGACACAGTGAATCTCACTAGGATGTTCAAACAGAGCTCTGCAGAGTAGTGTCAGTTATAGCACCAATGAGAGCAAACATGCCAATTAAAGCAACAATAGCCTTACTAATTGGTGTGGACTGTCAACCAATAGCATTTAGCATCATTTCAAACTTTCACTTGCATCCTTATCATCTATACATGCAGTTGTGCAGAATCCTTGACATTTTTAATAGGCAATGTTCAATAAACATCCTGATTTTCTTCAAGCACACTCAACACTTGGAACATTCTATGTTTTCTCAAGGACCTTCCCATGCTGCAAAACAGAATCAGAACCTTCACCTGCCAATGGCTGCTTCCAACTTCCACAGTTGCGGCTGACTGCTATTTTGACAAGGCTGTAAACTAAGCAGGTTTTGTCAAAGGAGATTTTTCAAAGTCATTGCTACTTTTGTCAGTTTCAGGCACACTTCAAAAACTTGGGCAAATGTAGCAATGGTTCATTGGTCCTGGATGTGAGCGGGGTTGATACTGTGGATGCATGGGTGCAGATGTTTGGGGATAATGGAAGGGTAATGGAGGTGGAAGGGGCATGGAAATGATATGAGGTGTCATAACAGGGGCATCGAGGATTTGAGCAGGGGAGATGCCACAACCAGTGCAAAAGATTACCAAAATTCAAGTGCAAGTTACACCCAGAACAAATGGGGTTTCTGTGATCTTCCGCACTGATTCAAAACGTGAGTCATATGAGGGGGCATTGGCAACAGGATTTGAACTTACCTGTGAAAAGGTTCCTGCCTCCTCAGCAGTTCATAGAATCCCTACAGTACACAAGGAGGCCATTCGGTTTATAGAGTCTGTACCAGCCACAATCCCACCCAGGCCCTATTCCTGTAACCTCACACACTTACCCTGCTAATACCCCCTGACACTAAGGGTCAATTTAGCATGGCCAATCCACCTAACGCACACATCTTTGGGCTGTGGGAGGAAACCGGAGCACCCGGAAGAAACCCAGGCAGTCGTGGGGAGAGTGTCTAAACTCCACACAGACAGTGACCAAAGGCTGGAATTGAACCCGGATCCCTGGTGCTGTGAGGCAGCAGGACTAACAATTGTGCCACGGTCTTCTCTCAAATTTCACAAGCTCATAGCCGCCTTACACGAGAATGCCAAAAGCAGGAAACCCAAATTTCCAGCAGAGAGATGATTTAAAAACCAACATCACTCTAAGTGGCCATCAGTCTGCCATGCTTTCCTCACCCAACAGAAATGGTGGGCGGTGGGAATCATCAAGGAAATTCAAAATTGCAGCTCCGTGCACCTCTACCTTGATCCTCCCAATTTGGGTTTTCGCCCAGTTGGGGGGACGGAAATTCAGTAAGGAGTTCGAAAACCAACACCATATTCCAGGCGCGACTTCACCAATTGGTAAGCTCAATATAATTTCCATCCTTTTTTTAACCCAGGGACAGAGTTTCTGCTTAGTCGTGGTGTTTTTTTTGTCCAATGCAACTCACTGGAATTTGGCCACAACCAGTGCAAAAAGATGACAGAAGTTCAAGTGCAAGTTACACCCAGAACAAGTGGGTTTTCTGCACTGATTCAAAACATATTGCACTAGCAACCCAATCCACAAAATTAGCCATTTCCCCAGATCACAGTAATCAGCATCTCATACTTCTGTTAATTGAGGGCCTTCGAGCTCTTAAAGCTAAGAGCTTGTTTTGGGTGTAAAGGGACTAATGAGTATCTTTTCAAAGCTTATATATATTTAAATGCACAAAGAAACAGGCTGCTATACACCCATGTAACTACAAGTAAATCTTTGTCAAATATAAAAATCGTTTACAGGCATTTAAAGTTGGCTTACTTATACATGGGGGGTATTTAACTTGCGGGTAGATGGTAGCACAGTGGTAATGTCACTCAGTTGATTTGATTTATTATTGTCACATGATAGAACCATTTGGCCCATCAAGCCTGCATCGACACACTCCAACCCAGACCCTATCCCTGTAACCCCAGGTAGTTACCCTGCTGAACCCCTGACACTGAGGGGCAATTTAGCATGGCCAGTCATCCTAACCCACACATCTTTAGTGTCTGGGAGGAAACCGGAACGCCCGGAGGAAACTCACGCAGACACGGGGAGAATGTGCAAACTCCACACAGACTGACCCGAGGCTAGAATCAAACCCGGGTCCCTAGCGCTGTGAGGCAGCAGTGCTAACCACTGTGCCACTCGATATATAGGGATACAGTGAAAAGTATTGCTTCTTGTGCACTTGACAGACAAAGCATACAATTCATAGAGTACATAGGGAAGTAGGAAAGGAGAGAGTGCAGAATATACTGATACAATCATAGCTAGGGTGTAGAGAAAGATCAGCTTAATATAAGGTAGGTCCATTCAGAAGTCTGATGGCAGCAGGGAAGAAGCTGTTCTTGGATTCTTTGGTATGTGGCCTCAAACATTTATATCTAATTCCCAACTGGACTTGTAATCTTTAGATTCACATTATGATCTGGGAACAAAGGTTCAAATCCCACCATGGCAGCTGATGGAATTGAAATTCAACTAATGGAACGTGGAATATAAAGCTACTCTCAATAATCTATGATTGTAAAAAACCATCTGTCCATAAGTGCCTTTTAGGGAAGGAAATCTGCTGTGCTTAGCTGGTCTGGCCTATGTGTGACTGCAGACTCACAGCAACGTGACTCTTAAAATGCCTTCTGAAATGGCCAAGCAAGCCACTCAGTTCAAAGGCAATTAGGGATGGGCAATAAATGCTGGTCTTGTCAGCGATGCCCACATCCCATGAAAAAGCAATGGTTGATATTCTATAGCGTTTCAAAGAATGAGAAGCTGATGTCATTGAATCTTAGAAAGTTCTTACCGCGTGCAAATGAGTAGTGAGTCTGGAATCAGGGGACACAGTCTCAGAATGAGGGGCAGTCCATTTAGGATGCAGATGAAGAGAAATTTCTTCACTCAAGAACATAGAACATAGAACATTACAGCGCAGAACAGGCCCTTCGGCCCACGATGTTGCGCCGACCAGTTTTTTAAAAAAAAACACTGACCCACAAATCTAAACCAATCCCTTTTCGTCCATAAACCTATCCATAGATCTTCTTAAGTGAGTCTTACTTCTGTTGTGGGCAAGGTTTTAGAAAGAATTATTAGGGATAGGATTTATAGTTATCTGGAGAGTAATGAATTGATTAGAGACAGTCAGCATGGTTTTGTAGCAGCTAGGTCGTGCCTTACTAACCTTATTGAGTTCTTGGAGAAAGTGACCAAAGAGGTGGATAGGGGTAAGGCAGTTGACGTGGTATATATGGATTTTAGTAAGGCGTTTGATAAGAAGGTGGAGAATCTTTGGAATTTAGGGATTAGCTGAGTCCAGCAATGTGCTATCTTATCCTGCAGAAAAGAAGGAATTCTGTCAGTGAGAGCAATGCAGTGTGTTGCACAGGTGTACGGTCCAGGGATCCCTGAACGTGGCTACATAAGTGGATAAGATAGTCAAGAAAGCATATGGCATGCTTGCCTTTATTGGCCGGAGCATCGAGTATAAAAATTGCCAAGTTATGTTACAGTTGTATTGAACTTTATTTTGTTTGCATCTGGAGTATTGTGTGTAGTTCCGGTCACCACCCTACTGGGAAGGACATAGATACTTTGGAGAGGATGCAAATAATGTTTACCAGGATGTGGCCAGGTCTGGAGGGTTTTAGGTTTGAGGAGAGATTGGATAAATTTGGATTGTTTTCACTGGAAAGATGGAGGCAGAGGGGGAGACCCGATAGGAGTCTACAAAATTATGATAGGATGGATCGTCAGATACTTTTTGCCAGGGTGGAAGGGTCGACTACACAGGTTTAAAGTGAGAGGTGGTAAGTTTAGGGGAGACGTACAGGGGAAGTTTTTCACACAGAGGGTGATGGGTGCCTGGAACGCACTGCCAGTGGAGGTGATGGAAGATGGCACATGAGTAACATGCAAAAAGGTATATCTTGATAGACGTATGAATGGGAGTTGAACAGAAAGATAGAAACCGCCTATCGGAGCAGACTTGGTGGGCCGATGGGCCTGCTCCTGTGCTGTATTGTTCTGTGTTTGGGTGATGCAGTTATTATGGTTGAACAGCTGACAATATGTGCAAGGTGTAAGAGGTGTGTGTGAGAATTGCAGCAGCACTCAGTGCCCAAGACTTGTGTGAAATTTTGAACGTGAGGAGTGAGTTTTGGGTTGTAGAGGTAACTGGTCGGTGAGTGGTGACTTCAGCAATGCCTGAGACTCATGGTGCTGTTGGTAGGAAGCGACACTTGAAATACACTCACTGACCTTGATCACTCGCGCGAGGTCATTGTATTTCTGTTGACGCTGTATCTGGATCCACTGTGGCTGCACTGCTGACATTAATCATAATGGCTGTCTGCTCCCTTTGCCTTCTCAGGGTTAGCGTGAATGATGTCCTAACCCGCTGTGGATTGAAGACATCTCTCGTCCTCTTGACTTCCTTAACCAAAATTTCCAGTGCTCTGTCTGTGAGCTGCTACCGTGTGGTTCCATTCCTGTGACCTTCCCAGGTTGGATTCAATGGCAGAAAGATTCTCAGCCCGCCTGCCAGAGCCAAAATACAGTTCCCCTTTAAGAGGTGCAGATAGGTCCAGAGCAGCCTAGTTTGAACTCAGGAAAGCCTCTCGCAATTTTGTGTCCTCTGTTTCAGGATACAACCACTCAGCGTAGTGCAGTGGAAGAATGGTTTGCAGTTTTAATGTGTTGAAAGATTTTCAATCAAGCAAACCTGAGTTTTGGTTCAAGTTTTATTTTAATGTACTGGGATTTCTTGTGGCCAAATGGCCTGGAATTTGTCAAAGGACAGCAGATGTCAGAGCTCCCTGATTAAGTGCCAAATCGATGGTCCAATCAGGGAGCCCCATGCTCTGTACTTAACCAGGCGCGCCAGTTCCTCTGGCACTCCGGATGTAGACTGCTGACTGAAAGCACTCGGTATAGTGTCATTGGACCTTGTAAATAAAGGGATTCTAGTGAAGGGACTTCTGCCTCCAAGGACTTACCACAATACCCATGTAGCGACTGGACTCTATAGTGTGAGTAAAGTTAGTGAGAATCAATCCCAGCTATTCACTGCAATACAACTGGTTAGCACTGCTGCCTCACAGTGCCAATTCCGGGTTCAATTCCGGCATCTGGTCACTGTCTGTGTGGAATCTGCGCATTCTCCTCGTGTCTGCGTGGATTTCCTCCGAGTGCTCCGGTTTCCTCCCAAAGTCCAAAGATGTCGAGGTTAGATTGATTGACCATGCTAAATTGACCCTTAGTCTCAAAGGGATTAGTAGGGTAAATATGTAGGTTATGGGGGCAGGCCCTGGGTAGGATTGTGGTCGGTGCAGATTCGATGGGCCAAATGGCCTCCTTCTGCACTGTTGGGATTCTATGATTCTATGAAGTAAGCCAACAGCAATGGAAGATTTATCACCTTGATAACTGCTGCATCGGGATGCGTAAACTGTTTTAATATCATTCAAATATGTTTTAACACCTAAATTGCTTTGTGCTGAAAATTTGCAGTCTGCTTATCTGCAATCTCTCTTCTGCGCTTGAACAGTTCACCTTTTGCCTGTTTTTCTTCAGCGGCCGGCTTTTAGTAGCTGACAATTAAGTTGCCTTTATTATTGCAAATTTCTGTGCATTTATCTCTTACATGTGAGTTTCACCCATTTAGTATTTGTTAGATCACTCTCTGGGAAAAATTCTGTCCCTCCAACTAAATTTAAAAAAATCAATTTTTTGCAAGGTATCCTCAGCTCTCTCCAAAGTCCGATGTCCACTTGCAGTCATTTTATTGGGTTCCCAATTAAAGAGTAAGAAAATATGGTCAAGCAATGATCAAAAGGCCCATCACTTGAATATTTCACCTTACGCAGCTTAGTATTTAAGTTTAGTTTATTTATTGGTGTCACATGTAGGCTTATATTAACATTGCAATGAAGTTACTGTAAAAATCCTGTAGTCCCCACTCTCCAGCGCCTCTTCAGGACAACTTAGCATGGCCAATGCACCTAACCAGCACGTCTTTTGGACTGTGGGGGGAATCCTCCGGAGCACCCGGAGGAAACCCACGCAGACATGGGGAGAATGTGCAGATTCCGCGCACACAATGACCCAAGCTGGGAATCGAACCTGGATCCCTGGCATTGTGAGGCAGATATTAGATGTAGCTCTTGGTGCTAAACTCATCAAGGGATATAGGGAGGGGGGTGGGAGGATCAGGATATTAAATTCGATGATCAGCCATGGTCAAAAGGAATGGCTGAGCAGGTTCGAAGGCCCAAGTGGCCTCCTCCTGCTTCTAGTTTCTATGTTAAACTCAGTTCCACCCTGGAATCTGAATTGTCCAGAAGTAACAATAGCTGGATCATAACGCACATCAGCACTGGTTTTGCAGATTTCTGCACAATAACAGCATGTATTGCGAATTCAGGTAGGCAATCCAGGATATCCCAATTGCTTCTCACATCATTTCTTGTTCTTTCAAATTCTAAACCTCAACGTATATTCCTTTCCAGTCTGCAGAGCTGTTGTTCCTCGAAGTTGGATGCCTTGCTGAACTTCTAAATGCTCAGGATAATTCTTGTTGATCATCATGCTTTCTTTATAAAGTAGGAACTGGAACTGTTTGTGTCCAGATAGATACTTTGTACTGCAGATCTAAAGAAGATAATTTTAACTCCCCCCACTAAAGGTGAGAGAGAGAGGTGTTGGTGTGGGGTTGGGGGGAGGGGAGAGAGGAGTGGTGGGTATAAAGCCCTTTACAGCACTGCTTGTGGATCAGTAAGAGCTGAACTGCACCCTCATCCTGCACAGATAGCCCAGCCAAACAGGGCAGACTCCCTTCCTGATTCATCCAAGCACTGCTCCCCCTGCTCTCCCTTGCCCTGCCCTCGGTCTTCCATCCACACCTGCTTAACTGATGGCCTGACACCATCACAACCTTACTGGTTTACTAAGGATTCCTCTGTCTTCCCAGCATTTCTGTGTTTGCCAGCTGCTCTGACACCCATCCTGTAGCATCCGTCCCTACCTCAACACAAACAGCCTCACCTTGTGCTTACTCCCAAAGCCTCTGAGAATACGGCGGACAGTGTTCCACAACCAGGAATATTTATTGGGAATAGGTGGATCAGGATTAACATGCAAAGTGTGTGTGTGTGTGTGTGTACGTGTGTGTGTGTGTGTGTGTGTGTGTGCGTGCGCACATGTGTGTGTACATGTCTGTGTGAGAGCATGTACGGGTGGTGTGCGTGTGTGTGCGTCTGAGTGTATGTATGTCTATGTGTGTGTGAGTGCATATGTGTGTGTGTGTATGTGTGTGTGTGTATAAGGACGTGAGTGTGTGAGTGTGTGTGTGTTTGTGTGTGTGTGACTGTGCGTGTGTGTGTGTGTGTATGAGTGTGTGTATGTGTGTGTTTGAGGACTTGAAGTTGTATGTGTGTGTGTCTGTGCCTGTTTGTGTGTGTGTGTGTATACAGTATTTACAGCTTGTAATTTCTGATATAGGGTTTAAGCTTGAGAGGTTCTGCCGAGGGAACAAGAATTCTTAAACTCATAATATGAGCGGAGACTGGAAATGCGTTACAGAACTCCAACGGAGCCCCTGTGGACTTATAGCCCTTGTCTTGCCGATATATCCCAACCGTCAATTTGCATCACATTCCCATTTTGTTCTCCAGTGACATATTTACTGCTTACCCGTCTCCCAGCAACATTTAAATGTCTCCGTGTACAAATTCTTCATTATGTGAGCCGATGCTTAATTTTTCTACCAAGCATCTGAGCCCTTCGGCCAAACTTTAATGGTCCCTATTTTATCTCACAAGTTGCTGTTCCAACCAGATAATTTATGTGGACAGAGAGCACCAAGGAATATATCTTGTGAAACTTCAGCACTTCCCTTAGACGAAGACAACGAGGAGAGGAGAGGTTTTAACTCAGCAGATGAATGGATGCAAGAAGGATTGAATTTATACGGTGTGTGCCTCTACAGAACTGCCTGCACCACCAACAGGAACAGAAGTCAGGCAAAATATTACGGACGTGGAATCTGAAGCAAAAACGGAAAATGCTGGAGGAACTCAGCAGGTCTGGCAGCATGTGTGGAGAGAGAATAGAGCCAACGTTTCGAGTCTAGATGACTCTTCATCAGAAACAGGAGTGTCTTCTTCCAGTCCCAATAGCATGGGACCTTTGTCCCTTTTGTCTATCAATAAATTGTCTATCTGTGCTTAAATAAATGCTCTGCTTGCTTGGAAAGAAAATTTCACATACAGATGATCCTTTGAGAGAGAACATTTCTCCTCATCTCTGTCTTATACATGAGGTGGAGATGCTGGTGTTGGTCTGGGTGGTCACAGTAAGAATTCTCACAACACCAGGTTAAAGTCCAATGAGTTTATCTGGAATCAGGTGATGAAGGAGCAGCACTCTGAAAGCTCATGATTCCCAAATAAACCCATTGAACTTTAACCTGGTGTTGAAAGACTTCGTACTGTCTTAAACAGTGGATCTCTTATTCTTAAACTGTGTCCCTGGTTCCAGTCTCTCCCACAAAAGGAAACATCCTCCCAATGCCAATCCTATACGTCTGGCACGTCTTTCCGACTTGGGGAGGAAACTGGAGCACCCGGAGGAGACATGGGGAGAATGTGCAAACTCTGCACAGTGACCCAAATCGGGAATTGAACCTGGGTCCCTGGCGCAGACACTGTACCGCCATACTGCTGGTGACATGATCAGGCTCACATCCAGGAAGGCCACAGACCTGATCTGCATCAATTTGAATGCATTATCATTCACTGAGCGGGGATAAAGTCAAATTTCCCACCGGAAATGACACAACCATTTTTTGGGCAAATTCTACCAAAGGTCGTGCCGTTATGCAACATCTTTTTGCAATCTCAAGATACTACAAAGCACTTTAAAGCCAATTAGGTACTTTTTGAAGTGCAGTCGCTGTTTAAATGTAAGGAACACGGCAGCTAATTTGCCCACATGAAGGTCACACATGCAGCGATGTGACAACTTAAAAAATCTGTTCAGTGATGTCTGTGCCATGGTTTGGCTGACTTACTGGCCACATGAATCTTTTCTTTTGAACAACTGAAAGTCAGATTTATTTTATTTCACAACTGTTTTATATAACTCAACCAAATGATTAATGACATATAATACCAACAACCGAATCTTAAAAAAGAACTCATCTGGGGCAATAATATCTTTACTCTTTACATTTACCCTCAGTAAATGTATCTAAAACAAGTGGACCATTCAAAATTGAATCAAATAATGCATCAAAAATTGACCGTAAAACTAATTAATCAGAGTCAATGCTGTGATGTTTGACAGCATTCCAAAAGAAATAAGTAAATATAAATTATACTAGGGCAGTGCAGTGGTTAACACTCACAGCACCTGGAACCCGGGTTCGATTCCCGGCTTGGGTCATTGTCTGTGTGGAGTTTGCACATTCTTCCCGTGTCTGCATGGGCTTCCTCCGGGTGATCTGGTTTCCTCCCAAAGTCCATCGATGTGCAAGATTAACAATGGTAAATTTCCCTTAGTGCCCAAAAGTCATGGAATAGGATCATAGAATCCTTACAGCGCAAAAGGAGGTCATTCGGTCCATCGAGCCTGCACCGACAACAACTCCACCCTGGCCCTATCTCCTAACCCCATGTATTTACCCTGCTAATCCCTCTGACAGTAAGGGGCAATTTAGCATGGCCAAGCCACCTAACCTGCACATCTTTGAA
This sequence comes from Carcharhinus amblyrhynchos, assembly GCF_965287045.1. Taxonomy (NCBI): domain Eukaryota; kingdom Metazoa; phylum Chordata; class Chondrichthyes; order Carcharhiniformes; family Carcharhinidae; genus Carcharhinus; species Carcharhinus amblyrhynchos. The sequence goes on from NC_137328.1 coordinate 9,108,812, forward strand.
CTGTGGAAGGAAACCGGAGCACCCAGAGGAAACCCACGCAGGCACGAGGAGAAGGTGCATACCTCACACAGACAGTGACCCAAGCCAAGAATTAAACCTTGGGTCCCTGGCACCATGAGGCAGCAGTGTCAACCACTCTGCCACCGTGTCGCCCGGATGTGCAAGTTAGGGGGTATTGGCCATTAGTAAATTGCCTCCTAGAGTCCAAGAATGTGCAGGTTAGGCAAATTAGCCATGGTAAATGCATGGGGTTACGGGGATAGGGTTGGGATGGGGATGGAAGGTTGGGTGGGGGAGTGGTGGGTGGTTGGTTAAGGTGCTCTTTCAGAGAATCGATGCAGATTTAATGGGCGAAACAGTCTCCCTCTGTGTTGTTGGAGTTCTATATTGAATTTAATGACATAGCAAGCAGCTATGAATTATTTTCAGATGTCAAATCCTTTTTTTGGGGTTATATAATTAACCTATTGACCAAGGACTAGTCTGTTCATAACAGAACCATAATCTAATCTTCCCATGTGAATTAAAGCCAGATACTCTTTGTGTTGGGTCTGTTTTTCACAACACTGAATATCACTAAACCTTGAACAGTACAAAGGACATGTCTTCGCAGTAATTATTCCCTGACAATGCTCAATAAAAATCACATTCTTTTCTTATTTTTCCTCTCGTAGCTACAGCACCATTAATAGACAATTGAAATTTCCTGCGTGCTAAAACCATGACAACCATTTCACTTGACCTGGCCCCCAAATTGTTAAATAGTGACTCATCTCTTTTGAATAGAAGCGGTAAATATTACTCTAGGATTAGTTGTTTTATTCATTAAACTAACGGATTAAGATCCTTGAAAACAAATCTAGTTTACTCCCAGTATCAGCATCAATCATCTCTCCAAAGTGAGGCCAAATATCGGTGTGGAGTAAAGTTTGCTTTTTTTTGTTCATTTGTGAAACATGGATAACGCTGGTTGACCAGAATTTATTGTCCATCCCTAGTTGTATGAGGGCAGTTGAGAGTCAACCACATTGCTGTGGATCTGGAGTCACATGTAGGCCAGACCCGGGTAATGATGGTAAATTTCTTTCCCTAAAGAATATTACTGAACCAGATGGGGTTCGACAATGATTTCACAGTCATCTGTTCCAAAAATTCTGGATATTTTGTATTGAATTCAAATTCCACCATCTGCCATGGCAGGATTTGAACCTGGGTCCCCAGGACATTCAGGGATAATACTAGGAGTCATTGCCTCTCCCTTTTTTTGTACTCTCATGACATGAGGGTCCATTTTAATATTTATTCCAGCACAAAAATGGACAATAGCAAATTCCGCTGCCTTGGAAAAGCAGCCAGCATAATCAAGGACCCCGCACACCCTGGACATTCTCTCTTCCACCTCCTTCCATTGGCAAAAAGATACAAGAGCCTGAGGACATGTACCAACCGACTCGAGAACAGCTTCTTCCCTGCTGCCATCAGACTTCTGAATGGACCTACCTTACATTAAGCTGATCTTTGTTTGCACCTTAGCTATACTGTAACACTACATTCTGCACACTCCTCTTTCCTTCATCCCAGGTGCTCTATTGATGGTATATTGTGCCCACATAGCATACAAAAAGAAACAATACTTCTCACACTATCCCAATAGATGTGACGATAATAAATCAAATCAAATCAGATCAGAAAAAAATACGAACAGCAGGAGGACATTCACGGAGGGCTTGTCTGCAGGAGATGGCCTCTTTAACGTGTTTAGGGTGGAAGCTGGAGAAGTGGAGCATCGTGAGGTTATCCATGGGCTTGTGGCACAGTGAAGTGCTGAGGTGACCGCCCTTGATGGAGATCCGTGTATCCAAGAATGCAACCAATTCTGCAGAGTAGTCCATGGTGAGTCTGATAGTGAGATGGAACTTGTTGATGTTATCATATAATTATTTCAGTGATTGTTCACCATGGGTCCAAAGGAAGAAAATGTCACCAATATATCTACTGTACAGCATCGGTTGAAGATCCTGTGCAGTGAATAGGTCCTGTTCGAACATGTGTTTGAAGATGTTGGCATATTGAGGTGCGAATTTGGTCCCCATGGCTGTTCCGTGTGTCTGAATAAAGAACTAGTTGTTGAAGGTGAAGACATTGTGGTCCAGGATGAAGCAGATGAGTTGTAGGATTGCATCTGGAGTTTGGCAGTTGTCGGCGTTGGGTACTGAGGCAGTTGCAACAATGCTGTCATTGTGGGGGATGCTGATGTAGCGTGCCGAGACATCCATTGTGACGAGGAGTGCTCCTGTTTCAAATGCTCCATGTGTGCTGAGTTTCTGTTGGAAGTCCATAGTGTTGCAACATAGTGAAGCTGGGGGTTCTATGCACAATGGGTTTCAGGATGCCCTCGATGTAGCCGGAAAGGTTCTCACATCGGGTCCTTTGCCTGATATGATGGGATAGTTGGGTGTGTTGGCTTTGTGTATCTTTGGAAGGTAGTAGCGATCTCCAATGTGGGGAGTATGTGGGATGAGAGTACAGAGGGTTCTCTGAAGGTGTGGATCAAAGATCTTTATCAATCTGTTGAGTTGACACGTGTGTGCATTGGTCAGATCTGCGGATAACTGTCTGTGGTGTTCCTCACTGTTCAGTTGTTGGCACACTTCTTTCAGTATGACAGTGGTCCCTCCTTTGTCTGCTGGTTTGATAACAATGTTGCGGATGGTCTTGAGAGGGTGGATGGTGTTGTGTTGCGCTTGGGTGATATTCGGGGCTGTCTTGTGAGTGCGGCTGATGAATCTGGCATTGACGTACCTCCTGATGGCTTGGGTATACATATCAGTTCGAGGGCAGTGGTCTTCTGGAGGAGTCTAATTTGACTCCTCTTCGGTTGCTGCATCGCGGATCTCTCTGTCGGCTGTTTCGGTTCATTGGCTGTCTCGTTGTGTTCACTGTTGGCCTCTTGGGGTTTGTGAAAGAACACCCGCAGCCTTATTCGCCTGATGAATTCCTCTGTGTCTGCTGTGAGGCTGATGGGGTCTATTTTGGTGGTGGGGCAGAAATTGAGCCCTCGGCTGAGAACTTTGATTTCATCTGGTTGAAGTGTGTTGTTCGACAAGTTGACAATGGACTTCCCTGCAGGTGGTACTGTTTTCTACTGTGGTACCTGGGGAGGCTTGGTTGCTGCTGGTGATGATGCCAAGTTTCTCAGGTTTCCTGTTCTTTGTGTGCATGTAGATGGCATAGTCTCATCTGCTTGGCAGTGTTTCACAGCTGGCCTGCGTCCTGAGCGCAAGTTGAGATTATGGACTCTATCTTGGTTTCCAGGACGCGGTGTTTGCTGTAGAGCTGGTGTACGAGGTGGTTGAGGAGTGTGAGAGAGGTGCGATGGCAAAGTCTCTCAGCGTAGTCTGTGTCATAGGTTGACCTGAGTGGGTTCGTGATCTGTAGTCCTTTTGGTATCTTGTCTGCTTTCTTGCATCTTTGTAGAAATTTGATGTCTGTGTCAATATGCACAATCTTCTAGGAGATCCTCTCCACTTGGAGCCGTGTTTGTGGTGTCGATGGTAGCTATGTCGTGGAGATGCTGGCATTGGACTCAGGTAAGCACAGTAAGAAGTCTCACAACACCATGTTAAAGTCCAACAGGTTTATTTGGTAGCACAAGCTTTCGGAGTACTACTCCTTCTTCAGGTGAGTGAAGAGTTGTGTCCACAAACAGGGCATACATAGATACAGACTCAATTTACAAGATAATAGTTGGAATGCGAGTCATTACAGGTAATCAAGTCTTAAAGGTACAGATAATGTGAGTGGAGAGGAACCTCTGTGGGAGAAAACCAGAGCACCTGGAGGAAACCCATGCAAACATGGGAAGAACGTGCAGACTCCACACAGACAGTGACTCAAGCCAGGAATCGAACAGGGGTTCCTGATGCTATGAGGCAACAGTGTTAACCCTTGTGTCACCGTCCTACCCATGGATTGCATCTTCCTCATAGAAACCGGAATCAAAAGTCAGGACTGCTTTTGGTTCCTGAACATGCCTCTGGCAGGAGAGCTATTAATGTCAAAATTTTGAGCTGTTAATTGGCATGGAGACAAGCTCCCTGTCCAATCAAAAGTGGCCAGCCTGTCTCTCAAAGCTGGAAGGCTGAACTGCCTGGTAAATAACAGAGAAGATCCTTCAAAAAGAAAGTGCCCTCTGTGATACCTTTAAGAAATGTATTTGTATCATGTTTCTTGTAAGGGGTATGTTTAAAATTCAGCTCTGGTTTACCTGGTGCCAATACGTCTATGTACTAGGTAGCTCCATGCTGAGAATGCAAGAGAATAATTCATACTAAATAATGGGATGTTTGTTTTAATTTGTACCAATGCATTTTTATTTATATTTGGTTTTTCCCCTGGGTTTCAGAGTGGGGTTTAATTAAGTTGATTGACCAGAGACAGAGTGGTGTGAATGGGTGGAGCTGGGCTTACAGGGAAGAACAGTTTTTGTGTTTTCTGCTTGATCCTGAATAAAGCAAGAAAGTTTCTCTCTCACTTTCTCTCTCTGAAAGCTGCTGTTTGAGTGTCAGAAGACCGGTGCCTCCAGGTATTTCTCTTCAGAAGTGTTCAAAGATTCTAACACTGATAACAAGTAAAAAGGTATGTAAGCTAGGGGTTTGATAACTGATTTTGAAGAATAGGTTAAGTCTATGAAGAATATTGTTTAAATTGGAACTAATAGAGTTTGGTCAGTAGCTCAGAATTGTAAATATTTCAATTGGTATAAGTTAAGCTAATGCATTTGTTATATTTAAACTGTATTGTTAAATAAAGTTTGTTTTGATAAAACCATCCCAATGAGTCATACCTGGAGTGAAACATCTTATGCTCACACTAATGCCAAAATCAAGAATTAGTTGGGATCTACTCTAATTTCATAAAATATCTTGGCATTTCTGATCTATTCCTAACACCTCCCAGTTACTTTTTAAAAAAGTTGATTTTTAAAAAGTGGCCATGGGGGAATAGGGGTTAGAACCCCTCAATGTGGTGACCTTTGTTTGTACCCACAATAAGGCAGGCAGGGGAACCTGTAGACCTGCCAGGGGAAGTGGTTACTTGCCCTGTTGGTGAGTGCCCACCTGCAGTCAGATGGACAGCACGTCCTACCCTGTCTGGAAATGGGAGGCCGATGTTATATCTTATTTGGTCTCCATTGCCTGCTTTGAACAAGGCTCTCAATGAGGTTTAAGGATCTTTTAAAGTTTATTTATTAGTGTCACAAGGAGGCTTACATTCACACTGCAATGGAGTTAGTGTGAAAATCCCCTAGTCGCCACACTCCGGCACCTGTTTGGGTACACTGAGGGAGAGTTTAGCATGGCAATGCACCTAACCTGCATGTTTTTTGAACTGTGGAAGGAAGCCGGAGCACCCGGAGGAAACTCTCGCAGACACTGGGAGACACGGGAGACTCCGTACAAAGTGACCCAAGCCAAATTGAACCCAGTTTCCTGGTGCAGTGAGGCAGCTGTGCTAACCATTGTGCCACTGTGCCATCCATCATGCCACCTTGTCATCCTTGAGTCTAACTGGTTGCCCCCCCCTCATTTGCACGGGTGGCCTTCTCATGCCCCGAATCTGAAGCAACCAAAATGGCCAAGGTTGGGAATGGTTTTGCAAAACTGGCAAAACTGGCCTGATCCTTTTCAAGCTCCACTGACTGTATCTCACTTATCAAGCAAACAAAACTCAATTCAGAAACTTTCAACTTCCACAGCTTTTTTGGAAGTAATTCCACAACCCTGAGAAAATATTTCAGCTTAAGTTCCTTTTCTTTAAGCTCAGTGATGAGAAAACAAGTTTTCTCATTTTATATTTGCAAACACTAGAATCATAGAAACCTATAGTGCAGAAGGAGGCCATTGCGCCCATCGAGTCTGCACCAATCCCACCCTGGCCTTATCCCCATAAACCCATGCTAGTTCCACCCGACATTAAGGGGCAATATATCATGGCCAATCCATCTTCCTCAATACTCCATGTCCAAAAGGCTTGAAAATGCAGCCCCATGTTTCTGGAAAGGGAGTCATTCCTTGCTTCTCAAACATTTGACAATCGCGTCCCTGTGCCAGGCATTCTGTTTGGCTGAAGTTGATCAAAAGATATAACTCTTAACTGCAGCTTGTTGTGCTATAGGCCATTATCTATTTACAGCTGAGCTGGAAATGGGCCAAACTTAGTTCAGGGAGGACTTTTGCCAGAGACAGCATGGTAAAACACTCATCACTGGTGTATGATGGATTCAAACCAAGTCCCAAAGGATAGTTTGCCGTAAGCTGATCAATCCGTTTCCCCAGCTCTATTCATTTAAACATTAGTTACTTGAAGCTCGAAAGTTAGTCATCTTTTCCAATAACATTTCTCCTGTCTGTCATTGCTTTTGTCGATGGTACCACCATTATCTATGCCTTGACTACTCAGGCAGGCTGTCACTACTTTTCTCTTTTCTAGTTTTTTTGCTGCTGGACTTTCTTCTCTTTAGAGTGGAGTTCCAGGCAGGCAACAATTCCATCTATCCTCTGTGACCTACCCCAAGCTCCATTACTGCCTTTGCCGGTAGCGTAATGCATGCTGGGTTTCTGATGGCATTTTGACCACCAGGACGGGGAGTCTGCTTCTCCTGCTGCTGTGGAGATGTGGCTGCATATCCCACAGGGTGCCTGGAGGAACTTGGGGTGCCATGGTGGCAGAGTGGTCAGCACTGCTGCCTCACAGCTCCAGCGACCTGGGTTCAATTCCCATCTTGGGTCACTGACTGTGTCTGCGTGGGTTTTCTCCGGGTGCTCCAGTTTCCTTCCACAGCCCAAAGTTGTGCAGGTTAGGTTGATTGGCTATGCTAAAAATTGCCACTTAATGGCCTGGGATGTGTAGGTCAGAGGGATTTATGGGTAAATGTGTGGATTACTGGGATAGGGCCTGAGTTGGATTGTTGCCAGTGCAGACTCAATGGGCAGAATGGCCTCCTTCTTCACTGTAGGGATTCTAGGCCAAGGAGGTTCAAACTCTCCAAAAGTCCCATTGGAAGATTTGATTTATTATTGTTACTTGTTTTGGGATCAAGTGAAAAATATTGTTTTTGTGGTCTGTACAGACAAAACATACCATACATAGAGTACATAGGTAAGGAGCAAAGGAGAGAGTGCAGAATGTAGTGTTACAGTCATAGCTATGATATAGAGAATGATCAACTTACTGTATGGTAATTCCATTCAAAAGCCTGACACCAGCAGGGAAGAAGCTGTTCTTGATTCGATTGGTGCGTGACCTCAGACTTTTGTATCTTTTTCCCGACAGAAGAAGGTGGAAGAGAGAATGTCCGCGGTGTGTGGGGTCTTTGATTATGTTGGATGTTTTTCTGAGGCAGCAGGAAGTGTAAACAGAGTCAATGGATGAAAAGCTGATTTGCGTAATGAACCGGGCTATGTTCACAACCCTTTGTAGTTTCTTGCAGTCATGGTGAGAGCAGGAGCCACACCAAGCTATGATACAACCAGAAAGAATGCTTTGTAAGGTGCAAAAATGGCCTTTGTTGAGATTGGATCTTCATGTGGCTGGGTGACCAATGGCAATAATGTTCACAATATTAACAGTGAAGGCAACTGTTACAATGAGAGCCAAGCATTCTTGGAAACTTTGGTGTAGCTATAATTGAACACAGATGGGCGGCACGGTAGCACAGTGGTTAACACTGCTGCTTCACAACTTCAGGGAGCTGGGTTCGATTCCCAGCTTGGGTCACTGTCTGTGTGGAGTTTGCATGTTTTCCTTGTGTCTGCGTGGGTTTCCTCCGGGTGCTCCGGTTTCCTCCCATAGTCCAAAGATGTGCGGGTTAGGTTGATTGGCCATGCTTAAAATTGCCCCTTAGTGTCCTGAGATGCATAAGTAAGGGGGATTAGCAGGTAAAATATGTAGGGATATGGGAATAGGGCCTGGGTGGGATTGTGGTAGGTGCAGACTCGATGGGCCGAATGGCCTCCTTCTGCATTGTAAGGTTCTATGATTCTAGATGCAGGTTAGAAGGCTGCAGTGAGTCATGACCTGTCCTGCGAGCTGTGACCAGCTACTTCCTGTGTTGATCAAATAAGGATAGTTGTTCTGCCTCTGCTGGACATCCTGAAGCCGTTGTTACCATATATGGTGAAGCAATGTAATGTACATGCAGCTTGGTCGGTACATTTGGGAGTTGTTTATGAGTAAATCCATTGGCTATAATCAAACATTGTGATCGGTTTCTGATGATATAATTGGCTGAGTGCCAGAGACCTTATCAGAAGAATGTGAGAAGTTTAGAATAAAGAGATGTGTTTGAGACTTTGGGTGGAGCTTTACAGCCTCACCTGTTCCGAAACCGTAAAGTCCCACCCAAGGCCAATTAACCATTTCATGGTCTGCCCCCTGCTCGCTCCAATTCCCCTAGTGGGCGGGATGGTAAAATTCCAGTCTCTGTCTCCAGTGACAACTCAAGATGTTCCATCGCAGTTGTGCCCTGGAGAACATCTTCAGAGAAGACAAAGGATCACAAGGGGAGATCCTCATCAGGGAACACACATGGCCAGTTTGCTCTAACTGGGTAGTATTTGCTGAAATTTACAGTTAACGTTACGAGTCAGAGAGTTAAAGTGAAATGAGTTAACATGTTAAGAGTTTGCATGAAAGTGTTGAATAAAGAGAAACATTTCATACCAATGAATTTGAGTTGACTCCTGTCCTTTGGTTTGTCATAATAAGTACCTGGGAAGAGGTTGATGTTCACAGTCGTATAACATTCAGAAGCAGTCAATTTGGGTCCAACTGGAAAGGGAGGAAACTGCTGCAAGGGGACCTCCCGAAACAGGGTACCACCATTCAGTTATCACTTCTTTCTGGGTACTCGTCTTCAACATGGAGGAGCCAGAAGGCTGGGCTCAGTTCCCATCTCCCAAACCCGTGATCTCTTCTGTCGACAAGGGTAAGGGTAGCAGTCCGCATCTCCTCATGTTCCCATACATGTATCATCCTTACCTGGAAATATATGGACACACGCTCACCCATGCGCACACACAAACACACACGCTAAAAGATATTTTAAGGAAATCCATCATCGTACTAAGAACTTCACACGTTGAACAAACACAGCTGTGAGCCAAATTCTCCATGCTCGCTGGCAGCAGAGGTGGGATGAGCGAGATCAGAGAATTATTTACAGAACCTTACACAATGCTTTAAAATGTCTCCCAGCTCAGCTTCAAATAGCAGCTGTAGGTATTTACTTATCCCTGAGTCAACACCCAGGCTTAAGTAATCAACTACAGTGAGAATAGATCATATGCCAGGGTTACATAATCAAACACAGAACAATGGAACTACACAACTGAGTGGACATTCCAGGTCACTGTCACTCTGGCCTGCCTTCTTCCCATTATGCAACAGGAAAGCAGAACATTGATGCTCAGGGACAACCCTTGCGATGGTCATCGCAAGAGACTTTAAGGTAATTTTTTTAAATCACAAAAATACAATGTGAGTTAGCTTTGAATACAGCACAATACATGACTTGTAAAAGATTGAAAAGTCAAGGGTTAAAATTGAAAATGCATTACAAAAACTGGCAGAATGAGGAAGTCAAATGCTTTTTCTTAACTTCCTTGTGCTTTGGTGCCCAGGACAAGTGCGACAGCAAAATTATACCCTGGTATAATTGACGTTTTGAGCTGGCATAACTCTCCTTCAGATTATTGCCTGTCCTGACGCACACTGCATACAAGCTATGAACAATGCGGACATTAGCCTATAATTTGTACATGTCACTGACCCCAGGAATTGGCACCTTTGGGAAAGGTGCCCTATCCCAGATGTATCCCTCAAAAGATCTTCTGCAGTATTAAATCACTTTCCAGTCCCTGGAAAATTAATCTATGCAAAACAAATTCAAGAAACTGGATTTCTGAATGTTGAAAACACAAGAACATTCACTTAGAGAAGGAACTTTTACATCTGTACTCCTGCTGCTTTACCAACTGAATTTGCTCATTCAGCTGTGCTGATCCCTCCTTCTGCAGCCTCCCTCTGGGCCTCCCTTGTTTACACTGCCTGTTTGTGCTACCTCTCTGCCAGTCTTCAGATAAAGAGCTTTCTCTTCATCCATACCATGGTTCGCTGCACTGCGCTCTCTCCTTTCCCCTTCCTGCTCAGTGTCTGTCACCCTGTGAAGCACTGACACCTGTGATGGTACTGTGCTATCTTGACATATTTTATATTTAAGGTGGCACTGCTTTAAGAGGCAGTGTTTTGTCACAAGAGTTGGTTTGTCTGGGTAAAAAGCAGCTTATCTTGAATGCAGGATAATAGCTGACTTTAGCTAGGAGTGTGCTACTTTGTGGAGTTAATGGACCTTAGTCCTCTGAGAAAGTGGAGGAGTTGCTGGGTTTTCTTAACTATAGTGTCAGCACAGGGGTGGGAACACCAGCACAGGCTGTTGGTGATTTGGACAACCAAAAACCTGAAGCTCTTGACCATTTCCACTTTGTCCCATTGATTTGATTTGATTTATTATTGTCACATGTATTAGCATACAGTGAAAAGTGTTGTTTCTTGCGCGCTGTGCAGACAAAGCATACCGTTCATAGAGAAGGAAACGAGAGAGTGCAGAATGTAGTGTTACAGCCATAGCTAGGGTGTAAAGAAAGGTCAACCTAATGCAAGGTAAGTCCAATCAAAAGTCTGACAGCAGCAGGGAAAGATGCTGTCCTTGAGTCAGTTGGCATGTGACCGCAGACTTTTGTATCTTTTTTCCTAAAGGAAGAAGGTGGAAGAGAAAATGCCTGGGGTCATTAATTATGCTGGCTGTTTTGCCGAGGCAGCGGGAAATGTTGGCAGAGTCAATGGATGGAAGGCTGGTTTGCATGATGGGTTGTGCTACATTAACAACCTTTTGTAATTCCTTGCGGTCTTGGACAGAGCAGGAACCATACCATGCTCTGATACAACCAGAAAGAATGTTTTCTATGGTGCGTGTGTAAATTTGGTGTGAGTGGGGATGTAGACGGGGCATGATCTCCACTATGCTTCCTGAAGCGGATGACAAGTTCCTTCATTTTGTTGACATTGAGGGAGAGAGTATTGTTGTCGCACCAGACTGGGGTAACAAGTTCTACCTGGGTACGCATTTACCTATTACCACGGGAACTTGTATTCCACGAGCCATGGGGGTGGGGGGTTGGGGGGTGGGGGGTTGGGGGGGGGGGGGGGGGGTGGGGGGGTTGATGTCAATTAAGGATTCTCAATGGAAGTCCTAGGGGCTATCACAAGTGTCAACCTGTGCACCCTTCCAAACATACCAATGGCTGGCGGTAAGAGTGTGGGAGACTCCTGGTCTCTTGATGTGGAGTGATGCCCCTCAAGATATAAACCCCTGGCGACAACCCAGCGACCTGTTCCAAGAATTACTTGTGGTGGAAACTGGTGAAAGTCTACCTTAGGTGCAAGAAGAGAATTGAAACGATGTGACATTGAAAGTTGACCTCATTGTGAGAACGGGCAAAAAAAAAGAGTTGATAGTCATAAAGCAGGAGCTAGCGCTTTTAAAAATGCAATTCTAAAATATAATGATGGTGGAATATTCCTTTTCTGTGCAATTGCCTTCCTCATTAGTGAAACAATTATGATTTGGTCCTTCATATGTACTTTCCAAAATGTATTTCCTCAGCTAAAAAATCTCCAAGGACCACTTAGTTCCTGGCTGCCTGTTAAATATTTTCCTCCAGATAATTTATTTTGTACATGACATTGGGATGCGACATTGCTAAAGACAGTCTGACCGGACTTTAACACCGTACCACAGGACAAAATCCACAAGACCGACCCCTTGGGGAACTCAATGATCTGATCGCTAATTAGAAGCATTTGGGGTTTACAATTTGATATGTTTATTTGGCTATGTTGTTGTTGAAATGAGTACCGCCTGAAGTATTAAAGTAACCCATCCCAATGCTGATTTAGCCTCCTTCTGCTCTCCTTAACTGAATGTCAGCACAAAGTTGGAAATCAAACAGCAAAGAATTTGATGGGGGGGGCGGTGGGGGTAAGTCATAAGAACATAAGAAATAGGAGCAGGAGTAGGCCATCTAGCCCCTCGAGCCTGCCCCGCCATTCAATAAGATCAAGGCTGATCTGAAAGTGGTTCAGTTCCACTTACCCACCTGCTCCCCATAACCCTTAATTCCCTTATCGATCAGAAATCTATCTACCTGTGACTTAAACAATATTCAACGAGGTAGCCTCCACCACTTCAATGGACAGAGAATTCCAGAGATTCACTACCTACCCTCTGAGAGAAGAAGTGCCTCTTCAACTCTGTTCTAAACTGACCCTCCCCCTCCCCCTTATTTTGAGGCTATGCCCTCTAGTTCTGGTTCCCTTTCTAAGTGGAAAGAATCTCTCTACCTCTACCCTATCTAGCCCCTTCATTATCTTATATGTCTCTATAAGATCACCGATCTTATAGAGATCGGTCGATAAAGACTTTTTCCTCAGGTGGGGAAATTCAGTACAAAGGGACACAAATTTAAAATTGGAGCCCAACCACACAGCAGGGTGATGTCAGAAAACATTTCTTCACACAAAGATTAATAGAAATCCAGAATTCTCTTCACCTGAAAAGTTGTTGAGACTGAAGGGTCAAGCGAAGATTTCCAAATCTGTGATCGATATATTTTTGTTAGGAATTTTTTTAAGAATTACAGAACCAAACTGGGTAAATAGGGTAAAGCTGCAAATCAGTCCCTCCCCGTCGAACTGAATGATGGAACAAGCTCTTAGGAATTAGTGGCGTGCACCTTCCAAGGTTCCGACTTCTAGTTAATTTATTAGTGTCACAAGAAGGCTTACATTTACACTGCAATGAAGTTACTGTGAAAATCCCCGAGTCGCCACACTCTGGTGTCTGTTCTGGCACACTGAGGGAGGATTTAGCATCCTAACCAGCAAGTCTTTTGGAACGTGGGAGGAAACCGGAGCACCTGGAGGAAACCCACACAGACACGGGGAGAATGTGCAGACTCCACACGGACAATGATCCAAGTCGGGAATCGAGCCCGGGTCCCTGGCACTGTGAGGCAGCAGTGCTAACCATAGTGCCACCGTGCCACCCCAAGAAGTCTGCTGCTGGCGGAGTATTTAGTGAAAGACATGCACAGGTCCACTGGAGAGAAATTAAAATGGATCGTGTTGCATCTTATTTTGTAGTGGACTTCTGTCTCTTGAGTCAAGTGATGCAACTGTACTGCTGCACTACTATACTTCCTAACCAGTGTTGGCACCCATTTTGTTTACGTAAATTGAAATAATTCTTCAGGACTTAAGAATACCCTGGGAAAATCCTTCTTAAGCCAGGCAAAAGAAGAACTCAATTGGACTTGAAATGAGTCCAAAGTCTATATATCAAATCCTCTGACTCCTACCTGCACTGTTCTCAACTGCATCATCAACGAGAGTCACAGGAATATTTACCCTGTGCTATACCCTGTGAGAAGGGGTGAATTGCCTCCCACCCCCTTCTAATCAGCCTCCTGATTGGTCACAACAAAGGTTTAAATTTCCTTTTTCAACAGGATGTGCCTTTTTCGAATCCACATGTATTTAAATATTTAAGCTGTGAGCAATAAGGAGTCAATCAAGCAAAGTGTTCTTCAGTTAAAGAAAGTGCAAATTTAATAACCATACACAGACAAACACACACTCGCGCACACACATACATGCACACACATGCACACACGTGTACACAGACACACAGAGGCATACATACGCAAACACATACACTCACAAACACACACACTTATGCACACATGCACATGTGTACGCACACACATAAACATGCACATCCACATGCGTACACACAGTCACACAAATACACAGAGATCTGCACACACAAACATGCACACGCATGCACACACACTCATACACACACACGCTCATAACATGCATACGCAAACACACACACACACATGCACAATCGCACACACACACACACACACACACACACAAACACACACATATTGTCACACGTACACACACACACAACAGTTGCGCACGCATCAGAAATAAGGGAAATTAGAGTCCAATGAAATAAGATCCAGAGAATCTACGGTCAAGTGTGCTTTAATTGGCCCAAGGTTTTTAAATGTTGTGACCAATTTAGATTAGCTGATTTCGTGGATGTGTCCAGTAGAGAAGGTTTTGCAATTATTGTCAGTTTGCTGGTAAGTTTCACTAAAGTTGGTTTCCTTACCAGGTAAATGCACTTGTTCCAAAGGAGAGAGAGAGAGAGAGAGACTGAAATCTGGGTTTTCAGCCTTTCTGTTCTGTTGAAGGCTTCCTTGCAATCTCCCTGCAGTGGCTGCATCCTGGCCTGTTATACGTCACCCACTGTTACTTGAAGTGACTCGATACAAAATTTCTGACGCAGGTTACCCAAGGGCAAGACTCTAAGCCACCAACACAAATTCATAACGTGTACCTTATCAACTCCAAGGGAATGAAGTTCAACTTCAGTGGTGGCTTCAAACAGGTGGTAATAGCTTGACAGGATTTACAATAAATGACCAGATAATTGCCCGTTTTGTAACCCCTGAAAGGTGACTTACCCCTGTGTATTTCAGCCTGATTGTCTCCACACTTTATTGGTGCAAACATCTCAGCGATTCTACCCTGAGGCTGAATGATGAATTGAGATCTTCTGCAGATTTAATAGTGCAGATCTCCTGTTTTCGTCAACGTACAGGATGAAAGGAAGAGAGCCGCCCACTTTAGCACGAGGATATTAGCTTTCTGATGATCAACTAAGTGACCAGATGCTTATGAGTGTAAATCCATCGGCTGATGTTCCAATGCAGCGCTGAGGGAGTGCCACACTGTTTTGGGGGTGTTGTCTTTCAGATGAGACATTAAACCGATGCTCCATCTGCACTAACAAGGAAACAGAAAGGGTGGGATTTTCCAACTTTGATTGCCCCAAAACCGGAAAATCCCGTCCGAGGTCAACGGACATTTCGATGGTCCGCCCGTTGCCCGCTCCGATTCCCGTGGTGGGCGGGATGGTAAAATTTGCCTCAAAGGATCCCATGCATTACACCACAAGACTTAACACTGGTGCCCTTGCCATTACTTCATTGAAATCTTAGAACCCTACAGTGCAGAAAGAGGCCATTCGGCCCATCCAGTCTGTACCGACCACAATCCCACACAGGCCCTACCCTCATATCCTTACACATTTACCCACTAATCCCTCTAACCTATGCATCTTAGAACACTAAGGGTTAATTTTAGCAAGGCCAATCAATCTAACCCGCACATCTTTGGATGTTTTGTCAAAGCTGGGACAAAGGGTCACCTGGACATAAAAGTAGGGAGGTCTTGCTGCGGCTGTATAGGGCATTGGTGAGGCCGCAGCCGGAGTACTGTGTGCAGTTTTGGGCGCCGTAATTACGCAAGGATATTTTGGCCTTGGAGGGAGTGCAGAGGAGGTTTAATAAGCTGATAACTGAGTTGAGGGGGTTGAGCTATGAGGAGAGGCTGAATAAACTGGGCTTGTACTCGTTAGAGTTTAGAAGAATGAGGGGAGATCTCATTGAGACGTATAAGATGATGAATGGGATGGATAGGATAGAGGTGGAGAGACTCTTCCCGCTCAGAAAGGACAGTAGGACTAGGGGGCACAGCCTCAAGATAAAGGGGGGGCGGTTTAGAACGGAGTTGAGGAAGAATTTCTTCACTCAAAGGGTGGTGAATCTCTGGAATTCTCTGCCTGTTGAAGTGGTGGAGGCTGCCTCGCTAAATATTTTTAAGACGCGGGTTGATGGGTTTTTGATAAGAGAGGGGATTAAGGGTTATGGGGAGAGGGCGGGAATGTGGAACTGAGCCACGACAGATCAGCCATGATCTTATTGAATGGCAGGGCAGGCTCGAAGGGCCAGATGGCCTACTCCTGCTCCTATTTCTTATGTTCTTATGTTCTTATGAAACGTCAGCTCTTTTCTCTCCTTACTGATGCTGCCGGACCTGCTGAGATTTTCCAGCACTTTCTCTTTTGGTCGTTGTGTTATCCGCATTACAAGTGAAGTGCCCTGTTACATCCTTTAGTACATTACCGGTGAAAGGTGCAATATAAATAAAAGTCTTTCAGTTTAAAAAAAAATCAATAGCATTCGATGGAAGCTGGGCCACCTGACTCGCCGAGGGAAGGTTAAATGGATTTTAATATACTCATGAATGTAATGCTTATGTACATTAGAACAGGACATAGGACATCTGTGCATGTTGTACAAAGGTGCCCAGAGAAAATTAGTTTTGCTTGACTATTGACTAATCTCTGAAAGCAACTAATCAATGTCAAGCTCTTATCAATAAAACTAATCGTGCACTGGGATGGATTTAAAGGGCACCTGAGATAAGGTGAAACAAGTTATTCTAACCTTGCCTGAATCATGCAGAATGGGAATATTGCATCTGGTGTTCAGCAATGAAGCATCAGGGGAGCCTTGGGAGATTAACAGCCGTGTTTCCATGATGATCGCTCTAACTTGTGAAGAAGTGCTCAGGGAAGTGAACTTGTGTCTGTTGGGGAAAAGGTAATATTGGGGAGGTTGTGGGGGGGAAGAAATGATCCAAATTTTAAAAGTTGAAAGGCACGGTGGCACAGTGGTTAGCACCGCTACCTCACAGTGCCAGGGACCCAGGTTCGATTCCTGGCTTGGCTCACTGTCTGTGCAGAGTTTGCATGTTCTCCCCGTGTCTGCGTGGGTTTCCTCTGGGCGCTCTGGCTTCCTCCTACATTCCAAAGACATGCGGATTAGATAGAATGGCCATTCTTAAATTGTCCCTTAATTTCAGGAGGGCTAGCTAGGGCAAATGCATGGGGTTATGGGAATGGGGCCTGGGAGGGATTGCGCGGTCAATGCAGATTCGATGGGCTGAGTGGCCTCCTTCTGCACTGTAGAATTTTATTATTCTATGATCCTAATTCATCGCTGCGGGTGCAAACTCATCGGTTAACCTTGTCTCAAAGGGGCACTGGAGAAGATCGATGCCAAGTCTGGTTGCGCAGTGTGCATAATTTTGGCATCGTGGGTGCCATCTTAATTGCAAAGTGGCATCCACAGAGAGCTTGCTCACTTCTGGGATTGAACGCTCAGTCTGTCATTTTGGTGAGCGCATCAGTGCAGCTGCAGGGAACCAGCACCACAAGTAGAGTGGGCGCAGATCGTGATGGCAGTCAGCATGTAACACTGATTTGATACCAGTGGAGCCTTTTACAGCCTTGATGTTCCAGCTAATGCCCACTCTTAACCTTGCACAGCTACATATGCATTCAGCTGGTGGAAAAAATCCCACTGATGCTATTTAAAGAGATCATCCATTTGAGTCATAGAGGTTTACAGCAGGGAAACATGCCCTTCAGTCCAAATTGTTCCATGCCACATAATTTGTAACACTAAGCACGTCTCAATTGCCCATATTCCTCTACACCCATCTTATCCATGTAACTGTCTAAATGATTTTTGAAAGACAAAACTGTACCCGCCTCTACTACCACCTCTGGCAGCTTGTTCCAGACACTCACCACCCTCTGTGTGAAAAAAATTGTCCCTCTGGACCCTTTTGTATCTCTTCCCTCTCGTCTTAAACCTATGCCCTCTAGTTTTAGACTCTCCAGCTTTGGGAAAAGATGTTGACTATTGTTGTCTTTTTAGTACACTGGTTTCTTTCTAATGCCAATTGGGGGCGGCTTGGTGGCACAGTGGTTAGCACTGCTGCCTCACAGCGCCACAGCTAGCACTGCTGCCCCAGAGTGAGAATAGCATTACCAGTGATTAGTCATAGAGTCAAAGAGGTTTACAGCATGGACACAGGCCTTTTAGCCCAATTTGTCTATGCTGTTTTTTTTCAAGCCCCTAAGCTAGTTCCAGTTGCCCCCATTTGGCCCCTATCTCTCTATATTTTATCCATGTAATTGTCTATATGCTTTTTAAAAGACAAAATTGCACCTGCCTCTACTACTACTTCTGGCAGCTTGTTCCAGACACTCTGTGTGAAAAAAATTGCCCCTCTCAACCCTTTTGTATCTCTCCCCTTCAGTTTTAGGCTTCCCTACCTTTGGGAAAAGCTATTGACTATCTATCTAATCATATGCCCCTCTTTATTTTATAGGCCGCTATAAGATCATCCCTCAGCCTTCGACACTTCAGAGAAAAAAGTCCCAGTCTATCCAGCTTCTCCTTATAACTCAAACCATCAAGTCCTGGTAGCATCCTAGTAAATCTTTTCTGCACTCTTTCTAATTTAATAATATCCTTTCTATAATAGGGTGACCAGAACTGTACACAGCATTCCAAGTGTGGCCTCACCAATGTCTTGTACAACTTTAATGTATTCAATGTTCTGACCAATGAAACCAAGCATGCTGAATGCCTTCTTCACCACTCTGTCCATCTGTGACTCCACTTTCAAGGAGCTATGAACCTGTACTCCGAGATCTCTTTGTTCTGGAACTCACCCCAGTGACCTATTACTAACTGAGTAAGTCCTGCCCTGGTTCAATCTACCAAAATGCATCACCTCGCATTTATCTAAATTAAACTCCATCTGCCATTCGTCAGCCCACTGGCCCAATTGATCAAGATCCCGCTGCAATCTGAGATAACCTTCTTCACTGTCCACTATGCCACCAATCTTGGTGTCATCTGCAAGCTTACTAACCATGCCTCCTATACTCTCATCCAAATCATTAACATAAATGATAAATAACAGTGGATCCAGCACCAATCCCTGAGGCACACCGCTGATCACAGGTCTCCAGTTTGAAAAACAACCCTCTACAGCCACCCTTTGGCTTCTGTCATCAAGCCAGTTTTGTATCCATTTAGCTACCGCACCCTGGATCCTGTGAGATTTAACCTTATGCAACAACCTACCATGTGGTACCTTGTCAAAGGCCTTGCTAAAATCCATGTAGAAAACATCACCTGCACTGCCCTCATCTACCTTCTTGGTTACCCCTTCAAAAAACTCAGTCAAATTTGTGAGACATGATTTTTCACTCACAAAGCCATGCTGTCTGCCCCTAATCAGTCCTTGCGTCTCTAAATGCCTGTAGTTCCTGTCTCTCAAAATATCTTGCAACAAATTAACAACCACAGATGTGAGGCTCACTGGCCTGTAGTTCCCAGGCTTTTCCCTGCAGCCCTTTTTAAACAAAGGCACAACATTTGCCAGTCTCCAATCTTCAGGCACCTCACCTCTGACTATCAGTGATTCAAATATCTCTGCTAGGGGACCCACAATTCCCTCACTAGCCTCCCACAATGTCCTGGGATACATTTCATCAGGTCCTGGGGATTTATCTACCTTGATAGATAAAGGTACTTTAAGACTTCCAGCACCTCCTTCTCTGTAATATGTACACTCCTCAAGAGGTCACTATTTATGTCCCCAAGTTTCCTAATATCCATTGTGAAGGTCACTGTCGACATGATCATTTAGGCCTTTGGTTTCCTCCAAGCTGGAGCAGGCAATATTTGCAATACGTCCCAGTTTTCCACCTGTTAAGTGAGGCAGTGCTCTGACACATTGCTGCCCCATTTGTTGCCCTAAAGCTTGTGGAAGTTTGTTCTCGAGCTGTTCTGGGCCCTGAGGCTCCAGCTTCAAGTTGCGCCACCATTTCGTGTTTTAATTTTTTTTAAATTAGTGCCACAAGCAGGCTTACATTAACACTGCAATGAAGTTACTGTGAAAATCCCCTAGTCGTCGCACTCCGGCACCTGTTCGGGTACATTGAGAGAGAATTTAGCATGGCCAATACACCTAACCAGCACATTTTCCGGACTGTGGGAGGAAACTGGAGCACCCGGAGGAAATAAACTTTAAAAAACGTCTCGGTAGGATTTTACAGCTTTGTTCGCTCCAAAACCGTAAAATCCTACCTGAGGTCACTGAACTTTGTCATTGTCCCCCCCTTGCCCGCTCCAATTCCCGGGCAGGTGGGGCAGTAAAACTCCGGCCCTTGCCCTTTGAGGGAGAGAGAAAGAGAAATGTAGGTTTGAAGCTGTCCGTTTGGGTGTTATGTCCATTATGGTTGAACGGTGTGTTGAGGTGGGAGGTGTAGGTGACAGGCTTGTAGCAGTGTAAAAGTGTGTGAAGGTGAGGCAAGGCGTAGCCACCGGAATTATTATTCAACAAGCTGGAGAGGTTTTTACACAGATAATAACAGGAGGTGCTCCACTCTCCTCTCTCGCAACCAGCTCATGTAATAAGCCCTTTTTTACTCTTTGGTGGCTCTGTGGTGATTTGAGTTAAGAACAATGAGCTTTAGATTTGCAGCATGCCCGTTTTTATAAATTACAAAGAAGAGGCAGGTACAAATATCAAATTAGTTTCTGCTGATAGATTAGTCTACAGTAAGGATATGGCTCATCAATTTCCCATTGAGTTTGATTATTGTGCACTAAGAGGCGGAAGATTAGTTTCCAGGCCCAAACAGAAGAGCAGCTAACTTACACATTGAGCTGCAGCCTAAACGTGGCCTGAATAAATACAGTAACAATTGCAGCCCGTTTCATACATTCAACACTTGTTGCCCACCTTCTGTAGTTTGATCTTACTTTCTTATTTCCATTCAAACCCTCTTCAGGTTTGTTTTCTGCATTGATGGGATGTAGTCAACACCGGCCAACAATCATTGCCCATCCCTCGTTGCCCTTGAGAAGGTGGTGGTCAATTACCTTCTTGAAATGCCGCAGTCCATGTGTTGTGGGTTGACCCACAATGCGGCACGGTGGTTAGCACTGCTGCCTCACAGCGCCAGGGACCCGGGTTCGATTCCCAGCTTGGGTCACTGTGGAGTTTACGTGTTCTGCGTCGGTTTCCTCCGGGTGCTCCAATTTCCTCCCACTGTCTAAAAGACATGCCGGTTAGGTGCATTGGCCATGCTAAGTTCTCCCTCGGTGTACCCGAACAGATGTCGGAGTGTGATAACCAGGGGAATGTCACAGTAACTTCATTGCATTGTTAACGTAAGCCCTACCTGTGACAAATAGATACACTTTAACTTTAACTGTACAATGCCTTTCGGGAGGGAATCCAGGATTTTGACCCAGCCACTGCAAAGGAATATGTTGCCAAGTCAGGATGGTGAGTGGCGTGGAGGGGAACTTGCAGGTGGTGGTGTTCCAATGTATCTATTGCCCTTGTCCTCCTAGATGGAAGTGGTTGCAGGTTTGGAAAGTGCTGGCTAAGGATCTTTGGTGAATTTCTTCAGTGCATCTTGTAGATAGTATACACTGCTGCTACTGAGTGTCAGTGGTGGAGGGAGTGGATGTTTGTGGATGTAGTGCTAATCAAGTGGGCTGCTTTGTCCTGGATGGTCTTGAGCTTCATGAGTGTTGTTGGAGCTGCAGCCACCCAGGAATAATTCCATTACACTCATAATCTGTGCCTTGTAGATGGAGGACAGGCTTTGGGGAGTCAAGAGGTGAGAATTCCTGGCCTCTGAATTTCTCTTCATAGAAGATCATAGAACCCTACAGTGCAGAAAGAGGCCCTTTGGCCTATCGAGTCTGCACTGACCACAATCCCACCCAGATCCTACCCCCATATCCCTACACATTTACCTGCTAATCCCTCTAACCTACGCATCCCAGGACACAAAGGGGCAATTTTAACATGGCCAATCAACCTAACCCGCACATCTTTGGACTGTGGGAGGAAACCAGAGCACCCATTGGAAACCCACACAGACACGAAGAGAATGTGCAAACTCCACACAGACGGTGACCCAAGCCGAGAATCGAACCCAGGTCCCTGGAGCTGTGAAGCAACAGTGCTAACCACTGTGCCACCGGGCCTCTTGTAGCCATTGTGTTTATGTGGTGATCCAGTTAAATTTGTGGTCAAAGATGTTGACAGTGGGGGATTCAGTGATGGTTACACCATTGAATGTCAAGGGGCAGTTGTTAGAGTCTCTCTTATTGGTGATGGTCATTGCCTGGCATTTGTGTGGCGTGAACGCTACCTGCAACATGTCAGCCCAAGACTGGATATTGTCCAGATCTTGCTGCATTTGAATATGAACTGCTTCAGTACCTGAAGAGTCGCGAATGATACTGAACATTGTGCAATCATTGGTGAACATCCCCACTTCTGATCTTATGATGGAGGAAAGGTCATTGATGAAGCAACTGAAGATTGTTGGGCCTCAGACACAAACCTGAGGGACTCCTGCAGAGGTGTCCTGGAGCTGAAATGACTGACTCTCCACAACCACAATAGCTTCCTATGTGCCAGGTATGACTCCAACCAGCAGAGAGTTTGCTCCCTGATTGATTCCAGTTTCACTAGGGCTCCTTGATGCCACATTTGGTCAAATGCTTTGATGTCAAGGTCCCCCCCCCCTTGCCTCCCCCAACATAGTCCCACTCCACTCTGGCTCCAACCCCAGCTGGCTCTGTTCCTTAGCATTGTCCCTGGCACAGTCAGGGTACCAGGTGGGCACTGCTAGGGTGACAGGCAGTTTGTGCCAGGGTGGCAGGTGGGCACTGCCAGGCTGGCACTACCCCATGGGCAATGCCTGGCCCTGTTCCCAACAACTCAGGGCTTCAATGGGCCTCCAGCCCCCCTGACAAGGCCCCCGTTGGTGGGGACTATAGTAATTCTCATTGGGAAGAACCTCGGTCAGCGAGGTGGAAACGTGAATCCAGATGATAGCATCTGGACTCGTCAGCGTCACGCTGACAAAACAGATCAGGAATGGTAAATAACTGGGCACAACCTTGATTTCCCGCCCCCTCTTCCCCTGACCTTACAAACTTGGCTCATTGAAAAGCGGCGGGACGAGGTGGTAGAATCGCACCCAGTGTGTGAGGATTGTGGTACGGAAGGAGCCTGAGAGGGTGATGAAAATCACTCCATTATTCTCATCATTGTGACACTTAGAAATTGAATTCTGCTATTTCAATCTACGGCAGAACATTTCCCATCCTGTCTGCAACTGGAATTGAAGCAGACAGGACAGGAAATTGCCGGACTATTTAAAGATGCGTCGACCTTGGGCTGGATATTTCTGGTTTCCAGGCACACACCTTTGCAAACTGAGGGGTAGGTGGAATTCTCCAGCCATTCACACCGGTGTGACTCTCCGGTCTCACTGCTAGCGGGTTTCATGGCAGTGTGGGGGGTGACGTCATTGGGAAATTGGATTGACAGCGGTGGGACCGGAGAAGCCCACCGCTAGCAAACAACACACCCCCTTCCACCGCCAGGAAACATGCAGCTGGAGAAATCCCCATCAAATCTTTCTTCTTTTTGTTTAACGCCCACATCGTAATTAGGTACAGTGGCACACTGGTTAGCACTGGTGCTTCACAGCGCCAAGGACCCCCGGGTTTGATTCCTGACTTGGGTGACTGTCTGTGCGGAGTCTGCACCTTCTCCTCGTGTCTGCATGGGTTTCCTCCGGGTGCTCCGGTTTCCCCTGGGTGGGTCGTTGCACAATTAACCTGGTAATGACAGATGTGATGCTGAATATCCTCAGACATTCCTGCCTCCTTCTCCTGTAAGAGAAGACGGAGGAAGGGCATCTTGGGATTCCACTGGGACTTGTGTGAGACGTAAGAGGAGCTTATGTGAGTTCACCTTCACGATCCTGAAGGCTCTGAGTTGCTGATGCCTTCTGCACTGTCTGTACAGAGTCTGCATGTTCTCCTTGTGCCTGCGAGGGTTTCCTCCGGGTGCTCCTGTTTCCTCCCACAGTCTGAAAGACGTGCTGGTTAGGTGCATTGACCATTCCAAATTCTCCATCAGTAAATAGGAGTGTGGTGACCAGGTGATTTTCATAGTAACTTCATCACAGTATTAATGTAAACTTACTTGTGACACTAACAACTAAGCTTTAAACAATACAGCAGGCCCAGAACAGGAGTAGTGACATCGCACTGGAGCGAGTAAGACAGGAGGAGGTAACAGAGACTCGGCTTAACTTATTCATAAAATTGCTAACGAGGTGACTTCAGCCAGGCTAATGAGGTTGGCCTGCTCGAGTATGAGCTAGAGTGAGTGATGGTGGTATAGTGGTGAGCATAGCTGCCTTCCAAGCAGTTGACCTGGGTTCAATTCTGGGCCATTGCATTGATAATTTGCTATATCTCTGTAGTGTGGTGGTTATCACATTCATCTCACGCGCGGGAAGTTCCCCGGTTCGAGATGAGGCAAAAACATTTCTAAATCGCCACTCAAAAAGAGGTACCTGACGAATCTTAATTGGTGGTTGAGTCAGGGAGTCTCATGCTCCCTATTTAAAGCAGGTGTGTCAGACTCCCAGCCTGCATTCAGCAGGGAGCAACCAGAGAGCTGGCTGTGTAGAGATATAAATAAAGTAACTTGGTGACGGGACTTTTGCCTCTGCGGAGTTATACTCTGAGTCAGTTTTGGAAGTTTCTTACTTTTCCACAGTTTTGTTGCATTCCCACTTGCAAATCAACAAATTCAATTTTCTTTAAAAATAGTTTGTTTCTCTTTACTCAAAGGGCTTGTAACAAAAATGTGACATTTGCACGGATGTACTAATCAAGTGGAAAAGCCAGCGCAATAAATAAAAAATGTCTCCGCTCACCTCCTGTTGGTTAAATCTGTGACTGATTTTTCAACTAGAGAAAGCTTGTTAATCTTCCAGGTGCCTTTATAAGGTTGCATTCCCTGAGCAGAGAGCTGGTATTCTATTGAGACACATGTATAATGAAATCCATAAATCACATGAAGCAAGAGAAGAAATATTTATTAACTGGGGCAGAATTTGCTCTGGGTGGTGACTTCAATGTCTATTCACGAGGGTGGTTTATTGGTGCCGCTATTGACGGAACTGGCTGGATCCTGAAGGGCATCACTTAGTCCGGGCATTGATGTCTGAGAAACAATATTATGCTGGCCAAAAAAAAAAGAGATGAGAAAGACTGCGTAAAAATAACTATGAAGCAGAGCAAAGTAGGCATCCATCAGTCAGATCGAGGTGATAAAAAGTGATGTAAAAATGTTGAAATTATCAATGCGATGGCCAGGAATCGAACCCAGTGTGGATGATCTACAAGATGCATTATAGCAATTCGCCCAATCTCCTTTGGCAACACCTTATGAATCTGCAACTCTATGTCTAGAAGAACAAGAGCAGCAGGTGAGTGGAACACGATCACCCGACATAAAAGCACAAAACGTCCTGACTTGAAACTAAATTGCTGGTGCTTTGCTATCACTGGGTCAAAATCTTGGAACTCCATCCCAAACAGCACTGTGGGTGCAACTACAGCACATGGACAGTAACAGTTCAACAAGGCAACTCACTACCACATTTAAGGGCAATAAGACTTGGGCAATAGAATGCTGGTGTTGCCAGCACTGCTCAAATCTCCGTGAAAGCACTAAAAAAAATCCGGGTGGGATTTTACAGCCTTGCTCAGGCGTAGCCGGAAATTCCCGCCTGAGTCAACAGGGATTTCCATTGTCGGGCCCTCGCCTGCACCAATTCCATGGCAGGCATGGGTGGCAGAGTTCAGATCACCATGTTTGGAGTTCGAAGGGCAAAATGTGCGAATAGTTTGGGTGGCACATAGTTAGCACTGCTGCCTCACAGTGCCAAGAACCTGGGTTCGCTTCCCGGCTATGTTCACTGTCTGTGCGGAGTTTGCACACTCTCCCCGTGTCTGCGTGGGTTTCCTCCGGGTGCTCCGGTTTCCTCCCGCAGTCCGCAGACGTGCGGGTTCGGTGGATTGGCAAAATTGCCTCTTAGTGTCGGGGGACTAGCTAGGGTAAATAAGTAGGGTTATGAGGATAGTGCCGGGGTGGGATTGTGGTCCATGCAGCCTTGATGGGCCAATGACGCTGTGACAGGGAATGAACATTCTTCCTGTTTTGCAGTCGGCTGCGGACTTCATTCCTTGGATGGACTCTTCCTGTGTTGGGCTGCAGCTGGTAACCTCCTCCATGCCAATGTCCCTCTAGTAATGGTAAGCGGCCCTGTATCTGTATGAGGCCGACAATGATTTAACCAAATGAGGAATAAAGAACGAAAGTATGAGTTTCCTCCATGCATCCCCCAGAACTGGAAGCAGATGACATTTTTAAAGCACTCTTGTGAATGCAGATTAATATAGACTGCAGTGAGCAGTAATGTTTATCTGTAATTTTGACTGGCCAGATGTCTGACATGTTAAAAAATATATCATGATGATGAAGAAGGGATCCATTATTTTCGCCTAACATTCTGTACTTGACTGAAATGGGTGCCGGTAGGCTGGTAGTGGTCAGCTCATAAAATGAATCATAGAATCATCGCCTGCCCAAAGAGTATCCCAATCTTTAGGAAGGGGCCACATTGCCTCAAGAGGCAGATGGTCAGTCTTATTATCCTTCTGTTCTTCAACCTCTGAGTCTTTTTACACGCACATTGACTGACAGGAGATCTGTCTTCTATATATCTGACAATAATCAAAGTAGGCGTGAACATATGGGCCTGTTTTTTAGCTTCCAGGGTCAAAGGCAGTCAAACACTAACAATAACACTGCCAGCCTAATGCTAACACCCCTCCCTTCCCCAAACCCCTCCCATTCCCCACACACATTTTGCGGAGCTGGGATAAGGTGTGGGAGGCAGCAAGGCCTACAGCAGATAACTGATCAGATCCACTGATTTGTCCACATCAAGGTCCACTTGAGGCCAATTTAGAGAGGCTGACTAGGATTGGGAGCCTTCCCTACCTGCCTTACAGCAATGGCTGTAATCGTTCCCCCCACCCCACACCCAACATGGTGGCCTGGCCACAAAAGCCATTCTTTGTTGAGTTTAAAATTGGAAAGTTCGGAGAGGGGGTGCCTCCAGTTTTGCAGCCCTCCTCTCTCTCTCTTACCCACATTCCTTTACAATCTGCTGCTCCTTTCAAAATGGAAGCCCCCAGAATAATCCTCCAGCTACGAGACCTGCAGTTGGATGGCAAACTGACACTCTGCCCATGAATTCACCACTCTGGGGAAAATCACAATGAGTGATTCTCCCACACAACACGACAGTTGACCCTCATTTTAGCCTAATTCGCACGTGAGGTTGGGAGAAGGGTGGCACTGGTGTTCAGAAGCCTACAAAGTAAATACTGCCCCATTCATCCATACAACATACAATTGTTACTTTGTGGAAAAAGGGCATTTTGATTTGATTTGATTTGAAATGATTTATTATTGTCACAAATATTAGTATACAGTGGAAAGTATTGTTTCTTGAGCGTTATTCAGGCAAAGCATACCGTTCATAAAGAAGGAAACGAGAAAGTGTAGAATGCAGTGTTACAGCTACAGCTAGGGTGTAGAGAAAGATCAACCTAGTGCAAGGTAGGCTCATAAAAAATCTGACGGCAGCAGGGAAGAAGCTGCTCTTGAGTCGGTAGGTACGTGACCTCAGACTTTTTCCCAACGGAAGACGGTGGAAGAGAGAATGTCCGGGGTGCGTGGGATCAATAATTATGCTGGCTGCTTTGCTGAGGCAGCAGGAAGCGTATAGACAGAGTCAATGGATGGTTTGTGTGATCATTGGGCTACGTTCGTGACCTTTTGCAGTTCCTTGCGGTCTTGGGCAGAGCAGGAGCCATACCAAGCTGTGATACAACCAGGAAGAATGCTTTCTACGGTGCATCTGTAAAAGTTGGTGAGAGTTTGATTTTGTTTGGCCCATTGTGTCTGCAACAGCTCTCCACATGACCAAAGTCCTCAGTCGTACAACTGAGATTGTCCACAGATGGTGAGGCAGATAAGCTCTTACCATTTGTCTGCTTCCCATAACTATGCAAAACCATCTGGAAGATTCTTCTAGGATACAATCATTCAGGATGATGTTTTCCAAAGGAATATCTGAGGGAGGATGTGGAGCTGACACGAATTTCACTTCCATTGGGCGATCTTCCCCTTGTATATCCGAAGATCTGAGAGACCTTTGAAGAGATGAATCATTTCAACATTCAATTGCCAGTCTTTCTCAAATCCGAAAATCCAAATACTTCAGCATTTTCTTCAGGGATAAGTGTGGCAAAGTGATTGATGGTTATTATTTTTTGACATTCAGCGTTTACCTTTCACAATATTTTTGCACAAAAATGCTCTATAATGACAGGCATCGCGCCAAGATAGATACAAGCGCTCTGCACTCATCGTTTATTAATTTGAACAAACTACCCGAGATTGTAATGGGGACAGCTTACAGATGCGTGTGTATTACACTTCAACAGATAAACTATATTTTATTTCCCTGTAATATTTTCCATTCGCTGACAGAGTCTGAATTAGCTTTAAGCGTTTAAGCTCGGATACATTGCTTCTATCCGACTGCAAAACCCAGTCCAAGCAAGCAAGCTCAAACCACTCTTAAGTGGTTAGCACTGCTGTCTCACAGCGCCAGGGACCCAGGTTTGATTCCCATCTTGGGTCACTGTCTGTGCGGAGTCTGCCCATTCTCCCCGTCTCTGCGTGGGTTTCCTCCGGGTGCTCCGGTTTCTCCCACAGTCTGAAAGAGGTACTCGTTAGGCGCATTGGCCATACTAATTCCTCTCTCAGTGTACTCGAGTAGATGTTGGAGTGTGGCCACTAGGGGATTTTCACACTAACTTCATTGCAGTGTTAACGTAAGCCTACTTTGACAGTAATAAATAAATTTCAACTTAAATCCTCAATGGTGGATGCTAGATATGGTGGTGGGAAGGATATGTCACTGACATGGGGTAAGTTTTCCAGACTTGCCCACTATGGGAATCGTCGTGGGTGGGGCAGATAATTTGACAGACCATTTAAAGGCCTTTGGGTAGGAATTTCCGATCTCGGACCGGGCACAAGTGGAAAATACAATGGACAATAAAGGATTGAAGTCTTAAAATTAGAGACAGGCCTACAGGAGTCAAACTCGGAAACATAGAGCGGGAGAAGTTTGGAACCCTCTGCTGCAAATGGCATTTGATGACAGATTAATTTTTCTTTTTAAGCATGAGGTTGATTGGATTTTTGTTCGCCAAAGGCACGAGACAATGGTCGGTTTATGGAGTTAGTTCATCGAGAAGCCGCATTGAATGGCTGAACAGGTTTGGGAAATAAGTGACCTCCTTCCGTTACTTTGTTCCCAGGAGATTAAAGAGTATAAAAATGAAGGAGGACCATTGAAGTGTTATGAAAAGTAACTGGAAGGGTGAATACAGATTTAAGGGCTGTGTCTCAGGATGCTGGAAAATAGTTAGCTGAACTATTTTCAACAGGGTCTGTTCTGGGACCTCCATCTAGGTGCAGTTTCGGGAATTAAAAGTTTGACGTATGAGGAATGTTTGAGGACTCTGGGTCTGAACTTGATGGAATTTAGAAAGATAAGGGGGAATCTCATTGAAAATTATCGGATACTGAAAGGCCTGGATAGAGTGGACATGGGGGAGATGTTTCCATTTGCCGGAGAGACTAGGATCCGAGGGTACAGCCGGCGTTGGATACAGTAAGAAGTCTCACAGCACCAGGTTAAAGTCCAACAGGTTTATTTGGAATCCCCAGCTTTTGTAGCGACTCACCTGATGAAGGAGTAGCACTCCAAACGCTCATGATTCCAAATAAACCTGTTGGACTTTAACCAGGTGTTGTGAGACATCTTACTCTGACCTATTCGTACAACTGCAGTATGTACATCACTGGTGCAGTTCAGCCTCTAGTCAATGATGATCCAAGGGTGTTGATAGTGAGTGATTGGCTGGTAATGCCATTGAATGTCAAGAGGAGATGGCTAGATCTATCCCCATAGCTCTGCAAGATTATTATCTTCAAGCATCTATCCAATTTCCTCTTGAAATAATTGATTTTCTCCTCTTCCACCTCCTCGTAGATGGAGAGTTCTGAGTGAGAGAATTTTGGATTCAATTCCTGTTTCAGAATTTGAGCATAAAATCGAACTCTCCAGTGGTGTACCAAGAGTATGCTATACTGCCAGGAGTGCCATTTTTCAGATGGGGTATTAAGCCAACACCCCATCTCCCTGCTCAGGTGGATCTAGAAGATTCCATTGCACTGAAGAAGAGCTGCTGTCCGAAAATCATTCTTCAATCAACATCACAAAAACAGAGTTTCCAAACATTACCACATCGGTGTTTGCGAGACTGGGTTCCTCATTTGTGGAATTGATGGAAAGATCCTTCAAGCTGACCTGCTTTAAGCAATGTCATTGCTTTTACCATGGCCAGGGAGTGGGACTAGAACCAAGGGATGCCAGTTCTGAGGTAAGAGTGCTACCTCGGTTACTTTGTGGGAGCTTGCTGTGCGCGAATTGGCCGCCATGTTTCCTATATTCCAACAATGATGACAATTCAAAAGTGCTTCATTGGCTGGACAGCACATGGAGACATCTTTAGAGGTGCCCCAGGAAAGCAAGATCCTTTTTTTAATTCTTATAATATCATGCAAAAAAGGCTGTTTGAAGGACGCAAAAGGGCAGTTTTCGACATGTCTCCCATCCCTCCTGCATTTATATAGCACAAATAGAATCCTAGAATTCCTACTGTGCAGAACAGACCGTTCAGCCCATCCAGTCTGCCCTGGCTGTCTGACAGAGTATCTTACCCAGGCCCTCTCCCCAACCCTATCCCTATAACCCCACACATTTCTCATGACTAACGCATCTAACCTATACATCCTGGAGTGCTAAGAGCAATATTTGACATGGCCAATTCATCGAAACTGCACATCTTTTGACTTTGGTCGGAAACTGGAGCACTCAGGGGAAATCCGCGCAAACAAGGGGGGAAAGTGCAAACTCTACACGAACAGTGACCCGAGGCTGGAATTGAACCGGGTCCTTGGCACTATGAGGAAGTAGTGCTAACTATTGAGCCACTGTATCAGCCTTAGTAGTAGGTAAATGATTGAGAACGTGATGAACTCAACCTGACAACTCTGGACTTCAATACAAAATTAGCAATTACAGCGCCAGGGACCCGGTTCGATTCCTGGCTTGGCTCACTATCTGAGTGAAGACTGCCCATGTCTGCGTGGGTTTCCTCGGATGTTCTGGTTTCCTCCTACAGTCTGGAAGACATGCTGGTTAGGTGGATTGGCTATGCTAAATTCTCCCTCAGCGTACCCAAACAGGTACCAGGGTGTGGCGACTAGGGGAATTTCACAGTAACTTCATTGCTGTGTTAATGCAAGCCTACTTGTGACACTGATAAACAGATTTTAAACTTTAAAATGTGATGTACAGTGGACCTTTCATTTTGATTGATTATGTTAAGGAGACCTGCACTTTGCAACATATTGTAAGTCTCTCTCTGGGTGGATTTATTTATAGATGTGCAATCCTTTTACAATGTTATACTTTCATTTTATTTTAACGATTGCCTATAACTATGTATGAATTATGATGGCGTGTTTTATTTTTATCACCTTTTGACGTCTGATGATTCTTTTTTCAATGACCCATCCTTTCCCCAATCCTTCCCAGTGATGAGTAAACATGGTTAGCTCCCTTCACTATCGTGGCTGTGCTTCAGAACGAGTATTGACTGTCACATTATCCAACACGAGCAAAAAAGCATATGATAAAAAATAACTACCCCCACTGGAACTCTGAATTGGCTGCTGGCTTAATTAGTTTTAATTATGGCCATTAAACCCCCCACCCCATCTACCCCCACAACAATTATAAAATTTTACTACATTGCTCAAGCAATGCCATAAAACAAGTGCCAGAACTATTGCTACAGTTTTGTATCGGGGTGGATTAAAACCACATGGTGTTGGATATACTTTGAAATTACCACGTGGGCAATGTTCATCCTCATAACTCTACGTGCTTGTACAATTTGATTTCAATGCATTATAAACGCACAGTTGCCTGGTCTTGAAGGTGTTGGCTATGAGGAGAGGTTGAATAAAACTCGGGCTGCTTTCACTGGAAAGACAGATGCTGAGGGGGGACCTGACAGGGGGAACTCTCCAATATTATGAGAGGCATGGACCGGGTGGATAGTCAGAGGCTATTTCCTAGGGTGGAAGTGACAATTACCAGGGGGCACAGGATTAAGGGGAAAGGGGCAACATTTAAAGGAGATGTGTGGGGGAGGATTTTCACGCAGAGAGTGGTGGGTGCCTGGAAAGTGTTGCCAGAGGAGGAGGTGGAAGCAGACACATTAGCAACATTTAAGAGGCAACTGAATGGATACATGAATAAGGAGGGAATAGAGGGATACTGGCTAAGTAAGGACATCTTTTTTTAGTTTAGATTAGTTAGGGCATCATTTAAAGATGTGCGGGTTGGGTTGATTGGTCTTGATAAATTGCCACTCAGTGTCAGGGGGCCTAGGAGGGTAAATATTTGGGATTATGGGGATAGGACCTGGGTGGGATTGTTGTTGGTGCAGGCTTGATGGGCCAAATGGCCTCCTTCTGCACTGTAGATTGTATGATCATGATCGGCACAGGCTTGGAGGACCGAAGGGCCTGTTCCAGTGCTGTACTTCCCTTTCTTCTTTAAAATATATTATAATATTATTAGAAACATTATTGTAAAAAACATATTATCATCTATTTGCTGTAGACTAAGGAAATGGAGGTCACGAGGAAAGTTAAGATAAACCAGTTGTGCCCAATCAGTATGCTGTGGTACACTGGTGCCGTGATGACCCCCGTAAAGTGTGCCGTGAAAAAGGGTTCAAAATGATTCAAAATTCATGTTATTAAAATAAAACTAGCCTCCATCTTCAGCCTTGTGGGTAGTATCTATTGCTTCAGGGTGGTATGGTGGCACAGTAGTTAGCACTGTTGCTCACAGTGCCAAAGGCTCGGATTCAATTCCAGCCTCAGGTCACTGTCTGTGTGAAGTTTGCATGTTCTCCCTGTATCTGCATGGGTTTCCTCCGGGTGCTCCTGTTTCCTCCCACAGTCCAAAGATGTGTGGGTTAGGCTGATTGGTCATGCTCTTAGTGTCAGAATTAGCAGGATAAATGTGTGGGGGTTATGGGGATAGGGCCTGGATGGGATTGATGTTGGTGCAGGCCAGATGGTCGTCTTCTGCACAGTGTGGATTCTGTGGATTCTATCTCCAAGACCCGACGAGTCCGAGGCCTCCCGCGCATGTGCCAGTTGGGAAAAAGCCACATGTGTGTGTGGTTAAAATTTTTTACGTTGGTTAGTCCCATGCACATGATCAACAGGACTCGGAGCTGAAGACAAAGGCCCCCAAATGCCCGCAACATAAAGCAAAAACTCAAAGAGGGCGCAAAAATCCTGGGAGAAGCGAGAGATGCTGGTATTGAACTGGGGTAAACACAGTAAGAAGTCTCACAACACCAGGTTAAAGTCCAGCAGGTTTATTTGATAGCATAAGCTTTTGGAGTGTCACTCTTTCTTCAGGTGAGTGAAGAGTTGTATTCACAGCCAGGACGTATATAGATACAGACTCAATTTACAAGATAATGGTTGGAATGGAACACCCTATTTTTGGGGCATCTGTGCTGGCCCCCTCCCTGTTTGGGATGAGCAGAAGGTATCCTAAAGAGGATTGCTCAGCCGTGGATACAGCTGTTGAAAGTCCCGATCCAAGTGTCTGACACTCAGGAGGAGTGACACTCCGAAAGCTTGTGCTACCAAATAAACCTGTGGACTTTAACCTGGCGTTGTGAGACTTCTTAGAAGTGATAGAGCTAGGAAGAGGTTAAAAAAAATCAGGATACAGGACAGGGAGAGATTAAAAATAAAGTTCCCAGTAAGTGAAAATGTCAGAGGAAATAAGGGGTGTGCCTCAAACCGTGTTTATAGTATAGAGTATCAAAATATAACCAATGATAACATTGGACCTGTTGTAATGTAGCCAATGATAACATGCTGTGAGGGTCAGCTGACCAGCTGACCTGGTGGACAATGTAACAAATGATGCAGTGGTCAGCTGACCCAGTATAAATAAGAAGCAGATAGGATTTGTGGGGAGCTTGTATGGTCCAGGGTGTGGCCCCAAATGTTGGAGTAATGAAGTTTCTTTATTAAACCTTGTTCTTTGATTAACTTTCTGAAGCAACTTTTTGCTGCTTGCAGCTGAAGAATTCCTTCTGCTGGATGAACATGGAGATGTGCCTTGGCATCTAAAAGGTTGAGAAACACTGATAGAAACAGTACTTCCACAACAACACCCTACAGTGCCAGGCTGCCATTCAGTGTCAGACTCATGGTCAACCTGGTTATACCCTGCCTTGCTCAGACCTGTCAAGGCAACTCTGAAATCAAAGCAAAATACTGCAGATGTTGGAAATTTGAAATAAAATTTTCAAAATGTATTAGTGCCACAAGTTGATTGACATTAACACTGCAATGAAGTTGTTGTGAAAATCTCCTAGTCACCACAATCTGGCATCAATTTGGGTACACTGGGGGAAAATTTAGCACAGTCAATGCACCTAACCAGCACATCTTTCAGACTGTGGGAGGAAACCAAAGCCCCTGGGGGAAACCCACACAAACATGGGGAGAATGTGCGGACTCCGCACAGACAGTGACCCAAGCCGGCAATCGAATCCGGGTCCCTGCCGCTGTGAGGCAGCAGCGCTAACCACTGAGCCACCGTGCCACCCAGAGTAACAGAAAATGCTAGATAAATGTGACAGTGCTGGCAGCATCTGTGGAGAGAGAAACAGAGTTAATGGGTGGGGTTTTATAGCCTCACTTGCCCCGAAACAGTAAAATCCCCCCAAGGTCAACTTTCCCTGGAGCATCCCTCACCGGCTCCAATTCCCGTGGTGGGGGGGCAGGATGGTAAAATTTCGGCCAACATTTTGGACCTGAATGATCCTTCTACTGAATTCTGAAGTTTTATGAAAATACGAAGCAACACGGTGGCACACTGCTGCCTCACAGACCCAAGGAGCCAGGTTTGATTCCCGACTTGGGTCACTGTCTGTGCGGAGTCTGCATGTTCTCCCTGTGTCTGCGTGGGTGTCCTCCAGATGCTCCGGTTTCCTCCCAGAGTCCAAAGATGTGCTGGTTAGGTGCATTGGCCTTGCTAAATTTTCTCTCAGTGTACCTGAAAAGTTGCTGGAGTGTGGCAACCAGGGGATTTACGTAGTTACTTCATTGCAGTGTTACTGTAAGCCTACATGTGACAATAATAAATAAACTTAAAACTTTAATTCTTACATGTTATGAGGGTCACTGTCTCCACCACAATGTGAGCCTACTTGTGACATTAATAAATAAACATTAAATTTTAAACTTTCAAACTTCAACTCTGTAACATCCAGGATGGATTGTGTCTATGATGAAGTCCCGAAATGTTGAAATCTCTATCTGCTTCAGTGCCTTTAATATAAGAATGGTTTATAATTTTAATTCTGCATTACCTTTTCCTTTCATATCTCGTCCACTCCTTCCTTGTTGCCGACCGAATTTGTATTTTTGCAACTGCGTGGTTGTTACGTAGTTGAATGCTTTGAACCTG
This sequence comes from Carcharhinus amblyrhynchos, assembly GCF_965287045.1. Lineage (NCBI taxonomy): Eukaryota > Metazoa > Chordata > Chondrichthyes > Carcharhiniformes > Carcharhinidae > Carcharhinus > Carcharhinus amblyrhynchos. Next base: position 9,144,354 of record NC_137328.1, read on the forward strand.
ATTTCTTATCCTATACATGAATTTTTCGATGTAAGTCACAATGCACTTCAGCCTGCGGGCTGAGAAAGTGTTTCTTGAATAAAATATGATTACTAATTTCAAAGCAAAACTATCAAAACACAAAAACTTTCCATGATGTACAAGAGGAAATCAAAAGGTCGTTTATTGTTAAGGATGCTAAAACTTTTTTATATTGCTGTTGAGGGGCTGATTTCATACATTGGGTATATTCTGGAAAATGACATTGAATTTATACTACAGGCCATTTGGCCCATCGATCTGTGCTCCACTCTACTTCATGCTACCTGAGAGCAGCATATCCTTCTTTTTGCCTTTGCTTGTTTAGCCAAATTTCTCTTCAATTCATCTGTACTATTCACCTCAACTATCTGTGTGGAGTTTACATGTTCTCCTGTTCATGGCTGGGTTTCGTCTGGATGCTCTGGTTCCCTCCACCAGTCCCAAGACATGCACATTAGATGGACTGGCCATACTAAATTGCCCCTTTGTGTCCCGAGATGTGTCGATTAGGTGGTTTGGCCGTGCTAAATTTTGTAATATATGTAAATGATTTGGAGGAAAATGTCACTGGTTTGATTAATAAGTTTGTGAACAACACAAAGGTTGGTGGATTTGCTGATAGTGATGAGGACCATTAGAAGGTACAGCAGGATATAGATCGGTTGGAGACTTGGGCCGAGAATTGGCAGATGGAGTTTAGTCTGAACAATTATGAGGTAATGCATTTTGGAAAGTCTAATACAGATAGAAATATATAGTAAATGACAGAACCCTTAAGAGTATTGATAGGCAGAGGGATCTGGTGCACAGGTCACTGAAAGTGGCAACACAGATACAGAAGGTAGTCAAGAAGGTTTATGGCATGCTTGCCTTCATTGGCCTGGGCTTTGAGTTTAAAAATTGGCAAGTCATGTTGCAGCTTTATAGAACCTTATTTAGACCGCACTTGGAATATAGTGTTCAATTCTGGTCGCCACATGCCAGAAGAATGTGTAGGCTTTGGAAAGGGTACAGAAAAGATTTCCCAGGATGTTGCCTGGTATGGAGGACAATAGATATGAGGAGAGGTTGGAGAAACTTGGTTTGTTCTCGCTGGAATGATGGAGGTTGAGGGGCAGCCTGATAGAAGTCTACAAAATTATGACAGGCATGGACAGAATGGATAGCCAGAAGCTTTTTCCTGGGGTGGAAGAGTCAATTACTAGGGGGCATAAGTTTAAGTGCAAGGGGCAAGGTTTAAAGGAGTTGTACAAGGCAGAATTTTCACACAGAGAGTAGTGGGTGCCTGGAACTCGCTGCTGGGGGAGGTAGTGGAAGCGGATACAATAGTGGCTTTTAAGGGGTATCTTGACAAATACATGAATAGGATGGGAATGGAGGGGAAACGGTCCTTGGAAGGATAGGGGGCTTTAATTAAATCAGGTAGCATCATCGGTGCAAGCTTAGAGGTCCGAAGGGCCTGTTCCTGTGCTGTCATTTTCTTTGTTCTTTGTTTTAAATTGCCTCTTTGTGTCCAGAGATGTGCAAGTGAGGCAAATTGGCCATACTAAATTGCCCCTTTGTGTCCAAAGTTGTGTGGGTTAGGTAGATCGGTTATGGTAAATGCACAGGGGTTATGGGAATAGGGCAGGGGTAGTGGGCCTAGGTAGAGTGCACTTTTGGGGGTTAGGTGTAGACGCAATGGGCTGAATGGCCTCATTCTGCACTGTAGGTAGTCTGTGATCTGCTCATTGTGGATGCAAGTTCTACATTCTAACTACTCTCTGAAGAAATTTCTCCGGAATTCCCTATTTAATTTATCAGTGACTATCTTACATCACTGTTCCCTGGTTATGGAATCACCAACAAGTGAAAGAAACCTCTCTATGCCTATGTTGTTTCAATCCCCTGATGAGTTCCAATTTCAGTTCATCCATTGCCAATATTATTGCAGTGGGACGGTTCATCTAAATATTGAATTCATTCACTGTCCACCTGAATTAAATGGTTCCATTTCCCTTTGATGTTCAGGAGGCCTTGGGCAGACTGGTGAAGTGGGCAGATGCATGGAAGATGCAATTTAACTCAAGAGAAGTGTGAAGTGATGCACTTGGAATGAAAGGGGACAGTATGAATGGAATGATCCAATTCCAGAGCAGGTGTGAGAATAGAAAGTCCCTGGGGTGTACATACACAAACCTATGAAAGTGACAGGATGCAGAGAAAGCTGTTTAAATAAACATATTTGATGCTTTGTGATCGGAGCCATCAGCGGAATTCTACTGCCTTGCCCACCATGGAATCGGAGCAGACGAGGGGCAGACAACAGAAATGTCTGTTGGCCTCAGGCGGGAATTTCTGCTCCCTCCTACAGAGTATGATGGCAAGAATGTTACCCAACCCTTTATCAAAAAACAGTTAACTCCCAATTGCATCACTCTGGGGGAATTTTAGCACGGATAGGTGCATAAGATTTGTTGTGTAGTTGTGGTCTGTACAAGAAAAGGTCATTTACTCTTTTAGAACCTTAGAACTGTAAGATCCCTACAGTGCAGAAGGAGGCCTTTCAGCCCATCAAGTCTGAACCAACTCTCCAATAGAACATCTCACCCAGGTCCTTCCTTCCACCCTAACCCCGTAACCCCATGCATTTACCATGGCTAATCCACCTAATCTATACATTTAAGACTAAAGGTCAATTTATCATGGCCAACCCAAATACGTACATCTTTGGACTGTGGGAGGAAACTGGAGCACTCGGAGGAAACCTACACAGACATGTACGTTTGTCCATGCCTTGCACTTTCGCACATTTTCAGTTTAAATGATCATGTTGTCTGGAAAAAGAATACATGAGGCGATTCCCTGTTGCATAGCTCATGTATTTAAAGGGAACAATAGTCCTTCTCCCAAAAGATCCTCTAACTGTAAATAGCCAATGTCCATTGTGGATCCAATTATTTATAGAATTATAGAACCAAAGAATCGCTGCAGTGCAGAAGAATGTCATTCAACCCATCGAGCCTGCACTGGGGGGTATGGGGGGGAAATCTCCTAAAAACATTGAATTGGCAAGAAAACTGGTCTAGATCACAACTGTTTTCTCCGTGCAACTTCAGACCTGAATCTCCGCACTCTGTGCACTGCAGAGGTCTCAGTCATGAATATCATTAAAAACCCAAGGGTGCGGGGCCTAGTCATGCTGGAGTTCGGAACTTTGCGCGTGCGCAGTGATCCCAATCTGTCAAACTCCCCATTTGCTGACCAGCCCGGGACCCCCGCTGTGCTGACCCTCCAGCCACCCCCCCTGCATGGCCCGATCGTGGCTCCCACAGTAATTCCCGAGCTGGCCCCGACCCAATCTGCCTCAGAGTACCCCAATCTCCATTCCCCCAGCAGTGGCGATCCCCCCAACCCCCTCCTCCCCTACCATAGCAGACTAGCCCCTGCTGACTCCACGTGGCAGACCAACCCCCGTGGAGGCAGACCCCTCCCCAACGACGGGAGGCAGACCCCTCCCGGCAGAGCACCACCCTAGCCGACCCCGATCGCTGTCCTCCTTCCAACCCAGACCGATCCTCGTGCAGAGTGGCAGCGGGACCCCCCGACCCTACCAATCGCCCCCTAGGCCCTGCCCACAATAGGCCCCACCCTCTTTGCACTGCCCCCTTGCTCCACCCCCTTGGCATTGCCCGATGCCCATTGGGCAGTGTCACGGTGTCCCTAGGCATGGACACAGACTGGTGCTGCCAGGATGCCCGTGCCCAGGGAGCACCATGCCGGGCCTGATAATGACATTTAAAATAGATGAAGAATACATTTAAAACAGATTGAAATCACTTACGTCTCTTCCTGCTGGTTTCCAGCGTGGTCTTGACTGTGCCAGTTCTCTGGCTCAGGGAGATGCGCGTGCATTGCGAATGCGTGTGCAAATCTCGCGAAATGGCTGACGCACGCATCTCCCAATCTGACCCGCCGGTAAATTTGCGGGTCGCGATGGGAGAATCGCACTTGGATACAGAAGACTATATAAGATAACACGTATTCTAAATTATGTAAACATTTATTGGAGTACCAAGCGTACAAACCACTTTCGGTGGTAATCACAATTATTTTCTGGGAAAATAAAGTATAATCTTGCTTCGATTGGAGAACCCAGGTTTAAGTAATGTTACGGATAGATACCATCAATATTTAAAGTAGTACCTATCATTAATTCCCAAGTCGAAAGCTGCAGAGTTCAATGAGATATCTCTATCCTAATTAAGGAGAGAACTACCATCATTATATGACAGCAATTATACCATTACCTGGAGACTTGATGGAGTAGATTTAACAAATCTGAAAACCCTACTGTGTGGTTACAATATTCATAGCACAAGGAAGCATGTTGAGCACACATGTTGGGAAACATCCTTTGTTCCAGTTTGCATCTTTCGTTTTAGTCGAGATCCCTGAAGCAAACTGGATACGCAGAAATGTAGATGGTGGTCATTTTCTTGCTGCATATAGGCTTCCAGGATTCAGTTGACAAGTGATTTTGGGGCATCCTTTAGATTATCTGTTTCTACAATTGATAAATTTACAATTTACCAATGCCTTGCTAAGGTGATGAAGAGTCCAGCGGGGTTTATTATAACTCCCCACTTGCTAGTGGCCCAACCCCACTGGAGTGAAGGTGGGTGGGGACAATCGAGGCCTCCAGAGAATTGGGTGCTGGGGGGTGCCCCTCTGGGCCACTTTGGTAGTGCCAGCGTGGGCACCCTAGCACTGCCCAGGGGCAAAGTGCCAATGCATGATTCACGCTGAGGCACACTGCAGAGTGTGGGAGATTAATTTTGAAACTCTTGCTGAAATAAAAGCAGCGTGATTGCTTCCAGTTTTTATGTGAATTCAATACTTTATTTTGGGAGAATCACTCCCTATATTTATGTCACAGGATGTTAGTGTCTTTGCATGCACAATGATGCTCAGACTTGTTTGTGAGTTTCTGAACTTATGTCCAACAGATTAACTCAACTCTTAATTTGTAATCTTTGGTAAGAGAACCACTCTTTTTAATCTTGTAACTCCATATTTATTGCTGCACGTCTTCATATGAAAATCAGCTTATTAATTCAAACAAACAGCAAGTACAAGAGCAGTTTTGTCTCCAAATGATCAATTGGCTATGAAGGAGACTTTAAAACCTCAGTTACTTAAATTGACATCAGACTCTGATTCATTTGGTTAAATTTTAATTAACTCCATTGAACTTTAACACAATGTTCCAGTTATAATGCGAACTGGTAAATCTTAAATGTTGTGAACAAAGCAGAAAGCTTCATTCTGTTGGTAAGTTCACAACCAGGTGTGGTCCTTGACCCGAGGTGAACTTCTGACCACATAGCCACTCCACTATGAACATCCTTCCATCTCTGTAATATTGCTCACCTCTGCTCCTCCCTCTCTCATCTGCTGCCGAAATCCTCATCAGTCTTTGTTACCTCTAGGTTTAACTATTCCAATGCTACCCTGGCTAGTGTCCCACTTCCCATTGCCCATAACAGCTTCTTCCCTGCTGCCATCAGACTTTTGAATGGACCTACCTCGCATTAAGTTGATCTTTCTCTACGCCCTAGCTATGACTGTAACACTACATTTCACACTCTCTCCTTTCCTTCTCTATGAACAATATGTTTTGTCTGTACAGCGTGCAAGAAACAATACTTTTCACTGTATACTAATACATGTGACAATAATAAATCAAATCCAATCAAATAAGGAAACTCCACTGTCCATATTCCAAACCGCATTGAATCCATTTCACCGGTCACTCTGATCCTTACTGATCTTCATTAGTTCCCGATCAGCACTATTCATTTTTAAAATTCTTACCCTGGCTTTCAAGACCCTCCAATGCTTCACTTCTCCCTATCTCTGTAAACTCGCCCAGCTCCATAGCCCTCCATGCTCTCGCCCTCCTCCAATCCTGGCCATGTGTGCCATCCCTGGTTTCATCACTTCATTAGCATATAATCATAAAATCCCGACAGAAGGAGGCCATTTGGCCCATTGGGTCTGCACCAACTCTCTGATAAAATATCTTACCCAGGTCATATCTCTGTAACCCCACATCTTTAGCCCACTAATCCACTTAACCTACACATCTTTGGACTCTAAGGGACAATTTAGCATGGCCAATCCACTTAACCTGCACATCTTTGGACACTAAGGAACAATTTAGCATGGCCAACCCACCTAACCTGCACACCTTTGGACTCTAAGGGGTAATTTAGCATGGCTGATCCACTTAACCTGCACATCTTGTACTCTAAGGGGCAATTTAACATGGCCAATCCATTAAATCTGCATATCTTTGGACACTAAGGAACAATTTAGCTTGGCCATTCCGCCTAACCTGCATATCTTTGAACATGGGAGGAAACCGGAGCACCCAGAGCAAACCCACGCAGACACATAGAGAACGTGCAAACTCCACACAGTCACCCAAGGCTGGAATTGAACCTGGGTCCCTGGTGTTGTGAGGCAGCTGTGCTTACTGGTGGCTGCTTAGGCCATGATTTCTTGAATTCCCTCCTTACACCTCTCCGCCTCTCTGATTATAAGGCACTTGTTAAAGCCTATCTTTTTGACCACATGTTTGGTTATCTGTCCTCATATCACCAAGCAAGGCTTGGTGTCAGATTTTGTTTGCATAATGTTGGCAAATGTGAGGTTGTCTACTTTGGTAGGAATAATGGTAGGAAGGACTATTACTTACATGGCGAAAAACTGCAGCATGTGACGGTGCAGAGGGACCTCGGGGTCCTTGTGCATGAGTCACAAAAACCCAGCCTGCAGGTGCAGCAGGTGGTCAGGAAGGCGAATGGGATGCTGGCCTTCATAGCGAGGGGGATTGAATATAAAAGTAGGGAGGTCTTGCTGCAGCTGTACAGGGCACTGGTGAGGCCGCAGCTGGAGTACTGTGTGCAGTTTTGGCCGTTGCACTTACGCAAGGATATTTTGGCCTTGGAGGGAGTGCAAAGGAGGTTTACTAGGCTGATACCGGAGTTGAGGGGGTTGAACTATGAGGAGAGGCTGAATAAACTAGGCTTGTACTCGTAAGAGTTTAGAAGAATGAGGGGAGATCTCATTGAGACGTATAAGATGATGAATGGGATGGATGGGATAGAGGTGGAGAGGCTCTTCCCGCTCAGAAAGGACAGTAGGACTAGGGGGCACAGCCTCAAGATAAAGGGGGGGAGGTTTAGAACGGAGTTGAGGAGGAACTTCTTCACTCAAAGGGTGGTGAATCTCTGGAATTCTCTGCCCGTTGAAGTGGTGGAGGCTGCCTCGCTAAATATTTTTAAGATGCGGGTTGATAGGTTTTTGATAGGCGAGGGGATTAAGGGTTATGGGGAGAGGGCGGGAATGTGGAACTGAGACACGACAGATCAGCCATGATCTTATTGAATGGCGGAGCAGGCTCGAGGGGCTAGATGGCCTACTCCTACTCCTATTTCTTATGTTCTTATGTTCTTATGTTTGACAATGCACCTCTGGAGTACTTTGATGCTTAAGGGTGCTATACGAATGCAAGCTGTTTTTGTCAGATCAGGTGCTGGCTGCTTTAAAGCTGTGTGTGACGTTGGTTATAAAGTATAAGCTCTCTGGCTAAGACTGCAGTCATTGAGTTGATAAAGCATTGCTTTTGGATTCCCCCAGGAGGTCAGAACCCTGATGCATTGACCAAAAGTAAAAATAACTCCATCAAAAAAAGTATGTATCTGCTGGGCCTAAGGACATTTCCTGATCTGAGATATTTTAAATATACCCACTTGATTTGTGTCTGAAAATGTTGGGATAGATGGAGATGAAAAACTCTTGTTAGAATAATTTGATATTTTCTAGCATATTAATTCAGCACTACAGCTTACCCTTCTCTACCTTAATAATAAAAATAGCCAATTTGTCTGAGGATTTTAACCATGATGTGGAGGTGTTGGTGTTGGACTGGTGTGGGGCACAGTCAGACATCTCACGACACCAGGTTAAAGTCCAGCAGGTTTATTTGGAATCACGAGCTTTCGGAACACTGCTCCTTCATCAGGTGAGTGAAATCAAACTATTTTGATTGAGCTCAGTCCTGAACACGAAATGCATCTCTATCATGATGCCATTGTGAAATAATGATGCATCACAACCATGAGGCCACTGTGGGATATATTGACACTGGAATAGCGATGTGCGAGTTTCTCAGCCTTTTTAACTGACAAGCAGGATTTTCCAGCCGCACATGCCCCAAGACCAGAAATTTTGTCCCAGGTCAACGGACCTTTGAATAGTCTGCCAAATCTTTTGTCCCATCCGCTACGATTCCCGTGGCGAATGGGACTGGAAAATCTACCCTATCATTTCACTCTCTGCTTTGAAGTGTATGAAGCCATTGCAAATGAATTGATTACCAACACCAGTGAAATAATGGACAAATTAATTTTAGACACATTGGCTCTATTGCACACTTGCATTCCAGGAGTCAATTGATTTCCTATCAGTTCTGTCATTTTCAATCAAAATTGTTGATGTTCTTAATTTTAAGAGTGATATGATTATTATTTAGGGAGTGTATACAATTGAAGTGGTACTGCCTTACAGACCCCAATACCAACATGGCTGCCCATTACCTTAAAAATCCAATACCAACATGGCTGTCCTTTTCCTTACAGACCCCAATACCAACATGGCTGTCCTTTTCCTGATGTGGGTATGCCGGCGTTGGACTGGTGTAAACACAGTAAAAAGTCTGACAACACCAGGTTTTAGTCCAACCTATTTATTTGATAATATACTCGCAAGCTTTCGGGTTAGCCCCTTCGTCAGGTGAATGGAGAGTTCTGGCCTCAGACAGAGCATATAAAGCACAGACAGTTTAGAGATTACTGATTAGAATGCGAATCCTTACACCTAACCTGCTGTTCAAGACCTGAAGTGGCTGATAATGTGAGTGGAAGGAGCACTGATCACAGTTTAAAGAGATGTGTATTGTCTCCAGACAGTACAGTAAGTGAGGTTTTGCAAACCCAGGCAAGTCACGGGGGTTACAGATAGTGCGACATGAACCCAAGATCCCTGTTGAGACCGTCCTCATGTGTACGGAACTTGGCTATCAGTCTCTGTTCAGCGACTCTGCGCTGTCGTGTGTCGTGAAGGCCGCCTTGGAGAATGCTTACCCGAAGGTCAGAGGCTGAATGCCCGTGACCACTGAAGTGTTCGCCAACAGGAAGGGAACAGTCTTGCCTGGTGACTGTCGAGCGATGGTACACTGGGGAGACCATGCAGACGCTACGACAACGGATGAATGAACATCGCTCGACAGTCACCAGGCAAGACTGTTCCCTTCCTGTTGACGAACACTTCAGTGGTCACGGGCATTCAGCCTCTGACCTTCGGGTAAGCATTCTCCAAGGCGGCCTTCACGACACACGACAGCGCAGAGTCGCTGAACAGAGACTGATAGCCAAGTTCCGCACACATGAGGACGGTCTCAACAGGGATCTTGGGTTCATGTCGCACTATCTGTAACCCCCGTGACTTGCCTGGGTTTGCAAAACCTCACTTACTGTACTGTCTGGAGACAATACACATCTCTTTAAACTGTGATCAGTGCACCTTCCACTCACATTATCAGCCACTTCAGGTCTTGAACAGCAGGTTAGGTGTAAGGATTCGCATTTTAATCAGTAATCTCTAAACTGTCTGTGCTTTATATGCTCTGTCTGAGGCCAGAACTCTCCATTCACCTGACGAAGGGGCTAACCCGAAAGCTTGCGAGTATATTATCAAATAAATAGGTTGGACTAAAACCTGGTGTTGTCAGACTTTTTACTGTCCTTTTCCTTACAGACTCCAATACCAACATGGCTGCCCTTTGCCTCACAGACTCCAATACCAACATGGCTGCCCATTACCTTAAAAATCCAATACCAACTTGGCTGCCCTTTACCTTACAGACGCCAATACCAACATGGCAGTCCTTTGGCTTCAAGTACAATGCCAGTGCTTTGCACCCTTCACATGCCTAATGGGGCAGATGGTAGGAGGAAGGCAAATCAGAGTGGATTAGCATTGTCCGAGCAGCTTGTGAGCACCAATTATAGTTGCAGAGGGAGGGTTTTGGAATTGGTAAGGTCTGTCAACGTAGGTACCAGTCAAGGACCTCAGGAAGATCCTGGGTTTGGCTCCTGAGTTCCTGGGAGAAATGATCAGAGAAACACAATGCATTCAGCAGAAATTAATGTTCCAATTCCTCACAGGGGTACTTGTGGGCATAATGAATACAATGCCACTTTTTAACACACGCCTTGGGCAACCTTTGAGTACCCTTAACCAATATGGCAGATGATGCACTTCCACCTCAGAATGAAGTAGCCCACAATACTGAACATTTAGGCATCCATTTTATGTCAATAACTTGGGACTTATATGTGCAAAATATTCCAGTGTATACATTTATGTGTAAGGTTCGGATTTGTTTCAATCTCACATGAATACGTGGGTGGGATTATTAACAGTGCAGGTTTGATGGGCTGAATGGCCTCCTTCTGCACTGGAGGGCTCTATGATTCTCTGATTGAAATGTTTCTTTTCTTTTTATTTGTACATGAAGATTTTTACTTCAGCTACAGATGATGAAAGAGATAAAGTTGTTTGTTCTTCAGGATGAAAGAGTTTGCCGTATGGTTTGATATGTCAGGTACCATCTCAGTGACTTGTGCTGCTTCATTTCTGCTGAAGTCTAGGGTATAAGATGCATGAGATGTGATTCCGCCTTGTCGAATAATTCCTCCAGCTGCATTGTGAGATGCCCTAGGCAGCTTGGAGATAGCAAGTGGGACAATGTGGCGGGTTGGCAAAAATGTTGGCAGTGAGAATTTTAAAGAAATAACCTAATTTCTGGGGTTCTTGCTCACGATAACACTTGCCATGCCATAGTGGATCAGCAAACAAAGTATGTATGGGACGTAAACCGTAAAGATCTTGAGCTTTCCCTGAAAATTTGGAGAATCAGAGTCAATGATCGGAAGATCCCACCAGCAGCAGGGGCTGGAAGATCCTGCCCAGGCAATTGATATCGGGCCGAGATCTCTGATCTCGCCCGCAGCTGGGATTCTCCAGTCCCGCTGCCATAGGAGATTGGGATGAGTGCCAAATTCTCCACTCTTGCTGGAAGGGTTGGCGGGCGGGAACGGCCAGAGAACGGCCAGAGAATTCTGGCCATAATCACAACACCACCATCTCCATGACTGAATGGCATTACCGTGAAAAAGAGCCAAGGAAAGCAAGTACAAGCCTAGCTGAATAAACTAGGCTTGTACTCGTTAGAGTTTAGAAGAATGAGGGGAGATCTCATTGAGACGTATAAGATGATGAATGGGATGGATAGGATAGAGGTGGAGAGACTCTTCCCGCTCAGAAAGGACAGTAGGACTAGGGGGCACAGCCTCAAGATAAAGGGGGGGCGGTTTAGAACGGAGTTGAGGAGGAACTTCTTCACTCAAAGGGTGGTGAATCTCTGAAATTCTCTGCCTGTTGAAGTGGTGGAGGCTGCCTCGCTCAATATTTTTAAGACGCGGGTTGATAGGTTTTTGATAGGCAAGGGGATTAAGGGTTATGGGGAGAGGGCAGGAATGTGGAACTGAGACACGACAGATCAGCCATGATCTTATTGAATGGCGGGGCAGGCTCGAGGGGCTAGATGGCCTACTCCTGCTCCTATTTCTTATGTTCTTATGTTAAGGACTGTGTTCATATTGTGGGGATAAAGGGCTAATCATTATGCCAGACTTCATGGTCCCAATTTATTTTAACAGGAGACATTAGAGTGCGCTAAATAAACCTATTAGATTGGTATAGATACAGCATGCTTCACCATGGTTATAGAAGGTGGTGTGGTGGCACAGTGGTTAGTACTGCTATTTCACAGCTCTCGGGACCCGGGTTTGATTCTGGCTTGGGTCACTGATTTGATTCATTATTGTCACATGTATTAATATACACTGAAATTCTATGATTATTGTGCGCTATACAGAAAAAGCATACCGTTCATAGAGAAGGGAACGAGAGAGTGCAGAATACAGTGTTAAAGTCATAGCTAGGGTGTAGAGAAAGATCAATTTAATGCAAGGTAGTTCCATTCAAAATTCTGACAGCAGCAGGGAAGAAGCTGTTCTTGGTATGTGACCTTAGACTTTTCTATCTTTTTTCCAAAGTAAGAAGCTGAAAGGGAGAATGTCCAGAGTGGATGGGGTCCTTAATTATGCTGACTGCTTTGCCGAGGCAGCGGGAAGTGTGGGCAGAGTCGATAGATAGGAGAATGGTTTGTGCGATGGATTGGGCTACATTAATGACCATTTTTAGTTCCTTGCTGTATGGAGTTTGCACATTCACCCCGTGTCTGCATGGGTTTCCTCCGGGTGCTCTGGTTTCCTCCCACAGTTCAAAGGTGTGCGGGTTGGGTGCATTGGCTATACTAAATTGTCTCTTAGTGTCCCGGGATGTGTAAATTGGAGGGATTAGTGTGGTAAATATGATGGGGAGAGGGCCTGGGTAGGATTATTTTTGGGCGGCACGGTAGCACAGTGGTTAGCACTGCTGCTTCACGGCTCCTGAGTTCGATTCCCAGCTTGGGTCACCGTCTGTGGAGTTTGCACATTCTCCCCGTGTCTACGTGGGTTTCCTCTGGGTGTTCTGGTTTCCTCTCACAGTCCAAAGATGTGCGGGTTAGGTTGATTGGCCATACTGAGAAATTGCCCCTTAGTGTCCAGGGATGTGTAGGTCAGAGGGATTAGTGGGTATAATATGTAAGGCTACGGGGGTAGGGCCTGGGTGGGATTGTGTTTGGTGCAGACTCAATGGGCCAAAGGGCCTCTTTCTGCATTATAGGGTTCTATGATTATTGTCAGTGCAAACTCGTTGGGCTGACTGGTCTCCTTTTGCACTGTAGGGGGTTTTACGATTACGACTCTGGTCTCAGGAACATATTTTATAGTTGTGACCATTGCTTATAATACAACAGAGATGATAAGTTATCATAACAATGCTTTTCGAAGCATTCATTATCACCAGAATCAACAATTGAAAAAGATTGTCTTAATCCTATGCATGCTAAGTTAAAGTTTTTTTTAAAGATGATTTTTCTGACAAAATTGCAGTAAAAGAAATCCATTTATCAGAAAATCTGTTCCAAAAACATGAAGGCTAAAAACTTTCTTTCAGGTTAAATGTAAATTTCTTATTGCATTTTACTATGGTGGAAATTTTCCATTAAATTTACCATTTTTCCATTTTTTTAAACATGTTTGTATATAATTTGTGCAAATTGATAGAAAAATATTCAGACCTGTATTTACTGGAGATCTGAAGGAAAAACAGACATAAAAACATGTGATAATTCAGAGTTTGGTCTATGTTTTTTTTCTATCAATAGAAGTATTTTGTTTATCACAGATACAAAATATGCATTTTGCTGGAGATACTTGATTGTTTGTCCATGACTTTGGTTTAAAAATAGCTGAATTTTTGACTTGCAGCTTTTATTTGAGGCATTTTTTTTTAATAAGTCTTTTCAGATAAAAGATGTTCTCAACCCCTGGCCTACATACTAAGGTTTTAAATGAGACTGTTGCAGAGATAGTGCATGCATTGCTTTAAATCTTCTGGAGTTCTGGAATGAAACAAATATTATCCTACTGTTCAAGAATGGAGGGAGAGAGGAACTAATGATTTGATTTGATTTATTGTTGTCACATGTATTGGGATACAGTGAAAAGTATTGTTTCTTGCACGCTATACAGACAAAGCATACCATTCATGGAGAAGGGAACGAGAGAGTGCAGAATGCAGTGTTACAGTCACAGCTAGGGTGTAGAGAAAGATCAACTTAATGCGAGGTAGGTCCATTCAAAACTCTGACAGGAGCAGAGAAGAAGCTGTTCTTGAGTTGGTTGGTACGTGACCTCAGACTTTTGTATCTTTCCCCCAACGGAAGAAGGTGGAAGAGAGAATGTTCAGGATGCGTGGTGTCCTTAATTATGCTGGCTGCTTTGCTGAGCCGGCGGGAGATGTAGAGACAATGGATGCGAGGCTGATTTGTGTGATGGATTGGGCCACCTTCACAACTTTTTGTAATTTCTTGCGATCTTGGGCAGAACAGGAGCCATACCAAGCTGTGATACAGCCAGAATGAATACTTTCTATGGTGCATCTGTAAAAGGTGGTGAGAGTCGTAACGGACATGCCAAATTTCCTTAATCTTCTGAGAAAGTAGAGGCATTGGTGGGCTTTCTAAACTATAGTGTCAGCATGGAAGGACCAGGACAGGTTGTCGGTGATCTGGACACCTAAAAACTCAAAGCTCTTGACTCGGCTTAGTCCCCATTGATGAAGACAAGGGCATGTTCTCGTCTACGCTTCCTGAAGTCGATGGCAATCTCCTTCATTTTGTTGACATTGATGGTGTAGTGAAAGATCAGCTTATTATGAAATAGGTCCATTCAAAAGTCTGATGGCAGCAGGTGAGAAACTGTTCTTGATTTGCTTGGTATGTGATATCAGAGTTTTGTATCTTTTTCCCCATGGAAGAAGGTGGAAGAGAGAATGTCCGGGGTGCGTGGTGTACTTAATTATGCTGGCTGCTTTTCCAAGGCCGCGGGAAGTGTAGATGGAGCCAATGCCAGTTGACCTGACATCAGCAGCAGGGAAAATATTGGAAACTACTTCTTAGCATGTGGTAATAGTGCACTTAGACAATTGCAATATTATTAGACAGAGTCAACATGGTTTTATGAAAGGGAAATCATGTGTGGCAAATCTAATAGAGATTTTTGAGGATGTGACTACTAGGGGATTTGGTGTTATTTGAATTTTCAAAACGCTTTTGATTAGGCAGCGCAGAAGGGATTGTTTTATAAGATTAGGGCTCATGAGATTGAGGGCAAATCACTTTGCCGGCGTTGGACTGGGGTGGGTGCAATACGAAGTCTCACAACACCAGCTTAAAGTCCAACAGGTTTATTTTCTCTTTGTACTTTGGGTCGGGTGTTCTAATTAAGTTGGACAGCATGGTCAGCGCAGGCTTGGAAGGCTGAAGGGCCTGTTCCTGTGCTGTATTTTTCTTTGTTCTTTGTTCACGAGCTTTCGAAGTGCTTCCTCTTCATCAGGTGAGTCTGATCTGATGAAGGGGCAGCACTCCGAAAGTTCGCGATTCCAAATAAACCTGTTGGACTTTAACCTGGTGTTGTGAGACTATTTACTGTGTAGGTTGGCACATGAAAGATGCTCAGTTGAGGAAAGTATCAATATGCCCAGGCAAGGCCTTGAGGATATAAAGGAAACACAAACTTTCTGTGAAATAAGGATATGGAATTTTTACACATGTTCTGGATACTCTTAGGGATCATCACTGACAGTTATCGCCTAGTTAGTCCATGAAGCACAGCTAAAGAGATTTATGCGTCAGGGTCATCACTGTACAATGAAGGTCTGGTAGCCGCGGGCACACATCTCCATCCTGTCCAGAATGAGGCAGATCCATTCAAGGTCAGCTGGTTCACTGCAAAAACGCCTGCTGGAAGTGAAACTTCTGGATGGGTAACAGAGCATGGGATGTTCACCCGAGGTAGCGATATATTTGAAAATGTGACATTAAATCAATGCAGGAGCGCACTGCGGTGTTCAGATCTGGCATTTGATGTTTTTGCTGATGTCCGCTTTCAAAGTGAAAACTCGGAAATGGCTTGAAGCCAGCAGCAAATATTTAGCCTTCTTAAAGGTTATGATAAAGGTTTCCCACAACATACTGATCAATTGTAGCAAATCTACGAGATTGAAATGGGACATCTTATGTTATTGTTTGAACTGTTCTATTTGTAGAATCCCTGCAGTGCAGAAAGAAGCCATTTGGCCTATCAAGCCCACACTAACTACCATCCCACCCAAGCCCTATCCCCTTAACCCCACCTATTTACCTTGCTAATATCCCTGAAACTAAAGGGCAATTTAGTATGGCCAATCCACCAAACCTGCACATCTTTAGAGTGTGGGAGGAAACCAGAGCACCCGGAGGAAACCCACGCTGACAAGGGGAGAACACGCAAACTCCCAAGGCATGAATTGATCGTGGGTTCCTGGCACTGTGAGGCATCAGTGCTAACCACTGCACCACTGTGCCATGCCTTTGGCCACCATACTGACCTGTTTGCTCTCCTGGGGTGGCATGGTGGCACAGTGGTGAGCATTGCTGTTTCACAGCACCAGGGTTTGATTCCCAGCTTGGGCCACTGTGTGGAGTTTGCATGTTCTCCCCGTGTCTGCATGGGTTTCATTCAAATGCCCCGGTTTCCTCCCACACTCTGAAAGATGTGCTGATTAGGTGCGTTGACCTGAACAGGCGCCAGAGTGTGGCGACTAGGGAAATTTCACAGCAACTTCATTGTAGTGTTAATGTAAGCCTTTCTTGTGATTAATAAATAAACTTTAACTTTGTTTCGAAGGTGCCCTTGGCAATAATGGTTGTTGATTAACTTGCCGGCGTCATCTTTCTTCTCATGCTTGCACACAAAATGAATGACTAATGGATCATTGACCAGGCTGACGGGGACAGTGGGGGTTGTGGGGGGGGAGTGTGGTTTGGAGAGAGGGGGATGGGTGGGGGTGGGGGTTGGGATGTTCCCATCCTGCTGCAGTTAGAGGAGATTTGGTTGGACTTCGCTGCAGCGGGAATGTGGCATGAATGGCCAGGAAGATGGCAACATTGGGCGAAATTTTACTGGCACGTCTGCCCAAGTTTTGCATGATCCCACTCGAGGCCAATGGAGAATGCCATTCTCCGAGCTGAGCCCACCCCCGGAATTGGGGCTGGCATGCCAGTAAAATTCCGGCCATGGGGTCAACGCTTGGCAGCTAGTGTTCCAGCATAGCAAAACAGGCTTTTGAGTTGGACCAATGAATTTAAAGCAAGCATTGCAGAGACACAGGACCAATAGAATTCAGATGTGAGTGCTTCTGGCAGCCACAAGCCACTCAGATCACAAGAATACTGTGAGATAATTTCAAGTATTTAAACTCGAACAAGGGGAAATACCAGTTAGAGTAATCTTTAGTCAGGAAGAGGGAGTGGTGAGGCTGTCTTATGAAGAATCCTGCAGTTTAATATATATATCATCAAAAAATTATCATCTAAAAACAAAGTGATACAAACTCAGAAAGTGTTCAGGCAGGAGCATCTCAAGAAAGTTCATACTTTCAACAGATACCTGGTATTGTATTACTTGACAGTGACCTGGATTTCTGTAACGATTTATTTCATTATTCCTGAATGAGTCTTGCTATTTGAACAGCATTCCATTGGACAGTTTATTCAGTTTGTTAATTGTTTTAATAAAGTTGTCATCAGTTTTAAAACAAAGACCTGTTAATCGTTCATGACAGAGAGTGTCCGACCCTGCTTTAATTTACCAAAACCAGTAGTTTCCTACTCCCTCACGCACATTCGTATAAGATTACAAGGTGAGATATCCCTTTGGGTGGTTCCAAAATTGGGCTGAGGGAAAAATTATCTTCACGTCGTAACAGATCCCACGGCCAATATATCAGATCTAAGATCTGCAATGCTGCCACATTGAGCTGCAAATGGTGGTGGACAATTAATAATGAACTAGAGGAGGAAGCTCCACAAATACCCCTATCCTCAATTGTAATGGAGCCAAATACAGAAGTGAAAGCATTTGCAACCATCTTCAGCCAAAGCGCCCACTGGATGATCCATCCTGGTCTTCTCCTCAGAGCTCCAGTGTCACAGCTGCCTGTTTCCAGCTGTTTTTGATTCACTCCATGTGACTTCAAGAAATGGCTGAAGGCACGATTCTGCCAAGGCCGTGGGCCCTGAAAACATTCCAGCAATAGTACTGAAGACTTGTGCTCTTGGAATAGCTGTGCCCATAGCCAAGTTGTTCCAGTATTGCTACAACACAGACATCTGCCTGGAGATGTGGAAATGTGCCGAGATGTGTGCTCACTGCAAAACGCAGGGCAAATCCCACCCAGCCAATTGCCGTCTTCTCTCGATCGTCAACAAAGCGATGGATGAGGTTGTCGACAGTGCTATCAAGCATCACCAACTCAGCAATAATCTGTTTGTTGAAGCTCAGTTTGGGTTCTGCCAGAGCCACTCAACTCCTGACCTCATTACTTCCTTTGTTCCAACACAGACAAAAGAGCTGAACTCCAGAGATGAGGTGAGAGTGACTACTCTTGACCTCAAGGCTGCATTTGGTCGGGTGCAGCATCAAGGATCCCGAGTAAAACTGGAGTCAAAATGAACCAGAGGGAAGTTTCTCCAATGGTTGGAGTCACACCCGACATAAAGGAAGACCGTTGCAATTGGTGGAGGTCGATCATCTCTATCCAGGACATCACTGCAGTAGTTCATCAAAATAGTCTCTTAAGCTCAACCAGCTTCAGCCACTTTCTTCCATCATATGTTTCTATAGGATTAGGCTATTGAGTTGGACAATCAGCCATGATCGTGATGAATGGCAGAGCAGACTCAAAGGGCCAAATGGCCTCCTCCTGCTCCTATCTTCAATGTTTCTTCCATGTTTCTTCTATAAGGTCAGAAATGAGGATGTTTGCTGATGATTTCCCAATGTTCAGCACAATTCGCAACTCTTCAGAGACTGGAGCAATCCATGCCCATATTCCAAATACATAGCAAGGCCTGAGTACGTGGCAAGCAACAGTTGAACCACATGAGTGCCAGATAATAACCATCCCGAACAAGAGCGAATCTAACCACCTCTCCTTGACATTCAATGGCACTACCCATCACCAAATCCCGGACCCTGAATGTCCTGGAGATTACCATTGATCCAAAATTGAACTAGACCACTAAATAAATACCGTTGCTACAAGAGCAGGACAGATGTTGGGAATTCTATGGAGAATAACTCATATCCTGGCTCGCCAAAGCCTGTTCACTATCTGTAAGGTACAAGTCAGGAGTGTGACTGAGTACTCTTCACTTGCCTAGATGGGTGCAGTGCCAACAATATTCAAGAAGCTCGATACCATCCAGAACAAAGCAACTAGTTTGACTGGCACTGCAACCATCTCCTTCAACATTCACTCCCTCCACCATCGACAATATGGCAGTGTGTGTGTCATCTACCGGAGGCACTGCAAGCACTCATAAAGGCTTCTTCGACAGCAACTTCCAAACCCGCCTAGAAGACAAGGTCATGGGAACTTTGTCATTTACAAGTAACCCTTCAAGCTACGCACTACCCTGACTTGGAACTATGGCACTATTCCTCCACAGTCATTGGGCCAAGACCCCAGGACTTTCTCCCGAACAGCATTGTGGATGTACCTTCACACGCATGGACTGCAGCGATTCAAGAAGATGGTTCACCACCACCTTCTCAAGGGCAATTAGGGATGGGCAATAAATACTGGCCTGGCCAGTGACACACACATCCAGTGGAAGAACAAAAAAAAAATTTTGCAGAAAAATTAGCGCCTTCGACTCATGAGTGGGAACACGATTTAGAACCAGATATGCATAATTCAGATGGTATAGCTCAAGAGTAGAGCATTTGCCTGCAGATGAATAGGCCCTCGGTTCAAATCCGAGTGCTTGCTTACGTTATGGGCCATAGTAAATTGTACCTTAGTGTCCTGGGATGCGTAGGTTAGAGGGATTAGTGGGGTAGATGTGTGGAGTTACAGGGATAGGGCCTGGGTGGGACTGTTGCAGTCTTGATTCCTGCACTGTAGAAATTCTATGATTCTATATATGTGACATGACTATGGTAGGACTTGAACCTGCGATTCTCCACTAACATCATGGTTTATACTGTAGTCCATTTATACTGTATCCATTAGGCCGCAAGGCCGCTGTTAAGTCACTGAAGGGAGCAAGCATCTGATACATGAGCAAATCGACACTGGCAGTTTTTCACCCTCAATGCTTTAGAACTGCTGTCTGCCTGCACAGAGCTCTGTGCATGCAGGAAACCATTCCAGTAACCATTTCAACAGTGCTGGCAACACACACAGAGCGCATTTTATATCTTGTAGTTGGGCAGAAATGTCACTAGTTTCTATGTGTGAATGGACTTTGTTTCCAAGAGTTTTACACAGTTGTCTACTCTGTTTTGGCTCTAGTTTCCAGCTCTTTCGACTGCTTTCTTTTCTCCTGAATTCACATGCAGGCTTAGCCTATCAAGCACAGTGAGCATCAGTCGTAAGCACTCACTGTTATAATCTTTCCTCAACAATCCCTTTGCAAGAAATCATCCCTGAGTTAAAAGATGGTGTCATCAATACCCACTGTAGGCATCAAATCTCAGCTACTACCTCATAACAATAAGGAATCTCACAACACCAGGTTAAAGTGCAACAGGTTTATTTGGAATCCAAAGTTTTCAGAACACTGCTCCTTCATTAGGTGAGTCACTCGTGATTCTAAGTAAACCTGTTGGACTTTAACCTGGTGTTGTGAGACTGTGCCCAACCAACCCAACGCCAGCATCTCCACATCATGGACCTCATAACAGAGTTAGCACAGCAAGATGGCACCGGAGCGTGGTGACTTCTTGCGAGTTGTACCCAGCATACCTTCTAACTCTATCTTTTACTCTTGTTCTATCCTTCTAAAACTTTATTCTAATTCCCTTAAACTTTCTAACAATGCTTTAATTCATTAAGTTGATCTTTCCCTATACGCTAGCTATGACTGTAACATTACATTCTGCACTCTCTCCTTTCCTTCTCTATGAATGATATGCTTTGTCTGTGTAGTGTGCAAGAAACAAGACTTTTCACTGCATACTAATACATGTGACAATAATAAATCAAATCAAATCAAATTATAATTGAGGGAATACGACTGTGGCTGGAAATTTTACTGGCATGCTGACCCGAGGCTCGAAAGATTGCGCCCAAGGCCCGAAAATGCCATTCTGTGAATCTCACCCCCATTCCCATCCACCACCATCCCTCTCTGACTTTGGGGAGGGCATGCTGGTAAAATCAGGGCTAATTGCCTATGTCCCCATATTACTTTGTCTGCTGTATCAGTAGTTTTAAATTATCCCATTGCACTGGGTGGGGCCCACCAGGAGCTGTCTTGTTTTTATGGTCAATATTCCTCCCTCAATCAACAGACTGACTGGTCATTTATCTTATTCACTTCTGGTGGATTTGACTGGGTGCAAAACTGACTGCTGCATTTATCAATGTCATAGCCTTTCAGCAGTAATCCGAAGTGTTTAATAAGACACTACATAAATACACATTATTCCTGCCATCTTTTCTGCTCTGCGTGGGTCAGTGACACATTGCACAGCAGATGGGCAGCACGGTGGCACAGTGGCTAGCATCGCTGCCTCACAGCGCTAGGAACCCAGGTTCAATTCCATTCTAATTTAGCTGGTCTAGTTCAGTTTTAGATCAAAGGTAACCCGCAGGAGGCTGAGGGCCCAGGATTCAGTGATGGTAGTGCCATTGAATGTCAAGGAGAGGTGGTTGGATTCAGTCCAATTGTGGGTGACTATCTGTGTGGAGTTTGCACATTCTCCCCATGTCTGCATGGGTTTCCTCCGGATTCTTCGGTTTCAGTACAAATGACATGTTGGTTAGGTGGATTGGCCACACTAAATTGCCCTTTGGTATCCAAAGGTGTGTAGGTTTGGGGTATTAGTGGGATGAATATGTAGAATTACAGGGAAAGGGCCTGGGTACAATGCTCTATTGGGGGATCGGTGCAGACTCAATGAGCCAAATGGCCTCCTTCTGCACTGTAGGGAGTCTATGATTCTAAGACCATTCAGTTAAAAATTAATGCACTTGTAAAATTTCTCAGCAGTAAGTGTTGCTTTTTTTCAGAACATAATTCCATGCCTTAGCGCGTAAAACCTTTTCCTGTCAGATTATCTGTCTGACATTGTGATTCCTTCAACTTGTTCAAAACTGAATACTCTGGAAAATAATCAGTAGTCTGTTAGTCTCTGTGCAACAGTTAAAAGTTTCAATCAGCAAGTGGCCTTGTTTTGCCAAATCTATTCACAAGTGTTTTTGAGTATTTCCTGCCATTATTTCAGATTTACAGCACACCCAGTATTTACCCTTGAACTTGTAGTTGAGTTTGTCTTTTGCACAGATCGTTCACCTAACTACAAAGGGGAATCGGTGGCCTACAGCTCTCCTCCAGTGTTATACCAGCCTACCCAGGATCACTCATTCGAGCGTATCATTTCTGTTTCGCTGCAGGACATTGATAGCGAGATGAGAACGGCAAGCTCGACTATAGCAAGGACATGACTTTCTTCAAAACATCCCCGACCAAAGGATTCCACCCCCTCCTGAGTTTCCCACATCGCATTTCAGGCCAAAGATTTTTTCCTTGAGAAAATCAATGTTCTGAAATTAGTTATGTCTATTTATAGGCGTCACAAGTAGGCTTCCATTAACACTGCAATTAAGTTACTGTGAAAATCCCCTAATTGCCACACTCTGGTGCCCGTTTGGCTACGCTGAGGGAGAATTTAGCACGGCCAATGCGCCTAACCAGCACGTCTTTCAGACTGTGGGAGTAAACCAGTGAATCTAGAAGAAACTCACGCAGATATGAGGAGAACGTGCAAACTCCACGCAGACAGTGACCCAAGTCGGGTATTGAACCCGGGTCCCTCGTGCTGTGAGGATCAGTGCTAACTACTGTGCCACCGTGCTGCCCTTATGTCCTGGCTTTTCAAATATTCCGAAAAACTGTAATGAATCATGGAACATTTCAGTGCATCTAGTGGCAGGGGGATTTGTTGGGTAAATGTGTGGGGTTATGGGAATAGTTCTGGGTGGTCAGTACAGACTCAATGGGCTGAAAGACCTCCTTTTGCACTGTAGGGAATCTATAATCCTATCTATGTGAATGTACACATACTTGTGCAGAGCAATGGAAAGCAATATGTATAAATACGTGCTTATTGTGCAGAAGATTATCATTTGCACTTGAGAGGGTGGCACATGCTGAAGTACTTGAACATATCTCTCATTCATATAGAAAATTAGACTTAGCTCCATCCCATTATGCTGATCCTGGCTTAACTGAGGCAGTGCATTCAGTCAATAACTAGTTCTGCAGCCAGATTTTATTAGTCCATAATTCCCAAACAGAATGTAAACAAGGCTAGCTGAAGTAAATGATGTGTGGTACATTGAAAATGCTAGACACAAATAACGTAGGCCTCATCTCATTTGCCTTCTGAGTCACAGACAGTGGTAATGGAGATCATGCTGAGCAATGTCTGTAAGATCAGAAGGCCATAAGAAATAAGAACAGCAGTACCTGCTCTGCCATTCAATAGCATCGTGGCTGATCCTATATTCCTCACATCCACTTTTCTGCCCTCGATTCCCTTACTGATCAAAAATCTATCTCAGCTTTAAATATACACAAGGTCTCTGCCCCCATTGCTCCCTGCGGCCAAAGACAACCCTCTGAGAGAAGAAATTCCTCCTCATTTCAGGTTTAAGTTGATGGTCACGTGCTAACAGCTTATAGTCCAAGAGGCTTATTTGCAATCACAAGCATTCGGAGTGCTGCTCCTTGGTCAGGTGAAGGAGCTGTTCTTTCGTCAGTCTTAAATTGGTGCTCCTTTATTCTGAGATAATGCTCTCTCCCATGACTCTTCCATGAGAGGCAACATTCTCTCAGCATTTATCCTGTCAAGCCATTAAGAAGCCCATACGTCCCAACGAGGTCACCTCTCACTCATCTAAATTCCAATGAGAAGAGTCCCAAACCTTTCCTCATAAGAGAATCCTTCCACACTGAGGACCATCCTAGTGAACCTTCTCTGAACTGCCTCCAATTAAACAATGTATTTCCTTAAGTAAGGTGACCAAAGGTGGCCAACCTGAAAAAAAAACCCTTATACCCACTTGCTGTTTCTTACTCATTAGTCAATTCTCCATCCATGCCAATACACTACCTCTAATACCATGGGCTTTTATTGTATGACATTTGTGAGGAACCTTGTCAAATGCTTTCAAGAAGTCCAAATACAACCAGTTCACCTCTATCAGCTCTGGTTAGACTTCCTTGAAAACCTCAAATAAGGGTACAGAAAAGATGTACCAGGGTGTTGCCTGGCATGGAGGGTATTAGCTATGAGGGGATTTTGGAGAAAATTGCTTTGTTCTCACTGGAGCGATGGAGGTTGAGGGGCGACCTGATAGAAGTCTACAAGATTATGAGGGGCACGGACAGAATGGATAATCAAAAGTTTTTTCTCAGGGTTGAAGACTCAATTACTAGGGGGCATAGGTTTAAGGTGCGAGGGTCAAGACATGTACAAGTTAAGTTTTTACCCGGTGGGGGGTGGGTGCCTAGAAACTGCTGTTGGGGGAGATAGTAGACTTTTAAGGGGCACAAATAAGTGAATAGGTTGGGAATGGAGGGATATGGTCCCCAGAAAGGTAAGGGGTTTTAGTCTAGTTGGGCAGTCTGGTCAGTGCAGGCTTGGAGGGCCAAAGGGCCTGTTCCTGTGCTATAATTTTCTTTGTTCTTGGTTCCAAATTAGTCAGACATAATTTCCTTTTCATGAAGCCATGCTGACTCTGCCTGATTAGACATTTAATTAGATACAGACTTGATGGAGATAGATTTTATTTTAAAGTTTCTTTATTAGTCACAAGTAAGGCTTACATTATCAAATTACAATGAAGTTACTGTGAAATCCCCCTTGTCACCACAGTCCAGTGCCTGTTCAGGTCAATGAAACTAACCAGCACATTTTCAGAATGTGGGAGGAAACCAGAACACCCAGAAGAAACCTACGTAGACACAGGGAGAACATGCAAACTGTGCACAGACAGTGACCCGAGCCGAGAATTGAACCCGGGTCCCTGGCGCTGTGAGGCAGCAGTACTAACCACTTAGCCACTGTGCCATTCCGAGATCTCTTGGAACTGTAATGCCCAGTTGTTCTGAATTTGATTGTGTGCATCTGTTGACTGATCCATGATTACAGTGCTTGATTGGTTAAGCCTAGGTGTGGACTCTGAGAAAAGTAAATAAAGCTGTGAGACATGCTGGAAGACAGAGCTAGAAGCATGGAATAGACATCTTAAAACACTTTAAATAAAATCTGTTACACACATAGAAGCTGGTGTGTCATCTCTGCAAAGATCGGAGATAGGAATCATATATCCAAAGCTATCTCCTTCCCCAAGTGTGCCACACTTGCTCCATTTCTCAAATTATTCACAAACTGGGGAAGGGATTTTAGCCACAAAAAGGAACAGTTGAAGCCCAGTAGGGGTTTTCACGTGTTAGTCGCCTAGATCCCAGCCCCAAACCAATTTTTTTTTAATTTTAGGGGCAGGCAAACAGCCCTCTCCCAGGAGGTCAAAGACTGCTGGATCCAGGAGGTAAGCACTTTTCCACATATTTCCAAATCCTTTGTGCTTGCCTGGCTATGTCTTTCTTATTGAACACTGCAACCCTTGACACTTCTGATCTCTCCTCAACATCACCACCTGAAACCTCCAACTTCTTTTTTGCCTTATCTGCCAAAACAATCTCGTGTCCCCTTTTTTACCCTCTTGATTTCTCTCTTAACTCTACTCCCACACCCCCTATACTCTTCAAGGGATTCACTTGATCCCAGCTGCCTATACATGTCATGTTCCTCTTTCTTCTTCTTGACTAGGCCTCAATATCCCGAGTCATCCAGGGTTCCCTTCTTCTGCCAACCTTGCCCTTCATTCTTAAGAGAAATGTGACCTGAACCCTGGTTAACAAACTTTTGAAAGCTTCCCACTTACCAGGTGTCCATTTGCTTTCCCACAGACTCCCCCAATTAACTTTTGAAAGTTCCTCCTGATGCCATCAAAATTAGCAAGGAAATTGCTGGGGCCTTGAGAGAAATCTTTGCATCCTCACTAGCTACAGGGGAGGCCCCAGAGGATTGGAGAATAGCCAATGTTGTTCCTTTGTTTAAGAAGGGCAGCAAGAATAATCTAGGTAATTACAGGCCGGTGAGCCTTACATCAGGTGGTAGGTAACTTATTGGAGCGGGTTCTTCGAGACAGGATTTACTCCCACTTGGAAATAACTGGATGTATTAGTGACAGGCAACATGGTTTTGTGAAGTGGAGTTCGTGTCTCTCAAACTTGAAGGAGTTTTTCGAGGAAGTGACAAAGATGATTGATGAGGATAGGGCAGTAGATGTTGGCTACATGGACTTCAGTAAGGACTTTGACAAGGTCCCTCATGGCAGACTGGTGCACAAGATGAAGTCGCATGGGATCAGAGGTGAGCTGGCAAGGTGGATACAAAAGTGGTTTGGTCAAAGAAGACAGAGGGTAGGTGTGGAAGGGTGCATTTCTGAATGGAGGGCTGTGACAAGTGCTGTTCCTTGGGGATCAGTGCTGGGACCTTTGTTGTTTGTAATATATAAATGACTTGGAGGAAAATCTAATTGGTTTGATGAGTAAGTTTGCGGACGACATGGAGGTTGGTGGATTTGCGGATAACGATGAGGACTATCAGAGGATACAGCAGGGTATAGATCAGTTGGAGACTTGAGCGGAGAGATGTCAGATGGAATTTAATCTGGACAAATGTGAGGTAATGTGTTTTGGAAGGTCTAATACAGATAGGAAATATTCAGTAAATGAAATAAAAAGATTGAGAGGAAAATTGAATTGAGAATGAAAGGATGGAAATGAAAAGTCAGGAAAAAATGGCAATTGCAATTTCTTTTTAAAAATTGTTTGAATGTGGCGTTATATTTTTGGAACAGAGAGGATCATAAATCCCCTCCCTTGTAAAGTAATTAAATACCAGAGATAAATAAAATTTAAATTCATTTATTAGTGTCACAAGTAGGCTTACATTAACACTGCAATGAAGTTACTATGGAAATCCCCTAGTTGCCACACTCCGGTACCTGTTCAGGTACACTAAGGGAGAATTTAGCATGGCCGATGCACCTAAGCAGCATGTCTTTCGGACTGTGAGAGGAAACCAGAGCACCTGGAGGAAACATGTTCTCCTCTACGCTTCCCGAAGTCGATGACTATCTCTTTGTTTTGTTGCCATTGAGGGAGAGATTATTGTTGCTGCACCAGTTCACCAGATTCTCTATCTCATTGCTGTACTCCATCTCGTCATTGTTTGAGACCTGACCCACTATGGTGGTGGGTCAGATCCAAACCCAGCAAACTTGAAAATCGAGTTGGAGGGGAATTTGGACACACAGCCACAGGTGAATAGGGAGAAGGTGCAGACTTTGCACGGGTAGTGATCCAAGCTGGAATTGAACCTGGGTGCCTGGCGCTGTGAGACAGCAGTGTGAACCACCGTGCCAACATGCCACCCTACACATACTATGGATACTACAAACACTACAGATGCTACAAATCTGAAATTTTAACAAAATACTGGAAATACCTAGCACCTCAGGCAGCAGCAGCAGAGTGAGAAACAGAGTTGGAATTTCCCAGTTGGGTCATGGTCCTAAAGTCAGCCTCACTTTTCAAACTTGCTACAATGGGGTGTTAATCCTGACCGTAGTGGAAGTAACCAATAAAGAAGTCACCTCTGGGCTCCCTGTCCAATTAGGTTTGGCAGGTAGACTGGGGAAATAGGGGGCCCAATCAGCAGGCCCAGGGTGATATTAGGCCAGCAGATGTGATTAGATGCAATGGATGCAATAGGACGCAGCTCTGTTTGAAAAGGACTAATATCCAAAAGTATTCTGTGGAAATCAAATTTAGTGAACGAGCAGTCGAATCAGTGAAAGAATTTTCCTCAAGAAATGGGGGAAATAATGAGAATTTATTTACACCAATGCTTGGAGGGACCAGGACAGGTTGTTGGTGATTTGGACACCTAAAAACTTGAAGCTCTCAACCATTTCTACTTTGTTCCCATTGATGAAGACAGGAGCATGTTCTTCACTATGCTTCCTGAGGTTGATGACAATCTCCTTCATTTTGTTGACATTGAGGGAGAGATTATTGTTGCCACACCAGTTCACCAGATCCGCTATCTCATCCCTGTATTCCATCTCGTCATTGTTTGAGATCCGACCCACTACAGTGGTGTCTTCAGCAAATTGGAAAATGGAGGTAGAGGGGAATTTGGCCGCACAGTCATAAGTGTATAAGGAGTATAGTAGGGGGCTGAGAACACAGCCTTGTGGAGCACCGGAGTTGAGGATGATTGTGGAGGAAGTGTTATTGTCTATCCTTACTGATTGTGGTCTGTGAGTTAGGAAATTCAGGGTCCAGTTGTAAAGGGAGGTGCCAAGGCCCAGGCCATAGAGTTTGGAGGTGAGTTTCGTAGGAATAATCGTGTTGAAGGCTGAGCTGTAGTCAATAAATAGGAGTCCGACATAGATGTCTTTGATATGTAGGTGTTCCAGAGTTGAGTGCGGGGTTAGGGAGATGGTGTCTCCTGTGGACCTGTTGTGGCTTCCCTCACCCATCAACTCAAAATATTTTGCACTCGAATTAACTTGAGGGTGGAGCTAACAAAAAAGTAGCAAAGGATATCAGGGATTTCAACCAATTTAGTGCAACACAGTGGCACAGTGGTTAACACTGCCAGGGACTCAAGGAGAACTGTAGTGGATCAAGGCAATCCCTAAGGCTGGAACTGATTCATGCAAATTTGATTGATCTCTTTCACAAAATAATATTTTGGGACAAGGTTGTGGGAGAGTTCCAAATTGTTTGACCAACTGGCAGCAGGGCAGAGGGAGCTGGTAGAGGGCAAAGAACCCAAAAGTCTAGGGTCCTCTGCATGCTATGACACAGTTGAAGGAGGCCACAAGAGCAGGTGGGTCTATTCCGGACTGGGGGTGATGTACGATGGCAAAAGGGTTGAGGTGACTGCAGCTGGAAGAAGTTAGAGATCCCAAGGCCTGATGGATCAGAGGCCCAGGTGACAGTGAATGAAGAGGTGTAAAGGCCTGTGGGAAGATTGGAGGCCTTGTGGAGTGGGACGTTAGTGACCTTGGAGGGAGGTCAGAGGCACAAAGCAGGAGCATGTAGACCCTGGGGGGGAGATCAAAGACCTCGATGAAGGGGTCAAAAGTTAAGGAGGGAGCAGAGGTCAAAGACCCAGATACTATTTCTTGTTCTGTATCAGATTGACACTTAGGTCGGAATTTTACCATCCAACCCACTATGGGAATTGGTGCAGGTGAAGGGCGGGCCATGGAAAGGTCTGTTGACCTGGGGCAGGATTTTACAGTTTCGGATGAGCGAGGCTGGGAAATCCCGCCCTGAGCCGCCATTTTCCCTCCTCTGTCACTCATTGATTTGTTTTCACTTGTATCCTTAACTCTCATTGGTTAAAGAGATACATCATTGACATCTCATCATCGAATCCCTACAGTGTAGAAGGGGACAAGCGGCGCGGGCTCATTGGGCCAAAGGGTTTGTTTCCCGTGCTGTGTTGTTCTTTGTTTAATCAGTCCATTGAGTCTCCACCATCCACTATCCCACCCAGACCTTCATCCCATAACCCCACATGTTTACTCAATTAATCCTCTTGACACTAGGGTCAATTTTAGCATGGCTAATCCACCTAACCCACGCATCTTTGGACTGTGGGAGGAAACCAGAGCAGCCCGAGAAAATCCACACAGACGTGTGGGAGAACGTGCAAACTCCAGACAGAAAGTGACCCGAGGCTGGAATTGAACCCGGATTCCTGGAGTTGTGGGGCAGCAGTGCTAACCACTGTGTTGCCCCAAATTGGCTGAAATCCCAGATACTCATTGCCATTTCTTTGCTAGCTCAACCCTCGAGTTAATTAGAGTGGAAAATATTTCGAGTTGATGGGTGAGGGAAGGAGAATTAATATTTTACTTCAGCGACCCCTCACCGGAACTGAAAGGAATGAGGGGCTTAACAGTTTTTGTGCAAGTGCAGTGTCGAGGAGAAATAGGTGGGAGTGGGACAGAGGAGAACTAAAGGACAGATCTGTGGCAGGCAGGAGAGATCAAATGGAAAAAATGGATGATGATACAAAGCAAAAGGGGCTGATGATGGGACAAGTAAAGAGATCAAGACTGGGTTGAGATGCGATATAAGGGCAGCAGAACTTTGGCAGGCACCCATGGTCCAAGAAAACAGAAGCTGTGATGATGACCTGACGTTGTTGAAGTTTGTATTGAGCCTGGAATTGTTTAATTGACAAATGAGACATTTTCTGAAATGTGCATTGAGCTTCCTTGGAGCCGTGTAGGGGACTGAAGTCACGGTGGGAGTTGGGCAGAGAATTATGCTGCTGGGAGAGGAGGGATGTTGGAGGCCTAGTGGTATTATTGGCGGGCTAGTAATCCAGAGACTTGAGTTCGAATCCCACCATGGCAGATGGTGAAATTTGAATTCGGAGATTAAAAGTCTACTGATGACCACACAACAATTATCATGAAAACTCATCTAAAGTCCTTTAGGGAAGGAAATCCACCATCCTTTTGTGGTCTGGCCTACGAGTGACTCCAGATCCACAACAATATGGTTGACTTTTAAATGCCTTCTGAAATGGAGGGCAGTTAGAAATGGGCAATATATGCTGACCTAGCCAGCAAACCCCACATAGGAACTAGAAGCAGCAGGAGGACATTCAGCCTTCAAACCTGCTCCGCCATTCATTATGATCATGGCAGATCATCAAATTTCAATATCCTGATCCCGCCCCACTTCCCCTCATACCCCCTAATCCCTTTAGTCCCAAGAGCTACATCTAATTTATTCTTGAAATCAGGCCATGTTTTGGCCTCTGCTACATTCTGTGGTCATGAATTCCACTCTCTGGGTGACAAAATTTCTCTTCACCTCAATTCTACAATGTTTCCCCCTTATCCTCAAACCCCTAGTTCTGGAGTCCCCACCATCGGGAACATTCTTTCTGAACCTATCCTGTCTAACCCTGTTATAAGTTTCGATGAGATCCCCTCTCATTTTTCTAAACTCCAGCGAATATAATCCTAACTGACTTAATCTCTCCTCATATGACGGATGTGCCATCCCAGGAATCAGCCTGTCAAACTTCTGCTGTGCTCTGTCTATAGCAAGAACATCCTTGCTCAGATAAGGACATCAAAACTGCATGACATACTCCAAGTGTGGCCTCACCAATTGTAGCAAACAATCCCTATCCATAGACTCAAATCTTCTCGCTATGAAGGCCAATGTACCATTTGCCTTCTTGACTGCCTGCTGTACCTACACACTTACTTTCAGCGACTGAAACGTGAGGACTCCAAGGTCTCGTTGAGTATCCATCTCTCTCAATTTACATCCATTCAAGTAATAAGCTGTCTTCCGATTATTTCTACCAAAGTGGACAACCTCACATTTATCCACATTATACTGCACATCCCATGAATGAGTTTTAAAAAAATGCCCAGGGTTACTTTGGCAGGCTGATTAGAATTGTTTAGCAAACTGACTACTGATCAGCATGTAGTCTCCCCAGTGTAGAGGAAACTGCATTGTGATCAGGGAATACAGTATACTGAACCAATTATTGCTGAATTTGACCCTTACATGGCATTTATAGCATTGAGAAACTTTCCCTCGAAGCACTTGTTTCATTTCTAGTCAATTATTACTCTCGCTCCATCTGAACCTGGAAGATGAAAGAGTTTGATCGTACAGGGACATGACGAGAAATTAACTTTAAACTAGCCCAGAGCGTGCTCGTAAATAAACAGTTATTGGTCTGAAGATACATAACAGTCTTGTAGGGATCGTGGCGATTTTAATTACCTGGGTTAGAGATTACTGACTTTAACCAGAATCCAGAATCAGAAGGGACGTGCTTAGAGCAGCTTGCTTTATTTCAATCAATCAACAGCACAGGATTCACTTCCTCAAGGTGATACTTTCCCAGGAGATCTCGTTTTTTTGGGATCCATTTTCAAGAGATGTCGTGAGTCTATTTTTGGCCTTGACATTGCTATTAACTCACTTTGCCTCAAAGGAGTTAAACCTCTGGGCCCATCATTCATTGCATCCTGTATGTCTCTGAGCTCTCTACCTCATGCCCCGAATTATGTAATCCTCAATGTCAATTGTTTTAAAGCTGGGCCTCGACAGCTAAAGCATAGAAACATAGAAATTAGAAGCAGCAGTAGGTCATTTGGCCCATTGAGCCTGCTCTGCCATTCATTATGATCATGGCTGATCATCAAATTCAATATCCTGATACCTCCTTCTCCCTCCATTTCCCTTGATGCCTTTAGCCCCAAGAGCTATATCTAATTTCCTCTTGAAATCACACAATGTTTTGGCCTCAACTACTTTCTATCGTAGTGATTTCCACACATTCAACTCTCTCTGGGTGAAGAAAGATCTCCTCGCCTCAGTCCTAAGAGGTTTACCCCTTATCCCCAAACTATGACCCTTAGTTCTGGACCCCCCCACCATCGGGAACATTCTTTCCGAATCGGCTTGTCTAATTCAGTTAGAATTTTATAACTTTCTTGGAGATCCCCTCTCACTCTTCTAAACTCCAGTGAATACAATCCAAACTGACTTAATCTCTCATATGACAACCTGCCATCCCAGGAATCAGCCTGGTAAAGCTTTGCTGCATTTCCCCTATGGCAAGGACATCCTTCCTCAGATAAAGACACCATAACTGCACACAATACTCCAGGTGTGGTCTCATCAACACCTATCCCTATACTCAAAACCTCTTGTTATGAAGGTCAACATACTATTCGCCCTCTGTACTGCCTGCCACAATACAGCAGAGGACTGGATGGAGGATGTTGCATCCAGAATGTTACAAATGTATACATTGCTATAGGTGGCGCTCTTTCACCTGACTGGCTCAATTTTTATAAAGTAACAAGAGTGTACCCTGAAAATGTGCAACATATGGATCTAACCTCTGGGATGCCAGTTCAAAACCTGAGTCGCTTCATAAATGAAGAGGGGAGGCATAGGTGGCACAATGGTTAGCACTGCTGCCTTGCCACTCCAGGGACCTAGGTTCGATTTCAGTCTTGGGTCACTCTTGTGTGGAGTCTGCACATTCTCCCCATGGGTTTCCTCTGGGTGCTCTGGTTTCCTCCCACGCTCCAAAGATGTGCGGGTCGGGTGAATTGGCCATGCTGAATCGCCCCTGAGTGTCACAAGATGTGTAGGTTAGGTGGATTAGCCATGGGAAATGTTTGGGGTTAGAAATCATAGAAACTCTACAGTTCAGAATGAGGCCATTCAGCCCATCAAGTCTACACCGACCACAATCCCAACCAGGCGGTATCCCCGAAATCCCACATATGTACCCTGCTAATCCCTCCAACACATACGCTCGGAGACACTAAGGGACAATTTAGCATGGCCAATCAGCCTAACCTGCACATTTTTCGGACTATGGGAGAAACCGGAGCATCCGGAGGAAACCCACACAAACACAAGGAGAACGTGCAAACTCCATGCTGACAGTGACCCAAGCCAGGAATCGAACTCAGGTCTCTGGAGCTGTGAGGCAGCAGTGCTAAACACTGTGCCACCGTGCCACCAGGGTTACAGGGATAGGGTGAGGGAGAGGTAAGGTACTCTATCAGAGAGGCGGTGCAGGCTCGATGGGCCGAATAGCCTTTTCTGCACTGTAGGGATTCTATTCTGTTCTATTCTATTCCAAGAAATGTTACTGAGATCATATACAAGAATCAAGTTCCAACATTAGTGGTCAAAAGTGTTTACCGATTAAAGAGTTGAGGCAGACAAATCACTTGCAATATGTTTTGGAGAAGGTTTTCAGCCTCAATTTTGATTTCTCTGATAAATAAAATGCACGTGAGTGGAAATATGGTTTGTAAATGTCACAAGACTATCAACTGGTAAGAGAAAGATCACATCTACCGATACAATCATATTTTCTTTGTTCGAACTGTCTCAAGCAATGATTTTTATTGATGCCTGGAGGCCGAGGTTTGGACAAGGCGAACAATATTAAATTGCTCCCCGCATGGCAGAAGCAGCAGTTTTGAGATGTTGCAAGTTGTTCTACGCCTCTGTTCACCAATTAGAGTCATTGTTGGTGGGGAAGCCTCGCAAGTTTGACTTTTTAATTTACGAATGGGCAGTCAGATTCACAACAAGTGGGGAATGTTCAAAGTAGACAACAGCAGAGAACTTTTTTTTATTCATTCATGGGACATGGGTGTCGCTGGCTGGCCAGCATTTATTGCCCATCTCTAGTTGCCCAGCAGTTGAGAGTCAACTGCTCTGGAGTCACGTGTAGACCAAACCAGGTAAAGACCGGTAAAGATTTCCTTCCCTAAAGGACATTAGTGGGTTTTTCTGACAATTGGCCATGGATTCATGGTCATCAGTAACTTCTTGATTCCAGATATATTTTCCTGAATTCAAATTCAAATTCCACAAACTGCCGTGACGGGATTTGAACACTAGCTGACTTTCTGTATCAGTAGTCTAGCGATAATCAGCCATGATCTTATTGAATGGCGGGGCAGGCTCGAAGGGCTAGATGGCCTACTCCTGCTCCTATTTCTTATGTTCTTATAATACCACCAGGCCACCGCCTCCCCATTAAGATGACAAATCATTTCTAAGCAAGTGTTTTACCACAGACCACACTCCAGTGGAATGACACAGATTAACTTGTTTAAATACTGAATATCTTTTGGAATGTGAGTGTTTGTCCCAACAATGGGACCTTGATTGCCTGCATGTGTTCTGGGCCTGTAACCCTATTTAAGAAGTCTGAAGCTGGTGAGATTGCCCAGCAAGAACCAGAAACATTTGTAATTAACTGCTCTGGAATTCACTTGTAGATAGAATCCATACAGTGCAGAAGGAGGCCGCTCGAGCCATCGAATCGACACTAACCCTTCGGCAGAGTCAGGCCCGATCACTGTAACCCCATTTGCACATTCTCCTCATGTCCGCGTGGGTTTCCTCCGGGTGCTCCGGTTTCCTCCCACAGTCCAAAGATGTGCGGGATAGGTTGGTTGGCCATGCTAAATTTGCCCCTTAGTGTCCTGGGGTGCACAGGTTAGAGGGATTAGCGGATAAATGTGTAGCGATATGGGGGGTTGGGCCTGGGTGGGGTTGTGGTCGGTGCAGACTCAATGGGCCAAAGGGCCTCTTTCTGCACTGTAGGGTTCTATGATCTATTCTATGATCTATGATCTATATATTTACCCCACTAATCTCCCTGCTGCTAAGGGGTAATTTAGGTGGCTGATCCCTCTAGTCTACACATCTTGGGGCACAAAGAGGCAATTTAGCATGGCTAATGCACCTAACCTGCACATCATTGGACTGTGGGAGGAAACCAGAGCACCCGGAGGAAACCCAAGCAGACATAGGGAGAACGTGCAAAGTCCATACAAACTGTGACCTGAGGCCAGAGTTGAACCTGGGTCCCTGGTGCTGTGAGGCAGCGGTGCTAACCATTGTGCCACCATGCTACCCTTGGTTTTATAGTTATGATAAACTTACATAGAAGTTTGGTTAAACATCTTCTCACTATCATTCATGGTTTTATCCAAAAGGGCGTATGTCCATTTGCAGCACAGTGCTACTGCAAGTGAAATGGCAGAGTCAGATCATAGGTGTATCTACCTGGAGAGGAGACCTCACTAAATTTTGCAAGGTCAGATCATTAAAAGGTTTGAGCATATTCCTGGTATTTTGACACAGGAAAGGAGTTCATGATGGTCTGGGTGAGCCACAAGATACACAGGGAAAACAGAGGCTTGCAATATTCAGGCTGAAAGAGACAGCACTGGAGAGCCATAAGCTTGTAAAATAATGCAGAGAATTTTCCCAGGTCTGCTCCCCTCGCTGAAGAGAAACTCTTGATTGAATAGTTAATGGCATTGTCAGTCCAGAACCTTTCTCATGTAGCCCTAATCCTGGGTCTAAAGCCAACACATTAAGTTTGAATAGTTGGCTGGAGATTCGATTCCTTTCCTGAGTTTTACTGTTCTAAATATTTGTCCTTTATGCAATTTTTGATTGGGTTAATGGTACATGTTGCTTTAACTTTATGCTTCCAGCATGACGTTGCCAATTTTTAATGTTCCCATTGTAACCACAATCACAGCCATTTCCATCTGCCACCGAGGTCTTGCTGTCACACCCTCTGAACCAACTAATGTAAGGTAAGAGACAGAAGGGGAATGTGAAGAAAATCCTTTTCACCCAAAAGGTGGTGGGTATCAGGAACTCACTGCCTAAAAGGGTGGTGGAGGCAGAGACCCTAATAACATGTAAGAATTAAAGTTTATTATTGTCACATGTAGGCCTACATTAGCACTGCAATGAAGTTACTGTGAAAATCCCCCAGTCGCCACACTCCAGCACCTGTTCGGGTGCACCGAGGGAGAATTTAGCATGGCCAATGCACCTAACCAACACATCTTTTGGACTGTGGGAGGAAACCGGGAACCCGGAGGAAATCCATGCAGACACAGGGAGAATGTGCAGATTCCACACAGTCACCAAAACTGGGAATCGAACCCGGATCCCTGGTGCTGTGAGACAGCGGTGCTTACCACTGTGCTGCCAAAATACTTAGACGTGCACTTGCAATGCAAAGGCAGACAAACTTATAGGCCAATTGGTGGAAGGGTTGGGTGCTTTGTCTTTGTTTGGCACAGGTGTAATGGGCCGAAGGGCCTTTTTCTCTGTGCTGTATACATCTATGACTATGAAAGTGCTGCAAATTTCCAGGACCCCTCTGCTTCTGCCTCCCAACCCTCATATTAGCAAACACATCTTGATGAAGTGCCGTAATTTGACAGTAGTACGTAATGAAAAGGACGATATTCACTGATATATCATGAATGATAAAAAAATCTTTTAGTCATCAATAATCACATTTACCTCAGGACCATTCAGTGTCAACAAGCAGCAATTTTCTGAAGTCTGTCGCATGATGTGAATTAAATTGAGTGAGGATGAATCGTGTAGTGAAGATAATAACTTCATGTAAAGATATGAAATTAATTATTGGAATCCTTTTCAAGTTTCAAAAATGGGAAGGCGACTTATTATCTAAATGGGGAGAGACTTTGCGGTTCTCCAATGTAGAGGGATCTGGGTGTCCTCGTTCATGAGTCACAGAAACTTAGCATGCAGGTACAGCAGATAAGAAAGCAAATGGAATGTTGGCATTTATAGGTAAAGAAATAGAATATAAAGGTAAGGAAATATTGTTGTAACTATACAAGGCATTGGCGAGGCCATATCTGGAGTATTGTGCACAGTTTTGGTCTCATTATTCATGGACAAATGCAATGGCATTGGAGGCAGTTCAGAGGAGGTTCATTGGATAGATTCTAGAGATGAGGGGTTTGTATTTGAAGAGAGATTGAACAGTTTAGGCCTGTACCCTCTGGGATTTAGAAGAATGAGGGGAGATCAAATTGAGGTATACAAGATGATAAAAGGATGTCCTTTCTATTGAGGGAATGCAGCGAAGGTTTATCAGGCTGATTTCTGGGGTGGCAGGTCCATCATATGAGGAGAGATTAAGTCAGTTAGGATTGTATTCACTGGAGTTTAGAAGAGTGAGAGGGGATCCCCGAGAGATTTCAGAAAGAATGTTCCTGATGGTGGGGGAGTACAGGAGTAGGGGGTCATAGTTTGAGGATAAAGAGGAAGCAAATTTAAAACAGATTTGAGGAGAAAATACTTCTCCCAAAGGATTGTGAATCTGTGGAATTCACTACCCCAAAGTGCAGTGGATACTGGGACAATGAGTAAATTGAAGGAGGAGTTAGAGAGATTTTTAGTTGGTAATGGGTTGAAGGGTTATGGGGAGAAGACAGGAAAATGGGGATGAGGAGCATATCAGCCATGATTGAATGGCCGAGCGGACTCGATGGGCCGAATGGCCTAATTCGGTTCTTATACCTTATGAACTTAGTTGGAGGATTCACCCAACCCTTGATAAATTTTATAGATTTTTCTCTGAAGTTTATTGGCTATGGATGATAAAATATATTTGATGCGCCTAAATGCTGTAAAACAAAATGAGTTGAAGATTTTCTCCTTCTTTCCAATAAATACTGGCACTATCCGTGCCAGAAATTATCGTGTGGGAATGGAAACTTCCAAATTTATATTCTTTCTTGCGTGCTGCAGACAATCCAGCAGGTCACATTTGATTACTCATAGACAGCAAGAACAGAAAATGCTAAAAAATCTCAGCAGGTCTGACAGTATCTGAGGAGAGAGAAAATAGAGCCAATATTTCAAGTCTGGATGACTCTTCATCAGTAGGCTTTTCTTGAACCCACAACCTGTTGAAAAGCTGACCTGAAGGGGTCAACGCAGTAAGAAGTCTCACAGCAACCAGGTTAAAGTCCAACAGGTTTATTTGGTAGCAAAAGCCATTAGCTTTTGGAGCGCTCGCTGCTATTTCGTCAAATCTCCACATCCTGAAGGGGGTTGTCCAGACTCAAAACGTTGGCTCTGTTCTCTCTCCAGAGGTGCTGTCAGACCTGCTGAGATTTTCCGGCATTTTCTGTTTTTTGTTTCAGATTTTGTCGCCCACAGCATTTTGCCTTTATCTCAGATTACTCATAGATTGTCAGTGATGAAGTATCTTTGCTGGCCCAGTGAACATACACCGTCTATTCTCTGGCCTCACTGCTTAATGTTTATTGCCGTGGGAGATGGCATGCCATTGCTGGTGACAGAATCTTCTGATCCCTCTGCTGCTGGTGGGATTTAACATTGACGCCACTCCACGCCACTGGGAATCATGAGGTGGGGGTGCACCATCAGTGGTGAACAGCCGGAAGATCGTATCCTGTTATTTTTAACACTAAATCATCTTCACCAATGTTGATAGGAGACCTGGCTGACTTACGAATCAATGCGAAAACACTCTGGAAAATGCCTGCAAAATTGGTTGGATAGTTAACAGTGAGATTGAGTTTCTTGGATTATAAGAAGATATAGATGAGATGGTCAAATGGGCAGGTAAGTGGCAGATACAATTAAACCCTGAAAAGTGTGAGGTGATACACTTTGGGAAGGAGTAATTTGACAAGGAAGTACACTATGAAAGGTTTGACGCTGGGAAGTTCCGAAGGACAAAGGGACCTTGGTGTGTTTGTCCATAGATCTCTGAAGGCGGAAAGACAGGTGGTGAAAAAGGCATATGACACACTCACCTTTATCAATCGGGGTATAGGACTGTGGTGAGGCCACAGCTGGAGTACTCTGTGTAGTTCTGGTCGCCACATTATAGGAAGGATGTGATTGCACTGGAGGGGGTGCGGAGGAGATTCACTAGGATGTTGGCTGGGATGGAACATTTAATGTATGGAGAAAGGTTGGATAGGTTTGGGTTGTTTTCTCTGGAGCAGACTGAGGAGGCGACCTGATAGAGATGTTCAAGATTATGAGGGGCATGGACAGGGTGGATAGGGAGCAGCTGTTCCCCTTAGTTGAAGGATCAGTTATGAAGAGACTCAAAACTAAGGGGTGAGAGGTGCAGGGTAGATTTGAGGAATAAAGGTTTTTACCCAGAGGGTGGTGAGGGTCTGGAATGTGCCGCCTGGGAGAGTGGTGGAGATGGGATGCCTCACATTCTTTAAAAAGCACCTGGATGAGTTCTTGGCACACCATAATATTCAAGGCTACGGGTCAAGTGCTGGCAGGTTGGGCAGGTCAGGAAATTTCATCTGTCAGTCTAGACTTGATGGGCTGAAGGGCCTCTTCTGCACTGTGGTATTCTGTGATTCTGTGCAAATGCCTTCATTTCTGATTGCCATAATGTTTGAAGAGGCAGTAGAAAGACAAGGCTGAAGATTTAGGGTCACTTTATTTATGAATAAATTTGCTTCAGATAGAATGTTGACGAGAAATGAAAATAATTGCTTTGTCTAAATAGTCGTGCAAAATTGCATTTGTAAAGTAGTTCTTTTGTTTTAAAATAAATATCTCAGTGGTGGGCTGAAGGTTTCAAAGCAAACCTCCGTTTTGGGAACCAGTCCTCAGTCACAGAAAAAAAGTAAATTAGAAAGGAAAGGTAACAGGCGATGGAGTCATATAATGCCTGAGAGAGTGAAAAATCACAACTGACACCATTTCACTGCAAATCCAACAGTGTTAAAGGAAAAGATTAAAGCCTAAGCAAATACAAGTAATTTAGAAAACATCTGGTCTTCCCCTTCTGTTGACTGTTGGCAAATTAGACCTGATTGGGCTAGGATTGATCTGCTTCTGGTGGGACTTCTCAATCTCGCTCCAATGGCACTGGGGGTTCTTAGCCTCTTTCCGTCCTCTGGCAGCACATCAACACTCCTCCTGTCGACCCTTCTGCACCCCTTGATTGGTTTCTGGATGACCATACCGATTGGTCCATACTGAACCCTCTGGATAGCACGGGGCTACAGTGGTTAGCATTGCTGCCTCACAGCGCTAGGGACCTGGGTTCAATTCCCGGCTTGGGCCACTGTCTGTGTGGAGTTTGCATGTCCTCCCCATACCTGCGTGGGTTTCTTCCGGGTGCTCTGGTTTCCTCCAAAGGTGTGCTGGTTAGGTGCACTGGCCATGCTAAATTCTCCCTCAGTGTACCCAAACAGGCGCTGGAGTGTAGCAGCTAGAGGATTTTCACAGTAACTTCATTGCAGTGTTAATGTAAGCCTGCTCAATTAATAAAATACGTTAAATTGACCCTTAGTGTCCCAAGATGTGTAGGTTAGGGGGGATTAGCCATGGTAAATGTGTGAGGTTATGGAGATCGAGCGTGGGGAAAGGGCCTAAGTAAGGTACTGGATGGAATTTTACCATCCCACCTGCCACTGGAATCAGAGCGGGCGAGGGGACGGACCATGGAAAAGTCCAGGGACCTCAGATGGGATTTTAGGGTTTCGGGATGAGCGAGGCCTTAAAATTCGGTCCATTCTGTCAGAGAGTTGGTGCAGACCCAAATGACCTCCTTCTGCACTGTAGAGATTCAATGATTCTAAACTTAGTTCAAAATATCATGCATTGGCACCGTTCCCCATATGTCTAGGGCACTTGGCTTTTCCTTCCTTTGGTTCAATTGTCTCACAGGGGGTTGTGCCACAAGTTATGGTTTGTTCTCTGTACCAACGCTCACTTGAGCCAATCAATTCTTTGGAATGGACGGTTCTCAAGTCACAACATGTTCCCGAGGATTGTAACATGGTCAGCTTGTTTCCACCGCCCCTTTTGCAGTGGATTTAAGTGCATCCTTCCAATGCACATCATTTTAACCATTGCCCAAAATCTTTCTTATTCCTGATGTGTCTCACAGGGCCTAGTGCAGACAATAACAAAGCAGGAGGTAAGGAAGGGCAGTAAAGTCAGGTCTAATTGCCTAGCTGTTATGAAACAACCTGTTAAGATGGTCAGTTCCTCAGTGATATGAAGCTAGTTAGTAACTTGGTCTTGTCTGTCTGACATGCAAATTCTGCTTTGTGTACATAAAATGAGAACAGACTTGATTTCCTTTCAAGGACTGAAATATAGAACTGCCTGCAGCTCTAGTCCAGCAAATTACTGTGACACCATTACAATATACATGACAGGAGCTGGAAGCTGACAATTTCTTTCCTCTCTTTAGTTTATTTCCTAGCAATGTTTCCGTGTGAAAGCTGGTGACGTATGATTCCCCAGTGCCTGCACTGGATCTTTAATTTGATTCAATGACAGCACTCAGGAAACTAAAAACCATAGATTTGAGCCTCACATCTACTTTACAATCTTCACAACCTACTTTAGTGCAATGCTGAGAGTGCAGAGAATCCAGAGGGTTCAGAGAGTGCAGAGAGTATAGAGACTGCCAAGAGGACAGAGAGTGCAGAGAGAGCAGAGAGTTCAGAGAGCACAGGAAAAGTACAGAGAGTGCAGAAAGTACAGGAAGAATACTGAGAGTGCAGAGAGTGCGAACAGTATAAAGAGTACAGAGAATACAGAGAGAGAACAGAGTAAAGAGAGTACAGAAAGTACACAGAGCACAGAGAGAGAAGAGAGTACAGAGAGTGCAGAGAGCACAGAGAGTGCAGAGAATACAGAGAGAAGAGAATACAGAGAGTGCAGAGAGTACAGAGAGAGCAGAGTGCAGAGAGTGAGAGTATACAGAGTACAGAGAATATTAAGAGTATAGAGAGTGCAGAGAGTACAGAGGGAGCAGAGAGTATGGAGAATTTAGAGAGTACAGAGGCTATAGAGAGTGCAGAGAGTGCAGAGCGAGTGAGAGTACAGAGAATATAGAGAGTGCAGAGAGTACAGAGAGACCAGAGAGTATGGAGAGTATAGAAAGTACGGAGTAAGAGTGTACAGAGGCTACAGACAGTATAGAGACTGCAAAGAGTATAAAGAGTCCAGAGAGTGCAGATATTTTAGATAGTATAGAAAGTGTAGAGATTTTAGAGAGTACAGAGAGTACAGTGAGTGCAGAGAATATAGAGTACAGAGAGAGTACAGAGTGTGGAGAGGAGATTTATGAGAATGTTTTGAGTGCTTGAAAGTTGCAGTTATGAAGAGGGATTGGATAAGCTAGGGTTGTTTTCCTTCGAACAGAAGAGGCTAAGGGATGATGTAGTTGAGGTGTACAAAATTATGAGGGGTGTAGGGAAATAGGGTGTTCCCCCTGGCAAGGACAAAGACAAGTCATGGACAAAGCACTGCTGCAGGTGGAGAAAGAGAAGGCAGAAACATGAGTGGAAATGGCAAATCCCACTCTAAAGATGAATTAAAAAAAAACACACTGGACGCTTCAAACATTCTGAGAACCACTGAGCTGTTGAAAAATGACATAACTGAATTAAAATCAAGAACTTAGAATAACAAAAGAAATGGTGACCATTTGCAAGAGAAATCAATAATTCTCACCAAGGGTGTGCAGAATCTCCAAAATAACAAGCAGAAGTAAAATTAAAAGATGTAGGCTGGGATTCTCCGAAAAATATCCTAAGTGCCGAATTCATGTAAAAACCGGAATAAACCTTGGTGGTTTTTCAGCAGGATTTTCAAAATGGATCTCATTAAAAATCAATGGTAGGGCCTGTTCCCACCAGAGAGACTGGCGGCATAGCGCTGACCCAGCCACTGCACAAGTGCCAATCTGTCATAGTGGAGATTGGTGCGTGGGCACTATCCCCGCATTGCCGGCCTCCAGATTGCTGGTCAATAAACCCTGCATCACTATCCCCCTGACCCCCCCCTCAGGACCTGATCACTGGCCTCCTGGATGTGTCTGGGTCAGCCGCGATAACGCCCCTCCTGGCAGTCCCTATCTCCCTGATCCCCTCCCCCCGCAGTTCAGACCAACCCAACCACCACCCCCCCCGCCCCTACCCTCAGCCCCCCGATAGCCCCTCCCCCCATACCGCAGTCCTGATGGATAACCCTGATCAGTCCTTCCCTCCCTCTGCTCGCGGTTCTGACTGCAGAGTGGCAGCAGTGCACCCCTCCTCCAACGATCTCCGCCACCCCCCACTGCCTTGCCCCCCATACGCCCCAATCCTTCATGTCTCCCCTTGGCGTTGCCTGATGCCTGGCGGGCAGTGCCAAGGTGGACCCTGGGCATTGCCACTTTGCCCCTTGGACAGTGCCAGGGGGCCAGGCTGGCACTGCCGTGCTGGCAATGCTCAGGAGCCAACCCTCTTACCCCCAACCTCCTGGGCCCCCCCCCTTCACTCCAGCGGGGTTGGGCCTCCAGTTCCCCGTTAGTGGGGAGCTGTTGTAACCCTCGCTGGAGTGAAAGGCTTCTGGCTCAGTGGTGGGGAGACAGGACAGTGGGCCCAGAGGCTTCAGACCCATCCCTGCTAATAAGATTCAAATTCTCACTGAAATATTTAAATCAGCTGCACGCTGATTTCTGGCATGGAGCTGAT
The DNA here is from genome assembly GCF_965287045.1 of Carcharhinus amblyrhynchos. Taxonomy (NCBI): domain Eukaryota; kingdom Metazoa; phylum Chordata; class Chondrichthyes; order Carcharhiniformes; family Carcharhinidae; genus Carcharhinus; species Carcharhinus amblyrhynchos. The sequence continues at coordinate 9,188,289 of NC_137328.1, forward strand.
GACACCGGAAATCCGGCTGTCAGAGAAGTGCGGAGGCCCGCGATGGGAAGCGGGAATGGGAATGGGAAGCCCGCTACTTGGCATCTGCTGAAAATCCCCAGCCCACTGCATTGCCAGAGCAGCACAGTGGGCTTGGAGAGTTGCCCCATGGGGAGGAAAGCATGGTGGAATTAGACTCTGCTGTGGAGAAACTTGTTCAGTGTAGGGAGCTAACAACACACGCAAGATGAGTATGCTGATGAAAAATTAGAACTTTGAACTTCAAATTGCAGAGAGGTATTGTGAAAAAATATCCGGATCAAGAGAAGGAACTACTGATAAATAATAATGGCTGAATACAGTAAGAACATAAGAACATAAGAAATAGGAGCAGGAGTAGGCCAACTAGCCCTTCGAGCCTGCCCCGCCATTCAATAAGATCATGGCTGATCTGTCGTGGCTCAGTTCCACATTCCCGCCCTCTCCCCATAACCCTTAATCCCCTCTCTTATCAAAAACCCATCAACCCGCGTCTTAAAAATATTTAGCGAGGCAGCCTCCACCACTTCCACGGGCAGAGAATTCCAGAGATTCACCACCCTTTGAGTGAAGAAGTTCCTCCTCCACTCCGTTCTAAACAGCCCCCCCTTTATCTTGAGGTTGTGCCCCCAGTCCTATTATCCTTTCTGAGCAGGAAGAGCCTCTCCACCTCTATCCTATCCATCCCATTCATCATCTTATACGTCTCAATGAGATCTGCCCTCATTCTTCTAAACTCTAACGAGTACGAGCCTAATTTATTCAGCCTCTCCTCATAGCTCAACCCCCTCAACTCCGGCATCAGCCTAGTAAACCTCCTCTGCACTCCCTCCAAGGCCAAAATATCCTTGCGTAAGTGCGGCGCCCAAAAATGCACACAGTACTCCAGCTGCGGCCTCACTAATGCCCTATACAGCTGCAGCAAGACCTCCCTACTTTTATATTCAATCCCCCTCGCGATGAAGGCCAGCATCCAATTCGCCTTCCTGACCACCTGCTGCACCTGCAAGCTGGGTTTTTGCGACTCATGCAATCAAAACTGATGAATTCTCCGAACTTCATCTGAAAAGAGCAACAAAATTCTTCAACATCAATCCAATCTGAAGGAAATAAAACTTGTGGCCTGCCGTATGGCGGAACAAATCCAGACTTTAAAAATGGACTAGAATAACAGATTGAAAGTCTAACCAATGGGCTAAAAGAGTCTAAGAGACAGTCAGTGACCATAGGAGAAAGACTTCGAAAGGAATTGAACGCCCAGGTGAAGTTGTTAAGCGATTTTGCGGATAACTGAACCCAGTAGTCGCTGAGCTAAATGAAAAGAATTAACTGACTTGAAAAAGAATTGGAAAATAAGCTTGCACAAATATTTGAGTAAAACTGTCAGAGAGTCATAGAGTCATGGAGGTTTACAGCATGGAAACAGGCCCTTCAGCCCAACTTGTCCATGTTGCCCATTTTTTTTTATCCCTAAGCTAATCCCAATTGCCTGCATTTGGCCCACATCCCTCCATACCCATTGTACCCATGTAACAGTCTAAATGCTTTTAAAAGTCAAAATTGTACCTGCCTCTACTATTATCTCAGGCAGCTTGTTCCAGACATTCACCACACTCTGTGTGAAAAGATTACCCCTCTGGAGCCTTTTGTATCTTTCCCCTCGCACCTTAAACTTATGCCCTCAAGCTTTAGACTCCACTACCATTGGGAAAAGATATTGACTATTTAGCTGATCTCTGCCCCTCATTATTTTATAGACCTCTATAAGGTCATCCTTAAGCCTCCTTAGCTCCAAAGAAAAAGTCCCAGTCTATCCAACCTCTCCTTATAACTCAAACCATCAAGTCCCAGTAGCATACTAGTAAACATTTTCTGTATTCTTTTTAGTTTAATAATATCCTTTCCATAATAGGGTGACCAAAACTTACACGGTATTCCAAGTGTGGCCGTACCAATGTCTTGTCCAACTTCCGCAAGGTGTACCAACTCCTGTATTCAATGTTCTGACCAATGGAAACAAGCATGCCGAATGCCTTCTTCACCACTCTGTCCACCTGTGACTCCACTTTCAAGGAGCTATGAACCTGTACCCCTAGATCTCTTTGCTCTGTAACTCTCCCCAGTGCCCTACTATTAACTGAGTAAGTCCTACCCTGGTTCGATCACCAAAATGCATCACCTCGCATTTATCTACATTAAACTCCATCTGCCATTCATCAGTCCACTAGCCCAATTGATCAAGACCCCATTGCAATCCGAGATAACATTCTTCACTGTCCACTCTGCCACCAATCTTGGTGTCATTTGCAAACTTGCTAAGTCGAAAGAAGTGGAAATGAACATTAAAGTCAACTTCCAGGAAGAATATGACAGATGCCATCAAAAAGCAAGACTGGAATCCACTCTATAAATGAATGGGGTGAACACATTCCCTCTGAATGTTTGAATATTCATTCAAAGAAAAGGGTAATCCGCAAAGAAAAATATCTCAAGAGATCAGGAAGTGAAGTAGATGTTGAAGCTCAAGTATTTGAAACACTAAATGCGACAATGTTGACTTGAAACCAACAATGTCTGCCCCAAACAACTATGATATCACGCCACTCAGTGAGAAGACATCTGGAAGATTCATAAAGCCCCCAGATCATCTGCATTTGTGAAGTCAGAGATTTGTGGGGGCTGGTTTCTTTTGGGGTGCAGCATGAAAATATTATAGTGTAAATATATTTGAGTAAGGACTTAAGGGAGGTGTAGTTTAATAGTGTTTGGGTTAATAAGGGGGACTGAGGAAACAGTATTGCCCACATTATGCTGTAGAGAGTTATATGATGATCAATCTTGATATGATTTGATTTATTATTATCACATGTATTAGTATGCAGCAAAAAGCATTGTTTCTTGCAGGTTATACAGATAAAGCATGTAGTTAATGAGGAGGAAAGGAGACAATGTAGTGTTACATTGGGTATAGAGAAAGATCAACTTAATGCAAGGTAAGTCCATTCAAAAGTCTGACAACAGTAGGGAAGAAGCTGTTCTTGAGTCGGTTGGTACGTGTTCTCAGACTTTTGCATCTTTTTCCCGTTGGACGAAGGTAGAATAGAGAATGCCCAGGGCGCGTGGGTCTTTAATTATGCTGGCTGCTTTGCCAAGGCAGCAGGAAGTGTGGATAGAGTCAATGAATGGGAGGCATCAAGGTATCACCTCAGTAAGGAAATCTGTGCATTGACAATAAGCAGCTCATGTTCAACAATACAGGTCTCTTCAGTGAGTCATTAAGCAACTGCACAGAAGCTATTCTAGATGTCAGGGCTAAGACTGATCTAATGAAAATAATAACTTTTTCATTATTCATACTTGAATAATATTTTAACAAGTTGTGATGTTGGCTGAGTTACCCTCCAGTATTGTGCTGCCTGATAATGGTGAATAGAATCTGTGGGGAAGGCAGGGGACAATAGCAGGGATGTTGTTGCCCTGGAGCATCAGTTAATCATTGCAGGAATAGTGGATGCTCAAAATGAATACTGTGGGGGAGGTGGGGCTCATTGGTCCTAACTGCCCCAGCTGCCGATCCCGCTGGGCTGGCAAATGTGGTGAGAGGCCCCAGATGGGATTTCTACCTGATCAGGGTGCTCCCAGCCCGCACTGCAGTATGATGGCGCAGTGGTTAGCACCGCTACCTGATAACATCACAGACTTTGGTTTGATTCCTGCCTTGGGTGACTGTGTGGAGTTTGCACATTCTCCCTGTGTTTGCATGGGTTTCCTCCAGGGACTCCAGTTTTCTTCCACGTTCCAAAGGTTTGTGAGTTTGGTTGATTTAGCCATTCTAAAATGCCCCTTAGTGTCCAAAGATAAAGTTGTTTTTAAAATTTATTTATTCGTCGGAAGTAAGACTTACATTAACACTGACATGAAGTTTCTGTGAAATTCCCCGAGTCGCCATACTTTGGGCCAATACACCTAACTAGCATGTCTTTCTGACTGTGGGAGGAAATTGTAGCACCTGGAGGAAACCCACACTGACATGGGGAGAACGTGCAAACTCCACACAGGCAGTCACCAAGCCAGGAATCGAACTTGGGTCCCTGGCTCTGTAAAGCAGCAGTGCTAACCACTGTGCCATTGTGCCAGCCCTGTGTAGGTTCACTGAATTAGCCATGGTAAAAGCACAAGGTAATGGGGATAGGATGGAGGGGAGGGCTTGAGTGTGTGTACCCCTTCCCCCCCCCCCCCAACCCCTATACAATGGAAAGTCACCTGGGCACAAATCAATACAGATTTTTAAGAGTAGGGACCTGGCACCATGGACTTCAGAGGGAGCAAGGAAGTGAGTACCATCTGCACACTTACTCCATGGTGCTAATAGGCAAAACAACCACTGCCAGGGTATAGAAGGGGGTCCTTCAAAGGATGTAGCGTTTGGGTGCTGCTCTGGTTGGGCTGGAGGGCTTCAGGCCAGAGTTCTCACCCAGGATGGGGGTCATATGTCTAATCTTTTTCCTGTTGCTTTGAAAAGCTTTGAACTTACTCCCAGCATGTCTATTTCAAAGAGCTGCAATGTTGAATTTAAACTGTTCTCTTTCTTGCTTTGAAAAGCTCTGAAGTGCTTTGTTTATATTCCATTCCATACCCCAGTAACAATTACAACCCATTGGGCTGGCTGAGCTGCCTAAAAACTTTGAACTGTATTGTTTATATCCCATTTTACAGTTCATTAACTTTTACAACCCTCTTGATTGACAGCTGGAGAATCTTTCAAAGGAGGGATCAGCTTTGTTTGTTTTCATAGCACTCATGGCCCATTAACAGTGAAGTGGTTCCTCTTTAGGGCTTTTTTTTTATCATGGTGAGTCTTTGTTCAGCCTCTTATGCCTTTATGATATGCCTATACCGGAGTTTCCTTGCATGGGAGTAGTTGGCACAACTTAGACATTGAATTCCAATTCAATGATGACCTTCTCATAGCCACTGTTTAATTCTCTGGATAGATGTAATGACCACATCATGGAGGCCATTGCAGCCCCCGAGTGGTCAGGGGTGTGGCTGGACAAGACCCTGGTACAGCCCCCTGGCATAGCGGCAGGGCCAAAATACCAGCTTGGAAGTTTCAGGGTGCTGGGGCAGTGTCAGATTGGCACTGCCAAGTGTAAAGCCTGAAGTTGGGCTTTCAGGTGGCCTTTGGCAACCCCACAGCAGGGTGTCGCTCACTCATGGGGGTGATGGCCTAATGCCAAGGAGGATGGGATCAGGTCACCCTGATGCCTGTATGGTGTGGGGGAGGGGAGAAGAGGTTACCCGAACATTTAGAGGGGTTGGGGAAATTCCTTTTCTATGGTCAAAAGTTGTGGGTCTTCCCCTTGACGGGTGATGATGATGTATGTGGGAGTTGTGGGAGGGCTGTCAGTTTATTTTGAGATCAGGGCGCCTTTAATTAAAGCACCAAATCTCAGTCTTGTCATTGCGTTCAGGTCCTACTCATCTCCATCACGGCGCAAATCACTGAAACTCAAAATAAATGCCTAAGTGTAGGTGGATTGCAATGTGAACTGCACTGACCCACTCGATGGGAATTGCACTGAGTTTCCTGCCGGAGACCATACTTGGAAATTTTGGGAAGAGTTGCAACCTTAATCTTGGTTTCCATATAAGGCTGTGACAGAAAGCTGGAGGTGGAATAGTCTGATAAGGATAGTTACAGTTAAAGATGTACTGCTGAGAAAAAAATATTGGAAATCAGCCAGGGACAAAGCTTATGGGTACACTGTCCCTACCATCTTCAGGAAGACTAATTGGCAAGTTAGATGGGAGTTTCGGGGAGGCAGTGTCATAGTGGTATTGTCGCTGGACTAGTAATCCAGGGACCCAGGGTAATGCTCTGGGGACCCAGGTTTGAATCCCACCTTGGCCGATGGTGAAATTTCAGACAATCCTACAGTGCAGAAGGAGGCCATTTGGCCCACCAAGTCTGTACTGACCACCATCTCACCCATAACTCCATACCTTTACCTTGGCTTTCCCCCTGACACTATGGGGAAATTTAGCTGAGCCAATCCACCTAATTTGCACATCTTTAGACTGTGGGAGGAAACTGGAGCACCCGGAGGAAATCCACGCTGACACGAGGAGATGGTACAAACTCCACACAGACAGTGACCCAAGCCGGGAATCGAACCCAGCGCTGTGAGGCATCAGTGTTAACCACTGTGCCACTTACTTGAACTCATTAACAATCTGGAATTAAAAGTCTAATGATGGTCACAGGAGAATTGTTGTAAAAACCCATCAAGTTCACCAATGTTGTTTAGAGATGGAAACGCACTGTCCTTAGTTGGTCTAACCTAGGTGTAACTCCAGACCCACAGCAATGTGGTTCACTCTTAACTGCCCTCAGGAATGGGCAACAAATGGCTGGCTCAGCCAGTAATGCCAACATCCCATGAAATGTATATAGAAATAAGTTGAGAAGAGAATTCTTTACCCAGAGGGTAGGGGAGGTCAGGAATTCACTTCCTGTAAAAGTGGTAGAGGAAGAAATAATAAAGGAACCCTGATCACCTTTGAATAAAATACTCGATTAAGCACTTGATAACTTACAGGAGTATGGACCAAGAGCTGGAGAGTGGGATCCGGCCAGATCTCTCTTCCCTTGGCTAACGCATGGGCTGAGTTGCCTCCTTCTGTGCCATCAATTCTCAATAGTCCTGTGAAAACTGCAGAGAAAATACTTAAGGCTGTTGAGGTAGTTTTCAAATATTCTTGGACATGGAAGCTGTGCCGGAGGACTGAAGGTTTTCAATATCACACCTTTGTCCCAAAATGGGAGAAAGGGATAAGCTAGATTAGCACAGCCAGTGGGTAAGCTTCTTAAGCCAATAGATAGCGAATGGCTCTTTGGACAAGGTGTTGACAAAAGATTGTCAGAGCACGCAATGGTTCATTTAAAATCTATTGATTTGTCCATTATTGAGATCCTAATTTACTTTCTCAAAACGTTTCTCTGCATCCAGCAAGCACAAGGGTCAAATTTGTCAGCTATCTATCCTGTATTGCCTGCATCTCCTATCTTACAACATTTATAATATACTTCCTCAGAATGGGTACAGCAGAGCAAGGTCCTTTCTGTCTGTCATGTACCTGCTCATCCTGGGTTGGCGTGGTTAATACAACTGTCTCACAGCGCTAGGGACCTGGGTTCGATTCCCGGTTTGTATCACTGTCTGTGTGGAGTTTTCACGTTTTCCCCGCGTCTACGTGGGTTTCCTCCAGCTTCTTCCCATAGTCCGAAGCGAGATGCTAGTGAGGTGCTAAAAATTTCCCCTCAGTGTATCCGAACAGGTCCCAGAGTGTGGTGACTAGGGGACTTTCACAGTAACTTCATTGCAGTGTTAATGTAAGCCGACTTGTGTCTAATAAATAAATAAAAACTTATAAACTTGCCAGTTCTCCACTACAGCAGTTCACACATTCAGATGCCCGCGCTTCTTGGCCAGCTGCCAAGTGATGGATTTTTCTTTAGATAGTTACCCAATTCCCCATTGAGAACCTTAACTGAATCTGCCTCTACCACTCTCACAAGCAGGCCGCAATGTGGTAAATAGCCGGAATTCTCCGGTCTCATTCACCCCGCTACCCCTGCCGGAGAGAACGGAGAACTTGGCACTCTACTGGCGGCGGCAGGACTGGAGAATCCCAGATGCAGGGCGAGACTGGAGAATTCTGGCCTGTGTCACGTTTGTTTCTTTTTGCCATTCACCTTTTCTGATTCTCGTTCCTTCATCCGAAAGAAACAGCCTTTCTCTATTTGTTCTGTTGAGACCCCTCATGATTTTGAACACCCCTATCAAACCCCCTCTCCTCTGCCCCAACGCAAATGGCGCCAGCTTCTCTGACCTATCCGGGTACTTCTGGAACCATTCTCGGGAATCATTTCCCCACCATCTCAAAAAGCTTCACACACTCGCTGAAGTGTGGTGCGTCAAAATAGACCCAACCAGTGCTTTACAAATGTTAATCATAACTTCCTTGTTTGAGGACCCTAGATGATAGGTGATAGCCTAGGGGTATTATCGCAGAGCAGATTAATCCAGAAACTCAGCTAATGTTCTGGGGACCTGGGTTTGAATCCCACCTTGGCAGTTGGTGTAATTTGAATTTGAATTCAATAAAAAATCTGCAATTAAAAATCAACTGATGACCATGAAGCTACTGTCGGAAAAACCTATCTAGCTCTCTGTCCTTTAAGGAAGGAAATGTGCTGTCCTTACCTGGTCTGACCTACATGCAACTCCACAGCAATGTCTTTAGCTCTCAACTTCCCTCAAGCAACTCATTTTTTATTTATTGGTGCAACATGTAAGTTTGCATTAACACTGCAATGACATTTCTGTGAAAATCCCCCAGTTGTCACACTCCGGCGCCTGTTTGGGGGCACCGAGGGAGAATTTAGTCTGGCCAATGCACCTAACCAGCATGTCGTTCAGACTGTGGGAGGAAACCGGAGCACCCGGAGGAAATCCACGCAGACACAGGGAGAATGTTCTGACTGTACACAGATAGTGTCTAAGCTGGGGTTGGAACACAGGTCCCCAGCACTGTGAGGAAGCAGTGCTAACCACTGTGCCACCATGCTGCCTAACGGCAATAAATGCTGGACAGCCAGCGTTGCCCCTGTCCCACGAATGAATAAAAAAAATTGGGGCCAGGACCCCTGATACAGGATTGGTTGCAAAGTTACCTTTTGATGTCTGATGATTGTGAAAGGTGCTAAATAAATGCAAGTCATGGGTGGGATTGTTGTCGGTGCAGACTCAATGGGCTAAATGGCCTCCTTCTGTACTGTGGGGATTCTATGATCCTAGATGGAAAGCAGATGGGGATTGTGGGGAATATTCATGGCCCAGTAACTTGAGTGTCGTGTAATGATGTTTCTTTTGTTAAACACTTTTCTTTGACTTACTTTGTGAAGTTAGTTCTTTCATTGCATGCAATCGAAAATTGATTTTTCTCTGTGCCCTAGCTATGACTGTAATACTTCATTCTGTACTCGCTCCTTTCCTTCTCTATGAACAGTATGCTTTGTCTGCGTAGCGCGCAAGAAACAATGCTTTTCAGTACACTAATACATGTCACAATAATAAATCAAATCAAATCAAAACATACCATTCATAGAGTACACAGGGGAGAAGGAAAGGACAGGTTGCAGAATGTAGTGATACAATTACAGATAGAGTGAAGAGATAGATTAGCTTAATATATGAAAGCTTGACAGCCTTTCATTTGATTTGATTTATTATTGTCACATGTATTAGTATACAGTGAAAAGTATTGTCCTTGCACGCTATACAGACAAAACATACCATTCCTAGAGAAGGAAATGAGAGATTGCAGAATGTAGTGTTACAGTCATAGCTAGGGTGTAGAGAAAGATCAGCTTAATGCAAGCTAAGTCCATTCAAAAGTCTGACATCAGCATGGAAGAAGCTGTTCTTCAGTTGGTTGGTACATGACCTCAGACTTTTGTAACATTTTCCCGACGGAAGAAGGTGGAAGAGAAAATGTCCGATGTGTGGTGTCCTTAATTATGCTGGCTGCTTTGCCAAGGCAGCGGGAAGTATAGACAGGCTCAATGGATGGGAGGCTGGTTTGAGAGATTGATTGGGCTGCATTCATGACCTTTTGTAGTTCCTTGCAGTCTTTGGACAGAGCAGGAACCATACCAAGATATGGTACAGCCAGAAAGAGTGCTTGCAATGGTGCATCTGTAATAGTTGATGAGAGTCATTGTTGATGTGCCAAATTTCCTTAGTTTTCTGAGAAAGTAGAGACGTTGGTGGGCTTTGTTAAATGTTGTGTTGGCATGGGGGGACCAGGACAGGTTGGTGATCTGGACACCTATAAACTTGAAGCTCTCAATGTTTTCTACTTTGTCCCCATTGATGTAGACAGGAGCATGTTGTCCTTCCTGTTTCCTGAAGTCGATGACAATTTATTTCATTTTGTTGACATTGAGGGAGAGATTATTGTTGCCGCACCAGTTCACCAGATTCTCTATCTCATTCCTGTGCTCTGTCTCATCATAGTTTGAGATCTGACCCACCACAGAGGTGTCGCCAGCAAACCTGAAAATTGAATTGGAGGAGAATTTGGCCACACAGACACAGGCATATAAGGCGTACAGTAGGGGGCTGAGAACACAGCCTTGTGGGGCACTGGTGTTGAGGATGATCGTGGAGGAAGCGTTGTTGCCTATCCTTACTGATTGTGATCCGTGAGTTAGGAAGTTCCGGATTCAGTCACAGAGGGAGGTGCCGAAGCCCGGGCCACGGAGTTTGGAAATCGGTTTTGTGGGGATAATAGTGTTGAAGGCTGAGCTGTAGTCAATAAATAGGAGTCTGACATAGATGTCCTTGTTACCTAGGTGTTGAGTGCAGGACCAGGGAGATGGCATTTGCTGTGGACTTGTAGTGGTGATGGGTAAATGTAGTGGATCCAGGTGATCTAATGGAATTGGGAGTTACAGATAGTTCTACAGCTTGGTAGATATAGATGTGATCGGCGCAACTTGTGGGCCGAAGGGCCTGTTTGTGCTGTAGTGTTCTATGTTCTATGATCTGGGAGGCTGGAATTGACTTGTGCCATGTCTAGCATTTCAAAACACCTCACAATGATGGATGTCAGAGCTACTGACTGATAATTCTTAAGGCACGCTGCTTGGTTTTTCTTAGGTACTGGGATAATGGTCATCTTCGTAAAGCAGATAGGGAACTCAGATTGTTGTAAATCTGAGGCGTATGGATAGAGTGATAGGCATTATTGTATAGGGGCAGCAATGAGTTAATTATCCATGATTACAGCGAGGATTATAGAGTCATGCTGGAAGATGTTTAGACACTGCTTTGCTTCAAATTTTGATTTGTGAAAGACCCCTCAAAATGTTTCCAACTCCCAACCACCTGAGTGACAGAAACAATTTATATTGATTAACAGATTGTTGAGAAAGCATTTGGGATTTCCTCAGTGGTGCCTGTGAAAGGTCTGCTCCTAGCAGATATATCTGCTACAGCTTTCTACATTATCTTTACTTCACTTGTTTTAATCTTTGTCTGCATAACTATGATGAGAATGAATGCCAGAGCATGCAGGCACTTAAGAAACTCACAACGATGCAGTCAAAGAGTCTCAGATATTGATTTCCTTATCCTTTCGGAAACTTTTATTTTATTTATTAATGTCACAAGTCAGCTTACATTAACACTGCAATAAATTTACTTTGAAAGTCCCCTCGTTGCCTTATTCGGACACCAGTCTGGGTACACAGAGGGAGAATTTAGCACGATCAATGCACCTAACCCACACATCTTTGGACTGTGGGAGGAAACCGGAGCACCTGGAGGAAACCCACGCAGATACGGGGAGAATGTGCTGTCTCCGCACAGACAGTGATCCAAGCCGGGAATCAAACCCTGGTCCTTGGTGCTGTGAGGCAGTAGTGCTAACCATTGTGCCACTGTGCCACCCAAGTTGAAAGTCAAGTTCAAGATATCAGGGTCAGTTCAGTCCTACAGAAATGATTCTAACCCAGTCTGCCTGAAGTAGACACAGTAAGAAGTCTCCCAGTACCAGGTTAAAGTTCAACAGGTTTATTTGGTACCCTGAGCTTTCGGAACGCTGTTCCTTCATCAGGTGAGTGAATATTCACTCACTCACAGCACTCTGGGAGCTTGTGCTTCCAAATAAACCTGTTGGACTTTACCCTGGTGTTGTAAGACTTCTTACTGTACCCACCTCAGTCCAATGCCGGCATCCCCACATTATGCCTGAAGTAGGGTAGCTGGTGACGGTGCCATGTTATAGGTCATGCAGGGAGTCCAAGTTGCTGTGGCAACATTCACTTTGACATGTGTGTTATTGTCTGGAACTGTGGGAAGTGATGGTAGAGGATTTGACGTTCTTTTCATCTCTTGGCTGACCAGGAATCCCTCCTGCGCTTACTGTCTGCCATTGACGCGTGTTGGAAGGGTTTTAAGCCGATACTCAACCTATTTGGCTGAGCTTTGAATGCTTATTTGGCCACTGAATCCTGGGATGACTCTCTAACCTGGAGGCTCTGGCTTAGGGGCAGGCAGATCACCCATTGCACCACAAGTGGCACAGTGATTAGCACTGCTGCCTCGCAGCGCCAAGGAGCCGGGTTCTGTGGCTCAGTTGCAGGCCTTGGCTCACTATCTCTGTGGAGTTTGCACATTCTCCCCGTGTCTGCGTGGGCTTCCTCCAGATGCTCCGGCTTCCTCCCACAATCCAAAGATGTGCGGGTTTGATGGATTGGCCATGCTAAATTGTCCCTTAAGCCGGAGTTTTCCGTCTCACCCACCTCAAGAATTGCAGTGGGCGAGGGGCGGACCATAAAAAGTTTGTTGACCTCAGGTGGGATTTTACAACTTTGGTATAAGCAAGGCTGTAAAATCCTACCTATTGTGTCCAAAGATGTGTAGGTTTGATAGATTGGCCATGCTAAGTTGCCCCTTACTGTCCTAATAAGTTCAGTTAGGTGAATTGGCCATGTTAAATTGTTCCTTAGTGTCCTAAGATGTGCAGGTTAGGCAGATTGGCCATGTTAAATTGCCCCTTAGTTTCCAAAGATGTGCAGGTTGATTGGATTGGACTGGCCATGGTAAATGTGAGGGGTTACAGGGATAGGGTGCAGTGATGGTCATGGATGGCATGCTTTTCCAGAGCGAGTCAGCGCAGACTTGATTCTATTATTCTATTCTCTGGTTCTAAACATTCTTGACTAGAATTGGAGGGGACGAGGCATTAAAATTGTACCAAGAGGCTTCTCACAATCTTCCTGCACCATTCCTGACACCATTTTAACTCAACAGGTGCCTAGTTTTGTGCCTGTTACCCAGCCCAAGGCCTATGTACGGGTGTCCATATAAAAATGTTCCCGTGAAATCAGTGATACTCCATCCAGTTCTGGAACCCCTGGCAAATTCCAGTGGGATTGGTATCTAAGGCCAGAACGTGATGAGGTTCGAGCAGTTGGCTTGATGAATGCATGAAATCGCGTGTGAAGGCATCAGACGTGCTTCCCAACATCATTGCGCACTTGCAAGACATTTCGCTTGGAGGGCATGCTTGGGAGTCAGAAGTGTTCCCGCTGACAAACAGGCGGGCTCATTAAGCTCATTCAGGAGTCAAATAAAAATTGATTTAAGTGGCCCATTCATTTTTACGTTTGGCGGGCGGGGCAGTGATGCAGATGGAGCCTTTTTCTTTTCGCTTCAATTTTGATCCAGGGAGGGCAGGATGAAAGGTTTGAGATGTAATATAATTAAAACATAGATCTCCGGGGACTGCACACTGCTGTCAGACTGTGTTACATACACAATTTGCTGCATTTGTCTTCATCATTTTTTCATTTGCAGAGGCCTGCAACTCCCCGATACAGTTCCACACAGCCATGTACCTCCTGGGAGCACAGTAAGAGTGCGCACACTCCCCCTCCTTTTCCTGAGTGCCCGCTCTCTTCCTACCCTCCCCAGCAGTGCTGAACCTTTATCAGTGCTCATGTAATGCTGGTGGCTCGTTAATCATCCAGCCAGCATGAAATCACGTTCCGGGGCCGATTGTGGCTGGAGGCCAAAGGCCTGAGGCCTAGGAGTTTCTGAAGCGATACTTTAGGAGTTCTGAGCTGCCGACCACTGGATTATAGGCCCCTGTGGTTTGCCAAAAGAGATGCCAGATTGGTCCTTCTGCAGCTCTGTTGCTTTGCAACCCTTTGCAAAACTCCTTGTACTTATTATGGGCACCATAGGGGAGGCGATGGCCTTATTGCTAGACTATTAACCCAGAAACTCCCTAATGTTCTGGGGAACTGGGTTTAAAATCCTACCGCAGCAGATGTGGTGGAACTTGAATTCAATAAAAAAACTAATCTGGGATTAAGAATTGATGACCGCGAAACCATTGATGGAAAAACCTACCTGGCTCACTAACTTATAAAATGGGTACACGTGGGGGAGAAACAACTGCTCTTTTTGAAAAGAAAAATTCTGCAGCTTGTAAAATTGAGTTTCAATTTGTCAGTTGTGGGTCTCCGCATTTCTGCTTTATTCCTGACACCTGAAGTGTATTTTTACCCATTTATCTCCTTTCTCTTCCTCTGGAGATTTGGGAAGAAAGATTGTTTCCCCGGCATATACTTCTGCACTTCTGTGGTTTGTCACGTCAGCGAGGCAAAGACAGCAGTCGGAGGCTCTGAAGTAAGGGAAAAAAGAAGCTAGGTTCATACACGAGGGAGAAAGGGACGGAAGGATATGCCAGTCGGGTGGGAGGGAGCTCACGTGGAGCATGAAGCACCTCCATGGACGACTTGGGCACTGTAAAATTCAAGCCATTTGCACGAGGGAGGGGATTTGACAACAGGAAACCTTCTGTGCAATCTCAACGTCAAGCTGACAAGATGCAGGCTGTGTTATGCATGCTCAGTAGTATTACATGGTTGTCAGAATGGATCCCTCGAACACTGTATTAAAGATGGGAGGCATTTAAGTTTTGGTGCCTCAGACGTGTGCTGGAAATTAATTGGACATGAAGAACGAGAGGAGCCTTAAAACTACGGAAGAGAAGGAAGTTGATGAGGCTGATTATAATGAGATGTATAATGGTGCGCTGGCCAAGAATTTTGTATCGTTTACATTCAGTAAGTGGCATAAACGACTGGAAAAGGGTACGGAGATCAATCACAGCGATCCCCCACCCATTTAGTGTCAAATTTAATTTTGTAGTCAGCTGTGTTCCTGGAGACCGAAGATCCCATCAGCTAGCCATTTGGAATATTAAAATGACCTCAGGATGATGGAATGTCTACCATTACTCCATCGTCCAGTGCTCCCACAAGGATAGAGCTGATTTATTTACCTGTCCTTTCGGAATGGCTGCCAGAGAATGGCCTGTTTCCTAAAGTAGATTTATCTGGGCCAAATGAAGATGGATGGTCACATTTACAGACCGGTTCTTTGTTGTGCCAGAGGGATGATTAGCTTCCAGGACAGTGAAGATAAAGTGGGGAGGAAATAGGTCACAGCTGCAGGCTTCACCCTTTCCCAGCGCGCCAACCCAATTGAACTTTCTGGCCATTCACTCCGGTGGGATTCTCCGGACCTGCTGCTGTGAATAGAGATTTGGCTGAGCGCCAGATTTTCCATCCTCGCTTGCAGCGATGGTGGGGCGTTGAATGGCCAGAAAATTCCACTCAACATCTTTGACTGTTCTGTCCACCCCTAGTCTTGCACTGCGACTGTCAGCCTAGATTTGGGGTCAGCTCTAGGGCAGCAGTGTTAACCACTGTACCACCTATAGAGAATAGCAATTACAGAATTAATTCTATATTAAAATTCACTAACACAGATGGACAGGGAGGTAAAGGCAACACTCAGCATAGTCCCAGATGACCACAGGCAGATCTCCCTTTTCATGAGTAACCTTAGCTAGTACGGGAATTGAACCCACGCTATTGGGGTCGCTCCGCATCACAGCCCCGCTGCCCAGCCAGTTGAGCTAATCAACCCTTAGTGAAATATATAAAATCCTGAGGGCACTTGACAGGGTGGATGCTGGGAGGATGTTTCCTATGAGAGAGACTAAATTCAAGATTAAAGGCCTCCTATTGAAGATGAGATGAGGAGAACTTTTTTCTCTTGGAGGGTCATTAGTCCCCCTGAGAGAGCAGGATCATGGGCCTTCTTTAACGCTGATTTAGAGAGATTCTTGATTGACAAGAGTGGGAACAAAGAACCAGACTGTAACTATTCATTTGGGTGGCATGTTGTCACAGTGGTTAGCGCTGTTGCCTCACAGGGCCAGGGACCCAGATTCGATTCAGATCTTGGGTGACTGTCTCTTCGGAGTTTGCACATTCTCTCCGTGTCTGCATGGGTTTCCTTTGGGTGCTCCGGTTCCTTCTGACCATCCAAAGATGCGAGGATTAGGTACATTGGCTACGCAAAATTGAGCCTTAGTGTCAAGGGGATTAACAGGGTAAATATGTGGGGTTATGGGGATAGGGCCTGGGTGGGTTTGTTGTCGATGCAGGCTCAATGGGCTAAATGGCCTCCTTCTTCACTGTAGGGATTCTATGAGTCTATGGTATAGGAGAAGGAAATAGAGTTGAGGCCACAGCCACATCAACCACGATCTTAACAAATGAGAGAGCAGGCTCAAGGGACTGAATGGCCCACTCTGTTCCTGATTCGGATGCTTATATGTGTGGAAGAGCCTGGATACAATCAATGGTCAGATCTGCTCTCCCAATCCGAACTGCCGGAGGAGCATCTGCGCGAATCGTGGTCCGACCATGTTCGGAGGCTGAACTGGCAGGCCCTCCCTCTCGCAGTCACAGCGCAGATTTAGTATGCTTCAGCTGCGACTAGCCCAGAGGAGAAAATTGATGGTAAACAATCAGGAAACTGCTGACAGTCAGCATGGCTGCGTGATGTGAAGGAACGGACAAGTAAAACATCAGAGACTGATAAAAATCCATATGTTCAGAGACTGGAAAACTTAGTGTGCTCATCAACAATCTCCAGAGGGGAAAACAGATTCAATTCACTGCCAATTCACTATGATGGAGTGGAATTCTGTTGTCAGAGGGAGCCCTTATTATGTGTTGCCCCATCTCGCACCCAATTATTTCTTTGTGGTAAATCCTTGGAGTTAACGCAACCTTTGGCAAGAGTTAAGATGAAGGGGGCATTAAATGCTGGTAAAGTAATAATGGAGTGACACTTGCCATGCTAGCATGATGGGAAGCCACCCCTGTGGTGGAGCAGATAGGCCTGTAATGGAGCCTCAAATCCCAGTTAAATTTGACCAGCAAGTGTCTGCTGTGCATTCTCAGGCAATGTACCAACTAAACGGATTTAAGTTTCAGACTGTTACATCGCATAGAAACAAATCAAATAGGAGCAGGAGGAGGCCATTTGGCCCTTCGAGCCTGCTCTGCCTTTCAACATGATCATGGTTACTCCTCTATCTCATCGCCATACTCCAGCACTCTCCCCATATCCTTTGACACCTTTACGCTCTAGAAATCTATCTGTAATATTATAGCTGGCGTGGCAACAATAATCTCTCTCTCAATGTTAGCAAAACGAAGGAGATTGTCATCGACTTCACTAAGCATAAAGGAGGACATGCCCCTGTCTACGTCAATGGGGACGGAGTAGAAAGGGTTGAGAGATTCAAGTTTTTAGGCGTCCAGATTACCAACAACTTGTCCCCCATGCCGGCACAATAGTTAAAAAAGCCCACCAACGCCTCTACTCTCTCAGAAGCCTAAGGAAATTTTGCATGTCAGCTATGGCTGTCACCAACTTTTACAGATACGCCATAGAAAGCACTCTTTCTGGTTGTATCACAACTTGGTATGGCTCCTGTTCTGCCCAAGACCGCAAGGAACTACAAAAGGTCATGAATGTAGCCCAATCCATCACGCAAACCAGCCTCTCATCCATTGACTGTGTCTACACTTGCCCCTGCCTCAGCAAAGCAGCCAGCATAATTAAGGATCTCACGCACCCCGGACATTCTCTCTTCCACCTTCTTCCATTGGATAAAAAATACAAAAGTCTGAGATCAAATACCGACTGACTCAAGAACAATTTCTTGCCTGCTGCTGTCAGACTTTTGACTGGACTTAACCTCACATTAAGTTGATCTTTCTCTACACCCTAGCTATGACTGTAACAATACATTCTGCACTCTCTCCTTTCCTTCTCTATGAACGGTATACTTTATCTGCATAGCAAGCAAGAAAAACCATACTTTTCACTTTATGTTAATGTGTGTGATAATAATAAATCAGATCAAATCAAATATCTTCTGATGCACATTCAGTGACATGGCCTCCACAGCCTTGTGCAGTTGAGAATTCCACAGATTCACCACCCTATAAGTGAAGAATTTCCTTTTCATCTCTGTCCTATCTGGCTACCCGGCATCCTGAGGTTCTGACCCCTTGTTCTAAACTCTCTAATCAGAGGGACTCCCTGCATCCAGTCTGTCCAGTCCTGCCAAATTATTATATACGCTTCAAGCACCAATCTGTTCACCCAGCAGAAGGTACTCTTTAGTTACAGGCAATAAAATGAAACAAAATTTACTCCAACAGATAAATCAAAGAAAAAGGTTCAATAAGGAAACTGAATCACTCCAACACTTGAGGCCTCACCGTAGGCCATTCCAAGCTCTCCCAACAATTCCTGACAGGCTTTTATTCATACTGTGTTAGCTGATCATCACATCATTTTGTCATTGGTTACATAGCCTACTGGGTCAGCTGACCCTTACATCTTATTACCATTGATCACACTACAACAGATCCAATGTTATTATCAATTCTAACACAATGGGGGAGGGGGTGGGCAGGTAGGGGGTTTTGGGGGGGATGGTTGGCATGGTTATGGTCTTTGGGGGGGCTGAGGTGGGTATGGGGAGGGGGGAAGGTGGGAAGGGGGTTTGTGGTGGTGGCGATGGTGGGGGCTGGTGTTATGTCATCAGGAACGGTGATCGGAAAGTGGGGAGCAGGGGCTGGCAATGTTCTTCACTTGCGATGGAACCAGGGGTTTCACTGAGAGCAAGGAGCAAAGAAAAGTACAGCCCTTCGACCCTCCAAGCCTCTGCCAATCATGACGCCCTAACTAAACTACAAACAAAAATCTTCTGCCCTTACCCAGTCTGTATCCCCCTATTCCCTCCCTATTCACGTACCCATCCAGATGCCTCTTAAATGTTGCTAATGTGCCTGCTTCCATCACCTCTGGCAGCACGTTCCAGGCACTCACCACTCTCTGCATAAAAGATGCCCCCCACCCCCGCACATCTCCCTTAAACATTTCCTCTCTCACCTTGAATCTGTGCCTCCTTGTTTGGCTGCAAGTAGCTCCAGTTATGCTGAATGCAATGCTGGCTGTATTCAGGGCAACTCAATTCCTTCAGGGGTCGCAAAACAGGTGTTAGGTCCCCTGTTTGCATTGACAAAGTGTCTGCCTCAGGCACAGAATTCAGCCTTTGCCAATAACATAGGCAGTGCCATTCCAGCTAGGAACAATCTGTAAATGCCACCTATAGTGGATGCTGATGTACCTATTTTAGGCTTGTAATGCAGGCATGGCATCAACAAATTCCAAGGCCAATGACCCTATTTTTCTTCACTGGCACTGGGGAGCTTCAATGTCTTCTGGGACATTGTGCCATAATTTCAAAGATCTTCCAGCAAATTTCTCTCCTTTCCTTCTACACGGTGGACATCGACAGCCACCGGAGCGAAGAGCACCCCACAACAGGCATTCCTGCTTCTGCGCCAAGACCCAGGACTCCCTGTGCATAGAGCGGACACCATCAGGCAAAGTGAAATGTCCTTATAGATGGATATGCCTGACTCTACTTGGGACAGTGGAAGGGGGAGCAGGGAGCTGATCATGACTAGGGAACCCATTTAGACCCTTGAAGCAAATAATAAATCAGCAACAGTTACCTTGTGCAGTTGCTCAAGGTGGGGAGTTTCACCAAGTTGATGAACTGCATCCACAAAGCCAATTTGTCCTCAGCTACTTACAAGTTGTCCCCGATGGAATTTGGCAATAGTGGCTATGATCCTGGCATGACAAACCTTGGTGGCCACTGGAAATTTTTCCTGGCTAGAACATATACCATCCCACCTGTAACCCCACAACCCACAACAACCTCCCCCCCAGTCCCCTCACACCCCCCAAGCCCCCTCTCCACTTAAGGTGGCGGCCTAGAGGTATTATTGCTATATTATTAATCCAGAAACTCAGCTAATATTCTGGGGAGCCAGGTTCGAATCCCATCACAGCAACTTGAATTCAGTTTTTAAAAACCTGGAATTAGGGAGGCATGGTGGCTATCTTCTATCACCATCAATGGCTTTTTCTTCATCTCTGACTTCCAACACCCCAGTCTAATGAAGATAAGTGTACTTTAAGGCGGTACGGAGGCATTGTGGTTAGCACTGCTGCCTCACAGTGCCAGGGACCCAGGTTCATTTCTGGCCTCGGATCACCGTCTGCGTGGAGTTTGCACATTCTCCCCATGTCTGCATGGGGTTTCCTCCGGGTGCTCCGGTTTTCTCCCACAAGCCAAAGATGTGCGGGTTAGGTTGATTGGCTGTGCTAAATTGACCCTAATGTCAGGGGATTAGCAGGGTAAATATGTGGGATTATAGGAATAGGACCTGGGTGGGATTGTGGTCGGTGCAGACTTGATGGGCCAAATGGCCTCCTTCTGCATCGTCAGGATTCTATTACTGTGAAACCATTGCTGATTGTCAGAAAAACCCATCTGGTTAACTAATCTCCTTTCAGGGAGAAAATCTGCCACCCTTATCTGGTCTGGCTTACATGTGACTCCAAAGCCACAGCAATGTGGTTGACTCTCAACTGCCCTTGGGCAACTAGGGTTGGGCAATAAATGCTGGCCAGCCAGAGACACCCAAGTCCCATGAAAGAATATAAGAAATCTCCTTTTGTTCCTTCGATCTCCAAACGGCTGCGAGAATTCTGGTTTTCACTTTAACTTGACTCCAGTTCTCAATCAGATTGCTTCAGCAGTCAATGTCATCAAGCCACTCTTAATCGATAAGCCAATGTTGCTTTCTTTGACTCCCAGGAAAGTCACTTCTTTCAATCTTATGTTTCTTTCCGGTTAAGCACTCAATTCTATTAATTGCTGTTGTTTGTTTTAGTTCACGTCCTTGCTTGCAATGATTTGAGTTGGGGTGAGAACTGCTTCCCCCACTGTGTTGCCTGCATCGATTTAGTTTGTTAGAAGCCTTTAATTCTGTGAGTCAGTTTATTTAATGTTTCATTTCTTCTTTCAGCAAGCTTCGGCCTGCATTGCTTTGCTATGATGTATTTCTTTTTGCATTAATTTATCCGTGTTCTGTCACTCCCCGCCCTCTTCCATTCCTCTGTGCATCCTCCCTCTTCAGATTTCAAAGATTTGCGGCCACTCTGCCCATCGTGCCTGTGCTGGCTCATGAACATGTCTCTGCCTCCCCCCAGCCCACCAGCCTAACCCCATTTTCCAGTACTTGGTCCACGGCGCTGGAGGCGACAGAACATCAGACACCCCCTTAACTCTTTAAAAGAGTTGTGGATTTCTGCTTCTATGATCCTTTCAGGCAGTGAGTTCCAGGCCCCTGCCATATTTTGCTTGAGAACAACTTTCCCTCATCTCCCCTCTAATCTTCTCACCAATCACTTGAAATCTATGTGCTGTATTCATTGACCTTTCCCCTGAGGTAAATTGGCCCTCCCCTTCTGCTGTATCCAGGCCCCTCACACCTTGGGACACCATAATCAAATCTCCCCTCCAGCCGCCTCTATTCCCAGGAGAACAATCCCAGTCTATCAAATCTTTCCTCGTAGCTGCAATTTTCCAGTCCTGGCAACAACCTCGTCACTATCTTCCGTACGCTGTCCAACGCAATTGCATCCTTTCTCACACGAGGTGACGTGAAGTGTACATGATGCTCAAATTACATAGAAAATAGGAGCAGGAGTTGGCCATTCGGCCCTTCCAGGCTGCTTTGCCATTAATTTTGATCATTCCTGATCACCTCATTCAATACCTTAATCCTGCCTTCCCCCCATAACCCTTGATCCTTTTAGTCCCAAGAGCTATATCTAATTTCTTCTTGAAATCAGACAACATGTTGGCCTCAACTACTTTCTGTGGTGGTGAATTCCACAGATTCACAATCTCTGGAGGAAAACATTTCTCCTCACCTCAGTCCTAAAAGGTTTACACCTTACCCTCGAACTATGACCCCTAGTTCTGGACTCCCTGATCATTGGGAACATTCTTTCAGAATCTGACCTGTTGAATCCTGTTAGAATTCTATAAGTTTCTATGAGATGCCTTCTCACTCTCCTAAAATCCAATTAATACATTCCTAACCAACTTATCTCTTCTCATATGACAGACCTGCCATCCCAGGAATCAGCCTGTCAAACCTTAACTGTACTCTCTCTATAATAAGAACTTTCTTCCTCAGGTAAGGACACCAAAACTGCACACAATACATCAAGTGTGGCCTCACCAATGCCCTGTACAATTGCAGTTAAAAATCCTACCCCTATACTCAAATCCTGTTGCTCAGAAGGCCAAAATACCATTTGCCTTCTTTACTGCCTGCTGTACCTGTGCGCTTACTTTCTGCGACTGAAGCACAAGGACTCCAAGCTTTCACTGAGTATCCATCTCTCTCAATTTACACCCATTCACCCAATAATCTGCCTTATATTTTTACTACCAAATTTAATAACCACACATTCAACACCTTCAGTGTTTGCATTATTCTAAATCCCTACCACTCTTAAACCATCTTAAATTTCCATCTTGTCTTGGTCGTGTTATGAGTTGGAGACACTGGACGGGATTCTCCAGTCCCGCTGCAGTGAACAGGAGTTTGGCTGAGTGCCGAATTCTATTTATTATTTATTGGTGTCACAAGTCGGCTTGCATTAACACTGCAATGAAGCTACTGTGAAAATCTCCTAGTTGCCACACTCGGGCACCCGTTCGTTTACACTGAGAGAGAATTTAGTGGAGCCAATACACCTAACCAACACATCCTTCGGACTGTGGGAGGAAATCGGAGCACCCGGAGGAAACGCACGCGGACACAAGGAACGCGTGCAGACTCCACACTGTCAACCAAGCCCGGAATTGAACCCGGGTCCCTGGCGCTGTGAGGCAGCAGTGCTAACCGCTGTGCCACCCTGTTGCCTGGACTGCTCTATTTTTGCCAGCAGCGGGGAGGGCAAGAGCGGAGAATTCCAGCCACTCCCAAATCTTTTCCCCTTCTCAGAAGCTTACTGTTGCCTTGCTGAAGGAGTTTCTAAAATCAGGTCCATTCGTTTACCGGAGAGCATGAGATGGATGTGTAAGTCCAGTCCAGTCACCCTTTGCCACATGCTTGCTAGAACATTCTATTTCAACTTAAAAATGTATTAGTAGTGATTTGCATCTATATTCAGAACATCAATACCAGATACATCAATGTATCTAGATTACCCCGGTTCGCTGATTGTTAAGTGCAAGGGGTGTGATTAATTTAAGTTTGATGGTGCATATATAAATTATATCTCAAACTGTCTATTACATCTTGCATTTAATATGCATCTCAGCTGCCAAAAAGAACTGTGCTGCTGAAATTTTTGAGGGTTTTTTGTGAAGACCGTAAAGCAGAATGATTAATCACCTTGTACATGTTCGTACCACATTAATATGAAATATTTTTTTTTGTTTGGAAGAATTTAGTTAATTGCATCTTGTGTAAATTGGACTGCCCCAGATTCCTTGACAGGCGCAGGAAGAAATGTTCACATTTCTTGTTATCAGCCGGTTTTCTTGTGTCATTTTAATTACATATAAGTAATGAACAAGAGCTGAATTTTGCTTCACCTGTCATTTATAAGCCCTCTATTCTCTGTTTCCTGGTCTGCTGCAGCCACCATTTGGGGTCCTCTTGTCAAAGCTTCGCATCCAGTTGAAATGGTTGTTTCTGAAGCCATTGGTAAGAAAGTTCACCAATGTCTCCACTTTCTCAGGAGACAAAGGAAAACCCCACTACAACTCTCACCAGCTACTACAGATGCACCATCGGAATCATTCTTTCCAGTTGTATCACAGTTGATATGGCTCCTGCTCTGCCCAAAATCGCAATAAACCACAAAGGGTTATGATCGAAACCCAGTCCCATCACTTAAACCTCTTATCTATTCTCCTTCCTCAGGAAAGCAGCCAGCATAATCAAGGACCCCACACACCCCGGACATCCTCTCTTCCACCTTCTTACATCGGGAAAAAGATACAAAAGTCTCAGGACATGTGCCAACTGACTCAAAACAGCTCCATCCCTGCTGCCATCAGACTTTTGAATGGATTGGAGGGGCACGGTGGCACAGTGGTTAGTACTGCTGTCTCAGATTTGATACCCGGCTTGGGTGCGGAGTTTATACATTCTACTCGTGTCTGCTTGGGTTTCTCCCGGGTGCTCTGGTTTCCTCCAACAGTCCAAAGGTGTGCATGTCAAGTTGATTGGCCTTGCTAAATTACCACTTAGTGTCAGGGGACTAGCAAGGTAAATATTCGGGGCTGCAGGGATAGGAGCTGGGTGAGATTGCAGTCGGTGCAGACTCGATGAGCCGAATGGCCTCTTTCTCCACTGTAGGAATTCTGTGGAGTATATGGAGACCTACCTCACATTAAGTTGATCTTTCTCTACACCCTAGCTATGACTGTAACATTACATTCTGCACTTTCTCCTTTCCTTCTCTATGAACAGCATGTTTTGTCTGCGTAGCGTGAAAGAAAAAATACTTTTCACTGTATGCCAATGCATGTGTCAATAATAAATCAAATTAAAATCAACGTTAAAAAAAATCAATGAATATTTTGATCTCTTCAGGGAACAGTTGTGAATCCATCTCCCTTTTTATTTCTCCTTCTAGTGTAACAGTAACAATAATTAAGAATATTTATCATCTTCTGTGAAAGAAACCATTCCTTCCACCTGATAAGTTTGGACAAGCTGAATGACCTTTGATTTTCTTCCTTTTCAGGACTTTTACATCTCCAGTAGTGAGAAAATCTATGCTTACCTAAAGAATGAAGAATGTTACCTGCATACAAATTTCCATTTTCATAAGGTCTCTTCCTTTATTCATGAGAAAATATATATTTAAACTCTGCCCTGGTCTGAAGAAACATTTTGACTGCACTTGTGCAATGGTGGTTTAGATTCTCTACTTAAAATGTCTTATTCCCTACAGTCTTTCTTTCAGTAGCTATTTTGCCTTGCTGTATAATTAAAAA
Organism: Carcharhinus amblyrhynchos; assembly: GCF_965287045.1. Taxonomy (NCBI): domain Eukaryota; kingdom Metazoa; phylum Chordata; class Chondrichthyes; order Carcharhiniformes; family Carcharhinidae; genus Carcharhinus; species Carcharhinus amblyrhynchos. The sequence continues at coordinate 9,213,219 of NC_137328.1, forward strand.
CAAATGTTCAACCTTGAAGACATCAAGTTACCACAGACCAAAACAGTGAGACAGGCAATCAGCCCAATCTTAGTCAACAATTCCATTTCGATTTAGTTTCGTTGATGCAGAAGAGCGATTGAACATGAACATGTGTTGCAACTGTATGAATCAAACCAATTAACATTTTTAATATTCAAAGTTCTCTTTATTTTTACTCTTTTGAGACTCGGAGACGTCAGGACTGATTAGCATTGATGCCAAGTCTGCCTTGAGGCACCAAATTCACGCTGTAATCTGACCATTTAAGGACATAGTTATTTGTATCTTATTTATGTTATCGTATCTGACACATTATCTGTCTAATTCACAGACAGCATTCAGACCATTCTACGAATACAGCCAAAGTTCAGATCTGAAAACCGTGATCTATTATTTAGGTTGTCATTCAAAGGTGTGAGCCACAATCACCTGGTGAAGAGGTGAGCCAATTATGCCGCAGTTTTAATTTAATTTGATTTATTATTGTCACAGAGATTGGGATACAGTGAGAAGTATTGTCTCTTTATAGAGAAGGAAATGAGACAGTGCAGAATGTAGTGTTACAGTCATAGCTAGGGTCCAGAGAAAGATCAACTTAATGTGAGGTAAGTCCATTCGAAAATCTTTTGGCAGCAGGGAAGAAGCTGCTCTTGAGTCGGTTGGTACATGACCTCAGACTTTTGTATTTTTTTCTTGATGGAAGAAGGCGGAGCAGAGTATTTCCAGGGTGCGTGGGACCCTTAATTACGCTGGCTGCTTTGCCGAAGTAGCGGGAAGTATAGACACAGTCAATGGATGGGAGGTTGGTTTGCATAATGGATTGGGTTACATTCACAACGTTTTGTAGTTTTTTGAGGTAATAGGCAGAGCAGGAGCCATACCAAGCTGTCACAGAAATTGGGTTACACTGAAAAATATTGCTTCTAGCATACTATACAAATGAAACTTACTGGTCACAGAGTACAAAGGAGAGGAGGAAAGGAGAGAGTGCAAAATGTAACGTTACAGTCATAGCTCGGGAGTAAAGAAAGATCAGTTTAATGTTTGATAGGACCATGCAAAAGTCTGATGGCAGCAGGGAGGAAGCCGTGCTTGAGTCATGTTCTCAGACTTTCGTATCTTTTTTCCGATGGAAGAAGGTGGAAGAGTGGATGTCCAGGGTGCCTGGGGTCCTTGATTATGATGGCTGCTTTCCCAAGGCAGCGGGAAGTGTAGACGGAGTCAATGGATGGAAAGCTGGTTTGCGTGATGGATTGTGTTGCGTTCACAATCCTTTGTGGTTTCTTGCGGTCTTCATAAGAGCAGGAGCCATGCCAACTGGAATGGATACTTTCCATGGTACATCTGTAAAAATTGGTAAGAGCCGCAGTGGACATGCTAAATTTCCTTAGCCTTCTGAGAAAGTAGGTGAACTTTCTTAACTATAACATCGACGTGGAGAGACCAAGACAGTTTGTTTGTGTTCTTAAGACCTGGAAAATTGAAGCTCTCGACCATTACCACTCCATTCCGTTGATGTAGACAGAGGAATATCCTCCCCTATGTTTCCTGAATTCAATGACAATCTCCTTTATTTTATTGACGTAGAGGGAGAGATTATTGTTATTGCATCAGTTTGCCAGGCTCTCTATCTCTTTCCTGTACTCCGTCTTATCATTGTTTGAGATCCAACCCACTATGGTGGTGTCATCAGCAAACTTGAAACAAATAAGTGTTGAGAGACTGCTTCATCATCATTGTTGTATAGACGGATAGGAGGAGGCTTGTGGCAGAGGATAAGTGCTGACAGACACTAATTGGGCTCGCTTCGTGCTGTGTGTTCCTCTGTCCCTATGTAAAAGAAAAATCAGTGAATGTTCAGTGGCCTATTTATCTTGGAGAGTCTGGAATTCGGAGTCACAGAATGTGGGAGGTCACTCATTTTAGACAGTAGTAGGATGCATTTTTTCACTCGTACATTTGGGAATCTTTAGTATTCAGTATCCCTGAGTGCTATGGATGTCCGGAAGGTGAGCCTATTCAAGGTTGAGATTGTTTAAGTTTATAGTTTAAATGTATTTATTAGTTTCACAAGTATAAGCCTTAGTCTTTCCCCATTTATGTAAATCACCTCCCTGAATATTCTTAAGACTTGTTGTTTCGCTGCTATTCTAAACCATCGTCCCAATAATGTTAGTAGTTAAGATAGTATCACTTAGCTTCTCCCTGTCGTACAAATCTGTGGCACGGTAGCACAGTGGTTAGCATTGCTGTTTCACAGCACCAGGGACCCAGGTTTGATTCCCAGCTTGAGTCACTGTCTGTGTGGAGTTTGCACATTCTCCCTGTGTCTGCATGGGTTTCCTCCAGGCGCTCCAGTTTCATCCCACATTCTGAAAGGCGTGCTGGTGAGGTGCATTGACCCAAACAGGTGCTGGAGTGTGGCGGCTAAGGAACTTTCACAGTAACTTCATTGCAATGTTAATGTGTGCCTTACTTGCGACTAATAAATAAATAAACTCTATGTTTGCAGACATCAGGGAAACCATGCAACTCCTGAAGAAAATAGATAGTGAGTTTGGGGAGGTTGCATTGGGTGAGGGAGAGCGTACAGGGGAGGATAAGCGGTGAGAGGCAGAGGAGTGCCTCTTCTGGCCAAGCAGTCAACCAGTGTCACCCATCCTCCCACCCCCACCTGCATACTTTGGGGAACGCTGAGTTACAGTGAAGCTGGGCAGCACGATGGCACAGTGATTAGCACTGCTGCTTCACAATGCCAGGGACCCGGGTTTGATTCCCAGCTCAGGTCTTTGTGGAGTTTGCACATTCTCCCTGTGTCCGCGGGGGTTTCCTCCGGGTGCTCTGGTTTCCTCCCACAGTCCGAAAGACATGCTGGTTAGGTGGATTGGTTATGTTAAGTTGTCCCTCAGTATAACAGGCACCAGAGTGTGGCGACCAGGGGATTTTCACAGTAATTTCATTGCAGCGTTGATGTAAGCCTACATGTGACAATAATAAATAAACTAAATGATACTAGATATATTATAAGTCACACTAGATTTATTTTTCAGCAGGAATGGAGATTGAGATGTTGTCCGCAGTGACAATTACATCTTGATATAGCACTCTTCACAACCTCCAGACATTTCAAAGCACTTCATCATTCTTGAACTACTTTGGAAGTGTAATCATGAGATAAACGCAGTGACCTATTTGCATACTGCAGAGCCCCATGAATAGCTAGTGACCTGTTAATCTGTTTTGATGGTGGTAGTTGGGGAATAATAGCGACAAGGTCAAAGAGAACTCCATTGCTCTTCTGCAGAGAGTATCATGGAATCTTTCATGTCCACTCAAGGAGGCAGACAGAGACTCTGTTAAATATCTTATCCAAAAGGTGGCATTTCAGATAGTATTGCATCCTGACCATATGACACTGAATTCCCATCCTGGGTTACACAGAGTCCCAGAGGTTTACAACATGGAAACAGGCCCTTTGGCCCAACTTGTCCATGCTGACCCTTTTTTTACCACTAAGCTAGTCCTAATTGCCCTGTTTGGCCCATATCCCTCTATACCCATATTACCCATGTAACTGGCTAAACATTTTTTAAAAGGTAAAAATGTACCCGTCTCTACTACCATCTTTGGTAGCTCGTTCCAGACACTCACCACCCTCTGAGTGAAAAAAATTAACCCTCTGATCTCTTTTGTATCTCTCCTATCTCATCTTAAACCTATGCCCTCTAGTTTTAGACTCCCCTATCTTTGGGAAAAGACATTGGCTATCCAGCTGATCTACGCCCCTTATTATTATATAGACGTCTATAAGATCACCCCTCAGCCTCCTATGCTCCAGAGAAAAAAAGTCCCAGTCTTTCCAACCTCTCCTTATAATTCAAACCATCAAGTTCTGGAAGCATCCTAGTAAATCTTCTCTGCACTCTTTCTAGTTTAATAATATTCCTGTTCAAGACTGGAATGGGATTTGAAGCCGCAACCTTACAATTCAGAGTATCACCACCAAGTTACACTAACACCATTGGTTTGGCACATGTGCGGACAGTACCACATGCTTTTGGAATAAAAAAGTATAAAGTAACATATCGTATTATCAGAGACAGGGTAGGCAGCTACCAAGGTTTTTGAAATGAATAGAAGGATTTAGATTCCAGCTGTAATAAATAGCTGCAATTCAGCATCTACTGATAAGGGGGCAGGGAAACAGACAGGGGAGATGACTCCCTTATTGTTCTTGGGGCTGTAGGTGTTAGGAGCAATCCTGGGATCTATCGGATTTGTGTAGGTGAAGTTATCAGGTAACGGGGGGGAAAGAGTCCACGGGTTCAGTTGACCAATGAATGCCTAATTCTGCTCGAAGGCAAAGTGCTGTTGGCCGAAATAATAAAGTGTATTAATGTAATTGGACCCCCCAGTGTGGATGACAGGTGGGGCAGGAAGATCAAATCTTCCGAAATGTACATCTGTTGTGCTCATGTGATGTCATATCAGAGAGAGGTTAGAATCCTCTGACCATCTCCCAATACGTGTTGGTCAAATAAAGAAGATCTTTAACTGCATACTACCTTTCGCAATGTCTTTGTGTTATCTGGATTCGGCCGAATGCAAGACTCCCCCAGTGAGACACCTTGAGAAAATTCCCCTTACAAAGGCCAATACTGAGGAAGCTCCACACCAGTTAGAGGGAGAATATTGAGGGAATGCCGCATTGGTGGACAGTCAGTATTGAGGGGGCTCTGCATTGGTGGACAGTCAGTATTGAGGGGGCTCTGCATTGGTGGACAGTCAGTATTGAGGGAGCACTGCACTGGTGGACAGTCAGTATTGAGGGAATGCTGCGAGGTGGAGAGTCAGTATTGAGGGAGTACTGCACTTGTGGAGAGTCAGTATTGAAGGAATGCCGCATGGTGGAGGCTCAGTATTGAGGGAATACAATGTTTGTGATACACCTTTCAAAGATCTCATCGTGACATCACAAGAAGGGAAATATGTCATGTGATCCAGTCTTAGTTGTCATTTTTGCTTTAAGCAGAGAACACACAGCTCTGATGTATTTAAACTTTATATCTATGTCTAACAGTCCCCATGTGCCTCGTCTTAATAAATTAATCCACAATATGTTTCCGCTATCTCTTATGAGTGATTGATGCCTTGTGTCTTTTATTGTAAATCAACCAAGATATTCTAATTTTATAATAACACAATGAGGTGATCAACGGTGATAAGATTTGCGGCTTCAAAATTTAGCACCAGTACAACTTGGTGAACATCCTGAGATCATGCTACTTTGCATGTGACAATTCTCAATGTTTTGATCATTCCATAACAAGCTCACCAAGGCAGAGAACATTGGAAACATTTCACTGTGACTGTGAAGAAAAGCCTTGAAGAATCAGTGCGAAATAGTACTCAGAATATAAAGAGTTGGGTCCCTCATATTGAGATTGCAACAGATCACCTGTCAGCTTAATGAGTGGGACAGTGCATCGAGAGGCCCAGCACTATGTTAGGTCAGTCAGGAAACTTTTGATTTGATCTGATTTATTATCGTGTGTATTGGGTAACAGTGAAAAGTATTGTTTCTCGCACACTATACAGGCAAAACATACCGTTCATAAGGTACATTGGAGAGACAGAAAGCAGAGGGTGCAGACTACAGTGTTAAAATCATAGCTAGGGTAGAGAAGGATTAATTTAATATATGGTAAGTCCACTCAAAAGTCTGATGACAGCAGGGAAGAAACTGTTCGAGTCGGTTGGTACATAATCTCAGATTTATATATCTTTTCTCGCAATGCATGAAGGTGGAAGAGAGTGCATGAAGTCCTTGATTATGCTGGCTGCTTTGTTGAGGCAGTGGGAAGTGTAAACAGAGCCAATTGCTGGGAGGCTGGTTTACGTGATGGACTGGGTTATGTTCACAACCCTTGGTTGTTTTTTGTGGTCTTGGTCAGAGCAGGAGCCATACCAAGTTGTGATACATCTGGAATCGATGCTTTCTATAGTGCATCTGTAAAAATTGATGGAAGTCGTAGCTGACATGCCAAATTTCCTTAGCCTCCTGAGAAAGTAAATGCATTGGTGGGCTCTCTTAACTATAACACTGACATGGAGGAACTAGGACAGGTTAATGGTGATTTGGACACCTAGATATTTGAACTTCTTGACCATTTCCACTTCATCCCGGTTGATGTAGACAGGGGCATGTCCTCCCCTACACTGCCTGGTGAATGCCTTCTTCACCACACTGTCCACCTGTGACTCCACTTTCAAGGAGCTATGAACCTATACTCTTAGATCTCATTGTTCTATAACCCTCCCTAATACCTTACCATTAACTGTGTAGGTCCTGCCCCGACTGAATAGGTAGATACATTCATTCTGAATAGATTCATTCGTGGATACATCCTCTTCAAGGCTGCCCTGACTAACCTGGTTTGACCAATTGATATATAGATTAAAATCCCCCATGCTATTTGCTGTACCATTTTTACATGCGTCAGTGATTTCTTTGTTTATTTCTCGCCCCCACCATGATGTCATCATTTGGTGGCCTATAGACAATGCCCATCAGTGACTTTTCTCCTTCCTATTTCTAATTTCCACCCAAATGGATTCAACCTTTTTTTCCATGGATTCTTTATCATCTCTCACTACTGCCCTGATATCATCATTAAATATCAGAGCTACACCACCTCCCTTACCTTCCTGTCGATCCCTCCGAACAGTTTGATACTCCTGGATATTCAACTCCTAGTCATGACCATCCTGCAACCATGTCTCTGTATTGGCCACCAAATCATACTTGTTCGCAATGATTTGTGTTGTCAACTCATTTACCTTTCTTTGAATGCTATCAGCATTCAGATAAAGTGCCCTTACGCTACTTTTTGTACCTTCTTTTTGAATTCTAACACCTCCATTAATAACATCTCCTGAGTTCTCCTTCCTTCTAACTTTTTCCCTGATTTTTGACGCAGTTGGAACATTCTCCCTACACTTTATCTTTGCTCCCTCCTTCTCGGACTCCTTACATAGATTCCCATCCCCCTGGCATATTAGCTTAAACACTCCCCAACTGCTCTAGCAGACACTCCCCCTAAGACATCGGTCCCAATCCTGCCCAGGTGTAACCCGTCCAATGTGTACAAGTCCCACCTCCCCCAGAACCAGTCCCAATGCCTCAGGAACCTGAAACCCTCCCCCGACACCATCTCTTCAGCCACGTATTAATCCGATATATCCTCTCATTTCTATTTTGACTAGCATGTGGCACTGGTAGCAATTCTGAGATCACCACCTTTGAGGTCCGATTTCTTAACTTTCTTCCTAGCTCCCTGTATTCTGCTTTTAGGACCTCGTGTCTTTTTTTACCTATGTTGCTTGCACCAACGTGTACTACGACCACTGGCTGTTCACCCTCCCGCTTCAGAATGTCCTGCAGCCAATCCGAGATATCCTTGACCCTAGCACCGGGGAGGCAAAATACCATCCTGGAGTCTCATTTGCGGCCACAGAAATGCCTGTCATTTCCCCTTACAACTGAATCCCTTACACTGGCACACATTTTACCCCTCCCCTCTGCAGCAGAACCAACCATGGTGCAACAAGTTTGGCTGCTGCTGCTTTCCCTAGAGAGGTCATTCCCCCCAACAGTATATATCTGTTTTGCAAGGCAATGGTCACAGGAGATTCCTGCACCACCTGTCTATCTCTCTTGCTCTGTCTGGTGGTCACCCATTCCCTTCCTGCCTCCGGAGTCTGAGCCTATGGTGTGACCAACTCTCTATACGTGCTATCCACAATACTCTCTGACTGGTGGATGCTCCACAGTGTCTCCAGCCGCCACTCCAGCTCTGAAACACCAGCTTCCAGGAGCTGTAGCTGGAGACACTTCCTGCACACATGCTGACCCAGGGGACTGGAACTGTCCCCAGCCTGCCAAGTGGAGCAAGGGAGGCAAACCATGACTCAGAGCTCTCCTTGAGGTTTATAGCATGGAAACAGGCCCTTCGGCCCAACTTGTCCATGCTGCCATTTTTTTTAAACCCCTAAGCTAATCCCAATTGCCCGCATTTGGCCCATATCTCTCCATACCCATCATACTATTTAAATGCTTTTTAAAAGATAAAATTGTACCCACTTCCACTCCTTTCTCTGGCAGCTTGTTCCAGACACTCACTACCCTCTGTGTGAAAAAATTGCCCCTCTGGACCCTTTTGTATCTCTCCCCTCTCACCTTAAACCTATGCCCTCTAGTTTTAGACTCCCCTCATTATTTTATAGACCTCTATAAGGTCACCCCTCAGCCTCCTACTCTGCAGAGAAAAGATTCCCAGTCTATTCAGCCTCTCCTTATAACTCAATCCATCAAGCTCCGGTAGCATCCTAGTAAATCTTTTCTGCACTCTTTCTAGTTTAATAATATCATCCTATCTCTTGTCATGTCTTACCCCTTTAAATTAAACTTTTGAAATATATTTTGTTTCAGATATACACAGTTTTCTAGGGCCCTTCTTTTCTGTTCCTTGTTACTACCGAGTACAACCTTTTCAAACTATAAAGCACAGAAATTACACAGAAACACTATTATAGTGTACAACAACTGCAATGCCAAGAGCAAAAAGAGAAAATACTTATCAACCAGCACTCGCACTTGTAGCTTCTGCTGCCTGTTTCACCCCAACTCCCTGTGTTCATCCAACTCCATCTGCAGAATACCTCGTCCAGCCTAGACATCTTGTTCAACACGCCGCACCTACTTTAAGTAGGTTGCCAATGAATTTTCCTATCCAGGGAAAGATGTTAGCCTGTAATTGGGCAAAAGCACATGTAATTTTGTCACCAATTTTTCTGGGCAGTTCAGATTGAACAGTACACTTGAACAGAAAATATTTTACAGTGCGACAGGGAAACTACAGGGAAGGAGGACAATTGGGTGGCTGTAGCAGGAAAGTAGCACAGGCTTGATGGGCTGAATGGCCTCTTCCTTCACTCTGATCATACAATTCCTGCATCGAATTTGATCTTAATTGGGACACTATTTGAGGAATAACCCCCACCTTTGTAACTTTGTTTCTCTCAGGAATGTGTTCTTCACTTGCTCAAGTTTCACTAATGGTTCTGTCTTTCCCTGAATTCTACCTCTGACTTCCAGCTGGATTGACATTTCCTGCCTCTTCCAACAGCACTAGTACAAAACAGCGAGTGGCAAAATGGCCGTGTGTGTTACTCCTCATCAATCTTATCCTGTTAAAGGGTCGATGCCACGGCAATCGATAATGTTAATATGGGCTTTGTAAATAATGAACAATGTTGCTCTAGGCTTAAGTGTCCCAGCAGTGTCCCTGTTTAGCCATCGCTAAATTAGCAAGGGAACATGACAGTACTTGCTGCATGACAATTATTTCACCTCGGAGTGGAATAATTACTGCACGGTAATGAGATACACTTAAATACCTTTCCTGTACATGCAGTTATGTTGTGACATAGTAGCTGCCCAGCAGACACCTTCTTATTTAAAAAAAAAGCACCTAAAATGATCCCACCTTGAAGATTGTACCAGAAAAAGTGATGACACAGGTTTTGCGTTTGTCTATTTAAATCTGTTTTCACAGCCGTCTCCCTTTTCATAAGAACATAAGAAATAGGAGCGGAAGTAGGCCATCTAGCCCTTCGAGCCTGCCCCGCCATTCAATAAGATCATGGCTGATTTGTCGTGGCTCAGTTCCACTTTCCCGCCCTCTCCCCATAACCCTTAATCCCCTCGCTTATCAGAAACCCATCAACCTGCGTCTTAAAAATATTTAGCGAGGCAGCCTCCACCACTTCAACGGGCAGAGAATTCCAGAGATTCACCACCCTTTGAGTGAAGAAGTTCCTCCTCAACTCCGTTCTAAACCGCCCCCCCCTTTATCTTGAGGCTGTGCCCCCTAGTCCTACTGTCCTTTCTGAGCGGGAAGAGCCTCTCCACCTCTATCCTATCCATCCCATTCATCATCTTATATGTCTCAATGAGATCTCCCCTCATTCTTCTAAACTCTAATGAGTACAAACCTAGTGAACCTCCTCTGCACTCCCTCCAAGGCCAAAATATCCTTGCGCAAGTGCGGCGACCAAAACTGCACACAGTACTCCAGCTGCGGCCTCACCAGTGCCCTGTACAGTTGCAGCAAGACCTCCCTACTTTTATATTCAATCCCCCTCGCCAGAGTCTCCTCCTTTGACTTAATCCAGCTTTCAGGTTTTGACTGCAAGCTGAATCCATAGAGCCCCCATAGTGAAGAAGGAGGCCATTCAGCCCATCGAGTCTGTACTGACTCTTCAAAAGAGCATGTTACCCTGGCACATCCACTCTCGCTCTATCCCCATATCCCCATACATTTATCATAGCTAATCTATCTAACCTATACATCTTTGCCCATTATGGGCAATTTAGCATTGCTAATCCATCTGGCCTAGACATCTTTGGACACTAAGGGGCAATTCAGCGTGGCCAAACCTGCTCATCTTTGGACTATGGAAGGAAACCTATGCAGATACGAGGAGAAGGTACAAACTTCATACGGGACAGTCACCCAAGGCTGGAATTGATAGTCTGGGTAATCAGATGCTCTTTCCTACGGTAGAAAAGTTAAGTGCTAGGGGACATAGGTTTAAGGTGTGTAGGGAAAAGTTTAGAGGAGATGTGCGAGGCAAGTTTTTTACACAGCGGATGGTGAATGTCTGGAAACGCTGCCCGAGGAGATGGTGGGAGCAGGTACAATAGTGGCATTTAAGGGACAACTAGGCAAATACATGAATAGGGTGGGAATGGAAGGATATGGAATCTGTAAGTGCAAAAGCTTTTCGTTTAGGCGGGCATCATGATCGGCACAGGCTTGGAGAGATGAAGGGCCTGTTTCTGTGCTGTAATTTTCTTTTTTCTTTGAACCTGAGTCCCTGGCGCAGTGGGGGTAGGGCCTGGGTGGGATTGTGGTCGGTGCAGACTCGATGTGCCAAATGGCCTCTTTCTGCACTGTAGGGTTTCTATGATTTCTAACATGCAAACTCCACACAGACAGTGATCCAAGTGGGGAATCGAACCCAGGTCCCTGGCTCTGTGAGACAGCAGTGCTAACCACTGTGCCACCTTGCTGCCCATGCTATCATGGGAGGATATTCTGTACTCAGTTTGAACATGAGCTCATTGAAATGAAATGTTCATTCCATTTGTGACCCCACAGATGCTGCTGAACATTTTCCAGCATCTTCTTTAAGTGGAAAGTGAAACACAATCTTGCCAGTTTAGTAGAGAATGAGAAATAAGCTGGGACAGTGGAGGATAAAGGAACGTGTTCAGTTGTATTCCTATCCATTAATTGGATTGTACAATACATTGTGAGCTGAAAGGAACCGGGGACAGTTGTAGGGGAGGACCATCTATATCTGGGATTTGGCCTCATTCTCATGTAGGCTTTTTTTTGGTAATGTTAACGTTTTGTTTACAACTGACCTTCAAATGCAATTTAACAATTTTTATTTTTCCAACAGAGCTCAAAATACTCTGCAAGGCCCTTTTATGCTGGCAGTCTCTACTCGAATTGAATGTTGATACGCAAACTATTTATCAACTGGATGATCCAATACCAGTGCAGAGTTCAGCCGAAAGGAGGATGTAATCATTGACTGTTGGAGGTTCATTCTGAATGTTCAGTTCAAAGCTGCATTACAGGCAGTGTGGAGATCTACTTTTGTTTATGGGGAATGATCCTGAGGGATCCAGTGTATGCGTAGCCCTGTTTACTTCAGTCTATGATGTGGAGATGCTGGCGTTGGACAGTAAGAAGTCTCACAACACCAAGTTAAATTCCAACAGGTTTATTTGGTCAAGTAAACCTATTGGACTTTAACCTGGTACTGTGAGACTTCTTACTGTGCTTCAGTCTATGCAAAGGCTTACTAAAGATATACTGTGGAGTGGTCTGGTGGCACAATGGTTAGCACTACTGCCTCACAGCATGAGGGGCCCGGGTTCGATTCCCTGTTTGGATTACTATCTGTGCAGAGTTTGCAAGTTCTCCCCGTGTTGGTGTGGGTTTCCTCTGGGTGATTTGGTTTCCTCCCAAATTCTGAAAGATATACTGGTTAGGTGGATTGACCCGGGCTGTGGCGACTAGGGGATTTTCACAGTAGTTTCATTGCAGTGTAAATGTAAGCCTTACTTGTGACTAATAAATTCACTTTAGACTTCATTTTAAGATATTTCTGCCTATGCACAATTACATTTTAGTGCTAGACTGTCAGGATTAACTAACTCTGCTGAGCTGAACAATTGTAGCTAACTTGAGTACAAGGCATGATGGGTTAGCTAAAATTTGACTGCATTCCTGAAGGGTACACAACGCAGGCAAACAACAATTTCCCATAACAGCAACTCAAGGATTGCTTTTCTAGATGGAGACAGCATGCTAAAAACTCTTCCAATAATGAGACAAGGATTGAAATATATTCTTGATTTTAGAGTGTGTGTGTTCATTTCAAGTTCAAGTTCAGTTCAAGGGCCCGGCTGAGAAATCAATCCCCTGGCTTCTTGGCCAGACCCATGAACTATTGTAAAGAACTTCTTCAAGGTCTTTACAATAAAAGGAAACCATTCTAAAGTTGGTACCAGTTATCTTGTCATCCCTTCAATTGAATGAATGGAACCAACATTTTTTTCTGTCTCTTCAAAAGCATTCAAGAGACTCCTTGGGTGCAACCCCACCCCTAGTGGTGGAAATCTTTGGGCAGGAGGGGAGTGGATAAAGCCCCGTTCCTTCTTACTTCCATGTTCATTAAATACTTAGTGGGCAGGCCTTCCTACCCCACTGCCAATTGAGTGGGCAATTAATATCCACTTAATCCCACTGTTTTTTGTATTAGCCCAACAGTGGACATGTTTGTTTGCAGAAGCCTAGGAGAGGTCACTCATTCAGTGGCACTCCGTACTCGTACTGGTTAGCACAACTGCCTCACAGCGCCAAGGACCCAGGTTCAATTCCAGCCTTTGTCTGTTGTGGAGTTTGGACTTTATCCCCATGGGTTTCCTCCGAGTGTTCCAATTTCCTCCCACATCGAAAGGTAAGGTGGATTGGCCATGTTAAATTTCTCCTTAGTGTCGCGGGGAGTAGCAGCGTAAATACGTGGGATTATGGGGACAGGGCCTGGGTGAGATTGTTGTCAGTGCAGGCGCAAAGGACCAAATCGTCTCCTTCTGCACTGTAGATGTTCTATGATTCTATGTCAGCAGGTCAGTCTTGGTTCAGCTAGATGTTGGTGGAACACAGATATTAGTCCATGATGTAAAGACAACTAAAGGAAATTTTTGGCCCTTTCGCGATATGCATTCTGGCTGGAATCCTAAAACAGACATTCGACTCCCAATTTGCATATATCAGGGACCTAATAACTGCTGCAAAAACCCATTATGGTGACAATGAATGATAAGTAAGCAAAAGCAATAGACCCAACTCAACCTTGAGTTCACCAGCTGCTTCTGTACCTGCCAAATCGTATGTTCAAAAAAATATGTTTTGTTTAAAGTAACAAAATCCTGCGGAGATCCACAGGAGTAAAAATTCCCCATTGAAAGGGGGAAGAGCATCTTTTTTTTACAGAAAGAGACAAGATAAAGGAGATTTCAAAAAATATATTCATTCACAGGATGTGTGCACCAGCATCCATTACCCATACCCAATTGTTAAATTATAACCAGTGATATCATTGGATCTGTTGTAATGTGACCAATTGTAACAGGCTGTAAGAGTCAGCTGACCCAGTAAACCATGTAACCAATGAAGGAATGATGTGATGATCAGCTGACCAGCTGACTCAGTATAAATGCGAACCTGTTGGGAGCTGTTAAATTATTTGGAATGGCCTGGGGTGAGGCCTTAAGTTTGGATGATTTTGATTTTGATTTTGATTTTGATTTTGATTTCTTAACTTACCGTGAAAAGTATTGTTTCTTGCAATACTTGTATACAGACAAAACATGCCATTCATAGAGAAGGAAATGAAAGAGCGCAGAATGTAGTTTTACAGTCATAGTTGGGGTGTAGAGAAAGATCAACTTAATGCCAGATAGGTCCATTCAAAAGTCTGACAGCAACAGGAAAGAAGCTGTTCTTGAGTCAGTTGGTACATGACCTCAGACTTTTGTATCTTTTTCCCCAAAGGCAGAAGGTGGAAGAGAGAATGTCCGGGGTGCGTGGGGTCCTTAATTATGCTGGCTGCTTTGCTGAGGCAGTGGGACATGTAGACAGGGTCAATAGATGGGAGGCTGGTTTGCGTGATGGATTGGGCTACTTTCACAACCTTTTGTAGCTACTTGCAGTCTTGGGCAGAGCAGGGGCCATACCAAGCTGTATAATAGCCAGAAAGAATGTTTTCTATGGTGCATCTGTAAGAGTTGGTAGAGTCATAGCTGACATGCCAAATTTCCTTAGTCTTCTGAGAAAGTAGAGGTGTTGGTGGGCTTTCTTAACTAATAGTGTTGGCATGAGGGGACCAGGACATGTTGGTGATCTGGACACCTAAAAACTTGAAGCTCTTGACTCTTTCTACTTCGTCCTTCATTGATGTAGATGGGGGTATGTTCTCCTTTACACTTCCTGAGATTGATGACAATCTCCTTTGTTTTGTTGCCATTATTGTTGCTGCACCAGTTCACCAGAATCTTTATCTCTCTCCTGTACTCTGTCTCATCATTGTTTGTGATCCGACCCACTATAGTGGTGTCATCAGTAAACTTGAAAATCGAATTGGAGGGGAATTTGGCCACACAGACAAAGGTCTATAAGGGACAGAGTATGGGGCTGAGAACACAGCCTTGTGGGCCACTAGTGTTGAAGATGCTCATGGAGGAGGTGTTGTTGCCCATCCTTACTGATTGTGATCTGTGAATTAGGAAGTTCAGGATCCAGTCGCAGAGGGAGATGCTGAGGCCCAGGTCACAGAGTTTGGAGATGAATTTCATGGGAATAATAGTGAGCTGTAGTCAATAAATAGAAGTCTGACTTAGATGTCCTTGTTATCTAGGTGTCCCAGGGTTGAGTGCAGGGCTAGGGAGACGGTGTCTGTGGACCTGTTTTGACAGTAGGCAAACTGTCGTGGATCCAGGTAGTCCAAGAGGCTGGAATTGATTCGTGCCATGACTAGCCTTTCGAAACACTTCATAATGTTGGATGTCAGAGCCACCGGCTCTGAATGAAGTTACTTTATTAAATTTTTTTTTTTGTTTGATTTATAAGTTGGTGTAAGTTTTATTATCAACACCGGAAGATTTCCTCCTGGATCAACACTAATACCCCTTGAGAAGGTAGCAGTGAGCTCCTGTCCTGAACCACTGCAGTTCACGTGGTGGTTTAAGTTTATTTACGAGTGTCACAAGTAGGTTACATTAACACTGCATTGAAGTAACTGTGAAAATCCCCTAGTCGCCACACTCCAACGCCTATCCAGGTACACTGAGGGAGAATTTAGCATGGCCAGTGCACCTAACCAGCACTTCTCTCGGTCTGTGGAAGGAAACCAGAACACCTGGAGGAAACCCACACAGACACAGGGAGAATGTGCAGACTCTGCACAGACAGTGACCCAAGCATGGGAACTGAACCTGGGTCCCTAGCGCTGTGAGGCAGCAGTGTTAACTACTGTGCCACCATGTCACCCCAGCACTGTTCAGGATAGAATAGAAGTTTTCAAACTCATGAGACTTTCTTTAAGCGCTTTGAGATATGGAAGTTTTCGCTGCTTAATGAATCTGCAGTGAGAGCACAAACTATGTATTGTCACTGGAGACATAAAGAACAAAGTTTGAATGTGCTAGAACATTGCCATTGTTAATAGAGGAAATGCTTTTCTGCAGGTAATCATAGAGTAATAACATAAACAGAGGAAGTGTTAATGTTTTTAGTGTTTTAGTGTTCACCTAGAAAGAGAAGTGGTTATGTATTTTAAAGAAATTATCTATAAAAGCATCTTCATGACCTCAGTGGGCCACAGGCAATAAAAAGTACTTTGGAAGTGTCACCTTTGTAGTAAAGTGGGAAGTGTAGAGATTTTAGCAGACAAGCTGTGGTGGTGAGCTGAATGGTCTCTTGCACAGTAATTTATTGCACTGCTGTGTGGTTGGATTTGCCTCTCTATGCTACAGTTCGCCATTCATTCTCAAAGTATGTAGGGAACGCTATATACAATTATATATATTAAGTTGCAGCTTCGTTTCAAAGGCTGCATCTGTCCTCCGCAGCCTAATGTTGAGGGCAACTCTTGTCAAATGCATGTACACATTAGCTACCATGAACCAGGTAAGTTTAAAGACTCAGACTGGGGAGAAGTTAAGTTTGTAGGCTCAGTGAGTAGACTATGGGGCTCCCCCGGTTGGGGGGGAGGGGTTCATTTGAGGTGGGTGCAGGAGTGATTGGATGTAGTTGTGTAGTTAGGGATGGGGTGAGTGTAGGTGTTCGGGTAGTTGGATGGCAGTGTAGTCGGGAGGTCCTGTGCATGCCCAGAGATGGGGGGGTGGTAATAGGGTGGGGATGGTGTTGTGGAGGTAGTTGGAGTCCTGCATTGGGTTGAGGGGCATCCCTTGGGGGTGGGAATGGTTCTGGGGGGAGATGGGGTCGTGAGCAGGACTTCTTGTGGCGGGTTGTGAGGGGGGAGAGTATTGATCCAGCAGAATAAATTCTTCAGTAATAGTCAATAAAATGAAACAAAACTTACTCCAACTTATAAATCAAAGTAAAATGTTTAAGAAAGAAACATCATTACTCCAACACTTGAGGCCTCAACCTTCCAATTCCCACAAACCCTAGTAACCTTTTATTTATACTAAGTCAGCTGGTCAACTGACCACAACAACATTTTGTCATTGGTTACATAGTTTACTGGGTTAGCTGATCCTTACAACATCTTAACATTGGATCTATTGTAGTGACCAATGGTATCATCGGTTACATTCTAAAAGAGAGTGTAGAGGTAGGGTGGTGGGTAATCTGTGTTCTGTGGGGGAGAAAGAGGTGAGTGAACCAGAAACTGGAGTGGTTTTTATTCTTCCAACTGTATCTAGGGAACTATTATTGGAACACAATTGGGTTTACCCAACGTTTGCTATTTAAATCATATTTCTAGAAGGTTCCATTGTTGGGCAATTGCCCAAAGAAAACTTGAGCTTCCCAAGAAATTGACATGCAATCCTTAACTGGGATCCTCCTCTGGAATGGGTGGAGGGGGGAGAGGCGGTTCCCCAGCATAGACAGAATCGGACACTTTAGGAACTTTTCAAGCAGTTATTGGACAGGCACATGGAGCACACCAGAATGATAGGGAGTGGGATAGCTTGATCTTGGGTTTGGACACAGCTCGGCACAGCATCAAGGGCTGAAAGGCCTGTGCTGTGCTGTACTGTTCTATGTTCTAAAATGCTAGAAAATCTCAGCAGGTCTGACAGCTTCTGTGGAGAGAGAACAGAGCCAACATTTCAAGTCTGGCCGATCCTTCGTCAGAGTGACAGACAAAGAAAATGGGACAAGATGTATACTATGAAGGTGGGGGGCTGTAATTGGACAAAGGGAATGTAAATATCGATGATAAACACTGAGAACGGTGCTAAGACCGTCCATTCAGAGATCAGAATGTGTGAGTGGCAGAACAAAGGTAGAGATTGTTGGGGGCAACCTGAAGAATGTGGCCGTTGGCCTTTGGAGGAGGGGGTGTGACTGTTGGAAAATAAGACGGGCAACGGGATTTCAGAAGTGGAAAACAAAAATAGGAATATGAAGTAGTGCAGAAGATTTTTTCTCTCTCTCTCTCCAGAGGTCTCCTGCAAGACCTGTAGAGAATTTCTATCTCTTTGCTGTTTTTATTTACTTCCAAAACCTTCCGGCGGTTTTGTCAAAGATGCTAATCAATTCTCATGATTCCAATCCACAAAAAAAAATCAAAAATAAAGAATATTTAAAATAATAAATGCTTTGTTCATATCATTATGAACACTTGTTCATGTGCAATAGTTTATCTGTGGTGTGGACATACCAATGTTGGACTGGGGTGGGCACAGTAAGAAGGCTCACAAGAACGGCTAAAATCCAACAGGTTTATTTGGGATCACGAGCTTTTGAAGCACATCAGGTGAGTAGACCAGAAGACCATGAGACATAGGAGGAGAATTAGGCCACTCGGCCCATCGAGTCTGCTCTGCCACTCAATCACGTCTGACATTTTTCTCATCGCCATTCTCCTGCCCTTATCCCCATAACCCTGATACACTTATTAATCAGAAACCTATATATCTCTATCTTAAAGACACTCAGTGACCTGGCCTCCACGGCCTTCTGCAGCAAAGAGGTCCACAGATTCACCGCCCTCTGACTGAAGAAATTGTGCCTCACATCTGTTTTAAAGGATCGTCCCTTTAGCCTGAGACTGTGGCCTCTGGACGCCACTCACCTGATGAAGGAACAGCGCTCCAAAAGCTCGTGATTCCAAATAAACTTGTTGGTCTTTAACCTGGTGCTGTGAAACATTTTATATAGCTTATCTGATATGTGAAACTGAATAAAATAGCACATTGGAATGACACACTTCTTTGGTCTGTTGTAACTTGAGGTCTTTAAGGTTGAGCGTTTGTTCTTAGTTATACAGCAAAGCAGGATTGCTACTGAAAGAAGACTTGTAGGGAAAAAAAAGATTTTTCGGGAAGAGAATCTGAACCACCATTGCACTTGTGCAGTCAAAATATTTCTTCATACAAGCGCCAAGCTTAAATATGTATTTTGCCATGAATAAAGAAAAAGACCTTTTGAAAATAGAAATCTGTATGCAGGTAACATTCTTAATTCTTCAAGCAAGCATTGATTTTTCCACTATTGGAGAAATAAAAGTCTTAGCAAGGAAGAATAAAGGATCTTCAGCATGTCCAGTCTTATGAGCGGTAAAGAATTGTCTCCATCACAAAAGACAATGAACAGTTCTTAATTCTTGTCACTGTTAGACTAGTATACAGAATAAATGAGTGAATTAATTGACTATTGTTATTTGAAGAGACTGAGATTTCTTACATTGAAATACAAAGAGTTTTGCAGCATAAAATCAGATCATTTGACCCACTTGGTCTCTGCCAATGTTTATCCTCCATGATTCTCCTTTTAATAACAAGCACATCCTTCTGTATTGTCTTTCCTTGCATGTTTCTCTTGTTCCCCCTTACATGCATCAATGTTATTCACTTCAACTGCTCCCTTTGGCAGGCAGTTTGGCCAGCAGCACTGTGGCTGGTGTCACAGTGCCGGGGACCTGGGTTCGATTCCTGGCTAGGGTCACTGCCTGTGCGGAGTCTGCATGTTCTCCCTGTGCCTGCGTGTGTTTCCTCCGGATGCTCCCCTTTCCTCCCGCAGTCCGAAAGATGTGCTGGTTAGGTGCATCGGCCATACTAAATTCTCTGTTAGCGTACCTTAATAGTGCCGGAATGTGGCAGCTAGGGAATGTTCACAATAACTTCATTGCAGTGTTAATGTAAGTCTAATTGTGACACTAATAAACCTTTCCACACCCTCTGGGTTTAGAGATTCCTCTGTGACTGCATTAGATTTACTAGCTTATACTTACGACCCCTCGTTCTGGTGTCACCTGCCAATCTTCCCCACATCTATCCTATTAAAGTCATTCATAATCTTGACGACCACCTATCTGCGTTCTCTGTTCCAGGACACCAATCCTTCCATTTTCCTTGACAGGTATTGTTATGTCATGCTGGAGCATTGCCCCTTTAAGTGAATGGGTCATGTGACCTCAGGTCTCGGTGGGCTGTTGGGCTCCGCCCAGAGTGGGCAGTCAATGTTTGGAGTGTGGAATGTGTGGCCCTAATAAAGAGGTATTCCCCGACACTTGGCTGCGGAGTAGTCATAGAACATAGAACATTACAGCGCAGAACAGGCCCTTCGGCCCACGATGTTGCGCCGACCAATTAAGAGAAAAGCAATGACCCTCTAACCTAAACCAATCCCTTTACATCCATAAACCTATCCACGGACCTCTTAAACGCCACCAAACTTGGCGCATCTACAACTGCAGCAGGCAGGGCATTCCATTCCCCCACCACCCTCTGGGTAAAGAACCTACCTCTGACATCCGTCCTATAACTACCACCCCTTATTTTAAAGCTATGTCCCCTCGTGCTAGCTTTCTCCATCCGAGGAAAAAGGCTATCACTGTCCACCCTATCTATACCTCTAATCATCTTGTATGTTTCAATAAGGTCTCCTCTTAGCTGCCTTCTTTCCAACGAAAACAACCCCAAATCCCTCAGTCTCTCCTCATTGGACCTTCTCTCCATACCAGGCAACATCCTGGTAAACCTCCTGTGCACCCTCTCCAATGCCTCCACATCCTTCCTATAATGTGGGGACCAGAACTGTACACAATACTCCAAGTGCGGCCGCACCAGAGTTTTGTACAGTTGCAACATGACGTTGCGGCTCCTAAATTCAATCCCCCTACCAATAAACGCCAAGACACCGTATGCCTTCCTAACAACCTTATCGACTTGATTTCCAACTTTCAGGGATCTATGCACATATACACGTAGATCCCTCTGTTCGTCAACACTATTCAGAGTCTTACCGTTAGCCCTATACTCTACACATCTGTTATTCCTGCCAGAGTGAATTACCTCACACTTTTCTGCATTAAACTCCATCCACCACCTCTCGGCCCAGCTCTGTAACTTGTCCAAGTCTGTCTGTAGAGGACAAGTCTCAGTGCAACAGGATTTAGCAGGTATGACCTCTCAGTTCTGATTTGATTTGTCTATTATTGTCACATGTATTAACATACAGTGAAAAGTACTGTTTTTTGCGTGCTATACAGACAAAATATACCATTCATTGAGAAGGAAACAAAAGAGTGCAAAATGTATAGTCATAGCTAGGGTGCACGGAAAGATAACTTAATGCAAGGTAAGTCCGTTCAAAAGTCTGACAGCAGCAGGGAAGAAGCTGTTCTTGAGTCGGTTGGTACGTGACCTCAGACTTTTGTATCTTTTTCCCAACGGGAGAGATGGAAGAGAGAATGTCTGGGATGTGTGGGGTCCTTAATTATGCTGGCTGCTTTTCTGAGGCAGCGGGAAGTGGGTGACAGGCTGGTTTGCATGACAGATTGGGCCACATTCACGACTTTTTGTAGTTCCTTGCAGACGCTGTGCAGAGCAGGAGCCGTACCAAGCTGTGATACAACCAGAAAGAGTGCCTTCTATGGTACATCTGTAAAAGTTGGTGAAAGTCATAGCTGACATGCCAAATTTCCTTAGTCTCATTTCTATCTACATTAGAGTTTTTATTTGCTACGTATTTGCCCCTTTTAGCAGCCCATGCATGCCCTCCTGGCTGCTGACTATACTTCCAAGTCACCTGAAAGTCTTGAAATTGTGTGCTGTCCCCACCAAGTCTAAGTTATTAATGTGTATTAGAAAGAGCAGAGGTCCTAGTGGTGATATCTAGAGAACATCACTGTCTGTCTTCCTCCATCCCCATAAATAGACATCCACCACAATTCTGAAGAAGGGCCAGGTAGATGCCATAGAACTCCAATCATAGAATCCATGCAGTACAGAAGGAGGCCATTCAGTCCATCGAGTCTGTACTGCCCACAATCTCACTCAAGCCCTATTCCTGTAACCCCACACATTTATCCCAGCTAGTCTCCCTGAGGGGCAATTTAGCATGGCTAGTCAACCTAACCACGCACATCTTTGAACTCCTCGCCCTAATCCTTGTGGAATTAGTGGTTGTGAGTCAGACCTACATTCAAATGGAGAGTTCAAGGAGAAGATGAATTATTCTCCCGTGCTTTTGCGCTATTCCCGTATCTAAGGAGAATTGGAATATTGTGACCAGAGTCTCCACAGTTTTCACCCTTGGGCTCTGTCCCATCGAGAAGAATTGAGTTTCCAATTTGGAGTCCTGTCAAACGTTTTAGCACTTCCATCTATTTTTATCCTATCCAAGTTCTCCTCTACCTCCTCCTTCACCGCAACATTGTCAGCTTCCTCCTCCTCCTCCTCCATCCCATTTTGCATTCTGTCACTGTACGTCTCTGAAGACATTTTTCAGTTTAGTGGCAGGATGAGTCACTCCATAATGGCTTTGATGTGAGGGACACCTCTCCTTTTCTCTCCCCCTCTCTTGAATTGGGTAGAACAAGTGACAAGTTAAAAGCTGCACTCAATTCGTGAGATGTGAGCTCGCTTTAAATAATCATCGGGTTCACCAGACAGCCTGTCTGCCACATCGCTGAGTTGTCCATCAGCGCTGTAAATAAGTAGGTAGCTTGCCCGTGAAGGGTCAATCGCAGCTGAACCCTTTGTGATTCTCACTGGTATCACTGGCTGCCCTTTCTGCTTGATCCACCCACCCTCCACCTCGCGTACATAAACATTAACCCTTCTGTGTTGGTGAAAGATTTATACCTTCACACATAAACAAAGGACCTTGTCAACTTGGGCTGTGTCGTGCTTGCTTTTCAGGCACCAGCTTTCTTCCTAATTCTGTAGAGGACAGGATTTCTTCCCTGGGAGCAACATTTGGACTCCTTCGGCCTGTGATTTTCAGCCCTAATGCTTCAGTGTTAGCGGCCCGACCTTCTTTCACGCGATCAACGCCCCTACTTTCTCAGGAGGCTAAGGGAATTTGTCATGTTTGCGATGACTCTCACCAATTTTTAACCATAGAAAGCGTTCTTTCTGGTTGCATCACTTCTTGGTATGGCTCCTGCTCTGCTCAAAGGTTGTGAATGTAGCCCAGTCCGTCACAAAAACCAGCCTCTCGTCCATTGCCTCCGTCTACACTTCCCGCTGCCCTGGAGGAACGGCCAGCATAATCGAGGACCCCTTACATACCGGACGTAGCCTGGCATTCTACCTCCCCGCCTACCACAGAATCGGAGCAGGCAAGGGACGGACAATGTCTGTCGACCTTGGGTGGGAATTTCTGGTCTCGCTCGAGCAAAGCTGTAAAATCCCATCATACTTTCTTCCACCTTTTGTTGAGGAAAAGTATACAAAAATCTGAGGTCACGTACCAACTGACTTGAACAGCTTCTTCCCTACAACTTTTGAATGGACCTATCTTGCATTAAGTTGATTTTTCTCCACACCCTAGCTATGACTGTAACACTGTATTCTGCACTCTCCCCTTTCCTTCTCTATGCTTTGTTAATATAGTGTGCAAGAAACAATACTTTTCACTGTATACCAATACATGTGACAATAATAAATCAAATCAGGTGCCTGTTCATGTACAGTGCAGGAGAATTTAGCATGGCCAGTGCACCGAAACAGCGTTTCTTTCGGACTGTGGGAGGAAACCAGCATTTCCCGAGGAAACACAGATACAGGGAGAATGTGCACACTCCGCGCAGAAAGTGACCCCAGCCAGGAATAGAACCCGTGTCCCTGGCGCCGTGAGGCAGCAGTGCTAACCATTGTGCCACCACGCTCCCCTGCCTAAGCAGCTTTGTTGGAAGTCCTTGTTGTCGGTGATTTTGGGAATCCATAACATCCAGAGTACCCAATCTCATCAATTTGCCAGTGGGTGAATTTGGTTAAAACGGTGCCTGTTAAACACCTCTGGAGGCACCCTGGTTCATAGTGCAATGGGATAAAGTGTGCGCAGAGCAAAATCAATCCAAAATCTTTTTCTTGATAGCAAAAATCTATAATGCATACACACCCATTGGCAATGATTATTTTGCCTGTTGCAGAAATCCAAAATTTGAAATAAGCAGCGAGTTGCATTTATAGGCTGAAGGAACCCAAGTGTGATTAGTTTTAATATCTCATTACTAAGGGTCAAAACAGCCTGTAGGAAAACAGATTGCATTCAGATCTGCTCATTATCTGATGGATGATACATTTTCTCTTTTTAAAGTATAATATGCTGCCGTGCATAGCACATAATTTCATACAGCCTGGATTATGTACGGATCATTTTGCTTCTCTTAAAATATTACTACCTATTGGATCTGCCTGACATCTAACTTGTCAAGTGCAAAGCATAATTACACATGCAGCTACCTGTGCTGGGATATACTGGAGACCAGAAATAATCTAAACCCACTCAGAAGAAACTGAAGATTGCTGAAAAACAAGTCATGTTGTGAGAATTAAAGCAAAATGCTACGGGCCGAGAAATCTGAAACAGAGGCAGATAAAGCTGGGAAATATCAGCAGGTCTGATAGCATCGGTGGAGAGAGGATAGAGCCCATGTTTTGAGTTTGGTTGATTCTTCGTCACTGACAGAGAGTAGTCCAGAACTCAAGGCTTTGGCCCTATCCTACCTCTACAGATGCCATCAGACCTGCTGAAATTTTGCAACATTTTCTGTTTTTGTTTCATGTTGTGAGAATCTCTGTTGTCTGCTCCGAGGCAACACTTCGGCCAATCAGAATCAACCTGCCGACCACTACATTCTGCATTCTCTCCTTTCCTTCTCCCCTTTGTACTCTGTAAGTGGTATGCTTTACAACCCTTTTCTCCTCAGTATAAATTGATGGTTTGAAATTTGGCATTCTTGCCTTTGTCCTGCTGAGTTCAAGATAACAAGGTTCAACAGCATGTCTCTTTTTTTTCAGAACATTCAACTTTAGAGCATTTAGGTATTGAGGAAAAATAGGGCAGGATGTTATGCTCTTTTATTAAAGTGCAGCAGAGGATGTAAAAAGGCCCTCAAATCTCCACTCTGTGGTGGAATTAGTACATTGGTGTTATCATAGGGATTGTCAAGCATCTGCCTGTAGTCACGTGTCTTGTTCCATTTGCTAGTTTTATACATGATGGCACAGTGATTTTCACTGCTGCCTGACAGTGTCAGGGACAACATGAAATTATATATGGTGCAATATAATTGCAGCAGTGCCAACCACTGTGCAATGCGTATGTTTTTAAAAAGAAAAGTTGCTTCCTTCCATTTCTTTAAAAACAAACCTTATACGGAAGGAACATTGTTTGTTTTCATTAACTCTATGGCTGGTTTTCAAGACGCTAAGGAGATCAGATAGGATAGACATTCAATTTGTTGGAGCTGTCCCCGTCAGGAGGGCATTGGCTAAAAATGAGTGTTAGATTTTTAGGGAGTGAAATGAGGAAACTCTTCCAGACGCGAATGATGGAAGACGTTTGAAAGCATCTTCTGCAAGCTGCAATTGGTGCAAAGTCGATTGTGATTTAAATTAGAGATTGGTAGATTTTTGTTAACCCAAGGCCGTGAAGGGGCTTTAGAACAAAAACAGGTGAATGTAGTTCACCTCAGATTTCAATCAGCAGGACTTGATGGCCAAGGAAGATGCCTTCATAGAATCATAGTAGCTCTACAGTGCAAAAGGAGGCCATTCAGCCCATCGAGTCTGCACCAACCCACAATCCCACCCAGGCCCTATCCTCACAACTCCATGCATAACTCCATGCAGTTAGTCCCCCTGACACTAAGGCACAACTTAGTATAGCCAATCTACCTAACCCACAAATCTGTGGACTGTGGGAGGAAACCAGAGCACCTGGGGGGAATCAAACTCAGGTCCCTGGTGCTGTGAGGCAGCAGCGCTAACCGCTGTGCCGCCCCAGTGTTCATATTGTGACCAACAGATGGTGTATCAACTTGCAAAATCCATCCAACACCAGCTAGTGAATGGCAATAAGAGCAGGAAAGACTTCTGGTCAGCCATGTTTGATGCAGAGTGGCGTCTCTCAAGCTATAAGCCCCTGGTGACAGATAATAAACTAGCTGTGGAAAGATTTGAATATCTGCCCTGCACATCACTAGATGCTGGAAGAGAAACAACATTTGCTAAATTTTAGGAATGAACTTCTTCTGAAATTATTCTACCAGAGAGGATCAAGCTTTCCTCTTCTTGACATTGCTTCTAAAACAGATGTTTGTACTTCTTTTTTGAGCAGATTTCTGCTGATCATTGACAGAATGTTATGTTCTTTTATTAAAATGCAGCAGAGAATATAAAAAAGGCCCTCAAATATCCACTCTGTGATGGAATTAATATATTGGTGTTATCATTAGGGATTGTCAAGCATCTGTCTGTAGTCACGTGTCTTGTTCCATTTCGTTTGCTAGTTTTGTACATGGCAAGCGGAGGGCACTGATTGCCTTTTATCTGAAGCGACACTGCTGAAACCGGGGCGCGGTTGAGTCAGGATGTTTACATTTGCAATGTTCCACTCTGCAGATGAATGGTTGACCGAGAAAAGATTGGCTCCAGTATTATCCTTCGGGCTTTCTTGAATATAACAGCGAGTTCTGAGATTTTGCGCTCGGGGGAACAGCTGAGGTGATTATTGACAAATCACGCGTGCAAAAGAATGAGTTTACAAATTGCTTGCTTATGGGCATTCCAGGAAATTTATATGAAATTCCGCTGGAAATCCATCACAGGAGCTATGGAAGAAACTCATATTCAAGATTGCTGTTTAAGTGATGGTCAGTCCATCGAGTGAGTTTTATGAGGCATATTGGCTTCTGCTGGTGCTGACAGCTCTTTCATTTTTCTCTCATTATTGATAGCCCTCCTGTTTTGTTTTTTATTGTTTGTTTTCAACACCATTTTACTGCTGACCCTTGTTCATTTTTTTCAGGCTTGGGGGTCATGAGATGCTAATGGAGATCCATGTGGAGTTGAAAGACTGAAAGGGTACTTTTTTTTATGATTTGACAACTTAATGATATCCCAAGGCACTTTACAGTCAATGATGCACCATTGAAGTGTAATCACTGTAGGAAAGGCAGCACTCAATTTGCACACAGCAAGCTCCCACATGCTGTAATGTCACAATGACCACATCATTTGCCATGACGATGTTGGTTGAAGGGTTCCTATCAATCGGAGCAATACTTGATTTGATTTATTATTGTCACATGTATTAGTATACAGCGAAAAGTGTTGTTTCTTGCGCGCCACACAGACAAAGCATACCGTTCATAGAAAAGGAAACGAGAGAGTGTAGAATGTAGTGTTACAGTCATAGCTAGGGTGCAGGAAAGATCAACTTAATGCAAGGTAAGTCCATTCTGACAGCAGCAGGGAAGAAGCCATTTTTGAGTCAATTGATACATGATCTCAGACTTTTGTGTCTTTTCCCTGAAGGAATGATGAGTGAGTCATAGTTCAACTTGGAGTCGAAGTATCATTGTCTGAAAAATGCTCCAAACTTCCTTAAAGGCCAATATATTATTCCTAAGATGTGCTGCTCAGAACTGCTCCCAGTGCTCCAACTATGGTCTAATCAGGCCTTCACATAACTGAAGAATGACTTCAGCCCCCTTGTGTTCTGGATCTTTAAATATAGAGGCCTCTATTCCACGAGCTTTTTTGATTATTTTTCTACCTGTTCGTGACAATTTAAAGTTTCAGTATTCTTTCCAATATCCATTCTAGAAACCTCCTGTTACTTTTAATTCCCTAAACATTGTTGATTATCTTGTATTGCCTCACTGAGCAGTGTTTTTCCATGAAGTATCTTATGAAAATCTCACATCATTTTAATGCCTCAACCAATCTCATCTTAATATGTTCTTTTCATTCTACTGCAAAAAACATCAATTTCTCGAGTCCCTTCTTCTATTTGAAGCCTTTCGCCCTCTTTAATCAGTGTCTTCCTCAGCTGACCTGTGGTATAGCACACAAATAGGGGTGACAAGATGGCACGGTGGTTAGCACTGTTGCCCCACAGTGTCAGAGATGCTGTGTTCGATTTCCAGCTTGGGTCACTGTCTGTGTGAAGTTTGCACATTCTCCCAGCGTCTGCGTGGGTCTCCTTTGGTTTCCTCCCACAGTCCAAAGGTGTGCGGGTTGGGTGCATTGGCTGTGCTAAATTCTCCCTCAGTGTACCCGAACAGGAGTGTGGCGACTAGGGGATTTTCAAGGTAACTTCATTGCTCATATTATAGATCCTGTGTGCAGTGAATGTTCCAAAGGCCACCGTGCTCCAAAATAATGGAAGTCGGATATAGAGCAGGGGTTACAAATCATAATATTGCATTTATTGTAATCTCCATGATCAAAGTAATACATCAAGTGATGGATGAAAATTTTCATCGACTTTGTCCTTTTCAATGTCTCAGCAGTTCTTTGAGGACCATCTAATGGTAATCACCACCATCAAAGCAAGGGAACCCAAATGTGATATTTTCTACACTGGTAGTTTCAAAGAAAGAAAATCCCTACTTTTTTTCTTACTTTCGCTGACCTTCTCCCTGGAATAATTGAACCATCTCGCAAGCCTTTGATTGAACTTTAAGTCATTCCTTCAAACGAGAAGAAAGATTGCAGCTTTCTCGCAGCCTGTCCTGTCACGTTCACAGTTTTTTGTTTTCAGTACATATGTGTGAGCACGAACATTGCAACAGACTGCAGTCATTTAGATGGATACCACTATTTCAGAGTGAGAACAAGTGCTTACTTAGATCTCCGCACTGCACAGCTTCTGTGCTGGCAATGCCTCAGTGTTAAAATCCTTATCCCTCTGCTCAAATCTCTTGCACACTCACTGTCAAAAGAACAGTTTGCATTTGTGTCGCCTTCTTATAATATCCGTGGAGAAGCCGTAAAGCAAAATAATCAAATTCACCCCTTGACCCCATGAAGAAATTGTCAGCATGTTTTCGCATTTGTAACCTTTTACTGAAATATGAACCAGAATCAATGCAAACTAAATGTGTGAACTAACAGATGAATCACGGTACTGTATATAGTAAAGCAAGTCCGACAGTGACTATGAGCTGGATAATTCAATTGGAAACGAGACTGCTCCAATTCTGCAGCAGCGTAATATCCAGCGTGGTGTCACTGGATCATGTGCCTCATATCAACATGTTGGTAAGCATAGAAACTTAGAAACTAGAAGCGGGAATAGGATATTTGGCCCTTTGACTCTGCTCCGCCATTCATTATGATCATGGGTGATCATCAAATTCAATCTCCAGATACCTCCTTCTCCCTTCATTTCCCTTGATCCCTTCAGTCCCAAAGAGGAATATCTGATTTCTTCTTGAAATCACACAATGGGGTGGCACGGTGGCACAGTGGTTAGCATTGCTGCCCCACAGCACCACGGGCCCAGGTTCGATTCCTGGCCTGGGTCACTGTCTGTGTGGAGTTTGCACATTCTCCCCGTAACTGCGTGGGTTTCCTCCCACACGTTAGGTTCTTTGGCCATGCCAAAATTGCCTCTTAGTGTCAGGGGGATTAACATGTGGTTAAATGCATGTGGTTATGGGGATAGGGCCTGGATGTGATTGTGGTTGGTGTAGACTTGATGAGCTGAGTGGCTTCCTTCTGCACTGTAGGCTTCTACGATTCTCTGAACATTTTGGCTTCAACTACATTCTGTGGCGTTGAATTCCACACATTCATCACCCTCTGAATTTTGCCTCAGCTCAGTTCTAAAAGGTTCTCAAACTATGACCCCTTGTTCTGGACTCCCCCATCATCAGAAACATTCTTTCTGAATCAACTCTGTCTAACCCTGTTAGAATTTTATAAAGTTCTATTAGATCCCCTCTCACTCTTCTAAATTCAATTGAATATAATCCTAACTGACTTAATCTCTCCTCATGTGGCAGAGATATCATCCCAGGAATCAGCCTGGTAAACCTTCACTGCACTCCTTTTATAGTAAGAACATTCTTCCTCAGGTAGAGAAACCACACTGCAATAATACAATGGATGAATATTCCTCCAAATCTGGAGCCCATTTTAAATTGTCAATTAGGGGATAATTGAACTCATTTGCAGTCCAATCGACTGCAATAATTCACTCTCAGCAGGGGACGAATGTGGGAAATTTGTTTCTTTTCCATGGTTTCTGAGTTTAAAAGCTGAAATTGGATCACTGCATGACTTGGGCATTTAGAGCTTGCTGTGAGGTTTGTGAATAGTTCTTCTGGAAATGTGAGGATTCATTGAGGTGTATTTGGGATTTTGATCCTGAAATTTAGCAGCAGAATTATGTACTTTGCTCTTCCTGTGAACTGAAGCCTTTGTGCTTTGAGCACAATGGTCACCTTGGATGGCACATCCTCCAGTAAAGAGGAGAGGAGGAGAAGGCCAAATGGTCAAAGGTTGGTGGTTTATTTAGCATTGTCGAGTTTTTAATTTTTGGATGTATTTCTCTGTCAAAGAACAAAGGACAAAGAGCTGTACAGGAACAGGCCCGTCAGCTCACCAAGCCTTCACTGACACACAACGCTAAAGGCCTATTTCCTCTCTGCAGCCCATATCTCTCTATTCCCTGGCTGGTCATGTATAAGTCAAGATGCCTCTTAAACGTTGCTGTTGTATCTGCTTCTATCACCTCCTCTGGAGTTAGAACGGAGTTGAGGAGGAACTTCTTCACTCAAAGGGTGGTGAATCTCTGGAACTCTCTGCCTGTTGAAGTGGTGGAGGCTACCTCGCTAAATATATTTAAGTCACGGGTAGATAGGTTTTTGACAGACAATGGAATTAAGGGCTATGGGGAGAAAACAGGAAAGTGGAACTGATCCACTTTAGATCAGCCATGACCTTATTGAATGGCGGAGCAGGCTCGAAGGGCTAGATGGCCTACTCCTGCTCCTATTTCTTATGTTCTGGCAGCGCATTCCAGGCCCTTACCACCCTCTATAAAAAGCTTGTCTCTCACATCTCCTTTAAACTTTCTCCCTTTCACCTTAAACCTATGTTCTCTTATAACTGATATTTCTACCCAGGGGAAAAGACTCCGAGTATCCATTCTATCCGTGCCGCTCATAATTGTGTAAACGTCTATCATGCCCCCCCTCAGCCTCTGACGTTCAAGTGAAAGCAAAACAAATTTGTCCTCGGGTGCCCAGTAGGTACTGCCAGGCTATCAGGTTGACAGTACTAAGGTGTGTGATGGGCAGTGCCAGGGTTCCAGGCTGGCACTGCCAGGCTTGCAGTGCCCGAGGGGCACTGTCTGCCCTTACCCCCAAATCACCCAGATGGCTTACATAGAAAATAGGTGCAGGAGTAGGCCATTCAGCCCTTCGAGCCTGCACCATCACTCAATATGATCATTGGCTGATCATGCACTTTCAGTATCCCACTCCCACTTTCTCTCCATATCCCTTGGTCCTTTTGGCTACAAGGACCACGTCCAGCTCCCTCTTGAAAATATCTAATAAACTGGTCCCAGCAGCTTTCTGTGGTAGAGAATTCCACAGGTTCACAACTCTCTGAGTGAAGAAGTTCTTCCTCATTTCAGTCCTGAATGGCTTACCCCTTATTCTTAGACTGTGACCTCTGGTTCTGCACTTCCCCAACATCGGAAACATTCTTCCCACATCTAGCCTGTCCAGTCCCATCAGGATCTTATATGTTTTGATTCGATCCCCTCTCATGTTTTTAAATTCCAGTGAGTACAAGCCCAGTCGATCCAGCCTCTCTCCATATGTCAGTCCTGCCATTCCGGGAATCAGTCTGGTGAACCTTCGCTGGACTCCCTCAATAGCAAGAATGTCCTTCCTCAGACTAGGAAACCAAAACTGCACACAATAGTCAAAGTGTGCGTGTGCTGTATAACTGCAGCAAGCCATCCTTATCCCTACACTTAAATCCTCTTACTATGAAGGCCAGCCTGTGATTAGCTTATTTCATCACATGCTGTACCTGCATGTGACAGTTACATGGATAAGATGGATGTAGAGGGATGTGGGCCAAATGTGGGCAACTGGGACTAGTTCATTGGCAAAAACTGGGAGGCATGGAGAAGTTGGGCTGAAGGGCCTGTTTCCATGCTGTAAACCTCTATGACTATTCCACCAGCACATCCAGATCACGTTGCACTTTCTCTTTTCCTAAATTGCCACCATTCAAATAATAATATTCCTCCCGGTTTTTGCCACCAAAATGGACAACCTCCCTTTGATCCACATTACATTGTATTTGTCAAATACTTGCCAATGTGCTGCATTCCCATTGGTAAGGCCATCATATCTGTTCCCGATTGGTGAGGACAACATATGATTCTCGCTAGAGAGTACCTCCACTGACGAGGTCTTTAAGGCAAGTGAGCCCAGACGATTGTATCTCAGGCTTGCTAATAATATTAAAGTTAGCCAATGAATACTAAAATAAGCCTTGCGCTGCACCTGGGCATGAGACTGATTATGCCAGCAGAACAGGGCCGGTAATATCATGAGAGGCAAGAAACCAGGTGTAAACCTGTTTTTTCGCCTCTTGCACTCTTACTGATCCGTCATGTCGATTGACCAGCATGATGAGCCAGTAAGATTCCTCTCTCTCCCTCTAAGTTTCCATCACACCCATTTTCTTTTAATGGTTAGCTGAGGAACTGAGTGTTATGCAGTATAAGCTATGCAGGGAAGGCAGTGGCATAGTGGTATTGTCACTGGGCTGGTAATCCAGACACCCAGGGTACTGCTCAGAGGAGCCAGGTTCAAAACACACCATGGCAGATTTGGAATTCAATAGAAATCTGGAATTAATACTCTAACGATGACTATGAAATGATTGTCATTAAAGTTTATCTGGTTCACTAATATCCTTTAGGGAAGGAAATCTGTTGCCTTCTGTGTGACACCAGATCCACAGCAATATAGAATCTCTACAGAGCAGAAGGAGGCCATTTGGTCCATCGAGTCTGCATCAATAATTGCACCTAGCCTTCTCCCCATAACCTGATAATTTACAAATTTACCCTGATAATCCCCCTGACACCAAGGGTCAATTCAGCCTGGCCAATCCACCTAACTCTCTCATCTTTGGAGTGGTGAATATGAATAACTCTTGAATGCTTTCAGGGTTGGGCAATAAATGTTGGCCCAAGCAGCGATGCCATCATCCCACGAACTAATAAAAGAAAACACCAGGGGCTAGAATTTTACCATCCTGCCTACCACGGGAAAGGTCTGTTGACTTTGGACTGGATTGTATGGTTTCGGGATGAGCAAGGCCATAAAATCCCACCCCCAGAAATTTGGCGAGGGCACCTAAGAAATATTATGAGAGATAATTTCAATTAATGGACTGTAAATTGACAATAGATTTAGGAAAAATTGACTGGAAAATTACATGGCAGTCTAAGTCGGCAAACAATGCCAGTTCAGTTCTTTCAATTCATCTCACGAATTTTCTAAATTGTAAGCCACAGAGTGGGAAGATGTTTCTTCCCCAAGCCAGCTTTTCCCAGCACATGTTGTCTGAACAGAAATTTCAAAACAATATCTGTAATCATTTTGATTTAGATTTCTTGCCATTCATAAGCTGCACCTGACGGTTTGTTGCAATCTAAGTTGATGGCTGCTTACATAACCGCTGCGATAAAACATAATTTAAACTTCAAATGAAACAAGCTATTACAATTGAACTTTCCCTTGGGATCCTCTCTTCATTATCACTGATTCAGGGGTGACATCTACAATGCTGAATATAAATCATTCCTTCTGGGCTCTCAGCTGGTTATGGCATCTTTTTTCTTACCACACTTAGCAGGGAGACAGGGAGTCCTTTTTTAAATTAATATTCTGAAAGGCGCGACCATCATCTTTTTTCTGGATGTGTCTGTTGGGCAACATTCCAGCTTGAAAGATAGGCTTTGACATTAACTTGGAGACTGCAGGCTGGGTGGGAAGTTGCATCAGAGGCACAGGCCATTTTAACATCTAAACTTTAATTCTCCTGAACAGACTGTTGGTCACACTAAGAGATCACAATAGCAAGCCATCTGAAAGACATGAATCCCAGCATAATCTGGCCAAAGTCCTTTTTAACTGATATCAAAGTTCCCTCATCTGTGGAAGCCAATTACAAAAATTCAGTTTAAATTACTCTTTAAAACAAGCCAATTACTTAATGTTTCTTGACTGAGATCCACATCAATGGGCCCTCAGTATTTGAGCTCTTGTATTTACTTTCTCCACCAGTTCTAGCTGCCATGGCAGGATTTGACCGCATTCTGTCTAAGTATTACCCTGGGTCTACTGGGTGACTAGTTCGGTGACATTACTATAAGGCCATTGTCCCTTGATGAGTATATCAAGTGTCTGGACTCAAGCTGGTTTTGCAGGAGGAACCAACAGTCCAGTTTGCTATTCACGACTCCCTGCTTTAGTGGTATTCCATTTTAACGTGTGCAAGACCAGTTCAGGCCAGTATTCTTATTTCCCCAATTTACTTGTGTTCCATTTTAAAGCACACACAAAATCATCATAGAATCTTGATAGCGCTGAAGTGGCCAATCAGTCTATCGAGTTTGCACCATCTCTCTGACAGAGTATCTTAACCAGGCCTTCCCCCTCACCCAATCCCAGTATCCCCACACATACTTCCCAAGGCTAATCCATTTAACCCACATAGCTTGGAACACAAAGGGGCAACTTAACATGGCCAATCTACCTTTACTTTTTTGGATTGTGGGAGAAAACCGGAGCACCTAAAGGAAACCTATGCAGAAACAGGAACAACGTGCAAACTCCACAAAAAAAATTCCAAGATGATGCCAGAGTGAGGCAACTTTTGCAAGCTGTGCTCAGTCTGCCCTTTAATTCTATCTTTTACTCTTATTCTGTGCTTCTAAAACTTCATTCTAACTCGTGTAAACTCTCTAACAATGCTTTAATTCAATGTCTTACAGATTTGGTGATCCTTAGGACTTTGGAGGCATCCAACCTGACTGCTTTCTCTACACCCTAGCTATGACTGTAACACTACATTCTGCACTCTCTTGTTTCCCTATCTATGAGCAGTATGCTTTGTCTGTATAGCATGCAAGAAACAATATTTTTCACTGTATACTAATACATGTGACAATAATAAATCAAACCAAATCACATCAGTCACCGATAGCCCGAATTGAACCTGGATCCTTGGCGCTGTGAGGCAACTGTGCTAACCACTGTGCCGCTATGCCACCCAAGACCACTTTCAGACCATAGAATAGAACAGAATAGAATCATAGAAGCCCTACTGTGCAGAAGGAGGCCAATCGGCCCATCGAGCCTGCACTAACCACAATCCCACCCTGTAATCCCATACTTACTCTGCTAGTCTCACTGACAGTGGGGTCAATTCGGCATAACCAATCAACCTAACCCACACATCTTTGGACTGTGGGAGGAAACCAGAGTACCCAGAGGAAACGCACACAGACATGGAGAGAATGTGCAAACTTCACACAGATAGTGACCTGAGACGGGAGTTGAACGTGGGCCCCCAGTTGCCATGGTTAGTCATGGTGGCTAACCACTGTGCCCCAACCATTGTGCCACCATACCATTGTCTTTTTTTACTGGTGTTTTACTGAATAACAGTTTTACTGGTCTTTCCATTTTAAAGTGTACAGAGCTAGTTCAGACTCGTATTCTTGTTTCTCCATTTTATTGTTTCTTTTCCTTCTGGGTTTTGGATGGCTGAGAGCCTACAGTAGATAATTGAATATCAACTTGGCGCTCTCAATCACAATAGCTGCTGGAAGTACTGCAATGTGAGTGCTCTCTGATGTTATATTTTAAGTGTAAATTGCTGTCAGAATAAAGGAAGTTTTTTTTGTTACGCACATGATAGTCCCATGCAGTGCCTAATCAAGTAAGTATTGATGTGGGTAAGAGAAAGATAAAAGTCTTGCATTCTCCTGCATTTGATGATAAAAAGAATCTTTACTTAATCCAAATGAGCGAAAAATCCTATCTTATGATATCGAAGTTATGCTTTATTTCAGTTTCATAGGGCTGCCAGTAACTCTGATAATAAAGCATCAACAGCAGGGTTTAGTACAGTGATCCAAAAACTTACAGATGTTAAGTACATTTGTGGGTTTGTTGTTTTGAAGATAATTAGCACAAATTATTTGCCTCAGTATTTCAGGACGTTATGGGTGATCTATTCCATTTCTGCTGTCCTGCATCAAAGCTGAAAAAAATCCTCGTTCTAATGTTGAAGAGAACTGTCTACAGCCTTTGAAAATAAATGTACTAAATTATCAATCTGAATCACACACAGTTTTTGCCTATCGCGCTGTCAGACAGTATCGTGCAATGTGATTCAAGCAGTCAACAAAGTATAAGCTATTATGGCAATAACCTTGAGATTTTCCCCCTGTTCTCTTCCTCTCTGCCTTACCTTACCTCTTGAATAAGTCATTCAAGGGACAATTGTTCATGTAATCATGTCCTTCCAGTGACAAAGACAGGCATTAGAAAGATATTTTTCCGCATAGCTACCTGTGATGTCAGGCTTTTAATTGATCACAATTTTACCCTTCGAATAAGCAGACAAGTAACAGTTTTCTTAAACATGTGTCCTAATACAAACTATAGCAAGGACACTGGGAAGTTACAGTTCACATCCCTGTAGCTAGCCAGAGTGGCATACTTCAAGATACAAAGGCAGTTAAAGTATTCAAAATCGGTTGAAAGTAATTAGCATCAATACATCACAACACTTTACGCTTGTTTCATTATAATATCCAATCAGCATGAAAACCTCATCGTATACTCATTTCTATATCTGTGGATCACTCCCATTTCCCAGTTACAGATATCTGATTGATGTGTTTTGCCAGATTATTGGCCTCGCTGTCTGCCTGTGAAGGTTCTTATAAGAAGTCCTTTGTTTTTTCAGCCTGTGTGATTTTTAAACTTGTGTGACTATTAACTCTTTCACTACCTAAGACACACCAGGCCCAACGCTTACCACCACTCTTGCCAAGATCAGAGACCTAATCTGGAACCTATTACATATGTAATATTCCCAGTACATAGAGAATCACTGGGAAAATTCCCAATTTTAATTTCAGTTGCCTTGTAGCATGACGTGACCTGAAGATTGTCTGGGGAATGGGAGTCCAATATACAAGTCATATGTGACTGTGACAGGGTTAAGCTACCCCTCCTCCTCCTGTTTGACTTGTCGCAACCTTTGTCATGGTTGTCATGGGCAGCACAGTGGCGCAGTGGTTAGCATTGTTGCTCCTCAGCATCAGGGACCCGGGTTCAATTCCGGCCTTGGGTGACTGTGCGGAGTTTGCACGTTCTCCTTGTGTTTGCATGGGTTTCCTCCAGGTACTCTGGTTTTTCTCCCTCAGTCCAAAGTTGTGCAGGATAGGTGGACTTGCGATGCTAAATTGACCCTTAATGCTGGAATAATTAGCTATGGTAAATGGGGATAGGGAAGGTGAGAGGGCCTGGGTAAGATACTCTGTCAGAGAGTCAGTGCAGAATCGATGGGCCGAATGGCGTCCTTTTGCACTGTAGGAATTCTATGATCCTCCTCTATACTGTAGTCCAGTTAGATGGGCCTGCTATCACTTGGTTCCATTTTTATGTATCCAATTATAGTCAAGTTATATCCTACAATGGATTCTCTTCCTCTTCATGCATCTTCCTGGTGTCTTCCTGGTATGTTCTTATGTTCTCCCAAGGATTTTTCCTCGATTACCTCCTATTTCTCATCTACTTTTTACCACTTGGTAGTATCATTCAAAAACCTTAACTTTCAAGTGCTTGCTGATGACACTGAACTCTACATCACCAGTACATCTCCTGACTAGCCCAAAGTTGTTACATTTTCAGACTGGTCACCAAACATGCCGTACTGGCCAATCAGAAATTTCTTCCAATCAAATGTTGGGAAGGCTGAAGCCATCATTTTTGCTCTCACTCCATTTCTCAGCCAACAGTTCTGGCCACCTCCCTGGCAACTGTCTGAGGCTAAAGCAGGCTGTTTGTGACTTTGCTTACCCACTTGACCCTGAGATGAATTTCTGACCACATATCCACCCCCATCAGCAGGATGGCCCATTTTCAAACTCTACCACCACCTCACGTCACCCACTGCTGATCAACTGCTACTGAAACACTTGTCCATTATCTTTGTTACCCTTGGATCTGACTATTCCAATACATTCTTGGCTGCCCTCCCACATTTTGCCCTTTGTAAACTGGAGGCTATCCAACACTCTGCTTCCTGTGTCCATACTTATTCCAAGCCCTGTTTCCCTATCACCCCTACCCTCACTGGCCTATGTTGACTCCAGTTAGGTGACACCCTGAGTTTGAAATTCTCAGCCTTCAAATCCAATCCTTCCATGGCCTTGCCCCTCCTTATAAGCTCCTCCAACACAGATCCCTCTGAGATAGAATCATAGAGATTTACAGCTCGGAAACAGGCCCTCCAGCCCAACTTCTCCACGCTGCCATTTATATTTAACCACTAAGCTAGTCCCAATTGCCCAGTTTGGTCCATATCCCTCCATACCCATCTCACCCATGTAACTGTTTAAATGCTTTTTAAAAGACAAAATTGTACCTGCCTCTACTATTAGGCCTGGCAACTCATTGCAGACACTCACCACCCTCTGTGTGAAAAAAAATGCCTCTCTGGACCTTTTGTATCTCTCCCCTCTCATCTTGAACCTATGCCCTCTAGTTTTAAACTGACCTATACTTGGGAAAAGATGTTGACTATTGAACTGATCTATGCCCCCCATAATTTTATCGCCCTCTATAAGATCACCCCTAAGCATCCTACGGTCCAAGGAAAAAAGTCCCAGTCTATAAAACCTCTTCTTATAACTCAAACCGTCAAGACCCAGTAGCATCCTAGTAAATCTTGTCTGCACTCTGCATATCTAGACCTATCTAATTCTGGCCTCTTGAGCATCCCTGATTGTAAATGCCCCACCATTGGCACCTGTGCTTTTATCTGCTTAGGCTCTAGCTCTGAAATTCCCTCACCAATTTTACACCTCTTTCTCCTTTCAAGGCGTCACTTAAAATAAATGTACTTCCTTGGCTAATCTTTTGTTCATCTGCTGTCATTCCCCCTCCCCCCCCCCCATAGCTCAGTGCCTCAGTTTATTTCATACAAGAACCTGGGGATGTTTTGTTACAGTCAAGGAGCTATTTAAATACAAGTTATTTTGTTTTGAGTCGAGTCCTTGCATTTTCATTTCTGGGGGATTTTCTTTCGTCCAGCTTCTCCCCATAAACATGGCTTGCTGGCCAGATGTCCACAACTGTACTGGATGTGGCATTCCCATTTCGGATAACTTCTGTGCAAATTCAATACCCGGAATCTTACGGCAGTTCACACCGGCAGGATTTTCCCATCCTACTGCAGTGAACGGACATTTGGCTGGCCATCAAATTCTCCAACTTGGCTACAGCGGGAGCGTAGCGTGAACGGCTGATAAGATCGCGCCAAAGGTGCATTTTTTTTACACTATTGGTGATTTATACTGGGCGGGATTTTTCAGCCTCGCTCGTCCCAAAACCGTAAAATCCTGCCCAAGGTCAGCAGAACATTCTATGTCCTGCCCCTCGCTCACTCCAATTCCCATGCTAGGTGGCGTGGTGAAATTCTGGCCACTAAGTTCTCAGTTGCAATGGGCATTAAACAATCAGTGAGCTGCTGCAATCCCTTTTCTTTCAATGAGAAGCTTCAGGACAATTGCAGGGGACTGATGGACTTCCTTAAAAATGTGGATGAGTCTAAAAGGGTAAGAATATGGATCAAAGCTAGTTAGATTAGAGCTCTTCAGAGTGTGTCTTTTTAACTCTTCAAGCGCCCTCTGACTTGAGATAGGAATGGGTAAACCCAGGAAGAGAAACTCATGTTTATATTCTTCCTATCATGATCTCAAGAGTGTCTAAAGTGCTCTGCAGCTACTTCAATGCAATTTAAGCCTCGTCGCCAGTGTAAAAAAGGTGGTGGCTAATTTTCACACACAAGATCTCCAAAACAGGAGTATGATAATTACCAGATAATCTGTTCTGGTGTTATCTGAGTGATAAATATTGACCAGGACACTGGGGATACTAATGTCCTTTAGGGAAGGAAATCTGCCATCCTTACCTGGTCTGGCTTACATGTAACTCCAGAGCCACAGCAATGTGGTTGACTCTCAACTGCCCTCCAACAGCAACTAGAGTTGGGCAATAAATGCTGACCAGCCAGCGATGCCCATGTCCCATAAAAAAAGTAGACTGGCATTCAGTAAAGCTACCCATCTTTAGAAAATCATAGAATCCCTACAGTGCAGAAGGAAGCCATTCAGCCCATCAAGTCTGCACTGCCCACATTCCCATCCAGGCCCTATTCCTGTAACCCCCACATATTTACTCTGCTAATCTCCTGACACAAGTCAATTTAGCGTGGCCAATCAACCTAACCTGCCACATCTTTGGAGGAAACCGGAGCAACCGAAGGAAACCCACGCAGATACGGGGAGAATGTGCAAAGTCCTCATGAGCAGTGACCCGAGGCCGGAATTGAACCCGGCTCCCTGATGCAGCAGTGCTAACCACTGATAGCCTTCAGAAAAGGAAAGGAGCTATTCCCCTCCCTGACCTGGTTGACACAATTCTAGCCCCGCGCTGTGTGCGGATTCTGAATACCATCTGGTCAATAAAATCAGCTTCGCAAGAGTTAATGAGCGCAACTGAAACCTAATGGTGAGCTCGTCAAATGTTTTGGCTCCTTCTCTTGTATCAGCCTTCAAAATGTGGCCCTTTTATGATAAGCAATCAGCGATGCTGCCTTGTTGCATTAGTGTGAGACGTTCCAGAAATAATCCAAACCTGACCTTTTGCCAGAATTTTTAATTTCAATTAGCATTAGAAAGAAGTAATTCTTTTTTGATTATATATTATTCACAGCAGGACGCAGACGAACAAAACCATACGCTGAATGTGAATCTATTTGCGGAGCCAGACAAATAGGAAAGTTTGAAATCACGGAATTATTGGTAATTTCCGGAAAAAAAAATAGGGGATTGAAAAGAACGATATTCAAATTGGAAAAAGGATAGTTATGCGGTCAGAGTTTCTATCTGAGCTGGAAATAATTAGATTTCTAGGGAGGCAAGCACCTGCCGTTGTTATTATTAAATGAGAAAACATGTATAAATCTTGAGAACCTTACCTCACAATTTGATGCAATGCACACAGTGGCTGGAATTCTCTGGCCGTTCACGCCATGCGCTGCTGCCAGCAAGAACGGACAATTTGGCACTCAACCAAGTCTCCATTCACTGCCGTGGAACTGGAAACTCCCAAAAGCGGGCGAGGTTAGAAGATACAGCCCAGTATCACTGAGTGGGAGTCTGATGACAATCCAAGCTTGTACTCCTCATTGTAGAATCAAAGCATCTACAGTGCAGAAAGAGGCCATTTGGCCCTTCGAATCTGCACCGGCAACATCCCACCCAGGTCCTAGTCCCATAACCCTCCTAATCCCCCTGACACTCGGGCAATTTAGCATGGCCAATCCAACTAACCTGCACATCTTTGGAGTGTGGGAAGAGACCAGAACGCCCAGGGGAAACCCACACAGACATGGGGAGAATTTCTTTTTTGTGTTTACTTTATTCCAATCCAATCAAGTCAAATTAAAACCAATGTGCAAACTCCACACAGGCAGTGACTCGAGTGGGAATTGAACCCGGGTCCCTGGAGCTGCGAGGTAGCAGTGCTAACTACTGTGTCACCATGCCTTCCCTATTGTATTTATTACTTTTCTTTTAGTTTTTATTCCAATCCAATCAAATCAAGTTCAACTCAGAGTCCCAACAAGTTGGGACATTCCCAATCCAAGCTGACAGGGCTCTCACCTCCTGTCTTGGGCTTCAACTACATGCTCCAAGCTGATTGGAGTAGGTGTAGCTCCTCCTCCAAGGCTTGATCTCATTTGCATCTTAACCAAAAGGCTAAGATGCTGCTTTAAAAAATTGCTTCAAATGAAGCTAAAATGTAACCTAATGATTTCAATCAAGCGCAGCATGTCGATACTACATTTGATCTTAGCCAAAAGGCCGAGATTTGCCACCATTGTATTTACTTTAATGTTGCTTTCAGCCTTCCTAAACTTGCTTCTGTGACTGATACTGAACCTTGCATCACCGATTGGAACAACGCTGAAAACAACACACTAATTTTCACACAATTTGTGAGGATGTGGGGGAACTAACTAAATAAGAAACAGAGACAAATACCATGGATATATTTCATTAGAAGTGCATGGGAAGAAAGGAAGGGAAGGATATGCTGAAAACTTGGGATGATATGTGGTGAGAGGAAGTGCAGAGTGAGCATTAACACCAACATAGAATCCCTATAGTGCAGAAAGAGGCCATTCGACCCATCGGGTCTGTACTAACCGATATATAGGCTTATTGGGCCAAAGGTCTCTTCCTGTGCTGTTAATAATATTTAATGCAAAAAAAGATGTATTCACAGCAGAGTGAGATTCTCGGGGTGGTGTGATTTCGCCTGGAGTTGCATTCAGATCTGGAGTGACGAGAAATGGGACTCTGTGCGGCAATCAGCAGAGGAGGTTACCCCACACTCCCCCCCCCCCCCCCCATCCTCACTCTTATTCTTGCAGCCTGCTCACTTCAGACCCCCCACATCATATACCCACCCCACAAATGAAACATCAGTTCAATAACTTTTTTTATTGATTGACAGGATTTTGTAAGGTCAATACTTACTCCCCACCCCTAATTGCCTTTGAAGAGATGTTGCCTTCTTGAACCACTGCAGTCTGGGCACTGAAGGTACACCCACAGTGGGTGTGAGAGGAGTTCCAACATTTTGACACAGTGGCAATTAAGGAATGGTGATACAGTTTCAATTCAGGGTAAGGTGTGACTTGGACAAGAAAGTGCATGTGTCCCATACGCCCACAGAGTTCACAGCCTCTGATCTACTCTTGTATTTATTTGGTTGGTCCAATTAAGTTTCTCATAAAGGATGACACCCCCATAATGTTATTACTGTGGGATCCAGTGATAGTAAAGCAATGTACGTCAAGGAGAGATGATTAGGGCACTACTATGGCACAGTTAGCATTGTCACCTCACAGCGCCAGGGAGCCGGGGCCAAGTCTGGCCTTGGGTGACTGTCTTTGTGGAGACTGCACATTCTCCCCATGTCTGCATGGGTTTCCTCCGGGTGCTCCGGTTTCCTCCCACAGTCCAAAGATGTGTGGGTTAGGTTGATTAGCCATACTAAATTGCCCCTTAGTGTCAGCGAGACAAGCAGGTAAATA
Organism: Carcharhinus amblyrhynchos; assembly: GCF_965287045.1. Taxonomy (NCBI): domain Eukaryota; kingdom Metazoa; phylum Chordata; class Chondrichthyes; order Carcharhiniformes; family Carcharhinidae; genus Carcharhinus; species Carcharhinus amblyrhynchos. The sequence continues at coordinate 9,256,330 of NC_137328.1, forward strand.
AGTGAGGCTATGGGGATAGGGCCGGGGTGGGATTGTGGTCTGTGCAGACTCGATGGGCCAAGTGGCCTCCTTCTGCACTGTAGTGATTCTATTCTAGATTCTTTTTTGTCAGAGGTAGTTATTGTCTGGAGCCTCTGAAATACTTACAATATTTGTCACGTAACAATCCAAGGCTAAACATTGTCCATATCTGTGAAATCCCATGGGATATTTTACTGTGTTAAAGAGTTATTGGATAAATGCAAGTTGTTGTCTGTGCACCTTCATGCGCAAGTGCAAGACCCTAACTATCGAGATCCTCCACAGTCTGTGAGTTTGCAGATGACTCACACGGTGATTCAGAGTTCAGAGAGCGAGGAACAGAAAAGCTTGACTGGCTGGAGGCAGAAGCTGGCAAGCTGGTTGATGAAAGGAGAGTTGGGTATGACAGAATTTGCTATCGGAAGGTTAAATGGCACCGACAAGGACATTGCCCTGGAGATAATGAGGATTTAATAGCCTCAGCCGGGGTAGAAGTAGCTGTCGTGTAAATTTCTCTTCAAGAATAAATAGTCCCCAATCTATTTACCCAGAGCAAGGCCACTGGGGTCACTTTTGTTCTTTCTGCCTGTAGCTAAAGTAAAAATGAGAGTTGAAAGGCCTCCATGTAACATCTGCTTGGTTTTAAATATAAAAACAATCCCACTGGGAATCAGGGGCTGCAGGCTTAACACGTAAGGCCTGAAAGTGCCTCTTGTTATCTCATGATATTAATATCTTTGCGGCACAGCATATTTGCTTCTTTCACATTTCAATATAGCTAATTAAATGATTTAGACATGATGTATTCAGACTCCAGAGACCATTTAATTAAACGGCTCCAACAGTAAAGACTTTCCAAGCCAATGTTGACTTTGTACATGGAATAAACTTTTATATGTCCATCTAGATCTTTCTCACATTTATTATTATTTACTTATTAGCGTCACAAGTAGGCTCAGATTAACACTGCAATGAAGTTACTGTGAAAATCTCCGAGTCACCACACTCTGGTCGGGTACACTGAGGAAGAATTTAGCACGGCCAATGTGGCCAAACAGCACGTTTTTTGGAGCGTGGGAGGAAACTGGAGCACCCAAAGAAAAACTCACACAGAGACGGAGAGAACGTGCAGACTCCACACAGACAGTGACCCAAGCTGGGAATCGAACCCGGGTCTCTGGCGCTGTGAGGTAAAGTTTAGTCATGAGTAAAGTTTACATTAGCACTGCAATGAAGTTACTGTGAAATTCCCCACCTGTTCGGGTCAATGCACCTAACCAGCATGCTAGGGACGGAGCTGGAGCACCCAGAGGAAACCCACACAGACAAGGGGAGAATGTGCAAACTCCACACAGACACTGACCCAAGCTGGGAATTGAATCCATGTCCCTGGCGCTGTGAGGCAACAGTGTTAACTAGAGTGCCAATGTTAGATTTGGAGATTTATTAGCTTTAGAGTAAGTAGTTATGTCAGAATATTTGATGGGTTTTTGATAAGAGAGGGGATTAAGGGTTATGGGGAGAGGGCGGGAAAGTGGAACTGAGCCACGACAGATCAGCCATGATCTTATTGAATGGCGGGGCAGGCTCGAAGGGCTAGATGGCCTACTCCTGCTCCTATTTCTTATGTTCTTATGTCGGGGTGTACACGATCAGGATTCTTTCTTTATTTCAAGTTGGTTATTCAGTCATTCCAAGAGCGATTCTTAATGGGCGGCTGAACCAAAGGGACCAGGAAAGTACTATTGCTCCCCGTGTTCATTTTAACAAGTTAAGGCAATTAAATTTGCCTCAGAGCCCGAATTGAGAAGGGAAATTCATGACTTCCCTATCCGCACTGCGGGCAACTGTTGCACTCCAAATATAATAGAAGCATCATTACATCAGACATAGGGAAAAGCTGTTTACAATCACTATTTAACATTACTTATCAGACTTATGTAGGCTAACCTAAACGGGATCTACAGGCATTGAGAGAGGCAAGGACCGATTAGGGACAGTCAGCATGGCTTTGTAAGTGGAAAATCATGTCTCACAAATTTGATTGAGTCGTCTGAAGGGGTAACCAAGAAGATAGATGAGGGCAATTCAGTTGATGTTGCATATCTGGACTTTAGCAAGGCCTTTGATAAGGTACTGCATGGTAGGTCATTGCATTGAGGATAAATCTCACGGGACCCAAGGTGAGGTAACCAATTGGATACAAAATTGGCTTGATGACAGAAGACAGAGGGTGATTGTTGGAGGGTTGTTTTTCAAACTGGAGGCCTGTGACCAGCGGTGTGCCTCAGGGATAGGTGCTATGTCCAATGTTATTTGTTATTTGTATCAATGATTTGGATGAGATTTTAGGAGGCATGGTTAATAAGTTTGCAGATGATACCAGGATTTGGGGCATGGTGGACAGTAAAGATTATCTGGGATCTTGATCAATTGGGTCCGTGGGTTGACGAATGGCAGATGGAGTTTGATTTAAATAAATGCAAGTTTTGGTTGATCAAATCAGGGCAGGACTTACTCAGTTAATGGTAGGGTGTTGGGGAGAGTTATAGAATAAAGAGATCTGGGGGTTTAGGTCCATAGCTCTTTGAAAGTGGAGTCACAGGTGGACAGAGTGGTGAAGAAGGCATTTGGCATTCTTGGTTTCATTGATCAGAATATTGGATACAGGAGTTGGGACGTCTTATTGAAGTTGTACAAGACATTGGTAAGGCCACACTTGGAATATTGTGTACAGTTCTGGTCACCCTATTATAGGAAGGATATTATTCAGCTAGAAAGAGTGCAGAAGAGATTTACTAGGATGCTACTGGGACTTGATGGTTTGAGTTATAAGGAGAGGCTGGATAAACTGGAACTTTTTCCCCTGGAGCATAGGTGGCTTAGGGGTGATCTTATAGGGGTCTATAAAATAATGAGAGGGACAAATCAGCTAGATAGTCAACATTATTTTCCCAACACTAGGGGAGTCTAAAGCTAGACGACATAGGTTTAAGGTGAGAGGGGAGAGATACAAAAAGATCCAGAGGGGCATCTTTTTTCACACAGAGGTGAGTGTTTGAAATGAGCTGCCGGGGTAGTAGTAGAGGCAGGTACAATTTTGTCTTTTAAAAAGTGTTTAGACAGTTTATGGGTATAGAGGGATATCAGCCAAAAACGGGAAGTGGGACTAGCTTAGTGATAAAGGCAAATTACTGCGTATGTTGGAATCTGAAACAAAAAGAGAAAATGCTGGAAAATCTTAGTAGGTCCAACAGCATCTGCGGAGAGATCTTCGCTCTGACGAAGAGTCATCCAGACTCAGAACGTTGGCTCTATTCTCTTTCCACAGGTGTTGTCAGACCTGCTGAGATTTTCCAGCATTTTCTTTTTTTTTTGTTAATGTCCCTGTGCATTCGCTTCAGCCCTGAGAAAACCACTTCACGGTATGTTTCTTTGTCTGCGGTACTTTCACATATTCACATTTGAAATCAAATAAAACAACAACCAAAAGTGTCGCCCTTTCCCTTCAGCTTATTTTAAATGAGTGTACCATGTTTTAAAGTTTATTTATTGTCCCCATAACCCCATGCATTTGCCCTAGCTAGTCCCCCGAATACTAAGGGGCAACTGAGCATGGCCAATCCACCTAACCTGCACTTTATTGACGCTAACAATAAATAAACTTTCAAACTAAAATTTAAATGTTAGCATTGTTCTGGTGCAATTGATTTGCCTCGATGTGCTGGAGGAAAATGACACAAGACTGTTTACGATACAAGGTGATTTTGTTGCCACCTTGATCAGGTCAGAATTCAGACTCTGAAGAAACGATTTAGTTAACCCTAGGATCAGATTCCCTCTCGAGCCACAAGGAACAGATTAACTAGTGAATTCTTCTGTTTCCTGTGAGCCGTAATGTTCTATGAATTTAAATTATGCCTCATAGAAGCATCAACTTACTCCTCAGATATCACATTGAAAGAATACAGGAAGCGTACAGGACAGATACCAGAGCAAACACGAGTGTGATTAAAAACTGAGGGAAAATTGAAGCAAAATGAGTGACAATTTTGAATGAGGCCATGGATCAGAGGCCATGACAGAGCCACTGTGGAACTAAGCATACCAGTGTGATTAAAAAAAGACAAAAATTGAATTGAATAAATCAAATGAAGGGGGAACAAGCAAAGCATGAATGTTTGAGGAAGGAATAGTGAGATATATTCTCTAAGCAGAATACCATGGCTTGAACACAGAATATTTGAGGTATCACGTGCTTCCCGAAATCCATTATTATTGCAGTGTTCCGTGGCTGCTTCTTACTCAGATCAAAGGGAGAGGGATCTGTGAGGAGCACGATTCGGGTTCAAGAGGACAGGAAAAGGAACAAAAACCTGGCAGAAATCGAAAAGGAAATGGATTGATGGAAAGTAGGATGGGAAACAAAATCCTTAGAAATAGAATGTACCCCGAATGCTTCGCTTCATTTCTCTCAAAATTATCATAGCTTTAATTTCTGGAACTTGTGCTGGTTAGAACTGCCACCTCACAGCACCAGGGACAAGAGAATTCCAAAGGCTTTGAAGCATAAACTGTGTCCCCTAGTTCTAGTCTCTCCCTCAAGGAAAACATTTCAGCGTTCCCCATGTCACGTCCTTTCATTATACATTATACATGGAGCGGCACGGTGACATAGTTGTTAGCACAGTTGTCTCACAGCTCCAGGGACCCGGGTTCGATTCCCGGCTGGGGTCACTGTCTGTGTGGAGTTTGCACATTCTCCCTGTGTCACCATGGGTTTTCTCTGGGTGCTCCGGTTTCCTTCCCTAATCCAAAAGGCGTGCTGGTCAGATGCATTGGCCATGCTACATCCTCCCTCAGTGCACCCAAACAGGCGTCCGAGTGTAGCGACTAGGGAATTTTCACAGTAACTTCATGGCAGTGTTAAGGTAAGCCTACTTGTGACAATAATAAACAAACTTCTGAGAAAGGTGAAATTAGCTGACAGTTTCATAGATAAGAATCCCCCCCCCTACAATGCAGAAGGAGACCACTCAGCCCATCGAGTCTGCACCAACTCATATCCAGGGTTACCCCATAAGCCCACATATATATCTCACTAATGCCCCTTACCTATATACCTTGGGACAGGAATGGGCAATTTAACATGGTCTATCCACCTAATCTGCGCATCTTTGGAGGAAACCGGAGCGCCTGCAGGAAACCCATGCAGACACAGGGAGAATGTGCAAACTCCACACAGACAGTGACAGTGCTAGAATTGAACCTGGGTCCCTTGCACTGTGAGGCAGCAGTGCTAACCACTGTGCCATTGTGCCACTGCTGATTGTTATGGTCGGGGAGGGGAGGTATAGTCAGAATTTGGTGGCTATATTTGGTTAGGACCTCTTTTTTAAGCTAATGGTAGACCATAGTCATCAGCTACTTTTGAAAATCAGTCCATGACCGTTTAACACATCATGCTCACAGTTTGACACAGGGGCACAGTCATCCACAACCAGTAGTTCCTGTATCACCTTCTCTTGGTACCTTAGTTGAGGATTTCGTCTCAGGTTGACGATTTTGTTATCTGTTCTGAACTGAATCTACGTTCCGTAAGCATTTTCATTACAGGCACCTCAAAGCAGAGCAGCAGGAAACCATATTGAAGAACACAGAGGCTATGATGCGCCAATGATTCACATCACCTGATATGTCAAAGGGATCAGTGAATTCACCACAGTCCGTAAGTCTGGCTGGACTGGAATTGTCAGCAAGACGGCAAAAAAGAGATCAGTATTTGCCCATTTACACAAAATGAGGAACTAAACATACAACAAACTGTTCTACTCACAAAGCTGTGGTAACACCCACCCACCCATATGCCTGTTTACCCCTTTCATTATACATGGGGTGGCACGGTGACACAGTGGTTAGCACTTTTGCCTCATAGCTCCAGGGACCTGGGTTCGATTCCCAGCTTGAGTCACTGCCTGAGTTTGCACATTCCCCCCCGTGTCTCCATGGGTTTTCTCTAGGTACTCTGATTTTCTCCCCCAATCCAAAAGGCATGCTGGTTAGGTACATCAGCCAGGCTGAATTTTCCCTCAGTGCACCAGAACAGGCGCCAGAGTGTAGCGACTAGAGAATTTTCACAGTAACTTCATTGCAGTGTTAACGTACATGAAGCATTTAGGCAGGTTCCAGGTGAGACTCATTTGAAACATCATGGACATCAAATGGGAGGGCAAAGCACCCAACATTGAGATACAGAAATACCTGGTATTGGACTACTCAAAGTTTAGCTCACGGGCATGACTAATGACAAAACCACTGAGGTGGCCACGCATTCACAAGTTGAACTTGGAGTCTGACAGCTAGGTAGGCTGCAATTACGATTCAAAGAGTCCTTGAACCTGAGTAAACCCAACACGTCCACCATGCACTGGGAGAAAATTGCATAGGAAAGAACTATCAGAGGGGCAATTCGCTTAGCAGTGCTGTTTTCTTAAAACAGCAAAGAAAGAAATAGTTAAACACTGTGGCTCAGTGGTTAGCGCTACTGCCTCACAGCACCATGGACCAGGGTTCGATTCCGGCCTTGGGTGACAGTCTCTATGGAGCTTGCCTATTCTCCCCATGTCAGTGTGGGTTTCCTTCCACAGTCCAAAGTTGCGCAGGTTAGGTGGGTTGGCCATGCCATATCACCCCATGGCGTCCCAGGACCATAGAACACTACAGCACAGAAACAGGCCCTTTGGCCCTTCTTGGCTGTGCCAAACCACTTTTCTGCCTAGTCCCACTGACCTGCACGTGGACCATATCCCTCCACACCCCTCTCATCCATGAACCCGTCCAAGTTTTGCTTAATTGTTAAAAGTGAGCCTGCGTTTACCATTTCAGCTGGCAGCTCATTCCACACTCCCACCACTCTCTGTGTGAAGAACCCCCCCCACAATATTCCCTTTAAACTTTTCCCCCTTCACCCTTAACCCATGTCGTCTACTTTTTTTTCCTCCCTGAGCTTCAATGGAAAAAGCCTGCTTGCATTCACTCTATCTGTACCCATCATAATTTCATACGCCTCTATCAAATCTCACAGGACGTGCGGGTTAGGGGGATTAGTGGGGCAAATACATGGGGTTAAGGGATAGGGTCTGGGCAGGACGCTCTGTCAGAGGGTTGGTGCCGACTCAATGGGCCGAATGGCCTCCTGCACCACTGTAAGGATTCTATAATTCTAGGATGAAAAGCAGTCCCAAAATCACGAGACAATTCATCCTTGCCCGCACAGTCACATAGGTTTTCAACTGGGTTCTGCAGTTGCCTTAGAACACACAACAGATGACCTACACTCGCAAGAAACCCCATTTCTCATGACAATGACAAGATAAATATCATCTTCAATTTTTATTCTACAGATAAGATTATTCTGCAGATAAGCAACAATTATTTCTTCATGTTTCAGTCACATCTTAATAATTTGGTTAAAATAAATGACTGCATTATATTGGCAAATGTAGAGAAATAATTGTTGCTTATCTGCTCAGCGGTTTAAAAGGAATGCTTGGCAATGTTTAGTGGGAAGAATAGAAGAAGAATTAGAACAAAGAATAAAGAGGAATACAGCACTGGAGCAGGTCCTCTGGCCCTCCAAACTTGAGCCGATCATATTGTCCTACATAGACCAACCGCCTGTATCCCTTTATACCCTGCCTGTTCATGTACCTTTCCAAGTAAGTCTTAAATGTCACTAATGTAACTACCTCACTTGGCAATACGTTCCAGGCTCCCATCATCTTCTGTGTAAAAAAAAAACTTCCCTTGCAGATCTCTACAGAACCTTTCTCCCCTTACCTTGAACTTGTGCCCCCTTGCGATTGTCATTGGACCACCATTAGGTTAGCATGCCGTCGTGAAGTCAGCCCCAAACTGATAAGATTTATGTTTCACGGTGATGGTACTATAACTAATAAATGTTGCTGTTCTCAAGCCAGCGTCGCCTGTATTTGGGTTCACAGCATGTAACTGCCTGTCATTGCTGATGCATTGAAAACTGTTGCATGGGGATTGTCCCTGACTCCCCGGGTTGCTTGTTCACGTCAGCCATTTGCTGGGTTTTCACTTGTGCAGACCCAGAGCCTCCTCGCCGCTTCACACTTTGAGAAATAGGTCATCAACTTGGATTGGCATTTATCTTTTTTTGCTAAAATGAATGCTGTAAAACCTCCAGCCACTTCTGTAACACTGCCCTTCTCTGTCGCAGCCTCACCTCACCCCTGTCTTGGTTACCTCAGGACTCATTATCACAACGCTCTTCTGATTTGTCTCCCCTCACCCATGTTAATCTAATCTCATGATGTGGGTATGCCGGCGTTGGACTGGCGTAAACACAGTAAAAAGTCTGACAACACCAGGTTTTAGTCCAACCTATTTATTTGATAATATTCTCACTAGCTTTCGAGGGGACAGCTGTCCCCTCGAAAGCTAGTGAGAATATTATCAAATAAATAGGTTGGACTAAAACCTGGTGTTGTCAGACTTTTTACCTAATCTAATCTCATCCAGAGATTTGCTTTCATATTATAACTCACGGCAAATCATGTTCATTCATGGCTTCTATTCTCACTTACCTGCACTGGCGACACTTTGATTTAAAACCCTCGTCTTTGTTTTCAAATCATTCTACGACCATAGCACTTTCTACATTGCTAGATCTCTCCAGCGCTAAATTCCTATAACTTATCTGCTTCTGGTGCCTCATCACTTCACCTGGTTTCATGTTGTGTTGTGAGATCTTGAGACTTGAAAATTTAAAGATGAACCATTTCTTTATATTTTATTCTTTCTTAGAGTGTGGACATCATTGGCCAGACCAGCATTTATTGCCCTTTCCTAATTGCCCTTGAACCAAGTGGCTTTGTTTTCAAGAACAAAGAAAAAACAAAGAACGGTACAGCACAGGAACAGGCCCTTCGGCCCTCCAAGCCTGCGCCAACCACATTTACCTATCTAAACCAACCACTTACATCTGTCTATCCCTTGTTTGTTCGTATGCCAATCAAGATAAGTCTTAAATGTGGCTAAGCCTCAGCCACCTCACTTGGCAGCACATTCCAGCCTCCCACCATCCTCTGAAAAAAACCTCCCCTTCACATCTCCACTGAACCTTGAACTTGAGCCCCCTTGAAATTGTTGTTTCTGTCCTCAGAAAAATCTTCTAACTGTTCATCCTATCTATACCCCTCGTATTCACCCCTCAGCCTCCATCTTTCCAGGGAGAACAATCAATCTCCCCTCATAGCTTATTCAATCTCCCCTCATAGCTAATACCCTTCAATCTCCCCTCATTGCTAATACCCTCCACAAGATAACAACCTTTTCTGCACTCTCTCCAAAGCCGCCACATCCTCCTGGTAGTATGGTGACCAAAATTGGACACAGTATTCCAAATGCAGCCTAACCAACATTTTAAACAACTGTAACATAGTTTGCCAACTTTTATACTCGATGCCCCATCCGGTGAAGGCAAGTATGCCATGTGCTTTCTTCACCACCTTTTCCACCTGTGCTACCACTTTTAAGGGTCGGATCTCTCTGCGTGTCTATGTTCCTGATGGTTCTGCCATTTATTTTATAGCTCCCGCCAGAATTGGATCTATCAAAATGCATCACCTTGCATTTGTCCGGATTAAATTCCATTTTGCCATTTCTCTGCCCAATTTTCCACCTTAACTACATCCTGCTGTATTCTCTGACAATCTTCATCACCATCCGCAACTCCGCTAATCTTAGTATCATCTGCAAACTTGCTAATCAGACCAGCTACATTTTCTTCCAAGTCATTTATATATATTACAAACAGCAGCGGTCTCAGCACTGATCCCTGCAGAACACTACCAGTTACAGACCTCCATTCAGAAAAACACCCTTCCACTGCTACCTTCTGTATTCTATGGCCAAGCCAGTTCTGATTCTATTTAGCTAGTTCATCCTTGATCCTGTGAGATTGAATCTTCTGCACCAGCCTGCATGAGAGATCTTATTGAATGCCTTACTAAAGTCTATGTAGACAAAAATCCACAACCCTTCCCTTGTCAATCATTTCCGTCACCTCCTCAGAAAATTAATGAGACATGACCCCCCACATACAAATCCATGCTGTCTATCGCTAACAAGACCATTCAGTTCCAAATGTACATAGATCCTATTCCTAAGAATCTTCTCCAACAATTTTACCACCACTGACGTTAAGCTCACTGGTCTATAATTACCCAGGTTGTCCTTGCTACCCTTTTTAAGTAACGGGACAACATGGGCTATTCTCCAATCCTCTGGGACCTCACCAGTGGCCAACAAAGAAAAAAAGATTTCCATTTGAGGCCCAGCAATTTCATTTCTTGTCTCGCCCAGTAATCTGGCCCTGGGGATTTGACTACCTTAATGCTTTTTAATTCACCCTAACACTTCCTCCCTGGTAATGATGGTTTGTTCTAAAGGATTTACACACTCCTCCGAAACAGCATCAATCGATATCTCTCTCCCCTTTGTGAATACTGATGCAAAGTACTCTTTAAGGATCTCACCCATGTCCTTTGGTTCTACAGATAATTTCTCTCCTTTTTCCTTAAGTGGACCAACTCTTTCTCCAGCTATCCTCTTGTTCCTAATATATGTAAAAATGCCTTGGGATTTTCCTTAATCCTGTTTGCCAAGGAAATATTGTGACCCATTCTTGCCCTCCTACCTGTTTGAGCTCTTTTCTACTTTCCCCGTATTCTTTAGACAGCATTTTAAGAGTCAGCCACAGTGCTATGGATCTGAGTCACATGTAGGTCAGATCAGGTTCTGATGGCAGATTTTCTTCCTGTTGCTGGACCAGATGGGTTTTTACGAAAACAGTTTCATGGCCATGACTTTTAATTCCAGGGGAACAGTTCTCACAAAGAAATTCAAAGTGCCAAATTCGTGTGAAAATGGGAGTAACTCCTGTTGGTTTGCTTATTGGGATTTTCAGAATGAATCTCCCACACTCTTGAGTACTGCAGATCGCCTCGCAAGATTCAGTCTGAAAATCAGGGGCTTATTCCCGCTGAAGAGACCGGCAGTATCATGTCAGTGGGGCACCGAGCATGTGCTGATCCGTCATAACAGAGATTGGCGCATGCGCAGTAGACCCACACTGATACAACAATGAGGTGATGTTTCCCTCTGCGCGATTCTGGAACCTCCCAAAGGGATATACTTTACCTCGCAATCTTAAGTAAGTAGGAGCGAGGGAAGTTATTAGTTTAGATAAATTAAAGCAGGATCGGACACTCTCTATCATGAACAATTTATAGGTCTTTATTTTGAAACTAGTGACAACCTTATTAAAAATAATGAACTGAATAAGCTCCCCAATAGAATGCTGTCTGGGATAATACAGGACTCATAAATGAAACAAAAGGCTGAGAAAACCCAGTAATTCTCTAAAAGATATATATACACAACTAGCAATTGTTAGAAGTCTGAAGGTCTTTGCTGTTCAGCTCTGACACATCTTCTGAGTTGATCTATTTTTCAACTGTGGATGGTGAGTTCCATGAAGACATACATTGAACTGCAGGATTCTATATGAGTGCGCAGCCTCTCCTTCCTTCTGGCTAAAGAGAGGGCCAGATTACTCTGTTATCCTCCCTCGTGTGGGTTTATATACTTGGAATTACCTCACTGTATTTCTATAATCTGAGTGGTTTGAAGCTGTCAACAAACCTCCAATCTGAATTCTATTGGTTCCGTGTCTCTGAGCGCTTGCTTTAAAATCACTGGTCTGATTGAAGAGCCTGTTCTGCTATGCTGAAACTCTGGCTGCTGGCCTTTTGACACAACGGCTGGAATTTTACCGGCTCTGATTCTGGGGGTGGGCAAGGCTCGGAGAACAGCATTCTCCATTGGCCTCAGTCAGGAACATGCAAAACTCGGACAGAGGTGCCAGTAAAACTCTGCCCAATGATGTTGCAATATTGGCTTCTGCAGCCTACTTTCTTCACTTGAAAAATCCAAGCACAGAAACACATTTTTTTTAACGAGACAATACTACATGATTGCTTCATTTGAATTCAGCGTTTCTTTTCAGTACTTACATTCGTCAAACATTACATTTTTAACCTTCTAAACGCAACTTCATAACAAAACCGCTGGCCTACTGATTGCTGGCCAGCCTGTGACCCCACAGCACTGCCCTTGTTGACCCCCCCCAATCACTGGCCTCCTGGACCTTTCCGAGCCCAGCTCGGTGTCTCCCCAAACCCCACCACTCCACTGCTAGGAAAGCACAGTGAGCTGGGAGAATCCACGCCGCCCTCCCCGCTCCCCCCACCAACTGCCGTCACCGACACTCCCAACATCCCCCCATCCCCCCCCCCCCCCCCCCCACCCCCGAGATCTTTATTGGATTCAAATTTCACCATCTGCTGTGGTGGGATTCGAACCCAGTTCTTCAGAGCATTACCACCCCGTTAAACCGCCCCCCCCGGTCTCTGGATTACTAGTCCAATGACAAGATTGTCAATCTTCAACTACGTACATATCCCAGATATTACCAGGCATTGTACTGCTCTGTGCAGGCTGCTTCCAGAGTGTTCTCAGTGTATTACCACGTGACTCTATACATCATACTGTGGGTGGTACTCTTCCCCAGGCCCACAGTAATATTTACTGCGCCATACACCTTTACATTATGGTGGCATGCAGGCTTACAATACAACATTCCACAGCCTAAGGCCTAAGTTCTAAAATTCTCTTCTTAAATGTATCCGCCTCTCTGTCTGTATGAAGTTATATGTTTTTTTGTCTATTTCTAAGGGAACTTAAGAGAGTGGGAGGAATGTGATAATGTTGTCCCTTTAAGAGCCAATTGTTTGTGGGTCTCAGGGCCTATCAGAATGGAGTGTGTTGGATATCAGGGCATCAATCCGGGTAGGTGGAATCTGCAGGGTGAGCCCGCGAATTGGTAAGACTAGATGTGCATTTATACTGAACCAGTCAGCATATAGTTATAACTATCATCAATAAATTAATTCTGGGCCCAGTGGACTAAACAATTCATTCCGTGTGGTGTAATTCATTAAGCCCCTTAACTCATTCCGCTCTATTGGTTATTGACTATATTACCCAGTCGATAATCATTCAACCGAACATTCATTGAAATGCTTTGATTATAATTGAAATACTGATTCTAAATTGCAAACAGAAATGCTTCTGTAAGGAAAAAAAAGACTTCATAATATAAAAAGACACTTGTCACACCAGCATCAGCATCTGTACGCACAAAAAAGAGTGAAGTTCAACATTGAGCATTTTGGGAGCGACTAACCTCTGAATAACAGCACTGGAACCAAATGCGTCAGGCAAAATTAGACCTCAGCATTTCGGTCTTGAAGCAGCTTCAGCACTTGGCTGTGAGTAGATGCTGCCATTCAAACCAGGAGATGCTTTCTGCCCTTTGACCAGCAGCAGATATCATCAGCTTCACCATACAATCATCGGGTCCCAACAGTGCAGAAGGAGACCATACGGCCATCAAGACAGCACCTCCGCCAAACACAACAAAATTAGCAATTCACATTCAAGCTAAAGTTAGGAGGGATAATGGCTTGCAGGAGACTAGGAGAAAGATGTCGATGGCTTCAGCAGTGGAGCACTTAGTCATGAACAGTTCTACGTAGTTCTGTTACATAATTAAAAATCCATAGCCGTTATACTGAGTGACATTGGGTCTCAGAGTGAGGTGCGTCTGACCACATCTCACCTGTTGGTTTACACAGACTGTGTACATAATGAGAACATTAGAGCGTAAGATAGATTTCATAACTTGTGTTCTCCTTAAAAATATGCACATCGGTAAAAGTATAGTTGTAAGTGAAGGGGGTGGTATATTATAAACTTTTCCCGTTTAATAAATGTTTTATTCTTTTGTTAAAGGTTAATTGACAATTCTGTGACTCTTTTCATCTGTGTTTCCAAACAAAAAATAAAAGTTAGGATTTGTCAAGCCAGGTTCCACTCTGGGACCTGACTGTCCAGTAACAACACAGCTGAAACTGTAACATAATGTATGCATTTGAAAATCCTTCATCTTTTATGCTGATTTTGTTGAACTAGAGTGGATTGCACTGACTCATAATAAGCCCACCCCAATCTGCTTAAGTTTTTTTAAATTCATTTGTGGGTCATGGGCATCACTGGCTGGCCAGCATTTATTGCCTGTCCGTGGTTGTCCTTGTGACATAATCCTTCCAGAGGGCAGTTGAGACTCAATTACATTGCTGGGGCTCTGGTGTTACATGTAGGCCAGACTGGGTAAGGATGGCAGATTTCCTGCCCTAAAGGACATTAGTGAACCAGATGGGTTTTTCCAACAATTGACAATGGATTCATGGTCATCAGTAGATTCTTAGTTCCTGATTTTTAAAATTGAATTCCAATTCCACCAGCTGGAATTCGAACCAGAGTCCCCAGATCACCAGCTGAGTTTTTGGATCAGTTTCTTGGATCAATAGTCTCGTGAGAGTACCGCAAGGCCATTGCCACCCCTATGATGTTGGTTGAGGAGTAAATATTTCCTAGGACACTGAGAAGAACTCCTTATGTCCACCTGTAAGGATAGATAGGACTTTAGCATCTCATCCAAAAGATAGCTTCTCCAACTATGTAGCACTCCAACTGTGTACCACACCGGGAGTGTCAGCCTAGATTATAAGCTCAAGTCAATGAAGTGGACTTGAACCCAGAATCCTCTAACTTAGAGGCAAGAGTGCTGCCCATGGAGGAGAGGCTGTTGTTGCAGTATTTTGCCGCTGAAGATTGTTGCTCTGTTAAATACAGTGAAAATAACTAAGGGTCTATGCTGTTCAAAAATCATTTTCTACGTCAAAAGAAGCCAATTTAATGAATGCATTTCACTCAAATTAACTTTCCCATACTTATCCCCTCATGCCTCTCCTTCACCCAGTGTCTGCCACTTATAGTGCACACATCAATCTAGCTGGTGAATAATGATCTTGCTGTAGACAGTGCCTGAAGGTTCTCAGGTTCTAAAAAGCTCACAAGTATTGTCTATAAGTCTGCTTAGTCACTTGGGTCATTTCAAAACAACGTGTGGTTCCTTTTATTACAAGCCTTTCTGTCAGACATTTCCCTGGTGGGGCAGTTAAACAGAAACTTATTAAATGTTCTTTCTCTTCCTTTTAGTTGAGTCAAAAAACATTTTCAATAAAACACCACAGTATCATTTGATTAACTGGCTGCAGAAGATCATCAGGAGAGCTGCCAAAAAATAGAATTACGTGCCCACAAAGTAGTTTTATTGTGATTGAGCATCTCTCCATTGAGCATCTGTAGTTATATCTAGGAAACAGAAGCAATGGTAGGCCATTTGGCCCTTTGAGCCTGCCTTCCCATTCATTACAATCAAGGTTGATAATCAAATTCACTATCTTATTTCCCCTTCCCTCCACATCCTTTGATCCTTAGATCCAAGAGCTCTAAGTGATTTTCTCTTGACATCTTACAATGTTTTGGCCTCAACTACTTTCTGTGGTAGTGAATTCCACACATTCACCACCCTCTGGGTGAAGAAATTTCTCCACACCTCAGTCCTAAAAGGTTTACCCCTTATCGTCAAACTATGACCCCTAGTTCTGGACTCACCCACCATTGGGAACATTCTTTCAGAATCTACTCTGTCTAACCGGGTTAGAATTTTATGAGTTTCTATGAGATCCCTCTCACTCTCCTGAACTCCTGTGAGTACAATCCTAACTGACTCACTCTCTCCTCATATGACAGACCTGCCACCCCAGTGATCAGCCTAGTAACCTTTTCCTCCCTCTCTTGCTACACTCTCTTGATGGCAAGGACATAATTTCTAGTATTGTTTACATGCTTACAGCTCATTTACTGCATGAGTACTACATTTCCACATGCAAATGCTAGTGTTTAGTGCCTATTCGTTCTTATTTACAAATAATTGTAACTCTTTGCTGTGCCTCTCCTGACGATGGCTTCCATCTTCCATCTCCTTTCTACCTGAGCCCATACAAAGCTCTGCTGCCCATATCCTAACTTAAATCAAGTCCTGTTCACCCCTCACCCCTCTGTTGACTGGCCTACATTGACTCCCAGTCGGAAAACTTCTCAAATTTGAATTTCTTTCCCTTGTTTTCAACTCCCTCCTTTACATTTGTAATCACCTCCAGCCCTTCAACCCCCCCATATATTTGTGATTTTCTAGTTCTTAGTTACAGCTTCCCTAATTTTAGCCCCTCCGCCTGTGATTGCCAGCTGCCTAGGCCCTAAGCTCTAGAATTCCCTTCTAGAGTCCTACAATGCAGAAGGAGGCCATTCAGCCCATCGAGTCTGCACTGACCACAATCCCATCCAGGCCTTATCCCCATTCATTCACTCTACCTACTGCACCGACACGAAGAGGCAGTTTAGCATGGCTAATCCACCTAACCCGCACATCTTTGGACTGTGGGAGGAAACCAGAGGAAACCCACACAGACAAGGGGACAGCATGCAGACTCCACCCAGACTGTGACTCGAGGCCGGGAATTGAACCTGCATCCCCAGTGCTATGAGGCAGCAGTGCTAACCACTGTGCCACCAATTGAACTGAGGGAGGTGGTGGAGTGCAGCACTGAGTGAGGGACAAGGGAGGCAGGAAGGGAGGTGGGGGATAGGAGAGTCAGCTTGAATAGAGTCAGGGGGAAAAGTGCCCACCTGGATGCAATTCAGATCCGACTTGGAAATCTGTTCCCAGGCACCCCCAGAAGCACTCAGCCTGATAAAAAAGCACCTCCAACAACATGGCACTCCCTCATCTCTGCACTAGAGCCTCAGGATTGTTTTTTGTGCTCTGGAGTGGCACTTGTACCCGGAGCCTCAATGGCAAGAGAGCTACCAAATGCTCCACAGTTGTCACACATGGTGGGATTTCCTTCCTGCGCTCATCCCAAAACCATAAATTCCTGCCCGGGGTCAATGGACCTTTCCATTGTCCACCTCTCGCCCACTCCGATTCCTATGGTGGGCAGGGCAGTAAAATTCCAGCCATGGGGTGGTATTTTCTGGCCAAGCTCACCACAAGACCTGTCTGAAGTCAACGGGCCTTTCCATTGTCCGCCTCTCGCCTGCTCTGATTCCCATGGTGGACGAGAATGGTACAATTCCTGCCATTAAGTGGTATTTTCTGACCACGCTCACCCCAAGACCGGATTATCCCACCCAAAGTCAATGGACCTTTGCATGGTCCTGTCTCTCACACTACGATTCCCATGGCAGGCATGAAGGGAAAATTCCACCCATAATATCAATTTCCATATGCTTGTGTTTAATTTTTAATGACCTCGGATAACTTGCGTGTTCAGTAGGAAATTGACTTGGAACTTTATTTTAGTTCTGGTAACACGCGACACAATTTTGGTGTTGATTTTCGTGGCGCTCAGTAATTTATGTATCATTGAAGTACTTCACCATGAACATTTCTTAGTTCCTTAAATTAATTATTCTCTTACCACTCCAGAGTAACAAAATTTGACAGTTAGACTGCAATTAGATACTGATTACAGCTGGTATTTCTATAGTGTGACATTACCTGGCAGGGCTGAACTGCTGCGCGTACATTGCAATGATGTGGTAGCAATAACACTCAACATTCTTGGTTCTCCGAGTATTTACATGATGGTAAACAAGGGCCTCAGAGAGTGGGTACTCTGAAATTTCATCGCAACCATTTCAGTTCAAATTTAGCCTACCCTGATGGAATGAAAAAAATCTCCTTCACCTGCTCACTGTAGGATAGGAAATGAGTTGAAGTAGTTTTAATCCAGCGCTTAACAAGTGCAGCTCCCTGCCACAACACTCTTAACAACCTGGCAATAAATTGACAATCTGACTCAAGAAAGGGCAACATAAAATAGGAACGTACATATTTGTCCAGTAGGAGATACTTCTCCGCGTTAAGATGAAGCCCATTGTTGCTCCAAAATGAAAGCTTGGTTCTGCAGCAGACTGTGCTGTGGAGATTAGGATTCATTCAACAACACTGCACCTTTGAAATGAAAATATGTTCTGTATCCTTGCACTGATATCCTTTGAGTTGATGAGCACAGAAATTCTTGTCCAAAAAAAAAATGATAGGCGTAATAATCCTAAATCAAATCTGTGACAAGGTCAAACCACATTGATTTACAATGGCCTGGCATGTTGAATGAAATTTAAATAAGCCAATTCGAAAAAAGTCACAAACATCTTGTGTCTTCCTCTTCCCTCTTTTTCTTTCTACTCGCTCCTCGCTCTCCTCCCTCTCCCCTTCCCCATCCTCTTTCCTCAAGACAACAGGCAGGATTTCCATCCCCTCCCCCCCACCGCTGCGGCATGTTCACTAACAGCCGAGGTGGCTCGCCATTGGCCCCTAGTTGGATATTACCGTGCCGCCAATGCCTACGGTGCATTGTGCTGCTTGCCCATCCCACTGCTGGGGGAACTGCCACAGTAGGAGGGGGTCACCGTTGGCAGAACCTGGAGGATCCCACAGGCGTGAAGGGCCGGGAAATCCTACTCATTGAATCCTAGTGGCTGACACAGTGGTTTGCCATGCTGCCTCACAGTGCCAGGGAGACAGGGAAACTGGGTTCGATTCCTGGCTTGGGTCACTGTCTGTGCGGAGCCTGCACATTCTCCCCGTGCCTGCATGGGTTTCCTCCAGGTGCTCCGGTTTCCTTCCACACTCCAAAAATGGGCTGATTCAGTTGATTGGCCATACTATATTGCCCCTTACTGTTTGAGAACTAGCAGGGTAAATACGTAGGGTTACAGGGAGAGAGCCTAGGTGGGATTGGTGTCAGTGCAGGCTAGATTGGCTGAATTACCTTCTTCTCCGCTGTTGGGAATCTATAATCTATACTTACAGTTCTTTGGTGATCAGAAGTCAATCAATGAGTGAAAGATAGAGAGGCTAATGCATCTCTTGTGGCATTTCATCTGAGTTAAATTTGATTAGTCGCTTGAAGTAACATTTTGTAGCCCTCAACAAAGCATCAGAGGCCTCCTATATAATTCAAGACAATCCCTTTATTATTCCCAATTGTCAAGCATGGTATTGAAGGGGGATTTAAAGAATAGATTTAGAGGGAATAATATCGTTGGTCTAGGTGCCCGTACAACAATTTATATTCTTAAGTGCTGTATAACAATCTTTATTTGTAGGAATAGATATTATATTGTGAATGTGTATGAATTTATTGCTCTATGATCACAAAAGGCAAGTACATCAGCTTCACCATGTTAACAGAAGTTCAGAATATTAAAACGACGCGAAATGGATACTAGCTGGATTAGCCACATTCCTGAGCACAATTAGTTGGCTTTATCACAAGCTTGTGTTCAACAGCAGAGGCAGTTGCCACAGATACACGTGGCTGGTACCAACTTACAGTCCAAGGTCTCAGATGGAAACCAGATACATAAGATTAGGGAGGGCATTCATAAAAAATAATAAGGAGGCCCACTGGACAAGGAGTATTGTAAACTCAAGGACTCCTGATGGGAGAATTGAAGATAATATTAATGAGTTACCATGAGTACCGTCCATGAGACCACGAGCTGATCATACACAAGCCCACCTTATATAATGCTTTATTCATTGGTTATGAGACAAATGTATGGAATCTGTAATCAATATTATTGGATAAGGTGCAGCCGTGATAGGCTGTATGGATGTGTGAAAAATTTATAAGAAAGATGTTCGTCAGAGAGAGGCACTGGGCTTTACCAGAAGCCATCTCCCTGCTGTTGTAAATAAACTGATGCAAGGACCGACCCTGAGCGTTGAGTGATTTCTTTGAGACTCTTTTCCACTAACACATGGGAACTAGGATTCTGTATTATAGACATATTTACCAGTAATCCAATGGGGATATCCAGAGATGGAATGAATGCTTCCTAAGATAAGGAATCAACAGCTGGTTTCAGAGCCCAGTCAGTGAAAGAATAATCATATAAAGTCTCAGGATGCAATGGATCAAATCAATGCTCTTGTAGCCTTGTTCTTG
Organism: Carcharhinus amblyrhynchos; assembly: GCF_965287045.1. Lineage (NCBI taxonomy): Eukaryota > Metazoa > Chordata > Chondrichthyes > Carcharhiniformes > Carcharhinidae > Carcharhinus > Carcharhinus amblyrhynchos. Next base: position 9,276,432 of record NC_137328.1, read on the forward strand.
CATTGCTCTGCTCTGTTGACCTTGATAATCTTTATCAAGATCTTTGCAGCTCTATTGTCAACAGCACCGTTTTTCATTAAGTATGATGTGGTATGGGATTTCCCAAGGCTAGTGAAAGTCGCCTGGTAAATGTAAGTTCTGTAAAATGCTTTGCATCATTTTCACTTCACCGGAACTGTATCACAGGATTGTTTCAGTGCAGAGGGAGGCCATTCGGCCCATTGTGTCTGCACCGGCTCTCCAAATGTGCATGATGACTTAGTGCCATTCCCCTGCCTTTTCCCCAAACCCCCGAGCATTATTTCTGGGCGGCTCGGTGGCACAGTGGTTAGCATTGCTGCCTCACAGCGCCAGGGACCCGTGTTTGATTCCCGGCTTAGGTCTCTGTCTGTGAGAAGTCTAAGTATTCTCCTCGTGTTTGCGTGGGTTTCCTCCCACAGTCCGAAAGACCGTGCATTGACCATGCTAAATTTTCCCTCAGTGTACCCAAACAGGCGCCAGAGTGTGGCGACTTGGGGATATTCACACTAACTTCATTGCAGCGTTAATGTAAGCCTACTTGTGATTATTAAATAAATAATCTAAACTCCATTCCAGTTGAAGAAACAATTGATGATGTTGAGTAAGTGGCTGCAATTCAAACTTAGCATTCAGACGACATCTTTTAAGCATTCCAATTTGGCATTTGTAGATTTTCAGTACTTTTAAAGTACATTAATTTATTACTCATTATATAATCCATTACTGTGTTTATCATCTATTGTACAATATTGTGCTACTTAACTAATCGTTGACAGGGCAGCTGAACTGGAAGCACAGCAGGTCCAGCGAGCATTGCTTCCCATTTTTGTAATAATATTTTATTATAAGACCTTTTTCGAGCACTTCTCCACTGCTTGAATATTATTTATGGTCACTGTCGAGAAACACCAATGTGATTTATAATTTGTAATTATGTATGCAGTGCGAACATGTTTTAAACGCTGTTTACCAAAAGAAAACATTCTAATGATAGGATTTTAGACTCAGTAATTATAAAATCTATGCCACAGAATCTTGTTGCTGGCTTTTAAACTCCTCAAATGTTGTAGCCCAATTTAATGTCCATTGTGACATAATTAGGTGCAACATGGCAATCTTCCTGTACTCCATATTAACGTGTTGTCCAATTTATCACACTCTCTTCCAATCAACGACATGTTCTGTTCAACATATTGCAACCTCCTAGGTCTACTTCACTGTCAGTACACCAATCCAGCATCTCATTTAACAACATTGTAAACTCTCCTATGCCTTTCCCGATTCCCTGGTTCTGCTCTGAGTCTCTGTCATCACATACTATTGGGGCCTGGGGCAAGTAAGGGCTCTCCTTTTTTAAAACAAACAGGGTTAATATTTTAATAACACACAAGTGATGTTAATGCATCTTCCCGATCTTTATTGAGGCTGACACTAGTGCAATATTCAGTACCATTTGCAACTCCTCAGATACTGAAGCTGTCGGTGTCAAAATGCGCCAAGTTGTCGAAAATGTCTGGGTTTGGGTTGACATATGGCAATGGCCATCTCCAACAAGAGAGAATTAAACTATCGCCCCTTGACATTCAATGGCATTACCATCACTGAATTCCACTACTTTCACCATTTGGTGGGGTTATCATTGACCAGAAACTGAACTGGTGCAGCCATTTGAATTCTACAAGAGCAAGTCAAAAGCTGGGACTCCTGAGGCAAGTAACTCACCTCCTCTCTTCCCAAAGCCTGTCCACCACTGACAAGGCAAATGTCAGGAGTGTGATGGAATACTCGCCATTTGCCTAGACAAGCACAACTCTAAGAACACTCAAGAACTTGACACCATCCAGGACAAAGCAGCCGTTTGATTATCACCCCATCCACAAACATTCACCCCCTTTACCACTGATGAATTTTGGCAGCTGTGTGTACCATTCACAAGATGCACTGCAGGAACTCAGAAGTCTCTTTAGAAAGCACCTTCCAAACCCATGACCACTACCATCCAGAAGGAAAAGAGCAGCAGGTTCATAAGAGCACTATCACCTGGTGGTCCCCATACAGGTCATTCGCCATCCTCACTTGGAAATATATCACCATTCCTTCTCTGTCAATGGATTAAATCCTGGAATTCCCAGCCTAACAGCACTGTGGGTGTACCTGCATCACACGGACTGCAACAGTCCATGTGGTGTAGGGGAGGTGATGGCCTAGTGGCATTCTCGCTAGGCTATTAATTAAGGAACTCAGCTTATGTTCGGCGTACCTGTGTTCGAATCCCACCACAGCAGCTGGTGGAATTTGCAAACAATAAAATATATCTGGGATTAAGAATCTACTGATGACCCTGAAATCATTGCCAATTGTTGGAATAACCCATCTGGTTCACTAACGCCCTTGAGGGAAGGAAATCTGCCGTCCTTACCTGGTCTGGCCTACCTGTGACTCCAGAGCCACAGCAATGTGGTTGACTCTTAACTATCCTCAGGCAATTAGGGATGGGCAATTAATGTTGACCTAACCAGTAACATCCACACACTGTAAATGAGTACAAAAAAGCTACTCTCCTCTTGTCCATATCAGCTAGATGTTGACACTTGGTGGACTATATTTGGAGTTTAATAGTTTTAAATTAGAGGTGAACTTTTTGCCATTTTTTATTTTCTCCTGGTTAACTGCTTGAGTCAAATGGATTTCAGAGGTAACTTTCCCCATGATCAACCTCAAAAAACCCTGGCGTTTTTCTGAAAGGCTGTACTACTCAAAGTTCTAGGATATTATTGATTCCATGGGTCTATCTGTGCATCCTTTTACACACACTAATGCACCACTCAGGAATCAAAGAAACCATTAATCCAATCCACATAATTAAATGCCATCTTTTTCAGATATGGGCACAATGCCATTGTTTTAAGCAATTTACCACTTGGCATTTTTTAGGCTTGCGCAGTATAATTTGCTGTGGACTTGTATATAAAAAAAAACTCCCATTTTGGCTATGATCCATGATGTCTCACTGTGCTCTGGCACAGGTACAATGGGATGCCGTCATCAATCGTAGCCATGCTTGGGAATGTATGAACACAGTAGTTTGATATATTGACTGATATGGGTTATTCAAAAGGAAAACATGGGCAATACGTCACAGATAATGGTTATTTGATGTGCACTCAGTGGGATTAATCTGCAATGGAGAAATCACTGTGGGCCAATTCAAAGTGGAGAATGCAGGATATCAAAGGAAATAAAGGCTGAGAACCTGTTCTGCCATTCAATAAGATCATGGCTGATCTTCTCAGCGCTACTTTTCCACATTGCCCCATTATACCTTAATTAGTTAATGGGTGGGATTCTCCTGTAAACTGGAGATTCCTGCCTGACTTCAATGGGCCTTTACATGGTGCCCACCGTCCTCCCACCACCACCCACTAGAATCCCAGTGGCGGGTGGGATGGCAAATTTCTGGCCAATGCATCTAGGTGGAATTTAATGTTGGCAAGTGTGAGGTGGTCCACTTTGGTAGGAAGAATGGTAGGAAGGACTATTACTTACGTGGCGAAAAACTGCAGCAGGCGACGGTGCAGAGGGACCTCGGGGTCCTTGTGCATGAGTCGCAAAAACCCAGCTTGCAGGTGCAGCAGGTGGTCAGGAAGGCGAATGGGATGCTGGCCTTCATAGCGAGGGGGATTGAATATAAAAGTAGGGAGGTCTTGCTGCAGCTGTAAAGGGCATTGGTGAGGCCGCAGCTGGAGTACTGTGTGCAGTTTTGGGCGCCGCACCTGCGCAAGGATATTTTGGCCCTGGAGGGAGTGCAGAGGAGGTTTACTAGGCTGATACCGGAGTTGAGGGGGTTGAGCTATGAGGAGAGGCTGAATAAACTAGGCTTGTACTCGTTAGAGTTTAGAAGAATGAGGGGAGATCTCATTGAGACGTATAAGATGATGAATGGGATGGATAGGATAGAGGTGGAGAGACTCTTCCCGCTCAAAAAAGACAGTAGGACTAGGGGGCACAGCCTCAAGATAAAGGGGAGGCGGTTTAGAACGGAGTTGAGGAGGAACTTCTTCACTCAAAGGGTGGTGAATCTCTGGAATTCTCTGCCCGTTGAAGTGGTGGAGGCTGCCTCGCTAAATATTTTTAAGAAGCGGGTTGATGGGTTCTTGATAAGAGAGGGGATTAAGGGTTATGGGGAGAGGGCGGGAAAGTGGAACTGAGCCACAACAGATCAGCCATGATCTTATTGAATGGCGGGGCAGGCTCGAAGGGCTAGATGGCCTACTCCTGCTCCTATTTCTTATGTTCTTATGTTCTTATGTCTATTGACCTCTCTCATGAACATACTCAGTGCCTGAGTTTCCACATAATGGGCAGCACGGTGGCACAGTGGTTAGTACTGCTGCCTCTCAAAGCCAGGCACCCAGATTCAATACTGGCCTTGGGTCACTGTCTGTGTGGAGTTTACACGTTCTCCCCGTGTCTGCGTGGGTTGCCTCTGGGCGCTCCAGTTTCTTCCCACAGTCCAAAGACGTGTGGGTTAGGTCGATTGGCCATGCTAAATTAGTATCGGGGGGTTAGCAGGGTAAATATGTGGGGTTATGGGAACAGAGACTAAATGGGATTGTGGTCAGTTCAGGCTCGATGAGCTGAGTGACCTCTTTCTGTACCTTAGCCATGATGTGCCGGCGTTAGACTGGGATGGGCATGATGAGAGGTCTCATAACACCAGGTTTAAGTCCAACAGGTTTATTTGGTATCACAAGATTTCAGAGCACTTCTCCTTCATCAGGTGAGTGACGGGTTGAGTTCACAAACAGGGCATATATAGACACAAACTCAATTGCAAGATAATGGTTGGAATGCAAGTTTCTATCGGTAATCAAGTCTTTACAGGTACAGACAATGTGACTGGAGAGAGGGATAATCACAGGTTAAAGAGGTGGGAATTGTCTTAAGCCAGGGCAGTCAGTATGATTTTGCAAGCCCAGGCCAAATGGTGTGGGTTACACATAGTGTGATATCAACCCAAGATCCCAGTTGAGACCATCCTCATGTGTGCAGAACTTAAGAACATAAGAAATAGGAGCAGGAGTAGGCCATCTAGCCCCTCAAGCCTGCCCCGCCATTCAATAAGATCATGGCTGATCTGAAGTGGCTCAGTTCCACTTTCCCGCTTTCTCCCCATAACCCTTAATCCCCTTGCCTACCAAAAACCTATCTACCCATGTCTTAAATATATTTAGCGAGGTAGCCTCCACTACTTCAATGGGCAGAGAATTCCAGAGATTCACCACCCTTTGAGTGAAGAAGTTCCTCCTCAACTCCGTTCTAAACTGCCCCCCCTTATCTTGAGGCTGTGCCCTCTCGTCCTGTGTGTTTATGTCCATTATCTTGCAATTGAGCCTGTGTCTATATATGCCCTGTTTGTGAACCCAACTCTCCACTCACCTGATGAAGTGGCAGCGTACCGAAAGCTCATGATTCCAAATAAACCTGTTGGACTTTAACCTGGTGTTGTGAGACTTCCTACTATTCTGTTATTTAAATATTCTATCATTCTATGATTCGTCTGATGAAGAAAATTCCAAAGATTCACTATCTTCTGAGTGAAGAAATTCCTCCTCATCTCAGTCCTGACTTGATTGTCCCTCATTCTGAGACTATGTCTCCTGGTTCTACATGCCACCTTGTCCACCCCTCCCCTCCAACCCCAGAAAACATGCTTCCTGCATCCATGTCATCAAGCCCCTGTAGTAAGTTAGTTAGGTCAGTTGGCTGGACGACTGGTCCATGCTACAGAGCGACACCAACAGATTGGGTTCTCCAATTGTCTTTCTTCATTTCTCTTTCCCTTCACTCTTTCCTCCTACTTCATTCCCCTTCCTTTACTTTTTCTCCCCCCGCTTCCCCTTTGCTACATTCTACCTCTGTCCCATCTTTCCTCCCCACTCCCCCAACATCTTCATCTGTCACAGCTTACAGCTTCTCTGCCGTTTGGCCAATCACACCTTCTATTTTCTCTGTGGACAGCTATTAGCAGCCTTTTTCCCTAATTTCAATGGCTATGCTTCATCTTTCATTCTCTCACCCTGCAGTATAAATATCTCCCATTCTCTATGCCTTTTAGCTTTGATAAAGGGTCATCTGGAAACATCTGGAAACATCAGCACGTTTCTCTACTTACAGATGCTGCCAGACCTGCTGAGTTTTCTCTTTGGGGTTCAGGAATCATAGAATCCCTACAGTGCAGAAAGAGGCCTTTCAGCCCATCGAGCCTGCACCGACAACAATCCCAGTCAGGCCCTATCCCCATAACCCCATATATTTACTTTGCTAATCCGTCAGACACTAAATGGCAATTGAGCATGGCCTATCAACCTAACCTGTACAGTTTTGGAGTGTGGGAGCAAACCGGACCACCCAGAAAAAAACCACGCAGACACAGGGAGAATGTACAAACTCCACACAGGCAGTCACCCAAGGCTGGAATTGAGCCGGGTCCCTGGTGCAGTGAAGCAGTCATGCTAACTACTATGCCACTGTGTTACCCACGTATTGGTGTACTTAATCAGTTTTCAAGTAAGTGCAATATAAATATGCTCAAAATGTTGTTGACATGTCCTTACACCCAACATAACCAACTTAGGTTTAATTTAGACTCTACTCAGAGACCTGCAAATAAGCACAATTGGTAGAGACCACATACAATATGATTCAATTATTTATATAAGGACCGAGTTGTGGATTAGGACCGATAAGATGGGGCCATACCATTGATTGAATTAATGGAAATTCAAGATGGAATGGGAGCTCCTCCATCATGCATCAAAATTCTTAATGCCAACAATTGAGGTCACATGAAGACCTTTCAAAAAAGCACAGATGAAACTGGTAAAATTTCACATAGTTCATAGGATTATTCGAGTTATATCACAGACATCAACAGAACATCAGAAAATGAAGGATTTGCAGGCCTTTGGAATGTCATTTACATTGGTCTCAACCGAATGCTTAACAAAGTCCTGTGTACTCTGACTTGGAACCCTTCAGATACGTATTAGTGATACCTGGTCAAGCTTCTTGCACTTGTGTCAGACCCAAACTATGCATTAATCAAAACAGCAACAAGAAAAATCAATCTGCTTTCCTGTGAGGCAGTTGTAATATCTGTAAAGCTCGTGTGACAATCAGTAACTCTGCCCTATCTAGTTAGCCCCATTCACAAGTCAGTGTTACTTTATTGGCAGTGTCACTTGAAGCAATACATTAGAGTCACAACCAAAACCAATTGAGAACATGTTAGCGAAAAGCTTACAGTAGAAATAGTGCAGTCACACTAAATAATACAAAATGTAGTTTTCATCATGGAGTAGTTATGATTCCACCTGGTGTTACTATTTGTATGTATTTAGCCACATCACAAATAAGCTTACATTAACACTGTGATGAAGTTACTGTGAAAATCTGCTAATCATGACACTCCGGCGCCTGTTCAGGTACATTGAGGGAGAATTTAGCATGGCCAATGCACCTAACCAGCACATCTTCCAGACTGTGAGAGCGTTACAGTGGCACAGTGATTAACACTGCTGCTTCACAGTTCCAGGGACCTGGTTCAATTCCTGGCTTGGGTCACTGTCTGTGTGGAGTTTGCACGTTCTCCTTGTGTCTGTGTGGGTTTCCTCCGGGTGCTCCGGTTTTTTCCCACAGTCCAAAGATGTGCGGGTTAGGTTGATGGGCCATGCTAAAATTGCTCCTTAGTGTCCTGAGATGCATAGGTTAGAGGGATTAGCGGGTAAATACATAGGGATATGGGGTAGAGCCTGGGTGGGATTGTGATTGGTGCGGACTCGTTGGGCCAAATGCATTGTAGGCTTTCTATGATTCTATAAAACCAAAGCACCCAGAGGAAACCCACACAGACACAGAGAGAAAATGCAAACCCTGCACAGACAGTGACTCAAGCAGGAATTGAACCTGGGTCCCTGGAGCTGTGAGGCAGCAGTGCTAATCACTGTGCCACCTTAACATTAATCTGCCTGCATCAAGAGTTTGCAAAACACGTAACATAAGAACATAAGAAATAGGAGCAGGAGTAGGCCACCTAGCCCTTCGAGCCTGCCCCACCATTCAATAAGGTCATGGCTGATCTGAAGTGGATCAGTTCCACTTTCCCACTTTCTCCCCATAACCCTTAATTCCCTTGTCTATCAGAAACCTATCTCCCCGTGACATAAATATATTCAATGAGGTAGCCTCCACCACCTCGACGGGCAGAGAATTCCAGAGACTCACCACCCTTTGAGTGAAGAAGTTCCTCCTCAACTCCGCTCTAAACTGCGCTCCCCCCCCCTTATTTTGAGGCTGTGCCCTCTAGTTCTGCTATCCTTTCTAAGCGGGAAGAATCACCCTGTAGTAGTCCAGCAACTTGTGCACATGCCCCAGTTTCTGTATCTGTGTCATTATGGAGGAGTGCTGCATTGTCAGAGGTGCCGTCTTTCAGAAAAAGTCACCCCATTTTGAATTCAAAAGGTCCCCTTGCATTGTTTCGAAGAAGGGAAAAAGAGTTCTCTTCAGTAACTTGGCCAATATCTATCCCTCAAACTGTATCATTAAAATGAGCAATCTTGTTATTATCTTACTACCAGTGGTGAGAACTCACTGTACACAAATTTGATCCCTGCTTTCGAAGAGTAACAATAATTCAGATACAGCTCATTAGTTTCAAAGTGCTTTGGCACACCCTACAGTGGTGAAATGCACCAGTGGAACACAGAATTTTCTTTTATTCTTTCATTCGATCCATAGCGTACAGTTTTTGGGGCTGGTTAGCATTTAATTTGACAAGTATCTCAAAGGCACTGCCTGAGAGAGTGACGAGAGGCGGGATGCCTCACATCCTTTAAAAAGTACCTGGATGAGCACTTGGCAAGCCTTAACACTCAAGGCGATGGGGCCAATTGCTGGCAAGTGAGATTAGGTGGGGCAGGTCAGGGCCTTTCATGCATTGATGCAGACTCGATGGGCCGAAGGGCCTCTTCTGCACTGTAGTATTCTGTGATTCTGTGAAATAGCTGCGCTTCCCCAGTGGTTAGCACTGTGATAATGCAGGAGTTTGTAAATGAAGCCGAACATTATGGAATTGTCAGTAAATGGCCCTTCTCCTGTCTGGGCAAAGGAGGGAACAACATTGATAAAGCTGTTGAAGATGGTCGGGTCAAAGATGTGACATGGTTGAACTCAGGCGATGAGGTCTTGCAGCACATTAGGCATGGCTTCAGTTGCCGGAGAACTTTCTTCCTGGCCTCAGTTTGTCTGGAGATAGGGAGGGGAAGAGGAGGAAACAATAGAGACAATGTCAGGACAATCTTGGAGACAAAATAATCCGTCAAATGTATTGGAGAGAGGGCTGGAGATGGAGATTAGAGGAGGGAAGTTAGCCATGAAGAAGGGGAACCCAGTGTTACTCTCAACTTTCAGGATAACTTTGTGTGATGATAGTAGACAGTTATATATATATGTATGTATGTTGAAAATTTCAGCTTTATTCTACAGACAGTCAGTGTGTCTGAAAGATGTTTAGCTCAAGGGTTGTAAAAGCAAGTTAATTATTCATTTCAGCTAGGAATTTGCTTCTTTGAAAGAGCTCATGGAGTTTTGTTTACTCAAGAGATTCCTTGGAAAGTTGATTGACAGGATCATGTGATAATGTGACTAATGTGCAGAGCTGGGTCTGCAGTAGGGAAAAAATAAACTAAGCAGTTGCTTTTGGAGGCCTGTTGAAGTCAGAGGCATGTACAGGCTTTTCCTGAGAAATCAATCTCTCTCTACCAAATTTCTCTGAATGTTCCAAGACTGTTAATATTGTTATGGTCCAGGTTAGAAACTCCAAAGTGCTTTATGAAGCCCATCCAAACCATAAGTTTTACATCTTGAGTTTGGCTAGGATAAGCATGAGATGCTTCACTTAAGGTGTGATTCAAATGACCCAGTAGGGAGCTTTAATCAAAATAAATTTATTTAAGAATATAAGTAATGTGCATAATAAGAAAATTAGCAAGGACTTTATCAATTACAAGCAAGAAACAAAGCAACCATTATCATATATAGCTTTTAATTAATACTTCTAATGTGTTCCAATTTAAACCAAAATCCAATAAACAAAACCCTTCAAACATGTCTATCATTGCACAGGCTACAGCTCACTTAATACAGCAATCCATTTCCCTGGGTTAAATGCTGATTTCAAATGATCTTGAAAAATCAGAACAGTTTATAATCTTCAAAACACCAAAACACAGATTCTTTACTGCAGGTTGGCAAACAAGATGTGCTTTCAGCTAATTAGTAAAAATTCCAAAATAAAACCAGAGAGAGAGGCTTCTTTCACATTTTTTTTAACACAACAGCCAGAACGAAACTAAAAATAAACCTTGTCACATGACCAGCACATAGTTTTTTTTCTATTTCTCCTCCCACCAATGATATCACCTGAGGCTGTAAGCTGCAGAGATCATGATTTTAAAAAAATCTCTTAAAGGGACACTAACATCATAACATTTTATAGCGAGAATGCTTAGTTTACTAACTATTTATTTGAAAGTTGTTTTGATCTATGCATAAGTGGGGCTTATTTGGAACTGAAACAGTCATGAGCTAGAAAGCAAAGTTGGTTACTTTTATTTTTAAAATATTGTTCAACTGTTAGTGGTTAAGCTGCTTCATTCGTTAGAGTTATGGTTAAACTGTGTTATTAAATAAAGTTTGGTTCAAGCATCCATATTTTGTCAGTGGAACCATTCCTGAAAAGAAATATCCTATCCTCACATTTGTTAAAAAGAAAAAAAGTTGTTGGCGTCTAGTCTCACTTCTGAACATAATTTGGGATTCTGATTCAGTTACCTAACATTTGGAATATTAACCAGTTGTAACAAAAGTGAACGAAGCACTGTAAAGTTTGATATGTTTGTCCCAAATCTGTCAATTGATGACAAGAGCAATTGTGTGTCAGTCATTCTCATTTTTCAGCCCTTAAAGTTAAGCTAATAAGGATGGGGATCTTAATAGGAATGCAACAAGAGGACAAGACCTGATTTATTTGATTTTATGAGTTCCTAGAAGTTAAAGGTGACCAGTTAGTTGATGAGAGAATACACTGAAGGCCAAACATTACCTCAAAACATAAGAGCAGAATTCATGATGAACTTCAAACTTCAACATTTCCATGATTTTATAAAATAGGTTAAGGCATGAAATTGTCTTGCAAGTACGCATGAGATGACTAGAAGGACATGGTTACTAAAATAGACTCAGTGGAATATAACTAAAAAACTCCAGTGCCACAGGTACTACTCATCACCTCTGTGCTCGCTAATCTGTATTGGCTCCTAGTTTGGCAATGTCTCAATTCCAACTAAAAGAGAAAAAGTTGAAAAATCTCAGCAGGTCTGGCAGCATCTGTAATGAGAGAAAAGAGCTGATGTTTCGAGTCCAGATGACCCTTTGTCAAAGCTGGGAAAGAGATTATGTGAGTTCATCTATCTGTGCCTCTCATGATTTTATACACCTCAATATAATCGCCCCTCATTCTCCTATGTTCCAAGGAATAAAGTCTTAGCCTGGCCAACTGCTCCCTATAACTCATGCTCACTACTCCTGGCAACATGCATGCAGTTATCCTTTGCCAAGCTTTGATAAAGGGTCATCTGGACTCAAAACATCAGCTCTTTTCTCTACTTACAGATGCTGCCAGACGGGCTGAGATTTTCTAGTATTTTCCCTTTTGGTTTCAGATTCCAGCATCCGCAGCAATTTGCTTTTATCTCAATTCCAATCCTGTTTCCAGATACCTTACTGAACTTATCTGAAGAAGGGTAAGGCAGTTAAGAGAGTTCATAAAAGAGAAAACATAAGAAACAGAATTCTGTGAAGTGTGGCACTGTACAAAATCAACAAGCAGAGACAGTAGGTAAAGGAGCAAGTTCCATCCATATAAGGAAATAGCCAGGGCACCTTAGCTAGGGTGACACGGTAGCACAGTGGTTAGCACTGCTGCATCACAGCTCCAGGGACCTGGGTTCGATTCCCGGCTTGGGTCACTGTCTGCGTGAAGTTTGCACATTCTCCCCATGTCTGCGTGGATTTCCTCCGGGTGCTCTAGTTTCCTCCAAGAGTCTAAATGACATGCTGATTAGATGCATTGACTTGAACAGGCGCCGGAGTGTGGCAACTAGGGGAATTTCACAGTAACTTCATTGAAGTGTTAATGTAAGCCTTACTTATGACTAATAAATAAATTATAATTACAATAAACTAATTCAACCACATGGCTATTGGCAAATAGACATCAATACAGATAAGTATGAAGTGTTGCATTTTGGAAAGTCAAACCAGGGCATGACTTATACAGTGAAAGGGTAGGGCCCTGGGGAGTGATGAGGAACAGAGGGACCAAGGAGTACAAGTGCATAGTTCATTGAAAATGACCTCACAAGTAGACAGAGTGGTGAAGAAGGCACTTCGTGCACTGGCCTTCATCAGTCAGGGTACTGAGCTTAGGAGTTGGGACATTATGTTACAGTTCTATAAGTCATTGGTGAGGCCATACTTGGCATATTGTGTACAGTTTTGGTCACCCTGTTGCATGAAATTCATCAATCAACTGAAAAGAGTCCAAAGAAAGTTTACGAGGATGTTATCAGGATTAGTGGGCCTGAGTTGTAGGGAGCTGTTGGCTAGCCTAGGACTTTATTCCTCAGAACATAGAAGAATGAGGGGTGATTGTACTGAGGTGTATATAATCATGAGGAGCATAGATAGGATGAGCGCACATAGCCTTATTCCCGGGAAAGGAGAATTGAAAACTATTAGGATTTTCACAGTAACTTCATTGCAATGTTGGTGTAAGCCTTCTTGCGACACTGATAAATGAACTTTAAAACTAAAAAAAACCTTGAAAAACTAGGGGGCGTAGGTTTAAGTTGAGAGGGAAAAGATTTTAAAGGGACTGGAGGGGCAACATCTTCACACAGAGGGTGGTGTGTGTATGGAATGAGCTGCCAGAGAAAGTGATTGAGGCAGGTTCAATAGAAACATTTAAAAAGAATTTGGATAAGTACATGGACGGGAAAGGATTAGCGGGATATGGACCAGATGTGGGTAATTGGTACTAGCTGGGAGGGCACCATGAACAGCATGGACCAGTTGGGCCAAAGGGCCTGTTTCCATGCTATATTTTTCTAAGACTCTATGACTCCGTGACCATGAAAAAAACTGTTGGCATTGACCTTTACAGCTCTGGAAAACCATACGGTTAAAACGGATAAGGACAGACAAGTCTTAAAAATATCACAGAAGTCGAAGCTCTGATAAAACCACAGGTAACAGAACAAACAACAGTGACTAGAGGCTCAGGAGTGACCAAATACGAAACCATGACCTGAGTTTCACTTAGTTTGCAATACAGAAAAAAGAGGAAGGGTGGACATTTGGTTGACACATGGAGTAATGTTGTATGCATCTACTGTGATGCGAAAATGTGTAAGTATAGTGCTGTGAGCTGCAAATTAAAAGTAAAGCTTATTTATTAATCACAAGTAAGCTTACATTAACTCTGCAATGAAGCTACTGTGAAAATATCCCAGTTGCCACACTCCAGTGCCTGTTCAGGTACACTGAGGGAGAATTTAGCATGGCCAATGCAGCTAACCAGCACATCTCAGATTGTGGGAGGACAGTGCAGCACCCGGATGAAACCCACGCAGAAACAGGGAGAATGTGCTGACTCCACACAGACAGTGACCCAAGCCAGGAATCAAACCTGGGTCCCTGGCGCTGTGAGGCAGCAGTGCTAACCACTGTGTTACCGTGCTGCCCATTGTTCAGATGGGTGTGGAATTTGGCCTCAGGATGAATGACGCCACAGAGCGGAAACCTGCTCCAACTATGGCTTGCCTAACTGCTTGCCAAAAGTGAGCACATTATCTTGAGTGAGATTTGATGAGTGCGCTGGGATAGATTCTAAACTTGCTGAGATGTATAATGCATCCTGTTCAAAGTGTGATATAGATCAAATTAAATTATGTGAATAAGCCAGGAAACAAGTCTTGATGTCCTAGTTATACATAGCTTTGCTTTCAGACTGTGGAGGTTAAAAGGAGAGAGGATTTGATTTTAAGAGAGTCAAGCTAGCTTTAGTAGGAGTTTATCAGCACTGGAAGACATATGGATTTTGCATATGTTAAGTGTGATTTTTGATCTATCACCCGAGGAGGCTTATTAATTCATAAAGGGTTGAGTCATGAGTAGATTATACATGTTTCCTTCAGAAATGCCACAGCGCGCTTCACGAATTCACATAAAATATTCCATTTGCACCTTATAAATGTATGAGCTTTTGAGGGAGAAAATCCATCTGTTCCTAATTTTGCCAAAAATGCAGTTGATGGGACCCTTTCTTACTCAAACCGACTTCTTTGGGGCAATTAACTATATGAGGAGAGGCTAGTGAAGCAGGAGAAGCGTCTCCACCTCCAGGCCACCAGAGGTTCTGAGTTCTGCACCCCCATCAGGACTTGATGGCCATGGAAGGCACATTCATAACATATTCAAAAAGCTTAGTTATCAGCCTGTAAATCCTTCCAATGCACCTGATGACAGGCGGCAAAGAGATGGAGAGTTTCCTTGTCAATCACATTTCAGAAGGCAGTACTTCACCAAGTATAATCATGAACCCAATCCAATGGACGTCCGTAGTCACCATCCACTAATGCCCTCTAAGATCATGGTGCCCCCTAATGGAGAAAGAAAGATTGCAGTGCTTTGTGAGATGGATTATGGTGATCACAGATTAAATGATATGGTTAAAGCCAGTCTTTGGGAAATAGCTTTGCTGGGAATGTTTGATTAGATGTATTTTACGCTGATGCAATAAGAATTTGGTATTCATCTTAAACTGAACTGTGCAGTGTCGGACAATATTATCTTGCTTTTTCTCCATGAGTGCAGTTGATTACATCCAAGAATGCTGGGATGGTCGCAAATGAATTGTTGCTGTGCGTCCAGTGTTGTGAAGCTGCATATGCAAAGTTAAAAATGTGATGTTTGACAAATGTAAGTAGTGAAAAGAAATGCTAAAACAAAAAAAAACATTGTCTCTTTAGAAAGCAGGTCTCTATGCGTGGAATTTAAATTGCAGAAAGCAATCTGCAGAAGATAATTTTGCAACATTGTGTTAAAAGTCAGTGTTCCAACCAAATCAAAACAGGCTTTTGAATTGGACCAATGATTTAAAACAAGCACGCAGAGACACAGAACCAATGGAATTCAAATGTGAGGGGTCTTGACGGCCTTAAACCACTCAGATTACAGGAATACTATGAGGTAATTCCAGGTATTTAAATTCATCCAAGGGGAAATAACGGTCAGAGTACGCTTGCCACCCCTTGAGTCAAAAGGAGGTTAAGCAAAGCTCTCATGTAAACCCTGCAGTTTCATATATGTCTTCATAAAATCACCATTTAATAGAGAGAGAGAGAGACTTATTCAGAAAGCATTCCCGATGGGATCATCACCAGAGAAAGCTCATACTTCCAAAAGGAGCCTGGTTGTATAATAGTTGAGATTGACTGAATTCCGTTATGATTTGTTTCATTATTTCTGAAGAAGTCTTGTAATATTTGAACGGCATACTACTGGGATTTTTTTCATTTTGTAAATTGTTTTAATGAGATTGTCACCAGTTTGAAAATAAAGACCTGTTAATTGCTCATGATAGAAAGTGTCAGACCTTGCTTTAATTTACCGAAACCAATAGCTTTCTATCCCCCTCAGACACACTGGTATAAGGTTATGGGGGAAGGCCCATTCTTTTGAATGGTTCCAAAATCGAGCAGAGGGATAAATCCCATGCACCCCCGACATTCTCTCTTCCACATTCTTCCATGAGGAAAATGATACAAAAGTCTGAGGTCACGTATCAACCAACTCAAGAACAGTTTCTTCCCTGCTGCTGTCTGACTTTTGAATGGACTTAGCTTGAATTAACTTGATCTTTCTCTACACCCTAGCTCTGACTGTAACACTACATTCTGCACTCTCTCGTTTCCTTTTATATGAACGGTGTGCTTTGTCTGTATAGCAGGCAAGAAACAATACCTTTCATTGTATATTAATACATGTGGCAACAATGAATCAGATCAAAAATCACCTCCGTACGGTAACACCAGCCCCTCAGTGACATTTCATAAACATGAAATGACAATCGTTTGGATTTTCTTGGGTGTTTTTCCCCCCTGTTAGCCCACCTTTTCTTGACTGGGAAAGCAGTGGAACCTGTTTAAAACGAATGGTGGGTAATACCAGGTTTCTGCTACTGCCTAGGCAGCTACAACCAATCTTTTACTAACTTTAAACCAGTGGATCTAGAAGTCCTCACAGCATCTAGGGAGAATGTTGCTCAATTGGCTAATGTGGGTAATTGTAATTTGAACTCTTGAGCTTGCTTCTTTTAGACTGCCCCTTACTTGCAATGCATTCTATCCAGACAGTCGCTAGCAGTAGATTTGTGGGTTCATTAGATATTCCACAATGCCATTGGTCTTAAGTAAGACAGACAAGACTGAACTCCCTCCTATCCCTGTGCGCTGACAATCACGCTTGTGGAGGGATTTACAGATTCTTGAAAATTTTTCCTCACCATGAAGGCAAGAAATGCTCTTGGAAAGGCGACGATGAGTTGCCTTCTGGAAATTGCTCTTGATGGAGTGATGCTCCTTCCACAGCGCTGCTATGAAGGGAGTCCCAGGATTCTGATCAAGCAATGCTGAAGGAAAGATGATCTATATCCAAATCAGGATATCCAATTGTGAGAATTGGAGAGATGCATCCATGCATCTGCTGCTGTTATTTTTCTCGGTTTCAGAGACTCCAGGCTTGCAAAGTGATGTTGAAAAGGATGTTACTTCTCTGGATAGCACTTGGGATCTCACCACATATGATAAAATGATATCTTTTATTATTCATTTGTGGGACATGGGCTTCGTTGGCTGGGCCAGCATTTATTGCCCATTCCTAGTTGCCTGCCGAGGGCAGTTGAGAGATAACCACATTGCTGAGGCTCTGGAGTCACATGTAGGCCAGGCCAGGTAAGGAGAGCAGATTTCCTTCCCTAAAGGGCATTAGTGAACCAGATGGGTTTTTCCAACAAACGACAATGGTTTCACGGTCATCAGTAGATTCTTAATTCCAGTTTAACGACAGAGCCATAAAGGGAGCAAGTTTAGTCATGGAGGAGATAGTGAAACTCTCCTTAATAACTTTTTGGTTGATTTTCCTCATATCTGCTGTCTTGACTTGATGTTTATTCCTGTCTGATTAGGCTTTTGTGAGGTGCCCAGGGACGTTTTGTTACATTGCGTAAGTGCATGTTATTGCTCTTGATGATTGATCTGGTTTGATTTATTATTGTCACATGTATTAGCATACAGTGAAAAGTAGCGTTTCTTGCACGCTAGACAGGCAAAGCATACCATTCATAGAGAAGGAAATGAGAGAGTGCAGAATGTTGTGTTACAGTCATAGCTAGGGTGTAGAGAAAGATCAATTTAATGCAAAGTAAGTCTGATGTCAGCAGGAAAGAAACTGTTCTTGGGTCGGTTGGTACGTGACCTCAGATTTTGGCATCTTTTGCATCTTTTTCCTGGCAGAAGAAGGTGAAGAGAGAATGTCCGGGGTGTGGGGGGGGGGCAGGGGGGTCCTTAATTATGCTGGCTGCTTTGCCAAGGCAGCGGGAAGTGTAGACAGAGCCAATGAATGGGAGACTGACTTGCGTGATGGATTGGCCTCCATTCACAACCTTTTGAAGTTTCTTGCGGTCTATGAAGTAGGTTTTAAGGCTTATCAGACCTGCGGCTCTTGTTTATTGTATCACAGTGTCCAGAACATTGCCCCGCTCCATACTTATCCCATCACCAGTGAATGCACGCTACAATATTCATAACACAATGAGCAGAGTGGGACCACCAAGAGGACCTTGGAGAAGATTGCAGGCATCTGAGGGAAAAGAAAACACCACTGAAATTGTGAAGGCTATAAACGTTTTAGCAACAATAACTTATTATGAATTATTCAATGAAACTGCTGTCAAGGTTGATAGGTATTATTGAAAGACCCAACAACATCACATACTTCTTTACTGTCAATTGTTCCTGTTTATTGATCTGGACCAGAAATATGAAATGTTGTGAGATCAAGAAGTCTTCTGTCAGCTCTTATTCAAACTGCCAACATACAGATTGCATTCTGTCAGGCACAGCATATCCTGCAGAAACAGAAAGCAAACCAGCTACAGTCTGCATTAAGGATTTACAAATCATTTCCGAATCATAGGGTGGAATCTCCCCGCCCTGCGTGCCACTGGAACCATAGCAGACCACACAAATGTCTTCGGGTGGGGATTTCCAGCTTTGAGATGGGCGCGACTGGAAAATCTCACCCATCGGGTCAATATGATGCAGAAGGAGACCATTCAGCCTTCCAGACCCATGCCAGCTCTCTGCGAACCAATCCAATTAGCCCCATTCCCCTACCCTATTCCCCCTAGCCCTACAAGTTTATTTCTCTCAACTGGCACATCCAAATTCCTGTTGAAATCATTCATCATCTCTCCTTCCACCCCTCAATGATTCCAGTTCATTAGCAGTCACTGCATAAAAGAAAATTCTTCCACACATCTTTCTCTTGGCCAAAGCTTTAAATCTGAGTCCTCTACTCTTTATACTATCAGCTAATTGGAAATTTTGACCCTTCATCTACCTTGTCTAAACCTGCCATAATCTTGTACACCCCTAGTAATTGTCTCTTCAACTTCCTTTTCTCCAAGGAGAACAATCCCAGACTCTCCAACCTAACCTTGTAAGTAAATTCCCTCATCCCTGAACATCCTTCCTAAAGTGTAATGACCAAAACTAGTTATAATACGCGAGCTTGCCTTAACCAGAACTTCATAAAGCCTTTGTATATCAATGACTGAGGAGTTTTAATGGTCTATGTTGGGTGGGATTTTCTGAAAATCTAATGTTACGGCACTCACTCACCTCTCTCTTTCTTTCACTCCACACACACACACACACACACACACACACACTCACACACTCACACTCAAGGAAAACACAGTTAAAGAGGATAGTGCACTTTTATCAGCCACAAACAAAGGAATAGTTTAGAAATCATGAGACCAGCTGCAGGCTGGTTGAAGAAGATTCATTTTACCACATGTGATGAGATTCTAGGTGTCATCCAAAGCAGGAAATTCTTTTTTGAAACCTCTACCACCAACGCTTCTACTAACTCAGAAGGTTAAAGAAATTTGGCATGTCCGCTACGACTCTCCCTACTTTTACAGGTGCACCATAGAAGGTATCCTTTCTGGTTGTGTCGCAGTTTGATATGGCTCCTGCTCTGCCCAAGACTGCAAAAAACTACAAAAAGCCAAACCAGCCTCCCATCCATTGACCCCATCCACACTTCCCGCTGTCTCAGAAAAGCAGCCAGTATAATCGGGGACCCCGCACATACCCTCTTCCACCTTCCTCCATCAGGAAAAAAAGCACAAAAGATAATGGAGCGGGGAAGAAGTGACTGGAACTATTATGTTATCCATAATGTGAGTGTTTTGACTGGGTGAATTGTATCTATTTTGTAAGACTTGGCACAGGGATTCTAGCAGTCAACAGGATATGTAGAATTTTAGCATCAGTCCATTGGAAGGGAAAATTGAAGAAATTGAAAATCAGAGTTAATTTGGATGTGCATTTATTTAAAGTGAGGCATCCCAGTAATCCCATACATTTATCCTGGCTTATGTACTAATTTACACATCCTGGGACACTTAAGGGCAATTTAGTTTGGCCAATCTATCTAACCTACACATCTTTGGAGTATGGAAGGAAACCAGAGCACCTGGAGGAAATCCAAGCAGACACAGTGAAAATGTGTAAACTCCATACAATCAGTGACCCAAGTCGGGAATTGGACCCAGGTGCCTGGTGCTCTGAGGCAGCAGTGCTAACCACTGTGCCACCATGCTGCCCTGTGATGGCAGTATCATTCCATAAATCCTAATAGACTGAAGTTAGAGGTGGCAATGTATAAAACATATAGTATCTGCTTTGATATACTTAAATATGTTCCTCTTTTAGCTTGTTTACATTTACTTATAATGAACTCCATAAAGATCTCAGACAGGACTTTCCTGTCCCATTTTCAGGCACTTGGCTCTGCAGGAGGTGGATGATTTTAATTGTCCAAACTCACAGGGCCAGGTAGGTTTTGGTGTGATATAAGAACAGAAAATGCCGGAAAGACCCAGAACGTCCGCCGGCATTTGTGAGGAGCAAAACAGAGTTCACAACCAAAATTTTACTACCTTGGAAAGGTCCATTGATTTTGGGCAGGATTTCACAGTTTCAGGATGAGCGAAACCATAAAATCCCACAGAAAGTTTTGCGTCTGTATAGCTTTCCTGAGAAACAAATGCTCCAGGACAGACCGGAATGAACAACATTTATGCTCATCATAATTTTCCATTCAATATCTGGAATGCGAGTCTGATTATACTTCAGTTTTATTAAAACCACAGAGTCGTATCATTGCCCCTGCCAATGACACAGCTGCTGAAGCAAAAGATTGTAAATAGAAACAATCTGAAGCTGAGGAACAAATTATAGCTGGGATTCTCCGATCCTGCCCGTGGCTGGGATTCTCCGACCCTGCCCGTGGCTGGGATTCTCTGACCCTGCCCGTGGCTGGGATTCTCCGATCCTGCCCGTGGCTGGGATTCTCCGATCCTGCCCGTGGCTGGGATTCTCCGACCCTGCCCGTGGCTGGGATTCTCCGACCCTGCCCGCGGCTGGGATTCTCCGATCCCGTCCATGGCTGGGATTCTCCGATCCAGTCCGTGCTGGGATTCTCCGATCCTGCCCGTGGCTGGGATTCTCCGATCCTGCCCGCGGCTGGGATTCTCCGATCCTGTCCGTGCTGGGATTCTCCAATCCAGTCCCTGCTGGGATTCTCCGATCCCATCCATGGCTGGGATTCTCCGATCCTGTCAGCGGTTCGTATTCTCCTATCCTATCTGCGGCTGGGATTTTCCAATCCTGTCTGTGCTGGGATTCTCCGATCCTGTCAGCGGTTCGTATTCTCCTATCCTATCTGCGGCTGGGATTTTCCAATCCTGTCCGTGCTGGGATTCTCCGATCCTGTCCGCAGCTGGGATTCTCGCTGCTGTGAATGGGGATTTGACCAAGTGTCAAATTCTCCATTTTCGCTGGTCGCAGTGGCTTCAGAGAATTCCAGCTTATGTTTCTTAAACTGGAATTGCATGACTCATGTGTTTGCCTTTAGAGTATGTTGGCGTTTGTAAAGCCTTACATGGAATACTGCGTACAGTTTTGGCCCCCTTACCTAAAACAATATATAGTAACATTGGAAGCAATCCACCAGGCTAATTCCTGCAATGAGAGGGTTGTCCAATCAAGAAAAACTAAATAGTCTCAAGTTTTTAGGCGTCCAGATCACCAACAACCTGTCCTGGTCCCCCCATGTTGATGCTATAGTTAAAAAAGCCCATCAACTTCTCTACTTTCTCAGAAGACTAAGGAAATTTGGCATGTCAGCTACGACTCTCATCAACTTTTACAGGTGCACCATAGAAAGCATTTTTTCTGATCGTATCACAGCTTGGTATGGCTCCTGCTCTGCCCAAGACCACAAGGAACTACAAAAAGCCATGAATGTAGCCCAATCCATTATGCAAACCAGCCTCCCATCCATTAACTCTCTCTACACTTCCCACTGCCTCGGCAAAGATGCCAGACCTGTGTACCTTGGACATACTCTCTTCTACTTTCTTCCATCAGGAAAAAGTTACAAAAGCCTGAGGTCACATACCAACCAACTCAAGAACAGCTTCTTCCCTTCTGCTGACTGATTTTTTTATGGACCTGCTTCACATTAAGTTGATCTATCTCTACACCCTAGCTATGGCTGTAACACTACATTCTGCACTCTCTCTTTTCCTTCTCTGTGAATGATGTGCTTTGTCTGTATATCAAGGAACAATACTTTTTACTGTGTACTAATACACATGACAATAATAAATCAAATCAAATCAAAATCAGATCAAGTAAATAGCCTTGGTCATTACGCCTTGGAGCTTAGAAGAGTGAGGGGTGAACTTATTTAAACGTATAACATCCTGAGGGGGTCTTGACAGTGTAGATGGTAAGATATTTTTACTAACGGGAGAGTCTCGAACAAAAAGACATAGCTACAAGCGAAAGGGCCTGTCATTTAAAACTGAAGTGCGTGGAAATTTCTTCTTGCAGTGGGTGGTGAATCTCCAAAATTCTCTGCCACAAAGGGTGTTGGAGGCTGGTTCATTTGAAGTTTTTAAAGTGGATAAATAATTAATAGATCAAGGAATAGAGAGCTATGGGAAAAAAAATCAAAGAATCATAGAATCACTCCAGAAGGCCATTCGGCCCATCGAGCCTGCACCAACTTTTCGACAGCAATCCCATCCAGGCCTTATCTGCCTAACCTGGTCATCATGGGAGACTGAAGACGGCACAGAAAAGGAGTTGAGGCCGGTCTGGATAAGTGATATCATATTGAATGGCGGGACAGGCTTGAAGGGCCCGATGGCCTACTCCCGCCCATACTTTTTGTGTTTCTGTGTGTTCAAAGGGAGGGAGGAGACATACAGACTCGAAACATTAACTCTGTTTCTCTCTCACGGGTTGCTGCCAAATCTGCTGGAGTTCTAACAGTATTTTGTGGTTCGAATTTCAGATTTCCAGAGCCTGCCTGGCCAGGTTTGGTAAATTTTGGTTGTGCTGCATCTGACACCGCAGCTTTTGAAAGATTTGCCGGTTATCGGATGAAGTGGGGCAAATTGCTCTCTTAATCATCAAAGGCCATTTCACCATCAGCTTACTGCAGTGGAAAATACCTGGCATTGCAGTAAATCCGGATAAAATGGTAGCATTTTAATTTTAGCCCACTAGCAAAAGTCTCTGGTTTCCATGGCTACTAAGGGACTTAGCATAATGAATTGTTCAAATTATTATCCAAAAGTTACTATTCGTAAATACTACTAAGACAAAAAAAAAGGCACAGATTATGAAAATGAATTTTGTTAAGCTATAATTGAACTGCGAAGTAGAAGGACTATTAACATCAGAACAGGAATTATACTCCCTCGCCCAACTGCGTTAAGAATACGATACAATTACTTGTAGAAAGTCAAGAAGGCATTGGATGGAGAAGAAAATTGAATTCTTATTACCTTCTGGGTCCTAAAGAAAATATTAAGAATCTTAAATTCCTCCTAATTATGAATCAGTAATCCAGTTTCCAATGTAATGTGCAATAATTACAATGCCACTTTAGGCATTTGAATACAACCAGCTTAGTCCTCTACTTTCCAAAGGCACCAGGCTGTTTAGCAGGTTGTAAATCAATTAAAATGTTCCTGTTGGGGCTGGAAAGGCATCAAAACACTGGGGGATTTATTTCATAAATGATTACTTTGTATACTTAATCGACTATCAGATCAAGGTTCCCTTACCGCAATCGTACAAGTATTTATTCTTGGTGACAGGCTTCCTTAATCTCCTGGAAGGTTGATGCCAATTCTCCAAGTGAGTAAAATCAAGGTCCACGCACATTTGTACAAGAATGACAGCCAACATTTATTTTGAATTCTGCAGGAAGTGAGATAATGTAATGATGCCCGAAGTGCAATTACTTTTAAATGTAAGATATGGGATGTGAAGCTCCTTAGGAAATGAGGAGATGCACCATAGAAAGCATTCTTTCTGCTGGTATCACAGCTTGCTATGGCTCCTGCTCTGCCCAAGGCTGCAAAGAACTACAAAAGGTCGTGAATGTAGCCAATCGATCACGCAAACAAGCCTCCCATCCTCTGACTCTATCTACACTCCCCGCTGCGTCGGCAAAGCAGCCAGCATAATTAAAGACCCCACATACCCCGGACATTCTCCCTTCCACCTTCTTCCGTCGGGAAAAAGATACAGAAGCCTGAGGTCATGTACCAATCGACTCAAGAGCAGCTTCTTCCCTGCTACTGTCAGATTTTTGAATGGACTTACCTTGCAGTAAGTTGATCTTTCGCTACACCCTAACTATGATTGTAACACTACCTTCTGCACTCTCTTATTTCCTTCTCTATGAATGGTATGCTTTGTCTGTATAGCGCACAAGCAACAATACTTTTCTCTGCATGTTAATACATGTGACAATAATAAATCAAATCAAGTGCAAGGGGAAATGTATGGATAGCATTCCCGAGCATTGCATTCGATATTAATCGACATATAATGCAATTATAAGCAATTAATTGGATATTTTATAGATTAGACACCTTTGTCAAAAGGTATACTTTGTATTGATGATATGGAAAGATAACTGGATGGGTTTCTAGGGCGACTGGTGCCAAGATTCGAGCAAGCTGTGGACTGAAACATTGGATGTAATCTTCCCATCCGTTCATATCACACTCCCACTCCACCAAGGTTGGAGGATTAGGTGGCCAACCAATTCTCCATTCATTGCAGCAAGATGGGAAAACCCCAGTGGCATAAACAGTGGTAAGATTCCACCAATGAAAACAATCTGAGATCCTGGACGATAACTCTATGTTCATTGCGCTTGGGAAATTTACTGAGCTTGCGTTGGTGGCAGAGACCTTAGCCTGGTACCAGTGCACGTTCCTTTCTGTCAGATTGCCATCACTTTGGCCCTTTGGACCCATATAGTCACAGCTAGAACTTCTCCAACAATTTCTTGACTGCACGGCCATCCTTGAGTCCCAAGCTCACTCCCCTAGAATATCAACATGTTACCTCTTGACAATCTCATCTGATGCCATGGGACTGGTTTCCAAATTGAACTCTATCTCTCACTCATCTCCCTTAAGCCTCCACTATCTTTGTGCTATCACACAGCTTGTGACATGTTGTTTCACAGTTATTTAATTGAATGAATTGTGGAAGGGGATTCTAAGATCACCCAAATTGAATGTGTTTTGCCTCGGGTGGTAGGATCTTGGTGTGAAGGAAACATAGAAATATAGAAAATGCATGGTCCAGAAGGGGTCATTCATCCCATCGTGTTCTCTGCCGACTGAAAGAAGAGTTATCCATCTGTAATGTCCCAGCTATGTTAGGGGTTATGGGTTTTAAGAGAAAGAAATTAATATGGTTTGCACAGGTAGATTCAAAGTAACACACAACAGATTTTATTGAAAGAGGTGTTCTCTGCACTGCAGAGTGCAAACTGAAAGTAAAAACAGCAGCCTGTGGCAGCACCCTAATGACATCATCACCAAATCATGTAATCAGCTCTTAAAGCACCCTTACAATGCTTTTAAGTCCAAGACACCATCCTAACCCTACTTTCCGACAATTAGTCCTTAACCCTGTAGATTCCTCCGTTTCAAATATATATCCAAGCATTTTTTTTTTAATTACAATGAGGATGTCTGCTTCTAACGCCCTTTCAAACCCCTGTCACTCTCTGGGTGAAAAACCTTTTTCTCACTCCATTTTAATGCCACCAATCTGGGCCTCCCAGAATTGAACTCACTGCTAAGGTGAAACGGCCAACTCTATCCAGGCATTTCATAATTATAAGCAGTTCAGTTAAATCTAATGATCTCTCCTTAACCTCCTCGGTCCTCAAGAAAACAGATGCAAATCTATCTAATTCCACGTTGCTGAAATTCACCATTCTTGATAAGCTATGAGGAGAGGCTGAATAGATTAGGCTTGTACTCGTTAGAGTTTAGAAGAATGAGGGGAGATCTCATTGAGACGTATAAGATGATGAATGGGATGGATAGGATAGAGGTGGAGAGACTCTTCCCGCTCAGAAAGGATAGTAGGACTAGGGGGCATAGCCTCAAGATAAAGGGGGGGGGGCGGTTTAGAACAGAGTTGAGGAGGAACTTCTTCACTCAAAGGGTGGTGAATCTCTGGAATTCTCTGCCCGTTGAAGTGGTGGAGGCTGCCTCGCTAAATATTTTTAAGACGCGGGTTGATGGGTTTTTGATGAGAGAGGGGATTAAGGGTTATGGGGAGAGGGCGGGAATGTGGAACTGAGCCACGACAGATCAGCCATGATCTTATTGAATGGCGGGGCAGGCTCGAAGGGCTAGTTGGCCTACTCCTGCTCCTATTTCTTATGTTCTTATCTCTTCTGCATCTTCTCTGGTGCAGTCACACCCTTCCTGTAATATGGTGATCAGAACTGCGCACAGAACTCCAGCTATAGACTATCTCGTGTTCTATACAGTATTACCATAAGGAACCAGCTCTTGAAACTCCACATTTTGACCAATAAAGGAAAATATTCTGTACATTGTCTTAACCACCTTATGCGCCAGCCCTGCTGCTTTCAGATAGCTGGGGATATGTATTCCAAGGTCTTTCTGTTCCCCTCTTATGTTTCAGAGTCTTGCCACTTACTGTTCCTTCACTTGCCTTGTCTGGCTTCCCGGAATACATTTCCCCTCACTTCTCATGATCTTCATAAGAACATGATTTTGTTCTGATCTCATCGAATGGGAGCGTATCCCACCTCTTCCGCCACTCCAATCTCAAGGCGTGAAGAGAGGCAAGTTCTTGATAGGAGCAGAACTGTCCAGCTGTTGTAGCCAAATGAGCTGTCAAATGAAGTTAGCAGGATCAGAGAATGTTGGGGAAACTGCAGATCTGGCAGCATGCATTGAGAGGGAAAATAGAGTTAATGTTTCGAGTCCATCTGACTCTTCAGCAGAACTAAAGAGACTGAGAAACGCGTTGGAGATTGTACTACAGCTGAGAGGGATGGCAACAACATGTAGCAAATTTAAGAGGAGACAGATATCCCGATGTGGGAGGGGGGTGGGGGAGAAGGGAGGCTTTTTGTATTCCGACAATAAATGCATGGGCTCTGCAGTAATCTCTGTCCAATGTTTAAAGTTTTTTTAATTAGTATCACAAGTCAGCTTACGTCAACAGTGCGACGACGTTACTGTGGAAACCCCCCAGTCGCCACAGTCTGGTGCCTGTTCGGGTACACGGAGGGGGAATTTAGCATGGCTAATCCGCCTATCTTTCGGACTGCCGGAGGAAACCGGGGCACCCGGAGGAAACCCCACGCGGACGCGGGGAGAATGTGCAAATTTCACACGGGCACGGGTACAAGCCGGGAATCGAACCCGGGCCCCTGGCGCAGTGAGGCAATCAATATGGCACTGTACCGCCCTATGTGTGGAGAGTGAATAAGAAGTAGATGTGCATGTCAAATCATTGGTAATGTCTGTTGGAGGAGCAAGATGTCCCTGTCAGGAACGCTCAGATTTCCACATTTAACTGCATGTTTGGACGTTGTTGATATCACAGAATGATGGCGGAAAATGCCAAGAGTACAATTGTAAAATCCATACCTAATGAAATAACTTTTTTACTGGCAATGTGAATGTTATTTTATTCAGGTGCAATCCTCTACAGCTAGCTTCCGTCGCTGTTGTTAACCCCTGACCACCAAACCTCTGGGTTCTTAACAGCACGTCTACTTTAAAGAGTGCTTCAACCGGTGGAAATAATTTGCACTTAATTTATGTAAAGCCTTTCCTGCTGTTTGAGTGATGAAAGGGAGATGTAAGGGACATTGTGGCAGCATTAATTATATGAGCTGTTAATGTTGAATCAAGAAGATGAGATTACAGCCCATCCCCATTGTGTCCGTGTTGAAAATAATTTCTGGGGGAACTTGTAAAACTGTAAATGTATTTGACGGGGTAAGCAGACACTGGTGGCATGTGTGTGATTGCAAAGCAAACTGACAACACCTCACCAGTTTTCTAAAGAACTGTTTGTAATCACTTGCTCTGACCCTTTCGCAGGAAACTAAAGTAATCAAGGATAAAGCCGAGGAGAATGAATGAGATAAAATACATCTGTCCAAGTCTAATTGCCCAAAGATTTGTCTGTCGTCTTAACCCTTGACTTCTTATTGCAAAACAAAGTCATAGAATCCCTTCGGTGCGGAAGGAGGCCATTCAGCCCACCGTGACAACAATCCCACCCAAGCCATATCCCCGTAAACCCAAGCATTTACCCTGTTAGTCCGCCTGATGTGAAGGGCCAGTTTGCCATGGCCTAACCCACACACCTTTGGCTTGTGGGAGGAAACCGGAATACCCGGAGGAAACCCACGCAGACACGGAGAAAACATTTAGCTCCACAGAGGCAGTGACCCGAGGCCGGGAATCAGACCCGGGTCTCTGCACGCTGTGAGGCACTCTACTGCCCTAAATTTGCATGATAACATGAAATAATAAATAGCTCCCTCCCCCAAAGTTGGGCGTCCGAGAGAAGTTCATTATTTCTGGGTAGAGTGCACACACTTCCCCTCTCAATTTTACATAGTATACGCAAAGGAAAAACAAGTAGCTGCTGTTAAATATTTGAGGCAAAGTGAACATTTATAATTCACTGCTCATATTCCTCGCATGCTCTCCCTGTTCTTCTCAAGGTTGCTCAACCTTGTATTTTCTCTGACTCTTTTGCCTTGGATGTGGAACAAAGAAAGGCATGTGGACGGCACTGTGGCACAGTGGTTTACACTGCTGCCTCTCAGGGACCCAGGTTCAATTCTGGCATTGGGCCACTGTCTGTGTGAAGTTTGTACATTCTCCCCGTGTCTGTGTGGGTTTCCTCTAGGTGCTCTGGGTTCCTCCCATAGTCCAAAGATGTACAGGTTAGGTGCATTGGCCATGCTCAACTGCCCCATAGTGTCAGGGGGTCTAGCTGGGATAAATGCATGGGGGTTGTGGGGATAGGACTTGGGTGTTATTGTGGTCAGAATGGCCTCTTCTGCATTGTAGGCATTCTGTGATTCAAAACTGGAAGATCCTGCCCGAGGACAATAGGCCTTTGTGTGGTCCTGGGTAGCCCAGGAGTTAAAAACAGGGGTTAGTCCAACTGTTACCCTAAACCCATCTGCTATCTGATTCAGATTGCCTTGTCCTCATCAAATGGATGACATGTGGATAAGTTGCTTCTTTACAAGCTTCCCTGATTTAATTTGATTTATTATTGTCACATGTATTAGCATAAACTGGAAAGTATTTTTTCTTGCACATTATATAAACAGAGCATACAGTTCATAGAGAAAGAAGCGAGAAAGTACAGGATGTAATGTTACAAGAATAGCCAGGGTGTAGAGAAAGATCAACTTACTGCAAGGTAGGTCCATTCACAAGTCTGATGGCAGGAGGGAAGAAGCTGTTCTTGAGTCGGCTGGTACATGATCTCATACGTTTGTATCTTTTTCCTGACGGAAGAAGGTGGAACAAAGAATGTCCGGGGTGCGTGGGGTCCTTTATTATGCTGACCGCTTTTCTGAGGCAGAGGGAAGTGTGGACAGAGTCAGTGGATGGGAGGCTGGTTTACTGTGATGGACTGGGCTTCATTCATGACCCTTTGTAGTTCCTTGCGGTCTTGGGCAGAGCTGAAGCCATACCAAGCTGTGGTACAACCAGAAAGTGGTTCTATGTGCATCTGTAAAAGTTGGTGAGAGTCGCAGCTGACATGCTGAATTTCCTTAGTCTTTTGAGAAAGTAAAGGCTTTGGTGGGCTTTCTTAACTATAGTATCAGCACTGCGGGGGACCAGGACAGGTTGTTGGTGATCTGTACACCTAAAAACTTGAAGCTCTTGACCATTATAATACAGCAGGTAGTTTTTTGGGCATTGATTGGACAGCCAAAGTCCTGCGTCTTTGGAAATTGTGGTTCTACCTCTGTTGGCAGTGGGATTTTGAGACAAATTCACATACAAATGGAGACAACTTTGACTGTGCAAACTTCTCTCAGTTCTGCTGGTTCTTGAGCAGCTTTGTGAGTGGTTTGCGAAGTCCCCATTGGGCGAGGCTCAAAAACTGACCATAAAACATGGTGAAGTTTGTGGATTCTGAGGAACAGGATTGGTCGGCCCTTCACCCATAGGACATATACATGTGATGGAGATGGCCAGTATTCAGCAAGCCCAAAATAGTATTCCGCATCAGAACAAGTATTTAGTGCCTGCAAATCCACACTTCTGTGTAAAGGTGGTAGGATTCCAAATGTGGAACAGATGATGAACGGACTAGGGGGAAAATTGCACCTCTGGTCTTCTGTCCGTATTAGACACAAGCCAAATTTCTCCTCCTATGAAGTATCGGAAGTAGAAATTGTCTGTGTTATACTGATGAACATAAAAGCAGAATAACAGTGTAAGGGGCAGCGCAGCTCTCTAAAATATCAAGAAAAATCAGTATGTGTCCATCTTTTGCTGAGATGGAACTTGTATCCTCACTAGGAGCATGTATGAGGCAAGGATGAGATACTCTGAAAGTGGAAGCACTTAGCTTTAACTTATTTCTCTATCTGCTTGCCTTTGTTTTCCCTCTCTCTTTTGCTGTGACTCATCCAGGTTTCCTCATTTCCCATCTTCCAGTCCTGTCCTCTTTCCTGACTGTTCAACTGCTTATTGGATAGTTCAAAACTGTCTCTCTCTCACATACACACACTCCTTAAAACCTAACATCATGACCAAACTTTTGGTCACCTCCTCTAACATCTCTTTATGGAGATTGGCGTCAAAGTTAGGTTGATGACGTTTCAGTGAAGCCACTTTGGATGTTTTACTCCTGTCAAAGCTGCTATGCCAATGCAAGTTGTTGTTGAATCCTGGATCACTGTTTTATTAGAGCGATGGATATTAACAGACAATTTTATTGTCAGGTCATTGGATATCAGGTATGGGATTGTTGTGGCAAATCGTGCGTCCATTCTATTCCTGTTATTTAGAATGTTGTAATATATCTTTAAGGGATGACATCATGATGTCACTTTATAAGAAGTGTGTCATGTGATGTAGTCACAGTTTTACTTCAGCCTGGAGGAGAACACACAAACACAGCTCTGCAGCCCTGTTATCCTCAAGCTTTCTGTCTATATATATTTGTTCATATGTGCATAGAATTAATAAATAAACCCACAACTTTTTAATACAATCCCCTACAATTGGATAGTACCTTTATAATCACTATAACATATAGAACGTGAGGTACAGCAGTTGTTCCTTCCAAACAACATTGTGCCCAACTCTGTTCAGGTATGGCATGGTGAACAGTCTTAGATCATGTTACACGACATGAAATGACTGTTGACGTTCTGGTAGGTGTCACAGTGACACAGTGAATTAGCACAGTTGCCTCACAGCATGAGGGACCTGGGTGTGATGCCCAGCTTGGGTCACTGCCTGTGGGGAGTCTGGATGTTCTCCCTGTGTCTGCGTGGGTTTCCTTCATGTGGTCCGGTTTCCTCCCACAGTCTGAAAGACGTGCTGGTTAGATGCACCGGCCGTGCTAAATTCTCCCTCAGAGTACCTGGATAGGTGCTGGAGGGTAGCGACTAGGAGATTTTCACAGTAACTTCATTACAGTGTTAATGTGAGCTGACTTGTGACACTGATAAATAAAACTTTAAGTTTAAAAACTTTAAGATTATATCAACAGAGAATGTTGAAACTGCAGCATGCTTATTCAAATTATAACATTGGATCTGTTGTAGTGTGACTAATGGTAATGAGCTGCAAGGATCAACTGACCCAGTAAACTACGTAACCAATGACAAAATGATGTGATGATCAGCTGATTCAGTATCAGTATTCAGAGCTTGTTGGGAGTGTTTGGAATGCTCTAGGGTGAGGCCTCAAATGTTTCTTTATTAAATCTTTTTCTTTGATTTATCTGTTGGAATAAGTTTTGTTTCATTTTATTGTCTCTAACTGAAGAGTATCTTCTGCTGGGTGAATAATGCTGACTGCACACTTTTGTTTTTGTTCGGGCAGTCCCCCTTCTTTTTGGGGAGCTGCCCCTTTTGCTTTGTCCTAACTTAATTTGAGTTTGTTTATTTGGTTTGACCTTAAAAGAGGACAAAGCATTGAAGACACAGTGCTCCAATAAAGAGCTGATGCATGATGAATAAAACAGTGCATTGGGAGGACCAGCACCAGGTGAGTGCAGTTAGGACCAGGGTGTGGGTTGGATCTATAGCTAGTGAGGGAGAGTCCAACAAATCCAAAAAAAAATTGGTCTCTTTATGTCATCATAACACACATGACATAGAAAGTGTTAAGTAACTCTACTTGATGGATCATATCTTGGATAGTTTATACTGGATATGTAGCCTGGTGGTTAGCATTGCTACCTCACTGTGCCAGGGTTCTGGGTTTGATTCTAGCCTTGGGTTAATATCCGTGTGATGTTTGCATGTTCTCCCTGTATCTTCTGGCTTCCTCCCATAATCCAAAGATGAGTCTGTTAGATGGATTGGCTATGCTAAATTTCCCCTAAAGTGTCAGGGGCATGACCAGGGTAAGTATATGTAGTTCTGGGGATGGGCCTGAGTGAGATTGCTGCCAGTGCAGCCTCAATGGACCTAATGAACTCCTCCTGCACTGTAGAGATTTAATGATTATATGAAAAGGTGCCTCACGCTCTGATTCTTAAGCTTCAGTTTCATCCATTCATAAATCTTCTTTACTCTGTGAAGCCAATTTTAGACTCTCTGAAGTTGTATCAAGATGTGGAGATGCTGGTGTTGGACTGGGGTAAAACAGAAATCCCACAATACCAGTTTAAAATCCAAACCTGTCTGGACTTTAAACTGGTGTTGTGGGATTTCTTCAAGTTGTATCAAGCCCAGAATTCAACTGAGCAGCACAAAGATTTTGTCAAAACCTAATGACAGTTAACCAAAAGTTTAAAGGTTGAATTGAGGAATTATTGAAACAGCTTTGAAATGATTGGCTTGTGCTCAACAGCCTTCCCTTGAGTTAATGCTAGTCACCTGGTCCAAGTGCTCACATTGAGCACAGGGCTCCTTGCCCCTGCAGAAGATCACAAAGAGGAATCATTGGCCACTGAGGTGTGACTATTCTTCCTGCTTATCACAGGATGCAACACAGTTTAAGGAGCTGAATGGAGACATGATTTGAAAATCTACCTCTTTGATAAAGCACTTGTTCACTGGTCTTGATATATTTTCTATGGCTCAATGACAAATTTTTAGATATTGCTTCTGAGAAGAGCCTATTTTATTTATTTGTGGGACAGATTCACAAGAATGAAGGGTTTGTCATATGAAGAGCTGTTGAGGAGCCTGGATCTAAACTTGATGGAAGGATACAGTGGACGTGGAGAGGATGTTTCCACTCGTGGGAGGGACTAGAATTTGGGGGCACAACCTCAGTGATGGGACGCCTCTTTAAAACAGATGAGGAGGAATTTCTTTAGCTGGAGAGTGGTGAGTCTGTGGAACACTTTGCTTCAAAAGGCTGTGGAGGCCAAGTTTTTGAGTGTCTTTAAGACAGAACTAGATACGTTCTTGATCAATAAGAGGATCAAGGGTTACAGGGAGAAGGCAGGAGAATGGGGATGAGAATCATATCAGCTATGATTTAATGGTGGAGCAGAATTGATGGGCCGAATGCCCTAATTCTACTATAATGATATGAGTGTCGCTGGCTGGTCAGCATTTATTGCCCATCCCTAGTTGCCTTTTGGATTGATACAATTGAATGGTTTGCCATTTTAGAGGGCAGTTGAGAGCCAATCACATTGCTGTTGACTCTGGAGTCACATGTAGGCCAGACCAGGTAAGGACAGCAGATTTTCCCCCTGTAAAGGACATTAGTGAACCAGATGGGACTTTCTAACAATGGTTTCATGGTCATCAGTAGGTTCTTAATTCCAGATATTTTTAATTAAATTCAAATTCCACCATCTGCTGTGGTGGGATTCAAACCTGGGTCTGTAGAACATTAACTGAGTTTCTGAATGAATAGTCTAGTAATATCACTAGACCATTGTCTAGTCTGCTAATGTATATTAGCACCAGCGATGTGCTAGTTTACAGTTGGGCTGAATGGTCTGTTTCTGTGCGATAATTATGTAACTATATACCTTTTTCTCATTTAAAGGTGCTATAGAAATGCAAGTGAGTAGTTGCGATGAAAGCAAATGTTGACTTCAGAACTTTACTACTTTCATTTCGGGTGTAGGAAAAATATCGTGTTTTTAGCATGACTTGCTTTACCTTTGATTCAAATGGAAATGTCAATATTAAACAGTGTGAGCCAAAGCAGCAAAAAGCAAAACTAAATATTCAAAATTCTATTGTTTCTTCCAGTTGTGACGTCTATAGCTGGAATGAGAAAAGAATACTCAATGCCAACTCACTGAAGCATAAAGGTAGTCTCATTATACCCCTGATTCCCAATAACAGCATCTTACTGCAAGGTGCTCCAGTCATCCATAGCTTTCAGCACTCCAGTCTATCCATTGATTAGTTCAGGATCCCATCAACATATCGTACAATTAAAGTCACCACCCAGACAGAGATAGATATCCTCTTGATCAATAAGAGGATCAAGGGTTACAGGAAGAAGGCAGGAGAATGGGGATGAGAATCATATCAGCTATGATAGTGCAGAAGGAGGCCATTTGGTCCATTGTGCCTGCACCAGCTCTCCAAATGAACATTCTGACTTAGTGTCATTAGGGAATAGTGGGGGAAGGAGTTTTTCGGAATGGAGATCTGTAGCTAGTGCTTTTCTGCAGGGTCCTCTGTTTGTTTGTAGTATATGTAAATAAATGATCTGGAGGAAAGTGTGGGGGAGGTGAGGTATGATTAGTTTACAGATGACACAAAGATTGGTGGAGCTGCTGATGTTGCTGAGGATTGTCAGAAGATGTTACACAATAGAGTTTTGAACACAAACAGCAGATGGAATTTATTCTGGACAAATGCAAGGTGATGCATTTTGGAGGATCAAATTTATGTGAGATTTATCCTGTAAATTGTAGAACCCACAGGAACAGGAACATGAACATACCGAGGGACTTGTGTGCAGGTACACTGTTCCCTAAAAGTGGCAACAGGGGTGGCCCAAGTAATTAAGAAAGCATATGGAATGCTTGGCATTGTTAGCCAGAACATTTGAGTACAAGAGTTGAGAAATTATGTTGTAGCTGTATAAAACCTTGATTAGGTTACATTTGGAGTATTGCGTGCAGTTCTGGTCACCACACATAAAAGCATTAGAGAGACTGCGAAAAAAAGGTTCACCAAGATGTTGCCTGGTCTGGAGGTAGGTTCTCTGAGGAGAGGTTGAATAAACTACAATTCTTTTCACTGGGAAGATGGATTCTGAGGGGAGACCTGATAGAGGCCTACAGAATTTTGAAAGGCATAGACAGGGTGGATAGTCAGAGGCTTTTTCCCAGGGTGGAAGTGTCAATCACAAAGACAGCTTCAAGATGAGGGGGAAGTTTAAGGGAAATGTGCGGGGGAGTTTTTTTTATGCAGAGTGTGATGGGTGCCTGGAACACACTGCCGGAGAAGGTGGTGGAAGCAGGCACATCAGCAACATTTAAAAAGCATCTGGGGAATGGTTACTTGACTAGGGTGAGAGTAGAGGGATATAGAGTATGGGAAGAAGGGCTTTTTTTCAGTTTTTAGGGCATCATGAATGGCACAGGCCTGGAAGACTAAAGAGCCTGTTCCTTTGTTGTATTTTTTTTTGTTCTCTGCCTCTCTCTGTAGTCTATTAATTGCCTTTCCTTTTCAAGTGTTTATCCACTTCCCTTTTGAAGTGTAGTGTTGACTCTGCTTCCACTATCATTTCTGCCTGTGCATTCCAGACTGTAACTCTCATGAGAGAAAATTCTCCCATCTTGCCCCTGGTTCATTTGTCAGTTGCTTTCCTTGCCCTCGGTTTGTTCAAAGTCCTTTTCATCTCATGCTTTCAGTTTTTATTGGCACTTGAACTAAGTGCTAAAGAAACCTATTTCATCAAGACTAACAACCATTCAAGCGATCATCTGGTCCCTGGACCTAGAACTGAATTGAAAGGCCTAAGGATCGATGAAGATTAGCCTGTCAGAGTCATTGATCTATTCAGCATTCCCCCTCACTGCTGGATGTGTCTCCACAGCCTACTTGCTTGCCTGAGTGAAGACATTAATATCAGCTAAGCCTGCCTTGATTGCAAGCCGGCAGGTCCAGTTGGGTTATGGTGGTCTACAGATCGAAGGGACATGCACATTATCACCAAATCCATCAGTTTAAGGGATCACCCCTAAACCTGGCTGAAGGATATTAATAGAAAGATTGGTTTCAGAAATTCTTTCATTGGAAAGGCTGAAGAATACTGAACAGTGCAACTTGCTGTCCTCAGCCTTCTGTGATAGAGAATTCCATAGATTCACCACTCGTAGTGAAGAAGTTTCTCCTAATCTCAGACCTAAGTGGCCTACCCCATATCTTGAAACTGACCCCCTTGTTCTAGACCACCCCCTGTGCCCCACCCAGCTAGAAGAAACATCATCTCTGCACCCAGTCTGTCTAGCCCTGTCAATTGTTTTATGTTCAATAAGATCCCCTCTCATTCATTCATTCATTCATTCATTCTTTACTCTCTCAAATACAAGCCCAGTTGACCTAATCTCTCCTCATGCATCAATCCTAAATAATTAAAGTATTGAGGAATTTATTTGTTTTAGACGTAACCTGGGACACTAAACAAAATTGGGGCTGTGCATGCAGATATGAAATGCAGAAACCAAATGTTGCTCACTGCTTGGTATTCATGTCTTTGAATTAGAATGTTATGGGTTCAAGTCTCGCTGCAGGGATCTGAGCATATAATCTAGGAATGGCAGGATTGTCTTCTGAGGAGAGATTTGGTCAACTGGGCCTGTATTCACCAAAATTAAGGATGAGGGGGTATCTCACTGAACATATACTTAAAAAAAAAAGCTAACAGGTTGTTGGGTCCATTCATTTCATTGTAGATAACAAAAGGACCACACTGGTGCAAGTTTAAACATAGCTTACTTTTACTGAGCAGAACTTAATACACTAACGTGACAGATGAAAAGGAAAGGGGTAAGCTTGGAGTCTCGACTACTGCCAGCCCCTATTCTGGGTATATCTCAAAAATGCACTGAAAAACACACTAAAATCCAACCTATATTTCAACCATTATCTTGTTATTGGGCATGTTTTCCACAGGCTGTCTCCATCTTAGAAAAACAATTCTTGCAATGCTGTTACAAAAAGCTTGTTTGCCTGCATTGTGTACCCTTCAGGAATACAGTCAATACTTAGCTAAACTGTAGCCCTCTGATTCTACATGTAGTCAAGTTTGCAGAGTTAGTCGCGTAGGCAGGGATATTTTAAAATGCATCAGTTGAAACAAACAGGGCTAAACATGAATAGGATCTCTCGCAGGGCTGGATACAGGGATGATGTTTCTTCTAGCTGAGGGGCAGAAGAGGTGATCTAGGACAAGGGGTTACAGTTTCAGGATATGGCATAGGCCATTTGGGTCTGAGGTGAGGTGTAACTTCTTTGCTCTGTGGGTGGTGAACCTGTGGAATTCTCCACTACAAAATCATAGAATCCTACAGTGCAGAAGGAAGCTATTCAGCGTATAGTCTGCACCAACTACAACCCCACCCAGTCCCTATCCTATTTACCCTAGTTAGTCCCCCTGACACTCAGGGGCAATTTATCATGTCTAACCCCATATCTTTTGGATTGTGGGAAGAAACTGGAGCACCTGGAGGAAACCTATGTCGACACAAGGAGAATGTGGAGTTTGTGCACAGTGACCCAAGCCGGGAATCGAACCCAGGTCCCTGGTGCTGTAAGGCAGCAGTGCTAACCATTGTGCCACCCCATAATGTATTTAAAAAAGGAAATATATCGATTTAACTCTAAATGTGTCAAGGTGTATGGGGAGAGAACTGGACTATGATGTTGTAGTGAAAGAACAGTCCTGAATGGCAGACCAGGATTGAACGGCCTACTCCTGTTTTCTATGTTTTGGTGTTTAACATAGTATCACTACCTCAGGATACATGGTCAGCCATCTAGGGCAGAGATGAAAACTTTTTCACTCAGTGGTGAAGCTGTGTAAGGCCAAATCATTGGATATTTTTAAGACAGAAATAGATGGATTTCAAGACACTAAAGGCATCGGAGTGTGTGGGGGAATAACATTGAGATGGAGGATCAACCATATTGAAAAGCCAATCAGGCTTGATGGGCCAAATGGCCTACGCCTGATCATATTGTGTTTCTATGTAATACAGGCTGACACTGCCGTTCAATAGTGAGGGAGTGCTGTACTGTCGAAGATGCTCGGACCAGACGTTGAACAAGGCCCTTCTCAGGTAAACAAAATATTCCATTGCATCTTTTTCTGAGAAGCAAAGAGGAAATATCCTGCCCAATACCTATTCTTCAACCAATCACACTAAAACAATCCAGTCTTTAGCACATTGCTTCTTGTGGGCACTTGCTGTGCACAAATGTGATATATTACAACCATGAATATTCTTCAGAAGTACTTAATTAGCTGCAAACTGTTTTAGAATGTCTTGAGGTCATGAAAGTTACTTTGTAAATGAGTTTTTTAGTTCAATAATCTTTGCCCCAATTTTCCAATGAGAGACATGCAGAACTTGTATGAATTTCTACCCTAATTTAAGCCACAGCCTTTTCCTGAGACATAACTTAAAATAACAAGGAATGGGCTGCTACTTGATGAGCTGCAGTCCATGTGGTGTAGGTACACCTACCGTGCTGTAAAGGAGAGCGTTCCAGAATTTAGATCAGCAACAGTGAAGGAATGGTGATATAGTTCTAGGTCAGAATGATGAGTGGCTTGGAAGGGAACTTCAAGGTGCTGGCATTCCCATGTACCTGCTGCCCTTGTCCTTCGAGATGGTTGTGGTGCAGGTTTAGAAAGTGTGACAGGCCTTCAGTGGGATTTGGCAGTTCATCTTGCATTTGGTGCTTATCATGACCACTGTGTGTCAAGTGGTGGAGGCTGTGATTGTTTAGTGAGTGAATGAGGTGCTGATCGGAGACAGGGATGGTGGAAAATGGTAATGTTTGAAAAGAATCAGGCACTTAAAATATATATTTATTCATCCCTGGGATGTGGGCATCGCTGACTGGACCAGCATTTATTGCCCATCCCTAAGGACATTTGAGTCAACCACATTGACTCCAGATCCACAGCACATAGTCATAGAGGTTTATAGCATGGAAACACCCTTTGGTTCAACTTGTCCATTTTTCCCCATTAAGTTACTTCAAATTGCCCACATTTAGCCCATATCCCTTTATACCCAACTTACCCATGCAACTGTGTAAATGCTTTTTAAAAGACAAAATTGCATCTATTACTGTCTCTGGCAGCTCATTCCAGACACTCACCACTCAGAAACATTGCCCATCTGGATCCTTTCGTATCTCTCCCCTCTCATCTTAAACCCATGCCCTCTAAGTTTTAGACTCCCCTACCTTCAGGGGAAAAATATTGACTATCTACCTTGTCTGTGCCCCTCATTATTTTAGAGACCTCTATAACATCACCCCTAACCCCCCCAAGCTCCAGGGAAAAAAGCCCCAGTCTATCCAGCCTCTCCTTATAACTCAAACCATCAAGTCCCAATAGCATCCTAGTAAATCTTTCCTGCTCTTTCTATTTTAATAATATCCTCCCTATAATAGGGTGACCACATGTAGGCCAGACCAGGTAAGGACAGCAGATTTCCATCCCTAAAGAACATTAGTGAACTAGGCGGGTTTTACAACAGTTGACAATGGTATCATGGTCATCACTAGACTTTTAATTCCAGATTCTTATTGAATTCAAATTTCTCCTATAGTGAGATTTGAACCTGGCTCCCCAAGGATTACCTGAGTCAGTGGATTACCAGCCCAATGACAATATTGTTGTGCCACTGCCTCTCCTAACTTGAAGAGTGAACGCTTCACAGGGCTGTGTGAAAGAGCAGGGGAGTGAGATGATAGCCTTGCAAAAGACCTGGCACAGGTGAAATAGGCCAAATAGCCTCCCTATGTGATGCATCACTCCAGGGAAACAGAATCTCCTTTGTAGCCTTCTCCTTTAGGAGCATCCAGGGTTGAATCAGGGAACATGGCAATAGCTTTAAAGACCATTGTGGTCACAATAAGCCCAACCACTCTATAAATGGTACACTCGCACTTCAATAGGTCTGTCCAGGGCAATGATAGTCAGCCAGAAAGAAGATGGGACTACTGTATTTTCCATGTGTTATGAAGACACAGGAGTTAAAATGGCCAGGGCCTCAAATTGTTGACATCAGGGCTGGAATGCTCTAGCCATTCACGCTGGTGAGATTCTCCAGTTCCACTGGCAGTGTACTCCCACCAGGGTGGGGTGCTGCCACAGGGAATTCTCATTGACAGCAACAGGATTCTTTAGTCCCGTTGCTGTCAAACAACATGCCGCCTCTCGCCAGCAGAAAATATGTGACTGGGATACCGGAAAATCTTGCCCCAGGTATTTTTTGTATTCTTGTTGTCCCCTAGTAAAACGGACAAAAGCTTCAAGATTTTCAGTGTCCAGATCACCAGCAACCTGATCTGGTCTCACCATGCCAATGTTCTTGTTAAGAAAGCCCACCAACACCCCTAATTTTTCAGAAGACTAAAAGAATTTGGCATGTCAGCTACAACTCTCTCCAACTTTTACAGGTGCACCATAGAAAGTACTCTTTATGGTTGTATCACAGCTTAGCATGGCTCTCACCCATGACCACAAGGAACAACAGAAGGTCATGAATGTAACCCAATCCATCTCACAAACCAGCCTCCCAATGACTGTCTACGCTTCCCGCTGCCTCGACAAAGCAGCCAGCATAATTAAGGACCCCAGACATTCTCTATTCCGCCTTCCATTGGGGGAAAAAGATACAAAAGTCTGAGGTCATGTACCAGCCATCTCGAGAACAGCTTCTTCCCTGCTGGCATTGGGCTTTTGAATGGACCTACCTTGCATTAAGGTGATTTTTCTCTACACCCTAGCTATGACGGTAAAACTAAATTCTGCACTCCCTACTTTCCTTCTCTATGAACGGTATGCCTTATCTGTATAGTGCACAAGAATCAATACTTTTCACTGCATGCTAATACATGTGACAATAATAAATCAAACCAAATCAAGATCAAAATCTACCTGCTCCAAGCCTATTCCTGGTGGATGCGTTGCTAATGGATAGAGACTTGAAGAACCCAATCACTATCAAGACGCAATTTGAAGCAGAGCCCATACATTCACTATAAACCAGCAATTGTGCAAGTTTCTATGCTGGTCAACACTGCGGAGCACATCAAACAAGTGAGTTGCTTTCAGATTTCCCTCCTCTTTCATCTTCCCTGTGTGATTTCAGTTCATTTTCTCTGCTTGTTAATCGTGAGCACTATTCCGCTCCCCCATTTGGGGATCGAATAACCAGAATCAAATCGATTGTCTTAGTATAGCACTATGAAGAAATAAAGAGATGAAGTAGCTGACTAATGAACTGGTTTAAGTGCCCATCAGATCAGAGTGGACTCAAGAGTCGAGTATCCAACTGATCAGTAGAACCAAAGAGAACATTTGGCTGTTTGGCTCAAAATGTTATCCTTTGGTGATGTGGACTTGATATATTATTTGCATAATTAATTCCCACAAAGAGAAAAAAAGACTGGAATATGAACCCAAGTCCCCAGAGCAGATTTTGAACCATCTCAGATCGAGCCTGTGACTTAGTGAGCTGCAGCTGAAACTGATATGAGGAAGGATAGTGGCAAGATGGCCAATGCACCAAACCAGCATGTCTTTTGGACTGTGGGGAGGGGGGGGGCGGGAAACTGGACACCCACAGGACATCAACACCCCATCACTCATTCTGGAGTGTTCCTGGCACTCAGGATACTTGCCTAACATCGGAATATTACACCTCATCCTCATAAACCTAATAATCTCACACAGCCTGCATGCCATTAGCTATTCAGCTGTGGCGGGCACAACACCCAAGCACAGTGTTAGGCAAATCACAGTGGGTTATGTTTCTCTCTCAGGATAAGGTGCCACACGTTAGTGGGGAGCAGAATAGTGAGAGCATGCTGACAAGGTCTTCTAGATCTCCTGAATCCAATGTAGGAGATGGTTTCCAGCATCCTGGCTCTGCCTGTGATGAAACTCACGGTGTCTGTGGAAGTTAGATTACAAACAGTTGTGAAAATTAAAGTTCTATAATTGTCAGAAAAACTGTGTCAAGTAATGGAAAATGGTTATGAGCCTTCAGTGAGGCCAGCACTTGCGTACTCAAGATAAGTGACTAAACCTTGTTCCATAAACACTGCATTCCAAGAGTAGAACACAGGGTTAAAATAAAGAACAAGTTACCAAATAGCAAGATATGGGTACATATTACGCCAATGAAGGGTTGGCAGGAGGCAGTTCTCTATTGGTAAGAGGGCAAAAGGCTGTGCTATGATTGGTGGATATGTCTGCAAATGAAATATTAGAACAATGCTCATTTCTCATTTGCTGAAATTAACTATTTCATTTTCTGTATGAAGCAACAGAACACCCTGCATTGTGTTCTCACTTGTGCACAAGTTAATAAAGTTTAGAAATAGAATATCCTGGGTTAAAGTGTTGTCTGTACCCATGTTGATTGCAGTTAAACTCTGTACCCAAAGTCTATAGCACATCCAATACTGCTGAGAACATTGAGGATGATGGTATGTTCCCCTCTTATGCCCCTTCCCAATACCCAACCCACCTTGCCCTACTTTTCAGGCATGTGGGGCACACTACTAATAGTTTGACCATGGATCTTTTGTCTCCTGCCTCACTCCACTTTTCTCAAACCAGGCACCCCCTTCTGAGTTCCAGATTTCAGGGTTCCCAAGAATTTTTGCCAACTACCCCTAGGAAGAGGGGGTCTCCAGCCATCTCTTGAATAAACAGCTGATAAGGTGTTGGTGGAGATCAGTATGACTTTCATGTGTTTGCCCATCTGAGGTGGGGAAATAGGATCCTCCAAGATACCTGGTGACTGAATGAAATATTAGACAACCAGAGGCTACACAACACTCAGTCATATTGACCTGATGTCAGCAGCAAGTGAAATATGATCGTGTGCAAAATGTTCATCTGAAAAATATCCTGATCTTTACAGTTTTTAATTCACATCTTTAATCATCCACAGAATTTCAAGCATCCCATAGGAGGATGACGGTGATCCTTCAAAGTCACAGGTTTTGCAGCAAGGTGCCACAGTGGTCAGCACTGTTGCCTCACAGCGCCAGGGAGCCGGGTTTGATTCCTGGCTTGGGTTACTGCCTATGTGGAGTTTGCACATTCTCACCATGTCTGTGTGTGTTTCCTCAGTGAACATAGAACACTACAGCACAAACAGGCCCTTCGGCCCACGAGTTGCGCCGATCACATCAACACCTATCTATAACCCCCAATCCCATAAAACCCCATATACTCATCCAGAAGTCTTTTAAAAGACCCCAGCGAGTTCGCCTCCACCACCACTGACGGCAGCCGATTCCACTCACTCACCACCCTCTGAGTGAAAAACTTACCCCTAACATCACTTCTGTACTTTCCTCCCCGCACCTTAAATCTGTGTCCTCTCGTAGCGACCATTTCAACCCGGGGAAATAGCCTCTGAGAATCCACCCTATCCATTCCTCTCAACATTTTGTAAACCTCTATCAGGTCGCCTCTCAACCTTTGTCTCTCCAGGGAAAAGAGACCCAGCTCCCTCAACCTAACTTCATAAGGCATGCCTCCCAGTCCAGGCAACATCCTTGTAAATCTCCTCTGTACCCTTTCAATAGCTTCTACGTCTTTCCTATAGTGAGGCGACCAGAACTGCGCACAGTACTCCAAATGAGGCCTGACAAGGGTCTTATAAAGTTGCAGCATTACCTCCCGACTCCTAAACTCAATCCCTCGATTTATGAAGGCCAGTACACCATACGCCTGGTTTCATCCCACAGTCCAAATGACATGTGCATTAGGGGCATTGGCCATGCTAAATTCTCCCTCAGTGAACCCAAACAAGTGCTGGAGTGGGGCAACTAGGGGATTTTTCACAGTCACTTCGATGCAGTGTTAATATCAGCCTACGTGTGACAATAATAACACTTTCTTTAACTAGGCTTTAGAATTAAAGTTTTATGACACAAATAAATTAATTAAACACTGAGGGTGCTTTCCATCACAGGCCTCATGCAGACCAAGCACCAATTCAGATTTTCACACTTCCATGCAGGCAGAGAGTGGGATTTTTACCCGGTGACTCATCGTAAAGATGGTGGAGGCAGGGACGGCAGTGGGCAGGCTGCCTTGAAGCTACCGGGCTCTACAATTTGTGCTTAGCTGGACTCTGACTCTGTGCCTCAATCACTGGTGAAGTAGCAAAGGAGGTGTGTGTGTGACTGACAGGTGTTTGGTTGCATGCTTGTAGGGAGGTGGGAGAACCACCTCATATCTGAGTGGTCACAGGCCTTTATGATGATGCCCTTGTCTGTGGGGAAACAATGGGGACCGACATGTGGATTAAACAGGGCAGTTAAAAGAGTAGCTGAATGGTGAGCATGCTGCTTTTTACCTTAAACAGGATTGGAGGCAACCTTTTTAATCTGTAGTTAAGTATTCTCCAGCCTGCTGCTGGCTAGAAAGTGCAGGTGGATTCTGAGAGATAATAGCAAAAGGGTCTATTTTCACTCAGATTCTAACCTCAACC
Source organism: Carcharhinus amblyrhynchos (assembly GCF_965287045.1). Lineage (NCBI taxonomy): Eukaryota > Metazoa > Chordata > Chondrichthyes > Carcharhiniformes > Carcharhinidae > Carcharhinus > Carcharhinus amblyrhynchos. The sequence continues at coordinate 9,321,224 of NC_137328.1, forward strand.
TGTGGGCCCATCCCTCCCCTCTCCTCTCAATTTCCACTCTCTTCTTACCTTGCTTTTCCTGATCAGTTCCAGCAGGATTATGGAACCCACAGACTTGTGGCTAAATTGCAAAAGCTACGCTAGTTCCATTCCACCCATTAACAGATCGAAATTGATTAGTCCTTTGTCCCAAGGGGAAGGAATGCTTGCACGCAGCCTCACTTCCTTTAGTTGGAGTTGATGGGATAGAGGCGGTTTCTTGTATCAGCTAAACCCCACCCCACCCTCTGCAAACCATTCCCAGGTGCTCTCCTTCATGTTAAAATTCAGCCCAAAGTCTCCAGTCCCCTTTTGGAGGCATCCATCTTTTAGATGGGGAGTGCATAAAATTAGGCAAAGTGTCCCAAGCTCATTTGAATATCACTTCATGTTCGCAGCTGCCTGAGGAGGGAGATTAATCTTCAAGGACTGTTCCTCATTAGCATACCTGAAGCTGAAGGGAATGTGTACATTTCTTACACAAGTAACGAACAAGGTTAAACAGGTACAGGAGAGCTGCTAAAGATGGGGAATAAAATATAAGGCCGCGTCTGGCTATTTGGGGGCGAAGTTAGGAGGGATGTCTCGGTATGATTGCTGTTTTCATTTTCTTCTTGCTCTCTTGATTTTGTGTTTCACTAAGAGTCCTTTTGAAAGCAGGCAGCGGCTACTACGGGAAAATAGTACAGGCAAGGAGCAATTCTCCAACTGACTACAAATCAGAAAAGCTAAAGATTATTTACTCCCCTTTTGCTGAAAGCTTGTTGCTCCTACAGTTAAAAGTAGCCTCGCATCAGGAGGGGGAATGTTGAGTGAAACAGAATTCTGCAAATCCAACATTTTAAATACTTTGCGTTGAAGTCACTGGTTCTTGTGTCTTGTGAAGAACAATAAAAAGCAAGACCTCGTGTTTTGACTTGATGAATGGGCCCATTCAGATTTTGCTTAATATCTGTTTGGATATCTTTGGGCGCCAAGGGGAATTTTTGCATTGTCGATCCATCTAGTCTACTCGGCTTTGGACTGTGGGGGGAGACTGAAACACTCGGGAAACTGCGGCAGACACGGGGAGAACATGCAGACCCTACACAGATGGTCACCCAATGCCGGAATCGAATCTTGGTCCCTGGAGCTGAGAGTCAGCAGTGCTAATGACCGTGCTACAGTGCTACGCTGTTCTAAGATATGGGCCAGGATCTCCCTGCCATCCACAGAGTTGGCAGCAAACACAACACTGCCAATACCACCTGTTCCGCAGCCACTTTACACCCCGAGGAACATTAATTGACTGGAGATGGGAGTTCCCCCACTCGGAGAAGACTCACCTCGGTGAGCTGCTGGCCAATCAGATTAGTCAGCAGCTCTCAAGTCCCAGAAGGCCCCTGGCTGCAGTGGACAGGACCAAGATTGCAAGACATTCCCAAGTACTGGGAGCCTAGGGTCATGTGGATTTTGGAGTCTCAGCATAAGGAAGGGAGTTGGGGCCCAAGGGAGTGAGCAGAGGGAGGTGGGGCTGTTGATGGAGAGGCCAAGGAGGAAATGAGTTCCTTGTGGTGTCAGAGATTTTGGGGAGGGGGGGGAACCGAATGTTAAAAAGGCACAGTTGATGGAGGCTATTGGGTGGGTGAAGGTCAAATTGCCATTAGCTTTTTCATCTGGCAAACTTGTCTCAGCGATAACACTTGCCCCTCTGTCAGAAGATTGTGAGTTAAAGATCTACTCCAAAGATTAGTGCATTAGTCATGCTGATTATAGAAACATAGAACCTCTACAGTGCATAAGGAGGCCATTCCCCCATCAAGTCTACACCGACAATAATCCCACCAGGCTCTATACCCACTAAGTTACCTTGCTAATTCCTCCAACATACCACATCCCAGGACACTAAGGGTTAGAACAAAGAACAACACAGCACGGGAAACAGGCCCCTCGGCCCAACGAGCCCGCGCCGCCGTCCTACTATCTCAGTGACCTATTCATGATTTTAGTCTACGCCTAACGTGCGAGGATCAGGGAGGTCCAATTTAGGGACAATTTTAGTACCCAATCAATCAGCCTAAAAGCACATCTTTGGGGGATGTGGGAGGAAACCGGAGCACCCGGAGGAAACCCACGCAACCACGGGGAGAACGTGCAAACTCCCACAGACACAGGCCCAAATCCATGTGTCCGCACAGCAACAGAGATAGTCTCTGAGCTGTCATGTTGCCCTCGAGATGGTCCAGTTTAAGCACACTAACGACATGAAGCAATAGGCAACTCCCGAAGCAACATCCAAGAGCAGCCCACTACAACCTGCCGCATGCATGCCCCTTGCTGGACTTAAATGCCTGTGGAGACAAAAAAATTCATTATTAAACAGGCAAAGACTAACATTCCTGAGGCAAAACGTATTCCCAAGCCTACAATGTTCAGTAAGGCCTACTATATCCCCCTATATGTAGCCCGCTCATATGGCTGTCTAAGTGACTCTTAAACAACCCTAGCGTGCCTGCTTCCACCACCTTACTCGGCAGTGCATTCCACACCCCCACTACCCTTTGCGTGAAAAACTGCCCTCTAATATTTGTCTTATACCTAGCCCCCCTCACCCTAAGCCCGTGACCCCTCGTTCTATCCATTTCTTGTAGCGGAAAAAGCTTACCACCATTTACTCTATCTATCCCCTTCATAATCTTATAAACCTCTATTAGATCCCCCCTCAGCCGACGTCTCTCAAGGGAAAACAGCCCAAGTTCATTCAATCTTTCCTCGTAAGACAGCCCTTCCATACCAGGCAACATCCTGGTAAATCTCCTCTGCACTCTCTCCAGGATCTCTACATCCTTCCGGTAGTACGGCGACCAGAACTGGACGCAGTACTCCAAGTGAGGCCTAACCAACGTTCTATACAACTGCAACATCAGACTCCTACTCTTATATTCTATACCTCTTCCTATGAAGGCTAACATACCATACGCTTTCCTCATCACATTCTGCACCTGGACCGACACCTTCAGGGACTTGTGCACTTGCACCCCCAGGTCTCTCTGCGTATCTATACTCCGGATAGTTCTACCTTTTATCGTATAACTCCCCTCCACATTATTCCGGCCAAAGTGCATCACCTCGCATTTCTCCGGATTAAATTCCATTTGCCATCTATCTGCCCAATCTACCAGCCTGTCTATGTCCTGTTGCATTGCCAGGCACTGCTCCTCAGTACCCGCCAATCCAACCATCTTGGTGTCATCAGCAAATTTGCTGATCACACCACCTACCCCCTCTTCCAAGTCATTAATATATACCACAAATAGAAGAGGTCCAAGTACCGAGCCCTGCGGCACACCACTGGTGACAGGCCTCCAATTGGAAAAGGAGCCTTCCACTACTACTCGCTGTCTCCTCCTCCCAAGCCAGTTCTCCACCCATCTACATACCTGGCCTTGTATCCCATGAGCCTTCACCTTTTCTATCAGCCTACCATGAGGGACCTTGTCAAACGCCTTACTGAAATCCATATAGACAACATCAACGGCTTGTCCTTCGTCAACCGTTTTTGTCACCTCTTCAAAAAATTCCACCAGATTCGTAAGGCACGACCTCCCTGTAACGAAGCCATGCTGCGTATCCCTGATCAGATTGCAGCGCTCCAGATGTTCATACATCCTATCCTTGAGGATCCTCTCCATTAGCTTGCCTATAACCGAAGTCAAGCTCACCGGCCTATAATTCCCTGGGTTATCCCTCTGACCCTTCTTAAACAATGGTACTACATTTGCAATGCGCCAATCCTCTGGGACCTCACCTGTGTCCAAAGAAGAGACAAAGATTTGCGTCAGAGGCCCAGCAATTTCATCCCTCACCTCCCTTAACAGCCTGGGATAGATGCCATCAGGCCCTGGAGATTTATCCGTCTTTATGCTGTCTAAAAGTCCCAACACCTCTTCCCTCGTGATGACTATATCCCTCAATGGATCCTCAAACTCCTCAAGCACAGCACCAGACATCAGGCCCCTCTCCTGCGTGAATACCGACGCAAAGTATTCATTCAGGATCTCCCCCATTCCCCCAGGCTCCAAGCATAGTTCCCCTCCTCTGTCCCTGAGAGGACCAATCTTCCCTCTAACCATCCTTTTATTTCTAACATAGGAGTAAAATGCCTTAGGATTTTCTTTAATCCTACCCGCCAAAGCCATTTCATGGCCCCTTTTTGCCTTTCTGATGCCCCTTTTAAGTTCTCTCCTACATTCTCTGTATTCTTCTAACGCAATCTCTGTCCTCAAATGCCTAGATCTAATGTACGCCTCTCTTTTCCTCCTGACCAGGTCCTCAATATCCCTAGTTACCCACGGCTCTCTAATCCTACCCTTCCCATCCTTCCTCTTAACCGGCACATGTCTTTCCTGCAAAGATTTTAGTTTTCCCTTGAGAGACTCCCACATACCCAGCGTCGACCTGCCATCAAGCAGCTTACCCCAGTCCGTATCTTTAAGATCCTGTCTAATCCGGTTGTATCTAGCCCTCCCCCAGTTTAACACCCTCCCCTTAGGACAGGCTTCATCTTTATCCATTAATATCTTAAACCAGACAGAGTTGTGGTCACTGTTAGCCACCTGCTCTCCTACTTCAACGTCAACCACCTGCCCAGGCTCATTCCCCAGAACCAAGTCCAGTATAGCCCCCTCCCTGGTCGGGCTATCCACATACTGCTCCAGGGATCCTTCCATTACACACTGTACAAATTCCTCCCCGTCAGCACCCTCTGATCTCGGCACCTTCCAGTCTACCCCGGGGAGATTAAAATCTCCCACTACCACCACCCTATTCTTCCTGCACTTATCTAGAATGTCCCTGCTTATCCCTTCTTCCACAGCCCTCGGGCTGTTGGGCGGTCTGTAGTACACACCCAACATAGTAACATCTCCCTTCCTATTCCTCAACTCCACCCATAGCGACTCGATTCCTATATCCTCTATTCCTCCCTCCCTCTGCACTGCTATGATGCAATCCTTAACTAACAACGCCACTCCCCCACCTCTCTGCGACCCACCCCTATCACGCCTGAAGCACTTATACCCGGGAACATTCAACTGCCAGTCCTGCCCTTCCTTTAACCAAGTCTCTGTCACCGCCACCACTTCCAACTTCCTTTCGAACATTATTGCCTTCAGTTCATCTGTTTTGCCAGTCACACTCCTAGCATTGAAACACATGCACCGAAGACCCTCAGAAACAATCCGATCCTTCTTCCTACCCTCTGGGCTTACCCTATCCCCAATCCCAGTTCCGTCCACATCCCCACCCCCCCTCCATATTAGTTTAAACACTGCCGAAACACTCCAGCTAACCTTCCAGCTAAGATATTCACACCCTTCCCAGTTAACTGTACCCCATCCCTCTTATATATTTGCCCCTCTTTCATAAAGACTTCCCAATGGTCTACGAATCTAAAACCCTCTGCCCTACACCAATCCTTCAACTTAGCATAGTCCAATCCACTTAACTGCACATCTTTGGACTGTGGGAGGAAACCGGAGCACCCAGAGGAAACCCATGCAGACACGGGGAGAATGTGCAAACTCCACATAGACAGTGACCCAAGCCATGAATTGAACCCAGGCCCCTGGAGCTGTGAGACAGCAGTGCTAATTGCTATGTGATCATGGCACCTCATATATCCCATGAGGACGGGATTCACGGTTAATGATGCCACTATTTCGATGAGGTATTAAGCTGAAATCTGGTCTCGTGGATATAAATGATCCCGTGTCACTTCTTGAAGAACAGAGGCGTTCAGCTAGTGACCAGATCAACATTGATCCCTTAAACACTAATCTTGTCATTTGTCTCTTGCTGTATGAGGGAGCTTGCTGTCTGCAAATTGACTGATGTGTCTCTCATATGACAACATGCATATTGGGGAGGCAATGGCCCAGTGGTATTACCGCTAGACTATTAATCCAGAAACTCAGCTAATATTTTCAGGACTTGGGTTCAAATCCTGCCACGGCAGGTGGTGGAATTTCAACTCAATAAAAAATACCTGGAGTTAAGAATCTACTAATGGCCATGAAACCATTGTTGATTGAGAGGAAAAAAACCCATCTGATTCACTAATGCCCTTTAGGGAAGGAAATCTGCTGTGCTTACCTGGCCTGACATAAGAACATAAGAAATAGGAGCAGGAGTAGGCCATCTAGCCCTTCGAGCCTGCCCCGCCATTCAATAAGATCATGGCTGATCTGTCGTGGCTCAGTTCCACATTCCCGCCTTCTCCCCATAACCCTTAATCCCCTCTCTTATCAAGAACCCATCAACCCGCTTCTTAAAAATATTTAGCGAGGCAGCCTCCACCACTTCAACGGGCAGAGAATTCCAGAGATTCACCACCCTTTGAGTGAAGAAGTTCCTCCTCAACTCCGTTCTAAACCGCCTCCCCTTTATCTTGAGGCTGTGCCCCCTAGTCCTACTGTCTTTTTTGAGCGGGAAGAGTCTCTCCACCTCTATCCTATCCATCCCATTCATCATCTTATACGTCTCAATGAGATCTCCCCTCATTCTTCTAAACTCTAACGAGTACAAGCCTAGTTTATTCAGCCTCTCCTCATAGCTCAATCCCCTCAACTCCGGTATCAGCCTAGTAAACCTCCTCTGCACTCCCTCCAGGGCCAAAATATCCTTGCGCAGGTGCGGCGCCCAAAACTGCACACAGTACTCCAGCTGCGGCCTCACCAATGCCCTATACAGCTGCAGCAAGACCTCCCTGACATGCATGGGAGAATGATGGCACAGTGATTAGCGCTGCTCCTTACAGTGCTAGGGTGCTAGGTTTAATTCTGGCCTTGGTTCACTGTCTGTATGGAGTTTGCACATTCTCCCTGTGTGTGCGTGGGTTTCCTCCGGGTACTCCAATTTCTTCCCACAGTATAAAGATGTGTAAGTTAGGTTGATTGACCATGCTAAATTGACCCTAGTGTAAATTAGGGTGACTTGTGTCACTCCATGACTTGCCTGGGTTTGCAAAACCTCATTTACTGTACAGTCTGGAGACAATACACATCTTTTTAACCTGTGATCAGTGTTCCTTCCACTCATATTGTTGGCCACTTTAGGACTTGAACAGCAGGTTAGGTGTAAAGATTAGCATTCTCAATCAGTAATTTGTAAACTGTGCTTTATATGCTCTGTCTGAGGCCAGAACACTCCATTCACCTGACGAAGAGGGAAACCTCGAAAGCTAGTGAGTTTACCATCAAATAAATCGGTTGGACTTAAACCTGGTGTTGTCAGACTTTTTACAATAAATTAGGGTTAACAGGGCAAATGTGTAGGGTTACAGGAATAGGGTCTGGGATTGTGGTTAGCACAGACTCAACGGGTAGAATGGCTCCCTTCTGTACTGTGTGAGGGATTCAATAGGAGTTCAGAGCCACAGAAATGTCATTGACTATCAACTGCTCTTGAGCAACTAGGGATGTGCAATCAATGCTGGCCCAGCCAGCAACACCCATGTTCCACAAATGAATTAAAAAAACATGTCATTGGCTTTGAAGAATTGTGAGACACCTTTTGGACATAAAAGGAGGCACATAAAAAGCAATTTTAAACCATGCCCAGTGTGGTCAATGCAATACTTTCCTAAAGCACAAGTGTAGTTGCAGGGAGATTCAGATTTAAATGGAAGAGAACAATTAAAGCCAAGAAGAAGTGGTGCAGTGATGGCAAATCTGGAAAAGCGACGCCGTGGCTGATGCCTGAGCAGGACTACAATTGGTGTGAGTGACTGAAGACTTTCTGTCCTCCAGAAAGAGTCCTTTAAATTCTGTCTGCATTACAGCTCGGCGAGAGGAGCCAGAGTGATAACCCCAGGCCGCTCATTCATTTTCACCTACTGCTTTGCTTCTTCGAAATCATCAGTCAGGCGATGGAACCATAAGTTATTTCAAAGCGGCTTAAAAAAAAAATCCAATCTCTCGCCATTAATCTATGAGATTCAACATCGCAAGTGTTAGATCGAAAGGTGTGCCAAACATGTTGATGGTAGGTTTTCTTCTTCTCACCCCAGAAGTTGCACATTATACACAATGCCTCTGTCCTGTTTTGTTTTTCCCTCGTGAATGAGCACGTCTTCACAGTAATAATCAGATTTAATTAGTCATTTTGTGGGAAGCTTAAACAGGAAATAATATGCCCGTTAAGTGCTTTCTAACGATCATGGAGCTAATACTTGAATTTCAAATGGCCACACGACCAGGAGCGTGATACACCTCCTAGTTAACTTAAACTGCTCCCACGTAATAAGATTCGTCTAATTAGATCGTTAGCAATGTCGAGGGAGAGACTCAGAGTTTGGATCAGTAACTTGCAAGCACCATCAGAGACTATATACCATTCACAGTTTTTAAGCTTAGTTTAAAGTTCAGAACATGCCTTTGGAAAGTCTGAACCCTGATTGAAATCAGAGGAGATGTGTAGTATTGTTTTTCTTTTGGGGATTACAGTATAGAGGATTTTATTTTTGCCCAGTGCTACATAGCAACATTATTTCATTAGAATCCTGATTATCAAACAAGATACAAATTGGAAAACTGACAAAGATGGTTAATTTATCATCTGTAACAACATAAGTGCTGGAACACTTAAGATGCATTAACAATCCTCTTCAGAGGCCATTAAAAAAAAAGCCAGCACATATCTAGATAGTATTGTCTATCTGTCACCCTCTTTTGCTGTATAAGTCAGAAAATACCTTGATTTTAAAATCCCTATTCTTCTTTTCAAATCCCTCCATGGCTGCAGAAGACACAGCAAGGGGGTTATCCACCATGATCACAGTCACTGAGGATGGCATTTGTGATGAGTCTTCAGAGGTAGAAGTTCCTTCACCAAAATCCCTTGATTTACAAGTCTAACAGCAGTACACAGAGTGCTATCAGTCAGCAGTCGACCTTTGGGAGTGCCAGAGGAACTGACACTCCCGCTTAAATACAAGGAAAAGAGTCCCTGATTTACCCATCAATTAACTCCTTAATCGGGGACAGTAATTAGTTTCTCAATACCAGGTTAAAGCCCAACAGGGTTATTTGGTAACACGAGCTTTCGGAGTGCTGCTCCTTCATCAGGGACTCGCCTGATGAAAGAGTGGGACCCCAAAAGCTTGTGCTACCAAACAAACCTGTTGGACTTTAACCTGATGTTGTGAGATTACTTACCTCGCCCACCCCAGTCCAATGCCGGCAACTCCATGCCCTTAATCAGGGTGTTTCTCAATCAGGGAGTCGAATAGGTCAACCTCAATGGTCTAATTATAGTCATTACAGCATTTATCATCATAGGCTAGAATTTTACCATCCTGCCTACCTTGGGAATCGGAGCAGGTAAAGGGTGGAACATGGGAAGAACCGTTGATTTTTGAGCAGGATTTTACAGTTTCTGGATGAGCGAGGCTGTAAAATCCCACCCATAGGTTCATAGAATTTTTACAGCACAAAAAGGCCTCTTCAGCCCAGTTTGCACTGGCCATCAAGCATCTATCTAGTCTAATCCCATTTTCCAACACTTCGTCCATAGACCAAGGATAATCTTGACCAATAACTCATCCAAAAAAAAAGCACCTTCAGCAGAGCAGCATTCCTTCACTACAGTGTCATCTTTAGATCTTCTGTAGGAAAGTATGTTTAGTGTGAGGTAATGACAATGGTTTTGAAAGACCTGGGGCAGCACTGAGGACGAAAGCCATTTATGTTGTCAGCTAACAAGTATTAAGTTGAAGTTTACGTTTTTTTTATTATTGTCACAAGTAGACTTACATTGGCATTGCAATGAAGTTAGGATGAAAATCCCTTAGTCATCACACTCTGGCACCTGTTTGGTTACACTGAGGAAGAATTTAGTGTGGCCAATGACCCAACTTCATGTCTTTTGGACTGTGGGAGGAAATTGGAACATCTGGAGGAAACCCATGTGGACACGGGGAGGACGTGCAGACTCTATACAGGCAGTGACCAAAGCTGGGAATCGAACCCAGGTCCCTGGTGCTGTGAGGCAACAGTGCTGGCCACTGTGTCACAAGGCAAAGACACTGGGGAATTTAAGAACATAAGAAATAGGAGCAGGAGTAGGCCATCTAGCCCTTCGAGCCTGCCCCGCCATTCAATAAGATCATGGCTGATCTGTCGTGGCTCAGTTCCACTTTCCCGCCCTCTCCCCATAACCCTTAATCCCCTCGCTTATCAAAAACCCATCAACCCGCGTCTTAAAAATATTTAGCGAGGCAGCCTCCACCACTTCAACAGGCAGAGAATTCCAGAGATTCACCACCCTTTGAGTGAAGAAGTTCCTCCTCAACGCCGTTCTAAACCACCCCCCCCCCTCCCCCCCCTTTATCTTGAGGCTGTGCCCCCTAGTCCTCCTGTCTTTTTTGAGCGGGAAGAGTCTCTCCACCTCTATCCTGTGCATCCCATTCATCATCTTATACGTCTCAATGAGATCTCCCCTCATTCTCCTAAACTCTAACGAGTACAAGCCTAGTTTATTCAGCCTCTCCTCACAGCTCAACCCCCTCAACTCCGGTATCAGCCTCATAAACCTCCTCTGCACTCCCTCCAAGGCCAAAATATCTTTGCGCAGGTGCGGCGCCCAAAACTGCACACAGTACTCCAGCTGCGGCCTCACCAATGCCCTATACAGCTGCAGCAAGACCTCCCTACTTTTATATTCAATCCCCCTCGCTATGAAGGCCAGCATCCCATTCGCCTTCCTGACCACCTGCTGCACCTGCAAGCTGGGTTTTTGCGACTCATGCACAAGGACTCCTAGGTCCCTCTGCACCGTCGCCTGCTGCAGTTTTTCGCCCCGTAAGTAATAGTCCTTCCTACCATTCTTCCTACCAAAGTGGACCACCTCACACTTGCCAACATTAAATTCCATTTGCCATTTCCTGGCCCATTCGCCCAGCCTACCTAGATCCTTCTGCAGACTCTCCACACCCTCCGCACAATTTGCCGTTCCCCCAATCTTGGTGTCATCAGCAAATTTCGACACCCTACACTCGGTTCCCTCCTCCAGATCATCTATATAAATGGTAAAAAGCTGAGGCCCCAGCACCGACCCCTGGGGCACTCCACTATTTAGTGAAAATAAAAAGAATGATTCGCATTTGTAAGAGTTTCTTTCGCTATCTTAGGATGCCAGAAAGTACTTAATAATCATAATGTTGTTCTGACAATGCAATGCAATGTAATGGGCTTGAGTCATGATCGGACAAGTTCAAGAAGGGAGATAGGAGAAATCCAAGCTGTGCATTTTGCAATTTACTTCTGTTCAAAGATGCTAAAAAGATTATAATTTTAGAACGGAATATCTGAAGATAATCCAGATTATTTATGGAAGTGATGTGCAAATAGGGCCAAACTTGTTCACTTGAATTAATCTGATAGTTATTTATTTCTTCATGTCATTCCAAGATGGTCAGCAATCTTATTTCCCTCCAGCTAATTACAAATCAAGTTCTTTGAATGGAGGTGTTCAGCTTATTAATTTTTAACCTCTCACCTTTTATTTACTCAATTTATTTTCAACTATGACCATGAAAATAAATGAAAGTAGAACTTCACATCCAATTAAAAGTACAATGACTGTCTATGTAATTACAGTGCCAAATGCAAATTATGATCAAAGTATAGCAAACTTACATTTGAGATTAATTGGCTGTGTGCATATTATTGCAATAAAATGCCACTAATCTTCTTGTGCCAATAAATGGAACCATCTGCCAGCCATCTTTGAAATGTAAATACTCAGATAACCAGAAAAGAAATTTGCCCAGTAATAATTAACCAATGCACTGCTGCTTCACAACGCCGGGGATCTGGGTTTGATTCCAACCTTGGATGACTATCTGTGTGGAGTTTGTGTGGGTTTCCTCCAGATACTCTGGTTTCTTCCCATAGAAAGCATTATTTCTGGTTGTATCACAGCTTGGTATGGTTCCTGCTCTGCCCAAGACTGCTAGAAACCACAAAACATTGTGAATGTAGCACTGTCCATCACGCAAACCAGCCTCCCATCCATTGACTCTGTCTACCGTTCCCTCTGCCTCAAAGCAGCCAGCATAATTGAAGACCCCATGCACCCTGGATATACTCTTTACCACCTTCTTCCGTTGGCAAAAAGATGCAAAAGTCTGAGGTCACGTACCAACCGAGTCCCAAGAACAGCCTCTTCCCTGCTGCCATCAGAGTTCTGAATGGACCTACTTTGCACTAAGTTTCTCTACATCCTAGCTATAACTGTAACATGACATTCTGCACTGTCTCCTTTCCTTCTCTTGCAGAGCATGTAATAAACAATACTTTTCACTGTATACTAATTCATGTGACAATGATAAATCAAATCAACGTCCAAAGATTTGCAGGTCGGGTTGATTGCCTATACTAAATTACCACTTAGTGTCCCAAGATGTATAGATTAGGGACATTAGAGGAGAGAATGTGTGGAGTTACAGGGATAAGGTGGAAGGTGGGCCTGGGTAAGATGTTCTGTTGCTGGGGCTGTGAGTTAGCAGTGTCAACCTTTGTGCCATAAAGCCACCTCTATATTTGATAGAGATGCTCAAAACCATGAGGGGTCCAGAGAGAGAGTAGATAGAGAGAAACTATTTTCTTTGCTACAAGGACACCAATTAAAGGTGAATAGCGAAAGATCTAATAGCGACATGAGGAAAAACATTTTACTCAGCGATTGGTTAAGCTCTGGCCTGCGCTATCTGAGAATATGATTATCTTTCTTTACTGCTTACGTTAAAGGTACTCCAATTTATTTTGCTCACCAATGTAGCTGATTGAATTTGGATATGATTTCTTAACAACAAGGTGCTCCAGGCCAGGTCTTCAATGAATAGGTCACTGATGAGCATGAGGAACATTAACATATCTCTGTCCCATCAATCCTGCTGTAGTTTAGTATGGCAGTATGAAGGACACCATCGTGGAGCAAGCCATGCATCTGCTGTCTGGGTATAGAAAAGGCTATAGTTTGATCAGGCCTTGAGATTAATAGGAACGTACCGGCAAAGGCTTTATGTATTTGAATTGATTTTCCACCTGACCTACCTTTTCAGCCTATTCAAATGAATGAGGAAACAGAATATATCATGTCCCCTGGAAGAACATGGTATTTCAAAACTTTAAGCAGCAGACGAAGCTATTTCAAGCTGCTATGAAACAGTAGCCACATGAGTGGTGTTTGCCATAAACGGGGGCTGACATGGTGGCACACTGGTTTGCACTGCTGTCTCACAGTCATGATGTGGGTATGCCGGCGTTGGACTGGCGTAAACACAGTAAAAAGTCTGACAACACCACTAAAACCTGGTGTTGTCAGACTTTTTACTGTGTCTCACAGTGCCAGGGACCCAGATTCCATTCTGCCTGTGGAGTTTCTCCCATGGCTGCTTGGATTTCCTCTGCGTGCTCCGGTTTCTTCCTGCGATCCAAAGGTGTGCAGGTTAGGTAGATTGGCCATGCACAATTACCTCTTAGTGTCAAAAAACATGTGTAAATTTAGTGGATTGTCCATTTTAAATTGCTCCTTGGCAGCCAAAGATGTGTAGGTTAGGAGGATTAGCCGTGGTAAATGGATAGGATTATGGGGATAGGGCAAGTGGGCCTGGGTTAGATGCTCTTTCAGAGAGTTGGTGCAATCGCAGGGATTCTATGGATTAACAGGATGTTGCCTTCAAGCAAAAAAGGACCTTCTGCCTGTTACTCTACTCACTCTAATGTGTATGTATATGAATTTCAGTACTAGTGATGTTTGATACATAGGCTTTATGTCCCAAAGACTGGTGGATCAGCATATCCTTCCACTGCCTGCAATGAGAAAGCGACAGACTGTGCCCAACCAGCCTGTTCTTGCAAAACTCAAAGCACAGAGTCCAGCACAGGATGTGATTCCATGATTGGGCAACATTTGGTAAATAATCATCAACATGCTAAAATTTACACTGCCAACCAATTTAAAATTCTTAGTTAGGCTCACAACGTGCTGCATTTGCCTATATGGGAAGCTACACGTATTAATACACAGGGCCCTGTTCTTTGCAGACAGAATCTGTACACAAATTGCACCTATTTCAGCCTAACAAAATAAGTGACAGTCATTTGCTGACTCATTCCCCAGACCAATGCTGCTGCCAATCAACGCCAAACTGCCTGGTTTCAATTTCAAACCATGCTTGACAGTTAACTGTCAGTCACCATTAGCTCGTGCATTTTCCATGGTAATGTGTCAATCAATCAGAGCCCACTTGCAACCAATTAGTGCTCTCTTCTCACACATTACATATTGTTGTTTTCCTCGTATCGGTATTCTTGTGAAGTCCTGGTGGGTACAAGATGATAAACTTCGACCGGTCTCTCTTTTTTTTCAGCCAAACTCAAACTCTGTACAACCAGATGGGTATTTATAAACTGATGTACTTTGCAAGATGGTTATTGTGTCAAGCTGGCACTGTTTTGATAATGAACGAACGCACAAAGCTAATAGTGAACTTGAAGCCATCTACCTGAGAAGGCTCAGAATTTTTCTGAGTGGTTTTAAAATATCTGACTGTGGTTGGTCCTCAAAGCTTCTGCAGTCCATTGTATAACTGGTATGGGGCTATTTGTTCTCATGTTTACAGTGATCTGATTCTTCAGATTCACTTTTCTAATTTTGGATTTTAAAAAAACCCAGCAGAATGTTTGACTAACATTTTCACTGTTATTCTGTACTTAGTGAGCAGAACTCAATGTCTACATGTAAGTCATAAAATCATAGAACGCTACAGTGCAGAGGGAAGCCATTTGGCCCATCGAGTCTGTACTGATCACAATCCCACAATTGCCATAGTCCCATGAATTTATCCTAGCTAGACCCCTGACGCTAAAGGGCAATTTAGCGTGGCCAATCCACCCTCGCCCTCACGTCTTTCGGACTGTGGGAGGAAACCGGAGCACCTGGAGAAAACCCACGCAGACGTGAGGAGAATGTGCAAAATCCACACAGACGGTGACCCGAGCCGGGAATCAGACCCGGGTCCTTGGCGCTGTGAGGCAGCTGTGCTAACCCACTGTGCCACCATGTCACTTTACGTGGATGGATTTTCCTGGCTGTGCTCGCCCCAAGGACAAAAACTCCACCCCCCACCCTCCCTGCTGAGGTCAATAGACCTTTGCATAGTCTGTGCCCCACCCACTACAACTCCCGTGCCAGAAATCTTCCTTACCATGAGTTCGCACTAACGTAAACTTTGCAATGGCTACTGCCCTGACAGCTTAATTGTTAAAAAAATTGTATCAAAGCAGTTAAATATAGTTTAAAAAGTACTTTCCCATAGGCTTGATTCCCGAGGGGAAAAAAAATCATTGGGTACCATCCAACCCAAGGATTTGAACACATAGGGATGGCATGGCATTTCCGTACAGTGCTGAGGAGGTACTGCACTGGCATAGGTGTGGCATTAAACAACCCAGCGTCTTAGGCACTTGTATATAAATGTGGTACCACCTTGATAAAGTGCAAGACAGTTCCCTGGTGTGTCCTTTGCTGATGTATATCCCTCAACCAACACCAACAGATTATTTGCTCGTTCTCACATCGCTGTTTGTGAGAGCATATTTGGGTTCCACATTCACCCATGCCACGTGGTGGATGGAATTATCCAATTCCGTCTACCATGGGAATCATAGTGGGTGGGGGATGGACCATGCAAAGATCTGTTGACCCCGGATGGGATTTTCCAGCGTCGGGGGTGAGTGCGGCCAGAAAAATTCCACCCCATGATTCTATTTCAGCGGAAATGAACAGATTAGTGACAATGTGGGCAGCACGGTAGCACAGTAATTAGCACTGCTGCTTCACAGCTCCAGGGACCTGGGTTCGATTCCCGGCTGGAGTCACTGTCTGTATGGAGTTTGCACATTCTCCTCGTGTCTGCGTGGGTTTCCTCCGGGTGCTCCTGCAGTCCAAAGATGTGTAGGTTAGGTTGATTGGCCATGCTAAAATACCTTTAGTGTCCTGAAATGTGTAGATTAGAGGGATTAGTGGGTATATATGTAGGGATATGGGGTTAGGGCCTGGGTGGGATCGTGGTCGGTGCAGACTCGATGGGCCGAATGGCCTCTTTCTGTACTGTAGGCTTTCTACGAGTCTATCCTTACGATTCTTTTAGCTCAGATGATGACACTTCTGCTAAGAATATCCCCTGATAGTTGCCGTAGATTGGAATGCAATATATTTAGAATGAGTTCACTGGGGATTGCAAGTAACTAAGGGGCTATTACAGAACAGAAAAAAAATGATTAAAGTAATGCCTCACAACTGAAAATAAATTGTTGAGGTCATCTGTTTGTGCCTGAAGGCACAAAGAAAGCAAAATGCGAGCAGTTAAAAATGCCAAGGAAAATTAATTGTATTTCCCTCAGTTTGAACTCCTGCACAATTAATGTTGAGCACTTAATCCCTGATTGTGAGAAATGACCACTAACTCAAATTGCAAGTGTTATGGTAAAGTTAGTAATGAACACTGATTTTATTCAAACTTTTAATCTGTATTCTGAGCAGGTGAAAATTGAGCTTGGATTCAAGACTGGAAAAAAATGTGTCGATGTCTGAGAAGTTCGTGAGCGAAAGCTTCCGGGAATTTCAAGAAAATATAAAAGTACAGAGAGAGAGATAAGCTTCTGAGTTGTTAAGAGAAACCAAAGCAATGGGATACATTTAAAAATAATGTCAACAAGTAATGATTTGCCAGGACATTCTTCAAACTGTCAGTGTAGAAGCTTGTAAGATATAATGATGGTCAAAAGTTTTCACAAATATAGTATATTAGCATAACAGCAGTATTCAGTTCAGTGCTGAGGGACTGCTGCTTCCATAGAATCATTGAAACCCTACAGTGCAGAAAGAGGCCATTCAGCCCATTGAGTCTGCACCGAACACAATCCCACCCAGGCCCTACCCCCATATCCCTACATATTATGCCCACTAATCCCTCTATCCGACGCATCCCTGGACACTAAGGGGCAATTTCTCAGCATGGCCAATCAACCTAACCCGCACGTCTTTGGACTGTGGGAGGAAACCAGAATACCTGGAGGAAACCCATGCGGACACGAGGAGAATGTGCAAACTTTGTTAGTGGATGCTGTCTTTTAGGTTGAATTGAAGGCTAATTTCAGAATGAATATCAAAAGCCCAATGATACTTTGGATAAGGACAAGGGAGTTCTCCTGGGTATCCTGGCCAATATTAATCCTTCACCAATGTGGTGATTGAGTCTGCAAATAAAGTAGTCGAATGTGTTGTTAAAGGAACATCTTTTTTATATGACAAAGTTTAACAAAACTGGAGCGAGCGAAAGAAAACAGAAGCACTAGAACAGGTATGGACTTGCAGGACTCTATTAGATTTGATTTGATTTATTATTGTTAAATGTATTAGTATACAGTGAAAAAAAATTGTTTTTTTTTAGTGCCATACAGACAAGGCATTCTGTTCATAGAGAATGAAAGGAGAGGGTGCAGAATCTGGTGTTACAGTCATAGCTAGGGTGTAGAGAGAAATCAACTTCATGCGAGGTAGGTCCATTCAAAAGTCTGATGGCAACAGGGATGAAGCTGTTCTTGAGCCAGTTGGTACATGACCTCAGACTTCTGTTTCTTTTTCCTGATGGAAGAAGATGGAAAAGAGAATGTCCGGGGTGTGCGGGGCCCCTAATTATGCTGGCTACTTTTCTGAGGCAGTGTGAAGTGTAGACAGTCAATGGATGGGAGGCTGGTTTGTGTGATGGGCTACATTCATGACTTTTTGTAGCTCCTTGTGGTCTTGGGCAGAGTAGGAGCCATACCAAGCCGTGATGCAACCTGAAGCTCTGTCCTGAACATGTTCAGAAGGGAGGAAAGCTTTTGAGTACTCTCTGCAACAACCAATATCACTGAAAACAAGTTTCTGTTCCTCAGCACATTGTCGTTTACGGAAGTGTGCTGTTGGCAAATTAGTGACCACATCTCCGACATTACAATATGACTCCATTTCAAATGTTGTCCAAATTCCACCAGTGGTGCCTTTACAAGATCTTCCAAATCTGGTGGCAAGAAAGGCAGTCGAAAGAACAACCCAGCACGGGAAACAGGCCCTTTGGCCCAACGAGCCCGCACCGCCATTTCAACAAAGCATTTTCCTACACCTACCTTACCCCGTGTGTATGCGAATTGCAGCATCTTCTCCCAAGACAACTTGCCCAAGACACTTGCTAATCACTCAAGCTTCCCTGTACAGGTTGTGTTACTCGCAAGCTTGACACCAGAGATCTGAAGCAACTATTCTACTCTGAACTCAGTTGTGGAAGGAGACTCCCTGAAGGAGAGTGGAAAAGCTTTGAGGAGGCCTTCAAAGCATCCCTGAAGAGATCAAACATTCCCACTGATTGGCTTGTGGAGGTGGCAATGGTCAACTTTGAAAGTCTTCGGGCATATGCAGAGGTGAAGTTGAGGTATCAGAGAGAGTGCACAAATCTCCAAACAGCCTATCTACCCAATCCTTCAAACATCATCTGATCCATACGTGACTCAGTCTGCAGGTCACACATTGGACTCACCAGCCATCTCAGAATCAAATTGGAGAAAAACAAATCATCCTTGGCCTTGAGAAACTGTCTAAGAAGAAGCTATTTCAAAATTATTTAACTGGTTGTAAAGTGTTTCATGAGGGTAGATGTAAACACTGACAATTATGAAATGGTCTACAGGAGTGGTCCTAGTAAGTTAAACAGACAATTACACCCAATCCCGAACTGTGGAATTGAGCCAAAGCATGATTGTTCGGAGTGAGATGATCATGCAATTGGGATGGATACATTATGGTCAGGATAAAGTTCTATTCACACAAAATTGGGAGTAACTCCTGTTCATTTTGTTCAGTGGAATTTTCAAAATGAATCTCCTGCACGCTGAGTATTGCAGAGTGCACTACTGTGAGCCGCATGATTTATCAGTGGGCATGGCCTATTCACACTGGAGAGTCTGGCAGCACAGTGCTGAGCAAGCCACTGTGCGCTGATCTGTCAGCACTGAGATTGGCACATGCACTGTGAACCCACAGTGCCAGCCTCCCAGTCATTGGTCAATATGATCTCTGGCCAGCACAGCAATCCCTCTTCGCTGCCCTCTGACCACCCCACACCCCGGCACAGGCCTCCCGGACCTCACCAGGCCAGTCTCAAACTCCTCCCATCCCAGCTCACCTCGATCTCCCTCCTTCTCCCCCCCCGGGCAGACCCAATCTCCCAATCCCTCCCCCCGCAACCAGTCCTGACCACCCTACAGTCCCGACCCACCCCCACAATCCCAAACCTCTCCCATGAGGAGGCCGACCCCTGCCCATCCCAATGGCCAGCTCCACTTGCTGTCCTCTCTCACACTCTGCAATTGCGATCAGTGGCAGAGGGACAGTGGGATGCCTCACCCTCAGTGAACTCCCCCCACACAGGGCCCGCACCCCCTTTAACCCCACCCCACTGCCTGATGCATGTTGGACAGCACCAAGGTGCCCCTTGAGCAGTGTCAGGGGGCCAGGCTGGCAATTCCCAGGGGGCACCCCCACCTTGCCCCAACCTCCTTGGTGGCCTCCATGGCCTCCCTTCACTCTAGCATTATTGGGAAGCTCTTGTAAACCCCGACTGGAGTCAACCACTTGTGATGGGGGTGGGGAAGAGGCTAGCTGGTCCAGAGATTTCAGTCCTGGGCCTGCTCACAATACAGAAGTGCAGATTTAAATATTTTAATCAGCTCCGTGTCGACCTCCAGCAATCTGGGGCCCGGAGATGCGTGGAGACCGTAGCACCCAGCGGGGGACCTGCTAAATGGCCTCCGCTAATATCTCCTGGCATACCAACATCATTTCAATGTGCGGTGAGTGCTGTGGGACACAGAGCCAAGGATTTAACCAGCTTTATATCCAAGGACATGAAGACACACTACATCAAGTTGTGTTGCAATGATTTTTTTTTTGCATCGAGTTACAGGGACACTCATTTTATTTTTAAGCCAGCTCATTGGATGCGATGATGTTATAAATTGCAGTCAAGAAGCTTCAACAGCTTATAATCATTATGTGAGCAATCAGGTGAGATGATGGCCTTTGGGTCACGCTGGAGAATCCATTTTTTAAAATTAGAACTCTGGAATTCAAAGAGGTGGTTTTATTGAATTGATTTTTGCGAGTAACAGCTGTTGTGGCAGATGGCGAAGGACTGTGTACTTGTGCTGGATGGCAACAATGCCGAGGAATTAACAATTGTGGTAATGCTGTAAATTTACCAAACAGTAATCAACAGTCCAGCACCATTTAGTATTGAGTATTTGAATATACATGTATCTATGTAGCTAGAAATATAGATATATGCATACATGTGTGTGTGCATGCATATGTATGTGATTAAATAAACTATGTACATAAATATGAATATTTGTATATTTTATCTTTATTGGACATAAGTGTGGGTGGCACGGTGACACAGTGGTTAGCACTGCTGCCTCACAGTGCCAGGGACCCCGGTTCAATACACAGCTTGGGTCACTGTCTGTGCAGAATCTGCATGATCTCCCCATGTCTGTGTGTGTTTTCCCCCGGGTGCTCCATTGCCTCCCACAGTCTGAAAGACATGTTGGTTAGGTGGATTGGCCACGCTAAATTCCCTCTGTGTACCCAAACAGGCGCTGGAGTGTGGCGACTCGGAGATTTTCAGTGTTAATTAAGCCTACTTGTGACACTGATAAGTACATTTAAACTCTAAATTTAAACACGCGTGTGTGGTTGAACAAAAAAGCAACCTCTGTACGTATATATGGATGTTTGTATTTTTTTTCTTTATTTATTCATTGGACATAGAGATAGTTGACAAGCACACCTTTGCATTTCAGAAGACAGTGGTGACTGGATTTCTTGACTGATGTGGTGGAGGCATGTGTATGGTGCTTTTAGGTAGGCAGATCCAGATTTTTAACCCAACCACAATATGCTCTCAAGTCAAAATGATGTGTGTTAGGGGAAGTTGAAGATGATCATGTACCCATTGGCTTGCTACTCTTGGCCTTTTGAGGTGGTTGAGATCAGAGGTTTGGGAGGTGCCACTGAAGGAACTTTGATGCAATGGTACAAACGGATGATGGATAGAATGAATGTTTAATGTTGGTGTCAGCCAAGTATCCTTTGCCCTGGATGGTGCTTCAAACTTAAATAAAAATTAATTCATAGCATGTGGGCATCTCTAGCAAGGCCAACATTTGTTGCCCATCCCAAACTTGAACCGTGTAGCTTGATAGGCCATTTCAGAAAGCATTAAGAGTCAACCACGTTGTTGTGGCTCTGGAGTCGCATGTAGGGCAGACCAAGTAACGTCGGCAGATTTCCATCCCTAATGAGTATTAGTGAACCAGATTAGGGTTTTTAAGGTGATCAACAATGGCTTCATGGTCATCATTAGTCTTTTAATTCCAGATTTTTTGTCAATTCAAATTTCACCAACTGCTGTAACATACGTGCCCTAAATTACTAGTCCAGTGACAATATCAGAGAATCACTACTTTCTGTTATTGGAATGGCAAACATCCAGGCACTTATCCAGGCAAGTGAAGAATATTCCATCATACACCACTTGCACCTTGGTGGTGAAAAGGCCCTCGGAAGTCAAGAGGTGAATTAATCATCTCAGATTTCCCAACAGCTAACTTCCTCTTGTAGCCACGGTTTAAGGGTGGGGTTTTCCGGACACGCTCACCCCAAGACTGGAAAATCCCGCCCGAAGTCAATGCACCTTTGCGTGATCCGACCACCGTCCACCACAGGAATCATAGCGGGCGGGATGGAAAAATTCCGTCGTAAGTTTGCTGTCAGTTGTGACTCTGAGGAATATCACAGGGAAGGGATTAGAAGTATTCATATTGAACATTGCCTGGCAATTGCATTGCATAAATATTACTTGGGCACTCATCAGCCTGAATCTGAGTTTTGTTACTGTCCTGCTGCATGTGCGCACAGACTGCGATGTTATCTAGAGAGTTTCAAGCACAATTGTCCACTGTCCAATCCTTACCGAGCACCCTCGCTCTATGATGGAGGGAGGGTCATTGATGCAGCAACTGAAGATTGCTGGGCCTAGGACCCGACTCTGATGAACTCCTTCAGTGTTGTTCTGGAACTGAGGGGATGGACCCCCCCACGATCATCTGTCTTTGTGCTGGGCCTGAGTCCAACCAGCGCAGAGTTTTCCCTGGATTTTCATTGATTCCAGCATTTTCCGGGTTCTTTGATGTCTTGGTGTTGCCTTGATGCCAAAGGCAGTCACTCTCACTTCACCCCTGCCATTCAATTCTTTTATCTGTCTCTGGATATAGGCTGGAATGAGCCAAATTGTCCAAAGGTACAATAGCTGAGCATGTATTGGTGAGTTAGTTCCCCTTAATAGCACTGTTGACCACACCATTCATCCTTTGCTGATTATTACCTCTGCTGATGGGGTGGCAATTGACGATATTGGATGTATCCTACGTTTTGAGGACGCGGCATATTTTGAAATGACACAGTGGCACTGTGGTTAGTACTGTTGCCTCACTGTATCAGGGACCTTGGTTCAAATCTGACCTTGGGTAACTGTGTGGTATTTGTATGTTGTCCCCTTATCTACATGTGTTTCCCTCTGGGTAATCCAGTTTCCTCCCTCCCACAGTCCAAAGATGTGCATGTTAAGGTGGACTGACCATGATAAATTAACCCTTAATGTCCCAAGATGTGTGAGTTAGATAGATTGGCCAGGCTAAATTTCCACTTAGTCTCCCAAGATGTGCAAGTTAGGTGGAATAGCCAGGATAAATGACCTGGGTTATAGGGATATGACAGATGGGAGGGCCTGGGTGGGATGCTCTTTCAGAGAGTCAGTGCAAACTTGATGGACTGAATGGCCTCTTTCTGCATTGTTGGGTATCTATGCTTATAGTTGGACAATTTTCCATGCTATCAGTTAAATGTTAATTTTGCAGATATATTGGAATGGATTGTCCAGAGGTGTGGCTAGTCTGGGAGCACAGATCTTCAACACTGGATGTTGGCTGTCTAAGGTTTACTGCAGATATTTATTCTGAGATAGAATAACAATGAATAAATACACAGGTCGAATAACCTAACTGCTGGAAATAATTGTCACCAATTACTTTGGCTGGCAATTTGTTGGGACTCTAAAGTAACGGAAGCTTCATGTAACATAACAGGATGAGGAAAGGGTTAAGTCTAACGTTGAGATCTTCAGTTGTGTGTATGTCTGTACTCGATAGACCGACTGAGCAGAGAAACTATTAGTGTTATTCCATTATGATTTGCTCCAGGAGTTTTATCATGTGGGGTCTCTAGGCCACATTCAACTGAATTACTGTGCAGAGAATGAGGTAGAACTTAACAGGTTCTTACAGAAGCTGCATTGACTGATAATGCTTTGTCCTTCTATGATCCCCGAACAATTTCAAAAATTGCTTGTGTGTGCTGTAAAAAAAAAAATTAATGTTGTTTTACCCCTGTATCTCACAACAATTTGAACATTTGTTGAACATTTGAACATTGCTGGAGACTTGTTTTTACCAAGTTAATAAAGCCCAGTTGGCAGGAGTTGCAATTTGCAGTAAGATTTTTGCGGCACGGTAGCTCAGTGGTTTGCACTACTGCTTCACAGCGCCACATTCCTGGGTTCGATTCCCGGCTTGGGTCACTGTCTGGAGTTTGCACATTCTCCTAGTGTCTACGTGGGTTTCCTCCGGGTGCTCTGGTTTCCTCCCACAGTCCAAAGATGTGCGGGTTAGGTTGATTAGCCATGCTAAAATTGCCCCTTAGTGTCCTGACATGCGTAGGTTAGAGGGATTAGCGGGTAAATATGTAGGGATATGGTGATAGGGCCTGGGTTGGATTGTGGTCGATGCAAACTTGATGGGTCAAATGGCCTCTCTCTGCATTGTAGGGTTTCTATGATCTGTGGCACACATAAATGTGTTAATGTCCTATCAATAATTGTCCTTTTAAAAATCAGTAATGCTTTCCACTGGCATGATGCCACGCAGTGGGGAGAGTATTTACCAGGGCCGGAAGCCATCATGTTAAACATTATAACAGTATTTTAATTAATTCAAATTCATGGAAGGGCCTGAACCTGATTATGTCACTGGTGGTGAAGGGGCCAGGGAAGACCTCAAACCGAGATCTCACCACCGCGAATTCCATTAGGGCCTCCCCACGAGTGGCAATGCCATTGAGGCAGCACGGTGGCACAGTGGTTAACATTGCTGCCTCACAGCGCCAGGGACTTGGGTTTAATTCCAGCCTAGGGTCACTGTGTGGCGTTTGGACGTTTTCCCCCTATGTCTGTGTGGGTTTCCTCCGGGTGCTCTGGTTTCCTCCCGCAGTCTAAAGATGCGCAGGTTAGGTGCATTGGCCATGCTAAATTGCCTCTGTGTGTCCCAAGATGCGTAGACTAGGAGGATCAGCCAGGCTAAATTACCCCTTAGCAGCAATGGGATTAGTAGGGTAAATATGTGGGGGTCCGGTGATCGTTACAAGGTTTATGCACAAAAGATTACTTCCTTCTGTCTGTACAGAGTCTCTACGTTCTCCCTGTGTCTGTGTGGGTTTCCTCTGGGCACTCCGGTTTCCTCCCACACTCCAAAGATGTGCGAATTAGGTTGATTAACCATGCTAAATTGCCCGTTAGTGTCCCAAGATGTGTAGGTTAGAGGAATTAGTCATGATAAATTGACTCGAGTGTCAGGGGGATTAGCAGGGTAACCATGTGGGGTTACGGGGATAGAGCCTGGGTGGGATTGTGGTCGATGCAGACTCGGTGGGCCCAATGGCCGCCTCCTGCGCTGTAGGGATTGTACGATTTAGTGGCCATAGTGGGATGTGGGCCCATGTCGAATGGGCCTGCAGAATTGTGTCCAATTGGCAGTTAAAGTTCTCTGCTGCACTTTCCATTGCAATGCTTCCAGCCATCAGCATCCATGTACAACTAGTCAGCAATCTCTCCATATTCAGTCTTCACTGGGCTTCCCAAATAGCTGGAACCCCCTCCCTCAAAAGCAGAGCGCAGGCGTACCTGCCCCCCCCCTCCCCCACCACCACCACCGCCGCTCCATCTCCCAGCACCCCGGCAAGTTACCCACCTGGTATGGGCCCACCTGTCAATGGCTGAATACCCGTGGTAGCAGGGTGAAGCTATCAAGTAGCCCTTCTGTGGCCACTTAAGAACCTCAATTAACTTCTGGGCAGGAGGCCCTTAAGCCTTTCTGCCCCAACCTTAATCATGAAAGGTGGAGAAGCTTTCGCCCCACAACCTTTTGCCTAATGATATGGACCACGCTGTCTTCTGGCCTGACTCCGTGTGTGGGTAAGGGTGGAGAAAGTGGAAAACTAAATTCT
Source organism: Carcharhinus amblyrhynchos (assembly GCF_965287045.1). Lineage (NCBI taxonomy): Eukaryota > Metazoa > Chordata > Chondrichthyes > Carcharhiniformes > Carcharhinidae > Carcharhinus > Carcharhinus amblyrhynchos. Next base: position 9,346,721 of record NC_137328.1, read on the forward strand.
ACCCATAGTTTCAAGTGAGGATTGCATATCACTTGGCAGGGAACTGGCAGGTTTTGGCCCACTCATCTGCTGCCTTTGATCTTCTTGGTGGTAGAAGTTCGTAGGTTGTGAAAGTGCTGTCAAAAGAGCCTTAGCAAGTTGCCACACAGCATCCTGTAGACGATGCACAGAGCTGTCGCTGCGGCGGTGGTGGAGAGAGTGTATATTTGAGGTGGTGCCAATCATGCTGCTTGTTTTGTCCTGGATGGTATCAATTCTCTTTAGTGGCATTGGAGCTACACTCCCATAGGTAAGTGGAGCGCAATCCATCACACTCCTTAATCATACCTTGCAGAAGATGGACAGGCTTTGTGGAGTTAGATAGTGAGTTACTCCCTATAGAATTCCCAGCCTCTGACCAGCTCTATGGAATTTTTGTGGCTATTCCAGTTAGGTTTCTGGTCAATGCTGACCCTTAGGATGTTCATTGTTGGGGAATTCAATGATGAAAATTCCACTGAATGTCAAGGGGAGAGGATTAGATTCTTATTTGTTGGTGATGATCATTGCTGGTACTTATATGTGGAGTTACCCCTGATGTCCTGGCCAATATTTGTCCATCAATCAACATCGCTTAAAAGAATATCTGGTTATTATCACATTGCTGCTTGCTGGATCATGTTGCTCTGGCTGCTATATCTTCTACATTGTTACAGCGACTACGTTTCATTGGGCGTAAAGTACTTTGGGATGTCCCATGGTTATGCAAGGCACTATATAAATACAAGTCTTTCTTTTTATATAATTATCTGTTCTTCGCAAAAGTTGACCTTTCTTCTCAAGGCCGAATAATTCTGATACAATAAAGGTCGAGATGAGATAATGTTGGCCTGTAACTGCGCTTGGGTTATCTGGGGCTTTAGATCAAGAAAAGTGAACATAAGAACATAAGAAATAGGAGCAGGAGTAGGCCATCTAGCCCTTCGAGCCTGCCCCGCCATTCAATAAGATCATGGCTGATCTGTCATGGCTCAGTTCCACTTTCCCGCCCTCTCCCCATAACCCTTAATCCCCTCTCTTATCAAAAACCCATCAACCCGCGTCTTAAAAATATTTAGCGAGGCAGCCTCCACCACTACAACGGGCAGAGAATTCCAGAGATTCACCACCCTTTGAGTGAAGAAGTTCCTCCTCAACTCCGTCCTAAACCGCCCCCCCTTTATCTTGAGGCTGTGCCCCCTAGTCCTCCTGTCTTTTTTGAGCGGGAAGAGTCTCTCCACCTCTATCCTATCCATCCCATTCATCATCTTATACGTCTCAATGAGATCTCCCCTCATTCTTCTAAACTCTAACAAGTACAAGCCTAGTTTATTCAGCCTCTCCTCATAGCTCAACCCCCTCAACTCCGGTATCAGCCTAGTAAACCTCCTCTGCACTCCCTCCAAGGCCAAAATATCTTTGCGCAGGTGCGGCGCCCAAAACTGCACACAGTACTCCAGCTGCGGCCTCACCAATGCCCTATACAGCTGCAGCAAGACCTCCTTACTTTTATATTCAATCCCCCTCGCTATGAAGGCCAGCATCCCATTCGCCTTCCTGACCACCTGCATGCACAAGGTGGAGAAGATAGGGATAATTATCACTACAGTTAGCAGTTGTGGAACAAAATGGCTATCTTTTAATTAGAACCAGTATCAGAGCTATCTATACTGGTATCTATGGGATGTTGTAATATCTTTACACTGTACACAATGGTTTCTTGTACACAAACATATGAACTAGGGTTAGGAGCTTGCTCCGCCACTCAATAAGATAATGGCTGTGGGCTCAGCTCTACATTCTGCCTACCCTTGATAACCTTTGACTCCCCATTGTTCATCAATAATCTATCTATCGCTTGTCTTAAACATATTCAATGATTCTGCCTCCTGGGTCTTGGGGGAAGCCAGTTCCAAAGATTCACAGCTCTGATGAAGGGTCATCTAGACTCAAAATGTTGGCTCAATTCTCTCCACAGATGCTGTCAGACCTGTTGAGATTTTCCAGCATTTTCTGCTTTTGTTCCAAAGATTCATGCGTGTCTGAGACATTTTCTTTCACTAAGGAGACTAGTTTAGCATAGAGCCTTGTCCTTCAGTGATTTCTTTAATAGGGATGAGCTTCAGGTAAATCTAAGTAGCCCATGCAATTGTAGAGGCTCCAAAATTTCCATACTTCAAATCTGAACTTTATACGCTCAGTTAATGAGCAGTGATAATGAGATCTTAAGCTTTAACCTTTAGGAAATTACCTTCCAAGGTCACGTTGCTCGCTTTGTCTGGATTGCTATGGTGTCCTTGAAACACACGAGTGAAACCATTGTAAAGTAATGAGACTGATATGTATGGGCACATCCAATGCTCATTGAAGGTTGGTGAAGGGACACCACCCATGGGACAGGATGCCAGCGAGGTTAAAGCAGTGGGTTCAAAAGGCATGATCGATCATTAGATCAAGCTTTTAAAGTTTGCTATTTTCAACCTATAAATAGCATGGAGGTAGTGGTGTGCTTTGGAAGAAGGCAGCTCGAAAGTTTTGAGATCTTTTAAAAGTTGTGGCAACCTTTCTCCAACTAAGTTTCTGATTTACTCTGCTTTAAGTCCATCAACATGTACTAACTGAACATTTACCTGCTGTCCTCTTTTTTTATTGTTGAAATAATCGCAGTTACTTCTTGTATCTAAGATCATAAGACATAGGACCAAGATTAGGCCATTCAGCCTTTTCGGCCTGCTCTGCTGTTCAATGAGGTTATTTTGTTGATTGATTTATTAGTGTCGCACGTAGGCTTACGTTCACACTGCAGCAAAGTCACTGTGAAAATCCCCTAGTCGCCACACTCCGGCACTGTTCGGGTACACAGAGGGAGAATTTATCATGGTCAATGCACTTAACCAGCATGTCTTTCAGACTATAGCGGAAACCAGAGCACCCAGAGGAAACCCACGCAGACACAGGCAGAATGTGTCGACTCCGCACAGACAGTGGCCCAAACTGGGAATCGAACCTGGGTCCCTCTCACTGTGGCGCACTGTGCCACTGGGCCGCCCCTAAAGCTGATCTACTTGAAATTAGCATGGTGACGCATGGTTCACACTTCTGCCTAGTAGAGCCAGGGGCACGAATTTGATTCTGACATTGGGTCATTGTGCCAAGTTTGCACGTTCTCCCCGTGCCTGCATGGGTTTCTTCCGGGTGCTCCAGTTTCCTCCCACGGTTCAAAGTTGTTGATTAGCCATGATCAGTTCCCCCTTAGCGTCGGGGGATTGGCAGGATAAATACATGGGGTTAAGGGGATAGGGGCCTGGGTGGGATTGTTGTTGGTGCAGACTCAATGGGCCGAATGGCATACTTTTGTACCTGTAGGGAGTCTATAATTCTCTCTTGCTGATCCATAGTTAAACATCAGGGTTGAGGGGCCATAAAATTCAAACTGGGCCATTCAGCCATGATGGCTGGAAGCCCTTCTTCACACAAAGCTTATTGGAAATCTAAAACTCTCACCCCCAGAAAATTGTTGAGGCTAGGGGATTAATTAAAGATTTGAGATGAGATTGACAGATTTTTAATCGATTAAAGTGGTTATGAAACCAAAGTGGATGAATGGAGTCATGATCTAATTTGTCCATTGGTCTTGTTGAATGGCGGAACAGACTTGAGGGGCTGAATGGCCTGCTCCTGTACCTATGTTCAACCAACTGCTTCCAGTGCTTAAAGCCCACTTGGAAAGTGATTGTAGACCTGAAGTAAATCCAGAATAAAGCTGCACACTTCAGATTAGGCTCTCAACAAATTGAAGAATTAATGCCAAATGTCTGGAAGTATATGTAGGAAGAATGTGATTGCACTGAAGTAGGTGTAGATGGGATTCACCAGGATGTTGCCTGGGATGGAACATTTAAGTTATGAAGAGAGGTTGGGTAGGCTTGGGCTGTTCATTGGAGCAGAGAAGATTGAGAGTGCGACCTGATCGAAGTGTAGAAGTCTAAAGATGCGTGGGTTGAGTTGATTAGCCATGCTAAAAACTGCCCTTAGTGTCCTGTGATGCATAGGTTAGAGGGATTAGTGGGTAAATATGTAGGGATATGGTGGTAAGGCCTAGTCGGTGCAGGCTTGATGGGCCGAATGGCCTCTTTCTGTACTGTAGGGATTCTACGATTATGAGGGGCATGGGCAGAGTGGATAAGGAGCAGCTGTTCCCCTTAGCTGAAGGATCAGGCACAAGGGGACATGGGTTCAAGTTGAGGGCAGGAAGTTTGGGGGGACGTGGAGAAAAGCTTTTTTACCCAGAGGATGGTGACTGTCTGGAATGTACTGTCTTTGTGGGGTGTAGAGGGGGGAATGCCTCACATCTTTTAAAAAGTATGGATCAACACTTGTCACATCATAACATTCAAGGCTATGGGCCAAGTGCTGGTAAGTGGGATTAGATGGGGGGGTCAAGTGTTTCTCGCATGTCAGTGCAAACTCCATGGGCCGAAGGGCCTCTTCTGCACTGTTTGGTTCTATGATTCTGTATTTGAAATATTTTCATTCAAGCGAAGTGAGAAAAAAGTGCTGTATTAATACTAATGCAAACTATTGGTGCTAAATGCACAGTTTGCAACTGTGCTGCTTCATAACATTGCCATCTGGCTATCGGTTCTTTGAATCTGTGTGTTTCTGCAGATCTATCAATCCTTTACATGAGAAACAGACACTGTAATGGGAACGGTTGTACCATTTCTGAGGCTGCATCAGGAGGATTTTATCAATCCCAATGGAAGAAAAAATCTTTCTCTTCAATGTACCTCCCCAGATGCCACATCTCCCCGGGGATGTGCGGGGGAAAGTTTTCCACACGGGGAGTGGTGGGTGCCTAGAATGTACTGCCAGAGGAGGTGATGGAAACAGGCACATCAGCAGCATTTAAGAGGCGTCTGGATGGATACATTGAAGAGGCATTTGAAGGGCCTGTTTCCATGCTGTAAACCTCTATGACTAATTGTTAAGCTGTCAAGGAACTGTCAGGATTTCAAAACTATTAAAGAACTGTCAAGGGATTCTAGCCAAGTTGGTAAGGAAGGTCACAATGGGTGGTGGGTGCGGGGTATGGGTTCACCTGAGTTGGCACTGGGTCTGTAAAAGTTCATTGGGATGTGGGGAATTAGAAGGGGTATATGTGGCCCTGGGGGACATGGGGATGAGGAGTATGAGGTGACAAATGTTGGCATGGATGGGGAGGAGGGAGCGTGGGGAAGTGGTGAGACTGGAGGGATGTCTTTATATTCTAATTTCTTGAATGAAAAGAGCCAAAACACAAGCAGACATTCCAGCCACCTCATTCCTATACCCAGTAGCCTCTGCATTCATTCCTAAAATGGAAGGCCAGGCTTACCGTGCGGCCCAGCACCCCTCTCCACATAATGGAAATCCAAACTGCAGACGGCTATTTTTAAAGGCTGGGTTCACAGTGTCAAAAATTCTTTCTTTCCTCTACACCTGGCCTGGGAGCGAAAGTCTGTACCCGAGTACCTGTTTTCCCCACAGTTTACATCCAAGTTCACATCAGCTTGGTTTATGCAGGCGTAGGAATTAAGAGGAATATTTACATGTTTTGTGCAAAAACCTTGTAAGTTTATGATTGATTAGATTTCCTACAAAGGACAAGATTCTAACAAACACAACCATTAACTAGAGCTAAAATCAGGCAAAATCTACGGTATTTTGCTTTTAAAATATTTTCTGTCACTCCTCAGTGGAACTAAAATTCACGAGAGATGTAAAAACTCAAAGCCACCTGCAACGTCTATAACATTCCAAGCTGAGTCCCCAGCAGGGTGATCATGAAGTTTTTTTCCTAAGCAATTCAAAGCATAAATGTTAAGTTTAAGTAGATTTATTAGTGTCATAAGTGGGCTTACATTAATGTAAGTTACTGTGAAAATCCCCTAGTTGTCACACTCTGGCACCTGTTTGGGTACACAGAGGGAGAATTTAGCATGGCTAATGCAACTAACCAACAAGCCTTTTGGGCTGTGGGAGGAAACCAGAGCACCCAGAAGAAACCCACGCAGACGCAGGAAGAACATGCAGACTCCACACAGACAGTGAGTGTAAGTTCTCTGGACTCTTTACACATTTGGTTGATCCACATCAAAATGTGGACCCAGAGGGACCCAGTCATTTCAAAAGATCAGAGAATGCCTTATACGGGCTGGCATTTGGACAAATCTGAACAACTCCAGTCTTAATTACCGTACAGGGATGAAATCAGTTGTGAGAATGGATTTGATTTGATTTATTATTGTCACATCTATTAATAAACCATGAAAAGTATTGTTTTTTGCTCACTATATAGACGAAGTATTCAGTACATAGAGAAGGAAAGGAGACGATGTGGAACGTTGTGTTCCTCAGAAAATATCTCAACAGTCATAGAGTCACAGAGGTTTACAGCATGGTAACAGGGCCTTTGGCCCAACTTGTCCATGTCGCCCTTTTTTCGAAACCCCTAAGCTAATCCCAATTGCACACAGCTGGTCTATATCACTCTATACCCATCATACCTATGTAACCGTCGGAATGCTTTTTAAAAGACAAAATTGGAACTGCCTCTACTACTACTTTTGGCAGCTTGTTCCAGACATTCACCACACTCTGTGTGATAAAATTGGCCCTCTGGACCCTTTTGTTTCTCTGCCCTCTCACCTTAAACCTCTAGTTTTAGACTCCCTTAACTTTGGGAAAAGATATTGACTATCTCGCTGATCTGTGCCCCTCATTCTTTTATAGACCTCTATAAGATCACCCCTCAGCTTTCTACACTCCAGAGAAAAAAGTCCCAGTCTATCCAGCCTCTCCTTATAACTCAAACCATCAAGTCCTAGTAACATCCTGGTATATCTTTTCTGCAGTCTTCCTAGTTTAATAATATCCTTTCTATAATTGGGTGACCAGAGCTGTACACAATATTTCAAGTGTGGCCTTACCAATGTCTTGTACGAAACTTCAGCGGAGAAAGTGGAAGAGGGTGTCAGACCTAGTCCACCATTTGAATCTCTTGATCCACCTGCTCCTCTTGAGGACCCAGTTACTCCAAGCTTGGATGTTGAGCTGCGCTGCTTCACAAGACTCCAGAAGACCCCAGGGCAATTGACTTTGCTAAATGGCCCCTTTCTGAAAATTTTATTTTGACTGTACACATCTTTACATAAGATTACCTGGCCCAGTGGTCAGCATGACGGCCTCACAGTGCCAGAGACTCGGGTTCAATTCTGGCATTGAGTGACTGTGTAGAGTTTGTCCATTCTCCCTGTGTCTGCATGGGTTCCCTCCAGGTGCTCCAGTTTCCTCCCACAGTCCAAAGATTTGTGGGTTAGGTTGATTGGCCATGCAAAATTGCCCCTTAATGTCAGGGGGATTATAAATATCATATCATAAATATGTGGGGTTAAGGGTATAGGGCCTGGATGGGATTGTTGTTGATGCAGACTTGATGAGCTGAATGGTCTCCTTCTGCTCTATATTCTACATAAAGAGTTTCTGCTTCCATTATAGTGAAAAAACTTAAGGGGAGGAGGAATGTGGTAGCGTGGCCCCTTTAAGGAGTGGGTGTTCATGGATTATAGGATCCTCCTGGGGGCCTCTCAAGAGAGCACGTGAACAATCACCTATCAGGTGTTAGGATGTGGGTCCTGGGACAAGGGAACCTATAGTGTTAGTTGGTGGAATTAAACTTGAACCTGCATTAAGCTGTTTGTATGTAGTTTATCTTTCCTTCAGTAAAACACCATTGTGATTCAAGGCTTCCTTGTCGTTACAGTGCAAGCTATGTAGCAACATAGTTCTTCGAATAACATGTATTGCTCTCACTATAAAATCAAGACAAACTCCATTTTTAACATAAAGCTCTCACTGTTACCTGAAGGGATTTTTCTGACCCAGGTCCAAAATTTACAAGATGTAACAGTTAATCTGTTTTTAATTCAAAAATTCAGATGCAGTTATTTGTACTGCCCTCCTACAGGAGTGCTTGTGATCGGGCAGAGGGGGACAGGTACATTAACAGCTACGCAGTAATAAGCAGGTTCTGAACATCGAGAGGAGGTTAGCTGGAGTTAGAGATTTAATAGCCTAAGTAACATTATCAATGCTAAATCTGCATGAGTCATAACTAATTGGTGTTTTTCTGGATAAACTTTAACCTTCCCAAACCACAAATCATTTTGGATTGCTTATGCGAGTTCAGCATTCAGCCTTAAATTTTAGTCAGTAAGTTTTAATGACATGGTTTCTTCGAATAGTATGCATTATTTATCCTCAAAATATGCGAACCGCAGCATGTAAAATATGAGCCATAACACTATTATCTTTTCCTATTTACTTTGCATAATGAGGTTTGAAAAAAGAATGCTTTTTTTTGGAATACAGCCAGTTCATTTTCTGCATGCATTAGGCTGGTTGATTAGGCAGAGATATGTCTCGATGTGTTTCATTAATCCTGATGCACTAAAACTAAATTTTGGAAGCGTTATCAATCCGCTGATCCATGTTTAGAAACTTGCCATTGTGATCCGCTGAGTGGTTCCATCTTTAAACTCCTGTCAATGATCAACCCGTTCCAGATGCAATTGTGAGGGGTGTCAGCCAGTTTTGTAACATCAGAGACAACAATAGTAACTTGCATTTATTTAGCACCTTTGATGAAAGGAATCTACTGAAACACCCTGAACTTTGATGTCGATATGATTTTCAACAATTATTTGAAGGGCTCAAAAGATAAACACAAAAAGTGAATGTTGGTCTCCAGGTTCAGTTTGGTCACTTACTGATACTTTTTGTCAGTGAAGCCTATTCTGTATTCTTTTCCATCTGGTTTTCCATGCTTACTCGGAGAACATAATTGGAAATCAGAGAAGGAAGGGGGCCAACAAATATTCATCCTTAACATACGTATTATACAATATTTTTTATATTATATTGGCTATTTTAATAGTGTCATTGTCTCTCCAGAGCATGTCTACTCAGGCATTGCCAAAATTATTGTCATTGAAATGGGAGATGGCACTTAGGGGCCAATGGCTTGGAATAAGGTTTCACATATTTGCCAAATCACTGCCCCTTGTCTGTCTTGGGCTTGTCATGGGTAAATGGGAAAACAGGGCTTAATATTCCCACTAGTGGTTTCAGATTCCAGCATCCGCAGTAATTTGCTTTTATTAATATTTCCCCTATTGGTTTCCAAAAGTATGCACCAAACTGTGCAAAAGAGGCTTTTGCACAGTTTTCATCGCTTCATGTCCAGCCTTTCTTTTGCACAGTTTGGTAGAGCTTGGTTAATGTGAATATGCACCATGAGAATTACACTGCAGATTTAAGATTATCAGTTGAGCTCACTTTGTGGCCCATGCATGCATGCTTGAAGCCACATACATTCACACACAGGGCCACCTTTGCGAATGTAAAGGACATGCCCATGCATTGTGTTTTCTTTAATGGAGCAAAAGCTCAGGCAACAGCCATTCTCTGGTTCAACCAATATGGCAATGCCTTTGACCAATCAGAGTCAACCTGTCCGTTTAAATGTAAACAAAAGCTTGGCAGTTAACTGTTCCCCAGTGCATTCTCCATGGCAACACCCTACCAATCCACTTGCCAACCCATCAAGACACATTTACACTCTACTCATATGTTATAAATTGTTGTTCCCTTTGAGATTTGGTACTCTTGTGAATCTGTCCTGATGAGTATAAAATAAAAAGTTTTGACAGTGTGTCTCTTTTCCAGCGATACTCAAGTTCTATATCACCAAGCAACAATTTGCTATGATCAAGTTTTTTAATTTATGTACTAGTGTCACAAATAGGCTTACTTTAACACTGCAGTGAGGTTACTGTGAAAATCCCTGAGTCCGCCACACTCCAGCGTCTGCTTGGGTACACTGAGGGAGAATTTAGCATGGCCAATGTATCTAACCATCACATTGGGAAAAAGATACAAAACTCTGAGCTCACATACCAGCTGACTCAAGAGCAGCTTCTTCCCTGCTGCCATCAGACTTTTGAATTGGCTTACCTCGCATTAAGTTAATCTTTCTCTACACCCTAGCTATGAATGTAACATTATATTCTGCACCCTCTCCTTTCCTTCATTATGTGACGGTATGCTTTGCCTGTATAGTGTGCAAGAAACAATACCTATCACTATATACTAATGTATGCGACAATAATAAATCAAATCAAATCTTTAACACTGCGGGAGGAAACCGAAGCACCCAGAGGAAACACATGCAGACGTGAGGAGAACGTGCAGACTCTGCACAGACAGTGACCCAAGCTGGGCATCGAACCTGGGTCCCTGGCACTGTGAGGCAGCAGTGCTAACCACTGTGCCAATGTTAAGAGTTTAAGATTCAGTGTATGTTGCAGCTACCAGGATGGGTAGCGGGTGTCATTTTTATGCAAAATGTTGAATTGTTAAGATAACGGATCTCGCTCTGTCAAGCTGAGATTGAACATAGAACATAGAACATTACAGCGCAGAACAGGCCCTTCGGCCCACGATGTTGCGCCGACCAGTTACAAAAACAATGACCCACTAGCCTATACCAATCCCTTTTCGTCCATAAACCTATCCAGAGATCTCTTAAACGCCCCCAAACTAGACGCATTTACAACTGCAGCAGGCAGGGCATTCCAATCCCTCACCACCCGCTGGGTAAAGAACCTACCCCTGACATCCGTCCTGTAGCTACCCCCCCTTAATTTAAAGCCATGCCCCCTCATGCTAGCTTACTCCATCCGAGGAAAAAGGCTATCACTATCCACCCTATCTAAACCTCTAATCATCTTATATGTTTCAATAAGATCCCCTCTTAGCCGCCTTCTTTCCAACGAAAACAACCCTAAATCCCTCAGTCTCTTCTCATAGGACCTCCCCACCATACCAGATGGGATTTGTACTTTTAGAAACACTGTTCTCATCATTTCCAGGTTTTGAAATTAGGAATTATTTCGAATGATAAGGAATTAGGAAATTAACGTGGTGGTCTAGAGGCTCCGTGGGGAGAATTGTGACCCTGATTTTTTTTTAGGCTTAAAATAGATGCAGATCAAACAATTTTGAGAGAGAGATCAAGCCCTTTGGATGCCTAAAAGATGTACAATGCCGTATTACTAATCAGTTCTTTAACAAAAGCTGATGAGGGGCTTAATGCCAGTTTCGGAGCTCTTTATGAAGTTCATGAATTAAAATGTCTTGCCTCATTTTCTGCTCGAATTGTCACAGAAATAGCATGGAGACCATATCCAGACCTCATCTTGAACCACTGCCAAACTGCAGCAGATTTTCTGGGTTCACGCACCTTGCCCTCTATTAAACTTGACACCTCTCCTTCAGCGCCCTCATTTTACAATAACTTTCCCAGTGAGTCTTTCAGTTTTAAAAGCAAGAATTGCCGGGAGCATTTCACAGACCGGGCAGTACCTGTGAAGAGAACAGGGTATGATTACAATTTTTGGATATGACCTTCTGCCAGAGCCTTTTACAAGCCACCCATCATTGCTTTGCCCTCCAAAGTCAAAGGGCCAAAGCACAACATGACTTAAAATAGCTCAAAATAGTTTGATCTGCTACTGCTGTGTTGAGAAATGGCTAAACCCTCCAAATTTCCTTGCCTGAATCATAAAATCCCTACAGTGCAGAAGGAGGACATTGGTGCAGACTTGATGGGCCTAATGACAATCCCACCCAGGCCCTATTCCCATAACCTCACATATTTACCCTGCTAATCCCCTGACACTAGCGTCAATTTAGCATGGCCAATCCACCTAACCCACACTGCAAAGAAATGGAGGAAAACCCTGGTTCATTCCCAGTTTCGGTCACTGTCTGTGTGGCGTCTTCCACCACCACCCCCCCCCCCCCCCCCCCCCCAATGTCTGAGTGGGTTTCCTCCGGGTGCTCCTGTTTCTTCCTATGAGGAAGACAAGCAGGTTTGGGGCATTGGCCATGCTAAATTCGCCTTCAGTGTACCTGATCAGGCACCGGAGTGGAGATTTTCACAGTAACTTCATTGCAGTGTTAATGTAAGCCTACCAGTGATATCAATAAAAAAAGAGACATATTGTGCCTCATTCCATTGGTTTCTCAATGCTGTCTTGAATTTATTAGTGTGGGTGTTGAGATGAGAAGACATTTCCTTTTTCAATGAGTGGTGAATCTTTGGAATTATCTAACTAGTAAGCAGTGTATGCCAACTAATTGAATATATTCAAAACAGAGATCATAGAATCCCCACAGTGCAGAACAAGACCATTTGGCCCATTGAGTCTGCACTGACCACAATCCCGGCCAGGCCCTATCCCCATAACCCCATGCATTTCCCTTAGCTCATCCCCTGACACTAAGGGGCAATTTAGCATAGCCAATCCAGCTAGCTTGTACATCGTTGGGCTATGGGAGGAAACCAGAGCACCCAGAGGAAACCTACGCAGACACAGGGGGAATGTGCAAACTCCACACAGACAGTGACCCAAGCCGAGAATCTAACCTAGGTCCCTGGAGCTGTGAAGTAGCAGTGCTGACCACTGTGCCACTCTTAATGGATGATGGATTATTAGACAGTGAGGAACTTGAAGGAGAGTTTGGGAGGTGACATTGAGATAGATGACCAGCATGAGCTTATGATATGGTGGAGCAGACTAGCAGGACAAAATGCCCAACTTCTGCTCTGGCTTCTCATGTTCACTTCATGGAAAGGATCAGTTTAGTTGCATATTCTGTCTCAAAGTATCAGCTCTCTACTTGTTGAATTTGAGGGTATTTTGATACGTGAATCAATTTACAATCCATTTCCTTGTTCTTCTTGAGTGTGACGGATTTAAATGTAGGGACAAATTATCCTACTTCTGTGTTCTAGAAATTATAACACGGATTTATCCCATTCCATTAATTTTTCACAGCAGTCTGAACAGTTTCTTGTTTCGGATGAATTATTTGCCATTATTGAAAGCAATTTTCTCTGGCAGACGATATATTGTGACCTTTTGTATCGGTCAATAATCTATGTTGATGTTGGAAGAGCATTCTTGCAACAACAGGGGCCTATTTATATTTGGTATCAGAATTAAAAAAGACTAGGCTGGATTCTCTGACCTTGCTCACAGTTTGGGATTCTCCCGCCCTGCTGCAGCGAACAGGGATTTGGCTGAGTGCCAAATTCTCCATTCTCACATGAGACAGCAGGGTGTGAATGGCCACTGTTTTTTAATTCATGTAAATATTCACTGTGATGGATCAGGCTGTGCAAATTGTGGGTGCTTGATTTTCCTGATGTGGGCCATGTCCATAAGACCATAAAACATAGGAGCAGAATTAGGCCCATTGAGTCTGTTCCCCCGTTCAATCATGGCTGATATTCTTCTCATCTCCATTCTCCTGCCTTTCCCTATAACCCCTAATCCCCTTATTAATCAAGAACCCATCTATCTCTGTCTTAAAGACACTCAATGACCTGTCCTCCACTGCCTTCTGCGGCAAAGAGTTCCACAGATTCACCACCCTCTGGCTGAAGAAATTCCTCCTCAACTCTGTTTTAAAGGATCGTCCCTTTAACCTGAATTACACCCTCAGCTCAAGTCAGCTCACTCTGTGAAAGTTGTATCTCCCCATTGATGTGAACTCCGTGGCAATGGGGAAGAGGTGAGGCAGACTTAGCGGTAGGGATTGCAACTGAATGAATTTAATGTCAGGACCTGATTAACATATTCGGAATGTATTTTCCCAGCAACACCTGAATTCTGAAGAGTCAGCTGGATACGTCTTCAGCACCAGGCTGCAGACAGGGGTGATGTGGAGAGGAGGGATTGTGCCAGATGTTTTGATCGCAGGTTTCCACAATGGACAGGAGTAGTCAAGAGGGAATGAACAGAGTTGAGGAGGAACTTCTTCACTCAAAGGGTGGTGAATCTCTGGAATTCTCTGCCCATTGAAGTGGTGGAGGCTGCCTCGTTGAATATATTTAAGTCACGGGTAGATAGATTTCTGTTAGACAAGGGACTTAGGGTTATGGGGAGAAAGCGGGAAAGTGGAACTGATCCACTTCAGATCAGCCATGATCTTATTGAATGGCGGGGCAGGCTCGAAGGGCTAGCTGGCCTACTCCTGCTCCTAGTTCTTTCTTAACTCTTGTTACTCCCAACCCTCAAGCAGTGCTGAAAAGGCACGGACCAGAATTTAACACACTGGAAAATGCATGGGAAGGTGTCGGGCAGGTTTGCTGACACCATTGCACACTCGCATGATATTTCAGAGAGTGGGAAAGTGCAAGAGTCAGAAGTGCGCCTGATGGCAATCAAGCTGGTAATTAAGCCCAGTTATGGGACCGATTGAAAGCTATTTTATATGGCCTGTCGATCTTATGGTTGGAGGATGGGCTGGTTGGCCTTTCCCATTTAGGCACAACCTTGGTCCAGGGTGGGATGAAGTAAAATTAAAAATGATGCTTGGGGATTGAGGTTTGTGCTGCCTTAGACACAGTTTGTTGGATTTTGGTATCAGGGTTTATTCCGCACAGGTCTGCAGCTCCCTGAGATCCCTAGGCAGCGGTTTTCTCCTTGACCGAGCCCGTTAGAAGTGTTAGTTTATACCCTCACTTTTTCTTGGTGCCCATTCTTCCCAGCGTGATTTCATGAATTGTCCAGCCAGCGTGAAATTGTTTCCTGGGGCTGACTGCGGCCAGAAGCCCATTTCAAATCCACTTTCAGGCCCAATAAGTGTGCACACCGACAGGCACAAAATTCAGGCCACTTTCATTTTCCATACGGTAGTGCTCGCCTCATTTTAACTGGATTTCTTCACAGCCTGGGAAGCGAGGCACACGGTCTTAATAAAACATTTAAATGAGAGACTGTTGCTCACTGACTTCCATCCACAACCAATTCCCCCATCCACACCCTGCCTCCATGGAAACCAAAAGCCGGTATGTGAGAGGGCGCGTGTGTGTGCATGTGTGTCAGTGTGCATGCGCACATGGGTGCACGCATGGGCGGCAGTGTATGCATGTGCTTGTGTGTGTGAATGTGTCTGAGTGTGCATGCATTTGTGTGTGAATGTGCGTGTGAGTATGTCAGTGTGCATGTGTGTGCATGTGAGTGTGTGTATGTACATGTGTCAGTGTGTGTGTGCACATGGGGGTGTGTGTGTGCCATGTGTTTGTGCATGTATGTGTGTGTGTGCGCATGTATATGTGGGTACTTGCATGTGTGTCTGTATGCACATTGGCGTGCCCGTATGTATGTCGGGCAGAGGGGAGGGTGGAAGGGGTGGTGTGGGGGGTTGTTGTGGGGAGACTGAAATTTGACAAGCTCCTTTTTTTTCATCAGAGAACAGTAAACAGCAAACTAAAATAGATCCCTTATATCCTCCTGCTCATTCGACCAACTTATTCCTCATATCCTTGCTTAAGTGCAAACAATTGTCCAGTAATATTTTACCCAGAAAAATAATCCATTTGCAAAAGTAGAAATAATTTTGATCCAATCTCCTCTGAATGGAAATGACATTTTGTATTAAGCGTGGTGCCGTGTTGCTTGCATTTCCCCATGGGTGGGCTACTGCAATGGCAAATGATGCCAGATGCATTCTCACCCTCCGACCATCTGACTTTTCTATTGTAGAAAAAACTGTAATCATAATTCAGGAGGAGGGAGATTACAGAAATATGAGAGATTCAGTTCCTATTGCTTTTCAGCACTGAATATATTTGAGATACATGATGAGGTAAATATTAATATTACAGCTGCAGAGTAACGCAGATAGTTAAATAAAGCAATAGATTCACTGGCAGCATAGTCTGAGCTCTAGAAATATCAAATAGCGATGTTCTCTCTATTGAAAGAGAAAGAAGCAGTATGGTGTACTTACAGATCGTTCAGTCGACATTATTATAAATAATGAACACTATTTTAACGTGTTAGTTGGATGGTACATACATGTGACTCAATTTATTAAACATGCACTCAGAAGTCTAAATGAAGGAATTCAATTGATTACATTTATTACTGAATCTATGAAAATATAATGGCATTTTGCAAACACTGTAGGAACTACATTAAATCCTGCAAAGGAAGGTAGTGCGGAATTGTAAACTACAAACTTAGAATCTCTACAGTGCAGGAGAAGGCCAGTCGGTTACTCTGCGCTGACCACAATCCCACCCAGGCCCTGTTCCTGTAACTCCACATTTTTACCCTGCTAATACCCTGACACTGGGGTCAGTGAAGCATGGCAATCAATCTAACCCGCACATCTTTGGACTATGGGAGGAAATCGGAGCACCTGGATGAAGCCCATGCAGACATGGGGAGAATGTGCAAACTCCCCACACTTAACCGAGCCGGGAATTGAATCCAGGCCCCTGGCGCTGTGAGGCAGCAGTGCTAACCACTGTGTCACCGTGCTGCCCCAATCTTCACAAGCAAAAAATTATCCCCATAATAGGCAGCACAGTGGTTAGCACTGTTGCCATACAGTGGTTAGCACTGTTGCCTCACAGCGCCAAGGACCTGGGTTCAATTCCTGCCTCGGTTAACTGTTTGTGGGGAGTTTGCACATTCTCCCCATATCTGCGTGGGTTTCCTTCAGGTGCTCTGGTTTCCTCCCACAGTCCAAAGTTGTGTAGGTTTAGGTTGATGAGGGAGACTAGCAAGGTAAATAGATGGGGTTATGGGGATAAGGCTAGGGTGGGATTGTTGTCAGTGCAGACTTGATGGGCCAAAGTGTAGGGATTCTATGGTCTTCTTCATAAACAATTATGAATGCAAACAATGCAAAGTTACTAATTCCCCAGAATTTGCTGGGTAATTAAGTGAGATAATGCTGCGTGGTCTTATATTATCCAGTAATTTATTGTAACACTGATGAAATGTGAATCTCCACTCATTGTTGGATGGTTTGCATCGCACCACCTTTAGCAGCGAGAACACATGCTCGATGCATATCAAGAAATTGCTGGATTTCTGCCTAAGAACAACTTAAACTTGCTGCAGAAAGCTGGGGCTATTATTTCATTTTTAAAAATTAATTTACGGGATGCGGGCATCACTGGCTTAGCCAACATTTATTGCCCATCCCTAGTTGCCCTTAAGAAGGTGGGGTGAGTGTTTTCTCGAACAGCTGTAGTCCCTGAGATGTAGGTACACCCACAGTGCTGTTACAGAAGGAATTCCAAGGTTTTGACCTAGTGACAGAGAAGGAATAGTGATAGATTTCCAAGTCAGGATGGTGGATAGCTTGGGGGGTGGAAACAATCACCAGATGATGGTTCTCCCAGGTACCTAGCTGCTCTTGTCCTTTTAGATAGTAGAGGTTGTAGGTTTGGGAGGTGCTGCCTAATGAACCTTGATTATTTCTTGCAGTGCATCTTGTAGATGGTATATACAGCTGCTATTGTGGAGAAGGGAGTGAATTGTTTTGTGGAACAGATAGAATAGCAATCAAGTGGGCTATTTTTCCTTCGATGTGTTAAATTTCTTGAGTGTCGTTGATGGTGCACTCATCCAGGCAAGTGAAGAGTATTCCATTACACTCCTGACTTGTGCCTTGAGGGGGTCAGGAGGTGAGTTACTCGCTGCAGGATTCCTAGTCTTTTACCCGGTCTGGTAACCACAGTACTTTTACTCCAGTCAGTTTCTGGTCAATGGTAACCCCCAGAATGTTGGGAGTGGGGGACTCAGTGATGGTAATGCTATTAAATGTGAGGGATGTTGGTAAGATCCGTTCTTGTTGGAGATAGTCATTGTCTTGCACTTGTGTGGCATGAATGTCGCTTGCCTCTTGTCAGCCCAAGCCTGAGTATTGTCCAGATCTTGCTGCATTTGGACATGAACTGTGTCAGTATCTGAGGAGTCGCAAATGGTGCTGAACATTGTGCAGTCATCCGTAAACATCCAAATTTATAACCTTATGACGAGAAGAAGGTTATTGATGAAGAAGCTGAAGATGCTTGGGCCTTGGACACTACAATAAGGAGCTCCTGTAGTGATGTCCTGGAGCTGAGATGATTGACCTCCAGCCATTACTATCATTGTCCTTTGTGCCATGAATGACTTCGACCAGCAGAGATTATTTCCCTGATTCACGTTGACTTCGGTGTTGCCAGCGTATTTTGATGCCATAGTTAGTCAAATGCTGCTTTGATATCAAGGCCACTCACCCTCACCTCACCTCTGGCATTTAGCTCTTTGGTCCATCTTTGAACCAAGGCTGCAACAAGGTCAGGAGCTGAGTGATTCTGGCAGAACCCAATACTTGGCGTCTATGAGCAGATTATTGCTGCATAAGCGCTGCTTGATAGCACTGTTGATGACCTCTTCCATTACGCGACTGATGGTCAAAAGTAGGCTGATGGATCGTTAATTGGTCAGGTTAGATTTGTCCTGTGTCTTGCGTACAGGACATACCTGGGCAATTTTCCATGTTGTTGGGTAGATGTCAGCGTTGTAACTGTACTGGAAGAGTTTGACTGGTGGGGGTGCGTGGCAAATTCTGGAGCATATATCTGACATACTATTACTGGAATATTGTCAGGGCCTTTCCCTTTGCAGTATCCAGTGCCTTCAGCCATTTTGAGATTCACGTGGAGTGAATCAAGTTTACTGAAGACCGATAACTGTAATGTTGGGGAACACTGGAGGAGGCCGAGATGGATCATTCATTCGGCACTTCTGGCTGAATATTGTTGCAAATCATTCAGCCTTATCTTTTGCACTGAGATTCTGGGTTCTTCCACCATTGAGGATGGGGATATTTGTGGAACCTTCCCCTCCAGTGAGTGGTATAATTGTTCGCCATCTTTCATGGCTGAATGTGGCAGCACTGTTGAGTATAGATCTGATCTGTTGGTTGTGGAATTGCTTAGCTCTGTCTATTACTTGTTGCTGATGTTTGGCATTCAAGTTGTCCTGTGCTGTAGCTTCGCCAGGTTGACATCTCATTTTTAGATGGGCTACTCCTGGCATGCCCTCCTGCACTCTTCATTGAACCAGGATTGGTCCCAGGTTGGTGTTAATGGTAGAGTGGGGGATATGCCAGGCCAGCAGATTACAGACTATGATTCAATACAATTCTACAGCTGCTGATGGCCCATAGTACCCAATCTTCAGTTGCTAGATCGGTTTGAAATTTATCCCATTTGGCACCGTGATAGTGCCACACAACACAATGAAAGTTATCTTCGCTGTGAAGATGGGACTTAGCCTCAATATGGACTGTGGTGGTCACTCCTATTGATACTGTCATGAGCAGAAGCATCTGTGGCAGTCAAGTTGATGAAGATGAAGCCAAGTCTGTTTTTCCCTCTTATTGGTTCTCTCGCCAACTGCCTCAGTCCCAATCTAAGTTTTGTCCCTGGGAACCCAACCTGGCTGAGTCACCTCTGGTGATGGACATTGAAGTCCATCCTTGCCACCCTCTGTGCTCCCTCCAAGTGGTAATCATTGTGAAGGGGTACTGATTTATCAGCTGAGGGGGGATGGTACTTGATAATCAGCAGCAGGTCTCCTTGCCCATGTTTGCCCTTGTGCCACAAGACTTCCAGAGTCGATGTTGAGGATTCCCAGGGCAACTCCCTCCCAACTGTATACCACTGTGCCACCACATCTGCTGTATCTGTCCTGCTACTGGGACAGGACAGCACATATCCATGAATAATGATGGTGGTGTGTGATACATTTCCATAAGGTATGATTCTGTGAGCATGACTATATCAGGCTGTTGATTGACTAGTCTTTTGAGAAAGATCTCCCAGATTTTGCACAATCCCCCAGCTGTTAATAGAGAGAAGATTGCAGTGTTGACAGCATTGCATTTCCCGTTATCGTTTCCGGTGCCCAGGTTGGCGTTATCCAATTTTAATACATATTCTTGCAGTTGAATACATCTGAGTTGTTCATTTGGCTTTTTTTTTAAAGTTTATTTATTAGTCACAATTAGGCTAACATTCACCCTGTAATGAAGTTACTGTGGAAAAAGTTAGGGGATTTTCACAGTAAATTCATTGCAGTGTTAATGTAAGCCGACTTGTGACTCTGATAAATACACTTGGGCCCTGATTTTACCGGCACACTGAAATCAGGGTGGGCGAGGCCCGTGGGACGGCATTCCCTGTTGGCCTTGGGTGCAATCTCATGAGCTTCGGGTGGGCGTGCCAGTAAAATTCCAACCTTAATGTTGTTTAAGCGGGAGCTGCTTCTGCACTCTTTGAGAAGGGGTATTGTAAAATGAAGACCAGTTGAGCTGCACGATGGCCAATTAAACCTCCAGAAGGTTGGCGTGTAACCTAAAATGGTGATCCGGAAGCATTTCTGTAATCTGATCGAGTGTCACCGCGTTTTGAAACTCTATTTCAATTTGCATGAACTGAAATTGACGTTTCCCTTTAATAATGCTCCTGTTATCTCCCGAACATCAGCTTAACAGGGTGATTGAAAGCTACTGCTACAGCTCATCATTCCTCCCACAGAGTCATTCAAATTGCCAGTGGCATTACAGCTGACATCTTTTTAAAGCACGAGGAATCCTAATACTACTGCTCTTAACACTAACATGATAATAACCCTGCTCTCGCAATGGCTGTATCCGTTAGAGATAACATAATGACAGCGCAAAGAGTGACACATCCATCAGTAAGACAGGAGTAGAATCCAGGTAGGTGGAGATTAGGGATGATCACACTAATGGAGGTCGTCGAGGTCTAGTGAGAGAGTCAGGCTGTCTCCCAGGCTTCGGGCCAACATCTGTGGGGATCAAGGAACAAAGAAAATTACAGCACAGCAACAGGTCCTCCAGCCCTCCAAGCCTGCACCGACCATGCTGCCTGACTTAACTAAAACCCCCCTACCCTTCCAGAGACCATATTCCTCTAATCCTATCTCAATCACATACTTGTCAAAACGCTCCTTAAAAGTCACTACTGTACGCACTTCCCCGACCTCCCCCAGCAACGGTTTCCAGGTACCCACCACTCTCTGTTTTAAAAAAAAATCTGCCTCATACATCTATTTTAAACCTTGCCCCTCGCACCTTAAACCTGTGCCCCCTAGTAATTGACTCTTCCACACTGGGAAAAAGCTTCTGACTATCCACCCTGTCCATGCCTCTCATAATCTTGCAGACTCCTATCAGGTCTCCCCTCAACTTCTGTCGCTCCAGTGAGAACAAACGTCTCCTCATAGCTAATGCTCTCCATACCAGGCATCATTCGGGTAAATCTTTTCTGTACCATCTCCAAATCCTCCACAACTTTCTGATAGTGTGGTGACCAGAATTGAACATTATATTCCAAGTGCGGTCTAACTAAGGTTCTATGAAGCTGCAACACAACTTGCCAATTTTTAAACTCAGTAGCCCGGCCGATGAAGGCAAGCATGCTGTATGCCTTCTTGACTACATTCTCCACCTGCATTGCCACTTTCAGTGACCTGTGTACCTGTACACCCAGATCCCTCTGCCTATCAATGCTCTTCAGGGTTCTGCCATTTACTGTATATTTCATATCTGTATTAGACCTTCCAAAATGCATAACCTCACATTTGTCCAGATTAAACTCCATCTGCCATCTCTCCGCCCAAGTCTCCAGCTGATCTATATCCTGCCGTATTCTCTGATGGTCCTCATCGCTATCCGCAAATCCACAAAGCTTTGTGTTGTCCGCAAACTTATTATTCAATCCAGTTACATTTTCCTCAATCATTTATATAGATTACAAGCAGCAAAAGGCCCCAGCACTGATCCCTGAGGAGCACCACTTGTCACAGCCCTCCATTCAGAAACGCACCCTCCCACTGCTACTCTCTGTCTTTTTCAACAAGCCAGTTTTGTATCCACCTTGCCAGCTCACCTCTGATCCCATGCAATTTCACCTTCTGCACCAGTCTGCCATGAGGGATCTTGTCAAGGGCCTTATTGAAGTCCATGTAGACAACATCCACTGCCCTACCCTCATCAATCATCTTTGTCACTTCCTCGAAAAACTCGATCAAGTTCGTAAGACACAGCCTCCCCTTCACAAACCCATGTTGCCTCTCACTAATATGTCCACTGATTTCCAAATGGGAATAAATCCTGTCTCAAAGAATCCTGTCCAATAATTTCCCTACCACTGATTATCTGGATTATTCTTGCTACAGTTCTTAAACAAGGGAACAACATTGGCTATTCTCCAATCCTCTGGGGCCTCTCCTGTATGATGTGGAGATATTGGCATTGGACTAATGTAAACACAGTAAGAATCTCATAACACCAGTTTAAAGTCCAACAGGCTTATTTGGTAGCAAAAGCCACTAGCTTTCGGAGCGCTTTCATTTAGGGAAAGTTAGATAAGTGATTAGATTTGATTTGATTTATTATTGTCACATATACTGGGAAACAGTGAAAAGTATTGTTTCTTGTCCACTATACAGGTAAAACATACCATTCATAGAGTATATAGGGGACATGGAAAGGAGAGGGTGCCAAATATTGTGTTGCACTTACAGCTAGACCATAGAGAAAGATCAGTTCAATAAAAGGTCGGTCTATTCAAATATCTGCTGGCAGCAGTGAAGAAGAGGTTCTTCAGTCGGTTCAGCCTTGCCTGCCCCAATTTTGGAGCAGGTATGGCCAGTAAAATCAAGGCCCACGTGTATTTATTAATGTCACAAGTAGGCTTACATTAACACTGCGATGAAATTACTGTGAAAATCTCCTAGTCGCCACACTCTGGCATCTGTTTAGGTACACTGAGGGAGTCTTTACCATGGCTAATGTACTTAACCAGCACTTCTTTTGGACTGTGGGAGGAAACTGGAGCACCCGGAGGAATTTGATTTGATTTATTACTGTCACAAGCATTATTCTACAGTGAAAAGTTTTGTTTCTTGAGCAGTATACAGACAAAGTATTCTGTACATAAAGAAAGGAGAGAGTGCAGAATGTAGTGTTACAGTCATAGCTAGGGTGCAGAAAAAGATCAACTTACTGCACGGTAGGTCCAATCAAAAGTCTGACGGCAGCAGGGAAGAAGCTGTTCTTCAGTCGATTGGTTCATGACCTCAGACTTTTGTATGTTTTTCCCAATGGAGGAAGGTGGAAGAGAGTGTGTCTGGAGTGTGTGGGGTCCTTGATTATGCTGGCTGCTTTTCTGAGGCAGCAGGAAGTGTAGACGGATGGGAGCGTGATTTGCGTGATTGTTTGGGTTTCGTTCATAACCTTTTGTAGTTTCTTGTGGTCTTGCTGGGGATTTAGAGTTCTGCTGATAAAGTTAAATGAGAAATGATAGGAGAGAATGTGAAAAAAGCGTAAATAGCTGCATTGGCTGGTTGGGTAGAATGACTTTTTCTTGTGCTGTGTGTTTTGTATGATTCCATGTAATATTAAATTGCTACCCTATTTAAGTTTCCATTCACAGTGCCATTTTTCCTACTCTATAACATTGATTTTTATAAAAAAAAATGGACAATGTTCTCTGTTGTCAACAACCTCTTCAGTGGAAAATTGATTACCTACTGCACTCAGATGGTTTGGTCTCTATCGCAACACCTTTATTACAAATGTTGGAGTGACCCTCCCTCTATGTGAACTCGTTGAGTTCACAAAACTGTTTCAAACCCAGAAGCTTGGACTTATCCTGAGAAAATTTCACCTGTTTCCTTGTTTCTGTAAAATAAAACAGAACTCCAGCCCAAACCAGAATCCGCTACTTCCCAAGCTTAATTTCTTTTTTGTTCTGGGATGCTAAGACACTCTTGTCTAAATGTAGATGTACAAATTGATTTTTAAAATTTCCGTTTCCATCAGTGATACCTGGCCTTGGGCAAATACAGACTTTAAATAAAGGCTGACGTCTGCCCTAGTATCTAGTTGAATAAAATAATGCATCTTATTAGTGAGTTGACTAGGGGAAGCCATTTGGCAAAACATTACAAGATTGTAAATTATACTTTTTTTGAAAACATGGACTGCTAATCAGTTTTAAAAATAAATAACATTTATTAAATATGAAAAGTTTGATTATGTTACCATATGCCTTTACTCTCCTCTTAACCTTGCTGCTTCCAAAGATAACATCCCACTCTGAAAACAAATGGCCGATGCCACTCAACTGATTTTCCGTGAATTTTTCTCAAATTCCCCCCAAGTGATTGTCATGAGTGTTATCAAACTGCTCTCAAAATCAATCATTTCCATCAAGGATCCAAGTAAAGCTTCAGCTGCATTTTTAATGAGGAATCCAGCGCCAGGTTTTCCCCCTCTCCTTTTGGGTACCCTTGGTCTTGAATGCTTTTAGACAAACTCAGGTACTCAGTCCCCAACAGAATATTATTGCTTAAAACACTGGAAATAAGGATAACAAATCTTATAATTGCTTCAAATATGTGGCTTGTCTGTAGCCAAGCACATCAGGTCTGACTTCGACATTCATGAGCAGGATCCTGCTCCTACAGGCAGTTCTTCGCTCATTTAACCTCGGACTGCTGGGATATTTCTCTCTCAATTTCTCTAGTTTCTTTAGCTAGCTGTTCTTTAAGTTTTCTGCACTTTCTTTCTTAACCATTTCTCCATGGTACGTCTTTTCTTGTAGCAAAGCTGAGAAAGCTGTTTCCTCTCTAGCCTTCTAAAACCAACTGCTATAAAGCCAACTAAAACGACAATCAAAAAGCATTCCTGACCTAAAGATGCCCCGATTGCAAAGCCATGACTTTTACTTCTCCAATCTTTTCACGCTGTAACCCTCTCTAAGCAAAATAGAAGCATAGTTTCATCTGAAATCAAAAACCTCCAGATGCAAACACATTTTTCTGACATGAATCTAACTATAGCTTTGCCGTCGTGAAATAACTCCTCAGAGGTCAGTCCCCCTTCACCAGATTCCCTTTATTTACAACTCTATTCCACTCGTGGAGCCCTTCTGGTAGACAGTCCAAATCCAGAGTGCCAGAAGACTTGACATTCCGATTTTTATATCAGGTGAGGCCCCATGATTAGGCAGACAGTTATGGCTTCAATCGGGGAGCTCATACTCCAACAGGCCACCTTCATGAGTCTCATTTGAAGTCATTACACCTATCTTACATAGAGATCGGAATTTTACCACCATGTCTGCCCCAGGGTCAGGGTAGGCGCGGCTCACAGAGTGGAATTCTCCGTTGGCCTCAGGCAGAATTTTATGAGCCTTGCCCAAGCAAAGTCATAGAATATCAGCCAGAAACTCTAAATTAAACCCACCTAACACTGTCTACTTCTAATGTTTAACAATACAAATATAGATTCCTTAAAAATATCTGTGTTTTCCTGACACGCTGAAGTGTCGGCCCAATTCATGTGCGCAAGTCTTGATTAGGAACAACACTCTGACTAGACAAATTGATTGTACTTAATTCAAATACAAACATACAAATATGATGTTCTCATCTTTCTCCGTTCATATGGAATCCCTGCAACCATTTCACTTTCCATAAATCCCACTGAGTAAGCTCCCACAAAGCAATTGAAGTTTCACTTTTTATCCGAATTAGCATTGTTTCCAACATGCCAGCAACTTGCTATCCATAAGACCACAAAATATAGGAACAGAATTAGGCCGTTCGACCCATCGAGTCTGCTCTGCCATTCAATCATGTCTGATAAGCTTCTCAACCCCATTTTCCTGCCTTTTCCCCTTAACCTTTGATTTCCTTATCAATCAAGGGTTTCTGTCTCAAATACCCTCTGACCTGGCTGCCGCAGCCTTCAGTGGCGATGAATTTCACAGGTTCACCACCCTCTAGAAATTCCTCTTCATCTTAGTTCATACGTTCTGCCAGCAACTACCTCGGTTGTAAAGGGTTGTCTCTTGTCTCTGAGGCTGTCCCTTGGATCCCAGTCTCTCTTACTGATGGAAACACCTTCTCCAAGTCCACCCTATGCAGGCCTTTCAGTATTCTTTAAGTTTCAATGAGATCTCTCCTCATCCTTTTAAACTCCATCAAGTTCAGACCCAGAGTCCCAGGATCATTCTCGTGAGCCTCACCTGGACTCTCTCCGAGGCCAGCACAGCCTTCCTTAGATACGGGGCCCGAAATTGCTCACAGTCCCATCCCACGTTGCTGTATTTCCACATCAAGATAAGTACAAAACTAAATATCCATTTAAACTTTCAACATAATACACTTGGCCAATTCCCAATTTTACCTGATGGCACTGCGGCTCATAATTTTAGGGGACGTGTTGTGAAAATGATTTCTGTGGCGTACTGTATTTTATTGACAGCATGTGAGTTTTATGGGCTGTTGTTCTGTCAAAGGTCAAAGAACGCTTCCACCATTTTGTCTGTACCATGCAGCTGCCATATGTGTGTTGTAATTACAGAATCGAGTCTGTTCCTTTTATTATCTCTCCGACGGAACCAGTGCACTACATTATCTGTTTTTTCAGATGATTTGTGGAATGAATAATTTAAATGGCCTAGCACAAATTTGCAAATTACCTAGCTTTATCTACAGATAACAGAAGTTACCATTCAAGCATAATCCTGATCCAAATTTAGCATAGTTTTAGGCAAAGCATTGGTTCATTAATCTGTACTCCATTTCGCTGCAATAGTTTGTAATTGTTACTGCTGTGAAATGCTGCTGCATTAAGTGTTCTATGATTTACCTGATAAGCTATTTATGAACACATTTTCTTTATAGATACATCTATCAGCCCAGTTCCCTCCTGTGAAACACACAGACAGTGCTAATTTATATATCCCTGCTCCCCTCCGAGCACAAGGATATTTTCGCTACGGTCATTTATTTCTTAGCGATGCATCCTCCAGGCATTACACTTTGGACAGCTCAAGTGCAAAATAGTGAGTCTCCAGGTGTTGTAATTTATTCGGCAGGCTCATGTTAGATAGGGAAGGAATAGATGGAGTTGCAAGCAGTGGAAGTATTGATGGTCCATTTCTCACAATAGAGCGAATCATTCCACGTCCAGAAGTCTTACAGAGGCAGTGAAAAAGACATCCATACTGCAGTCCCAGTGTAACCCTAATAAAATGCAGCTAAGCATAAAACACAAATCCTCACCATGCCACGTGTTGCTGAAGACTTTTATATCCATTCTTAATTAAACCAGGCATCGGCAAACATCATCAGCAGGATTAATGTGATTTCTCTGGAACTGGATTCTTCCTTGCGAGTTTAAGTTTATTTATTAGTGAGACAAGTAGGGTTACGTTAACAGTGCAATGAAGTTGCTGTGAAAATCCCCTAGTTGCCACTCTCTGGCACCTGTTTTGGGAACACCGAGGGAGAATTTAGTGTGGCCAATACATCTAACCAGCACATCTTTCGGACTGTGGGAGGAAACCAGAGCAGCCGGAGGAAACCCATGCAGACATGGGGGGAATCTGCAGAGTCTGGTTCATTGGTTCTGCCATACCTCAACTCTGCGGGGTGATATGGTCTATGAAATCTTTGTCTTATCCCTCACATCCGACAAACTTCTCTTAAGACTTTTCCTGCAAAGTGAGTTCCCTGATCAGAATCTAACTGAAGAGGCATTCCCCATCCAGGTATCATTTTGTTCGCCAGTTGAAAAGCCACAGTGCTAGCTGTGGCATCTTTACATGGAATGATTCAACCATGGGTAAACTGATTTATAGTTACTAAACAAAATGGCCACGAATCTTCCATCCTGCTGTGCTAATTTATTAGCGTAGTGGGCAGGGAGATTCTCAGGGGTTTCTGCAAGTATTCACGCCCTGCTTCTGACTCCCAGCACCAGATTTCTGGCGGCATCCATGCTGGAAATCAGCAGGGAAATGCACAGTCTATTAAAATGGTCATTTCAATATAATTTGAATCTCATTAGTGAGCCGGGATGGGCCACTAGCATCTCTCCCCACCTGCCAGAGTGGTTCACTCAGTGGGGATTACATTAGCTCCCCAGTAATGGGGAACTCTTGCCAATGGACTGCAATGGTTCAAGAAGGCTGCTCACTACTACCTTCTCAAGGAGAAGAGGGGGATCAGGATTTTGAATTTGATGATCAGCATGAATGGTGGAGCAGGCTCGAAGGGCCGAATGGCCTGCTCCTGCTACTAGTCTCTATGTTTCTATGTTACCTTATTTACAGCCAGCCGCTCATGGTGAAATGTGGTTTGCTGATGGTAGACCCTGGAAGTTGCATTGCGCTGATCTCGCCTGGCTTGAGTTGGAAAGTGGGGAGCGATAGAAGCAGCTGGATTTGAAGAATCAATTGCCACTCCACCAATACTTGGCCCAATATCTTTCAGCTAAAGAAGCAGATAAAAGCCACTGATGCTGTACAAAAATAGAACGGTCCCCACCCAATACAGAAAGAAGAGTGCACCATCTACCCATTCCACCAAGCAAATCATCATTTCAAATCCATTTACCTGTTGTTAATGCTTTCAACTAGTAAGGTCTAAAATAGCTACATTGTAAAATTTATCCAGCTGCACTGCCTGAAAGTTTGATGGAAGCAGTAGCTTTCTAACATTAATTGGATACCACAAAGTCATTGAGTGCAGTAGGAGGCCATTTGGTCAACTGTGACTGGGCTGACTCATTGAAGTTCAGAATGATTTAGCATTGAAATGCTGTCCTACTGTTGCGTACTCTAATGACTTTGCTTCTTCGCTATCAGACGATTTATTTGCCGAGTTTCCACATTAGCATTGGGTGAATCAGAATTTCACAACCTTTACATTGACCTGCACAAAAGATGATTTTTCCATGGCTGCCATCGCTCTGTGAATGTTATAATTCCTCCGGCTTTCTATCTCCTCTAATTACTTTCTAAGCTGCAAATTAAACAAAGGCAAAGAGCCCGTGTGCATTCATCTCCACAAGGTACAAATCTGCAAATCTAAGAAACTAAATTAGTAGTGTCTTTCGGGTGGATATTTGTCCATTTTTAACAAGAATTCTCCTACCTATTGGCCATTATTTGAGTGCAGGTGAGATGTACTTGAAAGGGATTAGGGATGCAGATTGGAATGACTGGAGAAGTTGGGATCATTAGTGTTATGTTGAGGTCTGATGTAGAGACTAATGAAAGAACATGAGGTAAGCGGAAGTAAACTAACTAAAACTGTTTATTAATACATCGGTTTGCTAGCGCAGTCAGCACAAGACTGTCTAAGCAGTCACCTGATCCGTTCCCTTAACGGGATACAAAGTCATAGAATCCCTACTGTACAGGAGGAGGCCACTTGGCCCATCAAGTCTGCATTGACCACAATCCCCCACCCCGTAAACCCACATATTTACCCTGCTAATTCTTACCCCCCCCCCCCCCCCCGCCCCCGCCCCCGCCTCCGCCCCCGCCCCGACACTAGGGTTAATTTAGCATGGCCAATCAACCTAACCAGCACATCTATGGAGTTGGAGAAAACCCACGCAGACATGGAGAGAATGTACAAACTCCACACAGACAATGACCCGAGACCAGACTTGAACCCGGGTCCGTTGCACTGTAAGGTAGCAGTGCTAACCACTGTGCCAATGCACATATCAATTAGAGCAGAGAAGGTGAAGAGGAGATTTCATGGAAGTGTTTAAAGTAACGATGAGAGGAGGAAATAAAATTTAAACCTTCTCCAGTGGCAGAAGGATCAGTAGCAGAGGGCACAGATTTAGAGTACTTGAGCTAGGTACCAGAGATAAGATGAAAACTCAACTTTTGCCCAGTGTGTTGTAATCTGGATTTTGCTTGCCTAAAAGGGCAGATTAAATACTTGTTTTCCAAAGGGAGTTGCAAAGAAAAAAAAATGCCTCGTGCTATGGAGAAATGGCAGGCGGAATTGACTATTTGGGAAGCTCCTTCAAAGGACTAGCACAGGCATGATGGTTGAATGGCCTCCTTGCATGCTGCATCATTCAATGATTTTAATTGTTCGTTGCAATTAACTCAGGCAACTGTTAAACCAGAACGAGTGAAGGGCTGGCTACTGAGTTTAACTTCTTGGAGCTGAGAGATGTTTGCGACTGCTTTTGGGAATGGTTTTGTAGCAAGGTACCACATTTACTCATCCTAATTATTCTAAATGGGATATATTATGTTGCCAATTAAATGCTTTTTCAGCCATAAGAAGGCACTGTGAATTTAAATTTAGATTTATTGCATTTACTGCAGAATCAGCTCTTGCTGCCAAAGTGCTGGCGCCTAGAAAAATGGCACAGACTAGATTTTCTCGTCACTAATATTATCCAATTTTTACTCAAACCAGGGACTGGGCAAGCCAGCTTGCTAATGGCTGTTTGAACTGGCTCACATGTGGAGACAATAAGCTGGTGTGGATTAGGGACAACAAGGACGGACCTTTAACAGTGCTGCTCTTCATGCAGTCAATATTTGGTCTGAAGCACAACGCTAAGAACTCATTATGTTAAAATTCATCAGTTAAACTAAGACAATGTGGGAATCTAATGGTGGAAGTGGTGCCAAAGCTTGCAGGTTAGGTGGATTGGCCATGCTAAATTGCCCCTTAGTTACTGTCAGGGGGGGCAACAGAGTAAATACATGCAGTTAAGAGCTTAGGGTCTGGGTGGGATTCTTGTCATTGCAGGCTCGATGGGCTGAATGGCCTCCTGCATTGTAGGAATTCCATGATGCAATGAATGTGTGGAATTCACTGCCACCAAATGCACCAAAACGTTGTCTAATGTCAAGAAGAAATTAGGTATCGCTCTCGGGGCTAAAGGGATCAAGGGATATGGGAGGAAGGTGGGATCAGGATATTGAATTCGATAATCAGCCATGATCAAGATGAATGGTGGAGCAGGCTCAAAGGGCCAAATGGCCTAACCCTGCCTCAGTTTCTATGTAACATCTGAAGTGATAAAAATAATGTGCTTGTGTCGTGTTTGGTGTCATGAGTAAAATTCTAATGTGCTTATTTTTGCCTCTTTCTGTTGTTGATGGCGCAAAATAAAGGGGAGGGTGGAGTGTAAATCATTGCAGAAATTGGGAAAGTCAATCATTTCGGGATTATCTGAGGTTCACCCCCACTATTGAAATTTGCAGGAAAGAGTGGATTTTTGCTAATGGTTTTTCAATTATTAGTGTCACAAGTAAGCTTACATTAACACTGCAATGAAGTTACTGTGAAAATCTCCTAGTTGCCAAACTCCGGCACCCGTTCAGGTACAACTGAGGGAGAATTAGAATCGTAGAATCCCTACGGTACAGAGAGAGGCCACTCGGCCCATTGAGTCTGCACCGATCACAATCCCACCCAGGAACAACACCCACATATTTACCCACTAATCCCTCTAACCTACACATCTCAGGTCACCAAGAGCAATCTTAGCATGGCCAATACACCTAATCTGCGCATCTTTGGAGGAAACTGGAGCAAGCCCACCCAGACACGAGGAGAATGTGCAAACTCCACACGGACAATGGCCCGATCCGGGAATCGAACCCTGGTCCCTGGAGCTGTGAAGCAGCAGTGCTATAACCACTGTGCTACCGTACTGCCTGAACGTAGCAATACCCTGAACAACAACGTGTCTAGCCTCCAACCCTGCCATCAAACCCTGATCACAATATTGCTCCACCTGAAGAAACATGACCTGAGACTAAAAACAATCCCTTACATTTGCCATGAAATTAAGTTTATTTATTAGTGTCACAAGTAGGCTTATATTAACACCGCAATGAAGTTACTGTGAAAATTCCCTAATCGCCAGAGTCTGGCGCCCGTTTGGGTACACTGAGGGAGAATTTAGCACAGCCAATGCATTTAACCAGCGTGTCTTTCGGACTGTGGGAGGAAACCACTGAGGCACTGAGAGGGAACCCATGCAGACACAGGGAGAACATACAGACTCTACACAGACAGTGACCCAAGACAGGAATCGAACACAGGTCCCCAGCGCTGTGAGGTAGCATGTGCCACAGTGCTGCCCCATGTGCGATTTACAAGATTAAAGGAGCATTTTTAATTAAACCTTAGTTTGGATTTTAGTCTCGGGGAAGGAACACTCATTGCCTGCGAGCTCGGCCTATGGGGCTTTCTCCTGCATGATTCCCATATGCGGTTGTAACGTTCTATTTTTTTGGACATGTGACAGAATCAGAGGCAAAAATAACATGCCAGTGAGAATTTGTTCAGTGCCGTCAAGCAGTATGTTTGCAGTTGCGGAATAATGTTAACAAGAACAGCCCCTCGAAGCAATGAAATGCACCATCTGAGTGCATTTAGAGAGTGTTCCCCAAACAAGTCTGGAATCAAATTCAGCCTTGTGTTTTTACTGTTTATGCACCTGAGTACACATATTTCAGCCCATGTGTGTGTTCCCTCACCTTGGGGAAATGAAACTGTGAAGAAAAGAACAGTGGTTACTGTGGTTACCCTGGGTTCAATTGGATGACTGTGCAAGTTTACACGTTCTCCTCACATCTGAGTGTTTCCTCCAGATGCTCTGGTTTTCTCCCACAGTCCAAAGATGTGCAGGTTGAGTTGATTGGCTGTTTTAAATTGCCCCTTAGAGTCAGGGGGACTGTCAGCATAAATACGTGAGGTTATGGGGATAGGGTTTAGGTGGGATTGTATTTGGAGAAAGCTTGATGGGACGAGAGGCCTCTTTCCGTTATGTAAGGATTCTATGAACATGATAGTGAGAAAAAAAAACATTTTGGTGGATACTGTTAGTTGAGGAGGGGTGGGAGAAGTCTTGTGTGGAGCAGAGATACCAGCGTGAACTAGTGGGGCTGACTGGCCCGTTTCTCAGCTGTGTACATCCCATGTAATTCAGTGGTAGAACATACGATCCACTTCTCATCCTGCACCTAATGGTTCACTGAGGCAGACTTTCATCCTTTTCCATAGCTAACAATTCCCAGAACAGCTCACTAGTTTGTCACCAGGGGTTTATGTCTAGATGGGCACAGCCCACATCAAACATGGATGACCAGGAGTCTCTCCCATTCTTAAGGTCAGCCGTTGGTGAGTTTAGGTTGACTGTCAATCTATTTGGCCATCAAGCCTGAGGTGGGACTTGGATCCAGATCTTCTGGCTCATAGGCAGGGATGTTACCCCCTGCACCACAAGACCTCCAATGTTAGAATATCAGACACTCGAATCCTATTTAATTATCCAGACAATTGTGAGGTAATGCATTTTGGAAGGTCTAATACACATGGGTAACATACAGTAAATGGCCAAACTCTTGAGAATATTGATAGGCAGAGGGCTTTGGGTGTATAGGTACTTGTGTACACTGAAAGTGGCAACGCAAGTGGAAATGGTCGTCAGGAAGGCATATGGCATGCTTGCCTTCATCAGCCGGGACATTGAGTTTAAAAATTTGCAAGTCATGTTGCAGCTTTATAAAATCTTAGTTAGGCCACACTACCAAAAGGATGTGGAGGCTTTGGAGAGGGTACAGAAAAGATTTACCACGATGTTGCCTGGTACGGTGGGCATTAGTTATGAGGAGAGGTTGGAGAAACATGGTTTGTTCTCAACGGAATGACGGAGGCTGAGGGGTGACCTGATAGAAGTCTACAAGATCCTGAGAGGCATGGACAGAGTGGATAGTCAGAACCTTTCTCCCCAGGTGGAAAAGTCAATTACTAGGGGGCATTGGTTTATGGGGTGAGGGGCAAAGTTTAAAGGAGATGTACAAGGCAAGTTTTTTACACAGTGGGTGGTGGGTGCCAGGAACTTGCTTTCGGGGAAGGTAATGGAAGCAGATACGATCATGACTTTTAAAGGACATCTTGACAAATACATGAATAGGATGGGAATAGAGCGATATGGTCCCTGAAAGGGTAAGAGGTTTTTGTTCAGATGGGCAGCATGTTTGGTGCAGGTTTGGAGGGCTGAAGGCCAATACCTGTGCTGTGATTTTCTTTGTTCTTATGTCAAGTGATTTGACACACTTCAACTATGCGGAGAGGTTGGAGAAACTTGGTTTGTTTTCAATGGAATGACGGAGGTTGAGGGGTGACCTGATGGAACTCTACGAGATTATGAGGGGCATGGACGGAGTGGATAGTCAGAAGCTTTTTCCCCAGATGGAAGAGTCAGTTGCCCTTCCAATTGAAAGAAATCTATGCAATAGAAGGTGATCTAGAACATCAAAACTGTATGTTCGTGTGATTACTGGGCACAAGACAAAGGTTGGAGTATCAACTTTGGAAGGTAATATTTCCCAATAGATAACCCCCTCTTCTATAATGTACCAGCTGGCAAATTGGCATCTCAGGGCATCTGCCTAATGTTAGCATTGGAGCAAGCCTAATCTGAAACCCATCTCCTATTTCAGAACCCTAAGATTAAAATAAACAAATTGAATTGTGCTTTCAATTTCTTTCCAATAGCACCTCCTGCACCAGTTGCCAAGCTGTGTTTGCAGATCGATGTGAGTAGTGTTGTTATTATTTAATTAACCTGACGTTAACTTGGGTGAGGCCAGCAAAATATTCTCATTCTCAGTGTGACAGGCCTCCACAAATAGTTCTGATGTTCTCTAACATCCCCAGCACTTACTGTACAAATTCATAGGCACATGTTGCATAAGCAAACATAGTATTATTTTTTCATTAATTCATGGGGCATGGTTCTCGCTGATTGGCCAGCATTTATTGCCCATCCTGAGTTGTGCTTGAAACTGAGTGATTTGCTAGGCCATTTCAGAGGGCAGTTGAGAGTCAGCCATATTGCTGTGGCTCTGGAGTCACATGTAGGCCAGGCCAGGTAAGGACAGCGGATTTCCTTCTCTAAAGGTTATGAGTGATGAGTTTTTCTGACCATTGACAATGGTTTCATGGTCATCAGCCGATTCTTAAGTCTTGATTTTTTTTTTAATTGAATTCAAATTCCACCATAGATTCAAACTCATATCCCTAGAACATTAGCTAAATTTCTGGATTAATAGACAAGTGAAAATATCACTGGGCAATCCCCTCCCATCAGTAATTGTCATTTATTGCCCAGCGATCATTTGGGTCAGTAAATAAGGGTGGAGAAAACTGGCTAAATAATGGAGGATTGTCCTCCAGTAGGGAGTGAGCTATCAAGCAGCCAAAATTGGATCTTTCCCTACCCTCCACAACTCTGATCCCTCACCTCCACTCCAATGTACACTTTCCTGGACCATCATCTCTTTAACTCCCCTCTTGAAGATATTGATTCTGTATGGATCTTCCACCTCAAAGCAACAACTGGTGTTTTGTTGTGAGCCTTCATAATAAGGAGCCAGTCATGACTGCTTCTTCTAGAATATTCTACCAGTCTATTACCATGTGACTCTATACATCATACTACAAATGGCTCTATCCTCCACTGGGGCTGCTGCCCTCTCATTGTCACATCAGCTTCTACAGTGAGCTGCCCGAGAACGTGAAGGTCGGCTCAACTGTTCTGTTCCCAAAACACATTGGAACCATTGAAACATTGGGATAAGGGCAGCAGAATATGAAAGAAGTGTTCTGTTATGGTGCCACATCTGAGCACCATGTTGTATTGTAGAAAAGTAGATACATAGAAAATAGGTGCAGGTGTAGGCCATTCGGCCCTTTGAGCCTGTACCATCATTCAATGCGATCATGGTTGATCACACGCTTTCAGTATCCCACTCCTGCTTTCCCTCCATACTGTTTGATCTCCTTAGCCACAAGATCCACATCCAGCTCCCTCTTGAACATATCTAACAAACTGGCCCCAATAGCTTTCTGTGGTAGAGAATTCCACAGCTCTCTGAGTGAAGAAGTTCTTCCTCATCTCAATCCTGAATAGCTTACCCCTTATTCTTAGACTATGCCCCTTAGTTCTGCAATTTCCCCAGCAACGGGAACATTCTTCCCGCATCAAGCCTGTCCAGTTCCATCAGTATTTTATATAATTCTATGAGATCCCCTCTCAAGCTTCTAAATTCCAGTGAGTACAAGCCCAATTGATCCAGTCTCTCTCCATATATCAGTCCAACCAGTCCGAGAATCAGTCTGGTGAAGCTTCGCTGGACTCCCTCAGTAGCAAGAATGTCCTTCCTCAGACCAGGAGACCAAAACTGCACACAATACTCAAGGGTGGCCTCACCAAGACCCTGTATAACTGCAGCAAGACATCCTTATTCCTTTACTCAAATCCTATTGCTTTGAAGACTAGCATGCCATTAACTTTCCTCACTGCCTGCTGTACCTGCATGCCAACCTTCAGCGACTGTTCCACCAGTTTGTTTGTTTAATGTCTCGCTGAGGAGATCCTGAGTCTTGTGTGTTCAAATATGAACCATTTCTTGTTAACCTTTAACTATGTGCAGGTCCCAGTCACTGCTGTTGTACACAGTGCTGCAATCTTGCAGGCTCATTCTTCCTAGAATCTTCACCAACCTGGTACCGTGTGACTCCTGATGCAATACTGTGAGCAGTGCCATTCTGCAGTCTCAGCTGAACCCTTGCTCTGCTGTGCACCTTTACATTACAATGGCATGCAGGTGCATTTAACATTAAAGAACAAGAACGAACCAGATAAATGTTGGGAAATCCTCTTTTAAGGCAAGAATGGGCTTTGGCAAAAGTTGTACTCCTTATACACTTGATTCTTACTTTTCTTATAGTGACTATTGACGGGGTGTGGATTTAATATGTCCTGTGCATATTTTATATACAAGCTCCAAGAGCTCGAATATTCAAAGGCAGTATTGTGCTGTCATAGAGGTTTATAGCATGGAAACAGGCCCTTTGGCCCAACTTGTCCATGCCACCCTTTTTTTAAACCCCAAAGCTAGTCATTGTATTTTTTTTAATGTTCATTCAAGGTATGTGGGTGTTGTTGGCAAGGCCAGCATTTGTAGCCCATTCTTAATGCCCTTATGAGCAAGTCAACCACATCGCTGTGGGTCTGGAGTCTCGTGTAGGCCAGATCTTATGAGTGAGGTGGGTAAGCCGGTAAAGGAGTAGGATGGGTGAGGTGGATAAGTAGGTGAGAACGTTGGCTGGGGCGTAAGTAGATGGCAGAGGTGGGTGGAAAGGGCAGTCAGGTCAGGTCAGGGATTAGTTGGGTCTGTTTGGTGTTTGGAAGGTAGTTGGGTGGCCGGGTTGAGGGGGGCAGGGGCCATAGTGGTGGTGTTCGTGAGGTGGATGGGTGGTATTGGGGATGGCTGGTTGGAGGATTGTCTGGTTGAGTCAGAGGGGGTAGTCCAGTCAGTTTGGGAGGGTAGTCAGGAGATCGGGCAGTAGTCAGGGGGTCGAGGAGGGGAGAGCCAAGCATTCGGTTCAGTCTGGTTGGGGGGAAGGATAGCTGAGTCAGGTTGGTGTGGGAGTTGGATGGTTGGGGGAATGGTGGGATGAGGGGTAGATAGTCAGACAGTTGGGGATTGCAGCAAGGGGGACAGGAGGGTAGTCAGGGGGGTAGTGGGGATTTCAAGGGGAATGAATGGAGAGTCATATCTGTTGTTGATGAGATATTAGACTCGATTTCAATCCATCTAATATTTCCTGGGTAACTACTCAGATAAGTAACTGCCCAAAGTCTCCAATTCAGAGGCAAAGAGATTCACGGAGGATCCCCGTATGTAGGGGAATTGCTGATTGAAAGATATAACTTCCCAAGTAATTCCTATATGGCTCACCTCATCCAGAAAATGTGGTCCAATATTCATTGCTCTTCTTTAAACTCTCAATGTCCGTATTGTGCTTTAATTATGATATAAAGGCACTGATCACTCATAAGGGTTTGTGTAAACATATTTGGGTTCATATGTCCCAGCGCACGTGAGCAGATATATATGGTTGGAAAGTTTGAAGACATCAGAGCTGCGTGCTTTGCTGAAAGCAAAAACAGAATTAAACCTGGATCACGTGACACACTGCTTTTCTAATGTTGTCATGCTGCAATCCCTTAAAGGCATTTACAACAGCTTGAAGCTCGCTTTTAAGGTCACATTTTATAATCATTTGTGAAATTCAAGATCATACAATCATGGCCACAACACAGGAGGCTATTTACCCCTTCATGCTAGTTCTTTAGCAGGGCAACTCGGCAAGTCCCACTTCCCCACCCATTTCCCCATAGCCCTGCAAGTCTTTTGGCCTGAGATAGTTAGCCAATTCCCTTTTGAATGCCATAGTTGAATCTGCTTCCACTCGCACGAGGAATTAATTATGCAGGACCAAAGTATCCATTTTCAACTGGTGCTGTCAGGCCACATTGCAGGGATGAGATTAGCCTCATCAGTAATAGTCTCACATTCCTTGCAATCTGTCAACAGCCTGAGAATCTTCTCTCACATTCCCTGTGGACACCCCATCCAATGTGTCCTACCTTCTGTTCTCATGTGTATGAACCTCCTCGTACCGACACTATCATCCAGCTGCCAGTCTAAATTGGCCAATGCAAAGTGGCGATAATTTAAAAAGGACTGCGCCATGAAGTTGATGATGATCTGTCAGTTAGATTAATAAATGTAGTGGGGGAATTGTTTGAGAGTATCATACAGAATTATAACTAATATTTATCAAAGGAATGCAATAGTCTAAAGAGCAGTCAGCAAGGATTTAATTGCAATAGGTCATGCCTCACTTAACTAATGGAATTCTTTGAGGAGATAACTAGTTTAGTGTATAAAGGTTCATTTGTATTTGGCGACTATTGGCATGGATGCTATTCTTCAAACCTAGTTTGGAGTCAGTTCTATTCTGTAGGCTGCAATTCTACTGTAAGCAATCCAAGTTTCATTACCATTGCATTGTTAAAAGTAATGAGTTGGGTGGCACAGTGGTTAGCACTGCTGCCTCATCAATGCCACGGACTCTGTTTTGATTCCCGGCTTGGGTAATTGTCTCTGCAGAGTTTGCACATTCTCCCCGTGTCTGCATGGGTTTCCCCTGGGTGCTCCAGTTTCCTCCCACAGTCTGAAAGATGTGCTGGCTAGGTTCATTGGCCATGCTAAATTCTCCCTCGGTGTACCCAAACAGGATCCAGAGTGTGGCGACAAGGTGATTTTCACAGTAACTTCATTGCAGTGTTAATGTAAACCTACTTATGAGACTAATAAATAAACTTAAACTTAAAATACTGCGGATGCTGAAAATCTGAAATACAAAACTCAGCCAGCAGCTGTGGAGAGAGAAACAGAGTTAAGTTCAAAATGACTCTTCATTCACTGTAATACTAAAGTCTCCTCATCTTGTAGAATCTCTGCTGTGCATAAGGAGGCTATTTGGCCCATCGGGGCTGCACCGACCACAATCCCATCCAGGTCCCATTCCCGCAACCCCACATATTTACCTCCTGACATGAAGGGGTAATTTATCATGGCCAATTAACCTAGCCCCACATCTCTTTGGACTGTGGGAGGAAACCCATGCAGACACAGGGAGAATGTGCAAACTACACACAGTCAGTCACCCGAGGCCAGAATTGAACCCGGGTCCCTGGTGCTGTGAGGCAGCAGTGTGAACCACTGTGCCACCCATAGGCATCTCAGAGGCTTTGGGCCACTTTCCCTGGTTAATGCCTCTCCTGACGCTCCTCTGTGTTCATGATGCTTTTATTTGTTTAAAGGTGCTTCAGAAATGTAACTTGCTTGTGTTTGAATGTGAACAAATCCGGCTTGCTTTCAATGAACTCTTGGAAACAGGCACAACTTTTCCAAAAATCTTAACTCTGCATGAAATGTACATCTGATATCCAATGACTTTTAAGAAGTAAAATTGACTTGAGTTGCATTAATATTTGTCCGTCTTCCCGGGAGGAATCTCTAAGTGCTCAGAACACTTCTGGTTTTAGCTCTCATAAGTTTGGCATTTTTTTTTCCTGATGCATTTGTCAGGGTGACCTTACGGAGGTTTATAAAATCATGAGCGGCACAGATAAGATGAATAGCCAAGGTCTTTTACTCCAGAGTAGGGGAGTCCAACATTCAAGCGCATAGGTTAAAGGGGAGAGGGGAAAGATTTAAAAGGGGCAACTTTTTCACACAGAGGGTGGTTGTGTGTATGGAATGAGCTTCCAGAGGAGGTGGTAGCGGTGGATACAGTTACAGCATTTAAAAGACATTTGGACAGATACTTGGGATGGAAAGTGTTTAGAGGGATATGGGCCAAACGGAGCAAATGGAACTAATCAGTTTCGGAAATCTGGTTGACATGGATGAGTTGGGCCGAAGGGCCTGTTTCCTTGCTGTGTATCTCTATAAATCTCTGATTAGCCACTCACTATAATAGTCCTCACCGGAGAAGCTAATCACTTCAGCAGCCGTCACAGTGCAAAAAACAATTTTAGAGTGCTTTAGAAAGACCAGTATTTATTTCCAAAGTACAACTTCGGCCGTGGTGATTTTCCAATCCTACTTTTGAAGTGACAACTCTATTGCAACAAAAAAAAAAGTGCTGACATTTCTGGCTTATCCCACTGGCAGGATCTTCTAGTCCCACCAATGGTGACTCCTCGTGCAGTGGGTTCTCCAGCGGTGTGGCTGGTGAACAACCATAGACAGCGGAAGGACTGGAAGATCCCATCTCCATCTGTGGTGTACCACCTCCTCCACTGGAAGACACACCACCGTGTGTGTGTGTGTGTGTTGGGGGGGGGGGGGAAAATGACCCCACCCTAAAGGCAAAATTGTCCTCTGTGTTTGGCAAAGTGCAACAGCGGGTGGAAAAAATGGCGTTGTAACCATCGGCACTAACAATCGCTTTCTCCATCGTATTGTTGGGAACATAGGGGGAAACAAACTTCAAGGGATGGGTCTCAGAACGGCATAAAAATTCAGGATGGGATTTTTCAGCCACACTCGTCCCAAGATCAGAAAATCACACCCAAGATCAATGGACCTTTTGCATGGTTCGTTCCCTGCCCTTTACAATTCCCATGGCAGTTGAGACAAAAAAATTCTTCCAATTAAAGGTTGTGATGCCATTTTGAAGTCTGTTACATGTACAAAAGGTCACCAGGGGACTATCCCATCTTATATGGTTCCCCCAGAAATGACTGGGCAGGGCAGTGTCGAAGGGCTGTGCCCAGGTAATGCCCGGGCATGAGTCTCTCCCTCTTGAGTGATGCACTCACCTGAGTTCATCTGAGAGATCTCCCCGCCAGGCGCACACCGTGGAAATCATAGAAACCCTACAGTGCCGAAAGAGGCCATTCGGCCCATTAGTCTGCACCGACCACAATCCCACCCAGGCCCTATTCCCATTTCCTCACATATTTATCCACTAATCCCTCTAACCTATGCATCCTGGGACACTAAAGGACAATTTAGCATGACCAATTAACCTAACCTGCACAGGAAAACCTGCCATTATTCCCACCTGTATCCCCTTACACCAACGTGAATGGATTTTCTGATGGGAGGTTGCAATGATTTAAGCGCAGAGGCCTGATGATGATATGTAATTGTATTATAATGACATTCCCAACACTGAATGCCCATTATATCATCGGTGGGAACAATCACATCACACTCTTATGTCAGCTTGAAATGCAATGTGGGGTTCTTAGGAGGTTTTCCATTCCCATCTCCCACCCTGTATGTGAAGAACAGGAACCGAAAATCCCGCCTTTGAGGTGGTGATGGCCTAGTGGTATTATCAATAGACTACTAAATTCCAGAAACTCAGCCAATGTTCTGGGGACCTGGGTTCAAATCCCACCACAGCAGATGGTAGAATTTGAATACAATAAAAATCATTTGGAATTGAGGAATCTACTGATGACCATGAAACCATTGTCGGAAAAACCATCTGGTTCACAAATGCCCTTTAGGGCAGGAAATCTGCCACCATTACCCGGTCTGGTCTACATGTGACTCCAGAACTATAGCAGTGTGGTTGACTCTCAACTGCCCTCAGGTAATTAGAGATGAACAATAAATGTTGGCTGGTTAGTGACGCCCATTTCGCAGGAATAAACAAAATAACATTTGTTTTGTTTGGTTTGATAACAATTCCTTCAAATTTAATCATTGCGCAGAAGCCATTTTAGAACAAGCTGTAGTTCAAATTCTTATCCCGACCTTTTACAGACTCTGTTTCACTGGAAGAATTAGGAGCTGAGTGATTGCGGTAGACTGATTCTGGTTGTAAATGGTTCTTGGTTTGTTAAATTTGAGTGGTCAATTAGTCAAATTCCAGTTAACCCTGATGATATTTTTAAAGAGATTTTAAAAATGCTGTACTCTTTTTAAGTGTGAAAATTGCTTTGCAAATCTGTGAAAGAAGGGGAATCAATCTGATAATCTCAGCCAAAGAGAATTAATTTATGATTCTTTGAAGGAATGAATTTGAAACTCCTAAATGAGAGAAGAAAATCACTTTTGAAGACATTTCTGAATTAATCCAATGGCAAAGGAAATACTACGTAAAAGATGAGCTTTGAAATGTGTCATTTTATTGTAAATCCATCAAACAATTATGTGAAATATTTTTTAATTGTGTGATTTTATTGTAGAACACTTATTTGCCAATTTGCCTTTTTTACTAGATAAATTAATGTACATATTTGAGTTTTAAGGTCTGAAAGTGTGATTTTATCATCAGGAGAGATTCTATGAAGCTTGAAGATTATGCACTATAGAAAACATCCTTTCTGATTGTATCACAGCTTGATATGGCTTCTGCTCTGTCCAACTGCAAGAAGCAATAATTATTGTATACTAATGCATGCGAAAATAATAAATCAAATCAAAATAGTATCTAAGATTGGCAGTGCAGGTTCAGAGAGTAGTTAATAAGGCAAATAGTAACTTTGGGTTTAATTAAGAAGAACATTGTGTATAAGAGTAAAGAGATCATTTTGAACTTACGTGAGACATTAGTTTGGCCTCATCTGGAGTTCTGCACCCAATTCTAGGTACCATATCTGAGAAAGCATGTAAAGGCAAAGTTTATTTATTAGTGTTACTATTAGGCTTACGTTAACACTGCAATTAAGTTACTGTGAAAATCCTCTGGTCGCCACACTGCACTGCCTGTTCGGGTTCACAGAGGGAGTATTTAGCATGGCCAATGCACCTAACCAGCCCATCTTTCAGATTGCAGGAGGAAATTGGAGCATCCAGAGACACAGAGAATGTGTAGGCTGCACAGATGATCACCCGAAACCTGGAATCAAACCCGGGTCCATGGCGCTGTGCGGCAGCAGTGCTAACCACTGTGCCACTGTGCCATATGGTGATGGGTGTAGATTGTCATGATAGAGTGCTGGAGCACAAATTCCTATGGCTTCCTTAAGTTGAACATTGGTAAATAGGCTAGCAATGTCAATTGAGCGCACGAACGTGGTATTGTTATCGATATGCAATCCTGTATAGTCTTCCCAAATGTGAAGGAATCCTTCACCGTGTATTTGCAAAACATATTCAAAATAGGATAATTTAACAGGAGTATGAAAGAATGCTATCAAAATAAATTCAGATAACAACATATTTGTATGTTTTTATGAAAAAAGTTTTCCATTAAAATGCATCTACTGTGCATGGGGACATGTGGGACAGATTCCACACAAACAGTGACCCAAGCCAAGAGTCGAACCCGGGTCCTCGGCGCTCTGAGGTAGTGGTGCTAGCCACTGTGTGCATTGGGGAGAATACAGAGGAGATTCACAAGGATGATTCCAGGGATAAAGAACTGAGAATAAATTGGAGGGGTTGGATTTGATTTCCTTGGAAAACAGAAAGCTGAGAGGAGACTTGTTAGAGTTATTCATGATTATGAGGGGGATGGACAGGGTGAATAGTGAGAAACTGTTCCCTGGTAAGACAGCATCAAGAATTAGATTCAACATAATGGACATAAGGAGTACAAGTAATGTGAGGAAAAGTTCTTGCATTCAGAGGATGGTTGGATTTTGGAACAAACTTTGAGAGGATGGGTGGAGACAGGTTCAATTGAGATATTCAAAAACGAAGTGGATTATTATCTGAAAAGAAAGAATGTGCAAGGTTATGGGGATAAGGAATGACTGTGGGACTTGGTTTAATGTTCTTTCAGAGAGCCAGTGCAGACTCGATGGGCCAAATGGCCGCCTCCTGCACTTTAAAGAAAAGTGCAACACAGCAACAGGCCCATTGGCCCTCCAAGCCTGCGCCGATCATGATGCCTGCCTAAACTAAAACTGTATGCACTTGTGGAATCAGTATCACTCCATTTCCATCCTATTCGTATATTCGTACCTGCTCCCACCCCTTCTCCACGCAGCATGTTCCAGACATTCACCACCCTCTGTGTAAAAAAAACTTGCCATGGACATCTCCTCCAAATTTTTCCCTACACATCTTAAATCTATGCCCCCTAGTCCTTGACTTTTCTACTTTAGGAAAGAGCATCTGACTTTCCATTCTGTCCATGCCAGTCATAATCTTGTAAACCTTTATCAGGTCACCCCTCAACCACCGTCGTTCCAGTGAGAACAAACCAAGTTCATCCAATCTCACCTCATAGCTAATAGCCTCCAAGCCAGGCAACATCCTGGTAAACCCCTTCTGTACCCCCTCCAAAGCATCCACATCCCTCTGGTAGTGTGGCAACCAGAATTGTACACAATTTTCTGAATGAGGCCTGACTAAGTTTCTATACAGCTGCAGGATGACCCGCCAATTTTAATACTCAATGCTGTATGCCTTCTTGATTAAGTTATCCTGGCCATTTTTAGTGATCGGTGGACATGTACGCCCAGATCTCTCTGCCTGTCAGTACTCCTGTGAATTAACAGGCAAGCTTTCCTGTTTTGTTATCCCGAGTGTGTGACTGAAGTGCTTGAGCAAACCTCAAGACTAGGAAGGTACCATGTGTTGACGTTGTATCGTGGGAGACGCTGGCCCAGCCTCACTCAGCTTGGAGTGCAATTGCCAAAGACGCATCAGCGGG
Organism: Carcharhinus amblyrhynchos; assembly: GCF_965287045.1. Classification (NCBI taxonomy): domain Eukaryota; kingdom Metazoa; phylum Chordata; class Chondrichthyes; order Carcharhiniformes; family Carcharhinidae; genus Carcharhinus; species Carcharhinus amblyrhynchos. The sequence goes on from NC_137328.1 coordinate 9,391,576, forward strand.
TTAAGGATAGTGTTAGCCCAAAGCAAGCGCTGGACACGTAAAAACCACAAGAACAGTGTCCCAATTACCTACCAGCCTTATTGTCCTGTCCTCACTGCTCTAGAACCTTTTGCGCTCAGACTTATCAGTCACACAGCCCAAAGTCTGGATGGCAAATGAAGATAGTCTTCTTCAATACTGAAAGATAAATGATAATAAGATGCCTGGTTTGTGACAATCTACATCCAACTGATCCAACATCTGTCTTCTAGAAAGTTCTTCAAGTTGAACATTACGCATTCATAACTTTTGGTTACAGCTAGATGTATCTTTTTTTCTAAGAGGTATGAGATTTCTCAAGGGTGCACAATTCATTTAGTATTCACGGTGAAGGATATTAATGCCAAAGAGTTCACATCTCCTCCAATTTAGGAATCCGCAGTGACAGAATTAAACACTCCAGCATAATGGATAGCTAGAAAAGTAGCCTTTACACTCCACCAGGAATGCATCGCAATCTGTAACCTCACAGGAGTAAAAATGAGCCATTACGCTCCCCACACAGGTCAGCTGTCTAACTTCCCTCACTAAGTTTGACAGTTTAAAACTAATTGTTGCCATGTACAAGCATTATTTTTTTCAGTTGCATGCAATCAGAATGCACTGTTTCTCTGCAATGTCATTCAACATAGAAGCAGGACTAAAATGAAGAAGCTTTCGTACCATCACTATTTTCTCCTTTCTCCATTCTCCACAAGCATCAGACGGACTGAAATTAACTTGTAACTCGCATTTCTCAATTGCCTTTTGAACACAAGAGATGCCTGTTTGACTGAAATTAGTTTATGTAGGGGCCTACTTATTTGTTTCCCCAAACCCCCAGCTCTGCAAAGCGTGTCCCCGTAAATGCTCTCATCCCATCGTTTGACCGTTGTTGTTTCCGCGGCATCTCTGCGCTGCATGTCTCGAAAGATGTCAATTTTGTGCGTTTGCAATGATAAGCAAAATAATGAAAAGATGAACACATTGGCCTCAATTTTCTTTTCCATTAGGCTTTGCAAAGTGGTCCACACTGGGCATAATGGAGCAGAGAGAATGGTGTTGGAGCCCATTACGTCGATTGTACACCACCTGATTTGATTTCAAATCACAGCAAGGACATAGAACCTGGAATCGTTACGCATTTCAGTAAAATGAGACTGGAATGGAAAATTTATTTTTGTGTTATATCAAATGTGAGAGATGGCATATGAATATCACACCTATACATAGTGGACCGACTCGATAATGTGAAGAATAATTCATGAGTAATTCTTTGGAGGCGCCAACAATTTTTGCAGGGATTACGGACAGCCTACAATGACTGCGGAGAATTGAAGGGATTTGGGTCAACGGATCCTTCCCATCCCGCACTTAGTTAAGCCAGAGGCACGAATGTAGTAGGGTGTCCACCTGTCACTTTCTTGCCCCCAACGTAGCCATGGGGAGGGCAGTCAATTTCATTCATGGAGTAATGTTCACTGAAAAATGTTCATAGAATATTGTGTAAAATTCTGGTCACCATACCACCAGGAGGACATGGAGGCTTTGGAAAGAGTGTCTAACCCTAACCCTATTAGCTATGAATAGAGATTGAATAAACTGGGATTGTTCTCCCTGGAAAGACAGAGGCTGAGGGGTGACCTGATAGAAGTTTATAAAATTATGATAGGGTGAACAGTTGGAAGCTTTTTCCCAGGGCAGAAATGGCAATTGCAAGGGGGGAAAGGGTCAGTGGAGATGTGCGGGGAAGGTTTTTTACATGGAGAGTGGTGGGAGCCTGGAATGCACTGCCAAGTGGGGTGGTTGAGGCAGATACATTAGTCACATTTAAGTCTTATCAGGATAGACACATGAACAGACAGGGAATAGAGGGATACAGGCAGGACAATGTGATCGGTGCAGGCTTGGAGGGCCAATGGGCTTGTTCATGTGCTGCCTCGTTCTTTGTTTTTTTCTTTGACCTGAATCCACCTTAACAGAAACACAAAAATATATCAGCCAGAGTTCTCTGATCTCGCACACCCCACTACCGCTGCCAGCCAGCATGGAGAATTTGGCGCTCGGCTAAATCGCCATTCATTGTAGCAGGATCAGAGAATCCCAGCCATGAGCAAGCTCAGAGAATTCCGGCCTTTGCCTCTCATTAAGATTATTTTCACGGATTAAGTAAGAAATACAATTATACTTGTCCTGGAGTATTTTACTACCCAGTTGATGCAAACTGATAATAAATTGAAGTGTTATTAGATTTTTAGCTGTCAATTAGACTAGGGCCTACATGTCCCAGTTGACTGCAGTGAAGAGGCTAGATATTGTTATATGCTTCATTGCCATTCCTTCTCATCCATACACAAACTTCTCAACGATCGGCCCTTTTGGGCAACACAGTGGCACGGTGCTTAGTACTGATGCCTCACAGCGCCAGCGACCCGGGTTCGATTCCCAGCTTGGGCCATTGTGTGTGTAGAGTTTGCATGTTCTCCCCGTGTCTGCGTGGGTTTCCTCCAGGTGCTTAGGTTTCCTGCCACAGTCCAGAGATATGCAGGTTAGATGCATCGGACGTGTTAAATTCTCCCTCAGTGTACCCGAGCAGGAGCCGGAGTGTGGCGACTAGGGGATTTTCACAGCAGCTTAATTGCAGTGTGAATATAAGCCTACCTATGATACTAATAAATGAACTTACTTAAAAAATGTTCTTGCTTTCAGTTATGCCTATTCTCTTTGTTTTTCATGGTTGGCTCAATGTTTTACCATATCATAGTTTTACTGCATATGATATGGTGGCAGGGTAGCACGATGGTTAGCACTGCTGTCTCACAGTGCCAGGGACTGGGTTCAGTTCTAGCCTTGGGTCAATCTCTGTGTGGAGTTTGCACTTTCTCCCTGTGTCTGTATGGGTTTTTTCCAGGTATACCAGTTTCTTCTCATATATCAAAAATGTGCAAGTTAGATTGATTGGCCAGGCTAAATTGCCTTTTAGTGTCCCAAGATATGTGGCTTAGGGGGATTAATTGGGTAAATATGTGAAGGTTACGGGAATAGGACGTGGGTGGAATGATCTGTCAGAGAGTTGGTGCAGGCGCGATGCACTGAATGCCTCCCTCCTGCACTGTAGGGATGCTATGATAATGTCACCTATTGCCGCCTGCTGCCACCTTATCTCAAAAATGTACCACTCCATCCTGCCAATCCGATTAACAACCTGAGATTTGTCCTTGGTTACCAGCTGTCCTTGCTTGACAGATAACGTCTGCTAATATCGCTGTTTCTCAGCTGGCAGTGTTCTGGCCCTCGTGAAAGTTTTGTCATTAGGAATATTTAAACAAATTTTCTGTCTGACATATCCAGTCGGTCAGATGAGCTCTTCCTGCTCGCTATCATCTTTGGTTCCTTCGATGCATTTCTATCCCACCACTGTACCTGTGAAGAGCTTGTTCACAAAGCATGTACAATTGTGACAAGCACATTCATTAAATTCCATACAACTGCACATTAAGAAGAGTAAAAATTGCACTTAGTCATGAAGCAATATATAATTTAAGACAAAATTGTGCTTAAATGAGATAGCCGAGTACAAACCATCTATTCCCCTTTGCAGTGAGTTAAAACACCTAGCTGCCATAACAATATATTCACATCCCAGCAATATCCTGCTCAGGGAATATTCTCTGTAATTCTTTACCTTCTCAGTGTGCAGCTCCATGAGCAATTTGGAACCGTACAGTGCGAAAACCATCACTTTATTCAACAGTATAAATTTAACACTGGTTAATATTTATGATGCTGTTTGAATTTATTTCTGTCAAGCATCCAATGAGCCAGCTGAAGAATTGTACAAAAGAATGGCAAGGAAGGTCGGCCCCGCATGGTTCCGGAGGGTTAACTGGTCCATCTCACACTTGCCTCATCACCGAAGGCACTGAGAAGCAAAACAAGGTGAATATCTGAAGTTACGTCTTGACGGGGACCAGTGGTAAGTATGACGTTTATTTGTTAACACGCAGTCGAGTCAGTAACGTATCACGATGGCACAGCGGTTAGTGCTGCTGCCTCACAGCACCGGGGACCTGGGTTTGATTCCTGACTTGTGTCACTGCGGGGGGAATTTTTCCGTCACGTCTGCCACAGGAATCGTAACAGGCAGGGGTGGACCATGCAAAGATCCGCTGATCTTGGGTGCGACTTAATTTTGATTTATTATTGTCACATGTATGCGTAAACAGCGAAAAGTATTGTTTCTTGCATGTTACACAGACAAAGCATACCGTTCATGGAGAAGGAAATGAGGAAGTCCAGAATATAGTGTTATAATCGTATCTAGGATGCAGAGAATGATCAACTTCATTTCTGGTTTTGGGGCAAGCAGGGCCAGAAAATACCACCCTGTTAACGTGGGGTCTGCACATTCTCCCTGTGTCTGCATGGATTTCTTCCGGGAGCTCCGGTTTCTGCCCGCCATCCAAAGATGTGCAGGTTAGGTGCATTGGCTATGCTAAATTCTCCCTCAGTGTACCCAAACAGGTGCTGGAGTGTGGCTACTAGGGGATTCTCATAGTAACTTCATTGCAGTGTGAATATAAGCCTTCTTGTGACATTAATAAATAAACTTTACCTTTTTCCCTCTCTTTCTGAAGCTGCTTTGATTCTAATTCACTCTATTTCCTTTTCATTCCACTGCATCTTGCTCAGTGCTTAAAATTGGATGATTAGGGCAATACACTTCGGTCTGGTGATTTTCTGAGGTCCTAAATGGTCCCTTGCCCTCACTGTACTATTACCAGCTCCCATTTCAAGAAACTTTTAAGATAAAAAGGTTTTGGAGCAGCTGGATAAGAGGAAAAAGTTTGCACAAAGTGATTTTACAAAAAAAATCAGTTTATGAAATGTGGTCATTACTGGCTAAGTGAGCCTTTATTGTCCATATATAATTGTCATTCAAAAGGTAGTTGTTAGTTGCCATCTTGAACAACTGCAGTCTCTGAGGTGTAAATACACTCACAGTGCTGTTAAGGAGGGAATTCCAGGATTATAACCCAGCGACAGTGAATGAATTGTGATATTTCAGGATGGTGAGTGGCCTGGAGGGAAACCTCCAGATAGATATGCATCTGCTGCTCTTACCCTTTGAGATGGCAGCAGTTGTGGGTTTGGAAGTTGCTGCTTAAGGAACCTTGGTGAATTCCCACAGTAGATCTTGCAGATGGTACTCGATACTGCTATTATGTGTCAGTGGTGGAGTGACTGAATATTTGTTGAAAGGTAGCAATCAAGCAAGCTGTTTTGTCCTGAAAGGTGCCAAACTTCTTGAGTGCTGTTGAAGCTGCAGTCATGCAGTGGATAGTATTCCATTACACTCCTGATTTGAGCCTTATCTTTGTGGGGCAGTCAGGAGGTGAGTTATGCATTACTGTATTCCTAGCCTTTGACATGCTCTGGTAGCCACAGTGTTCATATGACCAGCTCAGTTCAGTTTCTGATCAATCGTCACCCCCAGGATATTGATAGTGTGGGATTCAGTGATGGTAATACCGTTTAATATCAAGGGTGATGGTTAGAACCTCTCTTGTTGGAGATGGCTATTGCCTGGCACTTGTGTGGCATAATTGTTATTTGCCAGCTGTAAGCCCTGAATATTGTCCAGGTCTTGCTGCATTTGGAAATGAACTGCTTCAGTATCTGAGGAATAGTGCTAAACATTGTGCAGTCATCTGCATTTCTGGCCTTCTGATGGAAGATGGTTGGGCCTCGGACACTACCCTGAGAGACTCCTGCAATGATGTCCTGGGGCTGAGATAATTGACCTCCAATCATCACAATCATCTTTCTTTGTGTCAGTTATGACTCCAACCAGCAGAGAGTTTTCCCACTGATTTCCATTGACTCCAGTTTTGCTTAGGCTCCTTGATGCCAGTCTCGGTCAAATGCTGCCTTGATCTCGAGGGCAGTCACTCTCTTGAATTCAGCTGTTTTGTCCGTGTTTGAACCATGGCAGTGATGAGATCAGGAGATGACTGAACCCAAATTGAGCATCCATGAGCAAGTCATTGCTGAGTAAGTGCCGCTTGAGAGAGCTGCCAGTGATCCCTTCCATCACTTTGCTGATGATATCATGGTGCAAATCATTTTGTGCAGATAACTACACAAAATGTTTAGCACCATTCAGGACTACACAGGCACTGAAGCAGTTCATTTTCAAATGCAGCAAGACCTTCAGGATTGGGCTTACGGGTAGCAAGTACCATTTACGCCACACAAGAGCCAGGCAATAGCCATCTCCAAAAGAGAGGTTCTAACCATCACCCTTGATATTCAACAGTATTACCACCACTGAATCCCACACTATCAATATCCTGGGGGTTACTAATGCAGAAATATGCCCACATCAACAAAACCCAGGCCAATGTATCTGTAGTAACTTGGCTCCATCAGTTGTTAACAGACAAAGAAAATTTATTCACAGCAACAACTGTATGCAGAGCAAAGCAGATCCAATGTTTACAGTCATGCCTCCAGGATCTAACTGCTGGGACAAGCCCAGTCAAGTTAGAGTGAAGACCCAACTCAGTTGGTCAGCCTGGGACATGTGACCTTTTCAGAAGATCATGCCTTAAAGGGACAAGACTCCGTAGCATCATCCCTGGAGAAATCTGAGTATTTAAGACATATCACTGATAGAGTCATCATTGAAAATCTGATGATCATCATGGTAAAGTAATAATATTTAGCTAACCATGTCAAAACACTTATTTTTAATAAGTAACTGCTATCATAAGCAGAATGATGGCTATCTTATGACTTGTTTGTATTCAGTATGTTAACAGTACAGGAACATTTAATTAATGTCAGTGGGTGACCTTGAAAATAATTCCTATGCATTCACTTTTCGGGCACCAGGAAAGAGCACTGTAACAGCCCACTAATTGGTAATGATACCTTCAGTTGTGATACATAAAGCAAAAGTTCACAATGTATTTCACGGAGATTTTTTTTTGCTTGCGAACATCCCAAAAGCATCAAAGCTACACTTCATCTGATACAGCCAGCAATACATTGTGAGGCTGCTATCTATTAAAAAAAACACTCTTCAGTGACCAAGAATTAGTCAAAGTCAGCGTGATTCATTACGATTGTCAGAACACCCAAGGCATCCATAATTCCCCTCCATTAATCAGACCTTAAGTGGATCAGAAATGACTGAAATGTAAAGTGCTTAAATTAAAGTGGGAGCAAATATCAATATGGTTGAAGAAACATTGGTTTCTTAGTATGTATAGCTTTGCAGATTTGTCATTATGGATTACTTTTCCTCATTCCAGTTTGTAGGTTTTTATGAGACCTCCCCCACCCCTTCAGCCAAAAACAACGGAGAGACACCGATCTATTTTGCAGAGGGGAGCTCCTCCTGTCATGTTCTTTTAATTACATTGAGTGTAAGCCTGGATCCAAGTGAATGTTTCACTGAGCAATGGATTGCACTGTCAGAACAGCACAGGGAGATATCATGGCATCCGTTCCAGAATTCACCGTATTAGGAGTTGGCACTGTCATTGGCTGCAGAGTGCAAATGTTATATTGTTCAATACTGTCACTTTCATTCATTTTTCTCCCCCCCTTGAAAGAAATACAAACTTCTTTTGAACCAACTCATATTGCAGTCCACCTCTGTGGGATATGATCTGCTGCTCATACACATGAAGAACACACAGTGGCAAGCATGCAGACAAATTCTCCAGTGTGTCCTTAACAGAGGACTTGTCCCTGGTCTCCTGGCCAGCAATTTATTCATCAATCAATACTTGAGATTGATGGTCTGGGCTTTTATTTCATCGCTGAATGTAGAAACTTGCTGTGGGCAACTTGGCTGCTGTGTTTCCCACGTTACAACAGTGACTGCACTTCAAACGTTCTTCACAGGATCGCTTTGGGGCTGTCGGAGGACATGAAATGAGTTTTTAAAGTTTACTTATTAGCATCACAAGTCAGCTGGCATTAACACTGCAATGAAGTTACTGTGAAAATCCTCGAGGCGCCACACTCCAGCACCTGTTCGGGTGCACCGAGGGGGAATTTAGCATGGCCAATGCACCCTAACCTTCGGACTGTGGGAGGAAGCCGGAGCACCTGGAGGAAACCTACACAGACACGGGGTGAATGTGGTGGCACGGTAGCACAGTGGTTAGCACTGCTGCTTCACAGCGCTAGGGTCCTGGGCTCGATTCCCGGGTCGGGTCGCTGTCTGTGTGGAGTTTGCACATTCTCCTCGTGTCTGCGAGGGGTTCCTCCGGGTACTCCAGTTTCCTCCCACAATCCAAAGATGTGCGGGTTAGGTTGATTGGCCACGCCAAGAAATTGCCCCTTAGTGTCCAGGGATGCGTAGCTTAGAGGGGATTAGTGGGTATAATATGTAGGGACACGGGGGTAGGGCTTGGATGGGATTGTGTTCGGTGCAGACTCGATGGGCCGAAGGGCCTCTTTCTGTACTGTAGAGTTCTATGATCTACTCCACGTGGACAGTGACCCAAGCTGGGAATTGAACCCGGGGTCCTTGGCACTGTGAGGCAGCAGTGATAACCACTGTGCCACCGTGCCTCGTGGGCGACATAAATGTCAGTTTCTTTAAACTCCTTTCAACAGCACCCCTGTATACTTCCAATTGCCTTTAACGATTGTTACTTCCTGCATTATAACAACCCAAGCAAGACGTACAGAGTATGGCTTCTATATTTTTAATGACCTGTAGGAAAACATTTATTTATGTTGCATGATGCAAAATGTGTTGTTTCATGGTCATCGACAAATTGTGCAATCACTCTATAAACATGCGGGCAATTATATCAGGAATGTTAATCTTGTAATGATTGTGTCTTCCATGACCATTGACGTGCCGAACTTGTGGCTCACTTGGTAGAACGCTCATCTCTGATTTAGCAGAGTGTCTGACTCCAGATTAAAGCAAAATACTGTGCATGCTGGAAACAGAAACAGAAAATGCTGCCAAATCTCAGCAAGTCTGACAGCATCTGTGGAGAGGGAATAGAGCCAACGTTTCAAGACTGGATGACCCTTCAAAAGCATACTCTTCGTGGGCCAATGGGGAGAAGGCATGTTATTATAGAAAAGATATTATTAAACGAGAAAAAGTGCAGAAAATAGTCACCAGGATGCTATTGGGACTTGATGGATTGAGTTGTAAGGAGAGGCCGGATAGACTGGGACTTTCTTTTCTGACATGTAGGAGGCTGAGGGGTGATCTTATCGAGTCTATAAAACAATGAGGGGCATAGAAAAGCTAGATAGTCAATATCTTTTCCCGAAGGTAGGGGAGTCTAAAACGAAAGGGTGTAGGTTTAAGGTGAGAGGGGAGAGATACAAAAGGGTCCAGAGGGGCATTTTTTTCACACAGAGAGTGGTGAATATCTGGAACACGCTGCCAGAGAGAATGGTAGAGGCAGGTACAATTTTGTCTTTTGAAAAGCATTTAGACAGTTACATGAGTGAGATGGGTATAGAGGGTCCAACGCGGGCAATTGGGACTAGCTTAATGGTTAACAAGTGGGTGATATTGACAAGTTGGGCCGAAGGGCCTGATTTGATACAGTAAACCTCTCTGATTCTATGACTAAACTGCTCTGATCCTGGGGAATGGGGGACCCTCAGTGTGAGTCTGAGTGTTAAGGAATGAAGAACAGTACTGCAGTTGCTGGTCTGTATGTAGTTTTACTTTATGTTTGATCAATGAATCATCATCTTGATTTATGCAGCCTCTGCGTTATAATTTACATTGTTGCAGATGGGATGAGAACATCTGCAAGAGAAATGGAAGTGTTTGTGGGGGAGTGAACGGTGGTGTCACTTGAGCTGACATTGGTGGGTCCCTGTGGATGTGCGATGGATCTGTCAGTGTGTGAGTTGAGAACAGTAACTCACTCTGGCAGAATGGAGATTGTTCGTCCTCTTCTGATCCTGGATTTTTGTCCTTGCTGCTGGTCTTCGTCCCAATTGTGGGTACAGGACATCACAGCTGACCTTCACTGTGTCCAGCAGACACCTGGAGGGGGCATTGTTGAATATCTGGGTATTATACTTCTTGGCTTTGACAGCCATTAGCTCAGAGTGGCTTCTGATTCCTGAAAGAAGGCTAGTTATGTGCAAGGGTAGCTTCTAAATGTTACCCCCAGATCACTGACTCTCTGATGTCATGTCAAGGTGCATAAATCAGAGACCGCCTGCCAGCGATACAACAGTAAACCCGTTCTTGCTCAATTCTTGCACTAAGTGCTGCACAATAGAACCATAAAATCCCTACGGTGCAGAAGGAGGCCATTAGGCCTATTGAGTCTGCATCAACTCTCCTTAAGAGCATTTTATTCAAGCCCATCTCCTGCCCTATTTCAATAACCCTGTGCATTTATTATGGCAAATCCACCTAACTTACACATGTTTGGACACTAAGGGGCAATTTAGCATGGCCAATCCACCTAATCTGCACATGTTTGGACACTAAGGGGCAATTTAGCATGGCCAATCCACCTAATCTGCACATGTTTGGACACTAAGGGGCAATTTAGCATGGCCAATCCACCTAATCTGCACATGTTTGGACACTAAGGGGCAATTTAGCATGGCCAATCCACCTAATCTGCACATGTTTGGACACTAAGGGGCAATTTAGCATGGCCAATCCACCTAATCTGCACATGTTTGGACACTAAGGGGCAATTTAGCATGGCCAATCCACCTAATCTGCACATGTTTGGACACTAAGGGGCAATTTAGCATGGCCAATCCACCTAATCTGCACATGTTTGGACACTAAGGGGCAATTTAGCATGGCCAATCCACCTAATCTGCACATGTTTGGACACTAAGGGGCAATTTAGCATGGCCAATCCACCTAATCTGCACATGTTTGGACACTAAGGGGCAATTTAGCATGGCCAATCCACCTAATCTGCACATGTTTGGACACTAAGGGGCAATTTAGCATGGCCAATCCACCTAAACTGTACATCTTGATCGGTTGGAGGAAACCAGATCAAACCCACACAGACATGGGGAGAATGTGCAGACTCCACACAGACAGATACCCAAGGCCGGAGTTGAACCCAGGTCCCCTGGCACTGTGAGGCTGCAGTACTGAAATGGCAGAAAACCCCAAAATTAGCAGCAGTGAATTCAGCTCCATTTTTCCACCCTGATAACAGACATTGCTAGTGTTTGGGACGATTCCACTGGGTGTAAGGCCACGATTCTCCCATCCCGACCTGCAACTTTCCTGGCAGGTTGGGTTGGGAGATGTGTGTTGCCGGCTTTATACCAGGATTTGCACATATGCTGGGAAAGCATGCTCATCTCCCAGAGCCGGAGAACAGCCAGAGACCAGACCATGTTGGAAACCAGCGGGAAGGCAGGTAAATCATTTGAATCATTCTTTAATACGTTTTAAATGTCTTTTACATTTTATTATCAGGAACTTATCAGTTCTGATTGAATCTCTCACCCCGCCAGGAGTACTTCATTCTGGCGGGGTTTAGAGTAGGCCCCCACATTCAGGGAACTAGCGGGAGACCCTGTCAGTATGAAGGCAGGGGCAATCGGGGCCCTGCAGGGTGTTGGGCAGTGGGGAGTGGTGCCCCTTGGGCATGGGGCACCCTTGCAGTGCCAGCCTGTGTCCCCTGGCACTGGGACAAAGTGTCCATGCCCAGGAGCCTCTTGGCATTTCCCACTGGGCATTGGTAGTGCCCAGGGCCTACTGTGGGCGGGGCCTAGGGGTGATTGGTGGGTCTGGGGGTTCCCGCTGCCACTCTACATGGTGATTGGTCTGGGATGGAGGGATTGGGGTTGGGGGGGGGGGGCCCTGCCTCCTGGGGGAGGGTCTGACCCCGGGGGGAGAGTCAGTGAACGGGGGGGGGGGTCTGCCAAGGTGAGGGAATGTGGGATCGCCACCCACTCCTGAGGAGGGCGGGGTGGGGGGGAGGTGTGACTGGACATCGAGGTGCTTTGCGATGAGGTTGGGTCAGGTGGCTGGGGAATTGTTGTGGGGGCCGTGATCGGGCTTTGAGGGGGCGGGGGGAGGTGGAGGGGCAGCTCTGTGGGTGTCCCGGGCTGGCCAGTGATGGAGCTGGCCAGCAAACGGGGAGTCTGTCACATCGGACCCACTGGGCATGCACTGAGTTCCAGAACTGTCAGACTCTGGCACCCTGTGTGGAGTTTGCACCCTGGTAAAGTAAGCCCCACTCCCCTGGATTTTTAATGAGATTCACAAATTGGGACCTCTGCAGTGCACGGAGTGCGGAGATTCGGATGAGGAGCTGAACTGACAAAACAGTCGGGAACTAAAACCGTTTTCCCACAAATTCAGCACTTTTGGGAGAAACGGAGCCTATATTCCTGAATCTCTGCTGCCAGCGGTACAACATAAAACCTGTTCCTGCTCAATTCTTGCACTAAGTAGTGGACAATGGAATCATAAAATTAGAGAATCCCTACAGTGCAGGAGGAGGACATTTGGTTAGCACTGCTGCTTCACAGCGCCAAGGACCTGGATTTGATTCCCAACCTTGTGTCACTATCTGTGCAGAGTTAGTACATTCTCCCTGTGTCTGCGTGGGTTTCCTCCGGGTACTCTGGTTTCGTCCCCCAGTCCAAAAGACATGCTGGTTAGATGCATTGACCGTGCTAAATTCTCCCTCAGGGTACCCGAACAGGCGCCGGAGTGTGGCGGCTTGGGGATTTTCACAGTAATTTCGTTGCAGTGTAAATGTAAGCTTGCTTGTGAAACTGATAGACAAACTTTTAAAACAAAGGGCAATCTCATTGTGGAACAAGCTGCAAAAAGAAAAAAAATACTAGCCCCATCACACAAAATCTTTCAGACCTATCACTAGGTCAAATTTCCACCCTTCCACCTCACTCTCCCCCACACCCCTACCCTTCCAGCCTCCTCTATTGCAAGGAGAACAACCCCAACTTGTCTAATTTTTCCACATGGCTGCAAAAATAATCTTTAAAGTAAAAAATGATCTTTTATCCTCAAAATCAACATAAATTTTGTATTCAAGGTGTTAAGGCTACAGCACACCATGGCATCATCGAGAGTTCGATTGGTGCTTTTCAAATGCGACCTTTGTTTTTATCTGGAACACACAAGATTTGGGGACAGATTGTACCAGGATGCTAATTGACAAGTTACAGGTTTCTCATTGCTTAATTCAGCGATTAAATTTCTGCGTACAAAGGAGAAGGTTCCATGCTGGGAGATTGGCTGAGAGCGAGCTACACAATCGTCAGAGGCTTTGCGAGAAGCATTCCTGGTTAATATCCATCGCAGTTCTTGAGGATTAATTTGAAATGTGGAGTTGTAGCTGCGGTAACTCTTTTGCTTTAATTTGGCCTCCGTCCAGAAGTCTGGTCTGAAACTTGACTCAGTAGTCCGCCCTCTCACCTCTGAATAAGAGGTCGCTGGTCCAAGTGGTAGTGCAGAATGCAAATACTAATCGGACACTCCCGGAGCATTACTAAAGAAGCACTGTGGTCTCAGAGGTTCCCTCCTTTGAATGAAACATTTAAGCTGTCGCCCTGTTTGAACACAGTAAGAAGTCTGACGACACCAGGTTTAAGTCCAACCGATTTATTTGATAGTAAACTCACAAGCTTTCGAGGTTTGCCTCTTCGTCAGGTGAACAGAGAGTTCTGGGTTTAACCTGGTGTTGTCAGACTTCTTACTGTGTTTACCCCAGTTCAATGCCGGCATCTCCACATCATGGCCCTGTTTGAACACAGGAGCATAAGGCTTAAAGGCAGGAGTAGGCCACTTGGTCCCTTCAGCTTCCTGCACAATCTAATAAAATCATGGCTGATCTAACTCTGGCCTCAAATCCACATTTCTCTACCAACCGATTCACTTGTTAGCCAAGAATCCATCTTCCTTCAAAAGAGTTCTGACTCTGCCTCCACCACGCCTTGCAGTAGAGAATGACAAAAGCTCAAGATACTCTGAAACGTAAACTGTGCCCCCTAGTTCTAGCTCTCCCACAAGGGAAACATTTCATCATTCCCCATGTCAAATACTTTCAGTATACCTTATACATGGGGTGGCACAGTGGTTCGCACTGCTGCCTCAAAGCTCCAGGGACCCAGGTTCGATTCCCAGCTTGGGTAACAATCTGTGTGGAGTCTGCACTTTCTCTCTGTGACTGCATGGGTTTCCTCCAGGCGCTCTGGTTTCCTCCCACAGTCCAAAGATGTGCTGGTTAGATGCATTGGCCATGCTAAATTCTTTCTCAGTGTACCCGAACAGGCGCGGGGAGGGGTGGCCACTGGGGGATTTTCACTGCAGTGTTAATGTAAGCCTATTTGCGACTAGTGAATAATTAACCATGCTGCCTCTGTCTGAAGGTTTCCAAAGTAAGTCCAGTTTTGTCCTTTTAGCAGGCATGTAATGAAAGCGGCCTTACTCTTGTAATTAACCGGGAGCGGTGGCGTTGATGTTGATTGATTACAGGGCGAGTGAGAGCTCTGGTAATTGTGCCTTGAGAGCCTGACTTTTCATGTTTCACAAATGATTCCTGACTATTGAGACACGGAAATGCATTTGGTTCAAGTCAGTGAACAGTCTTCTGAGCCAGACAGAAGGACATTAACTTCCGTAGCATTGTAGTCTGTAACTTTGACCTACATGTTGAGATCTCTGTTGCTGGTTTCAACATGCCAGAGAGAGATTGAGGTGTTGTAGTCCCTTTATTGATCCACCATCTGATTTCTCTAGAAGTTCTGCTGTCTTTGGGTGATGAAAGTGCCCATGAATTTGTTGAATTATTCTAGATCAACAGTATTTAACGTGATCTCCATCTCTTGAATGATTTCCCTGGTTAGAAGCATTAAAGGGCATATTTTCTCTTTGTTCGACTATAATGGCTCAGTCCACTATTCACTGTGATGGTGGTAATGTCATTCATTCAAAAGAGAATACATATTCAGTTAGAATGGATTGGTAGTTAGAGGTGAAGTGAGTTCGTTAAGAGAATGTAACAATTCATTTTATCAATGGAGTGTTTGAAAGTTAATCAATTGAAAGGAGCAACCATCGTCTAGGATAGTCGATGTTTCCCTTGCAATATTTTTACAATGTGCATGTGCAATTTCAGTCCTGGGTGTCAATGCTGTCGTTCTGCAGTTCAATTTTCAACCTTGCGTATCATGCACTGCCCATAGTGATTGCTCCAAACTCTGCCGGTGCAAGCTGTTGCCTTCTCCATGGTCCAGATGCTCTAGCCCAAAAGCCAAAACCAAAAAGGACAATTTCTCACGTTTTGCTGCAAGAAGTCTCACAACACCCAGGTTAAATCCCAACAGATTTATTTGGAATCATGAGCTTTTGGAGCACTACTCCTTCATCAGGTGAGTGGCGAGGCAGGTTTCATAAATACGGCATATATAGACAAAGACACAATTGCAAGATAATCAGTTGCAAGATTATCTTGCAATTGCAGTTGTGTCTGTCTATATATGCCATATTTGTGAAACCTCAAATAAGGGGATCAAAACTGTGCATAAAAGGACACAGGAGAATTCCCATTTTCTTCTTCAAAGTAGCCTCACCCAATAGTGGAACATATGCCCTTACCTAGATTTCAATCTCAAATCTCCCCATGAAGATGTGAACACAAAACCTTCTGACTCAGAGCCAAGGATTCCAGTAAGTGAGCCAAGGCCAACACTCATCCACTCATTGCATTGGATTGTCCCTGGTATCTTGCTGTGCATTCACTATTTGCTCCAATATTACATTAACACGTGAGTGCAATCATTGTTCCCCACTGGGTAAGGATAGTATAGTTACCCATAGTTTTATGTGCTAAAGAGGCTGCATTGTTAGAAACTAAAAATTCTGGCCAACAATTTATTAAGTGGCAGTATGTTATGCTGCATCATTGGTATGCTCCCCATCTAAGACCATAAGATATATTTATTTATTCATTCGAGCCACATGTAGGCTTATATTAACACTGCAATGAAGTTTCCGTGAAAAATCCCCTAGTCGCTACACTCCAGCGCCTGTTCGGCTACACTGAGGGAGACTTTAGCATGGCCAATGCGCCTAACCAACACATCTTTCACCCGGAAGAAGCCCACATGGGGGGAATGTGCGGGCTCTGCACAGACAGTGACCTAAGCCCGGAATGGAGCCTGAGTCCTTGAAGCTGTGAGGCAACAGTACTAACTACTGTGCTGCCAAGCAGAATATTGCCATTTGGCCCATTGAGTCTGCCCTGCCATTCAATCATGACTGATATCTTTCTCACCCCCATTCACCTCTATTAGATGTGTGAGATAAACTCTCTGCTTTGGTTAAGCTTCCTCCACTTTGTAGCTCCCTGTGATATGAAGACACAATCCCTAAACCCAACACTCATCCACTCATTGCACTGGATTGTCCCTGGTATCTTGCTGTGTGGTGATTGCCCCGTAAGGATCAACCAGCAGAGTAAGGGTCACTTGACCCAGGGAACCAATCAGGGAGCGGGATGGGGGACCACTTTGGTGAGCTCGGGATTCTGTTCCAGAACCTTCTGGGGAGCTGGCTGCATCCATAAGGCTGCAAGTGTCTGTACAACCTTTGTGTGTAAATAAACATGTTGTTTTGTTCCCTTAACTGATGAACTTAATACAAAAGCTCAGGAGACTTAAAATAAGACACTTTACACAAAAACTCCCCAAGTTCTTTTGATTGGTCTACAGGCCTCAATTCTCTATATTGTGCATGCCTTCGCATTTCAACTCATTCTCTCAAACTCATTTTGCCTTCTCTCTCAATATGTGGTGGGAGCTTTTGTCCTTGCTGTAGTAATGTAGAACTATTGGCAAGTCGGGCTAAGCACTAAATAATCTGTAATGCAAAACAGCTGGCAGATATAGAGCAGTAATTGAATCGTGGTTTAATGATGACACTATAGTATCCCTCAGTTCAGTTACTGATTTGTATATCTCTGCCAGCCATCTGTTTTCCCGTGCACACAAATAACTTTATTAAGTAAGCACTTATTCATCGTGGCTTGCCATTTTATTAATGAAAGACTGAAACAACTTCTCCATCCTATCAAACCTGCTCCTTCCCTCCTTCAATCTGATTAAAATCCAATGTGTTTCGTCGGTGCGTTAAATTATTTCTCTGCACTCTTATGATGAAGCAGACAAAGATGAACGATACCCTTGGTCAGGAACTCAATAGGGCTGGCCACGTAAACATAGTGGCTACAAGAGCAGGTTAGAGGCTGGGAATCCTGCGGTGACTCCCCCAAAGCCTGTCCACCGTCTGTGAGACGCAAGTCAGGAGTGTAATGGGAAACTGCCCACTTACCTGGGTGAGTGCAGCTCCAACAACACTCAAGAAACCCCACGCCATCCAGGGCAAAGCAGTCTGCTTGAGTCGCACCACCTTAAGCATCTACTCCCACTACCAACTCCGAAGATGTGTGAGTTAGGTCGATTGGCTGTGCTAAATTGACCCTTAGTATCAAGAGGATTAGCAGGATAAATACACAGTGTTATAGGGATAGGGCCTGGATGGGATTGTTGTCAGTGCAGGCTAAATGGGCTGAATGACCTCTTTCTGCACCAGTCTTTTTATATCCTCTTTAATTGTGTTGGAATTTAGAAGGCTGAGGGGCGATCTTATAGAGACTTACAAGATAATGAAGGGGCTAGATAGGGTAAAGGTAGAAAGATTCTTTCCGCTTAGAAAGGAAACCAGGACTAGAGGCACAGCCTCAAAATAAGGGGGGGAGCAGGGGCGGGGGTAAGTTTAGAACGGAGTTGAGGAGGAACTTCTTCACTCAAAGGGTGGTGAATCTCTGGAATTCTCTGCCCATTGAAGTGGTGGAGGCTACCTCGTTGAATATATTTAAGTCACGGGTAGATAGGTTTCTGATAGACAAGGAAATTAAGGGTTATGGGGAGAAAGCGGGAAAGTGGAACTGATCCACTTCAGATCAGCCATGATCTTATTGAATGGCGGGGCAGGCTCGAAGGGCTAGATGGCCTACTCCTGCTCCTATTTCTTATGTTCTTATGTATCTCTATCCATTTTGGTACTTGGAGTGGAATATGTTGAATAGCTATTTCCCTGTTGATAGTTTTATATCTCATTAAATCATCAGAGACTAAATACAATCAGTTTCTTTGAATTGGGATGTATCTGACCTTTACATAATGTCCAAAGTGATAAAGCAATGTAGTTCTCCTCAAAATAACGGGCGAGAATTTTTCCAGCGTCGGCAAAGGCCAATTTCGGGCAGGAAAAGCAGCGCTGAGGCCACCAGCGGCAATGGCGGCTGTTGCTACCATGAAGTCTGGGATTGAGAAAAAAGTCCCATGGCGTATCAGTGGAGGGCAGCCTCTGATTGCCATCAAATCTGTGGTTCGATGATCAGGGCGTCATTTTTAAAGGTCGCCCCAGTGCTCACCTAGCAAATCAGGAAACAACCTTCACCCAGGTGTACCTTCTTGGCATCCAGGCGGAATCAAGTTGGCACCACCCTGACATTACCCTGGCACCCCCTCACGCCACCCTATGTTGACCCTGAAACCAGAGTGTCAGCTGATGTGATGGACAAAGAGACATAGACGTAATTGATACAAATCACTGTTAATACTTAAAACACTTCATAAAGACGGAATTAATCTTTACTTCACTGATTACTTATTACAATTAATCACGCCTTGGACTTAATTCCATCCGTTGAAAGGTGAGGTGATCAGCCTCTCTTTGGTGGGTCACCACCTTCACTGAATTCCAGACTCAAAGCGGTCTTCACCGTGGGTTGTCCTGTAGATCATCACTGCAGAGGTTCCGAGTCTTTTCCTTTCATCCCGTTGTTTCCATTGAGGAAGATTTGGAGCCATGTACATGGATGACCTGTCAGCTGTTTTTCCTCAGTGCTTGTTTGCACTAACAGTACCATGTGTTGGCCTGGCTCCTTTTATCTGTCTTAGCAGCCGCAGCCCATCATGCTTTGCAGAAGTTTGGCTGTTTTAAAAATACTTTATTCATAAAAATCTCAATTAAACCAATACAAACCTACATGTCTATAAATTGCAAACAGTGCAGAATAAAAACATTTTTACAGTCCTATACAAGTTACAGTCATTACATTTCAAAACTTAAAACTATATACATGCCTCAAAATGTACTGTGTGCTGTTATTTCTCAGATTGGCACACAGTTACGCTGGTCGAGGGTATTCTGCAGTTCCTGGGCCCTCAGTCTGCCTCCGTTAGAAGGCCTTACAGTGTGGCCTTTCCCCACTGTGCCTTTGCGGCGGCTGCCCCAAGCTTCAGCGTGTCCCTCAGCACGAGAAGTTTGGCTGTTAGCCATCCGGCTACCAAAGCTTTGGATGTGGCTACACCTGGCTTGGCCCTCTAGCTCTGAGTGCTGCATGCACCTCCGAGCTCCCTTTGAAGTGCTGCTCACCAAATGTACGCCTTCAGGGACCAGTTGTGTTTCATGCCATGATCACATCACACAGGCACAGATGGATTTTTTGATTTGGGGGTACTGGATTCTGGTGTATGGGCCTGATAATTATATGTCAATTTATTACAATGAGGTTCCCAATGTTAAACATTGAGAAAACCAACCTGATGCAGGGAGGGGATGATCACTTCCTGCTTTTATGCTGTTGTAAAATGCAACTTTGACCTTTTCGTGATATTTCCTACTCCTGTCGCCAAACCTGTCTGGCATGAACAGGAGTGGAAAATCCCAACCAATGGTTCATTCACCTGACAGTGACTTCATAACAGATGCCTTGATCTTGAACCACAACAATAGAACGGCACAGTGGTACAGCGTTAGCACTGCTCTCCTACAGCACCAGGGACCTGTGTTCGATTCCTGGCTTGGGTGACTGTGTGGAGTTTGCATGTTCTCTCCGTGTCTGTGTGGGTTTCCTCCGGGTGCTTCAGTTTTCTCCCACTTTCCAAAGCTAGGAAGGTTAGGTGAATTGGCTGTGCTAAATTGCCTCTTAGTGTCCAAACATGCGCAGGTTAGGTGGATTGGCCTAGCTAAATTGCCTCTTAGTGTTCAAAGATGCACAGATTAGGTGGATTGGCCATGCTATATTGCCCCTTAAATGTCCAAAGATCTATAGTTTGGGGAATTAGTGTGGTAAATGCGTGAGGTTAAGGGAATGGGATGTGGGGTAAGGGCGAGGAGTGGGCTTAGAACTCAGAACAGTACAGCACAGGGTAACAGGCCCTTTGGTTCATAATGTTGTGTCGGTGAGTCGGTGCAAACTTGATGGGCCAAATAGCTTCCTTCTTGCAATGTAGGATTCTATGATTCAAGTTAGGTTTGTACAATTAATACCAAGGAATGCAATATTTCCGTGACAAATTCTGGTTATGAGATTACTAGCCTTTCAGAATCTGTCTCAAAATCTCATTCAGTTGAATTAATTGATCCCAACTGCCTCACTGTAGGACGCTTCAACAGTTCTTATCTAACATACCAGAAGAAGAAAAATTGCATGACAAAAAAATTGTCCTTGCGAAAATTGAAATCTGGCTGGCTGTGGAAATTCTTAAATAAACTTGTCCTCTAGTTAGATACGCAACTTTTTGTATCGCCGTAGGGAGTAGGTTCGGTTCTGAAACCACTACAAATTGTGTTTCCTTTCATTGTATAATGTCTGCCACGCTCAAGAACATTCAGGTCAAGATTGGCAGAAGAGTGTGTAGCAAACTTGCGTTGCAAGCTGACTCTTTTTATTACTTACATCGGGTTAAAAAGTTAAATCCGATGCAATGAAGAATCTATAATCCTACTTTAGCCTGAAGGCAAGAGATTAGTTTTTAGGAATCCTGTTACTCGGACAGTCAACTGTGAGAAAGAGATAGACATCGGCTGAAACTGTTCTGATTGCTCATCTCATGGTTATATTCGACAGGCATGGAAGGAGGTTGTGGAGTGATGGTTGGCAAGAGGGGTGAAGATGCAAATGCGCATCACTGCTGACCCATTGAATTCCAAAATGAGGTCTATGCAGATGTGAGGCTCAGCAGAAACGTGCTTGGAGACTAAGTTAGATTTATAAAGACACAAATAAATGGAGGTTCATTGGGGTTGCTGCCCGGCTTCTATGAGCATAGGATATTTATGGAATAGTTTGAGGGTGCTTTGCTGGTTATGGCAAGAAGTTCAGACAATCGCATAGAATTTCAGTGGCAAGATGCTTGAGTTTCATCACTTGAAAATGGTGGGACATTATTCAAGATTGGCAAACAAATAAGTTAACCTCAATAATAGTTCATTGAAATAATAATGAGAACACTGGTAAACTTCTATGCAAACCTACAAACTTCTAAGTAAACCTTTATGTAACCTCTAAGTAAGGCTCTTTGTAAACCTCTATGAAAACCTGTAAACTTCTATGTAAACCTACATGTAACCTCTCTGTGACCTCTGTAAACCTACATGTAACCTCTCTTTAACCTTTGTGTAAACCTCTATGTAAACTTGTAAATGTTTTTGTAAACCTCTATGCGAACCTGTATGGTTTGATAAAGCAGATGCAGCACGGATTCGTTAAGGGGAAGTCGTGTTTGACGAATTTATTGGATTTTTATGAGGATGTGACTAGTGTGGTAGACAGAGGGGAACCGGTGGTTGTGGTGTTTCTCGATTTTCAAAAGGCGTTTGATAAGGTGCCTCACGGAAGGTTGCTTCAGAAAGTTAGGGTGCATGAAGTTGGGGGTAAAGTGTTAGCGTGGATAGAGGATTGGTTGTCTAATAGGAGGCAGAGAGTTGGTATCAATGGGTGCTATTCTGATTAGCGGTTGGTGACTAGTGGAGTGCCGCAGGGATCGGTGCTGGGGCCTCAACTATTTACCATTTATATAGATGATCTGGAGGAGGGGGCTGAGTGTAGGGTGATGAAATTTGCTGATGACACAAAGATGAGTGGAAAAGCAAATTGCATGGAGGGTGTGGAAAGTCTGCAGAGGGATCTGGATAGGCTGAGCGAGTGGGCGAGGACCTGGCAGATGGAGTACAATGTTAACAAGTGTGAGGCTATCCACTTTGGCAGAAATAATAGTAAGAGGGATTATTATTTAAAGGGCGAAAAGTTGCAGCATGCCACGGTGCAGTGGGACCTGGGGGTCCTTGTGCACGAGTCGCAAAAACCCAGTCTGCAGGTGCAGCAAGTGATCAAGAAGGCGAATGGAATGTTGGCCTTTATAGTGAGGGGGATAGAATATAAAAGCAGGGAGGTCTTGCTGCGACTGTACAGGGCACTGGTGAGGCCGCAGCTGGAGTACTGTGTGCAGTTTTGGTTGCTGCATTTGCGCAAGGATATTTTGGCCTTGGAGGGAGTGCAGAGGAGGTTCACTAGACTGATGCCGGAGATGAGGGAGTTGGTCTATGAAGACAGACTAAATAGACTGGGTCTGTACTCGGAGTTTAGAAGGATGAGGGGGGATCTTATAGAGACGTATAAGATAATTAAAGGGATGGATAGGGTAGAGGTAGAGAGATTCTTCCCGCTCAGAAAGGATAGCAGGACTAGAGGGCACAGCTTCAAGATAAGGGGGGACAGTTTAGAACGGAATTGAGGAGGAACTTCTTCACTCAAAGGGTGGTGAATCTCTGGAATTCTCTGCCCGTTGAAGTGGTGGAGGCTACCTCGCTAAATATATTTAAGTCACAAGTAGATAGGTTTTTGACAGACAAGGGAATTAAGGGAGAAAGCGGGAAAGTGGAACTGATCCACTTCAGCTCAGCCATGATCTTATTGAATGGTGGGGCAGGCTCGAAGGGCTAGATGGCCTACTCCTGCTCCTATTTCTTATGTTCTTATGTTCCTGTCTTATGTTCTGTATACCTCTATGTAAATTTGTAAATGCCTATGTAAGCCTCTATGTAACTCTATGTAAACCTCTTTGCAACCTCTATGTAAACCTGTAAATCCCTATGACTCCAGAGTCAATGAGTTTAATTGCAAGTGTCACAGCAATTTCAGTTGAGGGCAGATGCATAATTTAACATAATTATTGAGATGTTGTTATTGGAAAAATATGGTTCCATAGAATCAACATTTTTCTATCTATTCGAATGCATCGATAGGCATAAAGCTAGCGTATTTGCATTTAGACATGAAATTATTCACCACAGGAAGTTAAGTCATTTCAAGTTTAGTGGCATGATGAGAGTTAATTACTTCTTGTCAACCTCTCTGGGGCTGAAAATTAAATATTACCAGTGCAGTTTCCCTATTGGCTTTCTTAGTGACTATCTTATATTGATGATCTCTAGCTATGACTTTTCTCACAAGACCTTCCAGAATTTTAAATCCCTCGATTAGGTCACGCCCCCCCCCCCCCCCCCCCAACCTTCTTATTTCAAGGGAAAAGAGACCCACTTTGCCAATCCTTTTTCTGTATATACAAATCATTTCCCTACTATTCAGCGTATGTCCTGCATTCCAATTCTGTTGCTGAAAATGACAAAAATTCAACTCCTCCACCTCATTTGTATAACAAAATGCCACTGTGCCACCATGCGCGGTGTGGTGGCACAGTGGTTAGCACTGCTGCCTCACAGTGCCAGAGATCCAGGTTCAATTCTGGCCTCCGGTCACTGTCTGTGTGGATCTTGCATGTTCTCCCCGTGTCCGCGTGGGTTTCCTCCGGGTGCTCCAGTTTCCTCCCACAGCCCAAAGAGGGGAGGGTTAGGTTGATTAGCCCTGCTAAATTGACCTGAGTGTCAGGGGGATTAGCAGGGTAAATGTGTGAGGTAATGGGAATAGTGCCTAGGTGGGATTGTAGTCAATACAGGCTTGATGGGCCAAAAGGCCTCCTTTTGTTCTGTAAGAATTCTATGATTCTGTGGTTCTTTATGTAGAAATATAGGGTGGGAATTTTTAGCCGCGCACACCCCAACACTGGAAAGGAAATTCCTGCCCAAGGTCAACGATCCTTTGTATGGTTCTGTCCCACTCGCTACGATTCCCATGGCAGGTGGGATGGGAAAACTCCGCCCATTGTGCAGAATGTTTTCAAGCAAGACTTATTCACAAAAATTGCTGATGGTTCCCATTGGTACAAAAGTGAAATCAACACTGTTTTTGTCTCATTGTGGTCCCAGAACCCCTTTTTAATTTGATATCTCCACAACTAGGAGCCAGTGGGTGTGAATCACCCTCATCTACTTCTCCAACGGTAGATGGTGCTCCGTATGGACAGGATAAACCCGCCTGTAGTGGCTTCCTGTAACTTAGTTTGATTTATTATTGTCACGTGTATCAGAAAACAGTGAACAGTGTTACTTCTTGCGCATTGTACAGACAAAACATACCAATCATAGAGTACATAGGGGTGAAGGAAAGGATAGGGTGCAGAATATAGTGCTGCATGTATAGATAGGGTGTAGAGAAAGATCAGATTAATATATGGTAGGACCATTCAGAAGTCTGATGGCAGCAGAGAAGAAGCTGTTCTTGAGTCACTTGGTACATGTTTTCAAAGTTTTGAATCTTCCTCGTTAGAGTATGTCTGGGGTGCTAGTTATGCCGGCTACTTTTCTGAGTCAGTGTGACGTGTCAGCAGAGTCAATGGATGGGAGACTAATTTGCACAGTGGGCTGGGCTCAGTTCATAAAACTTTGTAGTTTATTGTGGTCTTGGACAGAGCAGAAGCCATCCCAAGCTGTATTACATCCGGAAAGGATGCTTTCTATGGTGCATCTGTAAAAATTGGTGAGAGTTGTAGTGGTCACGCCAAATTTCCTTCACCTTCTGAGAAAGTAGAGGCGTTGGTGGGCTTTCTTAACTATAGCACTTTGTGGAGGGACCAGGACAGGTTGTTGGTGACTTGTACACTGAAAAACTTGAAGCTCTCGACTATCTCCACTTCACCGCTTCATGATAATGCAGGTTATATCTCCTTGGGGCCAAGAGTTACGTTACAGTGCTATCTGTATCAGTCTTGATGTTCACGCCAACATGGAAACAGTGTGGGAAACTGCTGTAAATCCACTGAACTAAAGCTTGACTTAATGTAGGACTTCAGTTATGTGGGAGATATTGGAGAAACAGAGATTATTCTCCTCAGAGCACAGAAGGTTAGGTTAAGATTTAATAGAGATGTTCAAAGTTATGAAAGGTTTTGATAGAGCGATTAAGGAGAAACTTTTCTCACTGCATCACTAACCAAGTTTCAGCTAATTGGCAAAATAATCAGGGAAGAGATGAAGAAAATATTACTTTATGTGGAGAATTGATCTGCTCTGGAAAGGGCGCTGGAAACAGGTTTAATTTATAACTTGCAAAAGAAAATTGTTAATGCAGGGGATTGTGTGTTATAAAACCTTGGCAACTTTACTGACTATCGTGGAAATCTTATGAAGAAAGCTTTGATAACAGCTTGCTGGCTGAGAAACACAAACACAGAGCTGTCCTTCTGTCAGGCACAGTAAGCAGTCCCACAAACACCAGGTTAAAGCTCAACAGTTTTATTTGGTAGCACAAGCTGTTGGAGTGCTGCTCCTTCGTCACGTGAGTGCCTGACAATGCTGACTCACAGCGCCAGAGACCTGGGTTCAATTCCCATCTTGGGTCACCGTCTGTGTGGCGTATTCATATTCTCCCCATGTCTATGTGGATTTTCTCTACGTGGTCCAGTTTTCCTCCACAGTCTGAAAGACGTGCTGGTTAGGTGCATTGATTGTGCTAAATTCTCCCTCAGTGTACCCAAACAGGCACTGGAGTGTGACAACTAGGGGATGTTCACAGTAACTTCATTGCAGTGTTAATGAAAGCCTACTTGTGATACTAATAAATAAACTTTAAACTTAACTTTACAAAAAATAATCCAAGTTGATATCTGCACGGGTTGCCTTTGAGTGTTCCAGTTTCCTCCCACAGATCAAAAATGTGCAGGTTAGGTGGATTGGCCATGCTAAATACATGGAGTTATGGGGATAGGATGGGAAGGTAGATGTGGGTTGGGGGGAAGTGGATCTGGATATGATGGGACAGTTGGTGCTGAATCAATGAGCTGAATGACCTCCTTCTGCACTGTAGGGATTACACAGTGGTCAAGATGGTAGGCTTGAGAAGAAATAGACTTCGTTAAACACATTTGCAAACTTCTTCGGCAAAACCAGATGATGACAAAGGCTGTGGCGTATTACTGGGGATGACTAGTAGTGAGTTTGACACTTTGAGAGTTCTCCAGAGAATTATAGAAGAATGTGACTGGTATTATGCATGTTTTCTTAATTAAGTTTTCGAGGTTCAAAAGGTGAAATGAAGTTGAAGGAGGTTTGGAATAAGTTGGCCTCTGGTGCATATGTGCTTACCTTACAGTTGAGTAAAAAGTACAACGAGTAAAGGGAATGAGTAGGTAAGTTGCAAGAAGAAAGTGATAGTTGGCAGGAGAAGATTGCTGTCCTGTAGACAGGTACAAGCAGCTAAGCAAACATTGGAACAAATATATTGGGTTAAAGTAAAGGATTTTGCAGCTGCAAGTGGGACTCTGAGGGAATTATTTTGCAACCAATCGATACTTCCCCTGAAGCAGACCATACCCTGTGTTGAGCTAATAGCTTCAGGCACAAATCGGAGGGCAGCGAACAGTTGCGGCTGCTATCTCAAAGATCAGAGAAGGTGATCCTGGTCCTCACTGGGAGAGTGGGAGGGATTTTATGGCCTCACTCATCCTGAAACCATAAAATCCTGCCAGAGGTCAATGGACCATTCCATTGTCTACCCCTTGCCCACTCTAATCCTCATGGCAGATGGGGTGATAAAATTCTGGCCATTATATCTGAGGGTATTTTCCTCTCTGCTCCACCTCTCCTATACAATGAGGAAAGGCTAGTGTGTGTGTGCACGTGTGTCTTTGAGCATGGATGTGTATGTGTGTGTGTATTCTTGGAGTTTAGGAATTTTGATAGGTGTAGGACAAGGTTAATTCCAGTTTACTGTGCGCTTATAGCCATTACTGCAATTAAAATTGTAGCCTTCCTTGTTGTGTGGGATTTACAGTTTAATAACCATTCCTTTATTTGAATGATTGCAACAAGATTTGGCTTTTCCTCACCGGTTTGCAAAGCTTTCCTCACATCATACTATATCACAAAATAAACAATTAAGAAGCGACGTTCCAAGTTACTCTTCTGGATTTTGGGATATCCTCGCATCTAACATCAGCAGGGTTCTTAACTCTGTATGTGTGTGTGCGCGCGCAGGTATGTGTGTGTGTATAAGTGCACGTGTTTGTGCGTGCATGTGTGTCTCTGTGTTGTTACCCCAATCCAGGGCCAGGCTAAGATCAAGACTGACGGGGTGTGGAGAACAGTGAAATACCATCATCATCCACAAGGGTGAGGGAAAAGATCATCTGCACACTCTTGCAAAAACCCCTTTTCCCAGCGAGATTAAAGCTCTGAATTATGGAGCTCATGATATGACCCTCAGACACTCCTTCTCAAGCCAAAATGGGAAACTTACATCCTGAGTTAGAAAGAGATGAGAGAGAGAGACCTAAAACAGCTTCTACTAGCTACACATTCCCAAGAGCTAAGACAAGATTCGCCAGAATGCTTTGACCAGAAGCTCATTTTGGGAGACAGAGCTGGACCTAAGGAGGGTAAATAGGGAAAAGGAATATTAAATTTCACAAGGTTTGAGTTAACATTAACCAGGCCCCCACTGAAAAACCAAAGCATATTCCCAGAAATGCTCCATGATTGTTGCCAGTGCAAAAGAAATACTCCACGCATCAACAAGAACTTCATTCTGAGAGGAATCTAGCCATTCGTCCATAAGGCTATAGACTATAGTCCGATTGATGTGCTGGGTACGTGCAATGGCTGTGCTAAATTCTCCCACAGTATACCCAAACAGCACTGGGGTATGGCAACTAGGGGAATCTTCATAGTAACTTCATTGCAGTGTTAATGTAAGCCTACTTGTGACACTAATAAATAAACTTAAACTTAAAACTTAATGTAATAAGACAGTGGGCTGGATGAGTTAATCCACCATTCGGGTACAGTTTGGGAATTGATTTGTGTCAACTGCCCCCTGAGCACCCGCCAAAGCATAATGAAGATCGTGCCCCTGTCTACATCAATGAGGATGAAGTAGAAATGATTGAGAGCTTCAAGTTTTTGAGTGTCCAGATCACCAACAACCTGTCCTGGCCCCCACATGCTACAATTATAGTTAAGAAAGCCCACCATGGCCTCAACTTTCTCAGAAGACTAAGGAAATTTGGCGACAATTCTCACCAACTTTTACAAATGCACGATTGAAAGCATTCTTTCAGGTCGTATCGTAGCTTAGTATGGCTCCTGCTCTGCCCAAGACCGCAAGAAGCTCCAAAAGGTCATGAATGTAGCCCAAACCATCACGCAAACCAGCCTCCCATCCATTGACTCTGTCTACACTTCCCACTGCCTCAGAAAAACGCCCAGCATAATTAAGGACCCCACGCACCCCAGACATTCTCTCCTCCACCTTCTTCCATCAGGAAGAAGATACAAAAGTCTGAAGTCATGTACCAACCGACTCAAGAACAGCTTCTTCCCTGCTGCTATCAGACTTTGAATGGACCTACCTTGCATTAAGTTGATCTTTCTCTATACCCTAGCTATGAGTGTAACACTACATTCTGCACTCTTTCCTTTCCTTCTCTATGAACAGCGTCTGTACAGCGTGCAAGAAACAATACTTTTCACTGTATGTTAATACATGTGACAATAATAAATCGAATAAAAAAAAAGCTGGCAAAAGTCCAAAATCAGGATCATCGAGGAACTTCAGTAACACTAGCACTGGTTATTTATATTCCAGCAAAGAAAGTCTTCAGTTGATGTTACAGGATCCAGGAGTTGAAGTCTGCTGATAAAAGACAGTGAAACATTGCTTGCTAATGAAGCACTATCAACTGTGGTGACTTAAAATCCATAAGCAGTGATAGTGCAGGCTGAATGGGATACAGCTGAAGGTTAGCTAGCACGCAGGTCCGCAGAAAGCATACTGACACACCAGACAGATTGCTGTTTTTGAAAACATTAGCGCTTTCAATTGTTGATAACAGCATGGAATAGCCAGCAAATAAATGAAGCACAAAATGAAGGTATTGCCTAGAAAATATCAATTGTGTTGGATGTTGCTGCGCTCGTGTGACACAACGCTGTCCATCGCTTTAAATGGAGGTATTATCCTGCTACTTCATACAGGGTATAAAGTGTCTATTAAAATAGCAGGCTGATAAAGGGAGAGAAGAAATGATTGCAAGAATAATGGACAAGATGCTAAGAGAGAAAAAAAGAGCACCCATAGAGTGCAGTCGCTGTCTGCAGCATTGGGCGCGATTCTCTGGCCAAGCTCACCTCAAAAAAAAAACAGAGAATCCTGCCCATCAACAGACCTTTGCATGGTCCACTCCCCACCGTCAACAATTTGCCGTGTCCAACTGACCTAACCCGCAAGTCTTTGGCTTGTGGGAGGAAACCAGAGCACCCGGAGGAAACCCACACAGACATGGGGAGTACGTGCAAACTCCACACAGACGGTGACCCGAGCCAGGAATCAAACCTGGGTCCCTGGCGCTGTGAGGCAGCAGTGCTAACTACTGTGCCACCGTGCCATGAGGTCAAATGGGCTGCTGATTCATCATCGCTCATTGCGCACTTCCGCCAAAGACTCCCGTTTTCTCTCACAATGTAAAATCTACTTTCTATTAATACTGCTCTGCTGTGTTTTAGGTAGGTGGACCTGCAGCCCTCCCCTTGGATTCCAATTTTCGAGTCTAAACTGACCCCATCCAAGAGGGACAAAATGTCCAAGGCTCACATTTCAGTACAACTTAGTTTCCTTTAAACTCTATATTGTGCCACCAATTACATACAAACTTCAATGCCCAGTACTCTTCAGTTTTATTCAACACTCACAAATGTTGTTCACTTTTAGTCTTCTTAATATTAGACCATAAGACCATGAGATATAGCAGCAGAAATAGGCTATTTGGCCCATTGAGTCTGCTTCGCTTTTTCAATCATAGCAGCGGAATTTCCCCATCCTATTCTCCTGCCTTTTCCCCATAACCTCTGATCCCCTTACCAATCAAGAACCTATCTTTCTCTGTCTTAAATACACTCATGGCCTGGCCTCCACAGCCTTCTGTAGCAATGAATTCCATAGATTCACCACCCTCTGGCTGAAGAAATTCCTCCTCATCTTGGTTCTAAAGGGTCGTCCCTTTACTCTGAGGTTGTGCCCTCAGATCCTAATCTCGCCCACTAATGGAAACATCTTCCCCATGTCCACTCTATCCAGGCCTTTCAGTATTCTGTAAGTTTCAATGAGGTTCCCCCCTCATCCTTCTAAACTCCATCGAATACAAACCAAGAGTCCTCAAAACACTCCTCATACATCAAGCTTTTCATCCCCATGATCATTAATTCTGTCTACACTTCCTGCAGTCTCAGAAAAGCAGCCAGCATAATTAAGGACCCCATCCAATCCACCGAGAAAAAGGTACAAAAGTCTAAGGACACGTACCAACTAATTCAAGAACAGCTTCTTCCCTGCTGCCATCAAACTTTTGAATGGACCTACCTCACACCAATTTGATCTTTCTCCACACCCTTGTTGTGACTGTTACACTACATTCTGCCTTTCTTTTCCTAGGTTTTGTCTATACAGCACTCAAGAAACAATACTTTTCACTGAATGCTAATACATGTGACAATAATAAATCAACTCAAATCATGTGAACCTCCTCTGGACCCTCTCCAAGGCCAGCACATCCTTTCTTGGAAAAAGGGCCCAAAATTGCTCACAATACTTCAAATGTGGTTTGACCAGCACCTGATTAAAGTCTCAGCTATACATCCCTGCTTTTGTTTTCGAGTCATCTCAAAATGAATGCTAATTGAACTGTGCCCATCCTGAGAGTCATTCAGGAAAATGTTTCAAACTGATCAGTCCAGTTCATCGCTTTCATTGTAAGTCAATCCCTCTATCCCTAAATGTCTGTTTCTTGTAGTGGAAACATCACAATGATGGCAATAGTTGATGTAACCACCGCCCCTCCCTCCCCTGCCTTTTTGATTGCAACAATCTAAATCCACATTCTGGGTTCATGAACAGCCATCTAGAAGTGTTTCACCAGGGAACACTCTGGACCTTATTAGCATCACTTGATTGATAGAGGAGGTGATGGCCTAGTGGTGCTATTGCTAGAAACTCAGCTCATATTCTGGGTACCCAGCTTCGAATCCCAACGCAGCAGATAGTGGAATTTGAATTCAGTAAAACATATCTGGAATTAAGAATTTACTGATGACCGTGGAACCATTGTCGATTGTCGGAAAAGCCCATCTGGTTCACTAATGTCCGTTAGGGATGGAAATCTGCCTTTCTTACGCGGTCTGGCCTACTCCAGAGCCACAGCAATGTGGTTGACTCTCGCCTGCCCACTGAAATGGCCTAGCAAACCGCTCAGTTCAAGGACAACTAGGGATGGGCAATAAATGTTGGCCAGTCAGCGACGCCCATGTCCCACGAATGAATAAGAAAAGACTTTTACCCACTGAAAGAGTTTTGGAATGAGCATTTCCAAGGGATGTGGATGTTGACTCAGGTGTAATGGAATCATTGGCCGTTGGCTTGTAAGCTTTGATTACAGCTTGGCCACAGGAGTTGAGTGGTCACTTGAACCTGGACAAACTCATACTATTGTGTGGTCTAAACACATCAGCGATCTCTTGGTTAATAGGGTCATGAAGTTACTTCATCTGTGATTGAATAATTTCATTCCAGTTCCCAGCTTGTTTTCTAGAAGGCTAGTTAAAAGTTGTGTTGGTTTCTGGGATACAAAAATTGGCACAGTACTGATAGTTGTTACAAACTGCCTTCGCAATGCAATTGTTCTAACATCAGTTCCCATTTACGTTAAATGCATTCTTTGTTGAAGGACAGGCATTTCCATGCTGTAAGTTAATAGCAAACACTAAAAACCGCCTCCCAATTAGTTAAACCAACAATTAAGAGGAATATGGATTAACTTCCAAGAGTTAAATGTGTATAATTAAGGAATAATTTGAACTGAGCTTTAATTCCTTCTTCCAGAGGGATGATTATTTAGTCATTGGTGATCTATCTTTCACAGTGCAGGGAATTATTATGATTTATTTTTTCTATTCAAACACAACAGCAATGATTACGCAGCAGTTAGGGAAGAAGATTAAGGTTTGTTACAGATCTATGATTTTTTTTACAGCTCGCTACAATGTTAAGTAGCATACTTAAAAATAATGTGGATGGAAGTGATGCTTCATATGGCCATTGGGATTAATGGCTTTCCATAAAGTAGGTTGGCTGCTGAGAGTAGATAGGAGCTGGAGAAATAGCACGACAAATGCATAGAATACTTACAGTGCAGAAGGAGGCCATTCAGCCCATCGAGCCTGCATTGACAGGCCCTATCCCCATAACCTCACATATTTACCCTTCTCATCCCCCTGACACGAAGGGGCAATTTAGCATAGCCAATCAACCAAATCTGCATATTTTCTGGACTGCGGGAGGAAACTGGAGCACCTGGTGGAAACCCACGCCGACGCGGGAAGAATGTGCAATCTCTGCGTAATCATCCAAGACAGGAATCGAACCCAGATCCCTGGCGCTGCGAGACAGCAGTGCTAACTACTGTGCCACCATGCTGCCCCACGGTTGTGAGTTGTTCATCCTAAAATGTGTGCAGACAAATGGCGCTAATTGATTTTATAGAATCATACAGCACAGGAGAGGCCCTTTGGCCCATCGAGTCTGCACTGACCTATTAGAAACACCTGAACTCCCACCTAATCTCGTCTGCCAGCACTTGGCCCAAAGCCCTGAATGTTATGATTTATCAAGTGCTCATCCAGATACTTTTTAAAGGATGTGAGGCAATCCGCCTCCACGACCCTCTCAGGCAACGCGTCCAAGATCATCATCACCCTCTGAATAAAAATGTTTTTCCTCACATAACCCGCTAAACTTTCTGCCCCTCATCTTAAATCTATGTCCCCTCGTGACTGATCCTTCAACTCAGAGGAACAGTTGAACCTTATCCACTCTGTCCAAATCCCTCACGTCACCCCTCAATCTTCTCTGCTCTAACAAAAAGAACCCAAGCCTCTCTAACCTCTCTGTAATTTAAATGTTTCATCCCAGGCAGCATCCTCTGAATCTCCTCTGCACCCCTTCCAGTGCAATTGCAACCTCTCTATAATGTGGTGACCAGAACTACCCACCAGTACGCTAGCTGCGGCCTCACAAAAGTTCTATACAACTCCATTATGACCTAGAGTCATAGAGGTCGTAGAGTCATAAAGGTTTGCAACATAGAAACAGGCCCTTCAGCCCAACTTGTTCATGCTGCCCTTTCTTTTTTTTGAAATCACTAAACTAATCCCAATTGCCCATATTTGGCCCATATCCCTCTACACCCATCGTACCCATGCAACTGTCTAAATGCTTTTTAAAAGACAAAATTGTACCCGCCTCTGCTACTACCTCTGGCAGCTTGTTCCAGACACTCACCACCCTCCGTGTGAAAAAATTGCCCCTCTGGACACTTTTGTATCTCTCCCCTCTCACCTTAAACCTATGCCCTCTAGTTTTAGAGTCCTCTCTGCTTTTGTAATCTAATTTAGGATTGCTATCATTGATGCCAGTAAGAAACTGTCGCATTGACTGCCAAGCTTTCAAGAAAATATCACGCAACATGAATGAAAGAGGAGAACGGTAACAATCGCCAAAATCTTGTTGCCATTCATGTCAGAGGCCCATGGTACACCCCTGCCATGGGTTTCCTGGTGGCGAGGGGTGCATTCAACAGGAAACCCCTTTGACAAGGGCAGAACCATAAGATTGTACTGCCAGTGAGTGGCACACCACCTCCCTCCACCGCGAGACATGCTGTGGAGAGGGAGGTGCTGCCCACCATCAATGTTTGGCACCCTGTTGTATGGTAAGATCTAACCACATTGTGGGGAGGCATTGGCTTCGTGTTAAACCATAAGACATAGGAGCAGAATTAGACTACTCCGCCCATCGAGCCTGCTCTGCCATTCAATCGTGGCTGGTATTTTTCTCATCCCCATTCTCCTGCCTTTTCCCCACAACCTCTGATCCCCTTATTAACCAAGAAGCTATCTATCTCTGTCTTAAAGACACTCAATGACCTGTCCTCCACAGCCTTCTGTGGCAAAGAGTTCCACGGATTCACCACTCTCTGGCTGAAGAAATTTCACATCTCTGTTTTAAAGGATTGTCCTTTAGCCTGAAGTGATGCCCTCGAGTTCTGGTGTTATTGTTGGTTTGTATCCCACCAAGGCAGATGGTGAAATATGAATGAAATAATAATCTAGAATTAAAAATCTGATGATGACCATGAAATAGTGAGGTTCATTAATGCTATTTTAGTGAAGGAAATCTGCTGTCCTGGTCTGATCTACATATGACTCCAAGTCCACAGCAATGTGGTTCCCTCTTAACAGCCCCTTTGAAATGTATTCTGTGCAAGAAAATTAGTGCTGGACTATAAATGCTTGGCTATCCAGCCATGCCCACATTCTCTGCATCGGTAGAAAATAAATTCTGTTGGATATGCACACAGAAGCAATCTTAATCGAGCTGGAATGAAAAATATTAATCAGGCCACAAGGAGATTTAAAAACACTTTGAGACTCATTGCAATTTATTTCTTTCAAATAGGTTCTTCAGTACATGAAGCATTAAAAAGTGAATATAAAAGATATGTGTTGTACACAGTACACCAAGTGTACACCTGATACTGTATTTAATAACTTACCCTATCTTTACTAATCCATTCTACTCACCTCCTGCACGCTGTCAGTTCTGTTTTCTAACTCTCACACTCCATTGCACACCCACTCGCCATCCCTCTCCTGGTCACCTCTCTCCCCTCAATATCTCTCTCCCCTCACTGCCTCACTTCCCCCCTTGCCACCTCACTCCCACTCGCTGCCTCAGTCCTCCTTGCAGCCTCTCGCCCATTCATCGCCTCCTCCCCCACTGTCCCGCTTCCCCTCATTATCTGTCTCTCTCTATTCCTCACCATCTCACTCCCCCTCACCACCTCTCACTCCCCCTTGTGGCCTCCCTCCCCATTGCTGTCTCTTCCTGGCCACCTATCTCACACTGGTTGTCTCACTCTCCCTCACCCCTTTCTCCCTCGTCTCCTCTCTCCTTTGCTGCCTCTCTCCCACTCGCTGTCACTTTCCCACTCATCACCTCTCTCCCTCTCACCATTTTTCACTCCCTCAGTGCCTCTCATCCCCTCATTGTCACTCATTCACCTCATCACCTCCCTTGCTGTCACTCTCCCACTCATTACCTCTCTCTCCCTTACCATGTCTCTCTCAGTCCCCCTCACTGTCACTCTTCCACTCAGCACTTCCATCGCACTCGCTGTCACTCTCCTACTCTTACCTCTCTCCCCCTCACTGCCTCTCTCTCTGTCCCCCTCACTGTCAGTCTTCCATTCAGCACCTCCATCCCCTTCACTGTCATTCTCACATTCATTACCTCTCTTCCCCTCACCGTCTCTCTCTCTCTCTCTTTCTCTCTCCCCCTCTCACTGCCACTCTTCCACTTAGCATCTCCATCCCACTCATCACTTTTCTCTCCCACTGCCTCACAAGATGGGGAAAACAAACAAAGGAGAGAGAGGGACATCAGGTGGGCAGGTCAGGGAGGGAGACAGCAAGTGGGAGGGAAATGAATGTGAGGGAGCCAGTAAGTAGGAGTGAGCTAGTGAGTAGACCTGAGCCATGTAGCGAATTCCAGTGAATACCTTAACTGGTGTGAAACCATCCAAAAGCACCGTGCTTTCCAACAAAACTTGATGCCAAGCAACAGAGAAAGCTATTAAAATAGCTATTAAATGTTTGGTCAAAGAGGCAGATTTTAGAAAGTAATATGAACAAAACCTTGGGTGGAATCTTCCAGAGACCCTCCCTCCCTCTCCATGTGATGTGTTTTCCAGTGCTGGGGTGGCTCTGCTATTGGCCACTGGGGGTTCTCCAGTCCCGCCAATGTCTGTGGCATTTTATGTGGCTCACCAGTCCCACCGCCGGGGAACCCGTCGCAGAGCGCCAACTCCGGCAAGTTAGAAAAATCCCACACACTTGTATTTATTCATTTATACACTTCTGTGTAAAGTAGTGAGAATTAGACGGAGCGGTTTAGGGAAGGAATTCCAGAACTATGGGTCCAGTCAGCTGCCAATGGTAGCATGATGAAACGTGGAGATGTTCGATCAAGGTCTGAGGACAAGGGGACGACAGAAACCTGGGAGGGTTTTCGTTTTGGAACAGTTACGGAGAATAAGCAGCAGCAAAATGATGGGCAGCTTTTTCCCATAACTTGTCAGGCTCTGACTGAAACTAGGCATGTGTCACCATGCATGCACAGCTGGTAGAGCTGGAAGGGAGAATTCAGCAGAGATTTGAGGCATTGACAGAACAGACTTCCTGACCTCGCCCACCCTCACCCCTCTGAACACAAAGCTAGAAGCCGCAAAAATATACAAATTGATCACATTGATAAGAATGTTTTATGGAATTAATTGACAGTGATTTAATGTAATTATAAAAAAAAGTCAATTTGTACATTACTTCTGAAGAGGGGCAGCGAAAACAAGTGAGGGACACTAACCCAACCAGACGTCTCTGAGTCCATTTCTTCCCTGTTACAAGCTACAAACAGAGCTGTGTGCGCACAATTCAGCAGTGTCTTTGCTCACTGTGCCTTGTAAGAATCTGCATTCCCCACACTATCACTTTGGGAAATTGTGATGGAAAGTATGCCTGCTCCATCAACAGCTCCTGCTCTGACCAAAACCGCAAGAAACTGCAAAGGGTTATGAACACAGCCCAGTCCGTCACGCAAACCAAGCTCCCATCTATTGACTGATATTCAGCTCAGTTGGTATCAATTTTACAATACCCCTTCTTCAATACCCCCAAGTTCGATTCCCGGTTTGGGTCACTGTCTGTGCAGAGTTTGCACGTTCTCCCCGTGACTCCATGGGTTTCCTCTGGGTGTTCCAGTTTCCTCCTACAGTCCGAAAGATGTGCTGGTTCGGTGTCTTGGCCGTGCTAAATTCTCCCTCAGTGTACCCGAACAGGCAGTGGAGTGTGGTGACTCGGGGATTTTCACAGTAACTTCACTGCAGTGTTAATGTAAGCCTACTTTTTTATCAAACCATTAAAATCACAGAACTGTTATGACACAGAAGGAGGCTATTTGGCCCATCATGTCTGCTTTGGTTGCACCCAATTCAGCATTTGAAACTTGGCTCCATAAGTTTCTAATGTTTTCTGCCTTTTAAACAATTTGTCAATAATCCATGTGGAGCCACATGTCTTCAGGAATGACAATCCAAAAATAAAACGTTGTCATTTAATAGGTGACGCAGACAGAGCATATAAAAGTAACCTTTTAAAATGTGTCAGGTGGTTTAAACTTTTTTCTCTTCTTCATTCGTGGGACATGGGCATCGCTGGCTGGAGCATTTATTGCCCATCCCAAGTTGCCCGATTGGAGTTGAGACTCAACCACATTGCTGCGGCTCTGGAATCCCGTGGAGGGATTCGAACCCCGGGTCCCCAGAATATTAGCTGAGTTTCTGGATTAATAGTCTAGCAATAATACCACTGAGCCATTGCCGAGTATTATTATATCCTAGATTCAGAGAATTTTAATTGCGCTCAATTCTGATTCAGTGGTGTAGCATGGGATTTAAAATAATGTGTTGTTCAGGAGCAGATGCAGTTCTATTTTCCCTTAAAATTGGGAACAGACCATTAGCTTTGCTTCATCTATATCTGTTACCATAGGACGACCGAAAAGTGGCTATGTGTCGAATCTAATGGAACAATTTGTGGGATTAAACTTTGAAATGATGAAAAGCCCTGCTATAAAATGATACCTGTTCGGTGTCTAACTTGAATCCCATTTCTTTTTTAGAAAAAAGCTGCTGTTGAGAAGGAACCCATTTTAAAAAATAAAATTCAGGAAACACTGAAGGAGAAAAATATGTGGGAAGACAGAGAACCACACTGTTAATGTTATTGTGCAATCACCCAGGAAGAAACATCATTTGAAATGGCCCAAGCTATTTTGTATTGCATTCCCCTCTCCAGAGATAGATATCCAATTTCAACTTGGAGCTTCACTTGGCGTTGTAAACAGAGAAATGCTGCAACTCACTAAGTGAGGGAGATGGGTCATCATCAGTGTGCCTATGATTGTGAGTGAAGGGTTTGCAACTAGATTTCGGCACACTGGGATGGTGATGGTTGAGTGATATTAAAAGTTTATTTATTAGTCACAAGCAAGGCTTACATTATAGTGGAATTGGCTGCCGGGGGTGGGTTTGATAGGGTCTTTTAAGACACCTCTGGATGAGTACACGGGACTTAGTAAGATTGGGGGTTATAGGTAAGCCGAGCAGATAGAGATATGTTCGGCGTAACTTGTGGGCTGAAGGGCCTGTTTGTGCTGTAGTTTTTCTACGTTCTATGTTCTATTAACACTGCAATGAAGCTACTGTGAAATTCCTCCAGTCACCGCACTCCGGCACCTGTGCATCTAACCAACACATCTTTGGGACTGTGGGAGGAAACCGGAGCCCCTGGGGGTAACC
Organism: Carcharhinus amblyrhynchos; assembly: GCF_965287045.1. Lineage (NCBI taxonomy): Eukaryota > Metazoa > Chordata > Chondrichthyes > Carcharhiniformes > Carcharhinidae > Carcharhinus > Carcharhinus amblyrhynchos. The sequence goes on from NC_137328.1 coordinate 9,430,333, forward strand.
CACGCAGATATGAGGAGAACGTGAAAACTCTGCATAGACAGTGATCCAAGCCGAGAATCGAACCCCTGGCGCCATGAGGCAGCAATGCTAACCACTGTGCCACCATGCCACCCAAGACAATTAATCCGGAAACTCAACTGAAGGTATGGGAGACCGGGGTTCAAATCCCTCCACGGCAGATGGTGGAATTTGAATTCAATAAAAAAAATCTGAAATTAAGATTCTGCTGATGACCATGAAACCATTGTTGATTGGCAGAAAAGCCTAACTGGTTCACGAATGTCCTTTAGGGAAGAAAATCTGCCATCCTTACCCAGTCTAGCCTGTATGTGACTCCAGTGCCACAGCAATTTGATTGACTCTCAACTGCCCCCAGGTAACTCGGGATGGGCAATAAATGCTGGCCCAGCCAGCGACGCCAATGTCCCATGAATGAATAAAAACATAATTGTTTGAGATAAAAAGAAAACCCAGTGCTTTTGTGTCATTTGTGATTACAGTTCTAAAAATGCTTTTAATTGTGCTTCCAGATCCAAATTTTTCCTCTTGTTTGACATTTCTAAGTGTTGGACAAGACAAGTTATTCATAATTTTGACAACTTTAACACCTCATTCACAACTAGTCTTGGCACAAAGCAGATTTTATTAACAGCAAGGTGTGTGTGCACACCTGTGTGTCCATGTGTGGTTTTTCAAATACCTAGCAGTTAATTCCAACATTGCCAGGCAGGGGAAATCATTAAGGATGCACTATGGTCCAGTAAGAAGTGGTATAAATTACATTTTCCAAAACTACTTAGTCCAATATATGTAATCTAACCCCTTGCATATTTTCATTATTGTTGCCTTAATGGGTTGCTTGGACGTTTTTTGGAAGTGTGACAATTGTGTGGAGAGGGTACGTTACTAATTTCACCAGACAACAACGAGTCAGCCACCTTCCGCATTAGCATCAGTGAAACTGAGCCCCTGGATAAATGACTGCTAAAAGAACCTGAGATTTTGTAGGGAGGGTGGGTTCGCATTTCTTTGCATTTGAGAAACTTTAGATTATGATAGCCCCGATTTGACCATAAGATAAAGCATGTTTGGTTTGCTTCTCTTTAATGAGAGCGCAATAGACACAGCATGAGTTTAACTGTAAAACAGTGAACTGGACACCAGGGATATCACAGAATATTACCATGCAGAGGAGGCCCTTTGGCCCATCGCGTCTACACCAAGTTACACGCACTCCCCGTGTCTGCATGGGTTTCCTCTGGGTGCTCCGGTTTCCTCCCACAGTCCAAAGATATGCACGTTAGGTGGATTGGACATGCTAAGTTGCCACTCAATGTCAGTGGAACTCACTAGGGTAAATGCATGGGGTTGTGGGGATAGGGTTGGGTGGGACTGTGGTTGGTGCAGACTCGATGGGCCGAATAGCCTCCTTCTGCATGGTAGGATTCTATGATGAAAGGCTCTGAACGGCTCATTTAATTCCACTTGCTAACCCATAGCCTTGTATGTATTGGCATGCCAAGCGCTTATCCATCCATTTTCCATCTTCCCTGTGGCTGTTCTTCAGCAGCAGAGAGAGCCTGCCATTGGCTGGCAATGGGAGCTTCCAGTCTTGCTGCTGTCAATGGATTTTTCCAGTTATTCACACCCTCTGTTGCCAGGAAACTGAGCCTGGGGATACAGGGGTGGCGAGGGGGTACTGTTAGGGGGACTGGAAGATTCACTGATGGAACAGACCAGTTTTTCTCCGCCCATGTCCAGTGACATAATTGCGTTAGAGAGGGCACAAAGAAAATTTAATTATGGGGATGTTGTCAGGACTAAAAAATTTGTAGCTATGAGAAAATATTGGATAGACTGGGATTGTTCAGCTTGGAACAGAGGAAGTTGAGGCGAGGTTTGATTGAGGGGATGGGAAGAGCCTATTTAGTTCAGCAGAAAGGCCAGTGACTAGCGGACGTAGATTCAAAGTGATTGGTACAAAGATTAGAGGGGGGAGATGAGGAAAAATGTTTTCACCCAGAGGATTCTAACAGTCTGGAGTTCACTCTATGAAAGGCCAGCAAAGGCAGAAACGCACAACTCATTTTTATAAGTGTCTAATATGCACCTCAAGTGCTGTAATCCACAGGGCTCCGCAAAAGATGCTGGAAAGTGTGATCAGGCTGGATGGACAGTGCAGACATGATGGAATGAATGGCCTCTTTCTGTGCCATAAATATTCAATGATTCTATATACAGATAAAAATATATGAAAAAAGTGGTCACTTAGCCTTTCAAGTCACTCTGTCACTCAATTAGATCAGGGTTAATCCTTTACCCCAATTTCATCTTATTGTATTCATCTGTGGGACATGGGCATGACCAGCTGAGCCAGCATTTATTGCCCATCCCTAGTTGCCCTTGGAGGGCAGTTGAGAGGCAACTACATTGCTATGGCTCTGGAGTCACTTGCAGGCCAGACCAGGTAAGGATGGCAAATTTCCTTCCCTAAAGGATATTAGTGAATCAGTCGGATTTTTCCAACAATGGACAATGGCTTCAGGGTCATCAGTAGATTCTTAATTCCAGGTTTTTTTTCTTGTTAATTGAATTCAAATGCTACCCTATGCCATGGTGGGATTTGAACCCGCGTCCCCAGAACGTTAGCTGAGTTTCTGGATAAATAGTCTAGTGATAATACCACTAGACCACGGCCTCCCCCTTACCCTATCTCCTTGCCTGTTGATTCACTCAGTATCCAAAACCAAACAATCACTGATCTCAAAGCCTACTCAATGACTCACCATCCACAGCTTTCTGATTCACAACCCCCTGAGTAAAGAAATATTTCCTCAGCTCAGTCCTTTATGGCTGACCCATTGTCCAGGGAAAATATGGGCAGCAGGGTGGCACTGTTGCCTCACAGCATCAGGGACTTAGGTTCGATTCCCAGCTTGGGTGACCACCTGTGTGGAATTTGCACATTCTCTCTGTGTCCACATTGGTTGCCTCCGGGTCTTACAGTTTCCTCCCACATTCCAAAGATGTGCAAGTTCGGTGGATTGGCCATGATAAATTGTCCTCGAGTCTACACTGCAGAAGGAAGTAAATTGGCCCCTTGAGCCTGTACTGATAACAATCCCACTCGGGCCCCATCCCTGTAACCCCACATATTTACAGTCCTAATCCCCTTGACACTAAGGGGTGGTTCATCGTGGCCAGTCAACCTAACCCACACATCTTTGGGCTGCGGGAGGAAACTGGAACACCGGAAGGAAACCCACGCAGACACAGGGAGAATATGCAGACTCCACACAGACAGTGACCCAAGCCGGGAATTAAATCCCAGTCGCTGGTGCTGCGAGGCAGCAGTGCTAACCACTGTGCCATGATGCCTATAAAGTCTTGAATAATATGTTCTGCATTTGACTCCTTTTCTAAATAAGCTCTAGATAAGTTACGTCATCATTTACACAAGATCAGAAATCCCAATCAGGTAACAGGCTAACTTTTGGCAAAGTCAATCCAACCTTCAACCTTTATATTATATGTATCTTTGAATCGATGCCACATTCCTTGCCATGTTTGTTGGGTGCCTTCATAGTACATTCATCATGAGAAACATGATGTCTTCAGGGAAGAAAGTCAAGTGTCAGAATAGCTTGTGGAAGACAAGATACTCAACATCAATTACAAAAGTCACCAGTGCCAGTCAGTCACCATACAGAGCCTGATGCATCCATTGATGTGGCAACGAAACCCTTAAAGTTCACACAGTGTCAAGGGAGTCATACTTGAATTTTGGCTACTATTGATGGCCATAAGGAAAATTCTCCTTGCATTAACCTTGGGCAACATTCCTTTGCAATGTCTCCCAGTCTTCCTGCAGACATCAATCATTTTGTGTATAAACATCTGTCTGTAATTATCCTCTGCCAAAGCCAATTCTGTTCATCTCTGCCACATCACAGATGTGAACATGTGCGCTTTGAGAGACAATTGTAGACAATCTCACTTGCAGCTTAACCTGTCGTCTAAGTGGGTATTCTTTACAGATGATATCTCGGATGGCAGGATACGGCATGCAAAACTAGTATTCGTAAATTAATATTTAAACTAAATGCCTATTTGTTTTGGAGGTCAAAAACTGCTTTTGGTCAAAGATGTTGTCCATATTCTTATATCAGTTGTCTATTAATGAGTTGGTATGGTGAGAAAAACTTTGGCTACCAATTCCAGGTCAGATTGGAAGTATAATACTCACAAATCAATTGAAACGTGCAGTTGTATGATATTGAATAAGTTCAAGAATGATGACTGTAATATAAGATATTAATTCTACCTGGGCAATGTGCTAAGAAGAGAATGGGCAGGATTTTCCAGCCACATTTGCCCCAAAACTGGAAAAGCCCACCCAAGATCAAGGGAACTTTCTGTGGCCTGCCCCTCACCTGCTGTGATTCCTGTGATGGGCAGAGTGGCAAAATTTGCTCCATTGTGTACCACATAGGAAACATTGCATTGTCTCCTGAACTTGCATTCCCTCATAATCCTCATGGTATGATGAAGCCACAGTGAGTTCTTTCTTCATTAAGTTGAAGTCTTCTTATCTCAATAGATTCAGTACAACAAAACCAAGAATAGTACATGGTGGTGGCAAGTGAAAGAGCAATCTCTAATAAGCTGCTGTCACTTCTGGAAAGCTGAGAGCAAGAGGTAGACGCAGGGGTGAGTTGGTGCGGGGGATTTGACAGGTATCACACCGCGTCAGGCCTCTCCGTGTCTGCGTGGGTTTCCTCTGGGCGTTCCAAAGATGTGTGGGTTAGGTGGATTGGCCATGCTAAATTGCCCCTTAGTGTCAGGGGGACTAGCTAAGCTAAATGCATGGGGTTATGGGGATAGGGCTGGGGTAGGATTGTGATGGGTGCAGACTCAGTGGGCTGAAGGGCCTCCTTCTGCACTGTAGGACGGACTCTATGACATGGCCTTGAAAAGGCGGGGAAGACAGGAATAATGTGCATCGACTGATCCTAATGTTTCCTTACATAGCACAATGTCACAGTTTGCTTGAAAATTCACTTCTGTGAAGCGCATTGGTACATTTTATACATTGAAATGCATTATATAAATACAAGTTGTTCCTGTTTGTTTCAGCAAAGATAAACAACCATATCTCTTGCATTTATTTACAAGCAACAAACATCTTATTTCCCCTTTTGAGCAATAAATCTGACTATTTCAGTTAGGTTATTCTGAGCACTGAATGAATGTTATGCACTAATCATCAGCATGAAAAGATTTGATTTGATTTGATTTATTATTGTCACATGTATTGGCAACCAGTGAAAAGTATTGTTGCCTGCGCATGATACGGCCAATGCATACCGTTCATAGAGTGCATCGGGGAGATGGAAAGGACAGGGTGCAGAATGTAGTGTCACAGTCATAACTAGGGCGTAGAGAAAGTTCAGCTTAACATAAAGAACAAAGAAAATTACAGCACAGGATCAGGCCCTTCGCCCCTCCAAGCCTGCATCAACAATGCTGTGTGACTGAACTAAAACCCCCTACTCTTCCGGGGACCATATCCCTCCATTCCAATCCTATTGTTTGTTAAGACGCCCCTTAAAAGTCACTATCATATCTGCTTCCATTACCTCCCCCACCCCTGCACCAAGTTTCAGGCACTCGCCACCCTCTCTGCCTTGTACATCTACATCAAACCTTTGTCCCTCGCATCTTAAACCTATGCCCCCTCATAATTGACCCTTCTACCCTGGGAGAAAGCTTTCAACCATCCACTCTGTCCATGCCCCTCATAATCTTGTAGACTTCTATCAGGTCGCCCTTCAACCTTTGTCGATCTAGTGAGAACAAACCAAGTTTCTTAATATAAGGTAGTTCCATTCAAAAGTCTGATGGCAGTGGGGAAGAAGCAGTTCTTGAGCCCGTTGGTACGTGACCTCAGACTTTTGTACCTTTTTTCTGATGGAAGAAGGTGAAAGAGAGAATGTCCAGGGTATGTGGGGTCCTTAATTACGCTGGCTGCTTTTCTGAGGCAGCGGGAAATATAGACAGAGTCAACCGATTGGAGGCTGGTTGACGTGATGGACTGGGCTATGTTCACAAAGCATGCGTTTAATGATGGAAGTGTTTAGGGTTTGGGTTTGGGTGCAATTGATAGTCTGGCCGCAAGTTACATTGAAAATTGTGCTTGTTGTTGAATTTAACTTTTTACTGAAGTTTATGCCAACAACTGACAAATGTTTTCACTCAAAACAAAATGTTTCATGAACCATTGCAATTGGCAGTGTGTTAAGATATGATTTATATTCCATTAATACATATTCCGTGCTATTTTTATGGATGGCAACTTTATTTTATTAATAAGACTGAGAATGCATTTATCACAGAAGAGTAACATTTTGGTGGTTCTTTCTTTTTCAAAAGTAAAGGGCGGCACAGTGGCACAGCGATTAGCACTGCTGTCTCACAGCAACAGGGACCCAGGTACGATTCTGGCCTTGAGTGACAGTGTGGAGTTTGCACGTTATTCTTGTGATGGCTTGGAATTCCTCCAGGTATTCTGGTTTCCTCCTGCAGTCCAAAGGTGGGCAGGTTATGTGGATTAGTCTATTAATGCCCTAAGATATGTAGTTTAGAGAGATTAGTGGGGTAATTATGTGGGGTAAGGGGGATAGGGCTGGGGTAAGATGCTTTTTTTCAAGCATCGGTGCAGACTCGATGGGCCAAATGACCTCCTTCTGCACTGGAGAGATTCTGTGAGTTTTAATAAGAAATTAGTGGTGCACCATTCACAATTAAAAATGTCTTTAAATCAAAAACAATACAAAGCTAGCTATTACTTTCATTGGTGCAAAGTACTCAGTTATTAGAAAATTAAACTTTTTTGTTATATTTAATAACTTTTTAAAGGTATAACCTTGCACAATAAAGAGGGTTAGAGCACAAAAGGCTAAGAGGATGACCTCATCAAGGTGTTAAAAAAAAAATCTGGGATATAGATAAAGTGGATAGGAAAAAATGTTTCCCCTTAATAGAGAGGTCAATAGCCAGGGGGCAGAGATTTAAGGTTAGGGGCTTAGAGGGGATTTCAGGAAAAGCTTTTTCACCCAGGGGGTGGTGGGAATCTGGAACTCACTGCCTGAAAGGGTGTTAGGGGGTGGGAACCCTCACAACATTTCAGGAAATTTGTCATGTCCGCTAGGACTCTCACCAACTTCTACAGATGCACCATAGAAAGCATTCTTTCCGGTTGTATTACAGCTTGGTATGGCTCCTGCTCTGCTCAAGATTGCAAGAAACTACAAAGGGCTGTGAATGTAGCCCAATCCATCGCGCAAACCAACCTCCCATCCATTGACTCTGTCTACACTTCCCACTATCTGTGAAAAGCAGCCAGCATAATTAATGACCCCACGCATCCCGGACATTGTCTCTTCCACCTTCTTCTGTCGGGAAAAAGGTACAAAAGCCTGAGGTCACGTACCAACAGACTCAAGAACAGCTTCTTCCCCGCTGTCGTCAGACTTTTGAATGGACTTACCTCGCATTAAATTGATCTTTCTCTACACCCCAGCTATGACTGTAACACTGCATTCCGTATCCTCTCCTTTCCTTCTCTATGAATGGTATGTTTTGTCTGTACAGCGCGCAAGAAACAATACTTTTCACTGTACACCAACACGTGACAATACTAAATCAAATCAAGCATTTAGATGAGCACATGAAGCACAAGAGCATATAAGGCTACAAACCACGTGCTGGAAAATCGGATGAGGATAGGTAGTGTTTGAGGCTCTGACAGGTCACTTTCTGTGTTGTAAATCTCGATTAATTAAAGAATCTCCTTGAAGAGCATCATATGTTGAACAATCAGTGGAAATAGATTTGAGGATGTGGGCAGTTTTCTGGGCAATACCTGCACCTCAAGTTATTTTCGTTAAAGCAGTGAAGCTTAATTGCACTGGACATAAATTGTGTTCAAAACTTCTTGACCTTTTGTGAGAGTTGGGCCAAACTGAGGTTTGTTGTGATGAAAAGACAAAACAGTGCAACTTATGGAAACTCCATGGTTGGGATTCTCCCAAAAAAATTTCTACGTTCCCAACTTGCGGGAAAATGGGAATAAATCCTGATGGCTTTCTTCACTTGAATCTCCAACATTCCGTGTATCACAGATGCCCCAGTGTGGAAATCGGGGAGGGGCAGGGCCTATTCCTGTTGGAGAGGCCGGCAGCATAGCGCTAAGTGGGCCACTCATGTGCTGATCTGTCAGTGTGGAGTTCGGTGCATGTGCTGTCCCCCCGCACCCCCGGCCCCCATTGCTGGTTGCCAGATTGCTAGCCATCCCAATCGCTGGCCTGCCCAGCAACGCTTCCCCCACCCCCAATCATTAGTCTTCTGACCAACCGACTCTCCAACCGCTGGCTGTCCGGACCTCCCTGGGCCAGCTCCGATCTCCTGCCTCCCCCATCCTGATCTTCCTGACCCCTCCCGGCAGTCTCGAACCCACCCCGATCCCACTGACCAGCCACAGTATTTTCCCCGCCCTGATCTCTCACGCCCGATCTCCCCCCATACGGATGGCCAGCCCCAATTGACCTCTTGCCTCTCTCTCTCTCTCTCAATGCTACAATTGCAGATTTGTACACCGATCACACCAATGGACCCTGTTCCGAATACGCCCTTCCCCTCCCATCCCTGCCTCCTTGGCTCTGCCCAGTGTGCAGTGCCAGGGTGCCAGGCTGGCAGTGCCCAAGGGGTACCTCCCTTTATCCCTGACCTCCCAGTGGGGCCTCAATGGCCTTCCCTCCAGTGGGGTGGGGCCACCTGCTCCCTCTTAGTGGGGGGGTTGGGGAAAGTATAAATCCCATTGGAACGAACCATTTCCGGTGGGCTGGGGGGAGACGTGAGCAGGCCCGAAGAATTCAGACCAGGGCCCACTAACCATATTGTGATTTCCATATTATGCACAAAAAAAACTTGGTCCTGGAATTGCACAGAGGCCTCGATGCCCAGCGGGAAGCCTGCAAAATGGCCCCCGTCGATGCCTCCTGGTCTGCTGCACTACACGAGGAGGGCAGTGGGCAGGGAGAATTGGCCACTCAGTCTTTGGGCTGGATCTTTACAGAGTTAGGAAGACTCCCTGTGTGTCTTTCAAAATGGTGGATGGGAAAAGGATGCAGAAATCCCACTGACATTCTCTGACAGTAAAGGGCGAGGGATGTTGATTACACAGGAGGGCGTTCTGAACTCAGCACAGTCATTCAATATTGAGATCAGAAGGTCCTCATTTTGACAGTTCAAGGACCTGAAACCACAATGTGTGGGGATAGACATAAACATTCATGAAGGGTAGGTAAGGTTTGGTTAACTCTCATCATCTGGAGGATTTTTAGAATCCCAACCTATCAACTATTAAAAATAAACGTGCTGAAGCTATCAGTGATTGTTAAAAAGGGGAAAAAGAAAATCATCTTTGATTGAGATGCCTGCTGGTATGGCAGCTGCTTGAGTAGTTTCAATAGAGTTATTTGTAGACATTTCCCCAAGGGCTACGCAATGGCCAAGTTTCAAAAGCTAAAAGCGTATCAGCTTGGCTTAATGGAAACTAATGACTGACTGCTCCAACTCCAGATTGTCTAACCAGTTCCCCGGTCAATGGCACTTCTGTCACCATTATCCTGTCGGAGTTACCATTGACCAGAAACTGAACGGGGTGGGGGGGGAGGTCAGTCAGGGATTGGAAATCCTGTGGTGAGTGACTCACGACTCCCCAAAACCTGTCCATTAACTACAGCAGAGGTGAGGGGTGTGATCAAATACTTTTCACTTGCCTGGGTGAGTGCAGCTCCAACAACATGTTTGGCACAATGCTGCCTCAAGGCACCAGGGACCTGGGTTCAATTCCAGCCTTGTCTGCGTGGGGTTTGCTCTGTGTCTGCGTGGGTTTCCTCCGCATGTTCCGGTTTCCTCCGCATATTCCAGTTTCCTCCCACAGTCCAAAGATGTGCAGGTTAAGTTGATTGGCCATGCAACCCCATCCACCACCTCAAACATTCACTCCCTCCAGCATCGATGTACAGTGGAAGCAGTGTGTACCATTTACAAGATGCACTGCTCAACACAACAAGTCTCCTTTGACAGCACCTTCCAAAGGTGTGACCTCTACCCCTGAGAAGGACAAGGGCAGCAGATGCATGGGAACGCCAGCATCAGCAAGTTTCCCTGCTAGTCACACACTATCCTGACTTTGAACTATAATTTGTTTCCTTTACTGCCACTGGGTCAAAATGCTGGAACTCTCTCTCTAACAGCTCTGTGGGTGTACCTACACCACATGGATTACAACGGTTCAAGAAGGCAGCTCACGCCAACTTCTCAAGGTGAACTGGAGATGGGAATAAATCCTGGTCTAGCCAGTGACATCCACATCCATAGAACCATAGAATCCCTACAGTGCAGAAGGAGACCATTCTGCCCATTGAGCCTGTGCTGACTCAAGGAAAGGAAACCTTCCCCAGGCCCAGCCGTTGCCCCCTCCTCATCTCTGTGAACCATATTTATATTACCATAGTTTAATCCCCCTAACCAATATACTTTTGGACATTAAGGGCCAAATTAACATGGCAATCCACCTAACCTGCACATCTTTGGACACCAAGGGGCAATTTAACATGGCAATCCACTCAACCTGCACAGCTTTGGACACCAAGAGGCAATTTGACATGGCCAATCCACCTAACCTACACACTTTTGAATACTAAGGGGCAATTTAGCATGGCCAATCCACCTAACCTGCACATCTTTGGATACCAAGGGGCAATTTAACATGGCCAATCCACCTAATCTGCACATCTTGATTACCAAGAGGCAATTTAGTGTGTCCAATCCACCTAACCTACACACTTTTAAACATTAAGAGGCAATTTTACATGGCCAATCCACCTAACCTGCACAACTTTGGACACCGTGGGCAATTTAACATGGTCAATCCACCTAACATACACATCTTTGGACTGTGGGAGGAAACTGAGCGCACGAAGAAAACTCACACAGACACGGGGAGAATGTGTAAACTATTATGAATATCCAATGAATAAATTTAAAAATTGCTAATGGGGCACCACACCTCTTATCTAAAGACAGTGGTTGTGAGCTCTGATTGTAAAGCTTTTGTCCATGAACATTGCAGCCCCTTTCCTCAGAAACTCACTAATTGGGCAGTTTTTCTAATTGACCTCAACACAAGTGAGAATCTTGGCAAGCGGGAATTTGGAGAGTCATGTCAACTTGTGCCACCTGCAATGATGCCTGCTGATGCTGGGTCCAGAAAACTGTGCCCCATTGTATTCAAAGTATGTTTCTCAACAGGCTGGAGCTGGAGATATTTGCAAGCTCTTGTAGTTTACCACCCACAGTTTTCTAAGGCTCTTAGCTCCCATTGAGTTAACTACATTTTATTCTCTATAAAGGGTTGTGAACAAAGCCCAGTCCATCATGCAAACCAGCCTCCCATCCATTGACTCTACCTACACCTCACACTGCCTCAAAAAAGCAGCCAGCATAATCAAGAACCTCACGCACCCCGGACATTTTCTCTTCCTCCTTATTCTGCCAGGAAAGAGATATAAAAGTCTGACGACGCATCCCAGCCGACTCAAGAACAGCTTCTTCCCTGCTGCCATCAGACTTTTGAATAGACCTACCTTGTAATAAATTGATCTTTCTCTACTATGACTGTAACGCTACATTCTGCACCCTATTCTTTCCTTGCGCACAAACGATATGCTTTGTCTGTATAGTGCACAAGAAGCAGTACTTTTTACTGTATATTAATACATGTGACAGTAATAAATCAAATCAAATCATATCTACTTGAATTCTCGTTCTCAGGTCAGGTCAGGGTTGCTTCCTTCCTTGTTAGTCTGTACTTGCTCCAGGCGCAATGCACTTCCCTTTGAAGAGTTGCTAGCTAGCTTTAAGAAGCACTAACTACACATCACATTAGACCCCAGCTGATGTATCCAACAATAAACAATGTGGTTAGCGCCAGCTTCCCACTGAAATTGTTTAAGGGTATGAAGTTGGCATCCAACCTTCCAGTCAACGGACATGGATTAACCAGGCATTGTGATCCCTGTACCCACTCTTTGGGGGCTGTCAAATGTAACCAGTTTATATTTTTACATTATTTCTTTTAGAAGTATTTGTGTGACATGATACAAAGCACAAAAGATTATCCTGGAAGCCGCCGCAGATTATTTTCGAGAGACAGAATAATGCCAGAAGCAATCTGATTTATTGTGCGAACTGACAGTTGGAACACACTGATGCGTCTGATGTGCAAACTGACGGCAGCTGCTTGCACAGAAATTAACTTATAATCAAATACATCCCCAGATGTTATCAAAAGAACATGTAATATAAACAGAAGCAAATGGCGAGCACGGCATTCAAGCGGTAATTTAATCTTAGTATCAGGCAATCGATGTAATCCGTTCTAACACAAGCAGATTTGATACACATCTTTGCTTTCAATCACAGGTAGTCATTACCCCTCACCCTTGCCATGTGAAATATCCATTTCTGATTCCTAAATTACACTAAATCTAGACCTTGCACTTGATCCCTGAATGATAGATTGAAGAACAGAGCATTAGGCAGAACATCTGTTTTATATATATATAAGACCTATTATCAGAATATAACTGGTGATAACATTGAACCTGTTGTAATGTGACCAATGTTAACAAGCTGTAAGGGTCAACCAACCCAGTAACCCATGTTTAAAAATTGGTAAGTCATGTTGCATCTTTATAGAACCTTAGTTAGGCCGCACTTGGAATATTGTGTTCAATTCTGGTCACCACACTACCAGAAAGATGTGCAGACTTTGGAGAGGGCAGAGAAAAGATTTACCAGGATGTTGCTTGGTATAGAGGGCATTAGCCATGAGTAAGGGTTGGAGAAACTTTGTTTGTTCTCACTGGAATGACGAAGGTTGAGGGGCAACCTGATAGAAGTCTACAAGATTATGAGAGGCATGGACAGAGTGGATAGTCAGAAGCTTTCTCCCAGGGTGGAAGAGTCAATTACTAGGGGGCACAGGTTTAAGGTGCAAGGGGCAAGGTTTAAAGGAGATGTACGAGGCAGATTTTTTATACAGAGAATAGTGGGTGCCTGGAACTCATTGCAGGGAGAGGTAGTGGAAGTGAATACGATAGTGACTTTTAAGAGGCGTCTTGACAAATACATGAGTAGGATGGGAATAGAGGGATATGGTCCCCAGAAACGTAGGGGGTTTTAGTTCAGTCGGGCAGCATGGTCAATGCAGGCTTAGAGGGCAGAAGGGCCTGTTCCTGTGCTGTAATTTTCTTTGTTTTTTGTTCTTTAAGCAATGACAGAATGATGTGATGACCAGCTGACCAGGTGACTCAGTATAATTAAGAACCTTTTGGGAATTATTAAATTGCATGGAGTTTAACCGGGTGAGGCCTCAAGTGTTGGAGTAATGAAGTTTCTTTGTTGAACCTTTGATATATAAGTTGGAATAAGTTTTGTTATATTTTTATTGTCTACACAGGAAGAGTACACGTACACCTTCCTTATATTAAGTTGATCTTTCTCTACACCACAACTATGACTGTAATACTATATTCTGCATCTTCTTTCCTTCTCCCCATTTACTCTATGAATGGTGTGCATGTCAGTACAGCACGCACGAAACAATACTTTTCGCTGTCTCAAAATATATGTGACAATAATTAAATCAAACTAAATAAAAATCAAATGTGGGAAGCACATTTCCTGAACAATTGGAGGCATTTCTGAATCGTATAAGGTCAAATACCTATTGTTCCATTATTGTTGCATCAAATGTCTTCTATGGTTCAATGGGTAGTACTCATGCCTCTGCGACAAGAGAATCAAATCCCATGCGATGGGCTTGAGCACAAAAATCTAGGCTCAAGGAAAGGGCTGAGGGAGAGCTACACTCTCAGCGATGCATTCTTTCAGAAAATAAACAGTAAACTGAGAACTGTTTTCCCTCTTTAAGATGGACATTAAAAATTCCATGGCACTGATTTGAAGAGGAGGGGAGGAAATCTCCCCTGTCTCCTGGCCACAATTCATCCGTTGGTTAATACCAGTAAAAAAAAGTTACCTGGTTAATATCACATTGCTGTATGAAAGCTTGCTATGTGGCTGCATTTTCTTACATTATAAGAATTAACACATTTAATTGGAGCTCTGGAATGTCCTGGAGACAAGAAAGATGCAATTTAAATGTGCTTATCTTATCCTATAAATAAGCAGTATGTGTCTATCAAGATCAGGCACCTGCTGTTAGTCGAGAACACGAGAAAAACATCAAAAGGTTCAATAAGCAAGTGCCCTTAAAAAGCCTCAAGTCCAACGCCTTGAAAATTCCTTGTGATATTTATTTTGATGTTAGCACGACTAATGGTTTCCAATGGGGGGTACCATAAGCATAGACATGGGTCAAGGGTGGAGGAGGAAAAACACATTGTTAAGATGGCGGCGCGGGCTCGTTGGGCCGAAGGGCCTGTTTCCCATGCTGTGTTGTTTTTTGTTCTAATCCACCTAACCTGCACATTTTTGGACTGTGGGTGGAAACTGGAGCACCTGGCAGGAAACCCACACCGACACAGGGGAGAATGTACAAACTCCACACAGATAGTGACCCAAGCCGGGAACTGAACCCAACTCCCTAGGGCTGTAAGGCAGCAGTGCTAGCCACTGTGCCACCGTGCCGTTCTAAGAGATGGGTGAGATCCATGCTGCGGTTCAGCTTTTGGGTCAGCAAGTAGAGACTGAGGTAATTACCATAGTATCGCTGTGAAGCAGCAGTCAGCCTGATGCTTTATCGATGATGTTGCCATGGATGTGGCGCTGGCAAGGCAAACACAGAAGTGTCGGAGAAATCTTATTTTCCCCCTCTGCTATTCATTGTGTGTAAACAACACCTTTGCGCTTCCTAATATTGTTCAGATAATAAAATATCGCAGGTTGATTCACAAGAGGGTTTCTGAACAGAATTTGACGCTGAGTCGAAAAGAGGGATATAAGGTGAGGTCACCAAAAGGTTTTGAGGAGCGTCTTAGAGGAGAAAGACGGAGAGATTGAGGAGGGGTACTTGAGTTGCTCAGTAGCTGAAAGTGTGAAACCTAATGAGGGAGCCTTTGGGACTGGAGGAATGCTGAGACATCCAAGAGTTGCCAGACTGGACTTACAGAATCATAGAATCCCTACAGTGCAGAAGGAGACCATTCGGCCCATCAAGTCTGCACCAAAATCAATCCCACAAAGGCACTATTCCTGTAACCCTACATATTTACCCTGCTAACCCCTTGAACCTACACATCTTGGGACACTAAGGGTCAATTCAGCATTGCCAATCAACTTAAACCACACATGTTTGGGCTGTGAGAGGAAACCGGAGCACCCAGAGGAAACCCATGCAGACAAGGGGAAAATGTGCAAACTCCACACAGACAGAGATGGAGACGAGATGACAGACACTGCGGATTTGTATTTGAGGCAGGGGATTTACATATTCGGGGCTTACCGGGGCAGCGACAGTACAGATGAATGGTACTCGGTGTGAGTAGTTCTAAATATGCTCAAGCTTTATGTTTAAGCTTTAAGTTTATTTATTACTGTCACAAGTAGGCTTATATTAACACTGCAATTAAGTTACAGTGAAAATCCCCCACTTCCAAACTCTGGATACACTGAGAGAGAATTTAGCACGGCCAAAGCCCTAACTAGCACATCTTTCAGATGTGGGAGGAAACTAGAGCACCCAGAGGAAACCCACGCAGAGACGGGGAGAACGTGCAGACTCCGCACACACAGCCATCCGATCCGGGAATCGAACTTGGGTCCCTGGCGCTGTGAGGCAGCAGTGCTAACTACTGTGCTATGGAAGATGTAAAGGAGCAGGACGGAAAGATAGATTAGGATGAAATTTGCACGGGTGTCATTGGACGGAGTTAAATGAGAATTAATAACCTAATTTGCTTACAAGTTATAGAAGGCTGAGTGGTATGAGAAGATTGATTTGATTTGATTTATTATTATCATATGTATTAGTATACAGTGTTGTTTCTTCCACGCTATACAGACAAAGCATACCATTTGTAAAGAAGGAAAGATGAGAGTGCAGATTATATTGTTACAGTCATAGCTAAGGTGTAGAGAAAGATCAATTTAGTGTAAGCAAGGGAGAGGCGAGTTGACATTCTTTGATCCTTTTACCTGTATAAGGGCAGTATGCAGTTAGGACTGTAGTATGCTCCTCCTGCGAGATGTGGGAAATCAGGGAGCAATCTAGTCTTGCTGACAACTTAGGCTGCAGGAAATGTGTCCAGCTGCAGCTGCTCACAGACTGCATTGTTTGATTAGAACAGCAGATGGACACACTGTGGAGCATACAGGGAGCAGAGAGTATGATAGACACTAGTTATAGGGAGGTTGTCACACCACAGGTTCAGTCAAGTTGATGCCTGCCATGAGAGGCAGGCAGGTAGTGCAGGAGTCTCCTGTGGCTGTTCCACTTTCAAACAGGTATACTGTTTTGGATACAGTTGAGGGGGATAGCCTATCAGGAGGAGATACCAGTAGCAGACAGGCTTGTGGAACTATACTTGGTTCTGCTGTAGAGCATGGTCGGACAAAGAGCTCCAGGGTTAAAAAAAAGGGGCGGCAAGGACAAATAGGACCTGTTTGCAAGCTGCAAACCTCTATGATTCTATAAGGTAGGTCCATTCAAAGGTCTGATGGCAGACTGAAGAAGCAGTTCTTGAGTTGGTCGGTTCACGTTTTCAGAATTTTGTATCTTTTTATCGATGGAAGAGAGTATATTGGCACGTACCCTGTACTGCCTATTTATGATGCCCTCAGCATGCCTTTGCCAAAGACCAGCATGTCCTCCTTTATGGGGGATGAAAAGCCTGAGGCTGGAAAGAACACTGTTTGTGATAAATCTCTCTCTCGCTCTCTCTGTCTCTCGCCTGGCGTAGGCTGTATCCTTTTTGAAGAGGAATGTCCTCTAGTTGCTAAAAATAACAGACAAACCTGAACCTAGGCAGGCGAGCCTCATAGGCAGATGACACATGAATAAAACTAGCAATTACATACCTTGAGGGTTTTATCTGCACTTTCATGCTTACAAGGTATGTAATTGCTAGTTTCATTCAATTGCAGGTGAAAGCTGAACTATAATGGACAAGCTCTTGAAGTAATACAAAGGGAGGTGATAGAAGCACGCTGAGGATAAAAGTACTTTGAAAGCGTAGTGGCTTTATCTTTCCTTGCTTGAAAATGCATCACGGTGCAGTACTGAGTAGCCATGCACAGTTGGGGTGGGGGGCTTTATGGGCTATTGCTGGGGGCAGGAGTGGTGGGAGTGGGGTCGGTGGGGGGGATTGTTATTTCTGTGGCATGTTGTCTACTGTTCCCTAGGCACTCACTCGAGGCAGCTTTCACCTCATTGTCCTAAAGGCATCCAACCTGCCTCCTCCACCACAGTATCAGGCCATACTTTCCAGATCCTAACCACTCCTGGTGTGAAAACTCTTTTTCTCAAGCCATCATTGTACTATCCACTCTTTGATTTGATTTATTATTGTCATATGCATTAACATACAGTGAAAAGTATTGTTTCTTGTGTGCTCTGCAGACAAAGCATACTGTTCATAGAGAAGGAAAGGAGTTAGTGCAGGATGTAGTGTTACAGTCATAGCTAGGGCATAGAGAAAGATTAGCTTAATGCAAAGTAAGTCCATTCAAAAGTGTGATAGCAGCAGGGAAGAAGCTGTTCTTGAGTCAATTGGTATGTGACCTCAGACTTTTGTATCATTTTCCTGGCGGAAGACAGTAGAAGAGAGAATGTCCGGGGTGCATGGGATCTTTAATTATGCTAGCTACTTTGCTGAGACAGTGGGAAGTGTAGACAGAGTCAATGGATGGGAGGTGTTTTTGCATGATGAATTAAGCTACATTCATGATCTTTTGTAGTTCCTTGCAGTCTTGGGCAGAGCAGGAGCCATACCAAGCTGTAATAAACCAGAAAGAATGCTTTCTATGATGCATCTGTAAAAGTTGGTGAGAGTCATAGCTGACATACCAAATTTCCTTAGTCTTCTGAGAAAGTAGAGACGTTAGTGTGCTTTCTTAACTATAGTATCAAGCGGCAGAGGAAAATCTACTCATTTACCTTAACACGGTGGCACAGTTGTTGACATTGCTGCCTCACAGCGCCAGGGACCAGGGTTCAATTTCGACCTTGGGTCTGTGTGGGGCTAATACTTTCTCCCCTACTATCCCAAGATGTGTAGTTTGGACGGGACTAGCCATGGCAAATATGTGGGATTGTAGGGATAGGGTGAGGAAGAGGGCCTGGGTGAATTACTGTCAGAGAGTTGGTGCAGATTTGATTGCATTGTAGAAATCCTATGATAACAATTGTGGCACGGTGGTTAGCAGTGCTACCTCACAGTGCCAGGGATCTGGGTTCAATTCTGGCCTCGAGTCATTGTCTGTGTGGAACTGATACATTCTCCCCGTGTCTGTGTGGGCTTCCTCTGGGTACTGCGGTTCCCTCCCACAGTCCAAAAATGCGCGGGTTAGTTTGATTGGCCGTGCTAAATCGCCCCTTAGTGTCAGTGTGACAAGCAGGGCAAATACATGGTGTTACGGGGATAGAGCCTGGGTGGAATTGTTGTTGATGCCACTTTATTCCACCTGTCGACCTTGCTTCAGGCTGCAATGACAAAAGAAAAGACAGTTTCCATTCCTACCGCTACGGATAGAGCCACGCTCGGTTGCTGCAGAAGAAAAAATCTCTTCAGTAAAGTGCAGTG
The DNA here is from genome assembly GCF_965287045.1 of Carcharhinus amblyrhynchos. Lineage (NCBI taxonomy): Eukaryota > Metazoa > Chordata > Chondrichthyes > Carcharhiniformes > Carcharhinidae > Carcharhinus > Carcharhinus amblyrhynchos. Next base: position 9,449,229 of record NC_137328.1, read on the forward strand.
CTGAGATGAGTATCCTTTAGGGAGAGGTGGGACACTGGGTGGTAATGGAGGGATAGATAACCAGGACGAGGCAATTGATCAGGGAATGTTGTGACAGCTGATGAAGTAATTGAAGTATATTTGCAATTGGGAATTCGTATTTCCAGGAATGAAAAGAATCAATTTGGCTGTGGGATCTATCCGGGGAGAAGCTCAAAGTTAAATTGAGATGGCAGGATAACATATCCCCCAGGTAACGAACCTGCTCATAAATTTACCGCAGCGTTTTTGTTGATCTGTCCAAGCGAATTGTATTGTACAAAGATCTACCCATCCATCACCAACCCCCAGTGTAAAACAGTAAAGCACTATTGTTTCTACAGTTTGGATTTTTTTTTCAGACCAGAAGTGGAACAAAAATACAAAAGTAAATCACTCAAGTTCGCCTGAGCAGCAGAGCACATACCCTGTGCCAATCTGAGCGTGAAAGGAAGCTCAGAACAAGAACAATGGAAGGAAAGGCCAACCACAATTGACAACCACCTCAGCATGTCTGCAGGGAAATGTCAGCTCTTCTCTAACCCAACATAATGATGCCTGAACAGCGACACAGCTCACCTCGAACCCCACCTTCAAACCCCTATCACAATATTACTCCACCTGAAGAAACATGACCTGAGATTAAAAATTCATATTTGCCATGAAATTAAGTTTATTTATTAGTGTCACAAGTAAGCTTATATTAACACTGTAAATGAAGTTACAGTGAAAATCCCCTAGTCGCCACATTCCAGTGCTTGCTCGGGTACACTGAGGGAGAATTTAGTGCCTAACCAGCACATCTTACGGACTGTGGGTGGGAACCGGATCATGGGAGGAAACCCACGCAGACACGGAGAGAATGTGCAGACTCCGCACAGACAGTGAGCTTAGCCTGGAATCGAACCCGGGTCCCTGGCACTATGAAGCAGCAACGCTAACAACTGTGCTTCCGTGCCGCCCCTAAATTGGGACACTAGGATGTAAGTGCTTTGCATATTTGTCTGAAAATCCTGTCATTATTTTACGAGTGGCATTAGCAAGATTGAGGTGAAAGGGTTGAGCGTCAATTATTCCATTGCATAACTCCAACACTGCTTGTTTCTCAGGCTGAGCTATTCTGAGCATGAAGACCATCCTGCCTGTTGTGGGAGTACAGCAAGGAATTAGCATCACTTGTAAAGTCACTAAAACAGGCTAAGTTCATATGTCAGTGGTTTAAAGAGCTGCACATTAATTACATTGCATTATCCTCAACAGGGTTTCCCATAAGTGCTGATTGAAAGCTCTTCATCTATTGACGTAGTCACATCGACTGCAGTAATGTTGACTCCATCCATAATGTGCAGCAGTGGATCTTGAAGTTATTCCCGGCCAACGGAAAGTGAAGGCACAGCCTAAGGCATAAATTCAGGATTAAGAAGATCCACAGGATGGATAATAATCGAACCAGGCCCCATGTTCCTTCACGATATTACCCCACCCTACCTGTGGCTTGCCATTTTAACTCAGACATTTGCTCTCATTTTGGCCTGTTGCTACGCTCCAGTGAAGCCCAACACAAGCAGGAGGAATAACATCTCCTGGTTGGACAGGTTGAAGTCATAGGGTGGGATTTTCTGGCCACGCTAGCCCCAAGAGCAGAAATTCCCACCGGAGGCCAATGGACATTTTCATGGTTCCTGTCCTGCTTGCTACAATTCCTGGGGTGGGCTGGATGGGAAGATACCAACCATAGAATCTTAGAGTCCCAACAGTGCAAAAGGAGGCCATTCCGCCCTTCACGTCTACATCGACTCTCCAACTGAGCATCTTACCCAGGCCCTTTCCCCTGCCCTATCCTTGTAACCCCACATATTTATCCCGCTGATCTCCCTAACCTACTTACAACTTTGGATATGAAGAGGCAATTTAGCTTGGCCGATCCACCCAACCTGCACTTCTTTGGATTGTAGGAGGAAACTGGGGCACCCGTTGGAGACCCATCCAGACACAGGGAGAACATGCAAACTCCACACAGCCAATGACCCAAGGTTAGAATTGAATCTGGATCCTTGGCATTATGAGGTAGCAGTGCTAACCACTGTGCCACCTCTCAAGTCATTGGGACTCAATGTTGAGTTTGGCAACTTTACATTGTGACTTTTCCCCTCCATCTCAAACCCCTTTTTAAAATAGCCCATAAATGTATTGTCCCAATGCAACGCCCCCTCCCCCTCACACATCAATCTTTTGCTCTTAAAATTGTTATGTTTTGTTACAATCACCCACAGCTCTAACACATTCCCCTTCCCTTCAGTTGTGACCCAGAGTCAAGGGACTCAAAATTAACTCTGTTTCTCTCCGAATAGATGCTGCCAGACCTGCTGAATTTTTCCAGCATCTTATGTCCTTGTCTACCATCGCAGTACTTTCATTGGTGATATGGTCTAATTGGCTAGTTGCCTCTTGAAAAATCATGCCCAGTTTCTCTCCATTAACAGGACAAAGGGTCAGCAAATTGAATCAAATGCTTCTCTTGAGAGAAACAGAGGGAATCTAACATTCCTTAATCCCCATACCTCAGCAAAGAAGTGAGAAGGATATATTTTGATTTTGTTTGAGTTTTTATTGTTATATCTATTAGCGTACAGCGAGAAGAATTGTTACTTGCGCACTATACAGACAAAACATACCGTTCATAGAGAAGGAAAGGAGAGAATGCAGAATATAGTCTTACAGTCATAGCTAGGGTGTAGTGAATGATCAACTTAGTGCGAGGTAGGTCCATTCAAAAGTCTGATGGCAGCAGGGAAGAAGCTGTTCTTGAGTCGGTTGGTGTGTGACCTCAGACTTTTGTATCTTTTTCCAGACGGAAGTAGGTGGAAGAGAGAACGTCTGGGGTGTGTGGGGCCCTTAATTATGCTGGCTGCTTTTCTAGGGCAGTGGGAAGTCTAGACAGAGTCAATGGATGGGGGTTTGTTTGCGGGACGGACTGGGCTACATTCACAACTCTTTGGATAGGGAGGAAATCCTCCTGGAACCTTCTGCCAGAGGTAGACAAAATACTTGGTTCTTGTAATTAACCACTCAACATTTGGGGAATTATGGAACACAAAGTCATATGGTCCATGTGGGCAGAACAGTGGTTAGCCCTGCTAACCACTGGAATCAATTCCAGCCTTGGGCGACTGTCAATGTGGGGCTTACGTGTTCTCCCCGTTTCTGCATGGGTTTCCTTCGGGTGCTCCAGTTTCCTCCCGCAGTCCGAAGGTGTGTAGAGTAAGAAGTCGCACAACACCAGGTTAAAGTCCAACAGGTTTATTTGGAATCACGACCTTTCAGTGTCATGCCCTTCATCAGGTGAGTCACTTGGTAAAGAAGCAGTGCTCCAAAAGTTCATGATTGTAGATAAACCTGTTGGACTTTAGCCTAGTGTTGTGAGATTTCTTTCTGTGCCCACCCCAGTCCAATGCTGGCATCTCCACATCAAACGTGTGTATGTTAGAGGATTTAGTGGGGTAAAAAACATGGGATTTAAGGTCTGGGTGGGATGCTCTGTTGGAAAGTGGGTACAGAGTAGCCTGCTCCTGTACTGTAGAGATTCTCTGATTATATGTGACAGAATTCCCAACTAAGTGTCACATTTCACAGAATGTCCCAAAACATTTCACATTTGGCCAAGGGCTTTTTCAATGTTGCCACCATTATATCCCACAACATGATGTGGAGATGTTGGCGTTGGACTGAGGTAAACACAGTTTACATCAGGTTAAAGTCCAACAGGTTTATTTGGTAGCAAAAGCCACCAGCTTTCGGAACGCTGGCTGCCCCTTCGTCACCTGATGAAGGAGCAGCGCTCCGAAAGCTGGTGGCTTTTGCTACCAAATAAACCTGTTGGACTTTAACCTGGTGTTGTGGGACTTCTTACTGTGTATATCCCAGAGCACACAGCTTCCAATTTTATGCATAGCAAGGTTCCACAAACAAGTTTTACCCGAGCCTCATCCTGATGTAGTATGCTATTGATATGCCTAATGAATTTAAGGATCAAAGAATCGCTGCGGTGGCAATATACGCTCCAGGTAGCTGGGAATGAAAAGCCTGGGGCATGGTCTCTATCTCAACCCTTGTTATTATGTATCAAGGTGTTAACTGAACGTAGTGTTGCACATTGCAGATCATAAGGAATGTAGGATCTCATTCATTAATTTGCTTGATGACGGATAACTAGAATATCTAATAGAAAACGCAAAAAAATGCAACGCATAAATTTTGATAATACTTTCACATTAAATTCACATTTTGACAGCGTATGCATTAAAGACAAATCACAGTATGTAAATACCCAAATGTTCCTTCAATATGGGTAACTAATGCTTTGACACATATGCTTCAAGGTGTTTTGGTGATGGATAATTATTGGCCTCCTCTTTGAGGTAATGCCATATGGGATTACTGCAACCACCTGAAAGGACAGCTGGGGCTTGAGTTTAATATCTCATCTGAAAGACAGTGCTTCTGACTGGAGTCTCAGCCTGAATTTTGTGTTCACATTCAGGATTTGAATCCTCAGCCTTCCAATGCAGAGATAAGAGCGCCAACTGAGCCAAAGCTGGCACCCACTGACAGTATGGTGTTCCCAACCACAGCAGAAAGACAAGAACTGAAACTCACATGCTACGGGTGGCACGATAGCACATTAGTTATCACTGCTGCCTCACAGTGTCAGGGATCCAGGTTCAATTCCTGCCTCGGGTCATTGTCTATGTGGAGTTTGCACTTTCTCCCCGTATCTACGTGGATTTCCTCCAGGTGCTCTGGTTTCCTCCCACAGTCCAAAGATATGCGGGTGAAGTTGAATGACCGTGCTAAGTTGCCCCTTAGTGTCAAGAGGATTAGCAGGGTAATTGTGTAGGGTTGTGGGATTAGGGCCTGGGTGGGATGTGGTTGGTACAGACTCGATGGGCCAAATGGCCTCTTTCTGTACTGTAGGGATTCGATGATGATCTCATTTGATGTTAATACTGAGCAAGTCAGAATCTGGAATGAAATCTGGTTTGATAGATTCTAATCATACATTTCCTTACAAATCATAGAGGACACTGTGGTTAACATGGCTGCCTCACAGCATCAGGGATCTGGGTTCGATTCTCCGCTTGGGTCACTATCTCTGTGGAGTCTACATGTTCTCCCTGTGTCTGCATGGGTTTTCTCTGGGTGCTCTGGTCTCCTCCCACAGTCCAAAAGACGTGCTGGTCTGGTGCAATGGCCATGCTAAATTCTCCTTCCGTGTTACCTGAACAGACACCGGAGTTGGCGACTAGGGGATTTTCACAGTAACTTCATTGCAATGCTAATGTAAGTCCACTTCTGAGACTAATAAATAAACTTATAAAGGACTTAAGAAAATTACTGAACACATCCACAGGGATCTGCTGATGACATTTTAACACAGAAATATTTATCAAAGAAGAGAAACGAACGTAATTGCACCAGCAGAGGTTGGAAGAATTTCAATGCAAACACAAAAGGGTGATTCAGATATTCACTATTCTTTCACTCTTTATACACATGTAAAAATTTAGAAAGATAAAACAATTTACAATCTTATAATCTAATATTCAGTATAGAGTCATAGAGACATAGAGATTTACAGCATGGAAACAGGCCCTTCGGCCCAACTTGTCCATGCTGCCCTTTTTTTTAAACCCCTAAGCTAATCCCAATTGCTCACATTTGGCCCATATCGCTCTACACCCATCATATCCATGTAACTATCTACATACTTTTTAAAAGACAAAATTGTACCTGCCTCTACTACTACCTCTGGCAGCTTGTTCTAGATGCTCTGTGTGAAAAAAAATGCCCTCTGGATACTTTTCTATCTCTCTCCTTTCACCTTAAACTTATGCCCTCTAGTTTTAGACTTCCCTACCTTTGGGAAAAGATAGTGACTACATTGCTGACCTGTGCCTCTCATTATTTTATAGACCTCTATAAAGGTCACCCCTCTGCCTCCTACGCTCCAGAGAAAAAGGCTCCAGTCTATCCAGGCTCTCCTTATAACTCAATCCATCATCCTAGTAAATCTTTCCTGCACTCTTTCTAGTTTAATAATATCCTTTCTATAGTAGGGTGACCAGAATTGCACACAGTATTCCAAGCGTGGCCTTACCAATGTCTTGTACAATTCAACAAGATGTCCCAACTCCTGTATTCAATATTCTGACTGATGAAACCAAGCATGTCGAATGCCTTCTTCACCACTCTGTCCACCTGTGACTCCACTTTCAAGGAGCTATGAACATGTACCCCTAGAGCTCTTTGTTCTGTAACTTTCCCCAATGACCTACCATTAACTGAGCAAGTCCTGCCCTGGTTCAATCTACCAAAATGCTTTACCTCGCATCGTCTAAATTAAACTCCATCTGCCATTCATCAGCTCACTGGCCCAATTGATCAAGATTGCTTGCAATTAGAGATAAACCTTCCTCATTGTCCACTGTGCCACCAATCTTAGTGTCATCTGCAAACTTACTAACAACGCCTCCAATATTGTCATCAAATCATTAATATAAATGACAAATAACAGTGGATCCAGCATTGATCCTTAAGGCACACTGCTGGTCACAGATCTCCAGTTTGAAAAACAACTCTCTACAAACATTCTCTGGCTTCTGTCAAGAAGCCAATTTTATATCCATTTAGATACTCACCCTGGTTCCTGTGAGATTTAACCTTATGCAACAACCTACTGTGCGGTGTCTTGTCAAAGGCCTTGCTAAAGTCCATGTAGACAACATCAACTGCCTTCTTGGTTACCCCTTCAAAAAACTCAATCAAATTTGAGAGACATGATTTTCCACTCACAAAGCCATGCTGACTGTCTCCTTTGAGGGAGGCGATGGCCAAGTGGTATTATCACTAGACTATTAATCCAGAAATTCTATGTTCTATGTTCTATGTTTAATCAGCCCCTAGACCTCTAAGTGCCTAAAGATCCTGTCTGTCAAAATATCTTCCAACAATTTACCCACCACAGATGTGAGGTTCACTAGCCTGTAGTTCCCAGGCTTTTTCCTGCAGCTCTTTTTAAACAAAGTCACAACATTTGCCACTCTCCAATCTTCAGGTATCGCACCCGTGACAATTGATGATTCAAATATCTCGGCTAGGGGACCCACAATTTCCTCCCTAGCCTCCCACAATGTCCTGGGATACAATTCATCACGTCCAAGGGAGTTATCTATTTTGATGCACTTTAAGACTTCCAGCACCTCCTTCTCTGTAATATGTATATTCTTCAAGACATCACCATTTATTTCCCCAGTATATGTCTGCATTTTATGTGAATTAATATACATGCTGTAGTCAGATGCACCATACTACAAAAGTAAAAGACAGACATGACCAAAGCAGATTCCATGGATTTCTCAACAACCCACCCACACCTTGTGAACAAATCACTGAAATTTTGTCTTTCTCAAGAGGGTTTCCAACCTCCACATTTAAAGACCTTATATTGGAATTCTCTCCAAATGTTGTTCTCACTCAGTCACCTGCAACGATGGCCCACCTTCAGGGTTTCAATCTTGCCTTCTGAGATACGTGTCCCTTGGATCTCCGTGTACACTCAAGCTTCACTTTCCAAAAACAATTTCAGATCCTTGGTCATGCCAAGCAGAACACCACCTCTCCAAAACGCCTGTAGGAAGGAATCACCAGTCTTCGGATGCCGCCTTGGATCTGCAGGGTATTTCTCATGGCCGCTTCACTTTAAGTCTGCTCCTCGCAGCTCTCTCCTTAACCCCATAAGACCATAAGACATAGGAGCAGAAATAGACCACTCGGCCAATTGTATCTGATCTGCCATTCAATCATGGCTAATATTTTTGTCATCCACATTCTCCTGCTTTTTCCCCATAACCCCTGATCCCTTTATTAATCAAGAACCTATCTATCTCTGTCTTAAAGATGCTCAATGACCTGGCCTTGTGTGGCAAAGAGTTTTACAGACTGACCATTCTCCGGCTGAAGAAATTCCTCCTCATCTCTGTTTTAAAGGATCATTCCTTTAGTCTGAGGGTGTGCCATCTAGTTCTAGTTTTTCCTACTAGTGGAAACATCCTCTCCACGTCCACTCTATCCAGGCCTCACAGTATCCTGTAAGTTTCAATAAGATCCCCCGTCACCCTTCTAAACTCCATCAAGACCCAAAGTCCTTACCCATTCCTCAAATGCTATTGCTCTGCTCCTTCCTTCTTACCTGAGTTTTGGGATCACTTTCAGATCTCTGTCTTTGTCCTTGTCTGGGACTTCCTTCTGGGATGTCTTCCAGCACAATAGTGCCCCATAAGCAGGTCATTTGACCTTTTTTTTGTACCGTTCAACTCTTCCTCTGTGCAGATGTGCAGGGCCATTCCCCAGCCTACAAAATGTAAAAGACACAAACTGCGCATATGTAGTCATTTCCAATGCGGAAGACAGGAGATTCATTGAAAATCACATCTCATGACCTCTGAAGTTAAATATTTGAGTTTCATCACATGTGATGCATTGAAATTGCAACACAAGAACAGGCCATTCAGCCAAACCAGTCCATGCTGTCCTTGTCCTTCACATGGACATCCATGCTATCAGGATAAACTTCTACTCCTTTTATCCTAATGTGTTTATTCAGCTTTCCCCCTTAGATGCCGCTCGCCTCAGCTACTGCTTTTGGTAACAAGTTGCGCATTCTAATCATCAATTAAAATTGGATATTGCATCAAAAGTATCACCTGTTAATGAGTCAAGAGTAACAGAAAACTAACACAGTCACGTACATAGCTTGTTATTCTCAGGATTTGCTTTTATTAAGGTGCCTCTTTTAATTTCATGGAAGTCTTCTGTTGCACAATCGTTACAGAAGGCAAGAAAATAAGCTTGATCAAAATAATTACATCATCATGATGCCTGAAAGCTGTTTTAGTATCTGGCATATACAAGAAACACTTGTATGCACAAACATCTCTGTTGAAGTATGTATATCAAGGCACCAGTTACCCATGTAGAGGAAACATTTAGGCCATTCAAACAGTGATTTGGTTCAATGTATGTCCTATAAAATTACAGATTTAATGTGAAGGTGCTATCAGCTGTTAGAAAATTGTGTGCAATGATTGTATTCAGCATTCTACTCCGGTTATCAGCAGCCGAGTACATTTGTGAGTGGGATCATGTATTCCTCATGTTATGCAGTGTGGCTTTACCCAGTTCACATCTGGGTAAATGATAGCAAAGTCCAGGGATCAAACAGAGATCCCCTCGGCATTTCACACCAGATAGTTGGAACATATGATTTGCCATCACAGTGATTCCCATTTTCAATGAAGGAACTGAACGCACACTCTATTAGGCTGAGCATCAACACTAAACTTCCCACCTTTTATTTAACAGTTGTTAGTATTCTCTTGGGTATCAGCAATCTAAATGTACACTCAATCAACTCTTAATACAAACAGTGCTGGACACCATGCATCCAATGCAAGGTCTTTAATTATTTATGCACAAGGAGAACCCTCAAACGGCCAACACGGGGTGACCGGAGCAGTTCTGAGGTTACAGAGAAACAGTCGATTACAGCAAATCAGGAACAAGAGATTTTTCACATCTTTCATTGTCATACATATCCACCAGTCATAGCCCTTTCCTATCCAATAGAAAACCAATCCTTCATTCGCATAATATGTCCCCATATCTTGCTATTTGGTAATCACCATGGTAACTTGTTCTTTGTTTTCATTCCACTGTCCCGACCCGGAATGCAGTGTTTATGGAACAAGGTTTCGGATATAGTCACTTATCCTGCACACCTCAGTGTTGGTCTTACTGAAAGCTGTGTTTGCCTAATAATCATTTTCCATTACGTGACAAGAGTATTTTTTGACACTTATGGAACTTTAATTTTCACAACTGTTGTAACCTAACTTCCACACAGTAACAAATGTGACAAACATTTCTGAATATTTCTACTCTTCATCATTCACATTGGAGGGGAATTAATACTGATATCCCCAAGGGTCAATGTTGAGACCACTATTCCTTATGATGGATATTTATGACCAGGATTTGGGTAATCTAAGGACCGAGTTTGCAAATGATGCGAACCTTGGAAATCTGGTTATCAGTGGGGAGAATGGGAGCAGATTCGGAAGGATATCTCATCTCGTAGAAGCCTACAGTGCAAAAGGAGCCTATTTGGCCCGTCAAATCTGCAGAGATCACAATCCCACCCAGGCCCTACCCCATAACCCCATATATGTGCCCCACAAATCCTTCTAACCTACGCATGCCAGGACGTTAAGGGGTAATTTTGCATGGCCAATCCAACTAACCTGCACATCTTTGGACTGTGGGAGGAAACCGGTACATGTCGAGAAAACCCGCACAGACACTGGGAGAATGTGCAAACCCCACACAGACAGTCACCCAAGCCAGGAATCGAACCCAGGTCCCTGGAGCTGTGAGGCAGCAGTGCTAACCACTGTGCCATCATGCGGCTCATCATTTTGAAGAGAATGTAGAGGGGTTTGCTAGAATGCTAACATAGATGCAGAGCTTCAGTTATGTTCAAAGAGCAGAGATATTGGAATGCGTTAAGGAGCGATTTGTTTGTTCTGTTCGACATCATGAAAGATTTTGACAGAATACATCATGAGGAACTGCTACCACTGGCAGAAGGGTCAGTGATCACAAGTTTAAGGTGATTGGCAAAAATCCCAGAGGCAATATGAGGAGGGAAATGTACAGCTAGTTGTTAAGATCTGAAGTACGCTTTCTGAAAGGATTGTGATAACGGACTCAGTAATCATTTCAAAAGGCAATTCAACCAGTACTTGAAGGGGAAAATATTGCAGGACAGTGAGACTATTTGGATAGCACTTTAGCTAACACAAGCTCAATGGACTCAATAGCTTCCTGCTGCAGTATGTGATTATATAAAAAATAATAAGAACACTTCCCCAAGCTAACATGAGTAGGTTTCTGGAAACAGTTTCCCCTTTGGTTGGCACGGTGGCACAGTGGTTAGCAATGTTGCCTCACAGCACCAGGGACCCAGGTTCAATTCCATGTCTGGGTGACTGACTGGGTGGAGTTTGCACGTCCTTCCCACGTCTATGTGGGTTTCCTCTCACAGCCCAAAGATGTGCGGGTTAGGTTGATTTGCAGAGTAAATGAGGGGGTCACGAGGATAGGGTCCACATACTTATCCTACTAATCCCCTGAAACTAAGGTGAATTTAGCAAGGCCAATCAACCTAACCCTCATATCTTTGGACTGTGGGAGGAAACTGGAGCACTCGGAGGAAACCCATGCTAAATTGCTCCTTCGTGTCCAAAGATAGACTAGGTAGATTAGCTATGGTAAATCTGTAGGGTTATGGGGATTGGTCAGGGGAAAGGGCCTGAGTAAGATATTCTGTCGGAGAGCCAGTGCAGACCCGATGGGCAAATGGCCTCCTACACTTTCGGTCTTCTAAGATTCTATGATTTCTTAGAACAAGAACAAAGAACAACCCAGCGCAGGAAACAGACCCTTTGGCCCAACGAGCCCGCGCCGCCGCATCCTCCTACACCTACCCTGCCCTGTGTGTGTGTGAGTGGAACCCCTAACTTAGCCAGATTCAGGGGAGAATAGTGTCAATTTGGTATACCAATCAGCCTAACAGCACATCTTTGGGGTGTGGGAGGAAACCGGAGTGCCCGGAGGAAACCCACGCAACCACAGGGAGAATGCGCAAACTCCCACAGACACAGGCCCAAATCCATGTATCTGCACAGCTAGCAGCGCTAGGTAGCGCAATGAGGAATAGCTGAGAATCTCTGTTGGCTAGACTACGATGGTAGACTTCTTTGCTCCATGTATTGCGTGCAATGGCTAATGCACCAAAAAGTATGCAAAGGCACTTATCCAGACATACTGAGCAGAACCACAGATAAATGACCAACTGGGCTACTAATCAACAACTGTAGCCGATTATTAGCCTCTGGCTTCTTGCTACGAAACCATCACATGGCTGTCAATCAAAACTAAGCAGTGAACAAACTGAGGGGGCTGAGATCTGTGGTAGTGCGTTACAAATCACTGGGGATGTCTGGTGATAACCTACACATGGAGCTATGGATAGTGATGTTAGAGATTCCAACTTTCTTTCCATTACTGAGGGAGGCGATGGCCAAGTGGTATTATCGCTAGACTATTAATCCAGAAACTCAGCTAATGTTCTGGGGACCTGGGTTCAAATCCTGCCAAAGTAGATGGAGGAATTTTAATTCAATAAAAAGTATTTGGAATTAAGTGTCTACTGATGATGATGAAACCATTGTCAATTGTTGGAAAAACTCACCAGGTTCGCTGAAGGAAATCAACCACTTTTACCTGGTTTAGCCTACAGGACGGCACAGTGGTTAGCACTGCTGCTTCCCAGCACCAGGGACCTGGGTTCAATTCCTGGCTTGGGTCACTGTCCATGTGGAGTTTGTACATAATCCCTGTGTCTGAGTGGGTTTCATCCCACATTCCAAAGATATTCAGGTTAGGTTGATTGACCTTGCTAAATTAACCTTAGTTTCAGGGGATTAGCAGGGTAAACGTGGGGTTTCAGCGATAGAGTGGGATTGTTGTTGGTGCAGGCTCAATAGCCTCCTTCTGTATTGTAGATATACTATGATTCTGTACGTGTGACTCCAGAGCCACAGCAATGCAGTTGACTCTCAACTGCCCTTGGGCAAACTAGGGATGGATGATAAATGCTGGACATCCAGTGATGCTCATGTTCCAGGAATGAATTATAAAAAAACATGGCTGACCAGGAATCTCTTCCACTCTTACTGCCTTTCATTGGCGTGTGTTGGAAGGATTTGCAGGTTAATTCTTGACCTATTTGGCTGAATGATGAGAACTTTCTTGGTCGACAGGCCCTGAAGTGGGACTCAAACCCAGGGCTCAGGGACTTACCCGCTGCGCCACGCGACCTCCTCCTACCTTTTAATCTGCACCAGAATATTAACTGTCCCATGCCGAGATCCTGTGAAGATGCATCATGAGCAATTAATTAACTAACATCTTAAGACTGGGCTGCCTTTCCTAATCGATTACTTTCGATGTTTAATGGAAGCTCAAGCCAGTTAAACGATTAACAGATTGAGCTTTTTATTGAGTACCAAGAATCAACAATTTATGGTTGATTAACTCAGGGAACCCATCCAGTTAACTCTTCTGGGTATAGGTGATTGTAGGTTGAAAATGCTAAGTTATTCAGGGCCTTTCTTTTGTAAAACCACTTGCACGTTATTAGTTTTTTTTCAAAATCTAAATCAATAAACTGATTCAGATAAAGAGATATCTCCTGCCAAGTAAGGGTTAAATGTCTGGAGAGTGCTGCTGATAATAGAATAGAATCATAGAATTTCCACAGCGCAGAAGGAGGCCATTCGGCCCATCGAGTCTGCACCAGCCACAATCCTGCCCAGCCCCTATTCTCTTAACCCCACATATTTACCATGTAAATCCCCTGACACAAGGGTCAGCGGGCGATCGTGGGGGGGGGTGGCGGTGGTGGTCGTCTGTCCCAACTGTCTGCCCCTCTACCACGGCCACATTCATGGCCAGGTGTCCCTGGAGAGGGAGCATGCTGTGTCTGTGGGCACAGTAGATGCCTTCTGTGCCCGCTGGGCACCGCAGGGGCTGAGGTGTGTTATAGACCCCGACAATCACATTTTGTTTTGACACGCCTTAAGTTTCCTTTGTACTTTTTGTTTTTGTTCAGGCTGTTCCCCTTCCTTTTGGGGGAACTGCCCCTCTTACTTCGTCCTAACGTAATTTGAGTTTGTTTACTTGGTTTGACCTAAACAAGAGCCCCCCCCCCGACACTAGGGTCAATTTACCATGGCCAATCAACCTAGCCCACAAATTTTTGTATTGTGGGAGGAAACTGGGGCACCTGGAGGAAACCCATGTGGACATGGGGAGAATGTGCAAATTCCAAACGGAAAGCGACCCAAGGCCGGAATCGAACCTGGGCCCCTGACGCTGTGACGTAGTAATGCTAACCATTGTGCCACCATGCTGCCCGCGATGCACTGGTTAATTTGCTCATGTAAAATGCCTGTCACATTATTTTAACAAAGCTGTTGATTTGTTTTATGCCGATCCCTTTGAGTGCAACAACTTGAATTTTTACAGCCCATTTAATGTAGCAAACCATCCCAAGGTGCCATCAATCAAACTTTGACACTGATCCGCAGAAGGAGATTTCAGGAACAAAATTCAACTCCACTACGCCAGTGATATAGGTATAATGTCCAAACCATGTTAAGGATCGTGGGGTTTAAACAAAAAGGAAAAGATGTATTTTGCACATGGAGATTCAAGCTAACATCAATAGATTTATTGCAGGAGCTACTGACTGCCAACTGAGCAAATAGATCCCACAGAGCTTGGTAAAGGAATAGATTCTGTAGAATAATGCCATAGACATTGCAGTGCAGAAGGAGGCCATTAGGCCCATCGAGTCTGCACTGACCACAATCCCACCCAGACCCTATTCCCATAACCCCACATATTTACCCTGCTCATCCCCGACACTAAGAGGTAATTTAGCATGGCCAATCCCCCTAACCACAACTCCTCCCTCTCAGACTTTGGGACGAAACCGGAGCAACCGGGGGAAATCAACGGGGAGAACGCGCAAACTCCACACAGACTGTATGACCTGAGGCCGGAATTGAACCCGAATCCCTGGTGATGTGAGGCAGCAGTGTGCCACCGTGCCACCCCATGGGTCAATAGATAGTGGTAAAGAGATAGTAAAATAAAGATTACTACTTATTAGTCACAAGTAAGACTTACATTAACACCGCAATGAAGTTACTGTGAAATTCCCCGAGTCATCACATTCCGGCACCTGTTTGAGTCAATGCACCTAACACGCATGTCTTTCAGAACGTGGGAGGAAACCAGAGCACCCAGAGGAAACCCACGCAGACACGGGGAGAATGTGCAAACTCCACACAAACAGTGACCCAAGGCGGGAAGCAGCACAGCTAACAACTGTGCTACCATGCCACCCTGTTATGTGTATCATATGTAACATAATATCAGAATTAAGTTAATTTGATTTGATTTAATATTGTCACATACTGAGATACAGTGAAAAGTATTGTTTCTTGCGCATCTACAGACAAAGCATATCATACATAGAGAAATAAAGGCAAGGGTGCAGAATGTAGTGTCACAGTTGGAGGTAGGGTGCAGAGAAAGGTCAACTTTATATAAGGTAGGTCCATTCAAAAGTCTGATGGCGGCAGGGAAGAAGCTGTTCTTGAGTTGGTTAGTATGTGACTTCAAACTTTTGTTGATAAGTGACCTCATCTTTTTCCCAACGGAAGCGACTGGGTGGGATTTAACAGCCGCACTTGTCCTGAAACCGTAAAATCCTGCCCAAGGTTAACGGACTTTTCCATGGTCCGCCCCTCACCTGCTATGATTCCCATGGCGGGCGGGATGGTAAATTCCGACCAATATGTCTGGGATGCGTGCGGTCCTTGACTATGCTGGCTGTTTTTCCGAGGCAGCGGGAAATGTAGTCAGTCAACGGATGGGAGGCTGGTTTGCGTGATAGGTTGGGCTTTGTTCACAACCCTTTATAGTTCCTTGGGCAGAGCAGGAGCCATACCAAGCTGTGATACAACCAAAATGAATGCTTTCTATGGTACATCTGTAAAGGTTGGAGAGGGTCTTAGTGGACATGTCAAATTTCCTTCGTCTTCTGAGAAAATAGAGGCATTGGTGGACGTTCTTAACTTTAGTGTCAGAGTGGAGTCATAAGCAAGGGGCAGAGAAGAGAAGAAAGAACAGTCTCTGCAAGGGAGAGGTGTATTTACCTAGAAGCTTGGAATTTACTATGATGTAAATGAAGGAGATTTTGAAGATCCTGACCAAAGTCAGACCTAAATCACTCATAAGCAGTGGGAAATATTCCCAATCCAGAACAATCCACACATTTCAATTTTGTTTATTAGTGTCACAGGTAAGGTTACATTAACACTGCAATGAAGTTACTGTGAAAATCCCTAGTCGCCACACTGCGGTGCCTGTTTGAGCACACTGAGGGAGAAGTTAGCATGGGCAATGCATCTAACCAGCACATCTTTCAGCCTGTGGGAGGAACCGGAGGAAACCCACACAGACACAGGGAGAACATGCAGTCTCCGCACAGACCGTCACCCCAGCTGGGAATCGAACCCGGGTCCCTGGCGCTGTGAGGCAGCAGTGCTAACTCACTGTGCCACCGTTACCTGAAGAAACATCCAAGTAGCACTCAAAAATGGGAACCAAACCACAAAGCGGAGTTCAGGAGCCTCCTCCCAAGATTGGAAAGAGATTGAGCAGCGAAGAATTCAGGGAGGGAACATCAGGGCTTTGGTATGTTCATAAATCAGTGTACATGCATGCTTCCACAGAAACTTGTGTTAATGTTTCTTTACAAAATAAAGTTGAATAAGCATCATGCGTTGGCCCTCATTTTTCTGGGAGGAATGTGCAATCTACACTGACATAAACTTTACTCAGTGTCTTCAATCACCAAAGAAAATAACTAATCCCAGGCGAAACTGGGGTGGATGATGAAAAACGTTTAGTGTTCTTCATTCTTCTGACCCCCTAAGGCAATCAAACAGAAACTTCACAATAGCAATCTAACATTTCAATCTGCATTATTCAATCTTCAATGGTTATATTCTACAGATGATATTTCCTTCCTCCCCGCAGCCCATAACCACATCCTTCTTATAGAGTATTTGATCATCTGTGTCAATACTCATCTCTATAATCTTCAATCTTATGCTTAAAGAGATATTTCCCGGGTCTTTGCAAGGGAATTAATTGATCAAACATTATCTACACTTTTTTTGATGGATTTTTTTTCAAACCATAGAACACCACAGCACAGAAACAGGCCTTTTGGCCCTTCTTGGCTGTGCCAAACCTTTTTTCTGCCTAGACCCACTGACCTGTACCTGGACCATATCCCTCCATACCCCTCTCATCCATGTACCTGTGCAAGTTTTTCTTAAATGTTAAATGTTTCTGCCCTGTCTTTGGAAATAAATATCTTCTTCCCTGCAAAAGGTTTGCCAATATGAATCCTTTGGTTCTGTGATTGTACTTTAAATCAAGTTAATTGCTCACTTCATAGAATGGCAAAGTCCATAAGGAGGCCATTCAGCCCAACATGTCTGTGTCAGTGCTTCCAAAAACCATTGACACCTATTTTACCTGGGCCTTTTAGCATTTTACCTGTACTGCAGCTCGCTCATTCATTATGAATGTACATATCCGATTTCAATATTTGATTTGACTTATTATTGTTGCATGTATTGGGATACAGTGAAAAGTATTGTTTCTTGCACGGTATAGAGACAAAGCATACCGTTCATAGAGAAGGAAAGGAGAGAGTGGAAGAGAAAATGCTGGGAAATTTCAGCAGGTCTGGTAGCATCTGTAAGGAGAGAAAAGAGCTGACAAACGGTCATCTGGACTGGAAACGTCAGCTCTTTTTTCTCCACTTATAAATGCTGCCAGACCTGCTGAGATTTTCCAGCATTTTCTCTTTTGGTTTCAGATTCCAGCATTTGCAATAATTTGCTTTTATTTAAGGAGAGAATGGAGAATGTAGTGTTACTGTCATAGCTAGGGTGTAGAGAAAGATCAACTTAGTGCGAGGTACATCCATTCAAAAGTCTGATGGCAGCAGGGAAGCAATTGTTCTTGAGTTGGTTAGTATGTGACCTCAGGCTTTTGTATCTTTTTTTCCGAATGGAAGAAGGTGGAAGAGAGTATGGCTGGGATTCATGGGTCCTTGATTATGCTGGCTGCTTTTCCGAGACAGTCAGAAGTGTAGACAGAGTCAGTGGATTGGAGGTTGGTTTGCATTATTTGTCAGTTTTCCAGAACTTTCTCCTCTCTTCACCTCATTATTCTTTTTTTCATTTGTTCAAGAGATTTGGGCATCGCTGGCTGGGCTCTCCTTGAGGGCATTCAAGTCACATGAAGTCCAGATTGAGTAAGGAGAGCAGGTTCCCTTCTCTAAATGATATTAGTGAACCAGATGGGGACAACTGGCTTGGCTTGTGTAGTGACTTCAATCAAGCTATTGAGGTTGGCCTATTGGAATATAAACTCCCTGATTAAAGAGTCAATTGATGGGCCAATCAGGGAGTGTTTCCCTTGTATTTAACCAGGGGTGTCAGTTCCTCTGACTCTACTGAAGGTAGACCGAGGGTATTCTGTGCACTGTTGTTGGTTTTGTAACGAAAGAGGTTTTGATGAAGGTACATCTGCTTCCAAAGACATGTTATAGCTGACTAGGCTATTTAAGAGTCAACCATATTGCTATGGCCCTTGCTGACTGGACTAGGTAAGGATGGAATTATTTCTTCCCAATAGGATCTTTGTGAGCCAGGTGGATTTTTAGGGTAGTCACCAATTTTTAATTCTACTATCTGTCATGATGGGATTTGAACTTGGGTCCCCAGAGCATTACCCTGGATCTCTGTATCACTAATCAAGTGATAATATCATTGTGCCATTGCAATATATATAAACCAGTAACTCCCACACACTATACTCAGTCTCATATGTTAACTTGGAGTCAATATATTAGCATGGAGGGAAAATTGGTTAACAAAGGGTAGCTAAGCATAACAATAAGCAGAGCATTTTAAAGTTGGTACACTGTGACAGGTGAAGAGCTCTAAGGATCAGTGTTGGGCCCTCAGCAACTCTTCTGCCTTTGTCTCTTCTGATAGAGCAATAGGAAAGTCTGCCGATGGTACAAAGTTTGGTGGGAGTGCAAGCTGTGAGGAGGCTGCAAAGGGATACAAACAGGTGGAGTAACACAGTGATGTGCTGTCAAGGCTCTCATCTAGCACTCATCAGGGCAGAATTCACAAGACTAGCAAGTGTAACAGGAACAACAAGTTATACTGCATGAGGAGTGTGCCAACTGTTGGCATGTGGGGGCTAATTGGCAGAGTTTTTTCAATGGAAAATACACCAGGATGCAGTTAACTGTCAAGCTTTGGCTTTAATTCAAATCAGGCAGGTGGACTCTAGTCAAGGAATTACGATGGGGAATGAACCACGGAATGGCTGTCTTCCAAGCTTTGGATTAGTTGAAATGCCTGGTCATTCTCCTTCAGTCTTGTTCAAAGGTCAGGGCCCCATGTTGCTTCTAGCATATGTATGTGAGACTAGGTTAAAGTCCAACAAGTTTTTTGGAATCATGAGTTTTTGGAGAGTCAGTCCTTCATCAGGTAAGTCTGATGAAGGGGCAATGCTCTGAAAGCTTGTGATTACAAATGATTCTTTTTGACTTTAACCTGGTGTTGTGAGACTTCTTACTGTACCCATCCCAGTCCAACACCACCATCTCCACATTGTACTATGAGACTGGCTGAGTAAATTGTTTACGCTCTGTGGTATTTAGAAGAATCAGAGCAATTTAATTGAGTCACAACAGAATATGAATTGGATTAGAACATAGAACAGTACAGGCCCTTCAGCCCTTGATGTGCACAGCTATGTCCAAACCCAAGATCAAACTGTCCCACTCCCTATCATTCTGGTGTGTTTCATGTGCCTATCCAATAACCGCTTAAAAGTTCCTAAAAGTGTCTAACTCCACTATCGCAGCAGGTAGTGCATTCCACACCCCAACCACTCTTTGAATGAAAAATCTACCTCAGACATCCCTCCTATGTCTCCCACCTTGAACCTTGTAGTTATGCCCCCTAGTAACAGTAGATATGGAGAAGTTGGTTCCTGGGCTTGGGAAGCTGGAACGTGTGGGCACTTTATCAGGATAAGGGAGCCAATAATTTAGGACTCGGGGTTGTCTCTCTTTGGCCTCCTCTTACCCAAGTTGTTGTGGATGATCTGGCATAGAGACTATTCAAAGCTGATGTAAGCAGATCTTGAGTTTTCATGGAATCAAGGAATACGATGAGTGGATGAGAAAATGCAATTGAAGCAGCAAATGAACCTTGATCTATTGAATAGTGGAGCAGGTTTGGGGTTCTAAATGGTCAACTCCTGCTTCTAATGTTTTAATGTTCTTGCGTTCAGTACCTCATCCAGGTAAATGAGATCAATAGGCTATTTGGCATACAAGGTAAAATGTAGAAACACAGAAGATAGGAGCAGGCCATTTGACCCTCCCAGCCTTCACCATTCATCACGATCATGGCTGATCACCCAATAGCCTCATCCTGCTTCCTCCCTATATCCTTTGATCCCATTCACCTGAATGCTATACCTAGCTGCCTCTCGAATATATTCAATGTTTTGGCATCAAATACTACTTGTGATAATGAATTCCACAGGCTCACCACACTTTGGGTGAAGAAATGTCTCCTCACCTCCATCCTAAATGGTCCACCCTGATTTCTCAGACTCTGACCCATGGTTCTGGACACCCCCACCATCAGGAACATCCTTCCTCCATCAACCCTGTGTAGTCCTGTTAGAATTTTATAAGTCTCCCCTCATTCGTCTGAACTCCAGTGATAACAGTCCTAACCTAGTCAAACTCTCCTCATACATCAGTCCTGCTATCAGCCTCGTAAACCTTTGATGCACTCCCTCAAGAGCAAGAACAACCTTTCTCAGAAAAGGAGACTAAAATTGCACATAATATTCTAGGTGTGGCCTCATCAAGGCCCTATATAATTGTGACAACACATTGAAACCTCTAGTAATGAAGGCCAACATGCCATTTGCCTTCTTTACTGCCTGCTGCACCTGCATGCTTACCTTCAGTGACTGGTGCACAAGGACACCCAGGTGCTGCTGCGCACTCCCCTCTCTGAGTTGACAGGCATTCAGGTAGTATCACGGCAAAAGCCAAAACCTTTCCTCTATCACCGTCCATGTTGGGTCCAATGGATAGCAATCAGGAGCAGGAGTCTATACTGATTTTGCCCTGTCCTAGCCCAAGTGTTTTTGGACTAGTTGTAAATGCTTCGTGCCAACTATGGATCAATTGTTAGCACTTGCAGCTAAATTGGATCATTGTGGATTTATCACTGAGGATTAATCAGTGAGTACTCAAATCTTCTAAGCTTTTATTACTTGTTAGCAAGGAGAACAGACAGTGAACATCACTGATATTCTGTTGTTTCATACAGATAATTAACAGTTATAGTTAATTACAGCAAATAAGAAACGAGCATCTTTCTAAGCCTTCATTTGCATAGATGGTCTACCTGTCATAGCTTTTTGCCCTTTCTTATCCAATAGAAAACCATCTCCTTCATTAGTGTAATATGTCAACATATCTTGTTTTTTGGTATGTGTCAGGGTAACTTGTCTTTGTTTCATCCTGTGGCGAAGGTCAGGAATGTAGTGTTTATGAAACTGACACAAGGTTAGATTAGTCTGTTCTGAATGCACAACCCTTGACTTCAATGAGGCCTTGTTTCCATACTTGCTGACAGAGTTGCCTGCCTTTGTTGTAACTTATTTTCACACCAACACCTGTCATTTTTTAATCGCTTTTAACTAAAGTCCCAGCAACCACAGTGTTTTATTTGAAGTGAGGATCTTTAATCTTGTAGAACAAAGTGAATTAATATTTGGCCATAGCTGGAATTACAACTTAATTTCCACAACTGCAGAGACTTGAGCACAAGGGTCTTGACTGACATTTTGAGCAGTACTGACAGAGTGCTGCACTGATGGAGGCACTGTCTTTTGGATGAGATTTTAAACCAACATGATTTCTTCCCTGTCAAGTAGATGTAAAATATTCCAAGGCACTCGTTGGAAGAACAGCAGCAGAGACATCCCCGGTGATGTGGTCAATGATTACCTGTCAAATTCACTCAGATCTGGTCCTTATCACGTTAGCTGCTGTGCTTAAAATGCAACAATCAAACCCTTCAAAAGTACTTCCTTTGCCATTAAACTTCAGAGGATGTCATGAGACCATGAAAGGCTCTATACAAATGTAGGTTTTTCTGTCTTTCAATATGTGGCCAGCACAGTGGCTCAATGATTAGCACTGCTGCTTCACAGAACCAGGGACCTGGGTTTAATTCCAGGCTTGGGTCACTGTGGAGTCTGCACATTCTCTCCATGTCTGTGTGGGTTTCCTCCCACAATCCTGGTTAGATGCATTAACCATGCTAAATTATGTGTACCCAAATAAGTGCCAGAGCATGGAAACGTGAGGATTTTTCACAATAGTTTTATTGCGGTGTTAATGTAAGCCTATTTGTGACACCCATGAATAAACTTGTCTTCAGCTCCGATGAAGGGTCATCCAGACTCAATGTGGGCTTTATTCTCCCTCAGATGCATCAGACCTGTTGAGATTTACCAGCATTTTATGTTCTTGTTTCAAGTTGGGTGGCATGGTGACACAGTAGTTAGCACTGCTACCTCACAGTGCCAGGGACCTGGCTTCAGTTCCCAGTTTGGGTCACTCTGTGTGAACTTTGCATGTTCTCCCATGTTTGTGTGGGTTTCCTCCCACAGACTGAAAGATGTGTGGGTTAGGTGCCTTGACCTGAACAGGCGCTGGAATTTAACAACTAGGGGAACTTCTCAGTAATTTCATTAGAAGTAAGCTTTACTTGTGACTAATAATTTTTTTACATTTTTTTTAGATTCCAGCATCACAGCATGAGGCCTTTATCTTAAATTTAAGGCAGGTTGTATTCTCACTTCAGAATTTTAACATTCTTTTAAACTTTCCACCCAACTTCTCCCCTCTTCTTTATAATCACTTTCTTCCTCCACGCATGTTGCCTGACCCAAATACTTCCAGAGTTTTTAATTTCAGCTTTCCAGAACATGCAGTATTTTGATGTTGGCTCCAGACAATTAGATTTTTCACCGCCTTGGCACTTGAGGCATTCCTCAAGTTTAATGTTGTTAATCAAGCCTCCAAATTGAGAGTGGAGGTGGCGTGGGGGCAAGATTTTAAAAAAAAGAACATTGCCGACAAAACAAATGAAATCGTTGATGTAAAAAGGTCAGTGCGTTGATTTGAAATTGCACTAATCTTCAGTGGTACGGTTTGGCTGCAGAGTGAATGGAGACATGTTATGTCTTCATCCATTCATTCCGAATGCTCCCTTTGGGGTTCTTACTCCTGCGATAATGGACATCTTTCAACTCCTCCAGCTGCAGCAGGCAGATGAACTGAGTTTATTAACCACTTGGCAAATGACATTTTTTTTGTTTTAGTTGCGCTGCTTTTGTTTCTGATCCATTGATCTCTTTGAGTGATTGTTTACCATTTAGGGAGTTTGTGCAAATGCCCCGCAGGCTCCTTTTAAACAGATGGATTTTCTGTCACAAGCACTGAACGTACAGGGGGGAAAAAAAATCTTTGAAAGTAAATTGGTATACCAAACCTTGAGCAGTACCAACTGGAATACCAGTTTCGGAAACTGCTCGCAAGTGATACAATGGTTAGTGCTGCTGCCTCTCAGCACCAGGGACCCAGCTTCAATTCTGGCCTCAGGTGACTCTGTGAGGAGTTTGTACATTCTGCTATGTCTGTATGGGTTTCCTTCAAGAGCTCTAGTTTCTTCCCACAGTCCAAAGATTTGCAGTTTAGGTTGATTGGCCATGCTAAACTGATATGGTTTTGATTTATTATTGCCACATGTATGAACACAGTGAAAAGTATTGTTTCTTGCACACTATATAGACAAAACATACCACTAATAGAGAAGGAAAGGAGACAGTGCAGAATGTAGTGTTACGGTCATAGCTGTGGGGCAGCAGTGCTAACCACTGTGCTACCGTGCCACCCAATTCTCCATTCACTGCAGCAGTGGTAAGACTGGAGAATTCCAGCCCAGACCTCCCATTTGAACTTCAAACCTATGACTTGTTCTGGTGTTAAAATTGGAGCTTTGGTGTTCCATTTCACATAAGAGTTTAGGTTCAGTGGTATTTTGGAAACAATAGGTTAAGAGCATTTCATTATTCTTTTTGAAGTAATCATTGGTATAACTCAGGTGGAATCATCTTAAGTTTGTGCTTTAAATCACATTTTCAGATGGTTCTGAGTGCAGGACATTTGCCTAGAGGAGGTTAGCACTTTGGCCTAGTCCCCAAATCTGACGTTGAGGATCTCAGAAGTTGTGGTCCATTCAATGAGACTTGCCTTCCCCCCCAGGTACATATAATAGATCATATGAGCTGAATTTAATTTTGAGGTCTCACTTCCAGGATGGCGGATTTCTGGAAAACCCATTTTGCTTCCATTGGAGTATGCCTGCTGGAATTGGATGCCCATTAGAAGGTGGCAGGCCATCCCTGAGCTGTAAGACCCTGGGGACAGAAATCACACCCCTTAAGAGGTGTTGGCCAATCAGAGGCCAGTATGTCTTTGTTGTCAATCAGCCCCCTGAACCCAATAATGCACCTACCAGGGTCCTAGGATTAACAAGGGACCCAGGTCACCAGTGAGTGAGGGCAGGATGGGGATCAGGGGAAGAGGTTTCTTGCCTTGGGTGAGGGCAGGTGGTCAGAAGAAAGGACAGATGTTTTTCAGAGGGCACTACACCCCCCACCACCACTACCCAATACTGAATCCCCAAATCAGTTATAGATTCACCTTGAATGAATCTTCCAGCACTCCCAAATGTAGTCCCCAAGCAAACCTGACAGGGTTTGTTTTTGATTTCTCTGCATGATGATCACACCCTCTCCTGGGTAACTACCATCAATGAGGTCCTTAAGTGGCCCTAATTAGCAACTTAAATATTAACATCTGGGTAGGAAGATTATGAATTTATTTTTGGAAATTTAATAGACCATTGAGATAGGGCTGAATGGCCTCATCCTGTGAGTCTGATCTTCTGTTCAATTGGATCTTGGCTGACCTGTATCCATTGCCTTTTACCCTTCATTTAACTTAGATCAGTGTCATAGAATCATACAATCCTACAGAGCAGAAAGAGGCCATTCAGCCCATCGAGTTGCACCACAGTCCCACCAAGGCCTTATCCGCATAACCCCATGCATTTACCATACGTACTCCCCTGATGCGAAAGGCCAATCCATTTAGCATGGCCAATCCATCTAACACACACATCTTTGGAATGTGGGAGGAAACCGGAGCAACCGGAAGAAGCTCAAGAAGACACAGGGAGAACGTACAAACTCCACACAGACAGCAACCCGAGGCCAGAATTGAATCTGGGACCCTGGCGCTGTGAGTCAGCAATGCTGATCGCTGTCAGCATGCCTTCCCAAACTGTGGCTGAATTAGTAGCATGCTTGCTCAGTTTCAAAAGGGTGCGTGTTCAAGTACTGTTGTAGGGACTCGAGCTTTCTTGCCTCAGACCTAATCCAGCAGGGACAGGAATGCAGCAGGTTCCTACAACTTGCACCCACCGACACGATTAACAGCCTTGGCTGTATGCCAACCCATCAACCAGAGGGAATTAAATTCCACCTCAATTCAGAAAGTGGTGGTGAGCTGCCTTCTTGAAATGCTGATGCAACTGAGTGAGCCATTTTGGAGGGGAATTGAGTCAACCACGTTGCTGTAGCTCTGAAGTCACATATAGTGCAGACCAGAGAGGGATGGCAGATTTCCTACCCTAAAGAGCATTAATGAAACTTTTTTTCTCTCAATCGATCCTGGTTTCATGGTGATCAGTAGATTCTTAATTCCAGATATTTTGTATTGAATTCAAATTCCACCATCGAAGAGCAGCAGGGGTGTTCTGGTTCAGTATTTCAATCAACATCACTAAGGCAGGCAATCTGACCAATACCTGATTGGTGTTTATGTGAGCCTGCTGTGTACCATTTGGCTGCCACATTTGGATACCTGGTGACAAATTCAAAAGAACCTCTCTGACCTTTAAGCACCTTAGGATATTGTGAGCTGGGAAGGACACAGGAAAGATGCAACCCCTTCCTGGCTCGCTCCTGGCTGGGTGACCTTTCTAAAGTACGCTGATCTCCAAAGGCACCTACTGCATTTTTAAGGAACAAACTGGGACAGTCTCAAATGTCACCTTGTTGAGTCAATGCATTCTGCACAGACTGGCAGTGATGAATCATGAGCTGTCAATGTCTTCCAATCAATTAACTCTTGTGAGAACCGAGACTAATCGGCAAGAATAAACAATTCAACCCAAAAGTTGCTCTCTTCAATTTTGCTGCATGCTTCTTAATTTAACAATCGCAATGCCACATGTTAAAGTGCTTTCATATGTGAATGATGATACAAATCAAACTGATAGATGGAAGTAGCAATTGCCTCAAGGACTGAGTAGTGTCAAAGTCATGAATCTCAAACAGCCTGGAATGTAATCTGAATCTCCAATTTGAGTATTGTCTGATTATGGTGAGCATTTTTTTTAACATAATAGGTATTCATTCTGAGTTCTTTTTGTTATTTTTCTGATACAAAGCTGTGGCCTAGTGCTATTATCTTTACACTATTAATCCAGAAACTCAGCTAATGGTCTGGGGACCCAGATTCGAATCCTGCCACAGCAGATGGTGGAATTTGAATTTAATTAAAAAAAAAGAATTAAGCATCTACTGATGACCATGAAACCATTGTCAATTGTTGGAAAGAAACATTTGGTTCATTAATGTCCTTTAGGGAAGGAAATCTGCCACCCTTACCTGTCTGGCCTATATGTGCCTTCAGATCCACAGCAACGTGGTTGACTCTCAGAGCTCCTGCTCTGTCCAAGACTACAACAAACTACAAGGGTTGTGAATGAAGTCCAGACCATCACTCAAACCAGTCTCCCATCCATTGATACTGTCTACACTTCCCTCAGAAAAGGGGCCAGCATAACTAATGATCTCATGTCTACCAGACATATTCTCTTCCACCACCTTCTGTCAGGAAAAAGATACAAAAGTCTGGGGACACATACCAAAAGAACAGCTTCTCCCTGCTGCCATCAGACTTTTGAATGGCACTATCTTGCATTGTGTTGATCTTTCTCTACATCCTAGCTAGCTATGACTGTAAGACTACATTCTACACTCTTTCTTCCTTCTCTATGTATGATACGCTTTGTATAGTGTGCAAGAAACAATACTTTTCACTATATATTAATACATGTGACAATAATAATAAATCAAATCAACAGCCCTCTGAAAGCAAAACACATTTGTATTAGCATTTCAAGAAGGCAGCTCACCACCACCTGCTGAAAGGCAAATAAGAAAGGGCAATAAATACTGGCCAGCTGGTGATGCCCCTGTCGCATTTTTTAGATCATTCATCCATGCAAAGAACGCAACTTTTTTTTTCCTTCAAGTGTCGATGCCTAGGCTGGTGTTAGTTGTCCATCAGCCTTGAGGTGGTGGTGGTGAGCTGCCTTCTTTGGCAGAAGTGAGTGAGCTTTCTAGGTCATTTGGAAATGTGGTTAAGAGTCAACCTCATTGCTGTGAGCCTGGAATCACATATATAGGCCAGGCCAGGCTAGACAATGACAGCACATTTCATTCTCTGAAGGATATTGGTGAACCAGGCCAGTTTTTAATGTTACTGAGATTAAGGATGGGTTTTCCAGCCCCATCTGCTGCCAGGATTGTCCAGTCCAGACCTCTGGCTGGGCCATCATCATCTGCCCCCATGGTAGGGTTTCCCTACAACAGCACTGGAAAATCTTGGCCTAGATTTTGTTCCAGATTGGGGTAATTGTATTTAAATTCGCCACCTCCTTATGTCCTCTTGGGGAGGGTGGGGGATAGTAGGAGTGGATGAATTGACACAATGATTGACTCAATATCTCTCTGAACGATGGTGCCTCCAACAGCGCAGCATTGAAGTGACAGCAGAAACTCTGCACTTAATTGTCTAGAAGAGAACTTGAACCCACATCCCTCTGAATCAGAGCACATGTGCTATTAATTGAGCCAGAGTTCAAACTGATCTATGTAAGATAAAACCATAAAGTATAGGAACAGTGTTAGGCTATTCAGCCCATCAGGTTTGCTCCGCCATTCAATCAATAATTTTCTCAACCCCATTCTCCTGCTGTTTTCCCCATAACATTTGATCTCCTTACCAGTCAGGAACATATCGTCCTCTGTCTTAAATACACTCAATGACCTGGCCTCCATAGCCTTCTGCGGCAATGATGAAGGATAAATGGTGCTAGTGTACCAATCAGCCAAGATCTAACTGAACAAAAATATAGACTTAAGGGGCTGAATGGCCTTGTCCTATCCCAGTGTTTCAAAGGTGTCTTCTTAAAGTTCAAACAAGGATTTCACAACCCTCTTGACATGTGCTGGGAGGTAGCTACCAGGTATCTCACCAGTGTGTGAGGGACTTGGAATCATAGAATCCATAGAGTACGCAAGGAAGCCATTCTGCCCATCTAGTGTGTGCTGACCACAATCCCACTCAGGGCCTATTCCTGTAACCCCACATATTTACCCTGCTAATCTCCCTAACTTGGGACAATTTAGCATGGCCAATCAATCTAACCCACACATTTTTGGACTGTGGGAGGAAACCCAGGCAGACACAGGGAGAACATGCATAGTCCATACAGACAGACACCCGAGGCCGGGATTGAACCTGGGTCCCTGACACTGAGGTAACGATGCTAACCACTGTGCTGTCTTGAAGGATTAGTCTTTTGATAGTGTCCGACTGTATAATTGAACATGCTTATTGCTGAATGAATCAATTGCTTGTTAGGTAGATGAGTTCTTTCCATCCTTTGCTGATGAAATATTCCCACGTGATTATCATGTCAGAGCAGATGACACCTCATCCTCCTCCGACTCTGGTGACAGAATGGAGTGTTTAAACATGGCTCCAAGTGATTTTAAATCATTCTGCTGTCTACATGATGCTTCCACTTTCCCAACATCAGCAGCTGTCACTGATACCCACAAGTGCCATTCGGAATCAGCTTGCCAGCTTTAGTGCGCTAACAACATGTTGGTTTTGTCTTTGCGTGCTTCTAATGGGCGAGTGTCATTTGGAGGTGAACTGTGTTTCGCTTCGCCCCCTCTGCAAGGTGCTTTCTCTGACTTCCTGCACTACCTTTGCCAATTGACTGCAGCTAAATCGGTGGCTGGTGACGTCTGTCGCCCTTTGAAAAGAAAAATACTTAATTTGTGACAGGATAATAACACACGCTGCCAGTTCCAGCTGGCAATGAACACGCTGAATTCAAACAACATTAGGCCAATGGTTAGAACATGAGGTTGTAACACAACATTTCCTTGGACTCTGATCCTGGGTATGTGACAAGAATGTTCTGTCACTCTGTATTTAAGGCCTTCACTTATTATCGTATTAATAGACGGTGGGTGAGTGTTTTCTGTGGTGGGACGCCGCTCGCTGGTGGTTGGATCTTAAGGTTCGGCTGTTGTCAATGGGGTTTCCCATCGAACGCACCCGTGGTGCCAGGAATTCCGTGGCAACACTGGCGGAAGATCCCACCAGCGTGAAGGTTTTGGAGACTGTGCTTCATTTTGTAAGGCTCCACTCTCAGGAACATAGGAATTAGGAGTGGAAGTAGGCACTTCAGCCCTTTGAGCCTGCTCTGTCATTCAGTAGATCATGATTGATCTCAAATCCACATTTCTACTTGTTCCCCATAGAGATTTACAGCATGGAAACAGGCTCGTCAGCCCAACTTGTCCATGCGCTGCTTTTTTTTTAAAGCACTAAGTTAGTCCAAATTGACTGGTCTATATCCATCCTACACACGTAACTGTATAAATGCTTTTTAAAAGACAAAATTATACCTGCCTCTATTACCACCTCTGGCAGCTCACTCCAGACACTCACCAGTGAATGAATAAATTTCCCTGTTGGACCTTTTAGTATCTCTCCCCTCTCACCTTAAACCTATGCCCTCTAGTCTTAGGCTCCCCTATCTTTGGTAAAATAAGTTGATTATCTAGCCGATCTATTGCCCCACGTTATTTTATAGACCTCTGTCAGGTCACCCCATTGCACTGAGTACTTAAAAATTACTGGTTACAATGGTCAGTAATAGGTACGGGTTGGTAAATTTAAATTGACATTGCCAGCCATTTATTTGCAGCATTTTATTTTCATACCTAGAATTGATCAGAAGAAATGATATTCTGTCAGTGTGATTAAGCTGGTTTATGTCTAATATACTTAACACCACACATCTGTTATATAATAAATGCAAATGTGTATTTTAAGGAGAGGCAGGATAGACTGACTTTTTTCCCTGGAGCTTAGGAAGCTTCTAAGTCACTTACACTCTAGGGGAAAAAAGTCCCAGTCTACCCAGCCTCTCCTCATAACTCAAATCATCAAGTCCCAATAGCATCCCAGTAAATCTCTTTAACCCAGTTTTTATCAGTGATATATCTATTGCTTTCTTGAAATCGTTCAATGTTTCAGACTCCACCACGCTATGGGGCAGCGAGTTCCACAAATTCACCACCCTCTGCGAGAAGTAGTTCCTCCTCATCTCAATTTTAAACCTACCGCCTCTCAACCTACACCAGGACACTGTTACAGTTTGTTTCCATGTTGGCCACTGTTTAAAAATTTAAAATGGTCACCAATTTAAGATAGAGAATTTCTTTCTCTGAGGGGGGCGAGTCCTGGGAACTCTCTTCCTCAAAAGGCAGCGGAAGCAGAGGTTTTGAATATTTTCGAGGCAGAGTTGGATAGATTCTTGACGAGCAATGTGAAGTGGCGGTTCCAATCAGATCAGCCATGATCTTGTTGAATGGTGGAATGGGCTTGAGGGGCCAAGTGGTCCCTGCTCCTAATCGGTGTGTACTTGTGTTATGGATTTTGGGTACTCAGGCCAATTTACCTAGCTTTAGAGTGTGTTAAAGTGAGGAAAAATACAAGCAGGTTGTGTTTATATTGAGCTGTTAACATCGTAAAACACCCAAAAGTGCTTTACAGAGGCAAAGAAAATCAATGAAAATTTGACGCCACATGCCGCATCAGGAGACAACAGGTGATCAAAAGAGGTAGCTTTTAAGGAGCATCTTTGGGGAGGTGATGGTGCAGTGGTATTATCGCCAGACTATTAATCCAGAAACTCAGCTAATGTTTTGGAAACCCAGGTTCAAATCCCATCATGACAGGTGGTGGATTTTGAATTCAATAAAAAAAAACTGGAAATAAGAATCTACTGATGACCGTGAAACCATTGTCACAAAAAGCTATCCGGTTCACTAATGTCCTTTAGGGAAGGAAATCTGCCATTCTTACCCAGTCTGACCTACGTGTGACTCCAGAGCCACAGCAATGTGGTTGACTTTCAACTGCTCTCAGGCAACTAGGGATGGTCAATAAATGCTGGCCAGCCAGTGATGCCCATTCCAATGAATGAATGTATGTATGAACGCAATCTGAAAACAAGAGAGAAAATAAGGTGGTTGGGTTGAGAGGGAATCCCCAAGCTTGGGGCCCAGGCAACTGAAGGTTCGTGCGCCCACAATAATACAAATCAAAGAAGTGGAGAAGTACAAGACCTAAGCTAGTTGAAGGGTGAGATGAGTCTCCAGAGAGGTGAGGTCATGGAGGACTTTGAATACAAGGGTGAGAATGTTCAAATCAAGCTCCCTTTGGAGCAGAAAGCAAAGTAGTTCAGCGAGCACAGTTTTGAGTTAGGATATGGACAGCAGAACATGGTCTAATCCAAATGTAACGGAAGTACAAATCAGGGCTTCAGGAGAAGATGAACTGAGGCAGGTCTATAGATGGGTGAAGTTGAAATGGTTGGAGACTGGCTAATTAATCTTTGATACGTAGTTCCAAACCACTTAGAGTTTGTTTGTAATATGGGGAATGCCATTATGGTACATAACACATTCAAAATGTGTCCAATCTATTTACCTCTGAATAACTGGCAGGTGACTGAAACACTTCAACACTTAAAGCTTTGAATAATGCTCAAGGAGAGCACTGAAGCATTATGACTTTAATTCACCAAAACAAATACTTTTTAAGTGTGACTCGGTGCTGGGAGCGTTGCTGATTTTTTTTTACAAATAGTCTTCAACCTTCCACTGTGGTTGGCACTGCTGTCTCGCAGTGCCGGGGACCTGGGTTCGATTCCCAGCTTGTGTTTGTGAGGCAGCAGTGCTAACCACTGTACCACCCACCTATCTTCAGGGGCCTGCAGACTTGCACGCTGTTTTTTAAAAAAAAAATTGGTCTAAAGGATATTCAGCAAGACATGTTTTTTTTTAAGTTTTTTTTTGCAGCAGCTAAGACTAATAGTGTGCAATGGTACGCTGGTCAATAAATCCTAAGTGATTACCATCTGAACTGACTGCAACAATGGATCCTATGGAAGAGCAGGGAATTACACAATGACAGACACTCGTGGGGTGAAGTTTTACAGCCCCTCCCACCAGCAGGCTTTTCCAGTCCCACTGAAATCAATGGAGCTTTGAAAAGCTTGCTGCATCTTCCAACCCCAGACCCACAACTGCTGCAACAGGGTCGTATTTCACCTCTGGAATGCCGCCTTTAAGAATGGATTTGCAGACATCAGAATTTGCTGGCTGTTCCAGAGTGTAATTAAATAATTAATGAGAAGTTCAGGGTTATGGGACATTTTGGATATGTAACTGGACCAGTGAGACGGAGGCTGGGACTAACGATGTGGAGAAATGAGCTAAAATCTCAGCAGGGGCAGTTGGGAAATTTAAATTCAGTTATTTAAATAAATTTGAAATAAAAAGCTGGTGACTGTGGAATGCATTGGGTTGTTGTAATGATCCACCTCGTTCACTGAAACCTGCCATCCTTTCCCGGTTTGGGCTTTTATGTGATTTTTGGATATTAACTCTTAATTACGGTCTGAAATGGCCTCTGTGTGCTCAGTCGCATTGAAGAAGATGGCTTATCCTCGCTGGCATATGTTGGTGAAGCCTTGCTCACACCACCTACTCCTGTATGAAAGAATGAATTATGATGAGGAATGCTGACAGTTTGAAAGCGCAGGCCCCTGGCATAAAAAATTAAGAAACAAATTTCTACACACACAAACCCATGCATGCATCCATACACATATATACACATACATGCATATGTACATAGACAGGTATCCATGCAAGCACGTGTATACATACATACTTGCATGCGCCCATATATATCTATACACACACACATGCCTGCATACTCGCATTCATGTGAACATATACCTACACACACGCATTCACACAGGCACACATATATAAATATATACACAGGCACACACTCTCATACATGCGTGTGTGTGTGTGTGTGTGTGTGTGTATATATATATATATATATATATATATATATACACACACACGCATGCACACACTCATGCATGTGTACATAGACACACATGCAAATATGCACACGTAGTTACGCACATGCACATCAGCTGAACATCACTGTTCATATTGGACACTGCTGCATATTGAATACCTGAGATATAAACCGTGATTCTCCCATCCTAATCTGTAACTTTTCTGGCAGGTCGGGGTAGGAGATGTGTGTCGCTGGCCTTGTTCCGTGATTTGTGCATGCGCCGGGAATGCATGTGCATCTCCCAGAGCCAGCGAACAGTCACCGGTCAGACCACACTGGAAACCGGCAGGAAGGCAGGTAAGTCATTTAAATCTATTTTTAATGTTTTAAACGTCTTTCAAATGTGATTATCGAGAACTTAGCAGTTCCGATTGAATCTCCCACTCCGCCAAGAGTCCTTCACTTTGGAGGGGTTCAAAGTAGCTCCTTATGTTCGGGGAACTAGTGGGAGAGCCTGCCAGATTGGAGAAGGGACAATAGGAGGCCCACAGGAGGTCGGGTGGTGGGGGAGTGATGCCCTCAGGGCATGGGCACCCTGGCAGTGCCAGCCTGTGCCACCTGGCACTGCTCAAGGGGCAAAGCGTCTGTGCCAATGGGACACCTTGGCACTACTCACCAGGCATTGGGCAATGCCAAGGGGTGGGGCCTAGGAGCATTTGATGGGAGTGGGGGATTTTGCCGCCACTCTGCACTGGGATCATTCTGGGCTGGAGAGAGGGCAGTGATTGGGGCAGGCTGGGGGATAGAGTGGTCCGCCGTGGGAAGAGGGAGGGGGTGTTGCTTCCCAGGGGGAGGGGTCCGGCCCTGGGGATGGTGGTCACAGGGTGGGGGGGGGGGTGGGGATCTACTGAGGTGAGAGGGCTGGTGAGGTTGGGCTGGGCTTTGGGGCATTCTGAGGCGGAAGGGGTCAGGGCTGGCCTGGGAATTGTTGCGGGGGCTGCGATCAGGTTGTGGGCAGCGCTGGTCGGGATCTAGAACAGTTTTCCCGCCAATTCAGCGCTTTTGAGAGAATCGTGGCCACAGATTCCGCACGAGGAGCCGATGCATTTTTGGTCCGTAGGTTTGACTGTAGGAAGCAACATAATGATGTGTGCTGAAAATGGGAGCTTGACTCACACACCAGTACATTCAGTCAAAATAGTTCATTGTAGCTTAGAATGCTTCTGTGAGTAGATTCTCCTCCTGCTCAAAACATGAATTCTGCGTCATATCAAAAAAACTTAAAAGCTTCCTAGCACTGGAGGTTGCAACGTGTATTTAAATGTAATGAATAATTATAGCATTATTATTATTCTTTCAGTAAACAACATTAAAATTTTATTATAGTTAAAGTATGATGTTACTGCTGTCAGCAATGTGCACATTTAGGAACCAGGCCTTTTAAACTGCCAAATAAAACATTTGGCAATCGCTAGCATACTAAACAATAAACCTGTATCTCAGAACTCACTGAAAGGATACCTTCAATTGCAGCATTTTTCTTGCTGGCAGCGATCAGTGCTGTAAATCTTGGTTGCTCGTAACACTGCCAAATGTTTGTCTTGAGAGAGAGTCAGGATTTCTCTTCCTCTTTGGCACTCAATCTTCTGAAGTGACTGTTTTCTGTACTTCAAAGAACAAAATCCAAATTGTTATCCAAAAACATGATGCACTTATTTCCACCGCCGTCAACCTTCTGTGTAAACATTTGAAAGTGCGGCTAACAGATTAGCAAACAAATTGCTTCCTCTACGTAAACCACAAATACTTCCATATTTGACATTCACTCTGATTCGAGAATGCTACGACTTAATACCAATCTGGACTCGCACCATTTAAAGTAAATATGCTTTTAAAGGGTTGCTTTGAGAAATAATTGAAAGGCTTTCAACGTGGAAGCTTTGGAGAAAGTGTGAAGAAGGTTCACCAGGATGTTGCCAGGTCTCAAAGCTGCATTTGCAGTATTGCAATTCTGGCCACCACATAGAAGGACGTGGAAGCTTTGGAGAGAGTGCAAAGAATGTTCATCAGGATGTTGCCTTGTCTTGAGGGTATTGGCTATGAGGAGAGTTTGAATAAACTAGGATTATTTTCACTGGAAAGACAGAGGCTGAGGGGAGACCTGATAGAGGTCTACAAAATTGAGAGGTATAGACAGAGTGGATAGTCAGAGGCTTTTTCCCCAGGATGGAAGTGCCAATTGCAAGGGGACACAGGTTCAAGGTAAGAGGGGGGGAAGTTTAAGGGAGATGTGCGGGGGACGTTTATCACACATATAGTGGTGGGTGCCTGGAACGTGCTGCCAGAGGAGGTGATGGAAGCAGGTACATTAGCAACATTTAAGAGGCATATGGATGGGTATATGAATTAGAAGGAAATAGGGGGATACAGACAAAGGGCAGAACACTTTTTTTTAAATTTCGTTAGCGCATCGTGAATGGCACAGACTAGGACAGCCCAAGGCCTGTTCCTGTGCTGTCCTCTGCTTTGTTCTTTGCTTTATAAAATCCGCAGCGACTATGATCTATTTGGGTTAAATGGAAATAACCTTTTGTTGAGTTTTGTTTCTCGCAAATGGACTAAATCTGGTACATCTGCCAGTCTAATTGTTAATGCTTCATGTAGCAAATTGATTACAGTAGTGCTGCCAAATGCGCCTCCAATTGTTGGACTTCTACACAAGTAATTTGCAGAGCGGAGTGTAAACATACAGAAAAACCAAGTATTCTGAGCAGGACCGACTAGTTGCCCGTCAAAGTTATTTGAGTATATATCAAAAGAATGTTGTTCTGTTCTTGTATGAATTATTGCCGAGTCATGTTTGACCTAGTGCATGCCAAGACTGAACATCACACTTTCAACACATTCTAATATTTTTTTTTCCCTTTGGGGAAAATGATGGATAGATTCACAAACTAAGCACCATCTTAGTGAAGTGCATTATGAACACTCATTCTGTGACCAACAAGTTCTGGTGTTGGAATTGAACCCAAAACTTCCAGCTAAGAGGTGGAGATGCTACCCACTGTGCTGCAAGACCCAATGTACAATCCAAAGGCAGTGGTTTGTTGCTAGGCTCATATTTCGGAGAATAGGACAAGATCCAAGGATCCTGGGTTCAAATCCCACCACAGCAGATAGCAAAAATTGAGCCTAATTAAAATCTGAAATTCAAGGTCCAATGGACCTTGAAACCATTCAAGATGTAAAAACAGTTCTGGTTCGTTAATGTCTTTTAGGGAAGGAAATCTGCTGTCCTTACCTGGTCTGGTCTACATATGATTCCAGATCCAAAGTGATGTGGTTGATTCTCAAATTCCCTCTGGAATGGAGAGCAGTTAGAGATGGGCTATAAATGCTGGATCAGCCAGTGAAGACCTTGTCCCGTAAGTCACAAAGTCCAATACCTCTGCAATGCCGTGGAAAGAGTGACGACCACCAAGAGGTGCAGCAATGGATGATTTGTTAATGATTATAGGTATTTACATGGGGTGCTACCAAATGCTTTGACTCCAAATCTTAGACTGTCCGAGGACCCCACGCTCAGCTGCACGTCTCGTGCTTCGCCTGATTCACAAATGGGTCACATGAAACTTCACCCCCTTAAAGGAGCTCACTGCTGCAACCTCATAGCATAGAAATGGACAGAACGTGGCACAGCAATTACAACTCTTTAAAAGGCTACAACACATTGATGGAAGTATCATTTTCCTTAATTTGGATCGAAAGACCTAGGTACCACAGCTTGCATATAATGCTGTTCCTTCGCAGTCACTGGGTCAAAAATCCTGAAATTCCTTCCCTAATGTCAACCCACAGCACGTGGACTGCTGTGTTTCAAGAAACCACTACCTTCTCAAGGGCAATAAATGCTGGCCAGCTAGTCATGTCCATGTCCCACAAATGAATGAAAAAATTCACAAAAGCCTTTAATGCAGTTCCAAAATGCTTCACAGGAGAAAAGCAAATTACTGCGGATGCTGAAACCAGAAGAGAAAATGCTGGAAAATCTCTGTAGGTCTGGTAGCATCTGTAAGGAGAGAAAAGATCTGACGTTTCAAGTCCAGATCATCCTTTGTCAAAACAAAACTCTCCTTTGACACTGAAGGTCACTGGAAAGTTACCAAACAAAATTTTCACAGTAACTTCTTTGCAATGTTAATGTAATATAACTAATAAATAAATTTAAAAGTTTAAAATTTGATTCTGAATGATGTAAGTAGATATTTTGGGTGGGTGATCAAACGTTCGATCAGAAGGGTCAGGTTTAAGGATTATCTTAGAGGGTTGAGAGAGGGGGAGAAGTTCAGGGAGGGAATTCCAGTGATTAGGGCAGTTGAAAGCACAATGCTTCTGGTGGGGTGATTAAAATCTAGGAGGGGCAACATGTCAGAACGGTCAGAGATCTCAAGGTTGGGTAGGGCTGGAGGAAGTTACAGAGTTAGGGAGGGGCAAGGATATGGAGGGGGTATTACAAACAGACTTAACTGGACCAGCAGCCAAAATGAGCATAAAGATGATGAACGAATGGGATTTGGTGACTTGGTTATGTCATGACAAGAGATTTATTTAGTTGCTCTTACCCCTACAACACGGTTACAATAAAAAGTGTAAAGTACCATTTAAGCCCATATTATTTGATTCTACATCACAAAATGATGGAATGCCAATAATCTATTTCTGATAGTACTCACAGTTTTGACAGGAGAGAAAAGCTTGTTAAGAGAAGCTTCAATTTATCTCATCTTTCAAATTCAGTGGGTTTAAGATTTATTCACCTGCTCTTACCCTGACAACATGGCTACAGAATAATGAAGAGTACAATTGATCAATTGGTACATGTTATTCCATGACAACTCTCACCTAAAGAAGAACACATAGGTGTCATACATTTTGCCAGTCATCAACTATACTGCAGCAGAATGGAAATAGTCCATTGGTAATGAGATTGCAGTAATTAGTGACTTTAATAATTTCACGTTGCAGTATATAAATAAATAATTTTAAAGCCGGCCTTTATAGACACTTTTCCTTCGGCAAAGTGGTGGAAGGATTCCTGAGCTGATTATCAGCCCATTATGAATGTTCCTTCCGTGGCCACCAAGTCCTGGTGTTGGACTCGAAGGTAGCCATGATGTGGAGATGCCAGCGTTGGACTGGGGTAAACGCAGTAAGAAGTCTCACAACACTAGGTTAAAGTCCAACAGGTTTATTTGGTAGCAAAAACGACCAGCTTCCGGAGTGTTTGCTGCCCCTTCATCAGGTGAGTGGGATTCTATTTCACCCCAATCCTGGGCCTGATGCTCAGCATGGATGATGCTAATCCAGCCCTGCCGAAATCTCCCATCCTGCTGTGCTTAAAAAGTCAGCACAGCGGGATGGGAAAATCGCCCCCTATGTCTGGGTGCATAGGATCCTTGCTTATGCTGGCTGCTTTGATGAGGCAGCAGGAAGTGTAGTCAGAGTCAATGGATGGGAGGCTGGTTTGCGTGATGGATTGGGCTTCATTCAAGACCCTTCATAGTTTCTTCTGGCAGAGCAGGAGCCAGACCAAGCTGTGATACAACCAGAAAGTTTCACCTCGCATGATTACATTGGTGAGATCAGTCCATACATGGACCGATTTTTTTTTTTTTTACCCTGTTTGAATGGGTTACGGGCATTGCTGGCAAGGCCAACATTTATCATCCATCCCTGATCTGTTTGGTTACTTCAGTTATCAGCTGTCCTCTGCCTCTGACCCAACTATGAACAAATCTACATTTGAGAGCGAGCTTGCAAACAAGCCTGGGTTATGTTAATTGTATTAAATGAATGAGAAATTCGGAGATAGCTGACAGAGGTCTGGGTCTCTCTCTCTCTCTCTCTCTCTCTCTCTCTCTAAAGATGTGCTGGTGTTATTGACAGTGAAGCTGGGATCAACAGCTTCCTCTGTCTTCAGTCAAGGCACTAAGCCCACATTATTGGATTCGATATCACAAAGCGAAGCAACACCAATAATCTGATGACTATTCTCGATCTTGACAGGAGAGAAAACCTCGCTATCGTATTAAGAGAAGCTTCAATTTATTTCTTATCATTCAAATTCAGTGGGCTTGAGATGTATTCACGTGCTCTTACCCTGACAACATGGTTACAGAATAATAAAGAATACAACTTATCAGCCAGCACATGTTAGTCCACGACCACTCTGACCTAATGAACAAGCAACAGATGTCATACATTTTGCCAGACAGCTACCAGATTACAAATGGTCCACTCGTAAAGAGATTGCAATAATTAGTGATGTGGTGGCTTTGATACCTATCTGTTGCAGCACACAATTTTTTTTTAATAAAAGCAGTATCTGCACACTTGTTATCCCTTTGGGAAAGTGGTCGAAGACATCCTGCGTTCATTACCAGCCGGTTGAAATGCACAATAATCATTCCTTCTATGGAGGGATGATGCCGGAACCTCAGCCTCAGAGGTCAATGCATTCTATCATGTCAAAAAGCCTCCTACGCGAAGTAATGAGCAGTATACAATCCGACACCTCAAAGTACAGTGGGCAAGTTCAAATAGGAGTGACTGGATTTTTACACAATAGTGATATAAATTTACATTGAATGTTAAATTATCCATGACATCAGTATTGAATCATAGATTCCCTAAAGTGCAAAAGTTTAAGTTTTAAATTTATTTATTGGTGTCACAAGTAGGCTTACATTAACACTGCAATGAAGTTACTGTGAAAATCCCCTAGTCACCACACTCTGGTGCCTGTTCCTATGCACTGAGGGAGAATTTAGCATGGCCATTCAGCCCATCAATCTGCATTGATTTTCTGGTAGAACATTTCACCCAGTAACTCACCCCCACTCTATTCCCGTAATCCTACATATTTGCCGTGGTTAATCTATCTAACCTACACGCCTTGGGACACTATAGGGGGTAATTTAGCATAGCCAGTCCTCCTAACCTGCATGTCTTTGGGTTGCGAGTAGGAAACAGAGCGCCCGAGGAAACCAACGGAGACTCGGGGAGAATGTACAAGCTCCACAGTCACCCAAGGTTGGAATTGAACCTGGGTCTCTGGCACTGTAAACTGTCCCTGGCAAATAAAAGACCTGATATTCACTAAAACAAGCGGACCCCACAAGGCTTAAAATCCAACTGATATCCGACATTAGGTTGAGGATTCAGTTCCATTGGTTGAATGATGGACGGATGAGAAACCAATGGAAGTTCTTCCTCTGTTTTGTAGCTCTACCAGAAATTTAGGGTGGAATTTTCCTGGCACACCTGCCCAAGTTTTGCACGGTCCCACCCGAGGCCAATGGAGAATGCCGTTCTCTGAGCCGAGCCCGCCCCCGAAATTCCGGTAAAATTCCGGCCATAGGATCGGGTGTGAATTTAGTAAAGTGTTAGGGCAGAAGGAGAAGGAACAATGGATCAAAGGAATTCAGACAATATAAATGTTTCTTTTAATTCTTTGCCAATCTTCTCTCTGATGCCCTCTCCCTTTCTTTTCTTTACTCAAGAGTTTGGGTGATGTTCAGCACTAAGTGTTGG
This sequence comes from Carcharhinus amblyrhynchos, assembly GCF_965287045.1. NCBI lineage: Eukaryota > Metazoa > Chordata > Chondrichthyes > Carcharhiniformes > Carcharhinidae > Carcharhinus > Carcharhinus amblyrhynchos. The sequence goes on from NC_137328.1 coordinate 9,490,123, forward strand.
GTGTCTTCAGTATCCAAGTGACTTCAAGAGTAAAACTCAACATTATTCAATTAACTATTCATACAATGATAGAGCTCAGAACTAGGCCATTTAGTCCATCATGGCTGTGCTAGTTCCTTCAGACAAGTATTCAATTAGTTCCAATCCCCTCATCAAAACCACACAACTGAGCCCAATCCCTGTTTCAACGGGTATCTGTGCATTGATTCTGCCAGCAGGAGTGGGCTCTATCCAACAATGTCAGGGTTAATTGAGAGTCAGAAGTCTTCACTCAGTGGGGAAACAGTTGTCTTCCAAAATTGGTAAATGAATAGCCAGAAGGTGTGGACTTGCTGCCCATTAAGGATGACAAGTGGGCCTTTGAAGCTGGATAGCCAATAGGAGGCTTTCCGATAATGAAGAAATAGCCTCTATAGGTACAAGCGAGAGAGGGGGAGTTGGGGGTGTGGGTGGTGGGAGAGGGAGGGTAAAGCTCTCTTAACTTTCTAAACATTAAGGTAAAAAAATTCCCAAAGCAACTGTGTCATCATTGTGGGGATGAAGCCCTTCCATGGGGAGAGTGATGGTTGCAATTGAAGCCAGACAGACAAGGAGACAAAGACAGCCTGTGCAGTTGCCCCTCTCCCTCTCCCTTCCCCCACCACAGCCCAACCTGCCACCAGGACACTATCCCAAGGTACCTCTTTGCAGAGGCTGACTGGAAGAGGGGCTGGATTTTTCAGGAAGCCTCCACAAACAATTGAAATGGTGGGTAGGAGCAGGATTTGAAAGTTCTGCTCCCATTTCTGGCTGAAAGGATCTGTGTCTGTAGGGGAAAAGGGTGGGACGTGATTCGCTCAGGCATGCATCACCATGAAAGTACAAATAGACCTTACTCTGGTCATTGCAATGGCCTTAACCTGCAGTGTCACAAATTGACATCAACCCTCTTAAAGGGCTGATATGGCCTATGTAAACTGTCATAATAAGAAACTTTTCAAATTCTTTACCCTTTAAACTTAAAATAAACAGCTTCCGCTGTCAGTGAGAACTAAAATAATGTCCTCTGCTGAACTATTTTGATTGACAGGTGTAGGTTAGAAAAATAATGTGAGTATCTTTCATGCACAAAGCTCTTTATTGAGATTTTACTCAGGGTTATTGTCCTGCCATCATGAATGTTTGGCTGAGTTTCAGGAAATACAATTATCTCAAAAGGAGGTTTTTAATTCACAGTTTGATTAACAATTGACCAAGTTTTTGATGTATTTTGTGAAATAAGTGTTTCATTTTAAGAGAGTGACCAGTTAAGGAGATTTAAATCTTTGAATGTTTTTTAGAAATGATGGATTTTTCATTGTCAAAAGTATAGGAGTGAGGTCTGCATTAGATTACTGGAATTTCTTTTTCATCTCCACATGGCTCCTGACAGCTGCCCACGGTGGACACTAGACGAGTGACAATGGAAGTGTCATGGAGTATATAGGGAGCAATTGCCGTGAGTAGAGTGCATGTGTAGGCATTGAGTTGGCAGGCTATATGAGATAGCATGGGGGAGATGGGTGAGCGAGTGCGACGGGCGAGTGCTAAAGGGCCTAACAACTTCTCAAAACCCTTAGGAAATCAAACTGATATGATTTATTATTGCCACATGTATTAACATGTAGTGAAAAGTATTGTTTCTTGCGTGCTATACGGACAAAACATACCTTTCATTGAGAAGGAAAGGAGAGAGAGTACAGGATGTAGTGTTACAGTCATAGGGTGTAGAGAAAGATCAATTTAGTGCGAAGTAGGAAAATTCAGAAGTCCGATGGAGGCAGGGAAGAAGCTGCTCTTGAGTCAGTTGGTACGTGACCTCAGACTTCTGTATCTTTTTTCCAATGGAAGAAGGTGTAAGAGAGAATGTCCGGGGTGCGTGGAGTCCTTAATTATACTGGCTGCTTTGCCGAGGCAGTGGGAAATGTAGACAAGTCAATGGGTGCGAGGCTGGGCTTTTAATCAGCTGCCTCAACATGTCCCTGTACACCGTAGGCTCCACCTCTAGAGTTTGCAGAGCCAAATCTATCCCACATCCAGCCAAATAACCAGACCCCTTCACCAGAGCAAACATTGCACCTATTGGGGTACATTTTATGGAGGCAGTTTAGGAAATTTCCTGACTTGTCATGCCCACCTTTGGAGCCAAAATCCAATCATACGCTTTCCTCGACCTTTAAAGAGACTTAATTGGTGAGCTGCTGCTCGTGAGAGGGTAACCCTGCCCCCAGCCCTCCTCTGGAAAATGCCCGGGGGACGGAGTTGGTTGGTGGCAGGAAATTCCTCCTTAAGCCTGTGCTTTTCCCCATTGAGGACCAATGATATAACCTATTGGTTCCCCAAAGATCTGTGGGACTTCACCTGAGCAGGAGGAATAAGGAAGTGGAAATTAAACCTTTGTTACAGACCTGACTTGAAACATTGGCTCCATTCCCTCCCCACAGCTGCTGTCAGACCTGCTGAGATTTTCCAGCATTTTCTGCTTTTGTTTCAAATTCCAGCATTTTGCTTTTCGTAGTATCACAGAATCCCACAGAGCAGAAGGAGGGCATGCGGCCCATCGTTTCTACACCAACCACAATCCCATCCAGGCCCTATCCCCATTACCCTATGCACTTATCCTGGCTACGACCCTGACACTAAGGGGCAGTTCAGCATGGCCAATCACCTAACCCACACATCTTTGGATTATGGGAGGAAACCAGAAAACTTGGAGGAAGCCCACACGCGAAGAGAACATGAAAATTCCAAAGAATTTACATTCCATTAGCTGTCCTGATGGGATTTGAACCTGTGTCCCCTACAGCATGAGCCTGGACTTCTGGATTACTAGTTGAGTGACTTTCTCACTGCGCCACCATCTCCCTAATCCCCTTTTATCTAAGAAAAGATAATGTTCAGGCTAAAAACATGTATTCAGAAAGGCTAATGAAATATTATTTAATCGCAACGCGGTTGGGATGAAAATCGAGGAAGGGATTCTTCAGAGTCTTGGCCGGGCCTCTCTCGGAGTGTTGCATCCAATTTTGGTCACTGTACCTTTTTTCAGTTGTTCATGGGTGTGGGTGCCACAGGGAAATAAAACAAAACCCACCCCTAATTGCCCCTGAGAACAGTAAGAAGTTTCACAACACCAGGCTAAAGTCCAACAGGTTTATTTGGAATCACGAGCTTTCGGAGTAACTCACCTGATGAAGGAGCAGCACTCTGAAAGCTTGTGATTCCAAATCAGCTTATTGGACTTTAATCTGGTGTTGTGAGGCTTCTTACTGTGCCCAGCCCAGTCCAACGCTGGCATCTTCACATCATGCCTTTGAGAAGGCAATGATGAAATGACTTCTTGAACCAGTGCAGTTCAAGTGGCGTGGAGACACCCACAGTGCTGCCAAGGAGGGTGTTTCAGAGTTTTGACCCAGCGGCAGCAAAATAACAGCTGACGTAGTTCTAAGTCAGGATGATGCGTGATATGCTTGTAAGGATACCTTGCTTTGAGAGGGTTCAGGCTGAAATTGACAAAATTATACTCAAACTTAAAGGGTTCAGTTCTGAAGCTATCATGCAAGTGCTTGGTTTAGGCATCCTTGAATTCATGAGGTTGAAGTTTTTTCAAATTTATTTGTGGGACATGGGCGTCGCTGGCTGGTCAGCCAGCATTTATTGCCCATCCCTAGATGCCCAAGGGCAGTTGAGAGTCAACCACATGGCTGTGGCTCTGGAGTCACATGTAGGCCAGACCAGGTAAGGATGGCAGATTTCCTTCCCTAATGGACATTAGTGGGTTTTTTCTACAAATGACCATGGTTTTATGATAATCGGTAGATTCTTGTTTCCAGGCAGTTTTTATTGAATTCAAATTTCACCATCTGCTGTGATAGGATTCCCCAGAACATTAGCTGAGTTTCTGGATTAATAGCCTAACGATAATATCATTAGGCCATCTTCTCGAGGTGTTTGACAACGGAATTCAATAGGATAAATCCATAGAAATTATTTCTTCTGTTAAGGGACTTTTCTCAATCAATAGGATTTATTCCACGTTGCCAATCCTGTCCCTGACAGGCTGGAGCTTTCACACTTCACACATTCCGCAAAGGTCCTCCATCCCCACCAAATTCTCGATAAACTATAAGGCGAGTTAACAAGCAGCTTAATTAGATTAACACATCTAATTAATGAAGCTGGGGACTTCAATTTCTTGCCTTCCCCTGCCATGGTACTTGAAATTACAGTCGAAAGAACAATTTTGGTTCGAAAGTTATTCTTAATAATCACCCTGATATTCCCAGAATTGCATGTTGAGAGTAATAGGAATCACAGACAGCAAACACAGAACTACAGGTTTCCTGTTTGTACAGCGGCCTTTTGTCTCTGAGATATTTTCTCCATGTTCCTTGCCCTCCAACGCGGCTGCCTGACAGATTGATTGGCAGGTTGAAAGGCTGATAGACTGACTGATTGACAGGCTGACAGACTGACAGATTGACTGCTCAATCAAGGTGTGCAAGCCCACAAATCCTTGAAGGTGGCAGCACAGGTGGAGAAGGCGTTGAAGAAGGCATATGGTATGCTTGCCTATATAGGACGGGGTATAGCAAATAAAAGCTGGAGTCTGATGTTGCAGCTGTATAGAACGCTGGTTAGGCCACATTTGGAGTACTGCGTCCAGTTCTGGTCGCCGCACTACCAGAAGGACGTGGAGGCTTTAGAGAGAGTGCAGAGAAGGTTCACCAGGATGTTGCCTGGTATGGAGAGTCTTAGCTGAGAGGAGAGATTGGGTTGACTGGGGTTGTTCTCCCTGGAAAGACGAAAAATGAGGGGAGACCTAATAAAGGTGTACAAAATTATGAAGGGTATAGATAGGGTGAATAGTGGGAAGCTTTTTCCCAGGTTGGAAGTGACGATCACGAGGGGTCATGGGCTCAAAGTGAGAGGGGAGAGGTATAACTCGGATATCAGAGAGACGTTACCTAGCGATGGCTGTTTGTTATATCTACTCTGACGCTCGCAATTATGTCACAAAGTAAAACACCATGGCAAGGGCAAAAACCTCTACCTTATAGATTACACTACATTCAGACTCTCTGGAATATACTCTGAGAAGATGGGATGTTTACTTAGGGGTGCAATAAATAATGTGACTGGTATAAATAACAGAATAATTTATATTAACACTAAAAGTTAAAAATGATCCAAGATAGTGAAAGACATTTATATTGGGGCATAACACTGATCTTTGATGCTCAATGCGTGAATCATATACAATAGACCACGAGAACATAAAAACCTTGCTTTCTTATGAGACGGGTAAGGCTACAGTTAGGTGGGTGGTAATCAAATATAACAAAATTCTCTCCAACACAGGGTGTGTGTTGGAGATACTCCGACATATAAGTCGAGGCAGTTTGCTCCAGACTTCAGTCACATCTCACGGTGAGGTAGGTGCAGGTTCAGAATAAAGACAGTGTGATCAACATTGCAGAGGAACCCAGGGTAGAGAACAAACAATTGCAACATCTGAATCCTATCCAATGTGCTTGCTACCTGTAAAGATTGTACAAGTGCAGCCAATAGAAGAACAATGGTAGCTTGCTGCAGAAAGTTATCCAAAGTAGGTGGGGAGAGGATAGAAAGTCTAATGTACTAGCTGTAGAAGATGCAAGAAGTAGCGGGGAGAGAGGTCATCTGCCGTAAGCAGGATCCAGAATTCGGCATGCCATGTCACCTATTTGGTCCAAGGGTGACGGACATCTCAGAACAATTTGAAAGGGCATCGGAAGGAGAAGGACAGAATCCAGTCACTGTGGTCCACGCCCAGGCCAACAGCAATGGGAAGAGTAGTCAAGAGGTCTTTAGAGATCATACCGGCAACCAAGATCTAGAGTAAAGGACAGGACCTGGTTGCTGTCTTTGTGATCGATCGACCTCCATTCCAATGAGTGATCCTCTTTCCAAAAAAATGCCCAATCCTAATTGGAAAATCTAACCACCAGTAAACAATCTAGGGAAGGCGGTAGCACAGTGGTTAGCACAGCTGCCTCACAGCGCAAGGACACAGATTTGATTCCAGGTTTGTGCAGAGTTTGCACATTCTCCTTGTGCCTGTGTGGGTTTCCTCTGGGTGCTCCAGTTTCCTCCCACAGTCCGAAAGGCATGCTGGTTAGGTGCAATGGCCAGGCTAAATTCTCCTTCAGTGTACCCAAACAGGTGCCGGAGTATGGGGACTCAGGATTTAAACAGTAACTTCATTGCAGATATGCAGTTTAGGTGGATTGGCCATGCTAAATTGCCCCTTAATGTTAGGGGCAGGTAAATACATGGGATTATGGGATAGGGTCCGGGTGGGATTGGAGTCGGTGCTGGCTTGATGGGCCAAATGGCCTCCTTCTGCACTGCAGAATTCTATGACTCTTAATGTAAGCTGACTTGTGACACTTAATTTAAACAATACATTTGTAGTTTTGTAAGCAAGAAGCTTCGAATTTTCTGCAGCTTAAATCTGTTAGGGACAGAATCAAAACACATTGAAGAGGAAATAAACATGTAAATTTGAAGTCAGTGTAATCTTTTGGGAATTCATTCATTTATACACCTGATCTACATGATGCCACGTACATACAATGAAACATTATTGATTAAGCAAGTACAACTGATTCAGTGCTCAAGAGCTGCACAAGGACCAGTTCCTATTGTCCTTCCCTACCCAATTTAAAATCCCTTTTGGCTTACTAGACATTAGTTTGTCCTACTTAATAAAATTGCATTGAATTTCAACATTAATTTGATCATTTATCGCTACATGCAAATTGCACATACTTGAAATTGAGAAAGCTAATTTAAAAGAGTTATTGCGCTGCATGTTTACTTATTAATGGCTAGCTGATAAAAATGGGCTATTAAATCCATTGTATACCTGCCTTCCAGCGAATCAATCCCCACCAGTTGGCATTATAATCGCTGTCAACCTCGTTCCAAGTACATAGAGAATTCAGCTCTCTAACAAAAACAGAGAATGTTGGAAGAACTCAGCTGGTCTGGCAGCATCTGGAAGGAAAGAAAACAGAGTTGACCTTTCAAGTCCATTTGGCTCTTCATTAGCATTAAAGAGAGGGAAAGTGATTTACGTGTTACACTGTGGCTGGAAGAGATTGCAACCAATATGAGACAAAAAATGTATGGAGTAGAGAAAAGAGTGTTAGGGTGAAGGAGGAAGGTTACGGTCTAAAGTTGTTGAACTCAACGTTCACTCTTGAGGGGCGTAGATGAAGGTCTGTGCTTAGTCTCCCCAGTGTAGAGGAGACCACGGTGGGAGTGGTGAATACAATAGACCAAGGTGAAGGAGGTGCAAGTGAAATGCTGCTTAACCTGAAATGAATGTTTTGGACCCTGAACAGGGAGGAGGCAAAGGGGAAGGCAATTGCGAGGGGAGGTGGGAAAGGGATGGGGGGTGCTGGGCTTAATATAGATAGGTTGAATGAATGGGCAAAAATCCAGCAAATGGATTATATTGTGGCAAAATGTGAAGTTGTTGAGTTTGGCAGGAAGAATAAAAAGTGAAAAAGAGTATTATTTAAGTGGAGAATGACTGCAGAATCCCAACGTTTAAGTTAAAAAAGTTTTACTGATAAGTCACGAGTAAGGCTTACGTTAACACTGCAGTGAAGTCACTGTGAAATTCCCCTAGTCACCACACCCCGGCACCAGTTTGGGTAAATGCACCTAACCAGCTCGTCTTTTAGACTGTGGGAGAAAACCCATGCAGAGAAGGTGCAAACTCCGCATAGACAGTGACCCAAGCCGGGAATCAAACCCAGGTCCCTGGCACTGTGAGGCAGCAGTGCTAACTACTTTGCTACCATACTGCCCTGTACAGAGCTACAGAGGGATCTGGGTGTTTCAGTGCATGAGTCACAAAACGTTAGTACATAGGTAGAGTAAGTAATTAAAAACATTTTTTCTGAGAGGAATTAAACATAAGAGTAAAGAGGTTATGCTTCAGTTATACAGGACATTACGTCAATTATTGTGTGCAGTTTTGATCTCCTTATTTAATTCTACTTCTCTTTCTTTACCTAGTGGTGAGTAAGCCAGCTTTTTGTTTTTACTGCTAGTTATTTCCAGAACAGATCACTAGTCTGTTGCCATGGGTTATAGCTTGAGGGATGCCACGCCACACCAAGTATGGCTGACCAGGAGTGTCTCCTGCTCTTACTGCCAGCCATTGGTGTGTTGGAAGGACATATAAGTTGACACTCAACATGTCTGACTGTATTATTAATATACCTTCCTTGACCATCGAGGCCTGGCGTGGGAGTTTCTGGCTCAGAGGCATGGATGCTGCCCACTGTGCCACAAGACTGCCTCTCTTCATTTAAGGAAATATGTAAATGTGTTGGAGGCCCTTAAGAGGAGGTTCACATTGAGAATGACCTTCATCATTTTGTGTGGCTCTATCAATGTGCAAAATGGGACAGTCTTCGAACTGATCTAGCAACTCAAAACTGGGCATCCTTGAGGTACTGTGGGCCAGCAACAGCAGCAGCTAAATTGTATACCTGCACTATCTGCAACCTCATGTCCTGAAATATCCCCCACTCAGCCATTGCCATCAAGCCAGGAGATCAACCCTGGTCCTATGGAGAGTGCAGGAGGACATGCCAGGAATAGCACTAGGTTTTCCTAAAAATAAGGTGCCAACCTAGTGAAGCTACCAAACAGGACTACTTGTATGCCAAATGGCAAACACAACAAATGATAGACAGAGCTAAGCGAGTCCACAACCAACAGATCAGATCTAAGCTCTGCAGTCCTTCCACATCCCAGTCAAGAATGGTGGTGGACAATTAAACAACTCACTGGAGGAGGAGGCTCCACAAATATCCCCATCCTCAATGATGGAGGAGTCCAGCACATCAGGGCAAAATGTAAGTCTGAAGTATTTGCAGCAATCTTCAGTCAGAAGTGCCCAGTGGATGATCCTCCTGCAGTGGTCCCCAGCATCTCAAAAGCCAGTCTCCAACCAATTCAATTCACTCCATGCAATATGGACATATGGTTGGAGGCCCAACGATCTTCAACTGCTTCATCAGTGACCTTCCGTCTGTCAAAAGGTCAGAAGTGGGGATGTTCACTGACGGTTGCACAATGTTCAGCACCATTCACAACTCCTCAGACACTGAAGCAGTCCATGTTCAAAAACAACAAGACCTGGTCAATATCCAGCTTTGGGCCAACAAGTGGCAAGTAACATTTGTGCCACACAAATGCCAGGCAATGACCATCACCAATAAGAGACACTCTAACAACCGTCCCTTGACATTCAATGGTGTAACCATCACTGAATCCCCCCCACCCCACCCTGTCAACATCCTTGAGGTTACCATTGACCAGAAACTCAACTTGATTCATCACATAAACACAGTGGCTCCATGAGCAGGTCAGAGGCTAGGAATACTGTGGTGTGTAACTCACCTCCTGACTCCCCAAAGCCTATCCACCATCTACAAGGCACAAGTCAGGGGTGTGATGGAATACTCCCCACTTGTCTGGATGGGTCAGCTCCAATAACACTTAAGAAGCTTGACACCATCCAGAGCAAAGTAGTCTGTTTGATTGGTATCACATCTACAAACGTTCAATCCTGACGCTCAGTTGCAGCAGTGTGTACTATCTACAAGATGCACTGCAGCAATTCGTCAAAGTTCCTTAGACAGCACCTTCCAAACCCACAACCACTTCCATCTAGAAGGACAAGGGCAGCAGATACATGGGAACACCACCATCTGCAATTCCACTCCAAGCCACTCACCATCCTGACTTGGAAATATATCATCATTCCTTTGCAGTGCCTGGGTCAAAATCCTGGAATTCCCTCCCTAATAGCATTATGGGTCAACCTACAGCACATGGACTGCAGCATTTCAAGAAGGCAGCTCACCACCAGCTTCTCAAGGGCAACTAGGGATGGGCAATAAATGCTGGCCAACCAGTGATGCCCATGTCCCATGAATGAATAAAAGAATGAGTAGATTGATGCCTGGAATGAGTGGGTGATGATAGATTGGGAAGACTGGACTTGTTTCCACGGGAGTTTAGAAGAGTAAGGAGAGGCTTGATTAAAGTATATAAGATCAGAAAGGTATTGAAAATGAGGATGTGGAAAGAATTTTTTCTCTTCTGGGTGAGTTTAGAACTATTTTAAAAGTAGGGGTCACTCTTTTAAGACACAAGTGAGGAGATTTTTTTTCCCCTCAGAGGGTTGTGCAACTTTGGAACTCTGTCTCAGAAGGCGGGGGGGGTGGTGTCATTGAATATTTTTCAGGCAGAGATAGATTTTTTGGGGGGCAAGAGAATCAAAGGTTATTGGGGATAGATGGGAACATGAAACTCAACAAAAACAGATCAGCCATGATCTTATTGAATGGCAGAGCAGGGTACAAGTACAGATCTACTCCTGTTCATAAAGTACAGAATCATAGAGTCGCTACAGTGCAGGAGGAGGTCATTGATCCTGCACTGACAGCAATTCCACGCAGGCCATATCCCTGTAACCCCACTTACTCACCCTACTAACCCCACCCTCCCCTGACACTAAGGATGCCAATCAACCTAATCCACACATCTTTGGACTGTAGGAGGAAACCGGAGCACCTGAAGGCAACCCATGCAGACACAGGGAGAATGTGCAAACTCCACACAGACAGTCACCCAAGGTCAGAATTGAACCCAGTGTCCCTGGCGCTGTGAGGCATCAGTGCTAACCACTGTGCTGCCCGTTCTATTTTGTATGTTTGTATGTTCCTGTCTAACGATATTGTATCCAGCCTGCTGATGTTTGGCTGTAATGAACCCATGAAATTTTAAAAGTAAACTCCCCGGAATTCACCTTTGAATGTAAAAAGTATTCATGCTTCAAAAGTAAAAAGCAGAGTAGCAAAATGCGGTATTGCATTTATGATTTTCTTTTTTATCCTTTTAAGCTTTATGCTTCTGGCTCTGTTCTCTCATTGATTTTTACACAGGGTTTTCTTCTCTTATCCCTTCCTTCACATTTGCATCCTGTTACAAAGCATTCATTCTTTGTCATCTTTCTTTATCCTTGCATATTGTCTTTTACTCACAACTTTGTAACTCTTTCAACCGTAACCTCATTCTGTCTCTTGTGCCAATCTTTCATTTAATCAAAGCGTCACTGAAAATACATTTTTTTATTTTATCTATCCCTGCATCACTCTCACATTCTCCCTGACAGATGAAGAAATATAGATAAAGACAGGGAGATTTATAATCACAGACAATAGCCTCAATTTTGAGCATGTCGGGTGCACAGGGTGATGAGACTGGAAGCAAATGTACACATAAAATTCTGGCCAAAACATTTCATCTATATAATGCTTTTAAAAGAACAAAACCCCACTTTGTGGCAGAAATATAAAACAAAACGGGACAAAGGAATCAAATAGGAAGAGATTAATTAAGATGAAGAAAGGCTTGGGTGTGACACGGTGGCAGTGGTTAGCACTGCTGCTGCATAGTGGTTAGCACTGCTGCCTCACAGTGCCAGGGACCTGGGTTCGATTTCCCGATTTGGCTGACCGTCTGCATGGAGTTTACACATTCTCCCTGCGTCTGCATGGCTTTCGTCTGGTTTCCCCCACACTCCAAAAGCCGTACTGTTTAGGTGAATTGGCCATGTTAAATTCTCCCTCAGTGTACCCGAACAGGCGCCGGAGTGTAGCGACTAGGGGATTTCCACAGTAATTTCATTGCAGTGTTAATGTAAGCTTACTTGTCACTAATAAATATACTTTACGTTTACTTTTTTACTTTACTTTGTCCAAGCAACAGTTTAAAAAGATCATCTTAAATGATGTGACTGGTACCTGGACAAGGTCCCCTAATTTGTTAACTTCCCGACACCTTTCTACGCACCTTTTCAGTGTGACAATCCATGGTCTCTCTCTCTCTCTCAGTCAAGTATAATCCACGTAGAAATTTTCCAGAAAGTGCTTACTTTAAATTCTGAACCATCTGAGCATTGATGTCTTTCTTCATATTCCTTTTAAAAACAAATGTCTCCCTTAAAAAAAGCTCAATATGCTACGAAGTAACCTGGGCTATATGCATCAACACGATATAACGAGGGAAGAAAGGTCCACAACCATCCCTCACAATCGTCCGCCACCTCTCTCCCCCCATCTACCCCCCCAGCCACCTACATAATGAGGAGTCTGCTGTCACCATGTGTGGCAAAACCACTCCCCAACAGAGCCTTTACATACTTCAATTGGTTACCTGTTTCCTTGTGGCAGGTAGCTTGCACAATTCTGGACCCTCTGTTAATAAAATGTCCCAGGAGATGGTGGGTGGGGGAGCCGATCTACCCCTGCTCCCCGTAATCTTACCGGCCCACTAAAATTCAGCCCCATAACTTTGGCTATTTTCAATACTTAACTGGCAGAAATTTCTATTCTTCCGGAACTATGGGGGAATTTTCCCATCCCGCCTGTCACCAGATTTGTAGCAGATGGGGGGGGGAGGGTGAGGCGGACCATGCAAAGGTCCATTGACTTTGGCATGGGGCTAGTGTTGTTGGAAAACCCTGCCCTGTATGTCCCTTCCAGAGCAGTACATCAGACAAGCAAACTTATAATTTATGTTTTGTGTTAGAGGATAGAAGTAAACATATCTGACTCTCTCCATCTGCCTCTCTATATCTTTCTCTCTGTTTCGTTCATCCTTGGGGACAATTTTACCAAAGAAAAATTTAAATGCTGAAAGCAGGAGAGAAACATAACCATTTTTAGGCACCCATAAAAATAAATTATCCCAAATGTGATTCTCACCAAAAGGAGGAGCGGACAGACTCTATTCATGCCGGGAAGCCGGTTGTGGACTGCTAGAGGGTGTTATTGCACATGATTTCCCGATGCACTCCGTACAGGTGTATATGCTCTGTCTCTCTAGACATCTGCATTGCTATAGGTTGCCAGTTTTGGACAGATAGAAATATAAAGATGTTGGGGGCAATCTTACCAAAAAAAAGTCTAAATGCCGAACGAGTGTGAAAACAGAAGGGAATCGCACCCATTTTTTGGCGAGCTCTCAGATGTAATCATATATGCAACAAAAAAGATGACGTGTGATTCATGATAGTGAGGGTAGTGGACAGATTCTATTCCAGCCAGGAAACCGGCTGCTGATTACAAGGTGTGCTATTGCACATGTGTCTTGATACAAGTGTATGCAGGAAGCTGAAAGACCAGTCACTCCCCTTCTGCCCCCACCTCGGATATCGCCCCTCCTAAATCATTGGCCTCCCTGGACAATTGTTGGTCTCTTTAGCCAGTTTTGACCCAGCAACAGTGATAAATTTTCAAAGTCAGAATGCTTTGTGGCTTCGATGGGAATATGCAGATAGTGGTGTTCCTGTGTGTCAGTTGCCTATGTCCACGTAGATTGTGGAGATCATGGGGTTGGATAGTACTATTTAAAAGGAGTCTTGACAAGTGGCTTCAGTGCATCTTGTCAATGGTGCACACTGCTGCCTTGTGTGTTGGTGGTGGAGGCAGTGAAGAGGATGGATCGGGTGACAATCAAATGGGTTGCTTTGTCCTAGCTGATGCTGAGCTTTTTAAGTGTTGAGTTGCACACATCCAGGCAAGTAGAGAGAATTCCATCACACTGCTGATTTGAGCCTTCCAGATGGTTGACAGGCTGTGGGAAGTCAGGAAGTGAATTACTCCTGACTTCCTAGCCTCTGACTTGCTCTTGTGACGGGTGGCATGGTGGCTTGGTGGTTAGCACTGTTGCCTCGCAGTGCCAGGGACATAGTGACCTAAGTCGGGAATGTAACCATCTGTGCAGAGTCTACACATTCTCCCTGTGTCTGAGTGGGTTTCCTTCGGGTGTTCCAGTTCCCTCCCACAGTCTGAAGAAGTGCTTGTTGGGTGCATTGGCCATGCTAAAATCCCTTAGTTGCTACACCCCAGCATCTGTTCGGGGACCCAAACAGGCACCGGGGTGTAGCAACTGGGGGATTTTCACAATAACTTCATTGCAGTGTTAATGTAAGCTGACTTGTGACACTAATAAATAAACTTAAATAGTATTTATAGTTAAATTTTTCATTAATGTTAATTACCATGGTGTTAACAAATGAGGCATTTTGTGATGTCGAAGGCAGATGGGTAAACTCTCTCTTGCTGGAGATGTTCATTGCCTGGCACTTGTGAGGTGCGAATGCTACTTATTTATTTTTACAAATCAGAAATGGCATCAGGACACACCTAGTTTTAGTTTTATAGATAACTACAACTCATTCTAATTCTTGTATTGCTTTGTTAGTTATGACAAAAGCTTGGAATTGGGACTGTTATCGTATTATGGTACAAATACCTCACACATTCATATCAAATTTCTGTCCGATATCTTAACTGAGTTCATCCCTTTGAATATATTTTCTCAATAGCAAAGATTGCAGAGATCACTTAATGCATTTTTATTCCACCAGTTTTGAATTCTGAGGGGACACTTTGAATAGTGTAATTGCCAGAAAGATGTTACCAAATTTTACATTTAAGGGAGCAGTAAGCTTTATTAAACACTTGACCCTATTAAATGACTTGACTGCGGAGGGCCTTTGTGTTGTATAACTAGGAATTTTCATTACTTATGATAAATAACTTGCAACCTAGATTGTAATGAAATGGTAAACAGGGATTGTAACAAATTGGGAAAGGAAACCTCAAATGATTTATAATGCACTTTTATCTCTGGAGCATATAACAATGTAATTGTGTTCAAAGTTTCACTATCCATACTACTTTCTTTTATTCATGCTAATAAACGAGCTGATTGGCATAAATTTGTCTTGTCCTCCACAATGTCAAATTTTCAATTAGACCAGAGAACACAATATTCCCTCTGTAGATACTTGTAGCAAGGTCGTGCTATAGATTTGATGGAAAATGTGATCAAATTGGAACGTATTGGGCGGGATTTTCCAGCCCTTCCCACCAGTGAGGCCCTCCCAGCAGAGCCAATCAAAACGCCGAAGACATTGGCGAGACTGGAAGATTCTACCGGTGGCCAATAGTGGGCTGCCCCCACTGCTGGAACGCATGCCGCAGGGGTGATGGTGGGTTAGTGGGGAGGGGTAGGAGGGGGGAGGGGAAGGAAATCGCCGCCATTTTCAAAACAATTCATTCATGGGACGTGGGCATCACAGGTTGGGAAAGCATTTATTGGCCATCCCTGAGGGCAATTTGGGTCTGGAATCACAAACCAGGGAAGGATGGCAGATTTCCTTTCCTAAAGGACATTAGTGAACCAGATGGGTTTAGTCACAATCAACAATAGTTCCATCTTTAGTCCATAGAATCATAGAATCCCTACAGTGCAGAAGGAGGCCATTTGGCCCATCAAGTCTGCACCGACTCTCGGAAAGAACATCTCACTCAGGCCACCCACCTCCCCGCTATCTCTGTATCCCCACACATTTAGCGTGGCTAATCCAATCAACCTACACATCTTTTGAACACTAAGGGGCGATTTCGCATGGCCAATCCACCTACCCTACACGTCAATCAACTGTGGGAGGAAACCAAAGCACCCAGAGGAAACCCACACACAAACACAGGGAGAACATGCAAATCCACACAGACAGTTAGCCAAGGCCGGAATCGAACACAGGTCCCTGGAGCTGTGAGGCAGCACAGTGCTAACCACAGTGCCACTGTGCCACCCATTTAATTCCAATTTTTAATAGAATTCATAGTTCATCATCTACCATGCTTGGATTCGAACCCAGGGCGTTACCAGTGACAACACCATTATGCCACTGCCTCCCCATTTGGTGCTACAGAAGGAATCCTGCAAAGAATTTACAGCACAGAAACAGGCCTTGTGAAAGTCCAGTGAAAATGTTTGAAAGGGTGGTAGAAGGCAGGCCCTTGATGGGGGGACAATTGCACTCGGGAGAGAGAAGGGAGGTGGGACGACTTTGATCGGTTAGCAATTTCCAAGAGCTGGCACAGGCATGGGGTGGGAGAGGGGGGGTGTTGGCGTTGGGCATGGTGGGGGAGAAGGGAATGGGTGGTAGTTGTATTGCCTCCATCATTGCTGTCAGATTCGGTATCAATTTTTGTGTCTGCCTCAGACCCATAAAGAGAATAGTTTTACAGAAAGAAAGCTTGATGGGATTCATTTGGACAAAACCTCAGTTCCGGTTAAGGCTTCAATTTTCTGAGAACAATGAATTAAGCAAGGAAAATGGAGACGGGGAAAAAGTGCTGGAAGAATGTAAATGTTTAAGGATACAGGAGGCTTTGAATACAGTTTTCTCAGTGGCTTGTTATTCCCAATGGTACAACTGGAACTTCCACTCTCTTGCTTTTTCCTGTTTCCCGCGTGATTAGAATGCAAATTTAAAGCTCTGGCAGGGTACACGGGAAACAGGTGCAAGTCAGCTGCAGAAAAAGCTTTTCAGTTCAGATTATTCATAGAAGCTCTACAGTGAAGAAGGAGGCCATTCGGCCCATTGAGTCTGCACTGACAACAATCCCATCCAGGCCCTATTCCTGTAACCCATGTATTTACTAATCCCTCTAACCTGCGGGAAACTAAGGGACAATTTAGCGTGGTCAATGCACCTAACCCACAAACCTTTCAACTGTGGGAGGAAATCGGGTCATCCAGAGGAAACCCACACAGACACGGGGAGAATGTGCAAACTCCACACAGACAGTGATCCGAGCCGGGAATTGAACCCAGGCCCCTGGTGCTATGAGGTAGCAGTGCAAACCGTTGTGCTACCGTGCTGCCTTGTGCAATCCATCATCATTGCAGTATGAGCAGACTAATAAAGAACATTCTGATCAAACAGAGAGAGGCTCTGCACCACTGTCACACTTTTCCTGTCCAATTTCAGTGCCAATAAGACTTACTGAGAGCACAAAAGTGGCAATGGGTGATTTTTTAGGTTTAAATTTTACTTGTAAATACTTCACATTATGTTTGATTCATGTGTAAATCATCGGCATTTGAGAAGTTAGCTTAATCAGAGAACTAAATGTCCTCATTGGTGGTTACTCTGAAATTAGGGACATTTGATTTATTATTATTGTCACGTGTGTTAGCATACAGTGAAAAGTATTGTTTCTTGTGTGCTGTACAGACAAAGCATACCATTCATAGAAAAGGAAAGGAGAGAGTGCAGAATGTACTGTTACAGTCATAGCAAGGGTGTAGAGAAAGATCAACTTAATGCAAGATAGGTCCATTCGAAAATCTGATGGTAGCAGGGAAGAAGCTTTGATTTTATTTAATTTGATTTGATTTATTACTGTCACATTTATTAGTATACAGTGAAAAGTATTGTTTTTTGCATGCTACACAGACAAAGCCTACCATTCATAGAGAAGGAAATGAGAGAGTGCAGAATATAATGTTACAGTTATAGCTAGGGTGTGGAGAAAGATCAACTTAATCAAAGGAGGTCCATTCAAAAGTCTGATGGCAGCAGGGAAGAAGCTGTTCTTGAGTCTGTTGGTATGTGACCTCAGGCTTTTGTATCTTTTTCCCGATGGAAGAAGGTGCGTGAGATTCTTAATTATGCTGGCTGCTTTGCAGAGGCAGAAGGAAGTGTTGACAGAGTCAATGGATGGGAGGCTGGTTTGCGTGATGGATTGGGCTATATTCATGACCTTTTGTAGTTTCTTGCGTTCTTGGGCAGAACAGGAGCCATACCAAGCTGTGATACAACCAGAAAGAATGTTTTCTATGGTGTATCTGTAAAAGCTGGCGAGAGTCGTAGCTGACATGCTAAATTTGCATAGCCTTCTGAGAAAGTAGAGGCATTGGTGGGCTTTCATAACTATAATGTCGGCATGGCGTGACTGGGACAGGTTGTTGGTGATCAGAATATTTAAAAACTTGAAGATCTCGACCCTTTCTACTTTGTGCCCATTGATGTAAAGAGGGACATGTTCCTCTCTATACTTCCTGAAGTTGATGACAATCTCCTTCATTTTGGTGACATTGAGGGAGGGATTATTGTTACCACACCAGTTCACCAGATTCTCTATCTCATTCCTGTACTTTGTCTTGTCATTGTTTGGGATCTGACCCACTACGGTGGTGTCACCAGCAAACGTGAAAATCAAATTGGAGGCGAATTTGACCAAGATTCAAGGAGTATATTGACCACACATTCAAGGAGTATAGTAGGGGGCTAAGAACACATCTCTATGGGCACCGGTATTGAGGATGATCGTGGAGGAAGTGTTGTTGCCTATTCTTACTGATTGTGGCCTGTGAACTAGGAAGCTCAGGATGTGGTTGCAGAGGGAGGAGCCGAGGTCCAGGGCACAGAGTTTGGAGATGAGTTTCGCAGGAATAATGCGAATATTTACACTATATTTCCCAGGGCTGAAATGGTCGCTACGAGAGGACACAGGTTTAAGGTGCTGGGGGGCAGGTACAGAGGAGATGTCAGGGGTAAGTTTTTCACTCAGAGTGTGGTGAATGAGAGGAATCGGCTGCTGTTGGTGGTGGTGGAGGCAAATTCGATAGGGCCTTTTAAGAGACTTCTGGATGAGTACATGGGACTTAATAATAGAATTGAGGGTTATAGATAGGCCTAGTAGGGAGGGATATGATCAGTGCGACTTGTGAGCTGAAGGGCCTGTTTGTGCTGCAGTTTTTTTCTATGTTCTTTCTATGTTCTAAAAGTCAGTTACTGTAGTGGCATACTCATTCAGGCTGGTCGCAGAGATTTTAAATACTGACAGGTCACTGACTCCAAGCAGTCTGGTAGGAGATTATTCGATTCCTCGGATCAACATTGCACGACTCACATTTCCTTAACTGAGGAAGGAACAATGTTGTGTTTTTTTTGCTCACTATTTATCGGATGCTAGTGTTAATGTCCAGTGTTACGTTCACCACTCTCTGGAATAGTCCAAACTTGCAGGCTCAGCTAGCCCTCTATGCATTGGAAAAGACATTGGATAGAACGTTTAGGCTGTTCATGCCAGCGGGATCTCCCGATTCTGCTGACAGTGCAACCCCTGCCGCAGGTCTCATGGCAGCAAGTGATGCGTTCGATGGGAAACCCTGTTGACAATGGCAGGATCAGATGATCCCACCACAAGCCAATGGTAGGCTGTTTACCGCCATCGTGAAACACATGGCAAGTTGGACAGTAAATGCTGCCCATTGTCCAAAACCACTCTCAGTGGTGGTAAATTGAAATGTTATCAGTGAACACAAAGACCTGTAAGTACGCTATCAGTTGGCATCCTGTGATGGACACACATTTGGACAGTACTCACACCAATCACCCTTTAAGTCGCTCATAACAAAATGCTGCAGATGCTGGAAATCTGACATAAGTACAGAAAATGTTGGAAGAAGTCAACAGGCCTGGCAGCAAATATGATGAGAGAAACAGAGGCCAGAATTCTCCAATCTCATTTATCCCAGCTGCCGCTGCCAGCAAGAAGGGAAAATTTGGTGCTCAGCCAAAACTCTATTCACTGCAGCGGGACTGGAAAATCCCAGCCGCAGGCAAGGCCGAGGAATTCCGACCAGAGCTTGCATTTTGATTCAATGAGACTGTTCTTCAGAACTGGTAAGTTTTAAGCTGTAGAAGGGATCTTTGCTCCACTTAACCCTCTCCGCTTTTTCAACAGCTTAAAACCCATGAGGTGCCAACCCCTTTCCAGCTCTGAAGAAGGACCACTTTAGGTTTAAAGCATTAACTCGGTTTCTCTCTCCACAGGTACTGCCAGATCTGGGCCTGGAATGCTGAACTCTCCCAGCATTCTTCATTGTCTGGCCCGTGACAATCCGGTTCCCACCCCATTGCTCCCACCTTCCTTAGAGTGGCACAGTTAGCATTGCTGCCTCACAGCGCTAGGGACCTGGGTTCGATCTGTGTCTTGGGTCACTATCTGTGTGGAGTCTACACGTTCTCCCTGTGTCTACATGGGCCTCCTTTGGCTGTTCCAGTTTCCTCCCATAGTCCGAAAGATATGCTGGTTAGGTGCGTTGGCCATACTAGATCCTCCCTCACCCAAACAGGCGCCGGAGTGTCACGACGAGGGGATTTTCACAGTAATTTCATTGCACTGTTAATGTAAGCCTTACTTGTGATTAATAACTAAATAAACTTCCACACCCAACCAATTATTTGAAATTCACTTCATTTCAATGCCTCATGCTCACGCATGTGTAAGAAGGTCAGATTTAATTGCATTCAAATCACTCTGGTACTTAATCGCTCCCAAACATTTTTCACCATGTCAGATGTTTAAAGACTGCTCTCGATCAAACACAGTCTCCATGTTTGCTCTTTCTCTGTTAAGCTGCGTTCAGAAGCAGTCTATTACAAACTGATTTAACATTCCTTTCTCACTAATCCAAGGTATCTTTAGTTAGAGTATGATTTAGCTCGTGGGTGATTTAACTCATCCATAATTCAGTCTGTTCTTTCCTCCACTGCTTCCTTTAACTCTCCAATAAATTAACCTCAGCTTTCCCCTTTTGTGATTTTTCTTTCACTCACAATGCCCTAAATTGGTTCAATCCCCTTGCCCCATTAATTCTCCGTCCCACATATTTGATGAGCAACTTAAGCTGATTTATTTTCCTCTAGGAAATGCTACCCGACCTTTGCACCTCACGTTACCATTGCTGCCTCATGTCTTTTTTTTTTCAATCCCTCCCTTTAATATCCTGCCCAATCTTAAATATGTTGAGAATTACCATCCCGATAATTAACTCCATCTGTGATGTTCCTCGAGTGAGAAGGAGTCCATTGTTAATTCATTTTTCGCTCCTGTTCCCATTGTTGAAGCATAAATACAACAGCAGAGAGGACTATACATCTGTAAAGATTACTCTTGCACAAGAATTGCATGTGCTTAACACAGAACTAAACACAAAGATGTCTCTCATGAGATCACTTACCCAATTCTTGACTACTTGAATCATTTCCTCAAGCACTTTCTGATACGCTGCCGAAATGCAACATAGAATGACAGCACAGAGTCAGCCATTTCACAGAATCACGGAATTATTACTGCACAGAAGGAGGTCAGTGGCCTGCATCGTCTCTCCAAATGAGCATTTGATTTGATTTGACTTATTATAGTCTCATGTACTGGTATGCAATGAAAAGTATTGTTTCTTGCGTGCTATACAGACAAAGCATACTGTTTGTAGAGAACATAGTGGGGAAGGAAAGGAGAGGGTGCAGGATGTAGTGTTACAGTCATAGCTAGGGCATAGAGAATGATCACCTTCATGTAAGGTAGGTCTATTCTGATTTGATTTGATTTATTATTGTCACATGTATTAGCATACAGTGAAAAGTATTGTTTCTTGCACGTTATACAGACAAAGCATACCATTCATAGAAAAGGAAAGGAGACAGTGCAGAGTGTAGTCTTACAGTCATAGCTAGGGTATAGAGAATGATCACTTCCATATAAGGCAGGTCCACTCAAAAGTCTGATGACAGCAGGGAAGAAGCTGTTCTTGAGTTGGTTGATATGTGATCGCAGACTTTTGATTTGATTTGTTATTGTTACATATATTAGTATACAGGGAAAAGGTTTGTTTCTTGCACAGTATACCTACAAAGCATACCATTCATAGAGAAGGAAAGGAGACAGTGCAGAATGTAGCGGTACATTCTAGCTAGGGTGTAGAGAAAAATCAACTTAGTGGGATGTAGGGCCATTCAAAAGTCTAATGGCAGCAGAGAAGAACCTGTTCTTGAGTCGGTTGGTATGTGACTTCACACTTTTTTGTATCTTTTTCCTGATGGAAGAAGATGGAAGAGAGAATGCCCAGGGTGCGTGGGGTCCTTGATTATGCAGGCAGCTTTTCTAAGGCTGCAGGAGGTGTAGTTGGAGTCAATGGATGGGAGGTTGGTTTGTGTGATGGGCTGGGCTTTGTTCACAACCCTTTGTAGTTTCTTGCACCTTAGACAGAGCAGGAGCTATACCTGTGATATATCGGGAAAGGATGCTTTCTATGGTGCACCTGTAAAAATTGTTGGGAGCTTTAGTGGACAGTCTGGGTTTCCTTAGCCTCCTGAGAAAGTAGAGACGGTGGTGGACTTTCTTAACTAGAGCGCGGAAGGACATGAAAGATTATTGGTGATCTAGACACCTAGAAACTTGAAGCTCTTGACTATCTCCACTTCATCTCATTTGATGTAGACAGCGGCATGTGCTCCACTATGCTTCCTGAAGTCAATGACTATCTTCTTAACTTTACTGACATTGAGGGAGAGACCATTGTTGTCGCACTATTTCACCAGATTCACTAGGCAGAATTTTCTGACCACGCTCGCCCCAAAACCAGAAAATCACTCATGATCAACGGACCTTTCCATGGTCTGCTCCTCGCCTGCTCTGATTCCCGTGGCAGGTGGAGTGGGAGAATTCATCCCGCTATCTCCTTCCTGTACTCTGTACAAACCCTGCCCACTGTGGTGGTGCTATTAACAAATTTGAATATTGAGTTGAAGGGGAATTTGGCCATACAGGAGTACAGAGAGAGCATTAGGACGCAGCCTTGTGGGGTCCCAGTGTTGAGGATAATCGTGGAGGATCCAGTCACACTGTGAAGAACCAAGCCATCAGCCACGGAGGTTGGAGATGAGTTTTTTAGACCGTCTTGCCTTTGTGCCATTTCCCTGCCTTTTCCGCATCCCCCCCCAAATTGTTTCTATTCAAGTAATTATCTGATGCCTTCCTGAATGCCTTGATTGAACCTGACTCTCCAACACTTCCAGGCAACGTATTCCAGTCCCCAGACCACTCGCTGTCTGAAAATGTTTTTTTGCTGACATCATATTTGCTTCTTTTGCAAATCACTTTAAATCCGTGCCCTCTCGTTCTCGATCCTTTTTGTGAGCGGGAAAATTTCTCCCTCTCCACTCGGTCCAGCCCCCTCATGATTTTGAACATCTCCATCAAATCTCCTCTTAGCCTTCTTCTCTTCAAGGACAACAGTGCCAACATCTCCAACCTGAGAACTGAAATTTGCCTTCTGCACTTCAGCTCAAACAATCTATATCGGTCTTTCAGCTCCTCCCACCATACTTCATCGCAACCTCTCTGCTCACCTTCTACTTCTTTCTCTCTCATATACATATCCAGCTTCCTCTTAAAGGCTCTTCATTGTAACTACTTCTTGTGGTAAAAAGTAAGAGCTTAACTACTCTCTCAGTAAAGAAACACCTCTTGAATTATATGTGGAGTTTGCACATTCTCCCCATGTGTGCCTGGGTTTTCTCCGGTGCTCCGGATTCCTCCCAGAGTCCGAAAGATGTGTTGGTTAGATGGATTGGCCATGCTAAATTCTCCCTCAGTGTACCCAAACAGGCACCGGAGCGTAGCTACCAGGGGATTTTCGCAGTAATGTCTTTGCAGTGTTAGTGCAAGCCTACTTGTGACACGAATAAATTAACTTTAAAACTTTTAGGGAAGTTTTGACACAACTGTACCAAGCAATGGTAAGACTAGATACAGAGTACTGTGTATAATTCTGGTCTCCTTATTTAAGAAGAGATCTTGCATTGGAGACAGTTTAGGGAAGGACCATTGGGATTAAGGATTGTTTTATGAAGGAAGGTTGAGCAAGTAGAGGTCTTACCATTGGAATTTAAAAGAATAAGAAATCTTTACTAAAATAGATAAGATATTGAGAAGACCATTCCCCCTCTGAGGGAATCTCGAATAAGGGGGAACAGTTTGAAAATAGTTCTCATTTAAGATGTAGATGAGGAATTTCCCTGCTTGTCGCTCCTAATATCTTTCACTTTAATGCATTGCTTTTGAAAACATCGTTTTCACATTAGGTTCAAAATTTAATTATTATTGTCACAAGTAGGCTTACATTAACGCTGCAATGAAGTTACTGTGAAAATCCCCGAGTCGCCACACTCCAGCGCCTGTTTGAGCACACTGAGGAAGAATTTAGCATGGCCAACGCACCTGAACCAGTGCGTCGTTCGGGCAATGGGAGGAAATTGGTTTCACCTGGAGAAAATCCTCGTAGACACGAGGAGAGCAAGCAGATTCCACACAGAGAGTGACCCAAACCGGGAGTCGAACCCACGTCCCTGGCGTTGTGAGGCAGGAATGCTAACCATTGTGGCACTGTGTGGCCCACGTTAAGAGCAAAAGGCCTGATTTTAGCATGGCTGGCCCAGAAACTGCAGGGGGAGGCCCACAGAATAACATTCCCCAATAGCCTTGGGTGTGTTCTTACCAGCATCGGGCAGCCATTCCAGTAAAATCAGAGCTAAGGTGTTTTTTTTCATAAAATATCTGCCAATTTAAGTTAATAGGTTAGTGCGTATCTGGCTGTACTGAAGAAAAGTTGTACTTTCATCCCAAGCCAAAGGAATCTTTAGAATTCTCTATCCCAAACGGCAGTGGGTCAAGGCTAGGCCATTGAGTAGATTCAAGGCTGAGCTAAACAGATTTTTCATTGACAGGGGTGTCAATCTGAGGCAGGGGAGGTAAGGCCATGATGAGACCAACCATTGATTGTAGAGCAGGCTTGAGGGGCTGAATGGCCTACTCCTGCTCCTGATTTGGATATGAAAAGTTATGAAGTGAAAGTTAAAATAGTAATTATCGAATGAGGACAGAATTCAAAGGGGAAAGAGATTCAGAACAGTGGTTCATTTTTAAACCTTTTATTCTCACTCACTTTGAATTTTTAAAGCCTCCTTTTATTTTTATGGAATTGGAGCCATTAAAGCAATCTGGTGCTAGTTTCTCCTTCAGTTTTGCTCTTAACATTACTCCAAGCTGCAAGGCACTACATAACTTATTTCCAAGCTGCTTCCATTAGGAACACATTCAGTCTCCAAAAACGTAACAGGAGCCGCATTTGCAGCTAATGCATTTTGAAATGGGCACTTTGAACAGGACGATAATATTCAGGGTTTTGCCAATGAAACCTGGTCAGGAACAGACAAAAATCACTTCGGTAAGCCCGGTTATAAAGGAGTGCAAGTCTCAGTGGAACGACGAGTGGAGATCTTGAGAATACGACTTCAAATTCACTAGTGCAGATCTTGACTCTGAGCAGCAGTGTGCAATGAAGCCAAACTCCAATGTATACAAAAAGCCAGGAGGAATGGAAAATGGGCTCCTGATAGCTGCTCACCCATTTAAAACAACTGTACAAAGTGAAGCTCTAACCCCAGCAAATGAGGGCTTTGTGTGTGAGTTTCTCAGTGGGGTAAAGGAGACACAAGTTCTGCTTCTTCATAAAATAACTTTATTTCTTTGATCCA
Organism: Carcharhinus amblyrhynchos; assembly: GCF_965287045.1. Lineage (NCBI taxonomy): Eukaryota > Metazoa > Chordata > Chondrichthyes > Carcharhiniformes > Carcharhinidae > Carcharhinus > Carcharhinus amblyrhynchos. Next base: position 9,515,468 of record NC_137328.1, read on the forward strand.
CACAATTCTCCACCAACGCCAATGTGCCATCTTTATATACCAGTGACTTCTGTTGAATTAATTGGCATCAAATTAGGATTTAACCCATTCCTAACGGTTTGAGGGCATTTCTTTAAAGAAAGTAAAGAAAATTAAAGGCTTGTATTCATGACTCCAAGACGTCCTTCAGTCCACTATCCAGATCTCCAACAACCTGTCCTGTTCACTATAGTTAAGAAAGCCCTTACTTTCTCAGGAAACTAAGGAAATTTGGCATGTCTGCTACAACTCTCACCAATTTCAACGGATGCACCATAGAAAGAATTCTTTCCAATTGTATCACAGCTTGATATGTCTCCTGCTGTGACCAAGACCACAAGAAACTACAAAAGGTTATGAACACAGCAAAACCCATTACTCAAACCAGTCTCCCATCCATCGCTCAAGCCAGTCTCCCATACATTGACTCTGTCTATACTTCCCACTGCCTCAGAAAAGCAGCCAGCGTAATTAAGGACCCCACGCACCCCGGACATTCTCTCTTCTTCCTTCTTCTGTTGGGACAAAGATACAAAAGTCTGAAAACATGTACCAACCAACTCAAGAACATCTTCTTCCTGCTGCCATCAGATACTTGAGTAATCTTACCATATATTAAGCTAATCTTTCTTTTTCAATTAATGGTAGGGTGTTGGGGAGAGTTACAGAACAAAGAGATTTAGGGGCACGTGTTTATAGCTCCTTGAAAATGGAGTCACAGGTGGACAGAGTGGTGAAGAAGACATTCAGTGTGCTTGGTTTCATTGGTCAGATCATTGAATACAGGAGTTGGGACATCTTGTTGAAGATGTACAAGACATTGGTAAGGCCACACTTGGAATACTGTGTACAGTTCTAGTCACCCTGTTATAGAAAGGATATTATTAAACTAGAAAGAGTGCAGGAGAGATTTACTAGAATGCTACCTGTACTTGATGGTTTGAGTTATAAGGATAGACTGGAACTTTTTTCTCTGGAGTGTAGAAGGCTGAGGGGTGATCTTATAGAGGTCTGTAAAATAATGAGGGGCATAGATCAGCTAGATAGTCAATATATTTTCCCAAAGGTAGAGGAGTCTATACCCTCTAGAGGGTATAGGTTTAAGGTGAGAGGGGAGAGATACAAAAGTGTCCAGAAGGGCAATTTTTTCACACAGATGGTGGTGAGTGTCTGAAACAAGCTGCCAGAGGTAGTAGTAGAGACAGGTACAATTTTGTCTTTGAAAAATACTTTTAGATAGTTACATGGGTAAGATGGGGATAGAGTGATATGGGCCAAATGCGAGCAATTGGGATTAGCTTCGGGGTTTAAGAAGAACACCGGCATGGACAAGTTGGACAAGTTGGGCCAAAGGACCTGTTTCCATGCTGGAAACCTCTATGACTGTATGACTCTATGACAGTGGCACAGTGGTTAGCACTGCTGCCTCACAGCACCAGGATCCCAGGTTCAATATCGGCCTTGAGTCACTGTCTGTGTCGAGTTTGTACATTCTCCTTGTGTCTGCGTGGGTTTTCTCCATGTGCTCTGGTTTCCTCCCACAGTCCAAAGATGTGTGGATTAAGTGGATTAGCCATGCTAAATTCCCCCTTGGTGTCAGGGAGATTAACAGGGTAAACATGAGGGGTTACGGGAATGAGGCCTGGGTGGGGCTGTGGTTGGCATAGGCTCGATGAGCCAAATAGCCTCCTTCTGCACTGTAGGAATTCTATGATATTGATACAAAGGCAGTAAACAATTATAAGAGATGGGATAAACATGTTGTTTGTCCATTTCTTTTTGCCAGCCTCGTGAGAGCATTTATACAAAGATAGAAAGCTAGAAGACATCAGAGCCATGCTGTGTTGTGTTGCGCTCTGCGCAAGGTGAAACTGAGACTGGTTTGTGTGACACTCTTCCCTTCCAGTGATGGCATGCTGTTATCCCTCAAAGGCATATTAGCACAGCAGGTATTTTGAAGGCCTCTTTGAAAAGGAGGCAAATTGATGGGGACATGTGGAAGGAAGTATGCTTTGTGTCAAAGCCTCATATCCAATATGCAGCAGTGTAGTCATAAACTGAGAGCAAAAACCCTGTCATGGAGAAGCGACCAAAGTGGAAGGAAAGGGAGCCAGGCCCTGGCTCGAGCCCTCTCCTTCTCAATTGTGCCTACAGGATTAGTCTGCTGAGTCCCCTGAGGACAAACAAATCATGAAACCTGGCAGAAGGCATCTTCATTTTGAGGTACTAACAAAGGTGACAATGTTGTATGTAAGGTGGCAGCAATTTTCCACACCGCAAATCTCTACAAATAGCAAAGCAATAATGACTGGATAATCTGTGTTAGTGATGTTGATTGATGGCTAAACATTTACCAGGAAACTAGACTGCCTTGCACAGTACAGCATTGGAGAGGAGGCTTAGATTTTATGCTTAAATAACTGAATTGAGGCAGTGAAGCATCAACCTTTTGACTCAGAAACACCAGTGTTGACCACTGAGCCATAGCACTAAGCTGTCCGTTGAGAAATTAAAATAAGCCTTCGGAGGCAGAAGTTCTTTCACCAAAATCCCTTTATTTTCAAGTCTGACAGCAGCATACGGAGTGCTTTCAGTGAGCAGTCTACATTTGGAGTCCAGAGGAACTGACATGCCAGGTTACGTACAAAGCAAGAGGCCCCCGGATTGGCCCATCAATTTGGCCCTTAATCAGGGAGTTTGTATTCTAATAGGTCCACCTTAATTGCCTGATGAAGGTCATTACAGAAACTGATAGGGGTTGGGTGCAAACTCATGTTACACCCTGGCTGATTTAGTTCCCCATTAAAGTCAGCCAAAGAGAATTCCAGGCAGCATGTAATTCCCCGTGTCTGATCAGGTGGGATTAGGAGGTTTAAATTATCTCCTTTGTGTCTTTGCAAAAAGAAAGTAGGCCGGAATTTCACAACCATTCACGCTGGCAGTGTCGTCCGGTCTCTCAGCAGCACACACTTGGCAGGAAGGGGTGCATTCAATAGGAAACCCCCATTGATAATGGCGGGTCTGGAAGATTCTGTCGCTGGTCAATGATGGTCCATCTCCCACCACAGAGAGAGTTGATTTTGATTTGATTTATTATTGTCACATGTATGAGTGTACAGCGAAAAGTATTATTTTTTGCACGTTATACAAAGTATACTGTACATAGAGAAGGAAACCTAGAGAGCGCAGAATGTGATGTTACAGTCATAGCTAGGGTGTCGAGAAAGATCAGCTTAATACAAGGTAGGTCCATTCAAAAGTCTGATGGCAGCAGAGAAGAAGCTGTTCTTGAGTCGGTTGGTACATGATCTCAGACTTTCGTATCTTTTTCCCAACGGAAGAAGGTAGAAGAGAGAATGTCCGGGGCACATGGGATCCTTAATTATGCTGGCTGCTTTGCCAAGGCAGCAGCAATTATAGACAAAGTCAATGGATGGGAGGGTGGTCTACGTGGTGGATTGGGCTACATTCCCGACCTTTTGTAGTTTCTTGCGATCTTGGGCAGGGCAGGAGCCGTACTGAGCTGAGGTACAACCAGAAATGGTGCCTCTGTAAAAGTTGGTAAGAGTTGTAGCGGACAGGCCAAATTTCCTTAGTCTTAGGGCCCGATTTTACCATTATGACGCACCCATTTTCAGACGCGAAAGTGTGGTAAACTCGGGTATGAGGCCATTAACGTGATCCATACCCAACGTGATCCAATTTAAACGCATCTGCATGCATTTAAATTGAATTAATGAACTGCCCGCCCAACTCTATCAGCATTTCCCCCTTTGCCACCGCGTTTGCCAATCCGGAACCACTCCGTAATGGACCTGCTAAGTAAAAGTCTGAATCGGGTGCTCCAGCTGCTGAAGAGCGAGTTCAGAGCTTCCGACGGCGCTCTGACTCAGATCAGTGGTGGGAGGGGAGGGAATGGGTTAGATCATTCTCAGTTGGGGGTGGGGGGGGGGGGGGGGGGTGATGTGGCATGAGGGGAGTGAGGCCAGATTGTTGTCTGGTTGGGAGGAGTGGAGGAGGAGGAGGCGGCGGCGGATCAGATGTATCTCTGGTGGGGGGGTGGGGTGAGGAGGAGGCAGGTCACGTGATCCTTTGGAGGGGGTGCAGTGAGGCCAGATCACCCTCTGGTTGGGGAGGGGGCATTGCAGGGGGGAGTGAGGCTAAATCATTTTATGGGGGGAGCGAGATGAGTGAGGCAGATCATTCTCTGGGAGTGGGGGGACAGTGAGACTAGATCATTGTGTGGGTGGAGCGGTGGGGACTGAGGCCAGACCATTCTCTGGGGATGTGGGGGGGGGGGTGGAAGTGAGGCTAGATCGTTGTTGGTGGGGGGAGGAGGTCCGATCGCTCACTAGTGGTGGGCAGATGGATTTCTGGTGGGGGGTCAGGGGGGATTCTGCGGGCGATTGGAGGGGAGGGGGGCAGAGTGGTGATCAGTCTGGGTAGTGGGGCTGGTGGATAAGAGAGACAATGATGTGTGGGTAGTGGGGGGGTTGGGTAAGGGGGACAGTGATATGTGTGGGTAGTGGGGAGATGGATAAGGGGGACAGTGATATGTGTGGATTCTACTGCTCCTGCTTTTCGCTCCCGGGCCACTTTCTTCAGCCCGGGAATGATCTGACACGGGTGCACTTTTTCAATTTTTTTCCAACTGCGCGTGCGCAGTTCAAAGCTCCAATCGTTTCGGCCACACTAATCCCCACCCACAGCGCAAATGGGACTGGAGATAGTTGAGTGCGTATGGGGGCACCTGGAAGCGAATTTCTAAATTGATCTGCATTACAACCGGAATCGGCACTTAGAATGAAAATGGTAAAATCGGGTCCTTAGAGTCATAGAAATTTACAGCATGGAAATAGGCCCTTCGGTCCAATTTGTCCATGCTGCCCTTTTAAACCCCGAAGCTAGTCCCAATTGCCCGCACTTGGCCCATATCCCTCTATACTCATCTTACCCATCTAACTGTCTAAATGCTTTTTAAAAGCCAAAATTGTGCCCGCCTCTACTACTACTTCTGGCAGCTTGTTCCAGACACTTGCCACCCTCTGTACGAAACAAATGCGCCTCTGGACATTTTTGTATCTCTCCCCTCTCACCTTAAGCCTATGTGCTCTAGTTTTAGACTCCCCTACCTTTGGGAAAATATACTATCTAGCTGATCTGTGCCCCTCATTATTTATAGACCTCTATAAGATCATCCATCAGCCTTCAATGGTCCAGAGAAAAAAGTCCAGTCTATCCAATCTCTCATTATAACTCAAACCATCAAGTCCCAGTAACATGCTTGTAAATCTCTTCTGCACTCTTTCTAGTTTAATAATGACCGGGCGATCAGACTGTATACAATATCCCAAGTATGGCCTAACCAATGTCTTGTACAACTTCAACAAGACATCCCAGCTCCTGTATTTAATGTTCTAACCAATTAAACCAAGCATGCTTAATGCCTTCTTTACCACTCTGTCCATCTGTGACTCCACTTTCAAGGAGCTATGAACATGTATCCTTAGATCTCTTTGTGCTGTAAGTCTCCCCAGTGCCCTACTGTTAACTGAGAAAGTCCTGCCCTAGTTTGATCTACCAAAATGCATTACTTTGCATTTGTCTAAATTAAACTCAGTCTGCCATTCGTCAGCCCACTGGCCCAATTGATCAAGATCCCGCTGCAATTGGAGATAACCTTCCTCACTGTCCACCATGCCACCAATCTTGGTGTCATCTGCAAACTTACTAACCATGCCCCCTACATTCCCATCCAAATCATTACTATAAATGACAAATAACAGTGTCCCAGCACCAATCCCTGTGGTCACAGGCCTCCAGTATGAAAAACAACTCTCTCCAATCATCCTCTGGCTTCTGTCAAGAAGCCAATTTTATATCCATTTAGATGCCTTACCCTGGATCTCGTGTGATTTAACTTTTTGCAACAACCTACCATGCTGTACCTTGTCAAAGGCCCTGCTAAAGTCCATATAGACAACATCAACCGTACTGCCCTCATCTACCTTCTTGGTTACTCCTTCAAAAAACTCAAATCACATTTGTGAGACATGATTTTCCACACACAAAGCCATGCTGACTAATCAGTCCTTATGCCTTTAGGTCCTGTCCCTCAAAATACCTTCCAACAACTTACCCACAGGCTCACTGGGCTGCAGTTCTGAGGCTTTTCCCTGCAGCCCTTTTTAAACAAAGGCACAACATTTGCCATCCTCCAATCTTTAGGCACCTCACCCATGACTATCGACGATTCCAACTTTCTCCTGAGAAAGTAGAGGCGTTGGTGGGCTTTCTTAACTATAGTGTCAGCATGGGGGGGGGGGGGTGGCACTAGGACAGGTTGTTCGTGATCTCAACACCTAAAAACTTGAAGCTTTTGACCATGGTAAACACTGCCCATAGTCTTACAGTTTGCAAACCCCCCATCCACCATTCCATTCCCTAGTGAAAGAAGCGAGCAGTTTTTAATTTGCTGCAATTTCATCCCATCTCTGCTGGCATTTAGAAGTTTAATGATATTGTTAATGTCATTGGATGTGGAAGACAGATGCTATTTAATTTGCAACCTTGATTAAAAAAAAAAGTCCCAATGCTGCCAGCAGCCATTAGCTTCAGATCATGTGGTAGTTGCCTTTTTCTATAAAATGCTTGGCACGCCACATATTTTTAAGTGTTTTATTTTTAAAATCTCCATTTTTTTTTAATTGTCTCAAAATTAATCTTGCGTTTTACCATGTTTTACAACTTGATTTCACCGTTGAGGCCAGCTCAGTCACTTATTGCTAAGGCCCAGTTGCAGATTTAAAACTGCCTCTTATTGGGAGACGGTAGCTTAGTATTTACTTTACTGGATCATAGGTATGGGGTGAAATTCACCCGAAAAAGGATTAAGTTCCATCTCCTGCGGGAATGCAATGCGATTCCTGTCGACTGGGTTTGATCTCAATCACAATCCACCCACACTTAATGTTTTTTTTTGGATGGAGTCCTGATTTGCAATGACGTTGAGAAAGGAAGGGCTTAAACACACTGGGCGGTCAGGTTCCTCAGAGATTGGGGCACAGTTTTTAAAGGGTGCCCCAATCTCAGAGTAAAGTGATAGGACCCCCCCAGCCCAAGGACATCACAAACTTGCACAGACAAAGGGAACACCTCCAGCATTTCATCGCAGAGGGGCAACACCCAACGGATCTCCCCCACTGGCATTACATGCTTGGGTCACCTATTTCCCCGATCTCTGGCATGAGTGCCCCCACCCGACCTCCTGACAAAGAAACAACACTCCGCCCTGGGTTTGCCATATCCCGTGTCCCCTTCAGGCCTCACCCTTCAGCCCCCATCCGGACTGGCACTGCCGCCTGGTACCCTGACAGTTATAACCTGACACTGCCAAGTTAGCACTGCCAGAATGCTATAGTGTCGTTGCAGGACACTGCACAACCATGTCCTGACCACCCAGAGGCTACAAAAGCCGTCGAGTCCCTCTGGCACGTCCATCGTATCTATCCAGAGAATGGAAAAGTGACTGTGGTTGTGGAACACTTTGGGCTTTAATGCCTGAGTTGTGCCAGCTGTGTGTTTTGGTTAAAACCAGTTTCCAGTATAGGCATGCTGTTCAGATGCAAGATTGGGAGAAAAACCCACTCCCAATGGAATGCATTCAGACTTATATCTGTGCTTTCTAGTAACCCTCAGTGTGGTAATGAACCATTGTCAGACTATGAACCTCTTCAGAAGAGCAAGCACTTCAAAGGTAATGGACCATGCAAGTGCTTGTGTAAACAAACAGAGCTAATCCCTCCTTTGAAATAGCCTGAATGTATCAACCTAAATGCTTGTAAAAGTTAATGAAGTGTGAAGTGATTGTATCAACAGAGTTAATCTCTCCTTTGAAATAACCTGCTTCTGTCACTCAAAAACCTTTTGCAAGATAATGTACCATCTGTTAGTGGTCTAAACTAATACATTCTTTGAAATTGGTAAGGCCACACTTGGAATATTGTGTACAGTTCTCATCACCCTATTATAGAAAGGATATTATTCAACTAGAAAGAGTGCAGAAGAGATTTACTAGGATGCTACTGGGACTTCATGATTTGAGTTATAAGGAGAGGCTGGATAGATTGGGACTTTTTTCTCGAGTGTAGGAAGCTGAGGGGTGATCTTATAGATAAAATAATGACGGGCACAGATCACCCAGATAGCCAATATCTTTTCCCAAAGGTAGGGGAGCCTAAAACTAGAGGGCATAAGGTTTAAGGTGAGAGGGGAGAGATACAAAAGTGTCCAGAGGGGCAAATTTTTCACATAGAGGGCAGCGAGTATCTGGAACAAGCTGCCAGAGGTAATAGTAGAGGCAGGTACAATTTTGTCTTTTAAAAAGCGTTTAGACAATTACATGGGTAACATGGGTATAGAGGGATATGGGCCAAACACGGGCAATTGGGACTAGCTTAAAGAAAGGGGTGGCATGGACAAGTTGGGCTGAATGGCCTGTTTCCATGCTGTAAACCTCTATGACTCAATGACAGTCAATCAAAGAGTTTTAAATATTCAAGAGGCATGAAATTGAATGTGAACAAAGCTATTCAAAACAACAGACAGTAGAGTCTCATGTCCAACCTGATTCACTGGTATTTAGGAAAGGAAATCTGCCATCTTTTCCTTGTCTGACCTTATGTACATCTCTGGACACTGGTGTTGTTGTTGACTCTATGTGCCCCAGCTCTGAAATGGCTGAACAAGCCACTCAGTATCCATGAAGGTCGTTGACAACCAACATCTCAATGTGGTTAGGGATGGAAAGGAACCCCTATAGTGTTGCCCACATACCATGAAAAAAAAACTCCATGTGCTTTAATCCTCATGGATTTACCCAGTCTTACCACTAATCTGTGCCAAATTATTGGTAGTTTGTGTGTCTTGGGCTGGTGCCAACTAGGAAATGAATTGACATGAACCAATCTTGCCTTGTATTGTGCCACTACGAATTGAAAGGTGCCACTGTGGAGATTCCAATCTAACCTTTGGATTTATGTGACTCAGAATAAATTAATTCCTATTTTAACAGATAACAGATTGGATGTACCTGCTAATTGTTGGTTATTGCTCACTATGTCTTGACCCTTTATGAATTGAGTCATTAACACTTGCACTTCCCATTTGTTCTGGAGACCTTTCAGTCCCTCGTGGTCAATAATGTGGCATTGCAGCTGCCACGATGTGTGCTCGGTGCATGAAGAAGTTCAAGTTTGTTGGGCACGTTCTTGGAGGTGATGTCAGTCACTCAAATCCCCCGGAGGACAATAAGCTGCCGGGTCACACAAGTGGGGCCAATTTTAAGTGAGCGGTTACACGGGATAGAGTTGGTTGTGCTTTAAACACAGAACGATACAGCACAGAAGGAGGCCATTTGGTCCACTGTGCCTTTGTCAGTTCTTTTAAGCAGTTACTCAATCAGTCCAATTCCCCTGCTTTTTCCCAATAGCCCTGCAATTTTCTTTCTTTTCAATTATTTATCCAGTTTCCCTCTGGAAATAATTATTGAATCATCTTCTGCCGCTGTTTCAGCCGCACATTCCAAATTGCATTAAATTATTTTCAAAGTGGGTCGATGCAATGAAGTCTTTGAGCTGTTCTGCGAATGGCTGATACCAGGTAAATGTGTTGGTTCCCCGAATCACTTACCACAAGGCGTTATCATAATCATAGAATCTCTATGGTGCAGAAGAAGCCAATCAGCCCATTGAGTAGGCATCAGCTCTCTGACAGAGTATCTTGCCCAGACCCCCTTCACTGTCCTATCCCTATAAATCCAAAAATTAACATTGTTAATCCAACTAACCTTGGGACACTAAGGGGCAATTTAGCCTGGCCAATCCATCTAATCTAGTCCATCATGTCAATATAAATTAATCCATTTTCCAAACTTAAAAGATAAATGTTTATATGGCAGGGTACTCATATTTGCCTGAAGAAAGAAGAGAGCACAGGGCAACCTTGCATAGGTGCAGCTGTGAGGAGCCCACAGAAGGGGGCCATTGGCATTGCTTACAAGTGCCCTTCCACAGTGCATTGTGTCCGCTGTTTTCCCACAGCTTGTGTCCGGGGGCTGCAGATTCCTCAGAGGATTTACAACAGACTGTGTAACACCTTGCAGCCCATCACTCTCCTAGCTGACCCTGCGTCAATGGCATAACACTGTGGGCCTCAACTTTCTCACCTCGGGCTCTTCCTGGGCAGCAGCAGATGAGCTGTGTAGAATGGTGAATATAATTACCACTGCCACTGAATGTGTGCAGAGGTAATGTTTTCACCCCGAACGCTGGAATTCTACTACCCCGCCCGCCATGGGAATTGGAGCAGGCAAGGGATGGAAAATGGGAAGATCCATTGACCTCGAGTGGGATTTTACGGTTTCAGGATGAGCAAGGCCATAAAATCCAGCTTTGTAAGTCTGTAAACAATAGACCTTAAAAACTAATGGAGCGATTTAAACAAAACTTGTACACAGGTAGGAAATGGCCCTAGGAAGAACTTCTTTATTCATTCATGGGAGGTGAATATCGCCAGCATTTATTGCCCATCCCTAATTGACCTAGAGACATCACTCTGACCAATCTTAAATATCTCCGCTTTTAATAAAAGATCCACATTTGAAATGTTAATTTTTCATCACTCTCTACCCACACTGCCTTACCTGATAAGTGCTTCCATCATTTGATGGTTTTGTTCCAGTTTGCACAGTTATTTTTTTTCTGCTTATCATTTTTAATTATTGCCAATTTTTTTTCAAGTAATCTGAACTGAGATTTATTCCTGATTTCTTGCAACTTTTTGCTTTCAAGTGCTCATCTGCAGGCATAATTAAGACAGATCCGTAAAAATACATTCCCCATGGCAATGGTGTCAAATAAGAAGTCTCACAACACCAGGTTAAAGTCCAACAGGTTTATTGGACAACAGGAGCTCAGAACTCCTCGCTCACCTGATGAAGGAGCAGCGCTCTGAAAGCTAATGGCGTTTGCTACCAAATAAACCTGTTGGACTTTAACCTGGTGTTGTGAGACTTCTTACTGTGTTTACCCTAGTCCAACGCCGGTATCTCCACATCATGACTATCATGGACAGTGGTGTCAAAAACCAGAGGACATAGGTGTAGGGTGAGGAGTAAATGGTTTAGAGGGGAATCTGAGGAAAAAAATTTCACCCCGAGGGTGGTGGAATTATGGATCATGCTGACCGAGAGGATGATGGAGGCAGAAACTTTCACAACCTTTAAGAAGGGTCTGGATGAGAACTTAAATCATTGAATCATCGTAGGCTATGGAGCAAGTGCTGGTAAATGGGATTAGTATAGATTGGTATTTGGTATTGGCATATAGATTGGCACAGTGGTTAGCATTTAGGCCTCACAGTTCCAGGGACCTGGATTCGATTCCCAGCTTGGGTCACTGTGTGTGCAAAGTTTGCACATTCTCCCCATGTCTGCGTGGGTTTCCTCCAGTTTCCTCCCACGTTCCGAAGACGTGTGAGATAAGTTGAAAGGCCATGCTAAAACTGCCCTAGGTTGGGTAGGTTGGCGAGATTAGTGGGGTAAATATGTGGGGTGACGGGGATAGTGCTAGGGTGGCATTGTTGTCAGTGTAGACTGGATGGGCTGAATGGTCTCCTTCTGCACTGTGGGGTGTCTATGGTTTCTATGGTATTTGCATAGAGATGGTGAGCCAAAGGGCCCATTTCTCTGCTGAATAACTCGATGACTATGACTCAACACCCCTGGCAAAGTAGGAAGCTTAAGTCAAGAACTCTACATCATTTCAACAATTACATTTCCCACAATTTCTGTACTGACATTTCACCTCACTTTGTTACACTGTTGTTGGTAGCTAGCTTATCAATTTGTTCAATTGAATCTTTTATAAATAGGGTTATTAAGTCAGTTTGAGGTAAAATATGACCTTAGCGTAGCTCATTAGCATGCAATTGATGTGGAAAATTACAAGGCAAAAGAATCAATTAAGTCTACAGCAGTTTGTAAGGACTCTTGTCAAAAGATTGGCTAAAGTTATGGGATTGGAGTTTCTGCTTGATTTGCTTTGGCTTCCTCTGTCATTTCTCTAATACCAGCATAACTGTTGTATCACAGCACAAAATCGTTAACGTAAATTAGATTTAATGCAACTCAAGGTTCCATGATATGTTGCACTAGTTTTAAAAACATCACGTTGGAAATAGGTCCTACCCACAAATTAATCACTCTCGCTATTTTCCGTTGATTGCCCTTGTCTGCATCCTTCAAGAAACCTCCAAGAATGAAGCTTGGTCTTTTGGATCTAAGGACTCCAATATTTAGAAAAGTTAAGACGTTTTAGAGAAAGAAAATGCCTAAGAAACTCTGGCTGCGAGCCTCCCGGATTGGGACAAAGTGGGATCCCACCCGGGCCCTATTGGCACTAGTGGGAAACCCAACTGTTTTCCGTTGGTATTAGAAATGATTAAAGAGGGATTCTCCCACCTGATAGAATCATTGAATCCCTACAGTGCAGAAGGGGGCCACTCAGCTGGTCCATCGAGCCTGCACTGACAACAATCCCACCCAGGCCCTATTCCTGTAACCCCACATATTTATCCTGCTAATCCCATGACACTAGGGTCAATTCATCATTGCCAATCAACTTAACTCCTTTGGACTGTGGGAGGAAACCGGAGCACCTGGAGAAAACCCATGCAGACACGGGGAGAACATGCAAACTCCACACAGACAGTGACCCCAATCCAAGAATCGAACTGAGGTCCCTGGTGCTGTGAGGCAGCAGTTCTAACCACTCTGCCACCATGCCACCCCAGATGCTAATTTAGTCATAGTGGATGACCCACTGGCCAGCTCCATTGTTCCAAGACCAGGCACCATTTCCAGTGGCAACCCAATCTCCATACTCGAAGAGAAGTCCCCTCTCTCAAAAGAAATGGTGGCCCCCTCCACACTGACCAAGGGAACACAATGGCACAGTGGGTTAACACTGCTGCCTCACAGTGCTAGGGACCCGGGTTCGATTCCCGGCTTGGGTGACTGTGTAGAGTTTTCCCTGGGTGCTCCAGTTTCCTGCGGAGGACAAGCGGGTTAGGTGGATTGGCCATGCTCAATTGCCCCTTAGTGTTGGGGGAATAGCAAGGGTAAATACGTAGGCTTATGTGGATAGGACGTGGGTGGGATTGTTGTCGGTGCAGATTTAATGGGCCAAATGGCTTCCTTCTGCACTGTGCTTTCATTGCAGTGCGAACGTAAGCCTACTTGTGACACTAATAAATGAACTTTAAAGGAAACTAACAGTGTAAAAAATAAACTATTCCTTAACAAGCCGGACAGGAAATGCTAAACTTTAAATTGGAGATGTGATAAAATATGATTCTTCTGAGAGCGAAATACATATTGATAGCTGATTATGATAGCATGAAGGAGCACAAAAGAACAATTATAGATAATAGGATACACAAAGCAGCATGAGCAATGGACTAATCAGAGTAACAGTTTGCAGTTTGTCAAGAAATAGTGTTGACTATTTCACTGACAATGAACACAGTGTTCGCGGATAATCACTGAGGCCAATTATGTGAATAATTTCTAATGAGATAATCTTGTGCACCATTTGCATTACTGATTTGCCATAGCAGCTGCTGCTAATGTTGCTGGAAGATTTCTTATCTAAATGCATCCACAGTTTCATCCCTACCTATTTGGCAAAGGTGCGCTGAACAGGCAGTCAAGGACAACAAGGTGATGGCCTAGTGGTATTATCAGGAGACTATTAATACAGAAATTCAGCACATGTTCTGGGGTCCTGGGTTCGAATCCCGCCACGGCAGATGGTGGAATTCAAATTCAATAAAAAAAAATCTGGAATTAAGAACCTGCCGATGACCATGAAACCATTCTCGATTGTTGAAAAAATTCATCTGGTTCACTAATGTCCTTTAGGGAAGGAAATCTGCCATCCTTACCTGGTCTGATCTACATGTGCTTCGAGAGTTGCCTAGTGCTTCACGTGCGTTAGTGTACGCTTACTCTGGGCCAATTGATGGGCAACGCGACAGCTCAGTGACTATTACTGTCTGCTGTACAGTTACAGGGACCCGGGTCGGATCTCCGGCTTGGATCAATGTCTGTGGGAGTTTTGCACATTCTCCCCGTGAGTTTTCTCTGGGTGCTTCGGTTTCCTCCCACATCCCAAAAATGTGCTTTTTAGGCTGATTGGCGTCAATAAATTGTCCCTTAATTGGATCACCCTTAATCTGGTGTACATACAATTCCCTAAATTTCCACCCCGTTTATTGTGGAGTTCCACTAGAGGTGGACAAAAGTGTCGACGAGTGACATAAGACTCGAATAAGACCATCACTGAGTGTGTTAAAATGGGCGGCACGGGCTTGTAGGGCCAAAGGGCCTGTTTCCTGTGCTGTGCTGTTCTTTGTTCTTTGTACATGTGACTCCAGAGCCACAGCGATGTGGTTGACTCTCAACTGCCCTCCAACGGCAACTAGGGATGGGCAATAAATACTACCCAGTCAGTGAATAAAACAAGCCTTTGACCCAGTGACGTCTTGCTCCCTTTCTGCTGTCCTTAAATTTTAACCTGCCCATTCAGAGCAAGCAACAAAGTCACATGGCTAATGCCAGCAAGGGTTTTCTTTAAGACTAAGATCTAACAAAGTTATTAGACCCTGTCCACTATTTGAACTGCTCCCGCCAAGTGTGGTGAGAAAAAGATCGCAGACGGTAAGATTTTAAATTTATACTTTCCTGGGATCTAGGTTCAGCAGCAGTACTACGCTAGGCTGCCCGAGGCAAATTCATACTTACCCTACCTTGTCATTCCCTCTTCCACATCCCAATTGACCATCTGTACCATTCTCCTATGTTGAGGCAACAGCTCCCTCGGTTTGGTTAGTGCCATTGTTGTGGCCTTCTGCTCATGCCCACTGAACAGAGAGCACTGCCCACAGATTTTGTGCTGGTAAATGTTATATATTTAAGTGGTTGCGTGATTGCTTTAAGGTTGAGTCACATGATTTGATGGTGTCATCACTGGGGTGTTTCTTCTGTACTCTGTGCAGGCCAGTTCCTGCAATAAATCTGTTGTTGTTATTTTGAATCTACGTGTGCAGACTTTTCCTTTCTGTTTAAAACCCACAATGCCTAACATAGCTAGGACATTGCAGCAACCAAGTGGAGTAAAAGTGGGATGCAGAAGGCAGGCAGATGAGGCTGGGTGGTAAAATTGATCTACCTTCACGCTGCTGAAATCAAAAGTCTGGCGGTTTGGTGCTCATCTATTTTTGGCACAGGCTTGTTAGGCCGAAGTGCCTGTTCCTGTGTCGCATTGTTCTTTGTTTTTGTTCATCGTTCCCCACCTATACCTCCCAACCCTGCAGCTGTCTGTACCAGTCCCTCTCCAGTCAATTTTCTCATTTCTCCAACTGAAAGCCTAGTCCTCTGTCATGGGCGCCAACCTAAGTCCTGTCTCTGGGGCCAGTACAGACATGAAGTATGTCTGTTGACGTTGTGTCTATCAGTTACTTGGAGATGGAGTGAAACTTACAGCAGACTGACAACAGTCCACTTTTACAGCGAAACAAAATCTATTTACTCAAACAGAGCCTATTTAAATAATACAACTAATACACCTCACAAATGCACCATAGAAATTATCCTTTCCAGTGGTACCAGAGCTTGGTATGGCTCCTGCTCTGCCCAAGACCGCAAGAAACTACAAAGGTCGTGAATGATGTCAAGACCATCACTCAAACCAGCCTCCCATCCACTGACTCTGTCTACAGTTCCTGCTGCCTCGGCAAAGCAGCCAGCATAATTAAGGACCCCACACACCTTGGACATTCTCTCTTCCAACTTCTTCCCTCGGGGAAAAAGATACAAAAGTCTGATGTCACGCACAAACTGACTCAAGAACGGCTTCTTCCCTGCTGCTATCAGACATTTGAATGGACCTACCTAGCAAGAAATCAATCTTTCTCTGCACCCTAGTTATGACTGTAACATTATGTTCTGCACTCTCTTGTTTCCTTCCGTATGAATGTTATGTTTTGTCTGGATAGCGCACGAAAAATGGTGTGCTAATACATGTGACAATAATAAATCAAATCAAATCAAAGAACTTTATTCCTTGGAATGTAGCCCTGGTCCCTCCATGCCGACACTATAATTAGGAAAGCCCACCAAGCCCTCTACTTCCTCAGAAGACTAAGGAAATTTGGTTCTCACCAACTTTTACAGATGCACCATAGAAAGCATTCTTTCTGGTTGTATCACAGCTTGGTATTGGCTCTTTCTCTTCCCAAGGACAAGGAACAAAAAGTCTTAATCGTAGCCCAATCCATTACACAAACCAGCCTCCCATTCACTAACTCTATCTATACTTCCATCTGCCTTGACAAAGCAGTCAGCATAATCAAGGAGTCCATGCACTCCAGACAAACTTTCTTCCATCATCTTTCTTCAGGAAAAAGATACAAAAGTCTGAGGTCATGCACCAACCGACTCAAGAACAACTTCTTCCCTGCTGCCATCAGACTTTTGACCTCGCACTAAGTTGATCTTTCTTTACACCCTAGCTTTGATTGCACACTAAATTCTGCACTCTCTCCTTTCCTTACCTATGTATGGTATGCTTTGTCTGTATAGCATGCAAAAAACAATACTTTTCACTGTATGTTAATACACGTGACAATAATAAATAAAATCAAAATAATGCACCAGAGCAAACAGTCTACAGAATCTATTTTTTGAAGCCTCAGAGGCCCACAATCAGAGGAATGTCGAAATCCTGAAAGAATGTAAGACAAAAATTATACAATATATCGAAACATTTGTCAAACATATTTAAAGTGTTCACAACATTATCTTGAAATGGTAAATTCCCCCTCAGTGTACCCAAACTTGTGCCAGAACGTGGCGGCTAAGGGATTTTCACAGTAACTTAATTGCAGTGTTAATGTAAGTCGACTTGTGATTGTTAAGTAAAATAAACTTGAAATTCAGTGACATTGCAATCAATGTAATGTACAGGAGACAGGCAGAAATGCCATGGATGAACCTTGCAAATAATCTGATTTAGGAAAGAAAGTTGGCTCGGACTCTGTTCTTTAATAATTCATCATTATATTAGTTTATCAGAATCAATAAAACAGGCGTTCAAATGACTTTGATAACATTTCTCAGTCTAAGGACTTCTATTTGGACAATGCATTGGTCTCCAAGTGTTTCACTGCAATGCTGGGCTGGATTGTACATGCAACAGGCTTCTGCACCTTCCATCTTATCCCCATTTCCCCCTGTGTATGAGATCTGATCGTGATGGACCTGGCTGTGGTCAGTTAACTCGGCATAGACTGTGGATTGAATCTTTTATTTGTTCATTCATGGGACATATGCATTACTGCCCGGCCAGCATTTATTGCCCATCCCTAGTTGCCCGAGGCAAGTTGTGAATCAAACACGTTGCTGTGGCTCTGGAATCAAATGTGGGCCAGACCAGGTAAGGATGGCAGATTTCCTTCCCTAAAGGACATTAGTGAACCAGATGGTTTTTTTCTGACAATGTGTTTCACGGTCATCTGTAGGTTCTTAATTCCAGGTACTTTTTATTTGAATTTAAATTCCACTATCTGCCATGATGGGTCCCCAGAACATTAATTGAGTTTCTGGATTAATTGCCCAGTGACAATACCACTAGACCATCACCTCCCTTCAAACTAGCCAAAGCTGACAGCACCACACATGTCTGTTGAATATTTCACCCTGGCTGCTTATTAAACTATTTTGTAATATACACAGAACACTTTTATCTGCAGTGAGGTTCAACATTGGATAAAGCAAAGCCACTTTCTGTGGCTGTTTTATCATGTAAATGAACTATTAGAGACATCTGTATTGAACCTTCAGGTACTCATGTCTTCTCTCTGGAGCATACTTTTGAATTGGTGTCACTTACTGATTTTACCCTGGAGATAGCTACAGGGTTATGATGAAAAGTTATTTAATCTTACTGCACCGGCTTGGCCTTGTTGAGATTTCAAAGTTGCTGTGTTAAATTATGCGGCGTATCTTGCCAAAGGAATACTAAAAAACTCGCAAAGCAAGGAGATGTATTTCAAATAGGAGCTCACATAATAATTAGATCAAGTCAGGGAGTGGTAATTATACCTGGCTGGAACATTTAAGAGAACAGCATATCTACCGAGTCATAAATTGAAAGTTATTGACTGCCATTTGGACAGATTTCTGCAGTTCCAGGAATAAAATTACGACCAGGAAACTGCTATGCGGAGGGACCAATGCAATTTGGCAATGTTTGTGAAAGTTCCTGATTTTTCTGAGGAACAGAAGTAGGCCATTCGGTCCCTCAGGCATGCTTCACCATTCAATTAGTTCACGGCTGATCTGCATCTCAGTCCCAGAGAATATCTGCTATCATTTCACAAACATCCCCAGGGTTGGTGTTAGATTGTGTTCCTGGTATGCTTTTATAATTAGCCGTTCTTGTTCAGCGTTGCATACCATATTCCCTTGAGATGACGAGGCCTCTCCAGTATTCCAAGGGAGCCACGATTGTGTGCAATCGCCCCAAAGCCATGGCAGGCCTGGTGTATTTTTCACCCGGTTGGCACATTAAGTTCCTCTGACATCTGGCTACCAATTAGGCATCTGCCTGCTGGCTAAGAGTCTGAGAGGATCTGTAAGTAGTTGATTGTCTGTTGCGTTGTTTTTGGGACGGTATTCTGTCAGAAAAGTGGTTCTGATGTTCAGCCACTACCCTAACCTATCCCTTTTAAGGCTCCCTTCTTAAGTATGTCCTCAGAGACAGTAGCCTGGATCATTATGAAGTCAATGGTTGGATAATTACTCTTGCTGCTCGGAATGTCTTCTCTCTTGACAGCTGACTTTATGTTTCTCCTTCAGTTATTTCAACATGAGAGCAATCAGCAGAAAACAGCTATTTCATTTTACAATCAAAATTTTGGATGTCTCCTCTCTTGACTAGAAAGTGTGACGGGCCCAAATTGGATGTAAGATTTTGTATAAACTATTGGATCACCAGTGATTCAACTCACAGTAAGCATGAGTTGCGTTATTAACCTGTAATGCTGCTGAAGCGAAATGTCCATTAAAGATGCAAAGGCTAATCGCTGCTAAACTGTTTACCCTTGGAGGTGAAGCCATCCCCTGGGGTGTATGGTAAGGTTCAATTAAAATGCGCCAAAACCTGCTCCCCCCTCAAGTCATTATACTGGCGACGAGGATAAGTCCAACCTATGCATTGTTCTCTCTGGGTGCACCACAAAGTTCAGCAGCAAGGTATTTTGAACCTGAAAAAATCAGTAGGTCTGGCAGCATCTGTGGAGAGAAAAAATACAGTTCAAGTTCATGTGACTCTTCTTCTGAGTTAAAGAGAGGGAGAAATGTGATGGATTATACACTGTATAATGTATGTGGCGTTTGTTCTTTGAATAGATGAAGATGGCACTGGAACAGTGTTTAAATTAATGTTTTTTTTTGTTGAACAGAACTTAAAATTAAATCATTACAGAAGCGAAAAGAAAAGAGAAAAGCTGGAGAGAGACTGGCTCCTTCTGCCAATCCTGTACTTATCAAAACAGAACCCAAATGCAAAGCTGAACTGAACTGAAAACATACAGCTGTAACTACCGTGTAAATGATTCAGTAACTTGTTATTCAAATTGTTCGGTACATGTTTCTTATGTTCTTATGTTGGGCCCAATTTTACCATTGAGTAATGCCCGATTTTGGGCACGAAAACTTGGTAATGCCGGGCGTGAGGCCATTAATGCGATCCGTGTCCGCATCTACGTAGATGCCCACGTTACCCAAGGCCCGAAAATGGCTGCGATCCAATTCGCACTTGAAACAGGTACAATGGCAATTTAAGTGCACTTGCTTGCATTTAAATTGAATTCATGATCAGCCTGCCCAACTTTACCAGCACATCCCCCTTTACCATTGCGTTCGTGTGCCCCGATTCAGAGCGAAACAGACAAGCTCAGCAAAGGGTCTCATTCGGGCACTCCAGCTGCTGAAGAGTTAAGTTCGGATCTTCCAACGGCTCACTGACTCAGATCAGCGGTGGGAGGAGGGGGGAGGGATGAGGGAGACTCCCCGTTTGCTGGCCAGCACAATCACTGTCCGGCCTGGGACTCCTGTAGTACCACCCCCCCCCCCCCATGGCCTGATCGTGGCCCCCACAGCAATTCTTAGGCCAACCCTGACCCCACCCCATCCTGGAGCGCCCTGAGGCACAGCCCATCACCACCTGCAGTGGCGATTCCCTCCAACCCCCTCACCCCAGAAGATCTCCCACCGCTGATCCCCCGGGGTCAGACCACCTCCACCCCCCCCCCCCCCCCCTTCAGAGGCAGGGCCCTCCCAGCAGACCACCTCCATCACTACCCTCCCTCCATCCTAGACCAATCCCATGCAGGGTGGCAGCGGGACCACCCCACCTCCACCGATCACCCATGGGCCCTGTCCACAATAGGTCCCACCCTCTTGGCACTGCCCGATGCCTGATGGGCAGTGCCAAGGTGCCCCCTGGGCATGGGAACTTTGCACCTTGGGCTGTGCCAGTAGGTGCAGGCTGGCACTGCCAGGATGCCCAGGGAGCACCTCACCCCGCCACCCAACCCCCTGGGGGACTCCCAATTGCCCCCTTCACTCCTCCTGTCTCCCCAACATGGGTAGCTAGTCTGAACCCCCTCCAAATGAAAAATACTCCTGATGGGATGGGAGATTCAATCAAGACCAGAAAGTCCTTGATAATTGGATTGAAAACATATTTAAGATACATTTTAAACAGATTCAAATGATGAACCTGCCTTCCCGTCGGTTTCCAGTGTGTTCTGACTGGAGACAGTTCACCGGCTCTGGGAGATGCACATGCATTCCCAGCGCAGGGACAAGGCCAGTGATGCAAATCTCCCACCACGACCCACCAGAAATGTTGTGGGTTGGGACAGGAGAATCGCGGCCATTGTTTGGCTTATGAAAAGCCGGTTTTGCTTGGGTCGTACGTTTATTTTTAAGCTAACCCAGCATGCCTTCTGAGTTTTAAAATGTAGTCAAGTTAAAACTGAGTTGGTTAGTTTTGTTTTTAAGCTTAGCGTTTAAATGTTTTGCATAGGCAGAAAGATGTTAAAATGAAGTCTTTGCATAAATGAAAGAAACCATTCACAGGAGCCACAGAGGGGGTGTAGATGATTGGTCAGTCCAATCTGTACCCAAAAGGTTCTGCTGAAAATAACATAGGATCTCATAGATGATCAAGATTTGGACAAGCTTCTGCTCATGATTTCTTTAGTTTTGTATTTTGTGATATATTACCTTTTTTATGCAACTCCTAACACCTTCTCCTGCCATTATTGCTTCTTCAGTCTCGAGACTGATACACCTTCATTGCAATCTCTCCTCAATCCCTCCAATCACTGATCTTCTACTCCACCCCAGTTGCTCCATCCCCTCTGGCACAGTATATAATCCATCACCTTTCTCCCTCTCTTTAACTCAGAAGAAGCGTCACATGGATTTGAAACATAAACTCTATTTTCTCTCTCCGCAGGTGCTGCCAGACCTGCTGACTTTTTCCAGCATTTTCTGCTTTTGATTTAAAATATCTTCCTGTTGCTGAACTTTGCGGAACACTCTGCAACCAGTACGCGATATAGGTTGGATTTATCCTCGTCGCCAGTATAATAACCCAAGGGAGGAGCAGGTTTTGGTGCAGTTTACTTTAATTGTAATTGTGATCATGTTATCAACAAATGACTTAAGACAGATCACTGGACACCCAGGCCTGTTCCAATCATCAAATGGTTTTTAACTTACACCATCAGGAAGCCGAGTCACTGGCTTCACCATGTCACCTCTCCGTAGAACGAAGGAAATCATGCACTTCTTGCAGAATTACTCTAGCCTTCTCTAACCAGTTACAAACCAATCACAGTCTGAATTAATTACGTACATATTCCACCATGTTAAGAATTGGACATCATGTGGCTGTGTGATCAGCCTATGATGTGGATATGCCGGCGTTGGACTGGGGTAAACACAGTAAAAAGTCTGACAACACCAGGTTTTAGTCCAACCAATTTATTTGATAGTAAACTCACTAGCTTTTGAGGGGTTTCCCTCTTCTTCAGGAGGGGAGGGACAAACCTATTACCACAGTCACTCAGCAAATTGACCATGGCTCTCCTACCTCAATGTCATCTTGTCTCATTGTCAACATGGGCAGGATTTTACAGCCTCGCTGGAGGTCAACGGACTTTGCTATTGTCTGCCCCCTGCCTAATGTGGATTCCATAGTGGGCGAGTCGGTAGAATTCCAATGCAGATCTTTTGATTCCCTTAGTATCCAGAAGGGAAGCTACAGAAGGATTTGGACAGGTTAGAAGAATTGGCAAAGGAGTGACAAAGGGAATACAATGTGGGAAAGTGGGAGGTTATGCATTTTGTTAGAAAGAACAGAGACGTGGACTATTTTCTAAACGAGGAGAGAATTCAGAAATTGAAAGCACAAAGGAATGTGAGAGCCTGAGTTTAGTGTTCTCTTGAGGTTAACTTGCGGGTAACTTGAAGGCAAATACAATGTTAGCATTCGCTTTGAGAGGATTAGAATACAAAAGTAGGGGTGTATGGCTGAGGCTGTAAAAGACTTTGGTTAGACCACATTTGGAGTATTGTGAGCAATTTTGGGCCCTGTATGTAAGGAAGGATGAGCTGGTTTTGGAGAGGGTCTAGAGGAGATTCACGAGAATGATACCAGGAATGAAATTCTTCACGTACGAGGAGGGTTAGAGGACTTTAGGGACCTGATTTTATCATTGCGTCGCACCCGTTTTTGGGTGCAAAAACTTGGTAAAGTCGGGCATGAGGCGATTAGCACAACAGGAATTTAGATATTGGTATTTAACTGTGCATCTACCCCTCACCTGATGTTGCTGTGCCATAACAAGAACTGACCACTATTAGATGTGCTGTTATTCTGACAGCAAATTTTGCCTTCTTGATCTTCAGAATGTGGTTTGACCCAGTTTAAAATAAACACGCACTCTCCATCTAATTGGGGGGATGGGTAAGGATAGTGTGGGGTGCAGCTCTATATGTTGAATAGATGTGGGCGGCACGGTAGCACAGTGGTTAGCACTGCTGCTTCACAGCTTCAGGGGCCTCGGTTTGATTCCTGGCTCGGGTCACTGTCTGTGTGGAGTTTGCACATTCTCCTTGTGTTTGCATGGGTTTCCTCTGGGTGCTCCAGTTTCCTCCCACAGTCCAAAGGTGTGCGGGTTAGGTTGATTGGCCATGCTAAAATTGCACTTAGTGTCCCGAGATGTGTAGGTTAGAGGGATTAGTGGGTAAATATGTAGGGATATGGGGTTGGTTCCTGGGTGCGATTGTGGTCAATGGGCCAAATGACCTCTCTCTGTACTATAGGGATTCTATGATATTCTATTCTATTCTATGATATAATTTGCTTCCTACCAAAACATAACCCTTGATTTTAACCTAACCTGTCTTGAGAATGGATGAGTTTGGGCCAGTACCTTTTTGTGGATCCTGTCCGATTTTATGCTCTGACGAAAAAGGAGTGGTTTAGATTAGTGGGTCAATGTTTTTTTTTAAAAATAAGACTGGTCGGCGCAACATTGTGGGCCGAAGGGCCTGTTCCGCGCTGTTATGTTCTATGTTCTAAACGGTGCCTAAAATGGGGACTGGAGTGAAATGGACATGCCACTACTCATCCTCATGTGTGGGTTGGTTTAAAATTGGATTTCTAATCAATGGCTACAAAAAACAACGAATTGATCTTGGCAGCAGACCACGGTGAGATTGTCCAGTTGTATTCATTCTTATTGATCTCAAGGAGTGAATTAAGAAACAGAGGTGGCACAGTGGTTCGCACAGCTGCCTCACAACTCCAGGGACCCTGGTTCAATTCCGGCCTTGGGTCACTGTCTGTGCGGAGTTTGCACGTTCTCCCCGTGTCTGCTCTGGTTTCCTCTCACACTCCAAACAGGTGTGGGTTAGGCTGGTTGGCCATGCCAAACTACCCCTAGTGTCAGGGGGATTAGCAGGGCAAACGATTGGGGTTATGAGCCTTGGTGGGATTGTGTTCAGTACAGATTTGCTGGGCTGAATCGCCTCCTTCTGTACTCTAGGGATTCTATGATTCTATAAAAAGGTTGACTTGATATCAACATATCTGTGTAGCAAAGAACTCTGCCGAGGATCTAATTCACATTCAATTTGGACTTGCGCTTACAAAGACGTTATAGAAGAGTGGATGAGTGGCAAATGGTTTTTAATACTGATAACACAAATTAATACATGAAGGTTTTCAAACAGTAATTGCAAGTGTTCCATGAATGATATTAGGGAAAAGAAGGTCTCAAATCTTCTCAGTGAAGATGTTAGGGAGGCCATTACTGAGATAAATTAAGGTACGTATCTCGGGGCATGAGCTTATAGGTGCGAGGAAATTATATTGCTCTACACATTTGTGAGGCGACTTTCACAGTATTACTTTCACCAATGGGACAATGGTTAGTTAAAAACTCACTCGGCATTCGTATCTCCCTGCCACTTTTACTACTGTATTTCGAAAAGGTATTATTGAACTCTTCAAAGCAAGAACTGCACGAATGAATTAATTCAAATTTTGTCTTTGGGGGCAATAATGTGGAGTTATCTGGAACTCTCTCAATGACAAAGTGAAATAGTAATCCTATTTTGCAACAAGATATCTTTTCTCTTTGATTGTAACTGCTTTTAACATTTTCCATCAATAGAAATGTAGGTTGAACGCGTAATACGTTGTCTGGCTAAGTGAAAATTTAGTGCTAGTCAGAGAATGACGTTGCAAGGCACAGTGATTAGCTCTGCTGCCTCCCGGTGCCAGGGACCCGGTTCAATTCGTCTTGGGTCACTGCCTGTGTGGAGTTTGCACATTCTCCCCATGTCTCTGTGGGTTTGCTCCGGGTGCTCCAGTTTCCTCCCGCACTCCATGTACAGGCTAGGGTCATTGGCCGTGCTATATTGTCCCTGAGTGTCATGGGGATTAACAGGGTGGATACCTGTTGTTACAGGCATAGGGCCTGGGTGCGACTGGTGTCGGTGCAGGGCCAAATGTTTTTTTTTTAAATTCAATCATGGGACGTGGGCATCACTGGCTGGCCAACATTTATTGCCCATCCCTAGTTGTCCTTGAGAAGGTGGTGGTGAGCTGCCTTCCTGAAACGCAGTAAAAAGTCTGACAACACCAGGTTTTAGTCCAACCTATTTATTTGATAATATATTATCAAATAAATAGGTTGGACTAAAACCTGGTGTTGTCAGACTTTTTACTGTGTTTACGCCAGTCCAACGCCGGCATACCCACATCATTCCTGAAACGCTGCAGTGCATGTGCTGTGGGTTGACCCACAATGTCCTCAGGGATGGAATACCAGAATTTTGACCCTGCTTCTGAACTGCAGGGATTCTATGATTCTAAGGCACACCTTGACATTAGTTCCATCATAAACAATCAGCTTAATAAAATTATTCCATATGTTATATATCTTCCCATTTAAAATGAAACGAAAAGTTTCAAATTTGATCCAAAGTGGCTGGCAATGTTTATTCTTGCTGATAAAATAATATTAGGAGTAAATACTTAAACATGCCTCTACATTCTGGTTTCTAGATGTAAGCTGATGTACCCAGTTCTACCTCACTACCAGCTCCCTCAAACCCTGCATTGCCAATCTGAGAGTCTGATGGTCAAAACAGAAATTAAATTCATGTTTATTTATTAGTATCACAAGTAGACTTACATTAACACTGCAATGAAGTTACTGTGAAAATCCCTGATCGCCTGTTTGGGTACACTGAGGGAGAATTTAGCATGGCCAGTGCACCTAACCAGCACACCTTTCGGACTGTGGGAGGAAACTGGAGCACCCGGAGGAGACCCACGCAGACATGGGAAGAACGTATAGACTCCGCGCAGACAGTGACCCAAGCTGGGAATCGAACCCGATCCCTGGTGCTGTGAAGCGGCAGTGCTAACTACTGCGCCACTGTGCCACCCAATCTGAAACAAGAACATAAAATGCTGTAAATCTCAGTACTAACTGAGGTGTAGAGGAAGATCAACTTAATGCAAGGTAAAATTCGTTCGCCAAATCTGTAAGAAATTGCACTGAAGCATTGTTGGAGAGTTTAAAAGAGTTAGAATAAAATTTTAGAAGAACAAAGCAAGAGTGAAAGATAGAATTAAATGGATTGGCCATGTTAGATTGCCCCTTCCTGCATGGGTGATTAACAAGGTAAATACATTGGGTTATGGGGATAAGGCTGGGTGAAATTGTTGTCAATGCAGGCTTGATGGGTCAAATGTCCTCCTTCTGCACTGTAAGAATTCTTGCAAGAAGTTGCCTCGCTCCTGCGCCATCCTGAGACAAAATAGATCCTCCATTTTGGTCATTGTCAATTTATAGAATTCCTACAGTGCAGAAGGAGGCCATTTGACCCATCAAGCCTGCACTGACAACAATTTCACCCAGCCTTATCCCCATAACCCTATGTATTTACTCTGTTAATCACCCATGCAGGAAGGGGCAATCTAACGTGGCCAATCCATTTAACCTACACATCTTTGGAGTGTGCGAGGAAATGCCAATATAAGCAACTGGCACCACTCAGACATTAAATTGCACAGGGTTCCTCAATGCGACCATTATTGAAGTCACTGTTGAACTCGCTGGATA
Organism: Carcharhinus amblyrhynchos; assembly: GCF_965287045.1. Classification (NCBI taxonomy): domain Eukaryota; kingdom Metazoa; phylum Chordata; class Chondrichthyes; order Carcharhiniformes; family Carcharhinidae; genus Carcharhinus; species Carcharhinus amblyrhynchos. The sequence continues at coordinate 9,542,327 of NC_137328.1, forward strand.
GATATGGGCGGCATGGTGGAACAATGATTAGCATTTCTGCCTTACAAGCAGGGACCCTGGTTCAATTCACAGCTTGAGTCACTGTCTGCACAGCGTTTTCATGTTCTCTCCATGTCTGCATGGGTTTCCTCCGGGTGCTCCAATTTTCTCCTACTGTCCAAAGATGTGCAGGTTAGGTGGATTGGCCATGCCAAATTGTCCCCTTAATGTCCCAAGATGTGTAGATTAGGTGGGTTGGCCATGGTATATAAAGTTTAAAATGTATTTATTAGTATCACAAGTAGGCTTACATTAACACTGCAATGAAGTTGCTGTAAAAAAAAAATCCCCAGTTGCCACACTCTAGCGCCTGTTTGGGTACACTGAGGGAGAAGTTAGCATGGCCAATGCACCTAACCAGCATGTCTTTTGGACTGTGGGAGGAAACCGGAGCACCTGGAGGAAACCCATGCAGACACAGGGAGAACATGCAGACTCCACACAGACAGTGAACCAAGCCGGGAATCGAACTCGGGTTCCTGGTGCTGTGAGGCAGCAGTGCTAACCACTGTGTCACTGTGTGAAGTTACAGGAACAGGTTAGAGTAGAGGGCCTGGGTAAGGTACTAATCAGAGGATAAGAGTCCAATGATTCTATGAAATCTGCTGTCCTTACCTGGTCTGGCATATATGTAACTGCAGGCTCACGGCGGTGATCTCATCTGCCTTTTACAAAGGCTTCGCAAGCCACTTTCAAAAAGAATTAGGGAGAGGCAACAAATTCAGTGCCCACATTTCTTGAAAGGAAAGAAAAACAGATTAAATCTACTGCAGAAACTGTAACTCTTATCTTGCCACTAATTTAATCTGCAAATGGGAGCTTGACGACATCTTGTCTAGATTGGCTATTAGAGCATGTTACAATAGATCATAATACATGTTTTCTGCTCAGCATGTTCCCTTGCAGTTATTTTTAATTAGTTTATTGCTTTCTTAGCTAAACAAGCTTTAATTAAAAATGCTGATTGCAGACAGACAGTCAATTCCTCTGTCCCTAATCATTAATTAATGTATGTTTCACTTGTGAGCTAATGTGCACATGTCAAGGAGTGGCACACAGTGAAATAACGCTTAGCATTTTGAATATTGTGCAGTTTTTACTTTTTAAATCTTCACTTTTGTTAAAGATCTGGGATTCGATCATCCCTCCAGGTTTCTGAATCCTTCTGACAGGTTCAGCTGTGGATTGGAGAGCTGCACTGTGTGGAAAACGATAATGTGTATTTATTTTTCTCAGAGCAGAACACCCTGGCCAGAATACCATCTGTTGCTAGGGTACAGTTGGGAGGGGGGGTCCTTCAAAGGGGTTGGGTGTGGATGGGATGATGTTGCTCAGGCTGGGTTGGAGGGGTTCAGGTCGGAGCTATCTCTCAGGATGGGAGTCGCGTGACTAGTTTTTGCTTATAAATGCTTTGAACTATCTCCCAACCTTTACTGGAGGCTGGTTTTAACCATTACCATTTTAACCATTAAAGGGTTCCGCAATGAGACCATTGTTAAGGCCACGATTGAATTTGTTAGGTAGATGTGGGCAGCACGGTGGTGAGGTGAGACTGACTGGCCGTAACATCTGTAGTACTGAGACTGTTCTGACACTTCCTTGAAGCACACCATTAGTAGACTTAGAGAGCTGTGCATATTTCTGATCTCCATGTTATATAAAAGATTTGGGTGCAATTAGAAGGTGCAATAAAGAGTTACTAGAATGAGATCAGAATCAAGAGATGATAAGTGTCAGAACAGAGTAGGCAGGCTGGTGGTTTACTTTTGGAAAAGGGAAGGCAGGAGACGACTTGTTTGAAGTCCTTAATATGATAAAGGAGTTTGATAAAGGATGGCACAGTGATTAGTACTGCTGCCTTAAGCGCCAAGGACCTGGGTTCAATTCCCAGCTTGGGTCACTGTTTGTCTGGAGTCTGCCCATTCTCCCTGTGGCTGGTTGGGTTTCCTCTGGGTGCTCCGGTTTCCTCGCACTCTTCAAAAGATGTGCCCGTGCTAAATTCTCTCTGTGTACCCAGACAGGAGTGTGGCAACTAGGGGGTTTTCACAGTAACTTCATTGCAGTGTTAATGCAAGCCTACTTGTGGCACTAATAAATAAACTAAACTGAGAGATCAGACATAGAGAAGACAGCTCCAATATAAGGGATTCAAAAACCAGGGGCCATAAGCAAAGAGAGTTAATTGGGGAGTTAAGTGGGGAGATGATGAGCTAGACTATTAATCCAAAAACTCAGCTAATGTTCTGGGGACCTGGGTTCAAATCCTGACAAGGCAGATGGTAGAATTTGAATTCAATAAAAATATCTGGAATTAAGAATTTACTGATGACCGTGAAGCCATTGTCGATTGTTGGAAAAACCTTGAGGGAAGGAAACCTATCATCCTTACCTGGTCTGGCCTACATGTGACTCCAGAGTCACAGCAATGTGGTTGACTCTCAGCTTCCTTCTGAAATGGTCTAGCAAGCCACTCAGTCTCAGGTGCAACTAGGGATGGGCAACAAATGCTGGCCAGCGACACCCATGTCCCATGAATGAATAACAAAATTAATGAATCCAACAGGAAATTCAGAAAAACGCTTTTACCCAAAGAGTGGTTAACAATTGCTCCCCAGTGGAATGGCTGTGGCAAGTAGCATAAATGTGTTTAAGGAAAAATTAGGTAAGTACATGAGCGAGAAAGGAATCAAATGGTATGTCATTGTGTTTTGATGGAGAGTGGACAAGGAGGCTCAAATAGAGCATAGATAAAGACCCAGTTGAGTCGATTGGCCTGTTTCTGTGAGGCTTTACATAATGATTAAAATTTTCACTTATTTTCCAAAATTTGCCTAGTACAATTTGCTAATCAAATCACACTGTGGGTGAAGTTTTCCAGCCCTTTCTGCCAACCAGATTTTCCAATCCCGCTGAAGGTAACCCCACCGCACCCCCCCCCCCCCCACCCCGCAACCCCATCCGCCTCTCTCCTCATGGTGGGACAGGTGGTCATAGAATAGAATCATAGAATCTATGATTCTATGCAGAAGGAGGTCATTCAACCTACCGAGACTGCACTGACAAAAATCCCACCTAGGCCCTATCCCCGGAACGTCATGTATTTAGCATGGCCAATCAACCTAACCTGCACATCTTTGGAGTGTGGGAGGGAACCGGAACACCCAGAGGAAACCCATGCAGACACGGGGAGAATGTGCAAACGCCACACAGACAGTCACCCGAAGCCAGGATTGAACCAGGGTCCCTGGTGTTGTGGGGCAGTAGTGCTAACCAACTGATCCATGCAAAATGACATAGACATCAGTGGGAATGGAAGATCCCACTAAAAGCCAATGGCGGACACCTCTGCCACAAGAGAGCATGCTGTGAGCGCAGGGAGGAAAGGCAGGGTGCGGTGGAGTGTTGCATGGCGAAGGGAGAGGGTGCAAGGTCCAGTCAACAGAAAATGCTGGAAAAACTCAGCAGGTCTGACAGCATCTGTGGAGAGAGAAATAGAGCCAGCGTTTCGAGTCCAGATGACCCTTTGTCAGAGCTGAAGACAAGGAAAATTGGGCAAGACTGAAACTGTGAGGGTGTGTGGGTGGATTGGGGTTGGGGGGGCGCTGTAATAGATAGGGATTGATGGGGTGGCACAGTGGTTAGCACTGCTGCTTCACAGTGCCAGGGACCCAGGTTCAATTCCAACCTCGGGTAGCCGTCTGTGTGGAGTTTGCACATTCTCCCCATGTCTGTGCGGGTTTCCTTCAGGTACTCTGATTTCCTCCCACACTCCAAAGATGTGCAGGCTAGGTGCATTGGCCATGCTAAATTGTCCCTTAGTGTCAGGGAGGTTAGCAGAGTGAATGCGTGGGTTGTGGGGTTAAGGCCTGGGTGAGATTGTTGTCGGTGTAGGCTCCATTGGACGAATGGCCTCTTTCTGTATCATTCTATGACTTCTTCTACATCCCTTGCCTTCCCGCGTTTGGCTGGGTAAATTCATAATGAAACATCTTTGCCTCTGTTTGCTGTTGTTTGTTCTTCCCTCTTAACCTTCAACCTCCAGTGGAGGAATTTGAGACAGAGGAGAGTGTACATCTCATCAGCCAAAAGTTAGGGAGATGAGCTTGTTAAATCCCACTTCCACAGATGCACATCCATCAACCATATGTTCCTTTTATCCTGGAAGGGGAATAGAATTAGAAAGCATTAATTGTAGATGAGTTATGCAAAGTGAAAATAGCAGAATATAAAATATTTTTCTATTCACTGCTCTGTGGAAGGTTTATAATTCCTCCGAATCCTGAATCTGTCTGTATTCCCGTGTGTTTGTACCCGTAATGAATCACTCAGTCAAGAATTGCTTTTTGAGACATATGCTAATGAAAAGTAATGCAAAAAAGGTGGGTACTTACTGAGTTTCACTCGCTCTCTATCATGAACAGATGGTTTTAATTCTATATAGAATATCAGTAGTCGGATGGCTTGATGTCAGAATAATCAGGTCCATGTAAGCGCCTCTCTGTTGGTGGTCTGAACATCAGAACATAAGAATATAAGAAATAGGAGCAGGAGTAGGCCATCTAGCCCTTCGAGCCTGCCCCGCCATTCAATAAGCTCATGGCTAATCTGAAGTGGATCAGCTCCACTTTCCCGCTTTCTCCCCATAACCCTTTAATTTCCTTATCGATCAGAAATCTATCTACCCGTGACTTAAACGTATTCAACGAGGTAACCTCCACCACTTCAATGGGCAGAGAATTCCAGAGATTCACCACCCTCTGAGAGAAGAAGTTCCTCCTCAACTCTGTTCTAAATTGCGCCCCCCCCCACCCTTATTTTGAGGCTGTGCCCTCTAGTTCTGGTTTCTTTTCTAAATGGAAAGAATCTCTCTACCTCTGCCCTATCTAGCCCCTTCATTATCTTATAAGATCGCCCCTCAGCCTCCTAAACTCCAACGAGTACAGGCCCAATCTACTCAATCTCTCCTCATAAGCTAACCCCCTCATCTCCAGTATCAGCCTGGTGAACCTTCTCTGTACTCCCTCCAAGGCCAATATATCCTTTCACAAATAAGGGGACCAAAACTGCGCACAGTAATCCAGTTGCAGCCTCACCAGTGCCTTGTACAGTTGCAGCAAGACCTCCCTGCTTTTATATTCTATCCCCCTCGTGATAAAGGCCAACATCCATTCGCCTTCTTGATCACCTGCTGCACCTGCAGACTGAGTCTTTGCGATTCGTGCACAAGGACCCCCAGGTCCCTCTGCACAATAGCATGCTGCAACTTTTCACCATTTAAATAATATTCCATCCTACTATTTTTCTTCCAAAGTGGATAATCTCACATTTGCCAACTCCATCTGCCGGATCCTCGCCCACTCACTCAGCCTATCCAAATCTCTCTGCAGACTTTCCATGTCCTCCATGCAATTCACTTTTCCACTCATCTTTGTGTCATCAGCAAACTTTGTTACCCTACACTCAGCCCCCTCCTCCAGATCGTCTATGTATATGGTAAACAGTTGAGGCCCCAGCACCGATCCCTGTGGCACGCCATTAGTCACCAACTGCCAACCAGAAAAGCACCCATTTATTCCAACTCTCTGCTTCCTGTTAGATAGCCAATCCTGAATCCACACTAACGCTTTACCCCCAACTCCATATACCCTAACCTTCTGCAGCAACCTTTTGTGAGGCACCTTGTCGAATGCCTTCTGGAAATTTAAAAACACCACATCCACTGGTTCCCCTCTGTCTACTGCACTAGTTACATCATCATAAAAATCCAGTAAATTTGTCAAACACGACTTTCCCTTCATGAATCCATGCTGCATCTGCTTGATCGAAGGGTGTCCTGCTATTTCTTCTTTAATGATGGATTCTAGCAGACCCTATGGGCCAAATGGCCTCCTTCTGCACTATAGGGTTCTATGATTCTGTAAGTAGCACATTGCGGCATTTTGACATCCTGCCCCTGTGAAAGTTTAATTTGATGTGTGAATATGATTCTGGCCTTTGGCTCGATAATAGGCTAATGTGTTACAATGACCATCCCAACATTGGACACAAGAGGCACAACCTGCCACTGATTAGACAAGGGGATCATCACACTCTGAATTGACGCTGCTGGTGAACTTGTCTGGGTGTTTCTCGTGATATTTTCCATTCATGTTGGAAAACTTAATGACCACAAAAGCGAGCAGAAACCCCCAGCCAACAAGTTCACTTTGCCTGTGCTCATCGCACTGGCAAACTGGGCAGGCAGCTAATGCACTTTCATCAACATGTCATTCAAAGGTGGGGTCAAAGGCTAGCCTGAGCAGAACCGCTTCCAGTTCAGTTGGGTTTTTAGTGCTGCGGTTATGTCTCAGAGTTTTGAGAGATATCCTGTTGTTTGCTGTTGCATTTTAAACCTGCCTAGCTTTCCTTGACGAAAGCGAGGCAGGCTTAGCATTTGTCAGCATTTGTCTTTGCTGACTTCATCAGACCATTGCAGCAGAGTGCATCTTTGTTGCAAGGTATACTACCATAGAATCCTGACAGTGAAGAAGGAGACTACTCAGTCCATCGAGTCTACACTAAGTCCCTGAAAGTGCATCATACCCAAGCTCCCCCTCCTTCGCCCACTCCTGGTATTCCCATGCATTTACCATGGTTAATCCCCCCTAACCTGCACATCTTTGGACATTAAGGGGTAACTTAGCATGGCCAATCAACCTAACATGCACATCTTTGGAGTTGGGAGGAAGCCAGGGGAAACCCACTCGGACACGGGAAGAATGTGCACCAGGCAGCCACCCAAGGCTGGTGCTAATCATTGTGCCACCATGCCACAGCCCTGTACAGCATCCCTGTGCATCCAATCTCCTCCTCTTCTTAGGCAGTCCCTCCGAGTCGAGGAAGATTTGCTTCCAAACAAAAGAAATGAGTTGTCAGGTGATTGAGAAGTCCAATGCCTGACCTGCGATCTCTGTCACAGGTCCCGCTGCCAGGCATTGTCACCCCTTTGATGTCTGGGTCGCTTCTGAGGGCCTCAGAAAAGGGTTCAATGCAAGGACAGAGGAGAGAAGGCAACCCTGCCTGACTCCAGACCTGATTTGAAAACTATCTGATTCCCACCTATTGACTGAAACTGCGCTACTAATGTCTGTGTAGAGGTGGAGCAGGCAATGGTTGGAGGAGTGTATGGGTGTGGTGATCAGATTACCATGCACTCCTTTCACTGTTAATGCTTAACTTCAGCTTGCTCTCACCAATGAAACTCAAGGCATTTACCTCCTTCCCGGGTGCTTTACCTCCATTTCGAATGATTTTGGGCCAGGGATTTCCAGGCACCAATGGGCATGTCGCACTTTTCAAGGAGGCTGAGAGGGTTTCCTTGAAGCATTCCCTCCGCTCTCCTGAGGCTCGCTTGCCAGGCTGTAAAGGTGAGTAGAGTGTGCTTATTCAGGAGTCTCGTGTCAGGCACGCGGACGATGTGGCCCACCCAGCAGAGCTGATCGAGCGTAGTCAAAGCTTCGATGCTGGGGATGATGGCCTGAATGCGAACACTGACATTGGTGGGTCTATCTTGCCAATGGATTTGCAGGAGCTTGCAGAGGCAACTCGGGTGGCACCGTTGCAAAGCTGAGCAGAGTATTAGTACTTTGTGAAATTATAAAAACATTGTAAAACGTTGAAATGAGAAAGCATTTCATGGTTCTGTTAAAAATTGCTATGCTTAGAGAGGTAAAACAGATGCAGCTGTATGCAGTACACAGACTGAAACATTGTACCGAGAGGCTAGGCAGTAAAGTTGCCAAGACAACAGGCTGTTTTTGAAGTTGGCATATGAATAATAGCAGCCTGTCAGATTTGAATTTGATGTTTAGTCAACCTGAGAACCAATCTTATTGTGGGGATGTTGCTGTGTCATCAGGAGTCTGATAATCAGCTCCCAGCTCCCTGCTCCAGAGAGCCAGACAGCAACTGCCTCTGCCATTGCTCACAGCTTAAGAACATAAGAAATAGGAGCAGGAGTAGGCCATCCAGCCCTTCGAGCCTGCCCCGCCATTCAATAAGATCATGGCTGATCTGTCGCTGCTCAGTTCCACTTTCCCGCCCTCTCCCCATAACCCTTAATCCCCTCTCTTATCAAAAACCCATCAACCCATGTCTTAAAAATATTTAGCGAGGCAGCCTCCACCACTTCAACGGGCAGAGAATTCCAGAGATTCACCACCCTTTGAGTGAAGAAGTTCCTCCTCAACTCCGTTCTAAACCGCCCCCCCTTTATCTTGAGGCTGTGCCCCCTAGTCCTATTGTCTTTTTTGAGCGGGAAGAGTCTTTCCACCTCTATCCTATCCATCCCATTCATCATCTTGTACGTCTCAATGAGATCTCCTCTCATTCTTCTAAACTCTAACGAGCACAAGCCCAGTTTATTCAGCCTCTCCTCATAGCTCAACCCCCTCAACTCCGGTATCAGCCTAGTAAACCTCCTCTGCACTCCCTCCAGGGCCAAAATATCTTTGCGCAGGTGCGGCGCCCAAAAATGCACACAGTACTCCAGTTGCGGCCTCACCAATGCCCTATACAGCTGCAGCAAGACCTCCCTACTTTTATATTCAATCCCCTTCGCTATGAAGGCCAGCATCCCATTAGCCTTCCTGACCACCTGCTGCACCTGCAAGCTGGGTTTTTGCGACTCATGCACAAGGACCCCGAGGTCCCTCTGCACCGTCGCCTGCTGCAGTTTTTCGCCCCGTAAGTAATAGTCCTTCCTACCATTCTTCCTACCAAAGTGGACCACCTCACACTTGCTAACATTAAATTCCATTTGCCATTTCCTGGCCCATTCGCCCAGCCTATCTAGATCCTTCTGCAGACTCTCCACACCCTCCGCACAATTTGCCGTTCCCCCAATCTTGGTGTCATCAGCAAATTTCGACACTCTACACTCGGTTCCCTCCTCCAGATCATCTATATAAATGGTAAAAAGCTGAGGCCCCAGCACCGACCCCTGGGGCACTCCACTAGTCACCATCCGCCAATCCGAATAGCACCCGTTGACCCCCACTCTCTGCCTCCTATTTGACAACCAATCCTCTATCCACACTAACACCCTACCCCCAACTCCATGTCCCTCGACCTTCTGCAATAACCTCTTGTGAGGCACTTTGTCAAACGCCTTCTGAAAATCTAGAAAGACCACATCCACCGGCTCTCCTCTATCCACCGCCCTAGACACATCCTCATAGAACTCCAGTAAATTTGTCAGACACGACTTCCCTTTAATGAAACCGTGCTGCATCTGCTCTATCAAGCAATTCCCTTCAAGATGCCTCGCAATTTCCTCCTTAATGACAGATTCTAACATTTTACCTACCACAGACGTTAAACTAACCGGCCTATAATTCCCCGCCTTTTGCCTGGCACCCTTCTTAAACAACGGCGTAACATTAGCCGTTTTCCAATCATCCGGCACTTCCCCGGAATCCAGCGACGTTTGGAAAATAACCACCAAGGCATCCACTATCACCTCCGCCATTTCTTTCAGAACCCTCGGATGCATTCCATCCGGTCCTGGGGACTTGTCCACAATCAGCCCCTCCAGTCTGTCGAGCACCGCCTCTCTAGTAACAGTAATGTCATTAAGACCCTCCAGTCCTACCACCTTTCCATCGCTAACACCTGGCAAATTATTCACGTCCTCCTCCGTGAAGACAGAAACAAAAAAGTTATTCAATACCTTAGCCATATCCCCATCCCCTACCACTAGGTCCCCTTTCTCATCCTCTAAAGGACCAACATTCACCCTAGCCAGCCTCTTCCTTTTTATATATTTATAAAAACTCTTGCTATCCTTTTTTATATTAAGCGCTAGCCCAGCTTCATAGTTTCTCCTACCCTTCCTTATCAACTTCTTTGTCAATCTTTGTTGACATTTAAACCTCTCCCAATCCTCTTCTCGCCCACTACTCTTAGCTACTCTAAATTCCTCCGCTTTTAGTTTAACACTTTCCTTCACCTCCTTCGTTATCCACGGCTTATTACCTCTCCTCCTACTATCCTTTTTGACCATCGGAATAAATTTCCGTTGAGCACCAAGAAAGATCTCCTTAAAGATCCTCCACTGCTCCTCAACAGACCCTCCCTCCAACGCGCTCCCCCAGTCCACATTCGCCAATTCTTCTCTCATCCTACCGTATTTCCCTCTATTCAAACAAAGGACGCGTGTCCGGGAACCCACTTTCTCCTCCTCCATCTGCACCAGAAACTCCACCATACAATGATCACTCTCCCCAAGAGGATCCTTCACCACAAGGTCCCTAATTCTACCCGCTTCATTACATAGCACCAGATCCAAGATAGCTCGCTCCCTCGTCGGCTCCAACACACACTGTTTGAGGAAACTATCCCGGCAGCATTCCAAGAACTCTTCCTCGAGCCCCCCACGTCCAACATGGGTCGACCAATCAATATGCAGATTGAAATCCCCCATAACTACGGCCGTCCCATTCCTGCACGCCGCACTTATTTGCACGTTAACAGCCCGCCCCATCTCCAGATCATTATTCGGGGGCCTATAGACGACACCCACCAGCGTCTTCCTCCCTTTGCTGTTCCTAATCTCCACTCTCAACGATTCCACCCTCTGCTCCTTGGCTCCAATATCATCCCTTGCTACCACCGTGATGCTATCCTTAATCAGCAGAGCTACGCCCCCCCCCTTTTCCCTCCTGCCTATCCTTCCTAAACACTTGATAGCCCTGTACATTCAGCTCCCAGTCCCTGTCACCCTGCAGCCACGTCTCTGTAATGGCCACCAGATTGTATCCATTTGTGTCGATCTGCGCCATCAGCTCATCCACTTTATTCCGAATGCTTCGTGCATTCAGATAAAGTGCTTTCATCCCAGCCTTCACCTGGACCCTATTTGCCGCAACGCCACCAACTATACTCATGCCCCCTACTCCCTCTATTATTGGGACATCCTCGGCCTCTTCCCTTACATGTACACTCTCCTTAACTTTAGACCTCGTAAGGTCACCTACCCTCGCACCCTCCCCCCCACTAATTAGTTTAAAGCCCTGTCTACAGTCCTCTTTACTCGATTTGCCAGCACTCTGGTCCCAGCACGGTTCAGACCAACCCCATCCCGCCCGAACAGGTCCCACCTACCCCAATACTGGTGCCAATGCCCCATAAATTCAAACCCATTCCTCCCACACCAATCCCTGAGCCACCCATTCACTTCCTTAATCCTGTCAACCCTACGCCCATCTGCACACGGTTCAGGCAGTAGCCCAGAGATAACCACCTTGTCGGTTCTACTTTTTAATTCCATTCCCAGCTTTTCATACTCCCTCCTCAGATCCTCAGTCCGCACTTTGCCTACGTCGCCGGCACCCACATGTACCACAACGACCGGATTCTCACCCTCCCACTCCAGGTTCCTCTGCAGCCCAGCTGCGACATCCCGGACCCGAGCACCAGGCAGACAACACACCCTTCTGTGCACTTTGTTATTGTGACAAAGGACAGTGTCAATACCCTTCACCCCACTATCCCCAATCACTACTACGTTCCTTTTCCCCCTCTCTTTGCCTATGTCCTGCTGCAGCACTGTACCGTGTGCAGCTTGCTCACCAACCTCACCTGCCTCGTTCTCGTCCAGCCTGGAAGCAAGAACCTCAAACCTGTTATGCAGATTAAGAGGCTGAGGCCTCCGCTCCTCACCCCCCTTCCTCCTCTCAGCAGCCCCCTCTTGTCCCTGACCCTTAGAGTTAGCCAGTCTAGGGGGGGTGGATGTCACTTGCACCCCATTGACAATGGCACCCTCTCTCCCCTTGATGAGCCTCAGTGTCTGTAGCTCAGAGGCCAGCTCATTTACCCTGAGCTGGAGCTCCTCCAGCAACCTGCACTTACTGCAGACATGGTCACTGGGATGAACCCTAGGGTCCACCAGTTCCCACATCATACAGAAACCACACATCACATGCCCCTCCATTATTCACTGTAGTAGTTTTGAAAAAATTTTTTTTGTTTTTTTTTTGTTTTTCAAACGAACTCACCTGGCCTTTTTTCCTTCCAGCCTTTTTTGATATTAAGCCCTAGTAGCTCACTCTGCTTCCCACTCACTCCGCTGCCCGCTCAGACGCTGCCCGCTGTCTACACCAGGCCTCCTTTTAAACCTGGCGCTGATTTAAAGCTGATGGCCCACAACTGCCTGCTAACCACTCCCTCAGAATTCTTAAAGCAGTAAATACAATAAATAAATGCTTTAAACAGTTCTACAAAGAACAAAGTGCTTTAAACTTATTTTAAACAGGTTTTTAACAGGTAAAATCTTAGCTTGAGAGAGAGAGAGCCAGCAGCTGCTCACTCTGCCACAGCTAATAGCTTTTAGCTCAAAGCCTCATCTGAATTGGAAAGGTAGCAAAAGAAAGCCTCATCTTGATAGTGAAGATAGAAGTAATCAACAAAGAAGATAAAACCTGGTTGTATTTTGAGAGTGACTAAAAGTTTTATTTTTTTGTTAGTAAGTGGGAATTATATTTATCTAAACAATATTGGATTCGAAATGTGTTTTATTTGGTATGTTAATAGTTTAGTTCACTGTTCGCTGTTAGTTAGATAAATAACGTGTTACTTATTGATTTTGGAGAGTGTCTCAGGTAGTTATTTTGATTTAACCACAAAAAGATAGAACATCAGATAGAATCCCTACAGTACAGAAAGAGGCCATTTGGCCCATCAAATCTGTACTGATCACAATCCTACTGAGGCCCTATTCCTGTAACCTCATACATTTACATTGCTAGTCGCCCTGACACTAAAGCGCAATTTAACATAGCCAAGCCAACTAACCCGCACATCTTTCAGAGTGTAGGAGGAAACTGGAGCCACCCAGAGGAAACCCACACAGACACAGGGAGAATGTACAGACTTCGCACAGCCAGTGACCTGAGGCCTGAATTGAACCTGGGTCCCTGGTGCTGTGAGGCAGCGGTGCTAACTACTGCACCACTGCACCACCCAGATGCTGAAGAGTCGATTATACTATTCCTTTCACTCACTTTAACAGCTTATGAAGGGAGGTTCTCCTCTTTGAGTGTTTGAGTACTAGTTCTCAGAGAGGAGATCAATCTCCCCCTTCATAACAATCTTCTCCAGGTGCCTGCTGCATATAGTCCATGTCTCTGAGCCATATGGGAGAATGGGTCACACTGCTGCTCTGTGGGCCATGAGCTTGGTGCTGGTTCTGAAGTCCTGATCTTCAAACATTCCCTTCCTCAGGTGCCCAAAGGCTGCACTGACATCCTGGAGGCAATGATGAACTGTGTGGAAAGTGGTTCGTTTTGTCCAAGGCTTCATTGTGGATTTTGATGACCAGGGGGCAGTGCTATAGGGTGGGGACAGTTAGTAGAGGCCCTTTGTCTTTTGGATATTTGGTGATGTCGACCAGGAGGCTCCTGACATTCCAGGCCCAAAACCTCATTTGGAGGGAAAGGGGGATGTCAGTGCGTTAGTCCTTTTAACATTGAGGGGTTGGTGCAGCGGTGACATTGCACTAGCTGTCTCATGGGTTTGATGCAGCAAGGCCTTGGTCCAGTGGCAAGGGGACTGTACATCACCAATGTGTGGGCCCAGGACATACAAACAATCACACTCCTACTGTAATCCTTTCTCCTTCCAAGTGGGCCTCTCCCCCTGGGATCCATAAACGCAACAGTGGCCTCATGGGCTTATGACACTGACCCTGGCCTGTGGGTCCATTTGGAAAAATACAATTCCATTCAGCAGAGCTTTAGACTGGACACACTACTTCATCTTCAAAGCCACCCAAGGGAGTGCTGCACTCTCTGGTGTGCTGTCTTTCAGTTGAGACATTAAAGCAAAGTTATAGAATCTCTACAGTGCAGAAAGAGGCCATTCAGCCCATTGAGTTCACACTGACCACAATCCATCCCAGCTCCTATCCCCATAGCCCCACATATTTACCCTGCCAGTCTCCCTGACACTCAGTGGCAATTAACCAAACCTGCATACCTTTGGACTGTGGAGTACCCAAAGGAAACCCACGCAGAATAGGGAGAACAGAGAGAGTCTTCACAGACAGTGACCCAAGCCGGTAATCGAACCCGGGTCCCTGGTGCTGTGAAGCAGCAATGCTAGCCACCGTGCCACCCTGTCTGTTCCCTCATCAAATCATTATTTCAAAGCACTAAGAAGCACCCTGACCAAAAATTATTCTTCAATCTACACCATCAAAACAAATTATCTGATCATTATCACATCAATGTGTGTGGGAGGTCTGGTGTGTAAATTGGTTATCTTGCTTCCTACACTGCAGCAGTGACTGCGCACTGCTTAAACACATTTCTGGTTGTAAAATTATGGCCCAAATTGTGACAAAACATTGCTACAAATGCCAGTTCGTTCCTCATTTTGCCAACTGGTTGTTGCTTGTTTAGAAAGCATGGTGAAGTGAATGTTAGATGGAGCGTGCAGGAGACTCACAGTTAAATGGAGGTGCTGACACTTAAGGCTCATGTACACACAGAATGAACTCTCAGATGTGGCATCAAAAGGCTGCCAGTGCTGTGGAAGCGTCCCTCAACAGCGAGACTGCACCTTCACAGAGAGAGCAGAGAAAAACCGGAGGACGATAAAAGCAGCAGAATGTTAATAGAAAAATTACTGTGCGCAACAAGAGTGCATTTTATCAAAGTTGCAGTCTCTGTATGGTTATGAAAGTAGCACAGCATAATCCATATGTATATCCATCAAATAGCTCCTGTACATTTGTATTACAAGGTATTTATTGAAATAGAACCCCCTCGTGATGATCAGGCATTCATTTTACCACTTGAGCAACCTGACGGAGAAGATTATTTTGGCTACAGTAAAATTAGCAGCATAGTTAACTTGGTTGCTAAGGAATCAATGACCTCTCTCTGATCATCCCAATCTTCCCCAAAGCCCTTCTGATCTCCCCCACCCAACCTCCCACTCCAATCATTATGAACCGCCAATCGACTGAAGCATAGCATTGAGTGCCCCCTCAGTAATTACAAAACAGGGTGAGACTGAATTAAATCTTAAACATGCTGGGTGAGATTTATCATGCAATTCTCTGCACGTTTTACAATGGCAGAGGTTGCCCTCCATTGACCAGCAGCAGAATCTTGCAATCCTGCTGTTGTCATAGAATCAGAGATTCCCAGAATCCCTACTGTTCAAAAGGAGGCCATTCGGCCCATTGAGTCTGCACCAACCACAATCCCACCTGGACTCTATCCCTGTAACCTCACATATTTACCCCGCTAATCCCTCTAACCTACGCGTCCCGGGACACCAAGGGGCAATTTAGCACGGTCAATGCCCCTAATCCACATATCTTTGGACAGTGGGAGGAAACCCAGGCAAACACAGGCAGAATGTGCAAACTCCACACAGACAGGCCAGAACTGAACCCGGGTCCCTGGCACTGTGCTGACATGCTGTCAATGGTGTATCCCATTGTATACGTCCCTCGCCCCCATGAGACCCATGGCGTGGGTAACTGGTCGGTGGAACAGGAAGATCCTGCCAGCATGAATAGCTGGAAAGTTCTAGCCCTGATGCCCACCAACGCCTCTACTTTCTCAGAAGACGAAGGAAATTTGGCATGTCAACTATGACTTTCACTTTTACAGATGCACCAGAGAAAGTACTCTTTCTGGTTGTATCACAACTTGGTATGGCTCCTGCTCTACCCAAGACCACAAGGAACTACAAAAGGTTATAAGTGTAGCCCAATTAGAACATAGAACATAAAACATTACAGTGCAGTACAGGCCCTTCGGCCCTCGATGTTGAGCCGACCAGTGGAACCAATCTAATGGCCCTCTAACCTGAACTATTCCAATGTTATCCATATGCCTATCCACTGACCATTTGAACGCCCTTAAAGTTGGCGAGGGCATTCCACACCCTTAGGACCCTCTGAGTAAAGAACCTATCCCTGACATCCATCCTATAATTACCACCCCTTAATTTAAAGCTATGTCCTGTCGTGTTAGCATTGTGATATCAGTGTACCTTTAAGAAAGGATCGTTTTTCAAACATGATTTCTGCAGCTCACAGCTTCAGTGGTGTCATTGCTGCCAGCTTGCCTACAGGATGTCCTTTCGTTCTACTTCAATGGGGTTGTTTGTTTTTACTTTGGGTCTTTTTTATGACTCTGCATTGCTAGAAGATGAAAATAAAAACTGGTTGGCAGGTCAAGTGACAAGAAGGTTATTTTTTGATGTTCAGTTTTGAACTGGAGGTTTAAGTTGAATTCAGAAGGGAGTGGACATCAGACTGAATGAAATGCCTCTCTCTCTCTTCCTCGGTTTTGGGAAATTCTGCTGTTTAGCTGAAAGACTTCTTGGGGTAAAAAATCTGTTATGGGGTGTTGGACCAAGAGTCCCACTGGTGCTTTAGAAATCTGTCTTCAAACTGTTCTGAGTCTCAAGAGCATTGGATTGTAGAATTCAACTAATGGCCTCAAGCCCAGTCTCAAGTGAGCATTAATCTGTGCAGTGTTAAATTGATGGAAAAGGGTTTTTTTTGTTATCTATGGATTTTGGTTTTAATTGGAAAGCATTAGAGATATTTATTAAGAGCTTTACATTATAGTGGTTGTTTTGTTTCTTGCTTGTAATTGATAAAACTTCTTGCTAATTTTCTTACTACGCATGTTAACTATATTCTTAAATAAACTTTGATAAAAGCTCCCTACTGAGCTATTTGAATTACACTTGAAGGCAACCATTTTGATTTAATTTGATTTGATTTATTATTGCCACATGTATTAACATACAGTGAAAAGTATCGTTTCTTGCACACTATACAGACAAAACATACCATTCATAGAGAAGAAAATAGGAGAGTGCAGAATGTAGTGTTACAGTCATAGCTAGGGTGTAGAGAAAGATCAACGTAATGCAAGGTAAATCCATTCAAAAGTCTGACAGCAGCAGGGAAGAAGCTGTTCTTGAGTCGGTTAGTACGTGACCTCGGACTTTTGTATCTTTTTCCCGAAGGAAGAAGATGGAAGGGAAAATATCTGGGGTGCGTGGGGTCCTTAATTATACTGGCTACTTTGCTGAGACAGCGGGAAGTGTAGACACAGTCAATGAATGGGAGGCTGGTTTGCCTGATGGATTGGGCTACATTCATGACCTTTTGTAGTTCCTTGTGGCCTTAGGCAGAGCAGGAGCCATACCAAGCTGTGATACAACCAGAAAGAATGCTTTCTATGGTGCACCTGTAAAAGTTGGTGAGAGTCATTGCTGACATGCCAAATTTTCCTTCATCTTCTGAGAAAGTAGAGGCGTTGGTGGACTTTCGTAACTATAGTGTCAGCATGGGGGGACCAGGACAAGATGTTGGTGATCTGGACACCTAAAAACCTGAAGCTCTCGACCCTTATTACTTTGTCCCCATTGATGTAGACAGGGGCATGTTCTCCTTTTATGCTTCCCATCTCATGCTTATCCTGCCAAATTCAAGATGCAAAACTTATGGTGCAGGCGAGTTTCATAAAACACTTTCAAGTTTCTGACCTGAGCCATAACATCATGATGAATTGCCCCTTAGTGTCCCAAGATGTGTAAGTTAGGGGGGTTAGTGGGGTAAATATGTGGATTTATGGGGATAGAGCATTGCAGGGATTCTATAATTCACAGAATATAATGCTGAATGGCACTGCAGTGGTACTGAACCCAACTGCATTGGCATGGATCCTATTTTTTTGCCTTAAAGTCACTTCATTTCTTGTCAATATTTGAGGAAATATTATTGAATCTTTGTAGAGAGGAAAACTGGCTGAAGAACAATAAACATTTGCACAGACTGACAGCAAACTCAATAAAGAAAAGACATTGGAATAGAAGATGATTGACATAAAACATTTACATTAATGCAAACATCCTCAATACTTGTAGGACTCAAAGCCAGTGGTTTGCCACAAGTAGCACAATTAAATTGGTGCCAATACACCAGGAAAGATACTGGCTAGCTGGCATTTTGAGTCTGCGTCCACCATGGGTGCTAATGGCAACATGGGCACAAAATGACATTGGAAGCCAAAAGTACAAATATCACCGGTGAGATCTCATGGTGCAATCATCCACTCCTCCTGCTTTCTACCATTGACGTAACAGTTAGGGCCCCATTTAAGTACATTATCATCTCGTTAAAGGACATCTCCTCAGTATCGTCTCCCTCACATTAGGAGTATTCCTTCCCCGTTGAGCCTCTCAGTTGCAGTCCAGTCATAGAAGATGATGCTAGTCCAGCTTCTTCACAAACATACTTTATTGCCTTTTACAACTCCACAAACACACACACAACACCCAGTGCCCCCTGTAACCCCTTTATATATCTCGGCGAGTATTAAAAAATTAATATACAAATCAGGATCTAAAGTGGGAGGTTGCAGTTAACCCATTCTGAACACCCTGCACTGATGTGATGTCACATCAACGAGGTTTACAATGTTCTGTAGCAAAGCAAACCAGGCAAGGAGATCATGCCTGGGATATATTGGCAAGTATCAGCCCCTGGGTCGGGGGGGGCTAGAGAGGAGGAGGGGGACATGCCTGGGCAGTACCTTGGCAGTGCCCATGTATTGCCCCCACCCCAGCATAGTCCTGACACTGTCCATGCCAGCGGGCAGAGCCAAGGTGAGTGTCAGGGGTGAGGTCCCTCTCAGGAACTCCATGGAAGCAGGGAGGAGTTCCGTGTCCATGGGGGGGGGTTCCCCATGTGCTGGGGAACGTGTTCTGTGTGTGTGTGTGTGTGTGTGTGTGTGTGTGTGTGTGTGTGTGTGTGTGTGTGTGTGTGTGTGCGTGTACGTGTGTGTGTGCATGTGTGCGCGCGCGTGTACGTGTGTGTGTGTGCGTGTGTATGAGTATGTCAGTCTGTGTGTGAGTGAAGTGATGTTCCTCATATGCACGGGACATACCCCAAAAATGTGCTCTTAGGCTGATTGGTGTAACAAATTGTCCCTAAATTATTCTCCCCTTAATCTGGTTTCCAATGGGGGTACCATAAGCATAGACATGGGTCAAGGGTGGAGGAGGAAAAGCACATTGTTACGATGGCGGCACAGGCTCGTTGGGCCAAAGGGTCTGTTTCCCGTGCTGTGTTGTTCTTTGTTCTTTGACATGGTGTCCGCGTCCATGGGGGTGTTCTATGTTTTCATTTTGAGTGCCGGGGATCAGGGCACCAGCGTGACGGTATGGGACACATCTCCAGGATTTCTTTCTCCAAAGTGCTGGACAATATGGGGATAAATGCTCGTAAGCTGCACTCTGGCTTTCTCACCTGGCCCAGCACTTAGAAGGAAAAATGGAGAATTCCACCCATGTTGATATTCAGCGAATCAAAATCTTCCTTCCAGCATTCCAAACAACAAAAATTAACTGAAATAAATTCAAAATGGAATAAAAATGAATGAAAGAATGCAAATCATAACGCCTGAGTAATAAATACACAACAGTAACAGAAAAATGCTGGAAAATCTCAGCAAGTCTGATAGCATCTGTGGAGAGAGAGAACAAAGAAAATTACAGCACAGGAACAGGCCCTTCGGTCCTCAAAGCCTGTACCGACCATGCTGTCCAACTTAACTAAAACCCCCTACCCTTCCAGGCACCATATCCCTCTGTTCGCATCCTATTCATATATTTGTCAAGACGCCCCTTAAAAGTTACAATCGTACCTGCTTCCACTACCTCCTCCGGCAATGAGTTTCAGGCACCCACTACCCTCTGTGTAAAAAAAAACTTGCCTCGTACATCTCCTTTAAATTTTGCCCCTTGCACCTTAAACCTATGTCCCCTGGTAATTGACTGTTCCTCCCTGGGAAAAAAAACTTCTGACTATCCACTCTGTCCATACCTCTCATTATCTTGTAAACTTCTATCAGGTTGCCCCTCAACCTCCGTCATTCCAGTGAAAACAAACCAAGTTCCTCCAACCTCTCCTCATAGCTAATGCCCTCCATACCAGGCAACATTCTGCTAAATCTTTTCTGTACCCTCTTCAAAGCCTCCACATCCTTCTGGATGTGAATTGAACCAGAATTGAACACTACATTCCAAGTACAGCCTTACTAAGTTTTTATAAAGCTATAACATGACTTGCCAATTTTTAACCTCAATGTCCTGGACGATGAAGACAAGCATGCCATATGCCTTCTTGAATACCTTCTCCACCTGCATTGCCACTTTCAATGACCTGTGTACCTGTACACCCAGATCCCTCTGCCTATCAATTCTCTTAAGAGTTCTGCCATTTATTGTATATTTCCTATCTGTATTAGACTTTACAAAATGCATTACCTCATGTTTGTCCAGATTAAACTCCATTTGCCATCTCTCTGCCCAAGCCTCCAAACAATCTATATCCTGCTGTATCCTCTGATGATCCTCATCTCTATCTGCAAATCCATTAAACTTTGTGGTATCCACAAAATTACTAATCAAAGCAGTTATTTTCCTCCAAATCATTTATATACGTTACAAACAATTGTAGTGTCCCAAGTCCCACCTGGTGGATTTTGGTTAGATATTAAACCTGGTTCATGGATAAATTGCTCCTGAAGCTTCAGAACATTTGGGTCTCCTTTCTAGGTAATACATTAATGTTTTTGAAGCACTTTTGCACTAAAGATTTCAGTAACTGCTTATCAAACTCGCATCTGACTGTCTGACTGCCAAGTTATCTTGCCCAAGACATTATCAGCAGGAAATCAAACATTTCTGAAAGCATAATTTATCACAAGCTAGCATTTAACTTATTTATGCTGTTGTCAAAGTGAGGACTTGTGGCATGGTGTGTAGTGTCCCAGGCAGGAATTTTCCAGTGTTGCATGCTCCACCACTGCTCCCAGAGAGGATGCAGAGCTTAGCACTCAGTTCAAACTCCATGCAATGCAGCAGAACTGGAGAATTCCAGCTGCAGGCAAGGTTAGAGAATCTTGACCCATGTTTCTGATGTGGAGATGCCGGCATTGGACTGGGGTAAACACAGTAAGAAGTCTCACAACACCAGATAAAATCCAACAAGTTTATTGGGTAGCAACATCCATTTGCTCTCGGAGAACTGCTATCTGAGCCAGAGCTGCATGTTCAAATCCCATTCTAGCATGTGACGGCCACACGTATTGCCAAATCATTGATTATTGACGTGTAAATCCTTTTGGGAGAAGCCAGAACTCGAGAGCATGGTCTCAGAGTGAAGGGTTGCTCCTTTAAATCTGAGATGAAGAGGAATTTCTTCAGCCAGAGGGTGGTGAATCTGTGGAACTCATTGCCACAGAAGGCTGTGGAGGCCAGGTCATTGAGTGTCTTTAAGATAGAGGTAGATAGGTTCTTGATCAATAAGGGGATCAAGGGTTACGGGGAACAGGCAAGAGAATGGGGTTGAGAATCTTATCAGCCATGATTGAATGGTGGAACAGACTCGATGGGCCGAATGGCCTGATGCTGCTCCTATATTTTATGATCTTATGGCCTTCCGATAACCCAATGGCAAGTGGTAAGAACGTGGGAGTTTTCTGGTCAGCTATACCTGATGTGGAGTGCTGTCCGTCAACCCATAGCCTTTGGTGACAGGCTAATGACCTGTTCCAGGAAAAAAAGCTATGGAACAAAATAGAAGCAAATGCTTTGTCTGCCTCATGTGGATGCAGTGAAGCCCCCTTCGTTTAAGTCTGAAAGACTCATAGGGCAACTAAAAATTCATTGCTGATACTGATGAAGAAAATAATGGCTTTTTAATAATATCCTAGACTATCCACAGAAAGGTCACGAAACGTCAAACTGTGCATCATTTGCTTCCACTTCAAGTGTCCATTCCGTAATTATAGATGGTGAGGAATCCTGCTGCTGATGGAAGAAATGCTTTAGAGTGAAAGACCTTGGATTGATAAATCGCTAACTGCCCTGGTAATTGTCGTCTTGTGTAAGTGCTTGTGCAAAGTTAAAACCAATATCAGTTGATGTCACAGAAGCCCACTGATCTGCAACAAGAAATAACGCTGTCCTTACCACAGGAGATAAGACAAAGAGTCAAGAATTTCAAGCTGGTTCTCAAAAATCTTTCTTAAAATGGCAGAAAAAAAAATCTATAAGCCTTGCGGAATTGGTACTTTTTTGAAGATCAGCCCCAATCTCCAACTTTGCAATAATTCTACATTTTTTAAAATCTTACATCAAGGGCAGCATGGTGGCACAATGGTTAGCACTGCTGCCTCACAGCGTCAGGGACCCGGGTTCAATTCCTGGCCTTGGGTCACTGTCTGTGTGAAGGTTTTATGTTGTCCCTGTGTCAGCATGCGTCTCCTCCGAATCCTCCAGTTCCCTCCCACAGTGCAAAGATGTGCAAGTTAGCCATGTCAGCTGTGCTAATTCCTCTTAGTGTCAGGGGACTAGCAGGATAAGTGCGTGGGGGTGCAGGGATAGCGCTTGGGTGGGATTGTTGTTGGAGCAAGTTCCAGGCCCTATCCTCGTAACCCCACATATTTACCCTGTTTATTGGACAATTTAGCATGGCCAGTCAACCTAACCTGCAAATCTTTGGACTGTGGGAGGAAACCAGTGCACCCAGAAGAAACCCACGCACACACGGGGAGAACGTGCAAACTCCACAAGTCACCCAAAGCTGGAATTGAACCTAGGTTCTTGGCACTGTGAGGTAACAGTGCTAACCACTGCATCACCATGCTGCTACTTTCTTGGCTGGTAAAATGGAACTAGCTGCAGAAAGAGCTGACTAGTAAAGATGGTGGCCCTGTTCTTTCACTCCAGGGCACTGTATAGACTGTGTACTGTAACATGTCTGGAAGGAGTGAAATAGGGCATTTATA
Source organism: Carcharhinus amblyrhynchos (assembly GCF_965287045.1). Taxonomy (NCBI): domain Eukaryota; kingdom Metazoa; phylum Chordata; class Chondrichthyes; order Carcharhiniformes; family Carcharhinidae; genus Carcharhinus; species Carcharhinus amblyrhynchos. The sequence goes on from NC_137328.1 coordinate 9,565,237, forward strand.
CAGCATTTTTCACAGCACCAGGAAATTGTTAAGTGCTAAATTACTGCCAGTTATGTACTTTTTGAAGTGAAGTCACTATTATGACTTAGGAAATAGAATGACCAGTTTGTACATAGCCAACTCCAGTGAACATCAATGCTATAATCACCAAGCATCTATTTGAATGATATCGATTGAGATATAAATATTGATTCAGAATCTAGGGAAAACTTACAACTATATGATAATGTTTGACAGGAAGCAGTACAACAGGGAAAATTTATAATTCTTCAAAATGTCTGTGGATTCTGTAATTATTTTTTTCAAGAATGTTTGCAAGGACATGTAAGAATTTATATCAATTATACGATTTAAGTTGTAATTGACTTGAATAATAAGAGTGACTGGAAACAGTACCAACAGGATGTTAACATACAAAAGTGGCGTGGCTGGCAGACAAATAAACTACTGCTGTGAATAACAAAGCTGCAGCAGAAGGGAGAACAGAGAGGGCACATTAACATGGAGTGGTACGTGTGCAGTACAATTAAACAGGGCAGAAAGCTGAAGACTGGGTTAGAACAGTGATTTTATTTGGACAATTCTATGGCTAGACATCAGTTTTGCTTGAGCCAGCCAGACTGTTTGACAAGGTTTATTGAAGGAGTCAGATTAAAGGAGTTTCTGTGGAATCGGTAGAGTCAAGACTGTTGTGAATATAACTAAGTAGGTTCTGATGGAATTCTCTGGCTGCAGGGCTTAGTTGGACCCACTGCTGTGAGTGGAGATTTGGCCAAGCATTAAATTCTCCATTCTCATAGTATCCTTACAACGCAGAAGGGGGCCATTTAGCCCACCGAGCCGGCAGTGGCAACAATCCTACCTAGGCCCTAACCCGCAACCCCACATATTTACCCTGACACTAAGGAGCAATTTAGCACGGCCAATCCACCTAACCGGAAAAGATCTTTGGAGTGTGGAAGGAAACCAGAGCACCCAGAGGAAACCCATGCAGACACAGGGAAAACACGCAAACTCCACACAGACAGTGACCCGAGGCTGGAATCAAACCTGGGTCCCTAGCGCTGTGAGGCAGCAATGCTAACCACTGTGTCACGATGCTGCTAGACTGTTTAAGGCTGGAGGATTCTAGCCAAGGTCTGTATCAGTGAGTGGCCTGCACAGCCTCATATTAATTTCTGTTAATTAGGGACCATCTCCAAAGAAGAAGAAGAAGAAATATCCCCTATCACTGCTTAGAGTTAAGAGATAGGGAACTAATTGCTGAACATGGTTCATTGAACTCTGCCACTTGATGCAGTGAACCTCATTAACAACTTGTTCATCCAGCAGTCATAGTCAATTTTACAGCCAGTTTCTTTCTCTGTGTGGCCAGGATTTTTTTTTAACAGGACATCACCAACACCTAGTGTTTAACAGGGACTAGATTTGTGTTATTTTCCAATCTCCCACGTAAGCATGCAGGCGGGCAGCTTTACAGGAACGTTGGACTTAGCAATAAAACCTGGCAAAACATTTAGGCCTGAATTTTACCATCTCACCTGTCTTGGGAATTGGAGTGGGCGAGGGGTGGACAATGGGATGAGGTTTGTTGAACACGGGTGGGATTTTACGGTTTCAGGATGAGTGGGGCTATAAAATCCCGCCCTTAGACACAGTCTGTTAATGGATATTTGTCTGAGTGAATACATTTTGATATTTGATTCATTGAGCGCTGTGAAGCTAAACCAATGCATTGACACTTTAACCGAGTTGAAATTTAGCACTAAGCAGCGAGCGAGGCTGAACAGTTCACATGCAGGAGTGAAACAGATTGCATTTCATCACAGGATAAATAAAAGGAAAAGGATTGATTGAAGTGGGAACTAATATCTTTTGATATAATTGGTTAGAGTTTGTTCACATGTACTATTTTCTTTAGCACAATTTTAACCCATTAATTCATGAATAAAGCCTTGAGCGAAGGGGATAGACACCTCAAATATCTGAATAAACCTACAAACAAATTATTCAATGATAAGAGCAGGGAAATCCTGCAGTTTAGGCAGCATCTGCGGTGATAAGTAAAAAACAAGTTATGTTAACATTTCGCACTCAAGGCTCTCTTATGTTATTCCTGAAATATTTACTACATTTTCCTTCACTGACACAACTGTCTACATTTCTAAGTTTTGTTGTTGCTTTTGATTGCCAGTGCCTGCAGTACTTTGCATTTTGTTAAATTATTCAGTGCTTCTGCAAGCTGCAAATACAACACGCACAATTCTGAGACTCTTAGTTCCTTAAGTAACTACGCCTATGAATAGCTTTATCGCTTGATACCTGGCATCAGTTATTCATGATTACAGGATTTTCATGGAAAGGTTAGCTGGATTAGCCTGTGTACTTTCGAGGAGAATGTTGAGTGCCTCAACTGATTAATAATGCAAGCCGACTGGTGATCATTGCTGGACAGCCACCAGCTCCTACACAAATCCGATTGCTTTGCACATGTCACCAGATGCAGGACATGGGTTATGCGAATGTCTCTCAGGGGGAAGTCATATCAACATCACCCTGGTCCAATAATTCTGGTTTTGACAGAGTGCTTGCAGGCTGAGCAAAGCTGCTGCAGTATTTGTAGCTCCTGTAGGTGTTCTTTCATTGTTGAGGGGATGCTGCTGTCATTGCCTAATCTGGCATTTGTTATCCATCCCTAATTGTCCTGGAGAAGGTGGTGGCATTTCAGGATACCTAATGACCCACCACTGGAAGCACACTGCCCCATCCATACCCAATGGCAGCCACAATCACACAGCAGCCTATTACCTGACCCCCACTAGCCAAACACTAAGGAGAACATGGTTAAAAAGTAGAAGGCAAACAACATTCACTTTTGCAAAGGAAGAAACACACCGGATATTAGGCTAATTTGGGGCAGCACAGTTGCACAGTGGTTAGCACTGCTGCCTCACAACAAAAGGGACCCAGGTTCGAGTCCCAGCTTGGGTGACTGTGCGGAGAATGCGCATTCTCCCCGTATCTGCATGGGTTTCCTCTGGATGCTCCGGTTTCCTCCTATAGTCCAAAAGATGTGTTGATTAAGTGCATTGGCCATGCTTAAAAAAAATTCTCTCTTAGTGTACCCAAAGAGGCATAGAGTGTGGCGACTAGGGAATTTCACAGTAATTTCATTAATATAAGATACTTATGACACTAAGAAAATAAACTTGAAAACTTTAAAATGTCGCGTAACTAGTACTCAGTCTCAACATTTCACCTTGGAAGGACAAAAATGAGAGATTTGAGAGACATGTAAGATAATCACTAAAGAAAATTAGTAGGGAACTCAGGAAATACTTCTTTACCCAGAGAATGTGGAATTCCTCAAATAGCATGATAGCTCATGCAATGTAAATATATATATATTTTATGTTGGGGCTTGGGATGTGAACTGCCCCTATAAGAGTCAGGTGACCCCTGGGTAATTAGCCCCTCCCAGTGTGGGACCCATTGGGCAGTCTTAGGCCTGACTGTGAATCAGTACACACTTGAAATAAAGAGCTCCAGTTGTTCAAATTACAATGCCTACCTCATGATTCTGATGCACCCTTAGGCCACACGGGCATACATAATAACTCAGAAAAGCTGAGTGTATCACACCAGAGAGAAGGCAGCCCCACCCAGACTGAATTTGGTCAAGAGGTGTTGCAGAAGATTCATATGGAACATAAGCACTGGCATTGGCCAGATGGGTTGAATGGCCCATTTCAGTCCTGCAATATTATGTAATTTAATATTTAATGTTGTGGCCTTCATGGATCTTGAGATAAGGATGTAGATAATGGTAGCCATGGCTTACTAGTCTTGGTTGTTCGTAAGCACAATCCTGCGTCAATAGTTTCAGGTAAGTTACGTCTTCATAAAGTGCAACTCTTTCTGATGATGCTGTCCTCTGGAGAATCCAGATCCATGATAAAATCCAGATCAGCACTAAATTCACTCTGTAAAACACATGGTACTGAGGGGAGGTGGTGACAGAGTGGAATTGTCTGCTAGTAATCCAGAAACACAGCCTAGTGTAATGCTCTGTAGATCTGAGTTTGAATCATACCACAGCAGATGGTGAAATTTGAATTCAACAAAAACCTGGAAATAAAAGTCTAATGATGATCATGAAACCGTTGTCACAAAAACCCATTTGGTTCACCCATTTCCTTCAGGGAAGGAAATCTGCCATCCTTATCTGGTCTGGCCTATATGTGACTCCACCCACAGCAATGTGGTTGACTCTTGAGTGCCCTCTCAAATGGCCTGGTAAGCCATTCAGCTAAAATAACATATATTTATTGGTCACAAGTAGGTTACGTTAACACTGCAATGAAGCTACTGTGAAAATTCCCTAGTTGCCACAATCTGGCCCTTGTACACTGAGGAAGCATTTAGTGTGGCCAATGCGCCTAACTAGCATGTCTTTCAGACTGTGGGAGGAAACCAGAGCACCCGGAGGAATCTCATGCAGAAATGGGGAGAATGTACAGACTCCACACTGTCAGTGACCTGAGCTGGCAACTGAACCTGGGTCTTTGGTGCTGTGAGGCAGCGGTGCTATCCACTGTGCCACTGCGTTACCCATTCAAGGACAATTGGGGATGGGCAATAAATGCTGGCCAGTGATGCCCACACCCTATCAATGAATAAAACAAATGTAGCTCTGTTCGTTACATTGACCAGATCCTCAATAAAGTACTTAAATTATGTAATTTATAAATACTTTAGTGTCTGTAATTTAGCAACAGTATGTATGTATTTTTAATATAATTTTAATTCAGCATTCCTTTAAAAACCTGTCCACCAATTGTCTGTTATGTATTGAATTTGTTTATCTATTTTTCCAACAACACGATTGTTTCATGCTGGCATGTTTTAACTTGATTACTCAGTCAATATATGAATTTTTTTGATGTAAGCCACACTGTGATTCAGCCTTCAGGCTGAGAATGTGTTGCTTCAACAAAATACCATTATTATTATTGTGCCGCTGCCTGTTTTTCATTATGAGACACTGCAAACAAGTCTTGTGTGATTGGCATGATGTGACTGTGCACGACACTATGTATCACGCATATATCTCCTACAGTTTCTTGGAACTTCCCAGGAACACAAAAATATAACACAGCAGCTTTATAATCACTGGAGTGTGTGTGAAGGTTCAGAAAGTTCTGGTAAAACGTTTCGTGTTTATTGCTTGCCAGATGTCACAGTCACAAGTCAAAAACATGGAGATTGAATTTAAAAATAAAAGTTTATTTATCAGTAATAAGTAGCCTTGCGTTGAAGTCACTCTGAAAACCCCACAGTTGCCACACTCCAGCACCTGTTCAGGTACACTGAGGGAGAATTTGACATGACCAATGCACCTCACCAGCACCACTTTGGACTGTGGGGGGGAAACAGGAGCACCCGGAGGAAACCCATGCAGACACGGGGAGAATGTGCAAAATTCACATAGACAGAGGTCTGAGCCAGGGAACGAACCCAGGTCCCTGGCACTGTGAGTCAGCAGTACTAATCACTATGTCAATCACAATGTCAATGTGATTATCTTACATTTTTCTCAGACCTCTCATTTCTACCCCGTCCAAATTGAAGTATCACACCTGGGTATTGGTTACGTCACATTTTACTAACTCAAATATAGCTGAAAAAATGAGACGCGCCAGTTGCATTTTCCTCCAAGTCACTTATATATATTACAAACAGCAAAGGTCCCAGCACTGATCCCTGATAGAACCTTCATCTATGGCCTCTGTTCATGAGAAGGACAAGGGCAGCAGATACATGGGTACGTCCCCAGCTGCAAGTTTTCCTCCGAGTCGCACGCATTGGAACTCTATCTCCATTCCTTCAGTCAAAATCCTCAAACTCCCTCTTTAACAGCACTGTGGATGTACCTACACCACAGGGCCTGCAGCGGTTCGAGAAGGCCACCACCACCTTCTCAAGGACAATTAGGGATGAGCAATAAATGCTGGTCTAGCCAATGATGCCCACATCCCATGAGAAAGAAAATTCTGTAAGTTCCATAGCGTCAGGAATAACCTATTCAGTCCTTGAGTTTGTTCCCCTTGTGCTATCCCTGCCTGTCATGCCATGATAATGCTTGTTCACCAGCTAAGGAATAAACAGCAACATGTTTATTAACAGATAAAGGCTATACGCACGCTTGCAGCCTCGTGACATCTCCTGAGGTGGTTCTGGAACAGAAACCCCTGCTTGCCGGGGACTTGGGTTCGATTCCCGGCCTCGGGTCACTGTCCGTGTGGAGTTTGCACATTCTCCCTGTGTCTGCATGGCTTTGCTCTGGCTTCCTGCCACAATCCAAAGATATGCTGGTTAGGTGGATTGGCCATGATAAATTCTCCCTCAATGTGCCCAAACAGAGGTGTGGCAACTAGGGGACTTTCACAGTAATTTCATTGCAGTGTTAATGTAAGCCTACTTGCGACACTAATACTTTAACTTTAAGGAATCTCATCTTGCAGGACAGAATAATACATGAACTATCCCTGCAGTTGATGGCAGATCTCCACATTGTTACATAGAAGATAGAATACTACAGCACAAACAGGCCCTTCGGCCCACAAGTTGCACCGATCACATCCATACCGACCAAGCCATAGAACTATCTGTAACTCCCAATCCCATTAGATCCCATATACTCATCCTTTAAAAGACCCCAGCGAGTTTGTCTCTACCACCACCAACGGCAGCCGATTCCACTCACTCACCACCCTCTGAGTGAAAAACTTACCCCTAATATCTCCTCTGTACTTGCTTCCCAGCACCTTAAACCTGTGTCCTCTCGTAGCGACCATTTCAGCCCTGGGAAATAGCCTCCGAGAATCCACCCTATTTATTCCTCTCAACATTTTATAAACCTCTATCAGCTCGCCTCTCAACCTTCGTCTCTCCAGGAAGAAGAGCCCTAGCTCCCTCAACATATCTTCATAAGGCATACCTCCCAATCCAGACAACATCCTTGTAAGTCTCCTCTGCGTCCTCTCAATAGCTTCCATATCCTTCCTGTGGTGAGGCGACCAGAACTGCACACAGTATTCCAAGTGGGGTCTGACAAGGGTCTTATAAAGTTGCAGCATTAAACCTTACGCTCACATTGACTGCATTTTTTAATCAAGTCCTGTTACACTGGCTTGGAGCCTGAATTAGATATTGCAACACAACCCTGAACCTAAATCTTAAGCAATTTCTCCTTCAAAGCCAGTCAGAATTTGCAGATGGGGTATTTTCAGTAATGATGGAAGAGCCATGAGGCGCGCACAGAGTGGCGTGACTGCGAGGGCAGAGGTGTAACTTCCTTAGCAACATATTAACTCGATGCCGTCGCCTCGGAAATGGAAGCATGTCCATTGCTAATGAGGTTTCCGGATATTGAATTGATAGCAAGAAAAGATGTCAATGAGATTCCATGGTGATTTGAGTCTATGCAGAATCCTGACAGAATTTCAATTGTGCCAGGGAGAAGACGTAGACCTTTAGAGGAGAGTAAATCCTGAATCCATGACAGTTCCTCGCATTACAAGATTGTATTTGCAGTTGATATCATGCCTCACTGCTTTTATAATCCACATAAATCGCTTTGTTCCAACCATTCGATTTGAGACATTTTGACTGCACCTTAGTGGCAAAAAAGACACCTCAACTTAACAATATTGATTAATACTCTTTCCTTACTTGAGGGTGGTGAGGGGGTGTGATTACTACCTAGCTCACCTCATGACGAATGGATGGTAAATCCAGCAGGATTTTTAACATGAGTCTAATATGATTCTTTCAATCAGAAATAGGAGGCAAATTTTCCCATTCTGTCCGCCACGGGAATCGTAGCGGGCGAGTGGAAAGGTCTGTTGACCCTGAGCAGGATTTTCCGGTTTTGGGGTGAGTGAGGCCAGAAAATCCCACCCAAGATGCTAAATAGATCCCACACCAAATATTGAAGTATGGAGCTAGATACGGATCTTTTCCTTGATAGGGGGGATTAATTTGCAAAATGTAGCATTACATGTCAGTGCCTCCTGCCTGCAAATGACTCAGCAGTCTTTCTTTATACCCTTCTGAGGAAACAATAATTAGTTAATCACTTAAAAATTGCAGGGGTGACAGCCTGTAGTGGGGCACTGAATCAGAAAAACCTCATGGGAAACTTGCAAAATCAAACCAAAGTGTCACTGCTGGATGATCGCAGAAAGCCTGTACGTGCCAGTAGACACTGCATTCTCCGTGTCCAAAGCCATCCAGCTACGAACACAGCCATGATAGACGGGCAGGCAGTCAAGTCTGACTGCCCTCTGCCTGGAACTGTTGATGGGCAATTAGGCCAGGCCCCAGGAGCAGACTTACAAGAAGGTCCTCCACTTCTAAATGAGTGGCCCCTTATTTTTAAACAATGGCCTCTAGGTTCTCCTTCTAGGTTCTCTGACAAGCGAAAACATTCTCTCCACATCCACTCTGTCAATATTCTTCAGGGTCTTATTAAGCCACCTGTTAGTCTTCTAAACTGGAGTGGGTTAAGGTTGTATCCAGTGTATACAACACTAATCCTTGCAATCTTTTCTCATAAGGCAATCCATTCCTGGTATTAGTCTTGTAAACCTTTTCTAAACTGCTTCTGATGTATTTTCATCTTTTCTTAAATAAGGAGGCCCACACTGTGCACAATATCCCAGATGTGGTCTCACCAACTCTTTGTATAACTGAAACATTGCCTCCTTAGTTTTGGAAACAATTCCCCTCATAATTAGTTTTCCTCATTACTTGCTGTACCTGTATGCCATCCTTTTATAATTCATGAACTGGGATCCCCAGAACCCTCTGGGCCCCAGAGCTCTGCCATCTCTCACCATTTAGATAATAAGTTTCTTTTCATATTCTTCCTGCCAAAATGGTCAGTTTTACATTTGCCCACATTAAACTCCATTGCCAGATTTTTGCCCATTTACTGAGCTGATGTATATCCCATTGTTGCCTCCTGATGTCCCCTTTACAATTTACTTGCTTAACATTTCTTTGTGTCATCAGCAAATTTAGCGACCTTCCCTTCAGCCTCTTCATTCAAGTCATTCGTATAAATTATAAAAAGGATGAGGCCTCAGCACTGATCCCTGTGGCACATCTCTCCTCATATCCTCTATGCTAACTCTCTGTTTCCTGTTAGCTAGTCAATCTTCTATCCCGTATGTTACCCCCTACATCATGAGCTTTGATTTTATGCAATAACCTTTGATGTAGCATCTTACCAAATGCCTTTTTGAAATCTAAATACAGTGCATCCATCAGTTCTCCTGTATCCACAGCACATTTGACTCATTCAAAGAACTCCAGTAAATTGGTTAAACATGATATGGAGATGCCGGCATTGGACTGGGGTAAGCACAGTAAGAAGTTCACAACACCAGGTTGAAGTCCAACAGGTTTATTTGGTAGCACAAGCTCTTGGAGCGCTGCCCCTTCATCAGATGAAGAGGAAATGCTCCAACACCTCGTGATTCCAAATAAACCTGTTGGACTTTAACCTGGTGTTGTGAGGTCTGTGAGATTCCTTGGTTAAACATGATTTCCCTTCCACAAAGCCATGTTGAGTCTGCCTGATTTCTTTGGATCTTTCTAAGTGCCCTGCTGCAATAACTTTAACAATGATTTCTAACATTTTCCCTGTGACTGATGTTAGGCTAACTGTCTTATAGTTCCTTGTTTGCTGTCTCCATCGCACTGTGATTAAATTTAATCAAGTGGAACATTCCACAAATCTTGGAAAATTAAAACCAATTAATCAATATTTTATCATAGAATCCCTCCAGTGAGGAAGGAGGCCATTCAGCCCATCGAAGCTACACCAACAACAATCCCACCCAGACCCTATCCCCATTACCCCACATATTTTTCCTGCTAATCCCCCTGACACTAAGGGAAAACTTAGCATGACCAATCCACCTAACCTACACAAGTGGTGTCTTGACAAATACATGGATAGGAGGGGAATAGAGGAATATTGTCCCTGAAAGAGTTGGGGTTTTTAGTTCAGCTGGGCACCATGATCAGTGCAGACTTGGAAGGTCGAAGGGCCTGTTCCTGTGCTGTAATTTTCTTTGTTCTTATCTTTGGTTCTTAACATGGCCAATCAACCTAACCCGCACACCTTTGCACTGTGAGAGGAAACTGGAGCACCCGGAGGAAACCCACCCAGACATGAGGAGAAGTGCAAACTTCATAAAGACAGTGACCCAAGGCCAGGATCGAACACGGGTCCTTGGCATTGTGAGGCAGCAGTGCCACTCATTAGCCACTTAGAACACACAACATAGAAAAACTACAGCACAAACAGGCCCTTCGGCCCACAAGTTGCGCTGAACATATCTCTACCTACTAGGCTTACCTATAACCCTCAATCCTACTAAGTCCCATGTACTCATCCAGAAGTCTCTTAAACAACCCTATCGAATCTGCCTCCACCACCACTACCGGCAGCCCATTCCACGCACCCACCACCTTCTGAGTGAGAAACTTACCCCTGGCATCTCCTCTGTACTTACTCCCCAGCACCCTAAACCTGTGTCCTCTTGTGGCAGCTGTTTCAGCCCTGGGAAAAAGCCTCTGAAAATCTACCCGATCAATACCTCTCAACATCTTATACACCTCTATCAGGTACCTCTCATCCTTCATAATGAATTGAGAGGAGAGTAATGAATTGATTGGAGATAGTCAGCATGGTTTTGTAGCGGGTAGGTCGTGCCTTACTAACCTTATTGAGTTTTTTGAAAAAGTGACCAAAGAGGTGGATGGGGGTAAGGCAGTTGACGTGGTATATATGGATTTTAGTAAGGCGTTTGATAAGGTTCACCATGATAGGCTTCTGCAGAAAATGCAGATGTATGGGATTGGGGGTAATCTAGGAAATTGGGTCAGGAATTGGCTAGCGGATAGGAGACAGAGGGTGGTGGTTGATGGTAAATATTCGTCATGGAGTTCGGTTACGAGTGGTGTGCCTCAGGGATCTGTTTTGGAGCCACTGCTGTTTGTAATTTTTATTAATGATCTGGATGAGGGTATAGTTGGGTGGATTAGTAAATTTGCTGATGACACCGAAGTCGGAGGTGTGGTAGATTGTGAGGAAGGGTGTCATAGTTTGCAGGAAGACTTGGACAGGTTGCAGAGCTGGGCCAAGAGGTGGTGGATGGAGTTTAATGCGGAGAAGTGTGAGGTAATTCACTTTGGTAGGAATAACAGATGTGCTGAGTATAGGGCTAACGGGAGGACTTTGAATAGTGTGGATGAACAGAGGGATCTAGGTGTATGTGTACATAGATCCCTGAAAGTTAGGAATCAAGTAGATAGGGTTGTTAAGAAGGCATACGGTGTCTTGGCGTTTATTGGTAGGGGGATTGAATTTAGGAGTCGCAGCTTCATGTTGCAACTGTACACAACTCTGGTGCGGCTGCATTTGGAGTACTGTGTGCAGTTCTGGTCCCCACATTACAGGAAGGATGTGGAGGCTTTGTAGAGGGTGCAGAGGAGGTTTACCAGGATGTTGCCTGGTATGGAGGGGAGGTCCTATGAGGAGAGACTGAGGGATTTGGGGTTGTTTTCGCTGGAAAGAAGGCGGCTAAGAGGGGATCTTATTGAAACATATAAGATGATTAGAGGTTTAGATAGGGTGGACAGTGATAGCCTTTTTCCTCGGATGGAGAAAGCTAGCACGAGGGGGCATGGCTTTAAATTAAGGGGGGGTAGTTATATGACGGATGTCAGGGGTAGGTTCTTTACCCAGAGGGTGGTGAGGGATTGGAATGCCCTGCCTGCTGCGGTTGTAAATGCGCCTAGTTTGGGGGCGTTTAAGAGATCCGTGGATAGGTTTATGGACGAAAAGGGATTGGTTTAGGTTAGAGGGTCATTGTTTTTTTAACTGGTCGGCGCAACATCGTGGGCCGAAGGGCCTGTTCTGCGCTGTAATGTTCTATGTTCATCTCTCCAAGGAGAAAGGACCGAGCTCTCTCAACCTAGCTTCATAAGACATGCCACCCAATTCAGGCAACATCCTTGTAAATCACCTCTGCACCCTTTCAATAGCTTCCACATCCTTCCTGTAATGAGGCGACTAGACCTGAGCACAGTATTCCAAGTGGGGTCTGACCAGGGTCTTATACAACTGCAGCATTATCTCCCGACTCCTAAACTCAATTCCTCGATTGATGAAGGCGAGTACACCATACGCCTTCTTAACCACATCCTCTACCTGCTAAGCCGATTTGAGAGTCCTATGAACTCGGACCTCAAGATCCTTCTGATCTTCCACACTGCTAAGAGTCTTACCCTTAATATTATATTCCTTCATCCGATTTGACCTGCCAGAATGAACCACCACACGCTTATCCGGGTTGAAATCCATCTGCCACTTCTCCGCCCAGTCTTGCATCCAATCGATCTACTTCTTTCAAGATCTGAGGGAGAAGTCCACCCTGACCCAGGGATTTGTCTGTCTGTAGATCCAACAATTTGCTCAATGCCTCTTGTTCGTGCACAAAATATTTTCGCTTCCCTTAATTAAAAGGGAACATTAAACATTCAGTGGAATATTACATTCCTTATCAGTCAACTACAGAGGCCATTTCGCTTATAATGGAAGCCCCATAACCAAGCATATGAAACAACCTTGTAATCAGCTTATACCAGACTATAATAGACTTTACAAATCATCTTGACTCTCTTGACCAATTAGAGGTGACCTCAATGTTTTGGGACGACATTTAGCAGGCTGTTGAGACAAGCTTGGAGCTAATAGTCAGTTAAAGGACGATCACACCATCACTCAGCGACCAAAAATACATTACCATCTCACAAGACTCTTAACATCCCAATAAAGGAGGTACCTCAAATTATCTCACAAACCTAAAACCTACCATTTAACACTTTCCCCATGCCTCTTATTCCTATTTGCTTTCTAAATAAAATCACCTCATTTGCAGTTATGCAGTGTGTGGTTTTTGACAAGGAGCGGTACAAAAATGTTTAGCAAGACAGCTCGCACAACAGGAGATCAGGAAAAGGTGAGTTTTTCTGTCAATCCTTTCACGACAATTAGTTAGACTGTTTCTTTTGATCCTGTCTCGCTCTTCCGGCCTGCTTCTCTCCTTTTCATGTTCAGAGTTTTTTCTTCAGCGCTGTCCCCTCTCAACCAGTGCGTAACTGTGACCAATAATCAAATGCAGTCCTGAGGAAGTGCCGCACTGTTGGAGGTGCTAACTTTCAAATGAATTGTTAACCCAGGGCCTCATCAGCTTTCTGAGGTGGAAATAAAAGAGTCCACTTCAGTGTTGAAAGATGCACGGAGAATTTTGCCTCGGTGTCCAGAAGAATATCTGTCCCTCAACCAAGGTCACTAAAAAAACGATGACCTCGTCGCCATTGTGGTATCAAGAATTCACACAACTTCAATGTCGCGAGCTGCTGTAGAATCAGCACCTTTATGGGATGAAACAGATTTCTGTTGAGTATGTAATATATGGTGTAAGCATCCCAAATGCAAGGATGCATTCTAAAATCAGAGGGTGGGATCTTCTGGCCTCACTGACCCCAAAACCGGAAAATCCCACTCCAGATCAACGGACCTTTCCATGGTTGGCCCTTGACTGCTCTGATTCCTGTGGCAGGCGGAATGCTAACATAGAATCATAGAATCCCCATAGTGCAGAAGGCCATTTGGCCCCTCGCACATGCACCAACAACAAAGCCACCCAGGCTTTATCCCTGTAACCACACATGTTTACCCCACTAATCCCCCAACACTAAGAGGCAATTTAGCATGGCCAATCAACTTAACCCACACATCTTTGGACTGTGGGAGGAAACCGGAGCACCCGGAGGAAACACACATCATGATAAACTGCCCCTTAGCGTCAGAGGGACTAGCAGGGTAAAATATGTGGGGTTATGGAGTCAGAAAATCCCACCCAATGTGTGAGGTCATTGATCTTGCATCAAATGTATCTCCATTAATTGAGCCTTTTAGCTTCCTTGCCTTGACTGTTCAAAACAAAATCTGTGCAAGTACATCTTGCTTTAAGCCCTACTTTTGAACATGACAGGGGAGACAATAATGTAGCAGTGTTGTTGCTGAATGAGGAGTAATACTCTGGGGACCTGGGTTCGAATCCCAGCATAGCAATGGTAAAATTTGATTTCAATCAAACAAAATCTGCAACTGAAAGTCTAACACTGAAACTCTAAGTGAACCCATTTGGTTCACTAGTGTCCTTTCGGGAAGGAAATCTGCCATCCTTCCCTGGTCCAGCCGACATGTAACTCCAGAACCACAGCAATGTTTTTGAGTCTTAAATGTCAGTTCAAGGGCATGCAGGGATGGGCAATAAATGCTGGCTCAGTCAGCCAATGAATAAACATTTACTTTTTAAGTTCTTACTGTGCAAAATATTTGTCAAAGAATGCACCAGCTGTGGTTGCCAAAAAGGGCACTTTTCACCATAATTAATCAAAGATTCAAGTGGCACAAGTTTGGAGAGTTCGAGGATCTCCCTGGAAACCTACATCTTTTATCACTGAACAAATTGACTGCTCTCAATAATGATTCCAAATGCCAATTTATAATATTGTCATTTCCAAAGATTAGGAAAATAATGTAATTATTTTCTGAAGACTTCCAGAACTGTAATCAGTTAAATAGAGCCGGTACTTACTTAACAATCTAATAAATACACAGACCCTGCAAAGTCTGGTTGAAATTGCAGTTGTAAAACATCCTGTCTCATGAAAACAATGGGTTATGAAGCATAATGAGAATTTGAGGAGTTTTTATTGTTTTGTGCCCTTCATTTCATGGCATTGCTTTATCTTTGTTCTACAGATCAATATGTTTGCCATTTTAAGATTAGATCAATGAATGATTGTCTTTCTTAAAATTCTCATTTAGATTCAACCAAAACGGTCAGATTCAAATGGTGGATATTTTGAATGTCAATCGGAAATCACACAGGGACCCAAATTAGTGTGCACATGCTATGGATTGAACTCCAAGCTAACATCATAATGCTATACCAAAGGAGTGTTGTGTTATCTGTGCTGCCATCTTAAACGTTTAATCCTTTGTTCTGTTTCGGCTTATCATAAAAGTGACCGCATTTGACTGGGTTTGATTTGATTTATAATTGTCACATGTAGTCGAATACAATGAAAAGTATTGTTTCTTGCGTGCTATATAAACAAAGCATACCATACATAGAAAAGGAAAGGAGTAAGTGCAGAATGCAGTGTTATAGTCATAGCTAGGTTGTAGAGAAAGATCAACTTAATGTGAGGTAGGTCCATTCAAAAGTCTGACAGCAGCAGGGAAGAAGCTGTTCTTGAGTGGATTGGTACGTGACCTCAGACTTTTGTATCTTTTTCCCAACGGAAGAAGGTGGAAGAGAGAATGTCTGGGGTCCTTAATTGTGCTGGAAAGTGTAGACAATGTCAAAGTATGTGAGGCTGGTCTGCTGGGCTTTGTTCGTAAGCCTTTGTAATTTCTTGCAGTCTTGGACAGAGCAAGAGCCATACTAAGCTGTGATACAATAACAAAGGATACCCATGAAACCAATGGGAGATTCCATAGACACTGCCTATTCTTCTAACAATACCAAAAAAAACTTAATTGATCATTTATCTTATTGCTGTCTGTAGGATTTCATTGTATCTGGCTATGTGGTAAAAGTGACCACACTTCAAAACTGATTAATTGGTTAGGAAATATTACTGGATATCTGGAGGATATGAACAATGCTATAAAAATGCATGTTCTTGCCTTTTGGGATTGTTTTTGCTTCAAGATTTGGTTACAGCTCCATAAAAAAAAACATGCTTAAGACTGGATGTTCTTAGAATGGAAGTCCACCCTGATGTAACAGATAAAGGTAATTGTAGGCTGAGTCGTCACTTGATGAAGTGATGACAAAACTACAAGAAGGATCATGTGTTGGGAATGCCAGGAGTCCTCCCTGGCTCTATAGGAACACGTCTTTCAGACTGTGGAAGGAAACAGGAGCACTTGGAAGAAACGCACGCAGACACAGGGAGAACGTGCAGACCTCACGCAGACAGTGACCTAAGGCGGGGATCATAGAATCATAGAAACTCTACAGTGCAGAAGGACGCCATTTGGTCCATCGAGTCTGCACCGACCACAATCCCACCCAGGCCCTACCCAATATCCCTACATAGTTACCTGCTAATCCCTCTAACCTACGCAATTCAGGACACTAAAGGGCCATTTTTAGCATGGCCAATCAACCTAACCCGCACATCTTTGGACTGTGGAAGGAAACCAGAGCGTACCCACGTAGACACAGGGAGAATGTGCAAAAGCCACATTGACAGTGACCCGAGCCTGGAATCGAACCCAGGTCCCTGGAGCTGTAAAGCAGCAGTGCTAACCACTGTGCTACCATACTGCCCACTTGTTGAAACCTTGTCCTAGCACTGTGAGGCAGCAGTGCTAACCACCATGCCACCATAATGGCACCCTATGGTAGAGCAAACTTTGTAACTCCCCATAGGAGAATTGATCCCCAGTAGCCCACATGATAGGTGGAGATAGTAATGAGGAGCTGCCTTGCATTACTCATGCTGGTTAGGTGCAATGACTATGCTAAGTTCTCTCTCAGTGTACCCGAACAGTGCTGGAATGTGGCAATGGGGGTATTTTCACAGGAACATCATTGTAGCGTTAATGTAAGCCTACTCGTGACACCAATAAATAAACTTTGAACTTTAATGATTGTGGAAATGAGGCAGGAAAGTGGACCTAGTGGGTGGAATTTTCCCATCCTGCCTGCCCCGGGAATCACGGACGATGCAAATGTCCATTGTCCTCAGAAGGAAGCTTCAGGTCTTAGGGCGAGTGTGGCTGCAACATCCCACCCAGTGAGTATCAGATCAGTTGTGATCGTATTAAATGGCAAAGCAGACTTGAAGGGCTGAATGGGCTATTCCTGAACCTATTCCTTATGGTGGGTGGGTTTACTTGTTTCGATTTTTCCTGGGCTTGAAGATAGAATCCCTACAGCGCTGAAGGAGACCGTTTGGCCCATCGAACCTGCACTGACCATAATCCCACCCAGGCCCCATCCCTGAGCCTCAGGTTTTTACCCTAACAATATTTACCCTGACACTGAGGAGCAATTTAGCACGGCCAATCAACCTAACTTGCACATATTTGGACTGTGGGAGGAAGCCAGAGTACCTGGAGGAAACCCACGCAGACACGAGGAGAATGTGCAAACTCCACACAGACAGGGACCCAAGCCAAGAATCGAACCTGGGCCCTTAGTGCTGTGAAGCAGCAGTGCTAATGACTGTGCCGCAGTGCTGCACAATTTCTAATCACTGCACTGCATTTGGCTGAGAGCTAACCTTTCTGGCATATAGTGGGAAGCCAGAAAGGAGAAGATATCAAGTCAGTGCAAGGTAATATTTTTTTCTTCTGAGGGTTAAAAGATTAGAAACTGCTGCTTGGGTTAGATATGGTGGAAAAACGTCTAGCAAAAGTTTTTTTTAAAGAATTGATATGCGAGACAAAGAGAAAAATCAAGAAAATAAGGCAGGCAGATCTAAAGCGCCAAGCCCAAGGACAGCCATTTAACTCTCTAAGGCCAGAAGTATCCAAATTGATTTTAATCAAGTCTATTGAAAGAAGTATCACTGATTATAAGCGAGGTTCATTACTGTTATCTAAATTCAGTAATTCAAAAGCAGTTCTTCCATGGACAGTGTACATTATATTCTGTTTAGAAGCTAATTAAGGTTTCTAAGATGTCCACAGGCTGCAGTTGTCAACCTATGCTTTTTAACCAACTCCAACTACTCCCTGTGGTAGCAAATTCCACATCTAACCGTTCTACTCGGTAAAGAGATTTCTCCTGAATTCCCTGTTGGACTTATTAGAAGCTATCGTACCGTTATTATGGCCCCTAGTTTGGATACACCCTCGAGTGCAAACAGTCTCTCCAGAGCTACTTAATCAATCCCTTTCATAGTTTTAAAGACCTTTATCGGGTTGTCTCCCAGCCTTCTCACATATAAGAGAAATTTAAAATTCTGTACTTATTTTTATGTTGCGCTGAATTTAAACCAGCATGTTAATTATATTTTGCAGTCATGAATCTGCACAATCACACTTAAACAGGCCAATGAACACTTCATAGAATCCCTACAATGCAGAAGGAGGCCATTCGGCCCATTGAGTCTGCACCAACCACAATCATACCCAGGCCCTATTCCCACAACCCCACACATTTATCCCATTAACCCCCAAAACTAGGGTCAATTTAGCACTCACCTGATGAAGGAGTAGTGCTCTGAAAGCTCATGATTCCAAATAAACCCGTTGGACTTTAACCTGGTATTGGGAGACTCCTTACAGCATAATTTGACATTTAAGCCAATAATTATGAAGGACAGAGTCGTACAAGGGTTGTTTTGCTCACTGCAAAGATGCAGTTGAGTATAAAAGTGGCCAAAGGATGAAAACAGATGTGGAAGTGGTACAGATATTAAGATACAGCTGTTTGAAGGTTCAGAGTTCGCACATAATCTTGGCCCTAATTGCAGATCTCCATAAACTGACTTTGCCTTAAGGTGCTGACCAGTCACCATTTCTACACTAATTGATCTACATCATTGCTTGCCGCAATTCTGCCCATTTCATTTTCCCAAGTTCGATCCTCAGCCCTACAAAAGCAGCTTTTCTCCAATCTTACTGCCACCCATCTGCATACTTGGAAGGATTTTGCAGGTTGACACTGTTTGGCCGCGTTATGAACGCACCCTCCTTGGCTGACAAGTCCTGGGTTGGGAGCTCGAACCTGGAGCTTCTGGCTCAGAGGCAGGGACGCTAACCCACTTGCGCCACAAGACCTCTTACATAACGAGACAGCAGTGTGAATCTTCCCTTGTTGGAGTTTCTACTTTGGGTTAGAAAATCCTGCACTTGTAGGAACACCATTGTCTTATTCTCTTTACATCCCCATCCTGTCCAATTAATATCCCAACAGGTGAAATCTCCCAGGATTATTATTTAATGTTTTTCACTGAATTTCTACATATTTCCTCCTCCACTTTCTTTCCACCATTAGGTGGTTTGTAGGTTACACCTACTAGTGAATGTTTTGTTCTATTATCATTAAGTTATCATTAACATAGGATAGGTACTTTACAGCCTTCTGGTCTCAACATCTAATTCAACAACTTCAGATGATCTGCTTTACCCCATGTCAGCCGCCTTTGTTTTCATTCTATTTTATTTAATTTTTCACTGTTCCCTACCTTTTATTTCTTTATTGTCTTTCTTCATTTTTCTCCCCCCGCTTCCCCTTTTCTACATTCTACCTCTGTCGCATCTTTTATTTAATTTTTCACTGTTCCCTACCTTTTATCTCTTTATTGTCTTTCTTCATTTTTCTCCCCTTGCTTCCCTTTTCCTCATTTTACCTCTGTCCCATCTTTCTGCACCCCCCCCCCCCAACCCCCAACATCTTCATCTATCACAGCTTTTCTGCCATTTGGCCATTCACACCCTTTATTCTCTCTGTGGGCACCTGTTAGCAGTTTTTTCCTCTGGATTCTGTGACTATGACTCATCTTTCATTCCCTCACCACGCAGTATAAATATCTCCCACTTTCTATGCCTTTTAGCTTTGACAAAGGATCGTCTGGACTCAAAACATCGGCTCTTTTCTCTCCTTACAGATACAGCCAGACTGCTGAGATTTTCCAGTGTTTTCTCTTTTGGTTTATCATTGACATATATAGTTACTCTTTCTTCTTGACCCATCCTTTCCAAACATATTATTATTATGAATGTACTTATAAAACAAGGTGCAGAAGAACCACAAAGTTGCCTTCTTAACTTTATTATAGGTGAATTATAGGGAGGTAATGCTGCAACTTTATAAGACCCTTGTCAGGCCTCATTTGGAGTACTGTGCGCAGTTCTGGTCGCCTCACTATAGGAAGGATGTAGAAGCTATTGAAAGGGTACAGAGGAGATTTACAAGGATGTTGCCTGGACTGGGAGGCATGCCTTATGAAGTTAGGTTGAGGGAGCTGGGACTCTTTTCCCTGGAGAGACGAAGGTTGAGAGGCGACTTGATAGAAGTTTATAAAATGTTGAGTGGAATGGATAGGGTGGATTCTCGGAGGCTATTTCCCTGAGTTGAAATGGTCGCTACGAGAGGACACAGGTTGAAGGTGCGGGGAGGCAAGTACAGAAGTGATGTTAGGGGTAAGTTTTTCACTCAGAGGGTGGTGAGTGAATGGAATCGGCTGCCGTCAGTGGTGGTGGAGGCGAACTCGCTGGGGTCTTTTAAAAGACTTCTGGATGAATATATGGGATTTAATGGGATTGGGGGTTATAGATAGGTCTATTGATTGGTAGGTGTTGATGTGATCGGCGCAACTCGTGGGCCGAAGGGCCTGTTTGTACTGTAGTGTTCTATGTTTTATGAACACTGTCCCACCCTAAACTGCTTAACTAGGTTCCAACCTGGGAGGAGCTAGCCCAAGCTCAGGGGTCACATGACTTATGTCCTTAATGGGGCAGAACACACCTCAATCCCCAATATACATATCTAACAATTATACCCTGCAATCCTTAACTCCCAATCCACAGTTCTCACATGTTTCACTTTGCCTGCTTCCTTTCAACACATGGCTGCTCCCAGCTCTCCTATAAACACAATGTGTTTTACTGTACGGATTGCTTAACACATTTTAATAAGATTTCCTCTTATTTTATATTTAACCATCTTCTTAGACTCCCTTAGTATACTTATGGCCCCTACTTTTGGATACCCCCCCCCTCCAAGTTACTCTTTGCCCGCCTTGCCATGAAGAGCCTCCTTTAGTTTTACTCTTTCTGTTCTTCCTTTTCCTGCCTATGTTAACATTTAGTCTTACGTGCAGGGCACAGTGGTTAGCACTGCTGCCTCCCAGCACCAGGGACCCAGGTTCAGTTCACGGCTTGGGTCACTGTCTGTGCAGAGTCTGCACATTCTCCCCGTGTCTGTGTGGGTTTCCTCCGAGTACTCCGGTTTCCCCCCACACAGTTCAAAAGACGTGCTGGTTAGATGGATTGGCCATGCTAAATTCTCCCTCCGTGTACCCAAACAGGCGCTGGAGTGTGGTGACTAGGGGATTTTACAGTAACTTCATTGCAGTGTTAACGTAAGCTGACTTGCGACGTTAATAAATAAACTACACTAAAACGCTTCTTGTCGATTACTCCCCTAATTTAAACCCTCGGTAATTCTGAAGAAAGGGATAAGTACAGCTACCATATTGGCAGATGTTAGTATTTGATCTGTTGATAGTTTAACAATTGAAAGACCCCACTAGAGAGATCAGTCCTGGTTCCCTGGCTCACTGCAAAGGAATCTCTGCTGATCAGCACTTGCTGTAATTCCCTGCTGCCAGCCACTCATGCCCTCACTGCTATTTTGAACTATGTGCCCCTGTGGAGAAGCAGTGTGTGTGTGACACTCAGTACATGAGATGAGACATGATGTCGCTTGATCGGTGTGCAATCTTTATTTGAGCTGTTAAAATATTCTTTCAGCAACGTGCCTTGTTGTACAGCAGCTCTCATTATGGCTGTGCTGAGCCAGGCTCTGTCAGTCTTGTCACCAATCGAGGAGCTTTCCATTAATCCTACTGTCTTGTTCACAGGCCCTTGGCAGCTCCGAGTCACTCATGAGGCTGAAGGGAGTGGATGAGCGATGGGACTTCTCCCTGACGCTTGATTCTTGCTAATTAAGATACAGCGCCACAGCTAATTGCAACTGGAGATATTTGCATAAAGAGTCACCACCTCTCATGTATGCCACCACCTTTCCCACAACATTTCAGAATGGTTGAATGTGAGTATTTGCCACCCTGCCTCCCATTTGGGTTTTGCTTGTTAGCTGCAGCAAGATGGTGGGTGGCTCACAATTAGGGGAATTTGCATTTGAAGTCCTTCCCCTCCCCCACAACTGGAAGGAATTATCTGCTCAGTGACCTATAGACCAACTAAAAATAGAGGTCCCTGGTATACAAAAGGATTCAGTTTAAAGTTTGAAGTTTATTTATCGGTGTCACAAGTAGGCTTACGTTAACACTGCAATGAAGTTAGTGTGAAAATCCCCCAGCTGCCACACTCTGGCACCTGTTTAGATAAGCTGAGGGAGAATTTAGCACAGCCAATGCATCTAACTTGCGTGTCTTTTCTAGACTAAAGTGATTCAAGATTAAAATGAAAGGAATAAACAAGTTCTTGCACCGTATAGCATCACAATATAACAGAGAATCAGGCAAGGTATGAACAATGCAGGGGAGAACAGAGTTAATCAGATCCAGAGGGTGGGATTTTCCGATCATACCTGCCACAAAACTCGAAAATCCCGCCCAAGGTTAATGCCCTCCCCCCCTCCACTATGATTTCCCTGGCTGGTGGGGGGGGTGGAATAGGAAAATCCTCCCCCCCGGAGAGTACATAGAAAAGATCAGCAGGTAACATAAAAGGGAATACTAACATCTTTAGTGAATAGCTGAAGAATATAAATATATGGACATATTGTTGAAGGTGACAATTGAGAAAATGGTTATGAAAGCAAACAGGATTACGCAAAATAAAGGCTGAGGGTGAAATCTCCAAGTCTCTGGATCATTGGTACCGGGCATATAACTGATGATGTACGTCAGGATGCTGTGACAGTCCTGACAGACTTTAAATTTTAAACTTCCGATGGGAATTACTCTACTTCCCAGGATGCAGAGTCATACTCAGAGACTTCGATCAGTTCCAATGTACTTAACTGTACTTCCAACAGAAAATGTTAGACAGCTAAGACATCGGCCTCAGTCTTCCGGACAGTAGGAGACTGGACATGCCCTAGAAGATGCATTTGGCATTCTTTGGAAGACCCGCACAAAGGTTCGGTGAGAATTATGCTTCAACTTTCGATGGACAATTCTCTTGCTCCCTGACCCTTTGAAAAATTCTTCAATTCTGAGTTAGAGTGAAAACATTGGGGAGTTCTGACTCACCTTGGCAGTTACCTCAGAAATGTTGGACTAAATAAAAAGCTTGTCTAACTTTTAGATAGCTATACAACTGAACCCGTGCATCAAACTTCCTATTGACCGCAATCGCACCCCCTCGTTCTCCTTCCCTCGCTGATCTCTGACTCTCCACCCCATCCTTTGACTGCCTCCCTGACTCTTTAACTCACTCCATCTGCTGAACTCCCCAACCCTCCAAGTCCCCCTTGACCCTCTGACCACCCCAATCGTCAAACCCCTCCCTGATCCTCTGATTCTGCCCGCGACACTCAGACATACTCTAACCCTCCAATTCCTCCCTCACCCTCCAACACACCTGACCCTCTGATCCGCTAACCCCCCAACTCCCTAGACCCTCCAATTCCACCCAACCCTCTGACTATCTCCTTGATCGGCAGGCTCCACCTGACCTCTGACACAGCGCTGATCCTCCAACTCCCTCAGTCCAGTGACCATCCCTAATCCTGTTGGCTTTCCTCAACCCTTCCGACTCCCAACTTGACCCTCTGATCTTCTGATCATCCCACTCTTTTGACCCTCCAACTCCCCAGACACTCCAACTTTCTCAACCCTCCTCCCATGACCTGACCTGAACTGACCTGACATCACCACCCTACCAAGTTGACCCACCTTGCCACCTACCAATTGGCACCACCTGTTGCCCACCACCACCTACCTGCCAACTTCTACCTGTCTCCCTATTCACCCTATCATCTTCCACCCTGCCATCCTATCTACCCTGTCACCCTTCCCACCCTGTCATCCTGCCAACTACCACCTGCCACCCTTCCCATCCTGACTACCTTGTCACCTGACCCAACCTACTACTTTGGAACTTACCAGCCTAACACCTCTCAGCAGCTCAACCTACTGACTTTGTTCACTCTCATTCACTAACACACTGAAGAGCTATCTAAATATCTCAAAGCTTTTCACTGGTGATGAATGGAAACATACCAAAATACACCCTGTTGTACCGCAAACAAGGGACTATGGGCTGGGCTTCCCTTGAAGATCCTGCGCTATGAGAAAGAGAAAAACTAGCATGCTTTCTGTTTGGCATTGTAGAGAATGTGCATATTTACAGAGTAGAATTCCTAACTTTGAATGTATGTTTCTATTCTGTATAGTTCAATACCATGGAGATTTGTGTATCCAGATTATAGAATCACACTGTGTAGAAGGGGGCCATTTGGCCCATCAAATCTGTAATGACTCTCTGACAGAGCATCCCTCCCAGGCCCCATTCCCATAAATCTACATATCTACCCCGCTAGTCCTGTCTGTGTGGAGTTTGCACATTCTCCTGTGTCTGCATGGGATTCCTCTGGGTGCTCCAGTTTCCTCCCACAGTCCAAAGATGTATGGAATAGGTTGGTTGACCTTGCTGAATTGACACTAATGTCAGGGGGATTAGCAGGGTAAATGCATGGGGTTGCGGGAATAGGGCCTGGTGGGATTGTGGTTGATTCAGACTCGATGGGCCAAATGATTTCCTTCTACCCTGCAGGAATTCTATGATTAATCCCCTTAACCTACACTTCTTGAGACATAAAGGGGCAATTTAGCATGGCCAATCCACCTAACCCTCACATGTTTGAACAGTGGGAAGAAATCGGAGCACCTGGAGGAAACCCACACAGAGAAGGGGAGAATTTACAATCTGCACACAGTCACCCGAGGCCGGAATTGAACCCGGGTCCCTGGCACTGTGAGGCAGCAGTGCTAACCGCAGTGCTAACCACTGTGCCACCGTGCCACCCAGATGTTCAGGAGTTGCCCACAAAGCTCATTTGGGGTGGCACGGTGGCATAATGATTAGCACTGCCGCCTCACAGTACCGGAGACCCAGGTATGATTCCCAGCTTGTGTGGAGTTTACATGTTCTCCCTGCGTCAGCATAGGCTTCCTCCTAGTGCTCTGGTCTCCTTTTGCAGTCCAAAAGGCATGCTGGTTAGTTGCATTGGCCATGGGAAATTCTCCTTCGATGTACCCGAACAGGCGTTGGAGTGTGGCGACTAGGGGATTTTCACAGTGACTTCATTGCGATGTTAATGTAAGCCTACTTGTGACACTAATTAATAAATAAACTGAAATAAAAAAAAACTTTAGGGTTTTATAAATGGCCCTGTGATCGTCTTATTATTATTTTGACACAGTTGCAAGGAATGGGATGGGGGAGGTTGGTTGGAGACCAAGGGATGGTGGAAGTGTTTAGTCACTGTGAGTATTGAACAGGATGGCTGTTCCTCCCTCCCTGCTGTATACCATCTTTTCACATTAAGCTGTCTGTCAGTTATTGGGCTGCTGACGTTTGTGGCTGTGCTCCAGAATGGACACAACGTTTAAATATTCATTGTTCGGATGGTTAGTTAGTTTGACCCTCAGATTTATCATTTGGCTGATCTGAATTGTTTTCCTGCTGAAGGATAATTATGTTGAGCACCGCATTAAATTTAACAATGGAGACCGGTGGCTGTTCCAGCGAAGGGGAAATGAAACCTTCTGTGACATTTGTGAAGGAACATCTGACAAGGTGTGTTTCAATGGCCCACCTATTGTGCAATCTCACAGGTTTTAATGGGAAAATGGATCTGAGCAGAAAGTGGTGAAGTGCAATTCTTTGCCAAAATCGAAATATTACAAGACCTTTGTATGTTAGCAATTAAATCCACAGCCATCCATTCTGATCTTTTCTTTCTCTCTTCTGAAAAAGTGTTCCAGTGCTGCAGAAAATTCAGACACTGAGCTGCAAATTGAATTTGGAATTCATTTTGTAGCTTTCCAGTGCAAAGAACATTTTTGGTCACCTCACACCCTGCGGTATTGTGGGCCCTTTAATGGATGGTCCCCTGCAGGCCATATGATCAGTCAGGGACAAATGTAGAGCAGGCAAGCAAACCAGGGCAAGGCGGGAGCTTTGCTGGCCATTTGTGGAGTTGGGTGATTTCAGTTAGGGTCAGGGCCTTGTGTGGAGGAGATCTGCATAATTGTGCTGCTTTGGCCGCACTACAGTGTCACGGTGCTGCCTCACAGTGCCAGGGAGCTGGGTTTGGTTCTGGCCTTGGGCAACTGTCTGTGTGGAGTTTGCATGTTCTCCCCATGTCTGCGTGGGTTTTCTCCAGGTGCTCCAGTTTCTTCCAACAATCTAAACGTGTGCGTGCTAGGTTGGTTGGCCACGCTGAATTGCCTCTTAGGGTCAGGCGGACGAGTAGGTTAAATACATAGGATTATGAGGAGACTGCCTAGGTGAGATAGCTGTCAGTCTAGGCTTGATGGGCCCCCTTCTGCAATGTAGGGATTCTATGATTCTATTCTGTGATAAACCCTCAGTTGAACCTAATTCTTCTCAGTCAATAAACCTTTTAGTTTGTTACTTGTCACATCGAGTTGCCTCAAGTTACTTAAAGCAAAATTAAAGTTCATTTAATAGTCACAACTCGGCTTACATTCACAGTTCAATAAAGTAACTGTGAAAATTCCCTAGTCCCCACACTCCGGCCTATTTGGATACACTAAGGGAGAATTTAGCATGGCCAATGCACATCTTTGGACTGTGGGAGGAAACTGGAGTACCCAGAGGAAACTCACACAGACACAGGGAGAATGTGCAAACTCCCACAGGCAGTGACCCAAGCAGGAATTGAACCCAGGTCCCTAGCACTGTGAGGCAGCAGTGCTAACTACTGTGCCACCATGCCACGTTTGTAGGGAATGATGCTCAGAGACAGATTGTGACACTGTCGTTATGTACCTTTGACCCATGCCGTCTGTCCATGCAGTTGGAAACATGGGACCATGCACTTGGTCACCGCTTCAGGTCTTAATAACATCTTAAAGATATCACCAAGCAGCTTATTTAATATATGAGGTGAGGAGAAACAGCACAACACACATGGTGCTGCCCATAAAATTGTACAATGATCCCACATAGGAGACCTTTGCACACATTGTGATCTTTGAAGGGTCTATCCTATTTATCCCACAGCTTCCCCAAAGTCCAGCAAACCATTCATTCCCTTTTCAAAGTTACCATTGAATATGCTTCAACCAGCCTTTCAGACAGCACATTCCAGACCAAACTTGTTTGTAAGCTAATAACATAAGTAACTGATAATATCAATTAGTTGCAATGGTTGTTTGAATTGCTGGCAGGGCTATTTACTAAAAGGCGTATTTTTGCACCATTGGTACACTATCTCAGAGTTATTGGTAGGTGCATGTAAAAAGAATGTCCTGTATTTAAATTGCACCATTATTTGTACTGACTATTGCTAGTCAAAATGCATGTTGGTTAGTTGTGTAGTGAGGAAGGACTTTTCTATTCATTCACAGGATGTGGATGTCACAGGCTAGGTCAGCATTTATTCCAATCTCCAGTAATCTTCCTGCACCTCATGGTGCGCTAAGGCAGAATTTAGTTCATTTCCATAGCTCATCATTCCTGAACAGGTCACTTGTCCATCACCAGAGGCTTATAGATCGAGAGGCATCACTCCAAATCAAGTGAGGCTCACCAGGATTCTCTCCTGCTCTTACTGTCAGCCTTTGACATGTTTGGAAGGACTCGAAGGTTGACACTCAACCTGTTTGGCCATGTTATGAATGCACTTTGCTTGGCCATCAAATCCTCAGGTGGGACTTGAAACCAGAGCTTCTTGGCTTAGAGGCCGGAATTCAAACTACTCCGATACAAGATCTCCATCAGCATTTATTTGCCATCCCTAATGACCCTTGAACTGAGTGAATATCTAAGTCATTTCAGAGGTGGATGCTGTCAGCCTGGAGTCAAGTGCCAGCCAGACAAGGACAGCAGATTTCCTTCACTAAACAACATTAGTGACCCAGATGAATTTTGTACAATCAGTTTGGTTTCAAGGTCATCATCTGCCTTTTTAATTCCAGATTTTTTTGAAATGAATTCAAATTTTACCATTTGCCATGATAGGTTTCAAACTCAGGTCTCCAGAGTGCTAGCCTGGGTCCTTGGCTTATTAGCCCATTAACAATGTCACTCCATCACATGGAGTCTCCCACTCTTACTGTCAACATTTGGCCCTCTGACTTCTTTAACCTCCCCAACTCACCAGACTCTCCAATTCCACCCAATCCTCCATTGGAAATGAACAGAAGTATGCCTTCTTGCATGAGAATTCATAGATAGATAGAATCCCTACAGAGCAGAGAGGCCATTCAACCCATCGAGCCTGCACTGACAACAATCTCCTTATCACCGTAATCCCACGTATTGACCCCACTAATCCGCTGATACTAAAGGGCAATTTAGAATGGCCAATGAACCTAACCCACACAACTTTGGAGTGTGGGAAGAAACCAAAGCACCCTAAGGAAACCCACACAGATGCAGGAAGAACGCAGAGTCACCCAAGGCCAGAAGGCTGGAAGGAATTATCTGCTAAGTGATGTACAGACCAACCAAAAATAGAGGTCCCTGGTATTCTAAAGGATTCAGTTTAAAGTTTAAAGCTTAAAGCTCCTGGCTAACTATTCA
Organism: Carcharhinus amblyrhynchos; assembly: GCF_965287045.1. Classification (NCBI taxonomy): domain Eukaryota; kingdom Metazoa; phylum Chordata; class Chondrichthyes; order Carcharhiniformes; family Carcharhinidae; genus Carcharhinus; species Carcharhinus amblyrhynchos. Next base: position 9,593,888 of record NC_137328.1, read on the forward strand.
GTTAAGTACATCGGAGCTGTCTGCCTCCCTTACCCTCTAACTTCCCCCCAATCTGCTGATTCTCCCAAACTTCCAACTCCCCCTTGACCCTCTGACCACCCCCAACCCTTAAACTCCTCCCTGATCCTCTGACTCTGCCCCCAACACTCAGGCACATCCTAACTGTCCAACTCTTCCCTCACCCTCCAATACACTTGACCCAATGACTCCATAACCCCCAACTCCCCAGACCCTCCAATTCCACACAATCCTCTGACTATCTCCCTGATCCTCAGACTCCACCTGACCCTCTGACACAACCCTGACCCGCCAATTCCCTCAGTCTGCTGACTACCCCTAACCCTGTTGGCTTTCCTCAACCTATCCGATTCCCGACTTGATCCTCTGACCGTCCAACTCCCGTGACACTCCAACGTTCTCAACCCTCCTCCCATGGTCTGACCTGACCCGATCCTACCTAGCTGATCCACCTTATCACCAACCAACTGGCACCACCTGTTCCTGCCACCACCTATTCTGCCAACTTCTATCTATGTGTCAATCCATCCAGCCATCCCATCTACCCTGTCACCCTTCCTACCTTGTCATCCTACCAACTACCACCTGCTAGCTTTCCCATCCTAACTACCTTATCACCTGACCCAACCTACTACTTTAGAATGTACCCCCTACCACCCTAACCTCTCATCAGCTTGACCTACTGGCTTCATTCACTAACACTGAAGAGCTATCTAAATGTCTCAAAGTTTTTTCATGGGTAATGAATGGAGACATACCAAAATACACCCAGTTGTACCACAAATAGCGGACCGGAGGCTAGGCTTCCCCTAAAGATCCTGCACTATGAGGAAGAAAAAACTTAGTACACTTTGTGCTTAGCTTTGTAGAGAATGTGCATATTTACAGTGTAGAGTCCTGAATTTTAAATATATGTTTCTATTCTATACAGTTCAATACCATAGAGATTTGTGTATCCCAGATCATAGAATCTCACAGTGCAGAAGGAGGCCATTTGGCCCACCAAATCTGTCCTCACTGTCTGACAGAACATCCTACCCAGGCTCCATTCCCATAAGCCCACCCTGCTAATCCTCTTAACCGACACATTTTAGGACACCAAGGAGCAATTTGGCATGGCAAATCCACCTAACCTGCGCATCTTTGGATGCAAAGAGGCAACTTAGCATTGCCAATCCACCTAACCTGCACATCTTTGGATACAAAGGGGCAACTTACCAAGGCCAATCCACCTAGCCTGCACATCTTTGGACCATGAGAGGAAGCCGGATCACCCAGAAGGAGCCCACACAGAAGCGGGGAGAACGTGCAGACTCCACATAGGCAATAACCTAAGGCCAAAATTGAACCAGTAGCTTCATTGCGATGTTAACGTAAGCCTACTTGTGCCACTAATTAATAAATAAATAACTAAACTTAAATAAAACATATCTTCTTTAGGGTTGTATAAATGGCCTTGTGATAGTCGTATTATTACCTTGACACAGTTGCAAGGAATGAGATGGGGGAGGTTGGTTGGAGACCAAGGGATGGTGGAAGTGTTTAGTCACCATGGGTGTTGAGGAGGGTGGCTGTTCCTCTCTCTCTGTCATGTGTTCACATTAAGCTGCCTGTCAGCTACATTTGTGGTTCTGCTCCAGAATGGACACAACGTTGAAATATTTATTGCTCAGATAGATAGTTAGTTTGACCTTCCGATTTATCATTTGTCTGATCTGAATTGTTTTCCTGCTGAAGGATAATTTGTTGAGCAGCACATTAACTTTAACAATGGAGACCGGTGGCTGTTTCAGGGAAGAGGAAATGAAATCCTGTGTGACATTTGTGAACGAACATCTGACAAGGTGTGTTTCAATGGCCCACCTGTTGTGCAATCTCACAGGTTTTAATGGGAAAATGGATCTGAGCAGAAAGTGGTGAAGTACAATTCTTTGCCAAAATTGAGATATGACAAGATCTTCACCTTTGTACGTTAGCAATTAAAACCACAGCCTTCCATTCTGATCTTTTTCTTTCTCTTCTGAAAAAGTGTTCCAGTGCTGCAGAAGATTCTGACACTGAGCTGCAAATTGAATTTGGTCTTCATTTTGCAGCTTTCCAGTGCAAAGAACATTTTTGGTCACCCCCTCCCCCACACCCTGCGGTATCGTGGGCCCTTTAATGGATGATCCTCCGCGGGTCACGTGATCAGCCTGGGACAAATGCAAAGCGAGCAAGTAAACCAGGGCCAGGTGGGAGCTGTGGTGGCCATTTGCGAAGCTGGAAGGCTTCAGTTGGAGTCAGGGCCTTGTGGGGAATAGGCTGTGTAATTGTACTATTTTGGCACATCATGGTGGCACAGTGGTTAGCATTGCTGTCTCACAATATCAGAGAACTGAGTTCAATTCTGGCCTTGGGTGATTGTCTGTGTGGAGTCTGCATGTTCTCCCCGTGTCTGTGTGGGGTCTGCATGTTCTCCCCGTGTCTGTGAGGGGTCTGCACATTTACCCCATGTCTGCATGGGTTTTCTCCAGGTGCTCCAAATTTCTCCAACAGTCCAAAGCTGTGTGTGTTAGCTTGGTTAGCCATGCTAAATTGCCTCTTAGTGTCAATGGGACGAGCAGGCTAAATTCATAGGGTTATGAGGATAGGGCCTGGGTGGGATAGATGTCAGTGTAGGCTTGACTGGCTGAATGGCCCCTTCTGCACTAGAGGGATTCTACGATTCTATCCTGTGATAGACCTCAAGTTGCACCTAGTTCTTCTCAGTCAATAAACCTTTTAATTTGTTACTTGCTACACTGAGTCATCTTGAGTTACTTAAAGGAAAGTAAAGTTAAAGTTTATTTAATAGTTGTAAGTGGGCTACATTAACAGTGCAACGAAGTTACTGTGAAAATCTCTGAGTTGCCACACTCCGGTGCCTGTTCGGGTACACTGAGGGAGAATTTAGCATGGCCAATGCACCTAACCAGCACGTCTTTGGATTGTGGGAGGAAACTGGAGCTCCCAGAGGGAACCCGTGCTGACAAGGGGTAATTGTGCAGACTCCACACAGACAGTGATCCAAGCCGGATTCAAACCCAGGTCTCTGGCGCTGTGAGGCAGCAGTGCTGACCACTGCCACCGTACTACATTTGTAGAGAATGATGCTCAGAGAGAGGATTGTGACACTGTAGTCATGTACCATTGACCTGTGCTGTCTATCCATGAAGTTGGAAACCGAAGACTATGCACTGGCCGTGGCTTCAGGTCTCAACAACATCTTAAAGAAATCACCAAGCACCTTATTTAATATGTGATGTGATGTGAAACAGCACAACATTCATGGTGCTGCATGTAAAATTTGTAGAATGACCCAACATAGGAGACCATTGCACACGTTATGATATGCCAGATCTTTGAAGGGTCTATCCTATTAACCCCACACCTTCTCAAAGCCCAGCAAATCATTCATTCCCTTTTAAAAGTTATCTTTGAATATGCTTCAACCAGCCTTTCTATCAGTACATTCCAAACCAAACTTGTTTGTCAGCAAATAATAACATAAATAACTAGTAATATCAATTGGTTGCAATGGTTGTTTGGACTGCTGGCTGAGCTACTTTTTATAAGGAGTAATTTTGCACCATTGGTGCACTATCTCAGTGTTATTGGTAGGTGTACAAATGATTATATGCATGAAAAAAGAGTGTCATGTATATAAACTGCACCATTAACTGTACTGACCATCGCTGGTCAAAATACATGTTGGTTAGTTGTGTAGTGAGGGCGGACTTTTCTATTCATTCATAGGATGTGGGTGTCATTGCTTGGGTCAGCACTTATCCCAATCTCCAGTTCTCTTCTCGCAACTCGTGGTGTGCTAAGGCAGTCTTTAGTTCATTTCCATAGCTCGTCATTCCTGGACCGGTCGCTAATGCATCACCAGAGGCTTATAGATAGAGGGGCACCACTCCAAATCAAGCATAGCTGACCAGGAGTCTCTCTCGCTCTCACCGCAGCCTTTGGCACGTTTGGAAGGGCTTGAAGATTGACGCTAATCCTGTTTGGCTGTGTTATGAATGCACTTCCCTTGGCCATCAAGTCCTGTAGTGGGACTTGAAGCCCGAGCTTCTCAGATTAGAGACTGGGATGCTGACTATTCCATTACAAGATCACATCAGCATTTATTTGCTAATCCTAATGGCCCTTGAACTGAATGAATATCTAGGTCATTTCAGAGGCGGATGCTGTCACTCTGGAGTCATGTGTCGGCCAGACAAGGTTCAGACATCAGACTTCCTTCACTAAACATTAGTAACCCCAGTGGGTTTTTGCAACAGTCAGTCTGGTTTCATGGTCATCACTGGCCTTTTTAATGCCAGATTTTTTTTAATGAATTAAATTTACCATTTGCCATGGTGGGTTTCTAACCCAGGTGTCCAAAGCGCTAATCTGGCTCTTTGGCTTATTCATCCATTGAAAATGTCACTTCATCACCTCCCCTGTAGTGTATGAGAATTCATAGATTCATAGAATCCCTACAGAGCAGAGAGAGGCCATTCAACCCGTCAAGCCTGCACTGACAACAATCCCCTTATACCAGTAATCCCTCGTCTTTACTCCACGAATCCCCTGACATTAAGGGGCAATTTAGCATGGCCAATCAACATAACCCACACATCTTTGGAGTGTGGGAAAAAACCAGAGCAACTGGAGGAAACCCACACAGACGTGGGGGGAACATGCAGACTCTGCACTGACACCCGAGGACAAAGGTTGGAAAGAATTATTTGCAAAGCGATCTATGGACCAAGCAAAACTAGAGGTCCCTGGTATACTAAGGATTTCAGTTTAAAAGTTTAAAATTGAAAGTTCCTGGCTAACTATTCAGTGAAATATATTGGAACTGTTTGCCTTCCTTATCCTCTAACTCCCCGGGATGTACTGATCCCCCCAACCCTCGAGCTCCGCTCTGCCCTTTGACTATCCAAAATCCTTAGATCCCTCCCTGATCCTCTGACTCTGCTCCCACCACAGTAAGAAGTCTCACAACACCAGGTTAAAGTCCACAGGTTAGGCACATCCTGACACTCTAACTGCTCCCTCACCCTCCAACACACCTGATCCTCTACACCTCTAACCCCCAACTCCCCAGCCCCTCCAATTCCACACAACATCTCTGACTATCTCCTTGATCGACAGACCCTTTGACACAGCCCTGACCATCCAAATCCCTCAGAGCAGCGACAATCTCTGATGCAGTTGGCTTTCCTTAACACATCTGACTCCCAACTTGATCTTCTGTTCCTCCGACCATCCAACTCCTCTGACTCTCCGACTCCCCAGTCACTCAGACTTTCTCAACACTCCTCCCATGACCTGACCTGACCTGACCCGATCTCACCACCCTACCTAGTTGACCCACCAATCAACTGGTTCATCTACCAACTGGCACCAACTGTTCCTGCCACCACCTATTCTGCCAATGTCTAACTATCTCTCTACCCATCCTGTCATTTTCCACTCTGCCATCCTATCTACCTTGTCGCCCTTCCCACACTATTATCCTGCCAACTACCACCTGTCACCCTTCCCATTGCAACTACTTTGCTACCTGACCCAACGTACTATTTTGGAACGTACCCTCATCAGCTTTGACTTCTGAACTGACTTCTCATCAGCTTGACCTACTGGCTTCATTCATTCTCATTCACTAACACCCTGAAGAGCTATCTAAATGTCTCAAAATTTTCGCTGGGTATTGAATAGAAGCTTACCAAAATACACCCAGTTGTACCACAAACAGGGGACCAGGGGCTGGGCTTCTCCTGAAGATCCTACACTATGAGGAAGAAGAAACCGAGCATTCCGTGGAGATTTGTGTATCCCAGATCATAGAATCCCACAATGCGGAAGGAGACCACTTGGCCCATCGAATCTGTGCTGACTCTCTGACAGAACATCCCACCCAGGCCTCATTCCCATATGCCCACATATTTACCCCACTAATCCCCTTAATCTACACATTTTGGGACGATAAGGAGAAATTTGGCATGGCCAATCCATCTAATCCGCACATCTTTGGAGTGTGGGAGGAAACTGGATCACTCGGAAGGAGCCCACGCAGACGTGGGGAGAATGTGCAAACTCCACACAGGCAATGACCTAAGGCCAGAATTGAACCCGGGTCCCTGCCGCTATGTGGCAGCAGTGCCATCCCGATGTTCAGGAGTTGTCCAAAAAGCTAATTCAGGGTGGCATGGTGGCACAGTGATTGGCACCGCTGCTTCACAGCACCAGAGACCCAGGTTCGATTCCCGGCTTGGGTTGCTGTATGTGTGGAGTCTGCACTGTCACCCCGGGTCTGCATGGGTTTCCTCAGGGTGCTCCAGTTTCCTCGCGCAGTCTGAAAGATGTGGTGGTTCGGTGCATTGGCCTTGCTAAATTCTCCCTCATTGTTAACCAAACAGACGCCGGAGTATGATGACTAAGGGATTTTCACAATAACTCCATTGCAGTGTTAATGTAAGCCTATCTGTGACACTGGATGGACAGCACAGTGTTTAGCACTGTTGCCTCACAGTGCCAGGGACACGGGTTCAATTCCAGCCTTGGGTCACTGTCTGTGTGGAGTTTACACATTCTCCCTGTGTCTGCATGGGTTTCCTCTGGGTGCTCCGGTTTCCTCCCGCAGTCCGAAAGATGTGCTGGCTAGTTGAATTTTCCATGGCAAATTCTCCCTCAGTGTACCCGAACAGGTTCTGGAGTGAGGTGACAAGGGGGGTTTTCACAGTAACTTCATTGCAGTGTTAATGTAAGCTTACTTGTGACATTCATAAATAATAAAAAAACTTAAATTAAAAAAAAACGACTTTAGCATTGTATAAATGGAACTTGTAATATTATTATTTTGACACAGTAGCAAGGAATGGGTTGGGGGAGGTTGGTTGGAGACCAAGGGATGGTGGAAGTGTTTAGTCACCGTGAGTATTGAGCAGGTTGGCTGTTCCTCCCTCTCTGCTGTACTCCATGTGTTCACATTAAGCTGTCTGTCAGCTATTGGACTGCTGACATTTGTGGCTCTGCTCCAGAATGGACACTGCGTTTAAATATTTATTGCTCAGATAAATAGTTTGACCCTCAGCTTTATCATTTGTCTGATCTGAATTGTTTTCCTGATGAAGGATAATAATGTTGAACACCGCATTAACTTTAACAGTGGAGACCGGTGGCTGTTCCAGCAAAGGGGAAGTGAATGAAGATCTCACAAGGTGTGTTTCAATGGCCCACCTGTTGTGCAATCTCACAGGTTTTAATGGGAAAATGGATCTGAGCAGAAAGTGGTGAAGTACAATGCTTTGCCAAAATTGAGATATGACAAGATCTTCACCTTTGTACGTTAGCAATTAAAACCACAGCCTTCCATTCTGATCTTTTTCTTTCTCTCTTCTGAAAAAGTGTTCCAGTGCTGCAGAAGATTCAGACACTGAGCTGCAAATTGAATTTGGAATTCATTTTGCAGCTTTCCAGTGCAAAGAACATTTTTGGTCACCCTACACTCTGCGGTATCGTGGGCCCTTTAATGGATGATCCTCCGCAGGTCACGTGATCAGCCTGGGACAAATGCAGAGCGAGCGAGCAAACCAGGGCCAGTCTGGAGTCACTATCAGTCTGGAGTGATGTGTCAGGCAGACAAGATAAGGACAACAGGTTTCCTTCACTAAACAACATTAATGACACAGATGGGTTTTTAAATCAATCGGTCTGGTTTCATGGTCACCACTGGCCTTTTTAATTCTAGATTTCTTTCAAATGAATTCAAATTTTACCATTTGTCATGGTGGGTTTCAAACCCAGATCTCCAGAGTGATCGCCTGGATCTCTGGCTTATTAGTTGAGTGATAATATCACTCCATCACCTCCCCTGTAGTGCATGAGAATTCATAGAATCCCTACAGAGCAGAGAGAGGCCATTCAACCCATCGAGCCTGCACTGACAACAGCCCCCCCCCATCCCTGTAATCCCACGTACTCCCCCTGACACAAAGGGGCAATTTAACATGGCCAATCAACCTCATCCGCACATCTTTGGAGTGTGGGAAGAAACCGGAGCACCCGGAGGAAATCCACACAGACACAGGGAGAATGTGCAAACTCCACACAGTCACCCAAGGCTGGAATTGAACCCAGGTCCCTGGTGCTGTGAGGCAGCAGTGCTAACCACTGTACCACCGTGCTGTCCAATTCACTCATATGAGAGGCCTCCTTGGGTTTCTGGAGCACCCTGATACTAAAGTCTCGTGACATTGATGTGGTTGCATTGTGTGATTGCATGTCATGACAGGGTTAGAAGACAAATGTCAGCCACGCATCCTCCCTCATGCCCAGGCAGCTGACTGTATGGTGATAGATTTTTGTCTGGGCACTTTTTGTATATATTTTTTTCACGCACGGTATACTCCCTCTGCATACTTTAGTTTTCTCTATCTCCTTCTCTGGCTAAAATAATTCTTCACATAAGGAGTGAAGATAACGTGAAACCTGCTACCATGGAATATAACTGGAACAAATAACATGACGTAAGTAGAATCATAGAATCCCTACAGTGCAGAAGGAGGCTGTTTGGCCCATCGAGTCTGCACCAACCACAATACCACCCAGGCCCTATTCCCATAACCCCCCCCATATTTACCTTGCTAATCCCCCTGACATGAGAGTCAATTTAGCACGACCAATCAATCTAACCCACACATCTTGGGCGCCGTACTTACGCAAGGATATTTTGGCCTTGGAGGGAGTGCAGAGGAGGTTTACTAGGCTGATGCCGGAGTTGAGGGGGTTGAGCTATGAGGAGAGGCTGAATAAACTAGGCTTGTACTCGTTAGAGTTTAGAAGAATGAGGGGAGATCTCATTGAGACGTATAAGATGATGAATGGGATGGATAGGATAGAGGTGGAGAGACTCTTCCCGCTCAGAAAGGACAGTAGGACTAGGGGGCACAGCCTCAAGATAAAGGGGGGGCAGTTTAGAACGGAGTTGAGGAGGAACTTCTTCACTCAAAGGGTGGTGAATCTCTGGAATTCTCTGCCCGTTGAAGTGGTGGAGGCTACCTCGCTAAATATTTTTAAGATGCGGGTTGATGGGTTTTTGATAAGAGAGGGGATTAAGGGTTATGGGGAGAGGGCGGGAATGTGGAACTGAGCCACGACAGATCAGCCATGATCTTATTGAATGGCGGGGCAGGCTCGAAGGGCTAGATGGCCTACTCCTGCTCCTATTTCTTATGTTCTATGTCTTTGGACTGTGAGATGAAACCAGAGCACCTGGAGGAAATCCGCGCAGATACGGGGAGAATGTGCAGACTCCACACAGACACTCACCCGAGGCCAAAATTGAACCAGCGTCCCTGGCGCTCTAAGGCAGAAGTGCTAACCGCAGTAACTTCAGTAAGCAGAAGTGACTGTGCTAACAGTAACTGTGCCGCTGTGCCGCATAAGGGAAAATAGACAAAAAACATGAGGGAGAAAGGAATAGGTGATTATGCTAATAGAATGGACTGAAGTAAGTTGGGAAGAGTCATGGTACTGTGCCTAAACGCTAGTAGGCCTCATTGGATTTATAGGCCCATTTCTGTGCTGTTAATTCTATCTAAAGCTTTAAATAAGACTCGTTAGGTCTCAGGTTTGAGTAATTTATCTAGTTCTGGGCATCAAATGTTTAGAAGGATGTCAAGGCCTTGAAGAAGGTGCAGAACCAATTGATTGGAATGGCAGCAAGGATAAGAGACTACAATAATTTAGTTGGACTGGAGAATTGGGATGTTCTCCTTTGAACTGTGAAGGTTAAGAGGAGATTTGATTGACATATTCAAAATCATTGGCGACTTTGATAAAACGAATAAGGAAAAATTGCTTCCAGTGTCAAAAAAGATTGATAAGTAAAGGGTGCAGATTTAACTTGATTGGTAAAAGAATTAGAGGTGACATGAGGAAATACTTTTATGAATAGAATGAGATGAACACTTAGCCCCTTGAGCATGTCCACCTTATAATGAGATTATGACTGATCTGTGACCTAATGCCACATATCTGATTTTGCCCCATGTTCCTTAATACCTTTTTGATAAAAAAAATCTATTAATTGCTCACTTAAAATTGATAATTGATAATTAACCTCACGTCACAGTAGCACAGTGGTTAGCACTGCTGCCTCACAGTGCCAGGGACCTGGGTTCGATCCTTGGCTTGGGCCACTGTCTGTGCAGAGCCTGCACGCTGTCTGCATGGGTTTCCCCCTACAGTCTGAAAGATGTGTTGATTAGGTGCATTGGCCATGCTAAATTCTCCCTCAGTGTACCCGAACAGGTGCCGGAGTGTGGCGACTAAGGGATTTTCACACTACCTTCGTTGCAGTGTTAATTATACCCGACTTGTGACACTAATAAATTAACTTTAAAACAAAATCAATTGTCATTTGAGAGTTTCAAATTTCTGCCATGTTTTGTGTGTGCGCGTAGTTTTTCCGAATTTTATTCCTGAAATGTCTGCCGCAAATTTTTCAACAATGTCCTCCAAATGCCGGACCCACAACCAATGGAAAACTTTGATCTTTATCCTCTTAAAATGTTCAAAATGTCACTTAAATCGCCCTTTAACCTTCTAAATTCCAGGGAATACAATCCTAGTTTGTGAGATCTTTCCTTGCAATTTAACCAAAGATGTACAAAAATGTGCAATTTAATCAAAGAGTCCAAAGATGCACGGGTTAGGTTGATTAAATGTGTCCTGAGATGTGTAGATTAGAAGGATTAGTGGGTAAAATATGTAGGGATATGAGGGTAGGGCCTGGGTGGGATTGTGTTCGGTGCAGACTCGATGGGCCGAAGGGCCTCTTTCTGCATTGTAGGGTTTTATGATCTATGATCTATGAATCAAAGATGTGCAGTTTAGGTGGATTGACCGTGCTAAATTGCCCTTCAATATCAGGGGGACTAGCTGGGTAAATGCATGGGGCTATGGGGATAGAGCCTGTGTGGAATTGTGGTCAGTGTAGACTCGATGGGCTGAATGCTCTCCTTCTGCACTGTCGGGATTCTGCCAAAAAGTCATCTAGACTCAAAACTTTGGCTCTATTCTCTCTTCACAGCTGCTATCAGACCTGCTGAGATTTTCAGCAATTTCTGTTTTTGTGTTGGGGATTCTATGGTTGATTTTATGAATGCTTGGGATCCAGGTACTATTTTGGTAAATCTCCACTGCACTCCCTCCAAGACCAATCTATTTGTGACCAGTTGTTGTTGTGGTCTGCATGGTAACACAGTGGTTAGCATTGCTGCTTCACAGCTCCAGGGACCCAGGTTCAAATCCCGGCTTGGGTCACTGTCTGTGTGGAGTTTGCACATTCTCCTTGTGTCTGCGTGGGTTTCCTTCCGGGTGCTCCGGTTTCCTCCCACAGTCCAAAGATGTGCGGGTTAGGTTGATTGGCCATGCTAAAAGTTGCCCCTTAGCGTCCTCAGATGCATAGGTTAAAGGGATTAGTGGGTAAATATGTAGGGGTGGGGCCTTGGTGAAATTGTGATTGGTGCAGACTGGATGGGCCAAATGGCCTCTTTCTGCACTGCAGGGTTTCTATGGTTCTTTGGTTTCCATGGAAATTCACTGCCTAGAAAGATGGTTGAGGAAGATTCAATATTAACATTGAAAAAGGGATGGGATGGACATCAAAAACTTGAAGAGAGAGAAAGTGCAGGGGATTAAGTAAAGAGCAGGGCAGTAGGATTAATTGGATGAGACTTCCAAAAAACCAGCATAGGCATCACGGGCCAAATGAGTCACAAAAATCCGTACAGTGCAGAAGGGGTCCATTCAGTCCATCAAGCCTGCACCAAATGCAATCCCACCCAGGCCCTATCCCCGTAGCCCCACATATTTACCCTAGCTAGTTCCCTCTGACACTAGGGAGAAATTTAGCATGGCCAATCCACTTAACCTGCACTCTTTGGATTATGGGAGGAAACCGGTGCACCCAGGAGAAACTCACACAGACATGGGGAGAACGTGCAAACTCCACACAGATGGTGACCCAAGACCGGAATTGAACCTGAGCCCCTGGCGCTGTGAGGCAGCAGTGCTAACCACTGTGCCACCCAAAGAGCCTTGTTCTGTATTATATCTTTCCACAATCTTAAAGTTTGATAATGATCCACTTCACCTTTGCAATGAGACATAAAACTAAACATTTGTGTGAAGGTGTAACGTTCCCTTTTGAACCATTGGACAGGTAATATGGAATTCTTAGAAATAGTAACCCTGAGTGCTAGTGGACACTGCATTACAATTAATGGCTTAGGTTCAAGGGCTTCTTTGAGAAACCAGTTTGGAGAATTCCATTACTGAGACCGCATACTTTGTTTTCAAAGGATATGTCTTTCTTAATTTGTTGGGAAGATTGCTTAATTATAATTGTCCTGAGGGGGGTGATTTGAGGATGGAGATTAATCCTTCTGATTAGGATGCGATTATGTCAAATGCGCAGTGTGGTCCCACATCTGTGGTTTAGTTGATCCACAGTAATTGATTGCATTTTGCATATCTCCACATAACAACAGCTCATTGTTCCTTTATCCTGTGATCTATGTTGGAGGTGTCATGGGGAGAATTGTTATTTTTAACTCACCATATGGAGATCCTCTGCTGTCGGAACGCTCCACAAAAAAGGTCATAGTTGTTGAAGAGTATCTTGCACGTGGTCAGTAAATTGTCTCTGATCTGGGTCTTTTGATTTCTTCTGGGAATTTTGCTGCGTTAGCATTTCTGGAAAAGGTCAGAATTAATCGCATGTAAATTCTCCCTCGTTCGCCTTCTGCCCTAACAGCATGCTGGTGACCATTCACCTTCAGTGTATTGGTTATTCTTCAGTTTTCTCCAGTGTAGCAGACCAGGAAACTCTTTTGCTCTTTACCAAGGGTTTAAGTATTTTTTTATTAATTCATAGGACATTGGCATTGCTGGGTGGCCAGCATTCATTGCCCATCCCTAGTAGACCTTGAGAAGGTGGCGGTGAGCAACCTTCCTGAATTGCTGCTGTCCATGTTGCTACGGGCAGACCCACAGTTTGTACCCAAGTTGACTGCAGTTTAAGTGTTGTTTTGCACCCAAAGCCAACGACACCAACAAATATGATCCAAGCATGTTCAGCGATACAAAGTCATTGAGGAGTTCGTGAGGAGCCACAGCACCAAGCGCACAACCTCCTCCATTGAGACCTGCCACGTGGAGAGACAGCTGCTGGACCAGAATCAAGGATTCCTGAGATCCAATTCGGGCCTGCAAACCCACTCCCAGCAATGACGTCAGGAGGACACTGCCAGTTGGAGACATGGATGAGGCACCTAATCCCTTTACTCAGCGCCCATCCATCAAAATAAGTGGGGAAGTCACCCTCACTGGTGAGATAATCAGAATCAAACACATATAAATTGGTGTGAACTGGATTTGAATAGATTTAAATATATACCCTGTTTACCAGATCTTTTCCACCTCATTAAAATGTCATACCTCATTGATGTGATGTCATGTTGACAATGTTTACAACAGCTCCACCCAGATGTGGAACTGTCATGGAGGTTCCTCCAGGAAGCACAATGGTCACTATAAACCCCTCCCCCACCCCCCCCCAGGAAAGAGGGATGTGGGCAAGCAATTTCTTCAGATGAGGTAAAGTACCTGGAGGATGAAGGGTCAGAAACCAGACAAGGAACCATTGGAATGATAGAACCTAGAAGAGGGAGAACAAGATAGACACATGTTTCAACAACAATAGCAACCTGCATTTATAGTGTGTCTTTAATAAAAAATAAACTTATATTTTTGTCGCACCGTACCCAACCACAATACTCCCCCAAGTACTTTACAGCCAATTAAATACTTTTGGAGTAAGAAGTCTCACAACACCAGGTTAAAGTTGCTCCGAAAGCTCATGATTCCAAATGAACCTGTTGGACTTTAACCTGGTGTTGTGAGACTTCTTACTTTGCCCACCCCAGTCCAACGCCTGCATCAAAAACATCATGGCTGTTTTTGAAGTGTCATAATGTCAAAATCACAACAGCATATTTGTATACAATAGACTCCACAAATAGCAATACAATAATGACCAGCTAAGGGGAGACTATTAATCCTGAAACTCAGTGAATGTTCTGGCGACCTGGGTCCAAATTCGGGCCACAGCAGATGGTGGAATTTGAATTTAAAAGAAAAAAAAATCTGGAATTAAGAATCTACTGATGTCCATGAAACTACTGTTGGAAAAACTCATCTGGTTCACTAATGTCCTTTAGGGAAGGAAATCGGCCATCCTTATCTGGTCTGGTCTACGTGTGACTCAAGAGCCACTGCAATGTGGTTGACTCTCAACTTCCCTCTGAAATGGATGAGCAAGCCACTCAGTTCAAGGGCAATGAGGGATGGGCAATAAATGCTGGCCAGCCAGCAATGCCCATGTCCCACGAATGAATTATAAAAAAAAGTGTTTTTGTGATGTTGATTGAGGGGTAAATATTAGAGAGGACTCCCAGGAGAATGCCCTGTTCTTCTTCATAATATTGAGTTGGCAACAAGGTGGCAACTGAAGTACAATTTGGAGAAGCACCAGGCTTTTCATTTCGACGGTAAGAATAGGAAAATAGAACGATTTTTAAAAGGGAAATGTTAATATTGGCTGATTATTTTAATCCATTGGAATAGTTTTTAATGCATACTTAATGAATTAGATCTCTGCGATGGGGTAATTTTCTTCTTTTTTTAATGCTATCAGTCATTTATATCTAATTTTTTTTAACAAATGAGCAATGTTACCCTCAATTAATTTCCATAGGAATAATAAAGTGAGATTGGACTGAAATTGAGATTTGAAATTGAACTTTGATGTACTTTTTCAAGGAACGTGAATAGTTAGCATGCAGGTACAGCAAGGAAAATGGCATTTTAGTCTTAGTGCAAAGGGATTGGAGTATAGGAATAAGGAAGACTTGCTGCCATTGTACAGGGCTTTGGGTGGTCCACACCAGGAGTGAAGGGTACAGTTTTGGTCTCCATAATTAGGGAAGGACACACTTGCATTGCATTAACACACAAAGAATCATGGTGCATGGGGTAAGAGGGCTTTCCAAGAAAGAGGCAGAGTAAACTGTGCCTGTACACTCGTGAGTTTGTTTAACATTTAAAGTTTGTTTATTAGTGTCCAATTAGGCTTACATTAACACTGCATTGCAGCTACTGTGAAAATCCCGCAATCGCCACACTCCGGTGCCACACTCGGGTACACTGAGGGTGAATTCAGCATGGCCAATGCACCCAACCAGCACATCTTTTAGATGGCGGGAGGAAACCGGAGCACCCGGAGGAAACCCACGCAAACACATGGAGGACGTGTAGACTCCACATAGACAGCGAACCAAGCTGGGAATTGAACCTGTGTCCCTGGCACTGAGGTATCAGTGCTAAACACTGTGCCATGGTGCTGCCCAAAGAATGAAAGATGATCTAATTGAAACATTTAAGATTCTGCAGGGGTTTGACAGAGTAGACACAGTGTGTTTTCCTTGGCTGGGGCAACGATAACATGGACAGCACAGTCTCAGGATAAGATTTCAAAGAGAAACTTCTTCAGTCACAGTTGTGAATCTTTGAAACTGTACCCCAGAGAGTTATAGATGCTCCATCATTGAATATATTTGTAACCAAGATTGATAGATATTTGGACACAAAGAGAATCAAGGGATATGGGAATGGGCAGGAAGGCAGTGCTGAAGAAGATCAGCCATGATCATATTGACTGGTTGAGCAGGTTGGAGGGACAGCACTCCCTCAATGTTGTGCTGCAGTGCTAGCCTTAATTTCCATACTTAAATCCTGCTGTGGCAAAGTGATTCACAGGAGCATTATCAGATAAACCTTTTTATTAAACCAAATAGGTGATATTAGGATGGTAGGCAACTTAAAGAAGTAAAGGGACATGGAGAATTTTAGGGATGGATGCCTAGAGCTCAGGGCATAGATAGCTGAAGGTACTGTTTGCCAACGGTGGGACAGGCAGTGGATGTGCTGTAGGCCAGAATTAGCAAATTAATTAATGCAGGAATAAAGCAGACACAACTGGAAAAGAATGAATTTGCTTGAAGAAAAGAAGCACGTTAAAATACTTTCCTACTTTAAAGGCAACATCCAAATTCAGCTTGTTGTAATAAGCATTACAGTTCCTCATCTAACTCATTGCTGTTAGAATAGAGTCACAGAATTCCTACAGTGCAGAAGGAGGCCATTTGGCCCATTAGGTCGGCACTGACTCTCTGACAGAGCATCATACCAGGCCCTATCACTTGAATCCCAAATATTTACCCCACTAATTCCCCTCCTCCATTCATTTTGGGACACTAAGGGACAATTTAGCATGGCCATTCAACCTAACCTACACACCTTTGGACTGGGAGGAAGCCGGAGCACCTGGAGGAAACCCACGCAAACACAAGAAGGATGTGCAAACTCCACACAAATAGTCACACTTCCAGTGTGAGGCAGCAGTGCTAACCACTGTGCCACCATGCTGTGATCACATGCATGAGATGGCATGGTGGCACAGTGATTAGCACTGCTGCCTCACAATGCTAGAGGCCCGGGTTCAATTCCAGCCTGGGATCACTGTGTGGAATTTGCACATTCTCCTCATGTCTGCGCAGGTTTCCTCCGGGTGCTCCAGTTTCCTCTCTCAGTCCAAAGATGTGTGGATTAGGTTGATTAGTCATGCTAAATTGACTCTTAGTGTCAGGGGGATTAGCGGGGTAAATTGTGGGATTATGGGAATAGGGCCTGGATGGGATTGTGGTCGGTGCAGACCCGATGGGCTGAATGGCCTCCTTCTGCACTGTAGGGATTCTATGTTCATGCGTAAACCTTGACAATAAATAAAAGCAAACATTTTGACTGTGGGAACACCACATACGAGCCTGATTTGACCCTGACATACAAAGATTTCTTCCCAGTATTGTTGTCTAACTGCAGGGAGTACTGCAGGCATTATTGGAGCACCTTTATTATAATAAAACCAAGCCTGCGGTCAGTTTCATCCTGAGACTGTGTTCCATGAAGGGAATGGAATTGTTAGGAGTATGAGTCCAGCCTGGTTTACTTTTCTTTAATGCCGTCTTTGCGCCATTGTATTGTAATTTGCAACATGGCCATGGAACTACGCTGAATCCTGTTCAGATCTGAAGAAGATAATTGGGGTGGCAAGGTATAAAGATGTTGACATTAGCAAAAAAACATGTTTCAAAATGATGTTTATATGTGTAAACTACTTGGAGATCTTAGCATTCCGAGTAATCAGTGTCCTGATTATATAATTATAGCACAGCATTGAATATGTGTGCTGCAAGTGTCATTCAAATGTCATTACTTTGTATTGTGTTGAACACCTCAATGAATCTGAATGCTTAATTCTTCCATATGACATTTCTATGCTATTTAGCAGAAGCATTAAACCTACGCTTGCATACAAATGCTAACCAAACATCATTTCAAGCCATATATTTGCTTGCCGCGGCTAACTAGACGCAGTTTTGCTGACAATTTATGGACCTTAGTAATGATTCATTGATTTTAATATGCACAATTCATTGCACCGAAGGGAGAGATATTTTCCCCCACAAAATAATAAAATTGCCTGTCTCGCTTTATGTTGCTTTGAAACAATGGTGCGCAGTCCAACAAATAGCCTGGGAAAGCATGGGTGACAGTAACGCTCCATCCAAAGCAGACGGATCCTGGATGAGATCCAAAAGAACTGGGGTAATATTTCAAACAACAACAGAAAGAGTCAAGTCGGATTCACCTGACAACTCTATTTGTGAGCCTATCAACTGCATCCAGAATTACTCAAGAGCTTAGCTGCTAAGTGCATTGGCAAATGAGCTTCAGAGGAGGAGAAGGTCCTCATTTTTTGAGTCCTGGACATGCTGAATTAGAAATTAGAAGCAAAAATAGGCCATTCGGCCCTTCGAATTTCTTCCCCGTTCATTTTCATCATGGCTGACCATCAAATTCATGTCTTGATCCTGCCTTCCCCCCACATATCCCTTGATCCCTTTAGCCCTGAGAGCTGTATCTAATTTCTTCTTGAAATCACACATTGCTTTGGGCTCAACTACTTCCTGTGATAGTGAATTCCACACTTTCACCACCCTCTGGATGAAATTTCTCCTCACCTCAGTCCTAAAAGGTTTATCCCTTATCCTCAAACTACGACCACCACCAGCCCCCCCAACTCCGAGTTCAAAACTCCCCCTTCATTGGGAAGGTTCTTTCTGAATGTACCCTTTCGAATCCTGTTAAGAATTTTCTGACTTTCCATGAGAGTTTCTGTGAGATAGTTTCTATGGGATTATGGTGGTAAGGTCTGGGTAGAATTGTGGTCAGTGCAGATTCAAAGGGCTGAATGGCCTCCTTCTGCACTGTAGGAATTCTATGATGTATCCCCTCTCACTCTTCTAAACTCCAATGACTATAATTGTAACCGACTAAGTCACTGATCTGATGGACCAACCATCCCAGGACTTAGCTAGTGAATCTCTGTTGCATTCTCACGATACGTGCCCACTCTTCCTCAGGTAAGGGCACCAAAACTGCACACAATACTCTTGGTGTGGCCTCACCAATGCCCTACTAGCTGAAGAGGCCTTGGTGGTGCTACAATCAGCTCTGGGACAAGTGACCAGAAGAAAATGAAAACAGCTAAGGCTTGCCTGCCAGTCATTGTTCTTGTTGGCATTTCTGTGTACAGAGATATTGGCTAAGGGTGGGGTGAGGGATGAAACCACTGAATCACCGGTGGAATTCTTAACCCACCGATGGCTACAATGGCAGAGGGAGAATTCAGCATGCTTATACTAATGTGAATCCCACTGGAGACCGGTGTGAAAGCGATTTGCATCCTTCTGTTGGGGTGCAGATGAAAGCCTGACCGGAATTTTCTCCCCATGTCTGATTTTCCACAACACCAGTGGGAAAAGAAGTCCAGACTAACATGGTGTGAAGAAGTCCAGGCTTTCCTGAAGAAGGCCTGGGGTTAGGGATGGAGGCCACCACAAACCCTGTACCCTGGAACACCACAGCAGTGGGCATGGGGAGCATCTATCAGGTGGATCTTCCAGTTTCAGCATCTCAAGGAGGTCCATCTTCCAGCCTCAGATTGTTCCTGGAGCTCTATCTTCCAACCTCAGAGTGTTCATGAAGATCCATCCTCCAACCTCAGAGTGTTCCTGGAGGTCCACTTCAGCTCACTCATAAAGAATAGCCACTTAGGAGAGCTACTGGAAGGTGGCTGCTGCTTATGAAGCCAGAACCTGGAGTAGTTTAGGGGAGGAAAGTTACCTTTGGAGGAAGTAACTTGGGAAGTTTGGAGAAAATAATGCATTGTTTTAAGGGGTATGAAGCTAAAAGTGCTGTAAGGACAGAATTGAAATGAGATTCATTATCAATCCGTCAGGGATACTATCAGACTCAATACTATATAGTAACCATTGAGATATACATTTCCTTAAATTATGTAAATTAATTCTTTCTTACCTGTGAAGAAGTTACTGTTTGCAAGCTTCTGCGATAATTTGATGCTGCTGTCATTTCCAAAATAGTCATTTCATCAGATTTGAAATTAATATTTTCTAAATGCCAATGCACAGAATCTCTTCATTTTGCTGCGTATATTTTGGCCAGTTCATTGTTTCTCTGTGCTCTTTCTTAGCTCAGTCTCCTAACATTCCTAACAATGTTCGATCTTTGCAAATTCCTTTTAGTATTCAGTTTGCATCCGATTTATTCATTAGCTGTTCTCTTTTCTGAATTCAAACATGCCTTTTTTTTGGCATATTCTGTGACTTCTTGGAAGCTCTCTGCTCAGTAGTTGTGTTGCTTTCTCCTTGACATCAACTTCATTCTTCCTGGTCAATGTGTTTTTAATCTCACTTACTGGCATTTTTTAACTGAGAATGTTAACTACTCAGAAAATAGAAATTGACTCTGTCCACCCTTGTGGGGTGGCATGGTGGCAGAGTAGTTAACACTGCTGCCTCACAGTGCCAGGGACTCAGGTTCGATTCCACGCCTGGGTCACTGTCTGTGCAGAGTCTGCATGTTGTCTGTGTGGGTCTCCTCCGGGTGCTCCAGTTTCCTCCCACAGTCCGAAATATGTGCTGGTTAGGTGTATTGACCACGCTAAATTCTTGTGACTAGGGGATTTTCACAGTAACTTAATTGCAGTGTTAATATAAGCCAACTTGTGACACTAATAAATAAGCTAAACTAAAACACCAATACACCTAATCAGATGTGCTGGTTAAGTGCATTGACCGTGTTAAGTTCTCCCTCAGTGTACCTGAATAGGTGTAGTGTGGAGACTAGGGGATTTTCACAGTAACTTCATTGAAGTTTTAATGTAAGCCCACATTTGACACTAATAAATAAATTTAAAACTTAAATATACTTGTTACCCTAAGATTGTGGCCATGGAAATCCATTTGCACTGCTCCAACTCACCTCCTCCAACACCTCTCTCCTTCAACATCCTTCCTCCCCTCCTCCCTCCCTGCTGTGTACCCACATGTAAACAACAGCTTTGACGCATTTAAGGATTTCCCTGTTTTCAGCATTCAGGTAGTCAGTTAGCTGCCTCTCATCCTGCTGCTATCCTCAGCTGCCCTCTGCTCAGCTCTTCCCTTGAAAATGCTTTATTGTTACTCTCTTGAAATGAAAATCCTCCTTCTGTTCCTTAATCACTTTCCTTCCCATCTCCATCTTGACTTGGACAAATATTCTCAGCTGCTTCACCTCCTGAGCCTGTCTTCTCTCATTCAAAACTGCTACAATCTTCTTGCTCCTTCCCGTGAGATAAGCTTTCCACCATCAGTCTTGATTCCTAGTATTGGCTTTTAACTTTATTTATTACTGTCACCAGTAGACTTACGTTAACACTGCAATGAAATTCCTGTGAAAATCCCCTATTCGCAACACTCCGGCATCTGTTTGGGTACTCTGAAGGAGAATTTAGCATGGCCAGTGTACCTAACAAGCACGTCTTACGAACTGTGGGAGGGAACTGGGGCACCTGGAGGAAATACATGTGGACATGGATAGAATGTTCAAACTCCACACAGACAGTGACCAAAGCCGGGAATCAAACCCGGGTCTCTGGCGCTGTGAGGCAGCGGTGCTAACCACTGTGCCGCCCCAAGGTGGTGTGTTGTCCAACATGGTCATTTGTACTTATGAACATGCAAATATTCAAAGTAAGAGCAAAGTAAGCCATTTGGCCCCTCAAGCGACCACCATCATTCAATCAGACCATGGCTGCTCTGCTCACATTTCAAATTTCACATTCCCATCTACCCCGATAACATTTGATTGCCTTGCTTAACAAGAATGCATCTCCTTCTGCCTTAGAAATATTCCGTGAATATTTTTCTCTGCCTCCACCACCTTCTGAGGTGAAGAATTCCAAAGTCATTGAATATATTTAAGAGAGTGCAGCAAAGTTCCACTGGATTGATTCCTGGGATGACAGGATTCATATATGAGGAAAGATCAGGTTGACTGGGCCTCTATTCAGTGGATTTAGAAGAATGAGAAGGGGTCTAATGATTTAAATTTGCTTTGTTATTGTCACGTGTTAGATTACGGTGAAAAGTAATTATGCAGACATGGGGAGAACGTGCAGACTCTGCAATGAAGAGTGACCCAAGCCAGGAATTGAACCTGGCTCCCTAGCTCTGTGAGGTAGCAGTGCTAACCTCTGAGCCACCAAGATACCTTGATTCTCTCAGAGGGTTGTGGAAGTTTGACTCTTGAGTATGTTTAAAGCGGATAGCAACAACAATGGCATGAAGAGATATGTGGATAGTGTGGGGAATCACATTGAATGGCAGAGCAGGCATGATTTGCTCAATGGCTTCTTACTCCTGCTTCTATATCCTCAAGTTTCTGACCATTTATACTACAGTTTCCAGGTCTTCAAAAGCACCGAAGCATTCCTTATTACAGTCACAAATTGCATCCTCTGGATGTGCCCTTGGGGCTTTTCCCTTTCTTGTCCTTCTCGACAGCTCGAAAGACTTTGACATGGTCCCATGGTCATTCCGCAGCACCTCTGGAGAACAAAGTTTATAGACGACGATGTATTAAAGGTCAAAAAATATCTGGATAGAAAAGTATGAAATATTTCTCATATTTTATGAAGCAAATTGACCTTCACAGTTCCCAGCACACACCATGCATTTCTGAGTGTTTTCCAGATTGGGTTCCATAATTGCAGGTTGCATATAAATAAAAACTTAACATTTTAAGTCTGGGCCTTAAAGCAATATGATTTTCCCTGTGAATCTTTGAGGGGGAAAATACTCTTGAGCTTTGCTTCTGTATTCATAATGTGAAGTGCAGGCATGCCATTAATGTTGTCCAAGTATCATTATATTTGTAAAACAACCTCTATTGGAATGAGTAATTGAAATTTACTCTCAAACACAATTGCTTTTTCACTTTAATTAGGATTAACTTCTGAACGGTATTAGGTACTTGAGCAGAAACAGTTTGAGCATTAAACAGAGAGCAGGTACTTAAGCTTCAGAGCAAAACCATTCATCTTGCAACCTAAATGCGCTTCTCCCCAAACAAGAACAGCGGTGAGCACTGCTGCCTCACAGCGCCAGGGACCTGGGTTTGATTCCCAGCTTGGGTTACTAACCTGTGCGGAGTTCACATGTTCTCCCCGTCTGCATGGGTCTGCTCTGGTTCCCTCCCACAGTCCAAAGCTGGGCAGGTTAGGTCAATTGGCCATGCTAAATTGCCCATTACTGTCTTGGTTAGCTGGATATACCATGGTAAATGTGTAGGGTTACACAACAAGGGAGAGGGCCTGGATAAGATACTATGTCAGAGAGTCAGTACAGACTTGATGGGCTGAATGACCCCTTCTGCACTGTAGGGATTCTATGAAATGCTCAGGAGATCAGGCAACATTTGTGAATAGAATCAATGGGAGAAATTTTAACTTCATTGATCTGGTGGGAAGTCACTGGATCAGCTGGAATGTCCCCATATTCCACATTGTCTTCAATTGGAAGGAAAATCAACATTGCACCAATCCCATCAGTCTCGTCACTGGCAGAAGAGGTGAAAATTGGTCCCTTTGGATGATGTGTAAAAATCTCTGGATTCCACCTGGCAAGTCAATTTACAACTCTTCCCAACATTTCAGCTCGATGACCTCTTGTCAGGACTTCGCCCCACTTCTTTGAAATTCTAGCCATGTCCTTTCTCTCTGATTCAGGTTTCTTCCCACTCTCTGATGATGGATTGATCAATCCCACATAAACAGCAAGGTGGCAACAAAAGAATAGAACATCACAAGTTTTAAGAGCACTATCCAAGAAAGGAGGGAGTCAGAAAACAGGAAACTATCAGCCAGTTAGCTGAACGTCAGCTACATCATAGAATCACTATCATGCAGAAGGAGGAAGTTTAGCCCATTGAGTCAGCACCTAACACATTCCCACCCTGGCCCTATTCCCATAACCCATCATATTTACCTTGCTAATTCCCCTGACACTAGGGTTAATTTAGCATGGCTAAATCAACCTAACCTGCACACCTTTGGACTGTGGGAGGAAACCGGGACACCCGGAAGAAACCCACAAAGACATGGGGAGAACGTGAAAACTTCACACAGATAGTGGAAAATGCTAGAATCACGTTCATTCAAGGATAGTCAATGTGGTTTTGTGAAAGGGAAATAATATTTGTCAAGTTGATCAGTGTTTTTTTATTCATTTGTGGGACATGGGCATGCCGTTCATCGAGAAGGAAACAAGAGAGTGCAGAATGTAGTGTTACAGTCATAGCTAGGGTGTAGAGAAAGATCAACGTAATGCAAGGTAGGTCCATTCAAAAGCCTGATGGCAGCAGGGAAGAAGCTGTTCCTGAGTCGGTTAGTACATGACTTCAGACTTTTGGATCTTTTTCCTGACGGAAGGAGTGAAAGAGAATGTCTGGGGTGCATGGGATCCTTAATTATGCGACTGTTTTGTTGAGACAGTGGAAGGGTAGACGGAGTCAATGGATGGAAGGTTGGTTTGCATGATGGATTGGGCTACTTTCACAAGCTTCTGTAGTTTCTTGCAGTCTTGGGCAGAGCAGGAGCCATACCAGGCTGTGATTCAACTAGAAAGAGTACTTTTTATGGCGCATCTGTAAAAGTTGGTGAGAGTCATCAGTGACACACCAAATTTCCTCAGTCTTTTGGGAAAGTAGAAGCATTGGCGGGCTTTCTTAACAAAAGTGTTGGCATGGGAGACCAGGGCAGCTTGTTGGTTCGCTCACATGAAGCAGAGAGTAGGGGTAAATGGGTAATTTTCACTTGACAAGTTGAGTGCCATGGACATCAGCTCTGGGGTCTCAACAATTAATATCAATGTCTTGGATGGAAGGAGTGTATATATGGTAGCTAACTATGCTGATGACTCAATGATAGGTCAGAATGTAAATTGTCAAGAGGACATAAAGAGTCCATAAAGAAATATAGATAGGTTAAATGACTGAGCAAACATTTGACAGATTGAGTATAATGTGGGAAATCATGCACTTGTTCAGAATCTGAACGAATAGAGAAGCAGTATGTTATTTAAATAGAGAGAGAATGTCCAACTCTACATTTCAAAGGGAGCTGGAACACAATTCATTGAAAGTTAGCACGTGGATATGGCCTGTGAATAAGAAAGCAAATGGAATATTTGGTCCAGATTTTCAACCGTGGGTCCAGTGCACAGAGTCTGGAGATTTCCCATCCCAGGCATTTGTGCTCTGACACTGTGTTTGAGTAAATAAAAGAAAAACAATTACATAGGGGGAGGTGATTCTCCCAGCCCACTGGGATGTTCTAGCATGGTCACAGCTTCCACGTGTCTCTGTCCACCAGATTTCCTGCGTTGTCAACTCTGCGCCAGAAATTGGCATTTATAAAATGTAAATTCAAATTTAAGTCCCATTAGCAGGCCCAGAACTGAAGTCTCTGAGCCATAGAAACCTCTCCCAACCCCTCTCCCTCCTCCAACCCCCGCACCCCGCCCTGCTCCCCTGGGCCAGGAATGTTTCACTCTAGTGGGATCTGTAGCTGGAGTGAAGGGAGGCCATGGAGGATCCCAGGAGCCTGACAGTGCCAGCCTGGCTCCCTGGCACTGCCCATGAGGCAAAGTTGCAATGCCCAAGGGGCATCTTGGCACTGCTCACCAGGCAGAGCCAAGGGGGCTGGGCCAGTTGGGGCAGAGTTTTTTGGGGGACAGGGCCTGTGGGGAGGGGGGAGATTGGTGGAGATGAGGGGTCCCTCTGCAATTCTTCACTTGGGATCAGTGACAGAGGGCTGATTGGGGCTGGCTATCAGGATGGTTGGGGGGGGGGGTGGAAGGGGCATATTGGCCTGTCCAGATTGTGGGGGATGGGTTGGGACTGCTAATGGGGGAGGGGAGATTAGGAGATCTAGACTGAAAGGAGAGAGGGGAGAAATCGAGGTGGGCCTGCAGGGATGGTGGGGTTGAGAGATGGTGACCTCAGAGGATGGGGGGGATCAGAGGGGCAGCATCACAGGGTCACGAGCCTGGCCAGCGATAGGGAGGCCAGCAGCGGAGGGCTACTGTTCATGCGCCAATCTTGGTGTTGACAGATTGGCGCATGCGCAATGACCTACTCAGCACTGTGCTGCCCGCCTCTCTAGTAGGCCCTGTCCACCGTTCTTTTGTTAAAATTCACGCCAGGATACTCTGTGATGCACAGAGTGTGACAGCTTCATCGTGAAAGTTGCACTAAAACAAACACCATCATTTACTCCATGTTTTATATGAATGCGGCAGTTAGAACATTTTTGGGAGAATCCCGGCCATGATTCCAGTTCTCACACATCACCTCCTCACATCAGCACATGCATCAGATGACTAGCCATGTCAACAGATGCCAACCCATGCCCATCCACCCAACCCTCATGGCCTTTCATACTCTGGTGCCAAATCATGCCTCTTTACCCATGCGAACAGCTCCTATGCCTCTTGGTCAACTGGGTCCTAACTCATACAAATGAATGCCCCTAATACACCACCCATGCCCTTACCCCACTCTATTCAAGTATTTTCAGCTTTGACAACAATGATAGCTTTGACACTTCATGAACAGCTTCACCATCCCTAGACAGTTGCTTGACAGCTTGACAGTTCATTGACAGTTCCTTGATAGTGGTCCAATTCCTTGACAGATGGACTCCAGTGATTTTGTGTGTAAACAATGCATAATCATGTTTAATTTTTGCGATCCTAAAAGTGTCTTACCTCTTCCAAAGATATTCCAGGACCCTAGCTGAAAGGGTATCATGGCTATCCAAAGATCAAGAAGATCAGAACTCTTCTTACTTGGCCTATTCTATGCATTCCAGGATTCATTGAACCAGTGTTCAAAAATCAGGAGTGAGTTGGGGTATCTGATGCTTTAAATGAACTTCCAGGATTTGTGCATGTGCAAACCTTGGCCCAACTCAAAACCTACTCCCACAAACCCTAGAGAGGTTGAGGAAAGGATTGCGGAGACGATCCTGGTTAGGAGTGAAAGTAATAGGGTAATTGTTATGGGGGACTTTAACTTTACTAATATTGATTGGAATTGCTATAGCTCTAGCTCGTTAGAGGAGTCAGTTTTTGTACAAAGCGTGCAGGAAGGTTTTTTGACTCAGTATGTAGATAGGCCAACTAGAGGTGAGGCTATATTGGATTTGGTGCTGGGAAATGAGCCAGACCAGGTGCTAGACTTGGAAGTTGGTGTGCATTTTGGTGATAGTGACCACAATTCAGTTACGTTCACCTTAGTGATGGAAAGGGATAGGCATGAACCTCGGGTCAGTAGTTTTAGCTGGGGGAAGGGTAATTATGAGGCTATTAGGAGAGAATTAGAAAGCATAGGTTGGACTAGGAGATTACAGGGACTGGGAACGTCCGAAATGTGGAGTTTTTTCAAGGAGCAGCTACTGCGAGTCCGTGATAGGTATGTCCCTGTCAGGCAAGGAGGAATTGGTAGGGCTAGGGAACCGTGGTGCACTAAAAAAGTTGATTCGTTGGTTAAAAAGAAAAAGGAGGCTTATGTTCGGATGAGACTTGAGGGCTCAGGTAGTGCATTAGAAAGCTTTAGATTGGCTAGGAGGGAGTTGAAGAGTGAGCTAAGAAGGGCTAAAAGAGGACATGAGAAGACTTTGGCTGATAGGATTAAGGAGAATCCTAAGGCGTTCTATAGGTATGTCAAGAACAGAAGGTTGGTTAGGGCAAGATTAGGGCCAGTTACAGACAGCAGAGGGAAGTTGTGTGTGGAACCGGAAGAGATTGGAGAGGCATTGAACCAATATTTCTCTTCGGTGTTCACGCAGGGGGAAATGAATATAGCTGAGGAGGACACTGGGTTGCAGGGGTGTAAAATAGACAGTATTGCAGTTGATAAGGGGGATGTGCTGGATATTCTTGAGGGTTTGAAAATAGATAAGTCCCCTGGTCCGGATGGGATTTACCCTAGGATTCTCTGGGAGGCAAGAGAGGTGATTGCAGAGCCTCTGGCTCTGATCTTCAGGTCGTCGTTGGTCTCTGGTATAGTACCGGAAGATTGGAGGATAGCGAATGTTATCCCATTGTTTAAGAAGGGAAACAGAGACTTCCCCGGGAATTATAGTCCGGTGAGTCTTACTTCTGTTGTGGGCAAGGTTTTAGAAAAAATTATTAGGGATAGGATTTATAGTTATTTGGAGAGTAATGAATTGATTGGAGATAGTCAGCATGGTTTTGTAGCGGGTAGGTCGTGCCTTACTAACCTTATTGAGTTTTTTGAGAAAGCGACCAAAGAGGTGGATGGGGGTAAAGCAGTTGACGTGGTATATATGGATTTTAGTAAGGTGTTTGATAAGGTTCACCATGGTAGGCTTCTGCAGAAAATGCAGATGTATGGGATTGAGGGTAATCTAGGAAATTGGATCAGGAATTGGCTAGCAGATAGGAGACAGAGGGTGGTGGTTGATGGTAAATATTCGTCATGGAGTTCGGTTATGAGTGGTGTGCCTCAGGGATCTGTTTTGGGGCCACTGCTGTTTGTAATTTTTATTAATGATCTGGATGAGGGTATGGTTGGGTGGATTAGTAAATTTGCTGATGACACCAAAGTCGGAGGTGTGGTAGATTGTGAGGAAGGGTGTCATAGTTTGCAGGGAGA
The DNA here is from genome assembly GCF_965287045.1 of Carcharhinus amblyrhynchos. Classification (NCBI taxonomy): domain Eukaryota; kingdom Metazoa; phylum Chordata; class Chondrichthyes; order Carcharhiniformes; family Carcharhinidae; genus Carcharhinus; species Carcharhinus amblyrhynchos. The sequence goes on from NC_137328.1 coordinate 9,622,193, forward strand.
CTTAGACAGGTTGCAGAGCTGGGCCGAGAGGTGGCGGATGGAGTTTAATGCGGAGAAGTGTGAGGTAATTCACTTTGGTAGGAATAACAGATGTGTCGAGTATAGGGCTAACAGGAGGACTTTGAATAGTGTGGATGAACAGAGGGATCTAGGTGTATGTGTACGTAGATCCCTGAAAGTTGGGAATCAAGTAGATAAGGTTGTTAAGAAGGCATACGGTGTCTTGGCGTTTATTGGTAGGGGGATTGAATTTAGGAGTCGCAGCGTCATGTTGCAACTGTACACAACTCTGGTGCGGCCGCACTTGGAGTACTGTGTGCAGTTCTGGTCCCCACATTACAGGAAGGATGTGGAGGCTTTGGAGAGGGTGCAGAGGAGGTTTACCAGGATGTTGCCTGGTATGGAGGGGAAGTCCTATGAGGAGAGACTGAGGGATTTGGGGTTGTTTTCGCTGGAAAGAAGGCGGCTAAGAGGGGATCTTATTGAAACATATAAGATGATTAGAGGTTTAGATGGGGTGGATAGTGATAGCCTTTTTCCTCGGATGGAGAAAGCTAGCACGAGGGGGCATGGCTTTAAATTAAGGGGGGGTAGTTATAGGACGGATGTCAGGGGTAGGTTCTTTACCCAGAGGGTGGTGAGGGATTGGAATGCCCTGCCTGCTGCAGTTGTAAATGCGCCTAGTTTGGGGGCGTTTAAGAGATCCGTGGATAGGTTTATGGACGAAAAGGGATTGGTTTAGGTTAGTGGGTCATTGTTTTTTTTAACTGGTCGGCGCAACATCGTGGGCCGAAGGGCCTGTTCTGCGCTGTAGTGTTCTATGTTCTATGTTCTAAATATAGGAAAGGTCTTTAGGATGGGACTTAGAAAATTCAGGTATATCCATGATTTTTCAACAAGAAGAATAGTCTCTCCATCAAACTACATGTCTGGGCACTGTTATTTTGTTGAAGAGGGAATTGAAGATAAATGTCAGCAAGTGCGTCTCCTGTTGTAATGGGCCTTGCTGACACCGCATCTGTGTGTAGAAGTGGGCAGCATGATGGCACAGTGGTTAGCACTGCTGCCTCACAGTACCAGGGATCCACGTTTCATTTCAGCCTCGGGTGACTGTGCGGATTCTGCATATTCTCCTCGTGTCTGCATGCACTTCCTCTGGGTGCTCCGGTTTCGTCCCGCAATCCAAAAACTATGCCGGTTAGGTGGATTGGACATGTTGGATTGTCCCTTTGTTCGTAATGGATTAGCCACGGTAAACATGTGAGATAGGGTGGAGGGGAAGGTCTGCAGTATGATGCTTTTTTGGAGAGTTGGTGCCGACCCGATGGGCTGGATGGCCTCTTTCTGCACTGTAGGGATTCCATTGTTCTACATTACAAACAGCCCATGGAAGGTTCATGAGACTGGGATGCAGGTCTTATCTTACGAGTACAGAATGAGGCGGGTTGGGCCGATGTCCATTGGAATTTGGAAGAATGAGAGGCTTGAAGACATTTTAGTTAAGTGGATTAAAGAAACACAAACCTTAATGTCTCGATCAAATCGTGTGGTGTTAGTCCTGGAGGAGGGAGCATTTTCAAAAAGGTCCCAAATCAGGTGAAGGACAATGCCATTCTCTCGACTTACGCAGTGCCAACAATATGTTTCAATCCCAAACTCCATGAAGTGTCCTTTACAGAACAAAGGTGGCACTTTTCAATTTGCTGGGCGTTGTCATGTGACTTCAATGGTATGACTGTTAATTAAGCGGTAGACAGGGCAATAAGATTTGGTGGTTCCTATCCACCAGGAAGTGTATGGAATGTTCAATCACAATTTGCAGAGCATGTCAGTCAAAAAGAGAATGTTTCCATCCCCAAGGATTTCTTTTTGCTTTAGAACTGAGTGCCAAAGGCAAAAAAAAACAAACATACAGCCCACTGTATCAAGCTAAAGGTTCACTGAATACTGTGAGGTATTCAAGTTTCACCCCAGAATTTCTTCATTTTTACAGAACGATCCAATTGTTATTCCCGCAGTTTTACCGTAAGGTTATTGTAAAATGCAGGGGAGGCGGTGGATGATTGGTATTATCGCTAAACTATTGATGTGGAAACTCAATGAATGTTCAAGGGACCCGAGTTCGAATCCTCCCATGGCAGGTGGTGGAATTTGAATTCAATAAAAAAAGAAATTGGGAATTAAGAATCTACTGATGACCGTGAAACCATGATCGATTGTCGGAAAAACCCATTTGGTTCATTAATTTCTTTAGGAAAGGAAATCTGCCGTCCTTACCTGGTCTGGCCTACGTGTGAATCCAGAGTCCCAGCAATGTGGTTGACTCTCAACTGCCCTGGGGCAAATAGGGATGGGCAATAAATGCTGGCTCATGTACCAGAAATTAATAAAAAAAGTTCATTCCAAAATTTCTTCTGGGGCGACACGGTAGCACAATCGTGAGCAGTGCTGCTTCACAGCTCCAGGGACCAGAGTTTGATTCCCAATTTGGGTCACTATCTGTGTGGAGTTTGCACATTCTCCTCGTGTCTACGTGGGTTTCCTCCCACAGTCCAAAGATGTGTGGGTTAGGTTGATTAGCCGTGCTAAAATGGCCCCTTAGTGTCTTGAGATGTGTAGGTTAGAGGGATTAACAGCTAAATATATAGGGATATGGGAGTATAGCCTGGGTGGGGTTGTGGTCGGTGCAGACTGGATGGGTCAAATGGTTTCTTTCTGCACTGTAGGGTTTCTATGATTCTATGATTTTTTTTGGACTTTGATAAAGATCCAGTTGTTATTCCTTCAGTTTCACTGTGAGGCTATTGTAAAATGCAATTCATTGTCAAATGCCCTGCTTGTTCTGCGCTAAGATAGATTGTGTTTAAGTCCTTTGTTCTACTTTCAGTGTACTTTGATATGCTCAAAGATTCCTTTGTGGGGTGGATTATATACCTCGGTTTCAAAACAATCATTGGGAACCTTTGTAATTTGTGAAACTGCTTCATGTTGTCATTCTTGATGCTTTGGAAATGAGTAGATCAAAGTTATTGCACACACAAAGAAGATCAGATTAGTTTTTACCTTACCTTCCGAGCACAGCCAACTGTGTATTTCATCTCGATCAGTTTATAATTATGTTCATCATCTACTAATTAATAAAACAACAGGAGAGTTATATTTCCTTTTACCAGCTGGCAGATAATGCCTTCTTTGACAATCATCGTAGAATCTTTGGGTCCTATTTTACCAAGTTGATTCCAAGTGCTTGGCAGACTTGAAACTGAGAGTGTTTCAGGTCTGACTTTTAGACTCGTCCTGAGGCGCTCCAATACGCACTCTGCCTGAAAAAGTATCGACGATTCTGAATCGCGCTGCACAAACCTGTGGATGGGGCTTATTGCGCCTGAAATACTGCAGCTCCGATCGATGCCCCCCAACACGCACACGCAGAAATAAAAGATAAAATGCGGCTTCCTGCCACATCGATCCCGGGCCACATAATGCCTCCCCCTGATCCCCACAGACGTTGCCCCACCCCCCACAACATTATTCACCCCTTTATCCCAATAATTCCCAGCCACCAAGACACATCGCGGCCCCCCCTCCCCCTTCCCCCGCACTGATCTCAGACAGTGTAGCAACGGACCTCCATCCCCCCCATCAATCTCAACAGAGAGACGTTGGATTCTTGGCACCTACCCCCTCATTAAGTGGAGCACCTGAATTGGACTTTTATGGAGCATATCTGTTTCACGCCAATCCTGGGTGGGTGAACGCAATGGTAAAAGGGAGAAGAGACGGTAAAGTTGGATGTGCAGCCCATGAAGTTAATTTAAATGCATAGAAATGCATTTAAAATCGATGTCACGCCAGTTTCGGGCGTGGTTCCAATTGTGGCCTTGGTAAAGGGAGAACAGGCACTGAGGCAGGCATGGATTGCGTTACTTCCCTCATGCCCAACTTTACCAAGTTTTTGTGCCCAATCGAAAAATTGGGCCCATAGAATCCCTGCAGTATGGAGGGAGGTCATTCGGCCCATTGAGTCTGCACCGAACACAGTCCCACCCAAGTCCTATCCCCAGAAGCATTAGCGGAATGCCAAATGAATTCCACCCCAACCTCCAGTAGGCTCCCCGGTCCGCCATGGTGGGAAACAGCGGAAGATCCCACAGGAAATTCATACCAGCATGAAACCAATTTTTGGACCTTCTGCCAAATTCCTCCTCTACCCCACTCGCCTTTGAACCTGCTGGTGGGGCTTTGGGAGGACTCCACCCCGGGATTCGAACTTCGAACCTTTCCAGTCCAACAAGCTTACGATCTCATGTTACAAGGCAGGTCAGATACTTTTAGTGTTTTATGAAGCTTACCTGATGTACAAATTTTAAAGTCTAAATTTTATTTATTGGTCACAATTGAGGCTTACATTAACACAGCAATGACATTACTGTGAAATTCCATTTACGTTGAATTTTAGCTAGGGTGAGCATGAGAGATTTCACTTCAGGCGATCCATGAAGAACTTTTATCAAAAAAAGAACTTAATTAAGAACATTCACCATATTCAGATTCACCGCTCTTCAGCCAGAGAGTGGTGAATCTGTGGAACTCTTTGCCACAGAGGGCTGTGGAGGACAGGTCATTGAGTGCCTTTAAGACAAAGACAGATAGATTCTTGATTAATAAGGGGATCAGGGGTTGTGGGGAAAAGGCAAGAAAATGGGGATGAGAAATAAATCAGCCACGATTGAATAGAGAGCAGACTCAGTGGGCCGAGTGACCTAATTCTGCTCCTATGTCTTATGATCTGATGGAAAGTAAGACAATTAGCAAGAACTTTTAACAATTAAAACAAGAAACACAGCAACAATGATAGTGTGTAACTCTTAAGGCAATATCTCTAATGTGTTCCAACCAATGCCAATATTCAAATAAACAAAACCCTCCAAAATAATACAATATAGCATTGGTTAATGCCCACTTGTTACAGGAAACTTCCCTCCTGGGTTGAATGCTGAAAATCCCCTGTGAAGTAACTCAGGAGAGGTTGTAGTTGAATCTGTTCCCCAAAACACAGCTTCTTTAAGGCAGAACCAAACAAAGAGGAAAAAGCAAGGAGAGAAAGAAACTGCTCCTTAACTTGTTGCTAAACTGCTTCCCAAAATGAAACTGGAGCCCAGCTTAGCTCCACACCCAATGACATCACTGAAGTTGTAAACTACATGATTTTAAAAAAGCCTTTCTTAAAGGTACACTCACATGACGCTCACTAAGCTGACTCTCTGAGCTTTGGTTTATCAGTATTTATCTGGTGAATTGGGCCACTGTCTTTCTGCCTCAATTGATAATGTCAGAGCTTCAATTCCCTTGCGGGGCAGAACATTTGAATGAACAATCAATATTGTTGATTCTCTTTCTGCCGATGTGTTCTCTGACAGACTCCTGATGGGGCTACATCTGCTTCGCTCGAACTTTACTAGATCTGCGTTTGTATTCCCTGGCACGGTTGGTGGGTTAATCGGTCCAGGGGGAGTGATACCTGCATCTGAAAGATGTGACTCATTATTCCTGAGTGTTTTTGTGTAAATGCAGATGAATGTCTCTATATTCGTAAAAGGCTTATGTGCACATTGCACTAATCAGCATTTGCTTTTGAAGAACGTCCCCATTGCTTATGCATATTTTGTATAAAATAAAAAAAACAGCTTTGGAGTTGAAAGCTGAGACATAACATCAAAATTGGCACTGGACCCATTCCTTTCAGCTGCAATTTCATAGCACAGTACAGCATCTATGGTAGTGTGCATACCATTATCCACAGAAGTCAATACATTTGTAAATTAACCCTCCATGGCTATTTGCCTGCTTCTGTCTCAACTTTTTGTCAACCCGTTCAGGTTTATTGGTTCCATAATGATCCATCTTTTTGTTTGAAGATATTCATTCAGCGACTACATTAGCGTATAAGTTTATTTATTAATGTCACAAGTAGGTTTACATTAACACTGCAATGAATTTGCTGTGAAAATCCCCTAGTCGTTACACTCCGGCGCCTGTTCAGGTATATTAAGGGAGAATTTAGCACAGCCAATGCACCTAACCAACACGTCTTTGGGACTGTGGGAGGAAACCAGAGCACCCGGAGGAAACCCATGCAGACACGGGGAGAACATGCAGGATCCATACAGACATTGATCCAAGCCGGGAATTGAATCTGGCTACCTGGCTCTATAAGGCAGCAGTGCTAACCATTGTGCCATCATGCCACAGTAGTGATAGTCCTAAAAGCTTTCTTTAATGTTATTGAACCTACTGTTACTGTCTGATGCAACGTAGCCTTGTTCTTAAACTGATTGAAGTCAAACAGTTCTATGGTAATCTGCTGGGAATAGATTATGTGGTCTCATCCCAGTTTGGTATCTAAGATTCAAAGATGTGCTCACACAAGTCCAAGTGACACCTGTTCTTACCAATGGTTCTCAGTGCAGAATGGTCTGCTTGACATCCCCAAAGAGTGTTTTCACCCAATATGGATGGATATGGACCAAAATTACTGATCTTAGATTCAGCATATCGAGTACATGTCCAAACGTCAGTCACACAAGTCACCAATCACCTATTATGACATTTGGATTGTCTTGGCTGGAACTCTGTTGAACTGAAATGCTAAAACTTGGACTACATTGAAGTTACAACCCAGAAACAGGTCATAAGTCTCTTCTGGTCTATTCCACTTGTTTATATTCTGCATAAGCCTCCTCCTACCCAACTTCAACCAACCCTATCAACATAACCTCCTAATCCTTTCTCATTCATCTACTCACCTATCTTCCACCTTAACATCCATCCATAATATTCCCTTCAAGTGCTTCTTGTGGTTGCAAATTCCACATTCCAAACACTCTTAGGGCAGCACAATAGTACAATAGTTAGCACTGCTGCATCACAGTGTCAGGAAGATGGGTTCAATTCCTGACCTGGGTCACTGTCTGTGTGGAGTTTGCACGTTCTCCCCGTGTCTGCGTGGGTTTCCTCTGGGTGCTCCAGTCTCCTCCTACAGTCCAAAGATGTGTGGGTTAGGTGCATTGGCCATGCCAAATTGACCCTCAGTTTCGGGGGACAAGCGACTAGGGTAAATGCATAGGGGTTATGAGGATCGAGCGTGGCTGGAATTGTGGTCAGTGCAGACTTGATGGGCCAAATGGCCTCCTCCTGCACTGTAGGATTCTACGTTTGATATGATGATGAATAGAGGAAATCAGAACATGAATAAAAATTCCCGTAAGGCAACAAAATAAGTGGTTTGAAGTTGGCCTTTGTACTTTGAAGAGAAACATTTAGAAATTAGAAAATTGTAAATAATTTAGAAAAGATTTGGTAAGTGTATTTTTAAAATATATTAGCCATAATATATATATAGTATCTTGGCGGGAAGACTGGCTAAGGCTACCGGGGGGACTTTAAACTAGAAAGGATGGGGGGAGGGAACTGTGTTGGGGAAACTGGGACGGAGGAGGTTCGCTCCCAGGTAGGGGAGGACCGCAGGCAGTATGCGAGGGAGGTTAGACAGGTGGTGGAGATGGGAAATGCCCAGACTGAGGGGCTGAAGTGTATATATTTTAATGCAAGGAGTATAGTGAATAAGGTAGATGAGCTTAGGGCGTGGATAGCTGTTTGGGATTGTGATGTGGTGGCCATTACGGAGACTTGGATGTCTCAGGGACAGGACTGGGTACTTCAGGTGCCAGGCTTCAGGTGCTTCAGGAAGGACAGGGAGGGTGGCAGAAGGGGTGGTGGCGTGGCACTGTTGATCAGGGATAGTGTCATGGCTACAGAGAAAGAGGATGTCGTGGAGGGATTGTCTACAGAATCTCTGTGGGTGGAAGTTAGGAACAGCAAAGGGTCAAAAACTTTGCTGGGTGTAATCTATAGGCCGCCCAATAGTGACAGGGAAGTTGAAGTGCAAATAGGGAAACAGATTCTGGAGAGATGTTTTAATAACAGAGTTGTCGTGATGGGAGACTTCAATTTCCCAAACATCGACTGGAATATCCCTAGGGTAAGGGGTATAGATGGGGAGGAGTTTGTTAGGTGTGTTCAGGAGGGTTTCCTGACGCAGTATGTGGACAAGCCTACGAGGGGAGAGGCTGTACTTGACCTGGTACTGGCGAATGAACCAGGGCAGGTGACGGATCTTTCGGTAGGAGAGCATCTTGGATATGGTGACCATAATTCTATCTCCTTCACAATTGCGTTGGAACGAGATAGGATCAGGCAGGCTAGGAAGGTGTTTGTCTGGGGTAAGGGGAGATACGAAGAAGTCAGGAAGTTACTTGGACAAATAAACTGGAAGGAGGCGTTCTTAGGGAAAAGTACCGAAGGAAGGTGGCAGATATTCAAGGAATGTGTGTCTGGAGCTCTGAATGACAACGTTCCGATGAGACGAGGGGGTTTTGGTGGGTCGAGGGAACCGTGGTGCACAAAGGATGTGTTGAACCTAGTCAGGAAGAAAAGGAAGGTGTACAAGAGGTTCAGGGAATTAGGAGATGTTAAAGATCTTGAGGAGTATAAGGACTGTAGGAGGGAACTTAAAAGGGAAATTAGGAGAGCCAGAAGGGGTCATGAGAAGACCTTGGCGAGTAAGATTAAGGAGAATCCCAAGGCCTTCTATAAATATGTGAAAGGTAAAAGGATAAGAAGAGAAGGGATAGGACCGATAAAAGGTGAGGGGGGAAAGGTTTGTGTGGAACCAGAAGAAATGGCGGAGGTGCTTAACGAGTACTTCGCCTCAGTATTCACGGTGGAAGCCGATCTGGGAGATTTTGTTATGGATTTGCAGCAGATGGAAAGGATTGAGTACGTGAATATTAAGGAGGAGGATGTGTTGGAACTTTTGAATTCTATCAAGGTAGATAAGTCGCCGGGACCAGATGGGATGTACCCCAGGATACTGTGGGAGGCGAGGGAAGAGATTGCAGAACCCCTGGCGATGATCTTTGCGTCGTCAATGGAGACGGGAGAGGTTCCAGAGGATTGGAGGATTGCGGATGTAGTTCCTATTTTTAAGAAAGGGAACAGAGATAGCCCGGGAAATTACCGACCGGTGAGTCTGACCTCAGTGGTTGGTAAGCTGATGGAGAGGCTTCTGAGGGACAAGATTTACGAACATTTGGAGAGGTTTGACATGATCAGGAATAGTCAGCATGGATTTGTCAAGGGCAGGTCGTGCCTTACAAGCCTAGTTGAGTTCTTCGATAATGTGACTGAACACATTGACGAAGGAAGTGCCGTGGACGTAGTGTACATGGACTTCAGCAAGGCGTTTGATAAGGTCCCCCATGCAAGACTTCTTGAGAAGGTGAGAGGGCATGGGATCCAAGGGCCTTTGGCCTTGTGGATCCAGAACTGGCTTGCCTGCAGAAGGCAGAGAGTGGTTGTGGATGGGGCTTTTTCTGAATGGAGGTCAGTCACCAGCGGAGTGCCTCAAGGATCTGTTCTGGGACCCTTGTTGTTTGTCATTTTCATAAATGACCTGGATGAGGAAGTGGAGGGATGGGTAAGTAAGTTCGCTGATGACACGAAGGTCGGTGGTGTTGTGGATGATCTGGAAGGATGGCAAAAGTTGCAGCAGGACATAGATAGGATGCAGGACTGGGCGGAGAAGTGGCAGATGGACTTCAACGCGGATAAATGTGTTGTCGTCCATTTTGGCAGAACCAACGGGATGAACGAGTACACTATTAAGGGCAGAAGTCTGAGTAGTGTTGAAGAGCAGAAGGATCTTGGGGTCCGGGTCCACAGGACTCTTAAATCGGCCTCGCAGGTGGAGGAGGTGGTCAAGAAGGCGTATGGTGTACTGGCCTTCATTAATCGAGGGATTGAGTTTAGGAGTCGGGAGGTAATGCTGGAACTTTATAAGACCCTTGTCAGGCCTCATTTGGAGTATTGTGCGCAGTTCTGGTCGCCTCACTATAGGAAAGATGTAGAAGCTATTGAAAGGGTGCAGAGGAGATTTACAAGGATGTTGCCTGGACTGGGAGGCATGCCTTATGAAGTTAGGTTGAGGGAGCTGGGACTCTTTTCCCTGGAGAGACGAAGGTTGAGAGGCGACTTGATAGAAGTTTACAAAATGTTGAGAGGAATAGATAGGGTGGACTCTCAGAGGCTATTTCCCCGGTTTGAAATGGTCGCTACGAGAGGACACAGATTTAAGGTGCGGGGAGGGAGGTTCAGAAGTGATGTTAGGGGTAAGTTTTTCACTCAGAGGGTGGTGAGTGAATGGAATCGGCTGCCGTCAGTGGTGGTGGAGGCGAACTCGCTGGGGTCTTTTAAAAGACTTCTGGATGAGTATATGGGGTTTAATGAGATTGAGGGTTATAGATAGGTCTGTAGGTTGGTAGGTGATGTGGTCGGCGCAACTTGTGGGCCGAAGGGCCTGTTTGTGCTGTAGTGTTCTATGTTCTATGTTCTATGTTCTATAAAATGAGCAACTCTGAGAAAAGGGATTGTTAAGGATTAACCAGATAATGCATGGTGAGTACTCAATTCTTTTAAGCTTTTTATTACCTGCTACCAAGGAGAACAATGAATATCATTATGGTGTTCTGTTGATTCATACAGATAATTATCAATTATAGTTACTTACAGTAAATGAGAATCGAGCAACTTCCTAATCCTTCATTTGCATACATATCCACCAATCATAGCACAGTTTTTTGTCTGTTAAAGTTTAATTATTAGTCACAAAGAAGGCTTACATTAATACTGCAATAAAGTTACTGTGAAACTCTCCTATGTACCACAGTTTGGCACTTGTTTGTGCCAATACACCTAACTAGCATATCTACAGTTTGCCTACCGCCCCAAAAGGTCCACAGCAGATGCCATCTCCCTGGCTCTGTACTCAACCCTGGAACACCTAGATAACAGGGACACCTATGTCGGACTCCTATTTATTGACTATAACTCAGCCTTCAACACTATTATCCCCACAAAACTCACCTCCAAGTTCTGTGACCTGGGCCTTAGCTCCTTTCTTTGTGACTGGCTCCTGAACTCCCTAACTCATGGACCACAATCAAAAAGGATAAGCAACAACACCTCCTCACGATCATCCTCAACACCAATCCCCCACAAAGCTCAAAGGAGGTAATGTGGTGGCTGGTAAGATCTCAAGATCAGAAGCCAGGGTGTGGACAAGGCCAGACATGGAGAACCATTTTGATGTCACCCTCTAGAGACCGCAGGACATTGTGTGGTAAAGTTATGAGAATTATATCGATTAGAAAATCTATAAGGACTGGTGCCATCAGAAGGAGGGGTGTGGAGCTTAGTTATGTGTTATTTAAGACAAGATCGGTTTGGAAGGTTTGAAATGTACTGTTGACTGTGTCAAGGTGCCCTGTCTTCCATATTGGATGTTTAGTTAATCCCTACAGTGCAGAAGGAGGCCATTTGGCCCATCGTGTCTGCACTGACCATAATCCCACCCAGGCCCCATTCCCAGAACTCTACCCATTTACCCCACCAACCCACTGACAACTTAGCACGGCCAATCAACCTAACCTGCACATCTTTGCTTGTTTCACAGTTAGAATGCTGCCTTTAGCATTTATAATTCATAGCATACATTCACTGCAACAATTAATGCTAAAAAACAAATGTTGACGGCAATAAAGAATCAAAATTGAATTAGAAAGTGGGTAAAAACCTTTTATGCCCTATTTCAGGAGAGTAAAAAAAAAGATTAGATTAAGTTGGAAATTACACTAGGTGAGCTGACAGTTACTGTGAAAAGGATGATGGATTGAACCCAGTCGAGTAAAAGCTCAAGCTGGCACAAGTTGCACATTTGGGAAATGTTAAAGATGCTTTACCCTCTCCACACATCAATCTGCCAAATTGTGCGATGCAGATTTTCCAATAGCGAATGCGCCATAATTAACAGCAGTACATTGCTTCCTGGCAGCCCTGGAGCTGTTTTTAATAGACTGCTATAACCTTTATGAAACAGGAGAACTGAGCAAAGGAATGTAGGAGGGGATATTAAGGTTAGGCAAAAGGTTATCAAAAGGCAAATTTGAACCAAGTCTGAAACACATGCTCCAAGACATTTCCCAGCGCTGCTATTCGGCTGGTTATTCTGAGGTATACAAAACAGCAGCGCGAGCTGATTTGTCCTCTGAATTGGATTTTTAACCTCTCTAGAACTGCCAAATCTCCACTGACAGCACTTGCTAATGGTGTGGCCATGACTGGGAGCTCATCCAGCAGAAAATCTAGCACTAAAACCCATGCACAGTTGTGGTCTCCATACCATGAAAAGGACGTCGAGGCAGTACAGGAGTTACAAGGAAGATTTATGAGGATGATCACAGGGCTGAGAGGATATAAGAATCAGGAGAGACCGAACAGGCTGGGACATGGCTTGAGAAAAGAGAAAGTTGAGAGGTAGCCTACGGGAGGCCTTTGAATCGATGAAGCAGTCCAGTCAGATAGATGGGGAAAAAAATGCCTCTGCACGTGAGGAAATTTGAAACTATTGGGATCATAAAATAGCATAGTCACAAACCAATTCAATAAGGAATTTGGGATTTCTTTTCTGTCTTATGAATCATAGAATTCTACAGTGCAGAAGGAGGCCATTTGGCCCAATGAGACTGCAATCTCAACCAGGCCGTATCCCCATAACCCCATGGCATTTACTCTAGGTCTTCCGCCTGATACTAAAGGGCAACTTCAGCACGGCCAATCCAACTAACCCGCACACCTTTGGATTGTGGGAGGAAACTGGAGCGCCCCGAGGAAACCCACACAAACATGGGGAGAATGTGCAAACTCCACACAGTGACCCAGGCTGGGAATTGAACTTGGATCCCTGGTGCTGTGAGGCAGCAGTGCTAACTACTGTGCCACCATTCCGCCCTTATATTTATTAGTGTCACAAGTAGGCTTTACATTAACGTTGCAGTGAAGTTACTGTGAAAATCCCTTAGTCGCCACATTCTGGCGCATGTTCGGGTACACTGAGGGAGAATTTAGCATGACTAATGCACTGTGGATAGAAACCGGAGCACCCAGAGGAAACCCACGCAGACACGGGGTGAAGGTGCAAACTCCACACAGACAGCGACCCAAGCTGGGAATCAAATCCGGGTCCCTGGCGTTTTGAGACAGCAGTGCTAACCACTGTGAGGCAGCAGTGTGAACCGCTGTACCCCATGAAACTGCCTTTGCACCATTCTTATTGATGTTTGGCCTTTGCACATTTCCGAGCTGGATTTTCCAGTTTCCCAAAACCAGAAAATCCCACCCAAGGTCAACGGGACTTTTGCATGATCCATCCACCCCCCCTCGCCTGCTTTAACTTTTGAGGTGGGCAGGACAGAAAAATTCCCCTCTCTGTCTCTAAAATTTAATCCGTCACATCCCCACAAACTATCTCGTTAGCAGATAGAAAGCAAAGAGTTGATATAAATGGGTATTTTTCCAATTGCAGTCAATGACTAGTGGGGTCACTGCTAGGATCCCAACTGTTCATCTTATATGTTGATGATTTGGAAGAGGGAACTAAATGTATTATCTCCAGATAATACATTGCAGATGATACAAAGTTAGGTAGGAGGGTAAGCTTTGAGGAGGACGCAGAGATGTATCAGCATGATTTGGTCAGGCTGACTGCATGGGCATATGCATGGTAGATGCAGTATAGTGTGGATAAATGTGAGGTTATCCACTTTGTTGGCAATAATAGGAAGAAAGATTATTAGTTGAATGGTTGTAAATTGAGAAAGTTGGACACTCAGCAATACCTTGGTATCCTTGTGTACCAGTTGCTGAAAGTAAGTGCATAGGTACAGCAGGCAGTAAAGAAAGCAAATGGTATGTTGGCCTTCATAGCAAGAGGATTTGAGTATGGGGATAGGGATGTTTTACTGCAGTTGTATAAGGCATTGCTGAGGTCACACCTGGAGTATTACACAGTTTTGGTATCCTTATCTGAGGAAGGGCGTCCTTGCTATAGAGGGAGTGCAGCAAAGGTTTACTAGGCTGATACTTGGGATGGCAGGTCTGTCATATGAGGAGAGACTAAATTGGTTAGGATTATACTCATTGGAGTTTAGAAGAGTGAGAGTGGACCTCATAAAAATTTTAAAAATTCTAACAGGATTACACAAGGTAGATTCAGAAAGAATGTTCCCGATGGTAGGGGAGTTGAGAACTAAGGGTCTTTGCTTTACGATAAGGGGTAAACCTTTTAAGACTGAGATGAAAGAAATTTCTTCACCCAGAGGGTGGTGAGTGTGTAGAATTCACTATGACGGAAAGCAGTTGAGGCCAAAACGTTGTGTGGTTTCAAGAAGGAATTAGATATTGTTCTTGGGGCTAAAGGGATTGAGGGATATGGGGGGGAGGAGAGGAGGGATCAGAATATTGAATTTGATGATCAGCCATGATCAAAATAAATGGTGGAGCAGGCTCGAAGGATCAAATGGGGTTGACCTTATGTTTTACAGTAGGACAAGAGGCATCCATATTGCCTGCATTTGGACTATATGTGGCTGAACTAGCAGTCCTTGAATGGAGACTTAAAGCATGCTAGCCAACCCCCCACCCCTGCCAAAAAAAAAGGAACCTGAATGGGTGGCAGGTCTGCTCCACCTTACTCAATGTTGCAATGTTAGCGGTCTTTGTTGGTTCCCTCCCGATCACTCCCTCCTTCCCTCTGAGGAGCTACCTGAGAATCGGTGACACAGAGAACCGAAATTAAAAGGTTCTTCATTAATGAGCTGCCTGGAAAATCTATGGGTGCCTATGGCTTTGCCAGTCTCCCCTGAACAAGATTGTGACTATACACACTGAGACAAATTGCATATGCATGGGAGATGCAGTGTAGTGTAGGTAAATGTGAGATTATCCACTTTGTTGGCAATAATAGGAAGAAAGATTATCAGTTGAATGGTTGTAAATTGAGAGAGTTGGACACTCAGCAATTTGTCTTAGTGTGTCACTACCTAACAAGGTTCTCCTGCATTGTGTCAGTGTTTTCAGGGAAGCCCTATCAACATTTGCAGCGATGCCCTAGATCGTGTCAGTACTTGTTGGGAGCACTTGGAGTGTGTTAATATTTCCAAATAAGTCTCGCCAATATTTTAATGTCCGGTACCTGGATGAATACCTGGCACACTCAAGACCATGGGCCAAGTGCTGGCAAGAGGGGTTCGGTGGGTAGGTCAGGGTCTTTCATGTGTCAAAACCTTGCCCACAGTTTCTGTTGATTAACAGGAGGTCCCATGTTGACAATCCCAATCCCACTTATTCTGCCCAAGGCACTCACATCACATAAAAAGGTCTGAATATGCATAGTGCTGATATCAGTTCGTATCCACCCTTAAGTATTCAAATCAGCAGTACAAGATTAGAAAGTGATAGATTTTGCATAGAGATTGGCAGGATGATTTTCCAGATGTCAGTAACGTAGTTAAAAGTCTGCCAACCTCTGAAAAGATCCAAGTGATGTTAGAATTAGTTGGTAGGAATAGCAGACTGCATTTTCCAACATGAGTTGGAAACACACACTACAAAATATCACAAAACTTTTCTCGGCTGGATGACAAAATCTCAATGAACAGTCAGGCCCTGTCTTAAGTAAAAGCAAATTATTGCGGATGCTGAAATCTGAAACTGAAACAGAAAACGCTGGAAAATCTCAACAGGTCTGACAGCATTTGTGGAGGGAGAATAGAGCCAACACTTTGAGTCAGGATAATCCTTCGGGAGGCTGAGGTTTACCAATGGGCGGCACAGTGGCACATTGGTTAGTACTGCTGCCTCACAGCTCCGGGTTCGATTCCCAGCTTGGGTCACTGTCTGTGAGGAGATTGCATGGTCTCCCCATGTCTGCATGGGTTTCCTCCGGGTGCTCCGGTTTTCTTCTACAGTCTAAAGGTGTGCGGTTTAGGTGCATTGGCCATGTTAAATTGGCCCTTAGTGCCCCAGGATGTGTAGGCTAGAGGGATTAGCAGGGTAAATATGTGGGTTTATGGGGATAGGTGGGATTGTTGACCATGCAGACCCAAATTGCCTTCTTCTGCTCTGTGGGGTTTCTATATTCATTAGTTGACATGTGGGCTGCACACACTGATGGGTGGGAGTTAATGCCCACGCCCATGGTGACTTCAGTGGCAGAGTGAATTTAATCAGGTGGAAGGGGGCTGGGTGGGAAATCCCACCACTTTTGCATCTGCACTGACCAAGACCAGGTCAGGAAGGCTCATGGACAGCTTTCCTGCATTGGCATCACGTCTGGCCATTAATTGGACAATTAATTCACCTCGAAGGGCCATCCTCTCACTGCCGCTGGTATTTACCCAGCAGTAAATGGGGAACTCACCTTGCCAGAATTCCAAAATGCGGCTCAGATTGGGTTGCCTGTGGGCTTCCAGAGGATGGGATCCTCAGTCAAAGGCACTCTGTGACTGATTTATGGACCCGGCATTGGAAGTGGGGAGCCTGCCGAGAGGCACTCTCCCTAGCCTTGCTGCTGACCCTTGCACGCCTCCACTCTATCCCTCCCTCCTCACTGCCATGTGACCCCAATCCCACAATGCCCCTCCCACCATCACTCCCTGTGGCCAGAATCCCTAAATAACCCTTGGCCTCTCCATGGTGCATTACTGGCAACAACCACCACTGTCCCAGTGGTGCTGCCGTGCAATAAAGGCCCATTGGCCTCTGATTGGGTGACAGCTCTTGGCGGGAAAGATATCCACCACCATTATCCTTGACAAAGACCCACCGCAGTCCAGTTAATTGCCTGAGGCAGCAACCCTTCCTGAAAAGAAGCAACACTCCCCATCCACTGGGCAAGATCCTTATCACCTTTGACAAGGTACCACGTGGTAGGTTGTTACATAAGATTAAATCTCATAGGATCCAGGGTGAGGTATCTAAATGGATAAAAATTAGCTCCTTGCCAGAATAGTAAGAAGTCTCACAACACCAGGTTGAAGTTCAACAGGCTTATTTGGTAGCAGAAGCCACTAAATTTCAGAGCGCTGGCTTTTGCTAGCAAATAAACCTGTTGGATTTTAAGCTGGTGTTGTGAGACTTCTCATTGTGTTTACCCCAGTCCAATGCCGGCAACTCCACATCATTCTTGCCAAAAGCCAGAGGGTGATTGCAGAGAGTTGTTTTTCAAATTGAAGGCCTGTGACTAGCGGTGTGCCTCAGGGATCAGTGCTGGGCCCACTGTTATTTGTCATTTATATAAATGATTTGGATGAGAATATAGGAGACATGGTTAGTAAGTTTGCAGATGATACCAAGATTGGTGGCATAGTGGACAGTGAAGAAAGTTATCTCCGATTACAACAGAATCTTGATCATTGGGCCAGTGGGCTGCCAAATGGCAGATGGAGTTTAATTTAGACAAATGCGAGGTGATGCATTTTGGTAGTTGAACCTGGGCAGGACTTACTCAGTTAATGGTAGGGCACTGGGGAGAGTTACAGAACAAAGAGGTCCAGGGGTACATGTTCATAACTCCTTGAAAGTGGAGTCACAGGTGGAGAGAGTGGAGAAGAAGGCATTCAGCATGCTTGGTTTTATTGGTCAGAATATTGAATATAGGTGTTGGAATGTCTTGCTGAAGTTGTACAAGACATTGGTAAGGCCACACTTGGAATACTGTGTACAGTTCAGGTCACCCTAATATAGAAAGGATATTACTAAACTTGAAAGAGCACAGAAAAGATTTACAAGGATGCTACCGGGACTTGATAGTTTGAGTTATAAGGATAGATTGGATAAGCTGGGACTTTTTTCTCTGGAATATAGAAGGCTGAGAGGTGATCTTATAGAGGTTTATAAAATAATGAGGGGCACAGATCAGCTAGCTAGTCAATATTTTTTCCCAAAGGTACGGGAGTCTAAAACTAGAGGGCAAATGTTTAAGGTGAGAGGGGAGAGATACAGAAGTGTCCAGAGGGGCAATTTTTTTCACACAGAGGGTGGTGAGTGTCTGGAACAAGCTGCCAGAGGTAGAAGTAGAAGCAGGTACAATTTTGTCTTTTAAAAAGCATTTAGACTGTTACGTGGGTAAGATGGGTGTAGAGGAATATGGGCTAAATGCGAGCAATTGGGATTAGTTTAGGGATTTAAAAATAAAAGGGCGGCATGGACAAGTTGGGCCGAAGGGCCTGTTTCCATGCTGTAAAACCTCTATGACTCTATGACCTCCATTAACTTCCTCCCATTGATTAGAATTTGACCTATAAGAGCTGGGATAAGTTGTCCACAGTCATCAGCAAGCCCAATGATACCAATATGTATCTTATTCCAAGCGGAACAGAAATGTCCTTTCCAGATATGAGCAGATTGTCGAACAAAATGATGAACAGTTGAAGTGCCACCTATTTCTGTGAGAAAGAAGCACAGATCCACATTTTTTTTTTGTTGGCCACATTTACTTCCTCTGCATATAAGAAGTTGTCCATATTTATGCAGTAGGCATGTATCATTAGATTGTAAAGTCAGGCCAATTGCAGCGTCAGGTAGGGTTAAGATTACAAAGTTGTAGAGGGGGAGTGGGTTTGTGGGGGAGATCAATAATATTTCTGCGTGGAAGTCTAGTCGTAGAGCACAGGCCCTTCTGCGTATAGAAGAGCGGAACCACGAACAGCTCCGCAACATTAAGCAGAAAATCAAACGGACCTGGACTACAAATCAAAAAAAAAAGAGAAAGTAGAGAAATCAAATAGAATTTTAATGAAAAAGGCTGGCCAAGGAGCAACACCTCTCCAGCACTGTTACTAACAAACACTTGATGAATGATGCCTTCGTGGACAGGGCTGGTCGAGTAAGAAGAATGGAAGATTGCAAAATTGGCAAGGCAGAATGGCATGCTCAAAGTCACCAACTGCGTGAAGGTCACTGCAGAGAATCAATTGCTCATTACAGGCAATGGATGGCTCAGTAAACATTGGATTCATCTACCCGCGTGTATCTATTTCACTTCCAGAACATTCCACTCCTTGGCGGCTTCCTTTATTATCACCATCTTTCAAAGGTCCCACTCCATTTCCATCAATCTCTATTTTGCAAAGTTTTCGCTGTATTTCTGTGAGGTATTAGAGTAATCTCCCTTTCATTTCCTCTTTGTAACTTGATTTCCAATCTCTGTCCAACTGGTCCGATGGTTTGTGCTGAGAGTGTGGGACACTCAATCTGTTGTAAATTGCCCCGGTTGCCAACTATCAAGGGTATGAAAACATATGCTCCACTCCTCTTTATGTTTGAGTTCATCTATTAGTGTCACAAATAGGCTTATATTGACACTGCAATGAAGTTACTGTGAAAATCCCCTGGTCATCACACTCCGGCACCTGTTTGGATACACTGAGGGAGAGTTTAGCATGGTCAATGCACCTAATCAACACGTCTTTCAGACTGTGGGAGGAAACCAGGGCACCCGGAGGAAACCCACACAGACATGGGGAGAACATGCAAACTCCACACAGACACTGACCCAAGACCCCGGGTGGTTGCCACAAGCGTTTTAAAAATTAATGTTACCCACGACTGCCTCTTTCAATGCAAACGTATTTATTTGTTAATATAAAGTCAGCCAAACCAGAGATTTCTTTGATTCAAATAAAGAATAGATTAATTAGTTCATAAACTTGAGAAAAAATAATAGACAAGACAAAACTCACACAAACACACACACGCAGACACAGAAACACACACACACACACTTGCTCACACTCATATACACACATACAAACACACACACACACTCACTCGCACATTCACTCACACAGTCACACACTCACTCACACACTCAGTCACATACAAACTCACTCACACTCACTCACTCACTCTCACTCACTTATACAGAGTTACACACGCAGTCACACGCACACTCACACTCATTCACACATACACTTACTCAGACACTCCCTCACACACAATCACACACAAACTCACTCATGCACACACACACTCACACTCACACTCACACACACACACTCACACTCACACTCACACATTCACACAGTCACACACACACACACGCTCATTCACACATACTCACTCACTCACACATATTCACACACACACTCACACAACTCACTCACTCACACACACTATCACACACTCACTCACACACACATTCGCACACACTCATTCACACGCACACACTCATACACTCAATCACATACTAACACGCACTCATACAGACACCACACACACACATACATACTCTCACACACACACACACACACAAACACTCACACTCACACATACCCATACACACAGAGACAGATATTTATCTTTCCTTTCCAGCAGGTTTTAAGTTGACAGTCATATTTCTTTTTGCTCCTGCTTTCTTTCTCAGATTCTGATGACTAGATCTGTTCTTTTCAAACTCCTCTCTGTACATTCCCAGAACAAAATTTGATTAACATGTCTCCATTCATTGTTGTGGACTAAATAATCTCATTTTTGATTTCTTTGTCTCCAAAACATTTGACAAAACCTTTGGTGGTTATTTCATCTTCTGTATGGGGATTTGAATGTCTGATGAGTGTCTGATTGAAGTCCAGCACTTTATATTGTTAAGGCCATCCTTTTAAGAGCCTCCCTTTTTGAACTTGATCTTGATATACCCCAAGTGTCAAATGACTTGTTACCGGTCTGCAGAGAAATTCATTTAAACATTCCAGAGAAGTGGTCAACTTATAGTATTAGCAATCAGGTGACTCATGGCAGCCATTGTTTGATCAGTATCTTCTCCTTGGAAAAAAACAGGTTGTTAAAAATGTTCAGTATGTCTTTACTTAGTTGGTGAAGTTTAAGTTGCTCTCACTCAGTCATAATTTCCTGTCATTATGATAATATCCGCAAAGGTTTGTCCAGCAAATCTTCCTGGTTATTGCTGTCCCAATTCTAACCTCTCCTCAGTTTTTTTATTCATCCATGGGACATGGGTGTCATTGACTGGTCAGCATTTATTGTCCATCCCTAATTGCCCTTGAAAAGGTGGTGGTGAACTGCCTTCTTGAATCGCTGCCGTCCATGTTCTGTGGAATTGACCCAAAATGTTGTTAGGGAGGGAATTCCAGGATTTTGATCCAGCGACTGTGAAGGAGCGGTGATATAATCCCAAGTCAGGATGGTGAGTGGATTGGAGGGGAACTTGCAAATGGTGGTGTTCCCATGTATCTGCTGCTCTTGTCCTTCTAGATGGGTCACTACCTGTGTAGAGAACTTGCACATTTTTCCTGTGTCTGCATGGATTTCCTCTGGGTGCTCCAGTTTCTTCCCACAATCCAAAGATGTGTGGGTTAGGTTGATTGGCCAAGATAAATTGCCCCTTGGTAAGCAAGGATACGTAGGTTAAAGGGATTAATGAAGTGATATGTGGAGTTAGGGGAATAGGGTCTGGGTGGAATTGTTGTCGGTGCAGACTCGACGGGCTAAATGGCTGCTTTCTGCACTACAGGGTTTCTATGGTTTCTATGGAAATGGTAAGTGGGTTTGGAATGTGCTGTCTAAGGATCTTTGATATATTGCTTAATAGGAATGAAAGCACTTGCGTTTCCATGGCACATTTCAGAACTTCAGGGTATTCCAAAGCTTTGGAAGTACAGCCTGAATGTAATGGAGGGGCCTAAGTAGGTCCGGCTTGAAGCAACTCAAGTCTTGTCAGAAGAGGCACTCTGTTCTGTAATTCTGGGCATTCGCACATAGCTCAATTTATAAATGTGGCATCGGTGCAAAGCTTCACACTGAAACCAGGCTTGAGAAATGAGAAAATGGCTTTGCATTTTGCAATAAAAAGGCCACATTCTCATAATCGCACCTTTTCCACTTATTGTTATTTTGTGCAGGTGAGATTTATATGTGTTTATAATGGAACAGATGGTACACTTTAATTACAGCCAGGGATTTATTGCTCTCCATAATTAGAGTGCAGTTCAGAAAGCGATGTTATTGCTTAATGGAGCTGGTCGGGAATGTCTAAAGTCAAATCATTTTTCCAAACATAAGTACATAGAAATAGGGTTAGGTTATTCAGTCTCTCAAGCCTCATCTGCAACTTAATTAGAACGTACATGATCTCAATCTTAACTCCAACTTTGACCCCAACCTTCAAAATACCATGCCACTTTGCCTCGTGAATTGGCCATCAAAGACAAATAGGTTTATGGGCAGCACAGTGACACAATGGTTAACACTGCTGTCTCGCAGCTCCAGGGACCAGGGTTCGATTCCCAGCTTCGGTAGCTGTCTGTGTGGAGTTTGCCTATTCTCCCTGTGTCTGCGTGGGTTTTGTCTGGGTGCTCTGGTTCCCTCCCACAGTCCAAAGATGTGCGGGTTAGGTTGATTGGCCATGCTAAATTACCCTTAGTGTTTCTTGATGCATAATTTAGAGGGATTAGCAGGGCAAATATATGGGGTTACAGGGATCAGGCCTGGGTGGGATTGATGTCAGGGCAGGCTTGAAGGGCCTCTTTTTGCATTATAGGGTTTCTACAATTTGATAGGTGTATTTCTCCCTTTTTCCGACACTCCAAAGGTGATATTTTTTGATAACCCCAAAGTCAAGACCAGGGGGTGTAATTTCCCCACCCTGCGCATTGGCAGAATTATCCAGTCCCACCGAGAGTCAATGAACCTTTGGTTCAAGCGCCGCATCTCCTGTGGCAAGTCCAGCCACGAAGGGAGAGGAGAATCCCAGCCACTGAACCGGAAGCATAGGGACAAGCTGAAGCATTGGATTGAAGATCAGTGACCACCATCTACCTGGCACATCCGCCCGGTCTATCAGCAAGGCAAGCCACTGAGATGGGGTGATCACACCCGATTTTTCACCTCTTGCCATCTTACTACCACTGATTGCCGGCAAAACCAATCTTAGAATCATAGAACCCTACATTGCAGAAAGAAGCCCTTCGGCCCATCGAGTCTGCACCGAACACAATCCCATCCAGGCCCTACCCCCATATCATACCCACTAATGCCTCTAACTTATGCAACCCTGGACACTAAGGGGCAATTTCTTAGCATGGCTAACCAACCTAACCCGCACATCTTTGGACTGTGGGAGGAAACCAGAGTACCCGGAGGAAACTTTCTTATATCTTTTCTAGGCGTGAAGCCAATTTAAGTATTTCTTAAATATTTTGCATGTCATTAGTGAGTCCCTGAGCTCATCCAGAAATTGGTATGATTCTCTCCTGATTTCATCCTTGTTCGGCACTAAGAATTTTTTTTTCATAAAGGGCGGCACAGTGGCACAGTATTTAGCACGGCTGCCTCACAGTAGCAGGGACCCGGGTTCAATTCCTGGCTTGGGTCACTGTCTGTGTGGAGTTTGCACATCCTCCCTGTGTCTGCGTAGGTTTCCTCCGGGGTACTCCAGTTTCTTTCCACACTTCAAAGATGGGCAGGTTAAGTGGATTGGCCATGATAAGTTGCCTCTTAGCGTCGGGGTGTTTAGCTGGGGTAAATGCATGTGGTTATGGGGATAGGATCCGGGTGGGATTGTGGTCAGTGTAGACTCGATGGGTCTCCTTCTCCACTGTGGAGTTCTATGATTCTATGATAAAGCTGCAGCTAGTACACCGTCCAGTGTGATGGCTGGTGGGGAAGTGGGGGTGGGGGGTGCGCAGGGGAATGCGCGGAGCAGAAGAAAACGAAATGTCCTCAGAGCCTCCCAGAGCAAGATGGAGATACTCCAGATGGCTATTTCAGATTTGTTCGTACATACATCAAATTCTTGGATCCAGCTTTGCCATCGGTGTGAGGTGGAACAGTTGAATGATGCAGATAGCATGATCATTAAACAATGAACCCATTCTAAATGGTAGGTGGTTGGAGGTTATTGGGTTAGAGTGCTACATTAGGGACATTTTGCTGCACTAAGCATATTGGCATGAGAACACTTGGAGTATTGCCCAGTGTTACCGAAGGAAGAATATACCCGTGAAGAGCGATAAGGACAGCTCTTTTAATTCATTGAAATGGTGGGAATGGCGATTTCACACACAGCTGATGCAATAAAATGGAAATCAGCAGTCTGGTCGCCTCAGACCACAAAGTGGTTCCCGGGAGCTGGGTATGGGTCGACTCACGGGGCAAGTCATCTTCTTTGTCTTCTTAATGAGGAATGACACAGGCAACAAAAACTCTCCATGCAAGCAGAGGAGAAAATAATTGAAAAATGGGGACAACAGAGATCTTTACTTTAAAGGACTGTGCCACGTAATGCTAAAAGAAAATCTCACCTTGGGCGTAATGAATGTAAAATTGAAGGGGCACTGGTCACAGGCAGAGCAGGGATTTGCCTGCTTCAGGGATTCTTCCAAATTATCCACTATGTTACCTGTCAAGATAAGTAGGCACTGCGGGAAAAGATATATCAAGTCTGGATTTCACTCTGATTTAAAAAAAATATATATTTAATATTAACACAGAGAATGCGGGAAACTCTCATCAGGTCAGAAGGCATCTGAGGAGCTGGAGACAGAGAGAGAGAGAGATTGAGACAGGTCTGGGATATTCTATAAGTGCTATCGCTGTTTATGAATCTTTCATAGAATCATAGAAATTTACAGCATAGAAAGAGACCATTCGGCCCATCATGTTCACACTGGCTAACTTAAGGAAAATGCAAAGAGCAAGTAGCCAGGATGTAGAGCAGCCTGTGACTTACAGCTTTAAAGTTTAAAGTTTTTTTATTAGTCACAATTAAGGCTTGCATTAACACTGCAGTGAAATTATTATGAAATTCCCCTAGTTGCCACATTCCAGTGCCTGTTTGGGTCAATGCACCCTAACCAGCACATCTTTCAGACTGTGGGACGAAACCGGAGCACCCGGAGGAAACCCACGCAGTCACGGGGAGAACGTGCAGACTCCATACAGACAGTCACCCAAGCCAGGAATCGAACCTGGGTCTCTGGCACTGTGAGGCAGCAGTGCTAACCACTGTGCTACCATGCCGCCCATAGTGCCACCCACAGCTAGTAGTGTGTGTGAGAATTGCAGCTGTGGTGTCCTTGTGTATAATGGTTGCTGAATCCATAGAGCGGATCTATCTACTGAGCCATCCTGTACTGTGGCTTCACGTAAACCCAATCTATGTACGATGTGCCAGTCCGAATGTGAGATTTGTGAGCGTGTGTAAGGCAGACATGGAACACAACACTTTAGGGAGGTGATGGCCCAGTGGTGTTATCTCTGGGCTATTAATCTAGAAACTCAGCTAATGTTCTGGGGACCCAGGTTCATATCCTGCCATGGAAAGTGGTGGAGTTTGAATTCACTATAGAATATCTGGAAATAAGAATCTACTGATGACCATGAAACCATTGCCGATTGTTGGAAAAACCCATCTGGTTCATTAATATCCCTTAGGGAAGGAAATCTGAGCCCTTACCTGGTCTGGTCTACGTATGACTCCAGAGCCACAGCAATGTGGGAAATGAACATAGAATATAGAACGTAGAACAGTACAGCACAGTGCAGACGCTTCGCCCCTCGATGTTGTGCTGAGCTTTGTCTGAAACTAAGATCAAGCAATCCCACTCCCTATCATTCTGGTGTGCTCTATGTGCCTATCCAATAACCGTTTGAAAGTTCCTAAAGTGTCCGACTCCACTATCAGAGTCCATTCCACACCCCAAGCACTCTTTGAGTAAAGAACCAACCTTGGACATCCCTCCTCTATCTCCCACCATGAAGCTTATAATTATGCCCCCTAATAACAGCTACATCCATCCAAGGACTAGTTCAGTTCCGGAAACCTGGTGGGTATGGACGAATTGAGCCAAAGGGTCTGTTTCCGTGCTGTATATCTCTATGACTTTATGGACGGAATTTTCCCATCCCAGCCGACACGGGAAGCGCGGGGGAAGGGGGTGTGGTGGAACCAGACCATGCAAAGGTACGTTGACCTCAAAAGGGAGTCTCTGGCCTTGGGTGGAGTGCGGCCAGAAAATCCCGTCCTATGATTCTAATGCTGTCACCTTTACTGTAGTGACTAGATCTGCATGCGAAACTCCAGCTATGGCCAAACTAGGATTTGTATGCTGTTCCAGCAGAACCTCTCCATCCTGTACGCTACTCCTTGGCAAAGAAGGCCATATTCCAATTGGGACTACCTCGTCCGCCTGTCTGGCCACCTTCAGGGATTTGTCAGGATACACTCCAAGGTTACATGTAGAATTATATTTAGAGCAGGCCAGAGTACACCATCCTGTCAAGCATATTTATCCTCCGTGGTATATATTTCACATTTCAAATCCCAATAAAGCCTCTGGGAGTAGCAGAGAGCAGCCAGCACTGAGAAATATCCAAAGAGACCAGAACTGTTGGATGAAAACCTGTCGCATTCCATCTTAAAGTTTAAACATTGACACAATGAAAAGTATGAGATGAAGTTTCAATAAGCTTTTTGTACACTGGAAGCTTATTCACCTCACTACCTTGTGTGTCAGAGAGTGCGCAATGAAATTATAGAACTGACAGTACACCCGTCGAATTGTTTTCCGTTTTACCCTTTGAGATATTGATCAAGCCAAAGTGAAAATACAAACAAAAGCAGAACAATCTTCCATATCGATCAGTCAAAAAAAATTTTGACCTTCTGGTAAAAGTTACATGGCTTACCAGCTACGGTGCGAATCGACCTACCTGCTGTGCTGCTTTTTATTTTTAAAATGCTGTATTAGATGGCAGGTGTATTATTGTTATAGATACTGTTACCACAGTTAAGAAAGCCCACCAACATCTCTGTTTTCTCAGAAGACAGAAGAAATGTAATATGTCCACTATGACTCTCACCAATTTTTGCAGATGCAAAATAGAAAGCATTCTTTCTGATTGTAACAAGGCTTGGTACGGCTCCTGCTCTGCCCAAGACTGCAAAAAATTATAAAAGGTTGTACATGTAGCCCAATCCATCACTCAAACCAGCCACCCATCCATTGACTCTGTCTACACTTCCCGTTACCTTGGAAAAGCAGCCGGCATAATTAAGGACCCCACCAGACATACTCTCTTCGATCTTTTTCTGTCGGGAAAAAGATACAAAAGTCTGAGATCACATATCAACCGACTCAAAAATAGCTTCTTCTCTGCTGCCATCAGACTTTTGAATGGACTTACTTTGCATTAAGCTAATCTTTCTTTATATCCTAGCTATGACGGTAGCAGTACATTCTGCACTCCTTTCCTTCTCTATGAACAATATCCTTTTCTGCATAGTGTGCAAGAAACAATGCTTTTCACTGCATGTGACAATAATAAATCAAATCAAACCAAACCAAATCAAATCAAATCAAATCAAAGTCTTTGGATTTCCCCTTGGATATGGCAGGATTACTCACTCCCATAAGCGACCTGAATAACTTACTATTAGGGGAAATCCTATTCTGCCCAATACCTAAATATAGAACAGTTTAACCCAGGGCTGATTACAATTCAAAGGAAAATTTGATTCACTTACTTTGGGATGCATCTTCACTTGTTCTGGTGGCCGACGAAACAAATACCCACTGAGATAACACCAGCTAATTATTTTTTTCCTTCACAGCAAGTTAATCTTGGATGAGAATGAAGCTTCTGTACCTTTTCTGTACACAAGAAGCAAAATCAACTTGACCTCACGTAAAAAGAACACTAAAGTAGTAAGTCTGCTGCCCTTCCCCACATCAGAAGGTCACCTGAAGGAGGTGACTTCAGCAAAATAAGGGGGCGGCACGGTGGTTAGCACTGCAGCTTCACAGTGCCAGGGACCCGGGTTCAATTCTGGCCTCGGGTGACTATCTGTGTGGAGTTTGCACATTCTCCTCGTGTCTGCGTGGGTTTCCTCCGGGTACTCCAGTTTCCTCCCACAGTCCAAAGATATGCGGGTTAATTTGATTGCCCATGCCAAATTGCCCCTTAGTGTCAGGGAGATTAGAATATGTGGGGTTATGCAAAATGGGTCTGGGTGGGATTGTGGTTGGTACAAATTCGATGGGCTGAATGACCTTCTTCTGCATTGCAGGATTTTATGACTCTCTCAAACCAACAATTAATTACGGAACCAGTTTCTTTTTTATTCTTTCAAGGGATGTGGGTAAGGCCAAGATTTGTTACCCAAATTTTCATCCAAACTGAATGGTTTGCTCGGCGATTTCAAAACGCAGTCAAGAGTCAACCACGTTGCTGTGGCTCTGGATTCACATGTAAGCCAGACCAGGTAAGGATGGCAGATTTCCTTCCCTAAAAGACATTAATGAACCAGATGCGTTTTTACAATAACCAATGAAAATTGGATTGGGTAGGATTGTTGTCAGTGTAAGCTTGATGGGCTGAATGGCCTCCTTCCGCACTGTCAGGATTCTATGATTCCTTTTCTTATTCATTTGTGGGATGTGGGAGTCGCTGACTGGCCAGCATTTATTCGATTTATTTGATAGTAAACTCACAAGCTTTTGAGGTTTCCCTCTTCGTCAGGTGAATGGAGAGTACTGGCCTCAGACAGAGCACACAGACAAATTACTGATTAGAATGCTAATCTTTACACCTAACCTGCTATTCAAGTCTTAAAGTGGCCAATAATGTGAGTGGAAGGAGCATTGAGCACAGGTAAAAGAGATGTGTATTGTCTCCAGACAGTACAGTAAGTGAGGTTTTGCAAACCCAGGCAAGTCATGGTGGTTACAGATAGTGTCGCACTTTGCTGAATCTGTTGTAGTTCATTTAAAAATACAGACCTACTCTCTGTGTCACTTTGTCTGATTTTAACTGAAGCAGGTTGCTGTGGGGAGATATTTTGCAAGAGCACGTGGTGGAGTTTTCTTTCAAGCAGGTTCCTCACTGAGAAGCCTACCTAATTGTTATGCATGTCACCTTGTCTCATGGATGGATGCCCTGGAGTGGGATACACCCCAAAATCAGGTTGGGGAGGGAAGATATGGGCCAGGTGTGGAGTGGAGCAGTAGAAGGTACCAACTTTTTGCCAATACTGTGGGTTCCAAAAAAAACAGGTGGGGGGAAAAGATTCTGATCACAGGATGGGACGTGGTGACCAATCTGGTGTATTCAAAATCCCAATCCTGGAGATTGTGTGATCTCCAATCCGACAAAGTCCTGTTGCTAGCCTTTGTGGTAGGGAAGGTCTGGTGATGGGAAGGGAAGGAGGTAAACTTGGTGAAATGAAAGGAAGAAGCTTGGTTTCTCTTATCCCATGAGCAGCACTGTGAGGTTGTTATGAATGCCAGGCAAAATGAAACGGCTATGTTTTAGAATGTCTCCTTTAACTTAAGGTGAAAAAGAATGTTCTGGAAAGGAGATGGTGAGATCATATGAAACCCTTCCACTTGGAGACAGGCCAGTATGATCTGGTGCTCATGGAGGTGAAACTCAAACAGAAACCTATTGGAATCAAGTGATAATTTGCATATTTTTCTTCAGTGACTCATAGAAAAAGGACAGCTATTTTGTGAGGCCGGTGGGCCCCTCCATCATGGATAAAAATAACATCTAAACCTGGATCTGTGGCTTCTTAATAGGCTGATAGTGATGAAATAACCATTGCTCTCCTGCTGACAACTGTCATGGGTTCAGGTCATGCACTTCGTCCCAAGGATGTGAGTTTGCCCTCTCGCTGGTAGGATTCCAGCTGTTCACTCTGTTTTTCTCTCTCCCCAGCTGTTGTTAGGCCTTCTGTGCATTTTCTGTTCTCAGTCCTTGTACCCAGTGTTCTAACAGGGACTCACTCAGTAGGAAAAAGCTAGAAATTAAAGAAATTAATATCTCAGAAACCAACAGTAACCTACCTGAGAGTCATAATGATCAACAGCAGAATGGAAATACCACATAACACAAGCTGGAAGCAGAATTCTCTGGAACATACAACACAGTGCTCAAAGTCTCAGACAGGGCTTCCAAGAGCTTTGTTTAATCTCGGGTGAACACAAAAACTGTTGCCTCCAAGGCTGGATATAAAAGACCAATGTTTCTGATCTGCTCAAAAGTTGCCCTCATATTGAGGCATTACCGCACCCCCCTCCACCCCCTCCACTACACCAGCTGTCTACAGCAGCTTGTCGGGACAGCAGGAACAGCAGAGATGTAAGCTGAGTAAGCACATCGGGGAGCTGATGGCTTAGTGGCACTATCGCTACAATATTAATCCAGAAACTCAGCTAATGTTCTGGGGATCTGGATTCGAATCCTGCCACGGCAGATGGTGGAATTTGAATTCAATAAAAGAAGTCTGGAATTAAGAACCTACTGATGACCGTGAAACGATTGTCGGAAAAACCCATCTGGTTCATTAATGTCCTTTAGGGAAGGAAATTTGCCATCCTTGCCTGGTCTAGCCGACAGAGTCAGTAGCAATGGCCTAGCAAGGCATTCAGTTTGAGGGCAACTAGTGATGGGTGATAAATGCTGGCCAGCCAGTGACAACCATATCCTATGAATAAATTTTTAAGAAGTCATGGGGGTGAGGGGCAATTTTCCTGTCCTGCCCACCATAGGAATCGTACAGGCGAGGGGATGGACTATGTAAAGGTCCATGGACCTCGGGCAGGATTTTCCAAGTTTGGGGTGAGCGCAGCCGGGAAATCTCTCCCATGAAGTCTCCGCTGACGACTGGAAGGCCACAACGTCAAGTCAATTTTCACCCTGTCGTCCCTTCTCAAAGCCTGGCGAGTAAAGTAGAAAAGAGAGAAAGAAAGGGAGATGGAAGATCTCAACATTCACAGAAACAAAACTCCAACAAAGGTGTCAACAGTCAGGAAAGAA
This sequence comes from Carcharhinus amblyrhynchos, assembly GCF_965287045.1. Lineage (NCBI taxonomy): Eukaryota > Metazoa > Chordata > Chondrichthyes > Carcharhiniformes > Carcharhinidae > Carcharhinus > Carcharhinus amblyrhynchos. The sequence continues at coordinate 9,652,985 of NC_137328.1, forward strand.
GTGTTGTTTTCATGTTGAGCTCTTCAGAGGCTAAGGCTTACCAGGCAAGTATGATAAATTTCTGATGTTCCAATCATTCCCCCCAAGATTAGTACAATCAGGATATCCCCTTTCAATGTAAGGATTTGCAGAACATTCTGACATTGGTTCCTCACAACCCCCCCAAGCTCCCCCCCACCTCCCCCACCCTACCAGATGTAATAGCTTTGCAGATAACCATTTATCCTTCTCAGAGCACATTATCTGATCTGAAGAATTACCCATCTGGTTGCAACGTGTTCCATTCTGCTTAGAATACTCCAATTCGTGCTGCAGTTGCCACCACTGATTAAAGACGCAACCTCTCGCTGAGGTTTCATCAGCTTCTCTCGGTAGGTAGCTCTGATGGAGCCTGATAGTTGCTAGGGCAGATTAGCTTGCAGCTGAGCCATTGCGATGTATTGCGGAGCTGCCAGTAATCACCCCAGGCTCTCTCTTTACTCTTTCTGTTGGAAATCATAACGTGCTGTTTGTGGACCAGAATTGATCAAAAGTAAATATCTCTTTTGGCAAAATCTTCGAAAGGACAGATCTCATCGAAGGCAAGGAGCAGATAATATAAAATTGGTAAGGTTCACCAGCTAATACTCTCGAGATACAGAAATAATAGCCCTAATCTCACACCGTATTTCTAGCCTTCTGTTTCTTTTTCTTCCTAGATTAACCTTAATATTGCTCTGTTAAAGTAGTCACTGCTCTTGTCAGCATTTCCATTGGCTCTACAATCACCTGTTAGCATGGAAAATTCTCAGCTGGAAACCTCTTACACCTAGCTTTTTTACTTTAAAACATGGAGTGAGGGGAGCATCTTAACAAAATTCCTTGCCACGGGAATTGGAGTGAGCTGGGGCGGAACGTGGGAAGGTCTGTTAATCTCATAGAATCATAGAAACCTTACAGTGCAATAAGAGGCCATTTAGCCCATTGAGACCACAATCCCACCCAGGCCCTACCCCCATATCCCTACATATTTACCCAACAAATCCCTCTAACCTACGCATCTCAGGACACTAAGGGACAATTTTAGCATGACCAATCAGCCTAACCCGCACATCTTTGGACTGTGGGAGGAAACCAGAGCACCTGGGAGAAACCCATGCAGAAATGAGGAGAATGTGCAAACTCCACACAGACAGTGACCCAAGCTGGGAATCGAACCCAAGTCCCTAGCACTGTGAAGCAGCAGTGCTAACCACTGTGCCACCATGCCGCCCCATCCCTCCTTGGGTGGGATCTTATGGTCTCAGGACAAGCAAGGCCGTAAGATCTCACCCTATGCATTAGGCTCAGGTAGAAAACTAGCGTGAAGCTGTGCAGCTCCCCAGGCCAATTTTCTCTCCAGGTTCTAAGCCTTTTCGTCAAAATGAATTGAGTGGACGTAGCCTACACCATCACTCTGATGAGTGTGGAGCCTCATAGGAACAGCAAGTCTGGCTCCACCGAGATTGGGGCACCCTATTCAACACAAGGTCCCTTTGATAATATGTTCATTCATAAAGTATTTCAATGAGGCTTCCAGCTTTTGTGGGCAGCAACCTCACTACATCAGTGGTGAGGGCGGGAAGACACGGAGAAAATTGAGAAATTAGGTCTTGTCACTGAGAGAGAGAGAATGTTGTTCCCCAGTTCTTGTGAGGTTTTGCACCAGCATCGCTATTCTCACAGATTGAGAATGCAGTCGCAAAATCGCCCTTTTATCTACCGCTGTCTCTCTTCCTCTCTCTTTATGCTTCTCTTGGCCATGTTGTTGCTTCTGAATTGGGAGCACAGAATTGGGAATTGGGAAGGGAAGTGGTTGGCATTTCTTGTCTCCTGATTATAGGGATTGATCTCCCTGTGAATAAAAATTTTAAATGATTCACTTAATGGCTTTTGACAGACTCACTATCGATGAATTAAAAATGTGCATCCTACTCTCGCAAAATGAAATGAAGTTCAGGGACAAAATCACAGTTTCTTCAGCATGTCTTGTTTGATAGGAAACAGGTGAGAAACACAAATCAGAGATGTTAAGTTATCTAAAAAAAAATAAATGATACAATCTATTGGTGCAATTTGTGGAATTGTGTTCTGTAGCATTTGATTTTATTGATGTAATCATTGTGAGAACTGGGACTGTTTCTGCTTTCATTTTGCCATTGAAGCCAAGATTGTCAGACAACCTCTCTCATCGACGATGGCAGAACACTGTGGGCCATGGCATTTTCAAATTGCAGTGGCAGCAGACACTGTGCAATTGGCTGGAAAAAGAAACAGTTCTTTCAACAGCCCGGAGCAGTGAGGGAGACAGCAGCAAACCTTTCGTCCTGATTCTTTATGAGAGACTCGAGTGGAGAGCAGATGGCAGTCATCTTGTCGCACCTTTACCCACGGGTGAATTATGGCGTCAGCAGAATATTGTTCTGCATGGAAGCTATCACCAAACGGTAGGATGCTATTAAAGTTAATATTTCTTTGGCATATGTAAAATCAAATGTCCGCGTATTTTGCAAACCATAGCTGGATAGCACCTCAGGGAAAGGTGAGACGAGGAAACAGATGTTCTTTGCAACTGATACACTTAATGCTCGAAGTGCTGTGAGACAGGAAGCCAGGAAGCAGGTTTTGATCCAATGAGGTGTTGAAGAAGCAGCAGCAAGGAAGAGAGAGTCAGTCATCTTCAGTGAACAGCTCCGTTACAGACGAAGTGCTGAAGACAAAAGTCAGTTTTTGCAAAAGATCACTTTCTTCTCTGAACCAAAGACCATTCCAAAGTGCTGGTCACTTAAGCTTCCTCAGTCACTGCCCTTTGGGAGGACACCCCATTTGATGGCACGTCCTCTCGTGTCACTGGTCACTCTTAAACTGAGGCGGAGTTGAGCTCAAATAACAGGTAGTTCCAGGAGCCATTTGAGTGGCTGCCTTTGGCAATGGATAAAATAATGAGATGGTGAGAGCCGGAATGTTAGACATAAAGTCAGTATGGGTTCTGGCACACAATCTAGACTGGCAAATTGGTTCTGTTACTGAGGGTGTGGTGCACCAGTGGTGATACCGGCTTTTAGATGACACATTAAACTGATGTGCTGTCTGCCCTGTCAGGATGGGAGCTGATGGCAATGATTTGATATGATTTATTATTGCCACATGTATTGGGATACAGTGAAAAGTATTGTTTCTTGCGTGCTGTGTAGACATACAATTCATAGAGTACAGAGGGGAAAAGGAAAGGAGAGGGTGCAGAATATAATGTTCCAATTGCAGCTAAGGTGTAGAGAAAGGTCAGCAAAATATAAGGTAGGTCTATTGAAAAGTCTGATGGCAGCAGGGAAGAAGCTGTTCTTGAGTCGGTTGATAGGTGACCTCAGGCTTTTGTATCTTTTTCCCAATGGAAGAAGTTGGAAGAGAGAATGTCCGGGGTGCGTGGAGTCCTTAATTACACTGGCTACTTTTCTGAGGCAGCGGGAAGTGTAGGCAGTGTCAGTGGATGGGAGGTCGGTTTGCGTGACGGATTGGGCTACATTCACGACCCGTTGCACTTTCTTGCGGTTGGAGTAATGAAATTGCTGGGGGGCAATAGACTGGACGTGGGGGAACTTCTACTCATACACAGACCATCATGCAACCCATAATCTCCACAGTGCAATATTCAGATGTCTGTTGTAACTCAAGCAAGGAAAAATAACTATTATTATTAACATCTTCATGGCATTCCAATTACGAGAAGCATTATGGAGTTTTTTGATACAAGATAGTTTAAATCTGACATCTGCTTCACATTAATTAACATACATATATGTCCCACTTTCAAAACCAGGGAGATAATATGAAAATCTAGTTATATGTAATGGCTGATCCACATTCTCTGTTTAATGATAGGTTTCGCAATGCAAATGTTGTCAAAGTCACCTCTGAATAAAGCTTTAAAGTATTCCTCCATGTGAGCAGAATTAAATATGAGTTTGTAAAGTCTTATTGCATAGGTTTAAAAATATCTTTGTAATGAGGGCTCTATCCATGAACAAGGCCATTTAAGTTAAATATAGCTTTACTGAGATGTTAGAACAGATAGGAAAATGAACACAAATGAGACTAGTGGCACAAAGAATGAATAGATCTCTACTGATGGATCAGAAATGGCACCAAATTATCTGAAAAGGATGTCACTGATGGAAGGGCGAAATGGGTTCTTTCTGAATATCTGTGAAAAAGAGGGAGTAGGAAACCTGGGATGGATTATTTACAATCTTCACACGGCAATGCTAAAAGGAACCAAAAGAGAAAATGCTGGAAAATCTCAGCAGGTCTGGCAGCATCCGTAAGGAGAGAAAAGAGCTGAGTTTTGAGTCCAGATGACCCTTTGACAAAGAAGTGTCCAACTGACTCAAGGACATCTGGACTCGAAACGCCAGCTCTTTTCTCACCTTACAGATGCTGCCAGTCCTGCTGAGATTTTCCAGCATTTTCTCTTTTGGTTTTGGATTTCAGCATTTGCAGTAATTTGCATCCAATGATAAAAGAAGGTGACCCAACACTGGATATAACTCCAAAGTGCATTAGACTAGATGCCATTGGCAGTGAGTCAAGGGACCGAATAGAGTTCACGAAGGAACTTAGAGTTATAGAATTCTACATAGAACAATAGAAAATTACAGCTCAGAAGCAGGCCTTTTGGCCCTTCTTGTCTGTGCCGAACCATTTTTTGCCTAGTCCCACTGATCTGCACTTGAACCATATCTCTCTACACCCCTCTCATCCATGAACCCAACCAAGTTTTTCTTAAATGTTACAAGTGACCCCACATTTACCACTTTATCTGGCAGCTCATTCCACATTCCCACCACTCTCTGCGTGGAGAAGCTCCCCCTAATATTCCCTTTAAACTTTTCTCCTTTCACCCTTAACCCATGCCCTCTGTTTTTTTTTCTCCCCTGTGCAGAAGGAAGCCAGTTAGCCCATCGAGTCTGCATCGACCACAATCCCACCCAGCCCCTATCCTCATAACCCCATGCATGTACCCTAGCTAGTCCCCCTGACACTAAGGGGCAATTTAACATGGCCAATCTACCTAACCTGCACGCCTTTGGACTGTGGGAGGAAACTGCAGCGCCCAGAGGAAACCCATGCAGACATGGGGAGAATGTGCAAACTCCACCCAGACAGTGACCCAAGCTGTGAACCGAACCTGGGTCCCTGGCGCTGTGAGGCAGCATTGTTAACCACTGTGCCACTTTGCCGCCTGCTTGAACCATTGAACTTGAACCCTTATTCTCTCAAATATCAATCCCAAGCAGAGAAATATGGAGTTGAATTACAATAAAGGACACCTTCCACTCCCCCAGAGACTTGGTGCTGTTAAGATCATGGGGCTTCATGCTTAATTTGTAAATTTGCTGATGTCAACCAAAATGAATGTAGGTGTAAGGAGGGAAAGAAACAGTCGGGAAATTGGTTCCTAAGTGTCAGAAAATGGCTGCCTGCCAACATTTGAGTAACAGTGGAATTAAACTCTGTGGCGTTTTTTTCCCAGATTTAGATAAACACTCACTGATGGGCTGGTAGTGAAGTGACAACATTTGCCACTGACCTATCTGGGATTTACCTCTCCATGTCATGGTGGGAATCGATGTGGGCAGGACTGGAAAGTATGGAGGGTAGCCAAAGAATCCGTTGACTGCGCTCAGTTATTTCAGGTCTCTCCCAGGTTTTCCCTTTTGCGATGCCAGTTTGAACCTGGTACGCAGCTAAGGAGACCTCCTGGCATCCAGCAACAGAGATGCCATCAAGAAGGCAGAACATCCGGTCGGTAGAGTTTACAGTGGGAACTCTCATCAGTTTAACTGATTGGAGTCTGGGGATACCTCTGGACCAGAAACCAAAAGTCAAGGCTGACCCTCCAGTGCAGGGCTGAGGGTGTGTTGCCCTGTTGGAGGAGGAGGGATGTTAAACCTCAGCCCCAACTGCATTCTCAGCTTGAGGCACTGCTTTGAAGAAGAGCAGGGAATTATACCGGGGTGTAATTTTCCCAGTGATGATGGATGGGGTGGGGGGTGATTGTTAAGGAGGGGGTGGGGGATGCAATTGAATGGGGGTGGGTGGGGGGGGGGGGCGGGGTTGGCGGAGAGGGTGTGATGGTGTGATTGCTGACAATGATGAATGGGGGGAGGTTGCCGGTAATGATCGATGTGGGAAGCCCCATGTCAATCAGGGGATAAAGCCCATTATAAATGGCGCATGATCTTTGTGGCGTCAGCTTTGCTGGTGTCTTTACTCTCAGGAAAATGTGGCTGGTCATCAGTTTCCTGACAGAACCTGACATCTTGGCCCAATTTCTCCCAAATCTCCGTTCATTGCTGAGGGAGGGGACAATCCCAGCCGTGGGCGAGCTTGGAGAATTCCAGCCTTTTGCCAAGCTTTGGGAAAATTGCGCCCAACAGTACATCTACACTGGACACACCATTCCCTTTGACCCTGCAAGACCAACTCTTATATTCACAATCTCCTGTCTTCCACCCTGGGTGGAATTTTACTGGCACGTCTGCTCGAGTTTAGTACAATCCCGCCCGAGGCCGACGGAGAATGCTGTTCTCCGAGCCTCGCCTGCCCCCTGGAATCGGGGCGCATGTGCCTGTAAAGTTCCACCCCCATTCACAGACCTTCCATTGGTCCCACCTAGACATTTCTCCAAACTAATACATCTTTTTCTCTCCCTGTTTCTCGATGAATGACTTTGAAACATTAGCTTTTTCTTTCCCCTCCAGAGTCGCTGCCTGACCTACTGTGCATTTCTCGCATTTTGTGTTCTCATTTCAATGTTTATTACTGCCCAGCTTGGATTTTCAAAGACCTTACTCTGTGGGTAGAAGGAAATAAAAACTTAATGGCACTGTTACGATGTGTGACTGCTCGTTCCAGCACCACAGTCTTGCTATTTCCCTCGATCAAAATGATACAATTTTTTCAAGAATAATGTCCGTTCATGCAGAAGAGGATAAATTTGAAAATGCGCATTTTCTATTGAGGCACTCAGAGCAAAACCTTGAAAAGAAAGGATATAACGGACTAAATAATTTAGCATATGATTTTAATTAAAGAAGCAATCACAGTAAGCAGTAAAATAAAGCCCTATGAATTTATGATGTGCTGCACTACTCCAGTCGCATTAAGTGACCTGGTATTCTCGATTTGCAATAGCCAAAGTCGCTGGCTCTTTGTGAAAATTAATAGGGAGGTTTGAGACAGGGGATTAATATTTTACCCGGGTGCTTCAGCTAGGAATATGCTGGCGAACCCTCAGAAAATTGTAAATGTGGAGCCCAAAAGAACTGGCTCCTTTAAGATTCACGACTTGAAGGGTCCGGGGTGGCACAGTGAAGGCCTGGCTGAGGAGGGGGGAGGAGGATGAGACCCCATTCGGTATCTGGGCTGCTGTAAGTGAACCATCAGGAGGGAGAAGAAAAGGACAAGGGCACTGCTGGGGTACGGTAAGTGCCGCATTATTGAAAAATTGCTCAGCGCTGGGTGTAACTCTGCGCGTTACGGCTCCCTGCGGAATAAAATGTATTTCCTTTCAAATAAGCAATTAAAATCTAACAGTTGATATAAATAAAGCAGCACAAATAGCAAGTGTGCGAAAAAAGAGCCCTGATTAACAGTAATTTTAGCATGAAGAGGGTGAGGTGGCAGCGGGGGAGAATTGGTTGATTTGTTACAATGAAGTGAAGAATAGAATGTATGTTCACACCTTCCATCTTCCACAACTCATGAGATAATGGAATTCACACTGCTAAAAAAAAACACTTTGTTGCTTGTCTGTGTGCTGGAAACCTCTAATTCAACCATGGGCAGAGACAGATTGAGGACAAAGTATCACTCCAAGGTTTTATATATAATTGCTTCAATGTAATGAGGGGATGAGTTTTGACTGGAAGGATTGTTTAGTCAATTGCTGGCTGAGGCAGTTCAGAACATCTCGACACTCCTGGCAACTCTTCCTCACGTTCTGAGTTCTACCTTTACAGAGGCGAAGGGCGAAATCTTTCCATTTTTTTTCAATATATCAGGCTCTAACTGAAAACCGATGTGGCGCTCTCCAACTGCACAGTCCAGCCTCTACTCCACATCATGAACTTCTGTTATTAAAAAAAAAGAGTGGGTGGGTTTTACTCGGGCATGGGTGGCGTCTAATAGAGGAGAGCAGAGATCAGGGTGTCATCTTTAAAGGGTGCCCCAATCAGCACTGAAAGTGCAGAGAGGAATATAGAGTAAATAGCAGAAGAGTATTGCTAGGCAGAGGGATCTGGGTGCACAGGCATACAGGTCACTGGAAGTGACAACGCAGGTGGAGAAGGTAGTCAAGAAGGCATACTGCATGATTGCCTTCATTGGCCAGGGCATTAAGAACAAAGAACAACACAGCACAGGAAACAGACCCTTCGGCCCAACAAGCCTGCGCCGCCATTTTAATATTGTGAGTGCCCTCATCCACCTAAAAATTGACAAGTCACGTTGCAGCTTTGTAGAACCTTAGTTAGTTGGAATATAGTGTTCAATTCTGGTCGCCACACTGCCAGGAGGATGTGGAGGTTTTGGAGAGGGTATAGAAAAGATTTACCAGGATGTAGCCTGGTATGGAGGGCATTAGCTATAAGGAGAGGTTGGAGAAACTTGGTTTGTTCTCACTGGGAATGGCAGAGGTTGAGGGGGTGACCTGATAGAAATCTACAAATTATGAGGGGCATGGACAGAATGGATAATCAGAAGTTTTTTCCCCAGGGTGAAGGAGTCAATCACTACGAGGCATAGGTTTAAGGTGTGAGGGGCAAGGTTTAAAGAAGATGTATGAGACATGTTTTTTACACAGAGGGTGGTGGGTGCCAGGAACTTGTTTTCAGGGGAGGTAGTTGAAGCAGGCATGATAGTAACTTTTCAGGGGCATCTGGACAACTACACGAATGCGACGCAAATGGAGGGATATGGTCCCCAGAAAGGTAGAGGCTTTAGTTCATTCAGGCAGCATGGTTGATGCAGGTTTGGAGGGCCGAAGGGCCTGTTCCTGTGCTGTGATTTTCTTTGTTCTTTGTTATTTGAATATCCCACAGCCTCTCCTTCCATGTACATAGTAGGATCCCTTCACATAAATCAGGGGGCTCCCCACCACACGCCCATCGCCCCCCCAATCCACCCTCCTCCCCCGCCCCCACTGCCACCAACCACAGCAGAAGAAATAGGTTCTCACCATCCCACCTCCTACAATGCCAACACTGCCTTTCACAGGCATCAGGCAAACCCCCTCTCACCCCCCCTCTCACTCTTGCAGGCATCTGGGTGACCGTCCCCACCCTTCCCACACCCCCTACCACACCAGTCTCAAGGCACTCTCCCTCCTCATGGGCATCAGTCCTCCCCAACACGCAAAGAAATAGCATGGGGCTGCCCAGAGGGCCCACTCGTGACGCTGATCCTTGGCACAGGTTGGCACTTCTGGGTTGGAACAGTGCCAACCTGACAGTGTCCACTGCCCAGGCATGCCACCTCAGCGAGGTTTGACTATTCAGTGAGGGAATATCATGTGGTGATGGAGGAGGGGCGGGGAGGTAGTGCCTAGGTAATCGTAGAATCCCTACAGTGCAGAAGGAGGCCACTCAGCCCATTGAGTCCGCATTGACAACAATCCCACCCAGACCCTATCCCTGTAATCTCACATTTTTTCCCTGCTAATCCCCCTGAAATTAAGGAACAATTTAGCATAGCCAATCCACCTAATTCGCACATCTTTGGAATGTGGGAGGAAATCGGAGCATCCCAAGCAAACCCACGCAGACATGGGGAGAATGTGCAAACTCCACACAGACAGTGGCCCAAGCCGGGAATTGAACCCGAGTCCCTGGTGCTGTGAGGTGGCAGTGTTAACCACTGTGCCACCGTGCTGCCCATAATGATATCACAATTAAAATTAAAACTCAAACAACTACATCAATAGAAGAAATATATTTCCACAAGAAAAGGCTAATGTTAGGGAAATAGGCAGAGTCATTTTAGCAGATTTGGAATCTTCTGAATTATGCTGATTTTGCCCCCTTCTAATTTACTATGAAGGGGTTAATCCCCTCTCTGAGAACTAACACTTATTCACTCAAAGAGGAGTTCTTCACCTCATAATCTGTTAAAGTGAGTTTGGGAAGTAGTAATATTCACGCTTCAGCAACTGTTAGTGATTAAATCAAAAGACTACCTGAGACTCTCTCTGTTAAATCAACATTTTATTTATCTAACTAACAGTGAGCAGGTTATTTAAACTATTAACAAACCCAAATAAAACACTAATAGAATGCTGTTTAGGTAAATGCAATTCCCATTTATTAACAAAAAATAAAACTTTCAGTCAAAATACAACCAGGTTTCATCTTCTTGAATCATCTGTCTTTGTTGTTTTCTTCTGTCTGGAATCTCTGGCTTCTTTTTGGTACCTTTTCAATTCAGATGAGGCTTTGAGCTAAAAGTTATTAGCTGTGACAGAGATACTTGCTGGCTGTTTCTCTCTCTCTCTCTCTAAAGCTGTGAGCTATGGCAGAGTCATTCGCTGTTCAAATGCCCAGTTCAAACTGATTGGGCAAACTTCAGAAACAGCCTGTTGTCTTGGCAACAGTACTGCTAGTCTCTCGATATAATATTTCAGTCCATGCCCTCTGTGTACTTTGCATTTTGCGCACGCATCTCTTTTATTTAAACCCCAAGTACAGAAAAGAAACTACCTTTTAAACAGACAATCTTACAAACACCAATTTTGCAACAAATAAGAATCCACACACACCATCATAAAGCACATTCGGGGCTAGAGAAGATGTGTGAGGGTTTCAAAGGCAGACTTGTGTTTACACAACAGCTTTCACAACCTCAGGAAATCTCAAAGCGCTTTACAACCAATGAAATACTTTCAGAAGCAAAGTTGTCCGTTATGATGTATGAAAAGGAATTCGCACAGCAAACTCCCAAAAAGAGACCTGCACTAATGACTAGATAATCTGTATTTATTGATATTGACTGAGGGAGAAAGATTGACTGGGCACTGAGGAGAATTCTACTGTTCCTCTTCAAAGTAGCTCTCTGCGATCCTTTACACCCACTCCAGAAGGCAGACAGGACTTTGATTAAATATCTCCATATTATCACAGCAGAGGTAAAATGCTTTAACTGAGTATCTTGCAGTGCTGTCGGGGAGAGAATTCCAGAATTTTGACCCAGTGACAGTGAAGGAATGGCTGATATATTTCCAAGTCAGGATGGTGAGTGATTTGGAGGGGAAATTGCAGGTGGTGGTATTCCCATGTGTCTGCTGCCCTTGTCCCTCAAGGTGGGGTAGAGGTTAGGGTTTGGAATGGGCTGCTGTAGGAAGCTTGGTAAGTTGATGCTGAGCATCTTTATAAGAAAAAGAGGTGTTGGAGGGAGTGAATAGAAATGGTTTGTTCATCAACGCCTGATTTCATGCAATAGAGAAACACAAGTGACCGTGAGTCAACACACATTATTAATTTCTGTCTTTTTTCATTTTTATTGACTTTACTGGCAAGGAGAATGAAAAAAAAATCTGAACAGATATATACCGGAATTTTATGACCTTGCCTGCCCTTGGAGAATGGAATTCTCCAAAGGCCTCAGGCTGGCAAGCTCATAAAATAGCCCGTCTTCTGTGGCTCATCCAATTTTGCTCATTTTAGCCATCAGCTGAAGTCGAAATAACCTATGTTCATTTTTAAAGTGTAACACTACATCAAAATCTTCTGTTGAATGGCTATAACTAAAATGCCAATTCTATTTTCCCTCCTGAGAAAATGAGTGACGCGATGAGTACTTCCATCATTTTCTGTGTTCATGGGAAAAATCTGAATGGAAGGGAAGCTTCACAGATTAAAATAATAGCAACATCTGCCTCACTCATACTGCCTTGGGATGTATGAGGATTTGAAGCGTGACAGATTGACTGAAAATAGGAGTTTAGGATTCCATTGCGTGAAGTCGTGTGAGGAATAATCAACTGAGCACAGGGGATGTTTTGGTTTAGCTGTACACTGGTTCACTCATGTCCTTTAGAGAATGAAATCTGCCATCCTTACTTGGTCTGGGCTCTATTTGATGCCAGAGACACAGCAATGTGGTTGACTCTGGAATGCCCCCTGAAGTGGCCTAGTGAGCTGATCAGTTCAAGGATAATTAGGGATGGGCAATAAATTCTGGCCCTGCCAACAAGGCCCACATCCCTTGAATATTAGAGAACATGCATACACATGTACGTGCACACACACAAAACACACATGCACACACATACACACACACAAACATGTGCACGCACTTACACATGCACAAAACACACACACACAAGTGTACACACACACACACACACACCAGCCAATTTAACACTTATTAACACTGACCAGTAATTAATTCAGTGATACGTAGAATGCAAACACACATTTGATATGTTCTGCCAATATTCCAGTGAGGCAGGGCATAGCCAGGGATGCAGTGTTCCAACATAATCAAATCAATCTTTGCCACTGGGATTAAACTGTCAGCTTTCTATTTTTCAATATTAATATGGTGTTGGTAAAAGCGTTACTTTTCAAACTTTAGCCCTTGGCGGAATTTAAAATAGCTTGTGTGGAGATTTGAAGTATACAGCTGATCTTCTGTTGTTCCCAGTATGTCGGGAACAGGGCGAGCAGGAGGAGGCGGGTGGGGAAGAGGATATCGTCCCTGCATTGTCATTTTGCAAATGGTATCCAATTAGTTCCCCTCCCCTGCTCCTTCCCCACAGCATAGCAACTTTCTTTCAAGCGTACATCCAATTCTCTTTCGAAAATTACTCTTGAATCCATCATCCTTTCAGACCGTGCGTTCCAGGTAATAGCAATCTACTGTGTTTTCAAAATAAATTCTGGTTATTGACACCCTGGCTCTTTTGCTGCTCATCTTAAGTTTGTGTCCTCTGGTTAATGAATCCTTCCTCCTTCCCCATCAACTGCCCCGTCCCCCCAAAGTGTCCAGCCCCAATCATCCTCGAGAGACTAGGAAAATAATGTAACTGGAACGTTCCATACATAACACACCAATCATTCCTCTTAGTTCCATCATCCTGACTCTGACCGACCTCTCATATGTTTCACCAGTGTAGGTATTAAAAATTGATATAAAGATCCCAAACCCTGCTATCCATTGTCAGAAGTCCAAGGCAGACTTTAAGACACACGACAATATAGAGTCGTCGAGCAGAAACTGATAGCCAAGTTCCGCACACATGAGGTTCATGTCACACTACTTGTAACCAACCCCCCCCCCCCACCCCCACCATACTGCCCGGGTTTGCAAAATCCTACTAACTGCTTTGAGACAATTCACACCACTTTAATCTGTGACTATCCCTCTCTCCACGCGTACTGTTCAGACCTGTAAAGACGTGATTACCTGTAAAAACTCACATTCCAACCATTCTTCACATTCCAACCATTCTTCACATTCCAATCTGTAATTATCTTGCAACTGTGTCTTTGCCTATATATGCCGTGTTTGTGAGCCAACCTCCACACACCTGATGGAGGAGCAGCACTTCGAAAGCTCATGATTCCAGATAAACCTGTTGGATTTTAACCTGGTGTTGTGAGATTCCGGCAAATCCAGACCTTTCTCATCCTCCTGTTCTCTTTTGTGTATAATGGTTTTGTTAAACTTTGTTATTGATTTATATGAAGAAGATCCTTCTTTTAACAAAGCATTCAACTACCTTATTTGAAATCTCAAGTTACCACACCAAACTTCTAGGATTGCCCAGATATCCTTCAAGATTTAAAAATTCCAGCATTCTGCCAATGTAGACATTAGACCCAAATTGGCAGGAGGGTTTTGTTTTAAAAAAGTGTTATTAATTTCCTCAATTTCTTTGAAAACATTAATTTGTTGTAAAAGTGCTGGGCCCTGGACAAAAAGGTTACATTACTAAACGTCAAGGAACTATCTAATTGGATCATGAAAATTCAGGTTGCCTTTCAGTTGGGGTGCAAAGCAGTGGGACACAGGATGGACAAGTCTGGTGATCAGTGGTGGAAGCCTTGATACAGGGGAGCTAGAGATCAAAAGTCATGCTGGAAAGGAACAGAGAATCTGATGCCCGCCCAAATCTCCGTTCACCGCAGCAGGGTGGGAGAATCCCACTGGTGTGAACGGCTGGAGAATCCTGCCTAACAACTCAAAATACTTGAGCACATCATCTCCGATGAGGGAGCAGTGCAGTTCTGAAGGGGTGTTAAATGACTGTGCTGCACGTACATGTTTTATGTTAAAAATGTATAAAGCTACTCATTTTAAGTATATTTATTGTAATTTTTATATAATTGCAGAGATGAATATGCATAAGTATATAAATAAAGGTAAGACTGAAAGTTTAATGACATTCAGTATTCAAAATAAATGCAAATATAAAGTTGATATAAGCAAAAGATCAAAGATGACGCCAAGGTTTAAGGCTGTGTTTTGGATTGAAGTTTGGTGTGTTGGGTTGAGGAGGATTAGACAAGGGTGAACAATGAGTAGGATGTAGGGAGAGGTGTTGTAGACTGAGTGATTCACACTTAGTCTAATATTTCAGGCTGCATTCTGAATTGAGCTTTTGTAGACCAGGTGAGCAGTGAGCAGCCTGTGAGGAGAGTTGACCCGTGGTTGGCAAAACTGAAAGCATCAAGGAAGCATTCAGGTTGGGTTGGTAAGGCCTTTAACTAAAATGTGGAATCACAGAACAAGTTAGGGCACAGAAGGAGCGGAGGCCATTTGGCCCATCGAGTCTGCACTGACCACAGTCCCATCCAGGCCCTATCCCCTTAACTCCACCTATTTACCCTGCTAGTCTCCCTGCCTGGGTTTGCAAAACCTCACTTACTGTACTGTCTGGAGACAATACACATCTCTTTAACCCGTGATCAGTGCTCCTTCCACTCACATTGTCGGCCACTTTAGGACTTGAACAGCAGGTTAGGTGTAAAGATTCGCATTCTAATCAGTAGTCTGTAAACTGTCTGTGATTTATATGCTCTGTCTGAGGCCAGAACTCTCCATTCACCTGAAGAAGAGGGAAACCCCTCGAAAGCTAGTGAGTTTACTATCAAATAAATCGGTTGGACTTAAACCTGGTGTTGTCAGACTTTTTACTGTGTTTACCCCAGTCCAACGCTGGCATATCCACATCATGTCTCCCTGACTACTCAGAGGCAATTTAGCATGGCCAATCCACCTAACCCACACATCTTTGGAGCATGGGAGGAAACCGGAGCACCTGGAGGAAAACCCACCCAGACACGGGGAGAATGTGCAAACTCCACATAGACAGTGACCCGAGGTCAGAATTCAATCAGGGTCCCTGGTGCTGTGAGGCATCAGTGCTAATCACTGTGCCAATGAGCTGTGTAGTTATTTTGTCTGGATCCCATTTGTATAAATAGTCAAGTAAAGCCTTTTAGATCTGAAGCCTCACCAAGTTGCTCTCGGTTTATTACAGTTTAGCATTCGATTTAATCTCAGTTCAATCAGGTTTTTGCTTCTCTTTGACTAATAAATAACACGCTGACTTGTACTGTAGCTGGAAATAATTAAGCAGTTAAAGTTGTCCGTTCTCAAGATGCTTCACAGAATAAATCATGTTTTGAAAGGAAGAAAGGTGTATTTTGCTTTGCAAGAATCAGCCGATAAGGAGACGAAATGCTGGAAATACTCAGCAGGCCAGGCAGCATCTGAAACTGGATTAGGAGGTGGGATTTTCCATACCCCTCTTTCCCTCCCCACCACCTTCAGTATGTTTTGCGGTGGTGGAGATAGCAAGCCATTGGCGATGGGGGGATCTTACAGCCCAACCGCTGTCAACACGTTTTTCTGTTAGATTCATAGAAGAAGGCCATTCAGCCCATCAAAACTGCACCAACAATCCCACCCAGGCTCTATCCCCACCTATTTTGCATGCTAATCTCCCTGACACTAAGAGGAAAGTTAGCATGGCCAATGCACCTAACCCTCACATCTTTTGGGTGTGGGGGGGAAAACCCATGCAGATACAGGGAGAATGTGTGTATTCCATACAGACAGTGACCAGAGGCTGGAATTGGTGATGTGAGACAGCAGTGCTAACCACTGTGCCACCTCCTGTTCACATCTCGTCAGTGAACCAATGCAGGAGGTTGCTATCAGCAGAGAAAGAAGATCCCATCACTGGGAATGGCTGAAAAGTTTTGGCCAAGAGTTCAAGTCTTTCACTAGAATTCCTGCTCTTTTTTTGGAAATAGTGACACGAGATCATGAAAAAAAGTTGTCAGGGTCTCGGTTTAATTTCTCATCTGAAAGGTGGTGCCTCCAACAACTCACTCAGTACTGCAGAGGTGAACTTTGCACTAAGTGTGCAATGGTTACTTGTTGTCAGGGTCAGGGGGGTTACGAGCACTTTTCCACTTTCAGGAGAATATTAAAGCAGGGTAATTGGAAATCACAGAAATGGTAAAAAAGAAATCTATTGGCAGTCAGTTGTTTCCGAATCCAAATATGTCATTTTATGATTAAGTGCAAACTACACATTTAGATGAAATAATTTTTTATGTTGCCGCAGCTACACAGATAAAACAACATGGAGACAGTCATAAAAGTAAATCAGATTGGTGCCTGGATTGACAACCATTCACACGCATAGTTAGAATCCCCATTTCCAGAGCAGTTATACGAGTGAAATCCAAAGATAATTCCACCATTTTATTGCAGGACTTTGGTAAATCAATTCTCAATCTGAATGTGAGCTTATTGGAGATGTCAGGGGACATTCAATACATTCTGCTGCAAATAAGGACCTCCCTGAAAAGTAAAACTCACTGAAAATATTCCATCTTTAATAGAGTTGGCAGAAGGACAGGAAAAATATGCCATTAATACAAAAGCCGCACTTCCATCTAAAACAAAACAATGGCTAATTTCAGTACCTTCTTCTTTATACTGAGATCAATACATCTTTGGCACTAAGGGCGACACATTGGTTAGCACTGCTGCCTCACAGCACTGGGGACCCAGGTTCGATTCCGGCCTTGGGTGACAGTCTGCGTGGGGTTTGCACATCCTCCCCGTGTGGGTTTCCTCCGGTTTCCTCCCATAATCCAAAAGTGTGTAGACTTGGAGGGATTAGTGGGGTAAATTTGTATGGTAATGGGGATAGGGCCTGGGTAAGATACTCTTTCAGAGTCCCGATACACACCCGTTGGACTGAATGCTCTTCTTCTGCACTGTAGGATTCTGTGATTCTATCTACGATAATATGGTTATGGAAGTGTGTTAGATTTGAGCATGAAAAAAGAGAAGTAAAAGTTAATTTATTGTCACAAGAAAGGCTTACAGTAACAGTGCAGTGAAGTTACAGTGAAATTCTCCTGGTCTTCACACCCTGTTTCGGTCAATGTACCTAATCAACATGTCTTTTAGACTGTGGGAGGAAACTGGAGCACCCGGTGGAAACCCATGCAGACACAGGGAGAACGTGCAAACTCCACACAGACAGTGACCCAGCCAGGAATTGAACCTGGGTCCCTGGCACTCTGAGGCAGCATTGGATTTGTGCTTTATATGGTACAAGGAACAAAGAACAATACTGCACAGGAACAGGCCCTTCGACCCTGTGCTGATCATGACGCCTGCCTAAACTAAAACTGTATGCACTTGTGGAGTCTGTATCCTTTCATTCCCATCCTATTCATGTATTCATCTAGATGCCTCTTAAATGCTGCTATCCGACCTGCTCCCACCACCTTCTACAGAAGGATCTAGATAGGCTGGGCGAATGGGCCAGGAAATGGCAAATGGAATTTAATGTTGGCAAGTGCGAGGTGGTCCACTTTGGTAAGAATAATGGTAGGGAGGATTATCACTTATGTGGCGAAAAACTGCAGCAGGCGACGGTGCAGAGGGACCTTGGGGTCCTTGTGCATGAGTCGCAAAAACCCAGCTTGCAGGTGCAGCAGGTGGTCAGGAAGGCTAATGGGATGCTGGCCTTCATAGCGAGGGGGATTGAATATAAAAGTAGGGAGGTCTTTCTGCGGCTGTATAGGGCATTGGTGAGGCCGCAGCTGGAGTACTGTGTGCAGTTTTGGGCGCCGTACTTATGCAAGGATATTTTGGCCTTGGAGGGAGTGCAGAGGAGGTTTACTAGGCTGATGGCGGAGTTGAGGGGGTTGAGCTATGAGGAGAGGCTGAATAAACTAGGCTTGTACTCGTTAGAGTTTAGAAGAATGAGGGGAGATCTCATTGAGACGTATAAGATGATGAATGGGATGGATAGGATAGAGGTGGAGAGACTCTTCCCGCTCAGAAAGGACAGCAGGACTAGGGGGCACAGCCTCAAGATAGAGGGGGAGTGGTTTAGAACGGAGTTGAGGAGGAACTTCTTCACTCAAAGGGTGGTGAATCTCTGGAATTCTCTGCCCATTGAAGTGGTGGAGGCTACCTCGCTAAATATTTTGAAGACGCGGGTTGATGGATTTTTGATAAGAGAGGGGATTAAGGGTTGTGGGGAGAGGGTGGGAATGTGGAACAGAGCCACGACAGATCAGCCATGATCTTATTGAATGGCAGGGCAGGCTCGAAGGGCTAGATGGCCTACTCCTGCTCCTATTTCTTATGTTCTTATGTTCTTATGTTCCCAGGCAGTGTGTTCCAGACATTCACCATCCTTTGTGTAAAAAAAAAACTTGCCTCGTACGGATTCCCATTGTCAGAGTTTATGACTGGGATTGCTCGCTCCATAGGAACATCTCACCACATTTTCCCCGCATTTTCATTTGAACTGTGAGCTCATTTTTTGAGTAGCTTCAGCGGCATCTGGGCCTCCCTGGCAAAGTTGGTATTTATAGTTCATCCCCACCGTTAAGAAAGTGGTGCAGAACTTTCTTGTGCAAGTGTTTGCACAACTGATTGACTCACCAGAGCAGACAAAGGATTAGACTGGCTCTGAACTCCAGGCCAGGTAAGGAAACAAATTATTAAAAGTTAAAATGCTGAAATGGCCTGATGGTGATTAAAGCCTGGATGGGTTTCCTCCAAAACCTTTGAACTGGGTGGGTTGGGAACTCTGCCACCAAGGTAAAACTAAGCCCATGGAAGTAAAGGATTATGTTAATGTAACTTGTCCCAATAATTGAACCCTTTCAGGCCTTGTATGATTCCATTGTGATGTATCTCTGCCAAGATAATTAGAAACTTTCTGAGGTTTCAGGGTCAAAACTGAACATAGTATTCCAGCTGATCTGACCAAACCTTTGTACGATTAAAGCACCACTTTCTCGCTTTCATATTCTAACCCCTTGAAGATAAAAGTCAAAATATTATTAGACTTTCTGATTGCTTTTGGAAACTGCATGCTTGTTTATAGCAATTTATTTAAGTGAAGATCAAAATCCAGTTTTTCTAGTCTTGCACCATTGAAAAAGTCCAACTTATCTGTCTCAGATGCAAAGTAGGTGATGTTGCATTTCTCCACATTGATGTCAATCACTTGACTCTTTTTCTCCCCACTTAGTGCATCTCTATCCCACTATAACTTCCTGATCTAAACAAACACAATTTTCTGTGCTTTCCAATTCAGTGTAGCTTGTATGCTTAAATATTGCCCTAAGCGATGACCATTTACTTATAAGAATTTGTTTGTTCGGCTGTCAACTGACAAGAAATTTTGCAATTTGAAATGGAACAGAACTCATGACTTAAAAGTGAAAGGGTGCTTTCCAAGGTGAAGGTGAATAAAACAAACAAATCACCCTTAGGAGAGTGTGAAGAGAGAGGTGTAACCTATAGTTCAGAGATACATCAAAACTCATCACTGGCCAGTGAAGAGACATTAAAGTGCAAAGTGCTGGTTACTGAAATGATGGCTGCCGTAGGCAGGCACACCCAAAATCCACTTGGTAATACACAATGGGTGACAAATTTCAAGACCAGGCTCCAGCTACTGCAGGGAAAACAGGTTAAAAGTCAGATTCATCTCCTCTCTCATTCTCTTTTGGAACATATATCCTACAGTATAATGGGTATCGAGGGATATGGGCCAATTGTGGACAGTTGGGATTAGTTTAGGGATTTAAAAAAAAAGCAGCATTGACATTGACAAGTTGGGCTGGAGGGCCTGTTTCTATGCCGTAAACCTCTACGACTCTAAATGCATTCCTTGTTTCAGAAGCCTACATCACTCGAAATCTACGTGTGAACCATAATAATAATTGCAACATCTTATATATCTAACCACATCTGAGTTGCCAGCTAATACAAATTGACAACAACATTAAAAAAAAATCTATGCTTCAAAGCTAATCAAAGGATACTTAACCAGAGAATATTTAACATTTTTTTATTGGACTCTAACTCCCCTTATTTCTGATACCTGTGTGTGAAGTCACGTTTTTAGTATTTTGACTTCGGTTAACAAATTCTCTCCTTCTTTCACTCAAGAAAACCCAATTTGATTGGCTCCTTATTGCTCACAACTCATATAGTTAAAGGCATTTGGATTTGGAAAACGCATATACTTGTGAAAAAGAAACTGAAACCTTTGTGTGACCAACCAAGTATGTTGAATAGACAAAGCCAGTTCACCCCTTCTCAACTGATCCTAACAAAAACTAATGCACTATTGTTTCAAAAATAGTCACGAAATATATGTGGTGAAGAACTTGGTCCCAGTATAGATTTCTGGGGCCACCACTTGTCACATGCAACCAAACAGAGAACTTTCCTATTATCCCTATTCTTTGCATGCTACCTCCCAACGAATAAACAACCCAGGACACAAAATACCTCCAATTCTGTGTGCTCTCATTTTTGCTAAATATCCCTAGTGTAGAACCAAATTGAAGTCCATATCGTCAACACCAAAAGACACTCCCTTTCCCATCATACTCGTAAGCTCCTCAGAAAATACAGCTACATTCATTAGACCTGGCCTACCTGTGAGTTTAATGTTTTAGGAGTCACAGTATGCTGTCTATAGATGATTGATAATTCATAAGTGATTTAATGTTGTTTATTAAGAAGCAACAGTTTAGATATGATGCATAAACCGAATGGATCGGGAAAGCATACGACACATGACAGGTGAGAGCAATTTACTGATTCTGGGGGACAAATGAGCAGATAGTGGAAAGTCCGTGTTGATATCTGTAGCCTTCTGCTCTACAGCCAATATTTTAGTAAATGTTTACACTGCCTCGGAAAAGCAGCCAGTACAATTAAGGACACCCCACACCCCAGACGTACCCTCTTCCACCTTTTTCTGTCGGGACGAAGATACAAAAGGTCACGTACCAACCGACTCAAGAACAGCTTTTTCCCTGCTGCCATCAGACTTTTGAATGGACCCACCTTATATAAAGTTGATTTGTAGAGCTACGTTCTGCACTCTCTCATTTCCTTCTCAATGAAAGCTATGCTTTATCTGTATAGCGCGCAAGAAACAATACTTTTCACTGTATGTTAATACATGTGACAATAATAAATCAAACCGAATCAAATCAAGTCAGAAATCTCTTCCCCCTTGTCCTCCTCCATCTTCTCATAGAATTCATAATTGATTTAATGTTGTTTATTAAGAAGCAACAGTTTAGATACTATGCATAAACCGAATAGATCGGGAAAGCATACAACACATGACAGGTGAGAGTAGTTTACTGATTATATGTTCTATGTTCTCTGTTATTATATGTTATGTTATATGATTATAGGTTGTGATATGATTATATGTTCTATGTTCTCTGTTATTATATGATTATAGGCTATGATATGATTATATGTTCTATGTTCTCTGTTCTTCCTCCATTTGCCCTGGTCCTCTTCCGCCTTCCCTGGATTTCCTCCATCTTCCTTGGTTTTGTTCCATCAAAAAAAAAGGCAGCTCCCTTCCTCCAAGCATCCATTCATATATTTTATTTCATGGGAAAAGTTTGTTTATCCTATGTCAACCACATGTTCAAATAGCCCTGGTCAATAACTACAGGACTGGTACCAAAGATGTCACAGCACATCTACCCCGCTTCCCCTCCGCATGTCCATCAGTTTAGGTCACCTTATTTGTTGACCTCATGCTGGGAGTCATTTGTTAGCCTTTACTAGACACATCTACAGATAAGAAGATACAAGATGCCATCGTGTCAACTGAGGAATGTCAGCATAAATCAGGAGACCTTAATGTTTGGAGGAGCAGTTTAGGCTTTTTTTTTGCAGAGAAGACAAACAGTTTTGCTGCCACTTGCCTCATGCTGTGTCTACCCACTTCATAAGAATTTATAATATTCTGAAAAAACGCCATTTCCTACATGCCTTTCACAAATCCATGCTGACTCACTTTGAAAAAGTGTATACTTACCCAAAGGCTCGTTTGTTTTACAAACTATGCCTGAAGTCAGAGAATCATATCTGTGATTGCTCTTTCTGACATAGGCTCCAAACTCTTTCATCTCACAAACCTGAAACAGTTTCTGGAAATAGCTGCCAGGATGCTGGTAATGGGCATTCCAAAAAGGATCTTCAGCTGGAATGATCCATTGAGTGACTGACAAGTCTGATCTAATTGGAATGCTGTTGCCATTCTCTCCTTGCAGGAGAAACACAACTGGTGTAAACTGAATTAAAAGCTCCTCAAACTTCTTGCTTCGGTGTCAATGTATGTCTGTGGTTTGCACCTGGGAACACACGCACCCCAGGCATTCTCTCTTCCACCTTCTTCTGTCAGGAAAAAGATACAAAAGACTGAGGTCACATACCAACTGACTGAAGACCAGCTTCTTCCCTGCTGTCATTAGACTTTTGACTGGACCCAACTCGTATTAAGTTGATCTTTATCTCCATCCATGGGGCAGCACAGTGGTTAGCACTGCTGTGTCACAGTGCCACGGACCCAGGTTCAATTCCAGCCTCGGGTCTCTGTCTGTTGGAATTTGCACATTCTCCCCGTATCTGTGTGGGTTTCATCTGGGTGCTCTGGTTTCCAGTCTGAAGATGTGCGGGTTAGGTTGATTGACCATGCTAAATTGACCCTACTGTCAGGTGGATTAGCAGGGTAAATATGTGGGGTTACAGGAGGAGGGCCTCTGTGGGATTGTGGTCACTGCAAGCTCAATGGGCTGAATGGCCTTCTTCTGCACTGTAGAGATGCCATGATTCTATTCTATGATTCAATCTTGAACTGTAATTGTATATCCTGCACCGTCTCATTTTCTTCTCCCCTATGAACGGTACTTTTTTTTCTGTGTAGCATGCAAGAAACAATACTTTTCACTGTATCCCAATACATTTAACAATAATAAATCAAATCAAAACCAGGCCTTCATTTGCAGCAGAGGGAATGGTTGGGAAGCCATTATCGAAACCTGGCTTATTCAAAACCAATTTGCTGTTTAAAGCTGTGTCTACCTTTTTGAAGCTGTGTCTGGAATTAATTATTTACAACAAACCTGAAAATGGCTTTCCAAGTGCTGAGGGGTCATGTGCAGCCAGCCAATTAGGATGCGCTGCTCAAACTGAACTGGTGAAAGATCTTTGTACAGTCCTCCCCCAGACCTGCATTGCTGTAGTTCCAACACTGAAAATTTTATGATGTATTTATAACTTGGACATTGACTTTCAGCAGTTGTTTGATGCTTGAAAAGCTTACAAAGTTGGAAAGTACAATGTTCTCTTTTTTCTTGCCTTTCCCCTGGCTATGTAGCATGCGGATGGTTAGATGGTCAATGTCGTAAATGACTAATCAGATGGTACCTTTTAGAATCTAATATACAAATATTTTCCAAAAGGGCTTTAAAAATATGCATCTCGACTTTATGACGGTCCACCTATATTTATGGCAGGGTAACAAAGGCATTACACAGTCGCACATCATTGTTGTCTCACAGCGCCAGGGAACTGGGTTCAATTCCGGCCTCAGGTTACTATCTGTGTGGAGTTTGCACATTATCCCTGTGTCTGTGTGGGTTTCCTCCAGGTGCTCTGTTTCCTCCCACAGTCCAAAAATATTCAAGTTAAGTGGATTGGCCATTCTAAATTGCCCCTTAGTGTCCAAAGATGTGCAGGTTTGGTGGATTGGCCATGATAAATTGCCCCTTAGTGTCCAAAGATGTGCAGGTTAGGTGGATTGGCCATGATAAATTGCCCCTTAGTGTCCAAAGATGTGCAGATTAGGTGGATAAAAGCAAACTACTGTAGATCTTGGAATCTGAAACCAAAAGGGAAATGCCGAAACATCTCAGCAGGTCTGGCAGCATCTGTAAGGAGAGAAAAGAGCTGACGTTTCAAGCCTGCTTTGACAAAGGTCACCTGGACTCAAAGCATCATCTCTTTTCTCTCCTTACAGATGCTGCCAGGCCCGCTGAGATTTTCCAGCATTTTCCCTTGGTTGCTGATTAGGTGGATTGGCCATACTAAATTGTTCCTTAGTATCCGCAGATGTGTAGGTTAGATAATTTAGCCACGGTAAGTTGCCTCTTTGTGGTCAAAAATGTGTAAGCTAGGAGGATTAGCCGTGGTAACTGCTTGGGGTGTGAGGACAGGGCATGGCTGGATAAGATGTTCTTTAGGAGAGTCGATGCAAACTTGATGGGCCAAATGGTCTCTTTCTGTACTCTAAGGCTTCATAAATGATAGACGTATCACAGGAGCACAGTTGAATAATTGAATAAATGAATAATTGAACACTTTACTGGGTTTCACATTTTTTTGCTGATTTCTATTTAGCGTGCTTAGAAATTTAATATATTTAAACCATATTTCTACGGGTTATTTTGGCAATTGGTGAAGCATCTTGGGGGGGAGGCAATCACAGTGGTCATCCAATACTCCACTGCCTGTAAGCTAATTTGTACCAAATCACATTTACCAATCACGTCTGGGCTTACTGAATTGCATTGGCAACTATGTCTCAATTTGATTTGATATATTATTGCCACAGGTATTAGTATACAGTGAAAAATATTGTATCTTGTGCACTATATGGACAAAACATACCATTCACAGAGAAGGGAACAAGAGAGTGCGGAATGTAGTGTTACAGTCATAGCTAAGGTGTAGAGAAAGGTTAACTTAATGCGAGATGGGTCCATTCAAAAGCCTGACAGCAGCATTGAAGAAGCTGTTCTTTGTGTAGGTTGGTACATGACCTCAGAGTTTTGTATCACAGAAGAAGGTGGAAGAGAGAACGTTCGGGGTGCGTGAGGTCCTTAATTATGCTGGTTGCTTTGCCGAGGCAGCTGCAAGTTTAGACAGAGTCAATGGATGGTTAGCGTGATGGATTGGGCTACATTCACAACTTTTTAATGCTTTTTTTTTTAAAGCCCTGCATGGCCGTGCCTCTCTCTATCCCTGTAACTGTACATCTATCCGTACAACCTTTCTGGATGACTGCACTCCTTTAACTCTCCTATTGCATGTTCCTGATTTTCATCGTCCGACCTTTTGGGGTCTTCAGGTTTTGATCGCCTGCCCTAATATCTCCTAATGTGACTCATTGCTAAATTTCATCTATACCTACCTTTTTTTTTAAAATTCATTCATGGGACATGGCCGTCACTGGCTGGCTAGCGTTTATTGCCCATCCTCCTTGCCCTCAGAAGGCAGTTGAGAGTCAACCACGTTGCTGTAACTCTGGAGTCACATGTAGGCTACACAGGGTAAGAACAGCAGGTTTCATCCTCTAAAGGACAATAGTGAACCAGATGGGTTTTTCTGACAATCGACAGTGGTATCAACAGTAGATGCTTAATTCCAGATATGCGTTTTATTGAATACAAATTCCATCATCTGCCGCAGCGGCATTCAAACACAGCCTCCAGAACATTAGAAGAGTTTCCGGATTAATAGTCTGGCGATAATACCACCAGGCCCTCAGCTCCCCTTACTACTATGCTTCCGAATATCATACAAATGCAAGTTGATGTGCTGTTGTCCCAGTGTCCCTGATTCGAAACTGAGGCTGGTGCAGTCATATCACATTGTGAAGTACAATTTGATTCTTGTAGACATGGTGCAAGGCAGGAAGACCAACATACAAAGGTGTGGGGTTGCAGATGTCGTATTAAGGTTTGCAAGGGCTAATGTGTGGGATTTGTAAATAGCATCTTCCATAATAATAGGGTAAGAGAGATTTTGATTTGATTTATTATTGTCACGTGTTGGTATGCAGTAAAAAATAATGTTTTGTGCATGCTGTACAGACAAAACATACCATTCATGGAGAAGGAAAGGAGAGAGTGCAGAACGTCGTGTTACAGTCATAGTTAGGGTGTAGAGAAAGATCAACTTAGTGTGAGGTAGATCCATTGAAAGGTCTGATGGCAGCAGGGAAGAAGCTGTTCTTGAGTCGGCTGGCATGTGATCTCTGACTTTTGTATCTTTCTCCCAATGGTAGAAGGTGGAAGAGAACAAAGAACAAAGAACAAAATCAGCCCGGGAAACAGGCCCTTCGGCCCAACGAGCCCGCGCCGCCATCTCAACACCACCAGTCCACCTCTCTACCCACGACTCCTGTCTAATGTTTTATGGCCATCCAGATTGAGGGAAAACTGAATTAGGGACAATTTATTCCTGCCAATCAGCCTAACAGCACATCTTTGGGGTGTGGGAGGAAACCGGAGCACCCGGAGAAAACCCATGCAAGCACGGGGAGAATACGCAAACTCCCACAGACACCGGCCCAAATCCATGTGTCTGCACAGCAATCAGTGATAGTCACTGAGCTGCCGGGTAGAGGATACCCAGGGTTTGTGGGGTCGTTAATTATGTTGGCTGCTTTTCCGAGGTAGCGGGAAGTGTAGATGGAGTCAATGAATGGGAGGCTGGTTTTCGTGATAAATTGGGTTACATTCAACCTTTTGTAATTTCTTGCAGTCTTAGACAGAGCAGGAGCCATACCAAGTTGTGATACAACTAGAAAAAATGCTTTCTATGCTGCATATGTAAAAGTTGGTGAGAGTTGTAGTGGACATGTCAAATTTCCTGAGTCACCTGAGAAAGTAGAGGCATTGGTGGGCTTTCTTAACTATAGTGTTGGTATGGGAGAGGACAGAAGAGGGAGGAGGTTCATGGCTTTAGCAGTGTAACATCTACAATGGGATTTTCCAGCATCTTCTGCCAACAGGATCTTCCATTCCCGCCGAGGTCAATGGGGTTTTGTATGTCTTGCCATATCTGCCGTAGGGTGCATGGCTGTGGGGATTCCTCTTCCCCGGGATTGGAAAGTCCCACTGGTGGGAAGGGCTGGAAGATTTTGCCCAATACATTGTATCTCTGTTCATCTCTCCCCATTGATTTTATTTCACTCTCAACAGTGCTATTTGTAGGAACATTAGGGATAGTGTGGAGCCTTCTCTGTAACAGCTCTGTAACAGCTAGTGAGAATGTTTATCAGTTGCAGACATTCAAGGGAGTCAGTGTCTGCTATTTCAGCTTGAACAGACTAATCTTCACTTGAATAGGCCCCATAACATTCCGCTTTTCCACCAGAGGGTGAGCAAGACCAGATTTTTCCATAGCAAATACCAAAGGCGAGATATGGGGGGGTATGCTATGCAAATGAAGGATTAGCAGAAGACAATTTTTCATTGAATAAGAACGGGTGAAAAGCCAGGATTTAATTGGCAAATATGTATGCCAATGAAGGATTTGAAAAATTGTTTGTTTCTGATGTGCTGTAATTGACCATAATTGCTAAATTGTTTTTCTGTAACATCAGAACCAGTCGCAGACTTTGAGCAAGAAGGGGGTTCTTCTTGTGTACACATCATTAAAGACCTTGCATTGGATGCGTGGCTTCTAATGTTGTTTGTCCAAGGTTGCTGTTATCCAGAATCTCTGACAATGGGAGCAATATTGTCTCACCACATTAGCCATCCTACATTGCACATTATTTTTACCCACTTTATGAAAGAAGGGCAAGATTTCTAAACTAACACAGTCACGGAAGTTAGCAGATTCAAACCACGTGACATTTACAAGCTGTCCGTAACTAGTGTGGCAACTAGGGGATTTTCACAGTAACTTCATTGTAGTGTTAATGTAAGTCTACTTGTGACATTAATAAATAATCTTATATAAAACAGAACTCTTTGAGTGAGATTCTCTGGCTTCCGCTCAACATTTTTCTCAGTGGTGGGAGGCGGTGTGTTGTTCACTAACAGTGTGCCCTCTTGGTCCCACCGCTGTCAATGGGGATTCCCATTGAAGCCAGCTCACACCACAGGGAAACCTATGGCAGAGATTGTGCTACTCATATGTCCAGAGGATCCTGCTGGTGTGAATGTCGAGAGAATTCCAGTCCTTGTCTTTAGTTTGCCATGCTGCCCTGTACAATAGAAGAATCAGATTGGAACTGGTTCTCTTAAATATCACATCAGCCTCTGGTGTAACTGTGAAATGTGGCCCTGGGAACCTATACACATCACAATTGGTTCCTACATAATTAGTTCCTAGCTACTTATTCATTCGTGGGACATGGATGTCACTGGCTGGCCAGCATTTATTGCCCATCCCCAGTTATCCAAGGACAGTTGAGAGTCAACCACTGCTGTGGCTCAGGAGTCATATGTAGGCCAGACCAAGTAAGGACAGCAGATTTCCTTCCTAAAGGACATTAGTGAACCAGATTGTTTTTTTTCGACAATGGTTTCACGATCATCAATGGATTCTTAATTCCAGATATTTTTTATTGAATCCAATTCCACCATCTGCTGTGGCGGGATTTGAACCCATGTCCCTAGAACATTAACTGAGTTTCTGGATTAATAGTCTTGCGAAAATGCCATTAGGCCATCCCCTCCCCTCGCTGAGCTATTTACAAATACTGAAACAATATATAACAAGCAGATCACTGTATTTTCTCGTGGTATCTGCCATTACATACATACAGGCAGGGAACGATACAGCTCCAAATGAAACCACTTAGCTCTTCATGGCTCTGTCAGCGCTTTGTTGGAGCTACCCAACTGGTCACACTCTCCTGCTTCTTTGACATAACTCTGTGATTTTCCTTTCTCTCCAAAAATATTTATCCAATTTCCACTGGGAAATTAGTGTTGAATCTCCTCTCTTCGCCCTTTCAGATGCTGCATTCCAGGTCAAACAACTGCAATGATAAAAGTGAGCATTTCAATCTATTGTGAAGGCTTCTGAAAAAAAATACGCATGTGTCAAAAAAGTTTGGCTGGAAATCAATCTGCAGGACAAAAGGGTTGTGCGCTTGTAAATGCCAATGTGTGTTAGTTCAGAATCATGTCCTTTTCTCAGGATGGCAAAGTGGTTAACATTGCTGCCTCACAGCGCCAGGGATCCGAATTCAATTCCAGCCTCGGGTGGCTAATCTGTGTGGAGTTTGCACAATCTCCCCATGCCTGCTTGGGTTTCCTCCAGATGCACCTGTTTCCTCTCACAGTCCAAAGATGTGCAGTTTGGGTGGATTAGTCAGGCTAAATTGCCCCTTAATACCTCAAGGTTGGGTGGGGTGGGGTTATCAGTGTCGCTACTTGGGGTTATGGGGGTAGGGCCTGAGTAAGAGTCAGTGCAGACTCAATGGGCCGAATGGCCTCCTTCTGCACTGTAGTGATTCTATGATTTATTCTTTGATGAAATGTGGCAATTGCTGGCAAGGCCATCATCTGTTGCCCAACTTTAATTGCTCTTGAACTGAATGGCTTGTTTGTCCATTTCCTGTCAACCACGTTGCTGTGGGTTTGGAGTCACATGGAGATGAGACCAGGTAAGAACAGCAGATTTCCTACCCTAAGTAACATGAGTGAACAAGGTGTGTTTTTATGACAATTGAGGATAATCTTGTAATCAGCATTCTGAAACTGGCTTTCAATTCCAAACGTTCTTAAAGATTGAACTTAAATTCCACCAACTGCCATGGTGGGATTTGAACCTCCTACCTCCAGAGCATTAAGGTAACTTTCTAAATTACTGGTCCAATGACATCTCCCCAGTGCTTCCACTGTTCCATGATGATCATCATTCAGACATGCAGGCGACATTATGCATTTAGACGCAAGTCTACAAAGTACTTGCTGGGAGATTTTTTCTATCAAGTCCACCTTGGCTTTGATCCAAGGCCATCCTCAGATCTCTCGAATGTGTGGCGTTGAGGTGGCATGATTTCTGCTAGCTTTATGGGGAAACCATGATCAAGGAGCAGGAATGTGAGTGGAGAGTTGGGCACCCCTCTCCCACATCATTTGATTCAGTGGGACTTTGACTATTAGAGGACAAAGATTTAAAGAGTTTGGCAAAAGCGCCAGAAGTAACACAATATGTTATCATCTTTTAGCTAACAAATGGTTAGATTTTGGAATGCAGTACCTGATAAGGCATTGGAAACAGAATGGACCTACGTCGCATTAAGCTGAGTTTTCTCTACACCCTAGCAATGTCTGTAATACTACGTTCCGCACTCTTTCCTTTCCTTCTCTATGAACGGTATGTTTTGTCTGTATAGTGCGCAAGAAACAATACTTTTCACTGTATGCTAATACATGTGACAATAATAAATCACATCAAATCAAATCAATAGTAACCTTCAAAAGGGACTTTGAACACTTGAAGGGGAAAATTGCTTGGCTATGGGGTGTAAGGGGTGGCATTGTGGCACCTGATTAGTACTGTTGCTACACAGTGCCAGGGACCTGGGTTCAATTCCCATCTTGGATCACAATTTGTGTGGAGTTTGCAAATTCTCCCCGTGTCTGTGTGGCTCCTTCCTGGTGCTCCGGTTTCCACTCACAGTCCAAAGATGTGCAGGCTAGGTAGAGGGACCATGCTAAATTGTCCCAAGTTGTCAGGGGAACCAGCTAAGTTAAATGCATGTTGTTATCAAGATAGGGCCTGGATAGGATTGTAGTCGGTGCAGACTCGATGGGCTGAATGGCCCCCTTCTGCACTGTAGGATTCTATGATTCTATGGCTAAGGCTTGGGACGAGATGATGCAATGAGCCAAATGGTGGTCTTCTACATTATTCTGTTATAAGATTTGAAGATACCACAATCACAGGACTAGCCTGATTCTGTTGAAGAAATGATCGTAATACCAGGGCAACATAAAAGGGACAATGCCTTAATGAAATGAGTCTCTGGATATTTTGGAGGAATGGACAAAAATATCAGCCTTGACTTTCTTCCTTTCCTCTGTGTAACTTGAATTTATGATACACAGATTTAGCTCCTCTCTTGTTTGAGCGAGAGCAGTTACATCCATTCTCTGATTAGTTGATTTGAACGATGCAAAATGAATACATTACTGTTTATGAAGCAATAATGCCTCATTCATGTAAATTAACGTCTTTGCTTCGTGAGTAATTTTGTCACATCGCATTCTGCAAGCAGGAGATTAAAGTTCTTCGATGTGTAATGAGGGCCAGCGGCGTACTTTAAAATAAAAGTAAAGTAAGAGTAAAGTTTATTAGTCGCAAGTAAGGTTTACATTAACATTGCAATGAAGCTACTGTGAAAATCCCCTAATAGCCACACTCCGGCACCTGTACGGATCAATGCACCTAACCAGCATGAGTTTCAGACTGTGGGAGGAAACCGGAGCACCTGGAGGAAACCCATGAAGACACGGGGAGAATGTGCAAACTCCTCACAGGCAGTCACCCAAGCCGGGAATCGAACCCAGGTCCCTGGCGCTGTGGGGCAGCAGTGTTAACCACTCTGCCACCATGCCGGTAAATACAGATTGTTCAGTATCTAGAACACAGGAAGCCATCTTTTCAGAGCTGTTTTCATCATTGATGTTGGGCATCAGAGGTGAGATATCAAGCTTTCAATAAGGTTGACTGGCTTGACTGGTTGACTGGTTGACTCCAGTGTTCTGGCAGACATTATTGAGCTCCTAAGCTCCAGATGAGTGATAAAAGTGAATTCACCTTAATGTTAAATAGTCTCTTGGGTAATTTTTTCATAAGATTAGGAAGCATGCTCCTGTTACCATGTGCACACATTTTGTGGATGACCTGATTAAGAGTAATGATCTCAATTTCTATCCCAATCCTTCATCTTTCCCCATTAAAATGATAAAGTGTTGCATTTATTAAAGCACATTTCATGAGTTCAGGATGTGTGATCCGCAACAAAGATATATACCATTGGGAAAGAAAGATTCTCTAGGACTGATGCACCATCCTTGGCTAACTAAGCACCCAGAAGAAAAAAATCAGGAAAAGCAGGGGAGTTAGAATAGTGATCCAAACCGGTCTTCCATATTTAAAATGGAACATGAGCAAAAACTTGGAAATTACAGTAGCACAGTGGTTAGCACTGATGCCTCATTGTGCCAGGGACTTGGCTTAGATACCGGCCTTGGGTCACTGTGCGGAGTTTGCATGTTCTCCCTGCATCTGCGTGGGTTTCCTCTCGGTGCTCCGGTTTCCTCCCACACTCCCAAAATGTGCAGATTAGGTGGAATGGCCATGCTAAATTGTCTCTCAGTGTCTGAATATGTGCAGGTTAGGTGGATTGGCTCTGCTAAATTGCCCCTTAGTGTTCAAATATGTGCAGGTTAGGTGGATTGACCATAGTAAACTACTGCTGATGTTCAAATATGTGCAGATTAGATGGATTGTCCATGCTAAATTGCCCTTTAGTGTCCTGATATGTGCGGGTTAGATGGATTGACCGTGCTAAACTGCCCCTTAATGTCCTGATATGTGTGGGTTAGATGGATTGACCATGCTAAATTGCCTCTTAGTGTCCTGATATATGCAGGTTAGATGAATTGTCCATGCTAAATTTCCCTTAGTGTTCAGATATGTGTGGGTTAGATGGATTGGCCATGCTAAGTTCCCAGGGATACAGGGATGGGGTGGAGGTGTGGGATTATTCTCTTGTTCTTCTTCAAAGTAATCTTACCTGACCTCTATCTCTGCTCGTGGTAACTGATAGGGTTTAAACCTCATCAAAATAATAGCGCCTGAAACAGTGGCCAAGGTTTTCCAGCAATGCTGGGGACTCGTTATTCATCACCGGTGGGATCTGCCAGTCCTGCCAAAGTCAATGGCCATTTGCATCGCTCACTGGCCACACCTCCGAGGAAATCGCCACTGGCATGACGGGGATCTCCTTCGGCACGACTGGAAGATCCTGGCCAGTGTTTCACTCCTTTAGTAATACACTGTGAGTGACAGACACAATAGCTGGTATTTCATTCAGGTGAGGCTAGTAAAATCGCACCTGAGGCCAATGGAGAATTCTGGTCGATGAGCCGTATCCGCCCTGATTCCGGTTGGGCTTGGTGGTAAAATTCCAGCCAATATTGTGCTGAAGGCCAGGCTTTTCAGCACCGTTAGTGTGAGTGATATACCAGCCCAGTCAAAAATCCATTGACTTTCAGCGGGACTGGAAGATCTTGCCCTACGTTCGTGGAATTGGACTTAAACCATGATTATGGGAGCAAATATTATCCATGGAGCTGTAGCTTCTTTCTTTTAAAAAGATTGAAGGAGAGAAAAATTGCACTGCAGTCACCCACAGATACTTACAGCTACTTTTTATTAGTCATGTTACTTTCTGATGTGATAATATGAACATAGTTGCCTTGTGGAACACTGCATTAAACATAGATAATGTCAACCAGGAAGAAGCAAGCTTATGATAACGCTCAAGTGTAAGCCCCAACTGAGCCGAGCATTATGTGTTGATTCCTGCTGGATTTCACTGCTGCCCTCACAAGATGTCAAGAAGAATTGAGGTGATATACGCGAGACAGTATGTGACCCACAGTCTGATAGCTTCACCTTCGTTGTCAGCACTGTTGAAAACACATTCCTCACAGCTAAAGAGCAGATCCTGAAAGCGGAAAGCACTCCTTCACAAGAAGTGTAATAAAAAATCTGGAACCTGCTCTCTCCCAAAAGCTTTTGATGTTGGGATGGAGAAAGAAATGTTCTGATTTTTCAACTCTCGCCCTGCCAGACGATGGGCAGAATGGGGCCGTATGTTTGTGCCCTAAGGGGCAGTTTTAGCATGGGCAATACACCTAACCTGTGCATCCTTGAAGTGAGGAAGGAATCCAGAAGAAACCCACGCAGACACAGGGAAAATGTGCAAACTCCACACAGACAGTGACCCAAGCCGAGAATTGAACCCAGATCCCTAGCTCGGTGAGGCAGCAGTGCTAACCACCGTTTCAACCATATAATAAATGAATAAATAATTGTCAAAGAGCTGGTGGAAAATACTTTATCTTCCTCTCTATTCAGTGCTATGGATCTGACAAGTATTAACAGCAAAAAATCCAGGAAATACTCAAGCAGGTTGTGAAGGGAGACACAGGGTTAAACATTGAGGTCGATAAGCATTCATCATCTTCCTCTGCAAATGCTGGACTGAGTGTGTCCAGTACTTTTAGTTTCAACTTTAATGGACATAAAGGGTGAAGCTATCAGGTTGTGGGTCACATGCTGTCTCTAGTATTTCACCTCAAGGTCCAATGTATTTAGGAATTATACAATAAACCCTTAGAAGTATTGACAGGCAGAGAGATCTGGGTTTTGATCACTGGAAGTAGCAAAGCAGTTGAATAAGGTATGCTTGCTTACATTGGTTAGAGCATTGACTATAAAAATTGACGGGTCATGCTGCAGCTGTACAGAAACTTAGTTAGGCCACATTTAGAATATTGTGTACAATTCTGTTCGCTACATTACCAGAAGGATATGGATGCTTTGGAGAGAGTACAGAAGAGATTTACAAGGATGTTGCCTGGTCTGGAGGGTATTAGCTATGAGGAGAGGTTGGATGAACTTGGTTTGTTCTCACTGGAAGAATGAAGGTTGAGGGGCAACCTGATAGAGGTTTACAAGATTGTGAGTAACATGGTCAGAGTGGATAGTCAGATGCTCATTCCTCAGGTAATAAAGTCAAGTACTAGGGGACATATGTTTAAGGTGCATGGGGAAGAGTTTAGAGGAGATGTGCAAGGCACGTTCTTTACACACAGGATGGTGAATGTCTGGAACAGGGAGGTGGTGGGAGCAGGTACAATAGCGACATTTAAGGGGTATCTAGACGAATACATGAATAGGATAGGAATGGAAGGATATGGACTCAATAAGTGCATACAGTTTTAGCTTAGACAGGCATTATGATCGGCACAAGCTTGGAGGGCCGATGGGCCTGTAACAGTGCTGGACTGTTCTTTGTTTTTGTTTAGATTTCCACCTTCCAAGGGATTTTGCTTTTGTTAGAGTGTTATGTTTTGAGGGATGATTTGACGACGTTAGTGGATGCGTAAATAGAATCTTTCATCGCCTTTTCTTTGCTATGGTGGAGAGGATCAAAGTGGCCATTCATGGATTCAAGGAAACCTCCTGATTCATTGCAACAACTCAATGGCTGTTTCTCCCCACAAAATATGTAGCAGGGTTAAAATTCCACCCTCCCCGCCAAAAAAGAATGATTAAATTCCTTCCTTTTAATTAATATCATTCTCTCTATTGTAATGACGCAGAGGTTAATCCCCTTTACTTCGCTTCATAATCTGGTAATTTGGGAAGGTGTTAACATTAACAATTAGAGGTTCATTAACAGAAATACCTGACAGTCACTTTCAGTGAATAATTAACAAGTTATTTTGTTTAACTCGCTGGAACTTTAACTAAGCAAGTAACTTATTAATTAAAGGACGATTTGACTGTAATGCGGCTTAAGCAAATACTAGCTCTATTCAGTACCAAAACAGTAATAACAGTATTTTAGTCACTCTCAAATGTATACGTATAAAACTAGATCTGATGGTTTTTGGAAGGTGTTGGAGTTTTTCCGTTGATTTCTCTGTCTGTAAGATCTTTCTGACTTCATACCCTTTTGTTAGATAGATGGAGACTTCTCTTCAGAGATAGTTGTTTAGCTGGCAGAGTGAAAAGCTGCTCTAGAGATGTCCTTCTGTTCTGACTGAATCTCAGTTGAACAGCTGAACTGCAGCAGGCAGGTGAGCTCCTGTCTATAATCCTGATGACCTATCCATTCCTTTTATCCGGATTGGCCTGAGGTTGACAACAACAGCAAATTCAAATTTGATAGGTTCCTGTTTGCTTCATCTCCTCTTTAAACTGATAGGCTGTCAGAATGCAAAAACCTGCAAAGCCTGTTACCAAGGCAACCCTGATGTTTTGGTCTCTGCTGCAATTTGTGTATCCTATGTACCTGCATCTTAAACATCCCAGCATTGAATACTGAACCAGCTTTTAAAGAGACCACATTTCACAAACTTAACTTCATAACACCATCCACATTCTTAAGTGTTATTTTATAATATTTCTTGTGACTATAAACTGAGGCTGGGATTTTCCTGCTCCGTTGTGGGGGACCAAGTGCAGGAGGTTCAATGGGATAGTTAATAGTCAGTGCCAGGCAAGCCCGCTCCCCTCTCCCCCCCTCAGTCTTACATTTGATGTTTTCCACATTTTTCTTCATCATTATTTTGTTTTAATTTCTCCTTTGCTTTTTTTTAAAAAACATACGTTTATTTTTAATCGAGTAATTTTTTTGTTATTCTCACAAGAGTTAAAAGATATCAGAGTAACAGCAACCCATAAGGGTGGCACAGTGGTTAGCCTTGTTGCCTCACAGTGCCAAGAACCCTGGTTCGATTCCAACCTTGGGTGACTGTCGGTGTGGAGTTTCCATGTTCTCCCCGTGTCTGCGTGGGTTTCCTCCGGGCTCTCCGTTTTCCTCCCACAGTCCAAAGATGTGTGGGTAAGGCTGAATGGCCATGCTAAATTGCCCCTTAGTATCAGCGGGATTAGCAGGGTAAATATGTGGTGTTATGGAAATAGGGCTTGGATACGATTGTTGTCGGTACAGACTCGATGGGCCAAGTGACCTCCTCTTGCACTGTAGGGTTTCTGTGGTGCTATGAACCTAAGGCATAATGAACAGCTTAAAGAAGAACATTTTTTTAAAAGGACATACAAAAAAGTAACGTCAAAAGATGGCCAATGCTGTAAAAAGTCCCCTTCTGGAAAATTCCAAAGTAGATTGCATTGACTGATTTTCCCTGGGAGACTGTGTGGAATTTATCACCTAGAGAAGTGTCAAAGCTCACTTCAGACAGAGATGTTCGAAGGGATGGTGAATAACATGCAAAAGGATGAACTTTTTTAAAAGTTTATTTATTAGTGTCACAAGTAGGCTTACATTAACACTGCAACTAAGTTACTGTGAAAATCCCCTATTTGTAACTTGTTTCTGTGAAAAAAATTAAAACTGTCATACCCGCCAAGTCAGATACATTCGATCAGGCATACAGAAAAA
This sequence comes from Carcharhinus amblyrhynchos, assembly GCF_965287045.1. Taxonomy (NCBI): domain Eukaryota; kingdom Metazoa; phylum Chordata; class Chondrichthyes; order Carcharhiniformes; family Carcharhinidae; genus Carcharhinus; species Carcharhinus amblyrhynchos. The sequence continues at coordinate 9,690,342 of NC_137328.1, forward strand.
CAAATCCTGTTGATGAATATCTCAGAATGTGTCAAAGTGTTCCTGCGATGAAAACAAAATGGACTTTGGGTACGAGACATGCCTGTTGAACTCCCACCCATGAATACACAGAGAAATTAGTCTAAAATTGAATCTGAAAACCTGTGTTGGGCAAAACCTGTGCTGTTCTGAGAAAAAATAGGGTGGCCTGTTGGCACAGTGGTTAGCACTGCAGTCTCACAGCTCCAGGGATCAATTCTGGCCTTGGGTGGCTGTATGGATTTTGTAGGTTTTGCCCGTGTCTGTGTGTCTCCTCCGGTTTCCTCCCACACTCCAAAGATGAGCTTGTTAGGTGGGTTGGCCATGCTAAATTGCCCCTTAGTGTCAGGTTAAATATATGGCTTAAGGAGATAGGGCCTGGGTAGAATTGTTGTCAGTGCAGGCTCGATGGACCGAATAGTCTCCTTCTGCACTGTTGTGATTCTATGATTCTATGAACACCTCTGCCTGTGTGTCTCTCTTTCTCTCCGGAAACAGAGTGTCTTTCAGACAAACAGAGAAGTGAAAAGAAACACCAGTTTTCTAATTATATTACCAGTGAAAAGCAGGATCTCTCTCTTGCTGCAGGCGAGTATGTTTTAGCAGAGGCAAGCAACAAACAGGAAGAAACAGATCCGCCTCTTCAGTAACTCCTGCAGAGACAGGCAGGTCATCTCTCTCTCTGGGGATAAGTCAACAAGTATCTCCGACAGACTGTAAACCCGACAAAGTCATCCCCACACCACTGAACAACAAGCCATTATCTCCAGCACTGTCACCGACCTCATCTTCTCATTCTCCCCACAGCTTCCAATCTCATAGTCTCCCAACCCCAGTCAGCCCGCTTCTACCTACTTTCCACAAAAAGAACTGTCCTGGTAAGCCCACTGTGTTAGCGTGCTCCTGCCCCACTGAGCTTATTTCCTCTTATCTTGACTCCATCCTCATTCCCCTGGTCCATTCCCTCCCCACCTATATTCTGGATTCCTCGGATGCCCTGTGTCCTATGGACGGCTTCCAGTTTGCAGGCCCTAACTGCCTCCTATTCACCATGGATGTGCAATCTCTCCGCACCTCCATCCCACACCAGGATGGCCTGACAGCCTTCACTTCTTTCTTGAAAAGAGGCCTGAACAATTCCCATCCACCACCACTCTTCTCCGCCTGACTGAACACGTTCTTATCTCTCGACACCTTCCCCTTTAATTCATCCCACTTTTTAAATCAAAGGTGTATCAAGGGTACCCACATGGGTCCTAGCTAAGCTTGTCTTTTTATGGGCTATGTAGAACATTCCTTGTTCTAGGCCTACCCATGTCCCCTCCCACAACTCCTTTAGCAGTACATGGATGACTATTTTGGTGCTCCCCCACCACGACCGTCACCCCCTCCCCTCCCTCTCAGAACAAGGATAGAATCCCCCTTGTTCTCATATTTCACCTCATCAGCCTCCACATGAAAAGCATAATCCTCCGCCATTTTCATCAACTCCAGCGTGACGCCACCACCAAACATATCTTCCCTTCACTCCCTCTGTCAGCATTCCGCAAAGACTCGGGGATAACCTCCACTATACCCAACACCTCTCCCGGCACTCATGGCATCTTCCCCTGCAATCGCAGAAAGTGCGACACCTACCCCTTTATCTCGTCCATGCTCACCATCCAAAGTCCAAAACATTCATTCCAGGTTAAGCAGTGTTTCACTTGCATATCTTTTAATTTGGGCTATTGCATTCACTGCTCCCAATGTGGTCTCCTCTATTTCGAAGAGACCAAACATAGAGTGGGTGATCGCTTTGCGGAGCACCTTCGGTCTGTGCGCAAACAGGACCCTGACTTTCCAGTAGCTTGCCATTTTAACATACGATCCTGCTCCCATGCCCACGTATCTGTCCTTGGCCTGCTGCAATGTCCCAGTGAAGCTCAACGCAAACTGGAGGAATAGCATCTCATCTTGCAACCAGGCATTTTACAGCAAATTTAACAACTTCAGATGATTAACTCTACCCTGCCTCAACCCCTTTATTTTCTTTTTTTAAATTGCTTTTACTATTTTCTACCTTTTGTTTCTTTATTGTCTTTCTTCATGTTTCTTCACCTCCCCCCCGCCCCGAATTTCTCCCCTACTTTGGGTTTTTGATAAGAGAGGGGATTAAGGGTTATGGGGAGAGGGCGGGAATGTGGAACTGAGCCACGACAGATCAGCCATGATCTTATTGAATGGCGGGGCAGGCTCGAAGGGCTAGATGGCCTACTCCTGCTCCTATTTCTTATGTTCTTATGTTCTCCCTCACTTTGCTTCCCTTTTCCCTCTTTTCACTAAATTTTCCCTCTCTCTTACCCATCCCCTCCCTCCCCCCACAATTCATCTGTCACAGTTTACCCTCTGATTTAAGCTTCTCTGCCGTTTGACCATTCACATCTTTATTCTCCCTATGGACTGCCATTAGCAGCCTTTCCCCTGATTACTGTGGCCATGACTCACCTTTCATTCCCTCATCCTGCAGTATAAATATCTCCCACTTTCCTATGCCTTTTAGCTTTGACAAAGGGTTCATCTGGACTTGAAACATCAGCTCTTTTCTCTCCTTACAGATGCTGCCAGACCTGCTGAGATTTTCCAGCATTTTCTCTTCTGGTTGAAGTCAGCCCCAGAATTCCACTGAAATTACCGAACTGGTGGGTGGGATTTTTCAGCCGTGCTCAGGCGAAACCGGAAATTCCTGCTCGAGGTCAACAAATATTTCCGTTGTCGGACACAAGCCACACTGATTTCATGACAGGCAATTTGGTAAAGTTCCAGCCTGCAAATACCATCATCATGAACAAACAAAGGACTTACTTGTATTTTCTTGTTAACTCATTTGGACTCTTACTTTCTGATCTGCGTGAATCTATTATGCATCTTTTATTATTTTTCCTTAGGTTTTAGTAACTAATAAACGTATTATTTGTTTGTTTTCCTGTGACTTTGTTTTCTTGATTCCTTATTAAAAAGGTAAGTACGTTCAGAGTAGCAAAGGGATAAGAGTTTTAAACCAACATTCGTTGCGACCAACTGAGAGGGTTGATAAAAAGGGTGACTGCTCATCCTCCTCACCCAAGTTGTGTAGTGGTATTGTCACTGGGCTAGTAATCCACAGGCCCAGGGTAATGCTCTGGGGACCAGGGTTCGAATCCCACTGCAGCAAATGGTGAATTTTGGATTCAACTGAAGTCTAATAATGACCATGAAACCATTGTCGATCATCATAAAGACTCGTCCTCACTAATGTTCTTTCGGGAAGGAAATCTGCTGTCCTTATTTGGTCTGGCCTACATGTGACTCCAGATCCACTGAACTGCGGTTGACTCTTAAATGCCCTTCGGGTTGGGATGGGCAATAAATGCTGACCTATCCAGCTATGGTCACATCCCATCAATGAATAAAAAAAGAAATTATGGTGTGCAAATATTACCAATTATGTGGTCATTCTCTTGTTACTGAGGAGATGCCAACACATAAGATGCACCAAAGGTAATTTGTTAGTCCAAAATAATATGAAATTTGTGGGATACTCAATGCATAATTTTTAATCAAAAAGTGTCAAACAAACAAATACATGTTTCTCAATTAGTTTGAACTCAGTAACAGAGGTAATCACTTGGTTTGATTGACCATCAATACTTATTGAACTGGAAGACTTAGATGTCTTTGCTCACACTCTTTGAGTCAGGAGATTGTAGGATTACTTTGCTCCTCTAGAGACTCGAACATAGTGCCCAGGCTGGTATTTCTGTGCATTGCTGAGAAAGTGCCATCTCATATCTATTGCACTTCACCCTCTATCTTTGTCTACTCACTCTGAACCCGTCACCTGGGGCATTTGACCTGTTTTGATTGACTCCTTCCAATATCTTCTTCATTACAGTAGAAGGGAATGAATGAATTAAGTCTTCCGAGACCATGTAGATCTTCAATAAAAACAGCTTTATTCAATATGCATCAGGGAGAGCAGAACTCATGGCTGCGGCTTGCTTCCGAGTTACTCCACTGAGCATTGGCTCTTACAGATTTGTACACCACTTTCTTTACATTACAAAGCGTTACATTGATCATCATATTATTACTTTGAATTGGTTACAATTCTGTTTTTGATTACATTGTACGGTTCCATCGTCTTGTATGCTTTAGTTTTTAATCATTTTCAGGACATTTCCTATCTATCTGTTTATAATATCAAAGCGTTGTATTTGTCAGTGATTTCAGTGGGGTGGTAACTGTGCCATCTCCTAGATATTTGGTTAAATTTTCAGAAGCAAAATGGTTCCTCTAAACCTTTTGGAGCCTTGATAATTGATATCAAATCCCTTGTGGTTGTTATAACCTTGGACCAATTCCACCTGTGTGACCGCTTTAGTGCTGTCTGAAAGTAGTTATTTGTATTTTGTCCTATCTGCCTGCAGTGAGTGTGGATACTACAGTACTGTCTGTTTAACTCTTTCCATACGCTCCTCTCCTGCTGCAGCCCACACTCCCTGGGTTTTGTCTGACTACAGTAGTCACCCCATAACTACTTCTGTCCTAATGAGAAAAGACAAAACCTTTCTTTGAATAACATGCTTTCTTCATACCAAGCCAATAAATCATTCTTCAATCTTCCTTTAGTGTGGAGTTCCAATGCCGCACCAAGGTCCACCTGCAGTCTTAGTAAACTTTTCTTTATAGGTTCACGGTTCAGTCTTGACTTTATATTCTCTATCTGTTGCCATGAAACCCAATATTCCATTACCTGTAAATGGTCTTATTCACTTGAGTTGCTGTTTATGGGTGGAACAGTTTACTTGAAATGTACTTCAATTCATGCAGCAAGCTATATATATTTTTTACAGCAAGTGGAGACAGTTTTAAGAGCAGTATTTACTTCTAGACTGTCAGGGGTACCGAATCCTCATTCATTCTTGTTCTTCTCTCTTTCCTCTTCCTCCAATGCTGTGAATTATTTCACAAGGAGTGGCCATCCTCTGTTGGAATATTCTCAAAGGATCCCCGACAAGTGTAGTGCCGGCATTTTAGCCCATGGGTCAACGTGGAGAAAAAGGGGAAGACTGATGTTTCTGAGTGCACAAAGCCAGGAGAGCCATAAGAAAGATGGGTTATCGAGTTAAGGGAGAAGTTGCAAAGGCATTGCATGCCGCAGTAAATAATATAGCATTGAGTTACTTCTAAGGCGGGCAAAGCTTGGAAGAATTATAGGTCACATGGCCCATGCATCTACAGTTCAATAATCAAAGCTTGTAGATCTGGAGGGGTGGAGGAAAAAAATCTTAGGAAAAATTCTTAAATACCTCAGTATGTGACCTCAGTAGATGTGTGTTTAGACATACTGTTATAAATAGGCATAGTGCAAGGTAATCTACTAGTGTAAGAGATGTACCTGTTCTCTCTAAGTGTTAATGTACTCTCATAGATAGTCAGACATTTGGGCTATTGGTGACTAACAAAGATTATAAATTGATAAGTTGTTTGCAGTTTTGCTGTTCTTATCTGGGGAAGATTGTCCTTGCTATAGACAGAGTGCAGTAAAGGTTCACCACGCTGATTGCTGGGATGGCAAGACTAATATGCGGAGAGGCTAAATCAGTTAACCTTATACTCACTGGATTTAGAAGTGTGAGAGGGATCTGACAGAAACTTATAAAATTCTCACAGGATTCAAAGGTTAGATTTGGAAAGAATGTTCTCAATGATGGGGGTGGGGGTGGGGTGGGGGGAGTGGTTCCAGAACTAGGGGGGGGTCATAATTTGAAGACAAGGGGTAAATCTTTTAGAATTGAGGTGAGGAGAAATTTCTTCACCCAGAGGGTGGTGAATCAGTGGAATTCATTACCACAGAATGCATTTGAGGCCAAAACGTGATGTGATTTCAAGAAGAAATTAGATGTAGTTATTGGAGCTAAAGGGGTCAAAGGATATGGGGAGGAGGTGGGATCGGGATATTGAATTTGATGCTGAGCCACGATCATAGTTATTGGGAGCAGGCTTGACGGATCGAATGGCCTATTCCTGCTCCTATTTTCTGTGTATGTTTCTATGTAAATTTCTAATTAAGCTAAATGAGACTCCACAGAAGGATCAATTTGCATGAATTGTTCAGCAGAGCTAAGGTATTGGCCCAAGTTCTCCCAACACGGGAATTGTAGTGGGTGAGGCAGAAATTTGAGTGGATCATTCAAAGAGTGGGTGGGAATTTTTGGCGAGGGTCAGAGAATCCCATCCACTGTTGTAGAACAGTGGTGTGAAACCAATACTGTTATGAGTCAATGTATATTTTTTAAAATCACTTGTGCCTGGATCATGTGAATGTTATTACTACAATTTTGGGATATCTATCCTATCATTTCCTATTGAGATTGAGGGGTTAACTAGGCCTAGAGTTCATCAGCATAAGGGTAGTCACCAAGAAATTTAATACGCAATTCATAAGTATCTTTCCCAAAGAGTGGTGAGAATCTGCAACTCGCTACTACAGGAAGTGTCCACTTGGGTTGACAGGAAGCTACCACTTGGGTCACTGTCTGTGTGGAGTTTGCACATTCTCCCCATGTCCGCGTGGGTTTCCTCCAGGTGCTTCTCCCACAGTCCAAAGATGTGCAGGTTAGGTGGATTGGCCATGCTAAACTTCCCCTTGGTGTCAGGGGGATTAGCTAGGGTAAATGTATGGTGATAGGGCCTGGGTGGGATTGTGGTTTGTGCAGACTCGATGGGCCAAATGGTCTCCTTCTAGAGCGGCACGGTGGCACAGTGGTTAGCACTGCTGCCTCAGAGCGCCAGGGACCCAGGTTCAATTCCCGGCTTGGGTCACTGTCTGTGTGTAACTTGCACGTTCTCCCCGTATCTGCGTGGGTTTCCTCTGGGTGCTCCAGTTTCCTCCCACAGTCCAAAGATGTGTGGTCTAGTTTGATTGGCCATTCTAAATTACCCCTTAGTGTCCCAGGATGCATAGGTTAGTAGGATTCGTGGGTAAATATGTAGGAATATGGGGATAGGGTCTCCGTGGAATTGTGGTTGGCGTAGACTCAATGGGCCGAATGGCCTCATTGTGCATTGTAGGGTTCTATGGTTCTATCAAAGGTGGTAGGAGGGACGAGGGTCTGAGGGCATAGTCTTGGAGTAAGAGGACAACCCTTTAGAACTGAGATGAGGAGGAATTTTTTCAGCCAGAGGTTGATGAATCTATGGAATTCATTGCCACTGAAAGCTGTGGAGGCCAGGCCATTGAATGTATTGAAGACAGAGATAGATAGGTTCTTGATTGGTAAGGGGATCAAAGGTTGTCGGGAAAAGGTGGGAGAGAAAAGGTGTGCGGGTTAGGTTGCTTGGCCATGGTAAATTGCTCCTTAGTGTCAGGGGGACTCGCTGGGGTAAATGCATGAGGCTAAGGGGATAGGGTGGGACTGTGGTCAGTGCAGACTAAATGGGCTGAATGGCATCCTTCTACGCTATAGGGATTCCATGATTCAATGAATGAAGCAAAAACAGATAATGCTGGAAAATCTCGGCAGGTCTGACAGCGTCTGTGGAGAGAGAATAGAGCGGGTGTTTCGAGTCTGGATGATCCTACATCAAAGCTGGTGGGAGAATGGATTGGGAAACTTATCAGTTGTGATTGAATGGCGGGGGAGACTGAATGGGCCTAATGGCCTAATTCTGCTGCCAAGTCTTCTGATCTTATGTTCGAGTGGAAGACAAATATCTGCATGGACTGAATGGCCTGTTCCTGTGCTGTGTATCTGGTGTTATCTTATTGCCTTTTCCCTTATGAGTCACTTTGATGTCATTTAGGAATGGAGGGCAATCCATAATTTATGCTTGTGTGAGAAACTACACTTCTCCTGATGGGCTGCATCAATTCAGGAGTCTCCCTAATCACTTAGCTTCAGGAATTTTTGCACTGTGCCACATCATTAGTGAGCCTCTTCCATCCCACAAGGTTGTGTTCGGCCTCTGATCTCGTTACTGACTTTCACATTGTATTTAACTCCCTGCGGAAATAATGCTAAATTTGTTCGGGGAGGATTAAGTACGTGACACTTCCAGACCACTGATCTCACCCATCTGCACAATTTAGGTGTAGCCAATGCCTTGGAGTAGATACAGAACTGGAATGACATCGGGGATGAGGGACTGGAGAAATCAAAGCAGCAATTTTCACGTTCAATAAGATTTTATGGCTGAATGAAATGCTTATTTCATTGTTTTACCATTTATTTTCTCAAGCAACACACACAGTAGTTTTTAAAAAAAATTTACATCCACGAATTCGCCGAAGAAAATTAAACCTCGCAATGTCATTTTATACTTCCTTTAGATGTGTATATTTTTATTCCTTGCTGGCTGTTGGAAGATTATCTTGGTGATATAAACTGCTGCACAGAAGAACACCGGCACAAAGAGCCTGAGGAGGAGAATCCTGGTGAAATTATCTTTTGTCGAGAGCCAGGGACATGATTAAAGGTTTTACACATTGCAAGGTTGGTCATGAGTTCAAATCTTAACGTGGGGAAATTGTGAATCTGACTCCAGTAAGCCTGGACATTTCATGGAATCAGTGTGAGCAGCACAGTGGCACAGTGGTCAGCACTGCAGCCTCACAGTGCCAAGGACCTGGGTTCGATTCCCAGTTGAGTCACTGTCTGTACAGAGTTTGCATGTTCTCCCCGTGCCTGCGTGGGTTTCTTCCACGTTCCAGAAGCTTTCCTCTCACAGTCCGAAGATGTGTGACTTAGGTTGATTGGCCATGCTAAATGGTCCATTATTATTAGGGTAAATATATGGATTTAGAGGGGTTGGGCCTGGGTGGGATTATTTTTGGCGCAGGTTTGATGAACCAAATGGCCTCCTTCTGTGTTGTAGAGATTCTATGGTTCTAGGATTGTGATAACCGTATGACTTGCATTGGGAAATCCCTGATTGACCTCACTATAGTACAATATGAACTCCCTGATGATTGGTAATTACCTTACCAGCTGGAGCTCACATACTGAGCCCTTTATAAAGCAGGCCCCTGAGTGGGTCAATGTTATATTGCCCTGGTTGGGACTTGTTTGTGTTTACCATAGGCTGCAGGTTTTGCTTTACTTTATTTTGTACTATGAAGCATAGTTCCTTTACAGCTGAGTTATTATAATCATAGAATCCTTACAGTATAAAAAGAGGCCATCTGGCCCATCGAGTTTGTGTTGGCTCTCCAAAAGGGCATCCCCACCCAAGCTTTTCCTTCCACCCTATCCCCATAGGTCTGAGCATTTACTTTGACCAATCTACCTAACCTACACATCTTTGCACATTAAAGGGCAACGTAGCATGGCTAATCTGCCTAACCTGTACACCTTTGGACTTGTGGATACGGCACCATGAGGTGAGCATAAAGACTGCCGGACCGTATCCTTCCACCGTCATCTTATCCCTAAATACTTTACAAACAGTGGTGTACTTATGAAATGTAGTCAGTTTTGCAACGTAGGAAGCATAGCAAGGTCCTAAACTCCACCAAGGCGAAAAACCCTGATCTGTTATTCTTCCAAATACAATTGCGTGATCATTTCCCTCCACCTGAGAGGACACCTGGAGCTTCCATTAAATGTCTTGTCCAAAGAAATGGCACCTCTGACACTGCAGCACTCCCTCAATGCTGTCATATTGGATTATGTTCTCCGGAGTGGAACTTGAACCCACAGCTCCATAACATGGCCGCAATTAACTCCTAATATGGCACAGTGGCATGGTGGTTAGCACTGCCGCCTCACAGCGCCAGGGACCCAGGTTCAATTCCCAGTTTGGTTCATTGTCTGTGCGGAATTTGCACGTTCTCCCCGTGTCTGCATGGGTTTCATCTGATTGTTCTGGCTTCATCCCACAGTCCAAGGATGTGTGGGTTAAATGGATTAGCTTTGCTGAATTGACCCTTAGTATCAGAGGGACTAGCTAGGATAAATGCATGGGTTTATGGGGATAGGGCCTGGGTGGGATTGTGGTCAGTGCAGAATCGAGGGGCCAAATGGCCTCCTTCCACACTGTAGGAATCTATGATAATACACTCTGAAATAAGCTCGCATGTCATTTGCTTAGAAAAACAATGAAACGGTGAACCACACAAAAGGCTCGCTAAACCTTTCTTAGGACGAATAAGGATTGGCACTAAACAGTCTTGCCATTGCCTACTTAACAGATCTTTTAGAATTGCAGCTGCTTCCCTGAACAGATGCAGGAGTGTGACCACTAGGGGATTTTCACAGTAACTTCATTGCAATGTTGATGTAAGCTAACTTGTGACACTAATAAATAAACATTGACCCAACCCTCTCAAAGTGCCCCACTGTTGTTTTTGAGCCTACTACTCCGCCTATGGTAGGACTCAATGAGGAACCTGGCTGTTGGGTCTTAATCTGGCTGCTCTTGGCACGGTGGCACAGTGGTTAGCATTGCTGCCTCACAATTCCAGAGACTTGGTTCAATTCCAGACTTGGCTGATTGTCTGAAGTGAAGTTTTCACCTTCTCCCCGTGCCTGAGTGGTTTCCTCCAACACTCCAAAGATATGCAGGTTAGGTGGATTGACCATATTAGTATTGCCCCTTAGTGTCCTTAGATGTGTAGATTAGATGGCTTAGCCATGGTGAGGTTACAGGAAGAAAGAGGAGCTGTGTAAGATACTCTGTCAAAGAGTTGGTGCAAATTCGATGGGCTGAATGGCCTCTTCTGCATTGTAGGGTTTCTATGATTCTATGACCAAATTATGAGTGGTTCTCAAACTGCATATGTCACATCCTCTGCTGTTTGGTCCTGCTGTCTCAAGTTTTGTTTTATAACATTTCTCAGAAGTACCTTAGCATGTATTACTAAGCTAGAGATGCTACATCAAATGCAGGTTGCTGTTGCCATTATTGGTGCCCTCCTCATTATCTGGGACATCAATGAAATGCCAGCATGTGCTATAATGGGCAGGCACTTCACTTCAGCAGATGACCATCCATGCAATCAAGATGACTCAGTGCCCCACTAAATTCTTAATGTCAGTTGTGACATTTTTTTTTTCAGTGACACTTGAATGTTAAAAATAAACCACTGCCACACTATCATTTTATAGTTTAGCATCTGAATTCTGGGCTCGGGTGCCAAAATTTCTAACGTGCCCTGGGGAAATTTATTTGCAGTTTTACAAATGTAGTTTTCTCGTTTGTCAATGATGTTACAGTGCAAGGATCTTACGCTAAACTTTTAACCTATAAGTCAGTTGAAGTCTTGCATCCAGTTCCGGGCATTATATTCATAGAATTATAGAAACCTACAGTGCAGAAGGAGGCCATTTGGCCCATCGGGTCTGCACCAACATGAATCTTACCCTATCCCCTTTACTCCATGCATTTACCCTGCTAATCCCCCTGACTCTATAGATCAATTTAGCCTGGCAATTAACCTAACCCGTACATCTTTGGCGTGTGGGAGGAAAACAAAGCACCTGGAGGAAACTCACACAGACATGGGAAGGGAGTGCAAACTCCACGCAGACAGTGACCCAAAGCTGCTCTGTCCTGGATGGTGTTGAGCTTCTTGAGTGTCGCTGGTGCTGCACTCATCCAGGCAATTGAAGAGTATTCCATCACACTCCTGACTTGTGCCTTGCAGGTTGTGTACAGGCTTTGGGGAGTCAGGAGGTGAGTTACTCACTGCAGGATTCCTAGACTCTGACTGGCTCTGGTAACCACAGTACTGAGAAGGCCAGTCCAGTCCAGGTTCCAGGTAATGGTAAGCCCCAGAATGTTGATAGTGATTTAGTGATGATAATGCCATGGAAAATCATGGGGCAATGGGTACTGAACCTGGAACCCTGGCCCTGTGAGGCAGCAACACTAGCCACTGTGCCACCATGCCACCCTATTTTCAAAGCTTTGGTGAGGGGATATGGTAGCCTTATATAGTTATGTTATGTAACCATGACAGCTGGGAAATTTAAACTTAGTTAATTAAATAAATCTGCAATAAAAAGTTAACATCAGTGACCGTGGGTATAATTTTAAGCTGGAGCAAGTGATTGTGGCTTTTAAAACAGCATTAAACTGGCAGATTGTCATTTGAAGACTCAAATGCTTCTCAAATGGGTGAATTCAGAAAGGGAATCCTCCCTCCTGGTCAGGCCTCTATGTGAAATAAAATGACAGCAATGTGGTTGAGTCACCCCTGAAATGTTCTCAAGGGCTATCAGAGATTGGCAATAAATTCATTCCTTGATGGGGACCATATGTGATCCCCACTGATGGGAACCTCTCCCTGCATGCGATTAGAAGGTGGGAGTGACTACCCTTGACATCAAGGCAGCATTCAAACCAGTGTGCCATCAAGGAGCCCTAGCAAAACTGGAGTCAATGCAAATCAGGTGGAAAGCTTTCCACTGGTTGGAGTCACAAAGAGAGATGGTTGTAGTGGTGAGTTCAATCATCTCAGCTCCAGGTCAATACTGCAAGAGTTCTTCAGGGTAGTGTCCTAGGCCCAACCATCTTCAGCTGCTTCAGTAATGATCTTTCTTCCATCATAGGGTCACAAGTGGGGATGTTCACTGATGATTGCACAATGTTCAGCAGCATTCACAACTCCTCAGACACTGAAGCAGTCCATGTCCAAATGCAATAAGACCAGGACAACATTCAGGTTTGGGCTGACAAGTGACAAGTAATATTTGTGCCACACAAATGCCAGGCAGTGACTTTCTCCAACAAGACAGGATCTACCCATTGCCCCATGATATTCCATAGCATTATCATCACTGAATCACTCACTATCAACATCCTGGGGCTTACCATTACCTGGAAACTGAACTGGACTAGCCTTATAAGTACTGTGGTTACCAGAGCAGGTCAGAGGCTAGGAATCCTGCAGTGAGTAACTCACCTCCTGACTCCCCAAAACTTGTCCGCAATCTACAAGGCACAAGCAAGGAGTGTGATGGAATACTCTTCAATTGCCTGAGTGAGTGCAGCGCCAACAGCACTCAAGAAGCTCAACACCATCCAGGACAAAGCTGTAAGCCTTCCAAGCTCAACATCGAATTCAACAACTTCAGATGATTTGCTTTACCCAACCTCGGCCCCTTTGTTTTCATTCTATTATGTTTAACTTTTTACTGTTCTCTACCTTTCTTTATTATCTTTCTTAATTTTTCTTCCCCCCCCCCCACTTTTTCCCCCCAACTTCATCCCCCTTCCCATACCTTTTCTCCCCCCGCTTCCCCTTTTCTACAACCTACCCCTCTCCCATCTTCCCTTTCCAGCACCCCCCTGCCCCCCCAATCCCTCCCTCCACCTCCCCCCAAACCGCAAACCGCCCCCGCCCCACCCCCGACCACCGCTCCAGCCCCTGCCCCTGCCCAACATCTTCATCTGTCAAAGCTTACAGATTCTCTGCTGTTTGGCCATTCACATCCTTTATTCTCTCTGTGGACGGCTATTAGCAGTCTTTTCCCTTGGTTTTTGTGGCTATGACTCATCTTTCGTTCCCTCACCCTGCAGTATGAATATCTTTCACTTTCTATACCTTTTAGCTTTGACAAAAACTCAAAACGTCAGCTCTTTTCTCTCCTTACAGATACTGCCAGACCTGTTGAGATTTTCCAGCATTTTCTCTTGTGGTCTTAGATTTCAGCACCTGCAGTAATTTGCTTTTATTTAAAAAAAAGAGCTGTAAGGATGGAAATGAAATGAATTAATTCGTTTTATGGGCTATAGTAAAGCATTTGATAAGACGGAACATAAAAAATTAAAACGCATGCTATGGTCTCTTGATCTCGATGTCAAACATTTTGGAGTGATAAGAAATCTTTATTGGTAACAAAATGCAGCTATAAAAGTGGAGAATGATCCATACAATTTTGTAGACAAGGGGTAAGTACTTTCTCCAAATTTATTCAGTTTGTATAGTGGAAATATTCTTAGACAAATCGAAGAACTTCCTGAATTATTAGTTAGGGGTCACAGTTTTAATCATATAAAATATGTCAATGGCACCTTTCTTATTGCCAGCTCTGAAGAGAATCTACGAAAGATTTTAACATTAAATAAAAGCCAAATACTTGGGTGCTGGAAGCTGAAACGAAAACAGAAAATGCTGGAAAATCTCAGCAGGCCTGAAGCATGTGTGGAGATAGAGCCAACGGGTAGGATTTTCTGGCCACACTCACCCCAAGGTCGGAGAAACCTACTTGAGGTTTGTATGGCCCATGTCCTGCCCGCTACGATCCCCGTGGCTGCTGGTATGGGAAAATTCCATCCAAACTTTCGAGTCGGTCTTTATCCTCTCGTCAGACCTGCTGAGGTTTTCCAGCATTTTCTGCAAAAGATTTCAGGTAAATCAGTGAATGAAGGTGAGAATAAAGGGCTGAGTTTAATTTTAAGAAGACAGAGGGGGGGGATTTTCCGGCCACACTCGTCCCGAGACCCGGAAATGTCGCCTGAGATCAACGGACCTTCACATGGTCTGCACCTACCGGCTATGATTCCAGTGGTGGAAGGACGGGAAAGCTCTGTCCAAAATCATAGGAAGAAACCCAACACTGCAGAAGGAGATCATTCGGCCCGTCGAGTCTGCACCGACATACGGCATGCTTGCCTTCACCAGCCGGGACATTGAGTTTAAAAATTGGCAAATCATGTTGCAGCTTTATAGAACCTTAGTTAGGCCACACTTGGAATAAAATGTTCAATGTTGATCGCCACACCACCAGAAAGATGTAGGGGCTTTGGAGAGGGTGCAGAAAAGATTTCCCAGGATGTTGCCTGGATTGGAGGGCATTAGCTATGAGGAAAGGTTAGAGAAACTCGATTTGTTCTCACTGGTACGATGGAGGTTGAGGGGAGCGACCTGATAGAAATCTACAAGATCATGAGGGGCATGGGCAGAGTGGATCGTCAGAAGCTTTTTCCCAGGGTGGAAAAGTCAATTACTTGAGGGCGTAGGTTTAAGGTGCGAGGAGCAACATTTAAAGGAGATGTACGAGTTTTTTACACCGAGGTTGGTGGGTGCCTGAAACTCGTTGCCGGGGGGAGATAGTGGAAATGGATACGATAATGAGTTTTAAGGGCCATCTGGGCAAATACATGAATAGGATGGGAATGGAGGGATATGGTCCCCGGAAGGGTAGGGGTTTTAGTTCAGTCGGACAGCATGGTTGGTGCAGGGTTGGAAGGACGAAGGGCCTGTTCCTGTGCTGTAATTTTCTTTGTTCACAATCCCACCTCGTAACACCACATATTAACTCCGCTAATCCCTCTAATCTACACATCCTGGGACACTAACGGGCAATTTACTATGGCCAGTCACCCTAACATCCTTGGACTGAGGGAGGAAACCGGAGCACTCAGAGAAAACTCACACAGACATGAGGAGAAGAAGTGCAAACTCCACACTGACAGTGACACAAGCCAGGAATCGAATCCAGATCCCTGGCACTGTGAGGCAGCAGCGCAAACCACTGTGCCACCGTGCTGCCCATCTGTCGAGCAGTGTCCAAAAGGTAAGTAATACCAGAAAGCAAGATCATAGTAACAAATGAAAAAATTAAAGACGTGGACAAAACTTTGTTACCTAGGAAGTATATTGACATTAGATGGAAAGTGCAATCAAGAAATAATACAAAACGTTATGGGTTAGTCAAAGAGGGAATGAAAAAATTATAATCAACTCAAAATCAGCCATAAGAACAAAGCTAAAGATCCTGGAATGCTATATCACACCAATTCTGACCGATAGAAGCATATGTTGGACAATCAGTAAAGAAATGCAGAGAAGAAATGAAACTGGAGCTGTGGTTTCTGAGGTGAATAATGAAGATGTCATGGTCACGTTACCAATGAAGAGGTGCACATATAATCTGAGGTCAAACAAACTCAACTGACCAAAGTTTCTCGGGCTGATCTCACTAAATCACAATTCAGAAACGTGAATGTCGATGAGAAAGATCGATGGGAAAAGAGATCGAGGTAGACAAAGAATGATATTGCCAAACAGCCTCACAAACTGGATGAATGTACCAGCAATGAGGATAATCTAGAGCAAGATTGACATGAAGGTCAATGGTCACCAATGCCCTCTAAGGTCATGGTATCTATAGAAAAGAGAGAGTGTGAGTGGCAGAAGACCTATAGAATCATTGAATCCCCTACTGAGCAGAAGGAAGCCATTCTGCCCATTGAGCCGGCACCAACAGTAATCCCAACCAGGCCCCATCCCTGTAACCCCACTTATTTAGTCTGCTAATCCTCTTACAGTAAGGGCCAATTTACCATGGCCAATCAACCTAACCCACACATTTTGGACTGTGGGAAGAAACTAGAGCACCCGAAAGAAACCCAGGCAGACACATGGGGAGAACATGCAAACTCCAAACTGATCATCACCCAAGTCTGGAATCAGACCTGGGTCCCTGGCACTGTGTGGCAGCAGTGCTAACCACTGTGCCACTGTGCCACCCACAACCAGAGGTGTTATATCAGAATGTTATTCTAGCCAGCCAGTTGTGGTGATCTGACGTGCATGGTTTGGAAACAGCTCCAAAGCACCACTTGAAAAAGGGTTGGGCCAATACTTAAAGAGAGCAAAAGAATCAATACTCTTGGATAGGGGCAAAGGATTTGATTTAATTGGAAAGCTCTTTCAGATACAGCAGAGGCATGGTGGGCGAACTAACCTCCTCCCATATTGTACTATTCTAGGCGATCAGTAATGCATTTTCCTGGTATATATATTATTTTGCTGATATTTTAAGTCTCTAGATAGGACAGTGATGGAATATCGTATTATTTATTGAATGGACACTGATAGTCGAACATTTACTGCAGTTTTTGAAATCTATGCATTTGACTCTTATTTTTAAGCATTTAGGGATAGAATAGGTTAAGATCAAGATAGAGCCATAAGCCATATGAAAAGCACTTGGTTCACTATTGAAAGTCTTCATCCTGTTTTCATCCTGCTTTGGCTCGCAGACAATCCTCATCATTTCACTGAATATATTGAAAAACCAATCCATCTCTGCCGATATATAGTTATTAATGTTCTTTTCGCATCACATGCATGTGAAAATAAGTATGAGTTCCGAATGCTTGGTGGAAGATAATATGAATTGTAGAAATAAATTAAATGTAAATGAGCAATATGGTTAGCTTTACTAAATCATCAAAACGTAATATCTACAAGGCACTATCAGATGATCTTCCTTCAGCCCCACAAGCAATATAAATCAGAACAAAATCCCAAAGATATTCAAACTGTTTAGCTTGCCACTGCACATACTGATGAGGCAATTTGCATAACGCGTGCTTAAACATATGGCGCAATATCGCTGATATGATTTGAATTCACTGCATTCCTACGACTTTTCTTTGTAAAAGGCAGACCAGATTTTCTTCAAAAGCGCATTATTAAGTTATGAACATGAGCACACTCAATTTTGTTCTGACCAAATACATGATGCATTTATCTGAGCACAGCTTAAGCAAGTGAGTGCACACTTCGGACACAGGGACATTTAGAAGACATAACTGCGAACCTCCCCCACGGCTGTTTTAAACTCAGCGTACAGTAACGCTGCCAGGAGAGAAAAAGTCCACATAGAAATGGTCCAGTTATCATTGAAAAAGAACTATGCCGCTGAGATTGATCTCATAACGACTAATTCTTCTGGGTTTGATCTGTGTCTGCAGGAAGGAGTCTAGTCACAAACTAAACTGAAGAGATAATTTTCCCCTTCAGTGATGCTGTTAGTCCGACAAAACCCAAGGAGCCGAGAGGTAGCAAATTGAAAAGGCAGTTGTTTCGCTGGTGCCGACACTAATCACGATTCCTTCTGGGATCTTCCTCCGAAGGGGCCTGAGCGCACTTTACTATATTAAAGTTGCAGCATCAATGTAATTTGTTGCTGTAATGATGGGTGGATATTATGCTTTGTTCTTTCCATAACTATTTCCCATAAGAGGGGAGGCAACGTCTGAGTGGTCTTAGCGCTAGGAAGAGGTAGAATGATTCTGGAGAGGTGATGAACTAATGGTATCATTGCTTAGGTTATTAATCCCAAAACTCAGCGAATCTTCCGGGGACCCGGGTTCGAATCCCGCCATGGCAGGTGATGGAATTTGAATTCAATAAAAAAAAAATCTGGAATTAAGAATCTACTGATGACTATGATTGTTGTAAAAACCCATCTGGTTCATTAGTGTCCTTTAGGGAAGGAAATCTGGGTCAAGGGTGGAAGAGGAAAAGCACAATGTTAAAATGGTGGCGCGGGCTCGTTGGGCCGAAGGGCCTGTTTCCCGTGCTGTGTTGTTCTTTGTTCTGCCGTTCTTACCCGGTCTGGCCTTCATGTGACTCCAGAGCCACAGTGATGTGGTTGACTCCCAATTGTCCTCAGATTAAGGATGGGCAATAAATGCTGGCCAGCCAGCAATGCCCAAGTCCCATGAATGAATAAAAAAGTAATTACACGCACTGGTTTATGGCATCTAGCATTGCACAGGGTTCATACGAGGGTTTTAGGAAGTTCAGTTCCTTTTGCAAAGGAGTAAATCAGTTGTAGGATGCTTTTCAGTTCACTCTCCCCACACAACCACAGACCACCCCACTCCCCCAGCTCATTCCCCTTTCTCTATCTCATTCTCTCTCTCTTTCTGTGGATAAACTTGTCCTGAGACTGGCAGCAATCACACCCCCTGAACCACAGCCACAGAGGTAAGTATGGACAGAAATTTCTTCTGTATACAGGCTCCAACTACACCTCCATGGGTAGCACTCTTGCCTCTGAATCAGATGGCTATGGGTTCCAGTTCCAGTTGGGTTGCAGTGCCAGTACGGGAGGCACAGTATTGCCAGATGTATTGGCTTTAGATGTGGCATTAAACTGAGCCTGTTCTCTCAGGTGGATGGAACAAATCTCACTCTGGTACCTTAAAGATGAACAGGGGTTCTTCTCCCTCGTTTCCTCTTCATCCCCCAGCTCACTTCACTAAAACAGATGATCTACTCATGATCACATTACCATTGGTGGGGACTTACTGCATAATTTTGCTGTCTCGTTCCCTCTGTTTTAACACATTAACAAAGTACTCGACTGGCTGTACATCACATTTTGATGCCTTAAAGTTATTATTGAAATACATGTCTTTCTTTCTTACCAGCCATTATTGAGTTAGCACCTAAGTTACTATCCATTTTACAGCATTGTTCGAAGTTAAAACTATTCCCCCTGTATTTAACAGCAACTGAGAAATTTGTATTGGAAGAGTTTCGATCTGCCTGATAGGAATTTCGCTCTTGTTCCTCAAGAGGCACACTTTGATTTCCCTGTTTCAATAATCTCTACCTCAATGTGAAGGAGATAGTCATCAGTTTCAGAAAGCATAGTGGAGGACAAGACCCGTCTACATCAATGGTGATGAAGTGGAAATGCTCAAGAGCTTCAAATTTCTAGGTGTCCAAATCACCAATAACTTGTCCTGGTTCCTCCAGACTGACACTGCAGTTAAGAAAGCCCACCAACGCCTCTACTTTCTCAGAAGGCTAAGGGAATTTGACATGTCAGCTAAGACTCTCACCAATCTTTACAGATGTACTAAAGGAAGCATCATTTCCAGATGTATCTTAGCTTTGTATGGCTCCTGCTTTGACCAAGACCACAAGAAACTACAAGGAGTTGTGAATCTAACCCAGTCCACCATGCAAACCACTCTCCCACCCATTGCAGCCAGCATAATCAAGGACCCCCATGTACGCCGGACATTCTCTCTTCCACCTTCTTCCATTGGGAAAAAAATACAAAAGTCTGAGATCACGTATCAATCGATTCAAGAACAGCTTCTTCCTTGCTGCTATCAGACTTTTGAATGGACCTACAATCTATTAAGCTGATCTTTCTCCATACCCAGCTATGACTGGAACACTGTATTCTGCACCTGTCCTTTCATTCTCCCTTTTGAACTCTATGAACGGTATGTTTTGTATGTATAACGTGCAAGTAACAATACTTTTCACTGTATTGCAATATATGTGACAATAATAAATCAATTCTGTTCATAGACCTCTAACAAGCGTGCCTGTGGACCTTACACAGTTAAGGTTGCACGGTTCACCAGCATGGAAAAACAGCAATCTTACCCTCATACAACTTTGCTAGAAAAGATTATTTAGCCAATGTCATATTGTTGCTTGAGTTGAAGTGGTCTATACACAAAATGGCCATCATATTATCCTCTAATGTAACTGTATTCACACATTAAAGAAATGTAAAACACCTTGGCATGTCCAGAGGTTGTGAAGGGTGGTATTACAAATGACAATTTCTTCTTTCTTTCCCTGCTACTTATATAGACCACAAAAAGCCTTTAGATCAAAGTGTTAGCTTGCAAGATTATAATGAAGACAAATGTGAAGAAGCCCAACTCGGCAGAGATAGCTTTAATGCTTCATGTTGTCTTAAATGACTGTATTGACGGATGCATCATCTGTGCTAATGTGAGTAAGGTCACCACTTTTCCCACAGGACTGGGGTCCATTATCCCTTCGCAAGATATCGCCTGGGCACCTGCTCGTGCTCAGATGGGCTCAGTTTACCACCCTGCTTCCTTGCATCTCTGCCACCCGTGCACCCCTCCAACCTCCACAAGCTCTACCCTGCCTCCACCCTCACCCCCGCCCCGCAGCCCTTGCAAGTTCCCAAGCTTGCAAGCCATTTCCTGAGCGGAGAACAGGCATGAGCAATTTCCGACAAACAGTAGGGGAAAATCATTAAGGGGCATCCTGTTAAAATCAGACTTAGAATCCCTACAGCGCAGAAAGAGGCCGCAACCCTACCCAGGGTCTGTCCCTGCAACCCCATATATTTACTCTGCTAATCCCCCTAACCTACGCATCTCCGGACACTAAAGGCAATTTAGCATAGCCAATGCACCAAAGCTGGAAAGCGGGTAGCGGGCAGTGGGCAGTGGGTCTGGAACGGGCGAGGCTGTGCAGTTGACACAAATTGGGTTGCCTTTTCTGGCAGAATCATGGCCTGGGTGTGGAGGATGCTTCCAATGGCGATCGTGTGGCAACTCGCGCTGGCAGGTAAACCCCTTGCCAATGCGCCAGAGCCAGATGACTAGATCCTTGTCAATGTGTAGCAAGGCCAGACTGTGCCTGGAAACTACAGCTACAATATCTTGACGATAGTGGCCAGCTGGTATTCCGGATGGACAGTACCCTCGGTGATGCTGACATCCAGAACCCAGTTTTGATGACTGTGATTTGCAATCCACCACTTGTGTTGGGGATTGGTTGGCAGTGCCCACCATGTTCCGCCAAATGGTGGCACTTGCTGTCTGTGTTCACCCCTCGCACCTGGAGTATGAGATGAGGGTTTATCTGGACAAGGGGGGGGTGGTGGGGTGGTAGACCGGTCCAAATGAAACCCCACATTGCAGAAAAAAAGACAAGCAAATGGCAGTGGCTCTGGGATGGATTTTCTGCCACCACCTTTGATGGCTTTGAATTATTTCGATTTGACAAACAGTCTTGGGGACGTAACAGAACGATAACACAATCAGTATCACTGTGATTGGCTGTCACGTCAATAGGGTGCTATGCCTGATGGTAAAGCCTCTTAAACGAGTGTCTGGGAGACAGTTCTGTTGATTTTGCAGGCAGGATCCAGGTTAGAGGAGAAATGATAGAATTACTTTGTTGACTGATTGGTTTCCCCCCCTCTCCCACCCCCACCCCCACCCCCACCATCAAGGTTGCTGCCATTAAAATACCATGCGATCCATGCATTGTGTTAGGCAAAGGAACAAAATATTTGCAATGGTTGCTCATCCTGACTGTTGAAATAACTGTCCAACCCCTGGAGCCAATGGCCTCCATCAGACCAGTGACCTTCAGTCATCAAATAATGTTTTTCGCAAAGGGTGGATGAAAAGCATCTCACAAGATGGTTTTAGAATACGGTCCCCACCACTTTGTGCAAACACCAATAGCCCACCAGAAACCGTGGCTGCTGTGTTATAACATCGAGATGGGAGGCAAAAGTTAAGACGTTCACACACACAGGAGCAGGATTTGTCCTGGGATGAGAGAAATAAACAAAATTTTATTTTATTTATTATTGTCACATGTATTAACATTCAATAAAAAAATTGTTTCTTGCGCTCTATACAGACAAAGCATACTGTTCATAGAGAAGGAAACGAGGGCGTGCAGAATGTAGTGTTATAGCCATAGCTAGGGTGCAGAGAAAGATCAACTTAACGCAAGGTAAGTCCATCCAAAAACAATGTTCGTTGATATAACATCTTTTATTCAGTTACAAAAAGAATCTCAAGACACTTCACAGGAATCTTAGCAAGCAATGTTTAATACTGAGGTACAAAACGTTAAGGGAACTAACTATTCAGCACGGTAGCACAGTGGTTAGCACTGCTGCCTCACAACGCCAGGGAGCCGGGTTTGATTGCCGGCTTGGGTCACTGTCTGTGTGAAGTTTGCACAGTCTCCCCGTGTCTGTGTGGGTTTCCTCCGGGTGCTCTGCTTTCCTCCCACAGTCTGAAAGATGTGCTGCTTAGGTGCATTGACCCGCACAGGTGCCGGACTGTGGCGACTAGGGGAATTTCACAGTAACTTCATTGAAGTGCTAATGTAAGCTTACTTATGACACTAAGAAAATAAACTTTAAACTGTATTCATTAACCTACAATGTTTATTTGGAGCTAATCAGATCCAATCCTTTTACAAAGGGGGAAATTTCTGTGGCAATTTGATCAAATATTCGGGGCTTGATTTGACAAAGGGTACAGGCACTAAAGGAGCATAAGAACATAAGAAATAAGAGCAGGAGTAGGCCATCTGGCCCTTCGAGCCTGCCCCGCCATTCAATAAGATCATGGCTGATCTGAAGTGGATCAGTTCCACTTTCCTGCTTTCTCCCCATAACCCTTAATCCCCTTGTCTATCAGAAACCTATCTACCCGTGACTTAAATATATTCAGCGAGGTAGCCTCCACCACTTCAATGGGCAGAGAATTCCAGAGATTCACCACCTTTGAGTGAAGAAGTTCCTCCTCAACTCTGTTCTAACCTGCTCCCCCCGCCCCAACCTTATTTTGAGGCTGTGCCCTCTAGCTCTGTTTTCCTTTCTAAGCGGAAAGAATCTCTTTACCTCTACCCTATCTAGCCCCTTCACTATCTTGTAAGTCTCTATAAGATCCCCCCTTCAGCCTTCTAAACTCCAACGAGTACAGGCACCATATTAATCAGACATTCTTGTTTGGAAGACCACATTAGTGCAAAAGTCAGATTTCCGTAATTTGAACTTGAGTATGCCTCACCATCAATATAGACAACTTGAGTGAGTACGCTGTTAAGATGAATGAACACATCCACTGCGGACAGGTTCTGGTCATCTAATTTACGTATCATTGGACTGTGGGAGGAAACATGAGTACCTGGAGGAGAGACACGGGGAGAACATACACCATAATTAATGATTGCATTGGTTCTGTGAATTAGAAAAGAGACAGGAAACATACAGTAATGATAGTTTGATCAGATGTCTGTCATTGATTAGTTATATATGAGATTATCTTCTCACAGAATAATCTGTCAACCTTAAACCTGATGCAGCAATTCAGACTCTGCAGTGCCAACTTTCTGACAGTCAATTTGTCTGTCTGAGTCGGTCTGTCCAATCTATTAATCATTAAAGCACACTCTCTTCATACTTTT
The DNA here is from genome assembly GCF_965287045.1 of Carcharhinus amblyrhynchos. Lineage (NCBI taxonomy): Eukaryota > Metazoa > Chordata > Chondrichthyes > Carcharhiniformes > Carcharhinidae > Carcharhinus > Carcharhinus amblyrhynchos. The sequence goes on from NC_137328.1 coordinate 9,714,136, forward strand.
AGATTTTCAGGCTGTACTTTCCCAGGCTGAATAAAACAAAACAGTTATTTTCAAAGTCTCATTTTGTGACGTAGTGCTTTATAGCCAATGGCATGTGTTTGAAGTGTGTTCACTCATGAGGTATAGGTCTCTCACTTTAAGTGTAATGGTGAAGGGGATGGGATTGGCGGCCTCACTTCCCAATGGTCACTACCTGACAATGTCTACCGATCGGTAAAACTGGCGTCAGATTGTCCACTTCAATTCGAGCTTAGCTGGTGTGAGAATTCTGGTTACCTGGGGCAGAACTTATGCTCTCCTCAACAGTGGTTTCGGAGGTGGTGAAGGAAACTAATTGGGTGGGGATGTGATGGGTGGGGACCCTGGTTAAATTTGTGGCAGTGAAGAGTCTACCGACACCATTTCCCATTGAAGCCCTTAAGTTGTAGGCCTCATCCGCTGGTGTTAACACAATTCAGAGGCATTCAGTGCCTGATCAAGGAGGGTGATCGGGGGCACTGAGGGCCACCCCGAACCTTGCTGCTGATCCCCTTACACTACTTCCCCCAAGGCCCCCCCAGCTCCCCTCCTGCTATCATTCACCTATGGCCTGGGTCCATCCACAATTCTAGGCCACGGGTGGGCATCACAGAGATAGCAGCCATTGTTTTATATAATTTGTTGTCAGCTTCTGCTAAGCGTGGCCTACCTTATCCAGAGATATTGTATTCACAATTCTGGTACCTGCTTCAAACTGGTTAATTAACGCTGAGGTTGGTTCAGAGTAACTGCCTGTCCTGAGTACAAAATGTTCCATCCTTTCTCCCAAGTGTCTGACATATGACCGCTGATGTCACTATTCCATCGTGGTCTCCATCACCAATACCAGAGCTATCCTATTAATCCATGACACTACCCCCTCACTCCACTCCCAAATATTCCATCAACTTAACAACAACATTGAACGATATCTGAATTATTTTCACAGCATTTCTGTAACTCCCTCTTACTGCTACAGATTCTACGCAATCCCTACTCATACTCCTGCTACCACTTCCAGGGTATATTGGTCGGTAAGAAATAATTCAATCAGTTCCCTGGGCCTTTGGACCATGGCTTAAAGTGCGCTCATTTTATCATCAAGTTTCATTTCTGGCTAAAGTCTAGTGCGTAGTGTAAAAATCCGCAGAGGACTCTTCCACCCCCTGTCACTGAGTCATAGAGGTTTACAGCATGGAAACAGGCCCTTTGGCCCAACTTGTCCATGCCGTGCTTTTCTTTTAAAATCCCTAATCTAATCTCAATTGCCACCATTTGGCCCACATCCCTCTATACCCATCTTACCCATGTAACTGTCTGAATACTTTCTAGAAGACAAAATTGTACCCATCTCGATTACTATCTCTGGCAGCTTGTTCCAGAGTAAAAAGTCTGACAACACCAGGTTTTAGTCCAACCGATTTATTTGATAGTAAACGCACAAGCTTTCGAGGTTTCCCTCTTCGTCAGGTGAATGGAGAGTTCTGGCCTCAGACAGAGCATATAAAGCACAGACAGCTTGTTCCAGACAGAGACCAGCCTCTGTGTGAAAAAATTGCCCCTCTGGACACTTTTGTTTCTCTTCCTTCTCACCTTAAACCTATGCCCTCTAGTTTTAGACTCCCCTACCTTTGTGAAAAAATATTGACTATCAAGTTGATCTATGCCCCTCATTATTTTATAGACCTCTTTAAATTCATCCCTCAGCCTTGTATGCTCCAAAGAAAAAAGTCCCATCTATTCAGCCTCTCCCTATAACTCAATCCATCAAGACCCGGTAGCATCCTAGTAAATTTTTTCTGCACTCTTTCTAGTTTAATAATATCCTTTCCACAATAGGCTGACCAGAATTGTACACAGTATTCCAAGTGTGGCCTTACCAATGTCTTGTACAACTTCAACAAGACGTCCCAACTCCTGTATTCAATGTTCTGACCGATGAAACCAAGCATGCCGAATGCCTTCTTCACCATTCTGTCCACCTGTGACTCTATTTTCAAGGAGATATGAATAGGTACGCTAGATCTCTTTGTTCTGTAACTCTCCCTAACGCCCTACCATTAACTGAATAAGTCCTGCCCTGGTTCAATCTACCAAAATGCATCACCTCGCATTTATCTAAATTAAACTCCATTTGCCATCTGTCTCAAGAGGACACCATTGGCTGCCAGTTCTGTAGCAGAAGGGAATGAACTAACTTGGTACTTCTGCTTTTTAGTATGAACACTCGACGCTGCTCAAAATCGGAGGAAGGATTTCTTCCATAACTATTTGGTGTTACTGCGGGTCCTCAAGACATCAGACAGGTGGGATAGGGACGGTGACAGCTTACTGGGCAGGAAAATCATTAGCACTTTCCAGTTTGCCTCCTTCCTCGGTAGGTTTGTGTATTCATTCTGCTACCAGGTTTCCTTGCACTTTTTTGCCATGAACTCACCAGCACTGCCACTATGTTCCATAGGCTGGTGGTGCGATATACCTTATGCAGAGAGTCCCAAAGATAATTCTAACATGCGAGACTCAGGTAATTGCTTCAAATGGTTTATTAACATGATATATAAGTTACAGAGTAGGCATGGCTTTCACAAGTGTTCCACCCTTTCTCCGAATAGCATTACTGCTGACATCACTGTTACATCATGATCTACATCACTCATTACCATAATTATTCCACTGACCATTAGACTACAACCACCACCTCCCCAGTGGGTGCCATAGTCTGTGAGGAATATTGCCCTCCTGCTAGGCAGGACTTCCATTCCTCCTGAGGTCCTCATTCCCAGGGAAGGCTGTCTTGTCAAATGCTTGAACAGTACAGAGGCAACTGGGGGACAGCCGACAGGCTAGATCCCTGCTGTTTCTATTAAGAGCCACTCACTGTAGAATCATAGAACCTACAGTGCAGAAGGAGTCCGCACCCACCAACAATCCCACCCAGGCCCTATCCCCACAACCCCATGCATTTACCCTAACTAATCCCCTGGCACTGACGGGGCAATTTAGCATGACCAATCCACCTAACCTGCGCATCTTTTGGAGGAAACTGGAGCATCCGAAGGAAACCCGTGCAGACACGGGGAGAATGTGCAAACTCCACACAGACGCTGACCCAGGGTCAGAATTGAACCTGGGTCCCTGGAACTGTGGGGCAGCAGTACTTGCCACTGTGCCACCACCCACTGTAGCAAAAGCAATTCAGCACAATGCTGTACTGAGGTTTGAATGAAGGCAAGGTTTGTTCTGTGTGCATTTCACTAATTCAAAGACACTGAGAACTGATTATGGACTTAGACAGCAGATAGGGACTGAAATCCATTATTCTGAGTCCCCTTGTGTTTTTGCCTCAGTCCCTTTACTGCCTTCAAGCCCAGTGCACGGTGAAAACACCAACCCTAAAATGTATCACTATATTTAAGTGAAGTGGTAATAAAGTGATGTGCATTGCACCTTCTACCTCTTTGACCCACAGTTGCTTTCTATTCAAGTTCATATTCAACTGCATTTCAAAAGTCACTATTCAATCTGCTTCCATCACCCTTTCAGATGGTGAATTCCAGATCACAACAACACATTGCAGTTAAAAAAAATCTCATCTTGCCTCCCTCTGGTTCTTTTGTCAATTGCCTTTAATCTGCACCTTCCAGTTACCAACCCTCCCAGCAGTGGAAACAGTTTCTCCTTATTTACTCTATCAAAACCCTTCATCTTCTGACTGTGAGAATGACAGACGGAATTGCCAGGATGCAAGAAATAGATAATGGCAGGATTTTGTCGCGTTGTAGTGAGCGATCAAAGCTGTCCCTCATTTATTTCCTCATTGACTCGGGGAATCAAGCAACTAAAACAGTTGCAAATTAAATTCAACTACATCTCGGAAATGAATAAGTGCTGAACCAGTACTGAAATCTGCAGTTTAATGAAGTCAAGCTAAATCCGAACACACGCCTGAGCAGTTTTAGTTCAGTTCGACTTGTTTATTTGACAGCAGTGGCTCCGTACACTGTAATTAGTGGATTATTTGCTGTTTGCAAATATGTTAGCGCGTGGCAGCCCAGTTCTTGACAGTGTTGCTGTCAACCTGTGTAGGAGGAATGGGTGGAATTAATGGGTGGACTAACCCTGCAAGAAAGCACAGATATCAACACTATGCACACATTTTTTTATTATTCATTCATAGGACATGGGTGTCACTGGCTGGCCAACATCTATTGCCCATCCCTAGTTGCCCGAGGGCAGTTGAGAGTCAACCACATTGCTGTGGCTCTGGAGTCACATGTAGGGCAGACGAGGTAAGGATTTCCTTTCCTAAAGGACATTAGCGAACTAGTTGCGTTAACCAACAATGATTACCAGTAGATTCTTAATTCTAGATATTTTTAAATTGAATTCAAATCCCCCCATCTGCTGTGGCGGGATTCGAACCCGGGACCCCAGAACATTAATTGTCAAGTGATAATACCACCACAGGGTGTCGCCTCCCTCTTTAAGTATTTCTTTGATCAACCTTGTTTTGTCTTGAGTTTGGGGTCTAGATGGGGTTTCTTTAGAGTTTGTCTGTTAGCCATAGACCCTTACTTGTAAAATACATTCTTCTTTATTTACAGACCTATATAAATCTCAGTATCTCTACACAAGGCTGTACTTTACTTCCCATCAGATCTCAGTCTCTTAATAATGTGACATTGCGTCACAGTTATAACAGTCATCACATTGGTATCAGGTGCTCTTGATATCTCCTTAACATAAGAACATAAGAAATAGGAGCAGGAGTAGGCCATCCAGCCCTTCGAGCCTGCCCCGCCATTCAATAAGATCATGGCTGATCTGAAGTGGATCAGTTCCACTTTGCCGCTTTCTCCCCATAACCCTTAATTCCCTTGTCTATCAGAAAACTATCTACTCGTGACTTAAATATATTTAGCGAGGTAGCCTCCACCACTTCAACGGGCGGAGAATTCCAGAGATTCACCACCCTTTGAGTGAAGAAGTTCCTCCTCAACTCTGATCTAAACTGCCCCCCCCTTATCTTAAGGCTGTGCCCTCTAGTCCTGCTGTCCTTTCTAAGCGGGAAGACTCTCTCTACCTCTACCCTATCCATCCCCTTCATTTTCTTATATGTCTCTATAAGATCCCCCCTCATCCTTCTAAACTCCAACGAGTACAGACCCAGTCTATTTAGCCTCTCTTCATAGTCCAACCCCCTCATCTCTGGCATCAGCCTAGTGAACCTCCTCTGCACTCCCTCCAAGGCCAAAATATCCTTGCGCAAGTGCGGCGACCAAAACTGCACACAGTACTCCAGCTGCGGCCTCACCAGTACCTTGTACAGTTGCAGCAAGGCCTCCCTGCTTTTATATTCTATCCCCCTCGCTATAAAGGCCAACATTCCATTCGCCTTCTTGATCACCTGCTGCACCTGCAGACTGGGTTTTTGCGACTCGTGCACAAGGACCCCCAGGTCCCTCTGCACCGTAACATGCTGCAGCTTTTCGCCTTTTAAATAATAATCCCTCCAACTATCATTTCTGTCAAAGTGGATAACCTCACACTTGCTAACATTATACTCCATCTGCCAGGCCCTCGCCCGCTCGCTCAGCCTATCCAGGACTCTCTGCAGACTTTCCACACCCTCCATGCAATTTGCTTTTCCACTCATCTTCGTGTCACCAGCAAATTTCGTCACCCTACACTCAGCCCCCTCCTCCAGATCATCTATATAAATGGTAAACAGTTGAGGCCCCAGCACCAACATCTTCCCCAGAGTCTTTCTCTCTGTATCTATGTACTCTGACATCACCCCACAGAGGACAGGATTCTTTGCCCTCCCCGCAGCATGTTTCTTGAGGCGGGAGGTGGCGCACCATTGGCCAGTGACAGGATCTTCTGGTCCCACTGCTGTCAGTGACATTTCCTATTGACTCCACCCCATGCCATCTATTTCCCAGCAGCGGTGATTTGCCATTGGCAGGACCCATCTGCATGAACAGTAGGAAGATTGTGGCCAAAGTCTCTGGCTTTATAATATTAGTCTCTGTGGTGGCTTGCCCAAACTCCCTGACATTTCATTTCAAGGCTGGGGGTGAACTGCACTCTTTCCTCGTTTGATGTGAGTCACTTCCAGATAGATGGTTGCAGAGTTTCTGCATTCTTCTCTCAAAACTGATCTAAATAGTATTTAGAGGTTCCACTGGGTTCCTTCACAGTAATATTTGACAAAGTGCCTCACAAGAGGTTATTGCAGAAGGTCGAGGGACATGGAGTTGGGGGTAGGGTGTTAGTGTGGATAGAGGATTGGTTGTCAAATAGGAGACAGAGAGTGGGGGTCAACGGGTGCTATTCGGATTGGCGGATGGTGACTAGTGGAGTGCCCCAGGGGTAGGTGCTGGGGCCTCAGCTTTTTACCATTTATATAGATGATCTGGAGGAGGGAACCGAGTGTAGAGTGTCGAAATTTGCTGATGACACCAAGATTGGGGGAACGGCAAATTGTGCGGAGGGTGTAGAAAGTCTGCAGAAGGATCTAGATAGGCTGGGCGAATGGGCCAGGAAATGGCAAATGGAATTTAATGTTGGCAAGTGTGAGGTGGTCCACTTTGGTAAGAAAAATGGTAGGAAGGACTATTACTTACGGGGTGAAAAACTGCAGCAGGCGACGGTGCAGAGGGACCTCGGGGTCCTTGTGCATGAGTCGCAAAAACCCAGCTTGCAGGTGCAGCAGGTGGTCAGGAAGGTGAATGGGATGCTGGCCTTCATAGCGAGGGGGATTGAATATAAAAGTAGGGAGGTCTTGCTGCAGCTGTATAAGGCATTGGTGAGGCCGAAACTGGAGTACTGTGTGCATTTTTGGGCGCCGCACCTGCGCAAAGATATTTTGGCCTTGGAGGGAGTGCAGAGGAGGTTTACTAGGCTGATACCGGAGTTGAGGGGGTTGAGCTATGAGGAGAGGCTGAATAAACTGGGCTTGTACTCGTTAGAGTTTAGAAGAATGAGAGGAGATCTCATTGAGACGTATAAGATGATGAATGGGATGGATAGGATAGAGGTGGAAAGACTCTTCCTGCTCAAAAAAGACAATAGGACTAGGGGGCACAGCCTCAAGATAAAAGGGGGGCGGTTTAGAACGGAGTTGAGGAGGAACTTCTTCACTCAAAGCGTGGTGAATCTCTGGAATTCTCTGCCCGTTGAAGTGGTGGAGGCTGCCTCGCTAAATATTTTTAAGACGTGGGTTGATGGGTTTTTGATAGGAGAGGGGATTAAGCGTTATGGGGAGAGGGCGGGAAAGTGGAACTGAGCAGCGACAGATCAGCCATGATCTTATTGAATGGCGGGGCAGGCTCGAAGGGCTGGATGGCCTACTCCTGCTCCTATTTCTTATGTTCTTACGTTCTTAATATCCAGGCTCTTCAGTCCCTCCTGATATTTCCCTGGTCCATCTCTATCTGATAAGATCTTGGCTGCGGAGTTATTTCTCTGATAATGCCTTCCTTTTGTTGATCTGGTATTCACACTCTCTGACCAAGCTGTAGTGTTTTCAAATCTCCTGCCCTGTGGCTGAATACAGTGACTCCGTGGTTAGCACTGCTGCCTCACACCGTCAGGGACCCGAGTTCGATTCCAGCCGCGGGTCAATGCCTGTATGGATTCCGCATGTTCTCCCCGTGCCTGTGTGGGTTTCCCCCGGGTGCTCCGGTTTCCTCCCACAGTCTGAACGACGTGCTGGTTAGGGTGCATTGGCCATGCTAAATTCTCCCTCAGCGCACCCGAACAGGCACCAGAGTGTGGTGACTAGGGGATTTTCACAATAACTTCATTGCAGTGCTAATGTAATCCCACTTGTGACACTAATAAATAAAACTTTAAACTTAAACTGAATTTGAAAGAATGAACTTGGCTGTGCCTTTGTTGCCTCTCACGCTTCCTAACTCTCTCATGATATTCTGCAGTCACGTTAGGTTGTAGTGTCTGTTGTAGAGGTAGAAGTTGTTTTCTCAGCTTTCTTCCCACGAAAAGGTCAGATGCTCCGATTCAGATTCTTAGTGGTGAGATTCCCTAGCCTCCCAGCTCTGTGCTTCCCGCCAGCGGGAGATGGCACACTGTTTGCTAGTGGCGGGATTCTCTGGTCCCGCCACTGTTAATAGGAATTCTAATTGATGTCACCCCATGTTGACAGGAAACCCGCAGGCGAGGGTATGCTGCCGGCAGGACCGGAGAATCCCACCAACGTGAACGGCCAGTGAATTCCGGTCATTGTCCTCAGTCTTTTTCATCAATTCCTTGATAGTTCCAGTTCGTCCTTCTGCTTGCCTGTTCGACTGGGCAGCATGGTGGCACAATGGTTAGCACTGCTGCCTTACAGCGCCAGGGTCCTGGGTTCGATTCCCGGCTTGGGTCACTGTCTGTCTGGAGTTTCCTGCTTTGATTTCCTCCGGGGGTCTGGTTTCCTCCCACAGTCTGAAGATGTGCAGGTTAGTTGGGCCGAATGGCCTCTTTCTGTACTGAAGGGATTCTAAGTTAGGTGGATTGGCCATGCTCAATTGTCCCTTAGTGTCAGGGGGAATAGCTAGGGTAAATGCATGGGGTTATGGGGTTGGGGTCTGAGTGGGATTGTGGTTGGTGCAGCCTCAATGGGTTGAATGGCCTCTTTCTGCATTGTTGGATTCTACGACTGTGGATATCTCATCATATACATGAAGTGAAGCTCCTGCAGAAAGTTTTGGAACAGCTCATTCGTTAATTTAGGATGAACACCACAATGTCCAGGATGTGAAGATTATTGTTGGTGATTTTATTACTGAACAGAGTAGTTTGCAATTGGGGATGAGTGCACTATCTTCCACGTGGAATGTTGATCCAAGGATTTATCTGCCTGCAAAAGATCACTGTTGGAAGAGGAAGATAGAATTCTCATTGGTGACCTGGGCAATATTTATCCCTCAACCAACATCACTGAAGCAAATTGTCTGATGCTTACCATGATGCTTTGATCTAAGTAACTTGGCTCTCATTCTTCCTACATCTCAAAAGAATCAATTGGCAGTGAAAAACACAGGGAAGCCCCGAGGTTGTGAAAGACAAATCAAGTCTTTTTTTTAATTGTTAATTCCGTTTTTAAAAATGCCTTGGGTAGATTCTTGACTTCATTACACAGCTGGCAATCTGGTGGGTTGGATTCTTACCAATCCCATCCTTTTCATTCCTTTCACTTCAAAGCTTCTGGTCTTTCAATCAGACGTATGACCCAAGATTCACGTGGGGATCTTGCAGTAATCCGGATACACTCTTCACCATGGAAATTTCCCAGGAAGTTTGAACATCTGACCAGCAATTCCCCTGATCCCTAGGACTCTCCACAATAGCCTCCAACTCTGATATAGATTCAGAGACTTCTGTGGTACTCACATGAATAGTTTCCCAGGAAATGTTGGACAGAAAAATCCTCACCTAACTCTTCAGTAACTATAGAGTTAGATCCTCAATTACTCACACTGACTTTCCCCATGACTCCTCGACTACGCCTTTAGCCCCTCCTAACTACACCTCCAAAAGGTTGACTAACTCCCTGAGTTGACCCATCCACCCTTACCCCCTCAACCATATCTGACTACCCATCACCATCCAACTACCTCTATCTGATCTGCTTAGCCCCAACACCGGGCCCAATTATCTCTGACCCACCTACGTACTTACTCACCTACCAATCTCACCTACCTGCCATCCTACCCAGCCACCTCCTGACCAACCTCTCTCTTCACCCAACTTAACATCCTAACCACCTGCCACCTCACCCGCCTATCAACGTACCCACCTGCCATTCTACCCACCTAACAAAGGAGATTGGTGGGAGAGGGAGGGAGGAGGATGACCAGGGCTGGCTACTGAGGAGTTTATTGGGCCTGGTCATCAGGGTAGGGTGGGGGGGCGAATAGTTAGGGGCTGGCCATGAGGGTGGGGGAGGGTGGGGCAGTAGGGAAGAATTGGGCCGGCTGGGTGTGGGAGGGAGATCGGTGCTGAGTTGGGAAGGTCCGCTATGCCAGCGATTGGGAAGTGGAGGGGTGGTGGGGGCTCTGGAAAGCCAGTGATCAAGGAGGTCCTGGGAAAGGCTAGTGATGGGGGCCACTGTGCATGCTCTGATCTCTGCTCTGATTAATCAGTGCATGGGCAGTGGCCCACTCAGCACTATGCTGGTGGCCTCTCCAGTGGGAATAGCCCCAGTCTCTACGTGCCAGAGGGAATCACGCTGAGGCGCATTTCTCAAAGTGTCGAAGCTTCATGTTTGTAAGTACACCCAAAAAACGGGCGTGAAATATTCCTGTTTTCCACCTGTTGGGCACTTAGCTTTGTTTTAGGAGAATCCTGGCCAAGATCTCCAACTCCACACACCAGTATTCTCTCGAGACTTTGAGCCCCTTAATTAAAAAAGAAAATGAGTGGGCATGAGTTAAAGGGCATCCAAATCAGAACAAAAAGTTAGTTCCTTCCCTCCTGCCCAACAATGGAGGTATGGGGGCTCTCTTCCTCCCCCCCAAATAATCATCACCGACACTGCAATCTGCCTTCAATGCATGCTCTCTCCCCCTTCTCCCCCCCCCACCACACATAAATGAGCCCCAAACACAAGGCTCCCACTTGGGTTTGTCCCTGGCACAGTGTGATCTTACGATAATTGCAAATGAAAGTGGTCAAACAAAATGAAAGCAAAACTTTTCTTTAATGACACTATGACCTTTCTCTTGAAGGTTGCTCACCACTCTAGCCTGGGGATTAATCACATCCACATCATGATTAATCAACTATCAGTGAAGACTCCAGGACAAGTCCTGGCTATCAGTAAGATGTCTGAGTTGCCCTTCTCCTGCGCCCCACCCCCTTTGATTTTCATCCCCTTACCCCTCAGTCTTCAGGCAAAATGATGTGCAGGTAATGGTTGGTCCTTTTGTCTTTTGAGTGAAACATGTAACACTGGAAAGACAGCATGGGTTTCTGACTGATTCCAATAGACAGGAAATTGCAGACGAGTTTCTGTTGGAAGTTTCAGACTGTGGTTAACCTTCAGCTGCATTCGAGATATCCAACTGTCACACGTATCACAAAATAAATCACTCAGTCTTTCAGATTGACTGCTCCTTCAAGCTTCACAGACAAGGAAGGCTGCCAATTCAGGTCGGCTGTATTCCTGTAGGTTTAATCCTGCCATTGATCCACCATCACATCAATCCTCACAGTGCATCGGCTTTTCAAATGACCTGATGTGCAAACAAACTTCCCGTTTCCCCTTTGGGGAAGATGGACAACTTCAGACAGCCCTTTTTCCTGTCTTTCCAACCTTTTCTTTTTAAGAACAACAAAATAACCAACAAGCATTCACAGATTTTTGATGGTACAGTGGTTAGCGTTGTTGCCTCATAGCACCAGGGACCTGGGGTTCGATTCCCGGATCGGGTCACTGTCTATGTGGAGGTTGCACATCCTCCCCGTGACTGCGTGGGTTTCCTCCGGGTGCTCCGGTTTCCTCCCACGGTCCAAAAGATGTGTGAGTTAGGTGCATTGGCCGTGCTAAATTGCTGCGTAGCGTCCCAGAATGTGTAGGTTAGAAGGGATTTGCGGGGTAAATATGTGGGATCACAGGGATAGGGCCTGGGTGGGATTGTTGTCAGTGCAGACTCGATGGGTCGAATGGCCTCCTTCTGCACTGTAGGGATTCTATGATTTTTCTTTTTAAAACACACAATCTTTTTCTTAATTGAACTGGCGATCATCCTCGAGGATTGCTTGCGGCAGAGTCACGGAGATCAACATTCAATTCCTGGAGACGTCAAGGTAGGCCTGGAGACCGAGTAACATGCGCATTCAGTTGAACTGACGCCAAAGGTTCGCTTTGTCTATCATTATTAGTGAAACCGCTTGTGACTGGTGACTAAATTAAAGCCACTGATAAAAGGGCTGAAATAAAGCAGAAGGGTGTTCATTTTTGTCACTGTCAATTTGCGTGCAGGAGATGACTAATTAGTGGCTTTCTCTAGAGCCAATACAAAGAGAAATGCAGGTACTGCGACATTCAGAACACTTCACTTCCTGAACCTTCAAAGGTTGAACAGAGAAATCAATAAATTAAACAAAAACCACCAAATGAGAAATGGCGACAGCCCGTGATGGGGCATATCCCCTAGGTACACCATTTTAATAGAAAAATAATCAAAAATGAATAAATAAACAAGAAGGGGTGTCAGCTTTTGATTTGATTTATTATTGTCACATGTATTAGTGTACAGCGAAAAGTATTGATTCTTGTGCGCTATGCAGATAAAGCATAGAGAAGGAAAGGACAGAGTGCAGAATGTAGTGTTACAGTCATAGCTAGGGTGCAGAGAAAGATCAACTTAGCATAAGGTAGTTCCATTCAAAAGTCTGACAGCAGCAGAGAAGAAGCTGTTCTTGAGTCGGATGGTACGTGATCTCAGACTTTTGTATCTTTTTCCCGATGGAAGAATGTGGAAGAGACAATGTCCGGGGTGCATGGGGTCCTTAATTATGCTGGCTGCTTTACTGAGGCAGCAGGAAGTGTAGACAGAGTCAATGGATGGGAGGCTGGTTTGTGTGATGGACTGGACAACATTCATGACCCTTTGCAGTTTCTTGCAGTCTTGGACAGAGCAGGAGCCATACCAAGCTGTGATACAAATGGTTTCTATAAAAGTTGGCAAGAGTCATAGCTGACATGCCAAATTTCCTTAGTTCTCTGAGAAAGTAGAGGCGTTGGTGGGCTTTCTTAACACTAGTGTCAGCATGGGGGGGGGTTGGGGGGGGGGGATGTGGGAAAACCAATATCAGATGTCAAAAGGAAATTTAAGTAATTAAGTGAAAATGTCATCCCTGGTGAATGTTGTGGAGATGTGAGTCTATTATTGTGTGTCTATTATCAAATAAATCGGTTGGACTAAAACCTGGTGTTGTCAGACTTTTTACAATGTTGTGGAGCCCATCAATGGTGGAATACACATCGATGTATATGAATCTTGTAAATTAGACATGTTCTAGGGACTAGCAGTAGGTATCCTTCATAGTCACAGGTGTTGTGATTTTTAAGATGATAATTCTCTTTACAGTGAATGTTTTTAACGCAGAGGGGAGTTCTTTCCCCAGTTTGCACCACGGCACAGAAGGCACTTTATCGCGGGACATAGTTCAAGAAGTCAATCCCACGGTGAGGCCAGTTTCTCTGCTGCTCAGGATGCTGGGTAAAACCCTCCCCTCAAGCTGTCCCTTTCGCAAAACTCACTGCTACCTCACACGGGCCGGCAGACACTGATTTCATGAGAATTTGGGAAGGAAGAAGACGCTTTGCCCTTTGGAAGTTCCTGATTCTGCTGTTTTGCAATGTCTTCTCGCCTGTGTTTTTAAATTGTGAAAAAGGGCACTGATTGCTTTGTGTTGCTCCTAACTGATGGATGCCCAAGGATCCAGAGAGAGCGTCTCTTGCATATTTTACCAGAGTCATCGGCCGTAATTTTACAGCTCCGCCTGCCACAGAAATGGAGCGGGCGAGGGGCGGACAATGGAGAAGTCCATTGATCTTGGGCGGGGTTTTACGGTTTCAGGGTGAATAAGGCCATAAAATCCTGCCCGCAGCATCGTAGAGCAATACAGCACGGAAACAGGGCCTTCGACCCAGCCATTGTGCCCTCCCAGTGAGTCCCAATTGTCTGTGTTTGGCCCCTGTCCCTCTAATCCTTTCCCATCCCTGTACGTATTCAAATGCTTTTTAAATGTTGCTATTGCACCTGCCTCGACTGCATTCTCTGGCAGCTCATTCCATATTCACATCACCCTCTGCATGAAGAAGCTGCCCCTCAGGTCCCTTTTAAACTTTTCCCCTCTCACCTTAAGCCTACGCCCTCCGGTTTTCAATTCCCCCTTCCCTGGGAAAAAGACTATGGCCATGTTTTACAATCTAGCTCGGGGAGAGGCTCATGAAACCCAATGGAGGCCAATGGAGATTTCCATTCTACCAGCCTCGATAAAATTGCGGCCTATGTGGTTCATCCTATCTACGCCTCTCATGTTAGTTCTTTTTTTAGTACCTCTCTGAAAGTATCCATGCTTGTGTGTGAGTTTTTTGGGGGGAATGTCTTGTTTTTTGCAGGTTTCACTATTTGCTATATATTTTGTTCTCCTTTCTGAATATGACATGTTCGAGCTATCGTGCTGTTGAATTCCACCACCATAGCTTTAAGCAATTTTAGCAATACATTAGCCTCAGTCCTTGCTCTTTCTGCTAAGGTGAAGTAACATCCAGCAACTGATTAAACAAAATGAGTTGTCTTTTCCAAGTTAATTTTGTCACCTTTCAGTCTCCCCTCTCTGTGTGGTAGTGACTCACTCCAGACGGTTTTAGAACTATTTTTTCAATAGCTCATTATTACAGATTGGTAGCCAGGATTCTTTTTCTCACTGTTATGTAAGGCCCAATAGCTAACACTGTGATGCATCTACCCACAGGAATTTATTCACAAGTTCAAAAAATAAGACCTTTGCAGGACACTTAGAGAGATCTGAGCACAACATGTCAGGCATTCACCATGACTCCAGTGCCATTTTCATCATTATTGTTCCTCTATACTTCTTCTGCTCAGGTTTCCTGTGTCGAGTGACGCAGTGGGACAGACGAAACATGTGCTTAAGTCCTTTCTTCATAGCTTCTTTGTTCCTCTGTCCCTGAAACAAAATTGTCATCCTATCCAACCTGCTCTGTGTGATACATTTCTTCTTTTGTAAAGAAAGGAAGAATCTTTCCTTGTATCGTCCATGTCATAACCTCACAACATCTCAAAGTGCCTTGTAACCAACAGCGATAACCCACAGGGTTTGCGTGGGGAATCACTGATCGGCCTCTCTGGAGTTGAATACAAGTTTCCTGGGGATTGATGATTAACTCACCAGGTGGATCTTGTATACTGAGCCCCGTATAAACCATTATTGCATTGTCCTGGCTGGGAACTGTTTGTGTTCGCCACAAACAATGGTTTTTGCATTCCTTTGATTTGTGCTATAAAGCACCGTTCCTTCATAGCCTGGAGTTATTTTTAGTACAATTGAAGAGGTTGCTATTGTAATGTGAGGAATGAGGCAGTCACTCTGCGTACGGAGGATCCCACACACAAGTATGTGATAATATCTTGTTAGTCCTTTCTAATGAAATTGGCTAAAGGATAAATATTGACCGGGCGAAGGGGAGGACCTCCCCTGTACTTCTTCAGAACAATGTCACAGGATATTTCATGCCTGGTTGATGGAGCCTCAGCTTAATGGTTCACATGAAAGGTGATACCTGTGACAATGTAGCACTCCCTCTGTATTTCTCTGGTGTGTGAGTCTAGATTTTACACTCTGGAGTAGGGCTTAGGCAGACAGTTGCCTATCTGAGAGTACAGCATTCACTTTGATATCTTGTTACAAATGTTAATTCTGAATTGTTAAACGGCACTTTCTGTGGCCAAATACAATTATATTCTACGACAATTCAAGCCAACTAGGTATGGCCATTATTGAACAAGAAGATTTATTCAAGAAGAAGAAAATATTTACAACTGAAGGATTTGCAACAAAACAATACAGGTCTGTTCCCAACAACTCCCCAAATGATTCTGCTGACCTCCAGCCCCAGGATTGCACTCTCTCCCAACTGGTTGAGGTTCTCGTGCTTGCGCTGCATTGGCTCCAGCACAGTCACATGGTTATGTGGCCTGCGCTGCATTGGCTCCAGCCCAGTCACATGGTCATGTGGGCTGCGAAGGATTGCCTCTTAAAGGGGCCATGCTATCTAAAACATTTCCCTAAAAATAACACATCAAGTTGCATTAGGGCAGCACGGTGGCACAATGGTTATTTCACAGCGCCAAGGTTTGATTCCCTGCTTGGGTTGCTGTCTGTGCGGAGTCTGCACGTTCTTCCCATGTCTGCATGAGTTTCCTCCGGTGCTCCAGTTTCCTCCCACAGTCTGAAAGACATACTGGTTAGATGCATTGGCCATGCTAAGTTCTCCCTCAGTGCGCCCAAACAGGTGCCAGAGTGTGGCAACTAGAGGATTTTCACAGTAATTTCAATGCAGTGTTAATGTAAGCCTACTTGTGACAATAATAAATAAACTTTAAACTTAATTAAGGGTAACAGGTGCTAACATTAAAAATAACAACCCAAACAACACCTGAAAACCATTCTATATGCAGCATTGGGTGAGAGAATCTGACTCTCGTAGATCAGTCTCTTCAACGATCAGCAAAAATGTGAAACTATCCTATTCCCAATGGATTTGATTCCATTATCTTACATAGATGCAAGGATGTCTGCAATGCTATATAGGAAGTTCAATCATATTTAGCAGTCTATAGATAATAAAGTATTGTTATTTTAATCTTAAATCAACTTGTTGCCTTCAGGTTTATCATCCCCAACCTTAACCTAACAAAGCTTGTGAAAATAGTTATATTTATTTTGCGTTCTGGCAAACCTTATTTTTGCGGCTTTAAACGGAGAAGAAAATGAAATGCTGCATAAAGCAAGACTTAACTCCTTAGAATCATCGAATCTCTTCAGTGTAGAAGGAGGCTATTTGGCCCATCAAATCTGCGCCGACCACAATCCCACCCAGGGATATCCCCTTAACCCCATGTATTTACTCTGCTAGTCCCCTTGACACAAAGGGGCAATTTAGCACAGCCAATCTACCTAACTCATGCACCTTTGGACTGTGGGAGGAAACCTGAGCACCCAAAGGAAACCCATGCAGACACGGGTAGAATGTGCAAACTCCACATGGATAGTGACGGAATTGAACCCGGGTCCCTCGCACTGTGAGGCAGCAGTGCTAACCACTGTGCCACTGTACTGCTCTTGACTGGACTTAATTTCTCAGAGCTGCAAAGACCAGCTATTGCCAGAATTAATTAGTGTCATAAATGATGATTAGGCAAGTTATGGTTAATGGGGCTAAAGCCAGTGTTGTTGATATTAGCTTTAATTTTTAATCAGTGGGGCAAGATGTGATGAATAGGCTCGCTTCCCAGCATCTTGGACATTCCTCCGTCTGAGAACAAAGGCAGGAAGAATGGAAACACATTTATCCCTTGAAATATAAATTTGCTCCAGTGAGTAGCAAAAAGAAAATCACTGATGCTTTGATATTTTGAATTACTTAATGACTGGAATTAAATCTGGATTACTGGAACTGAAATCTCATGGAGTAAACATCATGTAGAACCATAGGATCCCTACAATGCAGAATGTCATTCATGTCATTCATAGAATCATAAAATCTACAACGCAGAAGGAGGCCATTTGGCCCATTGAGCTTGTATCAGCAACAATTCCACCTGGACCCAACCCTACAACCTCACATATTTACCCTCCTAATTCCCCCAACATTAAGTGGCAATTTAGCATGGCCAATCAACCTAATCCGCATATCTTTGGATTGTGGGAGGAAACTGGAGCACCCAGAGGAAACCCATGCAGCCACAGGGAGAATGTTCAAACTCCACACAGTGACCCAAGCTGGAAATTGATCGATCAAATTTGGCCCATTGAGCCTGCCATGATTTTCTGAAGGAGCATCTTACCAGACCCTCTCCTCCGCCCTATCCAAGTGACCCCACACACACATTTTCCATGGCTAATCCACCTAACCTACACACCGATAAATACTGATAGTCAATTTGTCATGGCCAATGCATCTAACCTGCACATCTTACCAAATCCTCCCCTCCACTCTTTCCAAGTGACTCCACTCACACATTTTCCATTGCTAATCCACCTAGCCTCCACACCTGTAAATACTGATGGACAATTTAGCATGGCCAATGCATCTAACCTGCACATTTTTGGACTATGGGAGGAAACCGGAGCACCCGGAGGAAACCCCACACAGACACAGGGAGAACATGCAAACTCCACACAGACAGTCACCCGAGGCCGGAATCGAACCCGGGCCCCCTGGCACTGTGAGGCAGCGATGCTAACCACTGTGCCACCGTGCCACCAGCTACCAGAAGACAAATCTCTGCCAGTTAGTGTTACCTATCGGGATCATGCGTGGGCTGGCATTTTGTTGATGCGGGAAACATAATCGTGAGAGTTAAAAGCTGAACTTCATTAGCTCACAGGTTTCAAAGTGACTTTACGCAGTCATTTATTACTGTGGAATGCAAGTGCGCAATGAGAAGGAGAATGCTTGAAAGTGAAAAGTTGGCCAGCTTATAAGAAAATCTGAAAGGTACCATCTGCATATGTTTGCAATTAGTGAGAATCATTTAGCAGGTCTGGATTGCGATCTGTATTCGCAGATGAATGTCCAAATATTCAAGGGAGCTAAGATAATTAATGTGGATATGCTTCCTCCTTTGAGAGTGAATGGGTAATAGCTTATTGTGCAGCGCTCTGAGCCTGCTTTGTCTCAAGATATTGAAGGCTGCCGCTGGCATATGTGTTACATATAAATAGAAACAAAGAAGCTAAGAAACTATTTTGCAATCAGTTGCCCGCTGATTGCAACATATAACAAATTGTCCAGCCGCGAATGCGAAATGAGTAATCGGTGTTTTAAATGCCAAAATAGCAGGAAACGAAATCAAACTCAGCGATGAGCTGTCAAGGTGATCCTGTGGGGGAAAGAAACACCAGATTTTAGACACCTGAAATTTGGAATTGTTCTCACACTGTAAGAAAATTAAAATGATTTGGCCATCTTTTCTGGCTGCTGGAGCATATTTTAGATAAATAAGTTTAAGAGTGTGCAGGTATTAGGGATGTTGTATTGCCAGCACAACACTCCCTGTACGCTAGGTAACCATTGTGACTGAGAAGTGGCAGTCAGTGCAAATTGAGGTTGGATTGCACCCAAGAAAGGTCTAAAACTGGAGTCCTAAACGTAAGATAGCCACTGACAAAGCCTGCAGGAAATTCAGGAGAAACATGTTCACCCGGGGAATGGTGAGAATGTGGAGTTTGGAATAGTGGGGATGGAGGGGTGATACTGGGTAGAGAGGATGCATTTGTTGGAAAGCTGGATAAGTCGAAATGGGAGAAGGGAACAGAAGGCTGTGCTGAGATCTGGGTGGGAGAAGGCTTATATGCAACCTAAGCACTGACACAGAATAATGCCGCTAAATAGCCTGTAACTTCCTTGTATTATCCAAACAAATTCCGTGAACATTATTTCTCCAACTATTCTTGCTACCATCATTCCCCATCCCCACTCCCATTTCTATATGATTGATTTTTTGCGCTACAGTACATGTGGCTGCTTGGCTCCTCACAGTATCCCACATGGAGGTCTGTCCTTTATGTGTGAGCTACAAGAAACCAATCGCTCAGATGAACAGGAAGCCCAGCAAAGCATGATCTGCTCTCCACACCTGAATGTGCACACCCATACACACACATGTACGCGTGCGCACACACACACACACACACACACACACACCTTGTTATGGCTCTTGCTCTGGCCAAGACTGCAAGAAACTACAAAGGGTTGCGAACGTAGCCCAATCCACCACACAAACCAGTCTCCCATCCATAGGCTCCATCTACACTTCCCACTGCTTCAGAAAAGCAGCCAACATAATCAAGGACCACACATACACACTGGACATTCTCTCTTCCATATTCTTCTATTGGGAAAAAGATACAAAAGGTCTGAGGTCATCGACTCTAGAACAGCTTCTTCCCTGCTGCCATCAAACTTTTGAATGGACCTACCATATATTAAATTGATCTTTCTCTACATCCAAACTGTGACTGTAACAATACATTCTGCGCTCTCTTCTTTCCTTCTCCCCTACGAATTCTATAAACATGTTTTGTATAGTGTGCACTACAGTGATACTTTTCACTGTATCCCAATACATGACAATAATAAATCAAACACTCGCGCTCACACACACACACACGCACAACACACACACATGCACAACACACACACCATTACATTCATTCAAGTCCAGTTTGAGAACTCCGATGAATAATCAAGATCCAATGCTGCAGAATTGTTGGACTCACATCTAGTCCTTCCTGCTTCCTTTGGTCATATATTCACTTTTTAAATCCACTGTTGGAGGAATCCAATGTTTTAAAATGACAACAAAAAACACAAACAGATAATTCCTACAGCTCAATCTACTTCAGTTGCCATTGATACTGGCTCATTTATCATAGAATCCCTCCAGTACAGACGGAGGCCATTCAGCCATCGAGCCTGTACTGACCACAAGCCCACTAGGGCCCTATTCTCATAACCCCACATATTTACCCTGCTTACCCCGACAATAGGGTCACTTTAACATGGCCAATCAACCTAACTTGCACATCTTTGGACTGTGGGAGGAAATCAGAGCGCCCGGAGGAAACCCACGCAGACACGGGGAGAATGTGCAACCTCCACGCAAACAGTGATGCAAGCCAGGAATCAAACCCGGGTCCCTGGCACTGTGCAGCAGCAGTGCTAACCACTGTGTCACCGTGCTGCCCATTCCCTGGGGATGATTTCCAAGCGACATCAAGGAGGCACAAGAGGAACCCATTACTTTTAATCGGCGCGGCTTTGTTTCCTTTTGATCAACAACGTCTGGCTTGTGCACACAGCAAAACGTCTCAATTTGCCTCACAGAAACATGAAAAAAAAAACAAGTTTAAAATTGAGCCACTCAGGAGTTATTGGGGCAGAAACCTGGTCAAACGGGAAGGGTTTAAGGAACATCTTAAAGGAGGAAGGCAAGGACCATTTTGCAACATGGGCAGCTATACAGGACCATTTAAGTCTGAGGCTGTTCAAAAGGACAGAATTGGAGGAGTGCGAGTATTTCAGAGGGCTGGAGGAAAGGAGAAAGATAGTGAGGTGCAAGACCACAGAAGGATTTGAAAGCAAGGGTGAGAACGCTTTAAAATGGAGGGGGTAATTAACCCTGAACCAGTGTAGGTCAGTGACCATAGCAGGCCTGGGTGAATGGGACTTGGGGAGCAGAGTGGTTAGCACTGCTGCCTCACAGCACCAGGGAACCAAGTTCGATTCCGGCCTCGGTCACTCTCTGTATGGGGTTTGCACATTCTCTCCATGTCTGTGTGGGTCTCCTCCGGGTGATCCGGTTTCCTCCCACAGTCCAAAGATACGCAGGTTAGGTGCATTGGCCATGCTAAACTAACCCCTAGGGCCCAGTTTTACCATTTTGAATCTGGGCGCAGTTCTGATCCGACTTGGAAATCTGTTCTCAGGCACCTCCATACGCACTCAGCCTGAAAAGAAAATCACAAGTCTGAATGGCGGGGCTTATCACGCTGACTCAATCAGAGCTCTGAACCGCGCATGCGCGGTGAGAAAAAAATTTGAAAATCGCGCCCCTATCACATGGTTCCTGGGCCACAAAAAAAATGGATAAAGCGGTCCGGGAGCGAAAAACAGGAGCGATGGCCCACACAGACATCGTCTCACTCTTACCGCATAACTGTCCCCTTTTATCCATCCCCTGCTACCCAGACCGATTGTGACCCTCTGCCACCCTTCCCCTCCCCATCGATCACATGCAGACGGGCAGAGATCCCCCCTGCTCCTGCCCTCTGTCCCCCCACCAGAGAATGATAGGGCCTCCCTCCTCCCAACCACCCCCCCAACAGAGAACAATCAAGCCCCCGCTCCCCCCACAACTCCCTGCCACCAGAGATACATCTAACCCGTCTCCCTCCTCCGTTCCCTCCATCAGAGAATGATCGGGCCTCTCTCCTCCCCCCCAACAGAGAACAATCAAGCCCCACACCTCCCCCCCCCACAACTCCCTGCCACCAGAGGTACCTCACAAGAGGTTATTGCAGAAGGTAAGGGGGCATGGAGTTGAGGGTAGGGTGTTAGCGTGGATAGAGGATTGGCTGTCAAATAGGAGGCAGAGAGTGGGGGTCAATGGGTGCTATTCAGATTGGCGGTTGGTGACTAGTGGAGTGCCCCAGGGGTCGGTGCTGGGTCCTCAGCTATTTACCATTTATATAGATGATCTGGAGGAGGGAACCGAGTGTAGGGTGTCGAAATTTGCTGATGACACCAAGATTGGTGGAACGGCAAATTGCGCGGAGGGTAGGGAGAGTCTGCAGATGGATCTAGATAGGCTGGGCGAATGGGCCGGGAAATGGCAAATGGAATTTAATGTTGGCAAGTGCGAGGTGGTCCACTTTGGTAGGAATAATGGTAGGAAGGACTATTACTTGTGGGGCGAAAAACTGCAGCAGGCGACGGTGCAGAGGGACCTTGGGGTCCTTGTGCATGAGTCGCAAAAACCCAGCCTGCAGGTGCAGCAGGTGGTCAGGAAGGCTAATGGGATGCTGGCCTTCATAGAGAGGGGGATTGAATATAAAAGTAGGGAGGTCTTGCTGCAGCTGTATAGGGCATTGGTGAGGCCGCAGCTGGAGTACTGTGTGCAGTTTTGGTCGCCGCACTTACGCAAGGATATTTTGGCCTTGGAGGGAGTGCAGAGGAGGTTTACTAGGCTGATGCCGGAGTTGAGGGGGTTGAGCTATGAGGAGAGGCTGAATAAACTGGGCTTGTACTCGTTAGAGTTTAGAAGAATGAGGGGAGATCTCATTGAGACGTATAAGATGATGAATGGGATGGATAGGATAGAGGTGGAGAGACTCTTCCCGCTCAGAAAGGACAGTAGGACTAGGGGGCACAGCCTCAAGATAAAGGGGGGGCGGTTTAGAACGGAGTTGAGGAGGAACTTCTTCACTCAAAGGGTGGTGAATCTCTGGAATTCTCTGCCCGTTGAAGTGGTGGAGGCTGCCTCGCTAAATATTTTTAAGACGCGGGTTGATGGGTTTTTGATAAGAGAGGGGATTAAGGGTTATGGGGAGAGGGCGGGAAAGTGGAACTGAGCCACGACAGATCAGCCATGATCTTATTGAATGGTGGGGCAGGCTCGAAGGGCTAGATGGCCTACTCCTGCTCCTATTTCTTATGTTCTTATGTTCCCTCCATCAGAGAATGATCGGGCCTCTTTCCTCTGTTCCCCCCCCCACCACAGTTACCTATGACCCGCCTCCTCTTCCCTCCCCCTCACCAGAGAATGATCTGACCTGCCTCTCTCCCTCCCCACCACTACTGATCTGAGTTAGAGAGCTGCCAGAAGCTCTGAACTTACCTCTTCAGAAGCTGGACTGCCCGAAACAGACCTTTGCTGAGTGCCGAATCTGGACGAGCGAACGCGATGGTTAAGAGGGAAATGCTGGTAAAGTTGGGCGGCCAGCCCATTAATTCAATTTAAATGCATGCAAATACATTTAAATCACCGTTGCGCCTGCTTCGGGTACGGTTTGGATCGTAGCCATTTTCGGGCCTTGGTAAAGTGGGCATCTGTGTGGACACTGGCGCGGATCGCACTAATCGCGTCACACCCAACTTTACCAAGTCTTCATGCCCGAAAACGGGCGCGACGCAATGATAAAATCAGGCTCTTTGTGTCAGGGGGACTGGCATTGTGAGGCAGAAGTGCTAACCACTGTGCCACCGTGCCATTCCATCAGTATTCAGAAGCCAGAAATCCCAATTGTGAGAAGGGCTGGGAAATCCACCCCAGTGTTTCAACCATTTGATCAGGACTGAAAAGCTAGATTAATCTCTCCTCGAGGGCAAAGTGCAGAGCAATAGAAAGCGGGGTTGACTTATATGTAGTCCGTTGGCCATGATGTGGAGATGTCGGGGTTGGACTGGGATGGGCACAGTAAGAAGTCTCACAAATTGTAGCATCACCTGATGAAGGAGCAGTGCTCTGAAAGCTCGTGATTCCGAATAAACTTGTTGGACTTTAACCTGATGTTATGAGACTTCTTACTGCAATTAGATGGTTCCACAGAATGGTTTCAGACGAGTTACAGCGGCTGTGTGATGTTGGAACGAGATAGATGGGCATGCCATGCTGTGAGAGCAGATAGAAGTAGATACAAACAGCAATGGCAGTGACAGGGGATAGGCATGATTCCACTCCCACATATCAACCAGATCTGATTGCAATTTTCCCTTCCCATCCAAGGTTCAAATGCCCGTCTAGTTTCTGTCCATGGGTCAGTAGATCCAATATCGTTCCATCCAGACCATAAATAAGGCCCAGAAAAAACAATCTCTGAGGACCCCACTAGTTGCAGGCAGACCACTCACCATTAGTAGTGACTCCCTGCACACTAGCATGGAAATCAAATCCTTATCCACCCCACAACCTGACCTCCAAAGTGATACAACAGCGGGAATCATCCTGTATTCAAAGGGAATTCCTGCCACAGTCAGATGGAAGTGATTTATCTCCACTACACAAACTAGGTTTGGAAAATCTACAAAGCAAGCAGCAATTTCTGTCCCAGTGCCAATTATAATTCACCGAAGTCCTTATCCTTTCTAGCAGATAGCTGGAATGACAGGATTTCTGATTTTTTTTTATTACACAGTACACCAGCCAGCAAATGGTTTCATTAAATCCACAATCTTCATTAGTTTTCACTCGACGTAGCCACTGACCCTGCATCCCTCAAAATGGTAATCGAGGAAACGCAATTAGAGTTCTTATCCAATGCGTTTTATTTGCCGTCGCGAGTGGGCATTTTGACACCCGAACAGAGGCTTTGTTAATGTGACGGTTTTCAATTTTCTCGAGAAGATTACATTTCCAACTCCGACGGATGGCAACATCATTTAAATTAGTCCAAACTCAAAAGCAAATTCAACCTTAACAAAGACAATGGGGGGAAAAAAAAACAGATTTAGATTTTGATTTATAGCCAGCTTACACCACTAAATCAAATCTAGCTCCAGAGCTGGTCAAAATTAGGTAAAGCTCTTTGATTCAGACAACATTATACCAGGGTCTAGCAACATGTACAGCACTACAGGTGGGCAGTAGGCTGAGACTGAAGGGAATTGGTGTAACATTGGAAGAATTATGAAATGGATTTGAATATTTCACGTCATAAAAATGAAGATGTAGCATTTAATGGGCCCTGAAGTACCCTGTAAAAATCTACGCTTTATTATAATAGTTTGTCATAAGGCTTTGTTTAAAATGGGATGCTCTTTCAATTTATTGTGCAATAAAGGGTTACACAAGCGGAATGGGGTTGGTCTGAACCGTGCTGGGACCAGAGTCCTGGCGAATCGTGTAAATAGGACTGTAGACAGGGCTTTAAACTAATTGGGGGGGGAGGGTGCGAGGGTAGGTGACGTTACGGGGGCTAAAGTTAAGGAGACGGTACAGGTAAGGTAAGAGGCCGAGGATGTCCCAATAATAAAGGGAGTAGGGGGCGTGAGTATGATTGGTGGCGTTCTGGCAAATAAGGTCCATGTGAAGGCTGGGATGAAGGCACTTTATCTGAATGCACGAAGCACTCGGAATAAAGTGGATGAGCTGATGGCGCAGATCAGCACAAATGGATATGATCTGGTGGCCATTACAGAGACGTGGCTGCAAGGTGACAGGGACTGCGAGCTGAATGTCCAGGGGTATCAAGTGTTTAGGAAGGATAGGCGGGAGGAAAAAGGGAGGGGCGTAGCTCTGCTGATTAAGGATAGCATCAGGGTGGTAGCAAGGGATGATATAGGAACCAAAGAGCAGAATGTGGAATCGTTGTGGGTGGAGATTAGGAACAGCAAAGGGAGGAAGACGCTGGTGAGTGTTGTCTACAGGCCCCCGAATAATGATCTGGAGGTGGGGCGGGCTGTTAACGAGCAAATAAGTGCGGCGTGCAGGAATGGAATGGCCGTAATTATGGGAGATTTCAATCTGCATATTGATTGGTCGACCCATGTTGGACGCGGTGGGCTCGAGGAGGAGTTCTTGGAATGCTGCCGGGATAGTTTCCTTGAACAGTATGTGTTGGAGCCGACGAGGGAGCGAGCTATCTTGGATCTGGTGTTATGTAATGAGGCGGGTAGAATTAGGGACCTTGTGGTGAAGGATCCTCTTGGGGAGAGTGATCATTGTATGGTGGAGTTTCTGGTGCAGATGGAGGAGGAGAGAGTGGGTTCACGGACACGCGTCCTTTGTTTGAACAGGGGGGAGTACGGTAGGATGAGAGAAGAATTGGCGAATGTTGACTGGGGGAGCGCGTTGGAAGGTAGGTCTGCTGAGGAGCAGTGGAGGATCTTTAAGGAGATCTTTCTTGGTGCTAAGCAGAAATTTATTCCGATGGTTAAAAAGGACCGTAGGAGGAGAGGTAATAAGCCATGGATAATGAAGGAGGTGAAGGAAAGTGTTAAACTAAAAGCGGAGGCGTTTAGAGTAGCTAAGAGTAGTGGGCGAGAAGAGGATTGGAGAGGTTTAAAGGTCAACAAAGATTGACAAAGAAGTTGATAAAGAAGGGTAGGAGAAACTATGAAGCTGGGCTAGCGCTTAATATAAAAAAGGATAGCAAGAGTTTTTATAAATATATAAAAAGGAAGAGGCTGGCTAGGGTGAATGTTGGACCCTTAGAGGATGAGAGGGGGGACTTAGTGGTAGGGGATGGGGAAATGGCTGAGGTCTTGAATAACTTTTTTGTTTCGGTCTTCACGGAGGAAGACGTGAATAATTTGCCGGGTGTTAGCGATGGAAAGGTAGTAGGACTGGAGGGTCTCGATGACATTATTGTTACTAGAGAGGTGGTGCTCGACAGACTGGAGGGACTGATTGTGGACAAGTCCCCAGGACCGGATGGAATGCATCCGAGGGTTCTGAAAGAAATGGCGGAGGTGATAGTGGATGCCTTGGTGGTTATTTTCCAGACGTCGCTGGATTCCGAGGAAGTGCCGGAAGATTGGAAAGCGGCTAATGTTATGCCGTTGTTTAAGAAGGGTGCCAGGCAAAAGGCAGGGAATTATAGGCCGGTTAGTTTAACGTCTGTTGTAGGTAAAATGTTAGAATCCGTCATCAAGGAGGAAATAGCGAGGCATCTTGAGGGGAATTGCTTGATAGAGCAGACGCAGCACGGTTTCGTTAAGGGGAAGTCGTGTCTGACAAATTTATTGGAGTTCTATGAGGACGTGTCTAGGGCGGTGGATAGAGGAGAGCCGGTGGATGTGATCTTTCTTGATTTTCAGAAGGCGTTTGACAAGGTACCTCACAAGAGGTTATTGCAGAAGGTAAGGGGGCATGGAGTTGGGGGTAGGGTGTTAGCGTGGATAGAGGATTGGTTGTCAAATAGGAGGCAGAGAGTGGGGGTCAATGGGTGCTATTCGGATTGGCGGTTGGTGACTAGTGGAGTGCCCCAGGGGTCGGTGCTGGGGCCTCAGCTATTTACCATTTATATAGATGATCTGGAGGAGGGAACCGAGTGTATGGTGTCGAAATTTGCTGATGACACCAAGATTGGTGGAACGGCAAATTGCATGGAGGGTGTGGAGAGTCTGCAGAAGGATCTAGATAGGCTGGGCAAATGGGCCAGGAAATGGCAAATGGAATTTAATGTTGGCAAGTGCAAGGTGGTCCACTTTGGTAGGAAGAATGGTAGGCAGGACTATTACTTACGGGTCGAAAAACTGCAGCAGGCGACGGTGCAGAGGGACCTCGGGGTCCTTGTGCTTGAGTCGCAAAAACCCAGCTTGCAGGTGCAGCAGGTGGTCAGGAAGGCGAATGGGATGCTGGCCTTCATAGCGAGGGGGATTGAATATAAAAGTAGGGAGGTCTTGCTGCGGCTGTATAGGGCATTGGTGAGGCCGCAGCTGGAGTACTGTGTGCAGTTTTGGTCGCCGTACTTACGCAAGGATATTTTGGCCTTGGAGGGAGTGCAGAGGAGGTTTACTAGGCTGATACCGGAGTTGAGGGGGTTGAGCTATGAGGAGAGGCTGAATAAACTAGGCTTGTACTCATTAGAGTTTAGAAGAATGAGGGGAGAACTCATTGAGACGTATAAGTTGATGAATGGGATGGATAGGATAGAGGTGGAGAGACTCTTCCCGCTCAGAAAGGACAGTAGGACTAGGGGGCACAGCCTCAAGATAAAGGGGGTGCGGTTTAGAACGGAGTTGAGGAGGAACTTCTTCACTCAAAGGGTGGTGAATCTCTGGAATTCTCTGCCCGTTGAGGTGGTGGAGGCTGCCTCGCTAAATATTTTTAAGACGCTGGTTGATGGGTTTTTGATAAGCGAGGGGATTAAGGGTTATGGGGAGAGGGTGGGAATGTGGAACTGAGCCACGACAGATCAGCCATCATGTTTTTGAATGGCGGGGCAGGCTCGAAGGGCTGGATGGCCTACTCCTGCTCCTATTTCTTATGTTCTTATGTTCTTATGTACAAGAATAGGCGTCAGACACTTAATTTCCAAACCCGCTCCTTACCTGACATTTAACTTAAACTCCAATCTACAGCATATACCCACCAATCTAAATATTCCCCTCCTGCTTGCTGTGGAAATCGTCGCAGGAAGGAACGGTGATACACAATGCTAGAATCCCGACACTGCAGAAAGAGGCCATTTGGCCCATCAAGCCTGCACCGACTTTCCAAAAGAGCACCCCACCCAGGCCCTCCCCCTGCCCTATTCCCATAACACCATGCATCTACCATGGCCTATCCGCCTAACCTACACATCTTTGGATACTAAGGGGCAATTTATCATGGCTAATCAACTTAATCTGAGCATCTTTGGACTGTGGGAGGGAACCAACCCACGCAAACACAAGGAGGATGTATAGACTCTGCACAGGCATTCACCAGGGCTAGAATTGAACCCGATCCCTGGCGCTGTGAGGCAGCAATGTTAACCACTGTCCTGTATATTTCTAAGTCCAGATGGTGTGTGACTTGAAGCTGACCTGTCCTTTTAGTTGGGGGAGATTATGGGGGTTTAAAAGGTGCTGTTGACAAATTGCTGCAGAGTGTTCTTGTACATTGTACACACTGCTGCCACTGTATGCCTGTGGTGAAGGGATTCAATGCTGAAGATGACAGCGAGGGAGGGAGTGGAGGAGGGGGGAGCAATTGAGTTGGCTGCATAATTCTAGACAATGTAAAGATTATTAAGCTGGATGCATCAGACCTGAAGAGATCAACATCCATCCTTCTAACTCGTGGATACTGGATAGGGAGTCAGGGGGTGAGTTACCATTGAATTTCCAGCCTCTGACCTGCTCTTTAGGTCACAGTATTTATATAACTGCTAATCTTTAAAATGTTAACAGTGGGAGATTCAGCAATGGTAATGTCATTGAATGTCTAGGGGAGACGGGTAGATTCTTTCTTTTTTGAGATACCGACTGTCACTTACCACTTGTCAATCCAAACCTGAACATTGGCTAAGTCTTGACATTGCCTAAGTCTAAGTCTTGTTTAAGTCTTTCTGGCTGGGGTCACTGTCTGTGCAGAGTCTGCATGATCTCCCCATGTATGCGTGGATTTCATCCCACAGACCGAAAGACGTGCTGGTTAAAGCTTTAAAGTTTATTTTAGGGGTGGCACAGTGACACGGTGGTTAGCACTGCTGCCTCACAGCGCCAGGGACCTGTGTTCAATTCTAACCATGATGTGGAGACGCCGACGTTGGACTGGGATAAACACAGTAAGAAGTCTCACAACACCAGGTTAAAGTCCGGCAGGTTTATTTGCTAGCAAAAGCCACTAGCTTTCGGAGCGCTGCTCCTTCATCAGGTGAGTGGGATTGCAGTTCACAAACAGGGCATATAAAGACACAAACTCAATTTACAATAC
This sequence comes from Carcharhinus amblyrhynchos, assembly GCF_965287045.1. Classification (NCBI taxonomy): domain Eukaryota; kingdom Metazoa; phylum Chordata; class Chondrichthyes; order Carcharhiniformes; family Carcharhinidae; genus Carcharhinus; species Carcharhinus amblyrhynchos. The sequence continues at coordinate 9,743,847 of NC_137328.1, forward strand.
AGGTAATCAAGTCTTAAAGGTACAGATAATGTGAGTGGAGAGAGCGTTAATCACAGGTTAAAGAGATATGTATTGACTCCAGCCAGGACAGTTAGTGAGATTTTGTAAGCCCAGGCAAGTCACCACACCATCTGTAACCCCCGAGACTTGCCTGAACTTGCAAAATCTCACTAACTGTTCTGGCTGGAGACAATACGCATCTCTTTAACCTATGCTTTACGCTCTCTCCACTCACATTGTTTGTATCTTTAAGACTTGATTACTTGTGAAGACTCACATTCCAACCATTATTCTGTAAATTGAGTTTGTGTCTTTATATTCCCTGTTTGTGAACTGAAATCCCACTCACTCGATGAAGGGGCAGTGCTCTGAAAGCTGGTTGCTACCAAATAAACCTGTTGGACTTTAACTTGGTGTTGTGAGACTTCTTACTGTGTTCAATTCTAGCCTCAGATCACTCACTGTCTGTGTGGAGTTTACACATTCTCCCTGTGTCTGCCTGGGTTTTCGTCAGGTACTCTGGTTTCTTCCCACAGTCCAAGGATGTGCGGGTTAGGTTGATTGGCCAGGCTAAATTGACCTTTAATGTCAGGGGGATTAGGAGGGTAAAAATGTGGGGAAACGGGAATAAGACGGCATTGTGGTCGGTGTAAACTCGATGGGCTGAATATCCTCCTTCTGCACTGTGAGGATTCTATTCTATTCTATTCTTGCTTCAGTATCTGAGGAGTTGTGAGGGTTACTATCTTGTGACTGATATCAGTTTCACCTTACCTCTGGCTCTTTTGTCCTTGTTTGGACCAAGGTGTTAATGAGGTCTGTCTGTTCCTGTGGATCAGTGAACTGCACAGTGCCACATCATGCAGATAGGTAATCTGCAAGCTGCTTTTTTGTCTGGACAGAAAGTGTAAGTATTTGAATACTGTGAGAACGTTTGTCATCATGTGGGGGAGGCAATGGCACAATGAAATTGCCACTAAATTAGTAATCCACAAATCCGGCGTGAAATATGGGGACCTGGATACAACTCCTACTATGGCAGATTGTGAAAGTTGAATTAAATAAAAATTTGGAATTAGAAGATGGCCATGAAACCATTGGATGACACAATACTTAGCACTGCTGGTTCACAGCACCAGAAGCCGGATTCGATTCCAGGCTTAGGCGACTTCGATATGAAGTCTGCACATTCTCCCTGTGTCTACGTGGGTTTCCTCTGGATGCTCCCGTTTCCTCCCACAGTCCAAACATGTGCGTGTTATTTTGATCGGCCATGCTAAATAGCCCTTAAGTGTCAGGAGCTTGGTGGGGTTATGGGGTTAAGGGCCAGGTGGGATTGTGGTCGGTGCAGATTCGATGGGCTGAATGGCTTCCTTCTGCACTGTAGGGATTCTATGATTATTCTATGGATTGTCGATTGTTATAAAATCCATCTGGATTATCACTAATATTCCTTAGGGAAGGAAATCTGCTGTCCTTATCTGGCCTGACCTACATGTGACTCTAGACCCACAGCAATATGGTTGTCTCTCAAGAGCCATACAAACATAGAAAAATTACGACACAAAAGGAGGCCATTCGGTCCATCTTGTCCATGCCAGCCTGAGGACACCCAGGTGCCTACCTTCCTGCACGCGGCTCATTGTCCTGTAGCTTACAGCACTTAAGGTGTAGATCCAGGTACATTTTAAAAGAGTTTAGGGTCTCTGTCTCCACCATCAACTCGAGCAGTGAATTCCAGACACCCACCACCATCTGTGTAGAAATGTAAATACTTACGTCCAAGGCCAACATAGAGGTTTAATCAATAAGGGAATCAAGGGTTAGGGGGATAAAATGGGAAATTGGAGTTGAGGATTATCATATCGGATCAGTTACGATCTCACTGAATTGTGGTGCAGACTAGATGGGCTGAATGGACTACTTCTGCTCCTGTGTCTCATGGTCTTATATCTCTAAGCCTCAATACTTGGATGTGACTGACTTACTGAAGTGCTCTTTCCTCTTTTCTTTTTTTTGTACTGTGGAGTCACCAGTTATATGAAACTAGTTCATAAGGTCATAAGACCATAAGATATAGGAGCAGAGTCAGGCCATTCGGCCCATCGAGTCTGCTCCGCCATTCGATCATGGCTGATGTGCTCCTCATCCCCATTTCCCTGCCTTCTCCCCATAACCCTTTAACCCAATACTAATTAAAAATCTGTCTAACTCCTCCTTAAATTTACTCTCGGTCCCAGCATCCACTCCACTTTGGGGTAGCGAATTCTGCAGATTCACAACCCTTTGGGAGAAGTTTCTTCTCAACTCTGTCTTAAATTTGCTATCCCTTATCCTAAGACTATGACCTCTCGTCCTAGAATGCCCCACAAGAGGCAGCATCCGCTCCACGTCTACTTTATCCATACCTTTCAGCATCTTGAATACCTCAATTTGATCTCCCCTCATTCTTCTAAATCCCAGAGAGTATCGGCCTAAACTCGTCAATCTCTGGAACTCTTTGCTGCCGAAGGCTGTGAAGGGCAGGTCATTGAGTGTCTTTAAGACAGAGATAGGTAGGTTCTTGATTAATAAGGGGGTCAGGGGTTATAGGGAAAAGGCAGGAGAATGGGCATGAGAAAAGTATCAGCCATGATTGAACGGCAGAGCAAACTCGATGGGCTGAGTGGCCTAATTCTGCTACTATGTCTTATGTTCTTATAATAAGGGAACCAAAACTGTGCACAATACTCCAGGTGTGGTCTCAACAATGCCTTGTATAGTTACAACAATACCACCTCACTTTTATATTCTATAGTTGGTTAACTTTGTGCATCAAGTGATCCAAACTCAGAAATGTTGGCCAGAATTTTCTGGCCCCATCATGGTGGGACTCACTGCAGGAAACTCAGCAGCTCATTGGCTGCAAGATTACCTTGCATGCACTTTTCGATCTAGTACCCACCACTTAAAATAAAACACCAAGAGGGCGATTCCCCCAAAAATTGGGCACTGAATTTGTGGGAAAACTGGTGTAATTCACAATTGTTTTTTTCAGGGGGAGTTTAGACTCGAATCTCCCACACTCTGTGCAATGCAGAGGTCACAATCGTGATTATCATTAAAAGCTCATGGAGGCGGGGCCTATTCACACCAGAATCTGACAGTTCCAGAGCTCTGCACATGCGCAGTGGCCCCCTCATCTGTCAGCCTGCAGTTTGCTGGTCAAATCGATCGCTGGCCAGCCCAGGACCCTGGCGGTGCCGCCCATCTAGCCCTCCTCCCACCCCCCCATGGCCCAATAGTGGCCTCTATGACCATTCCCAGCCCCAACCCCCCATCCCAGAGCACTGCAATCTCTAGCCACCATTCCCCCCCCACCCCCAGCACTGATGATCTCCCTACGCCCCAACCCTGGCAGACCCCCCCCCTCCCCCCTGAGCGGCAGACCTCCCTAGCAGACCATTCCCCCCAGCCCACACCGATCACCGGCCACTCTCCTGCCCCAGTCGATCCCAATGCAGAGTGGGAGCGGGACCCCCACCTCCACCCCCACGGATCACCTTGTCCACAGTAGACCCCACCACCCCCTTGGCCCCACTCCAAGGTGGCCTGCCCCCTTGGTACTGGCCCTGCCCCCCTTGGCAATGCCAAGGTGTCTCCTGGGCATGAGCACTTTGTCGCTTGAACAGTGCCAGGGGCTACCGGCTGGCACTATGAGGGTACCCATGACCAGGGGCACCACCCTGCAGCCATCCAACCCCCTGGGAAGCCCTGATTGTCCCCCTTCATTCTAGCAGTATTTCCTACTAGTTTCCCAAAAGTGGGGAGCTACTCTATGGTCTACTCTAAACCGCACCAGACTGAAATTGTACTGGCGAGGTGGGAGATACTATCAGGTCCAGGGAACTCAGTCCTGGGCCTGGTAATCACATTCAAATTACATTAAAAATAGATTAAAATGACTTACTTGTCTTCCCGCCAGTTTCCAGCATGGTCCTGACTGTGCCTGTGGGAGATGCGCATGCATTGTAAATACATGCACGAATCCCATGAAATGGCCAACACGCGCGCATCTCCCATTCCGTCCCACCAAAAAAAATTAGGTCGGAATGGGAGAATTGCCTCCCCAAATCTCACAGCACACACTGAGCCCATTCAGCCCCCCATGTCTTTGCTAGCTCTTTGAGAAAGCTGTCCAATTTAGCCCCATGTACCTGACATGCCCCCGTGAGTGCAATTACCCTGCTAAAAGCGAGGGCTAAAATTACAATGCTAAGCGTGAGGGTGGCATGGTAGCACAGTGGTTGGCACTGCTGCTTTACAGTGCCAGTGACCTGGGTTCGATTCCCGGCTTGGGTCACTGTCTGTGTAGAAATTGCACATTCTTCTTGTGTCCTGAGATGGTTAGAGGGATTAACGGGTAAATATATGGGGGTAGGGCCTGGATGTGATTGTGGTCGGTGCAGACTCAATGAGCCAAATGGCCTGTTTCGGCGCTGTAGCAGTTCTATAAACTCCTGAAGAAAGTTTTGTTTTTTTCTCTCTCCGTAATGAGTTCCCGCAGCTCCGTGGAGTTCAGTCTCCTTCGACAGGAGCAGAAAAGATGTCGTCGGTGGTGCTATGGTGATGTGTTTTGTCCAGATATGAAATGTGGAAATGTCAGCGTTATAAAAAGAACAGACTGAAGCAGACATGGAAGGAAAGCCGTGAAGCAAAGCTAAGGGAGGCTGAAGAGATGGAAACTGGGAGGATCTCTGCAGAAAAATGCCATGGCCTTTTCAATGTTAATGAATGGTGATGCATTACGTACGTGAACGTGAATCAGACAGAAGGATCAGTGACCCACGCCGGAGTGTGTCAAATGGAAAGTGGGGACTGGATGCTGAAGGTGGAATTAAGGAAAGAGGTACAATATTAAGTAGAGTAAGTATAGCTATTTCTAAACAAAATAAGCAGAAAAGCCTGGCAATCTAAAAATTGCTGTTAAAGTTAAAAGTTAAATTTTATTTGTTAGTCACAAGCATGCTTGCAAGGGGGCAGCTTGGTAGCACAGTGGTTAGCACTGCTGCCTCACACCGCCAGGGATCCAGGTTCAATTCCTGGCTTGGATCACTGTCTGTGTGGAGTTTGCACATTCTCCCCGTGTCTGCGTAGGTTTCCTCTAGGTGCTCCGGTTTCCTCCCACAATCTGAAAGGCATGCTGCTTAAGTGCATTGACCCGAACAGGCGCCAGAGTGTGGCGACTAGGGGAATTGTACAGTAACTTCATTGCAGTGTTAATGTGAGCCTTATTTGTGACATTAATAAATAAATTTTACTTTATACTAACACTGCAGTGAAGCTACTGTGAAAATTCCCTGGTCGCCACACTCCAGTGCCTGTTCGGGTATACTGAGGGAGAATTTAGCACGGCCGGTGCACCTAACCAGCACGTCTATCGAACCTTGGAAGAAAACTGGAGCACATGCCAACACGGGGAGAACATGCAAACTCCACACAGTCACCCAAGGCTGGAATTGAACCTGGGTCCCTGGTGCTGTGAGGTAACAGTGCTAACCACTGTGCCACCTCACCACCTGCAAGAATGGAAGTGGTGAAGCATAGTGCTTTTTTGGCTGATGTTGAGTCACTGTGAATCATAGGTGTTTTAAGTAGTGGATCTGTTCCATTAGAGCTGTAGAATTTCGAACAGGGTGTAAGGGTAATGGCTTAGACTTTCCCAGTCGGGGTGGGGTGCTGGTGGAATGGGTGCACTGGTCCCCTCTGGAACTGACTGCAATGTCAGACATGCACACATTGACGCAAAGACTCTGATACTATGACTAGTCATGGAGCACATTGATGCTCTGCTGTGTATCTGTTCCAAGAGAAAGCAATCATTGAAATCAATGGGAATCTCACTTCCCCAGCTCCCAAATCAGTATCAGAAATTCTCTAAAATGTTATTCAATTAGGTAACTGGCTTTTTTTTTACCATGAAGTATTTAATGACATTTGATGAACAGCAGACCTAGCTCTGGAAAAGCAATTTTGTAATCGCAGAGTGCTGTTAAATGTTTAATTAATAGATTTTTAAAACCATCTTCTTATTTTGTATTAGGTTTCTCAGGGGATTTTAGCTTCTACCTTCATCCCATGTGCATGTATCTGTATGCCTTGAGTAAATTAAGTTTAACTTTATTTATTGTTACAAGTAGACTTACGTTAACACTGCAATGAAATTATTGTTAAAATTCCTTAGTCACCATGCTCCCATCCCTGTTCGGGGACACCGAGGGAGAATTTAGCATGGCTAATGCACCTAACCAGCACATTTATTGGACTGTGGGGAGAAACTGGAGCACCTGAAGGAAACCCACACCGACACAGGGAGAACGTACAGACTCTGCACAGACAGTGACCCAAATTGCGAATCGAACCCGGCTCCCTGGTGCTGGGACAGCAGTGCTAACCACTGTGCCACCATGCCACCCCATGTTAAGTTGATTGACTTTTACTGATTTTTGGCTTCCTGCTTGGATGTCTGTGAAAATCCTTTAATGTGATTCGCTGCTTCATCAACCTGATGAGATCACTCCAGCTCGACATTGAGAGCCTCCAGTAGGGGCGACAAGACAGTGATAGAGGTTTACTTTGAGCCTGTGTGCCTTTTTAGTGCCACTGACCTCAAAGTGAGCCTCTTTTTTTTGTACTTACATCCAAAATAATGTTCTCTTTCATACATTGGAGTGATTGGATGTAAAACCCGGTCTGGAATTCTCTTGTCTTGCACACCCTGCTACTGCTGAGATCGGGAATGGAGAACTTGCACTCAGTTGAATTTCTGTTCACAGCAACGGGACTGGATAACTCCAGTCGCAGGCAAGGTCAGAGAATCCCAACCCAGCCCTTTCTATCTGTTATTCACAAACCTAATTTTGCCAATGACTTCCATTGGCCCACTGACTCAGTGGACCGTAATTCTCCGATCCCGTTCAACCTGCATCCTCCTCACATCAGCGAGACACCAGCCTCCCATCCGTTGACTCTGTCTACATTTAACCCACTGCCTCGGCAAAGCAACCAGCATAATTAAGGGCCCCCACACACCCCGGACATTCTCTCTTCCACCTTCTTCCATCGGGAAAAAGATACAAGATGTCTGAGGTCACGTACCAACCGGCTCAAGAACAGCTACTTTCCTGTTGCCATCAGACTTTTGAATGGACCTAAATAAAAGGAAATTACTGCGGATGCTGGAATCTGAAACCAAAAGAGAAAATGTTGGAAAATCTCAGCATGTTTGACAGCATCTGTAAGCTGAGGAAAGGGCTGACATTTCAAGTCCAGATGACCCCTTGTCAAAGCTCCATTTCCAGTCCAAATGACCCCTTGTCAAAGCCTACCTTTTCCAAGGTAGGAATGGACTTACCTTGATCTTTCTCTGCACCCTAGCTATGACAGCAACATTACATTCTACACTCTCTTGTTTCCTTCTTTATGAATGGTATGCTTTGTCTGTATAGCGCACAAGAAACAATACTTTTCACTGTATATTTATAGAATGTATCAATAATAGATCAAACCAAGGAATGGAAAATTTGGCGCTTAGCAGCAAGAATCCCAGCCATGGGCCAGGATGGAGTTTTCCAGAGAATATTCGGCGTTTGAACTGTGCTTTGTTTGATACTGGATGGCAGGCTAGGTCACTTAGGACCTTGGCCTGTCTATGAAACCCAATGTTTGGCCCGCCTCTGTCACACACAGCATACTTTACTGCTCTGAATGACTTTGCAATATCATTCGGCGAACATCATTCAACCTGCTTCCATAGCAACAAGAATTTTCTCACTCAATCCAGTCCATGCTTCCTAGGTGGCGTATTTATTCTCTGCCTGGAAGCAGAGAGCAAACTCTGGTGTATCTCTGAGAATAAAAAAAATGGCAAAATCCATTTTATAACCAGCCTAAATACAGGAATATTTAATCCTCAACTTGTGTGATCTTGCGGTGCATAAATAAAATACAATTGCTCCTTCAATAACATGACACTGAGGGAGCGACGTGATGGCACAGTGGTTAATACTGCTGCCTCACAACGTCAGGGATCCAGGTTCAATTCCAGCCTCGGGTCACCGTCTGTATGGAGTTTGTACTTTTTCCCCCGTGTCTGTGTGGGTTTCCTCTGGGTGCTCTGGTTTCCTCCCCCAGCCTAAAGATATGTGGGTGGCCTTGCTAAATTCCCTCTTCGTGTCAGGGAGATTAGCAGGATAAATGTGTGGGGTTACGGGAATAGGGCCTAGGTGGGATTGTGGTCGGTACAGATTTGATGGACCGAATGGCCTCCTTCTATACTGTAGGGATTCTATGGTTACTTATGATTCAGACAAACAGAATTCAGATTTGAGCGTGACCTACTCATGTTGCACTCTCTAATTGAGAATGTGTTGGTAAGAAGGAATAAAAGGCATCTTGTCAACAGCTTTCATCTGCATCTCCTCAGATGTGTGCTTGAGATAGTGGGCTGTAACTTTGTGTGCCCCGGTGTCAGATTTGGGAAGAGTGGGGTACACCAAAGATACATTGGGGATTCCCTCTTGAAAATTCCCACATAAGGATTTATCCAGCAATTATCCAGAAGTGTTAACTTCCCCCATGGACCATTGCGGAGGGGCCCAGAACCATCCGAAAAATGATTTAAATTGCTTACTTTCTTCAGTTTTACTGTATTAGTTAATCTGAAAGAGTTTGGAGAAATAAAACCGCTACTAAGTTCAGTGTAATTATTTTAATGGCACAGGCTGAGCCCTGCATGGGACTCAGCCCACATCCTCCACCCACTCTCCCTGGGGGCTTCCCACATCGCTGCACCCCTCCGCCCAACTTAACAACCCCTGACCTGACTGCCCACCTCCCCGCTCCCCAATCATGACCCGAACAAGCTCCCAACTATCCTCTCCAATCCTGGGTCATGACTCATCAACCCAACCCAACCCAACCCCCAGTTGGCTGCCACTGCCATCCCACCACCTCCGCCTCTCCCTATGCCTGGACCCGACCCACACCAGTCCTTAACTAATCCACATTCAAAGGCTCATTGTCTGCTCATTTCACCAAATCAAGCAGGATGCCACCACCAAATATATCTTCCCTCACTATCCCCCCACCGCGCTCCCCAGATGTCCCCATTCCCCCTCCCGCCTCCCATCATCAGCATTGCTAATGATCATTCCCTCCATAGCATCTGATTCCACTCCTCCGTCATGGTCAACTCCCCAATCCCCTGCCAGCAGCACCTTCCTATGCAATCGTAGAAGGTGTACATTCTGCCTGTTTTACCTCCTCCCACTTCACCATTCAAAGCCCCAAACGCTCCTTTCAGATCCAGCAACATTTCACTTGCACCTCCTTCAATTCAGGCTACTAAACTCGCTGTTTCCTTTGCCATCTCCTCTAAGCGTAGACTGGGTGACCACTTTGCAGGACACCTTCACTCAGTCCGCAAAGTCTGTCCTTAAGCTGCTGCAATGTTCCAGTGAGGCCCGACTATAACTGCCAGAATAGCTTCTCCTCTTCTGACCAGGAAGCCTTCTGGACTTAACACTGATTTCAACAACTTCAGATCATGAACTCCTTCCTCCATCTTGTCTCCCTGAATTCAGCTTCTCTGCTGAATGTGTCCAGGACTGTGTCGCTGTATCTGGGAGCCCTCTTTCTTAACAGTGACGTGACATCTATATGAGTGAACGAAACCAATTACTCAAGGGGTCCATTTTTGCATCTTCACTCTTATAGGAGACTGTATCTTTAAGGGGACTGTACCTTTAAACAGGTGAGGCTGCCTGTGTGCAGGGAGGGGTGTCTGCTCGGTAATGAAGATCAGGAATGTGCAGGGACTGAATATATCCAGTTCATAATTGTAGAAATAAGGAAGGTAGACCAATTCCCTGGTTTACCCACCCTGTCCCCAATTGGTGCAGGCAAAACCATAGAATCCCTATGGTGCAGAAAGAGGCCATTTGGCCCATCAAGTCTATGGATACTGGAAGAGTATCCCATACAGGCCCTCCCCTCCACCTTCTCCCTATAACCCCGCATATTTATCATGGCTAGGCAACCCTCTAACTTACAAAACTTTGGGCACTAAAGGGCAATTCATTGTGACCAAACCTGCACATCTTTGGAGGCTGGGAAGAAACTGGAGCATCTGGAGAAAACCCACACAGACACGGGGAGAATGTGCAAACTCCACACAGACAGTCACTCGAAGCCGGCATTGAACCCGAGTCCCTGGCGCTGTGAGGGCAGCAGTGCTAACTACTGTGCCACTGCGTCACCCTAACAAACTCAGGCTATGAACTCTGTCTTCCATCTTGACCCTTCAGTTTCAAGTCTTCCAGCTGAGTTCCAAGGACAATAATACCCTTGGATCCTAAAACCTGGGGGATGGAATTTAGGGTTTTTATTGTTTGCTTAGGCACTGCAATGCAGAAAGGAGAAACAATGGCCGCGATTCTCCCATCACAACCCACAGTTTATCTGGCGGGTTGCGGTGGGAGATGTGCGTCGCCTGCCTTGAGTCAGGATTTGAGCACGCACCAGGAACGCATGAGCATCTCCCAGAGCCTGCAAATAGTCACCAGTCAGACCATGCTGGAAACCAGCAGGAAGACAGGTAAGTCACTTGAATCTTTTTTAAATGTGTTATAAATATGTTTATTATTGGGAACTTTCAGGTCCCAATTGAATCTCCAACCCTGCCAGGAGTACGTCATTCTGACGGAGTTTATACTAGCTCCCCACATTCGGGGAACTAGCGGGAGACCCCGTCGGAATGAAGGGGGACAATCGGGGATCCCTGGGGGTCGGGCAGAGGGGAGTAGGCACCCTGGCAATGCCAGCCTGTGTGCCCTGGCACTGCCCAAGAGGCAAAGTGCCCATGCCAAGGGGGACCTTGGCACTGCCCACCAGGTATCAGGCAGTGCCAAGCGGGCAGGGTCTATTGTAGGCAGGGCTGAGGAACCATCGGTGGGGGTACGGGTGTCCCACTGCCATCCCGCAGACAGGTTCGATTTGGGATGGAGGGAGGGCAGCGATTGGGACGGGCTGAGGGAACGGTGTGCCGGGGGTTCTGCCTCCTGGGAGGGGTCTGTCCCTGGAAGGGTCGGGGGGGGGGGTGAGCTGGGAGGGGGAGGTCGGCCGGGGTGAGGGAGGATCGCCACTGCTAGGAGGGCTGGCCCAGGAATTGCTGTGGGGGCCGCAATCAGGCTGTAGAGGGACTGGAGGGGCAGCGCTGCGGGAGTCCTGCACTGGCCAGCAATTGGGTTAGCCAGTAAATGGGGAGTCTGATGGATTGGGACAACTGCGCATGCGCAGAGCTCCAGAACTGTCAAACTCTGGTGCGAATAGCAACCCCCCCCCCCCACACCCAGCACGGTTTTTAATGATATTCACGACTGGGACCTCTGCAGTGCACAGAGTGCAGAGATTCAGGTGAGAAGCTGAATTGTTGGAACAGTTGGGATTTAGAACAGTTTTCCCACCAATTCAGCACTTTTGGGAGAATCGTGGCCAATATTACGATAACATGACAATCATACATCACAAACAATTCTATTCCTGTAATACTAACCCATGCAACACAAAAATACAAAGTTGAAACTTTAAACATTTTGAATAGAAACAGCACTGAATAAATAGTATTGTATCAGTCACCCATTATACTTCCTGCTTACTTCTGTTGACTGCAGTAAATTGAGTGTCAAGTGGAGTGTACGATAAATGGGGACGACACGATGGCACAGTGGTTAGCAATGCTGCCTCACAGCACCAGGAACCTGGGTTCGATTCCCAGCTTGGGTCACTGTCTGTGTGAAGTTTACACATACTCCTTGTGTCTTGCATAGATTTCCTCCGGGTGCTCCGGCTTCCTCCAACAAGTTGGTTAGGTGTATTGGCCCGATCAGACGTGGGTGTGTGGCAACTAGGAGAATTTCACAGTGACTTCATTGAAGTGTTAATATAAGCCTCACTTGTGACTAATAAATAAAGTTTAAATGCCCAGGGCAATTGGGTGTAAAGAGCCTGGCTCATCCTGAAATTGTAAAATTCCGCCCAAGGTTAATGGACCTCTCCATGATCTGCCCCTCTCTCACTCCGATTCTCACGGCAGGCTGGATAGTAAAATTCCACCCACTGTTTGTGTAGCTTTATTGCCCAAGAAAGGTTTTATTTATGCATTGGTTTGTCTTCTTGCCTCTCCTTATTTTCTTAATTCCCTTCACTTTTCCATTCTGTTCCCATTAGATTCCATGCCTGTGTTCATTTTTTAAATTTTGAGTTCACATTTCTTATAGCCTTATCCACCACACATTTTCTCTGGTAATTAGATTTAAACTATGACCCTTTTTTTCCCTTTCTAATACCCATTTTCTTTCTCTTCTTCTTCACTCCTTTGGAGACTGAGAGCTAAAGAGGTTTTTATTAGCTTTCAATCAAAGCCATTTTTTTTTTTACAGCCAATCAAACTTACAGAACATAAAGATTGACACAATGGCATCATATATACAGCACTGAATCATAAAAATGACAAGGTACAGAATCAGTGTTGCTGACAAGTTGCTGACTGATGGTCCCCATGGGATGCAATGCTATATGAATAAACATCTGTATTATCTGCGTCTGTTTGCCCTTCACTGAGACTCGCAAATAGTAAAATAAGACCAAATTTTCTTACTGTGTCTGTCTTTGCAGTTAGCTCTTGTCCTGTAAGCATTCCTGGTGTCTTTCACTCCATCGTTATTGACAGCCCCTTTCACTGCCTGGAACCCCAGCTCTCAAATTCTCTCCCTAAACCTTTCCATCTCTCTCCATTCAATCATTTCTTTTTAAGTCTCTGCTTGAAACCTATTTCTTTGTCCTAGGCTTTTGGTCAGCTCTTTCTTTCTAAGGCACTATATAAATGCAAGGGATTGGGGGCTTTGGCATTCTTCCCAAAAAATTCGAAGTGTCTTTGGGATTCTCCCCAAAAGAAAATTCTAAGTGTCTGGGATTCTCCCAAAAAAAAACTCTAGCTGCCAAATTTGCATAAAAACTGGAGTAAATCACGTAGATTTTTCAAAATGAATCTTCCGCACTGCGATGGATCACACTGAAAATCAAGAGGTGGGGCCTGTTACCCCACTGGAGAAGCCGGCAGCATAGCACTGAGTGGGCCATTGCGCATGCGCTGATCTGTCAGTGCCGAGATTGGCGCATTCACTGTGGCGCTGCACTGCCAACCTCTCGATTGCGGCTTGCTCAGTCACTGGCCAGAGCAGTGATCCATGCATCAGCAGCCATGTGACCCCAACCCCTCCATCACGATCACTGGCCCCCCCAGAGATGCCCGGGCCAGCTTTGCACCCCACACGCCCAGCCCCCACCTTGATGTTCCCCACACCACCTGTAGCCCCTATCTCTCGATCCCACCCCCCCCCCAGCAGCCTTTACCACCACTCCCTGCATCCCTGATAGCCCCATCAGGCTGACCACCACCTCCCTCCACCCACCCGCCACCCCCCCCAATAGCCAGCCCTGATCACAGGCTTCCCTACCGCTGTCACTCAACCCAGATGCTAAGTGCCAGCCGGACCCCTCCCCCCCCCACTCCCACCGATCTCTCCCCAAAGGCCATCAAGACACACACCTGCCCTTAGGCCCCAGGCCCTTGGCACTGCCTGATGCCCGGTGGACAGTGTCAAGGTGCCTCTGGGCATTGGCAATTTGCTCCTTGGGCTCCAGACTGGCATTGCCAAGGTGGCAATGCCAGGGCACCCTCCCAACGCCCGATTCTCTGGGGGTCCTCAATTTCCCCCACTTCACTCCAGCAGGGTCAGCCTGCCAGCTGCCCGTAGGTGGGGAATTATACTAAATCCCATTGGATTGAACCATTCCTGGCAGGAGGGGAGACGCCAGCGGGCCTGAAGATTCCAGTCCCGGGCCTGCTAATAATATTCAAATTTTATGCAAATGAATGTTTGCATAAATTATGTAGCTCAGTGCCGACTTCTGGCGTGGAGCTGGCGGCACCAGAAGCCCAACTGCCGGAAACATGCCGAGGCCGTGATGCAGAGCTGGAATCTGCCTCACCGCACTCAGTCAAATCTCCGTTAACTGCCATGGAAACACAAAATCAAGATTACCAAGATGTAGGGGCATGGCGCGACCTATTCTATTCAGGAGGTTATCATGTTGTCTTTGACAGTAGTTAGTACGGGATAACTAACAAGAGCAATCAGCTTGATGCATTCGCTGTGGAACTACTGGTGCCTTTTGTTCAGAACCTGCCATCAAAACTGATTGTCCTGACGTCCGAGGGTGAACTGACCCAGTAGGTTTAAACATCTGACAACTTATCAACTTCCGTTTGAGAATCTCACAGTAATCAGACATTCTTTCCTCTTTTCCATTTTTTCCCCAGTGGAAGCTTGTCAAAATATCACCAGCGTTCTGTTCTGTTTCCTTCAGAAACACACTTACCCTTGACAGAGAACTTCCTTTCTGCGCACTGTATCATCGCCAGTGACTGAATACATGTCAGTTACAATTGATTGCATTACTGTTAATATCCCATATTGACCGCATTATTGTAAATTTAACTTGGGACAAAGGAAAGTGTCATTGTCAGTGTAATCAGACAAGTAGTCGAATTCCAGACACTGTCTAACTTTCCACTGATAATTCGGTTTACTCATCATATTACAGTACACCACTGGAGACATTTCAATTGACCAGTACCCTTTACAAATTCCTACTATAAGTGCAAACGACAGGTGAAGTCCAATTTTCAACATATTATTATGGATAGTAATCCGAATACTGTTTTTATTTATTTCTCTGTTCCTGACAATTAGAATCAGTGTCACAGAAGCTCAGTTGGTAGCCTCTAATTCAAATCATAACCCTATTTCAGAGATTTGAGCAGTTCTGGGCTGAGGGAGGCTGAGGCGGGGGGGCGGCACGGTGGCACAATGGTTAGCACTGCCGCCTCACAGCATCAGGGACCCGTGTTCGATTCCCGACTTGGGTCACCATCTGTGCGGGGTCTGCCCGTTCTCCCGTGTCTGTGTGAGTTTCCTCTGGGTGCTTCGGTTTCCTCCCACAGTCCAAAGATGTGCGAGTGAGGTTGATTGACTGTGCTAAATTCTCCCTCAGTGTACGCAAACAGGTACCAGAGTGTGGCGACTAGGGAATTTTCACAGTAATTTCACTGTAGTGTTGATGTAAGCCATCTTGTGAGGCTAATAAATAAACTAAACTAAAGGGTCCAAAGGAAGTTCACAAGAATGATCCCTGGAATGAAGAGTTTGTCGTATGAGGAACGGTTGAGGACACTGAGTCTGTATTTGTTGGAGTTTAGAAGGACGAGGGGTGATCTTATTGAAATTTACAGGATATTGCAAGGCCTGGATAGAGCGGAAATGGAGAGGTTAGTTCCTCTAGTAGGAAAAATCAGAACCAAAGGGCTACAAAAGGTGTGGAGTGTCTTTAAGACTGAGATAGATAAGTTCTTGATTAATAAGGGGATCAGCGGTTATGGGGAAAAGGCAGGAGAATGGGGATGAGAAATTCATTGAATGTGGAGCAGACTCGACAGGCCGAGTGCCCTAATTCTGCTCCTATGTCTTATGGTCTATATATTCCTATTTATATCCAACGACCTTTGACTTCCTTGTTAGTCAAGGATCTACCCACCCATGCCTCAAGAATCTTTATTTACCCAGCCCCAACTGCTCTTGGGGGAGGGGGGAGCACCAAAGGCTCATGATCCTCTGAGGTAAATAATTCCTCCCCTTTTCCATTTTATGTGGGAGACTTTTAATATTAAACTGGGTCCCCCTACTTCTAGTTTGTCCCAGAATAATATAATCATATAACTTGACAAACAT
Organism: Carcharhinus amblyrhynchos; assembly: GCF_965287045.1. Classification (NCBI taxonomy): domain Eukaryota; kingdom Metazoa; phylum Chordata; class Chondrichthyes; order Carcharhiniformes; family Carcharhinidae; genus Carcharhinus; species Carcharhinus amblyrhynchos. Next base: position 9,759,737 of record NC_137328.1, read on the forward strand.
AGGACAATGAAGCTAAAACAAAGCTATATGGCTCATATTGTCTGTGCCAGCCCTTTGGTGGATATGTCCAATTGATCCCATTCCACTTTGTCTTTTCTCTCTCCGTTGAAGTAATTTCTCAATTCCCGTTGGAGATTTGGACCAGCTTCCCGCCCCCTGCCAAGCAATTCTTTCCAGCTAATGACAACTCGCTGCGTCGTATATATATATATAAAAAAAATTCTCATCCCACCACTGGTTCCATTAGCAATTTCCTTCTGCGCTGTAGCGCTGTATTTGTGATCCCGTGCTAAAAATTACAAAATTAATTTCAGCTCATTCCGATGCAATTTGGCGACGCGCGAGGCAGACGTGATGTGTTGGACCTCAGTCTGTGGGAGATCAATCTGCCACATGCAGTGAGTGGGAGGTGGGACGCTGAACAAGCAGAAAAGGAAGCCTTAGAAATGACAGTCAGAGTAATCAAAGAGCACTGACAGCTGGGCAGCAGTAAAACAGAAAGACACAGAAAAGATATAAATAGGAGAGAAACGAGGGCAAAGATACATTTTTAGAAGGTGAGAAGTAGAATTGAAGAGGAACTGTTGCTGAGGTACCACACTATGATATTGCCAGATTTGGAGTCCTCCTCCACGCAATCATTCTAGTCCATTCAGCCCATCTTTCATGATTGTTTGAAAGTTCTTTCCAATTTTTCACCCTCCCCCATCACCCTGTATTTTTTTTTCCCCTATTGCACAATGTTTAGCACTGCTCCCTCACAGCACCAGAGACCCAGGTTCAATCCCAGCCTCAGGTAACTGTCTGTGTGGAGGCTGACTGTTCTTCCCATGTCTCTTGGTGGCACGGTGACACAGTGGTTAGCACTGCTACCTCACAGCGCCAGAGACCAGGTTTAATTCTTGGCTTGGGTCACTATCTGTGTGGAGCCTGCATACATTTTTCCCGTGTCTGCGTGGGTTTGTACCCACAGCCTGAAAGACATGCTGGTTAGTTTTTTTTTAATTTATTAGTGTCACAAGTAGGCCCACATTAACACTGCAATGAAGTTATTGTGAAAATCCCATTGGCCATGCTAAATTCTTCCTTGGTGTACCCGAACAGGCGACAGAATGTGGTGACTAGGGGATTTTCAGAATAACTTCATTGCAGTGTCAATGTAAGCCTATTTGTGACACAAATAAATAAACTTTAAACTTTGAGTGCTTCAGGTGCTCTGGTTTCCTCCCACACTCCGAAGATGTGCAGATTAGGTGGATTGGCTGTGCTAAATTACCCCCTAGTGTCCCAAGATCTGTAAGTTAGCAGGATTGGTGGGGTAAATATGTAGGTGGCACGGTAGCACAGTGGTTAGCACTGCTACTCCATGGCTCCAGGGATCTGAGTTCGATTCCCTGCTTGGGTCACTGTCTGTGTGGAGTTTCTACATTCTCCTGGTGTCTGTGTGGGTTTCCTTTAGGTGCTCCGGTTTCCTCCTGCAGTCCAAAGATGTGTGGGTTAGGTTAATTGGACGCACTAAAATGTGTGGCCTGTGTCTTGAGATATGTAGGTTAGAGGCATTAGTGGGTAAATATGTAGGGATATGGGATTAGGGGCCTGGAGGGGATTGTGGTCGGTGCAGACTCGATGGGCCAAATGGCCTCTCTTTGCACTGGAGGATTTCTATGATATGTGGGGTTAGGGGGATAGGGCCTGGGTAAGATACTCTGTTGGAGAGTCAGTGCAGACACAATGGGCCAAATGGCCTCCTTTTGTACTGTACCATTTGTGTGACAATTTATCAAACCTCCTTCTGAATGACAACTGTTGAATCTTCTCCCACTACCCATTTCGGGCAAGAGTATTTCAGATAACGCATTGTAGAGGTATGTTTCCTCATGCTGTCCCTGTTATTTGTTTTTCTTATCTCCTTGCAAATCTGGTTTGCGGACCTTTCTCTCGCTGGAAAACTATTTCTGCTTATTTACTCTATCGAAACCTTCCATGACCTCTCAAATGAAATATTAGCCTGGACCTGCTTGGTTCCAGATTGGATCATCTCCAGTCATTGTCACATGCTATTTGGATGGAAGGAGGATTTATATTGTTTTCTGATGTTGCCTTTGCTGGTTTACTGTTCACCTCATACAAAGTGACTGTATTTATTCAAAATAGATCGCCTACCTATACCTCGGAATCCTCGCCGTGACCTGATTCCTTCCAGTAATGTACAGTTGGTGTCAGATTGATAGAATGTTCAGCGGATCTTGAAAACATTATGATGGCAGAAAAGGATATCACCCTTTCAATAAAACCTCCGACTTGCCTGATATAATTCCAGGCTGATTTAACCCGCAGACAAAGTACTGGCAGAAGCTTTCATCCTGCGCAGCGGCCAAGAGAGAAACTTCAAAAAAAAATTGATTGAACGCTCTATTATTTTATGATTTTTTTTAAAAATCCGTACACGGGCCTGCATTTTCCATGAGGCAGAATTACATTTCAAAAACAATTTCAGGCTTCAGCGTCTGAAGGTAACATCTCTAGTGCTGTGATTTATGGATTTGCAGAGCAGCACTGAGACGCTTGATGTCTTTCTTGCAGTGTGTGCCTGCTACCTTTTACGCAGAATTCAATAGAGGCTTGCTAATATTTTCGGCCATTTTAATATTTGGAGTTGAATTACAAAAGTCTAACGATGAAGGAGGGTGGGTGGAGGGGGTGTGTGGCGGCATGGTGGCACAGTGGTTAGCGCTGCCGCCTTACAGCGCCAGAGACCCAAGTTTGATTCCCAGCTTGGGTCACTGCCTGTACGGAGTCTACACATTCTCCCTGTGTCTGCGTGGGTTTCCTCCGGGTACTCCAGTTTCCTCCCACATTCCGAAAGCTGTGCTGGTCAGGTGCATTGGCCATGCTAAAATTCTCCCTCGCGGTACCTGAACAGGCGCCAGAGTGTGGCTACTGGGGGATTTTCACAGCAGGTGCATTACAGTAGCTTATTTGTGGCTTTAATAAATAAACTTTAAACCTTAAAGATAAAATGTTTGCCTTTTCTGTACAGTGTCCTAGTCCAACATTTAGTTAGCTCAACTTTATCCTTCTACTTAGGCCTGTAACCTTTTACATCTTTACATAACTACAAAGAAACTACAATGTGTTACGAATGTGGCTCAGTCCATCATGCAAACCTGCCGCCCACCCATTGACTCCATCTATACATCCCACCTTCTCGGAAAAGCAGCCAGCATAACGAAGGACTGCATGCACCCCGAATATACTCCCTTCTACCGTTGGTAAAAGTAAACAAATGTCTGAGGTTACGAGCCAACAGTTTCAAGAAAAGCTTCTTCCCTGCTGCCAACCTATTTTTGAATGGATCTACTTTATATTAATTTGATCTTTCTCTACACCATAGCTGCGACTGTAACACTACATTTTGCATCCTTTCCTTTCCTTCCCTATGAACGGTATGTTTTGTCCGTATAGCATGCAATACTTTTTATTGTATCCCAATACATGCGACAATGATAAATCAAATCAAATCAGAAACAAAAATCTGTCCATCAAAGTTTTGAAACTTGCAATTGTCCTAGTTGCAGAATGTCTATGACCCAAACTTCAAGTCTCAAAAAGATGAACCTACTCACATGGCAATATCAAATTTCTCATATGACACCACAGTTAGCACTGCTGCCTCACAGTGCCAGGGACCCCTGTTCTTCCCATGTCTGCGTGGGTTCCCTCCGGGTGCTCCAGTTTCCTCCCACACTCTGAAAGACGTGTTGGTTCGGGAATGTTTATTTATTGGTCACAAGTAGGCTTACATCAACAGTGCAATGAAGTTACTGTGAAAATCCCCTAGTCACCACACTCCGGTGCCTGTTCGGGTACACTGAGGGAGAATTTAGCATGGCTAATGCTCCTAAACAGCTCGTCTTTCGAACTGTGGGAGGAAACCAAAGCACCTGGAGGAAACCCACACAGACATGGGGAGAACGTGCAGACTCTGCATAGACAGTAACAATGACCCACGGCGGGAATTGAACCTGGGTCCCTGGCATTGTGAGGCAGCAGTACCAACCACTGTGCCACCATGCTGCCAATTTAGCATTGGCCGTGTTAAATTCTCCCTCAGTGCATTTGAACAGCCCCAGGAGTACAGCAACTAGGGGATTTTCACCATAATTTTGTTGCAGTGGTAATGTAAGCCAACTGTGACACTAATAAATAAAATTTTAAAAAAACACCTTCGCCAAATTTCCTTGTGAAAAAAAAACCCTTGTCCACACTTGACTGGTATGGAGTCAGGGGAGAAATCATCAAATTGAATTTGACACTTCCTTACCAGCAGATGACAAAGACTGATGTGTGATGGGGAAATCATCCATTCACAGAGATGTCCTGGGTGGAGATCTCCAGGGAACTTGCAATAAAAACAAATGTTGGAACAGCTCAGCAGGTCTGACAGCAAGTGCGCAGAGACGAAATAGAGTTAACATTTGAATTCCAATATGACTCCAATTTGGAATTGAGGAGAAATAGGAATTTAAAAAATAATTGAATGTAGGCATCACACCAGCACTTGTTCCCCATCCTCAATTATCCGAGGAGAGATTCAAGATTTCAGAAGAGTCAATCACATTGCTGTGGATATGAGATCATTTGTAGGCCAGATCAGGTAAGGACAGCAGATTTCCATTCCTAAAGGACACTGTGAACCAGATGCGTTTTTATGACAATCCACAATTGTTATAATTCTAAAGCCAGACTTTTACTGAATTTGAACCCAGGTTGCCAGGGCATTACCCTGGATCTCTGGTCCAGTGACTATACCACTACACCACTGCCTCCCCACATTGTATGCTGTTGGAAAATGGGGGAGGGGCAGGTGGGGAAACAGAGAAGATCAGGAATAGGTTAGAGAATGGGGGAGATAAACTTCCAAAGAAGTCCCGGAACAGAGGTAAAGAGAGTGGTCATGATAGTATTAAGGATACAGTAGGTATTAATTGTGGAATAAAGGCGTGCTTGGTCTGAAAGCCAACTGGCAGAATGTTTTTCATAGCAGAATAAAAGTCACCGCTGTCTGAAAGAAAAAAAATGTGAGGGCAAAATGGAACCAAATTGTGAGACATTCTTTGGACCTACACTTCTCTCAACATAAACGATCTTCCCAACATTAGCAGTGTATTTGGAAAGTCTGATCAAGCAGAGTTAGCATGGCTTCATGAAGGGGAAGTCAGCCTGATAAATTTACTGAGTTTATTGAGGGGGTATCAGGCAGAGTAGAATGATTAAAAAAAAACATTCCTGGGGGGGCGGTTAGACAGGGTAAAATGCTGGGAGGACATTTCCACTCATGGGAGGTTGTAGGACCAGAAGTTATAGTCACAGAATAGGGGGGTGCTTATTTAAGACTGATTTGAGGAAGAATTTCATCTCTCAAAGAGTCATATTGCTATGACTGTAACACTACATTCTGCACTCTTTCCTTGTCTACAGTATGCTTTGTCTATAAAGTGCACAAGAAGCAATACTTTTCACTGTATGTTAATACAATAATAAATCAAATCAAATCTTTGGAACTTTTGCCCCAGGAAGGTGTAGAGGTCGAGTCCTTGAACATTTTCAAGGCTGTGATCGATAGATTTTTAATCAGTCAGAGAATTATGGGCTACAGAGAGAAGGCATGAAAGTGGATTTAGTGAGTGTTAGATGAGCCATGGTTTATTAAATGGCAGAACAGGCCCAAAGGGCTAAGTAGCCTACTCCTGTTCCTATTTCCTATGGTTTTATGGTCTTAAAACCATGGTGCGATTATTTGGATATGACTGTGTGGAATACATATCAGGGAAAACTCTAAATTATATCAATATCAAGGTGATCTTTGGGAATTTGCAATAAATTACAGAATTGAATGCCAAACAATGCTGTGTCATGTCCAACACCAGCAAAATGGATCCACCAAAGACAGTTTTAAGTTCTATTGCTGTTGCTAAGTTTGCAAATAACGCGAAGCTATGTAGAGGGACAGGCAGTGTTGAGAAAGCAGGAGGGCTGCAGAAGGAGTCGGACAGGTTAGGAGAGTGGGCAAAGAAGTGGCAGATGGAATATAATGTGGAAAAGTGTGAGGCTATGCACTTTGGAAGGAGGAATGGAGGCATAGACTATTTTCTAAATGGCAAAATGCTGTGGAAATCAGAAACACAAAGGGACTTGGGAGTCATTGTTCAAGGTTCTCGTAAGGTTAACGTGTAGGTTCAGTCGGCAGTTAGGAAGGCAAATGCAATTTTAGCATTCATGTTGAGAGGGCAAGAATACAAGAGCAGGAATGTACTTCTGAGGCTGTATAAGGCTCTGGTCAGACCCCATTTAGAGTATTGTAAGCAGTTTTGCTCCCCATATCTAAGGAAGGATGTGTTGGCCTTGGAAAGGGTCTACAGGAGGTTCATAAGAATGATCCCTGGGATGAAGAGCTTGTTGTATGAGAAACAGTTGAAGACTGAGTCTGTACTCATTGGAGTTTAGAAGAATGAGAGGGAGAGTATAAGATACTGTGAGGCTTGGATAGAGTGGACGTAGTAGGAAAAACTACAACCAGAGGGTACAACCTCAGGCTGAAGGGACAATCCTTTAAAACAAATATGATGAAGAATTTCTTCAGTCAGAGAGTGGTGAATCTGTGGAACTCTTTGCTACAGAAGTTCTGTGGAGGCCAGGTCATTGAGTGTCTTTAAGACAAAGATAGATAATTTATTGATTAATAAAGGGGTCAGGAGTTTATGGGGAAAATGCAGGAGAATGGGTATGAGAAACTTATCAGCTATGATTGAATGGCGCAACAATGTCTTATGGTCTATAAGTAAATTCTCCAACAGGTAGATACACAAGCTTATCTGAGGTCTCATCTTACAAACAATCTCTCCATATTTGGCAGAGAGCACTCAAAAAAAACATAGTTCTTAAATTTCTGAGGAAGAATCATTGGTATACAAAAGTATCAGAATTATATTTTACCAAACTTTTTTTTTAAGAATCCCTAGTGTCAAATTTGCATAAAAATGGGAGTAAATCACGTTTTCTTTCAGTGGGAGTTTCAAAATCAGGATGTCGGCAGTGCGGGTCTACTGCGCACCCGCTGGTCTCAGCACTGACAGATTGACACATGCACAGTGGCCCACTCAGCGCTACGCTGCCGGCCTCTCCATTGGGGATACGCCCCGTCCACTGATTTTTAATGAGATTTATGCTGATATAATCTGCAGTTTGCACTAACTTGTATGCTCCCAGTCCAATGCACCTCATTTTTTTAAGATTTTTAAGCTTGTTTTCAAACTCCTTCATGGACTCACCCCGCGTGGCCATTGCGTGCCACTAGTGGGGACAATACTTGATTTGCGGCTGTGGAACATTCTGGGATGGGGGACAGTCACATGGCGAATAGGTTAATGAGATTGAGATCCAGTCAATCTCATGCCAATTAGCCTCATGCCTGTAGAAAGGGGCTGGGAGAATTGTAAGCCATTTGACACTGGGTGAGGAACCAGCTTTTAGACCCCCACACTACATTCCACGATTGGGGTGATCTGTGGTAGAAAATGCTGGAAAATCTCAGCGGGTCTGACAGCATCTATGAAGAGAGAATAGAGCCAACGTTTTGAGTCTGGATGACCCTTCATCAGAGGTAAGAGCAAAGAAAAGCAGAAAAGATTTATACTGTGAGGATGGGGAGAGGTAGCTGTAATAGGACAAGGGGAATCTAAATGAGGATGAAGAAGGCTGAGAGAGGTCCTAAAAATGTCCAATAAGTGGTCGGAATGTCTGAATGCCAGAACAGAGATACCAGTGGTTAAGGCAATTGCCCAGAAGGGGGTTGGGGAGGCAGGCAGGGGTGGAGTGGGGGCACAAGAAGGAGAGCAGGAATGGAGAAGTGGAAGAATGGGAGCAAGGAAGAAGGATGATAAAAATGGATGAATGAAAAGTAAAGAAGAAACAGAATGGAATAAAATAAATGGAAATGGGGTGAAGATGATGGAGAGAGCTCATGCTCTGAAGTTGTTGAACTCAATGTTCAGTCTGGAAGAAGAGTTGTTGTTCCTCCAGTTTGCGTTGGGATTCACTCGAACATTGCAAAAGGCCAAGGATGGACATGTGGACAGGAGATCAGGGTGGTGTGTTGAAGTGGCAAGTGACATGAAAATCTGAGTCCTGCTTACGGACAGACCAAAGTTGTTCAACAAAGCAGTCACCCAGTCTGTGTTTTGTCTCCCCAATGTAGAGGAGACAGCATTAGGAGCAGCGAATGTAATAGACCCGAATGCAGGAAGTGCATGCGAAGTGCTGCTTCACCTGAAAGATTGTTTACGACCTGGGATAGTGAGCAGGGAGAAGGCAAAAGAGCAGATGTTGCACCTTATGCGACTGCATTGGAAAGTGCCGTGGGCCAGGGGTGAGGTATTGGGTGTAATGGAAGAGTGGACCAGGGAGTCCTGGAGAGAACTGTCCCTACGCAATACTGACAGGGGCAGTAAGGGGAGGATGGGTTGAATAGTGTCATCATGCTGGAGTTGGTGGAAATGGCAGAGGACGATCGTTTGAATGCAGAGGCTGGAGGGGTGGAAAGTGAGAACAAAGGAGAACCTGTCCTGGTTCTGGGAGAGAGGGGAGGGGGTGAGAGCAGTGGCCCGGGGAATGGGTCGGATGCAGTCGAGAGCCCTATCAACCACAGTGGGTGGAAAACCACAATTAAGGAAAACATATCGGCAGGGCTATTTTGGAAAGTGGCATCATTGGAACAGATGTGGCGGAGGTGAAGGAACTGAGAAAACGGGATGGGGTCCTTACTGGATATGGGTGTAAAGAGTTGTAGTCAAGGTAGTTGTGGGAGTCGGTGGGTTTGTAATGGACACTGATGGACAGTTTATCACCAGAAATGCTCTAGTTGTGTCAGCATCACAAACTGATGTTCATATCCTGCTAGCATTTATCTGTATGATTTATATTAGCTGTAGCTAAACCAGGCATGACCTGCTGAGGTGGTAATCTTAATAAAGAAAATGATTAGATCGAGAAAATCTAAAGATGAATGTTGAATATTTCCAGTGATGGGGCTGGGACTATTTCCTTTAGTAACTTGTTCCATTGTGGGATACCCCTTTGGAAGAAAGATTGTTGATACACTGTCTCAAAAACTGTGATGACCCTAACAGATTTTAATCAAAGGGCCAAATGGCCTCCTCCAGCTCCCATCTTCTATGTTTGTAATACTGAACAAGTCAGATCGCAGAGTGAAACCTGACTTGATAGATCCTAACCTTTTTTACAAACTGCGGAGGAAAGTTACTAAACAAATTCACAGGAGTCTGTTGATGAAGTTATAGCTCAAAAAAAATTATTAAACAAAAAAATGAATACTATTACATCAGACAAATAGATCTCAATATGAACAAAAGAAGACTCTTCACACAATTGTTTAGCCCAGTGATATCTTTACAGACACATAAACCAGTGAAGAGTTACCATTAGTTTGACACAAATGCTTCTAGTTGGGATTGGCAGTGTTGCAAATGGGTTTATTCAGGTGAATTTCAGATCATTCACTCAATGTTTTTCACCCAACTTATATCTCTCCCCAAGGTACCCAAAATCTGTACTCTAAACTCACTGCTTTTCAAATGCAGAGCAAACAAATAAGTTCCCTCAACTCAGTCTTCCAGTTGCTAAACTGACCATTTTACCAAGTTTTATATCTGGCAATTCCGTCAACTACTTTCCCCAATAGCCTTGTGGTCATTCTTAACAGAGAATTATAATTCCTGTCCTCTCTGAGAAACACTGAACCCTTTCTCTTGTCCTTTCCCTGTGTCCAACTCATTTGACCACTGCTGTTAGGTAACAATAATTTTTTCTGTTTTTCTCCCCACAGTCGCTAAACTTCTAATCCATTTTGACACCATTCTTTAACTTCAGGCATTGTAAAACCTCATTAAAATGCGTCTATACAAACAAACCCAAACCTTTTTCTTTAAGTCAGGAAGCTATCCAGACTTCCAAGCTCCAAGGCACACGAACAACGCAAATGAAATTGAAACCATTTTATCTTTCTGAACACATTCGATATTATACCTCACTCACAACAAAACAGGTTAGTGGTGATTCTCCCAGGCCAGGCTGGGACACTCAAATCAAGAGTGTCTGACCGTCAGACTTCTGGTGCCATCAGCTCTGCGCCAGAAATTGTCATGGAGCTACATAATTTATCTGAATTAGCATTATAAAATAATTTGCATTTCGTTAGCAGACTTGGGATTGAAGTCGCTAGGCCTGCTAGCCTCAGGCCTGACTCCTCTGGAGTGATGAGAGGCCATCGAAGCCCCCCAGAGAGTCGGGGGTAAGGGGGGAATGCCCCCTGTGCATTTCCAGCTTGGCAGTGCCAGCCTGGGTCCCCGGCACTGCCCAGGGGGCAAAGGGGCAATGCCCAGGGGGCACCTTGACACTGCCCACCGGCTATTGGGCAGTATCAAGAGGGTTGGGGCCAGATAGGGGTGTGGCCTATAAGGGTGGGCCTCTGGGGGGAGATTGGTGGGGGTGGGGGGGTCAGGGGGGTCCCACTCCCGGTCTGCATGGGATAAGTGACAGAGGGAGGGAGGCAGCAAGCGGGACTGGGCATTGGGTTGGGGGTGGGGAGAGGGATCGGGATATTGAGACTGTCCGTAGGGTTGGTGGGGGATGGGGGGGTGGGGGGGGGGGTTAGTGATCAAGGCAGGCCGGGATTGGGGAGGTCAAGGCTGGGCCAGACACTTCAGGGAGGCCAGCGTTCAGGCCGAGGTGGGGGGAGGGATCACACGGCCAGCATGGTGGGGTCAGCAATTCAGCAGAGGTGCAGTGCGAATGGGATTTGGTGCAAGTTAGGATAGAGGCAGCAGAATATTGGTTAAACTCATATGTGGTGGGAGACCAGTCAGAAAAGCAGCACAATAGTCCAAGTAACAAAGACACAGATGAGGGGGACACTGAGGCAGGGCTGAAATTGGGTGATGTGGAATATTAGATGGTCTTGGTGATGGAGAGGTAGGTGAATTCAATTCAATAATAAATGTGATTGGCAATGGATACCATAAGAATGATCAGAAAACTGCCAGAGAAAAAAAAATCCCAAGTTTCACCTGAGGGAAGTGCATTATCGAAATGAAAGTTAACGTTGTTGCAAGGGTGAATTCACAGACAATCCAATACCTTTTTAAAATCCCAATAAGTTGTTCTAACTGGATTGTCCTCCTTGGTTAATGTTTCCAGTTGTGTTTGATGAGTCCCCGTGGAGTTAGTAAAACGTTTACAGCGTCCCATAAAATCCCCCTCGCTGTGGATGTTAGCTTTACTGGCCTCTAATGCGCCTCTCATTCTTATCATCCCAGTTGACAATTTATGAAGTCCAACGTAAAAGGAACAGACACCTTGCTGATTCCTTTCCTCTTGTTTCTTTGGATATGCTGCTTGATCAGATCCCGGGTGGAAATTTAAGGTCGGAATCTTAACCCACCCACCCAGCACCAACCGGACAGAATGAAAGTCTTGAATCAGATGGGTTCCAATTCCAGCTATTAACTTCTGATTGTCTCCCAGTGCTTGACACACACAGACAGGAGCCTTGTTAATATCTGCAATATGGATATATCTGGCATATCTGTATTGGGAATGAGGTGGAAATAGTCGAGAGTTTCAAATCTCTGGGCGCTCAGATCACCAGCAATCCGTCCTGGTCCCTCCACGCTGACATTCTGGTCAAGGAAGCCCACCAACTTTCTCAGGAGGCTAAGGAAATTTGGCATGTCTGCCATGACTCTCACCAACTCTTACAGATGCACCTTAGAAAGTATCCTTTCTGGTTGTATCGCAGCTTGGTATGACTCTTGGTCTGCCCAAGAACACAAGAAATTACAAAAGAATCGTAAATGTAGCCCAACCTATTGCGCAAACCAGCCTCCCATCCACTGACTCTACTAACACTTCCCACTGCCTCAGGAAAGCAGCCAGCATAATTAAGGATCTGGACATACTTTCTTCCACCTTCTTCTAAAGATACAAAAGTCTGAAGTCACATATCAATCAACTCAAGAACAGCTTCTTCCCTGCTGCCATCAGACTTTAGAATGGACCTACCTTATATTAAGTTAATCTTTTTCTACACCCTAGCGATGACTGTAACACTACATTCTGCACCCTCTCCTTTCTCTCTCTATGAACAGTATGTCATTTCTGTACAGCGCGCAGGGAACAGTATTTTTCACTGTGTGCTAATACATGTGACAATAATAAATCAAATCAAATCTGGGAGTTCTGTAGCATTTTGACAGCGTGCAATGGAACTGGATTTTAACTCAACTGGATTGGTGTAAGAAGTTGTAGAGTCTCAAAATTATGTCAATAGATTTTTATGGCTCCACTAAAGCAACGCTCAGATCATTATTGTTGTTAAAGAGGCTTGTCACTGGGAGACAAAAGTGAGTCCATAAAGGACTGTGGTGAAAGTCAGTGTAAAATAGGGTCATATACAGTCAGGAGAACTTCTTGTTCAAAAGAAATGAGTGAATTGTAGATTGTGCATTCTGGGGCTTGTTTAATAGGCAGTGCAACTGAAGAAGGCTAAAAATTGCACCTTTTGAACTGCAATCCTTTCAGCCCCATGGAAAGATGCTCCCCTCGTAGAATCCTTACAGTGCTGAAGGACGTCATTCTGCCCATTGAGTCTATGCTAGCAACAATCCCACCCAGGCACTGACCCCATAACCTCATGTTTTTACCCTAATAATCAACCTGACACCAAGGGGCAATTTAGCACGGCCAGTCAACGTAACCCGCACGTCTTTTTGACTGTGGGAGGAAACCGGAGCACCCGGAGGATACCTGCACAGGAGAGAACTTGCAAACCCCACACAGACAGTGACCCAAGATTGGAATTGAACCCAACTCCCTGCGCTGTGAGGTAGCAGTGCTCACCACTGTGCTACCACAAACTTTTAATTCCAGAGCACAACTCTGTGATTGCGAAGCCCCATACAAGAATCTGGATCTAATCCGCATTGTCCGAGGCAAAGTGCCCAGTTGGCACCCTGTAGCTTGTTGGGTCAGTTTAAATGATGCAAGGCCTTGAAATGGCCTCAGTTTTTTTCACTCCCCTTCACATGAAGATGTGTAAAACACAAAAGTTGGCTGTCTGAATCGATAAACATCACCCTTACTTTGTTGTACCTGATAAGGAGATGGAACAAGGATTTAATTCTCTCAGTAATATGTGGCCAGCTTCAGCGAGGTTGGAGCCAGGGTGCAGCTAATGACTAAGATCATAAGACCATAAGATATCGGAGCAGAATTGAGTCTGCTCCGCCATTCAATAATGGCTGATATGATTCTCATCCTCATTCTCCTGCCTTCTCCCCAGAACCCTTGATCCCCTTATTGATCAAGAACCTACCTATTTCTGTCTCAAAGACGTTCAATGACCTGGCCTTCCTCTGTGGCAATGAATGCCACAGATTCAACATCCTCTGGCTGAAGAAATTCCTAATCTCAGATTTAAAGGAGTGTCCCTTCACTCTGAGGTTGTGCCCTCAAGTTCTGGTCTCTCCCACTACTGGAAACATTCTTTCCACATCCAATCTATCTTGACTTCTTAAGCTTCAATGAGATCCCTCGTCATTCTTCTAAACTCATTTCAAATGACTAACCTGTGATTCAGAGATCGTGTACAAGCATGTTATGTAAAAACAGAAGAAAAAAAAAGGGAGAAATCAGCCTCAGACACTTCCATATGTCTTGCTGTGACATGGCTAAGTCTACAATGCAAACGGCATGCAACTTGACTAGTCTATGCCAATCTTCTACACCAGGAACTTCACCTCAGTCTATCAACATATCCTTCAATTCCTTTCACACTTTCTTGCTTACTGACCTTCGCTTTAAATGCATCTGTGCTATTTGTCTCAGCTACTCCTTACAATACTGAGTTCTCCATGCTAACTACTCTCTGCCTAATGCAGTTTCGAAATCCCTACTCAATATATCAGTGCCTGTTCAGTAACTGTGACTCCTTGCATTGGACACATAACAAGCGGAAATGGATTCACATTGGGCACAATCTTGAGCCCACGTTCTCCATGCGTGGGATCACCATTGGGGGCGCAAAAATTGGATAAAACTGGAATTTGTAGGGGCAATTCTCCCAAACAAATTCTAAGTGCTGAATTTACAGGAAAAATTGTGTATTTCACGCTGTTTTTTTTTCAGTGGGAGCTCAGACTCGAATCTCTCACATTCTGAGCACTGCGGAGTTCACAATCATGAATATCTGGGAGCTGGGCCAATTCGCACCAGAGTCTGACAGATCCGGAACTCCATGCATGCCCCACATTGTCAGACTCCCCTCTGCTGGCCAGTTCAATCACTGGTCAGTCCGGTAACCTGGCAGATTTGACCCTCCCCCCCCGTCATCCCCACAGCCTGATTCCACGGCAATTTCTGGGCCAGTCTCGACCATCCCTCCCGTCCTGGAGCACTACAATCTCCAGCCACCCCTCTCACTAGTGATGAGCTCCCCCATCGCCCCCACTCTGGCAGACAGCCCACCATCCTAGCAGAGACCCCTCTCACGGGAGGCATGCCCCCCCTCCATGGGAGGCAGACCCTCTATGAGGCAGACTCCCCACAGCAGGCCATTCCCCCCGGCCCGCACCAATCACTGGCCTCCCTCCAGCTCCAGCTGATCCCCATGCAAAGTGGCAGCGGGACCCACTACCCCCATTGATCATCCCTAAGCTTCACCCACAATAGGCCACAACCCTTGGCACTATCTGCTGCTTGCTGGGCAGTGCCAAGGTGCCCCCGTTGGCATGGGCACTTTACCCCTTTGGCAGTGCCAGAGGGCACAAGTTGACACTGCTTTGGTGCCCATGCTCAGGGGCACCACTCCCCAACTGCCTTACCTGTTTGGGGGGGGGGGGCCCCCTTTGCAGCCCTTTCACTCCAATGGGGCCTCCTACTAGTTCCCCGAAAGTGGGAAGCTACTCTAAACCCTGCCAGAGTGAAATACTCCTGACGGGGTGGGAGATGCTATTGGGCCCAGAGAATTCAGTCCCGGGCCTGATAATGACTGTTAAATTACATTACAAATAGGTTAAAATCACTTACCTGGTCTTCACACCAGTTTCCAGTGTGGTTTTGATCATGTCTGCTCTCTGGCTGTGCGAGACGCGTATGCTTCGGAAACACATGCACAAATTCCGCGAAATGTCCAAAAACTCACATCTCCCAAAGCGACCCACCAAAAAATTAGAGCGTCGCAATGGAAGAATCAGGCTACGTGAATTTCGCCATTGATATAACTTTTATCGATTTTAATAAATCAACATCAAATTATCTAGTTCCCTGGTCGCATGATTTCCCCCTCACAGTGTGGAAGTTAAGTTGCAACAACAACAAGGCAACTTTGTCAGCAAAGAATGAAAGAAAAAAGCCTCATTATCAAACTAGGCCTCATTTGAGATTTTTCAGGTTAAAGAGACTAATCTAACCTTGTGTCAGTTTCATAAACACTGCATTCCCGGTCTTGGCCACAGGATGAAACAAAGACAAGTTCCCTGGCAAATACCAAAAAAACAAGATATGTTGACTTATTATACTAATGAAGGAGATGGTTTTCTATTGGGTGAGAAAGGGCAAAAAGCAATGCTGTGATTGGTGGATTATGTGTACGAATGAAGGATCAGAAGTTGTTCGTTTTTCATTTCATGTAATCAACTATAACTGCTAATTATCTGTATGAATCGACAGAACACTATAGTGAAAGTCGTTTCTGTTCTCCTTGTTAGTACGTAATAAAAGCTTAGGAGATTGAGTACTCACCGTGAGTTGCCTGGTTAATCCTCACCAACGGTATGTTCAGACCTCACTGACAATAATGCAAAGGTATGTATAGCCCCTAGGGGAGAGGGACTTGGCCAGGATGTACTCTGGCAGTGCCCCCTTTGGCAGAGAGTGGCACTGCCAGGGAGAGCAGTAACTGAGCAGGAGCAGAGGGGGTGAAATGCTGGCGATGATTGTTGGGAAGGGGTGGAATGGATGATGAGGTGGGGGAGACCCCATGATACCGCAGTGGTTGTGCAGTGGTGGGGGGTGTTATTTTTATCTCTGGTCCAGTTAAAGAGGGCCCCCGATCTCTGTGGCGTCTACTGCCACCATGCTGCCCTGTACCACTGTGCTTGTTGAGGACAGCACAGTGGCACAGGGATGACATGGTGGTACAGTGGTTCGCATTGCTGCCTCACAACACCAGGGACTTGGGTTTGATTCCCAGCTTGGGTCTCTGTCTGTCTGGAGTCTGCACATTCTTCCTGTGTCTGCGTGGGTTTCCTCCAGGTGCCCCAGTTTCCTCCCACAGTCCAAAGATGTGCTGGTTAGGTTAATTGGCCATGATAAATTGACCCTAGCGTCAGGGAGATTAGCAGGGTAAATGTGTGGGGTTACGGTAATAGGGCTTGGGTGGAACTGTGGTTGTTGCAGACTCAATGGTCTCCTTCTGCAGTGTAGCAATTCTATTCTGTTCTAAGTATCAGGTAAGGCAGCAGGGTGGCGCAGTGGTTAGCAGTGCTGTCTCAGAGCACCAGGGACCTGAGTTTGATTGCTGGCTTGGGTCACTGTCTGTGTGCAGTTTGCAATTCTCCTCGTTGTCTGCGTGGATATCCTCCGGGTGCTCCAGTTTCCTCCCACAATCCAAAGATGTACAGATTATGTGCTTTGGCCATGCTAAAATTGACCCTAGTGCCAGGGGGAGTAGCTAGAGTAAATATGCAGGTTTACGGGAATAGAGCCTGAGTGGGATTGTGGTCAGTGCAGACTCGATGGGCCAAATGGCCTCCTTCTGTACCACAGGGACTCTATGATTCTATTCTATGATCTTAGAGTCCCCCATCCTCCCAGGGTGATGATGTAAACCATGTCCGTTCATTTACTTTTCTTCAAAGAGGCTCAAACTTTGGAGAGAAAACTGGTCAGTGTGACTGGAGAGTTAGACACCAGTTTTCTGAGTGAGCCTGACGCTTGGCCAAATTCGGGTAAGATCACCCCTGTCAAATTTGTTCATTATGTTTACTGTCTCTATCGGATTGTGTCTCAGTCGTCTCTTTTCTGTAGAGAAGAATCGGAGCCTGTTCCGCCTCTCCTGACGAAAATGTCCTCTCAACTTCTGGTGTAATGCTCGGGATTTTTGTTTTGGTTGTTGCATCTTCCTCAATCCCTCTGCACCTGCCTTTCATTATTGCAGTAGGTTGTGGGCCAGCAACATGATCTTCGTAAATGTCACAAAATGATCCAGAAAGCAGCGTCTTCCCAGTGCCAGCAGCGTTGGACATTCCTAGGGCAGCTGCTCGATCTTTCGAGCCAGAAGGGGATCTGAGTCAAGTGCCAAGAAAAATCCGAAGGTGCAAACAGGCCACTTTGTAGATGTCCTCCATATTTACCTTTCTTAATGAAAGGTCATCAGATTAAAGTAACTCATGGCGAAAGAACACACAGCAAGTCATCACATCACAGAAAGTAATGTCACAGCGAGAAACTGCGCTGCACAAACTCATTCCGAGCACGGCGTACAGGTAATAAAATATCTTTCCAATTCTATATCCGTCTTCTTTTCCCCTTCCATATTTCCCCTTGCCTTCTGTGTGGTTTAACTTGCCAATAAGGGTTTGTCATAAAGGAACAAGAGGAGGCCCCTTCAGCCTGTCCTGTTGCACAGTCAGATCATCTGCGCGCTCACTCCTATCACCGGTCTCGGTTCTGTAACACTGACTGCTCTTGGCCAAAGAAAACTGCACCATTCCCAGTTGAAATCAGCCTCAGTTTTTTGGAGGAGAGTTCCAAGGTGGGGTTTTCCCAAATTTTCCAAAATTCTGGGGTCTGAATAAAGGTCTGAAAAGGAGAGTGTTCCACGCCATTCTTTTTTTCTTGGCTGACATCAGCACTGCAATCTTCATGGCAATCTTATCAGTTTTCTTGGCAGTTGGGAGCCTTGCACCAATGGGGAGGGCAAAACCTAAATTCACAGGAGAAGCCAGCTGCAGAACGCTTAAGCACTGTTGTTCCGATTTGACAGCGAACAGAGAGATCTCCTGCCACCTCCACCTGCCCCCCCCCCCCCCCCACCCCCCCACCATCCCCCCTCACCCCCACCCCCACCCACCCATGGACATTGGACCCACCCACTATCATCAGCAGCACGGCTAACCCCCAAACCAACACAGGTTGCTGGCATTAGAACCACCTTGGTGAGTCCCCTGATGGACTTCCTACAACTCCCCACTGCACATCCCCCGCAGACAGCGTCCCTGCAAGGCCCCTCCCCCCCCGCCAACCAGCCCCCTTGCATAGCCCATCCTT
This sequence comes from Carcharhinus amblyrhynchos, assembly GCF_965287045.1. NCBI lineage: Eukaryota > Metazoa > Chordata > Chondrichthyes > Carcharhiniformes > Carcharhinidae > Carcharhinus > Carcharhinus amblyrhynchos. The sequence goes on from NC_137328.1 coordinate 9,778,142, forward strand.
TACTCAACCGCTCCCCTTTGCAGAGCTCCCTCCCCACCCCGCATACCCTCCTCTGTCATAGCCCCACCTCCATTAAGGCCCTACTCTCTTGGCACTGCTCCTGACATACTTATGGTGCCTAACCAGGCACTGCCCGGGTGCTGGTGGTTACCTCCAGGCTGGCACTGCTGAGTGGGCACTGCCTGGCCATGCCCTTGACCACTGGGGGCTTCAGAGAACCCCCCCCCACCCCCCTCCACACCCCGCCCTCTCCAGCAATACCATGATGCCTGGCCCACTGTACTGCAGAGCAGAAGTGATTCTCGCTGGCATGACATCTCGCTAGCAAGGTGGGGGCAGCCTTGGAATCCTCAAGGATTTGGAATGTATTATCCTTTCCCATTTAAATGTGATTTGTTTTATTTATTTTTGCACATTTTGCACCATCACGTATAAAATACAATTAGTCTGAAGTACCAGATTTAATCCTTCTTGATTCACCAGAGCCTTGGGTACAGCTATGCAATTGACAATATTTTCAGTTTGGCAAGATTTATTGAGACCAGGCTGGTGAACCATAGATGATCCACTGAATGGAATTGTAGTATACCTACTTCAGGAATTTCAGGAAGTGTAAAGGAGTGCATGCCCCTGTCTACATCAATGGGGACAAAGTAGAAAGAGTCAAGAGATTCAAGTTTTTAGATGTCCAGATCACCAACAACCTGTCCTGGCCCCCTCATGTTAACACTATAGATAAGAAAGCCCACCAATGCCTCTACTTTTTCAGAAGACTAAGGAAATCTGGCACATCAGCTACGATTCTCATCAACTTTTACAGATGCACCATAGGAAGCATTTTTTCTGATTGTATCACAGTTTGGTATGGCTCATGCTCTGCCCAAAACCACAAGGAACTACAACAGTTGGTGACTGTAGCCCAATCCAACATGCAAACCAGCCTCCCATCCATTGACTCTATCTACACTTCCCACTGCCTCAACAAAGCAGCCAGCAAAATTAAGGACCCCATGCACCCCAGACATTCTCTCTTCCACCTTCTTCCTTAGGGAAAAAGATACAAAAGTCTGAGGTCACGTACCAGCCAACTCAAGAACAGCTTCTTCCCTGCTGCTGCCAGACTTTTGAATGAACTTACCTTGCATTAAGTTGATCTTTCTCTACACCCAAATATGACTGTAACGCTACGTTCTGCACTCTTGTTTCCTTCTCTATGAACGGAATGGTTTGTCTGATTTGTGCGCAAGAAACAATACTTTTCACTGTGTGTTAATACATGTCACAATAATAAATCAAATCAAATCAAATGTGTTTTTGCATATGAGTTAAAACAGGAAATGAGAAGAAACAGTTTCATATGGAGGATCGATAAGATGTGGGATACAATAACTGATAGTGTGGTGGAATCAGTGTCCATTGTGAAATTCCATAGAACCATAGAATCCCTACAGTACAGAAGGAGACCATTCGGCCCATCAAGGTTGCACTGACTCTCTAAAAAAGTATCCGACCCAGGCTATATTTGGTTAACATAAAAACTAGAAGCAGGAGTAAGTCATTTGACTCTTTGAGCCTGTTGACTGATCATCGAATTAAATAATCTGATTCCTGTCTTCCTGCCATATCCCTCGATCTCTTTAGCCCCAAGAGCTATATTTCGTTTTTCCTTGAAATCAGATAACGTTTTGACTTCAACTACATTTGGTGGTAGTGAATCCTATATATTTGTCACTCTCTAGTTGAAAATATTTCTTCTCACCTCAGGTCAAAAAGATTTACTTCTTATCCTCAAACTATGACCCTTAGTTCTGGACTCCCCTACCATCAAGAACATTCTTTCTGAATCTACCCTGTCTAATCCTGTAAGAATTTTATAAGTTTCTATGAGATCCCCTCTCACTCTTCTAAACTCCAGTGAATATAGTCCAAATTGATTTAGTCTCTCCTCATATGACAGACCTGCCATCCCAGGAATCAGAGTCTGTTGCATCACATTTCAGACCTCTTAACTCTCTCTAATATTGTATGTAATCTTACTGCCAGTGAAAGTATCCATCCATCAGGGACACCCTTGGACCCTATCTCCAAAGGCCTTGCCCACCTGCAAGGTCATTCCTGGGACAGCCAAGTAGGAGATCACCCCTTGTGACCCTCATCCACTTAAGGACAGTGCACGGGTTCCTGAGTTTGCACCTGCACCTTTGGAAGGCTAGCATTGCTATATGGAGAGATTGGTGCTGTTTGGGCAGTCAGGAGGGCATGAGAGTTTGCAAACATAGAGGTGTATGATGGCCATCTGACCAACTCCAAGAAGGACTCCTTCACTGAGCCGTCAGGCTCAGCATAAGTCCATTCTGTCACCAAGAAACAGAGCCCTCCCCATTCCTCTAATTACTCTCACAACTTTTGGCTACTTGCCAGTACCAGGTGAATAGCAAGCCAAGATTGCCTGGATACATTGGGCCATTGACCGAACAGTACCTTTCATATTTCTCATCTCCAATCTTTGGGTTTCCTCACCTCACAAGCCTCTTCACCTCCTTGGGTCTCATAAGGTTCCATTAATTGATTCACCCCACACTGAGATTTTCAATGGGGTGGCACAGAGGTTAGCACTGCTGCCCCATTTGCTAGAGAGCCAGGTTTGATCCCCAGCTTGGGTCACTGTCTGTGTGGAATTTGTACATTCTCCCCATATCTGTGAGGGTTTTCTCTGGGTGCTTCGATTTCATCCAAGGATGTGCGGGTTAGGTTGTTTGGCCATGCTAATTTGCCCCTTAGTGTCAGTTTGATTATTGATATTAAGCCCAAAGCAACACAAAATGGTGAGTTAACAATTGATATAAATGAGGATCCAGAGGAGGTTCCAGAGGAGTTTCAGAAGAATGATCTCTGGAATGAAGAGTTTGTTGTATAAGAAATGGTTGAGGACTCTGGGTCTGTACTCGTTGGAGTTTAGAAGGATGAGGGGGGATCTTATTGAAACTTACAGGATTCTGTGAGGCCTGGATATAGTGGACATGGAGAGGATGTTTCCACTAGTAGGAAAACCTAGAACCAGAGGGCACAACCTCAGGGTAAAGGGATAATCCTTTACAACAGAGATGAGGAGGAATTTCTTCAGCCAGAGAGTGGTGAATCTATGAAACTCTTTGCTGCAGAAAGCTGTGGAGGCCAGGTCATTGAGTGTCTTTAAGACAGAGATAGCTAGGTTCTTGATTAATAAGGGGATCAGGGATTATAGGAAAAAGGCAGGAAAATGGGGATGAGAAAAATGTCAGTCATGATTGAATGGCAGAGCAGACTTGATGGACCGAGTGGCCTAATTCTGCTCCTATGTTTTATGGTCTTATAGGAGTAAAACCACCTCAAATACTTTAGACAATCCGTAATGCAGAATCTTGTAATTTGCAGCAGACACTGAAATAAATAAACTAAATAAGTAATAAGAATTGCACTGAACAATGGAAAAAAAAATTTCATTGGACATGAGAGAAATTATTAAATGTAGTCAGAGCAAAGTTCTAAAGAACAAAGAGGGATCCATAATGATAAGGTAGCAGGCGTAATTGGTTATAGAAAGGGAATGTTTAAATTTCTAAATTATTCCCTTTGACCATGATTCAGTGTCGATGCTGACTGTATTCCCTATCCTGTAACTAAGCTGATGAAATTATAGTTGTTGGAATGCTCAACCACAGCCTGTTTATTAAGAAAGCAGGATATCTAAAGATTATTAAAGTTTAATTCTGGAATAGAATGCATTTGAGAATACTAAATTTGAATTGTGTGAAAGTAAGAGATGTTGTGGCATAACTTGCATAGCTATTGAAGTACATCTTTGGAACTGTCTTACAACATTAGACCTTACCCCGAATCATTCTCTTTACTTATACCAGTGCTGGGAACTTTCTGTTATAGCCAATTTAGTTCTAGTTTATGAGCAATTATGCACATTTTTGTCTTGTGGAAAATGGATTAATGTTACCATATCTGTAGCTTTTACTTAGAATGCTTACAGTCATTAAAGAGTAAGAGAATGTTCTTTCTATTAATCTAAATAATAATAATAATCAAAATAGTGGCCCAGGAATGGAAGGATTGTGTTTAAACTCACTCCTGTCACTAAACCGACTTTGAAATGTTTGAACACGGGAACACGTAGAATGAAAAGTGACCAATGCCGGAATTCTACCACCCTGCCTGCCCGCCACAGAATCGGAGCAGGCAAAGGGCGGACAATGGAAATGTACATCGACTTCGGGTGGTATTTACTGGTCTCGCTCGAGCAAAGCTGTGAAATCCCCTCCCAAGGGCTGAACTTTACACAGTGGGTGGTGGCATCCCTCCCCCCAATCAGGGCCAAGCTCACATACACGTGACAGGTTTGCCCTGCAGACATTTTATTGCTTTGGGCCATTACCTTCTAAATGAAGTATGGATTTCACGAATCCAATTGCCAGTTGAGGTGGTACCATCTCATGTTGCAGGGGAGCTTTAATCAGGACAGGTGTCTACTCAGTATGAATAGTTTTACATCACTGTTCAAAGTCAAGATCATTGTGTTCATTACAGAAGTTTGACTATTGTTATTAATGGGAATAGAAGTGTATAAAACCTGAGTATGTTCTTCTACCATTTGCATCTGAGGCTAAGGTTATCTCTTAGATCTCTCTTAATTTGTGTTACGCACATTTAAAAGCTCTTTATTCTCAAGGCTTTGGGCTACATAGAGGAAATGCATCCCATACTTTCCAATATCATTTTAAATTGTTGACAGGGCCACTCTTTTTACTAAATTCTCGACACAGATGGGTAGATGACGTACTGAATAAGGAAGAAGAGAATATTGAAGGCTTGCTGTTGACTGATTTGCTTAGAAAGTGAAACTTCAGGGGAGGCGATAGCCAAGAGGTATCATCGCTAGATTATTAGGGCGGCACGGTGGCACAGTGGTTAGCATTCCATGGACCAGTGGCTCCCGGCTTGGGTCATTGTCTGAGTGGAGTTTGCACATTCTCCCTGTGTTTGCGTGAGTTTCCTCCGGGTTCTCTGGTTTCCTCCCACAGTCAAAAGATGTCCCGGTTAGGTTGATTGACCAAGCTAAATTGCCCCTTAGTGTCCCAGGATGTGTAGGTTAGAGGGATTAGCGTGGTAAATGTTTGGGGTTGTGGGAATAAAGTCTGGGGTAGGATTATTGTTGGTGCAGATTCGATGGGCTGAATGGCCTCCTTCTCCACTGTAGGGATTCTATGATTTTTATGATATTAATTCAGAAACTCAGCTAATGTTCTGGGGACATGGGTTCAAATCCTGCCACAGCAGCTGGTGGAATCTGAATTCAATAAAATCTATCCGGAATTAAGAATCTACTGATGACCATGGAACCACTGTTGGAAAAACCCACCTGGTTCGCTAATGTCCTTTAGGGAAGGAAATCTGCCGTCCTTACCTGTTCTGGCCTATATGTGACTCCAGAGCTACAACAACGTGGCTGACTCTCAACTACCCTCCAAGGGCAACTAGGGATGGGCAGTAAATGCTGGCCAGCCGGCGAAGCCGATGTCCCACAAATGAATTAAAGAAAAGCCCTTTGAATGTTTTAAAAAAAGGAGTATAACAACATTCATTACCATTTAGTGAGGCTGGGATTAGTAGGTTTCTGTACAGAGGGTTAAGTGTTTCCTTGGTTGTAAGGATGAATGAGAATGGCTGGCCAGGTAGAAATATATTCACTTTTTATGATTCTCATACATCAGGTATACTTTGTTATAAAATCTCCTGAGGCAATAAATTCAGTTTCACTACATTTTCAAGATTAAAAAAAAACTGTAGCTTTGCTGTACAGCTTGTGCTTTTGATCTCCTCACTGGCAATGCAATAAGATAAAATCCCATTTATCTGACAAAATTGAGGGTTTAATTATTAATCGTTGCTAACCTTGACAAGGCCAGTCCTTTCCAGTCCTGGAAATTTGATGGCGCCGAGCGTAGCTTTCGGGTATATAACAAACCTCCAGAATGACCAATAAGAAGCCCACTTGTTGATGTGCTGCCCATCATATTGATACAGCCAAAGACATCAGCGTTCTAGGCTCTCATTGGAAACGGGCATAGGGTTTGATGCACGAATATCAGACTTGTCTGACTGAACCTCTGCATAACAAATGGGGTTGATGCAAACAAAGCCATTGACTATCTGCCTAGGCCATGGAGTTTAGTATACTACTTCTGGTTTTTTTATAAGAACTTTTTTGATGCAATCTGAGTTGCCCTTTATTCATTCAAGGTGTGTGGGTAACATTGGCTCGGCCAATATTTGTTACCCACTCCTGTGCCCTTGAGAAAGTGGTGATGAGCCACTTTCCTAAGCTGCTGCCCATCTGGTGTGGGTATACCCACAGTGCTGTTAAGAAGGGAGCTGCAGGATTTTGACTCTCAGACTCACAGAATTCCTACAGTGCAGAAAGAGGCCATTCAGCCCATTGAACCTGCAGCGACAACAGTCCCACCCCAGGCCCTATCCCCGTAACCCCTGTTAATCTTGCTAAGATTAAGGAGCAATTTAGCAAGGCAAATCAACCTTACGCACACACCTTTGGACTGTGGGAGGAAACTGGAGCACCCGGAAGAAACTCACGCAGACACGGGGAGAATATGCAAACTTTACCCAGTGACCCAAGGCTGGAATTGAACCTGGGTTCCTAGCACTGTGAGGCTTACAGACAACTGAAAGAGGAGTGATATGGTTCCAAGTCAGCACAGTGTGTCGCTTGGAGAGGAACATGCAGAGGTCGCAGGTGCGAGGTGGTAGTGTTCCAATGTATCAGTTGCTCTTGCCTCCTAAGTGCAGAAGTCACAGATTTGGAAGGTGTTGTTGAAGATGTCTTGGTGAATGCTTGCAGTGCACCTTTGTAGATGGTACACACTGTTGCCACCGTGCGTTAGTAGTGGAAGGAATTTATGTGTAGCAGGTGGATGGGGTTAAGTGGCTGCTTTGTCCTGCATGGTGTTCAACTTCTAGAGTATTGTTGGAGCTGTACTCATCGAGGCAAGCGGAGAGCATTCTATCTTACTTCTGACTTGTGCCTTGCAGATGATGGACAGGTTTTAGGGAGTCAGGAGATGAGTTACCTGCCCTAGTAGCAAATGTATTTCTGTGGCACATCCAGTTCATTTTCTGGTCATTGGTAAACCCCAGGATGTTGATAGTAGGAGATTGAATGATGGTAATGCCATTGAATGTCAAGAGGAAATGGTTGGATTCTCTTTTGTTGGAGATAGACATTGGCTGGCACTTAAGTCACACAAATGTTATTTGCCACTTGTCTGCCCAATCTAAATATTGCATAAATCTTTTGGATATGGATACTTCAAGGAGGAGTAGTGAATGGTGCTGAACATTGCACAGTCATCAGCAAACAGCCTCACTTCTGACCTTATGATGGAAGGAAGGTCATTGATGAAATATGAGGATGGTTAGGTTTGGGACATTACCCTCAGGAAATCCTGCAGTGATGTCCCAGGATTGAGAAGAAAGATCTACAATGAATACAGCCATCTTATTTTGTGCCAAGTATGACTCCAATGAGCAGAGAGTCTTACTCCTGATTCCCATTGACCCTAGTTTTGCTAGGGCTCCTTGATCACTTAGTCAAACAATATCTTAATTTCAAGGACAGTCACTATCATCACTGGAGTTCAGTTCTTTGGTCCATTTTTGAACCAAGGCTGTAATAAGAACAGGAGCTGGGTGGAGCATTCTGAGCATTCCACTCTTGATCTATAAGGGAACCAAGAGTCAGGCAGGAAAGTGGAGTTAAGGCCACAATCAGGTCAGCCATGATTTAGTCATGATGTGGAGACGCCAGCATTGGGGTGAGCACAGTAAGAAGTCTCACAACACCAGTTTAAAGCCTTATTAGGAATCACAAACTTTTGGAGCGCTGCTCCTTCATCACTCACCTGAAGAAGGAGCAGTGGTCCAAAAGCTCGTGATTCCAAATAAACATGTTGGACTTTAACCTGATGTGTGAGATTTCTTACTATGGCTTAGTAAAATGGCGAAGCAGATTCAGTCAGTTTCTTTCTATTCCAGCTCTTTGAGAGAGCTATCCAATGAATCCCGCTCTCTGAATTTTCCCCACAGCTTGGCAAATTTCACCTTTTCAAGAAAATATCTGATTTCCTTTTGAACATCCTTAACCTCTTATTCTAACAAAAATCAGTGTCTATTTTGGATGGGTTAATGTCTTTGCATTTACAGCAGACGGATGAATTATATCCAATTGTTAATGCATTCATTGCGAATATCACTTGGTGCAATTTCTACCCCAAAGGGATTCACCCATTTGTCAGCTTTTGTAGAGAGCTAAAACTGTCTATTAATATGTAAAATGCCACCTTTCAAACTGAATGCAGAATGAAGAACAAGCCAGATAAATGTTCTTTGGGCAGATTTAGATGCATTATTTTAATGAGAACTCTAACTTTGATGGGGATTGGTCGAGGAAATAAACAAGATCCTCAATTCTGGGACCAGAACACTAGTAAAAGAAGTTCAGTCGCAGTAAATTTGCTACTTAATCAAAGACGTTCTTCATATTTCAGTTGATATTTTCTGGCTAGTTTAGAATCCAGTGGGAGATTCACTTCATCACCTCCCTGCTTGAATTGTATGGTGTGTGATTTTAGTGGCAGATTTTTCAACTACAGTATTTAAATAACTCCTTGTTTGAATTCTATGTTTTAAGTTAAAGTTTATTTGTTTGTGTCACAAGTAGGCTTACATTAACACCGCAATGAAATAACTGTAAAAAATCCCCTCGTCGCCACCAGAGCATTTAGAACCCAAGAGAGGTAACGCTGGAAAATCTCAGCGGGTCTGGCTGCATCTATTAAGGTGGGAAAAGAGCTGATGTTTCAACTTTTGACCCTCTGTCAAAGCTAAAAGGCATAGAAAGTTGGAAATATTTGTACTGTCGGGGCAGGAATGAAAGATGAGTCATAACCAAGAACCCAATGAAGGAGCAATGATTCAAAAGTTTGTGATACTAAATAAACCTGCTGGATTTTAACCTGGTATCATGAGACTTCTTACTGTAGCCAAAAAAAAACAAAGGGAAAGGCAGTTCATAGTGAGAATGGAAGGTGTGAATAGTCCACTTTCTATGCCTTTTAGTTTTGACAAAGGATCATCTGGACTCAAAATGTCAGCCCTTTTCTCTCCTTACAGATGCTGCCCAACCCGCTGAGATTGTGCAGCTTTTTTCTCTTAACTACATGGTCAATCCAACTATTCAGCACATCTTTTGGACTTTCTTGACATCGGCAGTGTACTCATAGAACATACCTGTCTTTGATGTTCTGACCTTTGACGAAGTGAGTGCTTAGTGTGGAACTGGTAAGATATTTGTTGATAAGACAAACTTGGTAAAGGAGGCTCTCGGCTCTCGGCTCTCAGCTCCCTGCACTAGGGTGTCAACCCTTATATGCTAATAACATGGCTTCTAGATGATACTGCCTGGGGACTCCACCCACTGGGGTAATCACTCACTCTCAATTTCCATTGGTCCCTCATATCAAGTAACTCACATCTGCTATACCGTCTTAAAGAGACAGCCACCAGGGAATAGTTTGTGATCAGAGCTACCCGCTCACCTGACGAAGGAGCAGTGCTCCCAAAGCTAGTGGTGTTTACTACCAAATAAACCTGTTGGACTTTAACCCGGGGGAATCAGCAGGGTTTGGGGTCTGCTGGGGTGAGCGGCATGGGGGATCACCACTGTGAGGAGGGTGGGCTCTATATTGGGACACTCTGGGGCGGGGGTGTCAGGACTGGCCCAGGAATTGCTGTCAGGACCGTAATCAGGCCATGGGGGGGGGTGGCTGGAGGGTCAGCACTGTGGTGGGCCCAGGCTGGCCAGTGATCGAGCTGGCTGGCCAGCAAACATGGAGTCTGACAGATTGGACCCACTGGGCATGTGCAAAGTCTCAGAACAGTCAAAATCCTGCATGAATAGGCCCCACCCCCCCCCCAGGTTTTCAATGATATTCATGATATTCTGCAGTGCACAGAGTGCGGAGGTTCGGGTGAGAAGCTAAACTGACTAAGCAGTTGGGATCTAGAACAGTTTTCCCGCCGTTCAGAGCTTTTGGGAGAATTGAGGCCAATGTTTCCAATAGTGAGAGAGTCCAGAACTCGGAGTCATAGTTTGAGGATAAGGGGTAAACCTTTTAGAAATGAAGTTGAGATTTCATCACCCATAGAGTGGTAAATTTGTGGAGTTTGCTACCACAGAATGTAGCTGAAGCCAAAACGTTGTCTAATTTGAAGAAGAAATTAGATACAGCTCTTGGGGGTTAAAGGAATCAAGGGATATGGGGGGGGGAAAGGGGAATCAGGATATTGAATTTGATGATTAGCCAAGATTAAAATGAATGGTGGAGCAGGCTCAAAGGGCCAAATGGCCTACTCCTGCTTCTAGTTTCTATATAATTTCTACATTGGAGATTTTAGTCATGGAAAACCTTCACATCGTCAAGACTATTTCACATCCTGTTTCTATGGAGGCCGCTTTCTAAGAGGTATTTTTGCCTGACTTCATGCAGCACATGGGATCATATTCACAGAAGTATTACGCCAGGTTTCACAAGTCTAGTCGCAGCCCACGGATGGTCTCTGTACACTTCGGTGTCACTTATATGTTGCCCTACTTTTCAGGCTCATTTCTTTTGCTGTGGGTGGAATAGTGGGAGGGCAAGCTGGTGCTCTCCTCCTCAAGGTTGAGATGTCTCAGCCTGCTCTTGGGACAAAATGACTTGGTCTTGCAATGTATGGAGTGTAACCTTTAAGACTATTTCTTGCTTTATCCAATGTTAAACTAAACTAAACTCAAACCACAGTGAGATAAATTGACAATGAGTTATTAATATTAAAAAATGCAATTCTGAATTGAATAAATTATTAATCAGAGTCAAAGAGTTTTCCGGCATGGGAACAGGCCCTTCGGCCCAACTTGTCCATGCCGCCCTTTACTTTTTAAACTTCTAAACTAATACCAATTGCCTGCATTTGGTCCATATCCCTCTATACTCATCTTACCCATCTAACTGTCTAAATGCTTTCTAAAAGACAAAATTGTACCCACCTCTACTACTACCTCTGGCAGCTTGTTCCAGATACTCACCACCCTCTGTGTGACAAAATTGCTCCCCTGGACACTTTTGTATCTCTCCCCTCTCACCTCAAGCCTATGCTCTCTAGTTTTAGACTCCCCTACCTTTGGGAAAAGGTATCTAGCTGATCTTTGCCCCTCATTATTTTATAGACCTGTATAAAATCGCCCCTCAGCTTTCTAGGTTCCAGAGAAATAAGTCCCAGTCTACCCAAATTTTCTTGATAACACAAACCATCAAGTCCCGGTAGCATCCTAGCAAATCTATTCTGCACTCTTTCTAGTTTAATAATGTCCTTTCTATAACAGGGTGACCAGAACTGTACACAGTATTCCAAGCGTGGCCTTACCAATGTCTTGTACAACTTCAACAAGACGTCCCAACTCCTGTGTTCAATGTTCTGACCGATGAAACCAAGCATGCTGAATGACTCCTTCACCACTCTGTCCACCTGCGACTCCACTTTCAAGGAGCTATGAACCTGTACCCCTCAATCTCTTTGTTCTGTAATCCTCCCCAACACTGTACCATTAACTGAGTCAGTTGTGCCCTTGTTCTGTTTGTGATGTTGACCACGCTACCTTTGCTTACTTGGCAGTAATATACAAAATGTATTTGTTATGTTGCGGTCAATGTATGGTATTATCAAGAGAATTCAGCTTTGTTAGGAACAGAAGATGTTTATTGATAAGAGAAACTTGGTACAGGAGGATTGCAGCTCTAATCTGCCCAGCATCAGAACTCCAGTCCTTACATTGTTTATAATGTGGCTTCTAGAACATTCTGCCTGAGAAAGAACTGCATGAACTGGTGTGATCACACACTCTCAATTTCCATTGGTCGCTCAAGTCAGGTGACCCACTTATGTTTTAAAGAGGCAGACACTACATACACAACAGCATTAATACACCAAATTATGTCATTGTTTAATAGCTTGAGGTTTATTAGGAGTTAAATGTTTTGTATTCTGTCCCACAAAATCTAAAGGTGGGAGCTGGGTCATGTGGGTTCTTGGCACACCGGCAATTGTGAGGCTTTAAGGCTTGTCTCACACCCCCCATTCCACATCAATTAAAATTCTATATGTTAACTCTGGACCCATCGAGCCTGCATTGAACACAATCCCACATAGGCTCTATCCCCATAATCCCATGCACTTACCTTAGCTAGTCCCCAGACACTTAGCGGCTAACCCAAAGATGTGGCTGAGGTGGATTGGCCATTCTAAATTGCGAGGGGAACAAGCTAGGGTAAATGCACGGGGTTATGGGGATAGGGCCTGGGTGGAATTGTTGTTGGTGCAGACTCAATGGGCTGAGTGGCCTTCTTCTGCAGTGTAGGGATTCTATCTTTGGACTGTGGAAGGAAACCGGAGCACCCGGAGGAGACCTACGCAGACATGGGGAGAACATGCAAACTCCACACTGACAGTGACCCAAGCCAGGAATCAAACCCGGATCCCTGGCACTGTGAGGTAGTAGTGCTGACCACTGTGCCACTGTGCTGCCCCATTTGTTATCTGTCTTTTTTTAAAAACCCTCAGGATAGACTTGAAGGATGCTGTGCAGAGGAAGAAACAAAACTGTTAAACAACTATAAAAGCTAAATTAATTTACCATTTCATTCCCATGTGAGCCATGAACTCAGGAAGCTGTTTGCTGTATAATGTGCAGCAGTGAGATTTTGCAGAAGGGCCTAAACAATCTGACAACTTGGCAGCATCTTGTGTGCAATAAAAGGAATGTCAGGGACATAACACAGCAAACATTGTAAAACATGTGTTGTTAAAGGAAGAGGCTTTTTTTTAAAGAACCCACAAATAGCCGAGTGATACCAAAATCAAGAACGCAACTGAACTGTTTTGTGAAATTCATGGCCGTGTGACACATCCCAGTCTAAATACCGAGATGCATCCCCTGGGAGTTGTCACCACTAACTCCAGTGGGGTTTCCTGGGTTAGAGTTGTTCCCCATTCATTGCTTCCAGCTGAATGGGGCACTTCTGAGGTCCTGGCCCAGCTCAAACATGATGTGGATGTGCTGGTGTTGGACTGGGGTAAACACAGTAAAAAGTCTGACAACACCAGGTTTTAGTCCAACCAATTTATTTGATAGTAAACTCACTAGCTTTCGAGGTTAAGCTTTTCTTCAGGTGAATGGAGAGTTCTGGCCTCAGACAGAGCATGTAAAGCACAGACAGTTTACAGATTACTGATTAGAATGCGAATCTTTACACCTAGCCTGCTGTTCAAGTCCTAAAGTGGCCGACAACATGAGTGGAAGGAGCACTGATCATAGATTAAAGAGATGTGTATTGTCTCCAGACAGTACAGTAAGTGAGGTTTTGCAAACCCAGGCAAGTCACGGGCGTTACAGATAGTGCGACATGAACCCAAGATCCCTGTTGAGACCATCCTCATGTGTATGGAACTTGGCTATCAGTCTCTGCTCAGCGGCTCTGCGCTGTGGTGTGTCGTGAAGGCCGCCTTGGAGAATGCTTACCCAAAGGTCAGAGGCTGAATGCCCGTGACCACTGAAGTGTTCGCCAACAGGAAGGGAGCAGTCTTGCCTGGTGATTGTCGAGCGATGTTCATTCATCCGTTGCCGTAGCGTCTGCATGGTCTCCCCAACATACCATGCTTCGGGACATCCCTTCTTGCAACGTATCAGGTAGACAACCTCAAACAACCAGGAGGTCCAATTCCGAATGCTTCCAAAAGGATGTTGTAAAGAGAGTAGCAAGAGATAGAATGATTCCTGGGGCTGGTGATGACCTTGTGGTACTATCACTAGATTATTAATCTACAAACTCAACTAATGTTCTGGGAACCTGGGTTCAAATCTCGCCATGGAATTTGAATTCAACAAAAAATATCTGGAATTGAAAATCTACTGATGACCATGAAATCATTGCCGATTGTTGGAAAAATCCATCTGGTTCACAAATGACCGTTAGGGAAGGAAATCTGCCATCCTTACATGGTCTGGCCTACATGTGACTCCAGGGACATAGCAACGTGGTTGATTCTCAACTGTCCTCGGGCAAGTAGGGATGGGTAATTAATGCTGTTCCAAGCCAGCGAAACCCTCATCCCATGAATGAATAAAAAAATGTAGTTACAATGTTAAACTGGGGAAGCCCATAATGTTCGTCTTTAAACAGAAAATATTGAGGGTTTTTTTTATTCATTCGTGGAACATGGGTGTCACTGGCTGGCCAGCATTTATTGCCCATCCCTAGTTGCCCTTGACAAGGTGGTGGTGAGCTGCCTTCTTGAATCACTGCAGTACATGTGCTTGACCCACAACGCCATTAGGGAGGGAATTCCAGGATTTTGACCCAGTGATGCAAAGGAAATACGACATATTTCCAAGTCAGGACAATGAATGACTTGGAGGGGAACTTGCAGGTGGTGGTGTTCCCATGTATCTGCTGCCCTTGTCCTTCTAGATAGGAGTGGTCATGCGTTTGGAAGATACTGTCTTTGGTGAATTGTTGCAGTGCATCTTGTAGATGGTACACATTGCTGCGACTGAGCATCGGTGGGGGAGGAAGTGGATGTTTGTAGATGTAGTTCCAATCAAGTAGGTTGCTTTGTCCTGGATAGTGTCAAGCTTCTTGAGTGTTGTTGGAGCCACACCCATCCAGGCAAGTGGAGAGTATTCCATCACACTCCTGACTTGATCGAGGCTTTTTTTTTATTCTTTCACAAGGTACGGATATTATGTTTGAGATCTGATATTGAGACTAATAATAAACCACAAGATCAGTGGTAGTAAACTAAACGGAACGGTTTATTGATACATCTTTACCCTAGCACAGTCAGCACCGGATTGCCTAGGCAAGCTCCACCCCCTGGTGCAGCTTGAGTCCTGGGTCATATGATCCATTCTCTTAAAGGAGCATGTCCCTACATACATAATAATGGGTAATACTGGCTTGAGAACATTTATTGTCCATCCCTAATTGCTCTTGAGAAGGTGATGGTGAACTCGAACTACTGCAGTCCATGTGACGTTGGTGCATCCTGCAGTGTGGTTAGGGAGGATGTTCCAGGATTTTGACACAGCAACAGTGAAGGAACGGCGACACATTTCCAAATCAGGATGGTGTGTGCTTTGTCGGGGAACTTGCAGACAGTGGTGTTCTCATGCATCTGCTGTCTCTGCCATTCTAGTGGGGTAGAGGCCAAGGGTTTGGAAGATGCTGTCGAAGACATTGTTCAAAATCTTGAAGGATCAGATTGAGTAAATAGGCAAACTGCTTTCAATGTGGGGTTGACAAGCAGAGGATATGATTTTAGAAGAAACCAAAGACAACATGAGGTAAAGATCTTTCATACAATCTGTGGTTAGGATTTGGCACTGCCTGAGAGTGGTAGGTACAGGTTCAACAGTAGCCTTCACAAGGGAATTGAATAAACACTTCTGGAAAAAAAAATCGATATGGAGAAAATGCTGAGGAGTGAGATTAAATTGCTCTTTGAAAAAGTGAATACTGGTTTAATATATTTATAACAAAAAATCACTTCAGTCAAACTGGGTTACAACTCAGCCCAGATGGAGTTTATAGCCATCATTTGGCAGTCTGGTAGAATGATTTCAATGCTGCACTTTTGCTCCAAGAATCTAAAACTCTGTCCTAAAACATTGGCACAATGCTTAGCACTGCTGCCTCCCAGCACCAGGATCCCAGGTTGAATTCTGACTTCGGGTCACTGCCTGTGTGGAGCTTGCACTTTCTCTCCTTGTTTACTTGGGTTTCCTTTGGGTGCTCCGGTTTCCTCCTACACTCCAAAGATGTGCGGGTTAGGTCGATTGACCATGCTAAATTGACCCTAGGGTCAGGGCGGATTAGCAGGGTAAATGCGGGGGGTATCGGGAATAGGGCCTGGGTGGGATTGTGGTCAGTACAGACTCGATGGGCCAAATGGCCTCCTTTCGTACGGTAGGGATTCTATGATTCTTGCTTCATGTTATACCATTGGTCTTAGCTGAGACAGAGATTTCACTTTTTACAAGACATTGAGCCCTGGTATAATTTATAGTCTTTCCAGTGTCATTATGCTGGAGGGACAAACAGTCTTTGGCCCCCATAATTGTTGTAGCTTGTTCCTTTCTTAAAATTGGTGCTCAGGTTATGGGTATTGCTAACAAGATCAACATTTATCTCCCTTCCCTAGCTACTGTTGAGAACGTAATGCTGCTTTTCCTTTTGAATCACTGCAGTCCAGGTGGCACAGTCACTTCCACAGTGACACCATAAGGCAGGGAAATAGATGGAACAGTAGAAAAATTCACACCTTCTGTCTTATCTTTCCTAGGAAGTGGGCAAAGAAGGAAGTAAATTTTAAAGTTTTTGTTTATTAGTGTCACAATTCGGCTTACATTAACACTGCAATGAAGTTACTTCCCCAAGTTGCCACACTCCAGCACCTGTTCGGATACACCAAGAGAGAATTTAGCACGGCCAATGCAACTAACCAGCATGTCTTTCAGATTTTGGGAGGAGACTGGAGCACCTGGAGGAAACTCACGCAGATACGGGGAGAATGTGCAAACTCTGCCCAGACAGTCAGCCGAGGCTGGGGATCAAACCCGGGTCCCTGGCACTTTGAGGCAGCAGGGCTAACCACTATGTCACCGTGGAAGGTCGGTCAGTCTTGTCTTATTTCCACTGGAGTATCGAAGAGCGAAGGGTTACTTGATTGAAGCATATGAGATACCAAATGGTATTGACAAGCTGGCTGTTGAAAGGATGTGTCCTCTTGCGGGTGAATCCTGAACCAGGGGGAAGTGTTTCAAATTAGAGGGTCACCTTTTGAGGACAGAGACAAGGAGAATTTCCTTCTCCTAGATGGTTATATGACTTTGGAATGTTCTGAAGTTCAGAAGACGGTGCTGGAGGGTCACTGAATATTTGTAAAGCGAACGCAGATAGCAAGAGGATCAAAGATTATCCAGGTAGCTGGGAACGTGGCATTCGAAACATAAACAGGTCAGCCATGATCCTATTACTTGGGGCAGGCTTAAGGGGCTGAATGGCCTAGTTCTGCTCGCGGTTCTCTTGTGCGTTAAGGAAATTCTGGCATATTCTAGAACCTTCCGGCCATTCCCGTCAGCGGGATCTTTTGGTTCCATTGGTGGTGAACTCCTGCTGTGGAGTTCCCGGTGGCGCGGGGTGCATACGGCAGGAAACCCCATTGACTGTAGCAGGAGTAGAAGATCCCAGTGGCGACCGATGGCGGGTTGCTTCTGCTGCATCATGGGGGCATGCAGAAAATCCCACACACGGGTCGCCAGTTCAAAGTGTCACATTCACAGGAAAACTAGTGTAAATCACGATTATTTTTTTCAGTGCAACTTCAGACAATAACCTCACACACTCCATGCAATGAGTGTGTTCAATCGTCCTGAGGCCCTGCCCCCCCCAGCAGGCCCTGCCCACTATGCCCCTCCCCACTGGCACCTCCCCATGCTTGAGGGGCAGTGCCTGGGCACTTTGCCCCTTGGGCAGTGCCAGGGGACACAGGCTGGCAGTGCCAGGCTGCTCATGGCCCGTGGACACTACCCCCCCCCCCCCCCCCCCCCCCACACACCAGCCACCCTATCTCCTGTGGGGTCCTAATTGCCCATTCCATTACACCAGCGAGGCCATACCGCTGGTTCCCCGAAATCGAGGAGCTAGCCTGAACCCCGCTGGAGTGAAGTATTGCTGACGGGATGGGAGATGCTGGTGAGCCTGGAGAATTCAGTCCCAGGTTCTCAAATCAGATGTAAATTACATTCAAGGTAGATTTCAATCGCTTACCTAGTGTTCCCGCCGGTTTCCAATGCAGCTCAAATGGTGCCAGGTACCCAGCGCTGGGAGATGCGCACGTGGTGGGAGTGCACGCGTGAACCAGCGGTCATGCGGTTCTCTCAGCCCACGGCGGGAGGGTGAATCACCCCCATGACGTGAAAGAGAGAGTCACTTACACCTGACATTCCTCAATCTTTAATATTGAAAATTGCCTTCAGAGTCATATCTAGACGATTGCATTAACATTGTTCGCTGGAAAAAATCTAGGGTGGGACGACAAAGTTTTCCTGATTAAGTTAAATCAAATATATTATAAATTGTGTGCAGGAATATTCAGGTGTGCGAAGATTGGTAGACCTTTGCATTAATATTTTCACATTTCCAGCATGAAATATATTTAAATCTAATTAAAAGTTATAATAATCTCCATCAATAATTTTCAAACTATATTGTTTGAGTTTAATTTGTATGAGCATGCAAGCTGTTGCATTGTAATAAATTTTAATTAAGTGGCCTTTTGAGATAAGCACGTTGTTCACTCATAGTTCACTTCACTCAAACTATTGATTCTAGTCACATTTTTGACATGGAAAAAGCCTTTTTTTAATTCTTTAAATAATTTTGTGTTTGAAAATTTGGTCCAAGCTAAAATAGGAATGACACAATGCATTTCATACAATAGGCCAGTGAAGGTTTTCAAAGCTGATTGATAAATGACAGAATGTCAGGAAACAGAATGTATAATATATCTTATTCAGACCAATTTCCATCAGCTTATTGTTTCTTTCTGCTAGAGTACCCAATTCACTCCTGCACCCAGCCTGTACTGTTATAGGAGTGATCTTCACACACACACACAGACACACACACACACACACACACACACGCACACACACACACACACGTATGCACACACTCACATATACACACATACACATTCACACACACACACACACACACACGTATGCACACACTCACATATACACACATACACATTCACACACACACACACACACACACGTATGCACACACTCACATATACACACATAGACACACACGCATGCACACACTCACATACACACACACACACACGCACATAGACACACACACACAGCAATGCACACACACACATACACGGTCACATATACACACACGCCCATATGCATGCACACACACACACACATACACACACAAAGACACACACGCACATGCACACACACACATGAATGCACAGACACACATACACACACACACACACACACATGCATGCACACACACCTGCTCACACACACCCACTCACAGGCACACACACACACACACACACACACACACACACACACACACACACACACACACACACACACACACACACACACACACACACACACACACACACACACACACACACCCCAAAGTCCTTTTGGATTGATGATCAGGGTGCTTCTAATCAAAGTTGTGTTTTGTGCCAAAAAGTGTCAGGCTCAGGGATAACAAATACAGAAAAACTTGTCAGGAGTTCTGAATTTGTACCTTGGTGTATACATTTCTGTGAGTAGGAGGAGGCGATGATCTAGTGGTATTATTACTAGACTATTAATCGAGAAAGTCAACTAATGTTCCGGGGACCCGGATTCAAATCTCGTCACAGCAGATGGTGCAATAAAACAAATTTGGAAGTCAGAATGTACTGGTGGTCATGAAACCATTACTGATTGTCGGAAAAACCCGCCTGGTTCACTGATGTCTTTTAAGGAAGGAAATCTGCCGTCCTTACCTGGTCTGGCCTACTTGTGACTCTAGAGCCACAGCAATGCGGTTGACTCCCAACTGCACTCCTAAGGCAACTAGGGATGGGCAATAAATGCTGGCCAGCCAGTGACGCCTATGTCCCACGAAGGGATAAATAAGGGGTGTGTGTGTGTAAGTCTATGTGTGTGAGTCTATGTACGTGTGAGCCTGTGAGTGCATGTGTGCGTGTGTGTTCGCATGCATATGTGTATGTGTGTGCATGCGTGCATGTGTGTACGTGTGTTCCATGCTCGCAGATGTGGATGATGAGGAAGAGTTTTCCTTGGAGAAGGGAGGGCAAACAGGAGGTTTGATAGAAGGATTCAAAATTGTGAGTGTCTGAGACAGGGTAGATAGCGGAAAACTGTTCCTCTTCTGTGCTGCAACCATTCTTTGATTCTATGATGAGCTCTCCATCTGTGATCTACTGGAGATGTTTTGCAACTCCAATTGCATCCACAGTGCCATAAGTCCTAAATTCAGTTGGATGACCAATTGTGGATATTTAGACCTCTCTTTAACTCCGATGTCCAAAGGACTATTCAATCCATTCAGCATAATCGATATGATCAGACAGGGACAAGGGACAGGGCACCTTGGAATTGACCCTCAACATATACCACAGGCGTCGGCATGTCAGTACAACATTGAAACCTTGAAAACACCCTCCAAATATGGGGGTTGATTTGTAAACTGACTCTGAAAGCTTGGGCAGTCACCATTTTGAAATATCATCAGCATCTTTTCAAAGATTGAAATTCCTGTGTAGTTTTGCAACATAACCCGTACCATCTCTGTGATCCCTTGCTGCTCAAGGTGCAAGGCAGTAGTAAACAAAATACGTGGAGTGAAAATTGTATCTATTAATTTGAGTACAGTATCCTGCGTCTGAAAAGGGAGTTCCACTTAAAAGCCAACTGGGTGTAAAAGCAAGATTTTGTGGGGCGTAAAAGGGTTCTCCTTACACATCTGTCCGACTTGTACACTGTAGCTTTTGGACCAGCTCAGGAAGCACTCCTTTGGCCACAGATGCAATGGACGAGTAGATAGAAAGACATTGGCCTGGTGGCATTATCACTAGATTATTAATCTGGAAACTCAGCTGACGTTCTGGGGATCTGGGTTCGAATCCTACCACATTAGCTGGTGGACTTTGAATTAAAAAAAACTGGAATTGAATCTACTGATGGCCATGAAGTCATTGTTGAAAAACCCACCTGGTTCACTAACGCCATTCAAGGACGGAAATCTGCCATCCTTGCCTGGTCTGGCCCACATGTGACTCCAGAACAACAGCAATGTGGTTGACTCTCAACTGCCATCGGGCAACCACGGATGGGCAATAAATGCTGGCCAGCAAGCAACGCCCTTATCGTATGAATGAATAAACAAAAAGATAAAGTCCACTGTATGGCCTCCACTGCTGCACAAACTGTACTAGGTAGATGGGGTCTCGGCTAATTTCAAAATGTACCTTGGAGTTTCTGATCCCTAACAAAAGAAATGGTCATTGGAGCTTGACACTCTTCGGCACAAAGAGACAAAGAGGGACAAGAAAGATAGTCCCCACGAGTTTGCAGATAACTCTTGGCTTGGAGAGTTTCCTTTACACTTATCTGCTGGAGGTTTGAAGTTTCCTGCCAGTCTTAGTAACAACCACAATGTTGGCGGGTGAGACGCCGATTTTGTTTTGTTTCAATCTGACTTGCACTGAGACGTGGTCAATTGAGGGTGAAACCTTCTTTTGAGGTCCCATGTTTGCAAAAATGAATTGCTGTGAATGAGTCAACAAGGAGCGATTGATAGATTTGTGAGACCTCTGGTTGAAAGACTGGGATTTTTTTCCCTGGAGTGTCGGAAGCTGAGGGATGATCTTATTGAAGTCTATAAAATAATGAGGGGCACAGATTAGCTAGATAGCCAAAATCTTTTCCCAAAGGTAGGGGAGTCCAAAATTAAAGAGCATAGGTTTAAGGTGAGAGGGGAGAGATCCAAAAGGGTCCAGAGGGGCAACTTTTTCACACAGAGGGTAGTGAGTGTCTGGAACAAGCTGCCAGAAGTAGTAGTAGAGGGGGGTACAATTTTGTCTTTTAAAAAGCACTTAGATAGTTGCATGGGTAAGTTGTGTATGAGGGATATGGGCCAAATGCGGGAATTATGAACTAGCTGAATGGTTTAAAAAAAGGGTGATGTATTGTGTTGAAGGGTTTGTTTCCATACTGTAAACCTCTATGATTCTATAGCTATGATTGTGTTCCCTGGTTACTGATCCTCCCAATACTATAAAGAGCCTCTCCTTATCTAACACCAGATTAAAAGCTATTCTTGGTGATTATTATTTTTAGCTATCTTGGGAACATTAATAAAGAATCTGAGGTTACTGCTCTCCTGGGGGACATGGGGTATTATCTTTAACCTGAGAAGAATGGGTGCAGAATAGATGACTTGGCGTATATGCCTTTCCCAGTCTGCCCGACTTTCTCCCTGGATGCCATTGACACTGTTAAAGTTTAAGTTCATTTATCAGTGACACAAGTAGGCATCTTACCCAATCCCTCCACCCTACCCTCTCCCTGCAACCCCGCACATTTATCTAACCGATACATCTTTTTTAAATTAATGTCACAAGTAGGCTTACATTAACACTACAATGAAATTCCTGTGTAAATCCCCTAGTCGCCACACTCCAGCGCCTGTTCAGATACACTGAGGGAGAATTTTGCACGGCCAATGCACCTAACTAGCACATCCTTCGGACTGTGGGAGTAAACCAGAGTACCTGGAGGAAACTCATGTAGACATGGGGAGAACATGCAGACTCCACAGTGACAGTGACCCAAAATAGAAATCGAACCCAGGTCCCTGGCGCCGTGAGGCAGCGGTGCTAACCACTGTGCCACCATGGCACCTATGTTTGGAGACTTAGGCCCAGCTCATCACCCCCCTGCGGCAGGCTTTGAAGCAGGTCAGGCAGCCCGCCATTGGCTAAGGGGTTTCCCGTTGGTGCACCCGGGTAACCATGAAAAACACCACTGGCTTTGGCAGGGTCTGCTGGTCCTGGCACCACTCAATGCTTCTCCTACCAGAAAACCCACTGCAGTGGAGGCTGGAAAAGCCTGGCCTTGGACTCCCAGTCCCGACTTGTCCAGAAATGAACACCTTTCTTGCTGGAACTTTAAATCGTAATTACAGGATGGCATTTTCCGGCAATATTGTGGGGATTCAGGTGGGAAATGGGGGCTGTGTTGGGGAGATCCTTCTCTTGGCATCTAAAAGCAAACTTGCTCAACAATCAACATCCTCATCTTGAACTCCTGCACACCCAAGGCTTCCCACTGCCTCCTCCCAGTGACTCATTCCACCCCCAATGCCTTCACTGCCAACTCAACCCCAGTTCCCCTCCTACACCCACCCCTCCCACACCCCGCCATTGCTCCTGTCCCCCACATGGATACCTAAATGGAGATCTGATTGTGTCCAAAGCTAATTGTACAGAGTCCAAACAAGAATGGCAAACAAATAAATTGTAGTTAAAAGGTAGTGTGATTATTGTGCACATAATACAAATAATGATGATTTGTTGCTCTATTCAAGAGATAGGTTTATTGTTATTTAGCGTGGGGTTTTCGCACTGTTGAGCTATTACAGATGAGCTAACACTTTTGTTAAAACTACTTTGTGGCAGTAAGATTAGTGTTTGGGGAAAAAGTTGATTTTGAAATTGTATCCAGAGTGAATTATTCGTAATGAAATGCTAATTCTTCAATCCCTGGCTGTCTCTAACTAAGAACATCTCAGATAGCAAGAGAGATTGTAGCTGGAAGATTGATACTGGTTGACACTGCGAAGAATTAAAGCTCAGTTTCAGAATAACTAAAAGCTATTTTATTCAACTCAGTCCATCATTCATGAGCGTGCCAATCAGTACAAGATTAATTATCATAAGCACAGCAGATTAAAGACAACTTTTGAAATTACGTGACGTGCATTACGTACAACATGGTGAAATCCAGGTCCTGGTGTGTGTGCTGTTTTAACTCAGCACCTTTCCTTCGTACCCATATGTCCATCCTTGGCCTGCTGCAATGTGCTAGTGAAGCTCAGCACATGCTGGAGGAACAGCATCTCATCTTCCAACTGGGCATGTTACGGACTCAGGACTCAACATTCAACAACTTTAGACTGTGACCTTTCTCCTCCATCTTAAACCCCTTTAAAAAGAAAATCCCATCCCACTTATTGTCACAATGCTAAAATCCGTGCCATTGAAAATTATTCCACTCTCGTCTCCAATATGTAATATTATGGCGCACTTTGGATATCGTCTAGAACCTTCAGGCTTTGTCAGGAACTGAAGGTATTTACTGATAACAAAGAACTATATACAAGCTATATACAGCAGTGACTGTCTGGAACAGAGATCCAGCCTCAACGGGTTGACTATATGGCTGCCTGATGTACTCCAGCCAAAAAAGGACTTCACCCTTTGGGGTGATCACTTGCTCTTAGTTCCTATTGTTTCCCCAAGTCAGATGATACTCTCTTGTTGTGCTGTCTTAAAGAGACAGGTACCGTAACCACCACACCCTACAATAGGCCTTGTCTTTTGTTCTTAATGTTGCTTCATTTATGTTGCGATCTCTCACAGCTACAGTTTAATATCTAATACATTTTTCCCTCTCTTTAGTTCTGGTGATGGTCAGAATTCTCTGCTCTTGCACACCCCGTCACCAGTGAGAACAAAGATTTTTGCGCTTAGCCAAATCTCCATT
This sequence comes from Carcharhinus amblyrhynchos, assembly GCF_965287045.1. NCBI lineage: Eukaryota > Metazoa > Chordata > Chondrichthyes > Carcharhiniformes > Carcharhinidae > Carcharhinus > Carcharhinus amblyrhynchos. Next base: position 9,802,680 of record NC_137328.1, read on the forward strand.
CACAGCAGCGGGACTGGAGAATCCCAGCCACGGGTGAGGTGGGAGAATCCCGGACAAAGAGTCAAACAGACTCGAAACATTTACTCTCTCTCTACAGCTGCTCCTGGACCTGCTGGGATTTTCCAACATTTTCTGTTCCTGTTTCAGATTCCGTTAGCTGCAGCATTTTAGTGATGAAATCCAAGTTCTGCCATCAACGTTAACCATCGTTGTCTCTGCTTGTCACACTATCTAGAGAACAAAGCGTCCCTTTGAGTCTGATATTCTGATCACATTCGTTGTCTCACGACAGAATGACTGAGGCCATCATCTATCTGTGTACAGCCAGGGGCAAGCACATCTTTTGCCTGCACTGATCTATATCATGCTCATCTCCACATATGAATAGTCTTCTTCGGCTCTGCCACAATATCCTCAGGGAATTCTCCCATTCAGCTGCCAGGATTTCATTGGAGAAGAAACCTGTTGGCAGGGTTTCTGCCGATCCTCCACCATTCTCACTTGGGTGACCCTTTGAGGAGATCCCGGCACATGTCCCACCATGTGCTGCTTTCTCCTCTCCGCTGTGTCTTTGTTCCTCAATTGAGTGTCTCTAGCGCAAAGGGAGAGGGGTAAAGTTAGAGGTGGTCACTGGTGTTTTCAGAGCAATTGTTCATTGTCTGCTCGGAGAACATGATGTCGAATGATACCCCAAAGGATATTGGTTGACTGGCAGTTCAGTGTTCTAATTATATACCCTGTTACTCAGATTACAGCAAATTATATTTGAGTGTAGCAGATTGAGGAGTAATCTCATAGGGATGTGCTGATGCCTTTGTGATGTGCCATCTATCGATTGACTAATACATGCACAGATCAAACACTTCTTGGAAATCTATGTAAACAACATCAACCACATTACCCTCATCTATCCTCTCCTTTACCTCATCTAAACTTAAATGTTAGTTGAACATAATTTATCTTGACTGTTAGTAAATTATCATTTCTTAAAGCTGTCTTATCATTGAGGTTAAACTGGCTGGGCTGTAGTTGCTGGGTTTATCCCTTCCATAATGTTTTGAATAAGGGTGTAACATTTGCATATCTCCAATCCTCTTATACCACCCCATTAAGAAGCATTGAAAGATTATGACCAATGATACCTTCACAATCCCCACCTGGTTGCCCTGCTTTAGGAGGAGTGTTTTTAAACAGGAAAGGGTGCAAAAAAGACTGACAAGAATGTTACCATTTTAGGAAGGTTTGAATTACGAGGCTGGATAGGCTGAGACTTTTTTCCCTGGGGCGTAGAAGGATGAGGGGTGACCTTATGAAGGTTTTGTCAAATCGCGAGGGGCATAGATAAAGTGAATAGCCAAGGTCTTTTCCCCAGGTTAGGTGAGTCCAAAACTAGAGGGCATAGGTTCAAAGTGAGAGGGAAAAAATTTAAAAGGGACCCTAGGGACAACTTTTTTCATACATAGGGTGGTATGTATATGGAATGGGCTGCCAGAGGAGGTTGTAGAGGCGGGTACAATTACACCATTTAAAAGACATTTGGGGAGGTATATGGATAGGAAAAGTTTAGAGGGAAATAGGCCAAATGCAGGCAAATAGGATAGTTCAGTTCAGGAAATCTGGTTGGCATGGACAAGTTGGGCCAAAGGGTCTGTTTCCATGCTGTATTTCTCTATGATTCTCTATGACTCCATACTTCTCTCAGCCTCATTTGATGCTTCCCACCCTGTCTCGGAGGGATTAGAAAGACTTCCTAATCCCTCCTCTTTTTTCAATTTTCTTTTTAAGTTTTTTTAAAAATTTATTAGTCTCAAGTAGGCATACATTCACACTGCAATGAAGTTACTGTGAAAATCCCCTAGTCGCCACACTCTGCTGCCTGTTTGGATACACTGAGGGAGAATTTAACATGGCCAATGCACCCGACCTGCACATCTTTGGACCGTGGGAGGAAACCGGAGCATCCAGAGGAAACCCACACAGACATGGGGAGAACGTGCAGACTCCACGTAGACAGTGACCCAAGGCCGGAATTGCATATCGGTTCCTGGCATTGTGAGGCAGCAATGCTAACCACTGTGTCACCGTGCCAGCCAAATTTTAGCTGATCCAGCATCTCAACGGCCTCCTAACCCTTCATGACTTTGCAGGTACCTTCTTCCTTGGTAATGAAATTTTATAATTTAGTATTTTTTCCCTGCCCTCTGTACCCACATGTCGGTCTCCTTTTTGATCTCAGATCAGCCACTCCATCAGATGAGCTGAGGTGGTGCTGGATTCAGACAATGTTCCAGGAGTGGAAGTAAATGATGTTCCAGCAGATATGATATCAGAAGCTCATAAAGTCAAATGCAACATAAGTTTGTGAATGGTGGTAACTCAGGCTTGATGAAGCTTTGGACTTATGACACAACTCATTCCGAATGCTTCTCCCTGCCTTATTCATCCACTGGGAAGTCAAGGAAGACAAAATACTTCAGATGCTATAACTGACATAATGACAGAAACTTTTGGAAATACTCGGCAGATCAGGCAGGGTGACAGGTCATTCATCTGATCTACAAAAGGACAGAGACATGTTGGTGGAGTGGGCAAATAGGTGGCAGATGAAGTTCAATGTAGAGAAGTATGAGGTGATGCATTTTGGTGGGAAGAACATGGAGGGAGGATGTAGGGTAAGGGGTCAAATTCTTAAAGGTGTGCAGGAGTAGAGGAACCTGGGTGTACTTGTGGCTAGATCACTGAAGGTGGCAGGGCAGGTGGAGAGAGCTGTTAATAAGGCATACAATATTCTGGGTTTTATTAATAGAGTTCAGAGTACAAGAGCAACAAGGTTATGCTGAATTTATGCAATAGGTAGTTGGGCGTTAGCTGGAGTACCGTGTACAGTTCTGGGTGACACACTATAGGAAGGATCTGAACACGTTGGAGAGAGGTTTACAAGAATGGTTTCAGGGATGAGAAACTTCAGTTATGCAGATAGATTGGAGAGCTTGAGCCAGTTCTCCTCAGAGAGAAACTGTTCCCCCTTGTAAAAGAATCAAGAATGAGAGGGCACAGAATTAAGGAAGAAACCAATGTAATGTGAGAGAAAAAAAATGAACTCAGCAAGTGGTTGGGGTTTGGAATGCATTGTCTGGAAAGCTGACGGATACAGATTCAGTCAAGACATTCAAGAGGAACATTAGATGATTAATTGAATAGAAACAATGTGCAGGGGCATAGGGGAAAAGAAAGAGGAATTGCACTAAGTCATGATGTTCGGTTGGAGAGCCAGTGCAGATACGATGGGCCACATGGCCTCTTTCTGTGCCATAATACTGTGAGCCTGTGAAATGTGATTCTTGTTTTACTCTCTACAGATGTTGCCTGATGTGCTGAGTATGTTCTGGATCTTTTGAGCTTTACTGTCTTAATGGGACATGAATCCTCCACGATGGGTCAAGCCTAATGTGTTCGAATTGCATCTAAAGCAAGGCAATTTCACTGATTGGCTCTGAATAACCATTTTGGAGTTCTGCATGGCTCAACTCTTCTGGTAGCCTCCCACTGAAACTGACTCTTAGAACCAAACAATAAAAGTGCATAATATATCCATTAAAAGATCATGAATTCATGTTTGGCAGTTTCATGCTATTATTCATACTAAAATGATTTTATAGATAAGGATGCTTCCTGACCATTTTGTGTGCAATCGTTAGCTCCAGACGCTAATGGAAGCATATCACATCAGCTTGACAAATGCTTTTTTTGAAGACATAGATTTATATGAGAGGACTGTCGCATCATTTGCTGTGGAAATATTTCTGATTTTAACAGATCATTTGGGCATCAACACTGAACTGTAACATTAACCCGTGCTTAATTTTGATTTGCCCCAACTGAGATAGATTTATTGGCAGAGCTATGATGGAATTCCTTAACATGGTGGGTGCCTCAAGGGATTGAAACTGAACAGGCAGTAAGTCATTGGATGTAATAGCATTGTGCAAACGTATATATTTTATTGTGCATCTTACTTCAAATGAATAGTGCTCATAAATTGTTGGTATGTGACCTTGACTTGACATGCTTTCGCTTGAAGAGTGCTGTATTATTTTGTTATAGGCAAAACTTTTGGCTACAGCTCATTCTGAGTCAACATCTGTGTATCAAATTCAGACCCTGCTGCTTAGTGAGATATTTGCAGTCTGAAGCACAAATCAATCCCATAGAGAAAGTGGCTCAGATCAGGCACAAAGAGATAGTCCTCAAAAAATCCAATAGGGACATTCAGAAGAAACTTCTTTACCCAAATACCCACTGGGTGGCGTGGTGGCACAGTGGTTAGCACTGCTGCCTCATGGTACCAGAGACCCGGGTTCAATTCTGGCCTCGGATCATTGCCTGTGACAGGACTGTAGCCTAGCCTGGGGATATTTCTGATTTTAACAGATCATTTGGCCCTTTGTACGCTCTCCCTGTGTCTGCATGGGTTTCCTTCGGGTGCTCCAGTTTCCTCCTACAGTCCAAAGATATGTGGGTGTGGTTCATTGGCCATGCTAAATTGCCCCTTTGTGTCAGGGGAATTAGCAAGGTAAATACATGGGGTTATGGGGATAGGACCTGGGTGGGACTGTCACTGCAGGCTTGATGGGCCGAATGGCCTCCTTCCGCACTGTCGGGATTCTATGATTTCTTTTCTTATTCGATTGTGGGACATTTGTGTCGCTGGCAGGGCAACATTTATTGCCCATCCCTAGCTGCCCGAGAGCAACTGAGGGCCAATCACACTCCTGTGGCTCTGGAGTCACAAATAGGCCAGACCAGATAAGGACGGCAGATTTTCTTCCCTAAAGGACATTAGTGGGTTTTTCTGACAATCAATAATGGTTTCTTGGTCATCACTAGATGCTTAATTCCAGATTTTTTTTTTATTGAATTCAATTCCACCATCTGCCATGGCGGGATTCGAACTCAGGCCCCCGGGATATTAGCTGAGTTTTTGGATTAATAGTCTAGTGATAATATCACTAGGCCATCGCCTCCCCCCGTAACAGTGAGAATGTGGAATTTGCTGCCACAAGGAAGTAGTTGAAGTGAAAAGTATAGGGGCATTTAAGGAACAAGCACATAGGGGAGGGGGGAATAGATGGTAGCAAGGGTAAATTTAGAGGAGAAAAGTGGGAGGAGATTTGAGTGGTACATGAACACCAGCAGCTGGCATTGAATGGTTGGTCTGTTTCTGTACACTCAGGCCATATGGTTGCTGTGGCAACATGAAACTTTACATGCATACTGTAGCCTGGAGCTATAGATAGGGATGAAAGTTGCTTCAGCATTCTCTTATTGACTGACCAGGAATCAGTTAGGTCTGACCACCTGCTATTTTGTTGGAAGGATTGGCAGGTAAGTTATGTTAAAATGTATTGAAATGCATGTAATAGAAATCATAGAATTCCTGCAGTGCAAATGAAGGCTATTTGGCCTCGAGCCTGCATCGACAACAATCCTACTCAAGCCCTATTCCCGCAACCCCAAGTATTCACCCTGCTAATCCCCCTGACAATAAAGGCCAATTTAGTACGGTCAATCCACCTAACCTGCTCATCCACTGGCTGACTGTAGGGACACACCGGAATACCCAGAGGAAACCCACGCAGACAATGGGACAACATGCAAATTCCACAAAGAGTGGCGAATTTTCCCATCCTGCCGGCCAGGGGAATGAGAGTAGGCGAGGGGCAGATCATGGAAAGGTATGTTGACTTTGGGCAGGACTTTCCGGTTTCAGGGTGAACGCGGAGAAAATCCCACCCAGAGAGTCACCCAAGGCCGGAATTGAACCCGGGTCCCTGGCGCCTTGAGGCAGCAGTGCGAACCACTGTGCCACCTGAACATTCCTGTTGTTGGTGCTGTTTCTGAGCTTTGTTGTCACCGAGACAGTCCATTTTGCAATGTGCCTTTGCTGCTTGGACTGGGAGTCCAGACGCTAGTGTTTTTAAAAACATATCTAACAGGTTTTCAGGTTGGATCTCATTGAGGTTGCCACCTCCTTCACTTTTCAAAGGCAACCTAGGTAAAGGAGAAGCCTTATTGTTGACTTTGAGTCAGTAAGTTAGTTAGAGGCAATTGTTGCTATCACAGGAGTTTCGGAAAGCCAGGGGTTTTCTCATTAGAGTCACAGAGGTTTACAGCATGGAAACAGGTCCTACGGCCCAACTTGTCCATGCCGCCTTGTATTTTTAAAACCTCTAAGCTAATCTCAATTGCCTGCATTTGACCCATATCCCTTCATACCCATTGTACCCATGTACCTATCTAAATACTTTTCAAAAGACAAAATTGTACCTGCCTCTACTACCGCCTCTGGCAGCTTGTTCCAGACACTCATCACCCTCTGTGTGAAAAAATTGCTCCTCTGGACACTTGTATCTCTCCTCTTCACCTTAAACCTGTGCTCTCTAGTTTTAGACTCCCCTACCTTTGGGAAAAGATATTGAGTATCTAGCTGATGTGTACCCCTCATTATTTTATAGGCCTCTATAAGATCACCCCTCAGCCTCCTACACTCCAGAGAAAAAAGTCCCAGCCTAGCCAGCATCTCCTTATAACTCAAACCATCAAGTCCCGGTAGCATCCTAGTAAATCTTTTCTGCACTGTTTGTAGTTTAATAATATCCTTTCTACAATGGGTTACCAGAGTTGCACACAGTATTCCAAATGTGGCCTTAACAGTGTCTTGTACAACCTCAACAAGACATCCCAACTCCTGTATTCAATGTTCTGACTGATGAAACCAAGCATGCTGAATGCCTTCTTCACCACTCTGTCCACCTGTGACTCCACTTTCAAGGAGCTACGAAAATGTACTCCTAGATCTCTTTGTTCTGTAACTCTTCATTATTTCTGAGTTCTTTGGCTTTTGAAGTTTCCAGGTTTGTGTGTGGACAAAGGTGAAGGAGGGGAAGGGAGTTAACCTTAAATAAATTCTGCCCAGGCCCGTTTATTTGAAAGCGATTGCGGACAGCATAATCAGACCAGCATTTCAGAAGCTCTTGGATTGACCAATCGTTCAATGTTAGATTGTGTGTTATCTGCATTCTGTATGTGATTAGTTAACACTGGGTGTGGTGACTTGGAAAATAACTAAATTGCAGTGAACTGCCGTAAGTGTGATTTTATTTAATTTGATTTGATTTATTGTCACATGTATTAGTATACAGTGAAAAATATTGTTTCTTGCACTATACAGATAACATATATCTTTCATAGAGTATATAGGAAAGGAAAGGGTACAGAATATAGTGCTGTAGTCATAGCTAGGGTGTAGAGAAAGATCAGCTTAGTGCAAGGTAGGTCCATTCAAAACTCTGTTGCCGCAAGGAAGAAGCTGATCTTGAGTCGGCTGGTACGTGAGCTCAGACTTTTGTATCTTTTTCCCTATGGAAGAAGGTATTTGGATGCATACAGACAGTGTAAAACACTGATAACACTCCAGTTACACATATCAAACTGTGTATCAGATCGGCATACCTCCAAGGCATAAGACACAACTTTCCCATTCAATTTTTCCACTCAGACTCGCCATTCAAGTTGTATGTATTTCCCTTATCTCTCCTCTCTTTCTCATTCCTGCCTTTTAGAAGCAAATAAACACTAGTAAACTGTATAGTTTGTCAGATTTGGCGCATTATTCTGTAATAAATAATTTGCTCAACAAGACTTAACAACTCACCCTGTTAAAGAGGCCCTTTCCCTTTTGTTCTCCAATATTTTTGTAATCCATAATAGGGCGGCTCGGTGGCATGGTGGTTAGCACTACTGCCTCACAGCGCCAGGGACCCAGATTCAATTTCGGCCTTGGGTGACTGAGTGCTGAACAAAGAACAAAGAAAATAACAGCACAGGAATAGGCCCTTCGGCCCTCCAAGCCTGCACTGGCCACGTTACCCGACTGAACTAAAACCCCCTACCCTTCCGGGGACCATATTCCCCCATTCCCATCCTATTCATGTACTTGTCCAGATGCCCCTCAAAACTCACTATTGTATCTGCTTCCACAACCTCCCCCAGCAACGAGTTCCAGGCACCCACCACCCTCTGTGTAAAAAAACTTGGAGTCTGCACATTCTCCCCATATCTGTGTGGGTTTCTTCCGGGTGCTCTGGTTTCCTCCCACACTCCAAAGATGTACGGGTTAGGTGGATTGGTCATGCTAAATTGCCTCTTAGTGTCAGGGAGAATTAGTGGGGCAGATAAGTTGGTTGTGGGAATAGAGCCTGGGTGAGATTGTTGTCAGTGCAGGCTGGATGGGGCAAATTGCCTACTTCTGCATTGTAGGAATTCTATGACTCAAAATTAAAAAGAAATGTTGTTTTTTAAATTCTGCTCTGACTTCTCTCTTGCTCGCAATAGGGTCTTTAGCTGTTGGACGTTTTAGGACAACCTCGGAGAGTTAACAATGTTGGATTCAGTGTGAGATGTGCAGTACTTCATTACAGCATGGCAGGGTTCCCTTGATTTTGCCTCAGTCAGTACAGACATTGCACAGAACAATTTTTCCTTGATGGAGGCAGTGCTTGTTTAGCCTTCATTTGATGATTATTTGTTTGCTGCCACAGCCTGGCATTGCCGAGATACCAAAATGAGATGATCAGTGTGACAATCTGAATCCAATTTTTGATGGAGAAAATTCTATTGCTTGACATCGAGGGAACAATTTGGCCTCAGTAAAGTATTCCCAACAGCTGGGATGACAATCAGCTATATAAACTTCGGAATGATAACATTGTGCTGTTTATATTGACAACTCAGGTAATTTGCAGTTATTAAAAGAAAAACTGTACTTGATATCTACTTTTAAAAGCCTAGGGGAAGCATATAATGCACTTGCAGATAGTACGATCGTTAAGTCTTTTAGTAGGAACTCAAATACTATCACCAAAGTTTCAGGCAAAGGGAAATTCAAGGTCACTATAACATAGCGGCACAGAGGTTATCATTGCTGTCTCATAGCTCCAGGGACCCAGGTTCAATTCCTGGCTTGGCTCGCCATCTGTGGGGAACCTGCACAGTCTCCCTGCGTCTGCATGGGTTTCCTCCGGGTGCTCCAATTTCCTCCCACAGTGCGGTGCAATGGCCATGCTAAATTCTCCATAAAAGCAAATTACTGCGGATGCTGGAATCTGAACCCAAAAGGCAAAATGTTGGAGCACCTCAGCAGGTCTGGCAGCATCTGTAAGGAGAGAAAAGAGCTGACGTTTCGAGTCCAGATGAGCCCTTTGTCAAAGCTAAAAGACATAGAAAATGGGAGATATTTACACCGAAGGGTGAGGGAATGAAAAATGAGTCATTGCCACAAACCAAGGGGAAAGGCTGCTAATGGCAATCTGTAGAGAGAATGGCCAAACGGCAGAAAAGCTGAAATCAGTGGGTGAACTGCGACAGATGAAGATGTGGGGGAAGAGGGGAATGGATGGGAGAGGTAAAATTGAGAAAAAGGGGGAAAGGGGAAGAAAGGGAGAGAAAAAGTAATCGCTTTGCTGAGCACCAGGCCTCATTTAGAGTATTGTGCGCAGTTCTGGTCGCCTCACTATAGGAAAGATGTAGAAGCTATTGAGAGGGTACAGAAGAGATTTACAAGGATGTTGCCTGGACTGGGAGGCATGCCTTATGAAGTTAGGTTGAGGGAGCTGGGACTCTTTTCCCTGGAGAGACGAAGGTTGAGAGGCGACCTGATAGAAGTTTACAAAATGTTGAGAGGAATAGATAGGGTGGACTCTCAGAGGCTATTTCCCCAGGTTGAAATGGTTGCTACGAGAGGACACAGATTTAAGGTGCGGGGAGGGAAGTTCAGAAGTGATGTTAGGGGTAAGTTTTTCACTCAGAGGGTGGTGAGTGAATGGAATCGGCTGCCGTCAGTGGTGGTGGAGGTGAACTCGCTGGGGTCTTTTAAAAGACTTCTGGATGAGTATATGGGGTTTAATGAGATTGAGGGTTATAGATAGGTCTGTAGGTTGGTAGGTGTTGATGTGATCGGCACAACTCGTGGGCCGAAGGGCCTGTTTGTGCTGTAGTGTTCTATGTTCTATGTTCACCTTCAAGGCAATCAGGACCCTGACCATTTAGTTGCTTGCCATTTTAACACACAATCCTGCTCCCATGCCCACGTCTGTCCTTGGCCTGTTGCAATGCTCCAGTGAAGTTCAGTGCAAACTTGAGGAACATCTTCTTATCTTCCAGCTAGGCACTTTAAAGCTTTCCGGTCTCAACATCGAATTCAACAACTGCAGGTGATTGGCTCTACCCCACCTCGACCCCTTTGTTTTCATTTTATTTAATTTTTAACTGTTCTCTACCTTTTATTTCTTTATTGTCTTTCTTTATTTTTCTTCCCCCCACTCGTTCCCCCCTATTTTATCCCTCCTTTTCTTATCTCTTCTTTCCCTTTGCTTCCCTTTTCTCTTTTTTACTCAATTTTACCCCTCTCCCATCCATCTCCCCCCTCCCCCATATCTTCATCTGATACAACTTACCCTCGGATTTCAGCTTCTGAACCATAGAACAATAGAACCCTACAGTGCAGAAAGAGGGCCTTCAGCCCATCGAGTCTGCACCGACCACAATCCCACCCAGGACCTACCCCCATTATCCCTAGATATTATACCCACTTATCCCTCTAACATACACATCCCTAGACACTAAGGGGCAATTTCTTAGCATGGCCAATCAACCTAACCCGCACATTCTCTGCTGTTTGGCCATTCACACCGTCTATTCTCTCTATGGACTGCCATTAGCAGCCTTTCCCCTGGTTTCTGTAGCTGTGACTCATATTTCATTTCCTCACCCTTCAGTATAAATATCTCCCACTTTCTATACCTTTTAGCTTTGGCAAAGAGTGATCTGGCTGCTCACTTCTCCCTCAGTGTACCCAAACAGGCACCAGAGTGTGACGACTAGGGGATTTTCACAGTGATCTTATCACAATGTTAATGTAAACCTACTTGTGACACTAATAAAAAAAACTTTAAAAATAAGGCCACGCTGGAATGTCAGTTCAGTCCCACTTAATTTGCCACATGATGTGACCTTCACAGTATTATCTATAGGAGCTGCACCAACAGAATATTATCACTGGTCACCATTTAAAGCGGGTTGATGGGTTTTTGATAAGAGAGGGGATTAAGGGTTATGGGGAGAGGGCGGGAAAGTGGAACTGAGCCTCAACAGATCAGCCATGATCTTATTGAATGGCAGGGCAGGCTCGAAGGGCTAGATGGCCTACTCCTGCTCCTATTTCTTATGTTCTTATGTTCTTATGTTCTTATAATGTGGAGATGCCGGCATTGGACTGGGGCAAACACAGTAAGAAGTCTCACAACACCAGCTAGTGGTGTTTGCTACCAGATAAACCTGTGGACCTTCATCTGGTGTTGTGAAGCTTCTTAGTGTGTTCACCTTTTATAATGCATAATAGATGTTGAGAGGGTTAGAACACAAGAGCAGGGATGTACTTCTGAGGCTGTATAAGGCTCTGGTCAGACTCCATTTGGAGTATTGTGAGCAGTTTTGGGTCCCATATCTAAGGAAGGATGTGCTGGCCTTGGAAAGAGTCCAGGGAAGGTTCACAAGAATGATCCCTGGACTGAAGAGCTTGTCATGCGAGGAACAGTTGAGAACTCTGGGTCTATATCGTTGGAATTTAGAAAAATGAGGGGGGGGTGGTCTTATTGAAACTTATAGCATACAGCGAGGACTGAATGGAGTGGACATGGAGAGGATGTTTCCATTAGTAGGAAAAAGTAGAACCAGAGGGCACAACCTCAGGCTAAATCCTGACAATCCTTTAAAACAGAGATGAGGAGGAATTTTTTTCAGCCAGAGGTAGCGAATGTATGGAACTCTTTGCCGCAGAAGGCTGTGGAGGGCAGGTCATTGAGTGTCTTTAAGACAGAGAGAGATAGGTTCTTGATTAATAAAGGGATCAGGGGTTATAGGGAAAAGGCAGGAGAATGGGGATGGGAAAAGTATCAGCCACGATTGAATGGCGGAGCAGACTTGATGGGCTGAGTGGCCTCATTCTGCTTAGGCCTTATGGTCTTATACATGTCCATCACAGAGAAATGCAGCACTGTCTATACCAGTATGCTTTCACATAAGTCAAAAATTGAGGCATGTAAGATTTAGAAATGCCAGGGGAATTTATTTATTTGATCGTACGAACGTGATTTGTGCTTGATTCTTCCTGACTCCCTTCATTTCTCACAAAGGATTGGATTTCTTTCTGTGGAAGCTTGCTCTTTGATGGAATATTAACCTTGCGTGTTAATGCATAATGCAGAGGAGAGATTAATTAGAGCATCACGCTCACAGCACGGACCAAAATCTCGTGCTTTCTGGCCTCCCATAGAAAAGAAAAAGTGACAGTGTGAGCGTGCTGTGATAACAGCTACTGCTTTTGTTTTCTTCAAAGTGTTTAATCCCTTTCCTGGAGACCTGTTGGTAAAAGACATTGTACAGAGAGAGAAAAAAAAATTCACCGCACTCCAATCCGTCCATTCCTTCCAAAATATTAATGATACCTGTAGGGACATTCCCCATCAAGTAATCGGAATGGCAAACCACCACGGCATAGTGAATGAGTACAAATGATACACCGGGCTGAATTAGATCAGGTCAGGCTATGGCCAGTTACAGAGCAAACCTCCTATCAATCACAGCAACCTGTCCAGGAAGAAGACAGTTTCCTCCTCACTATTGCACCCATTTGAATTTTATTATTTCCTATATGTGAGTCTTAAGAATTTTGACCCATACGCACCAGGAAATGGATTCAGTGCAGGCATTGATTAGCCTGCTGCATCTTAATACCTTGAAGTTGAATACCTGAACCGATTGAGTTGAACCCTCTTCTCTTTCTGACTGTCTCTGAGGTTTGACAGTCAGAATCTTTTTCCCAGGGTTTCTGGGGGGATTTCACAGTTTTGGGGTGAACGAGGTCGTGAAGTCCCGCCCGAGATTAACTGATCTTTCCACAGTCCGTCCCTCACCCACTCCGATTCCCATGGCGGGCAGGATGGTAAAATTCTATTGGAAATGCCTGATACAAGGGGGCATGCACTTAATGTGAGAGGGGGAATGTTCCAAATAGATGTGAGAGGCAAATGTTTTACACAGAGACTAGTAGGTGCCTGGAGCATGCTGCCAGGGGTGGTGAAGGCAGATACAATAGGGACATTTAAGGGGCTTTTAGATAAGCACATGAATATGCACAGAAGAGAGGGATATGGACCAAAGGCAGGCAGAAGAGATTAGTTTAATTTGGCGTCATGTTCGGTACAACATCATGGGCCAAAGGACCTGTTTCTGTGCAGTACTGTTGAATGCTCTATGTTCTTTCTCTCTCTCATGAGTTCCAACATGAGATGTATTTGGGTTTTTTCACACTGATGGACCCACAGTCCACTGCAGAAGGAGGTCATTCAACCCATCGAGTCTCTGACAGACCTCTCCAGGCCCACCACACCGCCCTGACCCCATAAACCCACACATTTACCATGGCTAATCAATCTAATCTGCACATCTTGGGAAGCTAAGAGGCAAATTAGCATGGCCAATAAACCTAACCTGCATATCTTTAGACTGTAAGAGGAGCACCCGGAGGAAACCCACGCAGACATGGGGAGAACATGCAAACTCCACACGGGACTGCCCAGGGCTGGAATTAAAGCCGGGACTCTGACGCTGTGAGGCAGCGGTGCTAACCACTGTGTTACTGTACCACCCACAGCCCTTCCATTTCTTCCACCCTTCTCCCCAAAACCTTTGTGAATTTGTCAAACACCGAACTCAACGACAAACATTTGATACTTTTGCGTGAACATTCTAGAAAACGCAACCAAGCAATCCACAACAACAAAAAAAACACTCACAAAGACTCTTTTAGTCAGGACCAAGGAGGAAAATGATTTAGACACCCAAGGACAGAGAACTTGCAGGTATGCAGTCTCCAAACATCTGGGCAGTATGCTTCATTAGAATTGCTTTGGCAGGAATTGGTGAGGTAAAGCAGAACTCGAGTAGTTTAACACAAAATGAATCTGGAAAGGGAGCAAGTACTTCTACCGTGTAAGATATGCATGTCATAGCATGTTAAGAATGTGTCACAGCTGACTTGCGAATAAACAGACAGATTGTAGATTGCTGAACAAACAAAGTGACGTCTAAATGAACCTTCTGAAACATAACGCTGCTTGTTATTCATGCTTGGCAGTTCAGTTGGTGGTGATGTAGTGACAGCCTTATGTTACCTTACCCTGGGTTAGATCTTATGTTAGACATTGATTGGAAACACAATCATCACATCTATCCGAAAAATCTCAGGGGGATTGCCCTTAAAATGGGCCAGCTAGTTTACCTCCAACTGTGGCACTGTGTTTACCTTTCAGTCAGAAAGTTATGTGTTCAAGTCCCACTCCAGATATAGGCCCACAAAATATATAAGCGGTAAAATCTTGCTGCCACTATGTTGGTGGAATCTTACAGTCCTGCCAATGGTGCATCCCCACCACAGGGGTGTGTTCAATGAGAATCTCCGTTAACAATGATGGGACCAAAAGAGCCACACCATCTACCACCACCATGAAACAAGCCACGGAGGGAGGAGAAAATCCCACCCACTTCGAGATTATATTTCTCAGATGAGACGCTAAACCGATGCCCCACCTGAGGCAGTCGTAAAAGATCCTATTGCATGACCTTGAAGATGAACAAGTGTTCTCCCCAGTGTCCTGGCCAATATTTAATCCCTCGAGCAACACCGTAGATTATTTGACCATCTCACATTGCTGCCTGAGGGAACAGCTTGTGCATAAATTTGTTCCTGCATTTAGTCCGTAACCTTCTAATCAGTAATCTCTAAACTGTCTGTGCTTTATATGCTCTGTCTGAGGCCAGAACTCTCCATTCACCTGACGAAGGGGCTAACCCGAAAGCTTGCGAGTATATTATCAAATAAATAGGTTGGACTAAAACCTGGTGTTGTCAGACTTTTTACTGTGTTTAGTCCGTAACGACAGTGACTACATTTCAAAAATACTTTCTTAACTCTCAGTGCTTTAGAGCATAGAACATTACAGTGCAGTACAGGCCCTTCGGCCCTCGATGTTGCGCCGACCAGTGGAACCAATCTAATGACCCTCTAACCGAAACTATTCCAATGTTATCCATATGCCTATCCACTGACCTTTAAGACAGCTTGAGATTGTGAATGGAAGGACTTTATCTTCACCTTTTAAATGACGGATGGTTGTATCCATAGCCAATCTTTCTATTTAAGCAACTCATTCACATAGAAACCAAAATACATTACAATTTTAAATTACAAACCAGAATACAATCTCACAATAATAAATTGCAAAACGACAACCGATATAACACCTTGTCAACAATGAATATGCCATCCTTAATGCAACAGCACAAAATAATATAGCACAATAATAAGAGCAAATATATTGCCCTTTATGCAGTAGAAAACAATTCCCATCCCAAATGAAAATAGGGTCCATTGTGAGTTGTTTGTAACCTTCAGGGGTTTCACCTTCAGGGGCCAAACCTCCTGGGGCGATTGTATCCCTAGCCTTCATCACAGATTAAACCTTTTTAAACTGCAAAGTACTTTCAACTTTATTGAGAAAGACTAAGTTAAAAGCTGTGTAGCTGAGTCCCCACGATGGTCACTTCATTGAACATGGATCACTTTTGGGACAGATTATGGGATCAGAATCCAAAAATCCATCAAGTGTTCATTTCAACTGTCTGGAAATCAATTGTACTTCCAAACATTTCTTCATTGTGCAAGGAACGTCGATCTTGTTCGAAGGAGAAAAATGTTTGGATGGTAAAATTAAGACGATTATGCTGGTTTTACATGAATAACTTGGACCATCACAACTATGTTATGCATCTGACAGTGGAAATTTTGTTTGGGAGATTGTGGTTGTGCTGGTAGCTTTGATACTTATACTAGTGGAAAAATAGATATTTTGTTGTCACGTGATTCAAAAGAAGACAAAATAGGTATTTAGCGCCCTCTATAGAGCTTCTTCCTTCTGTTAGGATGGCGGAATAGCCAGTTTGTAGATTTAGCCTGCGCATTGTCATCTCATAATCTTTCTGATAAGGCATTAACACAAGAGCACAAGAAATATAAACAAGAGTAGGTTTTTTGAGACTGCTGTACCATTCAATGAGATCATGGCCGATCTTGGACTTCAACTCCACTTGTCCACCTGCGTGCTAGATCCCATGATTCCCTGAGGTAGCCAAATCTGTCTACCCCAACCTTAAATGTGTTCAACAATGGAACATCTGCAATCGTCTGGGGTAGAGAATTCCAAAGATTCACAACCTTTGAGTGAAGTAATTTCTCCAAATCTGAGTCCTAAATGATCAACCCCTTGCGCAGTGGTTAGCACTGCTGCCTCACAGTGCCAGGTTCGATTCCCACATGGGTCACTGTCTGTGCAGAGTCTGCACATTCTCTGCGTGTCTGTGTGGGTTTCCTCCAGGTGCTCCGGTTTCCTCCCACAGCCTGTAGGACATGCTGGTTATGTGCATTGGCCGTGCTAAATTCTCCCTCCGTGTACCCGAACAGGGGCCAGAGTGTGGCTACTAGGGGATTTTAACTTCATTGCGGTGTTAATGTAAGACGTCTTGTGACATTAATAAGTAAACTTAAGCTGGTGCAAAATGTGCAATGTCGGCTTGACCAACCAGCCGTTAAATTTTTTTGTTTTCTTAATCGATGACTGCAGTTTGCTCTATCAAGTACATTACGACATTAGAGATGCTCCTCCAAGATTACTGATTAGGGCACCCGTGTAACACTACTTATAATTGGCTTTTTTGGATCTTTGTGTTTCCACTGACAAAATGCAGAAAGTCATGTTACCTTTTAACCCAGACCCGTAGGGATACAGACAGTCAGGTCACTCTAACACTGCATGGAAACATCAGCATTATTCACTAGGAATTAGTGTCCGCAATCCCTCCAGCTCTCTTGACAAGCAGTCAGCTAAAACAATGATTCCCCACTCTAAAAAGGGACTGAGGTAAATATTTATCCTGACACAGATTCTAACTGATTAAAGGAGAAAGCGTGAATAGGATAGATGTTAAAGTATTTGCAGATCTAGGTGTGTGAATTAATTTGCACTGAGTTTCTTCAATATTATTGATATCAACACATTGGTTTGTTTACAACCTGTTACAGGTCATCAGTTGTCTAATTGCATTTTATTTTCATTCTTTGCAAGCATTTAGAATCATCGTAGAATCCCTACAGTACAGAAGGAGACCATTTGGCCCATCGAGTTTGTACCAACCATAATCCCACCCAGGCCCCACACATTAACCTTGCTAGCCCCCTGACACTAATGGCCAATTTAGCATGGCCAATCAACCTAACCTACACATCTTTGGGCTGTAGGAAGAAATCGGAGCACCCAGAGGAAACCTACACTGACACAGGGAGAATGTGCAAACTCCACACAGTAGGTGACCCGAGGATGGAATTAAACTCGGGTCCTTGGCACTATGAGGCAGCAGTGCTAACCCCACATTTTAACCCTATTAATCCCCAACATCCTCCTAACACTAAGGAGCAATTTAGCATGGCGAATCAACCTAACCAGCATATCTTTTGGACTGTGGGAGGAAACCAGAGCACCCAGGGGAAACCCACGCAGATACAGGAGAATATGCAAACTCCGCATAGTCACCCAAGCTGTGAATCAAACCCAGGTCTCTGGTGCTGTGAGGCAGCAGTGCCAACCACTGTGCCATGTGCCGCCCCTATTGATGGACGTAAGCTTTCAGTCAAAATAATTCCTGTGCATCACATGAAACAAAACTTGCATTAATATAGCACATTTTAAAATCTCAAGGGATCTTAAGTCAGTGATGTACTGTTTGAAGGGTTGTCACTCTTGTAAGCTAGGAAATTTGACAGCCAACTTGCACACAGCAAGATCCCATAAAAACAATGTGATAATAACAAGGTAATCTGTGTTTGTGATGTTTGTTTTGGAATAAATGTTGGCCAAAAGTCCACTCATGTTGATTTGGCAAAAAGGAGGGCATCATAACAAAGTCTTGCAAGAGGAGTCACTGAATTGACATGGTGGCACAGTGGTTAGCACTGCTGTCTCACAGAGCCAGGAAATGGGGTTCAATTCCAGCCTCAGGTCACTGGCTGTGTGCAGTTTGCACATTCTCCCTGTGTCTGCGTGGGTTTCCTCTGGGTGCTCCGGTTTCCTCCAACAGTCCAAAGATGTGTGGGTTAGGTTGATTGGCCGTGCTAAAATGTCAGGGGGATTAGTAGGGTAAATAAATGGGGTTACAGGAATAGGGCTTGGGCGGGTTTATGGTCAGTGCAGACCTCCATCTGTGCTGGGATTCTGTTCTATGATCCTAATGCAGAGAAATCAAAATGGGAAAATGCATTACAGAGGAGTAATATGAAGATTAATGGGCAGTATTCCTTTTAGTTACTTCTGCAAATAAGCTTAACAACAAATTTTAAATGAATTGCACTGCAGAGTGGAAAAATCTCTTTTCGGTGAAACGGGTGTTACTTGCTGTAGTCTTGTAGCCATAATATTCGATAGTATGCTAGCTGAGTGAATGTGCCACACCCATGGAGTCCAAATGAAAGGAATTCTCCAGTTTTAAGGTGAGTGCCAAAGAATCTTGCCTGTATACGAAGGAATCTTGAAAAGAAATTAACAGCAACCTCAACAAATACCATTCCAATTAGTTTATTAATAAATTATATTGGGGTCAACACAGGAGAAACACAATGGTTCTCACTCTCTTGGGTCTGTGAGTGTGCTTTGAAATTTAGAAGGGGTGGACTTATATCCATTAAAGTTTCAGAATAAAAGGAAAGAGGTTGGCTTAATAAAATTAAACAAATAAAATAAATGTTGATTTACTCAACAATTAACATCTACAGTCAACATGATGTCTTACAAGCATTCCCCTTCAACATGGATGGTCTTACGTAGCTACACAGTTCCACAATATGTTGTTCTTTATGTATGCAGGTTAGGTTAGGAGTTATATTTGTTCACCGCCAAGTTTCACAGGAGGGGTAAGCATTAAGAAGGCACACTTCTAAAAACCCTCTCTCCTTCAGGTTGCAACAGTTCTGATGTTGTAGCCCTCTAATGTTCCTGTGCAACCGACCAACCATTAAAACCCTCCTTCATAGTTTTGCCATTTCTAGTAAAACGCCCAGCTCTTTGGTGTCATTGAGCTATTCACACTGTCTTTCAGATTTTTAACCTTTCTTAGACCATAAGGCACAGGAGCAGAATTAGGCCACTTGGTCCATTAAATCTGCTCTGCCATTCAATTATGGCTGATATTTTTCTCATTCTCCTACCTTTTCCCCATAACCCCTAATCCCTTTATTAATGAAGAACCTATCTATCTCTGTCTTAAAGACACTCAATGATCTGACCTCCACAGCCTTCGAGTTCCACAGATTCGCCATTCTCTGGCTGAAGAAATAACTCCCCATCTCTATTTTAAAGAATCGTCCCTTTAGCCTGAGGTTGTGCCCTTTGGTTCTAGTTTTTCCTACTAGTGGAAACACCCGCTCCATGTCCACTCTATCCAGGCCTCACAGTATCTTGTAAGTTTCAATAAGAACCCCCCTCATCCTTCTAAACTCTAACGAGTACAGATCCAAAGTCCTCAGTTGTCCCTGATATGACAAGCTCTTCATTCCAGGGATCATTCTTGTGAACCTCCTCTGGACACTTTCTAAGGCCAGCACATTATTCCTTAGATACGGGGCCCAAAATTGCTCACAAAAATCCAAATGTGGTCAGACCAGAGCCTTATACAACTTCAGAAGTACATCCCTGCTCTTGTATTCTAACCATCTCGACATAAATGCTAACGTTGCATTTACCTTCCTAACTGCTGAATGACCCTGCACGTTAACCTTAAGAGAACCTTGAACAATGACTCCTAAGTCCCTTTGTGTTTCTGATTTCCTCAGCACTTTCCCATTTAGAAAATTGTCTGTGCCTCCATTCCTCCTTCCAAAGTGCATAACCTCAGACTTTTCTACACTGTATTCCATCTGCCACTTCTTTGGCCATTCTCCTAACCTGTCCAAGTCCTTCTGCTTCCTCAATACTACCTGTCCCTCTACGTATCATTGTACCATTAGCAGCAGTGCCCTCAGTTCTTACTTCCAAATCATTAATATATATTGTGAAAAGTTATGGTTCCAGTCCCAGCCCCTGGATGGTGCCTGTGAGAGAGCTTTGTTATCTGTGTGCTGATCACCCTCTGTCTCCAGATCTCCTTTGTATTTGCAGGGATGAGAGTGGCCAAAGGTGAAAAGGTCGGATTTTTTCTATGACAAGTAATCACATAATTGTAACACTTTGTGATGATTTGCAATGAAATGCAAATGCATCTAGACCATTTCTGATCCTTTGGTCCCATTCCCATTCCCTCGTTTTCCTTTCCTTTAACATCACAAAAATTTTGCCACAAACAGGATGATTCTAGTACAAAAAAATTTCTACCTTTATTCCGCCGCTGCATGAAGTGAAGTATATCCTCCGATACAGCACCAATTGGTCTCCTTGTCTGAGGAAGGACATTCTTTCTATTGAGGGAATCCAGAGAAGGTTCACCAGACTGATTCCTGGAATGGCAGGACTGACATATGAAGAAAGATTGGATCAACTGAGCTTTTACTCACTGGAATTGAGAAGAATGAGAGGGGATCTCATGGAAATGTCCCAATGGGACTGGACAGGCTAGATGCAGGAAGAATGTTCACAACTGGGGAAGTCCAGGACTTGTGTCCACAATCTAAGAATAAGGGGGCAGCACGGTAGCACAGTGGTTAGCACTGCTGCTTCACTGCTCCAGGGACCTGGGTTTGATTCCCAGCTCGGGTCGCTGTCTGTGTGGAGTTTGCACATTCTCCTTATGTCTGCGTGGGTTTCCTCCAGGTACTCTGGTTTCCTCCCACAGTCCAAAGGTGTGCGGGTTAGGTTGATTTTACATACTAAAAAATTGCCCATTAGTGTCCTGAAATGCGTAGGTTGGAAGGATTAGTGGGTAAATATGAAGGGATATGGGAGTAGGACCTGGGTGGGATTGTGTTCCGTGCAGACTTGATGGGCCGAAGGGCTTCTTTCAGCACTGCGATGAGGAGAAACTTCTTCACTCAGAGTTGTGAACCTGTGGAATTCTCTACCATACGAAGCTGTTGGGGGCCAGTTCATTAGATATATTCAAGGGGGAGCTGGACGTATCCCTTGAGGCTAAAGGGAGCAAGGGATATGGACAGAAAGTGGGAGTTGGATACTGAAAATGCATGATCAGCCGTGATCATATTGAATGTTGGTGCAAGCTTGAAGGGCCAAATGGCCTACTCCTGCACCTATTTTCTATGTTTCTCCCCAGCATTATTATCATCATGCCAACAGAATTATGTTAAGGTAACAACCCTAAGGCACCACATTATTCCGGAAGGGGTAAACTGATGGAATAGTGATGGTCCAGTCCCACTTATCTTTGGGAATTATCCCAGTACCATATCAAGAGTGGCTAATATCCTCATAGCTTTCAAATGTTGGCAAATTTTTTGTTTCACTTCTGCAAAACAGCAGGACTTTTTATTATAATACATGCTTGTGAAAAAAAAGCCCATAAAATGTCATCAGTGATATTGAAAAGCTATTACCAGGGGCTTCAAAAAGGAAATAATTTGAATGATACCAGCAATATAGTTTCCTCTGATGAGTTTTGAAGATAACATGCTGTTCCGATCAAAATATATTGGTTTAGATGTTCATGTGTATTTGTAATGAATATATTTGACCTTAAAGTAATTAAAGAAATAAATCTTATTTTTCTAACTTTTTTGAACACATAATGCTGTGAAAGAGTTGTCAGAGTATCAGTGAATATTACATGAGTCATTTCTATTTTCCCGATATTTTTATATAGCAAAACAAATCTTAATCATTTTCAACCCTTTCTCATTCTCCTGCAGGTTCACTGGGGCAGCACGGTGGCACATTGGTTAGTACTGCTGCACCACAATGCCAGGGACCTGGGTTCAATTCCTGGCTTGGGTCACGGTCTGTGTGAAGTTTGCACATTCTCCCTGTGTCAGCGTGGGTTTCGTCTGGGTGCTCCAATTTTGCCCCACAGTCCAAAGATGTGCTGGTTAGGTGCACTGGCCATGCTAAATTCTCCCTCAGTGTACTTGAACAGGCGCCTGAGTGTGGCAACTAGGGGGTTTTCACAGTAACTTAATCACAGTGTCAATGTAAGCCTACTTGTGACACCAATAAATAAACTTTATTCTCCCATTTTTCCCAAGACAATTTTCTATTCACAACTAATTCTTAGCTTCAGGACACAGTACCCTTAGCTAGGTATAAAATCAATTGTGGGGTTAAAGAAGCAATCAGTCCCCATGACCCTGCTCACAGCCTGCATATGAAGAATAATGATTTGTAGTGTTTGAACAGAGTTGTCACACATAATGAATAAAAGATTGGACACTGGGGTCAGTGGCAACGTGGACCTTTATTGCTTAGACCTAATGTGTCTGTTGACACCATTGCCAATGAGTTGGAGGTTGGGTGTGTCTCATAGCAACACGCACAGCAGTTTATTTTACAGAAAATTGACGTCAATTATTGTGGAGTAGAGTAATTGTAGATTGAAAAGTAACATGTTAGAATTTGGTGTTTGCAAAACAATAAAATGCTAAAAGGTGAAAGTATTGCATTGTTCTGTTAAAAGTTGGTCTTTTTTTGGGGCTTAGAGGATAAAAGTACAAACACACGGAGTATCCAAACTGAAACATTTGTATTGAAAGGCTACTCAGCAATGTTACTAAGGCAGCAGGCTCACAGGTTTTTGAATCCAGCCAATCAATTTGAATCAGACACTTAGATACCAGCAACCTATTAAATTTAAATCTGATGGTTTTGATCACTTAGGGCTAATTCTATTATGGGGGATATCAATACGTCATCACAGGTATAAAAGGAAGGGGGTAGTGGGACAAGTGGAGAGAGCAACTGCCACCTGCCGCAGCTCATGGCTCTTAGCTCTAAGCCTCATCTATGTAGCAAAGAAGAAAGAAGAATCAACAGAGAAGGCTCAGAATATTCCAGAAGCCACAACACCGGGTTGTAATTTTGAGATTGACTAAAATTCTATTTTTCTGTTAGTGAGTAGGAATTGTCTTTGTTGGAACAGCATTCCATTAGAATTGTGTGTTATTTGGTCTGTTAATAGTTTAATTAATGTGTTCACAGTTAGTTAGATAAATAAAGCGTTACTTGTTGATTTTAGAGAGAATGTCAGGGAGTTGTTTTGTTTTAACCACTAAAAGTTGCTGAAGAGCTAATCATGCCACTTCACCCTCACTTTTACAGATTATAGGGTGAGGTACTCCTCCTGAGTGGTTAGGTATCAGTTCTCAGAGGCGGGGTCGACCATTGTTTTATAGCACAATCCACTTAGCAAAAACTGTCCAGTTACCACAATGGAATCTAGTTAATACTAGAAATAGTTAATTCGCTATAGCAAACTGTAGTGTTTGGCCCATTAAGGGGCGATCTTCTGAAATGGCCCACGCTGACCAATCTGGAATCGAGTTGGGACTTCATCCAACTTGTCTGGGTTTGTCCCAGAAGTTAGATCCTGGAGGCATGGCTGCAGGCATTGAATCTGCATTGCTCTGTACATGCTTATCGCTATTAATAAATGCTCTTTGTTCATTAACAACCGGCAGAGCCAAGTTACTACACAAACAAAGTTCATACACTCAGCAAACAATCTGGTTAAACAGCAAACAGTGCCCATGTACAAGGTTTTATTACGGCAGTAAGCAGAGTCTATTTACAATAAACAATATTATTTTACCAGCAAATGGCATGGTGGCACAATGGTTAGCACTGCTGCCTCGCAGCTCCAGGGACCCAGGTTCGATTCCCAGCTTGGGCCACTGTCTTTGTACATCCCTCCCATGTCTGTGTGGGTTTCCTCTGGGAGCTCCGGTTTCCTCCCATTGTCCAAAGATGTGTGAGTTAGGTTTGGCCATGGTAAGTTGCCCCTTAATGTCAGGGGGATTAGCAAAATAAATATATGGGGTTGCAGGGATAGGGCCTGGGTGGGATCATTGTCAGTCTCGATGGGCCAAATGGCCTCCTACTGCACTGTAGGGATTCCATGAAACAGTAAACAGAATCTACTTAAACAGCAAAAGATTTAGAGTCTGTCTGACAAATGTCTTGCAAGCACAGCTTGATTAATTCTCCAGAAAAATAAAATGAGTGAAGGATAGTTACATGCTACAAATTAAGCATGTATAACTAGTCCCTGTCAGTATTATAATACCCAGTGTAATTGATAGGGTAATTACCCATTCAGCCATAAATAATAGCACATGATTTGATTTATTATTGTCACATGTACTGGTATAAAGTGAAAAGCATTGTTTCTTGTGCATTATACAGACAAAACATAGTGTTCACAGAGTATACCGGGGAGCAGGAAAGGAAAGGGTGCAGAATATAGTGTTACAGTCATAGCTAGGCTGTTGAGGAAGATCAACTTAATATATGATAGGTCCATTCAAAAGTCTGATGGCAGCAGGGAAGAAGCTGTTTGTAGCCATTTAGACCCTACCGGCAGATTTCCCAAAGACTTACTTCTGGTAGATTGGATTTTTTATTATATAATACTAGCATTATTTTATTTATGTCAGATCTGGCTATATATCTAATGTTACTGTTGACCAATGAAATAAAATCACATCTGATTCAGCAGGTCTCTTTCCTGTTCATTCTCATTACTTCTGTATTTTTTCTCCCTCTCTCTGAGGTAGATCTTAACTTTGTGAGGGAATAGAGGTCAGTGATGCTGAGTTGACAGCCCCATTTTAATCTCTCCTGATTGAGGTTAATGGGGGATAAAAGTGAGATGATTCTCCAATCAACCTCGCTCGCAGCTGGGATTCTCCAGTCCTGCCGCACTTGAACGCTGAGCGCCAAATTTTCCATTCAAAATGTCAGTGGCAACAGGGCATAAATGGCCAGAGAGTTTGGTGAAGATGGCAAAGAGGATGGGAACTCCTTTTGATCAATTTTACATTCCTGGGCAAAGTCAAGATCCACGTTCCAATTCTCACCAGTTGTCTCATATCAATTTCCTTCCTGTGTTTTTAGTCATGCTAACATCTTTCTTATTTTTTTCTTTAATCTCTCTTCTCCAGTGTCATAAAATCATAGAATCTCTACAGGAAGGCATTTGGGCCCATCTGGTCTGCACCTATTCTCTGCCAGAGCATCCCACCTAGGCCCTATCCCTGTAAACCCACAAATTTACCCCACTAACCCCCATAACCGTCACACCTTGGGGCATTAAGGACCAAGTTAGCATGGCCAATCTACGTAACCTGCACATCTTTAGACTATGGGAGCGAATTGGAGCACCCGGAGGAAACCCATGCAGACATGGGGAGAATGTGCAAACACCACACAGGCAGTCAACCAAGGCCAGAATTAAACCCATGCCCCATTGTGATGAGACAGTAATGCTAATCACTGAGCCAGTGTGCTGCCCACAGTATCACTGTGTCTCTTCTAAACATGCTTCATGTATATCAGTGCATTCAGGAGTTGTTTCTTACCTTAACAAAGCTCAGAAGATGTGAGAGGACGGGTGGTAAAATTTACTGGAGAAAGACTGACAGAGAAATGTTGTAAACTTGGACAATTGACAGAAGAAGATGAATCAGAAGAGAGAATGGGAGCTGTTACCACTAGGCCAAAACAAGTTAGCCTCGGGAGAGGAGTGAAAGGAGGCTACAGCAAGACTAATTGCAAGGAGAAGGTGTAGAAGCACAATGATGGAGGGGTTGAACTGGTACTTGTAAATATATTAGGATAATAGAATTCCTATAGTACAGGATGAGTACTGAGGGGGAAGTCAGGAGACTGGGAGGACCCTGTAGCTAGTCAAGGAGGGGAGTCGGAGAATGGAGACAGGGAGTACTAGTTTGTGGGATCAGCGAGACCCAGGTGAAGATTGCTCCTCCCTCACCTAAAGCTCCACATGGAGTTAAAATTAAACAAATCTACCTCTTTGGTACTGCCTTAGCCATCCTGCAAAGGGCCATTCATAAGGTTGTATGTAAACCCTGGGCCTGTTACATTCAGGACTGTACAAAGAAGCATGATCAAACAGACATCAGGATCTCTGTTTTTATATTGAAGAAACAGGAACTTATCCCCACACCAAGAGTCTCCTTGATAGTTGGCTGCCATATTGGTAAACGAGGATAAAAGAGCTATGTAGTAAAAGCTGTACCCACTCATTATAATGAACAGATGCAAAATAGAACAGTACAGCACAGGAACAGACCAGTACGCTCACAATGTTATGCCGAACATGACGCCAAATTAAACTAATCTCTTCTGTCTGATCTTGACCCATACCCCCCTATTTCTTAAATATTCATGTGCTTATCTAAAAGTCCCTTAAACACCCCTATTGTATTTGCCTCCACCACCTGGCAGCGCATTCCAGGCACCTACCACTCTGTGTAAAAAGTTTGCCCCTCACATTTCCTTTGAACTTTCCCCCTCTCACTTTAAATTCACGCCCCTAGTATTAGACATTTCAGCTGGAATTTTACTGCCCCATCTGCCACGGGAATTGGAGCAGGCGAGGAGCGCACAATGGGAAGGCCCGTTGACCTCAGGCAAGTTTTTACGGATTCAGGATGAGCGAGGTTGTAAAATCCCGCCCTTCAACTCTGGGGGGAACAAAAGTAACTGTCAACCCTATCCATGCCTCTCATAATTTTATAGCCTTCTATCAGGTCTCCACTCAGTCTCAGTCACTCTAGAGAAAACAACCCTACTTTGTCCTGCCTCGCTTTCCTTATGAAGATGTGTCACCATTGAATTTCTAGTTTGTTTTGGGATACACCGCGGAGGAATCATGTTGAGAAACCGAACTACAGCCTGTTCTTAATCATCTTCATCATTAAATACATCTTCCTTGATTGGTGTATTAAGTATGGCATTAAGACAATATATTGCAAAAGTCTGTGGCATGAAATCCTCTCTAGATCCCAATAAAGGTCACTGTTCTCATATAAATCCCAATTAAGTACAACTCTATGAATTATTCAGAGAAATAAAGATCAGGGAGCCATGTGTTTGGTCACATGTTTATGCTGAATTAAATGACTTTGGTCGAACATAATTTAATTTGAGGCAATTGACCTGGGGGAGTAAGGAAGAAAAAAATCAGACCAGGGTCCTGCTTCTGATCACTGTCCAATGATTGCAGAGTAGGGTTGTGGAATTACTTCTCAAGTGCAGATGACCGAGAGATTTATATAGTCAGACCACAGTAATCATAGAATCCCTACAATGCAGAAAGAGGCCTTACAGCCCATTGAGTCTGCACTGACCACAATCCCAACCATCCCTATCCCAATAGTCCCAAGTATTTACCCTGCCAGTCCTCCTGACGCTCAGGGGCAATTTACCAGGGCCAATCAATCTAACCCACACATCTTTGGACTATGGGAGGAAACTGGAGCACCCAGAGGAAGCCCACGCAGACATGAGGAGAATGTGTAAACTCCACACAGAGCCAAGCCTGGATTCGAACCTGAGTCCCCGGCGCTGTGAGGCAAAAGTGTTGACTACAGTGCCACAATAGTGTTGTTAATTTCTCTTTGTTATGGGAGATGGTGGTTCCTTGCCTGAACAGAGGGATCTGTTGTGTATGCTAATGTGGCTGTGGAATCCGATTACTGACTACCATACCTTTCCACATAGTAGGCAAAAATAAATTGTCCAACCTTCTCAAGGGCAGCCAGGGATGGACATAAATGCTGGCCAGCAAGTGATGTCCATTTCCCACAAATGAATTTAAAAAATCACGCAGGACAACAAAGAAAATGTTGAAGATTACAGAGGCCCTGACACAATCCTGCTTCATATCACTTGTTAGGCATGTCAGCTACAACGCTCACCAGCCTTCATAGACACCATAGAAAACATCCTTTCTGGTTCTATCACAGCTTGGATTGGCTTCTGTTCTGCCCAAGACCACAAGAAAGTACGAAAGGTCATGAATGTAGCCCAATCCATCACGCAAACCAGCCCCCCATCTATTGACTCAACACTTCCCGCTGCCTTGGCAAAGCAGCCCGCATAATTAAGGACCCCATACACCCTGGACATTCCCTCTTCCATCTTCTTCCATTGGGAAAAAGATACAGACTCAAAAACAGCTTCCTCAGCTGCCACTAAACTTTTGCATGGACCTGTTAGTGGGAGAGAGTCTCCGAGAAATCACTGAACGCTCAGAGTTGGTTCATTTATTGTGCCAGCAAGGAAATGGTGTCTGGTAAAGCGCAGTACCTCTCGCCAATGAACAAAGGAAAAACATCCATTCTTATACATTTTCCAAACATCTGCACAGCCTATCAAGGCTGGATCTTATCCAATAATATTGATTATAGATTACATACATTAGTCACATGTCCAATGAAAAAGGCATTACATAAGGTGGGTTTGTGCATGATCAGCTCGTGGACTCATGGACATTACTCATGGTACCTCATTAGTATTAACTGCTTTTCTTCCATCTGGAGTCTTTGAGTTAACAATACTCCTTGCCCAGTGTCCTCCTTATCATTTTCTATGAATGCCCTCCCTAGTCTTATGTGTCTGGCTTCCATCTGAGACCTTGGACCATAAGCTGGTACCAGCCACCTGTATCTATGGTAACTGCCTCTGCTGTTGTATACAAGCTTGTGATGAAGCCAACTAATTGTGTTCAGGAATGTGGCTAATCCAGCTAGTATCCATTTTGTGTCGCTTTAATATTCTGAACTTCCGTAAAGGTGGTGAAGCTGATATGCTTGCCTTTTGTGATGGTATAGCAATAAATTCATACACATTCATAATATAATATCTATTCCTACAAATAAAGATTGTCATACAGGTATCTAGACCAATGATACTATTCCCTCGAACCCTATTCTTTAAATCCTCCTTCAACCTTACATTAAGATGATGTTTCTCTACACTCTCACCATGACAGTAATGCTATGTTCTGCACCCTCTCATTTTCTTCTTCCCTATGTAGTCTATGAATGATAATGTTCTATTTGTATAGTGCACACGAAACAATACAGTGCAGCCCCGTTATAAGGCGATGATTGGGGTCTATAAAATGGTATCGTGAAAAAAATGGGGTCACGCTAAATTGGGGTTGAAGAAAATCAGTATTCAAACTGACCCAGTGTTGACCTAACATCCTAAAACACCCCTATTATTGCCCTACTTAACCCACATTTTGCACGTTTACCATCTGGTAAGTAAATTACCTCTAAATTAAAGAATTCCGCAAATAAATTGCTGTTGTTAGCTCTGTTTGTTTATACAATCACCGCACGCTTCATTAACTCCTACAAACCTTTTGATTGGCAGGTCCAGGCTAGTTTAAAACAGGCAGAGGGGATGTTTATTTACACAAACACTTTCATGGTCCATTAACTGTGAAGTACTTCCTCTTTTGAACAACTGTCCAATGTAGCTTTTTTCTAAGTGAGAACCCATTTTATCTGAACTGGGCAAGGTGGGGAAGCAAATGTTTTCTGTCCACAATTTCTTTCTAAGGCAGATCATTTTCACTTTAGAAATAGATTGCAGTAACCAAAAACTTTTCAGCTCCCCGGAAACAGCAAATAAAAGGGTCCAATGATTCATGGCATTATATCCAAATTTGCGCTAAATCGGGGCGCGTAAAATTGGGGTTTCACTGCACTTTTCACTGTATACCAATGCATGTGACAATAATAAATCAAATCAAATCAATATGTTTAAAGGAACCACAAATGCTCTTCCCAGGAAATCCTCCATCTGGCTAGCCAGCTAGTGTCCAGCACCTTCACACCGTCCAGAAAATCTGCCAAATCTACCAATGGCCATCACTCAGAACTCTGAGCACGAGACCCTTCCATGTATCACCTGCTAGGCTAGCTAAACCAGGAACTCTTTATCAGGGCAGTGTCGACTACACTCTAGGGATCCTTCTGATAACCCTGCTGCTATGTCAAAAGACACTCTATAAAACGTAAGTTGTTGTTTTCCTTGTTGTCATGCGCCTCGGGACATTGTGAAACTGTTGTACGGATGCTATTTATGGAGTGCCATTTCAAACTTGACTCAAACAATACCTCCTGTGGAACAATTTCCATTCACACTTTTGCTAAGAAAGCTAGTTATATTGGCTTTACAATTTTCTGCAATTTCTTTCTGAAACAAGTAATTTTGCTTCTGAAAATAACAGCCCTGCCACACAGGGAGATGATCACAGCTCTTGTTATGCAATTGCAATTAGCTTTGATGATGTGCTCTTCAGGTCTAAAGAGGCTGATGGTAAGATGGGCATGTTATTATGCCTGCATTAGCTAAGCTGTTATGTTTCTGCGTGAAGAACAAAGGCATGACATTGAATTTATTTGTGCCTCCCAATCTTTTGTAATTTTTAGGCTTTCTCTAAGTTAATTGCGAAACAGGAAAAAAACACCATTTCACTGCGGTTGAACTAAAAGTTTTACACTAATGTACTATCATTTGATCAATGGCAAACAAATGATAAGTCACTTTTCGATGGTTTTAGCATTGGTTTGCAAGTTCGTACACAGTCCTAATGGGCAGCTTATTGTGTTAGAGTTTGCAATTATGGCCGGATCAAGCCATTAATTACGCCTGTGGACTGAAATGTTCTTCCAAGAAGAGACAAAGCATTGCAATTAGGCTCAATTCTGCAGCCATCTTTCTCGATAATGAGTAATCAGATGAAAGCAAGGTGCAGAACATGAAAGTAAGTCAAGCGAGAAGAGGTTTTGATCATGAAGAAAGTGCTGGAGACTTTGATCTTCCAGCTAGTCCATCAAAGGAGCAGCATGGATATAAGTTCAGAATGAGTAAAATGTGACTTCAGTGACTCAACATTTTGGTGCCAGGTACTGTAAAATTCACGGAACGTGTTAGTTTTTCTGGTTTTGGGATTGTTCCAATCTCCAGAAGATGTCTTATCTGGCATTGTTGACTTCCCCGAATATACGGGAGCAAGGTGGCATAACGGTTAGCGCTGCTGCCTCACAGCGCCAGGGACCCGCGTTCGATTCTTGGGCGACTGTCTGTAAGGAGTTTGCATGTTGTCTCCGTGTCTGAGTGGATTTCCTCTGGTTTCCACTCACACTCCAAAGATGTTAGGTTAGGTGGATTGGCTGTGCTAAATTGCCCCTTAGTTTCAGGAAGATTAATGGGGTAAATATGTGGGGTTATGGGCATCGGGCCTGGGTGGGATTGTTTTCATTGCAGGCTCAATGGGTTGAATGGCTTCCTTCTGCACAGTAGGGATTCTATAATCTCATAATACCTGGAGGTACAGGCTGACTGACGGTACATCAATTCTTTCCTGCCAAAGTGCAGAGTAACAGCAATCATTTTTATCTCACTGTTGGCACTGCAGATCATTCATCATGGAGCTTTATGTGTGGGAACATATGGATGGCCACACTCAGAAAGACATGCTTTCATCTTAAGAGTTTCTCATTGTTTATATTGTAGCTGACCTTTGATTCTAAGAGAAAGAACCATTTTTTTTTTATGGCAGAACTTGGGACCAGCAAGTGACATTTCTCAACCTTTGGAAGAAGTTTGATCGTCACAATCCTTCATTTTTC
This sequence comes from Carcharhinus amblyrhynchos, assembly GCF_965287045.1. Classification (NCBI taxonomy): domain Eukaryota; kingdom Metazoa; phylum Chordata; class Chondrichthyes; order Carcharhiniformes; family Carcharhinidae; genus Carcharhinus; species Carcharhinus amblyrhynchos. The sequence continues at coordinate 9,834,511 of NC_137328.1, forward strand.
TTTCTGGTCTGACAAGCTTAAGCTGCTCTCTGTTTCATTCTTATTTAACATTTTATATACTGCCTCTAGTGCAGTCAAATGCCCCAAGGCACTTTCCCTGGAGTGTTGGCAGACAAATTTTGACAGCAAAACGCCTAAGGTTTAGGTTCGGTGGCCAAAAACTTGGTCAGAGAGATAGCATTTTAAGGGAGAAATTAGAGAGCAGGAGAGATTGAGGGAGGCACTTCTAGTAGCTGAAAGAACAGATGTCAGTCTTTAAGTTTACATTTATTTATTACAAGTAGGCTTGTATTAACACTGTAATGAAGTTACTCTGAAAATGTCCTAGTCGCCACGCTCCAGCACCTGTCCGGGTACACTGAGGGAGAATTTAGCATGACAATGCACCTAACCAGCACGTCTTTCAGGTTGTGGGAAGAAACCCACGCAGACATGGGGAGAAAGTGCAAACTCCACAGAGATAGTGACCCAAGCCGGCAATTGAATCCAGGTCCCTGGTGCAGTAAAGCAGCAGTGTTAACCACTGTGCCACCATGTCACTGTGTTAATGTCTATGAAGAATATTGTTTAAATTGGAACTAATAGAGATAGACTAGCAGTTAAGAATTGTATCTTGTCATGTTTAAGTATTTCAATTGGTAACAGTAATGCTAATTCTTTTTGTTATAGTTAAACTGTATTGTTAAATAAAGTTCAAACCTTCAATGTAGTCACATAGCCACACAGCAACCCAAAAGCACCTACATAGGCTGTGCACTGCAATGAATACTGCAAGAATCCACTAGTTGCCACACTCAGGTACCTGTTCATCTACACTGAAGCAGGATTTTAGGATGGTCAATGCACCTAACCAGCACGTCTTTGGACTGTGGGAGGAAACCAGACCACCAGGAGGAAACCCATACAAACATGGGGAGAACATGCAGATTACACACAGACAGTGACTCAAGCCAGCAATCAACCCCAAGTCTCTGGCGTTGTGAGGCAGCAGTGCTAACCACTATGCCACTGTGCCATCCCAATGGAAGAAGGAATAATGAATATTGTGGATACCAGAATTGGAGAAGGGCTGTGTCTTCAGAGGGATATAGGGCTGCAGGAGATTATAGAGATAGCGGAGGTGTGAGACCACGGAGGGATTTGAATGTGACAATCAGAATATTAAAATCATGCCTACATATGTCAGTGGGCACAGAGGAGTTGGGTGAATGAGTGGCGTGGGTGGGGTGGCACAGTGGTTAGCACTGCTACCTCACAGCGCCAGGAACCTGGATTCGATTCCCGAGCTCGGGTCACTGTCTGTGTCGACATTCTCCCCATGTCTGCGTGGGTTTTCCTCCGGGTACCCTGGTTTCCTCCCACAGTCCAAAGGTGTGCGGGTTAGGTTGATTGGCCATGCTAAATTGACCATAGAGTCAGGGGGATTAGCAGGGTAAATATGTGGGGTTATGGGTATAGGACTGAATGGGTTTGTGGTTGGTACGGACGCGATAGGCTGAATGGCCTCCTTCTGGACTGTAGGGATTCTATGATTCTATGTGTCAGAATACTATTTTGGATGAACTCAAGGTTTCAACATTGTTGCCTTCAGTCGAACAACCAAAGAGACAAATGAGAACCATATCTCAGATGATGAAGAGTCGAGAAAGATTACCCAACTCCATGAGTCATCAAATTATGAAGAGACATGTATTCTCGACAGGTCTGACAGCAATATGAATGTAGTAGCTAAAATTCTTAGAAAAAAATGAGAAAAACCATAGGTAATCTAACTTACATAACACACAAGTCAAATCAGTAAACTTAGCTATTTGCTTTGGAATGTGTTTAATTTTGATTTATGTTTGCTCCAGCTTTTCCCGAATTTCTCTCACTTCCCTCATTAACTTTTTTATTCATTCACGGGACATGGGCACCTCTGGCTGGCCAGCATTTATTGATGTGGAGATGCCGGCGTTGGACTGGGGTAAACACAGTAAGAGCCTGGTGTTGTGAGACTTCTCACAGTATTTATTACCCATCCCTAGTTGCTCTTGAACTGAATAGTTTGCTAAGACATTTCAGAGGGCAGTTGAGAGTCAACAACATTGCTGTGGCTCTGGAGTCACATGTAGACCAGACCAGGTAAGGACTGCAAATTTCCTTCCCTAAAGAATATTACTGAACCAGGCGGGTTTTCCCACCAATCAGCAATGGTTTCATGGTCATTAGGAGATTCTTAATTCCAGAAATTTTGTATCAAATTCAATCTCTACCATCTGCCTTGGCAGGATTCGAACCCGCCTCCCTGGGACATTAGCTGAGTTTCTGGATTAATAGTCTAGCGATAATACCACTAGGCTATTGTCTCCCCTAATACTTCATTTGCAATTCTACAGATAATAATCCACCCAGTCCACAATCAAATTGAATTGGTGTGACAGTGAGGGCCATGTTCACCCACAATGTAATTACTCTGTGAGATAGATCCAATTTAAATGGTTTTTCCCGTATGATCTGTATTCATGTAATTAATTAGTGATGTGGCAGCAGAATAGGTCATTTGGTGGCTATGTTTCTGGATTAATAATCCAGAGACCTGGGCTAATGATCCAGGGACATGGGTTCAAGTCCCACCAAGGCAGATAGGGAATTTAATTCCAGTTAAGTAAATAAATCTGGAATAAAAAGCCATTATCAGTAATGGTAGCTATGAAATTGCCCAGTTGACCTAAAAAAAGCACATCTGGTTCACTATTCCCTTTCAGGGAAGGAAAACACATGGAAATTTTGATAAAATAACACCATCAGGGCAGTTATGGATAGATAACAAATGCTGGCCACGTCAGCTACACTCACGAATAAGAAAATGACAACTCATCACCTTGTGTTCTTTCTCAGTGATCACTGTGATCACTGCTAATGAGTATGATTGTCCGCCAAACCAACTCTGTGTTGGGTCCTATGGGTCCTTGTATGTCTGATAAGCCTGAACCTTGAGCCATATCTTCCACCGCACACTTGGCAGGTGTTTGCGGGAGTTGGGTCCAGTCCTTGGATCCAAGATCACTGGTGTTCCTTTCTCAGGCTCCTTTCCCAGGCCTCCTCTTGCTGTCAAGTGTCCTTGAAGAATTGTGTCCTTTCAATGAGGAGGTCCCTCTAAGTAGGTCCCTTCTGAGAAAGGGGTGCTCAGGCGTTGAGGTCTATGTTGCATTTCTTGAGGTCAGCCTTCAGTGTGTCTTTACAGTGCTTCTTTTGTCCTCCTCTTGTCAGGCAGTCTTCCTTGAGATGGGTGGAGAAGATTTGCTTTGGCAGTTGAGTCTGTGATGTCCTCAGCATATGGCCGGCCAGTGGAGTTGGTTTCAGGTGATTATGGCCTCAATGCTGGTGCTCTTTGCTCCTTCAAGGATGCTGATGCCTGTCCTCCCAGCTGATTCAGAATCGCCTCTAACGCTCAGGAGAAGCAGTGTGTACCACCTACAAGATGCATTGTTGCAATTCACCAAAGATCCTTAGACAGCACCTTTCAAACACATGACCACTTCCACCTAGAAGGCCATGGGCAGCAGATATATGGGAACACCACCACTTGCCAGTTCCCCTCCAAACCATCCTGACTTGGAAGCCGCCGTTCCTTCACAGTCACTGGGTCAAAATCCTGGAATTCCCTCCCTAACGGCATTGTGGGTCAACCCACAGAACATGGACTGCAGCGATTCAACATGGCATCTCACCACCACCTTCTCAAGGGCAACTCGCGATGGGCAATAAATGCTGGCCAGCCAGCGACGCCCATGTCCCACGAATGAGTAAACAAAAATCTCACATTATAGAAAATCTGAACACTCAGCAGGTAAAGGGGTTGCTGGGCCATTGAGAAAGTAGTATTATTGGTCCAGTTGTTGATAATGTCATTGTTCATCAGGATAACTTGCTCTTAAATTCTTTCATGGGGAGGGAGGGGGCTGCTGTTTCTGAATTGGCAACAAACTTCCAAACTGCTTGCTCTAATCAACTCACAAGTGTTTTGGAGCAGAAACTACCGAGATCAATTTTTAAATTGATTACTTCCCTGGTGCAATGTACAAATCACATATGAGGGATGGTTGGTATTGTCTGACATCATTCAAGAAGAAAATTGATGCAGGTTTTCCATTGTTGAAAGATGAGAGGAAAATGTGCTTTTAGTGTAAGAGAGTCATTAGCAGCATGTTTATTAAGGCAATTTAGATGTTTCCCAACCTTAGATAAGTGAAGCAGCTTATTATTTATTGCTTATAACTCAACCAGAATATAAAATTAACCAGGAGCTTTGCAGATGTCATGCTTACAATTCCAAACATTTTCTGAATTTGATGAACGCATTTGAATGTTCTAGTTATAGGTCGTCCCTGCTGTGTATCAGGCAACGTGGTGGCACAGTGGTTAGGGCAGTACAATTACACAACGGTTAGCATTGCTGCCTCACAGCGCCAGGGGCCCAGATTCGATTCCCGCCTCGCGTGACTATCCGTGTGGAGTTTGCATGTTCTCCCCGTGTCTGCGTGGGTTTCCTCTGGGTGCTCTGGTTTCCTCCCAGAGCACACCTCCCAGAGCACTCCTCCCACACTCCAAAGATGTGTAAGTTAGGTGGAATGGCCATGCTAAATTGCCCTTTAGTCTCCCAAGATGTGTAGTTTGGGGGATTAGTGGGGTAAATACTTGGGGTTACAGGGAACAGGTCTGGATGGGATTGCCCCTTAGCGCCAAGGGGATTACGTGGGGTTACAAGGAAAGGGCCTGGTTGGGATTGTTGTCAGCGCACACTCGATGGGCTGAATGGCCTCCTTCTGCATTGTAGTGCATCACCTCTACGATAACCACTATCGTGTTGGCTAAGTTACATTTCTTGTTTTCCTACAGAGTATTTTCTCTTATAAAGGCAACACAGTGGCACAATGGTTAGGGTGGCATTGTGGCACAATAGTTAGCACTGCTGCCTCATGGCGCCAGGGATCTGTGCTCAATTCTAGCCTTGGATGACTGTATGTGTGGCATTTGCACATTCTCCCTGTGTCTGCGTGGGTTTCCTCCAGGTGCTCCGGTTTCCTCCCACATTCCAAAGATATGCAGGTTAAGTTGAGTGGCCATGTTAAATTTCCCCTCAGTGCCAGGGGGATTAGCAGGGTAAATACATGGGGTTGCAGGAAGGGGACGTGGGTGCATTTGTTGTCTCTGCAGACTCAATGGACCAAATGGCCTCCTTCTGCACCCTAGGGATCCCATGCTTCTATGAAAAGAGGAGAATTTAGTTAACAGTTGATTTTTCATGAGATTATTCTGTTGGAGTATGCGGACATTTTAAGTGGCCTGTGCGTTTTTGGTTGCATTGTACATTCTTTGCATGATATGGAAACTTTAACCTGGTACTATTAATAATGCAAAAACTGCTGCTGCTGCTTCAATTAATTCAATTTATATTGATGTTCAACCACGTAGAGGTTGAAATCCCAAGTGTCAGAAACTTAGATCTCTAATGGATCATTTAGTGGCCAAATGTGAAGAAAAGGGATGGGTCAGCATTCTTGCCATTTATTTGCCGCGTTTAGCAAATTTCACAGAATTTACAGTGCAGGAAAAGGCCGATCAGCCCAATTAGTCTCCGCAAGTTCTTATGTTCCAGTTGCAAATCTTCTCACTCCACTCCATCTAATTGTAATATCCATTTCTTATTCCCTCATGCTTCCCCTTCGTTGTGTCCATTCAACTCAATCACTTCATGTGTGGTAGCTATCTCACTTTTACATCACTCTCCAGGTTAAAAAAAAGGAATAAGAGCTGGAGTTGGCCTCTTGAGTCCTTAGGTAAGAGCAAAGAACAGTACAGCACAGGAATAGGCCTTCAGCCCACCCTTCCTGTGCCAACACATGGCACCTTTCTAAACTAAAGACCTTGTGCCTCTACATGGTCTGTATCTCTCTATCCCCCGCCTATTCATCTATCTGTCAAGATGCCTCTTAAATATTGCTATTGTATCTGCTTGTGCCACCTCCTCTGGCTGTGCATTCCAGGCACTTACCACCCTCTGTGTAAAAAAACTTGCCTCTCACAACTCCCTTAAATTTCCCCCCTTTTACCTTAAAGCCAGGTCTCTTAGTAATTGACATTTTTACCTTGGGAAAAACAGTCCCACTGTCCATAATATCTATGCCTTTCATAATTTTGTAAATCTCTATCTGGTCGCCTCCGACATTCAAGTGAAAACAAACCAAGTTTGTCCAATCTCTCCTCATAGCTAAAACCCTCCAAACCAGGCAACATCTGGGTAAATCTTTTCTGTACCTTCTCCATAACCTCTCACCCTCCTTGTAATGTGACAACCAGAACTGTGTGCAGTATGCCAAATGAGGCCAAAATAAAATTCTATACAGCTGCAACATGACTCGCCAATTTTTATACTATAAGCCCTCACTGATGAAGGTAAGCATGCTATACACGCTCTTGACCACCTTAATCACTTGTTTTGCCACTTTCAGGGAACTGTGGATGTGAACACCTAGATCCCTCTGTTAATGTTTCTAAGAGTGCTAAGGTGGGGCGGTACGGTAGCACAGTGGTTAGCACTGCTGCTTCACAGCTCCAGGGACCTGAGCTCGATTCCCGGCTTGGGTCACTGTCTGTGTAGAGTTTGCACATTCTCCTCGTGTCTATGTGGGTTTCCTCCAGGTGCTCCGGTTTCCTCCCACAGTCCAAAGATGTGCGGATTAGGTTGATTAGCCATGCTAAAATTGCCCTTAGTATCCTGAGTTGCATAGGTTAGAGGCATTAGTGGGTAAATATGTAGGGATATGGGGATAGGTCCTGGGTGGGATTGTGTTTGGTGCAGACTCAATGGGTCGAATGGCCTCTTTCTGCACTGTAGGGTTTCTATGATTTCTATGATAATTTCTAAGGGCTCTGTTATTTGCTCTATACTTCCCATGAAAGAGACCAGATGAGGGACTAAGGATACTACAAAGACCAGATATGTACACTGTACTCCAGGCTTGGTTTCACCAAAACCTTGTATAATTGTAGTAAGACTTCAATACTCTTATAGCCTAATCCCTTTATAATAAAGGTTAGCATACCATTTGATGTCCTAACTGCTCGGTAACTTTCTATGATTTGTGTGCAAAGACAGTTGAATATTTCCAGTCTCTCATATTTTAAAAAAATTATTAGAACATAGAACATAGAACATTACAGCGCAGAACAGGCCCTTCGGCCCATGATGTTGCGCCGACCAGTTTTTTTTAAAAAAAAACACTGACCCACTAATCTAAACCAATCCCTTTTCGTCCATAAACCTATCCACAGATCTCTTAAACGCCCCCAAACTAGGCGCATTTACAACCGCAGCAGGCAGGGCATTCCAATCCCTCACCACCCTCTGGGTAAAGAACCTACTCCTGACATCCGTCCTATAACTACCACCCCTTAATTTAAAGCCACGCCCCCTCGTGCTAGCATTCTCCATCCGAGGAAAAAGGCTATCACTATCCACCCTATCTAAACCTCTAATCATCTTATATGTTTCAATAAGATCCCCTCTTAGCCTCCTTCTTTCCAGCGAAAACAACCCCAAATCCCTCAGTCTCTCCTCATATGACCTCCCCTCCATACCAGGCAACATCCTGGTAAACCTCCTCTGCACCCTCTCCAAAGCCTCCACGTCCTTCCTGTAATGTGGGGACCAGAACTGCACACAGTACTCCAAGTGCAGCCGCACCAGAGTTGTGTACAGTTGCAACATGACGCTGCGACTCCTAAATTCAATCCCCCTACCAATAAACGCCAAGACACCGTATGCCTTCTTAACTACCTTATCTACTTGATTCCCAACTTTCAGGGATCTATGTACACATACACCTAGATCCCTCTGCTCCTCCGCACTATTCAAAGTCCTCCCATTAGCCCTATACTCAACACATCTGTTACTCCTACCGAAATGAATTACCTCACACTTCTCCGCATTAAACTCCATCCGCCACCTCGCGGCCCAGCTCTGCAACCTGTCTAAGTCACCCTGCAAACTATGACACCCTTCCTCACAATCTACCACACCACCGACTTTGGTGTCATCAGCAAACTTACTAATCCACCCAACTATACCCTCATCCAGATCATTAATAAAAATTACAAACAGCAGTGGCTCCAAAACAGATCCCTGAGGCACGCCGCTCGTAACCGAACTCCATGACGAATATTCACCATCAACCACCACCCTCTGTCTCCTATCTGCCAGCCAATTCCTGATCCAAGTACCTAGATTACCCCCAATCCCATACATCTGCATTTTCTGCAGAAGCCCACCATGGTGAACCTTATCAAACGCCTTACTAAAATCCATATATACCACGTCAACTGCCTTACCCCTATCCACCTCTTTGGTCACTTTCTCAAAGAACTCAATAAGGTTAGTAAGGCACGACCTACCTGCTACAAAACCATGCTGACTGTCTCTAATCAATTCATTACTCTCCAAATAACTATAAATCCTATCCCTAATAATTCTTTCTAAAACCTTGCCCACAACAGAAGTAAGACTCACCGGTTTATAATTCCCGGGGAAGTCTCTGTTCCCCTTCTTAAACAATGGGACAACATTCGCTGTCCTCCAATCTTCCGGTACTATACCAGAGACCAACGATGACCTGAAGATCAGAGCCAGAGGCTCTGCAATCACCTCTCTAGCCTCCCAGAGAATCCTAGGGTAAATCCCATCCAGACCAGGGGACTTATCTATTTTCAAGCCCTCTAGAATATCCAGCACATCCCCGGTTTCAACTGCAATACTTTCTATTTTACACCCCTGCACCCCAGTGTCCTCCACAGCTACATTCATGTCCCCCTGCATGAACACCGAAGAGAAATATTGGTTCAATGCCTCTCCAACCTCTTTCGGTTCCACACACAACTTCCCTCTACTGTCTATAACTGGCCCTAATCTTGCCCTAACCAACCTTCTGTTCTTGACATACCTATAGAACGCCTTAGGATTCTCCTTAATCCTATCAGCCAAAGTCATCTCATGTCCTCTTTTAGCCCTTCTTAACTCCCTCTTCAACTCCCTCCTAGCCAATCTAAAGCTTTATAATGCACTACCTGAGCCCTCAAGCCTCATCCGAACATAAGCCTCCTTTTTCTTCCTAACCAACGAATCAACTTTTTTAGTACACCACGGTTCCCTAGCCCTACCAAATCCTCCTTGCCTGACAGGGACATACCTATTGCAGACCCGCAGTAGCTGTTCCTTGAAAAAATTCCACATTTCGGACGTTCCCAGTCCCTGTAATCTCCTAGTCCAACCTATGCTTACATTTTTCCCACCAAAGTGGATAATTTCATGTTTCTCCATGTTATATTCCATCTGCCAACTTCATGCCCATTCAGTTTAAAGTCAATTGATTTGTGTCATAAGTAGGGCTTACATTAACACTGCAATGAAGTTGCTGTGAAAATCCCCTAGTCACCACACTGCGACACCTGTTTGGGTACGTGGAAGGAGAATTTAACACGGCCAATGCATCTAATCCACTTATCTTTGGACTGTGAGAGGGAACTGGAGCATTGGATGAAACACACACAGACCTGGAGAAAACATGCAGATACAGTGACCCAAGCTGGGAATTGAACCGGGGTCCCTGACGCTGTGAGGCAGCAGTTCTAACTACTGTGCCACCATGCTGCCCGTTCACTTAAGCTCTGCAAATCCTGTCACAGTTTCTTCACATTTTCCTTCCAACCAACGTTCTCATTCAACTCACCAGCAAACTTAGATGCATTATATGTAATCCCTTAATCTAAATCATTGATATAGATTGTAAATGGTTGGGGCCTGAGCAGTGATCCGAGTGCTCATTAATTACAGCTTGCCAACCTGAAAATAACCCTCTTATTTCTCCTCTCCCTTTTCTGACGGTTAACCAACTCTCACTCTGCGCTAATGTGTTAACTCCAATCCCACGAGCCTATCTGCAGACTTAACACATGCTTTTTCAAAATCCAATAACTCTACGCTGGTATCAGACAATGGGTGGGAATTGGGAGGTTAGAAACCTGGGAGCTAGTGGAGACAGATATCAGAGGTGTCAGACATGCAGGGTGGTGGGGATTTGACATGGGGGGATTGGAAGTGTCAAACATAAGTTGGGCTGGGTTGGTCATGGGGGTCGAGTTGGGCTGAGGGGTGAGGGTCTGTGGGGATTCACATCAGGCTGGAGGAGTCAAGTCGGGTGTGAGGGGAGAACTTGGGTCAGATCAGGTTGAATGGGTGTGGGCAAATAAAAAATGTGGGTGTGGTGTTGGAGTGGGGGAATGCTGTGGGGTGAGTGCCTAGTAGTGGGAGGGGGACAGGGAGGTTTGGGTGTGTGAGGGGAGTCCCAATGTGGGGACCAGTCTGGGTGTTTAAAACGGTTACACTGAAGTTAGAAGGGGTTTTAATTCTAACTTTTTCAGAATAACTATTAGCCTTAACAGAACCATACCGAGTTAGTGAATTAAATCACTTTATCGGATGGTTACCAGTGCAATGCAGTTTTCCAGGGGAAGGTAATGCTTCTGAACAATTGCCAAGTAAACCTTTAACTTCCTAGAGGGATTTCCCAGCGCATCTTTTGTGGTACTCCACAAATCCAGCACTGGGGCACCAGGATATTATGGGCCTCTCCAGACACTTCAGGTCCCCCAGTTCTGTTGCTAACATCAGATCCCAGCTGAAGTCATTCTCACTCTCCACCTTTTTTCTTGGTCACCGTATTTACAGCCCCACAGTGCCTCAGTTGTGTACGTTTCAGCTAGGATTTTCCAGCCCCATAAAGGCAGGACGCAAAAGATTTTCAGCAGGGGGGCTGGCAGATCCCAGCAAGGGAAATCCCACCCTTCGCTTCCTTGCATTGAAATCACTCCTCAGCCTCTTCCCTCCCATCACACCCTCACTGCTCCTTCTGTTCCCCTAACACTGTCCACCCTTCCTTCCCTTCACCCCACCACCGGTAACCATGGCTAGGTCGAATTCCCTGAAACCTCTTCCCTAAATCCTTCCGGTTCTTCACCTCTGTCTCACTTTGAAAACAACCTTTGAAATCCAGCACCTTGATGAAGCTTTTAATCCACATCTGGATCCTTTTTTTTCCCTCAAATCTGCAAAATGCCTTGAGATATTTTTGCTTTATGTTTGAAGTTATACATGAATGCAAGATGTTGCTGTTTACAAAATTGTCTACTAAAATCAAACATTTACTGTTGAGAATATTTTCTCTTCCAGGAAATGTGTTTTTTTTTCTCTATATGACATCAAAAGCCATTAACAAGTTGTTAACAAGGCCTTAAGAAGGCTTATTCTCCTTTGCTCTCATTACTTCCCTTTCAGCAATTTACCAATGAGAGGGAATGCTTTAAAGTAGCAATTATTGAAGAGTGCAATGATTCCCTTGCTTTTCCAGGTTGATTACACTTTTACCCTGCAAGAAATGCATAACCTCCCTTCTCCACTACCCTCTTCTCTCCCCACCAGATCACTGTGCAGTTCCTCCACTTCTCCCCAGTCATTGAGCCCGTCTCCCCATCCATCCCCCACAGTCTGAGCTGGCACGCAATTCCGACCCCCCTCCAGCTGCATTCCCCCCCACCACCCCTCCCAAAAACAGCCATTGCCAGCAGCCCCAGCTCAGTGGAGTTCTGGACCCGCAACTTCCTCAGTCAAAAGTGCATCTTAGACATTTGACCACCAAAAAGGAGAGGGGCTCGGTCAGAAACAAGAGGAAGAAAAGACTTTGGGTGACACCTGAATATTACAAGGCTGGTTACAAGAAAGTTTATTTATTAATCACAAGTAAGGCTTACATTAACACTGAAGTTACTGTGAAATTCCCCTCATCGCCACAGTCCGACACCTGTTTGGGTCAATGCACCTAACCAGCACATCTTTCAGAATATGGGAGGAAACTCATGCAGACATGGGGGGAATGTGCAAACTCCACACAGGCAGTGACCCAAGTTGGGAATCGAAGCTGGGTCGCTGGCACTGTGAAACAGCAGTGCTAACCACTGTGCACCATGCCACTCATGTGTGGTCACCTTTGAAATAAGGGTGACTTGTAACCTGGGTATTCTCAGAAGCAGATTTCTAATCTGGGCGGGGTGGATGAACAAAAGGATCTCAGAAGAAACGATGCATCAATCACTAGAAGTTGTGCCCTAGATTACCAAGACCTTAAATAAAACCCCGGACATTCTCTCTCCCACCTTTTTCCTTCGGGAAAAAGATACAAACATCTGAGGTCATGTACCAACCGACTCAAGAATAGCTTCTTCCCTGCTGCTGTCAGACTTTTGAGTGGACCTACCTCGCACTAAGTTGATCTTTCGCTATACCCCAGCTATGACCGTAACACTACTTTCGGCACTCTCTCCTTTCCTTCTCAGTGAATGATATGCTTTGTCTGTACATTGTGCAAGAAACAATGCTTTTCACCACATACTAACATATCTGACAATAATAAGTGAAATGAAATCAAAAATAAGCACTTGGCTGTATTTCTAGTGGATTAGATTTGAAAAGTAAGGTAGTTATGCTGACGCTGCATTGAACTTTTGATGGATCTGGTGCAATTCTTGGCCAAACTCCAGGATCAGGTTAAGAACCAATAATGTTTTGTTTAAATAGATAAAGTTTGAGATTCAAGTTCGGGACTGGGTTTTGGAATAAAGTCACAAGATTCCATAGGAACATAGGAATTAGGAGCAAAGGTTGGTAAATGGAGTCCTTTGAGCCTGCTCCGCCATTCAGTCAGATCATGGCTGATCTCTCCTGATCTCAAATCCACCTCCCCACCTGTTCCTCTTATTCCCTTATCCCTTTATGTATTAGAAAGATATCCATCTCCTTCTTGAAACTATTCAATGGTTCAGACTGCACCGCGGAATGGGGCAGCGAGTTCCATGAATTCACCATTGTCTGCATTTTAAATCTACCGTGACTTCTTGTTCTAGATTGCCTCATAAGAATAAACGTTTGGTCCACATTTACTTTATCAATCTCTTTAAAAATGTTATATCCCTCAATCAGATTCCCTCTCATCCTTCCAAAATCCATCGATTAAAAGCCCAAACTGTTCAATCTCTCCTCATACATCAACCTTTTCATCTCCAGAATCAATCTGGTGAACTTCCTCCGAACTGCCTCCAACGCCACCACATCCTTTCTCAAATAAGGAGACCAAAACTGGACACAATACTCCAGATGTGGCCTCACCAACACCCTATACAATTGCAACAACACTTCTCTACTTCTACACTCCAGTCCCTTTGCAATGAATGCCAGCATTGCATTTGCCTTTTTATTTATTCTGCCACCGCACACCAGCTTTCTGCGACAGGGTTCAAAGAAACTATAATAAAATTTACATTACAAGTTCAGGAAGATTAACCAATTTACAATATGTATCTTATACTCAAACATTCAGGGCAAATTTGAGGTACATGTAAATTATCAAATAAATTGTGAGTAAATTATAGATACAATCAAAACAGATTCCAGAGATTTCTCAACACATCATCCATACATTGGTCCAACTGTGAGTCAACCAATCTTTCTCAAGAGTGATTCCAGTCTCCACATTCAAAGATCTTGCCCTGGAATTGATTAGATTAGGATTAATTTCTCTGGCGTTCAGACAAATGAGGGGGTATTTCATCGAGCTTATAAAATTCTAACAGAACTAGACAGGATGGATGCAGGGAGGATGTTCCCAATGGTTGGGGGTGGGGGTTGGGAGTTGGGGGGGTGGGGGGGGAGGCGGTTCCAGAACCAGGGGTCAAAGTCATTCAGGGTTGACCATGTAGGGAAGAAATGAGGAGAGATTTCTTCACCCAAAGAGTGGTGAGCCTGTGGAATTCATTATCACAGGAAGTAGTTGATGCCAAAACATTGCATGTATGCAAGAGGCGGCTGGATATAGCACTTGGGGTGAATGGGATCAAAGGTTAGGCTATTGAGTTTGATGATCAGTCAAGATCGTAATGAATGGCGGAGCAGGCTCGAAGGACCAAATGGCCTTCTCCTGCTCCTATCTTATATGTTTCAATGAATTTTCTCAAAAGGTCGCTCCCTCCTGATGGTTTAAACAATGGCCCACCTCACAGGGTTTCAATATTGCCTTTCGAGATTCCTTCTCCTTGGACTTGTAACAGTAATGTGTAAGCACAATTACAGATTTATGGCCAAACACAACACCACTGTTCTAAATGGGTACCTTTGCCCCAGCAGCTCACACATCAGAGTCAGCCTGCAGCAGTGGTTTCCTGAATTTGGAGCCCATATCTCTGCTCCCTTCTTTTAACTTATTTAATAGGATCTGCCCCTTTTTCTGTGACAGTTCTGGATTGCAAACTGTTTCAAACTGACTGTCTCCAAGAAGAGCTGTTCATGAACCCTTGAATAGATTTGGTGACCTTTCAAAACATTTCCTCTACCCTTTTTACTAGGCCAATGCAATAAGCAATTGAACATCCTGATCGTTAAATGTTACAGTCTCCACAGCCTGCTAATTTAACATCCAGGGACACACAGATCAATAGATTTCATGACAGATCTGCAAAATTCTATTCACCATACTGTCAAGTTGATATAGGATCATTGCAAAGGGTACAGAGAAGATTTACAAGGGTGATATCAGAAATGTGTGATTATTCATATCAGAAAAGGATTGATGGCTGGGTCTTGTTTTTTGAGGGGTGACCTAATAAAATCCTTAAAATTTTGGAAGGTCCATTCATTCCTCAGAATTGACGAATACCGCACTGTTACATTGAATTTATTTTATTGAGCAGAATTTAAAATGAACACATTACAGAGAATTTAAAAAAAACTAGGAGAGAGAGAGAGGGAGTGGGAGAGATACTAGCAAAAGCTATAGACCTGAAACAGATTTGACCCAAACCTCATTGAACACACATGGTTGTATACAGAATTATAACCTTTCCATTCCCTGTGTTATGAAATAGCTTGGTACAAGCTGTGTCTCTAACTTCGATAAATAATTTGCAGCTGTGGCCATGAAAAGCTTTGTTTTGGCTTATGAGAAAACTGTTTCTGCTAGCATTGTACCTTCAAAGAACGCAGTCAATTTCTCAAGCTAATCCCAGCATGCCTGCAGAGTTCAAAATGCGGCCAAGTAAACTTTAAAAGCTTAGCATTTAAGTGTAATTGCATAAGCAGAAATATCTTAAAATGAAGCAAACCATTCACAGGATCCACAACAGAAGGTTTTGATAGAGTGGATAGTTTAAGAATATGATACAGAATGCCTGTATAGGTTTGGTTAAACGAATGCCTCAAATTTACTGTTAAAAATTTATTGATGAAAGAACTGATTGTGATCATATTTATGGTACATTTAGGTGTGCTTCATGATTCAAGGACAGTTGCACAACCATTTATATGTTGTTAAAACTTTATGTTTTAAACCACTCCATTGCTTTCAAGTTTAAATTTTGCAAATGAGGCTACTGGATAAGACCATAAGACATAGGAGCAGAATTAGGCCACTCAGCCCATCAAGCCTGCTCTGCCATTTAATCATGGCTGATATTTTTCTCATCTACATTCTCCTGCCTTTTCTCTGATCCCCTTATTAATCAAGAACCTATCTATCTCTGTCTTAAAGACACTCAATGATCTGACCTCCACAGCCTTCTGTGACAAAGAGTTCCACAGATTCACCTTTCTCTGGCTGAATAAATGCTTCCTAGAATCCTACAGTGCAGAAAGAGGGAGATATTTCAAATTCTTTTTTTATTATTAGTGTGACAAGTAAGCTTACATTAACACTGCAATGAAGTTACTGTGAAAATCCCCTCGTCGCCACTTTCCCGTGCCTGTTTGGGTACACTGAGGGAGAATTTAGCATGGCCAATACAGCTAACCAGCACGTCTCTTGAACTGTGGGAGGAAACTGGAGCACCCAGAGGAAACCCACACAGACACGGGGGAGAACGTGCAGACTCCACACGGACAGTGACCCAAGCTGGGAATCGAACCCAGGTCCCTGGCGCTGTAAGGCAGCTGTGCCATAAAACAAATCAAATCACTTTGATGTAGTCACTATCATTCCGTAGCCAAGTGCAGCACTCCACTTTGTGCAGAGCAAGATACCACAAACACCTGAGAATGGAATGGTTACTTTATTGGTGCTTTGTAGGTTAAAAGAGAAACATTAACCAACATCACTGATACAATACCCTGCTGTTGTTTGAACAGCGCCATGTAGAATTGGGTTAGTAACTCATCGCAGAACAATAACTCTACCAGCTGCATCTCCTTCTGCAGTCCATTGATTATTTGCTGGATACTTGTTAAATAACAGTTAAACAAGGTTGGAACTCAAAAAGGAAGGGTAGCTCGAGTATCCACAAGATCACTTCTAACTTAATGGGAAGAATTGATAGACAATTTGCTGACTCAAGGAACACATGAGGCATCAGATAGACAGAAGACATCACTCCAGGTTAGTTTCCAGTATTGAAACACCGATGGCAGTTCACAGCCAGTATGATTAATTTGCCTAATTGGCTGATACAGGCATTGTTACATTTGTTGTGGCATAGCCCCTTTCAGGGAACAGGTCAGATGACATGTGGTTTGGGGGTGAGCTGTTGGGGTCTACCCTGAGTGGGCAGTCAACCTTTGGAATATGGAGTGATGTAATAAGCCTCCGGAGGCAGACACCCCTTCACCATCCCTTCCTTTTATTTACAATTCCAACAGAGGTACACAGAGTGCTCGCAATCAGCAGTCTACCTTCAGGAGTGCCAGAGGAACCGACACTCCTAATGAAATACAAGAAGAAGACTCCCTGATTGGCCCATCAATTGACTCCTTAATCAGAGAGTTCATAGCTGTGATTGTCCCCAAAGTGCTGAACTGGTGGGAAAACTGTTCTAAATCCCGACTGTTTTGTCAGTTCAGCTTCTCACCTGAATCTCCACACTCTGTGCACTGCAGAGGTCCCATTTGTGAATATCATTAAAAACCTGGGGGGGGGTGGGGTGAGCCTATTCGTACCAGAGTCCGACAGTTCTGGAACTCTGCGCGTGCGCAGTGGCCCCGATCTGTCAGACTCCCCGTTTGCTCGCCAGCCCGATTGCTGGCCAACCCGGGACCACCACAGTGCTGCCCATCCAGCTCCCCCCCCCCCGGCTCAATCATGGCCTCCACAAAAGTTCCCAGGCCAGTCATGATCCCCTCCATCCCGGAGCTTCCTGATGCGCAGCCCACACCCCCCAACAATTATGATCCCCCCATCCCCCCTCATCACAGCAGAACCCACCCCCTACTGACACCATCCCCCCGGGGTCAAATTCCCCCCCCCCCCCCCAGCAAACCATCCTCCACCCAGCCCACCCCAAACACTCCCCTCCCTCCATCCCAGAACAATCCTGTCTACAGAGTGGCGTGGGATCCCCGCATTCCCACCAATTGCCCCCAGGGCCTGCCCACAATAGGCACTGCCCCTTAGCACTACCCAATGCCCAATAGGCAGTGCCCAGGTGCCCCCAGGGCATGAAGACTTTGCCCATTGGGCAGTACCAGGGGCACAGGTTGGCACTGCCAGGGGGCACCACTCCTCGGTTCCTGACCCGCTGCGGGGCCCCGATTGCCCCCCTTCAATCCGGTGGGGTCTCCCGCCAGTTCCCCTGAACCCTGCCAGAATGAAGTACCCCCGACGCAGTGGAAGATTCAATCAGGACCTGAAAGTTCTCGATAATGAACTGCTAAAAATATTTACAATACATTTAAAACAGATTCAAATGACTTACCTGCATTCCCACCATTTCCAGCGTGGTTTGATGAGTGACTGTTCTCCGGCTCTGGGAATTACACATGCGTTTCCGGCACATGGCCACATCCCGGTACAAGGCCGGTGGCGCGCATCTCCCACCGCAACCTGCCAGGAAAGTTGTGGGTCGTGACGAGAGACTCACGTCGGCCCATGTTCCAATAGGCCAACCTCAATGGCCTGATTGAAGTTATTACAAGTGACTGGACGGAATAAAAGATCTGTGACCCCTGACACCTGGCTGTGGAGTAGTCATTCAGGAAATACCTTAGTACTCAGTGATTTGATGGGCTGAATGGCCTTCTTCTGCGCGGCTGAGATTCCCATCAAAGTGCTGAATGAGCTCCTTGCTGTCTGGCCTGGCAGATCTGAGGTGAGCAGCCACCGTCTAATCTTTCAGGTTTCTGACATTTTCTCCGGGGACTTCTGGGGACTTGGAAGGAAGCAGGAATGTCTGCTCAGCACAGAATCGACATGAAAGGCTGTCCCCAGCTGTCACCATCGGAATTGGTTGGCAGATTTCGCAATCAACCAGCGGGACCTGCTCCACTGTGCCAATTATAGATGGAGTGTCAGTAGACTCTACACCACAAGCTACTGAGCCAGCAAAATAGTTTATGATTGTCTGTGATTTTGAAAGGAGCGAACCCTGCAGTTTGTTCCTTCTTGACACTGGAACCAACTGCAGAGAAATGAATCTGTCGCATTTAGTTTGTAAATGTTAAAATGTAACTGGTGGCAACTTCTTATTGGATATAACGTATCCAATGGTATCAAGCTTTCAGGATCAGCTGAGCCAGTAAACCATGGAATCAGTGACAGAATGATGTGATGGTCAGCTGACTCATTATAAATAAGAACCTGTTGGGAATTTTGGGGAGCTTGGATTAGCCCAGGGAGAGGCCCCAAGTTTGGAGTGATGAATTTTCTTTATTAAACCCTATCTTTGATTTATAAGTTGAAGCAAGTTTTGTTATATTTTTATTGTCTGCATTTAAAGAAATGAAGAAATTGTAAAATCCAGAAACTTGAGAACAAAATCTCGGCTGACACTTTGGTGGAGTGCTAAGAGTGTCGTACTATTGGAGTAGCTGTGTCTATCGGATGGGATGATAAATCAGCTCTCTCAGGTGAATGTGAAAGATTCCGTGACACTATCTCAAAGAGGATCAGAGCTGATTCCCTGCTGTGCATGCTGATAGTTATCCCCCATTCAATTATCTGCTGGAGCTCGCTCTGAGCAAATTGGTTTCCACATGTTCTACATTGCAGCAGTGACCACACTCCAAAAAACACTGCAAACCAATTTGAAATGCTCTGAGGCTATAAAAGGCACTACAAAAATGCAAGTTACTACTTTAAGTGTATTGACTTTAAATCTGAAACCACAACAGCGGTGCTTTAATTTTGATTTTTTTGATTTGATTTTTTTTAATTTGATTTATTATTGTCACATCTATTAACATAAAGTGAAAAGTTTTGTTTCTTGCGCACTATACAGACAAAGCATATCATTCATAGAGAAAGAAACGAGAGAGTGCAGAATGTAGTTTTACAGTCATAGCAAGGGTGCAGAGTAAAATCAACTTAATGCAAGGTAACTCCATTCAGAAGTCTGACGATAGCAGGAAAGAAGCTATTCTTGAACCAGTTGGTACATGACCTCAGACTTTTGTATCTTTTTCCTGATGGAAGAAGGAGAAGAGAGAATGTCCGGGGTGCCTAGGATCCTTGATTATGCTGGCTGCTAGTCTGAGGCAGCAGGAAGTGTAGACAGAGTCAATGGATGGGAGGCTGGTTTGCATGATGGATTGGGCTACATTCATGACCTTTTGTAGTTCCTTGCGGTCTTGGACAGAGCAGGAGCCATACCAAGCTGTGATACAACCAGGAATAATGCTTTCTATAGTGCATCTGTAAAAGTTGATGAGCGTCATAGCTGACATGCTAAATTTCCTTAATCTTCTAAGAAAGTTGAGGCATTTACAAGGTTTTAAGGTTATTGCTTATAAAGTTCATTTTCTTTAAAAATCCAAAATTCTGGAATACAAGAGGAAAGTACATGAATTACAGAGTGATTCTGTCAACACAGGCAAATCTAGGTTAATGATCCTGGTGCTGATACGTTGGCTGGAATTTTACTGGCATACCTGCCCTAGAACCGGGGTGGACAAGTGTCGCAGAACGGCATTCTCCTTTTGCCTTAGGCGGGAACTTATGAGCCTCAGTCAGGCGTGCTGACTTTGAGTTCCAATGAAAGCCCCTGGAAAATCCATGGAATGGGGCCATCACAGAGTGTATGGCAGGAATCATCTGCCTGTGGCATCTGACAGTTTAACCATTCCCTCTCCCTGCCATTACCACCCCAACAGGAGTTCATGGAGCTAGTGTGGAGTACCACAAGTAGCATATCTTTGGAACAAAAACAGAAAATGCTGGAAAATCTCAGCAGGTCTGACAACATGGGGAGAGAAAAAAGCCAATGTTTCAAATCTCAGTGACCCTATGTCAGAGCTCACCTAGACTTGAAACGTTGGTTCTATTCTCTCCCCACAGATGCTGTCAGGCCTGCTGAGATTTTCCAGCATTTTCTGTTTCTGCTTCAGATTCCAGCTTCCGCAGTATTTTGCTTTTATCTCAGATCTTTGGAGGCATTTTGGACATCTGCCCTGCCTTTCAACCTCTGCAGAACAGAGATCAGAGCTACTGGTTGAAACTAACTTGGCCTGGATTTGGCAGTGCTGAGCCTTATCCCAGCAAGGCAAAGGAGGAATAGGCTACACTTAGCAGCCACCAGTGTTAGGAAGTTATTGGCAATACTTAAAAGGAAATTGCATCCACGTCCATTTTTTATTGAAGAGCGGGAGGGCGAGTGGAACAAAGGCATTTCAGGTTGGCTATCATTAAATTTATGGTGGTACTTCACAAATTTCCTGCCACACTGTGTTTTCAATCTCCCTTTCTCCAACTTTGAGACTCTCCTTAAAATTTACCTATTTGACTAAGCATCAGGTGGCTCTACCACTGTTATCTTAGACAGTTTGTTGTCAAATCTGGCCTGGTAACATAGAACATAGAACACTACAGCACAAACAGGCCCTTCGGCCCACAAGTTGCACCAATCATATCCAAACCTACCAGGCCTATCTATAACTCTCAGTCCCATTAAATCCCATTTACTCATCCAGAAGTCTCTTAAAAGACCCCAGCGAGTTTGCCTCTACCACCACCCACAGCAGCCGATTCCACTCACTCACCACCTTCTGAGTGAAAAACTTACCCCTAACATCTCCTCTGTACCTGCTCCCCAGCACCTTAAACCTGTGTCCTCTCGTAGCGACCATTTCAGCCCTGGGAAATAGCCTCCGAGAATCCACCCTAGCTATACCTCTCAACATCTTATAAACCTCTATCAGGTCACTTCTCAACCTACGTCTCTCCAAGTAGAAGAGACCTAGCTCCCTCAACCTATCACTAGCTCCCTCAACCTAACACTCCCCTGAAGTACTTTCTGACATCTTCAGTACATTAAAAGTGTTACATGGATGTGAGTTATTGTTATGCAGATATGAACTATATGTTTCAGACTTTTAGAATCATAGAATCCCGAAAGTGCAGAATGAGGCCATTCGGCCCATTAAATCGGCACCAACAACAACTCCAATCAGACCCCTATTCTAGTAATCCCACATTGTTACCCCACTAATCCCTCTAACCTACGCATCCTGGGACACTAAAAGGCAATTTAGCATGGCCAATCAACTTAACCCGCACATTGTTGCAGTGTGGAAGGAAATTAGAGCAGACACGGGGAGAACGTGCAGACTTCACACAGATAGTGACCCAAGCCGGGAATCGAACCCAGGTTCCTGGAGCTGTGAGGCAGCAGTGCTAAGCACTGTGTATTGTACTAACATTTTTAGGTTTGTCATTCTGAACTGATCTGCTGGTAATGTAGTTTTCCAAGTAAATTTGTTCGGGAACTAGGCAAGGAAATGTTTTAAAAAGATAAAGATACAGTTCATCATTATTATCATCAATTGTCAAAAGGAAAATTTGCATTTATATTGCACCTTTCACAATCCCAAAACTTTCCCAGGTACTTTTTTGGATGTTGTGATGCAGGAAACATGGCACCCAAGTTGTTTCTTGCACACTACACAAAAAAAGCATATCCTTCATAGAGAAGGAAAGGAGAGAGTGCAGAATGTAGTGCTACAGTCATAGCTAGGGCATAGAGAAAGAGCAACTTAATGCGAGGTAACTCCATTCAAAAGTCTGACGGAAGCAGGGAAGAAGTGCTTCTTGAATCAGACCAAGGAACTCCCACTCACCTGATGAAGGAGCAGCGAGCTCTCCGAAAGCTAATGGCTTTTGCTACCAAATAAACCTGTTGGACTTTAATCTAGTGTTGTGAGACTTCTTATTGTGTTTATCCCAGTCCAACGCCGGCATCTCCACATCATGATTACCATCAACACTGCAAACTGTCGGCCCCAAGTGGAGAGGATCTCCAAGGAGATCACGCATATTGAAATTTCTACAAAGATGCAAGAAAGCAGACAAGATACTGAAAGGACTACAGATCACAAACTCACTCAGGTCAACTTATAACATAGATTACGCTGAGAGACTTTGCCGTCACACCTCTCTTACACTCCTCAACCACCTCACACACTAGCTCTACATCCTGGAAACCAAGATAGAGTCCATATTCTCAACGTGTGCTCAGGATGCAGACCAGCTGTGAAACTCTGCCAAGCAGATGAGACAACGGAACTACACCATCTACGTGCACACCAAGAACAGGAAACCTAAGAAACTCGGCATCACAAGCAGCAGCAACCAAGCATCCCCTGGTACCACAGTAGAAAACAGTATCCCCGCAGGAAAATCCATTGACAACTTGTCGAACCACACACTTCAACCAGATGAAACCAAAGTTCTCAGCCGAGGGCTCAATTTCTGCCCCACCACCAAAATAGACCCTATCAGTCTCACAGCAGACACGGAGGAATTCATCAGGCGAATAAGGCCCAAGAGGCCAACAGCGAACACAATGTGACAGCCAATGAACTGGAACAGCCGACAGAGAGATCCGCAGTGCAGTAACTGAACAGGAAAGAGTCTCCTTCGGAAGGCTGCTGCTTGACACGTATGCCCAAGCCGTCAGGAGGTACGTCAACACCAGATTCATTAATCACACTCACAAGACAGGCCCGAACATCACCCAATCACAACGCAACGCCATCCGCGCTCTCAAGACCAACCGCAACATTGTCATCAAACCAGCAAACAAAGGAGGGGCCATCGTCATACTGAACAGAACTGATTACTGCAAAGAAGTGTACCGACAACTGAACAACGAGGAATATTACAGACAGTAACCCGCAGATCTGACCAAAGAACACAGCCGTCAACTCAATAGACTGATCAAGACCTTTGATCCGGACCTTCAGAGCTCCCCTCTGTGCTTTCATCCCATGTAGTCCCCATGTTGGAGATCTCTGCTGCCTCGCAAAGATACATAAGGCAAACACACCCAGCCGTCCCATCGTATTGGGCAATGGGACCCTGTGCGAAAACCTCTCCGGCTACATCGAGGCCATTCTGAAGCCCATTGTACAAAGAACCCCCAGCTTTTGTCGCAACACTATAGACTTCCTACAGAAACTCAGCGCACATGGAGCAGTCGAACCAGGAGCACTCCTCTTCACAATGGATGTCTCGGCGCTCTACACCAACATCTCCCACAACGACGACATTGCTGCAACTGCCTCAGTACTCAACGCTGACAACTGCCAATCTCCAGATGCAATTTTACAACTCATTCACTTCATCCTGGACCACAATGTCTTCACCTTCAAAAACCAGTTCTTCATCCAGACACATAGAACAGCCATGGGGACCAAATTTGCACCTCAATATGCCAACATCTTCATGCACAGGTTCGTGCATGACCTCTCCACTGCACAGGACCTTCAACTGATGCTATACGCTAGATACATCGATGACATTTTCTTCGTTTGGACTCATGGTGAACAATCACTGAAACTATATGATGACATCATCAAATTCCATCTCACTATCAGACTCATCATGGACTACTTTATGGAATCGATTGTATCCTTGGACACATGCATCTCCATCAAGGACAGTCACTTCAGCACTTCACTGTACCGCAAGCCCACAAATAACCTCACGATGCTCCACTTCTCCAGCTTCCGCCCTAAACACATTAAAGAAGCCATCCCCTACAGACAAGCCCTCTATATACACAGGATCTGCTCAGATGAGGAGGATCGCAACAGACACCTCCAGACGCTGAAAGATGCCTTCATAAGAACAGGTTATGCCACTTGACTCATTGGTCACCAGTTCCAACGCACCAAAGCGAAAAACCGCACCAACCTCTTCAGAAGACAAACATGGAGACGGCGGACTGAGTACCTTTCATCGTCTAGTACTTCCCCAGAGCGGAGAAGCTATGGCATCTTCTCCAGAGCATTCAACATGTCATTGATGAAGACGAACATCTCACCAAGGTCATCCCCACACTCCCACTTCTGGCCTTCAAACAACTGCACAAGCTCAAACAGACCATTGTCCACAGCAAACTACCCAGCCTTCAAGAGAACAGTGACTACGACATCACAGAAACCTGCCACAGCAACCTCTGCAAGACATGCCGGATCATCAACATGGATGCCATCATCTCACACGAGAACACCATCCACCATACTCTTGCAACTTGGCCAACATTGTCTACCTGATACGCTGCAGGAAAGGATGTCCTGAAGAACTGGGGAGACCATGCAGACGCCACGACAATGAATGAATGAATGCTGCTCGACAATCACCAGGCAAGAGTGTTCTCTTCCTATTGGGGAACACTTCAGCGGTCACAGGCATTCAGCCTCTGATATTCGGGTTAGCGTTCTCCAAGGCGGCCTTCACGACACACGACAGTGCAGAGTCACTGAGCAGAGACTGATAGTCAAGTTCTGCACACATGAGGACGGCCTCAACTGGGATCTTGGGTTCATGTCACACTATCTGTAACCCCCATGACTTGCCTGGGATTGCAAAATCTCACTGACTGTCCTGTCTGGAGACAATACACATCTCCTGTGCTTAACACTTTCTCCACTCTCATTGTCTGTACCTTTGAGACTTGATTACCTAAACATTTGCATTCCAAGCATTATTTTGTAAATTGAGTTTGTGTCTTTATATGCCCTGTTTGTGAATAAAACTCCCACTCACCTGACAAAGGAGCAGTGCTCTGTATGTTGGTGGCTTTTGCTATTAAATAAACCTGTTGGACTTTAACCTGTGTTGTGCGACTTCTTATTGTGTGTAGCTAATTTGTGCACAGCACGATCCCAAAACACCAGCGTGATAACGGCCAGCTAATCTGATTTGGTGATGTCGGCTGAGAGATAAGTATTGGCCAGGATGCCAGGGAAAATCCCCTGCTCTTCGTCAAAATAGCCCCATGAAGTCCCCATCTGAGATGGAGTCAGGGCCTCTCATCCAAGAATGCACCTTCCACAATGCAGCCTAACCCTAAACACCCCACGTGAGAAAAAAACTAACAGGGGTTATAATGTATAAGAGAAAGAAAAGGCCCAGGAAACAAGAAGACAACAAGCCATAATATAAGGACGGTGCTTCAGAGGGGGCGACAAGGGTTGGATGTGAGCCAAAAGAAAAGTGGCAGAGTATGAACAAAAAGGGGACAAGTCCTCTCTCTGTCTGACCCCGAAAACCTTGGATGGTTTGTATTTTTGTGGTAAAGTCATCAGGAGCGCACAGCAAAAATCATCTGCATTTCAAAAGGGTGTGGGTATTAAAGAAACAGCTGTGCATACCCTGTTTCCTCTTCACATTTTCAGTTTTTTTTTAAAACTTCTTCATGCATCCAGTTCAGCTGTGTAAGGAGAGAGCCATAAACACTTGGAAACATAATCTAATCACTTGTGTTTTGCATCACATGGAACTTAATCAGCACAACATATTTACCACATTTCCCTTCAGTAAATACTTGACAACCTCGAGCCTGCATGTGATCCTGACCCTGCGTTCTGCTGACTTGGGCTGCTTCATTATTGCAGGGTCAGTATTACGAATGGATTGGTAGAATTGTCAGCGATCAGCCTCATTTCTCACCTGAAGATGGAGCGAAGGGCATTAATGAAGCAACTGAAGAAGCTGGGGACAATCTGGCAACAACCTCCTCGGGAAAGGTTGACTGCCTTTTGACAAGAATGACCATCTTCCTCTGCATCAGTTGCAAAATCATTTTCCCTTTTGACCCCTCCTCCCATTCAAGCTTAGCTTGGTGAAGTTCATTGATGTCAAATGCAACTGACTTTGATATTCAAGGTAATTCTCTAGGACCCTCTCCCCCTCCGACCCTGCACCCCCCCACTGGAATTCAGCCCATTTCCCCATCTGGTTGAGAGCCAAATAGCTCTGACAGGAACTGAATCTTAGTGCATGGGCCTTTGCAGGTGAAAATCTAACAGTGCTAATGGTGGCTTTATTTCACTCAGAGCTCAATGATAGCCTGATGCTTGCTGGGCTGGAGTTATCCTGGTTGGTGGGTAGGGCTTGGCTTGCGAATTCTACACATTGGCACCAATTTTCACCACAAAGAAAAGCCTCTCCACCGTTGTGAAAATTCCGGAAATGTGAGGAATTTCTAAGTGGCACACCATCTTTGCAGGGTTGGGAACTGGAGTTGAATCAGAGTTCACACGTACATGACTCATGGAGGCAGCCAGTTATTTTAATCACCAGCTATACTGCAGATGTGGTTTGCTAATGCCAGTTAGGGAAGGAATCTTAACATGGTCTGGCCTACATGTGACTCCAGAGCCACAGCTATGTGGTTGACTCGCAACTGCCCTCTAAACACAGACAATGAGGGATGGGCAATAAATGCTGGCCAGCCAGTGATGCCCATGTCCCATAAATGAATCAAATAAAAATATAGATGAGAGTTTTAACAATAAAAAATACATAGGTAAAGATGTCACAAAAGGGGAACTAGTTGGTTAGTTCTTACATTATCCTGTTGGATTTATGAATCAATTCAATGAATATGGTATTTTTTTTTATAACACAAACAGCAACTTATGCAAATCAAGTCATCCACTGTAATGGTGTGGAACAAACTTTAACCAAATGCAATGTTCCATCAGATGGCTTGAAATAATTTTATAATAGTTTCGTTTCAGAACCAAGTTAACAGCAGAGACCAATTTGCATAGCCCCAGTTGCTTGAATCTGACTAATACAATGATACATGTTCTGTTCATTATATAGCCCTGCAAAGTATTTGAAACAGTGAAAATCAGGATGTGCAAGGGACCTTAATTAGACAGACGCAGAGAGCTCAGAAGGCTATAGACTGATTACAGAGATAGGGAAGCATGGAGGGACTTGGAAACAAGAGGAAAATCTTAAAATTTAACTACAGGAGTAATTTGTGAGCAGGACTTTATGGGAGCAAGGATACAGGCAGAGGAGATATGGATAAACTCAAATAAGGCTGCAAATACTGATGAGGGAACATGCTAGGCTCCGTCAGTCAGATTAATCTCCAACTATACCGACCAAATTCTAACAAACTAACTCCCATCAGCTGGTTATATCAAAACGCCAACAAATATGTGTCACGGGAGGGAGGGTGTTAGATTCCTGTACCAGTTCTGGGGAAGGGCAGGTTGTGCAAGTTACACATCAACAGCATTGGGACCAATTCTCTCTCAGGGCAGCTTGCCCTGGTATTTGAGGAAGGGGTAAAGGTATTAACTTGTGACTGGGAACCATAACTTAGCATTAGAGAGACAGGGTCCGACTACAGCAAGAAATAGTATGATATTTGGTGAGATCAGACTGAGAGAGAATGTAATTAGATCTAAATTAAGTTTGCGCCAGGGACCCCGGGTTGATTCCCAGCTTGGGTCGCTGTCTGTACGAAATCTGCATATTCTGCCTGTGTCTGTGTGGGTTTCCTCCGGGTGCTCTGGTTTCCATCCACAGTCCGAAATACGTGCTGGTTAGATGGATTCGCTACACTAAATTCTTCCTCTAAGTACCTACTCAGGCACTGAAATGTGACAACTGGGGGATTTTCACAGTAACTTAATTGTAGTGTCAATGTAAGCCTACCAGTGACTAATAAATAAACTTTAACTTTATGTATATGCACAAAGTGTGGCAAATAATATTGTTGAGGTAGCTAGGTAATATGGCATTAATGGACTCAAGAACAGGCAGGACTACATTGGGTATCAAGTAATTCTGATGCATAACAATCAGAAAAGATAGGGATGGAAAGAAATGAAGAGGGTGGTTGGATTGATTCAGGAGAACATTACATTGATGGAGAGAAAGGATGTCCTGGGAAGGAAAGGGGAAAAAGGTGGGGGGGGGTGGTTGGTTTTGGTCAAGACTAGAACCTATTTGGTTGGAAACATAGCAGTGCCTCTAGACTGGTGGATATGTTCTATAGGCCACCAATCGGTGAAAAAGATAAAGTATAGCAACTTTACAAGGCGGTTAGAGATAGGTACAAGAACCATGGAGTTGTTATAATAGGTGGCTTTTAAATAATCTCCAGTGGAGATTCCACATTCAGCAGATAACATCCGAAGCAAACAGGGTTCTTGTATTTCTGAGCAGGAACTTTGGTATTGTAACAAAAATATAGTTATCAACATGCTACAGTGCAGAGGGACCTGGGGGTCCTTGTGCATGAATCGCAAAAACTCAGTCTGCAGGTGCAGCAGGTGATCAAGAAGGCGAATGGAATGTTGGCCTTTATCACGAGGAGAATAGAATATAAAAGCAGGGAGGTCTTGCTGCAACTGTACAGGGCACTAGTGAAGCCGCAACTGGAGTATTGTGTGCAATTTTGGTCCCCTTATTTACAAAAGAATATATTGGCCTTGGAGGGAGTACAGAAAAGGTTCACCAGGCTGATACCGGAGATGAGGGGGTTAGCTTATGAGGAGAGATTGAGTAGATTGGGCCTGTTCTCATTGGAGTTTAGAAGACTGAGGGGCGATCTTGTACAGACATGTAAGATAATGAAGGGGCTAGATAGGGGAGAGGTAGAGAGATTCTTTGCACTTAGAAAGGAAACCAGAACTAGAGGGCACAGCCTCAAAATAAGAGGTGGTGGGGGGGGGGTCAGTTTAGAACAGAGTTGAGGAGGAACTTCTTCTCTCAGAGGGTGGTGAATCTTTGGAATTCTCTGCCCGTTGAAGTGGTGGAGGCTACCTCGTTGAATATGTTTAAGTCACGGGTAGATATATTTTTGATCGATAAGGGAATTAAGGGTTATGGGGAGAAAGCGGCAAAGTGGAACTGATCCACTTCAGATCAGCCATGATCTTATTGAATGGCAGGGCAGGCTCGAGGGGCTAGATGGCCTACTCCTGCTCCTATTTCTTCTGTTCTTATAACATAATCTGCAGGCTTTTTCCTCCAGTGAGCGAGGACCCTTTAACATGCTCAATCATGGTGAAGCCTGAAAAATTAATTGGAGTTTACAGCAATGTAGTAGCTATGGCTCGGTTGTTAGCACTCTTCTCTCTGAATCAGACGGATTCAACTTCCACTCCGGAGACTCACACACAAAATCTCGCCTGGAACACAAGTGCCATAATGAGGGAAAATCACAGTGTAATAGGTGACATCTTTGAATGAAACCTTAAACCAAGGCCTTAATCAGCTCTAAGGTGGAGCCAAAAATCCCATAGATCTATCGTGAAGAAAAAGTAGATGAAACAGAAAGAGAAAATGCTGGAAAGTCTCAGCAAGTCTGACAGCATCTGTGGAGAGAGAATAGAGCCAATGTTTTGAGTCTGTATTACCCTTTGTCAAAGTAGTTGAGGTCTTCGCTGTGTTGAGTCCAATATTTACTCCTTACTTAATATCACATAAATTGTTTGGTCATTATTACTCTTTGTGGATCCTTGACATGCACATTAACTGTTATGTGTAATGAGGCCATTGAGATTGGCTTTGGAAACACAAACTCTGTGATTAAGGAGTTATTTGACGATCCAATTAAAGAGTCTTTTGCTGGGAGTGTCAGTTCCTCTGGCACTCCCAAAGGTAGACTGCTGACTGATAGCACTCTGTGTACTGCTGTTAGACTTGCAAATAAAGGGATTTTGGTGAAGGGACTTCTGCCTGTGAAGATTTATTACATTATATTTACTGTTTCACAACAGCATCATTACTTTCAGAAGTACTTCATTGGCAGTAATGCGTTTTGGGACAACCTAAATATGTAAGAAGTCTCTATTTTAAATACGGCCCGTAATGTTGTATTCATTATTCTTCCATTCTGTCAGATATCTGTAAATTCTCAAGGTCAGTGTCCCTAATGATACAATCTCGATTCTATTTAAGTCTCAACACTTCTTTATAAAAGAAACACACTGGGAAAAAAGATCCATTAGGTATTGAAGAGAATTGTTGGAATGAGATTTACTTTCGACGCAATGACCCATTTTTCAGCCAACTGACACCCATCAGTCTTTTCAACAGACTGTCCCTATTATCTAGTTTCAAATCTTCTCGTTGTTTCTAACATCCTAGAATACTGTGTTACTTTACAATTCCCCTCCTGCCTCACTCAACACTTCCTATTTCAGCAACTCTAATCTGGTTCACACTCTGTCTCCAACACTGGGACCACACTGGTCAAAGTTATAATTGTCATATGTTTCTTGATCGTGGGTGCTGCTGTCCCCTCACACTCGACCTTCCATGTTATTGATGGTTCCATTCAATCCTGGCATTGTGTGATCATGGCAACCTAGTGAATACTGAGCCCCTCATTGAAATCCACGTACAATGGGGTAAGACATCACACTGTAGAGTAATTTTACAATCACGCTTGCCACTCTGTAGCAGATTAGACACTTTGGGAAGGCAGCAACAAACCGGTGAAAGTTTTGGCAACGCGGACAGGTGCTGAACCTTTCTCAGCTGCGACATCTTCCCAGAACTAAGAGCAGAATACATAAGAACATAAGAACATAAGAAATAGGGGCAGGAGTAGGCCATCTGGCCCTTCGAGCCTGCCCCGCCATTCAGTAAGATCATGGCTGATCTGTCGTGGCTCAGTTCCACATTCCCGCCCTCTCCCCATAACCCTTAATCCCCTCTCTCATCAAAAACCCATCAACCCGCGTCTTAAAAATATTTAGTGAGGCAGCCTCCACCACTTCAACGGGCAGAGAATTCCAGAGATTCACCACCCTTTGAGTGAAGAAGTTCTTCCTCAACTCCGTTCTAAACCGCCCCCCCTTTATCTTGAGGCTGTGCCCCCTAGTCCTACTGTCCTTTCTGAGCGGGAAGAGTCTCTCCACCTCTATCCTATCCATCCCATTCATCATCTTATACGTCTCAATGAGATCTCCCCTCATTCTTCTGAACTCTAACGAGTACAAGCCCAGTTTATTCAGCCTCTCCTCATAGCTCAACCCCCTCAACTCCGGCATCAGCCTAGTAAACCTCCTCTGCACTCCCTCCAAGGCCAAAACATCCTTGTGTAAGTACGGCGCCCAAAACTGCACACAGTACTCCAGCTGCGGCCTCACCAATGCCCTATACAGCCGCAGCAAGACCTCCCTACTTTTATATTCAATCCCCCTCGCTATGAATACTGCGGATGCTGGAATCTGAAACAAAAACAGAAAATCCTGGAAAGTCTCAGCAGGTCTGACAGCATATGTGGGGAGAGAATAGAGAATAGAGACAATGTTTTGAGTCTAGATAACCCTTCATCAGCTCTGTGGGGCTCTATTCTCTTCTCACAGATGCTGTCAGACCTGCTGAGATTTTCCAGCATTTTCTGTTTTTCTTTCCAGAGCTTGCAGGTTCAGTATTCTTTCTGGCATTGCCTGCCTATGAGAAATGTCATCCATAAATATGCTGCAAACACAAAATTGCATGTGAGTATGTTTACAATTTGCCTCTGCATTGTTGGAGGAGCACTTGAATCAGTTCTTCACAATAGTGTGGATGAGTGACTCTCAAACAGGCTTGAGGAGCTGAATGGCCTACTGATGTTGCCTGTCTTTGGGGGTAGACAGGTGATGAAGGGATGGTGCCATGGTGCCACTTAAATGGGTCTGCCTCTAATCTTTGATGCAATTGGCAATAATGCCACCTTAAACTCACGTGGAGACATTCTTTAATAATGCCCCAATTTACCCAGAATGAGTTGACTGGCACAGTCTAATTGATCTACTTAATGGGGCGTGAGTGTTAAACTCTTTAGACATTTTGAAGAGCAGCCATAACATTTACTTACTATTTTGAATGAATCATGGAATCATCATTTTAATAGAATGTCTACAGTTCAGAAAGAGGTCACTTAGCCCATTAAAAAGGCAGCATGGTGGCAGCACGGTAGTTAACCCTGCTATCTCACAGCGCCAGGGATCTGGGTTCAATTCCCGGCTTGGGTCACTCTCTGTGTGGGGTTTGCACATTCTCCCCGTGTCTGTGTGGGCTTCCTCCAGGTGCTCTGGTTTCCTCCCAAAGTCCAAAGATGAGTGGGTTAGATTGATTGGCCATGCTAAATTGTCCCTAAGTGTCAGGTAGGATAAAGCTAGGGTAAATGCATGGGATTATTGGGATAGGACCTGGGCGAGATTGTGGTCAGTGCAGACTCAATGGACTGAATGGCTTCCTTCTGCACTGTAGGATACTATGATTCTAAACATGAAATCATCGTATTCCTATAGCACAAAAAGAGGGCACTCAGCCCATCAAAGGGTGGCACAGTAGCACAGTGGTTAACACTGCTGCTTCACAGCGCCAAGAGCCCAGGTTCAATTCTTGGCTTGGGTCACTGTCTGTGCTGAGTCAGCATGTTCTCCCCGTGTCTGCGTGGGTTTCATCCAGGTGCTCCGGCTTCCTCCCACAGTCCAAAAGACATGCTGGTTAGGTACATTGGCCATTAAAATTCTCCCTCAGTGTACCCGAACACGTGCCGGAATGTGGCAACTAGGCGGTTTTCACAGTAACTTCATTGCAGTGTTAATGTAAGCCTACTTGTGACTAATGAATTAACTAACCTGCACCGACAACAATCCCTCCTAGGCCTTATCTCCATAACCCCATGCATTTACCCTGCTAATCCCCTGACACTAAGGAACAATTTAGCATGGCCAATGCAGGGCATGTGCAGTGGTTAGCACTGTTGCCTCACAGTGCCGGGTACCCAGATTCAATTCCAGCCTCAGGTCGCTGACTGTGTGGAGTTTGCACATTCTCCCCGTGTCTGCGTGGGTTTCCTCCGGGTGCTCCGGGTTCCTCTCACAGTCCAAAGATGTGTGGGTTAGGTTGCTTGGCTATGTTAAAATTGCCCCTTAGTGTTAGGGAGGTTAGCAGGGTACAGGAATAGGGCCTGGGTAGGATAGTGGTCGGTACAGACACAACAGGCCACATGGGCTGTAGGGATTCTATGATTCGATCAACCTAACCCGCACATCTTTGAACTGTGAGAGGAAACCGGAGCACCCAGAGGAAACCCACGCAGATATGGGGAGCACATGCAAATTCCACTCAGACAGTTACCCGAGGCTGGTATCGAACCTGGGTCCCTGGTACTGTGAGGCAGCAGTGCTAACCACTGAGGATTTTTTAACATAGATAGAACAGTACTTCGCATGAATATTCAAACATGAGGTCATCGCAAAGTCCTATTCTGGAATATCTGCCTAACTGACAGGGAACAGATGTCAGATTCAGGTGCCAATTTTTTTTTTCTCTCTCCTGGAATTTGAACAGACAACTTTACACACTGCGCAAAACTCATGTCATTGGGGACCAAACATGAAAGCGATGGATAAAAGACTCAGATCTTTCAGTTAAGACTGGACAGAGTACAAACAACCTCAGGTCAACTGTTAATTTGTTATTCTTGTCAAAACCACATAATTCCTTTCAAAGTGCCTTTGAAGATTCTGTATGTTACCAATATCATATTAAGATCAGTGGGCACTGTTCATGTTGTTGCAAACTTTGAGATAATGGGGCAAATTTCCAGCCCGCCATGGGAATCGTGGCGGGGAGTGGGTCGGGGGGGGCGGTGTGGTTGTGGTGTTGGCGGGGCAGGCCATGGGAAAGTCTGTGGACCTTGGGTGGGATTTTTTGGTTTCGGGGCGAGCGTGGCCAGTAAATCCTACCCAATTTGCACCTATGATGAAACCTTAAAGTCCCTATGCTTTTATTATATGTGTTCATGGGTTATGAGCATCACTGGGTGGGCCAGCATTTATTACTCAGAGGGTAGTTACATCCCTGTGGATCTGGAGTCGCACATAGGCCAAATCAAGTGAGGATGGCAGATCCCCTTCCCTGAAGGACATTAGTGAACCAGATAACATTAGACTTTGAATTTCAGATTTTATTTGGATTCAAATCAACATTTTCCCTGGTGGGATTCGAACCCAGTTGCCCAGAGGATTACCCTGGGTTTCTGGATTACCAGTCTAGTGAAAAAGCAACTGCACCATTGCCTCCCTTGACTGGGGCATAGGGGCAGCATAGTGGCACATTGGTTAGCAATCCTGCCTCACTGCACTAGGGACCCGGATTCAGTTCTGGTTTCAGGTCACTGTCTGTGTGGAGTTTGCAAATTCTCCCTGTGTCTGTGTAGGTTTTCTCTCACAGTACAAAGATGTATGGGTTAGGTGGATTGGCCACGATAAATTGACCCTAATGACAGGGAGATTAGCAGGGTAAATGTGCGGAGTGATGGGAATAGGGCCTGGGTGGGATGCAGTCAGGAGAGACTCGATGGGCCAAATGACCTCCTTCTGCACTGTAGGGATTCTACGACTTTATGAAGGAGCTGCTCACTTTGTATGACTTCACATTCAGATCTCATTATCTCCAATGTCTTTTCAAACTTCGGTCAATTTGCTGAGCTATTGACTGATACATCCTCCCGTTCAGTCCTTATTCATTTTATAGAGTCATTTGATGATGTTCTGTGGTCTGTGCCTTGGTTAATTCCAAAATGTTGATTGAATAAATGTCATGTTGTGCGACCTGTTGAGTATTTTATTAACCTCCTCCCACAGAGGTTATAGCATTTGAGACTGCACAGTTGGGCAAATAGCGGTGTTTCTAATTATTCACATTAGCAGAGCTCCCACGATTTTCTTCAGAATCTTGCCTGTACAAATTCATTCCTGCACACAGTGATAAACTGATTAAATTTTGGGAACCGATTAACTGTGAAGGCATTGTTTACTGGCTACAGCTTGTGGGGTTAGAGAATAATATTTTTGCAATGTTCGTATGTATAAAAGTATTTTAATCGAATGTTGGAAGTTGTTCTGTTATTACTATTGTTTACTTGAACAGACAATGAACAAAGATTGCTTTGGTGTCAAAGGATATGGGATAATTCAGTTTGTCTGTGTTCCGCAATAGAACCATGTTGCTGGCTTAGTGCAGAGCAGAAACCATTTGTCTGTATCTGCAATAACACAGGCTATGTTCAAAGTATTTCTTCCTTACTGCATAACAAGTCACATAAACAGATTTCTCTCACCTCTGGGCTCCGAACCTTATTAACCATGTAAAACGTTAAAGTTTATTTATTAGTAACAATTAAGTCTGACATTAATACTGCAATGAAGATGCTGTGATATTCCCCTAGTCGCCACATTCCGGTGCCTGTTCGGGTCAATCCACCTAACCAGCATAGCTTTAGACTGTGGGAGGAAGCTGGAGCACCCAGGGGAAACCCATGCAAAGAACACAAAAATGCCACACAGTGGCCCAAGCTGGGAATCAAACCCAGGTCCCTGGTGCTAACCACAGTGCCATCATGCCTCCTTCTCCATCCAGTGGGACATGTATTATGATAAGACACAGGGCTGAATTTTACAGCCCGAGCTGGGTGTGTTTGAGGGTCCACAGGGGCCTTAGAATCGTAGAATTCCTACAAAAAAAGTTAAAAGTTTATTTATTAGTGTCACAAATCAGTCTTACATTAACACTGCAATGAAGGTACTGTGAAAATCCCCTAGTTGTCGCACTCCGGCACCTGTTCGAGTGCACTGAGGGAGAATTTAGCATGGCCAATGCACCTAACCAGCATGTCTTTCAGACTGTGAGAAGAAACCGGAGCACCCGGAGGAAACCAACACAAGCAGGGAGAGAACGTGCACGCTCTGCACAGACAGTCACCCAAGCTGGGATTCGAAACCCAGGTTCCTGGTGATGTGAGGCGCCAGTGCTAACCACTGTACCACCCCGACAGTGCAGAAGGAGGCCATTAGGCCCATCAAGTCTGCCTCCATTCACTCTCCAAAAGAGAATATTTACCACCTCCCCTCCCTATCCTCGTAAACTCATGCATTTACCATGGCTAATCCCCCTAACCAACACATCTTGGGACACTTAAGGGGGAATTTACAATGGCTGATCCCCCTTAACCTACACATCTTGGGACACTCAAGGGCAATTTAGCACGGCTAATCCACCTAACCAACACATCTTGGGACACTTAAGGATGAATTTACAATGGCTGATCCCCCTAACCTACACATCTTGGGACACTCAAGGGCAATTTAGCACGGCTAATCCACCTAACCTGCTCATCTTTTGGACAGTGTGAGGAAACCAAAACACCTGACGTAAAGACACACAGACAGGGGAAAAATATGCAAATTCCACACGGACAGTCACCCAAGCCAGGAATCGAACCCAGGTCCCAGGTGCTGTGAGGCAGTAGTGCTAACCACTGTGCCACTGTGTGGGACATGTTTGGGCAGCACATCACAGACATAGGTGGACTTGGCAGTCAACCTTCTGGGAAGAAGATGACACTAAAGAATGAACAAAGCATTTAAATCGCTGGTATGATCAGTGATAGACGTACTTCCTTGCATGTATCATTTACCAATCTTTTATGCACTTGGTTGATTTGATTTCAGAGTTCGACTTTCGGTGGAGGTACAATTTATACGGCAGCCCTGTGATGATCAAGCACTGATAATAGACTATTCTTGACAGAAGAATGGTGATTAAGCTATTACAACTTGACAGAATATATAATAAAAGTTAAAAGAACGCAAATGGCCCCTTTAATTGCAGACTCATTAAAATTAATATCGCTGACAAATACTCGAATAAGTCTGGCTAGCATTAAATAACTTAATTCAGAATTCCGTCAACATTCTAGCTGGATTCAAGCAACTTAGCTTAAGTAAGGCAAATAAAATATATTGAGACACCATCCAAGTTCTGGCAGTTACATTGGAATAGGAGAAAGCCGTTCAGAGTCTCAAACCTGTTCTGTAATTCAACTAAATTGTAGCTAAATTTGTATCTTAACACCATCTACTTGGCTTGATTCATAGAATCCTACAGTGTAGAAGGAGGCCATTCGGCCCATAAGTCTGGATGAACCCTACCCAGGCCTATTCCCATAAATTTACTCTGCTAATCTCCCTGACAGTAGAGTCAATTTAGCATGGCCAATCCCGAATATGGGAGGAAACTGGAGCACCTGGAGAAAACCCACGCAGACACAGGGGGAACATACAGACTCCACACAGACAGTGACCCAAGGCCAGAAGTAAAACCGGGTCCTTGGCACAGTAAGGCAGCAATGCTAACCATTGTGCCACCGTGCCACCCCAAATAATAAGATTCCATAATGTTTCATAGTTTTTCCGAACAAAGATCTTTTAATCTCAACATCCAAACGTTCAATAAACTCCCAAACTGCACAGGTTTTATGGATGTGAAAGTTCTTTATTTTCACTACCCTCTGTATGAAGAAATGTTCCCTAACATCACCACTGAATGGTCTAATTCTAATGTTAAGGTCAATGCCCCCTCTATTCTAGAATCATAGAATTCCTACAGTGCAGAAGGAGCCCATTGGGTGTGCATCCACATTCCAATGGAGCATCCCACCCAGGTCCTATCCCCACGGCCCCGAGTATTTACCCCACTAATCATCCTGACCTACACATCATCCGAAGGAGCAATTTAGTGTGTCCAATCCACCTAACCAGCACGTCTTTTGGACTGTGGGAGGAAACCCACGCGGACACGAGGAGGATGTGCAAACAGACAATGATCCAAGGTGGGAATCGAACCCGGGTCCCTGGCGCTGTGAGGCAGTAGTGCTAACCATTCTGCCACTGTGCCCTCACCAGAAAATAAATAATTTCTCTCTGTCTAACTGATTAAAATTTTGTCGAGTTCCCATAAAGAGATGAATCCGAAATGAACTGAATTTTCTTTCAAGATTTTAAGTTAGCTAACCTGTGAGAAGAATCTAAGGTGGCACAGTGGTTAGCACTGCTGCCTCACAATGACAGGGGCTCAGGTTCAGTTCCGGCCTCCGGTCACTGTCTGTTGGAGGTTACACATTCTCTCCGTGTCTGCATGAGTTTCCTCCGGGTGCTCCAGTTTCCTCCCACAGTTCGATGATGTGTGGGTCAGGTGGATTGGCCATGCTAAATTGCTCCTCAGTGCCAGGGGGTCTAGCTAAAGTAAAAGCGTGGGTTTATGGGGATACGATCTGAGTGGGAATGTGGTCGGTGCAGACTCGATGGGCCAAATGGCCTCCTTTTGCACTGTCGGGATTCTATGATTCGAAGAGAAATCAATTGAATGCTAATGGAAGAAAAATATCAATCTATGCAAGTTTACAGTCATGAGGGACTTGACAGTGGAAATGTGGAATGACATTTAATGCAACACCAGATCAGGATATGCAGGACTTTAAGAACAAATTGCCTTATGAAATTTAATAGTGTAGCATGTATTAATTTATTGAACTGTCAGCCAACTGATACAATTGCTCCTGACTTAGTCAAAACAATCAGAAAAAAAGTGGATACATTTTGATTTAATGGGGCAGAGAGAAAAAGAGGGGGAAATCAATCCAGCATTTTAGAACCAAAATTGAATCATGGACTCATAGAAAATAGAGTTGGTCATTTGACCTGTATTGGCTCTTCGAAAAAGCAGTCATGTTCACTCCTACAAGACCACTTATGTGGGATTGCATTGGATATACGGTGGTGGGCTGGTGGTACTATCACTGGATTGGTAACCCAGAGATCCAGGGTAATGCTCTGGTGACCCGGGTTCAAATCCCATCACGACAGATGGTGAAATTTGAATCCATTAAATGTCTGGAATTCAGAATCTACTGATGATGGTGAAACCATTGTTGTAAAAAAACCATCCTGTTCAATAATGTTCTTTAGGAAAGGAAATCTGCTTTCCTTACCTGGTCTGGTCTACATGTGACTCCAGGCCCACAGTAACTATGCTTGGAAAATGACCAAGCGAAATGGGCAATTAGGGATAGACAGGGATAGCTGGTCTTGCGAACAACGTGACACATCCTGTGAACAAATCTAAAAGAGAAACAGAATTAGGCCATTTGGCTCAACCAGTCAATGCTGGAGATTCTATCACGTTCAAGTTTCCTCTCAACTTTGCTCATATTGTTATCATCAGTTACACAAAATGTCACATAATGGAAGGTTTGTTAACAAAATGCTGCAACCATTATGGGACTGAAAATCATGGAGAAGGTCTCAAGCTGAGGTTGTAATATGCCTTTCAGGGATAGCAGCTTGTCATCACTGGAAGGGAAGTGTGTTAGTTTACATTGAGCTATGAGCAGTACATGGCACACTTGCTTTGCTGCTAATGTCTTGAAGTTTTCTACCAATGTATAAGTGTTGCCATGTGCCTTGTCTAAATAAATGCACCTACAACATGTTTACACGTTCCTTTATGAGGGATTGGCGCCTTACCACGATTTTGCACCCGCATTCGCTTCAAGTGCAAACGATGATGAGAGGCAAAAAACAAGAATCTCGCCAACAAGATCTCATTTTCAGATTCTCCCCACCTCTCTGTCCCCGTTCCAGCCTCCCAGTGATGTAATGTGGTTCCCACTCTTCGTTTAAATATATTTTCAAGTAATTAAAGGGTTTTTCTGCCACATCTTTCACACATTGGCATCACCCAATTGTTGATTCATGGCCATAGGGCAGGGCAGGGCTGGGATAATGCCAAGGAGGTCCCTCTGGGGAACTCCGTTCAGGGAAGGTTCCCATCATCTGTGGTGGGGATGGAGGCGGTTGTTGCCCATTCCCTAAGGGGAAAAGCTTCCCCTTTTGCATGTGTGGGAGGTCTTTGTGAGCATGGCAGGGAGGGTTCACCTTGTGCACATGGGGGCAGTCTCTGTGTGCGTGGGAGGAGGATAGATTCCTATTTCTTTCTATCGGAGATCAGGATGTAGATTCCTAGTAATGCCAGCTTGTTCTAGCCCTGCCCTGCCAGTGGACCATGCCTGCAGGATTTCCTCTGCACAGATTACTGCACACTGGAAAGCTGGCAGTGCAACCAATGAGCCGACACGGGTTTTCTCGCAGAGAATGGAAAATCCCATCTGAAATCATTTTAAAACATGACCACAGATGCAATGAGGTAAATTTGATCTTCAAAATCTGGGCGGCAAATAGGTAGAGCAGATTAGTTTATCATGGAATCATAGAATCCCAACAGTGCAGAACAGGCCATTTGGTCCATCAAGTCCACCGACTGCAATCCCACCTATCCCCATAACCCCATGTATTTACTCTAGCTAGTCCACTAAGGGGCAATTTATCATGGCCAATCCATCTAACCACACATCTTTGAAGTGTGGGAGGAAACCAGAGCACTGGACGAAACCCACGCAGACACAGGGAGAGCGTACAACTCCCTACAGTCAGTGACCCACTGGGTCCCTGGCACTGTGAGGCACCAGTGCTAACCACTGTGCCACCATGAGAAGTCATAGAATCATAGAGTCCTATAGTGCAGAAGGAGTTCATTCAGTCCATCGAGTCTGCATCAATCACAATCCCACCCAGGTCCTATCCCCATAACCCCATGCATTTACCCTAGCAGGTTCCCCTGACACTAAGGGGCAATTTAGCATGGCCAATCCACCTAACCCACACATCTTTGGAGTGTGGGAGGAGATCAGACACCCGGAGGAAACCCATGCAAACACGGAGAGAGCATACAAACTCCTCGCAACCAGTGACCCAAGCAGGGAATTGAACCCGGGTCCCTGGCACTGTGAGGCAGCAGTGCTAACCATTTTGCCATCATGAGAAGTCATCCAATTCTCATTTGCTTGAAATTGATGGAATGCAAATCATACAGGTTACAAAATATG
The DNA here is from genome assembly GCF_965287045.1 of Carcharhinus amblyrhynchos. NCBI lineage: Eukaryota > Metazoa > Chordata > Chondrichthyes > Carcharhiniformes > Carcharhinidae > Carcharhinus > Carcharhinus amblyrhynchos. The sequence continues at coordinate 9,875,617 of NC_137328.1, forward strand.
TTCATATTTTCATTCTCATAGTGTCAGGAGCTGCGGCGAATATATATCGGTCTTCAAACTTACTTGTACGTTCTTGCCTGAAGCCAACGGACTGTTGGCTGGTCCATCAATTTTTCCGCATCAAAAGATTTTCTTTTTAAAATTAACAACAAGAGATTCACTTTGAACAATTTCTAGCAATTCTCAGCTTTAGAGGTGAGAAGCAATGTTGTCCCTTTGAATAGCACTTCATTATACAAAGCCAATCCACTTCTGATTCAATTAGACAGACCCTGTTTGAAAGGTTAATCATTTATATTGCATTATAATGAAATACAGTAATTGAGTAAATTCCTGAAGGACGAAACTTTGCCTGAATACGTGGAAATGGCTGGGGAGAGGATCCAACTGAAATAAAAGCAGAAAAGTGCTGGGGAAATCCAGCAGGTCTGGCAGCACCAGTGGAGAGAAGAACAGTGTTAGTGGCCAGTGACCACCTCACCCGACACAGAATTAGTGCGGGCGAGGGTCCGACAATGGAAACTTCTGTTGGGCGACAAGGTGGCACAGTGGTTAGCGCTGCTGCCTCACAGCACCAGGGACCTGGGTTTGGTTCCCGGCTTGGGTCACTCTCTGTGTGGAGTTTGCATATTCTCCCCATGTCTGTGTGGGTTTCCTCCGGGTGTTCTGGTTTCCTCCCACAGTCCAAAGATGTGCAGGTTAGGTTAATCGGCCATGCTATATTGCCTCTTAGAGTCCTCAGATGCCCTGGTTAGAGGGATTAGCAGGGTAAATATGTGGAGTTATGGGAAAAGGGGTTGGGTGGGACTGTTGTTGGTGCAGACTCAATGGGCTGAATGGCCTCCTTCTGCCCTGTAGGGTTTCTATGATTTATTAGAATGACCAGAAAATCCCACCTATTATCTTGAGTTGAATATAACTGCAGAAGAATCATATGCAACTCCAAACATTAGCATTCTTTTTCTCTCCACTTTTATCTTAGCAGGTCTAACTGATCTGCTGTTTTAAAGAGCCAGCACAGATGTGATGGGCCAAATGGCCTCCTCCTGTGCTTTTCCTGTTCTATGGTTCTGTGATATCAGCTAAGCAAGGTAAAGGTCTGAGTTTGATCTCACAGCAGTGAGTTAACAGCCTGAATATTCTACCTGAAATGCCTGAAAAGCTGGCTCTTATTAAAATTCCTGTTCATTGTGAGGACTGGTGTTGACTCGAGTTTCTCAAACCTTATTTCAACCCCCTTGAAATCACCTCAAACTGAATGCTGGATCCATTCATTTGAAGAGATGAGGGCAGCATTGGTACAAGTTTTAAAATGGTTTTCATTTATTTTAGAGAACTTAAAAGATTTACACGATAGCAGCAAAGAAATGTAAACTTGAAGACTGGCTTCTCAGCCAGGTCCTTGAACTGCGCTGAACAGAACTGGAACACGTTGAACTGAAACACTCAAATCCAAACTATATTTTAACCCTTATCTCGTTATTGGAAGTGTTTTTCACAGGCTGTGTCTGTCTAGAAAAGCAATCCTTGCAGCTGCTGTTATGCAATTGTTTGCCTGCATTGTGTACCCTTCAGGAGTGCAGTCAATTTTTTTTAGCTAACCCTTCATGCCTCCTGGTCCTCCATGTAGTCAAGCTAGCTACAATTGTTCAGTGTAGCAGAGTTAGTTAACCCCTACAGTCTAGCATTTAATTGCAATTGTGCATAGGCAGAAATATCTTAAGATGAAGTCTTTTATAGACTGAAGCAAACAAAGCTACACGTACACAGGATCCCTTATTGAACAACCATAGAAGTTCAAATCTTGATGCACTCTTGATTCTGAAGTAACGGCCTGAAGAAGGTAGATCAACACAAATGGTGTTTGATAAGGAATCGTTAAAATATGACTGGGACATTGCTGGAACAAATTCCGAGCCTAAAGAGCAGCTCTTTTCCAATTTAAACTTGCTTCGATATATTGGGATGAGCTGACCAGAAAAGTTATTATTATTGAGCTACCAGAGACAGCGCTGTCACTTCTATTGTCTAACTATTAGAGTGTAAATGGTTTCCAACCCCACATTTTAAAATGAACTTGCAAAATATAAATACTAATGCAATGAGGAAAACAGAGAAAAGAGGGAGACCTTCAATTCTTGCTGTCAATTGGTTTTGTGTTGTTGGAAATCTAGCTCTCTAGTGGCAAGGCATAGAATTCAATGTTTCCAGAAAGCAAGAGAATGAATAATGGGGTTGCTGGGGTGAGGATTGCTATGGGATAGTATTGGAGGTATGGGGAGGATGAGGACCGGAGAAGGGGACATGGGTGGCTATCAGTTTGGGAGTGTTTTGAGGAGGTTGAGAGATAGTCTTACCCCTCATCCCCCGAACATGGCTAATGTGTCAGAAAGTGGAGATGGGTCTCTTACAAAGTGATGGCTTCAGTAGGGGCTGCCTCTGTCACTTTAACTCTGGGCATTCCCACTGTGACCACACAAGCACTCAGATCCTGTGTGGACTAGCTGGCAGGGGTATTGGCAGACATCTTTAACCTCTCGTTACAGCAATCTGAGGTCCCTACCTGCTTCAAGAAGATGACCATCACCCCGTACCAAAGGAAAAGGAAAGCAGGTAACATAATCAGGGACCCCACACACACTCTCCGAACACTCTCTCTTTCAATTTCTTCTGTTGGGAGAAAGATGCAAAAGTCTGAGGTCATGTACCAACGGCCCAAGAACAACTTCTTCCCTGCTACCATCCCACATTTAAATGTACCTACCTTATATTAAGTTGTGATGTGGAGATGCCAGCATTGTATCCTTCAGGAATGCAGTCGATCTTTAGCTAACCCAACATACCTCCTGATTCTACATGTAGTCAAGCTAGCTACAATTGTTCAGCGTAGCAGAGTTAGTTAATGCCTACGGTCCAGCATTTAACTTGGTGTTGTGAGACATGTTGAGATGGGCACAGTAAGAAGTCTCACAACGCCAAGTTAAAGTCCAACAGGTTTATTTGGAATCACGAGTTTTCAGAGCACTGCTCCTTCATCAGGTGAACTTGATGAAGGAGCAGTGATCCAAAAGCTCATGATTTCAAATAAAACTTTTGGACTTTAACCTGGTATTGTGAGACTTATATTAAGTTGATTTTTCCTGACACCCTAGCTATGAATGTAACACTACATTCTGCACCTTCTCCTTCTCTATGAACAATATGCTTTGTCTGTGTAGTGCACAAGAAACAGTACATTTCACTGTATACTAATACATGTGACAATAATAAATCAAACCAAGTCAAATCAAATCAAATCAAAACTTGTATTAAATCTCACCACCACACTGCTTGACACCTGCTTTACAGATGCACTATAGAAAGCATTATTTCTGGTTGTATCACAGCTTGTTATGGCTCCTGCTCTATCCAAGACCGCAAAAACTACAAAGGGTCGTGAATGAAGCCAATCCATCATGCAAACCAGCTTCCCATCCATTGACTCTGCCTACAAATTACGCTGCCTCAGAAAAGCAGCCAGCATAGTTAAAGACCCCATGCACCCCAGGTATTCTCCTTCCATCTTCCTCCGTCAGGAAAAGATACAAAAGTCCGAGGATACGTACCAACCGACTCAAGAATAGCGTCTTCCCTGCTGTCATCAGACTTTTGAATGGACCTTCCATATATTAAGTTGATCTTTTTATACACTCTAGCTATAACCGTAGCACTATATTCTGCACTCTCTCCTTTCCTTCTCCCCTATGTACATTATAAATAATATGCTTTGTTTGTATAGTGCAAGAAACAATATTTTTTGCTGTATCCCAATACACATGATAATAATAAATCAAATCAAATTAAATAAATGAAAATAGTTGGCAGGCACTGCCAGGTAGGCAGCAGAATCATGACATTGGAATATTTATCAACTCCTGATTCCCACTTCAAAGAAGAAAACCCCACCCATTCTCTTTAGCCCCTACAATAGACTCCATCCCCTTTCAGGCAACTCAATGTTTCTCCCTGTTAACTGTCCATTAAACACATTTAGTTTGATAATGCCCCTGTGAACTTCCTTGGGAATGGTTTACTTCCTTAAAAACCCTGTATAAATGAAAGTTATGCTTGTTATTCTTGTCAACAACCTTGGAACTTGGCTGCCTGCCTACGCTTTCATCTATGGAATTGTATGTGGCATGTGGAGAATTGAAAATCTTAAGAAATGCTAAGAATATAATCCTTCCCTTAAAAGAAATGGAGGAACATTGTAATTCAGCAACAAAAGAATATCAAGCATACACTGGCTCTGAAAGGTTGATTGAATTGCAGTAGCCTTGAATAAGGTGTGCAAATGCATGACAAATAAACTTTAAGAATGAATATAAAGTGTGGCAAACCAGTTTAACAAGGACTCATGAATAGAAAACAAATTCAGATCAAGTGGGAGAAATGCAATGGCAAAGCTTCAGCTTTTATATGGAATTACAGAGTAGCACAATGCAAAGTGACCGGGGTGGAAATTTTATGAATGGGGTGGGGATCCTGGAACCCCCTGCTGAATAGTCAGGTGTGAACTTATCTCACACCAATGTTATGGCTGTCAGGCTTTTAATTGGCCCAGGCTGAGACTTCCACCCACTCTTGGAGGAAACCTTGCCTCTAAGATCTGCATGCCAATTAGATAGCCGGCTGCTCTTGTGCTGATAACATATTATTGATGTATTTTGTTTATGGAGAATGTTTTAAAGATTCAGCTTATTTCACTAACAGCCAGGGTGTCTGGGTAACATTTAGCCCAAGGGTGGTGAAAGCAAGTTAATAATTTTTAGCTAGGAATGAGTTACTTCATAGAACTAATTGGCTGGTCTTTGTACCAGAACTTCTCCTGACACTTCAGATTAGGTTGTTGACAGGGTCATGTGATAGTTCCAGATTTTATGCAGTGAAAGGGGTTGGGGGTCTGGCTGTTCTGATTGAAGTTAAGAAAATTGTACAGGCTTCTAAAAGCTCTATATCTCCCTGAAAACTCCATGGTTGAATACCCTCATATAGCAAGTATATCTGTGATTGCTAACTACATTTTAAGTTGGGTTTAAGTCTTGAAGAAGAACGTTGCTTATTTGGAATTGGAATTGAAATTGTAATAAATTGTTTCTTTTCCTGTTTAAATATTGTTCACCGGTTAAACTGCTTCATTTTGTTAGAGTGATACTTAACCTATGTCATGAATGAAGGTTGTTGTGATAAAAACAAATCCCTAATTTGTCAGTGGAATTATTTCTGGAGTGAAGCATCCTTTCCTCACATTTATGCCAAAATAAAAAATTGTTGGGATCTAGCCTGGTGTAATAATATATCTTGGGGTGCTGGTCCAGGATCCTAAACTCACTAATCACAGCACCTCCTCTGAGAGTGTTGGCCGCTGCTGGGATTGCAAGCGGTCCCTGAGGAAAATGGTCAATTCAGCCAGGCTAGAAGGATGTTGAAGTCTCCCACCAGGGTCATTATTGTACATCCTGTCAAGTGGTTTGAAAGACTGGGTTGTGGGAGGCCACAAGAGGAAAACGTATACGGGGGTTTGCATCTACCATGGAGAGGGACCTCTATTGGGTGCAGGTGAGACTCCCTGCAACCCATATAAAAGGCTACCAAGTGAAGCGTTGTTCACCAAAGTTGTGGACACCTTCCATTGCAGGCAAGATACTAGAAGTGATAAGAGGATGAGTCATTGTGATAGAGTTTTACAACACAGAAAGAGACCCTTTGGCCCATCGTGTCTGCGACAATGATCAAGCATCTTGAGAGGCCAAATGTGGCTGTCTGACTCCTCTCTCATTGCTGGTAAAATACCAGTGTAGGTAGGTACATGACATGCCTACAGTCCTGCCAGGTCGCTCCTGAAAATTTCCAAACAGTAAAATTAAGAAAAAGCTTTTCCTGTTTGGGATCTGGAATGCTGTATCTGACAATGTGATGGAGGCTGCTGAAATATGGGTTCTTTAAAAGAGTCAGTGATAATATTGAGAATTAGCTATATAAACATAAGCTGTTGATTGTTAGTCTTTTTTTTAATTCATTCAACATCACTGGCAAGGCTAGCATTTATTTTAACTATTTAATTACTTTAACTATTTACAGATCCCAGTTTACTGTCATGCTTGTGTCATGATACTGTGCTATCACTATATTTTATATTTATGTGGGGGGGGGACTGCTTTAAGGAGCAGTGTTTTGTTACAAACAGTTGGTTTATTTGGAAGGAATATAGCAGATGCTGAGAAGGCAGGACACTCACTCATTTTAGCTACGAAAGTGTTTATTTTGCAGAAGGCTTAATGGATTATTTTCTTGATGAAAGTAAGAAGTGAGTTGAGTAGACAGGGACAGACTCACGTGATATTGCAAATGTGAGGATCTGGGTTTGTAGCAGAAAAGCGATTCCATTTTCATTTTTTTTTAAATGCATTTGCTGCCTGGAGCTGGTAAAAAAGAAAAGGTTCTCTCTCTCCCTCTCCAGAAGCTTTCAGAAAACTCCAAAACTGTTAGCCCAAGTCAAAGGAAGTATGCCTAGATTTGATAACTATTTTTAAAGAGGAGTTTAAATCTGTCAGAAAAATGTTGCTTAATTGGAACTGAATAGTAATAAGTTAGAAATAAAGAGTTTGTTTCTTTTCATGTCTAAAGATTGTTCAATGGTTAGGAGTTAAACTGTTTCCTTTTGTGAGCAATATATTTACATTGTACTATGAATAAAGCTTGTTTTAATTTTTTTAAAATGCTTAATTTATCAATGGAATCACTTCTGAGGCAAAACATCTTGTCCTCACATTTATGCCAATATAGGAAAAATGTTAGGGTCTAGTCAGACTTCAAGATGGACCTTGGGATTTCTGATCTGGCTCCCTAACATGTGGTATTGGTAGGCTTCTTTCTGAGAATTCACTCTGAGCCTATAGCTATGTAACTCTATGCATCATACCATGGGCCATTGTCTTCCTCCAGTCCCACATTAATCCTTACTGTGCTGGGCACTTGTACCTTACAATGAGATGCACACCCAATAACACAACAGAGGCAGATTCAATTGTGAGAATTGGAGGGAATTGGATAGTTATCTGAAAAGGATAGGTGCGCAGAGTTATAGAGAGAAGGTCGGGGAGTGGCACTAGGTGAATTACTCCTTTGGAAAGCCAGTGCAGGCAGAGCAGTCTAAAAGTTCTGTCACTAAGCAGCAATTCTATGAACTGTAAAATAAGCAGGAAAATAAAAGTAAGAAATAAAAAGACCACGAATTAAATGCAAGTATGCTAGTGGATTTGTAACGATAGAGCAAATTGGGAAAGATTTGCTGTAAATATATTTTGAGTGTAGGTAATTGTTAACAGTGCTGCCTGGGCAATTTACACTGGTGTGTGGGTTACCCCCTTTATAGAATTCAGCCACCTTTTGCGGCAATTGAATCAATGGAACAAATAATTCCCAATCTTTCTGTTTGACTTAATCTGACTATTACTTATGATACAGTAACAAAGGAAGAGAATTTACCAAAAAATGAATTAATTGATATAAAATGGATAAGCACCTATGAAACAAACCCATACTTCAAATTGCAATATTGCATATCAGGACAATATAGTCAATTGAGGGAGTCACTGACAAAGGCCATCATTAGTTGCACATCCTTAATTACCCTTGAACTGAGTGAGTTTTGAGGCTATTGCAGAGTTAACCTCGTCACCATGGGTTTGGAGTCACATACAGACCAGACCAGTTAAGGGTTATTTATTGAAGTATTTGCATGATTGCTTTAAGAGTCGGTCACCTGATTTGATGGCGAAGTCATTAGGGTGGTGCCCAGGCTGCTATTTTAGTTTCAGTTTGTACTCTGCAGAGAGAACATCCCTTTCAATAAAACCCTCTGTGTGTCACTTTGAAATCACAAGTGCAAACCGTGTCTTTTCATAGATTCATAGAATCATAGAAACCCTACAATACAGAAAAAGGCCATTTGGCCCATCGAGTCTGTACCGACCACAATCCCACCCAGGCTCTACCCCCATATCCCTACATATTTACCTGTTAATCCCTCTAACCTACACATCTCAGGGCACTAAGGGGCAATTTTAGCATGGCCAATCAACCTAACCCGCACATCTTTGGACTGTGGGAGGAAACTGGAGCACCCGGAGGAAGCCCACACAGACCCGAGGAGAATGTGCAAACTCCACACAGACAGTGACCCAAGTCAGGAATCAAACTCAGGTCCCTGGCGATGTGAAGCAGCAGTGCTCATCACTGTGCTACCGTGCTGCCAGGCTAGTTTAAAATCAACAATGCCTAATATAATTCGGACATTACAGTGAGGATGTCAGATTTCCTTTCCTAAAAGAAATTAGTGAGCAAGATGGGTTTTAAAACATTTGATAATAGTTACAATGGTCACCATCGCTGAGGCTAACTTCATACAATTGATTTATTTATTGAATTAACTTTCAACAGTTGCCATGGCAGGATTTGAATCCATTTCCCCAGAGCATTAGCCTCTGGGTCGCATGTCCAATTACATTGCCACTATGTCTCTTTCTCCCTGCACATTTGAACCAGTTCAGAGACTGTCAGCATTAATCCATCAACCAACAACAGTAAAGACTCGCGATCCCAAATAAACCCGTTGGACTTTAACCTGGCATTGTGAGACTTCTTTCTGCTCATTCATCTCGGTACTGTTTGTGGGAACCTGCTTTAAGCAATCAGCCACCTTGTTTCCTTGTAGTACAAGGAAACTACCTTGTTGCCTAGCACTATGGGGCATTCTGAGAATATGAAAAGGTGCTATCTACAGGCAAGTTCCTTTGTTAGAATTGGCAACAGCCTCATTGTAGACTGCACAATTCAATTGTTGAGTGTTCAGAAATGCAAAAACCTGATTTTAAAAATAGGAATCTATTTGAACACTCGTGTCTCGTATTCTGAGACATGAATTATTTAATGACTTAAGCTTTTCAATTAGAATTTATTATGAATCAATCAAGAATCGGAACTTAGAAAGAAAGTCTTACCTTTTGCCCTGGCAGCACCATCCAGCCCCACCTGCTTGCCGGCTTGACAAAATTTGTCACCAGAATGAACATTTCAGGTTGAGTACTAATTTCCAGACAGCAAGTAAATCAGTCATTAAGGCACCAGGAGCTTTATTGAACCAAGAGTAACATCTCCAGCCTGGAGAATTACTTACAGCTGTCAGAACTCTTTGTCAACATATCAAAGTACTATTAATTGAATATATCGCCAATGGCTATGTGTCTGCCTTTGACTTTTTATAACAAGCTAAATTGATTCGATGAGAATGGTGCTTTTGCATACAGACTAATCAAAATGGCATACAAGTCACCCATTTTAATGCATTACCTGCTGCAGAATAAATCATATTATACTTTTTTTTTATTCATATATAGGATGTGGGCGTCAATTGTTAAGCCACTGTAGTAAGTCTGCGGAGGCAGAAGTTCCTTCACCAAAATCCCTTTATTTGCAAGTCTAACAGCAGTACACACAGTGCTATCAGTCAGCAGTCTACCTTCAGGAGTGCCAGAAGAATTGATACTCCCGGTTACAAGGCAAAGATGCCTTGATTGGCCCATCAGTTGGATCCTTAATCAGGGACACCTTTCAGCATCTAACCAAATAAATGAAACCAAATTAACTTAGGCACAACTCAAAAGCAGCAGCTCCCTAAAAGGAGGGGAACCGCCTGCAATGAAAAACAAAATCAGAAAGGAAACATAAAACATCAAATTAAAATGTGATTAAAGGGGTCGATGATACACCTCAGTCCCTGTGATGCCCAGCAGACATGGAAGGTATCAAAAGTGCCTTCGGACATCGCATGCTCCATTTTCAAGGACGTCCAGTCATGTGGTAGGGGCACAGACAGTTAGCTTGGATGATCCCCTCGGTGGTCCGCTGCCTGGATCTGTAGATGGTACATCTTGAGGCTCAGAAGCAGGTTCACGAGGAGGTCCTCCTCGTTCCCTGTTCCACCTCCTTCGCACCAGGTGTCCATATGTCAGGAGTGTGGGGTTGATGTGCAAACAAAACATCAATAAAAGGTTTTTGAGGAAGCTGAAAAGATTGTACAGCTTAAAACACAATGTAGTCATGGTGCACGGACTCCACAAAGTTGTAAAAAGGGCACACCTGGGAGCCTGTGAACCGGTACAATCTGTGGCTGTACGGGATTACTGCGTGCAGCACCCTCCACCCCAGGTCCTCGAGATAGTGGGGGGAGGTCCCTCTATAGAGGAACCTCCACTGGGGACCTCCGCTGCCCAGCAGCAACAAGGCCCGCCAAGGTGTGTCCGGGTAGTGGAAGGTGTGCAGCAGCAGCACGTACAGGAAATGCCTCCGTGCAGTAAAGGGCACGGAGAGCATTTCCACGAGATGGTTCACCTGACCGGGGGATGGGTGGGATGGTGGCCAAGGCTTGGGGCCAATGTGAAATTCTATCCAATCAGGGGTACGCTCAGACGGGATCCCACCGCGCAATTGCGCCTCTTTGAGACCACATGCGCCCTTGGGGATCCTTAATCAGTGAGTTCAATTCCAATAGACCGACCTCAATGGCATGATTGAAGTCATTACAGCCAGCATTTATTGCCAATCCCTCATTTCCCTTGAGAGTGGTGAGCTGTAGCAGTCTATGCTGCATCTGTATAGGGCATTGGTGAGGCCGCAGCTGGAGTACTGTGTGCAGTTTTGGTCGCCGCACTTACGCAAGGATATTTTGGCCTTGGAGGGAGGGCAGAGGAGGTTTACAAGGCTGATACCGGAGTTGAGGGGGTTGAGCTATGAGGAGAGGCTGAATAAACTAGGCTTGTACTCGTTAGAGTTCAGAAGAATGAGGGGAGATCTCATTGAGACGTATAAGATGATGAATGGGATGGATAGGATAGAGGTGGAGAGACTCTTCCCGCTCAGAAAGGACAGTAGGACTAGGGGGCACAGCCTCAAGATAAAGGGGGGGCGGTTTAGAACGGAGTTGAGGAGGAACTTCTTCACTCAAGGCGTGGTGAATCTCTGGAATTCTCTGCCTGTTGAAGTGGTGGAGGCTGCCTCGCTAAATATTTTTAAGACGCGGGTTGATGGGTTTTTGATAAGAGAGGGGATTAAGGGTTATGGGGAGAGGGCGGGAATGTGGAACTGAGCCACGATAGATCAGCCATGATCTTATTGAATGGCGGGGCAGGCTTGAAGGGCTAGATGGCCTACTCCTGCTCCTATTTCTTATGTTCTTATGTTCTTATGTTCTATCTGGCGTAGGTACACCCACAGCATTGTTAGGGAGAGAGCTCCAGGATTTTGATGCAGCAACAATGCAGGAACGGCAGTGATAGAGTTCCAAGTCAGGATAGTGAGTGACTTGAAGGCAACCTGCAGATAGTGGTTTTCCAGTTTGTCTGCTGCTCTTGACTTTCTGGAAGTCGTGGATTCGAAGGTGTTGCCTGAGGAGCCTTGGCGAGTTTCTGCAATGCTGTGAATGTGTGTCAGAGTGGAGAGACTGAATGATTGTGGACGGGACGCTAATCGACCAGGGTGCTTTGTCCTGGATGGTTTTTGAGTTTTATTGGAGCTGCGCTCATCCAGGCAAGTTGAGAGTATTCCATCACACTCCTGTCTTGCGCCTTGCAGATGGTGATCAGGCCTTGGGGAGTCAGGAGGTGAGTTACTCAACTATTCCTGTTCTTGTAGACAAAGAATTTATACGCTCATCCAGTTCAGCTTCTGCTGAATGGTAAACCCAAGGATGATAGTAAAAGATTTAGTAATGTTAATACCATTGAATAATAAGGCGGTTGGGTAGATTCTCTCTTGTTCATACAATCCCTACAGTACAGAAGGAGGCCATTCAGCCCATGGAGCCTGTGCTGACCACAGTCCCACCCAAGCCTTATTCCCTTAACCCTCATTTACCCTACTAATCCTTCTTGACGCAAAGGAGCAATTTAGTACTGCCAATTAACCTGCACATCTTTGCACTGTGGGAGGAAACTGGAGCACCCGAAGGAAAGCCGTGCAGATATGGGAAAAATGAGCGAACTCCACACAGTCACCCAAGTTGGGAATTGAACTCGGATCTCTGAGGCTGCGAGATAGCAGTTTTAACCACTCTGCCACTGTGCCACCCCTCTTGAGATGCTCCAATTTAATTATAAAATGCTTCATGATCTTCTGAGGGTGTGAATGCTGTCCAAATTCTCATGAAGAACGGGATAGAACATTAGGGAGTAAAATCCCTGATGGCTGAATTATGATAGGAACACTTATGATGCTCTTATTAAATATTCATTGCATTTGAAACACTAATAGCCCAGAGCTGATTCCAGATATTGAGGCATCTTTACTCCTTTATGTGTGTTTCTCATACAAATCTGGCAGTGAAACATTGTTGCAATGTTGATGTTATAGAGGGGCAATGGCCTAGTGGTACTGTCACTGGACTAGTGATCCAGTGATCCAGGATAATGGTCTGTGGACCCAGGTTCAAATCCCACCACGGCAGATGGTGAAATATGAATTCAATAAAAACCTGGAATTAAAAGTCCAATGATGACCATGAAACTATTGTTGATTGTCATAAACACCCATCTGATTCATTAATGTCCTTTAGGGAAGGAAATTTGAGTCCTTATCTGGTCTGGCCTATATGATTCCAGCTATATGGTTGACTCTCAAATGCCCTCTGAAATGGAGGGCAATTAGGGATAGGCAATAAATGCTGACCCAGCCAACGATGCCTACATCCCATGACCGAATAGAAAGAATACAATGAGAATCTTTAAAAAATTAAATAAAACATTTTCACGGTGTTCATTTCAATAGAAAATGTGAGGTGGCTTTACTTCAACAGAGTTGAAAACCTGTTAGAACAGTCCGTTCAGTTTGTGTCAGACATAACACTTTCACGCATGCCCCAACTGTGCCGGCATTTCCCATAAACCCAATCGTGATCCTATCTGCACAGGGGCAGCACGGTGGCACAGTGGTTATCACTGTTGCCTCACAGCACTGGAGACCTGGGTTCAATTCCTGGCTTGGATCACTGACTCTGCGGAGTTTGCACATTCTCTCCACATCCAGATGGATTTCCTCCGTGTGGTCTGGTTTCCTCCCACAGCCCAAAGATGTGCAGGTTAGATGGATTGGCCATGCTAAACTGCCCCTCAATGTCAGGGGGTTAGCAAGGTTTTAGCAGAATGTTTATCATATCTTGATATTTTGTTTAAAAGCAAAACTTTACCTTTAATGATATCTCTTGTTTCCTGGCACCACTGCAGATGGGACAACACATTGGCACAGTGGTTAGCACTGCTGCCTCACAGAACCAGAGAGCCGGATTTGATTCCCAGCTTGGCTCACTGTCTGTGCAGAGTGTGCATGTTCTCCCTGTGCCTGCCTGGGTTGCCTAATCATAGAATCCCACGGTGCAGAAGGAGGCCACTCTGCCCATTGTGTCTGCACTGGCCACAAACCCATCCAGGCCCTATCCCCATAACCCCATTCATTTATCTAACTAGACCTCCTGCCATTAAGGGGTAATTAAGCGTGGCCAATTAACCTAACCTGCACATCTTTGAACTGTTGGAGGAAACTCACGCAAATGGGATGAATGTACAAACTCCATGCAGGTGGTGACCAAAGCCAGGAGTCAAACCCAGGTCCCTGGCGCTGTGAGGCAGCAGTGCTAACCACTGTGCCACTGTAATGCCCCTATTCCTCCCAGTGCTCCAGTTTCCTCTCACACTCAGAAAGGCGTGCTGATTAGATGCATTGACCATCCTAAAATTCCCCTTCAGTGCAGCCAAAGAGGCATCAGAGTGTGGCGACTAGGGGATCTTCACAGTATTCATTGCAGTGTTAATGTAAGCCTACTTGTGACATTAATAAAAGATAAATAATAAATAGATGCTTTACTGCAGTAACCCCGCACCTTCCCTTATGGGATTATGTGGGTGGTATCCAGCATGTGTAATATGCCCAAAACCTCAGAAAATAGGTCAGAGCAGTGGGTAGAAATGCCAGCACACTTCTCCTGCAACTGCGAACCTGCCCCAGAGGAATATCCGGACTGCTTCACATCTGTGGGTCAGCAGGTGGCTGCCTGTAGGTAATTGTGCTGGAATATGTATTACTCAAATCTGCCAATGAATCCTTAATCATCTAATGGGACAGGAACGGAATATAATGCCAGAGAAAATCTCTTTGTGAAGTACGGATGCCAGGATCTCCAGTCTTCTGAGATGAAAGGAACAGGAGGGAAAGTAACCTCAAAGAACATCTCTCCTTATTAGTGCATCTTGTTCCATCAAAGTAAAAGCTCCGCGGATTATCAGCTCAACTCCAAGTATCACAAATGCCATTCAAGGTTCAGGTTTATTAAGAGACTTAGTAAAATCTTGCCTCAAAAAAAAAATTGGTTAACTTTGCAATATAGTGAAATGTGTTTGATCTTTGCTACTGTGCTTTATTCAATTATAACAAGAGTTATTAACTGTAGACCAGTAGGTTCTTGTAATTTCAAACAAGCAAATTAGAGTAATATTATGATCAGGCAATTCTAGGATAAAATATAGAACAGAATAGAATCATGGAATACCTACAGCGCAGAAGGAAGCCACTCAGCCCAATGGCACCAATCACAATACCACTCAGGCCCTATCCCCAATACCCATTTACCCTAGCTGGACCCCCGAAATTAAGGGGCAGACATTCAGCTCAATGAGCTTGCTCTGACAACAATCCCACTTTGGCCCTATCCCGTAACACTACATATTTACCCCACTAATCCCCCTGATACTAAGTAGCAATTTAGCACGGCCAGTCAACCTAATCCGCACACCTTTCGGCCTGTGGGAGGAAACCGGAGCACCCGGAGGAAACCCAAGTAGACGCAAGGAGAATGTGCACACTCGATACAGACAGTCACCCATACCAGGAATTGAACCTGGGTCCCTGGCACTGTGAGACAGCAGTGCTAACCCCCGTACAGGTAAGATCATGGTTGGGTTTATGGGAAATGCAGGCACTATCGTGTGAAAGTGCTATATATGACACAGCCTGAACAGATAATTCTAACGAGTTTTTAGCTCTGAAGTAAAGCCACCTCACATTTTCTATTGAAATGAATACTGTGAAAATGTTCTGTTTGTCTTTTTAAAGATTCCCATTGCATTCTTTCTATTCGGTCATGGGATCTGGGCATCGCTGGCCTGGCTAGCATTTATTGCCCATCCCTAATTGCCCTCCATTTCAGAGGCAGTTGAGAGTCAACCACATTGCTGTGGATCTGGAGTCACATAGGCCAGACCAAGTTAGGGTGGCAGGCTTCCTTCCAGAAAGGACATCAATGAACCAAATGAGTTTTTACGACAAGTTTCATGGTCATCATTTTCTTTTACTTCCAGGTTTTTATTGAATTCATATTTCACCATCTGCCGTGGTGGGATTTGAACCTGGGTCCACAGACCATTATCCTGGGTCACTGGATCACTAGTCCAGTGACAATACCACTAGGCCATTGCCCCTCTATAACATCAACATTGCAGCAATGTTTCACTGCCAGATTTGTATGAGAAATGCACATAAAGGAGTAAAGATGCCTCAACATCTGGGATCAGCTCTGGACTATTAGTGTTTCAAATGTAAAGAATATTTAATAAGAGCATCGTAAGTGTTCCTATCATAATTCAGCCATCAGGGATTTTACTCCCTAATGTTCTATCCCGTTCTTCATGAGAATTTGGACAGCATTCCCGCCCTCAGAAGATCATGAAGCATTTTACAACTAAACTGGAGCATCACAAGAGGGGCGGCATGGTGGCACAATGGTTAGCACTGCTGTCTCACAGCACTAGGGGCCTGGGTTCAATGCCCAGCTTGGGTGACTGCCTGTGTGGAGTTTGCACATTCTCTCCATGTCTGCGTGGGTTTCCTCCGTGTGCTCCGGTTTCGTCCCACAGTGCAATGATGTGCAGGTTAGGTTGATTGGCTGTGATAAATTGCCTCTTAGTGTCAAGGGGTTTAGCAGGGTAAATAAGTGAGACTATGGAGATTGGGCTTGGGAGAGATTGTGATTGGTGCAGACCTGATGGGCCAAATGGCCACTTTCTGCACTGTAAGGATTCTATGATCTCCCATGAAACATAAAAATGTAATCAATGGCCACTTAAGATGTTGGGTTAAGAAATAAATATTGGCTAACACATCAAGAGAACTCATTGATTGCCCTTTAAGAGTGCCATGGGACTTTTTCATATCCACCTGAGCAAACAGATTTAGTTTTATGAATCTTCCCAGAGCTACCTCTAGACATAAACATAATCTGAGTTATATGGCATTGATAGAGCACCCGCATTGTTAGATTCAGCCGGAACTCATCTTTTACCCACTGCCCCAAATGGTAATAGTCTCTCTAAATATAATTACATTTGCTTCCAAGGTGATTCTGTCTGCCTTCAACCTGAGCAGCTGAAATTTATGATAAAAGTGTATTCCCCACTACTAACGCGCACAGGTCTTCTGCAACGGTCAAGCAATTAAAAAAAAAGGGAATTTCTGAAGGACAACTTAAGAACAACTGTGCGTGTTTGTTGTTCTAATGTGTGGGGGAAAAAGAGAGGTTTACATTTATGTAATGCCTTTCGTAACCTCAGGACATCCCAAGGCATATGGCCAGGTTGTCATGGAGAGGTGCCCTGCTCTTTAAATAATGGCATGGGGATCTTGGCTGTTTTCTTTGAAAGGACAGTCAGGGCTTCAATTCGTCCACAAGTGCCTGCCACCAACTGTGCAGCACTTAACGCTGAATTGTCTGTTAGATTTTGTGCTTAAATCTATGGGGTGGCACTTGAACCCTAGCCGCCTGCTGCAAAGGTGAGGGTGCTACCAACTGAGTCTCAGCGACTGCGATATTTCAGAGCAGTGGGACCCATCAGCCACGCATTGTCAAGCAGCTCTGCAATATGGAGATGCCAGCGGAGAGTAACTGGCGAGAGGTAGGCAGTGCTTCTGCATTAGAATATTCTGCAGGGAGATCTGCAAATCTACTGTAAATGGCAGCTTTGTGTTTGAAAGTATTTCTGAGCCCCCTGCTCATGTGGATTAACAGTTTATAAATACACCTCCAGATCATCAAATTCGCATTTAATAACATCTAATCCCAGTCTGCGGTGAGCCAGCGATTTAAACTAACTTCAATTTGCAAGGCAGAACCAAACTGATTAATAATCCATTTTCAGAGGAAGCTAAAGCCAAGTGCTCAAGTCAATGTAAATTACTGGCCAGTGTTTTGAGAACAGAGGTGTTGTTAAAGAGAGTCCCGCTGTTACACAGCAGATTTACGACCCCACGATCAATCCTCCCCCCACCCCACCATCAAAGCTTTTGGCAGAGAATTAAGTGTTTCTGAAGTGTAGTCAGTGTTGTACATGGCAAGAGATTTGTGCACAGCAAGCTCCGACAAACTGCAAAGCGCTAATCTCCAGATACTCTGTTCTGGCTTTGTGGATGTAGGGATAAATGTCGGCCAGGGCACCAGGAAGGACACCCCCGTTCCTCTTCAAAGTGCACAGGATCTTTTACATTGACTACAGAGGGCAGATGAGGCCTCAGATTAACTCACCCAAAAGGCAGTACCTTCAACAGTGCAGCGCTCACTCAGCACAGCACAGCACTGGAAGTGTCACAGAATCCCTACATAGCAGAAGGAGGCCATTTGGCCCATCTAGTCTGCACCAACAACAATCCCAACCAGTCCTGTCCCCATAACCCCACATATTTAATCTACTAATCCCCCTGACATTAAGGGGCAATTTATCATGGCCAATCCTCCAAATCTGCACACCTTTGGGCTGTGGGAGGAAATCGGAGCACCTGGAGGAAACCCACACAAACATGGGGAGAACATGCAAGCTCCACACAGATCCAAAGCCAGAATTTAACCTGGATTCCTGGAGCTCTGAGGCAGCAGTGCTAACCACTGTGCCACCATACCACCCCAATGTGTCAACTTATATTATGTGCTTAAGTCTACACAGCAGCACCCAAACCATTAGCCTTCCTACTTGATCGAAAAAGTTTGGCAAGAATGTGGAGGCAGGGATGGGTGCAAGAAGTTTATTGATTTTTTTGAGGTATGAGTGTAGAAATGATGTGGGTGGCACGGTGGCATAGTGGTTAGCACTTCTGCCTCACAGCATCAGGGGCCCAGGTTTGATTCCCAGTTTGGATCACTGGCTATGTGGAGTCATAATCGCAGAGTCATAGAGGTTTACAGCATGGAAACAGGCCCTTCGACCCACCTTGTCTACACCACCCATTTTTTAAACCCCTAAGGTAATCTCAATTGCCCGCATTTGGCCCATATCCTTCTTTACCCATCTTACCCATCTGCCTAAATGCTTTTTGAAAGACAAAATTGTACTCGTTTCTACTACTACCTCTGGCAGCTTGTTCCAGACACTCACCATCCTCTGTGTGAAAAAATTGCCCCTCTGGACACTTTTGTATTTCTCCCCTCTAACCTTACACCTATGCCCTCTAGTTTTAGACTCCCCTACCATTCAGAAAAGATATTAATTATCTAGCTGATTTGCATCCCTCGTTATTTTATAGATCTCCATAAGATCACCCCTCCGCCTTCTATGCTCCAGAGAAAAGTCCCAGTCTATCCAACGTCTCCTTATAACTCAAACCATCAAGTCCTGGTAGCATCCTAATAAATCTTTTCTGCATTCTTTCTAGTTTAATAATTTCCTTTCTATAATAGGGTAACCAGAACTGTACACAGCATCCCAAAAGTGTAGCCTTACCAATGTCTTGTACAACTTGTACATCCGAATTCCTGTATTCAATGTTCTGACCAATGAAACCAAGCATGCCAAATGCCTTCTTCACCACTCTGTCCACCTATGACTCCATTTTCAAGGAGCTATGAACATGTATCTATAGATCGCTTTGTTCTGTAACTCTCCCCAGTGCCCTACCATTAACTGAATCAGTCCTGCCCTGGATCGATCTACCAAAATGCATCACCTCGCATTTATCTAAATTAAAGTCCATCTGCCATTCATCAGCCCACTGACCCAACTGATCAAAATCCCATTGCAATCAGAGATAGCTTTCCTCACTGTCCACCATGCCATCAATCTTGGTGTCATCTGAAACTTATTCACCATGCTTCCTATATTCTCAACCAAATCATTAATATAAATGACAAATAACAATGGACCCAGTACTGATCCTTGAGGCACACCGCTGGTCACAGACCTCCAGCTGGAAAAATAACCCTCTACAAACACCCTCTGTCTTCTGTCTTCAAGCCAATTTTGTATCCATTTAGATACCTTATCCTGGATTCCATGAGATTTAACCTTATGCAACAACTTACCATGCAGTACCTTGTCAAAGACCTTGCCAAAGTCCATGTAGACAACATCAACTGCACTGCCCTCATCTACCTTCTTGATCACCCCTTCAAAAAACTCAATCAAGTTTGTAAGACATGATTTTCCATTCACAAAGCCATGCTGACTGCCCCTAATCAGTCCCTAGATCTCTAAATGTCTGTAGATCATGTGTCTCAAAATACCTTCCAACAACTTACCTGCCACAGATGTGAGGCTCACTGGACTGTAGTTCCCAAACTTTTCCCTCCAGCCCTTTTTAAACAAAGGCGCAACATTTCCGACTCTCCAATTTTCAGGCACCTTACCCTTGACTATCAATGATTCAAATATCTCGGCAAGGGGGGCCCGCAATTTCTTCCCTAGCCTCCCACAATGTCCTGGGATACACTTCATCAGGTCCTAGGGATTTATCTACCTTGTTGTGCTTTAAGACTTCCAGCACCTCCTTCTCTGTAATATGTACATTCCTCAAGACATTATTATTTATTTCCCCAAGTTCCCTAACATCCATGCTCTTCTCTACAGTAAATACTGATGAGAAATATTCATTTAGGATCTCATCCATCCCTTGAGAATCTGCAATGGATGACCTTGTTGATCCTTAACAGACCCTACTCTCTCCCTTGTTCCTCTTTAACCCTTCATGTATTTGTAGAAGCTCTTTGGATTCTCCTTTGCCTTATCTGGCAGAACAATCTTGTGTCCCCTTTTTGCCCTCCTGATTTCTTTTTTAACTTTACTCCTACACCCCATATACTCTTCAAGGGATTCACTTGATCCCAGCTGCCTATGCATGTCATGAGCCTTTTTCTTCTTCTTGATCAGGGACTCAATATCCCGAGTCATCTGAGGTTCCTACTTCTGCAGCCTTGCCCCAATTTAGAAATTTAACTTGTGGGCCAGACCTATCATTCTCCATAGTTATCTTAAAACTCGTAGAATTATGGTCACTGTTCGCAAAATGATCCCTCATTAACATTTCTGTCACCTGCCCTTTCTTATTTCCCAAGAAGAGGTCAAGTTTTGCCCCATCTCTAGTCAGTATCATTCTCACATACTGAATGAGAAATTCGTCCTGAATACACTCAACAAATCTCTCTCCATCTAACTCTCTAATACTATGGCTGTCCCAATCAATGTTGAGAAAGTTAAAATCTCTGCCTATTATCACCCTATTTTTCTTGGAGCTACCTGTAATCTCCTTACATATTTGCTCCTCAATTTCCTGTCAACTATTTGGGGGCCTATAGTACAACTCTATCAAAGTGATTTCCCCCTTCTCATTTCTCAATAAGAAATAAGATTCTGCATGTTCTCCCCGTGTCTGCGTGGGTTTCCTCTAGGTGTTCCAGGTTCCTCCACAGTCCAAAGGACATGCTGGTTAGATGCATTGGCCATGCTAAATTCTCCCTCAGTGTACCCAAAAAGGTGCCGGAGTGTGGCAACTATGGGATTTTCACAGTAACTTCATTGCAGTGTTAATGTAAACCTATTTGTGACACTAATAAATAAACTTCAAAATTTCGAGATATAGACCATAAGATATAGGAGCAAAATTAGGCCACTCAGCCCGTTGAGTCTGCTCTGCCATTTTATCATGTCTGATAAGTTTCTCAACCTCATTCTCCCGTCTTTTCCGCGTACCTTTGATCCCCTTACCAACCAAGACCCGATCTATCCCTATCTTAAATACACTCAATAATCTGACCTCCACAGTCTTCTGAGGCTATGAATTCCATAGATTCACCATCTGAAGAAATCCCTCGTCATCTCAGTTCCAAGCGGTCATCCCTTCACTCTGAGGCTGTGCCCTCAGATTCAAGTCTCTCCTAGTAATGGAAACATCTTCCCCACGTCCACTCTATCCAGGCCTTTCAGTATTCTGTAACTTTCTTCCATTCTTCTGTCCTAGCTATCCTTCCCAGCACAAAGTTTGTAGCGTTTCTGGTGGCAAGAGAGGCATTAAGGCATCCTTGTGCAGGATTGAAACTAATTGAAAGAAGATGGTGCAGTGGGTAGATTGATGACAGGCAAGACGGAAATGCAATAACACAAAACTGCAGCTTCAGATTGTTTATTTCTTGAAGAGGTGGAACAAATTACTTTAATCATTCGTTGTAGAAATTTATCATTTGTGGGACATGCTGCGACTGTTTTATTTAATACAATGCACTGAGGAAGCATTAAACATTAACGCAAAAGCACAGCTTGAAATTAGTCCCGTGCCATGTGCCTAAAGAAATGTACCGATAAATAATACTTCACAAACATTTTGGAAGAGAGCTTGATTCTATTTCCAAGCTGGAAATGTGCAAGTGCAGGCAAATACAACTTGGCATAAATCACGATTTGTCTTCTGGCCCCAGTGGCGATGAATCCCAACGGGGTTTCCTGGCAGTGAGGGTGCATTCGAAGGGAAACCTTATTGGCTGTTGCAAAACTAGAAGATCCCACTTGAAGGTGTTGCACGGAAAACTCACTATTTATATATATATTTTTTATTCATTCACGCTACATGGGTGTCACTGCCCGGCCAGCATTTGTTGCCCTCCCTAGTTGCCCAAGAGCAGTTGAGCATCAAACACATTGACGTGGCTCTTTGAGTCACATGTAGGGCAGACTGGGTTAAGATGGCAGATTTCCTTCCCTAAAGGACATCAGTGAACCAGGTGGGTTTTTCCAACAATCGACAATGGTTTTATGGTCATCAGTAGATTCTTAATTCTAGATTTGTTTTTATTGAATTCAAATTTCGCCATCTAAGAGGCAGGATTTGAACCCAGGTCCCTAGAACATTCGTTGAGGTCAGTTAATCACTCATAATGGATTGCACAAACAAGTTGTGGATTCACTTCTTCACATTAGGCGCATGAGGATATATGCACATGGATTTAGAAAACTGTAAGACAGCAGCAGCAGAGCTGTGTGCACCATGTCCTACTCATATCCAAAGTGAAAGTAAGTCTGGATCAAATGACTCACTTCCTTTGTAGCGATGGTCTGCTGCTATCCCTTAAAAGTACATTATTGTATTTCCTTTCTTTCTAAAGATACTTCCCCTGTTCCAAAGAAGCATAACTATTTAAAATACATACTCATTTTTAGTTACTATTACATAAGTGTATAGAATTAATGAAATGATTGGCTGAATTCTACCGGCATGTCCACTGGGGTTCGTACAACCCTGCCCAAGGCAAATAGAGAATATCAGTCTTCAGGCCTGCCCGCCACTGGGATTGGGGCCGACATGCTAGCAAAATTCTGGGCTATGAGTCTCTAAAGCAAAGAGGTAATCAGCTGGTATATCCAATGCTTGTGAAAATAACCTTGCCTGGAGGTTTCTCTAATTGTCATTCCTGTATATTGTTCTTGGTTTCATTTGAAAATTTAAAGTTTATTTATCACTCACAAGTAAGGCTTACGTTGATACTGCAATGAAGATACTGTGAAATTCTCCTAGTCGCCACACTCCACTGCTTGTTCCGGTCAATGCACCTAACCAGCACATCCTTCAGACTACGGGAGGAAACCAGAGCACCCGGAGGAAACTCACGCAGACACAAAGAGAACGTGCAAACTCCACACAGGCAGTGGCCCTCGCCAGGAGTCAAACCTGGGTCCTCGTCATTGTGCGGCAGCAGCGCTAACCATCATGCCACTGTGCCACTCAGGATCTTGTCCGAGACGCAACAGGACTACACGTTGGTTGTGGAGCTGGATTGGATCTGATTTGTCCTCGGTTATGCCACACCATTGCATCGTGGTGAGCAATTATATCATAGGAAAAAAAATTTGTCACTTTCGCAGGTGGCCGTGTAATTTCTGTGGAATCCTGCATGCAAAACATGTTGTCCCCATTCTAAACCTGACAAATCTATACCTACATTTTTGTTGGTTGTCTGCTCTTGCAATGTAAAAAATTGCTGTCTAATTTCTGAGAGAGCTGAATGGGTAAGAGTAGGTAAATGTGTAGAAATTGACAGGTCTGTCAACAGTTGAGAATTAAGGATTTAATCATCCAGTTTACTTACTCAGTTGGGCAACTACATCTCGGGTAATGAGGAGATGAAGTAGTGTGTTTAATATTCCACTTCTCATACACATCCTGAAATGGTTTACAAACAGATTGTGGACTGTTATAGAAACATAAAAAAGTTGGCCATTCAGCCCATTGAACCAGCACTGCCATTTATTATGATCATGGCTGATCATTCAACTCAATAGCCTGATCCCCCCTTCCCCTCCATATCCTATGTTTCCCTTTGCTCCAAGAGCTATATCTAACTCCTTGAAAGCAAATAATATTTTGTCTTCAATTACTAGCAAATTCCAGAGATTCGCCACTCTCTGGGTGAAGGAAATTCTCCTCATCTCTGTCTTAAATAGTTTACCTCCATATCCTTAGACTATGCCCCTTGGTTCTGGATGCGTCCACCATCAGGAAGGTCTTCCTGCAGCTACCCTGCCTCTTCCTGTTAGAATTCTATAGGATTCTGTTAGATTCCCCCCTTATTCTTCTGAACTCCAGTGAGTATAATCCTAACCCGCTCAATCTCTCCTTGCACATTAGTCCTGCCATCCCAGGAACCTCTATTGATCTCTCTCAGTACACCAAATGAACTGAAAATAGCACTTAGGATGTATGTGACAGCTAGGCTTGATGTATCGTTGAATAATGGAGTACATGGTGAAGTAATTGGCAATGATGAATTCAGTGTCCTGGACATGAAAGAGGTCAGGTGTGATTTTGGATCAAGAATGGGTCAGAACTTCACTTATAATCAATTGTTCTTAGTGCTGACTTGACATATACCATTCGCATGCCTCTCACTTTGTGACGATGACTTCAGTATCATTGTTCATTCATGATCAATAAAAGGTCTCATTTGTGAGTCTTCCTGTACAGTACATGTCTTTTAGAGTCCACAGAAGTAGTATTCTTCCTATTCTATTCATTTGTGGGACATGCGCATCACTGGCCGGCCAGTATTTACTGTCCATCCCTAGTTGCCTCAGGGCAGTTGAAAGTCAACCACATTGCTGTGACTCTGGAGTTCATGTAGGCCAGACCAGGTAAAGGCAGCAGATTTCCTTCCCTAAAGGACATTAGTGAACCAGATGGGAATGTTAGCTCTTTCCCCTATATCAATCATGGCCAACAACAAATTGCTCTCAACTTTTTTCAGACAGATGACATGGATGTTGGCAAAGACTCCAGATGGTGTGACATAATTCACTTTTCCCATGAGATTGGCAACGTGAAACTGGTGTCCACTGCTTTTAGCCTCAATCATGTACATCATTATGATTTTCTGGTTTGTCAATCGCCTCATGTATAGGTTCCTGATGGAATACTGGATGGCCATCATAACTGCTCGAAGGTATCCATTGAGTTTGGTCCATTTGGATCAGCACATGGATCTTTGCAGTTGCATCAACCTTTGCTCTAATACACTGCCACGGTCAATAGTCCTTGCTGCCGCATGCCTGACAGAATTGCTGGAAAGCCTAGTTTCTCCTTGGTGTATGCAGAAGGCCACATCTTCCATATATCTTGCACTGTTTAGGTGTTCTAGTGAGCACATCAACAATGGGAGCTTTGCTTAGGACCTGCAAGCCTCATTGACCTACAAAGATTGCTTCACATTTACATCCATCCTAAAGTAGTACTTCAATGCTATATGTCTTGGGCTTGTCTCGCAGATCTTTCTAGAATGCTTCCATGGGAGTTTATGCAATCACCAACTCAATAATGTTGGTAGCTAGTTCTGCTTCTTAAAAAAGTCACTGTGCATATTGTGGGGCTGTGTGGTGGAAGGATAGTTCTTTTATCATAATATTCTCCAATTTTTTGACAGAGATTCTCCCCTGTGCGTGGCACCGTGGCACAGTGGTTAGCACTGCTGACTCACAGCGCCAGGGGCCCGGATTTGATTCCCAAACTTGGGTCAGTGTCTGTGTGGAGCCTGCACGTTCTTCTCGTGTCTGTGTGGGTTTCCTCCGGGTGCTCTCCGGTTCCCCCCCCACAGTCCGAAAGATGGGCTTAGGTCCACTGCCCAAGCTAAATTCTCCGTCAGTGTACCTGAACAGGGGCAGGAGTGTCGTGACTAGGGGGTTTTCACAGTAACTTCATTGCAATGTTAATATAAGCCTGCTTGTGACACTAATAAATAAAGTTAAAAAACTTAGACTTCAGACTGTACAAAAACTCTGATTTTGATTGAGCTTTGGCTTGTATGAAAACCCGCTCTGGTAATCTGGCTTTCTTTGTCTGTGTTTTTACCTTGCCAGTGCCTTGCCTCCCTGAAGAACTATCGCTGTTATATACCGCATTGAGTTTTCCCTGGGAAATGGATTAATTATCCAGGTTTATGCAGGGACATATTGTGTGTGCAGTTAGATTCAATGAAGAACTAAGTGTTTATTTGTTCTTGATTAATAAGGGGGTTGCGGATTATGGGGAAAAGGCAGGAGAATGGGGATGAGAAAAATATCAGCTATGATTGAATGGCAGAGCAGACTCAATGGGCCGAGTAGCCAAATTCTGCTCCTATGTCTTATTTCCTTTCTCTTCTGTTAATGCTGAGTATCTGAAAACCTTTAAATACACATTGTTTTAGTATTTGGACAATGAGCTATTGAACTCAGTGAACTCCACCCTGCCTATCACAATCCCAGCCCCTTGCAACATCACAGTACTATTATTTATGCATCTGTATAAGATAATCAAAGGGATGGATAGGGTAGAGGTAGAGAGATTCTTCCTGCTCAGAAAGGACAGCAGGACTAGAAGGCACAAACTCAAGATAAGGAGGGACAGTTTAGAACGGAGTTGAGGAGGAACTTCTTCACTCAAAGGGTGGTGAATCCCTGGAATTCTCTGCCCGTTGAAGTGGTGGAGGCTACCTCGCTAAATATATTTAAGTCACGGGTAGATAGGTTTTTGACAGACAAGGGAATTAAGGGTTATGGGGAAAAAGTGGGAAAGTGGAACTGATCCACTTCAGATCAGCCATGATCTTATTGAATGGCGGGGTGGGCTCGAGGGGCTAGATGGCCTACTCCTGCTCCTATTTCTTATATTCTTATGTTCTATGCTGAAAAAACACCTTTCCATCTAATAGACAAAATTTTTCAAAGGAAATGTTGAGGAACAATCTTTTTTTTCAATGTCCCCCTGTGTTGTGTGAAACCCAGCAAAAATTCAATGTGCAAATTATTATTTCATTCTTGAGGTCTCCATGCCAATCCTGGAGTGTGAGCAATTCTTGTGCCTACTTGGTATAATCATTGGAGTGTAAAGATGTAACAAAAAACATTTGCAAAGGGGAATGTTTTGCAAAGGTCTTTCCGCTGCTCGTCAGGCAGAGTGTTGATGTCTATTGACGGAATCATTGAATCACACTGCAGAAGAAAATTACAGTGTAGAAGAAGGCCATTCAGCCCATCGTGTCTGCACCAACTATAATCCCACCCAGGCCCTATCACCATGCATTTGCCCTAGTCAGTCCTCCTGACACTAATGGACAATTTAGCATGGCCAATCCACCTAAACTGCACATCTTTGGACTGTGGAAGGAAACCGGAGCATCGGGAGGAAATCCACACACACAGGGAGAATATGCAAACTCCACACAGATAGTGACCCGAGCCGGGAATTGAACCCGGGTCCCTGGCACTGTGAGGTAGGAATGCTAACCACTGTGCCGCCATGCCACCCGTAAAGAGATGGAGACAAATAATTGCTATGATAAAGGAAAGGATCTTCAAGTTTTTAGATGTCCAGATCACCAACAACCTGTCCTGGTCCCTCCATGCTGTGCTATAGTTAAGAAAGCCATCAATGCGTCCATTTTTCAGAAGACTAAGGAAATGTGGCATGTCTCACCAACTTTTACAGTTGCACCGTTGAAAGTAGCCTTTCTGGTTGTATCTTAGCTTGATATGGTTCCCGCTCTCTGTGAGACTGCAAGAAATGACAGATTCATGAACAAAGCCCAGTCCATCACACAAACCAGCCTCCCACCCTGCGTACATTTCCTGCTGCCTCAGAAAAGTCGCCACCAGAAGCAAGGTCCCCACGCACCTTGGACATACTGTCTTCCACCTTCTTCCTTCATGAAAAAGATATAAAAGTCTGAGGTCACGTACCAACCAACTCAAGAGCAGCTTCTTCCCTGCTACCATCAAACTTTTGAATGAACCTATCCGGCATTAAGTTGATCTTTCTCTACACCCTAGCTATGACTGTAACGCTACATTCTGCACGGTCTCTTTTCCTTCTCTATGAACAGTGTGTTTGCCTGTACAGCGCGCAAGAAACAATACTTTTCACTGTATACTAATACATGTGACAATAATGAATCAAATCAAATTGAAATCACTGCAGTTAAGCACAGGTTCACTCACCCTGAAAGGCAGTAGCATCGATCAGGAGCATAACTTGTCCCTCAATCCTTCTGGCTTACAAAACTTTATTCCCA
The DNA here is from genome assembly GCF_965287045.1 of Carcharhinus amblyrhynchos. Classification (NCBI taxonomy): domain Eukaryota; kingdom Metazoa; phylum Chordata; class Chondrichthyes; order Carcharhiniformes; family Carcharhinidae; genus Carcharhinus; species Carcharhinus amblyrhynchos. The sequence goes on from NC_137328.1 coordinate 9,903,545, forward strand.
CTTTAATACCAGACAGTAAAACGATGTAAATCTCCAAACCAAATATGATATGCACAAGATGAAAATCTTTCTTATCTGCATCCAAAACAGCTGCCAACTTGATCACATTAATTTGTTCACAGGCTGGAGTCATGACCAGGGATGGTGATCAGATTAACAATGCATCTGCATAACTTCCATGAAATGGTATGAAGAGCGTAGCATCACTCCCAGACAGCAAGGTGTCAGATAGCCAAGAGAAATTGACAGTATGCTCTAATCTCTCCAGTCCAGAAATACAAACACCAAAAAAAAACAGTTGTCTGGAAATGTTTTGAGTGCATTCACTGCCTGGGTGCTGTCCCAAATCTAGAAGACATCATCTCGTCTCCACACAGTGATTGTATAGCATGGGAAAACACAGCTTAAAAGCCACTCCATTTCTCAATCTCTGTCAATCTATCTTGCCTGCTTTCTCTCTTGTCAGTTTATTTCTCCATTTCTCTGGGTATCACTGGCTCAGCCCCACATTTGTTGCTCATCCTTAGTTGCCCTTTCAGAAGCGTCTGGTGAGCTGCCTTCTTGAATCACGGTAGCACAGTGGTTAACACAGCTGCTTCACAGCTCCAGGGACCTGGGTTCGATTCCCGGCTCGGGTCACTGTCTGTGTGGAGTTTGCACATTCTCCTCGTGTCTGCGTGGGTTTCCTCCGGGTGCTCCAGTTTCCTCCCACAGTTCAAAGATATGCAGGTTAGGTTGATTGGCCTTGCTAAAACTGCCCCTTAGTATGCTGAGATGTGTAGGTTAGAGGGATTAGCAGGTAAACATGTAGGAATATGGGGGTAGGGCCTGGTGGGATTGTGGTCGGTGCAGACTCGATGGGCCGAATGCACTGTAGGATTTAAAAGAAAAAAAACACATCAGTTCAGGTAGTGTAAGTGCACCCAGACTGCTGTTAGGAAGGAAGTTCCAGGATAGCAACACTACTCAGACACTGTCCCCATAACCCACGTATGTACCTTGCTAATCCCCTCTCTAACACTACGGGGCAATGTAACATGGCCAATCCACCTGACCCACACATCTTTGGACCGTGGGAGGAAACCAGAGCACCCAGAGGAAACCCACACAGATACGGCGAGAATGTGCAAATTTCACAGTCACTCAAGGTCGGAATCGAACCTCGCTCCCTGGCGCTGTGAGGCAGCAATGTGCTAACTGTTGTGCCACATGCTGCTTGTGGTTAGGCATTCTAATTTCATTCCATAATCCAGAAAATCCAGAATTGACTTGGTTGCGAGCATTCTGGACTGGAGATGTTACAGCGTAATAATTGCCAGTGAATTAGCCAATGTGAAGGTAAAGGAGGTTGGAGACATATAGGAAAAGGAGGAAGCTATTTGCTGCTATTTGAGTCTGTTCCCAACATTCACTGAAATTATGGCAGATTTGAGAGCTAACTCCCTGGTCTGGATTTCCAGATGGAAGAACAGCTTGTCAGTTTGCCAGGATCAACCTGCCGCCAAGCCATTTTCAAGGGTAAAGGCACTTATAAGTGTCAGGTAATCAATGGAAGTGCCCAGTTTTGGATTCATTCACAAGTAGAAATGCCTTCTCTATGTCTGCCCTGTTAAGTTTAATAATTTTAAAGGCCTCAAACGGGTCAGTCCTCATGTCTTCTCTTTACTTGTGTTTAGAGCCCCAAACTGTGAGGTCTTTAGTGATAGTTGTAACTTCTCAACATTGATATCAATCCTGTAAATCTCTAAGGCACCTTCTCCAATGCTTCTGCATCCTTTATGTAAGAATGTTCCATGATGGAAGAAATATTCACAGAATAGAGATGTTTTAAGGATTCCCACCCTAGTACTTTACATATCTCGCATATATTTTTAGTAAATTGTGTTTGCATTCCATAATACGTATTGTAGCATGAGGTAATAAGACAGTGTATCTTAAATCACAATGGTGATTTATTGAAAACAGTTAAAATTATATGCAAACAAGCTCAGGACAGTTACAGCTTGGGTCCCACTGCCTCCCAGGCTCACTCTGCAAGTTCCACTTACCTGACCCATGCATCTGATAGGCTGAGGTTCACATACTCCATTCTGATAGACCCTGGGAGGTCATGTGACCCACAAATGTTCACTCCTTAAAGACGCCATGCTAACTCAATGACAAAAATTATCCAGGGGGAAGAGACAGCACAGGGAAAGTGGGAAGAGAAAGTGTGGGCAAAGGGGGAAGTGAGAGAGCGGTATGTAACACATGTTATCTCATTTACTTGTTTACTGTGGAGTAACAGCTAAACCTTGGGTCCCTGCAATACTGCGAACATTTAACAGTGCAACCTGCCTTCTGAAAACTCCAATGTACATTTGTAGCTTTACTGTTCTGCTGCTGATCTTGTCAGTTGTAGCTCAGTGGGTACTACCCTTGCCTCTCAGATTAGAAGGTTTTCGGTTCACTGTCCACCTTACACCTTCAAGCACAAACTGTGCGGTGGTAAGGGGGTGCCGCATTGTTGGAGGTGCTGCCTTTCAAATGAGGTGTTAAACCGAGGTCTTGTCTGCCATCTCAAATAGATGTAAAACAAACAATGGCACTGTTTCCAAGTTATCCCCAATACCCTAACTTATATTTATCTCTCAATCAACAGAATAGAACAGCTAATGTAATCATTATCCCATTATAATGTGTTGGACATCATGTGTGTAAATTTATTTGGCCTGTTTGCTACATTATAAGTCTTTGAAAGCCCTTCATTTGCTGTAAAGCACTTTAGGACATGGAAATCACTAAATAAAGGCAAGATATTCATGGCTTTCATTCTATGCAGCTTTCCAAAATTCACCCAAAAATGTTAGATTTATTTGGCTGTATCTAATGTCTCAGATGTAAACAGGAACAAGGACCAACTCTTCATTTGGCTCCTAAATTATATTTTAAATATTTATTGGGGTTCTCACAAAGAGTTTATAGCGAGCCAAACAAAATAGCAATAAGGAGACTGCAGGCTAAAAAGTAATTTTGTTTCTAGTATCCCTTTTACTATTTGTGTTAGAAGAATCAGATATTAATCCCATCATTCATCCCCAAGCAGGCGGAAAACACTGATATTTAAGCCGATCCGATTGATACTTTTCCCTACACCTGAACTTCCATTCATGCAAGTACAGGTGGCACAGTGGTTAGCACCGCTGCCTCACAATACCAGGAACCCAGGTTCGATTCCCAGCTTGGGTGGCCGCCTGTGTGGAGTTTGCACATTCTCTCTGTATCTGTGTGGGTTTCCTTCAGGTGCTCTGGTTTCTTCCCACACTCCAATGATGTGCAGGTTAGACAGATTAGCCATGCTAAATTGCCCCTCAGTGTCAGGGGGACTGGATAGGTAAATGCATAGGGTTGTGGGGATGGAGCCGTGGATGGGATTGTGGGTGGTGGAGACTCGATGGTCTGAATGGCCTCCTCCTGGATTCTATAAACACCTCCATTCCAACCACAAGCTGTATTTTATTTTCCCCGACCCTTCTCACTGAAATGCACATTTTTCACAATATCCAGTGGCTGACTTTCCTTGTCTGTGACAAATGTACATTTTTTTTTAAATGCCTGCCCAGCATGATTGCTACAGAACAGTCACACATCCTTAACTTATCAAAGTCCATTATAGAACTGCTCTGTAACGAATGTGTCAGTGCTTTAATCCGGAAATACAACATCAAGGTGATAAAGCTGTGCTTACATGAAGCAAGGGAGATCTATCTCACTGCCACACTTACTGTATCAATAGAGTTAAAAGACTCGAATAAATTTTGTCGCAAGTTAAATCTGTTTGTAGCAGGGAAAAAAAATCGAGTGTATCATTTTTCTCTTTCGTTCAGCACATGACTCAAAATAATTTGCTAAAGTTTAGAGTCACGAAGTCTCTGCAGTAACACAATGCAAGGGTGAGTCACCAAATCCTCTGGCCTCCCTGAATAACTACAACAGCTCACTACAGGAACTCCAAGGCTAAATTGTTTTTACCAGCGCTGCCACAGCACAGGTGAGTCAAAGGCACCTCACTGTAAATTGGATGCCTATCTCTCTAAAGTAGCACCAGTAGAAGGTCTGGTCAGTGGACAAGATAGAATAGAATCCCTGCAGTACAGAAAGAGGCCCTTCGGCCCATCGAGTATGCACCCAGCACAATCCCACCCAGGCCCTACCTTCATATCCCTACATCTTTACCCACTAATCCCTCTAATTTACGCATTTCAGGACACTAAGGGCAATTTTAGCTGCAGATGAAGGGGGTTGGTGTTGTGGGGGGGGGGGGCAGTGTCGGGGTTGAGGGGGTGATCCAATGATAATGATCGGCACAGTCAATAGACACTCATCAGCCATGAGCTGGATTTTGCATTTTTTTTTCAGCGGATGAGAGAGGTGGAACGGAAACTGTGCAGTGGGCTCGCTCCCGTTCCCGGGCATCTCAGCTCATTGGATGGCCAATTAGTGGGCGTATGGTCGGAAGGAGGTAAATGAGAGGTGAAAGGGACTGGAACTCCACACCCAGCTGGGTCTAGGCTGTGATTTCATGTGGCAGAGAGGTAATGCTAAGAACAGGGAGTCAGTCAGGGCTAACAGCTTAAAGATCTCCGCTCTCTCAATATCTCTTTGTGTATTAATAGAATACTTAAAAAAACTTAAAAGTGAGTGGGGAAAAAAATGCAAATGTTGCCACCTTTAGGAGCAGAATCTGCTGCTACACTCAGCCCGTGGTCCTTGTGGCAAATATATTCTTCCCACCCTTGTGCCATCTCATCACTGTTGGCTTCAAATACTCTAAAAGGCTTTCACAGCCAGTGCCCAATTTTGAACGATTGGGTCACAAACTGATTCAATAACTTGTTCATTATTCATTTCAAAGTGGTAGGACAGGCTGCTGATTTCTGCGCCCGCTCGCCTGCGGTAATCTAGCAGGCGATGGCCTAGTGGTGTTATCGCTAGATTATTAACCCAGAAACTCAGTTAATGTTCTGGGGACCCGGGTTCGAATCCCGCCACGGCAGATGGTGGAATTTGAATTCAATAAAAAATATCTGGAATTAAGAATCTGCTGATGATCACAAAACCATTGTCGATGGTTGGAAAAACCCATCTGGGTCACTAGTGTCCTTTAGGGAAGGAAATCTGCCATCCTTACCCAGTCTGGCCTACACGTGACTCCAGAGCCACAGTAACGTGGTTGACTCTCAATTGTCCTCGGGTAACTGGGGATGGGCAATAAATTTGGTCAGCAGAGTGACACCCATGTCCCACAAGTGAATTTAAAAAAAGACGGACATGATTGCGTCTTAGTGCCAACCCAGCACCATCATACCCTAACTCATGTTCACACAGGGAGGTGACATGTCCAATTTGGGGGCAAAAAGTCCTTTCTGGGATTGGCATCCAGAGCTCCTCAATGTCATCATAATAAAACCCTTCCTGATGCTTCTGATGCCAGCATGGCATGCCTGCATGGTTGGCATGGATGCCAACATTCACTGCCACATCCATGCCCACACCCATGGAGCACCCCATCACACAGTGGTTGGGAGCATGGATCATGCCATTTGCAACCACTGTGGCCCAATTCCACAGCCTAAAACTAAATTTGATTGCATTCAGGGAACTTAAAAAAAAGCACAAAAAACACAAAGATCTGAAAATAACGGATGGAATAGCTGAGTGGATGTATTTTTTCACATTTTCGATGAAATACCACAAGACATAAAGCATACATAGTAGTAATGTTGCATTGTTCGCTGTGCATTAATTTGAAAGTCTAAGCTGAACCGGCAAGATAAATTGTGTCGTTTGTAATGACTGGCGTGAGATTGAATGTTTTAGAGTGCTTATTTGCTGTTGTTTTTTAAGGCAGCTTGACTTTTCAGTGTTTTCCTAATGACTGTGGCATTTATTTATCATCAGAACCCTCGCCAGTGCCAAGGAAACAACACTGTCAATGACCTGCCTTTCCCAGAGGTCTCCGCACATAAATCGGACACAATTATTTTATAGTCATTTGTCATTTTGCATGACATGCCCTTTGCTCAGGGGAAAGAAAGAAGAATTGGAACCCTCTGGTGTAACAGAGGGACAGACAAAGTGTGGTATGCAGTGATAATATACACAGCCAGTCATTTAAAGATATTTGAAATGCATGGCATTTGGTCCTTAAGCAATTCAAAATAGTCTTCTGCCTTCTTACAGTTTCCTGATGTGTGCTCCCCTGGATTAGATAAGACTCAATTGTGTTTTTGTTAGATACTGGGCCGCTCTACTTGCCTGGACCTCTCCTCAGAATATCGTTGAATCTCTTTTCCTTCCAGAAACACTTAGATGTGACCAGGTTATCTACGTCAGAGCAGGCAATGGGTGTTGAGTTTATACATCAGAATGCAGCTTTCGAACTGAGACATAACCTTTTCACTCAGAGGGTGGTGGGAATCTGGAATGCCCTTCCCCGATAGGTAATGGAAGCTGGATGGCTGAGAACCTATAAAAAATATTTGAATGAATACTTGGAACGTCGTAACATTGAAGGATATGGGACTAATGCAGGAAAATGGGATTAGTGAACTTTAGTGATAATTATTGTTAGTGCAAACCCGCTGTATGACTCTATTGCCAGAATTTTACCACCACGCCCACCCAAAGCTTGTAAGATCCCACCCGAGACCAACAGACAATGCCATTCTGTGTCACCCCCACCCCGAACCTGGGATGTCCTTGGGGGTAAAATTCTGGCATGTGACTCGGTAATCATCTCCTTGCTTGTAGAATACTCTGGTCCTTGAACTGTGGAAAACATAAGAAGAGAAGTAGGCCTTTCAGAACTGAGTCTTTCCATGATTCAATTAAATCATGGCTCATCTGTTTCTTAACTCCAGCTACCAGCCCTGCTTCTGTACACCTTAGTATCCTTCTGTGGTATCCTAGGCATGTGTGATATTCCAAAGGACAATGGATAGTTTGCTACAAGAAGGTATCAAACGTACTCCAGTATCACAAGTACCAATGTAATATACTTTGATGATGTCTCACAAACTTAGAAGTGGCATTTGAGATTTCGGGAGGCAGGAGTTCACCTCAAGAAAGACAAGAGCACCTTTCAAGCCTGAGGTGACTTACTTGGCACACCATGTATATGCCCATGTAGATGGAAGACAAGGTCAAAGGATGCACCTACCCCCACAAACACAACTGAACTCAAATTGTTTTTGGGGATGTTAAAACACTAAGGCCCCCCCCTTGCATATTCTGCTAAAGAAACACCATTGCTGGTTTTGGGAGGCTTCCCAGGAGAAGGCCTTCAACAGTATGAAGCAATTACTGCACTGCTCAAACCTGTTAGCACACTTCGACCCTTCTAAAGAAATGAAATTGATCTGTGATGCATCTCCATATGATATTGGTGCAGTGTAACGTATTATTGAGACGTATATTATTGAGACGTATAAGATTATGAAAGGGATGGATAGGGTAGAGGTGGAGAGGTTCTTCCCACTTAGAAAGGACAGCAGGACTAGAGGGCACGGCCTCAAGATAAGGGGGGGGGCAGTTTAGAACAGAGTTGAGGAGGAACTTCTTCACTCAAAGGGTGGTGAATCTCTGGAATTCTCTGCCCGTTAAAGTGGTTGAGGCTACCTCGCTAAATATATTTAAGATGCGGGTAGATAGGTTTTTGGTAGGCAAGGGGATTAAGGGTTATGGGGAGAAAGCGGGAAAGTGGAACTGAGCCACTTCAGATCAGCCATGATCTTACTGAATGGCGGGGGCAGGCTCGAAGGGCTAGATGGCCTACTCCTGCTCCTATTTCTTATGTTCTTATGGATTTTACAAAAACAGGAAGGGAATAGGGGGGTGCGGACTGAGGAAGGGCAGAAGGTTTCTTTGAGTTTAGTTAGGACATCAGGATCAGCACAGGCTTGGAGGCCGAAGTGCCTGTTCCTGTGCTGTACTTTCCTTTGCTTCTTTTGTTAATAGCTTAGTGATAATACCACTAGGCCATCACCTTCCCTTGTTAATTGCCTAACTTGTACATAATGTTAGTTAGTATTTAGGACTGAGTAAATTAACTATTGAAGATTGTATAACTGTCTTAAAGTGGGAGGGATGCAGTGATTGTCCTATTAAAGGCAACACAAGGGTTACATGACTTGTGTGTCCAATAAGGACTCAGTATGGAACTTTTAGAAGAAATCATAGAATCCCTACACTGTAGAAGGAGGCCACTCGGCCCATCAAGTCTGTGCCAACCACAATCCCACACAGGCCCTATTCCCCATGCATTTACCTTCCATTCCCCCTGACATTAAAATCAATTTATCATGGTCAATTAACCTAACTTTGGACTGTGGGAAGAAACTATAGCATCCAGAGGAAACCCATGCAGACACAGGGAGAATATGCAAACTCCACACAGATAGTGATCAAAGGCTGGAATTGAACCTGGGAGCCTAGTGCTGTGAGGCAGCAGTGCTAACCACTGTGCAATCATGTTGCCCAAATTACCCCATACTCGCTAGTCATGAGACTGCTGTACAATCCTTATTAACTAATACTTTTTAACATTCACTAATAAAATTCATCTTTACATTGGCACAGTAACACAGTGGTTAGCACTGTTGCCTCACAGCTCCAGGGACCCGAGTTTGATTCCCAGCTTGAGTCACTGTCAGTCTGGAGTTTGCATTCTCCTCATGTCTGCATGGGTTTCCTCTGGATGCTCCAGTTTCCTGGCACAGTCCAAATATGTGCAGGTTAGCTGCATTGGCCATTCTAAAATGCCCCTTAGTGCCCCAGGATGGATAGGCTAGAAGGCTCAGCAGGGTAAATATGTGGTACGGGGATACGGCCTGGGTGGGATTGTTGTTGGTGCAGATTCGATGGGCTGAATGATCTCCTTCTGCACTGTAGGGATTCTATGATTCTAAAAGAAATGAGGGAGGTGATGTTGACTTGCCAGGCTGATGCGTGGGTTACATTGTCCTTCCTGTTCGGAAAGGACAGATAATTACCACAAATTGACAAGAATCATATTGTGCAATTAATTGTGAAGTACCTGTGAGTGTTCTGAAAATCTAACTTGTACAGTCATCTATAACAGTCTTACTCCCCAGTTTGTTCCACAACTGCTATCCTTTGTCTAAGGACAGTCTGCCTGACCCCTGTTCTTGTTCAAAATGTTCTCAAGTTAATAACTGAATATTACATAGTCAATTTTGATTCTTTCTTTAATACTCTTGTAATTGTCTCTGTTCTCATTCATGGGAAACAATATTCTTTTGAAGACCAAAGAAGAAAAATTCTGCACAGTGTTCATTTTGATTTGATTTGATTTATTATTTTCACATGTATTAGTAAACAGCAAAAAGTATTGTTCATAGAGATGGAAACAGAGAGTGCAGAATGTATTGTTACAGTCATAGCTAGGGTGTAGAGAAAGATCAACTTAGTGTAAGGTAGGTCCATTCAAAAGTCTGATGGCAGCAGGGAAGATGATATCCTTGAGTCGGTTGGTACGAGACCTCAGACTTTTATATCTTTTTCCTGATGGAAGAGAGAATCTCCAGGGTGCATGGGGTCCTTGTTTTTCCAAGACAGCGGGAAGCGTAGAAAAAGCCAAATGGATGGGAGGCTGGTTTGTGTGATGGATTGGGCTACATTCAACACATTAGATGTGTAGTCAGTCCAATGTGCAGTAGAGTATCTGACACTTCCATTCCATTACAGTTCAGATGCAGTGCAGAGGTTTTTGTGGGGGTTTGACAGAAGTTTCACCAAGCCCATTACAAACACCAAGGACCATTCACAAATGAATACATTGGTGGCACTGTCAGGTTGGTACAGCCAGTGGTGGGCCCTCTGTGTTGCTCCATTGAGGGGTCAGGGTGATGGTCTCTTACACGTGGGGGTGATGGATGATGCAGGGATTGGGTGGGAGGGGTGTGCTTGAATCGGGGGTGGGGTGGGATCGGAGACCATGGGAGGGTCAGCGGGACAGGGTTGGGTCACCTATATGCTTCCTTGGTGTGATGGTGGGGGGGTGCCCTTATCATTCAGTGGTTGGGGATTGAGGGTTATCCCTCTGTATGTGAGGGTTGCGGGTGTTTCCCATGCTCACTGGGGGTCCCGACGTTTGTGACAGGCGATTTATATCCTTTTTACAAATGGAGCCCTGGTTACTTTGAAATTTCACAGTGTGCTGTTTGATTTGGCTGGAAGAAGGCTGAAACCAGCGAGGGATGCACTGTTTTTCTAACCTGCTCCAGCACTCTGTGCAATTTTGGGAAAATCCCACAGTAACAATGGGGAAGATTCCTGGTCAGCCATGTGATAGAAAGAAAATCATAGCATCTATCATCACTACCCGTAACTGTGGACTTCAATAGGCATCTAAAAATGCATGCTGCTAACAACACAAAGCTTGATCCTTGTCCTAGCTGGGCTGAATTTGGCACCAGCCTACTTGCCTTCCCCCTCATGAGAGTTAGAAATTATAGAAACCCTACAGTGCATAAAGAGGCCATTCGGCCCATTGGGTCTGCACCGACCACAGTCCCACCCAGGACCTCCCCCTATGTCCGTACATATTTTACCCACTAATCCTCTAACCAATGCATCTACGTTCAGTTTTAGCATGGCCAATCAGCCTAACCTGCATATCTTTGGACTGTGGGAGGAAACCGGAGCACCCGGAGGAAACCCATGCAGACATGGGGAGAATGCGCAAACTCCACACAGACAGTGACCCAAGCTGGGAATCGAACCCAGGTCACCGGAGCTGTGAAGCAGCAGTGCTAACCACTAGTGGTACCACTGCGCCGCCCAGTTGCAGTCCTGTGGGTTGGGGAAGCTTTGGGAAAGAGATGGGGAAGCTGCACCAGTGAGTGTTCTGCAGCAATTATCTGTCCCTTTGTAATTTGGCCGACTCCTAGGAACAGTCTGCAAATAAACACCATTAATTGGTGACCATCCATAGCTCACTAAGAATGCCTTATAATGAACTGAGAAGCCTCCCTCAGGGAATTTACTCACTAGCTTTCTGGAGACCTTCACCTGACACACACATCCTGGACCATTCTTCTCTAACAAGTTTATTGCGCAAGAGCAAAGGTTAGATGAATTGTTTCTGAGGAACTGGCTTGTCAGCTACAACATTGTTATTCACACCTCCACACAGAATCCAGCTATAAAGAAGTTTAGATCAGGACGTCTTGGTGCACTAAAACAGTGTTTTGAAGTGTAGACCACTCCGGTACCTGCTGTGACTAAATTATTCTTCAACATTCCTTTACAACTTAGCTTTGATCAGGCAACACATTGGGTGGAATTTTAACTGTAGTTTGTTCCTGATAATACAACCAACAGTGTGCATCACTTGTTTGCCAGGCTGTTTCTGAAATTGTCTTGCATCTCATACTCCCCAAGGTTTTCTTTCTGTCCCAGTAAACATCTCGCTCATCCATCAGCACAATCACATGGAACCAAACAGTGCAGACGGAGGCCATTCGGCCCATTGAGTCTGCACCAACCACAATCCACCCAGGCCTATCCCCATAACCCCATGCATTTACCCTAGCTAGTCCCTCTGACACTAAGGGGTAACTTAGCATGTCCAATCCACCTTACCCACATATCTTTGGACTGTGGAAGGAAGCCAGTACACTTGGAAGAAACCCATACAGACACGAGCAAAATGTGTAAACACCACACAGACAGTGACGCAAGCCGGGAATCGAAGCCGGGTCCCTGGCGCTGTGAAGCAGCGGTGCTAAGCACTGTGCCACTGTGGCAGCCTACTGTATGCTGTTGGAGAGGTGGTCCTGCGGTGTGTGGAAACCTGAACATTTCACAGTATACTAATACATGTAACAATAATAAATCACAGTGGCAACACATTGAGTAGAATTTTAACTGTAGTGTGTTGTTCCTGATAACCTAACCAACAGTGTACGTCACTTCTCCATCATGCTATTCCTGAAATGGTCTTGTCTCTCCTGAAATTGAGGTATGGGGATTGGGCCTGGTTGGGATTGTGGTTGGTACAGACTCAATGGGCCAAATGGCCTCCATCTGCACTGTAGGATTCTATGATCTTAAATCAAAAATCTTTTTCCCCATGTCTAGTTGGGTTTCCTCTGGGAGTTCCAGTTTCCTCCCACACTCCAAAGGTGTGTAAGTTTGGGGGATTAATGGAGTAACCGTGTGGGGTTTTAATGGCGGGACACAGGGTGTAGCTGGTTAAATGTTGGCGAGTTGGTGCAGACTCAATGGACTGAATGGTTGCAATTCTGGATTTTATGACCAGAAAGGTATCCAAAGGAGGCTGCTGAGAGATGACCTATTTTAGCAAAACCCAGTTGATTTGTTTTAATTAGATAAATATGATAATTGCGGTGAAACAATTATTTATTTAGTGTTTTATTTGACATCTTGCTAACTAAATTATGCATGCAAATACTACTGCAATATGAGTAAAACAATAGCATGGTTAATAATATAAAAACAGTCCTACAAGTAATTAATTGCTATAATATGGCAAATGCAACCATAATTTTATATTGTGAATATTTTATTTCAACAAAATAGTTCTTATGCAATTTTTATTACGTATTTCAAATCTTAAATAAAGCTTAATTTTAAAGTTTAAATTGTCAATTTATCCGCAGCCTGGGAAATGACACTTCTGCTTTGCCTGCTCGATCCTCCAACTCACTCCAAAGATGTGTAAGTTACGTTGATTGGCCATGTTAAATTGCCCCTTAGTGTCAGGGGGATTTGTAAAGTAAATAAGTGGAGTTACAGGGATAGGGCTTTGGTGGGATTGTGGTGTGCCAACTCGTTGGGCTGAATGGCCTCCTTCTGCACTGTAGGATTCTATAATATTTGCCTACCCCAATGTTGTTAATATTACTTCAATATTGCTACTCTGTGGAAATAAACAATAGCAACATGAATAACTTGCATTCACACCATGCTTTAAACGCATGGCGGATGTGCGATCGCATGGAAGCGGAAGCAAAGATAAACCGTGGTGGTCAAGGGCAGCACCATGGCATGGTGGTTAGCACGGCTGCCTCACAGTGTTAGAGACCCAGGTTCGATTCCTGGCTTAGGTCACTGTTTGTGTGGAGTCTACACACTCGCCCGTGTCTGTGTGGGTTTCGTGTTCCAGTTTTCTCCCACAGTCCAAAAGACGTGCTGGTTTGGTGCATTGGTCATGCTAAATTCTCCCTCAGTGTACCCAAACAAGCGCCAGAGTGTGGCAACCAGGCCATTTTCACAGTAACTTCACTGCAGTGTGAATGTAAGCCTACTTGTGACACTAATAAATAAAAATAAAGAGATGTGGGGTGAAGGGGGAAATTATTAATGAGCTAATAAGGTTTTAGACAGAACACATAAGGCACTGACAGCAGTACAAGCAAAGAGTCAAATGATTCTTGAAGCAAAGACAATTAGCTGATGAAACACATAATTTACAGATATGTGGATACAATAAGAGAATTAAATAGGTTATCATGATTGTATGACATATATGCTGATATTTTAAATGTATTTTAAATATTGAATGTATCATTCTTCACTTTAACCAAAGACAAGTTACTGCAAGGAATGATGGTAAAAGCAAAGAATTCAGAACCAAAGGCCTAGGAACCTCAGTAGTTAGCAGAATTCATATCAGAAAATTTCTAAAGAGGGAACGCATTTTGCAACTCTATGAACAGGGATATTCATTGTCTAGACATAGAATAGATATGTACCTGGATGCAGGATCACATGTCTGTCCAGTTTTGACAATGAGCCAGTGGGAGTGTTCACTTTGACCTCTATGCCAAGCGTCCATAGACATATAGCAACAGGGAAGTGAGTTCAGCCAAAATGGGAGTCAGCATCCGGATTAAATGGATAAATGAGATAACATTATACTGGACATTAAAATGTGATTCTCTGCGTTATTTGTTAATTATTATTATAGATGCATGTTTAATAAATGTAATTGATTTTAAATTAATATGAGGCTGGAAAGATGAATAAGAAAATCTATAGTTGATCTGTTTTTGATTGTATACGTTAGAATCATTGGTGAGGTTCTGTCGCTCTATTCCAGAGTTGCTTAACCCTTTGGTGATCTCCGAACAGCTGCTTGTTGTGCTTTTGTTTTAAATAAATTTATATCTTAACTCAGAGATAACTGCCTCATGAGTTTTACATTGTCTATAGTTAAAGACAATGTCCACTATCTCAATCTACCTCACAACTGTAGGTTAGGTAAATGTACAGGGTTGCAGGGAGAGGGCGGGGTAGAGGGCCTGGGTAAGAGGCTCTTTCGGAGAATCAGTGCAGACTCGATGGGCTGAAGGGCCTCCTTCTACACTGTAGGAATTCCGAGAGTTTTGAGAGGCCAGCTGTAAATATGCTAATAGGTATTGCCTAACTTCTTGAAGGGGAAAACATGCTTTGCAGAGTCATGAGGAAAGAGTGACGTGTGGGATTAATTAAATAGCTCTATCCAAGAGCTGAAATTGGTTGAGTGATCTTCTGTACCACTCTGTGAAAACTTGGTTTCACATGAAGGAAAATCAAAATTCAACATTGAATCGATGATTGCAGATGCCTGCATTTTGGGTGCTATGATATAGGAAGGTCACTAAATTATTAGTGTGGATACATTGGAGACCTGATCTGAGAAACTACAATCATACAGGGCTAAATTCTGGTGCAGACTTTTGATTTCCACCCAGTTATTGGAGCAGATTGGCCATTGTATCTTTGGTGACCACTGTTGGCTATCTAATTGAGGACAGCGGGAGAGCTCCAAATGCTGTAGGCTCAACCAGCAACTCTGAAAACTGGGGCAGGTGGTCACTTCTGAGGTGGGTCTGGAATGCCAAACCTCCGACAGATGAGTAAATAAAAACATAAAATGGCAGAGGCCAAAAGGTCAGCAGGAAATACCTGCAGGAAGGTCGTGGGGGTTGCTATCCTTGCTCAGGGACCCATCTTTGTGTCTTGGGACTGCTGGCTCCAATGGCCCGAGCCGCTGGACGCTCGGCACTTACCTCCTCACTAACTGCAGCACCACTTCCGTGGAGCGTGTCCACTTCGCGCTGATTCCGGATTGGCGAATGCAATGGTAAACAGGGAAGTGTCAGTAAGGTTGGGCATTTAAATGGCCATCGTGCCCATTTCGGGCGTGGTTCCGATCACAGCCATTTTCGGCTCTTGGTAAAGGGGGAGCCGGGGCAGAGGTGGGCGTGGATTGCTATTCACCTCACGCCCAACTTTACCAAGTTTCCGCGCCCAAAATCGGGTGCAACTTGATGGTAAAATTGGACCCGTAAACTTTACGTCGAAGATGAACGCCAGCATAAATTGGTCTGGCCAAACAATATTGTCTCTGAGGTAATTTAATCTAATATTCCAGTTTGCGTTATATTTAGGCAGGCAGTAACCTGTTTGTTTTAAGTGGCTAACATTTGTGTGAAAATGCCACACAGAGTATAGTGCTAGCACGTGAAGTGCTTGCACACAAACTCTGCCAAATCAACGTCTGACTCTTCTGGGGCCTTTAGCGATGAAGAGTGTGGCAAAGTGGTTTTCATTTGAAATGTGTCCTCTGTGAAAGCGGCGCCTAAATCTGGACCAGTTTATGTCTCCTTTGGGAAGAGTTGTAAAACTGCTGCGGATTTTCCAAAGCCCATGGATAATAAATTGAGAGAACCACAGACCAAGCCTAACTCCTTCTCTGGGGAATGAATTCCTACCTGCTACCACTACCTCTTCATGACAGCATTAGGCATAGAAAGCACACATCCACACTTAGAATATTCAACTCTTTGTACAATTAGACATTCAGACCTGCGCAGCCCATGAGCACGATTCCATTTTGGATCAACTTCTCTGTTTCTTGACTAGAAACATGTATACTTATTTAGCAACGTGTTTACCTGACTTGTAAGCTTCCTCATTTTATCTAGTAAAATATACCTTCTACCCAGATCAAGCAGTTTGTTCATATTGAACGATACTTAAAAAAAGTGCAAACTCGATGGATGGGATTTTACCAACTCGCTCGGACGCAGCTTGTAAAATCCCGTCTGAGGCCAACGAAGAATTCTATTCTGTGAGTCTTGTCCACCCTGGTTTCAGGGCAGTCAAGGCAGTAAATTCCAAATGGCCTACTTCTGCACTATAGGGAATTTATTCTACGTTATCCAGGCCCTATCCCTGTAACCCCACGTATTTATCCCGCTAATCTCCCTAATCTGTACATCTCAGGACACTAAAGAGTAATTTAGTATGGCCAATACGTCTTATATGACTTGTACAAAACTGTGAAATAGGCAAAGCATCAACTTTTGCACAGCTGCTGATTTATTGTTTAATAGAGTCACAGAGGTGTACAGCACAGAAAGAGCCCCTTTAGCGCATCACGTCTGAGTGGATCAAAGATAAGTCATCTAACTATTCTGATCCCATTTCCCAGCACTTGGCTCATTGCCTTGTATAGAGTCACAGAGGACACAGAGGCCTTTTGACATTGTTATTTCAACAGATCAATAGAATCAGGAGCTCCCCTGAAGGACTTTGAGGGGTAAAGAAGTGAAAAATCACATTCAATTCCAAAGGAGAAGGGGCAGCAAAGATCATTCGTTGAATATAACCATTGAACAGTGATCCTGTTTCAAAGTGGACAAGATAATAGGAGACCGTGGGTATATCTGAGTAGGCACAAAATCCCTTTGACAAGCAACAGAGTTATCCAGTGCCCAATATGGACAGCACAGCAGCACAGTGGTTAGCACTGCTGCCTCACAGCGCCAGGGTTCAATTCTGGCCTTGAGTGACTGTGTGGATGTGGGTGGCATGGCAGCACAGTGGTTAGCACCGCTGCCTCACCGCGCCAGGGACCCAGGTTTAATTCCGGCCTCAGGTCACCATCTGTGTGGAGTTTGCACATTCTCCCCATGTCTGCATGGGTTTCCGCTGGGCGCTCCGGTTTCCTACCGCAGTCCAAAGATATGCGGATTAGGTGGATTGGCCATGTTGAATTGACCCTAATTTCAGGGGGATTAGCAGGGTAAATGTGTGGCGTTATGGGGAATAGGGCCCGGGTGGGATTGTGGTTGGTGCAGACTCGATGGGCTGAATGGCCTCCTGCACATGAGTGATTCTACGATATGCCAGTTGTTGGCTCATTATTCATTTAACCAGTCTTTCGTTTCCATGCATGGCATCCTAAATTGCCTTTCTTCATTATCTTGGACGTGGCAATGCAATGGAGGCTTTGCACAAGATGAGTGTGTACTTTAGGCCTAGTTCTCAGGCTTCTGCCTCACATTAGTACTGGTAACCCTTGATTATTGAGCCGTGTCTGCACTCCTACTGTTTTTTTTTAAACTTTATTCCAATCCAATCAAACCAAATCCAATTCAGAGTCCCAACAAGTTCCAATCCAAGCTGACAAGACAAGGCTCTCACCTCCTGTCTGGGGCTTGACCTACATGATCCAAGCTGATTGGACTGGTATAGCTCCTCCTCCAAGGCTTGATCTTATTTGCACCTTAGCCAAAAGGCTGAGATACTGCTTTAAAAAATTGCTTCAAATGAAGCTAAAACATAACCTAATGACTTCAACCAAGCGCAGCATGTCGATACTACACTTGATCTTACCCAAAAGCACTCCTATTGTTGCTGCATTTGCTCTGAGTGGCCTAATATTCCTTCCAGCTAAAACTCCACTCTGAATGGTCTTGCCCCACACTTCCTTTCATCTTGTTGCTTTTGCCCTCTGTCACGCTGTTAAGGGAGTTTCACAGCTATTCAACTATAGTGTACCTAACCCCACTGAACTGACCACTCTGAGCTCCAGTTGAAGATCTATAGCAGGAAAGACACAGACTCCCAGAACAAAGGAATACAAAGATAATTATACCTTAGGCTCAGTTACAAGTAATTTGCACACACCAATCAAAATTATACATTTGTTCTAAGGTAATCAATATCCAATTACAGCTAATAGCTCAGATGACATCCTTTACGTCATGTGAGTATACTTAGCCAGTTGCAGCCTTGATAAACTGAATTATAATTGCGAGCAAGCACACATGCACAGTTATTCTATCAGCAAGACAGGCATCTGTGCTCTTTGAATGTCCACAAAGCTGTGATTTATGGACATATATCACCCATGTGATATCAAAGATCATCCTTGTCCATTGTTTTCACAGCTGGAACTTACAGTTGTAGCAGCTTCCCAGGATATTTACACCATTCAATGATTTTTAACCTCCTCGCTTATTATCACTGTCAGTCATCTTGCGCTTCTCAATACTATCAGCCCAGACATTCTAGTTGCTGCTCCCTCCAGTGTTCAATCAATGTCTAACCTAGCTATTGATGCAGGTTGGGTTGGGGCAGTGAGGGGATCAACTCATGTCTTAACAGTCTGAATTTATCTAGAACCTGCCAGTCACTAACCCATTCATGGGCAATTTCACTGAGGGAAAGGAAAAGTTCTTTATTCAGTTCTTCCTGGATGTTACACGGATTGAAATGAAACCAGGGCACCTGCAAAATCTTTAAATTCTAAACTAAGCTATCACAATTCCAATTCAATTCGCTACAATAGTTAAACTTAAGTAGGAATAGGGGTGGCACAGTGGTTAGCACTGGTGTCTCACGGTGCCAGGGACCCGGGTTCGATTCCTAACTTGGGTCACTGTCTGTGTGGAGTTTGCGCATTCTCCTTGTGCCTGCGTGGGTTTCCTCCGGGTGCTCTGGTTTCCTTCCTGTCAATCATATTGGTTAAAGAAAATAAGCTGGCGGATTGCCTGCCATTTCTTGCCATGTTGTGGCTGACTTTCTATTGCTTGAATGAACCATGGAGAAACTTCACTTGACAGAAGTGACTTGTATGTGCAGCCTCTAATCTGCTTTCGGGCGGCACGGTAGCACAGTGGTCAGCACTGCTACTTCACAGCTCCAGGGTCCTGGGTTCGATTCCCAGCTCAGGTCGCTGTTCTGTGTGGAGTTTGCACATTCTCCTCGTGTCTGCGTGGGTTTCCTCCCACAGTCCAAAGATGTGCAGGTTAGGTTGATTGGTCATGCTAAAAAATTGCCCATTAGTGTCCAGGGATGCGTAGGTTAGAGATTAGTGGGTATAATATATGGGGATAGGGCCTGGGTGGCATTGTGTTCGGTGCAGACTCGATGGGCTGAAGGGCCTCTTTCTGCACTGTAGGGTTCTATGATTTAGAGGGCCACCTGTTCCTAATCTAGTAAAGGGTTAAGGGAACTTGGTGTGGTTTTTTTCAAACAAGTAGGTCAGGAATTGGCCTGAGGTTTGCAATTTTGCCCAAGCCATCTGAAAGCGTAACATGAGTTTCCACTAGCATAGGGGTGACACCCAGCTCAACCTCACAACCACCTCTCTCGATCTCTTCAATGTCTCTCAAGTGTCCAACATCCATTACTGGATTCGTAGGAGATTCCTCCAATTAATTATTGGGAAGACTGAAGCCACTGGCAGAGATATTCCTGTCCAGTCTGTGGGGGGTTCCTCACAGGTGAGATGGAGAATTTGATGCACCGGCCAAAGACCTGTTGACATTGGGCAGGAATTTCCAATCCCGTGGTGGGCAGGGCTGGAAAATCCCAGCCATTTTCTTCAGGCCTTGTCGTAACCTCTTCCTTCTCCGCCTACTCCAGTCCTCTCCCTAGCAACTCTCTGAGGTCTAACTATACTATTGGAAACCTTGCCATTATTGGAAACAGCAATGAGCTTTTGACAACATATCTGCAGCATCATCAAGATTGCGTACTTCCACCTCTTCACCTGCCTCTGCCTTAAATTAGCTCATCTGCCTATTGAGGCATCTATGCCTCTTTTTCCTCACAAATGAACCATTCTAACGTATCCTTGGTGCCTTTACTCTTTCACCCTCTGTGTTGTGAACTCATCCAAAGCTTTACTGCCTACATCCTCGCTTGCGTTAAATCTCACTCGCCCACTAGCCCTGGTGCTCGCGCACCTACATTGGCCCCTGGTTTTATAAATCTCTGTTTTAAAAATTCTCGGGCTTATTTTCAAATCCTTCCGTGGCCTGGCCCCTCTGTATCTCTGTAATCTGCCGCGGCTCCAGCTCCCTCGGAGATACCCGCACTCCTCCAGACCTGGCCCCTTAAAAATCTCACATTTTAATCATACCTCCATTGGCAACTGTGCCTTCAGCCAGTGAGCCCCAGAACTCTGCTATTCTGTCCTTAAACCTCTCTGCCTCGGGTGGCTCACTTTAAGTCACTCCGTAAAACTGACAGCCAGAATTCTCTGATCATTCCCGCGGCTGGGATTCTCCGGTGCCGCTGCAGAGAATGGAGATTTGGCTAAGGGTCAAAGTTTGCCATTCTCACAGACAGCGAGTGCAAGATGTACGATATTGGAGAATTCTGGCTTACATACTTGTCATCCGCCCTAATATCACATTGGGTGGCATAGTGGTTAGCACTGCTGCCTCACAGTGCCAGGGACCTGGATTCGATTCCTGGCTTGGATCACTGTCGACGCGGAGTCTGCACATTCTCCTCCTATCGGCGTGGGTTTCCTCCGGGTGCTCTGGCTTCCTTCCACAGCTCAAAAATGTGCTGGTTAGATGTATTGACCGTGCTAAATTCTCCCTCAGTGTACCCAAACAGGCGCCGGAGAGTGGTGACTAGGGGATTTTCACAGTAACTTCATTGCAGTGTTATTGTAAGTCTACATGTGACAATAGTACATAAATTTGAATGGCTCAGTGTCAAGGTAAGCTTGATAACACACTTGTGAATTTTATGATAAATATTTAACATTATGTTAAATATGTGAACGTTAGTTTATTTCAGAAGCAACTTTATTCTGTTGAAGAGGAATACTAACTTTACACAAAGTTCTGTAATGTAATATTACTCAAAATTCTCCTTGGTGCTGCTGTTG
The DNA here is from genome assembly GCF_965287045.1 of Carcharhinus amblyrhynchos. Taxonomy (NCBI): domain Eukaryota; kingdom Metazoa; phylum Chordata; class Chondrichthyes; order Carcharhiniformes; family Carcharhinidae; genus Carcharhinus; species Carcharhinus amblyrhynchos. The sequence goes on from NC_137328.1 coordinate 9,924,537, forward strand.
AGAGTAAAATGAATAATTGACTGTTTCAGGGATTACTTTGTGAGTTAGCTACGCTGTATTCTTTACAGACCCAATTGAAAACAACAAGAACACAGCAGGATGCAAGAAAATGGTCTCATTGCTGCTGATGATATGTTATTGAAAACTTTAATAATTAAAATCTCCACACCACTGAACACAAGTCCAGTAGATATGACCCATTATGTTACAAGGCAATGTCTTGTAGTTCAGAAACATATTGCACGAATCAAACTGTCCAGTGTAAGCCCTATAGTTTGTAGGTCTAATCTGCTGAAATGTAGTCAGTGATGTCGGTTGCAGTATAACATTTGAGGATGAAACATCTGCCAAAGCATTGTGTGAAATTATAATGATATGATGGGCATTGGAAACCTCCCCGCACTTAACTATGGAAGTAGCTCGAACTCAATGAAGATTAATTAATCTGCATGTACGTTCACCACCTCAGGACTACCCAAAGTGCCATGCACCCAATGAGTTACTTTTGAAGCACCATTAGGTCAGGATTTTATGCCCTCCACCTCACCATTGGCAGGAGGTTGGAACCATGAAGTTGGGCAACATGCAAGCAATGCCATTCTTCACCCAGCCTGACTGCCATCTTAATGCAGCAGGGGAGACAATGACAGCCCATTCACCCATGAGACACTAGAGGCCCTTAAGTGGCCAATTAATGGGATTGTATCCATGGAGGAGAGGCTTGCACTTGATCACCAGCGTTCCGGGTGAAGTTTGGCAAGTCTTGATGCCAGACTGGGCGACGTTGACTGTTTTATGGGTACCCCATTGGAGAAGCCCTCCGCACCCCCTAGCTGTGAACCACGTATGCTCTTGTGTTACCCCTTGTCTTTTCCAGCCACGCCCATACCCAAGGCTTAACAGGGCTCTAGACTCACCTTGCATCCTGTCCCCAATGCTGTACAGCTTCTTCTCGGCCTTGCTGCAGTCCCAGAAGTAGCCACCGCTCCCAGTGCTGCTGCTGGGAGTTAATTGATTATAAACCCTCACCCTCCCCAAAAATGCCCCAACGGCAGAGTTGGCTGGCAACTGTCAGAGGCGGGACTTCCACTGAATGAGGAGGGGCCTCATTCAGTGGAATTAATTAAAGACCAAGAACTGTTTGTGGAAAGTTGGCCAAGCAGAGGTGAGCTTGCTCCCAATGTTTGAGTAGGGGATTGGAGACCCTGTCACAGAGTATAGCTCAGCCTTTAATACATAGGTGAACACCAGAAATGTGACTGTGGCAAGCCCCACAAACGTTAGTGCAATAAGTGGCAAGTTCATCTGATTTAATTATGTTGATTTTAGATCATTGCCAGGGTTCACAGTTCTGCCTGTTGTGGAACCAGAGATTCAGGCTCAATGTTTTTTTAAAAGTTATTTATTATTAGTGTCAGAAGTAGGCTTACATCAACACTGCGATGAAGCTAGTGTGAAAATCCTCTAGTTGCCGCACTGAGGGAGAATTTAGCATGGCCAATGAACCTAACATCATGTTTTTCGGACTGTGGGAGGAAACTGGAGTCCCCAGAGGAAACCCACGCAGACATGGCAAGAACGTGCAGACTCCGCACAGACAGTGACCCAAGCCAGGAATCGAACCCAGGTCCTTGGCGCTGTGAGGCAGAAGTGCTAACCACTGTGCTGCCCTGGTAAAGCCAAAGGACCTTTAGTTGGTCTGTCAAATTTTCCATGCTCCCCCCTCACCCCATGACAAATTCCCCATTGGCGGAACCAGAAAACCCTGGCTAATATTTTGAGCAACAGATAGGTACAATGTGTCAATGTCTCCCGTTAATATGATATCCATACACATGCACGCACATACACATACAAACACAGGAACACACACACACACACACACACACACACACAGACGGCATACATGTTCTGTTCCCTCTAGAACGTAGAGTTCATGTTCTAAATTTTTTGATTTTGAGTAAATTGGGAGAAATTGTTTCTAGTGACGGGATGGTCAGTAACCAGGAGACGCTAATTTAATACAATTGCCCTAAGTGCTGAAGAGCTGAAGCATAGATGACTAAAGCAAAATGTTGGAGTCTGACACAAAAACAAAAAGTGCTGGACAATCTCAGCAAGTCTGACTGCAACTATGGGGAGAGAATGGAGCCAACGTTTCAAGTCTGGATGACCCTTTGTCAAACTGAATAGATAGATTGTTTTAATTGTGCAGCAAGTCGTGATCTGGAATGTATTGTCTAAAAGTGTGATAAAAGCAGATTGAATGGTAACTTTCAAAATGGAATTAGAGATGCACTCAAAAAAGAAATATCAGGGTTTTGGAGAAAACGCAGGGAAGTCGCACTGCTTTTTTTATTCGGTCATGCGATGTGGGTGTCGCTTGTTAGGCCAGCATTTATTGCTCATCCCTAATTGCCTTTGAGAAGATGGTAGTGAGCCTCCTTCTTGAACTGCGGCAGTCCTTGAGGTATACGCACATCCACAGTGCTGTTAGGGAGGGAGACCAAGGATTTTGACCTAGTGACAATGAAGGAACGATGGGTGTATTTCCAAGGATGGTGATTGGTTTGGAGGGAAACTTGCAGCATTTCCACTCAACTGTTGCCCTTGTCCATTCAAAAGTACTCATTACGGGATTGGAAGGTGCTGTCAAAGAGACCTTGGTGAGTTCCATCAGTGATGGAGGAAATGAATGTTTGTGAATGTGATGCCAATCAAGCAGGCTGCTTTATCCTGGATGGTGTCCATCTTCTTGAGTGCTGTTGGAGCTGCACTCATAGAACCACAGAATTTCTACAATGCAGAAGGAGGCGATTCAGCCCATTGATTCTGCACCAACTCTCCAACAGAACGGCTTCCAGGTCCAGTCCTATCCTTGTCATCCCACGCATTGATCATGGCCAATCCATTTAACCTGCACATCTTTGGACTTTTGGAGGAAACCCACGCAGACAGAGGGAGAATGTGCAGGCGCCGCACAGTTACTCAAGGCTGGAATCGAACCCGGGTCTCTGGCCCTGTGAGGCAGCAGTACTAACCACTGTGCTGCTGTGCTACCCAGGCAAGTGGACTGTATTCCAATGCACTCCTGATTCGCACGTTGTAGCTGGCAGACAGGCTTTGGGGAGTCAGTGCTGAGTTACTTGCTGCAGGCTTACTAGCCTCTGACATGCTCTGGTCACCACAGCATTTATATGGTTAGTCTGGTTCAGTTTCTGGTCAATGGCAATGTTGATAGCTCATTGGATAACTCTTTGAAGGAGTCGACACAGAGGAGAAGATTTGAATAATTCTCAAGGAGTTTCAGAGGAAATAGGACAGTGTGATTCTGGAAATGTAAATCACTAGCATTTTAAAACATGCTGGCGCAATGGTTAGCACTGCTGCCTCACAGCGCCAGGAACTCAGGTTCAATTCCAGCCTTGGTTCACTGTCTAAGTGGAGTTTGCACATTCTCCCCGTGTCTCCAGGTGCTCTGGTTTTCTTCCACACTCCAAAGATGTGTGGGTTAGATGGATTTGCCACACTAAATTGCCACTAAAGGCCCTATTTTACCATTTTAATGCAACGTACGGGGTGGACATGAAACTGGGAATGTTTCAGGTCTGACTTTTAGACCCATTCTCAGGCACTCCCATACGCATGGCCTGTAAAAAATATCCGCGATTCCGAATAGCATTGCAGAAGCTTGTGGGTGGGGTTTAACACGCCCAAAATCCTGCCGCTCCAACTGTGCACGCTCAGACAAAAAAAACGATGGAATGCGGCTCCCTGCCTCATCGCTCCTGGGCCAGATAATCCCTCCTGCTAGTCCCCACAGACATTACCCCAACTCCACAACATAACTGGCCTCCTTATTACCCCCCCCATACCATACCCCCCTCCACCACTACCCAGACCGATTGCAGGCTCCACTCCTCTTTCCCCCCCACCGATCTGCAGAGTGGCTGCGGACACCCCTTCACGCGCACCCCCCTCCCCCCCCCTTCACCGATCTCAAGCAGAGAACTGTCTGACGCTCGGCACTTACCTCCTCACTAAGTGGAGCGCCCAAATCGGACTTTTGTAGAGCATGTCTGTTTCACGGTGAGTTTGGATGGGTGAATGCGGTGATAAAGGAGGAAATGCTGATAAGGCGAAGCACTTAGCGCATTAAGTCAATTTAAATGCATGCCCGTTTCAGGTGGTTGCAGCCACTTTCGGGTTTTGTTAAAGTGGAACCTGTGCGGAGGTGGGTGCGGATCATGCTACTCGCCTCACACCCGAATTTACCAAGTTTTCGCGCCCTAAAATGAGCGCAACCTGATGGTAGAATTGGGCCCTTAGTGTCAGGGGGGGCGAGCAGGGTAAACACATGGGGTTTCAAGGACAGAACCTGGGTGAGAGTTTTCACAGAATCATCGAACCCTACAGTGCAGACAGAGGCCCTTCGCCCCATCGAGTCTGCACTGAACACAATCCCACCCAGGCCCTACCCCCATATCCCTACATATTCTACCCACTAATCCCACACATCCCTGGACACTAAGAGGCAATTTCTTAGCATAGCCAATCAACCTAACCCGCACATCTTTGGACTGTGGGAGGAAACCCACGCAGACATGAGGAGAATGCGCAAGTGCCACACAGACAGCGACCCGAGCTGGGAATTGAACCCAGGACCCTGGAGCTGTGAAGCAGCAGTGCTAACCACTGTGCTACTGTGCCACCCAGCCACCCAGCCACCCATTTTGTTGATGAAGACTCAATGGACCTGAATGAGCTCCTTCTACACTCTAGGGATTCTATGATTCTAAACACTACACATCCTATAATAAAAAAAGTGAATTGGTCCACTAAGTTGAATACAGGATTGTGTAAAATCATTGTTTGAAATAAAAATGGTCAATAATGTGCAAAAAGAGCAATGAGATGGAAAACATGGCTACATCTCTTTTCCCAAATGTGGGGAGTATAAAACTAGAGGGTATAGGTTTAAAGTGAGAGCAGAGAGAATCAAAAGGGTCCAGAGAGGCAATTTTTTCACATAGTGGGTATCTGGAACGAGCTGCCAGAGGCAGTAGTAGAGGCGGGTACAATTTTACCTTTTAAAAAGCATTTAGACAGTTACATGGGTAAGATGGGAATAGAGGGATATGGGCCAAACGTGGGCAACTGCGATTAGCTTGGTGGTAAAAACTGGACAGCATGGACAAGTTGGGCTGAAGGGCCTGTTTCCATGCTGTAAACCTCTATGACTCTATAAGACTCTGCAAACAATGAAGATATGACTGCAATGTTGGGGGACTCATTGTCCAGAGCAAATAAAACTTTACTTGACAGCTGCCGACGATCCTGTTGTATATTTTATAGGTTTAATTTGCCCTAGGGTAACACAGAGATTACACTGCTTTCTCTGCAACAGATTGAATTCACAGGTTTTAAAACATCATTCTAATGACAAAATGTCTGCCTCCATTGCATATCCAAGCTGTTATCTGTTTACTTCTGAGTCAGCACCCAGGCTTAACCAATCAAGCATAGTGAGCATAGATTAGTCACCAGACTCACTTAATCAAACACTGAACAATTGCATTGATCCCATGAAACATTAAAATCAAAATGACCACCCAGAATCTCACACAGTCCTGTACTATGAGCAGAAAGTGGAACAAGGTCAGGAAATGACATCATCAGTGTAGTAATGATGTCATGCAAGACAGTGTGCAGTGGGAAATGGAGGTTTTATTTTAATGCAGCGAGTTGTGATGGTCTGGAATCACTGCCTGGAATGATGGTGGAATCAAATTCATTATTAGCTTACAAAGGGAAAATTGAATATATATACTCATAGGAGTTTGTAGAGTTATGAGTTAAAAACAACAGGGAATAGGTTAATTGGCTCACCTATTTCAAAGAAGCAGCAAGAACATAATGAGGCAAGTCCCTTCTTTCAGTGCTGCATCATTCAGTGATTCTTTGATCAAGATTATTTTCCTCATGTTGCCTCTGTGTAATAATCTTTCCAAGGCCAGTCTTCTTTCACCAATCACCTTTTTAGTTATAATGATATCTGAACGTCACTCAATGGCTACAGAGTACAGATCTGTTGGCTTGACTGGAGATAGCTATTTTTCTTTTATTCATTCGTGGGACATGGACATCACAGGCTGGCCAGCATTTATTGCCCATCCCTAGTTGTCTAAGGGCAGGTTGAGACTCAACCACATTGCTGTGGTTCTGGAGTCACATGTAGGCCAGACCAGGTAAGGATGGCAGATTTCCTTCCCTAAAGGACATTAGTGAACCAGATGAGTTTTTATGACAAATGTCAATGGTTTCATGGTCATCATTAAATTCCTAATTTCAGATTTTTTTGTTGAATTCAAATTTCACCAGCTGCTGTTGTTGGATTCGAATCTGGATACCCAGAACATTTCCAAATTAATGGTTAGTGATAATACAACGAGGCCATTGTCTCCCCTAGTAGGGCGAACCTCAATTTGCCTAGTAGGGGACCTCTATTCAATGAGGCCCATGGGGAGATCTAGTGATAATCCCCCATGATCATCATAACTCTCGAGTTCTTTCGCCTATCAGATCTCCAGATCAGTGTCCATTGGTTACCAAACCTTTTGCCATTGGAAGCAATGTCTCTTTAATTGTCTTGTCAAAACACTACAAGGCTCTAAACTACCCTTTTATATCTTCCCTTGTTCTTTTCCTGTAAGGAAAAAAAGAATCCTAGTTTCTCTAGTTTGTCCCTGCAACCATAGAATCCCTACAGTGGAGAAGGAGGCCATTCAGCCCATTGAGTCTGTACTGACCACAATCCCACCCCAGCAGTATTCTCGTAACCCACACATTTACCTCGCTAATCCCCTGACGGTAGGGGCAATTTAGCATGGCCAATCCATCTAACCTACACGTCTTTGGAATGTAGGAGGAAACTGGAGCACCCGGAGGAAACCCACGCAGACATGGGGAAGACATTCACACTCCACATAAATAGTGATCCAAGACCAGAACTGAACCTGAGTCTCTGGCACTGTGAGGCAGCAACTGAAGTTCATCATCCCTGATATCATTCCAGTAAAGCTCCTTTGCACTACCCTAAAGACCCCGACATAAACTTTAAAGAATAAGGAAAATATGATGCACGCATGAAAGTTTCATAATATTAAAAGTATGACTTCAACATTTGACAATAACATGAATAATAATTCAGTCACAGAGAATTGTGATGCTATGTGACACCACAAATCACTGCAAGAAAGCTGAAATTATTTGTACCTGTTATCTAAACTCAATATCACATTACAGCTTTGAAATCACATTATTTTTGAAAAATATATTGAAGTAGACAGTCTATTTTTCTGACAAGTGTTTGGATAATTGGGGCTGGTATCACTTCATCCAGTATGAGACGGCACAGTTATCCACAAAGCCATTTGTGCTGATGGACATACAATTCATAAGAACATAAGAAATAGGAGCAGGAGTAGGCCATCTAGCCATTCGAATCCACCCCGCCATTCAATAAGATCATGGCTGATCTGAAGTGGATCAGTTCCACTTTCCCACTTTCTCCCCATAACCCTTAATTCCCCTGTCTATCAAAAACTTATCTACCCATGACTTAAATATATTTAGCAAGGTAACCTCCACCACTTCAACGGGCAGAGAATTCCAGAGATTCACCAACCTTTGAGTGAAGAAGTTCCTCCTCAACTCTGATCTAAACTGCCCCCCCTTAACTTGAGGCTGTGCCCTCTAGTCCTGCTATCCTTCCTAAGCAGGAAGAATCTCTCTACCTCTACCCTATCCATCCCCTTCATTATCTTATACGTCTCTATAAGATCCCCCCTCATTCTTTTAAACTCCAACGAGTCTATTTAGTCTCTCTTCATAGGCCAACCCCCTCATCTCCGGCATCAGCCTAGTGAACCTCCTCTGCACTCCCTCCAAGGCCAATATATCCTTCCGCAAGTGCGGCGACCAAAACTGCACACAGTACTCCAGCTGCGGCCTCACCAGTACCCTGTACCGTTGCAGCAAGACCTCCCTACTTTTATATTCTATCCCCCTCGCTATAAAGGCCAACATTCTATTCACCTTCTTGATCACCTGCTGCACCTGCAGACTGGGTTTTTGCGACTTGTGCACAAGGACCCCCAGATCCCTCTACACCGTAGCATGTTGCAGCTTTCCGCCTTTTAAATAATAATCCCTCTTACTATTATTTCTGCCAAAGTGGATAACCTCACACTTGCTAACATTAGACTCCATCTGTTAGGTCCTCGCCCACTCGCTCAGCCTACCCAGATCTTTCTGCAGACTTTCCACACCCTCCATGCAATTTGCTTTTCCACTCATCTTTGTGTCATCAGCAAATTTTGACACCCTACACTCAGCCCCCTCCTCCAGATCATCCATATAAATGGTAAATAGCTGAGGCCCCAGCACCGATCCCTGCGGCACTCCACTAGTCACCAACTGCCAACCAGAATAGCACCCATTGATACCAACTCTTTGCTTCCTGTTAGACAACCAATCCTCTATCCACGCTAACACCTTACCCCCAACTCCGTGCATCCTAACCTTCTGTAGCAACCTTTTGTGAGGCACCTTATCAAATGCCTTTTGGAAATCTAAAAACACCACATTCACCGGTTCCCCTCTGTCTATCACACTAGTCACATCCTCATAGAAATCCAATAAATTCGTCAAACACGACTTCCCCTTGACGAATCCGTGCTGCATCTGCTCGATCAAACCACTGAAACCGGTGGGGTGATTCTCCGGCCACACTTGCCACGAGATGGAAATTCCTGCCCGAGGCGAACGGAACTTTGCATGGTCCGTGTCCCACCAGCTCTGATTCCCGTGATGGGTGAGAAAATTCCACTCGTAATCTCCACCAAGTCTGAAGCAGGAATAGGGCTGATGACCTTTTACTCTGGACACAACTATTTTCACAAAATACTTTCACCTTCTATCCATTTCGATGGCCAAATTTTAAGAATTTATCTACCAAGAAATTCCTGTTTCGATTTACCAAATCCACTCAGTTAATGTGCCCCAGGAAAGGTTATTGCATGGTGTATTAGCCTGGTTAGAGGGATTGGCTAACAAAATTATACTCATAGATGCAAAATTCTGGAGCTTCTTTGAGCGTATTTCTTATAGCTCTCTATACTGGTACAATGTTACAGTAGATTTTCACTCCCTAATTGGGTAGTTGAACACATGAAGAAACTGCAACAGGAATATGAAGAGGCAAAGTCACAGGGGGTGATCTCACAGGGATCGATCTGTGTGGTGAGCCGGTAAGATTGGGTGCAAGGTGGAAAATTGGGTTTGCTTCTTGTGAAGTTACCGTCACTGATTTGCTGGTGAAATTGGCATTGCACCCGTGCAAAGTCAATTTTACAATTCATCACCTAATTTAAATATAATTGGTGAGTGCCAGACACTATCGTGATCGAGGCAGTGACCGGGGTGGGAGAAGGGGGTGGGGGGTTGTTGGCACGGATAGGATGGCGATCAGGGTGTAGTGATCGGCGACAGACGGGTTGGTGATTGAGGAGGGGAGGGTGGGGAACGGGGAGTTGGGGGGGGAGGTGAAATGTCCGTGGTGACAGATAGGAGTCGGGATGGGGGTGGTGTGGGGTAATGTCTGCTATGGTGATCGATGGGGTGGAGGGAGTGGGGGTAGGGGTGGGGGCACAATGTCTGGGGTGACAGATGGCAGTCAGGGGTGTGTGGGGTAATATCTGGGGTGGCAGCCAGGGGGGTAGGATAATATCTGGAGGGGGGTGGTGACAGGGGAACTCGCAGTATGCTGTTACACTATGTGTACACAGTGCACTGGGAGATCTGGGTGCCTGCTCAATGCTGTTCAGCTGCTGGCTTCCCAGCAAAATTAGGCTCTCCACCCCCTACTGGTGAGAATCACACTTGGACATTTTATTTTAACTAAGTACAGTATGATTGTGACTAGGTGCTTGCCCAAAAAGTTGGCGTGATTCTGTTTGGTTTTCACACTCGTCCAGCACTAATATTCTTTGGGTAAGATGTCAGAGGGAGTGCATAAACTACCAAACAAACCACCTGCACGTACCAACTGACTCAAGAACAGCTTCTTCCCTCCTGACATCAGACTTTTGAATGGACCTACCTCGCATTAAGTTGAACTTTCTTAAAATCCCTAGCTATGACACTACATTCTGCACTCTCTCCTTCCCTTCTCTATGAATGGTATGTTTTGTCTGTATACCACAAGAAACAATACTTTACATTGCATACAGGTACATATGATCATAATATATCAAATCAAATCAATTTAAATACCCAACCTTTCAAGAACCTCTTGCCTCACATGTGGCAAAATCTGCAGATCGTGCATTGGATTCATCTCAGAATTAATCAAACCAGAGAGAAACAAGTCAGCTTTGACTCTGAGGAATTGTATTGGAAGAATTAGTACATTTTAGTGCACAAGTCATAGGGAATCTCAGAGCAAGCTTAGAATTTACTTCCCACTATTTGAAATCACAGATCTTGGACCAAATCTTGGCTCTATACAGCTAATAACCTTGTAGGCTGATGGCTCGGATTAAACATTTGCTTCCTATTCAGCATGCCAATGGAGTAATGTGTGCGGAGAATGAGTTATTACACAGCACAGTAATAACTGTCACTTGTGGAGATCTGGCCTCTGTGTTATAGGCAACAAGTCAATTATATTCACAATTATTCCTCAAAGTAATTATGGATAATTGCACTCCAGATAAATTATATAGTAACAAAATGTGCATTTAGCAAGTTTGAATATGCCAGTCTGCTATTTATTGAGACACTTGCTTTTATTATCTTACCAAATTGTGCAAGAACTTTTGTTATTCAGGCAAATCTCGTGTTCAGGAGGAAATCCAGACATTACTGTTAGCTATAAGGCACAGACAAGTGCTGAATGTTAGATCATAAGAGTATAAGATATAGGAGCGGAGCTAGATCATTCAGCCCATGTTCTCCTGACATTCCTTTCTGATTCCAATGTAGGCATTATTGGATTTAACTGTAAATGCCGCCACAAAGGCAAAAGAACATTGTGCGAACAGTCTAGTATCGGTTCAATAATTTCAGCAGAAGTCCAACCGAAGCTACAGAGTGCTCAGCGGACAGGCACAGAAGGCAAGAGATGCTGAAAAGAGAAAGGAGATATTAAGATGGCAACTGAAGATTTGGTTGAAGAATGGATCTTGAGCAGGATTTTGAAGGGAAGAGAAAGAAGACCAAGATATTCACGGATGAACAAAGGCAATAGAAAGTTGTGCTGCCACTGGAAGAAGGAAGGAAGGCAGAAGACGATTGGAGCAATGGTGCATTCCTTCAAGGTGGTGGAGGCCCCGGGTTTGGAAGATGCTGTCGAAGGAGCCTTGGTGTTTTTATGCAGAGCATCTAATTGGCAGCACAGATAGCCGTCACTACATCGGTTATGGTAAAGGTGAATGCTAAAAGTGGTGACTGGTGTACCAATAAAGTGAGGTGCTTTGCCCCGGATGGTGTCAGGCCCATTGAATATTGTTGGAACTTGAACTGATCCAGGCAAATGGAGAGTATTCCATCGCACTCCTGAGTTGTGCCTTGGAGAAGGTGAATATTCTTTGGGAAGTCAGGTGGCGAGTTGCTCGCCACAGGACTCCTAGCCTCTGAGTTGCTCTTGTCGCCACAGTATTTTCTGGTCAGTGGTAACCCCCTCAATGTTGATAGTGAGAGATGCTCACTTGTTGGTCATTGCCAGGCACTTGTGTGATGTGAAGGTTGCTTGAAGATTGTCAGCCCAAGCCTGAATGTTGCCCTGATCTTGCTGCAGATGCACACTCACTGTTCCACTATCTGAAGAGTAGTGAATGGTGCTGAAATCAGTCATGATCATTCTTACTTCTGACATTATGAAGGAAGGAAGGTCGTTGATGCAGCAATTGAAGATGGTGGGGCCTAGGACACTATAGAACCATAGAAAATTACAGCTCAGAAACAGGCCTTTTGGCCCTTCTTGTCTGTGCGAACCATTTTTTGCCTAGTCCCACTGACCTGCACTTGAGCCATATCCCTCCATACTCCTAAGGAACACCTGCAATGGTATCCTGGAGGTGAGATGAATGATCTACAATGGCAACACCATCTTCCTTTGTGCTCTGCATGACTCCAGCCAATATGACTTCACTCCACCTGTATGACTTCAGTTTTATTAGGGCTCCTTCACTCCACACTCAGTCAAATGCTGCTCTGACGTTAAAAGGCAGTCACACTTACCTCTTGACTTCAGCTCTTCCCTCCACGCTTGTGCCAAGGCTACAATAATGGTCAGGAGATGAGCAACCTTGGTAGAATCCAAATTGATGCCATTGAGCAGATTATTGCTGAATAAGTGCCACAAGATTGTATTGGATCCCCCCTGGTGCCACACACCAGTGTCTATCCGGACAGTACTGCATTAAGGAACTCAGGCAGCCTCTTTAACAGAGGTCCAATTATTCGACTGGTGATGGAGTGCAAGGTGATATCAGATGGACCATAAACTTTTAAAAAGAAATTTGTGTTCCAATTTATTAATTGACAGAAATTAGGCACAACGTTTCACATCTAAAGAAATGTTCACCATACAAGAATTAATGAAAGCAAGTGCTATTAATTTAACAATGTATTTTGCTGTCAAAGGAGCCTTGGTGTTTTTACTGCAGAGCATCTAATTGGTGGCACACACAGCCGTCACTGTGCATCAGTTGTGGTGGAAGTAAATGCTAAAAGTGGTAGATGGTGTGCCAATCAAGTGAGGCACTTTGCCCTGGATGCTGTCAGGCTCCTTTAGTATTGTTGAAGCTTGACTGAGTTATATTATGTAAGCCCAAAGCTCTGAATAGATCACTTCCCCCTTTGTATTTTGATTGATCGGGTGGCACAGTGGTTAGCACTGCTGCCTCATAGCTCCAGGGACCTGGGTTTGATTCCCAGCTTGGCTCACTGTCTGTGTGGAGTTTGTACATTTTCCCCCTGTCTACGTGGGTTTTCTCTGGGCGGTCCATTTTCCTCCCACAGTCCAATTGTGTGCGGGTTAGGTTGATTGGCCATGCTAAACTGTCCCTTGGTGTCACAGCATATGTAAGTTAGAGAGAATAGTGGGTAAATCTATGCGGTTGTGAGGATAGGGCCCAGGTGAGATTGTTGTCGGTGCAGACTCAATGGGCCAAATAGCCTCCTTCTGCACTGTAGGGTTTCTATGATTCTATGATTCTACCATGAATTCCAATGTACTTTCTAGGTTCTTGCAGGTTCTTTTACTTCTGGAATGAAACTAAGATATGCTACAGCTCTCAGGAATTGACTTTAATATTCCCGTATACTGAGACATGGGATTCCTTGGGGTTCTTCCACGAGCAGGCAGCCATGCAACCCTCAAATTCTCTTTAAATACTGTGTGATTGTGAACACTCCAACTCAAGCATGGGCTTCACTGCCTTCATATTTCCTGGTCAAAACTCCTGGCAGATCTCTTTCTCTCTCTCTCTTTGTCTGTTTCCCAGAAAGAAAAACTGATTCTTATGAGAAACACACTGATAAATGTAACACAAAAGAGTACCTCCCTGTATCGCCTATCTCCATGGCACTGGGAGGGGGGTGGGGGTGGGGTGGTATACCTAATGATGTTTCTAACAGAAATAGAAATTAATTATTTTCAATTTTAAGTTGCTACTCTGATCTGAAAAGTATATGGATAATTCAAAATCTTTCCTTTTCTGCTTTTTGCTTTTAAATCTTTCACTGGTCTGCGGCCACTAATAATTTTAACCATTTACGAAGACAATGGTGGACATTTTCCCTTTGTCAGGAAACTCAAGAAAAATATCCCATTGTTTACTCTTTTGACACTTCCACCCCCCCGATCTCTTCGTATAAACATGGACTATCCTTAGTATGGTAATTATCTTAAGGATGTTTACTGATTTCTCAAACCCAGGTTTGTCCATTTTTCTTTCATGTAACACTGCATTCCATGACCTAAAAGACACATTCCTAAAGCGTACGAGTCCTGATATTAGACATTTTTATAACACCCTCAATCTCTTTAGTTTGTGAAGATTTCTCCTGGCTGCTATTGCTAGCCAAGTCAAAAGCTCATTATGAGAAAGGATTGTTTCTTAATGTTTTTATCAATAACAGGAAATATTTGCAAACGCATTTATAACACTGTAGCATGGACTTACCAGACAAATACTTAACAGAGATATTTGTGAAATTGCTCAACTGAGAGGTTATTGCCATCATTTCTATTCTGATGTTTATCCCAAGACTACCAAATGATGTACTCAAAATTGGAAATCTAGAGTCAGTTGCTGATAGGAAAATTACCCGACACATATTCCTGACACTTCAGAGACATAGAAGCATAAAGATAGAAAATAGAAGCAGGGGTAGACCATTTGGCCCTTCAAGCCTGCTCTTCCATTCATCTTGATCATGGTTGATCAGTGAATTCAATATCATGATCCCTCCCTTCTCCTTGTATCCCTTGATCCCTTTAACCCCAAGAGCTATATCTAGTTTCTTCTTGAAATCAGACAACGTTTTGGCTTCAACTACATTCGGTGGTAGTGAATTCCACCTCTGGGTGAAGAAATTTCTCCTCACCTCAGCTCTAAAAGATTTACCCCTTATCCTCAAACTATGACCCCTAGTTTTAGACACCCACCACTGGAGCATTCTTTCTGAATCCATACTGTCTAACCCTATTAGAATTTTATAAGCTTCTAATAAGATCCCCTCTCGCTCTTCTAAACTCCACTGAATACAATCCTAACCTATGTTATAAATGAAATAAAACAGAATTAAAGAAAAATTAAGGAAAAAGTGTTAGTGAGCACAAGACTGATGGATTTTTTTAAAAGGACATGAGTCAAATTTGAACGAGTCAGGAATTGGCTTGGACAAACTCTTTAAATTGATCGAGCTCGGATTTCAGATTCACTTCAGTTCTCACCAATATTAATTTTTATACAGCGTTAAACATATAATAAAATGATTAATGTTCATTTAACCGTATGGTTTTGGAGTTTGTGCATTTAAATTGTAATCTAATGACCCACTTCCTGAATATGCAAAATCAGCTAATTATTCATCCAAGCAATTCAATTTAACAGCTCATTATTTATGAATCATTCTGATCTGAGCCTTCAACTTGTTTTAAACTGTAAAGAAAGGCCCGACTAAAGGGATCCTTCGTTTATAAATAGAAACATAGAATAGGAAAGACAGGATGTAATGTAAAGTCTACTTGACCTTGGAGCTGGCATGGTGCCACAATGGTTAGTGCTGCTGCCACACAGCGCCAGGGACCTGGGTTCGATTCCCGGCTTGAATCATTGTCCGTGCGGAGTCTGCATTTTCTCCCTGTGTCTGCATGGGTTTCATCCGGGTGCTCCGGTTTCCTCCCATAATCTGAAAGAGGTGCTGGTCAGGTGCATCAGCCATGCTAAATTCTTCCTCAGTGTACCCAAAGAGGCTCCGGAGTGAGGCAACTAGGGGAGTTTCACAGTAACTTCATTGAAGTGTGAATGTAAACCTACTTGTGACACTTAAAAACTTAAAACTTGAGATGAACCTCTGACCATATCTCCATTCCTGAGGGGTGTTGACATGGTGGAGGTGGAGAGGACGTTTCCTCTTGTGAAAGAGTCTAGAACTAAGGTTCACTGTTTAAACAAATAAGCCCATTTAAGATGGAGATAAGAAGACATTTTTCTCTCAGTGGATTGTGAATCTCCAGAACTCTCTTTCTCAAAAGGCAGTGGAAGCAGAATATTTGATTGTTTTTAAGGCAGAGGTAGATAGGTAGCTTTTTGATAAGTTTCTTGATAGGTAGTTTCTTGACCACCTATTTCCACCTCTAACATTGCCTGTCTTCACCAATGCACGAGCTCATTTGTTGTTGAAACTTTCAAACATGCTCTTGTTATTTCGAGATTCAGCTATTGCAATAACCATCAATTCTCCACCTTCTTGAACTCATCCATTAGCTCGTATGCTAATCGATACCAAGGGCAGGATATTCTGGCTGTCCTTGCCCCAAGGCTGGAAAATCCCACCCAAAGTCAACAAATCTTTGCCTGGTCCGTGTCGCACCTGCTGCAATACCTGTGGTGGATCAGTGTAGCTTTGCATATATTAATTCCTTGAGTTAAGGAATTTGAGAGATGCAGGCAGTCAAATTTACAGAATGAGCAATCAAATGGCGTATTGGCAGCAGCCTCAGAAGGAAGGAGGCCAATACATCCAACAGGCCATGAGGCTAGTTACATCCAATAGTCTGAGAGGCTAGTTTCCATCCACCAGTTGGACAGACCAAAATCTTCAGAGAGGTCTGTTCCATCTAACAATGGAGCCGCAGCGGAATGTGGATTTCCTCCTCTACAAGACACAGGTTTGTATCTCACTGACCCAGCAAAAGATGGTTCCCTAGCTCTGGTCATCTAAGCTGTGTTGCGTGGTAACAGTGAGCTGAATTTGACTTGCAGAGTTACAAAATTGGATGTTGTTTGGGAAAAGAGGCATCATCGTGAGTTCAGGGAATGTGGATATAATTAGGGAATGAGAGGGACCCTCAGAGAAACAGTGCGTGTTTAATCTTTCATGTACTTAGAGGGGACGATTTAGCTCAGTTTAACTGATTCATGATGCGAAGCGACGTCAACAACATGGGTTCGATCCCCGTACCTTATCCATAAAGGCCCCACATTCTCAACCCTGAAGTGTGGTGATCCTCAGATTAAAGCAACTCCTGTCAGTTCTCTCCCCTCAAAGAGAAGAGCAACCTGTGGTCATCTAGGACTATGATGACTTTACCTTTCATTTACATGTCATGGTAAATTACCGTCATCTTGTTGTGTAGCTTTCTTCTTCCCTTTCGCTTTAATAAATATTCTTTATTAATTGTTGCTATAAAAACTAGACTGTTTTCTGATTCAGTTGTGTGTTGCTCCTCACATTAATCCAAACAAATATACCACCATGAACCAATACTTCAAATTGGGACACTTTTGCCAATAACAACACCGAGGCTTGTAACCGAAGCCCACTCAGAATGAACCTCAGGATGCAAATTGGAGATGCGTTCAGTATTTATACATGACCACCTCTCCTCTTTCTATCCCCAGCCGCACCACCTCCATTGGTCTCTGTGAGTGAAGGAGAACGTGGGAGCAGAGTGACAACAGTGTTATCCTTGATGTCACAGCCATGAATCGAAGAATGGTTAAAATACTTCAAGCTCAACTCCATGTTATTGTGAAGTGGAGGCAGGATGTGGCACAACAATAAAAGAGAGAGAGAAAAAAAGTTTGATTCACTTTTCTTAAACTCCAAACATTACAACTCATTATATGGTTGAAGTGTCCTCAAAGAGCAATAAATGATATAATGTAGAAAACATAGCAGCCAATTTGTGTGCAGTGAGCCCACGAAACAGCAATGTGATAACAACAATATCACCTGTGTTTTAGTGATGGCGATTGAGGATAAATATTAGGCAGGACATCAAGGAGAAGTCCCCTGCCCTTCTATAAAGTTGTGCCATTTATTAGCATGGGACTGCAGCTCAGTGGTTAACATTGCTGCCTCACAGCGCCGGGGACCTGGGTCCAATTCCGGCCTCGGGTCACTGACTGTGTGGAGTTTGTACTTTCTCCCCGTGTTTGCATGGGTTTCCTCCGAGTGCTCCAGTTTGCTCCCACAGTCCAAAACACGTGTTGGTTCGGTGGATTGGCCATGCTAAATTCTCTCTTAATGTACCCGACAGAATATGGTGACTAGGGGATTTTCACGGTAACAATCGTAGCGTTAATGTAAGCCTATTTGTGAAATGAGCAGTTGATCTTAAACTTAAACAGTCCAAAGATGTGTGGGTTAGGTAGTTTGGCCATGCTAAATTGACTCTAGTGTCAGGGGGATTAGCCAGGTAAATGTGCGGGGTTACAGGAATAGGGCCTGGGTGGGATTGTGATCGGTACAGACTCAAAGAATCAAATGCCCTCCATCAGTACGGTAGGGATTCTGTGATTCTATGGTCCTTTACATGAAATTAACATGACACTATGGACAGGATTTTATGACCTTGCTCAGGTGAGACCAAAAGTTCCCGCTCAAGGTCAATGGAGATTTCCATTGTCAGACCTTCGCTCGCTCCGATTCCGTGATGGGCGAGGTGGTAGAGTTCCAGCCATTGTGTGTTGGTGTAATGTCAGTTCTCAATGATTACCCCTCTGATGACGCAGTGCTCCATCACTGCACTCAATGTAAAAATTACTTAATTATAAGTTCATAAGATATGGGAACAGAATTCAGCCATTTGGCCCGTCAAGTCTGCTCCGCCATTCCATCATGGCTGACGTGCTCCTCATTCCCATTTTCCTACCTTCTCCCCATAACCCTTCAACCCATTACCAATTAAAAACCTGTCTAACTCCTCCTTAAATTTACTCACTGACCCAGCATCCACCGCAGTTTGGCGTAGCGATTTCCACAGATTCACAACCTTTTGGGAAAAGTAGATTTCCTCAATTCTGCTTAAAATTTGCTACCCCTTATCCTAAGACTATGACCCCTCATTCTAGAATACCCCATAAGAGGAAGCATCTGCTCCACATCTACTTTATCCATACCTTTTATCATCTTGTATATGTCAATTTGATCTCCCCTCATTCTTCTAAAATTCCAGAGATATAGGCCTAAACTGTTCAATCTCTCTTCATATTAAGCAGAGCTTCATGGAGTTGGGATGGAAACTAAAGGCCAAGTCAAACAGAGTGGTTATCTCTGGACTCTTGCCTGTGCCACGGGATAGTTTAGAGAGGAATAGGGAGAGGGAAAGTTTGAACTTGTGGCTGAGGGGATGGTGCAGGAGGGAGGGGTTTAATTACTTGAGCAATTGGGGCTCATTCTGGGGAAGGTGGGATCTCTATAAGAGTGATGGTATACATCTGAACCAGAGGGGAACAAATATCCTGGGGGGTAAATTTGTGAAGGCTATGCGGAGTGGTTTAAACTGATTCAGAGGGGGGGTGGGATCCTGGGTAGAGGGGGTGAAAGTGAGGGGGGCATAGAAGGGGATGGCATTGCACGGCATTGTGGGGGTGGGGCGGAGCAAGGTTTGAAATGTATATACTTTAACGCAAGGAGTATTCGCAATAAAGTGGATGAACTTGCAGCGTGGACCAGTACCTGGGACTTTGATGTTGTGGCCATTTCAGAGACGTGGATAGAGCAGGGTCAGGAATGGATGTTGCAGGTGCCGGGGTACAAGTGCTTTAGTCGGAGTGGAGAAGGAGGTAGAAGGGGGGGTGGAGTAGCATTATTGGTCAAGGACTATATCACAGTGTCAGAGAGGAAGTTTAATGAGGACTTGTCTGTTGAGGTAGTATGGGCAGAAATTAGAAATAGGAGAGGAGGTCACCCTGTTGGGAGTCTTTTATAGACCTCCAAAAAGTTCTAGAGAGGTTGAGGAAAGGATTGCAGAGACGATCCTGGTTAGGAGTGAAAGTAATAGGGTAATTGTTATGGGGGACTTTAACTTTACTAACATTGATTGGAATTGCTATAGCTCTAGCTCGTTAGAGGGGTCAGTTTTTGTTCAAAGTGTGCAGGAAGGTTTTTTGACTCAATATGTAGATAGGCCAACTAGAGGTGAGGTTATATTGGACTTGGTGCTGGGAAATGAGCCAGACCAGGTGCTAGACTTGGAAGTTGGTGTGCATTTTGGTGATAGTGACCACAATTCGGTTACGTTCACCTTAGTGATGGAAAGGGATAGGCATGAACCTCGGGTCAGTAGTTTTAGCTGGGGGAAGGGTAATTATGAGGCCATTAGGAAAGAATTAGGAAGCATTGGTTGGACTAGGAGATTACAGGGACTAGGAACGTCTGAAATGTGGAGTTTTTTCAAGGAGCAGCTACTGCGGGTCTGTGATAGGTATGTCCCTGTCAGGCAAGGAGGAATTGGTAGGGCTAGGGAACCGTGGTGCACAAAAAAAGTTGATTTGTTGGTTAAGAAGAAGAAGGAGGCTTATGTTCGGATGAGGCTTGAGGGCTCGGGTAGTGCAGTAGAAAGCTTTAGATTGGCTAGGAGGGAGTTGAAGAGGGAGTTAAGAAGGGCTAGAAGAGGGCATGAGATGACTTTGGCTGATAGGATTAAGGAGAATCCTAAGGCGTTCTATAGGTATGTCAAGAACAGAAGGTTGGTTAGGGCAAGATTAGAGCCAGTTACAGACAGTAGGGGGAAGTTGTGTGTGGAACCGGAAGAGATTGGAGAGGCATTGAACCATTATTTCTCTTCGGTGTTCACGCAGGACGATATGAATGTAGCTGAGGAGGTCACTGGGGTGAAGGGGTGTAAAATAGAAAGTATTGCAGTTGATACAGAGGATGTGTTGGATATTCTAGAAGGGTTGAAAATAGATAAGTCCCCTGGTCCAGACGGGATTTACCCTAGGATTCTATGGGAGGCAAGAGAGGTGATTGCAGAGCCACTGGCTCTGATCTTCAGGTCGTCGTTGGTCTCTGGTATAGTACCGGAAGATTGGAGGACAGCGAATGTTGTCCCATTGTTTAAGAAGGGGAACAGAGACTTCCCTGGGAATTATAGACCAGTGAGTCTTACTTCCGTAGTGGGCAAGGTTTTAGAAAGAATTATTAGGGATAGGATTTATAGTTATTTGGAGAGTAATGAATTGATTAGAGATAGTCAGCATGGTTTTGTAGCGGGAAGGTCGTGCCTTAGTAACCTTATTGAGTTCTTTGAGAAGGTGACCAAAAAGGTGGATGGGGGTAAGGCAGTAGACGTGGTATATATGGATTTTAGTAAGGCGTTTGATAAGGTTCACCATGGTATGCTTCTGCAGAAAATGCAGATGTATGGGATTGGTGGTGATTTAGGTACTTGGATCAGGAATTGGTTAGCAGATAGGAGACAGAGGGTGGTGGTTGATGGTAATTATTCATCATGGAGTTCGGTTACAAGTGGTGTGCCTCAGGGATCTGTTTTGGGGCCACTGCTGTTTGTAATCTTTATTAATGATCTGGATGAGGGTATAGTTGGGTGGATTAGTAAGTTTGCTGATGACACCAAAGTCGGAGGTGTGGTAGATTGTGAGGAAGGGTGTCGAAGTTTGCAGGGTGACTTGGACAGGTTGCAGAGCTGGGCCGCGAGGTGGCGGATGGAGTTTAATGCGGAGAAGTGTGAGGTAATCCATTTCGGTAGGAATAACAGATGTGTTGAGTATAGGGCTAACGGGAGGACTTTGAATAGAGTGGAGGAGCAGAGGGATCTAGGTGTATGTGTACATAGATCCCTGAAAGTTGGGAATCAAGTAGATAAGGTTGTTAAGAAGGCGTACGGTGTCTTGGCGTTTATTGGTAGGGGGATTGAATTTAGGAGTCGCAGCGTCATGTTGCAACTGTACACAACTCTGGTGCGGCCGCACTTGGAGTACTGTGTGCAGTTCTGGTCCCCACATTACAGGAAGGATGTGGAGGCTTTGGAGAGGGTGCAGAGGAGGTTTACCAGGATGTTGCCTGGTATGCAGGGGAGGTCCTATGAGGAGAGACTGAGGGATTTGGGGTTGTTTTCACTGGAAAGAAGGCGGCTAAGAGGGGATCTTATAGAAACATATAAGATGATTAAAGGTTTAGATAGGGTGGATGGTGATAGCCTGTTTCCTCGGATGGAGAAAGCTAGCACGAGGGGGCATGGCTTTAAATTAAGGGGGGGTAGTTATAGGACGGATGTCAGGGGCAGGTTCTTTACCCAGAGGGTGGTGAGGGACTGGAATGCCCTGCCTGCTGCAGTTGTAAATGCGCCTAGTTTGGGGGCGTTTAAGAGATTGGTGGATAGGTTTATGGACGAAAAGGGATTGGTTTAGATTAGTGGGTCAATGTTTTTTTTAAAAATAAGACTGGTCGGCGCAACATTGTGGGCCGAAGGGCCTGTTCCGCGCTGTAATGTTCTATGACAAACCCCTCATCTGTGAAATCAATCTAGTGAACTGCCTCCAATGCCACTACATCTTTCCTCAAACAAGGGGACCAAAACTGCACAAAACTCCAGCTATGGCTTTACCAATGCCTTGTATAGTTGCAACAATTCTTCCTTTCCTTTATATTCTATCCCTTTAGATACAAGTACCAACATTCCATTCACTTTCTTTATTAACTGCTGTACCGGCATGCTAGTTTTCAATGAGTCATGAACGAGGACATCCAGATTCCTCTGCACCGGAGCACCCCAAAGTCTCTCCCCATATAGATAATAAGTGGCCCTCCCATTTTTTCCAACCAAAATGCATGACCTCACACTTGTCCAGGTTAAACTCCATCTGCCACATTAAGGCCCACCTTCCTAACCTATCTATATCCACTTGGAAGGTTGTTATTAAATTACCTGCATTATTATACGATATTCGTTCTTAAACCAATAGGTAGGTCAAGAGATTAGTTGAGAACAATGGTCTGACAGGAAATGTCTACATCTCTATTTCATATGCAGGGATTAGAGACACTTCCAGAAAGTAGTTGAAGTGAAATGTGTTCATTTTCAAGGTTGAAAATAATCTATTGGGAAAGTATTTCTTATTTCAAAGTCAAATTGAAATTGAGAGAAAGAAAACCCTAACAATGGCGTTTCAGAAAGCACAGTTAGAGGAACATGATTAAAGTTCTGGAGAACAGACCACAAAAGAGAAATGATGAATGTTTTCCTTCATTTTGACCTCTCGTTAGATGTTTGAAATTACCCTCACAGGCTCTCCCAAGCAATTGTGTCCTGTAACACTTCAAAAACTATTTCTACCTTTGAATTCAGATGTAGCATCAAACTACCGACTTAAGCTAGGTGAAAGTGAACAGTAATTACTTCATTTTATAGCAATGACTAGTTTTATATGTAGCTTTTTTAAGCTGGCCCTTTCTCCTGTGGAAAGTATGAAGTTTTAAAGTTTATTCATTAGTCACAAGTAAGGCTTACAACAACACTGCAATGAAGTTACTGTGAAAGTCTCTTAGTCGCCACACTCCAGCGCCTGTTTGGGTCAATGCACCTTTACCAGCATGTCTCTCAGACTGTGGGAGGAAACCCACGCAGACACGGGGAGAACATGCAAACATCATACAGTGACCCAAGCCGGGAATCGAACCCAGGTCCCTGGCACTGTGAAGCAGCGTTGCCTACCACTGCACTACTGTGTCTTTAAGCATTTGGAAACATTTTCCACAATAAAAAAATGGTGCGCTAATTTACCCCAGTGGTCTGAAAAGTGTGTGATGCCTCAGTAACTGTATGACCATGATGTGGAGATGCCGGCATTGGACTGGGGTTAACATAAAGTTGTGAGACTTCTTCTTGTAACTACATGATCTCCAATCTCCAAGAGCTTGCCAGCATGGAAGGTCGCCTTTCAGTTGCCGCACCTAACCAAGACTGCAATATATTTCCTATTGAAAGCATTATAAAGCAGGAAGAATTTCATTTACTTATCAGCTTTCATGGCTTTTGGACATCCAAAAGCACCTCACAGACACTGACGTACCCTTAAAATGTAGTCACTGATACATTGTAGGAAATATAGCAACCAATCTGTACATTGCAAAGTTCCATAAATTGCAATGTGATAATGGCCAGATAATTTAAGGATCAATCCCAGCCTGGACATGTCCGACCCAGGGTAGAACCCAGCTTGGTAAATCCTAATGTTTACTTCTTGTTCACACACATGGAAGATGGTTACTGAACAGCATCACAAGAATCAGGTGATAAACATTTTACAAAGGAATAGAATGTTTATTAAAGAGAAGAGCAACATTTTTACGCTACTTCTTCATCCCAATTATATCATTAAAGATATATACAGGTTTTTAAGGATAACGCAAGTCACAAACTATATCTTATACTTTAATGTTCTCAGTATTTATATACTCCATGGATACATGGAGAGGCATGGTGTCACAGTGGTTAGCACATCAGCCTCACAGCACCAGGGACCTGGGTCTGATTCCGGCCTTGGGTGACCATCTGTGTGGAGTTTGCATGTTCTCCCCATGTCTGCGTGGGTTTTCTCCAGGTGCTCCGGTTTCCTTCCACACTCAAAAGATGTGTCAGTTAATTGATTGGCCATGCAAAATTGACCCTTAGGCTGGAATTTTACTGGTATGCTCACCCTGATCCCAGGGCAGACGAGGCTCACAGAACGGGCATTCTCCATTGGCCTCGGGTGTGATCTGACAAGCCTCGGGCCGGCGTGCCATTAAAATTCCGGCCTTAGTGTCCAACAGATGTGTAGGTTGGGTAAATGCGTAGAGTGACAAGGAGAGGGTGGATAAGAAGCATTTTGGAGAGTCGGTGCAGAATCGATTGGGAGCGAATGGCCTCCTTCTGCACTAGAGTGATCCTATGATTCTAAACCAATAGACAAACTGCGGGGAAACATACTACACTCTGAAACCAAGTGACAAATCCCATCCAAAACAACTTCCATGGATTTCTCATCGATTCCCCCCAGATGTTGGTCATACTTTGAGCCACCTGTTTCCATTGGAACTCTGGCTTTCACACGGGAGGTCCCAATTTCTGCTGTCAAAGAATACACATTGGAATCTTCTCCCAAATGTTGTTTTCTCACTGATGTCTTCTGCAAGAATCTACCTGCAGGATTTCAGTCTCTCCTGTCGATATTCCTCTGCCTTGGATTGCCACCTGAATTCAAATTTCCCTTTCCACACAATCTCTCAGATATCCAACAGTGTCAACAGAACACCACCACTTCATAGTAGTGAGCCCATAGTAGGGAGTCACCGACCTTCAGACGTCATTAGATTTCTGGCTTCTCGCAAGTTGATGTTGTCTCAGGTTTGTATCTTGCAACCACGTCTTTTAACTTGGAGCCTTTCTGCTCCTCACTCTCAACATCGCTGAACATGACCCGCTTTCCAGATTCCTGTATCCTGTTCCTTTGTCCAGAAGATCTTGCTTCTGTCCCTCTCCATAGTTTCTCGGATCTCCTTCTGTAATTTGGTACTCCTTACTGCCTCTCCTCATGTTCCTGCTCCAGCAGTTTCTGTGAAAATCTCCTTGCTTCAGGATTACCTTGTTCCAGCTAATGGGCAGCATGGTGGCACAGTGGTTAGCACTGCTGCCTCACAGCGCCAGGGACCCAGGTTCAATACTGGATTCAGGTCACCGTCTGTGTGGAATTTGCACATTCTCCCCACGTCTGTGTGGGTTTCCTCTGGGTGCTGCGGTTTCCTCCTACAGTCCAAAGATGTGCAGATTAGGTGAATTGTCCATGCTAAAATTGACACTAGTTTCGGGGGGATTAGCGGGGTAAATACGTGGGGTACGCGGATAGAGTGGGATTGTTGCCTTGCAGACTCAGTGGGCCAAGTGGCCTCCTTTTATACTGTAGGATTCTATGATTGTAATCTCAACAGCTTTTGCTGTTTCAGAATGAACTCTTGATTTCTAGACAGCAGTTTTCTCATACTTCGGGAAGGTTTTCCTCTGAACTTGTCATGTGTTTCACAGCAGTGGAGGTAGCTCGCCACTGGGCAGAGGTGGGATCTTCTAATCATTGAATGCATTCCCCACAGTGAAGAAAGCCATGGTAGCGGTGCACCATCCATAGAGATGGAAGATCCTACTGTTGTAAAAGGCCGTAAAGTTATGGCCCCATCTTTGTTTTAGACTTGTAACAATCTCATTAAAATGCAAGCAAAGTTTAAAGTGAAACTAAATTAACTTTATTTTTTGATTTGATTTGATTTATTATTGTTACATGTATTAGTATATAGTTAAAAGTTTTGTTTCTTGTATGCTATATAGACAAATCATGCTCCACACAGAGAAGGAAAGGACAGAGTGCAGAATGGAGTGTTACTGCCATAGCTAGGGTGTAGAGAAAGATAAATGTGGTAAGTCCATTCAAAAGTCTGAAGGCAGCAAGGAAGATACTGTTCTTGAGTTGATTGGTACAAGACCTCAGACTTTTGTATCTTTTTTCTGGTTGAAGAAGGTGGAAGAGAGAAAGTCTGTGGTGCGTGTAGTCCTTAATTATGCTGGCTGCTTTGCTGAGTCAGTGGGTAGTGTAGATGGAGTCAATGGATGGCACATGTCCACAGCCTGTTACTACAGAAACATAAACTAGCTTAAACATAAAGGTGATGTGGAGATGCCAGTGTTGGACTGGGTTGGGCACAGTAAGAAGTCTCACAACACGCGGTTAAAGTCCAACGGGCTTTTTGTTAGCATGATCTTTCAAAGCCACTCACCTGATGAAGGGGCAATGCTCCAGAAGCTTGTGCTACCAAATAAAATGGTTGGGCTTTAACCTGGTTAACCATAAACCAGGATCTTGCAACGGGATCTTGATTAAGTGGGCCAGTGGGCTGACGAATGGCAGATGCAGTTTAATTTAGATAAATGCAAGGTTTTTGTGGATTGAACCAGGGCAGGGTTTACTCAGTTAATGGTAGGGCACTGGGGAGAGTTACAGAATAAAGAGATCTAAGGGTATATGTTCATAGCTCCTTGAAATTGGAGTCACGGGTGGACAGAGTGCTGAAGGAGACATTCAGCATACTTGGTTTTGTTGGTCAGAGCATTGAATACAGGAGTTGGGACATCTTGTTGAAGTTGTACAAGACATTAGTAAGGCCACACTTGGAATATTATTTACAGTTCTCATCGCCCTATTGTAGAAAAGATTTTATTGAACTAGAAAGAGTGCAGAAGAGATTTACTAGGATGCTACTGGGACTTGATGGTTGAGTTGTAAGGAGAGGCTGGATAGACTGGGACTTTTTTCTCTGGAACATGAAAGGTTGAAGTTTATAGAGGTCTATATAATAATGAGATGTGGGTGGTCAGGCCTTTACCACATTAGCAAGATGCCAGTTTCCAGCAGGTTTCTGATCTGCCATGGTGGGCACTAGTGGAGATCCCATTGTAAATTCATGCTGGCATAAAACCTCTTTCTGGCCAGCCTGGTAAATTCTTCTCCCCTACCGCCGTGCCATTTAGCCCACCAGTGGGGTGGCTTGGGAGAAATCTGCCCCATTTCCTATCACTGTGGGATATCTCTGCTGTTCTCCATTGTATTTGGGCCATAAGATTATTTGTATCTATACAAGAGAGTATAACGGAGCTTCATGCTTTAATGTCTATATCTGAAAGAGAGCACATCCAACAGTGTAGCAGTCTATCAGTACTGTACCAACACTGTCAGCATGGATTTTGGCACTCCAAGTTCTGGAATTGGACATGAACTCGTTGGAGTTTAGAAGGCTGAGGAGGGATATTATAGAGACATATAAGATAATGAAGGGGATAGATAGGGTAGAGGTAGAGAGATTCTCCCCGCTTAGAAAGGATAGCAGAACTGGAGGGCACCTTAAAATAAGGAGGGGGGGGTGCAGTTTAGATCGGAGTTGAGGAGGAACTTCTTCACTCAAAGGGTGGTGAGTCTCTGGAATTCTCTGCCCGTTGAAGTGGTGGAGGCTACCTCGCTGAATATATTTAAGTCACGGGTAGATAGGTTTCTGATAGACAAGGGAATTAAGGGTTATGGGGAGAAAACGGGAAAGTGGAACTGATCCACTTCAGATTAGCCATGATCTTGTGGAATAGCAGAGCAGGCTCGAAGGGCTAGATGGCCTACTCCTGCTCCTATTTCTTATGTTCTTATGAACCCATCACCTTATTAGTTCAGAGGCAAGAGTGATAGCATCTGAACCACAGCTGACACCTCCAGGCGAATGGGACAAGACACACCACTGAGTAGACATCAGCAATGTACTTTCATTTATTTTAAATATTAATAGCTGGAGATAGTCTCTAAATGAGTCAGTGGGGTTCTGCCGGATAAAATTTCACAGGGCAAACAAAATAATTCATAGCAAGTTTGAACAATTTATGATTAAGCTTGAATGTGATGTCTCCACTGTAACATTTTCAGGCATTAAGTGCAATCAAATTTCCATAGCCATCTATAATTCCTCTGGTAGTTCTATACAAATACATGATCTCTTTTGACAAGTATTGCAGATTCTGGAAATCCAAAATAAAAACAGAAAAGGCTGAAAATACTTGTCAAGTCAGGCTACAGCAATGGAGAGAGGAATAGAGAGAACTTTTCTGTTTGAGATGGCCTTTCATCTGTTTTGAAACACTAATTCTTGATGCCTTAATTTTAAGGTTCCTATCTCTGATTTTGTAATAAGCCCTCAGAGGCAGAAATCCCTTCACTAAAATCCCTTTATTTACAAGTCTGAGCAGAGCATACAGAGGGCTTTCAATCGGAGTCCCAGAGGAACTGATACGCCTGGTTATGTAAAAAGCAAGAGGGTCCCCAATTGGCCCATCAATTTGGTCCTTAATCAGGGACCTCGTATTCAAACAGGCCAGTGTCTGTTGCTTGATTAAAGTCCTTACAGCTTTCAAATCCCTTCATGACCGCCACTGCCCCCCAACATCCAACCAAGGGACTAAGTTCCAGCATCACATGAGCATTCTTATTTTCTGTGTTAAATCTGTGGCAGGTGGATGTTTATAGGGAAGTTTGTTTGAATAGAAAATTTCATATATTTGGCAAGGGTTATACAATATCATGGTTGTTTTTCTCCCCCTTGTATGTATTTTAGTAAGTTATTGCTACACATTAACTATATTCTTAAATAAACTTTGTTTGTTAAAAGCTCCCTAATGGGTCAGTTGAATAATTCCTGAAGTATCCTGCTTACCCTAGCCAAATTCAAATTGCAAAACTTTATGATCCAGGTGGAATTCATAAAACACTGGAGTTTCTGACCTGAATTATAACAGTCACCTGACATCATATCCCTTGCGTGACTTTGAGCCATATTTCAATTTATAATGCTCTTGTGATAAATCTTGGGGCATGTTATTATATCAAAGGCTCAAATAGCAATACAATGCTACAAATCATTCTGGCCCAGGAATTCCTTTGCATTCTTTAATTCCTACATGTGGTAAATTCTTCTTAAAAATTAAAAAAAATCCTACTTTTCCTTTTTTTCTCTCTGTCTCTCTGTCTCACTTTCCCTCACCTCTAGCTATGTCTCTCCATCTCTCTTTCCCTCTCTTTATTTATATTTCCTAGCCAAACTTGACTGTAATCTTTCTTTCCATGTGTTCCTCACTTTATTTCTTAATCCTTAAATCCCATCGACTAAGAAAGTACAGTACTAATCCCATCATTGACCAGGTCCAAAATACCCCATTGTGCTAGTCATCCCAGTTTACATTTCCAACAAGTTACAGCTCAAATTATATTTGAGTTGAAGGGGGCATGAAAAAGATCGAATTGATGGAAGTGCCTCGCTTGCACAATCTGACACATGACAACCACTTGATAATGGGTGGTCCCATGGGAATAGGAAGGAAATGTATTTCTGGTCGGAGGTCACGCATCTATTACTCCTCGTAAAAAAATAATCCATTCCTATAGGATCTATGCAATATTGATGTCAAGGTGAAGCATCTTGCTACTGGCAGTTAGCCAATATTGAAGCATGAGAGGCCATCTTCAAGAGCTGATCTTGCATTACTTTGACTTCTTTTCAAAAGCATTATTTGCAACCGTGGCAGTATGCAATAGCCCTTGACCTGCTGCAGTGCTCCAATAAACCCAATGCAAGCTGAAGGTGCAGCAACCAATCTTCTGATTCAGCACATTATAGGTCTTGGGACTTAACACTGAGTTCAACAACTTTAAACTGTGAACTTTCTCCTTTATATTTACTAGTTTTTTAATATCCCAAACATATTCTTGTTCCTGAGCAAAACCCTTCCCTCTACTTCCCTTCCTGGGATCACTCTTCCAGGCATTCCATCCCCTCTTATACATAGTGGCATTTTCCTTCTTTATGGTTGTGAAGAATGGTGATGTGGACTCAAGGCGTTAACTCTGTTTTCCCTCCCTACGGATGCTGAGTTTTTCCGGTGTTTGAGGACTCTGGGTCCATACTCTACTGAGTTCAGAAGGATGAGGGGGGATCTGATTGAAACTTACAGAACACTGAAAGACCTGGACGGAGTGGATGTGGGGAAAATGTTTTCATTAGTAGGGGAGACAAGAATCCGAGGGCACGGCCTCAGAGTAAAGGAACGATCCTTTAGAACCAAAATGAGGAGGAATTTCTTCAGCCAGAATATGTGGAATTCATTGCCACAGAAGGCTATGGAGACCAGATCGCTGAGTGTATTTAGGACAGAAATAGATAGGTTTTTGACTGGTAAGAGGATTAAAGGTTACGAGAAAAGGATGGGAGAATGGGGTTGAGAAAATTAACAGCCACGATTGAATGGCAGAGAAGACTCAATGGGCTGAATGGCCTAATTTTTCTCCTATATCTCATGTTCCCTCCTTATCTTCCCTGCTTTTGTTTCAGATTCCAGCCTCTGTAGTACTTTGCTATTCCAGTAGCCCCTATTGTTTTCTGAACAACGAGTGGATCAAATACAAATTCACTAGCTTGAGAATCGATGCATCAGAGGTGTAGGTGCAGGTCTGTTCCATCACCTGCACGCCACACAAACCACCACCACACCCCCTCAAAATAAAGAAACAGTGAGGATCCACACAGGCAGTGACCCAGGCCAGGTATCAAACCTGGGTCCCTGGCACAGTGAGGCAGCAATGCTAATCACTGAGCCACAGTGCTGCCCGAGAAAAAGGCTGCTTAATATCAGCAATGAGGGTCCTACACCCATTGTAAGTCCCATTTTACTGGACCTACTTCTTCCAGATGTATTGCATCCAGAAAACGGGTGAGTGGAGGGCCAACTTTGAAGAGTGGCATCTTGTACACAGCTCGCAATAAGAGACAGAATTATTGTCAGGACAAGGCAGGCCACAGCCCAGGCCCTCATAACACTAACCCGAAAAAGGAATGAGCCCTCTTGCCTGTGTAACTGAGTGACCAAATACCTATTTCAAGTCTCTTGTGCTAAATTGCTCAATGGTAAGCCAAGAAGTCTCCTAATTCTTAAGCACTGGCTGCAGCCCAAGTTGTCACTATGGATTGAATTGTACAGGACATTCATGGGTATCATAGATTCCTACAGTGTTGAAGGAGGCCATTCAGCCCATCAAGTCTGCACATACCACAATCCCACCTAGGCCCTATCCCCAAAACCCCAGAGATTTATCCTAGCTGGTCTCCCTCACACCAAGGGGCAATTTAGCATAGCAATCCACCTAACCCTGCACATCTTTGGAGTATAGGAAGAAACCGGAGCACCCGGAGGAAACCCACGGAGACAAGGGGAGAATGTGCAAACTCCCCAGAGACAGTGACCCAAGCTGGGAATCGAATACAACTCTCTGGTGTTGTGAGGCAGCAGTGCCAACCATTGTGCCACCACAGGTAGAAAAGCAAGTACATGGACACATGGTTTCGGCCACAGTGTCATTAGCAGAATGTCTATGGCCCCACTGCCTAATCATGATTTTATAAGCAGCAGAGTAGACATTGAGTCGGTCAGTGGGTTGCCCACCCATGGCTTTACAGGCACAGACAATGCGAGTGCAGAGAGTGTTGAATCACAAGTTAAAGAGGTCTGAACTGTCTCAAGCCAGGATTTTGCAAGCCCAGACCAAATGGTGGGGGTTACGTGTAGTGTGACATGAAGCCAAGGTTCCAGTTGAGGGCGTTCTCATGCGTATGGAGCTTGGCTATCAGTTTCTGCTCAGCGATTCTGCATTGTCCTGTGTCTTAAAGGCCACCTTGGAGCGTGCTTACCCGAAGATCAGAGACTAAATGCTCTTGACAGCTGAAATGTTTCCCTGACAGGCAGGGAACAGTCCTGCCTGGTGATTGTCGAGCGGTGTTCATTCATCCATCTGCATGGTCTCCTCAATGTACCTTGCCTCAGGACATCCTTTCCTGCAGTGTATGAGGTAGACAATGTTGGTCAAGTCGCATGAGTGTGTACCGTGTACCTGGTGGATGGTGTCTAACAGTGTAGCTAATGGTTATAGAATAGACAGAAAGAAACAATGTAAACTCCTCAGAATTTACTAAATCTCCACTCATCCTTCTCTGCACTAACGGAAAATAATCTCAACTTCTCTCCAATCACCGCACATGCCTCACATCTCTGACCCCAGCTACCTTTCTGGCAATTCTCTCCTGCACCTTCATCAAGGTCTTGACAGCCTCTTTTGCCTTGATGAGTTTAATCACTTGAATTATTTTTTTGCAAACTTTGCAATGAGAAGATGCATTTCCCTCACTGCTGAATTAGAAATGTACTTGAATAGCTTAATCAACATTTGGACCTGAAGGTGCTCTGAATGTCTTCTCCTGATTACTCGAATGGCACCTTGCATACAAATCTCAACTCCTTTAGCCGCATTCTGGCAAGAAAGTCTTGCGGCTGTCAAGCTTAATCATGACAAATGTCACCCGTCTTAACTACTGCAAGACGTGCCATTTGTTAAAGGTGGCTGTGTTTTGAAGAGAATTTTGGAGTGCTTTACTCAAAGTCCCTGACTAAAACAGTGTGAAAACAGTTTGCTAAATTGCATGCACTGGCAAGGAGAGTGGGGCAATGCTGTTGCAAACTACATTTGCTATCTCCAGCCACCACAGTGGCAGCTAGTTCTCTGGTCATTGGCTCTTAGAGGAACAGCTAACACAAGTGACGAGTAGGAATACTCAGAATTTAGGAAGGAGAAAGGTATTCCAACAATTTGGATTTGCCATGGTGCCTAGAATCATAGAATCCCCACAGTGCAGAAGGAGGCCATTCAGCCCATTTAGTCTGCACTTACCACAAAACCCTTATAGTCATAGAGATTTACAGCATGGAAACAGGCCCTTTGGCCCAATTTGTCTATGCCACTCCTTTTTTTAACCCCCAAGCTCATCCCAATTGCCTGCATTTGGCCCATATCCCTCTATCGTACCCATGTAACTATCTAAATGCTTTTTAAAAGACAAAATTGTACCCGCGTCTACTACCACCAGCTCTGGCAGCCTGTTCCAGACACTCAGCATCCTCTGTGTGAAACATTTGTCTCTCTGAACACTTTTGTACCCCTCCCCTCTCACCTTAAACCTACGTCCTCTAGTTTTAGACTCCCCTACCTTTGAGAAAAGATATTGACTATCTAGCTGATCTGTACGTCTCATTATTTTATAGACTTCTATTTTATTTTGTAGGTTCTATCCCCAATACCCCACATAATTGTCCCACTCATCCCCTGACACAAGGATTAATTTAGCATAGCCAATCAACCTAACCTGCACATCTTTGGACTTCTTTCAGAGAAAGAAATCGTTATTAACACTTCACCTAGGTGCCATTAAAAAGGAGACTTTACAACCTTAAAGATTGACTCCAGTTTTAGGTTTTAAGGGGGAGAATGAGGTGTGGATAAAAAGATCAAGTGAGGTTGCTCCAAAGTGAGGGACTGAGGCTGCCAGAGACAAGTCTCCCATGGTCACACAAGACCTGACGAAGGGGCTAACCCCGAAAGCTTGTGAGTATATTATCAAATAAATAGGTTGGACTAAAACCTGGTGTTGTCAGAGTTTTTACTGTGTTCACACAAGGGAAGCCAGGTCAAAGTCATAGAACTGAAGAGTTCCAAGGGGTTATGGGATTGAAGGTGACTATAACAATAAGTTGAATCGTCAAACTCCTACAGTGCAGAAGGAGGACATTTGGCCCATTGATTCTGCACCGATCCACCCAGGCCATTTCTCTGAAACCACATACTGCTAATCCCCCTGCCACTAGGGGGAAAATTTAGACTAGCCAATCAACCTAACCCACATTCTTTGGATTATGGGAGGAAACCGGAGGAAACCCACGCAGACAAGAGGAGAATGTACAAACTTCACACAGACAGTGAGCCAAGGCTGGAATTGAGCCCGTGGTCCCTGGCGCTGTGAGGCAGCAGGGCTAACCACTGAGCCACCGTGCTACCCAAAGATGAGGACTTGGGGACCAGATTTTACCGTTTTCATTCTAAGTGCTGAATCTGGGCGTAATTCAGATCCGACTTGGAAATCTGTTCCCAGGCGCCCCCATACGCACTTAACTTGAAAATAAAATTGCGGGTCTGAATCGCACTGTGGGCGGGGTTTATCGCACCCAAAACGATCGGAGCTCTGAACTGCGCATGCGCAGTGAGGAAAAAGAATTGAAAAATGCACTCCTGTCACATCGCTCCCGGGTCACAAAAAGCGGATAAAGTGACCCGGGAGCAAAAAGCGGGAGCAATGGCCCACACAGACATTGCCCCACCCCCCACAACATATCCACCCACCACCTAAATCTAAATCATATCACAAGCTACCTCTCCTTTTGTGCATCAAGTACAGAATGGACTAAATGCTGGACATGTTTCAGTGATTGTACATTTTGGCTGTATTCAGGGTGATAAGCCATGATTCTAATGTTCCTTATGACCTGGTGAGTCATAGTTGTTCAGATAAAGACCGACTTGATACACCCAGTAAAATTAATTGCTTGCTGGGGTGTATTTGCATTATCATAGAATCATAGAACCCTACAGTGCAGAAAGAGGCCCTTCGGTCCATCGAGTCTACACCGAGCACAATCCCACCCAGGCCCTACCCCCATACCCCTACATATTATACCCACTAACCCCTCTAACCTACGCATCCATGGATACTAAGGGGCAATTTCTTAGCATGGCCAATCAACCTAACCCACACATCTTTGAACTGTGGGAGGAAACCGGAGCACCTGGAGGAAACCCACACAGACACGAGGAGAATGTGCAAACTCCACACAGATAGTGACCCGAGCCGGGAATCGAACCCAGGACCCTGGAGCTTTATTTATAATAAAACAAACTTCTGTTTACATCATCATCATATTGTCATATGGTGAAAAAAGTGTATGTGCAAAGGATCGATGGTCTCTTGTACCCCAGAGAATTTTGATTTGATCTGATTTGATTTATTATTGTCACATGTATTAATATACAATGAAAAGTATTGTTTCTTGTGCACTATGCAGGCGAAGCATAGAAGGGAATGAGAGAGTGCAGAACGTAGTGTTACGGTCATAACTAGGGTGTAGAGAAAGATCAACTTAGTACATTTAGTCCATTCTGTACTTGATGCACAAACAGAGAGGTAGCATGTGCTATAATTGATGATGAAACCTAAATCCTGAATGCGTACTTAAGAATTATCTCCCTTTGGTACCAGCTTTCCTGCAGTACAATTTGTTTCAAATATTGATTTAAGACCAGATTAAATTAATATCTCGGAGCAATTTTAAAAAAGTGCCACTGGAAAGCTTGTCCCCAAGCAAGTTTACTGATTTATGATTGAGGAAAGGTGGCAGAATCTTTGCCACTTGATCCACATGAACTCTTTGGATTTTCTATTCAATGACTCAAGTCACCCTCTGCAAACAATATATCTGACACTGCTTCTGTTCATTTACCCTGTACAGCTGATTGATTTGTCCCATTCTTTAACAAATCCTGAAGTCAAGACTTGTGAGGATTCTTTATTCAAAAGCAATATGCCTGGTAACCTGCAGTTGTCAAGTCAAACAGAGTTTGGAGACAAAAAGACCTTTGAGATTGAGATTAAGATTTAACTTGATCTCCAGAAATAACAACACCATTGCAGTGTAGATTTGGCTACAACTGCCTTATTTCTCCTTCCTTTTACTTTCATGTGGAGGCTTGATTTGTTCCAATGTTTCTTTGATTGTTTTTACCCCATTACTTATTTTTTGGTGTTCTTGCACGAACACATGGGTGGCACAGTGTCACAGTCATTAGCACTGCTGCCTCACTGTGCCAGGGACCTGGATTCAATTCCGGCTTTGGGTCATTGTCTGTGTGGAGTTTGCACTTTCTTCCCGTGTCTGCATGGTGCTCGAGTTTCCTCCCACAGTCCAAAGTGGGCTAGGTTTGTTTGCCATACTAAATTAACTCTAGTGTTAGAGGGATTAGCAGGGTAAATATGAGGGGTTACCGGAATAGGGTGGGGTGGGAGTGTGGTCAGTGCAGACTCTCTGAACTGAATAGCCTCCTTCTGCACTGTAAGGTTTCTATTATTCTACGCACATGGATTTACTTGTAGCTTGGTGTCCACTGGCATCAGCCCATAGTGGGAGCCTCTATTGACACTTGTACTGGAGATGAATGGAATTTATGACCAAGAAGTGAATTTTACAGCAAAGGGACTACTTAAAAATTATCTGTACAAAATACCGCAAACAGAACTCATGGGTGGTATTGTGGTTGGCGCAGACTCAAAGGGGCGAATGGCTTCCTTCTGTACTGTAGTGATTCAATGAGTGTTTGCCTGCTCACCATCCCTTAAGAGGATTATTTTCAACCAACTCAAAATTTTTGCACGTGAGAGCAATTAGCTGACTTGATCGAACCCAATCACTAGAATGTGGTTTGATCACAACACTTATCAAAACTTCATTTCAGACTATTTTGAAAT
The DNA here is from genome assembly GCF_965287045.1 of Carcharhinus amblyrhynchos. Lineage (NCBI taxonomy): Eukaryota > Metazoa > Chordata > Chondrichthyes > Carcharhiniformes > Carcharhinidae > Carcharhinus > Carcharhinus amblyrhynchos. The sequence continues at coordinate 9,961,095 of NC_137328.1, forward strand.
GTAATACTGCTGATTTCTTACAGGATTTTTGAACTCTGCACTACATTTTATTTAAGTTATACAGTGGGAGACTGCGTTTTCAGGACAACACTGAGTAAAAGCAAATTACTGCGGATGCTGGAATCTGAGCACTCCCACCACTCTTTCTCCTTTTTTTATCCCCTCTTTTCTTACCTTTTTTTCCCCTTTGCTTCCCCTTTCCTCCTTTTTCTCAATTTTCCTTCTCTCCCACCCCATCTTCATCTGCCATAGTTTACCCTCTGATTTTATCTTCTCCGCCGTTTGGCAATTCACACCTTCTATTCTCCCTATGGGCTGCCATTAGCAGCCTTCCCCCTGGGTTTTGTGGCTATGAACCATCTTTCATTCCCTTACCCTGCAGTATAAACATCTCCCACTTTCTTGACAAAGGGTCATCTGGACTCGAAACATCAGCTCTTTTCTCTCCTTACAGATGCTGCCAGGCCTGCAGAGATTCTCCAGCGTTTTCTCTTTTGGTTCCAGTCTAACAGTGTTTGCTTGCAAGACTGACACCCTGAGCCCGGCTACACCATTACACGGACAGACTGGTGAGGTGGTGCTGTTACATTGTCGGGAAGCGTGGAGTGGCCGATTTTCCAGAAGAATTGGGCAGGCAAAATCAGCGTTGCAGGATTAAAGAAACCCAGGGTTCACATCCAGACATCTTTATAATGGCAGCACAGCATGTTCTTAAAAAAAGCAGCTAGGACTCTTGGTTTTAGAAATGAAGGCATTGAGTACAAAAGCCAGAAGGTAATGGTAAGCACACGTTAGCCTTCAATTAGAGTATGGTGTCTAATTCTGGCAAGCGCGCTTGAGAAAGGATATGAAAACCTTGGTGAAAGTGCCGGAATACCGTGGATGCAAGTATTCAATTATATGGAGAGACTAGAGAAATCAAGAAGGGAGATTGTAATGGGGATGTTGGAAGTAATGAAGAGAGGAACTGTTCCTGCTCGCTGAAGGGGCAGTAAGAGGGCACAGAGACAATGGTCAACAAAGCCAGTTATTTTGTTTATATTATCTTAAGCCAGTTATTTTGCTTTTTGCACAGTGCATTGTTCAGTTCTGGATCTGCACCGCTTAAAAAGTTGGTGGAAGCAAGTTCAACAGCATGATTCTATGGTTAGCCCTGAACTGAATACCAAGTGAAACACAGCCTTCAAACGCTGTGCTGAGGTACAGTGTGATTCATCAGCCGCTGAACCACGGCTGAGTCGGGCAAAATGCCCAATTGGATGGTAATGATAGTGACCTTCTGATTCCCCCACCAGGATAATCTAGATTTTGCTGCTCTTTAATGATCAATGAACCAAAGTCCTTTAAAGACAATCTTTGATGAGATGAGCCTCCAGCGGTCTTTCTTGAAGCCAGCGCAATTTACTTTGAGCGAGCTTCTTTTTAACCTCGACCTTTTCTCCAGTCTCATTAAGGTCCAATTGCCATATATCAGAGGCTTTCAAGACAAACTTTTTTTTCATGTGTCCATTCATCATTAACTTAAGTTACTGGGATAGTGAATAGGAAGCATTGGAGTGCAAAGCATTATCCTCAGCAAGGGTTATTCTAAACAAGGGTTAAACCTGATAATAAAATTGAAGTCAGTTATTAGTGTGATTTGGCTGAGAAATAGACTACAATGGGTTTCTATTAAGCGTTAAACCGAATAGAAATTAAATTGTAAAAGATGTATAATACGTGTCTGATCCAATATCAATCATTTCATAGTCACCCAAAGTCTAAATTGCCCCAAGTTCAGCTTTCTTTTAATTGCATACTGAGGTAGAATAGTAATTCCCATGTCCAATACTTTCATTTTGTCTAGATTTCTTTATGTTCTCCCTCTACTTCTTGCATTAGCAGATGAAGGTAGACCACAGCTAGAATATTGTGCACAGTTCTGGAATCCACATTATAGGAAGGATGTGATAGCACTGGAAAGGGCGCAGAGGAGATTTACCAAAATGTTGCCTAAGCTGGAGAGTTTGAGCTAAGAAGAAAGACTGGAGATTGGCTTTTTTTTTCCCCTTCGAGAAGAGGAGGCTGAAGGGGGACATGACTGATAAAGGCAAAATACTGTGGATGCTGGAATCTGAAAGTGCTGGAAAATCTCAGCAGGATTGACAGCATCTATGAAGAGAGAATAGAGCCAAAATTTCGGTCAGGATGACCCTTCGTCAGAGCTAGTGAAACATCATCATGTCTCAAAAATTTAGCACTTTTCTCTCTCCACGTTTAGGGATATGATTGAGATGTATAAAATGAGATGGGGAACAGTGCATTGTTGGCACTGCCAAGATATGTGGGCTGAAGGGAGGCAGAGTGATTTTGATTTGATTTATTATTGTAACATGTATTGGTATATGGTGAAAAGTATTGTTTCTTTCACACAATACAGACAAAGCATACTGATCATAGAGAAGGAAAGGACAGAGTTCAGAATGTAGTGTTACATTCATAGCTAGGGTATGAGAGGTAGGTCCATTCAAAAATCTAATGGCAGCAAGGAAGAAGCTGTTCTTGAGTCAGTTGGTATGCGTCCTCAGACTTTTGTATCTTTTTCCCAATGGAAGACAGTGAAAGAGAGAATGTCTGGAGTGCATGGAGTCCTTAATTATGCTGGCTGCTTTTCCCAGGCAGTGGGGGGGTGTAGACAGAGTCAATGGATGGGAAGCTGGTTTGAGAAGTGGAGTGGGATTCATTCGCAATCCTTTGTCGTTTCTTGCAATCTTGCACAGAGCAGGAGCCGTACCAAGCTCTGATACATCCAGAAAGAATGCTTTCTATGGTGCATCTTTCAAAGTTGGTGAGAGTCATGCTGATATGCCAAATTTCTTAGTCTTCTGAGATAGTAGAGGCATTGGTGGGCTTTCTAAACTATAGTTTTGGCATGGGGGTACCAGGGCAGGTTGTTGGTGATCTGGACACCTAAAGTGGGAGGTCTGAAGGGCGAGGGGGCTTGAGTGGAGGGGTCAGATCAGATTAGCGTCATGTCTGTGCAGCGGGAAGTGGGAGGGGGATGCCTCTCATTGCTGGGGGGTTGGAGATGCTTCCATGACCCTTGGGGTCCAACACGCCAGATCCTCGTTCTTGAGCACTTGTACGAAAGCCCTCCCGCTGCAGATTCCGCTGGGCCTATTTGACTCGGGCTGCAAGCCCGCTAATTATATTTACCTCTGTGGATTGCGGGCAGGAAATCGATCAAGGCCAACAGTATGGCCTGGAAGGGTCACAGCGGGTTTGACACCCAGCACAAAACACACTTTTCCACCAACAATGTGTCATTGTGATTCACGATCGAGGCTGGCAGGCCTGGAGAATCCCCTCCCCCTGTGACAGGACAAAGTCAATGAGTAAATAACAATGCTAGCTTGTAAGTAGAATAGATTGATAAGTCAGTTCAGAATAGCATTGAGAAAGTGAAGGTTAGTTGGCCTCCTGATGTCCTAACTCAACCTACATTGGTTAAACTCTGGTAATAATTGGTCAACAGTAAGCTTTGTGCACTCACCACGTGTGAAACCTTCTAATTTTTGAATGTGGGAGGTGGAGTATAAAGAAAAATTATTAATTCACATTTGTTAAGGTGACCAGAGTCACATTTCTGCTAAAAGATTTATTATGTGCGGCACGGTGGCAGATTGGTTAGCACTGCTGCCTCACAGCATCAGGGACCTGGGTTCAATTCTGGCCTTGGGTCACTGCCGATGTAGAGATTGTCTGTTCTCCCCGTGTTTGTGTGGGTTTCCTCTGGTTTCCTCCCACAGTCCAAAGATGTGTGGGTGTGGTTGATTGGCCGTGCTAAATTGATCCAATTGTTAGGGAGATTAACAGGGTAAAGCTGTGGGGGGTTACAGGAATAAGGCCTGGATGGAATTGTGGTTGATGCAAACTCGATCATCGGAACTGTAGGGATTGTATGACGACGTTATGCATGGACTGCACAACATAATTACATGATATAATCCATCACAATCTACCTGTGAATCTTGCTTGATGTTCTTCAAAATGTTCAGGTAATTGAAGCAGTTAATGGATAATAATGCCAAATCCAAGTATCCAGCCTCATCCTTTGTGTGAGCTGTTGGTCATATTTACTATGTTACAAGGTAATTACAAGTACAAATAGCCATTCATTCTACCAACCTTAATTGACCTGGGCGTTTATCTAGATCTTCAGCAGTCTTGGGACATTACGTGGCTCTGTGTAGGTGATCAGTGTTTGTGCAGCTTAACAGATCACTCATAATATGGAACAAACTTGACTGACCAGTTGGTAGTTATAATTTTCACACATTAGTGCCCTAGTCCATTGTGGCATCCAATTAAGTGGTTCCAAAGGTCTTTGCCTCCATTATTTTGGGGTCAATTTTAACATGCCGTGTCTACTGGGATAGTAGTGGCTTCATTAAAGAGCAGTCATTTTACAGTGAAATTATACTCGTCTTTGCAGCTGGCACATTTCAAGAGGGGGGTTTCACTGTGCACCCAAAACCTTGCAGAATTTGTCTGAAGATATTTATCCAACTTTCAAATCCTTCAAACCTGTGACCTCTACCACTTTGAAGGACGAGGGCAGCAGGTATATGGGAACACTACCATCTCCAAGTTTCCCCTCCAAGACACGCACAATCTTGATTTGGAACTATATCGCCTCTCCTTCGCTGTCTCTAGGTCAAAATCCTGCAACTACCTCACTAAGAGCATTGTGGGCTCACCTACATCAAACGGATTTAGCAGTTCAAAAATACAGTTTATCATCACCTTCTCAGAGAAATTAGGGATGGTCAATAAGTGCTGGCTTTGTCAATGACAGCCACATCGCATGAGAGAATAAATCAAAATTGGGACTTGATGTCACAACATCCTGAGTGTCCATTTGTAATTCAATGAAATTATAAAGCAGGATCTAATTAACATAATATTTATATCCATCTCTCTGCAAAGCTTATCTAACATTGCACAGAGAAGTCAAATATGCAGGAACAGAATCATGCATTTGTGGGAAGAGGCCATTTGGCCCATCATATCTTTGAAAGACCTGAGCAGTTAGTTCCACTGCCCTGTTCTTTCCTCATGGTGCCGCATTTCTTTCCTTCTCAGTTAATTATCCAATCCCCTTTTGAAAGCTATTATTGAAATTGTTATCTTTTAAACCAATGCATTCCAGATCACAAGTTAATAACCTAATTTTGTAAAGTCACTTCTCCTCAACTCCCCTGTTTTGCCAGTTTTTAAACTCTGTGTCCTTTGGTTACAGACCCTCCTGCTAATGGGAACTGAATCCCCTTAGGTACATTGATTGACAGAGGATTTACAGCACAGAGGCAAACCATTTGACCCAACTTGTCTGTGTAACCCTACCTCATGTTGCCCAGTTTATATATCCTTCTTTTCTTTTCTCCTTCACTTCTTTACCTTTCCATTAAATGCCTGTATTAAAACCTTCTGTAATTTGAAGCACCTCTCTTAAATCATGTCTCAAAATGTCCCTGATCTGAGGCGTTCAATGTTTTCTGTAATTAATAGCAATTTCCTCAATATACTTCTGGGGATTAATGTTCTAGTGGTTATGGATCAGGCATTTGCTAGAGATTTTGGGCAGAATCTATGGCTATTCACGCCAGCAGGATTGTTTGATCCTGCTGCTGTGAATGTAGATTTGGCTGGACGCCAAATTGACCATCCTTGCTTGCAGCGATAGCGGGCTGTGAATGGCCAGCAAGATCACACCCTTCAACTCACTGTTCCTTCCCATTGACTTCATTTTTTATTCTTCCAGAGGCTGTGGATGACTCTGATTAGGCCAATGTTTAATGTCCGTCTTTAATTGCCTTTGAGAAGATGGTCCCAAGTCATCTTCTTGAACCGCCCATCTGGCATACGTACACCCACAGTGCCATGAGGGAGGAAGATGGAGAGGGGCATTAATAGCTAGGAGAATCAAGCAGGGCATATAGTTGACATTCAGTTTGAAAAAACAAATTTGAACGTTTGTGACAAAGTTGAAAATTCTTCACATATCGTGTTACATCCAGCTATGGTAACTGTAATAAGTCTTCAGAGGCAGAAGTCCCTACACCAAAATCCCTTTATTTAAATTCTAACAGCAGTACACAGAGTGCTCGCAGCCGGCAGTCTACCTCCGGGAGTGCCAGAGGAATTGACACTCCTGGTTAAATACAAGGAAAAGACTCCCTGATTGGCCCATCAATTGACTCCTTAATCAGGGAGTTCATATTCCAATAGGCCAATCTCAATGGCCTGATTGAAGTCATTGCAGTAACAACACTGGAAAAATCCCAGTCATGATATCTCCTCCAGTGGGTAATCTTTGCTTCTTGTTTTGCCCTTTAAGTTGGATTGAATTGATAATATGCATTTCAGGCCATTAATCATACTGGCTGCACAGTTAACTGGCTTCAATTATCTACTTCCCCTCTTTTAACCTATTATATAAACAATTCATGAGTTCTCTCATATCATAGCCCAATTATCTCGGACTATTTGACTCATTCAGGGCTAACTTCTCCCTTTTTTATGATTCATTGCCATCTAGTGCAAAGATCCAGCCTGTAACAAACAATGAAGTTGAAGGCATGCTGTCGCAAGCTGATGACCTTTATGAAGTAAGGTCACAATAGATCAGATTTCAATTGCAGCATTTAGTTAGGAAATGTGTAATTATTTTGAATAGAATCCGTAGCAAAGGCCATTTATCCCAATGATTAATTATGCTGGTGTTTACACTCCATGAGGTCTTATCCCACTCTATTTCCCTTTCCCAACCTGCCCTCCCAGCACTCAATTTCCTTGTCCTTCATGAATCAATCCTCCTCTTTGATACATCGGAACATCTTGCTTTGATCTATAAGTCAGCGTGTACCACATTCTTACTATTCCAGCAGTAAAGAATTTAGGCTTCAGTTCTTCATTTGATCTGTTTCACCCGTGTGCTCACTTGCACTGGCTTCCTGTCTAACAACATCTTGGTTTTAAATATCTCTGTCTTCAAATTCGTCTAATTTCTCCACAGCTCTGCAGCCCTCTGAGATCACTGTGCCCTTTTGGCATCACCACTTTGCGAGGCTCCAATTGCTTTCAACTGCCCGAGCTGTGGAATTCACTCATTGAACATTTCCGTCACTCTGTTACTCTCTCTACAAGACACACTGTGAGTAGTATGCGTGGGATTCCCCGACCGCGCTCGTCCCAAAAGCGGAGAATCCCGCCCGAGGTCAATGGATCTCTGCGTGGTCCACCCTCCCTGCCCCTCCATCCCACCCGAGGTCAATGGACCTTTACATTATCCAGCCCACTGTCCTTCCATCCCGCGTGAGATCAAAGGACTTATGCGTTGTCTCCCCCCCTCATTCCCCACTGCCCATTACTTGTGATGGGCAGGACGAGAGAACGCCCCCCCTCCCCTCCATGTTTTTGACCAAGCATTTGATCACCTGTCCTGGTCTTTGACAGGGAAGGGTTAATTCATTCACACAGTGTTTTTGTGTGGCTCTTGATATGAGATTTTATAATATAAAGACCGTATAATCTGGAACTGGTTGGATAACGCAACCTGGAGAGCCAAACTTGGACATCATTCATTCCCGTTAGTCAAGCCAGTTTGTTCCTTCATCAGGAGCTAAGGTGAAATGGTTTAAGATTCATCTGGTGCCCTTGATGAATACTCTTGTCACATATTGATCCTGGTGAGCTCGCAGCACTGAATACTGAGTTGCAATCTGTGATTGAACTCTCAAATAAAAAGAAGATAGCTTTGAATGGTAATTGAAATGTTCAAAAATATGCTCAAATCCTAAAGGCTGAGTCAGGAATATTGGCTCTAAGGTCTCCTTCAAACAAAGGAACGCTCTTTCTGGGGGGAAATAAAAACACAAAACAAAATGCCTAAATTATCAGCCCTACATTGTCACATAGCTGAGTCAGAGTTATTGATCATTGACCAAACAAAAGCCTAAGTTGTGATGGTGTATATTAATGCTGAAGATATTTATGGACCCCATAAGAAGTAAATTGTATTTGTAATTCTGCATGTTAAGAATGAAGTACAGCTTTAAGTTTAGGTTTAGAGCCAAGCGAGAACAAACAAAAGTACAGCACAGGAACAGGCCCTTCGGCCCTCCAAGATCACGATGCCCTAACTAAGCTAAAATGAAAACCTGCCCTTACTTGCTCTATTCCCTCCTGATTTATGTACCCATCCAGAAAACTCTTAAATGTTGCTAATGTGCCTACTTCCACCACTTCCTCTGGCAGCATATTCCAGGTACCCACCACACTCTGCGTGAAAAACTTCCTGATGTGGAGATGCCGGTGTTGGACTGGGGTAACCAGTCCAACTTCCCCCACACATCTTTCCCCCCTCGCCTTGAATCTGTCCCCACTTGTAATTGACATTTCCACCGTGGGAAAAAGCCTCTGTTTACCCACCCTGTCTATGCCTCTCATAATCTTGTAGACCTCCATCAGGTCTCCCCTCAGCTTCCATCGTTCCAGTGAAAGCAATCCGAGTTTATTCAGTCTCTCCTCACAGTCAACACTCTCGAGGCCAGACAACATCCTGGTGAACTTCCTTTGCACTCTTTCCAAAGTGTCCACGTCTTTCTGGTATTGTGGCAACCAGAACTGAACTCAATACTCTAAAAGCGGCCTAACCAAGATTTTATATAGCTGCAACATGATTTCCCAACTCTTGTCATCAATGCCCCAGTCAATGAAGGCAAGCGTGCCATTTGCTTTCATAATCACCTTGGCAACTTACCTTGCCACTTTTAGGGAACTGTAGACCTGCATGACCAGATCCCTCTGTATGTTTAATTTATATTTTTTTTGTTTGTGGGTTAATAAAAAATTAGAAGCTATCAGGTGACATTCCACCCTAGAATTTGTCTTGTACAGCAGTAACACCATCTGAGATCATAACAAGGTATAATAGTGTTTCTTCAAATTACAGGAAATAAATAGCACAGGAATGCATCATTCAGTATAAGCTAGTCTATATTTTAGAGGTCCCTCTCGTTTTCCCTCATCTAATGCTTTTTACAAAACTTTCTATTGCCTAATCCTTCATATACCATAAGACCACAATATATAGGAGCAGAATTAGGCCACTCGGCCTATCAGTCTGCTCCGCCATTCGATCATGGCTGATATTTTTCTCATCCCCATTCTCCTGCCTTTTCCCTATAACCCCTGATCCCTTTATTAATCAAGAACTTATCTATCTCTGTCTTAAAGACACTCAATGGCCCAGCCTCCACAGCCTTCTGCGGCAAAGAGTTCCAAAGATTCACCACTCCCTGGCTGAAGAAATTCCTCCTCATCTCTGTTTTAAAGGATCGTCCCTTCAGCCTGAGGTTGTGCCCTCTGGTTCCAGTTTTTCCAACTAATGGAAATCTCCTCTCCACGTCCACTCTACCCAGGCCTCACAGTATCCTGTAAATTTCAATGACATCCCACCCCCCCGCATCCTTCTAAACTCCAATGAGTACAGGCCCAGAGTCCTCAACTGTTCCTCATATGACAAGCTCTTCGTTCCAGGGACCATTCTTGTGAAACCTCCCTCTGGACCCTTTCCAAGGCCAGCACATCCTTCCTTAGATATGGGGCCCAAAACTGCTCACAATACTCCAAATGGGGTCTGACCGCATGTTTCTCATTAAATTCATCGACACTTTTCACCTCAGCTAGTCTCTTTGAAAATTACTTTCACATTTCCATTATTTTGCCAGTGACAAAATTTCTTCCGAATTCCTTATTTGATTTTGTGGAGACTATCCTATATTGAGGGTCTACAACTTTGTTCTTTCCCGGAAGTGAAAATACTCTCTCTGTTTTAATTGTTCTGATACCAGCTGCTGTCAACACTGGACTGGTCAAACCCAGAGTGAAATCAGACTTGATAGATCTTAACTATTTTTTAGGAACCCGTGGAAGAAAGTCAAGTTCACAGGAGTCTGCTGATGAACATCTAACACAATGTTACAGTCCCAATATTACACAATGTCATAACTGGATGGGAACATAAGAACATAAGAAATAGGAGCAGGAGTAGGCCATCTAGCCCTTCGAGCCTGCCCCGCCATTCAATAAGATCATGGCTGATCTCAGTTCCACATTCCCGCCCTCTCCCCATAACCCTTAATCCCCTCCCTTATCAAGAACCCATCAACCCGCGTCTTAAAAATATTTAGTGAGGCAGCCTCCACCACTTCAACGGGCAGAGAATTCCAGAGATTCACCACCCTTTGAGTGAAGAAGTTCTTCCTCAACTCTGTTCTAAACCGCCCCCCCCTTTATCTTGAGGCTGTGCCCCCTAGTCCTACTGTCCTTTCTGAGCAGGAAGAGTCTCTCCACCTCTATCCTATCCATCCCATTCATCATCTTATACGTCTCAATGAGATCTCCCCTCATTCTTCTAAACTCTAACGAGTACAAGCCTAGTTTATTCAGCCTCCCCTCATAGCTCAACCCCCTCAACTCCGGTATCAGCCTAGTAAACCTCCTCTGCACTCCCTCCAAGGCCAAAATATCCTTGCGTAAGTACGGCGCCCAAAACTGCACACAGTACTCCAGCTGCGGCCTCACCAATGCCCTATACAGCCGCAGCAAGACCTCCCTACTTTTATATTCAATCCCCCTCGCTATGAAGGCCAGCATCCCATTTGCCTTCCTGACCACCTGCTGCACCTGCAGGCTGGGTTTTTGCGACTCATGCACAAGGACCCCGAGGTCCCTCTGCACCGTCGCCTGCTGCAGTTTTTCGCCACGTAAGTAATAATCCTTCCTACCATTATTCCTACCAAAGTGGACCACCCAGAATAGAACGTTTACTTTTTCTTTATCAAACATGGAGGAACATGTGGGTGCCACAGTGGCACAGTGATTAGCACTGCTGCCTCACAGCAAAAGGGACCCAGGTTTGATACCCAGGTCACTGTCTATGTGGCATTTGTACATTCTCCCCATGTCTGCGTGGGTTTCCTCCAGGTGCTCTGGTTTCCTCCAACAGTCCAAAGATGTGCAGATTAAGTGGATTGGTAAATGCTAAATTCTCCCTCAATGTCAGAGGAACTATCTAGGGTAAATGCATGAGGTGATGGGAATAGGGCACGGGTGGGATTCTGGTTGGTGCAGACGCGAAGGGTGAGATGGCTCCTTCATCACTGTTGGATTTTGTGATTCTATGATAGCACAATATCAGGACAGCTAATTATTTTTAACTACAAGGAATGAATATTTATTAAACATGAAAAAATTGGACAATATTCCTTTACTCCTCCCCCCATATCTTAACAATTACACATTGATTTTAAGGATAACATAGATTACAAAGTGCATCTTTAAACCACAATATTCTCATTAACACACAAAGTCCCTTTTAAGCACACAAGATAATTGTGGTTAAATATGCAGTCCCCTCCGAACCCAAGATACAGCACGTGTTTTTTTTTCCTCAGAATCTACTCAGATGATCGACAGACAAGAGTTGCCAAACTCCACTCCCAAAAACATTCTTTAACATAGCCAATAATAATGTTCTCGCTTAATAGTTTGCAATCCATAATCCAATCCAGGTTTTTCAAATGACGCTTTTAAACTAAGCTTCTGTTGCACTTTTAATAATGAATCCAGTCCAGGATTTTACTCTAACCCCTTTAGAAGTTCTTTGTCTTGACTGCTGTTCAATCTGTCACAATTGCTTTAACTCTCAATTTCCAGATTCTTATTAAAATTGCATCAAATGTTTTAGCTATCTTTGATGTCTGTCCTCTTTTGAAATCCTGTTAATGCAATTGTCTCTTTAATTCAGAACACTTTGTGCACTCGCCCTTGAATTCTTCTGAAAAATATTTTAGTCTCTGTTTACTTAACTTCATGTCTTCTGAAAACATGCTTTCTGTCCCAATTCCCCGGTTGTCTGGACTGTATGTTGTTTCTGAGGAAGTCTGCATCTTTGCAAGTCCTTGTCCTACCTGGCTTCTCCTGTCAGAGTGGAGAGCTGCCCAATCCTCAGTGATCCGTTTTATGACTTCCAATTAACCAATGAACAATGGAAAATGCTCCTCCCTCACAAGTAGGCCTCCTGTTGCTAAGGAACACCCTTGCAACTATACTAATTCTTCGCACTTAACTCTCTCTAAGCACAATAGAGTCACAATTGGAACTTACCAATGCCCACACATGCAAACACTTTTGTCAAGCATGAATTTAAATATAGGCCCCTTCCAGGCACAGAAATATCAAATTAAACCTACATAAAATTATATTTTATTTCTAATGTTGATCAATACTAATATAAATTCCGTAAACTACTTTGTTTTCCCAACATACAAAGAATAAAATAGATTTTAAACAAAAGAAAAGAATGGTGTAACACCAGACCAAGGGCCCAATTTTACCATCAAGTTGCACCCATTTTCAGGCATGAAAACTTAGTAAAGGCGGGTATGAGGTGAGTAGTGCGATCCATGCCTGCCTCCGCGCTGGTTCCCCCTTTACCAAGGCCCGAAAATGGGTGCAATGGGGGCCACGCCCGAAATGGGCACAATGGCTAGTTAAATGCATTTGCACACATTGACTTAATGGCCTGCACGCCCAACTTTACCAGCACTTGCCCCTTTATCATTGCATTTGCCAATCCGGAATTGGCGCGAAACAGACAAGCTCCATAAAAATCCAATTCAATCTTTCCATCAATAAGGGTTAGTGAGGCAGTAAGTGCATAGCGTCCGACAGCTCTCTGCTGCTCACATCAGCGTTGTGACCATTTTCTTGCATTGCGGCCATTTTCTTTCTTGGGTCGGTGTCAGCTCTGCGAGTATGTGGGGGAGGGGTGGTGCTGTTGCTCTGCAGGGTCTCCAATGTCTGACTTGCAGCATGGACCGGGGTCTCAGCATTGACCTCAGGTATTGTGGTGCTGCTGGGTCCTAGTGCACTCAGCTCACTTCCAGCTGAAGGATGTGCAGAAAGCCCTTGCAAATTACACTGCTGTAGCCTTTCAACTTTTCAAGGGGCTGTGATTGTAGGGAGCATGTAGCTGGAGAATTGGGGGGGTCAGTGATTTTGGGGAGCTTGTGGCTGGGGGATTTGAGGGGGTTGTGATTTGGGGGATCATGCGGCAGGGGGGATTGGGGGGTGACTGTTGGTGTGCTAGGGACAAGCAGTGTTCCTTAACCTCTACATGTGTTTCTCTCCATCTCCCCTCCCATCCCCCTTCGGAGTGACGAGATGGCTTTTGCGATGCAACCGACCAATCTTCTTGTTCTTTTGGCTGCCGTTGGAGCTGAGGAGGAGGAACTGGAGGGAGAATTGTGGACACAGGAGGCCCAGGCCTTATCACTTGTAGGAGCAGATGGAGCTGACCGCCAAAGGCAGACGTGACTGCCATTCACCCAGAGGGTAGGGCACAGGAGAAGGAGCGAGCAAAGACCCAGGCAGTTCCATACACCAGTCTCATTTGATCAAATGTCAGACACCGTGTGCTGCTGACATTTCTGTCTCCCAAAGGAGACAGTGTAACATCTGTGCATCCTGTAGCAGGACCTGGCACCTAAGATGTTGGGGGGGGGGGCACCCACTCTTGGTGGCTGTCAAATTGACGGCTGACCTGAACTTTTATGTGATTGGCTCCTTCCAGACCCCTGGCAGAGAAGCCTGTGGCACACCTGTGACAGGCAGGTCACTGAAGCCCGAGCTGGGCAGTACATCAAATTTAACCTGGACCAGGCCCATCAGGAAGCCCGGGCTCCAGGGTTCGCAGCCATTGCGGGAATGCCTAAGGTACAGGGGGCCATCGACTGCACACACACATTGCCCTCAGGACCCTCCTACAGAATGCACGAAGATTCATCTATAGAAACGGGGTCCACATCCTAAATGTTCAACTCGTGTGTGATCATAAAATGAATATTGTGCACATCTGCGCCAGACATCCAGGCAGCAGGCAGGACAGCTTCATTGTCAGGAGCTCAGACATCCCTGAGGCATTTGAGGAGGAGCCCAGGTTGCAGGGGTGGCTTGTGAGTGATATGAGTGATCCACTTCAGACATGGTTGATGATGCCTGTGCGGAGGCCTACGTCTGAGGCCAGAGACCCGCTGTAATGAGGCCCATGTAGCTACCCGTGCAAGAGTGGCGAGGTGCATTGGGCTCCTCAAGATGCAATTCCGATGCCTGGACCACGCAGGCAGAGCCTTCCAATACAGCCCAGAGATCTCTTCCCGCATTGTGGTCGTGTGCTGTGCTTTGCACAACCCTGGCTCAGCAGAGAGGAAGAGGAGGAGGAGGACATGGAGACTGACCAGCGGGCGTCGCTGGGGAGAAGGATGACTAGCAGGAGGAGGAGGAAGAGGAGGAGGAGGAAGAAGAGGATGAGCTTGCCGAGGAACACCAACAGGCGCTGGAGGGCTGCCAGGTCAAATGAGGCATCTGAGGGTGGCTCGGGAGGCTCTGATCACCAGGTGGTTCAGTCGTGAGGGGCTTGTGTCTGTGGGTTCCACCTCCCCCCCAACCCCCAAAATTCCTTCTATCTCCTGCAACATTGTCACACCAGAGTGGTGGGCCTGGGAACTCTGTGTTGGTGAGTTTCTTGGCAGGCAGGAGGGTGATGATGACTCACTTAGCATCATTATGATGATGCTCTGATGCAAACTAGTCTGAATCCTACCTGAGCTCCGCATTCAAGCTGGCACCTGGGCTCATGTCTGTGTAGTGAGGAAGGGATCTGAAACTCCCATACAGGGTCCTGGATCGAGTGGGGTGGGAGGTGGGTTTCGCTTGTGTGTCTGGGGAATCAATGGCTTCCTTTTCTCAGTGACACAGCACTGAGGGGCCTCCCCAACTGACATCAACATGAAGCATCTCTCCGGTGATCATCAGTGGAAGAGGATTCCTATTTGAGGCAAATCTGAGACAAATTAGTCACAGGTGGGTGGTGAAAAAACATTTAATAATTGCAATAAAGGGTTCTAACATAAAAACTTGTGAACAGAAAACATTAAGGTGCTTAATTATCTTTCTAACTAGTGCAGCCCTTCACTCGTACCATCTCAGTGTAACTACAACTTCCTAACCTTACGTGGCCTAACACTACATCTTAGTGACTCCCCAGAATGTACATTGGAGGTGGAGGGGGCCAGCTGCCTACCTCACCCTATGGCCTGTGATGTGGGTGGCAGGCGACCTCTGGAGATCCTGGACCTTGACAGCCCTGGCCTGCTTCTGAGTGTCTGGGATGTTTCCATGACTCTCCCTTCATCCCACTATCCCTGAGATGCCCCGGTGTCAGGAAGGGGGAATCAAAGTATCCTGGCTGGAAAGCCCCAGCAAGGGCTCGAGCCCTTCCTCTTCCCTTGGGGTTCCTGTGGGCCCCTGGAGTCACTCCATGAGACGGCAGTGCTTCTGCAGTGAACTCCAGAAGCTCCAGCATCACCTGGCACTGCCAGTCCTGAAGGACCACCTGCATCCTACCAATTGGTGTTGAGTCCTCTGCGATGGCCACTTGAGTCAGGGGCCACCGATGGCTATAGCAAGTGCCTTCTGAGTCTGGGCTATGCTCTGCAAACCCTCAGCCATGATTCTCTGAGGCTGGGCCACATTCTCAATGGCTCTGATATAGCCCGCTGTGTTTCAGCGCTGTTCTGCTGGGTCTCCTGCAAGCTCTCGAACCTCTCAGCCATAGGCCTCGAGAATCCTGTTTAGTCCCTCAGCTGTGGCCTGCTGTAACTTGGCCATCGTTTGGAGCCTGCCACCCATACTGAGGATACCCTGACCCAGCTTTCCCACTGCAGATGGCACTGTTGCAGTGTTGGCCTGGAAAGCATGCAAGATGGGCAATAGCTGGTCCACCTGAAAGCTTTGGGATGCCTCCCAACAGCCACACAGTCAGTCCAGGCTCCAGTACACCCTTCTCTGGTGAGCTGAATGCATTCTATGTCCGTTTTGAGCAAGAGGTCAGCGAGAGCATGCCTTCCACCCTGGAAGCATTGGATGAACTTATATCTGGAGGCCACCATTGCAGATGTCAGAGCAGCTTTCTTGAAGGTCAATCCATGGAACGCAACTGATCTGGACTGGGTACCTGGATGTGCACTCAGATCCTGCATGGATCAGTTGGTGGAGATATTCACAGATATCTTCAATCTCTCTTTACAACAATCTGTGATCTATATCTGCTTCAAGAAGATGAACATCATCCCAGTACCTAAGAAAAACCAAGCTCCATTTCTTAATGACTATCGGCTGGTAGCTCTGACATCCATTATTATGAAGTGCTTTGAAAGGTTAATCATGGCATGAATCAATTCCAGCCTCCCAGACTTGCTGGATCCACTACAGTTCACCTAACACCTCAGCAGGTCCACAGCAGATGCTATTTCCCTGGCTCTGTACCAATCTTGGAACACCTCAATAACAAGGACACCTATGTCAGACTCCTTTTATTGACAACAGCTCTGCCTTCATTACCATTATTTTCATGATACTCATCTCCAAACTCCATGGCCTGGGCCTCGGCATCTCCCTCTGCGACTGGATCCTGAACTTCCTAACTCACAATCAGCAACAACACATCCTCCGCGATCACCCTCAACACCGTGCCCACAAGGCTGTGCTCTCAGCCCCCTATTATACTCCTCGTACACCTATGACTGTGTGGCCAAATTCCCCTCCAATTCGATTTTCACGTTTGCTGATGACACCACCGTAGTGGATTGGATCTCAAACAATGACATGGCAGAGTACGGGAATAAGATAGAGAATCTGGTGAACTGGTGCAGCAACAATAATCTCTCTCTCAATGTCAACAAAACGAAGGAGATTGTCACCGACTTCAGGAAGTGTAAAGAAGAACGTGTCCCTGTCTACATCAATGTGGACAAAGTAGAAAGGGTCAAGAGCTTCAAGTTTTTAGGTCGCCAGATTACCAACAATCTGTCCTGATCCCCCCATTGTGACACTATAGTTAAGAAAGCTCACCAAGACGTCTACTTTCTCAGAAGACTAAGGAAATTTGGCATGTCAGCTACAACTCTCACCAACTTTTACAGATGTACCATAGAAAGCATTCTTTCTGGTTGTATCACAGCTTGGTATGGCTCCTGCTCTGCCCAAGACCACAAGGAACTACAAAAGGTCATGAATGTAGCCCAATCCATCACGCAAACCAGCCTCCCATCCATTGACTCTGTCTACACTTCTCGCTACCTTGGCAAAGCAGCCAGCATAATTAAGTATCTCACACACCCTGGACAATCTCCCTTCCACCTTCTTCCATCAAGAAAAAAATACAGAAGTCTGAGATCACAAACCAACTGACTCAAGAACAGCTTCTTCCGTGCTGTTATCAGAATTTTGCATGGACTTAACTTGCGTTAAGTTGACCTTTCTCTATACCCCAGTGTGACTGTAACATTACATTCTCACTCCCTCTTTTCCTTCTCTATGAACAGCATGTTTTGTCTGTATAGTGTGTAAAGAACAATACTTTTCACTGTATGTTAATACATGTGACAATAATAAATGAAGTGAGCCCCTCCTGCTTTCCCTGGTTCTGTTGTTCCCTGTCTCCAGCAGCTGAGGGAGAATTCATCTCAGTGGCTCAGCGTGTAGCCTGGAACCAGCTGAGTCCTCGCTTCCGGCAGGCCCTCGCGTGTCAGAGGCCTTGGACATTCCCTCCTCCACCCGATATACATTATTAGATGTATCGCGCTCACCAGAGAATGACCCAGAATCAAAATAGTGAAATAGGGCCCTATGGGCTGGATATTATGGCCTTGCTTGAGCGAACTGGAAATTCTCACCTAAGATCAACGGAGATTTCCATTGTCGGATCCTTGTCCGCTCCAGTTCTGTGGCGGGCGAGGTGGGAGAGTCACGGCTAAAATGTTTAGAAAGATCGCAATACAAACTCAAAAAGACATTTCAAATTAACATGATATCCATACGCCAGCAATATCTTCACAGTCGCGTAAACCAGTGAAACGCTACCAGTAGCTTCACACAAAGGTTCTCACTTGGGGTCAATATGCAATTGCACACAGTTTTCTAGCAAGTCATTGAACATTCACTTCATGCTTCTCACCCAACTCGTATCTCTCCCCAAGCCACCCAAAAACCAAATTCTAAACTCACTGTTTCCTCAACTACAGAGCAAATAAAATGAGTTTTCCAAACACAGTGGCGCATCTGCTGAACTGATCACTTTACTGAATCCCATGACTAATTATTTAGTTAACTACTGTCCAAACAACTTTATAGTTTGTTTTTATGATCAGACAGCTTAACATTCCTTGGAATTTTCTATGTGTGTATCGACTAATGCATTTTTTTTGCATCATAACACTTCAAAAAGTACTTCACTGGCAGTAAAACACTTTGAGATATCCAGTGGTTGTGAAAGGGTTTTTTTTTAATTTCTTTTCCCTACTTGACAGTTTTCTCTCTCCAGGGATAAACCTGAGTGTTTAATTTGCTTTTTTATGAACTAATTACCCGTGCTGATACTTTTAGTGATTGGTACATTGTATATTTGCACTGCTGAGGTTCTTAAATTTCAAAAAATATGTGACCTCCATATTTTTCTTACCAAAAGTTAAGACCTCACACTTTTCCATTTAGAAATTTAATTGCCAATTATAAGGCAGTTATGCAAGTTTCCTCCAGATATAATGGTGTGTTATAATGTTGAAGAGATAATAGGGTATTACTACCCAACTAAAATTGCACAGTAGGTTGAAGTCCTACAATAAGATATTTGCATTAATATAAAGTTGATTCTTAGCAACATAAGCAGAGAAATCATCTTAAGTACATAATACCTTAAGTGCAAGCTTCACAACATTGTAGCATTAGCCTGACTTTATGAAAGAGTTAGATTTAGCATCTAATCTAATTTCTTTGTGATTTCATATATCTACATTTAGTCTATAACTGGAATGTTATCAGTGCCTAATCAGAGTCTAGATGAGAGGCAAAGAGAGGCAACAGATTTGTTCTTCTCCTTCCCCACTCCAGATAATTTAGCAGAGAATCTAGGCTGCCATAGACAGTGCAGCAGTGAAGCCATGCTGCAGTATAGGAGGTGCTGTTTTTCACATGAAGCATTAAACCAATGCTCTGACTGCCCACGTAAGATGCATAAAAGGTGCTGAGGCGGTGAAGACCTGGGGAATAACTGGACCAGCCATATAAATACTGTGGCTACAAGAGCAGGTCAGAGGCTAGAAATCCTGCGGTAAGTAACTCACTGCTTGACTCCACAAGGCACAAGTCAGGAGTGTGATGGAATGCTCTCCATTTACCTTGGAGTCATAGACGTTTACAGCATGGAAACAGGTCCTTCGGCCCAACTTGTCCATGCCATTTTTTTTTAAAAACCCTAAGCTAATCCGAATTGCCCACATTTGGCCAATATCTTTCTATACCCATCTTACCCATGTAACTGTATAAACGCTTTTTAAAGGACAAAATTGTACCCGCTTCTACTACTACCTCTGGCAGCTTGTTCCAGACACTCAACAACCTCTCTGTGAAACAAATTGCCCCTCTGGGCCCTTTTGTATCTCTCCCATCTCACCTTGATGAGCACAGCTCCAACAACATTCAAAAAGCTCAACACCATCTAAGAAAAAGCATCCCACTTTGTCCTGGACAATCCAATTCATCCTCAAACATTAACTGGCTCCACCGCTGGTGCAGAGTGGCAGCAGTGTGCCCAGTCTACAAGATGCAGGAACTCACCAAGGTTCCTTAGACAACACCTTTCAAACCTATAGTCACTACCAACTGGAAAGGCAAGCGCAGCAGGTACCAGGAAACACCACCACCTGGAAGATCCCAACCAAGAACTCACACTCCTGACTTGGAAATATGTCAACCTTTCCTTCACTGTCCCTAGGTTAAAATCCTGGAACTCCCTCCTTAATAACACTGTGGGTATACCTGCACCACATGGATTACAGCGGTTCAAGAAGGCAGCTCACCTTTGATCATCATTGAGATAAATTCATTGATTTCTTTTATGCTTGCACATACTGCAGTGCTGGTGAGAATTGATCCCCCACCATCACACACAGTCGTTCCTCTTTTTAAGGGATCAGGTGTCAATTAATCTGAGTCACTGATAAATACTTGGCGTCTTGACCAGGTTTTGACACAAGTGACCCTGAACTTAAAGTTAAAACTAGGCTAGTCAGAGATGGTGTCAGGAAACACTTCCTCACACTATGGCTAGTTTAAGTCTGCAACTCTGAATCTAAATTAGCTGCTGATTTGATTTATTATTGTCACATGTATTAGCATACAGTGAAAATTATTGTTTCTTGCACATTATACGGACAGAGCATACCATTCATAGAAAAGGAAAGAAGAGAGTGCAGAATGTAATGTTTCAGTCACAGCTAGGGTGTAGAAAAAGATCAACTTAATACGAAGTACGTCCATTCAAAAGTCTGATGTTAGCAGGGAAGAAGCTTTTCTTGAGTTGGTTTGTACGTGACTTCAGACTTTTGTATCTTTTCCCGATGGAAGAAGGTGAAAGAGAGAATGTCCAGGTGTGTGGGATCCTTGATTACGCTGCCTGCTTTTCTGAGGTAGCGGGAAGTGTAGACAGAGTCAATGAATGGCAGGCTAGTTTGCGTGATGGATTGGGCTTCATTCATGACCCTTTGTAGTTTCTTGAGGTCTTGCATAGAGCAAGACTGATAACCAAGTGATACAACCAGAAAGAATGCTTTCTGTGGTGCATTTATAAAAGTTGATAAGAGTTGTAGAAGACATGCCAAATTTTCTTAGCCTCCTGATGAAGTAGAGACATTGATGGGCTTACATAACTACAGCATCAGCATGCAGGGACCAGGACAGGTTGTTGGTGATCCGAACACCAAGAAACCTGAAGTTCTCAACCATTTCCACTTTGTCCTTGTTGATAAGAACATAAGAACATAAGAAATAGGAGCAGGAGTAGGCCATCCAGCCCTTCGAGCCTGCCCCGCCATTCAATAAGATCATGGCTGATCTGTCGCTGCTCAGTTCCACTTTCCCGCCCTCTCCCCATAACCCTTAATCCCCTCTCCTATCAAAAACCCATCAACCCGCGTCTTAAAAATGTTTAGCGAGGCAGCCTCCACCACTTCAACGGGCAGAGAATTCCAGAGATTCACCACCCTTTGAGTGAAGAAGTTCTTCCTCAACTCTGTTCTAAACCGCCCCCCTTTTATCTTGAGGCTGTGCCCCCTAGTCCTATTGTCTTTTTTGAGCGGGAAGAGTCTTTCCACCTCTATCCTATCCATCCCATTCATCATCTTATACGTCTCAATGAGATCTCCTCTCATTCTTCTAAACTCTAACGAGTACAAGCCCAGGTTATTCAGCCTCTCCTCATAGCTCAACCCCCTCAACTCCGGTATCAGCTTAGTAAACCTCCTCTGCACTCCCTCCAAGGCCAAAATATCTTTGCGCAGGTGCGGCGCCCAAAAATGCACACAGTACTCCAGTTGCGGCCTCACCAATGCCCTATACAGCTGCAGCAAGACCTCCCTACTTTTATATTCAATCCCCTTCGCTATGAAGGCCAGCATCCCATTCGCCTTCCTGACCACCTGCTGTACCTGCAAGCTGGGTTTTTGCGACTCATGCACAAGGACCCCGAGGTCCCTCTGCACCGTCGCCTGCTGCAGTTTTTCATCCTGTAAGTAATAGTCCTTCCTACCATTCTTCCTACCAAAGTGGACCACCTCACACTTGCCAACATTAAATTCCATTTGCCATTTCCTGGCCCATTCGCCCAGCCTATCTAGATCCTTCTGCAGACTCTCCACACCCTCCGCACAATTTGCCGTTTCCCCAATCTTGGTGTCATCAGCAAATTTCGACACTCTACACTCGGTTCCCTCCTCCAGATCATCTATATAAATGGTAAAAAGTTGAGGCCCCAGCACCGACCCCTGGGGCACTCCACTAGTCACCATCCGCCAATCCGAATAGCACCCGTTGACCCCCACTCTCTGCCTCCTATTTGACAACCAATCCTCTATCCACGCTAACACCCTACCCCCAACTCCATGTCCCTCGACCTTCTGCAATAACCTCTTGTGAGGCACTTTGTCAAACGCCTTCTAAAAAATCTAGAAAGACCACATCCACCGGCTCTCCTCTATCCACCGCCCTAGACACATCCTCATAGAACTCCAGTAAATTTGTCAGACACGACTTCCCTTTAATGAAACCGTGCTGCGTCTGCTCTATCAAGCAATTCCCTTCAAGATGCCTCGCAATTTCCTCCTTAATGACAGATTCTAACATTTTACCTACCACAGACGTTAAACTAACCGGCCTATAATTCCCCGCCTTTTGCCTGGCACCCTTCTTAAACAACGGCGTAACATTAGCCGTTTTCCAATCATCCGGCACTTCCCCGGAATCCAGCGACGTTT
Source organism: Carcharhinus amblyrhynchos (assembly GCF_965287045.1). Lineage (NCBI taxonomy): Eukaryota > Metazoa > Chordata > Chondrichthyes > Carcharhiniformes > Carcharhinidae > Carcharhinus > Carcharhinus amblyrhynchos. The sequence continues at coordinate 9,983,570 of NC_137328.1, forward strand.
GGAAAATAACCACCAAGGCATCCACTATCACCTGCGCCATTTCTTTCAGAACCCTCGGATGCATTCCATCCGGTCCTGGGGACTTGTCCACAATCAGCCCCTCCAGTCTGTCGAGCACCGCCTTTCTAGTAACAGTAATGTCATTAAGACCCTCCAGTCCTACCACCTTTCCATCGCTAACACCCGGCAAATTATTCACGTCCTCCTCCGTGAAGACAGAAACAAAAAAGTTATTCAATACCTTAGCCATATCCCCATCCCCTACCACTAGGTCCCCTTTCTTATCCTCTAAAGGACCAACATTCACCCTAGCCAGCCTCTTCCTTTTTATATATTTATAAAAACTCTTGCTATCCTTTTTTATATTAAGCGCTAGCCCAGCTTCATAGTTTCTCCTACCCTTCCTTATCAACTTCTTTGTCAATCTTTGTTGACATTTAAACCTCTCCCAATCCTCTTCTCGCCCACTACTCTTAGCTACTCTAAATTCCTCCGCTTTTAGTTTAACACTTTCCTTCACCTCTTTCGTTATCCACGGCTTATTACCTCTCCTCCTACTATCCTTTTTGACCATCGGAATAAATTTCCGTTGAGCACCAAGAAAGATCTCCTTAAAGATCCTCCACTGCTCCTCAACAGACCCTCCCTCCAACGCGCTCTCCCAGTCCACATTCGCCAATTCTTCTCTTTACATTCTGATGTAGACAGACAATGTCCTACACTATGCTTCCTGAGGTGTATGACTATCTCCTTCATTTTGTTGACATTGAGGGAGACTTTTGCCATTTCATACAATGCAAAAGTAACCACTCTTCATTGGCTGTGTAAAATACTTTGAGACATCCTGGGATCAGGGGAGAGATTATATAAATTCAAGCTTTTCTTGAATTAGTTTAGGTTAGATTAATTGGCCATATAAAATTTGGCCTTTGTTTCGGGGGACTAGCAGGGTAAATACATAGGGTTATGGGGATAGGGCCTGGGTGGGACCGGTGCCAGTGCAGATGTGATGGGCCAAATGGCCTACTTCTGCACTGTAGGGATTCTATGATTCCATGACTCTTTATTTGATGCTCTTGGATAGGATTTGGAAGTTTCCTGAGTCAAGGCTCCTGGTATTTACTGGGCCATGATTCCCAAACAGTGGGAGGAATTTTGTTCCATGGACGGTCAACTCCACAAAGCGAAAGTTTTTTTTCTCTATAAGTTTCCTACCATAAACTAGCTTGAAGGACAGACTTGGCGCCCCATCAGCCAGTAAACATTACAGAATAGGCTACTGAGGTACGTTCGCAGACCTCACACTGAAGTCAACTGGACCTGGTGGATACATGAGCAAATATTCCCTAAACTTCAGCCAAGGTAACTTGGTCTGCAAAGTCCAACTAGTACCTCTCCTCCTGCCCAAAAGAAGTAAAACTCTGTTAGGGGGCTTACTTTCTTCCCAGTAGTCAAAAATCCAGTTCTTTTTCAGTTAGATGTATTGAACTGAACAGACACCGGAGTGTGGCAACTAGGGGAATTTTACAGTAACTTAATTTCATTAATATAAGCTTTACTTGTGACTAATAAATTAACTTTAAATTGTAATTTCTAATATACTGTAAAGATTTGGGTGAAACTCCTCAGAAAATATTCCCCCACCAAATGGAATAGGAGTTGGTTTTGCAGATTTATTGATATGGAAAGTTAGATTAGACAGTTTAAGTTTTAAGTAACCACATACATTTAATATAATGGGAAAGCACACAATGTTATGGTTATATGAAGAGTATAAATTGTGACGCTATATAATATCCAATAACGAAAAGCTAAATAATGCTTATTTCTGCGAGAGAATCCAAACTTCAACTTTTACTTAATAAAAGCACTAGAGATCTCAGACTCCATCAAACATCAAAGGAATATCACCTTGATCCGCAACAGTGCGAGACTCGATTGGTTCAAAATGGACCTCATGTGAACTGCTACCAATAACTCTCCCCTAACGAATCTCACATTTCAAATCATGTTGAGATATTTACAATGAATTTTTGGTGTTGTGTATTTAAAAGACAGTGTGGAGGATGCTAAATAATAGATCACTCCTTATCACAATCCCATATTTGGTAAGAAGGCCCTCCTATTATAATCAGGTTACCCATTCAATTTCCAAGAAATGTTTTTTTTTTGATATTTGAATGTAAAATTTTGGTTTGGTAACAGTCATGTTGGTCAATCTGCTATGCAAATATATTACATCCAGTATGGACTTGCGACCTAGTGTTCCTTTATCAAATCATGCTTTTATTTAACCAAATTAACATTGTACTTTACTGCTACTTGTAAGGATCCCTAGGAGAGTGGCTTCTAGATGCATATAATCTTGATTAGCAATATCACATTGATGTGGAGGGAGTTGATCATGTATACATTTGGTCAAGTTTGCTTTTGGAAGAATGCAGTTTGCTGTTATTTTGCTAAGACGTAGTTTTTTTTTAAATTTCTTGTATCTATCCAATGTATTTTAGCCTTATTCACACAGCAAACCAGAGACAGTAAATCTTCTACTGTTGTGTATGGATGTGAGTGTTGGAGGAGCAGGGATCGGGGTAATGATTGCAGGTGGTCATTGAGAGGTCAGAGACAGTGGTGAGGGGTGATTTAATGATTGCCTCAGGGTCGGTGATCATGGGTTGGGGAGCTGTGTTGGCAGAGATGTGTTCCGATGATGTGGCAGGAGTTCCGGTCATAGGGATGGTGCCCGATCGTGTGCAAAGGATCCATTGTGGCTCTGGAATTGCCTTGGTTTGGTGAGGACAGGATAGAGGAGTTGAGATGAAGCAGTTCTGTTCCTCCTAACCCACAAGCAGTGCTGGAAAAGCACTTATCTCCTCTGCACAACAGCACTCACCTCCCTTTAACTTTTTTTTTAATCCATTCATATGACATTGGTGGCCAGCATTTATTGCCCATCCCTAGTTGCCCTTGTTCAGAGGGCAGTTGAGAGTTAATCACATTGCTGTGACTCTGAAGTCACATGTAGGCCAGACTAGGTAAGGAGAACAGGTTTCCTTCTCTAAAAGACACCAGTGAACCAGTTGGGTTTTTCTGACAATTGACATTGGTTTCATGGTCATCAATAAATTCTTAATTCCAGATTTTTTTTATTCAATTCGAATTCCACCATCTGCCATGGCAGGATTCAAACCTGGATCCCCAGAACATTAGCTGAGTTTCGGGATCAATAGTCAAACGAAATTATCACGGGGCTATTTCTTCCCCTTGCTGCCGACCTTCCCAATTGAAGGGCCCCTCCAGCTGGAAGAGGGGTAAACCCTGAGGCATGCAGATGGCTCCTGCTTGGTTACCCATGCAGTGATCCTGCAGTGGGTGGCACGGCAACACAGTGGTTGGCACTGCTGCCTCCCAGCGCCCGGGACCCAGCTTGGGTCACTGTCTGTTTGCACACTCTCCCCGTGTCTGCGTGGGTTTCCTCTGGGCGGTCCAGTTTCCTCCCACAATCCGAAAGACAGGCCGGTTAGGTGCATTGACCCGAACAGGCACTGGAATGTGGCAACAAGGGGAATTTCACAGTAATTTAACTGCGGTGTTAATGTAAGCCTTACTTGTGACTAATAATTGAACTTTAAAATTTTCTCCATAATTAAAAAAGAAATGGACTGGTCTGAGACGTGTTAGGTTTGGGTTTGAGAGCTTTTACACTTAACATCCCAACTGGATCAAATCCACATGTTTTAGAGGTTTATGGTACCCCAATGGCTTTGGAGAACAAATTGTTGGATGTCTAGCATCCCTTACACATAATGCTTCTTTACTCCTGCTTCCAACCTCAGCCTTTGTGAAATATTCCTCTTCTTATTAAGCAATATATCATAAGATCGACAGATGTAAGCTTTTTTTTTATCTGCGACTTACAGGTGCGACCATTCTTGTTTGCCAATTCAATAAGGCAGAAAGCAATAAGAAAATAGATTAACTCCGCTGGCTTCTTCTGCCTGAAATCATACATGCAAACATGCAGACAGGAGTGGGTTGCATGAATGTCAGTCAAGGGATTAAGAAGATATTAAAAAGCGCAGGAGTGAAGCTCAAGTGGATTATCAACGTCAGTTCAATTCCAACACAAATTACTGTCTTGGAGCATACTCCAGAGTTTGTTATTCCAGATGATATCTGAAAGATATTAGCCTGTACATCCCTGCTGTCACATTAGCATAAATGGGTACATTATTCAAAAGCTGGCTGTCCATGAACCAGAACTGTCTGAAAACAGAACATGGCTCTCTTGGGAGATCTGGGCATCACTCTCACAATGAGTAAGTGTGCAGAGGCCATTCCTGGGCTAACTCAACAGCACAGACTCAGCAAGCGCTTAGCACCAGCGCAGGACACATCGGTTGCAGCACTTTAAGATGTGCCTCTTTGGCTTGATTTATTATTGTCACATGTATTGCGAAAAGTATTGTTTCTTACACGCCATACAGACAAAACATACCATACATAGCAAAGGAAAGGAGAGGGTGCAGAAGAGAGTGTTACAGTCATAGTTAGGGTGAAGAGAAAGATCAGCTTAATATAAGGCAGGTCCGTTCTTCTTCCAGCCCTTCTTATTGTCCAGACTCAATGCTGCCTGACAGGATAGAATCAGGGATTCGCTCCACGAGAGTCTGTAACCGCTGGAAAATTGTGCTCAGAGTGAGTGATGGAATTGTTTTACACGTCCTGTTAAATGGGACTGGGTCCATTAATTCATTCTACAATAATTCCTGTTCACAAGTTGGATAAGTAACAACGGTAACATTTATTGACTTGCATCCTCTTGCACCTTCCCAGAAAATTCTGGAACAAAAACCCGAGCTTATTAAGGTAATTCCCCACCTTGCCCCTCGATTGGTTCCCTGGCTCATGTGACCCTTACTCTGTCGATGAATCCTTAAAGGGACGGTCACCACACATCCCAACCAAAAGCGGGATTTGCCGATAATTATTTTTACTAAAGCTCAATGAGCCAATCACAGGAGTGGTGAGTGAAGTTCTGTGAAGTAGTTATAAGCGTCTGCCAATGTTCCTTTATGAACGGCAGATCTGATCTCTGTCCTGCACCATGTGACAACAGAAAGATTGTGTCTGCCCATCCCTCCAATTCAACGCCAGATCCTCCAAAATCTGGGACAATCGGACAGCCAAAGAAACTGCATTCGTAACATGGCCAAATCTGTGAATCTTTCCAACAACACACACCAAAGGCAGATGGTAAGAGCGGGAGTGACTCCCATTCAGCCATTCAATGGAAAGAATATTGGACCCTCTTCCAGCACTATCCATATCTCCAGGCGACAAGTAGAAGTGTGTGTTGCTTGGATTCCATTATATACATGATATAAATATATAAGAATGGTATTGATAGTATGATAAATACATGAATGTTCATTCGTCTTAAATTTGAATGAATAATTTAATGCTACACACCTACTGGGTAAATGCCAGCAGCAAGAAGTCTCACAACACCAGGTTAAAATCCAATAGGTTTATTAATAATCATGTTGAACTTTAACCTGGTGTTGTGAGACTTCTTACTGTGTTTACCCCAGTCCAACGCTGGCATCTCCACATCATAAATGCCAGTTGTAACAGGAAGAGGCCATTAACCTAGGTGGCTCATTTGGTTTCTAGGTGATATACCGGGCTGTACCTTCTGCACAGTTGGCAAATGCCAGGACAGAATGAAGGTAATATGCACAACACCCCACACCTTCCTTCTCAATTTTTCTGCCACCACCCCCCCACTTGCCTCCGATTCCACTCCTCCATGCCCAATAAAATCCCAGCCAATGTGTTTGGGCAAGTCTCAATATTCCTAACAGAGGTAGAATTGTAGAAAGCCTACAGTGCAGAAGAAGGCTGTTTGACTTATCAGGTCTGCATCAACAACAATCCCACCTAGGCCCCATCCCTGTAACCCCTCCAATTTATCCCACTAATTCCTCTAACAAAGGCATCCCAGGACACTAAGGGGAAATTTTGCATGGCCAATGCACCTACCTCGCACACCTTTGGGCTGTGGGAGGAAACCGGAGCACCCAGAGGATACTCATGCAGACACAGAGTGAACATGCAAACTGCACATAGATAGTGACCCAAAGCCGGGAATCGAACCCAGGTCCTTGGAGCTCTGAGGCAGCAGTGTTAACTACAGTGCCACCGTGATGCCCATAAAGAGTATTTTTAATTCACCTCAAACTTATAGGTGTTAATCTCAGAAATCTCATTGAGACTTAAATGGAATGTGAAATGTACAGAGATGGAAAATAATGTAACATAGAGATGACGCTTCTGTACCACCCATTGACTGACAAATATCAATCATGTTGTTTGTATGACAGAATTTACAACATTGAAATGGACCATTCAGTCGAACCTGTCTTATGCCTGTATCAGTATTGTAAACAAGCCATCTTCCGTCTCTCTGCATCACAAGCTATCCTATTCTCACCTCCTTCATGTATTTATCTGGCTTCCAAAAAGCATCTATGCCATTCACCTCCACACCTTGTGGCAGCATCTATTCCACAAGTCAACAGAAACAAACTTTGCCCAACAGCAAGGTTCACATTCATTGTTTTATTGTCGTTTCCAATTTGTCATTCTTGATGGATTTTGCCCGACTTTTTTGAGTACCTTTCCACTGCCATCTCAGTGATGTTTCCGTAGTTTTATAACAGAAATATGATTGTTGCACCTAAATTCTGCATTCTGAGTCAACGTTCAAGCTGATGCCAGGAGCAACTGAAAACAATAAGAACCTCTTCAGTGGCAGCAATTAACTGACGTGATGTTCTCTTGTGTTTCTAATTACAACCTAGATGAATCTAGCTGTAGTTGAAATAGAAACTCGAAAGAAACCAAACAGTTTGTACCTCTGCCCATTGAATTCATCCTAATTAATGATATAATTGTTGATATATCACATCGTCAATATGATCCACATTGTTCCAACCTGATTAAGAATTCTCCCTTGTATTAATGATCAATAGCACCAAGTATCAATGACTCTACATTAACTGAGTAGAAATCTTTGTATTCAGCAGACTGCCAGAAGTAATATAGTGCCATACCTTTAATTGCCTAATCTTTTTTATCGCAACTGAAGGTGTAGTGGTGACAAAATGACCGCTGTAACTTATGTCACAAGCCACGAGGATGTTATCTGAGAGGGTGTCTCAAATTAAAACATTGGTTCATTAAAAAGACAAATACACATGTATTGCATTATACTATCTAAGACAATTAAATATATGAATCACTAAACAAATACACAGTTTATGTAAAAATTACTCCGCGTTATGGTTCAGATCAGGAACTCCAAAATGTTTTATGAAGTCTGTCTGCATCACAAGTTTTGCATTTTGAATTTAGCCAGAGTTAGCATAAGATGTTTCACTGCAGATATGATTCAAATGACCCACTAGGGAGCTTTTAGACCATAAGATATAGGAGCAGAATTAGACCATTCGGCCTATCAAGCCTGTTCTGCCATTCAATCTTGGCTGACATGATTCTCATCTCCATTCTCCTGCCTTCTCCCCTTAACCCTTGATCCCCTTATTGATCAAGAATCTATCTACCACTGTTCTTTATCAAAAAAAGTCTAATTAAGAATATAGTTAACATGTATAGTAATAAAATTAGCAATAATGTTTATTAATTAAAAACAAAAAAAACAACCACGATAAATGTATACACGTATATATTTAATAAACCTTTAATATATCAAAGATGTTCCAATCAAAACCAAAACTTCCTTTAGACAAAACTCTTTATACAGGTTTAACAGGGCGAAGACTACTGTTCACGTGACACTGGAGCTGAGTCCTTTGGATGAATGCTGCAGTTCCCTTGAAACACTCAGAATAGTTTGAATTCTGAGCATCTTCCCAGATTAGGGAGATACTCTGGTCAAGCCACCAACAATGGATTTTCTATTCCAGGAAGGCTTTCAGCTGAATCAGTAGAACCTTCTAAAACCAGGAAGAGAGAGAGACAGAGACAGATTTCTTTCCAACTTAATGTCCCTTTTAAAACTAAAACCTGCATCTCAGAACTGAAAATAAAAGACGTCCTGTCACCTGCCAACCAGTTTTCCTCCTGACAATGCAAGGTCATGCAACCAATCTCAGAAAGTACCTAAGTCCCCATTTAAGCCATTTAAGGAGCAGTAAAAGAACATCTTGTAGACAGTTTAGCAGCAATGAGAAACACTGAAGCTGTGAGACCTCCAGAGTTTTTTTTAATTCTTAAAGATACACTAATGTCACACCCTTGTTCAAAATATATGTCTGTGATCCCTGAACTCCTTGCCACTGCCATCCACGGAACATTTTTTAAAATTATTTTGTGGGGTGTGTGTGTCAGTGGTGAGGCAAATATTTGATGCCTATCCCTAACTGCCCTTGAGATCAAGAATCAATCACATTGCTGTTTGGCTCTGTAGTCACATAAAGGCCAACTCAGGATAGCAGCTTTCCTTTCCTATAGAACATTAGTGAACCAGATGAGTTTTTACAGCAATCAATGGCCATTTCATAGTCACCATTACTGAGACTGGTTTTCAATTCCAGAGCTATTAGTTGAATTCAAACTTTACACCCTGCCACAGTTCAATTTAAACCCAAATCCCCAGATCATTAGCTTGGATGCCTGGATTACTCATATAGTTACATTACCACTAAGCCACCATCGCTCCATACATTGTCAAAATGCCTCTAATCATGGGCATTCTGGTATACGAAATGTAGAGAGTTAAAGTTTATTTATTCATGTCACAAGTAAGCTGACATTAACTCTGCAATGAAACTACTGTGAAAATCCCCTAGTCACCACACTCCAGCGCCTGTTCGGGTACACTGAGGAAGAATTTAGCCTGGTCAATGCACCCTACCCAGCAAGGTCTTTTTTGGAGTGTGAGAGGAGCAAACCCACGCAGACACAGGGAGAACGTGCAGGCTCCACACAGACAGTGACCCAAGCCGGGAATCGAACCAGTGTCCCTGGCGTTGTGAGACAGCAGTGCTAACCAGTGTGCCACCGTGCCACCCTACTGTATGCTGATGGAGATGTTGTCCTGCAACCTCTGTGCCTGTCCCTGCATACAAATAGTGGCATTACCATTAGGCTACTTCTCCCCTACACAGATTCCAGTCAAATGAAAGAGCTCAGTTAGGACTTAGTCTATGGGTGGCATTTTATGGCCTCATTCATCCTGAAACTGTAAAAGCCCGTTCAAGGTCAATGGACCTTCCCATGCTCTGTCTCCTTGCTCACTCTGATTCCTGTGGTTAGTGGGCTGGTAAATTTCCGGCTTATATGTCCCTCCTCACTATTAATTTTAATTATTTAATTAAATGAAAATGCAAACCTAAATACATAAAGAAGATTCACAATTCTTTGAGTGAAGATATTTCTCCTCATTAGAATCCTTACAGTGCAACAGAGGCCATTCAGCCCATCAAATCTGCCCTGACTCTCTCACAGATTATCTTACACAAGCCCTATCTCCATAACCCTCCCATGTTTCCCATGGCTAATCCCTATAACCTGCACATCTTGGGATGCTAATGGGCCATTTAGCATGGCCAATCTACCTAACCTACACATCTTTGGAGTGTGGGAGGAAACCGGAGCAACCGGGAAAAACCCTCTTGGATATGGGGAGAACATGCAAACTCCATACAGACAGTTACCCAAGGCTTGAATCAAACCCTTGTCCCTGGAGCTGTGAGGAAGCAGTGCTAACCACTGTGCCACCTGGAGTTTATGCTTTCATTCACTTTAGGTTAAACCTCCATCTCCATGTTATTCTACATGTTTTATTTCATCCATCTTATAAGTTTTCTCAAGTTAGCCCTATCTTTTTTAACCCTTCATGTTGCATTCAGATGATTTCTATAGAGCAATTCACACCCCATTTTGACAGAGCCTCTGTTTCTTTATTGGGCCCAATTTTACCATTGCGTAGTGCCTGTTTTCGGGCGCAAAAACTTGGTAAAGTTGGGCGTGAGGCCATTACCGCTATCCGCGCTGATGCCCACTTTAGCAAGGCCCGAAAATGGCCACAATCCAATTCGCACCCGAAACAGGCACAACAATGATTTAAATACATTTGCATGCACTTAAATTGAATTAATGGGTTGCCCGTCCAACTTTACCAGCATTTCCCTCTTTACCATCGCGTTCGCCCATTTAGATTCGGCGCAAAACAGACCGGCTCGGCAAAGGTCTGTTTCGGGTGCTCCAGCCTCCGAGGAAGTAAGTTCAGAGCTTCCAACGGCTCTCGGACTCAGATCGGTGGTGGGGGAGGTGGGGTGGGTGGTGGGGGGGTCAGATCATTCTCTGGTGAGGGGGTGAGGGAGCAGGAGACGGGTCAGATCATTCTCTGGTGAGGGGGTGAGGGAGCAGGAGACGGGTCAGATCATTCTCTGGTGAGGGGGTGAGGGAGCAGGAGACGGGTCAGATCATTCTCTGGTGATGGGGGGGGAAGGAGGAGGGAGGCTGGATCATTCTCTGGTGGGGGTGGAGAAGAGAGGTGGGTCAGATGTATCTCTGGTGGGGGGGAGGGGGAGGGGTGGTGGGAGGAGGGAGGTCCAATCATTGTCTGGTGGGTGGTGAGTGGGGGGGAGGGAGGGAGGAAGGCTAGATCATTCTCTGGTTGGGGTTGGGTGGAGGAGTGGGGGGGGGGGTGGGGTAGGGAGGCCAGATCGTTGTCTGGTGGGGGGAAGAATTAATTCTATTCCGTCACATTTCTAATTCTGATCATTCCTGGTATAAATGCTACTCAGATTATTTCTCACTTGCCATGAATATTGTTTTTTTTTCCCCCTACATCACCAAGTTCAGAAGTAGAAATGATCTTATTACCATTTCCCAAATTATCTTCTGAACTTGGAAATGCAGTTCTTAGAATTTACTGCAAGTTGGCTGTTGTTGAACACAATTGCAACAGTTGTTAAATCAAATAACAGTTATTTGCACACACACCAAAATGTTTCATTACACAGCTTCAATAAAGGATGTGTACCTGGCTGGATTTTGCAAGTACAGACAGCAGAGGGAAGGGATTCCACAGCGATAGTAGTGCGTGTGCACTTAGTTAGTGAGACTGTCAAAGTATTCAGCTGTAAGTATGTGAAATATACCGGGAGGGAGGCCAGATGGATCTTTGATGGGGGGTGGGGCAGGCGCAGGGGGGTCCGCTGCCACTCTGTGATCCCCTGCCCCCTTTCTCCCCCACTGATCGCCCACAATCGGTCTGGGTAGTGGGGGGTGCGGTGGCGGGGGTTGGTGGTGAAGTGGGTGGATAAGGGGGACAGTTAGGTTTGGGGGTGGGACGACGTCAGTGGGGGGCCATCGCTCCTGCTTTTTGCTCCCGGGCTGTTTTATCCAGAAGTGATGTGACAACAGCGTGTTTTTCAAATTTATTTTCCTCACTGCGCACGCGCAGTTCAGAGCTCCGATCGTTTCGGGCACGCAAGTCCCATCACAGACATCACCTCCACCCCATCACAGGCTTTCCCCTCGTTTTTCTACCAGTTGCTGTTTTCTTAACCAAATGTCTACCTCTGTTGTGACTGCACCTTTTATTCTACTGTCAAGTCTACTATATGGCACTTCCTTTTTTTTAAGTTTATTTATTCATCACAAGTTGGCTTATATTAACACAGCAATGAAGTAACTGAGAAAATCCCCTAGTCACCACATTCCGGCGCCTGTTTGGGTACACTGAGGGAGAACTTAACGTGGCCAATGCACCCTAACCAGCCTTGTCTTATGGAGTGTGGGAAGAAGCCAAAGCATTCTGAGAGTACTCAAGCAGACATGGGGAGAATGCGCAGACTCTGCACAGCCAGTGCCCCAAGCGAGAAACAAACCTAGGTCCCTGGCTCTGTGGGGCAGTAGTGCTAACCACTGTGCCATCGTGCCACTCAAATTTTCAGATATCTTTTGGAACATCAGTTGCACTACCCTCATTTATTGCCTCTGTCACCTCATCACAAAGTTCCATCAAGTTAGCTCTATACAATTTGCCTTAATTAATCCTTGCTGGTTTTCCATAATTAATTCAAAATTTTCCAAGTCACTGTTAATTTGTCAAAGCTTCCCTGTCATCAAGAGTTAAACCGACTCGTCAATAAAAACTGGATTTAGCCTTGCGCCCTTTTTTGAACAAGCAGTTCCAGTCGCAATTCTCCAATCCCCTGGAATCTTGCTTTCTAAAGAGGACTGGAAATAAATTATGGCCAATGCCTCGGCAACATCGACTCCTCCCTCAATTTCCTTGGATGTATCTAGACATTGGAGATTTTGAGCACACCCAGCCTTTCGAATGCTTCCTCCTTTCAATTTTTAGCTCATCCTTCTCTTTCACAATGACTTTCATGGCATCTTCTTCCTTGTTAAAGGCAGACAGAAAATAATCATGCAGTTGAGGTCTTGTGGCACAGTGGTAGCATCCCTATCGCTGGGCCTGGAGCTCTGAGTTCAAGTCCTGTGACAGGACTTGTTGGCCACAGAAGGAGCGTTCATAATACAGTTCAATGGGTTGATAATCAGCTGGGGAACTCTTCCCCCACTATTCCCCAAAAGGGGCAAAATCAGTGTGAATGTGAACATGTCCTTCAAAAAACTCACTGGGCCCAATTTTACCATTGCATCGCTCCCGTTTTCGGGGACGAAAATGTGGTAAAGTCGGGTGTGAGGCCATTAACGTGATCCATGCCCTCAGCCATGCAGATGGCCACTTTACCGAGACCCGGGGATGGCCACGATTCAATTCGCGCCCAAAATGGGCGCAACATTTAAATGGAATGAATGATCTGCCCAGCCAACTTTATCAGCATTTCCCCCCTTACCGCTGCGTTCGCCAATCCAGAATTGCGCCAAAATGGTCGTGCTAAATAAAAGTCTGTTTCGGGCACTTTAGCTGCTGAAGAGGTAAGTACAGAGCTTCCAACAGCTCTCTGACTCAGATCGCTGGTGGGGGCAGAGGCGGGTCAGATCACTCTCTGGTAGGGGGTTTGAGGGGGTGGGGAAGGGCACTTAGTTGCCTGGGTTAGGGAGAGAGGCGGGTCAGCTGTACCAGTTGGTGGGGGAGGGGGAAGTGAGGCCACATCATTCTCTCGGAGTGGGGGAGGGGGGGGTGCAGATCATTCTTTGGGGGGGCGGACAGTGATCTCTGCCGGGGCTATCAATCCTGCTTTTCTCTCCTGGGTGCCTTCTCTGCTTTCTGCGGCTCGGGGGCGCTTTTTCAAATCTTTTGGTAACTGCACATGCGCAGTTCAGAACTCCCAACATTCCGGCCATGCTTAGTCCCGTCCACAGCGCGATTCAGACTCGCAATTTTTTTTTCAGGCTGACTGAGCATTGGGGGGTGTGGGGGGGGGTGGTGAGGGGTGGCGGTGGGGGGGGGGGGGGGGGGGTGAGGGGGGGGGCGGTGAGGGGTGGGGGGGGGTGGGGTGCCTGAAAGCAGGTTTCCAAGTCGATCTGAATTGCGCCCAGATTCAGCACTTAGAATTAAAATGAGAAAATTGGGCCCATTACATAGCTCAACCATGCATTCTGCCCCCATGCCGACACATCCCTCCTATTACTATTAAAATGTTTATATAAAGACTTCTGGAATATCCTTTATATTGTTTGCCAGAATCTTCACACATTTTTCTTACTATCTAATTTCCCTTTTTACATTACCCCTGAACTTTTTATATGCAGTCTACTTCTCATTAGTATTAGCAACCTGATGTATACACAGCTAGTTTCTGCTTCATCTTACTCTCCATCTCTTTCATACTTAAACTTTGGTTATCCTAGCTGCTAAATCTTTCATCCCAATACACCTGGGATAGGACCAGCCTAACTCTTCAAAGTAGTCTATGATTATTCTAGGTTGCTGCTCATCCCTTAACATAGCTAAGTTCAATCTGATGATATTATGATCACTGCTCCCTAAATGTCCCCTAATTAACGTTGGATTTATTTGGCCCACCTCATTCCCCACAACCAGACTTAGCAATGGCTCCTTCAGCATTGGGAAGGAAACAAAGTGATCTGAGGCGTTCTCCTGGGGACATTTGAGAAATGTCTGACTCTCTTTGCCTCTTACACAATTACTATCCCAGTCTATATTAAGATAACTGAATTCTCCCATCATCATAATTCTATCATTCTTCTATTTCTGTAACTTCCCTGCAAGTTTATTTATGCGTATCTTTTCCACATTTAGCGACCTATGTAATACACCCATAGTAAATCTGTTATTTCCTAACTCTAACAGAATAGATTCCATCTTTGGTCACTCTTCTTTCTAGCACTGTAATATTCTTCCAAATCAACATTGCTACTCCTCCTTCTATCTTCCCATTGCTAGCTTTTTTGGGTACATCAGCCAGAATCTTATTGCTCCACCAGCCATGGGAATAGGAGTGGGTGAGGGGTGGAACATAGGAAGATCCATTGACCTCGGGCCGGATTCTACTTGTCAGGATGAGCAAGGCCGTAAAATCCTGCATCTCATCTCCAGGGATCCTGCACTATGTTCAGACAAGTCTCCATTATTATCGCAATGTCATTATTTATAATTGCTGGAGATTCCAGAGCACTCCCTGAAGGTTGACAATCTTGTTCCCGTTGACCAAATATAGGAAGTTCATAGAGTAGTGGCAGAACTTTTCCGTCTGCCCGCCACGGGAATAGTAGTGAGTGCGACACGGACCATGCAAAGGTCTGTTGATCTCGGGTGGGATTTTCTGTTCTTGGAAATCCAGGGGCCCAGGGTAATGCCCTGGGCACCCAGATTCGAATCCCACTACTGCAGATGGTGAAATTTAAATTAAATAAAAATCTGGAATTAAAATTCTAATGATGACCCATGAAACCATTGTCGATTGTTGTAAAAACCCACTAATGTCCTTTGGGAAAGGAGATCTCTTGTCCTTCCCTAGAGTGGCCAACATATGACTCCAGAGCCTCAGCAATGTGGTTGACCCTTAACTAGTAATGGGCCTAGTCAGCTATGCCCATATCCCATGAGCAAATAAAAATAATCTGGCTGTGATGCTTCCCTTGGTCAAATGCCCTTTAGGTATTTATTTTCTCCTCATGTGCGGAGATGCAATCAGACTATTCAAACAAACCCAAATTTGAATCACAAACTTGAAAGGAGTGAAGGAAAAAAGATGAAGAAAATAGACTGCAAGACGCAACTATGCATATGTATTAACAATTATACCTTAACAGCTACAAGACCATTATGTTGTTTTGCCTAATCAACAAACATTTAAAGAAATACTGAGAAAAATATGTTTTCTAATTAACTTAATTTCCATATGTAAATTTGACCTAATTATCATGCATTCAGTATTTGAGACATTTTTCATATTACAGATACCCATTTTTTAATTAGCACAACGTGCATCTGCAAATTAGATCTAATTAGTAAAATTAATTTACCATGCCACCCCATCTAATTAATGTGGAAATGATTATGTAAAGGAGGTAATTTTTTTGCCCTTCCTTGTTCTTACACAATGTCCTGTCACAAACGGAAAGTAAAAATATAATCCGATTCGTACTTCTATTTGTCTTTTGTATTTTTCAAGCCTTTTATTCATTTTCTCATTAATAATGTTGAAGTTTGTACATTTTGAAATGCTCAGAATCTTACCCGGCCTCAGGGGATTAAAGCTTCATCTCTATGTGGTGCTATGTAGCCTTCCACGGAATGAACTCCAGCCCCCTCAGATTTGTACTAAATTAATAATGGGGCCTCGGTGTAGAGCTGTTGCTTTTGCAATACTAATAGGCATGGAATTAACAGTCTCCTTCCAAGAGGCTGCTCCAGGAAGGTGGACACAATCAGCTGGCTAATTTCACCAAGGTAAATCAGCCAGATACAGGAGAAATGCATCACAACTCATGTGCTGTTTTAATGGGTGGAGTACTTAAAAATGCTGCCTGCATTTTAAGATATATAACAGAATTTTTTTTTAGCCATATCTAATCAAAGTCCAATTCAAAGTCTTCTCAAACAGTGAGACATTACAGGTCCAGGCTGACTAGACAGGCAAGTCTCTTCCTGTCTTGGGCTAGATCTACATGATCCAAGCTGATAGGAGCAGGCATTGCACCCCACCCCCCAACCCCCACCCCCCAAGTGCTTGATCTCAATTGCATCTTAGCCAAAAGGCCTAGATGTCATTTTCAAATGAAGCCCTAGTGTAACTTCATTGACTACAATCCAGTGCAGGAATACAAAACCGCACTTGATCTTAGCTAAGACATATAATGGAATATTAATGCTGTTCCTGGAAATGAAACACACTCATGAAGATTAAAGGAGCATATCAGCCCTGCTACCCTCTCCTACCCATTTAGATAATGCTATGTAAACCATTTGAGAATTCAAAATTGGCAAACCAGCCTTCCTTGACTTGAACGTTTAAACCTCATTCAGACCAAATGAGATTAACTATATGTCATTCCTTCTCTTCATCACTAAGAGTGTTATCACACGCACAAGTACACACAGTCAGAACATTTCTTTAACTACAAGTAATGGCTAAAATGCTATCAGTGTGCTTCTTGAAATTTTAAACTTTTCAAAGGTATTTGTACAGTTCCTTCTCTCCCCGAATCATTGGAACAAGGGTGAACCATTTAACCCCTCAAATCTTTTCCACTATCCAATTCAAGTAAGGGTAAATTGTATGTTAATTCCATCAGATTCTGAAGTAGCCCATGTCCATATGGAGCAAAGACCTGGACAATATCCCAGCTTGTACTGGTAAGTGACAAGTAACATATGCTCAACACAAATGATAGATAATGACCAATAAAAGAGAATTTAATCACCTCCCCTTGACATTCAATGGCACATCTGTCACTGAATCCCCCACTAACAACATGCTGAGGGTTACCATTCATCAGAATCGGAACTGCACCATCCATATAAATACTATGGCTGTAAGAGTAGATCAGAGGCTGGGAATTATGTGGGTTGTAACTCATCTCCTGACTCCCCAAAGCCTGCCTACTATTTACAAGGCAAAAGTCTGTGATGGAGCACTCATCATTTGGCTGGTTCAGAGTGGTTCCAATAACACTCAAAAATCTCAATACAATCTAGGACAAAAGCAAGCCATTTGATTGGCACATCATCCACCACAATAAACATTTACTTCCTCCATTACCAATGCACAGTAGCAGCAGTGTGTACCATCTACAAGATGCACTGTAGCAACTCGCCAAGGCTCCTTCAACAGCACCTTCCCTATCTTCTATCCCTTCCACCTAGAAGGGCAAGGATGGCAGATGAACACTACCACCTGGAAGTTCCCCTTCAAATCACACACAATCCTGACTTGGAACTGTCGCGAGGTCAAAATCCTGGAACTCCCTTCCTAACAACACTGTGGGTGCTGTCGTGAAGGGAATACAAGACATGTGGATACAAGACATGGTTCTAGAAGACAGCACACCATGACCTTCCCAATTAGGGATCACAACATATGCTGGCCGAGTAATATCCTGTGCACAAATACACACAAAAATCTATCTGCCTTGGTTCATAACCCTTGATCTTTTTGTCAGCAAAAATATTGCTTTGAAATTTTCAATTTAATTAGTCTCAGCAAGTAAAAAGGATCAAGAGCTTCAAGTTTTTAGGTATCCAGATCACCAACAACCTGCTCCCCCCCCTGCCCCCCATGACGATACTATAGTTAAGAAAGTCCACCAACACCTCTATTTTCTCAGAAGACTAAGGAAATTTGGCATGCCAGCTACAACTCTCATCAACCTTTACAGATACACCATAGAAAGCATTCTTTCTGGTTGTATCACAGCTTGGTATGGCTCCAGCTCTGCCCAAGGCCGCAAGAAACTACAAAAGGTTGTGAATGTAGCCCAAACCATCACACAAACCAGCCTCCCATCCATTGACTCTGTCTACACTTCCCGCTGCCTCGGAAAAGCAGTCAGCATAATTATGGATCCCATGCACCCCGGACATTGTCTCTTCCACCTTCTTCCATCAGGAAAAAAATACACAATTCTGAGATCACGTACCAACCGACTCAAAAACAACTTCTTCCCTGCTGCCATCAGACTTTTGAATAGGATTACCTTGTATTAAGATGATCTTTCTTTACACTCTAGCTATGATTGTAACACTACATTCTGAACTCTCTCCCTTCCTTCTCTATGAACAGTGTGCTTTGTCTGTATAACACACAAGAAACAATACATTTCACTGTAGGCTTATACATATGACAATAATAAATCAAATCAGATCAAATCATCAGCTAATTTAGATTCAGAGTTGTAGACTTAAACTAGCCATGGTGTGAGGAAGTGCTTCCTGACACCATCTCTGACTAGCCTAGTTTTAACTTTAAGTTCAGGGTCACTTGTGTCAAAACCTGGTCAAGACGCCAAGTATTTGTCAGTGACTCAGATCAATTGATACCTGATCCCTTAACAAGAGGAATGACTGTGTGTGATGGTGACCAATTCTCACCAGCACTGCAGTATGTGCAAGCATAAAATGAATCAATGGATTTATTCCAATGATGATCAAATACTTGGGCTTGCATTTGAACTTATGTTGAACAAAAGCAGGATCGTTGACAAAAGACTGAATCAAGGCACCAACAGGTCAGCCATGAATTTATTGAATGGTGGAACAGGCTCGGGGGCCCATAAGGCCTACTTCTGAACCTATTTTGTACATTCATATCCTAGTATCAGATAATTAACTGTCTCATTCTTTCTACAAGTTCACAAAGTAATTTATTAACAAGCCTCACTTGCACCGCCATGCTGTGCATGCTTTCGATGTCCACTCATGGAGCCCCAAACCAACTGAGCAAAAAGATACGCTTAAGAGGTAAGAGCTCTCATTCTTGCGTACACATCCCTCCATAAGTCTTGTCCATCCCTCTCCCTGTAATTACTTCCTGTGTTTCTCCAATTCTGGCCTCTTGCACATCCTTGAATTGCTTCAACCCTTCACAGTTGGCCATACCTTCAGCTCCCTGGCCTCTAAATCCCATCCCTAAACCTCTCCACCTCTCTGACTTTAAAATATTCCTTAAAACCTTTATCTTTGATCAAGCTTTCAATCCCTTCTCCTATAATTGCCTTACGTGTCCAAAATCAGTCCTGTGAAGCAGCTTGGAGCATTTTACTGTGGTAAAGGCACAAGTCATTATTGTGGTTGGTTCTGTTATCTGCAGCTATGCAGGTCACTGAGGTTAAGCTTTGCACTGAACTGTGAGTTTACACGTCCATTCCTCAGGTTTTATAACATGAGGTGTAGACTTTGTGTGAAGGTGGTGATGAAGAGTGAGGTGGTGTTGTTGCGTTCAGTTGTGTTGTGTGATTATGTGAGTCTGTTTACTATTGACGCTCACTCTGCTTGATGGGCTAAGCTTGCATATGGACTCAGAGAACCTGGCTGGCTAAGCTCGGGTGTGGAATCAGAGAAAAATAAACATTGAAAGGCAGAGCTGTAGACATGGAACTGACATTTTAAAGCACTATAAACACCTGTGACACTTTTTTATTCATTTGTGGAACATGAGCATTGCTGGTTGGCCAACATTTATTGCCCATCCCCAGTTTCCCGAGGGTGGTTAAAAATCAACCACATTGCTGTGGCTCTGGAGTCGCATGTTGGTCAGACCAGATAAGGATGGCAGATTTCTTTCCATAAAGGATTTCAGTCAACCAGATGGGTTTTTCTAACAATTGACATTGGTTTCATGGTCATCAGTAAATTCTGAATTCCAGATTTTTTTTATTGAATTCAAATTCTGTCAAGTACCATGGCAGTATTTGAACCCGGGTCCCCAGAGCATTAGCAGAGTTTCTGGATTAATAATCTAGTGATAATACCACTGGGCCATCACCTTCAACTGAAGAACAGCCCATGGTATCTTGGTTTAGATGTGTTTGAGCCAAACAAGCTGTCCCACTCGGCCACTGCCTCCCAGCAATTAGTGTAATCTCTGGATTGCTTTTATATAAAATACACAGTAGTGTGGTGGGGGAGTGCAGGGTTAGTAACTATCCAACTTTGTCATTTTCATTGTGATGAAGTTGAGGTGTGCACATTCTGGAGCATTTATACTCATTCATGATTTTCACCTTGAGAAAAAGGAGCTCAATTTGAGGTATCCAGTTCCCATTCGACAAGTGAATCCCTGAAAGTCCCCTATGCACTTGATAGGAAGTCCCTGAAACAGCATAACATGGATCCAAAACAAGATGACTTTTGTTTCGAAAAGAGTTATTGTAATTTACCAATGGTTATAGATTCTTAGAGGTTTACAGCATGGAAACAGGCCCTTTGGCCCAACTTGTCTATGCCACCCTTTTTCTTGTAAGCCCTAACCTAGTCCCAATTACCCGCATTTAGCCCATATCCTCTATACCCATCTTACCCATATAACTGTCGAAGTGTTTTTTAAAAGACAAAATTGTATCCCACCTCTACTACTACCTCTGGCAGCTTGTTCCAGACACTCACCACCCACTGTGTGAAAAAGTTGCCCCTCTGGGCACTTTTGTATCTCTCTCCTTTTACCTTAAACATATGCCCTCTAGTTTTAGATGTCTCTACCTTTGGAAAAAGATGTTGACTATCTAGCTGATCTATGTCCCTCATTATTTTATAGACCTCTATAAGGTCACCCGTCAGCTTCCTACGCTCCAGGGAAAGAAGTCCCAGTATATCCAACCTCTCCTTATAACTCAAACCATCAAGTCCCCTTAGCATCCTAATAAATATGTTCTGCACTTTTTCTAGTTTAATAATATCCTTTCTATAATAGGGTGGCCAGAACTGCACACAGTATTCCAAGTGTGGCCATACCAATGTCTTGTACAACTTCAACAAGACATCCCAATTCCTGTATTCAATATTCTGACCAATGAAACCAAGAATGCTGAATGCCTTCTTCACCAGTTTTTCATCTGTGACTCCAATTTCAAGGAGCTATGCACCTGTACCCCTAGATCTCTTTGTTCTGTAACTCTCCCCAACACACTACCATTAACTGAAATAAGTCCTGCCCTGGTTCAATCTACCAAAATGCATCACCTCACATTTACCCACATTAAACTCCATCTGCGATTCATCCACCCACTAGCCCAATTGATCAAGATCAATTGTGAATCCTTTGAATCAAATCTGAATATTGTACAGAAAATATCCACTAGTTGTATAATAGTGTACTATTATCAGATTAAGGGACGGATTTTTATGGCCAGTCCTGTTGGCGCTATAGTGGCACGGTGGGTGACACTGCTGCCTCACAGCGCCAGAGTCCCGAGTTCAATTCCAGCCTTGGATGACTGCCTGAGTAGAGTTTGTACATTCTCCCTGTATCTGTGTGGGTTTCCTCCAAGTGGTCCCGTTTCCACCCACAGTCCGAAGATGTGCAGGTTGGCCACGCTAAATTGCCCCTTAGTGTCGGGGGATTGGCAAGGCAAATACATGGGGTTACAGGGTAGGGCCTGGATGGGATTGTTGTCAGTACAACCTTAATGGGCTGAATGGCCTCCTTCTGCACTGTTGGGATTCTATGATTCCATCTTCCAGTTCCATCAATGTCAATGGAGTTTTTAGCAGCTCACCCCATCTTCTGCATACAGCTCCCCCATCCCCCACCACCGACCCCCCAAAAATGGGGTTAGAAAATCTGCCCATGAAGTATGTTACCTAGTCAAGAGAAAACTATTGTGGGGATTGTATGAATCCCCATGGTGGCACAATGGTTAGTACTGCTGTATCAGGGACCAGGTTTGATTCCTGGCTTGGGTCACCATCTATGTGGAGTCTGCACATTCTCCCCATGTCTGCATGGGTTTCCTCCGGGTGTTCCAGTTTCCTCCCAAACTCCAAAGATTCGAGTTAGATAGAGTTAGGTAGATTAGAGTTAGACAGGGTCAGATGGATTGGCCATGCTTAATTGAGCCTTAGTGTCAGGAGATTAGCAAGGTAAATACGCGGGGTTACAGGGATAGAGCCTGGGTGGGATTGTGGTCAGTGCAGGCTCGATGGGCCAAATGGCCTCTTTCTGCACTGTAAGGATTCTTTGATTCTAAAAAATTGTTTTGATTTATCTGAGGGAGCATGATGGAGTTAGATAAGGAGAGAGGAGGCTCATGCAAGGGTTAAGCACTGGCACCGAACTGTTGGGCAGGATGGCCTGTTTTGTTGCTGTACGTTCTATGAAATTAATAGCAGCAACCAGGCGGAGGAATAAAAGTGAAGGGGAGGTTGGAATTCAAAGGTAGGAATTGATCAGATTTAAGTAAATTGCATGTTCCCTCGGGTTACCTATCATGATCAACCGGGTTGTGTTAGATCAGGACTGAAATAATGAGGGGAGACATGAGTTACAGTAACAGAGCAATGTTCTTCATTTGTTTGCATTCAATACATTGATTTTTGGTTCTCTCCTGGCTGTAGTACAGGTTTGTCATATAAAACACTGCCAATCTGTTCACGTTTGCTTCCCTGAAAAGCCAACATTGTTACACTTATAACAACAAAATGTGCTGCGAATACTTTCAGCCTGAAATAAAAACGCAACATTATTGACCTGAGACATTAACCCTACCTCAACAATAGCAGCACGTGGCATTTATATAGCCCTTTCTAACATTGTGAAATATCCTGCACAGTCTTGGCTCAGTGGGAAATGCTTTAACCTACTAAACAAGAGGCTGTGGATTCACAGAGTCATTGTATAGAATCCCTACAGTGCAGAGGAGGCCATTTGGCCCATTGCAACAGGCGGCACGGTAGCACAGTGGTTAGCGCTGCTGCTTCACAGCTCCAGGGACCTGGAGTTCGATTCCCGGCTCGGGCCACTGTCTGTGTGGAGTTTGCACATTGTCCTCTTGTCTGCGTGGGTTTTCCTCCAAGTGCTCCGGTTTCCTCCCACAGTCCAAAGGTGTCAGGGTTAGGTTGATCTCAGTGAAAGAGAGTTACAAAAACTCAGAAACCTCGGAGAGAAAATCTCCAAAAATGCTGCCTCGTAGCTCCAGCGACCTGGGTTCGACTCCCAGCTTGGCTCACTGTCGGTGCGGAGTCTGCACATTCTCTCCGTGTCTGCATAGGTTTCCTCCAGGCGCTCTGTTCCCTTGCACAGTGGATTGGCCGTGGTAAATTGACCTTTATCTCCCAAGATGTGGAGGTTAGGGAGATTAGTGGGGTAAATACTTGGGGTTACGGGGAACAGGTCTGGGTGGGATTGACCCTTCGTGTCAGGGAGATTACGTGAGGTCACAAGGATTAGGACTGGGTGGGATTGTTGTTGGTGGAGACTCGATGGGATGAATGGCCTCCTTCTGCACTCTAGGGAATGTATGATTTTATGATAGCAAAGTCACATTTCACGCTTGGCCAAGCTAAATTTCCCCTTAGTGTCCCAGGATGTGGAGGTTAGACAGACTAACAGGTAAATGTATGGGGTATGAGGATCAGGCCTGTGTGGGATTGTTGTTGGTGGAGACTCAATGGGCCAAATGGCCTTCTTATGCACTGTAGGATTTCTATTATGGTGGTATCCTTCTTAAATGGGAGAACCCTTATTTTTGAACTGTGTCACTTAGTTCTAATCTCTCCCACAAAGGGAAATATCATCTCAGCATCCACCCTATCATGGCCCCTCAAGATCTTATATTTTTCAGTGAGTTCACCCTCATTCTTCTAAACTCCAATGGATAGAGGCACAGCCTATCCAACCGTTTCTTATCCCAGAGCACTAAGTTTTACTCTGTCATTTCAGTGATGTTGGTGTTGATTCAGGTTTTCAGCTATATGTTCGCAGGCATGTTGTCTGGAGTTTAGCAGAAGTGCCCAGAGACCCCCTTCACCATGGCAGCACAGCAGCACAATGTTTAGCACTGTTGCCTCACAGCGCCAGGGACCCAGGTTCAATTCCCGCTTCGGTGACTGTCTGTGTGGAGTCTGCACATTCTCTGCACAACCTACACTGCCATTTGAAGGACTGTGCACAACCTATTCATAGAATCCCTGCAGCAGGACGCCATTTGACCCATTGAGCCTTTACCAACAATCCCACCCAGGCCCTATCCCCATAACTCAATGTAATTATCCTGTTCGTCCCTCTGATACTCAGGGGCAATTTTATCATGGCCAATCCACCTAACCTGCACATCTTTCAGAGGAAACCGGAACAACTGAAAGAAACCCACATGGGGAAAACATACAAACCCCACATAGGCAGTAACCTGAGGCTGGAATCGAACTTGGGTCCCTGGCACCGTGAGGCAGCAGTGCTAACCATTGGACCACCGTGTCATGTTGGAAAAAAGCTATATTCTCAGCAGCAATGAAGCAGCATGCAAGGCATGGGTAGGAAATATGCTCCACAAGTTCAACAGCACAGGGGTCAGGCTTGCGGTGGCAATGGCAACTTGCAGGCATCAAGATCGCTGACGACAACAAATAAAACTAGCATTACAGTAGTGACTTGGTAATGTTAACTTATGCGGAGTGTTTTAAAGATGGCAACTGGAGCACTTCCATCCATCAGGTGATGGTATGTGCCTTTCAAACTATCTGAAGTAGTTTGTACCTGTAAATCAATCACTTATTCAAAAAACAGGCACGCCAACTTTTCAAGATCCTGTCAATAATTTTCTGTTGACTGGGCAGGTGGTTAGGTGAGCAATTGTTGCCTTAGAATGTAATTGCAGTAAAATAATATACATTATATAAAAATTACTAATAACCCTGACGCAATCGTTGTGAAGGTTAAGGAGAGATATAACAGAGGCTTTTCAAATCATGAAAGGCTTTGATGGGGTAAACAAAGAAAAACCATTTCCATTGGCAGCAGGGTCAGTCATCTAAGGGAACACATAATTAAGGTGATCGGCAAAAAGAAGAAAAGGCAAGATGAGGAGAAAATGTTTTACGCGATAAATTGTTATGATCGAGAATGCACTGCCTGAAAGAGTGGCGGAAGCAGATTCAACAGGAACATTCAACAGAGAATTGAGGCAGCCTGATGGCACAGTGGTTAGCACTGCTGCCTCATAGGGCTAGGGACCGGGGTTCAATTCCAGCCTCGGGTCACTGTCCGTGTGGAGTTTACACGTTCTCCCTATGACTGTGTAGGTTTCCTCCGGGTGCTCCAGTTTCCTCCCATACTCCAAAGATCATAGAATCCCTACAGTGCAGAAGGAGGCCATTTGGCCCATCGAGTCTGCGCTGACCACAATCCCACCCAGACTCTATTCCCATAAACCCACATATTGACCCTGCTAATCCCTTGACACTAAAAATCAAATTAGTGCGGCCAATCAACCTAACCCGCAAATCTTTGGACTTTGGTGGTTAGGTGGATTGACCACATTAAATTGCCACTTAGTGTCCAACGATGTGTAGGCTAAATTGATTGTGCAGAGTTAGGTGGATAGGGCAAATGGGTGGCTGGGCCTGAGTGAGACATTCTTTTAGACAATCAGTGCTTGTAGGACCAAATGGTCTCTTTCTGCCCTGTAGGGATTCTATGGTAATATCAGATAACCACTGGTTCCTTACATCTGTCACACACAGTTATCAACAATGAACTCCACACTTAATGTTTCTATTACTTTAATTACACAAAGAAAGGGCAGGAGAACTAACAAGCCTGATAGACTATTGTGAAGTGAATTACAAATATACCCACAATATGCTTGGATTTCTAAAAACAAAGAAAATTAAGAAATTAAGCTTCCAGGACTGAAATCAATAGATTTTTCCTTGGTATGGGTAACACGGGACATGAAACAAAGGCAGGTAAATGGCATTGAGATGTACATCAGCTACAGTCTAATCTGAATTGCTAGAGGGACTGAATGGTCTAACTCTTCTTCCTAGTTTTCATACGCATACATGGAATGAGAACACCTTTTGACCCATTTTACATTGAGCACATGTAAGCTACTTTCTTATTGATTCCCAAGAAGTCATCAAAAATGCTGAAGACAGTTTCTACAAAGACCTCTGCCATGCGCTCCTACCTGTTGCCAGGGTGGTCACATGTACATCAGGTTGATACAAACGCAGGAAGTGATACATCAGTAATGTGCTAGCTCTCCCCCAGCATAGGCGGACATACAAGAGTGGCTTAGGTTGTTTGATTTGGTTTATTATTTTCACATGTATTAACATACAGTGAAAAGTATTGTTTCTTGCGCACTATACAGACAAAACATGCCATTCATAGTGAAGGAAAGGAGAGAGTGCAGAATGTAGTATTAGTCATAGCTACGGGTGTACAGAAAGATCAATTTAATGCAAGATAGGTCCATTCAGAAGTCTGATGGTAGTAGGGAAGAAGTTGTCCTTGAATTGTTTGATATGTGACTTCAGAATTTTGTATCTTTTTCCAGACAGAAGAAGGTGGAAGGGAGAATGTCTGGGATACATGGAGTCCTTGATTATGCTGACTGCTTTGCCAAGGCAGCGGGAAGTATAGACAGAGTCAATAGATGGGAGGCTAGTTTGCATGATTGGGCTACATTCACAATCTTTTGCAGTTCCTTGTGGTCTTGGGCAGAGCAGGAGCCATACCAAGCTGAACCCTTCTTCTTGTTAGTCCCTTGTCATCAGTCTATACAACCCCAACGCCCTGGTGTTAGGAGCTGGCTAAGATGGCACAGGACTTCACTACATCAATCCACCCACCTTTGATGAAAACACTGTCTGTTGGATTTACACATTCTCCGCGTGTCTGTGTGGGTTTCCTCTGGGTGCTCTGGTTTCCTCCCATGGTCTGAAAGATGTGCTGGTTAGGTGCATTGGCCCAAACAGGTGCCGGAGTGTGGTGACTAGAGGAATTTCACAGTAATTTCATTTTGCAGTGTTAATGTAAGCCTTATTTGTGACTAATAAATAAGTAAACTTTAGAAACCCTAGAATGCAGAAGGAAGCCACTCGGCCCATCAAATATGCACGGACAACAATCTCACCCAGAAGCTATCCCGTAACCTCACATATTTACCTAAGCCCTCTAACCTATGCATCTTGGAACACTAAGGGGCCATTTAACATGGCCAATCAACCTAACCTGCACATCTTTGAACTGGAGTTGTGCCAGCCTCTTTAATAAATCGAAAAAGGTACAAGCGTACCTATTATTAAACTTATTGGGCTCTGAGGTGGTCAAAAGTATTAGATTATTTGCATCTTTTTTATTCTTCCAAGTAAAATGGACAATTTCCCACATCTACTCCATTTCCCAGATCTTTACCCGTTCACTGAACCTCTCCATATCCTTGTATCCACTTCAGAATTACTATTGTAGAATCATAGAATCCCTATAGTGCAGAAAGGGCCATCAAGTCTGCACTAACTGTCTGAAAAAGTGTCTTACCCAGCCTCTCCCCCACCCTATTCCTGTAACCCTGGACACTTACCATGGCAAATCCGCCTAACCCGCACATTCTACCAGCCTTTGTGTTATTAGCAAAACTAGTAACCATGCCCTTGGTCCCTTCATCCAAGCCATTTATGTCAATTGTAAAAGGTTCAGACCCCAGCATTGATCCCGGTGGTGACCTCTGGTTACATCTTGCCATGATGTGGAGATGCCAGTGTTGGACTGGGGTAAACACAATAAGAAGCCTCACAACACCAGGTTAAAGTCCAACCAGCTTATTTGATAGTAAACCCACAAGCTTTCAGAAATGCAGTTCCTTCGAACAGCCACATCTGACAAACTGGTTGGACTTTAACCTGGCGTTGTGAGACTTCTTACATCTTGCCAGGCAGAAAATGACCCATTTATGCTTACTTCTTTGTGCACCAACATATTGTTTACTCTTTAATAAGATGCAATCATCTTTTAAGTTTATAATTGTTTCTTTACTTACTTTATATCAGTGTAGACCAGTTGTGTATTAGCCTGTGTGTGGACTCTGTCTCATAAGTTCATAAGTTCATAAGATATAGGAGCAGAATTAGGCCATTCAGCCCATGATTTAATCATGCCTGATATGCTCCTCATCCACATTTTCCTACCTTCTCCCCATAACCTTTCAACCCATTACCAATTAAAAACCTGTCTAACTCCTCCTTATATTTACTCACTGTCCCAGCATCCACCACACTTTGGGGGAGTGAATTCCACAAATTCACAACCCTTTGGGAGAAGTAGCTTCACCTCAACTCTGTTTTAAATTTGTTACCCTTTATCCTCAGGCTAAGTCCCCTCATCCTAGAATGCCCCACAAGAGGAAGCATCCACTCCACCTCTACTTATCCATACTTTTTAATCATCTTGTACACCTCAATTTGATCTCATGGTACTAACAAGTGTGTCAAAAACTGTACTGAGGGTTCAAAACACAAAGCATGATGGTTAATTTAGTCAAGTGAAAGTGTTGCTGGAATCAGTAAGCTCTGTAAACAAGTGTAAACAGTGGGAGGTTCATGCCAGGAAGGTAAACAGACTAAACTTCGTTAACTTAGCATTCATGTCACGAGGGCTAGAATACAAGAGCAGGGACGTACTTCTGAGGCTGTATAAGGCTCTGGTCAGACCTCATTTGGAGTATTGTGAGCAGTTTTGGGCCCCATATCTAAAGAAGGATGTGCTGGCCTTGGAAAGGGTTCAGAGGAGGTTTCACAAGAATGATCCCTGGAATGAAGAGCTTGTTGTCTGAGGAACGGTTGAAGACTCTGGGTCTGTACTGATTGGAGTTTAGAAGGATGTGGGGGATCTTATTGAAACTTACAGGTTACTGCAAGGCCTGGAAAGAGTGGACGTGGAAAGGATGTTTCCACTAATCGGAAAAAAAAACTAGAACCTGAGGGTGCAACCTCAGGCTGAAGGGACGATTCTTTAAAACAGAGATGAAGAAGAATTTATTCAGCCAGAGATAGGTGAATCTGTAGGATTCTTTGCCGCAGAAGGTTTTGGGGGCCAGGTCACTGAGTGTCTTTAAGACAGAGATAGATAAGTTCTTGATTAATAAGGGGATCAAGGGTTATGGGGAAAAGGTAGAAGAATGGGATGAGGAAAGTATCAGCCATGATTGAATGGCAGAACAGACTCAATGGGCCGAATGGCCTAATTCTGCTCCTACGTCTTATGGTCTTATGGTTAAGGGATAATAAATATGCCGCCTTGATGACAATGCTGAAGATAACAATGTGGAATCAAGCCGGCTGTAGAATTTTGAGTGTGACCTTCAAAAGAACCCTGGCCAGACAACATCTGGTGAAAGCATGGAGATGTACCTAAATGCACTTAAAAACCAATGAAATGAACTAAAAACAGGCTTTACCTCATACGGCACAGGGACATAGCAAAACAAGATGTAAAGGAAGAGTCCACTAGAGTCACGGTCATTGCAATGGGTTAGAATAATTTGGTCAATTGCTCTGAAGCCACCAATGGAATTTGTCATCAGGTTGACCACCGAGACGGTTATTGGTTTTTAGGAAAGTTAAGCAACTGGTATTTGTGTGAGTATTAGTGGTTTAATAAGGGTGTATTACCTCTGCTGAAACTTCACCCAGGTTGTCGTATCAGCAATATCCAGGGTACAGGCAAAACATTCTTTAGGCTAGTTGGAGGATTTTACACTCTGCTTCCCCCTTTCTCTCTTGTGGTACGGTGGCATAGTGCTGAGTGCTGCTGCTTCACAGTGCCAGGCGCCCGAGTTTGATTCCTGCCTTGGGTGACTGTGCGGAGTCTGCACGTTCTCCCTGTATCTGTGTGTGTTTCCTTTGGGTACTCCAGTTTCCTCTCACTGTCCGAAAGTGTTGGTTAGGTGCAATGGCCATGCTAAATTCTCCTTCAGTGTACCCAAAACAGGTGCCAAAGTGTAGCAACTAGGGGATTTTCATAGTAACTTCATTGCAGTGTTAATGTAAGTCAACTTGCAACACCATAAATAAACGTTTTCAATTTCTTTATCTTAAAGTCTTCAGGATCTTTCAGTGGCTGAATACTGAGATCATTATAGTTGAACCTTGAAGGATGCACCTCAATAAGTTGAATACCTTTTACAAAGAACAGGAACAGGTCCTTCGGCCCGCCAAGCCTGTGCTGATCATGATGTACTAACTAAACAAAAGAAAATCTTCTACCATACTCGGTCTGTTTCCCTCTATTCTCTCCTTATTTATGTACTCATCCAGATTCCTCTTAAATGTTACTACTGTGCCTGCTACTGTGCATCTCCTCTGGCAGTGCGTTCCAGGCACCCACCACTCTCTGCATGAAAAACTAACCCTGCACATCTCCCTTAAGCTTTCCTCCTCTCACCTTGAACCTGTCCCCTCTTATAATTGATACTTCACCCTTGGTAACAGTCTCTGATTATCCACCTTGTGTACGTCTCTCATAATTTTGTAGGCCTCTGTCAGGTGTCCCTTCAGCCTCCATCTTTCCAGTGAAAATAGTCCTTGTTTATTCAACCTCTTATCATAATCAACATCCTTTAGACCAGGCAACATCCTGGTGAACCTTCTTTGCACTCTCTCTAAAGCCTTCTGGTAACGCGATGACCAAAACTGCACTCAATACTCCAAATGCAACCGAACCAAGATTTTATACAGCTGCAACATGATTTTGTCACCTCTTGTACTCAATGCCCCAGCTGATGAAGACAAGCATGCCATATGCCTTCTTAATCACCTTGGCCACTTGCGTTACCACTTTTAGGGAACTGTGGACCTGCATGCCCAGATCCCTCTGTATGTTAATGTTAAAGGTAAATTTCTTACCTTTGACTTTCTGATGGTTATGTAGCAGAAAGCAAGACAATCATCTCCTCGTCTTGCCCCCTCCCCAACAACAATGCCCATTGCCACAACAAGCCCCCACTTGACGAAGGGTCATCGAGACTTGAAAGCTTGGCCCTATTCTGTCCCCACAGAAGTCTCACAACACCACGTTAAAATCCAGCAGGTTTATTTGATAGCAAACGCCTCTAGCTTTCAGAGTACCGCTCCTTCGTCAGGTGAGTGGGGAGTTCTGATCACAGACAGATGCTGTCAGACCCGCTGAGATTTTCCAGCATTTTCTGCTTTTGCCCTGCCTGCTACCAACTTGACCCACATGCAACAATTACAGATATTGCAGTGACTGGGCTGAGCCCCACTGACTTTAGGAATTTAATAAGTAAATGCTGCTTGTCAAATGTGAGGAGCCGAGAGGATCTAAAGTGTCAGGGTCAAAAATATGATATGCAACCAGTCTAAGAGAAAATAACCAGTGAGCTTACTTCTATTACTACCAGTGCCTGTCAGACTCCAAGCAGGGGCAACTACAGGGCATCTACTAGACAGCTATGTTTGATGTTGCTTCTCAAATTGCCACAATGAGAAGTCTCACAACATCAGCCTCAAACACAGCCATCAGAGTGTGAGGAGAGCAATTGGAGGATGTGGGTCTAGAGGAGACCATGATGTATAATAATAAAGGGACGGAGGGGTGTTCAGGATGAATAGTAGAGGGTGAGAAGGGAGTTAATGACACTGTAAAGGAGGTCCGGAAAGAGATGAGAAGTGAGTAAGGAAATCAGCTCCTTTCGTGTTTCGCCCAAACAGTTGAAAGGAATGGAGGTCCCGTAATCGATGAATCACTAATCGCATTCAGCACCCTCTCACACCCGTGTTCAGATGCGAAACGAGTATCGATTTCTTTTGCCCTGGTTTGGCAGATTCTCTGTTTCCATCAGCAGCGGTGTAGCTCAAAAGGGCAAATCCTTCTCCTGGTGCCCATGTGAACTCAATTAAAGTAAGTGGATTAATGCCTCCCTGAAAATAACTCTCATCAGGTCTTTGGGCGGTGTGAAATTAAGCTTCCGGGGACTGACCACTATCGTGCCTCTCTGGTGTTGTAAATAACAGAGACAGCGTCACACTCTGCCAGCAATTTGATTTGTGATCCCGCTACACATTGTCAGCAGTTGCATTTTGTGTTGGATGTTGTGTTACACACTGTGCTTCAGGTCGAATTTTTAACAGGTCAAGAAGTAAGGTCAATATGAAGATTCCTTTTTATCCCATTGTCTGGCAGTGTGTTAAAGGAGTGTGCAAACCTCTTGGTTATTATAATACAAGGGGAGGTTTGACTTAATAGATAGACCATTTTGTTATCTTGTTCTGGAGGGTAATTAGGGTTTTATTTGCTGCTTGGAACAGACTGGAGGGTCTGTCTGTGCCCATAGAAATGAAATACTGGAAGACTGTGATGGTCACTGGACAAGAAATCCAGAGACTTGGACTAATTTTCTTGGCCTACGGATTTGGATCTGAATTTTACACCTCCACAGGGTTTGTTTGAGGCAGGGGCAGCCTACTTTTTGTCTGTCCCTGTCCCCATTACCTGGTGGGCAGGTCATGGATTTGCCAGTGCACCCAACCTTAGGCCTATTGAGGCCCTCAACTGACCGACGAGGGGGCCGTTGAGGGTCTAATTTCTCCCTCCGAAGCCATACTATATTGGCGGTGGAAGGGAGACAGAGAGCTCAGGTTTAGCAACTTAAAAGGGAGGAAGGAGATGGGAGCCACTTTTAGGAAGTAGTCCATGTGCATCGGGACACACCCCCAAGGCCTTATCCACTCCCCTGCTTGTCTCTGGCCTCCAAAGCCGACCCTCCCACCACCCCCCCCCCACCTCCTTCAGGTGCCCAATTCCTCCCTGCCCAAAAGGCCCACACTTACCCTAGGCAGGCATCCATGTTACCTTATTTCCAGGGACTGAGTGTAATCACAGCAGCACCCACTGCTGCATTCTGGAGTTGCTGTGACAACCCAGCTGCCAGCCAATCAGATTGAATGGCAGCCCTCAAGAGTAGAAGCTCCTATCCCTGAGGGGCAGAAGTCCAATTCTAACCTTGTTAAGGCTATCATCAATGCAATATCTCTATGGGGTAACCTTTTTAAAGTCAGTCAGCTTACAACTGATTTTTTTATGGGAAAGGGTCAAGCAATACACTAGCTCATAAAATCCAACCCATGGGTTCAAATCCCACCATGGCAACTGCTGGAATTTAAATTCAAATAATTAAATCTGGAACTAAAAAACTGAGCAAAAATCCAAATCTTTCATTCATGTCCTTTTGGGAAGGAAATCTGCTGTCCTGTCTGTTAGACAAGATAAATACAGAAAGAATGTTCCCAGTGGTGGGGAGTCCAGAACCAGGTGGTCATAATGTAAGGATAAGAACTGAGGTGAGGAGAAAATTCTTAACCCAGGGAGTGATGAACATGTGGAATTCACTACCACAGAAAGTAGTTGAGGCTAAAACGTTGTGTGATTTCAAGAAGGAATTAGGTATTAGGATGGCATGGTGGCACAGGGTGGCGTGATGGTACCATTGTTAGCATTGCTGTCTCACAGCGTCAGGGACCTGCGTTTGATTCCTGGCTTGGGTGACGGTCTGCCTGGAGTTTGCACATTCTCCCCGTGTCTGCATGGGTTTCCTCCGGGTGCTCCGGTTTCCTCCCACAGTCCAAAGATTGGCAATGCTAAATTGCCTGTTAGTATCAGGGGGTCTAGCTAGGGTAAATTATGGGGTTAATGGGGACAGGGCTTGGGTGATGCAGACTTGATGGACTGAATGGCCTCCTTTCGTGCTGTAGAATTCTATGATTCTTGGGGCTAAAGGGATATGGGAAGGGAAGGGAAGATCACGATATCAAATTTGATGACCAGTCACCATCAAAATGAATGGCCAAGCAGGCTTGAAGGGCTGAATGGCCTTCTCCTGTTTCTAGTTTCTATGTCCTCACCTGGGTGCCCTACATGTGACTCCAGAATCACAGCAGTGTGGTTGACTCTCAAAAGGATTGTATAACGGCTGAGCAAACCACTCAATTGTATCAAACGATTACATATTCAAAAGAGGAATGAAACCAAACAGCCCAACCAGTATTGTCCGTCGGGGAGTCAAAATCCTGGAATTCTTTGTAACAGCGCTGTGGGTGCACCTACATCACACGGGCTGCAGTCATTCAGGGGCACAGCTCACCGCTACCTTCTCAAGGGCAATTAGGGATTGGCAATAAGTGTTGACCTAGCAACACCCTACACCCTGTGAAAGAATATGAAAGAGAAAACCCCTGGTGGGGGCCTATATTCTATAGACATTCAGAGCATCAACAAGACGGCAAAGTTTAAAGTCTTTTCTCAAATGACTGCTGCTTCACTCAGCAACAAGGGCAACTGTCAGAGTGTGAAAAGAGTAACTGGATGATCAGGATACAGGGAAGGCCATAATAATAAAGAGATGAAAGGGGATTCAAGATGAATAATAGGTGATGAGAATGGTGTTAATGGCTATACAAAGCAACAAGTAAACTGGTGATATACAATTCTGTTACTTCACGAATGTCTCAGAGAGCCTGCAATGAACCCAACCATTCTATTGCTAGACCAATTGAATACTTAGAATCATAGAATCCCTACAGTCCAGAAGGAGGTCATTCAGCCCATCGAGTCTGCACAGACCACAATCCCACCCAGCCCTTATCCCCGTACCCCGTGTATTTACCCTACTAGTGCCCCTGACACTAACTGGCAGTTTAGCACGGCCAATCAACCTAACCCACACATCTTTGGAGTGTGGGAGGAAACCGAAGCACCCAGAGGAAACCCACGCAGACACAGGGAGAATGTGCAAACTGCACACAGATAGTGACCCGAGTCGGAAAATTAACCCCAGGTCTCTGGATCTTTGAGGCAGCAGTAACCACTGAGCCACCATACTGCCCATATCCAATTCTTCTTGGGTATGGCCAGCTGTCACGCACCAGCTCTCACTGTTTGTCAAAAAGGCAAAGCAATCTTGAAAAAAAGTAGAAAGAAAGTCTGGTATTGACCTGGAATCTGAGGTCCATAGAACCTAAGGCTGAGGAGCAGGAGCAGGCAAGTTAGCTCTTTGAACTTGTCCTTCCACTCAGCCAGTTCATGGCTGATCTGGTTGTAGTCCCAACTCCACTTTGGTGCCTAACCCCATGCCCCACCCCCAGTATAACCCTTGTCTATCAAAAATTGAACTCTGCTTTGAAGAAAGTCAATGACCCAGCCTCCACTGCTTTCTGGGAAACAGAGGCCACTATTATCCCAAAAGAGCTGAATTGGTGGGAAAACTGTTCTAAATCCCAACTGTTTCGTCAGTTCAGCTTCTCACCCAAATCTCTGTAGTCTGTGCACTGCAGAGGTCCCAATCATGAATCTCATTAAAAACCCAGTTTGGGGGGGTGGGGAGCGGGGCCTATTCACACCAGAATCTGACAGTTCTGGAACTCTGTTCATGCGCGGGGGCCCCGATCTGTCAGTCTCCCTGTTTGCTGGCCAGCCCAGGACCCCCGCAATGCTGCTCTCTAGCCTCCACCCCTCCTCCCCCCAACTCCCAACAATGGGTCAGGATGGGAGAATCGTGGTCAGAATTCCCCATACTTCCTGAGAGAAAAATATCCTCTTCATCTGCACCTTAAACTCTGGTCTTATCCTTAAATCATGTCCCCTCGTTCTCCTCTCCCCCTGCAAGTGGAAAAATCCTCCTGATATCTACCTATCAAGCTCCCTCAGGATCTTATATATTTCAATAACACTGCCTCTCATTCTTAGATCATAAGATTTATTTCTTATGTTAGAAGCTACAAATATCCATAGGTTGATTAATTACATGGATTGCCTATTTAGGACAATGTGCTTTAAAGGTACAAGGTAGACTGGTAAACCATAACCATTAGTAGAAAGTCCTGGGTTCCTCTTAAGCTCTGACAAAGAGTCATCCAAACTCAAAATGCTGGTTTTGTTTCCTTCCAATGGATGCTGTCAGATCTGCTGAGATTTTCCAGCATTTTCTGTTTTTGTTTAAAATTCCAGCATCCGTACTATTTTGCTTTAGATTTGATTTGATTTATTATTGACACATGTATTGGTATACACTGAAAAGCATTGGTCCCTGCGCGCTATACAGACAAAGCATACCGCTCATAGAGTACATAGAGGAGAAGGAACGGTGAGAGTGCAGAAGTTAGACATAGCTAGGGTTTTGAGAAAGATCAGCTTAATATGATGTAGGTCCATTCAAAAGTTTGATGGCAGCAGGGAAGAATAATGGCACGACAGCACAGAGGTTAGCACTGCTGCGTCACTGTGCCAGGGAACTGGGTTTGATTCATGGCTTGGGTCAAGTCTGTATGGAGATTGCGCATTCTCTCTGTGTCTGTGTGGGTTTCCCCGGGTGCTCAGTTTCCTCCCACAGTCCAAAGATGTGTAGGTTAGGTAGATTGGGCGTGCTAAATTTCCCCTGGGTATCAGGGGGACTATTTACGGTAAATGCATGGGGATAGGGCCTGGGTGGGATTATTGTCATGCAGACTCCATAGGCTGAATGGCCTCCTTCTGCACTGTTGGATTCCATGATTATATGAAGTTTTCTTGAGCTTGTTGATGCGTGACCTCAGACTTTTTCCCGATGGAAGAAGGTGGAAGAGAGTATGTCCGGAGTGTGTGGATATTTCTGGCTGATTTTCCAAGGCAGCAGGAGGTGTATACAGACTCAATGGATGGGAGGCTAGTTTGCGTGATATACTAGGCTTCCTTCATGACCTTTTGTAGTTTTTTGCAGGCTTGGACAAAGCAGGAACCATAACAAACTCCTGCTGTGATATTCTCTTCCATCTTCTTTTGTTGGGAAAAAGATACAAAAGTGTGAGGTTACATACCAACCGACTCAAGAACAACTTCTTCTCTACTGCCATCAGACCTCTGAATGGACCTACCTCGCACTAAGGTCATCTTTCTCTACACCCTAGCTAAGACTGTTACACTATATCCTACAGTGTCTTGTTTCCTTCACTATGAACGGTGTGCTTTGACTGTATAGCACGCAAGAAACAATACTTTTCACTGTATACTAATACATGTGACAATAATAAATCAAATCAAACCAAAAAGAACGCTTGCTCTGGAGCACCTGTAAAAGTTGGTGAGAGTTATAGTGGACATGTCAAATTTCCTTAGCCTCCTTGTAGCTGTATATACTAATTGTGCTCCACACAATATCTCAGGGATGACGCCTGTATTCCTGCTACATGACCTGTTCAGTAGCCATGCCATCATCTTCTCAAGTGACCACCTGATCAACAATCATGATCCTGATCTAAGGGGTAATTTTGATTGAGATTGATGGTGCCAGCCTGTTGATAATCTCTCCTGATTTGCATTGTGACACTGAAACAGAACATGATGTTAACACAAACATGCACTTTGTGAATTATAATTAATTTCTGTCATATGAAATATGTTGCCATTATTCTTCAAAATGACTTGAAATAAATTAACATTGATTATTTAGTTCAGTAAATGTTGGAAACATGGCACCATTGACACATTTCAAATAAGGA
Organism: Carcharhinus amblyrhynchos; assembly: GCF_965287045.1. Lineage (NCBI taxonomy): Eukaryota > Metazoa > Chordata > Chondrichthyes > Carcharhiniformes > Carcharhinidae > Carcharhinus > Carcharhinus amblyrhynchos. The sequence continues at coordinate 10,021,032 of NC_137328.1, forward strand.
GTCAATGCATTCATCTTTTGTTTCCTCATGGAAAACAATGCCCAATTGAATAACAAGGCACTGTACATGCATGCAAGTTTATTATGCATGTCTGTTGGATGTCAGTGTTATGCCATTGACTGGTACAACTTTAAATATGATACATTGCTGCCCTGCTACTGCAAACCTGACATGCTTGCCAAAAACCATTCTCATGACAGTAATAGCCTTTTAAATGGTGCAATCCATCAAACACACTTCGGTCAAAATCTACAACAAAATCTGCTCTTAATTGCTTTGATCATCAGAGCCCTGGGAAAATTGTTTCTTCTCTGTTGTCTGTCCAACCCTTGCACCTTGCGAGGTTGGGATTAGACATTTTGCAACATACATGAAAGAAAGGAACCTTTAAGTCATTTTGTGCTTACGAGAAATTCAAAGACCATAGGAATTAGTTAATGAAAACCTGCCTGAGATGAGAAAAGTCATGTTTTCCCTCCTCTCTTCTCCTAACACAATGAATTATGCTGGAATATAAGCCAGCAGGGAAGATTCACACCTTGAAGCTTATCTACTAAACCTGTCTTTGTCTATGAGCCTGAGTACAGAACATCAGCAGACAAGTCTACTGTGGAAAGCATTGAAACACTGCTTTATCCTGCTTCTTGCTTCCCAAAAAACAGCTCAGGCCAGTGTTCCTATTTCACTGTTTTTTTTTGGTGTTCCATTTTAAAGTACACAAGACCAGTTTAGATCAATGGCATGGTAGCACAGTAGCTAGTGCTGCCTCACAGCGCCAAGGATCTGGGTTTGGTTCCTAGCTTGGGTCACTATCTGTACAGAGTCTGCATGTTCTCCCCGTATCTGCATGGGTTTCCTCCAGGTGTTCTGGTTTCCTCCTACGATTTGAAAGGCGTGCTGGTTAGATGCATTGGCCACGCTAAATTCATCCTCAGTGTACCCGAACGGGCGCAGGAGATTAGGACACTAGGAGATTTTCATAATCTCTTCATTGCAGTGTAAATGTAAGCCTAGTTGTGACTAATAAATAAACTTTACTTCTTATCTCCTGGTTTTACTGGTGTTCCATTTTAAAGTATATGGGCCTAAGGCAGATACATGCAGTTAGGCCACAGATGAACCATGGTCTGATTGAATGGCAAAGCAGGCTCGAGGGGCTGAATGGCCTACTCCTGTTCCAATGTTCCAATGTTCTTAAGGTCTTTTATACAAAACCAATTCAGACCAGTATTCTTATTTTCCTCTTTTTTCCCCTTCTGGGTTGGCACACTGAAACTCAAAGGCTGTACCAAGTGGGTCAAAAGGCAGTGACCAGCAGTGAGAAAATAAACTCAGTTTTCATTCCACCCTAATTCAGTACAAAGTGTTGGTTAGGCCTGAAATGAAGCACTGTGTCCACTTCTGGACACTGCACTAGGAGGATGGCAACATCCCTGGAAAGGAGGCAAAGGAACTTTATTGGAATGGTGCCAGAGATTGATGGACTTTGGTCATTGTAGAGAAACTGTGGATGTCCTCCTTAGAACAGAGAAGGTTCAATAGAAATTGAACTCCAAATTATAGAAGGTTTTGACGAAGGAATAAAGGACAAATTGGCAGAATGTTTGTTAACCAGAAGGCATTGAAGGTAGGTAATTGGCAAAAGAAGTAAAGAGAAGATGAATAGAACTCCTATAATTCAGTGAGTTACAATCTGTAATAAGCTGCCTGAAGGGGTGTTGGAAGTGAATCTAATTATAACTTTCAAATAGAAATTGGGTAAATACGTGGGAAAAAAAAGCAAAATAATAAAATTGCAGGGCTATGAGGTAAGAGTAGGTTGATGTTCAAGTTTATTTATTAGTGTCACAAGTAGGCTTTTGTCAAGCCTGCACATTCTCCCCGTGTCTGTGTGGGTTTCCTCCGGGTGTTCTGGTTTCCTCCCACGATTTGAAAGACATGCTGATTAGATGCATTGGCCATGCTAAATTCACCCTCAGTGTACCCAAACGGGAGCAGGAGATTAGGATACGAGGAGATTTTCATAGTAACTGCAATGAAGTTATTGTGAAAATCGCCTAGTCGCCACACTCCGGCACCTGTTTGGGTACACTGAGGGGCAATTTAGCACAGCTAACTAACCAGCACATCTTTCGGACTTTGGGAGGAAACCAGAGCACCCAGAGGATAACAACGCAGATAAGGGGAGAACGTGCAGACTCCGTACAGACAGTGAACCAAGCCAGGAATCAAACCCAGATCCCTGGTGCTGTGTGGCAGCAGTGCTAACTACTCTGTCACCATAATGTGGATAATTGAATAGCTCTTTCAAAAAGCCATAATGGATGCAATGGGCTGAATGGCCTATTACTGTGCTGTAAGATTCTGTGATTCATTATCCTCAGACATTATCAAGTATCTTGCTTTCACAGGCGTAATCAGATCTTGACTTTGTTCCAGAACTTTAAATTACAGAAAATGTGAAAGGTTTTGAGGAAAGTACTTTTTCCTCCAATTATATGCAGCAAATGATGCATGATCCTGAAAACTCATGGCAGGGGCATCCGGGTGGAAGTGTTGAGAATCCTTGCCCAGGGCTTCCACTGGTGATTGCAACAAATAAAATGGGGTCACGGGGAAACTTTGGACTTTAATATCAATGAAGGGCACTCCACACCACTGAGGAACCATCCCGGGGGTCAATGCATCAAGGAAAACACCTGCGCTGCTGAAGAGTGGGAGATTTCTATGCTCCCGCATTGCAACTCTCCCCTATCAGCCCCACCAGAAGGATTGATAATTGCTCTAAATTGGTATGTCTACATATATTTTGCTTAAAAATTACCTCTTTCCTGGCGGAAGCCTCAATTCTGATCCAGAATCCTAGTTAGGCTGATCATCTATTATTAGTTGCCTGCTCTCACAGGTTATATCTCAGTTAGCTTCTCTAAGCACCAGTAAAATGGGTGTAAATGTATCTGAGTCCCCAAAACACTGATAACAAGAACTTGCAACAAACAATAGTTTATTCACTAACTCAGCAGCTCCTTCACACTTGCACTCTGCTTGCACTCTCAGGGAGAACTCCCACGCTCCTGACAAATGACTCTTCTGTAGCTGTGTCATTACGTGACCAATCACTCAGTCTACAGGAGGCGTTCCTGATTTAGAGAGGTCCTCCCTTTTCTTCCGACGGAATTGTTTCGAGCAATGATTCCAGCCACAACCGGACATCACGGAAGCTACTTTCTGTGCCTGGGGCTCATCGTATCCACGTCCCGCCCTAACTCACAAGTCTAACTGGCAGACCCTGAGAAATTACATGGGGTGAGTGAATGGTCATGGATTTTTGTGGTCATTTTTTAAATTATTATTTATTTTTGGCATTTAAGCGTCACTGGCGAGATGATCATTTGTTGCCCATGTATAGTTGTCCTGAAGAAGGTGAAAGACACCTTGAACTGCTGCAGTCCATGTGGTGTAGGTATACTCAGGTTTCTTCTCCGTTACAGAATCACAGAATCCCGACAATGCAGAAAGAGGCTGTTTGGCCCATCAAATCTGCACTGACCCTCTGATGGATTATTTTACCCAGAGCCTCTCCCCACACCATCCCCTAAACCTGCGCATTTGCCATGGCTAAAACATCTAACCTAAAAATATTGGGACACTGAGGGGCAATTTAGCACGGCCAATCCACCTAACCTGTACACCTTTGGACTGTGGGAGGAAGCTGGAGCACCCGGAGGAAACTCATACAGGCAAAGGGAGAACGTGCAAACTCCGCACAGACAGTGACCAAAGGCTGAAATTGAACCTGGGTCCCTGGCGCTGCAAGGTAATAGTTCTAACCACTGTGCTGCCCTGGAGTGAGGGCCTCAACCCACAGTTAAGCGAGTTTGCATCAACCAGTTCAGAGGGTAGTTAAGCATCAGCCATACTGCTGTCGATCTGGAGTCTCACATAGCCCAGTCCAGGAAAAGGTGAGATTTCTTCCATTGAGTGAATCATAAATGAACCAAACAGGACAATCCAATATGATCACTATTAATGAGAATAGCAATTCCTCTCAGATTAGTTAATGAATTGAATCTATATCCTCTCAGCTATTGTGTTGGGAATTGGAACATATTGGTCTTTTACCCCTGCCTTCAACGCTCCGCCCTAGTCTCCTGCCCACATGTCCATCCTTGGCCTTTTGCAATGTCCTGGCGAACCCCAACGCAAACCGATGGAACAGCCCCTCGTCTTCCGATTGGGCACTTCACAGCCTTCCGGACTGAATATTGAATTCAACCGCTTCAGAACATGAACTCTCTCCTCCACCTTCATCCCATTTCCATTTATTTTATTTCATTTCATTTCATCTCATTCTCATTTTATCACTCTCCTTTTTTCCACCCTCTCCCCCCTCACCCTTCTTCAGGCCAACTGCCACATTCCTCAGGCAGTCCGTTACCTAGCTGTACCTTTGTTTTTCCATTTACGCACTCTGATCACTTAATGGACACTTTTACCATCTCCTCAGCCTTTCCTCTCAACTCTGATGAAGGGTCATCTAAACTCAGAACGTTGACCCTATTCTCTGTCCACAGATGCTGTCAGAATTGCTGAGGTTTTCCTGTGTTTTTCTGTTTTTGTTTCAGATTTCACTATGCGCAGTATTTTGTATTTATCCTCAGTCTTTTAGTTTCTGGTTGTCTCGCAGCTTGGTGTGTCCAAGCTTGCAAGAATCTACAAAGGCTCACGGAAGAAGCTCAATCCGTCACGCAAACCAGCCTCCCGTCCATTTGGATAGCAAATGTTGTCCCCTTGTTCAAGAAGGGGAGTAGAGACCATCCTGGGAATTATAGATCGGTGAGCCTTACTTCTGTTGTGGGCAAAGTTTTGGAAAGAATTATAAGGGATGGGATTTATAATCATCTAGAGGGAAATAAATTGATTAGGGATAGTCAACATGGTTTTGTGAAGGGTCGGTCGTGCCTCACAAACCTCATTGAGTTTTTTGAAAAGGTGACCAAAGAGGTGGATAAGGGTAAGGCAATTGACGTGGTGTATATGGATTTTAGTAAAGCGTTTGATAAGGTTCCCCATGGTAGGCTACTGTAGAAAATGCAGATGCATGGGATTGAGGGTGATTTAGCAGTTTGGATCAGTAATTGGCTAGCTGATAGAAGACAGAGGGTGGTGGTTGATGGCAAATATTCAACCTGGAGTTCAGTTACAAGTGGTATACCTCAAGGATCTGTTTTGGGGCCACTGCTGTTTGTCATTTTTATAAATGACCTAGATGAAGGTGTAGAAGGATGGGTTAGTAAATTTGCTGATGACACCAAAGTCGGAGGAGTTGTAGACAGTGAGGATGGATGTTACAGTTTGCAGGGGGACATAGATAAGCTGCAGAGCTAGGCCGAGAGGTGGCAAATAGAGTTTAATACTGAAAAGTGTGAGGTGATTCACTTTGGTAAGAGTAACAGGAGTACAGAATATAGGGCTAATGGAAGGACTCTTAGTAGTGTTGATGAGCAGAGAGATCTCAGTGTACATGTGCATAGGTCCCTGAAAGTTGGCACCCAGATTGATAAGGTTGTTAAGAAGGCATACAGTGGGTTAGCTTTTATTGGTAGAGCGATTAAATTTCGGAGCCGTGAAGTCATGTTGCAACTGTACAAAACTCTGGTGCGGCCGCACTTGGAGTATTGCATACAGTTCTGGTCGCCGCATTATAAGAAAGATGTGGAGGCATTGGAAAGGGTGCAGAGGAGGTTTACCAGGATGTTGCCTGGTATGGTGGGAAGGTCTTATGAGGAAAGGTTGAGGGACTTGAGGTTATTTTCATTAGAGAGAAGAAGGTTACGAGGTGACCTAATTGAGGCATACAAGATGATCAGAGAGTTAGATAGAGTGGATAGTGAGAACCTTTTCCCTTGGATGGTGATAGCTAACATGAGGGGACATAGCTTTAAATTAAGGGGTGGTAGTTATAGGACGGATGTCAGAGGTAGGTTCTATACTCAGAGGGTAGTAAGGGCGTGGAATGCCCTGCCTGCAGCAGTTGTGGACTCGCCAACTTTAAGGGCGTTCAAATGGTCAGTGGATAGGCATATGGATAACATTGGAATAGTTTCGGTTAGAGGGCCATTAGATTGGTTCCACTGGTCGGCGCAACATCGAGGGCCGAAGGGCCTGTACTGCGCTGTAATGTTCAATGTTCTATGTTCTGTGTTCTATGTCCATTGATTCTTTATACATTTCCCACTGCCTCAGAAAAGCAGCCAGAATAATTAAGCTCCCCACACACCCCAGGCATTCTCTCTTCCATCTTCCTCTGTTGGGCAAAAGGTACAAAAGTCTGAAGTCACATACCAACAGACTCAAGTACAGCTCCTTCCCTGCTGCCGTCAGACTTTTAAATGGACCTTCCTTGCATTAAGTTGATCTTTCTCTGCACCCTAGCTATGACTGTAACGCCTAATTCTGCACTCTCTCCTTTCCTTGTCTATGTATATGCTTATTTGTATATAAGCATATACAAACATGCTTTGTCTGTATAGCACGCAAGAAACAATATTTTTCATTGTATACTAATACATGCAACAGTAATGAATCAAATCAAAGCAAAATAGCCAAAATATTACCCTACACTTTGACATATTGCATGTAAAGGAGAGTATTCAGGTTTAGGTTAGATTCAGTGAAGCCAGCTGAGGATTAGAGGCAGAAAATAGTCCTTGCCTCTTTAAAAAAAAATTGTCTTTGTCAGCCGAATAATTGAAACAATTTTTCTGCTTCAGTTGCTATTTTCAGCACCATTACGTTGATTTGGAAGCAGATGCAAGTGCAGACATGCTACATTAATATTTCACTACAGCGCAAATAATGCAAAAAGCTTGGCAGACATGTCAGTCCAAAGAACATTTGGAAAATGCAAAACATTGTACCCTGTTTTAAGCCTCCGCATTCTGTTTCAGATGAAGAAGAGGCACTCCAACTTCTTGGCCAGAGAACACTTTAAAGAAATGAGCTGGTAACCGTGGGTGGCGAAATAATATCCCAAAGCCTCCGACATGCTCTTTGTGTGGCAGGATGTGTGCCCCAGGGTGACCTGGCCTCGCCAATGAGTATCGGTGGCACGGTGTTCCATTGGTTAGCACTGCTGCCTCATGACGCCAGGGACTTGGATTCGATTCCCAGCTTGGGTCAGTGTCTGCATGCTCTCCCCATGTCTGCGTGCGTTTCCTCTGGGTTCTCCAGTTTCCTCCCACAATCTGAAAGATGTGTTGGTTAGGTGCATTGGCCATGCTAACTTCTTCCTCAGCATATCATAGAATCTCTACAGCACAGAAGGAAGCCATTCAGCCCATCATGTCTGCACGGATAACAATCCCACCTAGGCCCTATCCCCATAACCGCACATATTTACCCCACTAATCCTGCTAACCTGGGACACTAAGGGCCAACTTAACATGACCAATGCATATAACTCACACGCCTTAGGACTATGGGACGAAACTGGAGCACCCAGAGGAAACCTATACAGGGAGAATTGCACACTCCACACAGAGGGTGACCCAAGTCAGGAATCGAACCCAAATCCCAGGAGCTGTGAGGCAGCAGTGCTAATCACTGTGCCAACATGCCGTCGGTACATGAACATGCAGAGTGTGGCGATATGGGGATTTTCACAGTAACGTCATTACAATGTGCATGTAAGCCTACTTGCAACATTAATAAATAAACTTTAAATTTTATTGAGTACATGTCAAACAAAGTTCTGGAGATTATGTGAGCAGGGACTGATGATGGGGGTGGCAACAATCTTGAGCTTCTTCAAGCAGCCATATTTTAAGCAACATTAACAGTGGCCGGAGTTTTGTAACTGCTCGAGAAAATGGAAGTTGAGTGATTGTGAGGACCATGTAATCTTAAAGGGGCAGAAGTCATTGGAAGTTTTAATGTGGCAGGGACAGATGAAAGCATAGTGAGAAGGGAGTGTCAATAGGCAATTAATCCAGAAACTTAGCAAATGTTCTGAGGACCCGGATCAAATCTCACCATGGCAGACGGTGGAATTTGAATTCAATGAAAATATCTGGAATTAAGAATCTACTGATGACCATGAAACCATATTGGATTGTCAGAAATATCCATTTAGTTCACTAGTGGCATAGTGGTTATCATTGCTGTCTCACAACGCCAGGGACCCAGGTTTGATACCTGGCTTGGCTCACTGTCTGTACGAAGGCTGCACATTCTCCCCATGTCGGTGTGGGTTTCCTGCAGGTGCTCTGGTTTCCACTCACAGTCCAAAAGACGTACTGGTTCGATGAGTTGGCCAAACGAAATCCTCCCTCAGTGTACCCAAACAGGAACCAGAGTGTAGCAAGGAGGGGATTCTCACAGTAAGTTCATTGCAGTGTTAATGCAAGCCTACTTGCGAGACTAGTAAATGAACTTTAAACTAATGTCCTTTAGGGAAGGAAATCTGCCGTCCTTACTCTGATGTGTCCTATATGTGACTCCAGATCCACAGCAATATGATTGACTCTTAGCTGCCCCCCAAGAGAAAATAGGGATGGGCAATAAATGCTGGCCAGGCAGTGACACCCATATCCCAGGAATGAATTAAAAAAAAACACAGAGGATATTAATGGTCATTTATTACCCTGTCTGACTGAAACTAATGAAAGTTAAAGCAGGCAGCCACTCCCTGCCCCCGTCAGTGTTCCACCGGATAGAACATAGAAAAACTATAGCACAAACAGGCCCTTCAGCCCACAAGTTGTGCCGAACACGTCCCCACCTACTAGGCTTGCTATAACCCTCTAAGTCCCATGTACTTATCCAAAGGTCTCTTATAAGACCCTATCGAAATAGAACATAGATTAGGTGAAAAATGATTCATATCTCATCACCATATTAAATATTGCTTAAAAATAGCAACAGGTACAGAAAGCCAGCAAGTGACGGCTGCTAAACTGTGAAGCCCGTGTGAAGAAGTATTTTCCTACAGCAACCGAATGACAATTTGGGGTGGGGTGGGGAGGGGAGTGGGCAGGGTGGGGCCTATTGTCCGTCAAGTCAAAAAGACTGTTGAATTGTTTCCTGACATCATCTTACCTAAGGCGAATTGAAAATTGTAATGACTTTAACCAGGCCATTGAAGTTGGCCTATTGGGATACAAACTCCCTGATTAAGGGGTCAATTGATGGGCTAATCGGGGAGTCCTTTCCTTGCATTTAACTTGAAGTGTCAATTCCTCTGGCACTCCCAAGGGTAGACTGAAGGCACTCTGTGTACTGCTGTTGGAATTGTAAATTAGGGGATTTTGGTGAAGGGACTTCTGCCTCTGCGAACAAAAACGATGGCCTCTTTTCCTCGGGGATTAATTTGAACGTCGCTCCGTCATTTTGAACCGTCTTGTTTCTCCTGATCTGTTCATTTTGTCCTCCCCTTCCAATTCCATTGTCCCTCCCCGAATGGTCTCCTGCCCTGTTCAAGTAACATAAGTGAAGGAAAATAGCTCCCCGTTGGTACACACCGTAATGTATGACCTGGCGTGGGAATAGCAAATGGTAAATGCTATTCCTGTATTCAGTTAAAAGCTTGAACACAGCGCAATCTAAGTGCTCCTCTTCATAAAGCATTACAATTCATACCTCTGTCTGAAGTCCACTGTCAGCTTCGAAACAAAGCGAAACAGTTTAGTGGATGGTCGGGTTCATTAATTAGTGAAAAAAAAGTGCATGAGCCTTATCTTCAAGTAAAACCTTGTTTCCACTGTGAAATCCTATTAGTTTCCACTTTACTTGATAAAATGATTTTAAGTGGTAAGCAATTTCAATCAATACCCGACTGGACACAGCACTTTAAGTGCTTTGTGGCAACCTATCCCATAGACTTGGAGGCAAATTTTCTATTATTACTGCACTGACACCAGTCGAATGCATCATTCAAGGAAAGTAATTCAAATCTCCCATTTCAATGAAATGCTTGTCACTGGTGTTCTTTGAAGTTAGCATACCAATATGAAATGAATTATTCTCCAGGACAATTGCGCTTGTATACTATGTTTCATGAATTCAGCTTGTCAAAAGCACTTTATAGCCTACGAAATACTTATTGTAAGCAATTCAGCAGCCAATTTCATAGAATCCTTCCAATGCAGAAGGAGGCCATTTGGCCCATCGAGTCTGCACCGGCAACCATCCCACTCAGGCCCATAACCCCACATATTTACCCTGCCAATCCCTCTAACCTACGCATCCCGGGACACTCAGAGGCAATTTAGCATGGCCAGTCAAACGAACCCGCACATCTTTGGACTGTGGAGGAAAAACTGGAGCACCCGGAGGACGTCCACACAGACACGGAGAGAATGTGCAAAGGCCACACAGACCGTGACCCAAGCTGGGAATTGAACCCAGGTCCATGGCACTGTGAGGCAGCAATGCTAACCATGCTGCCCAATTTGTGCACACAGTTCCACAAACTGCTGATGATAATGGCCAGGTTATCACTCGAAGGAACAAGATTAAGTGACAAATACTGGCCAACATACTAGGAACCCGCTCTTTGACCCTCATGCCATAGGATCCCACGTACCCACCCTAGAGCATTAACAGGGCCTTCTCATCCAAAATACAATGGGCAGAATTCTCCCAAACTCCCATAGGTGGGTATGATGGTGGGCACGGTGGGACGAGAAGGCAGGAGGGCCAGACATTTGCTTCAAGCCACTGTGAATTTACACAGGTACCCACCATGACAGGTCGGAAAACCCGCCAGCAGGTGGCGTGAAATTCCTTTGCGCCCCATTAATGGTCAACCTTAAAGAAAAATGTACATGTTTTAGTATCTGTCACTGAGCGTATATTATCACTCAGTTTATCTCACTATCATCCACTGGTTTAGCAGGCTATGGATGAATTGCTGTCAGCTGTCTTTCAACAGCAAAGGTAAATCTCAATTTCTTATTTTTCCTTAATATATAATTTATTTTTGTAATCATCTGGTCGTCTACCCAGCGAGGAACAGCTTCCACTAGTTTTCAGTTTATTTATTGGTGTCACAAATCGGCTTATATTACCGTTGTAAGAAGTCTTACAACACCAGGTTAAAGCCCAACAGATTTATTTGGAATCAGGAGGTTTCAGAGTGCTGCTCCCTCATCAGGTGAAGGTTGATTCACCTGATGAAGGAGCAATGTTCTAAAAGCTTGTGATTCCAAATAAATCTGTTGGATTTTAACCTAGAGTTGTGAAACTTCTTACTGTGCCCACCCAAGTCCAATGCCGGCACCTCCACATCATGACTACATTGTAACTAAGTTACTGTGAAAATCCCCGAGTTGCCACACTCTGGCACCTGATTTGGTACAATGAGGGAGAATTTAGCACGGCCAATTCACCTAACCAGCGCGTCTTTTGGACTGTGAGAGGAAACTGGAGCACCTGGAGGAAACCCACGCAGACACGGGGAGAACATGCAGACACTGCACAGACAGTAAAGTTTATTTACTAGTCACAAGTAAGGCTTACATTAACACTGCAATGAAGTTACTGTGAAATTCCCCTAGTTGCCACACTCCGGTGCCTGTTCAGATCAATGCATCTAACCAACACGTCTTTCAGACTGTGGAAGGAAACAGGAGCACCCAGGGGAAACCCACGCAGACACGGGGAGAATGTGCAAATACCACACAGACAGTGACCCAAGCCGGGAATCGAACCTGAGTCCCTGGCGCTGTGAGGTAGCAGTGCTAACCACTGGGCCACCGTGCCACGCCTATTGCTGAATGGTTAGTTAGTTTCATTGCTGTTGAATGGCCATACTCAAGGTGCCCAATTACTTGTAGGTTCTTCAGAAGAACTCAATCACTTCCTTTGCTTGTAAGCTTATGAGGGGTGGGGTTGGGGTAAGGGTGATGCAGAGGGGAACAGGAAGGAAACACCCAATTCATTATCAGTAACAAACAACACTCACAAGTGCCAGACAACAATCATCTCCAACAAAAACCGCCTCCCCTTGGCATTCAAAAGTATTACCATTGCTGAATATTAACTAATGACGCCAATGGCATCTGCGATAATTCATGAAGACTTGCTTCGTCAACTTGCCCCATGCTTGTGGAGTGAGGCCCCTTAAGCTTTATGTGGTCAATTTTCTCTCTCTCTCTTTCTCTCTCCCTCACTCTTCAATGGAGAGAGATATTTATGGTCTTTTGTACATAGCATTTGGTTACTTACTAAATCACCATCATCAACCACTTGGGGGGGCCAAGTTGATCAGAAATTTAACTGGACCAGCCATCTAAATATTCCAGCTACAAGAGCAGGTCAAAGAATGGGAGCTCTGTAGTGAGTAACTCACATCTTGACTTCCCAGTCACCCCACTATCTATAAGTCAAGGCTGTGGATGGAAACACCACCATCTGAAAACTCCTCTACAAACCCCACATCACCCTGCCTTGAAATTAATTATCGTTCCTTCACTTTTGCTGTACCTAATTCCTTGAACTTCCTCCCTAACAGCACAATTAATGTACTTTTACCTCATGGACTCCAAGGAGACAACTCACCACTACCTCTCAAAAGAAATTAGAGATTGAGAATAAATGATGACTTTGCCAGTGATGCCCACAACTCATGAACAAATATATATTTTTTAAATTATTTATCAGTTTGGTGATGCATTTGACTTTTGCATGTACACACATACTGATTATCTGCACAGTAAGAAGTCTGAGGAGGTTGGCACAATTTTTCACTGGCATCAACAAGTTCCATCCCACCATTGGACAAACCATGGACTACTCTCCGGAATCGGTTACATTCTTGGATACACGTATCTCTATCAAGGACAGTCACCTCAACCCTTCACTGTACTGCAAGTTCACAGAACTTCACAACGCTCCACTTCTCCAGCTTTCACCCTAATCACATTAAAGAAACCATCCCTACGGACAAGCCCTCCATATACAAAGGATCTGCTCAGATGAGGAGGATCACTACAGACACCTACAGAGGTTGAAAGACACCCTCATAAAACAGAATATGGTGCTTGAGTCACCGATCGACCGTTCTGACGCGCCACAGTGAAAAACCGCACCAATCTCCTCAGAAGACAAACACGGGACATGGCAGACAAAATACCCTTCATCATCCAGTACTTCCTTGGAGTGGAGAAGCTACGACATCTTCTCAGGAGCCTTCAACATATCATTGATGAAGATGAACATCTCACTAAGACTATCCCCACACCCCACTTCTTGTCTTCAAACAACGGCACAAACTCAAACAGACCATTGTCCATAGCTAACTACCCAACCTTCAGGAGAACAGTGACCACAACATCACACAACACTGCCACAGCAACCTCTGCAAGATGTCCTGGATCATTGACATGGATGCCATCTCTCACATGAGAACACCATCCACCAGGTACATGGTACATGCTTTTGCAATTTGGCCAACGTTGTCTATTTGGTAGCTGCAGGAAAGGATTCCGAGGCATAGTACATTGGGGAGAACATGCAGACACTACGACGACGGATGAATGGACATCACTTGACAATCACCAGGCAGGAGTGTTCTCTTCCTGGCAGAGAGGCTAGCATTGCTGCTTCACAGAGCCAGAGACCCGGGTTTGATTCCCGAGTTGGGTCACTGTTTGTGTGAAGTTTGCACATTCTCCCTGTATCTGTGTGGGTTTCCTCCAGATGCTCTGGTGTCCTCCCACAGTCCAAAAGTGTGTGAGTTAGTTTGAATGGCCATGCTTAATTGATCCTTGGTGTGCGAGGGATGTCAGGGGGATTAGTAAGGTAAACATATGGGTTTAGGGGAATAGGATCTGGGTGAGATTCTTCTCGATGCAGGCTCAATAGGCCGAATGCTTACACTGTAGGGATTCCATGATTCTATCTGCTAAACCTTTTATTCCAGTAAGTCATCAACTTGCCAAATCACTGTGTTTGAAAACAGTAAAGAAATACTTATCAAGAAGTAAATTTGAAAACTAAAGAAAGATTTGCCTTTGCCTATTGCCTTTCACAATCTCAGCGGCCATACTATTGATCAGCTAATGGAGTACTGTTTGAAGTATAGCCATGGTTATAGTGCAGGGAACCTGGCAATCAATTGTAGGTTAACTGCATGATAATGAAACCATCACTTGTTTTTAGACATTGGCTCATACTTAGATATGGACCTCAAATCTGAGGAGCAGTTACAGTCTTGCTATTTGTAGGATCTGTGTTGAATTTGATTTACTATTGTCACATGTATTAGTATATAGTGGAAAGTATTATTCCTTGTGTGCTATACAGACAAAACATACTGTTCATAGAGTACAGAGGGAAGAAAGAAAGGAGAGGGTGCAGAATATAAGGTGGGATTTTTGCGGCTTCGCTCGACCCGAGACTGGAAAATTCCACCCGAGGTCAATGAACCTTCCCATTGTCCGCCCCTCGCCTGCTCTGATTTTGGTGATCGTGTCACATAGTTAGGGTGTAGAGATCGATCCACTTAATATAAGATAGGTCCATTCAAAAGTCTCATGGCAACAGAAGAGAGCTGTTCTTGAGTCGGTTGCTACGTGTTCTCAGGCTTTTGTATCTTTTTCCCAATGGAGGAAGGTGAAAGAGACAGTGTCTGGAACGTGTGGGGTCCTTGATTAAGCTGCATGCCTTTCCAAGGCAGCGGGCAGTGTAGACAGTTTAATGTTAAAGTTTATTTATTAGTGTCACAAGTAGGCTTACATTAACACTGCAACGAAGTTACTGTGAAAATCCCCTAGTTGCCACACTCTGGTGCCTGTTTGGGTACACTGAAGGAGAATTTAGCATGGCCAATGCACCTAAGCAGCATGTCTTTTGGACTGTGGGAAGAAACCAAAGCACCCAAAGGAAACCCACACAGACATGGGGAGAATGTGCAAACTCCACACAGACAGTGACCCAAGATAGGAATCAAACCCGGGTCCCTGGTACTGTGAGGCAGCAATGCTAAGCACGGTGCCACCATGCCGCCCATTTGTCCTGCCTTTTGTGGACAGGTCACCCCTTGGTAATTTTCGACGATGCTACTGTGCTGCTTATGCCGAAGGGAACATCATTGCTGAAGGAGTTGAAGATCTAGGACAATATCCTGAGGGAGTCCTGCAGTGACATCCCGGGACTGAGATGATTGGCCTCAATAACCATCTTCCTTTGTGCTAAGTATGACTCCAACTAGTGGAGAGTTTTCCCCTGATCCCTATTAACTTAAGCTTTGAGTCTGCACCAACCACAATCCCATACAGGCCCTATCCCCTTTACCATATGTATTTATCCTGCTAACCTCCCTGATACTAGGGTCAATTTTAACATGGCCAATCAACTTAACCCCCACACCTTTGGACTGTGGGAGGGAACTGGAGCTCCCAGAGGAAACCCACACAGACACAGGGAGAATGTGCAAACTCATAAGAACATAAGAAATAGGAGCAGGAGTAGGCCATCTAGCCCTTCGAGCCTGCCCCACCATTCAATAAGATCATGGCTGATCTGAAGTGGATCAGTTCCACTTTCCCGCTTTCTCCCCCTAACCCTTAATTCCCTTGCCTACCAAAAACCTATCTATCCACGTCTTAAATATATTTAGCGAGGGAGCCTCCACCACTTCAACGGGCAGAGAATTCCAGAGATTCATCACCCTTTGAGTGAAGAAGCTCCTCCTCAACTCTGTTCTAAACTGCCCCGCCCCCCCCTTATCTTGAGGCTGTGCCCTCTAGTCCTGCTGTCCTTTCTGAGCGGGAAGAACCTCTCCACCTCCACCCTATCCATCCCCTTCATCACCTTATATGTCTCAATAAGATCCCCCGTCATCCTTCCAAACTCTAATGAGTACAAGCCCAGTCTATTCAGCCTCTCTTCATAGCTCAACCCCCTCAACTCCGGTATCAGCCTAGTGAACCTCCTCTGCACTCCCTCCAAGGCCAAAATGTCCTGAACTCCAAAATATCCAAAACTCCACACAGGCGGTGACTCAAGGTCCCTGGTGCTATGAGGCACAGGGCCCTGGCACTATGAGGCAGCAGTGCTAATCACTCTGCCACCGTGCTGCCCTACAGGGGCAGTGTCAATGGGTGGGAGGCTGGTTTGCATGATGGCCTGGGATACATTCACAACGCTTCTCACGGTCTTGGTCAGAGCAGGAGTCATACCATGTGGGATCTTTACTTGAGAGAGTAGAGCGGGTTTCTCAGTAAATGCCAAGACTTTTGTGCTCCTCTGCAGGGGCGGAAGATCATGATGTCTTCATGAGATCAAAGTAATAATTTGCTACGTAGCCCCACATCATCACAAAATGGACAGCAGTGGTTCAAGAATGGCCCACTGTTACTTCTTGCACGAGAAGGGAAAGAAATATTGGTCTTGTCAGACCCACTGATATTCTACGATCAAAACAACTCAAGAAATGAGAGCTTGAATGATGATTCGAAGACTGTTGCTGCCTAATGATCTCTTATCTCTGACTTTAAAAGCTATCTGATTTTAAGTGGTCTTTTACTATCTGGAAAGGAGCCTATTATTCAGCCTGTATGAAGACCATTTGTCAAGACTGTCTCCTCTGTTCTTAAATGGAGCAGTGAAAATGTACTAAAATTAGAACTCCATCTCTGAACTCGTCACAAACAAAGCCAGTTACTAAACTTGAAAGCTGCACATTTTCCAAGTATTAGAATTTGATGTAGTTTAAGTATTCAATCAGCTGCGTATCAGAGCTGGGGAAAAGGAAACAAGGGAAAACTTTCCACAAAGGACCATTCTAACTCGAGTCAAATTGTTTCTCCCACTTCAGCAAGGCAGCAATATGTTCAGCACAGATAGAACCAAGCCAACAGCTGCAGCTTACAAAAGAGAAACTTGCATTTATTTAGTCCTTTTCAACATGTCCCAAAAGAAAGGACAAAAAGTGCAGCACAGGAACAGATCCTTGGGCCGTTCAAGACTCAGACAATCCTAGTTCATTTGCCTTATGAAAAGAGACTGGACAATTTAGGCCTATACTTCCTGGAGCTGAGAAGAATGAGAGATCTAATTGAGGTGTACAAAATGATAAAGATTGTGCCGATCATGATGCCCTGACTAAACTAAAAAAACAACCTTCTGCCCTTACTTGGTCCGTATCCTTCCCTATTCATGTACTCATCCACATGCTTCTTAAGTGTGCCTGCTTCCACCACCTTCTTTGGCAGCGCATTCCAAACACCCACCACTCTCTGCATTTAAAAATTGCCCCGCAAATCTCCCTTAAATTTTCCCCATCATCTTGAATCTGTGTCCCCTTGTAATTGATACTTCCACCCTGGGAAAAAAGCCTCTGACTATCCACCCTGTCTATGCCTCTCATAATTTTGTAGACCTCTATCTGGTCTTCCCTCTCTCCAGTGAAAACAATCCAAGTTTATTCAACCTCTCCTCGTAGTCAACACCCTCGAGACCAGGCAACATCCTGGTGAACCTTCTTTGCACTCTCTCCAAAGCTTCCACTTCCTTCTGGTAGTGTGAGGACCAGAACTGCACGCAATACTGCAAATGCGGCCTTACCGAGATTTTATATAGCTGCAACATGATTTCTCAACTCTCGTGCTCGATGCCCAGGCTGAATTACCTTTGACACAATTAAATAATTTTGTAGTTGCCATGGTGTAGTCCCTTCCTTGAGAGCTATGTGATTGGGCAGGACCCTATAGAGTGCTGAGGTTAGAAGTGTAGCTAATCAAGTGCCAGGGCATGTATCCTGGGTAGGACAGGATCTTCAGATGGAGCCAGTCACATATTTCTTCTGTCTGACCGTATTAGTGTACATATTTATTTATTTATTGGCAATAAAGCTTTTTTATTTCTAAGCCTCATCGACTCACCCTCAATTTATTGCAGAAATGTAGTCACTGTTTTAACATCAGAGATGCAGAAGAAAATTTGGATACACTGGTCTCTCACAAACAGCAATATAATAATGGTCAGGTTATCGGCTTTAGGTATCAGCTAATTAATAAATATCAGTCAGGACACCAAGGATGAGGGGTTTGACTTACAAAGAAAGTTTGGGCAATTTAGGCCTACATTCCCTGGAGCCTAGAAGAATGAGAGGAGATCTAATTGAGGTGCACTAGGTGATAAAGTGGTTGACAAAGTAGACAGGCAGAGGATCTTTCCTCTTGCAGGACGATCTAGAATGACAGGTCCTGGTTTTAGGATGAAAGATTTAAAACAGAGATGGGGAGAAATTACTTCTCTCAAAGGGTCATGAGTCTGTGGAATTCACTCGCCCAGAAAGCAGCAGGCACCAGGATTTTTTGAGTAAATTTAAGAAAGGGGGGAAAGAGTTTATAATTTATTTATTAATCACAAGTAAGCTTACATTCACACTGCAATGAAGTTGCTGTGAAAATCCATTAGTCACCACACTCTGGTGCCTGTACGTTAAGGAAGAATTTAGCGTGGCCAATTCACCTAATCCACACATCTTTGGATTGTGGGAGGAAACAGGAGCATCGGAGGAAACCCGCACAAACACAGAGAGAGCATGCAAATTCCACCCAGACAGTGACCCCAAGTCAGGAGTAGAACCCGGGTCTCCGGTGCTGTGAGGCAGCAGCGTTAACCACTGTGCCCCCCGCCCCTCCACTCCCCATGACCCCAGTTTGAATTAGTCAAGGTTTGAAGGGCTACGGTGAACAGGCAAGCAAGTGTTAAGTTTAAGTTTTAAGTTTGTTTATTTATTCATGTCACAAGTAGGCTTACATTAACACTGAAATCGCCACAATCCGGCGCCTGTTCAGACACACTGAGGGAGAATTTAGCATGGTCAATGCATCTAACTAGCACGTCTTTCGGACTGTGGGAGGAAACCGGAGCACCCAGAGGAAACCCACACAGACACAGTAAGTGACCCAAGTTAGGAATCAAAGCGAGGTACTTGGTGCTGTGAGACAGTGGTGCTAACCATTGTGCTACCCAAGTTACCAATGGCACGTTGAACATCAAAACCGTACATTAATCATAGAACGACAGAATCCCTACAGTGCAGAAGGGGGCCATTTGGCCTATCGAGTTTGCACCAATTCTCTGACAGATTTCTTTAAGTAGGCCCTTTTCCCCACACTACCTCCATAATCCCACAGATTTAGCACGGCCAATCCATCTAACTTACACATCTATGGACGATGGGAGAAAACCAGAGCACCTTGAGGAAACCCATGCAGACATGGGGAGAACAGGAAATCTTCAAACAGACAGCCACCCAGACTGGAATTGAATGCAACTCCCTATCACAGTGAGGCAGCAATGCTAACCACTGTGGCACCGTGCCACCATAAGAAAGAGGTGGAATTGTTCAAAAAACTTCTAAGTGTCTTAATGGCAAGAAAACAGAAGCCTTTTGTGCTGGACAATCTTTCTTCGAGTGAAAGGTGGAGTGCAATAAAAGAGCCTCTGTGCAGATCACATCGTCATAGACACACCAGGCGCGTGACTCACGCAAAGTGGCCGGAGCTATGAGCCATCAACAAGGAGGAGCTGAATTTAGAAACTAATGATGGATCAGTCATGCCAGGAAGATGGTGCCTTGTAGAGGCAATGCCACTGTTTACAGAGGGGGGGTTGTTGGGATGGCTAATGGATGCCATGGAGGAGAGGAGGGCCATCTTCTTTGGTCAGCGGCCCAGGAGTCAGATCAGTAATGCAGCCTGAGACGTGATGGTAGCGTCCACGGACCAGCACGGAGGACCGGTGCCCAGTGTCAAAAGAACATGTCCACCAGACAATGGCAGGGTAACCCGTGGGACATTAATGGAGTGAGGACCCAATCTCACAAGCAATCCCTCAGTGCTCTCTCAGCAGCCCGGGGAAATGCACGCAATACAAGCCCCAAGGCAGTGGCGACCCCCGAAGTGAGGACTCCCAAACTGGCACGAGCTCCCCCGGTCCCCCAGACCTGTGCAAGTCCCCCAACCTCACCACATGTGCATCATGGCAATGCCTGACACATCACCCTGCCCCTTCATCGGGGGGAGTAATGGGGGAGGGGTTGATACTCAGTGGTGCGTACCTCCCCACTCCCCTTTGCTGTAGCTATTCCTGAGCCACAGTTTTAAAGAGTAGTAATGATTCATGCCAGTGTGATATCACCCTGGAGAGGTGGGAAGGAGTCGGGGGGTGGGTGGGGGACAATTGCGTGCTGACCTCAATAATGATATTGAATTAATTAATTCAGTTCCATGCTAATAAATGTTGCATCCTTTCTGGGTGCCATTAAAAAGAGGTTGGGGAAGAAAGCAAACCTTTGCATTGGGTGCGATATGGATGTTTAGAATCGTACGCTATTTTCCCAGCTTGCCATGCTGATCACTGGGTGCTGCAAGGTGGTACGATTGTGCCCAAGATGTTTAAGTATCACCTCCAGAAACTGAGAAGCAGTTGGACCTTTACAAGATGTTTGCTTCTGTCCACTTGAGGTGTTTACAAATTGGCTTTCACAATCAAAATAAATCTTTCAACAATGTTCACCGAAGTCAAACACATTTCCATATGTGTTTATACAATGTGTTTTTCTGTAGTGGTTAGTACAGTGAGATAAAATGTTTTTTGACACAATGATTACCTGAATAATAATCAAATGGGTGGCATGGCGTCACAATGGTTAGCACTGCTGCCTCACAGTGCCAGGGACCCAGGTTTGATTCTCGACTCAGGTCACTGTCTGTGTGGAGTCTGCACGTTCTCCCTGTGTCGGCATGGGTTTCCTCCCACAGCCTGAAAGACGTGCTGGTTAACTGCATTGACCGTGCTAAATTCTCCCTTAGCGTACTCTAACAGGTGCCAGAGGATGGCAACTAGGGGATTTTCACAGTAACTTCATTGCAGCGTTAATAGAAACATAGAAGATAGGAGCAGGAGGAGACCATTTGGCCCTTCGAGCCTGCCCCACCATTCATGGCTGATCGTTCAACTCAATCACCTAATCCTGCTTTCTCCCCATAACCTTTGATCGCATTTGCCCCAAGTGATATATCTAGCTGTCTCTTGAATACATTCAAAGCTTTGGCATTAACTACTTCCTGTGGTAAAAAATTCCACAGGCTCACCACTCTTTGGGTGAAGAAATGTCTCCTCATCTCTGTCCAAAATGGTTTACCCTGAATCCTCAGTCTGTGACCTCTGTTTCTGAACACCCCTGCCATCGGGAACATTGCCCCTGCATCTACTCTGTCTAGTCCCGTTAACATTTTAGAAGTTTTTATGCAATCCCCCCTCATTCGTCTGAATTCCAATGAAAATATTCCTAATCTAGTCAATCTCTCTTCATATGTCAGTCCTGCCATCCCCAGAATCAGCCTAATAAACCTTGGCTGCACTCCCTCAAGAACAAGAAAAGGAGACCAAAATTCCGCTCAATGGCTGTGATTCTCTGCAACTTTTCTGGTGGGTCCAGCCAGGAGATGCGTGTTTTGGCCATTACGTGTGTTCCCCACCAGCTTTTATGACCCGCGCGCATTTCCCAGCCAGAGAATCCACTAAAAACTGATAGACTGCTGTTTAGCATGAGTTTACATACCTTTGCATGCTATTATCGGGATCGACACAAAACCTCCGCCCAAGTCTGCGTCTCCTACCTCTTTGGCATGATGTAACTTTGGCGCGAACCAGACTAGATATTTAAAAGTCACAAACCTGGCGTGTCAGCCTTGAACTGGTGTGAGGAGATAAGTGCTGCTAGAGGAGCATAGGTGCTGTTGCAGGCAGGCCCTGGAAATACCTGGTGGCCTTCCTCCTGCTGCCTTCAGGTGTTATTCCATGGAGCAGTGATACCTGTGGAGGGGAGAGGGGGGGTGCGGTTGTGGGGGTCAGCAATGTCTGTGGGGTGGAGGGAGGTTTGTGGAGGTCAGTGATCAGGCCAGTGATACGTGTGGGGTTTGGATGGCAGTGATCTGGATGCTGGGATGTCTTTTCAATGATCTCCCAGCGATGTGCGCACACGTGGGTTCCCGTCCATCCTGACAGTTTCAGGCTCTTTGCTACGAATAGGCCTCATTATTATTTAAAAGGTGAAAAGCTGCAGCATGCTACGGTGCAGAGGGACCTGGGGGTCCTTGTGCACAAATCGCAAAAACCCAGCATGCAGGTGCAGCAGGTGATCAAGAAGGCAAATGGAATGTTGGCCTTTATAGCGAGGGGGATAGAATATAAAAGCAGGGAGGTCTTGCTGCAGCTGTACAGGGTACTGGTGAGGCTGCAACTGGAGTACTGTGTGCAGTTTTGGTCGCCGCATTTGTGGAAGGATATATTGGCCTTGGAGGGAGTGCAGAGGAGGTTCACTAGGCTGATACCGGAGATGAGGGGGTTAGCCTATGCAGAAAGATTGAATAGACTGGGTCTGTACTCATTGGAGTTTAGAAGGCTGAGGGGGGATCTTATAGAGACATATAAGATAATGAAGGGGATGGATAAGGTAGAGGTAGAGAGATTCTTCCCGCTTAGAAAGGATAGCAGGACTAGAAGGCATAGACTCAAAGTAAGGGGGCGGGGTGGGGCGCAGTTTAGATCGGAGTTGAGGAGGAACTTCTTCATTCAAAGGGTGGTGAATCTCTGGAATTCTCTGCCCGTTGAGATGGTGGAGGCTACCTCGCTAAATATATTTAAGACACGGGTAGATAGGTTTCTAATAGACAGGGGAATTAAGGGTTATGGGGAGAAAGTGGGAAAGTGGAACTGATCCACTTCAGATCAGCCATGATCTTATTGAATGGTGGGGCAGGCTCGAAGGGCTAGATGGTCTACTCCTGCTCCTATTTCTTATGTTCCTATGTTGTTATCCCCTGAGCATTTAGTGAGATTCATAACTGGGACCTCTGCAATGCACAGAGTATGGAGATTCGGGTGAGAAGCTGAACTGACAAAACAGTCGGGATTTAGATCAGTTTTCCCGCCAATTCAACCCCTTTGGGAGAATCACAGCCAATATTCTAGATGTGGCCTCATCGTGTATAATTCCAAGAACACATCGCTACTCCTGTACACAAAATCTCTTGCAATGAAGGCCAATGTAAGACTACCTGTTATTAATAAATAAGTTGAACAGCAGCAGAATGTAAAGTTTATGGCTGAATAATCGTTAAACTATTCATTTGGAAATTTTAATATTAATTATGTATCATGTCAATTTAATGATGAATAAGAAAAGTCCCATAAAGTAGATCAAGAGGGATTAAACTTCAAATGTGTTGAATATGTATGTTACTTTCTCTGAAAGAAATTGGAGAGACTAAGTGAATTTCAACTGCTTACATTTGAGACTCAATATTCGGATGGGATCTTGCATTTCCAACCTATGTGCCATTTTAATAACTTGCCTTTTTTGCAACACATTTGAAATAAGTCAGGAATAGGCTTTTCCATTTTCTTCAGAGGACTGCATGGTGCGCATTGCAATGAATACAAATCCTGAGTGTAATTATTTTTCTGCTTCCTTAATGCACCAAGTAATGTTTCAAATCCTATTTATGCAGAATGTAATTTCTTAAATCATTCATTGAAGGAACACCAAACCCAATGTCATCGCTTCTCTGATGCGGAATTATGTGCCCGCATTAATAGCCTGGCAATTCCTGCGGCTAAATTCCTCAGGGCTAATGATGTTTTTCTATAGTTTTATTTTCCCTGCAGGATGGCCAACGTTATTTTTGTTTTGGAAGTGTCTACACACTGTGCAAGGTCTTCCTTTCCCACTCCACATGGTAGGCTTCTCCACGGTGCATTGGCGAGGATTCAAGATCTGGAGATTGTTTCAGTAAACATCCATACCGCTGCTTTTGTATGAAGGATTAGAAGCCAGAGAATTGGCACTTGTGCTTTGCAGATAAGACAGTGCAGCTCTCTGACACGATACCAGGCAGGAACTGCTGGAATGCTCTAAATATTGTACATTTGGCACTCTCAGACTTGTTACACCCAAAAAGCATCATGTCCATCAACCAGAGCTCTATTCTGAACAATAAAGTAGAATTAAAGATATTTATATGGTACTTTTCATAACCTTAGGACATCCCAATGTGCTTTGCTGCTAATGAAGTGTTTTCATTGCCCAAACAAGGCAACCGATATGAGCACAGCAAGACTGCACAGACAGTAATGTGATAATGAGATTATCTGTTTCAACTGTTCAGGAACAAGTATTGGGAAGAACCTGTGCCCTCTAGTTTTAGACTCTCCTACCTTTGGGAAAAGATATTGACTGTCTAGCTGATCAATGCCCCTTATTGTTTTATAGACCTCTGTAAGATCACCCCTCAACCTCCTACGCTACAGAGAAAAAAGTCCCAGTCTATTCAGCCTCTCCTTATAACTCAAACCATCAAGTCCCGCTATCATCCTAGTAAATCTCTTCTGCATTCGTTCTAGTTTAATAATATCCTTTCTATAATGAGGTGACCAGAACTGTACACATGATGGTGGTCATGTACTTTTGGAAGGTGCTGCTGAAGGTACCTTGGGGCTTTCCTCTAATGCATCTTGTAGATGGTGTACGCTGCTCCCACCGTTCGTCAGTGGTGGAGGGAGTGAATGGGCAACAATCAAACCTCTGCAGAATTCCTATCCTCTGACCACAGTATTTATCCAGTCCAGTTCAGTTTCTGATCAATGGTATCCCCCAATAAGTTGATTTATTTAGCAATGGTGTTGAAAGTTAAGGGATGATGGTCTCATTGTTTATTTTATCAATTCACTGACTTACATTATGGCTGATGCTCTGTCTGGGTTTGAACCTCCTATTGAGTGGATAAATTCCGATATTCCACCTCAATTTTGTTCTGGTTCCACCTCTCTGAAGATCTGGACGTAAAAAAATTTGCCCATTAATACTTAGTGCTGTTATTTTTGATTGTGATGGAATAGGTGATCCTGTTTGAGGTCATGGGGCAGTGGAAAGCTGGACTTTTTCTCGTTAAAGATTGTCATTGCTTGGCTCTTAAGTAATCTGAGTGCTGCCTACCATTTGTCAGCCCAAGCTTGGATGGTGTCCAAGTCTTGCCCTGAGCTTTTTCATTATTGGGAGAGTGACGAATGGAGCTGTACCTGGATTAATCAACAACTGCCCTGTTCCTTATTATTAAGGGGAAATGATTAATGCGGTGATGGAAGTAGTGTGAGCTGAGGAATGGTTGTGGTGAAGTCATAGGCTTTAATTATGGACTTCCAAACACCCAAGACCATCCTCCCATGCATCAGATATGAATCCAATCTCTGGAGGGTGTTCTCTCTGATCCCCATTTTTGCTGACACTCCACATATTGGCTGGAACTTTCCAAAAATTGTGCAGAATGCTGAAGCAGACAGGAAAAGCAGTGTGGAACACTCTAAACTCTCCAGCAAAGCTGGGATTCAGAGATTGGTGTGCCATTTTTAAAGGGTGCCCTGACCTCAAAGCAAAGGCATCCCCTCTCAACACTGCCCCAGACATCAGGACCCCAGCAGCGAAGAAGAATATCCCCCAACCCTTGAACTCAGAGGGCCAACTTCATCTCAGCACTCAATGGTTGGGTCACTTTCACAGAATCCCTACAGTGCAGAAGGAAGCCATTCAGCCCATAAAATCTGCACCGACCACCCAGCTCCTATCCCCATAACCCCATGCATTTACCCTAGCATTTCCCCCACACTAAGGGGCAACTTAGCATGGCCAATCCAGCAAAACAGTATGTCTTTCACACTGTAGGAGGAAACCGGAGCACCCAAAGGAAACCCATGCGGACACGGGGAGATTGTGCAAACCCCACACAGACAGTCATCCAAGCCTGGAATCGAACCCGGGTCCCTGGCATTGTGAGGCAGCAGTGCTATCCACTGTGCCACTCGTACATCACCACTCCAAAACCATGCAGACATCAGGGTGACCTGACAGTTCCCTCCCCACGTATATATGTAGACATTAGTGCACCCCAAGAATCAGTGTGTGGCTTTGTATCTGAAGCACACTTTGGAATGGAAATGAGTTTGTAAAGAAAGGCAGTCTGGCAAAGGGACACCAGAATCTGAAGGATTATTTAATCGAGCTTTTCTATAAAGTGTGAATTAATAAACATTTGAATGTACCTAATGTTTTCCAATCTAATTTGAGTGTGTAGAAATGGTCGAGAGTTTTTAGGTGTCTAGATCACCAACAAACTGCCCTGGCCCCCCATGCCGACACTACAGTTAAGAAAGCCCACCTACTTTCTCAGGAGAGGAAGGAAATTTGGCATGTTAGCTATGACTTTCACCAACCTTTACAGATACATCATAGAAAGCATTGCTTCTGGTTGCATCGCAGCTTGGTATGGCTCCTGCTCTGCCCAAGACTGCCAAAAAACTACAAAGGGTTGTGAACGAAGCCCAGTCACTCAAACCAGCCTTCCGTCCATCAAAGGGATCTACACTTCCTGCTGACTTGGAAAAGCTGCCGGTGTAATCAAGGACCCTACGCATCCCGGGCATTCTCTCTTCCACCTTCTTCTATTGGGAAAAAGATATAAAAGTCTGAGGTCACGTACCACCGACTCAAGGACAGCTTCTTCCCTGCTGCCATCAGAATTTTGAATGGACCTGCCTCTCATTAAGTTGATCTTTCTCCACACCCTAGCTACGACTGTAACACTACATCTGCACTCTCTTGTTTCCTTCCTTATGAATGGTATGCTTCGCCTGTATAGCGCGCAAGAAACAATACTTTTCACTGTATACTAATACATGTGACAATAATAAATCAAATTATTAAATTAAAAGAGTGGTGTACTTCAAAGGCTCAATACAATGACAGTATGTATCCCTTACGATATAAAGAAATGGCAAGATATTTAATACTTTCCAAAGGATTGTCACTCAACATGTCAATCTCTCTCTTAGGGTCATTGATGAAATCGGACAAGGTCAGATTTTAAAATATTGCACTCAGGAATTAGTGAAAAAGCCTCTGCTGATCAAATTTCAGGATTCAGTTTATTTTATTTGGAAAACAAAACCAATGGCCTTTGCAATCTTGTTTGGACATATGGATTGCCGGATGGACCAGCCGTGCATTTCCAGCATGTTATACTTTCTCGCTCTCCAGCGTGACCTATTGATCATCGCTGTCATTTCCTGTGATGAGGAGAAAATGCACAGAGCTGCTAATCTAATATCTCCCAGCAAATGAAATGCGCCGGGGCTCGGGCAAATATAAAGTGTGTCAGGAGCAGTTAATCCAGATGTTAACCGATTGATGGTTTCTTGCAGGTCTTACGCCCCTTGCTTTTATTAACTTCCTGAGAGGATGCTGATTAGAAAATTGGTCCAGAACCCAAGTGCCTCGAGGCTGCATCCTCTTAAAACAGCAGACAAGATTTGGACCGGTTCCCTGTATGAAATTAATCAGAAGAGCGCAGTAGGGATGGCCTCAGCAGGATTTCTTCAAAGGCAAAAGTTTGTTGTTCAGTAAGTGATCCAAGTTTTCGCCCCGACTACTTTCTGTTGTAATGTAGTCGAAACATCTCATGCAAATATCAGATAGCGTAACAGTCCATTTGATTTGATTTAATTTGATTTATTATTGTCGCATATATTAACATACAGTAAAAGAATTGTTCTTGCACACTATACAGACAAAGCATACCGTTCACAGAGAAGGAAAGGAGAGGGTGCACAATGTAGTGTTACAGCCATAGCCAGGGTGTAACGAAAGATCAACTTAATGCAAGATAGGTCCATTCAAAAGTCTGATGGAGCAGGGAAGAAGCTGTTCTTGAGTTGGTTGGTTCGTGACCTCAGACTTTTGTATCTTTTTCCCACTGGAAGTAGATGGAAGAGAGAATGTCCGGGGTGCATGGGGCCTTTAATTATGCTGGCTGCTTTGTTGAGGCAGTGGGAAGTGTAGACAGAGTCAATGGATGGGAGGCTGGTTTGTGTGATGGATTGGGCTACATTCACGACCCTTTGTAGTTTCTAGAAAAAAAGGAAAAACATCAGCCACAATTGAATGGTGGAGCGGACCCGATGGGTCGAGTGGTCTAATTCTGCCCCTATGTCTTATGGTCTTATGTATAGAGCAGGAGCCATACCAAGCTCTGATACAACCTGAAAGAATGCTTACTATGGTGCATCTGTAAAAGTTGGTGAGAATCCATCTCTAGGGATTTACAGCTTCTCAGAGGTCTTCAATCGAACAAGGATGAAGTAACATGTGAAGGAGACAGATGAAGGTTTATTTTAGCGAGTCATTTCAAACAATCAGGTTTCCAAATATGTAAAAGCAAAGCTAACCACCAAAGAACACGTGATTCGTTACTAACCATAATGTGTATTTGCACATGATGAATGGGATGGTTAGGATAGAGGTGGAGAGACTCTTCCCACTCAGAAAGGACAGTAGGACTAGGGGGCACAGCCTCAAGATAAAGGGGGGGGCGGTTTAGAACGGAGTTGAGGAGGAACTTCTTCACTCAAAGGGTGGTGAATCTCTGGAGTTCTCTGCCCGTTGAAGTGGTGGAGGCTGCCTCGCTAAATATTTTTAAGACGCGGGTTGATGGGTTTTTGATAAGAGAGGGGATTAAGGGTTATGGGGAGAGGGTGGGAATGTGGAACTGAGCCACGACAGATCAGCCATGATCTTATTGAATGGCGGGGCAGGCTCGAAGGGCTAGATGGCCTACTCCTGCTCCTATTTCTTATGTTCTTATGTACTTGTATTTTTTTTATTCACCCACAGGATGCGGGCGTCCCTGGCAAGGCTAGAATTTATTATACATTACCAATTGTCCTCGAGAAGGCAGTAGTAAGCTGCCTTCTTGAACACTGCAGCCCATGTGGCGGAAGTGCACCCACCATGAAGTTAGGAGGGAGTTCCAGGATTGAGACTCAGTGATGGTCAAACAGCAGGGATCAATTTCTAATGTGGATGTGCTGGCGTTGGACTGGGGTAAACACAGTAAAAAGTCTGACAACACCAGGTTTAAGTCCAACTGATTTGTACTATCAAATAAATCGGTTGGACTTAAACCTGGTGTTGTCAGACTTTTTACTGTAATCAATTTCTATAACAGAATGGTGTGCAACTTGGAGAGGAACTTTTTAAAAAAAATCGTTCACAGGGCATGGATGACATTGGCTGGCCAGCATTTATTACCCATCCCTAGTTGCCCTTGGAGAACAGTTGAGAGTCGACCACATTGCTATGGCTGTGGAGCCACAGGCAGATCAGACAAGGTAAGGATTACAGCTTTCCTTCCCTAAAGGACATTAGTGAACCAGATGGGTTTTTCCAACAAGCGACAATGGTTTCATGGTCATCAGTAGATTCTTAATTCCAGATTTTTTTTACTGAATTCAAATTTCACCATCTGCTGTGGCAGGATTTGAACCCAGGTCCGCAGATCATTAGCTGAGTTTCTGGATTAATATACTAGCAATAATACCACTAGGCCATCACCTCCCCATTTGCAGGTGGCAGTGTTGCCAAGGGCCTGCCACACTTGTCCTTTTGGGTTGTGGGTTTTGGGAGATGCCTTAGTGAATTGTTACAATGCATCTTGTATTTGGAGTTAGAATTTCTCTTGTTGAAGCTTCAGAATATCGGATACTTCTGTAGCACAAAGGTAACATGTGACTGATCACCCAAGCCTAAATATTATCCAGGTCCTGCCGTACGTTGGTATAAATTATTTCAGTGTCTGAGGAGTCATGAATGGTACCGAACATTTGCAAACATCCTGACTTCAGGCTTTGCAATAGGGGGCAGGTCATTGATTAAGCAGCTGAAGATGGTTGCGTCTAGGACACTACCCCAATGAACTAGTGCAGTGATACTTTGAGACTGAGATAATTGCCCTTCATCCACCATGTAGTAGGGCTAACCCAGGGTTTGTGGGCCGCAGCTGGAGAGGCATGAATGAAAAGGGTTAAACAGACAGCACTGTAGTATCCACAGGACAAAATACAAATAACTACATCTCAGATGGCATTAAACCAGTCACACAACAGATGGTACGAGAACCATATGAAAATTGATATCAATTTTCAATGCTCCAAGAGGTCTAGAGGAGACATTGTGCCTTTGAAAACTTAATCAAATATCCAGGAGGTGGGACAATTAATACCCCATCAAAATCAGTTTGACAAACATAATGCTTTGATATTGTAAACAGGTAGCCAGGAGATGGCCAGAAAGTGATTAAAGCTGAAGCACCCAAGACAACGGAACTGCATAATGTAATCAAAAACAGAACTATAACCAATTCAAGGTAACAATCTGATGACCAAATTGAAACGTAACATGTTATAATATGAAGAAAGGTGTAGAAAGAATGTATAAGACCCAATGATCAGTTGAGTGACTAGGACACAAGCTATAGTCATAGCCGCAATTTCTGCTTTCCCTCATGAATGTTAAATAAAGCCATTTTGTTGAAGTTCTACACAGACTCTTGGGAGACTTGTTCATTCATTCCCTCCCACAAACAATAACCATCTTTGTTCTAGGTAACTCTAACCACTGGAGAGTTGTCCCTCTAATTTTACTAGGGCGCCTTGATCCCACACTTTTTCCAGTGCTGCCTTGATGGTGAGGGCAGTCACTCTCCCTGGAGATTAGCTCTCTTATCCAGGTTTGGGTTAATAAGATCTTGGGTGGAGTAATCTTGCGGGAAGTCAAAATGAGCATTGGTTACTTAGTTACTGGTGTGTAAATTCTTCCAACATTATTGAAGATGCTGTCCATCATTCTGTTGGTGTTGGAAAGCAGACTGAAGGGGAAATAATGGAGTGGATTTATGCTGCTTTTTGTAGACTAGACAAAGCTGAACAATTTGTGTTCACTGAACAATGTGTGTAGTCA
Organism: Carcharhinus amblyrhynchos; assembly: GCF_965287045.1. Lineage (NCBI taxonomy): Eukaryota > Metazoa > Chordata > Chondrichthyes > Carcharhiniformes > Carcharhinidae > Carcharhinus > Carcharhinus amblyrhynchos. The sequence continues at coordinate 10,051,900 of NC_137328.1, forward strand.
AATATCCCAAGATGCTTCATAGGAACATTATCAAACAAAATTTGACATAAAGTCCCAAAGGTTGCAAACTTTGGAAGAACCAAGGCCATGGAGAGATTCAAAAACAAAGATGAGAATTTAAAGTTGATGTGTTGCCAGAACGGGAGCCTATGTAGGTCAATAGTTACTCATAGAATCCCTATAATGCAGAAAGACGCCATTTGGCCCATTAAGTCTACACAATCCCATCTAGATCCTATCTCCATAACTCCATGCATTCATGCTAACTGCTACCCCTGACGCTCAGGTGCAATTCAGCATTGCCAATCCACCTAACTCACACATCTTTGGACTGTGGGAGGAAATCGGAGCACCCGGAAGAAACCCACACAGACATGGGGAGAACATGCAAACTCCACACAGACAGTCACCCAAACTGGGAATGTAACTCAGGTCCCTGATTCTGTAAGGCAACAGTGCTAACCACTGTGTCACTGTGCCACCCTACATGGGTGAGTGGAACTCGCTGTGAGTTTGGATACAGGACTTAAGTTTATTTACTAGTGTCACAAGTAAGCTTACAGTAATGCTGCCATAAAGTTAATGTGAAAAGCCCTAGTTGTCACCTGTTTGGGTACACTGAGGGAGAATTTAGCATGGCCAATTCAGCACATATTTTGACCTGTGAGAGGAAACTGGAGCACCCGGAGGAAACCCATGCAGACACCGGGAGAACATTCAAATTCCACACAGACAATGACCCAAGCCAGGAATCGAACCCAAGTCCCTGGTGCTGTGAGGCAGCAGTGCTAACCACTGTGCCATCCTGCTGCCTTGACTTTCTATTTGACATCAAGACATTGTGCCATATAGCCACTCCGTCATCAAGACTTGCATTAAAATTTTAGTATTCAATTTTGAAGACCTTTCATGGTCATTAGGATTCATGTATTGGTTTACAATTCTAATTTACCATTAATCTTTTTTGAATATCCTGTCCACGATTTTCCCTGTTATCTGCTGAATTTGTCTATTTTTGTTGCTACATGGTTATTACATGCTTGCATGCTTTTAACTTGATTACTTGGTTTATATATTTATTTTTCTGTGTAAGTTACGCGATTCAGCCTTCAGGCTGCGTACATGAATAAAACACCATTATTATTATGAGATCAGTGTATCCTGTGTGGAATTAAATAGTTTGAAGACATTCAGTCATTTTAAAACCAATTTAAATTTTATTATAGCACTCGAGTAATTGATGGGCTAGAGATTATATGATGTTTAGTTTTACAAAGTTGACTTTATATTGACGAGGTTCATAGAAAAGCAATGTGCGACTTTAAAATATAAAGTGGCATAAGGTTATCTTGACTTTATTTGTCGAGCAAGTCGTTTTGCTACTGATTGCGAATTCTCCCTCGTGGTGACCAGAAAACAAAATTGGGGGGGTTTGCCTTTTGCTTTGACACTTGGAAAGTGTTAAAATTTATCAAGCTGAAGTTGCATTTCATCGATAGTACAGTTTGGGCAAGAGAAGTGCATCAACTCATTCTGCCTGCCATTATCATCTCATTAGTTTCCTTACTATCAAAGACCAAAGAAAAGTACAGCACAGGAACAGGCCCTTCAGCCCTCCAAGCCCGTGCCTATTGTGATGCCCCTAACTAAATAAGGAAAAAACAAACCTCTGTCCCTTACTCAGTCCGTATCCCTCGATTCCCCCCTTACTCACGTACCCATCTAGATGCCTCTTAAATGTTGCTAATGTGCCTGTTTCCACCACTTTCTCTGGCAGCGCCACTCTCTGGGTGAAAAACGTCCCCCGCACATCTCCCCTAAACTTTCTCCCTCTCACCTTGGACCTGTGCCCCCTTGTAATCGACCCTTCCACCTTGGGAAGAAACCTCTGACTATCCACCCTGTCTACACCTCTCATAATTTTGTAGACCTTTATCAGGTCTCCCCTCAGCCTCCGTCTTTCCAGTGGAATCATTCAGGTGCAAAATGGTATTTATCTATAATGTTCTTGGTCTCGTTGTGCTAATAAAAATATTCATAGAGTGTGCTGAGGTAAGGAAAACACTGACTTTCATGAAGAAACACCTCACTGCGGCATCATCTTGTTATGGTATCTGCAAGAGAGAACTTGTAATAGTATCATTGCCTGTGATGATGTATTCCATGAGCATAGAGGGCAGCACGGTGGCACGGTGGTTAGCACTGCTGCCTCACAGCACTAGGGCCCCAGTTCACTTCCGGCCTTGGTGTCTGACTGTGTGGAGTTTGCATGTTTCCCCGTGTCTGCGTGGGTTTCCTCCGTGTGCTCCTTTTTCCTACCACAGTCCAAAAGGCATGTTGGTTAGGTGCATTGGCCATGCTAAATTTTCCTTCAACGTACCTGATTAAGTGCTGGAGCGTGACGGCTAGGGGATTTTCACACACATTGGGGGGAAAGTGGGATCAGGATTTGAAATTTGATGATCAGCCATGACCATAATGAATGGCGGCTCAAGTTTGAAAGGCTAAACAGCCTACTGCTAGTTCCAGTGTCAATGCTCCTATGATCACTTGGCCCCCCCCATCACAGAGACTGTGGCTACAACATAATGAATGTCTCCACAGCATAGAAGCGTAACATTCCTAAGCCTTGAGAGGCACCAACTATCCTGTCCCTCAGCAAGAAATGTCCCCTTTTTCATATTTTAATCACATTCATATTTTAATTCCTGTCACAGGGCTTAATCTCGGTATTTAGTGCAATCAGTACTCTCTTGGCTCTGGGGCAGCACGATGGCACCATGGTTGGCGCAGCTGTCTCACAGCGCCAGGCACCTGGGTTGGATTAAACCTTGGGTGATTGCCTGTGTGGAATTTGCACATTCTCCCTGTGACTGTGTGTGTTTCCTCCCGCAATCAAAAGATGAGCAGGTTAAGTGAATTGGTCATGCTAAGTTATCCCTTAGTGTCCCAAGATATGTAAGTTTGGGGGATTAGCTTGGTAAATACCTGGGGATACGGGATAAGCCGGGGTAAAAGTGTGTGCAGACCCGATGGGCTGAACGAGCTCCTTCTGCAGCATAGGAATTCTATGTGGTTCTAGGGTACCCATCTTTGGATTGTTGTCTGTATTTCTTTTAAACTGTTCCTAACCTAAATATCTAATACTGCGCAACTGCATTATTGGCCTAGTTTATACATCACATATGTTCAAACAATAGCCAGGGTTTAACTGGGTGCCTCTGGATCCTATCACAATCGATGTGTCAGTTTGCCTGCACCCTGAAGTATTGCCAACACGTCAAAAAATGAAGCTACCGGTGTATCAGACATTCAGCAACATGATCCTATTTCTGCAGTCTATCTTTCTGTCAAATGTCACCAAGTAATATGAAAAAATTGTCTTGGGCAAACCTTCAGTACTATGATTACGTTCACAGCATGGGCGACACTGCCCTTCTCTGGCACCTCGACTGCATATCAGTCTCTACCAGGATTCATAATTCAGATGCTTCTTCTATAATTAAATGCCACCTGCGATCCTCTCGGACATACTCATCTGGATGCGTGTGGGTGCAAAAGCATAGCTCGGCACTAAGTTCAAAGGAGCAGTAGGTAGCCAAAGGTCAAAAGTGTAACTCTGCTCCTTCTCCAGTATCACTGCTGCCTCACAGCGCCAGGGACGCAGGTTCAATTCCGGCCTCGAGCATCTGTCTGCGTGGGGTTTGCACATTCTCCCCACGTCTGCTCCGCTTTCCTCCCACAGTCTAAAGATGCGAGGGTTGAGGTTGAGCGGCCATGCCAAATTATTCTTTAGTGTCCAAGGATGTGTAAACTAGGGCAAGGTAAGTGCATGGCGTTATGGGGATAGGACCTGTGTAGAATGCTCTGTTGGGGATGTGATGCAGAATTGATGGGATGAATGGCCTATTTCTGCGCTGTAGGATTCTATGTTTAGCTCCTCTTCCCCTTCTTAAACCAGAGTCTCTGGCGGATCCCATGAAATTCTCATTCCAAGCTATGCGATTAGAGCTCAGGTCCTCGCCTGTTGTGTCTACGGATCTATGATAAAGGAGCGATCCCCTGCAAAACATTGGGTGGGATTTTTGACCACCCCATGGTCTGCCTTGCATTGGCCGACGGCTGGGTCTTTTGTTCCTCCACACTGTCAACGGGTTCTCCTGTTGATTTCACAATCAGCCGTCAGGGAAACCACATTGGGTGGTCACCACTGGTGGGGCTGGAGGATGCTCCGGACAGGAATGCCTGGAAAATTTTGGCCTTCAGCAGCAAAAATCAGAGAAAAAGTGACACAAAATTAACAATGCAGATCCAGCAGTAAGACAAGTCAAACTAGTAGTTGCAAGATGTTTTTATAGTTTTATAGGTCTCATGGAGAGGTCCTGAGTTTTGTATCGTTGAACAGTAGGTGTTTGTGAATTACTTATACTATACACATATAAATACATATAGTTACAAGGTCTAAGCTAGGAATTGCCTCCATGCTTGCCACCACACAGGTCTCCGTCCAGTCTTGGATCATGTGTCATATGACACTATGGACAGTAATGCACCCCGTTCCGCATTAACCCTTTCTATGCCAGGCTATGCTAGGCAGCAAAAACCAACGAATAAATAAAAGGTCAATGACCATTTTTAAGAAATATTAGTGAATAGAATTGAAATTGAAGAAGCACCTGACTTATGTAGGCAAAAGATGAGATTATCTAAGGTCCATATCATTTCCTTTGCGGCACAGTGGTCCAGCTGTTAGCACTGCTCCATCACAGTAACAGAGACCTGGGTTCAATTCCCAGCTTGGGTTACGTTCTGTGTGGAGCTTGCACCTTCACCCTGTGTTTCATCCGGGTGCTCCGGTTTCCTCCCATAGTCCAACGATATGTGGGTTAGGTTGATTGGTCATGCTAAATTGACCTTTGGTATCAGGGGGATTAGTAGGGTAAATGTGTGGGGTTACAGGAATAGGGCCTGAGTGGGTCGGTAGGAACTCAATGGACCAAATGGCCTCTTTCTGTACTATAGGGATTCTATGATTCTATGATTTAATATGATCTGCTCATTTTTTTGGATTTAGGACATATTATTGCAGAAAATTATCTTGAACAAAGATTAAAGTTTATTTATTAGTGTCACAAGTAGGCTTACATTAATACTGAAATGAGAAGACTGATGGATGATCTGCTGGAGATTTCAAGATTATTAATACGGTAAATGTAGAGAAGGTGCTTCCAATTGTGGGTGAGACCAGGGCTAGGAGCTATAAATATTAGATCATGACTAATAAACTTAATGTTGGAATTCAGGAGAAACTTCTGTTCCCAGGGAATGGTTAGAATGTAGAATTCACTACCACAAGGAGCACTTGAGAATAATAGCATAAAGGTGACTAAGGGGAAGCTAGATAAATATGAAGAAGGAAAGAGGGCTTTTGATGGGTTCAGCCAAAGAAGGGTGGAAGGGAGGCTCATGTGGAACACTAGCCCCAATATTGACCTGTAGGGGCACAAGGCTGACAGGTTGTGTTGTAATGCTTGGTAGTTCTTTGTAATCCATAGAACACAATCCATAGAATCCTCGCACTGCAGAAGGAGGTCATTGTCCATCGTGACTGCACCAACAACTCTCACCCCTGCAACTCCATACATTTTACCCAGCCAAGCTCCCTGACACCAAGGATCAATTTAACATGGCCAATCAACCTAATCTGCACATCTTTGGAGTGTGAGTGGAAACCGGAGCACCAGGAGGAAACCCATGCAGACTCGGGGTAGAACATGCAAACTCCACTCAGATAGTCTCCCGAGGCTGGAATTGAACCTGGGCCCCTAGCACTGTGAGGCAGCAGTGCTAACCACTGTGCCACCGTGTGATGACTTCAGCTAAGCTAATGAGGTTGGCTTGCTAGAGAGTGAACTGTGTGATGAGTCCTAATTGATGGTTAAATCAGGGAGCCTCTTGCTCCCTATTTAAAATAGGTGTGTCAGGCCCCGAACCTGCATTCAGCAGGGAGCAACTGGCGAGCTGGCTATGTACAGATATATAGTGTAAATAAAGTAACTTGGTGACGGGACTTTCGCCTCTGTGGAGTTATTACACAACGTGCCACCCCCCCCCCCCCCAAATTATAAATGCAAACACTTCAGTCTTGCCACAGCATTCCTTTATCAGGACTGACATGGGCACAATGGGCTCCTCCGTGCATAGACTCCATTCAATGACTCTATGCACCATGCCTGTAGTTTGCCCATAGTGATGACACCAGCCAGTTCTCCCCTTCCAATCCTCTTCCTATAGATCTTAATGGCCTTCTGCTCTGTTGAACACAAAGTGGGGAAAATAAAGGCAAGACCTCGCTTATTTTTCATTCAGCTCCATGTACCTTAAATACGCACATTTTTCTAAACAAGGCTCGAGATGCAGAGCCTTGCTAATAGAAAATCTTGATTGAATCTTCAGGGTTGGAGTGCTCCAGGTCATTCTTCTCCTCGCACTATCTTTGAGATCACATTTATATTTGGCATTATGGTTGGCTTTTAATGCATCTTTTTTTTGCCCAGCAGTACATCAGGCTCTTTGTGCAGTTTCAATTGTGTTCGGCTCTATCTGCGTTTTCCCATCGATTTGTTTTCACGACATTGTGCAATGCAATTTGATGTCACTGTCCAGTGAGAATATGCCAAGAAATAAATATGTTTAAATGTGTTTAGTTAAATCGTATAATTTCTTCTGAGCGACATTAAAGAAAAAAGACTTAGAGTCAGAGAGGTTTACAACATGGAAACAGGCCCTTCAGCCCAACTTGTCCATGCCACCCTTTTTTTTAAATCCCGAAGCTAGTCCCAATTGCCCACATTTAGTCCATATCCATCTATACCCATCTTACCCATGTAACTGTCTAAATGCTTGTTAAAAGACAAAATTGTACCTGCCTCTACTACTACCTCTGGCAGCTTGTTCCAGATACTCACCGCCCACTGTGTGAAAAAAATTGCCCCTCTGGACACTTTTGTATCTCTCCCCTCTCAACTTAAACCTATGTCCTCTAGTTTTAGACTCCTCCACCTTTGGAAAAAGATATCTAGTTAATCTATGCCCCTCATTATTTTATAGACATCTGTAAGATCACCTCTCAGCCTCCTACGCTCCATCAAAAAAAGTCCCAGTCTGTCCAGCTTCTCCTTATAACTCAAACTATCAAGTCCTGGTAGCATCGTAATAAATCTCATCTGCACTCTTTCTAGTTTAATAGTATCCTTTCTATAATAGGGTGACTTCCATATTATATTGCATATTTCATTCATAGAATCCCTACAGTGCAGAAGGAGGACATTCAGCCCATCACTGCCTGCACTGGCTCTCTGAAAGAACATGTTACCCAGGCCTATACCTCCCCTCTACCTTATTCCAATAACCCTGCACATTTACTATAGCTAATCCACTTAACCTACACATTTTTGGACACTAAGGAACAATTTAACATGACCAATCCATCTAACCTGCACATGATTGGAGTGTGGGAGCACCCAGAGCAAAGCCACACAGACACTGGGAGAACATGCAAACTCCACATAGTCAGCCAAGGCCTGAATTGAACCTGGTTCCCTGTCACTGTGAGGCAGCAGTGCTAACCACTGTGCTAATGAGCCACTAATTTCATGATCTTAGAACATCTGTAAGTACTTTACAGCCAATGATGTATTGTTGTAAAGTGTGAAATGTGGCAGCTGATTTACAGGCTGCAGGTCCCCACAAACACCAATGTACTGAGGACTTGACAATCTGCCCTAATAATGTTGATTGAGTGATGAATCTTGGCCAGGTCACCAGGAGTCCCCCGTTTCTTTCAGAAGTCATGATGTGGAGACGCTGGCTTTGGATTGGGGTATGCACAATAAGAAGTCTCACACCATCAGGTTAAAGTCCAACAGGTTTATTTGGTAGCTTGAGGTTTCGGAGCGTTGGCTCTTCGCCTGAAGGGCTCACCTGAGGAAGGAGCAGAGCTCTGAAAGCTCGTGCTACCAAATAAATCTGTTGGGATTTAACCTGGTGTTGTGAGAATTCTTACCTTTCTAAAGTGCCCTGGAATCTTTTATGTTGGTTAAATGTCTGATCTAAAAGGCTGCACTCTCTCCATCATGGAATCATAGAATCTTCGAATCCATTCAGTACAGAAGGAGGCCAGTAGGGTCATTGAATCTGCACTGACTCTGACAGAGTCGCCGGAATTCCATCACCACGGAATTGGAGTGGGCGAGGGGCGGACAATATCCATTGACCTTGGGTGGGAATTTCTGGTCTCACTCGAGTGAGGCCATGAAATGTCACCCAGTATCATATCCAGGCCCTCTCCCCCTGCTCTATCCCTGGAGCCCCACACATTAATTATGGCTAATCCATTTAACCTACACGTTGTTGGACACTGAGAGACAATTTAGCATGGCCAATCCAGCTGATACAGTGCTTTTACTATGGGAAGACAATAGGCCTAATGGTATTATCGCCCGATTATTAATCCAGAAACCCAGATAATGTTCTGGGGACCTGGGTTTGAATCCTTCCACTGCAGTTAGGGAATTTGAATGCAATAAAAAAGAATCTGGAATTAGGAATCAACTGATGACCATGAACCCATTGTTGATTGTCGGAAAAACCCGCCTGGTTCACTAATGTTCGCTAGGAAGTAAATCTGCCATCCTTATCTGGTCTGGCATACATGTGACTCCAGAGCCATAGCAATGTAGTTAACTCTCAATTGCCCTCTGAAATGGCCGAGCAAGCCACTCAGTTGTCAAGAAGGCAGCTCACCACCACCTTCTCAAGGGCAACTAGGGATGGGCAATGAGTGCTGGCAAGCCAGAGACGTCCATGTCCCACGCCTGCACATCTTTGGACTCTGGAAAGAAGCTGGAGTACCTGGAGCGAACTCATGCAGACATAGGGAGAACATGTAAACTCCACACGGACAGTACCCAAGGCTAGAATTGAACCTGAGTCCCTGGCATTGTGAGGCAGCAGTGTTAGCCACTGTACCATTGTGCTACTTGGTCCTGTATTAGTGCACAGCCTGAACTTTACACTCACATCTCTAGAGCGGATCTTGAACTCACAACCTTCTGCTGGGCAATGGCTGTCTCCATGCTAAGGTTTTACCATCCCTAAAGGATTCTAAAATCTGTCCATAAGATGTATCTGATAAAGTAAAACTAGCCCTGAGAAGACCATTATAATTCAGTGTAAATAATAGGCTAAGCACTTCAGGTGCAAAAAAATCACTTCTGAAATGTTAATTATTTTCTTTGTTCAATATTATATCACAGCTTGGTATGGCTCCTGCTCTGTCCTAGATCGCAAGAAACTACAAAGGATCGTGAATGTAGCCCAATCCATCATGTAAATTAACCTCCCATCCATTGACTCTGTCTACACTTCCCGCTACCTCAGAAAAGCAGCCAGCATGATTAAGGAGACCATGCACCCCAAATGTGCTTTCTTCCACCTTCTTCCGTCGGGAAAAAGATACAAAAATCTGAGGTCACTTACCAACTGATTCAAGAACAGTTTCTTCCCTACTGCCATCAGCTTTTTGAATGGACCCACTTTGCACTAATTGATTTTTCTCTACACCCTAACTATGACTATAACACTACATTCTGCACTCTCTAACCATGGCCCCCTTGTTTTGGGGCTTCTTGGTTCTCTTCCACTCTTCTGTTTAGGTTCGGGAAGGTAAGGCACCCGCCCATTAGTAACTCAATCGGGGCTACACCTGTCGTTACATGTGGCATCGTTCGAATAACTGAAGAGAAAATGTGTTAGTTTGGTGTCTACAGATCCTCTGGTCTGTTTGTTCATTCTCCTTTTAAAAATTTGGACAGTTCGTTCCGCTTGCCAGTTTGATGATGGGTGGTAAGGGGTGGGCGGAAACGTCATATTTCATAAATGTCTTTCATTCCCGACTGGTAAATGGTCGATTGGTATATGTACCAACAGACTTGAGAACAGTTTCTTCCCTGCTGCCATTAGACTTCTGAATGGACCTACCTTGCATTAAGTTGATCTTTCTCTACATCCTAGCTATCACTGTAGCACTACATTCTGCATCCTCTCATTTCCTTCTCTATGAATGGTATGCTTTGTCTGTATAGCGCGCAAGAAACAATACTTTTCACTGTAGACCAACACATGTGACAATAATAAATCAAATCAAATCATTGGATAAAACAAGAACAAAAAAAATTACAGACCCTTCGGACCTCCAAGCCTGCACTGACCATGTTGCCCAACTGAACTAAAACTTCCTACCCTTCCGGGGACCATATCCCTTTATTCCCGTCCTATTTGTGTATTTGTCCAAGTGCCCCTTAAAATTCACTAATGTATCTGCTTCCACTACCTTCCCCCAGCAGCGAGTTCCAGGCACCTACTACTCTCTGTGTAAAAAACTTGCCTCGCACATCTGGATGTACATTTATTAACATTTCAATTGCTAGCAGTCTCACTAGTGGATGCAGAAATAATCATCCTTGGGATGAAAATTAACTCTCCAGAAAGAAATAGCCAAAATTCCAGTTGCTGAGCTAAGGGATCCTGGAACAGTGCAGAATAAAGGCATAACTATGTTAAATGATGCATGAAAGAATTGGCTCACAGCAAGTGCTCATTCCAGGATGTTGTAGGCAGTCCAAATCCCAAGAAGAATCGGTGTTGATTGAAGAGACAGGTGCCCAGATCCCCAGGCAGGATGAAATTACTGGGTCGGATGTGATAGGTTTTGACTGCAAGGACATTTCTTCCAAAGAACCTCAATAGCCAACAAAGTCAACTTGATAAAGTTACAAACTGGCTGAGACATTTAGGAACATTTGCTTTTGCTTGTTGTCTTCAAAGCCTGTGCAAGTGCACACACTACACATGAAAAGAGTGTGAGGAGTTCTAGATTTTCGGCTTCAGAGCTCATTCCCATTTGATTTGATTTATTATTGTCACATGTATTGGGATACAGTGAAAAATATTATTTCTTGTGTGTTCTGCATACAAAGCATACAGTTTATACAGTGCATAGGGAAAAAGGAAAGAAAAGGGTGCAGAATATAGGGGCGAATTTTATCATCCCACCTGCCATGGGAATTGGAGAGGTGCGGACTATGGAAAGACCCATTGACCTCAGATGGGATTTTCCGGTTTCGGGATGAGTGAGGCCAGAAAGTCCTGCCCCTAGTGTTACAGTCATAGCTACGGTGCAGAGAAACATCAGTTTAGTATAAGGTAGGTCCATTCAAAAGTCTGAAGACAGCAGGGAGGAAGCTGTTCTTGAGTCAGTTGGTAGGTGTCCTCAGACTTTTGTATCTTTTTCCTAGTGGAAGAGGGTAGAAGAGAGTATGTTCGCGATATATGGGATCCTTGATTACGCTGGCTGCTCTTCCAAGGCAGCGAGAAGTGTAGATCGAGTCAATGGATGGGAGACTGGTTTGTGTAAATGGACTAGGCCACGTTCACGGCCCTTAGTAGTTTCTTGCGGTCTTGGTCAGAGCAGGAGTCATACCAAGCTGTGATACATGTGGAAAGGATGCTTTCTAAGATGTATCTGTAAAAGTTGGTGAGAGCCTGTGCTAGGTGCACACACTACACATGAAAAGAGTGTGCGGAGTTCCAGATATTGGTCTTCAGAGAAATGGGAGGAGGGCACAAAGATAAATGAGGGGAAGTTCCAGCAGCTACTGGCACCATAGTGGCTCACAGGTTGGGGTGGGGTTGGTTGGTTGGTTGGGAGAGTGGAAGTTGCCACCCTCGGGGGAGAGTGGAGACCAGATCAGAACTGCAGGTATTTTCACTTTCTGCTGCTATCATGCATTTTGGGGGTCTTCAGAGCTTGTGGAACATGTGTGAAATGTCCGATTTTTGGACCAGAATGTTTGGCATTACTCCAAAGTTCAGTTTTCTGAGGTTAACTGCCATAAAGCATGTACTGAACAAGCTGAACAAGGAAAATAGTGAGCATGGTTCACCTCCCATGGTGCTGAATGCCTGTAATCTGCTTCATATGAAGTGCTGAACACACTCAACAAGTAACACCAAAAAATATGCAGAACAGGAATGATCAATGCAACTGGGGGCATTAAAATTATTACTATGCCACTGTGTTTGCAAATGCTCTATAACGTGAAACATGAAATTACAACATAAAGTACAAAAGTTCTTTACTGGATTGAGTGAACTCTCCTCGATAGAAGTGAGCGCATCTGTGATTTCAAGGACTGTTTCAAAATAGCCCAAAACAGTCTCTATTCTTTCTCGAAAAAAAATAATGAGCTACTTGCAGAGAACACTGGAAGGATTAGCATTGGTTGAATAACACCAGTCTGCTGGTGTGGGGCAAAGAGTTTCCTCCATGTTCACCGCAATAATTGACTGGTTGACAGCAGCGAGACTGTTTTTGAAATCTGCTCTGAAGGATTTCAATTGCTGACACAGTTTAAGGGAAGCCGACACAGTTTAAAACATTAGGCTGGTTGTTTTAAGGAAAGCCCACAAATCATTTCTGCTTTTGTGAAGGGAAAATTATTTCCATACCATTCAGACAGAGTGTGTTAAATAGTATTTGAGAACGTCCTTGCAGAATCCACAAGGATGTCATTCTCTGGGGTAGACGTGAAAGTTTTTTTTATATTCTGATTTTTCTGCCTGCAGCTGTTAGCGGGGTTTTCCGACAAAAGTGGCAATTTAACTCAGGAAACCAACATCACAGTATAAAGGTAAAACTTTATTTAAAACCAGTGGTCAATGGGAGAAATGATATTGATGGTCTCAGATACAGAATACTCAGACCGCTTGAGTAAGTTGTAATGGTATCAGTAAAAAACAGAACAGATGTACATGTTCTTAATCTGATTCTCTGCCTTACATTAGTTTAAAAGTAATTTCATTTAATGCCCATACATTAATATAAATCATTGTCAGGCACTTAGTACTTTCCAGCATAATGGTTTTTCATGTGTCTATTCCAAACCAGACGTTACTCCCATCTTAGCTAAAGCTACTTCTTTGTTTTCTGGATACAATAGACGCTACTGTCAGGGTCAAAGTGGAGGTTCCCACTGGCTCACTGCCAAGTCTGTGTGTTCCTTCGACTGCTCCAGTCTCTTCCCACAGTCCAAAGATGTGCGGGTTAGGTTGATCGTGAATTACAAATTGCCCCTTAGTGTCGGGGGTTTGGGAGGTTAAATATTTGGGGTTACAGGGATGGGATTAGGGATGGATGGGATTGTTATTGGTGCAGGCTCGATGACCTAAATGGCTTCTTTTTGCACTGTAGTATTCTATAATTCTATGACATGTGTTCCTGCATTCAGGGTCATGCCTACTGTATGTCTGGACTGTGAATTGACTTATTCATATTGTTGCAAAGTATGCTCCCTTTTAAAAATCTCATAGATATGAGTTTGCTAACTCATATCAGAGATGACTCAAATGTCGAAGTCTGCAACATGTTTATTCACAATATGTCTGCCATCACAAAATGTCTGCACTCATGCTTATCCTCGCTCAGTTTCTGTGGGTCTTCTTTGTGGCGTTTTTTCATTTTTCCTCTGAGTCATCGTGCAGGCAAACATAGCGACCATAGGGCAGTTACCAGCCTCACGTAATCAACTGGTAAATAATTGAACACTGCACACACTAAGGGAAAATGAAATCCTAGGGCATAACAAAGAATCGTGGACTGTTGTTTGAATGGAGAACTTGCTGCTCCAAATTGCATCACCCCTTTTGATAAAAACATCCGAGCTTTTCTTTTCCTCAGATGATTCGCAAACCATTCAGGGAAATCCAAGAGCTTCTAATATCCATCCTTTAAAGTTTATTTATTCGTGTTACAAGTACGCTGACATTAACACTGCAATGTTACTGTGAAAATTGGCTAGTTGCCACACTCCGATGCCTGTTCAGATACACTGATGGCCAATGCACATAACCAGCACATCTTTCATACTATGGGAGGAAACCAGACCACCCGGAGGAAACTCACGCAGACACAGGGAGAATGTGCAAACTCCACACAGACAGTGGCCCCAGCCAGAATCAAACCCAGGTCCCTGGAGCTGTGAAGCAGCAGTGCTAACCGCTGTGCTACCGTGCCGCTACAACAATTTATTATTGTCATGTGTTAGTATATAGTGAAAAGTATTGTTTCTCGCATTCTATACAGACAAAACATAGAGAAGGATATGAGAGAGTGCAAAATATAGTGTTACAGTCATAGCTAGGGTGGAGAGAAAGATCAACTTAATGTGAAGTAAGTCATTCAAAAGTCTGACAGCAGCAGGGAAGAAGGTGTCCTTGAGTCGATTGGTATGTGACCTCAGACTTTTGTATCTTTTTCCTGATGGAAGAAGGTGGAAGAGAGAATGTCCGGTGTGCGTGGGGTCCTTAATTATGCTGGCTGCTTTGCCGAGGCAGCGGGAAGTGTAGACAGAGTCAATGGATGGGAGGCTGTGAGTCTGCAGAGCGACACACCAGTTTTCAGTCTGAAAAAAATATGGTAAGATGTCATTTAAAACCACATTCGTTTCCAACATTTTAAAACTAATGAACACAAACTTGGGTTGATAATCAGAGGGACTAAATTCCAGCCTGATCTGGTCAGATATCGCAGAGAGTGGCGCACAGAGTGCTAATTTGTCAAAGTGACCTTGTCGTCTTTAAATCCAGCCAAGAGGTAGTGCAGGAAGGAGACAAATTATTGATCAGGCTAAGCAATGGTTCAGCAACATTAAAATTGTCCAGTGTTGATGTGTAATTTCTCTGAGATAATATGCAGGAGGAAGGTGAATCGACTGTGCAAGGAGAAGAGATTGATACGCTGGTTCTTGGCTGGTACCAGGTTAAATATACAGCCTACAACTGCCTCTGCAATTTGGCTTCTGGAAAAAACATAATTGCGAGATACAATAGACAATCAGCCCGTCTCGATCTGTCTTTCCCTTTTTGTCACTGCAGCAACTATTCCCATTACACTGACTTATTTTGCCGTCTCCAAATGACGTGTCTCATTGCAAAAAAAGAGGGCAACAGACAAAAGCTGCAGCACAAGCAATTTACAGCAGTCTCTGAGGCGTTAGCCATGCATAGCGAGGTGATTGCATTGTCCTCTAGGGCAGACCAATGATGCTCGCTACTGTATGAACTAAGCATAATGCTTTAAAAAAAATAGTAATTTTCTCAGCAAACCAAGCTCACAGATAGTATATTATGATTTCCACAATGATGTGACCCGTAATGCATGAGATAAAATTCAGTAAATGATGTCCCATTGAAGGCGTAGCCTCAAAACCGAAGAAAAAATTCAACTCATTTGCACCTTTCATTCCTTACCACATATGTCTACCACGGTACTCAGTGTTACTTCAAGGCCTGACGTCTCCGGTTTTGTACGCCCAGCCACTGCTGCCAGCAGGAACAGAGAATTTAGCACTCAAACAAAACTCCATCCTAGCTCTCGGAGGAGTGCAGCGAAGTTTTACCTGGCTGATTCCGGGGACGGCAGGACTGATGTAAGAGGAGAAATTGACTAGGTTAGAATTATTTTCGCTGGAGTTCAGGTGAATGCAAGCCTTACTTGTGATTAGTAATGTGATTTCACTACAATCACGGAATAGCATCCATATATTTCACAATTTGTGAGGCGTGCTCACTCTCATCTATCATTGGTCCGGATGAATATCAGAGGAGTACATATTCATTGCTGAGATGTGAGCATTCTGTTCTATGGCTGTAAATTGACCAACTGTTCTCTAACAACAGAGCAGATGGTGGCCATAAGACAGCGCATGTGAAGCTTGTCTTCTATTATCATCAGCTTTAATGTAGATCCGGGGTGATTTTCTGGCCTGCTGCACAAATCACGCTAACCCCAGGAATAACAGCAAAGGGGCTGGAGCGTGTTTATTGCCGGTGGGAAGCCCTTTTGCTATTCTCTCAGAATCCTCTGGTGCCACTGAGCATTCCCTCTCCTCCCCCGTCCCCTGCCAACTTGTTTCCCACCAACGTGGGGTGCAGTCAACGGGAAATCCAATTAACAGGGGAAAGAATTAATGGGAACATGAGGAGCAACTTTTTTTACACAGAGGGTGGTACGTATGTGGAATGAACTACTGGAGGAAGTGGTTGAGTCAGGGACATTGATAGCATTTAAAAGGAATTTGGACAGATACATGGATAGGAAAGGTTTAGAGTGATCTGGATCAAATGCAGGCAGATAGGATTAGCTTAGATGGGCTTTCTGGTCGGAATGGGCTGAAGGGCTTGCTCTATGATTAACAGCGACAGGATGAGCAGATCCAGCTACCGGCAAATGGGGTGCTGCAACCCACCTTGGGAAACATGCTGCAGGGAGGTCAGGGAATTCCATGCCTTTTTTTGGGAATACCCAGATTTTGATCCAGTAAGAATGGAATAGGTCCAAGTCAAGGAGATGGTGTTGTGATTTAAAGTGGAATTCGGAAAGTTCCTATGATCTTCCCGAGACATTAAATAATGACCACCAAAGTCCTTTCACCTATACAATTCTCCCTTGCCTCTTGCTCCTGTGCTGGTGTTTCAGTTTGTTGTGAATATTTATAATCTGCTTCTGTGCTGTTGTCTGGCGAACTTGGAACTATTCTCTCATGCACTTGTCGCCTCGCCCAGGTTGCTCTGTATAAAGTTTAACCGATGAGGATGTATTTATTTACTTGCATTTATTTTGTTAGTGTCACAGGTAGGCTTACATTAACACTGCAATGAAGTTGCTGTGAAAATCCCCTAGCCACCACACTCCGTCGCCCGAAATGAGACAACATCCAATCTATGCAAAACAAGAAAAAGCTATTAAAATAAAAGGACAGTTAAATTTGTTTTTCGGGCAATTGGGCGGGGAGAGAATGTTGGTCGAGGGCCAGAATGCTGGAGAATTCTAAGGATCTTCTTTGAATTGTACCTGAATTTGCTGGAATGGGCAACTCGTTCAACAATTCATCTGAAATAAGGCATGATGGAGTTTGCAATATCGCTTATGATTGCATTGTAGTGTCAGCTTACATTTTGTGTTAAAGGCACAGAAAGGAATTTGAACCCATAACCAGACTAAGGACAGGAGTCCAACCAACATCAGCATTTAATTTGGACGAAGAAGTCAATGCACTAAAAATGGCCTTATTGCATCTCGGAGACTTCCAGAATATAAAGGTGGCGCAGTAATTAGCATTGCTGCCTTTCAGTGCCAGGGACCCAGGTTCGATTCCAGGCTTGAGTCACTGTCTGTATAGAGTTTGCATGTTCTCCCCGTTTCTGCGTGGGTTTCCTCCGGGTGCTCCGGTTTCCTCCCACAGTCCAAAGATGTCCAAGTTAGCTGGATGGCCCATGATAAATAGCCCCTCACTGTCAGGGGCACTAGCTAGGGTAAATGCAAACGGCTATGAGGATAGGATATGGGTGGGATTGTGGTCAGTGCAGACTCAGTGGGCCGAATGGCCTCCTGCCTATTTTGTGATAGGCAGTCCTCAAAGGTAAGCTTTTCTTCTGTCAACCAATTTTAACTTTTAGACTGATTCATTCATCCTGGCTCCAATGTTTCTGCAGAGCAGAGCTGCGTCAATAAAAGATTGATGCTACATCAGGGTCGAGTCATTTGTATTCTGCTTGTAAAGTAGTTTAACTTTGACGATTACTGCTCTGTTTGAAAATACTGACAGATTCGTCAAATACTGGTCAGTGTGGGAAGGGTGAGAAAAAGCTTGTGCATTCTATAGAATCTGTACAGGGCAGAAAGATGCCATTTGGCCCATCGAGTCTGTGCCAACTTTCTGAAAAAGCACACCACCCACACCCTCCCCTCTGCCCTAGTCCTGTAACAAACCCCACCCCCCCCCAAAAAAAAACAGGCATTTAACATTGCCAATCCACGTAGCCTATACATCTTTGGAATATGGGAGGAAACCCGAGCACCTGAAGGAAACCCATGCAGACATGGGCAGGAAAGCAGCCAGTGTAATTAAGAACCCCACGCATACTCTCTTCCACCTTCTTCCATCGAGAAAGAGATGCTAAATTCTGAGGATACGTACCAACTGATTCAAGAACAGCTTCTTCCCTGCTGCAATGGACCTACTCGCATTAAGTTGACCTTTCGTAAGAGCATAAGAAATAGGAGCAGGAGTAGGCCATTTAGCCCTTTGAGCCTGCCCCACCATTCAACAAGATCATGGTTGATCTGAAGTGGATCAGTTCCACTTTCCCACTTTCTCCCCATAACCCCGTCTATCAGAAAACCCTCTACCCGTGACTTAAACATATTCAGCAAGGTAGCCTCCACCACTTCAATGGGCAGAGAATTCCAGAGGCTCACCACCCTTTGAGTGAAGAAATTCCTCCTCAACTCCGATCTAAACTGCCCCCCCCCCCTTATTTTGGGGCTGTGCCCCTTAGATATGATTATAACATTACATTCTGCAGTCTCTCCTTTTCTTCTCTATGAACGGTATGCTTTGTCTGTACAGTGCGCAAAAAACATTTTTAACTGTATAGCAATATATGTGACAATAATAAATCAAATCAAACATACAGACTTCACACAGTCACCCAAGGCTGGAAACAAACCCTGACGCAGTGAACCAGCAGTGCTAGCCACTGGGCCTTACATGCAAATTTTCCACACTTGATGGCAAATTAAAATCCATTAGCAAATCTCCATTGTATGAAATTAAATGCCTAGGTGGCAAAAAATAGAAAAGCAATATTGCCCCACTACAGTGATCTTGTAACAATTACCCTGAACAGCACAAAAAACGTCCACACAAACTGAGTTGCACCCGATCTTTGAACCACTATGTCAAAATACTTCAAGACTATTCACTTGGCTGGAGAGGATTCGAAACATCCTGACTCCATGAAAGGCGCTGCATGAATTAAGTCTTTCTTTATGATTTGATTTTGCTCTCCATCTTCACTCCGTTACAATTATCTTCAGGGCCTTTTAGAAACATAGAAAATAGGAGCAGGAGTAGGCTATTTGGCCCTTTGAGCCTGCTCTACCATTCAGTATGATCATAGCTGATTCTCTATGTCAACACTGTACTCCTGCACTCTCCCCATACCCTATATATCTTTAGAGTCAAGATATCTATCTAGACAGAACCCAAGGCTTTAAACTTGACGCACTTGGCTTAGCATCCGAAAGACGTGCTGGTTAGGTTTATTGGCCATGCTAAATTCTCCCTCAGTGTGCCCAAACAGGCGCTGGAGTGTGGCGACTCAAGGATTGTCACAGTAACTTCATTGCAGTGCTAATGTAAGCCTATTGTGATACTAATAACTAAACTTTACTTCAAGTATGTCCATGTGTTGGAACTTCTGCATTGTCCTGCAGTGCCTGTGTGGTGTATGGTCTCTGTAAATTGGGATTTTAGATGGAAGTTATGGGCCATTGTTTTTTTAAAAAATTGGGATCACCGAGGCGTGCCTTTCACTCAATCCATGCTCGCGCACGGCAGCTCTGTGACTGTCGCCAATGTGTGTGTGGGGTCAACGTGCCCAGTTCCATTCAGCACCACCATGTGTGGAATTCACTCCTACAGAAAGTAGTTGAAACCAAAACATTGCATGATTTCAAGAAGATATTAGATATAGCTCTTGGGGCTAAAGGGTTGAAGGGATATGGGGAGGGGGGAAGGTGTGATCAGGATGTTGCATTTGATGATCAGCCATAATCAAAATGAATGGTGGAGCGGGTTCGAAGGGCTGAATGGCCTATTTCTGTCTCTATTTTCTAATGTTTTTATGTTGCCATATTTCTATCCTGTCTCCCCACCCCCTGGAATGAAAAGTTGACCATTCGGGCACCTTCTGAATCAGTTTATGGAGCTGGGAATTTTCCTGACCCTGCACTGCCAATTTGGTCTCCCTGTCTATTCTATCAAAATTTTTGATAACTTTAAAGAGCTCGATTAGTCCATCTCTCATTCTTCCCTTTTCAAAAGAAGAGACCTAGCCTCTTCTCCGGTTCCTGATAGGCATCACCTCACACTTTTGGTAACATCTTTCCAAATATATTTTGCACCCTCACCATTACCTCTATATCCTTTCTAATAACATGTTGACCTGCACAGATTCCTGGCATGGTGGCACAGTGGTTATCACTGCTGCCCCACAGCACCAGGAACCCAGGTTTGATTTCGGACTCGGGCCACTGCCTGTGTGGAGACTGCACATTCTCCCTGTGTCTGCGTGGGTTTCCTCAAGGTGATTTAATTCTAATTGTGTCAATTTGAGACTTCAACCATTTCAGCGACAGGAAACAAGTTTGGTGAAGTAGCTCACAAAATCTTTTAAGTTGTAAATTTATACCTGTTAAAGACAAGGCAGGGCTTTACTAGCATAACATGACTCTTGCTTTCAGCCTTGGTGCAGGTTGCCACTCAACCTCCGTTCTCTCCCCCTTCCTCCCACAGTCTAAAAATGTGTGAATTAGATGGATTGGCCATGCTAAATTGCCCCTTGGTGTCAAAAGATGTGCAGGTTAGATGAATGGTTGTGGTAAATTCACAAGAGTTATGGGGTAAAAAGTAGGTGGATGGGAGGGAGGGAGGGAGTGTTGGGTAAGCTGCTCTTTTGGAGAGTCAGTGCAAGTCGATGGGCCAAATGGCCTCCTTCTGCACTGTAGGGATTCTATGGATTCTAAGAGCAGTCAAACTATCTGGTTTTGTTTGTCTAAATATATTTCCTGACATTATCATAAGATGTTACATTCTTTGTAGCATTTACCACAAGGATTCAATTTATATAAAGGCTCCCTTTTTGTTTTTTCACATCACCATACATTAATTTACATAATATGCTGTTGACAACCGACATCAAATTGTCAATTTTTCTCCCAACTCAATGGCTTCTAATAGAGCCAGATTCCATTGAATTTAGTTGAATGGATCAGGTTGTTTCATTAATAAATATACCAAATAGACTTTGAAACACGGCCAAACAGTAACAATGGCCACATTTTTCATAAACTGAACTGCTTTATTCCAGTCAGACGATTGATAAAAATCAACATGCTTTTTTGGGTTGGAGAATCTGCCCTCCCAGTACATGGTTAGCCTCCTGATAGAACTGTGCAAAGTCAACAGTGCTTTGGTCCCAATTTCAAACAGTGCACAGAATTACCGTCAAAGCATCAATATTCTGAGAAAGAAAATACAAGGGGGACAGTCCAGTGTGCAATAAGCAATGAAAACAACTTACATTTATATCACACATTTCAATGTGGTAAAAAGTCCCAAGGGACAACACGGTGGCACAGTGGTTAACACTGCTACCTCACTGTATCAGTGACTCGTGTTCATTTCCTGGCTTGGGTCACTGTCTGTGTGGAGTTTGTACATTCTTCTCGCTTCTGTGTGGGTTTCCTCCGGGTGCTCCAGTTTCCCCCCACAGTCCGACACATATGCTGGTTACGCGCATTGGCCATGCTAAGTTCCCCCGCAGTGTACCCGAACAGGCATCTGGGTGTGGCAACTGGGGATTTTCACAGTAACTTCATTGCGGTGTTAATGTAAGCCTACTTGATAATAGATAAACTTAAAACTTCAAACAGAGTGTAATCTGGCAAATAAATTGACATCAGACCAAACAGGGGATTGAAAACAGTCAGGATAACACAATAAGGGGGCTGAATTGGAGGAACATAGGAACAAGAAAAGGCCATTCAATATGATGATAGCTGATCAGTCACTTCATGCCCTTTTCCCACATCATCCCCATATCTCTTAGTCTCTGCTTTAAAAATATTCAATGAATGAAGTTCCATCGTCCTCGAAAGAATTGTGTCCCCTTGTTTTGGACTCCCAACCACAGGAAACATCTTACCTGCATCAACCCTGTCTATGCCTTCAAATGTTTTGAGCTGGGATTTTCTCGTCTTGCTTGCAATGGGAATTATCATGGGCAGGAGTGGAAAATCTCAGACTATAGATTAAATGAGGTCACCCCTCAGTCTTAGATGCTCCAGAGAATACAGGCCTAATTTACCCAATTTCTCTTCCTCGGACAGTCCTGCCATCCCAGAAACAAGTCTAGTGAACTTTCATTGTATTCATAGAATCATATAATACAGAAGAGGGTCTTCAGCCCATCAAGTTTGCACCAACATGTGTGAAGCACCTGATCTCCCACCTAATCCCATTGACCATCACTTGGTCCATAGTCTTGCATGTTATGGCATGCTAAGTGCTTATCTCCAGGTACTTTTTTAAGCATGTGAGGTAATCTATCTCTACCACCCTCCCAAGCAGCACATTCCAGACCCTCAGCACCGTCTGGGTAAATATGTTTTTCCTCACATCCCCCATAAACACCTGCCCCTCATGTTGAACCTATGTCCCCTTGTGATTGAGCCTTCAACTAAGGGGAGCCACTGACCCTTACCCACTCTGTCCATGCCCCTCAGAATCCTGTATACCTCAATCAGGTCACCCCTCGGCCTTCTCTGCTCCAAAGAAAACAAGATGTGGAGATGCCGGCGTTGGACTGGGGTAAACACAGTAAGAAGTCTCACAACACCAGGTTAAAGTCCAACCAGTGTGTTTGATAGTAATCGCACAAGCTTTCGGAGACGGTGTTCCTTCATCAGGAGTGTGGAAGTTCTGATCAGAGAAGGGCATATGCCTTCCACACACCTGACGAAGGAACATCATTTCCGAAAACTTATGTGATTATTCCCAAAGAAAACAATCCAAGCTTACTAGATCTTAACTTAAATGTTCCATCCCAGGCAGCATCCTGGTGAATCTCCTCTGCACCCTCTCCAGTACAATCACATCCCTCTATGGCAATAAGGTAAGAGGACCAAAACTGCACTTAATATTCCAGATGCAGTCTAGCTAAGATTCTATAGAATTAAAGCAATCCTTTGCTACGCTTGTACACAAATTCCTCATGAAATAAAGGCAAAAATACCTTTAGCCTTCCTAAAAGCTTGCTGTGCCCGTGTGTTAGCTTTCAGTGACTTATTGACAGGGACGCTCAGGTCCCTTTGCGTCTCTGCACATTATAATTTCTCACCATCTAGGAAATACCCAACACGTCAGTTACTCTAACCAAAGTGGAGACAGTGGAAGGGTTGGAGCAGGGTACAGAGATCGCAAAGACAATATCATCGCAAATAAAACACTAAACAGCTTGAGATACTAATTATTGCAGTTTTGCTGCCAAAGAAACCAGCATTTCCTCAGAGTCACAGCTGTTCAGTAAAAATGAAATCCTGTTTTTATTAGTAGTCAGTAATAATGTGAGTACCTGTCTTAATCCACTTAATCATATCGGTTTGTAAAGTGATTAAGGTGCACGGAGATGCTTACGCTCACAGTTATTTGCTTGTATTAAAATGCTCAAATTATTTTCCGTTTTTTCCAGCAATGTTTCCTGCATTTTCAGCTCATTTCAACAGAAAAATAAACTTGTTGTTTGCATTGAAGAGTTGTTCTTATCCAAACCTCCTCAGTTTAAGCAAATAATATGGTCGGATATCTCCCAAAAGTATTTTAAGTGTTGAATTTGCAGGAAAAGCTGGAGAAATTCACGCTGTTTTTTTTCAGTGGGAATTCACACTAGAATCTCCCACATTTTGTGCACTGCGGAGGCCACCAGCGTGTACATCATTATATTCCGGGGGGCAGGATCTATTTGCACCCAGGAGGATGAAGTCAGTGGGTCTTTGCGCAGACGCAGTGGTCCCAAAGTCTCAGCCTCACATTTGCTGGCCAGCTCAGTTGCTGGCCAGCCCGGGACCTCCACAGTACTGCCCCTCCAACCCCCTCACGGCCTAATCACAGCTCCCACGACCATTCCCAGGCCAGCCTCCACCTCCCCTATTCTGGATCGTCCCGATCTCCGCCCCTCCCCACAGTGCCGATTCCCCCCCACAGTGCAGACACCCCCATAGGGAGAACCTCCACCCCGCCTCTCCTGCACACCTCACCCCTGCAACCCCCACCCCCCCTCCTCCCAGGTGGAAGAGTCAATTAATAGGGGGGAAAGGTTTAAGGTGCGCGGGACAAGGTGTAAAAGTCACGTACAAGGCAGATTTTTTTTTTACACAGAGAGTAGTGTGTGCCTGGAACTCGTTGCCAGGGGAGATAGTGGAAGAGGATATGGTAGTGACTTTTAAGGCGCGCCTTAGCAAATACATGAATAGGATGGGAATACAGAGATATGATCCCCAGAAGGGTAGAGAGTTTTAGCTCAGTCGGGCAGCCTGGTTATTGTGGGTTTGGAGGAGAGCCTTTTCCTGTGCTGTAATTATCAATATTCTTTGTTCTTTGTTCATAACACTCTTGTGCAGTACTAAGCAACTGATGCTTCATTGTAAGTTCGCTCATTTGGATGAGATGTTAAACCAAGGCCTTGTCTACTCTCACAACAGGAATAAGAAATCATGCATGAGATTTGCCAGTCTCCCAGCCACGTTTCCCAGTTGCGGAAGGTGGCGTGCTTTTTGCTAGCAGTGGGATTCTCCGTTCCCACCACTATCAATGGGCTTTCCCATTGGTATCACCCCACACCACTGTTATACCACGGGCAGGACCGGAGAATCCCACGGACATGGACGATCAGAATTCCGGCTGTTATCTCCAACCAATGTGACTAATAACACATTATGTGATTGTTGTCCCATTCCCTTTGGTGAAGCTTTGTTTTTTTTCATATTCGATTTGTGGGACATGGGTGTCGCTGGCTGGCCAGCATTTATTGCCCATCCCTAGGTGCCTGAGGGCAGTTGGAAGTCAACCACGTTGCTGTGGCTCTGGACTCACATGTAGGCCAGACCAGATAAGGATGGCAGATTTCCTTCCCTGAAGGACATGAGTGAACCAGATGGGTTTTTCTGACAATCGACAACGGTTTCATGGTCATCAGTAGATTCTTAATTCCAGATTTTTTTTATTGAATTCTACCAAGTACCGTGACAGAATTTGAACCCAGGTCCCCAGAACATTAGCTGAGTTTGTGGATTAATAACCTAGTGATAATACCACTGGGCATTTGCCTCCCCATTTTAGTGTGTGCAAATGTAATGGCACACTTCGTTATAAGGTACTTTATTGACTGTAAAGTTCTCAAGGACATCCAGAGGTCATGAAAGGTACTTTATGAATGAAAGTCTTTCTTTTGTCACAGGTCCTGGTTTGTTCTCTGGAAATGCGAGTTTGAAAGAAGGGACTTTAGGTTAAAATCCTGTTCAGGAGTGATGTCAGGAAGTAGAACTTTGCAAAAACAAAAAGGGTCATTCAAATCTAAAATCCTTTTTCCCTCAAAACCGCGATTGATAGATTTTTTGTATGACATTGTTATTAAAGGTTACAGAACCAAGGTGGTTAGATGGAGTTAAGATAAAGATCTAATTGAATGATGGTCCAGGCCCCAGGGACTGAATGTTTACCCTTGACCCTGTGTTCCTATGCTTCTGGATGCGTAATAAGCACTACAGATAGTGCCCAGCTATTAAACAGAGATTTCAATCACAACCATATTGGTGCAATGAAATATATTTTTCTGATATCGCATGATTGAAGACCGCACTGAATGTGCCACCTGTTGGAAGGCAGATGAATAAAATCACAACTTATTCAATCAAAAAAAAACACCCCATATGAGTGGAGCGGCTAAAAAAAATATATATTTGTATTACAGTTATGAATAGTTAGTGGTGCAATTCAAATGATGATGTGTCAAAAATAAGGAGCAGCAATTGGATAGTAATCTTTGCGCGTAGGATGGAATGCTCGCAGTAAATCAACCCGATGTTTGGTTTGCAATGATTAGTGTTTCCTCATTGCACCCCTAGGCATGCATCATGAGAAAACATATCCGCACAATCTGTTGGAGCTGCGATTTCCAATTAAAAGGGAGCCATTGAACAGATTGAGTTGTCAGCAGCAAACGCACATCTTAATTTTCGGCGCTTATCCCTGCACACCTTCATTTTATGCCTCAGAACACGATCCCCCACCCATGACTGGTGAGTTTAATTTACACGCGGCACAGGCAAACCAAGGACGTGCCGAGCGTGGGCACCTTCCTCAATTTTCTGACAGCCTGAAGACAGTCAACATCAATGAGGTTCAATAAGCATCTGTCAAAGGGGTTCCATGTTGCAAACTCCTTAACGCATAAGCATCAGCTGGAACCTCAAGTATTATATGCAGTGAACTGTAACTTGTAAAGTTGGCATGATGATGTGCCAACTTTAGCAGATACAGCAAATAAGATTCACTATTAAATCCAGCTAGATTAAGTTCAAGTTAAAGCTTATTTATTAGTGTCACAAGTAAGGCTTACATTAACACTGCAATGAAGTTCCCCTCGTCGCCACACTCCGGCACATGTTCGGGTCAATGTACTTAAGGATGAGGGGGGATCTTATAGAGATGTATAAGATAATGAAAGGGATAGATAGGGTAGAGGTGGAGAGATTCTTCCCACTTAGAAAGGATAGCAGGACTAGAGGGCACAGCCTCAAGATAAAGGGGGGGGGCAGTTTAGATCGGAGTTGAGGAGGAACTTCTTCACTCAAAGGGTGGTGAATCTCTGGAATTCAGTGCCCATTGAAGTGGTGGAGGCTACCTCGCTAAATATATTTAAGTCACGAGTAGATAGGTTTTTGACAGACTAGGGAATTAAGGGTTATGGGGAGAAAGCGGGAAAGTGGAACTGATCCACTCCAGATCGGCCATGATCTTATTGAATGGCGGAGCAGGCTCGAAGGGCTAGATGACCTACTCCTGCTCCTATTTCTTATGTTCTTAACCAGCACGTTTTTCACATTTTGGGAGGAAACCGGAGCAACCGGAAGAAGCCCACGCAGACACGAGGACAATGTGCACAGACAGTCAGTTACCCAAGCCGGGAATCGAATCCAGGTCCCTGGCACTTTGAGGCAGCAGTGCTAACCACTGTGCACCATGCCACCCATGCTGCCCACGGTAGATTATTGTGCTACATTTTCCTCTTTCTGGTCTTGCGTGTTGGAGGAGTTTTATGCCCTCTCTCGTGTCTGGTTTGGTGGCAGGGAGGGCATTTAATCAAGTTGTGCCCTCCCGCCTCTGCCAACATTAGGTCCAGGACAGGAAGGTCTGTGCTCGGACTTCCTGCCCAGTGACCAATTCAGGGTCGGAAGCGGGAAATTCATGACCTTCTCCTGCCCGCCCCGCTGCTGGTACGAGCCTTGCAACAGGTGGGCCTCTTTCAACCTGGGGAGAACTACAAGCAAATTTATGAGACCTAGGTCACTCAGCTATCCTGGGTCTCCAGTGACTGTTTTTTCACCACCTCCCTGGTGACACTGATGAGCAAAAGAGCTGCTGGCCTCTGATTGCCTAGCAACCAGCCATGTATCAGGTTTCCACATACACACCCTACCCACCCCTTTTATCATGGGTTCTTGACCCTGTAGAAGCACCAGCAGTGCCCTTTGAAGTGCTAAGGCAATGTGGGCCTCTTTGCTGGCTCTCAGCCAGTAGGTGGAACCTACAACACCTCCATTAAATCATCCCCATTGCCTCCCTTTCTTATTCTCCTATCTCTTAGTTTGGTAACTCAATCTTACCGTCTTACACTCTTTGGACTGTATGTTGTGTTTGAGGACTTCTCGTTAAATTATTGTTATACAATAAGAAACAGTGTTAAACCTGGGGCAACAATCAGACTGTGCATTTAGATAGTACCTTTAAAGCAGCAAATTGTCCCAAGGTTCTTTATAGCCATAGAAATATGGATGGCCCAGGAGTGATTTGAACACAAGAATGAGGATTTTAACTTCGAGGTATTGTTGAATTGGGAGCTATTGCAGGTCAGCAGTGTAGTGGGGATTTCTTTTTAAAATGTTTGCTGATTTCTAAAAACTTCAATTCTATTTGAAAAACTCACAAAAGCCAAAATCTCTGCTCAAAAGGCGTAACCAAAATTTATATTAAACACAAAAATCACACAGGATAGACAATCCATTAACCTACGGCCGTGGGGAGCCTTCAGAGGGTCAGACAGCCCAGGTCACTCCAAAGACCTGAGACACTCAGTCAAAATACAGTACAGTTTTACTTTTCATTATCTAAGATGCACTTCCTCATTAGCTTAGATTCAATTTAACATTTAACACTTCAGTGTTAACACGTCGGCCCAATACAAGACAGAGTACCTCAGTCAGCCGCAACATGCCACTCAATGTAATGATATTTCAATTGTCCATTTAATTCTGGACATTTTCCACTTGGTTAAGACCACTTCCTGGTTGCTATGTTGTCAGGGATGCCTCTACATCTAAACCTTTCCCATAGATATATTGCCAAGTCAGAGATAAGTGTTTTTCTGGGCTCATGGAAAGACACTTGCTTGTGTCTGGACACTGGATACCTCTATAATATTACAATATATTTCAATATCTGTCCCAGGACTTGAAACTTCCAATACTTATTCTGCTGACTAATGGACTTCCAGCTCTGAACTATTGACCTCACCAGTATATTCTGCAGCATTTGCATTTTTGACTGAGATGAACAATACATTAATATTAAAAATACACTTCATACTTCAATATACACTTCAAAATCACATTCATTTCATTTTAATACTCTTATTGCATTCACATATCAGCAAGCTATTAACATTAATTCGTTAGTTAGAACCATTTAATCCCTTTCAGCTCTTCTGTCACTGTGACTAAATCTGCCTGTGGATCTAACTAGCTGATCTAAAATTCCCTTTCACAAGCAGGTACAGGGGTGAAAGGATACAGGTGGTCGAATTTTGGCTTCCATATTTGCGAGGTGCAGCAAATGTTATGAAAATGTTCGTTGCAGACAAAAAACGTTTGCAATTAATGAGCATAGATTGCCTTACTCAGGTCATCATCGCAACACCAGTTGTTGCAGGAGTTCCTCAAGACAGTGTCCTCAACCCAACTGTGTCCAATGTACTCTGTCAATGCATTCTATCGCAAGTGGAGATTTTCACAAATGATTGCACGGTGTTCAGTTGCTTCTGCAACTCTTCAGATAATGAATCATTCTCATCACACATGGTATAAGATCTTGAAGACAGTTAGGACTAGAGCTAATAAGTGATAAATAACATTTGGGCTATGCAAGTGCAAGGCAATAACAATCTGCCCTTGATATCCAATCTCACTAACTGGCATTAACATCCAGACAATTGCCATTGATGATTCTGGATATAGACTACCCTGTAAAAAGCCAATGTATTTTTAAGCCCATGAGGGAGAATGTACCTAATAGATGGGTGCAAGAACACACAATAAGCCTGATGTCTTCCATGACAAATCCACCCCACCTGATTGGCAACCCATTCAAAACCTCAAACATCCAATCCCTCCACCAAATGTGCATGACAGCTGTAATATTTCCAACAACTGGATACATTGAAACTACACAATGGGGCTTCTTTGACAGCACCTTCCAAAGCACGCAGCTTTACCGTCTAGCAGCACGAGGGCAACAAGTGCATAGGAACAATATCCCTATCGCTTGACCTACAAGGAGCGTTTGAGGGCTCTGGGCCTATACTCAATGGAGTTTAGAAGGATGGAGTGCGGGGCTTCTCATTGAAACTTACAGAATGCTGAAAGGAATGGATAGCGTGGGCGTGGGAATATGTTTCCATTAGTGGGCACGACTAGGATCCGAGGGCATAGCCTCAGAGTAAAGGGATGATCCTTTGGAGATGGGAAGGAACTTCTTCAGGTGGTGAGTGTGTGGAATTCATTGTCACAGAAGGCTGTGGAGGCCAGGTCATTGAGTGTATTTAAAACAGAGATAGATAGGTTCTTGATTGGTAAGGCGATCAAAGCTTTAAGCGAAAAGGCAGGATAATGGAGTTAAGAAACTTATCAGTCTCGATTGAATGGCGGAGCAGACCCAATGGGTCAACTGGCCTAATTCTACTCCTATTTCTTATGGTTTTATTCCAACTTGAACATATAGCACCATTCCCACTTCAACACATGCACTGCAGCCATTCAAGAAGGCAGCCCACCATTACCTTCTCAAGGGCAACTAGGTATAGGAGCAATAAATGCTGGCCTACTCATGATGCCCACTTTCCAAGACCGATCCTGTTTCTTTCAGATTCCAGAATCTTCTGACTATTGCTCTCCCTGCCATGCCACCATTTATTGAAGAATCACCCAGAAGAAAACTCAAAGTGACTCAGAGCTGGCAAACATGTAACAGTTTCATGATTTGATTTGATTTATTATTGTCATGTATTGGGATACAGTAAAAAGTGTTATTCCTTGCGCGCTATACAGACAAAGCATACCATTCATAGAGAAGGAAAGGAGAGAGTGCAGAATGTAGTGTTACAATCATAGCTAGGATGTAGAAAAAGATCAACTCAATGCAAGGTAAGTCCATTCAAAAGTCTGACAGTATCAGGGAAGAAGCTGTCCTTGAGTCGGTTGGTACGTGAGCTCAGACTTTTGTATCTTTTTCCTGAAGGAAGAAGGTGGAAGAGAGAATGTCCGGGTGCGTGAGGTCCTTAATTACATTGGCTGCTTTTCCGAGGCAGCGGGAAGTGTAAACAGAGTCAATGAATGAGAGGCTGGTTAGACCAGTAGGCAATCCAAGGTGGGAGAGCAGAACCTCCAGCCAGTGCACATAGTATCCGTAAGTAAAGCAAATAACACAGAAGAAACAGAGGTCCTGACACTCTGGCAGAGTTGATGACACAGATGATCCAAGTTAACTTGATCTGGGACTCAGAAATGATAAAGTCAACAAAATAGATGGATAACTTTAGATAGAAATGTGGAAACAAGCTAACTAATAGGGTCGCCCTTTCAGTAGTAGGCAAGCGAAACAGCTTGAAATTTTGGCATAATGTTGAACACACAGGGGAAATGCATAGCAAGAATTATCAAGGTAACATTTAAATAGCAAATCAGAAGTGAAATAAAGAGAATAAAATAGCTTCTACAGATTCCTTGGGGATGACAGAGTCTTTAGATAAATGTGAAATATACAGAAACAAATTAAATCTGCTCTTTATAAAACCAAGAGGCATAAAACAAAGTATAGCTGTACAAGTGAGATACTTGGACACAGGGCGGCACTTGTGACAGCAGTTAGCACCGCTGCCATGTAGTGCCATGGATCTGGGTTTGTTTCCTGGGTTGGGTCAGTGTCTGCGTGGAATCTGCACATTTTGTATCAGGAGCCTTGCTGTGTTGTTGCAGTGCATTTTGATAAAGATTGTGACAGATTGAGATAAGGTAGACAAAGAAAACATGGTCCTGTTAATTAATGGTACTGGGGTTAGGGCACGCAGTTTAAGGTTTCAGACAAGAGATGCACCAGGATGATATAGAGTGAAGAGTTAACAGAAGAAGCTACAGGATGCAATAATGATGTTACTTCAGAGGCCCCAAGACATACCTTCTAGTTGTAAATAAAGAACAATGTTTTTTAGAAGTGGAGTCTTGATCAGCTTACTTTGAGAGATTAGACAAGCCTCAAAAAAAACTCCATCTAGAGCCTGACCACATAATGAAACAGATATGTGACCGAGAAGCAGACTTCCTGTGAAGGTGCTGAAAGCAGAGACGATAAACTATTTCAAAAGGAAGCTGGAATATCACTTGAGGGAAATAAATTGGACACTGGGATAAAATGGGGGAATGGGAGTAATTGGACAGCATTGCAGAGGGCATGGATTCAAAGGGCCAAATGTCTCTCTTATATATCATAATAATGAATGTAAGAAATCTCACAACACCAGGTTAAAGTCCAACAGGATCATTTTAAATGACGAGCTTTTGGAGCACTGCTCCTTCATCAGAGTGAGTGACTTCATCAGACTAAGCTTGTGATTCCAAATAAAGACTTTTTACTGTGCCCACCCCATTCCAACACCGACATATAAAATAAGTAGTGGCCTAGCATACGATTGAGTGTATCCTGGTTTCCTTGAGCCCAAGTAATATTTGACACAGATGCCCTTTGGACTCCTGACTGTAGTTGCTAGATTAATGCATGAAATAGCTCAGATTGACAGTAGAGAATTCCTTAAGAGTAGAAGCTGCAAATTAAATGGCCCTCACACTCCTATGGATCTGTTGCCACATTTCCTGTTGCTGCGAGCAGCTAGAATCCATCCTCATGCATAGTCATGGCATTGATAACTTCTTTGAAGTTGATGTAAAATATCAGTTGCCTTAAAAGTAGCGGAACTGAATCGTGTGGCACACTGAGGTTTATTTATGCAGCTAATCTCCTCCAGCACAGAAAGGCCTGGAGATTCTGTACCTCAGGAGATTCATTGCTTGCTCAGTGACAACTCATACCCTGTTGTGTATTCTTTTCTGCTTCTAAAAGTGTCTGCGGTTGAAACTCTCACCTCTGGTAACTGCAACACAAAACATTGATGCAGGTGACACCTATTCAGGCAACAGCCCAAATCATCTCACTAATTACATAGTAATTGGGTGTTTAATTGTATTTGGATGGTGGTATTAACTGGTGAGCCTCTGAAGTCCCTATATATAGGAGCAGACTGAAATAGGAGCTTTTGGGTTTGTAGCCAAGGGGGAAAAGAAAAGTGTAGATTCTAATTTTATTCCTCATTACTTGGCACTCTGAAATAGAGTGTGTAAATGAGTAGTGGAGGTTTACTGAATTGATAGAAAAATGCTTTTCTTTAAAAAAAGCATAAAGGGCACAGTCACTTATGCCCTAATTTGTCAAATTCTTTGTACTGAAAATTGGCATTATTGTATGGATGCCATTTCCTCTAAAGTTATGTAGGATAGTTGAAAATGTGTCTAATACCCTGCCCAATGGCATCATTTGAAATTTGCGGCTGTTTTCAGTGGGAGTTGTGCTGCTTATTGTTCTGGAGAACAGGACGTCCACCAATCCTGATTTTTCCTCTTAAAAATAAGCCTGAGCTGCTGCCTCAAATGGAAAGTGACTTTAAGTAGTGCTTTGCATCAGCCTATAAAAGATTGGGTTTCAATGGCTGGGATGCTCTGCTTTTGTTCAGTGCTGCAATAGAGGCACTCAGTGTGGACCTGGCCAGAAAGGAGGGAAACTTGCTGGCTGAAGGCAAATGGCTGCTCAGGAAACAAACATAAGATGAGTTGACTCAATGATTTCCTGCAGGATTGGCTCTGAAATTACTCAGGAACTGTCTGCAACACAGAAATTGAAATGGTCTCTGATTAGTGGGGATTTACTGAATTGATTCTCGGGATAGGAATCTCAGTTTGGGTGTGTCCCTCAGTGAGGCTCTGGATTCAAATCCTGGTTGAACCCTTTGATCTTGTTGCCTAAAGGGTGGCACTGGTTAGCACTGCTACTTCAGTGCCAGGGACCTGGGTTTGATTCCTGGCTTGGGTCACTGTGGGTTTCATCCCACAGTTCAATCTGTGCTGGTTGGATGCATTAGCCATGCTAAATTCTCCCTCTGTACCTGAACAGTGCTGGAGTGTGGTAACTAGGGGGTTTTCACTAACTTAATTGCAATGCTACTAATCTACTTGTGACCAAAAAATAAACTTTTACTGACTCTTGTAAGTTTATTGTCATGGGGCCAGTAACCCAGAGATCCTGGGTGTGAATCTCCATGATGGTGAAACTTGAATTCAATAAAAAAAAACTTAACCACCATTTGATTTGTAAAAATCCAGCTGGTTCACTAATGTCATTTGAGGAAGGCAATCTGCTGTCTTTGCTCTCTCTGGCCTACATATAACTCCAGATTCATTCTTGTGGCCTAACAAGACACTTAATTAAAAGGCAATTTGGGATGGGGAATGTAGGCTGGTCCAGTCAGTGACTCCCATGTCCTGTGAATGAAAAGAGAAGATTAATGAGAGAATTGTGGACAGCTGTTTTCTAATAAGCTAACCTAGAAATACAGGGAAAGGTCTGAAAGAATTTAAATCTGCAAAGTGGCTTGGAGCCCTTGGAGGGGGGAAAAAAAAACAAAGGATGAGGGTGGTAACTATGAATAAGGAGTAGGCCATTTGGCCCTCAGTCTGTTCCTCAAAGTGGCAGTGGTTATTACTACTGCCTCAGTGTCAGGGACCCAGGTTTGATTCCCAGCCTGGATTACTATCTGTGCGGAGTTTGCATATTCTCCTTGTGTCTGCATGTGTTTCCTTCAGATGCTCCAGTTTCCTTCCACTTGCTGAAACAGGCACTGGACTGTGGTGACTAAGGGATTTATACAAAAAAAAATCATTGCAATATTAATGTAATGTAAGCCTACTTGTGAGACACATGGCTGATCTTAAATTAATTCAGGGATAAGGTAAAAGGGGCAGCCCCCTAAAAGGAGGGGGAAACAAAATCAAAGTACAAAAGAAACTTGAACATTGAATTGTGATTATTAGGGTCTATAATGCACCCCAGCCCCTGTGGGGCCCAATGGGTGTGGAAGGTGTCAACTGCAACTATGAATGCTCCATGCTCCCTCTCCAGGGACACGTGGCATGACCATAGCAACAGGAGAGGGGCAGACCGATAGGATGAATGGCCTGCTTGATCACCAGCCACCTGGACATGTAAATGGTGTGCTTTGCCAGGCCCAGGAGCAGGCTCAGAGGTCACCATCCCCTGACCCACCTCTCTCTCCACACCAGGCATCTGTAGGTCAGGAGCATGCGACTGAATTACAAACAAAATACTAATAAGGCTCTTCAGGGAAAAAAAGGAGGTGCAACCTAAGACATGAAACATAGACATGGTCCACAGACACCAAGGCCACAGAAGGGACAAGCTTCAGAGCCCATGAACCAGTGAATCCTACAGTTGTGCAGAACTGCTCCATGCATCACCCTCCACCCCAGGTCCCTGATGATATAATTGGGGGAGATACCTCTGTAAAGGGACCTCCACTGTCTGACAGTAAACAAGGTCTGCCGAGTCAAACCAAGTAAACAAACTCAAATTACCTTAGTAAAAGGAGCAGCTCCGCAAAAGGAAGGGGAACAGCCCAAACAAAAACAAGTACAAGGGAAACTTAAGACACCAAATCAAAAATGTGATTGTCGGGGTCTTTTTATGTACCTCCACCCTGTGGTGCCCAGTAGGCATGGAAGGCCCACAGACACTGCATGCTCCCTCTCCATGGACACCTGGCTGCAAATGTAGCTGCGGTAGAGGGGCAGACAGTCAGGATGGACCCCCCCCCCCCCCTCCCCAGCTGTGGTGGCCCACTGCCTGGACCTATTGATGGCACATCTCGCCAGGCCCGGGAGCAGGTTCATGACGAGATCAGCATCCCGACCCGACCCTCAACACCAGGTGTCTGTAGATCAGAAGCATGGGACTGAAGTGCAAACAAAACATCAATAAAAGGTGTTTGCACACCGAGTTTCTCAATCCATAACATGAAACGTGGACATGGTCCACGGACTGGATAAGGCCACAAAGAGCAGTCTCTCGGGAGCCTGTGAACCAGTGGATCCTACGGTTGTGCGGCACTGCTGCATGCAGCAGCCTCCACCCCAGGCCCCTGATTGTAATTGGGGGAGATCCCTCTGTAGAGTGACCTCCATTAGGTAACTCTGCTGGCTGGTGGCAACAAGGCCCACCAAGGTATATCTGGGCAACAGGCGAGGACACGGTAGTGGAAGGTGTGTAGCAGCCTGTACAGGAAATGCCTCCACGCAGTGGGAAAAGGCACAGAGGACATTTGTGAGGCGGCGCATGCTGTGGGGCACCTGATCTGAGGAGAGAGCTGAGACTTTAGGCTAATGTGGAATTTCATCCGAGCAGGGAAACGCTCGAGTGGGATCCTACCGCACACCTGCACCGCCTCGATCACCTGCAATTTCAGGGCTGAGCGTGACCACCCTAAACGTCTTGGATGGCTTTGGCCACATGCTGGACAGGCCCCCCTGCTCAGCCAGCCTGCTCTTCTGTCATCCAGCACATTCCCACTCCCTGGTCATCCACAGCCCCCTTCTCCGTCAGCCACCTGAAGTTATATGGCTGGAGGTGTGGATTCCTGAGCAGCAGCGTTCGCACGAGTCACTATTCCTGACGGGAGAGCTACGTTGAGGTGACCATGCTCCAGACAGTGAGAAGGTCCTGGTAAAAGACAAGTAACTCCTACAAGGAGGTCAAAATGTGCCCCAGACTTGATATGCAGGAGCTGTATGTCATAATTGAGGTGGCACCACTGGTAGAAATACGTTGATAAAAGTATCTCTGCAGGGTCTGGAGGCAGAAGGTTGCTATGAGTGTGAAGGCACACTAGACCATGACCACCCTCAAGCGGGAGATGCAGAGCCGTGGCAGGGACCCAGTGTAGTCGGTTGTCCCAGAAGAAGCGCACGAGGGTTCTCTGGTGACAAAGCCAGGCGGAGGGGTCAAAGGGGACCAGCCAGTGCCACAACATGGAGGCAACCAGCTGGTTTATGACCAGAACTCATGCCCTGTAGGACAGCACTCGGAGCAGTCCTGTCCAGCAACCCAGGCAGGTGGTGACTTTGGCCTCCAGCTCCTGCCAGTTCACCGGCCAGGATTCCGCAGCTGGGCAGAGATGGCCCCCAACTAGAGGAGGTGAAAGGCTTGAGCTCCGGAAGGGGGCTCACCTCCCAAGGACTGACCAGAAGTGTAGAGGATGTGGCAGAGTACACCGTCTGGCATTCTTGCATCCTCCGCAGGTCAGCCAGGTCCATGAACATGAGGAGCATATCATTGGCCTAAGCAGATAGGACCACCCCTACGTCCGGGCTACGCAGAGCCAAACCCAACAACCACCTTGAGGCATAGGAGTAGCTCCACGCATATGAATAGAGTTGGCCAGACAAGGGGCAGCCCTGCCATACTCTCTCCCAAAGCAAAGTGGTGCTGTCAGCGACCAGTTAACCTTAATCTGACACTCTGCAGAGTACACTAATCAGATCTGCATGTCAACATGCATCCTGAACCTGAACGCCCACAGAGTTCCGAGGTAAATACGCACGCTTGACCCTGTCAAGCACTTTCTCCTGATCTAAAGACAAGAAGGTGCTTGACAGCCCTCTGGGAGTGATGGTTCAGGTCCTGGATCAGATGGATGTTATCATGGATCGAGTGGCCTGGGACCGTGTAGGACTGGTCAGGGTGGATCATGTGGTCCCGCACGGATCTGAGGTGCGAAGACAACCCACTGGCAAAGATTTTATCTGTGCTGAGGAGGGAGACCAGGTGCCAGTTTTTGAGCAACCGGAGATCCTCCTTGGGCAGTAAGGCAATGATGGCCCTGTGCCACGAAAGGGGCATCTCTCCAGTAGCAATGATCTCTTCCCCGCACCCCCCCCCCCCACCCCAGGACCTTCGCACAGTTGTGTCCCAGGATGCCCTGAAGAACTCCAGTCAGCCCATTAATTCCCAGGGTCTTGCCCTATCCGAGGCCATTTAGGGCACCGGTCAGCTCAGCCAAGGTGACATTGGCCTCCAGCTGACCAACACCCTCTGGGCTGACCTGTGGCAGGTCCTCCCACAGAACCGTGGGCATCCTTGCCGGATGGACCCGGAGAGAAGAGGGGAGATGTAATAATTCCAGGCAATGGCCCAGATGCCCTCCGGATCCAAGACGGGGGAACCATTGTCAGCCAGCAGTGTAAGGAGCTGCTAACGGTTAGCCAGCCTCTCTTCCAGCGAGTAGAAGGGGGAGCCGAGGTCCTGGTCCACTTAGAACAGGAGCTGTGACCTGACATAATGCCACTCCTGTAGCCGGAGGGCCAGGTCCGCGTCAGGCTGACTGAGACGTGCCTCCAGGTCGAGCACCACCTTCCTTCTCCAACTTGTCAAGCCTGGATTTCTGTCGCTGCTCCCCCCACCTCACGTACTCCTGACAGAAGGTACAGATGTGAGTGTTGCCCACATCCCACCAGAGCGTCAAGACAGGAAGCCTCCCCGCTTCTTTCTCCAGCTGGCCTAGAATCGATGGAACGAGTCCAGGAAGCACTCATCCTCCAACAGCATGTTAAAGCGCCAGTCTGTGGACCCTAGCCGGACATGAGACAAAGTCTGTCCATGCCAGGTGGTCCATGAAGGGCACCTGCATGGAGGCCGAGGAGGCACTGGACATGTACGCCCTCTGTGCAGGTGGTCGATTTTTTTTTTTCTCTAGATGCTCCAGCCCCAAGCTTCATGTAGGTGAAAGCTCTGGAGCCAGGATGGAGATGTGTGCAGACGTCCAAGTTGTAGGTCCTACAAGTTCACCATTGCTGTTGCGGTCCTGTGCCTTGAGGGTACAGTTGAAACCACACCACCCCCTCAAACCAAGGATGATACAATCATCCCCCACAATGGTGTTGAGATGAGTAGACACTTTATCAGTAAGTCATTTGCTGTGGTCAGGGTGTAGACCTCCCTTTTTAAATGAAGGTTTAAGTGCAGCAACCATCCTGGCACCAGCTCCTTGACCCCCAAGATCTCCAGCTGATATCACGGAGCCAACAATATAGCCACCCTGCTAAAAGCGAGCATAAGGTAGCTAATGTAGACCCCACCTCGCCATTCCAGGAGCTATCAGGCTTCGTCTCCCAGAATGGTACAGGTTTCCTGCAGGAAATACATTGCATACTTCCTGTCACGGAGGACCGACATTTTCTGGAACCTGTGGTATGGTTCACTGCTGCCATTAAGGCTGGCTATGGTCACCTTCATGGCAGAAGCATCATGCCACTGTCACCACTTATCTAACGGAGGGCTAGTGCAAGACACGCCAATCTGCTCCCCGCTGAGCCCATACAGGAGCTCCTGTTCCTGACGCTGCTCTTCAGTCAGGCCTGCGCAGACCAGACGAGCAACGCCGGGTCTGACCAACAGTCGAGGGCTAGTCTGGCACTGGACGACCAGAATGGTCTTCGACAAAGACCGAGTTTCCCAGAGGGGATGAGGGGCGACTCTGTGGCAGGCATGAGGGAATCCCTCGCTTTGCTCAGGGTGGACTGTGAAATAGTCCCCATGCCCACCACCTGAGCAGCTTACCTCCTCGGGGCCGTCGCCTCTCGACTCCAGCCCCTGCCGCAGGGCGTACAGCAGGCGATACGGGGCTGCCAACTAACCCTGGCTCCTCCCCCAATCTCGCCCCCAGGATTGGCAGAGGAGGGCCCCCCTCCCTCCCCCCAGGCTTTTTACTTTTGACTTTTTGGGTCCGTGGATGACGGCAGCTCAGTCCCCCGCTCTGCCCCAGACACCTGGGCACCCCACAAGTCTGGAGTATGAGGTTGGGGGTGCCCAGCATCAAAGGTTGGGACAGACGGAAGGGTCCTTCCTCACCACTGCCATCCAGGGACCCAAACAACCAGGTGCTGCTACAGTCCCACAGCAGTTCAAGGAAGAGTGTTGGCATACGAGACCATGGGGGTCCTGCTCTCTCCTGGCCTGGGGGAGCTCCGCCTGGAGGACTGCTGTGGCACATTCTTCCTTTTTTCTTGCCCCCCAACTTGGGGGCAAGGCACAGACAGGTGGGGATGGGAGTCCCACCGATCTCAACTTCCCCCTCCCTTGAGGTGTGGCGTCTCCTTGAGGGGCAACCCCTTGGCAGGGGATACCCCTCGCACTCTGCCCCTCCCCCCTTCCTGCCCTTCCCTACCCCTTGGCCTTTCCTTCTCCCCTAGGGAGGTGTTAACGCTGCCGGCTCAGGGTCGCGTACCACCCCCCCCCCCCCCGCCCCCCAAACCCAGAATCATGCACAGCAACGATGCCAGGCCCAGCAGTAGGTGCTGAGATGCCCATGGGCCCGGTAGATGGTTTTGGAGGGGGACAGGTGGTTTTCTTTGCTCCCAGAGCTGGCAGCTGGGGTGGTGGGGGTTGGGGTCCTCCCCCCACCCTGGCAGCTGCTACTAGTGTGACCACCCCTCCATGGGGGGCCAGGTGGTACTTGGGGAGAGGGGGTTGCGGTGCCAGCTGCAACCACCTTGGATTGGGGGTTGGCAGCCTTGGAGGCAGGGCAGTTCTTTCTAATATGCCCCGCCCCCTTACAGGCACTGCACACCGTCCGTGGACCAGAAGACCCGGTAGGTAGTTCCCTCAAAAATAGTAAAATTACCCTCCAGGACCTCCTTGTGGGCCAGGCAGACAAAGACCTGGCGCTGGAAGGAATAGACATGCCGGAGGGCAGGATCTCGAAGGCTGAGCAGGATTGGTACCACCCTGGACCTGACCTCCCCCAATAGTTGGAGGTGGGGGAGGAGGAGCTACATGGGGAGGAAGGGCAGGATGTTTGGACAATTTTATGGGCAGTGGCCTCTAGGGGGTCCACTACCAGGAATGTCCCGCCCATCATGAGCCCCTTTTCTAGGGTGAGGTGGACTGCCTGCTCAGCCTTCAAAAAGAACACGGCCTTGCCGTCCATCTTAGAGGCGGCGACAATGGCTGAGAGGCCGACAACTCCAGTCATTGCCTTGATGCAGACCTCAATTGACATATCGGGGTGGGTGTAGCACTTGACCCCAAGCTGCCTTATCAGGAGTGTAAAGGGTGGCGGGGCCTTGCCCGACGCTACACCTGCATAGGTGGGACAAGAAGGCCCTGCCACTAGCGATACAAGTGAGGTCGCCATGTTACTTGATCAGTGCTACTCCCACCCCAAGACTGCCCAGATGCACGGCAGGGTGTGTGTGTGTGTGTGTGTGTGAAGGATAAGTAATGGGCCTCATACCCAGGTGGCAAGGTGGGGTCAGAGAGGCAAATAAGGAGGGTCAGGTAGGTGGATGGAGGTTTCAGGTGTTCTCTCCCCAGAGCCAGAGGAGGAGAGGTAGTTAGAGGGACCGGAGGGAGGGTGAGGGACAAGGCACTGAGGAGGGCTGGCGCTCTAGTCAGGAGGAAACAAAAGGGGGGGGGGTGCTAGTGTTGGGGACAGCAGCAGTGGAGAGGGGTACTTTGTTCTTTGCGCCCTCCTGGATGCAAGAAAGCTCTCAATTTGACAGAAAACTACAAAAGAAACAAACTCCCCAACTCCAGATGTTGGAGACAGGTAGAAGTTTGAGTCTGTCTGAAGCTCAATCTTCAGAGACAGAAGCAGCAGCTTTGGGCAGTCATGAGCAGGTGAACGAGATCATTGTTCCACTTCTGCATTCAGACAATGGTGGCTCTTTCTCCGAAAGATTGAGATTCCAAACAAAGACTTGTTGTGCCCACCCCAGTCCAATGCTGGCATCATCACATAAAATGTGATCTAATATGTGACTGTATCCTGGATTCCTTAAGCCCAAGTAATATTTGACACAGATGCCCTTTGGACTCCTGACTGTAGTTGCTAGATTAATGTATGAAATGGCTTTGACAGAGAATTTCTCAAGAGTAGAAGCTGCAAATTTAGATAGCCCTCACTTTCATATGGACCTGCTAACACATCTGTTGCTGTGAGCAGCTAGAATCCATCCTCTGCCATGACTATGTAGTTGATAACTTTTGAAGTTGACAAAATATCAGCTGCCCTAAAAGTAGCGGAGCTGAACCATGTGGTACACCTGAGGTTTATTTGTGCAGCTAATCTCCAGCATGAAGGGCCTGGAGATTCTATACCTCGAGTGTCACTGCTCACTCAGTGATAACTCATGCCCTGTTGTGTATTCTTTTTTGCTTCTAAAAGTGTCTCTAGTTGAAACACTCCACTCTTTCCCCCTGCTCCTTGGGTAACTTTTACTTCAATACAAATGGTGATGCAGGTGATACCTATCCAGCCAACAGCCCAAATCATCTCATAATAGTAATTGGGTGTTTAACTGTGTTCAGATGGTGGGCATTAACTAGTGATCCCCTCAAGTCCCTATATATAGGTGCAGACTGGAATTAAGGGCCTTTGGGTCTGGAGGCCTGTGTTTGTAGCCAAGGGGGGAAAAGAGTGCAGGTTCTAAGTTTATTCCCCATTATTTGGCACTCTGAAATAGTGTAAATAAGTGGTGGAAGTTTACTGAATTGCTAGAAAAGATGCTTTTCTGAAAAAAGCATAAAGGGCATAGTCATTTGTGCTCTAATTTGCCAAATTCTTGGTACTGAAAATTGGCATTGTTGTATGGATGCCACTTTCTCTATGTAGGATTGTTTTAGATGATGGAAAATATGTTCAATACCCTGCCCAATGGCACCAACAGAAGGTATCATTTTGAATTTAACAGCTGTTTTCAGTGGCAGTCGTGCTGCTTCCTATCCTGGAGAATAGGACGTCCACCATTCCTGATGGTCCTCAAAGTCAACTTCCATTTTGAGGAGGAGACTCAAGGTTATTTTTAAAGTGCTTTGCATCCGCCTATAAAAGATTGGGTTTCAATGGTTGGGATGCCCTGCTTTTGCTCAGCTACAATAGAGGTGCTGAGAGCAGGCTGGGCCAGAAAGGAGGGAAACTTTTTCTGGCTGAAGGCAAATGGCTGCTCGGGAAACAAACACAGGATGGGTTGACTCAGTGATTTCCTGCAGGATTGGGCTCAAACTGCTCAGGAACTGTCTGCAACACAGGAAGACATTTGAAATGGTCTCTGATTTTAGTGGAGATTTGCTGAATTGATACTATTCACCTAGGGGTAGGAGTCTCACTTTGGGTGTGTCACTCAGGCTCTGGATTAAAATCCTGTTGAGCCCTTGTTGCCTGAAGGGTGGCACTGGTTAGCACTGCTACTTCAGTGCCAGGGACCTGGATTTGATTCCTAGCTTTGGTTTGTCTGTGTGGGTTTCATCTGTGCTGGTCGTGTGCATTGGCTATACTAAATTATCCCTCAGTGTACCTGAACAGTGCTGGAGTATGGTGACTAGGGGGTTTTCACTAACTTAAATGCAATATTAATCTACTTGTGACATCAAAAAAAACTTTACCACTGACCCTTTTTATTGTCATGGGGCCAGTAACCCAGAGATCCTGGGTGTGAATCTCCATGATGGTGAAACTTGAATTCAATAAAAAATCTTAACTAACATTTTTTGTGAAAATCCAGCTGGTTCACTGTCATTTGAGGAAGGCAATCTGCTGTCCTTACTCTGGTCTACATGTGACTCCAGATTCATTCTTGGGGCTTAACAAGCCTCTTAATCAAAAGGCAAATTTTGGGATGGGTAATGTAGGCTGGTCCATTCAGTGACTCCCATGTCCTGTGAATTGAAAGAGAAGATATTAGAGAACTGTGGACAGCTGTTTTCTAATACAGCTAACCTAGAAGTACAGGGAAAGGTCAAAGAAGTCTTTCCTGTTTGTTAAACTAATTCTGCTAAATAGCTTGGAGCCCCTTTTGAGAGGGGGGGGGGATAAAATAAAGGACTAGGGTGATAACTACGAATAAGGAGTAGGCCATTTCATCCCCTGAGTCTGTTCCTCCTCAAAGTGACAGTGGTTGGTCCTACTTACGACACTATAAATGCCAAATTAATGGCTAATCTGAGTTTTAATCTCCATACTACTTTGCTGCCTACACCCACATACTTTGAGTCCTTTTTGGTAATCAAGAATCTCTCTACCCCTAATAATCCATGACCCTGCCTCTACTGCTTTCTGGGGAAGAGTTCCAGAGAGACACTGACCACCATCTTGAGTGTGGAAAGCCATTATTTTTAAACTGTGGCCTGTATGATTTGAACAGTTTCTATATGATTATATCTCATTCTTTCACATTTCAATTTTCTTACACACCCAGTTTATCCGTCTCAAAGATCCCTTAACCTAGGAACCAGTTGCAATTTGCTTCTAATGTAGTGACCTTTTAAAATAAGGAGGTCATGCAACTCATGCTTATTAACCCAATTAACAGTAAAATGTGTTGTAAAATGTGTTTATAAACTGATAAGACAGGCACTATCAAGGGGATACTGAGTGTTGGATGAAGTAATATGGAAGAGTTTTTATAGAGCATAAGCTTTCAACAGACTGTAGGTGTTACAGCACAAAACAATGAATTTTCCTATTTCTTAGAGGTTTATAGCATAGAAACAGGCCTTTCAACCCAACTTGTCCATGCTGCCCCCTTTTAAACCACAAAACCTAGTCCCAATTGTCCACATTTGGCCCATATCCCACTATTGCCATCTTACCCATTTAACTAGTTAAATGTTCTTCAAAAGACAATTGTACCCACCTCTACGACTATCTCTGGCAACTTGTTCCAGACACTCAACACCCTCCTGTGGAAAGGACGGGGGTGGGTGGAATTTTCTTTGGACCCTTTTTGGATCTCTCCCCTCACCTTAAACTTATGCCCTCCTAATTTTAGACTCCCATGCCTTTGGGGAAATGATATTGACTATCTAGCTGAGCTATACCTCATCATTTTATAGACCTCCAAGATTACTGCTTAGCCTCTACATTCTAGAGAAAAGTCCCAGTCTATTCAGCCTCATAAACCAAGCCCTGGTAGCATCCTAGTAATTTTTTGAGCACTCTTTCTGGTTTAATAATATCCTTTCCTATAATAGGATGACCAGAGATGT
The DNA here is from genome assembly GCF_965287045.1 of Carcharhinus amblyrhynchos. Lineage (NCBI taxonomy): Eukaryota > Metazoa > Chordata > Chondrichthyes > Carcharhiniformes > Carcharhinidae > Carcharhinus > Carcharhinus amblyrhynchos. The sequence continues at coordinate 10,096,353 of NC_137328.1, forward strand.
AAACAGTATTTGAAGTGTGGCCTTACCAATGTACAACTTCAAGACGTCTCAACTCCTGAAGTTAATGTTCTGACCAATGAAACCAAGCATGCTGAATGTCTTCACTACTGTGACTCCACTTTCAAAGAGCTATGAACCTGTACCCCTAGATCTGTGCTCTGTAACTCTCCCTAATGCCCTACTGTTAACTGAGTAAGTCCTGCGTTGTTTTAACAAATCAAAATGCATCACCTCATTTTATCTAAATCAAACTCCATCTGCCATTCGTCAGCCCACTGGCCCAGTTGGTCAAGATCCTGCTGTAATTCTCAATAACCTTCACTGTCCACTATGCACAAATCTTGGTGTCATCTGCAAACTCTCTAACCATGCCTCCTAAATTCTCATCCAAATCATTGATTATAAATGACAAAACAGTAGACCCAGCATTGATCCCTGAGGCACACCACTGGTCACAAGCCTCCAGTTTGAAAAATGACCCTCTACAACCACCCTCCGTCTTGCCATCCAGCCAGTTTTGTATCCATTTGGCTACCTCGTCCTGGATCCTGTGAGATTTTAATCTTATGCAATAGTCTACCATGTGGTGTCTTGCTAAAGTCCACGTAGACATCAACTGCACTACCCTCATCTACCACCTTGGTAGATTGATCAAATCAAATTTTGAGACATGATTTTCCACTCCAAGCCTTGCTGACTGCCCCTAATCAGTCCTTGCTTCTCTAAATGCTTGTAGATCCTGTCTCAAATACCTTCAACTTACCAACACAGATGTGAGGCTCAGAGGCCTGTACTTCCCAGGCTTTCCCCTGCAGCCCTTTTAAACAAAGGCACAACATTTGCCACTATCCAATCTTCAGGCACTTCATCTGTAGCTACCTCTGCATCATGCTGCCAATGCAAAATTATATTATTATTCTCCTAAGAAATTTGGCCCAACAAGCCTGTCCCGTCATTTAATAAGAGGACGGCTAATCTGATTTCACTTGGGGTTGAGATGGTTTGAAATTCTGTGCCCTGAAGGTTGTGGATGTTCCATCGAGTATAATCAAGGCTGATCATCTCATTCATGGGTCACAGAAAACTAGTGCGCAGGTACCGTGGCTAATAAAGCAAATGAATAGCTAAAGAAATAGAATATAAAGGTAGCAAAGTGTTGCTGCAATTATACAAGGCATTGGTGAGACTGCAACTGGAGTATTGCCCACAGTTTTGGTCCCTTTTTTTTCTGAAGAAAGATGGAGTGGCATTGGAGGTTCACTGGTTTGGTTCCAGAGAGGAGTTTGTCATATGGAGAAAATGAATGGTTTAAGCCTATACACTCTGGCATTTGGAATGAGGTGAAATCAAATTGAGCTGTACAAGATGATAAAAGGTATGGATAAAGTAGACATGGCACAGATGCTCCGTCTTGCGGGGCATTCTAGGATGAGAGATCATTCTTGGGTTAAGGGATAGCAAATTTAAAACAATTGAGAAACTATTCTCCCAAAGGGTTGTGAATCTGTGGAATTCACTACCCCAAAATGCAGTGGATGCCGAGACAGTGAGTAAAACTGGGGAGGAATTAAACAGATCTTTAATTGGTAATGGGTTGAAGGGGTTATGGACAAGACAGGAAAATGGAAATGAGGAGCATACCAGCCATGATTGAATGGTGGAGCAGACTCAATGGGTGAAATGACCTAATTCTGTTCCTATATCTTATGAACTGAGGTTTTTGGTGTCTCGAATGTGAACATGGAAATGCAGTAAGGAGTCTCCCAACACCAGGTTAAAGTCCAACCTGATGATGTGAGACTTAGTGTTTTAACCTCAGTCCAATGCTGGCATCTCCACAACATGGAAATGGACAGGGAAAGTAGAGTTGTCTCCTGTGGCCTAGTGCTATAGTTAACAGAACTGGTAATCCACAAACTTGAGGCAATGCTCTGGGGTTCTAGGTGTGAATCCCACTACAGATGGTTTTAAAAAAAAACATCCTGTGGCAGGCATATGTGAGCTGACAATCAGCTATGATATTTGCTACGCCTATGGAGACATTGGGGTGAAATAAGTAGATGAAGAAAGAATTCAGATAGACAGTCATGATGCAATGACATGGTACAATAAGGGTCAAACATCAGGTGGGAATCCTCCCCACAGCATGGCACAGACTAAGTATGGAGCAACTGTTCAACTTGTGAATACAGTATTGTTTGGGAACAGCCCTTCTAAACACAGGATGTCATCTCGGGTGATAGGAAGCCTGCAATAAACAGCACTGACTAGTTAGGCTGAAAAGCCAGTTCCTATGTAATTCAGTAAAGTCAGTTTTCGTAAGCATAAAATCCTTTCAGAACTGTACGATGTAACAGGACAGAAGAACATAGCTTTCAATATCCATTTGGATACTTAATGTTGTGTAGCTGAGATGAGGAATCCAGTTATCATAGCAAATTGAATATATTGACTCAGAGCAGACCCTAGGCGTCTGCTATAAGAATGAGGATTGCCAAATCAACAGACAAATGGAGCTTTTTTTGGACTTCCATACCACTGCAAACAGTGTGAACGTGCTTGGTCCAAAATTGATTTTTATGAGCTGCCAATACTAAAGATTTTAGTGGCAAAATTACATCTTTTAATGTAATAAAGCATTTTTCTCTGCCCTTTTAAAGCAAAAAATGTACACAATCACATCTTAAATAGAAGTTGAAAGTTAATTTTAGTCACAAGCACACTCCAGCACCTGCTTGGGTACACCTGAGGAAGAATTTAGCACAGCCAATGCACCTAACTCTCATCTTTTCAGGCTGTGGGAGGAACTCCGCACAGACAGTGACCCAAGCTGGGAATCGAACTTGGTGCTGTGAGGCAGCAGTGCTTGTCACTGATGCCCTGTGGAGAGGGGAAATTTTAGTGCTTGGGCAGGGTATGGCCTCAAATAGTCTCAACACCAGGTTAAAGCCAAACAGGTTTATTTGATAGCATGAGCTTTCAGAGTGCTGCTTTCATGTGAGTATAGAGTTTGGTTCACAAACTGGGCATATAAAGAGACAAACTCAATTACAAGATAATGGTTGGAATATGAATATTTACAGGTGCAGACAATGCAAGTGGAGAGAGATATAATGATAGGTTAAAGCGGTGTGAATTGTCTCCAGTCAGGACAGTGTGACTTTTTTTTGCAAGTTGTGGGGGTTACAGATAGTGACATGAACCCAAGATCCTGGTTGAAGCTGTCCTTGAGTACAGAACTTGACTATGTTTCTACTCAGCTGTTCCAAAGGATAAACGTATATTTGAGATGTCCTAAAATAGTGAAAGATGCAATATAAATGCAAGCCTTTTTTTATACTAGGAGTTTCTTCACTTTACAAGAAGTGTATAAATGGGTCTGTTGTGTGGGGAGTTAGCTTACTGGTGTTTTTTATCTCTGGGATGTAACTTTTAAACAGAACGCAGGCCAATAGTTTGGCCAGCAACCATGACTTCATGAGTGCCAGGATTAATACTTCGTAATAAAACAAATGGCAGCAGAATTTGGCATCAGTCAGCATCAAGGGAGGTGTATGAAAAGATCTATTTGCATCATTGCAGGAAATAATGCACTGTCCCATAGTGGATGAGGTCAACACCATTGCATCTTTTCAAGGCATGTTTTTGATAGATCACAGGCTGCAGGGAGAGCATATTCTTGGGAAGTCCTCTTACAAAAAGTTAGTACTGATATGATGGACCAAATGGCCTTCTCTGCTGAAAAAGTTGAATGGCGCTAAACAGTTTTGAGGCATGCCAGAGGATGATTGATTTTAGCAAATTGAGATCACGTTGGCATATTCTGGGGTGGTAGTGGTAAATTGGAGTTGGTAGAAATGAGAATTCCTGTACTCTACTATCTAAAACGTCCTTGTTGTGAATGACCTTTTTTAACACTCGCGCCACTTGCTGAATTTGTCAGATGTCCATGGAACAGCAGTCAACATCTTCAGAAGTGAAATAGTTGGGACAGGGAGAAGCAGTGGTGAGGGACAGGAATATGTTCAAGGTTGGCCTACCTCAGAGCATTAGGGTTTACGCAATCAAAAATCACAATCTAATGGGGAATTCTTCCACCCAGAGAACGTGGAACTCACTACCACAAGGAATAGTTGAGGTGGTAATCTAGAGGGGGGAGCTAGATAACTTTTTTCACCTTTTTTCACTTTGTCCTCCATGTCGTCATTAGAATCCCTACAGTGCAGAAAAAAGCCATTTGACCCATCGAGTCTGCACTGACAACCATCCAGGCCCTATCCCTGTAACCTCATTTATTTACCCTACTAGTTCCCCAACACTAAGGGGCAATTTAGCACGGCCAATCAACCTTACCCACGCACCTTTTGGACTGTGGGAGGAAATCCACACCGGTCACAACATGCAAACTCCTATATAGACAGTGACCCAAGGCTGGATTTGAACCTGGGTCCCTGGCACTGAGGCAGCAATACAAACCACCATGCTGTCCCATGTATTTATGTTAAGGTTAGATAGAGGGACTGTGGAACATCAACACGTGCACAGACCAGCAGGACCAAATGGACTGTACGTTCTGTCTTAAATGAACAAGAATGCATTCCTTTTGACTCACGATGCCATTTTCACTGTCCTGAAGAAATCAAAAAGTTGACTATATGCTGTTAACTCAGGAATTCACTTACCATTTTAAATGGGTGCAGTGATACTGTGTAAATAGCACATTAAAAGCTTTAATTGGACTTTTAATTGTCAAGGCAAGATGAGATGGTTGCCAAACACTCCATTAGTGTATAATTAGGAACCACATTACAATTACAAATCTAAGTTCTCTCCTTGGATCCATAGTCATTAATGACACCCTCTGGGCTGGAAAGCCTAAAAGCTGGAGCTTTGGGGTACGCTTATTTTAATTAAAATAAGTGTGTACATGTGCATCAATCTCAGCAAGGCATATTATATTGCTACACCCATGTGTTCATTCCTATGCTAATGTGCAACAGTCTACAGAACTAAAGATTCACAATTGAATTCCACTGACCACCAGAAATCTGAATTTATAGAACATCTTTTTATATCAATGGCTGCTGCATACAAGATCAGAACAGGTAACAAAAAACCTGGCTAAAGAGGTAGGTGTTAAGGAGTTTTAAAGGAAGAAAGAAGAGGCCCATGGCTATCCATGCTCCAAGTTGATTATGTGGGACATTTGGAGCAAAGATTGGGCTGTAGATGTCAAGCCAGTTACCAAGATAGCAGTGGGATAAGGGATTTGAGTGGGAGTGTTGCCATACCCCAGACAACCACCATAGATCAGTGAGTACACTGCTTGGTGTAGTTTAGGACACAGGCAACAAAGATATATGGATGAGGTTAGCTTTTCAAATGGGTGCAAGGTGAAAAGCAAGGGGTTAATTTACAATCGTTACAGAGAGGTTTCAAATGGAAAAAGCTTCAATAGTCATATGAAGTTGACTGCTAAATTGCTTTTCTACTGGCCTTTAAACGTTAGTACATCAGGGTCACTGTCAGTGACCAAGACCATGTAATGATACCAACCCAGAATTCAATAACACCATTTCCACTGAGTTGTGTAGAGCATGGAAAATGACATATTTGACCCAGTGGTGCATACAAGCAGGTGTTATGTTCCACGTGAGTCACCATTTACCCAATCAATTTGGCTGCCGCTTTTTGCTTTATTTGGCTTTTTCCTTTAAGTACTAGTCATCTTTTGACCACTCTGAGTCTTGTGGTCGCGGTGGAGTGTCTACGTCTTGATCTGAAGTTCCAGGACTCGTTGGCTATAAAAAGAACAGCCATAAATTTTAATGAGCTGATAATCAACTTAAGAATCTTTCCCCTGTGCGATGGCAAACTCTGCATTTCAATCCTAGGAGTGGCTCCTGAATTCAAAATTAGCCCAATCAGGCCTTGCTCCAAAAACAAAACTTGCGCCAGGTCAGATTCCTTAGTCTCTTGTTGTGCTTGTTGGCATGTTTTTATAATCTAGGTGGCACCAAAGGATTGTGTAAACCTATTGTGGGTTTATTAATTGAGACTAAGCACAAACCTTTTTTATGCTAACATGCAAACTTCAGAATTGGTTGTGTACACTGCTAAAAGAGAAACTACAATAGGATTATACGACAGTTACCATTTCTGAATTCCCCATTTCCAATGATCAGAAGCTGAACTGGGCCAATAAAAATTGAGGCAATTAACTCTCAGCACCTGATTCAGTCCAACGTGTACAAGGTACATGTCAAGAGTGATAACTTGGATGAGTCTCCAACAACACTCTCTAGAAGTTTGTCACCATCTAGGACAAAGCAACATGCTTGGTTGATACCCTATCCACTACATTTTAAAACATTCTCCCCTGTTTTTCACCAGTTCTCTCTCCCCTCCCCCCCCACCCCCATCAAAATCATTGATGTAATGACCTACAAAATTTACAAGATGCACTGTATCAACTTGCCGTGGCTCCTTCATTTGCACCTTCCAAACCCACAGACTCCCCAGAGAGGTCACATCGCATTTATAACTCCAGGAGTTGGCTGTGACAGAACCGTACTCTTGTACACAATGACAACTGGTCCCAACTGGGACAAAAAGTATAATGGTCCCACTCAGTCTTTTATACAGCTCATCATACGAGCTCCACTGGTTGGCTGATTACCAATACTCGGAGCTCCAGTTCAATGAACCCAACTGAGAGGTTAGTGATGCCCCCATGCAGATCATGGGGGCTCATTCAAGCCTATGAACATTACTGTTTAAAGGTCCTTGCAGCTCTTGAGACCTTTTGTCCACATTCTCATAAGCTAAGGCCAGATCTCTAGATTTTTTTTGATAAATCTTAGTTCAGCTGCCAAAAGCTTCCTTGTGGGTTGCTAGATCATTGCACCACCTGCTAAACAGTCTCAGCATTTCTGGTAATGCTGTGCAATATTTGCAATGTTCAACCAGGTTTCTTAGTTGTATCAGGAAGCCTGTCACTGGTTCCACTGCCAATCTAGTAATTGTATTTTAATGTGTACTATTGCAAGATCACAGGTTTATAATAATTGACCATCAAAGGTCTTGGAGTCAGATGTTGCTAGATATATCAGACTTTTTATGATACTGAATGTTGCAGCCCCCCACACACTTACAGAATGATCTTTTGGCTGATTTTTATCTCCTATTTCATTTTCTTAAGAAGGTACCTAATTCTGTCAGCATATTGTCACCAGTCCTTAATGCTCACATTATATGGCTCCAACTTTGCAAAAGATGACCTTGCAAAACTCAACACAGGATTTTTTTTTACCATCACCAGTATAATAACTTCCAGGAGTTGGCTGTAAGAGGACTGTGTGCTTTTTGAACAAAACAGTATACAAGCCTGTGGTGGACACCAGATCCCAACCAAAACTAAAAGGATAATAGACCCACTCAGGGTCTTGCTTTATACAGGACTTGGTAGACAAGCTCCACCTGGTTGGCTTATTACCAATCCCCAGGGAGCTTTGTATTCAATAAGCCTAACTGTGAGGTAGATGAGTCTCCACACCACCACCAGCACCCCCCCCCCCCCCCCCCAAAAAAAAAGCAGGTCATGAGGAATGGAAAATAGCAAATGTGATTCCTGAGTTGAGAAGGAATGGCAATAAAAAGCAAAATTAGCTTATCATTCTAGTAATGTTATGCTCCTATCCCTTAGTGATTAATATGATGCTTAATGCACAGATTGAACAAAAAATTCCCTAAGCCACTGACTAGTGTAATAGAATAAAACAATTAATTGGTTCAGTATGTCTTTTTTCAAAAAAGCTCTTGATGATTTTAAATCAAGTTACTCAGAGGACTCTCAATTCTTTGAAAAATGCTTTCTGGTTTAACTCCTTCTCAGCAGTATTAATAAAACTGGACCAGAGTGCCATTTCTTAAAATACATGGAGGAATATTTAATGAAAAGAATAAAAATTGTGTTCCATAAGAGTGCTGCAAAATCTCAGCAGGTCTGGCAGCATTTAAGGAGAGAAAAGAGCTGACGTTTGAGTCCAAACAGTCCCTTGTCAAAGCATTCCATTGTACTTCCAATCTCTGCTGGTTCATGGAAGATTTTACATTTGTGATTACACAAATTTTAATGAAAATTGATCAACTAAATTATGCAATCTCAGGTGCACTTTGGGAATCCATTATTTTTGTCAAATAAACTCTACCCAAGGTTACTCCCTCAATACTGGGAGGAGGTGAGTGGAATTGAAATTTAATATCGGTAGTGTTTCAGGTTAACTCAAGTGAATGTACTATTCATAGTGTGCTCCAATGTTTCTGCTGTCTACCTGTCCACAATATGGAGATGCCAGCGTTGGACTGGGGTAAATACAGTTTAAAAAGTCTCTCAACACCAGGTTAAAATCCAACGGGTTTATCTGGTAGCACAAGCCACTAGCTTTTAATTGTGTTTGTCTTTATATGCCCTGTTTGAATAGAACTCCCTCTTACCTGATGAAGGAACAGTGTTCTGAAAACTAGTGGCTTGTGCTGCCAAATAAAACCTGTTGGACTTTAACTTGGTGTTGAGGCTTACTGTTTTGTTTTCCCTTATCACCCATTGCATATTTTTCCAACCCTCCTTTGGCGTAAAGGCACTGCTTATTAATCCCAAGAGGGTTTGTTTTATAGCAGCACACAATTCTTTTTGTGCTCAAATCCTTTAAAGGCTCTGTCCTCATTTCTGCATCCTCCTTTTGAGATCTCTTGCTATTGAGGGGTGTGAATGCTCTTCACCTGGTTTAATACATCTCCTTGGGTACCTCCCTGGTGTCAAACTATTCTCCTGTGAAGCAAGTTAGGAGGTTTTAATGTTATGGGTGCTATATAAATGAGTCCTTTCAATATGATTTGAATTGCAGGCAATTTTATTATGGAGTCAGGTAGAAATTGGGGGTTTTCTGCCCTTCAGCTAAGACATCAGTGAAATTTTCCCAAATATCAACAGAAGCTGAGTGGACAGGAAAAACTGCACTGAAGCTGATAGCAGAAAAAGCCATTGTTGGGGCTGTAGCCTCAGATTGAGGGGGACAGGTTCCATGATGGCAGGGTGGGCTCTGTGCCTGTTCCACAATAACTTTTAAAAATCCATTCTTCCTCCCCCAAAAACAAACCACCAGTTGAGGAAATGTGATGCACTCACCAGAGCTCCTCTGGCAGGTCTGGTCACCTAGGAAGACCAGTCATGTTTCACACTGGTCTGTGCTCACACTGACATGAACAGACCCTCTCAGGGAATGAGTGGATGTTTTGCCCTTTAGAGGTTGGATAATGAGAGTGTATAGAAACATAAGAGCAAGAGGAGGCCATTTGGCCCTTCAAGCCTGCTCTGCCACTCATTATCATGGCTGATTTGTCCAATTCAATAGCCTAATCCTGCTTTCTCCCCATAACTCTTGGTCCATTCGCCCCAAATGTGATATCTAGTTGCCTCTTGAATACATTCAATGTTTCGGCATCAACTATTTTGTGGTAATGAATTCCACAGGCACACCACTTTTTTTTGGGTGAAGAAATCTCTCATCACCTTCATCCTAAATCATCTATCTTGAATCCTCATAGTGGCCCTAGGTTCTGGACTCCACGCACCCCCCCACCCCCCCAACCATCAAGAATATCATCCCTGCATCTACTGTCTAGTCCTGTTAGAATTTTATAAGTCTGAGGTTTCCCATCCACCTCCCCCATTCGTTTGAACTCCAACAAAAAAAAAATCCTAACCTAGTCAATGTCTCCTCAGATCAGTCCTGCCATCCCCCAGAATCAGCCAGGTAAACCTTCAAGCAAGAATACCCTTTCAAGGAAAAGGAGACCAAAACTGCACAATACCCCACATGTGGTCTCACCAAAGCTCTGTATAATTGCAACAACACGTCTCTCCTGCACTCAACCTCTCTCTCCAATGAAGGCCAACATTCTACCTGCTGCACCTGCATGCTTCAGTGACTGCACAAGGACACCCAAGTGATGGTCCGCACACCTCTCCCAATTTTTACTGCTGGTGAGGTAGTAATCTGCCTTGTTTTTGCATACAAAGTGAATAACCTCCATATTTGTCCAAATTATACTGCATCTGTCATTGTTTAGCCCACTCACCCAATCTGTCCAAATCGTTCTAAAAGATCTCTGCATCCTTGTCACACTTCATCCTCCCATCCAACTTGGTATCATCTGCAAATTTTGTTCCCTCATCCAATCATTATATATTGTAAATAGCTGGGGTTTCAGTACTGATCCCTGTGGCACCCCACTAGTTATTGCCTACCAATTTGAAAAATGCCTGTTAGTTCCTACTCTGCCAACCAATTTATTATCCATCTCAATATTACTTCCCCCAATCCCATGTGCTTTAATCTTGCATGATAATTTCTTGTGTGGGATTTTGTCAAATGCTTTCTGAAAGTCCAAGTATATCAATTGGTTCCCCCTTGTCAACTCTACTGGTTTATATCTTCAAAGAATTCCAACATATTTGTCAGACATGATTTTCCCCTTCTTAAATCCCATGCTGACTCTGACCCTGCCACTGATTTCTAAATATTCCAATATAAAAGCTTTGATTTCAAGAATTTTCTCCACTACCAATGTTGATTTAGTCTATAATTCCATTTTCTCTCCACCTCATTTTGAATAGTGGAGTGACATTCATTACCCTCCAATCAACAAGGATTGTTCCAGCATCTATAAAATCCTGGAAGATGACCACCAATGCATCCACTATTTCTACAGCCACTTAGTACTTTAGAATGTAGATTATTAGGCCCTGGGGGTTTATCTGCCTTTTAATCCCACCATTTTTCCCAGCACCATTTCTCCGCTAATATAGTTTTTCCCTCTCTAAATCTTGCATTCTCCAACATTTCTGGGATTTGATTTGTCCTCTTTTGTGAAGACATACAAAATATGTATTTGTATGTTTGGTTATTGTCCCCTATTATACATTCCCCCATTTCTCTATAAGGGACCTACATTTGTCTTCACCAACCTCCTTCACACATCTATAGAAACTTAAGGCCTGATTTTTTTTTACCAACAAGTTGCATCTGTTTACAGGCACGACTTGCAGCACAGACCCGGGTCTCAGCACTTACCTCAGGTCTTGTGGTGCTGCTGGGTCCTAGTGCACTCAGCTCACATCCAGCTGAAGGATGTGCACTAAAGCCCTTGCAAATTGCACTGCTGCAGCCTCTCAACTTATCAAGGAGCTGTGATTGTGGGGAGCATGTGGCTGGGGGGGGGGGGAGCTGTGATTTTGCATGTGCTAGGAGCATGCAGCGTTCCATAATCTCTACATGTTCCTCTCCATCTCCCCACCTTCAGGGTGACAACACGGAACCAATAGATCTAACTGTTCTTTTGGTTGCTGCTGGAGCTGAGGAGGAAGAGCTGGATGGACAATTGTGAGCACAGGAGGACCAGAGGGAGACAACCACCGAAATCAGGCTGCCATTCACCCAGGGGAGTGGGGGGACATGGGGCATGGAGGAGAGAGCAGAGATCTAGGCAGTTCTGTTTATGACTGTCCTTCAAGATGTCAGACACTGTGCTGCCAATGTCTCTGACTCTGAAAGGAGACTGACACCTATGTAACCTGTTGCAGGACCTGGTATCTAGAGGTGGGTGGGGGGGGCCACCCACACTTAGCTGCCAAATTGGCTGCTCTAAACTTCTAAGCTGTTGGTTCTTTCCAGACCCTGAGTGGAGACTTTTTTGGCATCTCCCAATCTGCTGTGCACACCTGTTTTTGAGGCAGGTCACTGAAGCCCTGTATGCCCAGGCTGGGTAGTTCATCAACTTCAACCTGGACCATGCCCATTATGAAGTCCAGTCTGCAGGGATGTAGGAGGTGATCAACTGCACACATGTTGCCCTCAAGGCCCCCTTTAGAGAATACGTGGAGATTTGTTAATAGGAAGGAGTTCCACTCCCTGAAAGTTCAGCTAGTGTGTAACCATAACGTGACCATGTATTTCTGTGCCGACATTCAGGCAGTGTGCATGACAGCTTTGTCAGGAGTTCAGACATCTGAGGCATTTGAGGAAGAGCCCAGAATGTGGGGGTGCTGCCTGTGATATGGGTTCCCTGCTTCAGACATAGCTGACACCTGTGTGGGGGCCTGAGTCTGAGGTGGAGACCTGCTATAATGAGGCTCACGTAACCACCCACGAGACAGAGGTTCACTGAGCTCCTCAAGGTGTGATTCTGGCACCTGCACAGCTCTGGTGGGGTCCCTGATTTCCTGCATTGTGCAAGGCACAGCACACAACCATAACCTGGCTCAGCAGTGAAGTGACCTCAAGGAGGAGGACATGGACGCTGACCAGCAGGAGGAAATGAGGAAGAGCACGCCTTGGAACACCACCAAGGTGTTGGACGGCTGACACCTCAAATGAGGTATGTGACGGGAGCACAAGAGGCCCTGATAACCAGGTGGTTGGTTCACTCGGATTGTCTGTGGGTTCCATTTCTTCTTTTTCTTCCATATTTTCCCACCTCCCCCACAATGCCTTCTAACATACTGTGCACAGTGGTGGGCCTGGGTACTCTTAGAGCTTTTTGACAGGCAGGAGGGTGATGACTCACCTAAGCATCATTATGATGATGCCCTGGTACAAACTAGTCTGACTCTTACCTGAGCTCCACACACACACACAGGCACCTGGGCCCTCGTCTGTGTAATGGGGAAAGGATCTGAAACCGCCATAAGGGCACTGGGGTGGATGGGATGGGGTCGGGAGGGAATCGCTCGTGGGGTCTGGGGAACCAATGCCTTACTTTTCTCAGTGACGCAGCATTGAGGGACCTCCCCAACTGACATCAACATGAAGCATCTCTCCTGGTGATAAACAATGGAAGAGGATTCCTATTTGAGACAAATTTAGTCACAGGTGGCTATTGATAAAACATTAAAGTGGTTAAAAAAGCTGTTGTAGCAAACTTGTGAGCAGAAAGCGCTAAGGAGCTTACATATCCTTCTAACTAGTGCAGCAACTCTTCACCCTTGCCATCTCAGTGCAACTGCATCTTTAACCTTCCACAACCTACCACCGATGTCTGTGACTTCCCACAATGTGGACGTTGGAGGTGGAGGGGGCCAGTTGCCTACCTCACCCCATGGCCTGTGTGTATGGTGGGTGTCCTCTGGGGGCCCTGGCCAGATTCCAGATGTTTGGAATGCTTCCATGACACTCTTCTTCCTGCTGCCCCAGTGTCAGGAAAGGGGAAATCAGAAGCTATAGCCACTTTTTTTTTGGCTTGAAGGCTCTAGCATGGGCTTGAGCCCTTCGTCCTCCTTTTAGGGTTCCTGTTGGCCCCTGGGTCTGTCTAATGGGATGGTGCTTCAGCATCACTTGGCACTGCCAGTCTTGGAGGATCACCTATGTCCTTCCCATGGTAGTCAACCCCTCTGCAATGGCCACTTAGTCAAGGGCCATCTCCCAATGGCTGCAGCAAGTGTCCTCTGAGACTGGGCCAAACTCTGCAGCCCCTCAGCCATGACCCTCCTGAGACAGGGCCACGTTCTCAAGGGCTGCTGCCATGGCTTGCTCTGTCTCAGCACTGTCCCATTGATCTCCTTCAAGCTCTCAAGCCTCTCAGCCATGGGCTGCAGAATGTCGAACCCCCTGCTGTGGCTCAGCCATTGCTTGGAGACTGCCACCCATGGTGAGGATCCCCTCCCCAAAGCTTTCCACTGCAGACACCACCCTTGCAGTGTTGGCCTGGGAAGCATGCAATAGCTGGTCCATCTGAACGCTTTGGGACTCCTCCCAGCAGCCTCGCAGTTGGTCCAGTGTGGCCGCCAGCCCCTCCTGCATTCCCTGACTCTGCTGCATCTCCAGCAGCTGAGGGAGAAGTGATCTGAGGCTAGCTGAGCCCTGGCCTCTGGCTGGCCCCCTCATGCCAGAGGCCTCGGACATTCCCTCCTCCACCTGATGTACATTTTCAGGTGTGTTGTGCGCACCAGCGTGACCTAGAAGCCTCACCACTAACTGGACCCACTGATGTCAGAATCTGAGATGGTGAGTTGAGTTGTCAGCTGACACACAGTGCCACCCTCAGAGGCCCCTTCACTCGCAACCCTCTCAGGGCTCATCTGAACTGTCTGGGCCATGAGGGAGCTCTAGCCAGGGCCTGTAGTCCAGAAGACCCCAGGACACAAGGTTATGTGCAAGGGAGGAAGAGCAATCTGATGTCAAACAAGTCTCATTTCTCCATTGAACATAGAACAAAGAAAATTATATCTCAGAAACCTCCCTTTGGCCCTTGAAGCCTGTAGCAACTAGGCTGCCCATCTGATTTGCAACACACTTACCTTCCTGGGGACCATATGCCTCTATTTCCAACCCACTGATGCCCCTTTAAAGGTCACTATCATGTCTGCATCCACAACCTCCCCGGCTGCAGATTCTAGACACCCACTATCCTCCTGAGCAAATAAATATGCCTCATACATCTCCTTTGAACCTTGCTCTCACATCCGAAACCTGTGCCCCCAAGAGGTTGCCTCAAAGTGAGTGTAGGAATGACAGGTGCTCACATCTTGATGGCAGCCTGACCATACTGTCACTGACAGCATCTCCCCTCCTCTGGGCAGCTCCAATGCCCACTCCTGAAAGGGAGTGAGGACCCAGAGATCTGGCTATCTCGGATGTTATTGTTGGTCTTTCCCTATGGAAACAGAAGGATCCATGAAAGAAATGACGGCGTGACTCTTGTAAAGTATCAGGTGGTGGTCCTTTAGAGGGCAAGCACAGAGGTTCTTTTGGGTGAGTAGGAAGGTGCTTGGGTAAGGAGCTGGAAGCAGGCAGGGTGCTGGGAATGGGAGGATATGGGAAGATGCAAAATGGGGTTCACCACTCACCCTTCCTTTCTGCAAGGGTGAGGTCATTGACTTTTTTCCAGCACTGCTACCTGGTTCGGGGGCCCTGGCACTGGTCTGCATCCTCCTGGGATGAGTGTCCAGTAGCTTCCCCAGGTCGCCCTCAATCGGGAGGCTGGTCATGAGCTCACTTTCTCCCCACACTGCCTGCCTGTCTGTCCATTCTTCCATTTTTAATGGAGTTGCCCCTCATTGGGGCAGACCAGTTGCAGGCAGTTTGTCAGGGCAATCCAAGTTCCATGCCGTTTGCTTATCAACATTGAGTGGCAGGCAAGTGAGTACTAGCAGATGTGCTGATTTGGGGCAAGGGTGGATCAGTGCCTCAGGGGAGAGGGGGGATGTGTCTTACATACCCATCAGAGTCTAGAGGAGATAAGGACCTTGTGTGGGAGGGTCTGGGAGGACCACCCTGCCTGATATCTGGAGGATGGATTTCTCTGCCTGAGATTGAGTGAGGAAGGGGGGGAGGGAGTAACAATTGGTCTGGCTGGTGGTGGAGTAAGGGAGTCAGTAATGTGGGGAGTGGGGGCATTATCTGGCCTGGGCACAATGTGACTGGAGAGCAACGTTTTATCTTTTTTACTGTGCATGTGCAGTTGAAGGCTCCAATTGGAGCTGCAGTGTTTTGGGTGTGCTGGGCCCTGGCCACAGGCTCCTGCAGTGTGATTCAGAATTTTTTTTCAGATTGTGTATGGGGCATCCCCAGAAGGGGGTTTATAAGTCAGATCTGGATCACTTCCAGATTCAGCACTTAAGGGCCTGATTTTTACCATTTTTGATTCTTTATCAGTTTTTTGTACCCTACCAGCTTATTTTTGTACTGTTTTCCCCTTCTTAATCAATCCCTTGGTTCTTCTTTGAATTCCAAACCACTCCCAATCCTCAGACCTATTTTTATCCCACCTATATGCTGCTTGGATCGGATACTCCAATTTCCTTAAGCCATGGATTGGCCCTTTACCCATTTTTGCTTTTGTGCCAGGCAGGAATAAACAGTTGCTGCAGATCCTTCATGCAATCCATGAATGTTTTGCCATTGTCTATCCACGATCATCCCCTTTTTAAGCAATTCCCCCCAATCTAGCAAGGTCAACTCATACCTCATGCTCAGTTTCCTTTTAAGATTTAGCACTAATCTCCAAATCATCAACTATATTACTCTTCATCTTGATGAACTCTATCATGGTATGGTTAGTCATCTCCAAAAGGTCTCAAACAAATTGGCAATGATTCCCTTCTCATTATACAGTAACCAGTCTAAAATGATCTGCTCTCCAATTTGTTTTCAATATGTTGGTGAAGGGAACTGTCTTGTGTACATTCCAGGAATTCCTCTACAGCATTGGCTGATTTTTGATTTGCCCAATCTATGTGCAGATTAAAATGACCCATGAGCACCAATATTCCCTTATCACATGCATCTCTCTCTCTAATTTCATGTTTAATGCCATTCCCAATATCACTGCAGTTTGGGGTCTATATATGGCATCCACTAATGTTTTTGCCCCTTGGTATTTTCAACTACTCATACAGATCCACACTGTCAGAGCTAATATCCTTTCTCACTCTGTTAAATTCCTCTTTTTAACCAGCAGTGGCACTCCACCATCTCTTCTCCTTTATATGCATGTCTTTCCTAAGTATTGAATACCCTGGGCCATTCGATTCCCACTCCTGTAGCTATGTCTCTGTAATCCCAATTATAATGTAGCAATTTATAATCTATCTGTACGATGAGTTCATTCGGTTTATTGTAAATGCTCCATGCATTAAGCCACAGTCTTTCAGCTTGTCTTTTTAACAACATTGTTTGCCTTGCTCCCAACATTTTTCTCCATTGCCTGGTTTGAACTTTGTTCTTGGTTTCTCTGCTTATCACTTATTCCCTTTGCTACCTTGTTTTTTGTCCTTGCTCCCTCCTTCTGACTCCTTTGGTTCCCATCCTCTGACATATTATGGTAATTATGTCAGTGTGAAACAACAAATTCCACCTTTCAGATGGCACAGAGGTTAGCACTGCTGCCAGAGACCCTGGTTCAGTTCCAGCCTTTGGCAACTGTGTAGAGTTCACACATTCTCCCTGTGTCTGTGCAAGTTTTCCTCCCATGGTTCAAAAGATGTGTGGGAAAGGTGGATTGGCCATGCTAAATTGCCCCTTTAGTGTCAGGGTGATCCAAATAAATAAATTGGGCTTATGGGGATAGGGCTTGGGTGGGATTGTTGTGGGTGCAGGCTCAATGGGCTGAATGATTTCCTT
The DNA here is from genome assembly GCF_965287045.1 of Carcharhinus amblyrhynchos. Lineage (NCBI taxonomy): Eukaryota > Metazoa > Chordata > Chondrichthyes > Carcharhiniformes > Carcharhinidae > Carcharhinus > Carcharhinus amblyrhynchos. Next base: position 10,113,533 of record NC_137328.1, read on the forward strand.
TCGCACTGTAGGGATTTGGATTTCCCCCATCCCATTTGCATTGACAAACTCACTGACACACATCACACTCGGGCAGAAAATCCCAGCCAAAGATCTCTTGCAAATCTTCACTTTTTACATTATCTATCCATCTGTTTCCTTAAGTGGAGACTTGTCTAGACTGATCATTCCTTGGTATGCACAGTGTACTCTCTCTCTTGGTGCTGACTACCAATTCAGTGGGTTATTCCTTTCCCTATCACCATCAGTTGAAGGTGTTTTGACTCTAATATTTTCCAGGCTATTTATTGGTCTACAGGGAATTCTATTGCAATTGTAGTCATAAGTTTGATGGTCATAAGATTAGCATCACTGATGTTGCCTTGAAGTCTAATTATACAAATTACAAACATCATAAAGCACGATTCAAATCATACATTTTACCTGTGACCAGGCTATTAAGGCAGAACTCTAATTGCCAGTGATAATCTATTTTTGAAAAAAAATATTCTTCTTATCCACAAGGGACAATTTTTAATATAATGGTTAATTTAGGAAATAATTTGAAGGATAATTATCTGAGCACATGCCTCATCAGGTTCCTCATTATAATTCAAACATTTGTTTCATTTGCACATACGTAATTTTGAGTCAATTGTTAAACCCTCTTCCAGGAAGGCAGAAAATCTTTACTTTTTTTTATTGGAGAACTACTGAGGGGAGAATAAGGAGGGTCTTGGGGTTATGTTATACAGGTCATTGAAGCAGAGTGTCGTGGTTCCCCAGGACGACAAATGATTTTAGCTGATTGGAACAGAGTCTTGATCTTCCAAGCAGTAGACTTTATTCTCTAGTACAAGACAATAAAGCCGGGATGTCCAGAACCATCCGACAAACTCTTTGCTTAGTCTTTTTATGCTCACTACAACTCCATACCCCGAGATCCTTATCTTACACTCAAAGTTGATCTTTTTAGTCACCCAGACAGTTCTGCTTGTACAACAATCATGGCTTAACTGGCTTAGACCAAATAGTAAAGAGAACATATTTACTTCACTCTTTCCCTTCAGCCATAATCACATTGAGTTGACTAACTGAACAACAATCATTGTTCCCCAAGGTGGCTATTGTTTGCATTCATTGATTATAGCTAATCACATTAGGTAACATACATTGATTCGATTGATCATGCTGGTCTCATCACATCTCATCATACACATTTTAACTAAGTTTCAGAGCAAATTCTCTCAAGAGCAGCCATAAGCAAATAAGATGCTGAATGGTATTTCACAGTATATTTTCCCTACTGAACCTTCCCCCACAAACTTGTGTCCCCTTGTGATTGTCATTTCTGCCCTGGGGAAAATGCTTTCAGCTGTTCACTTTAACTATGCCCCTCATAGTTCATAAAATTATCAAGTCACCCCTCAGCCTCTGTCTTTCCAAGGAGAACAATCCCAGTTTATTCAATCTCCTCATAGTTAATACCTTCCATATCAGGCAACATCCTGGTAAACCTTTTTCTGTACTCTCTCCCAGGACCAAGCACAGTGGAAAGCTATTAGTTACAAACTTCCATTCAGGAAAAACACCCACCACTACCCTCTGTCTTCTATGGCCAAGCCAGTTCTGAATCCATTTAGCTAGTTCACCCCTCATCTGAGATTTAACAATTTTGACCAGCCTGCCATGAGGGATCTTGTCAAATGCTTTAGTAAAGTCCATTTGACAACATCCACAGCCCTTCCCTCATTGATCATTTTGCTCAACAAACTCTCCCACTTCATGGGTATCACTGGCAGCCCCCTGCCCTCCTCCCTCGGGATCTGCCACTGGCTGTGCCTGGAATGGCCCAACTACTTCCTCAACTACCCTGAGCTGCCTCCTTTTCAGCTGCCATCATGATGGCCAGGTCTTGGCCAATGGTCCCAAATCCATTCTGCATGGTGGGTGCCAGAGAGAGCGAGATTGACAGACAGATACAAGTCTGCCTGTAACAACTCAGCACCAATGCCCACCCCTAAATCCCTCACTGGGAGCAGCGTTCCCACTTAGAACCGAGAACATTACAGCGCAGTACAGGACCTCCGACCCTCAATGCTGTGCCGACCAGTGGAACCAATCTAATGATCCTGTAACCTAAACTAATCCAACATTATCCATATGCCTATCCAATGACAATTTGAACGCTCTTAAAGTTGGCAAGTCCACAACTGCAGGCAGTGCATTCCATGCCCTTTCTACCCTCTTATGGATGTGTAATGCAACACAATCTGGGGTGCCAAGCATCACCTGATTAGGTTGCCTGGCATTGTGAACATAGCTGGCAGGGGGAGCATACAGGTTGGGGTGCAGGTTTGGCCTTTGTGCTCCTTGAGCCATTGCCATGAGTGTAACCACAGCATTCCTTCCAGGCATGTATTGCAGATAAGGAACATGAGACAGGGGGCAGACTCAATGATTACAAGATGGGTACCCATTCGCTGCAGAGTATGAGTGAGGGTCTATCTGTATTAATATGTGGAGATGCTGGTGTTGGACTGGGGCAGGCACAGTAAGATGCTATCCTTGTGCGGAACTTGGCTATCAATTTTTACTGGACAATTCTGCATTTTCGTGTCATGGAGGGCACCTTGGCACAAACCTTACCCAAAGATCAGAGGCTGAATGCCCTTGATTGCTGAAGTGTTCCCCAACAGAAAGGGAACACTACCTGGTAATTGTCGTGTGGTGTCCATTCAGCTGTTGTCATAGTCTGCATGGTCCCACCAATGTACCATGCCTCAGGACATCCTTTCCTTCAGCATATCAAGTATGTACCATGTACCTGGTGGATGGTGTTCTCATGTGAGATGATGGCATCCAAGTCGATGATCTGGCATGTCTTGCAGAGGTTGTGTTCACTGTTCTCCTGAAGTCTGGGTAGTTTGCTGCAGACAATGGCCTCAAGTTGTGTGGTTGTTTTTGAAGGCAAGAGGGGGTGTGGGGATGGCCTTGGTGAGATTTCCATTTTCATCAATGACATTGAAGGCTCCGGAGAAGATGTCATAGCTTTTCCGCTCCAAGGAAGTACTGGATGATGAAGGGTACGCTGTCTGCTGTGTCCCATGTTTGTCTTCTGAGGAGGCCCGAGAACTCTTTGCGGTGCGTCGGAACTGTCAATCCATGAGTTTAGTGCCGTATCCTGTTCTTATGAAGGTGTCTTTCGGCTTCTGGAGGTATCTGTTGCAATCCTCCTTATCTGAGCAGATCCTGCATATACGGAGGGCTTGTCCATAAGGGATGGCTTCTTTTAACGTGTTTAGGGTGGAAGGTGGAGAAGTGGAGCATCGTGAGGTTATCCATGGGCTTGTGGTACAGTGAAGTGCTGAGGTGACTGTCCTTTTTAATGGAGATGCATATGTCCAAGAATGCAACTGATTTCCAGAGGGTAGTCCATGAAGAATCTAGTGGGATGGAACTTGATGTCATCATAGTTCTTTCAGTAACTGTTTGCTGTGAATCCAAAGGAAATTGTCATTGATGTATCTAGTATATAGCATCAGTTGAAGGTCCTGCTCAGTGAAGAGGTCTTGTTCAAACCAGTGCATGAAGATGTTGGCATATTGAGGTGTGAATTTTGTCCCCATGGCTATTCCTTCCATCTGGATGAAGAACTGGTTGTTGAAGATGTTGTGGTCCAGCATGAAGTGAATGAGTTGTAGAGTTGCATCTGGAGATTGGCAGTTGTCAGCATTGAGTACTGAAGCAGTTGCAGCAATGGCGTAGTCATGGGGGGTGCTAGTGTAGAGTGTCCAGACATTCATTGTGACGAGGAGTGTTTCTGGTTTAACTGCGCCATGGGTGCGGAGTTTCTGTAAGAAGTCTGTAGTGTTGCGACAGAAGCTGGGGGTTCTTTGTACGACAGGTTTCAGGATGCCCTCAATGTAGCTGGAGAGGTTCTGAGGGTCCCATCGCCTGATATAATGGGATGGCCGGGTGTGTTGGCCTTGTGTATCTTAGGGAGGCAGTAGAGATCTCCAATGCAGGAAGTATGTGAGATGAGAGCACGGAGGGTGCTCGAAGCCCAGAACAAATGTCTTGATCAGTCTGAGTTGATGGGTGTATTTTTTTTTTTTGGTCGGATCTGCAGGTAACTGGTTGTTTAGTTGTCAATACACTTTACCGTAATCCATTTTGTTCAGTATGACAGTGGCACCTCCTTCATCTGGTTTGATAATGTTGTGGTTGGCCTACACCTCTACCTCCAACTGGGATCTTGGGTTCATGTCACACTATCTGTAACCCCCACGACATGCCTGGACTAGCAAAATCTCACTAACTGTCCTGGCTGGAGACAATTTACACCTTTTTTAATCTGTACTTAACCTCCTTCACTCGCGCTCTACCTGTTAAGACTCGCATTACAATCATTTATCTTGTAAATTGAGTTTGTGCCTATATGTCTCCTGTTTGTGAACACAACTCTTCACTTTCCTGATTAAAGAAGCAGGGCTCTGAAAGCTTGTGCTACCCAATAAACCTGTTGGAGTTTAACCTGGTGTTTTGAGACTTCTTGCTGTGTTAACATGCACTGTCTGAATTGATGAGACCAGAAGCATCACATGGGGCACTTCCCCCTTCCCTAAAACCCCAGCACCCAGGATGTGGAGATTCCAGCATTGGAATGGGGTGGGCATCTCAGTGCAGTCCCTCACTGCCAAAACAGTGGAAAATCCCAGTAGCTGCAGACAACAGCTCTCAGTAAAGGACCCTGATGTAACGGGGGGGCTAATTAACACAATCATAGATTTAGGAACACCAACTTTAGAATGAATGATCGTTTGACTATGGGAATGTAAGCCAGCCAGGGTTATTGCCATATACAAATCTATGATTAACAAATTTCTCATTTAAAACAAATACAAGATGAAAGTTTTCCGGTTACATTTTGTGAAACTTCAGTCAGTGACAAAATGCGGCAGGTCCTGGTAGGAGCGGAAAAAAACAATAATTTCACTGAAAGCAGTAATGCTATTAGCAGTGGTCGGGAACAAGACAGCTACCAATGCTAGTCTTATAAATATGCTCATACAAAACAAAGAACACAGGTGGCCAGCAGACATAGAATTTTCTCATGGTCGGATGAGAATCACATGCGTTCGATTTGGTGGGAATCATTCTCCCATTTCTCTGTTCAGCGTCCCATATTGCTGGGGCAACAGAAGGGAGGCAACATCCATAATTTAATGACCCAAAAAACCCCATTTAGGTCATGTGTATTAGCTGGAGTTAATGACCAGGATGGTTATTGACATTTGTATTAATGTTTACTAGATAATGTCCACTGGAAAGGTGGGCAATATAATTTTGGGAATGTATAATTGCCTTCACGGGCATTATTCTTCAAACTGCCTGCATTCTATGGCTTGAGTGCAGGACTCCCTCATCTTCCATTTGTGTGTGATTAAATAGACACGTCTTCAACATCAGTACACTGTCTTTTTGAGTCTTTTGATTTAAGTCTGAGCAAATACATTAGCCTCGAGTGAAAACCCTGTCTACAATTCCCAACCCACAAAGAAAACATGGAAAATCTCTGGGTCTGGGGACAGTTCTCCAGGAAAGTGCCCACACCAAGCAGAAGATGTCCAGGTGCTGTCTCCAAACTCCCCTGCACTCCAAGGGCTGCAGCTCCATAAAATTTACCTCCTTTACTCCTGTTCAGCGCTGCTGTCCAAACCACCAGGTCTGGACTTTTTTTTTATAGAGCAGTTGTAAACTTCGCCACTGTGTCACTGGGGGGAAGAATTCAATCATGGACCCACTAATCATATGGTAATGCATACAAATTGCTGCCACGCTGAGGTGTGTGTGTGTGTGTGTGTGTGTGTGTGTGTGTGTGTGTGTGTGGAGGCATAGCCACCCAGCAGCAATGCTGCAAAATAGTCACTACTGTCTCCTGCCCTGCTTTGTTACTCAATCAGTGCAGAGGGATGGGAGAATCTCCCCCATGATATTTTGCTACTGTGCTCTTGTTCCTTTAACACCAGCCTTCCAAAGGCTAACAACTGTGTGCTGTGAGCCTTGAATTTGCTGGCATTGATTGATCGGAGCTGTGTGACTGGAAACAAATAGTGGCAACGTCCAAACCAGTTCCTGCAAGTTTGAGAAGAACAATTTGCAGTAAGAGGCCTGTGCAGAGTGCCAGATATTAGATTGTACCATAAAACGCTTTTGAAACTTAAACCCTCAGAGGCAGAAATACCTTCACCAAAATTCTTTTATTTACAAGATCCAAAAAGATTTGGTCTTCAAAGTATGCAGTGTCCATCTGGAGTGCCAGAGGAACTGATGCCCCTGTTCAAACACAGCCCGGGATTCCCTCCATTAGTCTATCAATTTGACCGTAATCAGGGATGACTTTCATCCAACCAATAAACAAAATTAAATCAACTCGGTGACAACTTAAAATGGACAGCTCCCTGAAGGAGGAAGCTGCCCAAAGCAAAAGTCAAAGCAGAAAGGAAGCTTAATCACATCTTAAATTTGATGTTTTAAAGGGTTCAATAATGTACCTCAGTCCCTGCACTGCCCAGCAGACATGGAAGACATTAACAGTGCCATGAGACACTGCAGACTCCCTTTTTTCCAGGGGCACCCAGCCATAAAATATCCACAGCAGAGGGGCAAACAGCAGGGCTGGATGATCCCCTTGGCTGCCGGTTGCCTGGGGATGGTACCTGCTTTACTAGGAGCAGGTTCATGAAGTCCCCCTCCTTGATCTCCTCTTCCTACCCACCCTTCCCCTCCCCTGTGTACCTGTAGATCAGGAGCACAGGACAGAAGTTCAAGCAAAACATCAATAAAAGACTTTTGAGGAAACTGAAAAGATTGTGCAACCTATAACACAACGTAGACATGGTCCACAGACTCCAAGGTTGCAAAATAGGGCACGCTTGGGAGTCCATTAAGTTTGTTTTTGTGACACTCTTCCATCCTTGATACAAAGGCAAATACCAACTGCTGCTCAATTCAAAAGTTCTTTATTCTTACATATGCAGGTAAACTTTTGCCACGTAACTTCCACTCAGTGCTGGGAGTCAGATGGCAAAGGCAGGCCAAACGATGGGATAGTCCTCCTCTACGTAGCTTTTACAATCCTTCAGATCACATGCAATCTGATACAATATAGCTAATCACAAGACACCCTTTTTCTTGTCAGGTTAACCCTATCTAAGGTCATAATATTATGTTGAAAGAGAGAACTAACAAATTTATCCTTTGACCATCACAGATGTCTTTAGTTTGTCATTTTGAATTCAACTCAAGTTCTTTAACTGCATGCGATGTTAACCCCTTAATATCTCACCATGAACCAGTACAATCTACGGTTGTACAGTACTGCTGCATGCACTACACTCCACGCCACCAGGTCCCTAAGATAATGGAGGTGGATCCCTCCATCGGGGGACCTCTGCTACCTGGGGGCAACAAGGCCCTCCAAGGTATATTCAGACAAGGATGTGGTAATAGGTGTGCAGTGGCAGCCAATGCCTCTGTGGTAGCAAAGGGTACAGAGGGCATTTCCACAAGGTGGCTCAAGCCGTGGGGCACCTGACCCAGGAGAGTGGGGAGGGTCTAGGTTTAAGGCCTATTTGAAAATTCCATCTGAGCGGTGGTATGCTTGGGCAGGATCCCACCACAAAACTGTGCCTCAAGACCACGTGCCCTCAGGTCAGTACAACCATTCTAAGGTCTTGGATGGCTTTGGCCGCACGTGGGGTTCATCTAGCCCATTCTGAATTTTATGCAGTTTATTCTGGACTGTTCTGCGAGCACTAGTAAAAGCATTTTTCTTGGCAGCTGATGGGTCATTCTGACAGGCCTGATGAAGATGGTGCTTTTCAACAAGTATACTGCATCTCCATCATTCTCATCGAACCAGTCATGCTGCTTGCAGGTAGAGGGCCCCGAGCATCTTCAGTGTAGATGTATGGACAGCATCCCTAAAGTGTTCCCAGTCATCCTCAGTGCTGCCTGCAAGGTGTAGGTCAGCAAGCTTGATTTCTAAGTCTTTAGCCAGTGCTGAAGCTATGCTGGGGTTCTTTTTAGCTTGGTGGCATTGATTCTTTTCATAACCTTGTGGTCACCCCTTGGGTCTGATGCAGAGCCTCATATTTTGGAGGCAATGAGCCTGTGATCTGTCCAGCAGTCAGCATCTCGTATGGCCTTGGTCACTCTGACATCCTGCCTGTTTTTTTTTCTCCTGACAATGATATAGTCAATAAGATGCCAATGCTTAGAGCGGGGGTGCATCCAGGAGGTCTTGTTACGGATAGGCAGACAGAAGGTTGTATTGATGAGGAGGTTGTGTGCTGCATAAGTCTTCATTAAGAGTAGCCGTTACTGTTTCACTTGCCCACTCCATGCCTCCCAATGACTCCCTGACTCTTGGCTCAGGACTATCAAATATTACTATTTGGGAACCTATAGAAAACACCTAACAATGTGACCGCTCCTTTCCTATTCCTAATTTCAGCCCATACTATCGTAGTAGGTAGATCCCCCTTGAACTGCCTTTCAGCGGCTGTTTTAAACTAATCCTTGATTACTCCTCCGTGTCTTTTACCACCTTCCCTACTTCTTCTGAAACATCTATACCCTGGAACTTCCAACAACAATTCCTGTCCCTGTTCTAACTGTCTCCATAATGGCCCCAACATCATAGTCCCAAGTACCAAGCCACACTCCAAGTTCACCTACCTTTATTCCAGATGCTCCTTGCATTGAAGCAGACACACTTCAACCCACTTTCCTGTCTGCCAGTACACTCTTATGACCTTGATACCCTCCTTTAGTACCTCACTACACAACACTGGCTTCTGGCTTCCAGAGTACAGCTTGTTTTCCCATCCCTCTGACGACAAATGTAGGTTAAACCACCACCACTGCGCACCCCCCCAACTGTAAAGAGCCATAAGAACATAAGAAATTGGAGCAGGAGTAGGCCATCTAGCCCTTCAAGCCTGCCCCGCCATTCAATAAGATCATGGCTGATCTGAAGTGGATCAGTTCCACTTTCCTGCTTTCTCCCCATAACCCTTAATTCCCCTGTCTATCAGAAACCTATCTACCTGTGACTTAAATATATTTAACGAGGTAGCCACCACTTCAATGGGCAGAGAATTCCAGAGATTCACCACCCTTTTGGAAGAAGCTCCTCCTCAACTCTGTTCTAAACTGCACCCTGCATCCCCCCCCCCCCCCCCACCCCCCAAACTTATTTTGAGGCTATGCCCTCTAGTTCTGTTTTCCTTTCTAAGCAGGAAGAATCTCTCTATCCTATCCAGCCCCTTCATTATCTTGTAAGTCTCTATAAGATCCCCCCCACCCTCAGCCTTCCAAACTCAAAGCTATAACAAATTTCCCTCCCAGGATTGCAAAAGCATCCTGTTTGTACAGGTCCCGCCTTCCCCAGAATGTGCTCCAATATCCATGTAAGTGATAAAAACCACCACCCCCCCATACCATCCCCGCAGCCATGTGTCTATCTGCACTCTCTCCCTGTCCCTCAACTCGCGAGTCACTGGCAACAAACCAGACATGACAACATGCTTTGTCCTGGCTCTCAGCTCCCAACCTAGTTCCCTAAATTCCTGTTTTAAATCCTTGTCCCTTCCCTTACCTATGTCATTGGTGCGAATGTGTACCATGACTTGTGACTGCTTCCCCCTCCCTCTTAAGGATCCTGAAAACAAGATCTGAGATGTCACGGACCCTGGGACCCGGGAGGTAACGTACCATCCATGAGTCTCTTTCGCTGCCACAGAACCTCCCTATCTGTCCCTCTAACTATCGAGTCCCCAATAACTATTGCTCTCCTCCTCTCCCACACCTTCCCTTCTGAGCCATAGGGACGGACTCAGTGCTGGAGAGCTAGTCACCGTGGCTTACCACCTAGTAGGTTGTCTCCCTCAATGTGGTATACTTGTTGCCGAGGGGAACAGACAGGGTATCCCTGTACTGACTGCTTCCTCCCAGCCCCCTTCACCGTCATCCATCTATCCTCATTCTTCGGAGTAACTACATCCCCGAAGCTTCTATCTATGGCCACCCCTGCCTCCCAAATGATCCAAAGTTCATCCAGTTCCAGCTCCTTAATGTAGTTTTTGAGGAACTGGAGATGGGTGCACTCCCCACAGGCAAAATCAGCAGGGATACTGGTGTCCCTCACCTCCCAATATTCTGCAGGAGGAACATTGTGCTGCCTTCCCTGACATCCCACCTTCTAGATAAGAAAAAGATCTTGCTTGATATTCACTCACCCCCTTTAGGTTAGAAGTTTTGCACGAGAGCTGCTATTCCTGATGGGGGAGAACTGCCTTGTGAGGTGACTGTGTTCCCTACTGTGAAGAGGTCCTGGTAAAAGATGGGCCACGCCTGCAAGGAGGCTGGAACATGCCCCAAATTTACTTACAGGAGCAACATATCATTATTCAGACCATGCACCTGGCAGAAGAAATACCAGGGCACACCATTGTGGGCCTGGCACTGTGGCGGCCTGTGCTTTTATTACCCCGGTGAGGTAGAAAGGGGGAGCTGCAGTCCAGGTCCACGCAGAACTGGCATCGCAACTTCATAGAAGAACAACAAAGAACAACCCAGCACGGGAAACAGACCCTTCGGCCCAACGAGCCCACGCCGCCACATCCTCCTACACCTACCCTGCCCTGTGTGTATGTGAGTGGAACCGCTAATGTAGCCAGATTCAGGGGAGAATAATGTCAATTTGGTATACCAATCAGCCTAAGAGCACACCTTTTGGGGTGTGGGAGGAAACCAGAGCGCCCGGAGGAAACCCACGCAACCACAGGGAGAATGCGCAAACTCCCACAGACACCGGCCCAAATCCATGTATCTGCACAGCTAACAGTGATAGTCAGTGAGCTGTTGTGGTGCCCGTCTACTGGTCCAGGATTAAGCGCACACACTGACACGAAGTACTAGGCCACTCCCGGAACCTCCAAGAGCAGCCACGCACGACCCACTGTGTGCATGCCCCTCGTTTGTCAACAAGGTGGACCGACACCTGCGGAATAAAAAGACAAAACGTTAACATGTAATTCTACATTTCTGGTGTCGTCCCAAGGCTCTGACCCTATTTAATACCCTCTACTATAGCCCTCCATCCTTGTTTCGCTCATGTCTATCTAAGTAAACCTTAAACAAGTCCAACGTGCCTGCCTCCACCACCTTACTCGGTAGCACGTTCCATACCCCCACGACCCTCTGCGTGAATAACCTTCCTCTCATATCCAAATTATACTTCTCCCCCCTCACCCTTAGATCGTGACCTCTCGTAATTGTCCCCAATCTAGGGAACAGCCTACCACTATTGACTCTATCTATTCCCTTCAGTATTTTAAAAACCTCTATCATGTTCCCCCTTAATCTGTCTTTCCAAGGAGAAGAGTCCCAGTTTCTCCAACCTTTCCTCGTAACTCAGTCCTTCCATGCCAGGCAACATCCTGGTAATCCTCCTCTGCACTCTCTCCAGGGTCTCCATGTCCTTCCTTAGTTCTGGTCACCTTAGTAAGGTGACCAGAACTGGACGCAGTACTCCAAATGCGGTCTAACCAACGTTCTGTACAACTGAAGCATTAGACGGCAGCTCCTATACTCTATACCCCTTCCTATAAAGGCTAGCATTCCATAAGCTTTCCTCACAAACTTCTCTACTTGTGTCGCCACCTTCAGAGACTTGTGAACCTGCACTCCCAAGTCCCTCTGTATTTCTATACTCCTAACCGGTCTACCTTTTATCACGTAGCTCCTCTCTGCATTACTCCTTCCAAAATGCATCACCTCGCATTTCAGGATTAAATGCCATCTGCCCAGTATACCAACCTATCTATATCCTACTGTGTTACCTGACATTCCTCCTCGGTATCTGCCAATCTTGCCATCTTGGTGTCATCTGCAAACTTGCTGATCACACCACGTACGCTTTCTTCCAAGTCGTTTATATATACTACAAAGAGGAGAGGTCCCAGTACTGAGGCCTGCAGCACACCACTGGTGACTGGCCTCCAGCCCGAAAAGGTCCCCTCAACAACTACTGTCTCCTACTGCCCAGCCAGTTTTCAATCCACCTAGCTACCTGTCCTTGTATCCCATGTGCCTTAACCTTTTCTACCAGCCTACCATGAGGGACTTTGTCAAACGCCTTACTGAAATCCATATAGATGACATCAACAGCTCGCCCATCGTCAACCGTTTTTGTCACCACCTCCAAAGAATTCTACCAGATTCGTAAGGCAAGACCTCCCCCGAACAAAGCCATGTTGCGTATCCCTAATCAGATCGCAACGCTCCAAATGCTCATACATCCTACCCCTAAGAATTTTTTCCAATAATTTTCCTACCACTGATGTCAAACTCACTGGTCTATTTGAATACACTCAATGAGTGCCTTATTCGAGTCTTTACGTCGCTCGTCGACGGTTTGGACTACCTCTGGCGAAACCACATTCAAGGGCTTGCTGATCTTAATTGAGGAACGTGAGCTGTTGTCTAGGCTAGAGATTTTATAACTAGCTAACAAGTGTCATCTTGATCTAATAGGGACCTACTGATGAGCCATTTTGTTGGTACCGAATGCACACGAACCCTCATGATGATGAGGGTGGAAATTTAGAGGGTTATTTATGTCGAATTAATGGGAATCCAATTACAGGACACTTTATTGTCGCCAATCCGCCTACCCGGCACGTTTTTGGAATGTGGGAGGAAACCGGAGTGCCTGGGGAAAACCCACGCAAACACGAGGAGAATGTGCAAACTCCCACAGACATTAACCCAGGTCGGAATTCCTTCCTGGATCTCTGTTACTGCCCAGCACACAGTGCTAACCACTAAGCTGACGTGTTGCCCATTGACCAGTCCAGAATTAGCGCACACTAACGGCAGTGACGCACTGGGTGCCTCTCGAATCGATACCCAAGAACCATCCAAGTACGACCTGCCGCGTGCACGCCCCTTGTTGGTTAACAAGGTGGACTGCAACACCTGTACATGGAATTAGGTGTTAATCAATGAGATACAAATAGACAGTACACAGTACAAACAAGCATCTCATCCAATAAACTCGTGTCTCTCACCTGTCATTGAAGATCCCCAGTAGCTCCAATGTTAGTGACAAGGTGAGCCTTGAAATTTGGGCGAATGATTGGAATCTCTTTATTCCCAGGAAGGACATGAGGCTGTTCTTTTCCAGCCACTTCCCCCGGGCGCCAACAGCAAATCCAAAGAATTGGGGATTCAAGCATCCAGTTAGTTTTTCAATCTCGGGTCTGAGGTGTTGGTATTTTAGGCACTTTTCCTGCCACGCCTTCTCCAGGCTGCCACAATTGTCTTCAAACTGGACTGTCGCATCTACCACTGCCACCTTTTGGTCTTTCTCCCTCTTGAAGACGATGTCAGGTTTCCAGAGGGTGCCGTCTTTGGCAATCGGTCGTGGTTCCAGGTAGGATGTCCAGCCGTATTTTCCGACGTAGTTGCGCAGCTGTTCTAAGATCTTATTGTGGCGCTTAATTCGGTAGTTCTTTACAAACGGGCACCGTCCCGAAATGTGGCTCAGGGTTTCTAAACCTGTCTCACACCTTCGGCAGGATTTAGTAGCAAAGGGATTCCCTCTTGACAGGGTCACCCTTGTCGGGTACAGATTGCATCTGAGTAGTATATTGTTTGAGGCAATGGGATTTAAGCTGGTATGTAGCCTTCATCCAACTGTTTGAGATTTTATCATTATCGTAGTAGTGTGTACCAATGCCTTGTGAGGGTAGCTGTTTCCACTTGCAGAATTCCCATTTCTTCCACCCTGCATACTTGTTCGCTGGTTTCTTGCGGCCTGCCTCTTCTGCATTGAGTATGGGTAATGCGGCTCTGATCATGTTCAACCCTGCTTCGGCATTGCTGCCCTCTTTGTTTGCTGACATGAAGTCCTCGATCTCTCTCAATGCCCTGAGAGACCGCAGTCCTTCGATGTTCTCACCAATGTTCTGTTCGCAGAACTGGAAAGAGGCGCGAATGACTCGGTCAGTTGAGGCAGACAGCGATTCCCATTTCCGGATCACCTCAGATGGTATTTGGATCTCTAGCTTGGGAATCCCCAGACCTCCATTCTGAACCTGTGAATAGAGGATGCCATCTGTTGTATGGGGTGGAAGGTGCAGGAACTGCTTGACAGCATTGCGGATCAGTTGGTCCAGTTTTATAAGCGTGTTCTGGGACGCTTCCAATGGGATCAAATGAAAGTACAGCCTTGGGATGACGTGGACTGTAAGCAGCTCTACTCGTTGCCTCAGCCTAAGAGCTGCTGCCTGTAAGCTGGATATCTAGGCTTTCAGCCTCTCTTCCCACGCACCTTCTACGCCAGCCCATGGATCGATTCGGGCTCCCAGGTATTTCTCGGTCTCTCCTGGGGGGATGTATGCTATATCTTCCGAATCTGCCAGTTTTTGCCCTGATTATATATGAAGGTCTTCCCCTTACAGGCAAAGTGGAAGCCTTTGGTCTTATTGGCATTGATAGTCAAGCCAGTCAAGTCGCAAAAAGACTGGAGAATCTTCAGGTTACGGGTCATCCCGACGTATGAATCACTTAGAAGTGCGATGTCATCAGCGAAAGCTAGGGCTGAGCAGTTGACTCTCGCTCCATCTAGCATCATGTTGACACCAGATCCCGCTACCCCATATCAGAGGATCCATTGCAATGTTGAATAGTATGATCTCCCTGCTTGACACCCCTCTCAATTTTTATTGGTGCGGTCTTGGATTTGTTGCCCTCGACCACAGTTGTATTGCCAGTGTAGAGATCCTGAATAAGCTCTACAAAGGCCTTTGGCAGCTTGGTTCTTTGCAATGATTTTGAGTAACTTGTGCCCCACCGAATCGAATGCTTTCGCCAGGTCCATAAAAACAACGGCCAGGTCCTTGTGATTTCTCTTGGCTCCCTTTTATGATGTTTTGCAACACTGTGATGTTCTCGTTGCATCCGGGAGTGGCTGCTAAAAACCCCTTCTGCCGTGGGTTTATTTCGACTGTTTCACTCAGCCTTTCTTTTCGCTATGATCTTTGTAAATAGGCGTAGCAGCATTGGACCAATCGTAATAGGGCGCCAGTTGTCTGTTTTTCAGGCGGTCCGTATCCTCGCACTTGGGTATAAGGACTGTCCGACTCTGTTTCGCACAGTTCGGGATCTTCCTAGAGGCCAACCACAGTGTGAAGAGGCGAGATATGCGGGTGTCATATGTCTCATGGATATCACGGATGTCCTCCAACCTTTGACCATCTGGACCCTGTACACTTTCCTCCTTTTAATACCCTTGATGGCTTGGGTAACTTCCTTCTGTAGTGATTGGCTTCATCAAGTCTCCATTGTCTATTCTCCCGCTGTATGCAGCGAATTTGTTAATGCTCGCCTTATTATTCTGGCTGGAGAGTTCCTGCCGAAAGCTTGCCTCCAGTTCGGTTATGGATAATGGGCAGGTGCTCTGTGGTGCGCCCATAATCTATCGGGCCAGCTGACGCCTGTTATTCTTGTAGAGCAGTTGTGTTGCTTTAAAAACGGATTTTTGTCTTGCCCATCTCTTGCTCCGCTGTTGACCCCGTGCCATTCTTTCCGGCTGTCTTTTACCGGTACCTTTGCCTTCGGACCGTTCTTTGTCTGCCTGTTTGTGTCTCCACCCATCAGAAGGTCCGTGATGCTCTCAACTATTCCCACTGCTAAGGCATGATTGTCGGCATTGTTCTTCGCCTTCAGGAGCTCCTCCGCCCTGACCAGGTGTTCGTCCACGTCCCTATGTTTAGGAACTCGGGCCGGAGGTTTTGCAGCGATACTTACGTGAGGGACTGGGCTCCCGACAACTGCCTCTACTGGTTCCTGTTCTTGCTCGGAATCCAGCTGTGCCTCCACACCCTCCTGTGGTGCAGTTTTGCGTGCCATTGCAAGCTACTTGTGCTTGTCGGAGATTTGCTTGGCCGTTTTTAGATGTTAAAATACTACCAATCTCTTTATTTATGAACCGGGCCCCGGCAAATCTCTTTTCAAGCTCTTCGAGGAGTGGTTCCTCCTCCTCGGACCAAACGCTCTTATGTTTACCCTGTTTGGTGGTTTTAGGCAGTGCTTTCTTCGTGCGTTTCTCATTGCGAAGAACTGGATGACGGTGTCTCTCATGTTGGCTGAGCCCACTCTGTTGTGAAGGCCAATTCACATGCACTGCACTGGTATTGCCCGATTTGTCAAGGCTTGACCCTCGCCCTGACATTTTGGGTAGTGGCAGGCAATAGAGTGGAACTCCCCAGACTTACCGCATCGAGGACATTTTGGTCTTAATGTTCTTTGTCTTATGCACTGTTTTGAGGTGGTCTCTAAACGCACCAACCGTGGGGAGTATGGTATTACAGGGTTTGCAATACATTGCATCAGTGGGATAGTAGATCACCACCTCCTTAACCTCTGAGCGGTCATTTGTTGGTTCGATTATTATTGTCTCAATGAAGGTACCTTCATCCTAGGTACCTCCATTGCTTGCGGTATTGGCCGTGTTGGCCATGCCTCCCATTCCCTTCATTAGTGTTTGGTAGGCTTTGTTGTAGAAGGTACGAGTAGTTATCTCTACCTCCTCGGCTGGATGGGCAGTCCCAGCCGGCTCTTCTACAACAGCCTTTTCATCTGCACATATTGAGATGATAAGTTCCTCTGGCCTAGGACCTGAGTCTATCACCCAATAGTGGCCAGCGGTTATATTTTATCTCAAGATCATCTCTTCCGTATGGGTCGAGACTGATCTTGTTACCAACTCTTGAGTTAGTTACCGTGTAACCTAGCTTTTTTAACTTTTCACAGAGAGCAGTTACGGACTCATCTGCGGGGTTGTTTGTCCGGTTTACAATCCATCCGGTAGCATGCCAATTTGACAACACACTCATTTTTACGCGTGTAGTTTTTCTTAAACAAAACAAAAGGGTCTTTAGCCCTCGGTCCTAAAGTACCGAGGTTACCAGTGGGGCCGCGGGGAGGCAGACCCGACGCTTTTGATTGCCAAAGTACGCTAAACCGATCAAAAACAGTAAATGTCACCGATTGCTCTCAGTGAGAGATCTCACCTCCAAACAATGAGTCATAGTTACTCCCACCAGGGTTATCCCTACTACCTTTTTTAAACAGCGGTACAACATTAGCTACCCTCCAGTCTTCTGGGACCTCACCTGTGTCCAAAGAAGAGACAAAGGTTTGCGTCAGAGGCCCAGCAATTTCATCTTTCACCTCCCTAAGCAGCCTGGGATAAATACCATCAGGCCCCGGAGCTTTATCTGTTTTTATGCTACCTAAAAACCTTAGCACTTCCTCCCTCGTAATGGATATTTCCTTCCACTGATCTACAGCTCCCTCCAAGACACTACACGACACCAAACCCCTCTCCTTCGTGAATACTGACGCAAAGTATTCATTCAGGATCTCCCCCGTTCCCTCAGACTCGATACATAGCTCCCCTCCTTCCCCCTAAGAGGACCAATTTTCCCTCTAACCACTCTCTTGCTCCTAATATAAGAGTAAAATGCTTTTGGATTATCCTTAATCCTATCAGCCAAAGCCATTTCATGCCCTCTCTTCGCCTTTCTAACTCCCCTTTTTTAGCTCCCTCCTCCTCTCTATATTCCTCCAGCGCACTCTCCGTCCCCAGTTGTTTTGACCTAACATATGCCTCCCTCTTCTTCCTGACCAAGTCTTCGATACCTCCTGTAATCCACGGCTCTCTAATCCTACCTTTCCCATCCTTCCGCTTAACCGGCACATGCCTTTTCTGCAACATTTTCAATTTGCCCTTAAAAGCCTCCCACTTGCCAGCTAACAGTCCCTCCCAATCACTGTCCTTCAGCTCCCTCCTAATCCAGCTATAGCTCGCCTTCCCCCAGTTCAGCACCCTCCCCTTCGGATGGTACTCATCCCTTTCCATTTTTATCCTAAAGTGGACGGACTTGTGGTCACTGTTAGCCACATGTTCGCCTACCTCAACCTCAACCACCTGCCCCGGCTCATTACGCAACACTAAATCCAGTATAGCCCCCTCCCTAGTCGGGCTAGTTACGTACTGCTCTAGGGACCCTTCCAACACGTTTTACAAACTCCTCTCCCTCCGTACCCCCAGCTCTAGGCCCCCTCCAATCCACTCCAGGAAGATTAAAGTCACCCACTACAACCACCTTATTCTTCCTGCACCTATCCAAAATGCCTCTGCAAATACCTTCCTCCACTGACCTCTGGCTGTTGGGTGGCCTATAGTATACCCCTAGCATCGTAATCTCTCCCTTTTTTATTCCTCAACTCCACCCACAGCGACTCAATCCCTAACTCCTCCATATTGTCCTCCCTCTGCACTGCTGTGATGTGCTCCTTTACTAACAGTGCCACCTCTTCAACCCTCCTCTGTCACACCTAAAACACTTATACCCAGGAACATTCAGCTGCCAGTCCTGCCCTTCACGTAACCACGTCTCTGTTACTGCCACCACATCTAACTTCCTCACAAACATCAAGGCCCTAAGCTCATCCGTTTTTCCTGTCACACTCCTCGCATTGAAACAGACAGTCTAACCCACCAGTGCCTCTCAGAACCTCCTTCTCCCTGATAATTTTCCTTTCACCCAACTCACTCCTGGCCCCAGTGTCTAGTGAGCTATCAATCACATCCCCACCCCTCCCCTCCCTATTAGTTTAAACCATTCCTAAACACACCAGCCAACCTCCCTGCTAAGACACTTGTCCCTCTCCCATTCAAATTCTCCCCATCCCTCCTATACAGTTGCCCTTCTCTCATAAATACCTCCCAGTGGTCTACAAAAGTAAAGCCCTCTACCCTGCACCAATCCCTCAACCATGCATTCAGCTGCATGATCTTGTTATTCCTAGCCCTGCTGGTACTAGGCAGCAGCCCAGAGAATGCCACCCTGGAGGTCCTGCTCTTCAATTTGGACCCCAACTCCCTAAATTGCCTACGTACATCTACCCTATTCCTCATTCCTATGTCCCTCTCCCCTACGTGTAATATTACCTCTGCCTGGGTCCCCTCCCCTTTCAAAATTCCCTCTATCCTTTCCGTTATGTCCTGTACCCCTGCTCCAGGGAGGCAGGCCACCATCCTGGTGTCACGCCTCTGCCCACAGAACCTCCTGTCAATGCCTTGGACCCTCCCATCCCCGACCACTATCATGAGCCATGAGACCCAACAAGTTGCAGGTCCCTGCAGCGTGCCCTTCTCCCTGTACCCCAGCCGCAGGGCCGGGTCTGCAAAGGGACTGACTGAGGCATGCCACCTGCTCAAATCTGGATTTTGGTCTGAGTACGGCACCTACTTCACAGAAGCTGACGGGACTTCAGATGCATACGCCCTCGCTGGAAAGGCAACCAAATCTGGACGCTCCACATAAGTGAAGGTTCTGGAACCAGGATGGGGGTGTCTCAAGGGCCACCTAGTCATTGATCCTGCAACTTCGCTGCCAGGGGCTGGTGTGGTCCCCAGTCTAGAGGGTGCAGTTGAAATCAGTTCTTGGGGCAGTAGCACTCTGACTCTGACTCTGGGTCTCCGGCTCAGTGTCACCCGCTGTGTACACTGCAGCCGCCAACCTAGCTCCCCCAGGATCGACAGAGCAGAAGTTTCCCTTGCGCTCGTTCTTTGCTTTTGGATTCAAGAGTGACGAATGTTCACTCCCCTGCTCCTCTCCAGATGCTGAGATACCCCGAAAGTCCAGGGAAAACTCTAATTGGAGAGCGGGGAGCCAGGGACCTAAGTTCAATTCTGGCCTCGGATTGCTGTCTGTGAGGAGTTTGCACATCCTCCCCATGTCTGCATGGGTTTCCTCTGGATGCTTCAGTTTCATCCCACAGTCCAGAGACGTGCAGGTTAGGTGGATTGGTTATGGTAAAATCCCCCTAGTGTCAGGGAGACTAACAGAGAAAATGCTTGGGGTTGGGGAAATGGGGCCTGGGTAGGATTGTGGTCTGTACGGATTCGATGGGCCGAACAGCCTTCTGTACTGTAGGGATTCTGATCGGGAAATGGACTCTCCTGGGGTGTTAAATTGCATGGGCGGAACAGAACCACAAGGGGGTCCCATTCACACCCGGCTTTGGGGAGTGTCGCTTGGGGGACTGCAATAGCAGGTGTACATTTTGTGCTTTTTTTTTTCCTGCCCCCAACTCTGGAGGCAAAGCACAAACGTGGGGGCAGGACAGGGGATGATGTGAATGGGGAGGAGTGTGGGCACTACCACCTCCTTTTGCTAGGGGGAGGCGATGTCTCACTGGAGTCCCCCTCCGAGGAGTACAACCTTTCCTTGATGGGCAGCCTGGTAACAGCGGATGCCCCTCACACTCTGCTCCTACCCTTCCCTGGGCCCAGACCTGGGAATCTGCGCACTGCCAGCATGGCCTCCCTTGGGGGGGGTGTAGTTGGTACTTCATTTGGGGAGGGGGTGGTGGTAGGGGACAATGGCACTAGCTGCGGCTGCCTTGGGGGTCTTGGAGTGGGAGTAGGCAGCCTTGGAGACAGCGCAGTTCTTCCTAACGTGCCCACTTCCGTGCATGCATGGCACCATTTGCTATCCATAGACCAGGAAATCTGGTACGTCACCCCATCAAAGGGAACATTCAAGTCCCCCTCCAGGGCCTCCTCCCAGGCCAGGTGGACAAAAACCTGGTGCTGGAAGGAGTAGATGTGCCCGAGATCAGGATTCCAAAGACCAAGTGGGATCGGAGTCACCCCGGACCTGACCTCCACCAGTAGATGGCGGTGGGGAGAAGGAGCTCTATGAGGATGAAGGGCAGGACATTCGATAATACGACCCTCTAGGCGGTGGCCTCTGGAGGGCCCACTGTCAGGAACATTCTACTCACCATGAGCCCCTTTTCCAGGGTGAGGTGGACTACCTGCTCGGTCTTCAGGAAAAATATAACTTTGTCTTTGAGGCAGCGTCACTGGCTGGGGTTGTCGGCCATTGTCCTCACAGGCCTTGATGTTCATATCAGGGTGGGTGTAGTACTTGACCCGGAGGTTTTTTTCGTAATTAGGCAGAAAGGTGGCAGGGCCTTGGGAATGGTGGGGGCACTTAGTGCCGCTGCTCCTGCATATGTGGGCTTGGAAGGCCCTACCACCCACGATGATGACACTGTTGCCATTTTGTTAGTGCTACACCCACTCCGATTGTCCAGATGTAATTTTTTTTTGCCTTGTGGGATGGAGGGAGGCTCCCTCCTGCAGATGTTGAGTCCTGAGCCCCAAGGCCTCCAGTCTTCAGGCCCCTCCCTCTCTCTCATCTTCCAGGGAGAGGGCACTTGCCAGTGGATGGAGGTAGGGTACTTGGGATGATGCTTCAGTCAACAGCAGCAGAATTCTTTACTAGAGTTCCAGATATACAGACAGTCTCCCTCCGTCTGCAGGGTGGGCTCCCAGTGTGCTATCAGCTAGCAAATGTGCCTTCACCCAGAGTTGCTTTCTTTATGCACGCTTATAATGCTATACAGGGTGTTTTCTCTGTATGTAGTCTACAGCCAGAGTGCCAGAGGAACTGATTCCTGTTTTAAGTACAGAGCATGGGATTCCCTGATCAGACCATCAATTTTTGAGTTCATGTTCAAACAGGCCAATCTCAATTGCCTGATTTTAAAATTGTTACAGAAACCTTTGTGCACCCCTACCCTCTTAATAAAATGTTTCACCTTGCTGCATATTTCCAGCACTTGTATTCCTCTGACAGCAGCAGTTTTCTTTGTCAGAAGTTCAGTTCCTTGGTTTTTGTCAACTTATTCAAACTTTTTAATCATTGTTTGACCCCTTATTTCAGAGCACCTCCTGCCTAAGTGATGTGCACCCATTGGTATGCAAAATGATGGAAGCTGATAGAATAAATTTAGATATTAATGCCGTCACCACTGAGTCAGAAGGTTTCAAACACCAGGTCATCAAAGCAAAACCTCCAATGAAATCAATTTTGCAATGGCCTTACTAACAGGTAACCATAACAACACTGTCTTCGAATCCCCTAACTTTTAACGCCAAGTTCACAACCCTCAAAATTTATGTTAATAATAAAAATTACCCATCAATTATGAGAGCAGGAATATAACCCCTTTCATCATTTAAGTAATCAAACTGACTTCCCTTGACATACCCAATGACCACTGGAGGAATTTGCAAGTCGTTTTTTTTCTAGTTGCATGTATTCATTAGGGCCAATGAATCATTCATTCACCTCCTGAGAAGTGATTGGCATCTCATAATTGTAGCCATGGTACTCTGTAGCCTGCTGAAATTGATTTTCAATGCAGGTACTTGCACTCTAGCTCTTTTTGAGAAATGGTTTTGCTGAGAGTACAGTTGGTTTAATGCTTGGACATATTCAATAAACTTGAAACTTTTTAAAGACAATATGAATGTGGTTGATTTCATATTTGATACTCACTTTATTACATATTGAAATCAGCAAACTTGCGAGACATCCCAGGTTCAAGTCCTCATTTGTGGGTGGCATGGTGACTGGCACTGCTGCACCTCAGCACCAGAGACCTGGGTTCAATTCTGGCCTTGGATGACTTGTCTGTGTTGCCTTTGCACATTCTCCCTATGTCTGTGTGTTTCCCCCCACTGTCCAAAGATATGCAGGTTAAGTGGATTGGCCATGCTAAATTGCCCCTTAGTGTTGGGGTATTAGCAGGGTAACTATGTAGGTTATAGGGAGTGGGTCTGGGTGGGATTGTTGTTGGTCCAGGTTTGATGGCTTCCTTCATTACTATATAGGGATTCTATGATTAGGATGAGGTAGCCCAGGTCCAAAACAATCATTATTAATGGGTTTCTCCAAGGTTACCAGACAAGCCCTCATTTACAGGTGGCACAGTGGTTGGCACCTGCCTCAAAGTGCCAGAGATCCAGGTTCAATTCTGTCCTCCGGTGACCTGTCTGTGTTGAGTCTGCATGTTCTCCATGTCTGTATGGGTTTCCTTCTTGGTGCTTCAATTTCCTCCTGCACCCTAAAAATGTGTAGATTAGGTGGATTGGCCATGCTGAATTGTCCCTTGGTGTCAGGAGTATTAGCAAGGTAACTAGGTAGAGTTTTATGGGGAGGGGGCCAGGATAGGATGGTTATTGGTACAATCCCAATTGGGCTGAATGGCCTGCTTCAGTACTATAGGGATTCTATGATTGTCCTATGATTGCTTTGGGCGCGAGGTACTTCATCCTAATCATAGAATCAAATCATTATTAATGGATTCCTCCATGGTTACCATTACAACATAGGACTGTTGGTCCAACAGCAATGCCATCTGTTGATAGATTTATATAACTAGCTTACACCTTGGCAAATAGTCTGGTCCCTATTCCTGAAGTGATCATTTTCTGCTCTCTAGGCTGCTGTGTGGCTGAGATTCCTGAATGCCCCCCCAATGCTGAGAACACCATTTCCCCATTCCTATTCCTGGAATGACTAGCTCCAGTGTCTACATAGGTTGTATCTTTTTGTTTACCATGGGCAGACATGCTGTTCTTGGAGACAATGTGTTTACAGAGGCTACATATTTAGAAGTTCATACATTCTCTTCAGCTCCAAGCTTCAATTTTTTCAATTGTGCGGGCTAATAATTTTTCCTCCGTGGTTAGTGACTTGGCAGGGTGCTTAAACCAATTTATTAGTCACCTTTTCATACGTATGATCACATTTTAACTTTTATTAATGGATGTATATAGTTGTGGTGTGGCCCTGTGGATAGAATTTGAGTTGGTGGAAGATGGAGCATGGAAGTGATGAGAAAAAAATCCAAGCTGAAGATATCCAACAACTGTATTGACATGAGAAAGGACATGGTTAATTTAGTCAAGTTGAGAAAATTTAAGTTCTGCAAAATGAACTGAACTGCTGGCAGTGCTTGCATCAGGGACAAAATGAAGATTTAATGCTAAGAAACATGGTTCTTAGATTTGTGTGTTGGAGATAACAACAAAGTGGGAGTCGCACTGGTTTTGTCAAGCTTGGCCTCCTGTTGGGACCCAGCAAGGTGACACCTGGAGAAGGAATGGCACACTCATTGGGTAGAACAGAGGTAGTTCCAGAGAGTAAAGGAATTATAAACAGGTTTATATTTTTGTATAGCACAAGGCCAAATCAAATATAATTAAAAAAAAAAAGAACATGCAAAGGCATCACTACAGCAACACCATAGTGATCTAGTCTGTCACTTGGAAATTGTGTATGGAGGGCGGATGGACAGACTGATCACCGAAGTGGACTCCAACTTGTAGTGAAATTAAATATCCCATATTAGTGTGAATGTGATGTATCACCTTTTTAGTGCAATAATATCCACACTGTGTGCTGTTTATCTTGGAGTATTTTTTCAAACATTTTTTTCCTAATGACCTACTGATTACAAAAATGGTTATCCTTCACAATCCATGCCATGTTCACTTAATGTGACAGGTGAGCGTGTTTTAATCCACTCAATCTCTCTCTCCAATTAGTTCATAGGATGAAGGGACATCAGGTGCAGTGTTGAGCTGGTTCCTTTGTGCAGTCTACACCTTTTTTGTAAGAATGGAAAATCCCACCCCTCATGTAGGTTATAAGGCAATAGCAGCAAGATGCTTGTTTTATTCGGCACTGGATACCCCTGGAGGATACTGATCCAGAATGATAATCTAATAGACTTGTGGTCTGTTTTTCATGTGTTGTCGCAGGTCAGGGGCAGCAAACTCATCTCTTGGAGTCAGCTGCAAGTTAATGACTGAATCTTGGGTCGTGAATACAAAAGGAATTTTTTTATCCTCCACCTTTTTTTCAAAATGACAAATTCTGGAAAGCAGCAACAAAAGATAAGGATGGTTTCATTAGCGTGGCCGAATTCAGAAATCACTCCACACTCAGTTCGATCTGGCTTCTAAAGTAGCTTTATTTAACACCCGGTAAAGAGAGGGCTTCAGGCCTAATCCCAGCGCTTCTCCGAGTCAATCTAAAAGTCTCAACATTTCTACCTTTTTTAGAAGTTAATTCACTCAGTTCAATTTAGCTGGATGTTACCCAGACAAAGATAATCACTATTGTTTCTTAAATTGCAAAAACATCCAAAATTACTTTCCGTAAAATAACCTGATAACGTCTTTCATGAAACCAGCCAGAGACATTGAAATACATTTACGTTTTAAACCAGCAGGGTGCCTTGACAGGTGAACCCTTGTTCTTTACTATTTCTGGTAATTATCAGGATCTCATTCTGTTCTTGTCTTGTTGTGTCTGTGTATGTACTAATGTCTTTAACCTAGTGGGCTGGCTGAGACTCCATTATGTTCAGACAAGATATTCTGTGGTGTTCACTATTAACCTCATCCTGATTTATCCAAAAAATGGATGCTGTGTGCCATCTTATGCAATCTAGTAAAGGGGCGGGGGGGGGATTGTATTTGTTCTCCCCACAAGCTTCCAGACCAACACTATTGTAGCAGTTTGTGGACCATGTAGTTGAAGCCTCTTTGCACTTGCCTAACTTTTGGAAAGCATTTATTTGTTCCCAGTATCGAAAAACATCATTTTGTTACAATTTTAGATTGTGTTTGTTTGCTTAGAATTGAAAAGATATTGCGTGGTAAGAGCTTAAATCCAACCTTTGTCACCAAACAAAAGGGAACAATTTCCAAAGGAACACGTGCATCTCCGTTTGTATGCTCTGCCAAGCACCCAACCCTTTTTCAGCCAATGTATTTCTGTGTGGGAGTTTTAAGTGTCATCCCATTTTGGAACTTAACCGTCAAAGCCTGATGTTGACTGCACTGTTTATTTCACAGCTCCTTTCAACACCACTTCCAAGATTGAGTGGAGCTCCTTTTGTTTTTGATGTCAATGCCTTCCAGTGAATGGAGCAATGATTCCAAACCACTTCCTGACCTTCCCTTCAATCCTTCTCATATCTCTCTACTGTTTTTTTTTTCCCCAATCACGTTGGCTGCCCCATTGCTTGTGATTCTTCGGCAATTAATCCAGTTGATATTGCGCTTTTCAACCATGAAGCTACATAATGCTTCAAATATCTGGTATGCCAGTCGTGCTAGCTGGTTATGTTAAGCACCACAGCAAACTAATTGTGCCAAACTTGCCTAATGTATGGGTGGCACGGCTCAGTGGTTGGCACTGCAGACTCATAGCACCAGGGTCCCAGGTTCGATTCCCGGCTTGGGTTATTGTGCAAACTTCACAGACAATGTCTGTTTGCGTGGGTTGGGTGGATTGACCATGCTAAATTTCCCCTTAGTGTTAGGGGGATTAGTTAGGGTAAATACGTGGGGTTCTGGGGATAGGGCCTAGGTGTAGACTCGTTGGGCTAAATAGCTACCTTCTGCACTGTAAGGTTCTGTGTTTATTATAAACTAAAAAGATGCACAACCTGTAATGTCTGTACTTTTAATCTAGTTCTATTGAGATCCCCTTAACTTTTAACCAAGAAATAAGCTGTGCTTGGTGAGACACCATCGCCACTTAAATGCATTTCAGTTTATCAGTTGACCTCTTATCGAAGACCATGCAAACCATGTGTAATGTTGCCGGGAAAATGATTTTCTCTGTACCAGTGTTGGGCATCATATAGGAGGCTGTGTCATGGAAACATTTTGAGTGAAATTTTCTAACCAGTATGTTCATCTATATGAAATGACAACAGTTGTAACAACATTAAATTTTAGCAGTCATGTATTGTCAAGAGTGATGCTTTAATATTTACATCGTGCTTGGTGAGTCCTTTTGCAACCTGTCTTTCAGGATGTTTGAATATTCAAGTGCAATCTACTCTTAAACATTAGATTTTTGTGGGACATGCTCATGTGTAAATTCTACTCAAAATTACAAATTCAGATACTAATCTTCTAGTCCTGTCTGAACAGTGGAGGATTATTTATCTTTTGCCATTCTGTCTGGAGCTTGGGAATGTTTGCTGGCTTCTTTCCAAGCAGTGGCCATGCCATTGTTTATTTCCCACCATGATCATCTGCCAAGCTTAAAGTCCTTCCTTAATTTATTGTACAGGGTCCCATTGCAGGATGATAATCCAGTAATCTTGCAATGCCTGAGAAACGCTGCATACTTCCCAATATCTGGATCGATGCCCTGCTCTTTGCCCAGATTTTCTTCCCAGTGAAACTGGACTAATAAAGCCTTCTGTTCATGACATGCTTAATTGAAAAGTGATACTATCAAAGAACATGGCAAGAACTCAATGGGTTTAAAATTGTACATTAATTCCATGGGGGTAGATTGTGACATTGAACTGGGGCAAATCAGCCTTTGGTCTTCCATCTCTCCATGTTTTAGATAAATTGGGAAAATGTAAAATGAGTTGCTGCTAATTGCTATTTTTATAGTTGGCTTTAGCTCTGTAGGCACTACATTTGCCTCAAGGTCAGGAGATTGCAGAGATGCCAGAACCACTTAGTGCATCTAGCATTCACAGTGCAATATTGAGGGAGTGCCTCACTGCCGTAAGAGCAGAAATAAACCATTCAGCCCATCGAGTCTGCTCCAACATTGAGATCATTGAACTGATCTGATATGATGATCCTCAACTCCACTTTCCCATCTTATTCCCATGTCCATTGCTGGTTAAAAATCTGATTAAGCTTCGAACTTAAATGACACAGCTTTCCAGTGACACATTCTGCAGATTCGCTACCCTCCAGAAGAAATTCCACCTTGTCTGTTTTTTAAATACGTGACTACTTACCCTGGAGAGCATAATCTCAGAGTAAAAAGCCTCTCAGCATCTACCCTGTCAAACCCCTGAGAATCCTATGTCTCAATAAGGTTGCCCCTTATTCTTAACTTCAAACAGACTCAACACCACCTCCAGGGGTTTAAAAAAAAACCTCCATACCTGGGATCAACATAGTAAACTGCCTGCAATGGCAGTATGCCTCCCCTTGGATAAGGGGAAACAAAACTCTTTAGTTACCAGAGGTGGCAACTTTTAGATGAAGAGAACATTATAGCGCAGAACTCTTTCCCTCTGCTGTCCCCTCTGTTGGGGAAGTTTAAATTTAGTTCATTAGTCTTAATCAGGGTGGCATGGTGGCACAGTGGCTAGCACTGCTGCCTCACAGTGCCAGGGACTGGGGTTTGATTCCCACTTGGGTCACTGTGTGTGGAGTCTGCATGTTCTCCCTGTGTCTGCATGGGTTTCCTCCAGGTGCTCAGGTTTCCCCCCACAGTCCAAAAGACATACTAGTTAAGTGCATCGGCTATGTCAAATTCTCCCTCAGTGTACCCGTACAGGTGCTGGAGTGTGGCGATTGGGGGATTTTCACTAATTTTCTTGCAGCGTTAATGTAAGCCTACTTGTGACACCAGTAAATAAACTTTAACTGTGCTACACAAAGATACTGTGGCATTGTTCCAGCGTATTGGCTATGGCAAATGTTTATCCCTCAATTAACATCAGACAGATTATCTGATCATGTTGCTGTTTGTGGGAGTTTCATGTGTAAATTAGGAGCTGCAGTTACTATATAATGATACACTTCAAAAAAAAACTTTATTTGACTGCACAGTGATTTGGGATGTGGTCATGAAGTAATTACAGACAAGTCTATTTTCCTCTTTGCCAGTGTCTACCCCATCACTTGCAAACTGAGAAATTCACCTTATGGTATCTAAAATGATGTATGAAACAGTGGATTGCACTTCCCCCTCCATTAATTTTAGTTAAAAATCATGTAAATGTGAACAAAATAGTGGAATCACTTCAGTAGGAAATGCTAATTAATCACTTGGTCTCTGAGTGCTGCTCTGGTAGTTTGTACTATTAAGATTTGATTCAGAAAATTCCAGACTTGGAGAGAAGGCAGACTTTTTTTATCTTCCTGATGAGCCCTGTTAGGTTATTGATGATGCATTGGCCTGGAATTCAAACTTTAGTTGAATTGATAAATGCCTATTTCACTTTTCAGGCAAACCTGTGTTGTCTACTTAGATGTCAAAGAATTATCAATAATTAAATGAGCAACAAAAGGGTGTTTTTTGTCTTGTACATTTGAATAGCTACTAGTGTGTGTATCACAATCAAACAAGGGGTGAATACATCATTCTAAAGATATAGGAGCAGGATTAGGCCATTTGGCCCATTGAGTCTGCTCCATCATTCAATCATGGCTGATATGATTCTCATCCTCGTTGTCCTGCCTTCTCCCCCTAACCCTTGATCCCCTTATTGATCAAGAATCTATCTGTCTTAAAGACATGCAATGACCTGGCCTCCACAGCCCTCTATGGCAATGAGTTCCACAGATTCACCACCCTCTGGCTGTAGAAATTCCTCCTCATCTCTGTTTTAAAGGAGCGACCCTTCACTGAGGTGGTGCCCTCGAGTTCCAGTCTCTTCCACTAGTGGAAACATCCTCTCCACATCCACCCTAAGTCTCTGTGTTCTGTAAGTTTCAATTAGATCCCTGTCCACCCTTCTAAACATAATCATAGGAAATGCTCCAGAAATCTATTGTCCTTCAGGACATTAGATAGCAGGGGAGTAGGATTAATTGGGCATATCTACCAACGAGCCAACTGCATGCTCCTGTATCATAGCCTCAGGATGATGCAAAAGCTATTGCACTGCAATAGTCAGCTGGATGGGCCTGGCAGAGTGCAACGGGAGTCTTATGTTACAGGAAGAATGTCAGTGGTTGAGCCAGCCAGATGCACCTGTCTGGGACGGTTGTATCTATTGCTTTTTATTGATGGCCATGAGGGTCACTATACTTGACTCTTAAACCACAGGAACCTGCTTGCTAGCCATTGGGAGCTTTGCGGATGTGAGCCAGCCATTTATTTGGCTATCTTTCCTGCACAATGAAAGACTAAAAACGATGAATTTTAGTTTCATTGCAAGGCAATGGGAAAAGAACTGTGATTAACTGGTTCGTTCTTTCAATTATCTGGCTTTGAGCACAATGGGTCAAATGGGCTGCTTCTGTGCTGTCATGTTTCATAATTCTGATTTTTTTTAAAATCAAATTGTAAAACATCGCATTTTACTTAATATTTTCTCGTGACCTCGGGATATCCCAAATGTCATTTTCCAGCCAAAGAAATGCTCAAAACCTGTAGTCAAAATCCTGGGACTTGCCCCCTAACAGCACTGTGGGTGTACCTACACCACTACATGGACTGCAGTGGATTAAGAAGGCAGCTCGTCACCACCTTGGGAACAATTAAGGATGGGCCATAAATTTTGGGTGAGCTAGTAATGTCTGTGTCCCCGAATGCTCAGTTGGTGACTTTAAAAAAAAAACAATGTGATAAATCAACACTTCACCTGGTGTAAGGTGTGAGTTGAGGGATTGGAATTGGCCAAGACATTGATGTTCTGGTGTCAGTGGTGGCTCAGTCAGTAGCAGTTGCCTCTGAATCAGTCGTTACATGTTGAAGCCCCACCACGAGAGAGCACTAAATGGAGGCTGGCATCCCTCTGCAGTCCTGATGACCTTGTCTTTGGGATGAGACATGGAACCATGTTTGTCTTCTCAGAATTGCATGCAAGGTCACTGAGCCATATTGAAAGCGAAAAGGAGATTCTATCCTCCTCTCCATCAAAGTGTGAATCGAAAACTGATCAGTCTTTTACTCAATAATATTGGTTAGCTATTCATTCAAGGCATGGGACATCACTAGCTAGGCCAGCACTTATTGCCCTTCCCAATTTCCACCTTGAAGGTGGTGGTGAGTCTCCCTTCCTTGAACTGCTGCTGCTCTTGGAAGGGAGTTCCAGGAGTTTGATCTGATGACTAGTGGAGAGGGGAGGGGTGGGGTAGGGGGTGGCAGGGGCAGGAGTGATTATGCTTCCATGTCAGGGTGGTATGTGGCTTGAAGGGAAACAGACAGACGGTTAGTGTAACCAGGGAGAACATTACATTATAGCACAAACAGGTGTTTTGTCCTTGGCTGTGCCGAACCATTTTTCTGCCTAGTCCCACTGACCTGCGTCTGAACCATTCCCCTCCACACCCCTCTCATCCATGTACCTGTCCAAGTTTTCCTTAAATGTTAAAAGTGAGCCTGCATTTACCACTTCATCTGTTAGCTGATTCCACACTCCCACCACTCTGAAGAAGCCCCCCTAATATTCCCTTAACTTTTTCCCCCTTCACTCTTAACCCATGCCCTTTTTTCTCCCCCTAGCTTCAGTGGGGGAAAAAAACTGCTTGCATTCACTATCTATACCCATCATAATTTTATACACCTCTATCAAATCTCCCCTCGTTCTTCTACACTCTAGGGAATAAAGTCCTAACCTATCCAACCTTTCTCCATAACTCAGTTTCTCAAGTCCCAGCAACATCCTTGTAAGCCTTCTCTGCACTCTTTCAACCTTTATTATTTTCCTTCCTGTAATTAGGTGACCAAAACTGCACACAATACTCTAAATTCAGCCTCACCAATGCCTTATACAACCTCACCATAACATTTCAACTCTTATACTCAATACTTCGATTTATAAAGGCCAATATACCAAAAGCACTCTTTACAACCCTATCTACCTGTGGTGCCACTTTTTTTAAAGAGAATTATGTATTTGTATTCCCAGATTCCTCTGTTCTACTGCACTCTTCAGTGTCCTACCATTTACCTTTTTATGTTCTACCTTGGTTTGTCCTTCCAAAGTGCAATACCTCACACTTGTCTGCATTAAACTCCATCTGCCATTTTTCTAGTTGGTCTAAATTCCTCTGCAAGCTTTGAAAACCTTCCTCACTATCCATTACACCTCTAATCTTTGTGTCATCAGCCAATTTGCTGATCCAATTAACCACATTGTCATCCAGATCATTGATATAGATGACAAACAACAATGGACCCAGCACTGATCCTGTGGCACACTGCTAGTCACAGGCCTCCACACAGAAGTAACCCTCCACTACCACTCCCTGGCTTCTTCCATTTGAGCCCATGTTCAATTTACTACCTCTCCATGTATACCTAGTAACTGAACCTTCCTAACTAACCTCCAAAATGGGACCTTGTCAAATGCCTTACTGAAGTCCATGTAGACAACATCTACTGCCTTCCCTTCATCCACTTTCCTGATGATCTCGTCAAAAAAACCTCTGGTTAAACATGACCTACCATGCACAAAGCCATGTTGACTCTGCCTAATAAGTCCCTGTCCATACAAATATTTGTAGATCCTATCTCTTAGTACTCCTTCCAATAATTTACCTACTACTGACATCAAACTTACTGGCCTATAATTTCCCAAATTACTCTTTGAACCTTTTTTAAACAACAGAACAACATAGGTTATCCTCCAATCATCCGGCACCTCACTTGTGGATATCAACATTTTAAATATATCTGCCAGGGCCCCTGCAAGGTCCAAGGGAATATCTAATCCGGTCCTGGGGATTTATCTACTGACTTACCTCAAGATAGCAAGCACCTCCTCCTTTTAACCTGTATAGGTTCCATGACTTCCCTGCTTGTTTGCCTTATTTCCATAGACTCCATGCTAGTTTCCTTAGTAAATATGAATGCAAAAAACCCATTTAATATCTCCCCCCATTTCTTTTGGTTCCATATATAGCTGATCATTCTGATCTTCGAGAAGACCAATTTTATCCTTTCTATCTTTTTGTTCTTAATATACCTGTAGAAGTTCTTAGGATTATCCTTCACCTTTGATTGCCAAAGCAACCTCATGTCGTCTTTTAGCCCTCCTGATTTCTGTAGTAGTTTCTTGCACTTTTTATACTCAAGCATCTTATTTTCTCCCTGTTGCCTATATACATCATACATCTCTTGATTAAAGTTCCAATATCCCTTGAGAACCAAGGTTGCTCATTCACTTTGCCTTTAATCCTGATAGGAACATACAAACTCTGCACTCAAAATTTCTTCTGAAAGCCTCCCATTTTACCAATCCCATCCTTGCCAGAGAACAGCCTGTCCCAATCCACGCTTTTTAGATCCTTTCTCATTTCTTCAAATTTGGCCTTTTTCCAGTTTAGAACCAGATCTATCTTTACCCACAATCAAGTTGAAACTAATGGCGTTATGATCGCTGGAACCAAAATGTTCCCCTACATTACATGTCCGTCACTTGGCCTAACTCATTTCCTAATAGGAGATCTAATTGCATCCTGTCTTGTTGGCACTTCCTATATATAGATTTAGAAAAATTTCCTGAACATGTTTTACAAACTCAACATGTCTAGACCTTTTAACAGTATGGGAGTCACAATCTATTTGTGGAAAATTAAAATCCCCTACTATCACAATTTTGTTTCCTGCAGTTGTCTGCTACCTCTCTGCAGATTTGTTCCTCCAATTCTTGCTGACTATTGGGTGATCTATAATGCAACCCCATTAATGAGGTCATACCGTTTTCCTGTTTCTCAGCTCCACCCATATGGCCTTGATACACAAGCCCTCTAATCTATCCTGCCTGAGCACTGCTGTAACATTTGTCCCTGCCTAGCAATCCCACCCTTCATCCCTCTGCCTCTATCAAGTCTGAAATGTTGGAACCCTGGAACATTGAACTGCCAGTCCTGCCCCTCCTGTAGCCAAGTTTCAGAAATGGCTATAATGTCATAATTCCGTGTGTCAATCCACACCCTCAGCTCATCTGCCTTCCCACAATACTCTTGGCATTGAAATAGACACACTCAAAAGATTATTACCACCACACACAATCCTTCTATTTGTGATTTTGCATTAATTATAACATTTATTTTCACTTCGCTCCACTATCTGCTCTGGTTCTGAAGGTACCTAGTAACTCCAATGTTAATGACAGTCTTGAGATTTGTTGCAAATGAATTAAAACTTGTTAATTCCCAGGAATGTCATCAGGCTGTTGTTCTTTTAGAACCATTTGCCCCCGGTGCCCATTACAAAGCCAAAGTAATGTACTTCCAAGCCTTCAATTATCTTCATGATTTTGGGTCCCAAATGATTGTAGTTTGTACACTTTTTTTCATCCCACGCCTTCTCCAAACTGCCGCAGTTATCTTCAAACTAGATGGTCACATCTAACACCACAACACACTGATCTTTATCCCTCTTGAAAATAATATCTGGCTTCCAGAGGGAGCCATCCTTGGCATTAAGTCACAGCTCCAGGTAGGATGTCCATCCGTATTTTCCAACAAACTTGTGCAGTTGATCCAAAACCTTATTCTGGTGTTTGATCCTGCAATCCTTGATGAAAGGGCAAAAACCAGAAATGTGACCAAGTGTTTCAGTCCCTGCCTCACAGTGTCGGCAGGCTTTATTTGCAAGGGGTTTATCTCTTGTTAGGGTCACCTTCGTGGGATACAGATTGCATCATAAGAGTAAATTGTTGATAAACCAATTTTGGATTTGAGCTGGAATGGCGTTATGGGCGATTACCTCCTTATGGATCTGCCAGATTTTACAATGATTAAACAGGAAGGTCTTCCGCTTATACGTAAAATGGAAGCCTTTTGTCTTGTTGGTGTTGACAGACAAACCTGAGAGATTACAGAAGGATTGCAAGATCTTTAAGTTGCGCGTCATCCCAGTGTAAGAGGAGGGCAATGTCATCTGCAAAAGCCAGGGTCGAGCAGTTGACTCTTGCTCCATCTAGGGTCATAAAGACACCAGAGTTGGCCTCTTCGAGATTGCAAATCAGTGGATCCATCGCTATATTAAATAAAAATAAATGAGTGGGTCTCCTTGCTTTACACCCCTCTCTATGCTTTTTGGAGCAGTCTTAAACTTGTCGCCCTCGACCACTGTTGTGTTGCCAGTGTAAAGGTCTTGGATGAGATCTACAAAGGCTCTAAAGCTTTAATGAGAAGCTTGTGGCCAATCAAGTTGAACGTTTTTGCCAAATCAAAGACAACGGCCAGGTCCTTGCGATTTTTCTTAGCGCCCTTCATGATGTTTCACAACATAGTGATGTTCTTGTTGCAGCTGGGTGTTGCTGCCAAAAACCCCTTCTGTCTTTGGGTAATGTCAACAGTGTCACTCAACCTCCTTGGTCATGATCTTAATAAAGAGGTGAAGTAACATGGGGCCAATAGTAATTGGGTGCCAGTTGTCAATGTTCTTAAGGCTCTCTTGATCCTCACACTGGGGGATCAAAATGGTTTGACTTTGTTTCATACAGTCTGGGATCATCTTTGATGTCAACCAGAGGGTGGAGAGGCAAGGTAGTTGGTTTAAGAACATAAGAACATAAGAAATAGGAGCAGGAGTAGGCCATCTAGCCCTTCGAGCCTGCCCCGCCATTCAATAAGATCATGGCTGATCTGTTGTGGCTCAGTTCCACTTTCCCGCCCTCTCCCCATAACCCTTAATCCCCTCTCTTATCAAAAACCCATCAACCCGCGTCTTAAAAATATTTAGCGAGGCAGCCTCCACCACTTCAACGGGCAGAGAATTCCAGAGATTCACCACCCTTTGAGTGAAGAAGTTCCTCCTCAACTCCGTTCTAAACCGCCTCCCCTTTATCTTGAGGCTGTGCCCCCTAGTCCTACTGTCTTTTTTGAGCGGGAAGAGTCTCTCCACCTCTATCCTATCCATCCCATTCATCATCTTATACGTCTCAATGAGATCTCCCCTCATTCTTCTAAACTCTAGCGAGTACAAGCCTAGTTTATTCAGCCTCTCCTCATAGCTCAACCCCCTCAACTCCAGTATCAGCCTAGTAAACCTCCTCTGCACTCCCTCCAGGGCCAAAATATCTTTGCGCAGGTGCGGCGCCCAAAACTGCACACAGTACTCCAGCTGCGGCCTCACCAATGCCCTATACAGCTGCAGCAAGACCTCCCTACTTTTATATTCAATCCCCCTCGCTATCCACTCCATGAATATTGTGGATGTCCTCTGTTTTTCTGACAATCTGGCCTGGGTGCACTGGCCTCTTTGATTCCCTTAATCACCAGGGAAACCTCTACAGCTGTTTTGCCCTTGTATATTGCAAATTTACCAATGTTGGATATGTTGTTTCTGCTGGAGAGTTTCTCCCAAAAACTTGCCTCCAGTTCCACCATGGAGAGCGGACATAATGCAGCTGTGGGTGCCCCCACGATCATCGAGCAAGTTGACGCCTATTGTTCTTGTAGAGCAGTTGGGTGGCTTTGATAATAGCTTTTTGTTTTGTCCATCGTTTCTTTGCTCCGGTGTTCCCATCAATCTTGTGCTGTCTTTTAACCTTGTGCGCACTTACCTTGGTGGGACCTTCCTTCTCCTGCCTGGTTTTACCACTGTTCATGAGGAAGTTGGTGATGCTCTCCATTTAGCCTATTCCCCGGGCATGATTATCACGTTTAAAAACCTCTTGGCCTGTGTAAGTTGGTCGTCCCCCTCCCTATGTTTCGGGATTGGGGCCGGGAGTTGGCTGACGAAGCCTGTACACAGGATTGGATCCGTGGCATCTGCCTCATCTGGGTCCTGCTCTTGTTCGGAGTCTGGGGGTTCTTCCACAGTGCTGCAGCTTGTGCTTTGCATTTATTCTCCAACAACCTGCGTTTATTGGAGATTTGCTTCAGTTTGTTTTTAATTTTTAAAACCACGCTGATGCATTTTTTTATTGATGCTCTGGGACCCAGTAAATCTCAGTTCTAAATCTGCAAGGAGTGCTTCTTCCTCTTCAGGCCAGACTGTTGGCAACCTTCCCTGTTTGGTCAGGGCTGGCAGTGCACCAAACATTTGGTGTTACGAAGGGCAGGATGTCTGTGCCTTTCCTGCTGAGAGGGTCCACTTTCCGATGTGAACACGAGTTTACATGCGCTGCACTGATGTTACCCAATTTTGGAAGGTAACATTTCACCTTTACACCTTGGGTAGTGATAAGCAATAGAGTGAAACTCCCCTGATCTACTGCACCATGAGCATTTGGTTCGAATATTTTTGATGTTATGCACTGACTTAAGGTGTTTACAAAACTGTGGGCAGAATGGTGTCACAGGACTTGCAGGATAAAGCATTGATAGGATAATGGATGACCACTTCCTTAACCTCTGCCTGGTCCTGAGATGGTTGGATGAAAACAGTCTCGATGAAAGTATCTACATTATCGATACCCACATCACTCTCAGTAATGGCGATGTTTGCCATGGTAGGCCTTATTGTAGAAGGTCATTGTAGTTATCTCTACATCATCCGCTGGATGGGTCATCCAGACAGGCTCTTCTACAAATGAGTTCATTATCATTAACTACTGTGGTGGCTGACTCATTTGGTCTGGGGCCAGAGCGCACCACCCAATAGTGCCGGTAGCATGCATCAGGTCTCAAGACTGCCTCTTCCGTTTGTATGGAGACGGATCTTGTCATGAGTTTTGTGTAGCCTAGCTTTTTAAACTGTTTCCAGAGTGGCTACATACTCATCGGGGGGTGGGGCGGGTGTTGGTAATCTGGGACGCGACCCATCAGGGCGATGACTCCGGGTGAAATGTTCATTCTTTTCAGTGATCTTCAATCCTGGGCTTTGCAAATCATCTCTATGAATCGCAGATCTCTGGTCTTCACTTTTTTTTACAAAGTCGTTTGGCCCTTGGCAGCAAAGCTACCAAGGTTACCAGCCAGGAGGCACAATAACACTAATCGATTTAACAACACACCAAAACAGTCATAGTGGTAACTACCCAGAGTTGACTCTCCAATGAGACCCTTCTAAGAGAGTCATAGTTATTCCCACCCTGAAGTTACTATCTATAAACTCGTCATTCTCCCGAATGATCCAGAGGTCATCCAGCTCCCGCTCCAGTTCCCTAACGCGGTTTGTTAGGAGGTACACCTGGACGCATCCCTTGCAGGTGCCGTTGTCAGGGACACCAGAGGTCTCCCTGACTTCCCACATCCTGCAAGAGGAGCATTCCAACATCCTGCCTGGCATTCTTTCTACTCTGAAGAAACAAACTGACCGGAACCTAACCTACCCTCACCTCTGCCTTTTTGAGCCAAAGCCGTCCCACTCTGCTCCCTCTCACTCTACCGCCTGCTCTCAATGCTGCCCTCTGGATAGAGCAGCCTGCTCTTAAACCTTCTGTGCGCTACTGACTGACGTCAGGCACCTGCGCAGTCTCACGTTCCACTCACTGCCTCCCTTGCTCTAACTCCCGGCTTAGAAAGAATAGCTCCGAAGAAAGTAAGGTAAAAATCCCTCTTACTGA
This sequence comes from Carcharhinus amblyrhynchos, assembly GCF_965287045.1. Classification (NCBI taxonomy): domain Eukaryota; kingdom Metazoa; phylum Chordata; class Chondrichthyes; order Carcharhiniformes; family Carcharhinidae; genus Carcharhinus; species Carcharhinus amblyrhynchos. Next base: position 10,151,720 of record NC_137328.1, read on the forward strand.
CGAGCTCTCTTCACTGAATCACCGCTCTAACTGCTCGTCCGGAAACAATGAGTAACAACAACCTTGTCGTTCTAGAAGACACGAAGATATGAACGTACAAATCAGAACAGGAGTAGGCTATTTGACCCCCTTGAGCCTGCTCCAATATTCAAAATGAGCTAGCTTGTGATCTCCATTCCCTCCCCCTTAAACAACCTTTGGCTGTGTTGTTAGTCAAGAATCTATCTCTACCTTGCCTCCAATGAGGGATTCCACAGACTCTCAGCACTGAGAGATCCCTTTATTTTTAAACTTGAGTCCTGTAATTCTAGTCTCCCGTGCAAAGGGAAACAAGTCCTATCTTGTTTCAAAAAGATTATCTTCTTGCCCAAACTTTTTTATTAATTCATAGGTATAAGCATCACTGCCTAGGCCAACATTTATTGCCCATTCCTAACTGCCCTTGAAGGTGTTTCTGAGCTACCTTGAGCTGCTGCAGTCCATATGGTGGAAGTACACCATGTCAAAGTCATGGATTTGGAAGATCCTGTCTTATAGCCTTTTGGGAAGTTCTGGCAGTGCATCTTGCAGATGGTGCACACTGCTGCCACTTGGTGGTGGGGCAAGTGAATGTTTGTGGATGGGTTGCCAATCAAGCAGGCTGCTTTGCCCTGGATGGTATCAAGTGTTTGTGCGGTGCTGCAGCTATTGTGCCTTGCAGATGGTGGATATCTTTTAGGGAATCAGGAGATGAGCTACACACCACAGGATTCCTAGCCTCTGACCTGCTCTTGTGGCCTCAATATTTATGCAGCAAATCCAATTTGAGTAATGGTAACCCCCTCCCAGGATGTTGAGTGGATATTCAGTGTATGTTGAGGGATGCTGGTTAGATTTCCCTCTTGGAGATGGTCATTACCTGGCAGTTGTGGGATGCAAACCTTGCCACTTGTCAGCCTGAGCCTGGATATTATTTAGGTCTTTGTAGCATCTGGAAATGGGTTGCTTCAGTAGCTGAGGAGTTGTGAATAAAGCTGAATATCCCCTACTTCTGGTCTTATGATGGACGGAAGATCTTTTGTTAAAGCAGCTGGGGGTAGTTGGGTTTGAAGAATTCCTGAAGTGATGTCCTGGGACTGAACGATTTAAGTTGTAATCTGTCCAACCTTTGCTCATAGAATGGACAGCACTCCACATGTGCCCCCCACCCCAGATTTCAAGTTTATTTGACTGATATGTTTCAAATACATTTGAATTTTTTTTTCTAAAATAAGTAGACCAAAACTGCACCATATCCTGATGTGGCCTTACCAATGACCTTTGCAACTAATGGCACTTAACACCAACTTTTATATTTCATTTCCCCTTCCAATAACCCACATTCCATTTGCCTTCCTAATCACTCGATGTACCTGCGTTAATTGAAACCTCTGCTCCAATTAATTGAGAGACACAAACTTTGGTGGAAAATTGAAGTAAATACCACCATTTGTCTTATAAACATGATTTTCAGAAGGAACTGCCCACACTCTGAGCACTGCAGAGTGCACTAGCAGGATTGCCTCTGAAAATCGGTGGGGCCTGTTCCCACTGAGGAGGCTACATAGAACATTACAGCGCAGTACAGGCCCTTTGACCCTCTGCGCCGACCAGTGGAACGAATCTAATGACCCTCTAACCTAACCTAAACTAATCCAATGTTATCCATATGCCTATCCACCGACCATTTGGATGCCCTTTAAAGTTGGCGAGTCCACAACTGCGGCAGGCAGGGCATTCCTTACTACACTGAGTAAGGAACCTACCTCTGACATCCGTCTTTATAATTTACTACCCCTCAATTTAAAGCTATGTCGCCCCCCACCCCCCCCCCCCCCCCCCCCCCACACAACGTTAGACAGCACCATCCAAGGAAGAAGGCTCACTGTCTACCCTATCTAACCCTCTGATCATCTTGTATGCCTCAATTAGGTCACCTCTTAACCATCTTCTGTCTAATGAAAATAACCAAGTCCCTCCAGCTTTTCCTCAAGACCTTCCCACCATACCAGGCAACATCCTGATTTAAACCCCCTCTCCACCCTTTCCAATGCTTCCACATCTTTCTTATAATGCCGTGACCAGAACTGTACGCAATACTCCAAGTGCAGCCGCACCAGAGTTTTGTACAGTTGTAACATGATCTCACGGCTTCGAAATTCAATCCCTCTACTAATAAAAGCTAACACGCTGTACGCCTTCTTAACAACCTTATCAACGTGGTTGCGAACTTTCAGGGATCTATGCACGTGCACACCGAGATCTCTCTGCTCGTCGACACTACCAAGAGTCCTTCCGTTAGCCCTATATTCTGTACTCCTGTTACTCTTACCAAAGTGAATCACCTCATACTTTTCCGCATTAAACTCCATTTGCCACCCCTCAGCCCAGCTCTGCAGCTTATCTATGTCCCTCTGCAAACTGTAACATCCATCCTCACCGTCTACAACTCTGACTTTAGTGTCGTCAGCAAACTTACTAACCCAGCATAACACTGGGTGCAGAGTGAAGATTGGCACGTATATAGTTGCTCCTGCACTGCCAGCCTTCTCATTGCTGTTCATAGGATATAGGAATAGAATTAGGCCATTTATCTGTTCTGCCATTTGATCATGGCTGATATGCTCCTCATCCCCATTTTCCTGCCTTCTCCCATAACCCTTCAACCTAGTATCAATTAAAAATCTATCATTTCCTCCCCAAATTTGCTTACTGTCCCAGTGTCTACCACATTTTGGGGTAGCAAATTCCACAGATTCTCAACCCTTTTAGGATATGGGAGGCAAATTTTAAACAATTGACAAAAAAACTTCTAAGACTGACCTCAATGCCCCCCAAAAGGAAACATCCACTCCACGTCTACTTTATCCATACCCTTTTTTTGTCTTGTATAGCTCCATTTGATCTCCCTTCACTCATCTAAATTCCAGAGAGTATCGGCCTAAACTGTTCAACCCCTCCCCTCTGGAGTCAATCTCGTGAGCCTCCTCTGAACAGCCTCCAATGCCAATACATCTGCCCTCAAAGGGGGCCAAAACTGTGCACAGTACTCCAGGTGCAGTCTTACCAATGCTTTATATGGTTGCAAAAATACTTTCTCACCTTTTTCATATTCTATTCCTTTAGCTATAAATGCCAACTTTCCATTCACTTTCTTTATTATCTGCTGTACCTGCATGCTAGTTTTGTGACTCATGATTGAGGATACCCAAATCCCTCTGCACTGGAGCACCCCGAAAGCTTGCTCCATTTAGATAATAAGTCACCTCCCAATTTTTGCAACTACAACGTATGACCTCACACTTATCCACGTTACGCTCCATCTGCCACATTTTGGCCCACTCCTAACCTACCTATATCCATTTGTAAGGTACTTATTTGCTCATTGCAACTTACTGAACCACCTAGTTTTGTTGTCTGTAAATTTGACTCTGCATCCAAGTCATTAATATAACTAGGACCTAGGGTCGAACTCTAGCATCCCACTAGTTTTGCCATCCAAAAAAGAAACAATTATCCCAAATCTGTCTTCTGTCTGTCAGGCAGTCCCCCTATTCAAGCTAAATTACCCCAATCCCATGTGACCGAACCTTGTGAATTAATCTTGTGCGGCACCTTATCAAACACCTTCCAGAAGTCCAAATAGATACATCCACAGGATCCCATCATACAGTTTGCTTGTTACATCTTCAAAGAACTCTAGCAAATCAGTCAAACATGATTTGCCCTTCATAAAACCATGCTGACTCTGGATAGTGTTTTAACTTTCCAAATGTCCTGAAGTTGCTTCATTGACTTAATTCTAACACTAAGTATTTAAACTAGCTGGTCTGTAATTTCCCACATTTTGCCTCCCTCCTTTTTTGAATAAGGGTGTGATATTAGCATTTTTGCTATCCACTGGAGCCTTTCCCATGTCCAGGGAGTTTGAGTGTTATAACCAATGGATCCACTATCAGTGCTGTCACTTCCTTTAATGCCCTAGGATGTAGGCCACCAGGGCTGGGGGACTTGTTTGTCCTCAGTCTCAATAGTACCCTGTATTGCTGCCCCTCCGACCCCACCACCCTAATCACTGGCTTCCTGAACCAATTACTTTTCCAACATTGTCTTCAGGAATCAAACAATCCAAATAGTCTTCTATTCTTGTTTGCTCATTAAATCTTGTGTCATAGCTAACATTGTAAATCTAAATTCCCAACAGGCACAGCTAAAATGCTGTCTCTTTATTAGCATATCAATGCTATGTTCTTTTACAGTTCAATTAACCAAATGTACAAGCCAAGCCACTAAGGATAGAATCCTTACAATGCAGAATGTGGTCATTTTAGCCTATTGAGTCTGCACTCGAGCCCTATCCCCACAACCCCATGCATTTTAGCCTAGCTAGTTCCCCTGACACTAAGGGGCAATTTATCATGGCCAATCCATCTCACCTGCATATTTTTGGACTGTGGGAGGAAACTGGAGTACCCAGGGGAAATTCTCCCAGACACTGGGAGAAGCCAAGAATCGACTCCAGTCCCTGGCACTGAGGCAGCAATGCTAACCAACTTGCAACCCTTTATGTTATGTAGTCTGGAGACTTAATGACCCCTTTTTAAATTCATCATGTGATGTGTTTTTACTTTATAAAAATTACTGAACTGTGTCAGTAAATATTATCCTGCTCATCTCTGCAGGGAGACAACGTCTCCCTTTTTTGCCTTGCCTGTCTCATGGGGCTTATGTAACAATTGCCCAGTAATGGTTAAAAGTCCAGAGGCTCAGCCAAGCCTTGATTTAAAATCTCTGTGCTCCACAATTCCAGGAACAGCAGGACATTAGGTCCATTCTATGCATTCGCATATCTTTAACCTCTATTTACAACAACAGACGACCAATACCAAAGAAAAGCCAAGCAGTGTATCTTAATGACTGTTGTCCAGTGTCTGACGTCCATCATTATGAAGTGCTTTGAAAGGCTGGTCATGGCATGAATCCATTCCAGCCTCTTAAATTGCCTGGATCCACTACAGTTTGCCTACCACTGCAACCAGTCCAAAGCAGATACCATTTCCCTGGCCCTACACTCAACCTTGGAACACGGAGATAACAAGGACACCTATGTCAGACTCCTACTTATTGACTACAGTTCAGCCTTCAACACTATTATTCCTACAAAAAGCATCTCCAAACTCAGTGGCCTGAGCTTCAGTCCTGCCTCTGACCGCATCCAGGACTTCCTAACTCTCAGACCACAATCAGTAAGGATAGGCAACAGCACCACCTCCATGATCATCCTCAACACCAGTGCCCACAAGGCTGTGCTCTCAGCCCCCTGCTATATTCTTTATACACTTATGACTGTGTTCAAATTCCCCTCCAATTCAATTTTCAAGTTAGCTGATACCACCATAGTGGGTCGGATTACAAACAATGAGGCAGAGTACAGGAGTGAGAATTTGGCGAACTAGTGTGACAACAATGTCTCCCTCAATGTCGTCAAAACAAAGGAGCTAGCCATTGTTGTTTGTTTATTTCTACTTTGATTTCAGGAAATTGAGGGAATGCCCATCTACATCAATGGGGACAAAGAAAATTACAACACAGGATCAGGCCCTTTGGCCCTCCAACCCTGCACTGACCATGCTGCCTGACTTAACTAAAACCCCCTACCTTTCTGGGGACCATATACCTCTATTCCCATCCTATTCATGTATTTGTTAAGACACCCCTTTAAAAGTCGCTACCATATCCATTTCCACTATCTCCCCTGGCAACGAGTTCCAGGCATCCACTACTCTCCTGTGAGAGCTTCAAGTTTTTGTGTCCAGATCATCAACCAGTCCTTGTTCTCTCCTCTCTCCTTTCCTCTGCTGCCTCCCCGCCCCACCCTCTGCCCCCCAAATGCCAACACTATAGTTAAGAAAGCCCACCAACACCTCACTCAGAAGACCAAGGAAGTTTGGCATATCTGCTATAACACTCTCCAACTTTTACAGATGCACTATAGACAACCAGAAAGAATGTTTCATCACGGTTTGGTATGGCTCCTGCTCTGCCCAAGACTGCAAGGAACTACAAAGCCCAGTCCGTCATGCAAACCAGCCTCCCATCCACTAACTGTCTACACCTTGCTGCTTCCTCAGAAAAGCAGCCTGCATAATCAAGAACCCCACGCACCCCAGGCATTCTCTTCCACTTTCTTCCAGTGGGAAAAAGATACAAAAATCTGAGGTCATATCAACCGACTGAAGAACAGCTTCTTCCCTGCTGCCAGGAGATTTTTAGAATGGACCTACCTTGCACTAAGTATGATCGTAACACTATATTCTCTCCTTTCTTTCTCTATGAATCGTGTGTTGTCTGCATAGTGTGCAAGAAACTCTAATTTTCACTGCGTACTAATACACACGACAAATCAAAAGAAGTAGTTCAAATGATTTACATGCCACTTTAACACTGTAAACTAAACTTGTCCATTATCTCGTCATTGTACTTGATTATTTAATCCTCTTAGTTTTTGGCTTTCATTCCATAAGTTTTGCTAACTAAATGACGGAAAATCCTATCATTTTGTTGCTCCCCAGATTTAACACAATGGGCAGGGATTTTATGGCCCCGTTCATCCCAACACTAAAATCCCACAAGGTCAACGGACCCTTCTATGGTCCGCCCTGAGGCATTCCAATTCCAGTGATTGGGTTGGACGGTAAAATTCCAGCCTATATTTTACCTCTTATCCTTTCAGAATCCCATTATTTTTCAGCTTATTAACATTTGGTTACATTACCTGAATCTGAATCGTTGCTTATATGAAAACTGGGCTCCCACGGCAAAAGAAATTCAATTCACTGCATGAGATGGTTGGATTCTCTCTTTTTGGATATAGTCATTGCCTGGCGCTTTTTATGGTACAAAGTTGCTTGCTACTCAGTCCAAGCTGGAATGTTGTCTGGGTCATAGTGCAGCCAATTGTGATGTAAATTTCTATTTAGGCTTGGGTTCAATGACTAGCTGAACGGTCAGTTATCCGAGTGCCAGTAAGATAATGTCCATCAATTGGAGCTGATGAGCAGTGCTCTGTTCGATTTGATTGTACTATTGAGCATAATGGTGCCATTCTCCTCCTCCTCCTAATAATGGGAACAAAGGGCAGTTATATTCTTCCCTCCCATAGTGGAAGAACCATCTTCCCCTCATACTTTCAGGTCCTGCCTCCTACAAGTACTCAATGACTCCCTCAAAGGCAGAGGAACAGACTCGTGGTGCTAAATAGACAATATATGCTGCTTTGTGTTCCTAAAATCTACACGTCCATCAACGCTTGGCTTCAGCTTGGATAAAACCCGAAAGTGCCAAGTATCATCAAGGTTGCCTTAATTGAGCTCCACTGTTTCCCATATGACAAGTTTATTTGCAGCGTTGGGGAAATACATTGTCAATCAACAACAAAGTTTCATTATAGATAGTTGCTGTGAATTAAATTCCATAGTGACAGATGGTTATACGGCGCGGTGGTAAGGATTTGCTAATGGCCTAAATGTAACTTTATTTTTTAAGACAGGTGCCCATAAACTTCAAAATGGAAATTTTAAAATTGACAGTTGATAGGTTTACCAAGTGTCACTCAAATGAAATGTTGATGGGAAGTCGAACAAAAAATGTTGAAATATTTAGGAGAGGCAACAACTCAAACCAAATTAACATTCCAAGCGCAAGGCCTTTTTTTTATCAAAATTTGAAACCTGTTTATCTCCTGTTGACTAAATATTGAGGTTTCCAGCATCTTTGTTCCATGATAATTTACCTACTTGAAATATAGGACCTTTGGCATAGATAGGAGCGGTGTCAATTTAAACTACCCTGATTTTTCCCTTCATTTTAACCGTAAACAGGTTTCTTTTGGCTTGTTAAATCCTAATTTTCCCCCTTTTACAAATGGTGGTGTATTTTCTCCAATCCTTGTGTTTGGAATCCTTTTATTATTAACTTGGCAAATCCAAGGTGGTCTTGCAGCATCCATCCATAGCCATGTATGGGAAAAGGGTTCAGGGCACAAATACAACAAAACAAAAATATGCGTGTCCAAAATCGAGAATAAAAGTGAAAGCCCTCCTTTTGGAGGTTAGTAATTGTAGAATGCCCCCTCTTTCCCAGGGCGATGGTTACATGAAAGGAGAAGTCGCAAAAATGTTAATCTGGAGATGAGTTCTTCAAGTTTCACCAGTTGGCAGGTTTGATGGTTCCAAGTTTGAGTTTTCAGCTGCTACCAGCTTGATGGCAGCACAGACTGTTCAATTTGGAAGCCAAACAGGAACTGTTGGAATTTTTGTCTGTATATACCCTGCTTGTGAACACAACTCCTCACTCACTCACCTGAAGAAAGAGCCAGAGACTTGAAGCTTGTGCTGCCAAATCAACCTGTTGGACTTCAATCTGATGTTGAGACTTCTCTCTGAATTTGGTCCAACAAACCATACTACAGTGCAATTTGGGGAGGGCATGTGACATGCCTCTTTAATGTTGGCACTTGTACTCCCACAGCTGGAATTTCTAGGTTTAATGAGAGTCTGGATTCCTTTTTGTTTTTAGAGGTACTACTATTGGGTTCACTGACTGCTGTTCCCTTTGCCAAAACTGTTGGGTTAGGGCTGCTAACGCTTTAGTCATTAGCGGGAGATTGCAACTTATGAAGGTTTTCCTTTGTTCATTGGTAGCTGGACCAGACCCTTCATCCCTGTGCCCATTATTACCTTGGCATCAGGTGACTGGATGAATCCTTGGTTAGCTCAATATAATAACTCCAGGACTTGGCTGTGAAGGAACCTTTTTTGTTTTCTTGCACAAAATGAAAATAAACATTAACCACAAGCCTGTGGCGAACATAACCAGACCCAACTGGGACTGAAAGGATAATGGACCTTCTCAGGATCTTGCTTTATATAGGACTCAAATGCATGAGCTCCACCTGGTTAGTTACTTACCAACTTTCTGGCCAACCAAATAATAGCCAATCATTACCAATATATTTAGCCAACTAAAATAAACCAAATTAAATTAATTAACAAGGGGATTTTTTTTGAAAGAAGTAAAGTTTGTTTATTAGTCACAAGTAGGCTTACATTAACACTGCAATGAAGTTACTGTGAAAATCCCCTAGTCGCCACACTCAGCATCGGTTTGGGTCATTGCACCTAACCAGCATTTTTTTCAGGCTGGAAGGAAACCCACGGAGGCACGAGGAGAATGTACAAACTCCACAGTGACCCAAGCTGGATATTGAACCCAGGTCCCTAGCATTGAGGCAGCCTACCAGAAAGGGGCAGCTCCCACAAATAATGGAACTGCTCAAAACAACAAAGTGGAAAGGAAACTTAAAACATGAAATTAAAATGTGATTAAAGGGGTCCATAATATACCCCTGTCATTGCAGTGTCCAGCAGGCATGCAAGGTGTTAATGGTACTGAGCTAATTACCAATCCCCAGGGAGCTTGTTTTCAAGTCCAACTGGGAGGTCAGTGAGTGATTTCCCCACTTGGATTATGGGGGGGTTAAAACGTTCAGTAATTTTCCAATTTTAGCAGCACGGGTGGAAAAAATGACTTTGTCCAGCTAGTGAATATAACATGCATTTTATCTTTCCCATCTTGACTGTGACACATACAATTAAATAAAATGAAATTCTAATTATCCTGCATCACTATGACAAATGCTTATATTTATGAAACAAAAGCTTGAATGTAAAATACATTGAACTAATTTGAGATGCAGTGGCAGTTATTGTAAAGGAACAATCATTTTGATTTAATAAATTCACCCAGACAACAGAGTGACTAGTTAACTTGCTGGAATAGCACATATATAATCCAAAATTCCTCCAATGTAGCATTTGCCTAGTATTAAGTCCGATTTACTCACTTTTGACAAAAAATAGAACAATACAGCACCAGAACAGACCCTTCATCCCACGATGTTGTGCCAACCATGACACCAAGTTAAACTTGATCCCTTCTGCATACCCTTAATCCAAAGAATAAAGTACAACACAGCATGGGAAACAGGCCCTTCGGCCCAACGATCCCACACCGCCATCTTAAGTGTTTTTCCTCCTCCACCCTTGACCCATGTCTATGCTTATGGTACCCCCATTGGAAACCAGATTAAGGGGAGAATAATTCAGGGACAATTTGTTACACCAATCAGCCTAAGAGCACATCTTTGGGTTGTGGGAGGAAACCAGAGCACCTGGAGGAAGCCCATGCCACCACAGGGAGAATGCGCAAACTCCCACAGACACTGGCCCAAATCCATGTATCTGCACATTGAGCAGCGATAGCCACTTGAGCTGTTGTGTTGCCCATCTGTTGGTCCAGTTTTAAGCATACACAAATGACGCAAAGTACTAGGCCACTCTCGAAACATCCAAGAGCAGCCCACGCACGACCCACCGTGTGCATGCCCCTTGTTAGACAACAAGGTGGACCGACACACCTGCGGAGTAAAAGAGAAAAAACATCAACACATGTAACATTAGATTTCCAGGAACGTCCCGAGGCTCTGACCCTTATTTAAAACAGTCTCCTATAACCCTCCATCCCTGTTTCGCTCATGTCTGTCTAAGTAAACCTTAAACAAGTCCAGTGTGCCTGCCTCCACCACCTTACTTGGCAGTGCATTCCATACCCCCACAACCCTCTGTGTGGAAAAACCTCCCTCTAACATCCAAATTATACCTCTTTCCTCCCCTCATCCTAAGCTCGTGACCCCTCGTGATATTTGTCTCCAATCTAGGAAAAAGCCTGGCACTGTTTACTCTATATCCTTCATTATTTTATACACCTCTATCAGATCCCCCCCTTAATCTCCATCTTTCTAAAGAAAAGAGCCCCAGTTTACCCCATCTTTCTTCATAACCCCGTCCTTCCATACCAGGCAGCATCCTGGTAAACCACCTCTGCACTGTCTCCAGGGTCTCCACGTCCTTCCGGTAGTAAGGTGACCAGAACTGGATGCAGTACTCCAAATGCGGTCTAACCAACATTCTGTACAACTGTAGCATTAAACGCCAGCTCCTGTAGTCCATACCCCTTCCTATAAAGGCTAGCATACCATAAGCTTTCTTCAACCTTCTCCATCTGTTTTGCCACCTTCAGAGACTTGTGCACTTGCACTCCCTGGTCCCTCTGCATTTCTATACTCTTAATAGATCTACCCTTTATCATGTAACTGCCCTCTACATTATTCCTGCCAAAATGCATCACCTCGCATTTATCAGGATTAAATTCCCTCTGCCATTTATCTGCCCAATATATCAGCCTATCTATATCCTGCTGTCACCTGACACCACTCCTTACTATCCGCCAACCCTGCCATCTTTGTGTCATCTGCAAAGTTGCTGATCACACCATGTACGCCTATTACGAATAGAAGAGGTCCCAGCACTGAGCCCCGCAGCACACCACTGACAGACCTCCAGCTGGAAAAGGACCCTTCCGCTACCACTGTCTCCTGTTGCCTAGCCAGTTTTTTCAATCCATCTAGATACCTGTCCCTGTATCCCATGAGCCTTAACCTTTTCTACCAACCTACCGTGAGGGACTTTGTCAAACGCCTTACTGAAATCCATATAGACGACATCAACGGCTCGTCCTTCGTCAACCGTTTTTGTCACCTCAAAAAATTCTACCAGATTCGTAAGACAAGACCTCCCCTTAACAAAGCCATGCTGCATATCCCTAATCGGATCACAACGTTCTGAATGTGTATACATCCTATCCCTAAGAATTTTTTCCAAAAACTTTCCTACCACTGTCATCATATCCTTCTATTCCTTGCATATTCATGTGCTTTATATAAATGCCCCTATCTTATCTGCCTCCACCAGCACCCCTGGCGGTGTTCCAGACACCCACCACTTTGTGAACAATAAAAAAAATGCCCCTTGCATCTCCTTTGAACTTTCTCCCTTTTGCCTTAAGTGCATGCCCCATGGTGAGGGGATCTGATCCTCGAACTTTGGGAATCACAGCTAATCCAATATTTCTTTATCAAACTAATTGGATAGTGGCAAAGATTGAGAAGTGTGATCACATTGAAGAAAAGTATTGAACACCAGTGCAGGAGAAAGTTGGGTTCTATCCCAGACGCCGTGGTCTGGGAAGGTTTAAATATTCCAGGACTCTTGTGCAGTTTGTAAAGAGCAGCCTGAATGTCAGTCCAGGAATTGTAAGATTTCTTGAGCCTGCCTTCCAGACATCTAAAGCCAATCTTCAATTTGCTAAAGGAGCTATCAGAAGACAAGTCTGCAGTTTTAACAATGGATTATATCCAATCTTTTCCCCTCAGAGGATGAGCTGGCTCTGCATTTCCATTTATTTTAAGAAAGGTTTTAGTAGCTTCAAGTAATATGACATGTTCCATTTAGGATTAGGAGGAGAATGGTGCCATTATGCTCAACAATAGTACAATCGAATCGAACAGAGCACTGCTCATCAGCTCCAATTGATGGACATTATCTTACTGGCACTCGGATAACTGACCATTCAGCTAGTCATTGAACCCAAGCCTAAATAGAAATTTACATCACAATTGGCTGCACTAAGACCCGGACAATATTCCAACTTGGACTGAGTAGCAAGTAACTTTGTACCATAAGCGCCAGGCAATGGCGATATCCAACGAGAGAGAATCCAACGATCTCATGCAGTCAATTGAATTTCCTTTGCCGAATTCCCCCACCCTTCCCCACTTTCAACATCCTGGAGGTTATTGTTGATCAGTTTAAAAGTTGTTTTTTATTTTTAGTCGCATGTAGGCTCACTGTGAAAATCCCCTAGTCACCACACTCCAGCGTCTGTTTGGGTACATTTTGAGGGCGCATTTTGCACAGCCAGCACTTTCAAACTCTAGGACGAAACCAGAGTACCCGGAGAAAATCTGTGCAGGCACTAGGAGAACATGCAGACTCCTCACCAGATAGTGACCCAACCTGGGAATCAAACCCAGGACCCTGGCTTTGAGGCAGCTACGAAGTCGAACTGGGCCAAAAGTACAAATATTCTATCTGCGACAGCAGTTCAGAAGGCTGGGAATTTTTGAGGCAAGTAACTCCAACACCTGACTTCCCAAATCTTGCCCACCAACCACAAGGCAGTGTGAGATTGGGTTATTCTCCACTTGCCTGGATAAAGGCAGCTCAACCAACACACAAGGAACTCAACACTGTCCAGGACAAAGCAGCCCGCTTGCCTGGTGTCCCATCTACTACCTTTTGAAACATTCACTCCCTCTACCACGGATACACTGTGGCAGCAGTGTACACCATCTACAAGATGCACTTCAGTAACTTAACCAGCATCTTTCATTAGCACTGTCCAAACCCACAACCTCCACAGAAAAGGTCTCATCAAATTGGAAGCTAGCAAATGGGACTCCTTCAGTTAAGAAGGAATGGTGACAGCCAGCAAGTTAGCTTAACATCTTTCATAGCGCAAGTGCTGAAATGTATTGTTGAGACTGTAGTGGGACACTGAGAACATTTCAGTGGAATCTGGCAGAGTTAACATGCTTTTGTGAAAGGGGAATCATGTTTATTGGAGCTGAGTCAGTAACTAGCAACATAGATAAAGGGGAACCAGTGCATTATCAGAAGGCATTTAACAATGTGCCACATCAAAGGTCACAATGCAAAATAATTCATGGTGCTAGTGTTAAAATATTAGCACTATTAGAATTGGAGAGAAGATTGGTTAACTAAAAGATAACATTAGGTAAAAATGGGTAATTCTTGAGTTAGGAACATAGGATAAGGAGTGGGCTATTTGGTCCTTAAAGCCTGCTTCACCACTCGATAAGATCATGGCTGATCTGGCTGTGGTTTCAGCTCCACTTACCTGTCTGTGCACATCACATTTCAGTCCCTTTTCTTGCCTAACAAAAATCTATCCAACTCAGCCTTTGAATGAATTCAAAGACCCAGCCTCTGCTATGAGGAAGAAAATTCCATACTCCAATGATACTTTGAGAGAAAACATTTCTTCTCATCTGCCTTAAAAGGGAGAAGACCTCCTTCTATTTTTGAACTCTATCCCCTAGCTGTTATATTCCTGAGGCTTGAGCCAGAGTTGTGGTACAAAAATGTATTCAGTCTTCAAAGTTACATGCTGGTATCACTTCTCTTGCCTTTTTCTTGCTTCCCCCAATGCCTACAGTTTTTTTTATAATTACTCTTCCGAGGCAGGTCTGAGTGTCAGTTCCTTACAGGGATTGGTTGCAATATGCCACAGTGGGGTGTTACCCCCACTGGGTGTATCTCTTCCACCTGCCCCACCCCCCCCCCCCCCTCAATCACATACAACCTATTGTGTTTTCGGTGATGCCAGTTACTGAGTGTTAGAAATTGTGTTGTTTTTTGACGTACTTTAGTACTACAGTTACAGACAATTTGCAGAACCTAGCAAGTCTTGTTTCAATGTTTGACCTACAACCTTTGGCAATGTGTCTAGACTGGAATCAAGTCTCGGCATGTAGCTCAGGAACTCTTTTAACATCAGCAATATAGTGTACACGTTGGTTCCTCTTCTGATTACGTGCAAGCAGTTTTATACATTAATAACTATCTACTCCTACATAGCTTTAGTCTCACCCACAAGAGGAAATATCCTTCTTGTATTCACCCTATAAATCCCCTCAGGATCTTGTGTGTTTTCAATAAGATCACCTTTCATTCTTCTAAACTCCAAGGAGAAATCTATCTACAGGCAGGGCTTTCCAGTAATCCAGTGAAACTTCTCCGAACTGCTTCTAAAACAACTATAACCGTTTTTTAAAAATGAGGTCAAAACTGCTCACGGTACTCCAAACGTGGGCTGGAGTCAGATCCACCAATGGCAAATGGCCCCTGCAATGTTTCCTGGTGGTGGGGTATATGGAACAATAAACCCTATTGACAATGGCTGGATCTAAAGATCCTTCTGCTGTTTGCCTCTTCCAGTGTAAAACTGGGTGCATGGAAAATCTTGCCTCTGGTTTCATTCCAGGCTCTGTACAGCTGCAGCAAAACAATCCTACATTATACTCCATTTCCTCTTAACATAACTTCCTAATTATTTGCATATTAACATTTTGCAATTTGTGTATCACGACACCCAGATCCCTCTTTACCACAAAGTTCTGCAAACTTTTTGCACATGCATAGCGATGAGAACAATCCTGGCATAACACACACTTGCTGCGTTAGATGTCATAGCCTTGAACCTGTGTATTTCCCCAGTTCCGCCCCAAATGGGTCCCTAATTCGAGCAATGAAAGCCAATTTGTTTCACAATGAACAATAAAGCAAACAAGATCATTTAGCCCACTGATCCCAGAAGCAATTCTTCTCTGGCATTTTAATAATGTGCCCTGTCACTCTACGTAGCAATCCAGACAAAAGCTGCAATTACAAATTTATAACAGATAATGGTGACAGATTGCAAAACTCGAGCTAATTTGAGGATGCAAGCCAGGTGCTATTGTGCACGCATTCATGAGGTGGCCCTGCCTTTGGAGTAACAAACAGAATGAAAATTAAAAACATACTTAACATTTTTCACCATAAGGAGCAAGTCACTCCCCTGACAAGAGACTCGGTCTTTCTGCTAAACTGAGCCTCTACGCGTGACATGACCCAGGCAACTCGACAGACATCCATCTAGCAAGCGGTAATTGGAAATGCTTTCCTCCTCGGAGTGCAGAATGAATGGCCAATAAATGGGAGGATAATAATTAGAACGCAGCAGCTATTTTATGGTTCATTTGAGGTAATTGCATCATTAGCACAACAGACCTGCTGGAAACAAAGCCTAAATATTTAGATCAGGAAAGAACTGTAGAATGCCTAGTTTGGGGTTGCAGAAGTTAACAAATGGACAGCAAAAAAAAAGTTGGCCTTTGGAGACCTTTTTATTGAATTGAATGTTATATTTGGAACTGAAAATGCTTCTGTGTGGGTAGCACAGTGGTTAGCACTGCTGTCTCTCAGTGCCAGGGACCTGGGTTCGATTCCTGACTTGGGTCACTGTGCGGAAATTGCACGTTCTCCTCGTGTCTGCGTGGGGTTTCTTCCCGGTGCACTGATTTCCTTCCACAGTCCGGAAAACGTGCTGGTTAGGTGCATTGGCCATGCTAAATTCTCCCTCAGTGTACCTCAACAGGCACCAGTGACTAGAGGGTTTTCACAGCAATTTAATTGCAGTGTTAGTGTTGTTTAAGTAGGCTTACATTAACAAATAAACTAAACTAGAAAGAACTTGCATTTCTATGTTTTCTTTATTTTGTATTCTTAGGATGTGGACATCACAGGCTAGGCCAACATTTGTTGCCCATTTCTAATGTGAATAGCTTGGCCATTTTAGAGTCTGAATTTACATGTAGGGCAGATCAGGCAAGGACGGTGGCACAATGGTTAGCACTTCTGCCTCAGAGTCAGGAACCTGGGTTCAATTCTGGCCTCAGATGACTGTCTGTCTGCATGGAGTTTGTACCTTCTCCCTATGTCTGCATGGGTTTCCTCTGTGCTTTGGTTTCCTCATGGTCCAAAGATGTGTGGGTTAGGTTTGGCCATGCTAAGTTGCACCTTGGTGCCCCAGTGTAGGTTAGAGGGATTAGTGGGGTAAATATGGGGGATTGTAGGAATAGGGCCTGGGGTGGGGTTGTTGTCAATGTAGACGCAAAAGGCCAAATGGCTGCCTGCTGCACTGTAGCGTTTCTATGGGAATGACATTGAATGTCAAAGGTGCGGGGGGGGGGTGGGGGGTTGCGAAATGTGGTGAGATTCTCTTGGTGAAGGTTGTTGCTCAGCACTTGTGTAGCACTAATGCAATGTAACTGAACTGGCCCTGGCCTATGTATGTGTAAAACTGCAAGCCAACTGGAAGATCCCTGTCAACCTCTTTAAATTGGCCTCAATTTAGTCTAATGAGTCACTTGGCTGATCCTGCATCTGCAAACATTTTGCCAGTGCCGTGGACAGGGTTGGGACGCCAGCATGCTGTCTGCTGTTGGTATTTTCAAACATTGGCCGCTTCCATTCCTGTACCACCTCCAACCCCACCAGTAGCCAGCAAGTTCAGCCGTATGTCTCAGTCAGTGTTAGTGCTCTGGCATCCAAATGAGAGCTGTGCTAATCTGGTTGTGGTTTGTGAGTGAGACTCCCTCAGAAGTGACCAATGGGGGTTCTTTCAAGAACAAGATGTGCTCAGTCATCACGGCTGGCCATGGACAACTGACGATAGAGGTTAACTGTGTCCTCACACCAGGAGAGAAATGACCCCCATAAGACCGGAGGAGCAGAATCAGGCCACTCGGCCCATCAAATCTGTTCTGCCATTCAATCATGGCTGCTATTTTTCTCATCCCTCATTCTCCTGCCTTTTCCCCATAATGGCTGATCCCCTTATTAATCACAAACCTATCTATCTCGATCTTAAAGACACTCAATAACCTGGCCTCCACTGCCTTCTGCAGCAAAGAGTTCCACGGATTCACCACTCTCTGGTTGAAGAAATTCCTCCTCATCTCTGTTTTAAAGGATTGTCTCTTTAGCCTGAAGTTGTCCTCTAGCTCCAGTTTTTCGTACTAGTGAAAACATCCTCTCCGCCTCCACTCTATCCAGGCCTCGCAGTATCCTGTAATTTTCAATAAATCCCCCCTCCTTTTATCCTTAACTCCATACTGACCCAGAATCCCCAACTGTTCCTCATGACAAGCTCTTCATTCCAGGGATCATTCTTGTGGACCTCCTCTGGACCTTTCCAAGGCCAGCACGTTCTTCCTTAGATACGGGGCCCAAAACTGTTCAGTACTCCAAATGGGGTTTGACCTGAACCTTATACAGCCTCAAGTACATCCTTCTCTTGTATTCTAACCCTCTCAACGTGAATGCTAAATTGCATTTGCCATACTAACTGATGACTGAACCTACATTTTAACCTCTTCTTGAACAAGGATTTTTAAGTCCCTTTTATGCTTTTGATTTCTTAAGCATTTCCTCATTTTAGAAAATAATCTGTGCCTTCATTCTTCCAAAGTGCATAACCTCATACTTTTCCACATTGTATTCCGTCTGCCCGCTCTCCTAACCTGTCCAAGTCCTTCTGCAGTCCCCTGCTCCCTCAGCACTACCTGTCCCTCTACTTATCTTTCGTATCATCTGGAAATTTAGCAATGGTGTCTTCAGCTCCTCCTTCCAAATCATTAATGTATATCATGAAAAGTTGTGGTCCCAGCACTGACCCCTGAGGCACACCACTAGTCACTGGCTGCCATCCTGAAAAAGACCCCTTTTTATCCCCAATCTGCCTGCTGCCAGTCAGCCAATCCTCTATCCATGCCAGGGACATACCTTTAACATCGTGGGCTCTTATTTAAATCATCTATGCTGCACCTTGTCAAAGGCCTTTTGGAAATCTAAATAAATCGTGTCCACTGGTTCTCCTTTATCTAACTTCCTTCTTACCTCAAAGGACTCTAACAAATTTCAGACATGACCTCCGCAAACTGCTGTGATCTCATCATTAATAATGGACTCTAAAATCTTGCCAATGACTGAAGTCAGGCTAACCGGCCTATAATTTCCTTTCTTAAACAGCAATGTTACATTAATTAGTTTCCAGTCCTCTGGTACCCTCCCTGCCTCCAGTGATTCCTGAAAGATCACCAGCAATGTCTCCACAATTTCCTCAGCTATCTCTTCTAGAATCCTGGTGTGTAGTCCATCCGGTCCAGGTTATTTATCCATCTTCAGACATTTCAATTTCCCCAGAACGTTCTTGTTGACGGCCATCACACTCACCTGTGCCTCCTGATTCTCCCTGGAGCTCTGGCATGCCACCACTGTCCTCTCCAAGCGAGCCAACACACTGACTGACAGCCTGATAATTACAGCTGAATCTAAGCCTTGTCAAGGAGACCCTGGGGAGCTGATGTTACTGGGGCTTAACTCCTGGGGACTATTTTTCTCTTAGTTAAAATATCTGAGACTTTACAAAACATTTCAAATTGTCATGTGGTCAAGGTCATTCATGTTTTCTCCAGAGATCAAGATGCAGCCTTGTCCATAATGAAAACACTTCAATTAGAGTATATTGATCATGTTGCACTCTGGTGTTTCAGTACACTGACATACAGTTGGGATTAAGTACACAGTTTAAGGGTGTTTTTACCCAGTTACTAGCCCCTTGGTCCACATTGACCAAATGGCCTTACACAATGACCTTTTCACAGTGGCTGCCCCAAGCTTGTGTGTCCCTCAGCACGTAGCCTTGGAATGTGCCAGTTTGCTTCACCCAGCTGAGGGCAATTCTAATTTTTGGGCAGACTGAAGACACTTTCGTTGAGTTGATGACCTTCCAACAGCAGTTGATTGTCTGTGTGCGTGCTTGTAGAGGGCAGAGTCCGGTGTCACAGGATGAATCTCGACCAAAGCCACTTTATCTATCTCTCGACTGTTTTTTGCGAAAGCTCATTCCACAAATGACTACCTCTTTTTCAGCCCACCCCCACCCCCATCACACCCACTTCTGAGACCAGCATGCAGTGGTGCAGGGACAGTATGTGCATGAAGTAACTGATGGGGAATGCCTTCTAGGTCTTGAGTTCTTGTTTGAACGTTTTGGCAATGAAACATTCTGCCAATGATATTGACAGTCTGCTTGAGGAACCGTCCATTTGGGATCCATCATCTCCTTTTCCCTCGGGAACTCAGACCAGAAGTCCATCAATTGTCTGTACGTAAAGTCAAAGATGCTTCTCTGATCAAATTTTTCCATGGGGGACTTCTGATACAAATGTTCCAACCATTTGGAGTTCTCCGTGGCAAAGTGGCCAGACACACTTCTTCCCAATACCAGGGACAGGTAGAACCTTCATGACATTTGGTATCTGCATATCCAGGATGCAGCCATGCACAAAAGGTGGCCATCAAGGTGAGGATGGCTTGGGTACATTTCTCCCTCCCTTACCCAGAGGTGTGGTGGTGTCCCTTCAAACACAATCCAGATGCACTTGAAGATGTCTTGGGTGACCTGCAGTGCAGGATCGGGGCATGGGCAGCAGGATGGCAATGGTTAGCACTGCTGCCTTACAGCACCAGGGACCCAGGTTTG
Source organism: Carcharhinus amblyrhynchos (assembly GCF_965287045.1). Taxonomy (NCBI): domain Eukaryota; kingdom Metazoa; phylum Chordata; class Chondrichthyes; order Carcharhiniformes; family Carcharhinidae; genus Carcharhinus; species Carcharhinus amblyrhynchos. The sequence continues at coordinate 10,171,868 of NC_137328.1, forward strand.
ATACATGGCTTGGGTCACTATCTGTGTGGAGTCTGCACGTTCTCCGTGTGTCTGTGTGAGTTTCCTCCAGGTGTTCTGGTTTCCTCCCAAAGTTCAAAGATGTGCAGGTTAGGTGGATTCACTGTGCTAAATTGACCCTTAGTGCCCAGGGATGGGTAGGTTAGAGGAATTAGTGGGGGAAATATGTGGGATTATGGGGATAGGGCCTGGTGAGATTGTTGTGCAGACTTGATGGGCTGAATGGCCATCATTGCACTGTAGGAATCCTATGATTCTAGTGTCATTTTTTAAAAAAATGATATTCACCAAAACAAGTGGACCCCACAAGGCTTACAAACCCCAAGTGAGACCAGCTACTATTCCACACAGGATAGTAGATAATGTAGAATAGCTTCACTGTGAAGGCATGTGATGTGGATTAACTTTTTTTTCAAAAGTATTTCAATCATTTTAGCAATCGAATTACAGGCTGAAAACTTAAATTATCAACAAAAGTAGCCAAATGAAATGGAATTTTTAAACTGAATTGGGAGCTAAGTCGGGGTAGCACACATTATATCATAGTGAGATCTTAACCATTTTAGGTTTGGCCTCTTTACATACCACAAATCAGCTGCTGGCTCAGAATGTGTACCCCCCCCCCCACCTCTCACCACTTGGTGTAACTAACCAGGAGAGAGAGGGATTGTCTGGTTCCCATTCTGGTCAGTCTTGGGGGAGACAGGTTACAGGGAGCCACCCCAGGTGTTGGGGAGGCCACACGCAAGCTGACAGATCAGCAAGATGTTTTCTAGTTCCAATCGGCCTTTTGGCTAAGATCAAGTGTAGTATCGACATGCTGCACTTGGTTGAAGTCATTAGGTTACATTTCAGCTTCATTTGAAGCAATTTTTTAAAGCGGCATCTCAGCCATTTGGCTAAGATGCAAATAAGATCAAGCCTTGGAGGAGGAGCTACACCTACTCCAGTCAGCTTGGATCATTTAGATCAAGCCCAAGACAGGAGGTGAGAGCCCTGTCTTGTCAGCTTGGATTGGGAATGTCCCAACTTGTTGGGACTCTGAATTGGGTTTAATTTGACTTGATTGGATTGGAATAAAGTTTTAAAAAAAAAAATTCCTGCTCCTCCGAGTGCTGTGCCATTTTAAATTAAAAGATGTCTTTCCCTCTTTAATGGTGGCCTCATTTTTCCTGCAGCTGGTGAGGCTGTTTAATACCTGGTACAGAATGTTAGAGTGGGCTCTTCCCTCCTGAAACTGAAACATTGTGATATGTGTTTTTCAGGAATTTCCCACAGGAATGGGGACACATTCTTAGATTCCTGCGCTCCCTGCTGGCAACAGTAAGAGGGTGCAATTGGTTTCTCCTCCAGAGAGGCAGTGTAGGGGGTTCTGTTATGACAGTTTGCATTCACGTCTGAAAGAACTCAACGGCCTTTATCAGCTCGTCCAGATAAGTCTGTCCGGGCTTTCCTGCTGGCTGTCGTTTAGGACCTCCATGATAGACTTTTGATTTAATTTATTATTGTCATAAGTATTACCATAGTGAAAAGTTTCTTGCACGCTATACAGATAAAGTATACTGCTCATGGAGAAGGAAAGGAGAGAGTATAGAATGTTACAGTCATAGCTAGGGTGTGGAGAAAGATCAACTCAGCACGAGGTAGGTCCCCTCAAAAGCAGGGAAGAGGCTGTTCTTGAGTGGGTTGGTATGTGATCTCAGACATTGCCACCTTTTTCCCAAGGGAAGAGAGAACGGTGAGTGTGTGTGGAGGCCTTAATTATGCTGGTTGCTTTGGGGCAGCAGGAATTGTAGAGCATCAACGGATGAGAGGCTGGTTTGTGTAATGGTTTGGGCTGCATTCATGACCTTTTGTAGTTTCTTGCTGTCTTGGGCACAGCAGGACCCATATCAAACTGATACAACCAGAGAATGTATTCTCTGGCACATCTGTAAAAGTTGGTGAGAATCGTAGCTGACATGCCAAATTTCCTTAGTCTTCTGAGAAAATGGAGGGCTTTCTTAACTATAATTTTGGCATAGGGAAACCAGGACAGTTTGATCTGGACACCTAAAAACTTGAAGCTCTCAATCCTTTCTAATTAGTCCCCATTGATGTAGACAGGGGCATGTTGTTTTTTTTTTACGCTCCCTGAAGTCTCTGACAATCTCCTTCATTTGGTTGACATTGAGGGAGAGATTACTGTCGGCTTCACCAGATTCTCTATCTCATTCCTGTACTCTGTCGTCTCATTGTTTGAGATGTGATCCACTGTGCTGGTGTCATCAGCAAACTTGAAAATCAAATTGGAGGTGAATTACCTACACAGGCAATAGGAAAGACTGGGAGGACATGTTGGCTTCAGGTTGTACGGTCCGGCATAGAAGAATTTGCAGATCCTCAATGTTAGACTGCAATGACTTTGGAGAGTTATCGTCTTCCTTCAGGCTGCTGATCACAGAGATTTCTGTGCCGTTTGGAAGAAGAAATGTGACCATATTTCACCCCACTCCAGGGAGCAGACTCTGGATGAGAAGATGACCTTGGAAGCCTCCAAGGCAAAGAGCGAGGCTTGCTGGTTCTTCACATCCTGGAGATCCTCCTTAACATCAACCCCCATCGACTGCAGTTGGAGTAGATTCTGCATGCTTTTCGGCAGTTGGGACATTTTCACATGTCTCTCCCGGCTCTTCTGAACCCCTGTATGAATGAAGAACGTTGTGATGATCCCCTTTTTGTTTCCCACCAGAGTGATGGAGACTCAAAGGGTTTCATGGTTCTCCAACCCTGGTAAACCCTTGAGTTCCTCAAGATATTCTGGGGTCAACAGTTTTACATTTAACTTCTAGGACCCCTTGCCCACTTTCTGGTTTTCCTCTAGGTGACAGCTAGGTGACAGTTGGTGGACCTGACCCATGAGGGCATGGGAGACAAACAGAAAATCAATTTTGGAGCAGACAGACCCATCTGGCTGTGACCACGCGTACCTACGCTGCACTCCATTTGCTGAAGATGTCATGAGCTTGGCACATTTTAACTTTCCAGCAGGAGTCTGGGCCTGGCATCCGGCTTGCTGTCAGCGCTGTTGTATCACCCAGCTGTGTTGTTGATGCAGTTGAAGACACCACCCCAGAATGATCTACCTGGAGTTAGTGAGCAGCAGCGGCAGCTGTTGAAAGATTGCTAGCCGTTCGGTCTTTAAGGCAGGAGCATACACTGATCAGCTTTAAAAGGGCAGTTTTTATACGTGACATCTGCTACGAGGAGGCTTCCTCCCACCACTTTAACTTTGGACATGAAGTTGCTTCCTTGCAACAGAATGCCTAGGCTGGAGGAACAGCAATAATTCCCTCCTGTCCAGATCAATGGCCCCAGGGGACCACACTCAACTAGAGCCTGTAACCGCTGAGGTGAGGCATCCCACACTCCTACAGGAACAGCAGGTTGGCCTTGACATTGGCCAGATAGGTTAGGTTGGTCGCCCAGTGGGGCATGGCACAATGGCTAGCACTGCCACCTCACAGTGCTAGGTACCCAGGTTCGATTCCCGGCTTGGGTCACTGGCTGTGTGGAGTTTGCACATTCTCCCTGTATCTGTGTATTTCCTCCAGGTGCTCTGGTTTCCTCCCACACTCCAAAGATGTCCCAGTTAGATGGTTTGGCCATGCTAAATTGCCCCAGGTGTTGGGGGGACAGTTAGGGTAGGCGCATGAGGTTATGCGGATAGGCTCAGGGTGAGATTGTGGTTGATGCACATTCAATGGGCCAAATGGTTGCCTCCTGCACTGTAGGATTCTATGAATCACTAAGTGTCTTTTAATATTTCGCACATTAATAGATGCAATTTTCAACATAATTTTTTAAGGTTTAACAGTTAGGCCAGAGTTTTTCAGTCAGCATGCTCAAGTTACTGCATACTTGTGCTAACAAAGCTCTGCAGGGCTGAGGAAGTAGTCCTACGTTGCCACAGGTCCCTGACCGCGACTGGGTGACCGGCAGTGTTTTGTAGCCCTCGGTTGGTGTCAGGGCTGCAGCCGATCTCCATCTTGGATGGTGCTGCTTTAGGTATCCTTGCTTGTGTTTCCTGGGGTTAGGGAAGCCTTGGTTGCGCTGCAGCTTCCTGCTGGCTGGATGTTCCCCATCAGTTTTGTTGGTGGTGCTCTGTGCCACCTTGGTGTAGGGCCTCTTGTTTCATTTGCCAACTTCTTCCTTGTCTGAAGAAGTATCACCACGGAGGCGCTAGCTGCGAGTGATTTTCCTTTTCCAGTTTTTCTTAGAGATTGAGTTCTACTAGGGTCCTTTGCAATCTCTGCCCTCCTGCTGCATGGGTCATCCTGCTGTGCCAGGGCATCCACCTTTGGTTTGGAAGCTTTGTGCGAGCTGCTTTTGCAGTTATTGGGCTTTTGTTGGGATGGATGTGTTAATGGGCTTTGTGCGCTATCCTCACACCAGATCTGGAGTTGGCTTCACCTGAGGGGCTTCTGAAAAGGCTATGCTTGAACCCAGTCTCAGGCTATTGTTTAAATGTTAATATCCCTTGATGTGATTCACAGGCTGTTGGTCCATGACCATTATTGAGGAAAGAAAAAAGATTTTTTTCCATTCTGTAGCTGTCCCAAAGTTCAAACTCAAACCATAATGCTGTGGGATTTTTGAATGTTCTACAGCAGTGCTAATAGGCATTTTGCTTAGGCTGGCTAAGTCAGAGCTCACTGGTGACATAAATTCATAAAAGATAGGAGCAGAATTAGGCTATTTGGCCCATTGAGTTTGGTCTGCCATTTGACCATGGCTCCTTATCCCCATTTTCCTGCCTTCTCCACATAACTCTTCAACCCATTACCAATTAAAAATCTGTTTTAACTCCTCCCCAGATTTACTCTGTCCTAGCATCCGCCACACTGTGGGGTGGCAAATTCCACAGATTCACAACCCTTTGGGAGAAGCAGTTTCTCCTCAACTCCTTATTAGGATAAGGCACAGCAAATTTAAAACAGTGACCTTTCTTCCCAGAATGCCCCAGAAGAGGAAGCATCCACTCCATGTCTACCTTATCTATCTTTTATCATCTTGTATACCTCAATTTGATCTCTCCTCATTCTTCTAACTTCCAGAGAGTATAGGCCTAATCTGTTCAATCTCTCTTCAACCGACAAACTGCTCATCTCTGGACTCAATCGAGTGAACCTCCTCTGAATTGCGTCCAACGTCACTACATCTTTCCTCAAATAAGGGGACCAAAACTCTGCATAATGCTCCAGGTGTTGTCTCAGCTATGCCTCTTCTGTTGCAACAATACTTTGTTACCTTTTTATATTCTATTTCTTCAGCTATAAATGCCAACCTTCCATTTGCTTTATTATCTGCTATACCTACATGCTAGTTTTCTGACTCACGAATGAGCTCACCCAGATCCCTCTGCACCGGAGCACCCCGAAGTCTTTCCCCTTTTAGAAGTCACCTTCCCACGTTTTTCTGACCAAAATGCATCCCTCCTATGCTTTAAGATTGCTAATCCTTAAACTAACCACAGTTGGTGGATGAAGAGATTAGATGAAGGCTGAAGATGCGATGTTAGGCCTGCTAAGTATATAATAACACATTCAACGTCATGCTCATCGTTTTGTGCCCTTCCTGGAGGCCTTGGAAGATCACAATCGTAAGTCTCACCAACACAAATCACGGTCTACAGGAGGAACTTTCCAAATTTTCTTCTCGAGTCAGCAGGAAAGTGAAAGCTCACCAGCTGCCTCACTGGGATTTTCACTATATTTTTAAACAACTTGTGAATCCCATGACGACATGCTGTCAGGGTGGGCTGATGACAGATTGGGGTGCCTTTGCCCACTAGGAAACTGCTAGGATACTATAGGACATGACCAGAATTTTGCCTCGTTGGGGCTGTACTTGTGTGCCCCCCTCGGGTTCTGTTTACCAGGACCCCATTGTATTCCCTGACCTTCCAGCCCACCACAAAGAGGTGGGGGGAGATTTATGTTTCAAAGTTTTTAGATTGTACAGCTTTTCATGGATTTTTAGTTCATGAAAGGCAATGCATAATTCCAAGCTCTTTTTTTTCCTCAAATGGAATATTTTACACTTGGAGGTTTATCTTTTACATGAAAGACCGAAGAATACAATTTTCAAATTCACGACCATATGGAAATAAGGTTGCCAGAACAACTGCCCACCAGACAAGTCTTGTGTCCAAGGAGAGTGTGTAGACTGGAATTGTCCAGCCCTTGTGCAGGCAGAATCTTCCAGCTCCATCAATGTGAACAGAATAGCTGGGGGAATGGAAAATCCAGCACCCAGTGTCTGATTTTTGTTCGCGCTTGTACACAGATGAGCAATAGATGGATGGTCATTGGAAATCTTGATTGTGCAGTACCCACTTGATACTGAAATGTTAGTTTTGATTTACACACTGGGCCTCCAACGTATGACCTTTGGGTGCAGTGGAGTTGGCGTGCTTGCACAGAACCCATGCTGACATTGCCAATGGTATGACCCACCTGACAGTACTATCAAGTGATAGAAATCCTGTTACAAAACAGGAGGTGATGCCTAATGGTATTATCGCTACCCTAATAATCCAGAAACTCGGCTAGTATTCTGGGGACCAGAGTTCAAATTCCACCACAGCAGATTGAATTTGAATTCAATAAAAGAAATCTGGAATTAAGAATCTATTGATGACTGTGAAACAATTGTTGGAAAAACCCACCTGGTTCATTAATGTCCTTTTAGGGGAGGAAATCTGCTGCCTTTACTTGGTCTGGCCTACATGTGACTCCAGAGCTGTAGCAATGAGGTTGACTCTCAATCATCCTTGGGAACTAGGGATGGGCAATAAATGCTGGCCAGTCATTCTCTTGCAACTCGGCCAACGTTGTCTACCTGATATGTTGCAGGAAAGGATGTCCCAAGGCAGATGCTATGACAATGGATGAATGAACACTGCTCGACAATCACCATGCAAGACTGTTCTCTTCCTGTTTGGGAACACTTCAGCAGTCACGTGCATTTGGCCAGGGCAGCCTTCACGATACAAGACAGTGCAGAATGGCTGAGCAGAGACTGATAGCCAAATTGCCAGCACATGAGGATGGCCTCAACCGGGATCTTGGGTTCATGTCACACTATCTGTAACCCCCTGGACTTGCAAAATCTCTCAACTTTCCTGCCTGGAAACAATACACATCTTTTTAACCTGTGTTTAATTCTCTCTCCACTCATTGTACCTTTTTAAGACTTCTTTAGCTGTAAAGACTCTCATTCCAATCATGTAAATTGAGTTTGCATCTTTATATGCCCAGTTTGTAATCAAAACTCCCACCCACCTGATGAAGGAACAGCCAGTTCCGAAAGCTAGTGGCCTTTGCTACAAATAAACCTGGTGTTGTGAGACTTCTTACAATCAGCTATGCCCATGTCCCATGATTTTTTTAAAATTTGGTTGCTTAAAAAAAACCATGTATTTGAACAATGGAATTTTGTACCTTTTTTGCAATTAACTATAGCCTAAATTTCATGCTTAATTCCAAAAGAGAAATTTGAGCTTAAACCATTCATGCAAATGGGCATTATTAACTGACTTTACTGACCAGGTTTGTCCTTTCTTAAATAGTGATGGACCTGGGGATATGTGGGCCTGGAAATCTTTCATTGTGATGCACAAGCAGTCTAGGAACAGGAGTAGGTCAGTCAGTCCCCTTGAGCTCTGCCAGACAATTAGCACCCAAGTAATTTATATCTTAACTCTGATTACTTGCCCTGCTTCCATGAAACCTAAGAACATAACTTGGGTTGACTTTTAAGTATTTTAAAAACCTTCCCCAGCCTCAACATTTTTTTGGGAGGAGCTGATTCTAGATTTGCATAATAGGGAGTGGGGGGGGGGTGGTGAGGGGTGAACTCTTCCTGCTGTTGCCCCGAATGACACAGTTCTAGCTTCCCCCGCAGAAGAACATACTTTCCCCTCATTCTCTCCTCCCCTAGCTATTCCTCAATGCAGCAGAAGGAGTGAACAAAAATGGCTACCACAAAGTATGGAAGTTGAGTTGTAGTTCTAGCTATGATTAAATATATAATTCACTTTGTTCTACAAGATTGAAGATGGTCACTTCAAGTAAAACACCATGGAGATCCTGGAACTTATGAAACTACAGTTAAAAGTTTAAAAAATGCCAGATGCTGATGGGGAAAAATTAATTTACAACAATTGTGGAAATTAAGATATAAAGAGCAACTCTGTCAAGAAATGGAAAATGTTTATTAGCAAACAAGGCTTTCAGTGGGGCCATGTTTGCATACTCAAGATAAGAGATTAATCTAACCTTGCATCAGTTTTGTAAACACTGCATTCCAGGGCTGGGACAAAGGATGAAAACAAAGACAAGTTACTGTGACAAATACCAAAAATATGTTGACGTATTACGCCTAATGAAGGAGAGTGTTTTTGGGTAAGAAAGCTATGATTGGACTGTGTATGCAAATGAAGGATTATCATTTGCTGTAATTGATTGTGACTACCAATTATCCATGAATCCGCAGAACACGAGTGAAAGTCACTCTCTTCTTGCTGGCCAAGTAATAAAAGCTAAAAGATTTGAGTACTCACTGTGCAGTATTTGGATTAATCAACAAAAATAGGTAAGCAATAATAGGCACCTGAGTGGTAGCATTCCAACACAATTGCCAGTTGGAGAGGTTGAAAATCAAACTTGCCAGCTTTCTACTGAATGTTGAAGTAAAAACGGTGCTGTAAAACAGAAGCACTTGTGGGGAGAGAGACAAGAAGTTAACACTTCAAATCCAATATGACTCTTCAGACCTCTCCGATCCTCTTGGGGTTGAAATTATAGGCAGTTATAGCTTACCCTCTGAGCCTGTAGTGTTCAATGGTATTGACCTGTATTTGATTGCTAGGTAACTAATCTATGTTCTGTGCTTAATTGGTTAAGCCTGGATGATGACTGAGCTTGAGTGAGCCTCAAGCTGTAGCATAGCAAGTTTGCTTATCTTTTGTTCCCGCAGCATTCAATGGTTTAATTGATCAGTAACTGATCCATGCTCACTGTGCTTAACTGGTTAAGCCTGGGTGATGACTCCAAACTTGAGTAAATACATTTGCTATAATCTAAACTCAAAGGATGTGTGCTTGGGTGGCTTGGTGGCACCGTGGTTAGCACTGCTGCCTCACAGCATCAGGGACCCAGGTCCAATTCCCAACTTGGGTCACTGTCTGTCTGTGTGGAGTTTGCACGTTCTCCCTGTTTTGTATGGGTTTCCTCCGGGTGCTCCAGTTTCCTCCCACAGTCCAAAACATGCGCGGGTTAGGCGAATTGGCCATGCTAAATTCTCCCTCAGTATAACCGAACAGGTGCTGGAGTATGGCGACTCAGGGGATTTCTACAGTACTTCATTGCAATGTGAATGTAAGCCCACTTGTGTCACTAATAAATAAGCTTCTCAAACATTTTTGAGATTGCATATATATTTGCAGTCATTGCAAATAAAACTTGCATGTTTAGAAGCTCTGAATATAAAATATGACACTGTGTACACAAAATCACCAGTTATTTGAAAATGGGACATGGCTGGAGGTGTTCTTAGGAGATTTCACCCAGCAAAACTGAAGGGTTATACTCCCTGCACCATCATAAACTCTGCTGTAGACCTTGTGGAAGTGGAACCAAGGACAAAGATACCCAAGGCAATTTTCTGGGATTGTGGACCTTAACAATTCTGCCACCCTGCTAAAGCTGATTCTATTTTTTTTTAAAATAGAGGCTGATTTTCCTCGGTTTGATTCAGACATTGGAGTGACCGTTGGTAAATGAGTTTATTGTCCCATCCACCAATTAGGAATGTCAGTAGACAGGGATTGTATTGCACAACCACACTTTTTTTTCCATACCCTCTTGCACAAATGGCCTCACCACCCTTTGCTTGCCAATTTTCTCCACTCTTTGAAGTGTTGCATTTTCAGGTACCTTTTACATCTGAGCCAAAGGAGAAAGTAATTTGTTAATAGGCTTAGTCTGAGGGTGCATCATTGAGGGCTACCTTTCTTTACAAAGCATCAGCATACACCCATTTCCAGAAGGAATACTAGATACTGATCAGGGCAAGCACATGATGCGTCCTTCACTAATTATTGCAGTCACTTGTAGAACATGCAAAAACATCCCAAACAAGATACTTGGGAATAATTCTGCCACTTCCTAGCCTTATAGATCAGGGGACAAATTCCAAGCCATTGGAATAATCCTGACATTTAAAATCCTGAAATGTCCTAGGACAAATAAATTAAGCTGTAGACAGCGAGTGAAAATATCAAAAGACAAGGTGAGGTGTGGAAATGTTAAGTCACAAAGACAGTAACTGGGAGAGGAAATAAAATCAATACATGGTAGTTTAAAAATGGAAAGAGAATGTGTCCTGAATGAATTTTGCATCAATCTTAGCAATGAGAGCTGGAGAGGCACAATATCTCCTAGGAGATGAGAAACTTCATCAAATGTTCCACAAGACATCTGGCATCATCCCCTGACTCTTTTTTTTCAGGAAGAAACTTCCTGCCAGTTGGACTCCTTTCCTAAGGGAAAACACAAAACAAACATTTTAAAATAAAAAGCTGACAGATTAACTAGAACAAAAGGAAATAACAAACTGCCAGAATCTCGAATAGAAACTTCCTGTTACATTGAACCGAATGCTACACAGATAATGAAGCAAGGATATGAATGTGTTGGGGAGGGTGCAGAAAAGTTTCTCACAGATAAGCGACTTCCAAGTTACACGGATAGATTTCTTTAAAGAGAAAAATCTTGGGGAAAAGATGTGATGAGGTATTCAAAATCATAAAACTTCTGGGCAGAGGGAAAGAAACATTTTTGACTGGCAGAAAGCAGAGGACACTAATTTAAGATGGGCAACATGAGGGAAAATGCTTTTGGTTGGGTTTTGGAATGCATTGAGTGGCTGGAGGCATATTCAAACAAGACCTTAAAGAGAGAATTGGATAATCACTTGAAACAAAAGAGAATGCAGAACTACGGGGAAAAAGCCACTAGATTGCCAACTTTCCAGGTCTGTAACATACAGGCTCACCAGTAGATATGTCCTTTGTCCCCTTCACCGTCAGGGCTGGATTACCTTAAGGTGCTGGGGACGTGGTTTGGAGCAGTAGGGGGGTGTGCCAACAATTGGGAAGAGTGCATTGCCAAAGCGAGGCAAAAATTGGGCACGTGGGAGCAACGCTCCCTCTCTACATCAGCAAAAACCTGGTCATCCAATGTGAGGTACTGTCTGTTTTGTTGTATGTGGCACAGGTCTGGCTTATCCCCAAATTCTGTACAGCAGCAGTGATCTAGACCATCTTCAATTTTATCTGGCGATCTAAGATCGTGTACGGAGGGAAACGATGCATAAATCTCTGGAGAAGGGAGGGAAAAATGTTCCCAACATCGCCTTCTTCCTGATGGCCATCTTCATGCACAGCTTATCAAGCTGTGCGTAGATCCTCTGTATGCTAACGCCAAGTGCCATACTGCTACAGAACGCTCCAAGTAGTTGGACCATACCGCAGCACCTGTCCTTTGTGAGGAAATTTTTCCAGAAATATTTTTGACCATCTGGTGATCAAGCAGTAGTCAACGCTTAATGTCCTCAAGGCCCTGAGGGAAAAGGAGATGGTGGATCCTGTTGGATAGTTCCCTGAGCACACTATCAGTGCCATCTGGCAGAATGCCTCATCACCAGAACTTACAAACAAGCACCAAAACCTGGCTTGGCTGGTGGTGAGAAGGGCACTTCCCGTCAGATCCTTCATGCACGCCTCAGGTCTCAGCACCACCGCACCTGCCTTTGAGCGGCTGTGGGGGCAATGAGATAGTCGCACGCCTCCTTGTGGAATGTGCCTTTGCAAAGAAGGTCTGGAGTGAGATGCAGTGGTATTTGTCGAGATTCATCCGAAGCAGTTCGGTGATGCAGGACTCTACACTCCAGGGACACACACTGAGACAAATCAACGGCTGCTGGAGGGTCATCAATTTGACGAAAGACGTTCTTTAGTCCACCCGAAAACTTGTTGACCTTCCAGTGCAAAGATTTGTCCTCTACCGAGTGCTGCAGACTGGCATGTTCCAAGGTCCAGGGCTATATGCTGAGGGACACTCAATCTTGGGGCAGCTATTGTGGAGGCACAATGGGGAAAGGCCACTGTTTAAAGTCCCTCAACGAAGACAGACTGAGGGGTCAGTAGCTCTTTAAAAAAAACCCTCGGACTATGTAACTGTGTGCAACTCTGTAAAGCAGCACACAGTGAAACGTGAGAAATGTATATAGATTGAAGAATTGAATTGTAATGAATATAATGTCTTGGAACTGAGCACCATAAAGTATTGTAAATGACTCTTTTTGCATTGTAATTATTGGAAAATGCTTCTGCAATGATTGATTTCAGTATTTATGAATGAAGAATATTTTTGAAATTAAACAGCCTTTTGGCTAAGATCGAGCATAGTTTTGCTGTGCTGTGCTTGGTTGAAGTTATGAGGTTACACCTGAGGCTTCATTTTGATGCAATTTTTTAAAGCAGCATCTCAGCCTCTTGACCAAGATGCAAATGAGATTAAGTCTTGGAGGTGGTGCATTGCCTGCTCCAATCAGCTTGGATCATGTAGATCAAGCCCAAGTCAGGAAGTGGCCAGCCCCCCTTGTCAGCTTGGAGTGGAAATGTCTCACTGGTTGAGACTTTGAATTGGATATCAACAAAAAACAGAGTTTGGGGGGGAAATGTCTACATGTCATATCCAGACTATACAGCCAAAGAAAGAAACATCCACTACATGAAGGCAAATGTGAGGTTAAAATGGGGAATCCAACAGTAGTCATTGCTTGGGACGTGATGCATTCCACTGTTTTAGCTTTTAGCTGAGGCATTAAACAAAAGCCTTTTGGCTAAGATCAAGTGTAGTATCGACATGCTGCACTTGGTTGAAGTCATTAGGTTACATTTCAGCTTCATTTGAAGCAATTTTTTAAAGCGGCATCTTGGCCATTTGGCTAAGTTGCAAATAAGATCAAGCCCTGGAGGAGGAGCTACACCTACTCCAGTCAGCTTGGATCATGTAGATCAAGCCCAAGACAGGAGGTGAGAGCCCTGTCTTGTCAGCTTGGATCGGGAATGTCCCAACTTGTTGGGACTCTGAATTCGGTTTAATTTGACTTGATTGGATTGGAATAAAGTTCAAAAAAAAATTTTTAAAAAAATTAAACAAAAGCCTTGCTTTCTTGCATTGATATATATTTTAAAATTCCCACAGGAGTGTTTCCTAATGAATGTTTGTTTATTCCTCTGCCTACATCATCACACGGATTGTCTGCATGGTCATTGCTGTTTATGGGATCTTGCTGTGTGGCACTTTTCCTACATGCCAACATTGACTATTTCAGATATATATAATTGGTTGTAAAGCACTCATGGAAGATTGCCTATTAAATGCAAGCTCTTGTTTTCTTAGTGCGGTGGGAGTAATGGATGACAAACTGAGCCACAATCCTCTTCCTGCGTAGTTGCTACTAAATTTCCTCAGATGTTCAACTGCATCTCCTCTGGTATTTTAGTTCCCTTGCAGTCAGCTAAGTAAATCCCTTGTGACATACTCTTTGACAGCGCTCGCAGCAGCGAAAAGTGATCAGAATAGCATGAAAGGATACTAATGCAATTGTCGTTCTTTGATTTTTTTTCTTTGAAAAGAGTCTTGCTGTCGGGGCTTCCTCTTTGGAGTGAATTACTTTGAAGTTTTCCTCTGCACAATGACTGAAGTGCTGCTGCCCATGGTTTGGTCCTGGGCCATTGCCCTAATATTGCAACCCAGCTAGTTAGGTAGCCATGCTATCTGTTAGCCAAATGAACACATTATAGCACTTTCTTCAGTGAGCCGAACACAACCATAATGGATCAATCCACAAGACAATTATTGCATCATTTAGCAGTCCAGATGGACATTGTTTTGAGTGTTCTGCTAACTGGATGGAACAGATGACCTGCTCACAGCAAAACATTGGCCAGGAGAAACAAGCAACAGCTAATCCATCAACAAATCTGGGTGAATTTGGAGACAATCATCGTGTTGCTGCAGCTGTTATTCTAAACAAGGGATCAATTATAAGACTGTCAGTTTAAATACTGAAATAAATCAGAAAAAGGCCCTTCAGCCCTTCACATCTGTGCCAGTCAAACACAAACCACCCAACTATTTTAATCCCATTTTCCAGCACTTGGTCCATAGTGCAATTCTCATGCTGTACATCTGGAGAGAAAGGACAGGCACATAATAGCAGTGCAATGTATAAGGAAAAACTTAATGAAAGTTTAGCATGGGCTAGCACGCATCGGAGGAAGTTATGTATTCCTATCATACCCAAGCTACCATATTGTCATGAATTACCCTGAATACATAATGGCTATTGGTGTAGCTATTAGCCTGCCTTCCAGCAGCTAGTCAAAATGCCTCTGTTAGGGCTATCAGTTCTGTCACTTGAGCTGACTTGGTTCCTGGGATTGGTTTCCCTTGAGTACAGTGTCTGTTCTAACCATGATCACCCATGCTGTATGTGGGGGCCCCCTCATGATATTTCCTAGATCCATCTACATATAATTCCATTGTATCTTCTCCTAATGGTGGTCCTGCTATCCTGCTGCTCTTGCCTTCATCAACTTCCTCTAAACAACTATGCTCCATACCTTCTCTAACTAGAATGCACAGTTAAGGCCAGAGTCCTTTTACTATTTGTATGTGCTTAGCTGTCGAGTAACACATTTTCCCCACTTTGCTTAGTGGCTGTCAGAAACTGCTCTTAATTTTCCTGCTTCTGGTAGCTACACTACGGAGTAAAGGAAATGGGGTATAACTTGTTCCAGAAGCATTACTGGTTCTGATGTCTCTATTGCCCGTGTGGTGCAGTCCAATGTGTTAGCGCGAGTGGGCGAAACGACCACTACGGACTCGGGGTGTAGTTCGATAACGGCTCAGCTTTATTTTCTTTTACATCGACGGAGGTGCAGTCAGGACATACAATCGGACTGTCCCGAAAGCATTCTAAAGGTCCATCGCGTCGGGCTATAATTATACCTGAACTTTGGAGCAGTATGCGATTCAAATGCTAATACTTTATTTACCGTATTCGACTTTAGCTATCCTGTCTCGCTGTTTCCAAGTGTTGGGACGATTGTTTTAAGTGTGTGTTAATCGTTCTTGTCTGGCTATTAATGGTCTAGAATCTCTGGGGTTTGAACAATGGGGGTGTGATTATTCCAGAAATTTGAGGGGCCAGGGATGCTTCCTTAGCTGTGCTAATCTTTAAGTGTCTTCATAGGTTGTTTGTTTGTTTTCAGAACTGCTGATTTTAGTGGGGTGGGGATGTGTTTTTAATTTAGTTCCTGTAGGTGCCATCCTGTCCAGCTTCCCTTGTGTGCTATCCCTCATTTGCATTCTAAAAGCATGCTCTTGCTTGCTAATCTGTGTCTGTTACTTTGTGATTTTTAGTGGAGAGGCTCAGTGTAATTTTTAGCCTGCTTCCATATTGTGTGCCCAATTTCATAAAATTTGTTGTCCGATAACAAATGTGTGTGTGGATCAGTGTAATCCTGCTACTATGGAACTCCTTTGAATAATACGCCACTGGCTGCATTCTGGCCCACCGCTGCTTTGTAGTGTCGTCCCTCATTGTGGCAATATATGGAAGGATTTGATCAGGGCTGGGGCAGCTATGAGGGCTCGCTTTATCTTTTCAAAGGCAGTGTCCTGTTCTGATCCCCACACTACTCATTCTCGAGACTGCTAGAATTGACCGGGTGTGGTGGGGAGGATAAAGCAAAAGTTGAGTGAGTTCTGAGTAGCTCTCGCGCTCAATGACCTCAGCGGTCACCTGACCCTGCTCTCTTCCCCTCCCCCCTTATGGTCTGATGTTGTTTTAGCATTTCAAGAAAGCTTTCTTTCTGCTGGGAATCTCTTTATCCCCTGTGTGGTGTTGTAGCCTAAGTATACAATCCTGTCCCAGCTATATCTTCCTAGGGTTGATCTTAAGACCAGCTGCTTGTGTGGTTGCTGAAGTCCAGGTGAGGGTGACTGTGGTCTCTTCCCTCTTCACCCCCCCCACTTCTCTCTGGATGATTCGCATGCGCTCTCTAAATGGATGTGGCATGCCTGCCCAAACCAACACAGGGACTTTGCCCTTAACAATAAGTAAGTGTTGTCATTAGTCAACCGTGGGCCTCCATCAATTAATCTAATTTATCCCAAAAAGGACCATTGTCATGTTGTTTCATAGGGGTTAGTTTGTTTAGAACCATAGCTTTTCCCCTGCTGTTTGAATCTGTTGCTCAGTGTTCTGCCGGTCCATGGCCTTCCTTTACAACTCGTAAAAGGGTTATAGGCTGTGGCTCGCCTTCCTGCTCCGTAAGGAACAGGAAATGGTACTCACGCCCGCAATGTCCACCCCAGAATATCCCTCCCTCTAAACTGTCCCATTTTGGCTTTGTTGTCACTGTCCTCAACTAGGTCTGGTGCTGTTGGCAGCACAGCTCCCCATCAATTGCTCCTGTCCACCTCCCGCACGCGTCTCTCAGCTGCTACCCTCGCTTCATGATGCTCTCTTCTTCCTTAGCTTTTCAATACAGCTGTTGCAACTCTAACTCCCTTCTCATACTTGTTTTTAGTTTGTCCCCTCCACCAGGCCTTCTGCTCGGCCATAGAAGCATCCAAATTGAATTGTTTTCCCCTCACTTCCTGAATCAATGTTATATTACGACCAACTAGTTTTGTACAATAGATCCCTCGGGTCCCCATTGTAAATCCCCTGTAACAGTGCCTGTTTTGTTACACCAGGCCATCTTGGTCACGTTTGCACACTCTTCTCGCAGGCTTTTAACCCCCCCCCGATTCTAACCTCTTCATGGAATCCTCCCTCACAGTAAACAAGACCCTTCAATTCTTTCTACCCATATTTTTCCCAGTGCGGCTCTCTACTCTGGCGGAATCCTCCTTTATGGCTCTACCTTCTTGCAGAATCTTCCTTCACAGTGGTGCCTCACTGTGAGTGAGACTCTTAATCCTTTGTGTTTTTCCCTAGCATTGGTTTTATGTGCAAACTCTGCTAAAACTTAAGTTTTCTCATCGATTCTACACCCAGGTACGCAGTATCACCTTCAATTTCCTTCAAGCTCTCACAGTCAGAACCTTCCTCCGTGTGGTTTTTTTTTTGTACCACAATTTACAGCCAGCCAACAACTAGTGTGGAATCACTCCCATAATTATGGATGGTAAAATAAACGTACTCGCCTAAATTGGAGCCACGTAGTCACCAGTCGTTTGGTATGGTAACCTGCTCGCAGTGCCAATTGTAGGAGGGAAATAAAATAAGTCGTACCTTGAAGACAGTGTCGCACTTCAAGAAAAGTTTTTATGCACGAGGGAGAGATGAACTTGGGCCTGAAATTCCAGGTTGCCTGTGAGTTCTCTCTACCTATCGTAGATTCATACAGGCTATTATACTTTGAGTCGCAAAGCTAATTCCTTGTTGGATACAAGATGGTTCTTTTAATCTCATCATGCAAATACATTGCTCAGTACATCCCTGCTAATCATTTCTCTGGACACTTCCTGTTTACCTGATTTATAATGTCGAAGTGTTGAATCTGCTCAACCAATTTACAACAATGTGTAAATTGTGCTCCCTTCTGCTGGGTGATCATGTCTTCCAGAAGACTAGGACCTCCCTAGACTGTATGGAACCTGGCTGTCTTAATGCTGGTTCTCCCATTGTTCTTATAACTCAAAGATCTCCTCATATTCTTAAAAGTTGATAGCATATGTTAATCATTACCTGTCAGCAGAGCAGGCCTCTAGCTATCTTTATTAACCCTTTCCTCTGCTGAGGCCTGGCTCTCTGGACTTGCTCTATGTAACCCTGCATGGATTACACTGAAATGAAACAAAATATGAATAGCTACAAGACATTATCCCTGATGTTGCCCTGCAACAGATCACACTGGGGAAGGGAAGGAACAAAGTGTTATCAATAACTCATTAGCAAACATTTGCACCGGATATTGTGCCTGCACCAAATGTTCAGTCGGTGTGGCCTCACATTACCGCCATTTACATCAACTCTACACAGCTGTGAACCTGGTCTCTGGGGCAGTCCAACATGCAAGGAGCACCAGGGAGCATGTGGGGATGCAGACAAGTGTAGCTTGGGGCTGAGGATCACTGTCACTGTCAGGTGGCATTTGGAGGGGGGGGTATGGGTCACTCAGAAGCATCACCTTCCCCGTATATTGAGTCGCCTCTTATTCTGAGGGGATGTGATGACTGCTGTTTGTAGCAGGTCCCCAGTAATTGATTTAAGTGAAGCTGTGACTGGTGAATTAGAGGGAGGCTACTGCAGCCACAGCATTATGGCCCTAAAATGCTTTTGTCGAAGAGGTTTGAGAGCCAGTCAGATTAGGCAAGGACCTTCACATTTCACTCCCGTTTCTCTCGCTGGAACTGGACGCTGCCAAATTTTGTCACATGCCCTCTTCTCAAATATTTTCTGCCCTTGTCACCTGAATCCAGTTGAGATGACGCAATGGGAAGCAGAACATCCCAGCCCGTGTCTTCACAATGTGTCCCTAAAATGCTTTACAGCCAATTAAATGCTTTCGTAGAAATACTGTCACTGCTGTAATGTAGAAAAGTGACCGACAATTTAGCACAGTGCAGCAACGGAATGACCAATTAACCTGCTTCACTGATCTTGAAAAGACAAGTATTGGGTCAGAAACTGGAGAGTGAACGCCCCTGAATTTTTTTTTCAAAATACTGACATAGGATCTTCAATGTCACCTAGGCAACATTGGTTAGATGGCCTTATCCAAAATAAAAAAACCCTTCCCAGGTCACCCCACGGCCTACTTCCGCTTTACCATTTAAAAAAAAACTTAGTTTTTTGCAGAGTTTCTCTTTTTTTCCTAAGGGGGAACAAAAAAGTCAATTCAGGTGTGGTCATGACTAAATCAAAGGGATTAGAATAATTCTGCACCAAACTAAACTAATTATTCCATTTCTGTTTTTAATCATAGATTAGACAAAACTATTTATGGAAGCCATGATTTATTGCCCATGAATTGGGACACTGAAAAGAATTTTCTTATGGTCTGTACAGACAAAACATACTGTTCATAGAGTTCATAGGGAGAAGGAACGGAGAGGGTGCAGAATGTAGTGATATAGCAAGGGTGTAGAGAAAGGCCAACTTAATATATGGTAGGTCCATTCAAAAGTCTGATGGCAGCTGGGGAGAAGCAACAGCGGAGTTGATTATCTCCAGGCTTTTGTCCATATCTCTCTTCTGATGGAAGAAGGTGAGAGAGTATGTCCAGTGTGCGCACGGTCCTTGATTATGCTGGCTGTTTTTTTCCCAGGCAGCGGGAAGTGTAGATGGAATGTAAACACTCTCATAACTAACAGCAATTGCCACTTACTGTGTCTGCAGGATTTGGTGGGTGGATTGATTGATTTGTCCAAGGGTCTATTTGCTTTACTTTCCAGCTGGCTCTTCTGCTTTTTAGTAATTTGCAAAGATAAAACCGATTTAGCTACTCATGCCATTAAAATTGGCAAGGCCTGCATTAAATTATAGCAGCCACCCCTAATTATTATGTGTAAAGAAATCCAATCGGGCTATGTTTTCATTTAAGAGAGAATTTAGCCCAGACGTGTCCACCTGCCTTCTAATAAGAAATTGCCAAAGTATATTTAAGGGTTTTTCAGACAATCAAATCAATCCAAATCTGGCAATAAAACAGTACCATGAAACTTCCAATGGGAGTCATTATGGGATACCATCTGCCTTTTAAATCAGGAAGGGGTTTGATATTTCTAAGCTTCCAAAGTTCATTAGTTCATGCCTTGCTGTACGTAATCAATACCAAAGATGTAGCAATATATTTCACAAGCTGAAATCCCATAAACAATCATACTCGGATGTTTTGAAGAACAAGCTTGACTGATGTATAAATATGACAGCTTGTGCTTCTCCCTTGGCCATTCCTATTAGAAATGAGGTTTTCTAGGTTGTGTGGAGAAAGTTTTTAAAATGCAGTTTAAATCCTACATGGTTACATGCACAACAAAATCAGAATACTACCCTCTTTATTCTCAGGCAATTAACAGATGGGCAGGACTTTTGGGATGCATTGGTGATGAATAGTAATCTCCTCTTGCAGTAATGCATGCTCGTATGAAACACTTCCCCTTAGTGTTCCCTTTACTATATCCTATCCTGGTAGGAGAAACTTTCTTCTGTGTAATCTATATGGAAATCCAATCACTGCAGTGGTGATGGCACTGGGCTCTTTCACCTTGCCCCCAATATAATTGTGTAGCGCCTGTGAATTGGTAAAGCATCGCACGGTATTTTGCAGGCGTATCAACTGACAAAATACCAAAACTAAGCAGTGGCCAAGATTTGGCAGCCCAATCAAATGTCCATCTGCTTTCGGCAGGACCAGGCTGAAGGTGGAGCTGGAAAACCCCACCCTGTGTATTTTTTTTTGGAGTTTGGCCAAAATGATGGGTTTTAATGAATGTCTGAAAGGGAGAGAGATGAAGGCTGAAATGTTTGAGGAAATTCCGGAGTTTCTAGCTTTGGGCAGCATTTTTAGCCCAGAAAATCATGGATGTGTAAAAGATTAGAACTAGCAGGGCATTAGGAGGTCACAGAGGCTTATGGAGCTGAAACCAGAAAAAGAGTGTGCTGGAAAATCTCAGCAGGTCTGGCAGCATCTGTAAGGAGAGAAAAGAGCTGACGTTTTGTGTCCAGATGACCCTTTGTCAAAGCTTATGGAACTGAAGGTGTTTCGGGATTCGTGAGGACGTGGCAGAATTAAAAACATGGGAGAGGGTTCAAGCCGAGGTGTTAAGCACACGATGCATTGAGATACTTCCTATGAATTTTAAAAGGGACACTCAATCTGTTTTGATGCTACAATTATAAGAACAGTTGATACATTAGGAAAATGTTTTGCTTAAATTGATGCTTGATATTACCACAAAATTATAGTCAGGATAATAACTTGTTGAATTTTCATAATCCAACATATTTTCCACCTTCTGGATCCATGTGTACGTTATTGAGGTTATCAGCGTCCCACCTATGGGTCCAGCAACTGAGATGTGGCAAGTTATTTTACCATTGGGAGGTGTAGGGGCTGGGGAGAGGTGGGTAAGAAGGGGGATTGTGGGTGGCGGTGTATTGGATAGCTCGGTCTGTCCTTGGATAATTCCCACGTGATCTGAAATATTGGCAATGGAATGGGCTGTAACACAAGATGAAAATAATTTCAGATGGGCTGACAATGTTTTGTTCGCCTCACTATCAGTGCTGACAAGTGGTCAGCACTGCTGCCCCTCAGTGCCAGAGATCTGGGTTCAATTCTGGCCTTGGGTGACTGTCTGTGGCGTTTTACATGCTCCCTGTGTCTGTGTGGATTTCTAACTCCAGTAAATCCCTCTTGCAGGATCTCCCTGCTCCTTCCCACATCATTTGTACCAATGTGGACAATGACATCTGTCTGATTACCCTCCCCTTTGTAGGATGATTTCTACCCACTCAGACATCCAGTACTCTGGCACCAGGGAGGCAGACTACCATCCTGGAGTCTCATTTGTGCCCACAGAACTGTCTGTGCCTGTAACTATTGAGTGTCCCACTATCATTGCTCTCTTATTCTCCCCCTTTCCTTTCTGAGCCACAGAGCCTGACTCCATGCCAGAGACTGGTCACTGTGGCTTACCCTAAGAAAAAAGTCATTCCCCCCCCCCTCCCCTCAGTATCCAAAATCATATACTTCCTTTGGAAGGGAACAACCACAGGGGATCACTGCACTGACTGCTTGCTTCCTCCCTCCCCTCTGCTGACTGTCACCCAGCTAGCTTCATTTTTAGGTGGTACCACTTCCTGATAACTGCTATCCATCATCCCCTCTGCCTCCCGAATGATCCGAAGTTCATCCAGTTCCAGCTCCAATTCCCTAAGGTGGCCTGTGAGGAGCTGGAGCTGGGTGCACCTCCCACAGGTGAAGTCAGCAGGGTCACCGAATGGTGTCCCTTACCTCCCATATCCTGCAAGAGAGCATTGAACTGCCCTAACTGTCATCCTCCCCACACAAACTCCTAACAAGATGATAAGAGTTAGGAAAAGAAAAGGAAGGCTTATCTGTTTGCATACCAGTGGTTAGAGGAGGAGGGTGGGTGGGAGACATTGAAACATGTAGTGTCTCAGGTTTTCTCACCGTTCAAATTTATTGGGGAAAACAAAATTACCCAGGGCTCCCCACAGCCGACTTCAGGTTTCCTGCTGCTCTGAAACAAAAACTCAAAAGTTAAAATCAAAAACTCAGCTTACCTTCCAGCTCTCCTCTCCAAAATCGCTCCCCTCTCTGCCAGCTCTGCTGGAAGAATGGCAAACCCTTCATTCCTGCGATCATTCTCGTCAACCTCCTGGTCCACCTCCAAGGCCAATACGTCCTTCCTTGGGTATGGGGCCCAAAACTTCTCTCTTTCAAATGGGGTCTGACAGAGCTTTATGCAGCCTCAATAGCACATCCCTGCTCTTGTATTCTAGCCCTCTAGAAATGAATAGATTCAGTACAATGTTAAAGAAAATTGGTGAGAGTGGGTCTCCTTGTTTCACACCCCTAATTTTTATTGGGGTAGTCTTGGTTTTGTTACCTTTGATTTAACCATTGTTACCTGTGTAGAGATCTTGAATCAGATCCACAAAGGCTCTTGGAAGTCATACACACTGTAATGCTTTCAGTAATTTGTGTCCCACAGGGTCAAATACCTTCGCCAAATCGTCAAAGACAACTGCGAGGTCGTCTTTGTTTCCTTCATGATGTTCTGTAGCGCGGCAATGTTCTCATAGCACTTGGGAGTCGCTGCTAAAAACCCTTTTTTGTCTCGGGTTGATATCAACAGTATCACTTAGCCTTTTCACTATAATCTTTGTGAAGGGGTGTAGCAGCACGGGACCTATCATTGGATGCCAGTTGTCAATACTTTTAAGGCATTCTTGATCCTCGTATTTGGGAATCGAGACTGTCCGACTCTGTTTCGTGGATTCTGTAACCGTTTTAGATTTCAACCAGAGGGTGAAGAGGCAGGGTATCTGTATCTTCCTTGTGGACGTCTTCGCTCTTACCATCCAGCCCAGGTGCACTGTCTGTCTTGATATCCTTGATGGCTTTAGTAACCCCCTCAGCCTCATGTGGCTTTGTTAACTCTCCATTATCCATCTTGCCTTTCTAAGTGGCACAATTACTGATATTTGCCTTGTCATTTTGATTGGAGAGTTTCTCAAGCTTGCCTGCAGCTCTGCCTTGGATAAGGGGCATGAAGCTGATGTGGGCAGATGGATATGATCTGTCAAGCAAGTTGGCTTCAATTAGTATACAGCAGTTGTGTTTCTCTGAAGAATTCTTTTGTGCTTCACCCATCGTCTTTTCATTCTGGAGTTGAAGCCCGTCTTCAGTCTTCCCTTGTCCTTCCTCTGCTTGCTTACCTGTGGACCCTTTTTCTTTGTCTTCCTCTCTGCTCATCAGAAGGTCAGTAATGCTTTCCATCAGCCCTATTCCCAGGCCAAGACTATTGGGGCTATTCCTCACATTCAGGAGCTCCTCGGCCTGGGTAAGTGGGTCATCCACATCCCGATGTTTAGAGACTGAGGCCGAGGGTTGTCTAACAAAGCCTGAGCGTGGGTCTGAGTCCACGATATCTGCCTCTTCTGGTTCTTGTTCAGATTCTGGGAATCCTTTCATGTGGACTTCTACTGCAGTGGTTTGGGCCCCCTTACATTTTTTTTACAATTTGCCTGCATTTATTTACTATCTGCTTTGTTCTTGGATGGTAAGACAGTTGCAATTTCCTTGTTGATATATCTGCAATAGGCAAACCATGCCTCAAACTCTTCACGTTGTGTTTCCTCCTTTTGTCCATTTGTAATTGCGCCTTCCTGGCTTGGCTCTAATTGGCATGGCTTCCTTCAGCGTTTGTCATTATGAAGAACAGGATGTCAATGTCTTGCTGCAAGAGCCCCCTCTTCATTGTGAAATTTAATTCACGTGTGCTGCACTGGTGTTCCTTGGTTATTAAGGGCCACTTCTCACCTCTTACACTTTAGGTAGTGGCAGGCGATGGAGTGGAACTCTCCAGATTTATTCTACATTGCGAACACATAGTCCGAATTGTCTTGATCTTATACACTGGATTGAGATGTTCATTAAATGAGCCAATCATTGGGAAGGATGGTGTCACAGGCCTTGCAGAACAATGCATCAGTAGCGTAATGGATGGTCACTTCCCTGTTTGGTCTCTGATTCAATAACCACTCTTTTTTTGTTGAGGAAGGCTACCCATCCTCAGTACCACTATCTTCTACGATTTCAGCGTTGTTTGCCGTAGTTCCTGCTCCTTTTTTGTTTTTGAGTTTTATTTATTGTAAAAGGTGCATGTTGGTATTAGTGTATCATCTGCTGGATGAGGTTCTTTTACAATAATTCCTACTTCTACTATCAGGAAAGCCGACTCTTGTGGTCTGGTACCTAAGCACACCTCGTAGTAGGGCCGATAGTATCGTCTAGGTCCCAAGATGATCTCTTCCGTTTGCGTGGAGGGCGATCTTGTAACTAGCTCCATAGAACTATATCCATTGTAACCCTGAGTTTTGTATTTTACACAGTGAGCGGTTACAGACTCTCATCTGAAGGGTGGTTCTTCGAGACGCTACCTAACTGGATGACTCCATTACAGCTGGATAATTTATTACTTTTAAGGGTAATACCGTCTCACAACAAGTATCTGATCTTTGCAGATCAATGGCCTTTGTTTTTTCTAAGCCGTTTAGTCTCTTGGTAGCAGGTTACCAGCGGGGCGATGAAGAGGCACAATTATCACTGTGGATGCCAAAACACCCACAGAGGTAACTACCCAGAGTTGGCTCTCTGCTGAGACCTGTCCATTTTAACACACTCAAAAAATGAGTGCCAATTTTGAGTCTTTACGTCGCTCATTGACATGATCACCCACCTCTAGCAAATCCACAGTCAAGGGACTGCTGATCTAAACTGAACAGATTTATAGGATCAAATTAAAGGACGGTTAAGCTACGCTGACATCCCAGAATCTAATTGGGCCTAATGAGCCAGGTATTCGATTTACCTAGTGCACAAAACTCCACCCCCAGGAAAGGGGATAAATTGGGTGGGAGTGATGGGCAAGCCAAATTAGGGAAAAGTGAATGTTAAAGTCTTTAATGGAATGATAAAAATAAAGTTAAAAATCAAATTGAAATATTGAAACTTAAAGAATTGTGTAGGTCCACAACATGCAATGCAGACCAGTCAATCCGAAATACAATTAGGCCAGCTTGCAACATGCAATGCAAACCAGCCAAACAAATTAGTGTCAATTTAGTGTTGCCAATCAGCAATTAACTGGGGGCCTGGAACCACGATATTTTGGATTTGTAATGGGTGCCAGGGATAAATGGCTAGAAAAGAACAACAGCCTGATGACGTTCCTGGGTATCGAGATATTTCAATCATTTGCCCAACGCATCTCAAGACTCACCTTGTCGTTAACATTGGAGTATTAGGTATGTTCAATGATAGATGAGAGACATTCCTAAGATCAACATTCTAGCTCTGTGCTTGTTTTGACTATTTGGCTTTCTAAGCCTTATGGAGACCATATGAACTTGTATGGAGGACTCCAATACCTGTTTGTTTGTATATTTGAATTGCTTGTTTTTGATATAAAATAGTATGCCTTTCCATCGTAGGTATTTTGGTCCCCATTGGTGGGGGTGCCACCACCAAGGAGCATCCACGCATCCAGTTGTGCGTTGGTGGCTTTGGGACATCATGCACGCAATGCCAGTGCTCTTGGAAGGGCTTCGCTATTGTGTCACACGTAACACTATGGAGGTGTTTCTGTAGTTGTAATGTACTCCAACACATGGGCATTGTAACCATCTCCATTTGTCAAATTCCCAATCCCTCCATCCAGCATACGCATTCAGTGGCTTCTTGGGACCTGCTTCCTCATCCCCAAGAATTGGCATTACCGCCCTGATCACACCCATTGACTCGGTGATATCATTGTTTCCCTCATCAGCATCAGGCAGAAAATCCTCTATTTCCCTCAAGACGTTGAGAGATCTCACTTCT
This sequence comes from Carcharhinus amblyrhynchos, assembly GCF_965287045.1. NCBI lineage: Eukaryota > Metazoa > Chordata > Chondrichthyes > Carcharhiniformes > Carcharhinidae > Carcharhinus > Carcharhinus amblyrhynchos. The sequence goes on from NC_137328.1 coordinate 10,198,155, forward strand.
TGGATGTTATTGCCGATGTTCTGCTCACAATACTGAAAGGAAGCACAAATGATTCGATCAGTGGAAGCAGATAATGATTCCCATTTACAGATGGTGTCTGTACTTCAAGTTTGGGAATCCCCAAGCCTCCATTCCTCATACAGGAATAGAGGATGCCATCTGTTATATGCGCAGGGTGGGGGGGCGGGGTAGCATGGAGAGAGGTGTAGGAATTGCTTGATGGCATTGTGGATGATTTGGTCTAACTTGATCGTGTTCTGTGATGCCTCAAAGGATCAAGTGAAACGATGTGTCTGTATTGATGTAAGCTTTGCGTTATATGAAAGGACTGTAGAGGTTGTATTCTCTTTACAGTAGAGAAGATTGAGGTATTTGGATAATGTGCAAGTGAAGCTACCAAGTTAAGATGGTCTAAGACGGATTTTTTTTTAACTTGGCTTCAGGATATTTCTCAGCTGGGTTTTGCTACTCCACAGCGTCAGTGTTTACTGTGATGTCTCATTAGTGAATATCAATACTGTTATGGCTTTTGCGTTACTATTAAACATTACTTATGGCTATTCTTGCCGAGGGAGTCTCTTTCTTTTCACATCTTCCTGTGGAGTTTGTTACGGCTCATCAAACTCTGCTTCATTCGGGTCAGCTCAAAGGATTAGTTTCTGCTCTTGCCTGGCTATGCCTGAGAATTTCCTTCCTAATTGTCGACCGCTTCACAACAAGTGGCCTGATTCAGAAATATCTCCCTACATCAGCTATCCATGCAAGTGCTGGGAAATTTATGTAGTATCTGCAAATAAGCATGTACTAATTGCAAGGCTTGGCGAACACCCAGTGCAATTACAATGAAATATAGTGGTTTTTGTATACAGGCTACATTCACACACTGATTACACTTCTTGCTCTAGGATCCGTGCTGGTCGCAACATCCTTTGGTGTGCATTAAGATCTCCATGCCTGCTCCCCATTGGGTGATGCCTTACAGGGGCCACCTACTACATCCCTCCCCCCCCGGGCCCCTTTTATTATACAATTAGCACTGCAAAATACTTAACAGTTTATCAAAAACTCAGTCTGTTGGGTTTTTCTTTGGGAGTGACGTAGCTCAACTGTTTGAGGTTTGACTCTTGAGTTAGCTTCTGGTGAGTTTCCTTCCTGGAAGTCTCCTCTCACATGCTCCTCTTTCATTGGGAGCAGCACTATGTTCTGCCATTGGCTGATCAGTCATTTTAGCCCCTGGAAAAACACAATGGTGCCAGAAAGCAGTGTTTTTATCAGGCATTAGCACTGGCTCTTATGATGGCTCCCACCACTTCAAATGATCTATTTTAAGGGGTAATTGTCTATAGGTCACCAGAAGTGTGCAAACTGCCATCTATCTAGTGATGCTCATGGCAGGAGGGAACTTTCAGTGTGAACCCAGGAGTTGGTGGGACTTGACATGTATCAGTATTGAGCTTGTCTGTATGTGGTTTTAAATATACTTCAATAAATCACTGCTATGATTCTCAAGGCTTCCTCAAGGGATACCTTGTATTATAAAATTCCCCATGTTCCAGCAACCTGGCCCCATCTTCAATCTCTTCAAACCTGTAGCCCCCAATTCCAATCTTCCTTTCAATTTGATTACTCTTCCCTATGATCTTCATGATGTTCCCCATCTCTGTGACCCTGAACTCTCAATATTTGCTCTGACCCATGATCTGCCCTCTGATGATCTCTCAAAGCAGGGAGTCATGAGGATCTCTCCAGGGCCATGAAGGTAATGTGCATGAGTCACAAAAACCCAGCTTGCAGGTGCAGCAGGTGGTCAGGAAGGCGAATGGGATGCTGGCCTTCATAGCGAGGAGGATTGAATATAAAAGTAGGGAGGTCTTGCTGCAGCTGTATAGGGCATTGGTGAGGCCGCAGCTGGAGTACTGTGTGCAGTTTTGGGCGCCGTACTTACGCAAGGATATTTTGGCTTTGGAGGGAGTGCAGAGGAGGTTTACTAGGCTGATACCGGAGTTGAGGGGGTTGAGCTATGAGGAGAGGCTGAATAAACTGGGCTTGTACTCGTTAGAGTTTAGAAGAATGAGGGGAGATCTCATTGAGACGTATAAGATGATGAATGGGATGGATAGGATAGAGGTGGGGAGACTCTTCCCGCTCAAAGGACAGTAGGACTAGAGGGCACAGCCTCAAGATAAAAGGGGGGCGGTTTAGAACGGAGTTGAGGAGGAACTTCTTCACTCAAAGGGTGGTGAATCTCTGGAATTCTCTGCCCGTTGAAGTGGTGGAGGCTGCCTCACTAAATATTTTTAAGATGCGGGTTGATGGGTTTTTGATAGGAGAGGGGATTAAGGGTTATGGGGAGAGGGCGGGAAAGTGGAACTGAGCCACGACAGATCAGCCATGATCTTATTGAATGGCGGGGCAGGCTCGAAGGGCTGGATGGCCTACTCCTGCTCCTATTTCTTATGTTCTTATAGCTCCTGGAAAAGAGGGGTGATAGCCCTGGCACAAGCTGGCAGTGCAGGTTGGGTTAGTCATGATGTAATATTATGGCGAAATAATTTCCTTTGTTGAAGGACTCCCAAACAGCTTGAATCTAAAGTGTCTGATTCTAACGTTATGTTAGAAAACATGTCATATAATCAGGAAGATTCTCTTCAGAAAGTTGTTGAATCTATTGGAAAACTCATAACCAATATAATTCTCTAATGAAGTTATTGTGGGATATGACAGTAAGGTGAGTTAAGATGCAGATCATTCATTAACTGATAGGTGGAATAGGGTCAGGAGCTGAATGGGCTACCTGGGTTGCTAATATCCTAATTGAATGGAGGAATTTGAATCAAAGACAGACTGATCTACTTGAAGTAATGCTCAGCCATGACCTAGCTGAATGGTAAAAGACAAACAAGGGGCTGAATGGCCTGCTTCTGTTGCTGTAAATGTAAACAACTACTTAACATCAACAGTGGGAGGCAAAGAATCACATTGCTGTCAATTGCCATCGCTTCCTGCTCTTTGAGGTATGATCACAGGGAAGCTTAAAATCGAGCACATTAATTCATTGCGCCCTAAATGAAGCTCAAGGGTTTGCTAAAAGTGTGATCTCTTTTAACAGAGGTTAAGTTGTGACGCACCCACGCACAATGCATACCACAGAGAGATCAGACAGCACAATGGATTTATAACCTTGATAAATACGAGACTGGAGGCAGTACAAATGACATGGAACTGCACTATCTAGGTCAACTAGAAGATCTGAATTGGTTCACATTGTGAAGGGAGCAATGGTTACATCAACCAGTAAACTCAATGGCAAGTTATGGACCAAAAAAAGTTTGCATAAGCATGGTTATCTTATTGTAATTTGTGAAGGGCATAAAATCAGTATTACTACTGCACAGGAGTGTACATTAGTTGTGTTTGTCACAGGTCAATCTGACATCAGTGCTTGTAAGTAGCCAGTCCCTGGAGCCTGATTTTTGATGATCAGCCCTTGACTCAAGTGCACCCTTGAGACTTAACCCTAGTCTCAGATCACCCCTTGAGTTCCTGGCTGACACAGTACACTACATCTGCAATTGTGGTGCTTATGCCCAGTTCTGTATTCAGCTACTTGTTGGATCTCGCATGGCATTTTTATGGTAGTTGGGTGTATAGCCTGATTTCTGATGAATATTTAATCCCACTCTTGGATTCCTCCTTGGAGGAGTCTCTGACACATCCTGTCACTACTTGTGAGTTTGATGTTCGTGCCCTGTTCTGTAGCTATTTTCAGCTACTTAATGTCGGCAGACCCTCCACAGCAATGCTCGTGAGTGTGCAAGTCAATTTTTTTGTGAAGGGTAGCTCAGATCTGAATTATTATGAGAAAAGTTTTAGGCAGTCACTACCATTGTGGAGAAGGAGCGCCTCAATAGATATTGTCTATTTGGAGTTCTAAAGGGATTTTGTGGTTTCTGTAAATGATACAGTCAGTGGAATTGGAGGTAACCTTGTGACATATGTTGGTAATTGATTTGGCGATAAGCTGAGTGTTGTGATAGAGAATTTTCTTTGGCAGGATGTGACACATGCCATTTCCAGGAAGCTGCTGGGATCGCCACTTTTTTTCACAATATTTCCCTATCGGAGATGAAGGAATTGAGTGCCAGGAATCCCAAGTTTACAGATAACACTGAGATAAGCCGGCAGAGTGATTGGTGTAGGTGGGTGCAGAAAATTAATGGGCAAAACAGTGGCAGATGGAGTTCAATGTGGGAAAGTGCAAAGCCACCCGCTTTGAGCTGGAGAGAGAAAGAGGGAGAGGTCAAAATATTTTCTAAATGGTGAGAAGCTTTAAACAGATTTGATTTTGGGGAGAGAAAAATAAAACCTGGAAAAAGCCAAATAATGTCTAGCTTGCATCTCAAAGCAGTGGAAAGACAAACGTTTTAAGCATTGCTGTGATTGTACAATGCTCTGGTTTGGGTTGCATCTGGAGCATTGCAGTCAGCTCCCTTCCTGCATCTCAGGAAGGATATATTGGTCCTGGAGCAGGATTTAGCATTGATTTCCCAGAGCAATACTTGGCAGCTAGAGGGTTAAAATATGAAGACATGTTGTATGGAGTAAGTTTTATAGTATTCCTGATTTGATTTTAACCATGGTGCTTGAGGTTTAATCATGATATGATGTTCTGATAATATGATGGATTCGACAGGGAGAAATGTATTTCTTTTGGTAAGAGTGCCCAGAACGATGGACATATTCTTAAAATCAGAGCTAAGTTGTTCAAGGATGATGTCAGGAAGTATTTCAGCACTGTCCTGGAAATCAAGAACATTCCACCCTCAAGACTTTTTTTAGCTAGATTAATTGTAAACTTTCTTTTAAAATTAGGATGTTATGAAAACAAAAGTGGGTGGATTGAAATAAGACCCTCATCAATCATGTGGTAATGGAACAGCTGAAAAGGCTTCAGTTGCTGACTAAACTGATCCTGTTCCAATGTCCATAACTTTGTCAAGGGATATGGGGTAAGTCACCCTGTAGCCTAAAATAAGCCCAAAAGTTTGGTGATGCGTGTTTAAGGGGACTGTTTCAAAGTTCAGTTTTTTTTTTCAAGCAGTTGGTGTGTCAGGAAACTCATACTGGGGAGGCAGGATAACAACTCAATTTTAGCCATGTGGTGCTTATTTAGGAGAGGGCTAATGGACTTTACAAAAGAATGGTTCCCTGGGTTTTTGAATTAAAGAAATAGAAGGTGAGCTTTAGGTATGCAGAGCCATGTGATACTGTGGTTAAAGGGAGGATCTAGTTATGTAGCAGAGAGAAACAGCTTTGTAAAGAGTTTCTGGCTGAAGTTTGTTGAAAGGCAGCTCCGAAGGTCGAAGTCGTGCTGAAAGCCTCAAGGCTGTTAATTGATAGCAAGGGTTTGCTAATGGTATTTAAAGGACATTTTGAGTCGCTTAAGGAATGTTGCTTATTTGGAACAGAAATTGAGATTAATTTCAGAATTAGAGTTGTTTCCTTGCAATTTTTGATTATTTAGCTATTAAGATGCCTAACAAAATTAAGCAAATTTAAACTTATGAATAAAACTCTTCTTAATTTGTCAGTAGCATTACTCCTTGAGTGAAACATCTTATCCTCACACTAAAAGGAAAAATGCTAGAAAATCTCAGCAGGTCTGGCAGCATCTGTAAGGAGAAAAAAGGGCTGACGTTTGAGTCCAGATGACCCTTTGTCAAAGCTTAAAGGCCTAGAAAGTAGATTTTTTTTTGTTTCAAAAATATATTTCATTCATTTAAAAAAAAACTCAAGCCATTGCAAAATGACACATCTGATAATTACAAGCAGTACAAAAAAGACCAGTCATTTTTATAATGTTAAACAAAGCTTTGTTACAAGACATTACATTCATTACATTTCAGTTCTTTATATACATTCATCAGATTTCACTATGTGCTGTTGTTTTTTTTTCAAATTAGCACAGTTACGTAGGCTGAGGGTGTTCTACAGTTGCCGAGCCCTCAATATGCCTCAGTTGAAAGGCTTTAAACAGTAGCCTTTCCCCAATGTGCCTTTGCGGCAGCTGCCCCAAGCTTGAGGGCATCCCTCAGCACGTAATCCTGGACCTTTTGAATGTGCCAGTCTGCAACACTCGGTCAAGAACAGATCTTTGCACTGGAAGGTCAACAAGTTTCAGGCAGACTAAAGTGTGTCCTTCAAGTTGACCCTCCAGCAGCAGTTGGTATTTGTCTCTGTGCTCTATGGGCTGTTTTCAGGGATGCACACTGAGTCCTGCATCACTGAGCTGCTCGGGATGAACCTCGACGAATACCACTGCATCTCACGCCAGACTTCCTTTACAAAGGCACATTCCATAAGGAGGTGTGTGACCGTCTCATCACCCCCACAGCCACTTTGAGGGCAGCGTGTGGTGATGTTGAGACCCCGAGCGTGCATAAAGGACCTGACAGGGAGTGCCCTTCTCACCACCAGCCAAGCCAGATCTTGGTGCTTGTTTGTGAATTTTGGTGATGAGGCGTTCTGCCAGATGACACTGACAGTCTGCTCAGGGAACCATCTGACGGAATCCACCATCTCCTTTTCCTCAGCGCCTCGAGGACATTGGGCGCTGACCACTGCTTGATCGCCGTGTGGTCAAAGGTGTATTTCTGGAAAAATTTCTCCATGAAGGACAAGTGCTGCGATACGGTCCAACTACTTGGAGCATTCCACTGTAGTGTGGCCAGAACCATCCACCAACACTTGGGATAGGTAAAACCTCAAAGTAGTGGCACTTAGTGTTAGCGTACCGAGGATTTACACACATCTTGATAGCCACCTTTATGTGCAGCTGTATCAAACTGAGGGCAGCGTTGGCAACATTTTTCCTTCTCTTTTTCTAGAGATTTGTGCCTGGCTTCCCTCTGGGCACAATCACCTTTGATTTCCACATAAATTTGAAGATGGTCTGGATGACTGCTGCTGTGCAGGATTTGGGGATAGGCCAGACCTGTGCTACATACAATAAAATGGACAGTACCTCACACCAGATGACCAGGTTTTTTTTCCAGTGATAGGCAGTGTTGCTCCCACAAGCCCAATTTTTGCCTTACTTTGGCAATACGCTATTCACAGTTTTTGGTGCATGCCTCTGCCACTCCAAACCATATCCCCAGCACCTGAAGGTAGTCTGCCCTGATGGTGAAGGGGGCAAAGGATCTGTCAGCCCAGTTCCCAAAGATCAAGGCCTCACCCTTTTTCCCCAGTTGACTTTGGCTCCCGAGGCCAGCTTGAACTGCTCACAGACTTGGAGGAGCCTGTGAACAGACAACGGGTCCGTGTAGAAGACAGCCATGTCATCTATGTACAGGAAGGCTTTGACCTGCGTGCCTCTGTTTCCTGGGATGGAACCCCTTTAATGCCTGGGTCCTTTCTGATGGACTCGGCAAAGGGTTCAATGCAACACACAAAAAAGACAGACACAGGAGAGAGGGCAGCCCTGCCCATCTGATTCATAAGAACATAAAGAGGAGCAGGAGTAGGCCATCTAGCCCTTCGAGCCTGCCCTGCCATTCAATAAGATCATGGCTGATCTGTCGTGGCTCAGTTCCACTTTCCCGCCCTCTCCCCATAACCCTTAATCCCCTCTCTTATCAAAAACCCATCAACCCGTGTCTTAAAAATATTTAGCGAGGCAGCCTCCACCACTTCAACGGGCAGAGAATTCGAGATTCACCACCCTTTGAGTGAAGAAGTTTCTCCTCAACTTCGTTCTAAACTGCCCCCCCCTTTATCTTGAGGCTGTGCCCCCTAGTCCTACTGTCCTTTCTGAGCGGGAAGAGTCTCTCCACCTCTATCCTATCCATCCCATTCATCATCTTATATGTCTCAATGAGATCTCCCCTCATTCTTCTAAACTCTAACGAGTACAAGCCTAGTTTATTCAGCCTCTCCTCATAGCTCAACCCCCTCAACTCTGGTATCAACCTAGTAAACCTCCTCTGCACTCCCTCCAAGGCCAAAATATCCTTGCGTGAGTACGGCGACCAAAACTGCACACAGTACTCCAGCTGCGGCCTCACCAATGCCCTATACAGCTGCAGCAAGACCTCCCTACTTTTATATTCAATCCCCCTCGCTATGAAGGCCAGCATCCCATTCGCCTTCCTGACCACCTGCTGCACCTGCAGGCTGGGTTTTTGCGACTCATGCACGAGGACCCCGAGGTCCCTCTGCACCGTCGCCTGCTGCAGTTTTTCGCCACGTAAGTAATTCCCACCGATTGAAACTGTGCTACTGATGTCTGTGTAGAGCAGTTGGATCCAGTTATGGATTTCCTCTCCAAAGCTCATTTTTGGAGAGCACATCCATCATGCAACTGTGCAATATTCTGTCAAAAGCCTTCTCCTGGTCTAGGCTGATGATGTAGGTATCCACCTGCCTGTCCTGCACGTAGGCGATCATATCCCTGAGTAGCGTGAGGCTATCAGATCTTTGAGTACAGCACAGGGTTGATCAGGATGGATCACTGGCCCCAGAGCAGACTTGACCCAGTTGGCGATGACCTTGGCTAGAATTTTATAGTCCAGGTTCAATAATGAAATGGGTCGCCAATTTCGAATTTCTTCCCTTCCTCCTCTGCTTTGTAGATGAGGGTAATGGTGCCTTTCCTCATGGAATCTGACATGCTGACTTCCAAAAGCATAATCCCGTAAACTTCCAGCAGGTCCAGGCCCATCAACTCCCACAACGCTGAGTAAAACTCAGCTGGTGAGCTGCCATTCACAGGAATTTTTACACGTCTGAAAGGACGCGACAGCTTTTGTCAGCTCATCCAGAGATAACGGTCTATCCAAGCTCTCCCGCTCGCCGTCGTCTAAGACCTCCGTGATAAACGACAGGGGAGATTGAGAGGCTGTGCTGTCTGTTGGCTTCAGGTTGTACAGTCCGGCATAGAAGGATTTGCAGATCCTCAGAATGTCAGGCTGCAATGACTTTACAGAGACATCATCTTCCTTCAGGCTGCTGATCACTGAGATCTGTGCACCTTTTGGACAAAGAAACGCAAGCACGTTGCATCCTGCTCCATGGAGCAGACCCTGGATCGGAGGATGAACTTGAAGGCCTCTGAGGCAAAAAAGCAAGGCAATGCTGCCTCTTCACCTCCTGGAGAGCCTCCCTGATATCACCCCCATCGACTGCAGTTGGAGCAGATTCTGCATGCTTTTCTGGAGTCGGAACATTTCCCCCGTCTCTCCCTGGCCTTCTGAACGCCTTTGCGGATGAAGAATCTTTTTTGATATCCTTTTTTGATAGAGTCTCCATCATTCTGGTGGGAAACAAAACAGGGTGTCACAATTCTCCAGGTTCCTGGAGGTTCTCTGGGGTCAACAGTTTTACCTTTAGCTTCCAGAACCCCCTGTCCACTTCCTGGTTTTCCTCGAGCTGACGGTTGGCCAGCAGGAGGCAGTAGTCAGGAAAGAATACTGGCTTGACGTCGGGCGGACCTGAACCGTGAGCTCGCGGGATACAAACGTGAAGTCAATCCTGGAGCAGACAGACCCGTAAATCTACACTGTGCTCCGTCTGCTGGGTTGCTGAAGACATCATGCAGCTTTGGCATCTTTGTTTCCAGCAGGAGTCTGGATGTAGCGTCCGGTTTTTCAGCCCTGCTGGACCACCTGGCCACGTCTATAATACAGTTAAAGTCACTGCCCAGCATGATTGGTGTGGAGGTGGTGAGCAGCAATGGCAGCGATTGAAATACTGCCAACCGCTTGCTCTTGACAGCAGGGGCATACACATGGATCAACCTGAGAGGGCAGTTCTTGTAGGTGACGTGCTATGAGGGGGCATCCTTCTCCCACACCTTAACTTCGGAGATGAAGTAAGCTTCAACGACATCTTAAAATTTAAAAGATCTGACAGTTCTTACACGTCCAGAGTCTTTCACTCAACATCCTCCAGTTGCTACCTGCCTGTGGCGCTGACAGAGTTCTGCAGGGCTGAGGTGGCAGTCTGACACTGCCTCAGATCCCTGACCGTGACTGGGTGATATCGGCAGTGTTGTGTAGCCCTCGGTTAGTGCCGAGGTTGCAGGACAGATTCCGTCTTGGATGTTGCGGCTGCTGCTGTTGGTGTTCTCGTTTCTGTTTTCCGGGGTCAAGGGAGCCTCGGCCGCACTGCTGCTTCTGTCAGCTGGATGTACCCTACTGTTTTGTTGTCAGTGGACTGTGGTTCTCGTGTCACTTTTATGTTAAGCCTCTTGATGTTCCGTCGGCTGCCAGCTTTTTATTCCTCGTTTGAGGAGGCATCGTCATTGGAGGCTTTAGCTACAAGGGATTTTCCTTTGCGGATATTTTTCTTGGAAGTTACATCCTGCTAGGATCCCTTGAGATCTCCCTTCTCCTGCTCCATGGCCTCTGCTCTCAGGTGGTGCAGGTATCATCCTTCTGTGCTGGGGAATCCACCTTTTGTGTCGGAAGCTTTTTCCACGCCAGCTTCTTTGGCAGTGGATTTCTTGCTCTGAGGTAGCGGGAGTACTTGCCTGCCTTGTTCCACCACCGGTGATCTGTGTATATGGTACCTTTTCATTTGGGGTGGACTTTGTAGACATGGTCAGTCTCCTCACGCAGGTTGCAACACTTGCTCTCTTTGCTGTCATTAGTCGAGTGCCCCTCCTCCTTCAAGTAGTTTCTGTAGAAGGTGGTGCTGCATCTTGCGGCAAAATGGCCAGTTTTCCCATAGACGTGGCACGCTCGTGGCTGTGCCGTGTAATACAGGAAGCCTTAATTCCCTCCACAGGCAAAACTGGAGGGTGGGTGCAGAAGGCCTCCCTTGGGGCCTGCCTTCAGGGTGACTCTCACCTGTCTTTTACATGTCCAGACTCCGTACTTGTCCATATTGTCCACACTGTCTCCTTCACCTCCACATATCTGGAGAGGAACGTCAGCACGTCCGCCACAGGGACACAGGTATACAAAGTGAGAGGTGTTTATACTGCAGGGTGAGGGAATGAAAGATGAGCCATAGCCAGGGAAACCAGTTAATAGCTGTCCAAAGAGAATACAAAATGTGAATGGTCAAACGGCAGATAAGCTAAAATGAAGATATTTGGGGGAGGTACGGTGGAGGAAGGAAAATGAATGAGACAGAGGTAAGATTTTGGGTACAGGCTTCAGGCGTTTTGTGTTGTGAATTTTACTCAATCAATTTAAAACAGGCACTCAGCAACCAGGAGCCTATAATTTTTGAAGCTGATGGTGTTGAAAAAAATCACACCAATTCTTTTGGTATGTCATCAGTTATAAAAGAGTTCAAAGGGGTAAAACAATAGTTAGTTAGAGAAAATTGTTCTCTCCCTCTAGACTCGAGGGAGAGAACAATTTTCCACCCTGCCAGCTTTACATATCTCAAGAGAATGTACCATCTAACAAGTGAAAGGTACCAAATCAAAAAGAACTTGGAGAAATCAACCGAAAAACTCCAAGGTTCTGAAAGACATAACTTGGTTGTATATTTTTTGAGTGACTGAATTGTCATTATTTCTTTGGTTAATGAATAAATATACATAATAAGCATTCCAGTAGAATCTTATTTGGTGTATGAGTTGTTTAGTTAAAGTTCCCTGTTATGTTAATAATGTAATGTTGTTAATGATCGTTATTCAGCATAACCACTAACAACTGGATCCATATTACTGAGGGTATTCACAAAATTATCAATCGTTTGTGGTCTCCAATTGTCAATATATTGGAAGACTTCCTTGTCTGTTTTTAGGTATTAATATAGTTCCAACACACCTGACCATCCTATCGTATCAGGCAATGGGACCCTGTGTGCTTCCTAACTCAATTAATATAGCTGGCTTTGTGTATCTTTTTGGGAGGCAGTAGAGATCTCTAATGCGAGAAGTATGTGGGATGAGAGTGTAAGGGGAAGTTTTTGCTTCCTACTTGCGTAAAAGACCAGCAGATATGAGTTCAGTACAAAAGGCAACACAAACTTTATTCCCTGTCAAACTACTGGCCTGGGGGAACACAACTGCTTCCCCTGGCCATTGTGCGCTTTCCAATTTATAGGGTTTTGAACTTCATGCCAAACGTATGGTAATGGGCTTATTCAAAGCAGTTGCTGACAGCATGAATGAGACCCATGTGGGTTATTGTTATTTACTAGTTAGTAGATACTGATCGCGCAATCAGCAACAACACAAAGCAGTGACACAATAGTGAAGTATTGAAAAGCCATTATAGATAGGTGGGGTTGATCTGTGGCTAATGAAGTGATTCTGTTTCTCCTGGGCCAATCTCTTTCTGGAGAGTACCCTTTGTGATTTGAACATCTTGCATAATCTGATCAATTGAGCTATTGTCTATGTTTCCCTGTCTGGAGTCTAAAATGATTAAGACTGTCTGTAGTGACTAGAGGATGCAAGGAACCTCTCCATGAGTTATCGCATTGCTGTGAGCTGCTGACAATATTTTCCATCATTCATTGCCGGGCAAAATAAATTTGATATCAACACGAACACGTAACAATGTCCATGTTATTAAGCATAAAAGTCATCCCCTTCAAGAGCAGAGGGTGCTCTGAAGATCCAGATCAAAGGTCTTAATCAGTCTGAGTTGATAGGTGTGTTCTTTGGTTGGATCTGCAGGTAACCGACTGTAGCATTCCTCATTGTTCAGTTGTTGGTATACTATTTTGCAGTAATCCGTTCTGTTCAGTATGACAGTGGCACGTCCTTTTGCCTGCTGGTTTGATGACAATGTTGCAGTTCGTCTTGAGCGCGAATGGTGCTGTGTTGCATTGACATTCAGGGCTGTCCTGTGAGTGCAGCTGTTGAATCTGGCATTGACGTACCTCCTGACAGCTTGGGTATACATATCGAGTCAAGGGCAGCAGCCTTCCGGAGGAGTCCAATTTGACTCTTTTTTTTCCTCTTTGGTTGCTGCATTGTGGATCCCTGTTGGCTGTTCTGGTTCATTGGCTGTCTCATTAGGTTTTGCTATTGGCTTCCTGGAGTTCGTGGAAAAACTCTGTGCCTTATTCATCTGTTGAATTCCTCTGTCTCCCCCAAGACTAATGGGATCTATTTTGATGGCAGGGCAAAAATTGAGCCTTCTGGCTGAGAACTTCGATTTCATCTAGTTGAAGTGTGTAGTCCAACATGTTGACAATGGACTTTCCTGCGGGGACACTATTTTCTACTGTGGTACTGGGGGCATGCTTGGTTGGTGCTGGTGATGCCATATTTCTCAAGTTTCCTGTTCTTGGTGTGCATGTAGATGGTGTAGTTCCATTGTCTCGTCTGCTTGGCAGTGTTTCGCAGCTGGTTTGCATCTTTAGCGCAAGTTGAGTATATGGATTCTATCTTGGTTTTCAGGTTGCGGTGTCTGCTGTAGAGCTGCTGTGTGAGGTGGTTGAGGAGTGAGAGAGAGGTGCAACAGCAACGTCTCAGCGTAGTCTGTGTTATAGGTTGACCTGAGTGGGTTTGTAGTCCTTTTGGTATCTTGCCTGCAGTAAGTGGTTACCCTGTTTAACTCTTCTAATCGGGATCAGGTTAATATTAACATTTGCCGCCCCGGTATGGATGTCTGAGTACAGATTTTCAATTAACCTAACAATTTCCTTAGGCACATTCTCCTTGGAATTATTAATTTGTGACAATCAAATGCTTTAGCTAAAGTGATGAACATTCCTCTAATGATTTTCCAGTAAGAAATCCCCATTGATCATTATTCAGCATAACCACTTTAACAATTGGATCCATATTATTGAGGGTATTCACAATTACCAATCGTTTGTGATCTCCAATAGGCAACATATTGCAAGGATTCAACATCTGTTTTTAGGTATTGATATAGTTCCAGCTATATTAATCGAGTTAGGTACCACTCCTGTGAGTAGCACACTTTATACATTTCAGCTATCACCAGAACTTCCATTATAATGTTTCATTACATCCCCACTTTTAGTTTCATCAGGTCTTGGTGTTGTCTCCTCCTTTAAATCGACTTAATATATCTAGCACTTCCGAATCACGCTTATCCTTTAAGTTTACAAAATTTAGTAATATCAGACCTATCATTGACACCTTTAGGAGAATATTTTTCCAAATAGGGTGGCACAGTGATTAGCATTGCTGCCTGACAGCTCCAGGGACCCGTGTTCAATTCCAGCTTCAGGTGACTGTCTGTGTGGGTTTCCTCCGGGTGCTCCGGATTCCTCCCACAGTCCAAAGATGTGCGGATTAGGTGGATTGGCTGTGCTAAATTGTGCCTTGGTGTCAGGCGGCTTAGCAGGGTAAATACGTGGGGTTACGGGGATAGGGTGCGAGCTCAATGAATGGCCTGATTCTATGAAATTGCATTTATCCAGGGGACGTTTGCTGTTTCAGTCTCCCCATCTATTGTTGAGCTTAGAGTCTTTCTATTGAATTTATACAATGTGTTGTATATTTGTTTTGGTTAATTACTCTACATTTTAAAGCCAGTATTTATTTCCCTAATCCTAATGTTTGTTTTGAATGCCTTTGGTTAACAAACTTTACTGAATTCTGAATTAATCGATTTATCAAATGGATCATTCCTCTTATCGTTCATTTGCACCCTTTTACAGCCTTCAGTATCCTATTTAATCAGCTCAAAGATGGAGCCCACCATGTTTTCTAAATTAATTTCATCATTACAAGTCTTACCGAGATCCATTAACCTCTTGTTAATCTGTACATTAATTAACCTTTATTAAACTGATTACTAGCTGCTTCCTCCTTGGCTAAATCTGTAGAATCTGAGTCTACATTATCATTTATCCTAGATTTATTAAGTGAGTTCTTTAATTTGCTAACTTCAACAGTTCTACATTTTATTCGATATTTGTAGCCCTTGGTTAGTGCCGAGGTTGCAGGACAGTCTCCGTCTGGGACTGTGTTATGGTACGAAAGTTATAATTTTGCAGGAGACTCGAGTGAGAGAATGATTCGGTATACAACAAGATTAGGTTCACACTTCGTACCTTTATTTATCCTTACTTATCTATCCTTATTTATCTATGGTATACAATTACATTATACATACAGTATTAAGCACTCAAAAAGAAGAACAGCTACAATTACAGTCTACAGACGGTATTAAGAAGAAGAGTTACGTATATTTACCATCAGGACTGTGCCTTCATCCTTCCAACAACTGGGGAGCCCATTTCAGTCTTGGTGAAGGACCAACACGTTGTCCCGATAACGACCGGGCGATGCGTGCTTATCCCACGGTTGAGCGTCCACCGAGACAATGGGAATCCCCTTTTTAAAGGCTGAGGAATGAGTTGATCAGGCTCGTTCCTCTGCTCTGATATCCAATCAATGACAGTCCTGAGAGTGTTCACGCGCTGTTCCCGAGTACTTCACACGATTACGTGAGTTACTGTGCATCACCTTTATTTACTTGCTTGTGCAGTTTGGCACGTATACCCTTGTTTATGTACGCAAATAGAGCTTTTATCACCTTGTTTGCTTATGTATGTAGTCTGGTACATACGCAAATAGGGCTTTGTAAGTTTTAGTGTTGAAGAATCTTTAATGTGTTTTTGGATTGTATTGAGTGCCCTGTTAACATTCTGTGATCTAGGAGGCATTGTTTCACGGACCAGACATTGATTACTTCTATTACATTCGGCCCTTGGTCAGCGAAGCAATGCATCATACACTGCTCGTTGCTTTAATTTTTGTAAATAACGACAAATACATATATTACTAATAGTTAAGATAATAATGAATACTAATAATATAACGATAAGATGTATTAATATATTCCACATTTGTTGTGCCTGTGACGACCATCCTTCAAATAAAGACCACCATAAGTGGGCAGAATCTTCTTCAATAATTTTACTAAGGTGCTTCAATTTTTGTCCCGCTATTGCGGTTTGAATAATTAATTTGGTAACGTTATGATAATGTGTTTTGGCCATCTGCTCCAACTGTTTGGATTGATTTAAAATTTGCTGTTGATTTTCTAAAGAAATGGAATAATCTGAATGAAGCACATCCCACTGTATAGAGGTTATTGCATCCGTCGTGGAATAATTGGTTAGGAAGTAAGTCCGATTATGCCATGACCAAATATAAACTTTTTTTACACAACCCGAATAGGGATAATAGGGTAATTGCGGATGCGGGTTCATGGTGGCCACACACAGTGTATGAGGCCCTACTTCAAACAAAGTGTCTTTCGGGTCCTGGTGTGTCCATTTACACACGCCTTGTCCTTGTAGGCACAAATTATCATATCCTGTTCGTAATGAACAAATACGACCTCGGTCTGTCACATAGCAATCAGATATATCATATGTATGATAGGTATCAATATTTAACCACGTTCCTCGTAATTGCAAAATCCAAAATGCCCCTTTTGCAATAATTGGTACAGTATGATATTGACACATGCGATCATAATTAGATACATTATATTGTTCCCATATACCAGAACAAAGAATATCATTGCACATCGTTTTGTCTGCATGTAAGGTTATCCATAATACAATCAATGTTCCATATTTTCCTCCATTCATGGTAATTACCCGTAGTCAGTAATCGTTGCATATTGTGTAACTGTAGTTTTACATATACTTCCTGTATGTTACATTCAGTCCAGTTTGCCCATTGAGATAGATTTGTCCATTTGGCATCCGAACCATTGGCCATATTTAAGAACAGTTTGGCAGCCAACATATCCCATTGTGCTTGATGCTTTTGTGACTTCAAACCCTGTGGCATCCAAGCAGCTGTGAGTGTAGTCATGTCATTCACATGTCGTCCTACGCTCGCTAGTTTACTGGAGACAGTTTCAACATCAATCGAATTTATCAGTCCTGTACCAGTTCCTGTTATACCCAGTATGGCATCATACCAGGCGCGTTTCGTTCGACATTTTGGCAAAGGTGGGAATACCATCTGCCATTTCACTAGGGTATGACGTAAAGCGTCCCCCACCAATTCACAGGTATGAGGTATGGGCACTACATGAGCCATAAATGTTTTGGGTTCTGACACCCAAGGTATTCGCACTCCATATGCGCCTCCCCCTTTGATTACAGTGGCGTTTAAAATCTCTAATGGTCTATGATCACTTGTTTTATGACGGAAAGATTTGGTCTCTGAACATGTTTGGTTTGACAGCCATCCTATACAGAGGGTTACATTGGATGTTATAGTTACATTCAACTTTCCCTTACACTCTACAATCGGTTTTTTACAATAACATCGATATGGGTCGGACCGGTCCTTCATCCTGGTAATATTCCACTTTGACTTAATCCTGTCCATTATGCAATAAACTTCGCAGTTTCTTCCGGGTCGCACATACAGTACGGGATCGCAGGTCTGTTTGGCAGAACAGGTGAAATTATCCTGTTCTCGTTTTTTGCCCTTCGTGGGCCAAGCGCCCCACAACCCTGATCCCATAACTGCCTCCTCACCAGGGGTCCAGGCCTGAGCACTCAGGAATTCCAAGCAGCACAGCAGCAGTGGTAATAGTTGCTTCATGATTCTGTGTAACAAAAAAAAAACTGCCCATGACAGGTTAGGATTCCCGTAAATAACATTTGTTAGCAGGGACGTTCACCCATTTCTCCTATCCTGGTTTCATTATAGTTACTGTGTTGTCACGTCCTTGTGCTATAACCTCGGCGGGAACCGGAGGTCCCTCGGATTGTTCTATCCACACCTTAGCTCCTGGTTTGTCTGTAGAACCAAATCCCCCTTCTCCTTTGAAGGTAATTTGTGTCGGCTTTTGGATTTGCTCTAATGGTCCCATGTGCACAGGTTTTATCAAGACTTGAGCAATACGGTCCCCAGCTTCTAAAGGGATCGGTTGGTCAGACAAATTATGCACTACTACTTTTATCGTGCCCTGATAATCGGCATCGATCACTCCAGCCATTACAATAACCCCCTTAAGGGCTAGGCTAGATCGCGGAGCCACCTGTCCATAAAATCCTTTGGGGCACTGTATACCTATCCCAGTCTCAATTACAGTGTTCTGCTGCGGGAGAAGAGTGACTGCATTAATAGCGTAAAGATCAAGACCAGCTGCTTCTGGTGTCCCTCTTATAGGCATTTTTGCGGTATCATGCATCAGCCAAATTTTAACAGGATGTAATATGTTTTCTGTTTCTACATTCTGAATCTTCATTCTAAGGAGAGGAGTCTGTCCCTTGAACAAAGGGCGATTATTTAACCACATGACCGCGTCCTCCAAATGGAATCGCCACCTAGCCAGATTATTTCCCTCTCCCCCTTTTCGAAGTTGTTGCTTTAATAGCCCGTTCATTCGTTCAATTAATCCTGCAGCTTGGGGATAA
Source organism: Carcharhinus amblyrhynchos (assembly GCF_965287045.1). Lineage (NCBI taxonomy): Eukaryota > Metazoa > Chordata > Chondrichthyes > Carcharhiniformes > Carcharhinidae > Carcharhinus > Carcharhinus amblyrhynchos. The sequence continues at coordinate 10,216,500 of NC_137328.1, forward strand.
TACGGAATGTGGTAGATCCATTCTACTTTATGGTCATCGGACCACTCTTTAATCCGTTGACCGGTAAAGTGGGTACCGTTATCAGTTTGAATTTGCAACGGTATACCATAATATTGTTCTATCAGGTGTAGGGTTTTCAGAGTTGCATTCTGATTAGCATGCTTTGAAGGAAGAGCTATCAGAACCCCTGAATATGTATCTACTGCCGTACAAATGTATTTACATCCTCCACTTTCCGGTAAAGGACCTACAAAATCCATTTGCCAAATCTGGGCTGGTTCCTTTCCCTTTTGATAACTGACCCTTAACTACTTGTGGAATTCCCTTCTTCTGATAATGCTGGCACACAGTGCACTGGTGAGCAGCCGTGCGAGCTTCATCCATACTAATACTGATTCCTCGATCAATCGCCCAATTATATGTGGCTTGTGCTCCTAGGTGTCCACGTTTTTCATGAGCCCAATTTGCTGCCTGTACTCCCATTGTTGATGGTACCTGTACTTCAGCTATTTTAGCATGCTGATCAGCAGTAGCATTATGCAATGCTTCAGCCGATGTTCGTTTAGTATGCGCACTTACATGAGTCACAGTCGTTCGCACTATCTGTACCTTTTCCCATATACACTGCCATAAGTCTTTTCCCCAAATTTCTTTACTCCGGATAGTCCACTGGTGTCGATACCACGTAGTCATCCACACCACCATCCCATTCGCAACTGACCATGAGTCAGTATAGAGATGGCATTCCCTTATTCCTTCCTGATCTAACACCATAGTAACTGCCTTTAACTCTGCCCATTGACTACTTTTCCCCTCACCCATTACTTTCAATAACTGGTTCAGAGCAGGGTTATAAGCCACCGCTTTCCATTTACGCTTTCCATCTATGTACCTGGCGGAACCATCCGTAAACCAGGCGCACTGTTTTTCCCCATTTGTCAATTCCTGATATAGCTTCCCCCATTTTACCGGAGATTCTTCCATGGGAATAACTTCTACCATTTCCTCACCCATTTCGGGAGCTTCAGCAACTTGTTCATGTAAGGCAGATACTCCAGTAGGACCTGCTTTAGCCCTGTCAGAGATGTACCATTTCCATTTTAATATACTGGCTTCTTGTGCCCCCCCTATTCTATGGGTACGGGGGTTACTCTGTATCCAAGTCATGATAGGTATCTTAGGTTTGAGTAGCACATCTCGCCCAAGGGTTAATTGCTCTGTTTCTAATAATGCCCAATAGCAGGCCAGGAGTTGTTGCTCAAAAGGAGTGTACCGCGAACCAGGATCAGGGAGCTTCTTGGACCAAAATCCCAACGGTCGCTGCTTACCCCAATCCTTTTGCCATAGACTCCAATTGGCGTAAGTGTCTGTAGCTGATACTTGTAATTCCACCGGACCCTCTACCATTGGTGCTAAAGATACTGCTTGTTGTATCGATTTTTTTGGCTAATTCAAAGGCTGCCTGCTGTTCCTGTCCCCAGGTAAAATCATGTTTCTTCCGGGTTACTCCGTACAACGGACCTAATATCTGGGACAAATGAGGAATGTGTTGTCTCCAATATCCAAACATTCCAATAAACTTCTGGACATCAGTCTTATTCTGAGGAGTGGCAAACCCTAATACCTTTGCCTTAGCCTTCGGCACTATCTCCCTTTCCCCCTTATTCCATTGTATCCCCAGGAACTTTACCGTCTGTGCCGGCCCTTGCACTTTGTCGGGGTTAATCTCCCACCCTTTTTCCTTCATGTGTTTTATTAGATAATTCAGTTGCTGTTTTAACTCGTCCTCACTATTTCCCTGTATCATTATGTCATCGATATAATGCAATAGTTGCATGTCTGGAGGAAGGTTCACTTCGTCCAGATGTTCAGCCACTATGCGATGACAAATTGTGGGGCTATGCAAGTACCCTTGTGGCACTCGGGTAAACGTATATTGTCTCCCATCCCATGTAAAAGCAAATTGTTCCTGTCTGTCTTCTGGTATTGGAATGGTAAAGAAGGCATTTGCTAAGTCGATGACTGCATACCATTCTCCCCCTTGTGCCTGAATTCGTTCTATAATAGATATGGTGTCCGGCACAGCAGCCGTCAATGGCGGTGTATGTCTGTTGAGGGCTCAATAGTCTACTGTCATCCGCCATGACCCATCTGATTTTTTCACCGGCCAGATAGGGTTGTTCCACTGTGTGGTTATTCCCCGTAAAACTCCGGCGGCTACATAATCTTTGATCGTCTCTGTTATCTCAGCATGTCCTCCAGGAATCCAGTACTGCTTTAATTGTATTACTTTGGTAGCTATAGGAATAGGGAAGGGGGGCATTTTTACTCTGCCTACTTGTACCGGCTGGGCTTGGATACTCCCCCCAAATTTGTAACACCCATCCGTTAAGTATAGTGTCATTCCTCGTAAGATGTCCATTCCTATTATCCATTCCCGAATAGGTGTAATCAAAACGGTGTATTCTTTGGTAGGAAGGTTCCCTATTCCCAAAATTAGTCGAGTACTTACGGCTCTAATGGATCGTCCCCCAATCCCCGTAATTGTCATAGGAGCCCCTTTAAATTTATCTACATTCCCGTAAATTAAAGTGGCCTCCGCTCCCGTGTCTACTAGGGCTCTAACCGTTTGTATATTGTTCGAAGCCCAATGTATACGTACCAATACATATGGTCTTATGTCACCCCAAGACCATGTAGTGGCCGTACACACCACGGGGGCTTGGCTTTCATCCTAATGGTAATTCTCTTCAAAATATTGGAGCTCTTGCATGGGATACAAGTGCCCTCTTCCTGACTTGTTTTTCCCCTTCTTACTTTTCTTATTTTCTCGCTTACCTCCTTTCTTAACCTCTCTCACTTCCACCTCCTCCTCCTCTTCTAACTCTGAAGAGGAAGTTGGAGTCTCTTGCTCCTCACTCAGATTCTGTTTGCACTTACACTGACACAAACTAGGGAACTTTAGTCCCTCATCAGCTAGCGATACGCGTGCTGTTCGTTTTGTCGTTTCCATAGTCCCTTTTTCTTGGCGAGTTGCCACAACTCCATCGTAGGGCAGCCATCTATCTCAGAAGCATCTATACCTGCCTGCCAAAGGAGAGTCCACAAGTGTCACCTACTTATATTCTCTCCCTTCACAGACCGTCCTGAACCTCGTTCCCGCTGGGAGGACGCCGACTCTCGTACCTCCCAGTCACCCATGTCTCCCAATTCTCTTAATCTCGTCGCCCCTTCTCCTATTGAAATCTCAGCCCCTAATAATACTGCCATAACCGCCCCTTTATATTGCGGGGGAGCTGTCTTAATAATAGCCTTCCGCTGAGAAGCAGTAAAGGGCATATTATCCAATTCATTCGCGTGCCCGGTTTCTACAGCAGTCCGCATTCCCAATTCCCTCATTCGGTTGACTGCTTCCATCAAGGTATGCCATGGACCCTCTTTTTGGGGCCAAGACCCCGGATCTGGATGTCGCAACATGACAGCATTAGCCATAGTAGTTAATAAGGTAGTGTCATGTTGCAACAGATCCAATTCTGTTTTCACTGCTCCCCGTACCACGGGATCAGTACATAAATCAATAAAATGCCGTCCATCCTGGCTATCTATCTCTATCTGTCCAGCCCCTTGGTCATACAGCCTCACCAGCCATCGGTGAAGCGGCTCCCCCGATCTCTGTCGCATACGTTCTCTTATGTCTGACAGTTCTTGTTGTGTATAGTCTTCAAACACATCTGCTCTATTCATTCTACCATCTGGCGTCTGACAAATACGCCGTCGCACTATAGGCTTGACCTGTACTGGGGTAGAATCATCATCTAAATCATCATCCTCCCCTTCTGACTCCCAAATATCTCCTTCCCAAATGGAGGGGTCCCACTGTTCGGCTAGCGTGGTGGCCACAAAGGCTCACACCTTCTTTATATTGGGTGTTCGTTTCTTTTTAGCATTCAATTTAGCAACTTGCATCGCAGCCTTTTCAGCTACGCCTGTCACTTGTTCCAATCGTCGCCTAAGCAGCTCAACTTGTGTTTGGGCCATAGAGGCTTGCCCCTTGGCATCCAAAAAATCTTGCCTAACCTTATCTAACTCTTCACACAGCTGGCCAGCCCGCTCATGCTGCCTTCTGTAGGCAGCCAACACGATCCATAGGCGGTCCTGCAACCCCCTCCACGGATCCTTTACATTTACAGGGACCTTCTGGAGACATTCCTCCAGGGCAGAAACATCCGCTCCCTGCAGAGCTATTGACCAACATTGGGGCGGTCCCCCGCCCACACGTATGAGTCGTGCCACCGTCTGATAGGGAGTACCATCCCATTCAGGCAAGACTTCAGGCACAGACTCTTTCCCCTTCTTGCTTTTCTTAAACATTGCCTTAAACATTGTTGCCACCGAACCAAATACTCTCTCTCCCAGCTGCAAAACACAAGATCCTGCCGTCTACGCCAAATGTTATGGTACGAAAGTTATAATTTTGCAGGAGACTCAAGAGAGTGAGAGAATGATTCGGTATACAACAAGATTAGGTTCACACTGCGTACCTTTATTTATCCTTACTTATCTATCCTTATTTATCTATGGTATACAATTACATTATATACATACAGTATTAAGCACTCAAAAAGAAGAACAGCTACAATTACAGTCTACAGACGGTATTAAGAAGAAGAGTTACGTATATTTACCATCAGGACTGTGCCTTCATCCTTCCAACGACTGGGGAGCCCATTTCAGTCTCGGTGAAGGACCAACACGTTGTCCCGATAACGACCGGGCGATGCGCGCTTATCCCACGGTTGAGCGTCCACCGAGACAATGGGAATCCCCCTTTTTAAAGGCTGAGGAATGAGTTGATCAGGCTCATTCCTCTGCTCTGATATCCAATCAATGACAGTCCTGAGAGTGTTCACGCGCTGTTCCCGAGTACTTCACGCGATTACGTGAGTTACTGTGCATCACCTTTATTTACTTGCTTGTGCAGTTTGGCACGTATACCCTTGTTCATGTACGCAGATAGGGCTTTCATCACCTTGTTTGCTTATGTATGTAGTCTGGTACATACGCAAATGGGGCTTTGTAAGTTTTAGTGTTGAAGAATCTTTAATGTGTTTTTGGATTGTATTGAGTGCCCTGTTAACATTCTGTGATCTAGGAGGCATTGTTTCGCAGACCAGACATCGATTACTTCTATTACAGACTGGTATAAACGCACATCAAGGTCCCCCGACCTTTGGTGCTTCTCAGGGTCCAATCATTACTGCATATACTGGGGCAGGACAACTAGACCAGGGAGTCACCTCACTTATCCAGATTGAATTCCATTTGCCACTCATTAGCCCATCTGACCAGTCTGTCAAAGTCCTCCTGTAACCGAAGGCTATTCTCCTTCCCAAAGACTGTGCGGCAGGCACAACACCATCCTGCCAGTCTGTTTTAACCCTTATACGGTGGACAAAGAACTGCGAGTAGACTTTTGTACAACCGATGTTTATTTAAAACACAATTAATAATCACTCACCCAACCAACAACAAGTTATCTCACAGAATATACTAAAGCTCAAGTCCAATACAAAACCTTGACCTGGCTGTGTGTGACTGGCAAGTACCCAAGCAGATATTGGCCTTTATCTGTGCGCCGGTCTCAGTAGTCCTCTGTGTAGTCTGATCTGGCACTCTGGTTATGGTCTTCCTTCTCAGATGTGGTGGTTCTCCTCCTGTTGGTTATTGCTGGCAACGGTCACTGTAGCTCATTCATGAGGTCAGAGAGAGATTCTTGGTTGCACAGCACTCTTTATACCCTGTTGGGTTTCGTGCCCTTTTTGGCCATTACCAATCAATCGGTCAGGACTTTATTGACCAGGGTGATCAAGTCCAATCAGGTGCTGCCACACCAATCTCCTGTGTGTGTCCCCAACGGTGTCTGCAGGTACTGGGGGCACGCAGAACTTCCCTCCCAAATATGGGGTTACAGTGTCCCGATGTTTGGTAAACAACCCACTTTGACCAGAAAGTCTCTTGTCCTGGAGATGACCCATATCCTGTGTACTCAGTCATCTGAGTTGCAGCCTGTTTGTCTTTTAGGCTGTAGCTTGCTGTTTTAATGTCTGTCCCGTTGTCCTAGAGTGCTTTACTAATCACCATTTTAAGTGGCCCATTTGGCCACAATGGTAAATGGTGTCATCTGTGATCTTAACTAATCAACACTCCTACCTTCAAGTCTCAATCTTTTATTAAAACCATGAACAGCATGGGAACCTTTAATAAACCTTGGGAGACAGAAGTCCCTTCACCAAAGTCCCTTTTTATTTACAAACTCCAACAGCAGTACACAGTGTTGTTAGTCAGCAGTCTACCTCCAGGGTGTGTCGGAGGAATTGTCACTCCCAGTTAAGTACAAAGGCCAGGGTCATTGCCATCAGTTGGATCCTTAATCAAGGACATATTTTGTTCAACCAAATAAACAAAATCAAATTACCTTGAGGACAACTCAAAAGGGGCAGCTTCCTAAAAGGAGGGGAAATGCTGAAAACAAACAAAGTGGAAAGGAAAGTTAAAACATCAAATTAAAATGTAATTAAAGGGGTCAATTTCCCCTATTCCTGCAGTGTCCAGTGGGTCTGGAAGGCATCAACTGTGTCCTCTACTGCACGCTCCCTCTCCAGGGACACGCGGCTGCGAATGTAGTCACAGTAGAGGGGCAGGCAGTTGGGACAACACCCTCAATCGCCCGCTGTCTGGATCGGTATATGGAACACTTTGCCAGGAGCAGATTCACAATGAGGTCCTGCTCCCCCTCTGCACTGGGTCCCATACAACAAGAGCGTGGAACTGAAGTGCAAACAAAATACCAATAAGAAAACTGAAAAGGTTTTGCAGCCTATGACACAGCGCAGACATGGTCTGCGAACTCCAAGGTTGGGAAAAAGGCACACTCGGGAGCCCGTGAACCAGAAGAACCTACGATTGTACGGTGCTGCTGAGTGCAGCACCCTCCGCCCCAGGTCCCTGAGAGTGGAGGAAGGATCCCTCCATAGAGGGACCTCCACTGGGGGCCTCTGCAGCCCGGCAGTAACGAGGCCCACCAACATGTGTCCAGGCGCGATGGCAATAGTGGAAGATGTGCAGCAGCAGCTGGTACAGGAGACACCTCCGTGCGGTGGCAAAAGGCAGGGAGGGCACTTCTGTGGGGCTTGGTCTCTAGCCTGTATCTCCCCCCCCCGGGTCAATGTGAAATTCTGTCCGAGTAGGGGAAAGCTCGGGCAGGATCCCGCTGCATGCCTGCGTCGCCTAAAGACCACATGCACTTGGGGCTGAGCACAACCGTCCTAAGGTCTTGAATGGCTTTGGCTGCACACTGGCTGTCCCCACGCGCTCAGCCAGCACATCCCTAATCCTAGTTCACCCTGGCATCCACTGCCCTCCTCTCCGCCAGCCACCTGAAGTTATATAGCTGGAGCAGCGGCTCTCGCAAGAGAGCTGCTGCCGCTCCTGATGGGGGGAGAGCTGCCTCCAAAGCGACCGTGTTCCAGACTGTGAGGCGATCCTGCTAAAAGATGGGCAACGCCTGCAAGGAGGTTGGAACACGCCACAGATTTTTACGCAGGAATTGCGTGTGGTAATTCAGGCTGTGCAACTGGTGGAAGAAATACATCACCACAGCACCTCATTGTGGAAGAGGCTCGACATAAAAGTATCTCTCTGCAGGCTTTGGAGGCGGAAGGTCACTACCTGTGTGCAGAAACACACCAGACCTCGGCCACCCTCCTCAATAGGGAGATACAGAACCTCGGCTGTGACCCAGTGCAGTCAGTTGTCCCAGAAGAAACGCGGGAGGGTTTTCTGCATATTGGTGACGAAACCAGGGGGAGGGGGTCAAAGTGACCAGCCGGTGCCACAACATGGAGGTGGGCAGCTGGTTAATGACGGCAACTTGTGCCCTATAGGTCAGCACTCGGAGCAGTCCAGGTGAGCGGAGACTTTGGCCTCTAACTCCTGCCAGTTCGCTGGCCAGGATTCCTCAGCTGGGCAGAGATGGCCCCCAAGTAAAGGTTGGTCCTCCTCCAGGTGAAAGTAATGAGCTCCTCCAGAAGGGGGTCCGTCTCCCAGGGACCAACCAGGAGTCCGGTGCACTTCGCCACGTCCTCTGCCAGGATCAACTGGGCTGAGTGCACCACCTGGAATTCTCCCATCCTCCGCAGGTCAGCCGGGTCCGTGAATATGAGGAGCACGTCATCAGCGTAGGCCGACAGGACCATGCAGAGACAAACCCGACAACCTCCAAGAAGCATAGGAATGCCTCCATGCAAAACGAATATAGTTGGCCAGAGCCCACTGCATCCTGGAGAGACTGACACTGCCTCGTGGTTTTAGCACAATACTTATACGTTCTGCTAATGCACATACGTAAACCTACTACCTATTAGCTACAGCTTGGATATGCCCGTCACCAATCAGAGTAGTATCCTGCCTCATGCATTCCTCATGCTAGCCTTAAATGACCAGTCAGGGCTTTGCACGTTTTGTGTACTTCTGGCTTTCTTCCTTAACTGTAACAGTGTTCACGTGACAAACGTGACTGCATTCAGCTTATCTCTAAACGGCAGGGGGTATTGTTTTCCAGAACAGGCGCTATTCAATATCGCTGCAAGCGTATAATACAATCAACTTCTGCAAATTCAATCATTGCTACGTGCACACATCCTCAGTCATTACAGGCCCCAACACTGATCTCTGTGTGACCCCACTGGACACAGGGTTCCACTTAGAAGAACACCCCTCTACCATCACCCTCTGCTTCCTGCCACTCAACTAATTCTGGATCCAATTTGCCAAATTTCCTTGGATTCTATGGGCTTTAAGTCTCCCATGTAGAACTTTGTCAAAATCCTTGAAGTCCAAGTAGACTGCATCAAATGCATTGTCCTCATCTGCATTCTCGGTGACTACTTCGAAAAATTCAATCAGTTGTTCTGACATGACCGCCCCTTAACAAAACTGCTGTTTTTGAAGAATCCCTGCCTCTCTAAATGCAGGGTCATTTCTCTTTCTTAGAAATGCTTCCAATAGTTTCCCCACCACTGAGGTGAGGCTGAGTGGCCTGTAGTTTCCTAGTCTATCCATTCATCCCTTCTTGAACAATGGTATCACATTGGCTGTCCTCCTGCCAGAGAGGAATTGAAATTATTGGCAGTGCCCCTCCCCTGCCTTACCACACACAACAGCCAGGGATACATCTCATCCAGCCCTGAAGATTTCACTCCTTTTTAAGCCCGTCAGTCCACACAATCTCCTCTGACTATGTTGATTTTTTTAATTGCTTCTGCCTGATTGCCATGCCCATATCATCTCTCACTAGTGAACACCGACACAAAGTACTCATGTAGAACCCTACCTACATCCTCTGGTTCCACGCACAAGTTACTCCTGTGGTCCTTAATGGGTCCTATTCTTGCCCTAGTTACCCTTTTCCCTTAATGTACTTGCAAAACATCTTGGGTACCTGCCAGTACCCTTTCATGTTCCGTTTATTTTTTGCTACTGATTTCCTTTTCCTTTTGCACAAAGAGTTTCTGCTGTTTTGAGCCCCCTCTCTGCCATAACCTTCCCTTTTTCTCTTTATCCAATGCTGTATATGTATATTGGGGATGCCCCTTTAAGAGAATGGGTTCGGCGAACCAGAACTTGCCATAGTCTTGTGCTGACTGTGCTAAGATAAAGATAGAACGTAGAAAACTACAGCACAAAGAGGCCCTTCAGCCCACAAGTTGCGCTGATCATATCCCTACCTACTAGGCCTATCTATAACCCTCAATCCCATTAAATCCCATGTACTCATCCAGAACTCTCTTAAAAGACCCCAATGAGTTCTTCACCACCACCAATGGCAGCCAATTCCACTCATCCACCACCCCCTGAGTGAAAAACTTATTCCTGACAGATGTGTTATTAAACTGTCCCAGTTAGTTTACTACCACTGAACTCGTTTATTATTTGTTTCAAAATACAGACCTCAAACAAAAGTATATCCCTCAATATCCAGGGTTCAGTGCATTTGTTGGCTTTTTATCCTTTCGTGGAATACGTTGGCTCTGCACTTCTCTTCTTGAACGTGTCTACAGTTCTATTACAGACTCATGCAAGTGTCTGCTCCCAGTCCACTCTGGCCAAATATCTGATCTTATTAAAATCAGCCTTCCCCCCAGATTAGAATTGATTTCAGGCCCATCTTTGTTCTTTTCCATCACAATCTTGAGTCTAAGAGTTATTATGGCTGTCTGCAAAATGGTTCCCCATTGATAGCTCCACTATGAGTGGGGTAGCAACCTGTGTTGGTCTGAGCAGAACCAGAATGATGGGAAAGCTTGTAGGGGAGATCTTTTACTCCACACGTGGTGGTCTCGGCCACCACTCTTGGGATGTGTGTGTCTCCCGTAGGTGATGTAAATGGCGGAAATGTCACACTGGGGTGACTTCATAGGACAGGGAGAGAGAAAGTGAGTCATGTTTTATGCCTGACCAGTGAATCTACCTGAGTATTTTCATGGCACCCGGACTCTGGAATTATGTTCCAGCTTTATGATTCACCAGAATGAAAAGAACAGGATGACTGGGTGACACCAGGCCAAATTTAATTGAACAAGGAATTTTTTTAAAATTTTTTCTAAGGAATCAAATTAACCAGACCTGTCAACATGCACACACAACCAGTTACTATCTTATGCAAGGAAAAGACTATAATGACACCGGATATTTTCAGGTTTATACAATTCCCAACCAGCCTTTTTCAACACTTGGCTAATTGGGGATTTCTGGGGACTAGATTGTCTTATGGACCCCAGGAGTGGCGAGTACAAAGGAGCAGAATTAATCCATTTAGCCCATCGAATCTGCTCTGCCATTCAATCATGGCTTATATTTTTCTCATCCCCATTCTCTTGCCTTTTCCCCATAACACCTGACCCCCTTATTAATCAAGAGCCTATCTCTCTCTTAAAGACACTCGATGACTTGCCCTCCTTCTGTAGCAGAGTCCCACAGATTCACCACTCTGGCTGAAGAAATTCCTCCTCATCTCTGTTTTGAAGGATTGTCCCTTTAGTCTGAGGTTGCGCCCTCGGGCTAAAAGGACAGTACTACCTTTAGGAAAAAAGATTAAGGCCGTCGCTAAGGTTGCGGCTTAGCCAAAGTTAGTTGGTTCTGGTCGTTGGTGTCTTCTGTCTGTCTTTGGGTTCGTTGTTTAGTTAGTTGGGTAGGTCTGATGGTTGAGGTTTTTCCATGGTGGATGGGTGGAAACAACATCTAGCGGTGTGAGAAACGGTCAGATACTCACTTTTATGATCCCCCCCCCTTGAATCAAAGACACGGATGAGTTCAGCTAACTGTCGGTTTATTCGATCTTGCAAGAAAGGGTGCCGTCCCGTGGGTACACACACCTTGCTTTACACAATCATAGTTTATATACATTTTTCTAGATAACAATAGGACAGCCCTCCTTTCTTCATTGGTTACCACTTCCTAATCTCTTTACCGAGTGAGCTCCTCCCTTGTTGACATCCCATTAACTCTAATCCAATCACCCCCTTTAAGGCTTAAATCGTTTTACCTCTCATTAATTCAGCTAACTCTTTTTCATTGTCCTGTAAATTACTAACACATTTATTTTATATGGTGTAAATTAGTTTGTTTTCCTATCTCTTTTAAGCTATGCTGAAGACCCCGGGCGCCTGCCAGTCTCATGTTTTTTTTCTTCTTTTTCTATGTGTTTCATCATCTGCTGGTCTTAGCGTTTAACCCCTTAGGTTACAATAACGGCTCTGTCATGGTTTCCGCCCCAGATGGTTTGACTCAAAAATTACACTACCATCCCTTACAGAGGTGGGGGGGACTTGCGGGTTTCATCTTGGTTCTTCCAGAGTGTCCGATCTTCAGGACTTGTTGCCAGCTATTCCTTGTTGCAGTAGGCCAGAGAAGAATCCCTGGCTGTAGTCATGAAAAAGTGAACTGTGGTGTGCTCTGGTGCCCATATATTTATATCCCATCCTGGCTGGGACATTTTGCATCTAAAAGTCGAGTGTCCTTTTGTCTTGATTCAATTTTAAAAACGTAGCCTTTGAAATTCTGATGGGCTTCTCCCAACGGTCAGTTGAATTGAAGGGAGTTCTTGGAGCTGATGGGGTGTGAAATGGTTTGGATGGAGGTAGTGTTCACTTTCCCATCAAGATGGCTTTCCAAGATACAGCTTGGACCCAAACCTATTGGTTTTCGCAGACAACTGGAGTCTATAATGTGTAGTTTCCACTGATGATATGGACCGCATACTTTTTTGTTTCAAGCCAGGTCTAGCAGGGCCTGTTTTTGTATAACCAGGCTGTTTTTGCCAATGACTCCTTATCCTTTGTCATCTCAAGCAACTCCTGGATGGATTTGATAAAGCTTGTCTCTTTCTATTGATGCCTCATTTGCAGCCATTTTAAATTGGTTTCAAAAAACAGAATTTTAAGTTTCTCCATACTTTAGCCAGTTTTGTCCCTATTCTGTATTATATTAATGTCTATGAAAAGGTGGATTTGCCTCTTCTTACAAAGTCTGTGTAGCTTGCCACCTGAAAAGAGTATGTCACTCACCAATTTTGCCCCTCCTGAGGCTCTTTCACTCTTGGGCACCGTGCCCATGTTTAAGGGAGGACGCTCCTGCCGCTCATTCTTGGTCACTTCTATTCATGCCTCTTCCTCCCATCCTGCTCCATTCATGTCCCAGAAATACTAACAACATGGAGTCAACACATACATCTCTAGCAGACATGATGCTCAGAATCACATCCGTGAGTAAAATTTCATCAGGTCAATTTTGTCTCCATTCCTGTAAAAATTGGCTCCCACTAACTTTGTCCTCAGTCCACCTTGATTATCTCCTAGCATTCTGTGCAAATACCTCCATGGATGCTGTGATAGACTGAAGGCATGTGTTGTGACTCATAGTATAAAAGGGTTTATTACTCACCAAATATAAATAGTTATTTATAAACAAGGGCCTGACAAATAGGTGACTATTCTCCACTTCTCCCTGGCTTCCACAGAGGATTGTCCCCAACCCAAGAAAGACACCCTTGCAAGGAATCAGCTCAGCTTTCCATCTTGACACTCCGTAGGTTCCAGACCAATCACATGGTCCTCTGGGATTGCTCCCTCAAAGGAGTCAAACTACCATTAGTAGCGCGCTCCCTTTTAAAACCGAACCATTGTACAAATCATCTCTGTCCACAAGTGTAATGCAGCACTGCCCTAGATTGTTCCCATGGGTAGTATTTTACATGTTCCCTTTCCAGGGTAGCACAGTGGTTTGTACTGCTCCCTCATCGCGCTAGGGGCCCAAGTTCAATTCCTGGCTTGAGTCACTATCAGCGTAGAGTTTGCATATTCTCCCCATGTCTGCGTGGGTGATGCCATTGCAGCTTTAATGTAAGCCTTACTTGTGACTAATAAATAAACTTTTACTACTTGGTTTCCAACAGTCTTTCCAACTCAAAAGTTAAAAAATATATAAGTGCCCCACACAGGTTTGGGGAAAGTTGTCAGCTTACACTTCTGAGACATGACATTTTTTTCTAAATTACCTCAAGTGATTTTCCTGAGACACATTGTGCAGTTGCACCCCAATGATAAGATGCATATTTACCAGTCTGAAGACGGAATTGCTGTAACTATGTTCAGAGGGGAGGCTGCTGCTCACAGCACTACTTCGGAAAGCGAGCTTCCACTGCTTGACAGGTGATTTCAAGGTTCCTTTGAAATCGCCTGTCTTGGAGTTCTTGTTCTGCATTTTCCCCGCTGACAGCCTTCACCACCGCACGGGAAAGGCTTAAGCTGGATGTTCGGATGGGGATGTGAGTAGGTGTCTGGAGGGACATGTGTGAGTGGAGCTATGCAAGATATGTTGCTTTGAGGAGTGTTGTGCAGGTGAATGCTGGGAATGGCCCTGGGGAGTGTTGCGCTAAAGCATTTAATTCTATCAGTCACAAATCAATGAGTCTCAGACGAATGGGATTACCCAAGGAAATTGTACAGTGGTACGCAACAGCCGGGACCTGGGCTTGATTCCTGGCTTGGGTCACTGTCTGTGCGGAGTCTGCACATTCTCCCCGTGTGTGCATGGGTTTCTTCTGGCTTCTCCAGTTTCCTTCCACAGTCCGAACGATGCCTGGTTAGGTACATTGGCCATGCTAAATTCAGTGTACCCAAAGAGACGCCGGAGCGTGGTGACTAGGGGATTTTCACAGTAACTTCATTGCAGTGTTAATGTAAACCTACTTGTGACACTAATACATTTTTTAAAAAAATACTGGAGGATCTGCCAACTCAATGGGTCCAACTCTCCTGAGGCCCTTGAACCTTTTGGAGGCGCCATTGCCAGGTTGAATGGAGCCATGGTCCTGCTGCTCCCTTCATCAGTCACTCCCATCTCTGCCTGCTCAATTTGAGAGGCTGGTCCTTTCCTCCTATCATTAATAATCTCCTTGTTTCAGTTCCTTGGGTCCCGTAGCAATACTTCCCATCTGAGATGGGCAGGGCAGCGTTTCCAGTTCTGTTCTCCATTCCTGTTGCTGCTGATGCCTCGGATCAATCTACGGTTCTGTCACTCTCGCCGCCACCAGGGATAAATGTCCAGATGTTGTAAATGTCAACACAAACTACCATGAAAGCCTGAGCCTCAAGGAGATCCTTTCACAAAATTAGTGCGTCATCTATGCCCAGCAACTTCTGCTAGGCTAGCACATGCAGACACGGGCTGGCTGTGTTCAAGAGCCACAGGAAAATTCACTATTGAATCAAACAGGATACTTACCCACAATGTCCTCTTCCTTGCTGCATAAAGGTTTCCATCAATTACATTTGATAGGTGTTTAAAATCACCAGCATAAGATTCCTGGTATCTGGATTGATCAGAATAGGAACATTTACGGCGAGCAGTTGCTCTGTAATCCCTCCGAGCAGTGAATGGTCCACGCTGAACTAGTCAAGATACTACAGTGTATTGTAGCAGAGGTAGGTTTCACTCCATGTTGTTCAGATACCCTGGCGTTGGATGCTGGCCTCAGGAAACTGCAGGTGGCTCTCAGTTGCGTGGTACAGTGGTTAGCACTGCTGCCTCGCGGTGCCAGGTTCAATTCCGACCTCGGGTCACAGGCTGTTTTAGAGTTTGCACATTCTCCCTGTGTCTACGTGGGTTTTCTCTGGGTGTTCTGGATTCCCCCCACAGTCCAAATATGTGTGTGTTAGGTGGATTGGCCGTGCTAAATTGCCCCTTAGTGTCGGGGGATTAGCTAGCGTAAATATATGGGGCTATGAGGATAGGGCCTCAGTGGGACTGTTGTTGGTGTAGACTCAATGGGCCAAATGGCAGCCTTCTGCACTAGAATTTTATACTGGTGGTCTTTCATGCATATATTTTGAGGTGGAACAAACTATCTGAACATCCAACAGAGCATTGCAGTGAGAAGTGACAGTGCTCCAGTTTCCTCCCACAAACCAAAGATGTGTGGGTTAGATTGATTGGCCATACTAAATTGACTCTAGCATTAGGGGATTAGTAGGGTAAATGTGTGAGATTATGGGAATAGGGCCTGGGTGGGATTGTGGTCAGTGCAGACTTAATTGGCATATGGCATTCTACACTGTAGGAATTCTATGAGCTACTTAGAAGACAGATTAAGTGTCTTGGGGTTCTCTTTCCTGGAGCGGCAGTGGTTAGCTCAGCTGTCTCACATGACCAGGGACCCGAGTTTAATTTCAACATTGGGTGACTGACTGACAGATATTCTCCCTGTGTCTGCCTGGGTTTCCTCCGGGTGCTCCAGTTTCCTCCCACAGATCAAAGATGTGCAGATTGGATGGATTGGCCATGCTGAATTGCCCCTTTTAATATCAGGGGGACGTGCATGGTAAAATACATGGGCTTATAGAGATAGGGTCTGGGTGGGATTATTGTTGGTACAGGCTTGGTGGGCTGAATGGCCGCCTCCTACATAATAGGAATTCTATGGAGTTATCCCTGCTGCTGTGAACCTTCCCCATAGTATTGGAGCAATGTTTGCGGTACGCATTGAACAACTGATTTAAAACTCCAAACCAGCAGCAACACCAGCTGTCTTCCCCACAGCCAGGGGATAGAGTTGATGGGCACAGAAATCCAGCTGGGAGAAGCTGAGACCCCCAAAATCAGGTTATCAAGGCAGTGTGTCAGCTCTATTGACCTGTGTAAGCATCAGGGCCGCCAGGAAGCTCTGATCTTCAAAGATTGTTGCTGACATCTGCAACCTCCTGAAACAAGGCCTCCTTCCCAGTGGACCAGCTGGCCACTCATTGCCAGTGGTCATCAAGTTGTCTATCATTGGAAGATGGGCTCTGTTTCTCTGCCTCCCTCCACAGTTTTGCAATCTCATCTTCTCATGTGGTGCTTGCCCTTTTAGTGGGTCTATCTGCTGACAGGGTAACTGGTGGACAGGAGTTATGACACTTTGTAAGGAGAAAGCCAGAAATGTGTGAGAAATGGATGTGTGGAGAGAAGGGAAGGAGGACATTGTCATCTTGCCTTACATTCACTCACCAAAGATGAGGGTGATAGTGTTTGGTGTTTAGATGGGAATATGAGATGTCTAGAGAGAGGGAGGACAAAGTGGAGCTGCAACCTGTGTTGGTGTATTGAGTGTGCTGGGATAGACATGCGGTACAGGGCTTGGCACCTGACCAAGTTGTACTGCTCACCTTAGATTATTTGAATCTCTTGGGCCACAGCCTCCAGGTTTAGGGGACCATGCGCCTCAAATGCTCGGCCACTCCTGCAGGGTTTGATAGGCTGGTCTCTTCCTATCTCCTCCCACACACACTCCCTCATGCACATGGAGCCATATTGTGGGTAGTAATTTCCATGACCTTTTCTCTCACCTTGGTTTGCAGTCAGTTACCAACAATCTTAAGTTCTAGTGTGTGTTAGACATTAAATATACACAGGTTGTGAAAATCTCTTCAAAGACGGGACATCTTATAGTTTTCAGTTTGAAACGCTGGTTCTAACGCCTGAAGAGATTTTCCCTGAGCCAAATTGTGCGATACGTCTCAAAGATCAAATCCACAGTCTTCTCCTTTCAGTCACTCCTCAATGCAGAACAACTGCAGGCGATTCCAGATGAGAAGCTGCAGCTTATAGCATTTCTACTGAAGTTGATTTCACTGCTCGATAGGTGATTTTTTTTTTCACTTTCTGTATGTTAGTTTGCTTGCCTTGAATGTCACTCACCTTGATCTGCTCCCATCCCCAACCCTTGTCTACTTTCAATGCAGCATGGGAGCAGTTTCTGCAGCCCCATCTCTTGAAGCGCTGATAGGACAGGAACAGCAACCCATCCAGCAGCACCACCAGTTGTCTCAACCACACACCTCCACTCCGCAGGGCTAATGGACACCGAGGTCCAGCTGAAAGGAGCTGAGACCTCTCAACTGAGGCTACATTGCCACTTCCATCAACTGGTGCGAGAAATGGAATGTTTGAAGAGTAAAGAAGCCAATTTTGTAGATGGTGTTGAGGCCTGTGAGAGACTTGATTTGATTTATTATTGTCACATCTATCAGTATAGAGTGAAATATTGATTATGCAGACAAAGCATACCATTCACAGAAGGAAAGGAGAGAGTGCAAAATGTAGTGTGACAGTCATAGCTGAGGCTGCAGAGAAAGATCAACTTACAGCGAGGTAGGTCCATTCAAAAGTCAGACAGCACACTATACAGACAAAGCATATTGTTTGAGAGAAGGAAATGAGAGTGCAGAATGTAGTGTTAGTCGTAGCTAAAGTGTTGAGAAAGATCAACTTAATGCAAGGTAGGTCCATTCAAAAGTCTGATGGCAGCAGGGAAGAAGCTGTTCTTGAGTCGGTTGGTACATGACCTCAGACTTTTGTATCTTTTCACGATGGAAGAAGGTGAAGCAAATTCAACCAAGGATCAGATCTGTATCGAATAGTTCCTGTTCAAATTATGCCGATCTGTTAAACTTGACAGAAGTTTTGCTGTCTGCTTTGTGTTGAAATACATTGAGCAGAGTGAAAATATTTTGGGCACACAGTTTATCTCAACAAAACAGATAACAATGTAAGTTTTATCTATTTGAGATTAGGGACCCATGTAATAACGTTATTACTGGTCAGCCTCTCTGATACTGAAAATTAACTTCAAATATACAGCCTCATTCTTTCAGATTTAAATTGTTATTGGAGATTCTAAACATGTTATATCTCAATTTTAGAAAGAAAGCTCTCTGCCTTTTTTTCTTTCTCTCTTCATCCAAATTCTCCCCCCTCCAATTCTCTTTCTGTATCTGATTTAACATTGAACTCGCATCCTCTAGTTCGCACCTCCTCGGGCTTTCTGCTGTCAATTTCCTAATCCTTTGTGAGTGGTTAATGAGAAATACGCAGTCACTTGCTTTGTTCAGTTGAATCTTGCGGGTGGCACAGTGGTTAGGACTGCTGCCTCACAATACCAGGGTCCTGGGTTCAATTCTGACCTCGGGTGGCGTCTAATCTTGCGGGTGGCACAGTGGTTAGGACTGCTGCCTCACAATACCAGGGTCCTGGGTTCAATTCTGACCTCGGGTGGCGTCTAATCTTGCGGGTGGCACAGTGGTTAGGACTGCTGCCTCACAATACCAGGGTCCTGGGTTCAATTCCAACCTTGGGTGGAGTCTGTGTGTGGAGTTTGCACGTTCACCTCATGTTTGCATGGGTTTCCTCTGGGTGCTTCGGTTTCCTCCCAGAGTCCAAAGCGTTAGGTTGATTGGTCCTGATAAATTGCCCCTTAGTGTCAGGAGACTAGAAGGGTTACGGGGATACGATCTGGGTGGGATTGTTGTCTGAGCAGCCTCTTTGGACTGAATGGCCTCCTTCTGGAATTTTCATTCACACTCCTATCTGCTTTCTCTTTGTCACACTTTCAGTGCCTTGCCACACAATATGTAAAAACAGACAAAGTTAGGACCAAATAACACTTAGATTCGCTGCTACAGCAGAACCTGTTCTTTTTATAGCAGACCGGATCAGTCTATTAGTTGCCACCAAAGCTGCATTGAGAATTGTATCTGAAAATGCAGAATCACAGTGGCACAATGGTTAGCACTGCTGCCTCAGTGCCAGGGACCCAGGTTTGATTCCTAGCTTTGGGCCATTCACTGTGTGGAGTCTGCATGTTCTCCCCGTGTCTGCGTGGGTTTCCTCCCACAGTCCGAAAGGCAGGCTGGTTAGGTGCATTGGCCATGCTCTGTTCTCCCTCAGTGTATCCAAACAGGTGGTGATTAAGGAATTTTCACAGTAACTTCATTGCAGTGTTAATGTAAGCCTAGTTATGACACTAATAAATAAACTAAAACGCTCTCTAAAAATAGGTGCATCAGGTGATTGGTACATTGAGCTTTAGGTTTTGGGTTATAAATACATTCTCTTGCCAGTCTAAGACAGACTGCCATCAATGTCTAATTGCTGCAAGCATTATTGTGAAAAGTTGCAACCAACTGGAAGATTTCTATTCATTCATTCATGGGATGTGGGTGTCGCTGGCTGGCCAGCTTTTATTGCCCATCCCTACTTGCCCTTGAAGGTGGTGGTGAGCTGCCTTCTTGAAACAGTGCAGTCCTCATGATGTGGACATGTTAGGGAGGGAATTCCAGGATTTTGACCAAACAGCCATGAAGGAACGGCGATATATTTCTAAGTCAGGATGGTGAGTGACTTGGAGGGGAACTTGCCAAAAGTGGTGTTCTCATGTATTTGCTGCCCTTGTTCTTCTAGATGGAAGTAGTCCTGGGTTTAGAAGGTGCTGTCTAAGGATCTTTGGTGAATTGCTGCAGTGCATCTTGTGGATAGTACACACTGCTGCTACTGAGTATGGGTTTTGGAGGGACTGGATGCTTGTGGATGTGATTCCAATCAAGCAGGGTGCTTTTTTATAGATGGTGTCAAGCTTCTTGGGTGTTGTTGGAGCTGCACCTATCTAGGCATGTGGGGAAAATTCCATCACACTTCTGACTTGTGACTTGTAGATGGCAGGCAAGGTTTGAGGAGTCAGGATTTGAGTTGCTTACCACAGGATTCCTAGCCTCTGACCTGCTCTTGTAGCCATTGTGTTCATGCGAGTCCAGTTGAGTTTCTGGTCAATGGTAACCTCAAGGATGTTAACAATCGGGAGTTCAGTTTTCATGGAAAACTAATTTTTAATAGCTGAGGGGCCACAGAGAAGAAAGATGAAAAATGAGACTTTCCGTTCCAAGGTGCTATGGCAGCATGTGAATTGATTAGGGATGTGGAGAAGGCAGAAAAGTCCTATGGGTATGCAGAGGGGCAGATCTATATTATCTTAAGGCATTGGCTGGGCAATCCTGTGCTGTTGGTGTTAACCAGCCTCATTTCAAGGCTTGAAAATTCTGTAAATTGTGTCGGGCCTTCCCTACCTCTGCAATCCTGTTTGTAGCACCAAAAAGTATGGGTGAGGTTTCCTGGTCCTGCTGAAAGTCCAGTGGACTTTTGGGTTGTCAAATCTCCCATTGTGGCTCCTACTACAATGGGGCTATAAACCCCCTCTCCTCTCTCCACCCACGCCCGCCCCCAACCTGCTGTATACCTGTAAAAGTGTGGTATAAGCACTGCCCAACTTCAGTGGACAACAAATGAAACATCTAAAAGCCCAAGACCTAGCTTGACTGGGGCTGAGAGAGGCTCTCTGTCAGATCCTCTTTCCATGCTCAGAGGCTCATCCCATCTGCACATTGCCCTTGAAGTGATTATGGTGGACAAGAAGCAGTTATCCACTTCCTTGTGGAGTGTGCCTGGAGAAAGATGAAGTGGCATTTGTCGAGGTTTATCCTGAGCAGCTGTGGCCAAGGCAAACGTTAGCTGTTGCTGGAGGATCATCAATTCAATGACAGATCCTTTATGGTCTGCCCGAAATCTGTTGATCTTGGCAGTACTGAGTTGCAAACTGGCACGTTCCAAAGTCCAGGTCGACATGCTGAGGGATGCATTAAACCTTGAGGCAGCCACTGCAGAGGGATAAGGGGGAGAGTTTGCTGTCTGAGACCTTTCAGTTATAATGCACTGAGGAGAGTGGAACTGTATAGAACTCCCCCTGGCCGTATGACTCACGTTGAACATGTATGGTGAATATTATACACATTCAAATTGTATTGAAGTACCTCCACAGTGCAACATGATCTATCCAAAGAATCCCCATTAGTGCAGAAGGATGCCATTCAGCCCATCGCGTCTGCAGTGGCTCTCAGATAGTGTGGGGGTGTTGGGCCTGTGTAAGATGCTCTATGTAACTCCGCCTATTTATTACAACTAGTCGACTTAAACTACACACCTTTTGGAGTGTGGAAGGAAGCCAGAGCACCGGAGGAAAAACAGGGAGAACGTGAAAACTCCACACACAGTCAACTAAGGCTGGAATTAAACCCAGGTCCCTGGTGCTGTGTGGCAAGAATTCTAACCATTGTACCACTCATGCAGGAAACTTGAATATTATTGCAAATTTGTGTGTTGGCCATTTGAAATGTTGGCAATGGTCTTTCAGATATTTTGGGAAGAAAGTATATTTTTTTCCCCAAAAACACATATCTAAAGTCTGCTGACGCTGTGTAAAGCCTCCTTAATGTTTGACAGCAGCTCTGGGGCATGGACATGTCATGCTGCAACTGTATGTGGTGATCTTCCTAAGAGCATGATTCAAGGAGCTTGTCTGAGCTGATGCAGTAGGAGCTTGATGATACATTATGACTGTGTAAAGTGTGGAATACTGAAACTGTTTTGGAAAGGGTGTGATACTCCACACCATCGCAAAGAATTTAATACAAACAAACGCTGCCAAGATGAAGTGTTTATTTTTTTTCTGTAATGCCATCCAAACTTGCAACCATTTTACAGTTGGAGTTGTGTGAATGTTGTTAGATTCTGTGGGAATATGAAGTAGCATGCAAAGCCTTTCCTTCCAAGCAAAGTTAACCCCCACAATTTTGTTTTCAGGCAATGGGGTGGGATCACTGCTCTGCAATGCAAATAAAGTGGAAACCAATTTCACATTTCCTTCAATGAAAAGAAAATTGGATAAACAGTTGCTTGTTTCCTGCTTACAATGAGCAGGGCAACCTGGGCTTAACTGGATGGCTCTGCTTGCTCCTCAGTGGGCTGAATGGCCTCCTGTGCTGTCCTATTTTGTTTTCTCAATCTGTGCACCTGGGTCATGTTCAAGACAAGTAAGGGCCAATGAGGTGAGGTGACGCTTTGTGAAGTCTGCACTTAAAAACCAAAAGAGAAAATGCTGGAAAATCTCATCACGTCCAGCAGCACCTTTAAGGAGAGAAAAAGATTTCAGCACTTAAAGTTGCCTTTTGGACTGCAATCTAATTTGTGAATACACAAGATGCTCTGGGGTTCCTCTGTGTCTTGGGTTTCCTTTGAGCAGGAGGAAGATGGCGACAGATTGGACTGACCCTCCATATCATTGGCTCTCGATCAGAGCTGCCTGAGAGTGTCTCCAACAACAGGCTCTGCCGGTTGGCTTCAGTACAGTACCTGAAATCAACACGACACTGAATAAATTTGTCACTCTTGTCGCCTTTCAAGCTACCTCCGAGGCATCTGCTACACTAGATATTGCTTTTTGCTCATCCTTCGATCACCCTGTTCCCCTAGCTGTGGTGTTTGTCAGGGTGCCACTGGGTGCGTAGGTGACTGCTGTGATACTGATCAGAACCTGGAAGGTTCCACTGCAAATTGGACCATAGACAATTGAGATTTGGATGAGTTGCTGGCTCAGGTTTTCCTAGTTTTGTCTTTTTCTCTCTGCATCTGATGAGCTTTGGGAGGATGCCACCACTTCTTTTAATTGGTTGTGCCACGTCCAGCACTCCTGGACATGTGCAGCGGTTAGCACTGCTGCCTTCACAGCACCAGGGACCCATGTTCAATTCCGGCCTTGGGTGACTCTGTTCAATTCCGGCCTTGGGTGACTCTGTGGAGTTTGCATGTTCTCCCCATATTTTGGCTGGATGTCTGGTTTCCTCCCATAATCTAAGGATATGCAGGTTAGGTGGATTAGCCATTGTTGTCTGGGGTATTTCTAATAGTATCCTCAACTGACACTCTGTATAATGGATTTTACTCAAACCCCTCTGCATATATCAAGCAAAATGACTACAACACAAACCAATAGTAAATAAAAAAGTCATAACTTAAATCCAAAAGATGTAAGAATTACAATTTTAACAATACTTTCTCCGTCTCACTAATTGATCATTTAGAAATTTGTGTACTACTCCAGGACCTTGTCATTCCATTGCTACATTGAACTCTCGCGGCTGTGTCTCTGTCTATACCTCACTCTAGGGTCTGCAGGCTAGCTGCTCTTGTCCCTTCAAGCTTTTGCATAAAACTGAAGAAGTGGAATCTCTCAAATGCTGCTGGCATAGGTTTCTTATATCTGTCTGGCTACCTTCTGGAATTTTGAGGATTTGGCCTATCAGTGCTTGGGTCTGATGGGTTTCAATGGATGTTAATGAGTTTGTGGTGGACCCTTTGTGTTTGTGTGCTAGATGTCTAGTTTCAGCTTCTAATATATATTGACCCTTTTGTTTCACAGATGCTTGTCGGTCCCACATATATAGTGACGATGTGGAGATGCCGGCGTTGGACTGGGGTAGGCATAGAAAGTAGTCTCAGACCACCAGGTTAAAGTCAAACAGGTTTATTTGGTAGCACAAGCTTTCAGTGCGCTGCTCCTTCATCAAGTGCTCCACTCACCTGATGAAGGGGCAGCGTTCCAACAAGTTTATTTGGTAGCACAAGCTTTTAGGGTGCTGCCCCTTCATCAGGTGAGTGGAGCACTTGATGAAGGGGCAGGGCTTCAAAAGCTTGTGCTACCAAATAAACCTGTTGGACTTTAACCTGGCGATCTGAGATTACTTACTGTGTACATAGCAGTGCTAATGTGTCCTGGTATATCTTTAGTTTGCAACTGTCTGAGCTTGAATCTTGCAGAGGGATTGTGTCCAGGCAGACTGTTTTGGACTGAGGTGATCCCAGCATTCCTTGCTTTTCGGCCAATTTCTACGTCTGCTTTTATATCCATTTGCTGCACTTCTATTTCTGATGTTTGTCTGCAGTTGATTTCTTTTCAATTATTCTATTTTATTCAAGCAGCCACAGGCTGCTACGCCATGCTAAATTGCCCCTTAGTGTCCAAAAATGTGTGGGTTAGGGGGATTAAGGAGGTAAATATATGGGGTGTTGGGGAGGGGGAATGGGCCTGACTAAGACACTCTGTCAGAAAATCAGTATTGACCTGATGGGCTGAATGGCCTCTGCTGCACTGTAGGGATTCTATTTTTCCCAGGACTCAATCCATTGTAAACTGGGGCCATCAGGGCTGTCGTTGTAGTGTTAATTTGTTCACGATCATGTGGGGCTTTGCTGTGTACAAATTGGTTCCTCGACTTCATAAATTACAATAGTGACAACACTTCAAAAAGTGCACATTACTGATGGTAAAGCACTGGGATGCACTTAGGCGATGAAAGGTGCTATGTAAATGCAAGTGTCTCTTATTTCTATTGCTGCCTGAGAAGTTAGGTGGATAGGCTACCGCTCCAAGGTAATTTAAGGAGTTGAGGAGGAATTTCTTCTTCAGGTTGAGAGCTGTGAGTACAGAGTTGTGTATATCCAAGGCTGAGGTTAATGGGTTATGGGGAAGGGCAAGAAAGTGGACATGACGGATGTCTGATCAGCCATGGTCCTATTGAAAAATGAGGCAGAATTGGGGGACCAAATGGTCTAATCCTGTTCCATTTTTTATCGTCTTAACTGTTGCTTTCACCATTGTTCCTAGATGCTTGATGCAGTTTGCAGATGATCAGTGTTCTTCCATGGGGCAGACCCTCAGTAATCCTCACAAGCCAACTGTGTACCCTCTTGAAGTGAAACTCTGCAGCAAATTGAAAATTAGGAAAATTCATCGCTGACTGTTGCGGACCTTCACACTTCTTGCATATTAAGAGGTGGCTGATGCTTCATGCCGTTCCTACAGGAAAGGAGGAATCATTTTCTGGGTGGGTAAACCACTAAAGATTCCTTTCTGATCCTCCCTGTCAGAAGGTGGAAAAGCAGCTCACGGATCATCCCTGCTCCATCAGGTGCCTGAAGTACGACTGATCCATAAGTTTATTTGTTAGTGTCACAAGTAGGTACACATTAACACTGCAATGAAGTCATTGTGAAAATCCCTGAGTCGCCACACTCCAGCGCCTGTTCAGTACACCGAGGGAGAATTTAGCATGGCTAATGCACCTAATCCGCAAGTCTTCCGGACTGTGGGTGGAAACCGGAGCAAACCCGAGCAGACATGGGCAGAATGTGCAAACTCCACACGGTGATCCAAGCCAGTAATCGAACTAGGCTCCCTTGCGCTGTGAGGCAGCAGTGAAAACCCATGCAGACAGACCGGGGGAGAACATGCAAATGCCACACAGACAGTGACCGAAGCCAGTATCGAACCGAGGTTCTTGGCACTGAGTGCCAACAGTGCTAACCACTGTGCCATTGTGAAGAGTCTGGCAGTAATACTTTTGAAATTCAGAGCAAGAATTCCCTGCTGATTCCTGGTCATGCTGTTATTTAGACAGGAAAAGGTGAACTCAAGATCATAGGTGACATCTGCTCTATTTCAAGGAGTGACTCCTGCCCCCGGCTAAATTGAATAAATGGAGCAAAAGAACATGTGGTGCACAGGTTAATTGTCTGGTATTAGAAAAGAGGATGTTCAAGGGGGTATTCCTCTTGAAAGGAAGAACTTGCATTAATATGAGATATTTCACAATTTCTGCACACCCAAGGTATTTTATAGCCAGTTAACAACTACTGAGTTGCAGTCGGTGGCATAGTGGTTAGCACGGTTGACACTCGGCACCAGGGACCCCGGTTCGATTCTGGCTTGGGTCACTGTGTGACATTTGCATGTTCTCCCCGTGTCTACATGGGGTTTCCTCCAGGTGTTCTGGTTTCCTCCCGCAACCCAAATGACGTGCTGGCTAGGTACATTGAGGGAGAATTTAGCATAGTCAGTGTCCCTGAATGCAAGTTTGGTGACTAGGGGATTTTCACAGTAGCTTTATCGCAGTGTTAACGGAAGCCTACTTGCGATGAATGAATAGATTTTACTTTAACTCAAATAAATAAACTTTGTTTTCTAAAGAAATTTGTATACTGCCAGGTTCTGAAAACACCAAAGGGTTAATGATCAAATAATCTTCCAGAAGGAGTCCTATGGGAGGAGGAAACCCAACAATAAACTAAGTTGAGCCGTCCCCACCACCTCTCAATCTTTATTGGGGCGGTCATGGACTTATTGCCCTCGATCGCTGTTGTGCTGCCGGTGTAGAGGTCTTGAATAAGATCTACAAAGGCTTGAGGGAGCCATATATGCTCTAATGTTTTCAGAAGTAGTTTATGTCCTACAGAGTCAAACGCCTTCACCAAACCAACAAAGACAACAGTTAAGTATTTGTGGTTTTTCTTTGCTCCCTTCATTATGTTTTGTAGCACTGTGATGTTCTCATTGCAACCATGAGTCGCCGCGTAAAAACCCTTTGTCTTGGGTTGATGTCTATTGTGTCACTCAGCCTCTTTGCCATGATCTTTGTGAAGAGCCGTAGCAGCATTGGGCCTATAATTATTGGGCGCCAGTTGTCAATGTTTTTAAGGTGCTCTTGACCCTCACATTTGGGGATCAAGACAGTTTGACTGTTTACTGGATTCTGGGATCATCTTTGATTTCAACCAGTGGATGAAGAGCGAGGTATCCACTTATTGTCTGCCTTGTGTATGTCTTGGATGCCCTCGATCTTTTTACCATCCAATCCAAGCGAGCTGGCCTCCTTGATTCCCTTGATCGTATTGGTAACCTCCAGTGCTAGTGTCTAGGTCCCAAGATCACCTCTTCCTTTTGAGCAGAGATCGATCTCATAGCTCTCTCTTTAGAACTGGAGATCCTTTGCAACCTAGAATTTCAAATTATTCAGTGAACGGTTACAGTCTCATCTGTGGGATGTTCTTTTTTTCTCTCCGGGACGCAACCCATTCGGACTCCTTCCTTAAGGCAGATTATTCACTGTTTCTTTCGAAGGCGATACCATCTCAACAATACCCAACCTACGCAGATCACCAACCTTCACGTGGTTTTTCTAAGTATTTTGGCCCTTGGTAGCAAGATACCAAAGTTACCAGCGGGGCTGGAGAGGAGGCATGACGGTCACTGTGATAAAAACACACCAAAACTACCACAGCGGTAAGTACCTAAAGTTGACTCTCCAGTGAGACCCTTCTAAAGAGAGACACAGTTACTCCTGCCAAGTAGGAGAGACCTACATGTGATTCCAGAGTCACAGCAATGTGGTTGACTCTCTACTGCCCTCCAAGGGCAACAAGGGATAGGCAAAAAATGCTGGCCAACCAGCAATGTCCATGTGCCATGAGGGGAAAAAAAAAACTGGTTCCAGCATGAGTGACCCTGTTCCTTATCTCGGGAGGAACAATGCCAGTACCATTGTTTGTGGATGTAGAGCTCAGTTGCATTAGAATTCCTCGAGTGTATTATGATGATGACATGTAGAAATGTAATGGTGTTTATCTGGTACCATTTCTCCAATGACAGCAATCAGTCACGGTCTAAACTGGGTCACTGTCATTTACTTGACGCATTGCTGCCTAGTGCTGTGTCGTTGGCTGCAATTGGGCTTTTTTATGGTTTTAGGTCAAACCAGTATTTCCTTGGGTTTTATTTGTGTTCCCCCCAGAAGGAGAAAACAATTCAGACCAATATGCTAATGTTCCCATTTTGCTGGTGTTCAAACTTGAAGTATGCAAGACCAATTCAGACCAGTCTTCTTATTTCCCTGTTTTACTATTTTCCCCTTCTGGGCCATAAGTTCCCAGCTGGAAGGAATTCCAGTCTTACAAATGACGCCAGCGCACCTTATGAACAAGAGCAGAACTCTAATATAAATATATTAAGACTTTGAAATATAGCCAGTGTCAGGCTGGACAGCTGTTGAGCAGAATGAGTCAGAGATTTGAGTTACACGCTCAAGAGCCTAAGCTTCCATTCTGGCAGACCAGGTACAACACACAACCTATGCCAGATATGCCCCAAATACCAGTGGCCGTGAGGACAATGAAGCTGATTACATCAATGTTTTCCATCTTAATGAATTGATAAGGAAAAGTTGAGATAGAAGAGAAAAACAGCTAATGAACCATTGGATAAAGGAATGCTGTTTGAAATTACTTCCCACAGGTGAAGAGCAGAAGATTATTCAATTTATAGCATGAGAAAGAATGATCAGATAGAAATGATGTCCTGTGGCCAGTGCCATTAATTACATGGAGGATTGGGAGAAATCTTTCAACATGAGCAGAAGCAAACTTAATGAACGGAATTGTTTCAATGACAAAATCACCTTGGGAAATAGAAATGAGATAGCAGAACCAAGTTATAAATTCAGTCAAGTGTAGATTGCTACTAATTGTTTGCAAAAAAACAAGAATAATGGCTACATGTTGGTTCTGGAATTATATTCAGCATAAATTGACCCAATTATGTCTCTGCTGATTGGACATGGGAAAATAATTTTCTTCCATTTTAAAATGAAGAAATCTAGATCAGCATTTCCCAAACTTTGAGCTGCGGAACCCCTTTCGACCTCTCAAGAACACTGACAGAACCCCTGAGAATTATTATATTGAAAACTTAAATTGATTCATAAAATCATCAAATCCTTACAATCCTGCTAGCCCACACATTTACCCTGTTAATCCCCCTGACCCTAGGGTCAATTTAGTGTGGCCAATCCACCTAGCCCACACATCTTTGGACTGTGGGAGGAAACTGGAGCCCCTGGGGGAAACCCACACAGCTAAGTTGAATAGAGTATAACTTGGTTTTATTTGTGCATTTTAGATTTCTTTCTGTTTTCGTGTTTTTTATGTTAATTATCAACCTCAGGATGATTAAAAATGCTGTTGATGTCTACATGGACTTTCAGAAGACATTTGGCACAGTACCACACAAAAAATACTTGTGAAAAAAGTTGTGGCTCTTGGAATCTAAGGGCCATAGCAACAGCTCTTGCAGCCCAATCAATGGTGCACGTTTCATTAGAAGGAACTCTTCAAAATGCAGCTTAAAAAAAACCCAACAAAACTTACTCCAACTTATAAATCAAAGAAAGGGTTTAATAAAGAAACATCATTACTCCAAACTTGGGGCCTCGTCCTGGGCCACTCCAAGCTCCCCACAATTCTACACAGTTCCTTATTTATAGTGAGTCAACTGACTATTATATCATTCTGTAATTGCTTACGTGGTTTACTGGCTCAGCTGACTCTTGCATCATATTCCCATTGGTTACATTACATCTAATACTAAGGTGTCACTGGTGACATTCAAACGGTGCCTGCCTGCTGTTGGTTTCCCTGCAATGTGAGGTGGATTCAATGGGAAACCCATGGGACCTGAAGATCCCACCGCTAGCAAGCAGCAGATCACCCATTGAGAAATATGCCACAGAGAGGCCAGAGAATCTCACTCAGAACATCACAAAGTCCAAAATGCCAATCCCCAGGAAACTGAATGCAACCCCTTTCTTACCATAGTTGTCGCCAACTTAACTGACAGCCTGAAGAAAGAAGTACATTTATGTATGGGCATCTACTTCTCATTGTTAATTTGATCATTCTTGTAATCCAAATTATCACCACCATATAAAAAGGGATCTGAAATTATAGTGACTAGCTTAATTTGTAATTCTGAGAATGGCTTTTGGAATTTTTATTCCAATTTGGGTAGAAACCTGCTATTCCTAGCTTTGGAAAATCGAATTCCATCTGTAATATAACGTTACTTAAAAGGCCGTTAAAGTTATCAAGATCAATTTGTGTGTTCCACTAAAACTAAATGATCATCAAAGCGAAGAATGAAATAAGTTTTTTGAAATATTGAAACATTATGTTGAATGAGGGATCTTGACATCAAATTATCAATCCATATTGTAGTAGGATTATTCCAGTTTTTTTTCCTTTTTGCCTGATCCAGAGGTCTATCTCAGCATCAAAATATCACTTAAATTTTCCAGGTGCGATGTATTTAAGGTCTCTTCTGATCTTCCAAGGTCCCTCGATGTTACAGTGAAATGCCTTGTTTTGAGATGTCAAATAGAATCCAAAACTCTTGAAGCCAAGACCAGTCTGCGATCAATTTCTCCTTCTGACATAAAACGAGTTGCTTAATGCAATGCTATCGGGCAGCACAGTGGTTAGCACTGTTGTCTCACAGCACCAGGGACCCAGTTTGGGTCCCTGTCTGTGTGGAGTTTGCATGTTTTCCCCGTGTCTCCCCAGGTTTCCTCCGAGTGCTCCGGTTTCCTCCCACACTTCAAAGATGTGGATTGGCCATGCTAAATTGCACCTTAGCGTCAGGGGGACTAGCTAGGGTAAACGCATAAGGTTATGGGGATAGGACCTGGATGGGATTGTGATCAGTGCAGACTTGATGGGTCAAATGGCTTCCTTCTGCACTGTAGGGGTTCTATGATTAAAAATCAAAGATATCAAACACTGCCTGTTGGAGCTACTTTCAAATCAAACGCCATTATTTTCCAGAACACTTGTATCAATTGCCATGTTGAATAAAACTGGTGATAGGAGATCACCTTGCTTAACATCTTTCCTCATAGAAATCAAAATCTTATCAAAAGATTGGCAGAGTGAAAAACGGAGTGTTTCTCAGCGACAGTGACTATGTGCTTTTGGGCTGAATCTTAAGCCTAATTATTGATCTATGCCCATGAGTGTCACTCCCCACTTGGGTGGCACAATGGTTAGCACTGCTGCCTCAGTGTCAAGGATACAGTTTTGATTTCTGGCTTGAGTCACTGTCTGTGCAGTGTCTGCACCTTCTTGCCATATCTGTTTGAGTTTCCTCTGGGTGCTCCGGTTTCCTCCCACAGTCTGAAAGACATGCTGATTAGATGCATTGGCTATGCTGAATTCTCTCTGGTTCCTATTCAGGTACTCAGAGTGTGGTGACTAGGGGATTGCAGGACAAATGCAGCTAGCTGGAGTCATGCCTGAGCTTAGATCCCTCACATTTTGAGGAGTGAGCCCTCGAGATGGCCGGCGAGGAGGAAGAGGGAGCCTGCAGTACTGGCGAAGTGGGAGCAGCAGAGAAACATGAGAATCCTCAACACACATACTG
Source organism: Carcharhinus amblyrhynchos (assembly GCF_965287045.1). Taxonomy (NCBI): domain Eukaryota; kingdom Metazoa; phylum Chordata; class Chondrichthyes; order Carcharhiniformes; family Carcharhinidae; genus Carcharhinus; species Carcharhinus amblyrhynchos. The sequence continues at coordinate 10,247,842 of NC_137328.1, forward strand.
TCATTCCTCAAGCCTCAAGTAGGTGATCAGTGATCTCTTAATATCCCCTATAATGTACTGATGCCAGGTCCTTTCTCTTGTAGGACAACCAATGGGACAGGCCAGACCAACCCCTGCCCTTTTGATCTGCCATCTTGTGGCAGTTCAGAGGGATACTTCTCCAACCTCACCATTGAAGAGGAGCCACAGCTGTCACCCACTCCCGGCACCAATGTAGATACTCGCACCTTGGTGGATTCACTAAGTAGACAGATCTCTGGAACACTTGCTGATGATCACCTCACAGATGAAGATTTACAGCATACAGAGGCAAGGAATGGTCCAGGGAATTGGCACTCGGAGGGATGCCACAGCCCAGGACTCTGCTGAGCCTCGTGCTGACGATTGTACCCCTTAGTGACCTGGGATGCATAGGTTATAGGGATTAGCAGAGTTAATATGTGGCGTTGCAGGGGTTGGGGGCTGGGTGGGATTGCGATCAGTGCAGACTCGATGGGCCAAATGGCCGCCTCCTGCATTGTAGGATTCTATGATCTAACTGTGTTCTCTGGTGATCAAAAGACTAAGGCCTGTTGAGGTGCTGCTAGGCTGCCCACCTCTGCTGTAAAATGGATGTGAAAACCAGGACCCCTGACACGGGTTGGGACTATAACAGCTGACAATGTGCATCCCACCCAACCCTTTGTACCACAATTGGGCGAGTTTGAGGTGGGTTGAGATTAAGATTGAGATTTTTAACATTTTATCACCCCAGTGAATCCAAACTCACCCACTTTTGGTGGTAAAAATCCCTTTTACATCTGAAGGGAGAATATCCAAATTTCCGATCCACTGGAACTTCATCCTGTCGATCACGAGGGATTTATTATTAACCCCGAGGTCGTTATTGCAGAGGCTCTACTTAGCTTTGTGTTTGTGTGAATGAAAAACACTAGTGGCTTCATTACAAACTGCTGAGTAAATCAACCCTCGCCTCTCGTCTGCCAGCAACTCTCAATCAGCTTGTTGGAGAACGTCCTAGGTTCTGTTCTGTTTGGACTGCAGTTTGATTAATCTATTGGACCCGGACTCCTCTGTGGAGATGACTCTTGCATGCGAATGATTGGGCAACTTGGCATGCAATTCAAAAACCGAAACCCAAATGAGAAAGATAAGCTTCCTGACAGCTCTCTTCGAGATGAATCACTTTTGATTTTGTTGATCTAAGGCTGCTGTTTGATTGGGATCAATTTTATGAACCCAAGGAGCCTGAAGCATCTTGACGCTAAGTCTCAGGCCAATTGCAAGGAACAATCAATAGTTACAGACGCGTGCTCTCAGCTAGGAGGAGCCTAATTCTGATTTGTCTTCCATAGGCTGTCACTTCACAATCGAATCGTACATGTACCTGCCCTCAGCAACAAGGCATGCTGCCTCAGAGAGAGGAAGGAACTGTCAACACTTGATTTATTGAATTTATGTCATGTCTGTAACCATGGATAGATATCGACAAGATCACAGAACGATCCTGCAACGACAGTCTTACATAGAAAGACCTTAGAAAGCATGCTTTCTGGTTGTCAGATCACCAACAACCTGTCCTGGTCTCCCCCCATACCAACACTATAGTTAACAAAGCCCACCAATGCCTCAACTTTCTCAGGAGACTAAGGAAATTTGGCACGTCAGCTATGACTCTCATTAACTTTTGTAGATACAACCAGGAAGAATGCTTTCTATGGTGTATCACAGGTTGGTTAGGCTCCTGCTCTGCCCAAGATGGCAATGAACTACAAAAGGTCATGAAGGAAGCCCAATCCATTGACTCTGGCTACACTTCCCACAGCCTCGGCAAAGCAGCCAGAATAATTAAGGACCCCATGCACGCTGGACATTCTCTTTCTTCCATCATGGGGAAAAAAAATACAAAAGTCTGAGGTCATGTACCAACCAACTCAAGAACAGTTTCTTCCCTGCTGCCATCAGACTTTGAATGGACCTACCTCACATTACATTGATCTTTCTCTACATCCTAGCTATGACTGTAACAGTACATCCTGCGCTCTCTCCTTTCCTTCACAAAAGGAGTGAAACTGGAAAATGCAGCAAGCCATACAGAAGTTAATTGACTATGCCGCATAGATCTCTCCATAGGGTCTGGCCTGATGTGGCCCTCAAAGGATCGTCATATTACCCTACTGTCCAACAAGTATTCTTTTACACTTTGAAACAAAGCTGTCATGTTGAGCAGCCATGAATATGAATTTGGAGACATCACAAACAACCTGTCCTGGTCCCCCCATTGCCGACACTATAGTTAAGAAAGCCCACTAACACCTCTACTTTCTCAGAAGACAAAGGAAACTTGGAATGTCCACTACACTCTCACTAACTTTTACAGATGCACCATAGAAAGCGTTCTTTCTGGTTATATCGCAGCTTGGTGTGGGTTCCTGCTCTGCCCAAGACCGCAAGGAACTACAAAGGCTCAGGAACAAAGCCCAGTCCATCGCTCAAAGCAGCCTCCCATCCATTGACTCTATCTACACTTCCTGGCAAAACAGATGAACTGAAGGCAATAATGTTCGAAAGGAAGTTGGAAGTGGTGGCGGTGACAGAGACTTGGTTAAAGGAAGGGCAGGACTGGCAGTTGAATGTTCCCGGGTATAAGTGCTTCACGCGTGATAGGGGTGGGTCGCTGAGAGGTGGGGGAGTGGCATTGTTAGTTAAGGATTGCATCATAGCAGTGCAGAGGGAGGGAGGTATAGAGGATATAGGAATCGAGTCGCTTTGGGTGGAGTTGAGGAATAGGAAGGGAGATGTTACTATGTTGGGTGTGTACTACAGACCGCCCAACAGCCCGAGGGCTGTGGAAGAAGGGATAAGCAGGGACATTCTAGATAAGTGCAGGAAGAATAGGGTGGTGGTAGTGGGAGATTTTAATCTCCCCGGGGTAGACTAGAAGGTGCTGAGATCAGAGGGTGCTGACGGGGAGGAATTTGTACAGTGTGTAATGGAAGGATCCCTGGAGCAGTATGTGGATAGCCCGACCAGAGAGGGGGCTATACTGGACTTGGTTCTGGGGAATGAGCCTGGGCAGGTGGTTGACGTTGAAGTAGGAGAGCAGGTGGCTAACAGTGACCACAACTCTGTCTGGTTTAAGATATTAATGGATAAAGATGAAGCCTGTCCTAAGGGGAGGGTGTTAAACTGGGGGAGGGCTAGATACAACTGGATTAGACAGGATCTTAAAGATACGGACTGGGGTAAGCTGTTTGATGGCAGGTTGACGCTGGGTATGTGGGAGTCTCTCAAGGGAAAACTAAAATCTTTGCAGGAAAGGCACGTGCCGGTCAAGAGGAAGGATGGGAAGGGTAGGATTAGAGAGCCGTGGGTAACTAGGGATATTGAGGCCCTGGTCAGGAGGAAGAGGGAGGCGTACATTAGATCTAGGCATTTGAGGACAGAGATAGCGTTAGAAGAATACAGAGAATGTAGGAGAGAACTTAAAAGGGGCATCAGAAAGGCAAAAAGGGGCCACGAAATGGCTTTGGCGGGTAGGATTAAAGAAAATCCTAAGGCATTTTACTCCTATGTTAGAAATAAAAGGATGGTTAGAGGGAAGATTGGTCCTCTCAGGGACAGAGGAGGGGAACTATGCTTGGAGCCTGGGGGAATGGGGGAGATCCTGAATGAATACTTTGCGTCGGTATTCACGCAGGAGAGGGGCCTGATGTCTGGTGCTGTGCTTGAGGAGTTTGAGGATCCGTTGAGGGATATAGTCATCACGAGGGAAGAGGTGTTGGGACTTTTAGACAGTATAAAGACGGATAAATCTCCGGGGCCTGATGGCACCTATCCCAGGCTGCTAAGGGAGGTGAGGGATGAAATTGCTGGGCCTCTGACGCAAATCTTTGTCTCTTCTTTGGACACAGGTGAGGTCCCAGAGGATTGGCGCATTGCAAATGTAGTACCGTTGTTTAAGAAGGATCAGAGGGATAACCCAGGGAATTATAGGCCGGTGAGCTTGACTTCAGTTATAGGCAAGCTAATGGAGAGGATCCTCAAGGATAGGATGTATGAACATCTGGAGCGCTGCAATCTGATCAGGGATACGCAGCATGGCTTCGTTACAGGGAGGTCGTGCCTTACGAATCTAGTGGAATTTTTTGAAGAGGTGACAAAAACGGTTGACGAAGGACAAGCCATTGATGTCGTCTATATGGATTTCAGTAAGGCGTTTGACAAGGTCCCTCATGGTAGGCTGATAGAAAAGGTGAAGGCTCATGGGATACAAGGCCAGGTATGTAGATGGGTGGAGAACTGGCTTGGGAGGAGGAGACAGCGAGTAGTAGTGGAAGGCTCCTTTTCCAATTGGAGGCCTGTCACCAGTGGTGTGCATGATGTGGGTATGCCGGCGTTGGACTGGCGTAAACACAGTAAAAAGTCAGACTTTTTACCAGTGGTGTGCTGCAGGGCTCGGTACTTGGACCTCTTCTATTTGTGGTATATATTAACGACTTGGAAGAGGGGGTAGGTGGTGTGATCAGCAAATTTGCTGATGACACTAAGATGGTTGGATTGGCGGGTACTGAGGAGCAGTGCCTGGCAATGCAACAGGACATAGACAGGCTGGTAGATTGGGCAGATAGATGGCAAATGGAATTTAATCCGGAGAAATGCGAGGTGATGCACTTTGGCCGGAATAATGTGGAGGGGAGTTATACGATAAAAGGTAGAACTATCCGGAGTATAGATACGCAGAGAGACCTGGGGGTGCAAGTGCACAAGTCCCTGAAGGTGTCGGTGCAGGTGCAGAATGTGATGAGGAAAGCGTATGGTATGTTAGCCTTCATAGGAAGAGGTATAGAATATAAGAGTAGGAGTCTGATGATGCAGTTGTATAGAACGTTGGTTAGGCCTCACTTGGAGTACTGCGTCCAGTTCTGGTCGCCGTACTACCGGAAGGATGTAGAGATCCTGGAGAGAGTGCAGAGGAGATTTACCAGGATGTTGCCTGGTATGGAAGGGCTGTCTTACGAGGAAAGATTGAACGAACTTGGGCTGTTTTCCCTTGAGAGACGTCAGCTGAGGGGGGATCTAATAGAGGTTTATAAGATTATGAAGGGGATAGATAGAGTAAATGGTGGTAAGCTTTTTCCGCTATTAGAAATGGATAGAACGAGGGGTCACGAGCTTAGGGTGAGGGGGGCTAGGTATAAGACAAATATTAGAGGGCAGTTTTTCACGCAAAGGGTAGTGGGGTTGTGGAATGCACTGCCGAGTAAGGTGGTGGAAGCAGGCACGCTAGGGTTGTTTAAGAGTCACTTAGACAGCCATATGAGCGGGCTACATATAGGGGGATATAGTAGGCCTTACTAAACATTGTAGGCTTGGGAATACGTTTTGCCTCAGGGATGTTAGTCTTTGCCTGTTTAATAATGAATTTTTTTGTCTCCACAGGCATTTAAGTCCAGCAAGGGGCATGCATGCGGCAGGTTGTAGTGGGCTGCTCTTGGACGTTGCTTCGGGAGTTGCCTATTGCTTCATGTCGTTAGTGTGCTTAAACTGGACCATCTCGAGGGCAACATGACAGCTCAGAGACTATCTCTGTTGCTGTGCGGACACATGGATTTGGGCCTGTGTCTGTGGGAGTTTGCACGTTCTCCCCGTGGTTGCGTGGGTTTCCTCCGGGTGCTCCGGTTTCCTCCCACATCCCCCAAAGATGTGCTTTTAGGCTGATTGATTGGGTACTAAATTGTCCCTAAATTGGACCTCCCTGATCCTCGCACGTTAGGTGTAGACTAAAATCATGAATAGGTCACAGACAGTGGGACGGCGGCACGGGCTCGTTGGGCCGAAGGGCCTGTTTCCCGTGCTGTGTTGTTCTTTGTTCTTTGTTCCTGCTGACTCAGCAAAGCAGCCAGCAAAAGCTTTGGGAGGTGGGTAGCAATGCAGTGAAGTTGAGGAGTTTCGAGAGCATATTGCAGCAAATGTCAAAATGGCTGGTCCAATTTGCCACAAAGGATGGAGCGGAAGAAAACAGGGTGTGCAGAAGGCAATTGTTGTGAGATCACAATCAGGAATGGTGTTAGTGGAATCTCAGGGCTTTGAAACCAGCACTGGGATTTGCAGAGAGTGTGTTAGAGAATGGAGAGCCATTTGGTTCATGAAGAGAATTGACACTCATTGAATACAAGCGGAATTGCTTTGGGCAAACTGAGGTTATTGCGGGTGGTGCTTGAGAAAGCAGCAAGGAGGGAATATTGAAAAATCAAACCTTAATAAAGTAAAGTAACATTTATTCATTGGTCACAAGTAAGGCTTACATTTAATGAAGTTACTGTGAAATTCCCCTTGTTGCCACAGTCCAATGCCTGTTTGGGTCACTGCATCTAACTCATGTCTTTTCAGAATGTGGGAGGAAACTGGAGGAAATCCACGCAGACATGGAGAGAATGTACAACCTCCACACAGACAAGCCAGGAATCAATTTATATAGATGATCTGGAGGAGGGAACCGAGTGCAGGGTGTCAAAATTTGCTGATGACACCAAGATTGGGGGAAAGGCAAATTGTGCGGAGGGTGTGGAGAGTCTGCAGAAGGATCTAGATAGGCTGGGCGAATGGGCCAGGAAATGGCAAATGGAATTTAATGTTGGCAAGTGTGAGGTGGTCCACTTTGGTAGAAAGAATGGTAGGAAGGACTATTACTTACGTGGCGAAAAACTGCAGCAGGCGACGGTGCAGAGGGACCTCGGGGTCCTTGTGCATGAGTCGCAAAAACCCAGCTTGCAGGTGCAGCAGGTGGTCAGGAAGGCGAATGGGATGCTGGCCTTCATAGCGAGGGGGATTGAATATAAAAGTAGGGAGGTCTTGCTGCAGCTGTATAGGGCATTGGTGAGGCCGCAGCTGGAGTACTGTGTGCAGTTTTGGGCGCCGCACCTGCGCAAGGATATTTTGGCCCTGGAGGGAGTGCAGAGGAGGTTTACTAGGCTGATACCGGAGTTGAGGGGATTGAGCTATGAGGAGAGGCTGAATAAACTAGGCTTGTACTCGTTAGAGTTTAGAAGAATGAGGGGAGATCTCATTGAGACGTATAAGATGATGAATGGGATGGATAGGATAGAGGTGGAGAGACTCTTCCCGCTCAAAAAAGACAGTAGGACTAGGGGGCACAGCCTCAAGATAAAGGGGAGGCGGTTTAGAACGGAGTTGAGGAGGAACTTCTTCACTCAAAGGGTGGTGAATATCTGGAATTCTCTGCCCGTTGAAGTGGTGGAGGCTGCCTCGCTAAATATTTTTAAGAAGCAGGTTGATGGGTTCTTGATAAGAGAAGGGATTAAGGGTTATGGGGAGAGGGCGGGAAAGTGGAACTGAGCCACGACAGATCAGCCATGATCTTATTGAATGGCGGGGCAGGCTCGAAGGGCTAGATGGCCTACTCCTGCTCCTATTTCTTATGTTCTTATGTTCTTATGAATCGAACCCGGGTCCCTGGTGCTCTGAGGCAGCTGTGCTAACCAAGTAACAAAATTATTACACTTTGGTTGCAATAAGGTAGAGGTGGGCAGTATTGCAAAGGCAACATTGGTGATACAGAGGCTTGAAACAGGATAATAAACCTGTTAACTGTTAGTTGCAGCCTAAGCAAGTATCTCTACTTTGGAACAGAGAGGAGTGGACCCTTGGCAGTTAGATGGGTGAAGTCTATGACCACACCATATAGAGTCACCGAGATTATTATTGTGACTTCAATCAGAGCAGCCAGGCTTAAAGAAACTTGAACAGGGACTTATGGCAAGGATTGGAAGAAGAAATGGGGCCAAAGCCAAATGGTGACGATGAGGTGAGGGAATGAATAGGAGATGGCTCAGGGAATTGTAGTAGTGTAGAAGGAGGAGGTGAAGGGTACCAGAATTGTAAGGAAATACAAATATTGAATATTAGTAAGCTCCTCCAGCTTTATTTCTGGCTGGGTTTGGTACTCGGCTACTGATGGTTGTAACTCACCTCTAATGAGGAGTGAGTTGCTTAACAACCAGTGTTAGGTTAAAACTTACTGGAGCTGAAAATGGGCCAGCAGTATAATGTTGGCACTCATTGAATATAAAAGGAATTGCTTAAGACAAGTTGAATTTTGCTTGGATAGTGCTGGAAAAAACTGTCCAAATTAACCATACATCTAACAATCAAGAAGTGGACATTACGGGGGTGATTCTTCCATCGCGCTCCACTAAGTCTTTAGTGCAGTGGCCTGGAGAATCTCACGTGGGCCTATTAGTGGGATTCGTGCAAGCGTTTCCACTGTGCAAGCATCTCCGAGCATTGGACATCTGGTACAGTCAGGACCACGCTGAAAACCAGTAGGAACAGCGAGTTATTGATTTAAATCTTATTTTAATGTTATTTAAATGTGATTAACAGGCCTGGGACTGAAGTCTTCATGCCCGCTAGCATCTCTCATCCCCTCTATACAATTTCACTCGGGGATGAGAGATTAGCTCTCCACTTTCGGGGAACAAGTGGGACCACCCCACTGGAAATGAAGCAGGGGCAATTGGGGGACCCCCCCAGGAGGTTGGGGATGGTTGGAGGGTGGTGCCCCCCCAGGCATGGGTGCACTGGCAGTGCCAGCCATTTCCTTTGGCATTGACCAAGGAGCAAAGTGCCCATGCCTCATGACAGTCCCAAGATTCCCACCAGGAATGGGGCAGTGGCAAGGAGGGGGCAGCAAGGTGGGGGTCTGGTAGAGGTGAGGGAAGGGGTGTCCCTTTGCCAGTCTGCGGTGGGGAGGTCTGCCAGGGATGGTGGAGGGATCGTCACTGCTTGTGAGGTGGTGGGGAGGGGAGACAATGACTGGTGATCAGGGCACTCTGAGGCTGCTCATGGGGGCCGTGATGGCCTGTGGAGGTGTCGGGAGGGGCAGCATTGAGGGTCCTAGGCTGGCCAGCGATTGGGAGATAGGGACCACTGCACAGAGGCTCGGAACTCTCAACCTCTGGCATGAATAGGCCCCATCCCTGAGTTCTTAATAGTCATAATTGTGACCTTTGTTTTCTCAGTGGGAGTTCAGACTCGAACCGCCCATACTGTGTGCAATGCAATCATCACTTATATCAGTTTTCCTGCAAATTCAGCACTTAGAACTTTTTCGGGAGAATTTTCCCCTACTTTTTCCAACAAACATGTTTAGTGGAATGAGAAAAGAACATTGGTGGCATAGAAGTCAACCTGGGAAGTCTTGAAAACTCTACATAAAAATAGGGGTCATCATATACACCAAAGATAAAAGAGAATGGTGTGGCTGGGTCATCACCTTTTCTCATTTGCCAGATCTGTCCTGCTCTGTGTAGGCATACCTTAAACCCCATTGCCCCTTCTCAACACAGCCCATATTGCCTGCTTCATCCCTTGCACAGTAAAAAGTCTGACAACACCAGGTTTTAGTCCAACCTATTTATTTGATAATATACTCACTAGCTTTCGGGGTTACCCCCTTCGTCAGGTGAATGGAGAGTTCTGGCCTCAGACAGAGCATATAAAGCACAGACAGTTTAGAGATTACTGATTAAAATGCGAATCCTTACACCTAACCTGCTGTTCAAGACCTGAAGTGGCTGATAATGTGAGTGGAAGGAGCACTGATCACAGTTTAAAGAGATGTGTATTGTCTCCAGACAGTACAGTAAGTGAGGTTTTGCAAACCCAGGCAAGTCACGGGGGTTACAGATAGTGCGACATGAACCCAAGATCCCTGTTGAGACCGTCCTCATGTGTGCGGAACTTGGCTATCAGTCTCTGTTCAGCGACTCTGCGCTGTCGTGTGTCGTGAAGGCCGCCTTGGAGAATGCTTACCCGAAGGTCAGAGGCTGAATGCCCGTGGGCATCCTGAAACCCATTGTACAAAGAACCCCCAGCTTTTGTCGCGACACTACGGACTTCCTACTGAAACTCAGCACACACGGAGCAGTTGAACCAGGGACACTCCTCGTCACAATGGATGTCTCAGCGCTCTACACCAACATCCCCAACGATGGCATTGCTGCGACTGCCTCAGTACTCAATGCTGACAACTGCCAGTTTCCAGATGCAATTTTACAACTCATCCGCTTTATCCTGGACCACAATGTCTTCACCTTCAACAACCAGTTTTTCATCCAGACACATGGAACAGCCATGGAGACCAAATTTGCACCTCAATATGCCAACATCTTCATGCACAGGTTCGAACAAGGCTTCTTCACTGCACAGAATCTTCAACCGATGCTATACACTAGATACATCGATGACATTTTCTTCCTTTGGCCTCATGGTGAACAATCACTGAAACAACTATATGATGATATCAACAAATTCCACCCCACCATCAGACTCACCATGGACTATTCCCCAGAATCAGTTGCATTCTTGGACACACGCATCTCCATTAAGGACGGTCACCTCAGCACCTCACTGTACCGCAAGCCCACAGACAATCTCACAATGCTCCACTTCTCCAGTTTCCACCCTAAACATGTTAAAGAAGCCATTCCCTATGGACAAGCCCTCCGTATACACAGGATTTGCTCAGATGAGGAGGATCGTGACAGACACCTCCAGACCCTGAAAGATGCCCTCATAAGAACAGGATATGGTGCTCGACTCATAGATCGGCAGTTCCGATGCGCCACAGCGAAAAACCGCACCGATCTCCTCAGAAGGCAAACACAGGACACAGTGGACAGAGTACCCTTCGTCGTCCAGTACTTCCCCGGAGCGGAGAAGCTACGACATCTTCTCCGGAGTCTTCAACATATCATTGATGAAGACGAACATCTCGCCAGGGCCATCCCCACACCCCCACTTCTTGCTTTCAGACAACCACACAACCTCAAACAGACCATTGTTCGCAGCAAACTACCCAGCCTTCAGGAGAACAGTGACCACAATACCACACAACCCTGTCACAGCAACCTCTGCAAGACATGCCGGATCATCGACATGGATACCATCATCACACGTGAGAATACCATCCACCAGGTACATGGTAAATACTCTTGCAACTCGGCCAACATTGTCTACCTGATACGTTGCAAGAAAGGATGTCCCGAAGCATGGTACATTGGGGAGACCATGCAGACGCTACGACAACGGATGAATGAACATCGCTCGACAGTCACCAGGCAAGACTGTTCCCTTCCTGTTGGCGAACACTTCAGTGGTCACGGGCATTCAGCCTCTGACCTTCGGGTAAGCATTCTCCAAGGCGGCCTTCATGACACACGACAGCGCAGAGTCGCTGAACAGAGACTGATAGCCAAGTTCCGCACACATGAGGACGGTCTCAACAGGGATCTTGGGTTCATGTCGCACTATCTGTAACCCCCGTGACTTGCCTGGGTTTGCAAAACCTCACTTACTGTACTGTCTGGAGACAATACACATCTCTTTAAACTGTGATCAGTGCTCCTTCCACTCACATTATCAGCCACTTCAGGTCTTGAACAGCAGGTTAGGTGTAAGGATTCGCATTTTAATCAGTAATCTCTAAACTGTCTGTGCTTTATATGCTCTGTCTGAGGCCAGAACTCTCCATTCACCTGACGAAGGGGGTAACCCCGAAAGCTAGTGAGTATATTATCAAATAAATAGGTTGGTCTAAAACCTGGTGTTGTCAGACTTTTTACTGTGTTTACGCCAGTCCAATGCCGGCATACCCACATCATCCCTTGCACCCAGTTATACAGCACCGGGAAGTAAAACCTGCAAGCCAATGGTATTATCGCCAGACTATCAATGCAGAAACTCAGCTAATGTTCAGATGACCCACGTTCCAATCCTGCTACAGCAGATGGTGGAATTTGAATTCAATGTTTAAAAAATAAAATCTGGAATTAAAGATCTGCTCATAACCCATTGTCGATTTGTTGGGGGGAAACCCATCTGGTTCACTAATGTCCTTTAGGGAAGGAAATCTGCCATTCTTATGTGGTCTGGCCTTGATGCTGTGGCTCTCGATTCACAATGTGGTTAACTCTTAACTGGCCTCGGGCAACTAGGAACGGGTAAGAAATGCTTGCCAGCCATCGCCACCTATTTCCTATGAATGAATAAAAAAAAAGTGTGGTGAAACATTGCGGCTGAATGCTAAAGTGAGTCTCATATGTCATAGCTGGAGAGATAAGAGAGCTGGGGGAGGTGGGATCAACTTAGTCAGCAAGCTACCTCCTCCTAGTACTTGGTGTATATGATAACTAGTGACTCAAATACAGGCTTCAAAGTTAAAAACACTTTCATTATAAACTCAGCCGGTGTTGCAGTTTGTGGGAAGTGTGTGTTACATAGAAACTAGAAGCAGGATAGGCCATTCAGCACTTTAAGCCTGCTCCAACATTTATTTGATCATGGTTTGCTCATCAAATTCAATTTCCTGATCTCGCCTTCCCACCCTCATCTTGGTCTCCTTAGCCCCAAGAACTATATCTAATTTCTTCTTGAAATCAGACAGTGTTTTGGCCTAAACTACTTTCTGTGGTAGTGAATTCTGCAGATTTGCCACCCATTGGCTGAAGAAATTTTCTCCTCGGCTCATTCCTAAAAAGGTTTACTCCTTATCCTCAAACTATGACCCCTAGTTCTGGAACCTCCCCCAACCATCAAAAACATTCTTTCTAACAGGAAATCTACCCTGTTAGAATTTTAGAAGTTTCTATGAGATCCCCACTCACTTTCCTAAACTAAGAATATAATTCTAACTGACTTTGTCACTCCTCATATGACAGACCTGCCACCCCGGGTATCAACCTGGTAAATCTTTGTTGCACTCCCCCTTAAGCTCCCCCTTCCACAGATAAGGACATCAAAACTGCACCCAATACTCCAAGTGTGGCCTCACTAATGAACTATACAATTGCAGTAAAACATCCCTTTTCCTAAACCCACGTCCCCTTGCTGTGGCAACATATACTTCTCCATACATGTCACTTAGAGCAATGGATAGTGATGTAAAAACCTACAAGTTCCTTTCATCACGTGACTCCCAGTCTTGCTGCCTGCTGTTGGCAGTAATTAATTGTTGACAGGACTTGCTGGTTACTAGAATCTGGAGTTGGTGGTTCATGGGCAATGGTGCTACCTACTGTGCCACACGATCTCCCTAAACTCGTATTATGTCGCTAAAATTCAAATCCAGTTCCATCCATGTACTAGAAAAATTGTATGTCCAGCAGCTGACCAGGTTGACTCCTGGGTTCACAAAAATTTGGACCAATCTGTGCCATGTTTTTGCCCTACGTGTGGCGATTTGGAAATTGGGGAGGTGGGGGGGGGGCAGGTTGGTGGTGGTGGTGAAGATGACTGGCACCGAGAAAAGATCCTGGGACGTTGATATGCCTACATGTATTTACCCTAGTTGGTCTCTCTGACACTAAGAGGCAACCTAGCATAGCCAACTCACCCAACCATGTTTTTCAGACTGTAGGAGGAAACCGGAGCACCTGGAGGAAACCCTTGCAGACATGGGGAGAATGTGCAAACTCCACATAGACAGTGACCCAGACTGGGAATCGAACTTAGGTCCCTGATGCTGTGAGGGAGCAGCGCTAACCACGTTGCCCTTATTGACGCAGAAGCAGGACTCACCCTGAACACAGCATCATTAGGTTGATCCTGACATGAATTTGCATGGCTGTTTTTTCATTAATTAATATATCAAGCACTGGTTAAATTGTTCTACAACACTGCTCTCTAAACACAAAGCCCCATGGTTTAATTACTGCAGAAAGCAATTATGAAATTGAAAGTGCTGAACAGCGTATTCAGGGATTTAGCCTGGGCTCAAAGATGACATTCTTTATGCTTCAAATCCCCCTCGATCTGCAGCAATGGAGCCAGCACAGGGCTAATCTCAGAAGTCTCCAGCGTTTTATGTCAAGTGGAAGCAGAAGCAGGATTCATCAGATGCCATTCACCAATAAATGCAGACAGATGCTGCTGTGATGACACATCTCACAGTTCAATCCGCTTCTCTTAAGTGCTGTAATGAAGTGCTGTCATTGGGGGGCCTGCAGAAAGATTGAGGTTTTTAATTGACAACCTGCGGGTCAATATTGGAAGCGATGCAGCTTTAAAGCAGGGAACGAAATAGTAAAACTGACTGAAGTATGACCTACTGTTTTAGGTGGAGCCAATGTCACAAACGCTGTCTTTCCACTGCCATCCCCTGACCTTCGACCTGCCTTTGCCTCTTTATTAGGGTAGCTCTGTCCATGTGGTCTGTTTGCATGTCAAGCATTTGGCCAGTCCTTTATTGTAGTGGGTTCTCCCAGTAGTAGAATTGGAGTTGGGGGGTATGTTCTGGGCGAAGGAAAAGAGACCCCCCGTGAACTTGGAAACATAGGAACAGGAGTAGGTCATTTGGCCCTTCAAAACTGCTCCACCATTCTGTAAGATCATGGCTGGTCTGGAACTACAGTCCTTTTATTTTTATTTATTTTTGTATTATTCTCACAAGTAGTGTTACATTAACACCGCAACAAAATTACCGTGAATATCCCCTCGACACCACACTCTGACACCTATTTGGCCATGCTAAATTCTCCCTCAGTGTACCCAATGTACCTAACCAGCACATCTTTAGGATTAAGAACCAAGAACAAGAACAATTGTGCGATGAAACCAGAGCACCCGGAGGAAACACACGCAGACGCTGGGAGAATGTGTAAACTCCACACAGACTGACCCATGTGGGGAAATCGAATGTGTCTCTGGCGCTGTGAGGCAGCAGTACTAACCGCTGCGCCACCGTGACTCCCCGCCTGCTCCCCTTCACCCTTGATTCCCATGCCAACACAACTGTTTAATTCTGCTTTGCATAAAACCATTGAGTCAACGTCCTCTACTTTTTGGGGAAGAGAATTTCATGACCAACAACTCTTTTAAGACAGAGATGTGAACAACTGTTGTCCTCAAAGTTTAAAGAGAAATCCAAGGGGACATTTATTTTTAAACTGTTAAGAAGTGGTATTTGAGGGATCAGACATAGTCGTTGAAAGTTAACGTTCATTTATTAGAGTCACACGTGTGCTTACATTAACAATGCAATGAAGTTACTGTGAAAATCCCCTAGTCGCCATACTTCAGTGCCTGTTCGGGGACACTGCGGGAGAATGTAGCATGGCCAATGCACTTAACCAGCATGTCTTTCGGACTGTGGGAGGAAACTAGAACACCCATGCAGACATGGGGGGGAACGTGCAGACTCTGCATAGATAGTGCTAGGGACACAGCAATGATCCCTGTTTTCGGTCACTGAGAGGCAACAGTGCTAACCACATCTAGCATTGGTCTCAGAGATTAATCCTTGTTTTGGTAAGATTGGAGTAGAAGTGTTTGTTGAATGTGCCTTCACTTGCATGTGGCCAAGCAACCTGTGCACTGATAGTGATATGGGGGAAGATACCAGAAGTTTACTCATGCAAGTGAAAGTAGTAGAGCACTTCAGTCAATCAAGTTGTTTTAGGCTATCACCAATGTCTTCACACTGAAATTATAAGCACTTATATTTTTCTTCCATTGTTATTAACTTTTCAAAATTTAAAGAGCAGGAGATTAAAATGACTTGACAACTTTAACAGTTCCATAGATTTTATCCAATTTTTACATAACAATCATGTCAATTCTTAAAACATCCAAAAGGGGGACCCGAGCCCTCCGAAGAATTCCGGTTTGAAACTTTGCTCCAATTCATAAATCCCAGGAGTCGTGTTTTGGAAATCCTTTTGTAATGATTGCTTCTGAGTGAAGGCAGCTACATTTTTGAATCTGCTCATGCATCTCCCCAGCAAAATACTTTTCAATTCCATCCACCCATCCCAGCAAAATGTTGGGTGTTGGATAGAGGTGGAATTCTGCAGTCGGTCCTCCAGTGCTATTTTGGCTAAAGCAGGGAGCCCCTTCTGTCTTTGAGAAAACTGTTACTTATGTTCCCTGTTGTAACACTGATTTTAACAGAAGGCTGAACATGAACTCCAAAGGTTTAGACTCTGTGGCTAACTAAAGACGACTTTGGGAGTCAGCCGTGCCAGCCCATGCCACATATCGTGCTCCCCATTGGGCACTATGGCCTCCATGAGCCTCCAGATTCCTGGCACTGTCAACTCCATCAAAAATTGACACGAAGCTGAATGAATCATGGTAATGAGGAGTTCAATCTAATTAGCAGGCCCGGGACTGAAGTCTAATTTGCAATAACTCCCCATTAACAGGGAGCTGGCAGCCCAACACCAGTGGAGAGAAGGGGGGGGCCATGTAGGAGGTTGGGGGTAAGGAGACTTGCCTCCTGGCATTGCCAGCTTAGCACCGCCAGACTGTCCCCTGGCACTGCCCAAGTGGCACTTCCCACCGGATATTGGGACCAGCAATGGTGGGGTGTAGGGGATAGCGCATGGCTAGCGATCGAGCTGCCCAGCAATCGGGAGGCAGGCGGTGCAGGCCTACTGTGCACGCACCTATCTCAGTGCTGACAGATTGGCAAATGTGCAGTAGCCCGCTCAGTGCTATGCTGCCAGCCTCTCCAGTGGGAATAGATCCCGCCACCTGACTTTTAATGAGATTCACACTTGGGTATTCTGCAGTGCACAGAGTGCGGGAGATCCCGCTGAAAGAAACAACTCCAGTTTTTATGCAAATTGGAAACTTAGAATTTTTTCAGGAGAATCCCAGCCCTGTTCTCTTTTAGCTTAATTAAAATCATTTTGTGATGGGTCAGGATTGAATGCGGGCAATGGGGGTGTTGCCCATGTAGGAAAACTAATTGGAGTCCCCAACATTTGTGTGGAGGAAGCCTGACCAAATGACCTGCCTCTCAGACGCTTACTCCTGGGGAAGTACCAATCCTGCCCAGGTAAGTACCGTGAGGCCAAACATCCTGCCCAACTAGAGATGCCAGCCAATTGGAGACCAACCAGCTTTTCATTGCTCCCATTGGTGTTGCCAGCAATGGTTGCTGCTCCAAGGGCTTTGTGATGGATCCTCGTTGGACACATGTTAGTGAGGGTTGGGATGGGTTGGGTCTGACTGGGAGGGGGGGCTGGCGGATTAGAAATCAAGGGCAGCAGGGATGTCTTTGCGTGGTTTCCCCACCATCCCAATGCCAGATCCCTCAAATGGGCACAGAATATCTGACATTGAGAGATGCACCTCTTAGGTTACTGGCAAACTCGAAGACTTGTCTGGCAGCCTTTGAAAAGTATGGGAGCACAGTATGATTCAAATTTAATCCCTGAGCCACACTAAATTCCAGTGGACTCCGAGATAATTGATGTGAATGGAGTCATTCGTTAACCTAATTTGCATTGGCTTCTTCCTGCCTCTGTCTTAATTCCTGGGAGGTTATCCCTATGAGTTATTCCTGGGAGGACTTGCAAAATCTCACTAATTGTCCTGTCTGGAGACAATACACATCTCTTTAACCTGTGCTTAACGCTATCTCCACTCACATCCTTTTAAGCCTCGATTAGCTGCAAAGAATCACGTTCCGATCATTATTCTGTAAGTTGAGTTTGTGTCTATAATATGCCCTGTTTGTGATTAGAACTTCCACTCACCTGACAAAGGGGCAGCCAGCGCTCTGAAAGCTAGTGGCTTTTGCTCCCAAGTAAATCTGTTGGGCTTTAACCTGGTGTTGTGAGACTTCTTACTGAGATTATCCTACCACCAGCAGACCGATGGGCTGCCTCTCCCATGTAAATTGACCTGGCAGCCATTCTCCCTCTCTTTCCCGCCCCACCACCTCCCTCCTCCCCCCTCCCCCCACCCCTCGCAACATCTTCCCCCCCAACGTCACCCCCCTCTTCCCCCCCCCCCATAACGTCACCCCCCTCTTCTCCCCCCTCCCTCCTCCTCCCCCCCC
This sequence comes from Carcharhinus amblyrhynchos, assembly GCF_965287045.1. Lineage (NCBI taxonomy): Eukaryota > Metazoa > Chordata > Chondrichthyes > Carcharhiniformes > Carcharhinidae > Carcharhinus > Carcharhinus amblyrhynchos. The sequence goes on from NC_137328.1 coordinate 10,265,714, forward strand.
ATCTCCCTCCCCCTCCCCCCCCATCTCCCTCCCCCTCCCCCCTCCCTCCCTCCCTCCCTCCTCCTCCCCCTCTCCACCTCCCCCCTCTCCCCCTCCCTACCTCTCCCCCTCCCTACCTCCCTCCTCCTCCCTCCTCTCCCCCTCCCTACCTCCCCCTCCCTCCTCCTCTCCCCCTCCCTACCTCCCCCTCCCTACCTCCCTACCTCCCTCCTCGTCACCCGTGTTGTGCCTGATAAATACCACCCATTGTTTCTAGTTGTTTTTTTCAGTCTCGCGTCTCTCGATCCTTTTTCCTTTTTTTCGAGGGTGTCCAGTTAGGATTACTTCAATTCCTTATAATCACTGGGTTACGAATGATTATTATCCCATCCCACCCTTCAACTCACTTTCCTTAATGAGAGGAATGTCAGTTTTCAGCCAAGTCACTGAAATATTTGACCTCAAACCAAAAGAAAAATCATTTAACCTTTGCTATCTCATCATTCTACCTCTTAATTACAGATCATTGAATCCCTACGGTGCAGAAGGAGACCATTCGGCCCAGCGAGCCTGCGCCAACAACAATCCCACCCAGGCCCTACCCCTTAACTTTATGTAGCTAATTCCCCCCCCGCCACTAATGTCAATTAAGCATGACCAGTCAACCAAACCTGCACATCTTTGGCGTGTGGGAGGGAACAGGAGCACCCAGAAGAAACCAAGAAGGGAGACCGTGCAAACTCCTCACAGTCACCCAAGACTGGAATTGAACCCAGATCCCTGACACTGTGCAGTAGTTAGCACTGCTGCTTCACACTGTGCCTACGATTATCAAAGGTCATCATGACAACCCATGCTGCCATCTTACGTGGTAGAAGCTGGTGCTGGTGACCTACAAAAACGCCACTGAATTAAATTAATTTCTACTGATTTTTTTTTTTCAAATGCAAGGGATGCCCTTGTCGTCTTTGGGTACTGAAAATAAATTTACCTTGGCTATTCATGCAACATACCATAAACTCGCACAACCACTGTTGAGAAGAAACATTATTCTCAAGAGCATTTCAAACAATAAAACAAAAGCTATTCTGAAAAATAATTGTGTGGAGTTGGCTTGGAGTAGAAATTGGATAATATATAATACTATTGCGAAATTTCCCTGGATTTTTAGTTAGTTGGGGGCCCAAGGCTGTCTCAACTTAATCTCTCCCTAACAGTGGAGATATTTAGAACTTCTCAGCTAAAAAAGAATTATGGCATAGTTTATCTTAAAATTTCCTTTTTTTAAAACTTTCATCCAATATCATACTTCCACATTATTCTTTCAGTTTACACTTCATTTTTCCTGCATTATTTCTTAGAATCATAGAATCGCTACAGTGCTTTTGGACCATCGAGTCTGCACCAACAGCAATCACCCTAACAGCCCTATAGAGCTGCACAGTCGTTAGCACTGCTACCTCATAGTGCCACAATCTCATAAGGATGTCAATCAAAGCAAACATTCCACTTGTAAAAACATTCAACGAATCCATTAATGAGTCTTGGAGTTCAGCCAAGCATTCACGTTGAGTTAATTTGTATGGCCACCTATCTCTGTTGATACAATTTCCAGATAGAGAAAGATTAATCTGACAAAATCTCATCTGAGTTGCTGTTAATTTTCACAAGGATCATCATGCCCAAATTTGGTTAAGGAGAGGTTAATAGAGGCTGAACCAAAAAAAAGTTAATTTAGTCAAACACGATCTTTTATTGAGTTTCTTTTAATCAGGTAACAGAAAAGATAGATCAGGGAAGAGCAAGTGGTGAGCTACAGACTTTTGAAGGGCTTTTGATAAAAGTGCCACATGATATGCTTGTTAGCGTAGCAGTACTAAGTGCATGGGATAAAAAAATGGCAGATGCCTGATGGGTGAAAAATTAAAGCCCATGTTACCAGAGCATTAGTCTTGGCCCTTGGATTATTAGTCCAGTGCAAGTAACTCCATCTCCATATTGCCCCATGGCTCATTTGTCCTGTTTATAGTGCATACTGGGTTAGTATTCTTTGCAGCATAGAAGGGTGCTGGGAGGGAGAGGAGGCATGGTGGTTATGGGTGAGTCCTTTTGAACTTGGCATTAAAGGTTCCTGAACCCAGACGGTGGGTCTGAAAGGCAGAGAAGCACAAATCATGAGATATGAGATGTCTATTCCAACAATGGACTAGGCCAGGTCAGGAGTGAAGGTTGGGAGCTCACTACCCTCTACCCTTACCCACACAGGCAAAAATTGTCCAGGTCCAGAACAAAATCATATATTACCCTACACATTTCAATGCCCCCAGTGTTGGTCTGATTCCACGAACATCTGGGCTTCTATATATCTATTGCATATTGGCTCAAATAGTTCATTTCTCCTATCTAGTCCTTAACATTTAATTTTTCTGACTTGCTTCTGTTTTTCAGATAGTCTTTCAGTATCCCTCTTTGTTTTTGTTTGCAGGTTGCTTGAGATGTTTTCTCTTTCCTATATGCCACCCCTATTTGTCACCTCTGTCGCAAACCCTCTGTGGCTCAGTATTTTGTGTTATTAAGCTGCAACTGTGGCACTTTGCTCTAACCGTGGCTTTTTATTCCCCTCATCCTAGCTGCCGATCTCTACTGACTTCTGCAGCTCGTCAAGTGCTTGCAGTCCCGTTCTCTCCACCTTCTTTTCTTGCTGCTAACATCACAATGCCTAACACTTAGCCTTTTTATTGGTTTTCTCCGAGGCAGCTGAGGACCTGGAGCGTAGTTTCTGATGTGTGCTACGGGGTCCCTTTGCAATCTGTGAATGTGACAAAGGTTTTCCCATTTGTTTGAACGTGGCAAATTTAATGGGGCAATATATCACATGCTTGATGTGAGGTAAAAATATTATTCAAGCCTCACAGGGATAACATTTATAACTGTTTACAACCTTCCAATTGAAAAATGGTTCACCATACAAGAAACTTTGTATTTTTTAACCAAAAGCGCCCACTCTCAGTTATTTACATTATAAAATATTGGGCCGGATTCTCCAATGTTGCCCTTGGCTGGGATTCCCCAGTCCCGCTGCAGTGAATGGAGATTTGGCTGAGCGCCAAATTCTCCATCCTCGCTGGCAGTGACACTAGGGCATGAATGGCTGGAGAATTCCGGCCATTGTTTTTTTATCCTCTCTTTAGTGTACGAACATAATTTGTTTCCACTACAGGTTTATTAATTTTTCTCCCTCCCAAGATGTATGGCACAGTGATTAGCACTGCTGCCTCAAAGCGCCAGGGACATGGGTTCCTTTCCTGGGTTGGGTCACCTTCTGTGTGGAGTTTGCGCATTCTCTCCGTGTCTGCATGGGTTTCCTCCGGGTGCTCCGGTTTCCTCCCACGGTCCAAAAGACGTGCTGGTTAGGTGTATTGGCCGTGCTAAATTCTCCCTCAGTGTACCCGAACAGGCACTGGAGTGTGGCGACTAGGGCATCTTCACAGTAATTTCACTGCAGTGTTAACGTAAGCTTACTCGTGACACTAATAAACTCAACTTTTTTTCAAGTCATTGACACAATTCTAGAAGGTATCATTGGTTTGTACCCTGATTATATGGTAAATTTGTAATTCCGCTGAACTATATTTGACCCATCGCGTCTGCACCGACCACAATCCCAGCTAAATTCAATACCCGTAAACCCAAATATTTACCTTGCTAATCCCTTGACGTTGGCCATACTAAATTGACCCTAATCAATCTAACCTGCACATCTTTGGACTGTGGGAGGGAACTGGAGCACCCGGAGGAAACCCACACAGACATGGGGAGAATGTGCAAACTCCACACAGACAGTGACCCGAGGCCAGCATTGAACCCAGGTCCCTGGCACTGTGGGGCAGTAGTGCTAACCACTGTGCCATCCCTTATCTCTGTTTTATACTTTTTCTAGTTAGTCATTCACACATTAAACGTATTGGACAAAGTTCTCTGACCTCACCTGCAGCTAGGATACTCCAATCCCGCTGCAGTGAATGGAGTTTTAGCTGAGTGCCAAGTTCTTCACTCTCACTGGCGATGGCATTTGAGCATGCAAGACTGGCGATGCAAGATCAGAGTATTCTGGCCATTATATTTTATACTTTTAGATCTCATTCTTGCATTTATATTTTCAATTCAACTGATTTTCTGGATTTCAACTTACAGGGATTGGCCGCAGTAAGAGGCTTCACTCTTTGAGTTTAGTCAGTCTCTATCTTAATGGCCAGGTGGCCAACAGCGCAAACCAACTCTTAACTTGCCTTACAGCTTATGATTCCCAATTGTATGTCAAGTTTGAATTGGAAACATGGAAATAAAGGCTGGAATTTTACCGCCTCATCCATCCCAGAATTGGGGCAGGAGAGACTCCCAGAACGGCGCACTCTGTTGGCCTCGGGTGGGCAAGGCAGTAAAATTCCCTCAAAGGGATGGGAATTTCCAGACCGTTCCGCCCATGGAGTCTTCCAATCTCTCTGAAGTGGACTTCCAGTGGCAGGTTCCCTGACGGCAAGACGGGTGAGCCATGCAAAGACCTATAGCTTTTGGCAGGACTGGAAGATCCCATTGGCTGCCAGTGGCAAAATCCTGGCCAAGGTCTCCAGTTCTCTTTTAACACAGCAGTTTAATTAAAATTGCTAATTTGCAATAGAAATTCAATCACATAAAACAACTAAATTAAGTGGAACAGACTGGGATGGGTGCAGAAGTGGAAAAACTCAAGGAATTACAAGAATATTGATCTATTGATATTGAATATAATGATGGATTTGATGTAGAAATAACATTGAAGCTAACACACTCACCATTTCTAGTTGGCTAATTGCAAGCAACTTCAGGTGATGATACATTTGATCTCGAGATGAACCTCTGACCATCACTTGCTTCCACGATTGTAACATTGCCCCAGTCAGCCCATGGCAGGGATTTTATGACTTCGCTCGGGCGAGACTTGTAAAATCCTGCCCGAAGCCAACAGAGAATTCAGTTCTGTGAGCCACACCCACCCCAATTCCAGGGTGGGCATGGCAGTAAAATTCCGACGCATATCTCTTTTTATCTATCATTGAAACCCTTCCTCCCCTTGCTTTTCGTTATCTTCTTGTACTAGACTTGACTATTCTAATGATCCTTCGAAAAGTTTCAATAACAGCACCCCTCCCGCCATCTTCCTACTTGCACGAACTTGACTCATCCAAAATTCCGCAGCCTGTATCAAAACCTGCACCAAGTCCTAACCACATGTCACCCCTCTGCTTGCTGATCCACATGGGCACCTCAATTTTAAAATTCTCATCCTTGTTTTAAAGTCCCTCTCCGGCCACGAAGCATTCGGAATAAAGTGGATGAGCTGGTGGTGCAGATCGACACAAATGGATACGATCTGGTGGCCATTACAGAGACGTGGCTGCAAGGTGACAGGGACTGGGAGATGAATGTACAGGGCTATCAAGTGTTTAGGAAGGATAGGCAGGAGGAAAGAGGGGGTGGCGTAGCTCTGCTGATTAAGGACAGCATCAAGGTGGTAGCAAGGGATGATATCGGAGCCAAAGAGCAGAAAGTGGAATCGTTGTGGGTGGAGATTAGGAACAGCAAAGGGAGGAAGACGCTGGTGGGTGTCGTCTATAGGCCCCCGAATAATGATCTGGAGGTGGGGCGGGCTGTTAACGCGCAAATAAGTGCGGCGTGCAGGAATGGGACGGCAGTAGTTATGGGGGATTTCAATCTGCATATTGATTGGTCGACCCATGTTGGACGAGGTGGGCTCGAGGAGGAGTTCTTGGAATGCTGCCGGGATAGTTTCCTGGACCAGTGTGTGTTGGAGCCGACGAGGGAGCGAGCTATCTTGGATCTGGTGCTATGTAATGAGGTGGGTAGAATTAGGGACCTTGCGGTGAAGGATCCTCTTGGAGAGAGTGATCATTGTATGGTGGAGTTTCTGTTGCAGATGGAGGAGGAGAAAGTGAGTTCCCGGACACGTGTCCTTTGTTTGAATAGAGGGGAGTATGGTAGGATGAGAGAAGAATTGGCGAATGTGGACTGGGGGAGCGCGTTGGAAGGTAGGTCTGCTGAGGAGCAGTGGAGGATCTTTAAGGAGATCTTTCTTGGTGCTCAGCGGAAATTTATTCCGATGGTCAAAAAGGACCGTAGGAGGAGATGTAATAAGCCGTGGATAACGAAGGAGGTGAAGGAAAGTGTTAAATTAAAAGCGGAGGAATTTAGAGTAGCTAAGAGCAGTGGGCGAGAAGAGGATTGGGAAAGGTTTAAATGTCAACAAAGATTGACAAAAAAGTTGATAAAGGAGGGTAGAAGAAGCTATGAAGCTGGGCTAGCGCTTAATATAAAAAAGGATAGCAAGAGTTTTTATAAATATATAAAAAGGAAGAGGCTGGCTAGGGTGAACGTTGGTCCCTTAGAGGATGAGAAAGGGGACCTAGTGGTAGGGGATGGGGATATGGCTAAGGTCTTGAATAACTTTTTTGTTTCTGTCTTCACGGAGGAGGACGTGAATAATTTGCCTGGTGTTAGCGATGGAAAGGTGGTAGGACTGGAGGGTCTTAATGACATTACTGTTACTAGAGAGGTGGTGCGCGACAGACTGGAGGGGCTGATTGTGGACAAGTCCCCAGGACCGGATGGAATGCATCCGAGGGTTCTGAAAGAAATGGCGGAGGTTATAGTGGATGCCTTGGTGGTTATTTTCCAGACGTTGCTGGATTCCAGGGAAGTGCTGGAAGATTGGAAAACGGCTAATGTTACGCCGTTGTTTAAGAAGGGTGCCAGGCAAAAGGCGGGGAATTATAGGCCGGTTAGTTTAACGTCTGTGGTAGGTAAAATGTTAGAATCCGTCATTAAGGAGGAAATTGCGAGGCATCTTGAAGGGAATTGCTTGATAGGGCGGACGCAACACGGTTTCATTAAAGGGAAGTCGTGTCTGACAAATTTACTGGAGTTCTATGAGGATGTGTCTAGGGCGGTGGATAGAGGAGAGCCGGTGGATGTGGTCTTTCTGGATTTTCAGAAGGCGTTTGATAAGGTACCTCACAAGAGGTTACTGCAGAAGGTCAGAGGACATGGAGTTGGGGGTAGGGTGTTAGCGTGGATAGAGGATTGGTTGTCAAATAGGAGGCAGAGAGTGGGGGTCAATGGGTGCTAATCGGATTGGCGGTTGGTGACTAGTGGGGTGCCCCAGGGGTCGGTGCTGGGGCCTCAGCTATTTACAATTTATATAGATGATCTGGAGGAGGGAACCGAGTGTAGGGTGTCGAAATTTGCTGATGACACCAAGATTGGGGGAAAGGCAAATTGTGCGGAGGGTGTGGAGAGTCTGCAGAAGGATCTAGATAGGCTGGGCGAATGGGCCAGGAAATGGCAAATGGAATTTAATGCTGGCAAGTGTGAGGTGGTCCACTTTGGTAGGAAGAATGGTAGGAAGGACTATTACTTACGTGGCGAAAAACTGCAGCAGGCGACGGTGCAGAGGGACCTCGGGGTCCTTGTGCATGAGTCGCAAAAACCCAGCCTGCAGGTGCAGCAGGTGGTCAGGAAGGCGAATGGGATGCTGGCCTTCATAGCGAGGGGGATTGAATATAAAAGTAGGGAGGTCTTGCTGCAGCTGTATAGGGCATTGGTGAGGCCGCAGCTGGAGTACTGTGTGCAGTTTTGGGCGCCGCACCTGCGCAAGGATATTTTGGCCTTGGAGGGAGTGCAGAGGAGGTTTACTAGGCTGATACCGGAGTTGAGGGGGTTGAGCTATGAGGAGAGGCTGAATAAACTAGGCTTGTACTCGTTAGAGTTTAGAAGAATGAGGGGAGATCTCATTGAGACGTATAAGATGATGAATGGGATGGATAGGATAGAGGTGGAGAGACTCTTCCCGCTCAAAAAAGACAGTAGGACTAGGGGGCACAGCCTCAAGATAAAGGGGGGGCGGTTTAGAACGGAGTTGAGGAGGAACTTCTTCACTCAAAGGGTGGTGAATATCTGGAATTCTCTACCCGTTGAAGTGGTGGAGGCTGCCTCGCTAAATATTTTTAAGAAGCGGGTTGATGGGTTTTTGATAAGAGAGGGGATTAAGGGTTATGGGGAGAGGGCGGGAAAGTGGAACTGAGCCACGACAGATCAGCCATGATCTTATTGAATGGCGGGGCAGGCTCGAGGGGCCAGATGGCCTACTCCTGCTCCTATTTCTTATGTTCTTATGTTCTTATGTCTCCGTCTCTCTCTGTAATCTCATCCGTTCCCTCAACCTATCAAGTTCTCTACCACCCTCCAATTTTGCCCTCGTGCACATTCTTGGTTTTCTTCACTCCACCATTGGCAGATGTGCTTTGAGCTCGTGAGATCCTAAATCCCCAAACCTCTCTGTTCCTCTAACTCTCACTCCTTCTCTAAGATACTCCTCAAAAACTACCTGTTCTGATATCTCCCTGTGTGGCTCAATATCACATTCTGTTTGATAATGATTTGATGTGATTTATTATTGTCACATGTATTGGGATACAGTGAAAAGTATTGTTTCTTGCCTGCTATACAGACAAGGCATGCCATTCATAGAGAAGGAAATGAGAGAGTGCAGAATGAAGCGTTACAGTCATAGCTAAGGTGTAGAGAAAGATCGACTTAATGCAAGGTAGGTCCATTCAAAAGTCTGACAGTAGCAGAGAAGAAGCTGTTCTTCAGTTAGTTGGTACACGACCTCAAACTTTTGTAACTTTTTCCCAATGGAAGAAGCTGGAAGAGAGAATGTCCAGGGTGCGTGGAGTCCTTAATTATGCTGGCTGCTTTGCCGAGGCAGCGGTAAGTGTAGACAGAGTCAATGGATTGGAGGCTGGTTTGTATGATGGATTGGGCTTCATTCATGACCTATTGTAGTTCCTTGTGGTCTTGGGCAGAACAGGACCCATACCAAGCTGTGATACAACCAGAAAGAATGCTTTCTATGGTGCATCTGTAAAATGGTCTTGTGAAGCGTCTTGGGGGAATATTAATCATGTTAAAGGTATGATATAACAGTAAGTTGTTGTTGATTTTAGTAAATGCTTTGATGCCTTAACACTCTAAAACCTACCCATAAGTGTTAACTTGCCATCTGGCTTATATACTGAATGCCATGAAGTTCCTGTTCTTCATCCATACAAATAAACCTGGTTAAAAAAGCTACAGGTTGCTTTTCCCTTCCAGTCTAAGCACACTTTTAAGTGAAAGGTTTGGATTTCCATAGTGCCTTTTATGACTTAAGATGTCCCAAAGCACTTTTACAATCCATGAAATCCCTTTGGTAGAGAGGTTCCAACAAAAGACCAGTGAAACACATCAAAGTTGTGCACTTCAAGCTCCTACAAACTGTGTTAAGTTGAATAACTGGTTCATGTATTTTAGGTGTTGCTGGAAGGCTAACTACAGATCAGGAATAACTCCAATGCTCTTCTTAAACTAGCACCACTGGGTCTTTTATATCTGCCTGAGACAGTAGACAGGGCCACAATTTAACATCGCACCCAAAATAAGCATAGACCTCCTTCAGTACTGCTTTTGAGTATCAAGTTGTTTTCAAATGAAACTTACTCTCTGAGTCAAAGGTGAGTGGGTGACCACTGAGCCACAACATTAGTTAAGGTTAGTATTTAATTACGCTCTAACCTTTAAGTACTGCCAATCAATCTTGCTGTATGTTGAAACAAGTATGGAGCTCATTCCTTTAGATGTTAATTATCGTTGGAGATTTTAAAAAAAATCCCAAACTTTAATTTAAATGTATTCTTTCTGTCTCATCTCGTTCCTTTAACCGAGTCTTCCCTTCCCTCTCTTTTTGCACCAAATTTGGCATTGAATTTGATATTCCAGCTTACGGAACAAAGAAGGGTACTGTGCAGGAACAGGCCCTTCGGCCCTCCAAGCCTGCACCAATCACATTGTCGTATCTAGACCAATCACTTGTATCCCTCTATTCCCCATCTATTCATGAGTCTATCAAGATAAATCTTATATGTCACTAAAATATCTGCCTCAACCACCTCACTTGGCAGTGCACGCCAGGCCCCCAGGACCCTCTGTGCAAAGAAAAACTTCCCCAGCACATCTCCATGAATCTTTCCCCCTTACCTTGAACTTGTGCCCCCTTGTGATTGTCATTTCTGCCCTGGGGAAAAAGCTTCCAACTGTTCACCCTATCAATATCTCTCATAATTTTATAAGCTTCTATCAGGTCGCCCCTCAGCCTCTGCCTTTCCAGGCGAAACACTTCCAGTTTATTCTATCTCTCCTCATAGTTAAGACCCTCCATACCAGGCAACACCCTGGTAAACCTTTTCTGTACTCTCTCCAAAGCCTCCAACATCCTTTTGCTAGTGTGGTGACCAGATCCTAGTTCAGAATCTTCATTGCTTATTAATTATTCTTCGACCATATGGGTTCAGGAAATTCTCACTCGCTGAACTTGCAGTCCTGAAACATTAACACATGCTGCTGGAGCTTTTTTTACTTTTTATAGCATGCTCACTTGCTTGCCATATTCAGATAGGTCCCAGATTGTCTTGTAGAATGGTTAGCAAACAGAAATTTGCTCTACAAAAGCACTTTGTAAATTTATGGGCAAGTTCGCATCTGAAGCCATTTGTTGAGTGCTGGGAACAAAATATGGTCCATTGACACCATTGTATGAAGCAGCGAGTTGGAAGCCAGCAGGACATTTACTCATGAACGACAGCAACTGGAGTCTACTTAAACAAAATCTATTAAGGCAGCAAAGAGATTCTCGACAAATAACTCATGAGGTACACCAAATCAAGTCTCTGAAGTCATGATTCAAACTATAGCATGAACAATTTCTCAAGCACAGCAGGATTTTTTTCTCCAGCAGTAAGCAAAGGAGAAGTTTTTTTTTACTCCATCTGCAGAATATGAGCATTGCCAACACTCTTATTACCCATTCCTACCTCCCTGGGGAAGGTGGTGGTGGACTGCTTGAATTATTGCAGTCCCTCTGATATAGTTACACTCAGTGTTATTAAGGAGGGAGTTCCAAGAATTTGATCCAGCTACAGTATAGTTCCAGGTCAGGTTGGTATGCAACTTAGAGGAGGCCTTGCAACACAGAGGGTCGGTCATTTAAAACTGTGACGTGTAGAAATTTCTTCTCACAGAGGGTGGTGAATCTCTGGATTCACCAGAGGTTTTGACCAAGGGTCATCTGGACGCGAAACATCAGCTCTTTTCTCTCCTTATTGATGCTGCCAGCCCTGCTGAAATTTTCCAGTGTTTTCTCTTTTGGTCTCTGATCTGATTCATTAGAATTATTTAAAGTGGAGATGGGTAAACATTTTGAGATCGCGGGATAGGCTACTTCTGAGGAAATGGCATAGAAAAGGAGTTTATAGAATACCTACAGTGCAGAAGGAGGCCATTCAGCCCATCAAGTCTGCATCGACAACAATTCCACCCAGGTCCTATCCCACATATTTACCCGATAATCCCCCTGACACCAAGGGGCAAGTTATCACAGCCAATCAACCTACCCCGCACATTTTTGGGCTGTGGGAGGAAACCGGAGCACCCGGAGGAAACACATGCAGACAGAGGGGAGAATGTATAAACGCCACACAGACAGTCACCCAAACCGGGAATCGAACCAGGTCACGAGTGTTGTGAGGCAGCAGTGCTAACCACTGTGCCACCACAGTTGAGGCTGGCATAGCTCAGGCAAGATTGTGTTGCATGGTGGGGAACGCTTGAAGAGACCAATGGCCCACTCCTGCTTCTATTTCTTGTGTTCTCATAGGCGGTTTCCATACAGAGGCTACAGTATTGGAAAGTATTTTCAAATGCAATACAAAATAATAATTTCTCAAAACGTAGTGGGGAAGGGGTTGGGGAAAAAGAAACGTAATATAAATTGTATATAGATTAATCCCAGTCACTTATAGCAGTGTGGTCTCCAGGATTGATTGACATGAAAATGACCTAATTATTTCCTTTCTGACAAGGACTTGTGATCAATATTTCCTATGATTTATTTTTTGCCATTTGTCATCACACTGAACAATCATAGAATCCCCACAGTGCAGGAAAAGGCAATTTAACTCTGCACTCACTCTCCGAATCTCAAACTATGATGAGACAGAGTAGAGGAGTGAGATAGAGTATCTGGTGAACTGGCGCAGCGACAGTAATCTCTCCCTCAACGTCAACAAAACAAAGGAGAGTGTGTTTGACTTCAGGAACCATAGTGGAAAACATGCCCCTGTCTACATCAATGGGACAAAGCAGAAAGGGTTGACAGCCTCAAGTTTTTAGGTGTCCGGATCAACAATAACCTGTCCTGGTCCCCCCATTGGTGAGCTTTCTTAACTATGGCATTGCAATGTATTTACTTTCTCAGAAGACTAAGGAAATTTGGCATGTCAGCTACGACTCTCACTAACTTTTACAGATACAACTAGAAAGAAAGCTTTCTACAGTGTATCACAGCTTGGTATGGCTCCTGCTGTGTTCAAGGACGCAAAAATCTACAAGAGGTCATGAATGTAGCCCAATCCATCGTGCAAGCCAGCCTCCCATCTGTTGACTCTGTTTACACTTCCTTCCCGCTGCCTCAGCAAAGCAGCCAGCATAATTGAGGACCCAATGCACCCCGGACATTCTCTCTTCCACCTTCTTCCCCCGAAAAAGATACAAAAGTCTGAGGTCATGTACCAACCAACTCAAGAACAGCTTCTTACTGGCTGCTGTCAGAATTTTGAATGAATTTGCTTTGTATTAAGTTGATCTTTCTCTCCACCCTAGCTATGACTGTAGCATGCATTCTGCATTGTCTCTTTTTTTCTTTATGAACAGTATGCTTTGTGTGTATAGCACGCAAGAAACAATACTCTTCGCTGTATGTTAATACACGTGACAATAATAAATCAAACCAAGAGCCTCCCACCCCTGCCCTCCCCTCCACCCAATTCCTACAACCGGGCACATTTGCCAAGGCTAAGCCACCTAATTGACACATCTTTGGACATTAAGGGGCAATTTAGCACGGCCAATCTACTCAAGCTGCATACCTTTTTGACTGTGGGAGGAAACCAGGACACCCGGAGGAAGCAATTGCAGACGCGAGGAGAGAGTGCAAACACCACACAGGCAGTGACCCAAGGCTAGAATTGAACCCAGATCCCTGGAACTGTGAGGCAGCAGTGCAAACCACGGTGCCACCTTGCTGCCCCTTTAAGATCGCCATGCAGCTACACAAGTGTGCATTCTTAAAGTGAATGTTGATTGTGCACAGTCTGTTTATTCAAAGTGGGTTCTTAATTGATGATCAACCTTGCAATATGCAGTTCACAGGGAACTTTACTGTGGTCTCACCATGTGTTGTACATGAGCAGCAAATCATAAAGGTGCATTTGGATTGTTTGCTGAATTTTGAAGCTGAGGTTCTTTGTTGCGATAGAGTAAAGTATTCCCCTGTAAACAAGTCCAATGTCTGATGCCACACAGGAATTAAATGTTCCAGTTTGTGGCACCGGAATCCTTTTCCACACAATCAACTTTACACTAAGTATGATCTTCCCTCAGCATTTCTGCCTTCATTTTCTTAAGCTCTGTGCAATTGGCTGGGTGAAATTGTTAGAACGCATAAAATAATTGAAAGCCCTCTTGAAAGATAAATGAAGTCGTCTATAACCATTTTTAAATTATATCGGGTTGCGTTCATCTGGACATTTGAAAAAAAATATAGCGGGAGCACTTGTCCCCTAGAGGGAAAATTGATTAATGGATTCCATAATTATAGTTTGCAATATTAACATATGAATACTTAACATATTCACATTGTAGTTCTCCGTCTCTTATTTATTCACCTATTTATTTGAAAATAGAATGAAATAAATTCTACTTATAAAGCACTTGTCACAGGCTCCAAGTGTGTTATAGTGAGTGGAATACACATCTCCATTCTGGCTGAGACTACTTGGGTGGAATTTGTCAGTCCTGCCCACCACGGGAATCATAGTGAGCAGGAACGGACCATACACATCTCTGTTGACCTCGGGTGGTATTTTATGGTTTTGGGACGAATTTGGCAGGAAATTCTCGCTCCATGTATCTGCATAGAACCAAAAGTAAAAATGCCAAACTTTTTTTCGTGACAGCAGATTTCCTTCAAGAGGCCCAATGCTTTGGCTAGTGTTTGAAAACAATCCAACGTCCTTTCTACTCACAGCCCTCTGCCTCCCACATTCTTCCCCAGCACCCCACTTCCTGCAAACTGCCTATTCTACTTTCCCAGGCTTTCTGTTGCCTCTCTTGTTCTGATAATGCCAGTTTTCATGCCGAGGGTTCTGCTATATCTAACCTTTCTCTCAACAGAAAATTCTGTTGAACAATGACTGGATCCTCAAATATGTCCTTTCTACAACTCAGCAATTTTTACAGGTGAATCATTGAAGGCTTCCTTTCCAGATGTGTCATAGATTGGTATGGCTCCTGCTCTGACCAAGGCCGCAAGAAAACTATTAAGGGTTGTGAACATACCCTGGTCCATCATGCAAACCAGTCTACCATCCGTTGGCTCTATTGACGCTTCCCGCTGTTTTGGAAAAGTAGCCAGCATAATCAAGGACCCTGCGCACCATGGACATACGCTCTTCCACCTTCTTCCGTCAAGGAAAAAAAGTCTGAGGACGCATATCAACCAACTCAAGAACAGCTTCTTCCCTGCTACCAAGAGATTTTTGAGTGGACCTGTTATATATTAAAATGATATTTCTCTACATCCTATCAGTAACTGCAACACTATGTTCTGCACCCTCTGCTTTCCTTCCTCCCTATGTACCTTACGTACGGTATGTTTTTGTCTGTATATTGCATCAGAAGTGATACTTTTCACTATGCCAATACATGTGACAATAAATCAAATCAAATCTAAAGAAAAATTCCCATTTCTGGTACTTTTACTCACAACTCTCCCTCCTCCTCCCTTCTGGAGCCATATAAGGGTTCCCCTTATTTCCAACTCCCACACCACCCCCTACACTAAGAGATCACACCCTGTCAACTTTCACCATCATCAGCTTGTTGCCACATCTTCCCTTCTTTTCCCTTCTCAGCATCCGAAAGGAGTTGTCCATTTCACAACACTCTGCTTCACACTGAATTACTCCCAAAGCACCCTCCATCTCCCCACCTCACTCCTGACACTTTTCAATGCACTCCCAGGTGTGACAACACTTGGCCTTTCACTCCCCCCGCCCCCCCCATCCCACCTGTTTGACCAAAACACTCTTTCTAGGTGAAACAGTGCTGTATTTGTACTTCTTTTAGCTTGGTCTACTGTACTTACTGCTCACAATCTGCTTTCCTCTACAATGCCAGAGGGGAAATCAAAGGCAGATTGGACGATTGTTTTGCGGGACACTTTTAGCAGTCCACAGATGTGAGATTGAGCTTCCATTATTCTGTTATATTAATTCTCTGCCCCACTCACAATCTGACCCCTCCGTCTTTGCTACTCCAGTGAAACCTACAAAAGCTCTGGGAGCAGAATTTCATTTTTTGATCAGGTGCTTCAATATTGAGATCAATATTGTAAAATCCTCCCTGTGGCTTCTATTTTTTTTTCAGACAGCAGCTGTGCGTAAAGCTGCCTGTCACCTCCATAAGGGCCCACCTTTTAGTTTCTTCATAGAATCTCTATAGTGGAGGCTATTCGGATCATCAGCCTGCACTAATAATGAATGGCCCTATCCCTGTAACCCCATGTATTTACATAACTGGTCCTCCTAACACTAAGTGGCAATTTAGCAAGGCCAATCATCCTAACCCACACATCTTTGGACTGTGGGAGGAAACTAGAACATCCAGAGGAAACCCGCACAGATGCTGGGAGAACGTGCAAACTCCACACTGAATTACCCAAGGCCAGAATTGAACCTGGATTCATGGCACTATGAGACAGGACTGCTAACTACTGTGCCATCCTTCTCCCATCACAAACCTATTTTTATCCTTCCATCACAAAACCCTTTAGTCCTTCCATCATCACCCTTTTGTCATTTAATCTTTCTTGCCTTCCACCATATCACGGATATCCCCTTTCACCCTTTCCCTCACCCCTCCTTTCTCTGCTTCTGTACTTGGTCAGTTAGTTAGCTCAGTTGGCTGGACAGCTGGTTTGTGATGCAGAGCAATGTCAACAGCAGAGGTTCAATCCCCATATCAGCTAAGATCATTCAGGAAGGCTCAGCCTTGTTCCTTACCTGAGGCAATGGTGACCCTTAAAAGGAGAGAGCAGCATTAGGTCACCTGGGGCTATGGCAACTTTACCTTTAATTTGTTTTAAACCTGCTACAGCTCCAACTATTTAAGGTCCTGCTGCAAAGCCATTGATTTAAAACGTCAAATCTGCTTCTGTGCCTCCATAGGTGTTACCTGTCCTTCTGAGTACTTCCAGCATTTTGTGTTCAGATTCCAATATCCTTGCTATACCGACATTAGGTGGGGTGGCGCGGTGGTACAGTGGTTAGATCTGCTGCCTCACAGTGCCAAGCACCCGGGTTCGATTCCTGGCTTAGATCAAAGTCTGTGTGGAGTTTGCACGTTCTCCTCATGTCTACATGGATTTCCTCCAGATGCTCCAGTTTCCTCCCACTGTCTGAAAGACGTGCTGGTTAAGTGCATTGACCTGAACAGGCACCAGAGTGTGGCGACTAGGGGAATTTCACATTGCAGTGTGAATGTAAGCCTTACTTGTCATGATAAATAAACTTTAAAACTTCAAATAAACTTTACTTTTTTATCCTTGCAACATGCATCTAATCTCTGATCTTGAGTAGAATTCACATCAAATCTAGACATTAGGCATGATTTTATGGCTTTGTTCGACCCAATATCTGAAAATGCCACCTAAGGTCAACAATTGTCTGTTCCTTGTCGAGCCCAGGCTAAAGCCCTGGGGTGGGTTCAAATTCCACCAAGGCTGCTGGTTGAATTTAAAGAAAATTAATAAAGTCTCCAACTGAAATCTATTCTCAGTAATGCTGACCATGACACTATCATTAAATCATTAATCACCAATGGAGGGGTGGCACAGTGGTTAGCATTGCCATCTTACAATGTCAAGGACCTGGGTTTGATTCCGAGCTTGGGTGACTATCTGTGCGGAGTCTGAACGTTCACCCAGTGTCTGTGTGGGTTTCCTCTGGTTTCCTCCCACACTCCAAAAATGTTCGTTTTAGGTGGATTCACCATCCTAAATTGCCCCTTCGTGCCCGAGGATGTGTAGGTTAAGTGGATTAGCCATGGTAAATGCACAGGGTTTCGCGGATAGGGTGTAGGGGAGGACAATGGGTGAGATGTTCTTTCAGTGAGTTGGTGCAGTCTTGATGGGCCAAATGGAGTCTTTCTGCACTATAGAGATTCGATTGTTCTATGATTCTAACGTCCTTCAAGGAAGGAAATCTGGTATCTTTGTCTAGTCTACATGTGGTAGCAATATGGTCGACTCTAAACTGACCTCTGAAATGACCAAGCATGCCAATTAGGTCAAGGGCAATTAGGGATGGGTACACAATGTTGGCATGGACAACAACACATTAAAGAATAAAAAAACAGCCACCCTGGTCTGCCACCATCCGATATGCAACATAACAAACTAAATAATCAACAGTTGAAAACAGAAATAAAATATTTCAGTCATTTCTTGTAAAGCTCCATATGTAAATTTGATCTTTTACCACTTCCAATGTTGTGCTTTGTACAAAAGGGGTTCATACTGGGGTTTCAGATACAGAGGCTAGCACATCCTTATTTTGTGTAAAGATCTGTTACGATGACTTATGGTTGAGAGTATTAAAAAAAATCCATGAATGCCATAGGTCTTACTTCTTAATTTTCTTCCATCCATGCGGCATCAGGTTTCAGGGTTAAGAGGTAGAATTTTCCGGCCATGGTCTCTCCACAATCGTAAAATCCTGCCTGAGGTCAATGGACCTTTGCATGGTCCACCTCTCGCCTGCCACAATTCCCGTGGTGGGCAGGACAGGATAATTCATCAGACCTGAAACCTTAACCCTGTTACTTCCTCTACAGATGCTGAGTATTACTGGCATTCTCTGTTTTGATTTCAGATTTACACAATCTGCAGTATTTTACTTCAGTGAAGAATCATATTTCTGTAGACCCATCAAAGGCTCAGACTCTCAAAGCCTTACTCATTTTGTCTTGTACACTGTTCTTAGGAGGAAGGCTTGCTCACTCGGATTGACACTCAGTGTTTTTCATGCTGTCCCAACCATTGAAACATTGACATCTTTACTAATGTGAGAATGTAACTGTGATTAGCAAGACAAGAGCAGCTTCATCAAAGAGACACATGTGACACATAAGGACTAGGTTGATGCTCTTAATTACTCTATACCTGCACAGGACACTTATCACATGTAACTGGCAAATGTACAATGAGATGGATAGAGAGGTTTATACACTACAATAGTCAAAACCCACAGAATAGAAATCTAAAACTAGGCATTGTTCATTGTACACAATATCCATAAAATCATTATTTGAATTGATTCCTATTTTAATAGCAACTGAATGAAAACCTATGGAATAAATTTTAAAAATCCACTATTTGCAAAACATTAAGCAACATTCACTTAATGTTTTGCATTAAGCTTAAAGTTTATTGAATAGTGTTATAAGTAGGCTTACACTAACACTGCAAGGAAGTTACTGTGAAAATGCCCGAGTCGCTCCAGCGTTTGTTTGGGTGCACTGAAGGGGAATTTAACATGGCCAATGCACCTAACTAGCACATCTTCAAACTCACATTGACATGGGGAGAGCATGCGGACTCCATACAGATAATGACCCAAGCTGGGAATTGAACCGGGATCCCTGGCGCTGTGAGGCAGCAGTGCTAATCACTGTGCCACCATGCTGTTCCATCATTAGCGTTCTGAGGAATATATTAGAAGGAGATCACCAAAGAAATTGCTACGTTCTGTTATCAAGCTATCAGGACAACTTAAGAACGTCAAGACCAATTGACGAAGAATTACGCAAATCCTTCACTTCTGACTTTTGGTAAGAATCTCCCCACTGTGCTTTCCCGGTATGGTGGCACGGTTGACAGCACTACTGCCTCATAATGCTGGAGTCCTGGTTCAATTCCAGCTTCAGGTGGCTGTGTGGAATTTGTATGTTGCCCCCATGTCTGCATGTGTTTCCTCCCACATTCCAAAGATGTGCAGGTTAGATGGATTGGCCATGCTAAAAAAAATACCCCTTAGTTTCAGGGGGATTATCAGGGTAAATACACAGGGTTACAGCGATAGGGCCTGGGTAGGAATGTAGTTGGGTCAAATAGCCTCCTTCTGTACTGTAGAGATTCTATGATTTATGCTTTCTAAATTGGGTAACCAGACTATATTGTTAAAAATGCATCATTGTTCCATTATTGGTGGGTTCCTCCAATCTTGTTCACATCCCCAACCCCCCTTCCGCCTTCATCAATGGAGAATTTGACACTCAGCCAAAACTCCATTCGCTGCCGCAGTACCAAAGAATCCCAGTAGCACACGAGTTCAGACATTTTCATTGTACTTGTCAATAAGTACGACTCACATTTATTTCAGTTGCTCATAGAACACATTATTAATATGCATTTTTCTTCCTTCTGTTTGCAAAAGATCTGGAACCATTCAACAACTAAGATATAGGAAAAAGAGCAGGCTGATTCAGAGATCAAGTGGCTCAGCATCTCCAGACAATTGTATAATCAAACAACAAAGAATAGACTCAACATTATCACTTAATGTCTATTATGATGGATTATAGCTATAAGGAGGGATCTCTTTCTGGGATACATCCTCCTTTCTCAGATCCATGTCTTTGAGATCCTGAGCCATCTCTGTTGGATGTGTCAAATTTCTGATGTCCGACCAGTAATTACGCAGCGACTGAAGCTAGTGGAAACGGCCACAGAAAGAATGAAGAATAGCCTTTCAATTATAAAAAATGTCCTGTACATGTCTCAATGATAATTGAATAAATGAAATATCACCAACAATGAGTTAACTGCTTGTCCTTCATTTGGGCAAATGTATAAGAAGCATCATTATTCATTCAATTTCTTAAAACGTTTTAATTTTCTGACCAAAAAGTATCAATGTCTCATTCTGCATCAGTAGGACAGCACGATGGCACAGTGGTTAGCATTCTGCCTCATTGCACCAGGGGCACAGGTTCAATTCCCGGTTTGGGTCACTGTCTGTGCAAAGCCTGCATGTTCCGTGAAGTTGTATGAATGAAATAGTGGCATGACGGGAAAATTGGTCAAGTTTTTGGTACAAGGAAAGCTGATCAAGCTATTCCAAAATGCCAGACCCCTGTAAGACTTAATAAGACTGACTCTGCATAACTTGAGACATGAAGAAGAACCAGAGAAGGCCAAGCTGTGCCTAACCTCTGTAAGACCTGATAAGGCCAACTCCACATGACCTAGAGCTGGATGAGTGAGACTAGCTAAGGTCAGAGATGATGAAGTCATCGGCCTTCATCTGTTCTATCAAAAGGACAAGATAAAAGTATGAATGATAAGACAAAGAGTTCTAGGAGGTCAGCAGGTTGTATCATTACTTATGATGCCTCCATTGATCAAATTCCTGAATAAGCTGTGGTCATGCAAACTAACATTGATTATGTTTAAATATTGAACTGATTCTTTATGTAAGCACGGGCTTGAGAAGGAATTAGCAAGTCGTAACGATGGCTCTCCAGATTCAAGTTTTTGACAATACTGCACGCAGTCTTTCAGAAATAAAGACAAGTTATTTTGTCAGAACAAACTTTGTTGAGTCTTTCTACCACAGTCAAGAAGCAGGAAAAATTTCCACTCCAACGGTTCTCCCCATGTCAGCGTGAGTTTCCTCAAACA
The DNA here is from genome assembly GCF_965287045.1 of Carcharhinus amblyrhynchos. NCBI lineage: Eukaryota > Metazoa > Chordata > Chondrichthyes > Carcharhiniformes > Carcharhinidae > Carcharhinus > Carcharhinus amblyrhynchos. Next base: position 10,286,643 of record NC_137328.1, read on the forward strand.
AGAGAGCAGCCCATGGTCCTCTGGGACTATGGTGACTTTATGTGAGCAGATTGGCGGTAAGTTCCCTATAGCACAGTAATGGCGAGACTCCAAAAGTACTTCATTGGTCGTATAGCACTTTGGAATATCCTGGGATTGTGAAGGATGGTCTACAAAAATGAGCTTTCCTTTCCTCTCTTTCCTACTGTAATAGAACAGAGGCTGGGCGAGAAACTATCTGTAATCATCCACATCTCACATATGGGATAAGAACACAAGAAATTGCAGCAGCAGCAGTGGACTCCCCCTTCCCCCCACCCCATGCCCTACCCTAAGCATGACCTGCCATTCAGTAAGATCATGCCTGACCTGGCTGTGATCTTACTTCCATTATTTTTCCTGTGGACCACCCCATAACTTTGACTCCCTTGTCAATCAAGTGTCTGTCTATGTACATTATCCCAGCCTCCAAATTCCACAGAACGGCATCCCTCTGAGAAAGTAATTTTCTTCTCATCTCCATCTTAAATGGGAAACTGCTTATTGTTAAACTGTTTCCCCCCCACCCCTCCCGTTCTACGAGGGGAACCATTCTCTCAGTATGCATCCTGTTCAAGTTCCCTCAGAATCTTACATGTTTGACCATATCTAGTTCCAGTAAAGTCCATGCCTTTCAGCCCAACCTGTCCCACTTTTCCTTGCAAGACAACCCCTTCACCCTCGCATGCAATTAGCCTTGTGAACCTTCTCTGAACTGCTTCCAATGCAGGTATATTCCTCCCTGAATAAGGAGACCAAAATTGTACACCATACCCTAGGTAAGTCTCACCAATGCCTTGTACAGTTGTTCCAAGGTATTCTAACTTTTATCTTCCATTCCCGATGCAATAAACTGTAGCATTCCAATTTTGTGGCTCATATCTGGTTCAGATTTACAGTTGTGATATTGCCTCTACTTATAATCTTAAAATTGGCATGCAGGTGTTTACTTTCATTGCCACAGCTAAGATTTAACCTCTGCTCTTTCCTATTTTGTGTTGCCATTACTTCTGATAATTGTAGAAAGATGAGACAAGGGCAACACAGTGACACAACGGTTAGAACTGCTGCCTCTCAGCATTGGAGACCCGGGTTCAATTCCGGCATCGGGTGACTGTCTGTTTCGGAGTTTTCACGTTCTCCCCGTGTCTTTATGGATTTTCTCTGGGTGCTCCCGTTTCGTCCCACAGACCAAAAAATGTGCGAGTTAGGTTGATTAGCCATGCTAAATCGGCCTGTAGTGTCAGGGGATTAGCAGGGTAATTACATGAGGTTACGGGCATAAGGTGGGATTGTTGGTGCAGGTTGGATGCATGATTGGCCTCCTACTGCACTGTAGGGATTCTATGATACTAGGTGCTGGGATGTAGGCAACTAAGTTGTAACAAGAGCTGCGGAATAAGACAAATCGATGAAGTACCGAAGTACGACAGATAAAAAGGCAAAATGATTATTGCCTACTATTATTTAGAGCAAAGGCAGTAAGAATGGTGAACATCCGTCATGATCTAATTGAATGACAAGTAGGCCTGAGGGACAAAATGGCCTACTCCCTGTTTCTATTGTTCCTATGAGAACATTATCAATTATTCTACATTATTTAGCTTGCTCCAGATCACAGAATTTCTTTCAAAACCTATTTCATTTCTATTTCGCTGAAAGGGTAGGCTGCTTGACATTTTCCTTGAAGTTTCAAATACTTAAAGCCCTTGAACTGGATCTATTCTTTTTCTTCCCGATAACATAATGGATAATACTTAGATCATACGCAAAGTAACAAAGTAGGAGCTCAGAGGGAAATAATTCAGAGTTCCGCAGACAGGCAATTATTCCACATGTCCTCAGGGAATACAATTGCCAGAAGATAATCTGGGAGAGAAAAATATCAGATAATTATACGCAGATTGGCTGACCTCGTGATGTACAATGTACGGTACAATGGAAGCTACTTCAGTTCTAAAGCGGCAGGAATTACTTCTACAAGACAAAGCTGTTAAATGTAAGAGTTGCATAGCTTGCAGGAGAATAAAATGAATGATTTGTGAAAATTCACCTTTTATTAAAATGAGGAAGATAATGGAAGCAAATTAATTACATTTTTCGTCATCTTACACAAGGAACCTTCTGTTTAGTTATGCTCTCTATGTCTATGGAAGGTCATACTTGCCATGGAGGGGGTCCAACAAGGGTTCACTAGATTAAAAAAAAATTCATGGCATCGCTGGCCAGACTAGCATTTATTGCCCATCTCTAATTGCCCTTGCAAAGGTGATGGTGATCTGCCTTTTTGAACCACCATGGTCTATGTGGTGTAGGTACACCCACAGTGCTGTTAGGGGGGGCAATTCCAGGATTTGGACCCAGTGAAGGAATGGTGATATACTCCCAAATCAGGATGGTGGGTGACCTGGAGAATTTACAAGGTTGAGGTGTTCCCATGTGTCTGCTGCCCTGTGCTTCTAAATGATCTTGGGTTAAGAAGAAGATGTCTAAGGAGGTTTAGTGCATTCTTGCAGAGTATCTTGTACATGGAACACACGGCTGTCACCGTGTGTCTGTGATGGAGGGAATGGATGTTTGTGGAAGGGGAGCCAATCAAGTGGGTTGCTTTGTCCTGGATGGTGTCATACTTCTTGACTGCTGTTAGAGCTGCATTCACGCGGGCAAGTGCAGAGTATTTGATCTCTCCTGGCTTGTGCCTTGTGGATGGTGTATAGACTTTGGGCAGTCAGGAGGTGAGTTACTCAGCACGGGATTCCCGACCTCTGACCTGCTCTTGTAGCCATGATGTGGCGATGTTGGCGTTGGACTGGGGTAAACATAGTAAGAAGTCTCACAACATCAGGTTAAATTCCAACAGGTTTATATAGTAGCAAAAGCTACTAGCTTTCGGAGCGCTGCTCCTTCGTCAGGTGAGTGGGATTTCAGTTCACAAACAGGGCATATAAAGACACAAACTCAATTTACAAAATAATGGTTGGGATGCGAGTCTTTACAGCTAATCCAGTCTTAAAGGTACAGACGTGTGTGCAGAGAGGGTTAAGCATAGGTTAAAGAGGTGTGTATTGTCTCCAGCCAGGACAGTTAGTGAGATTTTGCAAGCCCAGGCAAGTCGTGGGGGGTTCAGATAGTGTGACATGAACCCAAGATCCCGGTTGAAGCTGTCCTTATGTGTGCGGAACTTGGCTATCAGTGTCTGCTCAGCGACTCTGCACTCTCATATGTCACGAAGGCCGCCTTGGAGAACGCTTACCCAAAGATCAGAGGCCGAATGCCCGTGATCGCTGACGTGTTCCCCAACAGAAAGTGAACAGTATTGCCTGGAGATTGTTGAGCAATATTCATTCATCCGTTGTCATACCGTCTGCATGGTCTCCCTAATGTACCATGCCTTGGGACATCCTTTCCTGCAGCGTATCAGGTAGACAACATTGGCCGAGTTGCAAGTGTACGTACCGTGTACCTACTGGATGGTGCTCTCACGTGAGATGATGGCATCCATGTTGAAGATCCTGCATGATTTGCAGAGGTTGCTGTGGCAGGGCTGTGTGGTGTCGTGGTCACTGTTCTCCTGAAGGCTGGGTAGTTTGCTGCGGACAATGGTCTGTTTGAGTTTGTGCGGTTGTTTGAAGGCAAGAAGTTGGGGTGTGGGGATGGTCTTGGCGAGATGTTCATATTCATCAATGGGATGTTGAAGGCTCCGGAGAAGATGTCGTAGCTTCTCCGCTTTGCGGAAGTACTGGATGACGAAGGGCACTCTGTCCGCTGTGTCCCGAGTCTTCTGAGTAAGTTGGTGCGGTTTTTCACTGTGGCGTGTCAGAACTGTTGATCAATGAGTCGAGCGATATATCCTGTTCTTATGAGGGCATCTTTCAGCATCTGTAGGTGTCTGTTGTGATCCTCCTCATCTGAGTAGACCCTGTGTATATGGAGGGCTTGTCCATAGGGGATAGCTTCTTTAATGTGTTTAAGGTGGAAGCTGGAGGAGTGGAGTGTTGTGAGGTTATCCTTGGGCTTGCGATACAGTGAGGTGTGACGGTGACCGTCCTTAATGGAGATGTGTGTATCCAAAAATGCAACCGATTCTGGAGAGTAGTCCATGGTGAGTCTGATGGTGGGATGGCCAATGCACCTAACCAGCACATTTTTCAGACTGGAGGAGGAAACCGGAGCATCCAGAGGAAACCCATGCAGACACGGGGAGAATGTGCATACTCCACACGGACAGTGACCCAAGCCGGGAATTGAAACCGGGTCCCTGGCACTGAGAGTCAGCAGTGCTAACCCATTGTGCCAATGTGTCGCCCTGTGCCATGGTGTTCCTTTGGAGAGCTGGTACAGATGTGATGGGCCAAATGGCCTCCTTCCGTGCCCTAACAATTCTGCAAACCTCTTGAATCAGAAGCAAGAATGATGCTATTTGCTGCAATGGAATGTTGTTTTGCTAAAAAATCCTTAAATCCAGCAGGCAAGATAAGCTTTCCAGTCCTTTATTCAGGAAGGGCCTTAAATCTAGTTAGAATAAATTCATAAAAACTAATAAGTGCAGTTACTAATATAGTAGCATGATAGTGATTGGAATGTGACTCACTGTGTGAATTCCCACACCTCTACAGACATTGCACTTCTATTTAGTGTTTACAACACTTGTCTATATTCTCCACTAACACCATTATATTTTCATTGTCTAATCACCATGTTACTGTTTATATTATGTTTTGATTATCACAGCCAAATTTTTCATTCTCTGTTGACATGACTCAAAATTTCTGATCTAATACTAAGATGAGATGTGCATTATGATGGATGTAATTAAGTGCAGATTAGGGCTGATGTAAAGCACTGCTATAAGTCAGTCCCATGCAAAAGACAAGTAATTATTATTACTTTTGATTATTATTAATTTTGATTTTTTGATTTGCTTTGATTTATTATTGTCACATGTATTAATAAACTATTAAAGTATTGTCCCCCGCATGCTTTCCAGGCAAAGCATACTATTCATAGAGAAGGAAAGGAGACGATGCAAAATGTAGTGCTACAGTCATAGCTAGAGTGTAGAGGAAGATCAACTCAACATGAGGTTGTTCCATTCAAAAGTCCGACGGCAGCAGGAAAGAAGTTATTCTTGGGTTGGTTGATACGTGACCTAGACTTTTGTATCTTTTTCCTGACGGAGGAAGGTGGAAAAGAGTTGTCTCGCCTTGCCTGCCCAAGGGTCAAAAGATCCTGCCTGAGGCCAACAGAGAATGCCATTCTGCGATTCTGGGGTGGGCGAGACAGTAAAATTCTGGCCAGCATGTCCAGGGTGCACGGGGTCTTTGATAATGCTGGCTGCTTTTCTGAGGCAGCGGGAAGTATAGACAGCGTCAATGGATGGGAGTCTGTTTTGTGTGATGGGCTGGGCTTTGTTCATGACCCTTTTTAGTTTTTTGTGGTCTTGGGCAGAGCTGGACCCATACCAAGCTGTGATACAACCAGAAGGAATGCTTTCTGTGGTGCATCTGTAAAAATTGGTGAGGGGCATAGTGGACGTGCCAAATTTCCTTAGTCTTCTGAGAAAGCCAAGGCATTGGGTGACCTCTCTTAGTTATAGTGTCAGCAAGGGGGGACTGTAATGCAACCAGGAAATAGGTTACCTTTTGCCAAAACAGAAACAAAAAATTCTCAAAACCCTCAGCAGGTTCAAGTGTATCTGTGGAGAGAGAAATGGAATTAATGGACAGAATCTTTATTGTACTAACCCACTGTCTGACTGATAGCTGGGCCTCCAGGTGGGTGGCACACAGCTCACTGATGGTCGTAAGTAAGTCCATGCTGGGGATGGGGAGTGGGCAAGAGGGTGGGTCGATCGGGGTGAGGTTCAATCATGCAGGAGGAACGGCACGTCAAGGAGTAAAGGATTGGGTATCAAAGTGTGCGGTCAATTAAAGGAGGGAGGGGATCGATGGGTGGGGGAGGAGGGGTGTGGTTAATCAAAGGGAGCAGAAGGAGCAGGGATCATTTGGGGGGCCGATTAGGGAGAAGCAGGGTCATTGCACTGTGGAGGTGAAAATTGAACAGATGAGAAGGAGTGATTGTTTGTCAGTGGGGAGGAGATTAATTTTCTAATTGATTGGATTAAATGGAGTTAAATTAAATTGAACCCAGACTCAGTTCCCAGCTTGGGTCACTGTCGGTGTGGAGTTAACACTTTCTCCTCACGTCCTCCAGATGGTCCAGTTTCTTCTCACAGTCAAAAGATGTGCCGTTTAGGTTGATTGGCCATGCTAAATTGCCCCTTCGTGTCAGGGGAACTAGCAGGGTAAATAAGTGGGATTACAGGGATAGGGCCTGGGTGGGATTGTCGGTCGGTGCAGACTCGTTGGGTCAAATGGCCTCCTTCTGCATTGTAGGATTCTATGATTCAATGGGATGGGAGCGAAACGGGGCAGATTGAGAGTGGGGCGGGTGCTTAAGGTTGATGGAAAAAGGGATTTGATCACAGCAGAGGGGAGCAACTGGAAGAGGGACAGAAGGGGAACGGATTAGTGGGAAATGGACACAAATCATATGGCTTGTGCTGCCATTCCTGAAAGGTGTTTGTGTGCCTGAGGAGGACAAGATCTTGGGGTGGTTAGAAACTTGTGGATTGGTAGGAGTATCGGAAACACGGCAGGATAGAATCTGGCTGTCTCGTAATAGGATGAGAGGGCTTGTCAGGAAAGTCATGGGGGAGGGGACTAGAAGTCTCTCAGGCAAAGCTCAGGAGGTGGGTGTGAGGAACTCACCAACCAGCCTCGACAAAACTGTTGGTGTATTGGAAGCTTGGAAAGCTTTGTCCACAGCAATTAAAATTGTTGGCTGGATGCAAGTAACCCTGTGACACTATTTTGAAGAATATCAGGGAAATCGTCCAACGTCCTGGCCAATGTTTATCTCTCAAACAATACCTCGAGGCGGATCTCTTGGCCACTTACACATGGCTGTCTGTTGGAAGCTTGGCTATCAGCCGACAGTATCTGGTGTGACACCTTTGTCCGCTGAGCACGCAGATAGTTTGGACAGTCGGAGCTGGAAATAGGGAGGTTCATACCAGAGCCATAGGAGATCCACTTACGAAGTTGTAGCCGTGACACATTGTTACAGAATAGCTTTATTTTTAATTTGTTGGCACCTCTCCTCAGGGAGTAACTCACGGCGAGGCTGGCATACAAAATGAAGGAGTGTTGCTGACAACCTGGTGTTTGCAGCCCTCATTCACGTTGATTAGCACACAAATCCACTGTGCCAAAAAAAAACCACACACAAACAAAGGGAAAAGTTCATTTTTTTTTCTCTCTCATGCGCATGGACATTTGCTTGTAGCAGCTGGGTTCTGTGTTTTGTACTTGGCAACTGACTGAAATCTGAAGTCATCTGCGTCACGGGGAAATTATATGCATTCATATTCAAAGTGATTTTTTTTTTAATCCATCAATTCTGTTTGATATAAATATAACTGCAATGCATAACAATTGAAAAAGCACAACCTGATTGGAATTTTACTTCTGGGAGGCTTCCTGCATGTAGAAATTATTGTGTTCCTCTCAAAGTATTGAGGCATACTTGAATGTCATAAGAATTTAAGAAAAAGGAGCAGGACTAGCATTCCAAGGTGGCTCCTTCTGCCGTGAATTCTCGGCATGGGACTTGTTCTTAGTCGGACGTACTCTGGTATTTGCTTACCACTTTTTATTAGAACAATGTCTAAGCAGATTACAGAGTAGGTACATTGCTCCTAGGCTTGATTTCTACCTCAGAGAGAGAGAGAGAGCCCAACATACAACTGATCATTGTCAGTAGTACAAGATTGGCATCAATGTCATATATTAGCATATCCCATCTTTTAACTCTTTACAATCAGGTAGAACATTCAGCCCCTTTGAATTGCTTCATCTTTCAATAAGCTTGTGATCTTTAACATGATCTCTTCATTCCACCTTATTCCTTCGTTTCTTATTAGAATTTGGCCAGAAGATTACCACCGTTCATGCCGGTGGGAGTTTCCCATCCTGCTGAAGTGAAGGGAGATTTGGCTGGGCACCAAATTCTCACTGCAGTGGGAGCATGGCATGAACCGATCTCAGTCTTCAATAGGTGAGTGGTGACTGAGCGCCCATCGCTCTCTGGTGTCAAAGGATTTCAAATGCTCAGAACTCTCAAAGTGAAGAAATTTCTCCTCAATCCTAAATGACTGACTGATTCCTTGTCCTGAGAGTTTTAAACTCTCCAGCGAAGGGATGCAACTTCTCAGCATCTATCCTATTGAGCTGTCTTTCACCCTACATTTATCACCATTCAAGCAGTCAAAGAATCATCTTCTCAGCATTTAATTTTCAAGTTTTATCATGACTACATAAAGCCTGCCCTGACACCTCATGATGAGATGTGTTGAATTTGACAGCCTCTGTTAACTTTGAGAAAACCTTGGGAAAAAAGTTTTGAAGTTTATTTATTAGTGCCACAAAGTAGGCTTACGTTAACGCTGCAATGAAGTTACTGTGAAAGTTCCACCTAATGTGGGTTCCTATGCCTATTCTGCTGTAGTGGGTGAGGTTCTCCTGGCCTCCTCTCAGCGCTTTTCTTGGTGGCTGGAAGATGGGATCCCCTTGTCCTGTCACTGTCCATGGGCAGCACAGTGTCACCTTGGTTGGCTCTGCCACCTCAAAGCACCAAGGACCTGGGTTCAATTCCATCCTTGGGTCACTATGTGTGTGGAGCTTGCACGCTCTCCCTGTGTCTGCATGGGTTTCCTCAGGGTGCTTCAGGTTAGGTTGATTGGCCATGCTAAGTTGATTTTAGTGTCGGGGGATTAGCAGGGTAAAAACGTAGGGCTATGGGAATGGGACCTGGATGGGATTGTGGTTGGTGCAGACTCAGTGGACCAAATGGACTCCCTTTGCACTGCGAATTTCCATTGAAACTACCCCCCGCCACCAGGAAGCCCACAGCAAGGGGGGAGCACCACCAGCAAAGCCAGAGAATCCCACCAGCCTGAAAGACCAGACAATTCTGGCCAATGTATTTTAAGATACTCCAATCCCTTTGTAATATAGGCCACACTGTCATTCTTAATTGCTTGTTGTACTTGTATGTTAACGTTCTGTGTTCCATGCACAAGTATATCCAAGTTCCTCTGAATGCTAATATTTACAAGTATCGTGTCTTTTAAAAAATTCTGCTTTTCTATTCTTAAAGCCAAATTGAAGAATATTGCACCCTCTCTCACGTTATATTCCATTTGTCACCTTGTCGTTCACTCATTTGACCTATCTGTATTTGCAGCCTCTGTGAAACCTCTTCACAACTCGCATTCCCATTTGTATTGTCCATTGTAACTCTGCATGCTCTTTGAAAGAACTATCCAATTCATCCCATTCCCCCATGTATTTTCCACATAAACCTGGACAGTTTCCTTTTGCAAGCGTGTGTCTGACGCCCCGGTGAAAATTACTATTGATTCTCCTTCCGCTATCATTTCAGGCAGTGCTTTCCAGATCATAACGTTCTCTCACTTTAAAAAATATCTCTCATCTTTTGTCAATTATCTTAAATCTGTGTCCTCTGGTTATTGGCCCTCATAGGGTGCAATCTTACCAGCTGTTCATGCCATGCTCCCACTATAGCGAAGTCAGAGAATTTTGAATTGATTTGGTTTGATTTATTAGTGTATTAATATACAGTGCAAAATATTGTTTCTTGTATAAGACAAAGCACACCGTTCATAGAGTTCATAGGGAAGAAGGAAAGGAGAATGTACGGAATGTAGTGTTACAGTCATAGCTAGGGTGTAGAGAAAGACCAGCTTGATATATGGTAGGTCCATTTGGTGCCCAGCCAAATCTCCATTCATTGCAGCAGGGTGGGAAAATCCATCGGCATGAATGGCCGTAACATTCCAGACATATTTTACAGCACAGAGAAAGGCTCTCCAGCCCATTGTGCCTGTGGCAGCCATCAAGCATTTAGGATTATAATGGGATCATAATAGATATCCATTATAATCCCATTTTCCAGCACTTGGACCATAGCCTTAAACGCTGTGGCATTACAAATGCTCATCTAAATGCCTCTTAAATATTGTGCGTGTGGACACAGTTTTCTCTGGTTAAAACGCTTCAACGTTACCTCCCACAATCTGAAGAGTGTGGGTTGGGTTGATTGGCCATGATAAATTGTCCCTTAGTGTCATGAGCTTTAGAAGGGTAAATATATGTGGTTATTGGGATACGGCCTGGGTGGGATTATTGTCAGTGCAGCTCGATGGGCCAAATGGCCCCCTTCTGCACTGTAGGGATTCTACAATTAATAAGTTTGAACATTTCTATTAAAATATTCCATCTCTTTGAAAGACAAGAATCCCAAAATGTCCTCATAATATTTCATGATGAGATGTTGTGCACTCCCCAAAGGCAAATCCTTGGTTCATTATCTTTCATTCCAAGCCGTTTCATTAGCAGCTTTTGCCAGTGGTGGTTTACCATTGCCTTCCACTCTCAGGGTTCTGGGCGAGGAGATAGATCACCAATTCTATCTCAGCCAGAATGAGAATTGAACTGCACGTCAGCCTTTCAGTCAACTGAGCTAATGTGTCTCCTCTACGTAATCAATACCCATCAAATTAAGTATCAGTTAAATCTCATTTGCACCATCTCCAGTCTTGCCATTCTCCTAAAGCATGATGCTTTATACTGAGTAGAATACTTCAGGCCTAAGTATTCCTACAGTGCAGAAGGAGGCCATTCAGCCCATCGAGTCTGCAGCGACAACAATCCCACCCAGGCCCTATCCCCATAGTCTCATGCATTTACCATAGCTAGTCTCCCCGACACTAAGGGGCAATTTAGCATGGCCAATCCACCTAATCTGCATAGCTTTGGACTGGAGGAGGAAACTGGAGCACCCAGAGGAAACCCACGCAGACACAGGGAGAATGTGCAGATCCACACCACAGTGATTCAAAGTCAGAATCGAGCCTGGGTCCCTGACACTGCGAGGCAGCAGTGCTAGCCACTGTGCCATCCCAGTGATTTATAAATGTTTGCCATAGCTTTCTTGTTATGGGTTTTCCAGCTGATGGGATCGTCCAGCTCCGTCGATGGTGAACCCCCGCTGCGGGTTCTCCAGTGGCTGATGTTGCGAACAATAAGAAACCCAGTTCATGGTGGCGGGACTGGAAGATCCCACCGCTGCCCAATGGCGGACCACATCGGACCACCATGGGGTAGGGGTCGGGTGCAGGAAATCCCACCTTCTGTTTATAAATCCAATGGTCACCTATGCCAATATTACTGACCGGTGATTACAAACAACAGGATGATCACATTCACTTTATATTTAACATTATTTATCTTGCCTTTCAAGATGGGCACTGCCGTGGTTGTGTCACCAGACAAGTAACCGCATGAATAATCCATCGACATTTGTCCCTAAATCACAGGCACCTCCAACAAGCCGTTGCTTTATGAGCTGAAACCATTATGTACAAACTGAGAATTGGACCAAAGAGAAAAGGATGTCCCTTTTTCTCCTCTCTCTGAGCCACCAAAGCAGGCTGAGGGTTAATAATTAAAAAGCTTTCTCGTTGGCAAATCTGTCCAAATATAAAATAATTCCTGGCTTAGCATGATATCCTAAGGAAAACTAATTGTGTGTGTATTTGTAAACAAGCCCCTGATGACTTCTTACTGTTGCTTAATCATGTTTTTCTCTGACACAGCCTTGTTCAGAGCCCTGGTTACCCGAACTCTTTTTTTAGGAAATGTAAGACAAGAAACAAATAAAATCAAGTATTCATCTAAATATTTCTCTATTTCTCCTGCGCTACCTCTCGTGATGCGTTTTCCTTGTTCTTATCAATAACTGTTCCTTTATCTTGACCATGCCTTCACGTCTCACTGTTCAGATCTTCCTTTAAATTCCCTCTCATTACATATCCTTCCAAGTTGGATTTTCACCTCTGCACAATAGCTATTTCTCTCACACTCAGCACTTGGGGCCGTGCCTTCAGCTGCCTAAACTTTTGGCTCTGGAAATCCCACTTCTTTAACCTCACTGTCCTTTCTAATGCTCCTCAAAACCTACTTCCTTTTTTAACCCTATGGTCACCAACGTCTCCAAATGAGACTCAATGTCAAATTTTGTCTGATAACACACCTTACAGTCTCCAGTCCAGAAATCTAGGGGGGAGTTCTCCCGGCATGGGAATCACAGTAGGCGGTGGGTACGGACCTTACAAAGGTCCACTGACCTCAGGCAGGGCAAGCATGACTGGAGGATTCCACCAGAAACACCAGGGGTGTGATTCTCTAACCATTCAAGCCAGTTGGATTCTCCTGTCCCGCTACAGTGAATGGAGATTTGACTGAGCTCAAATTCTCTGACCTCTTTGGCAGCTGTGAAAGGGTGTGAATGGTCGGAGAATTCCACCCAGTTGTTCAGAACATTTTTTTGAACCGATCCAGGCAACCCGTTTTAGCACAGTACTTTGGGAGCAGATACATGAAAGATGCAATACTTGGTTACATCACCGTTTATTACTTCAGGGAATTATTACTATTTGCAGCATTTTCCAGCATAGTTTCACACACTTGTGATTAGGCATTCTAACATCATTCTATCACCCAGATCATTCTGAAATCCAGAAATGACTTGCTCCCGAGCATTCTGCCCTGGAGAGGTGACAGTCGACTCCTCATAGAAGTCATAGAAACACTATTGTGCAGAAGGCGGCAATTCGGCCCAACAAGTCTGCACCGACAACAATCCTACCCAGGCTCTATCCCCATAACCCCACATATTTAGCCTGCTAATCTCTCCAACCTACGTCTCCTGGGACGTTAAGGGGCAACTTAGCACGGTCAATGCACCTAATCCACACAGCTTTGTGACTGTGAGAGGAAACCCACACTGACATGGGGAGAACACGCAAACTCCACACAGACAATGACCCAAGTTGGGAATCAAACCCAGGTCCCTGGAGCTGTGAGGCAGCAGTGCTAACCACTGTGCCACACGTGCTGCCCTATGGGGCATTTTGGGATGCCTTACAATCATAGAGCTGCAAGTTACTGATGCTCATCGTGCCGGAGGCCCCTTCGCAAATTGTCCTTTCTGGTTCTCGTTGAACAACATAGGTGATCATCTACTCCAGCATCCATCAGGGATTTACAAACTCTGAAACAATGATTGCTTCTTCTAACAGTTATAAGGAATATCCATGTTGGCATTCATTGGGGCAATGCAATATAGATCTGTGCTACAGTGCAACGAATTACCTTTGTCTCTACAGAGATAAGTGCATTCAGTGTCAAAGGTGTTTCTCTGCAAATATATTTTCAAAAACTCTCCAAGTACATGTTATAAATATAATGCACAACCAAAAAGAAATCTACCTCTCACAATTGGTTTCAGTTCAGTGCTATTCTATTTATTTTTTTTAATAACATGGCATTCGCTTTATATATTCTTTCAGATCAAGCAATTTTACCATCTACTTTTCTCCACTATTTTTTTAATCTCCTGATATTTCTTGCTGCATAGAAACTCCCTCTGAAGAAAGCTGGGGTAGAGATCAATGCTGCCTTTAAGATTTGGTTGTGTGCGGTCTATTGATTTAAATGCACCTTCCCTTGATTTTGCTTTCTCATTACATAGTGAGGATTATTTTATAATCTTCCCATCCATGGCAAGTTTTTCTTTGGGGGGGGGGGGGGGGGGGGGGGGAGGAAATGGTAGGAGATAGGGTCTCCACCATCCCAGCAATGGCAGGGAGAGACCCTCTCCAGTTGGCTGGGTAATCCCAGCAGCAGGAAGAGAAGTGACGATATTCAAGTGGCTTCATCGCTAGAATGTGGCCAGAACTTTATTGTCCCACCCGCCATGGGAATCAGAGCAGGCGAGGGGCAGGCCATGGGAAGGTCCGTTGACCTCGGATGGGATTGTACAGTTTCAGGACATGCGAGAATGTAAAATCCCAACCCCTTTATCCAGAAACTCAGCTGATGCTCTGGGGACCCGGGTTCGAATGCTGCCACGGCAGATGATGGAATTTCAATTCAACATAAAGCAAACCTGGAAATAAGAATCTACTGATAACCAGTATAGAATCATAGAATCCTACAGTGCATTTGGCCCGTTGAGTCTGCACCAACCACAATTCCACCCAGGCCCTACCCACATAACCCCATGTATTTACCCAGCTAGTCCCTCTGACATTAACGGGCAATCCACCTAACGAACACATCTTTGGATTGTGGGAGGAAACTGGAGCACCCGGAGGGAACCCACGCAGATACGGGTAGAGTGTGCAAACTCTACATTGTCAGTGGCCCAAGTTGGGAATTGAATCCAGGTCCTTGGCACAGTGAGGCAACAGTGCTAACCACTGTCACCGCGTTGTAAAAACTCATCTGGTTCACTAAGGTCCTTTAGAGGAGGAAATCTGCCACCCTTATCTGCTCTGGCCTATATGTGACTCCAGAGACACGACAACGTGGCTGATTCCCAACTGCTCTCGGGCAACTAGGGATGGGCAATAAATGCTGGCCAGTCAGCGATGCCCATGTCCCACAAATGAATAAGAAAAAGCAGGGGCTGTATCGTTGTGTGGAGGAGCGCAACATGCAAAGCTGTGCAGAGTGATTGTGGTCCCTTTTGTTGGGAGTGGGATCATTCATTCAAAGGCACTCTGTATCTGATTGAGGGATCCGGCAATAGGAAGGGGGTGAACCGCCGAGTGCCACCTCTTCTGTAATTATTGTGAACCTTTCCACAGCCCCCTCCATCATGTCCCCCCCCCCACTTACTCCCCCAACTCCACCCCCCTCCCCCACCCACCCACCATCATCATTCACATTTGCAGGACCACAAGTGGAGGTGTTACCCACAACAGCCAGCACATGATACTGAGCAAAACAACCTTCTGATTGGCTGGCAGCGCTCAGCAGGTGGGCCCTCCTCCCACCAATGCCCTGATCCCATGAGTGGCCTGCTGATGGCTTGGTCGTTGGCTAATGGAGTCATAATGTCTTCCCAGGAGGGGGCAGCATGGGTCTCTCACCAGCTCTCCGGTTGGCAGCCAGGACCTTCATCACCTCTATAAAACCTAACTCCCCTCCCCGTAGGATTAACATGGAACAGGGCCTACTTGGTACCTTCCAGTCTACCATCCAGCTGAGCACGCACACAATTTAATGGGAACATTGATGGAGATTTGCCCTAGGATTGTCCCAGTGCAGTTGTTGGATGTCAGGAGATTTCTCCGGTCTGATCAATGCCACTACACAGTGTAATACACGGTTCAGCAGGTAGCACTCTCACACCCTTTAGGGCAGGCGCCAGTGGGTAGAGGACTTCGAAGACTACAGAGATTGACAAAATCCTGACCAACATTTTGAACACATTAAATGAGAGTTGCATGGTTGGAGTTAGAGTCTTTTGGACGGATTGTTAAACCAAATCCTGTTCCATTCTATTTCCACATCACCAACTTACATAAGAACATAAAACTGAGAGCAGGAGTAGGCCACTTGGCCCCTCGAGCCTGCTCTGCCATTCAATACGATCAAAGAACAAATCAGCACAGGAACAGGCTGTAAGGCACTCCAAGTCTACACTATCCAGACCAATAGTCTGTATCCTTCTGCACCCCGTTTGTATGTGTCTCTCCGGATAAGTCTTAAATGTGGCTAATGTGTTTGCCTCAACTACCTCACTTGGCAGTGCATTCCAGGCCCCTCCACCCTCTGTGTAAAAAAAAACCTCCCCCGCACATCTCCACTGAACCTTTCCTCCCTTAACTTGAACTTGTGCCCCCTTGTAATTGTCATTTCTGCCCTGGGAGAAAGAGTGAACAGTTGGAAGCTATCTATACCCCTCATAATTTTATAAACTTCTATCAGGTTGCCCCTCTCAGCCTCCGTCTTTCCAGGGAGAACAATCCCAGTTTATTCCATCTCTCCTTGTAGCTAATACCCTCCATACCAGGCAACATTTTGGTAAACCTTTCCTGTATTCTCTCCAGGTCCTTCTGGCAGTGTGGTGACCAGAATTGGCCACAATATTCCAAATGTGGCCTAATCACATTTTTATATATCCGAATGAGAATTTGCCAACTTTTATACTCGATGCCCAAGCAGATGAAGGCAAACATGCCATATGCTTTCTTCACCACCTTTTCCACCTATGCAACCACTTTTAAGGATCTGTGGACCTTCCAGATCTCTGTGTCTCTCTGCTTCTGATGATTCTGCTATTTATTTTATAGCTCCCACCTGAATTGAATTTGCAAAAAATGCATCACCTGGCATTTGTCCAGATTAAATTCCATCTGCCATTTCTCCACCCAATTTTCCAGCTCATCTATATCCTGCTGTATTCTGACAATCTTCATCACTATCCACAATTCCACCAATCTTAGTGTCATCTGCAAACTTGCTAATGTTTTCTTCCAAGTCATTTATATAAATTACAAACAGCAGACGTCCCAATACTGATTGGAACACCACTAGTTACAGATCTCCATTCAGAAAAACACCCTTCCATCACTACCCTGTGTCTTCTATGGCCAAGCCAGTTCTGAATCTACCTAGTTCACTCCTGATCCTTTATAATTTAACCTTTTGCACCAGCCTGCCATCATGGCTGATCTGATTGTAACCTCAACCCAATATTCCCGACAACCCCCTTACTTATTAAGAATCTATCTACTTCTGCCCAAAGATGTTCAACCACCTTTTGAGGAACGGAATTCCAAAGTCTCACAACCCTCAGAGAAAAAAGTTTTTGTCATCTCTGTTTTAAATGAATGATTCTTAGATGAATGATCCTGAGTTCTAGACTGTCCCAGAACTGGAAACATCCTTTCCACATCCATCCCTTCAAGCTCTCTCAGGATGGTATATGTTTCAATCAAGTCAAAGCTTTTCTAAACTCCTTTGAAGAGGAACAGAACAATTTGTCCTGAGCCCTGGGCATTATTTATCTTTTTTTTATTATTTATCATTTATCCTTCAACCCACACTTAAAACACAGCCAATTTCTTTTTTAACTTGTGCCCTGTGAAAGCTTTCTGTGTGCCTTGATGACGCATTTTTTATCCCACACTTCGTTGGTTGTACTTTGCCAGATCCTGAGATCAAGGTGTAATATAAACACAGGTCTTTGTTACTGTGACCAGAAAATGCATCTTGAAGTTTCCTGAGGCAGGGCATTTCAACTGTGCTTGCTACAGTCAATAATTAAAATGGATAGATAGGCCCCAGTCTCAACACATCTATACACATTTCAAAGAAGAGGCATCTAATACACACCAATTACGTTTAATTGCATTAACAGGGAATTATAGACCGGTAAGCTAGTGAATTACAGACCAGTAAATCAGCAAATTATAGACCAGTAAGCTAGGGAATTATAAATCAGTCAGCCTGATGTCGGTAGTGGGGAAATTTCTAGAATCTATTACTAAAGATTTTGTAGTAAATATTTGGAAAATAGTGGCAAGATTGAACAGTCAGCATGGATCTATGAAAGGGAAATCGTGCTTCACGAGGCTATTGGAATTGTTTGAGTATTCTACTATTAGGGTTGATGAGGTGGAGCCAGTGGATGTGGTTTATTTGGACTATTAGAAGGCTTTCGACAAAGTGCAAATAAAAGATCAGCATGTAAGATTAAAGAGCATGGAGATGGGCGTCATGTATTGAGATGGATAGAAAACTGGTTGGCAGACAGGAACCAAAGAGTAGGATTAAATGGGTCTTTTTCCAAATGATAGGCAGTGACTAATGGGACACCACAGGGATCGGTGCTGGCACCCCAGCTATTCACTATGCATATTAATGATTTAGATGAGGGAACTAAATACAATGTCTCCATATTTGCAGATGACTTAAACCTGGGTGGGAGGGTGAGCTGTGAGGAGGATGCAGAGCTCCTTTGTTATGACTGGGACAAGTTGAGTGAGTGGGCAAATGAATGGCAAATGCAGTTCAATTTGGACAAATTGAGGTAGAGAGATTCTTCCTGCTTAGAAAGGATAGCAGGACTAGAGGGCACAGCCTCAAGATAAGGGGGGGGGGGGCAGTTTAGATTGGCGTTGAGGAGGAACTTCTTCACTCAAAGGGTGGTGAATCTCTGGAATTCTCTGCCCTTTTGAAGTGGTGGAGGCTGCCTCGCTAAATATATTTAAGTCATGGGTAGATAGGTTTTTGACAGACAAGGGAATTAAGGGTTATGGGGAGAGAGTGGGAAAGTGGAACTGATCCACTTCAGATCAGCCATGATCTTATTGAATGGCGGGGCAGGCTTGAAGGGCTAGATGTCCTACTCCTGCTCCTATTTCTTATGTTCTTGTGTTCTTAAATGCGAGATTATCCAACTTTGGTAGCAAAGGAAGACAGATTATTATCTGAATGGCTGTGGATTGAGAGGGGAGAATATGCAATGAGACCTGGGTGTCCTCATAAACCAGTGAAGATAAGCATGCAGGTACAGCAGGCAGTACAGAAGGCGAATGGTATGTTGGCCTTTGTAGCATGAGAATTCATGTGCAGGAGCAGGGACGACTTGCTACAATTAGACAGGGCCTTGGGGAAGTCACTCTTGGAGTACCTGAGGAATTTGTTGCTCTGAAGGCAGTGCAGGGAAGGTTTACCAGACTGATTCCTGGGGTGGTAGGATTGACGTATCAGGAGAGATTGAATCAGTTCGGATTGTATTTGCTAGAGTTCAGAAGAATAAGGAAGGATCTGATAGAAACCTATAAAATTCTAACAGGATTAGACAGGGTAGATGCAAGAAGGATGTTCCTGATAGTGGGGTGTCCAGAACCACAGGTCACAGCCTGAGGTTACAGGGTAGACTGTTTAGGACTGAGATATGGGGAAATTTCTTCACCCAGAGAGTGATAAGTCTGTGGAATTTGCTACCACAGAAAGTTTAAAGTTTATTTATTAATGTCACAAAAAGGCTTACATTAACATGGCAATGAAGTTACTATGAAAATCCCCAAGTGGCCACACTCTGGCGCTTGTCTGGGTACATTGAGGGAGAAATTAGCATGGCAGATATCTTTCGGACCATGGGAGGAAACCTGAGCACCCGAAGGAAACCCACACAGACAACGTGCAACTGTTGCACAGAGAGTAACCCAAGCCAGGAATTGAACCCGGGTGCCTGGTGCTGTGAGGCAGCAGTGCTAACCACTGTGCCACCAGAAAGCTATTGAGGCCAAAACAATGAGACTAAAAGATGTGTGGTTGAGGTGGATTGGCTGTGGTAAATTGACCCTTAGCGTCAGGGAGATCAGATGGGTAAAATACATGGGATTACTGGGATAGAGCCTGGGTGGGATTGTTGTAAACACAGTAAAAAGTCTGATTGTTGCCAGTGCAAATGGGCCAAATGGCCTCCTTCTGCACTGTAGGGACTCTATTCTATGATTGTATGTTTTCAAGAAACAGTTAGATATAGCTGTTGGGGTGAAGTGAAGGAATTCAAAGAATATAGCAAGAAAACGGATTGAGTTGGATGATCAGCCATGATCACAATGAATGACGGAGCAAGCTCAAAGGGCTGACTGGCCTCCTCCTGCTCCTATTTTCTATGTTTCTGTGTAATATCTGTTTGCCTGCCCTCAGAATTTTAGAATTGTCATGGAGGCCATTCAGCCCATCGTGTCTGCAGCAGCTTCCTAGAAGGAAAAAAAACAGTGTGGGTCTGTATTCTTGTTTCCCCCTTTTTACTGGCGTTCCATTTTGAAGTATACAAGGTCAGTTCAGACCAGTATTCTTAATTCCCTATTTTACTGCTCCATTCTATAAAATACTTTGAGGCTTTGAGACACAATATGGCAGTGCATAAATGAATTAGTAGCGCGGTTTAAAGTTTTGATCAAAATTCACTGTCTGAGCAGATTGTTATTTTCTCAGCGGTAAGCCTCTTGATCGAGAGCACAAACATGTGCGGAGCACCACCTGCTGGTCGGTGTGTGCGCTGCCAGCCCAAATCCATCGCCTTTCTGCAACAGAGCCTGTTTCAACAGAATTCTCCAACGTCCACCGACGTTATCTTCCTGCTCGTATCTTCCGAGTTTCCGAAATTTAAGAAGGAGCAGCAACCAAAAAAAAAACTTGCATTTATTTGTGCCCTTTGACTTGATTGGAATAGGATCAATCGCTCTTTGACACTGAGCCAGCCACTGGAGGAGATACTGGGTGGGATTTTCCAGCTGCGCTCACCCCCAAGGCTAGAAAATCTCATCCGAGGTCAACGGAACTTTGCATGGCTCACCTTCCCCACCCCCCCCCCCCCCCCCCCCACCCTCGCCTGCTATGATGCCCATGATGGGTGGGACGGGAAAATTCTACCCATTAACACAGATGACCCAAAACTTGATCAGGGGAGGTAGGTTTTAAGAAGTGATGTTAAGGAGAAGATTTAGTTAAAGGGTCAGAAGGGTAGGGAAACAGTTCCAGAGCGCCTAAAAGCAAGAAGCAACAACCTGCATCATCAGTGGTTGCTATGGTGACAACCATCAAGTTCAGTAATGCAGTTGACCCTGTTGTCATTTAAAATCATTACCTCTAGATTATTACTCCTGTATCGTAGTCCACCCTGCAACAAGGCATGGCCTTGACAATGCTGTACCTTGTTTCAGGTCTCTGGTGGAATTTGAATTCGATTTTAAAAATCTGGAATTAAGAACCTATTGATGACCGTAAAACCATTGTCGATTGTCGGAAAAACCCATCTTAGAACACAGAACACTACAGCACAAACAGGCCCTTCGGCCCACAAGTTGCGCCGATCATATCCATACCTACCAGGCCATAGAACTATCTGCAACTCTCGATCCCATTAAATCCCAGGTACTCATCCAGAAATCTCTTAAAAGACCCCAGCGAGTTCGCCTCTACCACCACCGATGGCAGCCGATTCCACTCACTCACCATCCTCTGAGTGAAAGACTTACCCCTGACATCTCCATCTTCACTAATGTCCTTTAGGGAAGGAAATCTGTTCATCCTTACCTGGTCTGGCCTGCATGTGACTGCAGAGCCACAGCAATGTGGTGAACTCTCAACTACCCACTGAAATGGCCTAACAAGCCATTTAGTTAAGGGCAACAAGGGATGGGCGATAAATGCTGGCCCATCCAGTGATACCCATGTGCTGCAAATGAATTAAAAAAAATGAAGGTTAGTTTTTTCCCCAGTCATTCAGTGTGATGTATGTAATGTATACATATAGTATGTTGGGGTATGTGGTGCAGACTGCCCCTTCATGAATACAGGTCAGGTGACCCCTAGGCTATTAGTTCCACCTAGTGTGGGGCCCTGTTTGAACAGTCTTACATCTAACTGTGAATCACTGCGCACCTTCAATAAACAGCTTCCAGTACTGAAGTATTCAAGCCTACTTGTAAATTTTTTATGCCCCTTTGTTTACAAGGGCATACATAATGTTCAGCTGCAAGTTAAAAATTACCTTTTCTACTGTTCAAGGAAGATCAAAAAGTTACCCTGTTCTGAGAGCAACCAACTTGCCGAGACCCCTTTGACAGCATCTTCTGAACACACAGCCTCTACCACATAGAAGGACAAGGGTAGTGAACACATGGAAACACCAGCACCTGCAAGTTGCCCTCCAAGTCACACACCATCCTGACTTGGAAATATATCACTGCTCCTCTACCCGCTGCCAAGTTCAGAATCCAGAGCCTCCTTTTGTCAGATGCCGTGGCTGTGGCTGTAGCAGTTCAAGAGAGTCGCCACCTTCGCAAAGGGCATTTAAGGATGGGCACTAAATGCTGCCTTAGTCTGCGATGCACATTCGCATCACACAAAAGTCAGGTAATAGCCATTATTAATAAGAGACACTCTAACCACCAGCCCTTGACATTCAATGGAGTAACCATCACTGAAACCCTCACTGCCAACATCCTTGAGGTTACATTGACCAGAAACTCAATTGGGTTCATAAACACAAACACAATGGCTACAAGAGCTGGTCAGAGGTTAGGAATACTGCGGTGAGTAACTCACCTCCTGACTCCCCAAAGTCTGTCCACCATCTACAAGGCACAAATCAGGAGTGTAATGGAACACTCCACGCTTGCCTGGATGGATTAAGCTCCAACAACATCCAAGAAGCTTGACACAATCCAGGACAAAGCAACCTGCTTGATTAGCATCACATCTACAAACATCCACTCCCTCCACCACCGACACCCAGTAGCAGTAGTGTATATTATCTACAAGATGCACTGCAGCAATTCACCAAGGGTCCTTAGACAGCACCTTCCAAACCCACTTCCATCTAGAACAACAAGGGCAGGAGATACATGGAATACCACCAAAACCCTCCAAGCCACTCATCGTCCTGACTTGGAACTATATCGCCATTTGTTCGCAGTTGCTGGGTCAAAATCCTTGAATTCCCTCTGCAATGGCATTGTGGGTCCACCTGCACCTTGGACTGCAGCGATTCAAGAAGGCAGCTCACCACCACCTTCTCAAGGGCAACTAGGGATGGGCAATAAATGCTGGCCAGCCAGCGACACCCATATCCCATGAATGAGTTAAAAATACACATCCCATGAAAAATATTAAAAATAATCTTCTTTCAATCAATGCCAGTACTTATTTCATTGCTCCTCATATGACTGAAGCCACCTCACTTTGAATTATTTTGTTAAATAAATTGCTTTGACACACATTTCAAGTGTTGAATCAGTGCAGGAGGATGGTTGATGCAACTCAGCTCATACTTGCATTGCACAAACTGTAGGCCAGAGTGTTGTGCCTTGAGAATCAAACCTTTACATATTGACAATGTATCCCATCACTGACCTGGGGAAATTTGATGACATAAGTGTTCACTAGCTGGCTACCTGCAACACTGGTCTTGTCAGATGGTGTATGTAGTTTATAGGTCAAATGAAGAGACTCTGAGTTTTGTATAGTTTAACAGTAATACACGATAAAGCCAAAGTAAGGAGCTGTCTTCATGCTTGCGTCTACACACGTCTCTGTCCGGCCTAAGGCTGCCCTCTAGTCTCAGGTCATGCGCTCCTTTAAATCACACAGTGGGCGGCGATACGGTAGTCAGTCACACACTAACCTTCACTATGTTAGACCCTTATACTATAACCAGTAACATTGGGTACCAAAGTGAGTCATGGATTGATAGAAGGAAGCCATTCGGCCCATTGTATCATTGCCAGCTCTATGAAAGAACTATCAAAAACTTCCTACTCCCCCAATCTTTCCCTGTAAGCCCTACAATTTTCTATTTCCTTTCTAAGTACATATCAATTACATTTAGAAAGGTACTATTGGATCTGCTTTTACTGCTGTTTCATGTAATCGATCCCAGACTAGACCAACTTGCTGCAAGACCTGTTTCCTTCATTACCCCTCTATTTCTTTTAACAATTATCTTCAATCCTTACCCATTGGTTATCTGCCAATTCCCAGTGATTCAGGTGCATCCTGCCAATCGATTACCTTACGGGCAGCGCAGTGGAACAGTGGTTAGCACTGCTGCTTCACATCGCCAGGGAGCTGGGTTCAATTCCAGCCCGAGGCAACTGCCTTTGTGGAGTTTGCACATTTTCTCTATGTCTGCATGGGTACTCTGGTTTCCTCCCAAAGGTGTGCCAGTTAGGTGGCTCAGCCGTGCTCAATTGACCCTTAATGTCCCAAGATGTGTAGCTTAGGGGGATGAGCCATGGTAAATGAGTGGGGTTACCGGGCTAGGGTAGGAGTGGGAGTGGGGGGGGGGAAGAGGCCATGTCAGAGGGTCAGCGCAGACCTGATGGGCTGAATGGCACAGTATGGATTCTATGTTTCTATAAATAGCAACACCTACTCTGTCAAAATCCCTCATAGCTTTGAACACTTGTGTTAACTTCTTTCTTTTCTAAGGAAAACAAGCCCATTTTCTCCAGCTCCTCATCCCAGGTCCCCTGGTAATATAACATTTTGGAATCAATTCCTGTCAATGGACAATATTCAAGTTTCCTTTAGGGTCAGAAAAGTAGGAGGAAGGTCATTTCTCCACAATTAATGATTCAACAATGAAGCCACTGGAACTTGGAAAGTGCAGTGAGGTTTGTCAGCTGGTCATTAATTATAAAGCAAAGTTGATTATGCTGGAGCAAATGTTACTGTCCTGCCCGCTACGGGAATCGGGGGGGGTGGGGGGGGAGCGGGGGCGGGGGCGCAAGGGGTAGACCACGGAAAGGTCTGCCGACTTTGGGTGGGATTTTCCGGTTTCAGGGTGAGCGAGGCTGGAAAATCTCACCCATTGTGTTTCTACAGAGGAGTGGTTTCATCCTCTGGGACATTACTCAAGTAGCTTGGGTGATTTGGAGGAAAGGCCAGATCCATAATGGAACAATGGAAAAACGTTGGTGTGGAGGTCGAGAAAGATAGAGCAACTGAAGGTTCAGAGGTGCAATTCAAAGAAGTTGCAAGGGATCTGCTTTGCCTGCTGAGTGCTAGACAATGGTATAGAGTTTAATGCAGAGCAGGGGGGCAAAAGAGATATTCTGAATATGATGTGCTACAAATTACTTGGAATTACTGTGGCAACGTGTACTTATACATACATGTTGTCATCTGATGCTTTGGATAGCAATGGCAGATGCTCCAAATTTCTTTCCATGACATGGTTAAACGGAATCTCTTCCACTCTTAGAGCTTGCTGTTGGAATTTATTGGCCGTAATATGAACTTCCTTGGCAATCAAGTTGCAGGGTTGGACTTGAGTCCAGAGTTTCTAGCTCAGAGGCAGTGACTCCGCCCTTTGTTCTTCAAGACCCTAGAGATATTCTTATAGAATCCCTACAGTGCAGAAGGAGGCCATTCAGCCCATCAAGTCCGCACCGACAACAATCCCATCCAGGTCCTATCCCCATAACCCCACACATTTACCCTGCCAATCTCCCTGACGCTAAGTGGGGGTGGTAAGGCAGCACAGTGGTTCGCACTGCTGCCTCACAGCACCGGCTTCAGTTTCCGCCTTGGGTGACTGTGCAGAGTTCGCACGTTCTCCCCGTATCTGCGTGGGTTTCCTCCAGGTGCCCTGGTTTCCTCCCACAGTCCATAGATGTGCAGATTAGGTTGATAGGCCATGCTAAATTGCTCCCTTTATGTCATGGGGATTTGTAGGTAAATGCATGGAGTTGTGGGGATAGGGCCTGGGTGGGATTGTGGTTGGTGCAAACTCAATGGGGCTGAAAGGATTCCTTCTACACTGTAGAGTTTCTATGAATTAAGCCTAGTCAATCAACCTGCACATCTTTGGATGGTGGGAAGAAACCGGAACACCCAGGGGAAACCAACGTGGACATGAGGAGAACACAGACAGTGACCAAAGCCAGAATTGAGTCCAGATTTCCTGGTGCTGTGAGGCAACAATGCTAACCACTGTGCCACCATGCCGTCCTTGTGCCTCAGTATTTTCCTTGTGCCATCGTGCCATTCTACTTGAGAATTAATTTCACAAGATTGCCCCAAGCACATTTAAACACATTGCCAAAAGTAATGACGTACTGCGTTCTAATCTTCAAATCATCCCAGCAATTGTAGGTGATTAAAAGATAAAACAGGAGTCGTGAATCCTGGAACTTGAGAGTCAATTTCCGTACTTCCACAGTTCGCTTTGTACAAATAAACTCCGTTATTTTTAAAAACTCGCTGAATTTGTGCATTAATTTCCCACGAAACACAATAATGAAAGTTTGGGTTGGTAATTAGCACTGTAATTAGCCTAATATGTAACAATTATTCATGCAATGCAAATCAAAACTCTTCCCATCCCAAGAAAGGGAACAATTTGAACTATTGGGACTCATTCCCACGGGGTAAATATTTCCAAAAGGTGTAGAAAAGTTTTCCTTATATTTCCCATTTGTACTCACTCTTTTACTCTCCTGAATCTAATCTATCTTTCCTTCCCTCTATATTTCTCTATTGGTACCTGATTTGACCCAAATTCACTTTATTTTCTTCTCTAACTCTCCCCTGTTTATTTCTAAATTCTGAAATATTATTGGTTCAGAAGCTAGGCTATTGGTGCTATTATTCTATGAGGTCCCATATACCGTGTTATCAATCCTTACTGTCAAAGGGTCTTCCAGACTCAAAA
This sequence comes from Carcharhinus amblyrhynchos, assembly GCF_965287045.1. Taxonomy (NCBI): domain Eukaryota; kingdom Metazoa; phylum Chordata; class Chondrichthyes; order Carcharhiniformes; family Carcharhinidae; genus Carcharhinus; species Carcharhinus amblyrhynchos. The sequence continues at coordinate 10,312,839 of NC_137328.1, forward strand.
CGTTGGTTTTATTCTCTCTCCACAGATGCTGTAAAACCTGCTGAGATTTTCCAGCATTTTCTGTTTTTGCCCCATTCTCGACTTGCACTCACAGTAAATTATGGTACAATTTGTCTTCACATTCAATCAACGATGGGCAGGACTCTCCTTTCCTTCCGTGGCATGTTTTCTGGCAGCAGAATTGGCTCGCCATTGGATGCTGGGGGGATCTTCTGGTCCCATCGATGTCTGTGGTGCTTTGCATGGCTCATCTGTCCTGCCACCGGGGAACTTGCCACGATGCGGGTCCATCTTCGGCTGCCACCAACAGGGAAAATCCTGTCTGATTACTTTTCTGAACTGGGCATTGATGGTCTTCTACAAGAATGGAATGAAATAAACAAAGTGCCAACTTTTAAAAAGATTGATAAGTCTGAACCAGGCAGCTAAGGAACAATCAAACAAACCCAACATTAGTCGCAGGTTAAATAATGGTAACTATTGTATGGAGTACACTAGTGGCTTGCCTGGATAGCAATAGGTAATAAAGAAGCACTGACATGGATTTGGAAGGGAAATATGCCACTGAAGAAACTCTTTGAGGAAATGACTGATAAAGTAGTGGTGTAATATTCTACTTAGTTGCATTTACAGAGTACTTCTGATAATATGCCACATGAAAGGTTCCTTCAAATTGAATTTAATTGATTGATTATTGTCACATGTATTGAGATACAGTGAAAAGTATTGCTTCTTGCGCACTGTGCAGATAAAGCATACCATTCACAGAGTACATAAAGGAAAGGAGAGAGTGCAGAATGAAGTTGCAGTTACCGATAGGGTGAAGAGAAAGATCAGCTTAATGCATGATAGGTCCATTCATAAGTCTGATGACAGCAGGAAAGTGTTCTTGAGTTGGTTGGTGTGAGTTTTCAGACTACTGTATTTTTTTCCCAATGCAAGGAGGTGGAAGAGAGTTACGTCCAGGGTGTATTGGGTCCTTGATTTTGCTGGCTGCTTTTCCGAGGCCGTGGGAAGTGTAGATGGAGTCAACGGACGGAAGGACAGTTTACATGATGGACCAGACTATGTTCACAACATTTTGTAGTTTCTAATGATCTTGGTCAAAGCAGAAGCCATGCCAAGCTACCAAATCAATTCAAACAGGATCCAATGGAAGTCATGTCCGAACATTTCCAGCATTTTTGGGTGACACAGTGGCAGAGTGGCTAGCACTGCTGTCTCACAGCGCCAGGGAGCGGGGTTCAATTCTGGCCTCGGATGACTGTGTGAAATTTGTACATTCTCCCCGTCTCTGCATGGATTTCCTTCAGGTGCTCTGGTTTCCTCTCACAGTCCAAAGATGTGCGGGTTAGGTTGATTGGCCATGCTAAATTGCCCTTAACGTCAGGGGGATTAGGAGGTTAAATGAGACCTGGGTGGGATTGTTAGTGGTGCAGGCTTGATGGGCCAAGTAGCCTCCTTCTGCACTATTGATTCTATGAACATGGTAAGAAGTCTCACAACAGTAGATTAACATCCAACAGGTTTATTTGGAATCACAAGCTTTCGGAGCGCTGCTCCTTCCTCAGGTGAGTAGGAACATGCGAGACTGGATAGAGAAAGGCGTGAATTAATGGGGAAAGTAGAATTCCAAATGATGTGCTTTTTTTGCATAGGTTATGCTTTGACCAGACAAATAACGAGTGAAATATAACATCGAACAAGTTAAAGGAATGCTGGAAAACTGCATCATGTACATATATGATTAAACAACACTTGGGAGTGCTGCTTCCAATCCTAGCATCCAATCCATCAAAACAAGATATGTCGTAATGGAGTGTGAAGGAGTGAGCAGAATAGAATCAATGCTGCTTCAAGTACTATAGTCTAAGCAAGAAGATGGAAAATTTAGACTAAAGAACTAGCATTTCAGAGAAACCATAGAACAGTAGAGAGGCCCTTCAGTTCATCAATTCTGCATTGAATTAAGCTTAAATTTGTAAATGTACTCTTAATAAAGATACTAAGAAGAACTTATTTTCCACAAGATGGATAGATGTTGGGACTAAACTGCCATATAAGGATGTATAGAGAAAAAAATGTCACGTTTAAAATGCAGCTGGTAACAAAGATGGGGTTAGTTTAATGGAGGAATGTTTCCCAAGGACTTTGTAATAATTTTTCTTCTTTGGAAGTTTTTGATGAATTGCCTAATTTGATTTGGTTTCTGTTTAATCAGGGATCAATATCAATTCTTCCGAACACTTGTCAACCCTCCTACTGAAGCACGTGCAAGGTAAAGTAATTTTCTTGTACTCTGAAGTGACGTTATAAGTGAGCCTTTCATGCAGTGAAATGTTTTAGTTACTGGGGCAATGAAATTGCCCCGCGTTTGAAAAGAAGGAAGCTATCGAGCCAGCGACAATACCACAAGGTCAGTGCTTTGTGTTTGACTCTTTTTTTCACGCAGACATGTATGTTTCCCAAGAAGGCAGTATTATCAGCATTTCAAATTCACTTCAGGAGACAGAAGGATGACTAGAACTATCCAAAATTCTCCCCCAAGACAGAATCAACCATTACAACGAGGTAGGCTTTTTATTGATACTTTGGTGCCACTTGTAGAACATTTCTCTAAAAATTTAAACGGGTTTATAAAACCTCCTTTACGGTTGTTTTGTTTTTGCTGCTGATGCTTTTGACTTATGATTTGATTAATATGGCATAGCAATAATTAGTGGCGTAACTTGGTTACAAATTTTGCTGGGTATATTTGTGGCACTGTGGGCTGTGCGAGCCCCTAACAGTTACCACATCGTATCAAGGGTAAAATAATGGGACATTGCAGAATGGTACACTGATAATCATGGGGGATTTTAACCTACAAATGGATAAAGTAGCCTATAATCAGGAGTCCATGGAACGTTTTCAGGATAGTTTCTTAGAACAGCACTTTCTGAAGCCAGCCAGGGAGCAGGCTATATTATTTAACATGATCACAGCTGACCTTAGAGTCCTTACAGCGCTGAAGGAGGCCATTTGGCCCATCAAGTCTACACCGATCACAATCCCACTAGGCCCTGTTCCTGTAACCCTTCATATTTACCCTGCTAATCTCCCTGACACTAAGGCACAATTTAGCATGGCCAATCAACTTAACCCACAAATCATTGGAGTATGGGAGAAACCCACGCAGACTCGGGGAGAACGTGCAAACTCCACACAGACAGTGGCCCAAGCCGGGATTCGAACCCGGGTCCCTGGCGGTGCGAGGCTGCAGTGCTGATCACTATGCCACCGTGCTGTCTGCTCTCAACTCCACTTTCCTGCCTGCTCCCCAGGGCCCTTTATCCCGCTTTTCATCATCTATCTCTTTCTTGAATCTGTCGATTGATTCTGCCTCCACCGCACTCTGGGGCAGAGAGTTCCAGATTCACAACCCTCTGAGACAAGTAGTTTCTCTTCATCTCAGTTTTGAACCTACATTGTATCAGTCTGCTGGAGGAACTTCCTGGATGCGCTCACCCCAAAACCAGAAAAATCTCTCCTGAGGTCACACGGACTTTTGCATGGTCCTGTCTCGCCCGCTGGTGGGCGGGATGGTGTGGCTGAATGGACTGCAGAGTTTTAACTTCTAATATGCAGAAAGATCTTCAATCGAGCAAACCTGATCTTTAGTTCAAGTTATTTTTTTTTCACTGTGCGGGGATTTCTCGTGGCCAGTGGCCTGTAATTTGTCAAATGATATAAGGTGTGAGATGTAGCTACTTGTCCTTGGCAGGGGAGAGTTCTTTACAGACGTTTGGAGCCAGCGCTCCTTATCGAAGCTTTGGAATATAAGCAATACGCACTGAAGGACTGATCTTATTGGGTCTGGAGTGACCAATGCCACTATCTGGCCCTATTTGATTGGCCTAATTGAATAACAGAATTGGATCAATTCATTGGCTGGTTACCAAGGAACTTTTGGTGTTTAACTTTTCTAACACAAAGAGCTTGTTGAGAAAGGCAGCGTGAAGAATCCAAGGACCAAGCTCACGAGGAGACTAGAAGAAGAGAACAAAGCACTGATTTTATTTGGCAACAAAATCCTGGCCAGGTTTTAATTGCAACTGGAAATCAACCTTAAGTTCAGTAAAGCGACAGATAGTGAGTATTTGGTTTATGCATTGTAAGTATTTGTTGTTTAAGTTGCTGCAGAATAAAGGAAATTGTGTTTAAAGTTGACTTTGTTGCCGGAATTTTACCAGCACACCTGCCCCAGAATCGGGGCAGTATGGCATTCTCCATTGGCCTCGGGCGTGCGAGGTAGTAAAATTTCGGTATCCATTTATATTCACCAAAGAGTTAAAACACAGGTTTATTTAACAAAATTTCACCCTATATCCATGGCCTCCTGTTCTAGATTGTTCCATAATGGAAAACTCATGGACAAGAATGGGGAATGGAACTTGGGAAGAGAGGAACATAGAATGGGGGAGGAGGGGAATCCAAAGGCGTGTGTGATTCACAGAGGGAAAACTAAAGGTTTGAGGAACTTTTAATTCACAGGCGGCCTCATGCATCCAGTCCCCATCTCAGCTTCCACTTGCAATCCATCTTTCACAAAAGGATATGGCTTGAGAGCGCACTAATGGAGTGGCATTGAGTGACATCATTCACACAGATTAGAAACCATAAATATGCAACAATGAATTCAATAGCAAATTAGGGAGATACCCAGAGAGCGGTCAGAATGTGGAGTTTGCTACCGCCACGGAATAGTTGAGGCCAATATTGTAAGTGTATTTTCAGGATGCTAGATAAATACAAGGACATGCTGTTCTGGGAAATGGAGTGGGATTGGAGGAGACTCCTGTGGAATATGGACACAGGCAGAGATCTGCTGGACCAAACGTCTCATTTCTGTGCTGTGCAGTCTATGTAAAATTCGGGCTGGTTCCACTCACCCTGCCCAGGAAACCATAGAATCATCGATTGTTGGAAAAACCCACCTTGTTCACTAATGTCCTTTTAGGGAAGGAAATCTGCCGTCCTTACCTAGTCTGGCCTACATGTGACACCTGAGCCACAGTAGTGTGGTTGACTCTCAACTGCCTTCCAAGGGCATCTAGGGATGGGCAATACATAGAGTCAGAGAGTCATAGAGGTTTACAGCAGGGAAACAGGTTCTTCGGCCCAACTTGTCCATGCCACCTCGAAGCCAGCCCCAATTGCTCACGTTTGACCCATTTCCTTCCATACCCATCTTACCCATCTAACTGTCTAAATGCTTTTTAAAAGACAAAATTGTGCCCGCCTCTACTATACCTCTGGCAGCTTGCTACAGACGCTGACCACCCTCTGTGTGAAAAAATTGCCCCTCTGGACCCTTTCGTATCTCTCCCCTCTCACCTTAAATCTATGCCCTCGAGTTTTAGACTCCCCTACCTTTGGGAATAGATATTGGCTATCTAGCTGATCTATGACTCTCATTATTTTATAGACTGCTATAAGATCGCCCCAGAGAAAAAAGTCCCAGTATTTCAGCCTCTCCTTATAACTCAAACCATCAAGTCCCAGTAGCATCCTAGTAAATCTTTTCTGCACTCTTTCTAGTTTAATAATATCTTTTCTATAATAGGGTGACCAGAACTGTAAACAGTATTCCAAATGTGGCCTTACCAACGTCTTGTACAACTTCAACAAGAAATCCCAACTCCTGTATTCAATGATCTGACCAATGTAATCAAGCATGCCAACTGCCATTCTGTCCATCTGTGACTTCACTTACAAGAAGCTATGAACCTGTACCCCTAGATCTCTTTGTTCTATAACTCTCAACACCCCCTCATTAACTGAGTAAGTCCTGCCCTGGTTCGATCTATCAAAATACATCACATCACATTTATCTAAATTAAACTCCATCTGCCATTCATCAGCCCACTGGCCCAAATGATCTAGATCCCATTGCAATTCTAGATAACCTCCTTCATTGTCCACTATGCCACCAATCTTGGCATCATCTGCAGACTTACTAACCATGCCTCCTAAATTCTCATCCAAATCATTAATATAAATGACAACAGTGGACCCAGCACCAATCCCTGAGGCACACTGCTGGTCACAAGCTTTCAGTTTAAAAAACAACCTTGTCTTCTGTCATCAAGCCAATTTTGGATCCATTTGGCCACCTCGCCCTGGATCCTGTGAGATTTAACCTCATGCAACAACCTACCATCTGGTACCTTGTCAAAGGCCTTGCTAAAGTCCAGAAAGACAACATCAACTGCACTGCCCTCATCTACCTTCTTGGATACCCCGTCAAAAAACTCAATCAAATTTGTGAGACATGATTTTCCACTCACAAAACCAGGCTGACTCTTCGTAAATAATCCTTGCATCTCTAAATGCCTGTAGATCCTGTCTGTCAAAATACCTTCTTACAACCAACCCACTGCAGATATAAGGCTCACTGGCCTGTAATACCCAGGCTTTTCCCTGCAGCCCTCTTTAAACAAAGACACAAAATTTGCCACCCTCCGATCTTCAGGCACCTCACCTGTGACTATTGATGATTCAAATATCTTCGCTAGGGGACCCGGAATTTCCTCCCGAACCTCCCACAGTGTCCTGGGATACACTGTATCAGGTCTCTGGGATTTATCTATCCTGATACATTTCATCAAGACTTGCGGATTTATCTACCTTGCCTACATGCTGGCCACCCAGCGACACACCATGCCCCATGAATAAATAAAAATAATATAGAATTCCTACGATGCAGAAGGAGGTCATTCATCCCATTGAGCCTACATCAACTCTCTAACAGAGCATCTGACTCAGGCACGGCTCCCACCCCAACCCCATAACCCCACGAGTTCACCCCACTAATCTCTCTGATCTGCACATTTTGGGACACTAAGGGGCAATTTAGCATGACTAACTGGCACGTCTTTCGGACTGTGGGAGGAAATTGGAACACCCAGAGGGGACCCATGCAGACATGGGAGAATGTGCAAACTCCGCACAGGCAGTCACCCAAGGCAGGGATCGAACCTGGATCCCTGGTGCTGAGAGGCAGCAGGGTTAACCACTGTGCTGCCAAATGTTGTCAGTGAAGCCAAGTCGGGAGAGGGTGGTGGAACTATCAACAAAATATATTTCCTTTAGAAAAGTAAATTAACAAGACAGCTAATGAATAATCTTTTTCACTGATCTGTGAGTATTGGTGGAAAATAAATGGAGTACAAATTGTACGAGGGTGAGGAACTAGTCAGTAGACACTGCCATGAATCACTATTCAGTAAATGACTGCCACTGGACCATTTACTTTGATTTATTTCACACACTGTGTAGTTAAAAGGACGACTACATAAGCTGTAACTTCTGTCATTGAGCAGCCCATTCTGTTGATTCACTGATTGAATCTACAGACCAGGCTCACCAATTTCCTTCATATGACATTCACTTCATACGCATGTCTACCCACTGTCTAAGGTAACAATGGGAAAGCTCTGGAGTGAACAGCAGGCCCATTAACATCTCAAAAGTGAGCATGGTGTTAGCCAGTATATATGGAACGCTGGCTTAGTCTCAGATGGACACAAGTCTGATCATTATAGTATCCTGGTTCAGTCACACTGGCTAGAATTCTCCAGCCATTCACGCCAGTGGGATTCTCCGGTCCCTCCGGCAGTGCACTCCTGCCCGCAGACTTCCCGCCAACCTGGAGTGACATCTACGGGAATTCATAGAATCTCTACAATACGGAAGGAGGCCATTTGGCTGATCAAGACTGTACCAACAACAGGTCCTATTCCCGTAACTCCACACACTACCCTACTAATCCCGCTGACACTAGGGTCAATTTAGCACGGCCAATCAATCTAACCCGCACGTCTTTGGAGCGTGGGTGGAAACCGGAGCACCTACAGGAAACCCGGTGGGGGAATGTGCAAACTCCACACAGTGACCCGATGCCGGAATTGAACCTGAGGTCCCTGGTGGTGCGAGGCAGCAGCGCTAACCACTGTGCCACCATGAGTCAGATGTAGGCTAGACCAAGTAAGGATGGCAGATTTCCTTCCTTAAAAAGAACCAAGTAAGCTTCTACACCGTTCGATGATATGACAGTACACACATTGGCTCCTTTAATGTATCTGTTATTCACCTAAGAATAGTGAGTTCCGCTTTCTAACTACTTTTTCATAAAGAATTTACTCCTTGCGGCTATATTCCTGACCATCTCATTCAAACATACAAAACTTTCGCAAGGATCGACCCACAGCATAGATGCAGGAAGGATGGCTGGAATTCTACTGCCCCGCCTGCCATGGGAATCAGATCAGACCAGGGAAGGATCATTGACCTCGGAGTGGGATTTTCTGTTTCGGGATGAGGGAGGCTGTAGAATCCCGCCCAAAGTTTGCCCTGGCTGGGGAGAGAGGGGGATTCTAGAACCAAAAGATACAATCTCAGAATATGGGACAGACTATTTAGGACTGAGGTAAGCAGTAATTTTTTCACTTTGAGGGTGGCAAATCTTTAGAACTCTCCATCCCAGAGGGCTGTGGATGCTCTGTCATTGAGTATGTTCAAGACTGAGATCAGTAGATTTTTAGCTATTACAAACATCGAGGGACTTGGGGATAATGCAGGAAAATGTGTTGAAGTAGAGGGTCACGATGTCACTGACTGGTGTAGTACACTCAAAGGGCTGAATGGCCTAATCGTTCCTCTATTTCTTATGTTTGCATCTTATGTTATGTCCTTGTATTGGTGAGTGATAGATCTGGTGTGGCCTACAGGTGGAAGAATCTTCTCATACATTATCAAACCCTGTCATAATCATAGAACCCTCTATCACATCACAGTCTCTCAGCCTCTCTCTTTCCCAAGGAATGGAGCCCAAACTTGTTCAATCATTCCCAATGGGTATTGTCCTAGTACCTCTTCTTTTATCGCCAAGGAGTGCCACCACTGAGGTTTTCCTCACCTCAAGTCTGAATCTGTTGTCAATTAATTGATAAAGATTAATTGCAATGATTAGACTAGCAACTCTATCATCATCATCATACAATGACCAGAATAATAGTTAAGACCTTGTTTATTGTCATCATTTATCAATTCATATGTTCACACCATGTCCTATTTTAAATCCCAATGGAACTGGAATTGCCAGGGTCTATAATGTAGGTCACTAAAGCAAAGAATGTCAGCAAAACTCTGTTGCAATATCCTATAGTATTGTTTTGAATGTTGTGACCAAGTGAATAATGACTCAGTGGCCATTTCTAGTCCTTTTCCTGTACTCCACATATGGTCATCTAACACATAAATTGATACAGTTAATTGACTTATAAAATTCTAACAAGACTAAAATGGTAGATGCAGGGAGGATGTTCCCCATGGTGGGAGAGTCCAAAACCAGGGGTCACTGTCTGAGGATTCAGGGTAGACTATTTAGGTTGGAGGTGAGGAGACTCTTCTTCATCCAAAGAGTGGTAAGCCTGTGGAATTCATTACCACAGGAAGTAGTTGATGCCAAAACATTGAATGTATTCAAGAGGCGGCTGGATCTAGCACTTGGGGGAATGGGATCAAAGGTTATGGGGAGAAAGCAGGATTTGGCTATTGAGTTGGATGATCAGCCATAATCGTAGTGAATGGTGGAGCAGGCTCAAAGGGCCGAATGGCCTCCTCCTTCTCCTACTTTCTATATTTCTATGAATTCCTGCTATCAATGCTCCTCCTCCTATCAATCATACTAGTACCTGTTCTTTGAGGCGAATATCATTGATCCAATTTCCATTATGTAGAAGTGCCTTTAAGATGGTGTTAACGTATTTAAGTTTAAATGCATTTATTAGTGTCATAAGTCGGCTTACATTAATACTGTAATTAAGTTACTAGGAAAATCTCCTAGTTGCCGCTGAAATTATAGAAATCAAGAGGAGGAGTAGACCATTCAGCCCTTCGAGCTGCTGTTTTCTTCCCAAATGTTCACAACAGCTCACAATCAGTGAGCTTTTGAGAGGAAGATGTGTATGTTTTTAACTCCTGAATATGTGGACAATTTGAATTACCTGGAGCGAGCTTTTTTGTGGGTTTAAATATATACCTTTAAGAACTCTCCCTAAAATCTAATGCTACAGCATCTACACACAGACAAGCATTTGCATAAACAGATTCAAGGAAAGTACAATTGAGGAGAATGGTGCACTTTTACAAAGTATAAATAAAAATGAACTGTTTGTAATGCACCTGTTTGCTCTATTCTGGAAAACATATATTACAGATCTGAAATGTCTTTGTTCCTGAAGTGTAATTTGGGTGAGCCCGATACCAAAGTCATTTTCAGGATTCTCTCGACAAATGGACTTTCTGCAGGTCATGGAACTTGTTGCTTGTAATCTCAATACCAGGAGGTCAGTTTGCAGTGTTGGTAAAGGATTAGGTTAGAGATATTATGGTATTATAGCCTCTGGTTGTAAGAGTCCCTCTCTGCTCTAAAGGTTCTCGTCTTTACTCTTGATACCAATGGCACACAACAACTTGGATACTGTTTCAGAAAATGTCACACACCTTTATTAAATCACTATGCAATACTCAGAGTGACATTGGTTGCTTAGGAATCCCACTAACTAGGGATCCATCTCAGGTGGTCAGTCCTTCAACAGATCTCCTGGTGTGAGTTCAGAATGGCTGACCAGTCCATTCTATCAACTGCAGTAACTGTGTTCTCAAGGCTGTGGTTTTCTGAACTTTCCTGATCACAGGTGTGGACATGTGAGGCAATAACTTGAATTGGATTCTCACAAAGACACGCTCTTCCTCCTCCCCAGCCAGCTCAAGGGCTCACTCCTCAAAATGTGTGAGGGTTCTCAGCTCGGACATGACTCCAGCTGGCTGTGCCCGCTCATGTTTGTTGTGATTGAGTTTGTCCTGCAATGACATAGAGGGGAAGATTGCATTGTCGGAACTGCTGTCTTTCGGTTGAGCCATTAAGTCAAAGTACTCGCTGCCCTCTCAGTTGAAATGTAAAGAATTCCATGACATTATTTTTGAAGAACAGTCGAGCTATCCCTGGTGTCCATGCCGATATTAATCCCTCAGTAAACATCATCACATCTCTGACTCCAAGATCTTGCTGTGTGGAAAAGGGGGACCATGCTTTCTACTTGATGACGTAGTAAGCGGTCACACAACACCAGGTTAAAGTCCAACAGGTTTATTTGGAATCACAAGCTTTCAGAGCGCTGCTCTTTCATCAGGTGAGTGGAGAGATAGGTTCACAAGCACAGAATATATAAAGACACAATTGCAAGATAATTACAGATTAGAATGTGAAGAATTGTTGGAATGCGAGTGGTTTCGCTCGAGACAATTCACATTCTTTAACCTGTGATTATCCCTCTCTCCATGAATATTGTTCAGACCTGTGAAGACTTGATTACCAGTGACGACTTGCACTTCAACCATTCTTCACATTCCAATCTGTAATTATCATGCAATTATGTCTTTGCCTATATATGCTGTGTTTGTGAACCTGTCTCTCCACTACCTGATCAAGGAGCAGCACTCCGAAAGCTCGTGATTCCAAATAAACCTGTTGGAATTTAACCTTGTGTTGTGAGATTTCTTATTGTGGCCACCCCAGTCCAACACTGGCATCTCCACATCATATATTATAACAAGGCTGCCATTCAAAAGGACTTCATTGGCTGTCAAACACTTTGGCAGTTTGTAGACGGTGCTATATAAATTCAGGTTCTCTCTTTTATTTCACAATGTCAGTACAGAACGTGGTTGGAGCTAGGTAGCTATTTTTTGTTCACCCAGAGTTGGAATTGAACCAAGGTCCCACTAACCACTGTGCCACCCCATTTCACGTCTGGCTGACCTTCATCAGGGCTAAGGGCAAAAAAAATCAGAAGAGATAGATGGATAGCACAGCTGCCTCACAGTGCCAGGGACCTGGGTTTAATTTCGCACTTGGGTAACTGTCTGTATGGAGTTTGCACATTCTGCCCATGTCTGTGTCAGTTTCCTTCGTGTCTGCCAGTTCTCTCCAGTCCAAAGATGTGCAGGGTGGTGGACTGGCCATGCTAAATTGCCCCTTAGTGTACCAAGATGTATAGGTTAGGTGGATTGGCCATGCTGAATTGCCCCTTTAGTGTCCAAAGGTGTGTAGGTAAGTGGATGGGCAATGCTGAGTTTCCCCTTAGTGTCCAAAGATGTGCAGGTTGGGTAGATTGGCCATGCCAAATTGCCCCTTTGTGTCCCAAAATGTATAGGTTAGCTGAATTAGCCGTTGGAAATATATGGGGTTACGGGGATAGGGCAGGGAAGAAGTCCTGGCTATGATGCTGTGTCAGAGATTGGTGCAGATTTGATGGGCTGAATGGCTTCTTCTGCACTGTAGGGATTCGATAATGCTGCGAACCTGTTTTTCGCTGTAAATTCTATATAAACCAATGAAAAAAATCACAGGAACAATAATATTTTTTGTACCTTTCCTTGAAGTAAAACTGTTGTGTAAAATGGATTATTTAATAAATCATGACAAGTAACAATGCATCGAATTCTGTCAAGATCGGCAGCAAACAAAGTGATACCCTTTCTGTAATTAATTAGGCCGATTTTATCTTCAGTTTAAATTCTGCAGCCCACTGTGTAATATATCCCTCAGTTTGACTCTATTCATTGGCCTGAATGGATCTGTATGGATGAGAACATCCCTCTGTGGCACATATTGAGTGCAAAATTACATTTATCAAAAGTGGTTATCGGAAGATTTGATCTAACTTTTGTCTCAATGTACCATTTGCAGCCTTCATTTGAGCCATTGTATTGATATACTTGACAAATAAGAATGTGTTCTCGCCTTAAGATATCGCACAAATTTGGCTTTAGTTTTCGATTGCCCTATTTACTGTTTGCAAGTCTCAGAGCAGCAACTACACTCCATTTAACTGCGTCTAATAAACAAGCTCCAAACATGTCAGGTGGCACCTCTTTACCCAGAGTGATTGATGTCTGGAGTGATCTACTGGCTAAAGCAGTTAAAGGTAAAAGCTCTGAAGGCATTCAAGTGGCAATAGGATGCTGTGACTGGGATGGGAATAGGGGGCGGGCAGGAAAAATATATGAGCCGAGAAATGTGTTATTGATGCAGCCACCTTTCATGTGTAGAACAGATGCCTCCAATGGGAGTGTACTCCCATATTCCATGTCGGAGTTGCATCATCCACTGTAGAACCCCTGCAGTGCAGAAGGACTAAGAAGTCTCAGAACACCAGGTTAAAGTCCAACAGGTTTATTTGGTAGTGAAAACCACTGACTTTCAGAGCGCTGCTCCTTCATCAGGTAAGTGGGAATTCTGGTCACAAACAGGGCATATAAAGACACAAACTCAATTTACAAAATGAAAGGTTGGAATGTGAGTCTTTACAGGTAGTCAAGTCTTGAAAGGTACAGATAATGTGAGTGGAGAGAGGGTTAAGCACAGGTTAAAGAGATGTGTATTATCTCCAGCCAGGACAGTTAGAGGCCATTTGGCCCATCGAGTCTGCACCGACTCTCTGACAAAGGATATTAGAAACATAAACATAGAAACATAGAAGATAGGAGCAGGAGGGGGTCCTTTGAGCCTACTCCACCATTCATTACGATCATAGCTGATCATCCAACTATCCTGCTTTCTCCCCTTAACCTTTGATCCCCATTGACACCAATTGCTATATCTAGCCACCTCTTGAATACATTCAATGCCCAGATCTTACCCATGATGTGGCGATGCCGGCGTTGGACTGGGGTAAACACAGTAAGAAGTCTGACAACACCAGGTTTAAGTCCAACCGATTTATTTGATAGTAAACTCACTACTATCAAATAAATTGGTTGGACTTAAACCTGGTGTTGTCAGATCTTACCCAGATAGTCTTCTCTATCCTATTATTCTCATCACCTCACATATCGCTTCAATGATTCATGTACATATGCACACAGGCACATTCACAGGAGCATTGGTCTCCCGTAAGTAATACCAAACAATCTTTTTCCAATCAAACTTCCATCAAAGGACCATGTGGGGATTCACAGTCTCCACCAAGTATTCAATCCTTGAAGTTACCTGCTGAATCATATTACATGATTCAATCTGTTTAGTCCATCAATCTCCCTTTAAATTCTATTTCTTTTGAATAACCCATTGCACTGCACGATATGCTCAAGGTTGCTGCATAGCTGCGTGTATGTACACCTTCGCAGGTACATAATTTGTGTAGGTCCATTGCACCCATGGTGTATGCTTCAGATTGCTGCCGCTGTGCAGGGAACATTGTTCAGGTCACATATGAGGCAATTTTAACCTATCTTGCAAGGCTGGAATCCCATGAAACAACTCTGCTTGTTCATCGAGTCTGACCTTATTTTCCAACGCTGTCAAGCGGAAATAACATTGGCTGCGGCAAATGCAACCAGTCTCCCACACAAACTCATCAGTTTCCCACAACGTGGGCTCAATTAAAATTGACCCCCAGAGAGAGTGATCACGTTAACATCTTGCAAATCATCCAAAAGATCAAACAATGAATCATGAAATAACATTAACCTGCTTTGGATATCAAAATTAATAAGATCTTACTTTTTCACGCCACACGAGTGGTTGGGGTCTGGAATGCACAGTCTGGAAGTGTGGTGGAGGCAGGTTCAAATCAAGATATTCAAGAGGGCATTAAGTGATAATTTAAATAGAAACAATGTGTAGGATGTTCATTTGGGAAATGGAGTAGCCACACGATGGTCTGAATGGCCTCCTTCTGCGCCATAACAATTCTTTTAATTAGTAGAACTAAATTACTTGCAAGAGCATATTATACAGTAAATATCTAATTGTTTGAAGTTCAGCATGCTGGTGCAGTGGTTAGCACTGCTGCCTCACAGGGCCAGGGACCCAGGTTCAATTCCAGCCTCGGGTCACTGTGTGGCGTTTGCACATTCTCCCTGTCTCTGTGGGAATCCTCTGGGTGCTGCAGTTGCCTCCCACAGTCCAAAGATGTGCAGTGTAGGTAGATTAGCTATGCTAAATTGCCCCTTAGTATCAGCACAGTCAGTATGTGGGGTTACAGGGAATAGGGCCTGGGTGGAATTGTGGTCGATATAGACTCGATAGGCAAATGGCCTCCTTTTGCACCATAACAATTCTGTTAAACAGTAGAACTACATTACATGAAAGGGCATATTAAACTACTTACTGAATTAAATATTTAATTGTTTGAATGCAGTCTAAACAAGTATCGAGTTCCTATAAACTGATAAAACGCTCAATATATTAACTAATACATTTACAGCTCCTGAGTATGTGAGGTTGCAAAAGTTATTCAAGTGTATCATGGATTCCACTTAAGTGAAATTACGTTCATTAACACAAAGCAACACATTGAGTTCAGAGCTGACAGGTTAGCAGCCTTGAATAATGCATCTATTGGGCATAGTAAGTGCTGCGTCTATGCAGCTTATTGCTGGCTAGGTTTGGAACAGTCACGCAAATTTTAGGAGCTTACATGGCCTTGTCCTTCTGAATCTGGGAAGATTTGATTGTCTTATCGCTGTCAGAGATACTTGGGCTTGTTTCCAGAACCTCAGAGTGATGAATCTCAGCCTGTCATCTTACAGTCTATCTTCCTCTTTGTTGTCTTGATATGACTAAATGTCTTTATATCCCCAGAAACAATGGGAGTCATTCTTACCCTGACAAGGTGGGTCAGGTAAAAAGCAAGTGGGAGGGGGGTAGGGGTATAGAGAGGTGGGCATTAAAAATTAAAACAAAATTAAAAACAAAAATTAAAACAAGATGGAAACCCAACACCCGCTCACTTTGGTTTTGGTTTTAATTGGGATGGGTGAGAGTCCAGGTGAATAGTTTTCTCACTGGATTTGGATTGGACAGTAAAATATTTTGATTATTTGATTTATTATTATTACTACATGTATTGGGATACATGAAAAGTATTGTTTCTTGCGAGCTGTTACACAAAAAGATACCATTCATAGAGTACATAGGGAAGAAGGAAAGGAGAGGGTGAGAATGCAGTGTGGCAGTTATAGATAGGGTGTAGAGAAAAATCAACTTTAATGTGTGACAGGACCATTCAAATGTCTGATGGCAGCAGGGAAGAAGTTGTTTTTTTCAGTCAGTTGACAAGTGTTTTCAGACTTCTGTATTTTTATCCCGATGAAAGAAGGTGGAAAAGAGAATGCGCAGAATGTGTGCGATCTTTGATTATGCTGGCTGCTTTCCCGAGGCAGCAAGGAGTGTAGGTGGAGTCAATGGATGAAGGTTGGTTTGTGTGGTGGGCTGGGTTAAGTTCACAACCTTTTACAGTTCTTGCAGTCTTGGACAGAGCAAAAGCCATACCAAGCTTTGAGACGACCAGAAAGGATGCTTATTATGGTGCATCTGTAGAAATTAGTGAGAGTCATAACGGACAAGATGACTTTCCTTAGCCTTCTGAGAAAGTAGAGACATTGCTGGATTTTCTTAACCATCATGTTTGAAGAAGGTCGTGTGCCTCTGTTTTGACAAATATTTTATTTTTAAACTGCAATCTACGATTTAAGAAAACCAACAGGTGAAAGAGGCTGGAACGGCCAGATCCAAAGAGGTAAGCACCTTTACTGCACTGCTTGTGGGTCAGCCATAGCAGCCAATTCAGCAACTTACTAACATATTTTTTAAACAACTTACATGGTGGCATAGTGGTTAGCACTGCTGCCTCACAGTGCCAGGGATCTGGGTTTCATTCCCGGCTTGGGTCGCTGTCTGTGTGGAGTTTGGACGTTCTCCCCATGTCTGTGTGGGTTTCCTTCGGGCGGTCCAGTTTCCTCCTGCAGTCCAGAGGTGTGCAGGTTACGTGCATTGGGTATGCCAAAATCTCCCACAGTTTACCTGAACAGGCAGCGGAGTGTGGCGACTAGGGGATTTTCACAGTAACTTCATTGCAGTGTGAATGTATGCCTATTTGTGACTAATTAATAAATAAACTTTAAATCAAGGAATTTCATCTCCCACCACCACTCCCTTCCAAACCTGGGATGGGATGTTCAATTTCTCTTACTATGATGCACAATTTCTACCCACCTCCTCCCCCCACCCTGTAATGTTCAATTTCTCCACTTCCACAGTCATGTTCTATGCCTTTGCCCGGCTAATAGAGCACTTTAACTTCACAATTCTCCTGTAATCCTTCTCTCGATTGCTACCTTGCACTTTCTTACTGCAGCAAAACTATATCCTAGACACGACCTTTTACACCTTTGATTCACAAAGCAAACTGCTTTAATTTTTGAATTAAACTTTCATTCAGCTGGTGATCAAAAAATAACACAATCTGATAGGCCACGCACTCTTGTGAACCAATTCTTCATTCTTCAGCAAAAAAGACCAGATCGATCCATTAGCTGCAAAACTGTTTATTCCCTTTGACTTTATGCTAAGATATCTCAAATAAAAATCTATTTCTTCCTAGATTATTTTCTATTTTACAGCAATGACCACACTTCAAAAACTACTTAATTGAATGCAGAAGACTTTGGTGTTGACCTGCATTTAAGAGACGTGTCATATAAATGCAAGTTTTTTCTCCTATTCATGGACACCCTCCTCATCATGGTTCTTCTTTTGATTTCTCAGGGTTCTGGCAAATTGTTGCAAAATCAATTTCAAGGAGACCTTTGGAGTATGTTCCCAGCCATGGCCAGAGCACGTAAACCTTTCAATGTAGGCCTCAGTCAGGTATTACATTCTGAATTTGCAAATGCAAAGGGTAGCTGACCTGTTTAGAGAGTGGACTCTCAACGCTTCTTATTTCCCCTTCACCAATATAGTGCTGGCACAGTGGTTAGCACTGCTGCCAGGTTCAATCCCCAGCTTGGGTCTTTGTCTGCACGGAGTCTGCGCATTCTCCTCGGTGTCTGCATGGGTTTCCTCCGGGTGCTCCAGTTTCCTCCTGCATTCCCAAGATGTGTGGGTTACGTGGATTGGCCATGCTAAGTTGTGTCATAGTGTCAGGGGCACTAGTTAGGGTAAAGACACGGGGATAGGGCCTGGGTCAGACTGTTGTAGTGCAGATTTGATGGGCCAAGTGGCATCTTTTGCACTGTACAGATTCTATGATGCTCCAGCTTCAGATTCTTATGCTCTTATTTGATCGGAAAAATAACCAACAGCAACATGAGGAAAAATGTTTGTCTACAAAGTGAGTGGTTATAATCTGGAATGCGCTGCCTAAAAGGGCCTTGGAGGTAAAAATCCGTCCTGGTTCTCAAATGGGACAGAATGTGTGCAGGAAAGGGCAGGACAGTGTGACGAGTATTGGTCTTGCAGAGAACTGGCACAGGCTCGATGAGCCAAATGGTCTCCCCTCCTGCGCTGTAACCATTCTATGATTCCATTCTTCGATGATGTTCTAATGCTGAGCTATGAGGCATTAAAGCACAAGCATTCATACCATTTCGAATTGCAATTCTGCTCTATTTTCAACCCACGCTGTCTGTTAGGAAATAGTCACTGCGAAATGATTAGCCCTTCTTTCCGTTTGTCAATGGCCTGTCTCCTGAATATTGTATTTCCCTAGTGATTACCACATTTGGATTTACTGCATGGCTGTTAACTGTGTTTTTCCACAAGGAGTGGTGGCCTTTAATCTCAGACGCCCTTAGATTAATAAAATAGACAGTGTGGATTATTATCTCGGCAAGGTGTTTCCCCAGAGGGTAAGTTTCTGCAATATCTTCGCTGTGATAGGGTGTTAGATCAGTCTTGGGATATAACTCAGGGTACGCATAAATTTCCTTAAGGACTGTTTTTGGTAGGCAGTCTGTATTGTCAATGCCCAAGGGTGTTAGAAGGCTCAATATTGTCAAAAATAATCTTTAACACTCCCAGCCATTTCATCACCTTCAATGTTTGATGTCAATGCAGAGGAGATGATCAAAGTAAAACTAAAGTCATGGAATACATGTTAAGGAAAGACATTAGCATTTGCACTGACATAGCACCTCTGTAACCTCAAGACAGCTCAAAACATTTTCTAGGCCAGTACTTTTGAAGTATCATAAGGTATGAAATGTGATAGATAGTTGATGTACAGCAAGGTATCTCTAACAGCATTAATACCAGATAATCTGATATTTCGTGATGTCAGTTTAGGATTAAAACTGGCTAAAACTCTCCTGATGTGATCTGCCAAAGAGTTTTGAATGTTTTTAACCTGAAATATAGCATTTCAGGCGAGACAGCACGGTGGCACAGTGGTTAGCACTGCTGCTTCACAGAGCCAGAGACCCAGGTTCAATTCTGGCATTGGGTGACTGCCTGTGTGGAGTTTGCACATTCTCCCGTTTCTGCGTGGCTTTCCTCCGGGTGCTCCTATTTTCTCGCTCAGTCCAAAAGATGTGTAGGTCAGGTTGGTTTCAAATTGTCCCTTAGTGTCAGGGAGACTAGCAGGGTAAATACATGGGATAGGGCTTGGCCCTTGGAATTTGATTTGATTTATTACTGTCATATGTATTCTCATACAAAGAGAAGTATTCTTTCTTGCATGCTGTACAGACAAAGCATACTGTTCATAGAGAAGGAAACGAAGAAGTGCAGAATGTGGTGTTACAGTCATAGTTAGGGTGAAGAGAAAGATCAACTTAGTCAGTTGGTATGTGACCTCAGACTTTTGTATCTTTTGAATAGTTGTTGGTGCAGGCTCAATGGGCCAAAAGGCCTCCTTGTGTAGTGCCGGGATTCTATGATTTTAAGACACTGCTCCCACATCACTACACTGGAGTGTCAGCCTGGATAATGTGTTGAAGATGCTGTAGCAAGACCTGACCCCATAACCTTCTAACCCAGAAACAAGAGAGCAACTACCAAGACACAGCCGACACCTCTAGTACGAAACAATTCTATTTTACAAACGCTGTTGTTATCGTGGCATCAGGACTGGTATTCAAATCCATTGCTGTCACAACAGCTGGATGACATCTGGATGATTGATACCAAGGGTGGTTAAGTAACCTGGCTGTCTCCAGAATGCACCAGTGGCTTTGGGGCACTGACAAAGGAAATGGCATCAAAAGCCAAATGAGTTCTTCCCTGCATTATCTAATGACATCCTCAAGTTGTTGATACCACTGAAGTCCATACCACATCACCAGGGTTCAAGTGCTTGCATTTAAAGATGTCTGAAGCAGTTGAAATGATAGTCACCTGGTGATGTTGGTGAGGATATTTTAGTCTTTCAATAGTCAGCATCGCACAGGGGTATTGTAGTAAAAAAGATTAGCTGTTTAATTAATCAATTTGATCATGTTCACGATCAACATGAACAAAAAAACTGCTCTTTGACTAATGCATTTGATTTGATTTATTGTCACACATATTGGAGATACAGTGAAAAGTATTATTTCCTGCGTGGTATACGGCCAAAACATACTGATCATGAAGTATATAGGGGAGAAAGAAAAGAATAGGGTGCAGAATGTGGTTTTGCAGTTACAGGTAGAGTATAGAGAAAGATCAGTTTAATATATAAGACTTTTGAATGGCAGTAGGGAAGAAGCTGTTTTTGAATCGGATGGTACATGCTTTCAGACTTTTGTATCTTTTTTCCCCACGGAAGGAGGTGGAAGAGAGTATGTCCGGGGTCCGTGGGCTCCTCGATTATGCTGGTTGCTTTTCTGAGGTACAATGAAGTATAGATAGTCGGGAGGCTAGTTTGCATGATGGACTCCTTTGTTCACACCCCTTTGTAGTTTCTTGCGGTCAAGGTCAGAGCAGGAGCCATACCAAGCTGTATCTGGAAAGGATGCTTTCTATGATGCATCTGTAAAAATTGGTGAGAGTTGTAGCGGACATGCTGAATTTCCTTAGCCTTCTGAGAAAGTGGTGGCATTGGTGAGCTTTCTTAACTATAGCATCTAGCATACCTAGTATGAATACACTGAAATGCATCAGTTTTCCAGAAGCTACACATAAAGATGTTCAGTTTAACTACACATTCCACACCTGTGTGCATCTGCATCCCAATATTCTTTTCAAGTGATGTCTGAATTCCCATTTGCTTTTGCTGGCTAGCTTTGAAGCAAATTACTACCTAAGTGTTTTCTTGAACTGTCATTAAGCATTGACCAAAGGGATGTCGACACTGCTGAATTTGTGGCACCCTTGATACCTTCCTGACTTCTTTCAGGTTAAATTAATAGAGGTGCTTAAAACTGACATGCGAACGGGCTCAGAAACCTTAATGCCAAAGCCTTAAGGCCAGCGTTAAAACACAGATAGTGCAGTTCTTGGCCATGCATCCTACTGCGTAAAGTTTTGGTCTCCTTACTTAAGAAAGGATATACTGGCACTGGAGGGGGTGCAGAAGAGATTCATTAGGTTGATGCTGGAGTTGAGAGTGTTTGTTTATGAGGAGAGATTGGGGCTATTTTCATTGGAATTCAGAAGAATAAAGGGGCGATCTTATAGAAACATATAAGATCATGAAGGGAATAGATAAGATAGAAGCAGGGAAGTTGTTTCCACGGGCGGGTGAAACTAGAACAAGGGGCATGGCCTCAAAATAAGGGGGAGCAGATTTAGGACTGAGTTGAGGAGGAACTTCTTCACCCAAAGGGTTGTGAATCTGTGGAATTCCCTGCCCAGTGAAGTAGTTGAGGCTACCTCATTGAATGTCTTTAAGGCAAGGATAGATAGATTTTTGAACAGTTAAGGATTATGGTGAGCGGGCAGGTAAGTGGACCTGAGTCCACGAAAAGATCAGCCATAATCTTATTGAATGGCGGAAGAGGCTTGAGGGGTCAGATGGCCTCCTCCTGCTCCTGGTTCTTATGTTCTTACTGCTTACAAGGTATTTTTCACTTGCCTGACTATGATAGGGATCTGACATCAAATCTCTTAATGCGGCAAAACTGACTATATATGTTTACCGTGCCTTACTGCTCTCAGCTACCTAAGCTTATATTAAAAACTATGGGCACATTGTCCAAATGGTAAGATACATATAGGAACCCATATTCCACTCTATTCCCTTAAGGCAATGAAAAGATAGAACTGGCAAGTATCATTCATGACCTTAGGATATCCCACATCTCTTTACTGCCAATGAAGCACTCTTGAAGTGTCGTTACTGCTGTAATGTAGGAAATGTGAGAGCCAATTTGCAAATGGGAAGGTTCCACATGTGACAAATGACCACATCATTGTCTTTAAATATTGACAAAAGGAAAAATATTGGCCAGGACACAACAGACCTTGCATTTTGAAATAGTACTGTAGGATCACCTGTATGAGAGAGCATCTTAGTTTAAAGCTTCACCCAGGAGATGACATCCCAGCACTCCATCAGTTCTGTCACCTTTTACCATTAATCCATCACCTCAACACATGGTTCTGAGTCATTTATGCCAGTGTGATTAATTGATGCATAATAAAATTTTCACGTCAGCTTCCACAGGATGAACATTTATGTACAAAGTGATTGATATCACACGCTGACTGGATTTACATCGAATAAGAGTTTTTAATGAAATTGAAGAAGTTACTGCATGGGGCTTTCAGTGCTACCTGTGTCCTGGCAATTGCTCTTTGCCCCGTGTGAATCATACAAATCTACAGGATTGGGTAGCTCACTCACTTTGTTTTACTATTTCTACAAAGAGGGTAATAAACTGTGAAGGTTGCCCAAGTAGAAGAGAGTTGACCTTTTCTTAGATAATACTGCACAGTTGCCTAACGAACTTGATTCAGTTGAGGCTGCTGAGAAGGACTTAGTTACAAAGAAAAATCAAGATTGTGATTGTTTTCGCTGCTACGGATTTTGTTGTTCTCCTGGTGGAAGGCTTGGATCATCAGTTAGCATGACTCCAAATAATCAGTAGTGGGAAAGTTATAAATTTGATTGTATTGCTGTATCTGACTTATCTCAAAACAATGCAGAGATGACAATAGATCCAAATCTATCACATGTGTATTTATAATACTTCAAAACATCTCAGTACTCAAAGGATTTTCTACACAGACATGAAGTAAACTTTCTTCCAACCCCTACTGGTGAGTTCAGTGGTGGGTGTGGGTGAAGAATATAGTGGGGGGTGGGGGGAGGTCAGAAGTCAATTTCACACTGGCATAAATTTACAGAGGGATCTTCTGCTGGTGTCCGCCATGGCTGGTCAGAAAATTCATTTCAGGCTGGTGGAAACTTCATGCAGATGAAAGCATTATCTCACACACATGTGCATACAAGCCAATATGAAACGCATTTGGAAAAATGTGGCACACAGGTGTCAGGACTCATCTGAACAGTGCTGAAGCTGTCTCCAGAGTTCAGGATGAAGACAGGCTGCAACTCTGGACCCTGGAACATCACAGCAATGGGTCCAGGGTGCATCTGCAGGTGGGCCTTCCAGATTTGGTCCCCAGGAAGGGTCCTTTTTCTAGCCTCAGAATGTTTCTGGAGATCAAGGTTTCCAAGACGTCCACCTTTTTTTTCCCCAAAGGTGAACCAATGATGTTGAACTCCTTTTCAACATGGTCTTTGGACATGACAACGGGCTGCACGCCATCCAGTCCTGTCCTGCCACTGAGTATGGCGCGAAATACCCAAGCCCATGATTAATGAGGTCAGGGCTAGAAGATTGGGTGTGTTGTCCTGTCAGCCTTTGCTCCACGTTTTCATCCCCACGAAGGGACATAGTCTCAGAATAGAAGGTTTCCACCTCTGGTGTCAGCCAGAACACAGATCTTCCCAGAACAGTGTGTCCCATGCACTAACCTTGACTGATGAGGAAAAAGACACGAAGGGCGGAATTTTACCAGTACGTCCACCCGAGTTTTGTACGATCCCGCTCGAGGCCAAAGGCCATTCAACGAGCCTCACCCACCCCCAAAATCGGGGCAGGTGTGCCGGTAAAATTCCAGCCAAAATGTCATTAAACATTTGTGTAAGAAAGCCACAGTACTGACAGTGTTAACCATCTTGCCATTGTGGCTGTAAATAATATTTGTTCTTGACAATGCCTGTTTGTAGTTCATATTATAAACCCTTTAGGCATCATCATAGACTATAAGATTCAGCATCCCATTTTCTCACTTTGATGATTATTTATTTTATAGGAATTGAAAGGCAAACATTGATCCCAGTTTTCAACATAGACTCTGATCTAATTGTCTTATTATCAATCACAGCCAGTAGCAACAAGCTTTAAACAGAAAAGAAAACAAAACCTAAGGCTTGCTCCAGATGGATGCGAATCCCAAACGGCTGGTTCAAAATAGGTTTGCGGAGAAAAATTGTAACACCTACAGACAGGCAAATCTTCATAAAAAATTACTTCAGGGCAAATTTGATTGCTGCAGTCCTCAAGAGTTTGGATTGTACAAGGGTGTCTATTGGCAAAGCAGTTGCTCTTTACTCTATGGGAAACCAAGGATGTAACGGAAACCAAACTAGAGCAAACCAGCACGCTAAATAAGATTGAAGTGAGCATGGTATTCTTGTAATTGCAAAGTAATGCAGCTAGGAATTTGAGAAGCAGGATGAGTCTTGCCTCAAACCTGGCAGCTTACCGTAATGTAGCACACATTGTAAGTTGTAGCAAAAGATACGAGTGCTGCTTGGATTACACAATTTACAGATGCCGGGAGCAAACTAGAAATGTAATGAAGTCTACAGCTTCCATTGGCAATACTAATCACAGTGAGTCCTACCTATGAGTAAGTTTTGTTTCAACGCACAGCATTATTCTATTCATTCCATATGGTCCACAGTATCAAGAGTGAGACAGCCACTCCTCCCCTCCATTTTACAGATATCACTGAAGAACCAAGGACCAAGGTGATTTTCTGTAATCATCTCATTAGAAATATTGACTTTGTGTTTTTTTTAATATCTTGTGGAATTAATACCAATGGTTGTGAAATTCCTGACAACTGGAATTGCTTTCTTTGCCTAACTGAACTTGCCATTGAGGGGACTCAAAAGTGGACAGGACCTCGTGCAAGTTTCATCAGTTCTCCCTTTTGTGTATAGTCAGCATTTCTGGCAGACGCTGTACGTACCTCCTATAGTTATGGTGCACTTGCCAATTCTACCTGAGAAAAGCACATATGCTACTGATGCTTATTCCTTCACTTCAGCCCTTCGCTGGCACAGTGGTTAACACTGCTACCTCACAGTGTCAGGGACTTGGGTTTGATTCCTAGCTTAGGTCACTGCCTATGCAGTTGTACAGAACGTTGGTTAGACCGCATTTGGAGTACTGCGTCCAGTTCTGGTCACCTTACTACCGGAAGGACGTGGAGTCTCTGGAAAGGGTGCAGAGGAGGTTTACCAGGATGTTGCCTGGCATGGAGGGGCTGGGTTACGAGGAAAGGTTGGAGAAACTGGGACTTTTCTCCTTGGAAAGACGGAGATTGAGGGGGGACATGATAGAGGTATATAAGATACTGAAGGGAATAGATAGAGTTAATAGTGAGAGACTGCTCCCTATACTGGGTACAAACACGAGAGGTCATGATTTAAGGGTGAGGGGGGAGAGGTATAATTTGGAAGTGAGAGGAAGGTTCTTTACGCAGAGAGTTGTGGGGGTGTGGAACGCACTACCGAGTAGGGTGGTGGAGGCAGGAACATTGGACTCGTTTAAGGTTCAGTTAGACAGACACATGAGTGAAACGAGGATGGAGGGTTATGGTAGGGACTATTAAATAAGGTCAGAACCTCAGGAGACACCGGAAAAGCAGGCTTGTAAGATTAACGTTTTTGTCTTTTTATTCCGCAGGTGGAGGTCCACCTCGTGTCAAACGAGGGGCATGCACACGGTGGGTCGTGCGTGGGCTGCTCTTGGAAGTTCCGGGAGTGGCCTAGTACTTCGTGTCGGTGTGTGTGCTTGATCCTGGACCGGTAGACGGGCGCCGCAACAGCTCGGTGACTAGCACTGCTAGCTGTGCAGATACATGGATTTGGGCCTGTGTCTGTGGGAGTTTGCGCATTCTCCCTGTGGTTGCGTGGGTTTCCTCCGGGCGCTCCGGTTTCCTCCCACACCCCAAAGATGTGCTCTTAGGCTGATTGGTTTGACCAAATTGACACTATTCTCCCCTGAATCTGGCTAAGTTAGGGGTTCCATTCGTAGACATGCAGGGTAGAATAGGTGTAGGGTGATACGGCGGCGCGGGCTCGTTGGGCCGAAGGGCCTGTTTCCCGTGCTGGGTTGTTCTTTGTTCTATGCGGAATCTACACATTGTCCCTGTATCTGCGTGCGTTTCTTCCAGGTGCTTAGGTTTCCTCCTACATCCAAACAATGTGCTGTTTAGGTATATTGGCCATGCTAAGTTCTCCCTCAGTGTACCCAAACAGGCACTGGAGTGTGGCGACTGGGGGATTTTCACAGTAACTACAGTGCAGTGCTAATGTAAGCCTACTTGTGACACTAATAAAGGAAGTTGGGGAGGTGACGGACGAGTGGTATTATCACTAAACTAAACTAAAAGGGGAGGTGATGGTGTGGTGGCTTTGTCACTGGACTAGTAATCCAGACACCCAGGGCAAGGTCTAGGAACCCAGGTTCGAATCCTACCACAGCAGATGGTGAAATTTCAGGTGGCATAGTGACACAGTGGTTAGCACTGCTGCCTCACAACACCAGGGACCTGTGTTCGATTCCCAGCTTGGGTGACTGTCTGTGTGGACTTTGTACTTTCTCCGTGTGTCAGCGTGGGTTTCCTCCAGTGCTCCAGTCCAAAAATGCACGGGTTAAATTGATTAGCAATGCTAAATTGCTCCTTAGTGTCGGGGGATTAGCAGGTAAATATGTGAGGTATGAGGATAGACCCTGGGTGGGATTGTTGTCGATGCAGATTCAATGGGCAAATGGCCTTCTTTTGCATTGTAGGGATTTTATGATTCATAGAATGATGCAGCAAAGATGGAGAGCACTCAGCACATTGCACATCTGCCAGCTGTTTGCAAGATTTGCCCCACATCTCTGGCCTTCCCCCAAACCCCCTGTAATTCCCCGCTCTCCAGCCTTTTAATTGTCCCTTTTAATCCTTTGGCTTTGAACGTTTGCTGAGAAATCTATTAGGCAGAGTCGGAATGCTGTCCTGTCCTCAGCACCTCGTCCTCTCTGTTACTCCGTTTGGTACTGCCACAGGCTGGTAACCTGGAGTCAGTGTGTTGCCTCAAACATTTACAATCTACATTAATGATTTAGATGAAGGGGACAAATGTCATGTTGCTTATGATACAAAATTAGTTAGGAAAATAAGCTGCGAGGAGGACACAAAATATGATGAGGGGAGTGAGGTAATCACATGAAGGGGAAAGGAGTGGAAGGAAATGGTGATAGGGTCTGATGATGTAGGATGTGGAATATAAGCACCAGTGGAAGTGAGTTACACTGAATGTCCAGCTTCTGTTCTGGAAATTCTAGACAGTGCTGAGTTGTTCACTGTTGTGAGTTATGTCAATGGTAAAAGAGTTCTACTTACTGGTGGTTGGGTGAGGTATAAAGATGGGAAATTCCTGGGTTCCTCTTCAAAGAAGAAGACCTCATTTACGAACTTTCAGAGTGCTGCTCCTTCGTCAAGTAAAGGAGCAGCGCGCTCTGAAAGCACATGATTCCAAACAAACCTGTTCCACTTTAACCTGGTGTTGTGAGACTTCTTACTGTGCCCATCCCAGTCCAACACCAGCATCAGTGGTTAGCACTGCTGCCTCACAACGCCATGGACCCAAGTTCGAGTCCTGCTTTGGGTCGCTGTCTGTGTGGAGTTTGCACATTCTCCCCATATCTGCGTGGGTTTCCTCCGGGTGCTCCAGTTTCCTCCCACAATCCAAAGATGTGCTGGTTAGGTGAATTGGCCATGCCAAATTCTCTTTCAGTGTACCTGAACATTAACTGGAGTATGGTGACTAGGGGAGTTGCACAGTAACTTCATTGCAGTGTTAATGTAAGACTACTTGTGACTCTAATAAATAAACTTTACTTTATCTCCACCTCATGGAAAATTCCAGTCAGCCTGTCGGGATCCAATGGCATCAGGAACTGACCCTGCTTTCAAGAAACCACCTCTTGGTTGCAAACTAAGAGGGCCAACATTTCAAGCAGGCTTTGAGGCCTTACATTCCTGCGTGGTCACAGCTGCTGTAAAAGCCTCCCCTCCACAATGCTGGTCCAGCATAAAAGCTGTAGAGTGGATGCCTCAGGATAGAAACATTTTCTTTCTCCCTCTCTCTTACTTGGCAGGCTGCAAGTCCTTACAAGCTGCAGAACCTCCTAATGGTCCTCATGTTCTGAGAGTGCATTTTGTCTCTTTAATTGGAAGGCGAGTTGTGCCCTCTGGTCACCAATCATCAGGGAAAACCACTAACTGTTCCCCACACAGTATGGAATCCCCATTTCAACCTGATGCTGGGGGGTCCCACCCTAAAGCCAAAATCCTGCCCCACGTTTGACCAGTGGGTGTCTATTACGCGCATGGCACAATCCAAATTCCAGTCCTAAGTCTCAGGACTGCACTTTGTCATCCAAGTTTCATGAGTAATTGATTAAAGTATTCAAACCATCCTTCCAGCACTACAGATGTTATTATTTCATATCAATAATTTAGTCAGAAGTTACATAAGAGCATACAGTTTGCCTGAGAGGGACAGGAGCTAATGAATCAATGATGAATATTTTTCTCCCAAATTAGATCTGTATTTCTGTTCCTAAAGTAAATAGTTGAGAGATCTAACCCTTCTCCTTTATAATTATGCTCAGGTGTTCTATCCCTGATGCATTCGATGTGAGGGCACAACTCGGGCAATGATGTTTTAGTGCAATATTTATCAAGGGAAATTCTCTGATGTCTACCAATTAATTTTATATGGTTGATGCAGCAGTGTGGTTCCCTGAACTGTGTCACAAAGAGGTTGGATGTTGACTTTATTTTATGTTTGATCTATTTGATTAGTGTTAAAGCAATGCACAGATGACACTAGCTCCTCAGATAGTGGGAACTTTATTTCCAGAGTTTTATACATTGCTTTAAAATGTCTACTCTGTGCTTCAAATGAAACTTCTAGTAGTTTCTGTGTTGTCTGTTTAGTTATCTCTGAGTCAGCACCCAGGCTTAGCTAATCAAGCACAGTCACATAGATCGGTTATCAGATTCACTTAATCAACTCAGTACAATTGAACCATTGGACACTATGGCCTAAATTTTTACTGAGGAGGGGCCACTTGGGTAGCCCTTTAAAAATAAGATTCAGGACCCGATTCCTGGAATCCCAACCCCATCCCCAGGATTTCCATTTTTCAGAAATGCAATATTAGGGTGGGGGTTCAGGTCAAAAGCCTGAAAGCCCACAATCAGCATTCCTGCCCTGGCTGGCTTCATTGCAGGAATAGGCATATCATGGTCTCAGCGATTTTCATTGAGTCGGGCCAGCTTTTAGAGTGAGTGTTCCTTCATGGACCTCAGAAATGTCATGGACCATAGACTGAGTGAGTTATCTCTTAAATGATAAGTTGAAAAGACCCTCCTGCACTCCCCACTCCCCCCAAGGTACTGCACATTCATGTCCATTCACACACTATACACTGTATAGAACTAATGGGTATAAGCATCACTTCAAAAAGGCAATTAATCAATAAATCTCCACTTTAATAATATCCTTTTTACTACAGCCCAATGTAAGTGTCAATCATTCAGATCCTACAAAGTTTCAATAGGTGAAACCCGGTATAAATAAACATTGTGAAATTGACAGCAGAGGTCAGGGTGCCAGAGCTATCAATCAAGCAATGTTTTCCCTAAGGTTCTGATGTTGAAGTGCTTAAATAGATTTCTGTGATCTCAGTCAAGAATACTTAATAAGGCTTGGCTGAGAGCCCAGAAGTTCATCAGTCTCTTGAAACACCCGAGCCCCAGAGAAAACATTGCTTGATTGGCAGCTTCGAGTCCTGCATCAAAATTCTGTGATGCTATTGACCATGGTAAGATAATGATAAAACTAAGGCTCGTGTACACCACTGACAGGGAAAAATGTCAGATGCAATATGAGGACCTGCCTCTAAAAAAGTTGACCTTCAGTGGTCCAGGTTTCTTATTGCTTTAGTCCCTTAATTGATCATTTAATTTCTTGTCCATGACTCTTGCCAATGACCACTACTGTCAATCTTCAATGCTGCTGACTTAAGAAATAGCAAGTCTCAGAGAGTTTTCTTTCATTCTCAGCGAGATGAGACATCACAAAGTGCATCACCATAGGCTGCGAACATAGGACATAATCTAATGGCTAAGGACTCCAGAAGGACTTGAAGCGAAATGCATTTTAAATTAATACAGTCTCCTTGCGGCAAAGAATATTAAGAAGGGACTTAAATTTTTACTAATGTATGGAAGAAGCTGGTTCCTGTTACAGACAGTTTGATAAGTAAATGATGCAGATTTAAGGTGATTAGCACAAGATTCGGGTATGAGATGTGGAAATGTTTTTTTTACACAATGAGAAGTTGTGATCTGGAATACGATGTGTGGTGGAGGCAGATTTACTTTGTGTTCAAAAGGGGAATTGGATAAATACTTGAAGGTAGAATGTTTTCAGTGAAGTGGGGAACGAGTGGGAGAGCATGACTAATCAGATATCCCTGCCAAACAGCCAGCACAGGCATAATGAACTGAATGATCCCCTTCTGCACTGCATTATTCTAACATACAATAAAGTGGTTGAAAATGAATACCAGCTGATACTGTAGCACAATAAGGGTGAATGCAACCTCACAGCCCAGCTGTCAGCTAGGGTGGCATGGTGGCACAGTAGTTAGCACTGCTGCCTCATAGCGCCAGGGACCCGGATGTAATTCCATGCTTGTACGATTCCCTGCTTGGATCAATGTCTGTGCAAATTCGATAGGGTCTTTTAAGAGACTCCTGGATGAGTACATGGGACTTAATAGGATTGAGGGTTACAGTAAGCCTAGTAGGTAGGATATCATCGGTGCAACTTATGGGCCGAAGGGCCTGTTTGTGCTGTAGTTTTTCTATGTCCTATGTTCTAAACTCCATACAGACAGTGACCCGAGGCTAGAATTGAACCAGGGTCCCTTGTGCTGTGAGGCACTGTGCCACCATACCAACCTATTATCAATTTCTGAAGTCGTCCTCAGCCCCCTTCTGCAATTTGGTGTCATCCACAAATTTAGAAATCATGTTTTGGATACCAAAATCCAAATCGTTAATGTTAATTGTGAACAGCCATTATTCCAGCACCGATCCACATGGAGCATCGCTCTCTACATTCTGCCAATCTGAATAACTATTACTTCCATTTTCGCTTTCCGTCCTGAAGCCAGCTCGCCATCTGTTATACCCTGCCTCCACATTCTTTGATTTTATTCATTAGCCTCTGATGAGGCACCTTATTGAAGGCATTCTCCAGAAGGTTCATCAACCTTATTGAAGGCTTGACAATAAGAGCCAATTAACTGGGAATTAATTAGTTCTTACTGACAAGGCTCATCACTCATTGGTATTTCTGTCGCCTCACTTGATTGCATCTTTATCTGAGGACCACACAGAGAAGCAGAGGAACATGTACACTGAGCTATTACACATGCTACTCGTGACATGTCACAACAGCGTAATGCTCTGGGGTACTTGATTCGAATCCCCACCATGGCAAATGGTGAAATTTGAATCCACTAAAAGATCTGGACTTAAGAATCTATGATAACCATGAAACCATTGTCGGTTGTTGTAAAAACCCATTTGGTTCGCTAATGTTCTTTAGGGGGGAAATCTGCTGTCCTTAACATGGTCTGGCCTACATGTGACTCCAGAGCCACAGCTATGTGGTTGACTCACAACTGCCCTCTAAACACAGACAAGGACGATTGAGAAATAAATGCAGGCCAGCCAGTGACGCCCATGTCCCATAAATGAATCAAATAAAAATATAGATGAGAATTTTTGCAACAAAAAAATATACTGGTGAAGGTGTCCCAAAAGGGGAACTAGTTGGCGAGTTCTTGCGTTATTACCATTGGATTTATGAACCAATTCAATGAATATGGTAATATTTTATAATATGAAACAGCAACTTATGCAAATCAAGTCATCCACTGTAATGGTGTGGAACAAACTTTAACCAAATGCAATGTTCCATCAGATGGCTTGAAATAATTTTATAAGAGTTTCATTTCAGAACCAAGTTAACAGCAGAGACCAATTTGCATAGCCCCAGTTGCTTGAATCTGACTGATACAATGATACATGTTCTGTTCATTATATAGCCCTGCAAAGTATTTGAAACAGTGAAAACCAGGATGTGCAAGAAGCCTTAATTAGACAGAAGCAGAGACCTCAGAAAGGGAGGCATGGAAGGAATTGGAAACAAGAGGAAAATCTTAAAATTTAACTACAGGAGTAATTTGTGAGCAGGACTTTATGAGAGCAAGGATACAGACACAGGAGATATGGATGAACTCAAATAATGATGAAGGAGCACACTGGGCTCTATCAGTCAGATTAATTTCCAACTGTACCAACAAAATTCTAACAAACTAACTCCCTGCCACTGGTTACACCAAAACACCGGCCAATATGTGTCACGGGAGGGACGGTGTTAGATTCCTGTACCATTCCTGGGGAAGGGCAGGCTGTACAGGTTACACATCAACAGCACTGGGACCAATTCTCTCTCAGGGCAGTTTGCTCTGGTATTTGAGGAAGGGGTAAAGGTATTAACTTGTGACCTGGGAACCACGACTTAGCATTAGAGAGACAGAGTCCGACTAGAGCAAGAAATAGTATGATATTAGGTGAGATCAGACTAAGAGACAATGTAACTAGATCTAAATTAAATTTGCGCCAGGGACGCTGGTTTGATTCGAATCCTGCCACGGCTGACGGTGGAATTTGAATTCAGTAAAAAATACTGGTGACTATGAAACCATTGACGATTGTCAGAAAAACCCATCTGGTTCACTAATGTCCCTTAGGGAAGGAAATCTGCCATCTTTACCTGGTCTGGCCTACATGTGACTCCAGAGCCAACGTGGTTGACTCTTCAAGGCTCTCAGGAATGAGCAATAAATGGCCCATCCAGCGATGCCCGCATACCCATGAACAAATATAAAAATAAACTCCTGGACAACACTTTTACCTTGTTACAGTCCAGAAAGAAACTATTTGGTCCTACTGATCCACATTGGTGCTTATGTTCAACAAAAGCTGCCTCCTGACTTGATCCCGCTCTGTCAACATATTCTTTTTTCCCTGAAATGCACGTGAGGCCTCCCCTTATGTGGAGATGCCGGTGGTGGACTGGGGTGGGCACAGTAAGAAGTCTCACAACACCAGGTTAAAGTCCTGATCACCTGATGAAGGAACACCATTTCCGAAAGCTTGTGAGATTACTGTCAAATAAACTCGTTGGACTTAAACCTGATGTTGTGAGACTTCTTACTGTGTTTACCTCGGTCCAATGCTGGCATCTCTACATCACACCTGATGAAAGAGCAGCGCTCCGAAAGCTCGTGATTCCAAATAAACCTGTTGGACTTTAACCTGGTGTTATGAGACTTCTTACTGTCCCCTTAATGCATCTATGCTATACACCACAACTATAATTTTGCAATGTCTTGCCACAGGGTTAAAGAATCTTCTCCTGAGTTGGACTTTGAATTTAATGTATATTTATGCCCATCCCCACATTGTGGGTGGGCATTAATCAATGTTAAATAAGATGGTCATAAGATGTTAAATAAGATTCCCTCTCAGCTTTGTAGCTGCAGAACCATCTGAAAAGTCCTTGCACAGGTCAACCTCTCAGTTGCCCAACATTCTTTAAAGGAGACCACACTCTGCAAAGAAAATAGTTTGAACGTTGGTGAGTCTCCAACTTTTTTGACGAGTGTGTGTGGTGAGAATGTTGCCTCCAGTTTGTCAGTCCAAAGATAGATGTTATCTGAATTCTGGCAGAGGCTGGCATATATTTCTTCATGAATATAGGAACATGTTGAAATGGAATTGTCAGCAGAAGGCTCGAGTCCTGATCTTCTAACAGAGGGAGGTCATTGATGAAGCAGCCGAACATGGTAAATTAGCATAAACACTGTCATAAAGCTAATCCAAACAATTCAGTAGCTGTGTACTGTAATGTGATGGTTTGTTATGCCATCGAGTGCAAGCAAGTCATATTTCTCCACCTGCCAGCCATTTCAGAATTAATCCAAAAAATGTAGCATAATTTCCTTCTTTAAGCTCAGGCTAGAGATAGTCAGGCTCTAGATGACGACAAGGAACTTGATTGTGAACTACATAAGTGGTGGTAAATCATGTGAACTAGGATCATAGGTCCTTTTCTATTGGAATCCCTGTGGGTTAGAAAGGTAAATCCAAAGGAGGGGGGGGGGTATTTTCCTATCCCGTCTACCATAGGAATCGTAGCGAATGTGGTGGGGGCCGGGGGGGTGGGGGGTGCAAGCACGGCTGGAAATTCCCACCCATGTTGCCCAAATGAGCCCATTTGGATTTTTGGCATGTCAATTCGAGCAGCCTGGTGGTGACATGACGGTTAGCACTGCTGCCTCACAGCACCAGGGACCCGGGTTCAATTCCCGACTGCCTGTGTGGAGCCTAAACGTTCTCCCCCTGTCCGTGTGGGTTTTCTCCGGGTCCTCCGGTTTCCTCCCACATTCCAAAGATGTGCAGGTTGGGTGGATTAGCCATGCTAAATTGCCCCTTAGAGTCAGGAGGACTAGCTAGGGTGAATGCACAGGGTTATGGAAATAGGGTCTGGATGGGATTGTGGTCGCTGTAGACTCAATGGGCTGAATGGCCTCTTTCTGCACTGTAGGGATTCTACGATTCTGGCCCAATTTAGACTATTTTAATGGAAAGGTTTTGCTATTAGCGGCTTGGGCAGAAGAATGTAATGAGTACATGATCCACCTTAAGTCAAATCTGGCCTCACCCACCACTGGGATTGTCCAGCCATGCAGAAAGTCAATTGACTTTTGACTGGACTGATAAACCTCCGGCAGTGGATCCCTCCAACACATGGCAGGAAATCCTGGTCTTTGTAACTGTGATACTAATAATACTGGCTGGGATTTTTCTCCCACTCTGTAGCAGTGTGAAGTGGCACACCACTCTCTGGCTGTTACACTCCCACCATTGTCAGAGGAGTTTCCTGTTGAACGCACCCCCTCAGCGCCGGAAACCTGCGGCAGGGGTGCGCCATTGGCAAGGCCACACAATCCTGCCAGCATGAACAGAAACAAGATTTCAGCAACTATCCCTATTGGATTGGTGGCAATCTATTTTAACTCAACATGAATACGGTGAGATCAATAAACCTAGACACTGGAATTCTACTGCCCCACCCACTACAGAATCAGAGCGGGCGAGGGGCGGATAACAGAAATATCTGTTGACCTCAGGTGGGTATTTCCAGCCTGGCTCAAGTGAGGCAGTAAAATCCTGCCCATAAATTTAGTACATTTGAAGAACAATATACTCAAGTTTGTTTTCGCTTAGTGCAGAATCTGGGTGATATTGTTCTGTAACCAATTGGACTTTTCAATTACCCAAAATGTTTTAGAGAACGAGCACAAAAATGCTTTAAAATAGATCCTAAAGATACATCATAATGCAATTCAATGAGGAAAATCAAAGGGCGGGATTTTACTACTTCACTCGAGCGAGTCTGGAAATTCTCAGCTGAGGTCAACAAGAATTTGGGCGCAGAATCTATTGCCCATCACTAAGGGCCTTTATGAGTCAACCACCCTACTGTGGGTCTGGAGTCACATGTAGGCCAGACCAGGTAAGGTCAGCAGATTTCCTTCCCTAAAGGGCATCACTGAACCGGATGGGTTTTTCCCCACAATTGATGATGGTCACCAGGAGATTCTTAATTCCAGATTTTTTGTTTTATTGAATTTACACAGAAAAAGTTAGACAAGCATTTGATGAATTAAAAAAATTCAAATTATGTCACTTTTTTTTTGGTGCCCTCGTGTATCTTTTCATGTATTTTCATTTTTTTGTTGTGGCTAGGGGGCTCAAGAGCTGGAAGTGATCCAGCAGATCTCCGAGAAGGTCTGATTTCGGATCCTGCGATGGGTAATC
The DNA here is from genome assembly GCF_965287045.1 of Carcharhinus amblyrhynchos. Lineage (NCBI taxonomy): Eukaryota > Metazoa > Chordata > Chondrichthyes > Carcharhiniformes > Carcharhinidae > Carcharhinus > Carcharhinus amblyrhynchos. The sequence continues at coordinate 10,348,981 of NC_137328.1, forward strand.
TTTTGACAGAATGGACCCATCATCCCGCCCAGCCTCCCTGATTGGCTGGGAAACGTGGAGCTGGGGCTCAGAAGAATGCTCGCCCTGTTGGCGAAACATGCTTCCGATCCAAAAAACGGCACCGTGATTCCGGCAACAATAGAGTTCGGAAATTCCCACCTCCCACCCTCCTTTTAGAAGCCCTTAACCAAGCTTTTGATCAGCTGCCCTAGCATGTTGATTCAAGTGTTCAAAATCATGAAGGGCATGGACAGGGTGAAGAGGGGGCAGCTGTTTCCCTTAGTTGAAGGGTCAGTCACACAAGTGTAGGGTGGAAGGTTTAGGTGGGACTTGAGGAAAAAAGCTTTTGCCCAGAGGGTGGTGATGGTCTGGAATGCGCCACCTGGGAGGTTGGGGGAGGCGGAATGCCTCAGATCCTTTAAAAAAGTACGTGGATGAGTACTTGGCACGCCATAACATTCAAGACTGGTGGCTGGCAAGTGGGATTAGGTGGGCAAGCCAGGGCCTTTCATACGTCGGTGCAGGCTGGATGGGTTGAAGGGCCTTTCTGCACTGTGCCTCATTACATGACTCAGTTGCAAAAAACTTTGGGCAGGATTCTCTGGCCGTTCATGCCGGTGGGATTTTCTGGCCCCGTTGCAGCGAAGGGAGATTCGGCTGAAAGCCAAATTCCTTGTTCTGGCTTGCAGCAGCGGTGGGGCGTGAATGGCCGGAAAACCCCGGGCTTTGTTTTGGTGTGAAGCCTATTGGAACGTTTCAATGTGTCAAAGGCGCTATTGAAATGCAGAATGTTGTTATTATTGATGTTCTGTTTTGAGCTCCATCCATTAAGGAAATAATAAAGAAAAAAATAATAATATCTGCTCGAATTATCAAGTTGCCTTTTTGGACAGAGGAGAAATGAGCGATGCTGATGCATTCCAGATGAAGAATGGAATGATTGACAGACTCAGACATGGTAATCAGTTTATAGAACGAACTGACAGCTTCTGCTGTACAATTCCTCTTTAGTAACGTCCGCTTCCATTCTTCCTGCACCTACACACTGCACCATACATCATTAAATCTGTCACATCATTCTTCATTCCGTGGATAGATTCAGAAAAGTCAACACTGCAGAAAAGATGAGATTACTGTCATTTGGCAAATGTGTGACAGAAATAGACATCTTGCCCTGGGAAAGGATAAACCTCACCTGAGGACAGGAAGCGAGAGTGTAAACTCCCCCAACAAGCAGGTCTGGATGGAAGTCACCAAGGAAGCAGGATTGTGATCCATCCGATCTAGGGAAAAGTGGATCCAGGATTTCCAGGGAGTGGCAGGGATGAGTGGCATAATACATCCAGCATTAAGGCCGACACACTGTCCTTCCCAACGTTCTCCGTCATCTCATCACAACACATCCTGCAGCTGCATTTATCTCTCCCTCACCACATACTTCCTCACATCCCCATTGGAACAGCCAATGCTCACACTCACACCAGCCTATTGCCCTCTCATACCAATCTCACACTCACCTTCAGGTTAATACTCTCTCCTACCCATGTCTCACACTCACCTTCAGCCTATTGCCCTTTTGTACCCATGTCTCACCCTCTCAGCCTATTGCCCTCTCGTATCCATGTCTCTCACACACTCTCAGCTGATTATTCTCTCACAACCATGTCTGACACTCACCCTCAGCCTATTGCCCTCTTGTAACCATGTCTCATAGGAGGGAACCAAGTGTAGGATGTCGAAATTTGCTGATGACACCAAAATTGGTGGAAAGGCAAATTGTGCGGAGGGTGGGAAGAGTCTACAGAAGGATCTAGATAGGCTGGGCGAATGGGCCAAGAAATGGCAAATGGAGTTTAATGTTGGCAAGTGCGAGGTGGTCCACTTTGGTAGGAATAATGGTAGGAAGGATTATTACTTACGTGGAGATAAACTGCAGCAGGCGACGGTGCAGAGGGACCTCGGGGTCCTTGTGCATGAGTCGCAAAAACCCAGCTTGCAGGTGCAGCAGGTGGTCAGGAAGGCAAATGGGATGCTGGCCTTCATAGCGAGGGGGATTGAATATAAAAGTAGGGAGGTCTTGCTGCGGCTGTATAGGGCATTGGTGAGGCCGCAGCTGGAGTACTGTGTGCAGTTTTGGGCGCCGTACTTACGCAAGGATATTTTGGCCTTGGAGGGAGTGGAGAGGAGGTTTACTAGGCTGATGCCGGAGTTGAGGGGGTTGAGCTATGAGGAGAGGCTGAATAAATTAGGCTTGTACTCGTTAGAGTTTAGAAGAATGAGGGGAGATCTCATTGAGACGTATAAGATGATGAATGGGATGGATAGGATAGAGGTGGAGAGGCTCTTCCCGCTCAGAAAGGATAGTAGGACTAGGGGGCACAGCCTCAAGATAAAGGGGGAGCAGTTTAGAACAGAGTTGAGGAGGAACTTCTTCACTCAAAGGGTGGTGAATCTCTGGAATTCTCTGCCAGTTGAAGTGGTGAAGGCTACCTCGCTAAATATTTTTAAGAAGCGGGTTGATGGGTTTTTGATAAGAGAGGGGATTAAGGGTTATGGGGAGAGGGCGGGAATGTGGAACTGAGCCACGACAGATCAGCCATGATCTTGTTGAATGGCGGGGCAGGCTCGAAGGGCCAGATGGCCTACTCCTGCTCCTATTTCTTATGTTCTTATGTTCTTAGCTGATTAATCTCTCGTAACCATGTCTCACATTCACCCTCAACCTATTACACTCTCATACCCATGTCTCACACTCACCCTCAGCCTATTACCCTCTCGTACCCATGTCTCACCCCCTCAGCCTATTGCCCTCTTGTAACCATGTCTCACACTCACCCTCAGCTGATTAATTTCTCGTAACCATGTCTCACATTCACCCTCAACCTATTACCCTCTCGTACCTATGTCTCAAACTCACTCTCAGACTATTACCCTCTCGTACCCTTATCTCACACACACCCCCTCAGCCTACTGCCCTCTCGTACTCACGTCTCAGGCTCACTTTCTCGTATCCAAGTTTCACAGTCCCCCTCAGAATATTACCCTCTCGTATCCAAGTCTCATGCTCATCCTCCACAAGCATTGTCTTTCCCTCCTCTTCATACGATCCATTGCTAACACTTACCCATCTCTGCTTTTGCTTCTCCTTACATAAAGGAGAACACGTACAACTTGGCGAGCAGGGCAGAGACCCAAGAGAGGGTTGTCCAAAGATAGGCCCTTTAAAAGCTGCTGGCACCCCAGAAGGAAAAAAAAACAGTTTGGACCAGTGTTCTTACTTCTATGTTTCAATGTTTGATCCTTCTGGGAATGGGCGTCCAACTAGTTTTACTGAAAGGGAGGTCTCTGGAGATTACCGATGTTAGCAACAGCTTGTCACGAAATCCTGAGCCATGTGATGCACTTGATGCTCACACAAGTGGAGAGAGATGCCCCCCTGACTGTTTTTTTGGAATCGTGAATCTTGACTTCTATCACCTCAGTCCTGTGGATTGGCACTGGCTGGGGAGAAGGCAGCTTCTGTTGTTCCAGGAGGTGCTGACGCTTTTGGTGTTGACGTGGAAGGGTTGGAAAGAGAGAGTTGAAAGATTAATGTCATAGAATCCCTGCAGTACAGGAGACCATTCGGCCCATCAAGCCTACACCGATGATGATCCCATCCAGAACCTATCCCTGTAACCCCGTGTATTTACCCTGTTCATCCCCTGACACTGGGGACAATTTAGTATGGCCAATCCACCTAACCCACACATATTTGCCCCTATCCTAATTCTTTATACTAACCAGAAGATGTACCCTTCTAATTCTTGGTGACCCTAGACCAGTTCAGGAGAGTTAAGGGGAGCCTGGGGGTCTCATCTCACTCCACTGTTTTTAACACTGATGCCTTTGAGTTATAAGGAGAGGCTGGATAGACTGGGACTTCATTCTCTGGAGTGTAGGAGGTTCAGGGGTAATCTTATAGAGGTCTATAAAATAATGAGGAGCATAGATAAGTCAGCATTTTTTCCCCAAAGGTAGGGGAGTCTAAAATTAGAGGGCATAGGTTTAAGGTGAGAGGGAGAGACACAAAAGGGTCCAGAGGGGCAATTTTTAATACTTAGAGGGTGCTGAGTGTCTGGATCAAGCTGCCAGAGGCAGTAGTAGAGGAAGATACAACTTTGTCTTTTAAAAAGCATTTAGACAGTTATGTGGGTAAGATGGGAATAGAGAGATGTGACCAAAATGTGGGCAATTGGGGCTACTTGAGTGGAAAAAACTGGGCGGCATTGACAAGTTGAGCCGAAAGACCTGCTTCCATGCTATAAGCCTCTATCACTCTATTTTTGGACTTCCTAAGATAGATTTCACTGTAAAGCTGCTTGGAACAAAACCTTATTTCCACGTATGCCAACAGCGTTTTAGCCTCGCACTATTGGCTGCAAAATATTTGCAATTCCTTACCATTTCAAAATGGATTCCAACCATATTCTCATTGACCAAGCGCTCCCTCTGCTGACCATTATTTACATTACGTTTAAACGTCCATTCTCCACTCCAGAAGAAAATATCGTGTGTATGGCAGGGAGCTTTGACATAAACATTCAAATAAATAATTGATACACCGATGGTGATTCATTTCCAGACAACCGTACTCGACTCAATGCTCATATTCCCAGACCAAGTTGCATTTATAGCTTCTTCCTGAGCTCTCTGTCTGAAGGCAGGTCCTTGGTGGTTACTCGTTGAACCGTGGCAAAGCGCCATGCTTTTTTTTTTCCCTGAACTGTGGATAGGGCGAGTTGGCAGGTCCCAAGTCTACCTCAGCCAGAAGAGATCAAGACTCATGCTGACAGTGTTAACCTCATCCACATGCTAGCTGTCCAGCCAACTGAGCTAACCGGTTCTTCCTTTGCATTTACGTAGCACACTTAATGTGATAAAAACTCTACAAGGGTCTTCGACAGCGGGCATTATCAGGCAAAATTTGACACCGCAGCAGATGAGAAGTTAGGATAGGTGCCGCAAAGCTGAGACAAAAGAGTAAATTTTCCTGTCTTGCCCGCCACAGGAATCGGAGCAGGCAAGAGATGGACCATGGAAAGGTCCGTTGATATAGGATGGGATTTTCCAGTTTCAAGGAGAATGCAGCCGGAAAATCCTGCCCAAAGAGTTATAGTTTTAAGGAGCATCTTAAAAAAAAGGGAGAGAGGCGGAATAATTGGTGGAGTGTGGCACACTGGTTAGCACTGCTGCCTCACAGCACCAGGGACCCGCGTTCAATTCCTCGCTTTGGTCACTGTCTGTGTGAAGTTTGTATGTTCTCCCTGTGCCTGTGTGGGTTTCCTCCGATTTCCTCCTACAGTTCAAAAGATGAGCGGGTTAGGTGGATTGACCATGCTAAATTGCCCCTTAGTGTCCCAAGACGCGTTGGCTGGAGGGATTAGCCGGGTAAATGTTTGGGGTTACGAGGATAGGGCTTGGGTAAGATGCTCCATCGGAGAATTGGTGAAGACTTGATGGGCTGAATGGCCACCTTCTGCACTGTAGAGATTCTATGAGTCTACGAAATCCAGAACTTAGGATCTACACAACTGATGATACAGCCACCAGCAGTGAGGTGAAGATTACAAAAGGAAGCATCAGGGGGCAAAATTCGAGAAACACAGAATTCAGCGACATTTGTGTCCATATCTTAGAGCTATACAGCCGTATTGATCATTTCAAATTAAATCTCTAGCCCCTCTTTACTGTTAGTGTTTGTTTAATTTACATTCAATGGGGGGGGGGGGTTTTCCCATCCTATCCACTATGAGAATTGTAGCGGGCATGGGGCAGGCATTGCAAAAGTCCGTTACATGATTTAAGCGAGCGCAGCCAAAAAATCCCACTTTACATTTTATCGCCCCCTTTTACAACCTTTCCCTGGTCCTTATGAATTGTTCACTCAGATCTTGTTTGTTTACATATCTGCTAGCATTCTGAATGTTACTCTAATTATCTTTCATCCAATAGGACTTATAGTCCTCACCCTTCTCTTGGAAGTTGTCTGGATACTGGGAACTGTGCTTTCAGTTGTCTAATGATGAACAATTACATTAGAGCCATTCTCCAATGGCACAGTCACTGATGGAAATCGTCTGAGTGCACAATGAGTTTTTCTGCTTTTCTTGTCTCCCTGTTACACAAAGGATGTTTAGTGTTACTCGCAAAGGCAGGAAGCCCACATTCCCTGTAAAATTTCACAAATTGGGTGGGAATTGTTGACCATAAGCATTGACAGTCACAGGGGTGGCACGGTGACACAGTGGTTAGCACCGCTGCCTCACAGTGCCAGGGACCTGGGTTCAATTCCTGGCTTGGGTCACTGTCTGTGTGGAGTTTGCACTTTCTCCCCGTGTCTGTGTGGGTTTCCTTCAGTTTCCTCCCATAGTCCAAAGGTGTGCAGGTTAGGTGAATTGGCTACACTAAATTGTCCCTTAATGCCAGGGAGACTAGCTAGGGTAAATGCATGGATTTACAGAGACGGTGTCTTGGTGGAATTGTGGTCTGTGCAGACTTGATGGGCTGAATGGCCTCCTTCTGCACATCTATCATTCTAGGTCACTAGGGATCATCAAGAGATCTTCCTGCAGGCTTTGTGGAGTATGAACTCCCTTATTAAGTGAGTAGTGTGGGTTACAAGCTGTCGCTGTAATCTGGACCATTGCTGTAGGTCCCCTGGGGACAGACTTGCTTGTTGTAAGCCACAGGTGTGACTCTACCTTTGGTTTCTAATATAGGGTTTCTGGCGATGGGAAACTGCCCTCGGCTGAAGCATTACAATCATCTAAAATTATTTTGTGGGAAATCTTCAACATAAATTGAGAGAGGTGGATACTCAGCGAGACATTAGTGCCCTCGTGCTGGATGTAAGCATGCAGGTACAGCAGGCAGTAAAGAAGGCAAATGGTATGTTGGCCTTCATAGAGAGAGGATTTGAGTATAGGAATAGGAATGTTTTACTGCAATTGTATAGGGCATTGGTGACGCCACAACTGGAGTATTGCGTGCAGTTTTAGTGTCATTATCTGAAGAAGGATGTCCTTGCTATAGAGGGAGTACAACAAAGGTTTACCAGGCTTATTCCTGGGATGGCAAGTCTGTCTTATGAGGAGAGACTAAGTCAATTAGGATTATGTTCCCTGGAGTTTAGAAGAGTGAGAGGGGAATCTCGTAGAAACTTAGAAAATTCTAACAGAATTACACAGGGTAGATTCGCAAAGAATGTTCCCGATGGTGGGGGAGCCCAGAACTCGGGCTCATAATTTGAGGATAAGGGTTAAAGCTTTTAGGACTGAGGTGAGGAGAAATTTCTTCACACAGAATGTGATGAATCTGCGGAATTCAGTACCACAAATTGTAGTTGAGGCCAAAACATTGTGTGAGTTCAAGAAGAAATTAGATGTAACTCTAGGTGCTAAAGGGATCAAGGAACATGGGGGGGGAAGGGAGGATCAAGAAGTTGACTTTGATGATCAGCCATGACCAAAATGAATGGCGGAGCAGGGTTGAAGGGCCTACTCCTTCTTCTATTTCTATATGATGTTATTGCAGTCTAGTCGAGTGATATAAATATTGAAATAAATAGTCCACAATCATTAGACATGCCATTTCTTTCATTTCAAAGTTAGTCTCGTAATTTTCCGCCACATTTGGGTCACTTTATCCTTGTCTCTGCATTATGTTTAAGCTGGTTTTTCAAGTCTGGCTTTGGTGCGCCATTTGCTGCTTTTGCAAATCCCTTGCCTCACATCCGATCCGAGATGTCAGGGTGCGTTGACGTAAAGACAGACTTTCAAACACCCTTGCAAATATACCATCTGTTCACCCGTCATGATGCAGCGTTAAATCAGTCATAGAGATCTACAGCATGGAAACACAGGCCCTTCGGCCCAACTCGTCCATGCCAACCAGGTTTCCTAAGCTGAACTAGTCCCGTTTGCCTGTGTTTGGCCCATGACTTAAAACCTTTCCTATCGACATACCTATCCAAATGTCTTCCAAATGTCTTCATTGTACCCACTTCCACCATCTCCTCTGGCAGCTCATTCCATACATGCACCATTCTGTGTGTGAAGAAGTCAGCACATCTTTCAGACTGTGGGAGGAAACCAGAGCAACTGGAGGGTACCCACGCAGACACGGGGAGAACGTGAAGACTCCGCACAGACAGTGGCCCAAGCCCGAGAATTGAACCTGGTCCCTGGCGCTGTGAGGCAGCACTGCTAACCTACTGTGCCGCCGTGACACTCTAGGCCTGACTTTCCCAATATCCTCCCCATATTCTACCCACTGTAAGCTTGCGGTAGCTCAAACTCTACTGTCCTTGCCCTTACTTATGCCAGCCCTGTTCACCTATCATTCCCTACTTTGGCAGAAGTGAAATACTGCAGATGCTGGAATCTGAAGCAAAAACAGAAGATGCTGGAAAATCTCGGCAAGCCTGACAGCATCTGTGGGGAGAGAATAGAGCTAACGTTTCCAGTCTGGATGACCCTTTGACAGAAGATGGCCCTATTGGTTAAGCAGCACTCAAATTAAAAGATCCTCATCCGTGTTTTCAAATCTCTCCAGATCCTTGCGCCTCTGGATCTCTGTAATCTCCTTCAACCCTCTAGCTGTCTGAGATACCTGTGCCTCAACTAAGTCTGACTCCTGAAGCATCCCTGATTTGCATTGTTCAGTGACTGTCCTTCAGCTGCTGAAGCCTCCGCTCTGGAATTTATTCCTAAACCTCTCCGCCTCTTCCATTGCCTTTCCAAACCATTAGCCATCTCCCCAAAGCAATTGAAAGCAGCATGCCTTAGATGGCTTGCGCCCAATTTTGCTTTACAAAGGGCCTTGGGACATTCATTACACTAGAGGCGTTATATAACTCCCACACTTTTGTTGGTTGATGCATTTAAAATTTCCACCCACGTCTACCTTAGTTTCCAATTCAAAACTTTGATCTGTTTGAGTCAGCACAGGGTGGCACAGTGGTTAGCCCAGCTATCTCACAGCACCAGGAACCCGATTCAATTCTGGCCTCAGGTCACTGTGTGGAGTTTGCATGTTCTCCTCACCAGTGCTCCAGTTTCCACCCACTGTCCAAAGATGTGTGGGTTAGGTGGATTGGCCATGTTAAATTGCCCCTTAGTGTTAGGAGGATTAGCAGGGTAAGTGTGTGGGGTTATGGGAATAGGGCCTGGGTGAGATTGTGGTCAGTGCAGATGGGCTGATTAGCCTCCTTCTGCACTGTATAGATTCTATGAATCTGACTGGAACTTATGACAGGAGATCTGTTCATATCAACTTTTACCCAAAAATGTGCAATCACAAACCAGAATCTCATGACATGCAAGTGAACCCATTGTATTCCTAGACATATTCATTAGGACCTTTTACAGGCCAGTAATTGAAGTCATAGAATCCCTACAGTGCAGTAGGATGCCATTCAGCCCATCGAGTGTGCACCAACCACCATCCCACCCTGTAGCATAAATCCACATATTTTTCCTACTAATGCCCCTAACAAGAGGGTCAATTTAGCATATCCAATCAATCTAACCCGTACATCTTTGGACCACGGGAGGAAACTGGAGCACCCGGAGGAATTTGGCAGAGACATTGGGAGAATGTGCAAACTCCACACCAGAGACCCAAGCCGGAATTGAACCCAGATTCCTGGTGCTGTGAGGCAGCAGTGCTAAGCACTGTGCTACTGTGCCGCAGTGCCTTCTCTTCCCCAGCTTCTCTAAGTTATCCACATAACAGAAAACTCTCAACCCTAGAACCGGTCTTGTAAATTGAACTAAAACATAGGTGTTCAAAGAAAATGAAAGGTATTTTTTAACCAAATAAATCAATAATTTATGATTTTGCCTCAACATGGAAATATCACCTGGTTAACTATTCATGAAATCTCTTGTATCCCTAAGTAAAGCTTTTTGCTTGTCCCTTGAACATGTGATTCCTTCATGAGGTACAGGGCAGTATTTCCAAAGCCATAAGATGATTCCTTACACGTGGGTTTCTGGTTCAAGGTCACTGAAAGTGACCTAAAGTCACCTAAAGTGTGAGAATGGGGAATGAAAATGGCCATTTTGTATCGCTCCTTCTTTTTATTCACACAAACAACCTCCCATTCATCGACTCTGTCTACACTTCCTGCTGCCTCGGCAAAACAGCCAGCATAATCAAGGACCCCATGCACCCCGGACATTCTCTCTTCCACCTTCTTCTGTCGGGAAGAAGATGCAAAAGTCTGAGGTCACGTACCAACCAACTCAAGAACAGCTTCCTCCCTGCTGCTGTCAGTCTTTTGAATGGACCTGCCTCACATTAAGTTGATCTTTCTCTACATCCTATCTATGACTGTAATATTACATTCAGCTCTCTCTCCTTTCCTTCTCTATGAACGGTGTGCTTTGTCTGTATGGTGCGCAAGAAATAATACTTTTCACTGCATGTTAATACATGTGACAATAATAAATCAAATCAAATACTGAAGTCAATTTTACCGAACCTCCTATTGAGCTCAAATCAAGAGGCCATTCCAATGACGCAAGTAGAAGGATTGAATTTTAACTGCTGGCACTAGGGGGCAGCGTCAGGACAATTCCCGGCTCTCCAAACCCCCACCCAACATAATGTTGGTTGGATTTTCATTCCGGGGGATGGATGGAAATGGGAATCAGGCCTCAGGAGGAGTCCAGAGGTAGCCTTGGGGGCTGATAGGTGTGGAGGTGGGCTGTGGAAAAGGCTCAATTCAATGTCTCAGAGCTGTGGAATAAAATAATCAAAGAGCCCTCATCCCCCACACCCCTTAACCCACACACACATTCCCCATCCTTTATCCATGCCAACTCAGAAATCCTCATGCCCCCTCTTACCCCATCCAATAATTCCCCAAGGCTCCTCATACCTTCCATCCCAACTTATGCCTCTTCTCCCACCCCATTGCCTTTTAGATTCCTGTGCCAACTTAGTGCCATTTCATAGAAACATGGAAGATAGGAGCAGGAAGTGGCCATTTGGCCCTTCGAGCCTGCTCCACCATTCATCACGATCATCCAACTCAATAGCCTAATCCTGCTTTCTCCCCAAAACTTTTAATCCCTTTCACTCCAAGTGATATATCCAGCCACATCTTGAATAACTTTAATGCTTTGGCATCAACTACTTCCTGTGATAATGAATTCCACAGACTCACTGCTCTTTGGGCGAAGAAATGTCTCCTCATCTCCATCCTAAATGGTCTACCCCGAATCATCAGACAGTGACCCCTGGTTTTGGACTCCTCCACCATTGGGAACATCCTCCCTACATCTACCCTGTCTAGTCCTGTTAGAATTTTATAAGTTTCTATGAGATCCTTTCTCATTCGTCTGAACTCCAGCGGAAACAATCCTAACCTAGTCAACCTCTCCTCATTCTTCAGTGCCACCACCCCCACCATCATAACAACCCATGCTCCCCACCCATCACTTTTTGCCTTTATACCTTCCATGCTAATTCGCCCTTTATCCACCATGGGTAGACATCAGGACCCAAGATGGAATTCATTAAGCTTCTTAAGTGTTAATGATTTCACTATTTGAAGATATTACTCTCCTTGACGGAACCCATTTACTAAATGAAACTTCATTCAATCCCTTATAAAATTTATAGCATTTATATCCATAGACCCACTTCAAAACTTTCAATCGCACTTGGGGTTGTCAATCAAACTGTGACGTGACAGGCATTAATTACACTATGATAATGAAAAATTAGTCATTCAGCACTAATCATATAATGATGACTCTCAGGCTTGTGTCAACAGAGTGAAATAGCAAGCACAGATTTACATGGCCAGAAAGCTTGAGCTGTGCATGTGTGTTCTGTTCCAGGCTGAAGTGAAATTGAGACTGGATCACATGACACACGTCCCTTAAAGTGATGACATGCTGCCCTCTCTTAAAGACTTATTACAAAATCCGTCTGTTTTTAAAGATACATCCAGGGCAGCACAATGGCACAGTGGTTAGCACTGATGCTTCACAGCACCAGGGACAATGTTCGATTCCCGGCTTGGTGTCTGTGCGGAGTGTACGCGTTCTCCTCGCGTCTGAATGGTTTCTCCAGGTGTTCCAATTTCGTCTCAAAGATGTGCTGCTTAGATGCATTGACCGTGCTAAATTCTCCATTAATGTACCTGAACAGGCACTGGAGTGTGGCGACTAGGGGATTTTCACAGTAACTTCATTGCAGCGTTAATGTAAGCCTGCTTGTGACTAATAAATGAACTTTAACTTTTACCCCCACCCTAATGAAGTATAACTATTTACAATAGAAGTTCATATTTACCTACATTAACTAAGTATACAGAACTGGTGAATTTATGAGTGTCTAAAGCACTGAATCAATCTACAAGCACACCCAGATCTTGTGATGGTAACCTTGTCTGGAGGTGTCCTTAATTGACAATTCTCCCCATCTGCTATATCTAGATCAGCTTCAGGACTTTGAATATGTCTGTCAGATCTTCTCCCAACCTTCTCTTCTTCGAGGAGATCAACCCCAACTTAATAAGAACTAGGAGCAGGAGTAGGCCATCTGGCCCCTCGAGCCTGCTCTGCCATTCAATAAGATCATGGCTGATCTTTTTCTGGATTCAGCTGCACTTATCCGCCCGCTCACTCTTAATTCCTTTACTGTTCAAAAATTTATTTATCCTTGCCTTAAAAACTTTCAATGAGGTAGCCTCAACTGCGTCACTGGGCAGGGAATTCCACAGATTCACAACCCTTTGGGTGAAGAAGTTCCTCCTCAATTCAGTCTTAAATCCGCTTCCCCTTATTTTGAGGCCATGTCCCCTAGTTCTTCCCTCATCTGTCCTCATAACAGAAGACTTTTGTCCCTGGAACCATTCTTGTAAATTGAGCTCAAATGTAGGTATTCAAAGGATTGGTTTTAACCAAATAAATGGTCATTAGCATTTTTCTCTGGGATTTCTGGCAGCAGTGTCCGAGAGATTAGTTAGCAAGTCCTGAATAACCTGCGACCATCCTGAAGGTTTGGCAACCCTGGCATATAATGCTTGGCCACTAATTAGCTGGCTGCTCAGTCAGTATTGTTGCAATCTTCAAACTGCTGCCATAGCCTGCTTTATAATGGGTGCTATTAAATTAATTTTGATATTAATTTCCAGCAGGAGAAAAGTGATTTGGAAATAATAGCCCGCATAAGTGACTAGCTTTCGCTGTCAAGTGGCCTTTTCCCTTTTAACATGCTCAGTTGTGCCTGTGTGTTATAACAAAAAACAGCACTATCACTCGGATACAATTTTATCCGTAATTGGAACATTTTGGCATCTTATTCATGCACTACATGAGAGTTCATAGTTAGAATCTTAATGAGCTGTCATGTCTTTAGCTATAAGGGGAAATCCATTATTCATATGATTAATTAAAGGTGCTTTTCACTCTCCCAGACATCTGATTTTGGAACTCTTTGTAATTGCGACAGCATTCCTGCACCAGAAGCAAAATAATTAACAAGACTTTATGATTTCCTTCCCCCTCAAAAATGTCGTAACGTAAAAATTGTTCTCTGCATCTGCAAAGAAAATGTTCAAATTTCCTTTCGAATGATTGGCATTTACCCAATGATAATACATTGTTTTAACTCAAAGTGGAGAGGAAATAATCCCAAATTTAAAGTATGGAAGTGTGAGAAGAGGCATCTCCTGTCACCGTATGTCAACAATTAGTGGATGGATGGCAAAGGTGGGTAGAATCCTTAGCTGCTACATATGTACATATACATTTGCATCAGGCGCGTACACACACATGCACACGCACCAGGCGCACGCGCACACGAGACATACACATACTCTTTAAGGTTTGATTTTCAATACGAAATGAAGAATGTACATCCAACTTTTAAAGTCTGTGGAATGGCAGACACCAGCAAGGTATTCAGTAGAATGCTGTGATCTATAATGCAATGGTGTATATTCCAAACTGTGAGAGGACAGTAGACTAACCAGACATCACGTTCAAAGAGATTCTTGTAATTTCACACTTGGTCCTCACTAAGTTACTGCAGGGTTGAATGGTTATAGGGGACTGTGGAGAAATATGATCACTGTTTCCTGCACTCTTTCTAGTTTAATAATATCCTTTCTATAATAGTGACCAGAACTGGAGTCATGGTAATCCGTAGCATCTTTCTCACTCCCTGTATATAATTATTTGTTAGTAAATAATTCTTTAGTTACTCCAATTGATGGTCACCACTCTTTCCAAGATATTACATTTAACATTTCATGGTTGACGCTCAAAAACCACCAGTGCTGTTAATGAAGCCAACTGCGCTGTGTTCCACTACAAAAGAACCCACATTTTATGAGTTCTGACGCGGGAAATAAAGAAACTTGAATGCGGGTCAAAAGGTCAGGGAGGTATAATGTCACGACGGGGACAAATCCAAATCTGATTCTCACTGGACTGAAAATTAAAATTGTCACTTCAAACCCAGCCCGTGAAGAATTAGATGATCAAACTGGCAGCTGTGTCAAATCACAAGTGAATTAACCTGTGGTCATTTTGAACCAGCAAGCACAGGAAGTGGGTTCATTTGAAGAGGGGTAGACTTGAAAAGGTGAAAAATTACGTTAAAACCTGTGCGGACTTTTGTTTAGACGGCAATACATGGGGTTTTGGGGATAGGCCTGGTTGGGGTTGTCGGTTCAGGCTCGATGGGCCTAATGACCTCCCTTGACAGTAGGGATTCTATGATGGTTCTGTGCATTCTATGATGTCAGGATATCCGGGGCAGAATTCTACATTCCACCACCAGCAGGTTTGTAGACAGCGGCAAGGGGGCAGCTGTAAAATCTCTCAGATGGCCTTCACCAGATTCCCGTCTGCCCTGAGCTCTCGGCAATTTTATGCAGGGATGGGTGAGGCCTAAGCGAGCCCGCCTGCTCTTTGACTCTGTAGAGTGCACAGTTCTGGTCACTTTATTAAAGTTTAAAAAGTTTATTTATTTATTAGTGTCACAAGTAAGCTTACATTAACACTGCAGTGAAGTTACTGTGAAAATCCCCTAGTCGCCACACTCCGGCACCTGTTCGGGTATGGTGAGGGAGATTTTAGTACGGCCGATGCACCTAACCAGCACATCTTTTGGACTGTGGAAGGAAACCGGAGCACCTGGAGGAAACCCACACAGACACGGGGAGAATGTGCAAACTCCACACAGGCAGTGATCCAAGCTGGGAATCGAACATGGGTGCCTGGTGCTGTGAGGCTACGGTGCTAACCAGTGTGTCATGTCCCAACACAAGGAATACTAAGGACATGTATGAAGCATAAATAAGGCACCAGGTCCATCAGTAAAGGAAAAGCCTCCTTTGAAAATAAAAGAAGCGAATAAACATTTGGAGACATGGGTAAAGGGACTACGCTCCAAAAGCTCATGCTACCCAATAATCCTGTTGCATTTTAATGAGTGTTGTGAGACTTCTTACTGAGAGATGAGTGGAACACTACGTTGTGTTGTACTCTGAGCACAACACTGTCACTGAGGGAGATCTAGGCACCATAGAAAGGCCTCTTGTCGTGACGCAACTGCATATCGAATGCAGAGTGGAGAAGTTTAGTAAAGCTGTTAATTTGCTTGCCCTAGGCAACGCTCCAGGTGCCCCTGCTGCACTGTCTGAACGCAGGAAGAATTGGGAAATCAACTCTCCTTCAGCATCTGTGCAAAGCCCCTGGACTCTGCTGCAGGTGAGGGGGTAATGCCATGGATATGTATGCATGAAGCGAAGATGGTGACCCTGCGCAAGGACATGGGGTGACTGCAGCGATTGCAAAGCTATCGAGACAGGTCCCTGCTGAGCAGTGAAAAAAATACTAAACTACAGCTGCTGGTGAAACAGAGCTGCACTGAATGGTTTCAGAACTGGATGATTCATTATTGACAGTTTAAGGGTGCGGGGGGGGGGGGGTGGGGGGGGTGGGGGTGATGTGATTTTGCCCACTTCGCTGTGCCTGGTGCACATCGCACTAATCCTGGAAAATAGTGTGCAGGAGCCGAAAGTTCGGTTTCTCACCAGGCACCAAACAGTGGGGCCAAGAGGATTAGCATGAAATTGACTAGATTTCAATGTCATTAGCGAGTTCAGCACATGATTGTCCCCCCTCTCAGAATGTTCCCACCTGTCCAGTGGGGGAGGTCACGCAGTGTTAGTCTCCATTAGCACAGGCCTGGCGCAATGGCAAAGCCCAGGGTTGGGTGGTGGGGGGGGGGGGGGAGGGGGGGGATGCTTGGAAGTCATTGAAGTCCTCAAGTTGTCTGAAGCATGGTTGGGCAGTGTCCATTGGCAGTGCCAACCAGGCACTCAAGTTGCAATGGGCTTAGGTGGGGACTATGAGGAGGCTATATGTGGGGAGTTGGGGAGGTCATGTGGGGTGTCATGCAAAGATGGGTCGTGTCAGGAGTCCTGATGGGGAAGGCATGTTGGGGTGGACCCTCAATTCTGATAACCTGTGTCAGGGAAGGGCTGGGGGAAAATTCCACTGATGAGGTGAGGGGGCAGGGTTTCTGATGTCCGTGGGGGATTTGGGGGGGAGGCAGTCTCCTAGGGCACTGTGAGATCGCTGTGAGATCAGAGCACCCTTGTGAAACAACACCTGAGCACTCTGCAACCAGGCTCACCAGTGTATTTAGGCCCCACCCTACCCCAGTACTGGCACGCAACACACCACTCTCCAAAGAAGTGACTGAGTGTTGGAGGATTGCAGTACAGAGAGAGACCTGCACAGATCACTCCATTACTGATGCCGTTATGACACTTCGTTGTTTTTTGGGAAATTCCACCCAGAATCTTCTCAATCCGACAGCTGCAAGACAAACTAAGGAGACCGTTGTTTGTTGCTTGCATTGCATTCGCCCACATGAGCAGAGGTAGTCCATTTAAATCCGCTGGAAGAATTGATGCTGCCCAATGTGAATTCTATCCTAGACAACAGGTCAGTTACGATGGGGCAGCATCCTCTTCGCTTCCCCTCTCAACCTATTGCAATTGATCAGGTTCTCCTCTGAAGGAGTTAACTAACGTGCATCATCTTTTGTTTCATCATATTTCCATTTTCGTCAGCATCCAAGGTACTTTGACATTGGTTCTCTTATCATTTTTCCGCGTTGGAATGTACTTTGCCTGTACCTGAATCGTGTATTGTTCCATCACACGGTGATTGGTTCTATTTAACCCTGGCTAGTTTAACCCATGGAAAGCGACTGTCCCGGATGAGAACTCAGATCTGCAGTGGAGTCAAGCACAGTCATGTTCTGACATCCATTAATATCTTCCTCCCTTTGCTGCTGTCATCAGGTCACCTTCAGAGGGCGCCTGCTTACATACCAGAACTTATGCACCTGATATCCAAAGCAATGGTGCACCAAAACCTCACCAGAGGCTTGCTGTGTGTGAACAATGTCACACTAATATTGAGGAACACCTGCAGCAGCAAATGGGCAGACTCTCTCAGACCTTGAGAGTTTGACCTTCAGCATCTGGAAGATCAATGTCATGGTGTACCCAAAGAGATTGTATAAGCTGAACTGGTCATTAGGCTACAAATTTCTGAATGTCCGTACCTCCACCACATAAACACCTGGAAGCAAGGTATGAAGATGACAAACATTGACCCGGAAACAATCACTTATGGCCATATCCGCAGGAGACTGACTAGACTCTAATGGATTCTAGATTCTCCATAGTGTATACATTACAAGTTATTAGACATGGTTCTATTAATTACTTTGGGAGGCATCTACATGATCATAGAATCCCTATGGAACAGAAGGAGGCCATTCAGCCCATCAAGTATGCACTGACCACAATCTCACCCAGGCCCTATTCCTGAAGCCCCACATATTTACCTTACAAATATGTGAACTGCAAATCTGAGGGATTAAGTTCAGGTGATTTAGCTTGTGCAAACATCAGAATACTTGGCACAAGAAAGGTATTTCAAAATTGTTCCTTTTTCAGCCCTAATGCAGTTCATAGCAAGTAACGAGCACACACAACTCCCCTGAGAAAATTCAGAAGATTTCTCCCTGATTCTCAAAAGAATTCAAATCATAGTATCCCTATAGTACAGAAGGAAGCCATTCAGTCCATTTTGTCTGCATCAACTCTCTAACAGAGTATCTTACCCAAGACTTCTCAGCCGCCTCATTCCTATAACCCTATACATTTACTATGACTAGTCCATCTAATCTACAAATCTTGGAGTGCTAAGGGGCAATTTGTTTTTTAACCATGGCGAATCCACCCAACCAGTTCATCTTTGGGCTGCTGTGGGGTAAACGGAGCACCTGGATGAAACCCACGCAGGCATGGGGACAATGTGCAAACTCCACACAGACGGTCACCGAAGACTGGAATTGAACCCTGAACCCTGGCACTGTGACGTTGCAGTGCTAACAACTGTGCTACCATGCCGCCCTGTTCAAACTGCAAAATGCAATCAACAATAATTTGCTCTGAAGTACCTGCTTGTTGCCACACTTGATATGTCCATGCAGGTCATGAGTTGGAAATATAAGTGTACTATAGCAACAAGGTGTTGTCTGCCCTCTTAATCACTTGTGAAAGATCCCACAGTCTTATTTTAAGGATTATTTATGAGTGCCACAAGAAAGCTTTTGTTAGCACTGCAATGAAGTGGCTGTGAAAATCCCCTAATTGCCACACTCTGGCGCCTGTTCAGGTACATTGAAGGAGAGTTTAGCACAGCTAATGCATCTAACCAGCACGACTGCGGGACGAAACTGGAGCAACCGGAGGAAACCCACGCAGACATGGGGAGAACATGCAGACTCCGCACAGACAGTGACCTAAGCAGGGAATCGAACCCGTGACCCTGGAGCTGTGAGGCAGCAGTGCTAACCACTGTGCCATCCCATGTGCAAACTGTGTTGTTTTCCAATTTTGTCCTGGTCAATATTTATCCCTTTGCCAACTTCACTTAAAAACTGATGATCTGGTCATGTATCTCATTTCTGTTTATGGGACTACCTGTGGATAAATTGGCTGCTGTGTTTCCCACTTCACCATCATCTCTAGGCTCCCCTCAAGTCATGTATCAGCATAACATGGAAAAATATCACGGATCTGTCACCATCTCTGGGTCAAAATCCTTGAAGCCCCTACTCGATGGAATTGTGAGAGTGTCTTAACCACAGCAGTTCCAGATGGATCACCACCACCTTCTCAAGGGCAACTAATGACGGAGAGTAAATTCTGGCCTTGCTGGTGACACTCATATCTCAAAGTATAGGGCAGTATTCTCCGATCTTGCCCAGTCCCACCCTACCGCTTATGACAATGGAGGATTTGACGCCCAGCTATATCTCCATTCATTACAGTGGCACGGAGGGTCACAGCAGTGGGCAAGGTGGGAAATTTTTGCCAATATTATCTTAAAATTACAAGAGGTTATGGGCGGGATTTTACTGCCTCGCTCAGGCAAGACCAGAAACTCCCACCCAAGGTTAATGGAGATTTCTGTTCTCGCACCCTCACCTACACCGATTCCGTGGCAGCGAGGTAGATAGCGTTCCGGCCAACATTTCCAACGTATTCAATTGTCTTGAGAGTCATGAAACCTCCTGAGTTTGCAAAAAAAGTTCTGCAGGGGTGCAAGTTCTGTCAATTTTACCCTGTCTTAGCCCATCTGGTGGGTTTCCTAATCAAAACACTTACTCAGCTCATCTTGAAAGGCGTTCCACACAAGCACTTGCGCTTAGACTCGCAAGATTGCTTACTGTCCGGCACTTTTTACAATTCACTCAATCTCCAGCTAGCAAGAGCAGTTTTTTTCTTCCCCGCTTTGGTTTTTTGTTGCTGAGACAATTAGACATGGTCAGCAAATTCCACCTGAAAACCGGTTGAGTCATGGTGGCTGACGAGCAGTAAACAGTCAGCTATTTAGGTGCTCTCCGACATCGCTAGTTTCTAGGCCGACTAATTAGGCCTGCCTCTCCCTTCATGTTGCAGCAGTGACAGTGGTGACGTGAATCATTGATTTATGGCAGATAATTAGTTTAATTTACTGCAAAATTACTCCGATGGCGTTGTACAAATGTCAACGTTTTATTATTAGAAATTCAAATGAGGAGGTTCGCACGAGCCAAATCAAAGCTGTGTGCCCACTGCATATTAAACTAGGCTGTTTCATCTCCGCGTTTGCATGCGGGTCGCTTCACGGATTTATTCATTTTAAGGTTTACAATGCACCCAATGTGACAATATGAATCAGAAATCATTAGACACCAAGCTTGGTCAGAATCATTGACCTGCCATATTTCCTTTCATCTGTAAAAAGGAATATAGATGTTCCACTCAGACCTCTTCTATTTTTAAACAAGTAATGTCAGAGTGATAGATAAATAAGCCTAGAAATAGCCGCTCGTATTAATGCTAAATGCTTGACGCGTTGCTTGCTATTTTAAAATGGATAGGTTAACATGTCCCTGAAGCCTGGAGCTTACCACGGGAGGTGAATAGCACAAAACTAGACAAAGAGAAGCTGAATAAATGCATGAGGGAGGAGCCTGTCATGGACTAGACGGGCTGAATGGCCTGCTTCTGTGCTGAGAATGCGATGCAAAAAAAAAACATGCAGGCAATAGGAAGGTCATCAAACAAGGTCAATTCGATACATCACAACAATGGTTTCTCAGTCTGCAGAGTGGTGCTTGCAATTGGAAACAACATTTTTCCAAGCTGTAAATATGGAGTGCCACGGTTTCGGCAGAAGGGGGAGGGGATAGCAGATTGGTGCTTTGAAGGTGGTCTGCGTCTCAGCAGAACACTTTGTTAACAAAGTAATCTGCACTCTTGGCTGAGATTTCCCAGCCCACCTGCTACCGGGATTGACTGGTCCCACCGAAAGCTGAAGGATTTGTGACTGTTAGACCTCCCCCTGCCCCTCATCCCACTCCCAACCCCACCTCGGGTTGGAAAAACCTCAGCCCTCCTTTATCGTCTTCTATTTGGTTGCTAAGTAACAAGCTCCTGATTTCCAATCCTTTCAGACAATCGTGCGCCATAGAAGTGAGGATAGACGCCATAGAATTGGGGGGGGGGGGGGGGGGGGGGGGTGGTGGGGGGGCACGGTGGCACCGTGGTTAACACTGCCGCCCCACAGCTTCAGGGACCCAGGTTCATATCCCGGCTTGGGTCACTGTGTGGAGTCTGCACGTCCTCCTCGTGTCTGCTTGGGTTTCCTCAGGGTGCTCCAGTTTCCTCCCACAGTCCGAAAGGTGTACCGGTTAGGCGCATTGGCCATACCAAATTCTCCCTCAGTGTACCGGGAGGGAGGGCGGGGTTAGATGGATGTGGGCCCAGGGAGAGCTGTCAAGGCTAGCCCAAACATGTCCGGGGGTTGGGGGGGGACAGTGACTGGGAGGGCAGCAGTGCAGGGCTATTTCACGCATGCTAATCTCAGCATTGATAGATCGGCACATGTGCAGTGGGCCACTCAGCGCTCTACTGCTAATCTCTCGGGCAGGAGTAGGTCCCGTCCACTGACTTTTAATGATATTCACATTAAGGTGTTTTGCAGTGCACAGAGTTTGAGAGATTCATTTTGAAAATCCCACTGAGAAACCAGAGCAATTTACTCCAGTTTTTAATGTGAATTTGTCACTGAATTTTTTTGGGAGAATCCCACCCCATGTGTCTTGTCTTGCAGGAGCGACACCTGATGAGGTCGGACCCTCAGGACTTAGTGCCCTTCTCTGGAACCTCCATCAGCATCTCAGCGGAAAGCTCTGAGGAAAACACTGACCAAGTGTCACCCCCACACTATCCGCTAGCACGGACACATACCTGGCTGGGCCCTCCAGGTCCTGGTTCTCCAAAGGACACCCACCAAGGGCATCACAGGGCATCTCCACCTCCGATATACATGCTGAGGGATCCTAAACATAGCGCCAGGCCCCGTAAGCTCAAGATGATGTAGGGCACCAGGAGGGAACGGCTAAAGGCTGACACCCTAGAGTTATCGGCAGTGTAAATAATCAGCATTAAAGAAGGTTTCACCTCAAAGTTGCAATTCCTCCAGCTTTGACCCCTTTCCCACATGGAGTTTCGTACCCCATTTGTACTCAGAGTCATCCAGCGCGGAGAATGCCCTTCAGGTCAGGGTATTGTGTGAAAAATGTACGTTTTCTCTATGTCTGCAAGGATTTCCACCGGGTGCTCTGGTTTCCTCCCACAGCCCAAAGATATGCGGGTCAGGTGGATTGGCCATGCTAAAATTGTCCCATAGTGTCAGGGGGATTAGCAGGGTAAATATGTGGGTTTATGGGGATAGAGCCTGGGTTGTCAGTGCAGGCCTGATGGGCTGAATGGCCTCTTCCTGCACTGTTGAAATTCTATGAATCTGTGAAAAAAGTTGTTTTTGTTTATTTTCCTTGGACAGTTTTGGTCACTGATTGTAAAAATATTCGGGGTGGGGTTCTCAGGCCTTGCTCACCCCCAACCCAGGGAATCCCATGCGAGGTCAATCGAACTTTGCATCATTTGCCTCCTGCCCACTACAATTCCCATGGCAGGGGGATGTGAGAAGGCCCCCTTAGATATGGGATAAGTGGTGGCTTGACTGGCAGTCAAAATCGTCCAAATCTTCTGAAGAGCCCATTCGTTTTGCAATTGGTTAGGTAGATGGTGCACTACTTGTAAGGACATATTGGGCAACCAACAGTAGGAATATGGGGGTAGGATGATCCAAGGCAGGGAGCCATGTATTGACACCTCCAGGAATATGGATCGCAGTTGGCAACCCTGGGGTCGCATCCCCTATCAATCAGTGGGACCAAGCTGGCGAGGAATACACTCCAGCTCTCAGTAATAGCAGGGGACTTTGTTCCCACTAAAAAAGGACTTTTAGCTTTATTATCAAATTAAAAATTCATTGCGAAGGGCTTTTCTCTGCTCAATGAATTTTTAACTTTCATCACTCAGTCCTCTGAGGCATAAAATAATAAAAAAAAGTTCATCAGCTGGACTGTTAATAATCTTGTGTTTGCTGAATGACAAAATGGGCAATGATTTACATGAGGAATGAAGGCCATTCTTTCATAATTAAATTGGACGTGTACCACTGAATTAATTCACTATTTTGCACTATTCCACTTGTCCACTTCACCCATCCACCATGATGTGTATCTGCACTAGTTCCTTAAGTGCCTCAATAAGGGAGGCAATGGCCTAATGGTATTATCACTCAACTATTAATCCAGAAACTCAGCTAGTGTTCTGGGAACCCGGGTTTGAATCCTGCCACGGCAGATGGTGGAATTTGAATTCAAGTTTAAAAAAATCTGGAATTAAGGATGTACTGATGGCTATGAAACAATTGTCGTAAAAACCCATCTGGTTCACTATACCCTTTAGGGAAGGAAATTTGCCTGGTCTGGCCTGTGACTCCAGATCCACAGCAATGTGGTTGATTCCCAGCTGAACTAGGGATGGGCAATAAATGCTGGCCAACCAACAACACCCATGGTTGAATAAAAAAAATGTCACTTCCCCTGTACCTAGAGATCCTACCCTGAATTCTCTTTGCGTTAATGTCTTTTAAATGTCTTCCCGCAGCCTTTAGTTATTACCACTTCAGCAGCTTGGCTCTATACTTTGTGTGAACTTTCTAAACCTCTTTGCTCTTCTTACTCCTTGAAGATTCTCTTTAAAACATGTCCACCATCTCCACCTTTGTCCAAACTTTGCTTAAAGTTTATTCATTAGTGTCACAAGAAGGCTTACATTAGCACTGCAATGAAGTAACTGTGAAAATCCCCCAGTCGCCACACTCTGGCGCCTGTTCAGGTACACTGAGGGAGAATTTAGTATGGTCAATGCAACTAACCAGCACGTCTTTTGGACTGTAGGAGGAAACCAGAGCACTCGGAAGTCCAAGCGGACACGGGGGGGAATATACAAACTCCACACAGATCACCCAAGCTGGGAATCAAACACGGGTCCCTGGTACTGTGAGGCAGCAGTGCTAACCACTGTGCACCATGCCGCCCCAAATCTAGCTGGCTATATTTAAATTACGCATTTGCAAAACACCTGAGTATGTTTTTCACATTGAAAGAGCTTTATAAATGTAAATGGTTAGTAAATTCTGTTACCTTTTCCTCACCAAGAGTTACCTCTCAGAATTTCTCCTTTTCCCTCCAGAGTACATTTCTCTTATTAGCTAAAAAAAGACAATGGAAGTGATGTAATATCTCCTATCTTAGTTAGCACTTCTATAGCAACTTCAACTTTCCTTTCACACTACAAATGTTTCATCATGTTTAACATATCCCTGCACAGTGGGAGCATAAGCTACAATATAGACTGTATATGCAGATTTAATAAATGAAAACTCTGCACAAATAGACTTTCAGAAACACCGTAATGCTTTATTTTCCTTAATGAGTTCCTCCCTCAGATTGTTTCTGATAAAATCTCTCATTTAGCCTTCCACAACGTGAGGGAATTAAAGAAAGACCGGATACATTTCCACACTAGATGTGACTCTTCCTTCAAGTCTCTGCTCAGTAATTTTCCCACATGCAGTGATCTCCTCAGCTAAAGTTACTGTGGATGATTTCATTCTATGAAGACTATTACGATGGCATCCTATTCATTAGGTTGGGTTCGTACTACTGTCACTTTTTAGGTGATAAATCCACGGATGTCACAGCACAGTAATTGGAAAACTGAAATTGAGTTTAGTTCATGGCTGAAGGAACACTACCCATGTGCTTTATATTATTTTCTTCAGGTTCTAATCCGAGGAACATTATTGTGCTGGGAGTATTCCGTTCATTACACACAATCCCACAGTAATTACAGATAATGTGCTTTTAGAAAATTAATGGGAGATTAACCTGGTGTAAATGTGATAACTGAGACAACGTGTCATTTTCAAGTTTGCCTCATTTCCTGTACGATGCTTAATGAATTGATAGCAAGGCAGAGAACCCAAGAGCAAAAATACCTTTCAGTGCTGTTATGAGTACAAGACCTTGCAAGACAATTATGTTTTGAAAGGTTGTTTTTTGGCTTAAGGTGAAACAGAATATTCCGGAGGGGGGTGGGGCGGTCATACTAAACTCCCTTCTGGATATAGGCCCATGTGATCTGGTTACTATGCGGAAAGTAACCCTATGTAAGATTAATGGGATGAAGACCTGTGTATAGCCTCAAATATTCAGAGTAGAAAACAATGTTCATAGAATCCCTACAGTGCAGAAGGAGGTCATTCAACCCATCGGGTCTGCACTGACAACAATCTCACCGAGGCCTTATCCCCACAACCCCACACGTTTACTCCATTAATTCCTCTAACCTACGCATCCTGGGACACTAAGGGGCAATTAATCATGGCCAATGCACCTAACCCGCACATCTTTGGACTGTGGGAGGAAACCGGAGCACCCAGAGAAAACCCATGCAAACACAAGGAGAATGTGTAAACTCCACATAGACAGTAAGTCAAGGTGGGAATCGAACCCAGGGTCTCTGGGGCTGTGAAGCAGCAATGCTAACCACTGTGCCACCGTGCCGCCCTAATGATACAAAGACGCATAGTACTGTAAACAGAGTACAGGAAAGCACAGAATTACAAAGAGATATTATTATTTGAAATGAATTGGCAAAATTATGGAAAACATTGGCAAGAGTGAGGCCATTCAGATTGGATCCGAAAAGGATTTTGAGAAGTGCTTTCCAAATGGTGAACAGAGGTTCGGAAAGATTTAAGGGTTTGTGTAAAAAGATCATTAAATGTTACAAAAGTGTACAAAAAAAATCAAAAATGTTAATGAAAAACTGGTCTATGTATCTGCAGAATGAGAATACAAGATAGTGGGTAAAGATTTAAGGGGTTAGACAAGAGATGCATACAGGGGATGTGGGCTTCACTGGCTGGGATGGTATTTATTGCTTATCCCTATTTGCCCTTGAAATGAGTGGTTTGCAAGGCCATTCACTGGACATTTTTAAAAGTCAACCCTGTTGCTGTGGATTTGGAATTACACATAGGCCAGACCAGGCAAAAACAGCAGATTTCCTTCCCTAAAGGAAATCAGTGAACCAGATGTATTTTTACAACTGCTGGTCGGCAATTTCATAGGTCATCCTTCAATTCCAAATTTTTATTGAATTCAAATTCTACCGTGGTTTGAACCCAGGACCCCAGAGCATTACCGGGGTGTTTGGATCGTTAGTCCAGTGACAATACCTCTGTGCCTATCTAGTAATGGACCAAAACTTGGTGCCTATGAGAACAGAGAAAATCAATGATTTCAAAAGAAAATTGGATGCACACTGGGAGAAAATAAACTTGATGTGGCGATGCCAGCATTGGACTGGGGTAAACACAGTAAGAAGTCTCACAACACCAGGTTAAAGTCCAACAGGTTTATTTGGTAGCACAAACCACTAGCTTTAGGAGCGCTGCTGCTTCATCAGGTAAGTGGATTTCAGTTCACAAACAGGGCATATAAAGACACAAACTTAAATTACAAAATAATGGTCAAAATGGAGTCTTTACAGGTAATCAAGTCTTCAAAAAGGTGCAGATAATGTAAGTGGAGAGGAGATTAAGCACAGGTTAAAGAGATGTGTATTGTCTCCAGCCAGGACAGTTTGTGAGATTTTGCAAACCCAGGCAAGTTGTGGGTGTTACAGATAGTGTGACATGAATACAAGATCCCAGTTGAGGCCGTCCTCATGTGTGCAGAACTTGGCTATCTGTCTCTGCTCAGCAACTCTGCACTGTCATGTGTCGTGAAGGCCGCCTTCCTGTTGGATTTGAAACTGGTGTTGAGAGACTTCTTACAGAAAATAAATCTGCGGGATAAAGAAAGGGAATGGGGCTGACTTAATTGCTCTGCAGAAGTCAACATTGTAACGAATGGGTGAACTGGCCTTCTTCTGTGCTGTAGTTATTGTGTTGCCAGGATTGTATCAAAACATCTGAGATAGTGACATTGGCCAGAAATACATGTCGCATGGATGGTTGGTGGAACTCCCCTGTCCACCCTCAGTACTATGGATGGTAGTTCATTAGGCTATATCTCTGACAGGGGGTGCTTAATCTAGATCTCAAGATGGCTGCCTGCCCCCTCCCCAGGAGTTGTCAGCTCAATTGAAGGGCAGGCAACCCATAACACCATTACCGGAAATTGTGGGCATTGCTAAATTCAGCAAGAACTGGAAGAAACATTTAAAACTTTTCAGATGGCCTATTTCTGGATGAGAAACCTCTCTGTGGAAATTACAAGGGCACTGAGGGCTGCCACTCACAGCTTCTAAAACACAGTGGCACAATGGTTAGCACCATTCCTCATAGCGCCAGGGACCTAGGTTCCATTCCCGGCTTGAGTCACTGTCTGTGTGGAGTTTACACATTCTCCCTGTGTCTGCGTGGGTTTTATCCGGGTGCTCCAGTTTCCTCCCACATAATGAAAGACGTGCTGGTTGGGTGCATTGCCCATGATAAATTTTCCCTCAGTGCATGCGAACAGACGCCAGAGTGTGGCAGCTAGGGGGATTTTTACAGTAACTTCAATGTAAGGCTGCCTGTGACACTAATAAACAAACCAATAAACTTATTGAAGGACATGGGCTGCAGACACATGGGAACACAACCTCCTGCAAGTCCCCTTCCATTCTGACTTGGAAATATATCTCTGTTTCTTCACTGTCGCTGAGTCAAATCCTGGGGACTCCCTCCCTAACAGCACTGTGGGTGCACTTACACCAGGTGGACCACAGTTGTTCGAGCTCGCCACCAATGTCTCAAGGGCAAATAGGGATGGGCAATAAACGTTGACTTAGTCAGAGACACCACATCCCGAGAGAGTGAAAAAAAATGTCCAATCTTCTCCACCGTAGCAGAAATGATAAAATGTTTTACTGAATTGAAAACATGTACCTCTTTAGCTATCTAATACATTTACACTTGATTGAGATCAGTGTATCTAATATCCAATAGGCCCACAAATCTACAACTGTCCTTTTGACAATAGCTGATTACTGCTGGAGGGTGAATGTATATCTCTTGCCAGTTCTGTTTTGTGGACCATAAAATGTCCCAGGGTGGAATTGTCCTATGCCAAGTGTAGCAAAAATTCATCATGATTTATGGTCTGGGGTTAATTATTTTGTGATACCTTTAGGCTTCAAGTCACCCCTAAATAAAAACGGTCACAGACAGCGCTTGCTATGAATACAATGCAGCACTAACAAACGCTTCACTTTTAACTCCTAACTCACCTAGGAAATTGTAGAACACAACATGTTACCAAGGAAACAAAATGCTTTATTCAAAACCATTGAGTCATAGAATCCCTACAGTGCAGAAGGAGGCCATTCAGTCCATCGAGTCTGCACCAAAAACTATATCCCGTAACCCCATGTATTTAGCCCGCTATTCCTTCTAAACTACGCATCCTGGGACGCTAAGAGGCAATTTAGCATGGCAATCAATCTAACCCACTCATCTTTGGGAGGAAACCCATGCAGATACGGGGAGAATGTGCAAACTCCATACAAGTCAGGAATTGAGCTCAGACCCCTGGAGCTGAGGCAGCAGCGCTAACCTCTATACCGCAATGCCGCCCATACTCCCTATATTGCAGAAGAGGCCATTGAATCTACACAAACACTCTGACAGAGTATCTTACCCAGGCCTTCTCCCCATCCTATTCCTGTAACCACACACATTTACCATGGTTAATCCATCTAGCCTAGACATCTTAAGACATTAAGAGGCAATTTAGCATGGCCAATCCACCTAACCTGCGCATCTCTGGACTTTGGGAGGAAATCGGAGCAGCTGGATGAAACCCACAAAGATATGGGGAGAATGTGCAAACTCCACATAGACAGTGACTGAAATTTTACCATCTTGCCCACTCCGGAATCAGAACAGGCAAGGCTCACAGAATGAAATTCTCCTTTAGCCTCAGGCAGGATTTTTACGAGCCTTGCCTGAGGGAGGTTATAAAATCCTGCCCAGTGTGTCACAAATAGGCTTACATTAACACTGCATTGAAGTTACTGTGAAAATCTCCCAGCCGCTACACTCCAGCGCCTTTTTTCGGGTCCACCGAGAGAGAATTTGGCATGGCCAATCACCTAACCAACACACTTTTCAGGCTGTGGGAGGAAACCGGAGCACCCGGAGGAAACCCACGCTGACACAGGGAGAACATGGAAACTCCACACAGACAGTGACCCAACCCAGGAATCAAACCCGGTTCCCTGGTGCTGTGAGGCAGCTGTCCTAATCACTGTGCCGCCATGTTTTCGAACCTGTGTGCGTGGCGAAACCAGCCCTCCGTGCCCCTGCAATTTCCACGGCGGGGTTTCCCATCCCAGAAATGGGCCCTCTGAAATATTTTAAATCTTTCTCCCAGTGCTTGCTGAATTCAGCAATGCTGCAATTTCTGGTGACGCTATTGTAGTTGCCTGTCCTTCGAATGAGTTGATAACTCCTTGGGGGGTTAGGGAGGAGGATTGTGGGGCAGGCAGCCATCTTGAGGACTGCATTAGGTTGTATCTCTGACTGGGGGTGCTTAATGAAGTGCCACCCTTAACATTGAGGGTGGATAGGGGTGTTCCACCAACCAGCCATGCAACATGTATTTATGGCCAAAAATCAATATCTCAGCTGTTTTGATATGAGCCCACTAATTTGGTCACTACAGCACAGAAGGAGACCACTTCACACATTCATTATACATTGACTCCCTGTAGACCAATTAAGTC
The DNA here is from genome assembly GCF_965287045.1 of Carcharhinus amblyrhynchos. Taxonomy (NCBI): domain Eukaryota; kingdom Metazoa; phylum Chordata; class Chondrichthyes; order Carcharhiniformes; family Carcharhinidae; genus Carcharhinus; species Carcharhinus amblyrhynchos. Next base: position 10,378,826 of record NC_137328.1, read on the forward strand.
AACTCCATTTCCCCTCTCCCTGTAGCCCTGCAAGTTTATTTTCTTCCAGTGTTCATCCAACTTCCTTCTGAAATCATTGATTTTGCTAACACTGTGCCACCGTGCCATCAGGTAAGTCAAATGAGAACCATTTCTCATTTACAGTAACAACCTGGCCAAGAGGTTAATGCCGCAGCAACAGCAATTACACGACAATGCAAGTCATTTAAACACTAAAAACAATTAAATACAAATTAGCAATGAGAGAATTGACAGTTTAGTAAGCACGGCATCAGTCGATAGAGCCTTAACCCTTCAGGGAAAGTTATTGTTGTAACTGGTTCCAGTAAATTGGTGGCCTCAGATTGAAATAAATTGGAGTGATCTCAGGTAAGAAGCAACAGTAAAATACAACAAATCTTTCAAATAGACAGGCATTTTCCAAAGGTCAGCTGCGTTGCTGTGAAACTGGTGTTACATTTGAGCCAGGCCAAGTAAAGACGGCTGATTTCCATCCCAAAAAGAAAATATTAGTGATTCAGATGAGTTTGCTCAGCAATCTGTGGCAGTTGTCATAGTCAACATTACTGAGACCAACTTTCAATTCCAGATTTAATTAATGGAATTCAAATTCCACTAACTAACATGATGGGATTTGAACTCATGGCCACCAGAGCATTAGTTTAAGCCTCTGGATTAGTAGTCCAGTGACATCGCTGCTACCATTTCCCCATAATTAATAGTGAAAATTGTAACAGTTCACAATTAATCTTCCTCTCCTTTCACATGGTGGGTGTATATTCAATTCCCAGGTGCAAAGCAGAGACATAATGGGGTAGATACACTTCACAATTGGTCTGAATTTCCTTTGGACTGCCTAGGAATTCTCTAGAAGGAACAGTTATATTCAAGGAAGGCACTATAGAGAAGGAGGCCATTCAGCCCATCAAGTATCTACTGACCACAATCCCACCCATAAATTCATACATTTACCCTGCTAATCCCCCTGACATTAAGGGGCAATTTAGCATGGCCAATCCACCTACCCTGCACATCTGTGGGAGGAAACCAAGTATCCAAAAGGAAACCAATACAGACACAGGCAGCCACCAAGGCCGGAATTGAACCTGCGTCCCTGCTACTGTTAGGCAACAGTGCTAACTACTGTGTCACCTAGTGCAAATTGGACCTTCCCACCTCATTCTTCCTCTCCATTTCAAAGTGACCAGAATTAGTGCTGATAAATGACTTTGCACTCACTTTGGACAAGTTGGAGCTCAGAAAATACTAACTAACTTTGTCAAGCAGTCACTGGATATTACACACAGGCCTGCTGGATACATTTACAGAAGATCCCTCAGCCTGCAGTTCTTAGAGTTCCCTCAGACCTCACTACCCCTATATTAAATGAGAGTAGCCTTCAATTCCAGATATAGTCACCACAGTTGGAATAGAACCTTTGCCCCTCCAGAGCATTAGGCAAGGCCTCAGCCTCTTTTAAGGTCAAACCAAATAAACAAACTCAAATTGCATCAGGACAAAGCAAAAAGGACAGTTCCCCAAAAGGAGCATCCATCCCCTACACATGGGGACACTGCTGTTCTGCAGAAATTAGCAGGTCGACAAGGTGTAAATAAAGCCCAGGAATTAAAATAGCTCTCTTTTCAATTATAAGAGCTAGCTGTAGAGGAACAGTGCTTTATAACACAAGACTAAAGTAAAACACAACAGGTCCCAACCAGGACAAGGCAATAATGGATCCAGTCAGGGGCCTGCTCAGTTATATAGGGCCAGTTTACGAGCTGCACCTGGTGAGTTAATTACCAATCCCCAGGGGGCTCATATCCAAAGACTTCTACAGGGAGGTCAATCAGTGATTCCCCATGCAAGTCCTGGGATTGATCACAATGGTGTCAGGAGGGTATGTCATTTGGTGGTGGGGATCATTGATAGCTGATACTCATTACAACACCCCGACAGGCCCAAACCTTGCTCCGGCAATCTCACCACTTAGTTTCCTCCTGTCTATGCAAGTTAATACAAGTTCAGGCACACTGAATGGGAGCTGACTCAAAGATAATGGGGACAAAGAAAGGGAAGGGAGCTGTAACAAGGAGAATGTGACAGGAGGAAATTGATTGAGAGCAGAACTCAGTGGCACACAGAGCATGAAGGCATTTGGAAATAAAACAGGTAAAGAGAAGATGATGCAGTATGGTCAATAATGTTTATTGCTCCCTGTTGGCAGATTTCACCGACACATCAATCAAAAGTATGAAGAGCAGTTCAAGGTTGAATAAGATAATGGACTATGGTATATAGTCCCCAGTGGCAGACACATTAAAGCAAGCTGTAACTCGCGTTATAGTGAATGCATCCCAAAGCTAATATTAGTTGAGTGGTTCCGTGTCCATGCATTTCCATAATCACCTTGGACGCTCTCCTGGAGAAGCTGCAGGTCCTATTATGCCTTGCTTAAGGTGGCCCAGGGATCTTCAGACTCTCTCATGATGCTTTTACAAGTCACTTTCTCACCAATAATCTCATGTTTCCTCGTTAAACTGGAGTTGAAAACCTTCAGCGCCTGAAAAGAGCAGTCAGTGACGGGGAATAATGAACATTGACCTTGCCAGCGATGCCCACGTCCAATGACGAATGAACGACAAAAATAAGCAGTGAACGCCTGTAAAAAAATGGGTGGAAAAAGAATATGCATTAATCATGTTTTATGTTGCACGGTAACATGCAACACATTTCCTTGTTCATTTAATATTGCATCATTTTAATTGCTGGGGCGGCACAGTGGCTCAGTGGTTAGCACTGCTGCCTCACAGCGCTGGGGATGTGGATTCGATTCCGGCTTGGTTCACTGTCTGTGCGGAGTTTGCACATTCTTCCCGTGTCTGCTTGGGTTTCCTCCCAAAATCTTAAAGGCATGCTGGTTAGGTGCATTGGGCATGTTAAATTCACCCTCAGTGTACCCGAACAGGTGCTGGACTGTGGCAACTAGGGGATTTTTGCAATAACTTAATTGCAGTGTGAATATAAGCCTACTTGTGGCACTAATAAATAAACTTAAAACTCATCGCATGATATTTTTATTGGCAAATGGCAATTATTGAATGGCACGTTCTTGTTACACCCTTTCTAATCAACTGATGTAACTGATTTTTGATTTGATTTTCTTGAATTTATTATTGCAACATGTATTAATATACAGTGAAAAGTATTGTTTCTTGCGCGCTATACAGAAAAAAATAATGTGCATAGAGAAGGAAACAAGAGTGCAGAATGTAGTGTTATAGTCAGAGCTAGGGTGTAGAGAAAGAACAGCTTAATGTAAGCCCATTCAAAAGTCTGACAGCAGCAGGGAAGAAGCTGTTCTTGAGTCAGTTGGTACATGATCTCAGACTTTTGTATCATTTTCCCAAAGAAAGCACTGGAAGAGAGAACGTCTGGGCCGCGTGGGGTCCTTAATTATGCTGGCTGCTTTGCCGAGAGCGTGGGAAGAGTCAATGGATGGGAGGCTGGTTTGCGTGAGAGATTGGGCTACACTCATACCTATTGTAGTTCCTTGTGGTCTTGGGCAGAACAGAAGCCATACCACGCTGTGATACAACCAGAAAGAATGCTTTCTATGGTGCATCTGTAAATGTTGGTGAGAGTTGTAGGTGACATGCCAAATTTCCTTCGAGCTCTGAGAAAGTAGAAGGAAGCTGTCATACCATACACACTAAAATCTATAAGCTGATTCATCCAGCAAAGCAACTGTGATTTGTAAATTTGTCTTTGTTTTGTAATCTGAACAAATCAATGGCAACTTTGGTGCTGCATAACTTTCCATTTTTATCTACGTTGAACCTAAGTGCTTTGGATTCTCAGGTCTAATAGCTGAAACAATCTTCAGAAAACTGCTCTTTACTCCATTATCTGCTCTCCAATTAATGCTTTCATGATGATTAACTTACATTTACAAGTTGGCCTTCTGCAATGCTCCAGTGAAGTCCAATGCAAGCTGGGACAACACCTGATTAGGCACATCACAACCCTCTGGACTCAACATTGAGTCAGCAACTGGAGACTGTGGATCTTCCCCCTCCAACTTTTTTATTAATTCATGGAACATGGGCATCGCAGGCTGGCCAACATTTATTGATGTGGAGATGCTGGCATTGGACTGGGGTAAACATAGTAAGATGTCTCACAACACCAGGTTAAAGTCCAACACGTTTATTTGGTAGCACAAGCCACTAGCTTTCAAAGCACTGCCCCTTCATCAGGTGAGTGGGAGTTCTATTCACAAACAGAACACATAAATACACAAACTCATTTTACAAAATAATGATTGGAATGTGAGCCTTTACAGGTAATCAAGTCTTAAAGGTACAGACAATGTGAGTGGAGAGAGCGTTAAGCACAGGTTAAAGAGATATGTATTGTCTCCAGATAGGACAGTTAGTGAGATTTTGCAAGTCTAGGCAAGTGGTGGGGGTTACAGATAGTGTGACATGAACCCAAGATCCCGGTTGAGGCCGTCCTCGTGTGCGTGGAACTTGGCTATCAGTCTCTGCTCAGTGACTCTGCATTGTCATGTGTCATGAAGGCTGCCTTGGAGAACACTTATCCGAAGATCAGAGATCAAATGCCCGTGACCACTGAATTATTCCCAACAGGAAGCGAACACTCTTGCCTGGTGACACATGTGACAATCACCAGGCAAGAGTGATTCCTCCCACAGTTCAAAAGACATGTTGACTAAGTTCATTGGCCATGCAAAATTCTCCCTCTGTACCCAAACAGGCACCAGAATGTGGTGACTAGAGATTTTTCACAGTAACTTCATTGCAGTGTGAACGTAAGCCTACATGTGACACTAATAAATAAACTTGAAACTTATTGCATGATCTTTTTATTGGCAAATGGCAATTATTGAATGGTGCCTTCCCAGGTTGATAGGGTTGTTAAGAAGGTGTACGGTGTGTGAGCTTTTATTGGTAGAGGGATTGAGTTTTGGAGCCGTGAGATCACGTTGCAGCTGTACAAAACTCTGGTGCGGCCACACTTGGAGTATTGCGTACAGTTCTGGTCGCCGCATTATAAGAAAGATGTGGAAGCATTGGAAAGGGTGCAGAGGAGATTTACCAGGATGTTGCCTGGTGTAGTGGGAAGGTCTTGTGAGGAAAGACTGAGGGACTTGAGATTGTTTTCGTTAAAGAGAAGAAGGTTAAGAGGTGACTTAATTGAGGCATACAAGATGATCAGAGGATGATAGGGTGGACAGTGAGAGCCCTTTTCCTCGGATGGTGATGGCTAACACAAGGGGACGTAGCTTTAGATTGAATGGTGATAAATATAGGACAGATGTCAGAGGGAGGTTCTTTACTCAGAGGGTAGTAAGGGCATGGAATGCCCTGCCTGCAGCAGTAGTGGACTCGCCAACTTTAAGGGCATTCAAATGGTCATTGGATAGACATATGGATAATATTAGAACATAGAACATAGAACACTACAGCGCAGAACAGGCCCTTCGGCCCACGATGTTGCGCTGGCCAGTTAAAAAACAATGACCCTCTAACCTAAACCAAACCCTTTCCATCCATAAACCTATCCACGGATCTCTTAAACGCCCCCAAACTAGGTGCGTTTACAACTGCAACAGGCAGGGCATTCCAATCCCTCACCACCCTCTGGGTAAAGAACCTACCCCTGACATCCGTCCTATAACTGCCACCCCTTAATTTAAAGCTATGCCCCCTCGTGCTAGCTTTCTCCATCCGAGGAAAAAGGCTATCACTGTCCACCCTATCTAAACCTCTAATCATCTTACATGTTTCAATAAGGTCCCCACGTAGCCGCCTTCTTTCTAACGAAAACAACCTCAAATCCCTCAGTCTCTATATTGGAATAGTTTAGGTTAGAGGGTCATTAGATTGGTTCCACTGGTCGGCGCAACATCAAGGGCCGAAGGGCCTGTACTGCGCTGTAATGGTCTATGTTCTACGTTCTTGTTTCGCCCTTTGTAATCAACTGAAGTAACTGATTTTTGATTTGGTTTGATTCAATTTATTATTGTCACATGTATTAATATATAGTGAAAAGTATTCTTTCTTGCATGCTATACAGACAAAGCATACTGTTCATAGAGAAGGAAACGTGAGAGTGCAGAATGTAGAGTTACAATCGTAGCTAAGATGTAGAGAAAGATTAACTTAATACAAGGTAAGTCTATTCGAAAGTCTGGCAGCAGCAGGGGAGAAGCTGTTCCTGATTCAGTTGGTATGTGTTCTCAGACTTTTGTATCTTTTTCCCAAAGGAAGAAGTGGAAGACAGAATGTCCAGGGTGTGTGGGGTCCTTAAATATGCTGGCTGCTTTGCTGAGGCAGTGGGAAATGCGGACAGAGTCAATGGATGGGAGGTTGATTTGCATGATGGATTGGGCATCATTCATGACTTTTTGTAGTTCCTTGTGGTCTTGGGCAGAGCGGGAACCATACTAAGTTGTGATACAACCAGAAAGAATGCTTTCTATGGTGCATCTGTAAAAGTTGATGAGACTTGTAGCTGACATGCCAAATTTCCTTAGTCTTCTGAGAAGGTAGGAGGAAGCTGCCATACCATACACACTAAAATCTATAAGCTGATTCATCCAGCACAGCAACTGTGATTTGTAAATTTGTCTTTGTTTTGTAATCTGAGCAAATCAATGGCAATCTTGGTGCTGCATCACTTTCTATTTTTATCTACGATGAACCTAAGTGCTTTGGGTTCTCAGGTCCAATAACTAAAACAATCTTCAGAAAACTGCTCTTTACTCCATGGATCTGCTCTCCGATTAGTGCTTTCATGATGATTAATTTACGTTTACAAGTTGGCCTTCTGCAATGCTCCAGTGAAGTCCAATGCAAGCTGGGACAACACCTGATTAGGCACATCACAACCCTCTGGGCTCAACATTGAGTCAGCAACTGGAGACTGTGGATCTTCCCCCTCCAACTTTTCTTGAATTCATTCATGCAACATGAGCATCGCTGGTCAGCTGGCCAGCATTTATTGCCCATCCCTAATTGCCTGAGGGGACTTGAGAGTCAACTACGTTGTTGTTGCTCTGGAGTCACATGTAGGCCACACCAGGTAAGGATGGTAAATTTCCTTCCCTAAAGGACATCAGTGAACCAGCTGGGTTTTTCTGACAATCGACAATGTTTTCTTGGTCATCACTTAATTCTTAATTCCAGCTTTTTTTTATTGAATTTAAATCCCACCATCTGCCATGGTGGGATTCAAACTCGAGTCCCTAGAACATCAGCTGAGTTTTTGGATTAATAGTCTAGCACTAAACCATCAGCTTTCCATTTAACCCTTGTATTTTTTTTATTTCCTTGGTTTGTCCTAATGCTAATACCCTCCCTCACAGAGCAATCTGTCACTTGTTCTTCAGTTTTGCTTTCTCTGAGGACTGTTTTCTCCATGCCTGCATGGGTCCGAGTGCTCCAGTTTTTTCCCCACAGCTCAAAAGACATGCTGGTTAGGTGCATTAGCCATGCTAAATTCTCCTTCAATGTACCTGAGCAGGCACCAGAATATAGTGACTAAATATTTTTCACAGTAATTTCATTGCAGTGTGAATGTGACGCTAACAAATAAACTTGAAACTCATAGCATGATCTTTTTATTGGCAAATGGCAATTATTGAATGGCACCTTCTTGTTTCACCCTTTGTAATCAATTTAAAGTAACTGATTTTTGATTTGATTCAATTTATTATTGTCACATGTATTAATATACAGTGAAAGGTATGGTTTTTTGCGGGCTATACAGACAAAACATTCTGTTCGTAGAGAAGCAAATGATAAACTGCATACTGTAGTGTTACAGTCATAGCTAGGGTGTACAGAAAGATTAACTTAATGTAAGGTAAGTCCATTCAAAAGTCTGAGCAGCAGCAGCAGGGAAGAAGCTGTTTTCGAGTCAGTTGGTATGTGTTCTCAGACTTTTGTATCTTTTTCCCGTAGGAAGAAGTGAAAGAGAAAATGTCTGGGGTGTGTGGGGTCCTTAATTATGCTGGTTGCTTTGCCAAGGCAGCGGGAAGTGTAGACAGAGTCAATAGATGGGAGGCTGGTTTGTCTGATGTACTGGGCTACATTCATAATCTTTTGTCATTCCTTGCAGCCTTGGGCAGGGTAGGAGCCATGCTAAGCTGTGATACAACCAGAAAGAATGCTTTCTATGGTGCATCTGTATAACTTGGCGAGAGTTGTAGCTGACATGCCAAATTTCCTCAGACTTCTGAGAAAGTAGAAGGAAGCTGCCATACCATACACGCTATAACCTATAAGCCATTCAGCAGTAGGCGGGAAGGTGCTGGGCTAGGATCTAGAATGCATTGCCTGAAAGTGTGGTGGGGGTAGGGGTCTGATCAAAGCATTCAAGATGGAAATATTATCTAAAATGGAAGAATGTGTAGGACTATGGGGAGAAGGCAGGAGAGTGGGTACTTGTACAATGCACTTTTTGAATTGCTCCTTCAGAGAGACAGCACAGATATGACAGGCCGAATGGTCATCTCCTATGCTTTACCATTCTACAGTTCTAAGTAATTCTCTGGCTATCATTAGGTAGACAAGGATAGAAGCAGCTAAGATCAGTCTCACCCAACTCGACGACAATGGAGGGATGCTGGAGGAAGACTGGGGTGTTGTGTATCGTCTGGGTGTCCTGTCAAGGGTTGCAAATAGGTTGACAAGGGACAGAGAGGTTAAGCTTACTTTTATCACAGACATAGAAGGCGGAATTCTCCCCCAAAAATAAAGTGTTGAGTTCACGGGAAAACTGGAGTAACTCACGTTGGTTCTTTCAGTGGGAGTTCAGACTAGAATCTCCCACACTCTGCGCACTGCAGAAGTCACCAGCATGAGTATCATTAGATTCCAGGGACAGGGCCTATTCCCCCGTGGAGGCTGAAACCAATGGCCTTCTGTGCATGCGCAGTGGCCCCGAATTATCAGCCTCTCATTTGCTAGCCATCTCGATTGCTGGCCAGCCCGGGACTCCCGCAGTGCTGCCCCTCCAACAGCCCAATCGTAGCCCCCCTGACCATTCCCAGGCCAGCCTTGACACCCCCCCCACCCCCGCCTCCACTCCCTAGTTCTGTACTGTCCTGATTTCTAACACCCCCACCTCCCCATTCCCCCACCGCAGTGCCAACACTCTGGCAGAGTCAGAGAGGCTAGCAGACCTGGAGAGTTCAGTCCCAGGCCTGCTAGTATCGTTTAAAAGCTATTTAAAATATTTATTTAAAAGATTTCTGGCCTGGAGCAGACGTCATTGGAAATGCGGAGCTGGAAGATGCAAGCGGGGCACGAATGCTTGCGCAAACTCTGTGAATTGGCCACCGCGGGATTCTGCTGGCCCACTGCGCTAAAAAATTAGCACAGCAGGATGCAAGAACTGTGGCCAGAATATCATTCCCAAATTGATGTTCCTTTGCAGTGGCGAAGTAGAAACCTGAATATAAAGATTTAATCAGTCAGCAATATGACCACGCAAAAGGTGGATTATGGGAAGACAGACAAACTCAACTGAAATCCATATATAATTGTATTTTTTAGTCTTTGTAATTCAAAGGAATTTGCTTTGTATTACACGGTCACATCAGTTCACAAATGCAGGGTCTTAGCAATAATGTCCTGACTGCCAAAGTATTAGGACCCACATTATCAATGCTGCAGAGCAGATGAATTTAAAACCAATTCTGAGTCCAACGAGGTGCAGGGAGGCTTAAATTGCAACAAAGGCAAGAGAGAGAGAGATGGAGCAAATTGATTTACTTAGTCACCACTTATCAATCAATAATATGTGACCGCATTTGAAGAGCAGAAGTAGTTAAAAATAGTATCAAATTAAAAGAGAAAGCATATAATTCCACAAAAATAGGTGGCAGGTCAGGAGATTGGACAGGATATAAAGAATAGCAAAGAGTGACTAAAAATCAATGAGGAAGAAATTAGAGTATAAGAGAAAGAACGCTGGAAATGTAAAATCAGATACAACTTTCCTCCAGTATTTTTGAAGGAGAAGTTTTCAAAGTTTATTTATTAGTGTCACAAGTAGGTTTACCTTAACACTGCAATGAAGTTACTGTAAAAATCCCCTAGTTGCCACACTCCAGCACCTGCTCGAGTACACTGAGGTGGCTAATGCACCTAACCAGCACATCTTTCGGACCGTGGAAGGAAACTGGAGCACCCAAAGGAAATCCCACGCAGACATGGGTAGAATGCACAGACTCCTCACAGATAGTGACCCAAGCTGGGAATCAAACCCAGGTCTCTGAGTATGGGAGAATTATTGGAACTAAAAGACGACAATTCCCTGAATCTTGACAAATGTCATCCTTGGATCTTAAAAGAAACAGCTGCTGAAATATTGGTTTTAATTTTCCAAGATTCCTCTAGATTCTGGAAAGGTCCCATCGGATTGGAAAATAGCAAATGTGACTCGTCTATTCAAGAAAGGAAGAAGACAGAAAGCAGGAAACTAAAGGGCAGTTAGATTAAAAACTCACAGAATCATAGAAACCCTACAGCACAAAAGGAGGCCATTCGGCCCATCAAGTCCGTACTGGCAATAATCCCACTCAGACCTTATCCCGTCAACCGGGCTCTATTAATCCCTCCAACCTACGCATTCCGAGACACAAAGGGGCAATTTAGCATGGCCAGTGTAGCCAATCTGCACATCTTTGGACTGAACCGGGACACCCAGAGGAAACCCACACAGACACGAGGAGAGCATGCAAATTCCACACAGACAGTGGCTTAAGCCAGGAATCGAACCCAGGTTGTCACTGGAGCTATGAGGCGGCAGTGCTAACTACTGTGCCACCGTGCTGCCTACGGTAGAGAGATCACTGGAATCTATTACTGAGGATGTTACAGCAGGGCACTTAGCAAATCTCAATCTAATCAACATGGTCTGTGACAGGGAAAGCACGTCGGACAAACTCGTGGAGTTGTTTGAGGAAGCAACAAACAATTTGGATAAAGGACGTGTGATGCTTAGATTATCAGAAGGTACAAGGTGCCACATCAAAGATTACTGCACAAAACAAGAACATATGGTATGAGGTAACATATTAGAATGAGTAGAGGATTAGTTAACACACAGGAAGTGGAGACTAGGTAGAAATGGGTCTTTTTCAGATTGGCAAACTGTGATCTGCACTGGGACCTCAACTATTTACAATTGATATCAATGATGTGAAGAAAGGGACTGAATATATGGCAGTTAAATTTGATGACATACAGATGCATAGAACATAAGAGCAGGACTAGGACATTTGACACTTTGAGCATGCGTTGCCCTTCAATATCATCATGATTTCACTGCTGTACTCCCACATTCTCCTCATGCTTCTTCATGCCATCACAGTCTAGAAATCTATTCAATTCCTTCTTAAGAATAGTCAATGACTCGCTCTCTTTCTGTGGTAGACAATGCCACAGGTTTGCCACCCTCTGAGTGAAGGACTCTTTCCTCATCTCAGCCTTAAATGGCCTGCCTTCTATCCTGAAATTATGACTCATTGTTCTAAACCCTGTCTCCCCCCCACCACCCTGAGCCACTTACCCTTGCGTCCAGTTTATTCAGTTCTGTCAGAACTTTATATGTTTCAATTAAATCCCCTCTCACATTTCTAATTTTCAGTGAAGATGGACCTGGTCGACCCAATCTCTTTTCATGCGGCGACCTGCCATCCCAGGAATCAATCTGGTGAACCTTCACTGCACTTCCTTTAAGGGAAGTATATCCTTCCTTTGATTCGGAGACCAAAACTGCACGCAATTTGCCAGGTGTGGTCTTGCCAAGGCCCTATACAGCTGCTGTAGGACTTCCTTATTCCTGTACCCAAGTCCTCTTCCAATGAACGCCAACATACCATCTGCCTTCCCAACTGCTTTGACACAAAGAAGTTGTGAAGAGAACGTAATGGGTGGAATTTTCCATTTTCACGTCTTACTGCTGACTCAGGTGAGATATGATATGGAGATGCCGGCGTTGGACTGGGGTAAACATAGTAAGAAGTCTCACAACACCAGGTTAAAGTCCAACAGGTTTATTTGATGGTAAAAGCCACAAGCTTTTGGAACGCTGTTCCCACTCACCTGATGAAGGAATGGCGTTCCGAAAGCTTGTGGCATTTACGATCAAATAAACCTATTGGACTTTAACCTGGTGTTGTGAGACTTCCTCAGGTGAGGCAGGCAGTGTGCAACATGTTGGCTGCATGGACAACTTTCCTTGCCATATTTTCCAGAAGAAAAATGCATCAAGCTGGCAATGTCAGTCCAGAGATTGAGGGGGCAATTTTTAAAGGGCATCCTGATCTCCAGCATGGAAGATTAACACACAGAAGACCCCAAGGACATTAGGAACATCCAAATGCACACTGGGAACATCACCATGGACACAGTGAAGGCCAACCCACACCCCCCCCCCCCCCCCCACTCCATAGAGTTCCTCAGAGGATGTTCCCTGGCACTGTCTTTTGGCACTGCCCTCTGACATTGCCCCAGACACTGGTCTATGTCAGTACCCCCTGGCACTTCCCCCAGCCCTGTCCTTTGATGCTGTCCCTTGGCACTGCCTGAGGGCACTGTCAGGGCGCTGCCCAGACATGTAACTCCTCCCCACCCCGGAGAGGCTGTATCCACCTGTGCACCCTGGCATAGTTTCTTTGCCTGGTTCTTGCTGCTCCAGACTTGCGGTAAACCTTACCAAGGGGAGAACTCCCAACATCTGGGAGGGTGGGGGGTTTGGGTGGGGGGGTGGGGTGGGGATCAATATAACAGGAGAGCCCACTAAGTTGTACATGAAGTTGTACAAGACATTGGTAAGGCCACACTTGAAATACTGTGTACAGTTCTGGTCACCTTATTATAGAAAGGATATTACTAAACTAGAAAGAGTGCAGAAAAGTTTTATTAGGATGCCACGAGGACTTGATGGTTTGAGTTATAAGGAGAGTCTGGATAAACTGGGACTTTTTCCCCTGGAGTGTAGGAGGCTGAGAGGTGATCTTATAGAGGTTTATAAAATAATGAGGGGCATTGATCAGCTAGATAGTCAATATCTTTTCCCAAAGTTAGGGGAGTCTAAAACTAGAGAGCATAGGTTTAAGGGTGAGAGGGGAGAGATATAAAAGGGTCCAGAGGGGCAATCTTTTCACAGAGAGGGTGGTGAGTGTCTGGAATAAGCTACCAGAGGTAGTTGTAGAGACAGAAACAATTTTGTTTTTAAAAAGCACTTTTTACAGTTACATGGGTAAGATGGGTATAGATGGATTTATGCCAAGTGTGGGCAATTCTGATTAGCTTCAGGGTTTTAAAAAGAAGCATGGCATGGACAAGTTGGGCCAAAGGGCCTGTTTCCACACTGTAAACATCTATGACTCTATAATGAGATTTAAATGCCTTTATGTAAGGTTCCTGACTGGCCTGAATAGGAACCTCATTACATCAATGCGGAGGGGGTGCAATTGGGTGGTGAGATCTTGATTTTCCCTCTTGCGTGACTTTGCACCTTCATCACCAGTTGCACCTGCCCCAAGCATAAGCATCTCGGCCAATGGGTCTGCAAAAGGACATGGGTAGGTTAGTGTTCGGGCAAGAAATTAGCAGTTGGAATACAATGTGAGAAAATGTGAAGTAGTCCTCTTCAGTAGGAAGAATAGAAAGATTGCACGTTAGTTAAAGGAAGACAGATTGCAGAAATCAGGTACTGACGGATCTGGGTGTTTGGTATATGAATCGGGATAAGTAAGTGTGTTGGCACAGCAAGTGATTAGGAGAGCAAATATAATGTTTTAATTTATTGCATTGGGAATGGAATATAAATGTAGAGACATTTTACTGCAGTTCTCTAAGTGAATGGTGAGACCACATCTAGACTGCTTTGTAGCTTTGCTCTATTTATTTAAGAAAGGTTATCAATGTGTTAGAAGCAGTCCAGAGAAGGTTCATTCGCCTGAGATGGGGTTATCATACGAGGAAAGTTTGGACAGGTTGGGCCTGTATCTGTTGGAGGTTAGAAGCTTATGAAGTGACTTTATTGAAACATGTAAGATTCTGAGGGGACTCAACAACGTGGATGCTGAAAGGACTTTTCCCTTTGTGAGAGAGACTAGAGCTAAGCTCCACAGTTTTAAAAAAAGGGGTCCCCCACTTAAATCGGGGAAGAGAAAAATAATTTTCTCTGAGAGTCATGAACATTTGCAACTCTCTTCCCCAGGGAGTGGTGAAGGAAGGGTCAATTCATATTTTTAAGAATGAGGCGGATAGATTTCTTGACTAAGAAGTGAGTCAAGGGGTACGGGGGACAGGCAGAGCCACAATCAGATTAACCATGCTCTTATTAAATGACTCACTGGGCCGAATGCTCTTACTTATTACGTTTCACCCATGCCCCATCCCCGTAACCCCATGAATTTACTCTAGCTAACCCCCCTGACACTAAGGGGCAATTTAACATGGCAAATCCACCTAACCCCCATACCTATGGAGTGTGGAAGGAAACCGGAGCACCCAGTGGAAATGCACGCAGAACGGGGAGAAGGTGCAGACACCGCACAGACAGTCATCCAAGCCTGGAATCAAACCCGGATCCCTGGCGCTGTGAGGCAGCAATGCTAACCACTGTGCCACCATGCCAGCCCAGCATTGTACAGCAGTGTGCCTTTTTAAGAAGGCTAGACTTCCTTTCAGCCGCAAAGATATTCTACAGTTCATTTGTTGGAGGGTAAACTTTATTACTTAACATATAAATGTCTGCATTATCCTGGCAAAGTCACCCAATCCAACGTAATCCAACTTGAATTATCTTAATAATGAGCTCATGTTCCAAACATTCAGAAGTGTCATACAGAATCAGCCTACTGTATCCAAGGCCTTCCTTTAAATTAATTAGGTCATCGCCAATTGAATTGGGCTTGTCACTTGACTGTTCTACTGTGCACCCTCTAAAACACTTTTAATCTGGATCGACATTGAGCTCTATCAGAGAGCCGGTTCCTTTTGGGACTCTGTTCTTTAATATTGATTTTTCTGGCCTTTGCAATATCCCTTATTCTCTAACAGGTACTAAGGTATCTTTCCATCTTCATTATAAAATATGGAAGTTTAATTTTAGATGAGAAAATGGAAAGAGCTTGGCTATTTGCTGCACATTCTAATCTATCAGTTTTGCTATGAATCTCTCAAATTCTTTTTTTTGATCCCAACTGGCTTGCACACTTTGGCATCGCTGGAATATTAATCAATGCTCAAATCCTGCTCTCTAAATTGAATCATGCAGCACAGAAGGAGGCCATTCAGTCCACCATGCCTGTGTTGGAAAGTCAACAGTCTTCCCTCAGACAATCATTCTGGTGTCAATGAAGGGTGGGATTTTCTGCCCACCAGTGGAATCTTCCAGTCCCGCTGAAGGCAAATCCAACCCCCCTCCCTCCACTGTGGTGGGTTCCATGGCGATACAGAAGGTGAGCAACGACAAATGGCCATTGGCTTTGGAAGAATCCAAAGATCCTGCCAGCAGCCAAGGGCAATTATCCTCTGCCATTGCAAAGCCCGCTGGGGGAGCTTGGGAGGGTGAATGGGGTGGAGAAGGTCGGAAAATCCCAACCCAAGTAAATGCTGAAGTTAAAAGCAAAATATTGTGGATCATAGAATCCCCACAGTGCAGAAAGAGGCCATTTAGCCCATGGAGTTTGCACTGACCACAATCCCACCCTATTCCCGCAATCCCTGCAAATCCCCTGACACTCGGGTCAATTTAGCACGGCCAATCAACATGACCCGCTCATCTTTGGACTGTGGGAAGAAACCGGAGTACCTGGAGGAAACCCCACGCAGATGTGGGGAGAATGTGTAAACTCCACACAGTCAGTGACCCGAGGCTGGAATTGAGCCCGGGTCCCTGGCACGGTGAGGCAGCAGTGCTAACCACTGTGCCAACTTTGCCGCCCATGCTGGAGAACTGAAATGACAGGTCTGGCAGGATCTTCGGAAAGAGAGAAGGACAAAGTTAACGGATGGGAATTTTGGACCAGAAATTCCTGCCCAAAGTCAACAGACCTTCTTCTGGTGCATTGAACCTCCCCCCTTGCTCAGGACGCTTTCTGCGATGGTCAGGGTTGGAAAACCTGAAGAACCAGTTCCATGGAAGAATTGGGTTGGACTGGGAAGGCTAGCTCTGTTTCTCTTGCCGCAGATGAGCAATTGCTGGCTTCATGTTGAAGACTTTATTTCCAAACTGCTGTATGTTGTCAATACTTGCATTCAAAACATTTAAGAATGTATGATTAAAAGGCAATGGATGAGACCTTCTAGTCTTTTCCATCTGTGGGATCCTCCAGTCCTGCCAAAGGCACCCCCCATCATGTGGTGGGTTACCCACTGATGGGATGGGCAAGCCTCACAAATTGCCGTGGGCATCAGTGGGACTGGAAGATCCCACAGGCGGCCAATGTCGAGGCACTTCCACCACTGGAAAATGTGCTCGGAGGGGCTGGAAAATCCAACATAATGTTCCAAACATTATTTGTGGTACAGTTCATTTATGCAAGGCACCAATGTAGCTATTTGACATGAGCCTGGGGTTTTTTTTAACATCATCTGCCTGACAGAATCCAAACAGTACAAGAAATTAAAGCGTGGGGCAACAGGTCCATGAGATTCACTGCAGAAATGAGGGATTTGTCTTATGATGAGAGATTGAGCAGTTTAGGCCTATACTCTCGAGAGTTTAGAAGAATGAGAGAAGATCTCATTGAGGTATGTAAGATAATGAAGGAGATTGGCAAAGTAGACATGGAGAGGGTCTTTCCTCTTGTGGGGTAATCCAGAATGAGAGGTCCTAAGTTTAGGAATAGTGGTAGCAGATTTAAAATAGGGAGGAGGAGAAATAACTTTTCTCAAAGGGTGGTGAATCTCCAACAAGACATCAAACCATCACCCCTTGATATTCAATGGCATTACCATCTCTGAGTATGTCACAATCAACATTGTGTAGGTTGCCATTGACCAGAAATGGAATTGGGCTAACCATATTAATCCTGTGGCTACCACACCAGGTCAAAGGCTAGGAATCCTGCGGTGAGTAACTCACTTCCTAACAGCCCAAAACCTGTCCAGTATTTACAAGGCACTTGTCAGGAGTGTAATGGAATACTCTCTGCTTGCCTGGATGGGTGCAGCTCCAGCAACACTCAGGAGGATTGACACCATCCAGGACAGAGCAGTCCACTTGATTGCTACCCCTTCCACAAACATTCACTCCCTCCACAACCGATGAATATTGGCAGAAGTCTGTACCATCTACAAGATGCACCTTCCACAACCACAACCATTATCATCTAGAATCATGAAACCCCTATAGTACAGATGGAGACCATTCAGCCCATTGAGTCTGCACCAACAACAATCCCACCCCAGCCCTGACCCCTTAACCCCATTATTTGCCCTTCTAATCCCCCTGACACTGAGAGGCAATTTAATGGCCAATCAACCTAACCGGCATATCTTTGGATAGAAGGGCAAGAGCAGCAGATACCTGGGAACCCCAGAGCTTCCCCTCCAAGCCACTCACCATTCTAATTCTGAACTATATCGTTGTCGTTTCTCTGGGTCAAAATCCTGAAATTTGCTCTCTAACAGACATGTGGGTGTACCGGCACCTCAGAGACTGCAGCAATACTAGAAGGCAGCTCACCGCCACCTTCTGAAAGACAATTAGGGACAGGCAATATATGTTGGCCTTGCCAGTAAAGATGACATCCTTTAAATGAGTCTGAAAAAAAATACATTGGGAGCCCGGCCCGCTGCTCTGCAGGAAAAAAACAGGATTCGCGACCAGGGTCCAGCTGGGCACAATCTTCCCGGTCTACTTTTTACAATGGAATTAGCCTTACACTGGGGAACAGTGTGAGGCTGATTACCAATATACAGAAGCTGCTCTGCATCTCTTTAACAAGCAATTGTCTGGGGCTCGCTGAAGATTCCTGCCACCAGAGGGGGGCTGGGGAGTGGGGTGTGGGGCAAAGGGGAGGTAGGGGGTAGGGGGTGGGGGTGGGCAGGGATTAAAGGCCAGCCACCAGGGAAGGGTTGGGGTGGGGGGATCTGGACCAGCGATGTTGGGGATAGGCAGGGGGTGTGGGGAAGGCCGGCGATGGGATTGGAGGGAAAGCATTTGTCAACCAATCACCCAGGGTACCGGGAGATCAGCACATGCGCACTGGCCCCCTCGGCACTCTGACGCCAGCCTCTCGGGCGGGATTAGCTCCCCCCACAAAACCTCTCCCGCCAAGCCCCCTCAAATCCCCCCAACCCCCTCCAAACAGTCCCCCCCCTCCACCCTTCTTCCCTCACCACTGTTGTAAATCGCCTGACGGACTCTGTAATGCACAGAGTGCCGGAAATTAATTTCACTAATCTCGCCCAAAAAAACGGGCAGGAAATCTCCCATGTTCCCGCGTGTTGGGCCCTTAGTTTCTTTTTGGAAAAATCGCACCCAAGCAATATCACTTTTGCTATCATTGGGAATTTGCTATGCACAAATTAGTTGCCACGTTTCTCCACTTAACCCACTGCCTATGTTTGTAAAAGCACTTTGTGAGTTGTGACGCAGAAGACACTGTAATTGTAAGTTCTATCTTTTTAAGTGTATCAGCAAGACCTCAGGATAAATTAGTCATACCTGTGAGGCTCACTGGGTGAATGTAAATTTCATTCCAATTCATAGTTCAGATTTCCCTTGAGAAGTAAAATCCACGAAGAGTTTCCCAGTGCAAATTCAGTCTAAACATCCAACAAAGCTGATCTGATCATGATTTGTGATTAAAGGCTTTAAACTATTGCAGAGAATGTTAATCAGCAAATGTTCAAAGTTCACCAGGTTTCTTAAGTGCTATTGTGCCTTGCTAATGTACAATTTAAATAACATCAGGAACAAAATCCTCTTCCCTGCTAATTTCTCGATCAATCAGTCTGGCTCAGTGCTGCAGGCATTTTGTCTCCGATAGTAACTTTTGGATTTGCTTAGAGAAAAACAGCTTTAATTTCAAGTCACTTATTTTCAAGACTATTGGGAGGAGGGAGGGGAGATTCTTCCGATTTTCCACATCCGTGTTTGATCAGTGAAGGGGGGAGGGGGGGGCCAAATCTCATTTCATGCTGATTTAAAGTTGTGACGTACTGGTCCCTGCCAGTCCACTGCCAGTGACGTGACGGGGAACCAGACATTGAATAAATTACAATGAGTTTACATCTAATCATCAAGCCTCGACATCTGACAATCCCACCACCGTTACATAACCCATTCAGACTGGCATGAGGACACACCCATGTGAATCATGACCGGTCTCCCAAGGCAGAGCCCGCCAGAGGAGTTCAAGTGACTGCATCGCTCGGGAGGGGGCGGTCATGCATGGGCACCATCTCTAAGTACTGACCCGAGCGTTACA
Source organism: Carcharhinus amblyrhynchos (assembly GCF_965287045.1). Taxonomy (NCBI): domain Eukaryota; kingdom Metazoa; phylum Chordata; class Chondrichthyes; order Carcharhiniformes; family Carcharhinidae; genus Carcharhinus; species Carcharhinus amblyrhynchos. Next base: position 10,398,321 of record NC_137328.1, read on the forward strand.
TCATTGGACCCCCCCCCCCCACCAATTCTTTTTGACTCATCGCAGAACACGGCAGTGGGGAAAGCTGCTGGCAGCTTCCATGTCCTTTCTCCACACTCACTGCACCATTCCATCGGAAAATTGGAAATTCTCACCCTTTGTAAGCTGAGGCCGGAATTTCATCATTCCGCCCAACACAGGAATTGTAGCAAGTGAGGGGAGTGGGGGCGATGGCAGACCACGGAAAGGTCCATTGATCTTGGGTGGGATTTTCCGGTTTTGGGGCAAGCGTGTCTGGAAAATCCTGCCCTGTAGAGTCATGGGGACGGACTTTCAACATGGAGGCTGGAATAGGAAATCAGGAAGTTTCCTGACATCACAATCCCACCTTTGGTCCCGGATTGCCAGCAGGTGGGATTCTTGTCTTTTAGTGGACAGGAAGGTCTGGGGTCAGGGCTGTTCATGATGTGGAGATGCCAGTGTTAGACTGGGGTAAACACATTGAGAAGTCTCACAACACCAGGTTAAAGGCCAACAGGTTTACTGTTGGACTTTAACCTGGTGTTGTGAGACTTCTTACTGTGTTGGGGCTGTCGCCAGAAGGAGCAGGTCCAAAGCAGACACCGAGGCAAGCTGATGTTGAAGTGGTCAGCTTCAAAGATCCACCTAAATCATGTTGACAGAGACTCTGACCCAGTTCTTCAGATACCATCAGCCACTTAATCCCCCTATCCCTTCCAGCTGCAACTTTAACTTCCCTCATCCTGTCCCCAACTCCCTTCTCCCACCCAAGCTCTGCGATATTCCCTAATCTTTTATTCAATCGTGGGACATGGGCGTCACTGGCTGGCCAACATTTATTGCCCATCTCTAGTTTCCCTTGCAGAGCAGTTGCGAGTCAACCACATTGTTGTGGCTCGGGAGTCACACATAGACCAGACTAGGTCAGGATGGCAGATTTCCTTCCCCTAAAGGACATTAGTGAACTAGATGGGTTTTTTCTGACAATTGACAATGGTTTCATAGTCATCAGTTGATTCTTAATTCCGGATTTTCTTTTATTAAATTCAAATTCTACCAGCTGCCGAACCCAGGGCCCCAGGACATTAGCTGTGTTTCTGGATTAATATTCTAGCGATAACACTACTAAGCCCTCTTATCCCTAATCCTCTCACCCCATATCCACTTCATAAGCAGGACACAGAAATCCTTTAATAGAATTTGGGAGTCTTTCGGGAGCATTTGGAAAAGCTCATAAATCTGTCAAAGCCTTAAAATTCACAATACCCTGTACAGCAGTGTCAATAAACCCTCCATTTCAGAGTCCATGGTTGGGATTTACTGTGCAAATCACCATGTGTTTCACAAAGATGAGAGGTGGCCACCAGCGGCCAGTGTGCGGGGTTGTCAAAGGGATTTCCTGTTGGATGCACTGGCAGCACAGCTGCTACGTCAGTGGACCCAGAACTGGGGTGAACCCCCATTATGTTCCGGCCCATTAGTTCCTTTGAAGGTAGAATCATAGAATCACTACAGTGCATAAGGAGGCCATTCAGCCCATTGAGTCAACTGCAATTTTCCAAAAGAGCATCTCACAGAGGCCATACCCGTGCCCTATCCCCATGCGTTTTGTCCATTAATCCTCCTAATCTACACATCTATGGACACTAAGGGGCAATTTAGCATGGCCACCGAACCTGCACATCTTTGGACTATGGGAGGAAACTGGAACACCTGAAAGAAATAGACACAGGCAGACGATGCAAATCTACTATAAGTAAGTCCCTTACTACACTCCTTATACACCTACAACTGCAAGGCCAAATTCGCCTCCAACTCAATTTCCAAGTTTGCTGATGATACAACTGTAGTGAGTCGGATCTCAAACAATGATGAGATGGAGTATAGGAACAAGATAGAGAATCTGGTGAACTGGTGCACTGACAATAATCTCTCCCTCAATGTCAACAAAATGAAGGAAGCTTAGTGGAGAACATGCCCCTGTCTACATCAATGGGGACAAAGTAGAAATGGTCGAAAGCTTCAAGGTTTAGATGCCCTGCTCACTAACAACCTGTCCTGGTCCTCCCATGCCAACATTATAGTTAAAAAAGCCCACCAATGGCTCTAATTTCTCAGAAGGCTAAGGAAATTTGGCATGTCAGCTACAACTCTCATTAACTTTTACAGATGCACCATAGAAAGCATTCTTTCTGTTTGTATCACAGCTTGGTATGGCTCCTGCTCTGCCCAAGACCGCAAGAAACTACAGAAGGTTGTGAACGTAGCCCAATCCATCACGCAAACCAGCCTCCCATCCATCAGCTCTGTCTACACTTCCCACTGCCTTGGAAGAACAGCCAGCATAATTAAGGACCCCACGCACCCTGGACATACTTTCTTCCACCTTCTTCCATCGGGAAAAAGATGCAAAAGTTTGAGGTTACGTACCGACTCAAGAACAGCTTCTTCCCTGCTGTCATCAGACTTTTGGATGATTTACCTCGCATTAACTTAATCATTCTCTGCATCCTAGCTATGACTTGTAATTCTGTACTCTCTCCTTTCCTTCTCTATGAATGGTATGCTTTGTATAACGTGCGAGGAACAATACATTTCACTGTATACAAATGCATGTGGCAATAATAATTCAAATCAAACTCTACACAAACATTCACCCAAAGCTGGAATTGAACCTGGGTCACTCGTACTGTGAGGCGGAAATGCTAACCACTGTGCCTCCATGTAGCCATGAAGCCAAACTGTTGTATTCTGTAAAGAATGACTGAAAGCCAGGGAAAGAGTTTAAATAATTATCTCTCGATGTCACACTTGGTTAGCTTTTCAACATTGTACAATGAAGAATAGTACTTTATCTAGTCTTTGCTTCATTCAAATGCATCTGAAGCCTTTTCAAATTTTACAATGCTATTCTATTACCGTACAGCTTGCATTATGTGATGGTCACAAACATTTTCCAAACACAACATCGTCATTACTCACTTCAGCGCACACAGATGTAACTCAGACTTCAACATTTTATGATGAACAGTAAAGGAGACAACACCATTTTTTTACTCATTTTCACACTCCTTCCACCTTCAGCTTTGAAGTTTATTTATTAGTGTCACAAGTAGGCTTACATTAGCACTGCAATGAAGTTACTGTGAAAAATCCCCTAGTTGCCACACTCTGGCACCTATTTGGGTACACTGAGAGAATTTAGTTTGGCCAATACACCTAATTGGCACTATTTTGGACTGTGGGAGGAAACCAGAGCACCCAGAGTTTACCCAAACAGACACGGGGAGAACATGCAGGCTCTGCACAGATAGTGACCCAAGCTGGGAATCGAACCCAGGTCCCTGGTACTGTAAGGCTACACTGCAAACCATTGTACCACCATGCTGCCCAATGGACGATTCAAGCATCCACTAACCAAGAAGACTTTGAAAACGTGTCTGCCTCACCGAAAGTTGAAGAGGTTTTGAAATTGTTGCAGAAACCTCTAACCAGCAGTCTGCTTGGTTCCTGTGGTAAATAGCTGGTGATCAGAATCGGAGACAGGACTACTACCTTCATCATTCACTCCATGAGGTCCCAAAACAGGAGTGCAAAATCTTGCCCACAGAGCAATTGGGGCACAGAAGAAGGCCATTCCGTCCATGTTAGCTCTCAGGAGGGTCATCCTATCAGTCCCATTCTCCTGTTCTCGCCCCGTAGCCCTGCAAGTTTATTTCTCTCAAGTGACCATCCAACATCCTTTTGAAATCATTCATCTTACCTTTCACCAGCCCCATAGTATAACAATCTTCCAATTGTTATGCTAAGGGCAATAGTTGGAGCTGCTGCCAATCAGTGATGGGCAACCTCGGGTAATGACTGGGCTGCATGAGTGACCCTCCCTCATCTGAGTGGGCCACGAGATAGAACTCGGACCATTTCACCCATTATGACCCCATTAATGAGATTGAATATATTTATTACAGGACAAAAAATTCATACCAAGTTAAAGAAAATGCTTAATCATCGATATATCAATAGAACTGTCGACAAATTCAAATGATAGAAACAAAATAAATATTTACAAAGAACAAAGAAAATTACAGCACAGGAACAGGCCCTTTGTCTCTCCAAGCCTGCACTGATCATGCTGCCCATCTGAACTAAAACCCTCTACCTTTCCAGGGACCGTATCCCTCTATTCCCATCCTAGTCATGTATTTGTCAAGACGCCCCTTAACAGTCACTAGCGTAGCTGCATCCACTTCCTCCCCTGGCAACGAGTTCTAGGCACACACCACCCTCTGTGTAAAGAACATGTCTCATACGTCACCTTTAAACCTTGCCCCTCGCACCTTAAACTTATGCCTCCTAGTAACTGGCTCGTCCGCCCTGAGAAAAAGCTTCTCACTATCCATTCTGTCCATGCCTCTCATAAACTTCTATCAGGTCACCCCTCAGCCTCTGTCATTCCAGTGAGAACAAAGCAAATTTCTCCAACCTCTTCTCATAGCTAATGCCCTCCATACCAGGCAACATCCTAGTAAATCTTTTCTGCACCCTCTCCAAAGCCTCCTCATCCTTCTGGTAGTGTGGCGACCAGAATTGAACACTCTATTCCAAGCATGGCTACATCAGTCAATACTGTAAGCCATCAGCACACACCTCACTTCACCTGCCCTGGCTTTATGCGTGTATCAGTTCAGTCATACTGGTAAGAAAAATACTATGTGGATCGGAACCAGTAGAATATGCAACTCTGCCCATGGGCAACAGTCAACATAATATCTCGTGATAAAAGCAAAATACTGCAGATAGCAGAATCTGAAATAAAAACAGAAAATGCTGGAAAATCTCAGCATATCTGACAACACTTGTGGAGTGCAGCCTAAAGGCAGGGTTCATTTTAACTACATTTGTTTCCCCCCCACCCATGTGAGGGTCTTCAGCCCTCATGTGAGGGTCTTCAGCCCTCATGTAGCTAGTAACCGCCATTGTCAGAGTCCCCCGTGAATTGAAGCAGATTAGGCCCCATTTTTTTACAACACTAGCTGCCAGAAACCAGTTAAACTCACGGCATCGTTGAAAGTGACAAGCCAAGGAGAAGGTAAGTGTCTAAGATAAGTGGACAGATTTTGGGAGATGGTGGCAGGGGGTTGAAGGGGATTTGGCCTTGGGGGAGTGGGGTTGTGGCGCATGAACATCAGGGGGTGGGCTGTCAGACCTCGTGGTGGACCTGAAGGGGTTATCGAGCCTTTTGGGGGATGGTGGGTCCCAGGGGAGTGGGGTCATTAGTCCAGGGTGGCAGTAGTCCCCTGGAGGGGGAGAGGGGGGTAGTTAGGGGCATGAAAGCACAGTGGCGTTGGAAAGACCCGAGGAGGGGGGGGCATATGGGGTGCCAGGGTTGTGGTGTCAGTCCTATCTGGGACTTGGTCTGGGCCTTTACTCTAATTCCCCAGAAGTTAGAAGAAGTTTTAAATATTCTAACTTTTTCCGATTAACAATTGTTGTAACCCTGACGCAACTATCCAAAGTTTGCATTTCCGGGTGGTTCCCAGCACTGTGCAATTGCTCAATTCTGGGTAATTGCTGTGCAAACACTTATTTGTGAAGCTTCAAGAGGGGTACTGCGCCCCCCACCCCACCTCCCCGCCCCCCAAGACTGATGCTGAGAGGCTCAGAGGTTACAACAACATATCAAATCATTACGGAGGAAAGTAAAGTAATATGCCATTTAATGTCATGACAAAGACTCATTTAAAATTGGTGTTTCAATTTAACATTGGGATTCCCTTGAAGGTGCTGCCAAGTGGCATTACAGATAAGTCTTGTCATTTTCACACAGGATTCCCTTCTGAAATGTTTATGTGGCTTTTTACAATGCATAATTGTGACACACAAAGCAGTATTATACAGACAATGTGGCACAGATTAGAGAGAGAGAAGGAAACTTCGTATCAGAGATTCATACAACGCAGAAGAGGCCCTTCAGCCCATCAAGTCTGCACTGACGTGAGAGAAACATCTGAATGCTTCATCCCATCTACCAGCACTTGGCCCATTGCCCTGAATGCTATGTCGTGTCAAGTGCTCATCCAGGTTTTTATTAAAGGATGTGAGGCAATCTGTCTCTACCACCCTCCCAGGCAGCACATTCCAGACCATCACCACCCTCTGGGTAAAAAATATGTCCTCACATCCCTGCTAAACCTCCTGTGCCTCGCCTTGAACCTATGTCCCCCTCGTGACTGACCCTTCAACTAAGGGGAGCAGCTGCTCCCTATCCACTTTGTACTTGTCCCTTATGATCTTGTTCACCTCTTGAATCTTGTAAAGTCTTACCTGAAATTAGTGCGAAAGGTTTTGCTTTCTTGAAGACTAATTTCCTGATATCACACTCCAAGGGAGTAGCTGCCCCTTTAGACCATCAGTGAGAAATTGATGGAGCAAATCGTTTGCCCCCACCAGTGAGTAAAGCTGTCAAAAAGAGGTAATAAAATCAGCCTTCATTCCCTTTTTTTGCAAATAGAATAAGAAAATATGAGCAACTGGTAAACTATGAGAAATGTGATCACCACATAATAAAGTCCAAAGATTCAAATTGCATTGTGATATTTACTGCAATAAAGCACAAAAAATAAACAGGTAAACAGCTTCAATGAAATAAGCATTGGAAATTTTATTAAGATGCTCATTACTAAAATGGTCTTGATTGATTTCCACCCACACACTGGCGTTAGTTTAATAGTACTTTATGAGATTGCATTCATTTTAACATTCTCAGAGTACAAGGCACATAAAACTATGTGCATCTATCAATGTAACCAGCCCCAAGTTTGGCAATTTAGAAATGATTAGGGTGTACAGAAGATGTGCAAATTGTCGTCAAATCTCAAATGAAGGAAATGAAAGAAAGGACTTGAATTTACGAAGAAGTGGTCAAGAGCTTCAAGTTTTTAGGCGTCCAGATCACCAACAATGTGTCCTGATCCCCTCATGCCAACACTATAGTTAAAAAAGCCTACCAACATTCTCAGAAGTCTAAGGAAATTTGATATGCCCACTACATCACTCACTAACTTTTACAGCTGCACCATAGAAAGCATTCTTTTTGGTGGATCACAGAGTTCCTGCTTTGTCCAGAGACCACAAGAAACTACAAAGGGTTGTGAATGAAGCCCACTCCATCACGCAAACCAGCCTCCCACCCATGACACTGTCTAAGGACCCCATGCACCCAGACATACTCTCATCCACTTTCTTCTGTCAGGAAAAGTTATAAAAGTCTGAGGTCACGTACCAATCAACTCAAGGACAGCTTCTTCCCTGCTGCCATCAGACACTTGAATAGACCTACCACACCCTAAGTTGATCTTTCTCTGCACCCTAGCTATGACTGCAACATTACACTCTGTACTCTTTCCTTTCCTTCTCTATGAACAGTATGCTTTGGCCGTATAGCATGTAAGAAACAATACTTTTCATTGTGGCTCAATACACGTGACAAAAATAAATCAAATCAAATCAAAATTATAGAGTGTCTTTCATGACCTCAGGATGTCTGAAAGTGCTTTACGGCGAATGGAGTACTTGTCAAGTGTAGTCAATTGTTGTAATGTAGGTAACTTAGCAGCCCATTTGGACACAGCAAGCTTCCACAAAGAGCAATGAGATAGATGACCACACATTTTATTTGGCTGTGTTGATTGAAGGACACAGTGTGTGTGTGTGTGTGTGTGTGTGTGTGTGTGTGTGTGTGTGTGTGTGTGTGTGTGTGTGTGTGTGTGTGTGTGTGTGTGTGTGTGTGTGTGTGTGTGTGTGTGTGTGTGTGGCGGTTTGGTGTGGAGACTCCCCTGCTCTTCAAAGTAGTACTGTTTGATATTTTACACACCAGAAAGGGTAGCTAGGACCCTAGTTTAACACTGAAAGACAGTACTGTTAACGGTGCTGCACTCTGTCAGTACTGCACGGATGGCAGCATGCAGTATGTGCATACTTCTTTGAAGTGGGTTTTGAACTCACAACTGTTAGACAACGCAATGCTATTAACTTTGATTTTGACTCAATTTATTATTGTCACATGTATTAACGTACGGTGGAAAGCATTGTTTCTTGCACATGATACAGACAAAGCATACCGCTCATAGAGAAGGAAAGGAGAGAGTGTAGAATGTAGTGTTACAGCCATAGCTAAGGTGTAGAGAAAGATCAACTTAATTCAAGGTAGGTCCATTCAAAAGTCTGATGGCAGCAGGAAAGAAGCTGTTCTTGGATTGGTTGGTACTTGTCCTCAGACTTTTGTATCTTTTTCCTGAGGGAAGAAGATGGAAGAGAGAATGTTCGGGTGCGTGAGGTCCTTAATTATGCTGGCTGCTTTTCTAAGGCAGCAGGAAATGTAGCCCGTGTCAATGGGTGGAGGCTGGTTTGCATGATGGACTGGGCTTTGTTCACAACCCTTTGTAGTTTCTGGTGGACTTGGACAGAGCAGGAACCATACCAAGCTATGATACAAGCAGAAAGAAAGCTCTCTGTGGTGCCATAACTGAACCATAGTTGTTACTGCATTGTGAAATACAAGTCTCAATCAGGTAGAACTCTCATACATCTTTGCATTTAGAAAAATGCCACAGGAGTGGCCTGGTTTTGCGATATTGTAGTGCAATTTGTGCCCCAATGAATAGAAACACATTAAAGCCTTCACTAACTGGTATGCTGTCAAAGAAATGGTCATGATCAAGGATCAATGACAATGAGCTTCGTAGCATTAGTATGAAGTGATTTCACTTTAAACCAGTGCTGTGCCTATAATGTAAATGCATTCTGAAACTGGAGTCAGTTGCCAACTCAGTGGTGGACTGAAGTAGAGAAAGTCTCCCTGGCATCTTACTTTGCTGCACTGAGGAGCCGGTTTCAGTTTATACACCAGATAAATACTCCCAATGATAGACAGTCTGAACGTAAAGTAATTTCTTTTATTCTTGAGACGTGGACATCGCTGGCTGGCCAACATTTATTGTCCATCCCTAATTGCCCTTAAAGGGCAGTTGAGAGTCAACCACATTGCTGTGGATCTGGAGTCACATGTAGGCCAGACCAGGTAAGAATGTTGGATTTCCTTCCCTAAAGGACATTAGTGAACCAGATGGGTTTTTCTGACCATTGGCAAGAGTTTCATGGTCACCACTAGATTCTTAATTCCAGATTTTTTTAATTGCATTCTAATTCCACCATCTGCTGTGGCAGGGTTCGAACCCGGGTCCCAGGATATCAGTTGAGTAATCCCATTAGCTGGGATTAATAATCTAGCGATAATACCACTAGGCCATCACCCTGTTGGCTCAGGGCGAATCCTAAACTACCTTTCATAACTTCAACCAAACTCTGCAACTGTTTTCCATTCAAGCCATTGAACATTGTCATTTTTTTCTATTGTGCCCTATTGAGAAAATTGTACCTCTTGGGTTACTGTATAATTGTATCCTTTGGTTCAATACCAGGCTGGTTTGATTATTGCCAATGACTTCACAAGCTTTTAAATAGCATTCTTAACAGTGCTAAAGAAATTGGTTAGAACTAGATGTAAAATCACAGAATCCCTACAATGCAGAAGGAGACCACTTGGCCTATCGAGCCTGCACCAACGCTGTGACAGAGCATCCCGGCCATGCCCTATCCTGCAACACTACATATTTACCCTGTGAATCCTCCTAACCTACGCATCTTTGGTCACTAAGGGTCAATTTAGCCTGGCCAGTCACCGTAACCTACACATCTTTGGACTTAGGAAGGAAACCGGAGTACCCGGAGGATATCCATGCAGACACAAGGAGAATGTGCAAACTCCACACAGTTAGTCACCCAGGGCCAGAATTGTATCCCAGTCTTTGGCACTGTGAGACGGCAGTGCTACCAACTGTGCCACTGTGTCGCCCCAACTTTTAATTCCAAAATTCAAATATGAATATTTCAAGTGCTCAACACTCTCTTCCTTTGTGTGCTATTTGCATACTGGCATGATTTATAATGATTATGCTCAGATAGCAACAGTGTATGTGGGAGGGTCACACAAGCACATTAAGCATTCATTTGTAAACTTCACCAAGCGGAAATTCTGCCAAGGAGGTGAATGATTTATTGATGAAAAATCCGAACAGGTGTATTTCAAGCAAATTTATAATGCTGTTGTCTTTAATTTTAATGGAACAATGAATTCCTCAAGAGTTAATGGGGATGCATAAAAATCCTCTCCAATATTGAGGGTAGCACAGTGCCTCACAGCGCCAGAGACCCGAGTTCGATTCCGACCTTGGGTGACTGTCTATGGGGAGTATTGCACTTTCTCCCAATGTCCGCATTGGGTTTCCTCCGGGTGCTCCGGATTCCTCCCACTGTCCAAAGATGTGCAAATTAGGTGGATTGGTCATGCTAAATTGCCCCTTCGTGTGGCAAGATATATAGGTTAGCGGGATAAATATGTGTGGTTACAGGATAAGCCTGGTTCAGAGTTCATGCAGACTTGATGGGCTGAATGGCCTCCATGTGCATTGTAGGGATTCTATGATTCTGTGAGTTCATCCAAAGAATTCTATTTTTAGAAACGGCTTTCGATTTTCATACCAAACAATGGTGAGGATTACTCACTCAGGTCCTTAAAATGAGAATTCAATATTGTCATTGAAATAAAATTTGATGGCAAAATTTATGAATACCTTGGGCACAAAATACTCAAGGCAATGTGAAATAAAATCAGAAATTACTGGGAATATCCAGAGAACTTCATAGCGAGAGGATTTGAGTACAGGGAGAGAGATGTTTTGCTGCAATTGTACAGGGCTTTGATGAGGCCACACTTGGAGTATTATGTGCAGTTTTGATGTCCTTAGCTGAAGAAGGTTGTCCTTCCTATAGAGAGAGTACAGCAAAGCTTTACCAGGCTGATTCCTGGGATGGTATGTCTGTCACATGAGGAGAGACTAAGTCAGTTAGGATTATATTCATTGGAGTTTAGAAGAGTGAGAGGGGATCTCATAAAAACTTATAAAATTCTAACAGGGTTAGACAGGGTGGATTCAGAAAAAATGTCACTACTGGTGGGAGAGTCCAAATCTAGGGGTCATAGTTTGAGGATAAGGGGTAAATCTTTTAGAACTGAGGAGAGGAAGAATTTCTTCAACCAGAGGGTGGTGAATGTGTAGAATTCACCACCACAGAAAGTAGTTGAGGCCAAAACATTGTCTGATTTCAAGAAGAAATTAAAGTTTAAAGTTTATTTATTAGTGTCACAAGTAACACCGCAATGAGGTTACTGTGAAAATCCCCTAGTCGCCGCACTCCAGCACCTGTTTGGTTACACTGAGGGAGAATTAGCATGGTCAATGCACCTAACCAGGATATCTTTTGGACTTTGGAAGGAAACCGGAATACCTGGAGGAAACCCACTCAGACATGGGGAGAACGTGCAGACTCCGCACAGACAGTGACCCACGCCGGGGATCAAACCTGGGTCGCTGGCTCTGTGAGGCAGCCTTGCTAACCACTGTGTTACCTTACCATCCACAAATTAGGTATAGCTCTTGGGGCTAAAGGGATATGGGAGGAAAGGGGGATCAGGATACTGAATTCAATGACCAGCCATGATCAAAATGAATGGCAGAGCAGGCTTGAAGGGCAAATAGCCTACTCCTGCTTCTGGTTACTATGTTTCTACGTTACTATTTTGATGATCTGTCTGCATTGGTGGAGAGAGAAGCTGAATTAATGTTTAAGATCAATAACCTGATCTGTTCTGCCAAAAGGTCATGGACCTGAAACATTTCTTTTCGCTCTACCAATGCTGCTTGGCCATTTGACTATTTTTTCCAGAAATATGTCAAATTATATTCCATAACGTTCGGACATCATCAAAAATTAATAACTGTTCAAGTTCCTTTCTTGCAGTGTGTGACAGTCTAACATGCCTCAATACGATTGCAATTACATATGACATTTTGCAATGTAAAATCCATGGCAAAGATACAGCCCAAAGGATTTTACACTGTTTTCAACCTTTTAGTATATTGTAGAGGTGCAGCAGGCAGTAAAGAAGCTAAGTGGTCTGTTGGCCTTCATAGCAAGAGGATTCGAATACAGGAGCAGGATACAATTACACAGGGCCTTGGTGAGGCCACGCCTGTGTGCAGTTCTGGTCTCCTCACCTCAGGAAAGATGTTCTTCCTCTGGAGGGAGTGTCGAGAAGATTTACCAAACTGATTCCTGGGTTGGCAGGACAAATGTATGAGGAGAGAATGAGTCATTTAGGATTCGCTGGAGTTCAGAAGAATGAGGGGGATCTCATAGAAACCGATAAAATTCTAACAGGACTAGACAGGGTAGATGTCCCACTGACTGGAGTATTCCACAGCAATGTGGCTACAAACCAATACTTTGCAACACCAGGCAGAGATAGAACCTCAACAAGTACTGATTGGTGCAGCCGTGCACAAAGACGGCAGTCAAGGCGAGGGAGACATTGTATGTGTATTTATCCCGCCTGATCGAGAGATTCGTACATCATATCCCTCTAGAGATGGTGCACTTTCAATCTCCAGACAAAGCAGAAGATGGCTCGTGTGATTGTCACTGCAGGACTGGGGTATTGGGCCAGACCTGCTCCGCAGGCAGCAACACTGGGAGCCCTTTACACCTGATGAGCAGATTTTTACACAAAACGGAGGAGGAGCATCACTTCCACGTACCCAGTTTCTGTTTTACCGTGATTATAACTCCTTGCATTTTTTGGTGCGTATCTCAACCCTTCTGAACCACATCCCCATCATCTTCAGATAGTCGGACCTGACAGTGAAAGGGATAAAGGATCAGTGGCTCGCTTCCCACATGACCTTGTTTGACACAAGTTACTTTGGACTACTTTGGTCTTTTTTTTGGAATTTTACTCCAATCTTCAAGTTATAAAGCCAAAGCGCAGGGCAAACAGGGTAAGTCTTTTATCCACCTCCTTCTTGCTTGCTCCAAAAGCCAATTCAGATTCAAACTGAATCCAATCCGGTATCCCCAGAGAGACGATACAAGATCCAAGCTGACAAGAGAAGGCATCACACCTGATCTTGGGTTTGAGCTGACGTTTGAACTAACACAAAAAGGCTGAGTTATTTTTTGGCAAAAATACACTTTATTTTTGTAAGATCTGAAAGTCACATTGCAAAACATTTCAAATTGTTATAACAGAAAAGTGCAATGATGTTCACATTTCCTCTGAGCACTCTGAGATATTTCTGCTCAGTAATGAGAGCATTGCAAACAATATAGTATTTAAGTATTAGTCTCAAAAGTGGGCTTACATTAACACTGCAATGAAGTTACTGTGAAAATCCCCTAGTCACCACACTCCAGCGTCTGTTCAGGTACACACACTGAGAGAGAATTTAGTACGGCCAATGCGCCTGACCAGCGTGTCTTTCAAACTGTTGGAGGAAACTGGAGAACCCGAAGGAAACCCACACAGATATGGGGAGAATGTGCAGACTCTGCACAGACAGTGACCCAAGCTGGGAATATGAACCCAGGTCCCTGGCTCTGTGAGGAAGCAGTGCTAACCACTGTGCCACCCATCACGGGGAGTTCAATTCTTTTCAAATTATATACATTGGGTCATGTTGCACTCTGCGGTTGGATTCTTCAAACGGCCATGAAAGATGCTCACCAGACTGTGCACTGACAGCAGACCCAAGGAGCTGAACTATTTTGCTTCGACTTTCCTCAAGGAAATGCGCCTCTCTCACATTCTACCGGGTCTCTGTGATATACAACTGATGAAACAAAATTGAAACCAAATGACTGAATAGGTGAATTTACAAATCAAAGTGGAGTTACCATTTATTCATGCATGAAACATTCTATTAATACTCAAACAATTTTCCAACCATAACACACGCTTGCAAACCACAGCCTCATTTATGCATTTTTTTTTAAATGGAACAAATTCCATCTGCATTAATAGAGTTTTTCCATTAATGCCAGGTTTGTGTATTGGATTTAATAACACGATGAAAATGTACAGCTTATTTTTCACAATCTGATATGATCTCCTCCATGCCGAGGCGGAAGGATAATGAATTTCTTGCATGAGAGTTTGGGCTAATGTCGCAAGCAGCTGACAATACACAGGGCAGCTTGAATACTAGCATGAATAAAAAGCAATTTAATCCAGTTCAATAGCTTTTTAATCCTGTGGGAGTGAGGCCCTTTAAGAGGGGGTGGGGCGGGGTGGGGCGGGGTGGGTGAGTACCCAGAGGGTCATGTGACCCAATCACCCAATAGGAGAGGAGAGTGTGAACCCTGGGGTGGAGCACAAGCTTTTACCATCAAGACTGATCCTGGAGCTGAATGGACAGAAACATATTGAAGCACTCTGGATATAGTTTTATGTTGGCTAATAAATAGTTGTCACTGTTGTTAACCTGACGGTCGATGCCATTAGGATTTTGTCAAACTCCTTTCTTAAATAACTGTTTCTGTTTTAACCCCAGTCCAATTGACAGTGGTAATGTTTGTCAACTCTTAACAGATCAAATCATAGAACCCTATAGTGCAGAAAGAGGCCCTTTGGCCCATCGGGTCTGCACCGACCACAATCCCACCCAGGCCCTACCCCCACATCCCCACATATTATTACCCACTCATCCCTCTAACCTAAGCATCTTAGGACACTAAGTGGTAATTTTTTAGCAGGGTCAATCAATCCAACCCATGCATCTTTGGACTGTGGGAGGAAACCGGAGCACCCAGAGGAAACCCACGCAGACACAAGAAGAATGTGCAAATCCCACACAGACAGTAACCCGAGCCAGGAATCAAACCCAGGTCCCTGGAGCTGTGAAGCAGCAGAGCTAACCACTGTGCTACCATGCCGCCAGATGATATCAGGGGGAGCAGTCAGTCATTTGTTGGCTCAAATGCCACACTGAAGACTCAAGGCTGGCGCTCCAGTGCAGGACTGAGGGAGTGTTGCTCTGTGAGAGGTGTGGTGCTCTAAGAGAGGTGCTAGAGCTCTGCGGGGCAGGGGGAGAGGGGGTGGGGAAGAATGGGGATGGCGGCAGGCACTGTCTACCCTATCAAAATGTGCGTAACGATTCCATTGCGCTATCTGGGAGGAGAGTAGGGAGTTTTCCCAGCCTGAGCAATACTTCACCTTCTGCCAATGAAGCCTGATAATATTTGGCTGTTTGTGGGATTTTGCTGTGCACAAATTAACTACCACATGTTCTACATTGGCACGGCGACTCTGCTTCGATAAGTATTTTATTAGCCACAATTGTCCACAAGAAGGCGACGGTGAGCAACCTTCTTGAACTGCTGCAGTCCATGTGATGTAGGTACAACCATTGTGCTGTTAGTGATGGAGTTCCATGCTTTGATCCAGCAACAGCCAAGGAACAGCATTATATTTCCAAGTCCCGTAAGCTAATATTCTTTTAGTAACAAAATACCTTCATAGAATGGAATTTAATGCCTTCCCCCAAGACAGGTGTTGTGTCAGGGAGGTATTTAATCAGGCAGGAGGGTGAGGGATAAAAACCCTGCCACCTTTGCGCAGTTACATCTGGGGTAGAAAAGTCTACGGACTGTCATCTTTGCCCTTAAATGAGTAATTAATGCCCACTTAAGTGTTTCATCCCAGCATCGCTCGTATTTACTCAATGGCAGGAGGGGGACTCATGGTGAAACAAAACCTGTTGGGGTTACTAGCGGAGTTCTGGTGGGAAGGTAGGGTGTAGATCCCTTGTTCAACGGCTTATCATGGAATCCAGCATTGGGAAACAGGCTAGATAAAGGGGTACACACCACTTTCCTGTTACCAGACACCATTCCTCCCCACTCCACAACCCCTATTCCACCAAAACTCACCTGTGGCCTGGCTCCCTCAGCGATCCTGGGCCTCAAGTGAGTAAGAACATACGAACACGGAGCAGAAATAGGTCATCTGGCCCCTTGAGATGCTCCATCATTCAGTAAGATCATGGCTGATCTTTTCGTGGACTCAGCTCCACTTACCCGCCCACTCACCATAATGCTTAATTCCTTTACTGTTCAAAAATGTATCTAAGCTTACCTTAAAAACATTTAATGAGGCAGCCTCAACTGTTTCATTAGGCAGGGATTTCCACAGGTTCACAACCCTTTGGGTGAAAAAGTTTCTCCTCAACTCAGTCCGAAATCTGCTTCCCCTTATTTTGAGGCCATATCCCCTAGTTCTAGTTTCACCCGCCAATGGAAACAACTTTGCTTCTTCTATCTTACGTATTCTCCAAATAATCTTATATATTTTTATAAGATCTCCCCTCATTCTTCTGAATTCCAATGAGTATAGCCCCAGTCTATTCAGTCTCTCCTCATAAGCCAACCCTCTCAACTCCAAAATCAACTAGTGAATCTCCTTTGCACTTACTCCAGTGCCAGTACATCCCTTCTCAAGTAAGGAGACCAAAAGTGTACACAATACTCCAGATGTGGCCTCACCAGTACCTTATACTGGTGCAATGAATGCAATGATAGTACGGCTATCGCCAATGGTGCTACCAAGTAATGCGCAATGAGCCTCTAATAGGCTGCTAACTCCACTGTGGGCATTATCTGCCATAAGTAGGCTTTCGTTGGTGCTCCACATTAGGTTTGGATGACATGAGGTTGATGGAGAGTGGTAAATGGGAGATCAGCCAGCAGGGTACAGGAAACGCCAAGCCAAGAGCAAACAAAGTCAGCGGCCAAAATTTTCCAGCCGTTCCCGCCAGCAGGATCCTTCCGAAGGTGCCCCTAAGGCCGGGATTTTCATCGGTGACGATGAGTGAGAATAACAGGAAAACCTGTTGACGGCAGCGGGACTGGAAGATGCCGCCACCAGCCAATGGAGGGTTGCCTCCACCACCAGAAATCACTCCATAAAGTACTGCAGGACAGAAAATCCTGCCCAGAGAAGTTTAATCAGCAACTGAGTTGAAGCAGGGCCAGAGTTAGGTAACATTGCAGAACTATCAGTGGGTAATCATTTCTCGCTGTTCCTGTCATTCACATCAATAACATAATGGCCCTCACTCTCTGAGCAGACTCTCGCTGTTATAATGAAAGAAAATGAACCCCAAATATAATAAAATCATCACATTAGCATCTCAAAACATCTCTGTCACAGCATGCCGTATTTCGAACAATCACGTTAATTCTACAGCGATTAGCTCTCCGTCATCTCATCAGGGACTTCAGCTTCCAGTTATAAACTTTTCACCTGTCTTTCCAAAGAACGTCAAACTCCTGGGATGAAATATTGCCTTGCAATTGTCCCTACGTTTCCCCAGGCCCAAGGAAAACACGGCCACAGAAGAGTAATGTAGACCGAGTGGTCACGTGATGATGTGGCTACTCAAAGAGTCACGTGATGGGGTGTGGATGTTCTCCCCGGAGCAGAGCCTGAGCTCACGCATGGAATAGCTTTTTGACTAGTGGATAAGGCATTGATTGTTTGTTACAAGTTTTGGTTGTCAATGTCTGGGAACCCAGCAAGTAATAGAATGCACTGTATAATGGATTCACTAATGAGAAAGAGGTAGAAAAAACACCTTAGGGGACATCATTGGACTGCAATATCTCTTCAAAACTTTTGGAGTATCGGATAAATTCATGCGAATTCATCACAACAGATTGAAAAAAAAATAAGGACAAAACTTTGTCCAAGGACAAGCAGCCAACAAAGCAAGTTATAGCTAGCAGGCTAATTCCTGGGATAGCAAGTCTGTCATATGAGGAGAAACTACGTTGGTTAGGATTATATTCACTGGAGTTTAGAAGAGTGAGAGGGGATCTCATAGAAACTTATAAAATTCTAATAGGGAAAATGCAAAAAGAATGTTTCCAATAGTGGGAGAGTCCAGAACTCGGAGTAAGAGGACAAGGGGTAAATCATTTAGAACTGAGGTGAGGAGGAATTTCTTCACCCAGAGGATGGTGAATGTTTATTCATTTGTGGGACATGGGCTTCACTGGTTGACTAGCATTCATTACCAATCTCTTTTTGCCCGAGAGCAGTTGAGAGTCAACACCATTGCTGTGGCTCTGGAGTCACACGTTGGCCACAGCAGGTAAAGACGACGGTTTTCCATCCCCAAAGGACGTTGGCGAACCAAATGCATTTTTCTGACAATTGACAATGGTCATCAGGAGATTCTTAATTCCAGATTTTTTTTAATTTGAATTCAAATTCCACCATCTGCCGTGGTGGGATTCGAACCTGGGTCTCCAGAACACGAGCTGAGTTTCTGGATTAATAACCTAGCGATAGTACCACTATTCACTACCACAGAAAGTAGTTGAGGCCAAGACACTGTCTGATTTCAAGAAGAAATTAATTATAGCTTTTGGGGCTAAAGGGATCAAGGGATATGGGGGGGAAGGGGGAATGAGGATATTGAATTTGATGATCAGCCATGATCAAAATGAATGGTGGAGAAGACTTAAAGGGCTGAATGGCCTATCCTGCTTCTAGTTTCTATATTTCTATGTGTATTGCGTTTCTGCACTGAAATAGTTCTGTCTTTACCTGATTATATCACAATGTTAGAGTTATTTTTTTAGACAAGTAACTGGTTTAAAAGGATAGGTAATTGCTTTTTGGTGCTGGTCGGTCTATTGATTTCATGTCAAGAGGGATATTGTTAACAAATGATGGTGAAATTGTCTTTATTTGACTGGTCCTACTACAGGAGTTAAACCTCTCATGAGGGCCAAAGATATGTAAACATTCAATTCTATTATGACACTTAATCCCCAGTGAAAAACAGGACTGAAATTTCTCATTGGCATCAGGAGCAAAATATGCCAAACCTATCAGGGGTGTTGAGATAAATAACTCTTAACTCATGGCAAATTTTGTTCCCCATCACATTTTTTTTTAAAGTTTATTTATTAGTATCACAATTCGCCTTACATTAACACTGCAATGAAGTTACTGTGAAAATCCCCTAGTTGCCACACTCCAGCGCCTGTTCGGGGACGCTAAGGAAGAATTTAGCATGACCAATGGGCCTAACCAGCACATCTTTTGGACTGTGGAAGGAAACCGGAGCACCCGGAGGAAACCCACACAGACACGGGGAGAATGTGCAGATTCTGCATAGACAATGACCCAAGTCGAGAATCGAGCCCGGGTCCCTGCGGCTGTGAGACAGCAGTGCTAACCGCTGTGTCACCATGATCTGACCTGACTTCTGGTCAAGCAACATCTTAATTGTAAAATCCTCCTGTTTTCAAATCCCTCCATGGCCTCACCACTCCCCATCTGACTAATGGGGAGGCAGTGGTGTAGTGGTATTGTCACTGGACTCGTAATCAAGAGACTCAGGATAACGATCAGGGGGCCTGGATTCAAATCCCACCAAGGAAGAGGGTGAAATCTGAATTCAGTAACAATCTGGAATTAGAAGTCTAATGACCATGAAACCATTGTCATAAAAACCCATCTGGTTCACTAATGTCCTTTAGGGAAGGAAATCTGCCATCCTTACTTGGTCTGGCCTACATGTGACTCCAAACCCACAGCAATGTAGTTGACTCTTAACTGCCCTCAGGCAATAAATTCTGGCCCAGTCATCAATGCTCACATCTCATGAATGAATATAAAAAATAAAATCTCTCACACCCCCATAATCTTTCAAGAGATTGGTAATTCTCAAATTCCAGCCTCTGTGTACCCCAATTTTAAATCACTCCTGCATTGATGACTGCGCCTTCAGCTGTCTAAGCCCCAAGCTCTGTCTCCTTACACCTCGGTTGGACTTTAACCTGGTGTTGTCAGACTTCTTACTGTGTTTAGTCCAGTCCAATGCTGGCATCTCCACATCATCCCTACACCTCTCCACCACATTACTTTCTTCCTTTCAGCTGATCCTCTTTGACCAAGTTTTTGGTCATCTGACCTAATATCTGCTTATGGAGTTTGATGCTTTGTAATATAATGCAGCTGCAATGCACGTTAGGGCATTTTCTAACACATAAGGTGCTGTACAAATACAAGTTAATGGCATTGTTGTAAATATCACTTTAGCAGGGAATTCAGGATTCTCTCCTTAAATAATCTTCTCCTTCTTTCCAGTGGGGAGGAACGGTGGCACTGTGATTAGTACTGCTGCCTCACAGCTCAAGGGAACCAGGTCTGATTCATGTCTGTGTGGAGTTTGCACATTCTCCCCATGTCTGCATGGGTTTCCTCCAGGTGCTCCAGTTTCCTCCCACAGTCCAAAGATGTGCAGGTTAGGTGGACTGGCCAAGCTAAATTGCTCCTTGGTGTCCCAAGAAATTGATTTGATTTGATTTGATTTATTATTGTCACATGTATTAGCATACAGTGAAAAGTATTGTTTCTTGCATGCTATACAGAGTATATCATTAATAGAGAAGGAAACAAGAGAGTCAAGAATGTAATGTTACAGTCATAGCTAGGGCGTAGAGAAAGGTCAAGTTAATGCAAGGTAGGCCCATTCAAATGTCTGATGGCACCAGGGAAGAAGCTGTTCTTGAGGCAGTTGGTATGTGACCTCAGACTTTTGTAGAAGGTGGAAGAGAGAATGTCGGGGGTGCGTGGGGTCCTTAATTACACTGGCTGCTTTGACGAGACAGCGGGAAGTGTAGATAGAGTCAGTGGATAGGAGGCTGGTTTGGGTGATGGATTGGGCACCATTCATGACCTTTTGTAATTTCTTGCAGTCTTGGGCATAGCAGGAACCATACATATAGCCATATATACAGGTTAGGCAGATTAGTGGGGTAAATACATGGGTTACGTGTATAGGGCCGCGTTGGGATTCTGTGTTGGATAGGAAATAGGGAATTGACCTAGACAATATGATTCGCTTCATCGATGTTACAAAACTGATTATCGGGTGATAATCACATTGCTGTTTGTACAGGCTGCACTGTGCAAACTGGCTTGTTGATGACACTTCAAAAATACTTCACTTTGGAAGTTCTATGATGGACTTACACTTATATCAAAATTTACTTTTAAAAAGAGGCAACACTCGACTTACTGAGCAGACAAGAGGCTAAATATGTTATGAAAAGCAATGCCTCAAAGAACAGCTGAATAGCACATATCTTGGGTGGCATGGTGGCACAGTGGTTAGCACTGCTACCTCGCAGCACCAGGGTTCAATTCTGGCCTTGGGTGACTGTGTGGAGTTTACACATCCTCTCTGCGGCTACGAGGGTTTCCTCTGGGTGCTCCAGTTTCCTCTTACAGTCCAAAGACGTGCGGATTAGATTGATTGGCCATGCTAAATTGCTTTTAGTATCAGGGAGACTAGCAAGATAAATACGTGATGTTATGGAGACAGGGCCTGAGTGGGATTTTAATCGGTGCAGACTCAATGGGCCAAATGGCCCCCTTCCGCACTGTAGGGATTCTATGCTTTTATGCAAAAACTACCCAGATAAGTGTGTTATCCAACTGTAAGAATGAACAAGAGCAGTCCATTCAACCCTTCCAACCTTCTCAGATTGTGGTTGATCTCTATTGTAGCTCCATCTAATTGTCTTGGCTCCCAATTATCCTTTTAGCTCTTGTCTAACAAAAATCAATCAATCTCACAAAGTTTATATTTATTAATAGAGTTAATGCCTTCTGCAGGAGAGTCTTCAATATTTCTCCATAAAGAAGTCTTTCTTAGTTTTTCTCTGGATTAATCTGGCTCTGAATTTAAGGTTGGGTCCCTTTGTGCCAATGTCCTCCACCAGCAGAAAAATGCTTCCCGTCCTGTCAATTTCTTTCACAACCCATCAACCAAGTCACCTCTTCACCTTCCACATTCCAGGGAATATTAGTTTAATTTATGTAATCCCACTTCATAAGCTAACTCTTGGGGCACTGGTAACATTCTGGAGAATGTGATTTACACTTCATCCAAGGTCAACGCATCCTTCTTAAGATGCAAAGTACCCCTGACGTGCTCTCAATGAAAAGTCTGACAACACCAGGTTTTAGTCCAACCTATTTATTTGATAATATACTCACAAGCTTTCGAGGGGACTGCCTCTTCGTCAGGTGAATGGAGAACTCTCCATTCACCTGACGAAGAGGCAGTCCCCTCGAAAGCTTGTGAGTATATTATCAAATAAATAGGTTGGACTAAAACCTGGTGTTGTCAGACTTTTTACTGTGTTTACGCCAGTCCAACGCCGGCATACCCACATCGTGCTCTCAATGGCCAGCAGCTAACTTTACTCCTCTTTGTATTCTTTTGATTTGCTTTGGTTTGATTTATTATTGTCACATATATTAACATACAGTGAAAAGTATTGTTTCTTGTGTGCGATACAGACAAAGCATACCTTTCCTAGGGAAGGAAACGAGGGAGTGCAGAACGTACTGTGACAGTCATAGCTAGGGTGTAGAGAAAGATTAACTTAATGCAAGGAAAGTCCATTCGAAAGTTTGACAGCAGCAGGGAAGAAGCTGTTCTTGAGTCGGTTGGTATGTAACCTCAGACTTTGTACCTTTTTCTGATGGAAGAAAGTGGAAGGGAGAATGGCCGGGTTGTGTGGGGTCCTTAATTATGCTGGCTGTTTTGCCGAGGCAGTGAGAATTATCGACAGAGTCAATGGATGGGAGACTGGTTTGCGTGATGGATTGGGCTACATTCATAACCTTATGTAGTTCCTTGCAGTCTTGGGCAGAGCAGGAGCCATACCAAGCTGTGATACAACCAGAAAGAATGTTTCCTATGGTACATCTGTAAATGTTGGTGAGAGTCATAGCTGACATGCCAAATTTCTTTAGCCTTCTGAGAAAGTTGAGGATTTGGTGGGCTTTCTTAACAATAGTGTCAGGATGGGGGGACCAGGACAGGCTGTTGATGATGTGGACACCTAAAAACTTGAAGCTCTTGACTCTTTCTACTTCATCCCCATTGATCTAGCCTTCCATCAGTGCATTTGCATTTTTAATTTCGGTGTTGCTGCAGCGGGGCTGGAGAACGCCAGCTGCGGGCGAGGTTGGAGAATTCCGGCCTTGGTGTTTAAAAGTGCATTCGCTTGGTTCAGCTGTGACGACAGACAGCACTGGAGAGGTTGGAGGTTGACATCTGCGATTGTGTTTCACCTCTGCCGCTGTGCTCAGTAAATACATAGGTTGCTATAAATCAAAAGAGTTTAATAACAAAGTCCTAATTATACTCTCCGGATCAGTAAAGGTCTCCTTAAAACATTTAATGGGAGATGGTAATTTGCTTATATGTTGATCAATGACAGCAGTCAATTAATTAGGAAACTTTCCACTGGTGCTGGAGTTAAATTACTGAAGCAAAGTTTTAACCTCCTATGAATGACATCAAATATGCAGGCCTGGCCATCCATGAAATGCAAGCTCGAAGCAATTAGACACTGTCTTAGCCCTGGTAATAGCAACTAAAGTGCTTAGAATTTCGGCAATTTAGCATATATTAGTTCTGCTGCTGAACAATTTAATTTAATATACCTTGCTGTATTTTAGTTAATGAAACATAATTGACTTGAGGAATGTAAAGAGACTACAAGGGCACAAAATTATTTAAAATGCTCAGGAACTGGTATTTTGTAAGAATGAGTTTGTTTTTCTGACAATAACATAATTCAGAATTGTCAGACTTAAAGGGTCCAAACAATACTTGTGTCTAACGTACTGCAGGGCTTTTCTTTTCATGCTTACAGGATGTGAGCTTTACTGGTTACAACAGCATTTCTTGCCCACCTCCAACTGCCTGCCCCCCCCATTTCAGAGGATATTTGAGAGTCAAGTACAAAGCTGTGGATCTGGAGTCACATAGAGTAGGATAGAATAGAGTAGAAACGAGAGGCAGGAGTAGGCCATTCTGCCCTTTGAGCCTGCTCCGCCAACCACTTTGATCATCGAATTCAAAATCCTGATACCCGTATCCCCTTCTAATCCCTTTAGCCCCGAGAGCTATATAAATTAATAGAATCCCTCCAGGGCAGAAAAAGGCCAGTCGGCCCATCGGGTTTGCACCAACTCTTATCCAGTCACTACTCCCGCAACCCTATCCTCATAGCCACAGGCATTTTACCCCGCTAATCCCCCTAACCTATGTATATCTTGGGACGCTAAGGGGCAATGTAGCAGGGCCAATCCACCTAACACTGCACATTTTTGGAGTGTGGGAGGAAACCGGAGCACCCGGAAGAAACCCACGCAGAACTCCATACAGTCACCCAAGGGTGGAATCAAACCTGGGTCCCTGGAGCTGTGAGGCAGTAGTGCTAACCACTGTGCCACCCATGCCAGATTTCCCCCCTTAAAGGACTGGTAAATCAGATGTTTTTTATTTTGACAATGCTTTCTTTTGAGTTTTAATTCTAGATTTTTAATTCCATTCAACTTCCACCATCTGCTGTGGTGGGATTTGAACCCAGGTCTGTGGATTACTAGTCCAGTGACAATACCACTGCACCATTGCAATTAAGTGCTGGCCGGTGGAATTTGCTTGCAAGGTAGCTCCTGGCAAATTTCCCAACATCCCTGCTGACTCCGGTTTCCTCAGGTTTCCCAGTGGAACTCAAGTCTCGCATTTATAACTTGGGCAAACATTCAGCCAAACAAACTAAAAAGTCAAGGAAAGAAATCCTTAACTCAACTCTCAAAAAAAAAATGCCCTTCTTGAAAGAAATTCAGCAACAACCCTCACCGACAGAGCTCTTTGATCAGCATAATATTAACATTAAAGTGAATGGTTTAATCGATATCTGAACTAACCGGGAACAATTAACCACTAGCCGGTGCTTATTTTAATTTAAAACAAAACAAAAACTTCAAGGGAAATTTAGGTAATCAAATTAAGGTGATATTTCTAAGGATGTCAAGGCACTTCAGTTCTTGCGGCGTGCACGTTTCGTGGAAAGCCTCAAAATGTTCCAGAGGCCATCATGTGATTTCCCCCTTCAGGCACGAATGTAGTGTGAAAGAGCTCCCTCCCCATCCCCAACTGCCTGGAGCTGTTGATGGCCATCTTCGCCAGGTCCAGGGGGAGTCCATGGGCAGATTAAGTCTTCCAAGCTCCGAGCTCCACTCTGCTGCCCAAAGATGAGGGGGTAGACTTGAAGATTAGCCAAAGATTGAGGTGCAGCCCGCCCTGACAAAGCAAACCCACACGTTCAGTGTAAAAATGAAGCATGGACTCCTCCAGGTATCCCCCCACCCCCTCACTTTCCCACCCACAACCCCACACCCATGCCAAATCCCAAACTGGCACAGAGAAGATTCTGCATAAACAGCGTCCCATTGGGAACCAGGGTCTCCTCCAGGTGACATAATGGAATACCGCAGCCTGTCCACAGTGTGTGTTCCATTCCATCATCAAGGTTTGGTTAGAAACTAGAAAATAGCATGACTGATACATCACTTACTGACAATTTGCCTCGTGGTGATCCACTCATCTACCCAAATAAACAGGGAATGACAGAGTTGCAAACTGATGAGTTATATTGCATGTTACCTATAAAACGACAAAGGTAAGAATGCAATTTATTGAATAAGAGGATTTATATTCACATAATACCCACTTGCTGTCAGCTTCAAGAAAGCATTAATTTAGTATCAATCCTTTTATGATCTAGAATTAATATGATGCTGCCATGATCAGAAATAGTGAACTTATTTCAGCAGAAAACTGACAAATGATGGAAACCAAGGGTAAAATGGTTGAGGTTAAATAATGTTCTTACCTCTATGAGCAGTTCCATTTTGTGATTAGCTGCTTGGGGAGGGCAACTACATTGGGCAGTGGTGGGAATCCCCTTCCTCGCAAGTAATTCCTTCTCTTGTGAAACTTTCCATCTTTCTGAAGATCCGATGATCCTCATTTCAGATGGGAAGTGTTGGGAAGATGCATGCTTACCGTGACACTCTACCGTTCCATTAGTTCCATGCTACAGTCCAATAAAGCATTTGACTTCTATCAGGCAGGAAACGTGAATTGTCACAATGTGCAGACTCCACACAGACAATGAGCCAAGCCGGGAATCGAACCCAGGTCTCTGGCACTGTGAGGCAGCAGTGCTAAGGACTGCGCCACTGTGAATTAGCGAATCTATTTAACAAGGGAAGCCATTGAAAAGTAGCATTGCAATTGTCGGGCCATCGGTATGTTGAGCAAGTGGAAATCCAACCATCTCTCCTTAGCGTTCAACGCCATTACCATCTTCCACCATCAACAACTTTGGGGTGAAAACATAACTGGACCATCCATGAAAATTCCGTGGCCACAAGAGCAGGTTAGAGGCTGGGAATTCTGTGACGAACAACTCACCTGTGGACCCAGGTTAGCAGTTTATGTATTGTTCCCTGTTTGTTCAGATATTGATTAAACAATTCACTTTAATATTAATATTATGCTGATCAAGGAGCCCTGAGGTGAGGCTGGTTGCTGAACTTGCAGGGGAGATTTCTTCCAAAGAAGGCATTTGATTTTGTTTTGTTTTTGAGAGTTGAATTAAGGATTTCTTTCCTTGACATTTTGGTTTGTTTGGCTGAGTGTTTATCCAAGTTATGAATGCGAGCATGTGAGTTCCACCCAGAAGCCTGAGGAAAGTGGTATCAGCAGGGATGTTGTAAAATTTGCCTGGAGCTACCTTGCAAGCAAGTTCTCTCTCAGGAACCAGCCAGCATATAATTACCCTTGTGAGTGATGTACTTCCCCATCTCCATGGTGAGTCCGGGATCACCAATTAATGAGCTACGATTACTTTCCCCTTCCTGTCTCTTTTTGCTCAGGGGTGACAGGAATTTCAGAGCAATCCTCCTCTCTCATTGCCGGTGTAGGTGCAGGAAGATAAGACAGAATTACAAGCTGCTCCAAAATCCTGGAACTCTCTCCTTAACAGAACTGCGGACGGACCGATTGTTCAAGGGCAATTAGAGATGGGCAATAAATGTTCATCTAGTTAGTGATACTTACATCCCATGAACAGCTAAAGTAATAAGTTGAGAAATCACTCCAGCAGTCAGGAAATTATCTGGTTACTCCTGAGAACTGATACAGGGTGAAAATCAGTGTTAAGTGTCTTGAGTGTATTCAATTTAGCAACTGTGAGAAATTACTTTACTGCAGAATTGGCAAGGAAAACAATATAAGCCAATAAATATTTCAGTTTGTCCACATACAAATTTCCTGGTCTAGGGAAACAACTTCAATGTTTTCTGAGCAAATAAAAAAGTTAGAATTCAAAAGCAAAGGACTGCAGAAGCTGGAAACTTGACATATAAATGGGCACTGCTGGAAACCACACTGCAGGTCAGACAGGCTCTGTAGAGTGGGAAAGAGAGCTAAAGTATCTGTTTCATTGGCACAGTGGTTAGCACTGCTGCCTCACGGTGCCAAGGACCCGGGTTTGATTCCCAGTTTGGGTCACTGTCTGTGTGGAGTTGCACATTCTCCCCATTTCTGCATAGGTGTTCTCCGGCTACTCTGCTTTCCTCCCACACTCCAAAGATGGGCAGCTTAAAGGAATTGGCCATGCTAAATTGCTCCTTGGTGTCAGGGGGGCTAGCTAGGGTAAATGCTTGGGATTGTGTGGATGGGGTCTGGGTGGGATTGTGGTTGGTGCAGGCTCAATGGGCCAAATAGCCTCCTTCTGCAGTGTAGGATTCTATGATGGGTCATTCACCAGCTAGGCCAGCATTTGTTGTGCATTTCAAATTGCCTTTGAGAATGTGATGGTGAGCCGCCATCTTTGATTGCTGCAGTCCATTGAAGTAGGTAAGTGCTGTTAGGCAAACAGTTCCAGTGTTTCGATCCCACAGCAATGAAGGAATGGCAATATATTTTCAAGTAAGGATGGCTTGGGATTTGCAGGATGTTGTGTATTGGAGATATGATATGCAGGACAGACTTTGGTTATATTGAACTGATCTGTGATCTCTTCCAGAGCTGCTTCTCCTCTCTCTCTGTTTCCTGTGCTAGGTCTATTACATCACTTCCAGTGCATACATTGATATATAGAATCATAGAACCCTACAGTGCAGAAAGAGGCCCTTTGGCCCATCGAGTCTGCACCAAACACAATCCCACCCAGGCCCTACCTCCATATCCCTACATATTATACCCACTAATCTCTCTAACCTCCGCTACCCTGGACACTAAGGGGCAATTTCTTAGCATGGCCAATTAACCTAACCCGCACATCTTTGGACTGTGGGAGGAAACCGGAGTACCCAGGGGAAACACATGCAGACACGAGGAGAATGTGCAAACTCCACACAGACAGTGACCCGAGCTGAGAATTGAACCCTGGACCCTGGAGCTGTGAAGCAGCAGTGCTAACCACTGTGCTACCGTACAGCAGAGCTTCAGTGAGCCAATAGGAATAAAGACAAATGCTAACACAGGGG
This sequence comes from Carcharhinus amblyrhynchos, assembly GCF_965287045.1. Taxonomy (NCBI): domain Eukaryota; kingdom Metazoa; phylum Chordata; class Chondrichthyes; order Carcharhiniformes; family Carcharhinidae; genus Carcharhinus; species Carcharhinus amblyrhynchos. Next base: position 10,426,720 of record NC_137328.1, read on the forward strand.
AACCTCCAAGTGATAGTGCTCCCCTTGTCCTTCTAGGGAATAAAGATCATGGATTTTGGAAGGTGCTGTCAAAGGAGCCTTGATGAGTTGTTGCAGTGCATCTTGTAGATGGTACACACTGCTGCGACTCTGCCACTGGCAAAGGGATTGAAAGTTTATGGTGGAGGATAGGGTGCCAATCAAATGGACTGCTTTGTCATAAGTGGCGTTGAGTTTCTTGAGTCTTTCTGGCATTGCACGCAATGATTAGGCATTGGGAGGGGTCAACAGTTTGCCACAGAATTCCCAGCCTCTGACCTGCTCTTGTGTCCACAGAATCCTCATAAATCATCCAGTTATGTTACTGGTCAATGGTGACAACCCTAAGGTTGTTGAGGTTGAAGATGGCAATGCCGTTGAATGCCAAGGGGAGATGGTTGGATTCTCACTTACTCGAGATACTCATGGCCTGACAATTGCAATGCTACTTTTCAACAGCTTCCTTTGTTAACTAGACAGATTCCCTAATTCACAGTGGCGCAGTTCTTAGCACTGCTGCCTCACAGCGCCAGGGACATGGATTCAATTCCCGGCTTGGCTCATTGTCAGTGTGGAATCTGTACATCTTCCCTGTGCCTGCGTGGGTTTCCTCAGGGTGCTCCAGTTTCCTCCCACAGTCCAAAAATGTGCGGGTCAGGTGGATTAGTCATGCTAAATTGCCCCTTAGAGTCAGGGGAACGAGATAGGATAGATGCATGGGGTTATGGGGATAGCGCCTGGGGGGAAATTGTGATCGGTGCAGACTTGACGGGCCGAATGGCCTCTTTCTGCGCTGCAAGATTCTATGATTCTATGATTCATTAGGGCTGGAATTCAGGGGGCCATACTGGTCTCCCCTAATTCAGGGGCTATTGGTCTTCCTGCTCACCCTAGATTCCTCTGCTTTTTTTTCTGACCTCAAGTCTCACTGGCTAAGAACATAGGCTCTTGGTCACATCATGCATGGAGGTCCAGAAGGCCCATTCAGCTCACACTTCCAGCCATCTGCGGTGCAAAAGTTTCTTTGTGCTGAATATGATTTTCAAAAAGATGGAAAAATTAATAGGCCACGTGGTCTAATTGCGTCCCTTATACCATGAAGTATGATATTTTCTGCTGCCCTACTCAATAAGCATTACCTTGTACAAGATGTGCAGAAGTGCTGCCGTTTTATCGAGATCATGAACAGAGATAAACAGTAATTTCTCTGATGGCGCACGCCTGCCACATTATGCAAAGTGCATTGTTAGGGGTTGGAATTATCAAGTCGTTAGCTTTTAGAGTGATTTGAACACAAATGACTGAGTGATTATAGATAATTGCCAAGCAAACAATAAAATGTAATTTCTGTTTTTCATATGATAATTTACCATTAAGGACCAATTAAATGTATCATATAATAACGAAAATTATGCAGTTCAATAACTTTTTCCTTTGAATTGTATTCTCATTGAAATACTTTCACAGTGATTTTATAGAAATCATTTTCGGCAGGCATATCCGTGTCACTTTTTTTCATGCCATGTGCACATCCATCATTCGACCAGCATTTATTGCCCATTCCTAATTGCTCTTGAGAAAGTGGTGTGTGCTGCCTTCTTGAACTGTTGCTGCCCATGTTTGCTTAGCTAGTGCTGTTGGAAGGACACCCTCAGACTTTGACCCAGCGACTCCAAAGGAACAACGATAAATGTCCAGGTCAGGATGATGTGCGACTTGGAGGGGAAACCAGAGCACCCGGAGGAAACCCACACAGACACAGGTAGAAAGTGTAATCTCCACACAGTCAACCCGTGTCTCTGGAGCTGCAAGGCAGCAGTGCTAACCAGCAAGATTGGAGGAACGCAGAGATCACAGCATATTGTAGGCCTGGAGAAGGTAACAGAGATCCAGAGCGAGGTTGACCATAAGAATGAGAATTTTAAACGCAGTGTCTACATGGAGAACATCTTTCCACCCACCTCCCTTTTTATATTGGCTCACCTGGAACTCCCCATTTATGTTAATTGATTATTTGCTATTCTTGTGTTTATGTGTTGTATCAGCTGCAGATTAATGTACAAGATTGAGAAAAATTCAACCACCGCAAACCTGCAGAACCCTCTACAAAATATCAAGGACTACAGCATTTAGATGCCAAGTTGTACTTCTCACGCTTGTAATAGGTTAATGGTGGAGATAAAATCTTGAGAAATGTCTTCTTGTTGAGATTCAGATGATAGTACCTTCCAAAGCCCCACAATCCATAGTATTTGAATGGTTCTGCTCTCATATCATTGGGACGTATGGACAAGCTATAGCTTCAATGAAGAATAATTGGGGGACACATTATGAAACTGCAAATTGGGATTGTCGTGTTTTTATAATGCTATAAAGACACTAATCATGCATAGGTGATTATGTGAATGTGTTTTTGATTTGATTTATTATTGTCATATGTATTAGTATACAATGAAAAGTATTGTTTCTTGTACACTATACAGACATTCTTAGAGAAGGAAAGGAGAGAGTGCAGGATGTAGTGTTATAGCCATTGCTAGGGTGTAGAGAAAGATCAACTTAATGCGAAGTGGATCCATTCAAAATTCTGTTGGCAGCAGGGAAGGAGCTGCTCTTGAGTCGGTTGGTACACGTCCTCAGACTTTTGTAACATTATCCCGACAGAAGAAGGTGGAAGAGAGTGGCTGGTATTTTATGACCAAGGCTCATAAAATGCTGCCCAAGGCCAATGGAGAATTCTGTTCTGTGACCTGTGCCAAGACGGGCGTGGAAGTAAAATTCCGGCCAGTAAGTCCAGAGTGCGTGGAGTCCTTGATTATGCTGGCTGCTTTTCCAGAGCAGAGTGAAGTGTGGACAGAGTCAATAGATGGGAGGCCGGTTTGCGTGATGGATTGGGCAACATTCACGACCTTCTGTAGCTCCTTGCAGTCTTGGACAGAGCAAAAGCCGTACTAAGCTGCATGTGGTGGATTCATTTATTTAAACTAGACATATAAGAACCTATATATGTATGGTTAGAAAGTTTGAGGACATTAGCAGCAGAGCTGAGCATACTGTATTCTGCTCACAGCCCGAAGGAAGACTTAGGCTGGATCATATGACACACTTCTCTTCCAGAGATAACATGCTGCTTTCCCTGCAAGACGAGTACAACAGGAAAGAACTGGATGCCTCAGTTCTTGTGGTTAAAACCCATGAAAGGAGTAGTTATCAAGGTCTCAAACTCCTTCATCTTAACTTTTAATCAAAGAATTGTTTGGAAATTTCACCATTTCCACGCACAGAGTGTCAGAGGCCTCAATTCAGTTTACTGAACTGTTGTAGCTTCATCCCTTTAGACTACATTAACATTTGCTTAATCAACCTCTTGAAGAAAAAGGATGTGCACTTTTTTGCCACTTTAGCAAGGAAGCTTGATGATAAAGTCATGAACTATATTTTTTCTACAGCACTACATGATCGCAATTAACTGTTTGAAACATTAATTATGTAAATATTGAGCATTAGCTGATGAAATGAATAGCAGGAGTGATAAAATCAATTCGTTTATGCCACAGTAATTCAGCATCAGTTCAGTTTGCACTTTATAAATTGCTATTAAGCCCAGTGCCTGAGACTGATAGAAAGTTGGTGAGATTACTTTATCTTTACAGCTGACAAATAAACATTAGCTAGCTGGTTTATTGACTATTCTCAAGTCTAATTAGTACTCACCGTTTTTATCAATTATCCCGGGATTCAGCCCCTGCACAGATTCTGTATCCTTTCTAATTCACTTCCCAGCCTCGTCCCAGGCTGAACCAGATGGCTTGTGTCTTAGTCATCTGTGAGTTGAGCTTTTGACTCCAAATACTTGCCATCAAGCATAGTGGCACGGTGGCACAGTGGTTAGAACTGCTGCCCCACAGTGCCAGGGGCCCAGGTTCAATTCTGGTTTGTCTGTGTGGAGTTTGCACATTCTCCCCATGTCTGCGTGGAGTTCCTCCGGGTGCTCCGGTTTCCTCCCACAATCCAAAGATATGTGGTTTAGGTTGATTAGGCTGATAAATTGCTCCTTAGTGTCAGGAGGATTAGGATTGTAAATATGTGGGGTTATGGGGATGAGACCTGGGTGGGATTGTTGTTGGTATAGGCTTAATGGGCCAAATGGCCTCCTTATGCACTGTAGATTCTCTGATTCTGTGATCACAGACTGCTCAGTTCAATCTCTATAACATTACCTGTCACTGTTGCATCAAGTCCTGCCTTTGTCCTCTTCACACTCAAACATTTCAAAGCTCCAATGACTTGGCATCCTTTCTGAAGATTCTGCTGCCCACAAAATATCTAGTCCAATGCTTCTATGCTTGATGACCTGCTGTGGCTTCTAGGTGGCATGGTGACACAATGGTTAGCATTGCTGCCTCTTAGCACCAGGGACATGATTCCCAGCTTGGGTGATTGTCTGTGTGGAGTCGGAGTCTGCACATTCATGAAACTTGCCAACCTGTCTGGGTGGAATGGTGGCACGGTGGTTAGCACTTGCACCTCCCAATTCCAGGGACGTCGGTCAATTCCAACATTGGGTGACAGTGTGGAGTTTTCACGTTCTCCCTCAATATCCCTCCTAATATCTCATTCTTTATTTTGGCACCCATCATCGTACGAAGTACTTTTGGCTTTTTGTACAATGATAACGTCATGTACTATTCAATCACAGGCTCCTTATTTGCTGTTTCTGTCATTACACGTCCGCATTTGAGACAGTAATGAGCTGTGGTTAACCTATGGGAGAAGGCCAGGAACAGTGGCACGGTGGTTAGCATTATTTTTTCACAGCGGCAGGGATCTGGGTTCAATTCCGGCCTTGGGTCACTGTCTGTGCAGGGTTGGCACATTCTCCCCATGTCTGCGCGGGTTTCCTCCGGGTGCTTCAGTTTCCTCCCACAGTCCAAAGATGTGCGGGTTAGGTGAAGTGGCCACGCTAAATTGGCTCTTCATCTCCTAAGACGTGTAGGTTTGGGGGATTATTCAGTTCGGGGGTGAGCAGCAACAAGTCGTCTCTCAAAGCAGAAGAGCCACCCATTCTGAGTTTTGACCTGTTACTTCAAACCTCCATCAGTAAAATTTTGTGCGCTTTAATATTAATAAATCCAATTGCTTGAAGAGTTTGGAGCCTTGGCCAATCTTGCCTGTGATCACTCTTAAAGAATAAAGAAGGTTCAAACAAAAACCCTTGTCTATCTTGGTGGAGAGTGGGGGAGGGGGTGGGGTTGTTCGAAGCCTCCTACATTAAAGAACAGTGGGAGAGCTGACACGTCCATGAGCTGAATCATTTTAATTGTATTCTGTGGAAAACACCCTAAGCCAATGTTTAGATCCCTCACACTCTGCATGCAAATATTTAATGTTGAGGTTTTAAATCACCAGGACAGTTCCAGCTTTAATTGGTTCTGAAAATGAGACTGTGTGCTCTACAGCGGATGACAGCTGGAAGCCCACCTCTGTAATGATTGGAAAGCAAAGCACCAGGCGGCTTTTATCATTTCTCAGTACGCCCGGATTACTCGCAATAATAGAAAAAAACTGCCATTTTGTCGGGTTAATGGATAAAGCAGTTAATAATGCAAAATTGACAAAGAGCAATGGTTAAAAGCTGTGAAAAAGGGCGGATTGAGAAAAGTGACTGTTGCTCCCACAATAGAAATTTTACAAGTTGCAAGGATTTGCATTGAACTTCAAGAACAAATTGGGTAATTCTCTGAAGGGGAATCAATTATTACAGGGCTATCGGGAAAGGACAGCGACCAACGGACCAAGAGAGTTGTTCTTGAAGAGGGCAGGCATAGAAGCAATGGACCAAATGGCCTTCTTCTGTGCTGTAACCATTCTACGGTTCCAATATATGAACCAACTAGACACTAATCAGGACCTTTCCTTGTAAACATCAGATGAATTTTGAAAAATTACTTGTTCCCGGCCCAATCACATTCTGAGGGTACACAGTTACAAATTTTTTAGCCAATAGGGAAAGACAGAGGCACGGAGTTTGGCTCACGGGTCAGGCTGGCAGAGTCAGGAGGATTCCCGTTTCCCCAAACCCAAACTTTGAAAATAACTCCAGGGTCAGATTGGATTAGAAGGCGGGGTGGGCAATCCAGGAATAACTGAGGGGGGTTGCCTGTTGGAGAGAGTGACTAGAGGATGAAGGGTTCAGGAGTGCAGAAGGCCTGCCTCAGTGTCCGAAATTTTAAAGTGAAGAATATTTTACAATCCTTGTGGGGAATATACTCTCATCATTTAAATAAAACCTTCATATCATTGATACTGAGAAAAATGAATTCTACCATGTTGCGAGCTTTGACGTTCAGCTATTTAATTGATCACAACTTTACCCTTCAAGTAACCAGACCAAGTCACGGAGTTCTCTTAAACAGCTATTATAATACAAGATTTATAGCGAGAACACTGGAAAATCATAGATCCGTGCCGGTGATGAGCCAGTGTCCAGAATTCAGGAATACATAAGCAGTTATAGTTTCAAATTTGATCACGTGTAACTAGCATATAACAACTATGCTGCAAATATACCGATGATGTGGGTATGCCGGCGTTGGACTGGCGTAAACACAGTAAGAAGTCTGACAACACCAGGTTTTAGTCCAACCTATTTATTTGATAATATTCTCACTAGCTTTCGAGGGGACAGCCTCTTCGTCAGGTGAATGGAGAGTTCTGGCCTCAGACAGAGCATATAAAGCACAGACAGTTTAGAGATTACTGATTAAAATGCGAATCCTTACACCTAACCTGCTGTTCAAGACCTGAAGTGGCTGACAATGTGAGTGGTAGGAGCACTGATCACAGTTTAAAGAGATGTGTATTGTCTCCAGACAGTACAGTAAGTGAGGTTTTGCAAACCCAGGCAAGTCACGGGGGTTACAGATAGTGCGACATGAACCCAAGATCCCTGTTGAGACCGTCCTCATGTGTGCGGAACTTGGCTATCAGTCTCTGCTCAGCGACTCTGCGCTGTCGTGTGTCGTGAAGGCCGCCTTGGAGAATGCTTACCCGAAGGTCAGACGCTGAATGCCCGTGACCACTGAAGTGTTCGCCAACAGGAAGGGAACAGTCTTGCCTGGTGACTGTCGAGCGATGTTCATTCATCCGTTGTCGTAGCCTCTGCATGGTCTCCCCAATGTACCATGCTTCGGGACATCCTTTCTTGCAACGTATCAGGTAGACAATGTTGGCCGAGTTGCAAGAGTATTTACCATGTACCTGGTGGATGGTATTCTCACGTGTGATGATGGTGTCCATGTCGATGATCCGGCATGCCTTGCAGAGGTTGCTGTGACAGGGTTGTGTGGTATTGTGGTCACTGTTCTCCTGAAGGCTGGGTAGTTTGCTGCGAACAATGGTCTGTTTGAGGTTGTGTGGTTGTCTGAAAGCAAGAGGTGGGGGTGTGGGGATGGCCCTGGCGAGATGTTCGTCTTCATCAATGATATGTTGAAGACTCCGGAGAAGATGTCGTAGCTTCTCCGCTCCGGGGAAGTACTGGACGACGAAGGGAACTCTGTCCACTGTGTCCCGTGTTTGTCTTCTGAGGAGATCGGTGCGGTTTTCCGCTGTCGCGCATCGAAACTGCCGATCTATGAGTCGAGCACCATATCCTGTTCTTACGAGGGCATCTTTCAGGGTCTGGAGGTGTCTGTCACAATCCTCCTCATCTGAGCAAATCCTGTGTATACGGAGGGCTTGTCCATAGGGAATGGCTTCTTTAACATGTTTAGGGTGGAAACTGGAGAAGTGGAGCATTGTGAGATTGTCTGTGGGCTTGCGGTACAGTGAGGTGCTGAGGTGACCGTCCTTAATGGAGATGCGTGTGTCCAAGAATGCAACTGATTCTGGGGAATAGTCCATGGTGAGTCTGATGGTGGGGTGGAATTTGTTGATATCATCATATAGTTGTTTCAGTGATTGTTCACCATGAGGCCAGAGGAAGAAAATGTCATCGATGTATCTAGTGTACAGCATCGGTTGAAGATTCTGTGCAGTGAAGAAGTCTTGTTCGAACCTGTGCATGAAGATGTTGGCATATTGAGGCGCAAATTTGGTCCCCATGGCTGTTCCATGTGTCTGGATGAAAAACTGGTTGTTGAAGGTGAAGACATTGTGGTCCAGGATAAAGCGGATGAGTTGTAAAATTGCATCTGGAAACTGGCAGTTGTCAGCATTGAGTACTGATGCAGTCGCAGCAATGCCTAGTGCTGCAGTACTCAATGCTGACAACTGCCAGTTTCCAGATGCAATTTTACAACTCATCCGCTTTATCCTGGACCACAATGTCTTCACCTTCAACAACCAGTTTTTCATCCAGACACATGGAACAGCCATGGGGACCAAATTTGCGCCTCAATATGCCAACATCTTCATGCACAGGTTCGAACAAGACTTCTTCACTGCACAGAATCTTCAACCGATGCTGTACACTAGATACATCGATGACATTTTCTTCCTCTGGCCTCATGGTGAACAATCACTGAAACAACTATATGATGATATCAACAAATTCCACCCCACCATCAGACTCACCATGGACTATTCCCCAGAATCAGTTGCATTCTTGGACACACGCATCTCCATTAAGGACGGTCACCTCAGCACCTCACTGTACCGCAAGCCCACAGACAATCTCACAATGCTCCACTTCTCCAGTTTCCACCCTAAACATGTTAAAGAAGCCATTCCCTATGGACAAGCCCTCCGTATACACAGGATTTGCTCAGATGAGGAGGATCGTGACAGACACCTCCAGACCCTGAAAGATGCCCTCGTAAGAACAGGATATGGTGCTCGACTCATAGATCGGCAGTTTCGATGCGCCACAGCGAAAAACCGCACCGATCTCCTCAGAAGACAAACACGGGACACAGTGGACAGAGTTCCCTTCGTCATCAGTGCTCCTACCACTCACATTGTCAGCCACTTCAGGTCTTGAACAGCAGGTTAGGTGTAAGGATTCGCATTTTAATCAGTAATCTCTAAACTGTCTGTGCTTTATATGCTCTGTCTGAGGCCAGAACTCTCCATTCACCTGACGAAGAGGCTGTCTCCTCGAAAGCTAGTGAGAATATTATCAAATAAATAGGTTGGACTAAAACCTGGTGTTGGCAAATATACCGGACATTGGTGGGACCACATTTGGAATATTGTGTTCAGTTCTGGTCACCTCATTGTAAGAAGGATGTGGAAGCATTGGAGAGAGTGCAGAGAAGAGTTACCAGGATGCTGTCTGGATTGGAGGATAGGTCTTATGAGGAAAGGTTGAGGGAGCTGGGGCTTTTCGCTTTGGAGCAGAGGAGGATGAGAGGCGACTTAATAGAGTTTATAAGATGATGAGAGGGATTGATAGAGTGGATATGCAGAGACTATTTCCTCAGGTGGATGTAGCTGTTACTAGGAGGCATTACTATAAGGTTCATGGTGGGAGATATTGGAGGGATGTCTGAGGTAGATTCTTCACCCAGAGAGTGGTTGGGGTGCAGAATAGACTGCCTGCCGCGATAGTGGAGTCAGACACTTTAGGAACTTTCAAACGGTTATTGGATAGGCACATGGAGCACACCAGAATTATAAGGAGGGGATAGCTTGATCTTGGGATTGGACATAGCTCGGCACAACATTGAGGGCCGAAGGGCCTGCACTGTGCTGTAATGTTCTATGTTCTAATTAATGTATATGAGTTATCTCTATCCACCCATAGTCATTGATTAATAAGGTACATTAATATCTGTACCTTATCATTCATAAGGTACAGATATTAAAACCAATCACAATCACCTCACACTTGCTTAATTATACTGTCCAATCAGAATGAAGACATAATCATGTTAACTGACCTAATTCATCATTGTTACAAGTGATCTGTGGTGTCCCAGTTTGTGTTGGTGTCTGTGGATAGTAAGGTTGATTTATTAGTCACAAGTAAGGCTTACATTAACACTGTAATGAAGCTAGTGTGAAATTCCCCTAGTCGCTACATTCCGGTGCCTGTTCAGGTCACTGCACCTAACCAGCTCATCCTTCAGAATGTGGGAGGGAACCAGAGCACTGGCAGAAACCCACACAGACATGGAGAGAATGTGCAGACTTTGCAGAGACAGTGCCCCAAGCTGGCAATCAAACCCTGCTCCCTGGTGCCGTGAGGCAGCAGTGCTAACCATTGTGTCACCATGCGCTCCTGTTCCACCACAGATATCACTCCTTTCTTCCAATTTCAAATGTCTCATTTACTGAGTTTTGTCAGGCGAAATGTCTTGGTGTTATCTATGAAAATTTTTATAAAGACTTTTTTTTTCTCATGGTAACATGTGTGATTATTAAACCTTTCAGTCCCCCTTTGGCAATTGAGTGACATCCCAAAGAGGCCAATGCAATGTTGAGCATACCTCTCTGAATCCTTTAGGTGGCCAGTCATCCAGATGTTGAAAGGTATCCTAAACTATTCTGCTGTAAGCTTCAGCTTCTTACATTTCCCCTTCTTTTATACTGGGAGCTATGGGAACACTACCCTTGTCCCTACAGCCATCCCCATCCTGATTATTTCCCACCAATTGGTTAGGCAGCTCACTACCATTCCTGGAACAAATACATCCCTGATTGTTTCAATCCAGTGGCCATCTGGAGGCTAGATTCACTCACTTTATGTCCCTTATGGATCTGTACTTTGAAGCAACTGATATATTCACAGCCATACGATGATGTGTTTAATGTGCAGCGCCGTGTCTGTAGCAGAGAAAAAATAAGCTTTTATGAGAGCAGTTAGTTTGCAGCTGGATCCTGGTTGAAGTTAGAAGAATTTTATAGACTCCTAGAACATTATCTTTCTCTCAAAGCTCCAAGACTGTTAACACAATTTGTAGCAAGTATGCAAACTGTGTTTGTTTAAAAGTGGATTTGATCTATGCATGAATGGGAATTAGTTGGAACTGGAACAGTCATAAGCTAGAAAATAAAGTTGCTTCCTTTTATTATTAATAGTTCAATTGTTAATGGTTAACCTGCTTCATTTGTTAGAGCTGTATTGAAACAGTGTTATTAAATAAAATACATTTTACAATAAAAAGTCTCTAATTTGTCAGTGGAACCACCCCTGGAAAGAAATATCCTTTCCTCACATATATGTCAAAATAGAAAATCTGTTAGGGTCTGGTCTGGCTTCCTTGCATAGCCTGGGTCCCATTCCAGGACCATAACACTGCTTAGATGTCTCCTTTGCAAGCTTAAAATTTTTCTCCCAGGATTTACTTCTTACTACTCAGTCTTTCAACCCTAAGGATCAACCGTGTGCCTCTTCACTGCACTGTTGTCTATGCTTGAATATCTCCCGAATCACTCAGTGAACAATACTGGATGGAGCACTCCCAGTGTGATCGGAGCAGAGCACTGAACAGTTTGATCACAACATCCTCTGACCTATAGTCTACTGTTTCAGCTGTCTAGTTAAACATTCAGCTGACACTGTCGATAGCCACTTTGCACTGGATGACTTGTTCTGTGCACTTTTCACTGTCGCCCTTTCTGCTTGACCTTCAGCTCTTTCTAGACATTGGCAAATTACTCCATTTTTCTCTCTTGGAGGTAAAAGTCTGAGATTGACTCCAAATGACTAAATAACATCTAGTGAAACATGATTAACGTTTCCAACCGTGGGGAAAATAACACTTCCTCTTGAGAAGAAACCAAAGAATTTGCATTTATATAGTGCCTCAGATTGTCCTTAATAGGTTTATTGTCAATTGAGAACTGTTGAAGTCTAGTTAAAGTTTTTAAAATTTATTTATTAGTATCACAAGTAGGCTTATGTTAACACTGCGATGAAGTTACTGCGAAAATCCTCTGGTCGTCACATTCCAGCACCTGTTTGGCTAAGGGGCAATTTAGCATGGCCAATGCAGCTAATCTGCACACCTTTGGACTGTGGAAAGAAACCTGAGCACCCGGAGGAACCCCACACAGACATGGGGAAGTTGCCTTTGAAAAGGGTGATGGGTAATCTGCCTTCTTGAAATACTATAGTCTATGTGCCGTTGGTTGACCCACAAAGCTATGAGGGAGGGAATTCCAGGATTTTGACCCAGTGATTGTGAAGGGACAGCAATGTTTCCAAGTCAGGCTCAGAAGGGGAATTGCAGGTGTTGGTCTTCGGATGTATCTACTGCCCTTGTCCTTCTAGATGGGTTTTTAGTTTAATATTAGTGTCACAAGTAGGCTTACATTAACATTGCAAAGAAGTTACTGCAAAAATCCTCTAATCGCCACACTCTGGTACCTGTTCAGGTACACTGAGGGAGAATTTAGCACGGCCAATGCACCTAACCAGCACGTCTTTCAGACTGTGGGAGGAAACCGGAGCACCCAGAGGAATCCAACGCCGACACGGGAAGAACGTGCAGACTCCGCACAGACAGTGACCCAAGCTAGGAATTGAACCCAGGTCCCTGGCATTGTGAGACAGCAGTGCTAACCACTGTGCCACCGTGCTTGTACTATATGAAAATGTGGCAGCCAATTTATACATGACAATATCTCATGTACAGAAATATGACATTGACCAGATAATCATTCTCCTTAGTGAAAAATCTGTCTAAGCTTTTCTTTTTCTCTGTCCTCATGCTTCCAATGCCCTCTCTCCAGCCTCCTATTTCTCACCCTCCAAAAGCTTCAGATCATGGCAAATTTTGATGCCCATTTTCAAACTCTCACCAAGTCCCATTTGCTCATCACCCCGTGATCACTGAATTATGTTGGCTCCAAACCACTAAAAAGTAAAGTTTATTTATTAATCACAAGTAGGCTTACATTAATACTGTAATGAAGTTACTGTGAAAATCCTACACTCTGGAGCCTGTTTGGGTACACTGAGGAAGAATTTAGCATGGCCAATTCCCCCAACCAGCACATCTTTTGGACTGTTGGAGGAAACCAGAAGCACCCAGAGGAAACCCATGCAGGTATGTGGAGAATGTGCAAACTCCACACAGACATCCACCTCTGCTGAGAATTGAACCCGGACCCTGGAGCTGTGAGGCAGCAGTTCTAACCATTATGCCACCATGACCTCTTTCAGTCCCGCAGCCCTGCAACATATCTGTGCTCCTCCTTCCCGTTTGTATCCTTCAGCTGCCTAAGTCCAAGGCTTAGGGAAGGGAAATTCTGGAGTTTATTTACGTTGCTGGCTTACTTTCCTCTTGTAAGACACTCCTGAAAACTTTTTTCTTCTGCCAAGCTTTTGGTCACTTGTCCTGATTCCTCCTTACATGGTTGTGTCAACTGTTATTTGTTAATCACTCCTGTCTCAGCACGATTCCCTGCATTAAGTAGGCTCCATGAATGCAGGGTACTGCTATTGCTAATTTCTCTTTACCATTTAGTCATGTTAACTTTCAGTTTTTGTTTGCTCAGTGACCACTTGTTGAACTAAGACTGGTCCAGAAGCAGTTTAGACAATAAACCTAATTAAAAGCCATTCCAGGGTGACTTGCAAGCTCTGCCATTCGGAAAAACGTCTTAGAGACAGGAAAGCTTCATCAGTTCATCCACAGAAGGTTTGTGGATCAAGGCACACATGAAGGAGAAGATTTGTGATTTTTATCAACGACTTGGAAGAGGGGGCCGAAGGATGGATTAGTAAATTTGCTGATGACACCAAGACTGGCGGAGTAGTGAATGAGGTGGAGGGCTCTTGTCGGCTGCAAAAGAGACACTGATAGGATGCAGGGCTGGGCCAAAAAGTGACAAATGGAGTTTAACCCTGATAAGTGTGAGGTGATTCATTTTGGTAGGAGAAATTTGAATGCGGATTACAGGGTCAATGGCAGAGTTCTGAGGAATGTGGAGGAACAGAGAGATCTTGGGGTTCATATCCACAGATCTCTGAAGGTTGCCATTCAAGTGGATAGAACCGTGAAGAAGGCTTATAGTGTGTTTGTGTTTATTAACAGTGGGTTTGAGTTTAAGAGTCGTGGGGTTATGCTGCAACTATACAACACCTTGGTGAGACTACATTTGGAATATTGTGTGCAGTTCTGGTCACCTCACTATAAGAAAGATGTGGAAGAATTGGAGAGAGTGCAGAGGAGATTTACCAGGATGCTGCTTGGTTTGGAGGGTAGGTCTTATGAGAAAGTTTGAGGGAGCTGGGGTTTTTCTCTTTAGAGCGGAGGGGGATGAGAGGTGACTTAATAGAAGTTTATAAGATGATGAGGGGAATAGATAGAGTGGACGTGCAGAGACTATTTCCTCAGGTAGATGTAGCTGTACATACTATAAGGTTCATGGTGGGAGATGTAGGAGGGATGTCTGAGGTAGATTCTTTACTCAGAGAGTGGTTGGAGTGTGGAATGCACTGCCTGCTGTGAAAGTGGAGTCAGACACTTTAGGAACTTTCAAGCGGTTATTGGATAGGCACATGGAGCACACCAGAATGATTGGGAGTGGGATAGCTTGATCTTGGGTTTGGACATAGCTTGGCACAACATCAAGGGCTGAAGGGCCTGTACTGTGCTGTAATGTTTTATGTTCTATGTTCTAAGATTGTGGAGTTGTATCTGTCTAAGCAAATAGAACTCTGTAATATTAATGTAGTTGAGAAGGAGTAGGATTGAGTAACCTTTACATGATATGCATTTGTTTTAACAAGTGCAAAAGGGGCTGGAAAGATGTAAAAAGGGGGCGATAAAATAGATACCTTTTAATTCAATTAAAGTCCAAATCACCTTGAAACTACACTGTTTGAATTCTCCAAATGGAATCCCAAAATGACCTCAATAAGTCCCATGAGGTTGGTCACTTGGAGGACAGGCTACCTGTTTGAGGTAATGATTGCCTGCCCCACAAATCCTTTTTTTATTATTATGTCATAAGTAGGCTGGCATTAACACCGCAATGAAGTTACTGTGAAAACCTCCTGCTCACCACACTCCAGCATCTGTTTGGGGACGCTAAGGGAGAATTTAGCATGGCCAATGCACCTAACCGGCCCATCTTTCAGACTGTGGGAGGAAACCAGAGGCACCCGGAGGAAATCCACGCAGACACAGGGAGAACTTGCAGACTCTGCGCAGACAGTGATGCAAGTCGGGAATCAAACCTGGGTCTCTGGCGTTGTGAGGCAGCAGTGCTAACCATTGTGCCACCACGCTGCTCCCTCTGAGCTTTGGCCCTCTCGCTCTATTACTACTTTCAAATTCTATCATCACAATGCTGGGATTATGTAATGGGGGGAGGGGGTTGGTGGAAGAAGGAGAACTTAATGTTATGAATGGGAGTAGCCCCAGTTTTACACCTAGGCATCTCAGTACTAAATAAAAGGTTCTTTGTTTTCCCAGTCATTTGCTCTTCCCAAATTCATTTCTCACTAGTTTGACCACTAGAATTATCTACAATCTTTTTTCCCTTGTTTCCAGAGGGAAAAGAATATATTTTCCTGACGGAGCTGTATGAGAAAACTAGAGTGATTGCAGCGGCGAGGATTGTTGATTATCATGCTTTTAGTCTCAAAGGTTATTAGCATTACTTTTGTGCATTTATCCCATGAGAACAGAACGAAAACAAAAATAATATGAATAGAAAATTCTTCTACAGGGCTTGTTATTCATTGTTGAAATTAGGTCAAGAGGATTTTGCATGCCACGATAAAGCACTTTCTCTCCAGTCAGACCCGCTGTTGTTTTTTGATTAGAAGGTTATGTGTAGAACACTGAACACCAGGAGTTGTTGCTCTCTGGAGAAAAGGAGGATTTGCATTTACCTCAGAACTTTCCAAAGCACTTTACTGATATTTTTCAAGTGTAGTCAATGTTGGAAATGTGTCAGCCAATTTATGCTCAACAAGTTACAACAACATCATGACTTCCTTGTTTTTGTACTTTGTGCCTTCATTTATAAAGCTTGTCTGCAGATCAGCCATGATCTCACTGAACGGCAGAACAAGATTGAGGGGTTGAATGGCCTCCTGCTCCCATGAAGCTATTGGTAATTATTTCCTGTGAGTGCCTGTATAGAGAACTTGCACAGGCCAGGCCTTTCCCCTGCCCATTCTATATCTAGCAATTTGGAACACGTGTTATGTATTTTGTACGTGCTATAATTAAACTTCATTTCTTTTCCCAAATCAATTCCAGTAGCTTAGTCTCATCTTTGCCTACACGTGGAAAAGACAAGTAACTGATCCCACCCGTTTAATGTATGGTATCGATGCGAAGAGGCATAAGTCAAATCTTAAATGCCACCGATTGAATTAAATCAGGTAATAGATTCTCATTACAAATTAATCAGGATAAATTGAAAGAAGCAGCTTGCTTTGCTTCATTTGTTGGCTTCTGTGTTGACAGAGGTTGCAGGCCACTGGCTATGGAAAGGGATTAAATTTAGTGAAGCAGGATAAAATTTGCACATAATAAAAATTAAACTTTGAAATTGACATTTTTCAACGCAAAAGATTTGCCATAGTTTAACACTTACAGCAGTCAACCCCCTGGCTACATGCTTATTGGAAAACTTTTCCCAGCAGTGCGCGGCATATTGACAATCTAAATATATCAGCTGATGGATTGATAATCCTATCCTTTCTAATGAGCAATCCGGAGCTCAGACTCTCTGCTTCACACGCCATCACATGAAGACCACACAACAGCTCAGATACCCACACCTGGCATGGGAGGAGTTGGAGAGATGTTTGTGTTTTTAGATGGCAAATCGCACTTCACAAGTGAGCAAGACCAGATGGTGGGCAGCAGTGGCGAATCCACATCCAAAGGCACAGAAAATGCCAAGCCCTCCCCAGCTGGAGGCAGATGCTGTACCCTGGGGGCTGTCGATAACCAGATTACACTTCGAGCAGCAGCAGTGAGTGTGGGATGCGTTGGCAGGAGATCCAAGCACACTGGCCATGACTGCGGAGAGATTGGAGCACTCTGTCTCAAAGCACAAGCACTTTGATTTCACAGGATTTTGCCATAATGTCTTCTTCCACAGAATGAGTGGCCAACTACAAAGAACATCAATCAGGGCAATCACATTAATGCATGCAAGCATTCAACCGAATGATGCCAGCATATGAATGCCAGCGGGGATATGTAGTATCTACAAGATACACTGCAGCAATTCACCAAAGACAGCATCTTCCAGACCCACAACCACTTCCACATTGAAGGACAAGGGCAGCAGATACCTGGGAACACCACCACCTACAAGTTCCCCTCCAAGCCACTCACCATCCTGACTTGGAAATATAGTACCAATCCTTCACAGTCATTGGGTCAAAATCCTGGAATTCCCTCCCTCATGGCATTGTGAGTCAACCCACAGCACATGGACTGCAGCGGTTCAAGAAGGCAGCTCACCACCACCTTCTCAAGGGCAACTAGGGATAGGCAATAAATGCTGGCCAGCCAATGATACCCATGTCCCACAAATGAGTAGAAAACAAATAAGCTGGATGAATGTCAGCTTTGACCTTTTATCACCCCCACTGTTCTGTGGCAATGTTTTCCATCGCTCACTGTCAATAAGGAAACACATCCAAACCATTAATGGGATCGTGATGAAAAGGAATATTCAATTGGGGACTTGATTCAACATGCTTCCAATATTCACTCATTGCATCCCGAACCCTTGTCACTGCTGCCCACTTTGCTGTTCAGCCCAATTTGCTGTTCAACCTGCCACATTCTACAAACTTGATCATCCAACACTCTGACCCTGTGTTAACTTGCGTGAAGTCCTGTTTACCTATCATCCGTGTGTTTGTTGACCTATGTTGGCACCCGGTGAAGCAATGACTCGATTTTAAATTTCTCACCTTTATTTTCTCCAAATTTCCCTCTCTCAGGCTTCCCACCTGGCTATCTCTGTAGCCCCACAATCCTCTAAGACATTTGCTCTCCACTAATTCCAGCCCCTTGCACATCCCAATTTTCTCACCATTGGAGGCTGTGCACTCAGCTGTCAAACTCTGAATTTCCTTCCCAAACTGTCCCCACCGCTCTATCTCATTTTCTTCCTTTAAGACAGACCTTAAGACCTACCTCTTTGATTACACATTTGGTTATCTTCACTAACATCTCCTCATGAGTCTCAGTGTCGAATATTGTTTGACTGCACTCCTGCGAGCCACCTTGGAATGTTTTACCGGACTAAGGATGCTCTTAAAAATACAAGTAGTGGTTGCTGTGAGCCACTGATTGTGAGATTATTGATTTGATTTATTATTACCACATGACTTTATAAGACCCTTGTCAGACCCCACTTGGAGTGCTGTGCGCAATTCTGGTCGCCTCACTACAGGAAGGATGTGGAAGCTATTGAGAGGATGCAGAGGAGATTTACAAGAATGTTGCCTGGATTGGGAGGCATGCCTTATGAAGATAGGTTGAGGGAGTTAGGACCCTTCTCCCTGGTGAGATGAAAGTTGAGAGGCGACCTGATAGAGGTTTATAAAATGTTGAGAAGAATAGATAGGGTGGATTCTTGGATGCTATTTCCCAGAGCTGAAATGGTCGCTATGAGAGGACACAGGTTTAAGGTGCTGGGAAGCAAGTACAGAGGAGATGTTAGCGGTAAGTTTTTCACTCAGAGGGTGGTGAGTGAGTGGAATCGGCTGCCATCGGTGGTGGTAGAGGTGAACTTGCTAGGGTCTTTTAAAAGACTTCTGGATGAGTGTATGGGATCTAATGGGATTGGGAGTTACAGATAGTTCTACGGCTTGGTAGGTATAGATGTGACCGGCACAACCTGTGGGCTGGAAGGCCTGTTTGTGCTGTAGTGTTCTATGTTCTATGACTTAGGATACAATGAAAAATATTGTTTCTTGTACACTGTACAGAAAAACATACCATTCATAGAGTACACAGGGGAGAAGGAAAAGAGAGGGTGCAGAAGGTAGTGTTATCACCAAAAACAATCCCACACAGACCCTATTCCCCACAACCCCATGTATTTATGTTAGCTAGTCCCCTGATGCTAAGGGACAATTTACCATGGCCAATCCACCTAACCCACACATCTTTGAACTGTGGGAGGAAACCTGAGCACCTGGAGAAAATCCATGCAGACACGGGTGTCGGGATTTTATGACCTTGCTCGGGCAAGGCTCATAAAATCCCGCCCAAGGCCAATAGAGAATTCCATTCTGTGAGCCTCGCCCGCCCTGGAATATGCGATAAAATTCCAGCCGGGGAGAACGTGCAGACTCCGCACAGACAGGGACCCAAGCTGGGAATCGAACCCTGTTCCTTGGCGCAGTGAGACAGCAGTACTAACCACTGTGTCACTGTGCCACCCCAAATGTAAGGTCGATTCGTTCGAAAGTCTGACAGCAGCAGGGAAGAAGCTGCTCTTGAGTCGGTTGCCACGTGATTTCAGATTTTTGTACCCTTTTCCCGACAGAAGAAGGTGGAAGAGAGAACGTCCGGTGAGTGTGGGGTCCTTGATTACGCTGGCTGCTTTCCTGGCTGCAGTGGGAAGTGTAGACAGCTCTGGTGGATCCCTCCAGGATCCAGAGGCAAGAAGGGTCAATGTGTTGGTGACTTTGTCAGTCGTTGGGAATGCCTGGTCCAGTTGATAGCCAGTTTTCTTCCAGCAGTCTGTAAATCTCTGCCATCACCCAGTTCAACACCTGCGTATTGAGAAAGCTTTTCCCAAGTCCGTAAACCACTGTGTGGTTTTCTGTAAGCTACGCCACTTTGCTGACCGCCTCTCTTGTGTGGTGCCACAGATCTGTAAGTAGTAAAGCGGGGTTAGTGCTACTGGTGTTGCTGCTCCTGATGGTAGTGGTCATCTGACCATCTGAGGTCCAATCTAGCACAGCATAAGCAACACCCTATTTAATCTAGTCGATTGGAGCCCCAAAGTGCAGATCAGACTTCCAAACAGGAAAAGCATGGATGAGACCTCCAAATAGAGTAAATTAAACTCTCAGCAGAAGTACCATTATTTGAGGAAGGATGTCCTTGCTATAGAAGGAGTGCAGAGGTCAACCAGGCAGATTCCTGGGAGGAGAGATTAAATCAGTTGGGTTATATTCATTGAAGTTTAGAAGAGTGAGAGGGGATCTAATATGAATCTATAAAATTCTAACAGGATGAGACAGTGTAGATTCAGAAAGAGTGTCCCCAGTGGTGGGGGAATCCAGAACTAGGAGTCATAGAATATATCATAGAATCCCTACAGTGCAGAAGGAGGCCATTTGGCCCATCAAGTCTGCACCGACAACAATCCCACTCAGTCCCGTAACCCCACATATTTACCTGCTAATCCCCCTGACACTAAGGAGCAATTTACTATGGCCAATCAACCTAACTCATACACTTTTGGACTGCAGAAGGAAATCTGAGCGCCTGGAATAGCTCAGACAGGTGCAGGGAGAATGTGCAAACTCCGACAGACGGTCACCTGAAGTTTGAATCGAACCCGGTTCTCTGGAGTTGAGGCAGCAGTGCTAACCATTGTGCCACCATGCCGCATGGATGAGACCTCCAAAGAGAGTAAAATAAACTCACAGCACAAGCAGCATTATCTGAGGAAGGATGTCCTTGTTATAGAGGGAGTGCAGTGAAGGTTTACCAGGCTGATTCCTGGGATGGCAGGTCTGTCATATGAGGAGAGATTATATTCATTGGAGTTTAGAAGAGTGAGGAGTATCTCATAGAAACTTACAAAATTCTGACAGATTAAGCAGGGGAGATTCAGAAAGAATGTTCCCGATGATGGGGGAATCCAGAACTAGGGTTCATAATTTGAGGATAAGAAGGTAAATCTTTTAGGACTGAGGTAAGGAGAAATTTCTTCATACAGAGAATGGTGAATCTGTGGAATTCACTACCACAGAAAGCAGTTATGGCCAAAATGTGTGATTTCAAGAAGAAATTAGATATCACTCTTGAGGCTAAAGGAATCAAGGGATATGGGAGGGAGGCAGAATCAGGATATTGAATTTGATGAATGGGTAAATGGCCTACTCCTGCTTCTATTTTCTGTCTCTATCTTTAAAGCCTTTCACATAAGCATCTAGGAAAGCAGTTGAGAGCACTGAGTGTTTGGCCTATGTCCCTGTCATGTCTTCAGCCCTCTCAACTGCTAACATGCTTTAGTTTTATTTTTGCTAGTGAATTCCAGGAAGCCCGTAGGCTCAAAGTTGGCGTGTAAAACCTATGCCAATTTCACTCTAATTGACCAATTAACTTATTGAAATTGACAACCCATCTGTCCCCAGGGGCTCGCGCCACCAGTCAGCCATCACATCCATCCTCATCACACACTGCCTTCCTCCAAGTGCTAAACAGGCTCATTACCCAAACGGATGTTGCTTGACTGTCAACCCAACAGTATTTATTTCCTATTTTCAACATTTTTTATAGCTAGTTAAAAGAAAATGGAAATAAAGCAGTATTTTTGTTTCAATGTCCCAATGATTTTTCTCCAAGATTGTGCAGAGCAGTGTCCTGGGCATTGATCCTCACTTCCAGGAGACTCCAGGGCAGATCTGGAGGAACCCTGGAATTAGGGGCAAAAGTGGGTAAATTCAGGCCTTCAAGCCTGATTTCACCTGCAGTCAGATCATGCCTCATCGCTCCCTGGTCTCAAGTCCAACTGGTGGCACAATGGTTAGCACTGCTGCCTCATAGCGCCAGGGGCCCAGGTTCAGTTCCTGGTTTGGGTCTGTGCAGAGTTCACACATTCTCCCCATGTCTGCGTGGGTTTCCTCCCTCAGTCCAAAGATGTGCAGGTTAGACGGATTGGCCATGATAAATTGCCCCTTAATGACAGGCGGATTAGCTAGTGTAAATGTGTGGGAATAGGGCCTGGTTGGGATTGTGGTCGGTGCAGGCTTGGTGGGCCAAATGGCCTCCTTCTGAAGTGTAGGGAGACAATGATTCTAACTTCCTACCTGTTCCCCCTATCCCTTTAATCCATTTTTATCAAAAATATATTTACCTCCTTCTTGAAATCATTTAATAATTTAGACTCGGAGCTGCTGTCAGAGCTGGAGTTGAAGATCTGGCTCATTGGTCCCCTTCGGCTGCTCCCTAGATGTGTTCAGGGATGGTCATGAGTGCATGGCAGGGGCCTTTTTAAACAGGCGACACTCAGTGTGGTAGTCTGATGAGTGTTGCGGTGTTGGATCCTCACCTGGTTGAGCGCCGTCAACCTTGCCATCAGCACACAAACGGTCCTTGTCCTCTTCAGCCAGCTGAATCGCTCTGTTTCCAAAGTCTGTCAGGGCCTGGAGTTCGGCCATTCCTCCCCTTGTCTGGGACCTCCTCTTCTTGTTGTGTGCCCTTATTTTGCATGGAGACAGATGGAGAGAGTGTAAGCAGGAAGCCTGCCACGCCAAATGATAAGCATGCGTGGCATGTGCAAGAGGTGAGTAAGACCGTGAACAGGATGAGGACATGACCTGCAAGGAAGACAAAGCTTCAAGTTTAAATTTCATTAGTGTCACAAAGTAGGCTTACATAAACACTGCAATTAAGTTTTTGTGGAAATCCCCTAGTTACCACACTCCGGCACCTGTTTGGGTAATTGAGGGAGAACTTAGCATGGCCAATGCATCTAACCAGCACCTCCTTCAGGATGTTGGAGGTAACCGGAGCACCTGAAGGAAGCCCACACAGACACACTGTACAGATTCCACATGCACCAAGACCCAAGCTGGGAATTGAACCCTGACGTAGGGTAAACCCAGGGAGTGTGGGCTGCAGCAGGAGAGGAAAGAATGGAAAAGGATAAATACACAGCCTGACTATAGTATCCACACTCACTGCAGGCAGACACATGATAAATTACGAACAATTACATCTCAGATAGCACTAACCCATAGCAACAACAAGAGATTTGATATCACTTAAAGCTCCAAAAAGTATTGAAGAGCCATCATGCCTCTGGAAAACTAATCAAGTACCTGGGATACGGGAACAATCAACACACCATCAAAATCATTTTGACAAACACAACGTTTTGATCTTGTAAACAGGTAGACAGGATATGTCCAGAAAACGATCAAAGTTAAAACACACGGAACAATGGATCCACATAATGTGATCAAAAACAGAACTGTAACCAATTCAAAGTAATAATCTGATGACTTAATCAAAATATAGAACTTTGCAACATGTAAAAACATAAGAATCTGTAAGAGCCAATGCTAAGTAGGGTGGCTTGGAAGAAAGCTGTAGTTACAGCCACGAGTTCCGCTCTCCCTCATGCATGTTGGATAAAGCCATTTTTGTTTAAGTTCTACAGTGTCTCAGAAGACTCAGTTCATTCATTCCCTCCTAACTACTTGGGTCCCTGGTGTTGTGAGACCCTGCTGCCCACACTGTGCCACCTAAAGTACATGAGTGGAAGGGTGAGTGGCAGTGTCCCTTAAGCTGGCAGTGAGAGATGTGTGATCGGTTTGTGAATGTGTAAGTTGAGATGGGAATGGAGGAGATTGCTCATTCTTTTTCTATCCTCTTCTGCAAGGCACTGGCACTGACCACCACTGCCATCACCTTCTATGCTGGGATGGTCACTTTGAACATAGAACATAGAACATTACAGCGCGGAACAGGCCCTTCGGCCCACAATGTTGCGCCGACCAGTCTTATTTTTAAAAAAAACATTGACCCACTAATCTAAACCAATCCCTTTTCGTCCATAAACCTATCCACCAATCTCTTAAACGCCCCCAAACTAGGCGCATTTACAACTGCAGCAGGCAGGGCATTCCAGTCCCTCACCACCCTCTGGGTAAAGAACCTGCCCCTGACATCCGTCCTATAACTACCACCCCTTAATTTAAAGCCATGCCCCCTCGTGCTAGCTTTCTCCATCCTAGGAAACAGGCTATCACCATCCACCCTATCTAAACCTCTAATCATCTTATATGTTTCTATAAGATCCCCTCTTAGCCGCCTTCTTTCCAGTGAAAACAACCCCAAATCCCTCAGTCTCTCCTCATAGGACCTCCCCTGCATACCAGGCAACATCCTGGTAAACCTCCTCTGCACCCTCTCCAAAGCCTCCACATCCTTCCTGTAATGTGGGGACCAGAACTGCACACAGTACTCCAAGTGCGGCCGCACCAGAGTTGTGTACAGTTGCAACATGACGCTGCGACTCCTAAATTCAATCCCCCTACCAATAAACGCCAAGACACCGTACGCCTTCTTAACAACCTTATCTACTTGATTCCCAACTTTCAGGGATCTATGTACACATACACCTAGATCCCTCTGCTCCTCCACTCTATTCAAAGTCCTCCCGTTAGCCCTATACTCAACACATCTGTTATTCCTACCGAAATGGATTACCTCACACTTCTCACTTTGGTTACCTGTTTTTGCCCAGAGCATAGTAGAGTGTTTCATGGGGGAGCTCCGCTGTGTCCAGCAATTACACAGAGGTATCAGTGAATTTTGGGACAGTATTTGACTTCCCAGCAGCAACTCTGTCAGCTGTGTGCAGAGGCAGTCTTCAAGTATGGTTCCCAGGGCACTCAAGTGCTGAGGTGATGATGGGGTGGGCGAATCAGAGGCGTGGAACCTGTGCCTCACAATATGATGGAGAAAGCCGCCATTGCTGTCCATGAGTTCAATACCATTTTCCCCACCCAGAATCAGTCTTTGCCAATTTCTGGGATGACTCTGACCTCTGTTTCTCTCTCCACAGATGCTGCATGACCTGCTGAGATTTCCCAATATTTTCTGTTTAAATTTCAACATCTGGGATGCAGCCATTGTTGGTTGGGCCTGACGGCATTTAAGAGTCAACCACATTGCTGTGGGTCTGAAGCCACATGTAGGCCTGACGAGGTAAGGATGGCAGATTTCCTTCCCTAAAGGATATTAGTGAACCAGATGGGTTTTTCCGACAATCGACAATGGTTTCATGGTCATCAGTAGATTCTTAATTCCAGATTTTTATTGAACTCAAATATCACCATCTGCCGTGGTGCAATTCAAACCCAGGTCCCCAGAGCAGTACATTGGGCATCTGGATTACTAGTCCAGTGACATTACCACTACGGCATTGCCTCCCCCATTAGAGTTGATTTGTCTGATTGGCCAAGCTATATAAATGGATGCTTTTTGAACTGGCAGGGCAAGTAATTATAAATTGGTGAGAAGCCAATTATGTGAACAATACTTTAATTAAAATAGCAAGCAAACATTAAGGGAATCATGTTAACATTCACGCTTGGTGTTAGTATCAAAGGAGAATATTTTATTTTACATAAAGTGTAGCCACTTAGGCATTTATGAGTATTATAATAAGGGATCATATTCACATTGGTGTAAACACTCATAATATTTTCTCCTTCCAGCCACAATAACCTGGATTTGATCTGCTATTGTGAAATATTCCTACTTATTTCCATTAATTTTGTTATCTGTTGGTTTACCCTATTGCACAGGGTCAAAGTTAGCTGTAGTTTTAACCTGCTTAGTTAATACTCATAATGAATCCAACAATGTTTTACCTTTCTTTTTGCAGTAAGACTCTAACCTACCTTTGCCCTTGAATTGCTACTTGCTGAGGGAAAATGAGGGCCCAGTATTTTTCTCTACTTGTGGGTTCCTTTGATGCACTGAGCTGGAACCCATGGATAAAGCTGCTGATTAACCTCTGCACGTTGGAACCTTGGATTGTGACTGTAAACTCACCAAATGTCCTCAATAACAAAAGACCACCACGCGCTGTATGTCTAAATTAAGTGTTGCGATTTGATGAAGATTTTGCTGATGTATTCGTCCTTCCGTGTTCAGCCGTCCCTGGATTCTTCACAGAAGAAAATCATATGGGGCAGTTGGTTTGTGATTGGCAAAACTAATCCTCATGTTTCCTTGGATTGTGACCTCTCTCACGGGTTGCAAGCAGAAAAAAACAAAGGAGTTACAACAAAGCACATGCTTCTACCAGAATGGCTATCGGGAGGATCACAAGGATCTTAAGGGAATCATTTTCTCACTTTGACAGGACTGGAGGGGTTCTGCAATCTTCTCACTTGTCCCACATGGCATTCACTGGCTGTGTCATGCCCAACTCTACCATCCAAAGATACCCAGACTTGGGTGTTCCGAGGGAGGTGGTCTTAACTACTTTGGAAGCAAAAGCATGTGGGTGGCATTAAGGACTCTGAAGAAGAATCAAGTGGATTCAAAACATTAGCTCTATTTCTCTCTCCACAGATGCTGCCAAACCTGCTGAGTTTTTCCAACATTTTCTGTTTTAGTTCCAGATTTCCAGCATATTTTGCTCTAATTAAAGACTATTCATTGACTTCTGTAAGGTGCAACAGAGCATTATCATCCTTGAAGAAAATAAAAAGACTAGCACTTATTCGTGCTTTTTATAACTTAAGGATGTCCCAAAACACTTTGCAGCCAACGAAGCACTTTCAAAGCAGTATTACTGGTGTAACAGGAGGAGGCATGATAGAAGTGTACCATAGAGAGCAATTCGTTGAGGAATGGTACAGCACCCCAGTCCTACGGAAGTACATCGTTGCCATGTGGGATCTACAAGTGTACTTGAAAGCCACATGTTAAGAAAGTGTCAGATGGAAATAGGTGGTTTCCAGGTCAGGGAGGTTGAACAGTAGCTGGTGTCACTGCATCATGAGGCTGAAAACCATGTGGACAGCGCATCAATGGGTGTGATTGCTCCTTAACTTCAGGGTGTATAGGCAATGAGGGAGTGGATGATTGCTGGACAGTCAAACAAGGCCAGGGAGGTAGATCAGAAGTTTCTCTGAGTGCCCCTTGCTCTCCTACCGTTATTCATTTCTGAATACTGGCTAAGTTTGATGGTTCATCTGGGGAACGCAGCCAGGGACAAATTCACAATGTCTTGGCTGGCACAGCTGTATGGATCATAGAATACCCACAGTACAGAAGAAGGCTATTCGTTCCATCTGGTCTGCACCAACACTCCAACAGAACATCTTATCTTTGGGTGGCACAGTAGCACAGTGGTTAGCATTGCTGTTTCACAGCTCCAGGGACCTGGGTTCGATTCCCGGCACAGGTCACTGTCTGTGTGGAGTTTGGACATTCTACTCGTGTCTGCGTGGGTTTCCTCAGGGTGTTCCGGTTTCCTCCCACAGTCCAAAGATGTGCGGGTTAGGTTGACTGGCCATGCTAAAATTGCTGGTTAGTGTCCTGGGATGCGTAGGTTAGAGGGATTAGCGGGTAAACGTGTAGGAATATGCGGGTAGGACATGGGTGGGATTATGGTCGGTGCAGACTCGATGGGTCGAAGGGCCTCTTTCTCCACTTTAGGGTTCAATGATCTATGAATCAATGATCTTATCCCTGCCCAATCCCCGTAACACCAAACAGTTACCCAGCTAACTCCCCTAATCTATACACCTTGGGACACAAAGGAACAATTGAGCATGGCCAATCCACCTAACCTGTATATCTTTGGAATGTGGGAGGAAACTGGAGCACCCAGAGGAAACCAATGCAGTCACAGGGAGAACGTGCAAACTTCACACTGTCATCCGAGGCCAGAATTGAACCCGGGTCACTGGTGCTGTGAGGCAGCAACGCAAACCATTGTACCACCCCAAATGGGTGCAGCAAGAAAAATTTGAAAGTAATAGTAACAGCAGTTCTAAAGTTAGGGGAGCAATTCGGCACTTGTGCATCCATTGGTACGAATCCAGGATGGTAGGGTGCCTCCACCAAGGATGTTAGGATCAAGGACCTCACTCATTGACTGCAGAACACCTGGAGGGGAAGGGTGAGCAGCCAGAGGCTGTGGCCTATTTGGTACTAATGGCTGTTGTATATTTTTGTATCTCAGAGCAATACAGAGGTGACATTAATTTCAGTGGCTGGATTCTTTCATTTTGGAGTCTACATTTGGTGACGGGTGCGGAATTAGGAGTGATTTCTGCCGTGGGCTAGGATGACTAGCCAGGTACAATCTTGCGCTGATCAGCTCAGCAAATATACATCACCAAGGAACTCACCGATTCTTGTGGCGGGAGCAGGCTGGAAATCGCCCTCCCCATTGTTACCTCCTGGGGTCAAAGGCAGGGCCATAGTTAAAGGGCACCTGGACAGCCTGCACTATCCCTTCCACCTTTCTCCAGCCACAGTAGTTTGCACTGCTGCTTCACAATACCAGGGACCCAGATTCCAATGCCACTGCATTTGTGCTAAGTTCTACCAAGGGCTAGGGTTTTACATCAGCTAGTTTTTAAAACATTAATATTATAATTGAATTAAAGCATAACTATCAAGGTAGAGTGAGACAAAATGTTGCATTTTTGCTACCATTCCCCTAGTGCAGTAAGTTTCTCATCCGCACACCGACCTCTTGGCTTGGGTCACTGTCTGTGCAGAGTCTACACATTCTCCCTGTGTCTGTGTGGGTTTCCTCCAGGTGCTCTAGTTTCCTCCCAACTGTCTGAAAGGTCTATGCTAAATTCTCACTCAATGTACTTGAACAGGCACCAGAGTGTGGCGACTAGGGGATTTTCACAATAATTTCATGGCAGTGTTAATGTAAGCCTACTTGTGACATGAATAAATAAATTTTAAAAGCTTCAAAACTTCAGTTGCCAAGTTTGACATAACTTGTTCTATGATTCAAGTGAACTGTTTCTAGGTTGCTGAGACCTTTTCAATATGCATTGATTCAATTTTAAAAGGATCATAATAGCCACACATATCTCCTCTCTGCATGCACCCAAAGAACAACTCATCAGTCCTGACAAGTCAATGGTTTTATTACTTCAGTTTGTTTTATAGAACATAGAACAGTACAGGCCCTTTGGCCCTCGACGTTGTGCTGAGCTATGTCCGAATGCAAGATCAAGCTATCCCACTCGCTATCATTCTGGTGTGCTCCATGTGCCTATCCAATAACCGCTTGAAACTTCCTAAAGTGTCCGACTCCACAATCACAGCAGAAAGTGTATTCCATACCCTAACCACTCTGAGTAAAGAATCTACCTCAGACATCCCTCCTATATTTCCCACCATGTTAAATTAAATTAAAGTTATGCCAAACTTTAGAAGGAACTCTTCAAAGTGCAGCTAATGAAACTGCAACAAAACATATACCAAATTATAAATCAAAGAAAGGGTTTCATAAAGAAACATCATTAGTCCAAACTTGGGGCCTTACCCTGGGCAACTCCAAGTTCCCCACAATGCTACATAGTTCCTTATTTATAGTGAATCAGCTGGTCAGCTGACTATTACACCACTCTGTGATTGGTTCCATGTTTTACTGGGTCAGCTGACCCTTACATCTTGTTCCCATTTGTCACATTACATCCAATACAAAGTTGTCACTGGTTACATTCTAACACTGTTCATCTTGTACCTTTGTTTCAGAAGCATTAATTCCCTGGAGCAAACACAGAAATTGGATAATTCTGTCCCCATTTGTCCATTTCAGTGGCATAAAATGGGCTTCAAAGCATTGAACGAGGGTACCTTGTTCCCAGTATCTGCAAGGTGGCTGGAGAAAGATCTAGCAATTCAAGCTCTACTTTCATTGTCTATACCTAGACACACATCAATTGGCAACTTTCGTGATGACAGAATGATGTATAGCAGATATTAAAAGGAAGAAGAAAAGTACCTTAATAAGTACCTTGATAAGAGAGGGGATTAAGGGTTATGGGGAGAGGGCGGGAAAGTGGAACTGAGCCACGACAGATCAGCCATGATCTTATTGAATGGCGGGGCAGGCTCGAAGGGCTAGATGGCCTACTCCTGCTCCTATTTCTTATGTTCTTATGTTCTTATTACCTTAAAAATTGGGGAATAGTCCAGACTTTAGGAAATATTTTGTAAATGGCATGCATTCACTATTACTTCCTGATGTCAGAATTTTTGGTGATGTTTTCCTGTCACTATTTCCCATTGAGATAGACTGATATTGACTGAATTTTAATCAGTCAGGGAATCAAGGGCTATTTGGATAAGATGGGAAAGTGGAGATGAGGATGATCCTACTATGATCTCATTGAATGGGACAGCAGACTCAGTGGGCTACTTCTTTGGAGGAACTACATGTGCTGTGGATGACGGGGAATTGGTGGATGTATTATTTCCAGAAGGCATTTGAGAAGGTTATTGTGGAAAGGTTATTGTGGAAACTTGTAGTTCATGATGTAGGGAATAACATATTGTCATGGATAGAAGATTGGCTCAGTAACAAGAAACAGTGGATAAGCATAAATGGGTGATTTCCTGATGGCAAGATGTAATGAATAGTGTGCCACAGGGATCAGTGCTAGGACCTCAAGTTTTTACAATTTATATAAATGATTTGGATGTATCATAGAAACCCTACAATGCAGAAGGAACCCATTAGGCATATCAAATCTGCACCGATCCTCCAAAAGAGCATCTTACCCAGGCCCCATCCACTGCCTTATCCCCGCAACCCTGTACATTTTCCCCACTCATCCCTCAATCTACACATCTTGAGATGAAGGGGCAATTTAACATGGTCAATCCACCTAACCTGCATGTCTGGGGGAGGAAACCAGAGCACTAGGAGGAAACACACGCAGACATTGGGGGAACATGCAGACTCCACATAGACAGTCACTCAAGGCTAGAATTGAACCTGGGTCCCTGGTGCTGTGAGGCAGCAATGCTAACCACTGTGCCACCCAAATTCCAAATTCAGACGGAACAATCTCACACAGGATAAATAAGTCAATGGGTCAGTTATATGCTGACTTTAACTCGATTTTCCTGATGGGTTCAGCTTGACAGAGGCAAAATGTTTCTTTTTCTGCACCGTGTAGATACGTTTTTCATTCAAACACGGATATGCTGGTGTGCTTTTGTTCAAAAAACTACTGCTGAACCTCAATACTTGGCACCATGTCCACTGCAGTAGTTATTGTCATGCAGGACAGTCGAAAGAAATTACAATCTAAATGGCACAGTACATGAAAAAACACCTTACTACAAGTAAAATGTACTTTACTATATCGCATCCATGATCACATTTGGCCCTGGATTACTTCAGTCGCACTTCTTACTTCACCTTTGCAAAGTTCAACAGCAGTTACAGAACACACAGTGGAGACTGTGACAGACACCTGCCTGGTTTAATTTACTGCAAGCGTTGGCAGGTATCCGGAGGGAAAGAGAAGTCTGCAGTTTGCCTACCGTGCTTACAGAGCGACAAAGATTGCACTGCAGAGGTCATTTATCGGAGGAACCGAAGGGACGGCTGCTAAATTTGCTGATGACACAAAGATAGGTAGGAAAGTTAACTGCGCAGAGGACATAAGGAAATGACAAAGGAAGATCAGTAGGCGTATAGATTTGGCAAAGATCTGGCAAATGGAGTATAATGTGGGAAAATGTGAAATTGTCCACTTTGGCAACAAGAGTGAAAAGGAAGCAAGTGTATGAACTAAATGATGAGTAATTACAGAACTCTGAGATTCGAAAGGATTTGGGTATCCTAGTACCTGAATCATAAAAGGCCAGTATAAAGCAAATAATTAGAAAAGGTTATTAAGGAATGTTATCATATACTGTGAGGGAAATTATATACCAAAGTAGGGATGTTATCCTGCAGTTGACACAGTAAAAAGTCTGACAACACCAGGTTTTAGTCCAACCGATTTATTTGATAGTAAACGCACAAGCTTTCGGGTTAGCCCCTTCGTCAGGTGAATGGAGAGTTCTGGCCTCAGACACAGCATATAAAGCACAGACAGTTTAGAGATTACT
The DNA here is from genome assembly GCF_965287045.1 of Carcharhinus amblyrhynchos. Classification (NCBI taxonomy): domain Eukaryota; kingdom Metazoa; phylum Chordata; class Chondrichthyes; order Carcharhiniformes; family Carcharhinidae; genus Carcharhinus; species Carcharhinus amblyrhynchos. The sequence continues at coordinate 10,458,492 of NC_137328.1, forward strand.
GATTAGAATGCGAATCTTTACACCTAACGGATACAATAATCACACGTGAGAATACCATCCACCAGGTACACGGTAAATACTCTTGCAACTCGGCCAACATTGTCTACCTGATACGTTGCAAGAAAGGATGTCCCGAAGCATGGTACACTGGGGAGACCATGCAGACGCTACGACAACGGATGAATGAACATTGTTCGACAATCACCAGGCAAGACTGTTCCCTTCCTGTTGGCGAACACTTCAGTGGTCACGGGCATTCAGCCTCTGACCTTCGGGTAAGCATTCTCCAAGGCGGCCTTCACGACACACGACAGCTCAGAGTCGCTGAGCAGAGACTGATAGCCAAGTTCCACACACATGAGGATGGTCTCAACAAGGATCTTGGGTTCATGTCGCACTATCTGTAACCCCCAACACTTGCCTGGGTTTGCAAAACCTCACTCACTGCACTGTCTGGAGACAATACACATCTCTTTAACCTGTGATCAGTGCTCCTTCCACTCACATTGTTGGCCACTTCAAGACTTGAACAGCAGATTAGGTGTAAAGATTCACATTCTAATCAGTAATCTCTAAACTGTCTGTGCTTTATATGCTCTGTCTGAGGCCAGAACTCTCCATTCACCTGACGAAGGGACTAACCCGAAAGCTTGTGCGTTTACTATCAAATAAATCGGTTGGACTAAAACCTGGTGTTGTCAGACTTTTTACTGTGTTTACCCCAGTCCAACGCAGGCACATCCACATCATCCTGCAGTTGTACAGGACACTGGTGAGACCACATCAGGAGGACTGTGTACAGTATTCTTTAAGAAAGGATATAAATACATTGCCAGCAGTTCAGAGAAGACTTCCTGGACTAATTCCAGGAATGGGCGGGTTGCCTTAAGAGAAAAGGTTGGACAGATTAGGCTTGTAGCAGAGCCCAGAGGCAAAAACAGAAAATGCTGGGAAAACTGACAGTGGGAAAAGAATAGAGCCAACGTTTCAAATCCAGATGATCCTTTAGCAGATCTCCAGCTTTTTCTGTTTTTGTTTCAGATTCCAGGAGCTGCAGTATTTTATTTTTATCTTCAAGTTCAGAGGCAACTTGAATGAAACATATAAGATCTTGAGGTGTCTTGACAAAGTGGATGTTTCCTCTGGTGGGAGAATCTAGAATTAGGAGTCACTGTTATGAATTAATGATCACCCATTTAATACAGATTTGAGGAGAAATATATTTCTCTCACAGGGTAATGAGTCTTCGACACTCACTTCCTCAAAAGACAGTGCAGGCAGAATCTTTGAATATTTTTAAAGCAGAGTGTTAGAAGGAGGTCAGAAATTCCAAAGTGTGTTATGAAGTCCACCTGGATCATATGTTTTGCAATTTGAATTTGGCTAGGGTAAACATGAGATGCTTCACTTCAGTATGATTCAACTGACCCACTAGGGAGCTTTTATCAAACAAAGTGTATTTTAAAAGTACAGCTAACATGTATAGAAAGAAAATTAATAATAACTTTTACCAGTTACAAACAAGAATAAAAACAACCATGATATTGTATAACCTTTAATGAATAAAGGAAATGAGACAATTAAATAAAGTTCCCGACACAAAACCCTCCCACAGGTTTAGTGCAGAAAATACAAATGTTCATGTGATGCTAGAACTTATTTATTTGGTTGAATGTTGCAGCTCTCTTGATGTACACACAGAGAAGCTTGGAGTCAGAAAAGCTTCCCAAAATGCCAGGAAGAGAGAGGGAAAAGCTCTAGGTAGTAGCTAGCGACCCACCAACAGCAGAACTTTCACTCCAGGGAGGCCAGGAAGCCTTACTTGCAGCTAGCCAACAGAATTTCCAATAGCATGGAGAGAGAGAGAGCTTTTCTGTCTGATGTCCGCACCCTTTCTGAGCTTACTTAGCAACTCAAAACTGAAAATAAAAGAGCTCCTGTCACCTGACCAGTCAATCATTCTTTGCCCCAATCAAAGTTATAAAAATCCCAGAAAATACCTGAGATCCAGAGTAAAAATAAACAAACCCCGTTTAAGCCATTGCAGAAGCTGTAAAAGGGCTTCTATCAGACAAGGGAAAAAAAAATGCTGATATAGCTGCAGAGAATATGATCTTTAAAAAAAATGTTTCTTAAACGTACACTAACATCACAAGAGCTTGATAGATCCTTGAGAAACAAGGGGGTGATTGGTTATCAGGTGGGCAGCTATTGTGAGATGCACCATGACCTTGTTAAATATTGGAGCGGGCTCGAAGGGCCGAGTGGTCTCCTGCTGTTCCTAATATGTTTTTATTTAGTTATCTAGACTGCCATTCCTCTCCTGTGAGATAATGAGATTAAAGCTTTGACAAAAGTATTTTTAACAACCCATCAACATAAGTACTTGCAGGTACCAATGCTGGGTTAACACTGGGCCCCCTCCCCCACCCAAGAACAGAATTAGTTCTTAGCTCTCTCAGTTTGACACTAAATAGTCTCATGTCGTTAGTTGATTAGCTGCGAAGAAGAGGATCAATCATCTGTGATTATAAAATGATTGCTCTTCATTTTCTGGTAGAGGAAATAAAATTTTCACAGGCATGTTGGCATGAATTTTACTCCCTGCCCCAAAATCTCCTTAAATCTATAATTTTTGTGCAATATAAATAATTCATGGGGCAGGTAGAAAGTCGTGATAACTTGCCTTTTGTCAGTACCTTACCTCCTTGTTGCAAAGTGCTAACAAAGATGAAGGGAGCAATCTTGTACCCACACTCCCCGTCCTCCTGAATGTTGGCGGGACTCAAGATCCAGAAGTCACAGTTCTTACCGACGGGCTTGTCATTTCAGAACTTTCCCCCATTGCCAGCAATGTGATCAGGTTCACACTCATAACCTGCTGTACATGAATTTGGAAGTTATTAACCTGCCCCCTTGCCAAATATTGACACCTACTGCATAGCAACACCGTGCCAACCTGACATCATTTCGGTGCGGTTTACAACAGGTTCACACAGACGTGGTGTGGTTCTCCCAGGGGGTGCAAAGGTAGGCACAGCTTACCTTGCTCTCTTCCTGGCACTGCCTCTTGGGTACAGTTGGCACGGCCAAGTTGACACCATGTGGGAGCCTCATGGAAGGGTGGGTGCAGAATTCATTTAGATGTGGTGGTGGCTGGGAGTGGATGGAGGAGCTAGGAGTATGGTCAATAAATAAACTTTCCAAAAACACTAAACTCAACTGCACTTGGAAAAACAATAAAAAGAGCGTGATCCAACCCACCTTACACGCCATGGTCCCGCTGCAGCGAGGTTGGAAAATTTGGCAGACAGCCGAACCTCCATTCCCGGTGGATGGGTGGGAAAATCCAACTGGAGTGAATGGTGATAAGATGCAGGCCGAAAGCTTTACCCTGTATGATTAACCTGTTTGATCGATAGTTCCAATCCAGGCAGTAATGTGGACTGGGATTCTCTGATCTGATCCATTCCTGTCCCACTCCAAGTGGGAATGGAGAACGTAGAATTCCAGCCAAAGCCCCATTCACTTTCAGCAGTGTGAGGACAGAGATCTCTGGTGACGATTGTGTTTTCTTTCGATTAACTTTCGTTTAATTTTTTTATGTCCACTAATTCTTCTTTCGCAATATGTATCGCAGTAACAGTCTGGGCCTACCTTACCAGCAGTGATTAATATTTTATACAGTTCAGTGAGGCATCCTCTCTAATCTTTTCTTTCTCAACTGGGGAGAAGAAGCCTCTTAAATCTTTCCTCATTCCTTATTCACACTGACTCGGTCCATCAGTGGGTGAGCACAGCCTTTGTAGGGCCGCTTTGATGAGCTTGCTTAAGAATTCTCACTCTTTTGTCAGCTGTTCCCCTGCCATCAATTGGCCTCTGCAAAGGTTGTTAGGAGCGAGAGTACGATAAATAGTGAAATCTAAATATAATTTTTAAAAAGTGAGTGGGGTGACAAAGGTTGGGTCCTGGCAGATCAGCTAGTGGCAGGAGGCTGGGATAGAATAAATGAAGATAGAGCAAGTAACTAAGGAATGTCGTCGCTCATTAACTTTCTGCTCCCTGTTGGCCAGAGCCTAAAACTCTGCTGTTTCCCAGCCTCTACACCTGGGGAGGTTGGAGGCCAAGACAGGATGTGGGGATTAGTTGTGTCCTGTTGCCATCTACCAGTGTTGGTTAATGTGTTGGGAACATTGGAGAAAAGGCAGAGAGGTTGTCCTCTTTCAAACTGTCTTGTCGATTTAGTTCATAGAATAGAATCCCTGCAGTGCAGAAGGAGGCCATTTGGCCCATCGAGTCTGCATCGACCACAATCGACCATCCAGGCCCTATTCCCATATCCCCTCATATTTACCCTGCTAATCCCCCTGTCACTAGGGGTTAATTTAGCATGGCCAGTCAACCTAACCTGCACATCTTTGGGCTGTGGGAAGAAACCGGAGCACCCAGAGGAAACTCACACAGACACTGGGAGAATGTGCAAACTTCACACAGGCAGTGACCCAAGGCCGGAATTGAACCCTGGTGCTGTGAGGCAGCAGTACTAACCACTGTGCCACCATGCCACCCAGAGTTTGTCTGATCATGTTAAATGCCTGATTGCTGGGAGAAATAAAGATTTTTTTCTTAATATGAAGCATTGATGCAAAGTTTTGTGTGAGAAAACAAGTTAGCCCGTGTTAGTTTTTTTTATTGGTGTCACAAGCAGGCTTACATTAACACTGCAATGAAGTTACCTGTGAAAATCTCCTAGCTGCCACATTTGGGCACACTGAGCGAGAATTTAGCATGGCCAATGCACCTAACCAGCACGTCTTTTGGTCTGTGGAAGGAAACTGGTGCACCCAGAGGAAACCCACACAGATACGGGGAGAACATGCAGACTCCGCACAGACATTGACCCAAGCCGCAAACCGAATCCAGTTTCCTGGCACCATGAGGCAGCAGTGCTAACCACTGTGCCACCATGGGAGGTTGCAATGAATAGAGAGAAAATTGATAGGAATTTAGTTATACTGAGGACTTGTGAGATGTTGATCAGCATAGTAACAGGGAAAGTTACTTGTGAGATGTTGATCAGCATGGTAACATAGATACTTTGTTAAGCAGAATGGAAACTATGCAATCTAGTGATCTAGATCATAGCCGCGCCCAGTTGCAAAGCAAGGCAGAGATTTCACATAGCTAGAAGTGAGCAGTGGTGCAAGAATTGACAGTGGTAGAAGTTTGTCTAAATCAGATCCAATAGGTTCTAATCTAAGTTAGAAGAAAAATCCCTAAAAAGGAAGCTACAGACCCTGAGTGGTCCTTATTTGTTGGATTTAGCTCATGGTGTTAAAAACCTATGGGATGTTGTTTTGGGAAGATGTATTCACAGAGTTTAGGAAAGTAGATAGATTTAGATCAGAGGGATAATTTAGGCATACTGTCTGGGTAGCCATTATTGTAGTTAATTGTAAATGTACTTTACTGTTGCCTTTTCTTGTTCTGTATTTTAAAGTTTGATGATGTTTTGCTCCCTGAATAATTTACAACAGGACTGACCCTATTTCCCCACCAGGTTTCATCAGTTTTCTCATATTCTTTTCCAAATTGCAAAAATAAATAGTTAAGAACAAACATTCCAAGTTTTCCTTCCAGGATTTGGGATGCTCTTGCATTGACCACGAATGGGGTTCATAACACCAGTTTTTCTTACCATTATTATTTCAAGTGCAGTTGATGCAGATTTTCTCTGCATTTCTTAGGTAATGGGTGATGAGGATGTGAGATAAGGCATCCAGAAATGTCAGGAGAACGAGTGTCCATGATCCCTCTCCCTGGCCCTGAGTGAATGGCGTGGTGGCACAGTGCTTAGCACTGTTGTCTCACAGTGCATGAGACCCGAGGTCAGTTTCATCACTGGGTGACAATCTGTTGAAGTTTGGACTTTCTTCTTGTGTCCATGTGGGTTTCCTTTGGATGATCTGGTTTCCTCCCACTGTCCAAAGATATGCAGGTTAGATGGATTGGCCATGCTAAATTGCTCCTTACTGTCCCAAGATGTGTAGGTTCAATGGATTAGCCATGGGAAATGTGTAGAACATAGAATATAGAACATTACAGCGCAGTACAGGCCCTTCAGCCCTCAATGTTGCGCCGACCAGTGGAATGAATCTAATGACCCTCTAACCTAGAGGTGGAAGGAAACTGGAGCACCCTGAGGAAACCCACACAGACCTCTAACCTAGAGGTGTGGGGTAATGAGGATAGGGCGGAGAAGAACGCTTGGGTAATACACTTAGCCAGAGAGCTGGTGCAGACTCAATGGGCAAAATGACTTCTTCTGCACTGTAGAGATTCTATGGTTCTATGATTTGGCGTCCTACAGGGTTACAGATCAAGAGCTGGAAAGTGGGATTTTCTGGACAGATCCTTTCCAGCAGACACACACGTGATGGGCCAAATGGCCTCTTTCTGTGCTGTAAATCTTTCAATGAGATAATAACTAGATAATCTATTTCAGTGATCATTGTGGAATAAACTAGTGACCAGGACTCCATGGAAAATTCCCCTGCAATGCAATGAAATAGGATATTTTACATCCACCTTAGAAGACAGGTAGGCTTTGGTCTAACACCTCACCTGAAAGACGATACTTTTGACAGTGTTACACTCCCTCAGTACAGCATTGGAGTGCCAGATTTTGATCTTGTGCTCTAGTCTCTGGTATTAATTGGACCCACAACCTTCTACGCCCATTCTACACACTGAGCTATGCCTCACACCAATCCCTCCTGCCACAAATTTTACAGTTTATGCTTCTGTGGAGGAAATTGTGCAAATTGGTTCTTGATTGTTCCTTTGTTTGGAGGGTGCAAGATGGGGGGGTGGAGGGGAGGGGGTGAGGGGATGGTGGTAGGGGTGGACAGTCCAAGAAAATGACCTGTTAAAATCTGCTGCCGTAATCTCATCTTTGTCCACATTTAACCTTGCCTGCTCTCCTTAAGTAGGTAAAGGGTCACTACCTCTTTTCCGTAACTGATGTTCTTTGCGATGGAGAGTGTTAACAATACCTCAGGTCAGAGTTGGATAAAACTGAGGTGTTGTGAACAACCTGCTTCAGCCTGATGCAGTAGCGGAGGAAGGGGATATTTGATTGACACGTGTATTGGGATGCAGTGAAAAGTATTGTTTCTTGCATGCTGTACAGTCAAAGCATATCATTCATTGAATATATAGAGGAGAAGGAAAGAAGAGAAATAGAAGGAAAGAATGTAGTGTTACGGTCATAGATAGGATGTAGAGAAAGATCAACTTAATATGAGGTAGGTCCATTCAAAAGTCTAATGGCAGCAGGGAAGAAGCTATTCTTGAGTTGGTTGGTATATGATCTCAAACCTTTGTACATTTTTCCAATGAAAGAATGTGGAAGAAAGTATGTCTAGGGTCCGTGGGGTCCTTAATTATGCTGGCTGCTTTTCTGAGGTAACAGGAAGTGTAGACAGAATTAATGGATGGGAGGCTGGTTTGAGTGATGGATTGGGCTACATTCACGACCCTTTGCAGTTTCTTGCAGTCTTGGGCAGAGCAGGAGCCATACCAAACTGTGGTACAACCGGAAAGGATGCTTTCAATGATGCATCTGTAAAAATTGGTGAGAGTCGTAACAGACATGCCAAATTTCCTTAACGTCCTGAGAAAATAGAGCCATTGGTGGGTTTTCTTAACCACAGCGTCGGTGTGAATTGGCAAAGGAACGGATTTTGTTTGCAGCGCGGTTCGACCGGTGGCTGAACTGAGTTCCGGCGCCTCCAAGTCAGTATGTCAGGCAAACAAAGGAGGAAGCGGAGAGAAGTCGAAGGAGGTGGTGGAAAGTTTGAAATTGGCATTAGTGGGATAGAAAGGGGAGGTGCCCATCGCTGTGGCAGCATATCCAGAATAGAAAGAGAACTTGCTCAACCTTTCTCATTCTTCTCACACGCATTCTTTGCTTATCAGAACTCTCAGATGTGTCCACCGCATTGAAATGGAGGAAAGAATGTGGCGGTGACACATGGGAGATATGGCACTGCGCCACATCAGTGTGCAAAGGGACGCAGCATGAAAGTACATCGTACAACAGCATTGATGGAAAAACCCTTTGTATTGCAAAGAGAATTACCATGGCTTACATAGCTGAGTAGCACTTCGAAGAAACTGAGCGACAATATACTAGGCTCTAATAGTCAGCACTCTATTCACCAAGACTAAAAGAGAAACTGAAATGTCAGCTATACTCGCTTTGTTGTGGTAACCTTTTCATTCCTCTGATGCTGACAGTGCACATTGTCACTCGCAGTATGAGACTGCCCCAATATTAATAACGTGCAAGCACCACATGCAGATAAGGTCTAACCTTGAACTGATCTTTATTTGAATGAAAATTTGCCCGTGCTTAGCAGAGAAAGCTGTAAACTCACTCTGGACTAACTTAAAAAGCTGATTAAAGCAACAGATTTTTCAATGCGGCAGGTTTTATGTTCGCTGGCAATAAGAATCAATTGTCTGCTCCTAACATTTTTCTTGCTCCATCCATTTTACAACATCCTCTCCAATTCCCCAGACTGCTCATCAGAGATATGCACTGCCTGGAGTTATAACAGAACTCACACAAGCCAGGAAGCTCCTGGGTTTGAGAGTGAATTGATGTGTGGTAAATTAATGTCGCATTGATTTGCTGGAAGTTTCAGAAAGAATAGTCCACACTTGAGACTTTTTTAAGGGTGCGAAGAGCATGATTAAACCTCGAGAGATAACATTGAACAGAGGGTGAATTGTGTGAAACTTGTAAAGGGAATTGGTTCGGGTCGCACGTGGAGAACTGTGCTTTGTTGCGGCTCCCACTTTACAAAGAGGATTTAGAGGTGTTGAAAGAGAACCAAAGCTGATTGGCAAGGGAGATATCAGAATGCAGAATGTCACACCATCTGGAAAGATTGAGCAGACTGGGGCTCCTTTCAGGGAATTATGAAACCCTACAGTGCAGAAGGATGTCATCGTGCCTGCACTGACCACAATCCCACACCGGCCTTATCCGTGCAGCCCCACTTATTTGCCCTGCTAGACCCCTCATGCTAGGGGGCAATTTACCATGGTCAATGGGGTAACACGGTGGTTAACATTGCTGCCTCACAGGGCCAGGGACCTGGGTTCAATTCAGGCATCAGTCATTGCCTATGTGGAGTTTGCACTTTCTCTCCGTGTCTACGTGGGTTTCCCCCGCGTGCCTCCCATAGTCCAAAGATGTGCGGGTTAGGTCAATTGGCCATGCTAAATTGATCCTAATGTCAGGCAGATTAGCAGGGTAAATGTGTGGGGTTACAAGGATAGGGCCTGGGTGGGATTGTGGTCAGTAAAGACTCAATGGGCTGAATGGCCTCCTTCTGTACTGTAAGGATTCTATGATTCTAGTCAATGTAACTGCCACATCTGTGAGAAGGAACCGGAGCACCCAGAGGAAACCCATGCAGACACGGAGAGAATGTGCAAGCTCCACACAGAGAGTGACCCAAGTCGGGAATTGAGCTTGAGTCCCTGGTGCAGTGAGGCAGCAGTGCTAATCACTGTGCCACCATGCCACCCACATTCTAGGATGTCTTGAGAATGGGGAAGGCTGAAGGAGAGGCCTTTAAAATTAAGAAGGGATTGGATCAAGGCAGATCCAGAAAGGTGTTTCCAATTTTGGGGTGAGCCAAAAAACATGGTCAAAAAATGAGGTAGTCAAAATTATTCGAATGGAGAGTTCAAGAGAAACATATTTAATCAGAGAGGAGATGGAATGTGGGACTTGCTACTACAGTGAATATTTGAGGTAGATACATTTAAGGGGAAGGTGGATAACTTGAGAAAGGAGAAAGGAATAGAAGGTTAAACTAATAGCGTTAGATAAAAAGGGGTGGGCGGAAGATCATGTGGAGCATAATCACCAGCACAGACCATTTGGGCCGAATGGCCTATTTCTGCAGGCTGCAAATTCTCTACAATTCCATGGTGTGGTAAATGAACAAGCTGTCTTTGTGATTTCCCTAGTGGGTTAGCAAGCAATGGATCAGTCATCCAGACTGGAAACATCTCACTTGCTAGTGTTGAGAGGAAGGCAATAGTGTAGTGGTATTATCACTGGACTGGTAACCCAGAGACTCAGGTAATACAAAGGGAACCCAGCTTCAAAGCCTACCCCTGCAGATGGGGAACTTTGAATTCAATGAAATCTGGAATTAAAAGTCCAGTGATGACCATGAGACCATTGTTGAAGTTTAAAGTTATTTATTAGTCAAGGCTTACATCAACACTGCAATGAAGTTACTGTGAAATTCCCCTAGTCGCCACACTCCAGCGCCTGTTGGGGTACACTGAGAGAGAATTTAGCATGCACTTAACCAGCACATCTTTCAGACTGTGGGAGGAAACCAGAGGAAACCCACGCAGACATGGGGAGGACTTGCAGACTCCACACATACAGTCAAATAATACCCGGTCAGATCTGTGGAACTGCTGATTGTCGTAAAACCCGTCGGGTTGACTCATGTCCTTTAGGGAAGGAAATCTGTCATCCTTACCTGGTCTGGCGTACATGTGGTTAATTCTTAAATGCCCTCAGGGATGGGTAATAAATGCTGGCCCAGCTAGCAGACCCACATCCCATGAACGAATAAAAATAATAGCGTCCTAGTTAGCTGGTAATACTATCAGTGCTACAATCAACCTTGATTCATGGAAGAAATCCATTACTGATTAATATCCCGTAGCATCTAAAGAGCCAAGTAAAGGAAATGTAAAGTCCCCATTGTCAAGATGACCGTAGGCTGCTGGACCCTTTGAAGAAGTGGAGCTGACTTGTGGTGATTTAACCTGGGGAACACCCCACCACTGGCAAGGGACAAGGTTGACAAGGTGGGATATAGTTCCACAGGCACCTTTTCCAAAATGCCTACTGTTTAGGCTGTGTGTAAATAACTGGAAAGGGAGAATGCTGTGCAAAATTGATAAAAGATCATAAAAAACATGGAAAATGGTCCGCACAAATTGATAAAATGGGTTTTTAAAGAAAGCTCAATGTTGATAAATATGAGATAATGCACACTCCAGTGAAAAGAAATATTCAGCACAGGGAAAGATGCAGAAGAGACATTTGATGTGATTATTTAATCTGCTTTGATTTAAAGATGAGCATTGCTCAGGACTATGGAGAACTCTCTGCTCTCCTTTGAAAAGCATGATCTCAGCATATCAGTACAACTTCTTTCTCCCTCGTGTACTTACTTAGCTTCCCCTTAAATGTATCCACACATTCATTTCTTCTTGTGGTTGCAAGTTTCCCATTCTAGCCACTCTCAATTAAAGGTAAGTGCTCTCTTCATGACCCGACTGGGTATTTTTTGACTGTCTGCCAAACAAACTTATATCATCTCCACCATCTAACCTTTTTATAACTAGTCGTTTGGTGGTACAGCACTTGAGTGTTGCCAAGAAAAGTGACATACTGTCAAAGTTTTTTGTCTTGCATTCATCAGGACAGATTTGCAAGAATACAAATTTTAAAGGAACAACAATTTATACTGCATCAGAAGAGAGTTCTAAGAGCACTTGCCAACCAATCAGCACTCTCCTCTCATGCAGTATAAATTGTAGTTCCCTTCAGAATTGACAATTATGCAAATTTGTCCTGATGAGTGCACGATGAAAAGCTTTGACGGCGTGTCTCTTTTTTGGCAACTCGCGAACACACGTGTTGAAAATAAATATCCAATGAAACACTTTCTATTGCCCCTATCACCCTTCTCAGTTGGGGGCAGCAGTTGCCTGGAGAATAGTTTTTTTTTAATACTTGTGGACTCTGAGGGTAATTCTGATACATATAGGTTGCCGTGACCAGCTATCCCATGGGAAATATGGGGCAAGAAGGGGTAGAGCTGTCAGTGGAGTGATGAGGACAATCACGGAGATCTAGAAGGTGTGTCGGACATGTTTCACGAGAGTGGCTGAGTGCAATAGGCCAGACATGAGGTGAGATCTTCTGGCCATGCTCGCTGGCAGAATCTTCCAATCCCACCAATGGCATGTCCCCACTGTGGGTTTCCTGGTGGCAGGGGGGTGGATTCAATGGATAAACCCATTGGCAAAGGTGGGACCAGAAGATCCCAACACTGGTGGGCCGCTTCCTGCTAATGGGAAACATGGAATGACCAGGGAATCTGACTCATGCTCCATGGAAAGGAGGTCCAAGGACTGAATGGCCTTTTGTTTTATAGAATCAGAATATGATACCACACAGAAAGAGGCCAATTAACCAAGTGTGCCTTTGACAACTCCTTGACAGAGTTATCTAAATAGTCTCACTCTTGTTTCTTATATTTTTAATCCTTCTTAGCTCAATAGTCAAGCAACCCATGATCCTTTCTAAATGTGAAGCATCCTCCAGATACCTAATTTTAATCCTAAATACGCTGAATACGATAAATCTGCTGCCAGATTTCACCTATTGGCAGCTGAATATGTTATAAATATAATCACTTTAGTTGGATTGAATTGGATTGAGTGATTAAGTGGGCAGCAGTGAAAAAGATTTTTCAATTGGCTCCTTTTTATCTGCAGTTTGACAGAAAGCCTGAGCCCAGCAGAATGTTCCTTGGCCGAGTAGTTATGAAATTTCAAGTCAGCTACAATGTGATGTGTTGACAAGTATGCGAGATCTCCTTACAATCGGAAGGCCATCGCTCTCGTTCTTCTGTAACGGCACAGTCCTGTCATTACAGCAGACCCACTTGGGACATACAGGAACTATCCGGCCAGGATTGAAAGAGCTGTGTGCTGGGGAAGAACTGGGTCAGAAGGAAGGCTTGTATGCAAGATCCTATTCTACACAAGCCAAGTTAGTTTGAGTGAATTTTGCCACACTGGGAGCTATCTTTATTGTTACTGCTCTGTCACCCGCCCCAAAGAGGAAGTGGGAAAATGCAGAAGGTATAGTGACCTCATTCCTTTCTACATCATAGAATCCCTACACTGCAGAAGGAGGCTATTCGGCCAATCGAGTCTGCACCGACCACAATCTCACCCAGGCCCTACCCCTGCAGCTCCATGTATTTCCCCTGTTAGCCCCCCCACCCCCCGACACTGAGGGGCAATTTAGCATGGCCAGTCAACCTAACCCGCACATCTTTGGATTATGGGAGGAAACCAGAGCACCCAGATGAAAGCCACGCAGACAGGGAGAGAATGTGCAAATTCCACATAGACAGTGGCTGAAGGTCAGAATTGAACCCAGAGATGTGAGGCAGCAGTGGTAACCACTGTGCCAGCGTGCTGGCCCAACGCAGCCATGGTCATCTTATTTTCATTCCACCCACTGCCTAATGACAGTGGTTTGCAAGGTGGCAGTGGTTAGCACAGCTAACCTCTCTAATTTACACATCATGGGACACTAAGGGCAATTTAGCATGGTCAATCCACCTAACCTGCACATCTGTAAATCTGGGTTCAACTCCAGCCTTAGGTCACTGTCTGTGTGGAGTTTACACATTCTCTCCTGCATGGGTTTCCTCCAAGTGCTCTAGTTTTCCCCTACAGTCCAAAGGTGTGCAGGTTAGGTTGATTGACCATGCTAAATTGCCCCTCACAGCGCTAGAGACCCAGGTTCGATTCCCAGCTTGGGTCACTGTCTGAGTGGAGTCTGCACATTCTCCCCGTGTCTGCGTGAGTTTGCTGCGGGTGCTCCGGTTTCTTCCCACAGTCCGAAGATGTGCAGGTTGGGTGGATTGGTCATGCTCAATTGCCCTTTAGTGTCCCATGATGTGTAAATCGGGAAGAAAAGTAGGGTGAATGTGCAAAGTTAAGGGAATGGGGCGGAAGGTGGGCTGGGTAAGATGCTCTGTCGAAGAATCAGTGCAGACTCGATGGACTGAATGGCCTCCTTCTGCAGTATAAGAGAGTGTGTCAGTAAAACATTGCCCACAGCTACTGAAAAGTCTTCAGGCTACATCATTATGTTTTCCTGGCTTTACAAACTGTACACGCATTTCCCCCAAATTATTACTTCATAGACATCAGAACTTCAGAGGAATAAGAAGAGTAAAATATGATTACATTCCTGCATTCTTGGATATGAAATGAACAATCACAAATGTTCTATGCAGAGAAATAATCATTTTTATTGTCCCCATAAACAAGACAATGTTGCATGTTGAAAACATGTTGATCCCAGCAGAATATTTCTTGACAACATAATTATCAATACATGTAATATGTAACTATCATATGCATGAAAATTGCTTTCCCTCAGACAGATACTGTCCTCTTTCACAATAATATCGTGTTCTCAAATTTACAAACCCCAATTTCCTCAGTCAACATTGGTTATAAATCTTATGAGCGCAATGAGAAGATCTGTTTTCTTTATTTCGAACCGAACTTCCTGCCCACACCACCCCCAATAAATTTCCCACTTTGCTACTTGTCACTGTAATGGAGTGGTGAATGTTCTGGTAATGATTAGCACTCAGTCAAGTAAGATCTATCGCTAACATTAACGGATTGGTCTCTAAGTATCGCCAAATTGAGGAGAAACAAAGATGGCTACCTTGTTTCACTGAAAGCTTTGGATAATATTCATGTCCCAGTTAAGATTCAACTAAATTTCACAGACTTTGCTCATTCTTGCTTGGATGGTGTCAACTGAAAATATGACGTCCTGATCTTGATCATCAAAGGATATTGGAAAATCAGGACTAAACAAATCTGTAAACATCAGTAACCTGTATTTTCACTACAAGTAGGCCCTGTGAGGAATTGTAACATGTTCTCATTGAAACGTTGGAGTGCCTCATGACTTCTGCATTGACAAAATATTTTCTACAATAATTTATAACAAATGTTATCAACTTTTTTTTGCCTCTGGGTCCCTCGTTGTGAGCGCAGCCCCCATCTCACACTTTGTCTGAACTGTCTCTGAGAACATTCTCGCCCCCTTCATGGAAAGAAGCGGCCAACAGATTTCTTCTCCGGCTGAAATCTGACAGGATTTTGCCTGGAATTATGTTGACACATCCCTAAGGACTGCAATAATCAGCTCTGTTCCCTTTTCACAGGATTATAAAATTGTTACAGCATAGGAGGAGGCCATTTGGCCCATCCTGTCAGCACCGGCTCTCCAAACGAGCATCGTGACTTAATGCCATTCCCTGGCCTTTTCCCCGTATCCCTGCACATTCATTCTATTCAAATAATCACCAGTGGCCTCTTGAATGCCTGAATTGAATTTGCCTCCACCACACTTCCAAGCAGATCCAAACTACTCACGTTGTGAAGAAGCTTCTTCTCAGATCACATTTGCTTCTTTTGCAAATCACTTTAAACCTTTGCCCCTCTCATTCTTATAAAAACAAAATACTGCACATGCTGGAATCTGAAACACAAACAGAAACTGCTGGAAAATCTCAGCAGGTCTGACAGAGTCTGTGAAGAGGGAATAGAGCCAATGTTTTGAGTCTGGCTCCAGATTTGAAACGTTGGCTCTATTCTCTCTCCACAGAAGCTGGCAGGCCTGCTGAGGTGTTTCAGTTTTTGTCCCCTCTCCTTCTTATTTCATTTATGAGAGAGAATAATTTCTCCCCATCTGCTTTGTCCAAGGTGCGTAGGGTGCTTGATTATGCTGATTGCTTTTCCGAAGCAACGTGAAATGTTGACTGGGTCAATAGGATGGGAGATTGGTTTGCGTGATGGACTGGGCTTCATTCATGACCATTTGTTGTTTCTTGCGGTCTTTGGGCAGGGCAGGAGCCATACCAAACTGTGGTACAACCAGGAAGAATGCTTTCTATGGTGCATCTGTAAAGGTTGGTGAGAGTCGTAGTGGACATCCCAAATTTCTTTAGTCTTCTGAGAAAGTAGAGGCATTGGCGGGCTTTCTTATAAAATAGTGTTGGCATGGGGGGACCAACGAGACCTTGCCTGCCACTTTAATCGATCTATGCGCAGTATAAGGGACAGGGGATGTGAGTTGACACATTTGGCCATTCCTGTCACTGCTCTACCTGGCTCCAGGTGCTCATGCTTGTTCCTTTATAGTTTTATGAACTTGTCTCCCTTTCTCTCTCTCCCGGTCCTATCTCTTGCGTTTCAGTGTGCCGATGCATCAAAGTGAAATCCAGTCCAGTTTAAGAAAAACCCACCCAGAAGGGAAAAAGGTTCAAGTTGTTCAAATCTCAGTAAAAACCAGTAATGACAGGCTTCTGTTTGAAGGTTAAAAATACACCAGTTCGGACAAGGTTCACTGCTACCCTTATATCTAAGTTTTGCCTTTTGGGCAGGTTCTTTTTGGCGGACTCCCAAGGAGATTGTGGGCCATTTCAGTTGCGAGCCATTGGTTTATACAGTCACAAGATGTCACAAGGTGGGTAAAAAGCTTCCACTGTTATTTGTTGAAGATGTCCATTGCTTGTGAATTGCTGGTGCTACAACATCATTTGCTTTCCAAGACTTGCTGACTTGGGGCTGGCTGATTGAGTAGTAAAGGAACAAATGAATTGGCGGCACGGTAGCACAGTGGTTAGCCCTGTTGCTTCACAGCTCCAGGGTCCTGGGTTCGATTCCAGGCTCGGGTCACTGTCTGTGTGAAGTTTGCATATTCTCCTCGTGTCTGCGTGGGTTCCCTCTGGGTACTCCGGTTTCCTCCCACAGTCCAAAGATGTGCGGGTTAGGTTGATTGGCCATGCTAAGAAATTGCCCCTTAGTGTCCAGGGATGTGTAGGCTGGAGGGATTAGTGGGTACAGTGTGTAGGGATATGGGGGTAGGGATGGGTGGGATTGCGTTTGGTGCAGACTCGATGGGCCAAAGGGCCTCTTTCTGCACTATAGGGTTCTATGATTTGTACATCTAAGCTAAACTTGCACAGAAGTCGATATTGGTTCTACATAGAAAAGATGTAAATGTATATTTTACACACAGCACAACATTTCTGTGAGATCTATAAAGCAGAAAAGTGATAAAGACATTTAATTTGTCAACCAGGGGAGCTCAGTAGACAAAATAAAATTTCTGCTTTTCAAGCCCAGTTCCACCAGTTAATTAATACAATCGTCATCAATAATAAATTTGTCAGAAGTGGTTGATTTACCTTTAATTAATCTGTAATTTGACACGTTTTCAAGCTCTTTTAGTTGCATGAAACATATGAAACAGAGTCAGCGTTATTCACATGCTCTTGATTAGCAACTCTGTCAGCTTTGCGAGAATTGACCAGGGAGCAATTAAAAAGTCTACTCCGGTCAAACTCTCTTCCTCTGTTGTTAATGGGTTCAAGCAGCTGGTGTGTGCGGCAACTGGGGATATTCCTGCTTTGATCTAATACTGATTGACTTCCTTAATCGCCTGGAAATATTCATTAAAGCGTCACTTGGCACAGCAGCCCATTGCGTTTGCATCTGAACAGCCTTTGTTTATCTGCTGAGGAAGGAGAACAGTTACATTTGACTGGGCGAAGGGGGTCCAGTTGGTAGTTCCAAGCTTGAAACAGTTACTTTACACCGCGAAAACCCATCTGTCAGTCGATCGGTCCAGATTTCACACGAAAGTTAGATAATATCCCATGTGCCATCTCAAGCAACTTTCCATTGCCTCCCAGCTATGGTTTAATGGAAAATGGAATGCAGTGCCAGCTACACACTCTTTCAAAGGATTTTGAGGGTGTTTCCACTCCAAGGGCAGAATTTAATTCCTTCCTGGTAGTGAATTCGGAGGCTGGGGGATTTCTTCTATACACCATCAATGAATAAATTATATGACAAGGGTTGACAAAATGATGATGTGGATATACAGAATCATAGAATCCCTTCACAGGCCATTCATCCCATTGAGCCTACACCCACAACAATCCCATCCAGGCCCTATCCCCGTACCTCTACATATTTACCCTGCTTATCCCCCGACACTAATGAGCAATTTAGCATGGCCAATCCACCTAACCTGTATATCCATGGGAGGAAACCAGAGGACACGGAGGAAACACACCTACAGAGAGAACTTGCAAACTCTTACACAAAAGGCCACAGTTGAACCTGGGTCCCTGTGCTGTGAGGCAGCAGTGTTAATTGTTGTGTCACCCTGCCACCGTTTGATCTGGGCATCATTGGCTAGGCCAGCATTTATTGCCCATCCCTAATTGCCCTTGAACTGAGTGGCCTTTTGAGAGGGTATTTTTAAGACTCAACCCCATTGCTGTAGGTTTAGAGTCATTTGTAGGCCAGAACAAGTAAGGAAGTTTTTTTTAATTATGGGATTTGGGCGTTGCTGGCTAGGCCAGCATTTATTGTCCATCCCTGAGGGCATTGAAGAGGCAGCCACATTGCCATGAATCTGGAGTCACACGAAGGCCTGACCAGGTAACAAAGACAGATTTCCTTCCCTAAAGGACGTAAGTGAACCAAAATGGCTTTTTTACATCAATTGACAATGGTTCATGGCCATCATTTGACTTTAAATTGCAGATTTTTTTATTGAATTCCATTTTCACCATCTGTCATGATGGGATTTGAACCCGGGTCCCCAAGTCATTACCCTGGTTCTCGGGATCATACAATCTACAGTGCACAGGGAGACCATTCGGCTCATCGAGTCTGTACCAACAACAATCCTATCAAGATCCCATCCCCTTAACCCCACATATTTACCCTCCTAATCCCCCTGACACTGAGATGCAATTTACCATGGCCAATCAACGTAACCGCGCATCTTTGGAGTGTGGGAGGAAACCAGAGCACCCAGAGGAAATGCACGCAGTCACAGGGAGAATGTGCAAACTCCACACAGTCACCTGAGGCCGGAATTATACCTGGGTCTCTGGCACTGTGATGCAGCAGTGCTAACTTTGCTGCTCCCATGGATGTCCAATAACAACACAACTGTGCCGTGACCTCCCTATACACCATTCGGAGACAGTGTTAACTGAGAGCCTGAGCAGGCACATTTGCCTTAGTGTAACCACTGGTTACCGAGTACAGAATCATGGAACCATTTCCTCACACCCTGTCTTAGTGCTTAATGCAGTTTAAGTTACAGTTCCTTAAAGGTACATGCACATCATAGAATCTACAGTGCAGAAGGAGGCCATTTGGCCCATTGAGCCTGCACCAACAACAATCCCACCCAGGTCCCATCCCCGTAACCTCACACATTTACAGTCTTATTTACAGTCCCAGGGGCGGCATGGTGGCACAGTGGTTAGCACTGTTGTCTCACAGTGCCAGGGACCTGGGTTCGATTCCCATCTTGGGTCACTATCTGTGCGGAGTCTGCACATTTTCCCCGTGTCTGCGTGGCTTTCCTCCGGGCGCTCTGATTTCCTCCCACAGTCTGAAAGGAGTACTGGTTAGGTGCATTGACCCAAACAGGAGTGTGGCAACTAGCAGAATTTCACAGTAACTTCATTGCAGTGTTAATGTAAGCCTTACTTGTGACTAATAAATAAGTGAACTTTAAAACATCATATCACAATGATCAACGAGTTAGAAGACAGTTGGGAGAATTCTGCCCACAATACCTTGAGGGGTCTCGACAGGGTGGATGTGAAGAGGGTGTCCCCTCTTGTGGGTGATTCTAGAACAAGGGCTCACTGTTTGGAAGTGAGGGATTATCCATTTAAAATGGTGATGGGGCAAATGTTTTCACTCAGAGAGACATGAGTCTTTGTACGGGAGGAGGCAGGGTCTTTGAATAACTTCAAGGCAGCAGTGGATAGATTCTTGGTAAGCAAGGAGGTGATAGGTTATCAGGAGTAGGCAAAGTGCAGATTTGAGGTCACTTTCAGATCAGCCATGATCTTATTAAAAGACAAAGCTGTCTTGAAGGGCTCCTCCTCCGGTGCTTTGTTCAAATGCATGTAAACTGCTGGCTTTCCGACGTACTATCCTGTTGAATCATTCAATTCCACTATTTGACTGCAGCTTGTAGCGTGCTGTCAGATAGTGGTGGGCTCATAGTTTGCCCGGAATTCTGCTCACTGATTGGAAACAAACTGAGGTCCATTGTCTGCAGTGATAGTCCCTGGCAAACCCCATTTTGTAAATAACCTATCTGGAATATGATTGACCAAAATGGTGGTGATGGAACATCTTGTTGCAATTTTCACGGTTGGTCATGAATAACAAGGAAAGGGATGGCATGGTGGCACAGTGGTTAGCACTGCTGCCTCACATCTCAAGGGACCCAAGTTCGATTCCCAGCTTGGGTCACTGCCTGTATGGAGTTTGCACATGTTCCCCGTGTTTGCATGGGTTTGCTCCAGGTGCTTCAGTTTCCTCCCATGCTCCAAAGATGTCCAGTTTAGGTGCATTGGCAATGCTAAATTGCTCCTTAGTGACCCACGATGCATAGGTTAGTGGGATTAGTGGGGTAAATATGTGGGATTACGGGGATAGGGCCCGGGCGGGATTGTTGTCAGTGCAGGCTTGATGGGCCAAACGGCCTCCTTCTGCACTGTAGGGCTTCTATGAAAAGTCACTGCGAGGGCTATTTGCACTTCTACATAAATATCTGCTTGGATTTGTTGCTACACTATTTGTGATCAGTGGGTGGGTTGTCGAGGTGTAGGACACAGTCTAACAGATTTCTCACCCAATGTACAACCTACACAATTTCCAACAAACTGTTCTGTGTGGCTGATCTACTGCTGAGCACCAGCTTGCGTCACACAACCTTTGTTGGCAATACCTGGCTATCCTTCATGGGTAAGATAAAGTGTTTTCAGGACAACTGCAACGTGGTGGCACAGTGGTTAGCACTGCTGCCTCACGGCGCTGGGGGCCCAGGTTCAATTCCTGCCTCGGGTCACCATCTGTGTAGAGTTTGCACATTCTCTTTGTGTCTGCATGGGTTTCCTCCAGGTGCTCTGGTTTCCTCCTACAGTCCAAAGATGTGCAGATTAGACGCATTGGCCATGCTAAATTGCCCCTTAGTGTCAGGGGGATTAGCAAGGTAAATATGTGGAGTTGTGGGAAAAGGGCTCTGGTGGGATTGTTGTCAGTGCAGATTTGATGGGCCAAATGGCCTCCTTCTGTGCTGTAGGGACTCTATGTTTAATGTTTTAATTCTGGTATGACACGGTTGTCATTATACAATGTGAGCTCATTGCATACTCTGTAATATGGGAACAGTTCTTCCTCTACATCGCAAGGCTGCTCACTCGGTTTTCAGATATTGGACTACTTTCTGCATGACTCTGTCTGATGTCAATTCAACTTCTCTCATGTAACAAGATTCGCGGTGGTGTGTGAAATCACTGGTCTTCAATTTTACAAGTTGCTTTGCGAACGGTATCTGCAGTTGTAATAGAGTTAAGCATGTCAGATACTTGATTATGTGAACCTGAGACATACTCGGCCTGGAACTTTTGTAAATGAAGATGATCTGATCATCTGTAGATGTAGATGACCTGAACCTGGAGTGTGAAACAATATAGTTGGCACTTGATAATTGGTGTGGAGAGTGAACTTTTGACCACTGGGGTGTTTTAGTTTGTGTGAATGAAGATAGAGGCTAGTGCTTCTCCAGTAGAATAATGGGTGGCACCCTGGCACAGTACTTACCACTGCTGCCTCACAGTGCCAGGGACCCAGGTTCAATTTCCAGCCCTGGGTGACTGTCTGGGCAGAGTCCATAGTTCTCCCCATGTCTGCTTGGGTTTCCTCCGGTTTCCTCCCACAGTCCAAAAGAAGTGCTGGTTAGATGCATTGGCCATGCTAAATTCTCCCTCAGTGTGCCCAAACAGTGTGGCAACTAGGAGATTTTCTCAGTAACTTCATTTCAGTGTTAATGTAAGCCTACTTGTAACACTAATAAATAAACTTAATTTGTGTTCATTTTCAACAAGGGTATGTGATTCACAAACAATTGGTCTTTTACTGCCTTCGGTACACTGTGAGAGTATAGCTCCAACTGCATATGGGTTGAAATGCACAAGGACTGATGAAGCTGTCACTTTCCACTTTAACATGCCAGGTTCTGGTGTCAGATGGTCTATTTCCGTTTTGAATCTTTGAACAGCAGCTTTCGAAGAAGGTCCACGATCCAAGCGTCGTTAGAAATGAATTTGTGATAAACATTGGCAGTAACGAGGACCAATGCCAGCTCTTTCACGTCAGCCGGGCTTTGACGTTGCAGTGTGTGGGCTTTACTCCAGCTGCTGTCACTTGGTACTCTAGAAAGTCAATCCTGGATGCTGCAGCTATGCGCTTGTCCTCGCTGAGCGTCAAATTTTGTTGTGTGAGTCCAACGAGCAGAGGTGATCGGTTTTTGATTTGTCCCTTTCGTGGAAGACTTTGTCCTTTAGAGGGTTGAGGGTTCCCTCAATGGCTGACAAGCATTCCAGAAGAAACAATCTTTTGGAATGCATTAGATGCTGAACTTAGTCTGGAGCACAATGGAAAAATGCCCTTGTGAGTAACAAAAGCTCTAAGTTATCAACTTTGCGCTGCTCGTGGTATCTGAGACTAGCTTTCTCGCACGCCAAGATTTCTGAAGACTTTGGAGTCAACACACAATGCCAATAGTTCTTGGATCATAGGAAGGGGTTACTCATCAGGAATGATAGTTTTGACACTCTTAAGGTCTACCCTTCGTCTAAGTTCTTTGTTTTTGCCTCTCACGGTGATTAGGTTCAATATCTAATGGGGTTGTTGGACGTGTTCAATTTTGCCGTCAGCTTCAAGTCATTTCAGCACTTTGGCGGGCATTGCAAATTTTGCAAGACTTGTGGAATTGGCATGTCAACATGAAGAGCATGACGGCACTCCTTTAATCTCCCCAAGTCTGATCAATAAGGAAGGACAGAATACTGAAGTGGAGAATCTGTATCATCAATTACATTAATGTGCATGCCATTCGGGTCTCTAATTACACAGCCAAACTTATCAAATAGGTTTACCCCCGTAAGTCTTCTGTCTTTGGCTGCAAAGAAGATGAATCTGTATGATGAGCCGGCGCAGTCTCGATGGACCAAATCCTTCTGCATTGTAAGGATTCTGTGGGAGGCAGATTCTTTCAATCATTTTGTTTTCAATTTAGTAAATAAATCTTGTCATTTTAAACTTCCTATTGTGATTTTCTTTTTGCTTTTGCTAAATTTTACTCACAGGCTGTCAAAGTGTGAATCCTCTATGCTGCAAAAACACAATGAAATACTCAGGGGAACACAAGTTCAAGCTGTCTGGAGCTAGACTGCTCCAAAATTAACATTGAATGGGTGCCGAAAGACTGAAAACAATTAATTTGTCTTAAGTACATGATTGAAATTAAAAGGTACAACCAAATAATATTTGACAATACTCTTTGAAGGGGGTAGGGGGGAGCAATGATGTAGTGGTAATCCAGAGGCCCAGGCTAATGCTCTGGGGGCATGGGTTCAAATCCCACCAAGGCAGCTAGTGGAATTTACAGAATTCAATTCATAAATCTGAAACTAAAAGAAGCTAGTCTCAGTTATGGTGACCATGAAACTATTGTCAATTGTTCCAAAAACTAATTTGGTCTGGAGTTAGGAAAGGAAATCTGCCATCCTTACTTGGTCTGGACTTGCCATGTGTGACTCCAGACTCATAACAAGGTGGAGATTCTTCAACGCTCTTTGAAATGGCTTAGCAAGCCACTCAACTATATCAAACCGCTGCAGCCTACACCACAAGGGAGTGGTGTCATGGTACTGTCACTGGACTAACAATGCAAAGGCCCAAGCTCTGAGAACCTGGGTTCGAATCCCACCATGGCAGATGGTGAAATTTGTGCTTCAATAAAAGCCTAGAATTAAAAGTCTAAAGATGACCTTAGTCAATTGTTGCAAAAACCCATCTAGTTCAGTAATGAACTTCCTTTATGGGAAGTAAATCTGCCATCTTACCTGGCCCACATGTGATTACAGTTCCAAAACAAATGACACCAGGGATGGGCAATAAATGCAGGCTCAGCCAGCGATGCCCACATCCCATGAAAGGATAAATTAAAACAAAACATTTCTATAATGTTCCCTTAATTCCCATCATTATATATCAATGATGGGTAGATAATAATGCTGACCATTTACCCAAAGGCCTTCTGTGGTGTGAACTGGCCAGTCACTGCTGATCATGCGTTTCCCCGCTACAAGCTCATTGCCAGTGCGATGTGAAGATGGCAGTCATCAACACTGGACAACAGTCGGCAATGGTGAGGGCCTCTGGAGGTGGATGCTTTGGTGAGTCTCTTTGAACAGGTGAGGCGAAATGGCAGCTCTATCCAGCTGAGAAAAGGGACCCAGGATAAACAGAGACCAACCAATCCTGCATCAGGGGACGCAGATATCACCATGTCTAAGCGGGGCTTCTGAATCCCACCAGGTGCCATTTTACACAGAGTTCACCACCAAGGTGCAAATCATCGCCTCACAAGAGAGACAGCTGCAATCAAACACAAAAATCTATTAATATTATCACCAATTCGAGCTTGGTTAACAAACAGCCACTGAAACTGTGTTTCTTAAATTAATGGATTATGCTAATATTCTCCGAACTCCTATATTGTCAAAAGTTATGCCAGAATCATAGAATGATCGAATCCCTACAGTGCAGAAGGAGGCCATTCAGCCCATCAAGCCTGTACCAACAGCAATTCTGCCCAGGCCCTCTCCCCGTAACCCCATTTATTTACCTCACTAATGCCCCTGACACTAAGGGCCAATTTAATTTGATTTGATTCGATTTATTGTCACGTGCATACAGTGAAAAGTATTGTCTCTACAGACAAATCATGCCGTTCTTGGGAAGGAAAGGAGAGTGTGCAGAGTGTAGTGTTACATTTAGCACAGCCAATCCCACAGATCTTTGGATTTGTATTAACGCAGTGAAATGTAAAGTTAGTAATCCTTCATTCCTCTCCCGAGTCACAATCAACCCATCACGCTTCCTTTTTATCTGAACGGAGCAAGTAAGCTAACAAAGCAATTTCAAGCCTGCCGTGGTGGTTGTTACCAAAGGCATGTCAAAAGGATTTCCTTGATGAACCCCCGTGTAACTCATCAGACACATCTTTGATTCTTGCCTGGACCACAAGTATCAGAGGGATTACCAGCATGAGGCCACGTGGCACTCACCATGTTAAGGCGATGGGCCTAGCGGAAGGTTAGTGAGCAACCTGGGCGCCACGGTGAATTGCAACACCAAGCCATCTGGCACCAGGGAGACACTTCATTCTGCTTACGTTGCTCAATTCTCCACCTCAGGTTTCCTGACACAGGGAAACACTTGGCTGGCAGGTGACTGATCACCCGTGGCCCGCTACCCTTCACCACTCGGTTGGATTTATGTTCAACTGGAACATTTTCGCTGGAGCTGCCCAATTATTTCGTGATTTTCTAAAATGATGAAAATGTTGCCGACAGCTTTCAAGGCAAATTTATCTGGAATGCTGCTGTTTATCTATGTTTACAACAAAGAGGAGCATGATTTAAGGCACTTGTTCATTTCCCGTTTCCATTGCTGTAACACGGGAATGGTTTTTATCGACCCAGTGTTGCCACCCGTCAGCTGGTGTTCATAGAGCGACATCTGGTGGCACAACCTTACATTACATGTCGGAAAGGGAATGAATGATGGTTTTTAAACACGTTCCAGATTTAATTACCCCTTCCCCGTCTCCTCACACCCAACTCCTAATGACAAAGATGCCCTGTGCAGAGCTAAAAATCACAGCAGTGGAAAATCACCAAAATTGCACCAGGGTTGGCAGGGGCATCATGGCGGCACAGTGGTTAGCACTGCTGCCTCACAGCGCCAGGGGCCCGGGTTCAATTCCCGGCTTGGGTCGCTGTCTGTGTGGAGTTTGCACGTTCACCCCGTGTCTGTATGGGTTTCCCCCCGGTGCCCCGGTTTCCCCCCACAGTCCAAAGATGTGCGCGTGGGTCAGGTTGATTGGCCGCGCTAAGTTGTCCCTTCATGTCAGGGGGACTAGCAGGATAAATACGTGGGGCTATCCGGGGACAGGGGCCGGATGATCTTGTGGTGGGTGCAGACTTGATGGGCCGAATGGCCTCCCTCCGCACAGCAGGGATTCTACGTCACTGTTCAGGCCTATTATTACTTCACATTGCGGATTTGGCACCTCGCACCAGCCTTGCCAGCTGAGAAAGGATGGCTGAGAAAAGAAATGGCTTTGATTCATTTCAATGTTTTATTCAGGGTGGCTGTGGGAAACTATCCCAGGTCCTGCAAGGAAACCTTGCTCGTACGCTTCCTCGGGCTCACTCCCGCACCGCCCCTCCCCCATCACACCCCACGCCTTTTCCCACCAACATTTGTATCTGTACCCCGCCACCGTCACCCTCTCGCAATTCGCTCACACAAGAGCACATTCCTCTGGGTTTCCTCCGGGTGCTCTGGTTTCTCCCACCGTCCAAAGATGTGCGGATTAGGTTGACTGGCCGTGTTAAATTGACCCTAGTGTTAGGAGGATTAGCAGGGTAAATGAGGTTTACGGGGAGTAGGACCCGGGTGGGATTGTGGTCAGTGCAGACTCGATTGGCCGAATGGCCTTCTTTTGTACTGTAGGATCTCTATGATTCTGTGATATGACCCAATGCCATGGGTCCTTACCAGCATTCGCCTGCCACATTTGCCCACTCCCACTTGCCAACTTACACATTGTTCCCATTGGGGTCAAGCGGCCAGATCAGTCCAATTATTCACTCCCTTTCACTTGCATTGACCTTTCACCCTGAATTAAAATAGAGCCTACTGTGTTTGTGTCAAATAATGTCTGTATAATAAGTTGTAAAATAATGTCTCATGGCTTATAAAATAATGTGTTATAATGTATAAAATAGTGTCTGCTAATGCATTATAAAAACAAAATAATGTATATATAATCGTGTATAAAAAAATCTATATACAATCATCTATTATAATGTATATTTTTTCCAAAGCGGTAGCTGTGAGGAGAAATCATCTTCAAACATAGGATCATAGAATCCCTAAAGTACAGAAGGAGACCATTCGACCCATCGAGTCTGTACCGACCACAGGAATGCAGGCCCTACTCCTGTAACCCCACATTCCCCTCCCAATCCCCGTGACACTAAGGGTCAATTTAGCATGGCCAATCAACCCAACTCGCATATCTTTGGACTGTGGAAGGAAACCAGAGCATCAGGAGTAAAACCACGCAGACACGGGGAGAGGGTGCAAACTCCACACAAGCAGTGAATCTGGGTCCCTGGTGTTGTGAGGCAGCAGTGCCACCATGTCACCTTCTAATTTATATACGACTACAAAACATCTTTCACTCAATTGTAAAATGTGTTATAAAGTTAGTTTTTGTTAATGCTTGTGCCATATATAAAATTGTTTCCGATGTGTCAGAAACTGGAGACAACGGGGACTGAAGGATTGGGAAACACTTTATATCATATTGGGACTATGCCATAGTGTGGTTTATGGCAGGAAATTGTGTACGGTCCTCATATGTCATAGGTGGCTCGCAAGTTTACATTTTTGGAAGGTTTCTGAGACAGGATTGGCAAGATTCTCCAGCCACCCACTGACGGAAGGTAGTGCGTTGTTTGCTAGCAATGGGATTCTCTGGTCCTGCCACAGTCAGTGGAAATTCTCACTGATGACACCTCACGCCATGGGAAAACCTGCTGGTGAGAATTCCAGTCAAAATCAAACACCCAGCATTGCGCATTTGTAACAAACCAATAGCCAGATGTGTGAGACAACAACAACCTTGAATTTATAAAGCTCCTTTAATACAGTAAAACATCAGAAGGCAATTTACAGGAGCAAAATCAAACACAATTTGACACCAAGCCATGTGATGATTAAGCCTTCTCAAGGGCAATAAGGGATAAACAACAAATGCTGGCCTTGCTCGTGATTCTCACATCCCATACAAGAACTAATAATAAATTAAGACAAATGACACTTCGGTCAAAGAGCTATATTTCAAAAGTGTTTCAAAGGAGGAAATGGTTAAGTTAATTAAAGGAGCTAAAGGATGACTCAAGGTAGACAAAGAGACACTCTATCCTCTGATGGGGAAGTTACAACATTAAAAGTTAAAGCTACATTTTTCAGCAGTAATATCAAGAAGCACTTCTTCACACAAAGGAAAATCTGGTACTTTCTCTCACAAATGTTGATCTGATTTATTATTGTCACATTTATTAGTATACAATGAGAAGTATTACTCTTTGCATGCTATACAAACAAAGCATATCATCCAAAGAGAAGGAAAAGAGAGAGTATAGAACATCATAGCTGGGGTGTCAAGAATTTAATATGATGTAGGTCCATTTAAAAGTCTGATGGCAGCAGGGAAGAAGCTGTTTTTGAATCAGTCAGTATGTGTCGTCAGATTTTTCTATCTTTTTCCCAATGAAAGAAGGGGAAGAGAGAATGTCTGGGTGCGTGGGATCCTTGATTATGCTAGCTGCTTTTCCGAGGCAGCAGGAAGTGTAGGCAGAATCAATGGGTGGGAAGCTGGTTTGCATGACGTTCAAACGTCTGGATTACGTTCACAATACTTTGTAGTTTCTGTATGGTCTTGGACAGAGCAGGAGACATACTAAGCTGATAATAACTATTATAAGTCAGAGTCATGGAGCAATACAGCACCAAAACAGGCCCTTCTGCCCAACCAGTCCATGCTGACCATGGTGCCCTCCCAGTTAGTCCCAAATGTCCACATATGGCCCCTATCCCTCTGGACCTTTCCCATCCATGTACTTATCCAAGTGCTTTTTATATGTTGCAATTGTACCTGCCTCAACCATTTCCTCTGGAAGCTCATTCCATATACACACCACCATCAATGTGAAGAAGTTGCATTTCAGGTCCCTTTTAAATCTTTCGCCTCTCATCTTAAACCTAAGTGCTCTAATTTTCAATTCCCCTTCCCTGGGAAAATGACCAGGGGTTGGGGTTTTCTGGCTGTGTTCGCCCCAAAATCAGAAAATCCCATCCAAGGTCAACGGACCTTTGCATGGTCCCCACAGGAATCGTGGCGAGCAGGATGGGAAAATTGCCCCCTATGGGCGTACATCCTATCTATGCTCCTCATGATTTTATACACCTCAATAAGGTCACCCTTCATCCTCCTACTTTCTGTTGAAACTGAGGTCAATTAAAATGTTGAAAGTTTAGGTTGGTAGTTTTTGTTAAGGAAGGTTTTAATGATTACAGAACCGAGTAAATGATTCAAACTGTAAAAGAAGGACCACAACGTGTCCTTAAGCCTATCTCCTCACTTAGACAACCCCCCATTCGGGAAAAGAGACAAGCCGTTATCATCACAAGCCAGGCAACTGTTGGTGAGTGCGGGCAAGTAGTGGCTTAGGCCAGGCTGAGCGAGTTTAAGATTTAAGGTTACAAAGTGTAATTTTTGTTAAGTAAACAGAGCCCCTGGGGTCGATCAGAATTTAATTGTCTGACGAGGGGACGGCGCAGAATGGGGTTAGGCAGAGCTTAATTGCTTCTCTGGCTGCGAGCCAGAAAAACGGCTCAAAATGCTGCTCTTGCTTTTTTTCTGAAATGTGCTTGCAAAGAAGACATTCCGTCTGCCTTGTCACTGGAGTGTTCGATTTGAACAGGAGCAATGGCCTTGCAGGGAGTTTGCTCACATACAAATTGCCCCAGAATTGACGGTGACACATGGAGAACGATCTGACAGGAAAGCGCACACTGGTATTACTGTCATTATCCAACCTCTCAAAGCACTTGACATCCAACCGATTACTTTGCAGCGCACTTGCTGTTGTGCTGTGTGCAAATGTGCGGTCGATCTGCACATAGGAAGATCCCAATAGCAGTAGAAATGATTACGCGGGTAGTCTGCCGTTTTGGTGGCATTGGCTGAGAGGGGGAAACTGAATCCGCTTGCAACCACAGAAGGGCGGAATGTTCTCGTTCCGCCCGCCACAGGAAGTGTAGTGAGTGGGACATGGACCATGTAAAAGTCCGTTGGCCTTGGATGGGATTTTCCGGCCTGGGGGCAAGTGTGGCCAGAAAATCCCACCCACAATGTTTCTTTTACCATTCACACATGATTTTAACTGCATTGTGGGTATTTCAACTTAATATCTTACTCTCCCCGAACCATTTTCCATAGCCCCAGCGTGGGGTATCTTCCATCTCCTTTGCTGTCTCCTAGGGTGGGAAGTCTTGCGGCTCAGGGTTGGTGCACAAGGAGGTGCCCAGGGCTTCTGAGTCATGGTGTCCAGCTGTTTCCCTTTACTGCCATGTCACCTCTGCACTTGTCATCCTCCCAAATCATAGCAGAAGGACTCATGTTCCTCAGGCTCCTGATCGCTCCTGGAGCCCTGCTTTGTTTTACCTTCCCTCCATCTGCCCCCATTTGTTTTAGCCTTTCCCCCCCACCACACCCAGGGAGTATGCAGTTTGCACTGCTTAATATGGGACACTTTTGTCCATGCCAGCCTGTGCCTGTTGCGCCAAGGTACATTTTGTCTTCATGGCAAGGGGCCTCACTCTATCACCAAAGAATTTGTTACAATCCCTGCCTGTTCTTCCTCATTGACTTAAATGGAGTCCCACTCAACAAGGGAGAATTGATTGGATTAGGCACATGGATTTTGCTGGAAGCCAGGGTGACAGATTAGCGACCTGCTCAGGAATTACTAGGTATGTGTCTTAGTGCACGCCTATGTGCACAAAGAGAATCAGAATTGGAACACACGGATAGAGGTGGGAATCCATTGGAGGTCTCGAGTTTGACCAAGATGTTGTACAAGAACATAATGGTTACACACCTCAGCAATAGGCAAATAACTTTCATAGAAATGAATCCTGACAAGTTAAAAAGTATTTTTTTTAATATATTTATTAGTGTTACGGGGGAGGCAATGGCCTAGTGGTATTATAGCCAGACTCTTAATCCAGAAACTCAGCTAATCTCTGGGGACACACGTTCAAATCCCACCACGGCAGATGGTGGAATTTGAATTCAATAAAAAAAATCTGGAATTAAGAATCTACTGATGACCATGGAGCAATTGTTGATTGTCGGAAAAGCCCATCAGGTTCACTGATGTCTTTTAGGGAAGGAAATCTGCCATCTTTACCTGGTCTGGCCTACATGAGATTCCAGAGCCACAGCAATGTGGTTGACTCGCAACTGCCCTCCAAGGGCAATTAGGGATGGGCAATAAATCCTGGCCAGCCAGCGACACCCATGTCCCATGAATGAATAAAAAAAAGTAGACTTACATTTACACTGCAATGAAGTGACTATGAAAATCCCCTAGTCGCCCGTTTGGGTACACTGAGGGAGAATTTAGCATGACGAATGCATTTAACCAGCACGTCTTTCCAACTGTGGGAGGAAACCAGAGCACCCAGAGGAACCCTCACAGACACAGGGAGAATGTGCAGACTCCACACAGACAGTGACCCAAGCTAGGAATCAAATCCGGGTCCCTGGCACTGTGAGGCAGCAGTGCTAACCATTGTGCCAACTTTCCACCCTTATCCAGAACACAAAAAAAATGAAAATGCCAGTTTGGCAAACTTCAATGAGCATTGCTCGAGATGTCTTAATCAATTGGTGCTATGGTCATATACTTGGCGAATGTGCAGTGGAGAGAGTGGTGATGCTGTCAAAAGTACCAAACAACACTTAACAAGTTTTGAAGACTCAGTTTCTACAGAAAGCGGATTGGGCTGGCAGGTTGTGTAGGGAGAACAAGATTAAGGATGGCCATGCAATTTCAGATTGGAGAGTTCGCATGACGCCGCACTTGCTGTGAAATAATGATTAAGTTTTGGGCCACGTTTCGTGAGCATTTTTTGAACAGGTTTCGTTCCTGAGAAACTCAGGGCACTGCTGCAAGGTTGGACATCTCCTACACTTTAAGGTAGATTGCTGTGCAGCAGATTTCTATCATCCATTCCAAGATTTCATTAAAAAAAAACAAAAAATAATTCATGTCATTCAAACCTACTCTGCTTAAAAGAGCTAGTACAACACTTGTAAAACAGCAACAATTAGATGACAAACGGCTATCTGACTAATATTTATGTATACATACTCTCTGTGGTACAGTGGCACAGTGGTTAGCACTGCTGCCTCACAGCATCACTGTCTATGTGGAGTTTGCACATTCTCTCTGTCTGCCTGGGTTTCCTCCAAGTGCTCTGGTTTCCTCCTACAGTCTAAAGAAGTGCTGGTTAGGTTGATTGGCCGTGGTAAGTTGCCCCGTAGTGTCAGGGGGACTAGCAGGGTAAAAATGGGTGGGACTACAGGAATGGGGGCTGGGTGGGATTGTGGAGGGTGCAGACTCGATGGGCTGAATGGCCTCCTTCTGCACTGTAGGGATTCTATTCTATGATTCTACATCCAAAATAAGAGCAGAAATAGGCCATTCGGCCCCTCAAGTATACTCTTCCATTCAATAAGATCACGGTTGATCTGTTTCTGTTTTGAATTCCATACTCCCATCCACCTCAATAAACTTTGATTCCCTTGCCTAATGAAAAAACTGGGTGGGACTGTACAGCCTCGCTTGACCCGAGATCTGGAAATCTCGTCCAAACTCAACAGACGTTTCCATTGTCCGCCCCTTGTCCGTTCTGATTCCATGGCAGGTGAGCAGTAGAATTCTGGCAACTATCTGTCTCCACCTTTGAAGTATTTGATGCTTCCACAATCTTCTGAGGGAGAGAATTCCAAAGTCACACAATCCTTGGAGAGAATTTGATTTTCCTCATCTTGTCCAATTAAGGTGAATTTTAAAACTGCCCTGCCCCACAACCCCCACGCATACTCTGCTTCTGCCAGGCGGTCATTCTTCTAGCAGTTTAATATGGTAATATAGATGAATAATAGTATTACATGACATGCAGCATGGTAGCACAATGGTTAGCACCGCTGCTTTACAGCTCCAGGGTCCTGGGTTCGATTCCCGGCTTGGGTCACTGTCTGTGTGGAGTTTGCACATTCCCCTCGTGTCTGTGTGGGTTTCCTCCGGGTACTCCAGTTTCCTCCCACAGTCCAAAGATGTGCAGGTTAGGTTGATTGGCCATACTAAGAAATTGCCTCTTAGTGTCCAGGGATGCTTGGTTAGAGGTATTAGTGGCTATAATATGTAGGGTTATGGGGGTAGGGCCTGGGTGGGATTGTGTTTGGTGCAGACTCGATGGGCCGAAGGGCCTCTTTCTGCACTGTAGGGTTCTATGATTCTATGCTAATTAGTATTTGGTTGACATTGATTGGACATAAAAAGACCTGAACTCCAAGGGTTAAATTGGGAGCAACAATTACACAAACTAGGGATGTAGTTCCTGGAATTTCGAAGGGTAAGGGGGGAATTTGATTGAAGCTTTCAAGATAGTAATTGGAACAGCTAGGTAGATAGAAACTAATTCTGCTAGTTGGGGAATCTAGGGCTAAGCTTAAGTTTATTTATTAGTGTCACAAATAGGCTTACATTAACAATGCAATGAAGTTACTGTGAAAATCCCCTTGTCGCCACGCTCCAGTGTCTGTTTGAGTACACTGAGGGAGAATTTAGCATGGCCAATCCACCTAACCAGACGTCCTTTGGACTGTGGGAGGGAATCGGACCACCCGGAGGAAACACAAGCAGATACGAGGAGAACGTGCAGACGCCACACAGGCAGCGACCCAAGCCAGGAATTGAACCTGGGTCCCTGGCGCTGTGAGGCAGCAGTGCTAACTACTGTGCCACTCCCAAAGGAGATGGTCTAAAAATTAGAACCCAACCTTTCAGCAATGAAATAAGGATGAGCCTCGACATACAAGGCTGAGTGCAAGTTTGGAATTCCCTATGCACATGCCAACCAAAAAACAATACAGCACAGGAACAGGCCTTCCGGTCCACCAAGCCTGTGCCAAATCAATGCTAGAAAGGGTGCAGAGGAGATTTACCAGGATGTTGCCTGTAATGGTAGGAAGGCCTTACGGAAAGGCTGAGTGACTTGACCCTTTTTTTTCCTTAGCGAGAAGAAGGTTAAGAGGTGACTTAACAGAGGCATACAAGATGATCAGAATGTTAGATAGGGTGAACAGTGTGAACCTTTTTCCTCGGATGGTGATGACTCGTATGAGGGACATAGCTTTAAATTGAGGGGTGATAGATATTAGGACAGATGTCAGAAGTAGGTTCTTTACTCAAAATAGTAAGGGCGTGGAATGCCCTTCCTGCAATAGTAGTGGACTTGTCAACATTCAGGGCATTTAATGGGTCATTGGATAAGCATATGGATGATATTGAAATAGTGTAGGTTAGATAGGCTTCAGATTCGCTTCACAGGTCGGCACAACATCGAGGGCCGAAGGGCCTGTACTGTGCTGTAATGTTCTACGTTCTAGATCAATTGTAAATTTAAAATCTGATAGATTTTTGTTCTCCAAATCTATTAAGGAATATGGGGTAAAGGTGAGCAAATTAAACTATGTCACTATTCAACTATGATCTACTTGAATCACAGAATTGGCTCAAAGGTTTAAATAGTCTGCAACTATTCCTCTTTCCCTAATATGACAAACGTGTTATACAACTTTAACTCAAAGACCTTCCAATCCTGCATGACTCTTTAAGGGGAAGTGGTGGCCTAGTGGTATTATTGCTAGACTATTAATCCAGAAACTCAGCTAATGTGGGGACTCAGGTTCGAATCCCGCCAAGGTAGATGGTGGCATTTGAATTCAATGTAAAATAGAAATCTGGAATTAAGAATCTACTGGTGACCATGAAACCATTGTCAACTGTTGTAAAAACCCATCTGGTTCACTGGTGCCCTTTAGGGAAGGAAATCTGCCATCCTTACCTGGTCTGGCCTACATGTGACTCCAGAGAGCCACAGCAATGTGGTTAACTCTCAACTGCTCTCCAAGGGCAACCAGGGATGGGCAATAAATGCTGGCCAGCCAGTGATGCCCATATCCCACAAATGAATTTAAAAAACTATTATAACGTCAACGGGGTACCATCAATAGACCTCCCAGTGTAGAATATGAGCATGCCGATTAGGCAAGGGGGAGGTTCATCCAATAGGGAAGGAGCAGGGGAGTTGGTTTTAAACCAGCTGGTTCCACTCAGCCCAGCAGTCAAAAAACTCCGGGGCTTGACCTGTACACTGGAGCTGCCCGACATCACTTTCTGCACTTTGTAAATAAAGGGTGATAGTGACAAGACTGGCCTCGGCAAGATTATTACAAAAACATATTTAATAGCTCTATGATTTCTCTCCCAGGGCGGTTTGCAGCATTGTGTCGAAGAATATATCCTTCATAAATAAAAGCAGTAAACGCTGGGTAAACGCAGCAGGTCAGTTAGTGAGAAACGGAATTAACATTTCAGGTCGATAAACTTTCATCAATTCTCTATTGATGGCACCCCACCTGCTGAGTCTTTTCAGCATATTTTGATTTTTTTTAGATAGTGTTTCAGGTCCGTTGCTTTTGATCACAACAGGGGAATATTCAAGGATGTGGCGGACTTTAAGTAAGCACAGAGGCAGGGAAAGGAGGGGAAGGAAAGAATGGAAGTCTGTGTGAGGATGTGAGGCAGGTGAAGTGAAATGGCAGAAGGGATGATGGTACCTGTCAGAGGAGATGGTAATGCATAAGTAAAAGAAACCAAAGAAGGGTCTGATGGAGATGTAGCTGAGAGAAGTGAGATCATCATCAACCGCTATGGGGCAGCGGTTATGACAAAGCAGGTTCACCAGGATGTTGCCTGATCTTGAAGGCATTGGCTATGAGGGGAGGTTGAATGAACTAGGATTGTTTTCACTGGAAAGACAGAGGCTGAGGGGAAACCTGATAGAAAATAATGAGAAGCATAGACAGGCATAGTCAAGACTTTTTCCTAGGATGGAAGTCTCAATTACAAAGGATCGCAGGTTCAAGGTGAGAGGGGGAAATTTTAAGGGAGATGTGTGGGGGAAGTTTTTCATGCGTATTCCAAGTGCCTGGAACGCGCTGCCAGAGGAGATTTTGGAAGCAGGCACATCAGCAACATTTAACATATCTGAATGGGTACGTGCATAGGAAGGGACTAGAGGGATACAGACCAAGAAAGGGCAGAAGGTAGGGTGTCATGATTTGCACAGGCTTGGAGGGCTGAAGGGCCTGTTCCTGTGCTGTTTTTTTTTTGTTCTTTGCTCTTTGATCTAAAATTGTCGAATTTGGGGTTGAATC
Source organism: Carcharhinus amblyrhynchos (assembly GCF_965287045.1). Lineage (NCBI taxonomy): Eukaryota > Metazoa > Chordata > Chondrichthyes > Carcharhiniformes > Carcharhinidae > Carcharhinus > Carcharhinus amblyrhynchos. Next base: position 10,494,712 of record NC_137328.1, read on the forward strand.
CGGAACGTTGTAAAGCCTAAAATCAAATAATGAGCATTTTTGGAACATTGCAGGGAGACAAGAACGCAGAAGTCAAGAGCGGATGTTAAATTGAAATGGCAGGTACCGGGAAGCTTGGAGGTGATGGTGTGTGTGTGTGGGAGAGGCGGTCCACCTGCAGGCTGAATGGATCAATAATCATTCACCCAATCTGCATTTAGTCTCTCTAAAGGGCAGCGAATGTAGAATATTGAATAGGAGTACAAGCCAATGGCTGTTTTAACTCAATAGGAGTAAAGTTAAAATTTATTTATTAGTCACAAGGTTACATTAACACTGCAATGAAGTTACTGTGAAATTCCCCTAGTCACCACAGTCCGACACCTGTTCAGGTCAATACACCTAATCAGCAGAACGAGGGAGGAAACTGGAGCACCCAGGGGAAACCCATACAGACACGGGGAGAACGCGCAAACCCCACACAGACAATGACCCAAGCCAAGAATCAAAACCAGGTCCCTGGTGCTGTGAGGCAACAGTGCTAACCACTGTGCCACTTTGCCAATCCAGAGAGTGGGAAAGGAGGATATAAAAGGAGAGATGATACATTTCTTGCACTTGCATGGGAAGGCAAAAAGGGTCACTTTAAACCTCAGAACTCATCTACCTGGAATATGTTGGGCGGAACTTTCCCTTCCCGCCTGTCACAGGGATCATAGAGGGTGGGCAGGACCAGGACCAGGCAAAGGTCTGCTGACCTTGGATGGAATTTTCCGGAGTCGGGGCGAGTGTGGTCAGAAAATGCTGCTCGATTTAACTCGATTTCTCACTTCGCAGTAGCTTCATGACGTGCTGAGTAATTTGCACCCAAATATTTGCGGCATTTCCTGTTTACATTTCAGATTTTCACAATGTGAAAATCATTCCTGGAGAAACTCCAGGATGAAACTTGACAACCCCAGCTACAAATTCGGTCACGGATTCTATAGACGGACGGAATTCTTTCACAGCCCTGCAGCAAGTGGTGGCAGGAGAGATTTTGACGGGAATGAGGCCCAAAATTCAGTTTCACGCCGGTGTGAAATTCCCGTGGGATTTTCTGCCATAGCGGATCATGAATCCCGCTGTAGGCCATTGCCAAACTCATTTGCATCCCACTAATGGGATGCAGGGGAATGTATGAACAGAATTTTCCCGCAAGTCAGATTCTCCATTACGCCAGTGGGGAAAAACGTTGGTCCAGAACATGTCTGGAAAAACATGCAGAGGTCAGGACTTACCTTAAGAATGCCTAGGGCCACCTCCAGGCTTTGGGATGGAGGCTGCCAGCAACTCTGGATCCTGGAACACTACAGCAGTGGGTGGGGGGAAACCATCATGAAGTGGATCTTCCCGCTTCAGAATCATCGAGAAGGTCCATCTTCCAGCCTCAGAGTGTTGCTGGAGATCTACCTTCTTTCTTCAACGGTGGGTCAGGGATGTCAGGCACCATTCTAAATATGGCACCTGGGTATATCAACGTGACGTGCACCATCGAGCCCGCCTGGAAAGACGGCGCAAAACACCCTAATAAGGTGAGCGCTGGAACATATGGGGTGAAATTCTCCAGCCTCCCAGTCGCATGTTTCCCACCGGCAGGAGGTGGTGCATTGTTTGCTAGCCCCAAAATTCTCTGGTTCTGCTGCTGTCAACAGAAATTCCCATTGATGTCACCCCACGCTGGTGGGAAACCCGCAGGCAGAGGTGTGCTGCCGGCAAGATTTTCCAGTCCCGGGTGAACGGCCAGAGAATTTGGATCATGGCGGAGTCCAAACCCCCTCTCTGTCACCTCCCAACACCCTCGTACCTTTTCCCCACCCCCCGCACTGCTAGATCAAGTCTCAGATGGGAGAATTCCACCCTATGTTTATTTTTCTAGTGTTATTTCTGCTACCAACAAAGCCTCTCAATAATTTCACCACCACCCCCCCCCCCCCCCCCCCGCCCACCCATCCAACCCTCTCTATCATTCCCCAAAATAACGGTTTCCTTTCACTTTCTGAAATATGTGCAGGTTAGGCGCATTGAACTGAACAGGCAGCGGACTGCAGCAACTAGGGGAATTTCACAGTAACTTCATTGCAGTGTTAATGTAAGCCTTACTTCTACCTAATACATAAACTTTAACTAATAAATAAATTTTAACTTTACAACACTCATAAATAGCCCAACAACAACAACAAAAATCAAAACAGGTCTATTTGGTAGCACGATCTTTCGGAGTGCTGCCTCTTCATTAAGTGAGGCGCAGCACTCTGAAAGCTGGTGATTCCAAATAAACCTGTTGGACATTAAGCTGGTGTTGTGAGATTTCTTACTGTGCCCACCCCAGTCCAACGCCGACAATGCCACATTATAAACAAAAATGGTGCGGAGGAATTCCAACGTCGGAAGAGACTGAAATCCACAGCAGGGGGCAATGCTGTGCCTTTGGTATTGTGGACCGTCGTGCTTTTTCTGTCAGTGCGGCTACCGTACGCATTTAAAGGGGAGGTGGGGTGCTTCGGGGTGAGCGACTTTTGTCTTTTGGGTCTGGGTTCAGTGTCCGCTCAGCTGGGCGGATTGGAACGTTCGGTCACAGCTAATTGTTGCAACGTTCCAAAAACACTGTCGCACCGTTCGAACCCATTGTTGCAACGTTCTAAATCGCTGTCGCAACGTTCGAACCCATTGTCGCAACGTTCCACCGCTTGTTTTGAGTATTCTATTGCCATGTACAGTCTAAGGGGGGTATTGAGCAGAATCTATGCAACCGCTCCACGGTCCCTGCTCTTCTCCAGTTACCTGGGACAACAGGTAAAAGTTCAAAACGGCTGCGGGGCTGAAAGAGGGTCCTTTGCTCTTGGAGGAGGGGGCGGGGCTGTGCTGTGCTATGCTATAATTCCTTGTTACAATTTTCGACTCTTAACCTCGAAACTTTAATTGGGCTTCCTTTGGTCTGAAGCAATCGTTACTTTCGACTTGTAGTTTCTGAATTTTTTTTCTTGAGACTTTTTTTTTGCAAGAACGGCCACGCCGTCTTGTTTTGGAAACCCGAGGTTGATGATTTGTGAAGTTGACATTGAGAATTATTTGTAGGGCGAGAAGTTGCTCCAAGTTGCATGCAGAGCAGCACGTCGCCGCTGGTGCGGGCGCAGTGGAGTCAGACCAGCCGCATGTAACAATCCTTGGGAATCCAGGCCCTTGATAAGTGAGTGTGTCGGAAGAAAACCTTGCACATAAAAGACTCCAGTCAGGACCAGTGAGTGAGATTAGTTGATAAAAGCTTATATGCAAATTGGCTGTTTAATTGCAGGTTCACCTGTCTTTGTTTGAAAAAAAAATCAGATTATCTTGTTATAAATTTATTCTTTCTGGTTTAATTGGTTTTGCAGTATTTGGTTTAGAACTATAGATCCCTACAGTGTAGAAAGAGGCCATTTGGCCCATCGAATCTGCACCGACTCTCTGAAAGAGCATCTCGCCCTCTGTCTTCTCCACGTACCCCACACAATTTAGCATTGCCAATCCATCTAACCTGCACATCTTTGGACTGTGGGAGGAAACTGGAGCACTTGGAGGAAACCGATGCAGACACAGGGGAGAACGTGCAAATTGCACACAGTCACCCAAGGCCAGAATTGAACCCAGGTCACTGGCACTGTGGGGCAGCAGTGCTAACCACTGTGCCACCATGAATTCTTTAATGTGATTGGCTGATTTAGGGGATTTGTACCAGTGTGGGCACTGGATAACTCTCCTGCTTGTCAAAGGGATCTTGTGCCAACTCGGATTGGCACAAGTATTGCACCCACTGCTTCAATTTTCAATGTTTCATCTGGAAAACAGCACTCACAACCGTAAGCAACTGCAAGAGATGGAGAGCCCAAATTATATGTTCAGGCCTCTGAAATGGGACTTGAACTCTCAACCTTCTGACTGTCAGGCCAGAGTGCTACCAACTGAGCCACAACTGACAGAAGTGGACTGTGTAAAGTGGATTGACTGCCCGCCTGATTTCCAGAATCATAGAATTGTTACAGTGCTGAAGGAGGCCGTTCAACGTGTCTGCTATCTCGTGGCAAGGGCAACTTGGTTAGCCCCACTTCACCCATTCCCAATCGGCTCGCAAATTGTTTGTCTTAAGGGGCTTATCCAGTTCCCTCTTGAAAGTCCCGATACGTACCTGCGCACACCACTGTCTCAAGCAGCACTCCACAAACCCAAACTGCTGCTGTGCAAAACAAAGAAACGTTAACTTCATGTCATAGTTGATTATTTTGCTGGTCACCTGAGATCGGTGTCCTCTAACTCCCAGATCCTTCTGTCAACGGGAACATTGTCTAATGTTGAGTCCGTTCGTCCGTTTGAAGAGACGGGGACAGCATTGGTATGGGGTTTAAAATGGTTTTCTTTTATTGAAAAAAACTTAAGATTTACGTGATGGAAGCAAAGAAAAGCGAACTTGGAGACTGGCTTCTCAGCCAGGCCCTTGAACTGTGCTGAACGGAACTGAAACACTCAAATCCAAACCACATTTCAACCCTTATCGTGTTATGGAAGTGTTTCTCGCCGGCCATCTCCGTCTAGAAAAACGATCTTTCCAGCTGCTGTTATGCTGTTGCTTGCCTGCATTGTGTACCATTCAAGGAATGCAGTCAACTTTTAACTAACCCATCACGTCGTCTGACTCTACGTTTAGTCAAGCCAGCCACAGTTGGTCAGCTTAGCAGAGTTTGTTAACCCCTACAGTCTGTCGCTTAAATGTAATTGTGCACAGGCAGAAATGTCTTAAAGTGGAACCTTTGCATAGACTGAAACAAACAGGGTTAAGCATACACAGGATCTCTCTTAAATATCTACCTTGGCCAGGTCCCCTCATGATTTGAACAGCTTGATCAAATCCCCCCTCAACTTTCTCTCGAACAATCCCAGCTTCCCTAATCTAGCCGTATACTTGAAGTTCCTCATTGTCGGAAGCTTCCGTTCAAATCTTTTGTGCACGCTCTCACATCCTCTTTTAAAATGTTGCAGTCCAGAATTGAACAGAGTACTCCAGTTGAGGCCAAGCCTGAGCTTTATAAAGTTTCATAATCACTTATTTGATTTTTGTGCCCTATAATCTCTCTCTATCCAGGATTCTGTATATCTTTTTTAACAATTTTCTCAATCTGCCCTGCTGCTTCAGTGATTTTGCACATGCACCCGAGGTCTATCTATTCTTGCAACCTGCTGTTGAACAGTGTCCTTATGTTAGATACATAGAAACTAGAAACAGGAGTAAAGCCATTTGGCCCTTTGAGCCTCCTCCGCCATTCATTTTGGTTATAGCTGATCATTGCATTCAATATCCTGATTTCCCCCTTCCCCCTCCTCCCCCATATTCCCTTGATTCCTTTAGCCCCAAGTGCTATATCTAATTTCTTCTTGAAATCACACAATGTTTTGGCCTCAACTACTTTCTGTGGCAGTGAATTCCACGCATTCACCACCCTCTATGTGATGAGATTTCTCCTTGCCTGAGTTCCAAAAAATTTGCTGGACTCCGCCACTATCTGGAACTTTCTTTCTGAATACGTTGGTTAACAGTGCTGCCTCACAGCACCAGGCACCTGGGTTTGATTCCCGTCTTGGGTCACTGTCCGTGTGGAATTTGCATATTCTCCCCATGTCTGCATGGGTTTGCTCTGGTTTCTTCCCACGGTCCAAAGACATGCTGGTTAGACACATTGGCTATGCTAAATTCTCCCTCAGTGTACCCAAACAGATGCCGGAGTGTGGTGACTAGGGGATTTTCATAGTAACTTCGTTGTAAGCCTACTTGTGACGAATAAACTTTTAACCCTTTTAGAATTTCATAAGTTTCTGTGAGATCCCCCTCAGTCTTAAACTCCATTGCATATAATCCTAACCAACTTAGTCTGTCCTCATGACAGATTTGCCATCACAGGAATCCGCCTGGTAAACCTTCACTGTACTCCCTCTATAGTAAGGACATCTTTCCTCGGATAAGGATACCAAAACTGCACATAATGCTCTAGGTATAGCCTCGCCAACGCCCTGTACAATTGCTGCAAAACACTCCTATCCCTATAAGTAAAATGGTGCTGCTCCACATTCTTCATATCAAAATGTAACATTTCACACTTCTCTGCATTGAAGTTTATTTATTAGTGTGACAAGTAGACTTACATTAACACTGCAATGAAGTTACTGTGGAAAATCCCCTAGTCGCCATACTCTGGCGCCTGTTCGGGTACACTGAAGGAAAATTTTCTAACAAGTACATCTTTCAGACTGTGAAAGGAAACCAGAGCACCCGAAAGAAATTCATGCAGACACTGGGAGAACCGTGCAGTATCCGCACAGACAGTGACCCAAACCAGGAAGCGAACCCAGGTCCCTGGCACTGTGAGGCAGCAGTGCTAACCACTGTGCAGCCCCCTCTTCCATATGTCTGCCAATCTGTTTGTGTGCTCCTGGTTTAACATTGTCGTCATCCTCAGTTCACAATGCGTTCAAGTTTGCATCATATGCACATTTTAAGATTGTCCCCTATAAGACTCGGTAACTATTACATAATGAAGTAGTGATCCTAATGCCAATACTGAAAAAAAAATCCATTGAATGCCTTCCTCCAGTTCGAAAAGCAACCATTCGCTACTTCCTATTTTCTGTTACTCAACCTGCTTTGCTGTCATTTGCCTGTTTATTCCAAGAAAATGTTTACTGGCAGGTTTTTGGCACTTTATCAAACATCTTTCGGAAGTCCATGTTTGCCACATTAGGTTCATTGACTGTTACCTGGTGTTGTGAGACTTCTTACTGTCTCAGTCAACGCTTAGCACTATTTGTCTTTTTTTTTAAATTGTCTCTCTTAATTAAACGGAGGTGTGGTGTGATGATATTATCACTGGACTCTGGTTTCGGAACCCAGGCTCGCACCCCACCACGGCAAGTGGTGAAATATGAATTCAATACAAATCTGGAATTCAAAATCTCATGGTGACCGTGGAACCATAGTTGATTGTTTTTAAAAAAACATAGAATCCCTGCAGTGTATAAGCAGGCCATTTGGCCCATTCAGTCTGCACTACTCTCTGAAAGAGCATCTTACCCAGGTCCATTCCATGCCCTATCCCTTAACCCTACACATTTACTGTGGCTAATCCACCCAGACCGTGCATCTCTGGACTGATTCTTGTTTCAGGACAGGGTTTGTGTTCATGCTTCCTGTTGCATCAGAATGCAGAATTGGACACAGTGGTTAGCACTGCTGCCTCACAGCATCAGGCACTCAGGCACAATTCCAGCCTCAGGTCACTGTCTGTGCAGAGTTGGCACGTTCTCCCTGTGTCTGTGTGGTTTTCCTCCAGGTGCTCTGGTTTCTGCTCAAAGTCCAAAGATGTGCGGGTTAGGTAGGCCATGCTAAATTAACCCTAGTGTCAGGGGATTAGCAGGATAATTATGTGGGATCACAGGAATAGGGCCTGGGTATGAATGTGGTCAGTGCAGATCTGATGGGCCGAATGGCTCCTTCTGCACTATAGGCATTCTAAAATTCTATTCTATTCTATGAATACAGGACATTTTTATATAGATTCCCTGAACCTAAAACTGATGTATTGAGTCTGCTGAGTTTTGCCCACTTACTTCATCTCTCTATATCCCTTTGTAGACCCTTCGAGTAGGATTTTCTGATCGCACTTGCCCCAAAACCAGAAAATCTCACCCGAGGTCAATGGATCTTTGCATGGTGGCTACAGTTCCCATGGTGGGCAGGATAGCAAAATTCCTCCATTTATGGCATTCTCACCACACTTGCCTACCCACCTATGTTTGTGTCATCTGCAAACTTGGCAGCAGTAAATTCAGTTCCCTCATCCAAGTTATTATATATTGTAAATAATCGTGATCCCAGCACTGATTCTTGTGCCACTCTGTTAGTTACAGGTTACCATCCTGAAAATGCCCCTCTTATCCCAATGTTTTGTCTCTCTTAGTCAGCCAATCCTTTATATATGTTGATATGGGCTCATATATTATCAAGTGGTCTTTTGTACGGTACCCTTTGAATGCTTTTTGGAAACCCAAGAATGTTACATCTACTGGTTTCCGTTTGGTCTACCCTGTTTGTTCTCCCCTCAAAGACTTTTAATAACTTTGTCAGGCATGATTTTCCCTTCATGAAATAAGGGTAACTCTACTTGATTATGTTATGTATTTCTAAATGCCGTTATGTCTTATATAACAGACTCCTAACATTTTCCAAATGACAGGTTATGTTACCTGTTTTTTGCCTCCTTTTTGTTTGAATAAGGGTGTTACTTTGGCAGTTTTCCAATCCTGAGACTCCCCAAAATTTGTGCGTTTAGAAGATTTCTACCAGAGTCCCCACTACCTCTGTAGCTACTTCCTTTAATATCCTAGGATGTTATTCATTTAGCACCTAGGCCATGCCCTCTGCCTTCATGTGTAGCTCTCCCTATTGGTCCTTAATCCGTCCAACCGTCTTCTTACTACCCTTTTACTAGTTATACCATAGAAACCCTACAGTGCAGAAGGAGGCTATTTGGCCCATCGAGTCTGCACCAACCACAATTCCACCCAGGCCCTGTTCCCGCAATCCCATATATTTACCCTGTTAATCCCCTGACACTAGGGTCAATTTAGCATGGCCAATCAACCCAACCCACAAGCCTTTGGACTGTGGGAGGAAACTGGAGCACCCGGAGGAAAGCCACGCAGACACAGGGAGAATGTGCAAACTCCACACAGACAGTGACCGAAGGCTGGTATTAAACCCGGATCCCTGGCACTGAGAGGCAGCAGTGCTAACCACTGTGCCATTATGCTGTCCTAGATGACTTTAACTGCCACCGTCTTCTCATACACTCTTGCCTTGCTCATTTACTTTTTCCCATGATCGCAGTGCTGTAGTTTTTTTCACCTTTGTAATTTCCCTTCAGATTTCTTTCTCAGTATCTTTCCTACTAGTTGGGAAAGCCTAGTGTACTCTGTTCTGTAGTAGTATCTCTTTTGCTTTTTTTAAAACTCTAATAAATAGATGCAGTTCTTGGCCCCTAAAGCACACCCTCTTTCTTCAGCACTTAATATTCCAGTTCATCCACTTCTCCATCATTTCTGAATATTGTATCCAGGAAAATATTATTCCCAAACTTGTTTTTTGAACCAGCTTTCTATTAATGTCACAACGCTGCATTGATCTGTGGCCAACCAATCACCAACTTGATTTACCTTGCTTCATATGCTGACACACAGCACTGTGAGCCTAATTTGCATTTGATTACATTACCCCTACTTTGAACTCCACCTAATATTTCAGTCCAATATAGCCTACAACTCATAGCGTGTGTTGCCATGCCCCTCAGAGTGCTCTGCAGCCACTTAGCGATATCCTTCACCCTGCCACCAGGGAAGCAACAGCCATCCGGGATTCGTGTCTGCAGTTGGAGGAATGCCTGTCTGTACCTCTGAATGTGGATCGATCTGCAAGCCGAGATACTGTGTTCTTGGCTCTGGCTATAACTGAGAGTGACAGTTCAGCTTGGGAATAGAGTATGCGATGCACTCCGGCCTTGTCAAGTCCGCTCAGACTGCCTATTCCAACTCTGCCTGCACATCCTTCTGCAAAACCTGAGTAACGGTGAAGTTTGGCTTGAAAAATAGTGAGTAACACTTACGCCTATAAGCACCAGGCAATGGCAAGAGAATTTACCCATCTGCCCTTGACATGTAACAGCGTTGCCATTACTGCATTCTCCACCAACAATATTCTGGAGGTTAGCATTGACTTGAAACACGGCTAAACCAAGCTTATAAGAAAGCATGGTGGCACAGTTGTTAGCACTGCCTCTTCATAGCGCCAAGGACCTGGCTTCAATTCCAGTCTTGGGTGACTGTGTGGAGTTTGCACATTCTCCCCGTGTCTGCGTGGGTTTCCTCTGGGTGCGTCAGTTTCCTCCCACAGTCCAAAATTGTACAGGTTAAGTGGATTGGCCATGCTGCATTACGCTTTATTGTTCCAAGATGTGTAGGTTAGGTGGATGAGTCACGGTAAGTACACTGGGTTTTGAGGGTATGGTCTTGGGTAAGATGCTCTTCCAGAAAGTCATTGCAGACTTGAAGGGCCAAATGGCTGCCTTCTGCACTGTAGGAACGCAATAGGTTCTACCAGAACATGTGAAAACCATGACCTGCACGTTCCCCTTCTGAGTTATTCAATATCCTGACTTAGGTCAGATCTCAGCCTTTCACTTCATTGTTCTATCATTGCCATTTTTATGAGCTAACTAACCTGGTTAGAAGCAGTAAAGCTTTGAAATCACCATATGGGCAAGACCTCCCACCAACATAAACTCTTACATGTAGGATACATCTCTGTGCACAAATGATATGATGTACTTTTTTTTAAGTGTTACTTGAGTAACCATGAAGCTTCATTAACTTAAGGCCCCAAAATGGTGTGTGTATATATTGGAGACACTGAGATATACGTGAGCGTTGTGCGCTACAGAGAGTACAGCACTAGCGTCGCTTTATATGCAAGCACTGTGGTGGGTGGGAACTTGCGGGTGATGACGTGAAACTCTTCTGTAGGAAGGTCACGTCTGGGTGTTGTCGTGTAACTGTGAAATATTCCCTTCTGTCGCCTCCAGAGATCTGTAAGAACTTCCACCAGGGGCCAGCAGGAAAATGGCACTTTTTATGAATTCCGCACTTACATCATACAACCCGGGAAGGTGGCTGACTTTTTGAAGCTGACCAATGATAATATCCACCTGCGCACTGCCCATTCTGAGCTCATTGGTTACTGGTCTGTGGAAATTGGCTGTCTGAATGAAGTCTTTCATGTTTGGAAATATGGTAAGAATTGACATACCAAACAGTGTTTCTGTTTAATAACTTGTTTTATTCTATTCAGGAGTAGAAGTTGGGGGGTTGGCTGCGGGTGGTGGCGACACACTGGTTAGCACTGCTGCCTCACAGCGCCAGGGGCTCGGTTCAATTCCCGGCTTGGGCCACTGTCTATGCGGAGTCTGCACATGCTTCCTATGTCTGCGTGGGTTTCCTCCCACGGTCCGAAAGACGTGCTGGGGTTAGGTGGGTTGGCCATGCTAAATTCTCCCTCCAGCGTACCCGAACAGGCGCTGGAGTGTAGCAATGAGGGGGAATTTCACAATAACTTAATTGCAGCGTTAATGTAAGCCTACTTATGGCACTAATAAATAAACTTAAAAGTTGGTACGAGGGCACAATGTGTACAAATGCTATAGTGCAGAGTAGGTTTGCCCAACCTTTTAGAGTGGGGGAGCACTTTTAATTTTTTCTCACTCAAGGGGTTGATGACCAAGTTTCAGAAATGTTTGTTCGTGAAATATGAATTAAAAAAACACAAGGTATGAAAAGAAAAGAATTTGCTGACGAACTAAACTGAGTAAGGATGAGTGTTAAAGTATAAAAGGGTGTGTGTGTCTATTTCTGGCTCTCTCCCAGGTTCTACTTAATCCGTTACCCTCAGCCACCATTAGAGGGCACAATAGTGAGGGTGAGTGAGAACCTGGATACTGTCGATGTTTCCATTAATCTGACTCAATCTACCCCTGTCTCTCACCCTCTCTCTCACTTTGGACAAACCTGGCATGGAGCATCGAGAGGGGTCACACACAAGTTTGTTTCTCAGCCTCTTTCTCTCTCAAGTTTCAAATCTGAAGGGTGGTATTTGGGAACCCTAGCTTTCTAATCTTCCCTCTGGGAGATATTGGATGGGGTTCAACATCCGTTCTGAAGGACAGCACCTTTTTTTCTTAGTATCGCGCTGGGGGTGTGCTGAAGCCAGGAATGGGACTTGAACCCAGCACCTTGTGAATTGGGGGCGAGCGTGGTGTCAACTGAGCCATGGCTGATGCTGAAATTGAACAGTGGAATGGGCTAAATGGCCTACTGCTGTTCTGACGTGTCAGAACAAGTAGTTTGGGAATAAACTCTCGTGTTTAAGTGTCAAAAATGGTGTCCGCATGAACCACACCACCATTGAATGTGGAGCTGCACATTGGGAGTTAGGTATTGGAAGATAAGTGTGTACATGTGTATGTTTTAAAGTTTGAATACAGCAGAAATGGTGTAAATAATACATATAACATGTATTGAAAGTGTCAGAGGCTGTAATGTTATCATGTGAAAATGATGGACTATCTGAAAGCGTTTTTTTCCTCCAGACAGTTACAAGCACCGATCAGCAGTACGAGAAGCCCTGGCCAATGATAAAGACTGGCAACAAAATTACATCTCCAAAATGCTGCCAATGCTTTTAGACCAAACCAGCGAGATTGTCTACATGGTGCCTTGGGCAAAGTTGAACCAGTCGCCAAATGAAGGCAGGTATCTTGCTCTGAGCTCTCCCCTTGTCCAGTCCAAGCAAATTCAAACCCAGGATGAAAGGTTGACGAGCCAAAGATTTAACCAGTTCCACCGGAAGTCCCTTTTATTTACCTGGATGGGACAGCCGGTGACTAATAGATGTGTTTGTTAATATAGGGCTCACCACAGGTTGATTGTTTGAAGGTTAGATGTCTAGTTGCATGATTGCATCTAATTTGCCGTCTTGCGTCCCAAGCAGTGACGTGCGTCAGCTAATATCACCTTACTTGTGACATCCGGGTTAGAGGGATTACATTCTTGACTTACTAGAAAAGTTGAAGCACCATAATGTGCGCATCATGTTTTTGAAACATCTTGATGTGATGAGCTTTCTAGGAACCAGGAGCGCTCATGGTTGTATTATCGTCCTCATCCAAGTGTTACGTTGGTGTGCAGATATAATACCTGATCCAACAAATCAGACAGCTCTCATTCTCGTTGGCATTGTGATGACGAGCATTGATTTGTTGGCTCAACTTCTGCAGGACATGTGCTTGTTGACAACCACTGTTCTTGGTCGACACAGATAGAAAAGGGGCAAGGGGGCAGAAGATTAGACAGTATCTGCTGACAAAATAAGGTTGGAGGATGGTGCTAAATTTGATGGGCGTCAGGTTGTGGAGGATTTGTAAATTCTTTATAAAAGGGTGGCACAGCGGTTAGCACTGCTGTCTTAAAGCACCAGGGACCCAGGTTCAATTCCAGTCTCAGGTCACTGTCTGTGTGGAGTTTGCACATTCTCCCACTTGTCTGCGTGGGTTTCCTCTGGGTGCTCTGGTTTCCTCCCACGTCCAAAGATGTATGGGTTAGGCTGATTGGTGACGCTAAATTAACCCTAGAATCAAGGGGATTAGGGTAAATATGAGGTGTTACGGGAATGGGGTATGGGTGGGATTGTGGTTGGTGCAGACTCAGTGGACCAAATGAACTTCTTTTGCACTGTAGGGATCCTATGAATTAGATCCACTTTTGCCTCAGCGCTATTAGTGAGAGTACATTATGACATACCAGAATATGCACAGTGCATCACATCTCGGTGTTTTATCTGAATTTTGTCACTTTCAATTGCTGAGTGCAAGATTACTCATGAACTCTAAGTACCAATTATGAAACTCTTCCTAATATTTGTGTAATATAGTAGTTCTTCAATAGGCAACATGTTGTTTGATACACTGAACCCTTGGCACTTGTACTTTGTGTACATTGTTTTATTTCCTTTGATCGCTAACCAAGTTTCTGGAAGGGGGAGATGCTGGTGTAGTAGTCCTGTTCCTGGGCTAGTCATCCAGAGACCCAGGAAAATGCTCGGGGAACATAGCAGCTGGTGGAATTTAAATTCAATTAACTAATAGAATCTGGAATTATAAAGCGAGTCTTAATGGTGACCATGACTATCTTCAATCGTCATTGACTCCTGCCCTTTAAGAAATCTGCCATCCTTGCATGGCCTGGCCTACATGTGACCCCAGACCCACAACTCTTAACCACCCTCTGAAGTGGCATAGAGAACCACTCAGTTGAAGGGCAGGTTAGGAACGGGCCTTGCCAGCAATGCCCACATCCCTTTGAAGGATCGGTGCTCATTTGCTATGTCCCAGTTAGTCTTCTAAAATTTAGTAATGCCACTTGATTTCGTATTCTAATTCTTAATACACAAAACCAAGCGTAGAAACCCTACAATGCAGAAGGAGCCTATTTGGCTCATTGAGTCTGCACCGACCACAATCCCAACCTAGCCCCATTCTCGTAACCCCACATATTTAGCCTGCTAATCCTGATACTAGGGTCAATTTAGCATGGCCAATCAACCTAACCTGCACATCTTTGGACCATGAGAAGAAATTGGAGCACCCAGCGGAAACCCATGCAGATACAGGGAGAATGTGCAAACTCCACACAGATGGTGACCAGAAGCTGGAATTGAACCCGAGTCCCTGCTGCTGAGAGGCAGCAGTGCTAACCCCCACTGTGCCACCATTCTGCTCAGACCCATTTGAGTGTGGTGTTTTTTTCTTAATTATCAGTTGGGCCAAGTGCTGGCAAGTGGGATTAGATGGGCAGGTCAGGGCATTTTATGTGTTGGTGCAGAGTCAATGGGCCGAAAGGCCTCTTCTGCACTGTAGTATTCTATGATCTGTGAGAAGGAGTGTCCACACGTTAATTTGTAACCTGCTGTGATGTAGTAATGTTGCTTGTGTTTGTTGAATGAGTTTATTTCGTGCTTCCAAACAGGTTTATATGAGTTAGTGAGTTACCAGATGGTACCAGGTGGACCTGCTGTATGGGGCAAAGCCTTTGAGAAAGCTGTGAGTGCACACAAACATGTGGGATATTGCACGCTCATTGGAGTATTCCACAGTGAATTTGGCCAACTCAACAAAGGTAAGATCTGAATTTTTAAGCTTCAGAATCTTCAGTGTAGTAAAACTACATATATCATTTATAAGCAATTTATTTAATATATATTTGCTGTCTTGCATTCCCTTCCGCCAAATCTGTCTTCCTTCTGTCATCCTCTGCAATCTCCAGACATTCTAGACCCATGAACCTTTCCACTGTGAGATTGTACAGAAACTCTGATTCAGCTGAGGTGAATTCAGTTAGACCTGACCTGCGAGGGGAGATGAAATGGGAATTGAGGTGACATTTACAAATTTACTTGATATTCAACACTTTGTGGTGCTTGCGGGTTATTCCAACGGCCGCAGAAGTCGTGCTGTTAACATAGCAATTGGAATTGATGCTTTGCTATTGGAATCCCTTTATCGTGAGGGATTGAACATTAATGTAAGGATCAAAAACACAAAATACGCGAAAATTTCAGTTTCTCGTTCTGTGCAGTGTGGATCCGGGGGAAAAGCTTATTCAGAGCTAACCCTTCCATCCCTGAATGACATTTTTCCATTCGCTCTCTCCAAAACATTCCAAGAGAGCTTTTGTCTGAACGTTTTTACAGATTGGAATGTAAAGGTAGAATTTTGATGCATTTTTATGTTTTAATCAAGTTTAATTTAAACAGTGGCCCACTCCTCCCCAGAAAGGGTGAATCTCACGTCTGTTTTCAACAATAGACAAAATATTTCCAGTAGATAACCCGGGCAGCCTTGGTGTGCCACGTTGTAGTAAAAACCATCTGTGGAGAGAGAATAGAGCCCACGTTTCGAGTCTGGATGACTCATTGTCATCTGCTGAAGAGAAGGAAAATCGGATCAGAGTTATACTGTGGGGGAGGGAGGGATGCTGTAATTGGACAAAGAGAATGAAAATTGTGATGATAAAGGCTGAGAGAGGTACTAAAAGCATCCATAAAGTGATCGCAACATGTGAATGGCAGACTGTAAAGGAACTTCTAATGGGCACTTTTTTTTAGCATCTTTCCAAGCCTTTATCATTTACATTGTCTTTGTCCAATTATAGCACCCCCCCACCCACCCTCATAGTATAAATTTGTCCACTTCTTCTCTTCAGCTCTGATGAAGGGGTACCCAGACTCAATGTTGACTGTGTTCTCTCCCCACAGATGCTGTCAGACCTGCTGAGTTTCTCCAGAATTTTCTGTTTTTGTTTCAGATTCCAGGAAAATGCCCTGGGGACATAGCTGCTGATGGAATTTAAATTCAAATAATTAATACGATCTGGAAGTATAAGGCGAGTGTCAACAATGGTGACCATGACAACTGTCTTTGATCATCATTGACTACTGTCCTTTAGGAAAGGGAATCTGACGTCCTCACACAGCTTAGTGTTTTTGTGACTCCAGACCCAGAACTCTTAACCACCGTCAATGGCATAGTTCGAAGGATGATTAGGAATGGGTAAATTATTTTGTATTTTCTTATGTATTTTGTTAAAAGAAGGGATTTGGGAAGAAAGGTACAGTTTTGGGGGAGCTTTTTGCAAGCGGAGATGGCGAGGCAAAGATTGAATTATAATGTTTCGGAAATGAGCGTATATTTCAGTGGAGATGCAACACTGACATTGTTTCAACATATTGTAAGCAATGAAGTTAATTCGGGCTATGTGGCACAGTGGTTAGCACTGCTGCCTCACAATGCCAGGGACTCAAGTTCGATTTTCACTTGGGTCACTGTCTTTGGAGTCCACACATTCTCCCCAAGTCTGTGTGGGTTTCCTCCAGGTGTTCTTGCTTCCTCCCACTGTCTGTAAGACGTGCTGCTTATGTGCATTGGCCATGCTAAGTTCACCCTCGGTGTACCCTAACAGGTGCTGGAGTGTGGCAACTAGGGGATTTTCATGGTAACTTTGTTGCAGTGTTAATGTAAGCATACTTGTGACACTAATAAATCAATAATAATAGGTTTAATACTGTGTTGGAGCTAATTTTCAATGTGGCATCATATCAATGCAGCATAAAACTAAGTGCTTCGCAGAGTCTTGGAGCTCTCATCTCCCATTTGGCTAGGCCCTGACCCTGGATTTATGCAGGAATGTCAGTATCCAAGCTTCGTGGTGAGCATGAAGTTGCCACATTCAGGAAGTGTTATACGTTCGGACAGTTAACTGCTTGAGGAAGCCAACTTCAGAAATCTGGAAACTGGAGAGTTAAAGAAACTTTCTATCTGCCAACAAGTGAAGTTGAATACCAGCACACTGCCTGAAAAAGGGATTTAATAAATATCTTCCTTTAATAAATATTTTTCATGTCCATCTCAGCCTCTGCTCCTAATATCACCCCAGTTTCAAATTGTTTATTCCTGTGCCTCTTCACCTCTTTCTAATTTGATGCTGTTATTTTCACAGTCCATTCCCTCTGGTGGCACAAGGATGCTGACGACAGAGCAGCTGGAAGGCACAGGGCGCACGAGGATGTCAGGGTAGTGGCAGCAGGTAAGGACCTTTCTCCCCAAGTAACATACTGTAGACAGGCCTTTGCACATAGCCTCATATCTCAATGACCCCTCCATTCCCACCCAGGGTGGAGAGAATTGGGAGTCAAGACTTGCGAGACTCAGCGAGTAGTCCGTTTTAAAATGAGTCACTACAAATTACAGCCAAGCAGTAGGTAACACCCCTGCATCTGAACCAGAAGCTCCACGTTTGTGTACCACACTAAGACTGGCCAAGGGAAATGCATTCATAACGCAGTCAAACAGGTTGAGTATCAACCTGCAAAATCCTTCCAATGGCTGGCTGTAACTGTGGGACCGATTCCTCGTCAGCTATGCTTGATTCTGTTAATGGAATCATTTTTACAGTGCCCCTAAAGTTGTATCTTTGCTTATATAAAAGGGGAGACAGTGGTGTAATGGTCTTGTCACTAGACTAGTAATCCAGAGACCCAGGGTACTGCTGAGTATCCAGGTTCAAATCCCATCATGGCAGATGGTGAAATTTGCAATCAATAAAAATCTGGAAGCTAATGATGACAATGAAATCATGGGTCGAACCTGGGTCCCTATCTCTGAGGCAGCAGCGCTAACCACTGTGGTACAGTGCCCCTCCAAAAAATATACTGTGCCCCATGTGAGGATTGAACTCGCGACCGTCAGATTATGAGACTAGCGTGCTACCTACTGCACTAATGAGGCAATAAAATAAAATTGTGGGAGTACGTACTAAAGTGTAAAACGTTTTGTTGGTTCCTGATTTAATAATTATTTGTTATAATGTGTTTTAATGGCATCACCCTATTTTAAGATATGCATTATATTGGATCCATATCATGAAATGCTATGATAAGTTTTAATCATTATCAGATGTTCCCTAATGTCCTTTAGGGAAGGAAATCTGCCATCCTTACCTGGTCTGGCCTACATGTGATTCCAGAACCACAGCAATGTGGTTGACTCTTAAATCCCTCAGGGATGGGCAATAAATTTGGATGCCCACATCCAATGAATTAATAAGAAAGACGTTAAATCCAGTGGATCACCCAAGCACTACTTTTAATTTGAACCTGGTTTCATCTCTAGTTACACTAAACTCCAGGGCTCAACCTGGAGATAGGCTGGCTCTCGTGTGCTGGGGATTTCAACTGGAATCTGCCTTGACTCATTCTCTTGAAACCTTTGGGTCACCATGCTAGTAACTGTAGCCCAAACTGATTCAAAATAATTACTCAGTGGATGTTGGGAATGTGGATCTTGTGACCATTCATGTTGATGTAAATAGCATAGAGTTAATCAAGGGAAAACCAGATAACTGAGGGGAGAAAGGAAGAAGTGGATGGTTACAAAAACTGAAAATGCTGGACAATCTTAGCAGATCGGATAGCATCTGTGGAGAGAGAGTAAAACATTGGCTCTGTCCTCTTTCCACAGATGCTGTCAGACTTGGGTGGCATTGTGGCACAGTGGTTTGCACTGTTGTGTCACAATACCAGGGACCCGGGTTCAATTCCAGCCTTGGGTCACTGTCTGTTTGGAGTTGGTACATTCTCCCTCTGTCTGTGTGGGTTTCCTCCAGGTGCTCCGTTTTCCTTCCCCAGTCTGGAAGATGTACTGGGTTAGGTTGACAGGCTGTTGTAAATTGCTCCTTTGTGTCAGGTGGATTAGCAGGGGAAATATGTGGAGCTACAAGGATAGGGTATGGGTGGGATTGTTGTCAGTGCAACCTTTGGGCCAAATGGCCACCTCCTGCACTGGGATTCTACAATTCTATAACCTGCTGAGATTTTCCAGCGCATTTTCTTTTTGATTCAGATTCCAGCATCCACAGTATTTTGCCTTTATCTTAATGGAAGGTTATGTTGAGAGGTTTAGGTGAAGGACATTGAGACTCAGCATTGACTTTAGGCTTCTTGGGCTGAGTAGCCAGTTTTTAGGATCATTCACTTCTGTATCATGTATGTTCTGAGAAGGCTTGGCATCAAGGCAAAATCACTAAATTATTTAAGATTCCCAGTTGAATAATTTTTTAACCACAATTTAATTATAAATATCTATTTCTTAAAAATGATGGTGCGCAGTAGGCATTGATAGAATCATAGAATCTGACAATGCAGAAGGAGGCCATTCGTCCCATTGGGTCTGCACTGACCA
This sequence comes from Carcharhinus amblyrhynchos, assembly GCF_965287045.1. Classification (NCBI taxonomy): domain Eukaryota; kingdom Metazoa; phylum Chordata; class Chondrichthyes; order Carcharhiniformes; family Carcharhinidae; genus Carcharhinus; species Carcharhinus amblyrhynchos. The sequence goes on from NC_137328.1 coordinate 10,514,151, forward strand.
CAATCCCACCCAGATTCTATCCCTGTAACTCCATGCATTTACTCTAGCTAGTCCCCCTGACGTGCAATTTAGCATGGCCAATCAGCCTAACCCCCACATCTTTTTGGGCTGTGGGAGGAAACCGGAGCACCCGGACGAAACCCACGCAGACACGGGGGAGAATGTGTAAACTCCACACACACACACATAGCTACGAATTGAACCTGGGTGTCGTCCCCCGTCCCCCCCCCCCCCCCCCCCCCCCCAAAAAAAAATACTGTGCCCCATGTGAGGATTGAACTCGCGACCTTTGGATTATGAGACTGGCGTGCTACCTACTGCACTAATGAGGCAATGAAATAAAATTGTGAGAGTACGTACTAAAGTGTAAAATGTTTTGTCGGTTCCTGATTTAATAATTATTTGTTATAATGTGTTTTAATGGCATCACCCTATTTTAAGATAGCATTTCATGATATGGATCCAACATAATGCATATGATAAGTTTTAATCATTATCAGATGTTATCATACTGTCTTTTGTTTTGCAGTGAGGGATAGTGCCTCGTACTTGGTGTCCCAGACTAACAAGCTCCTACGCCCTACGCCTTATTCCCCTCTGAAATGATTCTGTGCACTGAGCACTGATTGTACCTCCTTTCTGTTGAATGGTGCCTGTGATACAAGTGGTCCTTTTGAACTCGACATTCTAACCACGTGGCATGTTGCATCGTGATAATGCCCATCACTGCGGCCAGCTTTTATTTTGCAATTTCAAGAGCTGAACTGGTTGGAAATAAAAAAAAACTTCTAATCCGTTGTGTGCTGTGAGATCTTTGAAATGATTGCTGACTGTTTGTATACTTTTCATCCCATGTTTCTGTTGCTGTTTAGTCTGAATCTTGGGAGGCATGGTGGCACAATGGTTAGCCCTGCTGGTGCCCTCACAACACCAGGAGCTTGGGTTCCATTCCTGGCTTGAGTCACTGTTTGCACATTTTCCCCATGTCTGCATGGATTTCCTCCGGGTGCTCCAGCTTACTCACTCAATACAAAGATGTGCAGGTTAGGTGGATTGGCTGTGCTACATTAACCCGAGTGTCAGAGGGATTAGCAGGGTAAATATGAAGCGTTACGGGAGTAGGTTCTGGGTGGGATTGTGGTCAGTGCAGACTCAACAGACCAAGAGGCCTCTTGATGCATTGTAGGGATTATCTAATTCAAAATTTCTGGGAGTTCCCTGCTCCCAGTGAATTTGTTCCTTGTAGTTGCCTTTCCTGCGGCTGTTACACTTCATTCTTCGAGTGTTATCACCTGCCAATTAGTCTAATGGTATTTTCCCATCCATGGAGTGTACTATTGAAATGAATTTGAATCTGATTAGCAGTGGATGTTCCAAATATGGCAATGAATTGTCATGAAAGTGCCTTATAACAGTACCAAGAATGTGACAAAACTAACAGGTAGAAGCCACCAACATTTCAAAAAGCATTTAACAGGATGAGTGTCTCTTGGTAACGAGATGAGCAATTTTTAGACAGATCAAAAGAAAACATTGGCTTGCTATTAAGAAACACCTTAAGACGTATGAACCATCGAAGGGACGCATACATACGATAATCTTTTAGAACCACCACTGAGGGGACAGAAGGCAAATACACAGAACCACCAAGGAGAAAAATAGTATAACTTTTTGTAGAATTTGTGGGGTAGTTTCCATCTAGCAGCTTGTAAGCCAGTTCTAGCTAGCAGACAAGAAGCAAGAGTGCAGAAACCTCTGTGGAGACAGTTAAAACCATATCTTTGAACCAAGAAGAGACATCCATTCAAGTAACTCGATCATATACAGTGTGGTAACTATAACCCGGTCTTATAGATCTATTGAATTGGATGTTTGGGCAGAGGGAAGTCCCGAAATAGTTAAGATTTTGTAAATAGGAACTTGGATCAAAAACGTTAATTTCAACATAACTTGTGTGGGTGTGTTTAATAGTTCCTATGCGTAACTGAGATCATTATAGTCCTGTTTGAGTACGTGTGTCTTTATTGTAATAAAGAGCCTTCAATAAGTGTTATACTACGACTGGACTGGGTTGCTTTCTGGCTGGGTTTTTCACGTGACTCAAGCCATTCCTGTTAACGTATTATACACCACCACCAATTGGTATTCCAGTTTGTGACACCCTCGCCTGGTTTGTGAAAAGGTATAATTTAGCTGAGAGATATGGGAAAATGGACTCAAAGCATCAGTATAGCAGAAGTCTTTTCTGGGATTAGTATAAACTTGCGCTCGTGCAAAACTAATGTGCATATCCTTACCAATCGAGGTCAACTCTCATCCCTGTGCTTTCTGCCCTATGTTGCCTCCTTGTCTGACAATTCTTATTTTGAAATTAACTTGTAGCCTCGCCCCCTTCCCTATCTCTCTAACCTTTTCCCTGGCCCACAACCCTCTGAGGTTGCTGCAAATCTCTAATTTTCATCGGTCCACATTTTGGGAGCCATTTCTCCAGCAACCAAGTCTTTAAATTCTTCCTGTTGCTCTCCACCTTTTTATTCTATGTTTAAGATGCTCCTTAAGAGTTTATTACTAAGATTTAGATCAATTGTCCTGAAACCTGCTTGGTGTCAACTTTCATTTGATAGTGCTCCTATGAAGCACCTTGGGATATTTTTCTGAATTAGGAATCAAAATTATTGTTTAGGTAGCTTTACTCTGCATCTCTGGACTTTTACTGGATTTTCACTGTAGCTTCATTGCAGTGTTAATATAAGCCTACTAGTGACACTAATAAATAAATTTAAAGCTTGACGTTAAACATCCTTTGCTGTTTTTGTTTTACCATGTTGGTAAAGGACTTTAAAAAGAGATTTGTACTTGGATAAAGTATAATATGTCAAGTTAATCAAAACAATGTTCTGTTATTTGAAATGTGGTGCTGAAGATTGATTTTTCTTCAGTTATGGGATCTGGACCTCACTGGCTAGGTCAGCATTTATTGCCTCTCCTTAGTTGCCCTTGGGAAGAGAATAGTGAGCTGCCTTCTTGAACTGCCACAGTCCCTGAGGCCTAGGTACAGTCACAGTGCTGTTAGAGAGTTGGTCCCAGGATTTTGACCCAACAACAGTGAAGGAACAGTGATACATTTCCAAACCAGGATGGCAAGTGACTTGGAGGGGAACTTCCAGGTGGTGGGGTTCCCAGTTATGCACTGCCCTTATCCATCTAGATGGCAGCAGTCATGCCTCAATTGACAATGCATGTTTCTTTAGCAATGTTGAGTCTTTGAACCATGTAGCAGTTCAGATTTGTATTCCAGTTCTGTAACCGTGGATTTCCAGATTTTCGTTCAATTTGTCAATGTTTTCAAAACTGTCACAGTATTGTCAGGAAGATCCTATGGTCTCGAAGTTTTATATTTAGGATAGATTTTCTCACAGGGTGGTGCATATTTGGAATGAGCTGCCAGAGGAGGTGGTAGAAATGGGTACAATTACAACATTTAAAAGATATTTGAACAGGTACGTGGATAGGAAAGGTTTAGAGGGATATGAGCCAAACACAGGCAAATGGAATTAGTTCAGTTTAGGAAACCTGTTGGGCATGGACAGGTTGGTCCAAAGGGCCTGTTTCTGTGATGTGTCATCTCTATGACTATTTCAAGTGTTTAGCTTTTCCTCCCACCATTCCTACAGTTTTTCCGACTGAGAATGGCGATTTTTCACTCAGTGGAGCCCTGGGTACCCAGAGTCTTCTGCTAACTAGCTTAAACGGCTGTTTGTCACATTAAGTTGCAATGATGTAGATAGCTATTTTCCTGCAAAGAACTTATTGTGTATAGGAGTGCTTCTAGACTATTGTAGTTCTTCTGAAAGGTCATATGTGTGATCTGGTGATTAGACACGGGTCACGTACGATCAGTTTTAAACTATAGGTTAAATATAAGCTTGAGCCCTAGCGCAATCTTAGCCAAGAAGACCTAGATTGCCTGCAGTTTCACATGCACTGGTGATTTGGCAATGATTCTGAGTTGAAACTAGTCAAAATTAGGAAACGTTTCTACACACAATTTAAAATTCAATTTCATCAAAAACAGGTTAGGGCAGTCAGGCTTGGCAAACAGAACCAGATTAAGGATGGCCGTACAATTTCAGATTGTGGAACGTGCATGACGCCTTGCTTGCTGTGAAATAAAGATTGAGTTTTAGATCACAATACATGAGCATTTTTCTGAACAGGTTTCACCCCCTGACGGATGCTGTGTACTGTTGTAAGGTTGCATTTCTCTCCTGCTATGATGCAAATGGTTTGACTGCAAATTCCTATTTTTCATTTAAAGTTTCATTAAAAGTGACTCAATAAAAATGTGCTCTGCTTACATGTTTATCTCAGCCCTTGTACAGTGGCAACAATTAGGTTCCAGATGTTTTTATGAACAAAAACTGGCTCACTCGTGAAGGATAGTATTGTACAACATGCTAATTAGCATGTGGTCAATATCTTAATTGATTCTGAAATGATAACTGGACACTATTCATTTTTTTGTAAAGAGGTTAAATATGAATTAAGAACAGAAGTAGGCTTCCCAAGCCTGCTCCACCATTTCAATGCAGTCATGGCTGAACTGATTGCAACCTCAACTCCATGTTCCCACCAAACCCCAATAATCTTTCACCCTCTTATTAATCAAGAATCTATCTAGCTCTGTCTTAAAAATATTCAATGACTTCGCTTCCACTGCCACTTGAAGTGGTTCCAAAATTGAGCAGCATGGTGGTACAGTGGTTAAAACTGTTGGTTCACGTTGCAAGGGAGCCAGATTCAATTGCCAGCTTGGGTCACTGTCTGTGTGGAGTCTGTACATTCTCCCTGTGTTTGTGTGGGTTTCCTCCCACAGTCCAAAAGATGTGCTTGTTCAGTGCATTGGCCATGCTAAATTCTCCCTCAGTGTACCCAAACAAGCGCTTGTGTGTGACAACAAGGGTTTTTCACAGTAACTTCATTGCAGTGTTAATGTAAGCCTACTTGTGACACTAATAAATAAACTTTTAAAAAACTCTTAACCCTCTTTAAAGAGAAAAAAATCTCTGCTCATCTGTCTTAAATGAATAACCCCTCATTTTTAAACAGTGGCTCCTAGTTCTAGATTTCCTGACAAGGAGGAACATATTCTGCACATTCACCCAAAGCCCCTCAGGATCTTAAAGGGTTCAATCGATTTGCCTCATTCTAAACTAATGGATACAAACCTAACCTTGCCAACCTTCTCTCCTGAGACAACCCACCTCTTGTACAAACTAGGGTTGCATTTCCTAGGATCTTGAAGGGTAAAGGGTGATTTGATCAAGATTTTATTAAAAGGACCTGGCAAAATTTTTCTGTGGAATTTTTGTTAGTGGGGTGGGAGGTGCGTAGGTCTAAGATGAAGGAGTATATCTAAAAATTAGAGGTACCTTTCAAGAATGAAATTAGGAAATGGCTCTGTATGTCAAACATGGTAGAAGTTTGGAACACTCCTCCGCAAGTGGTAAGAGTTAAGTCTTAAAACCGATTGAAAGGTTTTTGTCAACTACGGGTGTTAATGGACATCGGGCGAAGATGAATATATTGAGCCAGGTCTCATATAGAAACATAGAAGTTAGGAGAAGGAGGAGGCCATTTGGCCCTTCGAGCCTGCTCCACCATTCATCACAATCATGCCTAATCCTGCTCTCTCCCCATAATCCCTGATCCCATTCACCCCAGCTGCTGTATCTAGCCATCTCTTCATAGAATCCCTACAGGAGGAGGCAATTTGGCCTATCGAGTCTGCATTGGTGACAAACCCACCCAGACCCTATTCCCACAACCCCTCATATTTACCCTTTGACACTGTTAATTTAGCGTAGCCAATCACCTAACCCACACATTTTTGGATCTTTTATATACATTCAACGTTTTGATATCAAATACTTCCTGTTGTAATGAATTCCACAGGCTCACTATTCTTTAGATGGAGAAATGTCTCCTCATCTCCATCCTAAATGGTCTACCCTGAATCCTCAGACTGTGACCCCTGATTTTGGACTTCCCCCACCATCAGGAACATCCTTCCTACATCTATCCTGTCTAGACCTGTTAGAATTTTATAAGTTTCCCCCCCTCCCCCATTTGTCTGAACTCCAGCGAAAACAATCCTAACCTAGTCAATCTCTCCTCATACATCAGTCCCGCCATCCTGGAATCAGCCTGGTAAAGCTTCACTGCACTCCCTCAAGAGCAAGAACATCCTTCCTCAGAAAAGGAGACCAAAACTGCATGCAGTGTTCTAGGTGTGGCCTCACCAAGGCCCTGTATAAATGCAACAACACATCCCTGCTCCTGTAGTCAAAACCTCTCACAATGAAGGCCAACATGCCACTTGCCTTCTGTACTTCCTGCTGCCTACCTTCAGCCACTGATGCACAAGGACACCCAGGTCCCGCTGCACACTCCCCTTTTCTAATGTACAGCCATGGAGCCATTCTCTACAATCTTTTTCAATGTTCGTAGTGGCTTGAGTGGCTATGTTCCTAGTCTAATCTTATTATGGTGGCTTGGCTAAAATTCAGAGGAGTGTAGTGTCATAAAAGCTCGGGATATGAATCAGAGAGGCAGAATTTCTGGTGCTTCTGAGCTTATCAGAGGTTCAATGTTGACCATTTGGAAGCTTTGTTAAGGCTAACATTTTCTATGGGGTAGATGGGATTAAGGAGTGAAATATTGCACAAGTGAATGAAAGTGGGAGCACAAAAGTGAATCTTTGCACATGCCAAGACTCATTGTGAAGCTTATAACAGTAAATTTAATTTGTATAATCCAGCTCATGAAGATACAGGATCTTCATAGAATCATACAATCCCTACAGAGCAGAAGGAGGCCATTCGGCCCATCAATTCTGCACTGACAACAATCCCACCCAGGTCTTGTTCCCCTATCTCCAAGTATCCACCCTTCTAGTCCTCTGACACTAAGAGGCAATTAAAATGGCCAATCTATCTAACCTGCGCATCTTTGGAGTGTTGGAGGAAACCAGAGCACCCAGAAGAAACACACTTAGACACAGGGAGAAGGTGCAAACTCCACACAGACAGTGATTCAAGGCCGGAATTGAACCCGGATCCCTGGCACTGTAAAGCAACAGTGCTAATCATTGTGCCACCCGAAAGTGCTCACTTGCCTTCCCTTCAGTGCGAACAAGCAAACGTGCTGGAATGCTCTCCCAAACTGCCAGCATCTGATTTGCCCTAACAAGGGGCAGCTCCACAAAAAACCCCAAGGATGGACAAACAGACAGGCAACGTAGGAAAGAGTGTCAAAGAGGCCAATGCCCAGTTCACAGAGGGTGAGCTCAGCAGGTTGCTGGATGCTGCAGAGGCAAGGGGGGGCATGCTCTTCCCCCCAGCAGGATGTAGACCAGGGCAGGTGACGGCAAAATGTCCCAGTTGATGCGGATTACCGATGTACTCACCTTGATGTCCACCTGAGTTGTTGATTTTGCTTGTTCTGGTTACAATTGGTTGAATGTTGAGCATTGGACAAAGCAGCCACCAGCAATCTATATTATTTACTCTGCTGGCAATGAGCTGTGCAGCACAATCAGTACGTTTTAGCTTCATTAAAAAAAATCAGTTTCAAATAATAGCCTGGGAAATATGACAGTTAATAGTTCAAGGCTCAGGCTATCCATTTTCAACTCCTACTGACAACAACAGCTGATGAAATTTGATCTTGTCCCTCAAATAGATTTTCTAAAGTGAAATTGAGATACTGACAATTTTACTCTCGTCCCTATTCTTGATTCAGTAGTTCATTAAGTTTACTGGGCAGAATCAACCTCAGCAACATTTGACAAAGGAAGATCCAAAAATTTGATTGAGGGGGGCAAGCAGAGTATGAGATTAAAATTGCAGGGGGCGTAGAAACGGATCACAGAATACATTTGTGAAGAGAAAAAGATCAGTAAAGACAAATGTGGGTCCCTCACCGTCAGAAGCCAGAGAAATAATAATGGAGAACAAAGAAATGGCAGAAGAATTGAATATAGACTTTAGTTCTGCCTTCAAAAAAGAGGGCACAAGTAACCTCCCAGAAGTGTTAGGGAACTAAGAGTCTAGTGAGCGAGTAGAAACAAATCAGTATTAGGAAGAAAATGGTGCTGGGGTAATCAATGGGGCTAAAGACTGATGGATCACCAGTCCCTGATAATCTACATCCCAGGATATTAAAGGAAGTGGCCCTAGAAATATTGGATGCATCTTCCAAAATTCGATAGACTCTAAAGCAGTTCCTACAGATTGGAGGGTGGCAAATGTGACAGCTCTATTGAAAAAAGGAGGTAGAGAAAAAAGGGAGAATGACAGAGCAGCTATCCTGAGCACAGTGGGGAAAATGTGAATGCCTGTTGTAAAAGACATGATTACTGAATATTTGAAAAGCATTAATGGGATTGGACAAAGCCAGCATGGGTTTATGAAAGGCAAATCATGCTTAACAAATCTACTAGAGTTTTTTGAGGATGTAAATAGTAAAAAAGATAAAACAATTCTAACCAAGTCAATCTCTCCTCATACCCTAGTAAGGGAGAGCCAGAGGACGTGGCGTATTTGGACTTTTCAGAAGGCTTTTGATCATGTTCCTTGTATAAGGTTAGTGGGCAAAATTAAAGCACGTGGGATAGGGGGTGATGTATTGTCATGGGTCGGAAAATAGTTAACAGACAGGGAGCAATATTAGAACAAATAGGTCTTTTTTCGAATGGCAGCCAGTGACTAGGGGCAGATGCAATATCGTGGCTAAATGTGAAGTTGTATGTGAAAAACAGAAAGGAAGAGTACTACTTAAATGGTGATATATTGGGAAGTATAGAGGTACAAAGGGATCTTTGTGTCCTTGTACACCAGTCGATGGAAGTGGGGAGGCAGGTGCAGTAAGCAATTAGGAAGGCAAATTGTGCATTGGCTTCATTACAAGAGAATTTGAGTCTTACCGCAGTTATATAGGGCCTTGGTGAGACCACACCTGGAGTATTGCATGCAGTTTTAGTCTCCCTACCTAAGAAAATATACACTTGCCACTGAGGGAGTGCAGCAGAGGCGCAATAGGCTGATGCCGGGGATGATAGGACTGTCCTATGAGGAGAGACTGTTTCGATTGGGCCTGTATTCACTGGGGTTTAAAAGTATGCAAAGATCTGATTAAAACACATAAAATTCTAACAGGACTGGACAGACTAGATGGAGGGAGATTGTTTACCTTGGTTGGGGAATCTAGAACCAGGGACACAGTCTCAGGATATGTGGCAGACTATTTAGGACTGAGGTGAGGAAATATTTCTTCATTCAAAGGATAATGAACCTATGGAATTCGCTATCACAGAAGGCTGTGGAATGTATTTTAGAAAGAGATAGAGGCCGGAATTTTATTTCCCCATTCACCACAGGAATCAGAGCAGGTGAGGGGCAGACAATGGGAAGGTCCATTGACCTCGGGCCGAATTTTATGGTTTCAGGACGAGTGAGGCCGTAAAATCACGCCCAGAAGGTTTTTTAGATTTTAGTGGTATCAAGGGATATGGGGAGAAAACGGAAATTTGCCATTGAGATAGAGCTATTGAATGGCAGAGCAGGCTTGAAGGGTTAAATGGCATACCCCTACTCCTAGTTCCTATATTTCATTAAAAGAAAGGTTGAGGAACATCAGAATTGATCCCATTTTGTCCAGCCCAGCTCCTACTGTTGGTAAGATTCTACTTCCTGATAGATATGATTATGCTGTAGATGTTAGGAGGAATGTTTCCCAATTTCGAATTGCAACCAGTGTTTGAAATATAAGTTCACTTTTTAACTGAAAGCAAAACTGTGCTAAGTTTTGTCCTGACCTTGCACCTTCTGTTCAGATCGACCTTTAGATATACCATTTAGATCAAAATGTTATCTGGACCATTTATCATTGATACTTTCAGAACTGGCAGTAAACACTATATTGCAATCAGCTTAGCGTCCCAATATTTCATATTATTGTCAACCCATAAATCCATACCAATTACATTTATATTTCATAATGTGGAGATACCAGCTTTGGACTGGGGTAGGCACAGTACCCAGGTTAAAGTCCAAAAGGTTAATTTGGAATCACGAGCTTTCAGAGCGCTGCTCCTTCCTCAGATGAATGGAGAGGTAGGTTTCACAAACGTGGCTTATATAGACAAAGACACGGCAAGATAATTTATCTTGCACTTATGTCTTTGTCTATATACGCCGTGTTTATGAAACCTACCTCTCATCTGATGAACAAGCAGTGCTCTGAAAGCTCATGCTTCCAAATAAACCTGTATGATTTGCATTTCAGGTCTGTGTATAACCTACAACAATGTATTTCTTCTAATTTCATCCACCAGGATTAAGGATTTTTGATGGGGATCACCAGTCATCTTGATGTCTGTCTGAGCTTTTGCTTTTGATTGGAAACAATCTGTTTTGACAAGGGAATTTTCTGCTACAGATTTTATTAATAAACTCTGCTGAACTATCACAGATAGGTTTTACAGGTTCTGAGAGAAGGACACAAAAATGTGCAACTGTTGATTTGGGAAAGATTTGTACTGATTATTTTCAATGTTCAGGAAATATACTGATAACAACAAACAGAGAGCAAAGAACAATACAGCACAGGAACAGGCCCTTTGGTCCTCCAAGCCTACGCCAATCACGTTGTTCTATTTAGACCAACCACTTGTATGCCTCTAATCCCTGTCTGTTCATGAGTCTATTCAGATTAGCCTTAAATGTCACTAACGTATCTGCCTCAACCACCTCACTTGGCAGTGCATTCCAGGCCCCACCACCCTCTGTGTAAAAACCTGCCCTGTACATCTCAACTGAAATTTCCCCCCTTATCTTGAACTTGTGCCCTCTTGTAATTGTCATTTCTGCCCCGGGTAAAATCTCCCAACTGTTCACCCTATCCATACTCCTCATAATTTTATATAAACTTCTATCAGGTCAGCCCTCAGCCTCCGTCTTTCCAGGGAGAACAATCCCAGTTTATTCAATCTCTCCTCATAGCTAATACCCTCCATACCAGGCAACATCCTGGTAAATTCTTTCTGTACTCTTTCCAAATCCTCCTTTAACCTCTCATGGAAAGGAATTGGACTGTTTGACTTCCTGTCTGTAAGATGAAAATTCAGGTGGAGAAAAGGAGCATGATCAAAGAATGCCCCACACCTGATGTACCTGTCTTCCCCCACCATATCCTAAAACATGTGACTGCTAACCTGGCAGCTAGTTACCACCGCATGCTTTGTGCTTAACACTGAGCCGAATTCAGGTCTGATCAACCCAAGACTAATTCACAAGGTCTTGATGAGAAACAGATATGAAAGCCTGGGATTACTGTGACATTGGATCTGAACTTTACTAAGGTAGGAAAATAGGAATCGCAGAGTTAAACGATGAAATGGAACTGAATCCCTCGCCACCAATGCTGCAATAGGTTAAGGCGAATAGGGGTTATTGAGAAGATTAGGAGATTAGCCAACACTGGATCGCATAAGGAAGTTACAGTGGCACAGTGGTTAGCTCCGCTGCCTCACTGTGCCAGAAAGCCAGGTTCAATTCCAGCCTTGGATCAGTGTCAGTGTGGAGTTTACACATGCTCCCTTTGTCTGCGTGGGTTTCCTCTGGGTGCTCCGGGTTCCTCCCATAGTCCAAAGATGTGCAAGTTAAGTTGATTGGCCGTGCTAAATGGCCCCTTAGCATCAGGGGGACTAGCATGGTAAATATGTGGGGTTACAGGAATAGGGCCTGGTTCGGATTGTGATTGGTGCAGACCCGATGGGCTGAATGGCCTCCTTCTGCACTGTAGGGAATCTATTTCTATTCCACATTATATAGGGCAAATGTTCAAATCTTTGAATCACGAGATACTGGACATATGAGGTGCTCTATAGGTCTTTGTCGAAGTCCTGATGTGGAAATTGTCCAGGAAGTTTCAACTTCGAGTGGGAAATTCCTCAACTCCCCAGGGCCTCCTGCAAATAATGCCACCTCTGAGCAATGGCTGTGGATTCTTGACAATTTTGATATACTTACCTGGATAGCTGTCCATGGAGTGTTAGACACATTAAAACTTAATCTAATATCTGGGGTAACTATACAACTGACTGAGCAACTGCTCATATTGAATGTCATGAAACCACCCCCACCCCCATCACCTATTGTTCCCTGGCCACCTGGTAGCTCCATGGTTACCAAATCACCAACCTAACCACCCAACTCATCTGACCAGACCGGATACCTTGACTGCCAACTACCTCCCTGACTACACTCGCGACACACCCCAACCACTACCCAGATCCGACCACCACCTCCCCAACAGCCACCTCACCAGCTTGCCATCTCTGCCACCCATGTTGTTCCCCCAGCCACCTCACCCTCCTGCCTGCCACCAAACTCCAACCCACTTACCCACCTCACCCGCTTACCCATCTCGTTCACCCTATCCACTTCCATATTTATCCCCTGGCCACCCTAATCACTTACCCATTTATAACGGTTCACACTGCACGTTGGTGCATCTTAATCCTAAAAAACAGGGCCCATTTTGTCATTTACCTCCAACTCCATTTTGCTCAAACAGGGCATTCTGAGGGGACTGCATATTTCTGGAAACAGTAAGAAGTCTCACAACATCAGGTTAAAATCCAACAGATTTATTTGGAATCATAAGATTTTGGAGTGCTGCTCCTTCACCAGGCAAGTGGAGAGGTAGGTACCTCCACGTCTATTTTGGAAGAGCTAAGTTCGAAGGTTCTGGTAGGTATCCAACAAGGGGCATACACACGGTGGGTCGTCTGAGGGCTGCCCTTGGATGTTGCTTCGAGAGTTGCCTAGTGCTTCAAGTCGTTAGTGTACGCTTAAACTGGACCATTTGATTGGCAACATGACAGCTCAGTGACTATCACTGTTTGCTGTGAAGATACATGGATTTGGGCCAGTGCCTGCGGGAGTTTGCACATTCTCCCCGTGATTGCGTGGGTTTTCTCTGGGTGCTCCAGTTTCTTCCCACACACCAAAAACGTGTTCTTAGGCTGATTGGTGTAACAAATAGTCCCTAAATTAGTCTTCCATCAATCTTCCCCAATAGGCGTAGACAAAGGTCATAGGTAGAGGACAGCACTCACAATGTTAAAATGGCAGCGCGGGCTTGTTGGGCTGAAGGGCCTGTTTCCTGTGCTGTGTTGTTCTTTGTTCTTTGTATGCTGAGAAGCTTCAAATTGGGGGTATTTTCAAGCAGAAGTTCAATTGGACAATAATTTCCACTCTTTGAAAGTTCTGGGCCAAAATGTTTTTTTTTCAGTAAGTCTTGAACTTTGGTTAACAGATTAAAATTGGTGAACTATTAACACACATTGAGAACAAACTCAGTTGACCATGAGACAGCATTAAACTTTTAGAACATCAAGCTTTACTGTAAATTGTTACAACATTAAATTGTGTTACTGAGAGGAATCTAGTGTGAACCATATGCACATCTAACCTCTGGCCCCATTGCTGCTTGGTTAAGAGCGTTCAGGGAAGTGATACCAACCAGCTTCTTTTTCCAAAGTGAAAGATTTCAGTGTTGGGAAATGCAATAATCTCAAACAATGATGAGACAGAGTACAGGAATAGGATAGAGAATCTGGTGAACTGGTGCAATGACAATAATCTCTCCCTCAATGTCAACAAAATGAAAGAGATTGTCATTGACTTCAAGAAGCACAGTGGAGAATATGCCCCATCTACATCAATGGAGACGAAGCTTCGGGTTTTAGGTGTCCAGATCACCAACAATCTGTCCTGGTCCCCTCACGCTGACACTATAGTTAAGAAAGCCCACCATGGAAAGCATTCTTTCTAGTTATATTACAGCTTGGTATGTCTCCTGCTCTATCCAAGTCCGCAAAAAAACTACAAAAGGATTGTGAATGTAGCTTAATCCATCACACAAACAGCCTCCCATCCATTGACCCTGTCTACTCTTCCCGCTGCCTCAGAAAAGCAACTAGCATAATTAAGGACCCCACGCACCCCGGACATTCTCTCTTCCACTTTCTTCTATTGGGAAAAAGATACAAAAGTCTGAGGTCATGTACCAACCAACTCAAGAACACTTCTTCCCTGCTGCTGTCAGACTTTTGAATGGACCTACCTTGCACTAAGTTGATTTTTCTCTACACCCTAGCTATGACTGTGTGCTACATCATGCACTCGCTCCTTTCTTTCTCTATGAACAGTATGCTTTGTCTGTAAAGCGTGCAACAATACTTTTCACTGTATGCTAATACGTGACAGTAATAAATCAAATCAAATCAAGTCAACAGCTCATCCACATTTTGCAATGCAACTTAGGTCAGAAAAAATAGGATTTGAGGCAGAACAAAACTCCTTTTAGCTCCACCATAATAATGCGTGATTACCTTAATTTTAGAACATCATTTTATACCCAGTGTGACATTTCCTATTCTTTTAGAAGAGCTGTAATTCATATTCCTTGCTCTTACTGATCTGATGTCCACTAATAACTTAGACTAAGCTCAGGAACAGTCCATTAAGGAATCATGCCACCAAACCATCTCCATCCAATGCATACCTGCATTAGAGAGCCAAAGTACATGGAATGCTCCCTGGCGTCACTGCAGACCATCGAACAAATGAGTGCTGGAAGTTTTCAATACTTCTCATGTTCCTCTATAGGAACAAACCCCTTGTGCTGTACCATCAATCATCTGGATCATGGTTGATCTCTCTCTATATATATAGCCATCTTAGCTCCACATTATAGAATTTCTACAGTGCAGGAGGAGGCCATTCAGTCCATCAGGCCTGCACCAGCTCGCCAACAGAGCATCCATCCCTTGCCCTATCCCACATATTTATCCTGCTAATCCCTGTGTCTGCATGTGTTTCCCCCAGGTGCTCCGGTTTCTTCCCACTGTCCAAAGATGTACGGGTTAGGTTGATTGGCCATGCTATGTTGATCCTAGTGTCAGGAGATTAGCAGGTTAAATGTGTGGGATGATGGGAATAGGGTCTAAGTGAAATTCTGGTTGGTACAGACTCAATGAACCGAATGGTCTCCTTCTGTACTTTAGGAAATCTATGATTCTAACCTAGATCTCTTGGAACATGAAGGGGCAATTTAGCATGGCCAATCTATCTAATCTGCACATCTTTGGATTGTGGGAAGAAACCAGTGTCTCTAGAGGAATTCCACACAGAGATGGGGAGAACATACACTCTCCAAACAGATAATCACCCAAGGCAGGAATCAAACCTGCCTCATGGTACTATGAAGCAGCAGTGTTAACCACAGTGCGACCCAATAAACATGAATTACTGATCTTTTGCCTTACTCTGAAATTAGATGACTTTGAAACTGTTTCTGCCTGGTTTCAAACCAGGGCCCTTTTGAATGTTAAGCGAATGTGATAGCCACTACACTACAGGAATACTCCAACATCAATAAAATATCTATCATGCTGTTTTAGGAACATAGGAATTAGGAGCAGATGTAGGCAAATTCAGCCCTTCAAGCCAGCTCTGCCATTCAATCAGATCATGGCTGATCTCTTCCTGATTTCAAATCCACCTCCCCACTTGCTCCTCGTATCCCCTTATCCCTTTTTTATTAGAAATATATCTATCTCCTTCTTGAAACCATTCAACAATTCCAACTCCACCACACTATAGGGCAGCAAGTTCCACAAATTCAGCACTCTCAATCATAATGTAGGTGATTGGGACTCTAGTTATTTACCCTGATTGTGGCATGTTTGGTAGTGTAGAACTTGAGTATTGCTGAAGAAAGACATATGTTGCGGAAGCTTTTCATCTTGCACTCATCAGCACTATTCGCAATATCACATTGAAAGGCAACAACAATTTATACTTCAGGTGTAGAGATCATGGATTGGCAGGTAAGTGTACTCTGATTGATCGAGATGTTGCCATAGAGAATGCACCAGCTAACTGATGACTGACAGTTAACTGCTAAGCTTTGTTTAAATTCAAACCAGGCAGGTTGACTCTGATCAAGGCATTGCCTTAAGGAATGAACCAGAGAATGGCTGTCACCTGCATTGTTTAGTTGAAACAGGTGCAATGTGTACAGCTCCTTTGTCTGCAGAAAGTCGATCTCCATCTTGAAGCCTCTAATTGTCCTCCGGAACCACAGCTTCTTGATGGCAGACGATTCAAAGCTTTTCCTATCATCGAGTGGAACCTATACTTCCTGGTTTCCCTCCGAGATGGCCTCACTTTAATTTTACGATTACTTCCCTTGTTCTACATTTCCCAAGCAGAGGAAATCGCTCCGCCGTCAGCTACCAATTCAATCCTTTTAACATCTTAAACACATGAATTAGATCACCCTATGATCGTCTATACTTAGGGGAAGACAAGCCATGTTTATGCAATGTGTCTATCTAACTTAATCCTTTAAAGCCAATGTACTCATAGCATGGTTGCAGTACAGAAGGAGGCCATTCAGCTTGTCATATTTGCCCATGTCAGCTCTCTGCGAGAGTGATCTGGCTAATTCTAATTTCCTGCCCACATTTTTTTCTCTTCCAATTATTATCCATTTAAAGGCCACAATTGAAGCTGAGTTCACCACACTTGTAGATAATACATTCTGGGCCCTAACCACTCACTGTGTAAAAAATGTATATATTTTTCTCATGTTGCCTTTAGTTCTTATGCCATTCACCTTGAATCAGGTTCTCAACCTGGTATGATTTTCATGAATCTATGCTAGCCCCTCCAAGTCCGAAATAGAATCATTGAATTCCTACTGTGCAGAATGAGGCCATTTGGCCCATCAAGCCTACACTGACAACATTCCCACCCAAGCCCTACCCCTGTAACCCCCAAGTATTTACCTTGCTAATTCCCCTGACACTAAGGGGCAATTTAGCCTGGCCAATCAACCTAACCCACACATCTCTGGATTGTGGGAGGATACTGGAGCATCTGGAGGAAACCCATGCTGACACAGTGGGAATGTGGGCAGCACGGTGATTAGCACTGCTTCTTCAAAAAGTGCCAGGGTTCCGGTTCAATTCCCAGCTTGGGTCACTGTCTGGGCGGGATCTGCATGTTCTCCCCGTATCTGCATAGGTTTCCTCCCACACTCTGAAAGATGCATTTGGTGCATTGGCTATGCTAAATACTTCCTCAGTGTACCCGAACAGGTGCCGGAGTGTGGCGACTAGGAGATTTTCACCATAACTTCATTGCAGTGATAATGTAAGCCTACTTGTGATGCTAATAAATAAACTTTAAAAATGTGCAAACTCTGCACAGTCACCCAAGGCTGGAATCGAACCTGGATCTCTGGCGCTGTGAGGCAGTAGCTCTAACCATTGTGCCACTGTGCCATCTTTCCAGGGGTCTGATGGCCAAAACCTGAATCCATAGTGCCCTGGTTGAGGTCTGGCAAGACATGATATACCTGCAGCGTAATGTTTTGCCCCTTGGATGAATAGTTTACCAAGAAACCCATGAAAGCAACTTTAACAATGGGTTTAAGAAAAAAATTGAAACTCCTGGAGAGGAATTGAATTGGAAAGCGAAATGGTGGATCGATGTGTTCTGCCTAAAATGAGACTGGTAACCCAACACCATGCATGAATGTTATCACAATTTTATTTCCTAACTTAATGCACATGACACTGAAAACAATATACAAATACATTTACACATTAATACTTTCTCACAAACGTAGTATTTTCTTTTGGTATTGCAACCTTTTTGTAAGAAGAATGACTTGAACTGATAAACATCAAGCCTTTGTCATTACTAAGCTTTGCCAATCATTTTTGTTTGCTTTCGTAAGGATTAGTTGATATTATGGCAAAAAACAAAAAGAAGAAAGAACACAAATAAGTTCCAGGACCATCTGTGTAAAGTGCTTGGAATGAGTAGGCCAAAAATAAGAGTTTTAAACATGACCAGTTGAAAACTCCAGTGCCGATGGGTGGGATTTTCTGACCTCACGCGCTGCTGGGAGTCCTCTGAAATGACTTCCCTCTGAAAGTCCGTGGACTTCTGGCAGCCCCACAGTAACACTACAACCCACCCTTCTCTTCCTCCCGTCACCATGGTCAGAAAATCCCCACTTAAGAAAACATAGAGATACACAATTTAAATCAAGGATGCAATACTTCTGTAAACACTTCTCTTGTAGCTGGTTATACCTGCAATGGTAAATAAATATGTTACTTTATTAAGATTTTATTTAAAAAAAAATCTAAGGAAGTCACACACAGGGATTATTAAAAGAAATGTGCCCAGACTTTGGTTACATGTTCTGAAATCGTCAGGATGCAGTATGTATTTCATCTTCTATGATGAAATGTGGGTGGGGAGGTGGTATAGTGTGTGCCCACGTTTGTATGCACCAGTTATTGATTAGCTACACTCAATTACTGGCCATGACTAATCAATAACTGTAGGATTGTCACATCGCTAAAGTCAAATGATAACTTACTGGAAATGGATTCAACCCAAGAGTTTCACAAAGTCATGTCATAATACCGACGATATTCAAGTTTTACACTTAACCTCAGTAACTAATCAACAACTAACAGAGGCACCATTTCGTCACAAGATAGTGGAATTGTTGCATTGCTTTGCATTGAATGGCATCAGTAGAGTGTCCAGTTTAATCTTCCTTCTCCCAGCGAGGTTTCTCTTCTGAGCGAAGGAAAGCATTTTTTTTTTCAGTCTGAAGTTCAGTTTATCAGCTCACACACAGCTTTCCTTCACACTGTTGTCGTGTAAAAATATGTTGAGGAGTGCAACGTCTAATACAGTGTCGTTCCTGTGAATGGACGTGTCCTTGGAGAGGTCATCGTCACTTTGGTCCTTGGCAAAATTTACAAATACCTGCAAACGGACACAGGATGAATGTCAGACAATAGAGGCAGTCTATAATTAACCTCTATTTATAAGAGTCCAATTCCAATTCTCTTCCCGCAGCTAGTGACACACTAAGGCAGACTTTTGTCTGATCCATAGCTAATAATTCCTGGAACAGTTTGTTAGGGAGTGGCACAGTGGTTAGCGCTGCTGCCTCACAGTGCCAGGGACCCAGGTTCAATTCTTGGCTTGGGTCACTGCCTGCACGTTCTCCCCATGTCTGCGTGGCTTTCCTCCAGGTGCTCTGGTTTCCATCCAACAGTCAGAAAGATGTGCTGGTTAGGCGCTCTGACCATGCTAAATTCTCCATCAGTGTACCCAAACAGGTGCTGGAGTGTGGCAACTAGGGATTTACACAGTAACTTCATTGCAGTGTTAATGTAAGCCTACTTGTGACGCTACTAAATAAAAACTTTAAAAATGTTAGTCTGTCACCAAGGGATTACAGTTTGAGAGGCGTCATTCCACATCAAGCATGGCTGACCGGGATTTTCTCCTGCTCTTACCACTAGCTATTGACATATTTGAAAAGATTTCCAGGTTGACAATCAACCTGTTTGACTGTGTTATAAAGGCACCTTCGATGGCCATCAAGTCCTGGGTTGGGACATGTACCCCTGAGCTTCTGGCTCAGAGGCGGGGTCGCTACTCACTGCGCCACAAGCTCTCGGCCGCTTTTATAGGGTCTTTGATGTAATACAAGGTGTTTCACGAGAGCATCATAAAACAAAATATGATACTGAGCCAAGTCAGCCGATATTAAGGTAGGTGACTAAAAGCTTGGTCAACGAGATAGGCTTTCCAAAGTTCCTTAAAGGAAGAAAGGAACCGGCAGAGGAGTAGAGAGATTTATGAAGGGAGGGAATTCTACAGCCTGAGGCCTAATCTATGTATTGCTGGGTCTATATAGGTTTCTGGGTCTGTATTTGATAAAGCTCAGAAAGATGAGTGGGGAGGGCATTGGGGGATCTCATTGAAACTTAGAGAACCCGGAAAGGTCTGGATAGAGTGGATGTGGGGAAGATGTTTCCATTAGTTGGAGAGACTGGGATCCGAGGGCACAGACTCAAGAGTAAATGTTGACCCTTTAGAACCGAGATGAGAAGGAATTTCTTCAGCCAGAGGGTGTTGAATCAGTGGGATTCATTGCCACAGAAGCTGTGGAGTACAGGTCACAGAGTGTATTTAAGACAGAAATAGATAGGTTCTTGATTGGTAAGGGGATCAAAGGTTACAGGGAAAAGACAGGAGAATCGAGTTGAGAAACTTATCAGCCACGCTTGAATGGCGGAGCAGACTCAATGGGCTGAATGGTCTAATTTTGCTTCTACATTTTATGGTCTAATGGTGGAACGTTTTAAAACCATGGGCACTAAAATGGCCAGAATGAGAGGAACGCAGATATATTGAAGGGTTGTGGGGCTGGAGGAGAACACAGAGATAGGAAGGGGAGAATGCTACAGAGGGGCTGTAAACATGGGTGAGATTTTTAAATGTGAGGCGTTACTGGGCTGGCGGCCAAAACGAGTCATGGATAAGATGCAAGTGTTGCCTGAAGGCGCAATGGACGAAAGGAACTTCACTTACTTGGTCTAGCGTGGTCTGCGAGACAGAGTAGTCCTCAATCTGAAGCTTCTCCTTGTTGCTGGAGAGAATACTAAAGATCCTGGATAAGGAGGACTGGTAGGAAGGCAGCTGATACTGAAGCATGCTGCGATGCTTCTCTTTGAGAATGCTGCCAGGGAAAGCCTGCTTGAAGAACTCCTCCACCGGACCCAGGTCTGGATTAGGACCAGCCACCCGCACGATTATTGTATATCCATCTCCAAACCTGCCGAAAAAGAGAAGCATTGGGTTTTAGTTGGTCAATTCCAATGGAGTGGAGCATTTCAGCCCAGTTTACACGTTGGCCTGTGGTGATTTACATTTCTGTGGCGATTTACATTTCTGTGGCATTCTTCCTGGCAGGGAGTTGGGGGCCCAGTAGTATCATTGCTAGACTATTAACTCAGCTGGTGTTCTGGGGACCCGGGACCCCAGAAACGTGGTTGACTCACAAATGCCCTTGGGCAATGTGGAATGGGCAATAAATGCTGGCCAGCCAGTGACACCTCAATCCCACGAATGAGTAATAAAAAGGTAACTTAAAAGAAGTACTTTGACTCTCATTATAGCAATTGGTGCTATAACGAAAGACGGTGCAGTGTTTCAGGTCCTAGTCTGGGTTCAAATCCAGCACCCTCAAGGCACCCGAACAGGGCAGCACGGTAGCACAGTGGTTAGCACTGCTGCTTCACAGCTCCAGGGTCCTGGATTCGATTCCCGGCTCAGGTCGCTGAATGTGTGGAGTTTGCACATTCTCCTTGTGTCTGCGTGGGTTTCCTCCGGGTACTCCGGTTTCCTCCCACAGTCCAAAGATGTGCAGGTTAGGTTGATTGTCCAGGGATGTGTAGGTTAGGGATTAGTGGGTACAATATATGGGGATAGGACCTGAGTGGGATTGTGTTCGGTGCAGACTCGATGGGCCAAAGGGCCTCTTTCTGCACTGTAGGTTTCTATGATTCTAGGTGCTGGAGTGTGGCAATTAGGGGATTTTCACAGTAACTTCATTGCTGTGTTAGTGTAAACCAACTTGTGATTAATAAATTAAACTTTAACTTTTACTCCGTGCAAATCTCCAAAATTTTGTTGGGTTTAAGGATTACATATGAAACTAGTTAAGACTAGGTCTGTGGCCCTTGGGAACCAGTCTATTCCGTTTACACGTAATATTTTCCTGATATACTGACACCCACCCTGTCATCCCACCGTTGATAACCAAGAAATGACATTTTGAACAACAATCATCCGTAGGAAGGGTTCCCTTCCAGAGACACGACAGCTCTCAGACTAACAGACACAGATTGCTACCATGGAGTCTTACCTGTTCTTGAGGTGCTGAACACTGCCCAAACATCGGAACCTGCCATTCACCATTATGGCCATTCGAGTGCACAGGGCCTCGCATTCTTCCATACTGCAAGGAAACAAACACTGAAGGTCAAGAATTTTGCTCATTTCGCTGCGGATCGGACTTCAGATTTTGTAACAGGCAAGGCAATTTGAATTGAGAGCTTTGTGATCTTCAACTGAGATGCGCAGTAGAAAATAAATTGCTGCTTTGTAAGCAGTCAGAAGTGGTTTATAGTGCTAGATCTGTGAATTAACACGACTTTATTCAATTAATTCAAAAGCAGTGGTTTCATCTTGGTGCAGATTTCAGATGCAGTAGGTGTCAGCACTGTGTGGGAACACCTGCATTGTGTTTCTGTTTGTGATATCGTTATATTGACATCCTTTTGTAAAATTGTTGCCACAATTGGGGTAAATGACTACGGTCCCAATCACTGCTTTGACAAACGGTCATCCAGGCTCGAAACATCAGCTCTTTTCTCTCCTTAAAGATGCTGCCAGGCCTGCTGAGATTTTCCAGCATTTTCTCTTTTGGTTTCACTGGCACTGTCTCTGATTACAGCTGCCAGTGGGCACAAGGGATAGATAAGGTGCATAGTGCTGATGCATTCAAGGGGAAGCTAGATATATCTGAGGGAGAAAGGAATAGAAGGGCACTTTGATAATGTTAGATGGAGTAAGAGGGGAAGAGGCTCATGTGGAGCATGAAAACCAACAAGGGGAGGTTGGGTTGAATGGCCTGTTCCTGGACAGCAAACACAATAACATGCCATTGCTTCTCGGCCTTTTGGCTAAGACCAAGTGTAGTTTTTGATCCTGCACCTGGTGTAAGTCAATGAGGCTTCACCTGAAGGTATAAGAGATGATAAAAGGTATGAATAAAATAGAAGTGGAGCTGATGCTTCTTCCTGTGGGGCATTCTGGGACGAGAGGTCATGATCTTAGGATGAGCGGTCGCAAATTTAAAACAGAGTTGAGGAGAAACTAGCTTCCCCAAAGGGTTGTGAATCTGTGGAATTTGCTACATAAAAGTGGGGTGGATGTTGGGACAGTGAGTAAATTTAAGGAGGAGTTGGACTGATTTTTAATTGGTAATGAGTTGTAGGTTCATGGGGAGAAGGCAGGAAAATGGGGATGAGGAACACATCAGCCATGCTCGAATGGCAGAGCAGACTCAACGGGCCAAAGGGCCTATTCTGCTCCTATATCTTACGAACTTATGAAGGAATTTTTTAAAGCCATCTCGGCCTTTTGGCTAAGAATGAAGCCCAGATCAAGGCCAGGAGAGAGTGTGATGCCTCATCCTGTCAGCTTGGATCTTGTTTGATCGAGTCTAAGACAGGAGGAATGGCCTGTCTTGTCAACTTGGATCTGTTTTGTCTCTCTTATGGGCTTCTCTGATTGGATTTTTGATTGGGAATAAACGAGCAAAAAGTACAAAAACAAACTGTAAATGCTATGAACCATTTGCCATTACCATGATAGAAAATTACAATCAACTATGTTAAGTGTACTGACTAACTTGGGCAGTGCAAACAGCTATTCATTCACACTTTGTTCAAGTGCAAACTCATCTGATGAAAGAGCAGCGCTCCGAAAGCTTGTGATTCCAAATAAACCTGGTGGATTTAACCTGGTGTTGTGAGACTTCTTACTGTGCCCACCCCAGTCCAAAGCCGATATCTTCACATCAAGATTTCCAACATTGCCACTAGTTCATATACTGGACAAGGACTCCGCACCGTTTTCCATATCCTACCTGTGTGACGTCAAGACCACGGATCTCCCTTCTTTAACGATACTAAGGATTGTGTTCCACAGGAATCTCCGAGCCTTCGGATCCATTCCTGTCGTGGGTTCATCCTGTTCAAAACATTAATCATAGAATACATCGTCTTAATTTTAAAGAGATCCAGCATATCCAGGAGAACAAGTGGCTACAGTTATTGTATGCTCTTGATGGCGATTTCAGGGATTCAAGTACATGTGCTGTTGGAAAAAAATGGAATAGACTTTGCTTTATCCGTTTGCAAGGTGTTGGTGTCCACTGTCGAGGGCAGCTTTTATTCACTGCGTGAATTGCTTGACCATTTGAGAGAGTAGTTTAGAGTTAATCATATTGCTGTGAGTCTTTAGTCACATTTATGTCGGATTGATTAAAGACAATGACAGATTTCCTTCTTGAAAGATATAAATCAACAAGGTGGGTTTTTATGGCAATCTGGTATTTTCACAATTACTGATACTAGACTTTTCTTTTTCATTCCAGATATTTTTTTACCAACTGAATCAAAATTCCCAAGGTGCCTTGGTGGGAATTGAACTCATTTGAACTGGGCGGCAGAGTGGTTAGCCTCACAGCGCCAGGGACCCAGGTTTGACGCCGGCCTTGGGTGACTGTCTGCGTGGAGTTTGCACATTCCCCCTGTGTCTGCGTGGCTTTCCTCCGGGTGCTCCAGTTTCCTCCCACACTCCAAAGTTGGTTGGCCATGCTAAATTGCCCCTGAGTTTCAGGGGGATTAACAGGATAAATATGTGGGGTTACGAGGATAGGGCCTGGGTGGGATTGTTGTCGGCGTAGGTTGGGTGGGCTAAATGGCCTCTTTCTGCACTGTGGGCATTCTTATGTTTTCCCATTATCGATCATTAGACCATGTTTCTGGCTTGGCAGCCCAGGTACACTTGTGCACCCAACTTTTGAACCACAGACGTCACCTTTCCACAAACACTTCTTCCTTGCTGTTGAAAATGTTTAACATGCAGTGACAGATCTGCACAACAGTAACTCACGTAAGGTCCCAAATTATTTAGACTCAGAGTGGGTTGAGATTCCATGAAGTGATGTCTTTAACATCTTACATACGAAATGCCCTATTTTTCAAAGGACTCCTTTAACCTTTTTTTAAGTAGGTTAATGACTTGTTTTAAGCAAGGTAATGACTTAATTAAAACAGGGAACAGGGAAATTCCACCCATACTTAAGTACCAATTCATTATAAAAGACTTTACAGAGAGGAACTGCAGCCATAATTTCAAAATGCAAATTTTTAAAAACATTTTATTTCTTAGTGTCACAAGTAGGCTTACAATAACGGTGCAATGATGTTATTGTGAAAATTCCTTAGTCTCCACACTCCGGCACCTGGCTTTACCAATCTTTTAACTGCCAAACATTATTCTTGACGTAGTGCTTGTATTTCCAAGTGATGAAAATATAAAGAGGGTAACATATTACATAGGATTATGGACTGGAGACTTGATTACTATATTTATAGAATTGAAGCATTGTATAATCAGGTATGCCCTTTACAAATTCACTTAGGTGTAGAGGTGCTTCACGCCTAGACGGGCGCAGTTAAGATGACCGAGATTTTATAAGGTGCAACGTGCAACAGTGAAATTTATGTTTTGCCATGTAACTGCTTTGGGCAGCATGGTGACTCAGTGAGTAGCCTCACAGCACTAGAGACCCAGTTCTATTCCCGGTTTGGGTGACTGCCTGTGCGGAGTCTGCACATTCTCCCCTTGTCTGGGTGGGTTTCCTCCAGGTGCTCTGGTTTCCTCCTACAGTCCGAAAGACATGCTGGTTGGGTGCATTGACCGTGCTAAATTCTCCCTCAGTGTATGCGAACAGGCGCCGGAGTGTGGCGACTAAGGGATTTTCACAGTAACATCATTGCAGTTGTAAGTAACGTAAGCTGACTTGTGACACTAAGAAATAAAACTTTAAACTTTAAATGTCAAATACTCACCAGAAATAACACAGGGGGTCCCGCAAGCAAGGCCATGGCAGTGGAGAGTTTGCGCTTGTTCCCACCACTGTAGTTGCCAGCTCTCTTGTCTGCGTATCGAATAATTCCCAGCTTTCGGATCCCCCATTCGGCAACCTGACAGAATGGGAGATTGTTAGTGCGCAAAAATAATCTGTACCAGAGTGATTTCATCAAAGACGGATGCTAACAGCTCCCTGGGGCAATGGGCCTGAAGGGTGCTGGGCCTGGAGGATCTAGGACCAGGCTGGAGCAGCCCATGTCAAGAAGGGAGAAGGGGAGTCCACTCCATTCCTGCATTTACAATAGGTGGGGGGAAGGAGGGATGCACTGCGCTCTGCATCAGTTCGGTGGAGAGAGGGGGTGGCCACGATTGTGGGGGGTAGGGGGAGGTTGATTCAGGCTTGCTCCAGCAGCAGGGGCCTGACAGTTCTCTTCCTCTCTCTGTCAGGCCTCTGCTGTTTGAATTGCACATGTGCAAACACAAAGGTCTGCACATGCACAATGGCTCCCTGTGCTGTTGGAATTGTGCATGTGCAGACACAGGGGTCTGCACTGGTGCAATAGCTCCCTCTGCTGCTGGCTGGTGAACCAAGCCCCACCCACTGCTTGTAGTAGCTAGAAACAATCTAGTCCATTTTTTCATGCACTATGTGCATAAGATTGGGCTAAAAACATACCCAGAAAAACAATCTGCAACTCTCACATTTTCACACTATCCGGGCACTTAGAATATTTCTTGTAAAATTTTGCCTTTTGTTTCCACTGACTTTTGAGGAAGTGAGTTCCAGAGACGCACGACCCTCTGAGATAAAACTTTTCCCCTCGTCTCTGTCTGAAGTGAGTGACCCTTTAGTTTTAAGTGACTCCTAGTTCTAGACTTCCTGACAAAAGGAAACATCTGCTCCACATCCACCCTGCCAATAGCCCTCAGGTTCTAAAGGTTTTTAGGCAACTAAAAACAGGTGAAGCATTTGAAGAATACAGAGGAAGTAGAAAATAACTCAAACAGGGAGTTGGGAGGACAAAAAGGGATCACAAGATGTCCTTGGCAGGCAGCATTAAGGAGAATCCCAAGGCATTTTATCCATATGTTGGAAAAAAGGTAGCTAGAGAAAGTGTTGGTCCGCTCGAGGACAAAGGAAGAAAATTATGCATGGTGAGGGCCTGGAATGCACTACCAAGTGAGGTGGTTGAGGCACACACATTAGCAACATTTAAGACTTATCTGGATAGGCACAAGAACAGTCGGGGAATAAAGGGATACAGGCTGTTGACCTAGATCGGTGCAGGCCTGGTGGGCCGAAGGGCCTGTTCCTGTGCTGCACTGCTCTTTGTTCTTGGCTTTGATCAAGTGTGGCCTCTTACTCTTGTAAACTCTAGCCTTTTTTTTAAATTCATTACAGGATTTGTGGAGGATAAACACCATTGTGGCCTGTCACCCTGCTCCTGTGCTGTCAACATTTTGTAATACGATTGTCTCGGCTGCCACCTTCCTTCAGACAGCTCGAATACGTGACCAGCCTCATTGCCGAGGGCTCACGAATGGAAAATGTCGATGGTACCATCAGGACAGGAAGGGACAGAATGGAGGAGAAAGGGTGGAAAGGAGAGGGGAAACAGAAAGCATTCCCCAACTCCCTCCCTCCCTCCAGCGATACAAGGAGGGAAACATGCCTTCCACACATTCCCATAAAGGCTGACTGCTGGAAGAATGCCACCCGGAATGATCACAGGTTTGATGCTCTCTGTTTTACCTTGCAGATCTCTTTTTCAGGAATTCCCCGCAGGAGTCCATACAGCTCCAGATGTTCCCGTCCGGTCAGCAGCTCGTTGATGGCATCAAACTGGGGGCAGTAGCCCATGTTCTGGTGGACCTCTTGCATGTTGGATAGAATACTGTAGCAGGGAAACCAAACCAAAGCATTTTGTTTCAATAAAAACTCTGCAAACTACACTTCTTTTACACCCTGTCTGCTGAACTAGGGGTGAATGGCTTCTGCAAATCCAGATTCACTCTGGATCTTAATATGTTATTCTAGCTAAATTGGGAGCAATTTAGCTCAATGGATAGAAGTCCCTATTTCACAATAAATAAACTCTGGCCTCTTTGATCTTCAACTAAATTCTATTAAAAAACAGACAGTGGACACAAATTGGGAGAATACTTCAATTCTGCAACCTCTCAGTACATCCATAATATAAAGTGACCTATAAAGGAATCTTGGGATATAATGACCTAACCGATATTGATGCTCTCCCCTCAGGTGAGTCCACGTTATGATACCACTGCTTGATATTGGTGTCAAGTTTACCTTTTGCAGGATCTGAGATGTGCCAGGCTGAGAAGCTTAATTAAAAGCCCTTCATATCTCTTATCCTATGGTAAATGGCTGCATGAATTATAACTGGACATGTACTGACATGAGCTGCAACGTGAGACAAAGTTGTCATGCTAGATTCTACAGAGAATCAGTTCAGAGTATCCTTCCAAAAACCTGCAGCAGGATTCAACATCTAGGGGTGGGCGGCACAGTGGTTAGCACCGCTGCCTCACAGCACCAGGAACCTGGGTTCGATTCCCAGCTTGGGTCACTGTCCTTGTGGATTTTGCACATTCTCCCCATGTCTGCGTGGGTTTCCTCCAGGTGCTTCGGTTTCCTCCCACACTCCAAGGATATGCAGGTTAGGTTGATTGGCTGTGCTAAATTGCCCCTTAGTGCCTGGGATGTATAGGTTAGAAGGATTAGCGGGGTAGATATGTGAGGTTATGGGAATGGGATTGTTGTCAGTGCAGACTTGATGGGCCAAATGACCTCCTTTTGCACTGTAGGTATTATATGATAAATTTGATCAGGTCAACAATGAGTGAAGGAAGGTCCCTTTTACACCTCTCAGGGTGTAGGGCGGCACGGTGGTGTAGTGGTTAGCAATGCTGCGACACAACTCCAGGGACCTGAGTTCAATTCTGGCCTTGGGTAATTGTGTGGAGTTTGCACATTCTCCCCTGTCTGTGTGGGTCCCCTCTGGGTGTCTGGTTTCCTCCCACACTCCAAGATGTGCAGGTTAGGTGGCCTGGCCATGGGAACTATGTGGGGTTACAGGGATAGGTAGGGGTAGGATACTCTGTCTGAGAATTGGTGCAGACTTGATAGGCTGAATGGCCTCTTCTACACTGTTGGGACTCCATGCTTTTTAGATAAGTTTTAAAAATGGAATGTAAAATGTGCTAGAGGCAGACAATTTTCCTTTCAATTTCACCTTTGCTATTTAAGCTAGTGTCAAGTGACCAACTAAAAACTGAAGAGACAATTTTCTCCTGAACAACCCGTGATCTTTTGCTATCCATTCTTCTTTGGTGTTTGTTTTTGATTAACTATCACATGCAAATGACAAAAAGGCTCAGCAATAAGACGGGTGATATTTGAGAGGATAATCGTGTGAAATGCCAGAGTTCAGTCTCTTAATTAAAGCCCACTGCTGTGTCCTCAGCGGATTAGGAGATCATAATTTTATCCCAGCACAGAACCGCGGGAGCTAACTTTCACTTCTACTCCTTCAGAAAGCTTCAGTACCCTACTCACACTGCGTACTTGCTTCTGCAAGCAAAAGCTCGCTGAGAAGACAATATCATTACGAAGATAACCCAGGGATGGTGCTATTGGAGGTCATGCATATCTCCTTAAGAAGAAATCAGTTCTTGAAATCATTCTTACCCTTCTCCGTAAGAAGGTTTGACATGTGTTAAGAGCAGGAGGGACTCCCTATCAGTCATGTTCTGGTTCCCAGCTCTGGATAGATGAGGTTGGTTCATGGGAGGACGGGCATCTGTTTGTAAAACCACCCAGGTCAAAGTGACAGTTGGCTTCAAGGTAATCAACCAGCGTTGCAATGACCCCATGGAACATGGGAGAAGGAGAAAGCAGCTAAATGTGTCCATTAACAAACTGTGGGGTTGGCCAGAATTTTACCGTTCCACCCAGCACAGGAATCGGAGTGGATGAGCAGCGATTTATGGAAAGGTCTGTTGACCTCGGGCGGGATTTTATGGTTTTGGGATGAGCGAGGCTGTAAAATCCTGCCCACAAATTCACGGCTCAGCCATTTTAACTGTTTGTGGATATTATGCAAGACTAACTCTGTGGCACATTGGGTTTTTGAGGGCACGCCTTATGATGAATCACACACCGTCTTACCTGTAGCCATTAAGGAAAGCTTCTCCCGCTGTCACATAACTATCGCCGGTCAACATCTTGAAGGTTGTCGTTTTCCCAGCACCGTTCACCCCTAGGAGCCCAAAACACTGGAGCGGGAGAAACACGAGTATCAGAAAACGTGCTTGCATTCTGGATCTTAACAGCAAAGCAATGATACACACTCTATCACCTCCACTAAACAAATGGGGATCAGATGAAAAGGGCACACATTGAATAACTCGATCGTGTCTCTTGACGCCTAACATAATCCGTGAGCTCGTAACGAAATGTCCCACAATTTGGAGCTGACTACTTAATCAAATCCCTGCCACTGCCCAAGGAGAAAATAAAAGACAACACTTCAAACATCCGGGCAATCTAATTATAAAACTATCCCTCAAACTAAAGGTGTTAAAATGAATGATCTGATCACCATCACTTTGCTCTTTGTGGGGCCTTCCACACAGAGTTCAGCTGCAGTGTTTCCCACATTATATCAGTGGCCATTCTATTAAAAGATACTTCATCTGCTGTGAAGAGCTTTGGGAAGTGTTAAGGTCAGAAAAGACACGAGATAAATGTAATGCTTTCTTTTTGTTTCCCCATACCTCATGTCCCAAGTTGAGTTACCATTTTCTCTGTGATGGTGTTTCGAGAGTTGATACTTAATTATCCATAATGACATTCCCACTGGGACATTTCCAATAAAATGACTCTCTGCCAGCGAGACAACTTTTATAATTACCTTGTGTTAAAAACACTGTCAGGATAAAATAATCATAGAATCCTACAATGCAGAAGGAGGCCATTCGGCCCATTGCATCTGCACCAAATATAATCCCACCCAAGCCCTATCCCCATAACCCTAGCTAGTCCCTCTGACACTGAGGGGCAATTTAGCATGGCCAGTCCACCTAACCCACACATTTCTGGACTGTGGGAGGAAACCCACACAGACAAGAGAGAATGTATAAACTCCACACAAATAGTGACCCAAGCCAGGAATCGAACCTGACACCCTGGCACTGTGAGGCAGCAGTGTTAACCACTGTGCCACCGTGTCACCCAAATCCGAAGATACAAAGCACTGAATGGTCTCCCTCTGGTGCTGTAATTTTATGATGCCATGGTTACATTTCTCAAGATGGCACCAGAGTGTGACGACTTCATACAAACTGTGCCCAGCATACGTTCAAATTCTATTACTCACGTCCTATGCATCTAAAACTTTATTCAAAAACAGTTTCTTCCCTGCTACCATCAGACTTTTGAATGGACCTACCTCATGTGAAGTTGATCTTTCTCTACACCCTAGCTATGACTGTAACACTACATTCTGCACTCTCTCCTTTCCTTCCCTGTGTACGGTATGCTTTGTCCGTATTGTGCGTACTTTTCACTGTATACCAATACGTGTGCCAATAACAAGTAGAATCAAATCAAATCCTTACCTCCCCCGGAGGGATCCCGACACAAAGTCTGTCCACCGCAGGCTTTTGTTTCATCCTGTAAATCTGTAAGGGAAGCTCACTCATTAATAAGGCACAGCACATCCAGGAAAACAGCAACAGCGTCAATTCATCATCGCTCCATTGGTTGTGTACACGTGTCAGCACTCACCTTTGTGAGGCTTTTCAGTTCCAGGATGTCATTCTGACAGCCCCCACTCATGACCCGCTGCCTTTCCTTGGCCACATCTTCATCTTCATCTGTGAGCACTGGGAGTTTTACTGATGTGCGTCTAGACAAAGGAAATAAAAGATATTAACCCCACATACCATATTCAACAATAATATACCGCCGTCATTTTTTTTTTAGTCAATTGGGGATATACTGGGGTGGCGGGGGGGGGAGCGAGTGGCATGGTGACACAGTGGTTAGCACTGCTATCTCATAGTGCCAGGGATCTGGGTTCAATTCTAACCTTGTGTCGCTATGTGGAGTTTGCATGTTCTCTCCGTATCTGCATGGGTTTCCTCCGGGTGCTCCGGTTTCCTCCCACAGTCCACAGAAGTTTAAAGTTTATTTATTAGTTGTCACAAGTGGGCATACGTTAACGTTTCAACGGAGTTACTGTGAAAATCCCCCAGTCGCCACACTCTGGCACCTGTTCGGGTACACCGAGGGAGAACTTAGCATGGTCAATGCACCTAACCAGCATGTTTTTCAGACTGTGGGAGGAAACTATGGCACCCAGAGGAAACCCATGCAGACATGGGGAGAACATGCAAACTCCAGTGACCCAGGCCAGGGACCGAACCCGGGTCCCTGGTGCTGTGAGACAGCAGTACCAACCACTGTTGCATGTGCAGTTTAAGTGGATTGTCTATGCTAAATTATCCCTCAAGTGTCCCAAGATATGTAGGTCAGGGGATTAGCAGGCTAAATACGTGGGGTTTTTGGGTAAGCCTGGGTAAGACTCGTAGGCCAAAAGCCTCCTTCTGCACTGTAGGGATTCTATGATAGAGGAAAAATGTTCTCCATTCCTATTATTTTCTTTTTACTTACATGTTTTGCATTGATAGAAGCTTATTTTAAACTTAGATCAAATACTTTTAAATTTCTTGGTGATGAATGCCCATTTCCCGACGCAATAGGCTACACTCGAATAGTAATTCATTGAGAGGAAGGCATTGTATAATAAGGTGCTAACTTAACTCAATGATTAATATGCTTAAATGTTAAGGTAACACAGATCCAAGAATTAATTGATTACAAATGTAACTGTTCCAACTTTAATATCATGGTTTATTCGGTATCTCTGGAAGAGAAAACACAGTTATAGGAGTCTTTCTGACGTGTGAATTTTACTGCATAGACACTGACGAGTCAGCCCACAGGTTTAAGTCAAGGCTTATGCTTCACATGAGCTTCCTGTGGTCATTCTTCATTGAATCCTGTCAGCTTCAGGCACTACTTACCTTGGTTTAATGAAGAATCTGTACTGAATCAGGACGGTGATTAAGAAGAAGACTACCCCTTCTACGGCCATAGCGAACAGGTTCCGTCCCACCAGATCCCAGGAAAGCGGCGAGACAAAACGATCCTCACCTACAAACGGAGAGAGTCCTCATGAAGCGCACTCCAAGACAACAACAGTGCGCATTTGCCCAGCATTTCTAACACAGTAAAACATCTCAAGGCATTTCACAACAGCACTAACTTATTGGCACGCCACGTGGAGAAATATTCGGACAGCCGAACAAAAGCCTATCCTTAGACGTACGTTTAAAGAACTTCCTAAAGGAGTTAGAGAGGCTTGGGAAGGCCTCTACAGATGGAAGCCAATGGTAGAGTAAGGAAAATCATGGATGTGCAAGAGGTCGGAATTGGAGGGATGCAGAAAACTCAGAGGACTGGAAGGCTGGAGGAGATTACAGACGTAGGGAGGATTCCAGTTTGGACCTGGATACTTTTTGATGCAGTCTCTTTCTCTGCAACATGTTTTCTTTTACATGACTTGGGACAATGATTGCACCATGAAATGATAGATATATCATTACATTTTCTGACTTAGGCATAATTAACTTCTAGCACTGCTAAAAAATAAGTCAGTATGCCTTGCTGGTACTGAGGTACCTGAAACAGCCACAGTACAATCAGCAGACAGTTACCATTCCAGCGCCTGTTAATCAAGTGAAATCATAGAAACATAGGAGATAGGAGCAGGAGAAGGCCATCTGGCCCTTCGAGCCTGCTTTGCTATTGGAAACAGGTCCTTTGGCCCAACTTGTCCCAGTTTTTACCACTAAACTTGAATGGATCTTGGAACACAACACTTGCGACTGAGAATTAGGATGACATTAATCATCCCAAGGGGGCAATATTCGTCTGTGCCTTAAGTTCAGCAACACGGACGCCAATCACCCTCACTTACATATACTCGTTAAATATTTTGGTCTTCAAAAACACTGGATCAAAATTGAACAAGGGCCACATTTAGAGGCAGGTTTTCTCCCCGACCCAGAATTCAGTGGTAAAATGACAAGTCCGTAACTATTACGCACCAAATCGTTCTAAGGCGTCTGCCATGGCCTGGTTTTTCACCATGTCGATCAAGCCACGGCCTAAACAGAAGTGAGGAAAGATCAGGAACACAGATTTCAGGATCTCATTAATGCTGTTCAGTTTCTGCAACAAAAAAGAAGAGAACCCGTCAACAGATACAAAGAGCAAATGTTTAAATTCAGCAAGTTGTTACCGTTTCAATTCGCTCTACCAGAACATAGTAACATTGGGGCAGGAGGTCAGGTTGCACCCGGCTTTCTCTACACCCAAATTATGACTGTAACACTATATCCTGCACTCTCTCCTTTCCTAATCTATGAACGGTATGCTCTGTCTGTATAGTGCGCAAGATGCAATACTTTTCAATTTATATTAATACACGTGACAATAATAAATCAAGTCAAATATAAATATATTGTATTAACCTTGAGCAGGTGATAAACTATGCTGTCATACAGGGAACACTTGTTAGTGCCCATGGGTCTTTTTGGGGATATAGTTTACATTGCACACAATACTTATCTCATTAGATTCATTCAAATTTAAAGCCAATTTTTGTAAGCATTAAATGGCTTATTGTTGCCAATGGCTATGTCTCCTCTGATCATCAGACCAATCAATTCTCTTCTTTAGAGAAAGCATTCAGTCAGTAGCTGGGCAGAGTCCCATTTTGCCAGTGATTGATGCCCCAACTTCATTCACTCACGTTGTTGCTGAAGAGCTCCAGTACAAAGGTTGCCACGCTGCCATTGATCCCAATGAACAGGTTCACACTGGTTAGTATCACGTAGGCAGTGCTGGGGATCCTGAACACAAACGACGCTGGGTACATCAAAGGGGTGATGGACCACCTGCAAAGAGATAAGGAGCTCGTGTTACAAACATGTGGGGGGATTAGCTAATCATATTTATAGAATCCTGCAGTGCGGAAGGAACTCGGCCCATTGAGACTACACCAACAACAATCCCACCCAGGTCCTATCCCCGTAACCCCACCCTACTAATCCCCCTGACACTAAGGGTCAATTTAGCCTGGATAATTAACGTGGTGTGCACATCTTTGGAGCGTGGGAGGCAACCACAGCACCCGGAAGAAACCCACTCAGACACAGGGAGGATGTGCAAATTCCATATAGTCAGCGCATTATCTTGTCTCTGCCTGCTACTATTGAGCTGGTTCAATCCTCCTTGAAGATACCAAAGATATGTGGGTTAGATTGATTGGCTATGCTAAATTGACCCTAATATCAGAGGATTAGCAGGGTAAATATGTGGGGTTATGGGAATGATTGCAGTGGGTGCAGACATTGATGGGGCGAATGGCCTCCTTCTGCACAGTAGGGACTCTTTGATACTCAAACACAATGCCCAGATTAATATTTTAGTGCAGTACTAAAGGAATCCATGTGGGTAGGTGATGCCATCTTTCAGATCTCGCTGTCTCCTTTTTCAGATGGAGGTATAATATCCCACAGCATTACTGAAAGAACAGCAGTTAGCTCTTTGGTTTCAAAGCCAACATTTATTCTTCAGCCAACATCAACATTAGCTTATTAATGATCCCAATCCTGTTTCTGGGTCTTTGCTGTAGGCAAGAGTCACAAAGTCATAGGGGTTTACAACATGAAAACAAGCCCTTCAGCCCAATTTGTCCATGCCACCCTTTTTTTTAACCTCTGAGCTAGATGGCATTTTGATTCCATCCCTTCCAAACAATGAATGCTGAGAATAAGCAGAGTAACAAACAATTTACTGACTTACCCGTAGAGGAAAAGAAGCAAAGCTAGCACGGGTAGATTTGAGGAAGACACGTAGGATTTTTGTTGGAAACAGACAAAAATGAGAATGACCAGGGTGGCAGGCACCACATAGTTACACTGCAAGAAAACAAGACCAAAATTTGTGATTAACAGTCATGTTTTACAACAGGTTCATGACAAATCAAATGTTTTGTTGGCTACAATTTAGTTTCATAGGTTCTCTCTGAATAATTTTTCCCTTTAAATTCTGCGTCTTTTGCTCATTGTACAGAAGTGCAAAACGCTGATGTATTTGCAGCCGCCTTCAGCCAGAAGTGCCAAAGGAGTCATCCACCTGGGCCTCCTCCAGAGGTCCCCAGCAGCACAGATGCCAATCTTCAGCCAATTCGATTCACTCCATAATATCAAGAAACAGCTAAAGGATTGGATACTGCAAAAGATACGAGCCCTTTCATTATCCCGGCAATTGTACTCAAACCTGTGCTCCAGATCTGACCACATCCTTCACCAAGCTGTTCCAGCACAGCTACAACATTGGCATCTACCCGGCAATGTGGAAAATTGCCTAGGTAAATGCGGGACAAATCCAATTCGTCCAATTCCCCCATCTGTTTCCACTTGATCATCAAGAAACTGACAGAAGGAGTCATTAATAGTGCTACCAAGCAGCACATACATAGTAATACCCTGCCGACTAATGCTCAGTTTAGGTTCTGGAAGACCCATTCAGCTCCTCATCTCATTACACCCTTGGTTCAAACATGAGCAAAAGAGTTGAATTCAACAGGGAAGTGAGAGTGACTGGTAGCATTTTTACTGAGTGTGGCATCAAGGAGCCCAAGCAAAACTGAGGTCAACAGGAATTGGGGGGAAAACCCTCCACTGATGGGCATCATAGCTAGCACAATGGAAGATAGCGATCAATCTTCTCAGTCCCGGGACATCATTGTAGGGTTCCTCAGGGTAATGTCCAAGGCCCAACCAACTTCATCAATGACTTTCCCTCCATCATAAGGTCAGGAATGAGGACATTTGCTAATGACTGAACAATGTTCAGCACCATTCACACTTCCTCAGATACAGAAATAGTCCATATCCAAGCGCAGCATGACCCCCCTGGACAACATTCAGGTTTGGGCTGACAAGTGGCAAGCATCAAGTGCCAGGAAATGACCATCTCCGACAATAGAGAAGCATTACCATCACTGAATCCCCAACTATCAACATCCTGGGGTTTGTCATTGACCAGAAATTGAACTAGACCATTTATAAAAATACAGTGACTATAAATGCAAGTGAGGGGTTGGGAATTCTGAGGGGACTAACTCACCACCTGACTCCCCAAAGCCTGTCCGCTGTCTACGAAGCACAAGTCAGGAGTTTGAGGGAATACTCTAAATTTAGCGGAATGACTGCGGCTTCAGCAACGTTCAAGCAGCTCGTCACTATCCAGAACAAAGCAGTTCATTTGATTGACATCCTATTCACCATCTTCAACATGCACTCCCTCCATCATCAACACAGTGACAGTGTTGTGTATCACCTACAGAATACACTGCAGCAATTCACCAAGTCTTCTTCGAAAACACCTCCTAAATCCTTGATCTCTACACCTAGACAGACAAGGACAGAATTTTCATGGGGACACCAGCACATGCAAGTTCCCTTCCAAGTCACACACCATCCTGATTTTAACTAAATTACTATTCCTTCACTAATCCTGGGTCAAAATCTTTACAGCTCTGAGGGTGTACCTGCAACAGATGGACTGTAGCAGTTCAAGAAGGTAGTTCACTGTACTTTCTCAAGGACAATTAAGGTTGAGCAACACACACTGGCCCAGCCAGTGACACCCACATCCCATGAAATAATTAGAATATGATGTTCTGATTTTTAAAAATCAGTATTACAACGT
Organism: Carcharhinus amblyrhynchos; assembly: GCF_965287045.1. Lineage (NCBI taxonomy): Eukaryota > Metazoa > Chordata > Chondrichthyes > Carcharhiniformes > Carcharhinidae > Carcharhinus > Carcharhinus amblyrhynchos. The sequence goes on from NC_137328.1 coordinate 10,551,717, forward strand.
ATCAATTTTGATAAATTCTGAGCAAACCTCAAAAACAGAGTCACAATGAAATTCTTCATCGCAACTCAAGAATGTTTGCTGCCATTTAAAGTTGAAGAAATCTGGCTCTTGTGTCACAAAGTTTAGATTGTTTATGGACATCTGTAATAAACATCTAAGAGCTCAAGCCTATTCTTGGGAAATGACAACAAGCAGGCCTGAGATCAACCATTGCAAATGAGCCACAAGCTTGATGCACAGTTGAATTGCGTTTGTTATCCTAGATATTGTGGAAGGATGTGGTCTGTGATAGCCAAAGCTTAAAAAGGCCTCCAATACTTTCTCTAACTTTGCTGAGAATCAAAGTCAGAATGAGTCCTATCTCTTTCCTCAGGTACATGAGTCTAATACCTCAACTGATCCAGACTTAGGAGTTAGAATTCTTCTGGTTGGTGGATGTATTCTGTTACTCACAGCTTGGTATGGCACCTGCTCTGCCCAAGATTGCAAGAAACTACAAAGACTCGCAAATGAAGCCCATTCCAGCATGCAAACCACCCTCCCAGCCACTGACACTGTCTACATGTCACGCTGCCTCGGAAAAACAGCCAGCATAATCTAGGACCCCACGTACCCCAGACAGTCTCTCTTCCACCATCTTCTGTTGAGAAAAAAATACAGAAATCTGAGGTCATGTACCAACTGACTCAAGAACAGCTTATCCCTTGCTGCCTTTTGAATGGACTTTTGAATGGACCTACCTCGCACTAAGTTGATCTTTCTCTACACCCTAGCTATGACTGTAGCACACCACTCTGCACTCTCTCCTTTCTTTCTCTATGAACAGTATGCTTTGTCTGCATAGCGCACAAGAAACAATACTTTTCACTGTATGTTAACACGTGACAATAATAAATCAAATCAAAATCAAATTATAAACTCCTTCCCATAGAACGTTAGGATTCTTCTCAAGATATGAAACAGAGAAAATATTCACGGGCGTGATTCCAGTGTAATCACAAATAATAACCCACGAATAGCAATCCTTTTTCTGTGGTTCATGATCTAACGGGTTGGTTGATAAAATGCCACTGTTCCTGAGGAGTTTGCGTTCTTACAGTTCTTGAAGCCCAACATTAGAGGGCACCAGCACACTGCATAAATACACCAGCTTTGGCAGTCAGCTGAGGACAGCAAAGAGTAGCAGGTCACCATTAACCTGGAGAGTATTGGACTGGTTACAAGGCAGGGTTTGTTTTTATGACGGCTCTCTCTGACCTCCGAGAAGTTAAAGACACCCTTGCCAAACATAGGCAAACACATGGTAATTCATTCATGCGTGTAAAAGAACTGCCAGTGCTGATGAATGAAGGAACAGAGGGTACAGCATCTTTTTTTTGAACAGTTTGTTCCTTCTCCAGAAAGAACTTCATGAGCAGATTCTGGGACTCAGACTGCGAGGTATTATTTTTTTTTCATGAGTAATATCAGTTCTTTGGTGGATTAACTATTCATTCTCATCATATAAATGATTTTTTTTGGGAAACAAAGCCCTGTATTTCTCTGGGACACTGTCAGTGATGAGTACAAAGTGGGTTCCACACTTCTTTTTTTGTCAACGCTAGTACAATGGAGGAAGATATATGTACACAAGGGACCGTGGTTTCTTCTTCAAACTAAAGGGGCAGAATTTTTTTTTGCGGTTGGGGGTGGGGGTATGCTCTGCCTGCTCGCACACTCTAATTGACACAGAGTGGGGCAATCTAGAATGAGAGGTCATGGTTTTAGGATAAAGGGTAGCAGTAGATCTGAAACGGTGATGAGGAGAAACTGCTTCTCCTGAAGGATCCCTGTGAGATCCTTCCAGAGAGGGCCCTCGCCTGGCGCCCTCTGTGAAATTCACCGTCCCAGAGTGCGGCGGATACTGGGATACTGAGTAAATTTAAGGAGGAGACAGACAGATTTTTAATTCGCAATGGTTTGAAGGGTTATGAGGAAATGAGGCTGAGATGATTGCATTGAATGGCAGAGCAGGCTCAAGGGGAAGAATCGCCAACTCCAGCTCCCAGCTCTTTCGTTCTCTGGACATGCAGCGGAAACTCTCATGCAGGCTTTCCATCAACCAAGAAGAACTGCAGCAGGAAATTCACCACCACTGAAACCTCATAGAAACATGCAGTACAGAAGGGGGCCATTCATCCCACTATGTCAATACTAACCCTTTGAAAAGGTTAATTCTTTTTTGTTATTCGTAGGACACGGGCAGCATTTATTGCCCATCCCTAGTTGTCCCTGAAACTGAGCCATTTCAGAGTAAACCACATTGCTCTGGCTCTGGAGTCACATGTAGGCCAGGCTGTGTAAGGAAGGCAGATTTCCTTCCCTAAAGGACATTAGTGAACCAGATGGGTTTTCCCAACAATCAACAATGCGTGGCATAGTAGCACAGTGGTTAGCACTGCTGCTTCACAGCTCCAGGGACCTGGGTTCGATTCCCGGCTCGGGTCACTGTCTGTGTGGAATCTGCACATTCTCCTTGTGTCTGTGTGGGTTTCCTCCGGGTGCTCCAGTTTCCTCCCACAGTCCAAAGATGTGCGGGGTAGGTTGATTGGCCATGCTAAAATTGCCCCTGAGTGTCCTGAGATGCTTAGGTGAGAGGGATTAGTGGGTAAAGTGTCTAGGGATATGGGGGTAGAGCCTCGGTGGGATTGTGGTTGGTGCAGACTTGATGGGCCGAAGGGCCTCTTTCTGCACTGTAGGGTCCTATGATGACAATGGCTTCATGGTCATTAGTAGATTCTTAATTCCAGATTTTTTTTATTGAATTCAAGTTCTGCCTTGGTGGGATTTGAACCCAGGTCCCCAGAACACTGACTGAGTTTTTGGATTAATAGTCCAGCGATAATACTACTTGGCCATCGGTATTAATTCGAAGCATTTCATGATGAAGGGTCTTACTTACCATATCCCACACATAGTTAGCTAGCCAGTAGACCCCCGGTTTGACCCCGCTGATGAACTGCATGTGTTTGGCTTTGGTGACTCGTTCCTGAATTAGGAAGACGACAAAACTGGCCGGGACAAAGGACATGGCAAAGATCACACAGATCGAAACCAAAACATCCACTGAGGTGGTCATCCTGCAACGTAAACAAATTCAGGATCATTTAAAAAAAATCAGATAAACCGTTTTGTTGAAGCGTAAAGGGGTCAAGGGGCTAGAGCCTGGGTGGGGCTATGGTGGGCCGAATGGCCTCCTTCTGCAATGTAGGGATTGTATGATAAGAAACAAAGCGGACTTCCTGCGTTAAGGAAGCAGCCACTACAAGAAGCTGGTTCAAAAATCTGAAGGAATCCTTATGGCATAGTGGTTAGCACTGCTGCCTCACAGCGCCAGGGACCTGAGTTCGATTCCCAGCTTGGGTCATTGTATGTGCAGAGCCTGCATGTTCTCCCCATGTCTGTGTGGGTTTCCTCCGGGTGCTCCGGTTTCCTCCCACAATCTAAAAGATGTGGTGGTTGGGTGCATTGACCCGAACAGGCGCCAGAGTGTGGCGACCAACGAATTTCACAGTTACTACATTGCAATGTTAATGTAAGCCTTATTTGTGACTAATAAATAAACGTCTTTAAAAAAAAGCTTGCAGTGAGGGAGACAAGAAGCAAATACTCACAGGGCCACCTCAGAGATCTGCTCTTTGGTCAGATTGAGTGGGTGATTGATGGCAGTAATTCCATACATACTCGGATCTTCACCTTCTGCTAAACGAGTGCGCAGAATGGCGTTGTTCATGACATTCAAGAAGGCACCGATGGCATGCCAACCTTTGTTGTTGAACCAGATCTAAATTGCAAAAATCAAATGGATAGCGTGAAACGTCACCATTGATGATACGGGCTCGCTGTAACTCTGGTATAAATGGTAAGGGCAGCACGGTGACACAAAGGTCGGCACAGTGAGTTTCCTCTGGGTGCTCCAGTTTCCACCCAAAGATGTGTGGATTAGGTGGATTGGCCATGCTAAATTGCCCCTTAGTGTCAGAGGGACTAGCTGGGGTTATGCGTGGGAATGGGCCTAGGGGGTGTTGTGGTTGGTGCAGATGCGATGGGCCGAATGGCCTCTTTCTGCACTGTAGGAATTCTGTGATTCTATGATTAAATCTGCTTCAATCACCCTTTCTGATTGTGCATGCACAACAATGTGTTGTGTTACAAAGGTTCACCTCATCTCCCCTACTGGTTGTTTTGGCAATGAATTTGAAGATGTGCTCCCTGGTTAGGAACTCTCCTGCTAGTGGCAACAATTCCTCCCTATCCACCTGGTCCAAATTCCCGATGATCTAGACTGGCATTCTCAGCTTTTAACTGTGTGACAAACACATTGCAGAATAGAGATGGTTCAGTTAGTGTAATGACTTCAATCAGGCCATTGAGGTTGGCCTGTTGGAATGTGAACTCCCTGATTAAGGATCCAATTAATGGGCCAATCAGGGAGTCCTTGCCTTGCACTTGCCTGGGAGTGTCAGTTCCTCTGGCACTCCCGAAGGTAGACTGATAGCACTCTGTATACTGCTGTTAGACTTACAAATAAAGGGATTTTGGTGAAGGGTCTTCAGCCTTTGCAGACTTATTACAGTTAGGATTATTGGCGCAAAGTAAAGTCACACTTTAGTCTCCACCAAGCTGTGCTACAGTGAAAAGGGGTGTTGACATTGGCTGTAAAATGTAGAAGGGTCACACTGCACACGTCCAATTAAAGTAAAATAGTAAATTGTTCTCTATTTTTACATTCAAAAGCAAAGGATTATTAGATTTGGGAAGGAGCACTGGGATTCTAAAACAATTGAAAGAAATGCTGGTCCCTCTTAACAGGTCAAGTCTTACCTTCACGTTATCTTTTGTATCCAATCCGGACATAAACTTCGGAAGCTGGCTCATAAATCGGTCCGAGGCACTGCCCTGGAGGGTGAAGAGTACAACGTTTAATCCACCTTAACTGTGCAAACAACTTCAGGCAGGTTCACTCCTTAGTGGCTGCAGGAGCAGATGGCAGCTCATCAAATCACACTGATTCATTCGTAAGACGCACTGCATGGATCAGCTAGTGTAAGACATGAGTAAGCAGCTCCAGGGTACACCACAAGGGCGGTACGTTGGCACAGTGGTTTGGGCGACTAGAGGAATTTCACTGTAAATGAATCACAGCGGTAATCTAAACCTTACTGTGACTGATAAACTTTAAGAAAGAAGACTATCGGCAGGATTTTCCAGCCCTTCTCTCCAGTAGCCCATGGTGTATTCCCTGGTAGTGGGGCGGGCGAGCAATGGAAAACACCGCAGACATCGGCGGGACTGGATGATCCAGCTGGCAGCCATTGGTGAACCACCTCCACGGTCAGGAAATATGATGTGGGGGAGGCACAGAAAATTCCCTCTGGGTCCTAGAGTTTTGAATGACGCTGTGAATCCCAGACACAAAGGCTGATCAGTGTCTGGGTTCTGAGAATGCTCTAACTTGGATATCCAAGTCATAGAATCCGACAGTGCAGAATGAGGCCATTCAGCCGATCGAGTAGGCACCGACCACAATCCCACCCAAACGCTATCCCCATCACCCCAGGCATTACCCTGCTAATTCCCCTGACACTAAGGGGCAATTTAGCGTGGCCAATCCACCTAACCCACACATCTTTGGGCTGTGGGAGGAAACCAGAGAACCCGGAGGAAACCCACGCAGACACGGGGTGAATGTGCAAACTCCACACAGACAGCGACCCAATCCAGGAATCAAATCTGGGTCCCTGGCACTGTGAGGCAGCAGTGCCAACCAACGTGCCACTGTGCCAGCCCACAGATGGTAAAGTATGTGCATTTTGGAAGGTGACGTTACAGGGATTAGGACAAAGGTGCAGAGATATTTTTGCCATGAAGCAAACCAAAGCAACCAGTGTCTCAGTTAATTTTAACTTTAATCAGGATATGGGCACCACCGGGTGGGTTGAAATTTTTGATCATTCTTGATATGCTGAGCGGCAGGTTGTGCCCTTGAATGAACAAACTGCTCTTTGCATTAAATATTCCCAGAGAAACCAGGGATGGGCACTGACTGCTGGCCTTGCCAATGATGCCCAGATCCTGGGAATGAAGGAATGCATCGCATTTGGTCCATGCAGTTTGTTGACTGTGATTGAGCTGTACTTCATTGCTACTCAATGCCACCACACAGTTCAGTTCTCTTCTCAGTTTTTGACCTGAGTTGCATGGTGTAGAATGGAAAGAGGCCCCATGCAGCCAGACAGGTCGGTTTTCTAAAGCTTTGTTTATTAGCGTCACAAGTAGGCACGTATCAACACTACAATGAAGTTACCTTGAAAATCTCCGAGGCACCACACTCCGGCACCTGTTCGGGTGCACTAAGGGAGAATTTAGTATTGCCAATGCACCTAACCAGCATGTCTTTCAGACGGTGGTTGGAAACCAAAGCACCCGGAAAAAAACCATGCAGACATGGGGAGAACATGCAAACTCCACAGTCACCCAAGCTGGGAATTGAACACAGGTCTCTGGCACTATGAAGCAGTAGTGTTAACCACTGTGCCACCGTGACAGCGAATTAATTCTGCTGTTTCCATGAACTGTCTAAAGAACTACAGCTGAAGACCCGGGAGCTGACTGCTAGGTCACAGATGTGCACGTTCTGGAGGACTAAAGAATGGGAATAACATATCTTCCGACTACTGTTTGTAAGACTGGTTTCTGCTGATCAAAAAGTTTTATTGTGCTATTGTTTTGCTGCAAGCTGTTCAAAATGATACCACAAGACAATAAAAATTCACTACTGACCTGTGTCAATGCAAGAGACTTCTTTAACTGCAGTATGGCTTGAGTGAGTTCTTCCCGTGGTGGTAGTAACTCAGAGCTTTCCCCGCCCAACGAAAATCCTCCATACCTAGGAGATAAGAACAAATCAGTGGCTGGTTCTCCACCTGTCGAATTGGAAATGTCTTGGTCAGAACAGCTTGTAGGAACAACATGCCACACTGAGACACAAGGATCCTCAAATGTACTCTGGGGAGATGATGGTGCAGCGATAATGCTACTGGGCTAGTAATCTAGATGGCTGACTTGGTGGGCTGAATGGCCTCTTTCTGCATGTAGGGATTCTATGTTCTCGCAGGCTCTGATGGCAGGTGATTAACTGGAAAAGTTAACTTTGTTTCTCTCTGCAGAGAGAAACTGAGCACTTCCAGCATTTTCTGGCACTTAAGAGTATTTTGTCCCCTCTTTTGTCTGACTTGAGACAAATTGAAGAATGAGGATGACTGTCAAAATGAAATGGAATTTTGGTAATAATGGTAGCTCACTGCCTCAAAAGTTATTTCCATCGTACATGTTTTTTGGGCAATTTGCTAACAGGATGATCCAAGGACATCATAGAATTGCCACAGGAAGTAAAGCAATGATACCTGGCAAGAACAACAGGCCAATAAAGAACAACCTGGAAAGAGTAAAGACTAACTATAGTATTTCATAAATATAGCTGACAATTCCAAGGCACCAAAATACTTCCACAACTTGTATGATGGACTTTTGGACAATTTGGCTTTAGAATGAGCGACAACCAAGTAACAAAAGGGTTTTCTCGGATTTTCTCCCACAGTCTAAAAAGATGCGCAGATTATGTTAATTGGCCATGCTAAATTATCACTTAGTGTCAGGGGCACTAGCAGGGTAAATACTTGGGGCTAAGGGGATAGGGCCTGGGTAGGATTGTGGTTGGTGCAGACTCAATGGGCCGAATGGCTTCCTTCTGCACTGTAGGATTCCAAGATTCTATGAAAAGGATACCACGCAAGTTCAACAAGGATTCTGCTGCAAAGTCTCTTCAGCAGAACACAATTTGCTTTACTCCCCAAAACCATTCTGAAAACAGTACCAATCTAGAGGCAGAACATTTTACTAGGCATTAACCTACCTGAACTCGTTCACCCACATTTTGTTCTTTAAGCTGTTAAAAACAAACCAGAGTGAAGAAGAATTGAGAAGACTTGGCATGTGATGGCAAACACAGATTAACTGAGAAACACTCAACAGTCGGAAGCAATTGCTTTTTGCCTTATCGCGTCTAACCCGTGAGACCACTAGATTACATTAGTGACAACAATCCAATTTTAAGTGATTTTCAGGTTACCTTCTCCCAATGATTTGTGCATAGGTTTTCACAAGGTAATCTGACACATTCCTGCCTGACAGATTCTGCAGAATGTCTGTAGAGTCCAGTTTAATCTAGAAGGGGGGAGAAGGAAAATAAGTGATCTTTGCAATGATTCCAAATTTCAGGTCCGCTGTATTTAGGGCATTATATTTATTCGCCTTTGCCTTAATTTTAAAGATAACTAAAACCCTGATGCTAACGTTAAAAAGTTACTGGTCAAGTAAGCAACAATGTTGTTCCCTTCAAAATTTGGTATTGCGATTCTGATGAGTTCAAAATGAAAAACTTTGACAGCATGGGCAGAACTTTCATGCCACGGTTGCCCCAAGATCGGAAAATCCCACCCAAGATCAACGGATATTTGCGTGGTCCTGTCCAACTCACTACAATTCCCATGATGGACAGGAGAGAAAAATTTCACCCATGTCTCTTTTTTGAAGTAATATTCAAGTTCTGTAGCTATTACTGTAATGTTGGAAATATGGGAATTTGAACATATCAAGCTCCGACAATTGGCAATATCTTAATGACCACACCATATATATTTTTGTGATGTTGATCGAGGAATAAACACCGGTCAGGGAGCCACTAGTCTTTGAAATAGTGCCATGGGATATTTTACATCCACCTCTGTTTAACACCTCATCCAAAAGATGGCACTTCCAACAGTGCAGTAATTACTCTCCAATTATGTGTGGTTGGAATCACATAAAATGCAAGACAGACGAACCGTCACACAGGTATGAAACTGGGGTGTGAATTACACATCAGATTGGACAATGCCGTGGTGAAATCAAGATCACAGTTACATCAAGGTCACGTACCCACCGACTCAAGAACAGCTTCTTCCCTGCTGTCATCACCTTGCACTAAGTTGATCTTTCTCTACACCCTAGCTATGACTGTAACACTACGTTCTGCACTCTCTCCTTCCCTTCTCTATGAATGGTATGCTTTGTCTGTATAGCGCAGGAAACAATACTTTTCTCTGTATGTTAATAAATGTGACAATTATAAATCAGATCAATCAGGTCAGATTGCAGCCAGTAGAGCAAGTCTTTGGTACGATTGGTACAAAACGTGCCATGGTACTTATGCAGCTTCAGGTGAAGGCTTTGATCTTTCTAGTGAGAGGTTTTTCTCACCAAAATGCTTCTCCTGTCATTTGTGTTACTCTAAAATGTGCATTCTTGCCTGGCCTATTGACCTCATAATGAGAGCACCACAGATAAAAATTAGCTGAATACAGGAGATTCCTCATTTGCAGACATGTTATTTACACAAGCCATGTTTCGATTCAGTTGGAAGTGCGGGATGCATTGACCTTTACGTTACAACAGTTCTAAGAGCACCTCACGTGTACTTGGCCATTACAGCATTGTAAATCAAATAGCCCGTTCTCAGACCTGAGGAGGAGGAAGTCCGCCAGCAGCTGCAGGACAGTCAGGGAGCATCTTCTTTATAGAGCTATCGCTGCACCGACAGGACGGGGATGGATTATCCATCGTCCAATTTCCATTGCGAAGGATGCCCATTATAGAATCCGAAACAGAAGGGGTCATCCATTCGTCATCTGTAGGCTCACAGGGTCGATCCCTAAAATGAGCACAAGAGACAAGCCATTTATTTTCGCATCAAACCTTCTTCAAGTACATAACTCAATTTTTAACCCCATGTGTTTGCACTGTTTTGACATCAGTGATTTTACTATGGGCAATTTAGGGGAGGCAGTGGCATCGTGGTATTGTCGCTGGACCAGTAGTTCAGAGACCCAGGTGTAATGCTCTGGGGAAAGGGGTTCGAATCCCACCATGGTGTTGTGGATGGTCTGGAAGGATGGCAAAAGTTGCAGCAGGACATAGATAGGATGCAGGACTGGGCGGAGAAGTGGCAGATGGACTTCAACGCGGATAAATGTGTAGTCGTCCATTTTGGCAGAACCAACGGGATGAACGAGTACACTATCAAGGGCAGAAGTCTGAGTAGTGTTGAAGAGCAGAAGGATCTTGGGGTCCGGGTCCACAGGACTCTTAAATCGGCCTCGCAGGTGGAGGAGGTGGTCAAGAAGGCGTATGGTGTACTGGCCTTCATTAATCGAGGGATTGAGTTTAGGAGTCGGGAGGTAATGCTGCAACTTTATAAGACCCTTGTCAGGCCTCATTTAGAGTATTGTGCGCAGTTCTGGTCGCCTCACTATAGGAAAGATGTAGAAGCTATTGAGAGGGTACAGAGGAGATTTACAAGGATGTTGCCTGGACTGGGAGGCATGCCTTATGAAGTTAGGTTGAGGGAGCTGGGACTCTTTTCCCTGGAGAGATGAAGGTTGAGAGGCGACCTGATAGAAGTTTACAAGATGTTGAGAGGAATAGATAGGGTGGACTCTCAGAGGCTATTTCCCCGGGTTGAAATGGTTGCTACGAGAGGACACAGATTTAAGGTGCAGGGAGGGAAGTTCAGAAGTGATGTTAGGGGTAAGTTTTTCACTCAGAGGGTGGTGAGTGAATGGAATCGGTTGCCGTCAGTGGTGGTGGAGGCGAACTCGCTGGGGTCTTTTAAAAGACTTCTGGATGAGTATATGGGGTTTAATGAGATTGAGGGTTATAGATAGGTCTGTAGGTTGGTAGGTGTTGATGTGATCGGCGCAACTCATGGGCCGAAGAGCCTGTTTGTGCTGTAGTGTTCTATGTTCTATGGCAGATGGTAAAATTTGAATTCAATGAATTTAATTCAATAAATTGTATTTAAAAAGTCTAATGGTGACCATGAACCATTGTGGTGTGTTAATTAATTAACAATGATTGCAAAACATGACCTTCAATAACTGAATCAAAATCAAATCGGCATTCTTTGTAGATTCTTCCTCCACATAGAATCAAACATGAACATTATGGTTATATTAAGAAAAGATTTGGCAATGTACTTACAGGACTGGGTCTCCTTTCATACACCGAGTGCCAAATCCTGGTTTACTAACCAGAGAGTCGAGCAGTCTTTCTGTGTGTTCATCTCCTGGGACATCATTACTGTGAACAGATTAGACAGGAAGATAAACGGTCTCAGTTAAGCTGTACCAGCAGTAGACACAGTTGGTGAGATTTTCCGGCCCCGCCTGTTGCCAGGATTATTCAGTCCCTTTGAATGTCAATGGACATTTGGCTAGGCTGTTGAATCTCCTGTGATGGAACCGAAAAATCCTCGCCCGGGACATCACAATCTACCTTATCCTTTTTATGTATTTTATCATGACAATTCCTGTTCCGTTTGATTGGATAGGTCTTTGATTTCAAACATGCACAGATCAGTATCATGATTGCACAGAAGGGAAATGTTCTCATTATGATGATACTGCGCCTTTAATAAATGTATTGGGGTCCTGTTTCTTGCGCAAGACCTTCTTCAGTAGTTCATTTTATTGTTGATGCCATTTTGCCCGTGTCCGGCAGTCCTGTATTGTTACTGTAACAGCATAACTGGGCAGCATGGTGGCACAGTGGTTAGCTGCCTCAGAACGCCAGAGACCCGGGTTCAATTCCCGGGTTGGGTCACTGTTTGTGTGAAGTTTGCATGTTCCTTCTGGGTCTGCGTTGGTTTCCTCGGATGCTCCAGTTCCCTCCCATACTCTAAAGATGTGCGGGTTAAGCTGAATGGCCATGATAAATTGACACTTAGTGTCAGGGAAATCAGCAGGATAAATACATGAGGTTATGGGGATAAGGGCTGGGTAGGATTGTGGTCAATGCAGTCTCAAATGGCCTCCTTCAGCACTGTGGGGAATTCTATAAATTGCTTCTAATTGTTGGAATCTAATTGTTCTATACTGGACTAATGCTGTTCTGCTGTTTTTAGAGCTTTCCCCTGGGATTCTGCAGAGCAGGATTTGATTATATTAAATGACAGGAGACTGGGTAGAGCTGGGTTTACATGGACAAATCAAGCTCAGTTGCTTTCTGGGAGCTATAGAAGGAAGAAGTAGCTCTGAGTCTGTTAAGCCTGGAGACTAGGATCTGCCAGAGAGTAGGATCATTTCTCTAAAGTTTTATTCTTTGAGGACATATCCTTTTCTGGAAAATGCTGTCTGGATCTCTGTCCAGAGATGTTGAAAGGCTGGAAATCTAGTATTCACATGAGCATAGCTGATCTTAGTGCTAACTGAAGAAGAGATTGATTCTTTGGGGTGTTGTTTAAATTGGAACAATAGAGATAGCTAGCTGTTAAAAAATCACACTATATCATGTTTAAGTATTTTAGTTGGTATAAGTTATGCTAATTATTTTTGTTATTTTCTAATTATGTTCTTAAATAAGGTTTGTTTTGATAAAAGCTTCCTAGCTCGAATCTCACCCAGCACAGAACATTTTATGCTCACACTAATGCCAAAATCAAAAGTAAAAATTGGGGTCTAGGCTAACTTCATAATGTACCTTGTGGAGTTTTGGATCTGGTCCCTAAAACCATGGCTGTCGTGGCGTGTGTATGCATGACCATGTCTGATTAGCAGGAGGGCCAGCTGACAAGCACACAACTGGAGATGCATCTGGCGTGCCTGCCTATCACCTATAACAAAAGCCCCCTTTCCGGAAACATTTCTGCCCATTGCCATTTTAATTCGGATTTCGGTTTCTTTGTGGCAGCTCTGACTTCTGTCTCATGATACATGCAAATTTAGGATGTTCTGAGGCCATTAGGATTGCATTTTAACTGCTGACTGACTTGAAATCCTCCCATAAATAACCTGCTCAGTGTCGAGCAAGAAGCAGACTAGAGAAAAGCGCTGAAAGGTAAACTCATTCTTTTACTCTAGTGTTTCCTTAGACCTCACAAGGAAAGTCTGGGCCTCTACTATCCCGGGAATACCCCGGACTTCTCTGGGAAAGGTGGTGGCATGGCGGTAATGCCACTGGACTAGTAATCCAAAGGCCTGGGCTAATGCTCCGGTGACACGGATTCAAATCCCACCCGCAGTTAACAAAGTGAAAACTCTTCTCAATAATGGTGACCACGAAGCTATAATAGATTGTCGATAAAACTGGTTCACTAACGCCCTTTTAGGGAAGGAATTCTGCTGTCCTTAACTAGCCAGACCCACAGGAATGCGGTCAACTCTTAACTGCCCTCTGTAATGGCTGAGCAATTTACGGGCAACTGGGGGGAGCAACTGGGGTGCAACAAATGTTGACCTTGCCAGTGATGCCTAACCCTGTAAAATAATGAATTGTGAAGAAAAGATCACCAACTATCCATGATGTTCCTGCAACTTGCCACGTTGGTGCCCTCTTCAGGCAGATGGCTGAATGACAACGAATTCCAGGAATTGAAATGGCCCAGATCTCAACTTGATGTCATTTAGGAGAGTGGAGGAGGTTCATGTCCTACCTGCCTACCCACTTTTCCCTTTCCCGGGAGCCTGATATCCCCTTCTATGCTCAGTAAGATTACGCAATACAATTTGGAGTAATTCGTTACAAGTTTGACCTCTCGTTTCAAGTTACATCAGCAGCAAGAGGGCAAGTGGAGCAAGTGTTCAAGAGTAACCACGTTGGGACAACAAAGAAGCATTTACAATAACAGAATCTCTGCAGTGTAGAAACAGGCCATTCAGCCCATCAAGTCTGCAACGACCACAGTCCCACCCAGGCCCTATCCCTGTAACCCCTCACATTTACTCTGCTAATCCCCTGATGCAAAGAGTAAATTTAACACGACCAATCCACCTAACCCGCACTTCTTTGGACTGTGGGAGGAAACCCACGCAGACATGGGGAGAATGTGCAAACCCTATACAGACGGTCACCTGCGACTGACCCATCAATGAAACCGTACCTGATGAAAGTGTACTGTTCGTCATACATCCAGGGGTGCAGCTCCAAGCTGGGGTATTTACCAAAGGGAGGCACAATCAGGCTGAACACCAGGGCAATACACACAAACACAGCAGGCAGGACGATCTGGAGAACAGAAGAGGGCAGCGTTCCTTCAACTTGTACAAAAACCAGGTTTACACGACATTTACGTGACTGAGCAATGTTGCTGGTATTAGTGCTGCACTGCTTCTCCACTTCCTTCCTGCAGGTTCTTTCAAGATTTTGACCGGAATTTTCTGGCCTTCCGTTGCTGCCGCAAGGGAGGAAGAATTTGGCGCTCAGCCAAATCTCCGTTCACTGCAGCAGGACTGGAGAATCCCGCTCACATGAATCGCCGGAGAATCCCGCCCTCCGTTTCCACTCATACATGAGATAATTGCTTTGCAATAGGGCTCCAGGCCACCAGTGGCGACGGATCGTGGAGATGACCAACAGCGCAGAACTGGAAGAGCAAAGAAACCTCACGAGGTCGGCAGGATTGGGAAGGTTACAGAGATAGGACAGGTAGGGTCAACAGTGTGGTCTCACCTGAGCAAAGATGCCTTTCCTGCTGCGCTTGGCATAAATCAATCTCTTCCAGAACAACGCCACAAACTGTTGTCTAAAAAGGTTCCAGCCCTTGACCGAGTAAGAACCTTTCCCATCCATCCCACTCAGGAAGTCCGTTTCCCGGGCCTCTGCAAACAAGAACAACCGCTGTTATAGATTGCACGTCTTTACCAGCGTACCGAGAGCAAAATAAAATTCAAGTGCGTGCTGGTCATTCACCAGATAACTCAATGAGCTTGAAGCACAGTAAAAAAAAAAATCAGCATTACCAAAAGGTACATGAGAACATTCGATAAATCAAAACTTGCATTTGTGCGGTGCCTTTCACAACCTTGGGATTTCAAAGAACAAAGAAAATTACAGCACAGGAACAGACCGTTCCACCCTCCAAGCCTACATCAACCATGTTGCCTGACTTAACTAAAACCCCCAACCCTTTCGGGGACCATATCGCTCTATTCCCATCCTATTCATGTATTCGTCAAGCTGCCCTTAAAAGTCACTACCGTATCCGCTCCCACTACCTCCCCCGGCAATGAGTATACAGTACTCTCTGTATAAAAATTCTGCCTCGTATATCCCCTTTAAACCTTGCCCCTCGCACGTTAAACCAGTGTCCCCTAGTAATTGACTCTTCCACTCTGGGAAAAAGCTTCTGAGTATCCACTCTGTCCATGCCTCTCATAATCTTGTAGACTTCTATCAGGTCTCCCCACAACCTCCGTCGTTCACAGCCAATGATGTGTTGTAATGCAGGGAGATGAAGCAGCCAATTTGCGCACGGCAACCTCTCAAAAATAGCAGTATCGATAGTTGGTGGCAAAGAACTTGAGTACTGCTGGAAAAATACATCCTGTCGAAGCTTTTCATCTTGCACTCATCAGGGCAACAGTAAGAATAGTACCAATGTCAGGGGAAACAATGACTTTTATGCTGTACAAGGAAAGGGTGGTGATTGGTTGAAAAATGGACTTCTCATACATTATAAAAGTTGTTGCTATCCATGCAATTGTCAACAGACCTTTGCATGGTTCCCCCCACCCCTCCTGCCCGCAATGATTCCCGCAGCGGGCAGGATGGGAAAATTTTGCCCAACACCTCCCACAGTACAGCACTGAGCATTATGAGGGGTATGAATAGAGTTGATAGGCAGGGGCAACTGGGGACATGCTTGTCCCAAGTTCAAGCTGCTACCAAGCCATTGGATAGATTAACATCAGCAACAGGCTATTCTTGGTTCCAGTTTCAATCTGTTCTCCACATTCAATTCCTGTAATCATCAGAAAACAAGGAACTGATGGTTAAAGTGCGTGGACAAGTACACGTGCCACATAAATGTACCAATGAAAGAAGGACTTCATGATGACTGAATTATAGAGTCACTACTTTTTTTTAGCTCCTGATGTGAATATGCACCAATAAAATAGATTTGTAGGGTAAGTGTGGAGAGAAAGGGAACCTGAAGTGTTCTTAAATAAGCTTTGCATACAATCTGCACCACTTGTCCCAGTATTCTGAAGCCACATCACAGGAATATGTAGATTTAAACAATCCGGGTAGGAATGATTTTCCCATTGTGCCCTCTTGCAGTTGAATGAAGTATGGGCATGAAAGTAAAAACCGACTGGGTAGCTCTTCAAAGGGCTAGCACAAGCCTTGCGGGCCAAAAGGCTATCTTGCATGTAGTGCTATCTCAAGTCAACTAGATTAAAACGTGATCCATTTTTTGCAGGAAACAAAATGCTGGATCCCTCCCTCTGGATTTAGAACCATAGAGCCCTACAGTGCAGAAAGAGGCCCTTCGGCCCATCGAGTCTGCACCGAACACAATCCCACCCAGGCCCAACCCCCATATCCCGACATATTATACCCACTAATCCCTGGACACTAAGGGGCAATTTCTTAGCACAACCAATCAATCTAACCCGCACATCTTTGGACTGTGGGAGGAAACCGGAGTACCCGGAGGAAACCCACGCAGACACAAGGACAATGTGCAAACTCCACACAGACAGTGACCCGAGCCTGGAATCGAACCCAGGACCCTGGAGCTGTGACGCAGCAGCGCTAACCACTATGCTACCGTGCCGCCCATCTGTTTAAATGCCACCCATTTAAACTGTGTCTGCCACTGTAAAGGTGCTGCTGTTGTTAAGATCTAATTTACTTTTCATTACCTATCTTGGCATCTAACAAATTCCACTTCCTCTGTGGTTTTGATACTGGCAGGAAATCCCAACGCTTCCCTTGGCTTCGTTGCTCTATGTACACTCACGGTCAGCATGGAGTGGGGGCAGGTGAACCCGTGTGCACCTTATAATGGTTCAAGTGATAGGACGGCACTGGTTTAGGGTAGAGTCACAGCGCGTATGCTTACCTGGATCACCATCCGAGTCATTAACATCAGCGGCATCGTCATCAGTAAACGGCCTCAGGCAACTCTGCCTGTCCACAAATCTTGACCTCCTGTTTCGGCAAGCTGGAATCAGACCATCTGAAACAAAACCACATTTCCTGGTTACAAAAACAGAGAAAGCTGGAAAACACTCAGCAGCGAGGGAGAGAAAACTGGAGTTAACGTTTCGTGTCCACCTGACTTCTTCAGAACTGAACAGAAGGGAAATGTGATTATGTACCAGAGAGGATGGAACAGTGATTGGTGGGAGCTGCTACAAAAAAGTAGCAAAACTCAAAAACAAGTGACGGATGGCCTGGGAGGGATGATTTTTGCAATAGGAACAAAGAAATGTTTGGAATATAGAAAGAAAGGTAAACGATCGGCAGAAAGGTCGTTGTTGAGCTCAGTGTTTGAAGTTTGTTTATTAGTGTCACAAGTGGGCTTACATTAACACTGCAATGAAGTTACTGTGAAAATCCCGTAGTCGCCACTCTCAGGTGCCTGTTCAGTCACTATGAGGAAGAATTTAGCATGGCCAATGCACCTAACCCGTTGGACAGTGGGAGGAAACCCACACAGACACAGGGAGAACGTGCAGACTCCGCACAGACAGTGACCCAAGCCGGGAATCGAACCCAGCTCCCTGGCGCTGTGAGGCAACAGCGCTCACCACTGTGCCACCCCGAGGGCTGTTGCGTCCTGAGGACTGCAACACGCTTAATCAGAAGATGAGGTGCTTCTCCTCCAGTTTGCATTGGGTTTCGCCAAAGCCTTGCACAAGCCAAGGACAGACATGTGGGAACAAGAGCAAGATGCTGAGTTGAAATGGCAAGGAACAGGAAGGTTGGAGTCATGCTTGCAGGCTGAGCAACGGTGGTCCACAGAGCGGTCACCCAGTCTGTGTGTTTGTTTCAGATTCCAGCAGTATTTTTCCACTTTACAAGTTACAGAAAGCAAATACCCAAACTGTGATTCCCTTTAAGAAATCAGAAGTGCTAATAAACACAACTGAGTGGCTCACTAGTACTTAGTTCCTTGTTGAGGACCCGTTCAAAGGCTTTACTTTGACCAAGCACTACGTACGGCAAAGTTTGCAATTGTTATCCCCCACTTTATGTGGGCCAGTTAACTGAGTTAACCAGACGGCTCGTTAGCGATTCAGAATAATGCCCGCAGTGCGGGTTCAATTCCCATTCTGGCTGAGCCAGAACTGACTCCTTGCCCTGAATCCAAGGAGCAGAACACAGTGGAAAACCACATATAAAAAGCTTGCCAAGCTCAGGAAGAAACATCAGCAGACAGTGAAGCAAGACTTGCCTTCAGGCTTTGATTTGATTTGATTTACTATTGTCACATGTTTTAGTACTCAGTGAAAAGTACTGTTTCTTGTGTCCTGTACAGACAAAGCATGCCGTTCATGGAGAAGGAAAGGAGAGTGTTACAGCCATAGCGAGGGTGTAGAGAATGATCTACAGCACAGCACAAATGGAATGAATGAATAATTTTGATGTGAGAAAATAGAGCTTATAGATATTTTTAGAACACAAATAGACATGTACAATTCGGAAAGCTGAGCTTGTGACAAAATAAGGAAAGGTTCACTGGATTACAAAAGGCGGCGTTATTAAATTTACCTGAGGTTTCAGCATCCACTCCATTATCTTCAGCAACCTTTAGGAATATCTGCAAATAAAAATGACAAAGACATAAATGACTGTTCTCAATGTACCACAAGCGTCTGTAAGGGTGATGATACCACAACATATTGACCAATCTAGATTCCAGACAGGCTTGTTCTGGGAACTCTGGCACCATTTCATTGTGCTGGCCTGCCAGTGTTGGGCAGGTTTTAAAGTTTGTTCATTACTAGTCACAAGTAGGCTTACATTGACACTGCAATAAAGTTACTGTGAGAATCCCCTAGTTGCCGCACTCCTGCTCGGACACACCGAGGGAGGATTTAGAATGGCCAATGCACCGGACTTTCGGAGGAAACCGGAGCACCCAGATGAAGCCCGCACAGACATGGGGAGAGTGTGCAGACTCAGCACAGACGGTGATTGGGAATCGAACCTGGGTCCCTGGTGCTGCGAAGCAGCAGTGCTAACCACTGTGCTACTGTGCTGCCCACTTTATCTCCATGAGAGCACAAAACTATTACGTATTTTTGTACTTGTGGTCCAGCTTTCATACAGTCATAGAGGTTTACAGCATGGAAACAGATCCTTTGGCCCAACTGTTCCATGCCGCCTTTTCTTTCAAACCCCTAAGCTAATTTCAATTGCCCGCATTTGGCCCATATCCCTCTATATCCGTCACACCCATGTAACTGCCTAAATGCTTTTTAAAAGACAAAATTGTACCCGCCTCTACTACTACCTCTGGCAACTTGTTCCAGACATTCACCACCCTCTGTGTGAAATAATTGCCCCTCTGGACACTTCTGTATTTCTCCCCTCTCACCTTAAATCTATTCCCTCTAATTTTAGACTCCCCTACGTTTGGGAAAATATATTGTCTATCAAGCTGATCTGTGCCCCTCATCATTTTATAGAGAAGATCACCTCCCCCACCCCCCCCAACCCTGCAACCCCCACCCAGCCTCCTACACTCCAGAGAAAAAAGTCTCAGTTTATCCAGCCTCTCCTTATAACTCAATCCATCAAGTCCAGGTAGTATCGTTGAAAATGAGAATACAGGGAGTAAGTGAGATGTGATAATCAGAGAGGCAATAAGGTTGTGTGTGGTTGGCAGCGACACTATTGTCCCCCACCCATGCCCCACCTTCAAGGCAAAGGATGTACGTAAGGTAAGATCGTCTCTACAAATCCTTCAGTTTAATCCCATTTATAAATCTTTCAGTGTTTCCTTTGATGGAAGAATACTGGCACACACTCACGAGTCTCTTCTTTCTTATAATCAGATGATACAGATCCCAAGAGAGGGCCAAAATCACAGAGCGGATGAGCGACTATCACCAACACAGTTGGGATATAAACCACATCTTATCAGCCCCATTAATGTTTTACTTTGTATCTCACATGCTAAATGTTAATCGTGTCCCGTTGACTGGGGCAAGAGAAATTCTGGTCCACTACATTCCTGGATGAATTAGCCTATGCTCTGTGATGTCAATACATACAATCATACAGTGCAGAAGGAGGCCATTCAGCCCATTGAGTCTGCACCAACCACAATCCCACTCAGGCCCTATCCCCATGCATTTACCCGAGCTTGTCCCCCTGATACTAAGGGGCAATTTAGCATGGCCAATCCACCTATTCTGCACATTTTTGGGACGAAACTGGAGTACCTAGGGGAAACCCACACAGACATAGGTAGAATGTACAAACTCCACGCAGACAGTGACCCAAGCCAAGAATCAAACCCAGGTATGAATCAGCAGTGCTAACCACTGTGCAACCGTGCCACCCTCTAACAGAGGCCTCCCTAAAGAAATTTACAGATAGAATAGCTTTATTCAATAATATTAGCATTTTTCTATATCTTAAAAAGAAAATCTCTTGAATTTTCTCCATGGTGACACAGTGGTTAGTACTGCTACCTCGCAGCGCCAGGGACCAGGTTCAATTCTGGCCTTGGGTGACTGTGTTGAGTTTGCATGTTCTCCCCGTGTCTGTGTGGGTTTCCTCTGGGTGCTCCAGTTTCTTCCCACAGCCCAAAAATGTGCAGGTTAAGTGGACTGACCATGCTTAGTGTCCAAGGATGTGTAGCTTAGGTGGATTAGCCATGGTTAATGTGTGCAGTTACAGAGATAGGGCAAGATACTCTGTTGGAGAGTCGCTGCAGACTTGATGGACTAAATGGTCTCTTCTGCACTGTATGGATTCTATGTTTACTCCAAATTGAAGGGCAGACTTTAGGTACTTTTAGCTTTCCTTTTCCTCACCAAGTGACAATTTCCCATGTGTACCAACGATGAGCATTATCAGGAGATTAAATCATGAGGTTATCATAGCTGAATCTAGAGTTTGCCCTCAGCATCAATAGACGACACTGAGCGGCTATCTGGAATGGAAATTGTGGCTGATAGTGCCTCTGAATAAGAATCAACTATAAAGATCCAGGCTGAAATTGGCTAATTCAGCACCAATTTGGGATCAGCTATGACGCATAGCATTCTGCGTAGTTCCAAATTACAAAGTAAACTAAACAATCAATCCATCAGAGAATGCCATAACTGCACTATTTTCACCACAATGAGAAAAGGCGCAACACAGTTGAGGGTGGCACGATGGCACAGTGGTTAGCACTGCTGCCTCACAGTGCCAGGGACCCAGGTTCGATTCCCAGATTGGGACACTGTCTGTGTGGAGTCTGCACATTCTCCCCATGTTTACATGGGTTTCCTTGATGCTCCACTTTCCTCCCACAGTCCAAAGATATGCAGGTTAGGTGGACTGGCCATGCTAAATTGACCCGTGGTGTCAGAGGAACTAGCTAGGATAAATGCAAGAGGTTATAGGGTCTGAGTGAGATTCTGTTGGTGCAGACTTGATGGGCCAAATGGCCTCCTTCTGCACTGTAGGGATTCTATGAACATCTATGAATAATGTAGCCAAATGCTGCTCGCCTAGTGTTCCCTGCTTCAATGCCTGATGTCTGGGGTAAAATAAAATATGATGCTGGGAACTGAAATTCTTACTTCTTCTAGGGTGGTGTCCGAAATTCCATAACTGGAAATGCCAAGGTCAGACAGTCGGTCATCGATCTCATGGAAAAGTTCTACAAAAGCTCCATCCTTCGCAGCCTCGTAAGGTAACACATACGTCAGTTCATGGCCAATATCTTCAACCAAACGAGCCTTGGGGATGTGCTTCAAGATCAGATTAGAAATGGCAGAAACATCTGGAAAATGAAGAATAAAAGAAATAACTTATTAATTAATGAGTTACTCAATGCCCATGAATAATACTAATCACACTTTTTATAATTATTATTATTGATAATCCCTTAAAGGAATGACTTTAGGAGGCCACATCTCTTTAGGTTAAGTTGATTGGCCATGCTAAATTGCCCCTTAGTGTCAGGGTGATCAGCAGTGTAAATATATGGGGTTACAGGAGGTATAGTGGTCGGTACAGACTCGATGGGCCAAATGACCTCCTTCTGCACTGTAGAGATTCTATGATTCTGAAGGTGTGGTGTGAGGAGGCATAACCAGAAGGAGTGCCATGAAGCTAGGAGGATCAGAGATCACAGCCAACGGAGATATCAGGCAGGCAAGTTACCAGCCCCACTCCGTGAAAACCACTCTACAACCTTAGCTGCACAGCTGAATGAGAAGGTCAGAGTGATACGGTGGCACTGCTGCCTCACAGCACCAGGGACCTGGGTTCAATTCCAGCCTCGGGTCAGTGCCTGTGTGGAGTTTGCACCTTCTCCCCGGGTCTGTGTGAGTTTCCTCCAGATGCTCCAATTTCCTCCCACAGCCCAAAGATGCGCGGGTTAAGTTGATTGACCATGTCAATTTGCCCCCTAGTGTCAGGGGGATTGGGGGGGAAATTCGTGAGGTTATGGGGATAGGGCCTGGGTGGGATTGTTGTTGATGCAGGCTCAAGGGGCTGAATGGCCTCCTTCCGCACTGTAGGGATTCTATGATTCTACTCCATGTCCCCCTCTCTCCCCACTGAGGAAATGTCTAACCTGCATTAAGTATAGTCTCCATCATAGAAATTAAGTAGTATTATAAATACCAAGGAACAGTGCAACAAGCTCTGCATTAGACTGCTCATTCTAAGCAGATCTGCTTAAGTGTTTTTAAACTTTATTTATTAGTGCCACAAGTAGGCTTACATTAACACTGCAATGAAGTTACTGTGAAATTCTCCTAGTTCACCACACCCTGTTTGGGTAGACTGAGGGAGAGTTTAGCACAGCCAATGTACCGAACCTTATTTGTTAGGTTTTGCTTACCTATTGTCATGGTGGTGTCACTTTCTTGATCGCTGCCAAGTCCAGCATCAGAGCTGCTTTGAGAAACACTGTCATCCTGTGAAAGAGGCCAATAGAATGGATATCCATCAGTCCAGTGAGACAGCAACCATCCCACATTCACCACTAGATTATCAAAAAGAGATGGAGGCACTGGAGAGAATGCAAAGAGAAAAGGTTTGCAAGGATAGCAGCAGGATTGCAGGGGTTATACTCATATAGAGATCATATGTATCTCTGAGTATCTATACTCTTGAAATGAGGAGGCTCAGGTTGACTTTTTTTTTTAATTATGAAAGGCTTTGACGGAGTAGACACAGGGAGAACTTTTCTACTTGTTGGAGAGAGCAAAGTCATCAATGTACGACAGTCATCAAAAATCCAACAGAGAATTTAGATGAGACCTGAGCAGTCACTATAGTCCCAGATGATAATAGGCTGCTGTCCTCCTTGAGTGGGGAGAGGGCTAACTGGAGGTGATTTAATCTGAGGATTACCACACCTCAGGTGAGGAGCAAAGTTAAGAAGGCAGGGCATTCACGAATAACCTCAGCTGGTACGGGAATCAAACCTGCACTGTTGGTTCCCTCTACATCACTAACCAGTTGTCCAGCCAACTGAGCTAAACGGAGAGTCATAGAATCATAGACGTTTACAGTGTGGAAACAAGTCTTTCAGCCAACTTGTCCATGCTGCCCCTTTTTTTAGCCAGTAAATTGGTCCCAATTGCCTGCGTTTGGCCCGTATCCCTCTATACCCATCTTTCCCACGTAACTGTCTAAAGTGACTGAGTATCTAGAATATAGAACATGTTACCACTGGGAGTGGCCAAAGTGAACAAGGAGAGATTAGATAAGTATTTGTGGGAAAGAGAGATAGAGAATTATATTGATAGGATTAGATGAGGAAAGATGGAAAGAGGCACGAGTGGAACACCATTGATGATATGGATTGGTTGGGCTGAATAGTTTGTTTTGGCACCCTATAACCTGATAAATTGCTACGTAAGTTATTTACCTTCTTCAAGTATGACATGGTACTGCTGCTGTTTCTGCAGGAGCTGAGAGATGGTTCCAAATCTTTCTTGACCAGGGTGAGATAGTAGCCTGTTCCCAACTGGTTCTTTAGGTACAGTGATGATCCACAACAGCACAGCTTGCCATTGGAAATAATAGCGATCCGATCTCCGAGCATATCTGCCTCATCCATATGATGTGTCGAGAGGATAATGGTCCGACCTGGGAACAAAAGAGGATTTAGGTCTTTCCCCAACACAACCTAATTTAATATTCATTAGCCCCCTGAAATCATCCTGTATCAATCCGCACGTTTGAATATAATGCCTGTAATAAACCATGGATCATCACTCAGTAAGAGTACATTGATTGATTCCAGAGATGAGGAGTCTGTCGTATGAAGAAAGATTGCACAGTTTAGGCCTACGCTCTCCGGAATTTAGAAGAATGAGGGGAGATCAAATTGAGGTATACAAGATGATAAAAGTATGGATAAAGTAGACGTGGAGTGGATGCTTCCTCTTGTGGGACATTCTAGGATGAGAGGTCATAGTCTGAGGATAAGGGATAGCAAATTTAAAACAGAGTTGAGGAGAAGCTACTTCTCCCAAAGGGTTGTGAATCTGTGGAATTCACTACCCCAAAGTCAGGTGGATACTGGGACAGTGAGTAAATTTAAGGAGGGGTTGGTCAGATTTTTAATTGGTAATGGATTGCAGGGTTATGGGGGGGGAAGGCAGGAAAATGGGGATGAGGAGCATATCAGCCATGATCAAATGGCGGAGCAGACTCGATGGACTGAATAGCCTGATTGTGCTCCTGTATCTTACGGTCACCTGTATGTCTTTCAACAAGGGTGCAATATTCCCACAGGATCATCACACACCATTTACCATGACAGTCATCACAAGCAAATAAATGTTATTTAAATCTGATGGCTGGTATTTATAAGCAAGTCCTTAGCACTTTGCTCACAGATCAAGTACATCAACTGGTTTGCCAAATCCTTTGGGTGTGATTTTACCGGCCATTCACGCCACGCTCCCGCTGCAGCGAGGCCGGAGAAAGCCAAATCTCCATTCGCTGCGGCGGGATGGGAAAATCCCGACAGCATGAACGGTTGTAAAATACCAGCCTTTGTTTCAAGTTGTAGTGTGGCTCCCGACTTCACCATTTTTTAGCATTTGGAACCTCCTTTACGTAACCCATCAGCACTGATAAACACGTACTTCAATACTGTGCAAATGTTAAATCGTCCTAACCAAGTCCAATATTGAATTTTCATGAAAAACCGGGAAAACATCCAAAGAATTCAAGTGGGAGGGACTGGATTCATCGTAATTCAGTATTCGGCAACATGCATCAAGAGCTTTAGAAAGATTGAGAGACCTGCACTTGTGCAGAATCTATCATGACCTCTGGACATTGCAAAGTGCATTACAGCTAATGAAGCATATTTGAAGCCACTGTTACAATTGTAGGAGACACACAACCAATTTGTGCACAGCCAGCCCCAATAAACAGCAGTGCCCGGATTTTTGAGTGATGCTGATCGAGGGATAAATATTGCCCAGGACATCAGGGAGAATTTCCCTACTCTTCTTTGGAATAGTGACCTGGGTTCCTTCATGGCCAGCTGAGAGAGTCTCTGTCTATCATCCAACAGTGCAGCACTCCCCTGGTACTGCACCAGAAGAAGATAAAGGCAAAATACTGCAAATGCTGGAATGTGAAAGAAAAACGCTGGAAAATCTCAGCAGGTCTGACTGCCTCCGTGGAGAGAGAATAGAGCCAATGTTTCGAGTCTGGGTGACTCTTCGTCAGAGCTGGATTCCGGTTATTATAACTGGCTGGGTCTACAGTGATTCCCCGCCAGCTTTCAAACAAGGCTAATAGGGGTGGTTCGGTGGCACAGTGGTAGGGGTGGCACAGTGGTTAGCACTGCTGTCTCACAGCTCCAGGGATCTGGTTCAATTCCTGGCTTGGGTCACTATCCGTGTGGAGTTTGCACATTGTCTGCATGTGTTTCCTCTGGGTGCTCCGGTTTCTTCCCACAGTTGAAAGGTGTGCGGGTTCGACTGATTGGCTGTGATAAATCGCCTCTTAGAGTCCCAGAATGTGTAGGTTAGAGAGACTGGCAGGGTAAGTATGTGGGATTTCGAGAATAGGGCCTGGTTGGATTGTGGTGGGTGCAAACTCGATGGGCCGAATGGCCCCCTTCTGCACCGTCAGTGTTCAATGATTCAAAGATTCATCCCAAAATTCAAGTTCCTTCACCATAATAGATCGTCTATATTTTGCAACAGTATTTTGAAGGAGTGTCACGCCACGTACTGTATTCTCAGGCCATGCTGTGATCTTACCTTGTCGATACTTAAGCAGCAGATCCCATATTCCCCGGCGGGAATAAGGGTCAACTCCAGCAGTTGGTTCATCCAAGATGACAACTTTTGAGCCACCAACAAACGCAAGAGCCACTGAAAGTTTGCGCTGCATCCCGCCTTTTAAATAAAACAAAGTTAATCAAACATTAGTCTCCATTTAAAGTTTGAGTGAGAGGAACTTGAAGGCAACAGCCCTGTCATAAATTCCCAAGGTTTACAAGTCAAGAAAGAGTTGGCAAAATCATTGTCCATCCCCATTTGTCCTTGAGTTCAGGTTGATGAACCTCCTTTTTGAATACAACTTAGAGGTTTGCTAGACCATCTCAAAGGGCAGTTAGGAGTCAGCCCCATGGATGTGGGTTTGGAGTCACGTATAGGCCAGAGCAGGTAAGGAAAGCAAAATTCCTTCCCTAAAGGGGAGATGAGATTTTAATTTGGTAGTTTCATGGTCACGATTGCTAAAATGAACTTTTAATTCCAGACTCTGTTAACCAGCCAAATTTAAATTTTCCAATTGCCATGATGGGATTTGAACTTGTCTCTGGATTGTAATCCAAGCTTCAGAATTACTGGTACGGTAACATTACCACAATGCTATCACACCCCTGAACTAAATTCACTGAATTCCACCTTTGTGAGAGATCATCGCTTTCAGAACAAAGAACAAACAACAGTACAGCAAAGGAACAGGCCAATCGGCCCTCTGAACCTGCGCCAATCACGTTTACCTATCTAGATCAACCACTTATATCCCTCTATTCCTTGTTTGTTTATATGCTTATCAAGATAAGTCTTAAATGTGGCTAACTTATCTACTTCAACCACATCACTTGGTAGTGCCTTCCAGGCCCCCACCACCCTCTGTGTAAAGATCTTCCACCACACATCTCCACTGAACCTTTCTCCCTTACCTTGAACTTGTACCCCCTTGTAATTGTCATTTCTGCCCTGGGAAAAAGCTCCCAACTGTTCACCCTAACTATACCCCTCGTAATTTTACAACCTTCCATCAGGTTGCCCCTCAGCCTCCATCTTTCCAGGGAGAACAAACCCAGTTTATTCAATCTCTCCTCATTGCTAATACCCTCCATACCAGGCAACATTCTGGTAATCATCCTGGAAGAGGGGGAAATTGGTTGCAAGAGAAAATGAAGTATTTAAAACAAAGAAAATATAATGTGTTGTAATGCCCAGAACTGCACAATACTAACCACACTGCACGATACTAACCACACTGCACGATTTGGTTCCAAATATAACTGAAGCACTCTGACCACAATGAAAATTAAAAAAAACAATGCGGAAAGACAGTCTGTCTTGTTTCCACTTTGCAAACTGAACTTTAGTAACCTTAGCGAAGGGTACTTGCAGTCAATACAGTGGGTGACTCAGGAACTAATAACTGCGTAGCCACTTGGCAGCAGATCTCAAACACTTAAAAATTGACAGCTGGAATTGAGTCGTCCTGGTTTGCGTTTTGAGGAGGAGATTGCACAAGTGAGGCTGTGAACTGGAACTCCCAGTCAAGCTTTGGCTCTTAGCTGAGCCAGAAGGTGGAGTTACCGATTGGTATCTGGTGTAATATCTTCCCATGACAAGCAGAACAATGCAAATACAAACCTCCCGGGCAATTGAGAAGGAACATACAGCCGTTTGCATTTTCACCACCGCAAGCCAGTAAGGGTAACTAAATGGGGGATTGCTCACAGGGAACTTTTCAAGGATTGCTTTATGCATCAGTCAAATAGGTAGTAAATAGCTCTCTATATACCCTGCCTAACTTCCTTCATTTGAGTGACCACTCGAGTAAACCTTCCATTAACACTTCCAGAAAGCATCTGATAAAATTCCTCACTAAAGGTGACCGATTCAGCTCAACCTTGTGAGAATTCAGAGAATTATACAGAAAATAAGGCACGGAGACAGGCCATTCAGCCCAACTCGTCCATGCCAGTGGTTTCTCTTTAATTCATTCCCGGAATATGCGCATCCCCGGCTAGGCCGACATTTATTGCCCATCCCTATTAGCTCTAGAGGTGGTGGTGATCAACTGCCTTCTTGACAACTGATTAGCTCATTTCCCTGGGCAGTTAAGAATTGATCACATTGCTGTGAATCTGGAGTCATGTATAGGCCAGACCGGGTATGCATGGCAGATTCCACCCTCCCCGGAGAGACATTATGAACCAGGTGAGTTTTATGACAATCCAGTAGATTTGTGGTCATCATTACCAATACTAACTTTTTATTTAATGGATTGAATTTAAGGTCCTTCCAATCTAGTTGCCATGGCGAGATCTGAACCCATCTCTCTACCAATTATCCATGCAGACTGCTTGATTACTCATCTACCAATGCAGCTACCATTCTATCATTTCCCCCATTTCTGCTCCATGTGAAGGGTTAGTAAATCCTGCCAACAGTATTTTAAGGAATATCTTAAAGCGGGAAGATAGGAGTACTTTCTCGTACAGCGAGTGAAGGTGATGGTTTCTTTCAAATAGAAAAGCCAATTAAAGACTTATCCAGTAGAAAGGTGAATGGATCAATTGGATTAGCATTGTTTTGAGTATCTGCGCCCAATACAGGAAGATGACTCACCCGAGAGTTTGTTGGTTGTTTCTTTGCGTTTGTTAGGCAGTCCCACGTCCAAGACCATCTGCTCCACCTCTGCCTTCACCTCTTTCTTTGAAAGTCCCTTCAGCCGCGCGTAAAACCAGACATGTTCCTCGACAGTAAGCCTGAGAAATTTAGAATGGTCTTCGGTTACAAAGGGATCTGACTGACTCAACATTTCATTTGACCTCTGTGAATAAATGAGCCGGGGGGTGGAGGGGAGAATAACAGGACTAGACACTGCTAATGAACCAGAGATCACAATGTGAAATTAGTATAGAGCTTAGCCCAACAAACCCTCATGATGCGTAAGTAACTTTGCTAATTGAGCAACACCAAATAATTAAAGCCATACAAACTCTTCATTTCAGCTGAGGGAAGGAAATGGCAGCCTTGCCCGTGTTACAGTTGCCAGCATACAGCGTTTAGCAGAAGCTGTACAGGAATCATAGAATCTCTATAATGCAGAAGGAGATCATTCAGCCCATTGAGTCTGTACTGACTCTCCAACGGATCATCTTCTCCAGACCCTATCTTCTTAACCCCATGAATTTATCCCACTGGCATGGTGGTTAGCACTACTGCCTCACAGCACCAGGGAGCCGGGTTCAATTCCCGGCTTGGGTCAGAAAATAGGGCACTTCTATATATTTGCCTCTTTATTAGGTTTTCACCTGACAAGGTTGGATTGGCTTCTCATTTCCTTCAACCACCTGGGTCCCCACCTCCATATCGAGAACTGTGTTCCCATTGCTAGGTGTATCACTGTTCTGCCCATTTTACCTCAGGCACACTGACATTAAATTTAAACCCTGATGGCTCCAGTCTTGAAGTGAGGAAAGAAGGTGTTTGAGAGGGAGGGCAAACTCTTGAGGGGTGTAGCTGGTCAGTGGAGATGACGATGGGTGAATAATTTACAAATGACTTGACCATCTCCGAGAAACTGCGAGTAATTTTGGACATGCGGGTGGAGAGGGAACCATACACCAGACACTTGTGGAGGGCTGGCCTCAACTGGCTTCTCTATCACCCCCACCAACTCTCCTGAAAGGTCACACCCTTGTTGTGTTGCATTATCAGAGGTACCCATGCCCGCCCCCCCCACTTAAGTAGTTACCACTTCATTCTGTCAGACATGATAGTTTTAGCCAATTACTCCAATCCAGAGGGAATCACAGACAATCCTAGCCCTGTCTTTATAAGTCTGAGTCACCAGATTATCGTCAGAAGCAGAAATCGTTAGCCCAAGAATGCAGATGCCAGTTGTTACACCCTGTTACCAGCCTACTGAGATCAGCACTGGCGGACAATCAGGCCTGGAAACCTCAGTTCCTGCGTGCTTCAGTGCATGTCCCTTTTGTTTATGGTATTAAAACGTCAACAATTTCAGTAAATTATGGTGTGCTGTGGTTATAGTCTTGTGACTTACACGGGTCACATGTTATTTTCAAACAATACGTGCACATGATGTGCCATTTTTGGGATCTATTGCAAAGCTATCACACAGCACTGTCTCACTTTTACCACAGATTAGTCACCGGCTACTTAGTGGCTTCTGTCAGCATTGTGTTGCAGAGAAATCTCTGGAGCAAAGCATTGACGGCGGGTGAGGTTGGGAGGGGTTCCTGAAAATGATCATGATTTTAGCTAACGTTAGAAGATTAAGGGCAGGATTTTCCAGCCTTGCTCGCCCCGAAAATCTCAGTCAACGGATCTTTCCATGGTCTGCCTCTCACCCACTCTGACTCCCATGCCAGGTGGGGTGGTAAAATTCACCCCAAAGAGGGTGAAATGGAAATGCCTCATAAGTTTTCGGGTATATTCAGTGAGACAAACCACTTCAGAGAGTCTGCACTGACTACAGCACTCATATTATTGATATATATGTATTATAAAATGAGCAATTCTATGATTGAAAAGAAAAGGCTCAGGATTCACTGATGGAACTTCCCACTTGGCACTTACATATCAAAAAGGACATTGTGTTGCGGACACACTCCCAGGCTTTGCCGGATAGAATCCAAGTCAGAACAGATATCTTTTCCCAGAATGTAGGCGGTTCCGGAGGTTGGAGGGAACAGTCCTGTCAAGATTGACCTGTTAAAAAAAAGGTTAACAAATTCTGTAAGACTGCAGCTTGGCATAAAGGAGTCACCTTTCCCAAGATCCCCGATAGCACAGTACCTCTGTCTCACAGCGCCAGGGGCCCAGGTTTGATTCCGGCCTTGGGAGACCGTGTGGAGTTTGGACATTTCCCGCCACCTCTGCATGGGTTTTCCTCCCACACTCCAAAGATGTGCGGGTTAGGTTGATTGGCCATGCTAAATTGCACCTTAATGTCAGGGGGATTAGTGGAATAAATCACCGGAACTCTATCACCCCGCCCGCCACGGAATCGGAGCGTGCGAGGGGCGGACAACGAAATGTCCGTTGACCTCTGGTGGGAAGTAAAATCCCGCCTAATATGTGGGGTGACAGGGACAGGGCCTGGGTGGGATTGTTGTCGGTGCAGGCTCGATGGGCCAAATGGCCTCCTTCTGCACTGTAGGGACTCTATGATTCTTTTATGATATTCTTGTTTTGTTTGCACTTAAGAGATTTGTCGCAAAGGTTTAACAGCGACGAAGAGGCGGCTGGATTTTAAGGGGCACTGCCCACCTCACCCACCCCAAGAAAAGTCAGTTGGGATTTACCCAATGTGAAAGCCAGCTGCCCCGCAGCCATTTAAGCTTGGTGGGGCATTAACCGACTGAGTGAAGGACATCTGCACCACCTGAGGAGGAAGTCCTGCCTTACTAAACTGCCAGCTAATCCAATTGGTCAGCAGCTCTGTTGTCCCAGCAACACCAGATTTGAGAGGTGGCCACAACAGGGTCAGCAGGTAGACCCTGAAGAGAAAGAGGAGATAAAGAACCCAGCACAGAAAGTTGAGAGGCCAGGTTTCAGAAGAGTTGGGGGAAGGTTAAAGGGGAGGGGAGGAGTGAAGTATATGACCTTGGTTGGGAAGGTTGCCTCCAATGGATACAAGGGGCCCATAAGGCAGGCTCCCCCTCCCTTGCCCAACAGCAACTCACCCAGTTAAAACATCCAGGATATCCGACTGGCCCTCTGCTATGGGTACAATAATGATAGGGATGGGACAAGGTTCTTAAATGGTCACCAATTGAGGTCCTCAATAGGCCCAAATAGGGAGGATGGAAAGTGGGTGGGGGAATGTGACAGGACCCTTGGTGCTTCTACCACCCCCATAAAATGTAAGAGTGGTGGGGGTGGCCAGAAGAGCCAAACACTGCATTTTACAAGCCCATCTGCCTTCAAACACATCGGCAGGGGGACATAAAATCCAACCTCAAGCTCCAAAGGAACAAGAATCGGAAGTGACATATAACAGATTGCCAACTTGCTATCCCTCAAAGCACTCAATCAAGATCCGCATCTCTCGAAAGGTTTTTGTGACACATTCTGGTGCCGTACGTAAATGCAAACTTTGATTATACGGAACCCAGTAAGTGCCTGGATCTAACACCGCGTGTCAAGCAACTGGGCAGCTTTCATTCCCCGCACAGTCTCCTTACATAGTGGTGGTCTTGCCAGCTCCATTGTGTCCCAGGAACGAGGTGATCTGCCCCTCGTAAAAGCTCAGACTGAGCCCGTCGACTGCCAGCTTCTTGCCGTTGCGGTAAATCTTGACCAGGTTTTGAATGGAGACGCCAAGTTTCAGGTGACTCGGTTCCTCTTCCACGCAACCTGAAAGGGAGGGGGAAAAAGAGGAAGCTTCAGATCACGCGGAGGCCTCGTGATTGCCCTGAAAGTGTTCCAACCCAATACCCACTGAACAAAGAGCGAAATGCTGGGGTTACGGGAATAAAAGGAGAAATTGCCAGAAGCACAGGGCATGTCAGGCATTTTCTGTGGTGAGAAAAATAGAAGCAGGGATTTTCCGGCCCTTTCTGCTGGTGGGGTCTTCCAGTCTCACTCCAGATGCCCTCCTCCCCAATCTGCCGGCGAGCAACGAAATTGGCTCCGGTGGGTCTGGAAGATCCCATCAGTGGCCAATGGCCATCTGCTCGCCAAGGGCAAGGGTTCTCATGAAAAGACGCAGATTTTGGCCCCCGCAAGGCTGAGCTCAGGGGCAGACGGATGGCTGAAAATCCAGTTGAAATTTTCCACTTTCCCCGCACAGCCAGTTTAGGTATCTGGGAGTAAGGAGCCGGTGACAGGCTCAGGGAGCTGTGACAGGCCTGGTGGCCTGCCCTCCCTGCCTGAATGCAAGGGCAGCCAGAGACCACCCTTCCGAGAGGGCCGTACCCAGTCCCTCACTTCCCCAACCCAACCGCTCCCCTCACCCAAAACTGGTTCAAAAGATTTCAGCACCCGAGAATGGTTTTCTGATGCGTTCTTGGGCGTATCGTTACTTTAATCAAGAACTGACATAAATTCTTGAGGTGAGATTTGTTCCGGAATTTTACCGTCAAGCCTTGTCTGAGCGAGGTTGTAAAATACTGGTCACGGAAACGCTATTTGGCGGCAGCTAAAAATCTATGTGATCTCACAGGTACATCGCTCACTACAAAGAGTACTCTTCAACACTTACTCTGTGAATTTGCATTCTTCGCCGATGGAGGTTGCTTGATGTTCTGAACCACGTCTCCACACCAGTAAGATTTGGTGAAAGGAAAATACCATGGTTTGGGAATGCCATATTGACCTGGATAACAAGAGAATTACAAAAATGTGAATAGTCTGCTGCACCTCTGAAAATCTAACTTCCTTGCTTCACATGGTTTGGTTTGGTGGATTGGCTTGCCCCTTAGTATCAGGGGAACCAGCTGGGGTAAATGCATGGGGCTCTGGTAATAGGGCCTGGGTGGGTTGTTGGCAGACTCGATGGGCCGAATGACCTGTTTCTGCACTGTAAGACTCAATGATATTACACGCTGGTTAAATTTGGAATCGGATTCTCAACTGACCCGCTTCCCAAATCAGTACATGCTGAGCACATGAATACCTACACTAGGGGTGGAATTTCATCGGCACATCTGTCCGAGGTTTGTACAATCCCGCTCAGA
Organism: Carcharhinus amblyrhynchos; assembly: GCF_965287045.1. NCBI lineage: Eukaryota > Metazoa > Chordata > Chondrichthyes > Carcharhiniformes > Carcharhinidae > Carcharhinus > Carcharhinus amblyrhynchos. The sequence continues at coordinate 10,585,759 of NC_137328.1, forward strand.
AATGCCGTTCTCCGAGCCTTGCCCACCCCCCCCTGTAATTGGGGCAGGCGTGCCGGTAAAATTCCAGCCTAAATGTGGCCATCACGAAGCAGAACTTTCCAGATATCCCAATACACAATCAATGTTTCATTCAGAATTCATAGCAGGTTAACAAGTGACAACGGGAACAATCTTGATGAGGAAATGAAAACTGGGAGCAACGTTCAACTTGAATCCGTCACACCCAAGTCAAATCACCCCCCAACACCTCCAGTGAGACCAAATGACTTAGTAAGTAAGTAAGTCTGGGGCAGGAACACTGCATCAACTCCAGTATAACGGCTGGATGTGTGTCAGAAAAATGTTCCATCTACTTGAATCTGGGTTTTCCACAGCCCTCCTCCACAAAGTTCATGGATTGAAAAGTTTGGAGCTGATCTAGTCGGTAAGAAGTCTCACAACACCTGGTTTAAGTCCAACCAGTTTATTTGATAATAATCCCACAAGCTTTCGGAAATGGTGCTCCTTCATCAGAACCTTCCACATACCTGACGAGGGAACACCGTCCTTCCTGTGAGACTAGATCCTGTGAACACACATCCTGTGAAACTAGAGAAGGTCTCTATGTACACATGAAACATTGTTATATTGTACCTCCGCAAGTTCTCATGCTCAGTCTGCACCATTAAGGCAGTGTGGCTAGACACACGTTCTCTCTCTTCTACACTGGATAGAGAGAAACTACATTCCTCTTTCGGGGGAGCTCAGAACAAGGGGACGTAAGAGTAACATGAGAGCCAAACCATTCAGGGATGGTGTCAGGAAGCACTACTTCACAATGGGGATCTCGAACAAGGTTAGTGGGGATTACGGAATGAAGGTGGGCTCAGGATACGGATCAGCCCGAATCTAATGGAAGAGGCCCAAGGGGCTGAATGGCCTATCCCTGTTCTTACTTTCCTTTCGAAGGCAAAACTACAGTGGAATTGGGCAACAATTCACCTCAGAGTGAACGATTCAACCTGGTGAGTAATGCCTCTGGTCTCGCTGCCTTGTTATTCCGCCCAATTGTGAAGAGATCAATGGTTGTCTTGAATTCTCAAAGTGGGCACCACGTAGCCTCATTTTTAATTCGCTCACATTGTGTAGGTGTTGCTGGCAGGGCCAGAATTTATTGCCCCTTGGGTAGGTGATGTGAGCTGCCTTCTTAATATACCACTGAGTGGATTGCTGGCCAACCAGTTTCAGAGGGCGAATAAGAGTCACATCATGGCCAGATTTCCTTCCCTAAAGGGCCATTATTGACCCTGGTGGGGTTTTACTGCGACAGTCCAGTTGTTTCACGGTCACCATTACTGAAACTAGGGGGGTAGTTTTTCCCATGTTGTCCGCCACAGGAATCGTAGCAGGTGGGGGGTGGACCATACAAAGGTCCAAAGACCTCGGGCAGGATTTTCCCGTTTTGGGACGACGTGACTGGAAAATCCCACCCTAACTTTTTGTTTCCAACGTATTTAAGTAATTGAATTTAAATTCCCCAGCTAGCCCAGCAGGATTTGAACTTGTAATATAATATGGATTATTAGCCCAGATCTCTAGATTATGAGTCCAGTTACATTATCACTTCGCCACCATATCCCAAACTTGTTGACAGCCTTGAATATTTTGAAAGTGAGAGGACAACTCTTGAGCAAAATGCTGATGATTGGACAATTTTCCTCTTCAATCCTGCCTGGAGACCAACATTCTTCAAGTGACTGGAATTGATTTTATGCCCAGAATTGGCATTATGAGCAATTAGCCTTCATTTGTTATATTTTGTTGAAAAACTGTCATGCTTTTCGCAGGCGACATGAGCCTTGTCAGTAGTGAATCGATTTAAATAGACTATTTTAACTTTGACTGTTCGCTGTCAAATAAACCCTATTGTCGTAAGTCCTTCCCACCTTCGATTCACTGAGTGGCGTCATTAATCTACAATTTTACAGTGTACAGTAATCTGGGAACGTGCAAATAATCTCGAAACATGTTTTGAGTCCAGATGACCCAGCTTTGACAAAAGGTCAACTGGACTCGAACCGATAGCTCTTATCTTTCCTTACAGATGGTGCCAGACCTGCTGAGATTGTCCAGCATTTTCTCTTTTGGTTTCCAATTACAGCATCCGCAGTAATTTGCTTTTTACCCTGTACTGTCCTATCTTCTATAACTCAATAATTGTAAGGGAGCAAAAAAAAATTGGAGGGATGGAAGTATTCCATGTAACGATACTAACAGATCCATTCATCTCACTTCATCAGTGACTTTGGAAGGATTATCTGTACCTGGGAAAACTGCCTCGATGTACCAGGTGAGGACTCCGTAGAGGAATGTGTCGATCATCATGAGGATGATGGAGGTGGTGATGTTGTACTCATCGCCTTTTGAGGGGCTCGAGAAGAGGTTGTGCCACTGGACGCCAATACCCTGCTCCTCAAACTGGGCAAAGTAGTAGAAGCCAAAACCAAACGCGACTGGGGAAAGCAGACTCTGCAAAAGCAACAAGACGTTGGAACTGGGAGGGGCAACTAGTGTAAGTCAACAGTTGTTATCTGTGCCCGTGGTTGTAGTAATTATTGTTACCTCACGGCAATAAACCTTTGCAAATAGGAACCGCAACGAATCTAAAAGCACAACAATAGTTATCAGGAAGGACATCAATAAACACTCTGAATGTCATTCAAGTCCACTCCAAGGGACTTGCGCTTGAGACTGGCACTGCAGTGCAGTAGCATGGGAGGGTTGCATTGTCAGAGGTGCCATGTCAAGAGCTTGAACTGAGGCCCTGTTTGACTTCACATGTGGACATCGAAGATTCCACTGCCAAAACTTATCCTTCAGCCAACTAAGAAACAGCTTATCTAGTCACTGTCTCTTTGCTTTTTCTGGGAGCTTGTCACGTGCAAATTGGTTGACACGTTACCCAAACGAGAGAATTAATAGCAATTCAAAATGTCCTTAATTGGATGTAAAGCAGTGAGGAACTGTGAAGCGCTGAGGTTGTGAAGACATGACATATATTCAAGTTTTTAGTGACAAGCGTGAATCTTTATACTTTGCTTTCGACACAATGGGCAGGACTTGAGCAAGTTTTAAAAGCGTTTTCCCCCAACACAGAATTGTACACAGTAGTTGCAGAGTCAGATACTGATTGAGCTACTTACAGCAACGATTTTGACCGGATAGGTTATATACTCCTGCCAGGCCATGCAGAGCACGTAAGGGAGGTACAGGGTGAAGTAGATGATCCCTCCACAGGCCGCTGCCAGGTTGGCTTTGGAGAACATGGTGCTGATCAAAAAGCATTGCAAGATGGTCACCACCCCAAAAACAGCGAGGAACGTGAAGATGGCGAAGGGGTTACTGTAAGGCAGGATGTTCCCTTCCTGAAAGAACGAGGGAGAGGAATCATTGTTAAAATTCAATAATGCTTCAAAGCTAACTTTGAGGAGCATTAAGCCAACAAAACCTAAATGAGAACTGTTCAAAAACAGGCGGTGGTGAAACTAAACTTTTTTACTGGGTTGCTGAGATAAGGTCTGAATCTAAACTGCATCACCTCATATATGTTGCGCTCCAACCACAGAGCACAATGATTGCAGGTTTAAAGGACCCATATAAAAACTTAGAAAATAGGAGTGTAAGGAGCCCTTTGGCCCTTTCAGCCTGCCCCTCCCAACCCCCCCATTCACTAGGATCATGGCTAATCATCCAAATCAATAGCCTGATCCCGCCTTTGATCCCCTCCATCTCAAGTGCTGTAAAACAGTTTAGTGCATCCAGAGGTTGTGAATATTTGGACAACAGGGGCAGTTAAAAGTTACGGGCGGGACAGTCAAGAAAGTGGAGTTAAGGCACAATCAGATCAGCCATGACCTTGGTAAATGGCGGAGCAGACTCGATGGGCAGAATGGCCTACTCCGGTTCCAAACTCATATGATCTTGTGTTTTTAATTTCCAGAGTCATAGAGGTTTACAGCATTAAAAACAGGCCCTTTGGCCCAACTTGTCCATACCGCCCTTTTTATCTAACCACTAAGCTAGTCCCAACTGCCTGTGTTTGGTCCATATCCCTCTATACCCATCTTACCCATGTAACGTCTAAATGCTTTTTAAAAGGCAAAAGATTTTTTTTCAGTTACTTTGTACCCTTCCCGCAAAAATCACAGAAGAAACCTTGCCGCAGATTTCGTTTGGACAAAGTGAAATTCCAGGGAACTCTCCCACTCCATCAACTATCTCTTCAGTAGCCCCGTAAACAATAAGTCTTCGGCCTGGGTGAATGTGGATCCAGCCTAGCTACTGAGAAACACCAGGGACATTCAGCCCCACACTCACTTCCAACCACTCTCAAACGTCTACCAACACTAGCAGAATTCCAGAAACTGGGAAAAGGAAGGTTGACGACAACACAGATCCAACTTTATTTGGATAACAATACATGCACTTACCTTCAGAATGACCACCAGCAGGGCTGCACTGATGAGAAGAGGAATTAAACTGCTGATGAACCAGCTGAGCCACAAGGTGCCGCTACTCAACCCCATAATTCTCATGGTCTCCTTGAGCCGTGCTTCTTTCTCATAGACTATCCCTTTAATGATCACAGCGACAGAGTATATCCAGGCCAGGGTGGTGAAGAGGGGCAGTGACTGGCTCAAGACGCGAAGGAACCTAAGGCCAAATGGCAGAAGGAGGACATTTTTGAGGTTTTACTTTTTGAACTCTTCAGACATGGACACAAGTGAGCACAGTTAAACAAAGACTTTAATGCGATCTCCTCGATCAGATGAAAGCAAAGAACATTTCAAACTCTTGGTATGAGAGTCAGATGCAGGGATTTGGAAACAGACAGGGGGAGAACGTGCAGACTCCGCACAGACAGTGACCCAAGCCAGGAATCAAACCCGGGTCCCTGGCACTATGAGGCAACAGTGTTAACCACTGTGCCGCCCAGTTAAGATACGGAAGCACAGGCGATCTGAAGCTCCTTGGGTGTGCCATGCAAGATTCAAAAGGAAGGGAACTAACTCCTCTGTTGAAAGTCGAGAAGTTGATCCTTTGAACTTACAAATCATCCACGTAGCAGGGGTAAGGCATCTGCTGAATATACACGCCGGTTTTCTTTTTGCTCCCTGTCACAGTGCGAATAATTGCGTGTTCTATTATATCCTGGAGGTAAGAGAAACCACCCCAAATGTACCGGAGATCTTCAAATGGGTCGGCACGAGGACCAGGATCCCAGTAGCTGTATGAAAAGCACAAAAAAGAAGGAAAATTTATTTATTCGTGTCCCAAGTAAGGATTACATTAACACTGCAATGGAGTTAATGTGAAATTCCCCTAGTCACCACACTCCGGTGCCTGGTCGGGTCAATGCATCTTTCAGACGGTCAGAGGAGGAAACCTACGCAGGCACGAGGAGATTGTGCAAATTCCACACAGACAGTGACCCAAGCCGGGAATCGAACCCAGGTCCCTAGTGCTGTGAAGCAGCAGTGCTAACCACTGTGCCCCCCAAATAAGCATCACTCTCAGCGACAGAAACTTTGATGAAACAGTGAGCAAAGTCCTCAACGTGTTTCCCTCCATATGTAAAGCTCCATGGCTTTTAAAGTCATGCCACTGTGATTGTCTTACCCATCCATGATCTTGTTTGTCCTCTCCACATTGTCTATATCCATCCGAATCTTGTACTTGACGTGCTCTGATGGCTTTGTACTCTTCGAGTCAGATCCCAGGAAGACAATTCCAGCCCAGAATTTCCTTTCATCCAGCAGTTCCATGGACTTGTTTATTAGCTTCTCCTCCGTGGGTACGGCCTCCAGTTTGTCCCACTTTATGCACTGGGAACACAGAGAGAGAAGTTACAGTTAACATCCGGTCAAGCACCATCACCCAAGCTTATCCAGCTCACCATAGAGTCATCACAACAAAGAGATAAGCCACTGAGTCGGCACAGTGGTAGAGCGGCTAGTACTGCTGCCTCACAGCGCCTGGGACCTGGGTTCAATTCTGGCTTGGTCACTGTCTCTGTGAAGATTGCATGTTGTCTGCGTGGGTTTCCTCCGGGTGCTCCAGTTTCCTCCCACAGTCCAAAGATGTGCAGGTTAGATGGATTGACCATGTTAAATTGACCCTTAGTGTCAGGGAGTTTAGCAGGGTAAATGTTTGAGATTATGGGGGATAGGGCCTGGTAGGGATTGTGGTCGGTGCAGACTCAATGGGCCGAATGGCCTCCTTCTGCACGATAGGATTCTATGCATATCTAGAATTTCCCAGTTGGATTGATTAGTGATGATTTTATAACAATGGGTGGTTTTGTCCAGAAGGATCTACCCTCTCAAACCCTTCCATAAACTTAGAGAAATCTATTAGGTCATGAGTCAGCCCTTCGCAGAGAAAAGGAAGCTAGCCTGTTCAGTTTTTCCTGATGGGGAAAGTCCTGCTGTTCTGGTGCCATTCTTAAAGGTCCTACAATGGCTGGGAGACGAACACCGGCCTTCTGTGTGGCAGGTAAAAACTCTACCCCCAAGCAACCAACACTGCCAGGGACCCGGGTTTGATTCCCAGCTCGGGTCACTGTCTGTGCGGAGTCCGCACATTCTCCCCATGTCTGCAAACCTACCCATGGAGGCTGCAAGACAAATTTTGATCAGGTGGGGCAAATTGGTTGGAATGACCAAGCTAAAGACAGTTAAGACTGACCTCCATAGCGAGTGATATTGTGTGAATTGCCTGCTCGGTCTCATTGTAAGCCTCCCTCCAGGTGTATGTTGACCTGTTTGGGTGATGGGCCTCCTCCGGGTATTTAGCGAGGAAGTTGGAGAGGTCAGCAGCCGTCCACGAGGTTCCAGCTAACTTCGAGTCGACGTACTTGGCAGTGACGTGCTTCTTCAATAGACTCTGCGGAGATTAGAAGTGAAAGCAAAAACATTTGATGTCAGTACAGTATTCAGTGGTGGTGAGGCCTGTCCGTGCTCCCTCGCAGTGGCAAGATCAGGTCTGAAGTCAACTAAAATGAGAGAAGAACACAACTGAATCTAGTTACATCAGAGGCAATTTTTTTTCTATCTCTGATAATTCCCCCTTATCTCTTCCCTCCCAAATGCAGCAATCATTGTGCCTCCTGGAAAGAGCAAGTTATTCGTCACACTGTCTATCTGGAATTGTTTCCTTTTGACTTATTTATCCAATGTCATTTTGAAAGTTACGATTGAATCTGCTTCCGCTGTCCTTTCAGGCAGTGGACTCCTGATCCTGACAATTTTTAAAGTTTATTTGTTAGTGTCACAAGTTGGCTTACATTAACACCACAATGAAGTTACTGTGAAAATCCCGCCACCCAGTTGCCGCACTCTGGCACCTGTTCGGGTACACTGAGGGAGAATTTAGCACAGCCAATGCACGTAACCAGCACGTCTTTCGGGCAGTGGGAGGAAACCCACGCAGACATGGGGAGAATGTGCGGACTCCACGCAGACAGTGACCCGAGCCGGGAATCGAACCTGGGTCCCTTGCACTGTGAGGCAGCAGTGTGCCGCTGCGTTAAAAAAAATTCTTCTCATCTCTTCTCTTGCATGTTTCCTCTGAAACTTTTGCCATTGATTTGAAGTGACTGATAATATTTCAACTCCTGGGACTGCTTCTGGACTACAGGAGGAATCACAATCATGCCTGAAGCCTCTGCAAGTGCTCATTCCAGCATTTCCTGAGTGTACTTTGCCAGCAATACATTTAAGACAGACAGCTTAGCCTAGCCCCACAGTTCTGGAGAAGATCAGTTAACTCAATCCAACTTGAAAAATTGGGCGTTTTAGAATCATGCATTTGCCTACTAGGTCTTGGGGCAAACTCATCTCAAATCTGCTGAGAGTAGTCAAAGGAAAAGGTCAAAATATAGGCTATTAATAGGCCATGGAACCAAAGTGGGTAACAGGAGTTAAGGAATGAGCTAACCGAATATTGGTTCCTCTCCTGAAACATTTCTAAAAGCAACAAGACTTGGGCCAAATACTGCTTGAGCACATATGGCCAATCAGAAGTGTCAACCAACTAAGTAGGAAAGCTTCTGGGTAGATTTAATTGTACTGCTGCCAATGCAGTCCTCATGGTTTTTCATTCATTGCACAGTTGCTGCATTCTCCACCAGGGGACAATGCAGTTCACATAAAGTCATTCGTAGACAACTGAAGCACAAAGTATGAACGGACCTTGCCAAAGTTCTCTGCCAATTAGACAGTCGATTACACCACTCTCATGTTCCCTGCACGCAACCCATACTTAATGTACACAGTTGCTTAATTACAAAGAGTGGGCATAGCGAGTACACAAACTCAGATCGCTGCCAGTAAGATGTTCATTTTTTATTCCACTGGGAAAGATACTTGTCTCGATGAGACCAGACTCATTCTTCTATCTGCAAAGGAATAAAACTTGGGATGGGTTCGCTGTGAACCTCAGGCTCATGATTTCCAAATCAAATGCGCACAACAAATTCCCAAATCCTTGCCTTGCAAGGGGAGTCAAGAAATGTTGAAACTGGCACTTAATATGAGAAAAACAAACTCCTGCGAATAATTAAAATAAACCATGATTGTTAGCTTATGAAAGCATTATAATACAAAATAAATAGATGTTAGTGTGCATTTGGCTGGCTTACATTGGCTAGCTTTTGGGAGCAAAGTGAGAGGTTGAGAGGCAGTAGGAGGAGGTACACATTTAGGCTTTCACATACTTGAATCAGAGGACAACACTGGAAATAGAGTAGGGCAGTGGGGTCAGTTTTGGATTGCTTTAGCAAAGAGTTTACACAAAGACAATGAGCCTAATTCCTTCTGTGTTGCACACTTGGGAGTGTACACCTGGGGGCGGCACAATGGTTAGCGTTGCTGCCTCACAGTGACACCGCAAACTGCTGGCTCCAAGTGGAGAGGATCTCCAAGAAGATCGGGCATATCGACTCAGACGTCAAGTTTCTACAAAGATGCACGCTCAGAAAGCTAGTGGCTTGTGTTACCAAATAAATCTGTTGGACTTTAACCTGGTGTTGTGAGACTTCTTAGTGTGTTTATCCCAGTCCAACGCTGGCATCTCCACATCATGGCCTCACACTGCCAGGTACCCGGGTTCGATTTCTGGCTTGGGTCACTGTCTGCGTGGAGTTTGCATGTTCTCCCAGTTGTGACCAGAACACCTGGAGGAAACCCATGCAGATACGGGGAGAACGTGCATACTCCACACAGTCACCAAAGGCCAGAACTGAACCCGGGTCCCTGGTATTGTGAGGCAGCAGTGCTAACCACTGTGCCACCATGCTGCCCTGATAGTGAAGAGTGCAACACCTCATATTATAGAATCATAAAACATTCTTCATAGGAGGATCTTGGTGACTGTGGAGAGAGGGCAGAATTGGACTCTAAGATAAAGACAAAAAAACTGCGCATGCTGGAATCTGAAACAAAAACAGAAAATGCTGGAAAATCTCAGCAAGTCTGAGAGTATCCATGGAGAGAGAATCGAGTGAACATTTCGAATCCAGATGACCCTTCACCAGAGTTTTGTTCTGACACCCCCCACAATTAAATAACCATCTGCTGAACAGGTACCCAAAATGGAGGGAAAAAAACTGTCAATCACAAAATGGTCAATTTTTTTCGGTATTCTTTCACGGGATATGAATGTCGCTGGCTGGACCCAGCATTTATTGGCCATTCCTAATTGTCCTTGAGAAGGTAGCATTGAGCTGCCTTCCTGAACTGCTGCAGTCCATGTGGTGTAGGTACACCCACAGTGCTGTTAGGGAGGGAGTTCCAGGATTTTGACCCAGCGACAGTGTAGAAACAGAGATATATATATTTCAGGATGGTGCCTGGCTTGGAAGGGAGCTTGCAGGTGGTAATCTACGTGCTGCCCTGGTTCTTCTAGGTGAAAAGAGTTTATGGGTTCGGAAGGTGCTGGCAGAGACGCCTTAGTGAACTGCACTGTGCATCGTGCAGATGGTACACACTGCTGTCACAGTTGGTAGTGGAGGGAGTGAATGTTTAAGGTAGTGGAATGGGGTGCCTGCCAAGCAGGTTATTTTGTCTTAGATGGTGTTGAGCTTCTTGAGTGTTGTTGGAGGTGCATTCACCCAGGCATTCTGTTTAAAAGGTGTCAGTGAAGTGCAGAGACAAGCAATTTAGACGATGGTTTTGTCTTGTTTGCGGCACACAGATCGTGCTAATTCATTTCAGAATTAATCAATAATGTAGGGTGACACAGTGGTTGGCACTGCTGTCTCACAGAGCCAGGGACCCAGGCTCAATTCCCAGCTTGGGTCACTGTCTGTGTGGAGTTTGCACATTCTCCTCATGTCTGCGTGGGTTTCCTTTGGGTGCTTCGATTTCCTTCCATGGTCCAAAATGTGCAGGTTAGGTGGATTGGCCGTGCTACATTGTCCCTTGGCGTCAGGGGGATTAGCTAGGGTAAACGTGTTGGGTTAAGGAGATAGAGCCTGGGTGGTGATTGTGGTTGATGGAGACTTGATGGGCCGAATGGCCTCCTTCTGCACTGCAGGGATTCTATGTGAGACAGAATGATGACACAGAGGGACTAAGAGTGTACCCAGCCGCTAATGTCTACTTACTCGAATCAGATCCATTGCTTGACCTCTTTCCATAAATTCCCAGATCTTTGGTCCAATCTCTGCCCACATCTCTCCAGCCTCTCTGAAGACACTTAACTCTTGAAAGGTCTTGTTCACCTGAAATAAAGCAGGCCAGCCTTGAGATAGAAGTTGAGCAGGCGAATCGGTTGTAAGTTGGGTGGATCGATTTTGTTGTAATTATACACGCAATGCTCACCCAGGAAAGGCCGAACGCTGAGTAAAATAAAAAGCTGACCAACAGATTGTTTCCCTGATTGTACAAAAATGGCAGGTCAAAAGACTTAGGGCGCGACCTTACCGGCCGTTCACGCCACGATCCTGCTGCAGCAAGGTCAGAGGATTTTCCATTCACTACGGCGGGATGGGAAAATCCCACCAGCATGAACGGTGGTGAGATTCCGGCCTTAGCATTCTTCATGACTTTCAAACTTCTCAACCACTTATAGCCAATGAAGTACTTGTTGAAATGTGGTCTCTTTTGTAACGTAGGGAACACAGCAACTGAATTGCACGCTGTAAATTCCCACAAACAACAATCTGTTCATGGAATAGGTCATTTGTTTATCGTAATGCTGATTGAGGGATCTGGCCAGGAACCGGGAAGAACTCCCCTACTCTCCTCCAATGGATGGCACGGTGGCACAGTGGTTAGCACTGCTGTCTCACAGTGACAGGAACCCAGGTTCAATTCCGGCCTTGGATCACTGTCTGTGTGGAGTTTGCACTTTCTCCCCGTGTCTGCGTGGGTTTCCTCCCACAGTCCAAGGAGTTACGTTGATTGACCTAAATTAACTCTACTGTTAGGGGAATTAACAGGTTAAATATGTGGGGTTACGGGAAAAAGGCCTGTGGTTGGTGCAGACTCGATGGGTCCAACGGCCTCCTTCTGTACTGTAGGGATTCTATGAAAATAGTATCTGGGATCTTTCACATCCATCCAAACCGGATGGGGCCAACTCCAATCCCACATTTATGGCTGACTCTTAGAGCTCCCAGTGAACTTAGGGGCATTGCCTGCTTTCCAATGAAGACAACCAAGGGTAATAATTAATTTGAAAGGCATAGAATAGCTGGGGAGGGACTTAGTAACACTGCTGAGAGCAAAGGAGGTCATATCAAATTGATGGCTGACGCCCCTTCTCATCCAAGCTAGGGGGAGCAGTAATTCGGAGTCACTGGGTGAACCATCACTCTCAATTGCAAGGTCCAGCTGAGTTTGATCAGAGCCATCAAGACAGGCCATGCCCTCTACTTATGAGAAGATATGTGGTGCAAAGGAAGTAAATGGGATGGGGCAGTGGATGGAAGTGGTGTAGATAGGGAAAAAGGAGGAATGTGTTCCCGGTTACCTTGGCCTGCCGACAAGGAAAGCTCACCTCTTTAACGATTCTCCGGGTCACAGGGGTATCAGGAGTGTACAGAACTTTGCCGACTAGCAGTGGTTTCATGGCTCTCCAGATCATCTTAGAAATGGGGTTGGATTCCAAATTCCTCATCAGATCGTTGCAATATGGTGCTTGAAAGAGAAGCAAATATTTTACATCAAAAAATCCACGAACTAAGTATTTTTTTTTTCCTTGCTGAAAACATATGAGGGAAATAGGAAGAAAACATTGATAATAATCCCTGCGTTTGCCTAACGCCTCCATGACCCATGACCTCAGTAATGTGAGAATGGCAAAGAGTGCACCAATTTATGCAGCCAAAGAGAACATAAGAACATAAGAACATAAGAAATAGGAGCAGGAGTAGGCCATCTAGCCCTTCGAGCCTGCCCCGCCATTCAATAAGATCATTGGCATGTGATTGGCCAAGGTATTTTGCCATGGAGAATGCATCAGGGAACTATTGCCCCCACACTTTTGTGGAAAAATTGTTGCTCCCTTTGAAATTTCACACTTTAGTCTACGTCCCAATGATTGCAAGACAAATGGTTTTGATAACAGGTCCAATTTTCCAGCAATATAGGCAGCATGGAGGCACAATGGTTAGCACTGCTGCCTCACAGTGCAAGGGACCCAGGTTCAATTCAGGCTAGGGTCACTATCTGGGTGGAGTTTGCACATTCTCCCCATGTCTGTGTGGGTTTCGTCTGAGTGCTCCAGTTTCCAAAAAACATGCTGGTTGGGCGCATTGTCCATGCTAAATTTTCCCTCAGTGTACCCAAACAGGTGCTAGAATATGGCGGCTAGGGGATTTTTATGGTAACTTCACCGCAAGTATTAACTGCAGCACAGTGCACGGCATGGTATCACAGTGGTTAGCACTGCTGCTTCACAGCTCTAGGGTCCTGGGTTCGATTCCTGGCTTGGGTCACTGTCTGTGTGGAGTTTGCACATTCTCCTCATGTCTGCGTGGGTTTCCTCCGGGTGCTCCGGTTTCCTCCCACAGTCCAAAGAAATTGCTAAGAAATTGCCCCTTGGGGTCCAGGGATGTTTAGGTTAAAGGGATTAGTGGGCATAATATGTAGGGATATGGGGGTAGGGCCTGGGTGGGATTGTGTTCAGTGCAGACTCGAAGGGCCTCTTTCTGCACTGTAGGGTTCTATGTTCTATGTAAGCCTACGTGTGGCAGTAATAAATAAACTTTCTAAGACTTTTGCATCCAAATCCAGTCTGTGACATTGGTCACCATTAGTAAAAGTACACAGTTTAATGTGCACAATGACAGCCAAGTGCGAACACTCACTTGTTGAATTGTCGTAGTGTGCGGCCTCCTCGTCCGTGCCGTTTTTACCCAGAAGGTACTTGTAATTGTTGTCCTCGTACCAATTCAGGGATTTGATTTTTAAGCCCCCGCCTTCAGGGTGACCGCACACGATCCTTGACACGGCCTGGTAGAACTCCTGTGGTGATCCAGTCATGTTGTCGTTGGATAGCAGCATCACCTCGCGTCTCATGTCACTCCAACTCTTCACTTCTGTCAACTGGGGGATCAGAAAAACAACGTGTGTTACTACCCAGGTGCTTCTCTGGTACCTAGCTCTGAACTGGAGAACAACAAATGGTCTTGTTTTTCTGTAAACAAGACTATTTTCAATCATAGAATACCTACAGTGCAGAAATCAACACCAACCACAATCCCACCCAGGCCCTGTTCCTATATCCCCACACATTTACCTGTTAATCCCCCTGACACTAGGGTCAATTTATCATGGTCAGTCAACCAAAAACTAGAGGACATGGGTTAAGGGTGAAGGGGGAAAAGTTAAAAGGGAATATTAGGGGGTGTGGAATGAGCTGCCAGATGAAGTGGCAAATGTGGGCTCACTTCTAACATTTAAGAAAAACTTGGACAGGTACATGGATGAGAGGGGTGTGGAAGGATATGGTTCAGGTGCAGGTCAGTGGGACTAGGCAGAAAAATGGTTCGGCACAGCCAAGAAGGGCCAAAAGGCCTGTTTCGGTGCTGTAATGTTCTATGGTTCTAACCCCGTGCATCTTTGGACTGTGGGAGGAAACCAGAGCACCCGGAGGAAACCCACGTAGACACGGGAAGAATGTGCAAACTGCACACACAGACGGTGACCCAAGGCTGGAATTGAACCTGGATCCCTGGCGCTGTGATGCAGCAGTGCTAATCACTGAATGGCCTCTTCTGCACTGTAGGGACTCTATATCTATGTAGCCAGGCACAGGCACAGCTTAGCAGAAACATTGCTTGAGACACTAGCATACTAGTTCCTTGTGAGCATGTCTGACACATGCTGCACCTTTGTATTACTTTAATTATTGTCATTTACATGTATCCTGGCAGCCATCGGCTGCCTGGTTGTGTATAAATGCATCTGTGCTGGAGTTTAAGAACCTCCCCTACTGGTCTTTTTATGAATGGGAGATTTGTTGGAATGGTAGATAAATAACGAAACAAAGGTCGGAATTTTACCGTCCCACCCATCATGAAAATTGACAGGGGTTAGGGACACACAATGCAAAGGTCCGTTGACCTTGGGTAGGGTTTTATGGTTTCAGGATGAGCAAGCCCATAAAATCCCACACAAAATGTTTACATTTCGGAGGATTGTGGTATGGGGATGCGTTGATGACACAGCACTTGGGATCAAAGTTAATGGAGAGGAAGCAGGATTAGGCTATTAAGTTGGATGATCAGCCATGATCGTGATGAACGGCAGAGAAGGCTCGAAGGGCCAAATGGCCTCCTCCTGCTCCTATCTTCCATGTTTCTATATCAAACAGGTTTTCCTCTCTGCCACAGGCATAGAATGTTGGGTTGCTCGCTTCTATCGCAAAATAACATTTCTCTCTTAACACAGCAAAACTTGGAGGCAATAACTGAACCACTCCACAAGATGGGGTGGTCAGGTGCTAGTTCATTACAAAAACAGGACGAGGGGACCTCTCGCTGTAACACTCTCTCTGGCCCCGATATTTACGGAACGAGGCAAGGAGGCTGCAGGTGAGTTCCAAAATGGCCGGAGAAGTAGGCAAGATCGGGGCATGAGGGAGGTCGTGAGTCAGGAGCTCATTATCATTTTGTAGGCCCGCGTCACACATGGTGTCTGGTCACCTAGCCTGCAGGCAAGAGGGAACACCCGTGGCAGGAGACTGAAAATAATGATTGCCCAGGGTGGAGTAGGCTAGTGAATGAGTGGGACGCAGATTCAAAGCCATTGTCGAAAGAAGCAATGGTGACACAAGGAAAAGCAGCGAGTCCAAAGATGTGCAGGTTAGGTTGATTGACCGTGCTAAATTGCCCCTTAGTGTCAGGGGGATTTGTAGGATAAATACAAAGGGTTGCGGGAATAGGATCTGGATGGGATTGTAGTTGGTGCAGACTCAATGGAATAAATGCACTGTAGGGATCAGCGCATCCCATCACCACAATCCTCTGGAACGTAAACATTTTGGGTGGGATTTTACGGACTTGCTCGTCCCCAAACCATAAAATCCTGCCCGAGATCAATGGACCTTTCCATTGTCTGCCTCTCACCCGTTGAGATCTGGAATACATTGGCCGTAAGTGTGGTGGAGGCAGGTACAAACGAGGCACTCAAAAGGGAATTGGACTATTATTTGGAAAGGAAGGAGATGCAGGGCTATGGGGGGGAAGGCAGGGGAATGGCACCAGCTGCACTGCTTAATCGAGAGCCTGCACAGACACAATGGGCTGAATGGCCTCCCTCGGAGCTGTAATAATTCTGTCATTCTGTAAACCTTCAGCAAATAGAAGAACACAATAGGCTCTCGTATTCCATTGCAGGTGCATTTATACAGAGCCAAGCAACTGGCTGACTCTCAGGATATATGAAAGACAGGCAACTGCGAATTGAGCACAATATTAAAGTTGTCTTCAACATCAGCAAACTGCAGTTCAACTCAAGAGGGATTTTCCCAAAAGCACGTAGTGTTGGCTCAGGCAGGAACAGCAGTGTGAAACTCGCAGGCTGCATGGCCAGCTTTTCTCGGCCAGTTGAACAACTCCGTGCATTTTAAACGAGGAAACAAGATCCACGCCGTCAGCTGGGAGGAACCAGGAATCCCGAGGTTGGGCTGCTCATCTTGAATAAATGCCCCCCTTCCATCAAGGGAATTGGGACCCTCCACTGCCACACCAGGCATTGGGGCACCTCCCCAACAATGCCAACATCAGGCTCTCCCTCCCCACTCGGAGGCATCAGAGCTTTCCCCTTTCCACCCTCATTCTCAGAGGGATGAGGGCCCTATTGCTTCTCCCCTCCCACCCTACTGCTCACAGGCATTGGGGCTCTCCCCTCTTCCCCACCCCTCGCCCATAGCACACATCAGGGAACTCCCCTCCAATGGGGCTCCCCAAAACTCCCACCACTGGCACTGCCAAGTGGCACTTCCAGGGTATCAAGGCAATGTCCCCCACCACTCAAGGGGCCATACTTCACCTTCATGCTCCCTGCATGGTCTCCATGACTGGTTTCTGCATTTGAAAACCAGTGGTGATTTGCATTGGCGTGATGTGACACTGACTGGGTGGGAGGATAAGGCTTGGTGGGCCATTACAGCGTCAAGGTCAGTAATATATGTTAATTTATTAAAATTCATGGAAATGTTCACAACACCAGCGGGGAGGGGGGCACGGGGGAGATCACAAACCAAGAGTCTCGCTGACGCAAATCCTGTTTTGGCAATCTTGCGAGATTTAGCGACCATTTGCGTCCACGTCGAACATGCCTGCTGGGTAGCAGTCTGTGTTTTCTGGAGATCGGAAAGGACCCAGCGGGTCCAACAGCAAGTGTGGGTTGCAAAGCAGAGTTAATGCTTTAGCTATTCAAGCCGAAAGCATAACGCTGCTTCTCATCCCCGCAGATGCTGGCAGGCCAGCTGAGTCTTTTCCAGCATTTCTCACGGAATCATACACTGCAGAAGGAGGCCATTCAGTCCATCGAGTCTGCACCGACTTTCTGACAGAGCATCCCTGCCAGGCCCTATCCCCAAAACCCCATGTGTTCATCCTGCTGATCCACCTAGCCTACAAATCTTGGGACACTAAGGAGCAGTTTAGCATGGCCAATCCACCTAACCTGCACATCTTGGGACATTAAGGAGTAATTTAGCATGGCAAATCCACCTAACCTGCTCATCTTGGGACACTAAGGGGCAATTTAGCATGGCCAGTCCCCCTAACCTACACATCTCGGGGCACTAAGAGGCAATTTAGCATGGCCAATCCACCTAATCTGCACATCTCGGGGCACTAAGAGGCAATTTAGCATGGCCAATCCACCTAATCTGCACATTTTGGGACACTGAGGGGCAATTTAGCATGGCCAGTCCCCCTAACCTACACATCTCGGGGCACTAAGAGGCAATTTAGCATGGCCAATCCACCTAACCTGCACATTTTGGGACACTGAGGGGCAATTTAGCATGGCCAATCCACCCAATCTGCACCTCATGGGACACTGAGGGGCAATTTAGCATGGAAGACCCATCTAATTTACACATCATGGGACACTGAGGGGCAACTTAGCATGACCAATCTACCTAACCTACACAACTTGGGACACTAAGGTGCAATTTAGCATGGCCAATCCACCTAAGCTGCACACCTTGGGACACTGAGGGGCAACTTAGCATGGCCAATCCACCTAACCTGCACATTTTGGGACAGTGGGAGAAAACTGGAGCACCCGGAGGAAAGCCACAGAGCCACGGGGAGAACGTGGAAACTCCACGCAAGAAGACAGTCACCCGAGGCCGGAATGGAACCCGGGTCACCGACGCTGTGAGGCAGGAGTGCTAACCACAGTGCCACCTTGCCTCTCGAACAGTTTTGGTCAGCAGGGAGTCCATGCCTCTGCGCTCATGAAGACAAGAAGTGTAGTTATCTGGTCTATTTGGCTGCAGTCCAAGCCAAATGCAAGTTTTCCGTAGCCGGGTGTACTGGAATGATTTGGCCACGTCAGCAAGTTGACTATCACATGATTCCAATTATATCTGACAGACAAAGGCAGGCCTGAGTGCTGTAACAGTAAAAGTTCTGAAACCTGACACTGTTTACATGTGAGCCTATTTCTGCACTGCAAGACCGAAGCAAAGCCTATACCTTTTTTTTTTAACAAAAGCATATATCACAATCCTGCTGCAAGTGGTGAGAACTGAGACTGCAAACAGTGTAGCGTGCATGTTCTTAATGGGCTGCTCTGACTCAAACCGGAAAAGAGGATGTTAGACCACACTGCGAAACATGAAACCACCACTAAACTCGGGTGGCCCGAGTCTCTCACAAAGAACGGGGTTACTACAGTTCATTTGACAAAGGACTCCTCCGCGGCTCGTTTGTGCATTTAGTAATCTCGCGTCCCAGGGAAGGGAGCTCCTTGAACGGTTGCCACTATTCATATTGCAGAGGATCGCACAAAGGATAACTGCAGATGTGACCGAATGTAGCCTTCTGTATAACACGAGGCCGGCATATCAGAGTACACACAAAGAAACTACAGACCCACAGTATCGTTGCCTGCTCTTCATTCCCCTCTGAAGTGTCCTACCAAGTCACCCAAGGGTAACTCAAGGGTTATTAAGGAGCTTTCAACAAATGCCCTCCTGAGTAGTGACACCGTGAAAGGCTTTGATTGGTAGATGTAGAATTTGTACAGTGCAAAGGAGGCCATTTGGCCCATCAGGTCTGCACCAACCCTCTGAAAGAGCATTTTGCCCAGGCCCACCCCATGCCCTAGCCCCGTAGCCCACGCCTCGACCCCGATATAAAGAGAGAGGAGGTAGGTTCAAAACTGAGATGAGGAGCAACGACTTCTCTCAGAAGGCTGTGAATCTGCCCCAGAGTGCAGTGGAGACAGAATCAATCAATAGATTCAAGAAAGAGACAGACGTGTTTCTGATGAGAAGTGGAATAAAGGGTGATGGGGACCTTGGGTCAATGTCTGTGTGGACTTTGCACATTCTCCCCGTGTCTGTGTGGGTTTCCTCCAGGTGCTCTGGTTTCCTCTCACAGTCCAAACAAGTGTGGGTTACAATGGATTGGCCATGCTAAATTGCCCCTTAGTGTTCAAAGATGTGCAGCTTAGGTGGATTAGAAACATAGAAATTTGAAACAGGAGTAAGCAATTCAGGCCTTCGAGGCAGGAAATTGGAGTTGAGACCAGGATAAAATCAGCCATGATCGTGATAAATGGTGGAGCTGGCTCAAAGGCCTGAATTGCCTACTCTTTCTATGTCCCTAATCCACCTAACCGGAACATCTTTGGAACTAAAGGGCAATTTACCATGACCAATCCATCTAACCCACATATATTTGGACTGTGGGAGGAAACTGGAGCACCCAGAGGAAACCCACAAAGACACGGGGAGAACATGCAAACACCCCACAGACAGTGACCCAAGGCTGGAACCAAACCCGGGCCCTGGTGCTAACAGCAGCCGTGCTAACCACCGTGCAGTTGCAAAGATGTTTCCACTTGAGGAGGGAGACGAACACTAGGTGCAAGTTACTTACTAATAAATCCAATAGGGAATTCAGGAGGAACCTATTATCTCAGAGAATACTGCAAATGCGAAACTCAGTAAACTACACGAGTGTGAGAGGTATCCAGATAAACACGAGGGAGAAAAGATTAGGCTGAAAGGCTTAGAGAAAGAGAGCTGTGATAAGATTGTGAAAAACTCATGTGATAACAAACATTGGCATGGACCAGGTGGACTGAATGGCCTGATTCTCTGCTTTACACTCAGGGAAATTCAATGTGTGGCAAATCCAAGTCTGCAAATCAAGATACAAGTTAACACCAGCTATGTTACAGCTATTTACCCCCATTTGTACATGGTAATCAGAGCTCCATTTTGTGCCTTTAAGTCTGCATTAAAGCAGTCTTTCTGGCAGTGTTGATTTTATCACAAGTCTATTTGTGTTTCTCCTTCACAAAGCAAATCATTATTTTCAGCACCGACATACAAACAAACTCTAATCACGCTGGCCTGGCAGGCCCACTCAGTTTTTGAGCTCTCACGTGTACACTTTAAGGGTGTAATTGAAGAGGGTCTCTGTGTTTACTGAGTTAACTGATCTCCAGTGTAGAGAACAGCAACACTACCAGAAAAAAGTTTGGCAAAAGCAAAAAACCAACCCCATCACGCTCCTGACAGCTAGATAGAATCACAGACTCCCTACCGTGCTGGAGGAGGCCATTTGGCCCATCAAGTCTGCACCGACCACAATCCCACCCAGGCCCTATCCCTGTAATCCCACATACTTGCCTTGTTAATCCCCTGACATTAGGGTCAATTTAGCATGGCCAATCAACCTAACCCGCACATCTTTAGACTGTAAGTGGAAACTGAAGCACCCGGAGGAAACCCACGCAGACATGGGGAGAATGTGCAAACTCCACACAGACAGTGATCCGAGGCCAGAATTGAACCTTGGCGCTGTGAGCCAGCAGTGATAACCACTGTGCCACCGTGCCATCACTATATGAATCATAGAATCATATGGTGCAGAAGAGGTCCTTCAGCCCATCGAGTCTTCAACGGTACGTGAGATGCACCTGATCCCATTCACCAGCACTTGGAGCCTGCAATTTTGTGCTCTGTGTCACTAGGCAAGAGAACTTTTGGCTGAGCCTTGGCAGGCACATGCAAGCTCCTTTTTCACCCCTGGATCTTTCCTGTTATAAACTAAACTGACAGGAATAATGTACTCGCAAGGTAGCAACTGCACTCGGTTGGCATGTGGATTTATTTGATTACTTGCTCTCTCTGCAGTAAACAAATCGTGCGGAGCTGCTTTGTGCAGTGTCTCCACAGTTCCTAATAGCCATGTGAGTCCACAGTACAGAGTAACCATTATCAGGCGCTTGGCTTGGAAGTTTTGTTCAGTGACACTTTCTGTTCTGAGGGATGGCAATGTGTTTAGTCATACTCTTCTGTGATTGGGTTACATTGTTTAAGTGCAGCGCAACAAGGTGCTTTAGTCTGCAACTGTCGATGACTGACTGGGGGTGCTTGATGCTAATTCTTGGACTTCATAGAATCCCTACAGAGCAGAAGGAGACCATTGGGCCCACTGAGTCTGCACCGACAACAATCCCACCCAGGCCCTCTCCCCATAACCCCCCCACGTGTTTACCCAGCCAAATACCCCTGACGCTAAGGGGAAATTTAGCACGGCCAATCAACCTAACCAGCACATCTTTGGACTGTGGGAGGAAACCGGAGCACCCGGAGGAAACCCACACAGAGATGGGGAGAATGTGCAAACACAATGCAGACAGTGACTCAAGGCCAGAACTGAACCAGGATCCTTGGCGCTGTGAGGCAGCAGTACTAACCACTGTGCCATCGTGCCGCCCCATTGAATTGAACGTGGGAAAATATTCCACCCTTGGCAATGCCTGCGCTGGCATTAACCACTTGTGAAGTTCACACGTCAGGTGCAGGAGACATTGAGAAGCTGTGAAGTGTATTGATTAGCTACGCCACATCTTTGGAAAAGACACAGGATTCCGGGCAAACTGAGACTAATAAGTAAAGGCATTGACCTTTGGAAACCAAGTTCTGATCTCCTCGGCACCATCTAACATCACTTCCCAGTTATTAATTCAACATTAAACAGTTGTGATACCTCTTTAGCAAGAATCATGAGGTTTTGCAGCACTGTGTCCATGGCTTCAGTTACTTCTATTGCTGCACTAGGATTAGTCGTCAATCCTTTCTGTAAAACATGGACAGAAAATTATGTAACAAAGCAAATGCACACACACACACCCAGACACACCTGCAAAAACACACACAAAATACATGTGCACGCACACAAACACACACCTACAAACACACACACACACTCCACTGCACATGCACACATGGACAGACAAACATACACACACACTTACAGATGCACACAACCATACCCACACACAGACACATACACACAAAACACACATTCCCTCACACACACCCACCAACTGAAAACACAGGTCCCCCCACACATGCACCCAAACATAGACATACACCTACAAAAACACACACACGCACACACTTGCACACACAGATGCACATCTCCCACACACATAGAGCCACCCACCTGCAAACACACATCCCCACAAACACACAGAAATGCACACGCGTCTACAATCACACACACACACACATTCCCACACACAGAAATGCACACGCGTCTACAATCACACACACACACACATTCCCACACACAGAAATGCACACGCATCTACAAGCACACACACAACACACACACACAACACACACACACACACACACACACATTCCCACAAACACACAGAAATGCAGACGCATCTACAAGCACACCCGCACACACACAAAACACACACCCACACACAAAAATCTGCTGCCTCATACTGGATGATTTTTAATTTAAGGATTAAGTGTGATACTGTTTCTTACACCTCAGCCAATTTTACTCCCCATCAGACAGTAAAATCAGGCTAATGTAAAAAGATTACACCCAATCCCATGGAACTTCTACCCAGCGACATCGCTTAAAAACATCGCATTGCTTCACGCTTGGACAAAAAACAAAATTGGTCATGTTCACAAGCAGGGATAGGCTGACACTTAAATGAGCTTGAGTTATGAAAAGAATACAAAACTAATGATTTTTCTCCTTTCTACAGTTTTCCTTTCAGAAAAGAACAATTTGTTTTCGACTTTTGAATAGGGTGACAGATGTAACTGCATGATCTGCTGGGTCATCACGTTCAGTGTTACCAGGCAGAACATAATGCTTCAGCATCTGATTGGTGAATGGCTGCGGTTGGGGACACGTCATATTTCTTGTAAATAATGTAATTTTTAAATCATTCCTGAGATCTGGACGTTGATGGTAAGACGGTATCTATTAAGATCAACAAGGGAAAATGTCTGGAAACATTCAGCAGGTCAGACAGAACTGGATGAAAGGTCATTGACTTGAAAGGTTAACTCTATAATTCTCCCCCCGCAGATGCTACCTGAGGGGTATTACATCCAGTTCCGGTCAGTATTGTTTTGGAAAGGATGTGAGGAACTTTGAGCAGACGTGGAGGAGATCCACGAGAGTTGTCCCAAAGATGAGGGGCAAGATTCTCCAGCCTTCCGGCTGTGTGTTTCCCATTGGTGGGAGGTGGCGCGTTGTTTACTAGTACCGGGATTTTCCGGTCCCGCTGCTGTCAACGGGAATTCCCACTGACGGCACCCCATGCTGGTGGGAAACTCACAGTTGGGGGTATGCTGCCGGCAGGACTGGAGAACCCCGCCGACATGAACGGCCGGAGAACTCTTCCGCCAAGGAATTTTAACTGCAAATTTGGAGAAACTCCTCCTCCTTAGAGTGAAGGTCTGAGGTGTATGAGATAATGACAGATTTCAATAAGGGGGATAAAAAAATTAGATGTTGGTGCAAGGGCTATGGGACATAGAGTTAATGTTTTGGATGGACAATGCAGGAGTGATGTGAGGAAGAGCTATTTAACGGGTGATAATGACCTGGAACTCGTTGCCTCCGAGGATGGTGGAGACAATGGGAACTGGATGGGCGTTTGGGGGAAATGAACTTGTCAGGCTATGGGCAACAGAACAGGGTAATGTAACTGACTGGCTTGTCCCAGAGTGAAGTAGGATGGACGAGATGGGTTGAATGGTCTTCTTTAATCATTAATGACCTGAGAGCTCCAAGCCCAATTGCTCCTGTCCGTAATGTCCGATGTGTTTTGCCGTGCACCATGACAAACTGATTCAATGAGTTAACTTACTTGAGTTAACTTTAGAATATCCAGATTGGAAAAGAACGCTCGCTCGACTTTCTTCAGTTTTGCATCAGGCAGAGTGCAAATGAGAGATTGAGCGTAAGTGGCTGTGGAGCGATTTCCAATGATGACAAAGTCCTCCAGTTTTGGGCCATTGCAGAGGTCCTTGAGCTGTAATCCTTGCCCCTCCGTAATGATCTGAAATGACAATGAAATTACTGTTTGCCATGTTGGAGGTGCGGAGACATATTTAGTGACCTTGTGTTTACAGTGGAATTGCAATAAGCGCTCTGTGTAATAAAGTGAGTTAAGCCAAAGTCAATCAAGATTAAAAATAGGTTTAACAATAAATAAACCAAAATTATTATTAAGAGTGGGGGCCCTTTGAAGGTGCACCACAATTAAATCAGATCACAGTTAATCTGAGCCCCGATTCTATTAACCTGCCTTAGCTTCATATCCCTTAATACCCTTACACAAAACAAAGAAAATGTCATTTTCTAAAGCTGTAATGTCTAAATGAACAGACCAATAAAAATTGCTTTCATGTCAAAATGTATTGCATTGTAAATAATACCAACCCAGAATTTAGCCTTACACAATTTGCAAAGTCCAACAGCAGCACTTGAAGCAGATTCCACTGAGTCAGGTTTTAAAACATAATGATCACATAAATCATATAGTGCAATGTGTTGGTTGCAAGGTTATTATAACCTCATGAAGTGGCTGGAGTCACACCACAAATTGTGAACACTTGTTCCAGCACAGCATAACTGTTACCTTAACCTTGAAAATTAGATAACAGCTACATCATTTTGAAGAGGTACACATCAACTCCAAACCAATCCAAGCAGATTCATCCCCACCCATTACACTCCTCACATGACCACAGCCTTTTTGATAGCAATGTGAATACAAAATGGAGTTCATCTACCACCGCGTATCACATGGGGTGACAGAACGTCAAAGGCTTTTAACCAGTACTTATACTGTTTATGAGGTGGAGATGTCAGCATTGGACTGGAGCAGGCACAGTAAGAAATCTCATAACACCAGGTTAAAGTGCAACAGGTTTATTTGCAGTCATGGGGTTTCAGAGCGCTACTCCTTCATCAGGTGAGTGTTTAACCTGGTGTTGTGAGACTTCTCACTATACTGTTGATGTCTGTCCAAATAGTTGATGTGCCTCTATGAAATACACAATGAATTCATAGAAGAATCATAGAATCCCCACAATGCAAAAGGAGGTTGAATCATGTCTGTACTGACTTTCTCTGATAGACTAACCTACCCAGACCCTTTCCCCCACTCTATCTCTGTAACCTCACCCATTTACTATGGCTAATATGAACATAGGAATTAGGAGCAGAAGTAAGCAAATTCAGCCCTTTGAACCTGCTCTGCCATTCAATCTGATCCTGGCTGATCTCTCCCGGACTCAAATCCACCTCCCATATCCTCTTAGCCCTAATCCATCTAACCTACACATTTTAAGACACTAAGGGGCAATTTAGCGTAATCACCCCACCTAATCAGCACATCTTTGGACTGCGGGAGGGAACCGGAACACCCGGAGGAAACCCACACAGACATGGGGAGAATGTGCAGCCAAACAAGTGACCTGAGGCTAGAATTGAACCAGGGTCCCTGGCGCTGTGAGGCAACAGTGTTAATGACTGTGCAACTGTGCAGCCCCTAAATGAGTGGCTGAAAGGTGCTTCATCGTGTTTTGAGGTGGTGAAAGACACTATAGAAATGTAAACCTTTCTCTTGTTTCACTAAAGGATGGTGAAAAGAGAGTTCAATTCATAGCCAATTTACATAGATACATCTGCAACATTTTCACCTCCCAAACCCATATCCAATGTTGCCCAGGACAGCAGAATCATGTGTAAGCTCCTTCCCAAGTCACACTACAGTCTGATTTGGAAATATTCCTTTATCAGTGCTGGATCAAACTCCTCAACCAACTGCTGCGTTATGCACTTAAGGGATAACAGCATGAAATCATTCAAAGGAAGTGTGTCACGTTATCCAATCTCGGTTTCACTTTGACTGTTAGCTATGTGCTCTGTTCACAAGCCAAATAAAACTGAGACTGGATCGCGTGACACACTTCCCTTTCAGTGATGGCATGCCATTTTCTCTTAAAGGTATGTTAGAAAACTAGCAGCACTGTGGGAGTCCCTTCACGGGCTGCAGTTATTTCTGAAGGCAATGGGCCATTGCCTTTCTGAAAGCAAATATGGAGGGACAATAAATATCGACCTTCCCATCAACACTCACATCCCATGAAAAAAAACTAAAAACTGTCACATGGTGTAGTAAATCTCGAAGAAGGAAAATGATACAAGTGATTTGAATGGAAGCAGCTTATTCTAGATAGTTATAACCTTCTATTCATTTCATACATGTAAGAAATATCTAACCTCTGACCTACTTCATTACGCACAATGTACCCAAAAGGTATCAAAAGCTTCCCAAAAAAATCCAAATTCACGACTGGGACTTAGATATTATGATGTGGGTATGCCGGCGTTGGACTGGCGTAAACACAGTAAAAAGTCTGACAACACCAGGTTTTAGTCCAACCTATTTATTAGGTTGGACTAAAACCTGGTGTTGTCAGACTTTTTACTTAGATATTACCCATGACAAGGTGAGATGATCAGGCTTCCTCGCTATCGGTTTTGTTCCAATGGCTCCATGGGATTTTCTGGCTGTACTCACCCCAAAATCAGAAAATCCCAAGGTCAAAGGACCTTTTCATGGTCCATATCCCACCAGTTTCCTCCCACAGCCCAAAGATGTGCAGCTTGGATCGACTGGCCATGCTAATTTGCCCTCTTGTGTTAGAGGGCTCAGCAGGATAAATACGTGGGGCTACAAGGATAGGGCCTGGGTGGGATTGTTGTCGGTGCAGGCTGGATGGGCTGAATGGCCTCCTTCTGCACTGTACAGATTCAATGAAGTCAGAGCTATCATCTCTATAAGTAAATGAATTTGGTTGCAGCATGGGAAGAAAGAAGAAACAGGATTATACAGTGAACAATGATCACAGGTACTAATATTTACATATTTATTCGAATTGATTTTAATTCAAGATGGGTGAAGCAGGGTTAGAGGACGGGGGATAAGTGAAACAGAATTATCAGTTGCACTTTTTCAAGTTTTATAGTAAGAAGTCTCACAACACCAGGTTAAAATCCAACGGGTTTATTTGGAATCACAAGCTTTCAGAGCACTCCTCCTTCACTCACCTGATGAAGGAGCAGCAGTCCAAAAGCTTGTGATTCCAAGTAAACCTATTGGACTTTAACCTGGTGTTGTGAGACTTCTTACTGTGCCCTCCCCAGTCCAACACCAGCATCTCCACCTTACAGCTACCATCAAGTTTAATAAACAGGAGTAGGCCATTCAGCCCCTTAAGCCTATATTAATGTACATCTACTTTCTCAGAAGACTAAAGAAATTCAGCATGTCAGCTACGACTCTCACCAACTTTTACAGATGCACAATAGAAAGCATTTTTTCTGGTTGTATTACAGCTTGGTATGGCTCCTGCTCTGTCCAAGACTGCAAGGAACCATGAAAGGTCGTGAATGAAGCCCAATCCATCATGCAAACCAGCCTCCCATCCACTGACTCTGTCTACATTTCCCGCTGCCTCGGCAAAGCAACCAGCATAATTAAGGACCCCATGCACCCCGGACATTCTCTCTTCTGTCTTCTTCCTTCGGAAAAAAGATACAAAAGTCTGAGGTCACGTACCACCCGACTCAAGAACAGCTTCTTCCCTGCTGCTGTCAGACTTTTGAATGGACCTACCTCACACTAAGTTGATCTTTCTCTACACCCTAGCTATAACTGTAACATTACACTCTGCACTCTTCCATTTCCTTCTCTATGAATGGTATGTTTTGTCTGTATAGCACACAATAAACAATACTTTTCACTGTATATTAATAAATGTGACAATAACAAATCAAATCAAATCAAATCAAAAATCATTGGTGATCCCTACCTTAACTCCATCCACCTGCCTTGATATCGTAACTCTTGATACCCTGGCCTAACAACAACCTATCTATCCATCTCAGTTTTTAAACCTTCAATTGACCCAGACTGAAAATTATTCTGGCTCTTAGACCTAGACGTGACACTACATTAGCTCTGCACGCCCTCACAGAAAAGCCCAATATTAAGTCTTGGGCCTCATTTGAGTGAGCATGCCACAATGTCTTTTCCTCGGGAGCTAGGGAAGTGGGCAATTGGGGTGATGATAGGGTGGAGGGATGAAGGCTGGAACAATGGAGTCTGAAAGTGATGGAGAGTGTTGGGGGGAAGGTTTGCTCCTCAGTAAGGTGTAACTAGTGTCTGCAATGGCAACTGAAAAATTCTGTGTAGAGCAGTGCCAGATGCCTGCCCTGCTTGTTGGTGTCTAAATTTGTACAGGAGCCCTTGAAGTGTTAAATCGCTCCATAACATATTCCAGGAGCTTAATGCTTGCATGACAAGTACAACCCAGGACATCTGTAGCATATCAAGTTCAGTGCTGCACAGAGGATGCTGGCTGTCCCATGTCTAAATCAGTTTGTTTTGTTCCCTTACACCTTAAAAACTTGGCTGCTCTTCCCCTATCGATCCATATTGACATACCTCTATTCCAAATTCCTTTGCCTGCAATGAAGTGGGAACTACTTAGCTTATGAGGAGAGATTGAGTAGATTGAGCCTGTACTCGTTGGAGTTTAGAAGGCTGAGGGGGGATCTTATAGAGACATATAAGATAATGAAGGGGCTAGATAGGGTAGAGGTAGAGAGATTCTTTCCACTTAGAAAGGAAACCAGAACTAGAGGGCACAGCCTCAAAATAAAGTGGGGGGGGGGGTTCAGTTTAGAACAGAGTCGAGGAGGAACTTCTCTCAGAGGGTAGTGAATGTCTGGAAATTCTCTGCCCATTGAAGTGGTGGAGGCTACCTCGTTGAATATGTTTAAGTCACGGGTAGATAGATTTCTGATTGATAAGGGAATTAAGGGTTATGGGGAGCAGGCAGGAAAGTGGAACTGATCCTCTTCAGATCAGCCATGATCTTATTGAATGGCGGGGCAGGCTCAAGGGGCTAGGCGGCCTACTCCTGCTCTTATTTCTTATGTTCTTAACTACAAACATAAACATATCATGCTATAATTCTATCATAGCACCCTCACTGGTAGGAGGATGAAAACCTACCAATGCTTCTACTTTCTTAGCAGGCTAAGGAAATTTGGTATGTCCACTACGACACTCACCAATGTCTACTGATGCACCATAGAAAGCATTCTTTCTGGCTATATCACAGCTTGGTATGGCTCCTGCTCTGCCCAAGACCACAAGAAACTACAAAGGGCCATGAACAAAGTTCAGTCCATCAACAAAACCAGCCTCACATCCATTGATTCTGTCTGCAATTCCCACTTTCTCGGAAAAACAACCAGCATAATCAAGGACTCCACGCAACCTGAGCATGCTCCCTTCCATCTTCTTCCATTAAGAAAAAGATACAAAAGTCTGAAAACACATACCAACTGGCTCAAGAGCAGCTTCTTTCCTGCTGCCTTCAGACTTTTAAACGGTCCAATCACATATTAAGTTGATCTTTCTCTTCACCCTATCAATAACTGCAGCACCACATTCAGCATCTTTTCCTTTCCTTCTCCCCTATGTATTCTGTAAACAGTACCATTTGTCTGTATAGCATGGAAGAAACAATATTTTTCACTGTATTCCAGTGCATGTGACAATAATAAATCAATTCAATTCAATAATTATGATGTGACAAATTTGCATTGGTAATTTCCATTGTAAATGTGAGCACAGAAAGTTGGTGGGAGGCAAAAGCTAGCAGGGACTAAAAGCAGATGCGAAGTTTTCTAACTGATGGCACACAACATTCTGAGGCCGGGATTATTATTAATCCACTCTGGTCTCTCCACTTCCTTACCTTTCCAAAATTTACATCAGCATCCAAGATCTCATTCACTGTATAATCATCAAACGCCATGTCTTGGTACAGAAATTCTGACAGTGTCTCGTTCTCAATTAAGAAATCCTGGAGCCTGAGATCTGTGGAGAAGAGATGATGTTGTCAGTGAGTAAATCTCCTGGGTTGGGCCAGAGGTAACAATCCATATGCGTTAGCATCAGAAGAAGCCACAGGTCTGTCAGGAAGAATGCATCCATCAACAATAAACTAACCAAACGGCACATCTGGGGTCAACAGTAGCAGTCTCAACTTATGGTCTGCAAGTATTGGACTTAAATTTATTAATTAGTGTCAGAAGTAGGCTTACATTAACACTGCAATGAAGTTACTGTGAAAATCCCCTAGTCGCCACACTCCGGCGCCTGTTCGGGTACGCTGAAAGAGAATTCAGCATGACCAATGCACCTAACCAGCTCGTCTTTCGGACTGTGGGAGGAAACTGGAGCACCCAGAGGAAACCCACACAAACACAGGGAGAACATGCAGACACTGCACAGACAGTGGCCCAAGCCAGGAATCAAACCCGGGTCCCTGGCACTGTGAGGCAGCAGCGTTAACCACTGTGCCAATTGCTACCCACACAAGAGATGTTTCATTGCATTGAATGTGCCAAGATGTGTAGGCTAGGGGGATTAGTGGGGTAAATACAGTAGGGTTACGGGGATAGGACCTGGGTGGGATGCGCTGTCAAAGTGTGTGCGGACCTGATGGGCTGAATGGCTTCCTCCTGCACTGTAGGGATTCTATGATTGCAACTTCCCCCCCGCAGGCCGGAGTGAAGTGTTGGCTTCCAATTAGGGATGGGAGGTACGTCTGTGGAGCTGGAGGGCCAACAGGAGACCGTCCAGTTAGGTGGGATGAGCAGGATTCAATGAAAGGTAGGTGAGGGAGAGGGCACTTCAAATTGAGGGAGCCCTCTCTTCAAATTTACATTGGAAGATGGTTTTCGCGGTCAAGCCAAAGTGTGGTAGTGAGGAGAGGGTGTGTGATGGGGAAAAGTGGAGCGGTTCCACAAGGCAGCCACCACCACTCAGGATATCAGCAGAGGAGGCCTGAAGTATTGTCCTTCTGTCCAATGTTATGGCTGCCTCGATTAAACTAGCCCCCACCATCTCCAGGAACCTGGAGGCTAACTGAAAAACCCCAGTTATTATCGTGCCCTTGTAGGTGCTAATCAGTTAGCCACCATATATGGGTGAATAGCCCTGCCTCACACCCCCCATCTTCAGTCCAAAGATGTGCAGGTTAGGTTGATTCACCTTGCTTATTTGGCTCTTTGTGTCCCAAGATGTATAGGTTAAAGGGATTAAGGGGTGTGGCTGGCACAGTGGCACGTTGGTTAGCGCTGCTGCCTCACAGCACCAGCGACCCGGGTTCAATTCTGGCCTCTGGTGACTGTCTATGTGGAGTTTGCACATTCTCTCCGTGTCTGCATGAGTTTCCCTTCGGGTGCTCCAGTTTCCTCCCACATTCCAAAGACGTGCAGGTTAGCTCGATTAGCCATTGCTAAATTGGTCTTGGTGTCAGCAGGATTAGCAGAGTATAGATGCGGGGTTATGGGACTCGGGTGCGGGCGGATTATTGTTGGTGTCGGTTCGATGGGCCAAATGGTCTCCTTCCGCACTGTCGGGATCCTACGATTAGTGGAGTAAACGTGTAGGGTTAGGGGGTAGAGCCTGAGTAAGATGATCTATCAGGGAGAGTCGATGCATACTCAATGGGCCAAATGACCTGCTCCTGCACTGTAGGGATTCAATGATTCGCCCAGGAGCTGGTTGGCAGTACTACTATTGGGCCCCCCCCCCCTCTGTTCACAGCCCTTATGCTGATTGAGAATGAAGCTCCTGTCCCGTCTCTTGTGTGCGACGTGGGACGTCCTGAGCAGGCAAAAGGCGTCAGACAAAGGGTCAAGGCTCTTTCTTTCTGGATTGAAGGCAACCCCCGATGCCGCAGAATTAATTCGCAGAAATCCTTTTGCAGCCCCCGGTCTTTTGTGATGGTCAAACACTTGGCCAAATGCTAAATGCAGCAGCAGCTGCTCACTGACTCCCTGCTCCTGCAATGAGCATATGCATCTTAATCCATTCTGAGCGCTTGGTCAATAGGGAACAGTTAAAGGAATACAAATATGCCACGTTTACTGAAATAAAACATTCCTTATTGTCCTCCAACCCTGCTGAACCCCACCAAATAAAGAAATACATATTTTTAGAAAAAAAAATCCCTGACGGAACGCCAGCTGATGTGGTAAGTGCATACTGGGTGAATAATTCTGCAGGGTTAATATAGTTCACACGCCGTCTCAGTCCAAGAAACTCGGGCTCCCACTGAATCTCGTTAATATTCATATACAGACACACGCATGGAGGCATTCCAGTGACTTGTCTTGACTTGTACACTGACCGAGAGTAACCCCACACGCTGAGAGGGCTGGTGCTTCTTTCATCACGCACATCTCAAGTTCCTGTTCTTTGTGGGAGTGGGGGGGGAAGTGGCCTCAAACTTCCGAAACTAGATCGGTGAGGAGGGAAAGAGGACAGAAAACAGCCCACCGGAATCTTTCTCTGCTGCTTTTGTGCTGATTAAAAGCGCTCTTAATTGTCACTGGGGTAGAGAAAAGGGGAAGGGTTCACTCACCGTGTCTTTATCAAGTGCTCTAAAAACACACACACACACAAAGAAACTAGCCAGCTGGCTGCCAATTGTGCACCTTTTGCATGCATAATAATCCCGCAGGCATTAGATTAGCTCAGAGCAAAATAACCACACAATAAGCTCCCTGCAAGGCTTTTTTTTTGCCTTGTTATTGAGCTGGATATTCAGAGCAAGAGCTGAGATGGCAAGTCCCAACTCCCAGCCATTTGGCAAAATGCAACAAAACAAAACAAAACATGCAAAGGCAAACTCGCCAAAACTGCCGCTGGCATTCTAAATTCACGCTGCTGCTGACAGTAAGTGTAAACAGGATCAGTTGAATTTACGTGGCGCCTGGTTGGATTGCTCAGCGAGGGAGGAGTGTCAGCCTCCCAGCCACTGACACTTCCCGCTGCCTCGGAAATTAGCCAGTACAATCTGGGGATATCCCACAGTATCTCAATACATGTGACAATAATACACCAAATCAAAGTTTAAAGTTTATTTATTAGTGTTACAAGGAGGCTTACAATAAAACAGCAATGAAGTAACTGTGAAAAGTTGCAACACCCTGGTGCCTGTTCAGGTACACTGAGGGAGAATTTAGCATGGCCAATGTACCCAGCCAGCACACCTTTTGGACTGCGGAAGAAAACCAGAGGAAACTACTGTGCCACCATGCCGCCCATCAAATTGTGGCCTTTACATTTGTTGGGTTGTTAGGCGAGAGAAGGGGAAAATTCACACTGGGGCTACACGTGACGAGGCACTGCAGGGATAGTGCGGGACGATGCCTTTCGAGGTAGAACTTTAATGGTGGAGCAGGCTTGAGGGATCGAATGGATGTTCCTATAGAGGCTATTGACTGAAATTGGTCAAAGAGGCAGGTTTGAGGGAGAGTCTCAAAGAATGAGAGGGGTTGCAAAGGAGGGAATCTGGCTCCAGAAGGCATGGCCACAAATAGTAGAATGAAGGAAATTGTGGTTTAATGTAAAAAAAAATCGGTATTCACCGATTGTTTATTGATATGGTTCCTGCGCTGCCCGAAACTGCAAGAAACTACAAAGGGTTGTGAATGAAGTCCAGTCCATCACACAAACCAGCCTCCCATCTATTGATTCTGTCCACACTTCCTGCTGCCTCGGCAAAGCAGCCAGCATAATTAAATACCCCATGCACCCCAGACATTCTCTCTTCCACCTTCTTCCATCAGGAAAAAGATATGAACATCTGAGGTCACATACCGACCAACTCAAGAACAGCTTCTGCCCTGCTGCTGTCAGACTTTTGAATGGACCTACCTCGCACTAAGTTGATCTTTCTCTACACCCTAGCTATGACCGTAACACTGCATTCTGCACTCGCTCCTTTCCTCCTCTATGAACTGTACGCTTTGTCTGTACAATGTGCAAGAAACAATACTTTTCACTGTATACCAATACATGTGACAATAATAAATCAAATCAAATCAAAATCTGGGCATTTCAGCTCGGGAGACTCTGGGGAAGAAGTAATGAACACCATATATCATAACACTGGAACATGACTTCTTTAAACCAGTCAGCATTTCTATTGTGCTGTGGAGGAGTGTAGGGTTTGGCAACATGCCCAAGTCTGGCAGCTCAGCTGATTGCAAAAAGCAACACTGCTCATTACCCAGAGTCAGGCTGCAAAAAGAAGGTTACTGTCGGTCATTGCTCTACAGCCTACATTAGCTGCGATCAGATTACCAACGCCAGCATTGTTCTCCCTCCTGCTGGCTGCAGCCTGCCATGTGTTCGGAGTCATTCCAGTTTGCCGGGCTGAAAATGTTCTGTGAAGCAACGGGAACAGCAGCTTCCCAGGCAGCACAGAGACTGAAGGAGCTCTCTCTCAAGCTATAAAGGCACTGCGATGATGTTAAAACCAGGGTTAAAGCATCCTTCAAGTGTCACCATAGGAACCAGAATCCATTGGTGATGGGAAATAAATTTGAATGTTCTGACTTCCATAGAACCCCTACAGTATGGTACAGTAGGAGGCAATTGGCCCACTGAATCTGCACTAACTCTCCAAAAGAGCACCCCACCCTATCCCCATAACCCCACGCATTTACCATGACTAATCCACCTAACCTGCATATCTTGGGACACTTTAGTATGGCCAATCAATACAACCTACACATCTTGCAACATTAAGGGGCAATTTAGCATGGCCAATCCACCTAATCTGCATATCTTTGGACACTAAGGGGCAGTTTAGCACAGCCAATCCATCTAACCTACACATCTTGGGACACTAAGGGGCAATTTAGCATGGCCAATCCACCTAACCTGCACATCTTTGGACTTTGGGAGGAAACCGGGGCAGCCGGACGAAACTCACACAGACGCTGGGACAATGTGTGGACTTCACGCAGACAGTGACCCGAGGCCGGAATGGAACCTGGGTCCCTGGCGCCGTGAGGCAGCAGTGCTAACCATTGGGCCACCGTGCCAACCTATGCGTCTTGAGACCTTCACATCTTCCTAAACATGAGGAGGTCAACTTTCCTTTCGTCAAGTATTTCCCCTCAAGCTTTAACATTGACTGACTAACTGGGGCAGGTAATTGGGGCATTGGAACATGCCACAGGTCATTTTAAAAGGGAGTTGGACAAGAAGCCGAGGAGGAGGAACTGACGAGCTCACAGACAAAAACAGGCGAATGGGGATGTGGGACAAAGCATGGCTACACTTTCAAAGAGCCAGTACAGACGCAATGGAGCAAATGGGCTCCTTAATTCTGTGGTTTCACTCATCTTAGTGAAAGGTCATTCTGGTAAACAATTCCTTATTGCTGAACACAAGAGTCAGCTGAGATTGTGAGCACACTGACCTCATTGGCACGCATATGTTACAGGAAACATAGTCAGCAACCTTCACACTCGCCCTCAGCCTCTGGGACCTCAGCCCTACAACAGGGCAGAGCGATTACAGCATTGCATGTATCGCAAAAGATAAAATTCCGTCCATTTTCCAATCTAAAGGAACCATTAAAGGATGTTGTGTATACCCTAATGTGGCTGTGCGTCCTGATTCACCTGTATTGTCTCATGGGGGAAGGGGATATACCACAGTGGTGTTAATAAATATTGCATTGTGGACTCACAACAATGGTTTAGCTATCACTAGACTATTAATCCAGAAACTCAGCTAATGTTTTTGGGGATCCGGGTTTGAATCCCGTCACAGCAGATGGTGGAATTTGAATTTAAATAAAAATACCTGGAATTAAGAATCTACTGATGGCCATGAAACCATTGTCGATTGTCGGAAAAACCCACCTGGTCCACTAATATCCTTTAGAGAAGGAAATCTGCCATCCTTACCTGGTCAGGCCTAATGTGACTCCAGAGCCACCACAATGTGGTTGAGTCTCAACTGCCCTTGGGCAACTAGGGATGGGCAATGAATGCTGGCCAGCCAGCGATGCTCATGTGCCACAAATGAATAAATAAAAGCAAAAGCTTCAGCCAAGAATGAATGAAGTAGGAACCCAGATCTGAAGAAGCCTTTAAAGAATTGCTGCTGGGATTGTGATACTGAATAACATGCGGGGATAACTATTCCAACCCTGAAACATTTCCAAATAGTGTAGTGGCTCGAATATTCCAACTTGGAAAAGGATCTGTACAGGCTCAAGTGTAAAGTGTAGAATTTGAAAAGGTCAGTTGACCCATCAAACCCACTCCTTGCACAAAACGTGCCCCATTATGGTCTTCCTCACAGCCAGTTTCTAGGGGCTGAAGTTTACATCTATACTCTCTGATCCTAGACAATGGGATGGCACAGTTGCGCTATGGTTAGCACTGCTGCCTCACAATGCCAGGGACCTGCGTTCGATTCCTGGCTTGGATGACTGTGTGGAGTTTGCACATTCTCCCCATGTCTGCATTGCTTTCCTCCGGGTGCTCCAGTTTGCTCCCATAGTCCAAAGATGTGCACGCCAGGTAGTATAAATTAGTGGGGTTATGGGGAAAGGGCCTGGGTGGGATTGTGATAGGTGCAGACTCAATGGGCCAAGGGCCTTTTTCTGCACTGTAGAGATTCCATGATTGTATAAGCAAATGCTTAGGCTCCCATCAGGCCTTGAAGGAGCTTCCACATTTTAAAGGAATCACATGATTTTCAATTTGTTCGCAGTGCGTTCTTGGAGACTTCCTTCAAGACATTTTGAGGTAAATCAGGTTTCTGGCCAGTTGTACATGCTGCAAAAAGATGCCCCTGCAAACCCCCGAAAAAAATTCCCATTTGCCTTGGAACGATCCACCGCCACCAACAGTCAAACCGGAGAGAAACGAGTTAACTTTGGCTGGGATTTTCCAGTCCTGCCGAAAGTCAATGGATTTTTGGTTGGACGGCTGCGTCCCCCTGTGGCGGGTCTCACCATTTTCAGGCATTTAATGAATTCAGCAAAGCGCAAATCCAATGGAAAAGCACAGTAGATGGAAATGAAAAACAGATACAATGCTTTATTAAAGAAACATCTTGGGCGGGATTTTACAGCCTTGCTGATCCCAAAACTGTAAAATCTGCCCTGAAATAAACAAAGTTTTCCATGGTCCGCCCCTTGCTTCCTATGATTCCAGTGGTGGGCGGGGAGGTAAAATTCCGGCCCTTATGTATTTTTACTTCAGAAAATCAGCCCATAAGACAATAGGAATTTTTCCAATTTTCAGGCTTGGAATCATAGAATCCCTACAGTACAAAAGGAGGCCATTCATCCCATCCCACAACCCCATGTATTTACCCTGTTAATCTCCCTGACATTAAGTGGCATTTCAGTATAGCCAATCAACCTAAGCCGCACATCTTTGGACAGTGGGAGGGAACCGGTGGATCTGGAGGAAACCCACGAAGATACGTGGAGAATGTGCAAACTCTGCACAATCACCTGAGGCCAGAATTGAAGCCTGGTCCTTGGCACCACAAAAAAGCAGTGCTAACCACCGTGCCACCCTGTCACTGTTGAATCAAACTTTTTGCATTTTACCTCTATGAAAAATCAGCAACAATGACTTGCATTTATATAGGGCCTTTACCACAGTAAAATGGCCTTTGAGTTCACTGGTGGATGCCTCCACCTCCGATGTGCATCCTGGGGGAGCACCTAGACGGAGCAGTGGGCCTCACAAGATTAGGAAGCTGTGGGTTCATTAAGAGGGCACGGGTGAAGTTCAGCAGTAGTCAGGGTTAAGTTTTGTTAAGTGTTAAGAGCACAATAAACTGTTATTTTCACCTCATAGCTGTGACAAATCTGTCTCCCCCCCCACCCCCTGCACAAAGAGCTGAGTGTTCTCCAATCCCATGCATCAAGGCGCAGACTGCTGTGTTGCGCGATACTCGGCTAAATATTATAGACTGCCTGCCCTACTTTCCCCACCATCCGCCAGATCCTGAATCAAAGAGGATCCTCTGTCATTTTCTCCCCCCAAGGCAGCAAAGTTCCAAGTGATTTCTTCTGCCTCTCAGATTTTGTTTTGAAATTCCATTTCCTCTCACACAATAGACAAGAGGAAAAGAGCAGACACAGTTCTGTTGCGGATCACCGCTGTGACAATGGAATCATCTGGGCTATAATCCACGGAAACTCGTCAGTGCCTCCACAGAGCACAGCTGACGGACAACACCAGACAAAGGAGCGAAGCAACAAAATACTTTCTTTTTTTTTAACAACATTTAATAGAGTCGGGAGCAGTTAATTGCATCTGTAGAGTCATAAAGTTCCATTCAGAAAAACGATCGGGAAACGTTTGTTTGAAGCTCTGCAGGACACCGTTCCACAATCTAACGTGCTTGTATGGAATGTTCAAATAAGTGGCGTTATGATCTCCAAATATTCAAAGTATCCGCTTGCCAACATGTCATTTGTAACCATTCCAATGTTCCTGAAACTCAGCGATTTCTACTCAATGCTTTGGGTTTTTTTAGGAAGTCATTCTTCCACTTTCCCTCCCGAATTTCCCTCGTCTTTCCCCATTAAGGAGGGAAGGTTTCCTGAATCCAAGCCCAGAAGTGTTGGATGATTAACCAGTCCCGTGCAGTAATAAGAGTATGCAGTACTGTTGAAGGCAATGACTTTTGGATGAGCTGTTACAATAAGGCCCTGTCTCCCTATTCATAAGATGTAATAGATTCCCCAGGACTATTTGAGGATTAGCAGGAAATTCTCTCAGCATCCTGGCCAACATTGTTCCCTCAATGACTCCACCAATAGATTCCCTGCAGTGTAGAAGGAGGCCATTCGGTCCATCAATTCTGCACTGGCCACAATCCCACCCAATCCCTATCCCTGTAGCCCCATGTATTTACCCTGCCAGTCTCCCTGACACGAAGTGACAATTTCAATCAACCTGACCCGCACGTCTTTAGACAGTGGGGGGAAAGCGGCACATCCAGAGGAAACGCATGCTGACATGGGGAGAACGTGCAAACTCCACACAGACGGTCACCCAAGCGGGAAACGAATCCGGGTCCCGGCGCTATGAGGCAGTAGTGCTAACAACTGTGCCACCATGCTGCCCAAAACAGATCATCATGCAATTCATTCATTTGTTAATAGTAAGAACTTGCTGTGTGCAAAATTGCCTTTGGATTCTCCAACATTGGCAACAATTACTAAATTTAAATGACTGAGATTTTTCAGGATAAGGACATGATAAGAAATGATGCACACAGAAATTATTTCTTTTTTCATATGGCAAAGAAGGGATTCAACTTCGAAAGACCAGAGCTAATATTAATTTTTAAAATGAAGAAAAGCATTTCTGTCTAGGAGGGGAGGCGATGGCCTAGTGGTATTAATACTACTCTATAAATCCAGAAACTCAGTTAATATTCTGGGGAATGGGTTTGAATCCCACCACAGCAGATGGTGGAAACTAAATTCAATTAAAAAATCTGGAATTAAGAATCTACTGATGGCCATGAAACCATTGTCAAACAAACCAATCTGGTTCACTAATATTCTGTAGGGACGGAAATCCTTACCCTGGTCTGGCCTACATGTGACTCCAGAGCCACAGCAATGTGGTTGACTCTCAACTGTCCTGTGAAATGGCCCAGCAAGCTACTCACCACCACCTTCTCAAGGGCAACTAGGGATGGGCAATAAATGCTGGCCACCCATGTCCCACGAATGAATAAGCAAAAGTTGAACATGGGGAAAACAAACCAATTATTTGGTTTCACAGATCAGATAGGAAAACTCAGAGATTAATTGTTTAATCTAACAGGTTGATTCAGAATTCAACTTAACACCTTCCAAATTAGAAGCTGTGGTACATTTCTTTATGATTAAAGTTGTCATTTACGGAGTCAATGTGCACAGTCAGAAAGAGAATCAATCCTCATTCTTAGCAATGTTACTTTCTATTTTAAAATAAAGTTGGCAAGATACAAAATGTATCGACTGCTGACTATATTGATTCCACAATAAATAAGCCAAACTTAACCAATATAGCATTCAGTCATCTGACACACTTCAAGTGTGAGATAAAATTCATATTCAAAGCTCTCCATTGTCAATTCAGTTTACTCTGTGGGCAGAATTTTCATGATGTGGAGATGCCGGCGTTGGGCTGGGGTAAACACAGTAAGAAGTCTCACAACACCAGGTAAAAATCCAACAGCTTTACTTGGCAGCAAAAGCCACCAGCTTTCAGAGTGCTGGCTGCCCCTTCGTTAGTTGACCTGATGAAGGAGCAGCGCTCCGAAAGCTGGTGGCTTTTACTACCAAATAAACTTGTTGGACTTTAACCTGGTGTTGTGAGACTTCTTTCAGAATTTTCATAGCAGAGGCAGATTTGGAGATAGGCATGTCGGCAATCACTCGCTACCCACTGACAGCAGCATGATCAATTGGACCGTGTAGCAATTGAGGGCCCTCTTCATATGCAACTGTAAGGACTCCCAGGAGTGGCTGGAATCTGTAGGTGGAATGGTGGTAGAGTCTTGGCAGAAGGTTGAGGTGGAGTGGGGCCTCTGAGGTGAGTCCGGCAAAGCAACCCAGACTGGGTCCTCTGGGCTGGTGAGAGCCTCAGCTGTGGCCACAGGCCCTCCTGTTCTTTACAACTCCAAAATGGCCTCCCTGCTTTTGTAATCTATGCTTCAAATGATAAAGGCAAGTGTCCCATACACCTTTTTCACCACCTGCATGCCCTTCCACCTTCAAAGATCTACAGACAAACATGCCAAGGTCCATTTGTTCCACAGAACTTCCTAGTATCATGATGTTCATTGAATACTTTCTTGTCAAACTATTCCTTTCAAAGTGTATCAACTCACACTTTTCAGGGTTAAATTCCATCTGCCACTTATCTGACCATTTGACCATCTGCCTGTAGCTCAAAACACTCCTAGCCAATCTTTGTGTCATTCACAAATTTACCAATCAAACCACCTTCGTAGTCATCAATGTCATTTATATAAATAACAAATAATAAGGGACACAGCATAGATCCCTGTGTTACGCCACTGGACACTGGCTTCCAGTCACTAAAGCAGCCTTCTGTCATCACCTGCTGGCCCCTACAACTGAGCCAATTCTGAATAACGATCAAGCAATAACTCAGTCAAAATCGTTTGGCTTTAAAAATTTATGGCTAAAGTTTCACATGAAAAAAATTTACTACAGCGATTTTATGTGTGAAACCAGACCAATCTCCACTGTGGCTTAATTTTTTTGGTCACTTTACTCAGCACGTCAAAGCCAGGAGAGTCAAAATAATCATCTATAATGAGAGCAGAAACATGAAACTTTAGTGCATGTCAGAGGTGTCCTATTTTAGAAAGGTCACAGGGACTGTGGGGCTGGATTAAGCCCAGGCACAGTGGGATGGGTCAAAACCTTCCTGGTAAGAAGCGACACTGATGTTTCCAGAAGGTGTATGTTCAGGCAGTGCGCATTTGCTGAAGGTATGATTCTTGTGCACTCGCAGTCAGTAGTGAGGCTAATTGAGATTTAGAATGCAATCCCAAGCATTGGCAAAATTCCTGGATTCCTATCCAATAAAAATAGAATTTGACTTCGTTGGTCGCTGTAATCAAGTGACCTAGGCTCAAGGAAAGATAGACAATGACGACCAAGTATTTCAGAGACAAAAATAACTAATGCATTGCTCAGATTACAGCAAGGCTCATTTATGAGGCACCTCAAACCAAAAATAAATACCCGGAACTTTTCGCCGGTGGGATTCTCTGGTCCCACCACCGGTGCACCCCTGCCGCAGGTTTCTTGCCAGTGTGGAGTAGAATCAATGGGAAATCCCATTGACAGCAATGGGACCAGGAAACCACACCGCTGGCCAACGTCGCGCCACCTCCCGCCACGCGGAGGTCAGAGAATCCCACCCAATGAATTAAGTGAGGTGAGTTGAGATACTTTAACATGCCAAGGTGCTGTACAATTCAAATACCGTTTTAGCTACAACTTTCCGGGTTACTGACTTAGTGGGGAAGCTTGCAGTGCTGACTCATGCATTGCAAAGAAACTGAAATTTATAATTCCAGAGGCAAGGAATATACCTGTTCTAATGTGGCCCATGTGATCCAAAGCTCAAGGTTGCATTAGAGGTGAGGCCTCATTCTTTCATAGCTGCAGTCCAGAGCTCAGGCTTTATCCCACCAGTTCCAGGCCTAATATTGCATGCATAGCACAACAGTTCCCAGTCTTCACACTTTAAATAAATGAGTAAAGTGACACTAAAGTCAACCAGATAATTAAATGGCTGCTGTTGTTTTTTTCTTTTGTAAAGTAGAAGGCTGTGTTCAAGGTGGTGGAAGGTATGTGGTCACATTTTCACAATAAAAATTCTGGAGTTTAAGATGGGCCTGCAATACTCCCATTTACATGTTATAGCAGGGCCAAAAACAGAAGCTACTTGGGCGGCAAGGTGGCTCCGTGGTTAGCACTGCTGCCTCACAGCACCAGGGAGCTGGGTTCAATACCGGCCTCAGGTGAGTGTGTGGAGTTTGCACATTCTCCCCATGACAGTGTGGGTTTCCACCAGGCGCTCAGGTTTCCTCCCACAGTAAGAAGTCTCACAACACCAGGTTAAAGTCCAACAGGTTTACCCGGCAGCACCATCCCCAGAGTCTCAAGCTCCTTCGTCTGGTTGATTACCCGTAAAGACTCCCACCCCAACCACCATCCTGCAAACCGAGCCCGCATCTCGATGTGCTCTGTCCGTGAACACAAGTCCCAACCCGAACAAACCTGCTGGACCTGTTTGGCAGCATTGGCTTTCGGGATCTCGGGCTCCTTCATCAGGTGGCTGGGGACTTGAGCTCACCAGGTTGACAGAGCTTGAGACTCTGGGGGCTGATGCTGCCGGGTGAACCTGTTGGACTTTAACCTGGTTTTGTGACCCTTCTTACTGTGCTTACCCCAGTCCAACACTGGTACCTCCACCTCATTCCTCCCACAGTCCAAAGATGTGCGGGTTAGATGGACTGAGCATTTTAAATTATCCCTTAATATAAGAGGAATTAGCAGGATAAAGACATGAGGCGAAGGGGGAAAAGGGCTTGGGTGGGAAGGTTGTCAGTGAAATCTCACTGGGCCGAGTGACCTTCTAACTCTGTAGGGATTCTATGGTACCAGCAAACATTCTAAAGTACACATTTTAAAGTATTGTAAATAAAACCTGTTACACAAATATTGAAGCTGTAGCATCTTTGCATAGCTCCAAGATAAAAAGAATTGACAAAAGCAGGTGTGAAAGCAGGGGCACGGAAAGCTATGACTTGCCTTCGGGGGCTCAAAGGAACATTGCCTTGCCCCGCGATGATAGCTTCACTTAGTGAGAGGTCTGAGAACAGAATCCTAGAACCCCTACAATGCAGAAGGAGGCCACTCGGCTCTTCAAGGCTACACTGACAACATTCCCACCTTATCCCCACAACGCCACATATATTACCCTGCCAATCCCCTTGGCACTAAGGTTCAATTTAGCATGCCCAATTAACCTATCCCGCACACCTTTGGAGTGTGGGAGGAAACCGGAGCAGCCAAAGGAAACCCATGCAGACACAGGGAGGGTGTGCAGACTCCGCATAGAGAGACATCTGAGGGAAGAATTGAACCCAGGTCGCTGGCACCGTGAGGCACCGTGCTGAAGGTTTTCGCCTTTCCCACCTTGAGTCAGACGGGATGGCAACTTCCAGACTCCAACTGATGTACCAGGAGCCAAGAGACACCAACTGGCTTTTGTTCTCCGGGCTAAAGTCAGGCACGCACTGTATCCAGCACCAAAACTAATGGTTTTAAAACTGGAGGTTGGTGCGAATGTAACAGGGAATGAGGCCTCATTAGTTCAAGTGCTCACCCACCGTGTTCCTGCTG
The DNA here is from genome assembly GCF_965287045.1 of Carcharhinus amblyrhynchos. Taxonomy (NCBI): domain Eukaryota; kingdom Metazoa; phylum Chordata; class Chondrichthyes; order Carcharhiniformes; family Carcharhinidae; genus Carcharhinus; species Carcharhinus amblyrhynchos. The sequence continues at coordinate 10,629,658 of NC_137328.1, forward strand.
AGGGGACAGAATTAAAAATCCGCCCCTCTCCACAGTGTCTTTTGGTGTGGTTGCTATCTTTGGCACAAAAGCAGACTGTTTACTCGGATATTTACTGTCCAGCAAGCATAAACTCAAGATAACAGATTTGGCCACACAGCATTTTGCTGGAAACCTGCTCCTGTAATCTGTCTTAGATAAACAGTACTTTGGAATGAATTCCACTGAACGCATGGATCCTGTACTTTACTTGACATTGACTATTACCAAACAAAAGGGGCTGGACAGATATACAGATCACGCCACCATGTGTCTCCCCCTCTTCTCTCAAATGAGCCTAACCACTAAGGGTTCATTGACAAGGTCAGAGGACAGAGATAAAAGAAAGGTTGGTTCTGGGATGCTATGTGGTGTTCTTAAAGGTAGGGGTAGGTTTTAACTTCCACTGTTGGCCAAGACCTGTTCTTATCCATTGGAGTCAGTATTACCATCCATTAACACCAACGGAGAGTGTAATCAGGAAGGGTGGGCACAAGGGTGGCGTCAAATCCTGTCACTTCCCCTGACTGGTGGTTAAAGGTAAAATTCTCTCTACTGAGGTTAATCTTCCCTGAGCCTTTGTCAAAATAAAGACAGTAAATAAAATTGGGCTTTAAAGAACAGGACATGAATTGTATTGCATTGAATCTTAGAGTCATAGAGGTTTACAGCATGCAAACAGGCTTTTCAGCCCAACTTGTCCATTTCACCCTTTTTTTTTGAAAAACCCCTAAACTAATCCCAATTGCCCGCATTTGTCCCATATCCCTCTATACCCATCTTATCCATGTAACTATCTAAATCCTTTTTCAAAGATAAAATTGTGCCTCGTCTACTAATACTTCTGGCACTCCCCACCCTCTGTGTGAAAAAAATTGCCCCTCTGGACACTTTTATATTTCCCCCCTTCACCTTAAACCTAAGCCCTCTAGTTTTAGACTCCCCTACCTTTGCGAAAAGATATTGGCTATCTAGCTGATCTGTGCCCCTCATAGTTTTATAGACCTCTATAAGATCACCACTCAGCCTCCTAGAAAAAAGCCCCAGTCTATCCTGCCTCCCCTTATAACTCAAACCATCAAGTCCCACTAGTATCCTGGTAAAATTTTTCTACACTCTTTCTAGTTTAATAATATCTTTTCTATAATAGGGTGACCAGAATTGCACACAGTCTTCCAAGTGTGGCCTTACCAATGCCTTTTACAACTTCAACAAGGTATCCCAACTCCTGTATTCAATGTTCTGACTGATGAAACCAAGCATGCTTAATGCCTTTTTCACCGCTCTGTCCACCTGTGACTCCACTTTCAAGGAGCTTTGAACATGTACCCCTCGATCTCTTTGTTTTGTAACTCCATTTGCACAAATAAAAGCACAAGTAAACACATTCCTTTAGTCCCAAATTGGCCACTGCTTCACATCCTGCCTGTATTTTGTCACACCTGCCCTTTAACCCCGGGCCACCTAAATGCATTGCGACTGCCAAAAGTCTGCGAGCTATTCCCAAAATGTCCAAAGTTGCCTGGAGGAACTCAAAGCCCGACAAACTAGGTAGTTTTTTTTAGATCGAGACGCCATAGAGCAAGGGGAGGAAAAGATTAGCTGATCGTAGGAAAATAACCCTCCAATGTGACATGCTAGCACCCGAGTCGAGCTGCGACACACACCCCTAATCTGCGTGGAGCACATGGCAACGCATTGAAAACAAGTACACACATACATTTCCTGGAACATCGTATCACACAAGGTTCTCTGTTTGCAACTGATAACAAATATTCCCATCTTCACTCCTTACACATTCACGAGAGGGGCAAGGGAGATAAGGGTTACGGAGAGGGCAGGCAAGAACACGGACTTAAGGCCAGAATCAGCTGAGTCACCATCTCACTGAATGATGAAATAGGCTCAAGGGGCTGAAGGGCCTTCTCCTGCTCCCATTTCTTGTGTTCTCACGTCAGGCAACCCTTCCTTTTCTAACTTCTACAGGCAGTTCACGCCGGGTTTTCAATCCTCCAGGACAGACTTGGAGCCTCCAGGAACTCTCGATCCATCTCTCAGACACTGCAGTGAGTAACCCGGCAGGATGAAAATAATGTTTGGGCCTCAAAAAACACTGTACTCCCTTTTTAATTCCCACTTCCATTGAGCACTCCTGGTTACTAGTACCAAAAATATTGCCGTTGTGGGTTGGTTCACTGACAGGCATCCCATCAGATCTTGAAGACTCTCCTCGGGTTCTGACTGGTAAGTAGGGCACCGTGAGGATGGACAAGGCAGCCAACCAATGGCAGGAGCATGGCATCGGGCCATCTTGGAGGTGAGGGGTCATGGATGAGACTTTTGGAAATACATCCAGCTGCGTTGCTAGCTGTGACTAGCTTCTGCAAAGTGCTGGCAGGGACATGAAGGGCTGGAGAGCCTCCTTCTGTGCTCGAAACCTTTGTATGGTTTTAAAAATTTTACCGATGCGTTATGGAAAGCATTCTCTCTGGTTGTATCACAGCTTGGTATGGCTCCTGCTCTGCCCAAGACTGCAAGGAACTAAAAAGGTTGTGAGTGTAGCCCAATCCATCACACAAACCAGCCTCCCATCCACTGACTCTGTCTACACTTACTGCTGCCTCAGCAAAGCAGCCAGCATTATTAAGGATCCCATGCATCCTGGACATCCTCTCTTCCACTCCTTCCTTCGGGAAAAAGATACAAAAGTCTGAGGTCACGTACCAACTGACTCAAGAACAGCTCCTTCCCTGCTGCTGTCAGACTTTTGAATGGACCTTCCCTATATTAAGTTGATCTTTCTCTACACCCTAGCTATGATTATAACATACATTCTGCACTCTCCTTTCCTTCTCTGTGAACGGTATGTTTTGTCTGTATAGTGCACAAGAAATAATACTTTTCACTGTATGCTAATACATGTGACAATAATAAATCAAATCAAAAATTGGCACCTCCCCCAACTTAATGTTGTTGGTCAGCCCTACTCTCTTGATAAGCTAGGACAGATATCTGGGGCTATATTAATAGTACCCTAACGGTTTAGGGGAGAATGAGCAGGGTATAACCATTGATACCAGATGATCATGGATGCGACAGACCAGTGTAGGTTTGAAATGATGATCTCCTGAACAAAGAGGATCCTTGACCTCTCAGTTGCCCATTAGAAAATCTACCAGATAAACTCCAGGTCATTCACCAGACAGCGGTGGTGAAAATACGCCTGAGGGCAGGTCAATTCAGTCTTTGGACTCACCTACAAGTGATTATAGATTAAAAAGCACAAAGGGCAGATGTAGTGAGGAGTTTTTTTTTGCTTTGTCCTCACAGGTCCGTCACAGGTGGATGGCCAGTGGCCTAGGAGAGAACTCGTTGATGGAAGCTGGGGTTATTGGGTGAGATCCTCCAGCCTCTCGGCCACATGTTTCCCATTGGTGGGAGACGGTGCTTTGTTTTCTATCGGCGGGATTCTCCGGTCCCACTTCTGAAGGTGGGAATTCCCATTGATGTCACCCTGCGCAGTCGGAAAACCCGCGGGGGAGGTGGGGGGTGCACTGCTGGCAGGACCGGAAAATCCCACCGGTATGAACGGCCGGAGAATCCCAGTCCTTATGTTTGGGTCCAATTATAAAAAGGCCATGAGGTAGGTTGGCATAATTCAAAGAAGGAACGATTTATTAAACGTCTCAACAATTGCACCATCAATCCAGGACAGACTCCCCAGGGTGCAGCTTGTTCCCTGGGTCACCTGAACTCTTGTAAAGGGGCATAAGACCCCAGCTACTCATATAACAGCAGGGAATGGGGAGGAAATAGAAACTTAGAACAAAAACATTTGTCAAAGGGCTGAGAGCCCTCTAAAACCTTTGCAATCATCCAACTCATTACCATCCAAGTGTGGCATGTGGCCCAGTGGTTAGCACTGCTGCCTTATAGCACCAAGGACCTAGGATTGATTCCTGCTTGGGTCACTGTCTATGTGGAGTTTGCATGTTTTCCCTGTCTCTGGGTGCTCTGATTTCTTCTTCCCACAGTCTGAAATATGTGCTGGTTAGGTGCATTGGCCTTGCTAAGTTCTCCCTCAGTGTACCTGAACAAGTGCCAGAGTGTGGCAACTAAGGGATTTTCACCATAACTTCATTGCAGTGTTAATGTAAGCCTTACTTGTGACTAATAACTCAACTTTTACTTTAACTTGCATCATATCACCTCTGCGTTCAGCTACCTAGGCTCTGCAATTCCCTCCCCATTTCTTTTAACTTTCTTCCTCCTTAGCATTGCCCTTGGAAACCTTGCTCTTTGACCAAGCATTTCATTGCCATGTCTCTTTCTGTGACTCAATACTCAAGTTTGTCTGTCAATTTTCCTGTGAAGCATCTTGGCACCTTTCTCCATGACATCAAGAACGTTATGCAAATACATTGTTATAGTTGTTGTTGGTAAATACAGGCAAAGATTTAACAAAGGAAACAGCTGGTTAATTCCAAGAGAGAGGAATAGTTATTGAGAGCAAATACCTGAAGTAGAATTGCTGAACCTCTTCAGAGCTTCAAATAGTTGGTGAAAGGCTCCCTTGTTGCCATCTGTTTGGCTGTACAGAAGAATCTTCTTGGCATCATAAATCAGACGGGAGATGCTGCAAAGAGTGGGAAAGACAAGAGTCAGAAGATTTCAGGCAAAAGAAATCTGTTTGGTTGAGTCGCACTTGCTCTCAATAGTGAATGTCAAACAATGTTTAGAGTGAAAACATTTGATAGACCATAGCCAGGTCAAGGCAGGCATTCTGACAACAATGTTCTAAACACATTCAAATTTGATCTGCCTCATTCTTTTAGGTATTTCTACATCGGAGCAGAGCACAAACTGGTGTGATTTGCTTGATCCCAAATCAAAATTCAAAACTGGTCTTTAGGTGAGTCCAAAGGTGCACGGATTAGGTGGATTGGCCGTGTTGAATTGACCCAAGTGTCAGGGGGATTAGCAGGGTAAATATGTGGGGTTATGGGAATAGGGCCTGGGTGGGATTGTAGTCGGTACAGACTTGATGGGCCGAATGGCTTTCCTCTATACTGCAGGGATTCTATGAGTGCATATCTGATACACTAGATCGTCATTTTTGCCCACTTTCCCACACACAAAACCAAGGGCAGAATATTACTGGGGTGGGGGTTGGGGAGGGGGGATGGGGGAGGAGGGAGTGGGGGTAGTGGTACACAATTCAACCCCTCTGGAAGCCAAAATCGGTGTCCAGCCAACCCATTCCACACCAGTCCTCTTCACTGCCCTGCGGGTGGGATGAAGTGGGCCAGTGCAGGACTTGAACCCCATCTGGAGAGGACGTCCCACCCTCAGGACCAGATCAGTGGGCACTGCTGGAACTAAAAGAAGGATGGATCCCGGAACCAAGGAAGTCCCGGGTCTTGGAAAGGGAGGATTTGACCAATTTGAGGAGGAGGGGATGGTGCACTTTACAGAGTGGGTACTATCTTAGGGGGGGCTTCTCCGATCCACAAAGGCTACCCCCATCTCCACCAAAGATAGTAATCCCCTTCCTTCCTAACCTTTAAAATAGCTTTTTTTCAAACGCTCTGTCCACTCCTGCCCGACTGTCTACAACTATACTGTGGCGTGGGCAGCATATTGTCATGGACTATTGACTTGTTAACTCCATTGACTCATGATTATTTATTTAAATGCGGTAGGTGGCCTGTCTATTTTGTCTTCCCATATCGTGGGATGGGAACATCATGGACAACAGCAAAATTGTGGATGGACACCTGCCCTATTTTACATGCTACTTCCTCAGCCCTCCCACGGAACTTGGGGCGACACGGTGGCACAGTGGTTAGCACTGCTGCCTCACAGCACCAGGGATCTGGGTTCAATTCCGGCCTCGGGTCACTGTCTGTGTAGAGTTTGCACGTTCTGCCCCTTTCTGCATGGGTTTCCTCTGGTTTCCTCCCACAGTCTGAAGATGTGCAGGTTAGATTGATTGGCCATGCTAAATTGCCTCTTACTGTCGGGGAATTAGGAGGGTTACGGGGACGGGACCTGGGTGGGATTGCTGTCAGTGAAGGCTTGATGGGCCAAATGGCCTCCTTCTTCAGTGTAGGGATTCTATGAAACACATCAAGAGTGGACTGCAGCAATCCTTGGATTTCACAGCCCAAAATCTCTGAGGCAATGTGGCGCAAATTTAGCATATTAATAATTTATCCCTCAGACTGTAGCCCACTGAACATTCAGCGTATTAAACAAAGCACAACTTAATCCTTATTTTTTGTCAGTTTACTTGACACAGCATCTGAACCCAGCATCGACATGTCAATAACTTCTTATATTACATGAACTTCTTGAGCACCAGAATACATGGTAACCAACTCCCTATGGTTAAAACAATGAAATATTTGAAAGAAAGTGCGCATATTTCGAATACCTTGTTCACTTTTCTTTTACTAAATGAACTCCGCAAAGTATCTGAAGTATTTAAATTAAATTTAAAAGTAAGCCAAACACTATGAGGATCGAGTGCAGGCCTGACTCTCCACAAACCATTTGAGCAAATCTAATTTTCATCAATTGGTTTAATTCAATGACGGGCGACAGGCTTCACAGCTTTGTGTTTAGATCCAAAAAAAAAGTTGGCATTCTCCCAGAAAATTCATTTCACTGGGCTGTTCAAACAAAAGGGAAGTTTCCTCTGCTTACTCTCAGAAGAGGAAAGTTCCCCGTGAAGACTTTCCGCCCCTCCTTGCTGTTTTATAAATAGTCAAATCTCTTGAATGTTACTGTAACTATTTCTCACTTCTCCTGGGGACGACGTTATTATGAGTCAGGAGGAGGAATTTCTTCAGCCAGAGGGTGGTGAATCTATGGAATTCATTGCCACAAAATGCAGTGGAGGACAGGTCATTGAGTGTATTCAAGACAGAGGTAGGCGGGTTCTTGATTGGTAAGGAGATCAAAGGTTAAGGGGAAAAGGTGAGAAAATGGGGTTGAGGAACATATCAGCCATGATTGAATTGCAGAGCAGACTCGATGGGCTGAATGGCCTAATTCTGCTCCTATACCTTATGGCCTTATATCCTGGCATAGCGCAGGGAAAAGAAGCAACGTGACATCAAGGGCCAGATTTCTGCTCATGTGGCGGGTAGCTTGAGCCAGGAAAATATCTGGCAGACCGAGGTGACTGTGTTATGCTGTGGGAATTTTCTAGACTGCAGCCAAGTTAGCAGATTTTGGGCACTGGGGATGTTTTGAAATCAGGAACACCACACAGGTTTCCCAAAGTCATCTCTCAATTCTGCCTTCTCACACAATCCCTCAAACCATACCCCACCTGTATCACCTCTACCACTACGTCAACTTTCCTACAACATAGATCCACAATCAGGTAAGGCAACACTTTAAATAGGCAACTCTGCAGTACATATGTCTTGATTTTGTGGGGTTTACTGAGCTATGCAGCCCAAGGACAGTAGGACGGCACAGTGGTTAGCACTGCTGCCAAGGATCCAGGGTGACTGTCTCTGCGGAGTTTGCACGTTCTCCCCATGTCTGCGTGGGTTTCCTTCGGGTGCTCCGGTTTCCTCCCACAATCCAAAGATGTGCGGGTTAGGTTGATTGACCATGCTAAAAATTGCCCCTTAGTGTTAGAGGGATTAGCGGGTAAATGTGTAGGGATATGGGGGTAGGGCCTGGGTGGGATTATGGTCGGTGCAGACTCGATGGGCTGAATGGCCTCTTTCTGCACTATAGGGTTCTGTGGTTCTATGGACCATGCAAAAATTACCCCATAACGTCAGGACGACTAGCAGTGTAATTACGTGGGGTTATGGGAATAGGACCTGGGTGGGATTGTTGTCAGTGCAGGCTTGATGGGCCAAATGGCCTCTTTCTACACTGTATTAGTTCTGTGTATTGAGCCAAGATATGTTGCCTTGTTTAATAGCATCCATCTTCAGGTACACAAGGTCTTGATAAGATCAATTTGACTGTTAAATGTCAAAGAAAGTGGCCTTTACAGAACTCACAGTAAAAATATATTGCCATTAAACATGTGGACAAGTGTCCTATTCATCTAAATTCTGCCTGTATTGCTTAATGAGTTTTCAGATCAGCCATAAGTGTACACATAATGGAACAGCTCTTTTCAGGTAGTTGTTCATTTTAGGCATTGGTGTTAATTTTAATGCATTAAATGCACAGATCCTTTTGGCTGTTCTAACGTGTGCACTAACAGTGTGAACTGTAACCACAAGTGGTTCAATGCTCTGATGCAGCCTTCAACTCACATTGATTTGTCAAAGTTTCCGACGACTCCAGGAGATTCACCTGGCGTTGGGTAGCGGAAACACGGGTTGTTTGCGTTACAAATGATGCCTTGTATCCATGGCAGAGTCCCGGCAGAAGGCATCGCCTTGTTTGGGAAGTGGCCTGCAGAAAGAGGAAAGGAAGAATAAACTGTCGTGACGTGCTTACTCAGTGCAGAATTCATGTGAATGTATCATAAAATCATTGAATGCCAAAGAGATCCTTCAGCCCATCGAGTATGTACTGACATGTGAGAAACCTTTGACCTCTCATCTAATCCCATTTACCAGCATTTGATCCATAGCCTTGAATGATATGACACGCCAAATATTCATCCAGGTACTTTCCTAAAGGATAAGAGGCAACCCACCTCTACCACCCTCCCAGGAACGTATCATAGAATCTACAGTGCAGAAGGAGGTCATTTGGCCCATCAGGCCTGCACTGACAACAATCCTACCCAGATCCTGTCCTATCTCTGTAACCCCACATATTTACCCTCCTAACCCCCCTGACATTAAAGAGACAATTTACCATGGCTGATCAACCTAACTATTTGGACCGTGGGCAAAAACCAGAGCATGCGGAAGAAGCCCACGCAGATACGGGGAGAATGTGCAAACTCCACACAGACAGTCGCCCAAGGCTGGAATTGAACCCAGGTCCCTGGTATTGTGAGGCGGCAGCGCTAACCACTGTGCCACCTTATTAGAACATCCATTATTTCTGCATATTCATGCTATGAGTATCCTCGCCTGCATTCCATCCTAAATCAGCACACTGCCATCCAGGATCATGTGGTTAAGTGCAGCTTGTTTGAGAAGAATCAGACCTCTGGTTCCCAAATTACTGGAGGTTTTCCTTGTCTCATGTCTGGGTCAGTTGTGGATTAACTGATGGAGACTAATTGCTATGATTAGTCAACAACTCCATTATTGTCATATCATGTGGTGACGAGGTTTGCATAATAGGTGGACCTTGATTTTGTTTTTGTATTCCGAGATCCCTATTTCTGGGATCATTTAAATGCAGTGGAAATCTAACTCAGCACATTTGCCTAACCACCATTCTTTAGACATTACCAGCTTCCATACCATGACTGACCGATGCTCCCAAAATCATTCCAGCGCTCCCATTAGCCATACAATTCTACAGGTTGTCAGAAAGTTCATTTAGGTCACTGAATATAACAGCACCACTGAGAAGGTTAGCAGCTCTCAGCGGTACAATGGTTAGCCCTGCTGCCTCTTAGCTCCAGGGACCCGGGTTTGATTCCTGGCTTGGGTCACTGCCTGTGTGGAATTTGCATGTTCTCCCCGTGTCTGCGTGGGTTTCCTCCAGGTGCTCTGGTTTTCCTCCCACAGTCCAAAAATGTGTGGGTTAGGTTGATTGGCCATGCTAAGTTCTCCCTCTGTGTACCTGAACTGGTGCCAGAGTGTGGCGACTAGGGGATTTTCACAGTAACTTCATTGCAGTGTTAACGTAAGCCTACTTGTGACTAATAAATAAAGTTTAAGTTTTGTTCATTTTTCCAACGAGAGTGCAACTAGGGCAATAAGACAGACAGCTGAAGATAAAGAAGAGAAGGCGACATGGGGACAGAGTGGGACAAGATTGGAATGATTGTCCGCATGAAGGACAAACACTAACACAGACTGCCAGTATCTTTCAATGCTGTAATTTCAATGGATGTAATGTTTCAATCAAAACTCTTTCACCTAATTAGTAGAAAGCTAACCACCTCAAACCATACAGGAAGTACAGCGGATACACAGGGGATTAACAGAGTGGTTAGGGCAGGCAATTAAAACTAAAACAACAAACTATAAATGGAACTGAGGGAAGGAGAGGAAATGCGAAATCCAAAACAAACAAACAAATGTATTTTCATTCGGAGACAACAGAACACATTGAAAGAGAGAATATGATGAAATGGTTAACAGGACAGCATCTAATCCCTCATTCACTACCCTGGTTACAAGGGACATAGTGGGAAAAGGTCAATGATTGTGGGGGCTGGTCCAATAAAGCATCTAATAAAGTATTGTATTATTATCAGGTCTGCTGTTTCCTCTAATGTCACTTGGATGTGCGCCCCTGTTTGTTGCAATGCACTGCCCCTTTAAGATTGACGTCTGTGCATCTTAAAGGTACATCTCCTTGCGAGTGACCTGCTGACCCTCAACAAGCCGCATTCCTACACGGCCACACATCTGCAAAAATCTGGCAGATGGAACATATCTGAGCAAATGTGAATCCCAAAATGTGAACTTGTCCACTCTGGCAGGAAGAATAAAAAAAGTAACTTATCTAATTGGTGAGAGGTTGCAGAATTTAGCAGAGTAAGAGCCAACTTGATCGAAACCTTTAAGATTCTGAGGGTATTGGCAGGGTGGACGTGGAGAGGATGGGGAGAGGAGCGGCATGATGGCACAGTGGTTAGCACCGCTGCCTCACAGCGCCAGGGACCCGGGTTCAGTTCCGGTCTCAGGTCACTATCTGTGTGGAGTCTGCACATTCCCCTGTGTTTGCGTGGGATTCCTCCCACACTCAAAGATGTGTGGGTTAGGTTGATTGGCCATGCTAAATTGCCCCTTTGTAGATGAGCAGGTTAAATAAGTGAGGTTATGGGGATAGGGCTTGGGAGAGATTGTGGTCAGTGCAGACTTGAAGGGCTGAACGGCCTCCTTCTGCACTGTAAAGGTTCTTTGATTCTATTCTAGGATGTTTCCTCTTGTGGGATAATCTAAAGCTAGCAGTCACTGTATTATATAAAAGTCATGGGCTTGGGACAGAGATGAGGAGAATCTTTTTCTCTCAGAGGATCGTGAGTCCCCAAAACTCCACTCCTCAAAAGACAGTGGAAGCAGAATATTTTTAAGGCGGAGCTAAACAGATTCTTGAATAACCAGGGGGTGAAAAGTTATCGGGGGGATGGGCAGGAATGTGGTGTTAGATTACAATCAGATCAGCCATGGTCTTATTGAATGCACAACAGACTTGAGAGGGCCGAGTGGCCTACTCCTGCTCCTAATTCATTCGAATGTTCATATGATCTGGGTCCCTGTTAATTACTGGGCCAGCCAGGTAGGTGTCCCATTTTAGTCACTACTCCTTGACTTTTGGATGGCATATCCAGTGGTCTAATACAGTGACACCTGGACGGTGCGGGTAAGCTGTTTTATCCCTTATGAGTTCAGTTGGTGAAGAGAAGCAGGTAATAAATGGCTCCCACAAAGGGCTGGGGTTCCAGGATGGAAAACAAAGTGACAATTTTTTTTATTTGTTCATGGGACACCAGTGTCACTGGCCAGCATTTATTGCCCATCACTCGTTGGTTTGGCCATTTCAGGGGGGACAGTTGAGAGTCAACCACATTTCTGTGTAGCTATAGGCCAGACCAGGTAAGGATGGCAGCTTTCCTTCTTGAAAGGACATTAGAGAACCAGGTAGGTTTCTCCAACAATTGTTTCATAATCATCAGTAGATTCTTAATTCAAGATTTTTTTTATTGAATTCAAATTCCACCAAATGCTGCGGCAGGATTTGAACCCGGATCCCTTGAGCTTCTACTGAGTTTCTGGATGAGCATCTAGCCATGGTACCACCAGGCATCGCGTCCTTTAGTCCTAATGATTGTCCATACCATCCTTTGAACTCAAACCATATTCAGCCTGGCCCAACACATGCAAGGCTGACATGATGTCTCAATACACTAATAAGGAACAGATTTGTGATTTAGGCTATCTTCACACTGAAGGGTCCGATTGAAGTTTGCTCAGTTTAAATTTCAAAAACAGCACTGCTGAGAAGACCTGTACTCTGTCAGCGTGTGAGTATTTGCCAGCGGATCTTTCACTATCAGACAGACTTTGGTACAAAGAGAGAAATTCCTGGTGACTCAATCTCTTTCAACTAATGAGAAGCAGCTCCGAATGCTAATCTTCAAAAGAACATAAGAAATAGGAGCAGGAGTTGGCCATCGAGCCTTTCGAGCCTGCCCTGCCATTCAACAAGATCATGGCTGATCTGATCAACATCGCAAAATGTGTCTGGGGTAGGGATTGCCATTTCAGTCACTTTGACCATGTTACTAAATGACATACAACTTTTAATCAGTTTCGCTCTCAACGAATATGATGATGTACGACTGAAGGGATCGAAATAGTGTGTTGCCCACATTCAAATTCTGATAAAAGTTTATTAGGACTGTTATCAGCCATTAGTTATTGCTCTTGTAATCTGTACCGTATCAGTCTGTTTCAATAAAGTTCAGACCTAACACCTTGTGCCACATGTCCCACGAAAGGCAAAGTGCTGAGACCAAGGTACAAGAACAGCATCATTGTGTTGCAGACCATATCTACCCCGAATGTAAAGAAATTACAAGCAGAAATGCTAACTAGCTGACACAATCATTAAGTTGCTGTTGTTCCATGTGTAGTATGGGTGGCACGGTGCCACAGTGGTTAGTACTGCTGCCTCACAGTGCCAGGGATCTGGGCTCAATTCTAGCCTCGGGTCACTGTTTATGCGGAGATTACACTTTCTCCCCGTCCACCTGAATTTCCTCCGGGTGCTCCAGTTTCCTCCCACACCCCAAAGATGTACAGGTTAGGTTGATTGGCTATGCTAAATTGCCTTTTAATGTCAAGGAGACTAGCGGAGAAAATATGTGGGGTTACGTGGATAGGGCCCGGGTGGGATTGGTGTCAGTGCAAGCTCAATGGGCTGACTGGCCTTCTTCTGTAACATAGGGATTCTGTGGTTCTAACCTACCTAATTTTCTGTGACCAGCACTACTCCACCCGCACTTCCCAATTGGGTCCTATCTCCTACCCAACCTTGTTCAGCACATGAGGCTTGTTTAATGTTGCAGCTAAGAGCACAGTGTCAGGAGCTGGTGACATGACCGTGACGTTAAGTTGAGTTCAAGCTGCTTTTGCAAGGAGGGGGACTAAAATAAACCACTTTGAAACTCTCCAAAAGATAGGCCAAGAAAACAAATTAACCTTCTATCCATTGCCTCATTCCCCAGTTGCATGTCGATGGGCCTCAGGAGATTTATTAACCGTGTGTGCTATATATTACTGGCAGTAAGATGATACTGAAATCACAAACCATCCACCTCAGGTAAAATTAGCATGATGGTGGGTGGGGAATGAAGGAACCATGCAACTTATTTCTTGAACAAGACAACGTATTTTTATGTCAGAGTGTTTTAATCTCACTGGTTTACACGTTTGGCTCATTGTATCTAACACTGAGAACCTGGAGAACCAGGGAATTGTTGTTACAATTATGAGATTGTAAGATTACTCTGGGACTATATCTTTAAATTTACGGTAAACAAAAGGGGACCATGTCACCTGCTCTGCAGTCTGCCTAACAGTAAGCCTGTCTGGTTAGGTTGTTAGAGATCACAGGAAAACTTAGATTGATTTACTGAGTGGAAGACAATGACCACAACCCCTAGGTTTTAAACTTGATTTGATTTATTATTGTCATGTATTGGTATACAGTGAAAAGTATTGTTTCTTGCGTGCTATACAGACAAAGCATACCATTTATAGAGTACACAGGGGAGAAGGAAAGGAGAGGGTGCACAATGTAGTATTACAATCATAGCTCGGGTGTAGAGAATGATCAACTTAATGTGTGGTAACTCTATTTATAAGTCTGATGACAGCAGGGAATAAGCTGTTCTTGCGTCATTAGTGTGTGACCTCAAACTTTTGTATCTTTTTCCAGATGAAAGAAGGTGGACGGGAGTATGCTCGGGGTGCATGGAGTCCTTGATTATGCTGGCTGCTTTCCCAAGGCAGTGGCAAGTGTAGACAGAGTCAACACTTATACAATGAGTATAATCAGAGTGCACCAAAATCCCAGAAAGACAATATAGATATCAGATTGTAAACACTAGTGCAGTAAACTACCCATTTATTTCTAACAAGGGTAACTAATTATTATTTCTACTTAGATGTAAAAATGTGTTTCACATTACTATAGGAAACGGGACAAAAGGGACCATTTTTGAAATCAAGTTACAGATTTCTATTTAAATCTATAAATATCACAGATAGACAGCCTTTTCTGGCTAATGTAGTCTGCAGCCAACTGAGAGGTAGAGAACAGGAGATAGAATCAGCCAGTCCTACAAATAAAGCAGAGAAAATGCTGACTGTAATGTTCACTATGGAGGGTTGGGACCTCATGCCCAGATTGAAGACTAAATTCCTGAGGACTCAAGGAATGTTTGAGGACCTTCCTAGCTTAGAGCTAAAAGAAGGAATCCATAGCGTAACCTTCACGGTGATAGTCAGTTCTGGAATTGGAAGTTCAGTAGCTGAGAGAAAAAAAGCAACCTGTAGGAAGCTAGGAACTACTGTGAATTGTTGGTTATCAGAACTGTAAGTCTGTGGGGTGTGCAATGTGTGATAAATACATAACTGTTTATTTTTGTAGCTTAAAGTATACGTTACCCACAGAAAGAAAATAGTGTTTCTTTAGCCATTTGTTACAGTAAAAGTTATAAAATCTTGACTTGTCATTCTTTCAGTTGTTACCTGAAGTGTGAATTAAAAGTTATCAGTGGCTACAGAGATCATAATACTGTCAGGCTAGCATCAGCAAGTAACTATAATGTAATGGGACATTTAGAACATAGAACATAGAACACTACAGCACAAACAGGCCCTTCGGCCCACGAGTTGTGCCGATCACATCAACACCTACCAACCTACAGACCTATCTATAACCCTCAATCTCATTAAACCCCATATACTCATCCAGAAGTCTTTTAAAAGACCCCAGCGAGTTCGCCTCCACCACCACTGACGGCAGCCGATTCCATTCACTCACCACCCTCTGAGTGAAAAACTTACCCCTAACATCACTTCTGAACCTCCCTCCCCGCACCTTAAATCTGTGTCCTCTCGTAGCAACCATTTCAACCTGGGGAAATAGCCTCTGAGAGTCCACCCTATCTATTCCTCTCAACATTTTGTAAACTTCTATCAGGTCGCCTCTCAACCTTCGTCTCTCCAGGGAAAAGAGTCCCAGCTCCCTCAACCTAACTTCATAAGGCATGCCTCCCAGTCCAGGCAACATCCTTGTAAATCTCCTCTGTACCCTCTCAATAGCTTCTACATCTTTCCTATAGTGAGGCGACCAGAACTGCGCACAATACTCTAAATGAGGCCTGACAAGGGTCTTATAAAGTTGCAGCATTACCTCCCGACTCCTAAACTCAATCCCTCGATTAATGAAGGCCAGTACACCATACGCCTTCTTGACCACCTCCTCCACCTGCGAGGCCGATTTAAGAGTCCTGTGGACCCGGACCCCAAGATCCTTCTGCTCTTCAACACTACTCAGACTTCTGCCCTTGATAGTGTACTCGTTCATCCCGTTGGTTCTGCCAAAATGGACGACTACACATTTATCTGCGTTGAAGTCCATCTGCCACTTCTCCGCCCAGTCCTGCATCCTATCTATGTCCTGCTGCAACTTTTGCCATCCTTCCAGACCATCCACAACACGACCAACCTTCGTGTCATCAGCGAACTTACTTACCCATCCCTCCACTTCCTCATCCAGGTCATTTATGAAAATGACAAACAACAAGGGTCCCAGAACAGATCCTTGAGGCACTCCGCTGGTGACTGACCTCCATTCAGAAAAAGCCCCATCCACAACCACTCTCTGCCTTCTGCAGGCAAGCCAGTTCTGGATCCACAAGGCCAAAGGCCCTTGGATCCCATGGCCTCTCACCTTCTCAAGAAGTCTTGCATGGGGGACCTTATCAAACGCCTTGCTGAAGTCCATGTACACTACGTCCACGGCACTTCCTTCGTCAATGTGTTCAGTCACATTATCGAAGAACTCAACTAGGCTTGTAAGGCACAACCTGCCCTTGACAAATCCATGCTGACTATTCCTGATCATGTCAAACCTCTCCAAATGTTCGTAAATCTTGTCCCTCAGAAGCTTCTCCATCAGTTTACCAACCACTGAGGTTAGACTCACCAGTCGGTAATTTCCCGGGCTATCTCTGTTCCCTTTCTTGAAAATAGGAACTACATCCGCAATCCTCCAATCCTCCGGAACCTCTCCTGTCTCCATTGACGACGCAAAGATCATCGCCAGGGGCTCTGCAATCTCTTCCCTCGCCTCCCACAGTATCCTGGGGTACATCCCATCTGGTCCCGGCGACTTATCTACCTTGATGGAATTCAAAAGTTCCAACACATCCTCCTCCTTAATATTCACGTACTCAATCCTTTCCATCTGCTGGAAATCCATAACAAAATCTCCCAGATCGGCTTCCACTGTGAATACTGAGGCGAAGTACTCGTTAAGCACCTCTGCCATTTCTTCTGGTTCCACACAAACCTTTCCCCCCTCACCTTTTATAGGTCCTATCCCTTCTCTTCTTATCCTTTTACCTTTCAATCTTGCAAGATTCTGTGGAAGAAAATTGTCTCCTCTTGACTCAGACACATTAAACCACAATCCGGATGCAAGTGCTGTTAGATGCACATTTTAAGGAACAATCAGATGAGACCATTTCCTAATCGTAGCTCTGTCTACGAGAAAATTGTCTGTGTTCTCAGCCTATGCAAGGCTTTTGGAAACCATTCACGTCTAGGGCCTTAGGCAGTTGATCAAACGTCACAGGGTGGCTGGGACATAACAGATGACATTGCATACTTTCAGAGTGATGTTGCATGGTGTGTACCATGTCCTTCTCAGACAGACACTCTTCCTATCTGGGCAGCACAGTAACACAGCGGTTAGCACTGCTGCCTCACAGCACCAGGGACCAAGGTTCGATTACCGGCTTGGGTCACTGTCTGTGTGGAGTTTGCACATTCTCCCCGTGTCTGCGTGGTTTCCTCCCACGGTCCAAAAGACATGTTGGTTGGGTGCATTGGCCATGCCAAATTCCCCCTCAATGTATGCAAACAGATGCCGGAGTGTGGTGACTAGAGGATTTGCGCAGTAACTTAATTGAGTGTTAATGTAAGCCGACTTGTGATTCTAATAAATAAACTTTAAAACTATCTGAAGCGTGGGTTGACCAATGCCAATTTCTTAGAATAAAGAAATGAACTCAAATTTATAATTAAAATGGTTTCCTTTGTTTTCCTTTCATTTAAGTGATGATCAGAAGGTTATTTTTGGAATCATGTCAAGTGAAGGAAATCAAATGATCTGATGTTGACAGATGTTTAATCCGCCCAACTTTAAAGACTAAAACAATCATTTTGCAATTCGTGACAAAGATCTGAAGTTTACGGCTGAAAAGTATTTGCCTGGAGATAATTTCCCTTTGCATACATATTTACAGCTTTATGCTTGTTCACTCATTTACTCCTGTTCGGATTTTATTGAGCGATAGAAACAGAGAGAGTGCTAGACAGGAAGTACCCAAATATAACATAGAACAATACAACACAGGAACAGGCCCTTTAGCCCACAATGTTGTGCCGAACATGACACCACAATAAACTAATCCCTTCTATCTGCCCTTGGGCCATAACCCTCTCTTCCTTGCATATTCACGTGCTTATGTGAAAGTCCCTATCATATCTCCACCACCCATCCCTGGCAGCCTGTTCCAGACACCTATCAGTCTCTATGTAAAATAATTGCCTCTCACATCTCCTTTGAACTTTCCTCCTCTCACCTTAAGTGCATGGCCCCTAGTACTAGACATTTCAGCTGTGGGAAAAGAATCCTGTCAATACTATCTATGATGTGGAGATGCTGGTGTTGGACTGGAGTAAACACAGTAAGAAGTCTGACAACACCAGGTTTAAGTCCAACCAACTTCTTTGATAGTAAACTCACAAGCTTTCGAGGTTTCCCTCTTCGTCAGGTGAATGGAGAGTTCTGGCCTCAGGCAGTGCATCTAACAGCACTGACAGTTTACAGATTACTGATTAGAATGCAAATCTTTACACCTAACCTGCTATTCAAGTCTTAAAGTGGCTGACAATGTGAGTTTTATCTATGCCACTCATAACTTTATAGACTTCTATCAGAGCTCCCCTCAGCCTCGGTCACTCCGGAGAAAACAACCCTAATTTGTCCTGTCTCTCCTTATAGTTCATACCCTCTAATCCAGGCAGCATCCTGGTAAATCCCTTCTGCACCCTCTCCAAAACTTCCACATCCTTCTTGCAACGTGGCGACCAAAAATTATCTTCCCATCATGCCAGAAAGAACAGCAGGAATCAGGCTTTTTGTGTCATTTATTCTGGGGTAAAAAAAATTCAGTGATAGTATAAAATCCATGATGAGGGGGATAAATAGATGACAATCTAGAGCAGCACAGATTGTAGAAGAGTAGAACGTGATGAAGACTTACATTCATGTTGTTCATATGGAGGATAGGAGAGTCGTACAGAGATCAATATGAAGAATAGGAAGAGAGGCCACACTAACTCAATCAGCAGCTGAAGCTGAAAAAGAAAAGGCAAACACTATAATTATTAAACAGAAACTTTCTTTGAAGATTCATCTGCAAGGTGGCCCACATTTCACGTAAATCTCTTCCCCTAATGGGGCAACCTAGAACAAGAGATCACAGGTATAGGTTGAGATGTGGCACGGCAGCACAGTAGTTAGCATTGCTGCTTCACAGTGCCAGGGACACGGGTTCAATTCCAGCCTCAGGTCACTGTCTGCATGGAGTTTGCACATTCTCTCTGTTCTGTGTGAGTTTCCTCCGGGTAAGATTTTGATAAGTGACTTCCTGTGGTATTGTTAATGAAGAAATAATACTTCGCAACAGCTGGAGTACAGGAGAAGTAAATCCTTTGAAATCTGCCGCTTCCCCATTTTTGGAAATAAAGATGAAATAAAGGCTCAGTAATAAAGGCTGGTTTTCTCATAAAACACAAGTTATTACTTCATCCACCTGATGTAAAAGAAGAAAGTAGACAAACAGAATGCCACTCCTCTCATTTGTAATTATGTCAAGGACAAGAATCATAAAACCAAATCCCATGATCATACTATTTTTCGACAGATGCTGTCTTTGTCGGCAATTTTTTTTACAACTAAGCCCGATAAGGAAATAAAGGGCGGAATATTCCAGGCACGCCTGCCCCAATCCCGGAAAATACCACCAGGGGTCAATGGACATTTGCATGGTCCACCCCCGTCCCCACCCTCCCCCCTGCCCCTACGATTCTACCTACCTATTCTCGTGGTAGGCGGGACGAGAAAGCTCCCCCCAAAAGAAAGTAAACAGCAAAAAGGTATGAACTGCTGTCCCGTATAGTGTTTGTTGTTTCAACTCTTGTCCAGCCCCTTAAATTAAGTCTGTGGCTCCTTTAAATTGGTAATATGCAGCTATAAAATGAGATGCAGTACACCTAATCTTCTTCTTTGACAGTAATTTGCATCTCCTACTTAACTGTGTTTGGTTCTAAGTGAAGTAGTTTTCTATGTTTGGAAAATTTGTTTCGATGCTCAAATGACATTTTTCCTCCTTTATTCCTTCATGGAGTGTGGGCATCACTGGCCAATTGTTCTTGTGAAGGTGGCGGTGAACCACAACTTTGAACTGTTGGAGTCTGTGTGGTACACCCACAGTGCTATTATTGTCTTTCAATGTAAAATGGAAAATGATCTCTAAGTGCAATATCGATCTGCCGCGTTAATTGACATCAGTCAATAGTAACTTGTTCTTGTTACTAAAATAGCACATAAAAATATCTAAAATTGAAACATAATGCCCTGTCTTCTATCAACAGTCAGACTTCAAATGAAAAGGCCACCTGGAAGCTGACTACTCAACTCCAAGGCATTAGTTTAGTTTTATTTATTAGCGTCACAAGTAGGCTTACGTTAACACCGCAATGAAGCTACTGTGAAAATCCCCTAGTCGCCACACACCGGCACCTGTTTGGTTACACTGAGGGAGAATTTAGCATGACCAATGCTCCTAACCAGCACATCTTTCGGACTGTGGGAGGAAACCGGAGCATCCTGAGGGAACCCATCCAGACACGTGGAGAACATGCAGACCCCGCACAGATAGTAACCCAAGCTGGGAATCAAACCCGGGTCTCTGGCACTGTAAGGCAGTAGTGCTGACCACTGTGCTACCATGCCATGAATTTGCGTAGAACGTTTTATTTGAGAAGAAAGATAGCAGTATGCCCTGGATGTTAGTTTTAAGCTGGTACTCCTGTCTTCAGGACATATCTGATGTTGGAAGTCGCAACGTGGTAACTTGGGTTCCATGTGCCAACAACTTCATTCACAATGATGCTAGGCTCAGCTCAACCCAGTCAATGACCCTGATTCTGTGATCAACAGTGAACAAAGGCACTCATCATCCATTACATTTACACATACCCACAGACTCTCTCTGGGCTTTTGACTGTGACTTGCGATAATTAGATAGTGGAAAGAGCATGGCACTTCCACAAGGGATCTGGAAATTCTGTGAAGGGGGCAAGCAGTGCTGTGACTTCACGAGTTATCAGATTGAAGGATCCACATTGAGTCACGCAGAGTGCAAACCAGGAAGTATAAATTTAAGTTCATTGTCAAATCAAGTATGGAAAGTGAAATAAAGAGAGGGAAAGAAACATGGGGTTAAGAGAGAGATGGAGATAAAAAGGCAGAAAGAAACAGCCAAAAAGAAATGTTTTTAAATCTCCAAAAATAATTAATATCCAAAGGAGCCTCCATACTATTAGAATAAAATTTTCAGTCAGAGAGGTTGTTTGACAGTAGCTGAGATTTATCACGCCATTAAAAATTCACTTACCAACTCTAATGAACAAACTCTAACTTTTTTTGGCAAGTTCAATGGGTACTTATAATGCCAGTATTGCAAATTCCCTCAGGTGACGAAGAAGCAGTACCAAAAGTTCCACTTCATTTATATCTGTATGCTTTCAAAAGCCCCATCACAAGGTGGGGGGGGGGGGGCGGTGGATGAGGAGGGAGGCAAAAAGTAGTGCAACATTTGACAAGATTCAGACAGACAGAATTATGGAATCTGGGGCAAAGACCATTGTCAAGATTTTTTTTACTGCATAATAAAAGATCCTTTGTTCTTTTGTAGCTGTTGCCAACCTTATGTTTACAGACTTCAATGCGAGATAAACTGAAGATTAATTTGCAGTCAATGCCAAAGTTCTGATCTTTAAGGGATCACCTGTAACAGTAGTTAATCATGTAGAAATATTCCTAGAATGACTGAAGCTTTCAAATCATAAATTGAAGTCAGAGCAACTTCAAAATGAAAAATTTAAATTCCATTGCAACGACATTGTGCCGAACTTTAATGGGAAGAAAAAACACACAAAAATGTTTCAAAAATATATATTTCAGTGTTACAAATTATGTGCAACTATATTTAGTAAACGGGCGCTTCTCTGAATTTACACAAAGGCAAGTGTTTTTGAAGTTTATTTATTAGTGTCACAAGCAGGCTGACATTAACACTGCAATGACATTACTGTGAAAATCCCCTAATCACCACACTTGATGATGTGGGAGAATTTAACATGGCCAGTCCACCTAACCAGCACATCTTTCACACTGTGGGAGGAAACCAGAACACCCAGAGGAAACCCATGCAGACACGGGGAGCATGTGCAAACTCCACACAGTGACCCAAGCCAGGAATTGAACTCAGGCCCCTGGGGTTGCGAGGCAGCAGTGCTAACCACTACGCCACGGTGCCATGCTTATGGTGCCACTGTGTACCCCAATAGGGACTCCCAGCTTTGAGTTACTGAGGCCAAGGGCCTATCATAAAAATTTGAGCGTAGCATTGGATTCCTTATACGTGCTCCCATTGCATGAGACTCTGCACTATGTGCAAAATAATGTATGCATTAGAGCTTCTGCAAAGTTATCAGCTCCTTGTTGCACATTATACCACTCCCCGGAGATACTGTCACTTCAAGCCACTATGCTGTTATTAAATCAAGACTATACAAGAAGTAAGCATTCAGATGATTCACGATGGTTTGGGGTGGGACATGGGAGTGGGACCCACCTAAGGAAAATAATGTGTTTCTTAGAACAGAGGAGGTTAAAGGAAGATTTAAATCAAGCTGTTGAAAAGATTTTGAGAGAATAAATAAGGTGAAACTGCTTCCAATGGCAAAAAGGTCAATGGACAGAGGTCACTGATTTAGGATGATTGACAAAAGAATGATAGAACCCCTACAGTGTAGAAGGAGGCAATTTAGCCCATCGAATCTGCATCAGCTTATCGGCAGAGTATTCCAACCAGACCCCACATATTTACCCCAATAACCCCATAACTTATACATTTCAGGACTCTTAAGGCGCAATTTAGCATGGCTAATCCATCTAACCTACACATCTTGGGACATTGAAGGGACTTTATTTTTTTACCACGGCCTGTCTACCTAACCTGCACATCTTTCGAGTGTGGGAGGAAACCGGGGCACCTAGAGGAAACCCACGCAGACACGGTGAGAATGTGCAAACTCCACACAGACAAAACCGGAATTGAACCCAGGTCTCTGACATTGTGATGCAGCGGTGCTAATCACTGTGCCACCCAAGGAAAGATAAAGAGCTTGTTTTTAATCATCAAGGTATTAGAGAATCCCTAAAATACAGAAGGAGGCTATTCAGCCCGTCAAACCCACATCAACAACAATCCCTCTTTATCCCTGTAACCCCACATATTTACCCTGCTTTTTCTCCGGAAACAAGGGTCAATTTAGCATGGCCAATCGACCTAACCTGCACATCTTTGGACTGTAGGAGGAAACCACTTAACCCAGAGAAAACACATGCAGACATGGGGAGGACATGCAAACTCCAAACAGCACTGACCCAAGCCAGGACTCGAACCCGGGTCCCTGGCACTGTGAGGCAGCAGCGCTAACCATTATAATCCAGAGAGCACAGGATTAGTGCTATTAGTAGGATGTCCTCCATCTGTACATTGCTACTCCATGATTCTCTAACATGGGAAAACGGACCTTGATGTTTACACCATGCAGGGAGGCTATCACAACACAGCTCACATTCATATGTCACAGGATGGACTTGGAAGGACAACTAACCTACGCATCCCGGTTCACTAAGGGACAATTTAACATGGCCAATGCACCTAACCCGCACACCTTTGGACTGCAAAAGGAAACTGGAACACCCGGAGGAAACCCATGCAGACACGAGGAGAATGTGCAAACTCCACACAGACAGTAACCCAAGCTGGGAATCGAACAGGCTACATGGATTGGCCATGCTAAGTTGATCCTAGTGTCAGGGGGATTGACAGGGTAAATATGTGGGGTTACGGGGATAGGGCCCGGGTGGGATTGTGGTCGGTGCAGACTCGATGCGCCAAATGGCTCCTTCTGCACTGTAGGGATTCTATGATCAGGATAAATTGGGAAGGTGATAATATGAGTGCTGGACCTGTCCATTTGTGCAACATGGTTAGAACATATATTTCATGTTTTTTGGATTCCAAGGCCAAAATTTTCCAGTCTTTCCCCCCCAACACTATGGTGGGTTTTCCTTAAAGCAGGGGGCGGATTAGCACAGACGCCCACAGTTGGATCTTTTGATCCTACCAAAGCCTATGACAATTTACGTGACCCATGACACCCTGCTGTTGGGGAATCTGTGGTGGAATCAATTTCAATATGATCCAAAGGTTAAAAAAATTTGGAATTAAAGGACTAATGATGACCATGACACCATTGTCAATTGTTGTAATAACGCGTCTGGTTCACTAATGATCTTTAGGGAAGGAAATCTGCCATTCTTACCTGGTCTGGCCTATATGTGACTCCAGATCCACAGCAATGAGGGTGACTCTCAGCTACCCTCAGGGAATAAATGCTGGTCCAGCCAGAGACGCTCATATCCCAATTGGCCCAATTGGTGGTCCGATGGCACAGTGATCAGCCCAGCTGCCTCATAGTGCCAGGGACCCAGGTTCAATTCCTGGCTTGGGTCACTATCTGTGTGGAATCTGCATGTTCTCCCCGTGTCTGCCTGGGTTTTCTCCAGTTTCCTCCCACAGTCCAAAATATGTGCTGGTTAGGTGCATTGGCCATGCTAAATTCTCCCTCAGTGTACATAGACAGGCGCCGGAGTGTGGCGACGGGGGAAATTTCACAGTAACTTCATTGTTGTGTTAATGTAAGCCTACCTGTGACTAATAAATAAACTTTACTTCATCCCATGAACGAAGAATTTTAAAAAAAGATCCTGGCAGCAGGAAGGGCCAGAAAACCCCTCCCCTAGTTTCCGCAGAACGAGAGCACATTATCCTTTTGGGGGGTGCAGAATCTTCTGCAGGGGCATTGAATCTTTCAAACTGGCTTGTCCAGTTGGTCATACTCTAATATTAACTGCTATAAAAGGACTTTTTATTAGACCTGAAACATTAACTCTGTTTCTTTCTCTCCACCAATTCTTGATGGACTGCTGAGTATTTCCAGGATTTTCTGTTTTAATTTGAGAATTCCAGGATTGACAGTACTTTGCTCTTATAGGATGCCGGGTTGTTTATTTTTGACAACTCGGTACAATTTACAGATCAGGGAATGGTTAGTTAATATTTTTTTCCTCAGATCCAAACCTCTATAATGTCTTCTTTGGATAAAGACAAATGTGTGTGTCTTTATTCTTTCGTGGGAGTCGGGTAAGGCCAGCACTTAGTGCCCATCTCTAATTTTCCTTGAAGCCAGTGGCTTGCTAGGCCGTTTAAGAATGAATCACATTGCATTAGGTCTAGTGTCAAATGTAGGCCAGAGCAGATAAGGTTGGAAATTTCCTCTCCTGAAGACCATTAGTGAGTCATCTGGGCTCTTACAACAATTGATGATGGCTTTTATGGTCACCACTAGCTCATTCCAGAATGTTTTAATCGGATTCAAATTTGCCAGCTACCATGGTGAGATTTGAACCTGTGTCCCCTGTGCATTCGCCTAGTCCTCTGGATTACTTGTCCAATGACATGACCACGACCCTACCCTCTCCACCGTCCCAGGGGTGGCACGGTGGCACAGTGGTTAGCACTGCTACCTCACATGCCAGGGGTTTGGGTTCGATTCGTGACAAAGATGAGGAGAGTTTTTTTTTCCTCTCAGAGGGTTGTGCGACTTTGCAATTCTCTGGCTCAGAAGGTGGTGGAGGCGAGGTCATCGTATATTGTTAAAGCAGAAGTAGATAGATTCTTGCTGGAAAAGGGAATCTAAGGTTATGGGAACTCGAAAAAGAAGCAGATCAGCCATGATCTTATTCAATGGCGGGGCAGGTCCGAAGGGCCAAATGGCCTCTTCTGTTGTACAGTCTATGATCTAAGACTAATTGAATGGACCATTTTTGTCCCTGTCCATCATTGCTTGTATATGTGCATGTTCATACATTCAACAAATTGACATTACTCTTTTTGGATGTCATCTTGTCCGTATTAATCAACTTTAAAGGAAGAACACTTACGGTCTGTCGCCTTCTATACGTAAAATTCTTCCAGAGCAGCAATCCCAGCTGCGTCCAGAAACTGGCCATGTTTTCACAACACCTCGGCCCAGTACAGCAGTGAGGCTGTTGCCTGTCAGCAACTGAAAGAACAAGAGAAGAATATCAGGTCATGCTGGAGTGTAGCTGACTGGCTCTCAATTTTCCCAACAAGTCCATCAATATTCCTTCCAAAACAGCGGAAAAAAATTAGTCATAAGCAGCAGCATCTTCAACTGGAATGTACATGGAGTGCAAAGGCAGACTGAATGATCAGCCACTCCATTCTCAGTTTGCGTTCACTTTGCTGGATGTTATTAATGGATTACTAATCCATTAATGGATTAATAAATGGACCCCGCCATCTACATTACTGTGAACTTTGCTTCATTAGATCATTAAGTACTGGTCAATATAAAAGCAAATTAGCATTTGGTGCTAAATTGGAACGCACTATATCGCCACTCATCATAGAAGCTCTACAGTACAGAAGCAGGGCATTCAGCCCATCAAGCCAGCAACAATTCCATCCAGGCCCTGTCCTCATAACCCCATGTATTCCCTGACACTAAAGGGCAATTTAGCATGGCCAATGCAGAAGAAGCCATGCAACCCATTGAGTCTGCACTGACTCTGGCAGAGTATCTTACACTCATTCCTTTTCTCTCTTGGGGCGTGTATGGGGTAATACCTTGGGTGGGGGAACATGTCGCGTCCTTTCAAGGCGGTTTGTCCATCTTTTGTCCCCACCTGGCACTCAGCTCTCACCTGTGGCTCCCCGTAACTGTTTGCATGCGACAGCGGCCACACCCCAGGCAACGGCCTCGACAAGCCAGCCAAACCAGGTGAGGGTAGCCAACGGGTCTCAACCCTCGGTGAGATATGGAGATGTCTATCCCAGCATGTGAAGACAGAGTTCTCTCACCCACTCTATCCCCGAAACCCCACACACAGCTAACTACGTCACCTACACATCTTTGGACACTAAGGGGCAATTTACTATGGCCAATCCACATAACCTGCACATCTTTGGACTGTGGGAGGAAACTGGACCACCCAGACATGGAGACAATGTGAATACAGGCAGTCACCTGAGGCCGGAATTGAACCCAGGTCCCTGGAGCTATTAGGCAGCTGTGCTAACCACTGTGCCGTCACGCCAACCCACAAAATGACTACTTTCTGGAAATGCTATCATTAACGTAGAGAAATACAACAGTGAGTTCAAATCCTAATCCTGTTGGGTTTGCCTAGTTTAAAAAAGTGAGACCCCCTCATTAACAAGCACTCAGTGCCCATTCAGAGGGGCCAGCATTGGAAAGGAATTGTGGTGGATGGGAGAGCGGGAAAGTCGGGTGGCTTAAAGACAGCCCCCTGCCCTTGCTTGCAACACTTCCCCCTCACCGGCAACACACGCCCTGTGATTCCCCACAGCCGTCTCTACCTGAGGACCTACTTCCTGGTGACACTGCCGGTGGTGGAGAACTGCTGGCCTCCCATCAGCTGGCAACTCCTCAGGGCGGGACATCCACCTCAAACATGGCACAACGGAACTTAAAAGACCCCGATGGAATTGGGAGCCATGACGGCAGGATTTCCAATGCCAATTCGACTCGTGATCCTGACAAGGGCTCCCTGGAGAGCAAGCCACTAGTTTCTGTTCTGGTGGGCCAATCCCCCACCACCCACACAAACTCCCAACCTATAAAACCACTCTCAAAATCTGCACTGACAACCTGGTCAGAAGATTTGACTGGCGGGCAACAAGAACAATATCTTCCATCTCCAAACAGAAATTGATATCACTGCTCCAGTCTGATCATCTTAATCATCATCCCTGATGTTGAGTTTTTTAATTCGACCAGTAGTTTCCATGTGACCTTCCATAGATGAATTCATGTCATATTCTCTGCATCCAAGGAGACACAGTTACTAATATAATCCACGTAACCAATTTTGCTGCTGTTCAGTTGTTGGATTTTAAGACCTTACTTTCATCGTCGAATTGTCAGATAATGCCAGGGGAATCAAGAACGAGAAGACATTGGGTGGAATTTTCCAGCATTACCCGTCGGCAGAATCTTACAGTACTGCCAGTGGTATGCTCCCAACGCCCGTGATGCTTTTCCCACTGGCAGAGGGTGTGGGCTCTGCAGGGCCCCGTAGACAGTGGCGAGACCAGAAGATCTCACCGCCATCCAATGATGGGTCTTCTCCACCATTAGAAATTATGCCACGGAGAGGGGAGGAGAGCAGTGCCGCAAAATCCCATCTGCCACCTTAAAACTAGGTTATTTGGGGAGGGAAGTCAGGAAGCATTTTTTTCACAACGATTGGTCGAAGTTAAGAATTATCTCCCTCAAGTTGATACCGGGGGAGGTGATGGCATAGTGGTATTGTCACTGGACTAGTAATCCAGAGCCTCAGGATAATGCTCTGGGGGCCTGGGTTCAAATCCCATCTTGGCGGAAGGTGAAATTTGAAGTCAATAAAAACCCAGAATTAAAGGTCAAATGATGACCATGAAGCCATTGCCGATTTTCGTACAAACCTCTCTGATTCATTCCTTTAAGGAAGGCAATCTGCTGTCCGAACCCAGTCTGGCCTCCATGTGACTCCAGACCCACAGCAATGTGATTGACTCTTAACTGTCCCTCTGAAATGACTGAGCAAGTTATTCAATTTATGGGTAATAGGGGGTAGGGGTCAGGGGGTTGACCTTGTTAGTGATGCCCATATCCTATTAATGAATGAATTTTAAAAAAAACACCACCGATACTCCATATCACCCATGACGTTCCTGCAACTTTCCAGATTGGTGCCCATTTCAAGCACCCAGCAGAAGGCAAACCATTCGGTTCAAGGGAAATTAGAAGATGGAAAGCTAATGTTGGCTCTGCCAGCGACATTCACATCTTGCAAAAGATTAAAATTAGGCCTTTCAATGTAGATCTTCATTCGGTAAGGGCATCAAGGAAAGACATCTGGAGCAAGAAAGACACCTGGGCAGCACGGTAGCACAGTGGTTAGCACTGCTGCTTAACAGCTCTAGGGTCCTGGGTTCGATTCCCAGCTTGGGTCACTGTCTGTGTGGAGTTTGTACATTCCCCTCGTGTCTGTGTGGGTTTTCTCCAGGTACTCCAGTTTCCTCCCACAGTCCAAAGATGCGCGGGTTAGGTTAATTGGCCATGCCAGGAAAATTGTCCCTTAGTGTCCAGGGATGCATAGGTTAGAGGGATTAGTGGGTATAATATGTAGAGTTATAGGGGTAGGGCCTGGGCGGGTTTGTGTTTGGTGCAAACTCGATGGGCCGAAGAGCCTCTTTCTACACTGTAGGGTTCTATGATTCTATGAAATAAGACAAAGAGGAGTTGAGATCAACCAGGGTCTGAGTGAATACTGGAGCAGATACGAGGAGCTTAATGGCCTATTCCCATTATGTTTATTCTGAAACCACTGGAACAATGTCAACTTCTTAAAATATATCTGATATTTCACATACATTTTCTACCATCCCTAGAGCCACAGAACCCTACAGTGCAGAAAAAGGCCATTTGGCACATCTGCACCAACCACAATCCCACGCAGGCCCTATCCCCACAATCACATGTATTTATCCTGGCTAGTCCCCCTGACACTGAGGAGCAACTTAGCATGCCAATCAACCTGACCCACGCATCTTTGGACACAGCGTCGTCATACCCTTCTAGCTATCTTTATTATTTTGTTTTCAAAGTAAGTTCCCATTTTACTACTTTTGATTTAATGAAATGGTAGCGCCTCTGGTGTGAAAATCAAAGATGCCTGTGTGCGAGAAGCACAGATAGAATCATAGAATCCCTACAGTACAGAAAGAGGCCATTCAGCCCATTGAGTCTGCACTGACCACAATACCACCCAGGCCCTACCCCAATTTCCCTACGAATTTTACCCACTAATCCCACTAACATACGCATCTCAGGACACTAAGGGCAATTTTTAGCATGGCCAATCGACCTAACCTGTACATCTTTGGACTGTGGGAGGAAACCGAAGCACTCAGAGGAAACCCACACAGACACAAGGAGAATGTGCAAATACCACACAGACAGTGACCCAAGCCAGGAATCGAACACAGGTCCCTGGAGCTGTGAAGCAGCAATGCTAACCACTGCGCTACCATGCCACCCTGGTGTTCAAGGAGGCGATCAGGTTCAAGTTTATCAAGCAATGCTTACGAAAGGAGGGCAGGGAAAGGAATGGGAGGTTACCAACTTGGGTCAAAAGGCATAAGCAGTATTGTGTGTCTCAAAGCTGTAGAGAATTTCACGTGGAGAAGGAACACGAGGAGAACTTTTAACCGTCAGCCCCCAACACTGTGCACCTTGCATTTTTGCTTTTCTGTTTTTCACACATGATAAACGCCTGTATCAAAATCCTTGAACATGAAATGGACTTTGCTGAACAAGTTGCAGAGTTGATTGAAAGGTTGAAGTGAATGTGTTGCAACATGTGGGTTTGTCAGGTGACAAAGGAGTAGCGCTCGGAAAGCTTATAATTTCAAATAAACCTGTTAGACTACAACCTGGTGTTGCGTGACCTCTCATCTTGTCCACCCCAGTCCAGCATCAGCATGTCTACTTCATTTTTAGTCAGTTTAATGATGTTGCCATTTTAACTTTGGCTGGCGGCGAAAGGTCAGCAATATCCATTGACTCTGTCTACACTTCCCACTGCCTCGGCAAAGCAGCCAGCATAATTAAGGACCTCACGCACCCTGGTCATTCTCTCTTCCACCCTCTCCCGTCGGGAAAAAGATAGAAAAGTTTGAGTTCACAAACCAACTGACTCAAGAACAGCTTCTTCCCTGCTGCTGTCAGACTTTTGAATAGACTTACCTCGCATTAAGTTGACCGTTCTCTACACCCTAGTTATGACTGGAACACTACATTCCACACGGCCTCCTTTCCTTCTGTACGAACGGTATGTTTTGTCTGTACAGCGCGCAGGAAACAATACTTTTCTCCGTACGCTAATACATGTGACAATAATTAATCAAATCAAATTGAAAGAGTTGCCACCCATCGTGCATCCAGCCCCCGCCTCCGATTCCAGTCAAAAAGAGGGAAAATTGAGCTGTTTTGTAATGGACAGCTCATTCGAGATTGACCACTTTCCAGCATCGTCACTGGTTAAAATAACAGCTAACTACAAATCAAACGGCAAAGTCTGAATAAATACGTAAAGTGATATGCAAAAGCCAACATTACATGCTGAAACTATGTGGGTTACCTCTACGTTTACACTGAAAGAAATCTTTAACTTTAATGCTAACTTCAGATGTGTCCTCGACTCTGGACTCTAGCCCAGGTACATAGCTTTGATAGGTGACCAGTCTGGTCACCAGCACAGTAGAAATGACCTCTCTTAGAATTAAACAATGCAATCTGATGTCTATGCTACAATGCACTTTGCTTCATTATCTCTCTGACACTGATAGGCTAAAGGCAGATCATATTAAAGTAAAACAAAAGATTTAAAAAAAAACTGTTTAGTTGACCACTCGTCCCTGTCCAATGTGGCTGAGGAGAAAAGTATGTTTGAACACCACAATATGTATCGATATCTGACAAGTAAAACAATTGATTTTAGTCGGCCACAATGATTGCCAGTGCTGGATTGCAAAAAAACAATGTCCAAACTGGGGAGGTGATGTCTTAGTGGTATTATCGCTAGACCATTAATCCAGAAACTCAGCTAATGTTCTGGGGACCCGGGTTTGAATCCCGTCACAGCAGATGGTGGAATTTGAATTCAGTAAAAAAAAAATCTGGAATTAAGAATGCACCAATTTCACTACTGAATGCTCTTTAGGGAAGGAAATAGAACATAAAACATAGAACACTACAGCACAAACAGGCCCTTCGGCCCACGAGTTGCGCCGATCACATCAACACCTACCAATCCATAGACCTATCTATAACCCCCAATCCCACTAAATCCCACATACTCATCCAGAAGTCTTTTAAAAGACCCCAGCGAGTTCGCCTCCACCACCACTGACGGCAGCCGATTCCATTCATTCACCACCCTCTGAGTGAAAAACTTACCCCTAACATCACTTCTGTACTTGCCTCCCCGCACCTTAAATCTGTGTCCTCTCGTAGCGACCATTTCAACCCGGGGAAATAGCCTCTGAGAATCCACCCTATCTATTCCTCTCAACATTTTATAAACCTCTATCAGGTCGCCTCTCAACCTTCGTCTCTCCAGGGAGAAGAGTCCCAGCTCCCTCAACCTATCTTCATAAGGCATGCCTCCCAATCCAGGCAACATCCTTGTAAATCTCCTCTGTACCCTTTCAATAGCTTCTACGTCCTTCCTATAGTGAGGCGACCAGAACTGCGCACAGTACTCCAAGTGAGGCCTGACAAGGGTCTTATAAAGTTGCAGCATTACCTCCCGACTCCTAAACTCAATCCCTCGATTAATGAAGGTCAGTACACCATATCTGCTGTCATTACCCGATCTGGTCTACACGTGACTCCACAGCCACAGCAATGTGGATGACTCTCAACTGCCCTTGGGGCAACTACGGATGACCTGGCTAGTCAGCAACACCTATGTCCCATAAATGAACAAACAAACAATAAACTATATCTCTTCATCTACTATCAACATTGCTCCATAATTTCCTGGAAATTTGGTGTGTTAAAATTGAGCAAGCTTTCGTCAAATTTCCAATCCAGTAATTCCGATTACACAGCTCACTGCGAACCCAATGGCTTGACAACTTTATTCCACCAGCAGGAACCTTCTCACATACACTGCAGTTTCAGCAGCTGCTGACGTACATCATGCTACTGAAAACCTGTGTCAAATCCTGCCGTATCCTTTTGTTATACAGGGTCATGCCTTGCACAGTTAGAAACTCAACCACGATAAACATGACGGATGGGATTCTCCCCAAAAAATTCTAAGTGTCAAAGTTGTATAACCATTGGAGTTAATCCCGCCTGTTTTTTCAGTGAGATCTTAAAAATGAATCTCCCACACTCTATGCCTGATAGGGTGTACGAGTGTAAATCATGCTGAAGTTCAGTGGCTGGGGCCTATACCCCCCTGGAGAGGACCAGCTGCATAGCGCTGAGCGGGCCACTGCGCACGTGCTGATCTGTCAGCATCGAGATTGACGCATATCCAGTAGCCCCACACTGCAGGCCTCCCAATCACTGACCAGCCCCACAACCCCACATCACTGGCCATCCACCCCCATGCCCGCCTCCCCTCCCACAACGCCCCCGCTTGCTGGCCTCCCGGATGTGCCCAAGCCAACCCCGACCCTCCTGGCAGGCTGATTCTCCCCTCCCCCTGAACTTTCCCCACCCCCCCATCCCAACCTAGCCCCAATTCCTGGCCTCCCTCTGTCACTGCCGAGTGCAGAATGTCAGCGGGAGCACCTCCCCCCCCCTCAACCCCCACTCCCCCCAATCTACCCTCCCAGAGGCCCCGGGCCCCAATAGGAACTGTCCCTGCTCTGGGTCCCACCTCTTTGGCACTGCCTAATGTCCCCTGGGCATTGCCAATCTGCAGAGTCAGCAAATCTACCCATTATATGTTGGTCAACACATTGGGAGATCGTCCCGTGCACATTTGACCTTTTGTATCCACCTGAGAGAATTGTCGTTGTCTCAATTATAACATCTTATCCAAAAGAATCATGGAGTCCTTATAGTACAGAAGGAAGCAATTTGTCCCATCGAGCCTGGACCAACATTGATCCCACTCTTATCCCCGTAACCCCACCTATTTACCTTGTTATACCCGCTGACACTGAGGGGCAAATTAGCATGGCCAAGCGACCTAACTCACAATTCTTTGGACTGTGGGCGCACCTGGAGCAAACACGGGGAGAACGTGTAAACTCCACACAGACGGTGACCTGAGGCCGGGTCCCTGGCGCTATGAGGCAGCAGTGTTAACCGTTGCGCCATCATGCTGCCCTAAAGACAGCACCTCTGACTGTTCAGCCCTCCTTCACTGTTGTGCAAAATGAACCATTTGCTGCGAACCTGTCCCAAAGTCCAATCTGTCCTCCAACTCAGATTGAGTGGAGTCAAAAGTCAGTGGATTCAACTACAAAGGTTTCCCAATAATGATGCAATCTGGCAGCTTGCCCATGGTTCTCATCCAGGGCTTCCTGCTTTGATTAATGCTTTGAACACCACTCCTAGCATAAACTATTTTCCTGAAAAAATGGGTCTGAATGGATCGTAGATTGAGGCTTGTCAGTCAAGCCCTCTTTAAATCCAGTGAGGCATTCAAGATGACTTGAATGGAAATAATGTGCAGGGAAACGGGCAAAAGGCTAGGGAATGGCACTGAAGCTTAATGCTCACTTGTAAAGTTAAGTTTATTTATTAGTGTCACAAGTTGGCTTACATTAACACTGTAATGTGAAAATCCCCTAGTCATCACATTCCGGCGCCTGTTTGGATACACGGAGGGAGAATTTAATATGGCCAATGCACCTAATCTGCGCACAGACATAGGGAAAACATGCGGAATCCACCGGAAACCGGGAATCGAATCCGAGTCCCTGACACTGTGAGGCAGCAGTGCTAACCACTGTGCCACCGTGGAGAGCCAGTGCAGACATGTTGGGACAAATGGCCTCCTTTTGCGCCATAACAATCCTACGATTCAGTGATGGCAGGAGAAGACAAAAGCCAAATGAATTTGTTTTTAAAAAAATGTCCTGGACCCTGTTCTCTCACTTGGCTGGACGCTGGCATGTCAGCAACTTCTGTGGACGTGAGCCAAAACATTTCCTGTCACCACCAAACAACACACAACAAGAAACCTGCTGCATCCTAGAATCACAGAACCCAAGACTGAAACTGAAAAAGTGAACTTGTGGAGCGGGTTGGGGGGAAAGCAGAAAGAAAAAGGGAAATCTGAGTGGTTTCGCAGTCAACACGCTCCAACAAGTCTAACGAACTTTCTTCATGGAATGATCCAGAACAGAATGAACAGCGAGCAGGAACTTGGACTTGAGACAAAAGATGCATGATGTTCAAAGGAGAAATTAAAAAATGCGTACCATGATCTCCCCAATCCACCCATTCCATCGAACCCAAATCACCGGATCAGCCATCAATGTGCCCCATTTGTTGACATCCTCCTCCTCTCCACTGTCCCAACGCAGTAACCCTGAGGCTCATCTCATGGAGTGATTCTGAGATTGTACAAATGAGAACAGACACCCACCTTGCCTACTATTCCACTATCCCGCAGCACTGTTGCCCCAGTTTTATCAAATTCTTTGCGCACGCTCAACATGCATGGTAGAACAGTGGCTGACGCTGCTGCCTCACAGCGCCCGGGACCCGGCTTCCATTCCGGCCTCGGGTCCCTGTCCGTGCGGAGTCTGCACCTCCTCCTAATGTCTGTGTAGGTTCCCTCTGGGTGCTCTGGTTTCCTCCCACAGCCCGAAAGACGCGTTGGTTAGATGCATCGGCCACGCTAAATTCTCCCTCAGTGTCCCCAAACAGGTGTGAACTGTGGCGACTAGGGGATCTTCACAGTAACTTCATTGCAGTGTTAATGTAAGCTTACTTGTGACACTAATAAATAAACTTTAAACATACCGCAGGACACAAAGCAGGAGGTTCGGGATCCATAACAATATTACAAGTGCATAGGACCTTGAGGCAGTGTCAATGTTGGTATGACTACAACACGACACATTGGTTAGCACTGCTGCCTCACAGCGCTAGGGACCTGGGTTCAATTCGGCCTTGGGCAACTGTGTGATGTTTGCACATTATACCCGTGTCTGTACGGGTTTCCTCCAGGCGCTCCGGTTTCCTCCCACAGTCCAAAGATGTGCAGGTTAGCTTGACTGGCCATGCTAAAATTGTCCCTTAGTGGCAG
Source organism: Carcharhinus amblyrhynchos (assembly GCF_965287045.1). Taxonomy (NCBI): domain Eukaryota; kingdom Metazoa; phylum Chordata; class Chondrichthyes; order Carcharhiniformes; family Carcharhinidae; genus Carcharhinus; species Carcharhinus amblyrhynchos. The sequence goes on from NC_137328.1 coordinate 10,665,400, forward strand.
GGCGATTGGAATGATAAATACGTGGGGTTATGGGGATTGGGTCTGGGTGGGACCATTGTTAGTACAGGCTCAATGGGCCAAATGGCCTCCTTCAGCACTGTAGGGATTCTATGATTCTATGAACATGCAGTGCAGATCAAGCAAATGCACCACGATGGCCATATTGGTCACACAAAAATAGTCTCCTAAACTATCTTCAATTCATAGAATCATACAGAATTATAGCATTATAGTGCAGAGGAGGCCCTTCGGCCCATCAAGTCTGCACTGACATGTGAGAAACACCTGACCTCCCACCTAATCCCATTTGTTATCTCTTTTTTTAACGGCTGGCTCAAGTTATCTTGTGGACTTGAAAACCTTCCTGAGTTAACAGCTATTACACACCTTGAAGTATGTTGACTTTTAAAAACCTTGATGAAATTCCTGCTTAAAACCACTGCGAATTCGCGTGACTGCCAAGAGACAAATGTGTTTATATTTGCATACATTTGAGTACGGCTCAGATGAAGTCACCTCCAAGATTTGGTTAGGATTCAACTTTTTATGTTAATGATCTTAGAAGTAAGATCTAATAACCATGAGTGAGAGCCCTGGATCAGTTGGCAACCGTCTCACCCACAAATCCCTTCATTCAAGTCCTGTCCCAGTACTAAAAGCTGCAAAGCCAACCCACCGGTGCAGTACTGGGGAAGTGCCGCACTGTTAGAGGTACCATCTTTTGGATGAGTTGTTAAACTAAGCGAGGTTTGTTGCATAGAATAGGATCCCCACAGTGCTGGAGGAGGCTATTCGGCCCATCAAGCCTACACTGACAGCAAGCCTACCCGGACCTTATCCCCATAACCCCACATTCCATCTTCCTGTGGGTGTAGATGTAAAAGATTCCATGGAACCATTTGGATGTACAGCAAGCTGATTGTCTGTGGTGTTGGGGCCAGTTGGGGTGGCATGGTGGCACAGTGGTTAGCACTGCCACCTCACAGCGCCAGGGATCCTTGAGTCACCGTCCGTGTGGAGTTTGCACAATCTCCCCATGTCCGCATGGGTTTCCTCCGATGCTCCGGTTTCTTCCCACTGTCCAAAAATGTGCGGGTTCGGTTGATTGGCCGTGCTAAATTAACCCTAGTGTCAGGAGGATAGCAGGGTAAATGTGAGGGATTATGGGAATAGGGCCTGGAGTGGGATTGTGCTCGGTGCAGACTCGATGGGCCAAATGGCCTCCTTCTGCACTGGGGAGGCCAGGTCATTGAGTGTCTTTAAGACAAAGACAGATAGGTTCTTAATCAATAAGGGGAACAGAGATTATGGGGAGAAGACAGGAGCATGGGGGTGAGAAAAATATCAGCCATGATTGAATGGCGAAGCAGACTCGATGGGCCGAACAGCCTAATTCTGCTCCTATACCTCAGGGTCATATGGATCAGCTACTGGAATGGCAACTAGGAAATGACACGATAATAATTCCTGTTCATCAAGTGGCTAAATAACAACTACAACGCTTATTTACATCTAACAATAACACGGAGGCTAGCAGACTCTTGGCTGCCACTCAGCTTCCAGGAAGTTTCTAGAACAGAAACCGGAGCTTACCAGGGTGATCCCCCGCCGTGCTTCCTGATTGTTTCCCTGGGTCATGTGACCCTTAATTTTCAGATGGATCCTTAAAGGAATCATCATCATTGACTACTTCCCAGTGTGGTACAGGATTGGAGAGGAAATATAAAATTAACCAAGATTTCCTACTCGATCTCCATCCGTGATTCCTGTTTCTGGAAATTTCTTGCATTGTGGCTGCAGTGAAGAGTTGGCCCAAGTGGATCAGTAAATCCCACAGGGAAATGCTCCTGGGACACTCTGAAGAATTGGCCAAGTTAAAGATATTTTATTCAAGTCTTTGCATTTATGGAGCATAAATGTGGTTTCTCTGCCAAGTTTTTAGTTTCAGTGTTTTCATGGGATGTGGATATCAGCGCCAGTAATTATTGTCCATCCCAAATTGCCCTTGAGAAGGTGGTGATGAGCTACCTTCATGAACTGGCGCAGTCCAGACGGCACAGGTGCTGTTGGAAAAAGGGATTTTCAGGATGTTGACCCAGCGACAGTGAAGGAATGGTGATCCAGTTCCAAAACAGGATGATGCATGGCTTGAAGGGAGACTTGCAAGTGCAGGTATTCCCATGGTCTGGCCTACAAGTGACTCCAGAGCCACAGCGATGTGGTTGACTGCTCTCGGGCAACGAGGGATGGGCAATAAATGTTGGCCCAGCCAGCGACGCCCATGTCCCATGAATGATTAAAAAAAAAACTTTTGGATATCACCTTAAACATCCAAATTTTTGCAAACGCACCATTTCACAGGGGTCAAAGAATCAAGTGTCGATTTATTGGCCCCAATTCTCTGTCTTTGCCCACGGCTGGGATTCTCCAGTCCAGCCGCGGGCAAGGCCAGAGAATTGGGGCCGAAAATCAATACTCGATTTGCAAAAACTTGGATGTTAAGTTGATATCCAAAAAGTTTTTTTTTATTGATTCGTAGGACATGGGCGTTGCTGGCTAACCAGCACTTATTGCCCATCCCTAGTTGCCCGAAAGCAGTTGAGAGTCAACCACATTTCATGCTGCCCTGGAGTCACACGTAGGCCAGACCAGGTAAGGACGGCAGATTTCCTCCCTTGAAGGACATTAGTGAACCAGATAGCTCAATGCCCAATGTGACACTGACTTTGCTTTCCACGTTACTGTATGTTCTGATGTGACTGAATGCGATGATGTGGTGATGCTGGCATTGGACTGGGATAAAGACAGTAAGAAGTCTCACAACCCCAGGTTAGAGTCCAACCAGTTTATTTGATAGTAATCCCACAAGCTTTCGGAAACAGTGTTCCTTCGTCAGATATGCAGGAGGTTCTGATCAGAGAAGGGCAGACCTCTGATATGCAGATTTGCAAAAATGCCCTTCTCTGATCAGAATCTTCCACACACCTGACGAAGCAACGCCGTTTCCGAAAGCTTGTGGGATTACTATCAAATAAACTGGCTGGACTCTAACCTGGTGTTGTGAGACTTTCTGAGACTGAAAGCTGCCAGCGATATTTGGACATTTTTGCTTTTTTCCTCACTGACCTCCAGCCCTCTCTATCTTGCCTCAGCTGCGTTTTGAAGCAGATTTTCAGGCGCACATCAGAGTCGTGAAAGATCACAACAGGCCACATTGAATCTTTTATTTCTGCTCATATCAGGTGGCTCGTTTAATATTAAGAGACAGAAAACTCACAGTATCAACGCAGTTGTAAAAACAGGACTAAAGATCACTAACTTACAGCAGGCAGGGTGGCTGAATGCTCTAAAGTTCTGTCAGGTCGCAATTAACTCTGGAGACATGGATTATATCCAACTTCTAATTACGTATTTACATACACAGAACAATTTAATGAGCCACGATCTTATTGAATGGCAGAGCAGGCTTGAGGGGCTGACTGAGCATCCGAATTGTCCATTCTCGCTGGCAGCAGTAGCGTGACATCGAGATTTCCGGCCATTATGCTTAATGGCTTGAAATGAGGGCAGCACACGTAAATATTATCTTTAGATTAATGACATAATTCATGCTTTCAGTTTTTAAAAGCTTTACCCACTTGGAGAATTTTGTCCAAAGCTAAGCCACCATCTCCGGTAATCGGAAACTCGGGGAATTGTTTGGAAACCGAGGGAAATTGATAATTATTTTTTAAAACTGCAACTGAAATATTCAGAGGACTGCGAACTTTGTAAGTTGAAGACCCCTGACCCTTTGAACCTACTAATGGATCACAGGAAAACAGGATCTGTTTTCCCCTTGGAAACTCTTGTTCAAATCTATTTCATACAAAGTGTAGGTTGCTTCCTGTTTACCCGGCGCGCCTTGATGATAATGCTTTTGTTAGCAGAATAAGGTCTGAGCAATCTCGAAACAAAGAGCATGTCCTTCAAGCTAAACTACTTTCATGGAAAAGCTGTTTTTTTTCTCTTTGTCTGTCTGCCTTCCTGCAACAGACACCTCCAAACGCTGAAAGATGCCCTCATAAGAGCAGGATATGGCGCTCGACTCATCGATCGACAGTTCCAACGCGCCACAGCGAAAAACCGCCCAGACCTCCTTAGAAGACAAACATGGCACACAGTGGATGGAGTATCCTTCGTTGTCCAGTAGTTCCCCAGAGCAGAGAAGCTACAACATCTTCTCCAGAGCCTTCAACATATCATTGATGAAGATGAACGTCTCGCCAAGGCCATCCCCACATCCCCACTTCTTGCCTTCAAACAACTGCACAACCTCAAACAGGCCATTGTCCGCAGCAAACTACCCAGCCTTCAGGAGAACGGTGACCACGGCACCACACAGCAACCTCTGCAAGGCGTACCAGATCATCAACACGGATGCCATCATCTCACATAAGAACACCATCCACCAGATACATGGTACCTACACTTGCAACTTGGCCAACATTGTCTACCTGTTATGCTGCAAGAAAGGATGTCCTCAGGCACGGTACATTGGGGAGACCATGCAGATATTACGACAACGGATGAATGAACACCACTTGATAATCACCAGGCAAGAGTGTTCTCTTCCTGTTGGGGAACACTTCAGCGGTCACGGACATTCGGCCTCTGATCTTCGGGTAAGCGTTCTCCAAGGCGGCCTTCACGACACACAACAGCGCAGAGTCACTGAGCAAAGACTGGCAGCCAAGTTCCGCACACATGAGGACGGCCTCAACTGGGATCTTGGGTTCATGTCACATTATCTGTAACCCCCATGACTTGCCTGGGCTTGCAAAATCTCACTAACTGTCCTGTCTGGAAACAATACACATCTCTTTAACCTGTGCTTAATGCTCTCTCCACTCATATTGTCTATACCTTTAAGACTTGATTACCTGTAAGGACTCACATTCCAAACATTATTTTGTAAATTGAGTTTGTGTCTTTGTATGCCCTGTTTGTGAACAGAACTCCCACTCACCTGGTGAAAGGGCAGCGCTCCGAAAGCTTGTGGCTAGCGCTACCAAATAAACCTGTTGGACTTTAACCTGGTGTTGTGAGACTTCTTACTGTGCTTTCCTGCATACGTAGAGGAGCCCAATGTAAATCTGGAGGGAGGGGGGTGATTTTCTGCAGGGAGGCAGCCGGCTGGTGGTCAGATCTTCTTATCCCACCACTCTCAATGGGGTTTCCCACTGAATCCACCCACCTCCACCACTGGGAACGCCATGGCCAGAGTTCGGTATCAGTTGGACCAGAAGATCTTGCCGGTGAGAACAGCCAGGGTATTCCACCCTTGATCAGGAAGACATTACCATATTAAGTATCAAAACAATGCATTTTGACTGGGCTGAGCACTGTGCTCGTTTAACAAGAGAAAAAATAAAGTTGATGCACTTTTTTTCGTAAAGGTAACACCTCTTAAGGATCAACTCCGCTGACTTTCTAACTCATTTCAAGTTAATCCTTTCTTAATGTAATTAATTTGAGTTGGACAACTATAAATAGTGAAGAAGTACAGCTTTAAGAAGGCGACGCAAGACTTCCTATGGAATCTTCAATTTTATTTTCCATTTGAAGTGGTTACGGCTAAGTAACAGTTTAGTGTGTCCTCGCTAAATGTGTCTTCCATCCGCACGAACTGTTACAAAACACAGGCATGCCGTGACAGATTTTCTCGACCAAAGTTGCCAGATGCCGCGGTTATGGATTTCCAAAGTTATGACATTCAAGAGTTGGAAGATTATCATTTACGAGTGCCAGCAAGTTGAGGTTACGAATTAAGCCGGAGAGGCTTAAGCCTGATTTTTGTGATAATACGCAGCACCACCTCACTGCCACTGACATTTTTACGATGTGGAGGTGCCGGCGTTGGACTGGGGTGGGCACAGTAAGAAATCTCACAACTCCAGATTAAATTGTGAGACTTCTTACTGATGTACTTAAGCACTGATTCCCCAGTCATTGTAAGAAGTCTGACAACACCAGGTTTAAGTCCAACCAATTTATTTGATAGCAAACTCACAAGCTTTCGGGGTCTCACAAGAGGTTACTGCAGAAGGTCAGAGGACATGGAGTTGGGGGTAGGGTGTTAGCCTGGATAGAGGATTGGTTGTCAAATAGGAGGCAGAGAGTGGGGGTCAACGGGTGCTATTCGGATTGGCGGTTGGTGACTAGTGGGGTGCCCCAGGGGTCGGTGCTGGGGCCTCAGCTATTTACCATTGATATAGATGATCTGGAGGAGGGAACCGAGTGTAGGGTGTCGAAATTTGCTGATGACACCAAGATTGGGGGAGCAGCAAATTGTGCGGAGGGTGTGGAGAGTCTGCAGAAGGATCTAGATAGGCTGGGCGAATGGGCCAGGAAATGGCAAATGGAATTTAATGTTGGCAAGTGTGAGGTGGTCCACTTTGGTAGGAAGAATGGTAGGAAGGACTATTACTTACGTGGCGAAAAACTGCAGCAGGAGACGGTGCAGAGGGACCTCGGGGTCCTTGTGCATGAGTCGCAAAAACCCAGCCTGCAGGTGCAGCAGGTGGTCAGGAAGGCGAATGGGATGCTGGCCTTCATAGCGAGGGGGATTGAATATAAAAGTAGGGAGGTCTTGCTGCAGCTGTATAGGGCATTGGTGAGGCCGCAGCTGGAGTACTGTGTGCAGTTTTGGGCGCCGCACCTGCGCAAGGATATTTTGGCCTTGGAGGGAGTGCAGAGGAGGTTTACTAGGCTGATACCGGAGTTGAGGGGGTTGAGCTATGAGGAGAGGCTGAATAAACTAGGCTTGTACTCGTTAGAGTTTAGAAGAATGAGGGGAGATCTCATTGAGACGTATAAGATGATGAATGGGATGGATAGGATAGAGGTGGAGAGACTCTTCCCGCTCAAAAAAGACAGTAGGACTAGGGGGCACAGCCTCAAGATAAAGGGGGGGCGGTTTAGAACGGAGTTGAGGAGGAACTTCTTCACTCAAAGGGTGGTGAATCTCTGGAATTCTCTGCCCGTTGAAGTGGTGGAGGCTGCCTCGCTAAATATTTTTAAGAAGCGGGTTGATGGGTTTTTGCTAAGAGAGGGGATTAAGGGTTATGGGGAGAGGGCGGGAAAGTGGAACTGAGCCACGACAGATCAGCCATGATCTTATTGAATGGCGGGGCAGGCTCGAAGGGCCAGATGGCCTACTCCTGCTCCTATTTCTTATGTTCTTATGTTCTTATGTCTCACCTGGCCCATTCACCTGATGAAGGGGCAAACCCCAAACGCTTGTGAGTTTACTATCAAATAAATTGGTTGGACTTAAACCTGGTGTTGTCGGACTTCTTACTGTGTTTTACCCCAGTCCAACGCCAGCATCTCCACATCATCCCCAGTCATTGCCAAGGGAGCTCAAGGGAGTTCAGATCAGCACGTTCTCAGCTCAGTAACCCATGGCTTTCTGTCCATTGACTTGAATGGATGGTGAAACGGATGGATTTGACAAAGGGTCATCTGGACTGGAGACGTCAGCTCTTTTCTCTCCTTACAGATGCTGCCAGACCTGCTGAGACTTCACAGCGTTTTCTCCTTTGGTAAAACCAGGGGTTGTGAGCCTTGCAAGCAAGTGCCTCCCACCTGATTTTGAAATCAGTGTGGAAATAATACCAACTGCTTTCAAATCAATGCTTTTCTGTACTCCATTCCTAAAAATCCAGGCGGACACAGTGCAGCGCTGAGTGAGTGCGGTTCGGTCAGAAGAGCCAATTTTTGATGTGCCAAGAAGCTGAGACCCAACTACCTACAAAAGATCCCATGGCTTTGAAGAAGAGTTTAGAATTTGTCCCCACTGTCCCATTCAATTTTTATCCCTCATCCAACACCTCTCAAAGAGATTATCTGGTCACATTTGCTGTCTGTAAATTGGTTGCCACAGTTCCTTCATTAAAGCCGTGACTGCGCTTTGGAACCTACGACGCTGGCTGTGAGATGTATTGCAGTTGGGAAAGGCGCTACATAAATGCATAAATTTCTTCCCTTCTGCCTTTACTAGGCTTCATAAATTACAAAACACAGACACAATCAAATGCGGATTAAACAGGTGTAGAATGCCACAAACAAAACATTTGCCCATTTCCTTTTATTTTTATGATTTGTTTTTTACTCCATTCTTAAAGTTACAAAGCCAATGAATAGAGTAGACCAGGTGAACCCAAATCCAGTCTTTTCTTGCCTCAGAAACCAAATTAGGGGAGGCAGTGGCCTGCTGGTATTATCCGCGAGACTATTAATCCCGAAAGTTAGCTAATGTTCTGGGAACCCGGGTTTGAGTCCTGCCGAGGCAGATGGTGGATTTTCAACTCAACAAAAACATCTGGAATTAAGAATCTAATGGATAGTCAGATGCTCTTTCCTAAGGTAGAAAAGTCAAGTACTTGGGGACATAGGTTTAAGGTGCGTGGGGAAGAGTTGAGAGGAGATGTGCAAGGCACAATTTGTTTCGACAGAAGGTAGTGAATGTCTGGAATACGCTGCCTGGGGAGGTGGTGGGAGCAGGTACAATAACGGCATTTAAGACACAGCTAGACAAATACATAAATAGGATGGGAATGGAAGCATACAGACTCCGTAAGTGCATGCATTTTTAGTTTAGGCAGACATCATGTACAGTGCAGGCTTGGAGGGCCGAAGGGTCTGTACCGTTCTTTGTAATGATGACCATGAAACCATTGTCGATTGTCAGAAGAACCTATCTGGTTCACTACTATCCTTTTAGGGAAGGAAATCTGCCACCCTTACCCAGTCTGGCCTACATGTGACTCCAGAGCCACAGCAATGTGGTTGACTCTCAACTGCCCTCTGAAATGGCCTAGCAAGCCACTCAGTTCAAGAACAACTAGGGACAGACCATAAATGCTGGCTAGCCAGCGACACCCATATCCCACAAATGAATAATACAATTGAATCCAATTTAAGGTCCCCACAAGAGACCCAAACAAGACCCAAGTTGATGAGATAAGGCATCTTGGGTTTGGTCCGACACTAGATCTGAGCCAAAAGGCTGAGAAGTGATTATTTGCCCATTTTCTTGCCTCAATCAAGTGCAGTGCTTTACTTGAAAGTTCAGATGTAATCATAAAACGCTCCTGAATTTCCACTGCCTCATCTTCATTCCACTAAATATAGCCAAAAAATTTACCAGTACATTCCAAACCAAAGATTCCATCTTGCGTAACATTTTTGATAAAAGAAAAATGTTGTTTTTTGAAGGAAGTGGGAGAACAAATGATGAAATAGGCTGCAACGTAATGGTCCGCAAACATGCTAAGACTCTTATGTTGATGAAGCTTAGGACAAAAATCCTATCCAAGCATAAATTTCTTGGCAAACCAATTGCATTATCAACTTTCAATTGTGCAACTATCACAGGCAGACAAAGCTGTTCACTTATCATGCGCAAGTTAAAATCTGCTTACATGATCCACAGACTCACAAATTAAAACGATCCAACATAGCAACGATGTAGGAGTAAAACATACGACAAACAGATTTCAAACACAGACACCATTCACCAACTCCCACTCGCCAACACCCCATCATAATCGGAGGCTCCAACACAGCATTCACACGGACGCAAGTTGTTCAAATCATTTTCCAACAATGCACTGTTAGGGGTTTTACAGTAACCAAGACCCCAAAAGAAGCACAACATCTTTTTTTTCTCATTTCAGAGTCAAAATTGTTCCTAAGCGCCAAGATTCTCTGTGTCGTACAGGAATACAATTGTATATCAGTCCCACGGGCGGCATGGTGACACACTGCCTAGCCTCACAGAAAGAAATCCCACAACACCAGTTTAAAGTCCAAACAGGTTTATTTGTAGCCAGAGCCGCAAACTTTCAGGACAGCCTATCCCAGCCACCTGACAAAGGCGCAGGCTGTCCCGAAAGCTTGCGGCTCTGGCTACAAATAAACCTGTTTGGGACCTCAAACTGGTGTTGTGTGATTTCTTTCTGTTTTACCCCAGTCCAACGCCGGGGTCTCCACATCTTAGCCTCCCAGCGCCAGGGACCCGGGTTCGATTTCTGGCGTTGGTCACTGTCTGTGTGGGGTTTGCACGTTCTCTCCGCGTCTGTGTGGGTTTCCCCCTCGGGTCAGCCGGTTTCCTCCCACACTCCAAAGACGTGGGATTAGGCTAATTGGCCATGCCAAATTGCCCCTTTGAGTCAGGGGTTGGTCGGGTAAATAAGTAGGGTAATTGGGATAGGGCCCGGGTGGGATTGTGATTGGTGCAGACTCGCTGGGCTGAATGGCCTGCCTCTGCATTGCAGGGATTCTATGATTAGTCTCACATGTCTGAGGTGCAAATCCAAGAGTTCTGGCTCATCTTGCAGATTTATACCACAAATTACATCTGATGTACCACGTAGTACAGAGCGATGCTGAAATGTGGAAGGTGTCATATTTGAAGTAAGATATTACACCAAGCTCCTTTGTAATTTTTTAAATGGTTAATCATAAGGCTGGATTTTACACCTCCTTCCCACTGCTATATTTGAAAGCTGGACAGGATGCTTGGAGAATAAAATGGATGGCCCTCCCACTGCCTTCCCACCCACCCCCATTTTGTCTCCTATATTCCTGTGAGTGGGAAAGCATCAAACAGTCCATTCACCCTTTGGCCTATTGCTGGCCTTAAATGGTCAATTAATGACCATACACAGGCCTTGCTCTGCCTCTTCCTACCAGCCAGCAATGCTCCATGAATAAAACAAAACTCACCCAATACTGCTTCGAATGTTACTGTTGAATTTGATTCCACCAGTCTTACATGCAGTGGTCTTCCAGATCATAAAAACTCACTCGGGACAAAAACATCACCACATGTTCCCCCCTCACTTCTTTTGCTTGTTATCTGTGTCATCCGATCAGCAAACATATACTGCTGTTGGAAACAGTTCCTCCATATCTATTCAACCAAAAACCCTTCAGAGTTCTGGTCACCTTTATGAGGTGTGCAGTTCACCTTCTCTGCTCCAAGGAAAGCAGCCCCAGCTTCCCCAGTCACTCCACATAACTGAATCTCCCGACCTTTTGTACAGGTATGGTAAATCGCCTGCACATCCATTCCAACATCTTGGTATCCTGCCAAGAGTGTGGTGCCGAGAATTGAATGCGCCATTCAGATGGGCCCAACCAACGGCTTATGAAGGATTTAGCCTTTGTGCTCTGTGCTTCCACTCAGAAAAAAACAAAGGAGCTCTCAACTTTTTATTTCACAGCCTTACCAGTTCCTTGTTCCTAGTTTTCTCTGTTCATGCACACCCTTTGATTTTAGGAGATCCTGGGGCAACGTTCAAGAGGAGGTTCTATAGGTGACCTCAACCGATCATTTATCCTTTAGGTAATGATGAGAGCTTGCTGTTGAGTACCTTAACAAGACCGACTACATTGCAAAAGAGTAATCTATTGACTGTAAAGAATTTTTGGGTTGTGAAGATGGCATGTTACGACATTATTTAAATATACGTTCTCTTGCAGATGTAAAGAAGACAGAATTGATGACTATATACTCTCCTCTACTCTTCATCTGTTAGTTATCACTCACTATCAAGCACTAATTAGGCCATAATTATTAGTTCTTTGGTACCTTTCACTCTATGGTTGGTGACCAATATACCACTCGCAACCAGCAAAAACGAGTGGAACAGCAGCAAATGAGATCATTCCATAAGACCATAAAATATAGGTGCAGAATCAAGCCATTCAGCCCACCGAGTCTGCTCTGCCATTCGATCATGTTGATATGTTTCTCAACCCCTGTCTTTTCCACGTAATCTTTTATCCCCTTACCAGTCAAGAACCTATCTATTTCTGTCTTAAATACACTCAATGACCTGGCCTCCACGACCTGTGGCAATGAATCTCACAGATGCACCACCCTCTGGCTGAAGCAATTCCTCCTTATCTCGATTCTAAAGAGCCATCCCTTTACTTTGAGACGGTGCCCTTGGAATCCTAGTCTCTCCTACTAACGGAAACATCTTCCCCACGTCCATTCTATCCAGGCCATTGTCCACTTGCCTGATTAAGATAGCTTAAAACTACATACCATTTGACATCATATAAATTTGGAATCAATTGCAAGACAATTTCAACACAGGGTTCAGATGACATCAATGCACTGCTAGTCATGTCAATGAATTGGGGTATTTACTCCGCAATTACTTATTGATTGCCTTGTAAAAGATTTTTTTAATTACTGTAAAATTTTAAGCATGGCAACATGAGCAACAACTTATGAAAAAGCAGGCAGGGGGCGACACGGTGACACAGTGGTTAGCACTGCTGCCTCACAGCACCAGGGACCCGGGTTTGATTCCCAGCTTGAGTCACCGTCTGTGCAGAGTCTGCACACTCTCCCTCTGCGTGGGTTTCCTCCGGGTGGTCCGGTTTCCTCCCACATCCTGAAAGACGTGCTGGTTAGGGTGCATTGACCCGAACAGGCATCAGAGTGCGGCGACTAGGGGAATTTCACAGTAACTTCACTGCAGTGTTAACGTAAGCCTTACTTGTGACTAATAAATAAAAAGGAAGGGGAAGGTTAGCCAGTTCATTAAGCCTCACACAATCGCCACGCAACAAATGAGCAAAACCTTACAGTCTTCTCTCCGACCGACATTTTTGTAATCTCCGGAGAGAGATGAAAAACAGACAAAAGGACACCATATCAACACAGGAGGAGACGTATCCTGGAATATTCCGATCCGATCTCCCCCTCAGGCAATCAAAACAAGCTGAGAGAAACTGCACAGTGACCATGCGACACGTACCCAAACATTTCCATTAACCTTTCATACACAATGGAACTCGCCACAACAAGGAAATCGTTCAGCTCCTTTTTGAACTGCTGAGGCAAATCTGCACTCACCACACAATCCAGTAGCTTCTTCCAAATGTCGATAACCCCTCTGAGTAAACAAAATCTTTCTGACGTTCCGCCCAGTCAAACACTTACATAGCTTATATGCGTGACTCTTTGTTTCCCGTAAACTATCTAATCCAAATAACCTGCCCACAGGGACACAATCTCTTCACCACTTTAAATACTTTCAACTTAAGTCCACTTTTCTCATGTGTCAGAAAAGTTCCCTAAAATGATTGTCATACATAAGAGTCTTTTACACCTCACATCAGTATAATGGTGCTCCCTCAAACTTTTTACCAGGCTTCTATGTTACACACAAGGGAACCAAAATATGTTTATTTATTTATTAGTGTCATGAGTAGGCTTACATTAACACTGCAATGCAGTTACTGTGAAAATCCCCTAGTCAGCACACACGGGTGCCTGTCAAGGTACACTGAGGGAGAACTCAGCGTGGCCAATGCACCTAACCAGCACGTCTTTCAAACCTGAGCAATGCGCAAATTCTGCGCAAACAGTGACCCAAGCCGGGAATCAAACCTGGGTCTGTGGCGCTATGAGGCAGCAGTGCTAACCATTGTGCCACCACAGTCACCCGATTCAAGGTCACACCTAAACTGTGGTTCTTTTGATATTATCTCTGTCACTCAAGGTGAGTGAAGGTGACACTTATGTCCTTGTTTGTTAGTTAGTTCATCTGTCAGCAAATAAGATATCTCAAAAACTTGATGAACACATTTCAATGAAACTTCATAGGGTATTGCCCAAGGAAGAGCTGATTAGACGGGCAAAGCTGCAGACCAGATCCTGGCCCCGGAATTTTTTTAAAGAAATTGTTAACACTGGGAGGTAAAACAAATTATTTTTTAAGACCGCTATTCATTGTTTTAGAATATTGTAGATTGTCTCAGCAGCTGTGGTGAAAGATGTCAAAATGTGAGCAGAGTTTTCAGAGCAGGTCGTTGGATATGGATTAGCCTAAAGCCTCCTCAGTGAGGTCTTATTACGAAGATTTTCTTTTTTGGCTTTGTGGTTACAGGTAATCAATGGAACATGGGAAAGCTTCAAAAAGAGCAGCGTAATTGTAATACTGTTGAGTTACAACAGCAGTGCAGAGTTATCCACACTTGCGAGTTCCCACTGCGTTTGTTTTACACTGGATTGTCTTGATTACGCACCCAAATGATCAATTAGTCTTTGCAATGGTTTCTCAGCACCTCAAGGTCTCAGTTGCATGACAAATATATCCCTGTACCACATGTCAGCTTTTAATGCTGCATTGAGCTTGGTGTTACTGCTAAACTTTAAATCTGCCTACATTAATGATGTGGATAACATTTCTGCCCCACCTTAGCTGCTGAACCCTCATCCATGGCTTTGTTACAATAAGACACAGTTATTCAAACACATCTACAGCATTCCAACTTGCAATCCCCACAAACTTTAGCCCCTCCAATTTCTTTTTGCCTGAATCGTAACTTGCACCAAGTCTCCTCAGTGCTCACTGACTTAGGTTAGTTCCTGACTCCACAACAGCTCAATTTTAAACTCTCATCCTTGTTTGCAAATCTTCTGCCCTGGTCACTGTACTGTCCTCCAGCCCTAGTACCCTCCAATGTCTCTGCACTCCGCCAAATCTGGTCTCCTTCATTTGCCTCATTTTCACTACTCCACCTACGACTGTGATGGCCTCAAACAGTGATATTCTCTTCAAACCTCTTCACCGCTCCCTGACTCACTCCTCCATTAATGCACTCCTTGAAATCCACCCCTTTGAGCAAATCTTTGATTTTTTTTATTCATTTGCGGGATATGGGTGTCACTGGCTGGCTAGCATTTATTGCCCATCCCTAGTTGTCCTTGGTCCACAGTTGAGAGTCAAATCACATTGCTGTGGCTCTGGAGTCACATGTAGGCCAGACTGGGTGAGGATGGCAAATTTCCTTTCCTAAAAGGGCATTAGTGAACCAGAAGGGTTTTTCTGACAATGATTTCATGGTCACCAGTAGATCCTTAACTCTAGATATTTTTAACTGAATTCGAATCCCACCATCTGCCGTTGTGGGATTCGAAACTGGGTCCCCAGAACATTAGATGAATTTCTGGATTTAATAATCGAATGATAATATCACTCGGCCATCACCTCTCCATTTTAATATTCTAATAACCCCTTATGTGGCTTAGTGATAAATTTTAAAGTTTAAAGTTCATTTATAATTGTCACAAATGGGCTTACATCAACACTGCAGTGAAGTTACTGTGAAAATCCCCTGGTCGCCACACTCTGGCGCCTGTTCGGGTACACTGAGGGAGGATTTAGCATGGCCAATGCACCTAACCAGCATGTCTTTTGGACTGTGGGAGGAAACTGGAGCACCCAGGGGAAAAACGTGCAGACATGGGGAGAATGTGCAGACTTAGAACAGACAGTGACCCAAGCCGGGGATTGAACCCAGGTCCCTGGTTCTGTGAGTCAGCTGTGTTAACCGTTGTGTCACCGTGCCGCCCAAATTTTGTTTGATAATGTTCCTGTGAAGCATCTTGGAATGTTCCATCTAAAGAAAGGTTGCTGCTAAAATGCATCTATTAAATGAAGATCTATTATGTATGGATCAGCCCTTTTTTTCTCATCGAGTGTCCTAAAACTGGCAAAAATCTTCATGTGCCACAGAAACTTCACCTAGATAATTATCTGAAAACAATGATCTTAACATACATTCCTGTGGGGCTCTTTGTCTTGGGATATGGGGGTTTCTGACTAAGACAGCACTTTTGTTGTCCATCCCTAATTACCCTTGAGAAGGTGGTGAGGCGCCTTCAGTCCAAGTGCTGTATATACACACTCAGTGCTGTTATAGAGAGAGTTCCAGGATTTTGACCCAGCGCAGTGAAAGAATGGGGCAGAGTTTTACACACCTCCAGTGGGTTCTGAGGCAAGGTGGGGGGGATGTAAAATTGCATGGATGGGATTCCCTCTGGGATCCTGTCACCCACCCCCTTCCCCCCCAGCATCCCAGATGCAATTTTTTGGTGGGGCAAACAGAGCCTTGGATTGGAAGCTTGCCTACACTCCTATTAAGGCTCTTAAAGAGGCCACTTAATGACCCCTTAAAGGTCTTTTCTAACCCAGCTCCAATTGTTAGGTTGGTGGCAGTTGGGTTAGGGTGCCAAATAGGTAAAGTTAACACTCTCAATCTCGGGCAGGAAAGTGGGATGGGGCTCAACCTGAAGGCCCCTTCAGATTTGGTGCGTCCTCCCCTCAGCGGCTTAGGGGCTTTGGCCCTCCCTCCCCATGGTTGACCCCCAGACACTGAGATCACCCCTTTCCAATCACCTCCCCAGGCCATCCCCTATCCTATAGTTCCTGCGGTCGCTGGCATTTGCCTGAGGTGCACACCAATAGATCTTTTGGATAAGATGTTAAGTTGTGGCCCTCTCTATTCTCTCAGGCAGATCCCATGGTATTACATCAAAGAAGACCTAAATAACATCCACCTTTCTGGTCAAGAGTTATCCTTCACGTCAACAGCACAAACAAATTATCCAGTCATTATCACACTTTGATTCATGGGATCTTGCTCTGTGCAAATTGGTTGCCATTGCTTTCTACAATGCAGCAATGACAATGCTTCAAACGCACCTCATGGGCTCTGAAGCACTTTGGAATGTTCTGTGGCTCCATACAAACGTACAAATTAGTGGTTGGGATAGGCCATTGAAGGTCACCATCTGTGCAGAGTTTGCACATTCTCCCTGTGTCTGCGTGGGTTTCCTCCGGGTGCCCCGGTTTCCTCCCACAGTCCGAAAGACATGCTGGTTAGGTGCATTGGCCATGCCAAATTCTCCCTCAGTGTGACGACTCGGGGATGTTCACAGTAATGTTACTGCAGTGTTAATCTAAGCCTACTTGTAACAGTAATAATTAAACTTAAAGCTTTACTTTAAATGAGCGTCCCTTTATTTTTAAACAGGGACCCCTAGTTCTAGATTCCCTAACAAAAGGAAGCATCTTCGTCACGTGCACCCTATCAATATCCCTCGGGATCTTAAAGGGTTCAATCAGGTTGCTTCTTACACTTTTAACCTCCAGTTGATAAAAATCTAACCTCTCCAACCTTTCCTCAAGAGACAACCAGTCCAATCCTGGTATTAGATAAGTAAACCTTCTCTGAGCTGTCTGCAACATATTTTTATCTTTCCTCACATAATGAGTAATTATGTAAGGAATACACAACATTCCAGACATGGTCTCACCAATGCCTGTACAACTGAAGAATAACCTCCCAAATTTTGTAATGAATTCCCTACACAATAAACAACAGCATCCTATTAACTTCCCTAATTACTTGCTGTACTTGTATACTAGCCTTTTGTGATTCGTGCATTAGCACACCCAGATCTCTCTGTACCTCAGAGTTCTGCAATCTCTGATGATTGAGATGAGAAACTTCTTTTTTATTCTTTCTGCCAAAAGGGCCAAATGCATATTTGCCCAACTTTCACTCCATTTGCCAGATCCTTTGTAGCCTCCTTACGTCCTCTTCACAATTTACTTCCCTACCTATCTTTGTGTCATCAGCAAATGTGGTTAGCACTGCTGCCGCACAGCTCCAGGGACCCAGGTTCAATTCCGGCCTCGGGTCACTGTCTGCGTGGAGTTTGCACATTCTCCCCGTGTCTGTGTGGGTTTCCTCCAGGTGCTCCAGTTTCCTCCCATACTCCAAAGATGTGCGGGTTAGGTTGATTGGCCATGCTAAGAAATTGCCCCTTAGAATTCAGGGATGCATAGGTTAGAGGGATTAGTGTATATAATATGTGGGACCTGGGTGGGATTGTGTTCAGTGCAGCCTCAATGGGCCGAAGGGCCTCTTTCTGCACTGTAGGGTTCTATGATTCTATGATTCCAAAGATGTGCGGGTTAGGTTGACTGGCCATGCTAAATTGCTCCTCAGCATCAGGGGGATTAGCAGGGTAAATGAGGGTTATGGGAATAAAGCCTGGGTGGGATTGTGGTCAGTGCAGATGCGATGAGCCAAATAGCCTCCTTCTGTACTGTAGAGATTCTATGATTTTATGGAGATGCACATTTTATTTTTTATAATGTATTTTTTTTTAAATGTGAAATACTGTTCCATTTCTTAGAATCTCTACAATGCAGAAGAAAGCCATTCTGCCCATCAAGTCTGCACCGACAACAATCCCACCCATGCCCTATTCCTGTAACCCCACATATTTACGCTGCTAATCCCCTGACGTTAGAGTCAATGTGGCATCGCCAATCAACCTAACCCACACATCTTTGGACTGTGGGAGGAATGATGTAGAGATGCTGGTGTTGGACTGGGGTAAACACAGTAAGAAGTCTCACTTCTTACAGTGGGAGGAAACCAGAGCACCCAGAGGAAACCCACTCAGACACAGGGAGAATGTGCAAACTCCACACAGACAGTGATCCAAGGCCAGAATTGAACCCAGGTCTCTGGTGCTGCGAGGCAGGAGCACTAACCACTGTGCCACCATGCCACCCCAAAATTTCTTATAGAGTAGTCAAAACACCATGATAAAACTTGCTGAGGCTAAATTTTTAAAAATTCAAATGTTATTTGTGTCTTCAATTTTACAGTTCATCTCAATTCGTGAAACCATTGCCTTTAATACAGCTGTCCCAGTAGTTGTTTTTTTTTATGATTTCAATCGCAACTTGTTTTGTAAAAAAATGCAGCAATAACCTCATCGAAACGTTCTCGTGTCACAACACACACCCTCAGAATGTAGAGCTAAAATGATGTGTCGGCATCTACTGCAAAAGAGAACAGAAAATGCATCATCTCAGCAATATTATGGCTTCACTATCATTGCAACTGAGTCTCTGTCTCTGTCTCTCTCTCTGTCGCCCTCTACCCGGGCAAGACAAGAGAAGAACAGCCCAATGCAAAGAGTAAATGATTTGATGGTTTCTGGTCACCGAAGGAAGGGGCTGGGGGGAACTGTGGAAGTATTTGCAATCAATACATAGTGGTAAACCTACCTAGTATTCAGTAAGTGGAGTAAAGGAGACTGGTACTCAATAAATAGTGAGCTGTGAGGCTGATTCCCTTTCGCACCCCCAATATACATATTATAAGGAGAGCTGACCCCCAGGCACTTTATACATTAAAAGGAAGACAACTCTATGTACTCTCCCTATGAGATTACAGATCCCACTCCAACTTACATTTAATGCAGTACACACTTGCACTAACAAAATAAATGGGGCAAAAAAATTGCACAAAAGGGGAAAGATTTAATTACTTTCCACAGCCCCCATTCCCTCTCGCACTTATTTCTTAAAGAACCCGCTTTATTGTACCGGCAAACACAAATAAAAGACATTAAGAACTAAAAGTGACATCTTATTTGCCTGTCTTTTGCTAAATATATACCCCACCCACCCACATTCACAGTTTTATGTGGTTGGGGGTTGATTATTTTCAAATCAGAGGACAGAGAATATATTAGCACGCAAATAACAATAGTACCTAAAAAAAATCCACTCGCCCCAACCCGGGTCAGGCGAGAAGTTAGGAAGTTGCCTGGGTCGCAAACAAAAAATCACCAAATGGTCTGCTCTGACTTTTAAGAGAAATGGAACAAAAGTAGACCCCCACCGCGATCAAAATTCACACCCATTACAAAGCAGTGGGCGAGAAATCCACACACATACACATAGGGAAGAGAGAGGAAGAACAATGGGCTCTGATGTACAACAAAGGAATGGTGAATTTAGCTTTACAGACTTCCACATCAGTGTGAGAAAGGTAAAATTAAATTAGCAAGCATTTCAATCCAAGAGATTTAATTCTATCACCTCTGCACTACGTCAAGAAAGGAAAGATTAAACTTCACATGTAATTTCAACCCAGATAATGGAACTTCATTGTAAACTTCATTTGTAAACGCTGATCTCTTACCTGTTCCCCCCCTCTGTGTTTTTTAGATGTGTGTACAGTTGCGTTGTCAGTGAAGTGACTCCAATTCCATGTAAAATTCTTCAGGTTGTGTGCAGCAGCCACTGTTCTGCCTCTCTTGTGTGTGTGTGTGCGAAGTATGAGAGTGTTTTTTCTCTCTCTAACCTCCAGTAGCTCTTATACAGCTGATCGAAATCTCGAGGTTACTATCGGTCAAATGCACTCCTCTCCCTCCCTCTCTCTCGCTCTCCCTGCTTGCTTGACATGTGTTTACCAGTCGCTATCTGCTCCAGAAAACAGGGGAAGGGAAGTCGGGGCAAGAGAATAAGGTGCCCTGCTGGTTTGAGGGGACCCTTTTTATTTGGAGCTGGTTGGGGTGTGTGGAGGTGGAATCTCTCTGCCAGTGGGTCCCAGGGTTAGCCCAGCCACTTTAACATGCAGGAAATGTTAGTAAGCCACTTAGTGTTGCAAAAAACACGTAATTCTCAGATCAAACTGAGATCCACGTTTAATGTTTCCCCTCCCAACTTTACTGTGGTTCAGGAAGTGTCAGTAAATTCTTAAGGGGGTTAATAACCATGGGTGAGTGGGAGGGGGGAGGTGGATGCAGGCGCAATGGGATTTTATGGTCTCGTTCATCCTGTAAAATCCCGCCCGAGCTCAACGCACCTTTCCATTGCCCTCGCCCCTCACCCGCTCCGATTCCCATGGGGTGGGTTGGGTGGGCAGGGTGGCAAAATTCCGGCTAATGGCTGGAATGTTACCACTATCCACGCCAGCAGGATTTTCCCTTCCCGCTGCGGTGAATGAAGATGTGGCTGGGTGCCAAATTCCCCGAACTCGCTGCAGCGGCAGCATGGCGTGAATGGCAAGATCGCGCCCAATTCAGTGAACCAAAGTGAGCGTCTTTTAATATTCTTAGATGGGATGTGGGCATCGCTGGCTTGGGCCATCATTTTTATTGTCCATTCTTAGTGCCCCTTGGTGAACCGCCTTCTTGAATTGCTGCAGTCCATGTGGTTCAGTGTCTTGACCCAGGGCAGTGATATATTTCCAAATTAGGATGGTGTGTGACCTGGAGAGGAATTTGCAGCTGGTGGTGTTTCCCCTGCGTCTGCCACCCTTGTCATTCTCGGTGATAGAGATCGTGGGCTTGGAAGATGCTGTCAAAGAGGCCATGGTGAGTGTTGTTGCAGTCTATCTAATAAATGGTACTTTGGGTGGCACGGTGGCACAGTAGTTAGCGCTGTTGCCTCACAGCACCAGGGACCTAGGTTCAATTCCAGCCTCGGGTCACTGTCTGTGTGGAGTTTGCACATTCTCCCCGTGTCTGCGTGGGTTTCCTCCTGGTGCGCCAGTTTCCTCCCACAGTCCAAAAATGTGCGGGTTAGGTGGATTGTCCATGCTAAATTGCCCCTTAGTATCTGAGGAATTAGCAGGGCAAAAATGGGAGGTTATGGGGTTGGGTAGGATTGTTGTCAGCGCAGACTCGATGGGCTGAATGGCCTCATTCTGCACTGTGGGGATTCTGTGGTGCACATTGCTGTCATCTGTGTTTTGGCAGTGGAGAGATTGGATGTTGAACGTGGTGGAAGGGATGCCAGTCAAATGCGTTGCTTTGTCCTGGTGGTGTCGAGCTTCTAGAGTATTTGAGCTGCACTGATTCAGGCAAGTGGAGAGTATTCCATCGTCTCTCCTGATGAGTAAGACTTGAGGATCTTACAATTCGAATTAAGTGACAAGACATACATTTCAATGGTGGGGTTGCAGAGTGCAGGTAAAGGGACTGCACATTGAAGAGTGGAGGTAATATAAAAATCGTTGATGGAAACTAAAGAAGAACACTATTAGAAACACAGCAAATCAGTTAATATGTTAAAGAACATCAACATGGAATGGAAAAGAGATGGAGAAGTACATTTGCCGGAAATTACAGAGGTGCGAAAATTATAGCGTGACGAGCTCTAATTATCTCAATATCGGTTAGGATAATGATAGTTGCAAAGAGCAGAGAGGAGAAAGACGTTCTGAAGGGTGCTCAGAAGAATCTGCTTGATCAGTTCATTTTCCACCCAATGCGGAAGGAGGAATTACTGGATGTGGTTTCGGGAAAGGGGTTGATCGTATAGCACCAGGGGAACGTTTAGGGAACAGTGATCATAGCATCACAACGTTTAGATTAGCTGTGGAAAAGGGTAAGGAGCAATCTCGCGTAAAACTACTTTCACTAGAAGAGGGCCAACAACAGTGGGGTAAGAGTGGAATGAGAAGGGGAAAATGCTGGAAATACTCAGCAGCTCAAGGCATAATTTGTGGAGAGAGGAACAGCTAACATTGCTGGTCACAGGTAAACTGGCATGGTGACACAGTGGTTAGCACTGCTGCCTAACTGCGCCAGGGAACCAGGTTCAGTTCCAGCCTCGGGTGACTGTATGGCGTTTGCACGTTCTCCCCGCGTCTGCATGCATTTCCCTCGGTTTCCTCCCAGAGTCCAAAGACTTAGTTAGGTGGATTAGCCATGCTAAATCCAGGTTAGGTGGATTAGCCATTTTTCGTGCCAGGGGGATTAACAGGGTAAATATGTGGAGTATAACAGAAAAATGCTGGAAAATCTCAACAGGTCTGACAGCATCTGTGGAGAGAGATTAGAGTCAAGGTTTCAAGTCTGAGTGCAGAGATTTTCCAGTTTTTTTTCTGTTTTTGTTTCAGATTCCAGCATCTGTAGTATTTTGCTTTTAATAAATATGTGGGTTTATGGGGATAGGGATGGATTGTTGTTGGTGCAGGTTCAATGGCCTCCTTCTGCACTGTAGGGATTCTAATCTAAACTGGAATTGAAGATTGACAGGCAGAAACTGTAACAGAACAAGGAACTCTGCGACAGAGACATTGCTGATGGAATTTTTCTAATGCTCTTATATTTCCCTGATACATAGTCTAGATCTCACTGCAGTTCAGGAATGTAGTGATGACAACTGTTCTGTACATGAAGATTTGTGTCCACTTGTGGAGGTCTTTGTTGTCATACACTTGCTGGCGACGATTGCAGAAGACTGAGCCGGCACAACTAATCTGCTGTTGGATCTCCTCATCAATGGTGGCTTTTTGAGTCAGGTGGCAGCCAAAGTATGGGAAGTGCTTGACATGTTCTAGAGTCTCTCCTTCAACATAGATCAGAGGTGGACTATTTGGTTCGACAGGTGTGGGTTGATATATAAGCAAATATTTTGGAAGCATTCAAGGACAGGCCAAATCTCTCGTATGAAGAGAAAAAGAGTGGCTTGAACGTCTGGAATGTGGATAATAACGCCACAGCAAAGTGTATGTTTAAAGTTTATTTATTAGTGTCACCAGTAATTAACACTGCAATGAAGTTACGGTGAAAATCCCCTAGTTGCCACGTTCTGGTGCCTCTTCGGGTACACCGAGGGAGAATTCAGCATGGACAATGCACTTAACCAGCGCATCATGAGAGGAAACCAAAGCACCCGGAGTAAACCCATGCAGACACAGGGAGAACATGCAAACTTCGCACAGACAATGAGCCCCATGCTGGGAATCGAACCCGTGTCCCTGGCACAGTGAGGCAGCAGTGCCAAACACTGTGTCACTGTGTGTCGGTCTAATTTTGGCACAGAGGTGACTGAGGTTAAAGAGTTTTCCCTCTATGTGTTATTTAATACTTACATTAGAGGGAAGTTGATCTTCAATGAAGTATATAGCCATAGCTACGTAGATGGTAAATAGTATGGGAGCTATCCTTGCTTGTCACTGGTCTCGAATTTGAAAGTGTCTCTTTCAGACCTTTCACTCAAATCAGTTGCATTTCATCGGGAAATAATTCCAGGATTATGATTAAGTTTTTTGCATATACAAAACTTTGGATCACAAACCACGTGATATCAAGAAATGACACAGGATGTTGCAAAGGCTCTGAGCCCTGACTATATTCTGGCAATATCCTGAAGACTTGTGCGCCAGAACTTGTGCCCCTGGTCAAGCTGTTGCGATAGAGCTACAACACTGGAATCTACCCCAGCAATATGGAAAATGGCCCAGATCTGCCCTGTATACGAGAAACAAATCCAGCCCAGCCAACTACCCAGCCTCCATCAGTCTATATTTGATTATCAGCAAAGTGATGGGAGGGGTCATCAGCAGTGCTATCAAGTGGCACTTTCTCAACAGACACTTAGTTTGGGTTCAGCCAGGGTCACTCAGCTCCTGACCTTGTTACAACTTTTGTTCAAACATAGACAAACAAGCTGAATGCCAAAGATGAGGTGTGAGTGACTGCCCTTGACATTAAGGCAGTATTTGACTGAATATGGCATCAAGGAGCTCTAGCAAAACTGGAGTCAATGGGAACTGGGGGGGCGGGGGGGGGGAAACTCTCCACTGGTCATACCTGGCACAAAGGAAGATGGTTGTGGTCATTGGAGATCAATCACCTCAGCTCCCGGACATCAGTATAGGAGTTCGTGAGTGTAGTGTCCTAAGCCCAACCAGCTTCAATAGCTTCATCAATGACCTTCCCTCCATCATAAGATCAGAAGTGGTGATGTTTGCTGATGGCTGCACAAAATTCAGCACTATTTGCGATGCCATTGATACTGAAGTAGTCCAGGTCCAAATGCAGCAAGACCTGGACAATACCCAGGCTTGGGCTCACAAGTACGTTCATGCCAGAGAAGTGCTAGTCAACAACCATCTCCAACAAGAGAGCATCTAACCATTGCCCCTTGACATTCAATGGCATTACCTTGGCTGAATTCCTGATTGTCAGCATCCTGGGGGTTACCATTGACCAGAAGCTGAACTTGACCAGCCATATAAACGATGAATGCAATGAAGATGTTATTATCAACACTTTTGTTGGAATTTTCTAGCAACAAAAACCATTGCCAAAATCTTGCTGTCGTTCACGTTGGTGATCTGAAGGTCCCACCAATAGCGCACTGCAGCTGTGGTTATCCCAGGGGAGAGGGGTGCATTCAAATGGGAAAACCCATTGACAATGGCGAGACCAGAAGATCCTGCCGCCAGTGAGTAGAGTGCCGCCTCCTGTCGCTGTCAAACACGCCGCAGAGAAGGAGAAACATCCCACCCATTGTCAGAGGCTTCTCTGGAAGGTCTAAAGCCACACTGTTGCTGAAATTTTACCAGCACGCCCACGCCAGCATCTGGGTGGGCAAGGTTCACAGAATGGAATTCTCCATTGGCCTCGGACAGGATTTTACAACTTCACCTGAGCGAGGTCACAAAATCTCGGCCTGTATCTCTGCAAGGATTCAGGGGAATGCGTGTCAGGATTTTCCCTGCTATGGACATGAGGCAGATACATCTACATAACATGATTTATTTTCTTCTTGCTATAATTATCCCACTCCTAATGTTGGGGTTGGGGTTGGGGGGTGGAGAATAATTTCACCTCCCAAATCATAGAAACCCTACAGCACAGAAAGAGGCCATTCGGCCCATCAAGTCTGCACCAACCACGATCCCACCCAGGCCCTATCCCCATATCACGACATATTTACCCACTAATCCCTCTAACCTACGCATCTCAGGACATAAGGACAATTTTAGCATGGCCAATCAACCTAACCCGCACATCTTTGGACTGTGGGAGGAAACCGGAGCACCCAGAGGAACATAAGAACATAAGAACATAAGAAATAGGAGCAGGAGTAGGCCATCTGGCCCTTCGAGCCTGCCCCGCCATTCAATAAGATCATGGCTGATCTGTCGTGGCTCAGTTCCACTTTCCCGCCCTCTCCCCATAACCCTTAATCCCCTCTCTTATCAAAAACCCATCAACCCGCTTCTTAAAAATATTTAGCGAGGCAGCCTCCACCACTTCAACGGGCAGAGAATTCCAGAGATTCACCACCCTTTGAGTGAAGAAGTTCCTCCTCAACTCCGTTCTAAACCGCCCCCCCTTTATCTTGAGGCTGTGCCCCCTAGTCCTACTGTCTTTTTTGAGCGGGAAGAGTCTCTCCACCTCTATCCTATCCATCCCATTCATCATCTTATACGTCTCAATGAGATCTCCCCTCATTCTTCTAAACTCTAACGAGTACAAGCCTAGTTTATTCAGCCTCTCCTCATAGCTCAACCCCCTCAACTCCGGTATCAGCCTAGTAAACCTCCTCTGCACTCCCTCCAAGGCCAAAATATCCTTGCGCAGGTGCGGCGCCCAAAACTGCACACAGTACTCCAGCTGCGGCCTCACCAATGCCCTATACAGCTGCAGCAAGACCTCCCTACTTTTATATTCAATACCCCTCGCTATGAAGGCCAGCATCCCATTCGCCTTCCTGACCACCTGCTGCACCTGCAGGCTGGGTTTTTGCGACTCATGCACAAGGACCCCGAGGTCCCTCTGCACCGTCGCCTGCTGCAGTTTTTCGCCACGTAAGTAATAGTCCTTCCTACCATTCTTCCTACCAAAGTGGACCACCTCACACTTGCCAACATTAAATTCCATTTGCCATTTCCTGGCCCATTCGCCCAGCCTATCTAGATCCTTCTGCAGACTCTCCACACCCTCCGCACAATTTGCTGCTCCCCCAATCTTGGTGTCATCAGCAAATTTCGACACCCTACACTCGGTTCCCTCCTCCAGATCATCTATATAAATGGTAAATAGCTGAGGCCCCAGCACCGACCCCTGGGGCACCCCACTAGTCACCAACCGCCAATCCGAATAGCACCCATTGACCCCCACTCTCTGCCTCCTATTTGACAACCAATCCTCTATCCACGCTAACACCCTACCCCCAACTCCATGTCCTCTGACCTTCTGCAGTAACCTCTTGTGAGGTACCTTATCAAACGCCTTCTGAAAATCCAGAAAGACCACATCCACCGGCTCTCCTCTATCCACCGCCCTAGACACATCCTCATAGAACTCCAGTAAATTTGTCAGACACGACTTCCCTTTAATGAAACCGTGTTGCGTCTGCCCTATCAAGCAATTCCCTTCAAGATGCCTCGCAATTTCCTCCTTAATGACTGATTCTAACATTTTACCTACCACAGACGTTAAACTAACCGGCCTATAATTCCCCGCCTTTTGCCTGGCACCCTTCTTAAACAACGGCGTAACATTAGCCGTTTTCCAATCTTCCGGCACTTCCCCGGAATCCAGCGACGTCTGGAAAATAACCACCAAACCCACGCAGGAAACCCACGCAGACACAAGGAGAATGTGCAAACTCCACACAGACAGTGGCCCAAGCCGAGATTCGAACCCAGGTCCCTGGAGCTGGGAAGCAGCAGTGCTGACCACTGTGCTACCGTGCCGCCTATCTGTAAGATGAGTGCACAGAACCTTGATGAACAAAAGCTCACCAGCTTTGAGGATCTCAGCTTGAATATCATTTAAGGATTTGTTGTTTTACATCCATTTTATTGCGTGTTGCAGCTCTGCCACCAAGGGTGGTTCACCCTTGGGTTCTGCCACAGAGTATAGGGGGGATAACTTATTACTACTGCCCTTGCGGAGTTGGTGAAACTTTCAGTGTCGATGGATGGCATTGTCATCTTTAAGAAGAGAAACAGCACCCTGTGAATAAAGAGGATTTGTACATTTGACTTTGTCTAATGTGCCTGGCAGTTTCAAGAAAGCTTCACATATCAAGATGGGCAGCATTTCCCATGAGCTTTCTCTTCCCCATACATGTCCTTTATCTCCCGGATTTATCTTTGGGCGTTCACCCTGAGCAGTTGGAATGCTGCCTTCTTGCCTTTCAAATTTGGGTTGCTCTGCCAATCAGGGCTGTTTGTTTCTGTTACAAGAGGTCACATATTTCAACATTGCTTATAAATCCAAAACACGCCAACACAGACTTGACTGCTAAACTTCCAGTATGCGGAGATGCCGGCGAAGTAAGAAATCTCACAACACCAGGCTAAAGTCCAACAGGTTTATCTGGAATCACAAGCTTTCGGTGCACTGCTACACTTACCTCAGGAAGGAGCAGTGCACTGAAAGCTCATGATTTCAAATAAACCTGTTGGACTTTAACCTGTCTTGTGAGACTTCTTACTGAAATTTTCAGTAAGCTGTGCCCTTCCCAAATTGGCAGATGGGAGCTTAGGGCTTCCCATTCCTCCATCCGAGCCCACTTCACCCCCTCCCCCACCTCCATAGCCCTCTACCAATGCATCTTTGGAAGGACAAGACTTCTCCTGGCCACAGAGGTATCGCACCTATCCAGTCTGTTATTACCCCCGACCATCTCCTCATAGAGAATATGTTTGCACTCCGGAGGAAATGCCAAGTTGAAAGTGAACTCCTTGTACTTTGTGCAGTCTGTAAAGCAACTTTTGGTTAAAAAGATGAACTTTTAGCTGCTCTATTTGAGTACTGGTGCACAACGACAATCCTGAAGTTTTTGTGCAGAACAATCTAGCTGCACTTTTATTTCATCCACCCTGTTTCAGTGGGTTTTTCGAGCACTGGATGCCTGTGCCAAGCAACCAGCCTCTCTCTGTCTCTCTCCAGCTTTTGATGAGCGGAAGTCACTGAGGCCAAGTTGCTGTCAATTTTATGCGGAACACCTTGTCTGGCCAGGACCTCTCAAGATGTGGTGTAAAAGCACAAAACAGGACCGGAAACAGAGGCCATTGGGCTCTATGCATAATCCAACACTGTTAAAGTGATCCAGCGTTTCAATAAACAAATATACTTCTCAATGAAACATCATGCCATTAACTAACAGATGCTTCGTTGAATCCCTAGTGCAGAAGGAAGCCATTCAGCCCATCGAGCCTGCAATTCCACCAGGGTCCTATCCCCACAACCCTATGTATTTACCCTACTAATCCCCCCGACACTAAGGGGCAATTTAGCATGGCCAATCCACCTAACTCTCGCATCTTTAGACTGTGGGAGGAAACCGGAGCTGGGGGGAAAACACACTCAGACACAGGGAGAATGTGCCATCTCCGCACAGACAATGAACCAAGCTGGGAATCAAACCCGGGTCCCTGCCGCTGTGAGGCAGCAGTGCTAACCGCTGTACCACCGTGCTGGGGAGGTTTTGTGTTCCCAACTGGGCTATCTAGTGCAGGTACCAAGCAGTAAATGGCTTGGAATGAGGACCTACTGTGTATCATGCAGTGACCAACCAAAGAAGCAGCGGAGGCGGAGGGAGGCCTTTGGATAAGCCACTTGCATTGCTATCTTGTCCAAAATATATGAAGTGTACTGGGGAAAACTGAATTAAAAGTGGGCAAATGAACCTACAGCAAAACAGAAACACCTACCCTTGTTCCTGTGACTTCAGCTGTAAACACTAAGATCCTTGGAGAAAAAGTTGTTAGTCACGACATCATCTACTCTGCAAAAACAGAGGTTAAAAAAAAAATTTCTGCATTTTACACATCCACCCCGTAGCTGGGCCATTGAGCACGATTGAGGCAAGTCTGGGTTTTGGAATGTGGCCAAATAGGCCATCTAAAATGGCGATTTGCAAAGCACTCTGGGACAATTGGGTAACACTGAAACAACAGGCCACAACCTAAAGACGGAGATAAACAGGCTGCAACCCTGATGAGCAAATACACAGGATATGAAAATGACTTTATGGTCACACTGGGTTGTTTACCAGACATGTGGCTCGTTGTTTCGGGGAGTGGGGGGGGGGAGATGTGAACTCTATGTGCCTCCAGCACCTACAGGCATGGCTGTCGGGTACACACTCAGTGATCAGTGTGGCAGCACCTGATTGGACTCTTATCGATCAGGGTGATCAAGTCCTGATCGATTGATTGGCAACGGCCAAAAGAGGGACGTAACCCAACGGGGTATAAAGGGTGTTGCGCAACCAAGAATCTTTCTCCCTCTCTGACCCCACAAATGGGCTACAACAACGGTGACCATCGCCAGCGACGACCAGCATGAGGAGAGCCACCATACCCGAAAAGGAAGCCAGAGTGCCAGACCAGACCAAAGGACCAGACTATGCAGAGGACGACCGAGACCAACGCACAGATAAAGGCCAATATATGCCTGGGTACTTGCCAGTCACATAAAGTTAAGTTAAGGTCTTATACTGGACTTGGTTTTATTTGTAAGATTACTTGTTGTTGGTTGGGTGGGTGATTATTGATTGTGTGTCTTAAATAAATGTTGGTTGTACTAACAAGATGTCTACGCACAGTTATTTGTCCACCGTATAAGGATTAAAACAGATTGTGCAGCAGGCACAACAGGAATAATAAGGCAGTTCCTTTTCAACTAGTCTCAACATTTTAACCCTGATTAGCACTTACTCCCATGAGAACAAATGTTCCCCATACAGATAAAGCAGCCGAGGTAGTTATATTAACTTGATAAAGCTGACAAACGGAACAGTCATGTTTAGTGGAGATGGTGGCATAGAGGTAATATCACTGGACTAGTAATTCAGAGGGTCAGATGAATTGCCTGAGAACATGGGGAGGCAATGGCCTAGTGGTATTATCGTTAGACTATTAATCCAGAAACTCAGCTACTGTTCTGAATAACTGGGTTCAAATCCCGCCATGGATGGAGGAATTTGAACTCATTAAAAAATAATCTGGAACTAAGAATCGACTGATGACCAGGAAGCCATTGTTGATTGTTGAAAAAAAACATCTGATTCACTAATGCCCCTTAGGGAAGGAAATCTGCTGTCTTTACTGGGTCTGACTGTCATGTGATTCCAGACCCGCAATAATGTGGTTGACTCCCAACTGCTCTTGGGCAATTAGGCATGGGCAATAAATGCCGTGTCTCATGAATGAATGAATAAAACAAATCCTATCACAGCAACTGGCGGAATTTAAATTCAATTAATACATCTTGAATTGAAAGCTAGTTTCAATGATGGTGACCATGAAACTATCTTCCATTGTAGTAAAGATCCATCTGATTCACTAATGCCCTTTAAGGAAGGAAATCTGTCATCCTTACCCAGTCTGGCTTACCTGTGACTCCAGACCCAAGACAATGTCGTTGACTTTTAACTGCCCTTTGAAAGCCTAGCAAGCCATTCAGCTCAGGGGCAATTAGGGATGGACAACACATGCCAACAATGCCCACATTCCATGAAAAAATTAAAGAGATTCCATTCTGATCAAGAATCAAAACTCTGGTACACACGCATTAAAATCCTCTTCTGAAACTTGGAACTTGAATGCACAGTCACCACTAGTGATCCAATCCTCTGCATCCACAACAAGTTTTATTTGTTTCAGCTGTTCTATAGCTGGTCAGCAAAAGCTACCAATGAGGACCTGTCTATCAATATTTTCTTACTTTCTGCAGGGAAGCACTGACCCTCAGTTGGCATTGCCACCTGAGTGCATAGCGAGGTACAGGAACTTACTAGTTCTGGGTTTGAATCCACATTGTCGTGTTTTTCACACTTAGAGAAAACATTAAGGTTTGATTATGGTTGAAGTACAAAACAAGGGAGCCTATGTTATTTTGGCAACAGACACTTCTACGTGCTTGGTTATAGTGTTGAATTATGGTAGTGATGGTCCTGTCTGCAACACTACATGGCGGACTTAATAATCTCTCACACTCTTACTGCCTGTTATTGGTGTGTGTTGGGAGGATTTGCAGACTGATATTCAATTTTGGCCATGCAGTGATCACACCTTCCTTGGCAATCACAGCTTGGTATGGCTCCTGCACTGACCAACACCACAAGAAGCAACAAAAGATTGTGAATGTGGCCCAGTTCACCATGCAAACCAACCTCCCGTCCATTGATTCTGTCTACACTTCTTGATGCCTCAGCAAAGCAGCCAACATAATTAAGGACCCCATACACACTGGATACACTCTCTTCCACCTGCTTCAGTTGGGAAAATGGTACAAAAGTCTGAGATAATGTACCAACTGACTCAAGGACAACTTCTTCCCTGCTGCCAACAGACTTTTGAATGGATCTACCATATATTTAGCTGAACTTTCTCTGCACCCTAGCTATGAGTGTAACATTTTTCTGCAGTATCTCCTTTCCTTTTATCCTGTGTACTCTATGAATGATATGTTTTTGTCTGCAAGAAACAATACTTTTCATTGCATCCCATTTCATGTGATAATAATAAATCAAATCAAATCATCGGGTTCTGGAGTGGGACTGGAAGCCAGAGCTTCTGGCTCAGAGGTAGGACACTACTTACTGTGCCACGAGGCCACCACAAAGAGATAATTGCTGGTGAATCCAATTGGGAATTCATCAGAAATGTAAGTGCCCAGAGAATGATTAGAATGTGGATTTGGAACTCTCTATCACATGGAGTAATTGAAGCTTTTGTGCAGCTGTAATTAGGGGGAAGATAAATGCATGCATGAAGAATGAATGTATGTAGATGCTGATGTGGTCAGATGACAAGAAGTAGAAGGCAGCCCGTGTGGAGCATGAACACTGACACCGACCAGCCAAGTGACAGTTCCTGTGCTGTGCACTCCATTCAGTGCCAGACACTTTCAATGTTGGGTTAGACTTTCTTATATAGTGTCAAAAAGTGGAAGGTAAAGTTTCGAAACCACCTCCCAATGCTTCAGTAATTTTATGTATGTACATTGAAACAGGAACAGGCCGGTTAGCCAATGGAGCCAGCTGCACCATTCAGTTAGCAGCACAGCCGTTTGCACCACTGCCTCACAGCACCAGGGACCCGGGTTCAATTCCAGCCTTGGGTGACTCTGTGGAGTTTGCATGTCGGCCCTGTATCTGAATGGATTTCCTCCGGGTGCTCCGGTTTCCTCCCATAGTCCAAAGATGTGCAGATTCGGTGGATTGGCCGTCCTAAATTGCCCCTCTGTGTCCAAAGATGTAGAGGTTTGTGGGTAAATGCATGGGAACATGGGGATAGAGCAGGAGGGGATGGGCTTGGTAAAATTCTCAGTTTGAGAGTTGGTGCGGACTCAGTGGGCAAATGTCCTCCTTTTGCACTGCAGGGATTCTATAAGATTATACCAATATATTAGCTAAATTTCTGCTGCCTACCACTTAAAATTTTAGTTATTACAGATAAGATAATCACTGTGCAACAATCAAATTCTCAACTGAAGTACACAGCATGCTGTCTCTGGACTAACATTCACACTGACCCTGTTGGTGAGAAGCGTAATAATTATACTTCCAGCACAGGTCAATTGCTCAGTAACACCAAGTACACTGTCAAAGGGGCAGGACTTGTATGCACTTGTGCATATGTTCATGGCACTAGCTGAGCCTTTCTATCAGAGGAGTCCTTGAACAGATAGGGGGTTAGAAGAATGAAGAATTAGGAAATGGGTTGAAAAAAAGGAAAACTTCTGTTAAGGAAGTTTGCTTAAGTTACTACACCAGCAGAATAGTTTTGGTGGCAAGCATCCAATGATAACAAGCTTAAAGGAATGGAATGAGAAGTATTCTTACTGGTAAGCTAAAACAAACTACAAGCAGCTAGAAATTCATCAGGAGCTCAGGTCATTAAATACTGTAGGAGTTGAAATTCCCCCCTTAGAGACATCTAGAACAAAGGGGAATAACCTTAATATTAGGGGTGACACAATGGTTAGCACTGCTGTCTAACAAGTCAATTCCAGCCTCGGCTCACTGCCTATGGAGAGTTTGCACATTCTCTCCGTGTCTGTGTGGGTTTCCTCTGGGTGGTCCGCTTTCCTCCCAAAGTCCAAAGATGTGCAGGGGTTAGGTTGATTGGTCATGCTAAATTGTCCCTTCATGTCAGGGGGACTGGCAGGGTAAGGACATGGGAATTACAGGGATAGGGCCTGGGTGGGATTGTAGTCAGTGCAGACGTGATGGACCGAATGGCCTCCTTCTGCACTATAGGGATTCTACTGATTCTGTTTGAACTAGTTTATTCGTTGCCTTATGGTAATGTCAGGAAGCCAAGAGTCATACAAATCAGGAAATCTCTTCTCCATAAAGCTAACAATTTGGCGTAAATTGAAAATTTCAAAACTGAGATTGACGTATTTTTGTTAGGTAACATTATTAGGAGTTATGGAACCAAGCTGAGCAAAGTGAGTTAAGATATAGATCAGTCATGATCTAATTGAATGGCTGAACAGGCTTGAGGGGCTGAATAAATTACTCCTGTTCCTGTATTTTCTCCAATGTTCTTCTGCTATTTAAAGCATCAGTATCACCTTTGTGTTTTTAATCACATTGTTCCGATTCAATTCTAAATTGGGAACAATTTCTGTGCATAGCTAAGAGAAAAGGTAGTGCAAGCACATTCCCCATTCATTCTGCTGAGTGGGCAGTATTACAATCATAACGTTCTATCAGTTAAAGTCAAGGAATCTCAGCCTTTTTCATCCTCTGTTCCTTCTGTACCTCGTGCCTCTGACAAAGTCAGTTCTGACCATTTCATGCTCTCCCTTTCTGCGCACACTGCTTTTTCTTCCCTGAACTTTACTACATACACTGTTACAATCAGGTGACGAGGGGTCAGACAGCTTCACTCTTTTCTCTCTTCTTGTTTGACCACAACAAGTTTTATTTTTTTAAAAAAATCTGTTTTCCCCCTGAGTTTTTGTCCTGATATCTCTGTCATGTTCTCCTCCTTCATCGACCTTCCAGCTTTTAGGTAAAATCTTTGTTGTGTTCAGTCTTCAACACCCCATGTCCATTTATTTCTTACCTTCACCCTTCTATCAAATGAGTCCTTATTCTCTGTTGACCCCAATCTATACCTTAACTTTCTTTATCCGCTCTCCTTTGGCTTACTTTCCCTCTTAGCCTGACTTAATTTTAGCCTTAACTTGTGTAATGACTTCAATTGGGCCATTGAGGTTGGCCAATTGGAGAACAAGCTCCTTGATTAAGAAGTCAATTGATGGGCCAGTCGGAGAGTCTTTTCCTTGTATTTAAGCAGGAGTGTAAGTTCCTCTGGCACTCCCGAAGGTAGACTGCTGACTGCGAGCACCCTGTGTACTGTGTAAATAAAGGGATTTTGGTGAAGGAACTTCTGCCTCCGA
Organism: Carcharhinus amblyrhynchos; assembly: GCF_965287045.1. Lineage (NCBI taxonomy): Eukaryota > Metazoa > Chordata > Chondrichthyes > Carcharhiniformes > Carcharhinidae > Carcharhinus > Carcharhinus amblyrhynchos. The sequence continues at coordinate 10,700,252 of NC_137328.1, forward strand.
AGACTTATCACAACTTGAACTTGCCAACCTTTCCCAAAGATCATTTTTGACATAAAGTATGGTTTTGTGGCAACGCTTTTTGGGGAAAAATGCTATCCCACCTTCTCACTGGTTGTAATCTTATCAGCCACGTGGAAACAGCTTTAGAGGCCAGGGGAGGAGTTTCAGAAAGTTGGTTATTTACCCCATGCCTGCTGGCCCATGAGCAACCCTGCCTAAGGCATGTTCAGAGCAGCAACGTCACCTGGGCATTAAGGGCAGGCAGCTAATTATTAGCGATGACTGATCAAAGCGCTGGAATTTTACTGATGGACAATATACCCCTCCTCCCCCCCAACCTCTCCTCCACGCCGAGGCTGATGCTTGTCAAATACCTAGAAACATCTTCCTTGTGGCAGGATGGGGGCAAATGAAGCCTCTTTTAATCTCCCCCCACCTTTCTGGTACCACAGCTGCCTTCCTGTGGAGGGCTGTCCTTCATGATGATGGCCTGTCAGCTGCAGCAACATCTATTTTCCCAATTATCTGCAGCGCGCAGATGGTATCTCCACCTTGGGATGCGTCCTTTGACTTCCTCTGCCATTGGCAGTGCCCACCACTGCTGGTGGGGCAGCTGGATGCCCACTGCCTGATTGACCCTCCCACTTGTAAGGGCTCACCCACCATTTCTAATTGCTCAGGGTTTCCAAACATATCCCCTTAATTCATAGAATTCGTACAGTGCAGAAGGAGACCAGAGGCGGAATTCTCTGGCTGGGCTGGTTTAAAAACCAGAAATTCTCACCCGACTGTCAATGGAGTTTCTCACCCCACCCGTTAAAATTCCAGTGGCGGGCGGGATGGGAGAATTCCGGCATTGGGGTTTAATGGGATTGGGGGTTATAGATAGGTCTATAGATTGGTAGGTGTTGATGTGTTCGGCGCAACTCGTGGGCCGAAGGGCCTGTTTGTGCTGTAGTGTTCTATGTTCTATGTTCTATGTATCCCATCGAGTCTGCACTGACTCTCTGACAGAGCCCCTTTCTCCCACCCTATCCCTGTAACCCCCACATATTTGCCATGGCTAATCGATGTAACCTACACATCTTGGGACACTAACAGGCAACTTAACATGGCCGGTCCACCTAACCCGCACATCTTTTGGACTGTGGGAGGAAATCGAAGGTAACATGGGGAGAATGTGCAGACTCCACACAGACAGTCACCCAAGGCTGGAATTGAACCCGGGTCCCTGGCGCTGTAAGGTAGCAGTGCTAACCACTGTGCCACCATGCTGCCCTCTGCCACCCCCAGGAAGATCTCAGAGGCAGTCAGGTCTTGCAGATCACCAGGATCAGTACTTGTGTTTCAGAGCTAAAGTGGCAAGATCCTGCACTCTAATTTGACCTCCCTATTCTCTGGCCCTCTCTCCATTGAAGAGATCTTTGTGGCTATTGACTTGACAAACTACTTTCTAAAAACTGTGAAATGTGAACAATTATTTTTATTAAGTAAACAACTCACTAATGTGGGGAAGTATAGTGTTTGCATTATTTTACATTCTTTTATGAAAATGTGTTGTGCTGGATGAGAGATTTTGATTATAACTTGCTCTATATATTTACTTACTGTGAAAAAGAACAGCTTCTGAAGTGGTTTCACGCCTTTACTATGGAGTGTTTTCTCAGTTTAACTTCAAAGAACACATATCAGGGTTTACTTAATTGACACAAATTCCTAGTTCATGTTACAAAGGGTTCCTATTAATAGCCGTCAGATAATACAACTGTATATTTAGATATTGGACAACAAACGAACACCCATGAGGCACAAGACTGTTTATGGAAGTAACAATCAAGATTGTAACACAGAGAATAATAAAGAAAGTTTCTTTTGATCATGGAGAATCACCTTCTCAAACCTTGGTTCCCAACCTCTCTCCCCGATTCATCACCACATGTATTTTGACTGCGCCTCTCTGTCACCTTGGGAATGTGTTTTATTGATAGTGTTTTTCTGAAATATTGGTCACCTATTTGAAGCATCCTATTTGAGACAGACCTGAACTCAAACTGCAGGAACACAAGTGCAGGAGTAGGCCATTCAGCCCTTTGAGTTTCCTCCACCATTTGATTGGAATTTTAGCGGGTGTGTTGTGAAACTCCATTGACATTGGGCAGGAATTTCTGGCTTTTAAACCAGTCCGGCCAGAGAATTCCGTCTCTGGTTTCCTTCTGCACTGTAGGAATTCTATGAATTAATTTTCAACATCAACGCCATCTTCCCCCATTATCTCTTGATGTGATTGAAATTTAGGAACCTATCGACATCTGCTTCAAATATACCCAATGACCGAACTATCCTCTGAGGTAGAGAATTCCTAACATTCATTACTCTGACTGAAGAAATTCCTCCTTATCCAAAAGCTTCTTCCCTACTGCCATCAGACCTTTGAATGGTCCTGTCAAATATTAAGCTGATCTCTCTCTACACCCTATCTATAACTGCAAAACCATATTATGCACCTTGTCCTTTCCCTTTCTCTTATGTACCATATGAAAAAGATACAAAAGTCTGAGGTCACGTACCAAACAACTCAAGAACAACTTCTTACCTGTTGTTGCTGTCAGACTTTTGAATGGACTCACCTTGCATTAAGTTACTCATTTCTCTGCACCCTAGCTATGACTGTAACACTATATTGTGCACTCTCTTGTTTCCTTCTTTATGAATAGTATGTTTTGTCTATATAGCATGCAAGAAACTATACTTTTCACTTCATCCCAATACATGTGACAATAATAAATCAAATCAAATCAAAATGATCTTGATCTCAAATGGCCCACCTCTTATCCTGAGACTGGTTCCCTGATTCTAGACTCCCATCCACTTGGAGAAACATCCTTCTTACATCTACCCTGTAAGAATTTTGTACACTTCAATGAAATCACCACTTATTCTTCTGAACTTGAGAGAATATGGGCTCAATCTTTTCTCCTTAGACAATCCTGCTATCCCAGGCAAAAAATTAGCCCAAAATGGCATTATTTTTATTAATTGAAAGACAGTTCTGTTTATGCATAATTCTATGAATTTTTCTATCTCATTTGGCCTGCTTCAATAATACGCATAATCCATAGAAGAAGTCAATTGGGCTCATCATGCCTATGCTTGTTCTCTATGAGAACCATTTAATTAGTTCCACTCCCCTGTTCTTTCCCATTTCCCTGTCATTTTTCTCTTTCTCAAGTATATGTGCAATTTTCTTTTTTGTAAGTTATCTTTCAGGCTGTACCTTCAAGATCAGAACAACCATCTGTGTTAAAAAAAATCCTCGCTAGTATACAGGTAATAGAAAGTATTTAGGAAAGCTATTAGAATGTTATCATTTATTGTGGGGGGAATTGACTACAAAAGTAGGAAGGTTATGCTTCACTTCTGTACGGCGCATTGGTGAGAGCACATCTGGACTATTGTGTACGGCATTGGCCTCCATACATAAGGAAAGATTTAAAAGCGGTTCAGAAATGGTTTACTGGATTATTACCAGGAATGGGTGTGTTGTCTTATAAGGAAAGCTTGGAGAGGTTGGGTTTGTATCCATTAAATTCAAAAAAGCAAGAGAGGGACTTAATTAAAACATTTAAAATCCTGAGGGGTATTGACAGGATGGATGTGGAGAGAATTTTTACTCTTGTGGGAGAAGCTAAAGCTAGGGGCAGCATGGTGGCACAGTGGTTAGCACTACTGCCTCACAGCGCCAGGGACCTGTGTTTGATTCCCGCTTGGGTCACAGTCTGTGAGGAGTTTGCACATTCTTCCCGTGTCTGCATGTGTTTCCTCCAGGTGTTCCGGTTTCCTCCCACAGTCCAAAGGTGTGCAGGTTAGGTGGATTGACCATGCTAAATTGCCCCTTAGTGTCCAAATATGTGTAGGTTAAGTGGATCAGCCAAAGTAGAAGCATGGGTTACCAGGATAGAGTGGAGGGCAGGACTTAAGTGGGATGATCTTTAGGAAAATTGGTGCAGTTTCTATGGGCTGAATGGTCTCTTTCTACATTCTGTGGTCCTTTTATCAATTTCTAAAAAACACCGTCCTCATAACTAGTCATTTTTCTGCTAGTGGGGATAACCTCCTTTTTCACTCCATAACATTTCCTCCTCTACAAATCTTCTGGTCCACAGACAAGACTTCCAACTTATCCACTCTCTTCCTCATTACAGATGTCCCTCAACTTGGGTATCATTCTCATTCTCATTCTGGTGGCAGGTTCACAAGAAATGGATTTATAAGTACAATTCCCTTTCCCTGAAGCAAATGAAAACTTGTACTTAAATAGAGTTATGTCTGATGTTTGATGTTTCATTTCCAAGTATGAAAGTGTGCCTCATTGGAGGGTGCTCTAATCAAATGTTAACTCATTTCAGTGACCTCACACATTGCTGAAGTCAATCAATACTGAGTTCAACATCCAGCACGTTCAAGCCAACCTCTCACTAACCAATTGCCAAGACATTTCTAATGTATGAACAGTGTGAGTGTCATAATTGGAATCTTTCCCAATGCAAAAGACAGTCATTTCTAGTTAAAAAGTTAAATATCAAATGGAGAGACAATTAAACAAGAACGCTTTGACATTAAGTTCTGCTATACCTCATGACAGATTCAAGGGGAAAAGCTTTCAGCTGTTTACAGGTAAAGCACCCAAGACTTGAAAAGCCAAAAGAGAAAGGGCTTTTTGACAAATAAATCCAGTAACATTAAGCAAAAGTTTATTCTCTACCTAAAATTAGTGAAATTGCCGGCGTTGGACTGGTGTAGGCACAGTAAGTAGTCTAACAACACCAGATTAAAGTCCAACAGATTTATTTGGTAGCATGATCTTTTGGAGTGCTGCTCCTTCATCAGGCGAATGATGAACTTGTTGGACTTTAACCTGGTCCTGTGAGACTACTTACTAAAGTTAGCAATAAAGAGAGAGAGATGTTTCGGCTGAGTGTTCAGTTTTGATGCATTGAAGCCAGCTTGAAGTCAGAGAGTGCCGAATCTAGTTCTCAGCAGTGCAGAGAAGCAATCGATTACGTAGAGGTAGGAAACTGTAAATATGACGTTAAAATTGAAACAGAGGATGAATAGTCAAAGGGTCTGGAGAAACAAGACAAATAAATCCTCATTCAGTCAGATTACAAAGAGCCATCCCAGATAAAATGGAAAGAAAACTGGTAACGCTGGCCCCACTTAAACAATGGGAAACGTTCAGCCTGAAGATGATTAGGGCCCAGGCGAAAAATCTTCCCACAGACTGTGGGGATGGCAAGAAAAAAAATGTGGAGACACTGCATGAGTTGAGAAACGAGAATGTGGATGAAAATGCAGTCTTTGATAAATTCTTTTTTCAAGAATACAAAGGAAATTTCTACCAGATGTGGAAAATATAAAAGAGAAGCAAAAACTAATGAGAACGACTGAGAGAAAGTATGAAGAAAGCTTTGAAAGTAATATGAACAGTAAAAAATGGGAGAAACCCACAAGCAGTGAAATCCTTAAGAGGAAATAGGAATCATTGGTGATCCCAATGGACGTTTTATGGAGATAAGGAATGACGGAGATACTCGGACCTGGATATTCATGAAGTTGGAATGACGACAGAGGTACTTGAAAATGGCAAGCATACCCCGATTCTAGAAGATTCCTTTCCCCACTGCCAACTGACAATTTTCATTGATACAGGATCAGAGTGGGACCTGTCCCCTGCACTCTCAGCCTGACTGGCTCCATTATGAGAGTAGGCATTTCTTAGCCCCCTGTAACTTTTGTGAAGACTGGCCTTACCCCCCCAAACATTTACTCCCCCCACCACCAGCGCACAGTAGCAGCAGTGTGTACCATCTACAAGGTGCACTGAAGCAACTCACCAAGCTTCTTAGATAGCACCTCCAAACTCAAATCCACTGCCACCTAGAAGGACAAGGGCAGCAGATACATGGGAACACCACAACCTGTAATTTCCGCCCTAAGCCACTCACCACTCAGGCTTGGAAATATATCACTGTTCCCCCACAGTCACTGGGTCAAAATTCTGGAACTCCCTCCCTAACAACCTCTCCTTATATTCAAACCTTCCTGTACTAGTAACATCCTTGTAAATCTTTTTGCACCCTTTCCATTTTAATAACATCCTTCATATCACAGGGTGACTAGAATTGTATGCAGTACTCCAAATGTGGCCTTATATTTAAATATGGACAAGATTGAAATACGTGATGCCTCTGATTTTGATTATTTAATGCTCTTTCTAACTAACAGTTTTATAGGATCAGACGAACAGCAGTTTTTTTTTTCAAAATAAGATTTGCGAATGCATGTTTGTTTTAACAAATCCACACACATCCTTGCTTCTATAAAGTTCACTGGTTCTGTACGTTGTGTATACTGGGTGAATGGGCATGGAAAGACCATGAGTTGGTATAGAGGCATGCGGAGCCACTGGGGGTGAGTGGGCATGGGATGTTATAGAGGGTAAGAACTTGCGAATATACTTCTCAAAATGTTCCCAAATCCAAACCATGATTCGTCTGAGATCCAGGGAATTAGACAATCCTGTGTGAACAGGATTGTAAACAGGGAATTTTGTTTTATTTGTTCAAAGGTCGTGACCATTGCTGGCTAAGCCAGCGTTTATTGCCAATCCCTAATTGGCCTCGTGAAGGTGGCGGAGAGCTGTCTTCTTGAACCGCGGCAGGCCATGTGGTGTAGGTCATGAACCATAGTCTGGATTTGGCAACATTTTGAAAAGTGTATTCCCAAGTTCTTACCCATGCTACCTCTATAATATCCCATGCCCACTCACCCCCAGTGGCTCCGCATGCCTCCATACCAACTCATGGTCTTTCCATGCCCATTCACCCAGTATATACTACGTACAGAACTAGTGAACTTTATAGTAGCAAGAATGTGTGTGGATTTGCTAAAACAAACGTGCATTCACAAATCTTATTTTAAAAAAAACTGCTGGTCCTCTGACCCTATAAAACTGTTCATCAGAAAAAGCATTGAATAATCAATAAGAGAGGCATCACACCTCTCAATCTTGTCCACATTTAAATGTAAAGCCACATTTTGAGTACTACGTACAATTCTAGTCACCCTGCTCCAGGAAGGATGTTATTAAAATGGAAAGAGTGCAAAAAGATTTACAAGGAAATTATTGGTACAGGAAATTGAATTATAGGGAGAGGCTGGCTAGGCTGGCACTTACTTCCCTGCAGCGTAGGAGGATGAGGGGTGACCTTGTAGAGGTTTGTAAAGTCATGAGGGGCGTAGATTAGGCGAATAGCCAAGGTTTGTCCCCAGGATAGGGGAGACCAGAACTAAAGGTTGAAGGTGGGGGGGGAAAGGTTTAAAAAGGAACCTGAGGGGCAATTTTTTCACACAAGGGTGACGCGTGTTCGGAATGAGCTGCCAGAGGAGGTGGAAGAGGCAGGTACAATTACAACATTTAAAAGACATTTGGACAGGTACATGGATGGGAAAGGTTTAGAGGGACGCAGGCAAATGGGACTTGTTCAATTTAGGAAACCTGGTCGGCATGGGCGAGTTGGGCTGAAGGGCCTGTTTTCTTGCAGTATAACTCTATAACTCGACACTCACTGCACTTTGCTGGAGAAATGACCGCGCCCTCATCCGAGACGTTGCCATAGTTCTGGTCTTAAGTTCTGTTTGCTGTTGGTTTGTGGGGATTCTATTCAGATAGACTCTGTTTACTGTGTGAGTTGTGTGTCCTTTTGTAAGTCCTGCCCTGCCTCAAGCTCACTGGCTGACACAATGGTGCCAGCGACACTCTACATGAAACTAAGATCAAAAACAACCATAGAATTCTCTAGTTCAATTTTCAACCATTTAATTTGTTTAACAAAGACCAAGTGGGTGGAGTTTCTTCTTCATTATCTTCATTACTTGGACATTGAAGGCGAATGGAAGCAATCTCCCACTTTTTATAGATTCTGTCTGATTGCCATTCAGTTGATTTCAAAGGATTGACAATAGGATGGTGCCCATAAGGGCAAAAAATCCATCCAATATTGTTGTCAGCTAGGCAGTGAAAATGGAAACCTGCCTGAGGAGATTAGCTGAAATAAGTTGCCCCGTGAGTTCTTTGTTACTATAGACTCTTTAAAGCTTATTCATTAGTGTCACAAGTTGGCTTACATTAATACTGCACTGAAGTTATTGTGAAAATTCCCTAGTCACCACACTCTGGCACCTGAAGGGAAATTTAGCATGAACAATGCACCTAACCAGCATGTCTTTTGGACTGTGGGAGGAAACCAGAGTACCCAGAGGAAACCCACACAGACATGGGGAGAATATGCAAACTCCACACAGACAGTGACCCAAGCTGGGAATTGAACCCGGGTCCCTAGCACTGTGAGGCAGCAGTGCTAACCACTGTACCACCGTTCTGCCCCACTGAAGGCACCTGAAAACTGAAGACACCTCTATAGTTCTTTATTGCAGGAGAACAGTGTAACCATGCTCGGGAAAAATGAGAACTTCCATGCAATTTACAGTAAGTGAATATAAAAGAAGTAAACTCCAAGCATTCAAAACTAATTTTTGCATCTGGAAATAATTTGAATACATCCTGCCAACATGCATTATTGAGGCCCACTTATGGAATGGCAATGTGAGTAAGCTCATCAAGCTGTAAATAGCATTGGAGTTGTACTCACAACAGCTGGAGAAGAGGGAAGATGAAGGGGGAGGGGCAGAGCTGAAGAAAACAATAACAAAGACATATAAAATAGAAATTGTTTGTAGTCTATGGTGTGGTCACAAGTCTGAAGTCTGAGGATCAAAAATCTGACCATCAAAACCTAGAAGAAGATGTCCAATTTGTATATCCAGACAAAATGGAATTAAGATGCTAATTGTTCCTCAATATCTGTAAGTAAACAATTAATTAACCCATATTGGAAAGAGATACTGAAAGCTGAGGGTGGGGTTCCCCAACACCCAGACTCCCAACTTCTCCTTCGATCCATCCCCCCCACTCCACCCAAAACAGAATGCAAAATAACTGACCCAAAGCCTGCTCTCTGAAAAAGGTAAGTTTAATTTTCATTTGTTGCCACTAGTCCTGGCAACATCCTGTTAAATCTTCTCTGCAATCTTTCCAGTTTATCAATGTCTTTCCTACAACAGGGTGGCCAAAACTGTATACAATACACCAAGCGCGGTCTCACCAACAACTTACACAACTGTAACATAATGTCCCAACTCCTGTACTCAATATCCTGACTGATGAAGGCCCGCGTGCTAAATGCCTTCTTCACCATCCTGTCCACCCATGACGCCACTTCCAATGAATTATGTACACGTACTCCTAAGTCCCTCTGCTCCTCAACACTCCCCAGGGCCCTACCTTTCACTGTATAAGTCCTACCCTGGTTTGACTTTCCAAAATGCAACACCTCACTCTTATCTCTATTGAAATCCATTTGCCAATCCTCGACCTACTTCCCTAACTGATCAAGATCCCCCTTGTAATTTTTGATAACCTACTTTGCTATCAACAATGCCTCCTAATTTAGTATCACCCACAAATTTACTTACTATGCCTCGTACATTCATATCCAAATCATTTACAGCAGGTAATAGGGCTTTGCTGTTGGTGCAGGCTTGTTGGGCCGAATGGCCTCCTTCTGCACTGTAGGGATTCTATGATTTCTGTTATGATAAATAACGAATAACAAGAGTCCAACCTCTGGGGCACCCCACTAGTCACAGGCCTGCAGTCCGGGAAACAACCTCTGATCATCATCACCCTCTGCTTTCTACCAGTGAGCTAATTCTGAATCCAATTAGCTGGCTTTCCCTGGATCCCATGCAGGATCTTGTCAAAGGCCTTGCTAAAGACAACATCTACTGCCCTACCCTCCTGTTGCTTTGAATGGAGAGTTGGTTGTATGCCAAATTCTCCCTCCTTGCTGGCAGCCAGTGATTTAACCAAATGAAAACAATGAAGTCTATGGTGTTTCTCCCAGTTCTCTTGTACCTTTTCTTGAATCTATAGCAGTTGAGAAACTCTAGTGGGATTTCATCATCAGAATGTTTCAACTTCTTTCAAATTGGTGCATGGAATAAGGTGGTGGATAGGAAGGACGTGGTGGTGGGACGGTAATGGTGGTGAGAAACTCACATGAAAACAGAGTGCTGTGTTGACGTAGAGGCAAAAAACAGACTTTTGCAAACAAGTAAAAATGAATGACAAGAAGTGCGCTCAAAGGTAATGAGATTTTGTTAACAGTTCTGTCACCCACTTCGATCTCACCGCTTCCAGCTGCGAGTAAATCACATTTCCCCTATTCTAATCCAAAAGGTCAACATAAAATTTGTTTATGATGACTAAACACCTCAAAAATGACGAAGTTGAGCAATCAAATGATAACAAAACAGCCCACAGATGCACATGATAAATTTGTGCAACTCCATATTTCAGACGGACTATTCCACTGTTATGGTGATGGAGAAAAAAAACAGATAGAATTGTACAGAGCAGAAAGAGGCCCTCCAGCCCATCGTGTCCACATCAGCCATCAAGCATTTATCTATTCAAATCCCATTTTCCAGCACCTGGCCCATAGCCTTGTGTGGTCTGTTTCAAGGGCTCATCTAAATGCTTCTTAAATTAGAACCATACAGTGCAGAAGGAGGCCATTCAGCCCATTGAGTCTGCACCGACTACAATCCCATCCAGACCCTATCCCCATAACTCCGTGTACTTACTCTGCTAATTCCCTAATACTAAGAGGCAATTTAGCACGACCAATCAACATAATCCACACACCTTTGGACTGTGGGACAAAATCGGAGCACCCGGAGGAAATCCGTGCAGACACAAGGAGAAAATGCAAACTCTACACAATCATCTGAGGCTGGAATTGAACCCAGGTCCCTGGCACTGTGAGGTAGCAGTGCTAACCATTGTGCCACCAAGGGTTTTTGCCTCACTCACTCTTTCGGGCAATGGGTTCCTGATTCTCACCACTCTCTGGGCGAAAAACTTTTTCTGAAATCCCTTCTAAACCTCCTGCCCCTTACTTTAAACCTTCTGATTATTGACCCCTCTACTAAAGGAAAAAGTTTCTTCTTATCTACCCTACCTGCGTATCTCATAATCTTTTATACCTCAATCAGTTCCCTCTCAGTCTTCTCTGCTCTAAGGAAAACAACCCCAGCCTAACCAGCTGTTCTTCACAAATCCAGCTCAGGCAACACCCTGGTGAAATAACTCTGTACCCTTTCTCGCGCATTCACATCCCTCTTTGCCCCTGCTTGCCCTCCCTACTTCGATTCGCTCTCTGACTGCACTTCCTTAAGATGTCTAAAAACATGCTATCCATGAACCTTTCAGCCTCGTGGATACACTGTTCCACCTCCAGCCAACGTTCAAGCTCCGAAACTCAGCTTCCAAGCTGGTCAAACCAGTGGCACTCCCAGACCGCAAGGATTACCTAAAAATTCCCACATACTGCAGGCTGTGCAGAACATGGGACCGAGCTCCCCAGTCATGCTTTTCTTTACGTTAAATGTACTCCAAGTGGAAAATTATTCAAGTTATTTTTTAAAAAGCTAGAACTCTTACTTATCTTTAATGTAGCTTTAAATTCGAGAAAAACAACTTATCTACTATAAGACCATAGGAGTGGAATTAGGCCACTCGGCTCATCAAGTCTGTCCCGCCATTCAATTATGGCTGACATTTTTCTCATCCCCATTCTCCTGCCTTTTCCCCATAACCCCTGATCTCTTCATTAATCAAGAAATTATCTATCTCCGTCTTAAAGACACTCAGTGAGCTGGCCTCCATAGCTTTCTGTGGCAAAGAGTTCCACAGATTCACCACTCTCTGGCTGAAGAAATTCCTCCTCATCTCTGTTTTGAAGGATCGTCCCTTTAGCTTGAGGTTATGACCTCTGGCTCTAGTTTATCCTACTATGGAAACATCCTCTCCATGTCCTCCCTATCCAGGCCTCTCAGTGTCTTGTAGGTTTCAATAAGATCCCCCCTCATCCTTCTAAACTCCAACGAGTACAGACCCTGAGTCCTCAACCATTCCTCATACGACAAGCCCTGAATTCCAGGGATCATTTTTGTGAATCTCCTCTGGACCCTGTCCAAGGCCAGCACATCCTTTCTTAGATATGGTGTGAAGTTGTACGAATGAAATAGTGGCATGATGGGAAAATTGGTCAAGTATTTGGTACAAAATAAGGAACACTGACTCCGCATAACCATAGACATGAATAAGACCGTGAATGTCAAGACCTGAGAAGGCTGATTCCACATGACCTAGTGATGTATGAGTAAGGAGAGATAAGGTCAGAAATGACAAAGTCATCGGCCTTCTTCTGTTCGATCAAAAGAACAAGATAGAAGTATGAATGATGAGACAAGGAGGTCTCGGAAGTCACCGGGTTATAACACAATTAATGGTGTTGCTACTGTTTGTATTACTAATCGAATTCCTGAAGTCATGTAAACTGATAAGAAAAAGGTATAACTATTGATTTGATTCCTTATGCAGGCGCGGACTTGAGAGCAGAATTAGCAAGTCGTAACGATGGCTCTCTGAACTCAAGTTTGTGCTAATACTGTATACAGTCTTTCGGAAATAAAGATAAGTTATTTTGTTGGAAGGAACTTTATTGATTCTCTCTACCACAGTCAAGAAGCAGGAAAGATTTCCACTTCAACAATGGGGCCCAGAATTGCTCTCAATACTCCAAATCAAACCAATCAGCTCTCTCCCTTGTAGCTTCTACTCCTGCAACAGGGCAAGATCACTTTCTGAAGGTTGAAAAGTTAGAAAGTAAATAGCAAAACAGCACCTCTTTCTCTCTCTACCAAATTCTCACTTTGCTCCAAATTCCCAATTATATTCATTCTGGATGTGGCTCTGCCCAAGACCACAACAAGATAAAAAAGGTCGTGAATGTAGATCAAATCATCACGCAAACCAGCCTCCCATCCATTGACTCTGTCCACACTTCCTGCTGCCTCGGAAAAGCAGCCAGCATAATTAAGGACACCACGTACCCCAGACATTCTCTCTTCCACCTTCTTCTTTCAGGGAAAAGATACAAAAGTCTGAGGTCATGTACCAACCAATTCAAGAACAGCTTCTTCCCTGCTGCTGTCAGACTTTTGAATGGACCTACCTCGCATTGAGTTGATCTTTCTCTACACCCTAGCTATGGCTGCAACACTACATTCTGCTCCCTCTCCTTTCATTCGCCATGTATGGTATGCTTTATCTGTATAGTGGGCAAGAACCAATACTTGGCACTTTATACCTGTGAAATCAAATCAAATCAAATTAAGTAACATCAAAGCTTCTTCCCTGCTGCCATCAGACTTTTGAATAGACCTACCTCATACTAAGTTGATCTTTATCTACACCCTAGCTATGACTGTAACACCATATTCTGCATTCTCCCCTTCTCTACGAACGGTATGCTTTGTCTGTTTAGCACGCAAAAAACAACACTTTTCACAGTATGTTAATACATGTGACAATAATAAATCAAATCAAATCAAATTAAAATCAAATCAAAGTCTCAATAAAAATCTGGTATTAAAAGTCTAACGATGACCATTAAACCATTATTTGTTGATATATAAATCCTTTTGGTTCACTAATGTATTTTCAGGAATAAGATCTGTCATCATTACAAGATCTGGCCAACAATGTGATTGACTTTTAACTATTCCCTCAAGGGCAATCACAGATGGGCAAGTGCTGGCCCAATGATGCCCATATCCCATGGAAGAATTTAAAAAATTTGCCATTGGCACATATTGGAAGGATTTACAGGTTGATACTCAACCTATCTGGTGGCATTATGAACACACCACCCCTGGCCATCAAGTGCTAGGGTGGGACTTGAACCCAGTGCCTCTGGCTTAGAGACAGGGCTGCCACCCATTGTGCCACAAGTCCTCCTATGTAAGGGCTGAACAGTACACACTATATGCACACTGAAAGAAACATAGTCTTGCTGTTCAGAGTGCACAATGTGCTCATTCTGTCACTGAAAAGGTTATGAGATTCCCTCATTTAATTCAGAACACTTAAAAACAACATCAGAAAGCCAAAAGCTCTGTAAAACTGAGCCGCATTGCTGAATTAACAAGGCAAATAAAATTAAGAGGAAAATAACTTTGCCTGATTGAGTAGAACTGAGTTGTTGCGCTGTCATAAACAATCTTGCACTTTTTACAGTGCCTTTAAAGCTAAAACTAAAATCCAAATGAAAATAAGCAGCATGGTGACACAGTGGTTAGCACCGCTGCCTCACAGTGCAGGGTTCAATTCTGCCCTCGGGTCACTGTCTGTGCAGAGTTTGCATATTCTCCCTGTGTCTGTGTGGGTTTCATTCGGGAGCTCCAGCCTCCTCCCACAGTCCAAAGATGTTTGGGTTAGGTTGATTGGCCATGATAAATTAACCCTAATGTCAGGGAGGGTAAATAAATGGGGTTACGGGAATGGGGCCTGGGTGGGATTGTGGTTGGTGCAGACTCGATGGGCTGAATGGCCTCCTTCTGTGCTGTAGGAGATCTATGATCTATGAAGCTAAGACACTCTGAGAAGGCAGACACCATGACCATATAAGACCAGCCAAATCCACTTTCTCAACCCAATGTTTTTATATATTCCTTTGCAAGAGTTAGGGGAGGTGGCTGAAGGTATGGTTGAGGACTTCAGGGGTTAAAGGAGACTCACCTCTGGTTCATTCACTTTAAGTGATGCAGGGTTTAAGGCAGAGAATACAAAAGGAAAGACCTATGAAAAACCTTTGGTTAGGACACAAAATATTGCGTTGAATTTTGTGCACCCTAACTTTAAAAAGGGTGTGAAAGACATCAAAAGAATTTTGAAGAGATTAGCCAAAGGGGAAGGCTTTAAGAATGAGGAGAAACTGGAGAAATGGGTGTTATTTTCATTAGAACAATCAAGTTTAAGTGGGGCAATCTAATAGAGGTATTCAAAATGTTTGGAGATTTTGATAAGGCAAGTATAGAAATTTATTTAATCTTGTCTGTGAGTTGGTGACTCAAGAGATTTAATTTAAGGTCATGACCAAATAAATAGATGGAAAGCATACTTCTGTTATGTAAAGATTTGTAAAGTCCATAACACATTTGTGATGTAAGGATTAATTCAACCGCTTTTAAAAGAAAGGACAGGTAAATATTTGTAAAAGATAAATGGCATGAAGAAAGAAGCCAAGTGGAAAGCTCTTCTAACACGGGTACAATGAGTCAGATGGCCACCTTTTATGCCCTAACACTTATGATCCTATTAATTCATAAGTTCATAAGATATAGGAGCAGAATAAGGTCATTTGGCCCAACGAGTCTGCTCCGCCATTTAATCATGGCTGATATGCTCCTCATCCCTATTTTCTTGCCATCTCCCCATGACCTTCAACCCATTACCAATTAAAAATCTGTTTAACTCCTCCTTAAATTTACTCACTATCCCAAAATCCACCTGCACGTTGGAGTAGTGAATTCCACAGATGCACAACCCTTTGGGAGGAGGGGTTTCTGTTTTAAATTTGCTACCCTTTATCTTAAGATTATGACCTCTCGTTCTAGGATGCCCCATAAGAGGCAGCATCCACTCCACATCTACTTTATCCATACCTTTTATCATCTTGTACACCTCAATTTGATCTCCTCTCATTCTTCTAAATTCCAGAGAGTATGGGCCTAAACTGTTCTATCTCTCTCCATAAGACAAACCCCTCATCTCTGGGATCAATCTAGTGAACTTCCTCTGAACTGCCTCCAATGCCACTACTTCTTTCCACAAATAAGGGGACCCAAACTGTACACAGTACTCCAGGCGAGGTCTCACCAATGCCTTGTATAGTTGCACCAATATTTCTCACCTTTTTATTCTATTTATTTATCTATTATGCTGGCTAAACAGGCTCAGCCCACAAACCTGGTCCCAACCATCCTGTTGCTTGCCATTTTAACGCAGTACTTTGCTCTCATGCTCATGTGTCAGTCCTTGGCCTGTTTCCAGCGAAACCCAATGCAAACTGGAGGAGCAGCACTTCATCTTCTGATTCGGCACATTACAGGCCTCAAAACTCAACATTTGAGTTCAACTCCTTTAGACAGTGACCATTCTCCTCCATCTTAGCCTATTTTAATACCCCAAACATTTTTTACAGCTATGCAAAAATCTCCCACCCCACCCCCCCACTGGGCTATCTGTCACTTGTTCATAAGTTTTGCTACATTTTTGTTGCAACCTCTCCCAGTTCCCACTAATCACTCTTGTAGCGGATCCACCTCCCCTTCGATATTTCTCCCTCTCTTTAATTCTGAAGAAAAGTCACGCGGATATGAAATGTTTGCTCTGTTTTCTCTCCCTACCTGCTGAGATTTTCCAGCATTCTCTGTTTTTGTTTTGGATTCCAGAATCTGCAGTATTTATCTATTTTATAGACTGCAGCTGAGTGGCTGGCCTTTACTTCATCTGTGGTTATGCTTTTGTTTATAGCTATTGCCATGCAGTTTAAAGTGGACAAGTTGTGAAGTTTCTTTTTTGGAGATGAGCACGACCCACCTTCAGAACTAATCCTGAGCTTTGTGAAAGAGAATAGATTCATCCCGATAAAGGGGGAAGTTAGTGAGGACAATCTCACTATTGTTCATACAAGGTAAACTGTGAATCATAGAATCCTGCAGTGCAGAAGAAGGCCATTCGTCCATCGAGTCTGCACCAGCCACAATCCCACCTGGCCCCAATCCCATAACCCCATGCATTTACCCTGATAACCCCCCTCCGACACTAAAGGGCCTGGTCAATCCACTTAACCCTTACATCTTTGGGCTGTGGGAGGTGTTGTAGTAAAAATTACCACTTCGGAGTCAGACTGGAGGGACAACAATACAGTTTATTTTAACAAAGCTTTGTGGAGAAAAGGGCACCAGCACCCCGCAGTACTGGACAGCTACCTTCTCTCGACGAAACAATAGAAGCAGTCGACCTTTATACCCTTTACACAATAGGTGGACCGGACACTGTTATCACATTGTTATAGTCAAATGGGTACAACATTTCTTAGCTCATTATTACGGACAGGTACAGCCATTATCGTTTCAATATCACATTGTTCCATGAATGGGTACATTTCCTCTTTATCAATGACTTAATTTTATTCTATTCTTGTAGTACATGGTTCCTTTGTGTTTCTCTTAACTTCCCTATCAGACCCCCATTATCCCAGGACTATCTTTATCTCTTTTAAGGTGCCTGGCTTCCTAAAGCGTTTGTTCCCTGTTTTAATTCAATTAACTGTCTGTCCTGTGGTTTAAATTTTAAGTGATTGTCTGTCTGTGTTTGAAAGACAGTGTCTGTGCCGGGAGTCAGTGCAGGTTTAATGCCTTTTAACCCCTTATCTGCCGGACAGCTATTTTTATGCCAGGTACCCACCTTTATGGCTTTTTTTTTCCGCCTTCAGAGGAAACCAGAGCACCTGAAGGAAACCCACGCAGACACGGGGAGAATGTGCAAACTCCACACAGACAGTGACCCAAGCCGGGAATTGAACCCGGGTCCCTAGCACTGTGAGCCACCCATACCATGAAGGCTGTGCCTTCCTTTGGAAAATGATTTGCAAGGAATGTGTGGTGCCTTTTATATGTGTTGTAGGTACTTGGACACAAGGCTCGCCAATCATTGTCAGCTCTCTTTGTCCAAATACAGTGCATCTAAACTCTTGGCTCTATCCAAGGGGGCATCACAGCTCCCTACGTGCTATGTGGCATTAGCTGCTGCAACAGAACAAAAGTAGCCCTTGGAGTACTTTGTTCTTGCTGTTGGCAACTTATTCTGAAGCATTTGGCTTCATGTCAGGAGCCACAATTCCCTTGCGAACAAGGAACCTGTCAAAAATATGTAAACATATGTAGTTACACACCTTGTTTCTAGAACAATAACATTTTGCTAGCTAGCCCTACAATTAGTAATGTAAGCAAGCGTGGTGGGCAAGTGTGTCTTCATTGGGAAGCGATGCCCAACTATAGAAGATATTCTAAGTGGATTAGGTTTGCTTTTAAACATAACCACAAGCTCTAAAATTGATTAGTAATCTAGCAGTTCAGCTCATGGTCAAAGCAATCATAAGAAACCACGACACAAAATGTTGGAAACGCACAGCAGATTAGCTGACACTGAGAGGTTGCCTTATCCCTCTCAGATTAACCTGGTGTCTCCCAGAATTAAAGTTCAGTAACTAGACAATTTCCTGAGCAATCATGAGGGAAAAAATGGGCATGGGAATAATTTGTATCCTTCTTTTATTTCCTAAATTTAAGTTTCAGTTCATTTATTAGTGTTCCAAGTACGCTTACATTAACACTGCAATGAAGCTACGGTAAAAATCTCCTAGTTGCCACACTCTGGCATCTGTACACTAAAGGAGAATTTAGCATGGCCAATGCATCTAACCAGCACGTCTTTCGAACTGTGAGACAAAACCGGAGCAGACAGAGGAAACTCACATAGACACAGGGAGAATGTGCAGACTCTGCACAGGCTGTGATCCAAGCCGGGAATCAAACCCGGGTCCCTGGTGCTGTAAGGCAGCAGTGCTAACCACTGTGCCACCGCGCCGCCCAGCTTTAAATAAAGTTATTAATTATAAAAATACTGGAGCTGGAGAACAAAAGGCTGTAAAACTGGGTGGGGTGGTTAGAGACAGGAGTCCTGGGATGAACAATAGGCCCAGATTAAAACTAACAATTCTCTCAACACATCTGGAGAGATTCGCTAATCTGTGTTTTGCAGAGGGTTGTGAACGTTTTGAAACCGTGTGTTATTACAGCTGTAAAATATGTCAAAGTATCGTATGCTTCCTTGCAGAAGAGGAAAATTGATAAAATTTCCAAAGTTCCTTGGCCAAATAATGATTAAGTGGGACTGATGGGACTTTATAGCCAACACTGAAGTAAGGAAATACTTAGAGCAGTCTCTGCTTTCATCCATCATCTGTAAAGGATGGATCACTAGCTTGGTCATGTCCCTGACTTCTATCATCTTCACCATGATAGAAGTCTATCCAGTCTGCCCATCAACTCATGCAGTGAAAGCTACTGGATGTAGAAGGAAAGGATGACCCGAGAATTTATTAGTGTTCCAAGCAGGCTTACATTAACACTGCAATGAAGCTACGGTAAAAATCTCCTAGTTGCCACACTCTGGCATCTGTACACTAAGGGAGAATTTAGCATGGCCAATGCATCTAACCAGCACGTCTTTTGAACTGTGAGACGAAACCGGAGCAGACAGAGGAAACTCACATAGACACAGGGAGAATGTGCAGACTCTGCACAGGCTGTGATCCAAGAACAAAAGGCTAATCCACTAATCAATTTCCCGCTCAAAAAAGACAATAGGACTAGGGGGCACAGCCTCAAGATAAAAGGGGGGCGGTTTAGAACGGAGTTGAGGAGGAACTTCTTCACTCAAAGGGTGGTGAATCTCTGGAATTCTCTGCCCGTTGAAGTGGTGGAGGCTGCCTCGCTAAATATTTTTAAGACGCGGGTTGATGGGTTTTTGATAGGAGAGGGGATTAAGGGTTATGGGGAGAGGGCGGGAAAGTGGAACTGAGTAGCGACAGATCAGCCATGATCTTATTGAATGGCGGGGCAGGCTCGAAGGGCTGGATGGCCTACTCCTGCTCCTATTTCTTATGTTCTTATGTTCTTATGACCCAAGATGAACTGGAGACAGTGTAGACCCTCAGCTGGTCAACAAACACTGAAGTGATGTGAGAGTAGGGTGGCACGGTGGCACAGTGGTTAACACTGCTGCCTCCAAGCGCCAAAGACTGGGGTTCGATTCCGGTCTTGGAGGTTGCAGACATGGCCTCCTTCTGCACTATAAGAATTCTACCGTTCTAGCATTGGTTGTGGACATGAGAGAATAGAGAGCTTTATCTGCCTCACGTATCACTGGATATAGGAGCTATTGAATATAAGTGAAAGTTTCACCACCTCCGAGCATACGTTCCTACATTCCCATCAATGACTGCACATTGGATCCATCTTTGACTGAGAGATTGTTTGATTGAGGGATAAACATTGGCCAGGACACCAGGGATAACCCCTCTAATCTTCTCAAAAATGGGATCATTTGTATCCACTGAGAAAGCTACCTGGGACTCAATTTAATGGCTCATCGAAAAAGTGCGCCCTTCATTTCAGGGAGCTCTTCCTTGACTATGTAATTTTGTGCTCGTGTCTCTGGAATGGGGCTTGAGCCCACAACCTTCTGTCTCAGAGGAGAGTATAGTACCAACTGAATAATCATAGAATCCCTACACTGCAGAAGTAGGCCATTTGGCTCAACGAGCATGCACTGACAGCAATCCCACCCAGGCCTTATCCGCATAACCCCACCTATTTACCCTGCTAATCTCCTTGACACTAGGGTCAGTTAGCATGGCCAACCAACTGAACCCGCACAACACATTGGAGGAAACCCGGAGGAAGCCCACGGAGACACAGGGAGAATGTACGAACTCCACACAATCACCCGAGGCCAGAATCAAATTTGGGTCCCTGGCGCTGTGAGGTACCAGTGCTAACTACTGTGCCCGCATGGCGAATAATGGTTGACATAAAGTTTTTTTTTAATTCATTCCCCAGAACATAAGCCTAGAATCTCTGGAGCACAGCACGGTAGCACAATGGTTAGCACAGCTGCCTCATAGAGCCAGCGACCTGGGTTCGATTCCCAGCTTGGGTCACTGTCAGTGTGGAGTTTGCATGTTCTGCGTGGGTTTCCTCCGGTGTCCCAGTTACCTCCCACAGTCCGAAAGATGTGCTTGGTAGGTGCGTTGGCCATGTTAAATTCTCCCTCAGTGTACCTGAACAGGCACCGGAGTGTGGCGACTATGGGATTTTCACAGTAACTTCATTGTAGGGTTGATGTAAGGCAACTTACTTAAATTACTATAACAAAAACAGAAAACGCTGGAAAAGCCTAGTAGGTCTGATAGCATCTGTGGAGAGAGAATGGAGATAATGTTTGTGACCAAAGATGTCATCTTCTTTCTCCTCCCAACTCGGCCATCAGTCACATGTCTCAGATTGTCCTTTAACACTTTGAACCTTTGTCCTGCCATTTACACTTTCTAAATAGAATAAAATTGTTATAGTGTGGAAGGAGGCCATTAGGCCCATCGAGCCTGCACTGACAACAATTCCCATCCAGGCCGTATCCCAATGCATTTACCCTGCTAATCCCCCTGACACTAAGGGGCAATTTACCATGGCCAATCCACCTAACCCACATATCTTTGTATTGTGGGAAGTAATCAGACCATCTGGAGGAAACCCATGCAGACACGGGGAGAATGTGCAAACTCCATGCAGACAGTCACCCGAGGCTGGAATTGAACCTGGATCCTTGGTGCTGTGAGGCAGCAGTGCTAACCACTGACCTCTTACTGGGCCGCCATCAGCATCCTTCTCAGCCTTTATCATCACTATTTACCTTCCCTTTGTCCTTTGTTCCTTGTCAATTATAACCCTCACATCCTCTCCACTCCAGCCTCACCCTCACAGTATTAATCTTGTCCTATTTCCTTTGATTTTAGCTCTGACGAAGGGTCATCCAGACTCGAAACGTTAGCTCTCTTTGTTCAAAGATGCTGTCAGACCTGTGAGTATTTTCCAGTATTATGTCTTTGGATGGGATTTTCCAGCCACCCCAAAGTCAGAAAATCCTCCTTGAGGTCAATGAACCCCTACATGGTTCGTGTCCCACCCACAATGATTTTCGTAGTGAGCGGGATGCGAAAATTCTGCACTTTTTGTTTCAGATTCCAGCATCCTGTTTTTTTACCCCTGCATTACTAGTTCAGCAGTAAAATTATGCCACCTAACATGGGGGTCAAACTTGGGTGATTTCTCATGGGGTTAAATTCAACATTGAGCCCAGAAGGCTATAAAGTGCTGAACTGATGCCGTTTATGAAACAGAGACCAAATCTAATATAAGGGGAGACATCACCAACAAACTGTCCTAGTCCCTCCGTGCCAACACTCTAGTTAAGAAAGCCCTCCAATGCCTCTACTTCCTCAGAAGATTAAGGAAATTTGTTAGCTACAGATGGTCTGCAGGACATGCTGATGAAACCATTCGCTGGAATGTTTTAATTTTTGATATGATTTGATTTATTATGATCACATGGATTAGCATACAGTGAAAAGCATTGTTTCTTGCACGCTACACAGATGCACCATAGAAAACATTCCTTCTGGTTCTATCACAGCTTGGTATGGCTCTACCCAAGACCGTAAGAAGCTAAAGCAAGGTCATGAATGTAGCCCAACCCATCACGCAAACCAGCCTCCCATCCATTGAAACAAAAAGAGAAAATGCTGGAAAATCTCAGCTTTACCAAAGGGTCATCTGAACTCGAAATGTCAGTTCTTTTCCCTCTTTAAAGATGCTACCAACCCTGCTGAAATTTTCCAGCATGTTCTCTTTTGGTTTTGGATTCCAGCATCGGCAGTAATTTGCTTTTCTCCCATCCATTGACTCTTCCTGCTGCCTCGGCAAAGCAGCCAGCATAATTAAGGACCCCACGCATTCCAGACATTCTCTCTTCCACCTTCTTCCATTGGGAAAAAGATACAAAAGTCTAAGATCACATACCAACCAGCTCAAGAGCAACTTCTTCCCTACTGCCTTCAGATTTTTGGATGGACCTACCCCACACCAAGCTGATCTTTCTCTACATCCTAGCCACGACTGCAACACCCACATTCTGCACTCTCTCCTTTCCTTCTCTATGAACGGTATGCTTTGTGTAGCACGCAAGAAACGATGCTTTTCACTGTGTGCTAATACATGTGACAATGATAAATCAAATCATATCAAAATTAAAACGTTCCTCCGAATGGTTTCGTCAGCCTGTCCTGCTGACCATCACCTTTCACCCAGACATACGCTTGGTGCCTTGTGATTCATTCCCTTCTGTCATCGGAGGCATTTAAAATGGGATGGCTGGTTTTGTCATTGCTGCAGCCAGCAGCTGGTGCACAGGGACAGGTCACCAGCTTCACCACTGCGTGGATGAGTCACAAGCCAACACAGTGGTAACACGCTGGCATGCTTGTACAGAGAAAAATGAATAATCTTCATTAAAATAATTCTGAAATGGCACACCAATTAATGTCACAGGATGTATTTACTAGTTTTAATTAACAAGTGGTCCTTTCTACAGCCATTTTTTGAGGGTAGCATAGTGGCACAGTGGTTAGCACTACTGCCTGGCAGTGCCAGGGACACAGGTTCAATTCCAGCTTCGGGTGACTGTCCGTGTGGAGTTTGCATGTTTCCCCCCCGTGTCTGCCTGGGTTTCCTCCGGCTGCTCCGTTTTCCTCCCACAGTCCAAAGGTGTGCGGGTTAGGTGGATTAACCACGCTAAAATCCGACATTTAGCCCGGGATTTTATCATCCCGCCAGCCACGGAAATCGAAGCAGGCAAGGGGAACATGGAAGGATTCATTGACCTCGGGTGGGATTTTACAGTTTCGGGACGAGTGAGGCCGTAAAATCCCGCCCTTAGTGTCAGGGGGATTAGCAGGGTAAGTATGTGGGGATTGGGCCTGAGTGGGGTTGTTATCGGTGCAGACTCGATGGGCCGAATGGCCTCCTTCTGCCCTGTGGAGATCCTGTGATTTAATATCCAGAAACAGTGCAATAAAAGGTAGTTGATGCAGGGTTTGCTATTTTCCTTCTTTT
Organism: Carcharhinus amblyrhynchos; assembly: GCF_965287045.1. Classification (NCBI taxonomy): domain Eukaryota; kingdom Metazoa; phylum Chordata; class Chondrichthyes; order Carcharhiniformes; family Carcharhinidae; genus Carcharhinus; species Carcharhinus amblyrhynchos. The sequence continues at coordinate 10,724,078 of NC_137328.1, forward strand.
CCCTATCAAGTGATTTGTTTATCCTTTTGTTCTTGACACCAGGAATGTCACTTGCTTATTGCATGAAGTTGTGCAATTTAACATATATCAGGAGATGGCGTGACAACTCCTCATACTGACTGACCTTGTTCAGTCCTGGTCCTGGTTGGAGAACAGTCTGAAATGTGAGATGTAAAACATTGGCGTTGGCTGGAGAGTTTTTTTGCAAAACAAAAGAGTCTGTTAGACAATGTCAGAGAACTTACACAGGAGCACAAACCGCACAAAAATGCCAGACAGACTGCAGGCTTTGACTTTCTTCTTTGACGTCTCACAACACAACTGCAAGGTTTGGAAGAAAAACCCAACGTGTTTAGTTTTCCTTCGGAGGGAGGAAGAGCAAGGAATTGTGTTTTTTCTTTCTCGCTTGCAGTGCACTGGTGTAACCCCTGCGTTAACAGCTGCAGATAGACTGGAGGCTGTGCCGAGCTGTTTGACCGAGAGTAACCCCGTGAGGAGGAAGGAGGTGAAAGGTAAGTGGCGTGCACACTATTCCGGCTGCTAGTCAGCGCTGTCAGAACCAGACGCAAACTGTTTGCTCAGAACGTCCTGTATATAGCAGCATGTTCCGCCACCCCAAGTCTGTGCCTTTCCCCCAACTTAATCGAGTTCGATTTTTGGAAGGGTCTGCTGCAAAATACGCACATAATTGCCTTTTAAAAAAAAAGTCCTTGTTTGGAACAAAATTGCTATTAGTAATAAAGTAGGGAAAAAAACACAGTTCAACATTTTACAATTCCCAGTAACAATCAGTAATACTGACAGCAGTAATGTTGAAGTTCCATTTTAAGACAAGTTCAGACACGCTTTACTGCTGCCTTTCATTTCCAAGCTTTCCTACTTTTTTTCCCCATCTGGTTTAGGAGTTGTAAGCAGGAAGCCAGGAAGTTGGGTTCAGACGCTGTTATTGGGCTGTAATATCCCACATTGGAATTTTCCAGCCGCTCCCGCTGGCGGGATCATCCAGTCCCGCCATCTGCGAAAGCCCGCCGCAAGGGGAGCAGACAGTGGGAAACCCCCATTGACAGCGGCGGGTCTGGAAGACCCCACCACTGGCTAATGGCAGATCATCTCTGCCGCTACTTAACACGCCTTAGAAAAAGATCTCACCTCCTGGGTGGACCGGAGTGTCGGGGAGGGAATGCTCCCTTTAAAATGCTGAAGGAGGAAGGGATAATGATCCCACTGACTCTCGCACCCACCTCGACTACACTCCCTCACATCCCAGCCTAAAGGGTTCAAGGGATATGTGGGGAAGGCGGGATCAGGATACTGAATTTGATGATCAGCCATGATTATAATGAATGGTGGAGCAGGCTCGAAGGGCCAAATGGCATACTGCTGCTTCTATTTTCTTTGCTTCTATCTCACTTGCCGCAAGGATTCTGCTCCATTTTCCCAGTTTCTTTATTTCCATCGCATTTGTTCTTCCAAAGTGAACTTCCGCATTATTGCTTCTGATATACAAAGAACAAAGAAAACTACAGCATGGGAACAGGCCCATCAGCACTCCAAGACCGTGCCAATCATGATGCCCTAATTAAACTTAAAAAAACCTTCTGCCTTTATTCAGTCCATATTCCTCTATTCCCTCCCAATTCTTTGTAACCATCCAGATACCTGTTAAATCTGCCTACTTCCACCAGCTCCTCTAGCAGCGCATTGTAGGCACCCACCACTCTCTGCGGGAAGAAGTTCCCCTGCACATCTCCCATAAACTTACCCCCTCTCACCTTGAACCTGTGCCCCCTTGTCATTGACACTTCCACTCTGGGAAAAATATCTCTGATATCCACACTGTCTATGCCTCTCATAATTTTGTAGACCTCTATCAGGTCTCCCTCGTCTTTCCAGTGAAAATAATCAAACTCTCATCATAGTCAGCACCCTCAAGACCAGGCAACGTCATTGTGAACCTTCTTTGCATTCTCTCCAAAGCTTCTGCAACCTTCTTTTGTTCTCCTTCTTCCTCAATCAGAGATTCCCCCCCTACCGTGATTGGTGGGCATTTCATTTGCTGCACTTTTGCTCTCAGCCCTTCCCCTGGCTCCCAGAACCAGGACTGGGTTTCCCCTTTGTCTTCACCCCGACCAGCCTGTGCATCCAACAGATCGTCCTCTGACATTCCTCTACCATCAGGATAGTGCTACAGCCAAAACACACTTCCGGCGCCCTCTCCCCTTTCAGCGTTCCGAAGGCATTGCTCCTTTCTCCACACTTTTTGCCCCTTTTGTTCTGTTAAAACTTCAATGCCTGACTGATTGGCGTTCTGATGAATCTTATTCCGCCTTGGGCCACTGTCTGTGTGGAGTTTGCATGTTCTCCCCGTGCCTGCGTGGGTCTCCTCCCATTATCCAACAATGTGCGGGTTAGGTGAATTGGCCATGCTAAATTGCCCCTTAATGTTAGGGGGACTAGCTGGGATGAATGGATGGGGTTATAGGGGTAGGGCCTGGTGAGACTATGGTCGGTGCAGACTCGATGGGCCAAAAGGCCTCCTTCTGCACTGTAGGATTCTATTAAGGTAAGTGTGAGGAACAGCAAGTCATCTTTCGATAGAATTTTTACAGCCTTCTGGATTCAACAGTGAATACAACAATTTCAGACAGTGTTTCCCACTCCCATTTTGTTTCTTTTTTGAAAACATCAGCCTTAACCTTGCGGCACAGTGGTTAGCACTGCTGCCAAACTGTGCCAGGGACCTGGGTTCGATTCCCGGCTCGGGTCACTGTCTGTGAAAAGTCTACACGTCCTCACCATGACTGCGTGGGTATCCTCCAGATGTTCCGGTTTCCTCCCACAATCTGAAAGATGTGCTGGTTTAGGTGGATTAGTCAAGCTAAACTCTGCCTCAGTATGCCCGAACAGGCACTGGAATGTGGCGACTAGGGAATTTTCACAGTAACTTCATGGCAGTGTTAACATAAGCCTACATGTGACATTAATAATTTTGCCGTTCCCTCCTGCCCTGGGCACATCTTTTGTAACTTTCTTTTCTTGATCATTACCAATCCCATTAGCCCTACATTACTTAATCTCCTATCTTAATCTCTCTTGTTTTCCACCTTCGTACAGAACTTGCCCGTTTTTTCATTCCCACCCTTCCCTCTTTTGCCTGCTTAAAACCCATGACATTTTTTCACTTTCCTTATCTGTGATGAAAGGTTGTCGATCACATCATTTCTCTCTCTGCTGTTCTGCCAATCCTGCTGAGTGTATTTCCAGCATTTTCTGTTCCGGCATCCACAACAGTTTACTCTCATTAGGATGCCATAGGTCTTTGCTATCCAGATACAAATGTGGACTACATTAAGCTGGAATCAGGAGGAATGCCAAAGTCTGTGGACCTTGATACATTTTATTCACATTTGGACACAGTGAACATAACAGAAACCACAATTGTGATTGCCAACTCGTTCCAGGCTGTACATTGTAAAGTAATCAAACTAGTTTTCCCATTTTCGTATTCAACTGCAGAAAAGCACAGACTAAAAACACGGCGTCCAGCCACGACTAACACTTGAATGATAGCAGATAAAAATAAACACTGCGTGTTTGCAATCATTCATCCACAGTATGAAAATTATCAGAAATTATTGCACAAGTGCTGTGTTCCCAAACACTGTCAACAAGGAAGTTTTTTTTATTCATTCGTGGGATATGGGTGTCGCTGGCTGGCCAGCATTTATTGCCCATCCCTAGTTGCCCTTGAGAAGGTGGTGGTGAGCTGCCTTCTTGAATCGCTGCAGTCCATGTGTCATGGGTTGACCCACAATGCCGTTAGGGAGGGAATTCCTGTTTGTGAAATGAAATGTAAGTAATTTTTATTTATTAGTCACAAGTAAGGCTTACATTAACGCTGCAATGAAGTTAGTTGAAATTCCCCTAGTTGCCACACTCTGGCACCTGTTCGGACCAATACACCTAAGGTCGAGAGGTGACCTGATAGAGGTTTATAAAATGTTGAGAGGAATAGATAGGGTGGATTCTCAGAGGCTATTTCCCAGGGCTGAAATTGTCGCTAAGAGAGGACACAGGTTTAAGGCGCTGGTAAGCAAGTACAGAGGAGATGTTAGGGGTAAGTTTTTCACTCAGAGGGTGGTGAGTGAGTGGAATCGGCTGCCGTCGGTGGTGGTAGAGGCAAACTCGCTGGGATCTTTTAAAAGACTTCTGGATGAGTACATGGGATTTAATGGGATTGGGAGTTACAGATAGTTCTATGGCCTGGTAGGTATGGGTATGATCGGCACAACTTGTGGGCCGCAGGGCCTGTTTGTGCTGTAGTGTTCTATGTTAACCAGCATGTCTTTCAGACTGTGGGAGGAAACCTGTGTAGACACAGGGAGAACGTGCAAACTTCACACAGACAGTTAACCAAGCTGGGAATTGAACCCAGGTCCCTAATGCTGTGAGGCAGCAGTGCTAACCACTATGCTACCGAACGACAAGAGTTCAGCAACCACCCCATGCTTTACAGTGCCTATGCGCCAGGAAGAACTCTGGCGCTGCCGACACGTGACCCTTTTTGCAGCCACGTCATCTTGTTGTGGCCATTCAGTCTACATCCTTCCCCTGACCATTCGGTCTACATCCTTCCCCTGACCATTCGGTCTACATTTTCACCGTTTAGTTTTCGTGCAAACACTGGCATGATACATGACAGTGTGTGCGAATGGAAACTGTATCAACTGTTTTGCATTTTACAAAGTGAGCAATATATAACTATTTATATATGATAAGGCAAGGATTAAGCAGTTGCAGCTGGTGCATAGCCCATTGTGTCTCCTCCCCCACTCCACCTTCTGCTTTTTATTGTGGAAAAATGTGATGCAAAGGCCAGTTCTAGACTAGGTTGTAATATATCTCTGGCTGGTTTTCTTTAGTCACACACAGCAAGTGAGTGATTCAGGAGAATGTGTGTCGGTACTTTCCCTGCTATGGGAAAGGGAAAAAACACTTTCCACAGCATGACTTATGTCTCTTCTTGAATATAGTTCTTTATCCTCCCAAATCTGCAGGACGAATGTGTGAGGTCTTAATGTGAACAAAAGCTTGCCTGCTTTGAAGACCTCAGTCGGAATACTATTGGGGCCAAAGAGTTTGGGTGGAATTTTCTCACCCACCCCGGAAATTGTAGCAGACGGGACATAGACGATGCAAGGGTCCATTGACCTTGGGTGGGATTCTTCAGTCTTGGGGCGAGTGCGGCCAGAAAATCCCACCCTTTGTTGTTTTACATCCATTGATTGCTTATTGCTGACCTTCATTGATTTTCCTCCTCTTGGACTTTTACTCTTCATGACATCTTGGTGCCAGGTGCAAGTTCATCGCGGGTGGAACAAGTCTATGATCTGTCCAGCAGGCATCAATCCCCCACAGGAATTGAGAGATAGAGACAGCACCATCATTTTTACCGCTCAGTTACAAATTCAATAAGGAACTCTTTAGAAAACCTCTCCAGGTAGAAGGTGGTTACAAAGTGGAACCCGTTGGCACAAGGAGTTGTTGCAGTCAACAGTATTGACCCATTTAAGAGCAAGCTCAGGAGAGCTTAAGGAGCAAAGGAATAGTCGGGTGTGTAGGATGGGAGAACAGCATCGTTGTCAATGCTAATAAAATGGGATGAATGGCCTGTTTCTGTGCTGTAACTTCAATAAAATTCTATGCAGTTTGACTATTGACCTACCCTTTTTGATGATCTGTGTAATTAGATGCCATCTTCTATTAGCTAAACATGATTCCTTCCTGTTCATGTGGGCTACATGGTTGCTCTGAGGAGCCCCAATGTCTGCATAAATGTCATCAACCCTGAACTCTTGGGAGCCTTGCCCTCTGATTGTAACTCTTTATCCTTTACAAGGTAGTGTCTCCATTGACCTATCCATGGGTCAATGCTGGATAGAACGATAAAAACATTTCTCCTCACAAACGTTGCGACTCCCTTGCATGGTACGTCAACTGGTTGCGTGCTAGCATATTAACTGGTCAGACGTTCCCTGCACTGGCTTACAAGATTCTTGAGATGCAAGAACATTCTGTCTTAGGAATCTTTACCATTATTGGAGGAGTGACATTCCCAGATCTTTAAATGCCGGGATCTTTAAATATCCTTCCCGAGGTAGTGATGGCAGATAATACCTGAAATGTCTGGCATTTTGGTATAATTTACCTTCCCCATCTAAATTATAAAGCTCAATAGGGACAACCAAACAGTAGCCCACCCACTCCCAGCATTTCATCTTCTGTGAAGTTCATGGAAAGTTGGCGTGACTAGCAACTCCAGCATTAATTGCTCATCCCTAACTACCATTTAGAAAGTGATGGTGAATCACCTTCACGTCAATTGACTGATTGCTGGGCTATTTAGAAGGGCTTTAAGAGTTAATCACTTTAGCGTGGGTGCAGAATCAGATCATAGATCAGGTAAGGATAGCAAAATTCCTTCCCTATCAGACATCACAGAAGCGATGTATCTTTCTATCACGGCCATCATTGCTGAGATTACCTTTTTATTTAATTACATTGATTTTAATTCCCCAACAGCCGTGGTACAATTCAAACTTGTATCTCTGAATTATTAGTCTCACAACAGCCACTACGCTACCTTTCAGAATATTAGAGGTAGCAGATTTTTTGTTGTCAATTTTCTACTCCTGCCAAACATGAACTGCAACACACTCTGTGTGGGATTGTATTGTCCTTCCCGCCAGCTAGATTGTCCAGTCCCCTCGACGGTGAGACCCATGGCAGATTCCCTAGTGGCGGAGGGTGCCAACATTGGAAAACTGCATTGACAGCAGTGAGACCAGAGGATACTCACATTCTCCACTTCAATTTGGGCAGCGTGGCGGTTAGCACTGTTGCCTCACAGTGCCAGGGACCTGGATTTGATACCCGGCTTGGGTTACTGTTTGTGCAGAGTCTGCATGTTCTCTCTGTGCCTGCGTGGGTTCCCTCTGGGTCCTCCAGTTTCCTCCCACTGTCAGAAAGACATGCTGGTTAAGAGCATTGGCCATGCTAAATTCTCCCTCGGTGGAGAATAGGCACTGAAGTGTGGCGACTAGGGGATTTTCACTGTAACATAATTGCAGTGTTAATGTAAGCCTACTTGAGACACTAATAAATAAATTTAAACTTTGATCTGAGCAGCACATTGGCACAATGATTAGCACTGCTCCCTCACAGCACCAGGGACCCAGGTTCAATTCCAGCCTAGGGTTACTGTCTGTGTGGAGTTTGCACATTCTCCCCGTGTCTGCATTGGTTTCCTCCGGATGCTCCAGTTACCTCCCACAGTCCAAAGATATGTGGGTTAGGTTGATTGGCCATGCTAAATGGCTCCTTACTATCAGGGGGATTAGCGGGGCAAAAACATGGGTCACAGGGATAAGGCCTGAGTGGGATTGTTGTTGGTGCAGACTTGATGGGCCGAATGGCCTCCTTCTGCACTGTAGGGATTATTTTCTGTGTCCAATATGATCTGATTAAATACATTTACTTTCTTTCCTGTCAATTATGATCGTATAAAATAAGACTTCTAAAGTGTAGGCTGATTGTTTTCAGTGGTTTGAAAAATGTACACAACAGTATCCTCACTCCCCTCACCAACGCACCAAGTTTCCTTCCAATCCAACTACTTCAACTATTTCAAAGGACAAGGGCAACAGACACACTGGGACATCTGCATGTTCCTGGTTTGGAAATATATCAGCCGTTACTTCACTGTCACTGGATCAAAACCCTGGAGCTCCCTCCCTAACTGCATTGTGGATGTACCAACGCCACATGGACGGCAGCAGATCGAGAAAACAGCTCAGCACCACCTCCTCAAGGGGCAATTAGGGTTGGGAAACAAATCTTGGCCTTGCCTGTGATGTTTAAGTTCCATGAAAAAATAAAAAAGCCTCTCTGCATTGAGAAATAAGAACAGAGCGCTGTCTGGAGCCCTGATGAATTGTGAGGCAACATATGGGCCAGCAGTTATAGGAACAGGAGTAGGCCATTCAGCCCATCAAGCCTGTGATGTCTTTAGATCGCAATCTTAGGCTCCTCATCCCTGACTATTATTTCCTACTACAATTCCTATGCTTGTAGCTTTCAGTCCTAAGATCAAGAAGCAACCTCGGCACTGTGGCACAATGGTTAGCACTGCTGCCTCACAGCTCCAGAGACCTGGGTTCGATTCCTGGCTCGGGTCTGTGTGGAATTTGCATGTTCTCCCCCATGTCTACTTGGGTTTCCTCCAGGTGCTCCAGTTTTCTCCTGCAGTCCAAAGATATGCAGGTTAGTTCACTGGCCATGCTAAATTGCCCCTGAGTGTCCTGGGATGTGTGGGTTAGAGGGATTAGTTGGGTAAATATGCGGGCTTACGGGGATAGGGCCTGGGTGGGATTGTTGTCGGTGTGGACTCGATGGGCCGCATGGCCTCCTTCTACACTGTAGGATTTTAATGTTAAACCTCACCAGTTAAGCACCTTATATGATGTGTCGTGCATACTCCCTGTAAAATAGCACGTCCAAACAAGCTTTGGTTCTGGAATTTCCAGATATAAGCACCAAAACTACTTGAGATAATCAAAACTCCTACGCAGGGATTAGTAGAGGTGCATTCAGAGTAAGAATGAATCCAGGAGTCCGTACTTGCATAGCAGACATTTCTGCTTGTCCTTTGTGAGGAATTAGGTTTATTTTTGTTGCCGCCGATCAGAAAGGCAGAAATCTTTGTGGGCATCCTCTTCATCCTAGGGGGCCAACATCTTAATAACTGCAACGTCAAATACAAATTCAACTCTTTCTGTCGCACACCTTTTGGCATCTTCTGTTGCGGAGGTCTAATCTTATTTAATTGCCATAGTTCCAGAGATAGCCTAAGGTGAGGGAGAGAGAGTGACTCACATTTGCTCAGCAGATTGCAATTTCTCAATATGAAGCTAACTTGTTCATCCTCAACCTGTGGGAGGGCAGGGTGCAGTATCAGAAGACTTGACTTGGTTGGTTGGATTTGATTTGATTTATTATTGTCACCTGTATTAGTATACAGTGAAAAGTATTGTTTCTTGCATGCTATACAGACAAAGCATACCATTCATAGAGAAGGAAAGGAGAAGGTGCAGAATGTAGTGTAACAGTGATAGCTAAGTGTAGAGAAATATCAAATTAGTGCAAGGTAGGTCCATTCAAAAGTCTGATGGCAGCAGGGAAGAAGCTGTTCCTGAGTCAGTTGATAAGTGTCCTCAGACTTTTGTATCTTTTTCCCAACAGAAGGAAATGGAAGAGATGATGTCCGGGGTGTGTGGGGTCCTTAATTATGCTGGCTTTTGGATATTGGGATTGAAACACCTCAATTACGTGTAATAAATTAGCACGCTTTTGAGTCTGTTCTTACCTGAGCAATTGGACTAATGCCATTGAGTTTCTTCCGACAGTATAGCCAGGCCCTTCGTTTTTCTTTCTCTGCAGGCATTCACACTCCCTTCACGACTGTAGGCTGACTTATCTTGGGCATCTGTCTATTTTCAGAAGAATAAAGAACTTCCTTCCACGCTATTGCATGCTGCACCAGCGTTATCATGGAAGCATGACAGAAACAGAATGCCCTGGACAACAACTCACACTGCTGCCTCACGGTGCCGGGAACCCGGGTTTTATTCCAGGCTTGGGTCACTGTCTGTGCAGGGTTTGCACATTCTCCCCCGTGTCTGTGTGGGTTTCCTCCGGGTGAATCATGGAATCCTACAGGGCAGAAGGAGGCCATTTGGCCCACCAGGTCTGCACCGATCACAGACCCACCCAGGCCCCGTCCCCATAACCGTACGCATTTACCCTACTAGTCCCCCTGACACTAAGAGGCAATTTAGCACGGTCAATCCACCTAACCCACACATCTTTGGACTGTGGGAGGAAACTGGAGCACCCGGAGGAAAGCCACGCAGGCACGGGGAGAACATGTAAACTCCACACAGGCAGTGACCCAAGCCAGGAATTGAATCCGGGTCCCTGACACTGTGAGGCAGCAGTGCTGACCACGGTGCCAGCGTACCACCCGGTGCTCTGGTATCCTCCCACAGTCTGAAAGATATGCTGGTTAGGTGCATTGGCCATGCTAAATTCTCCCTCAATGTACCCAAACAGGTGCCAACTAGAGGATTTTCACAGTAATTTTGTTGCATTGTTAACATAAGCCTATTTGAGATACTAATAAATAAACTTTTTTAATATACATTCTTCCTTTAATTTGTAAGAGGGTGCTGCTTCCTACTAAACTAGTACTGTGAAAATATCACCCCATCTCTCTTTCTGGCATCCCCCACCTCTACTCCACTTTAAGAGAAGCACACTGTCTTTAAGAAGTGTAATTCATGTTGCCAGCTCACTTATCAAACTCAGCCATCAAAATGTCTCTGGACTTTTTGACGCTAACACGAGGCAGACATTATCAACCATACATCCCAATATATAGCCAAATATATAGCCAAACATAACATAAAGGATGAATCTTGTCCAATTACAATGGCATTCCTCAGTTGTGTAGAAGTTATGTAAGCTTAAGTTTATTTGTTAGTGTCGTAAATAGGCTTACATTAACACTGCAATGAAGTTACAGTGAAAATCCCCTAGTCACACGCTCTGGCACCTGTTCAGGTACACTGAGGGACAATTTAGCAGGGCCAATTCACCTACCCAGCTCGTCTTTCAGACTGTGGGAGGAAACCCACGCAAACACGGGGAGAGCGTGCAGACTCCGCGCAGACAGTGACCCAAGACAGGAATCAAACCCAGGTCTTTGGCGTTGTGAGGAAGCAGTGTTATCCACTGTGCCACCATGCCGCCCAATTTAATATAATTCTCAGGTGCAGTTGCTTTGGTTAGTATCGTTGATTTGGACATTGTTCTGTTTAAGTGATGGGCCCATGTCAATTCAAAATGTACATGTGGAGTTGAAGAACGAAATAAAGTGCATCTGTTGTGCATTTTGGAAAAAATTCCCTCCACTTAAAAATTAAAATTTGCTGAGTTGGCCTGAGAACAATAATATATTTGCTCTGAACCACAGTTTCCTCTCTTCTGTAGCTTTATAAAAATGTGCAGTAAGAAGTCTCACAACACCAGTTTAAAGTCCAACAGATTTATTTAGAATCACGAGCTTTCAGAGAGCTGATCCTTTTCTTCATGGAGAGAGAGATAACCACAGGTTAAAGAGGTGTGAATTGTCTCAAGCTGGGATAGTTAGGAGAATTTTGCAAACCCAGGCAGCGTGATGGAGGCTACAAGTAGTGTGACATGAACTGGTTGAGGCCGTCTTCATGTGTGCTGGACTTGGCTATCAGTTTCTGCTTGGCGATTCTGCATTGTCGTGTACCTTGAAGGGGAACGCTTACCCCAAGATCAGAGGCTGAATGCCCTTGACTGCCAAAGCACTCCCCGACTGGAAGGGAACAATCCTGCCTGGCGATTGATACACAGTGCCCGTTCATCCGTTGCTTGCATCTTTGTTGGAACTCGATGTCTGCGTCGATATAAGCGATCTTCTTGGAGATCCTCTCCACTTTTAGCCGGCAGTTTGTGCCATGTTGTAAGAAGTCTCACAACTCCAGGCTAAAGTCCAACAAGTTCAGAGCAGTGGTCCAAAAACTTGTGCTATCAAATAAACCTGTTGGACTTTAACCTGATATTGTGAGACTTCTTACTGTGCCCACCCCAATCCAACACCAGCAGTTCCATATTATAAAAATATAAATGTGAATTAAAAAGTGTGTAATGATCGTGAAAAAATGCTAATACATCTTTATCCATACTTAGCATTTATCAATAGATTTCCAACCCTTCAAAAATTGGTTATTGCTTGTAAAGTGGCTAGTGTTCATTCATAAGGTGTTGTAAGAAGTTGTATTTTTTGTTGTTGATGATTGTTAGATGTCACCCATCAGGGATTCATGCAACTTCCTTCAGCTGCAGAATCAAATGAACAAGTAAATACCTTCATCCAGTTCAGACCTGTCATTACTAAGCTCAAAGAAATGGAAAAATGTCACAGTGGCGAAACACGAACCTGAGGAAAGAGAGCTGACAAGATATTGGGCCTGTGGAACCATCACCATCCATGCAATCTGGCTTTGTTCACTTCCTCCCCCCACAGCGATGCTATCTCCTGGGTGGGGCAAAAAAAAAACCTGTGGCCAATTTCGGAAAATGCTGGAACATTCCTCTCCAATCCCTTTCATCAATCAAGCAAGCTGTGAGAAATTGCGGTCGTCTATAATCCCGAAACTAAATAGCAATTTAGTCCCTATAATTGGGAAGGCTTGTTCTCTTCAAGACTTGTCAAGTTCCCTTTTAAAGAACTATAATGAGATGGCATGCTCACCACATGACTAGTAAGCTTGCTTTAGAGGGAAATTATTCTCTGTGAAATGAGCTGCTTTCTCACACACAATCTAAATGTTTGCGTCCAGATTTTAAAGACTTGGCTTCTAATTATAGAATCTAATGTGCAGAAGGAGGCCATTCGGCCCATCGAGCCTGCACCGACAACAATCCCACCGTGGGATTCTAGGGAATTGGATCAGGAATTGGCTAGCGGATAGGAGACAGAGGGTGGTGGTTGATGGTAAATATTCATCATGGAGTTCAATTACGAGTGGTGTGCCTCAGGGATCTGTTTTGGGGCCATTGCTGTTTGTAATTTTTATTTATGATCTGGATGAGGGTATAGTTGGGTGGATTAGTAAATTTGCTGATGACACCAAAGTCGGAGGTGTGGTAGATAGTGAGGAAGGGTGTCATAGTTTGCAGGAAGACTTAGACAGGTTGCAGAGCTGGGCCGAGAGGTGGCGGATGGAGTTTAATACGGAGAAGTGTGAGGTAATTCACTTTGGTAGGAATAACAGATGTGTCGAGTATAGGGCTAACGGGAGGACTTTGAATAGTGTGGAAGAGCAGAGGGATCTAGGTGTATGTGTACATAGATCCCTGAAAGTTGGGAATCAATTAGATAAGGTTGTTAAGATGGCATACGGTGTCTTGGCGTTTATTGGTAGGGGGATTGAATTTAGGAGTCGCAGCGTTATGTTGCAACTGTACACGACTCTGGTGCGGCCGCACTTGGAGTACTGTGTGCAGTTCTGGTCCCCACATTACAGGAAGGATGTGGAGGCTTTGGAGAGGGTGCAGAGGAGGTTTACCAGGATGTTGCCTGGTATGGAGGGGAGATCCTATGAGGAGAGGCTGAGGGATTTGGGGTTGTTTTCGCTGGAAAGAAGGCAGCTAAGAGGGGATCTTATTGAAACATATAAGATGATTAGAGGTTTAGATAGGGTGGATAGTAATAGCCTTTTTCCTCTGATGGAGAAATCTAGCACGAGGGGGCATGGCTTTAAATTAAGGGGGGGTAGTTATAGGACGGATGTCAGGGGTAGGTTCTTCACCCAGAGGGTGGTGAGGGATTGGAATGCCCTGCCTGCTGCAGTTGTAAATGCGCCTAGTTTGGGGGCGTTTAAGAGATCCGTGGATAGGTTTATGGACGAAAAGGGATTGGTTTAGGTTAGTGGGTCATTGTTTTGTAACTGGTCAGCGCAACATCGTGGGCCGAAGGGCCTGTTCTGCACTGTAATGTTCTATGTTCTATGTTCTATGTGGTCTTATCCCCATAACCCCATATAGTTACCCTCCTAATCTCCCTGACATTAAGGGGCAATTTAGCATGGCCAATCCGCCTAACCCGCGCGTCTTTGGACTGTGGGAGGAAACTGGAGCACCCGGAGGAAACACTCGCAGATACAGGGAGAACGTGCAAACTCCACACAGTTACCCGAGGCCGGAATCAAACCCGGGTCCCTGGCGCTGCGTGGCAGCAGTGCTAACCACTGTGCCACCGTGCCACCCCCTTAATCCTACTATCATTTCTAATAGCCTCTCCAACGGACAGTATTCAGTCCATTCATCATTTGAAAAACCTCCTCTCCGCCCGAATTCCAAAGTAAATAACTCGAGCTCTTGCTGTCTGTCATGTTCCACAGTAAATAACAGCTCCCTGAGATCTGATACCTCAGTTGGCTTGTCTACAGACTCTCTAGTGTCTTGATACTCATCAACATGCTTGGAAACCAAAACTGCACATAGTATTGATGCCTCATATAACCAGCAGCCTAATCATTTTTTTTCATTGTAAGCTACCCCAGACTGTTTGTACACCAGTAAGAAGCGATGCTTTTCTCTCCCCGAGGTCCTTTCATGACCTATTAGTGTCCTTTTATGATGTAGAAATGCATGGACTATCAAACCTCAACTGGGGCAACTGGTTCACCTTTGGATCCAAACCACTTTGATAGGTTTTGGCAAGTCCCAGCAGCAAACCTCTGATTTCAGCTAGCTTCCCACCATTAGTCAATGGGGAAAGGCAATTAATCTCTTCTGGAAAATCAAGCACTCAGGAAGTGGGGAGCTGGGGAGGGAAGTTGATGTCTATCAGTTAGGTAGTGCGAGAGGGAGCCCTGGGCATTCAAGACCTAAATGTTTCTTGAGGGGCCTGAAAAAGTATTTCTAATATTCTTGTCTTCACTAAAAAAAGGAAAAGATTTTTCAGTCTCTCAGGCAACATCAGTGAATCCCATAGGCCCAAGACTCCTCAGGAATTTCTAACCTTATATCCTTTCACCCTTGCAATCTCTTCCCGTAAATTCCATAGACATAGCTCCTACACTGCAGAAAGATAGGCCATTTAGCCCACTGAGTCTGCACCAACTCTCTGAAAGTGCCTCCTACCCAAGCCCTCCCCTCCACGCTATCCCTGTAACCCTGCACATTTACCACGACTAATCCACCTAAAACATCTTAGAGCACTAAGGGTCAATTTAGCATGGCCAATCCACCTAACCTGCACATCTTGGACTATGGGAGGGAACAGGTGCAATCAGAGGAAACTCACGCAGACATAGGGAGAACGTGCAATCTCCACACAGATAGTTGCCCAAGTCTGGGATTGACCCTGAGTTCCTGGCGCTGTGAGGCAGCAGTTCTAACCACTGGGCCACCAGTTCCTCTGGACATTTTCCTCTGACAGAAAGGCACAGTGGATAGCACTGCTGCCTCACAGTGCCAGGGACCTGGGTTCAATTCCAGCTTAGAGTCATTGACTGTGCGGAGTGTGCACATTCTCCTCGTGTCTGCATGGCTTTTCTCCAGGTGCTCCAGTCCAAAGATGTGTGAGTTAGATTGATTGGCCATGCTAACTTAACCTGAGGATCAGGGGGATTAGCAGGGTAAATTTGAGGGGTTACGGGAATCAGGTCTGGATGGGAATGTGTTCGGTGCAGACTTGATGGGCCAAATGGCCTCCTTCTATACTATAGGATTCTCTGATAAACCTCTCTTTCTTCTTAACTCCAGTTACAATACATCCTGCTGTTATGATGACGTTGAGCGGGTATTTATTCCTGGCTTTTAAAAGGTCTTGCAAAATAAAGCATAAGTCACAAGTTGTTTAGTTATAAGGTTACTCGTACACTTTCAGCAGCTCAAGTGGTTTGATGCAACGCCAGCTGTGTTCAAAGTGTAAAATTGCCTTTTTACTGTCAGACTCCCCTATTGACAAAATGTGACTGTTGATTGGATTCAGCCTGTGAGTAAGCTTTTCACTTCGCAAAGAGGCTTATCAACAAGTGAATGTGGGACTGTGGGACTGAAAAAATACAGTGACCTTGAAAAGAAGATGAATATGTTTAGAAATGGTTTCCTTTCCGGAATGCTCTTCGTGCTTTGAAATTTATGAAACAAGTGTTGGCCTATGGGAGTATTGGAGTGAACGCACAAACTACAGATGCACTATCTGTTTCCACAATTACGTAAGCCACTCCTGTCTCACTCCAACCCACCACGCCCTTCATTTACTGGAAACCCACTGTTTTTCTTTGGCTTTCCTGAATTCTTTGACTTTGGTTTCAAAACAGGAATCTGAAGCAGAAGCATTTAGCTTTAATTTGTTTCATCCATAGGGTTACTCGGCCTGCTTTCCTGACCTTTTCCGATGGTTTGTGCGGTGTGTTTGGAAGCAGAAGGTGCGCACCCTAAAGGGGAAGAGTGCCCCAACATTGAGTCACCACAGTCTGTATAATCAATGAGGGAGCCGCATGCAACAAGAAAATCACTTTCAGTTTCCATGTGGCACACCGGTTAGTGACCTATCAAGAGTTCCAAAACGAAAGGCACATGCATTTACACAACGTGATGTCAGGACTTCCCAAAGTTAGTACCAGTGTACTTTCGAATATTGAAATGTAGAAAATGCAGAAACCGATTTGGGTACTGCAAACAGCGAGTGATCAGATCTTTTTCTTTAATGATGTTAGTTGAGTGATAAATATTAATCAGAGCACTAGGGAGAACACCACAACTCCTTTTCAAAGTAGTGTCATGGGACCTTTTGTGTCCTGGGATGGTTCAATATCTCATCTGAAAGAAAGAACCTCCCAACTGCGCAGCAGTCCCTCAGTGCTGGCCTGGTTTGCACAATTCTCCAGCATACACATTGGGGAGATGATGGTGTAGTGGTATTACCACTGGACTAATAATCCAGAGACCCAGAGTAGTGGTCGAGGAACCTGTGTTCAAATCCACGGCAGATGGAAAGATTTGAATTCAATAAAATATATATTGGAATTAAGAATCTACTGATGACCATGAAACCATTGTTGATTGGCGTAAAAACTCATCTGCTCACTAATGTCCATAAGGGAAGGAAATCTGCCGTCCTTACCTGGTCTGGCCTACATGTCGATCCAGATCCACAGCAACAATTGACTCTCAAATGCCCTCTGAAATGAAGGGCAGTGAGGGATGGGAAATAAATCTGGCTCAGCCAGTGATGCCCACATCCTGGAAAATGAACCAAGGAAATCTTCTAACTCAAAGGTGACCAGCGAGACAAGTTGACGCTAGCTGTATAGCAGACAGCTGTAGAGTGAGGTCACGGAACTTACACTTGCACATCAACTGTTTAGGTTCTATGACACGGAAAGGTTTACTTTTGTCTTCCCTTTTAACTCTGATTCCTTCTTGTGTCATTCCCTCTGATTCCGTCTCCCTTTCGAGGAGCCATTCAAGTCGCTTACATACTTCTTTAAAAGGGTTTGCCCTCCACGTCCCTCACCTTCATGTTGTGTGTGCTCCGCAGTGAGTTAAATTGAATGAAAAGGCTTTGAGCTCTAGTTGAAATTGAGCCAAGTAAACAACCTGGAGAAAACAGCACAACAGATACCTAAGTATTCCCAAGCCAGAATCTCGAGCGATATCAAAATCAAACCAATCGCTTTTTTTTGCAATTATATTTGGGAAAAGGAAGGTAGCCGGAAGCATTGTGGGCCACTTGAAAACTGAAAACAGCGACACCGGACGGGAGTTTACAGCCTCACTCGTCCCGAAACCATAAAATCCTGCCCAAGGTCCGTTGTCTGCCTCACGCCCGTTCCTACTCCTTTGATGGGCAGGATGGTAAAATTCCAGCCACTGTAAATGAAACTATGATATGGCCGACACATTGAATTTGCATCGGTGTTGACAACAGAGGAACAGATCAGCACGCAGGACAACTCAAGGAAACTAATACTGTCTCAGTGCCAAGGATTCACCAAAATTAATTGTCACAGGTTGATAATAAACAAGAGAACAACGGCACCAAGCAATGACAAATTTTCAGGAGCGGATGGTGAAATCAGATTTTTGGAATAAACCTGAAGCTGAAGCGTAAGAGCTAGCAGAAGAAAAAGCTGTGGTAAATAAAGATAGCTTGCAAAAATGACCTGAGAATGAAACAGTAAACCAACATTTGGCTGTGATTGTGACACAAGTGGAAATGAAGATTCCACAGAAAAAGGGCAGCACAGCGGTGGCACAGTGGTTAGCACTGACACAGTTCGATTCCTGGCTCAAGTCACTGTCTGTGTGGATTTGCACATTCTCACCATGTCTGTGTGGGTTTCCTTCGGATACTCCAGTTTCCTCCCACAGTCTGAAAGACGTGCTGGTCAGGTGCACTGACCCGAAAAGGTGCCGGAGTGTGGCAACTTGGAAAATTTTTCACAGTAACTTCATTGCAGTGTTAATGTAAGGCTTACATGTGACTAATGAATAAACTTTAACTTTACTTAACAAAGGGTGATGATCGGTGGGGCGGGGTGTGGGTGGGATGGGGGTGTGGAAGGGGCTGTTGATCATGATGGAGGTGGTAAAGAAGTGCTTGCTGCAATCGGGGGGTGGGGAGGGGCCCCCATGAGGCCTCTATGGTGGGTTGAGGCCTCTATGGTGGGCTGAGGGGGAGGTGTCCTCAGGTTAGGGTGGGGTGTCCTTTAAAGATGGTGCTCCGATTTCTAAGCAGCCGGGTTTTGCTGGCATGTTGAGGGCCCACCCCACCCTCCCAAACCCCACATGATGGTGTGGAACACACACCCTTTGATAAGATCTGGTGAGAAACACGCTAATTTTCTTGTCAACACTTAAGTTAACAGACTTTTGCTGGCAATTCCCTATTGCAATTGCCTGAAACCTTGAAAAGATTACTCTTAAATCAAGTGAGCACTGAATGGGTGACCTTGTAACTGTCAAAGAACAATCAAATTGCTTGATAGAGCAGACGCAGCACGGTTTCGTTAAGGGGAAGTCGTGTCTGGCAAATTTACTGGAGTCCTATGAGGATGTGTCTAGGGCGGTGGATAGAGGAGAGCCGGTGGCTGTGGTCTTTCTTGATTTTCAGAAGGCGTTTGACAAGGTACCTCACAAGAGGTTATTGCAGAAGGTAAGGGGGCATGGAGTTGGGGGTAGGGTGTTAGCGCGGATAGAGGATTGGTTGTCAAATAGGAGGCAGAGAGTGGGGGTTAATGGGTGCTATTTGGATTGGCGGTTGGTGACTAGTGGGGTGCCCCAGGGGTCGGTGCTGGGGCCTCAGCTATTTACCATTTATATAGATGATCTGGAGGAGGGAACCGAGTGTATGGTGTCGAAATTTGCTGATGACACCAAGATTGGTGGAACGGCAAATTGCGCGGAGGGTGTGGAGAGTCTGCAGAAGGATCTGCCAGTATGGCGGAGCAAAACATGGTGTATAGGACATGAGCTGAGGTGTGATTGTTAGTCACCATGTGGAGCAATAATACATAAGGGAAAGCTGAAATGGGATGCACATACATGATGTGGTTTGAATTAAAAATAAAGATGGCAGACGGACTTTCTCAATAGTTCATTGGATAACCACCATGTATGTTGCGTTATAGAGTTAGAAAGAGAGAGGGAAAATACTTCCAGGATTGATTCTATCAACCTCAGACAGATCATCATTATTATAGCATGTTCAGGGAGCCAAAAAAGGCAGAGTTTCCCATTGATTTATTATGCTCCTCATTATGTGGCACTCCTTCAGTGGAACTGTGTAGGAATCCTTTCAAGTCTCTACCTATGTTGAGTAATGATTGGGCCAACGCCCATCAAACTTTCGCTGGCAAATCCCTATTGCAATTGCCTGAAACCTTGAAAAGGTTACTCTTAAATCAAGTGAACACTGAATGGGTGACCTTGTAACTGTCAAAGAACAATCATTAAATGGTCAACTGTTGGCTGATATCCAGACACCAGATCAAACATATGGCACATAAGGGATTGTGAGTTAACATCAGTTACATTAGCCAAAAGAAGCTGAGGAAGCCCAAAGTACTTAATTACATAGAATTTTACAGCACAGAAGGCCTCTAGCCCATCTGGTCCATACAGCAGTGCTTTTGATTTGACTTAATTTAATTTGATTTATTATTGTCACATGTATTAGCATACAGTGAAAAGTATTGCTTCCTGCGCGCAATACAAACAAAAAGTACTGTTCAAGGAAATGAGAGAGTTCAGAATGTAATGTTACAGACACGGCTAGGGGTGTAGAGAAAGATCAACTTAATGCAAGGTAAGTCCATTCAAAAGTTTGACAGCAGCGGGGAAGAAGCTGTTCTTGAGTCGGTTGATACGTGACCTCAGACTTTTGTATCTTTTTCCCGAAGAGAGGAAGTGGAAGAGAGAATGCCCGGGGTGTATGGGGTCCTTAATTATATTGGCTTGCTTTGCTGAGTCAGCGGGAAGCGTAGACAGAGTCAATGGATGGGAGGCTGGTTTGTGCGATGGACTGGGTACATTCACGACCTTTTGCAGTTACTTGTGGTCTTGGGCAGAGCAGGAGCCCATACCAAGTTGTGATACAACCAGAAAGAATGCTTTCTCTGGTGCATCTGTAAAAGTTGGTGAAAGTCGTAGCTAACATGCCAAATTTCCTAAGTCTGAGAAAGTAGAGGAATTGGTGGGCTTTCTTAATGATCGTGTCAACATCAGGGGACCAGGACAGGTTGTTGGTGATCTTGCCACCGAAAAGCTTGAAGCTCTCGACCCTTTCTACTTTGCCCCATTGATGTCGACAGGGGCATGTTCTCTTTTATGCTTCCTGAAGTCGATAACAATCTCCTTTGTTTGTTGACATTGTGGGAGAGGCTATTGTGCTCCAGCCTGCCTCATCTTAAAGCAGTTGATTGATGCCAATTGGATCAGTGTGATGCAGGTTTCAACTGCCGATTAGAACTCATTCTTGGGTATAAGAGGCAGTCTAGGCCAGGTGGACAGAGTTAGTGCCAGAGGAGACCTTTGTCCAAATGTAGCTAGAGTTTTTCAAGTTTTGGCACCATAATAGTATCGATGCAGTGAAAGAGAATTGGATCTGTGCATGAGGAAGAAAGGAGTTGAATAACATGCTGATAGGATGAGAGGAAGTTGGACGCTAGGAGGTTCACATAGAGGATAAAGACTGATGTGGGCTTAAGAGGCCGAATGTACTATACTAACCATTGTGCCACCAGGCTGCACCTTGCAGCGCAGGGACGTGGGTCCGATTCCTGGCTTGGGTCATTGCCTGTGTGGAGTTTGCACATTCTTTGTTTGTGTGGGTTTCCTTTGGATGTTCGGTTTCCTTCCACAGTCCAAAGATGTAAGGGTTAGGTCGATTGGCCCTGCTAAATAGCCCCTTAGTGTCAGGGGGACTAGCTAAGGTAAATGCATGGGGTTATGGGGATAGAGCCTGGTTGGGATGGTGGTCAGTACAAACTCGATGGGTTGAATGGTCCCCTTCTGCACTGTAGGATTCTATGATTCTATGATTTAATACTTAATGTAACAGCAACTTGCATCTATATAGTGCCTTTAAAATAATCAAACATCCCAGAGCATTACACAGAAGTGATAACTTGTCGCTGAGCCATTGATGATATTACTGCAGATAATAAAGGAGTACTTTTTTAAAAAGTATCCTAAAGGAAGAAAGAGAAATTGAGAGGGAGTGATAATTTCATTGTTCAGGTCCTCGGAAACAGAAGGCTCAACCATCAATGATTAATATCAGGGAAGTGCAGGAGTTGAACGCATCTTTGTGTGTTTAAAGCTAGAAGAATATTGCATACATTTCTGGTTGCCACACTACCAGAAAAATGTGAAGGCTTTGGAGACAGCACATGAAAAGTTTACCAGGGTGTTGCCTGGCTGGGAGGGTATTAACTATGAGGAGAGATTGGACAAATTTGACTTATTTTCACGAGAAAGTCAGAAGCTGAGGGGCAATCTGATAGAAATTCATAAAATTGAGAGATATAGATAGAATGGATAGTTGAAGTCTTTTTCCCAGGATAGAGATGTCAACTACTCAAGGCCATAGGTTTAAGGCAGAAGGGGGAAAGTTTAAAGGAGATGGGAGAGACATGTTTTTACACAGAGGTGGGAAATGGGGCACGGTGGTTAGCACTGCTGCCACACAGCACAGGGACCCCGATTCAATTTCGGCCTCAGATGAGTGTGTGAAGTTTGCTTGTTCTCCTCGTGTCTGCGTGGGTTTCCTCCGGATGTTTTGATTTCCTCCCACATTCCAGAGATGATCGGGTTAGGTGGATTGGCCATGCTAAATTGCATCTTAGTGAAAGATTAAATACGTAGGGTTATTGAGATAGGGCATGGGCAGGATTGTTGTCGGGGCAGGCTCGAAGGGGTGACCTTTTTCTGCACTGTAGGCACTCTATGTAGCAAAAACAGAAAAATGTTGGAAAATCTCGGCATGTCTGACAGCATCTGCGGAGAGAGAGCCAACGTTTCAAGTCTAGATGACCTTTGTCAGAGCTGCTAGGATTCTATAATTCTATGAAGTGTCTGGAATGCATCTCTACATCATGGAATGCGCTGTGAGAGGAGCTGGTACAAGTAGATACAATAGCAACATTTAAGAGGCATCTTGACAGATGCAAAGGGGATTTTCACAGTAACTTCATTGCAGTGTAAATGTAAGCCTACTTGTGATTAATAAATAAACTTTCAAACTTTAAAACATGAATAGGCAGGGAATAGAGGGATACAAACCATGTAGAGGCAAAAGGTCTTTAGGCATCATGTGTCAGCACAGACTTGGTGGGCTGAAAGGCCTATTCCTGTTTTTATACTGTTCTTTATTCTTAAGAAGTTGCAGAGAATGAGGATTTTAAAATGAAGGCATTGCTCAACCAAGCACCAACATAGGTCAATAAGCACAATATTTATGGGGAGTTGAAGTTAGGGGTTTAACCAGAAACTGGAACAGTCAAGAAGAATCAAAGGTACGGACAAAGTGTCAGCCGCAGATGAGCTGGTCGGGGACAGAACCAGGCTACGTTATTGAACTTGAAGTGTGCAATCTTAGTGGGTAGGGTTAGAAGATCTTCCTTGGACCAAATTTTGATCAGACAAAGTCAACACAGTTTTACAAAAGGAAAACTGGCTTGAAAAATTTATTAGAATTTTTTTGGGATTGTAATTAGTAAAGTAGATACCATAGAATAAGCAGATACCATAATTTCCAATAGACATTTGATGAGGCACCATGCAAAGGGTTAATGCAAAAGATAAGCTCATGGAATTGGTGGTAATATATTAGCATGGACAGAAGATTGACTAATTGCTTGAAAAAAAGGGTAGGCATAATTGGAGCATTCTCAAGCTGACAGGCTGTAACTCATGGATTATCACAAAAATCATAGAGTAATGGAATCCCTACGGTGCAGAAGGAGGCCATTTGGCTCATCGAGTCTGCACCGACTACAATCCCATCCAGGCTCTACTCCCATAACCCCACATATTTACCCTACTAATCCCCCCTGACACCAGGATCAATTTAGCTTGCCCAATCAACCTAACCCACACATGTTTGGACTGTTGCAGGAAACCCACGCAGATACGAGAGAATGTGCAAACTCCACACAGACAATGACCCAAGGCCAGAATCGAACCTGGGTTCCTGGCATTGTGAGGTAGCAGCGCTAACCATTGTACTATTTACAACCTTATATTAGAGACTTGGACAGAGCATATCAAAGTTTGCAGGCAAAACAAAGCTAGGTGTGAAAGCAAGCTGTGAGGAGGAAAAAAAACTGTGAAGAGACATAAATATGTAAACTGAGTAGTGCAACAAGATGACATATGGAGTATAAAGTGAGAATGTGTGTGGTATTGAGAATAGAAAAGCAGAATATTTTTTAAAGGTGTGAAATTTGTAAATGTTGATGTTCAGAGGGCCTTAGAGATATCTGTACAAGGAAGCCAGAAAGTTTTTGTTTTATTCATTCAGGGGATGAGGGCACTGCTGGCTAGGCCAGCATGTATTGCCCATGGCATGGTAGCACAGTTGTTAGAATTGCTGCTTCACAGCTCCAGGGACCTGGGTTCGATTGGATCACTGTCTGTGTGGAGTCTGCACATTCTCCTTGTGTCTGTATGGGTTTCCTCCAGGTGCTCCGGTTTCTTCCCACAGTCCAAAGATGCACGGGTTAGGTTGATTGACCATGCTAAAATTGCCCCTTAGTGTCCTGAGGTGTATAGGTTAGAGGGATTAACAGATAAATGTGTAAGGATATGGGAGTAGGGCCTTGGTGGGATTGTGGTCGGTGCAGACTCTTCCTGCGCTGTAGGAATTCTATGATTTATAATTGCCCCCTGAGAAGGCAGTGGTGAGCTGCCTTCTTGAACCACTGCAATACATGTGCTGTATGTACACCCAAAGGGAGTTCCAGGATTTTGACCCATCGACTGTGAAGGAATGGCAATATATTTCCAAGTCAGAATGGTGAGTGGCTTGGAGAGGAACTTCCAGGTGGTGGTGTTCCCATGTATTTGCTGCCCATGTCTTTTCAGATGGTAGTGGTTGTGTATTTGGAAGGTTCTGTTTAAGGTGGTTTGGTGAGATCCTTGTAGACCTTGTACATGGTACACATGGCTGTCAATGTGCATTAATGGTGGAGGGAATGAATGCTTGTGGATGTGATGCCATTAACATGGACTGCTTTGTCCTGGATAGTGCCAAACTTTTTGAGTAAGACCATAAGACATAGGAGCAGAATTTGACCGCTTGGCCCATCGAGTCTGTTCCACCATTTAATCATGGGTGATTTTTTTTCATCCCTATTCTCTTATCTTTTCCCCATAACTTCTGATCCCCTTATTAATCAAGAACCATCTATCTCTGTCTTAAAGACACACAATGACCTGGCCTCCACAGCCTTCTGCAGCAAAGAGTTCCACAAATTCACCACTCTCTGGCTGAAGAAATTCCTCATCTCTGTTTTAAAGGATCATCCCTTTAGCCTGAGGTTGTGCCCTCTGGTTCTAGTTTTTCCTACTAGTGGAAACATCCTCTCCACATCTGCTCTATCCATGCTTTGCAGTATCCCATAAGTTTCAATAAGATCCCCCCTCATCCTTTAAACTCCGAGTACAGACCCAGAGTTCTCAACCATTCTCAAAAGACAAACTCTTCATTCCAGGGATCATTTTTGTGAACCTCCTCTGGACTCTTTTCATGGCAAGCACATTCTTCCTTAGACATGGGGCCCAAAACTGTTCACAATACTCCAAATGGGGTCTGACCAGAGTCTTATACAGCCTCAGAAGTACATCCCTGCTCTTGTATTCTAGCCTCTAGATATGAACGCTAACATTGCATTTGCCTTCCTAACTGCCGACTGAACCTGCACGTTAACCTCAAGCTAATCTTGAACAATGACTCCCAAGTCCCTTTGTGCTTCTGATTTCTTAAGCATTTTCCGTTTAGAAAATAGCCTATGCTTCCATTCTTCCTTCCAAAGTGCATAACCTCACACTTTTCCACATTGTATTCCATCTGCTACTTTGCCCACTCTCCTAACCTGTCCAAGTCCTTCTGCAGCCTCCCGCTTCCTCAATACTACCTGGCCCTCTTTGTTGGAGTGTTGTTGCAGCTGCATTCATCTAGGCAAGGGGAGAGTTCTCCATCCTGATTTGTGTTTTGTCCTGGATGGTGCCAAGCTTCTTGAATGTTGTTGGAGTTGCACACATCCAGGCAACTGGACAGTATTCCATCACACTCCTGACATGTGCCAGGCTTTGAGGAGACACAGGATTCTGAGCTCTTGTAGCCACAGTATTTATGCGACTAGTCCAGATCAGTTTCTGGTCAATGGTAACCTTGTTGGAGATTTAGTGATGGTGATGCCATTGAATGTCAAGAGTCCATGGATTGATCCTCTCTTGTTGAAAATGGTTATTGCCTGGCATTTGTGTGGCATCAAAGCAGTTTGTCACTTGTCAGCCCAAGCCTGGACATTGTCTAGGTCTGACTGCATTTGGACATAGACAACTTCAGCATCTGAGGAGTTGTGAATGGTGCTAACATTGCTCAGTTATCAGCGAACATCCCCATTTTTGACCTTATGAAGGACAGAAGGTCATTGC
This sequence comes from Carcharhinus amblyrhynchos, assembly GCF_965287045.1. Lineage (NCBI taxonomy): Eukaryota > Metazoa > Chordata > Chondrichthyes > Carcharhiniformes > Carcharhinidae > Carcharhinus > Carcharhinus amblyrhynchos. Next base: position 10,749,908 of record NC_137328.1, read on the forward strand.
TAGGGCTCCTTGGTGACGCATCCAGTCAAATGTTGTCTTGATGCCAGGGGCAATGATTTTCACCATACCTCTGGAATTCGGTTCTTTTCTCCATGTTTGAACTGTATTGAAGGTAGGAGTTGAGTGACTCTGGCAGAACCCAAACTGAACATCGATGAGCAGGTTACTGCTAAGAAAGTGCTGTTTGAATGCACTGTTGATGACCCCTTCCACCACTTTACTGATGATCAGGAGTAGATTGATAAGGCGGTAACTGGCAGAGTTGGATTTGTCCTGTTTATTGTGTACAGAACATAACTGGGAGGTTTTCCACATTGTTGGGTAGATGCCAGTGTTGTAGATGTACTGGAACAGCTTGCCTCGTGGCACAGTAAATTCTGAAGCACAAGTCTTCAGTACTATTTCTGGAACACTGTCAGGGCCCATAGCCTGTACAGCAATGCACAGCAAGCAGTTAGGAAGGCAAATGTATTTGCTTTTATTGCAAAGGGAATAGGAAAACAAGAGTGATTAAGTATTACTTCAATTGTACAGGGCTTTGGTGAGACCATAACTGGAAACAGTGCATGCAGTTTTGGTCTCCATATTTAAGGAAAGATATACTTGCTTTGGGGGGGGTGCTGGGGAGCTCAGTTCTTTAGAGGGCTAGTGGGTGGATTATGTTGGCAGTAATCACATGGAAGTCGATACTGGCTTGAGTTTAGGTAGATGCGGAGCCTTCCTCCTACCCTACCCTACTGTATCACAGTAAAAAATACCATATCATCTTTCTCTGGGTTCAGTAAGTCATCTTCAATTATCTTCAGTGGATGTCATGGTGGCACAGTGCTGTCTCACAGCATCATGGACCCAGATTCAATCCTGGCCTTGGGTCATTGTCCACGCATAGTTTTCCTCCGGGTGCTCCGGTTTCTTCCCTTAGTCCAAAGGTGTGTGGGTTAGGTGGATTGGCAACATTAAATTGCTCCTTTGTGTCAGGGGGGCTATCAGGGTAAATATGTGGATGTTACAGGGATAGGGCCTGGATACGGTGCTCTACTGGAGAGCCAGTGCAGGCTCAATGGGCCATATGGCCTCCTTCTGCATTGTAGGGCTCTATGACCTGCTGTCAAATGAAGAACTCAAGAAGAAGATAATGCCAGATGGCATTGGAGGCCGTCTGGCAAAGGTTTACCAGTCTTGGCTTTGGGATGAGAGGGTTGTCCCTGTAAGAGACCGAGTAAATTGGGTCTATGTTCTCTGGGAAGAATGAAAGATGATCTCATTGAAACAGTAAGGGATGGTAGTGTAATTTTTGAGTCAAACCATCTGGGGTGGAAACCATGACAGAACCGTTATTGTAACCTAAGGGGTTAAACGCTAAGACCAGCAGATGATGAAACACATAGAAAAAGAAGAGAAAAAACATGAGACTGGCAGGCGCCCGGGGTCTTCAGCATAGCTTAAAAGAGATAGGAAAACAAACTAATTTACACCATATAAAATAAATGTGTTAGTAATTTACAGGACAATGAAAAAGAGTTAGCTGAATTAATGAGAGGTAAAACGATTCAAGCCTTAAAGGGGGTGATTGGATTAGAGTTAATGGGATGTCAACAAGGGAGGAGCTCACTCGGTAAAGAGATTAGGAAGTGGTAACCAATGAAGAAAGGAGGGCTGTCCTACTGTTATCTAGAAAAATGTATATTAACTATGATTGTGTAAAGCAAGGTGTGTGTACCCACGGGACGGCACCCTTTCTTGCAAGATCGAATAAACCGACAGTTAGCTGAACTCATCCGTGTCTTTGATTCAAGGGGGGGGATCATAAAAGTGAGTATCTGACCGTTTCTCACAAAACACAATATTCTGAAGAGACTTGACAAGATATAGGCACTGAGGCAGGAATTTTACTGGCGCACCTGCCCTGATTCTGAGGGCGGCGAGGCTGGGAGAACAACATTCTCCATTGGCCTCGGACAGGATTGTATGAACCTCAGGTGGACATGCTGCTAAAATTGCACCCTGAGAGGTTGTATCTTCTGGCTGGGGAATCTAGAACACAAGAGAACGGTTTCAGGACGAGTGGTCCATCATTTAGGACTGAGATGAGAAGAACTTTCTTCATCTTTTTCTCCTGCACTCCGCGCGCTGCAGACTGCACTACTGTGAACCACGTGAAATATCCATGGATGGAGCCTATTCCGCTGAGTAGGCCACCTCGCATGCGTCGATCTATCAGAGCAGAGATCGTCACATGCACAGTTGCCTGCACTGCTGGCCTCTCAATCGCTGGAAGAAGTCTTATGACACCAGTTAAAGTCCAACAGATTTATTTGTAGCAAATGCTACGAGCTTTCGGAACTGGCTGTTCCCACCCACCTGATGAAGGAATATCCAGTTCCGAAAGCTAGTAGCGTTTGCTACAAATAAACCTGTTGGACTTTAACCTGGCGTTGTAAGACTTCTTACTGTGCTTACTCCAGTCCAACACCAGCATCTCCACATCATGACTCTCAATCACTGGCCACCCTGCATTTGTGCCCCTCTCAATCGCTGGCTCCCCCGCCCCCCCCCCCACTCAAGCCCCAATCTCCCGGTCCCCCACACCTTCCCCCGTGGCAGTACTGATCTCCCAATCCCGCCCTTTCCAGATCCGACCCACTCCCAAAACTCACAATCCCGACCCCCTGGCAGGCCAACCTCACCCCGACAGCCAGCCCCAATCCCTTCCTCTGTCACCCCCACCGAACTCACCCCCATAAACCTCACCGCTATAGGCCCAGTCCCCTTAGTAAAGCCCGATGCCTGATGGACAGTGCCAAGGGGCCCCCTGGGTGTTTCAACTTTGCCTCTTGGGCTGCGCCGGAGGCCAGGCTGGCACTGCCAAGCTGGCAATGCCTAGGGAGCACTTCTCCCTTAACCCCAACCTCCTTGGAGGCCCCGATGGCCCCCTTCACCCCAGCAGGGTGGAACCACCAGCTCCCTGTGAGTGAGGAGCTATTGTAAACCCTGCTAGCGGGGGCGAGACTCTGATTAGGTGCAAATGCCTACTTACATAATTTATTACAGCTCTGTACCAATTTCTGGCATGGAGCTTATGGCACCGGAAGTCTGGCAAGCGGAGACTCGCTGAGGCCTTGGCATCCAGCAAGGAGCCTGCTAAACAGCCTCCGCTTGAGTCTCTTGGCCTGGGCTGGAAGATTTGCCCCCACTACCCCTGTTCTGGGAATTGAACATATGGTCTGACAGTTTGAGAGACAGTGTAACAGCACAAAAAAAAACTAGCAAATGTAAAAACAAAACATAGGGATTCTCATCAACCTTACACTCAGGATGGGGATTTTACTATCTGGGTGATGTGAAGTTGTACAATTGAAATAGTGGCATGATGGGAAAACTGGTCAAGTATTTGGTACAAAATAAGGAACACTGACTCCACATAACCATAGACATGAATGAGACCGTGAATGTCAAGACCTGAGAAGGCTGATTCCACATGACCTAGTGATGTATGAGTAAGATGAGATAAGGTCAGAAATGACAAAGTTATCAGCCTTCTTCTGTTCGATCAAAAAGACAAGATAAAAGTATGAATGATGAGACAAAGAGGTCTCGGAGGCCACCGGGTTATAGCACAATTAATGATGTTGCTACTGTTTGTATCACTAATCGAATTCCTGAAGTCATGTAAACTGATAAGAAAAAGGTATAACTATTGAATTGATTCTCTATGCAGGCGCGGACTTGAGAGCAGAATTAGCAAGTCGTAACGATGGCTCTCTGAACTCAAGTTTTTGCCAATACTGCATGCAGTCTTTCGGAAATAAAGATGTTATTTTGTTAGAACGAACTTTGTTGAGTCTTTCTACCACAGTCAAGAAACAGGAAAAATTTCCACTTCAACAGCGAGACCAGAAATTCCCGCCCGAGGTCAGTGGAGATTCTTGTTGTCAGACCTTTGCCTGCGCCTATTCTGTGGTGGCGAGGTGATAGTGTTCCAGCTTAAATCTGAGTCCTGACTTATTGTATGTCTAGTGGATAGTCTTGTTAACTTTATCATTTAAAACTGGTGTCTAGTTTGGGTTTTATGACCAGAATCATATTTGGTCCATGAACATGAATGATTTTTAAAGAGATGAGGGACACTTGGTCTCTCACACCTATATCAGAGTTCATAGAACCCCTACAATGCAGAAGGAAGACATTCAGCCCATCGAGTGTACACCAACTCTCCAACAGAGCATCTTACCCAGGCCCTGACCCCATAAACCCATGTATTTAACCCACAAACCATAACTACACATCTTGGGACACTAAGGGGCAAACTAGCTTGGCCAATCCACCTAAATTGCACATCTTTGGATTGAGGGAGGAAACTGGAACATTTGGAGGAAATCCACGTCGTCACAGAGTGAATGTGCAAATTCGACACAGACGGTCACCCAAGACCTTTGATTCTGACTACACTTCCCACTGCCTCGGAAAAGCAGCCAGCATAATTCAGGACCCTACGCAGCCTGGACATGCTCTCTTCCACCTTCTTCCATGGGGAGAAAAGATACAAAAGCCTGAGGTTGTGTACCAACTGACAGAAGAACAGCTTCTTCCCTGCTGCTGTCAGACTTCTGGATGGACCTACCTCGTATTAAGTTGATCTTTCTCCACATCCTAGTTATGACTGTAACATTGTATTCTGCACCCACTCCTTTCCTTCTCTCTGTACATTATGCTTTCTCTGTAGTAGCACACTAGAAACACTGTATACTAATGCATGTGACAATAATAAATCAAAATCAAAAGGTCGGAATCGAACCCAGGTCTTTGGCACTGTGAGGCAGCAGCGCTAACCACTGTGCCACCCAATGATGCCCAGTACTAGCTCTTTCATGGTCCAGACCGCTTTCCAATCTCACTGCCCCGCCCCCTCCTCTATTCCCCATTGCCTTTAATTTTTAGTTATTTCAAGTCATTGCCGATTCTTCCCTGAACCTAATTCTCAGACAATTGCGTCCAGCTTTGCTGAACAGGTTCAACCGCAATTACTTTCCTTTAGAAAAAGGAATCAAAGGGTTGGGTGGGGTGATGTTGAACTTCACATTGTTTCTGGTTTTGCAAAGCCCTGTGCATTCTTGTGGAAAGATGTAACCGTTACCATCATCCACCTCACATTTAGATTACAATGACACACAAGTATTAATCTTGTGGGCATGCTTGTAAAACAGCTCATGGTCAGTGACTGCCTAACGCTAAATAGGCATTTTATACTGCGGGCTATCTGTATCTCTTTCAGCTCTACCCTTCCGCTTGTATTTGAATCTGATGTCAGTTCCTTGTGGTGCTTCAAGTCTGTTGCGAAAATTGCTGCCTTCTGGTTTTCCACATTCCGTGAAGGGACCTTTGAATTTTTGATTGTAGCCAGGAGTCTTGTGGCTTGCAAGGATATGGTGAAGGAGGCGGTGGGGAGAGACAGGGTGAGTCACAGCGAGACATTGGGAAACTGTTGCAAAAAGCCACCAGGGCTGGGACAGAGATAGCGGATACCAGAACGCGCGAGCGTGACATGAATCCGAGCATTGAAGGTTTAAAATCTATGATGCTTAGAAAGACCGGAGGGGGAAAACAGACTTCACTGATTTTTTTTTGTTTACAGATCTGAAGACTGTACGTATAGGATCTTGAAACCAAATGGTGAGAGAGGCCGTTTTTGGAAAAGAGAAACATATGAAAAAATTAGGGTGACACAGAAACACAGTGGTTAGCACTGCTACCTCACAGCTCCAGGGACCTGGCTTCGATTCCCGGCTTTGTTCCCTCTCTGTGTGGAGTCTGCACGTTCTCCCCGGGTCTGCGTGGGTTTACTGCGGGTGCTCCGGTTTCCTCCCACAGTCCAAAAGACGTGTGGATTAGGTGCATTGGCCATGCTAAATTCCCCCTCAGAACAGGCACCGTAGTATGGCAACTAGGGGATTTTCACAGTGACTTCATTGCACTGTTAATGTAAGTGACACTAAGAAGTAAACGTTAAACTTTTTGGGAATTTGGAGCAAAGTGGAAATTTGGAAAAAGGTGCTCTTTTGCTAACCTTTTCATCTTCAGAAAATCCAAAGATGTCTGAGTTAGGTTGAATGACCATGCTAAATTTTCCCTTAGCGCCTCAAGTATCATAGGTTAGAGGGATTAGAGTGGTAAATATGTGGGGTTACAGGGATAGGACCTGGGTGGGATTGCTGTTGGTGCAGTCTCGATGGGCCGAATGGCCTCTTTCAGCACTGTAGGGATTCTGTGATTCTATGAAACACTGACCAAAAACAAAAGGTCATTGTAGCAACATAAAAACAATAAAATAATCCTGAGCAATATGAATTAAACAGATAGCTAAATATTCTTAGCAATCAAAGTTTGCATCTACCCTGTGAGTAATGCATGAGACCTCTCTGTATGTGGGAATATTCTCGAAGTGGACATTACTGTTGTTGAATAGGATTTAGGATGACCCAAAGATCTGTTTTTAGCTTTTAACATTGAGTATAAAGTGTATGGGGTGAAGTTTAGGTTTATTTGTCAGTGTCACAAGTAGACTTACATTAACACTGCAATGAAGTTACTCTGAAAGTTCCCTAGTCGCCACACTCTGGTGCCTGTTCGGGTACACTGAGGGAGAATTTAGCATGGCCAATGCACCTAACCAGTCTTTTGGGCTGTGGGAGGAAACTGGAGCACCTGGAGAAAACCCACGCAGAACGTGCAAACTCCACACAGACGGTGACCCAAGCCAAGAATCGAACCCGGGTCCCTGGTGCTGTGAGGCAACAGTGCTAAACCACTGTGCCAAAGCTTTGTGTGATGTTGGGAGGGTTGGGTACGAGGGAGGATTGGTGACAGCTGAGTTGGGCCCGAACATAGAGTTAACAACACAGAAACAAGGTAGTCAGTCCAACAGGTCATTATGCTGATGTTACATAAGCCTGAGCCCATTTTATTGCTTCTCAGCTTATTAGTAAGCAGGAGAATCCTTCAAACTCTCCAAACTGGATTGTTCAGCCTTCTGACTCCTTCTCTTCCAGAAGCAATGAGAAAGCCGCACCCACAGCTGTTCTGCTTTCCAGAGCTCAGCCCAACAGGGAGGGAATGGGTGAGTGTGTGCTGAGAATTGATCCACGTTAAGTCAATAGTCACGGACACCAACTCCCTCTGGTTAAGGGCAGCCACAGTGCGTTGCTGCTATTTAATACTGAGGCAGATGGATATGTGCAGAAAAATTGGCCTTTGCATCTTTCGGTATCTGATTAACATCATCCCCTCTGCTGACCAGTTTTGTCACATGGCGACACAAAGGGATATTAAGCTAAAACGACTCATCAAATTTCTGTGAAACTGGCAGACAAAATAACATAAGGACACAAAATCCTGATTGCGTATAATTGCTCAAAAAACCATCTGTCAGATGTCAGTTCTTCCAGCTTTCATAAAGGGTCAACTAGACTCGAAACACCGGAATGAAGTACTCCTGGCAGAGTGGGAGATTCAGTCAGGACTGGTAAGTTCCTGATAGTTACATTCAAACTACATTTAAAACATATTAATCATATTAGATTCAAATGACATACCTGCCTTCTCGCTGGTTTTCAGCATGGTCTGGCCTGTGAGACCATGGCCTGTACGCCGGCTCTGGGAAATGCAATGCATTCCCGGCGCGAGCGCACATCCTGAAATGATGCCTGTGATGCGCATCCCCCACCCCCACCTGCCAGAAAAGTTGCAGATCGCGATGGGAGAATTATCTGATTTCTGACAGACAGGGGAACTAAGGGTTATGGGGAGAAAGCGGGAAAGTGGAACTGATCCACTTCAGATTAGCCGTGATCTTATTGAATGACGGGGCAGGCTCGAAGGGCTAGATGGCCTACTCCTGCTCCTATTTCTTATGTTCTTATCTCTATTCCCTCTTCACAGATTCTGTCAGTCCTGCTGAGATTTTCCAGCATTTTCCGTTTTCGTTCCAGTTTATGGTACTTTATTTGAATTGAAATGTACGCATTTCTTGTGAATAGTGTGACCACTATAACAAATAAAGAAAGAACTCACATTTATATAGTGCCAAGCACAAACTTGTTTTCTCATCATTAAATTTTTCTTCTAATGTGGAAAATCGATCAGCCACTTGGCACACAGCAAGCTCTCACAAACCGCGAGGTGATAATGATCAGACAATCTGTTCGTATTTGAGTCATGTTGGGGTTGCGGGACAGAAAGTGGGTCTTGCATTACAAATGATCCGACTCATTGCCACAGCTGATGCTTCTTTGTGTTTCCTGCTGCTGCGTCCCCCTTATTTTTGTACAAGTTTCTCTCCACATTTTATGATTTTCATCATTAAATGTTAGAAATCACCTTCTGTTCAGTGGGACTGTGGCTTCTCTCAGCTTGACCTCTTCCTCAGTCTTTATTGCTTGTTCTGTTGCTCTTTCTCTCCACAATCTTACTTGTTGTGGTGTGACATATACCTATAGGGAACATTCATTCAACTTCTGTCTACCATTACTCACCATTAGACAGGATGTGGTGTATGATTCTATGATTCTATGGACAGAGCGCATCAATAGTTCTACAGATAAAACTTTTTTTTATATTTATTCATGGGATGTGGGTGTTGCTGGCTGGGCCAGCATTTATTGCCCATCCCTAACTGCCCTGCTTGCTAGGCCATTTCAGAGGACATTGAGTCAAGCACATTGCTGTGGCTCTGGAGTCACATGTAGGCCAGACCGGATTAAGACGGCAGATTTCCTTCCCTAAAGTTTTTATGACATTCGACATGGATATCATTAGATTTTTGATTCCAGATTTTTTAATTGAATTCTGTCATGGTGGGGTTTTGAACTTGGGTCCCCAGAGGGTCACTTTGGATCTACTAGTCAGTGAAAGTACCACAAGGCCATTGCCTCCCACACGTCTACATAACCTCCTAATTAACATTGTATGTTTTCTTCATTCTTTCGGGGAATGTGGTTGTCATTAACAAGGCCAACATTTGTTGCCCATCCCCAATTGCCCTTGAACTGAATTGCCATTGTTCTTTAGAGGGATATGGTCCCCGAAATGGTATGGGGTTTTGGTTCAGTCCGACACCATGTTCGGTTCAGGCTTGGTGGGCTAAAGGGCTTGTTCCTGTGCTGTAATCTTTGTTCTTTGAGCGGGTTGCTGGGCCATTTCAGAGGGGTAGTTACGAGTCAACCACTTTGTTGTGCAAGTGTTACCAGTCTTAGGGCAGAGCAGGTAAAAATAGCAGATTTCTTTCCCTAAAGGGCGTTAGTGAACAAGGTGGGTTCTTACGACAATCGATCAAAGCTGTCATGGCCCCTGTTATTGTGGCTGGCTTTATATTCAAGAGTTAATCAATTGAATTAAAATTCCACCAGCTGCCCTGGTGGGAGTTGAACCCATGTTCCCAGAGCATTAGCCTGGGGCCTCTGGATTACTAAACCAGTGACGCCACCCTTTCACCACCATCTAAAAAGATCTTCTTTGCTTCAAATAAAGAACCCGTTTTATTGTTTTCGCAATCCTTATTGTATGATTAAACAGAAGAACACAACCATAGTTATCCATGGCTGTTTTGGTAACATTCTGGTCCATGAGTTAGAAGATTGAGAGGCGGGGGGTGGGGGGGCAACCTCAGACCAGGAATTTGAGCATTTAATCTTAGCATGTCAATTCAACCTATCCATAAGAGAGTGCCAAATTGTTTGAGAGGCTGAATCTCTGGGCTGAATCTAAAATGTTCAACTAAGGTCCGTTTGGGTGGATGTCAATATTCCTACGCACCATTGGAAGACAAGAAGGTCAATTTTCCTGGAGAATGCCCAACATTAATTCTTCAGCTAACACTAACAAACACAGATCAAATTGTTTTACACACTGGGTGGTGGGTGCCTGGAACTCGCTGCCGGGGGAGGTAGTGGAAGCAGAAATGATAGTAACTTTGAAGGAGCGTCTGGACATGTACATGAATCAAAGCAAATTACTACAAATGCTGGAATCTGAAACCAAAAGAGAAAATGTTGAGTTTTTCCAGCATTTTCTCTTATGGTTCCAAATACATGAATTGGATGGGAATGGAAGGATATAGAACATAGAACATAGAACACTACAGCGCAGAACAGGCCCTTCGGCCCACGATGTTGCGCCGACCAGTTACAAAACAATGACCCACTAACCTAAACCAACCCCTTTTCGTCCATAAACCTATCTACGGATCTCTTAAACGCCCCCAAACTAGGCGCATTTACAACTGCAGCAGGCAGGGCATTCCAATCCCTCACCACCCTCTGGGTAAAGAACCTACCCCTGACATCCATCCTATAACTACCCCCCCTTAATTTAAAGCCATGCCCCCTCGTGCTAGATTTCTCCATCAGAGGAAAAAGACTATCACTATCCACCCTATCTAAACCTCTAATCATCTTATATATTTCAATAAGATCCCCTCTTAGCCGCCTTCTTTCCAGCGAAAACAACCCCAAATCCCTCAGCCTCTCCTCATAGGACCTCCCCTCCATACCAGGCAACATCCTGGTAAACCTCCTCTGCACCCTCTCCAAAGCCTCCACATCCTTCCTGTAATGTGGGGACCAGAACTGCACACAGTACTCCAAGTGCGGCCGCACCAGAGTCGTGTACAGTTGCAACATAACGCTGCGACTCCTAAATTCAATCCCCCTACCAATAAACGCCAAGACACCGTATGCCTTCTTAACAACCTTATCTACTTGATTCCCGACTTTCAGGGATCTATGTACACATACACCTAGATCCCTCTGCTCATCCACACTATTCAAAGTCCTCCCATTAGCCCTATACTCGACACATCTGTTATTCCTACCAAAGTGAATTACCTCACACTTCTCCGCGTTAAACTCCATCCGCCACCTCTCGGCCCAGCTCCACAACCTGTCTAAGTCTTCCTGCAAACTATGACAGCCTTCCTCACTATCTACCACACCTCCGACTTTGGTGTCATCAGCAAATTTACTAATCCACCCAACTATACCCTCATCCAGATCATTAATAAAAATTACAAACAGCAGTGGCCCCAAAACAGATCCCTGAGGCACACCACTCGTAACCGAACTCCATGATGAATATTTACCATCAACCACCACCCTCTGTCTCCTATCCGCTAGCCAATTCCTGATCCAATTCCCTAGATCACCCCCAATCCCATACATCTGCATTTTCTGCAGAAGCCTACCATGGTGAACCTTATCAAACGCCTTACTAAAATCCATATACACCACGTCCACTGCCTTACCCCCATCCACCTCTTTGGTCACTTTCTCAAAAAACTCAATAAGGTTAGTAAGGCATGACCTACCCGCCACAAAACCATGCTGACTATCTCCAATCAATTCATTACTCTCCAAATAACTATAAATCCTATCCCTAATAATTTTTTCTAAAACCTTGCCCACAACAGAAGTGAGACTCACCGGTCTATAATTCCCGGGGAAGTCTCTGTTCCCCTTCTTAAACAATGGGACAACATTCGCTAACCTCCAATCTTCCGGTACTATACCAGAGGCCAACGACGACCTGAAGATCAGAGCCAGAGGCTCTGCAATCACTTCTCTTGCCTCCCAGAGAATCCTGGGGTAAATCCCATCCGGACCAGGGGACTTATCTATTTTCAGACCCTCCAGAATATCCAGCACATCCTCCTTATCAACTGTAACACTGTCAATTCTACTCCCCTGCAACCCAGTGTCCTCCTCAGCTATATCCATGTCCCCCTGCGTGAACACCGAAGAGAAATATTGGTTCAATGCCTCTCCAATCTCCTCCGGTTCCACACATAACTTCCCTCTGCTGTCTATAACTGGCCCTAATCTTGCCCTAACCAACCTTCTGTTTTTGACATACCTATAGAACGCCTTAGGATTCTCCTTAACCCTATCAGCCAAAGTCTTCTCATGTCCTCTTTTAGCCCTTCTTAGCTCACTCTTCAACTCCCTCCTAGCCAATCTAAAGTTTTCTAGTGCACTACCCGAGCCCTCACGTCTCATCCAAACATAAGCCTCCTTTTTTCCTTTTAACCAACGAATCAACTTTTTTAGTACACCACGGTTCCCTAGCCCTACCAATTCCTCCTTGCCTGACAGGGACATACCTATCACGGACTCGCAGTAGCTGCTCCTTGAAAAAGCTCCACATTTCGGACGTTCCCAGTCCCTGTAATCTCCTAGTCCAACCTATGCTTCCTAATTCTCTCCTAATAGTCTCATAATTACCCTTCCCCCAGCTAAAACCACTGGCCCGAGGTTCATGCCTATCCCTTTCCATCACTAAGGTGAACATAACCGAATTGTGGTCACTATCACCAAAATGCACACCAACTTCCAAGTCTAGCACCTGGTCTGGCTCATTTCCCAGCACCAAATCCAATATAGCCTCACCTCTAGTTGGCCTATCTACATACTGAGTCAAAAAACCTTCCTGCACGCTTTGTACAAAAACTGACCCCTCTAACGAGCTAGAGCTATAACAATTCCAATCAATATTAGTAAAGTTAAAATCCCCCATAACAATTACCCTATTACTTTCACTCCTAACCAGGATCGTCTCCGCAATCCTTTCCTCAACCTCTCTAGAACTTTTAGGAGGTCTATAAAAGACTCCCAACAGGGTGACCTCTCCACTCCTATTTCTAATCTCCGCCCATACTACCTCAACAGACAAGTCCTCATATATGGTCCTTGGAAGGGTAGGGGGTTTTAGTTCAGATGAGCAGCATGGTTGGTGAAGGCTTGAAGGGCCTGCTCCAGTGCTGTAATTTTCTTTGTTCTTCGTGTGGTCACTTACTTCATTTGCTGTTTGTGGGAACTTGCTGTGTACAAAATGCTTGCCTCGCTTTCCCACCTATTGCAGAAACACTTCATTGGCAGTGAACCACTCAGGGTCATCCTTGAATTCATGAAATAAGCTATTGAAATGCACACTCTGTTTTTGGATCTTCTTTTGCTCGTCTGACTGTGACTCTTTTCACTCAAACATGGTGTAAGAGTTGGTAAACCAGGTACAATTACGAGGATTGGACTGTGGCAGCAGTAAGGGTTAAAAGGGAGGCGTACGAACTAGCAATTAGGTGTAGGATGCTGTGAGTGTGCATGTGTTATTGCAAGCCTAGCGCCAGCATGTCTGAGAGCCAAAAGCGAGTGCGAAATTAAATGAGGCTTCCAGTTATATAAAAGAAAGATAAGGAAGTGAAAGGTATCAGGGACATGTACAGTAACTCATGGATGGAGAATATATAAAGAATAATAGACAGGTAGTGAGATTAAGAGCAAAAGTCTTAAGACATAATGAGTAGTGTTCCTGCCTCTGAGCCAGAAGCTCTATGTTCAAATTCACCCCAGGACTTGATGGCCAAGAAAGGTGTGTTCATAACATGGCCAAACAGGTTGAACATCAACCTGCAAAACCCTTCCAACATGCCAATGGCAGATGATAAGGGCAGGAGAGACTCCTGGTTAGAAATGCTTGATGTGGACTGACACTCCTCAAGATATAAGCCTCTCGCAACAGAGTAGTGGCTTGTTCCAGGAAAAATCTCACTATGGGAACAGATTAAACAGCCTCTTACAACAATCTTGAGAGTGCAGTTTAAAATTGTCCATCGAGTTCACACAGGTAAGAATTTTTTGTACCTATTCCATTGGAGTGGGCAGTATGAAAAAAAAAATTACAAAATAGGAACAAGAATCAGTCCCTCGAGCTCACTCTATCATTCAAATATGGCTGATGTTCATCCAGCAGAAGGTAGTCTTCAGTGAGAGGCAATGAAATTAACAAAACTTACTCCAACTTATAAATCAAAGAGAAAGTTTTAATAAAGAAACCTCATTACTCCAACACTTGGTAGCTCACCCTGGACCATTACAAGCTATTTAACAATTCCCAATTGGTTCTTATTTATACTGAGTCAGCTGGTCAGCTGATCATCACATAATTTTGTCATTGGTTGCATAGTTTATTGGATCAGCTGACTCTCACAGCTTGTTATCATTGGTCACATGACAACAGATCCAATGTTATTATCAGTTACATTCTAACAGCTGATCGTCTTTCTTAGTTGCACCTTCTTGCACTAATCCCACATTCGCTTCTATTTAAATTTCATTGTACCATTGAGAAGTGGACCCTGTTTATCTATCAATGCATCACTCTGTACCAGTTTTAGTCATGGCTTGTGTGCTGCTAATTGTGGGAGGCAGAACCTCTGGGAGGTTCAATAAAATAACACAGCCTGCAAATTGCAATCTCAAATGTCCAAAGCATGAAACAATTTATGGAGGTCTTGTGGTGCAGAGCGTAGCATCCCTGCTTCTAAGCCAGAAGCTCTGGGTTCGAGTCCCACCCAAGGACTTGATGACCAAGGAAGGTGCGTTTATAACAACGTCAAACAGGTTGAGTATCAGCCTGCAAATCCTTCTAAACACATCAGTGGCTGTCGGTAAGAGTGGGAGAGACTCCTGGTCAGCCATGCTAGATGTGGAGCCCTCAAGCTATAAGCCCCTGACGAAGACTAACGACCTGCTCATGGAATTACTAGCTATGGAAGAGTCGAAAGCCTGCCTTAGTGCACCACTAGCTGCTGGAGAGAATTGGAATTAAATGCATTGCAGACAATGGGTGACCACTGATGCTACATAAAAGCTCTCTTCACAATCTTTGGGGTTTGTGTCCTCTCTGGGCTTGTTGCCATGTTGGTTAGTCCTTGCATTAATTTCTGCACCATTTTAACACAAATATGTTAATTGTTAAGCTAAAGTAGTGCACAGTGGGATTAGAACCATAGAGCCATAGAAAAGTCACAGAATAGAATCCCGACAGTGCAGAAAGAGGCCATTCGACCCATCGAGTCTTCTCCAACCACAATCCCACCCAGGCCCTATTCCCATAGCCACACATGTTTATCCTACTAATCCCCCTCTCACTAGGGACAATTTAGCATGACCAATCAGCCTAACCCACATATCTTTGGATTGTGGGAGGAAACCAGAGCACCTGGAGGAAACCCACGCAGACACGGGAAGATCATGCCGACTCCACACAGTGACCCAAAGGTGGAATTGAACCTGGGTCCCTGGCGCTGTGAGGCAGCAGTGCTGACCACTATGCTACCATGCCGCCATTCAGCCCATCTTGTTCGTGCTGACCCAAAGACAGTACGTGCCCTTTCTAATCCCATCTTCCTATACATGGCCCATAGCCCTGCAGCTTCCAGCACTTATGGAGCAGATCCAGGTACCTTTTAAATGGGTTCAGGGTCACTGCCTCCACCATCAACTCAGGCAGCGAATTCAAGACACCCACCACCCATTGCATAATGTCCCATCGAATCCTCTTGTCACTTACCTTGAATCTATAACCTGGATTTTAAAGTCCCATCATTCATACAATAGAATTTCAGGAGCCGCCATTGCCAAACCTCAGCTTTTCTTTATTCTCCTCGGGTCTTTTGTCAGCAGATATACAGCTTTGAGTCATTTCAGCAAAATGTATAACATCCAATTATCAAGATTAACCCCATTTGATCAGGATGAGTGCATAACATTGGGATACAGATCAGTCTCGATCTCATTGAATGGTGAGCAGGCTCGAGGGGCCAAATGGCCTTCACCCTGAGCAAATGTTCCTAAAGCTGATGCCTCTGTCTGACCCTTCCACTGGATTGAGGCCAATAACAATTGGTTTGCCGCGACTTTGGCTTCATGTCAAGCAAAGCATTTTCTGTCGAATTAATGTAAAGTTGGTGAAGGGAAGTTCTTGGAATCTCCAAGCAACAAGATAAATATTTGGATTTATCCATCGCATTTAGCTCGGCTCACTTCAGCCTGGTAACTGGTTCCCATCCAATAATTTTATACCACGCTTTGTTACACTGAAACAGAAAAGCAAACACAAGATGTCTATCATGGCTCCTTGTCATGACTTTATTTTTAAACTCCGGTTGGCTTCCTATTTAAATACGTTTTTATGTCACCGATTAAGGAACCTGGGTTTTGGTATTAGAATAGAGAGCAGCTGCCATTCTTGTCACCAGAAGGCTGGAAAACCTCAGCAGGTCTGACAGCATCTGTAAGGAGAGAAAAGAGCTGATGATAAGTCCAGACGATCCTTTGACAAAGCTCAAGATAATCTCAAAATAAGCTCAAGATAAAGGTCATCTGCACTCGAAAGCTCAGCTCTTTTTCTCTCCTTACAGATGCAGCCAGACCTGCTGAGATTTTCCAGCATATTCTCTTTTGGTTTCAGATCCCAAGATCTGCAGTAATTTGCTTTTATGCCATTGCTATCAAGTGCTGCATGTAAATAAATGGAAACAAAAAACGGTCTGAAAGCAAAAGTAGCAAATAGACGTTGGTCGGAATGTTGTATGCCTGTCATTGCTGCCAGCGAGAATGGAGAATTTGATGCTCAGCCAAATTTCCATTCACAGCAGCAAGAATGGAGAATCCCAGCCACAGACAATCCCCACCTTCCCCACCTACATCCAGAATTTGCGGCACAGAATCAGCCATTTGGTCCATAGCAGCACTTAAGGGCTAAGAGAGCTGTCACCTTCTTTATTTACTTAATCCCACTCTATCAATATATCTTCCTTTTCCTTTCTCCCAGATATTCTTATCTAACTTTGGAACAGTTGTTATCACTGCTACCTCACAGTGCCGGGGACCTGGGATTGATTCCTGCCTTGGGGTCACTGTATGTGTGGAGTTTTCACGTTCTCCTGTGTCTGTGTGGGTTTCCTCCGGGTGCTCTGATTTCTTCCCGCAGACTGAAGGCATGCTGGTTAGATGCAGTGGCCATGTTAAATTCTCCCTCAGTATGCCCGAAATGGCACCAGAGTGCAGCGACTAGGGGATTTTCACAGTAACTTCATTGCAGTGCAAGTAAGCATATTTGTGACACTAATAAATAAACTTTAAACATGTCCATGCTATTCACCTTAATTACACTATATTCTCACCATGCTCTGTTTCTCCCTGAGTTCCTTATTGGATTCTTGAATTACTACTTTATAATTATGGTGTCTAATTTTGGAATTCCCCCCACCCTCTCCATAATTAAACTTGTCAAACTGCAATTGCACTTCCTCTTTTTGGTGATACTACAGTCCTAAAATTTGTAGAAGTATATAACTACAGCGTGACAAGCTTGTATAGGCTGTTTCCATTATAAGTATAGACAGGGGAATTTGTAACAGAATATAGTAGGGTGTTTGGTATGAGGAGAGATTGGATAAACTGGGATTGTTTTCGTTGGAAAGATATAGGCTGAGGGGGGGGGGGTGGTTGGTGACCAGATAGAAATGTATAAAACTATGAGAGGCGTAGATAGGGTGAATGATCAGAGGCTTTTCCCAGAATGGAGGGGTCGAATACAAGAGGCTGCAGGCTAAAGGTGAGAGGTGGTAAGTTTAGGGGAGACACGCAGGGAAAGTTTTTCACACACAGGGTATGGGTGCCTAGAATGCGCTGCCACTGGAGCTGATGGAAGCAGGCATGTTAGCCATGTTCAAAGTGTATAAGCAGTGAACAGAGGGATAAAAACAATGTATCGGCGCAGGCTTGGTGGGCTGTAGGGCTTGTTCCTGTGCTGTATTGTTCTTTATTCTTACAACAAAATGGGCAGATGTATGATTTTAAAATAGGCAGCGAGATATGTCTGAAGGGCATGGTCAAATTATTCCTACTCTCTAACCCTATAAGAAATACATTACTTGCATTTATACTGCAACATTAAATTATGTCAAGACATTTCAATGCACTTCGATGTTGGAGAAATTACGATTCAATGAAGACCATTTTTGCCTGAAGCGTTTCCTTGTCCTTGACTATCTGTCCAATGCCACGGAGATTGATTTGTAACAGAATTGCCGGAATTCTACCACCCCATCCATCACGGGAATCGGAGTGGACAAATGGCAGACAATGGGAAAGTCTGTTGACCTCAGGCAAAATTTTCTGATCTTGGGTCGAGTGAGGCCATAAAATCCCAACCGTTAAGGTTCCTGTGTGTGTTGCAACTTCATAGTTGGGATCATCATTTGAGCACAGACCACACAAGGGAGTGAAATGAGAATAAAATGAGAAGAGAACGCCCAAAACGGGAACTTTAGCGGGAGCGGGAATTCAGCAACGACTCAAAGCGGGTAGTTCAGAACCTATTGTGGTGTACATTCCATTGGAATTGAACTTAAAACAGTGAACAACAAATTGGTACCTTACTCATTGGTGAAGTGTTCATGAATCTGCTTGACTTCAGCTGGAGAATCGTTTCCAATTCTGGGCACGAGCCTTGAGGAAATAGGGAAAGGTGCACAGAAAAATACATGAGAATGGTTCCAGGCTGAGGAAGTTTAGTTACTTGGATAAAAACTGGGGCTGTTCTCCCCAGAGAAGAGAGCATTGAGAGATGCTCCTCATGATGAAGGGTTTCAATAGAAGACACGACGAGTAACTAACTGTTCTCATTGGCAAGAGGGTCAAGAACCAGAGAGGGCCAGTTTAAGGTAAACAGGAAAAGAATCGTGAGGAAAGTATTTTATTTTATGACAAAGTGGTTAGCATTATTGCCTCACAGCGTCAGGGACCTAGTTTCAATTCCTCTTCGGGTGACTGTCTGTGTGGAGTTTGAACATTCTCCCTGTGTCTGCATGGGTTTCCTCCACGGATTCCTCCCACAGTCCAAAAGTGTGCAGGTTAAGTGGCTTGACCATGCTAAACTCCCTACAAGATTTGTAGGTTAGTTGGATTAACGGGCATGAGGTTAAGGGGATAGGGCCTGGGTGGGATTGTTATCAGTGCAGACTCGATGGGCCAAATGGCCTCCTTCTGCACTGTAGGGATCCTATGATTCTATGATCTGGAATGCACTGCATGGTATGTGGAAGAGGCAGATTCCATCATGACTTTCAAAAAAGAATTAGAAGGCATGTGGAGAGAGAAAGAGGACTGGAAGGGCTGTGTAGAAAATGTGGGGGAGTGGGATGAATTGAATTAAAAGAACTGGCACAAGCATGATGGGTCAAATGTCTTCCTCCTGTACTGTAACCATTCTATGATTTTATTGTGTATTTGGGTTCACTGACATCTGAAACTGGTTTGTGACAGAGCATAGTCAAATACATTTAAAAACTATT
The DNA here is from genome assembly GCF_965287045.1 of Carcharhinus amblyrhynchos. Classification (NCBI taxonomy): domain Eukaryota; kingdom Metazoa; phylum Chordata; class Chondrichthyes; order Carcharhiniformes; family Carcharhinidae; genus Carcharhinus; species Carcharhinus amblyrhynchos. The sequence continues at coordinate 10,769,094 of NC_137328.1, forward strand.
TCTCATGAGTGGAGTGAGGACAACACTTCCAAAACAAACATTTAGAATTTTAATATTCAGAACAGAGGAACAAGAAGAACCAGAATAGATAAATGAAACCATTTAAATGAAAGAATTAACTTGTTTAGTTGCACAAGAAACACAGAGACATGTGACTTCCTGCAGGATGTGGGAACGTCGAGTTATCTTAAACAAACGCAACTGCAGGAAATATGACTGAAGTTACTTGAGTTCAAGTTCTCAGACACTATGATGGAACAGGAGATAGTCTGACAGGTTAGAGAGAGAGAGAGGTTTTGGAATCTGAAGTTAAAATGGTGCTCATCTCGCTGAAGGGTAGAAAGCTGGCTGCGATAGAGGAAGAAATGGTGATTATCTATGGGTGCTGCAAGGAGGTGATGGTGTAGTGATATTGTCATTGGACTAGTAATCCAGAGACCCACGCTAATGCTCTGGGGACATGAGTTCGAATCCCACCATGGCAGATGGTGAAATATAAATTCAGTAAAAATCTGGAATCTAATAATGACCAAAAAACCATTGGCTATTGCTGTAAAAAAAACCCATCTGGTCATTAATGTCCTTTAGGTAAGGAAATCTGCTGTTCTTACCTGGTCTGGCCTACATGGGACTCCAGATCCACAGCAATGCAGTTGACTCTGAAATGCCACTCAAATATAATTAGGGAAAGGCAAAAAATGTTGGCACCAGTGATGCCCACATCCCATGAATGAATAAAAGGGAAAGGGATGGGTGCGAAAATGAATGTCCATCTTATCCTCTCTATTAATCTTGAAGTACTGTCTAACTGAGTAGGGAGAAATAAATCCAACAAGATCATTAAATGGATTCCAAGGCAACAAAAAGCATGAGGTAGCTGAAAGGAGTTGATTCGCAGTTCTGGCAAGAGCTTTTTGCTTAGGCACAATTGCCAATCTTGGGGAAAATTGGGCTTGAATCTTGAATCAGGTTAGCACAGTTGACTGGATGGCTGGTTTGTGATGCAGAGTGATGCCAACAGCATGGGTTCAATTCCTGTACTGGCTGAGGTTACTCATGAAACCCTGCATTCTCAGCCTTGCCCCTCACCTGAGTTTGGTAATCCTCAGGTTAAATCACCATCAATTGGCTCTCCTTCTCAAAGGATCATTTGGGGTAGCAACCAGATAGAGATACAGCCTAAATAAAGGAACAGTACGGAATAAAACTATGAAAGATTTTCCGAACACCCTGGAAAAATAAAAAAGGTGAGAAACAACAGCATTATGCATTTATAATATACTTTTAATATAGTAAAAACATGGTAAAATTTCTCAAATTCTTTGAACACAGCCTCAGAAATGGAGATGACCAAAAATATGGACAAAGGGAATTTTGAGGAGTATTGCAAAGGAAATGAGAGAGTGTTCCAGCTTTAAATAATAACAGTTTTTAAAAACAATTCCCTTTGAAGCTAGGATAGAACCTAGATGTGTCATGTGTGTGGAATCCTCATTTGATTCTTCAACACAGAGAGGCAAAGAACGATGTGGAATCCGTGGTAACGTGATGAATATTGGAAGGGATTCGTAGCCACAAGGGTGCTGGAAATTCATCGCAGAGATTTAAGGAGAAATCCCAGAGTTTTGGGGCCAACTGAAGACATGGGATGGGATTTTCCAGCTGCGCTCACCCCAAGTCTGGAAAATCCTGCCCGAGATCAACAGACCTTTCCATGGATGGTCCTGTCTCGCCCTCGACAATTCCCTTGGCGGGCGGGATGGGAAAATTCCAGTCTTGAATGGCAGAAGAATTCAAATCAGGAATGCTTAAGAGGGAAGGATTAGATGACTGTAGACACCTCAGAAGGTTGGAGGAGATTACACAGAAGGGCAGAGGTGAGGCTATGGATGTATTTGAAAACACAGATGTGAATTTTCAAGTTAAATTATTATTTATCTGGGGGTCAGTGCAGCTCAGCAAGAGCAGGAGTGATGGGTGAGCTGTATTTGGTTTGAGTTAATGCATGGTCAGCAGAGTTTTGGATAACTTCAAGCTTATGGTTGACAGAAGTGGGGGGGGAGCGGTGCTGGCTAAGAGTGCATCGAATAGTCAGGTCTAGAAGTAACAAAGGTATGGATTAAGTTTTCAGCAGCAGCTAAAATGGGATTGGGAGGAGTCGGGTATGGTTAAGGAGATGGAAATAAGCAATCTTAGTGATGGAGAACGTATGTGGCACAGTGGTTAGCAACCTCACAGTGCCAGGGGCCTGGGTTCAATCCTGGCCTTGGGTGACTGTGTGGAGTTTGGATGTTCTCCCTGTGTCTGCACGGGTTTTGTCCGGCTTCCTCCCATCCTCCAAAGATGTGCAGATTAGGTTGATGGCCATGCTAAATTGCCCCCTTAGTGTCAGGGAGACTAGCAGGGTAAATACATCACGTTACAGGGCCTTGGTGGGATTGTTGGTGCAGGCCTCCTTCTGCACTGCAGGGATCCTATGATTCTATAGTGGTTGGTAAACATTCTCAGGGTCAAATATGGCACCAACGTTGAAAGCAGTACAGTTCAACCTTAGTTAGTTGCCTGGAAGATGGAACTAAAGGCAAAGGAGAAGAGTTTGCAGTGACGGCCAAGGCAATAACGTCAGTCTGTGCAATATTTGGTTGGAGAAAAACTTTCTATATCTAGGAGTGGACGTTGGATCCTACTGCATGTGTGTTCTGCCCGAGGGCAAGTTGTTGGCTCATTGTCTACCTCTCAGAGTAAGGAAGCAAGTCCTTGTCCACCTCAGCCGCAACAGGAATCAAACCCATCTTCGTGGCATCATTCTGAACCACACATTAGTCATCCAACCCACGCTGGGATGCCAGATATACCATCTAATAATTGACAGGCAGTAGGAAGATTGAGCATGGTGGAGCTGGGAGACATCAGGGTACATGTGGCAACTAAAACTGCACTTTTGGATGGTGTTACCAAGGGGCAAGGTGTAGATGTGAAATAGTAACGGCCATGATCTTATTGAATGGCGGGGCAAGCTCGAGGGGCTAGATGGCCTGCTCCTGCTCCTATTTCTTATGTTCTTATGTTCTTAGGTAACAGTGTGGCTGACATGAAAACTACAGTAAGAAATCTCATAACACCAGGTTAAAGTCCAACAGATTTCACCTGATGAAATCCAATGCTGGCATCTCCACATCATGACCTGAAAACCAGCAGCAGACATGGGGTAATCAGCACCCTAATGGGAATAAGGTGGAGGGGGCAGCAAATGGGTATCATGGGCAAGATGAGCTTGGAGAGGGCATAAGGAGATGCAGGTGAGAAAATAGAGAAGGGTGAGAATGCAGGACAATGACGGAGGAGGAGGTAGACAGTGCAAGTCTTCTGAAGAGGTTTGGCCCTTTGGGCTTGGGGAAGGAGGAAACCAGCAGAGGGAACTGATAGGGTTGTCTAAGTTTTAGTGATAATGTGTTCATGAACTCCTTGAAGTTATCGGAGGTTGGATGGATGGAGATGGGGGTTAAGGATTTTCAGATATTGAAGCCTTACATTCCAGGATGATCCTGGAGGAGGGAACAGTAATGGCAGACCGGAGTAGTGGTCATACTTAACATTGTTCAGCCAGATCTGGTATTGGATGGTTGAACCTGTTGTCTGCTGCATCTGTTCAAGCCTGCTTCCTTTGGACTTAAGGGGGTGGAGATGAGTGTATGGCCAGGGTGAATTGTGGCTTGAGTGGGAATCAAGGCAAGATAGATCGTAGGTGCATTTGAGAAGATTGCGAGCCACAGAAATGTCATGAAGGCCAAAGGTTAGACAGTTGGGATTAGGTGGGAGTTCAGGTGTATCTTGCGTGTCGGTGCAGACTCAATGGGCTGAAGGGCCTTTTCTGCACTGTATGATTCTATGAGTTGGGATTTTGAAAGTGCAGTCATAAATGAAATTGGAAAGGTTTATTTTCCCCAAAGACAGTCATGGGAAGAGGTCACTTTGGTGGGGGACATGTGTTGTGAGTGAAGAATAATACAAAGAAGTGATTAGAGACGGCCTTATGTGTAAATGATACAACGGAAGTATTTGGACCATGTGAGGTGGCAAGGTCATGGAGGTGACTGTGAAATCAGTAGGGTGTTTGCGCAAGGGAAAGATTGAGAGAGGACGAGATGATAATGAACTCAGGAGAGACAGAGCAGAATAAATTGAGATGGAGAGTTGAACTCACTGAAGTTGGTGTTGATGTACTTCACTTCATCACAACCTATCACCACATTTCCTCTTTGCTTTCTCCCTAGCATGTTTATTCAGCTTCACTTTATAAGTGTTTCCATGCCAATCACCTGTGACCACTTCCTGTGGTAGAGAGGTCCCCACTCTCCTGGTAAAATAATTTCTCCTTCATTCCTCATCAATTGCTCACTCTTTGATCTTCATTTAACTGAACTACTGTTCATTTGGTACTTGTTATACATTGGTCAAGATCGGTTGCTAAATTATGCCTGGGGCCTGCTGGTTTTGATTGTGGTCTCCAGTTTGTCAATCGCGTGAGCTGTTTCTGCTCATGTGGCTAAAGCAGTTCGCATTTCTGCAGAGCTGGTAACAATACAATGCACTCAACAAAGGCAAAATCAGCTACAAAGACAATGTCTTAGGCTGACAAAAATTGCTATCAGTCAAAAATCAAGTAAGATCCCCCCTTTCTATACAATAAACTCTAAATAAAAGGAAAAAAAGATATCAAATGAGAATATTATTTCTGGTGTTGGTAATGCACTCCAGATCCTAGGACTGGAGAATGTCCTAAGCTTATGAACCTACATTATATAAATGGTCTGCTCATATGCAGGAAAGTTTACAGATTTCTACACGATATCCAGGTTACAAGCTTCCTTGTAAGCAGATAAAAGAATGAGGGCTTTCAGAACTCTAGCCTCCTCTGCTGGAGAGCTCACCAAGTGGTAGCCAGATCAGGCTTATATTTCATAGATTCCCTACAGTGCAATCGGAGGCCGTTTGGCTCATCGAGTCTGCACCGACCATGTCACGACACCACACAACCCTGCCACAGCAATCTCTGCAAGATGTGCCGGTTCATCCACCCGGATGCCATCATCTCACGAGAGAACACCATCCACCAAGTACACAGTAAATACTTTTGCATTTCGGCCAACATTGTCTACTTGGTATGCTACAGGAAAGGATATCCCGAGGCATGGTACATTGGGGAGAACATGCAGACACGATGACATTGGGTGAATGAACTCTGCTCGACAATCAGCAGGCAAGAGTGTTCTCTTCCTGTTGGGGAGCACTTCAGCGGTGACAGGCATTTGGCCTCTGATCTTCGAATAAGCGTTCTCCAAGGCAGCCTTCATGACACATGACAATGCAAATTGCTGAGCAGAGACTGATAGCCAAGTTCCGCACACATGAGGACGGCCTCAACAGGGATCTTGGGTTAATGTCACACTATCTGTAACCCTCATGACTTGCCTGGACTTGCAAAATCTCACTAACTGTCCTGTCTGGAGACAATACATATCTCTTTAACCTGTGCTCAACACTCTCTCCACTCACATTGTCTGTACCTTTGAGACTTGACTACCTGTAAAGACTTGCATTCCAAACATTATTTTGTTAATTGTGTTTGTGAACAGAACTCCTACTTACCTGGTGAAGGAGCAGTGCTCCGGAAGCTAATGGCTTTTGCTACCAAATAAACCTGTTGGACTTTAATCTGGCGTTGTGAGACTTCTTACTGTGTTTACCCCAGTCCAACGCTGGCATCTCCACACCATAAACCTTTTAGGACAGGCATGAGGAGAAATTTCTTCACCCAGAGAATGGTGAGCCTGTGGGATTTATATATTCCTATATTCATAGAGTCATAGTCATAGAGGTTTCCAACATGGAACCAGGCCCTTCGGCCCAACTTGTCAATGTCGCCCCCTTTTTTTTAAAGCCCTAAGCTAGTCCCAGTTGCCCGCATTTGGCCCATATCCCTCAATACCCATTTACCCTTGTAACTGTCTAAATGCTTTTTAAAAGACAAAATTGTAGCCGCCCTTTATTAATACTTCTGGCAGCTTGTTCCAGACACTCACCACCCTCTGTGTGAAAAAATTGCCCTCTGGACCCTTTTGTGTCTCTTCCCTCTTACCCAAAACCTATGCCCCCTCGTTTTAGACTCCTCTACCTTTGGGAAAAGATATTGATCTATGCCTCTCACTATTTTATAGACCTCTACAAGATCACCACAAGTCTCTAAGTTCCAGGAAAAAAAGTCCCAGTCTATCCAACCTCTCCACATAACTCAAACCATCAAGTTCCAGTAGCATCCTAGTAAATCTTTTCTACACTCTTTCTAGTTTAATAATATCTTTTCTATAATAGGGTGATCCGAACTATACACAGTATTCCATTCATTCATGGGCATCTCTGGCTGGCCAGCATTTATTGACCATCCCTAGTTGCCCCTTGAACTGAGTGCCTTACTAGGCTATTTCAGAGAGTTAACCAAGTTGCTGTGGGTCTGCAGTCACACATAGACCAGGCCAGATAAAGATGGCAGATATCCCCCCCTGAAGGACATTATTGAACCAGATGCGTTTTTCTGACAATTAACGATGGTTTCATGGTCATCAGTAGATTCTTAATTTCAGATATTTTTGATTGAATTCAAATTCCATCAGCTGCCATGGCAGGATTCGAACCTGGGTCCCCAAAACGTTAAGCTGAGTTTCTGGATTGATAGTTTAGTGATAATACCATGAGGCCATCCCTTCCCCAAAGTCACCAACACAGAAAGCAGTTGAGGCGAAAACATTGTATGTTTTCAAGGAGTTAAATATAGCTTTTGGGCAGAGAGACCAAAGGAGATTAGAAAAAGGCAGGATCAGCTATTGGGTTGGATGATCAGCCATGGTCAATCTGAATAGCAGAGCAGGCTCAAAGGATCAACTGGCCTACTCTTGCTTCTATTTTCTGTGTTTCTAGAAGGTTTCAAGTCCGGCGGGGGCTAACTGGACAGTGAAGAAAGTTATCTCCAATTGCAACGGGATCTTTATCAATTGGGCCAGTGCGTTGACAAATGGCAGAAGGAGTTTAATTTAAATAAATGCCATGAGATGCATTTTGGTAGATTGAACCAGGCAGGACTTACTCAGTAAGGCATTGGGGAGAGTTACAGAAGAAAAGAGATCTAGGGGTCCATGTTCCTAGCTTCTTGAAAGTGGAGTCACAGGTGGACAGAGTGGTGTAGAAGGCATTTGGCATGCTTGGTTTCATTGGTCAGAACACTGAATCCAGGAGTTGGGACATCTTGTTGAAGTTGTACAAGATATTGGTAAGGCCACTCTGGGAATATTGTATGAAGTTCTGGTCACCCTATTATAGAAAGGATATCATTAAACTAGAAAAAGTGCAGAAAAGATTTACTAGGATGCTATCAGGACTTGATGGTTTGAGTTATGAGGAGAGACTGGGTAGACTGGCACTATTTTTCTGTGGAGCATAGGGGTGATCTTTTAGGGATCTATAAAGTAATGAGAGGCACAGATCAGCTAGATAGTTAATATCTTTCCACAAAGGTAGGTGAGTTTAAAACTAGAGGGCATAGGTTTAAGATGAGAGAGGAGAGATACAAAGGTGTCCAGAGGGACAAATTTTTCACACAGAGGGTGGTGAGTATCTGGAACAAGCTGCCAAAGTTAGTAATAGAGGCGGATACAATTTTGTCTTTTAAAAAGCATTTAGATAGTTACATGGATAAGATGGGTATAAGGGGTATGAGCCAAATGTACGCAATTGGGGTTATTTTAGGGGCTTAAAAAAACAGTCGGCATGGACAAGTTGGGACGAAGGGCCTGTTTCCACGCTGTAAACCTTTATGACTCTAACTGTAATCTCTGCAGAGAATACTGGCTCACTGCAGATTCAATCAACATTTAATAATATATTGGCAAATTATTTAGCTAACTGTGTCAGCATACTTACATTGTGCAGCCTAATTCCATTATAAAGCTGATGAAATTCATCCAGATTGATGTTCGGACATTTCCAGTGCCAGAATCCATTGGACATTCTTAATCCCCCTGTCGTCAAAATAAGGAGTGAAGATTACTGAAAGGGAAACTTGTATCTCAGTGTAGCTTAACACCCTCAGTCAGGGCAATTCCAGTGTGAAGGTATTGAATTACTCTGCGGCTAATGTCAGGAGGTATTTACATATATTTTTAAATTGTGGCACTGAGCTCCCATGGCTCTGAATTTAACACAACTTTTATTTAGATAGCACCTTTAACATCCTAAAAGCGCGTCAAAACAAAATATGACACCAATACACTGGAGGAGATCTAAGTCAGCCGATCAAGAGTTTAGTCAAAGGGATAGGTTTTAAGGAGTGTATTAAAGGAAAGAAGAAAGAATGAGAGGTTTATGGAGGGAATTCCAGAGCATAGGCCTGAGGCAACTGGAGGCGCATTCGTCAACGTTGGAGGGATTAAAATGGGCGATGCACAAGAAACCAGAATTTGATTAGTCCAGAGATTGCCAAGGAGATTAGAGAGAGAAGGAGGAACCAAACGTCTGCTTAATAAATAAATGGTGGGTCGGCAGTGGGGTTGGGGTGCGGAAGACTATTAACGAAAAACAATTGAAGAGTGACGTGATGGGATGGAGAGTGTCTTTTAATTCATTCGTGGGACTTGGGCGTCGCTTGCTAGTCAGCATTTATTACCCATCTTTAGTCGCCCTTGTTCAGAGAGCAGTTGAGAGCCAGCCACATTGCTGTGGCTTTGGAGTCACATGTAGGTCAGACCAGGTAAGGATGGCAGATTTCCTTCCCTGAAGGACATTAGTGAACCAGATGGGTTTTTCCGACAATGGTTTCATGGTGATTTGTAGATTCTTAATTCCAGAGATTCTGTTTTGAATTCAAATCCCACCATCTGCCATGGTCCCTAACGCATTATCATAGAATCATACATTCCCTACAGTGCAGAAGGGGGCCATTCGGCCCATCGAGTCTGTACCGACCACAATCCCACCCAGGCTCTACTCCCACAAACTCACACATTTACCCTGTTAATCTCCTGACACTAGGGTCAATTTAGCATGGCCAATCAGCCTAGCCTGCAGGTCTTTGGACTGTTGGAGGAAACCCACGCAGACATGGGGAAAACATGCAGACTCCACACAGATAGTGGCCCAAGGCCGGAATTGAACCCGGGTCCCAGGTGCTGTGAGGCAGCAGTGCTAACCACTGTGCCACTGTGTTTCTGAATTTCTGGATTAATAGTCTAGCGCTAATACCACTAAGACATCGCCTACCCAATTGATGAGATTAAAATGACAAGAGGTTGCATGATGCATGGCCAAGGGAAAGGTAATGGGACAAGTGAAGAGACAGGAGGTGTGTCCAGAGGAGGTGTGAATAGCAGCATCTTGAATAGTGGCTGTCTAAAAGCTAAGAAAAAGAAATAAGAGCAAGGGAAAGCAAACAGGTGGTTAAAAAAAGGAAATGTTGACAGAGAACACAATCTCAAATTACTGAACACAATTACAGGACCATAACTTTCTACTGGCAGTAGAAAGTGATGGCCCACTGGAATTACAACATTTAGAGCACATTGATCCACCCTGGAACTACGTACAACTCTCTGATGGCTGGAACTGCTTGGGATCTGCAGTGAAAGAGACCCCACAGGCCCCAGGCCGTGTAACTCCAGCGAGTTCAGGGAGGCCACAGCCCCTTTTTCACTGCACCAGATACCATAAGTCCAGAGATGTTTGAAAGGCCCAGTAAATTTAACAGCCCAGGCCTAAGGTGAATGGATGGGATTTGACTGGCTGGGGAGGGTTAGTTCACTGGGGATGAAGATCTGGGGGTTGTTGGGTTGTGTCAAGTGGGTTGGGTTGGGGTGAGGTATGGTTGGGCCTGGGGTTTTAAGTTTGATCAGTGGGTCCAGTCAAGCCAGGTGAGAGTTTCAGGGTTAGATGTCGGGGGAGTGGGGAGATTGGATGCCAGGTGTTAGTCGGACATTGGCGGGGTTCTGGGTCAGGTTGGGGTGTTGTGAGGGGTTGAGTCAGGGAGGGACTTAGAGTGGGCCCCATGTGTTGTGGGGGAGGGGGAGTCCCCTAAAGCAGGAGGTCTGAGGTGGGGGGGGATATCCTGTAAGTGGGGTCACAAAGGGGATGGTAGGAATACCCTGTTTGGGGAGAGGTGATTAATCTAGGGGTGGGGTGTCCTGAGTGTGTGGTCTGTGTTATGTGTGTGAGGCCTGGTTTGTGTGTCTGAACTACTCTGAAGTTAGAAGTGATCTTTCTCATTGCTAACTCTTACTGAGTAATGATGAGGGTAACACTGGCAGAATCATCCAAAGTTAGTGATTTAAATCACTTGTCAGATGGTTCCAGCCCAGCACAATTGTCCAGGGCAAGTCAGCGCCTCTGGACAATTGCCGGGTAAATACTTACTTGGGAATGTCTATGAGGTATACCCCAATGTATCTTTGAGGTATCCCTCTGATGCTGGGGAGCCAAGAGGTCATGGGCCAATTGAGTCCAAATGGTTATAAAGGGAGTTAGATCAAACAGGATTTTATTCAATTATTTAAAATTTCTCGGGACATGAGCTGGAAAGGAAGAAAAAAATATGTAAACATCTGGAACAACTGTCTGCAGCGTGGACAACATATCTCTTTTACAGACCTGCTACCATTTTTTATGTCTATCAACATAAAATTTCTAACTACTTATTATTTTACTTGCATTGCAGAGGGAAATTCTCCCATCTCTCCACTTGAGCTGTTGAACCAAGGAGTTTTAGAATTAGATTTAAGAGACTTTTCACATCTAGAGACACATAAGGCTCACAAAGCATTTGCTTCCATCTGATTTCCATGTTTATTTTTCCTGGAACAGGTCACTAGCGTAAAACCAGGTGATATAACTTGTGGGGAACCACTCCATAGAATCATAGAACTGCTACAGTGTAGAAGGAGGCCATTTGGCCCATCGGGTCTGCACCAACCCTCCGAAAGAGCATCTTACCACCTCCTGCCCCATCTCTGCAACCCTACCTCCTAACCTAAACGTAAGGGGAAATTTAGCATGGCCAATCCACCCAACCTGCACATCTTTGGACTGTGGGAGGAAACTGGAGCACTTGGAGGAAACCCATGCAGACAAGGAGAAGAACGTGCAAACCTCGCACACCACAGTCACCCAAGGCTGGAATCGAACTCGGGTCCCTGGTGCTGTGAGGCAGCAGTGCTAACCAGTTTGCCATCATGCCGCCATGATGAACCCATTTGTTTTCACTGCATTTGTGGAAGTGTTTCAAACAACAACTAGAACAATTCACTCTCCTGGTGATTACAGCATTTGGATATTGTACATGTGCTGAGTATCCCTTTAAGGGCAGCATAGTAAAAGGGAGACACCTGGTTTGAGGGACCAATTGGGACTGAAAATGGGTAATCACCCCACCCGAGTGTGGAGTCGTCTCTTAGGCAGAAGACATCTAGAAGCCATGCAGTAGTCATGTACCGACTGAGGGCAACCAGGAGGCTGCTGGCCTCTATATGGTTTTTCCTTCTAAATAAATACTGTTATTGTTCCTTACAAAATTTGAAGTATTCAGCAGTACAGTATGAGTTAAAGAAAACACATGGAATTGTGTGGTTTTTTTGGTCAAACTAATTAAAGAGCTGTTTTTGCTGATTTTGCATCTGGGTGATGCTAGATTATTTTTAAAGAGACTGAGGCTATTTCTTCATTTTGAATTAAACAGCCTTAATTCCTTGTTCAGCAAAATATAGCAAGACTAATGCAATTATATTTAAGGACAACACACTTTGCAGCCAGTAACTGGAAGTCTTTATTAAGAAAGGTTGCTTTTGTCAAAGTATTTCCTGAAATGCCTCATGCATAACCGTTGCAATGTACTATTTCAATCCACATAGACCATGTGGAAGAGGGTGGATCAGGATGTGCGTCAGATCCTGTGGCTGGAATTTTACCATCGCACCCGCCTTGGGAATCAGACAGGGTGAGGGGCAAACCATGCGAAAGTTTGTTGACCTTGGGTGGGATTTTACGGTTTTGGGATGATCGAGGCCACCCCATGACTTCAAAATAAGCATTGTCCTGCGTCTATTATCTCTACGTCTCAAAGGCAGCCTGCAGTCAATAAGCTTGCTAAAGAGCAGTGATGAGCAACTTAGGAGAGTAAGTGGGTCGCACGTGCACATGCATATGTGGACTTCATATCAGAGGGCTGCAAGATTGAATGAGGTCAGGCATGTTGACCAACCATGACCCCATGAACAAGACTGAATACACAGTAAATATTTCATAATGAGTTATAGAAAATATTTAATCATTCATTTATTAACAGAACTGTCATCAGCTTCATGAAGAAAATAAATATTTACACTTTGGATATAGCACTGTTCTCACAGTCAATGTTGTGAGCTTACACCTCACTTCAGAAATAGAGGGCACAGCCAGCAGAACTAGAGGGCACAGCCTCAAAATAAGGCGGGGGGGGGGGTGCAGTTTAGGTTGGAGTTGAGGAGGAACTTCTTCACTCAAAAGGTGGTGAGTCCCTGGAATTCTCTGCCCATTGAAGTGGTGGAGGCTACCTCACTGAATATATTTAAGTCACGGGTAGATAGGTTTCTGAGAGCCAAGGGAATTAAGGGTTATGGGGAGAAAGCGGGAAAGTGGAACTGATCCACTTCAGATCAGCCATGATCTTACTGAATGGCGGGGCAGGCTCGAAGGGCTAGATGGCCTACTCCTGCTTCTATTTCTTATGTTCTTATGTTCACTTGCCCTTGCTTTATGTGTGTATCACTTCAGTCATACCACGTAGGGTCCATTCATTCTTTTGAATAGACGAAGGCGGCATGGGTAGGGAGTTGAATATCTTTTACTGAACAGCACTTAAAACTAAAACATTGCCGAAAGAGATAAAATGGAGAGAGAGAGAGAGAGATACTGGCTTTTTCTGCCAGTCCTGTATTGCTCAAGGCAGAACTTAAAACAGGCTGAACAGGTCTCAAAAACAGACTTGACCCAAACTAAAAACATTGAGCTAAAACTACAATATATGTGATTGGTTTTCTGGGATATTGAAATGTATGGCACATGCTGACTCTAACTTGGAGAAACAACTTGCAGATGTTGTTTATGACAACTTTGTTTGCAAATGAGAGGGCCTGTTTTTACTTGCATTTTACTTTCAAAAATGCAGCCAATTTTCTTAGCAAACCCAGAACACCTTCTGAGTCTTAAAGTGTGGTCAAGGTAGCTTTAAAATATAATCAAGTTAAGCTTCTTTAAGCTTAGCAATTAAATGTAATTGCACAGGCAGAAATATCTTAAAATGAAGTCTGTGTGAACGAAGCTTATAGGCTTAACTTACTGGTAGGGAAAAAATAACTACACATAGAAATCAGTGGAATCTGGCGACTTTGCGTGTGGGTAAGAGTCACCAGAATGTTTCATGGGCCATACTCAGAATTCAGATCTGGTGCTCGTGGCCCTCAGGCTGCAGGTTGCCCACCACTGCTGAAGAACAGGACCCAACAGTTTCTTCCACCTGTGGCTTTACTGTTGAGAATGCACCCACCTTGCCATACTCAACCTGCCCTTGCACAGTAGCTCAGGCATACACAAAGAAGGAACTGATGCACGGCACATGGCACAGGGGAAGGTCGAGAATTCAGATGTGGAAGTGGAGTTGGGTGTGGCTGACCAGAGAAATGTCCTCATTGCCAACGCAAGGGTTTCTGAAAAAGAGAAGAACGAGAGCAGGGTGCTTGTTCTTTTCATCATTTCTTTTTTAAGTTTGAAGCTTATTTATTAGTGGCACAATTAGGCTGACATTAACACTGCGATGAAGTTACTGTGAAAATCCCTGAGTCGCCACGTTCCAGCACCTGCTCGGGTACACTGAGGGAGAGTTTAGCATGGCCAATGCACCTGACCAGCATGTCTCTCAGACTGTAGGAGGAAACCAGAGCACCCGGAGGAAACCCATGTAAGACGGAGAGAACGTGCAGACCCCACACAGACAGTGACCCAACCCGGGAACCAAACTCAGGTCCCTGGCACTGTGAAGCTGCAGTGCTAATCACTGTGTCACCACCCAATAATGTATTTATTTTGAAAGTACAGTGGAATTGTAAATATCGTAGATTTATATTTTAGTTTTAGACCCTTGGATCAATAACAGTTGCAGAAAGTTACACTCTGCCTTCCACTTTTGAAACATTTTCAACTCACAGGTTACAATCCCAATAAGAACATAAGAAATAGGAGCAGGAGTAGGCCAACTAGCCCTTCGAGCCTGCCCCGCCATTCAATAAGATCATGGCTGATCTGTCTTGGCTCAGTTCCACATTCCCGCCCTCTCCCCATAACCCTTAATCCCCTCTCTTATCAAAAACCCATCAACCCGCGTCTTAAAAATATTTAGCGAGGTAGCCTCCACCACTTCAACGGGCAGAGAATTCCAGAGATTCACCACCCTTTGAGTGAAGAAGTTCCTCCTCAACTCCGTTCTAAACCGCCCCCCCTTTATCTTGAGGCTGTGCCCCCTAGTCCTACTATCCTTTCTGAGCGGGAAGAGTCTCTCCACCTCTATCCTATCCATCCCATTCATCATCTTATACGTCTCAATGAGATCTCCCCTCATTCTTCTAAACTCTAACGAGTACAAGCCTAGTTTATTCAGCCTCTCCTCATAGCTCAACCCCCTCAACTCCGGCATCAGCCTAGTAAACCTCCTCTGCACTCCCTCCAAGGCCAAAATATCCTTGCGTAAGTACGGCGCCCAAAACTGCTAAATTGCAATAGTAATACTACTTTACTACCAGGAATATACTGACATATATTAATCCCAAATAACTATGTATCCCGTCTCAAGTGTACATTCAAGTAAATTAGTACCTTGTTTCTAAATCACTCCATGACCTGAACTGCTGCTCCTCCCCAATCCCGTCAATTTTACCTCCCATGGGATTTGATTTGATTTGATTTACTATTGTCACATGTATTAATATACAGTGAAAAGTATTGTTTCTTGCGCGCTATACAAAGAATACTGTTCATAGTGAACAAAATAAGAGAGTGCAGAATGTAGTGTTACAGTCATAGCTAAGATTAACTTAGTGCAAGGTAGGTCCATTCAAGTGTCTGACAGCAGAGAAAAGAAGCCGTTCTTGAGTCAATTGGGTACATGACCTCAGACTTTTGCATCTTTTTCCCAAAGGGAGAAGTGGAAGAGAGAGTGTCCCGGGTGTATGGGATCCTTAATTATGCTGGCTGCTTTGCCGAGGCAGCAGGAAGTGTAGACAGAGTCAATGGATGGGAGGCTGGTTTGCGTGATGTATTGGGCTACATTCACGACCTTTTGTCATTCTGTTGCGGTCTTGGGCAGAGTAGGAGCCATACCAAGTTGTGATACAACCAGAAAGAATGCTTTCTATGGTGCATCTGTAAATGTTGGTGAGAATTGTAATTGACATGCCAAATTCCCTTCGTCTTCTGAGAAAGTAGAGGCGTTGATGGGCTTTTTTAGCTACAGTGTCGGCATGGGCAGACGAGGATATGTTGTTAGTGATCGAGACACTGAAAAACTTGAAGCTCTTGACCCTTTCTACTTCATCCCCATTGACATAGACAGGAGCATGTTCTCCTTTACACTTCCTGAAGTTGATGACAATATCTTACATTCTGTTGACATTGAGGGAGAGATTATTGTTGCTGCACCAGTTCACCAGGTTCTCTACCTCATTCCTGTACTCTAACTCATCACTGTTTGAGATCTGACCCACTACGGTGGTGTCGTCAGCAAACTTGAAAATTGAATTGGAGAGGAATTTGGCCGCACAATCATAGGTGTGTAAGGAGTATATTTGGGGGCTGAGAACACAGCCTTGTGGGGCACCAGTGTTGAGGATGATTGTGGAGGAGGTGTTGTTGCCTATCCTTACTGATTGTGGTCTGTGAGTTAGGAAGTTCAGGATCCAGTCGCAGAGTAGATGCTGAGGCCCAGGTCATGGAGTTTGGAGATGAGTTTCATGGGAATAATAGTGTTGAAGGCTGAGCTGTAATCAATAAATAGAAGCCTGACATAGGTGGCCTTGTTATCTAGTTGTTCCAAGGCCAGGGAAATGGCGTCTGTTGTGGACCTATTGTGGTGGTAGGCAAACTGTAGTGGATTCAGGTCGTCCGGGAGGCTGGAATTGATTTGTGCCATGACTAACCTTTTGAAGCACTTCATAATGATAGATGTCAGAGCCACTGGCCCATAGTCTTTAAGGCACGCTGCTTGGTTTTTCTTCTGTATTGGGATGATGACACACAGTGGTTAGCACTGCTGTCTCCCAGCACCAAGGACGCAGGTTTGATTCCCAGCTTGGGTGACTGTCTGTGTGGAGTTTGCACGTTCTCCCCGTGTCTGCGTGGGTTTCCTCCGGGTGCTCTGGTTTTATCCTACATTCTGAAAGACGTGCTGGATGGGTGCATCGACCTGGACAGGCGCCTGACTGTGGCGACTAGGGGAATTTCACAGTAACTTCATTGCGGTGTTAATGTAAGCCTTATATGTGACTTATAAATAAACTTTACTTTCTTACTTTACTTTTCTCTAGCCCAGCGGTCTCCAAACTCTGATGTGGATGCGGCCCCCGGGGGGGTGGATGTGGCCCACGGGCTGTAGTTTGGAGACTCCTGCTCTAGCCCTATTGTCCAAGGCAGAGTCGACATGGTTTTATGAAAGGAGAATTGGGTGTTTGGCAAATTTATTCGAGATTTTTAAAGGTGCAAGTCACCAGGGTAGATATAATAAATTGAGGATAACTTGATGTGGCTTGAATTCACAAAAGCTTTACTGCCAGCAATAAACAATTGTATAGACAAAAGGTAAGACTGAATTGATAATGCGACTGAACAAGCTCCTCCCAGACTCCAACTGTGGGATCTCCTCAACCCAGGGTGCATGCCCTCACTCCTGATTGGTTTAGTTTCCCACCTTGACAATCCATAGGGTCTGGCCTGATCACATGGCCCTCAGGCAATGCCCACTTAAGGGCTATGCTACAACAGTAGATAAGGGTGTAGCATAAACAGGGCCTAGTTTTAAGGCTGATAAAATTGGATATCCTAAATTAAAGAATTGGGCATATTAAAAATCAAACACAGTCAAACGTCAGGCAGGCCAGTTGTACAATACACAAACCTGTCTGGGCCTGATTCATCAGTCTCTCCTGCACACTACTGGTACTTAGCAAGAGATCGTTTCACCCCATTGAAATGCACCAGTCTATTGTTAGAAGCCCAGATCGGGCCAGACTTTCTATCACCAAGAGTTCCTGCAGTTGGCATGATCTGATAACAGGTTACATGTAAGCAGCAGCATGGAGATGGACACCTGAGGGCGGACCCTCGTGTCCTGTCTGTCAGGCATCAAGAAACCCACTGGGTATTGGAACCCCCCTCCTGGGACCTCATTGGCCGGAAGCCAGAGAAGTTTCTGGAAAGGCGAGCAGGCAGGGGATAAAGGAACACATTTTTTCAGACACCAGGGGTGAAGACTCGATGAAGGAGGTGACCCTTGACCATTCGGAAGGCCGACCAGAGAAGGAAGGAAGGAAGAAGCTGCCATCGAGACTCACCTTTGTGATGACTGACCAGAGGGACTCAGAGAATCGAGCCTGCAGTTTTAACCGAACCATCTTTGCAGGTAGTATATCTGATTTTGGGGTATCCTCTTGTTTTATATGGGTAATTTAAGGGTTAGTGTTGAGCCTTTACTTGTGTTTGTCCTTTGCCCATCTTGCAAGTAAGGGCACCGGGGTAAAACATTGGAATAAGTAAACTAGTCGAAAGCATCAGAGATTTTAAAATTATAACAAGGGGGATGTAGCACATTTAGATTTGCAGAAGGTTTTTTGTTTAATAAGATCCCACACAAGATGCTTTTATGCAAGGTTAGGATTCACGGGTTGGTGCGGGGGACACTACATGAACATGGATTAAGGATTGGTGAATGGACAGAAAAGGAAGAGTAAGGAAAACTGGGTGGGTCTTTATCAGAATGGCAAGATATAACAAACTGGCTCTTATAAGGGTTAGCACTGGAGTCAATAACAAGAATGAGGGGACTGTGTGTAATGTATTCATATTTGACGATGTTATAAAGCTAAGTGGGAAAGTAAGCTGTAAGGTGGAAACAAGGATTGTACATAGTGCTATAGACAGTTTAAATGATAGGGTAAAAGGTGACAAAATGAGTACTGTTGCGAATTTGTATAGAGTAATTGTAGATTGGTGTTTGGAAAATTGTAAAATTCTAGGGAGAAAGCATTGCATGGGCCCTTTAAAAGATGGTGTTTTTACTGTGCTTTAGATTAAAAAGTGCAAGTACACAGAGAGCACAAACTGAAACATTTGTATCAAACAGCCAAGCAGCAGTTTTTACCAAGTCTACAGGCTTTTTGAGTTTTTTGAATTTAGCCAATCAATTTGAATCAGGCACAAAGAACCGATTAAATTTAGATCTGGTGGTTTTGACAACCTAGGACCAATCCCATTGTGGGAAATATTGATAAGTCATCACGGGTATAAAAGAGGGGAGAGGTGCTGTGGAACAAAGAGAGAGAGCAACTGGCTCCTGCAAAGATAACAGCTCACAGTTCTGAGAGAGAAGTGCTGGCTCTCCTAGCTTCATCTATGTCTCAGAGAAAGTACCATTTAGATAGCAAAAGTCCCAAAGAATAAAGATGTTTCAGTCAGAAGAATCAACAGAGAAGACCCAAAATAATCCAGAAGTAACATAACCTGGTTGTAATTTGGAGAGTGATTAAATTCTATTTTTGTTAATGAGCGGGTATTGTATTTATTGGAACAACGTACCATTGGAATCTTGTTCTATTCAGGAATAGTTAAAAGTTAGAAGGGATTTATTTGGTTTGGTAATAGTTTAGTTAATTTGCTCACTGTTAGTTAGATAAATAAATTGTTATGCGTTGATTTTAGAGAGAGTGTCAGGGATCTATTTTGTATTTAACCACTAGAAGTTGCTGAAGAGCAGGTCACACCATTTCACGCATTTTTTACTGATTATAAGGTGAGGGACTCATCTTTGGGAGTTTTGGTGTTGGTTCTCAGAGGGGGGAATCAACTTCCGCTTTATAACAGCACTATGTGGTGAGGTGTAAAGTACTTTGATAGGAAGGATGCTAATCCAGAACACTTTTTTTGAAATGTGGGAGACAAATAAATACTGAGGAGGTTTGAGTATGTTTGTACGCAAATTACATAAAGTTAACATGGATGTAATTAGAAAGGCAAATCGTAGGTTAGATAAAAGCAAATTACTGCGGATGATGGAGTCTGAAACCAAAAGAGAAAATGCTGGAAAATCTCAGCGGGCCTGGCAGCATTTGTAAGGGGAGGAAACAGCTGACATTTTGAGTCCAGATTACCCTTTGTCAAATCTATACGGTATAGAGAGTTGGGGACTTTTATTCCCCCACTGTTCCCCCTATTTTATTCTCCCTTTACTTACCTTTTCTTCCCCTTTGTTTTCCTTCCCCCCCCTTTTCTCAATTTTACCTCTCTCCCACCCATCCCCCTCTCCCCCCACATCTTCATCTGTCACAGTTTACCCTCTGATTTCAGCTTCTCTGCCATTTGGCCTTTCCCCTTCTTTTTGTGGCTATTTCTCATCTTTCATTCCCTCACCCCGCAGTATAAATATCTCCCACTTTCCACATGCAACTTTCCACTGTGACAAAGGGTCATCTGGACTCAAAACGTAAGCTCTTTCCTGTCCTTACGGATGCTGCCAGACTTGCTGAAATTTTCCAGCATTTTCCCTTCTGAAATCATTTATTCGCCTTTCTGCAATGGGTTTGGAATATAGTAGCAAGGAAGGTTGGATTTATCCGGGAATCTTGTGATTTGACCTGCCATGGGAGATTCGGCAGCCCAGCCAATAATCCATTGGGAATGATTATCCCAGTCCGCTGCGCTGACATCAGCGAGGGCCATTTTACAGGCTTCCCGCTGAGTGCCTGGGCTTCCGCATATCTCCATGGCAAAAGTTTCTGACATAATCGTCTCTGCACTGGAAATCAGCGTGGAGCTGATTGCAATGTGGAAATGAGTATTTCCATATCATTAGCAGACCCAGGACTGAACTCTCTGGGCCCGTTAGCCTCTCCCCATCCAACAGGAGTGTTACACTCCAGCGGGGTTCACAATGGGGAGCTGGCAGCCCAACCACACTGGAGTGGAGAGAAGCCATTGAGGTGCCCTCAAGAAGCTGGGGATAAGGAGGACATCCTCTGGCAGTGGTAGCCTGGCTCCCTGGCACTGCCCAAGGGACATACTGGCAATGGCCAAGAGGCACCTTGGCACTGCCCACCGGGGATGGGGCATAGGGAGTGGGGCCTAATGGGGTTGGGGCCTATTGAGGGGGGGGGGGTCTGATTGGTGGGGGTGGGTGGTCCCATTGCCACTCTGCCAGAGGACGCAGGCAGAAGGAGGGAAGAGGAGATTGGGCTGGCCATCTGGATGGGTGGGGGATTGGGGTTGTCGGGGAGGGGGTTCTGGGCTTGAGGGGCTACAGGGCTGCCTGTCGGGGAGGGGGTGGTGGTCAGTACTGTCAGGGGGTTTCAGGAGATCAGGTCTGGCTAGGTGGAGGGTCAGAGAGATTGGGGCTTGCTAGGAAGGGTTGGGGGGAGGGGTTGACCTGGACAAGTCCAGGAGATCAGCGACCAATGGGTCGGGTGGGGGGGTTAGAGAGGCAGCAATGGCGGGGGTGGGGGTCACAGGCTGGCCAGCAATTGGGAAGCCGGCAATGCGGGGTCTCTGCGCATGCACCGATCTTGGTGCTGACAGATTAGCGCATGCGTAGTGGCACACTCAGCTCTATTATGCCAGCTTCTTGGGTGGGAAGAGGCTAGTCCCATTAGTGCACTCTGTATTTTCTGGATGCGCTCACCCCGAAACTGGAAAATCCCACCCAATGTCAACGGACCTTCCCATGATCCACCCCCCAAATTGTTACGATTCCCGTGGCAGGCAGAATGAGAAAATTCGCCCCAAAGTTTTGAAAAAAAATGTCATTAAGAAAAATGTTCCATGTGATTTATTGTTATTAACATAAATTTACTTCTGGGCAGATAGGGACAACAGCAAATCTTTCTCGGGTTTCTGTTAATATGAACTATTGGATCATTTCCAATTTTCCCTCCCTCTCTGTGAGGCTGTATTTCACCTCTATGCAATATCTCCCCCTGCTGGCTTGAGTAACATTGACCGTCCATCGTGGAAGGATAGAATCACAGAATCCCTACAGCACAGAAGGAGGCCATTCAATCCATTAGGCCTGTACCGACAACAATCCCACCCAGGCGCGATCCCCGCAGCACCACCCTGCTAATTCCCATGACATTAAGTGGCAATTTTAGCCGATGGAGACCATTCGGTCCATCGGGTCTGCACCGATTCTCTGAAAGTGTGTATTACCCAGGTCCACCTCCCGCCCTATCCCTGTAACCCCAGCATTTATCCTGCTAATTCCCTTAACCTACACATCTTGGGACACTAAGGGACAATTTGCCATGGCTAATCTCCCTAACCTACGCATCCTGGAACACTTAAGGGCAATTTAGCATGACCAGTCCACCTAACCTACGCATCTTTAGACTGCGGGAGGAAATCGGAGACCCAGAGGAAACCCACGCAAGAATGGGGAGAATGTGCGAACTCCACACAGTCATCCAAGGTTGGAATTGAACCGGAGTCCTGGTGCTGTGAGGCAGCAATGCCAACCACCGTGCCGCCAAAATGAACCCATTTGTTTTGACCGCATTTGTGATGGTGTTTCAAATAAGAACATAACATAAGAACATAAGAAATAGGAGCAGGAGTAGGCCATCTAGCCCTTCGAGCCTGCCCCGCCATTCAATAAGATTATGGCTGATCTGTCGTGGCTCAGTTCCACATTCCGCCCTCTGTCCATAACCCTTACTCCCCTCGCTTATCAAAAACCCATCAACCCGCATCTTAAAAATATTTAGCGAGGCAGCCTCCACCACCTCAACGGGCAGAGAATTCCAGAGATTCACCACCCAATAACCAGAATAATTCACTCTCCTGGTTAAAGGTTGATTACAGCCCACTGAGCACCCATGCAGACATGGAGAGAGTGTGCAAACTCCATGCAGTCACTCAAGGTCGGAATTGAACTCAGGTCCTTGGCACTGTGAGGCAGCAATGCAAACCTCTGTGCCACCGCGCCATCCAATCAAAGCGGAGGATGTGGGCACTGATCCCACTACCTTTCACATACCAAGCGAGAGCTAATTCAGCTTAGAACGTTCAGTCCCACCCAGCCCAAGCATAGAGCTCTCCGACGTATAGTGTCACAATTCTCACTCAGGTTTCAGAAAGGCTCTGCCGTTCTGTGACACCAGGGGGAAACCATGCACCACATGTTTCCGAGGCAACTTTGGTGATTTCCTGCAGAGCCTGAAAGTTTGTATAGCTAAAAGAAAACCTTTTGGCAGGCTATCAGTTTGGTCATACAAACATTGTGTAAGCTCGGTGTTTAAAGTGGTTTTCCAGGATTTAACATCAAATATTACGGTTTCAATAAGTACTGACGGTAACAAAGCATGACAGAATGTGTTGACATTTGCAGCTTTAGCTGTTTAATGCTTTGTTATTCTGAGGATTATTAGTTTTGATGGATCCATTCAGAAAGCCTTAGGCAGCCTTATGCTAAATCTGGAAGATTTTGAGCCAATGCATTCAAATCTCGGGTATCCAAGTAGAGATAAGCTGTTAAGAAAATATCTCCATGTTTATAGCTCCCTCTTAAGGACATAACTCTAAATATACTCAAAATCAACACTTCCTGATCACTTTTCCTTCCTCCTAATCCTCAGCCAATACTTGGGTTAGAATTCTCTGACCTTGCCCGGGGCTGGGATTATCTGGTTCCGCTGCTGTAAAAGAGTTTTGGTTAGGTTTACTTATTGGTGTCACAAGTAGGCTTATGTTAACGCTGCAATGAAGGCACTGTGAAAATCCCCTAGTCGCCACACTCTGGCACCTGTTTGGATACACTGAGGGAGAATTTAGCATGGCCAATGCACCTAATCAGCACATCTTTCGGACTATGGGAGGAAACTGGAGCACCCGGAGGAAACCCATGCAGACACAGGGAGACTATGCACAGACAGTGACCCAAGCCTAGAATCGAACCCGGGTCTCTGGCGCTGCGGGGCAGCAGTGCTAACCGCTGTGCCACTCTAAGCGCCAAAGTCACCATTCTCACTGGCAATGGTGGCAGACAAACGACATTGGAGAATTCAAGCAATTGTCTTTGTAAGGTTTAGGATTTTGAGGAATAAACCCTTTTACTTAATGAAATCACAAATAACATTATATTACGTTGTTAGCATATCTTAACCCAAACTAAAACTACTAAAATCAACAGACCACATCCCATCATAATATCAGAGTTTAAAGATTTACTTTGACGCAGATCAATTAAAACAATGCATTTGTTTTTAAAAAAGGGGTGTTACCTTAAGTTCAGACTTATTCCCTCAAAATTGATTTTAAAAATAATCTAAAAGCAAAATAAGGCGGACTTTTGAATCTGAATCAAAAACAGAAAATACTTGAAAATCATAGAATCAGAGAATCCCTACATGCAAAAGGAGGCCATTCAGCCCATCGAGTCTGCAACAACCACAATCCCACCCAGCCCCTATCCCCATAACCCTTACCTATTAACCCTACGAACCTCCTGACACTAAGGGGCAATCTGTGGAGAGAGAATAGGGCCAATGGCCGGAACTCTACCACCTCGACCATGCTGATTCCGGGTCAGATGAGGGTCCGACAGCAGAGCTATCCATTGACTTCGGGCGGGAATTTCTGGTCTCGCCCAAGCCAGACCGTAAAATCCCGCCCAATGTTTCGAATCTGGATCCAGACTTGAAACGTTGGCTCTATTCTCTCTCCACAGATGCTGTCAGACCTGCTGAGATCATCCAGCATTTTCTGTTTTTGGTTAAAAAAAAGCTAATTGTCTTGCGGCCATTAAGACAATTTACAGTTGCTTCAACTCAAGTCTTAAAGGAACTCTGTCAAAAATCAATTTTGTTTCTTCACAGCCTATCGCTTTCCTGTCCTCCAAATACCTTGATGGTTAATTGTCTAACATAAATTCAAACCGATCCTTTTTTTAAAGTTGTTAAGGAATAAATTCCAGATATATTACAAGATTCTAAAAATGAGAAGATTTTCAGTATGATGCAGTATTTTGCAGTATGTGCAGAATCAAAGCAATGTCCCACTCAATCATTTCAAAAAAGTCTCCCTGTATGCTGAAAGATTTGATTTGATTTATTATTGTCACATGTATTAACATGCAATGAAAAGTACTGTTTCTTGCGCGCTATACAAAGCATACCGTTCATAGAGAAGGAAATGAGAGAGCGTAGAGTGTAGTGTTGCAGTCAAAGCTAGGATGTGGAGAAAGATCAACTTAATGCGAGGTAGGTCCATTCAAAAGTCTGATGACAGCAGGGAAGAAGCTGATCTTGAGTCGATTGGTACGTGACCTCAGACTTTTGTATCTTTTTCCCGATGGGAGAAGGTGGAAGGGAGAATGTCCGGGGTGCTTGGGGTCCTGAATTACGCTAGCTTCTTTTCCGAGGCAGCCGGAAGTGTGGACGGAGTTAATACATGGGAGGCTGGTTTGCGTGATGGATTGGACTTTGTTCACAACGCTTTGTAGTTCCTTCCAGTCTTGGTCAGAGCAGGAGTCATACTAAGCTGTGATATGAAACAGTTAATCCCTAAAACTGAAGGACACGAAACAGTTAACCCTGGCACACAGGGGGAATGAACTGACCCCTGGCTGATTCAGAAACCAGACAATGATGCAACTTAACTGCAGTCACAGACAGCCAGCAATTCCTGTTTTGAGAATGATGTACACCTGAATAAGCTAAATGCCTGTCACTGTGGGAGGAAAATCACACTGAACTTGTGTTATGTGAACAGCAGGAGAATCGTCCATGCCCTTTTCAGTTCTGCGTGGCTCAGGATACTAAAAAGACCACGGATAAAGCAGGGAGGAGAGTTGGACAATCCAGCAGAATGTTAGTGGACTGCATCCCTGAGGTCAGTGACAGCTTGACTTAAATACAATGATAAAAGGACAACATCAAAGTGTAGATACTACAGCCAGGAGAAGAAGGATGGGGACAGGTCATCTCCAGATCCAGGTTTACAATCAACAACAGTAACAATCAGCTGTGTGGGTGACTGTAAACTTCAGTCAAGACCATAATGTTGTGAAGTTAAGTTTGTCAAGTGTGGTTCCTTTGAAAGCTGGTTTTGTCTTCAGTGCATGAATGTTTAAAACACAGGATATGTTACATTTGTAACAAAGACCAAGCATCGGGGTTGCCGGCTTCTGAATTTGGACAGCCTATCAGTTTAAAGAAGACATTCAGCTATCAGGAACTTATCATATTTGAACTTGGCTGTTGTTGATGCCATCTGACCACTCCTGGTGCAGGAAAATTATTAGATCATCAGGGTTATAAAGAGGAACTTAACTGCCTGCTTTGAGTTCAGTCCAGTTCAGTTCAGCTGAAGAGCTGCCACCTCTAAACACCTAGAGGGGGCAAGAGTGACTCCTGCAAACTTAGAATATCGCGTAAGAAAACTCCCCAAATTTCTAATGAAGGATACCAAAATCAGAAACAGTGTACAGATAGCAGAAGTGATGGAAGAACTCCAAAGGTTTGCCAAAGCTAAGACACCCAGTTGTATATTTTTTTGAGAGTGACTAAAATTCTGTTGTTAGTTTTTCTGGGGGCAATGAATGGACTTTGTACTTATTTGACCAACATTCCAGAAGTATCTTACTTTAATCCATATGCTACTTGTTTAGTTAAAATTCCCAGTTGATTAAATCAATAACATTAATTTTCCCTTAAAGTTAGTGTCTAGTATTTCTGTTAATAAACCTCCAAATGTTAATGAAGGACAGTTAACGCCTTCCCAAACAACTTTAGCAGATCACGAAGAGAGGTAGTCCTCTTTAGGGAATTTGGTCTGGCTTCTCAAAAAGAGATCAACCTCTGCTTCGTAAGAACATTAGAAGTGGGAACATGAGTAGGTCGTTGGCCCCTTGAGCCTGCTCCACCATTCAATAGGCTCATGGCTAATCCGACATTCCTCCCGTCCACATTCTGTCCCTTTCCCGCAGCCCTTGATTCCCTTACTGACCAAAAATCTACCTATCTCTTAACTATACACATGGGGCAGGGCTGCTCACGCCAATGGAATTCTTCCGTCTCACTGCAGTGATCGGAGATCTGGCTGAGTGCCAAATTCTCCATCCTCTCTGGCAGGGGCAAAGGGGTGTAAACTGAAGGGGAATTCCGGCCAAGGATCCTGCCCCCACTCCTCTCTGTGGTGAGGAGTTCCAAAGATTCACAACACTCTGAAAGAGGAAATTCCTCATCACTTCAATCTTAAATTGGCACCCCTGGTATTCTGAGACTATGCCCTCTTGTCCTACACTCTCAGCATTTACCCTGTAAAACCCCTTAAGAATCCACTACATTTCAACAAGGTCACCTCTTATTCTTCTAAATTCCAATGATTAGAGTCCCAACCTGTTTAATCTTTCCTCATAATCATAATCAGAAAGGGGTTTGTCCTGTGGAAGTTTCAGTCAAAGGGGTTTATACCATGTGTTGGGTCCATTCATTCATCTCTCTTTTATTGAACAGAACTTAAAAATATTAACATTACAGAAGCAGAAAAGAAAAAGAAAAGCAGCCTTGGGGACTGGCTCTTACTGCTAGCCCCTGTACTCAACACAATGAACTGAGCTTGAAACAAACTGAAAGCGCACACTAAAACACAACTATATTTTGACCATTATCTCATCATTGGAAATGTTTTCCTCAGACCTTCTCCATCTTCAAAAAACAATCCTTGCTGCTGTTGTTATACTGTTGTTTGCCTGCACTGTGTATCCTTCAGGAATGCAGTCAATTTCTATCCAACCTTTAGCCTTCTGATTCTACATGTAGTCAAGTCAGCAGTCACTTTTTTAAGCTTAGCAGAGTCAGTTGCATAGGCAGAAATGTTTTAAAATAATATTTCTGAAGCAAACAGGGCTAAGCATACATGTGATCTCTCACCATACTTTTGTAGGTTCAGTAAATGAACGAATTCAAGGTTGAACCAAATCCTTGCTGCTTGTACTTTGTTTCTGTAATTCCGGTGTTCAACAACCACTAAAAGGAAGGAGGGAACGTGACCCCTTGCAAAGCTTCAACGATCAAACTACCTCATCAACAGATTGCTGTCATAGTTCAGCAGCATACCTGCACTTACTATGAAATCGATGGATCATGCCTGCATGATGATAGATTCTTCAACTGACACCACTAAACATTTTGCCCATGAACAGCACAATGCTATGTCATTTATGTGCATCTAATCCAGAAGAGTTTCAGGTCACTTGG
This sequence comes from Carcharhinus amblyrhynchos, assembly GCF_965287045.1. NCBI lineage: Eukaryota > Metazoa > Chordata > Chondrichthyes > Carcharhiniformes > Carcharhinidae > Carcharhinus > Carcharhinus amblyrhynchos. The sequence continues at coordinate 10,796,672 of NC_137328.1, forward strand.
GACCCCCAGGATGTTGATGGTGGAAAATATGATGATAGTAATACCAATGAATGTCAGAACTAGGTGTTTAACATTCCTGTCAGCATTGGTCATTGCCTATTACTTGTGTTGAACACGTGTTACTTGCCATTTATTTGTCCAATCATGGATCTTGTCCAAGTCTTTGTTGCATGCTGACATGGACTGCTTCACTTTTTTGAGAAATTGCAAATGGAACTCATGATGTTGGCTACAGTTCACTCAGGAAGTTTGAGTTGCTGTGACAAAAGCAAATTTTATATGCCTGTTGGAATCTGGAGTGATGAGTAGTGATGGCAAGGTCTCCAAAGTTCTTTCCATCGCATAGCTGACCAGGAATCTCCTGCTCTTACCATCTGCCATTGATGTGTGTTGGAAGAACTTGCAGGCAGATGCTCAATCTGTTTGGCCACATTATAAATGAACCTTCCCGAGCTATGAAATCCTGGGATTTAAACCAGAAGCTTCTGGTTCAGAGGTATAATGGCTTTAATCAGGCAATGGATGTGGGCCTGTTAGAATATGAACTTCCTGATTAAGGGCCAAATTGATGGGCCAATCAGTGAGCCTCTTATTTTGTACTAAACCAGGTGTGTCAGTTCCTCTGGGACTCTGAGTGTAGACTGCTGACTGAAAACACTCTGTATGCTGTTGTCTGACTTATAAATAAAGGGATTTTGGTAAAGGGACTTCTGCCCTGAGGACTTATTACAAGAGGCCCAGATGCCATTCACTGTGCCAAAAAGACTTTCAAATGGAGCTGGAGACTAAGTAAAGATCAGCTTCTGATGCAAAGAAGGTTGTTAATAAAGGAGTTCAGGCATTGCACTATAAGACACTCCTACAGCAATGTCCTTTGCACTGTGATAAGTAGCCTTCAAGAATCACCAACCATCTTCTTTTGTACCAATCACGAGTCCAGCCACCATTGCGTTCTGCTCCTGATTGTCATAAAGTTCAGGTTTTGTTTTAGAATTCTTCAGTTCCGCCCTCAGTCAAAGGCTGCATCAATGTCAAAGGCAGTCACTCTCACCTCACCTTTGGATTGCAGCTCTGTTGTACCTGTTTTGAATAAGGCTGTGACGAGTTCTGAAGCCATGTAGGCCTGGCAGGCACAAACTGAGCATCAGTGACTTGGTGATTAGTGTTTAAGTGCTGCTGGATGGCACAAATGAGGGAAACAATATGCTCGGCAATTACAGGCAATCCAGCCTTTTGTTGAATTTGGCTAACGTTTAGAGACATTAGTCTGGAACAAAGTTAATTGGCATTAGGAAAGGTATGGGTTAATGAATGAATGTCAATGCAGAGTTATCACGATTGACAAATTTGATTTAATTCTATGTTGAAGTGATGGAGAGGATCGATAAGCAGAGTTGATGTTGTATATATGGGACTTCCAAAATTGCTTGCACCAGAATGACGTACAATATGCATGCAGACCAGAACTGTGCCCATAGTCAGAGCACAACAATGCACAGTGTACAGCAGGGGAGGCACTGGCATTGTGGTGTTATTGCTGGGCAAGTAGTCCAAAGACCCAGAGCTCTGGGGACCAACGTTCAAATCCCACCATGGCAGGTGTTGAAATTTGAATTCAACAATTAAAAACCACTAGACCCACTCTAGACCCACAGCAATGCGTTTGAACCTTAACTACCCTCTGAAGTGGGACTAGCTAACCACTCATTTCAAGGGCAGTTAGGGATAGGAGATAAATGCTGACCCAGCCCGTGATGCCCAAATCCCATGATCGAATTAGTAAAAAAAAATATTGAGTACATAGACCAGCATGGTAGTCAGACCATAACTGTGCTCAGAAGAATCTCAAAGACCACAGGGAACATGCTTCTTTTCAGTTTTTGCTGTTTTTACTCCAGTGTGCAAATATAAAGAAGCTTCCCAATTCCTAATATAGAAGCTGCTGAGAGTATATTTCCACTCAGCTCATTCTATTCATTATCCTCATTGGACTTCTTCCCTGCATGAGATCAGGCACCAGGGTGGCACAGTGGTTAGCACTGCTGCCTCACACAGTAAGAAGTCTCTCAATACCAGGTTAAAGTCCAACCACTTCATTTGATAGTAAACTCACAAGCTTTCGGGGTTTGCCCCTTCATCAGCTTGTGAGTTTACTATCAAATAAATTGGTTGGACTTAAACCTGGTGTTGTGAGACTTCTTACTGCGTTTACCCCAGTCCAACGCCGGCATCTCCACATCATGGTCTCACACAACGCCAGGGACACGGGTCCGATTCCTGACTTGGATTCACTACCTGTGAGGAGTCTGCATGTTCTCTCCGTGTCTGTGTGGGTTTTCTCCGGCTGCTCCGGTTTCCTCCCACAGTCCGAAAGACGTGCCGGTTAGGTGCATTGCCCATGCAAAATTCTCCCTCGGTGTACCCAAACAAGTATCTAGGGAATTTTCACAGTAACTTCATTGCAGTGTTAACATAAGCCTATTTGTGACAATAATAAATAAACTTAACCTCCTTTTCTTTGTGGGCTTCTGGTGTACTTTTTATTGATTTACAATCCAAACAAATTTTAAATCAACCCCCCTGCAATAATCTGAGGCAGTCATGGTCAAAAAGTAAATATTGATCATTTTGATACATTTTGTTTTTGCTTTGCTGCCACATTTTAGAAGAAATTCTGATTCCTTTTGGTGCAATTTTCCGTTCTTTCAGTTTTGTTAAGGAAACACCATGCAACTCTATGTGTAATTAGCATTTGAAAGTAAAATTAGATCAATATTTCGCAAGATTAAGATGGCTAGCAATTTCTGTATTGCAATAGCAGACCTTCTTTTTCTCAAAACCCACAGCAGCGTCAACATATTTGCTGATTTCAGATAAGCGACGGCAATGCACGGCTTAGGATCCCGAAAGATGTGCCAGTTACATGACGTTAACTCAGCATTACTGTCTGACAGCCATTAATGTCCTCAGGATGAAGACTGTGGCAATCCAGCTGAATTTAGGCTTAAATAAGTTTTATACACATATTGGCTATTAGCACAAAAGAAAAACAGAAAACTCTTGAGTGGGTCAGGCGAGAAAGACGGAGTTAAGGGGCGGAATTCTCCTATGTCACCACTGGTGGGGTCAATGATGGCTGAGGTGGGGGAATATCACGGGAGGTCCCAAAATTGGTTTCACGCCGGCTTGTAATTATAACGGGATCTTGCAATTCTGCCCATCGTGCCAGATTGAGACCCTCACTAGAGAGTAGCTTGAAACCATGCTGTACCCCACTAATGGGGTGTAGGTGAAGGCCCAGTCAGAATTTTGTCCCCTTGCCCAATTCTCTGTGATGCCAGCAAAATGTTTGTCAGTCGAGAACACGTCTAGGTCAAGGTGGGGGTGAAAAAGTTGTAACTTCCCTGAAGAAAGTCTGGGGCTGCCTTTGAAGTTCCATATCGGGTGGCACTGTGGCACAGTGGTGAGCACTGCTGCTTCACAGTGCCAAGGATAGCTATTACAGAGGCAAAAATACAGGATGACAAAGACTGGGAACTGAATATTTTGGTTTGATTTATTATTGTCACACGTATTAGTATACAGTGAAAAGCATTGTTTCTTGCGCACGATACAGACAAAGCAGACTGTAAATATAGACTGTAACACTACATTCGATACCCTCTCCTCCCCTTCATAGAGAATGAAAGGAGAGGTTATCCAATATAGAGTTGGAGTCATAGCTTGAGTATAAAGAGACATTGACTTAATGTAAAGTAGATCCATTCAAAAGTCTGATGGCAATAGGGAAGAAGCTGCTCTTGAGTTGGTTGGTACATGACCTCAGACTTTTGTATCTTTTTTCCAACTGAAGAAGGTGAAAGAGAGAATGTCCAGTGTGCGTGGGGCCCTCGGTTATGCTGGCTGCTTTTCCAAGGCAGTGGGAAATGTAGACAGAGTCATAGAATCATAGAACCCTACAGCGCAGAAACAGGCCATTCAGTCCATCAGGTCTGCACCGAACACAATCCCACCCAAGCCCTACTTCCATATCCCTACATATTATACCCACTAATCCCTCTATCCTATGCATTCCTGGACATTAAGGGACAATTTCTTAGCATGGCCAATCAACCTAACCCTGCACATCTTTGGACTGTGGGAGGAAACCGGAGTACCCAGAGGAAACCCATACAACACGAGGAGAATGTGCAAACTCCACACAGTGACTCGAGCCAGAAATCGACCCTGGAGCTGTGAAGCAACAGTGCTAACCACTGTGCTACCATGCCACCCAACTGAGTCAATGGTTGGGATACTGGTTTGCACAATGGACTGGCTATGTTCACTTTGTAGTTCTTTGCAGTCTTGGTCAGGGCAGGAGCCATATCAAGCTGTGATACATCCAGAAAGGATGATTTCACTGCTGCATCTGTTAAAGTTATTGAGAGTCATAGTGGACTTGCCAGATTTCCTTGGCATTCTGAGAAAGTAGAGGTGTTGGTGGGCTTTCTTAACTATAAAACATTGGAAGGGTTTGTGACATTTAGGAAAGAGAGGAAGTTAAGAACAATTTGAGGGAGAGAAGAGGGTTCCCAAGTCAGGTATTTTAAACTTAAATAAGGGCAATTATGAGGTGTGATAATATGAATAGGGCCTATTTTTAAGGCTGATAAGATTGGATATCCTAAATTAAAGAATTGGGTATATTAAAATCAAACAGTCAAAGCTCGGGCAGGGCAATTGTACAAATACACAAACATGTCTGGGCCTGACCCATCAATCACCCATCAAAGGTCATTGCACTCTACTGATACGTAGCAGGAGATCATTGCACCCCATTGAAATGCACCAGTCTATTGTTAGAAGCCCAGATCAGGCTGGACTTTCTGTCACTGAGAGCTTCTGCAGTTGGCTTATCTGATAACAGGTTACACGTAAGCAACAGCGTGGAAATGGACACCTGGGGGTGGACCCTGGTGTCCTGACAGGCAGACATCAAGAAACCCACTGGGTATTGGAATCCCCTCCTTGCTCATCGACTGGAAGCAAGTTTCTGGAAAGACAAGCAGGCAGAGGGATAAAGGGACACATCTCAGACACACCAGGAGCGAAGACTCAACGAGGGAGGTGACCTTGACCATCCGGAAGACTGACCAGAGAAAGAAGGAAGGAAGAAGCTGCCACAGAGATTTACCTTCGTGACGACGGACCAGAGGAACTTAGAGAATCGAGGCTGCAGTTCAACCAAACCATCTTTGCGGGTAGTATACTTGAATTCGGGGTATCCTCTTGTTTTATGTGGGTAACTTAGTTAATAGTGTTATTATTAATAAACCTGTTGAATCTTTACTTCTGTTTGTCCTTTGTCCATCTTGCAAATAGGGGCACCTATAAGCAAACTGGTTGAAAGTATCTGAGAATTAACAGATACATTTGGCACCCCAGATGGTCCTTCGATAAGAAGTGATACGTTTCTCCGAAGTCAAACCTTCAATTCTAGGCTCAATGTGATAAAGCCTACCAAAAGGCACAGTGTGCTGTCAGTGAGAGAGAGAGAGGCTATGCTGCAACAAGTAGAGGAAGTTAAATGTAAATGCAGTGATCTGCAGGCTGCAGCGAAAGTTTTGCACCAAGCAGGAAAAGCAAATACAGCCCATGCAACAGACCACTCCAAAAGCCTGCGCGAGATTGAAGATTTAATATTACAACTAGTCATTAAAAGGGGTGTAATGTATGCATACACCACTGAAACGGGGGATAGTGAGCCAGGGATAGAGTGGGGGGGATTTAGAAGAGGATACCTTCCCTTATGCAACAGCGAGTGTCACTGCCGACTGGAACACCCCACCCCCCCTTTCTTCCCAGTAATGGAACCAAAGGCACCAATTAATCCAGCCCCCATCTCGGAAAACTCACAATGGCGGACGGTGAGATTTGAATTGAATAAAATCTGGAATTAAACAGCTAATGATAACTGTCAGAGAAACCCATTTGGTTCACTGATGTCCTTTAGGGGAGGAAATCCGCCGCCCTTAGTTAGCCTGGTCTACATGTGACTCCAGACCCCAATGTGATTGACTCTCAAATGCCCTCTGAAATAAAGGGCAGCTAGGGATGGGTAATAAATACTACTGCAGCCAGCGATGCCCACATAAGGAATTAAAAGAAAGATGAAAACATCTGGCCTGTGGTGTGTAATCCCCTGCTGCGAGTTTAAGATAACTGCTATTTAAGTTGCTGTAAAATGACTGACATTTCATTCTATATAATTAAAAAACAGTCAAAACAAGAAACAATTTAATGAAGTGGCTTGCGCTGATGTTTGGAATAATTATATGATACAGTTCAAGCTGATGACATGGTAGGAAACCTACGAAGTGAGAAAAGGCAATTTTACTCCACATGTCTGTCATTCATATTGGAATCAATTTTAATCCTATCGGGTGACTCAAAACTTTCCATAGCCAGGAATACATGTAGTTGGCTCATTGGAATGCATATAAGACATAGGGAATCATAGAAACCCTACAGTGCAGAAGGAGGCCATTTGGCCCATCAAGTCTGCACCAACTCTCCAACAGAGCCTCCCACCCAAGCCACATCCCCAAAATGCCACACATTTATCCCGCTAAATCCCCCTAACCAGCTCATCTTTCGACCGTGGGAGGAAACCGGGGCACCCGGAGAAAACCCACGCGGGCACGGGGAGAACGTGCAAACTCCACAGAGTCACGCAAGCTCGAACCCAGGTCCCTGGCGCTATGAGGCAGCCGTGCTAACCGCTGTGCCACCCTAACCAAAAATAAAGTAACACCATTTTTTGTTTTAGATGGCTATGGAAAAACAAAGTTATCAAAATGAAGTATCAAATTGAAAAATAATTTTATTCTGTTTTGTTGATAGAATTCAATATCTATGATATCCAGTTGATAAAATGTCTCTAGATTTCGGCCACTTAATTCAATGATCCTGACCGGTCAATATTGGTTTAAAGTTTATTCATTAGTGAAACAAATAGGCTTACATTAATAATGCAATGAAGTTAGTGTGGAAATTGCCTAGTCGCCTGTTTGGGTACACTGAGGGAGAATTTAGCACGGCCAATGCACCTAACCAGCACGTTTTTTGAAATGTGGGTGAAAACTGGAGTACCCAAGGAAACCTACACAGGCACAGGGAGCACTTGCAGACTCCAAACAGACAGTCACCCGAGGCTGGGAATCAAATCTGGGTCCCTGGCGCTGTGAGGCAGCAGTGCTAACCACAGTGCCACTGGCGAAATGGAGAATTTAGCATGGCCAACGCACCCCTTTTGGACTGTGGGAGGAAACCAGAGTACCCGGCTGAGTGCTAACCAGTGTGCCACTGGTGAAATAGTTCAGGGAATCAATTTTTAAAATCACTCCCCCCCCCCCCCATATAAATAGACTTTACACACAATACTTGCAAAGGTATGCTCTAACTTAATGCAGCCGTGGCAATCACATAAAGTGCAACCCTGATCAATTTGGTTCAGTTTGGTTGAGAGTGGAGGTTTCAAGTAATATTTACATTACATGAAACGCAAAAGGGCAATACTGCAGATGTTGGAGATTTAAAAGAAATGCAGGAAATTGCTGGGGAGGGGAGAAATCATGCTGCAAATCTCCAGCAGGCCATGCACAGTCTGTGAATATCCAGATAGTCAGTACTGGTTAGAGTGTGACACCAGGAGAGTCAGTGGTGGTTTGACTGTGACACATTTTTTCCCTTTCGCTTCTGGTTTGCGTGAAGGGTGCGGTTGTATGTAGTTCCAACCCTTCTTCACTGAATGACACCCTGCAGAAGTTGATTTACCAGGTTTTTTTTTGAGGACTGATGTTTGCCAGTGATGGGTTGCTGTGGCTGTGAAGAGGTGAGTGAGACTTTAGAGTACAGTAATGTGCCTGAAATGTTGTCTGGGGTTCGATACTTTGTGACAGTGCTTTAATAACTTTGTTACCATTTTTCCCCCTCCCTCTCCCCTTCTGTGAGATTGGGTTCTGTAATCCTGCTAGAACTCTTTATTTTTCAAAATATCAGTAATGAACTTTATCACTGTTATCCCACCCGCTTAAAAAAAAACTCAACCTGTACAAAAGCTGTTTTTAAAAATTGTTTTCCTTCAAACTTGCAGTGGTTGGGTGTTTTGTTTTGCACTTGGATTTAATTGCAGAGAAAAATTTAATGGTTCTCCCTTTACACTATAATTAGTCAGGTCCCTTCAGTGACAATTTGACAGTGAATGTTTGTGTGGGCTTACATACGGCAAAAGTGGTTTCTGTGGACAAGTTCTGATTTAAACCCAGCAAAACTGTAACCTGCTGAAAACTGGAGGGGAAACCCGTCGGTTCATTTTGAGGCAGTGCATTAGGAAAATCCTCCACATGCTTCCTGATTTGGGGGAGGAAAAATGGTGAGATTCCCAGCCCTTCAGAAATGCAAAATGTTTTAGAACAACAACAAGTACGTATACACACACACACCACACACACGCATTGTGAATTTATTGAAACAAAGGGCCATTTCATTTGTGTTTTTGCAAGCTATGGTTGAATGATGGTCGTTGTGCTGGGAGAGGCGTTACTAGGCGGAACGAGAAAGAGAGAGAGAGAGGATAATTTTCTCCTCTATGGCTGGAGTTTGAAGCAACTTCCCACTGATATTGATGGTTGCAGTCAGTGGTTTTACAGGGCCCTGTGTCAGTGAGGAGAGAGTGAATAGTGTTCACTATTTTTAAAACAGTGCTTTCAGTTACTTCTTATTTCAGGTTTTGTTTTAAAGTGCAACTTCTGTATTCGAAGGGAAAGTGCTGCAAGTTTTTATGTTGCACCAGGAACATATAGAATTATTTAGAGTCTTGATATGCAGATGAACTTGCATGCTATCTTAATGAAGGCAGTGTCTACATAAAGCAGTAGATCAAGTAATGTTTACTGTTCTCAAATCAGGTTTTGAGTGTAACGTTAGTTTTTATTCATTAGTTAGATGTGGGCATTACAGGCATGTATTGTCCTCAACAAAAGATGTCCCTCGTTGCCCTTTAGAACATGGTGTGAAGCTGTCCTATTTAAATATGGTGTGGAGATGCTGGCATTGGGGTTGGGATGGGCACAGTTAGAAGTCTGTCAACACCAGGTTAAAGTCCAATGGGTTTATTTGGAATCATGAGTTTTTGGAGTGTTGCTCCTTCATCAGGTGACCTTCCTGATGAAGGAGCAGCGCTTCGAAAGCTCATGATTCCAAATAAACATTTTGGATTTTCACCTTGCTTTGTGAGACTTCTTACTATTTGAATACAACTGAATGGCTCGCTAGGAGAATTCATGAGCCATCTGGATTGTGGTGGGTCTCGAGTTATATGTAGACCAGACCAGGTGAGGAAGATTTATTTACTCCTTGAAAGGATTAATAAACCAGGTGGGGTCTTTGTTAATCCAGCAGGTGGCTTTATATTTCAGATTTATTCCACTAATTAAATTTGAACTCTCCAGCTGCCATAGTGGGATTTGAACTTGTGTCTTGAGATTATTAGTCTAGGCTTCCAGACTTATTGGCAGCCTTCATTCTCAGGAGGTCTGCGCTGTGTTGGTCCACACTGTTAATTGTTGCTTAGTGTGACTCAGGAGCCCCACTCTGTCTTGATGTTTTCTGCTGTAGAGGAAGGCAGCTCAATGAAAACAGAGGAAAGCAGAACCCCATACCATCTCAGTCCGCTGCTTGTCTTCTCCACACAGTCAGCCATCAGTGGTCATGGCCCTTGGTCACTGTCTCAGTTGCTGGTGTCATTGTCCACCATTTTCTTATCACGCTTGTAGGTATTCCGGTCATGAGGTTATGGGTGCCCAGTGGTCAGTTCACCAGACAGAAGATCTTTGGGTAGATAGCTGCCATCCACTGGATGAATGTGGCTGAGGCAGCACGGACTTCATTGGCTTAATAATCCATGTATGCTGATGGAGCTAGCGTGCTCCAGGACCTGTTGCCTTTATCCTGCCAAGGCATGCCGAGGATGTGTCTTCGGACAGCAAAATTAGAAACTGGATTACAAATCAGGAAAGACGACCATTATGCAATTGTACCATGATGAGATACAGAAGAACAGTGATAAATAGGGAGTGAATGGTTGGTCTATCTAGCCCGTCCTAAAAATTGATACCTTTTGTGTACCACAATACCTGTCCTCTCCGATCCATTTTGCACCATGTGCATTGGATGAGGAGGAAAAACCCACAGGTTTAAAAACTCAGGTCAACTTGGGCCAGGAAATTGCTTCCTGACCACCACACCCAGTTCAGAGGAGGTTCACTGGATTGATTCCAGAGATGAATGGTTTGTCGTATGAAGAGAAATTGAACAGTTTAGGCTGGCACTCTCTGGAATTTAGAAGAATGAGGGGAGATCAGATTGAGGTATACAAGATGAACCCAGATCCCTGGCACTGTAAGGCAGCAGTGCTAACCACTGTGCCACCGAGCCGCTCGTAGCAGACAACTGGAGCTGCTTACAGCTTTTCATCACCTCGGTGTCCCTCTTTAAAAGGGAACACATTGCATTCATATTAAAACATCATGAAGGCTGACAGAGATTGACAAGGGAGGAGATAGTGATGGGAAGACTTGCATCGTGAGATAAATAGGAGAAAAAAAGTAATTAGACACAGCACAGCAAAAAAACTGACAGCTATAAAACAAAAAGCATGGAAGACATTTAGTGAGAAACATGTTGGCAGAGAAGGTTCCTTTCTGCTGGAACAGTAATGGACAAGATTAGCTGAGCTGCATAATAACCATGGCAATTAACTTAATTTTCATAGAAAAAATGAATAGGGATCTTGCTTCTGATGGGCCCTTCGGCCTACCACATTTGCGTTGACACAGATGCCTTTCTAATATTTTCTTGCCTCTACATGGTCCCTATCCCTCTCTTTCCTGACTATTCATGTATCTATTGAACGTTGTTATAGAATCTGCATCCACCACCACCTCTGGCAGCACCTTCCAGGCATTCAGCACTCTGTGTGAAAAACTTGTCCCTTACAAATCTATTAAACTTTTCCCCCTCTCACTTTTAACCTATGCCCCTGAGTAATTTGACCCTGGGAAAAAGATTCTTGACTATCTACTCTATCCAAGCCTGTCGTAGTCTTGTAAACTTCTATCAGATCCCCCTTATCCTCCGATGCTTCAATGACAACAATCCAAGTTTGTTCAAAATTTCTTCATAGTCCAAATCAGGCAACATCCTGGTATGTCTCTTCTGGAGCCTTTCCAAAGCATCAACATCCTTCTGGTCATGTGCTCACCAGAATGGTAAACAACACTCTAACTGCGGCCTACCAAAGTCTTATACAGCTGCAACATGATATCCCAATTCCTGACCTATGAAGGCCAGCACGCCATATGCCTTCTTGGCCACCTTGTTCATCTGAGTTGCCACCTTCAGGGAACTGTGGATTTGCACACCTAGATCCCCCTAAATGCTAATATTTCCAAGATCACAGAGGGATTTGAAAACAAGGGCGCAAATTTTGAAATCGAGACCAGGAGTTGGTAAAACTGTGTGCACGAGCTTACCAGTAACAAATGCTGCACGTTAAATATACTATTCAGCATCACACTGCCAACCATAAAATGCAGCAATGGAATACTTAAATGGGTACACATTTCAGAGCAACAAAATCATAAAAGACTAAGTTAATCCCATGTGTTACACTGTCAGCTCCACTCGAATTTGGTTTTTATTTGGGTGTTCTTAAAATTGCAAAATATATGGTTTGATAATGGGTGAAGGTAGTTAGTGTATTATGACGCAAGTATAGTTTTGGATAAGCTCAAGTTTAAAGAGCCCAAGAGAACAGTTCTTGCTTACAGTAAGGAGTGCTTTATTTGGTTTGATTTACTTTTGTCACATGTATTAGTATACAATGAGATGTATTGTTTCTTGTGCTCTATACAGCCAAAGTATACCATTCATAGAAAAGGAAACGAGAGAGTGCAGAATATAGTGTTACAGTCATAGCCAGGGTGTAGAGAAAGATTAATTTAGTTCGAGGTAGATCCAGTCAAAAGTCTGACAGCAACAGCGAAGAAGGTGTTCTTAAGTCGGTTGGTACATGACTTCTGACTTTTGATCTTTTTCCCGACAGGCAAAGGTAGAAGTGAGTATGTCTGGGGTGTGTGGGGTCCTTAAGTATGCTGGCTGCTTTTCCAAGACACTGGGAAGTGAAGACAGAGTTAATGGATGGGAGGCTGGTTTGTATGATGAACTAGGCTTCGTTCACGACCCTTTGTAGTTTCTTGTTACCTTGGGCAGAGCAGGAGCCATACCAAGCTGTGATACAACCAGGAAGAATGCTTTCTATGGTGCATCTGTAAAAGTTGGTGAGAGTCGTAGCTGACGTGTCAAATTTCCTTTAGTCTTCTGAGAAAGTGGATGCATTAGTGGGCTTTATTAACTATAGTGTCGGCATGGGGGGACCATGTCAGGTTGTTGGTGATCTGGACACCTACGAAATTGACGCTGTCGACCATTTCTACTTGTGAGCAATAGGTGAAGATGCTGTTAACACATATATCTGTACAGCATAGAGAAATAGCTTAAAGTTAGGTAGACTGGATATAGCCAGGCACATTGATAACCCACATTATGGAAACAACTGTGAGTTTAGTCACAAACATAGGACATAAGGTTCGATGCTGCTAACACAGCAATAGTTAGGGATAATAAAAAGACTGCCTGTGATGTGGAGATAACACCAGAGGTGTGATGTGCAGTGAAGCATACACCACATCCTGCAGGAATGTAAGAGGCCCAAGTTACAAAAAGCAAATGGTCTGCAAGATGTGTTGTTTTTACAACTAAGCATAGAAGGGGGAAAAGGTCACTGAGATAGTCGGGACAGCAGTGATTAAGTTGGCAAAGGATTGATTACCGCCAATCTGAACTGGACATGTAACAGTGTTGGATAAGATGGATGAGTTTACTAATGCACTCTTGTGATAACAGGAGACATGGTTAGATGGGGAGTAGAGGGGATGGGAACTTGGGGCACCTCGAGCAAGTAGGGGAATGACAACACATAGATGGGACAGGGACAGGGACCACCAATTGGGGGAGAACAACACATTGCAAAGCCATTACAATGCTTGTAAAAAAAAGTATAAAATGTGCTGCAAATCTATGTAAGGTGTGCCTATTTTGTTGGACACCCGGTCTTGCAAGAACGTTAAATAAAAATCTTGCTCCTTCAGAACTTGACTTGACTAAATTGTTTGACTGTGAGCTGTGTTTCTCACATACTTCATCCCCATTGATGTAGACATGTGTGCCTTCCACCACTCTTCCTGAAGTTGATGACTATCTCCTTTGTTTTGTTGAGATTAAAGGAGAGATTATTGCCTTCGCACCAGTTCACCAGATTCTGATGATTCATTGGTGCTTTTACCATTTTGCATAGTTTCCCTATCCCCATTTCAATTACCATCTTGAAGCTGAGCCTTCTTGAACTGTCATAGCATTGTCACTTTACAATTAGTCTGTCTTTATTTCTCTTCCTTTCCCCTGCTTTTGCTTTCACTGACTGGGATTCCTCGCCCATTTTGAAGTATTTTCATTGTCCACAGCCGTATGCGTTTTGGACCTGCATTTAGATAGCACCTTTCGCAACCACAGGGCATCCCAGAGTTCATTTTGAGCCTTGAAATTCTTTGAAGTGTAGTCACTCTTGCAAGAGGGGGAGAAAAAAACGGTTATTTTCGAACACTTAGAGGAAGTCAAATTTGAGTGCTGCTGACGTGTGAAATAGTTGTTTTAGGGGAAGGGTTCTGAGGCAGTAAAAATCTTCAATTTCTGCGTTTGCATCTGGCAATATGATGTCTGCTGATACACTCCATGCAGTATTTGGCACTCCTATATGTAAGAACCACACCCATTCATTGCAGATCTCGTTGGAAATGTTTGTGGTGCAGACTAATAGTTCACAAGACAGGAGGAGTTGTGTTTCAATTCTGCTGGCTGTTCTAATCAATCTTCAATGTAATGCACAAAGTGAATTAACTTGAACCACATCTGCCATAATGATGTTTCCACTAAACTATAAATTGTATCCATCTCTCTCCTATATGGAGCCCACACTGGGGCTCAATATCATCAATTTAGATGAGTAAAGTAACCAAACTCCTCTAATTGTATTTACAAATAATATAGTGGGTTTTATAACTTGTTACTTTGTGCCTCATATACTGAATTATAGATGTTTTGGTTACATTGTGTAACAGGATGTTTTTTAGTCTTTTGTTATTTTATGTTTGGCTGTTGGAGCTCACCAAACTTGATACATTCGGACATCAATCTGCTTTTGGGCTCCGTTCCAGATTATCTGTCAGTTTACTCGCAGTCTTTGGCTCGGCCAAGGTTTCAACAAGCTCTATGTCCGCAGTCCAAAGATGTGCAGGTTAGGTGGATCGGCCATGGTAAATATGTGGAGTTACGAGCATAAGGCTGGGTAAGATACTCTGTCGGAGAGTTGGTGCTGACTCAATGGGTCGAATGGCCTCCTTCGCTGTAAGGATTCTATAGCTGAAGCTTTGGCACACGAGCAGCAGGCCATGTCCACATACAGTCCACGTAGGGCGGCACAATGGTTAACACTGCTGCTTCACAGTGCCAGGCATCTGGGTTCGAATTCCAGCTTGGATCACTGTCCGTGTGGAGCTTACACATTCTCCCCGTGGCTGCGTGGGTTTCCTCCGGGCGCTCCGTTTTCTCCTGCAGTCCAAAGATGTGTGGGTTAGGTGGATTGGCCATGCTAAATTGCCCCTTAGTGTCAGGGGGACTAGCTAGGGTGAATGCACGGTATTATGGGGATGAGGCCTGGGTGGGATCATGATTGGTGCAGACTCGATGGGCTGAATGGCGGCCTTCTGCACTGTAGGATTTTATACTGGTGGGCTTTCAAGCATATATTTTGAGGGGTGGGGGACAAACTGCATCTGAGCATCCATTAGAGAACGGCAGTGACAAGTGACGGAGGATGATTCTGGGAGAAGTTGGCTCACACACCATAACTAACAAGGGGATTGCAGAGGAGCTAATGTCAATGAACGGTAAAGCCTGACAAATTACATTGCTGTAGTGTTTTCCCCTCTCCTGTGTTTGCCCGGGCTAGGGTGGAGTAAAGGATACAGGTAGCCAATGAGATTAAATTGAGCCTTTACCTGTTGCAACTTTACAAAGCCTTTTGGCTAAGATGAAGTGTTACATCACACCAGGGAGAGATGCAGTGTCTTGTCTTGTCAGCTTGGATTTTGTTTGTCCCTCATGTGGAGTCCATGAATTGGATTCAATTTAAATAGCTTTTTTTAGTTTGGAATAATAAAAATACCAACGCAGAAAGAGAGAGAAGGAGGAGAACGGCTGTTAGATAATTGCTCGTGCCATAGGAACTGCAGTGTTTCAGCAGTGTGCATTGTCTTGATCAATGAGGATGGCAGGGATTTTGAGAAAGCTTGTGATGCGTGTGGCAGGCAAGATATGGGAACTAGACATCCGGGAAAGTCTCATATGCATGAAGTGCCAGAGGTTAGCAGTCTGTGAACAGCATGTAGGTGATTTGGAGCAGCGACTCTTTCCACTGCGTGCCTTAGAAGAGAGAGAGAGGTAACAAAAACAGAAAATGCTGGAAAATCTCAGCAGGTCTGACAGCATCTGTGGAGGGAGAATAGAGCCAACGTTTCGAGTCTGGCTGACCCTTAGAGGAAAATAAGTTAATGTTAGACAGTCACCACGGCATTGTCAAGGGCAGGTCATGTCTGACAAATTTACTTGAGTTCTTTGACAAGATGACACAGACAGTGGATGGGGGGAGTGCCGTGGATGTTGTATATTTGGATTTTCTGAAAGCTTTTAATTCAGTGCCACATGACAGGTTGGTTAGCAAATTAGAAATGTTTGGGATTGATGGGTCCTTGACAGCATGGATTATAAAGTTGGCTAAGAGATAGGAAACAGATGGTAGGTACAGGTGGACATTTCTCAGGCTGGAGACAAGTTGCTCCCCAAGGACCCTTGCCTTTTCTGATATACATATAAAATATACATTGGGCGTTTTAGAACGGAGTTGAGGAGGAACTTCTTCACTCAAAGGGTGGTGAATCTCTGGAATTCTCTACCCGTTGAAGTGGTGGAGGCTGCCTCGCTAAATATTTTCAAGAAGCGGGTTGATGGGTTTTTGATAAGAGAGGGGATTAAGGGTTATGGGGAGAGGGCGGGAAAGTGGAACTGAGCCACGACAGATCAGCCATGATCTTATTGAATGGCGGTGCAGGCTCGAAGGGCTAGATGGCCTACTCCTGCTCCTATTTCTTATGTTCTTATTGTTGAGGGCACAATCTCTAAATTAGCAGATGATACTAAGCTAGGGGGAATAGTGCATTGTGAGGGTGATGCTGAGCAACTTCAGAGAAACATTGGCAAGTAGGTCAAATGGCCAGATACCTGGCAGATAAATTTCAATGCAGCAAAATGTGAGGTCATGTATTTTGGTAGAAGGAGCATGGGGAGACAATACAGGCTCAGTAGTACAACTTTGAGGAGAGTACAGGAACAAAGGGAACTCGGGGTTCAAGTGTATAACCCTTTGAATGTGGCCAGGCAAGATGAAACAGTTGTTACAAAGGCTTTTATTATTCTTGGGTTTATCAATCGAGGCAGACAGTATAAAAGTAAGGAAGTGATGCCACACCTCTACAAATCATTGATCAGACCACATTGAGTATTGTGTTCAGTTCTCGGCACCTTATTTAAGGAAGAATATTAAAGCTCTTTAGAGACAGTGCAAAGGAGGTTTACTAAAATGATCCTATGAATGAGGACTCGAGGAAAGATTAGAGAAATTGGGCTTACTCTCCTTGGAGCAGAAAAGGTTAAGAGGTGACCTTACTGAAGTATTCAAAATGATAAATAAGGATATTCTGTTTCCACTATTTGGTATGTCAGTGACTAGGGATCACAATTTCAAGATGGCCAGCAAGAAAGCTAGGAGTGAGATGAGGAAAATATTCTTTATACAGAGAGTTCTTGGGATTTGGAACGTACTACCTGGGAGAATGGTGGAGGTCATGAGTCGCAAAAACCCAGCCTGCAAGTGCAGCAGGTGGTCAGGAAGGCGAATGGGATGCTGGCCTTCATAGCGAGGGGGATTGAATATAAAAGTAGGGAGGTCTTGCTGCAGCTGTATAGGGCATTGGTGAGGCCGCAGCTGGAGTACTGTGTGCAGTTTTGGGCGCCGCACCTGCGCAAGGATATTTTGGCCCTGGAGGGAGTGCAGAGGAGGTTTACTAGGCTGATACCGGAGTTGAGGGGGTTGAGCTATGAGGAGAGGCTGAATAAACTAGGCTTGTACTCGTTAGAGTTTAGAAGAATGAGGGGAGATCTCATTGAGACGTATAAGATGATGAATGGGATGGATAGGATAGAGGTGGAAAGACTCTTCCCGCTCAAAAAAGACAGTAGGACTAGGGGGCACAGCCTCAAGATAAAGGGGGGGCGGTTCAGAACGGAGTTGAGGAGGAACTTCTTCACTCAAAGGGTGGTGAATCTCTGGAATTCTCTGCCCGTTGAAGTGGTGGAGGCTGCCTCGCTAAATATTTTTAAGAAGCGGGTTGATGGGTTTTTGATAAGAGAGGGGATTAAGGGTTATGGGGAGAGGGCGGGAAAGTGGAACTGAGCCACGACAGATCAGCCATGATCTTATTGAATGGCGGGGCAGGCTCGAAGGGCCAGATGGCCTACTCCTGCTCCTATTTCTTATGTTCTTATGTTCTTATGTTTCATTCGTGGGAGATGGGCATCGCTGGCTGACCAGCATTTATTGTCCATCCCTGGTTGCCCTTGTTCAGAGGGCAGTTGAGAGTCAACCATATTGCTGTAGATCTGGAGCAAGACCAGGTAAGGATGGCAGATTTCCTTCCCAAAGGACATTAGTGAACCAGATGGGATTTTACAACAATCAACAATAGTTTCATGGTTATCAGTAGATCCTTAATTTCTGACATGTTTTATTGAATTCAAATTCCACCACCTGCCGTGGTGGGATTCGAACCCAGGTCACCAGAACATTAACTGAGTTTCTGGATTAATAGTAATGTCACTAGGCCATCACCTCCCTGAAAAAGGTGATGGCTTTAGTAGTATTATGACTAGACTAAAGTGATGAACTTTGAGGGCTACAGAAATAGGGTGGAGAATGGGACTAGCTGGGTAGCTGTTTTGAGAGCTGGTGTAGATTTGAGGGCTGAGTGGCCTCCTGAGTTGTAAAATTCAATGATTCTGGCAGTTCTTCAGAAGCTTTAACCTGTGGTGGTGAAGGACCCAGTTTCTGTGTTGCCACAATCAGGCACAGTGGAAGACTTGCCGCTGGAGAGGCTGTGCACTTACAAGGAGAGATTTAAGCTGAAAATGAGAATCAAGCTCGCACACACACAGTGCGGAGGACACTAAACACATCACATCAACCTTTTGGACATACTTCACCAATTAAAAAATCATTTTGCTTAACAAAACAGAGTTAATCTTTGCTTTAATAACAGAGCTTAGTCACAGTATTGCTTAAGCTAGTTCACACTTTAGAGATGTTTGAGAACTTAATGCTTGAGAGAGCTCACCTAATTTACAATTGGTTAAAAATGGAAAAGCTAGTTTAAACTGAAGGAATACAGATGAGGTTCTGAGACCAAATGAAGTACATCCATGGACCCAGAAGGAAATGGGAAAGCCTAGTACTAGGAATTATTGTCCAACATTTTGTTGGAGGATGAGAGGGTGACCAAGATAATACTCACTCGCCATACTAACCTGAGCAAGATCGGTTATCTTAACCTTTGCAATGGGGAACATTTGGACAATTAAGTTAGGCATAACATTTGTATTGATATTGGATAAATGACAAGGAGCCAACACCAGTTTTGGAAAGGAAAATCTGTATTTCCCAATCTTGAGCAGGTGACAGATAGGATGACTTGGGGAAATGCACTGAATTCATTTTATATGGATTTTGAGAAGGCACTCAATAAAGTATGACAATACTGTCGAAGGATATGAAACTTAGGGGAGGGTGGTACATCTGGATTAAAACGTGTTAAGAGTGAGGGAATGAGGTTAGGATTTCAAGGGAGTTTAAATGGATAGAAGCGGATAACCATGTCTCCACAGGATTCTCTTCATGTATTGTTTCTGTTCACTTTGTATGTCAATGATTTTGATATAGGGCTGGAGAGAATAGTTTTCAGATGATTCTGAAATAGAATACATTGTAAGTAATTCTAAACATCATTTGCTGAAATGATAGAATGGGCAAGAAAGCGGCAGCTGGAACTTGATTTTAGTAAATGTGAGGTGGTACATACAGGTTAAAACAAAGGTTGTAATTATTAAAACAGGTATTTTGCTTCATGCTGATTAGAAATGATTTGATTTATTATTGTCAGATATATTGGGATACAGTGAAAAGTACTGTTTTGTGCATGCTATACAGACAAAGCAACATTCATAAGATACATAGGACAGAAGGAAAGGAGTGAGTGCAGAATGCAGTGTTACAGTCATAGTTGGGGGTAGAGAGAGATCAGCTTAATGCAAGGTAAGTCTAGTCAAAAGTCTGATAGCAGCAGGGAAGAAGTGTTCATGAGCCAGTTGGTATGTGAAAGCTTCTAAAACTACTTCTGTGCTTGGCAGTACAGAAAACATTGAAGCAATGGCATGGCTGGAACACTGATTCACGAGTATAGGGTCTGCTATGCAGTAATATAAGGACAGACTCAAAAACTGGTGTTGTTCTCAGAAGAACAGAGGAGTGAGTGACGAGTTGATTGGTAAAGGAACGGGCAGAAATGGACTGTTTCCAGGGTCTAACAAAGGACCATAGATGCGCAAGAAAATGTTTGCGATCGGAAACAACACTCATTTTCATATTGTTCTGAGGTTGCAGAATGTGTATCTGGAGTTAGCAACTGAAACAGAGATCATAAACCATTTAATATATGTCTCTGCTTCTGGGTACTTTGCTCTAAGAAGGTGTTGGCAACCATGGGCTTCCTTTGGATCGATTCATGCTTAAAACTACTGCAATGCTGTTGCCTTCTGCAGTATGGCTGTTTGGCTAAGATTAAAAGTAAAGTTTATTTATTAAGCATAAATAGGCTTACATTAACACTGCAATGAAGTTACTGTGATAATCGGCCTAGTTGCCACACTCCGACACCTGTACGGGTACACTGAGGGAGAACTTAGCATGGCAAATTCACCTAACCAGCACGCCTTTCGAACTGTGGAAGGAAACTGGAGCAACCGGAGGAAATCCAGGCAGACATGGAGAGAACACACAGACAGTAACCTAAGCTGGGAACTGAACCTGGGTCCCTGGCACTGTGAAACAGTAATGCTAATCGCTGTGGCACTGTAAAGTTGATGAAGTGTTAGATCAAGCCCGGGATGGGATGCAAAGACTCATCCTGTCGGCTCGGATCTTATTTGATCAAGCCCAAAAAGGGATGCAATGTCTCATCTAGTCAGTTTGGATCTTGTTTGTTTCTTATATGGGGACCATGAATTGGATTTAATTTGAATTGGGTTTTTTGGTCAGAATAAAAGTATCGCAAAAAAAAGGCTGACCAGGGAGCGCTCCTGCTCTTGCTGCCTACCATCAGGCATATTGGAAGGATTTGCAACCTGTTGGGCCACACTATGAACACTCATTCCGTGGCTGTCAAGTTCTGTAGCGGGACTTGAATCTGGAACTTCTGGCCCAGGGGAAGGAACGCTATCCACTGTGTCAAAATCTCACACTACATTAAGTAGTTTAACATGAGGACGTAACGGCTTTGAAAGTAGCGTGGACACGTGGGTTTAGAATTGCTGCTCGTGTCGAAAACTCATCAAACAGGTTGGGCCAGGTACACAGCTTTAGTTTTGCATTTGCCTTCTGTTCGATTCACACCCCGTGGTAAAACTTTAGAAGGAAACAACACAGAAGAATTTGAGATTCAGATATATCCCTGCTAAAAGTGAACGGTTGAGTTACTAAAGGGGAAGGTGAGAAGGGTTCGCCATGGCAACAGTAGCAAGTATTCTGTCAGTCTGGTGAAGTTTAGTATGTGCCCTCTAAGTTGAGCCAGAAGAAGACCTTAAGTTGACCTCCAGTGTGATCACGTAGAAGTGGCACTGTTTTTGTTTGAGGGACATGATGAACCAGAAGATTATCTTGCAATTGAATCTGTGTCTATATATGCCGTGTTTATGAACCCAACTCTCCACTCACCTGATGAAGGAGCAGTGCTCCGAAAGCTCGTGATACCAAATAAACCTGTTGGACTTTAACCTGATGTTGTGAGACTACTTACTGAGTCCACCTCAGTCCAACGCCGGCATCTCCACATCATTTCTCAAGGACCACCTGGGTACACACAAAGATGCGGGAGAGAGGGAGGCAGCGAGAGTGAGCACCCCCCCGCCCCAATTCCTTGTAACCAGGATCTGTAAGCGGTCACTTTGGCCGGATACAGGAGCATATCCGTGGAATGGTCCACTGAATTCTGTTCAAAACCGGGTGGTCAAAAGCCAATGACAGTAAAGTGCGATCGTGCAGCAGTGGCATTTCTCTGCTCTTGTTTGATATGACGACGACGTACTTTCTAAGCAATGGTCCAGTACCTTAGAGCAGAACCACCTTACAAAAGAGCAAGGAACAGATTCACTTCCCAAAAACGATTGATGACCAAGAAAGACATTGAAGAACTGTTTAGATTTCCAAGGAAAAAGCCTGCTTTAGTATATAAGTATTGATATTTGTCAGACTGCAGTTAAAGAATCATTAAATTAAATTAAATTAAATCATTAAAGTTTAAGAGATCCGTGGATAGGTTTATGGACGAAAAGGGATTGGTTTAGGTTAGTGGGTCATTGTTTTGTAACTGGTCGGCGCAACATCGTGGGCCGAAGGGCCTGTTCTGCGCTGTTATGTTCTATGTTCTATAATTGACCTGTTTCTGAGTCAGAGGGCAGAATTTTCCAATCCCGCCCATGATGGAATCATAGTGGGCAGAACACGCACCATGCCTGTGTGTGGGATCTGCACGTCTGTGTGCATGTACGTAACAGTGAAAGATAATGTTAGCCTTGGTAGAAAATATTGTTTCGTTCCATGATCATAGAACAGAATCCCCTACAGTGCAAAATGAGGCCATTCAGCCCATCAAGTCTGCACTGACCCCATGCTCTACCCCCATAACCCCACGTACTCTACCCCACAAATCCACCTAACCTACACATGTTGGGACACTAAGGGAAAACTTACCATGGCCAATCCACCTAAGCTGCACATCTTTGGAGTGTGGGAGGAAACCGGAGTACGAGGAGGAATGTGCAAACTCTCACAGACGGCAATCTAAGGTTGAGATTGAACCCCGGTCCCTGATGCTGTGAAGCAGCAGTGTTAACCGCTGTGCCACCGTGATTGGACACTGTATAAGACAGATGGCAAACAAAAGATGAAATTCAGCTAACAAAGTATATTTGCAATTTAAACATAGCATAGTTCAGGAAATGTAATGAACCAAGGGAAGCAGATGGACTCGGATGCTGAAAACTCAAGGGTTTCACAATGCTGAATAGTGCTGCTAAGAATTAGGACACTTGGGTTCCCCATAGTTTTGTGTCAAAGCTGGTAACCTGACCCCTGCTGCATCACAATGAAGATAATTTGGACAAAGAGATGTCTGAGTAGATGTGTTTTTAGGTACATGTACGTAATGAAGGGTTTTGTATGGAATTCCCCAACAAGAAAGTACCTGGATGGGAGCTCCTCGTTTTCCCCACTGAATTGTCTGCAGGATAGATGTTTCGCTTGCTTGTGTTTCTTACTTAGAAAATCAGCATCGAATTGAATTGATTTCTGGGCTGGTCTTGGAGCCTCCTTTCATGTGTAGGATTCACTTCAGATACCATGGTCGCACAGTGGTTAGCACTGCTGTCTCACAGTGCTAGGGACCCAGGTTCAGTTCTGGCCTCCAGTGACTGTCTGTGTGGAGGTTGCACGTTCTCCCTGTGTCTGCATGGGTTTCCTCCAGGTGCTCCGGTTTCCTTCCACAGTCCAAAGATGTGCAGGTTAGATTGATTGATTGGCCATGCTAAGTTGACCCTAGTGTCAGGGGGATTAGCAGGGTCAATCTGTGGTGTTATGGGAATAGGGCCTGAGGTTGGTGCAGATTCAGTGGGCCGAATGGCCTCCTTCTGCACTGTAGGGATTCTATCAAGAAGGATCCAATGTTTAATTTTTACTAATGGAGGCAGGAAATAGAAAAGAGGGATCGGGGAATGATGTGGATTGTTAGTTCAGCTGCAGATAGAAGATTGTCCAGCTTTACTGTGGGAGGGGATCTGAAAGGCACAGAGTTTGATGTAGCAGGGATAAGGATTATACTTACTGCTGTACGTTTGCCAAAGTGAAGTCCACTAGCCAAGCTGCTTAATCTTGCTATCGCAGACTCGTTCAAATACACCTCGCAGGTGCCATAGTAAGATTTCAAAAGTTGGAACTCTCCTGGAGTGTTTGACGCACAGCAGGATTTTAATTCCTTGCGTGTATTTACAAGTCAAAGCCGGCATGAAAATACTGACAGCTGGGTGTTCAGGATTGTACTTCAGGATTAGGGCTATTAATTGAAGGTGGAGGTTTTGTCTGGTGGTGATTCGTACCAGTAACCTTCCATCTTGGCTAACTGGCTGCTTGTAATTCCTATTACCTGGGCTGCTGTGAATTGCTGTCATAATTAAGCCAAGTTCTCCTCATAGGTAATCCAATTGTATTTAATCGCACCGTGTTGTAACCTTGGAGGAGTCTCGCGAAGTAAAAGGGTGGCACCAGACTTAAAGCGCTGCATTTCAGTCTCAGTCTAGATTGTTTTGTGTCTGTGGCTTTGGGCTGAGACACAGGCTGGGGACCTTGTGGCTCACGAGAGTTTTGTGAGAAATGGAACATGATTTCATTTCCTGTTCTAGTTAATAAGAATTTCTCTTCCTTGATGCAGAATCTTTGTAATCGGGGAGGCGATGTCCTAGTGGTATTATCACAGAAACTTATTACAGAAACTTAGCTATATGATCTGGGGTCCCGGATTCAAATCTTGCCATGGCAGATGGTAGAAATTGAACCCAACAAAAGATACCTGGAATTAAGAATCTAATAACTGTAAAACCGGTGCGGATTGTTGGAAAAACCCATCTGCTTCACTAATATCCTTCAGGCGAGGAAATTTGCCATCCTTGCCTACATGTGACTCCAGAACTACAGCAATGTGGTTAACTCTCAACTGCCCTCTGAAATGCCGCTCAGTTCAAGGGTAACTAGGGACGGGCAATAAATGCTGGCCAGCCAGCGATGCCCACGTCCCACGAATGAAGTAAAACAAAGGGTCAATGACTTGCCTACAGAAGCTTCAATTTGTCGTCAGCTTTTAGCTTGATTCAAAATGGTGACTGGAATTTTGGGCCTACAGTGAACTGAGTGAGATTTCAAAGAGGGTGGGTGACTGGTTTAAAAAAAACACACTCTGTATTACTTCTGATGGTCCCTAAGGCTCACTGGTAACTTAAGTGCGCAAGGATGATAACTTGTTGCAGACACCACATGACTGATCGATTTCTGGGCTCTTCACCCTTTAGTTTGTTTCTTTCTTTTTCCTGCACTCACTATGACCACTTAGTGGTTAGCACTGCTGCCTCGGAGCACCAGGGATCTGGTTTCGATTCCTGGCTTGAGTCGCTGTCTGTGCGCAGTCTGCGTGGGTTTCCTCCCACAGTCCAGAAAGCATGCTGGTTAGGCCACGCTGAACTCTCCCTCAGTGTACCCAAGTAGATGCCGGAATGTGGTGACTAGGGGATTTTCACAGTATGGAATAAAACCAATAGAGTGCAGAAGGAGGCCATTCGGCCCATTGAGTCCGCTCCGACCACAGTCCCACCCAGACCCTATCCCTGTAACCCCACGTATTTATCGTGCTAATCCTCCTGACACTAGGGTCAATTTAGCACGGCCAATCAACCTAACCCACGTATCTTTGGACTGTGGGAGGAAACCGGAGCATCCGGAAGAAACCCACACAGACGCAGGGAGAATGTGCAGACTCCACATCGACAGTGACCCGAGGCTGGAATTGAACCTGGGCACCTGGCGCTGTGAGGCAGCAGTGCTAACCACTGTGTGGCCTTCAGATTCAAATTGCACCATCTGCGGTGGTGGGATTTGAACCTAGTTCCCCAGGTCTTACCCTGGGTCTCTGGATTACCAGTCTATTGGCAATGCCACTATGCCACCGCCACCCCTCGATAACGCCATTGCAGCGTTAATGCAAGCCTACTTGTGACAATAATAAATAAATCTAAATTTTATTTGCTTCATCACGATACATCATTTCTCTCCTGTTGAATGGATTTTTTCACGGCTGCGTTCTCTTGGATGTGGTTGCTAAACATGAAGGGAAAGTACTAATGATCAGCATTTAACTCCAGACTAAACCAAGAATCCTAATTCATTCGGGAGAGGCCCTTGTGTTTGCTACAGCACGAGTTTGAACTGCAGTGTTCAAAATGTTGATACCCTTCACCCACCAGAATCTTATCAATTCAGGCCCATGGCTCTATAATGGTATTCCTGTTTGGAACTAGTGGAGGAGGGAAGCCATTCATGGCAATTGGTGCAGCATTGCACTTCTTGCATCTTATATGAGCAAGCTCAGGAAATAGCACCCACGCTTCTGTGTCAGGACTTGGGGTTTCAAGTTCTGTTTGACAACCATGAAGCTTGCACTCTGATCTTGCACTGCCAGCTGCTTTGCCTAGGAAGCTGTCCTTAAGCTATAGTGCTGACGAAGATGCCACACCTGGTGGATAGTACTGCTGCCCCACAGCGCCTGGGACCTGGGTTCAAGTCCAGCCTCAGGTCACTGTGTGGAGTTTGCACATTCTCCCCATGTCTGTGTGGGTTTCCTTCAGGTGCTCCGGCTTCCTCCCACACTCTAAAGATGTGCGGGTTAGGTGGATTGCTAAATTGCTCCTTAGTGTCAGGGGATTACCTGGGTAAATATGTGGGGTTATGGGAATCGGACCAGGGTGGGATTGTGGTCAGTGCAGACTCGATGGGCCAAATGGCCTCCTTCTGTACTGTAGGGATTCTATGATGCCACTTGTACCATTAGTTCAGGAGGCGATTGAAGATCGCATAGAATTCCTACAGTGCAGAGTGTGGCCATTCGAGCCTAACTGTCCGAAAGAGCATCTTTACCCAGGTTCAGTCCCCTCATCCCCGTCACCCTGCTCATTTGTGACGGCTGATCCAGCTAATGTACATATCTTTGGATATTAGAGGGCGATGTAACCAATCCACCTAATCGACACATCTGTGGTACAGTCTAAAGAACAGAAAGTTCTTGAGTTCCAGTCAACAATTAACCAGTGGCACCAAGAGAGGTTAACTCTCCATTCATCCGACTGCAGTTTGTGATCTTGCAGATTGTTGGAAAGTAATTGATTGGTGGGGTTTACAAAGAGTTAATGAAGCTGCAAATGGTCATTTATGCTTTGCATCCACTTCCTCCGATCTGAATTGGCTTCACCCCCTCAGCATTACCTTCTATTCCTATCTCTCTCATGCATTTATCTGCTTCTCTCCTCCCCCCACCGCTCAATGTATGATAGGACCACTCAAAAGTCTGACAGCAGCAGGGAAGAAGCTGTTCTTGAGTTGGTTGGTACATGACCTCAGACTTTTGTATCGTTTTCCCGACAGAAGAAGGTAGAAGTGAGAATGTCCGGGGTGCATTTGGTCCTTGGTTATGCTGGCTGCTTTTCCAAGGCAGTGGGAACTGTAGATTGAGTCAATGGATGGGAAACTGGTTTGCGTAATGGACTGGGCTGCATTCACTACCTTGTGTAGTTTCTTGTGGTCTTGGTCAGAGCAGGAGCCATACTAGGCTGTGATACATTCAGAAAGGATGCTTTCTATGGTGCATCTGTAAAAATTAGTGAGAGGTGAGGCAGACATGCCGAATTTCCTGAACCTCCTGAGAAAGTAAAAGCATTGGTGGGCTTTCTTAATGATAGTGTCAGCATGGAGGGACCAAGGCAGGTTTTTGGTGACCTGGACACTGAGAAGCTTAAAGCTATTGACCATTTCCACTTCTTGCTGGGAAAGCAGGTCAGGAAACTGGAAAGTGATGAACAGAAAATAATGGGCCACGGACTTGCAAGTTCTGCTCCCTCCCTGAAATGCTGGAACCCTGAACTTGTTCCGTGTGTACGGAGCATTTTGAGACGTTTTCCGCAAGATGCGCTGACGAGCCAAATAAATGCAGATGACTCACAATATGGAGCACCTATTTATAACTTAGTGGTTGCTTTTTCGTATGTGCGCAACGTGTAGTTTCCAAGAAAATTAGTATGTGCAGGAAGCATGTAGATTAAAGTAATGCCCTGCCATGTTGGTGATCTGTCACCTACATATTGTTAGAAAGAATGTTCAATTGACTTTATAGCCCAATCATTGCCTTTAGTTGAATGAAGCTACACGCGTGAGCTTGTGCCCAAAACAACTGCACAAATACTTGCAGTGCTTCTTTTTACTGGGAGGTACCACTGTGGGCTACTGAACTAATTATCCGGAGACCTTGGCATGAGCACAGGACGGCAGCGAGCCAATTTTAAATTTCATTAAATGAATCTGGAATTAAAAAAAACTGGCATTGGTCTCAGTGACTGAAATTACTGGATTGATATTTGAAAAGTAAAGCTGGTTCACCAAAAACTTTTAGGGAAAGAAAACCTGCTGTACTTGCCAGTAAAGCGTGCAATGATTTGAAAGTCTCCACTCGGGCTGTGTACAAGCCAGCCCCTTTTCTATGCAAGTGCGGCCATGCTAATATATATGAAGGGTCCACACAATTAAATAAATCAACCTGCACTCGCTTAAAATTTTAATGGGAACATTGGTCCTTCTCTTTCTGCCCTGTATCTTTCTTCAAACAGTGGGGTTGACAATCAAGTGCCTTCTAAAGCAGTCCATGTTCAAATGCAACAAGATCTGGACAATATCCAGACTTGGGCTGACAAATGGCAAATAATATTCGCACCACACAGGCAATGACCATCACCAGTAAGAGACACTCTAACCACTGCCCCTTGGCACTCAGTGGTGTTACCATTACTGAGTCCCCAACTGTCAGCATCCTTGGGGTCACCATTGACTAGAAACTCAACTGGACTCGCTGCATAAACACTGTGACTACAAGAGCAGGTCAATGGCTAGGAATACTGTGGTGAGTAACTTATCTTCTGACATCCCAAAGCCTGTCCACCACTTACAAGGCACAAATCAGGAGTGTGATGGAATACTCCCCATTTGCCTGGATGGGTGCAGCTCCAACAACAGTTGAGAAGGTTGACACCATCCAGGATAAAGCAATGTTTTCTCTGGAGCGTAGGAGGCTGAGAGGTAATCTTATAGAGGTCTATGAAATCATGAGGGGCACAGATCAGCTAGATAGTCAGTATCTTTTCCCAAAGGTAGGGGAGTGTAAAACCAGAGGGCATCGGTTTAAGGTGAGAGGGGAGAGATACAGAAGTGTCCAGAGGGGCAATTATTTCACACACAAGGTGATGTGTGTCTGGAACAAGCTGCAAGAGGTTGTAGTAGAGGCGGGTACAATTTTGTCTTTTAAAAAGCATTTAGGTAGTTACATGGGTAAGATGGGTATAGAGGAATATGGGCCAAATGTGGGCAATTGGGATTAGTTTAGGGGTTTTAAAAAAAAAAGGGCAGCATTGACAAGTTGGGCTGAAGGGCCTGTTTCCATGCTGTAAACCTCTATGACTCTATAGTACACTTAAATGGCACCTCATCCACAAACATCTACTCCCTCCACCACCGGCGCTCAGTAGCAGCACGTCTACCATCTACAAGATGCACTGCAGCAATTCACCGAAGACCCTTAGATAGCGCTTTCCAAACCCATGACCACTTCCATCTAGAAGGACAAAGGCAGCAGATACACGGGAACACCACCACCTACAAGTTCTCCTCCAAACCACTCGCCATCCTGACCTGGAAATATATATAGCCTCTCCTTTGCTGTTGCTGGGTCAAAATGCTGGAAATCTCTCCTGAACAGCACTGTGGGTCAACCCACAGCACATGAACAAAGAACAAAATCAGCCCGGGAAACAGGCCCTTCGGCCCAACGAGCCTGCGCCGCCACCTGAACACCACCAGTCCCCCAACTCCACCCACGACCCCTGTCTAATGTTTTATGGCCATCCAGATTGAGGGAATCTGATTTAGGGACAATTTATTACCTCCAATCAGCCTAACAGCACATCTTTGGGGTGTGGGAGGAAACCGGAGCACCCGGAGAAAACCCACGCAAGCATGGGGAGAATGCACAAACTCCCACAGACACCGTCCCAAATCCATGTGTCTGCACAGCAATCAGCGATAGTCACTGAGCTGTCGTCTTGCCCAGTATCTGGTCCAGTTTAGGCACACTAACGACATGAAGCACTAGGCCAATCTCGAACAACCAAGAGCAGCCCCAGTACGACCCATCGCGTGTATGCCCCTCATTGGACACGAGGCGGAGCGACTTAAAACTTGTGAATGAAAAGAGAAAAAACATTATCATCATACCATATCCATTTACATTACCAGGGACGCCCCAATGCTAATGACCCTTATTTAAAACAATCTCCTATATCCACCCATCTCCAACCCAGTCATGTGCCTGTCTAAGTTACTCTTAAATGACTCTAGCGTGTTTGCCTCCACCACCTTACTTGGCAGAGCATTCCATACCCCCACTACCCTCTGTGTGAAAAACCTCCCTCTAATATCTGTGTTGTACCTCTCCCCCCCCCACCTTAAGTCCATCGCCCCTTGTCCTACGTGTCTCTATCGTAGGAAATAGCTTACCTCTGTTTACTCTATCTATACCCTTCATAATCTTATATACCTCTATTAGATTGCATGGATTGCAATGATTCAAGAAGGCAGCTCACCATCACCTTCTCAAGGGCAACTAGGGATAGGCAATAAATGTTGGCCAGCCAGCGCCACCCATGTCCCAATAAAGAAAAATGGCTGAGCAGGTCAATCAGTTGTATTCAAGGTGACTTGACACCACTTTTTCAAGGTCATTTCAGAATGGCCAACAAAGCTCGTATCCGGAGAGCTAGTTAAAACATACAGCCAGCAAGAGTGTTAACTGAACCGAAGCTAATGGAGAAAAAGATCATACATGATCCACAAAATCTCTGAGCGATGATCCCGATTTTCAATTCTTTTAATGTATTGAATGTAATCAAACCAAAAATTACCGTAACCGTAAATGATTCTTCTCCATAAAACTCCAGAAATTAAGATTGGTGTGGGATCAGACTTGGATTCTGATGGCCATTAAGATTGTCACAAAGCTGATGTATTTTCATTAGTTACAACCTATTGCACAGAGGCACACTGTACCTACAGTTCTGGTTAGTTATAGTTTGGCGTCGATGGTTTTACCTACCTGTATCCAGTTTAACCTGCATTTATTTTGTAACACAGTATCTGTCCTTGAGCACAGGAGGACAGGAAGGGCGGGGGGGGGGGGTGAGAGATGCTGACTTTCAACAAATCGTGCAAGCTCAAGGAACATTTCCCAATGTTTTTAGTTGAAAGACCCTTGTTTGAATGGATTGATAATCATGAACACCCTGCCTAGAATCATAGAATCCCTACATGCAGAAGGAGGTCATTCAGCCCACCAGCACCAACCACAATCCCACCCAGGTCCTATTCCCATAAACCCACATATTTACCCTCTACTTCCCCTACACTATGGGCAATTTATCACGGCCAGTCCACCTAACCTGCACGTTTGGCGTACGGTTGGAAACCAGAGCAGCCGGAGGAAATGTACGCAGAATGTGTGAACTCCACGCAGTGACCCAAGCTGGGAATCGAACCTGGGTCCCTGGCACTGCGAGGCAGCAGTGCTAACCACTGCACCATCTAAATAACATTATAACATAGTCACTATGAAGATGCTGCATCGAATTTTAATAGTGTTCTTAAGATAACGGGATTTTGGGTACGCCTGCTTCTTACTGCAGTCTTGGTCTGTGTTTCAGAACGCCACCCATAAATCATTCCTTGTAAAAAAAAATTTGTTGTCTCTCACAAAGTTGATTGAATTGTAGAATGTGGTTCCTCAATACACTCATCAAAATCCTACGTAATTCAAAGGAGAATTTGATTTACTCAGTCTGATAAAGGCCCAGACGAGAGTTGGCGAAGTGGTCAAAGGGCTGGAGGCTTGACGCAGTTAAAGCTTGCAGTATTGTTCAGCGCTTTAATCCAAAAAATCTCAGCATCTTAAATCAGGGAGCAGATTTGATTTGATTTCTTATTGCCACATGTATTTATGCAGTGAAAAGTACTGTTTCTTGCATGCTATACAGACAAAGCATAGCATTCATAGAGAAGGAAAGGAGAGAGCACAGAATGTAGTGTTACAGACATAGCTAGGGTCCAGTGAAAGATCAGCTTAATGCACGGCAAGTCCATTCAAAAGTCTGACAGCAGCAGGGAAGAAGCTGTTTTTGAATCGATTGATACGTGACCTCAGACTTTTGTATCTTCTTCCTGACAGAAGATGGTGGAAGAGAGAACATCCAGGTTGCGGGGAGTCCTTCATTATGCTGACCGTTTTGTCAAGGCAGCGGGAAGTGTAGACAGAGTCAGTGGATGGGGGGGTGGCTGATGCTCCTGAGAGTGAATGGTGGCAAGAAGGAGAGCCGACATCTGTCCACAGCATCCTGTTGTCCACACGTATTATTTCCTCGCCACATTCCACCGTACCCCAGAGCACCCCCACCCCCCCCAACACAACCCTCCACCACGGTTTCCCCTTCACCTGGAAGAACTTCTCTGTGGATGCCCTGTGTTTGGTGGGTCCCACTTTGAGAACTGCTGCCCCAAAGAAAAAAATAATTATTTATTGACAGCACGGCTTCTGCAAGTTGAATAATTACAGCTCTGTTAAATTTGACTGGCTTTGCTGTGTCGCTGTTCCTGAAGAGAACAGCCCCATTCAGTCCAACTGGTTATTTGTTTTTGTTCAGGGCTCCACGAGACAATGGAAACCGCTCGAGCAACGCAGCTGCACAGATGTCCTGTGGCTATTGATAATTATTCTCTTCTCCATTGGCATGGTAAGTTCAGCTTCAGTTTTTTTTTCCTTGTTGAAGGTTCTCCTTTATCAGAAACACTATATTCTTGGTTCGGATTTTATGGCTGGTGCCTGGTGTTCTTTAGATATGCTGTAGGATATACAGCACTGAAATGGGGTCTTTTGGCCCACCACTCCATGCTAGCACTTGTGGTCACATGGTGCATCTTCCATCTTCCCTCATCTAAATATTATCGAAATCTTCAATTCACCTCTCCCTGGTGTTTATCACCTGATGAAGGAGCAGCGCTGTGAAAGCCCGTGATTCCAAATGAACCTGTTGGACTTTAACATGGTGCTGTGACACTTCTTTCTGTGACCACCCCAGTCCAACGCAAGCATCTCCAATCATGTTAATCTTAAAATCCCAGCAGTGTAAAGGGAAGTCATTTGGCCCATCGAGTTTGCACCAATTCTGTGACAAAGAATCAGCCCCCTCCCTGTAAGCCCACACGTTTATCCCACTAATTCCCCCTAACCTACGCTGAGGGAGAATTTAGCATGGCCAATGCACCTAGCCAGCATGTTTTTCAGACTATGGGAGGAAAGCAGAGCACCCGGTTGGGGGGGAAAAACTGCACAGTCACAGGGAGGTAAGTGACTGTGTGGAGTTCATACTGAGGCTGGAATCAAACCCGGGTCCCTGGTGCTGTGAGGCAGTATTGCAACCACTGTGTCACCATGCTGACTCTCCTTTTGAATTCATCAAAAATATCACTTCAGCCACTTCCTATGGCAGAGAATTTCACATTTGCACCACTCTGGATCAAGGCGTTTGTTAGTTTACTCTCATTTCCTGCTTGGTGACGTTTTAAGACTGGTTTCTGATTTTTGCCTTTTCCCTCAAAAGGAAACGTTCTCTGCATGAAATCAAGCATAACATTTTGTAATGTTCAAGACTTCCGTTAGGTCACCCTTCGGTCGTCATTCCTCAAGAGAAAGGGGATACAGTCTAGTCCACCCTCTTCCTGATGTGGACAAACATGGATTTCTGGCATCGTCCTTGTAAATCTTCTCTGCACTTCTCTCTCATATGTTTACACAGTTGTTAGCACTGCGGCCTCACACTGCCAGGGACCTGGGTTCGATTCCCAGTTTGGGTCACTGTGCGAAGTCTGCACGTCTTGTTGTGGCGACTAGTGGATTTTCACAGTAAATTCATTGCACTGTTAATGTCAGCCTACTCTTGAATAACAAATAAACTTCAAATGTTGCTGCATTCTTATGACATCACGATGATCAGAACGTTGCACAGGATTGTAAATATGCTCTCACCAAGTTTAGCATTACTATCCAAGTTTTCTCAATTCTATCCCTCCTAGAAATAAAGCCTTTTAATCCAAAAGGATTGCTGTCTCCTATCACCAGACCCTTGCAATGATAATTTGATTCCATTTGCTAATCTGGGCTATTTAGTGGATTTTTCATAGATTTCACCATCAATACTGCCATGAGCAAGGCTCATTCGGCCCATTTACGGTTGCGCCAACAAACCCATAAAGCCTCAGGGTGGGAAAGCATTGGTAGATCTGCAATTAGCTAAAACGGAGCCCCAAGCTGACCCAGCGGGAAGCAAAAAGTCCTGCGTGTGTGAAAAATCATGTCCTTCAGCTGATTAGTCTTGCGACCAGTCAGAGGTTTACAGCGTGGAAACAGGCCCTTCTGCCCAACTTGTCCATGCTGCCCTTTCTTTTTAAACTCTGAAGCTAGTACCAATTGCCCGCATTTGGCCCATATGCATTTATACCCATCTTATCTACGTAACTGTCTCGATGCTTTTTAAAAGACAAAACTGTACCTGTCTCTGCTACTCCCTGTGGCAGCTTGTTCCAGACACTCACCATCTTCTGTGTGAAAAAATTTGTCCCTCTGGATCTTTTTGTATCTCTCCCCTCTCACCTTAAATCTATGCCCTGTAGTTTTAGACCCCCCAACCTTTGGGGGAAAAAATATTGACTATCTAGCGGATTTATACCTCATTATTATAAATCTCTATAAGATGACCCCTCAGCCTTCTACACTCCAGAGGAAAAAGTCCCAGTCTAGCCAGCCTCTCCTTGTAACTCAAACCATCAAGTCCTGGTAGCATCCTAGTAAATCTTTTCTGTCCTCTTCTAGTTTAATAATATCCTTTCTATAATAGGGTGACCAGAACTGGACACAGTATTCCATATGTGACCTGACCAATGTCCTGTACAACTTCAGTAAGACGCTCCAACTCCTGTAGTCAATGTTCTGACCAATGAAACCAAGCGTGCTAAATGCCGTCTTCACCATTCCGTCCACTTCTGACTCCTCTTTCAAGGAGCTATGAACATGTACCCCTGGATTTCTTTGTTCTGTAACTCTCCCTAATGCCCTACCATTAACTGAGTAAGTACTGCTCTGCTTCAATCTACCAAAAGGCATCACCTCACACTTATCTAAATTAAACTCCATCTGCCGTTCGTCAGCCCACTGGTCCAGTTGATCAAGATCAGTCATGCTTTAGAGAAATTAAATGTCCTATTTCCCCACTCCACTCTTTTGAGCATACTGTCTTGCGACACTACTTGTAGCAACCTTGATTTTAATATCCGGGAGATGGTGATATAGCGTAACCAGACCACTAATCCAGATTTCTGACTACAAATCCAGATACCCAACTACTAACTCAGAGGCCCAGGCTAATAAGTTCAGAATCAGCAATTGTTACCCAACTGAGTAATGGGGACATGACTTCAAATTCCACCATGATAGCTGGTGGAATTTGAAATTAGTTATTAAATATGAAAGAAAGAAGAAAGAAAATTACAGCACAGAAAGAGGCCTTAGGGCCCTCCAAGCCTGCATTGACCATGCTGCTCAACTGAACTAAAACCCCTAACTGTTCTGGAGACATATCCCTCTATTCCCATCCTATTCATGTATTTGTCAAGACACCCCTTAAATGTCACTATCATATCTGCTCCCGCTACTTCCCCCAGCAGCGAGTTCCAGACACCCACCACCTTCTGTGTCAAAAAAAAACACTTGCCCCATACATCTCCTTTAAATCTTGCCCTTCGCATCTTAAACCTATGCCCCCTAGTAATTGACTCTTCCACCCTGGGAAAAAGCTTCTGACTATCCACTGTGTCCGTGCCCCTCATAATCTTATAGACTTCAATCAGGTTGCCCCTCAATCTCCATTGTTCCAGTGAGAACAAACCAAGTTTCTCCAGCCTCTCCTCACAGCTAATGCCCTCCATACCAGGCAACATCCTGGTAAGTATTTTCTGTACCCTTTCCAAAGCCTCCACCTCCTTCTGGTAGTGTGGTGATCAGAGCTGAACACTATATTCCAAGTATATATCCAAGAAATATCAAAGCTGGTTTCAGTAATGGTGACTATGAAGCTATCATTGCTTGTCATATATAAAAAAAACCATCTTGTTCACGGATTTCCTTCTCTGAAGCATATTAACCGTCCTTACCTAGTCAGGTCTAAATCTGACTCCAGACCCATTCCAATGTGATTGACTTTCAACAATCCTCTGAAATGGCTCAACAGTTCAAGGGTACTTGGGGTTGGGTAACAATTGCTGATTCTGCCAGTGATGCCCACGTCCCATGACAGAACAAAAAGAATATTAGCAAATTTGTGGACTGGCATACTTTCACATCCTTCTCCTAATCCCAAGCTTGGAGGAATATGCTGTTGAGGGTTCTAGTTTGGGCAGAAGGGAGAATTGTGTTTATTCTTCCAGACCATTCTTTATTGGTAATGTATTTCTGACCTATTGCCAACAACTTTATCATGCCGCTTTCAGAAGTAGAAACAAACAGGAAGGCATATGTTAATGTCGGTACAAAGGTGCAACTTGAAAGAACCAAACTGACCATGCATTCTTTCCTGTTATCTTGCCTGAGGGGAAATTGTGCAAGGCTGAGTTTCTGAAGCCTTTCTGAACACCTGAATGAATTGACTGGAAGTTCTGAGCAAGCAGTGTGACTAGTGTGTAGGCTAGTGTGTGTCTGCTCATGATCTAACTGCATCATCATCCTCAGTCCTGTGCTTTCACCAAGCTGAGAACATTGCTACTTCTCAGGGTCCCTCTGATTTTGTTTTTCCCTTGTTGTTTAACTCCTCTTCTCGCTGCCTTCCCCCACCCCTGTCTTGTTCCCAAGGCAGATACACCAGCTGTGGGGTCATAACTCTCACGGGTCGACAATTCATGGGTGCATCTTAAGTAGGATTTTCACCTTTTAAACCTAAATGGCTGACGTCTGCAGACTGATCGGCTGTGGGTGAAGTTTTTAAGCTTTATTTAGGAGTGTCACATGTCGGCTTACATTAACACTGCAAAGAAGTTCACTGTGAAAATCTCCTTGTTCCCACACTCTTGACTGTTCGGGTACACGGAGGGAGAATTTAACCATGGCCAATGCACCTAATCAATACGCTTTTCAGGCTGTGGGGGGGCGGGGTGGATACCGGAGCGCCCGGAGGAAACCCACGCAGACACGGGGAGAATGTGCAGACTCAGCACAGACAGTGACCCAAGCGGGAAATCGAACCCGGGTCCCTGGCGCTGTGAGGCAGCAGTGCTAACCACTGTGCCACTGTAAATAGAGCATGATCATAAACTCAGCCTGATACTGTGCACTCTGCTGTCCACAAGTGCGTATTTTCTATTTGTGATCTCTAGGCAACGATAGAGTCTGGAAGAATATTTCCTCCCTACCCAGCAACTACCGCCTCCTCCCTCCCCCCAATTCAGGGATGGACCTCAGTAACTCTATTGTCCTGGCTGATATCAACAGTTCGTTCAAATTGGGCAATAAACCTGAGTCATCCCATAAATTAGGAATAAATAGTGATGAAAGATTTCCCAAATCCAGAAACATGGTGTACTGGCACAGATAGCTGTGAACTTAAAAAGTCTAAAACCTCCATAGTGTGGCCCTCGAGGGTCCCTAGTCTATTCACATACAGGTTGTTCTACTTGAGAAGGCAAGTTGATGAAGAAGGATGATACTGCAGCCAACCTTATTCAAACCTACATTTATTTACAGGCTGAAATGTTACAAGCATTCACCTCCTAACTCGAACACCTCAAAATGTAATAAAATCATAGAATCTTACAGTGCAGAAGGAGGCCATTCAGCCCATCAAGTCTGCACCAACCACAATCCACCTAGGCCCTATCCCCATGCGCTTACCCGAGCTGGTCCTCCTGACACTAAGGGCCAATTTATCATGGCCAATCCACCTAACGTGCACATCTGTCGGACTGTAGGAGGAAATCGGAGCACCTGGAGGAAACCCATGCAGACACGGGGAGAAAGTGCAGACTCCGCACAGACAGTGACCCAAGCTGGGAATCGAACCTGGGTTCCTGGCGCTGTGAGGCAGCAGTGCTAACCACTTGCCACCTGTATATATGTGTATATATTTGTTCAAATGAATTCCTAATTGATGTCCTTCCTCTGCACATAACTAAACAGAGTTGATATACAATTATAGTATAAGGGCTGCTTGGTGGCACAGTGGTTAGCACTGCTGCTTCATAACTCCAGGGACCCGAGTGCACTTCTGGCCTTAGGTGACCGTGTGGAGTTTGCACATTCTCCCCATGTCTGCATGTGTTTCCTCCGGATGCTTTGGTTTCCTCCCACAGTCCAAAGATGTACGGTTAGATGGATTGACTATGCTAAATTGCCCATTAGTGTCCCAAGATGTGTCGGTTAAATGGATTAGTCACAATAGATGTGTGGGGTTACCGGGATATGGTGGGGGGAAAGAGCCTCAGTAAGATGCTCTGTCAGAGAGTCAGTGCAAACTAGATGAGCCGAATGACCCCCTCTGCACTGTAGGGATTCTAATACAGGTGAACAATTTGACAAATGTGCGCCCTA
This sequence comes from Carcharhinus amblyrhynchos, assembly GCF_965287045.1. Classification (NCBI taxonomy): domain Eukaryota; kingdom Metazoa; phylum Chordata; class Chondrichthyes; order Carcharhiniformes; family Carcharhinidae; genus Carcharhinus; species Carcharhinus amblyrhynchos. The sequence goes on from NC_137328.1 coordinate 10,834,864, forward strand.
AACTGCTCAAATTGGGCATTACTGATGTACTTTTGATGTGCTATGACTGTCAAAACTGCAGTTTTCTTTGTGTGAAGCAATTTGTAATGTACTGCCATAATACAGATTTGACCCTCAGCTTTTGATATGTTCTTTTTAAGGTTGTCATATGTGGCTTTGCAGTAGCTACTGGAGCAGCACAGAGGCTGATTTCTGGCTATGATGCTTATGGAAACATTTGTGGACAAAAGAACAACAAAGTGGAGGGAGAAGAATGGAGTGGCCTTGATCACACAGAGAATAAGTAACTATGTCATCAGCATTCCAGAATGATGTGTTATAGATGTGGCACTTTATCAAATGGCTTCTTGGAATCTTATGTCCACCGGTTCCCCTTTGTCCACAGCACAGCTTATTTCCTCAAAGGACTCCAATGAATTTGTTGAACATAATTTTCCTTTCACAAAACCATGTTGCCTGTGCCTGATTACCTGGTACAACGTCATTAATAATGAGGAGGCAGTACTCTTAGAACATAGAAAAACTACAGCACAAACAGACCCTTTGGCCCACAAGTTGCACCAATGATATCCCTACCTACTAGGCTTACCTATAACCCTCAATCCTATTATGTCCCGTGTACTCATCCAGAAGTCTCTTAAAAGACTCTATCGAATTTGCCTCTACCACCACCACCACCACCACCACTGACGGCAGCCAATTCCACTCACCCACTACCCTCTGAGTGAAAAACTTAGCCCTGATATCTCCTCCGTACCTACTCCCCAACACCTTAAACCTGTGTCCTCTCGTAGCAACCATTTCAGCCCTGGGAAAAAGCCCCTGAGAATCCACCCGATCTATACCTCTCAACATCTTATACACTTCTATCAGGTCACCTCTCATCCTTCATCTCTCCAAGGAGTAAAGACCGAGCTCCCTCATAACGCATGCCACCCAATCCAGGCAACATCCTTGTAAATCTCCTCTGCACCCTTTCAATAGCTTCCACATCTCTCCTGTAATGAGGCGACCAGAACTGAGCATAGTACTCCAAGAGGGGTCTGACTACGGTCTTGTAAAGCATATTATTATAATACATTACTGTTGTGTTATAGAACATGCTAGAACCCATACCTTTTCATTCTCGAGATTTTATTAGCAATCTGGTGTGTGGCATATTATGTGGAATGTGAATTTGTTGTCTGATAATGAAAAATGCAAAGTTTCATTTCTGAATGTAACAGCTGAGATGCTTAAACATTATATTGAAGCTCCAGGAACCCTTAATTAAAATTGCCTTTTAAACATTGCAAATGAGGTAAAGTTTTGGAGAAGGGGAATTGGGAGTTGGGTTGTTGCCTGATGACAGGTTCTCCGCTTCCACATGAAAGCCTCTTGAGTCCTCAGCTTCAAATATTGCTACTGATTGTGCCTCCAGAGCTCTGGAATGTGGACTGAAGAAAGATAACCCTTCTGCAAACTGTGTGTGCAATGATTAGAACATCTCGGAGCTTAACATATGTATACAGAGGTGATGTTTCCCTCTGTGTGATTTTGGAACCAGCCAAAGGGATTTTTTTCACCTCGTAATCTTATATGGGAGTAGAAGTTATTAGCTTAGGTAAATTAAAGCGGGATCTGCCAATCTATCATGAACAAATGACAGGTCTTTATTTTAAAATTGTTGACAACCTTATTAAAACAATTAACAAACTAAATAAACTCTCCAATAGAATGCTGTCCGAATAATACAAGAATCATGAATGAAACAAAGGCTTATAAATTCCAGTCATTCTCAAAAAGACACAGACACACACACACGTGTGCTCTCGCTCTCACACCCGCTCGCGTACTCGCTCACTTATCAGAAGTCTGAGATCTTTGCTGTTCAGGTCTGATACACCTTCTGAGTTGGTCTACTTTCCGACTGTAGTTGGTAAGTTTTATGAAGGCGTACGTTAAACTGCAGGATTCTATATGAGAGATTCACCTCTCCGTCCATCTGACTAAAGAGATGGCAAGGTTACTCTAAAGTTATTTCCCCTTGTCGGGGTTTAAATACTGGAATTACCTCACAGTAGTCCTACGATCTGAGTGGAGGTCACAGAAGGAGAAAGCCATGGGGGGGCTTTCAAAATAAGGGTGGAGAATATGTTGGTTCCAGTATTCAATTTTACTTGATGGAAAAATATGGCTGAAGATGTGCTTTTTCCACTATAACCTTTGTTTACTTTTTTATCTCCCTCAGGTATGTTTTTTTCTTGGATCCTTGTGACATTGATGTGAAAACTTTCAGGCTCAAATCCAAGGCTCTATGTGTAGCCAAATGTCCATACACTGACCTGAACACACTCCAGGAAATCTACAATTTTGCCATACAAAATGGTAAGATTAAATATGTGGTCGTGGGAGTGAAAGGGGAGGAGCAGAATCTGAGTTTAGAGTGTCGTTTATTTCCATTGTGACCTTTGCTTATTTTTGAAATGATCCAGAGCAAGGTGGTATAACCTTCAGATTGAACGTGAGGGTTCGTGACTGACCCCTCTGCAATCTTTTTCAGTTTGGAATGTGGGAACCAAAAACAGGCACAGGCCATTTGGCCCCTCAAGCTTGTTCTGCCATCTAATAAGATCACGGCTGTCTTGATGACCTTAAATCTGCATCCCATCTAGTCCCTTGTAACCAATCACCACCTGGTGATTGGTATGGTAGCACAGTGGTTAGCACAAAGGCTCTCAGCGCCGGGGACCCAGGTTCGATTCCAGGTTTGGGCCATTGCCTGTGTGGAGTCTGCACATTCTCCCCATATCTGTATGGGTTTCCTCTGGGTGCTCCTGTTTCCTCCCGCAGTCGGAAAGATATGCTGGTTAGGTGCATTGACCGTGCTAAATTGACCCTCAGTGTGACTCGAACAGGTGCAGGAATGTGGGGACTAGGGGATTTTCATAGTAACTTAATTGTAGTGTTAATGTAAGCCTACTTGTGACACTAATAAATAAACTTTAAACCTTGCTTATCAAGAACCCATCCACCTATGCCTTAAAAATATTTATAGACTTTGCTTTCACCACTTTTCCAGAAAGAGTTCCTAAGAAACTTAACCTTTTGAGAAAACTTCACTGTCTCTCCGTTTTAAATGGACACCCTCTTAATTGTAAATAATGACCCCTAATTCTGGATCCTCCTACAAGAGGACACATCCATCCTGTCAAGACTCCTTAGGATCTATGTGTCATCTTTTACCCTTCTAAACTCCAGTGGATGCAAGCCTCACCTGCCCAATCTTTCTCAGAAGACAACACACCCCTTCCATGGTTTAAGTCTATTAAACCTTCTCTGAACTACTGTCAATGCATTTACAGCCTTCCTTAAATGAAGTTTTCAATACCGTGCACAGTACTTTAAATGTGGTCTAGTTCCTGATCCAACTGAAGAATAACCTCCCCATCTTTGAGTTCAATCCCTCTCGCAACAAATTGTATTTGTACTTGAATACTAGCCTTGTGTGGAACATGCACTAGGACATGCAGCTCCCTTTGCCCCTCAGGGGCAAATAGACTTAAACCATGGAAGGGGTGTGTTGTTTTCTGAGAAAGATTGGGCAGGTGAGGCTTGCAATCTCTCACCATTTACATAAATGCTCTTTTTTTTAATTCTTCCCGTCAAAATGGACAATTTCACATTTTCCCAAATTATACTCCATTTTCCAGATCTATGCCTACTCGCACAACTTACCTCTTTTTGTAACCTCCTTGTGTCCTCTCACGAGTCATGTTCCTACCTGCCATTGTGTCATCAGCAAATTTGGAAACCATCCCTTTAATCCCTTCATCCAAATCCTTTGTATTAGTTGTAATCAATTGAAGTCCCAGCACTGATTCCGGTGGCACGCCACTTGCCAAACCGAATCCGATCCCTTTATGCCAACTCTGTGCTTCCTGTTAGCCAGCCAATCTTCTGTCCAGGCCAATACATTACCACCTGTACAATGAGCTTTTATTTTCCGCAATAACCTTTTGGTGTGGCACTTTATCAAATGGTTTCTTGGAATCTAAGTAGAGAACATCCATTGGCTCACCTTTGTCCACAGCACAGATTATTTCCTCAAAGAACCCCAATAAGTTTGTTAAACATAATTTTCTTTTCACAAAACCATGTTGACTCTGCCTGACTTCCTTGAGCTTATCCAAGTGCCCTGCTTATAACATCATTAATAATGAGGAGGCGGTGGCCTGTTGGTATTATCAGTCGACTGTTAATGCAGAAACTCAACGAATGTTCTGGGGACCCAGATTTGAATCCTGCCTCAGCAGATGGTGGAATTTGAATTCGATAAAAAATATCTGAACTTAAGAATCTGCTGAATCTACTATGAAACCATTGTCGATTGTCAGAAAAACCCATCTGATTCACTAATGTCCTTTAGGGATTAGTCTGGGTCTGGCCTACACGTGGGCAATAAATGCTCGATAGCCAGTGACGCCCATGTCCTATGAATCAATAATAAAAGTCCAATGTTGTATCCATTCTCTTAATGAAAAATCTCAAATAGCTGAATTTTGGTACCCCAAAGACCAGAGTGATCAATGTTCATGTTTTCCTAGTACATGTTGCCTGTTCTTCAATAAATTATGCTTTCTCAGCTGATCATTCTTTATTCCTGAAAATTGTTTGGAGACCTTCTGTACAGATATTTAATATGCTGACTGTAGTTTCCATTGTGCATTATTAATGCTGAGATTATATAAACTGCTTTTGAGTCCTTCACAGTTCCCAAACTTGATGAACTTACAAAATTCCTGTCAGTTTCTTCCTCAGCCTGATTGTCCTCCATTCTTGACTGCACTTTTTGCAAGAAACGGTCTACTTCTCCTACCTCTGTCTCACTCTTTATCATCGATGTCTCATTTCTTTCTGAATCGCTGCTGGCTTTCATATATAGTCCTTTATTTGACATTTTTAGCCTTTTGGAAAGCTGGTGCACTCAGGGAGATGGAAAGCAAGCAGGTTGCTAGAGCAACGAGATGCTTCACCAAGTGGTACTGAATGAGGAGCTAGTCGTGGCCAGGAAGACACAGGTTCATTCATTTTGAGAGGTCACCAACTAGGGACAGTGGTCATGGGTGTTGGTCTAAGGATGTAAAGGAATTGAGCCTGGAAGGAGTTTGGGCTGTGATAGCTTTTTTAAAAGTTATTTATTAATGTCACAAGTAGGCTTTACATTAACACTGCAATGAAGTTAATGTAAAAATCCCCTAGTCACCACACTTTGGTGCCTGTTTGAGTACACTGAGGAAGAATATAGCACGGCCAATGCACCTAACCACATCTTTCGGACTGTGGGAGGCAACCAGAGCACTCGGAGGAAACCCAAGGGGAGAATGTGCAGACTCTGCACAGGCAGTGACCCAAGCTGGGAATTGAACCCTGGTCCCTGGCACTGAGAGGCAGCAGTGCTATCCGCTATGCCACTTAATCAGTTGAGGGGGTATTAATGCTTGGCAGGAATCAGGTTGGGTTGTAGACCTCGAAGGAAGATCTGAAATGGGGTGAGTTTGGGAGGTTAGAAATTTGGGACAAATAGATGTTTTCTGGGTAGTGTGCATTTTTCTTTCCCTCTGTCTTTGGATCTCTTCAGTAAATCGGGTCGCTGCATACTTTTGTTTGCATGGTATTCTAAACAAGTTGACCATGTTTGCTATGTCATGTAAAATGTTTCTGTACAGAACTGTTTGTAGCCATTTCCATCTGGTTGCATTTTTTTGGGTGAATGTCCGGATGCTGTTAGTTTCCCTGAGGTGTATATATTATTGGATAAGGTTTCAGCGTTGATTTTTCCTAATGTACAGTGTAGATGCAGGTCATCAAATTACATTTAAAAAATTTCAATTCTTCTTTGTTTTAGGATCAAAGCTGTGTGATTATAGCGTGAAAGAAGAGGATTATAGATCAGCCGGTCAGAATTTGTGTCCTAAACTTCCTGTTAAATCCAGGTAGGCAAATTAAGATGATCTATTTAAGAAACTGCACATCACAATGTACATAACCCCAGTGATTAAATTTTAGAGATCACTTTTATGAAGAAATGTGTTCTGTGCCGTGGGTAAATGTGAAGATTCTCCAGAAGTGGATTATCGAATGACATGAGTTGTATGTGAAGTTTTCTGTCTGCATGTCCAACAGAATTAAAACTTGAGCAATTCCCCATTCAAACTTGGTGATATTTCATATGACTGAAGTGTATTCATATTTCCTAACTGAGCAGTTATATATTAGAGAGGTGATGGCCTTGAGGCCTTATCGCTAGTCTATTTATCCAGAAACTCAGCTAATGTTCTGGCAACCTGGATTCGAATCCCATCGCGGCAGATGGCGGAATTTGAATTTGATTTTTAAAAAAAATCTGGAATTAAGAATCTTTTGATGACCATGAAACAGGTGCCGATTGTCGGAAAAGCCCACCTGGTTCACTAATGTCCTTTAGGGAAGGAAATCTGCTGTCCTTACCTGTTCTGATCTGCAAGTGACTCCAGAGCCACAGCAATGTGGTTGACTCTCAACTGCACTCCTAGGGTGACTAGGGATGGGCAATAAATCCTGGACTGCCAGTGACATGTCCCACAAATTAATTAAAAAAAAAGTGTCCATCCTGGATAAATGTTCAAATAGGCAGTACTGTGTGCTTCATTGAGTTGATGCCCTGTTATAAGCAGTTTAAAAATTTCCTGTGTTGTGAAGGGCTAATAGATGTTGCAAAATATAGATATATTAGGCTTTTTTTCAAGCACAAAACTAGCCAAGGATCCAGGTTCAATTCTATCATTGGCTGACAGTCTGTGTGGAATTTGCATATTCTCCCTGTGTGTGCTTGGATTTCCTCTGGGTGCTCCGGTTTCCTCCCACAGTCCAAAGATGTGCCGGTTAAGTGGATTGGTCACACTAAGTTGCCCCTTAAATGTCCAAAGATAAAGCTAAAGTTTGTTTATTTGACACAAGTAGGCCTACATTCACATTGCTATGAAGTTACTGTGAAAATCCCCACGTCGCCACACTCCGGCATCTGATCGGGTACACTGGGAGAGAGTTTAGCACGGATAATGCATCCAACCAGTACGTCTTTGGAAATGTGGGAGGAAACTGGAGCACCTGGAGGAAACCCACGCAGACACAGGGCGGAGGTGCAGGCTCCGCACACAGTGACCCAAGCTGGTAATCAAAACTGTGTCCCTGACGCTGTGAGGCAGCAGTGTTCACTGTGCTCCCCCACTTGTGCAGTTTATGGGGATATAGGGATAGGAGTGAGCCTGGGTAAGATGCTCTTGTCGATGAATTGATGCAGACTTATTGGGCCAAATGGCCTCCCTTCTGCGCTGTAGCAATTCTATGAAACTTTAATATAAATCTTGCTGCCACTACTTTGCTCTGATATTTTACTATGACCAATGATAGTGTTTTTCACGTGTTGGATTTTCCACTCTCTGCATTCTGTTACCACAGAATCACGGGCATCCCCACAGTGCAGAAGAAGGCCATTTGGCCCAACGAGACTCCACTAACACCAATCGCACCCAGGCCCTATATCTGTAACCCCACGTATTTATCTTGCTCATCCCCCGACACTAAGGGTCAATTTAGCATGGCCAATCCACCGAACCTGCACATCTTTGGAGTGTGGGAGGAAACCAGAGCACCCGGAAGAAACCCACACTGACACAGGGAGAATGTGCAAACTCCGCTCATGATGACCCGAGGCCAGAATTGCTCTGGGCTCCCTCATGCTGTGAGGCAGCAGTGCTAATCACTGGGCCACCTAATCATGTTTATTGCTTCTGATATCCCTGTTGCTGAGGTATGCATGCCATTTCTCTGGATTTTGAGAATTTAGTTTGCATTTATTCCATCACCAAGTGGACCTTGTACTCTTAAAGTCACCATCCTATTGCCTTTCAGAGTTAGTTAACAAAGCTATCAACTCCCAAATAGCTATTTTCTTATTTGAATGTTTTCATTGCCACGAAGTCACTTCTGTTTTAGTTATTCTATCTAAATAGCTTGCCCTTGTTATGTACCTCCAAAACCCGAGCTGACTGTTTGATAATCCACTTGTCATCATCTTTGACAATGCCAGGACCATTTACTAACATAAGATCTTTGACCCAAAGTTGTGTTCATACCCAAATAGTTTCCCTTGCATTGTATTTGCATCCTCTGACTCTTGTTACAATTAACTCAGTAATTCTGCACAGGCTCTTTTATCTCTCTTGGTCTGTCCATTCTCGATGTGGAGATGCCAGCGATGGACTGGGGTAAACACAGTAAGAAGTCTCACAACACCAGGTTAAAATCCAACAGGTGTATTGGACTGTTGGACTTTAACCTGGTGTTGTGAGACTTCTTACTGTCCATTCTCCACAGCAATGACCTCCCATTCCCGTAATGACTTAGACTTTCTTCTCACCCAATATTTTGCTGTGCTCAGAAACCAATTAGCTTAAATTGTGTTTGATGACAAAGTGATGCCATCGACAGACTCATGCGATCTGAACCATGCGCCTGCCTGTATGTTGTAACTGCAATAATATGCAAGGGACCAATAATTATTGCTTAATCACGGCGTGCATCTGAGACTATGTGGGAAGCCCACTAGTCTACTCGGAAGGGTGGTAAATACAACACAATTGGGGTTAAGCATTGAGGCTCAAATGGGATTTATTTGCAGGTGAGGTAATTACCCATGAGAGTTGTATAGAGGACAGACTGGTGGTATAACACTCGACTTATCCAGTTTATGAGATGCTTTACTACAAAAACAAGCCATCAAAAACCTTTGTCATTCGAATCATAGTGAGTTCAGTGAGTGCCACATAGTAACTGGTTCACACGTTGTAGGCAGTGTGAAGCACGGAACTGGAGATACGAGCTGCTTCTCTCTGGTGCCTCTTGAGTCATTTAGATTGATATTAATTAACATATTAATAAGTTCATTATTTGAAACTTTCCTTTGGAGAAAATATGATGGACTATTTTATCTTGCATTAACATGCTTTATGATGGATTTATAAGATATTACGTTGTGTGCGATTTTATTTCTCCCACTACAAACGGAGTCCAAGGGGAAAAAAAAACATGCAAGCTCATTTTGAGTTTGCTGAATATTTTGCAATTTAATAAGGAATGATGTGGAGGACCAGTTACAGGTTTAACGTTTATTGAATACATTGTTTTTAAAAGTGTACGCGTGCCTTATCACTGCCGTCAGTCATCTCCATTATTGATATTGGTTTGACATTACTTTTTTTTTGTCTTTTTGTTTTTACACCAGTAAATCTATCCCATTCTTCCATCGTTGTATCCCAGATGGAATTTACTGCCTTGAAAAATTTTTGGAAGGCCTCACCAAGTTCATCAGTGACAATAGTGTCTTGCAGAGAGTGATTACTGGAGTAATGACCAGCAAAGAAATTATAGTGGGACTTTGCTTTTTATCTCTAGGTAATGATTCTTGAATACATCCTTTATTTTAAAGAAAACAATATTAAATCCAGAGTTGCATTACTGAGTAATTTAATTTAACTTAAGTGCTTTAGTTATATTTCGCAACTAATATTATCCCAAGCAATGTACACCCTGTTTATTTTGCATTCTGTTGTTTGATACAAATGTTAGTTTGATTTTAGGTATTACTATGTTTCAACTGATTGAAAGTTTTTTGCGTATGGCCGCAGGCATTCAGTAAGTGTATTCTCCTCTTGTATCTTTAACCCAGAAGCCATTTGTTTCATTTTTATTTGCTGTTTATGTTTCCTATTCATTTGTCATAAATGTGATTTCTGTGCCACTTGGGGCATTTTGAATGGAAATGTGGAATCAGCAAATGATTGACATGGTGTAGAGATGTCAATTGCAACTTGAGCTCTTGTCTGATAACTACCTATTGAGTAAGGTGGATCAGCATGCTGATAGAACTGGGCAAAAATCAAAGCAGAATTCGTTACATCTGAGACTATATCTCCCATGGCACTGTTCATTGAAGCCAATTTATATTATTAGAGATACAACAGAGAAATGGCAAAAGCAAAAATACTGCAGACGCTGGAGATCTGAAATAAAACCATAATGGCTGAAAAAGTAAGTCTTGGGCTGGCAGTACTTGTGGAGAAAGAGAAGCCATTAAAAGTTTGAGTCCAATATGACTCCACTTCGGATTAGAAAAAGTCATAGTGGACGCAAAACGTTAACTCTGTTTCTTTCTCCACAGATGCTGCCAGATCTGCCGAGCATTTTTCAGTCCTTCACATTTCTCTAAAATAAAAATGTAAAGATTTCTTTCTCTCTGCATTTCTGTAACCTTAGATTGTCCTCATGTTTTGGTTAATAGTCAAATACTTCTGAAATCTAGTCGTTGCTGCATTTTCTACACTACAGCAGTGAATTTGTGAACAGCAAATTTGTGCAAACAGAAATACGATAATGACCAGATGATCTGTGTTGTGGAATTGGTCCAGGGATGAACGTTGGCGAAGACACCAGGGAGAATGTCCCTGCTCCTTGCATTATATTCAGCTTTTCAACAAGAGTCCATTTCCTTTCTAGTTCCTCTAAACGTTCCTGTTTTGAAACCGAATGTTAGAATACATTTTGAGACTAGTTATAATCAAAGCAAGTTGATGTGTAAATTCGAAACTCACAGTTTAATCAAAGCTGAGGAAGTGCAGATTGTCAGGAAAGGCTGTTGTACTATTTAAAGGAATTAAAATGGACCTGCTGCTCTCCCTTTGATGTGGCCATGATTTGTTGCAGTAATTTCCTCAATGTCCTAAAAATAAGCAGATCCTTTCCTCCTCAACTGGTCCTATAGTCAAATTTTTCCCCTCTACCCTGTTCAGAATGTAGCAATCTGGAGATGATTGCTCCTGATATCTCGTTTCCCAGTCTAATACTTAACTCTTTTCAATTTCAAAATGCACTTATGTCTATGACAATGCACCATGACTTCCAAGTTTATCATTGCCTTTCCAGCTTTTCAGTTAAGGTGAGTAACTCTCCTCCTGGCTCCCCAAAGCCTGTCCACTTATCTGCAAGGCACAAGCCAGGAGTGTGAAGGAATACTGTCCACTTGCCTGGATGATGACAGCTCCGAAACTACTTGAGAAACTCATCACCGTCAGGGACATAGCAGCCCACTTATCTATCACCTTAAAGAGTTCAGGGTTCAAATTCCTGTTCGGGTGTTGCTTATAGTTCAAACTCTTCAATTCCTGCTGTTACTGAACATCAGTGCATCATCTACCACATGCTTTGCAGCAACTCATCTTCCAAGCACATGATCATTACCATCTAGAAAGATAAGGGCAGCATATGCATGGGAACACAACCACCTGCAAGTTCCCTTCCAAGTCACGCACTATCCTGACCTGGAGTTGAATAATGTCTTGAGTGTCACTGGGTCAAAATCTTGCAACTCCCTTCCTAACAGATTGGTGTCCATTCACCACATAGGAACATCCTTCCTTGGATTGGAGGGCCGGGACTGCACACAGTGTTCCGAGTGTGGCCTCACCGAGGACATGTATAATTGCATCGGGGCGTTCCTTCTCCTGTGCTCTAATCCTTTTGCTGGGGGGGGCCAACATATAATTTGCCTCTTTTGCTGCTGGCTGCACCGGTATGCTTGTCTTCAGTTGCTGATGTATGAGGACGGCAGGTTTTGCTGGACATTCCCCTCTCCTAATTCCTAGCCATTCAGATAGTCCGGTACACTCATCCTTTGACAAGGTACCGCAGGGTAGGTTGTTGCGTAAGGTTAAATCTCACAAGATCCAGGATGAAGTAGCTAAATGGATATAAAATTGGCTTGATGACAAGACAAAAGGGTGGTTGTAGAGAGTTTTTCAAACTGGAGGCCTGTGACCAGCGGTCTGCCTCAGGGATCAGTGCTGGGTCCACTGTTATTTGACATTTATATTAATGATTTGGATGGGAATATAGGAGGCATGGTTAGTAAGTTTGCAGATGATACAAAGATTGGTGGCATAGTGGATGGTGAAGAAGGTTATTTCGGATTGCAATGGGATCTTGGTCAATTGGGCCAGTGGGCTGACGAATGGCAGATGGAGTTTAATTTAGACAAATGTGAGGTGATGCGTTTTGGTAGATTGAACCAGGGCAGAACTTACCCAGTTAATGGTAGGGCATTGGGGAGAGTTACAGAGCAAAGAGATCTAGGGTTACATATTCATAGCTCCTTGAAAGTGGAGTCACTGATGGATAGAGTAGTGAAGAAGGCATTTGGCGTGCTTGGTTTCATTGGTCAAAACATTGAATACAGGATTTGGGTTGTCTTATTGAAGTTGTACAAAACAATTGCAAGGCCACACTTGGAATACTGTGTACAGCTCTGATCACCCTATTATAGAAAGGATATTATTAAACTTGAAAGAGTGCGGAAGAGATTTACTAGGATGCTACCGGGACTTGATGGTTTGAGTTACAAGGAAAGGCTGTATAGACTGGGCCTTTTTTCTCTGGAGCATAGATGGCTGAGATGTGATCTTATAAAGGTCTATAAAATAATGAGGGGCATAAGTCAGCTAGATAGTCAATATATTTTCCCAAAGGTAGGGGAGTCTAAAACTAGAGGGCATAGGTTTAAAGTGAGAGGGGAGAGTTACAAAAGTGTCCAGAGGGACAATGTTTTCACACACAAGCTGCCAGATGTAGTAGTAGAGGCAGGTACAGTTTTATCTTTTAAAAAACGTTTAGACAGTTACACGGGTAAGATGGGTATGGAGGGATATGGGCCAATTGTGGACAATTGGGACTAGCTTATGGGTTTAAAAAAGGCAGCATGGACAAGTTGGGCCGAAGGGCCTGTTTCCAAGCTGTAAACCTCTGACTCTGTAGACTGCAGTGGTTCAAAAAGATGGCCCTCCACCAGAGGGCAATTCAGGATGTTCCTAATTGGGCAACAAAGGCGGGTCTAACCAGCAATTCCCACATCCCATGAATGAACAAAAATAATGTTCTCCTTTGGATGGACATGGGAAGACTGATACCTGCAACAATTGCAAATAATTGAAGCAAGCTTGCAAGGCCAAATGGGCTACTTCTACTCCTATGTTCCGATAAGGATACCTAAACTATCCACAGAATCCCTACAGTGCAGAAGGAGGCCATTCAGTCCTTCAAATCTGCACTGATGGACAATCTCCATAACTTTGCGCATTTATGACGGCCAATCTGTCGAACCTAGATATCTTTGGACTATGGGAGGAAACTGGAGAAAACCCAAGCAGACATGGAGAAAGCCCAAATTCTACACAGACAGTGACCCAAGGCCGGAATCGAACCCAGGTCCCTGGCAATGTGAGATAGCAGTGCTAACCACTGTGCCACCATCCCTTATTATTTCTAATAGACTATCGACCTTTTGTCCTATTAAAGCGCTTTGCTCCACTGTGCTGCACTGTTTTTCAGGGTCACCTTCCTTTTGAATGGAGTCACTGCTATCACTCCACAACCTCCTTGTCCAACTCTAACTTTTTGACAGTTCATAATTTGCAGTTTCCTTACTGTTGAGTATTCTGCCTTTCTGGAATGGTATCCAGAAATGTTCCTGCTTCATTGATGTGAGGTATGCTGTTCCAAAAACACCTTTTTTTTTCTTCTGATATTAAGTGCAAATGCCCTTTCTTTGATCCGCAGAGTATCAATAAATGGTATCAATACCACTTATTGCACTCCATATTAGAGCTGTTTCCTATTCTTACATTTATTTGCTGCCTAGCTTTAAGAATGTAAATAATATCTGTATGTGCAACCGTTCTGCTATTTTTATCCTCCAAGGTAAATTTAATCAGCCGAATTTGTTTATTCTTAATCCTTGACTAGGCGTGACTTTAAATGAGCGTAAGAGATAAGTCAGCTATACTAGTTCTAGATTTGGTCTTAAAATAGAATATCCTCCCTCCCAGAGGAGTATTTATGCTAATCTAAGACAGCTCTGAATGAAGCATATGTAATAGGTATATTATCGCCAAAATAGCACCCGAATTAACTACTCTCAGTACATAGAATTCCCCTCCTTAAGAATTCTGGGGAAGTTCAGGTCCTGAGATGTAAGGACTGAGTCGACAAGTTTTACAGTGCCTACTTAATGTGGTTTTAAGATTTAAGCTTAAATCAGATTGTGGTAAGGGTTGCAATATTACAACGTGTGAAATAATCAAATGCAGAATAACAAATGCACCAAAAAATAAAAGTAGGATATCACAAACAGATGATATACTTATATTGCGAGTATAATTTTAGTATAAAGCACAGTTTTATCTTGGCTCGGCTAAGCATGAGGAGATCTCATGCTTAGAGATATAAGAACTCTACTCTTGTGGTCAGTGACCACAAGGTCTAACCTCTCTTCTACTAGAGGCTAAATTTAAAGAAATTTGGGGATACGTTTAGAGACCAACTAACCTTTGCACGTTACCAGCATTTTTTGGCAATCTTTTGCTGATTTATAGAATCATGGAACCCCTACAAGTGCGGGAGGCGGCCGTTTGGCCCATTGAGTCTGCACCAATTCTGTGACAGAACATCTTACCACCTCAGGCCCTGTGCCCACAACCCCATGCATTTACCCCACTAATCCCCTTAATCTACGCATCTTGGGCTACTAAGAGGCAGTTTAGTATGGCCTAGCCACTGAACCTGCACATCTTTGGACTCTGGGAGGAAAGCGGCCTCCAGGAGGAAACCCATGCTGACAATGTGCAAGCTCCATACTGCCCAAGGGCAGAATTGACTGCGGGTCCTTGGCACTGTGAGGTAGCAGTGCCAACTTTTGAGGATCAATTAATGTATATGTGCTAATATTTTCCGTTTTAGCTTGATACCAGCAGCCGCAAGGCTAGCTGCATTATTTCCTGCATGTAGTGTTTCCCCTTTTGCTATCTTGTTCTTGGCAAAGGTTCATATTCTTAATTAATTGGGCTAAATCCCTTCAACCAGCAACAAATTTCTAATAAACAAACTTATTAACTTCTTACAATCGAGGTTAAACTCTCACTGGAGCTAAAGTCCACGCTCTGATCTCTCTCCCCTTTTGTAACTTATTAGCTAATGGCATCTCAAATGAACTCATGGTTAAGTTGTAGCAACTTTAGCCCATTGACAGCTAAAAGTTGAAGTAAATTTAAAATAATTCCGATTCTGTTCGTTAATGTGTGTGTATATGTTCTATTAACATTCAAGGTTTTGGGCCAAGTGCTAGTAAATGGGATTATGTGGGAGGTCAGGTGTTTCTCACATGTCTGTACAGACTCGATGGCCAAAGGGTCTCTTCGGCACTATATGATTCTGTGTAATATAAATGTATAATCGATATAAAGATATCAATACTTGTATCCTGTCTTCCCATTTTGGGTAAATCCTACCTTCCATCTGGCTTCTCACTAGCTCCTTCCCATGTGTGGATCTGGGAGTATCAGGAGGGAGGGTGTAGTGTGTTGCAGTTATGCTCTCAGCCAGGGTGGGTGGGATTGCAAGCTTCAGAAACACTGGTTAAACTGGTAGAGTCTAGGGAACATGAGCAAAGAGAGTATGTTGGTGTGGACGCACTTGAGTATGGTCGCGAAGATCTGAGGCGATAGCTGGGGGTCTCGGCATCTGGGATCGAGGAACAATATGGAGAAGATCAGTTTCTTTTTAGGACACTAATCTGAAGACCTGGAGCCTGTCATTGGGAACAGGCCACATAGGAGAGAAAAGGATGTTTGCAAATGAAGGCTGTGAATCTCCTATTTGATGTGAACCAATATATCTTGATTATGCCTAAATTAGCCTGTTTAAAGTTTATTCATTAGTCACAAGTAGGCTTACATTAACACTGCAATGAAGTTACAGTGAAAATCCCCCAGTCGCCACACTCCGGCACCTATTTGGGTACACTGAGGGAAAATTTAGCATGGCCAATGCACTTAACCAGAACGTCTTTCAGGTTGTTGGAGGAAACCCACACAGACATGGGGAGAACATGCAAACTCCACTCAGACAGTGACCCAAGCCAGGAATCGAACCCAGATCCTTGGTGCTGTGAAGCAGCAGCGCTAACCACTGTGCCGCCCACAATTATCTGAGCCTTTAAACTAGCTGGCACTTGTCTAAGCAACATTACGTGACTCAGGACGTTAAGGATCATCTCTCTTACGTGAGGATCCCTGGTTGTCTCTACCAGATCCTACTTCTGGTGTTATCTGATGCTACAGTCAGTCTTTCTCACCTCTGTGTTGCTGCTGGGGTGGTCTTAGTGGGCCCATAAGTTCACCTGGAAACCTTATTGCCGTAACTGTCGCCCTCTGTGGGAACGTTGCTGTAGCTCCAGATTGGAGCGCGCAACACGGCAGGGTTACTTCAAGTTGTATAAGCACGACTTATCTCAGAAACCAGTTTATTGACCAAGTGTTCATACCGTATTGTTGGCCGAAAGATTCTGGGATTGGGACCACCAGAGGCTTTCAACCTATCCCCACGCTGTCCCATCGTGACCTTCGAACCAACTTAAATACCCGTTACTCTGACGCACCTTCCAGTTGCCTATCTTTTCCTGTGCCTCATGATGTGAAACTGTTCCTCTTGATGGAGGGATCAATGAGTGGGGGTGGTGGATGGTGCATAGATTTAAGGCAAGGGACAGGAGGTTCAGAGGGGATTTGAGGAAAATCGTTTTCACCCAGCAGGTGGTGGGAATCTGGAACTCGCTGTTGGAAAAGATGCTGGAGGCAGAGACACTCGTAACATTTAAAGAAGCATTTAGATATGCACTTGAGATGTCCAGGCATGCTAGGCTTGTGGACCAAGCGCTAGAAAATGAGATTTAGAATAGTTGGGTGGTTTATCTTTGACCAGCACAGATGCAATGGGCTGAATGGCCTTTTTAAGTGCTGCATGCCTCTCTTTGACAATGAAGTATTCATCAATTTAATGAAATAGCAAAAGCGCACGCATATAACTGCGGGTGCTGTCATTGCAAATTGCGAATGTTGATGGATTCCACGTTACATGTTATAATCGTGCAACTTGTGCCTCATAGAAATGTGTTGAATATTGCATGTCCCTTGCCATTCCTGTTGCGTCCAGTTGGCTCACAATAAACCAGTGCGGAAATTTGATTCAGAAGCACAAGAACGTGAGGGGAAACATGACCAGTTGGATGAACCAATTAAACCACTGTAAGAAGTCCTTTTGCCCATCATTTTGTTTCTTATGACTTTAATTTTTCATATCCAAAACAGAGCTAGAAACAAAAGCAAAAATTTCAAACAGTGTTTAAAAATGTGGCCTGATTGTATTTACCAATAGAGTGTCTTAATTTCATAAAATCCATAGAATCCTTACAGCACAAGAGGAGACCACTCGAGTCTGCACTGACAACAAACCCACCCAGGCCCCCATCCCTGTAATCCCACGTATGTACCCCATTAATCCCTCTAACCTGCACATCCTGGGATACTAAGGGGCAATTTAGCATGGCCAGCGCACCTAACCTGTACATCTTTGGAATGTGGAAGGAAATCAGAGGTAACCCGTACAGACATGGGGGAGAATGTGCAAACTCCGCACAGGCAGTGACCCAAGATGGGAATTGAACCCAGGTCTCTGGAGCTGTGAGGCATCAGTGCTAACCACTGTGTCATCGTGCTGCCCATAATATAAAATTTCTTTCAGTTACTCCATTTTATTTTCTTTTTTGTTGCATCCATTTTGGAGACTCCATTGTCAAAGACCTCTGATGTAGGAATCTTGATCTGGATGAAAGCTTCCATGAGGCAGCAGGTCATAGACATGTTTTCCCCATCCTTCTGGCCTGGTTTGGAATTCAGGTTCCCAGAAGGAAGAAACTACTGTACTGCAACAGATGCATGCAGAGAAAACCTACTCAGACACAGGGAGAGCATGCAGACTCTGCACAGACAGTGACCCAAGCCAGGAATGGAACCCAGGTCCCTGGCACTGAGAGGCTGCAGTGCTAATCACTGTGCCATTATGCCACCAAATACAATGTTTGTGTTCAAACCTTATGTATCAATAATGCAGT
Organism: Carcharhinus amblyrhynchos; assembly: GCF_965287045.1. Taxonomy (NCBI): domain Eukaryota; kingdom Metazoa; phylum Chordata; class Chondrichthyes; order Carcharhiniformes; family Carcharhinidae; genus Carcharhinus; species Carcharhinus amblyrhynchos. The sequence goes on from NC_137328.1 coordinate 10,852,937, forward strand.
TCCTTTAAAATTCAATCCTGCATGTTATTTGACGTTAATCCTTTTGATATTTTCACAGCTTTATCGATGCTGTTAATGGTCGTAATCAGATACATCTCTCGAGTGCTTGTTTGGATCCTTGCAATTCTCACTGTCGTTTGTTCGATTGGTAAGTTGATTCTAGTAAGCAACAAGAAATTTTTAAAACTGTGCTAAGCGTTTGGGTTTTGTATGTATTTATATCTTGCAAGTTCCTTGTTGTAAAAGAGAGTATTTCCCTAATCCAGATATAGTGCTCTGATAATTACTGGCATGAACTTAGAAACACAGAGGGTGGGATTTTACAGCCGCACTCAGGTGAGACTGGAAATTCGTGCATGAGGCCAATGGAGATTTCTGTTGTTGCACCCTCACCTGTGCCAATTCTGTGGTGGGCAAGATGGTAGAGTTCTGGCCAGAATCCCTACAGTGCAGAAGGAGGCCAGTCAGCCCATTGATTCTGTTGATTCTCTCAATAGAGCATTCCAACCAGGTCCTGTCCTTAAACCCCACCTATTTAGCTCACTAATCCCTCTAACCCAAACGTCTTAGGACACTGAGGGACAGTCTTACCATGGCCAATCCACCTAACCTACACATCTTTGGACTGTGGGAGGAAACCAGAGCACCTGGAAGAAACCTACGCAGATTTGGGGAGAACTCCACACAGACAATCACCCAAGGCTGGGACACTGGTTCTGTCAGGCAGCAGTGCTAACCACTGTGCTATCCCTTAGATGCCAGAAGAAGAAAAAAGGTCCTAGATTTGTTGATGCAACAATAGTGTTGCATTTCAGATCTAATTGTGTAGTATCGGCCCCTTCCATAATACTAAAATCATTTTAATCAAAGTCACGTTACATCGATCATCTGAGACTGCGTTCTTGGCATACCATTGCTTCTCCCCATTCCTGCCCTCACTGGAGCCATCCACGTCGTTTTCATTCAACCCATATCCTCCGAGCCCAGCCTCCTTGATTCCATTCAGCTTTATCCATTTGAATCAAAACCATCTCCAGCATGATATCTCTTCTTGCTCCCATACTGTCACCGCTGGAGATATCCAAGGATTTAAAGCCAACATTTCAAGTCTAGATGACCCTTCATCAGAGCTTTGACGAAAGATTATCTGGACTCAAAGTTAGCCCTGTTCTCTCTCCACAGACGCTGTGATGTGAGTTGCTGGCGTTGGACTGGGATGGGCACAGTAAGAAGTCTCATGACATCAGGTTAAAGTCTGTCAGGTGAATGATGAAAGAGCAGAGCTCCGAAAGCTTGTGATTTCAAGTAAACCTGTTGGACTTTAGCCTGGTGTTGTGAGACTTCTGACTGTGCTCACCCCAGTCCAATGCCGACATCTTTACATCATTGCTTAATTTAAACTCGAATGCCCCCAAAACACCCCCTCCGTATTCCAGTTTGCACCAAAGCCCCGTCGATCATATGCTCGCCGAGCTGCTTTTTGCTTCCAGTTCATCAACAATGCCTCAAATTTAAAATACTCGCCCTTGTTTTCAAATCCATCAAAAGACTGGCCTTCCCCCTTATCTCAGTGGCCTCTTCCAGCTCCACACTCTGCTGAAATCTCTGCGCTCCTCTAATTTCCCTTTGTTTTCAAATGCTTTGTCTTTGACCATTTCATGGCCAACGTTCCCCTTTTCTATGCACAGGGGGTACAGCTGTCCTTTGGTGGTTATATGCCACAGAGAAAGCAGCTAGAGACAAGGAGCCGATAGGAAATAATGTGAGAAAAGACAATGTGAAGGCTCTCTTGGTGTATGCCATTGTCGCGACAGTCGTCACGGTGAGTGCTCCACCTAAAATGTGTTTAAGAGCAATTGTTACTGTTTTACATGTAGATACTGGAATGGCAGGCAGACTGTGGTTTATAACTGACTTTACTCTGAGGAAGGAGAACACTGAGGGGTGATACTGATAGATATTTTTGGGGTTATGGAAAGGTTTGATATGGAAGACATATCTTAATCTTGCAGACAAGGTCATAGCTAAGAGCCACAAATATAGTTGGTGACTGGTCAATCCAGTAAGTATTTCTGGAGATGTTTCTTTAACCTAGTTGGCAGTTAGAATGTGGAACTTAGAATCCTACGGTGCAGAAGGAGGCCATTTGGCCCCTCTAGTCTACACTGACCACAATCTCACCCAGGTCCTATCCCCATAACCTGACGAATTTACCCCAGCTAGCCTCCCCGACACAATGGGGCAATTTAGCATGCCCAATCCATCTAACCCACACGTGTTTGGATTGTGGGAGGAAACTGGAGCACCCGGAGGAAGTGACCACGTGAGGTGCAAAGTATAGCTGCATTCAAGGGGTAAGCTTGATGGAGAAACAAATAGAGAGATGTGGTGGGGCTAAGTTAAAGAGGGTGGGAGAAGACTAGTGTGGAACATTAACGCTAGCATGGACCTCTTGAGGTGAATACTTTCCAAGAGAGGGCCCAGTGGATGGTGACAGTAATCTGCATATATCTTTCTTACAAATCCATGTGGACGAGGTTGAAGTACAGGTGGCATGAAGCTAATGGCTGGGGCACGGGGAGGTGGGTTGCCTGATCTTATCTTACAAATAGTTACAAATTTTTTTTTACTATTTGACGTTACCATTTTAAATTCTGGTCCAGAAAAATATCTCTGGTGGCAACAAGTGAAGCATTTACCAGATGGCTCCATCTTTGAAGATCATATCTGTTAGGAAGCTACCGTAGGGAAAGAATTTGTGGGAGTTTGCGCATTCTCCCCGTGGTTGCGTGGGTTTTCTCCGGGTTCTCCGGTTTCCTCCCACACCCCAAAGATGTGCTCTTAGGCTGATTGGTGTAACAAATTGTCCCTAAATCATTTTCCCCTCAACCTGGCTTCCAATGTGGGTGCCGTGCCCATAGACATGGGTCAAGGGTGGAAGAGGGAAAGCACAATGTTAAAATGGCGGTGCGGGCTCGTTGGGCCGAAGGGCCTGTTTCCCATTGTTCTTTGTTCTTTAACATTACTCTGATGGCTTTGGGATCACCCATAACCTTCCAGAGCTGTCTCCTAACTTGTTGCACCTTGCAGTGGTGATATCACTGCTGCCTCACACAACGCCAGGGACCCAGGTTCAATTCCCGGCTTAGGTTGCTATCTGTGCAGAGTCTCCATGTTCTCCCTGTGTCTGCGTGGGTTTCCTCCAGATGCTCCACATTCCAAAGATGTGCTGGTTTGGTCCATTGGCCATGCTAAATTCTCCCTCAGTGTACCCGAACAGGCGCCGGAGTGACTTCATTGCAGTGAATGCAAGCATTCTTGTGACTAATAATTAAGTAATCCTTTTGCCTGTGAATGCGTGGGTTTCCTCTAGATGCTTCAGTTTCTTCCCATGGTCTGAAAGATGTGCTGATTAGATGGATTGGCCATGCTAAATTCTGCCTCAGTGTACCTAAACAAATGTGTGGCAGCTAGGGGATTTTCACAGGAACTAATGTAAGCCTAATTGTGATACAAATAAATAAATAAATGTGGCCGACAGTTAGATCTTGCAGGGTGAAATCTATTGCATAATGTAGATGGTAATCGTGAATGAATATTGCATCTTTTGTTATTTGAAAGACAGCCCGATCAAATGTTATGATTGCAGCATGTTTTAATTCTTATGTCCATGTTAAATTTAGTGTTATGACCTATATTTGCTTTTTTGTTGGCATAAATGTCACATTCAAATGAACCAGGATCTGTTTAGTTAAATAAATGTGTATTTGTAGTCCTTGCAGCAACTTGCAGTCTGCAGCATTTTCATTAGGTGAGTGAGGAACCATGTGTGGTTGCATGTGGGTCAAGTGTAGCAAAGGAAGGCCAGAGTTGGAAGGAAAATGGCATGTGCAAGTCTGTATGACTAAAGGTCTTTTCAGATGAGCGAGAGGTCACTGGGGGTGCTAGCATTTGAGGGCAAGGATATGTATGAGTTGGGGGCGGGGAGGTGGGAGAGCGTGGAAGGAAGTTGATGAAGGTCGACAAGGGCATGTTGTGTAAAGAGTTATACATGGAAAGTTGGTAGACATAATGTTGGGGTAATTAAGGCTGGGGCTGAAAAGGGCTAAACACAGTAAGAAGTCGCTCAATACCAGGTTAAAGTCCAACCAATTTATTTGATTGTAAACTCACAAGCTTTCGGGGTTTGCCCCTTCGTCAGCTTGTGAGTTTACTATCAAATAATTTGGTTGGACTTTAACCTGGTGTTGTGAGACTTCTTACTGTGTTTACCCCAGTCCAACGCCGGCATCTCCACGTGATGAAAAGGGCTAAGCAGGCATGCCACTGAAGTGTGCAATGGTGAAGACAGATGATCTCTGAAATGGTTAGAATGGCGCTTGAAGCTTAGCTTAGGAAGTGAAATGGTGCACCGTCGGGAAGCTGCCAGAGAAAGTGAGTGGGAGGCACTGAATGGATGTCTTGTTTTCTGTCACAGTACACGTGACTAGCCAGGAAATTTGCAATGTGCAATCTCCTGCGAGAAAGATAGTTGCATAAAAGCAATTTTGATGTCATTACAAATTAAGTTGGTTGTTTTAAAAGTGTTCACATTTGCTGTTTCCTTTGCCATCTGAGAAGCCCCTTTTGTTTAGCAAATGTTCTGCTTTTATACAATTTCCAACACTGCCTTTCCTCGGCCAGACAGTTGAGTTCCCAAGTCTCCACAATTAAACATTGAAGGCATCCCTCCAAAAGTATTTGCCCAACTTCATTTGAAGAAGAATCTGAACAATGTTGCAGACTAACACTGGAGCAGCAATGCACTGCATCTCAAGGGCAACTAGAGGTGGGCAATAAATGCTGGCCAGCCAGCAATGTCCATGGCCCACGAATGGAGAAAAAAATCCCAAGATTGCTGTAGCTGCTTCTGATATCTATCTTAAAATGTAATGGAAGGAAAGTAATGTCTGAACATTTTATTTTGCAGGTCATTTTACTGTTGTTGATGCTAATAATGAGGAAGCGAGTGGCTCTTACAATCGCCTTATTCCATGTGGCGGGGAAAGTGTTCGTTGCGATGCCACTTCTCGTCTTGCAGCCACTCTGGACCTTCATAGCCTTGGCATTATTCTGGGCCTATTGGGTTGCAGTCTTACTTTTATTGGGCACGGCAGGTATGACAATGTATCTGTGTAATTTACCTTTCTTCAGCTAGCTTTGACAAACCTTAATCTCCAATTTTTTTTTGCCACTTGCTTTTTTTTAATCCCATATTTAAGGGGAGTGTTTTGAAAATCTTGGTGCAGGTTTTTAAACGTGTTAGGAATATTTTTCTATCCTTCAGATTTACAGCCTCTGAGAAATGATAGAATTACCTCCTTACCAAAAAGCAAAGTATAGGTCATCGTCAAGATGAAACAAGGCCAGTAATAATACCATGCATCTCTGAAACAAAGAGTATTAAAGTAAAATGATATTGTGCGTCAGGTCTGTCATATGAGGAGAGACTAAGTCGGTTAGGATTATATTCATTGGAGTTTGGAAGAGTGAGAGGGGATCTCGTAGAAACTTATGAAAATCTAACAGGGTTATACGGGGTAGATTCAGAAAGAATGTTCCCAATGGTGGGGGAGTCTAGACCTGGGGGCCATAGTTTGAGGATAAGGGATAAACCTTTTTAGGACTGAGGTGAGGAGAAATTTCTTCACCCAAAGAGGGATGGATGTGTGCAATTCCCTACCACAAGCAGTTGAGGCCAAAGCATTGTGTGATTTCAAGAAGAAATTAGATATAGCTCTTGGGGCTGAAGAGATCAAGGTATATGGGGACAAGAGGCATCAGAATAATAATTTTGGTCACCTGTGATCAAGGTGAATGGCGTAGCAGACTCGAAGGACTGAATGGCCCACTCCTGCTTCTATTTCTATGTGTGACTACAAACTTGATCTTTGAATGTATCGATTACAGTGTCAAGGAACAATATCTATGCTATTACTTGTTTTACAGCCTTCACATTATTATGATGATGATTATCTGTGTGTGTGTGTGTGTGTGTGTGTGTGTGTGTGTGTGTGTGCGCGCGCGCACACAGGCAGACTTCCATACACACGTCCCCCTGCCCATCAGCATGCACACCCTCCCCAACCAATCCCCCATGCGTGCACCTCTCTCCTCTTTTTCGCCCCCCCCCCCCCCCAACCTGTGCGCACACCTCTCTCCTCCTCCCACCCATGCACACACCTCTCTCCTCCCCAAGCACATGCACTCTGCCCCCACACACCCCACACTGTTGTTTATTGAAGCTTGCTGTGTTCATATTAGCTGTTGCATCCCACTGTTACGACAATGGCTGCACTGCGGAAGTGCTCCATTGCCTGTTAAGCACTCCGAAATGTCCAGTGCTAATGCAAAAGGCTAAATGGATGCCTGTCTTTCCTTCACGTAAAAAAAAACTATCGCATTGGGGTTTGTCAGTGGCCAAGCATTTGATTTTTATATTTTTCCTAAATGCACATTTTGAAACCAGAACTTCTGATTTTTTTTTGTCGCTTCCTGTAGGACATCGTTTCAAAAATAAGGATGGGAACATTGAATTTCAGATGATTGGGCCCTTGCAGTATACATGGATTTATCATCTTGTTGGCCTGATCTGGATTAGTGAATTCATATCGGCCTGTCAACAGATGACTGTGGCTGGAGCTGTGGTAACCTACTATTTTACACGGTATGATGTTTCTGGGGAACTACCCAACTTGTAATTGCATTAATTTTATTCTTTCACATAATGTAGGCATCACGGCGTTTATTGCCAACCATTAATTGCTGCTGCCTTGACCTGCTGCAGTCCGTGTGGTGTAGGTACAGTGCAGTTAGGGAGGAAATTCCAGGATTTTGACCAAGTGACAGTGAAGAAACTGGTGATTTTTTTTAAAAAAATTCATCCATGGGACATGGGCGTCACTGGCTGGGTCAGCATTTATTGCCCAACCCAAGTTACCCTTGGGACTGAGTGATTTCAGAGGGCAATTGAGAGTCAACCCTATTGCTGTGCCTCTGGAGTCACATGTAGGCCAGACCAGATAAGGATGGTAGATTTCCTTCCCTAAAGGACATTAGTGAACCAGATGGGTGTTTCCGACAATGGTTTCACGGTCATCGGCCGATTCTTAATTCCAGATTTTAGTTTTTATTGAATTCAAGTTCTACCATCTGCCGTGGTTGGATTCCAACCCAGGACATTAGCTGAGTTGCTGGAATAATCGTCTAGTGATAATACCACTAGGCCATCGCTTGTAAATAGTTCATCTGATACAGTTCCAAGTCAGGATGACTTGACGGGGTGCTTGCAGATGGTGGTGTTCCCAGGCATCTCTTGCCCCTGCCCTTCTAGGTTGGTCGAGTTTGTGGGTTTGGAAAGTGCTGTCAGAGGACATTGAATATTTTGGAGCAGTAACAGTTTATTATATCGTTCATGTCCCATTTGCAGAATCTTACGAGTGTGTTTCACAGAATCAAATTCACAAAATTGTTACAGCGCAGAAGGTGGCCATTTGACCCATTGTATCTGCACCACGTCTCTGAATGAGCTTTGCCGTTCTCCTGCCTTTTCCCCGCAACCATGCACATTCGTCCTTTCCAGATAATGGTTTAATTCCCCGTTTGAATGCCTCGATTGACCCTGCCTCCACCACGCACTCTCAGGCAGCGCAATCCAGACCCTAAAAACTTGCTGCGAGGAAGTATTTTTCTCTTTGCTTTAGCTTCTTTTGCCATTTATTTTAAATCTGTGCCCACTATTTCTCAACTCCTTCATGAGTAGGAACAGTTTTGCTCCATCTACTCTGTCCAGACCCCCCCTTGATTTTGAATACTTCTGTCAGATAGATTCAACTTCTCAAATCTACTGTCATAACTGAAGCTCCTTAACCTGAATTATTATTGTTAATTGTGAATATTTCCTGTACTGTCTCCAATTCCTTGACATCTTCTGTAAAATACTGCACCCCTTGCATCTTGATGCAATGCTCTAGCTGAGGCAAAATTCAGAACTTGTAAAAGTTCAGCATAACTTCCATTCTCTTGTACTCAGTGCCCCAGTGCCCCTGGGCAGCACAGTGGTTAGCACAGCTGTCTCTCAGCGCCAGGGACCCGGGTTCAATTTCCAGCTAGAGTCACTGTCTGTGTGGAGTCTGCACATTCTCCCCGTGTCTGCCTGGGTTTCCTTTGGATGCTCTGGTTTCCCCTCTCAGTCTGAAAGACGTGCTGGTTAGATGCATTGGCCATGCTCAATTCTCCCTCAGTGTACCTGAACAGGTGCTGGAGTGTAGCGACTAGGGGATTTTCATAGTAACTTAATTGCAGTGTTAATGTAAGCCTACTTGTGACAGTAATAAATTAACTGATAAAATCCTAGGGTACTGTATGCTTTAATAATCACCCCCTTGACCTGTCCCACATTCAATGATTTATGAACATATATACCCAGATCCCTTTGCTCTTGTACTTCCTTTAAAATTGTACTCTTTATTTTATACTGTCCCTCTAATTCTCCCTACCAGCACAGTTAAGGACCCCAGGCACCCTGGACATGCTATCTTCCACCTTCGTCCATTGGGGAAAAGACTCAGAGCTCTGAGATCACGTACCAATTGACTTAAGAACAGCTTCTTTCCTGCTGCCATCAGACTTTTGAATAAACCTACCATCTATTGAGCTGATCTTTCTCTTTACCCTATCTGTAACTGCAACACTGTATTCTGCACCCTCTCCTTTCCTTCTCCCCTTTGTACTCTATGAATGGTATGCTTTGTCTGTACAGTGCACAAGAAACAATACTTTTCACTTTCTCCCAATACATGTGACAATAATAAAGCAAAATGAATCACTTCACAGTTCTCAGCATTGAAGTTGCCACCATCTAGGTAAATATAGAGAGGATGTTCCCGATGTGGGGGAGCCCAGAATTAGGGGTCACAGCCTGAGGATTCGGGGCAGACCATTTAGGACGGAGATGAGGAGACATTTCTTTACTCAGAGTGGTGAGCTGTGGAATTCGTTCCCACAGGAAATAATTGATGCCAAAACATTGAGTGTCTTCAAGAAGCGGCTAAACAAAAAAGCACTTGGGTCAAACGGGGTCAAAGGTTATGGAGAAAAAGCAGGTTTAGGCGACCAAGTTGGACAGTCAGCTATGATCGTGGTGAATGACGGAGCAGACTCAAAGGGCCGTATGACCCCCTCCTGCTCCTATCTCCTATGTTTCTACGTCTATGACTACCCATTTCACTGACTTGATTACGTCTCTTTGAAGTTCTGCACTACAGCTCTCACAGTTCACAATGCTTTCAGCTTTCATACTATCCACAAACTTTGAAACTGAGTCTTCTGCCCGAAGGTCTAGATCATTAAATATATCTCAAGAAAAGCAAGTTCCATGACATTGACCTTTGGGGAATCCCACTGCAAGCCTTCCTCCAGCCCACAAAACATCATTCACCACGCCTCCCTCGTTTCCTGAAATTTAAACAATTTCACATCCCTAATAGTAGACAGGAAATATTGTAGACGCTGATATTGTGGACAATCCCCCTCCCACCCCAATCTGTATCCGCTTTCATCTGCTGTCCCTTTTGTTCCATTAGCTATAATTTGATGCTTAATTCTGTAGTGCGGCACTGTATTGTCCTCTTCAACAGACCACGTACATCACCTGAACAGCATTACCCTCAACAACCCCCTGTTACCTCTTCAAAAACAAAGGTCTAAGGTTAGTTAGACACACCTTTCCCTTAAGAAATCCATGCTGTCAATTAACCAACGTTCATTCACGACTATTAATGTTGTCCAAAATTATTATTACTATTATTGTTTCTAGAAGTTTCCCTACCACTGACCTTAAACCGACTGACCTGTAGTTCATAGAATCCGTAGAATCCCTAGAGTGCAGAGGGAGACTATTCGGCCCATCGAGCCTTTACCAACAACAATCCCACCCAGGCCCTATCCCCATAACTGCATGTATTTATCCTTCTAATCCCCCTGACGTGAAGGAGCAATTTATCATGGCCAGTCAGCCTAACCTGCATATCTTTGGAGTGTGGGAGGAATTCGAAGCACCCTGAGGAAGACCTGGGGAGAATGTGCAAACTCCACAGTCATGGTCGGAATTGAACCCAGGTCCCTGGTGCTGAGAAGCAGCAATGCTAACCATTGTGCCACCTAGTTACTGGGCCTATCATTATCCTGATCTTTGAACAAGGCTGTATCACTTGTCCCATTGCAGCATCCCGGGGTGAGGAGGACTGTAAAATTATGGTCTATCCAATTTCCACTCTTGCCTCCCTCATATCTTTGGATGCATACCATCTGCTCCTGGTGTCTTATCCACTTTAAGTGCAACCTAACCAGTACGCCTATATCAATTCTAAACACTTTGTATCTGAATGATCTTCCCTTTGACCATTACCTGGGTAACAACATCTTCCTCAGAAAAGACGATGTGAAGTGTTCATTTAATATCTTGACTATGCCCTGTGTCTCCATCCATGTATAAATCCCCTTTTTTTTGGGTTACTAATTGACTGTAGTCCTCTTAACACCCATTTATTGTTTATACATCTATAGAAGACTTTGGAGTTCCCTTTTATGTTTGCTGCCAGGATTTTTCCGAAATCCCTCTGTATTTCCTTTTTCACCTCCCCTGGGAAACTTCTATACTCGGCCTGGTTCCCGGTTATTTTGTCAACCTGAGGGCCAGCAGACAGGCAACACAGCTATTGGGCCTCATACTCTTGGCTGCAGAGAAATGTATCTATCCTGATAACTATATGTTTGAAAACTGACCCAATGGGTCTCTGCCTGTGTGTATACTCCATGAGTCCCCTCTCACTCTTAGTTCATATCAGCCTATCTGCATATATTTTTATTCGTTCGCGTTTATCTAGCATCCCCATGAATGCATCTACGCTGTTCATATCAGTTACTCCAGACAGTAGCCAGTTCAACATTCCAACCATTCTCTGTGTAAAGAAGCTACTGCCACTTTTATTGTATTTATTTGTGATTGTAACCCCCTAGTTTTGGATTAAAGTTGAAACACATTTCTACATTCGCCCTACTGATCCCCTTCTTAATTTTAAGGATCTATGTTGGTCACCCCTTGTTTTTTTTTCCACAAGGACCGTCAGTCCTTTTAACCTCTTCCAATAGTTATAACCTGTAATTCTGACAATCCTTGTAAATCTTTGCAACCCCCACCGCCCCCCAGTTTTGATGTCATCCTAGTAAATCATATGTTCCTCGCTGTGTATTACACAACAGCTCTCGAGAGATCCTAACTATTTTTCGGCTGTGTAACTAACTTAATTGATCCAGAAGAATCAATTCATGCAATCCCTGCAGTGCAGAAGGAGACCATTCAGCCCATTGAGCCTGCACCCAAGTCCTATCCCTTTAACCCCCACATATGTACCCTCCTAGTCCCCCTGATATTAAGCGACGATTTATCATGGCCAATTAAGCTAACTCGCACATCTTTGGACTGTGGGAGGAAACCAGAGCACCCTACCCAGAGGAAACCCACGCTGACGTGGGTAGAATGCGCAAACTTCACACAGATGTGACCCAAGGCCGGAATCAAACCCAGGTCCTTGGCACTGTGAGGCAGCAGCGCTAACCACTGTGCTACTGTATCACGGAAAGCAATGTTTTTCTTTGTAGCTTGTGATCTATAGTGTTAAATAGAATGATGCTGTTGCAGGGAAATGTATTTTGTTGTACCACTTTGTAACTGGCACGGCGGCACAGTGCTTAGCACTGCTGCCTCATAGCACCAGGGACCCAGGTTCGATTCCGGCCTCGGGTGACCATCCCTGTGGAGTTTGCATATTCTCCCTGTGTCTGCGTGGGTTTCCTCTCACAGTCCAAAAGATGTACGGGTTAAGTTGATTGGACATGGCAAATTGCCCCTTTGTGTCAGGGAGATAGCAAGGTAAATACATGGGGTTCTGGGGATAGGGCCTGGATGGGATTGTTTTCAGTGCAGGCCCAATGAGCTGAATGACGGTCTCCTGCACTGCAGGGATTCTATGATTCTAATGTTGCACATTCTAATCTCTGTCCAAGCACTTCAATAATAAACATCTGTACTTCAGGGAGGTAATATGAAAAGCAATGTGGAGCTTATTTAACTATACTGCTGCCAAATGTAACCAGAACACTTTGGTTGATAGAGAAGTTGACTCTCCAATTAAGAGCATAACCCGAATCTAACCCTGAAGTAAATGATGTGTTAATGGTAATCTCAGCAAGATAAATCTAATTGTCCAAACTGATTATTGATACAATAACAGAGATTAGACTTTACATTTAAAGCACCACCTGGTGGTGGTTTTGTGATATTGGTTCAGCAAAAAACTACGCCCACTCTGCCACAAATCTCATTCGACATTTTGTTCCATCAGATTAATTCAGAAGCGGTTTTCCCTTTCCAGTGTAAGAGATTGGCTCATTCATTTCTGGAAGGGCAATGAATCTTCCTTTTTCTCGATTTCCAGCAACGCGCCCTGCGCTTCTTATATTTAAGCATAAGTAGAAAGTGTTTCTTGTCCCATAAGACCATCAGATATAGGAGCAGAATTGGGCCATTCAGCCCATCGAGCCTGCTTCGCCATTTGATCATGACTGATGTACTTCCCGCTGTGCCCTCCAGTGTCAGCCCAGTCTCTTGTAAAAGGATCAAGAACGAGAGGGCACAGATTTAAAATGATTTGCATCATAGAGAAGTGGTGGCCTAATGGGATAATTGTGAGACTATTAATCCAGAAACTCAGCAAATGTTCTGGGGACATGGGTTCAAATCCCGTCAGGGCGGGTGGTGGGATTTAGTTCCAGATTCTTTTTATTATTGAATTCAAGAATTTGCTGGTGATCATGAAACCATTGTCAATTGTCGGAAAAACCCACCTGGTTCAGTAATGTCCTTTAGGGAAAGAAATCTGCTGTCCTTAGACAGTCTGGCCTACATGTGACTCCAGAGCCACGGCAATGTGGTTGACTCTCTCCTGCCCTCTGAAATGTCCTAGCAAGCAACTTGGAATGGGCAGTAAATGCTGGCCAGCCAGTGACGTCCATGAACCATGTATGAATAAAAAGAAACAGAAGCCAATGTGAGATGAGAAACATGGTCAGTGATTCCTCTTGTGACTTTCTGGTGTTGGGTTTATGCAAAATCAGTTCCCAAGGGGTTCCACAGATTGCAAAGTTTGAGAGAGAGATTTCAGAGTCCTCTAAGTTTTATTAATGAATTGAGACATTTTTGGCAAATAGAACCTTTAAGTTTAATAAGTGTGTTTTTCATAGCTTTAAGATTTATCATTTACTTCCACATTTGAATTTCTATATTTTACTTTACCATTTAGTCTACTTTGTTAGCGATCTCTTGGACAGTCGTGCGATCTGGATATGGATATTTTGCATACATGCTTCGGTGCTGATTTGAGGCTTGGGGAGCTAACAGGGACAGCTGCTGATTGCCTTATTGCTCAATTATCATTCCCTTTCATACTCAAACTTCCAGTATTCACCACAGCAAAAATTTAATTCAAATATTGAGAATTTGTCTCCTATCCTTTACGGAACATGTTCACTGATGTACAGAATTGTTGCATTGCGGAAGGAGCCATTTGGCCCATCACGTCAACGCTGGCTTGCCAAATGAGTACCTTGACTTAGTGCCGTTACCTTGCCTTTTCCCCATACCGCTGCACATTGTTTCTATTCTATTGGGTGGCACAGTGGTTAATGCTACTGCCTCACAGCACCAGGACCCGGGTTCAATTCTGGCCTCGGGTGACTGTTTGTGTGGAGTTTGCCACATTCTCCCTGTGTCTGCGCAAGTTTCCTCCGGGTGCTGCAGTTTCCTCCCACAGTCCAGAGATGTGCGGGTGAGGTTGATTGGCCATGCTAAGTTGCCCATAATGTCAGGGGGCTCATGAGGGTAAATACGTGGGGATGGTACCTGAGTGGGATTGTTCTCGGTGCAGGCTCCATGGGCCAAATGGCCTCCTTCTGCAGTGCAGATTCTATGAATCATCTAATGCCCTTGACTGAAGCTAGCTCCTCCACGCTTCCAGGCAGTGTGTTCAGGAGCTGAACCACTTGCTGTGTGAAAAAGCTTTCTCTCACATCACATTTACCACTTTCGGAAATTACTCCAAATCTGTATCCTTCTCGTTCTTGATTAAGAGTGGGAGCACTTTCTCCTTATCTACTCTGTTCAGCCCTTTCATGATTTTGAACATCTCTGTCGAATCTCCTTTTAGCCGCCTTCTCTCCAAGGAGAACAGTCCCAATCTCTCCCATCTATCCTCATAACTGAAGTTTCTCACCCCTGGAACCATTCCTGTAAATCTCGTCTGCACTCTCTTGATTGCATTCACATCTTTGTTACAGTGTGGAGCTCGGAACGGAATAAAATAGTCCAGCTGGTGCCTCATAGTGTCGTGTGTGAGTTCAGCATGACCTCCTTGCTCTTGTATTCTGTTCCTATTAATACAACCCAGAATGTTATGTGCTTTATTATCTACTCTCTCCACCTGTTCTGCCACCTTCAATGATCTATGCTCATATACACATCAATACTTTTGTCATGTAACTTCTGTTGAATTTCTCTGGGTGAGATGGAAAAGACTTAAATGGGGCCCGAGGGGGCAATTTCTTCACACAGTGGGTGGAGCGTATGTGAAATGAGCTGCCAGGTTGAGGCAGGTATATATAATAGCAACATTTAAAAAGCATTTGGATAAGTACATGGACGGGAAAGGTTCAGAGGGATATGGGCCAAATGCAGGCAATTGGGCCTAGGTGTAGGGTACCGTGGTTGCATGGACCGGTTAGGTCGAATTACTGTATTGCTCTGTGACTCAGTACTCTTGTGAGTTATCTTAACACCAAACACAGCACGAGCCACTGGGAAACTAAATACAGCTGAACCTGGTACGGCACCGATTGCAAGAATTAAAATTTAAACACTTCTTTGGAAGTGTTTTTTTTCATTCATTCCCAGAACCTGGGTGTCGCTGGCTGGTCAGCATTTATTGTCTATCCCCCCATTGCCTTTGGAGGGCCATTGAGAGTTAACATTGCCATGGGCCTGGAGTCACACGTAGACCAGACTGGGTAAAGACAGCAGACTTCCTTCCCTCAAGGACAGTAGTGAACCAGATGGGTTTTTCCGACAATTGACAATGGTTTCAAGGTCATCAGCAGATTCTTAATTCCAGATTTTTAAAAAAATATTGAATTCAAATTCCAGCCAAAGACTGTGGCAGGATTTGAACCCAGGTTCCCAGAATATTAGCTGAGTTTCTGGATTAATAATCTAGTGATAATACCACTAGGCCATTAGCTTCCCTAACCATTTGGTACCACTTTAGAAGCTTTTCTTTGTGCTTATTTTGATTAAGGCCTGTATGACAAATAGCCAGTGAAAGTATTTATTAGACTATGAAGGCAAAATCATCTATTCCATATCTGTACAGAATCTGCCACGTACTATGGACATTGTTCTGATAATTCAATACAATTCAGAAGGGAAAAATTAAAAGACCTCCAGTTAGGTTTATTTGTTGTTTTGAGTTACGAATGATTGTGATTGATGCATTTTGAGAATCACCGGAAATGAATTCTTTCCCTCAGGTTCCTTTCATTTCCACATTTGAATTTGGAGTGTTTTCCAAAACAAGAACGTTTAAAATATTGCCGTACCCTTTGTGCAAAATGGTCTTTTCCGTGTTTGTGTGCGTCAGTGCGGCATTTTGGGTTCTGCCACACCGACAGTGATGACTGGCTTATCGAGGTTTTTCACCTTCTAGCAGTTTTGGAAGACAAATTGAAGAGAGAACAGTAAGAAGTCTCACAACACCAGGTTAAAGTACAACAGTTTTGTTGGAATCACAAGCTTTCAGGGCACTGCTCCTTCCTCAGTTGACTCACCAAGCTCTGAAAGCTCGTGATTCTAAATAACCCGATTGGACTTTAAGCTGGTGTTGAGATTTCTTATTGTGCCCAACCCTGGTCCAACACCGGCATCTCCGCATCGTGAAGAGAGAGTGGAAGTGATTGTGGATGTAAAGCCTGGCTCCTTAGCATTTTTCAGGTGCGATTTGTGGGTTGATTATAGTTGGCAGGGCAGCCTAGCAGGACTTTCAACTCATAGGTTAGCCCAGTTTTGGATATTGAGTGCCTTTGTTTCCCACATGGAAGCAAGATTGTGCATTACCTTTTGTGTATTTGTATTTTGCTTGGCTAGAGAAATATTGCTTAAAGTAAGATTTCTTTCCAGTAAGTAAGTTGTTAAACTAGCCTTGATGGCATCCATTTCTGCAGATTCAAAGCAGCTTGCTGGAAATGTTTGTGGGCTTTATTTATGAATAAACTGAGATTTAAAAGCTTTTTACGCAGCTTTACCTTTACTCAACATTGTTTTTGGAGTAAATCCAAAACTGTTCTCCTGTGCATGATTCTAATTATTTTAACCTCAGAGGTGTTTTCTTGCTGAGTTTGAATGAAATGATTTAGAGATTAGCATTGGGAGCATATTTACATTATGTCGTTGTGGATTTGGTTGAAAGCTAGTGCATATGCACCGGTGGACAGTGGTTAGCCCTGCTGCCTCAACACCAGGGACCCGGGTTCGATTCCCAGCTGTGCGGAGTCTGCACATTTGCCCTGTGTCTGCTTGGGTTTCCTCTGGTTGTCCAAAAGACATCTGGTTAGATATGTTGGCCATCTTAACTTCTCCCTCAGCGAACCAGAACAGGCGTGGGAGTGTGGCGACTGGAACAGTCACTTCACAGTAACTTCATTGCAGTGTTAATGTAAGCCTACTTGTGACTATTAAATAAATAAATGCTGCAACTTCACAACACTGGCAGACAAACAGCCTTTGAACTGAGTGATTTGCTAGGCCATTTCAGAGGGCAGTTGAGAATCAACCACATTGCTGTGGCTCTGGAGTCACATGTAGGCCAGACCGGGTAAAGACAGCAGATTTCCTTCCCTAAAGGACATCAGTGAACCAGATGGGTTTTTTCTGACAATCAACAATGGTTTCATGGTCATCAGTAGAAGTTTAATTCCAGATATTTTTTATTGAATTCAAATTCCACCATGTGATGGGATGGGATTTGAACCCGGGTCCCCAGAAGATCAGCTGAGTTTTTGGACTAATAGGATGGTGACAATACCACTAGGCTATCGTGTCCTCAAACATTGTTGCAGATTGTCACTGGCTGGTTTGCTTTCCATATACATTTAACAGCCTTCCCTTTGTAATACAGTTTAGAAAGAAATACCTGCATTTATATAGTGCCGTTCACCCGTGTTCAGAATGCCAGAAGTGCTCTACAACCAATCAAATCCTTTTGAAATGTGCATGCTGTCATCATGTAGGAAATGCAGCAACCAGTTTACACTTAGCACAATCCCATAAATAACAATATGATCATCAGGTGATGTGTTCTTTTTGGCGGTGATTGAGAGGTGAATGTTGGCCAGGAGAATTTGTAGTTTAATTGTTTGGCACTTCTTGGGTAGTGTTTTCCAAAGAAGGTAGGCACCTTTCAATGCCTACATCTGCAGCACTGATGTCTCATTGGAACAGGCTCTACTAAGTTCTACACCAATTGCCGGGCAAGGACAGATTTAATGTATCCCTTGTGGTTTTGGGTATTTGTCAGAAATGAATCACTGTTCCAGTTTGATTGGAATGTGCTTGGCAGCTGGAACAGCTGTCAACAGCTGTACAAACAGTTACCACAGAGTCTCCTACTTAATCTTGTATCATGACGTTATTACCAATGATGCAAACATTTTTCAATGGGAAGTAGCTCCGATTGGGACGTAGCTCCAAGCGATGGGCTGAGGCACCTCTTTCATGTGGCTGCATGATTGAGGTATTGGTGCGAATCTGCTTACAGTGGAAGTAGTTCTCCAGCCTCACCCTTGGCTCAGATTCTCCTGCCCTGCTGCAGTGAGTGGGGTTTTGACTGAACACCAAATTCACCATTCTCGCAGGCAGCAGTGGCAGAGTGTGAGGGACCAGAGGATCCTGGCCCATATCTGGATTGCCATCGAAAGCACTGTTTGATCTTAAGCTGTATTTAAGGAGAAACTGAGAGCCATGTAAAGTCATTCCCATCTATTTTGATTTGATTTATTATTGTCACAGGTATTAGTATAGTGAAAAGTGCTGTTCCTTGCATGTCTATGGGGACAAAGCATACTGTTTATTGAGAAGGATAGGAGAGGGTACAGACTAGTGTTACAGTCTTGGCTACGGTGTAGAGAAAGAACCTACAGAGAACAGCTTTGTTGTATCAGCAAAGTTATTCTGAGTTTTCCTACTTTTTAAATGTATTTAAAAAGTTTTCTGTAGGGACTACTTTCTGACGGTAAGTGACTTCAACCCAATGACTTGAAGCCTTGAATGCTGCTGCAGGAAACGTCCAGGGAAATTCTGTCCCAGTTGGAAGTACAGAGTGTTTTAGACGCGATGCTTGCCCTCTTAATACGATCAGACACTAATTTCCAGTTGCTGCCTTTATCCCCATTTGTGCAGGGACAAGCAAAACTTGCCAGCGACTCCGATTCTTTCATCTATATGTCGACTGATTCGATACCATCTAGGAACAGTGGCCAAAGGCTCCTTCATCATCACTTTAGTAAAGATCCCGCGGTTGATCCTCATGTATGTCCACAACCAGCTCAAAGGCAAGGTAAAAGTTGTTTGTGGCACCTGTAGAACTTTTTTCAATTCAACTTTTCGTTACCGCAGCTGATCACATTTGAAACCAATAGTTGTATTAACAGGAATGGCTTTTTGTTTTCATTTAGGAAAATGCTGTTGCAAAATGCATGCTGAAGGCTTGTATATGCTGCCTCTGGTGTTTAGAGAAGTGCCTGATGTATCTTAATAGGGTACGTTTTTATTCATTTTTCACTAGAATTCAACTTTTACAGTCAGCTAGATCTCTAAACATGAGCCGTTTTAACAGCCTGTTACTCTGAAAAGCCTATCTGAAATATATTTGGCATTGTACCACAAGTTTACTGAGTAGATGTGGATCTGTTCTAGTCTTTTGTCTGTGTCATTATACAGCCGTGCCTGCCACAGATGTACACATCCGGATTTAATATACTTTAATGGCCTTTTGTAGCTTACTGGATATGATTGGATTGGTCCACGTTTTGATCACACGATCGCAGTTCTCCCTCATTTCAAGTCAGTTACGTTATTTATTTTTTTTAATGTTATGTCAGTTACATTTATCATGGTTAAGCAAAACAGTTGACAGGTGTTAATTTTCTTTGAGCACATCCCAGCGCAGCAACTGGTGGAATTTAAATCTGTGCGTTGATTCTGTGATGTAATGGTTACCTCATCTGCATTATATTATGGTCCTCTGGTTCTGAGAAATAGGGGATGGCTGGGGTACTAGACTTTCCGGGGAGGAGAGACTATAAGACGTAGGAGCAGAATTAGGCCATTTGATCCATCTGCTCCGGCATTCAATCATGGTTGATACCTTTCTCAGCCCCATTCTCCTGCCTTTTCCCCATAACCCCAATCCCCTTCTTAATAAAGAACCTAACTGTCTCTGTCTTAAAGACACTCAATGACCTGGTCTCCACAGCCTTCTGCGGCAAAGAGTTCCACAGGTTCAGCACTCTCTGGCCAAAGAAATTCCTCCTCACCTCTGTTTTAAAGGATCGTCCCTGTAGCCTGAGGCTGTGCCCTCTGGTTCTAGCTTTACCTCCGAGTGGAAACATCCTCTCTACATCCACTCTGTCCAGGCTTGCACTAACACTGCAATGAAGTTACTGTGAAAATTCCGTAGTCGCCACATTCAGGCACCTGTTTGGCTGCATCGAGGGAGAATTTAGCATGGCCAATGCACCTAACCAGCACGAATTTCAGACTGGGAGGAAACCAGAGCACCCGGAGGAAACCCACACAGACATGGGGAGAACACACACAGTGACCCAAGCCAGCAACCGAATTTGGACTCCTGGCGCTATGAGGCAGCAGTGCTATCCACTGTGCCATCTCCAGTTGAGTTTTTCCAGCATTTTAAGAACATAAGAACCAGGAATAAGAGTTGGCCGTTTGGTTCCTCGAGCTTGTTCAGCCATTCAATAAGATCATTGCTGATCTTTTTGTGGACTCCACTCATAACCTTTAATTCCTTTACTGTTCAAAAATCAATCTATCTATCTTTGCCTTAAAAACTTTCAACATGGTAGGCTCAACTACTTCACTGGGCAGGGAATTCCACAGATTCACAACTCTTTGGGTGATTTGATTTTGGTTTGATTTGATTTATTACTGTCACATGTATTAGTATACAATGAAAAGTATTGTTTCTTGCACACTATATAGACAAAGCATACCATTCATAGAGAAGCAAAGATGAGGGTTCAGAATGTAGTGTTACAGTCATAGCTAGGGTATAGCGAAAGATCAACTTTAACTCAGTCCTAAATCTGCTCCCCCTTATTTTGAGGTTCTACCCCCTAAGTTTAGGTCACTTGCCAATGAAAACAACTTCCCTACTCCAATTTATCTATTCCCTTCATACATTCATCCTCTTCATGAAGACATTTTCTGTCTTCATTTTAAATTTCCAGCATCTGCAGTATTTTGTTTTTATGACCTTTTACTAATTTGATCTTGTGTCCACTTGTTCAACTCCCACCATTTAATTTAAAGTATGCTTTTTTTCTTCCATGTAGCTCAATAACCTTTCAGTTTTGCTCATGCCATTCTGTACATGTTCAACACATTTAGAACTCGTCTATCGAGGTGCTTTTTACTTCTTCCTTCAGATGGTACAGTGGTTAGCACTGTTGTCTCACACCACCAGGGCCCTGAGTTTGATTCCAGACTTGGGTCATTGTCTGTGTGGAGTTTGCATATTCTCCTTGTGTCTGTGTGGGTTTCCTCTGGGTGCTTTGGTTTCCTCCTATAGTCCGAAAGACGTGCTGGTTAGGTGTGTTGGCCGTGCTAAATTCTCCCTCAGTGTACCGAACAGGTGGCGGCTAGGAGATTTTCACAGTAACTTCCAGTGCAGTGTTAATGTAAGCCTACTTGTGACACTAATAAATAAGCTTTAAAACATTTTGCCACAAGTTGCCTCATCTGTTTCCCTTTCTTTTGTGCAGCATTTTACACTGGTCTGCATTAAATTTCTTATTGTTCCATCCACTTGCCTGGTTTATCCGAGTTGTTCTATAATCTGAACTATGTCCTCTGTGTTCTGCCCCTCTGAGCTTGATGCCCCTTGAACATTAGATGATTTTGGATTTACTGTCTGAATCTGGGTTGTTGCCAATAATTTTACAACAATAGCCCACTGTCTGAATTCACCAAGTTAGACATAGCTTCTAAGAAATGTTTGCAGTTTCCTGGCGTTCATTTGACTGCTTTAGTGAACCTGAACACCGGCCACTACTTCCCCAAGTGCTCCCTGACCTTTCAAATCGCCCATTTGTGTGAATTGGTTGTCTAGAGTACTGAGGGGTATTTCCTTTGTGGTTAAGATTGTTAGATATTGACGGAGAAACACTGCAAAAAAACTTTCACGTTTTCTCAAGAGTTTATTTTTTGCTGGGAATGAGGCTTGCTTTTGCCTAAGATAGAAAGAAAAATACTGCGGATGTTGGAGAGGCATCCGGACTGAAACGTTGGTTCTATCCCCTCTCCACAGATGCCTGCTGAGATTTTCCAGTGTTTTCTGCTCTGGTCCCTGCTGTCCACCATATGCGTTTTGGGGTTAACCAGAGGATTGTGCTGTGAAGGAGTTCCAGGGATTTTCTTTGGAGTGTTAATGGTCTTTTCAACGTGTTCTGTTTTGACAGAACGCTTATGTGGCGACGGCCATAAACAGCACCAACTTCTGCACATCCGCCAGGGACGCCTTACTGATCCTGGTGGAGAACGCTTTAAAAGTGGCTGCTATAAACACAGTCGGTGACTTTGTGCTGTTCCTGGGAAAGGTTTGTATCTTCTAGGTCTGATATGGTGACTCATGTTACGTGTTTGTTTTCCAGCAGTCCCCACCTCAGCAGACTCTTAGGCCTGACCCCTATTTTACAAATGGCTTATGATCCTCAAAAGATTTATTAATCGGTTTCTTAAAGAGTTTTATCTTAAATGACAGACGTAAGAGCAAAGGTCACTGAGCCTAGGGGTGAAAATGCGATAAGTTAGACAGCGGTTAGGAGACAACCAGTTCGGATTTTTCAGAAGTTATCACTTCTGGGAGGAAGAGAGAGCTTTTGGTTTGATTTACTTAATGTCACATGTATTGGGATACAGCAGAAAGTATTGTTTCGTGCACGCTATATAGGCAAAACATACTGTTCATAGAGTACGTTGTGGAAAAGGAAAGAAGAGGGTGCAGAATGTAGTCATAAAGTCATAGAATCCCTCAGTACAGAAGGAGCTCATTTGGCCCGTCAAATCTGTACTGACAACAATCCTAGCCAGGCCCTTTCCACTTATCTACTCTGCTAATCCTCCTGACAAAGGGGAAATTTAGCACCGCCAGTCCACCTAACCCGCACAACTTTGTGGAAGGAAACTGGAGCACCCAGAGAAAACCCACGCAGACACGGGGAGGACATACGAACTCCACACAAATAGTGACCCGAGGTTGAAATCGAACCTGGACCCCTGGCGCTGTGAGGCAGCAGTGCCAACCACTGAGCGCCCTTTGTGTTACGGTCACAGCTGCGGTCCAGAGAAAGACCAATTTAATATAAGATAGGACCATTCAAAAGTCTGATGGCAACAGGGAAGAAGTTGTTCTTGAGCCCGTTGGTACGCGTTTTCAGACTTTTGTCTCTTCTTCCCAACGGAAGAAGGTGGAAGAAAGTATGTCTGGGGTGCGTGGGGTCCTTGCTTATGCTGGCTGCTTTCCCGAATGTTTCTCCAATTCTATCCCATCCATATATGTGTGGGTTAGGTTGACTGGCCATGATAAATTGCCCTTTTGTGTCGGGGAGATAAATATGTTGGATTTCAGGGGTAGGGCCTGGGTGGGATTGTTGTCAGTGCAGCCTCAATGGGCCGAATGGCCTCTTTCTGCACTGTAGGGATTCTATGATTCTAATTGCTATTCTCACTTTAAACATCTCAATCAGATCTCTTTTCCCCTTCCCCCAGCCTCTATCTCTTATACTGCAGGGATTACAAGTCAGATTTATGGAACTTGTCCCAGTAGGGAATGGGGTGAGAAGAGAAACGGGCCTGATTCTATCAGTAGGCACTAAACCTTTCAGTTCTCTGCTTCATATTAACTCTGTCATAATTCCTTAATGCTGCTGCCTTCCTCTCTTACGTATATCATCAAAAAAATTAGTATTTCCTTGGATACAAGTTGATATCTATTGTCTCATACTAATACAGGAGAGGGGGTTCACAGGTCTGCTTTACTTCGTAGAATCCCTACAGTGCAGGAAGAGGCCATTCTGCCCATCGAGTCTGCACTGACTCTCTGAAATGGCACGAAACGGGGAAATAAGAATATTACTCCAAAATGTTTTTGTATACTTTAAAATGGAACTCCAGTTAAGCAGAGAATTAAGAATACTGATCCGAACTAGTCTTGTATACTTTACTAGGATAAGGGAAAGAAAAATACTACTCTGAACTATCTTGTATATTTTAAAATGAAACACCAGTAAAACGGGGAAATAAGAATGCTGGCCTGAATGTGTTTTTTTTTTGGACTTTATTCATTCTCCTAAACCCTGCCCAGAGTAAAACCCTAGAAGTGCGCAATGTGGGCAACAAACCTAGCCATTTTAATTTCCGTCAACTGCAACATTAAAAATAGATGTTTGTGTCACTTTAAAATTCTGGGCTGCGCCTCTACTGTCCATTAGTGTTTCTGCAATGGTGCCAACTTTGTAAGTGCATGTAAGGAGCCACTTCACCGTTATTTGAGGCTTGGCTGATCATTTCACATTTAAAATGAAGATTTGTGCCGCCTGCAGCCATTTTACTCAGTGGCTGGCGCCCCATCTAGCGATTTGAGAGTTCTGTAGAAGGATTTGAAGATTTTATTTTCCGATAAACGGTTTGACAGCTCCTGTCTGTGTTTTAAGTACCTCCGCATTTGAAAGTATGCACACTGAATTGACACGGTTGCAGAATGTTTGTGATCTTTTACACTGTTTGCTTGCAGTGCCATTCAGTAACTTGTTATTCATCCTTTTGTTTCCAGCTGCTCATTGTGCTAATCACAGGTTTTATCGGGATCATACTGCTCAATCACCAACGTGATTACACCGTGTGGGTCCTACCGCTCATCATAGTTTGCCTGTTTGCCTTCTTTGTGTCACACTGCTTCTTGTCCACGTACGAGATGGTGGTGGACGTTCTCTTCCTCTGCTTTGCTGTTGACTCCAGACACAACGATGGGTCTCCCGGCCGCGAGTATTACATGGATAAAAGTTTAATGGTAAGTTCGTGGGGAGCTTTTGTGAGTGTCCTGACTTCAAGAGATTGCCAGCAGCTTTGTGTCGGCAATACATTGCCACGTTTTGTGCTGGATTAAGGTTAGGATTTTGCCATTTTGGGTTTGTGTTGTGCCAACCTGTGGTTTACAGCCTGGGCTCCAGATCTATCCACGTGCTTCAAATTGACTCATGGCAGATGGTGGAATTTGAATTCAGTAAAATACATCTGTAGTTAAGAATCTACTGGTGACCGTGAAACCATTATCGAATGTCAGAAAAACCTATCTAGTTCACTAATGTCTTTTAGAGAAGAAAACCCTGGTCTCACCCGGTCTGGCTTACATGTGACTCCAGAGCCACAGCAATGAGGTTGGCTCTAACTGCCCTCCAAGGGCAACTAGGGATGGGCAATAAATGCTGGCCAGCCAGCAGCACTCATATCCCAGGGAGGAATAAAACGTTACACCTTTTATTTCTCGATGCTGCTGTCTTCCTCTCTCTCCAATACCATCAAAAAATATTAGTATTCCTTTGGATGTAAGTTGATATCTATTGTTAATGAGCTGAAATAAGGCATAAAATTTGTGGAAGCATGTCAAAAAATGTTTTAACATTGCTGCATCCAGTTTAGCAAATGTAAGACTTAATAGTGCCATTGAAAGACACGCATTGGCAGGACAAAAATTCTTTCTTTCATAAATTTAACAAAATGGTTAAATATTGGGGCAACACAGTGGCACAGTGCTTAGCACTGTTGCTTCACAGTGCCCAGGACCTGGGTTCAATTCCGGCCTTGGGTCACTGTCTATGCAGAGTCTGCACATTCTCCCTGTGTCTCTATGGGTTTCCTCCCACACTCCAAGGTTTGGTTGATTGGCCATGCTAAATTGCCCCTTTAGTGTTGGGGAGATCAACAAGGTAAATATGTGGGATTACAGGAACAGGGCCTGGGTGATATTGTGGTCGGTGCAGAGTCAATGGACCAAATGGCCTCCTGCACTGTAGGGACTCTATGACCTGACTTATTGTTCAGGTGAACAAGCACTTGAGAGAAGTATAATCAGATGTTCTTCAGGTTGCATTCTTCATGGCTTTTTAAGTTCTAGTGGTTCTCGGTTGCATCTCCAACTTTTAGTGTATTGTTTTGTTTCTATTCTAGGAATTCATGGAGAATAGTAGGAAAGCAATGCGATCGGCAGGTGGTGGTGGAGCAGAGATGAAACCAATGGTAGGTGCCAGTGAGGAAATGGCCACCCTCCAGGAATTTCACTGTTACTACCTGTCCCTTTGCATCTTTGTAGACTGGTCTCACTCTGGTGAAATCTTTGCTTTGTGCATCACCCAGGATATCCTGCTCTTCCTCTTTCTCTATTTGCCGATCAGCTGGATGGGAGAATTATTTTCCTTATTTCGTACCCCTTCTGTAGTAGCAGTCAGCTGACACCACAGGTGGCACAGTGGTTAGCATTGCTGCCTCACAATGCCAGGGCTCCAGGTTCCATTCTGACCCTCGGGTGATTATCCATGTAGAGTCTGCACGTTCGCCATGTCTGCATGTGTTTCCTCCGGATGCTCCGGTTTCCTCCCACAGTTCTAAGATGCGCTGGTTAGGTGGATTGGCCGTACTGCATTGCCCCTTAGTGCGCCAAGTTGTGTAGACTGAGCGGATTGGCCATGGGGAATTGCTCCTTCAGTGTCCATAAATGTGTAGATTAATTGGATTAGCCACAGTAAATGCGCTGGGTTATGGTGATAGGGCAGTGAGCCTGAGAAAAATGCTGTTTCGGAGAGTCAGTGCGCTCTTAATGGGCCAAATGATGGCCTCCTGTGCTGTAGAGATTCCATGGAGTAGCACTTATCTTTTAGAAGTGTGCACATTCCATTCTGTTTCTGACTGTAATATAAACCAGGTGTGGAAATTTAATCCCATCACTGATGTGGTCTGCATAATAATTTATCCTGCATTTTTAATTATATCTTGCACTATGGGCTCAGCCTATAGTTGCCCAATCAACTTTACTCCCTCCTTTTGCCAGGCAGTGTAGCATCTGCTAACCCCGTCCACGATTTGACAGAAATCGTACAATAGCAGTCGATGAACTAAGAAAACCTTGGTGCTGGGATTCGGGGACCATACCTCTTTGGCGCAGCTCAAATACTGTTCCTTATACAAATGTGACATTTTGTCAGAGCTTCCTTGCTGGAAATATGCCTCGTTGTTTTTCCTTCGCACAACCTTTAAGTTGTATTAATCCTTGTCTTTTTTTTTGTTTGAACTTAGGAGTAGATTTACTCAGCTTCATGTACGGCCAGATCACACTAGCAACACCCATTTCTTTCCTTGGCTTTTTAAAGCTGGAACAAGCAGGCTTTAATTCATGTTAAAATCATTTTTTTTTTCTTTTGTAATGACCGAAAAAGATGTAAATTGTTGGCTGGAATGGAATGACCTGGGGCGTGACCATCCACGCCACGCTCCTGCTGCAGCAAAGTCAGAGAATTTTGCGGCCAGCCAAATCTCCGCTCAGTGCGGTGTGTTGGGAAAATCTCGCCGGTGTGAACGGTGGTAAGATTCCAGCCCGTGTGTTCAAATGTACAAACGTTTGCACGTTATTGAGGATATGTTGTCCGTTGTTCAAACTCTTGCCGTGAGATGGTGTGATCTGGTTCACTTTCACCTTGTAAGTTTTTTTTTCCTTGAGATGTTAATTTCACCGCGTAGATGCAGCAAATTTTCAGAAGTCTAGAATGACAAATAACACGTTGGCTGGAATCTTACTGTCCTGCCCACCAGGGGAATTGGAGTGGGCGAGGGCAGCCCACGGAAAATTTTGTTGACCTTGGGGTGGGATTTTATGGTTTCAGGACAAGCGAGGCCGTAAAAACCCACCCATTGTCGTCTTTGAAACTTTTTTTCCTCTTTGTTCATTGGTACCTTTGAACTATGACATTTTAAAAATCTCCTGGTGCACTTTTCCCATCACCTAATTATTGCAGTGGGGAGGTGGATTTATTACAGAATTGTGCAGTGGCTGAACTACACTCCCTTGTTCGAGCCGTCTTTCATTTACCATTTCATTTTCGTTTGCATGTTGTGAGGGGAGTAGCAAATTTATTTCTAACTTGCTTTCACCCTCATGACTTTTTTTGTCTTTCAGTATTTCAGTTTTTATATTGCATGTTACAATGTGTGTATTTTGCTGTGTACAAATTTGTATTCCGCACAAGCATCCCTTGTGTTGCTGGCTTGCTTATGTAAAAAGAGAAGTGTATATAAAAGGCATCTGGCTTGAATATTCTTTAAAAAAATTCTCCCGTGAAGAAAGGGAAATCTGTATTTATAAAGCACCTTCCAAATTCTCAGGAACACCCAAATGCTTTACAGCCAATAAAGTATTTTTGAATTATGGTCAGTGTTCCTTTGGATATGTAGCTCCCAATTTGCACAAAAAGAGATCCCAGAAACAGGCATGTGTTAATGGCCATATCATTGGTTTTAATGATGTTAGTTGAGAAATCAATGTTTGCCAGAACTCCTCTGCTGTTCTTCATAATTTGCGCCATGTCTATCTCAAGAGGTAGAAGGGGCTTTGATCGAATATCTCGCCCATCAGACTGTCTTTGACAGTGCAGCATTCCCTCAGTACTGCACTAGAATGTCAGCCTTGATTTGGTGCTCAAGTCTCTGGGTTGAGGATTCAGTCCACAGCCTTCTGATCTTGAAGCTAAAAGTGGTAAACACTGTTTCACAACAACCTAAATCTCCATGATAGGAGACTTAATGCCAAATATGCATGCATTCAGCCACTATCTGTCACTCTTGGTCTCAGTCTGTCTCTCTCACAATCTGATGGTAAACTCATGCCATTGCAATTAGCAGTTTATGCTAAACTTAGATCAGTTAGACCTTAGCTAGAATATTGTGTACAGTTCTGGGAGCCACATGAGAGGAAGGATGTGAAAGCATTGAGTGGCACAGTGGTTAGCACTGCTGCCTCACAGCATCAGGGATCAGGTTCGATTCTGACTTTGGTCATTGTCTGTGTGGAGTTTGCATTTTCTCTCCCTGTCTATGTGGGTTTCCTCTGGGTGCTTCAATTTTCTTCAACAGTTCAAAGACGTAGGGGTTAAGTTGATTAACCATGCTAAAATTGATCCTTGTGAGATAGATTAGCAGGGTAAACGTGTGGGGTTGTGGGAATAGGGCCTCGGTGGGGTTGTGGGAATAGGGCCTCGGTGGGATTGTGGTTGGTACAGACTTGAGGGCCAAATGGCCGCCTCCTGTACTGTCAGGATTCTATGACAGAATGCAGAGGACGTTTACAAGAACAGTTCCAGGGATGAGAAACTTCAGTTATGAGGGTAGGTTGGAGAGGTTGGGAGTGGGTTCTCTTTACAAGAATGCGAAGAGGAGATTTGATAAAATGCTCAAAATTATGAGGAGGCTGGACAGAATAAATGGGGAGAAACTGTTCCTGGTCGTAAAAGAAGCAGGACTTAAAAGGGCACAGATTTGAAGTAATTTCCAAAAGAAGCAAATATATTGTGAGAATTTTTTTTGGCGGGGGGGTTCTGGAATGCATTGTCAAGCAGTGTGCAGGAGGCAGATTCATTGAGACATGCAAGAGGGCATTAGATGATTATTTGAATAGGAACAATAGGCAGGGAGTACAGGGAAAAGCTAGGAGAACAGCACTAAGTCACAATGCTGGTTTGGTGAACCAGTGCAGTTACAATGGACCAAATGGCCGCTGCCTCTGCAATAATGTTTCTGTGATTGAGTATGACTTTTCCCAAAATTAGTGAAATGTCAAAAGTGATTTTTAACCAGTGAGGAAGACTAATCTCACAAGATATAAACTTATGCAGGTTTTGGAGTGACATGGGTCAATGCGGGTTACGTTTTTCAAGTAAAGCTCTTGCTTGATGAGCAGTGTCCAGTGATTTCCTTCAGGCAGACGGTCCCTTTTGGGTAATTCTCAACAAATGGCTTTGAAGCAATTTGGCAACCATTAAATTTATTTATTGTCTAATCAGTGAAGTGATGGGCTACTCCATAGATGGGTAACTGAATACATTATTAGTATCAATCAAATTTTTGATGCAGAGTCCTTCAGTATCTCAATTTTCAATAAACGCACAGCTTCCATTTTGATTGTATTTCTCAAAAAAAACTGTCTAAAACCAAGAACCTCAGTGAAGGAAAAGCTGGATAGTGCTTTGAGCTGCTCGATGGTGGTGAAAAACAGTGTATAAATGCAAGTGCTCCCTTTTCTGTATGTTCTCAGTGCTGCAGGAATTGGGGTTGTATCCTTTTGCACTGAATGATTAAAAGGTTTTCATTATCTTGACCGTAATAATCACGGGCTAGTCAAACCACCAGCAATCGGTACGACTGTCTCTCAGGTATTTTGCTTAATGAGTGAGGTACACTCATTGGAATTCAGAAGAATGAGGGGAAATCTTATCAAAATATATAAGATTATGAAGGGAATAGGTAAGACAGAAGCAGGGAGGTTGCTTCCACTGGCTGGTGAATCTAGAACGAGAGGGCATGGCCTCAAAGTAAGGAGGAGCAGATTTGAGGAGGAACTTCTTCACCCAAAAGGTTGTGAATCTGTGGAATTCCCTGCCCAGTGAAACAGTTGAGGCTAACTCATTGAATGCTTTTAAGGCAAGGATAGATAAATTTTTGAACAGTAAACAAATTAAGGGTGATAGTGAACGGACAGGTATGTGGAGCTGAGTCCATGAAAAGATCAGCCATGATCTTATTGAAAGGAGGAGCAGGCTCAAGGGTCCAGCAGGCCTACTCCTGCTCCTAGTTGTTTTATGACTGATGATGAGCTAGATGGTTGCCTGTAATCTAGCACAAGTATTCCACTATCTTTCAGGACTGTTCAAAAGAAAAACAGTGGCAGTATCAAAAACTCTTCTGATTTTGCAAATGAGCTTTAAAACATCTTGGGATATATTTGAATTAAGGTGCACCGAAGATTTGAATTTATAATTAAACAAGCCAGAAATAAAAAGGGATACTTGTTCTTCCCAATCAAATGTTGATGCTGTTGTTCATGTCGTCTAAGTTTGCACTGTTACTGCTGTTTATTTCCTCTAGGCCTCTGGAGCTGAAAACATTTGATTACAGCAAATCTCTGGAACACAGCAGGGAACACAACACAGGACTTTATAAACTGTTGGATTTTTGTGTGACTCCCTAATAGACTGTAATGTGGAAGGGAGCACAATGGATCAAAAATGTGTTTTTTTTAAATATAAAAACTTGCTTTTAAGATTTTTTTTAATTTCTAACAGGAACATTGCCAATTTGCTCAACATTGGAACCTATTGAAAGCAAAAGCTCTTTGGTTTCAGTTGCCTAGTCTAAGAAAAAAATCAGTTACTTTCTGGCCTCGATATGGGTGAATCTTTTGTAATACTATAGACACTATATTATGCTTTGTAGGTATAATGCTTATACTCTTTGTATGCAGTTCTTGCAGAATATTTTGTAAAACAGCAGCACGGCAATACAGATTATTATGAACGGCATAATAATATTATAAATAATCTCTCTTGAGGCTGAGCAACTCACTCCTGTCCTGTTGCTAGATTCATAGTGGAATCCGCATTCTAAACGCTCAGGATAACAATGTCTCCTTTTCAGTAACTTGTTCCCATCTGTCGAACTAATCGACCTGTAGGATGCCCCTAAGGTGGGCCGGTGACGTGTTGCAAGATGAGTGCCAAAGTGTAATGCGGGTAAAATTAAGTTGCGCGGCGGGGGTGGTGAGGTGGAATGAAAGAAGGGTGGTTCATTCTCTGAATGTGCAACTCAAAACAAAACCTTCCTGACCAGGGTTCATCCAGTGCTTAGCTGAATGGTATGGATCACCCGCAAGCTCTTAAGGAGGGACGCCCGGCCTTATCTGAGTCAGCTGTATGGAACACAGAGGGTTGACGGAGCACCGCGCTTGCCCGTGTATCCTCCAGATTGGAGAAAGGGAAAGTTACCTGGTGTCCTGGCTCCTGGTTGCTATCAACAGGTTCCTGCCGGAAGTGCACCTACACGAGTGTCGGCTGAGCCCAAGTCTGGGTGTGATGTGCTGCTTCCTGCCTCCTCGTACAATCTGCTGATGCTTATGGATCACTGTTGAATAATACCTTATAGGTGGGTGAAGTGCAGGGGGAGATGATCTGGGCTGTGTAGCTGGGAGAATGCTACGAGAGGGAGAAAATTGGTAGATAAAAGCTTTAAGGTTTTTTAAATATTTGGCCTAGGTCAGGCTCTATTGAAGGAGTTCCTTTTTCACCATTTTTATGTCGATTCTCCACTTTCTAAGTCCAGGGTGACTGAGGACAGGGGGTGGGGAGAGTGTCTGGGGTTATTGGGTTTGAGAAATCTTGGTTATACAGAGGCAGCCTTTTCACCCAACATTGAAAGTTACTGCAGAGAGACACTTGAGACAGCCACCCAGTAAGTGGTCATTGGCATTAGATGCCATTTATGTTTGTTTTCTTTTGCTATCTTATTTACCCTTTAACAAGTTGTCTAAAATGAAGCTGAAAAGAAGGTCAAATCGTGCAGCGAAACATTCTTAAAACTTGATTACGCTACCATCACGAAATTCAACTGTGCAGAAACTGCGTTTCTCTTATACTGCCAGTGTTACTTGCTCTGCAGTCTGCAAGTAAGGCCTGGATGATTGGATGTCAGCGGACATTTCCAGAAATTCCTGGTTATCATTGATGGACTGTGGACCATTAGTCACCACACTTTACATCTCTGGTATGTCTTTGGCAGGAGGCAGGTGCCTCTGACTGCTTTCTCGATGATTCTTAGTGCACTCCACTAGTTTTGGGCAGTGGGAAATTCATGGGACCATACACATCTTCAACCTTTCTGTTCTGTCTATTGACTTTATATCTACCTACGGATAACTCAGTTTCTCTCTCCATCTTGTTCTGCTGAGTAGTTGCTTCTTCCAGTGCTTTGTCAGTTTCGATTGAGAAGTGTGGTAGGGCTGAGGTCAAATTATGTGGTGAGCCTCATTTTGTGGTTGAATCATGAACTTATTTAGCATCGCAATATGGTTCAGTCATGCAATTAGTGAACTAGAAGGACATAATAGTTGACCTTGCTAATTCCTAGTAATTTTAGTTACTGTTTGAAATCTGCAATGTGACTCCTGGGTAAATGTGATCAAAGGAAAAGTACTATAAAAATCCTTATACAAAGGTGGGCATTAGAAAACCAATAATTATCACTTCTAAATGTACTAGGGCTGTAAAAATTAGCTTTGGTTAGTTGTTGACTCTTCTGTTAGTAATTTAAGAATTGCATTTTGAACCTTTTTAAAAGGGAGAGGTGCAAAGACTGCGACAATGCAATTATGCACTTGCCAAAGTGTGTTTTCAGTAGCTGTTGCGATGTTACTTTCCATCCTCAGTTAACATCGCTGAACATTGACAGGATGGAGTCTGTGGCCAAAAACCACAGGTTGTTGAAATCTTTCTGAAGCAAAATCTGGACCATTGAGGCCAGTGCAGAAAATTTGATATATATGTTAGTGAAATCCGGTGTGTGCAGTCCTTTCCTGGCTCTTATTCCCACAATGAAATCAGAATTTCCCCATCCCCTATTAGTGTTTAGAACAAGCAGCAAGATTTGTTCTTAAGGGACTAAAATTGACTTGTGTTACAAGTTTTGAATTGGAAGACTTTTTTTTTCACCAAGTTCACAAAGTTTTGGGTGGCCTGGTGGCACAGTGATTAGCACTGTTGCCTTGCGGTGCCAGGGACCCAGGTTCGATTCCTGTGTCTGTGTAGGTCTCTTCCGGGCGCTTCGGTTTCCTCCCACACTCCAAAGATGTGTGGGTTAGGTGGATTGGC
Organism: Carcharhinus amblyrhynchos; assembly: GCF_965287045.1. Classification (NCBI taxonomy): domain Eukaryota; kingdom Metazoa; phylum Chordata; class Chondrichthyes; order Carcharhiniformes; family Carcharhinidae; genus Carcharhinus; species Carcharhinus amblyrhynchos. Next base: position 10,886,336 of record NC_137328.1, read on the forward strand.
CATACTAAATTACTCAGTGTCAGGAGGTCTAGCTAGGGTAGATGCATCGGATTATCAGGATAGGGCCTGGGTGGGATTGTGGATAGTGCAGACTCAGTGGGAGTGCACTGTAGGGGTTCAATGATCCATTCACGTACAGAGACTTTCCCTATTAAATATGCTTATTTGCCAATTCAAGTAACTACGCCAGCGGAATGGAAATTAATCTGCAGCTGCGTCCAGTGAAGCATTTGATACTCTCGTTAGTTGTCTCGTCTACTTTCACTGTCTATTTGCCATTGTAATTACAATAGCTTACCATGTAACAGTTGCAGTCTTTTACATGTGAAACCATCCAGAATATGCTATTGAACCAAATAGTTGGAAATTGCTCAGGGTGGAAGTTTTGTTCCATGTCCCAGTGGCAAATTCTGCAAACAGAATCATGTGTGTTGTGTTCAAATTATTCTTCCTGTTGGCTGTAAAGGTATCTTGTATCATGAACAATTTACTTGCAATCTCACATACTCCTCAATTCTTCTTAACACCATGCAGTTTAATTCCTTATGTATCCCTTTATAATATTTGTACATTAAAATTTTGTTAATAAAAAACCTTTGTATCATTGATTAGCTCAGTTGCTCTTCATTACGTGCAAAGCATTATATTCAGTTTTGACTCAGGTTTGATATTTGCGCATAGGAGCCTTTTTATTCTTGCTAGTTGCTAATGGATCAAGGGTGCTGGTGATAACTGGACTTCTGAAAGAAAGCAAGTCAATACCTAGTATTTAATAAAGGCTACAAATTGGATGCAGCCAAGCACAAAACCTAACCCAGGCAGAACAATTCTAAATACTGAGGACTGGTATGGGAGTGCATCGAGATGGGCTCCATGGATCTGGGATCAAACTGATGATTGCACCTTGTTTTTCTGGGATCTTCCTCTGTTTCAGTGTAATTTAGCATTTAATACAGTGTGACAAGACGCTAAATGTCACTGAAGGAGAGGCAGTTAAAAGAATTTGAATTCATAGAATCCCTACAGTACAGAAGGAGGCCATTTAGTCCATTGAGTCTGTACCAACAACAATCCTACCCAGGCCCTATTCCTGTAATCCCACACATTTACCCTGCTAATACCTGTGCCACCAGGGTCAATTTAGCATGGTCAATCAACCTAACACACACACCTTTGAGTAAAATAGTCTACATTCTTGTGACAATTATTAGAGTCATTGAATTCTACAGCACAGAAGGAGGCCCATCATGTCTATGTTGGCCATCAAGCACCTATCCATTTTAATCCCATTTTTCCAGTGCTTGGTCCACAGCCTTGTCTAGTATTTCAAGTGCTCACCTAACCGCTTCTTAAATGTTGTGAAGGTTCTGCCTCTACCACCCTTTCAGGCAGTGAGTTCCAGATTCCTATCACCCTCTGGGTGCAAAGGCTTTCTTCAAATTCCCTTGAACTTTCCTGCCCCCTGGTTGTTGCTCCCTCTATTAAGGGGAAACGTTTCTTCCTATCAATGTCTGTCATAATTTTGTACATCCCAATCAGGTCCCCCTCTGCTCTGAGGAAAGCAACCCCAGCCTAACCAGCCTCTCTCCATGGCTGAAACGCTCCAGTCCAGGCAACATCTGGGTAAATCTCCTCTGCAGCCTTTTTTAGTGCAATCATTTCCTCCCTAGGATTCATAATGTGGAAATGTCAGTGTTGGACCAGAGTGGGCGCAGTAAGAAGTCTCAGAATGCCAGGTTGAAGCTCAACAAGTTTATTTGGAATCATGAGCTTTCGGAGCGCTGCTCCCCCTTCAGGTAAGTGGCGAGGTAGATTCACAAACACAGTGTATTTGGGCAAAGACACAGTTGCAAGATAATTACAGATTGGAATGTGAAGAATGGTTGGAATGTCAGTCTTTACAGGTAATCAAGTCTTTGCATGTACAGAGTGGGTGAGTGGACTGAGTAATCATAACCAAGTTCCGCACACATCAAGATGACCTCAGCAGGGATCTTGGGTTCATGTTACACTACATGGGGATGGCATGGTGGTACAGTGATTATGTGGGTATGCCGGCGTTGGACTGGCGTAAACACAGTAAAAAGTCTGACAACACCAGGTTTTAGTCCAACCTATTTATTTGATAATATTCTCACTAGCTTTCGAGGGGACAGCCTCTTCGTTAGCAGTGCTACCTCACAGCACCAGGGACCTGGTTTGACTCTTGGATTGGGTCACTTTGTGGAGTTTGGGTTTCCTCCGGGTACTCCTGTTTCACCCCTCAGTCCAAAGATGTGTGGGTTAGCTGGATTGGCAGTGCTAAATTTCCCCTTAGTGTTGGGGGGGCTCTGGCTAAGATAAATGGAGTTATGCGGATGATTCCTGGGTAGGATTGTGATCAGTGCAGATTTAATGGTCCAAATGGCCTCCTGCACTGGAGGGATTCTGGGCTTTCGAAATCCTATTAACTGCCCTGAATTGAGACAATTCACACCTCTTTAACCTGTGGTTATCCCCCTCTCCATTCACACTGTTTGTGCCTGTAAAGATTTGAATTCATTCTTTTTTTTTGATGACCTTTTTATCGTGCTGTTGGCCTGTTCTGTTGCCTTTTGCATGTTCACTTTTAGAAACAACATGATGCAAGCTTCTGTTAATCTTTACGATGAGCATTCTGAAGCAGATCGGTTGGCTGAAATCAGACGCGAGTTTTGCTTTACTGTAATGAAACCATGGCTGCATTTCCGCTTTGGTTAAAGCCCTATTTTTAATTTTGCAGCCTAGCTTTTGAAGTAAAGGTGCATCAAAGGCTAATGCTCTCCATGGGCCACAGAGCTGCTCATTATTCTCCACTGTGGCGCAGTGGTTAGCACTGCTGTCTCTCAGCATCAGAGACCCGGGTTCAATTCCAGCCTCAGGTGTGGAGTTTGCGTGTTCTCCCCATGTCTGTGTGGGTTTCCTCCCACACTCCAAAGTGTGGGTTAGGTTGATTGGTTGTGATAAATTGCCCCTTCGTGCCAGGGGGATTGGGCTGTGACTATGTGGCGTTACAGTAATGGGGTTGGGACCTGCGTGGGATTGTTGTCATTGCAGGCTTGATGGGCCAAATTGCCTCCTCCTGCACTGTAGATCCTGTGATTATCCTCACCTCTGGACCAATGCTTTGTTTCTTTACCAACCACCCTTGCCACTTGCTCCCATTCCTTCCTGTGGGTGCACATCAAAGGCTTCCTGCCCCTGAATAAATCTCTGCTGGCCTCCACTTGCATCACCAGTGCCTCCAGGATATATCCCTGAATCAGAGAGTCCTCTCCATGGCACTTTTGGGGCACCTTCCTTCAGCCAGAATCTTCTGCAATGATTATCCAGCCGCCTTCACTCCGTTACTTCATATTCACTTTGAGAGGGACTGATCTTTTCCTTTTTTGAAAGAGGCAGCATGTTTCTTCCCACAGTTCAAAGATGTGTGGGTTAGATTGATTGGCCATGCTCAATTCTCCCTTAGTGTCATGGGTATTAGCAGGCTAATTATGTGGGGTTGTGGAGATGGGGCCTGGGTGTGATTGTTATCGGTGTAGACTCCTGCACTGTAAGGGTACACCAACTTTCCAGTAAAGCATCCTACTACTGCCTTATCCTTGTAACCCCACACATTTACCCTGCTAATCCTCTAACCTACAAATTTTTGGACACTAAGAGGCAATTTAGCTTGGCCAATCCACTTAACCTGTACAACTTTGGACTGTGGGAAGAAACCAGAGTGCACAGAGGCAACCCATGCAGACATGGGGAGAACCTGCAAACTCCACACAGGCAGTGACCCAAGACCTGTTTTGAACCCGAGTCCCTGGTGTTGAGGCAGCAGTGCTAACCACTGTGTCACAGCAGTCTGTGTGGCGTTTGCACATTCTCCTCGTGTCTGTGTGGGTTTCCTCCCACCGTCCAAAGATGTGCGGGTTAGGTTGATTGGCCATATTAAGATTGCCCCTTAGTGTCCTAAGATGCTTAGGTTAGGGGGATTAGCGGGTAAAATATGTCGGGAAGTGGGGGTAGGCTTGTGTGGGATTGTGGTCAGTGCGGACTTACTGGGCTGAAGGGCCTCTTTCTGCACTGTAGGGTTCTATGATTCTATGGTAGTGTAGCAGAGAGAAAACTGCAGCACAGGATCCGCTTGTGGCCACACTGCAATTGTGAAAACAAAGTGGGAGCACCAAAATTGTGTGTTTTCAAACTCCATTGAACACGCCACAAATACCAGTCCCCGTGGTTAAAAAAACAAAGGTGGGAATTTTCTGCTCACGCCCGCCCTGAGATCAGAAATTCCTGTCTGAGATCAACAGATCTTGGTCTACCAAATTTTCCAATGATGCCCGTGGCAGGCTGGACTGGAAAATTTACCCCCAAGATGAAAATTTCTAACCCTTGATAGCCAGAGGAGGCAATAGCATAGTGTATTGTCACTTGGCTGGAATTCGAGAGACCCAGTGTAGATATTCTAGGGACCCAGGTTCGAATCCCACCATAGTAGATGGTGACATTTGAATTCATAAGAACACAAGAAATAGAAACAGGAGTAGGCCATCCAGCCCTTCGAGCCTGCCGCGCCATTCAATAAGATCATGGCTGATCTGAAGTGGATCAGTTCCACTTTCCCGCTTTTTCCCCATAACCCTTAATTCCCTTGCCTATCAGAAATCTACCTACCTGTGACTTAAATATATTCAACGAGGTAGCCTCCACCACTTCAATGGGCAGAGAATTCCAGAGATTCACCACCCTTTGAGTGAAGAAGTCCCTCCTCAACTCCGTTCTAAACTGCCCCCCACCCCCTTATTTTTGAGGCTGTGCCCTCTAGTTCTGTTTTCCTTTCTGAGCGGAAAGAATCTCTCTACCTCTACCCTATCCAGCCCCTTCATTATCTTGTAAATCTCTATAAGATCCCCCCTCAGCCTTCTGAACTCTAACGAGTACAGGCTCAATCTATTCAATCTCTCTTCATAAGCCAACCCCCTCATCGGTATCAGTCTGGTGAACCTTCTCTGTACTCCCTCCAAGGCCAATATATCCTTTTGAAAATGCGGGGACCAAAACTTCACACAGTACTCTAGTTGCAGCCTCACCAGTGCCTTGTACAGTTGCAGCAAGACCTCCCTGCTTTTATATTCTAGCCCCCTCGCTATAAAGGCCAACATTCCATTCGCCTTCTTGATCACCTGCTGCACCTGCAGACTGAGTTTTTGCGATTCGTGCACAAGGACCCCCACGTCCCTCTGCGCTGTAGCATGCTGCAGCTTTTCACCCTTTAAATAATAATCCCTCCTACTATTATTTCTACCAAAGTGGATAACCTCACACTTGCTAAAGTTATACTCCATCTGCCAGGTCCTCACCCACTCACAGCCTATCCAGATCTCTCTGCAGACTTTCCATGCCCTCCGTGCAATTTGCTTCTCCACTCATCTTCGTGTCATCAGCAAATTTTGTTACCCTACACTCAGCCCCCTCCTCCAGATCGTCTATGTAAATGGTAAACAGTTGAGGCCCCAGCATCGATCCCTGTGGCACTCCACTAGTCACCAACTGCCAACCAGAAAAGCATCCATTGATTCCAACTCTCTGCTCCAATTGAAAAAAAGAATTGGAATTAATAAAAATAACAAGGGAATTTTCACAGTAACTTCATTGCAGCGTTAACGTAAGCCTACTTGCGACTAATAAATAAACTATTAACTTTGAAAGAAATCTGCTGTCCTTAACTGAATTGACCTACATGTGACTCCAGACTCTCAGCAAAAGCTTTTAAATTAGGCAATAAATCCTGAACCAGCCAGTGATGCCCCCATCCCATGAATGAATAAAAATAAAGTTTGCACTTGGATTTGAAAATGCCTAGAAATGGTAAAGGAGCTGAAAGTATTGTTTTAAATTTCCATCAATAAATAGAAGTGTCTTGTGCACTTGCTGTGGACTGTGAAGTATTGCTGTCTCCTCTGGGCTCTGACATAAGCAATGCATCAGTAAGTGCCATCCATTATACAGAATTGCTGTTTTTTTTTATTGTATTCATTACTTTTTAAACCGAAATGCTGCCTCCCATTTCAAGGAAATTTTAAATTAGTGTTATTGTCATTCATTGAAGGATGAAGCAGCTATGATTCTGAAGCACTCTTGCTTGTTATTGATAGCTTTGTGAAGCATAGTTAAAGCAATGAATAAGCAGGGCTCTTTGCCAACATTTGTTCCTTGCCCAGTAGGATTTCTAGATTATTCCATGCTGCTTTTTTTTTCAGCCGCTGTCAACATGGTGCACAGTTCCACACTGCTACGTTTCCCTTGCCTGTGCATCGCCGACATTATGAGAAACCTATTTCCTCGTGTCTGCTTTTATATAATGCCTTGCACAATCTTAGGACTTACCAAAGTGCTTTACAATTATCGGAAATGCTTTTAAAAATGTAGTCATCTTTGTAATGTAGGAAATGGGGCAGCCAATTTCTACATAGCCAAACCCATAAATAACAATGAGATAGTGATTAGATAATCTCTTTAGTGTTTGTTTTATTGAATGAATACCTCAGACTCCTGGTCTTCATCAAATATGCACTATAAAGTTTGAAGATGCAGGGCATTGCTGAAATTCAGTCTATACTTTTACCTCCCAATTCCTGTTCATTTGATACTTTCCATTTGATGAAATATCAATCTGCCTTACCGTGAATTTATGGTAAGGATGACTTCCTAGTGGGAAGGAGGAACTCAATAGCTTCTACGTTTCTTCTTTTGATTTGATTCATTGGATTTGATTTATTATTGTCACATGTATTAGTATACAGTGAAAAGTATTGTTCCTTGTGCACTATGCAGACAGAGCATACTGTTCGTAGAGAAGGAAACGAGAGAGTGTAGAATGTTGTGTTGCAGTCATAGTTAAGGTGTAGAGAAAGATCACCTTAGTGCGAGGTAGATCCATTCAAAAGTCTGACGGCAGCAGGGAAGAAGCTATTCTTGAGTCGGTTGGTACATGACCTCAGACTTTTGCATCTTTTTCCTGATGGGAGAAGGTGGAAGAGAGAATGTCTGGGGTCTGCGGGGTCTTTAGTTGTGCTGGCTGCTTTTCTGAAGCACTGGAAAGTGTAGACGGTGTCAATGGATGGGAGGCTGGTTTGCGTGATGGACTGAGCTTTGTTCATGACCCTTTGTAGTTTCTTGCAGTCTTGGGCAGAGCAGGAGCCATACCAAGCTGTGGTACAAGCAGAAAAAATACTTTCTTCTCTGCTAACAAACCCACTACTGCTGCCTAAATGTGCTTCTCCATTGCAAAGTGTTATTGACTACAAACATGCTGATCCGAACATCAGCAACATTCTATACTACAAAGTAGGGGAGTTCTGCTGCCTGTTGGTATTAGAACTACATTGCTAGCTGCCACTGCATCTCCACTTCAATGTAAAAACAAGGAGCTGGACCTTTTCTATTTATTCCATTGCAAACTTACTCCTGATAGGGCTTTAGTAAAGTCGCATCAGCATACAAAATGATTACGGAATAGAAGAAGAAGTATGTGGGGATACTATTCCCCAAACCCTATCTTTGTGCATGATGTTTTAAGAAGAGGTGCACTCTGGAGATCAACTGTCTTTTTTTTTTATTTTTTCGCTTTTCTCATCTCTGTCCCCCAAGATGACTTTACTCAATGAAGCTGAGTAGGTTAAAATTGGGAGCTTATTATATAACATTGAATTCATCAATTTCAAAAAAGGTATGTTTGAGGTATTCACTATTGATGCAAAAAAAAATACAAATACATCATGGACATAAGCATTTGTTGTCTTCTTACAATTCCAGCTGATAATTTTGGATAAGTCTGATCCTTAAGTGAAATCTGGTTTGATAGAGCTTAACTTTTTTTTTAGAAACTAGAGGAAAGTGACTCAACAAATTCACAAGAGGTTCATGATGAACTTTTAACATAAAGAATGAAACATATATTAACCAAGAAGGAAAATGAACAATATTACTGCAGTTAAAAGGAGTTGGCAAGATCTCAGTACAAACACCAGAAAATGATTCAAACTCACTCTATTCCTTTTATCCTAGAATTACTTTTAAAAGGCACAAAAACCCAGTGAAGCTTTACCACTATCTGAAGGCCAAGGTGTCTAGTTTGAACTGGCTCAGTTATAAACAATTTTCTTCTGGATTTTTGAGCATTCACTAAATGCTTTTCCCCAGCTGGTATCTCTCCAAGACACCCAAATCATACTCACTATTGCTTCAATGCAAAGCACACATGTGCGCCCTAAACACCATCCACAACAGCTTTGCAGTATTTCTGGTCAGAGAGATTAGAGGTATACACGCTTGAGTTTCCTTTCAGTCTATCTCTGCTCCATTGTGTCCTTGTCATTAGGCAACAGTATAGCTTTTTTCCTACCTTATATTTTCCCCTCCAAAATCAATAAACTGCTAACCTGTTTGCAGCTAATCTCTTCACTTCAAGGGTTGTAAAACCTCACTAAAAATGCACATTTTTAAACAAATCCAGAATACTTTACCTTTTTGCCAGGGGTCCCTCAGACTTCGCGACACCAAGCTCTCAAAAATCCTAAATTAAATTGAAACCATGAGGCATCTTTCTTAACAAAAATATAAAGTAAACTTGGTTGTGCATTGTCCCTAACAATCTTCAAGCCCATTATGCATCATTATTGTACTCCAGTTTACACAAACAAGAATGGACATGAGAAATGCTGTGTAATTTAAATAAAGCTAGAAAATGTCAGAAGTACACAGATCAACAAACATTAGTAAAGGAAGACTGGTCAGTTTAAAGTTTTAAAGTTTATTTATTACTGTCACAAATAGGCTTATGTTAATACTGCCAAGAAGTTACTGAGAAAATCCCCTATGCGTCACATCCGGCACCTGTTTGGGTACACTGAGGGAGAATTTAGCACTGCCAATGCACCTAACCAGCATGTCTTTCAGACTATGGGAGTAAACTAGAGCACCTGGAGCAAACCCAGGCAGACACGGGGAGAATGTGCAGTTTTTGCACAGACAGTGACCCAAGCTGGGAATTGAACCTGGTTTCGTGGTGCTGTGAGCCAATTTGAGTGTTTTGGATCAGAACAGCGAAAAAGAATCGAGGCCCTGAGGGGTATTAGATGACAAGAATTAAAACGGAGGGGTGACTCATTGCAAGCTTTAGCCAGCAAACAAATTTTTTTTGCAAAAATTCCATTTTCTGAAGGAAGCAAAAATATGTTTTAGAAGATTTAAGTTGGCACATAGCCCACAGTTCTAATTCACTCCAACATCAGACAAAATTGGAACTAGCTAAAAGTTGACATTGTATCGAATGTTAAATAAGTAACAAACCAAGGTTAGAATACTACATTTTGTTATATTTTTCTTTAGGCATAAAAATATGTCAACAAACAAAATTGAAGCTATTCATCTCTCAAATGTCAAACCTTAATAATTAGATTCTTCGCATCTTTTGAGTGCACAGTTGAGAAAGATGTGGGGCGTGGAACAGGTTGAATGTATCTCAGTGGCCAACTGTGCCAAGCTGAGTTGCAAGTCTTAATCAAAGACAAGTGGAGGGGCGAGGTTGGGGCTCAAGTGGTCAATAGAGGACTGAGTGTTCAAATATGCATTATGAGGATGGACATGGGTGACCTTGTAGAGGTTTATAAAATCACGTGGGGCATAGATAAGGTGAATGGCCAAGGTCTTTTCCCGAGGGTAGGGAAATCCAAAACTAGAGGGCATATGTTCAAAGTGAGAGAGGAAAGATTTAAAAGGGACCTAAGGGGCAACTTTTTCACATGTGGTGCAAGTATAGAGTGAGCTACCAGAGAAGGTGGTAGAGGCTGGTACAGTTGCAGCATTAAAATGCCATTTGGACTGGTACATGGAGAGGAAAGGTTTAGAGGGATATGGGCCAAATGCAGTAAAATGAGACTAGTTCAGTTTAGGAAATCTGGTCGCATGGATGAGTTGGGCCGAATGGCCTGTTTCCATTCTGTATATATCTGTGACTCTATGACACGTGACTTGTAACAGGTCAGAATGCACCAGGATCAGATCAGTTGATGATAAGGTAGAGCGGTTTGATTTTTGCAGCCTGTGGCAATGATCTCTTATTCAGTCATTGTCCAGTTGAGATCTTGAGGTGAAGCTGGCATGAATCAACCAGAGATCTCTCACCCATCTATTTTCCCTTTTCTACTGCCCGTGTATATATCTTATTTTAAGGACCAGGGGAACACCCTTGTCAATCATTTATTTAATTACAATTACCCAACTGTCCAATTACATAGGAATAGATCCTCAGGGTGGATCTCCTCCCTCACCTAGGATCTCATACCATGAGACTGTCCTTTTGTTTCTCTTTTGGATGTTCATTTTGTTATCCTCTCTAAGGCAGTCTGATTTGATATAAGAACCATGAATTTTCTTCCTTCACCTGTTATCAGGGCCAGGCAGGCCTATAGAAAGACCTAATTCCACATTGGCCAGATAAAAGTACTCCCTGAAAAATCTTATCTAACAAGATCATTAGCTCAGTCAAACTGCTCAGCAACTTCCCATAACTATAGAAACCTACTTCATACGATTCTTTAATCCTGCTGCTTCTTAGAGGATCAGGAATTGAAGATGTCGCACATCCCGCACTATGCCAATTATCAAATTTTAAAAATGATTATAGAATCATAGAACCCCTACAGTGCAGAAGGAGGCCATTTGGCCCATCGAGTCTGCACTGACCACAATTCCACCCAGGTTCTATCTCCATAACGCCATGCACTTACCCTAGACAATCCCCCTGATATTAATCCACCCAACCCTTAGATCTTTGGACTGTGGGAGGAAACCAGAGGACCTGGAGGAAACCCACGCCAAGATGGGGAGAACGTGCTGTCTCCACATAGACAGGGACCCAAGCCGGGAATCGAACCTGGATCCCTAGTGCTAACCACTCTGCCACCTCCCCCCCTCCTCCTTCATGACTATAGCTTTAAATTGCTGAGTAAATGAGTGGGTCACGTGATTGGCAACCTGGCTGACACTAAGCCTGGGCGTTTGATTGCTAGAGTTTAGCTTTTCAGAACCTCATTTGGAATATTGTGTACAATTGTGTACCTTTGGTGAGGATACAGATGAGGTTTACCAGAATGTTGTGTGGTCTGGAGGGTATTAGCTGTGAGGAGAGGTTGAATAAACTCGGTTTGTTCTCACTGGAACGACAGAAGTTGAGGGGTGACCTGGCAAAGGCTAACAAGATTGAGTGACATGGACAGAGTGGACAGTCTAATGCTCGTTCCTAAAGTAGAGAAGTCAAGTACTGGGGGACATAGGTCTAAGGTGCATGGGGAAAAGTTTAGAGGAAATAGGTGAGACAACTTCTCTTATACAGAGGGTGGTGAATGTCTGGAACACGCAGCCCGGGGAGGTGGTGGTGGGAGCAGGTACAATAGCGGCATTTAAGGGGTATCTAGATGAACACATGAATAGGATAAGAATGGAGGGATACAGATCCCATAAGTACATAGGATTTTAGTTTAGATAAGCATCATGATCGGTGCAGGCTTGGAGGGCCGAAGGACCTGTTCCTGTGCTGCACTGTTCTTTGTTCTTGGTTTACTTCATACACACAATACAGGAAGGAGCTTTGCAAGATCTGCCCCTTTTTGATTTGATTTGATTTATTACCGTCACATGTATTAACATACAGTGAAAAGTATTGTTTCTTGTGCGCTATGTAGACAAAGCATACCGTTCATAGAGAAGGAAATGAGAGAGTGCAGAATGTAGTGTTACAGTCATTTTGCAATTGTACAATAAAAAAGGAATAAGGGGACGGAAGGGGTTAGGGCAAGACCATGATGAAATAATAAGAGTTATGGTTTTATGTGAGCCCAGAATCAAATGGTGTATTACTACAGTGGTTAGCAGGCTGAAATTGCTGCAAAGGCGATTGGTGGATTTCCTTAATGGGAGAAGGCACTTGGAGGTACTTCTATGTTCTATGAGGGTGAGTGAGGTTGATAGGCATTGATACAGGAGTTTCAGTGCTTCAGCAGTACACAATGCAGATGAGGGTTAGACAATTAACCTGGGCAGACCTCTTTCTGCTGATAGCTGTCAGATGGAATCATGTTAGACTGCCTGGGTTCAGTTTCACACGGCAATGTTACAAGTGCTAGCAGCTTGGGGGAGGTCACGTTCTCCCACTTCTTCCCCTGGGCAAAGGATGTGTCATCGCAGATCTGGAATCATGAGGTTTTTAACAGAGGAGTCCCGATCCCTCTTAGCCTTTGTGGACAGGCTGGGCGGGATTTTAGAGCCTCGCTTGAGTGAGACTGGAAATTCCCGCCCGAAGAGATTTCCGTTGTCAGACCCTCGCCTGCTCCGATTCTGTGGCAGACAAGGTGGTAGAGTTCCAGTGACTGTATCTGCGGCCAGAGATCTGCCTTAGAAATGTAAGCACAATAAGTGTGTGACATGGTGGCACAGTGGTTAGCTGCCTCGCTTTATCAGGACCCAGGTTTGATTCTGGTCTGAGGTGACTGCGTGAAGTTTGCACATTCTCCCAGTGTCTGCATGGGTTTCCTCTGGGCACTCCGGTTTCCTCCCACAGTCCAAAGATGTGCAGGTTAGGCGTACTGGCCATACTCGATTGCCCCTTAGTGCCCCAAAATATGCAGGTTAGGTTGATTAACCCCTTAGTGTCACAAGACGTGTAAATTAACAAGGTAAATACATGGGATTACAGGGATAGGGTGAGATGCCCTTGGGGAGTCAGTGTAGACTCAGTGATCTCCTTCACTGTAGGGAGTCTGTGATTCTACTTCTTTGGAATTTGATATTCTGCAGTCATAAAAAGCATTAGCACCTCTAACAATAATGAGCTTCCTACCAGTTTTTGAAAGTTAGAAATTTCTCTGCAATGAATCGTGCTTAATTAGGATACATCCTTGGTTTATTTTAAGAATAAAGTAGTTTTATAAAGTAGCCAAGCTGACATAAATAGATATTTTCCTTCATGTCGTCTGGCTGAGGCAGTAGTATTTATGCTTGGAGACAATGGCAGTGGTCTCTAACTCCACAATAGGCAGATCCTGAGTCTCCCAAAGCCCTCGACTAGAATCCATCAGTCTTGTACGTCTCACAAGCCAAATCTCCATTCACAGAAGCCGGACTGGGGATTCCTAGCCGTGGGCGAGTTCAGAGACATGGTGGCACAATGGTTAGCACTGCTGTCCCTCAGCGCCAGGGACCCAGGTTCGATTTCCGGCTTGGGTCACTGTCTGTGCGGAGTCTGCACATCCTCCCCGTGTCTGCGTGGGTTTCCTCCGATGCTCTGATTTCCTCCCACAGTCAGAAAGACATGGTGATTAGATGTATTGGCCATTCTCCCTCAATGCACAGACATCAGAATGTGGCGACTTGGGGATTTCCACAGTAACATCATTGCAGGTAGAATAAGCCTACTTGTGACTAATAAATTAATAAAATTTAAAAAAAAATTCTGACCCTAGAAAGTTGTTATAGGTGAACAGTTATGCCATGAAATATCCATTTATTTTTACAATGAAGGTGGGGGGTGGTAAATGGATGCAAAATTAATGCATTTTCCACTGCCGTGTGGAAAAGGGCAGAAGAAGCCTTTTGTTTTGAGATCATGGTCACAGGCTTCCCTACAAGTCGATGAATATCACAGGCAGAGATTCAATATGGTCTGCAGGATGAAAATGCTGCTTGCGTTTGTAAGCTGGAATAGGGAAGGGACATCTCTAATCGAAGAAACCCATCCTGCGGCCGTGTAAAACTTCCGGGAAATTTGTTCTGGCACAGACAGGGGAAAGAAAAGTAATTGAAACAGGATTTACTGCCTGTGGTGGAAACTCTCCAAAAGCCTTGGAAAGCATTTGGAGACAATCACTCAAAGTTACAACTCTGTGAAGGTGTTGGGGGTGGGGTGGGAGGTGGCATTGGATATGGGAATCCATTGGAAACTGGGAGCCACTTTGGACAGTTTGCTATAAGGACTCTAATTCCGTGGAGTGCTGTGAGTGCCAAGTATAAAAGGGGAAAGTTCACCTCTGTAGTTTGAACTATAAGTTGCCTACAAAAAGTAAAGGTGCTCAGCCAGTGGTGTTTTTTCATCACTTGAACAGTGTTAAAACATGATGTGGGGACGCCGGCGCTGGACTGGGATGGGCACAGTAAGAAGTCTCACGACACCCACAGGTTAAAGTCCAACAGGTTCATTTGGAATCACGAGCTTTTGGAGTGCTGCTCTGTCATCAGGTGAGTGGAGAGGTAAGTTCACAAACACAGCACACGATATAATTACAAACCTGTAATTATCCTGCAGTTGTGTTTCCCGATATGCGCCGTTTTTGTCAACCTAACTCTCCACTCATCTGATGAAGGAGCAGCGCTCTGAAAGCTCGTGATTCCAAATGAACCAGCTGGACTTTAGTCTGGTGTTGTGAGACTTCTGACTGTCTTAAAACAGTGAAGTTTTGGTGTGCCATTCTTTCAGCTGACAACTGGAAGTTTGAAACTTTTAAAAAGTTATAGATCTCTGCAGAGATGATAACAATGCTTTGAGGCAAACTGGACCATTTTTAACCAGCTGGAAAATCTCCTGATGGCCCACTATGCTAAATAAGTTGTCAACCATCAACCCGTTTGTTGATTCAGATTTGAAGAATGTTTGAGTTTCCATGTAGAAAATGGGAGAAATCTCACCATCTCCCAAGCCCCCAGAACAGATTTTGTGCTTTATTTCTTTGCAGCTACTTTTGGCAGAGGTAGTTTGGGTTAGTTAACTTACGCCATTAGGAAATTCTCACTTTCACGCTCCAGCACTCTTCCCAGAACTTTAGGGAACAGACCCGTGAGGATCGCACCTGGTTCTGAACTGTTTTTCTTCCAGGTGCTAAGGACAGCTGTTGAATCCTTCATAAAGTGTTCTGGCAGTGCTCAATGAGATTTGAAAAGATCATTCTTATACCATCTGCTGCTGGGATTGCTGTCTGTGAAATGCACTCTGCGCAAGAAGGCATGCACGGGGTCATAGAACAAGCAGTTGCTTTTTACATTCTTCTATTTGGTGAGCTGTGCAAAGGAAAGACTTGCATTTGTATAGTGCCTTTCACACTCTCTGTACATCCTAAAAGGGACCTTTCTCATTGATCAATGAGGAATCCTGGAAGCCCATTTGCTCTCAGACTGCTCTCACCAAGAAATGGCTTCCCAATGCAGCTAGTAGTTAATTATAATGATTTATTATTAATGAGGTACTCCTACAAGGTTGCAATATTCCTAACTGCTGTTATGGGCTTGTGATTATCAAGAAGTAGGAGCAGAAGCAGGCCATTTGGGCCATCGAGTCTGCTCCATCATTCAATGAGATCATGACTGATCTGATGTGATAGTCCATTAACCGTTGAGTCCCTTACTGATTAAAAATCTGTCACAGAACCCCTATAGTAAAGAAGGAGGCCATTTGGCCCATTGAGTCTGCACTGACTACAATTCCACCCAGGCCCTATTCTCGTAACCCCACACACTTACCCTGCCAAATCCCCCGACACTAAGAGTCAAATTAGCATGGTAAATTAACCCAACCTGCACAACTTTGGACTGTGGGAGAAAACCCATGCAGACACGGGGGGTAAGTACAAACTCCTCTCAGAAAGTGACCTGAGGCCCGAATTGAACCTGGCTGCCTGACGCTGTGAGGCAGCAGTGCTAACCACTGTGCCACTACCGTGTCCATCTCAGCTTGAACATTAATAACTTAACACTAACGATATAGAATTTTGCCACCACCCAGCAAACGCATACCTTGTACCTTCAATAGAACAGATGAAATTTTCAGAATTTTAAATCAGCCTTTATTCATGTTACAGTGTGGAAGTCTGCCTTCCACAGGATGGCATACAGACTTAGAGTGATACATGGCATGCACAATTATATCTTTGCTTATCTTACATGTAATTTGCATATGCCAATCACAAGTTTGTTTGTTCTGAATGCAATAATATCCAAATGTAACTAATAGTTCTGATGACTTTCTTTCTGTAGGTGAATATAGTTAAACAATTATATCCTCTATATGCTTGTCTAATTACAATGATTTATTACTAACGAGGTTACAATATTCACAACTGCTGTTATAGGCTTGTGATTATCAGAGTTCTCACCCTCTGTCCCCTGGTTAGCCTGTTTGTGATGCTCAACAGTAAATGCCTTGAAACATCTTCACAGCAGCTTCCCAGGGAACTGTGTTGTATTTAATCTCCAGGGCAGCTCTGCTGCATTCAATGCTTTTAACCACTTCACAGACCTCTGTGGTAAAGTATACCACACTACCTCTCTGAGAGAAGAAATTCCTCCTCATCTCTGTCTTAGATGGGTGACCCTTTACTCTGAGGTTATGTCCTGTGGTTGTAGACTCTCCCACAAGGGGTAACAACCTCTCAGCATCTACCCTGTCAAGCACCCTGAGAATCCTACATCAGACCATAAGAGCTAGGAACAGGAGTGGGCCATTCAGCCCTTCGAGCCTGCTGCACCATTTAATATGATCAGGGCTGATCTCCATTAGATTGCCTCTCATTCTTTTAAAACTCCAGTGAATACAAGCCCAACCTACTCAACCTCTCCTCATAAGAAAATTTCATCTGTGTTGTCTGATTCTAAGATTCTGTAGAATAGTACAGAAGTCTATGCTTCTATTCTATGCATTCAGAAGAATGATTCTCAATGAATCTAAACAAGTAGAGCCCTTAACTTGATTTTTGTTTTCATTTATTCACCAACTTTGTATTAAGAAACATAAGTTTCCATCTGGTTGATGGTAATTATCACTGAAAATAAATTTAGATGATTGTCAATTTGAGTTAATCATTTTTTTTAATCAAGGGGATTAGATGTAGTAGCCTTGCTTTTGAGGCAGCAGATTGTGGTTTTAAGCTTCATGTGAGGTAGCAAGTACTTTAAGTACAGTATTAAGGGAGTGCTGTATTATCAGCAGTCTTGTCTTTGAATAAGGGGGCAAGGGTTGTCAAAGATCCCATGGCAACAGATGGAGAAGTAGAAGACATTCTCTTGGGAGGCCTGCTAAAACTCTTCAATTAACTATAAGCCAAAAATGAAGCGAAACATCCCACAGGTTGTAGTGGAAAACCTCTCTAGCTAGATTGTGATGAGAATGTGGAACTCACTATCACACGGAGTGGCTCAGGTGAATAGCACAGATGTATTTTAGGGGAAGTTAGATAAATACATGAGGGAGGATGGATATGTTGTTAGGATGAAGTGAAGAAACCTCATGTGGAGCATAATCAAGGACTGAGCACAATTTGACTCCAGAAAAGAAATTGGACTTCAGAAGTGGTAGATTGGTTGTGAAATACTTGTGGGGTATCCTGAGCGTGGACTGAGGCTTTCTGTCAAGGCAAGTTTGTAGTTTCTCCACAACAGTAGCGCTTTATTCAGTCTGGATTAAAAGTTATTCTTGTTGTTCAAACTGCATTCAGTGCTCAGTAGATGTATGAAATAGTGCAGTACGCAATCAGAATGACTTCTTCCTGCAATCTTTTAAGTTTTAAAGTTTATTAGTGTCACAAGTAGGCTCACTGCCATGAAGTTAATGTGAAAATCCCCTAGTTGTGACACTCCGGTGCCTGTTTGGATACACTGAGGGAGAATTTAGCGTGGCCAATGCACCTAACCAGCATGTCTTTCAGCCTGTGGGAGGAAACCCAAGCAAACACAGGGAGAATGTGTCGGCAGTGGCCCAAGTCAGGAATCGAACCCAGGTCCCTAATACTGTGAGGCAGTAGTGCTAACCACTGTGCCATAGTACACATTGTAGTGGAAATAATTATGGTAATTATAAACAATAGGTGAAAATTAATTCCTTAAAACCACACTTAAAACCAAGTGCAATTCTGCCCTTTAAGTTACAAAAAAGAGCTATTGTATAAGATGTAGAAAATAAAAAGACGATAACAGAAAAGAATGCACAGTTGGGGTTCTCTGTGAAAGAGGAGACCAAGGAGTTACATTGTGAGGTCTTTGAAGTTACAAAAGGCTTTCATAGAAACATAGAAAATAGAAACAGGAGTAGGCCATTCGTCCCTTCGAGCCTGCTCCGCCAGTAGTTTTGATCATGGCTGATCATTGAATTCAATATCCTGATCCCACCCCCCACCCCCCACCCCACTCCTCCATATCCCATGATTCCTTTAACCCCAAGAGCTATATCAAATTTCTTCTTGAAATCATACAATGTTTTGACCTCCACAACATTCTGTGGTGGTGAATTCCACAGATTCACTGCTCACTGGGTGAAGAAATTTCTCCTCTCCTCAATCCTAAAAGGTTTACCCCTCACCCTCAAACTGTGACCCTTAGTTCTGGACTCCCCCACGATTGGGAACATTCTTTCTGAATCCACCCCGACCAATCCTGTTAGAATTTTGTAAGTTTCTATGAGATCCCCCCTCACTTTTCTAAACTCCAATCAATACAATCCTAACCAATTTAGTCTCTCCTCATTTGACAGACCTGCCATCCCAGGAATCAGCCTGGTAAACCTTCGCTGTACTCCCTCTATAGCAAGGACGTCCTTCCTCAGGAAGGTTTCACAGGACTAGCTGTGAAAATTTCCAATTGTAGGAAGTTCCGAACTAGGGACAATAAATATGAAATGGTCACTAATAAGGAACTCGGGAGAAACCTCTCTAGCTAGATTATGATGAGAATGTGGAACTCACTATCACATGGAGTGGCTGAGGTGAATAGCACGGATGTATTTTAGGGGAAGTTAGATAAATACATGAGGGACAATGGATATGTTATTAGGATGAAGTGAAGAAGCCTCATGTGGAGCATAATCATTGGCGTAGACCAGTCAGGTAATGATCCGTTCCTGTGCTGTAAACTTGAAGTAGTTTTGTAGGGATGATATTTTTGGGTCATACACCAGCATGGCAATCATCATGTGTCACCAGGTTTAGATTCAATTGAACATAGCACACTGGCAGTCCTGTTTCTTGAGTTAAGCAGCAGGGACTGCTTGCTATATGAAAATCAAATGACATCGCTTCACTGTAGACGGCTCCCAAGAATATCTCCTGAACATGTTCATTTCGACGCAGTTATTTCTGCTGTCACTGTATGATTTTTAATACAGTCTGAGAAGGATCTAACTGGAGGCACAGTGCAAATGTCTTGCAGCAACCTAAGAGTTAAATAAAACTGGGTTAAAAGAAAAATGAGGGACTCGTTACCTTGAAAAAACAAAATGAAATTAACTGAAAAATGACGAGGAGATCTGGGAACCGAAGTGACATGTAACCAAAAGATAGCAGGTGAGTTCTCATTCTCTGATGCATCTCTGCAGTCAAAATTTCTTTGTTAGCTGAATCATTCAAACACACCTGTTCCCTGCAGATAAGGGGAGATAATCAAGTGATACGGGTTGTATTAATTTGCGTATGTACATAAAACTTTGCAAAACATAGGGTGGGATTTTACGGTCTCGCTCAGGTGAGATGGGAGATTCCCACCGAGGTCAACGGAGATTTCTGTGGTCGGACCCCTGCCTGCTCTGTGGCAGGTGAGGTGGTAGAATTATGGCGTTAGTCATTCACCTGACGAAGGGACTAACCCCGAAAGCTAGTGAGTGTACTATCAAATAAATCGGTTGGACTTAAACCTGGTGTTGTCAGACTTTTTACTGTGTTAGTCACAGATGCATTGGATCATACTGAATGCTGGATTCTTCCATTGCAAGGATTATTTTAGATACCCAGTGTTCATTTGCCCACACAAACATTCAGGTTGGTGATACAATTATATAATGGCTGAGAATTAAAGTGGAAAATGAATTTTCAGTGCTTGCTGACTGCAAGATGACTAAGGGGAACATTTTGTTTCCCCCCATTGTGGGACAGTCCAGAACAAGAGGTCATGGACGTGGGGGAGAATTTTCTCGTCCCACCCATCACGGGAATTGTAATGGGTGGAGGGCTGACTACGCAAATGACCGTTTGACCTCGGACTGGATTTTCCGGTTTCGGGGCAAGCCCGACTGGAAAATCCTGTCCATAGAGTGAGAGGAGATAGGTTCAAAACTGAGGTGAGGAAAAATGACTTCTCTCAGAGGGTTGTGAATCTGTGGAACTCACTGCCCCAGCGTGCAGTGGGGGCAGAATCAACCAACAGATTCGAGAAAGAGATGTATTTCTGATGGAAAGTGGGATAAAGGGCCATGGGGAGCAGACCAGGAAGTGGAATTGAGACCAGGATAAGATCAGCCATGGTCATGTTAAATGATGGACCAGGCTCGGCAACTGAATTGCCTATTCTTGTTGCTATTTCCCATGTTCCTATATCCGCAGTAACATTGTAGCAAGAACAGGTGTCAGTCACTATTGAATTCTGAGCATTAGTTTTCACATCATTTCAAAATGATTCTACCTGGGATTTTTGAGGACATTATATTGGAGAAGGTTACATACCTGCTGAAGCATATTTCACTGAAATACAATCTGAGCTTCTGGAAACTCAATGGCAAGAAGAAGGAACTTGCATTTATAGAAGACCTTTCATGACTGTAAAAGTGATTTACCACCAATGCCGCACTT
Organism: Carcharhinus amblyrhynchos; assembly: GCF_965287045.1. Taxonomy (NCBI): domain Eukaryota; kingdom Metazoa; phylum Chordata; class Chondrichthyes; order Carcharhiniformes; family Carcharhinidae; genus Carcharhinus; species Carcharhinus amblyrhynchos. Next base: position 10,907,002 of record NC_137328.1, read on the forward strand.
CTGAAGGGCAACTCCAATGATACAGGAAGAAACAGGGCAACCAATCTATGCACAGTAACAGCAAAGTCTCACGAGCTGACAATCTGTTTTAGTGGTAAATATTGGCCAGCACAATGGTGTGAAATTGTCTTCTCTCCAAAATACTGCCTTGGCGTCTTTTACATCCGCTGGAGAGCAGAGATGTAGTAGCTGGTGGGGGAGCGAGGAGTGAGGGCTGTCTCATTTTACCATCTCACCCAAAAGCTGGGCCCATCAACAGCACAGCACCCATTCAGTACTGCAATGATTCCTACAGAGAAGAAGTGTTACAGTGCAGTTGTCACTGTTAGCAGAAGTTAAATAAAAAGCTTTATCCAACTACAAAAGGTTGTGAATGAAACCCAGTCCAGCACGCAAAACAGACTCTGTCTAAATTTCCTGCTGCCTCAGAAAAGCAGCCAGCATAATTAAGGACCCCATGCATCCCAGACATTCTCTCTTCCAGTTTCTTTCATTGGGAAAAAGATACAAAAGTCTGAAGCCACTATCACTGTTACAAGAACAGCTTCACCCCTGCTGCCATCAGACTTTTGAATGGCCCTACTTTGCATTAAGTTGATCTTTCCCTACACCCTAGCTATGACTGTAACACTACATTCTGCACTCTCTTGTTTCCTTCTCTATGAATGATATGCTTTGTTTGGATAGAATTCAGGAAATAATACTTCTCACTGTACACTAATACATGTGATAATAATAAATCAAATCAAGTATGACTCGGAAATACTTTATAATGGAGAAGGAGATGCCCGATCTAACAAAAGAATTTGTCTATGTAAATAGAACTTCACTATCGCCTAATGAGAGATTTCAGATATGTGAACTTTGTGAATGGTTTGGTGTCATTGGGCCTCAACATAGAAATCAGCATTCAGATCCAAACACCAGTGAATGAGCATAACTGGAATCTAATTTAATGTTTTGTCCAGTAACTCAAAGGAATAGGAGGCGTTAATTGAGAATTATGACTTTGTACTGGAAACTATTATGGTAATTAAGTTATGCCATTTGGAAAAATACCAACTGATATCCTTATTTTGTAGATTTACCTCAACATTATCCATCTGAAATATTTGGGGAAGAGTGCTAGTTTAGGAAAAAAAAGGGAATTTGGGAGACATTTATACAATGGGTAAAGGAGAGAGGTTTCACATTATCCCTTTGTTACCTCCTCACTGGACTTATACAATGTTCACTTGGCTGCGTTCCCACTTTCCAACCTCAGTAGATTTCAGCTCATCCGCAACTTAGTGGACCCAACTCACAGCAAGTTATAGAATCCCTAAAGTGCAGAAAGAGGCCATTCAGCCCATCAAGTCTGCACTGCCCACATCCCAGCCAGGCCCCATCCCCATAACCCCATGCATTGACCCCACTAGTCCCCCTGATAATAAGGGGCAATTTAGCATAGCCAATCCACACAATACGCACATCTTTGGCCTGTGGCAGGAAACAGGAGCGCGCAGAGGAAACCCATGGGGAGAACTTGCAAACTCCACACAGATAGTCACCCAAGCCAGGAATCGAACCGGGTCCCTGGTGCTGTGAGGTAGCAGTGTTAACCACTGTGCCACCGTGCCGTCCATAAGTTCCATTAACCCATTCCCACTGTGTGCTGACATATTGACTCTTGGTCCAGCGATGTTTCAAGTTTTAAATTCTCATCCTCCCCTTCAAATCCCTCTCTGACCAGAGACTTCCCTTTTTGCGTAACCGCTCCCCCAACCCAACAACCATCTGAGACATCGTTCCTCCAAGCCGAGCCCCCTATCTATTCCCTCCTGCAACCCGTTTGCCTTCTCGCCTCTTGTCCTTCAAGAAACCCTTCAATTTTACCTCTTTGTCCTAATCTTTTTATAAAATGAGTGGTCTGGACTGCTTAATAAAATGATAAAGTCCAATTCAACTTTAGCTTTCAAAGGTGATTCTGGTAAATGCATTAAAGAAAAGAATGCAGGAATAAGAGAAGAAGGAATTTGGCATGCTTAGTTCCATTTATCAGAACATTGAATACAAGAGTTGGGATGTCTTGTTGATGTTGTACAAGGTATTGGTGAGGCCACACTTAGAATTCTGTGTACAGTCTGGTCACCCTATTATAGAAAGGATATCATTAAACTAGGAAGTGTGCAGAAAAGATTTACTAGGATGCTACCGGGACTTGATGGTTTGGGTTCTAAGGAGAGGCTGGATCGATTGGAACTTTTTCCCCTGGAGCGTAGAAGGCTGAGGGGTGATCTTATAGAAGCCTATAAAATAACGAGGGGCACAGATCAACTAGATAGTCAACATCTTTTTCCACAGGTAGGGGAGTTTAAAACCAGAGGGCAGAGGTTTAAGGCGAGAGGGGAGAGATACAAAAGTGTCCAGAGGGGCAACTTTTTCACACATAGGGTGGTGAGTGTCTGGAACAAGCTGCCAGAGGTAATAGTAGAGGCGGGTACAATTTTGTCTTTTAAAAAACATTTAGACAGTTACATCGGTAAGGTGGCAGAGAAGGATAGGAGCCAAAAGCTTAGTGGTTAAAATGAAAGGTGGCAGGGACAAGTTGGGTTGAAGGGCCTGTTTCCATTCTATAAACCTCTATGACTCTATAAAAGAACGGGGACCTGGAACTAACTGGATTATTCTTTGAAAGAGCCAGGACTGGAGGGCTGAATGGCCTCCTTTTATACTCCTCCTTTTGTACTCCTCCTTTTGATTCAGTCCTTTTTCTCACGAGTGCTAAAATCTCTCAATTGCCTTGTGTCTCGTCTCATGTTCGGGATCTAAATGGGATTCTTTGAGGCTTGTCTGTCTCCCAGAGTAAGCTGCTTGAGACTGTAATTTGTTAAAACCATTATTATTTATTTATACCTCCGTGTACATCTTAAGAATTCTGCATGAGATTGGGAGTTGTCCTTCCTCTGGATCTCTGTTAGCACTGCTGCCTCACAGCGCCAGAGATCCGGGTTCAATTCCCGGCTTGGGTCACTGTCTGTGTGGAGTCTGTATATTCTCCCCGTGTCGGTGTGAGTTTCCTCCCACAGTCCAAAGGGTTAGGTACAATGGACAAATTAAATTGTCCCTCAGTGTACCAGCACCAGAGTGTGGCAACAAGGGGATTTTCACAGTAACTTCATTGCAGTGTTAATGTAAGCCTTAAAAGTTAAAACTTACCCAATCATGTGATTTTACATCATTGTTACATCAGCGATAGGGGCTTTTGATGTTAACCCTTTACAGCTTGGCGTAGAACTTCCCATTCCAGGACAAGGTCCCATGGCAGGAATGGGAACGGGGAATGTTCCCCACAGTGGAGGGCTGTGGACATTGATGTGGTGTGGTGTAACCCTGGCCTAATTAATTACTCCTGAGTTTTGGATGTTGCAGTGGATGATGCTGGATGGCCGCTGTCATACGTAGCCAAAGGTGCCCAGACATCAGCTTCTCTACCATTAAAGGAGACGATCTACACTCCTGGTAGATCCTGCAGATGAAACTTCCGCCTGGTAGTTGTTTCACCCACCCATTGATGCACCGGGTGTTCTATGTTATAATGTAACCAATGGTCACATGCTGTGAGGGTCAGCTGACCTGGTATAAATAGAAAGCAGATGGGCATTGTGGGGAGCTTGTGTGGCCTAGGGAGTGGCCCCAACTATTGGAATAATGAAGTTTCTTTACTCAAACTTTTGCTTTGGTTCACTTTCTGAAGTTAGTACTTTTGTTGCCTGCAACTGACGTAATCTTACTGCCGGATAAACATTTCACGGTCCTCAGTTTCCCTCCAGCTATCCGCAAGCTGCCCCAGGCTTTCTTGCAGGCAAGTCTGACACGTGTACGCCTTGTGTGTCTGTTTGAAACTGGCGTGATAGCCCGTCGGTGGCACGGTTTATCTGATGGTGGGTGGTCGGGGATGCGATTCCAGTTGTGGCTTCATCTGAACGCCATTAATGAGATGCAAAGTGGTTACTTGCTGGCCTCTGGCGGGAATGGGAAGCCGCCATGATGGGCAGGAGCGCAATTTCCCGCTGTCGTGTTAGCCTGCGGGAAACCAATTTTTCAGCTTCTGCCACACTGTTCCCCACCCAACAGCCCATCGTTAAACACACCGCTGGACGGGAGCTCTGGAAAATTCTGTCCTTGGTTTCCTATTTGTTTGATAATTCTTTTGTGAAGCACCTTGGGATGTTTTTACTATATCATAGCGATGGCTATATAAATGCAGCTGACGTTTGCAATAACTAACCATGTGTACATGAACTTTTGAAGAAGAAAAGTTTATTTAATATTGTCGCAAGTAAGGTGACATTAACACTGCAATGAAGTTGCTGTGAAAATCCCTCTAGCCGCCACACTCTGGTGTCTGTTCGGGTATGCTGAGGAAGATTAAGCAAGGTCAATGCACCTAACCAGCACGTCTTTGGACTGTGGGAGGAAACCTGAGCACCCCGAGGAAACCCATGCAGACACGGGGAGAATGTGCAAACTCCACACAGACAGTGACCCAAGCCAGGAATTGAACCCAGGTCCCTGGCGCTGTGAGGCAGCTGTGCTAACCACTGTGCCACCATGCCTCCCAACGGTCTGATTAAAGCTACGGAGGTGAGCATCATGAGACATGTTCAGGCACATAGTTGATTTATTTTGTTTCTGTAGCAGTGACAGAGATTTTGATGTTTTGCCAAAATCAATTTATCAAGCGCGGGTTGGGTTGACCCTCGTGTCAGGGGAATCAGCAGGGTAAATATGTGGGGTTAAGGGGATAGGACCTGGGTGGTCAGTGTAGACTCGATAGTCCAAATGGCCTTCCTCCAGGGGTCAGTGCTGGGGCCTCAGCTATTTACCATTTATATAGATGATCTGGAGGAGGGAACCGAGTGTAGGGTGTCGAAATTTGCTGATGACACCAAGATTGGGGGAACGGCAAATTGTGCGGAGGGTGTGGAGAGTCTGCAGAAGGATCTAGATAGGCTGGGCGAATGGGCCAGGAAATGGCAAATGGAATTTAATGTTGGCAAGTGTGAGGTGGTCCACTTTGGTAGGAGGAATGGTAGGAAGGACTATTACTTACGTGGCGAAAAACTGCAGCAGGCGACGGTGCAGAGGGACCTCGGGGTCCTTGTGCATGAGTCGCAAAAACCCAGCTTGCAGGTGCAGCAGGTGGTCAGGAAGGCGAATGGGATGCTGGCCTTCGTAGCGAGGGGGATTGAATATAAAAGTAGGGAGGTCTTGCTGCAGCTGTATAGGGCATTGGTGAGGCCGCAGCTGGAGTACTGTGTGCAGTTTTGGGCGCCGCACCTGCGCAAAGATATTTTGGCCTTGGAGGGAGTGCAGAGGAGGTTTACTAGGCTGATACCGGAGTTGAGGGGGTTGAGCTATGAGGAGAGGCTGAATAAACTGGGCTTGTACTCGTTAGGGTTTAGAAGAATGAGGGGAGATCTCATTGAGACGTATAAGATGATGAATGGGATGGATAGGATAGAGGTGGAGAGACTCTTCCTGCTCAAAAAAGACAGTAGGACTAGGGGGCACAGCCTCAAGATAAAAGGGGGGCGGTTTAGAACGGAGTTGAGGAGGAACTTCTTCACTCAAAGGGTGGTGAATCTCTGGAATTCTCTGCCCGTTGAAGTGGTGGAGGCTGCCTCGCTAAATATTTTTAAGACGCGGGTTGATGGGTTCTTGATAAGAGAGGGGATTAAGGGTTATGGGGAGAGGGCGGGAAAGTGGAACTGAGCAGCGACAGATCAGCCATGATCTTATTGAATGGCGGGGCAGGCTCGAAGGGCTAGATGGCCTACTCCTGCTCCTATTTCTTATGTTCTTATGTTCTGCACTGTAGAGATTCTATGATTTCATGCTTCAAGTAATGTTACAACATGTGTGCAAGGAAATCCACCAGAGGGCAGCAATAGCTCAGTCCAACTCCCCAGTCGAATGGAACGTTCTGCAGACAAAAAATTCGGGACGAAAGAGAAAACAAAATCTGCTGGAAGTTGTTGCAGCACTTCAGAATCCAGAGGAGAGAAAGTGGGAGGGTTATTGGGAACATCTGAGGGAAGAAGACTGTTAGGATAGCTCTCACAAAGAGCTAGCATCGACATGATGGGCCAAATGGTCTCGTTCTTTGATTTTTTTTGTGAGATTGTTCAAAGTGTTGGGTTAATTTGCATCACTCAGTGGCAAAACCGCCACTCTTACCATCCTCCTCCCATCTGGCTGCCTGTGGGCCACTTTCTACTGATGTTTCTCCCGACCTGTTCTATTTTATCTCAGTAAACGTAGGTAATTCGTTGGAGGTGAGGGATTGCAGTGAGGGAAATGGGGAAGAGGCCTGGTGCGATGACGCAGCCTAGTTTGACCCTGGTTTTCACTGAGACAGGGTTGGGGGGGGAAGGGTTGAACTGGGTTCCTTTTAATGAGGGTCACAGCTTACAGGTCATCGTGAAGAATGGTGACAAGCTTCTGAAGGCGATCAGATTTGAGCAGGATGTTTCATAAGCCTCCATGTTTGACAGGGTCATGTGTCGAAGGAGGTCACGTACAGTGATTGGTGCTGTTCCTTGGAATTCCACCCCCCACCTCCCCCCACTACCCCATCTCCTTGGAGTTGGCAGCTACTCTGGATCCAGTACCCCCCGCTGCTAAAATATCCAACAGCAGCACCACGGCAAGGAGTGGCATAGCGGTTAGCACTGCTGCCTCACAGCGCCAGGGACCCGGGTTCAATTCCCGGCTTCGGGTCACCGTTTGTGCGGAATCTGCACATTCTCCCCGTGTCTGTGTGGGTTTCCTCCGGGTTCTCCGGTTTCCTCCTGCGGTCTGAAAGACGTGCTGGTTAGGGTGCATTGGCCACGCTAAATTCTGCCTCGGTGTTTACACGAACAGACACTGGAGTGTGGCGACTGGGGGATTTTCACAGTAACTTCATTGCAGTGTTAATGTGAGCCTACTTGTGACACTAGCAATAAAATAAGAATAAAAAAAAACATAACTTCAGGGAGCTGACACAACTAGGATTGCCAACTGCGATTAAATGTATTCCTGGAGGTTTCACCATGTGACTTGCTCCCCAAGGTCTGACCACTCTTCACATCCATCCTTGTGACACACTGCTCTCTGATGCCAATTGGAAAGCGAGAAGACTCATTACCCAATCAGATCATGCTTGACTGTCAACCAAACAGCCATTGTTTTCTATTTTCAACAATTCATACCTGGGACAGAGAAATGATTAATTTCTTTTTAAAAGAAACTCCTTAACCTTGCCATGATATTACTCCAAGGCCACACACAGCAAGTGTCCTGGAGGTGGATCCTCCTCTCCACTCCTGGAGAATGTCAGCCGATTTTGTATGGTTGGCAAACCCAAGGCACAACACAGCTGCCTGCCACCCAGCAGACTGGTAAAATCCCAGCCTTTATCCCGTAGTTTCACCGTGCAGGATATTTTTCCTTTCTTTAAGATTCTGCTGCTTGTTTAGAATTTCCGGTTTGGATTCGGGGTGAATCACATCACTGGCAGGGTGAAGCTGGTTCCCGAATACATTACAGAACAGCAACACTCCAGGAGTTGGATGGTGTCATTGACCATCAGAGTAAAGCCCAAGGATATTCTCAATGTCACTGAAACAATCTCTGTCTCTAATTATTTGCAGACACATGAAGTTGGGGGTGGGCTGAGGGCGGTTATTGATGAATCTTCAAGTTTTGGCACTTTATCAGCCAGCGGCAAGATCCTAGGATCAAATCAGGTAAACTGAACTGCAGCGATACCAAGTTTTGCTTCACTTTATGTTACATGAGAGCGGCATGGTTCAATTCCCGGCTTGGGTCACTGCCTATGCGGAGTCTGCATGTTCTCCCCGTGTCTGCATGGGTTTCCCCCGGCTGCTCCACTTTCCTCCCACACATAGGTTGAATCTGTGGGACTAGGTAGAGGCCTTTGGCCCATCGAGTGGGACTAGGTAGAGATTCAGTGCCAACTCGATGGGCCAAAGGCCTCTTGGTCCATTGAGTCTGCACTGATTCTCTACCTGGTCCCACTCCCCTGTCTTACCCCGTAACCTTGCACGTTCTTTCTTTTCAGATAGCAATCCAATTCTCTTCTGAATACCCCGATCAATCCTACCTCCACCATCCTCTCAGCAAGTTTGTACCTGACTCCAACCACCTCTGGGTAGAAGTTGTTTCCTCACATCACTTCTACTCCTTTTGTCCATTGTTTTAAATCTGTGCCCTCTAGTTCCTGATGCTCCGTCGAGAGAGGGGTCAGTTTCTCATTATTTACCCTGTTCATTCCCCTCAGGGTCTTGAACATCTCTATCAAATCTCCTCTCAGCCCGCTCTTCTTCAAGGAAAGCAGTCCCAACCTCTCCAATCTATCCTGGTAGCTATTTATCCCTGGAATCATTCTCGTCAATCTCCTCTGCATTCTCTCTTCATATCTTTCCTCGAGTACGGCTCAACTTAGTGCGAGGTAGGGCCATTCAAAAGTCTGATGGTAGCAGGGAAAAAGTTGTTCTTGAGTTGGCTGGTACGTGACCTCAGACTTTTGCATCTTCTTCTCGATGGAAGAAGGTGGAAGAGAGAATGTCTGGGGTGCGTAGGGTCCTCAATTATGCTGGCTGCTTTTCTGAGGCAGCGGGAAATGTAGACAATGTTTGGAAGACATGGTGCATATCAGAGTGGCACAGTGGTTAGCACTGCTGCATCACAGCGCCAGAGACCTGGATTCAATACCGGCCTTGGGTGGAGTTTGCACATTCTCCCTGTGTCTGCGTAGTTTCCTCCAGGTCCTCTGGTTTCCTACCACACTCCAAAGGTGTGCAGTTCTGGTGGATTGGCCATGATAAATTGACTCTTAATGCCAGGGGGATGAGCAGGATGGTTACAGGGATAGGGTTGGGTGGGATTACTATTAGTGCAAGTTCGATGGGTTGAATGGCCTCTTCCTGCACTGTAGGGATTCTATGATAAAGGTTTGTTCCCTAGTCTGTGCTTTTCGTCCTTGTAAATCCAGCCCTCCCCCATAGCTAACATACAATTTCCCCAAGAGGCCTCAACAACTTAGTTCTTATATTAATAATGAGAGCAGTGTGGGACTGGAAATCTGGTCATTTTGTGGGAGCTTTGTTAGGCCTGGCTGGAGGTAACCTTTTTTTTTAATAAATTAAACAATTAAGTCGGAAAAGCAACGTGCTTCTAAATGCGTTGGCCTTTAAGTGCTGGCTCAGTCCTATCTCTGAGTGGTCTCTCAAAGCACTTTGCAGCTTAGAGTAACATCTGACTGGATCCATCACCTTGTGAAGCCAAAAAGGAAGTAACTGATATAAGAAGACATTGCTTGCCAGTCAGGTCTTGTAGCTGTCTGCATTCTGACTGGGACTAATTCTTCTTTGAGAGAATATTAAGTGAAAATTCAAAAGTCTGAAATATAATTGATCTATTTGCATCGCTTGAATTAAAGTAAAATGCAAACCATAGAGAAGCCATTCAACTTCATTAATTGAGCCTGCCTTATTGGTCTTCTGAAAGAAAATCTTTGCGTGGAATTCTCCCCCCAAAAATTCTAAGTGCTGAATTTGTGGGAGAACTGGAGTAATTCACGCTGGTTTTTTTCAGTACGAGTTCACGCTAGAATGTCTCGCACTGTGCAACGCAGAGGCCACCAGTCTGAATATCATTAAAACTCAGTGGCCCCACACTGTCCGCCTCCCGATTGCTGACCAGCTCGATCGCTGGCCAGTTCTGTGACCCCCCCCCGCCTGCCCCACAACGCTGCCCTTCTGTCCCCCTCCCCACGGCCTGACCGCAAGCCTCCCCATCAATTCCCGAGCCAGCCCCAACTCCCCGCCCCCCCCCCCACTCTCCCAGAGTGCCCGTTCTTCAGGCCCCTCCCTGCCCCACAAGAGTTGCCCCCCCCGCCACCCCGAGCAATGCTGATACCCCACCCTCCCCCCAAACAGAATACAGACCCTCCCTCCGACTGACATCCCCCCAGCCTGCCCTGACCTCCCACCCCGCCCGCAGTGTCAATCCACCTCCCGCAGATAGACTCCACCCCCGCACCCCCCCCCCCCCCCCCCCCCCCGACACCCCTCCCCGGCCACCCCCAGCAGACCCACACCCAACTTGCCCTGATGGCTGGCCTTCCTCCTGTCCCCATCAATCGCCATGGCAGATTGGAGGTAGGAGGTCCCGCTGCCATCAATCGCCCCCGAGGCCCTGCCTCCCATATGCAGACCATGCTGGAAATCCGACGCTGGCAGAGGCTAGTGGGGCGCGAACCCCACGCATCACCCCCATGTAATTCTCCCAGTCTGTTGCACTAAACAAAATAGCGCAGTGGACGAGGAGAATCATGGCCCTGGTTTGGAAATGATTAGTGGACTTTTCTGCCCCCTAGTGGTGTCAATATATTAAATCATTTAGATGATAGATATCCCTGCTTATTCGTTTGTCATGAGGTGGAGATGTTGGAGTTGGACTGGGGTAAACACAATAAGAAGTCTCACAACACCAGGTTAAAGTCCAACAGGTTTATTTGGTAGCAAAAGCCACTATCAGGTAGTCTCCCAGCGAAGGAGCAGTGCTCTGAAAGCTAGTGGATTTTGCTACCAAATAAACCTGTTGGACTTTAACCTGGTGTTGCGAGACTTCTCACTGCTTTCATTTGTCAAACAGCAGAGAATCAGCGAAGATGCAGAGTTTCTCTACATTTTCTTCCGGAGAACTGGGATCTGCTTCAGTCGGCCTCTGCAATTCGGTCTCATTCGCCAGCTCTCTGCACAGATATTCTGGGTGAAATTCTCCCATGCCCCACCGACGGGTTCAGTGATGGGCGGGAGTGGGGAGGGGGAATTCGCTGGAAGACTCAAAAAGCGGTTGTACGCTGGTGTAAACTTCCTGGGGTATCTGCTGCTGCTAATGGGATGCGAGTGAAGACTTATGAGGGGAGATCTCATTGAGACGTATAAGATGATGAATGGGATGGATAGGATAGAGGTGGAGAGACTCTTCCCGCTCAAAAAAGACAGTAGGACTAGGGGGCACAGCCTCAAGATAAAGGGGAGGCGGTTTAGAACGGAGTTGAGGAGGAACTTCTTCACTCAAAGGGTGGTGAATCTCTGGAATTCTCTGCCCGTTGAAGTGGTGGAGGCTGCCTCGCTAAATATTTTTAAGAAGCGGGTTGATGGGTTCTTGATAAGAGAGGGGATTAAGGGTTATGGGGAGAGGGCGGGAAAGTGGAACTGAGCCATGACAGATCAGCCATGATCTTATTGAATGGCGGGGCAGGCTCGAAGGGCCAGATGGCCTACTCCTGCTCCTATTTCTTATGTTCTTATGTTCTAACCAGAAACCACACCCCTCCTCTCCCCCCAACCCAATTCTCTGTGACACCAGCAGGAAAACAGGCCAGAGGCTGCCAGTGGAGTTTGGGATGGGGGAGGGGAGCCAGCGATGCTGACCCTGGAATGCCACACCAGTAGGTGGGGGAACATTTATCAGGTGGAACTTCCAGCTTTAGTGTCATCGAGGAGATCTATCTTCCAACCTCAAGAGTGTTCCTGGAGTTCTGTCTTCTTTCTTCAAAGTGGAAGGTGGGGAAGCACTGATCTCGCCATGCAGCTTTGTCCCAGACAGGAGAATTCTGCTCTATAACTTATTACCCTCCCTCCCCACTCATAGACATTAACAATACCTTCTGCAGCCTTAATAAGAAACAGTTCAAATGATACAAGTATTTGTGTTGTGACCAGAAAATCCACACATTTGCATCTCAGGCCAATCTGTTACTCGGATTTGCTGATCGTAGGGTAGGACTTTCTGGCTTTGGGGTGCGTGCGACCAGGAAATCCCACCCTATGTTTCAGTGTTTCTCTGCCCTTCATAAAATAGCGATGGAGGCAGAATGAGGTCCCTAAATGATCAATAATCGACCACTTAAGGGCCTCAATAGGTCTGACAGTGGGCCGGGCTGCCAAGTGCCTGCCCAGCCACCAACTGAATGGAATGGATTGATAGGGGTGGCACAGTAGTTAGCACTGCTGCCTCATAGCACCAGGTACCCTGGTTCATAGAATCATAGAAACCCTACAGCACAGAAAGAGGCCATTTGGCCCATCAAGTCTGCACTGACCACAATCCCAACCAGGCCCTACCCCCATATCCCTACAGATTTACCCACTAATCCGTCTAATCTACGCATCTCAGGACACTAAGAGGCAATTTTAGCATAGCCAATCAACCTAACCCGCACACCTTTGGACTGTGGGAGGAAACTGGAGCATCCGGAGGAAACCCACACAGACACGAGGAGAATGTGCAAACTCCACACGGACAGTGACCCGAGCCGGGTAATCGAACCTAGGTCCTCGGAGCTGCGAAGCAGCAGTGCTAACCACTGTGCTACTGTGCCGCCCAAATTCAATTCAGGATTTGGGTGACAGTCTGCGTGGAGCTTGCATGTGTCTCCCCATGTCTGCGTGGGTTTCCTCCGGGTGCTCCAGTTTCCTCCCACAATCCAAAGATGTGCAGGTTGGGTGGATTGTCCATACTGGATTAACCCTGGTGTCAGGGGAATTAACAGGCTAAATATGAAGGGTTATGAGAATAGGGCCTCAGTGGGATTGTGTTCGGTGCAGACTCGATGGACTGAATGGCCTCCTCCTGCACTGTAGGGATTCTATGACGTGAGGGGGATGACGTTGCTAACTTGTGATGGTAAACCTGGGCGTATGTCACACTGGTAGAGATGTGATTGCAGGAAGAAGATTGGCGCCCTTGGTGTTTAAGCCAACTCCTCTCCCTAACCCCTTCCCCAAGATTTGTGGGCAATTAGCAGTGAATATTTGAAGCAGCAACAAGTACAGCAAATTGGATAGGCCTTTCAGATGGGGATCTCCACTATAACAGCTGAATAAAACTGAGTTAAATGAGGCAAGGTTATACACATACAAGTGGTAAAGGGGAAGCTTAATTATCACCATGCATTAGCATTGCTTTGACTTTATTTAACCTACAAGACACCTTTCCTGCACAATTACAGTATGTCTGGATGATAGCATTACTGCATCAAATCCTATTTTGTTGGCTTATTTATTGCGGCACGAACGCACTGCATTTTTTTATCAAAGTGCGACTGTGAATACAGTGACTATGAACGTTCAGTGAAATTTCATTCTCTTCAAATGGGGAGGGGGAGATTCTCACCGCCCAAACATTCAAATCCATTAACCGCGGACTCCAAAAATTTGCCTGCTTTGGGAAGCAGTTGCCGTGACAACCTGCACATCACAATCGAGGGAGAGAAAGGCCATTCTGTGTTGCATTATTGAACGGAGATGAGGTGTCCGGATTGTGGCAGCCAGCTTTCAAGGCTATTAAAGCCAATCTCTCGTGGTTTGCCGTGATTATCCGGAGATTAGTGTTCAGGCACAGCCTTGTTTGCCCGTTTGAGGCTTTGCGTCCGTGTTGGAAAATACAATTGAGCGGATTGTACAGTCTGATGGGTTGCCCTGTGACTAAAATGCCTGCAGATAAAATCTGAGTGTAATAGCCATGTTCTGCTGAGCCGCAGTAGGCTGCCCAATACTCTGGGATTGTATAGACTCTTGGGAATTAAGAAAAAAGAACATCGGGGCATTTAAAACAGCAATGTTTTTTTCCTTTGAAAACTTTCATTATAATGATGTTGGGGATGGGTTGACTGATGGTTAGGGATGATCCATTAAGTAACAAAATGTCTTAGGTAGATGGGCCACGCTAAATTGCCCCTTAATGTTAGGGGGACTAGCTAGGGTAAATACATGGAATTAGAGCCTAGTGGGATTGCAGTCAGTGCAGATTCGATGGGCCAAATGGCCTCCTTCTGCACTGTAGGATTCTAGGATTCTATGCTTATCCTCCACGCTGGCTCCCTGCTGGGGTTTGGAGGGTCAGTAGAAGGGTACCTCAATCACAAGGTGACGGACACAATCCTCAGCTGAGGATTTAAACTTTCTTTTTAAACGTATTTGTTAGTGTCAGAAGTAGACTTACATTAACACTGCACTGAAGTAATTTACTGTGAAAATCCCTTAGTTGCCACACTCCGGAGCCTGTTTGAGCACACTGAGAGAGATTCTAGCATGGCCAATGCACCTAACCAGCACGTCTTTCAGACTGTAGGAGGAAACCGGAGCACCCAGAGGAAAACTCAAGCAGACACGGGGAGAAGTGAAGACTGCGCACAGACAGTGACCCAGGTAGTGAATTGAACCCAGGTCCCTGGTGCTGTGAGGCAACAGTACTAACTATTGTCATTTAGTTTATTACCTGCATGCCACATGTGCCAACACTGAAATAGCTGGTTTGGTCTTTTCAGCTGAATTTTCTTCCGGTGTTTTTGTTGTGTCTTTTTCTCAGAGTCATAAATAACTTTCTTTGACATCTTGGGCCGCTCGGTGGCACAGCTGCTGTCTCACAACACCAAGGACCCTGGTTCAATTCTGGCCTTGGATGAATGTGAGAATGGAGTTTGCACATTCATTTTGTGTCTACGTGGCTTTTCTCTGGGTGCTCCGGTTTCCTACCGCAGTGCACCTTAGGTGGATTAACCGTCCTAAATTGTCCATTAGTGTCCAAAGATGTGTAGGGTATGGGGATTAGCAGGGTAAATATATACAGGGATAGGGCAAGGGTGGGGTGCACTGTGGAGAGTTAATGCAGACCTGATGGGTAGCATGGCCTCTTTTTGCACTGTAGGGATTCTATGATTCTCTGCTTGACAGCAACAATAACTTGAATTTATAAAGCACCTTCAAGGTACAAAAACATCCCAAGGACTAGCACAGGAAGATTTAAAGCAAAATTTTACATCAAGCCAGGTAAGATAATATTAGGGCTGATGGCCAAATTCTTGGTCAAAAATGTAGGTTTTAAGGAACATCTCAAAGAGGAAGGAGAGATAACGAGTAGAAATTTAAGGAGAGAGTTCTACAGCTTGGCAGCTGAAGGCACAGCCTCTGAGTGAGAGAGGAGGGGATGAGGGAGGAGAGGGGAGGGGAGTGGATGGAGTGAGAGGGAAGGGAATGAGGGAGGAGGGGGGAGTGGACGGAGTGAGAGGGAAGGGAATGAGGGAGGAGAGGGGAGTGGATGGAGTGAGAGGGAAGGGAATGAGGGAGGAGAGGGGAGTGGATGGAGTGAGAGGGAAGGGAGTGAGGGAGGAGAGAGAAGCGGATGGAGTGAGAGGGAAGGGAATGAGGGAGGAAAGGGGAGGGGATGGGCCACTTTTACTCTTCCAGATTGAGATGATTCAAACCAGAATTTTAATTTTGAAATTCCCTCCAAAATAGAAACACCAGTTTGTAAAAGTATAGAGGATGCTGGAAAAACTCATCAGGTCTGGTAGAACCTGGGAGAGAGAAACATGTAGAAGTTGTTGAATCCTAGAGATTGAATTATTACACTGTTGAAATCACTACAGATGGAACAAACACCATCAGGCAGAACAGAATTTCCAAAACGGGGCAAATGAGCTGGCTCCCTGATGTGTGTTGTCAGACTTCTTACTGTGATTGCCGGGAGGCCAGAGGTGATGTGAGGGGTCTTGAGACATGTTACTCAAACCTCAGCCAAGGAAGAAGGCTGGGAAGTGAAGCTGAGACATTTAGTTGGAGGAAAGTGTGATTGGAAGATAAGTAAATCAGGGCCATCCTTTCCATCTCTTCGCAGTGACCTCACACTCCCACCTTTAAATCAGAAGATGATGGGTTCAAGTCCCATTCTTCATCACACAATTTCATCGAATCATAGAATCCCTACAGTGCAGAAGGAGGCCATTCAGCCCATCGAGTTTGCACCAACCATATTGTAACCCGAGCTCTATCCTGTAACCCCACGTATTTACCCTGCTAGTCCCCCTGACGTTCAAGGTTAATTTAGCATAGCTGACATTTCTGTGTATTACTGAGGGAATACTGCACTGTTGGAAGCATTGTATTTTGCATGTGACGTTATAGCCAGGCCATATTGGATGTATTCAGAGAAGATCAAAGAGGTTCACCACATTGTTCTAGCCAATATTTATCACTTGTTCAATCTCACAAAAACAAACTAACTGGTCATTTATTTTATTGCCTTTTGTTTTGGGATCCTGCTGTGTGAAAATTGGCTGTCACTTCATTGGTTGGAAAGTTCTTTGGCACATTCATAAGAACATAAGAAATAGGAGCAGGAGTAGGCCATCTAGCCCCTCGAGCTTGCTCCGCCATTCAATAAGATCATGGCCAATCTGATAGTGGTTCAGTTCCATTTACCCACCCGCTCCCCATAACCCTTAAGTCCCTTATTGGTTAAAATTCTATCTATCTGTGACTTAAACACATTTAACGAGGTAGCCTCTACTGCTACATTCGGCAGAGAATTCCAAAGATTCACTACCCCCTGGAGAAGAAGTTCCTCCCCAATTCTGTTCTAAATTGACTTCCCCCTATTTTGAGTCTATGCTCCCTAGTTCTTACCCGAAAGAACCCCCCCCACCCCCACCCCCACCCCCAGTTCTTGTTTCCATTGTAAGTGGAAATAATCTCACTGCTTCTATCCTGTCTATCCCCTTCATTATCTTATATGTCTCTATAAGATTTCCCCTCAACCTTCTAAACTCCAAAGAGTAGAGGCCCAGTCTACTCAATCTCTCCTCATAAGTTAACCCCCTCATCTCTGGAATCAACCTGGTGAACTTTCTCTGTAGCCCCTCCAAAGCTAATATATCCTTTCTTAAATAAGGGGACCAAAATTGTACACAGTACTCCAGGTGCGGGCTCACCAGTACCTTGTACAGTTGCAGCATGACCTCCCTGCTTTTATACTCCATCCCTCTTGCGATAAAGGCCAACATTCCATTTGCTATTCTGGTGTATAATAATCACTTCTCGGCGTTTTGGCTAAGATCAGGTGTAGTATCGACGTGCTGCGTTTGGTTGAAGTCATTAGGTTACATTTTAGCTTCATTTGAAGCAATTTTTAAAAGTGGCATCTCGGCCTTTTGGCTAAGATGCAAATGAGATCAAGCCTTGGAGGAGGAGCTAAGCCTACTCCAATCAGCTTGGATCATGTAGATCAGGCCCAAGACAGGAGGTGAGAGCCCTGTCTTGTCAGCTTGGAACTTGTTGAGACTCTGAATTAGACTTGATTTGATTGGATTGGAATAAAAAAAAGTCACACATCTTTTTCTTTTTAACATTTCATTTTTCCTTTCTTCCTCTATCAGAAATCATAAAATCCCTACAACGCAGAAGGAGACGTAAGAACATAAGAACATAAGAAATAGGAGCAGGAGTAGGCCATCTAGCCCTTCGAGCCTGCCCCGCCATTCAATAAGATCATGGCTGATCTGTCGTGGCTCAGTTCCACATTTCCGCCCTCTCCCCATAACCCTTAATCCCCTCTCTTATCAAAAACCCATCAACCCGCGTCTTAAAAATATTTAGCGAGGTAGCCTCCACCACTTCAACGGGCAGAGAATTCCAGAGATTCCAGACCCATCAAGCTGAACCAATTCTTCAACGGAGCATCTTATCCAGGCCCCATCCCATAACCCCATGCATGTGTGTGTGTATATATATATATGTATATATGTATATATATATATACATATATATATACTATGGCTAATTCACTTAAACTAAATATCTTGGGACATTGAGGGGCTATTTAGCACAGCCAAACCACTTAACCTGCACATCTTTAAACTGTGGAAGGAAACCCACACAGACATGGGGAGAATGTGTAAACTGCACACAGACAGTCACCCGAGGATGGGATTGAACCCGAGTTTCTGGTGTAATGAGGCAGCAGTGCCACCATGCCACCCAAATCATCGCCTTTAGCAGTGGATGGGAGAATAGTCAAGAAACCGGAGCAAAAATTATTAGACAAATTAACTCTCACCTGGTTTTGAACAAATTTACCTCTGACTGAAAGATAATGGCAAATTAACTGTGGCTTGTGGCACTTGTTCTTCAAGTGAACCAATCAGAAAACCAGAATGTCAGATAATGGCCAATGTCCATAAAGGACCATAGACTTTGCTGCCCATTAGAGGGAGATAATTGTCAATATTATATAGTATTATATTGGCTAACACTACTGCCTCACAGCACCACGGACCTGGGTTCAATTCCAGTCTTGGGTCACTGCCTGTGTGGAGTTTGCACGTTCTCCCTGTGTCTTGCGTGGGTTTCCTCCGGGTGCTCCGGTTTCTTCCCACAGTCCAAAGATAGGTGGGTTAGTTGATTAGCCATGCTAGATTGCTCTTTAGTGACGGGATAAATATGTGCAGTTACTGGGACAGGGCTTGGTTGGAATTGTGATTGGAGCAGACTCGATGGGCCACATGGCCTCCTTCTGCACTGTAGGATTCCATGGTTCTATTCTATCATTGAAGGGTCCCACTCTGCAGCTGGGCAGCAAGGTGGGGAAGGTAGCTCTCCAGGAACTACCAGGGCTGACCCGGGGATTGATCCCACACCGTTGGCATCATTCTGCATCGCATGCTAAAAGTGATATGGAGCAGTGATTTCTCGAGGTTAATGGGTTTGTGAAAAGCAAATGTCTAACGGCTGTCTGAATGAAAACCCAAGGTAGCCTTTTTGACAGGTGAAGGGAGAAATTGTAATGGCAACATCTCAGTGCGTGGAAGCAGAGTTCCCCATCGTATGTGATGTGCTGGGTCCTTTCAGACCTGTCTTCATGTTTCACAGGGAGAAATGGGAGTTGATGAATCAGTGTTGTCACCTACTTTGGGCGGCCTGTGATTCTATGGAAACAATGTCAGTTTTGCTTTGAATCACATTGATTTGCCAGTGTAAATAAGAAAGATAACGAAATATGTCTTACGCTGCTATTAGTGTGATAAGTGGTTAATGGGAACAATTTTACCATGCAACCTTCCCTGCTGCTGGTATAACTCGCACTTAATGAGGGAGCCCTAGGCAGAGTAAGGGTACATTTATTTATTATGAGGTCTGTGTTAAAAGTATAAATAACTGTGCAGCTTAATAACAGGAATATGCTCTTGATTATCAAGCTTAAGTATGCATAATCGTAGAAAGATATTGTATAAATATATTGAGTCTGTTTTATTCATAGATTAGGAAGTTGTCCAAAGGAATGGCATTTGTATTAAAGAGGGACAGCTTGTTAAGCCTAATGGTCTTTACCTGCTCTTGAAATTATGTTCTTGTACTCAGCAGGAGGCAATTAAATGTGCTTGAAAGCTATTTGCATCAAGAAGCTGTGGTTGTTGTGAAGGTTGCAGGTTCGGTGGAGACACTTCTGTGCCATATTGTGCAGCAAGCATCTGATTAAAGCACAAGGCGATAGGATTAGATGTCTGACTACAGCGCGCAACTGCTGCCATTGCAGAGCCCCAATCATTAGAGGGAAGATACAGAAGCGAGTGCTGCCACTTTGATATTAAGATATGCTAATACTACCCAATCTCTAAAGGCATTCTCGTCAAAGCACACCGTCAAACTTTGCCAATGATTGCTGAACGCTTTAACCAGCTCAAGGCTCAAGAGGATGTTATTCCGTGACTCACGGCGATTTCTCAGAAAGACGGTTTCTGATTTCTTTTCCCAAAGGTAGGAGAGTCTAAAACTAGAGGGCACAGGTTTAAGGTGAGAGGGGAGAGATACAAAAGTGTCCAGAGGGGCAATTTTTTCACACAAAGGGTGGTGAGTGTCTGGAACAAGCTGTCAGATTTAATAGTAGAGGTGGGTATGATTTTGTCTTTTAAAAAGCATTTAGACAGTTACATGGGTAAGATGGGTACAGAGGGACATGGGCCAAATGCGGGCAATTGGGACTAGCTTCTGGGTTTTAACAAAAAGGGTGGCATGGACAATTGGGCTGAAGGGTCTGTTTCCGTGCTGTAAACCTCTATGACTCTATAAGTGTGCCATTGTAAGAAGGCAGACACATCAAGGTCAGAACTTGCCAGCTGTTCATACCAGTGGGATCTTCTGAGCCCACCGACAGTGCACCGCTGCCACAGGTTTCCTGCTGGTAAGGAGAAGATTCATTGGGAAACCCCATTGATAATGCTAGGATCAGAAGATCCCACCACCGGCTAATGTTGGGCCACCTCCGCTGTGCCAAAAGACATGACGGATTGCACGGAATATCCACCCCAAGAATCGGAGCTGGTGACCAGAATGAGGGTGGGCTTTAAGGAGTGTCTTAAAGGGAGATAGAGAGATAAACTTGGAGAGATTCAGGCTGGGAATCCCAGAGCGTGGGAGGCATGGCTATCAATGGCAGAACGATAAAAATCTGTGATGCACAAGAGGCTAAAATTGGAAGTCTCGAAATCTGAGAAGGATTTGAATTTCTTCTGGGACTTTCCAATCCAAAAACTCAAAGAAATACCCAGCGCAGTGTTCCTTGGAACTGTGCTGGAGTGGAGAAGTGTTGGGGAAAGTGAGAACTCATTCTCTTTTACTGAACCAGCTGCCATATTCTGTCTGATGACCTTAAACATTCCAATCATTGAATGTACATTAGTGAGTGGTTAGGTGGGTGAAATGGGTAACTGAGTGAGGTGGGTGAGTGGGTGAGGTGCGAGAGTGTAGGTGGGAGGGTGAGAGGGTGAGACGTGTGAGTGTGCACCTGGGGGGGGTGAGGTGCGTAGGTTGGCAGGTATGTGAGGTGGCTGAGTATGTATTCTGGTCAGGTTGGGGAGAGGGTGTGGTTGGATGGTTGAGGGATAGTTGGGTCAGTTCTGGAGATAGTTGTTTGGTAAGGACCTAGTCTGGTCTGGGCAGGGGTGTCATCGGATCTGGTGGGGAAGGTGGGTAGTCTGGTTGGGTCAGTTTGGTAGTCAAGTACTTGGGTGTCAGCATGTAGTCAGGTCAGGGTTGTAGTTGGCTGGTTGTGGGGATAGTCAAGTGGTTGGGGGGGACGTTGGGTTGGATTGGGAGGTAGTCTGGTTGGGTGAGTTTGACGTTCAGGTGTTTGATGTTGGTAGAGTTTGGGATGTAGTTGTATTGCAGATGTAGTCAGGTTGTTGGGGATAATCAGGTGGTTGAGGGTGGATGGTTACCCAGGTGTTAGACAAGCAAATTCTCCCATCTGATATTCTGGGGTCCGTGATTGCTGGCAGCATTCAATCCAAACTCTGGAGGCAGCCCCAGGCATTGTTCAGGTGAATCTCCACATGTGTACACATGGTTCCAGACATGTTTTGCACCAGTGTGTTTTCCCGCTGGCATCATGGAGAATTGGACGTGAGAGGAAGACTCTGGATGGACCTTCATCTGCATTCCATTAACGGGATCCAAATAAGATTTACACTTGGCCTCCAGTGGCCTTCCCAGTCCACCACGTCGGGCACGATGGAAAATCCCGTGGGAATTTTAGGCCAGTGTGGAAACGATTTCTGGGCTTCTCGCCAAATTCTTCTCCCACCCCGTCTATCATTGAACCTGCCTGTACGGGCATGGGAAGATTCTGCCCTATGTTTTGAGTTGGTCCAACATTTCCTGGGGAACTATCCAAGTGCGTATGTGTCCCAAGTCTCCGGCTCTAATTGAGTCAGAGACATTCAAAGCAGGGTCGTGGGGAATTGCCTAGCAAAAGTTCCACATAGGTCAAGACTTCGATATGGTCCTGACACACATCTTCAGTGGTATGTTGGGTCACTGATGATCCAGAGACCAAAAGATTTGAGCCCGTAATTATAACAACTTTGGCATTGCCTAAACCAAACATCTGCTTTGCATTGGCTCTGCACCAGCTATTTTTAAATGAAGCACTGTTAAAGAATGAACTTGCAATTTGATAATCTTCCTTTATGATCTCAGGATGTCGCAAACTGCTTTACGGTCAATGAAAAGCTTTGAAATGTGATCAATGTTATAATGAGGGAAATATATAGTCAGTTTGCACACAGCAAACTCCCATAAAGAATCAATGAGATAATAAATAGATAGTCTGTCTTCAATGAGGTTGATTGAGGCGTAAATGTTGGTCAAGTCACTGGGGAGAAGATCCTACTTTTCATTGAAATGGTGTGGGATATTTTACATATCCGATAGGGGACATGGTTTAGCACTACATCCAGAGGACAATACTTCTGAAGGTGTAGAACTTCCTCACTGCTATCCTGAGCTTTGGAACTCAAGCTTCTGGAGTGGTCAGAGATCAAAAATCTAAGGCTTCAAACACCAATTAAAAGCCAATTGCTTTTGAATGGAGAATGTGATGCAGCTTGTTTATTCGATGGGCCTCCTTCTGCACTGTGGGGATTCAGTGGGATTTATTCTTTCAACTTGTTCATGATTCTGATCACAGAATCCCCTCAGCACATTTGGTCGATCTAGCCTGCATCACCAACAATCTTACCCAGGCCCTATCCCCGCAACCCCACATATTTACCTTGCTAATCCCCCGTGGTGCTAAGGGGCAATTTAGGATGACCAATCCACAAAACCTGCACATGTTTTGGACTGTGGGAGGCAACTGGAGCACCCGGAGGAAACCCACACAGACATGGGGAGAATGTGCAGACTCCACACAGACAGTCACCCAAGGCCAGAATTGAACCTGAGTCCTTGACGCTGTGAGGCAGCAGTGCTAACCCCAGTGACGCCGTGCCGCCTTGCATCAGTAATTTAGAAAATTCAGTTGTCCGATGGGTATTGGGTAGGTGCAGAATTCCTAAATCCCTGACTCCCCAAGAGTGACAGCTGGGCCTGAGAAAATGGTCCCTTGGATCTTCAGTGCGTCGGTAACCTTCGAACTCAATACTCCTATTTTAGGGTAAACCAATTAAACTCAATCAAATAAACTGAAGGATAAATTGAAGGGGCAACCCCTTAAAAGGGGGTGCTGCTTTAAAGGAAAAGGAAGATCACGAATGAAACATAAAACAGAATTGGACCCGAAGCTCAAGTTAGCTCAGTAATTTGCATAATGCCAGTCTTTGAGTGTTGGTTGAGGAGATTAGAAAAACATTTAAAGGGTAGGAGAGGCACTTAAGTCATTTTTATGAGCTAAACGAGGGGATACTTTGCACTGAGAGTGCTGCTCCTGTAGTAATATTTCTTGAACATAATTTGTTAAATTGCAGCACCTTATAGCAGATAATACAAGCCAATTGTGCACATCAAGGCACAACATGAAATTTAATGGGCCTCAAATTTGAGCTGTAATTATGGCTACTTTAAAAACATTCCAGCGCACGAACATTATTCAAGGGCCAGCGAAGATTTTAATGGAAGGATATCAAAGCGGGGTCCTGTCAAGTGGCAGTAAATGATCATTACAAATATGATAACCATTGCACAACTTGTCTTCTCCCTTCAGACTTCTGCAGTTGTCATTCCAACTGAGTTCTTTCATGGACGGCAGTCAATGCAATTTGTAACCTGGGCACTGAAGTGTGAACTTACTTATTACAGAAGCGCCGTGTCCGTTGTTTAATTTTTTTAGCTCCTTTATTAGTGGGTTTACATTAACACTGCAATGAAATTACTGTGAAAACTCCCCCAGTGGCCACACTCCAGCGCCTGTTCAGGTACACTGAGGGAAAATTTAGCATGGCCAATGCACCTAACTAGCACGTCTTTCCAACCGTGGGAGGAAACCGGAGCGCCCAGAGCAAAACCCATGCCGACACGGGGAGAATGTGCAGACTCTACACAAGTAGTGGGAATCAAACCTGGGGCCCTGGCGCTGTGAGGCAGCAGTGGTAACCACTGTGCCACCATGCTAACCTCACACTATGGCCTTCCAGCAAAATGAATATTCAATTTATGGATTCCTGCTGAGATTACGGGTGGGATTCTCCGGCTGCACTGGTCCCTAAACCGAAGAATCCCATTCAAGGTCATCGGACCTTTGCTTGGTCTGTTCTATTGCCCGCGATGATTTCTGTGGCAGGCAGAATGGGAGAACTCCCCCCTACGTTTAGATAATTTTGTGTTTTTAAAAAAACTAAATGTTTTTACAATAAAATAAATAGATCTTTGTGAGTACTTTACCGAGACATTTCTTCATCTTTAAGACGTCAAGCATGTTAATGGCTGAACAATTAGATCATGGGTTATATCTTTGTCATTGGGTAGGGGGTGTCAGGAAAGGTCTCGACTCCCATAACACTAAGAGTTCCCTGCCCACCATTCTTTTGGATGGAGTCAGCCATAAACGTTTCAGTCTAGGCAATACAGGAATGGCTGTAATTACCCTCCAGAGGCAGACCCCATGAGGCAACAGAGGTAGGTATATGGTAAGGCTGACAGGCTAGATAGCTCCCATCTGTTGACTGGGACATCGGCCCAGTTGCAATCATGATTGTCACGCCCGCAAACGCCCCCTGCCCCACTCTCCCCCATTTCCCTTAATCTCCCTCATACCTCCTTAACTCCTCACATCCCATGACCCTCAAGCACCCATGCCCCCTCCATATTCCCTCATACTTCTGTGACATTTCACCCCCCCCCCCCCCCCCCGCCCCATGTATCCCCTATAGTCACTTTCCCAATAAAGACTATGTATCAACCTCATGAGCTTTGTAATAGCATTGGAAGTCTTTGAATTTTTTTTCATTTATTAGTGTCATAGATAGGCTTACATTAACACTACAATGGAGTTACTGTGAAAATCCCCTAAGATGTGAAGAACAAAGTAAAATTCTAACAAGCTAATAAAGCAATTGCACAAACACAATCCAGACTGGCAAAACAATTTAGAGCCATTGAACAAAATTAGATCCCTGAAGCAATAATTCAGTTTTAAGAGCAAACAAACATCTCTTCATAAGCCCTAAAGACAAATAATTCTTTGATAAGCAATTAAAACTGTTGTTCATAACTGTTGTGTACACAAGCACCTGCTGTGATAAGTGGTTCACTAGCTTTTGAAACTCAGCCAAGCATGCATTAATGGGCTCAGTTGTCAAAACAAACCATTACAGCTCCAGACAGTGGAGCTAGCTGAAACTGAAAGAACAAACTGTTTTTGTTTTCTCTTTCAAATCAAATGACCTGTCAGTCAAAGAGTTGCATGAGCAAATGGCTGGCTTTCCTTTTTGGTTCTGCACTTGGGACAACGGCTCCTCTGTGGTAGATTCATTAGTTTATTTCTTAGTGTCATAAGTAGGCTTACATTAACACTGCAGTGAAGTTACTGTGAAAATTCCCTTGTTGCCACACTTTGGCACCTGTTCAGGTACTCTGAAGGAGAATTTAGCATGGTCAATGCACCTAACCAGCACATCATTCGGACTGTGGGAGGAAACTCATGCAGACACAGAGAGAATATGGAGACTCCGCACAGACAGTGACCCAAATCAAGAATTGAACCTGAGTCCCTGGTGCTGTGAGGCAGCACTGTGTCGTCCTTACCCGTCCTTTGAGGTGTCATGAAGCACATCTTCTAACAAAAGGGGCCTAACTCCATC
This sequence comes from Carcharhinus amblyrhynchos, assembly GCF_965287045.1. NCBI lineage: Eukaryota > Metazoa > Chordata > Chondrichthyes > Carcharhiniformes > Carcharhinidae > Carcharhinus > Carcharhinus amblyrhynchos. The sequence goes on from NC_137328.1 coordinate 10,932,473, forward strand.
CAAACTGCATGGAGTTTGAACTGCTCACCTCCGCAATGGAACCTGCAGGAGTGCTGTGTGTGGATTGGCTACCTGAAGCGTTACCTCATGTTGGCAAATGTTGCCAGAACAGGCCTGGAGACAGAGATCCTGGAATAGGGTCCTACCTGTCTCCTACCTCGGCCTGTGTTCACTGATATATAAGTGTCTAAGGTGCTTGAACCAGTTGGTACGTGATCTCAGACTTATTTATCTTTTCCTTGATGGAATAAGATGGAAGAGAGTATGTCCGAGGTTCGTGGGGTTCTTGATTATGCTGGCTGCTTTTCTGAGGCAGCGGGAAGTGTAGACAGTGTCAATGGATAGGAGGCTGGTTTGAGTGATGGACTGGGCTACATTCATGACCCTTGGGTGCAAGTTCAAGGCTGGTGAGATTCAAGTGCCTTAGACACTAATCAATGCGCTTTCTGAAACTTTCAATTAGATGTCCCCAGTGATTTGCATCCACCTCATTCTTTCTGCCCTGTTCTTTTGATCTTACTTATGCCTTGTAAAAACCGAGACTTCCTGACGAAAGTTGCTCAACATAAAATAAAGCACAATGAGACCCTGGGTGTGACGTTTTTATTCACAAACGTAAAACAGCACTTGCTGAGTTTGCAAGGCCCAGATGGGTTGTGCAGGCCATCTGAAGCCTGTAATGGGAATTGCACCAGTTAATCACTCAAGCGTTTCTTTCATAAAATACACTCAGAATTTATCGCCAACATGTTGAAATGGACAACATCACTCAATATTAGATAGAAATAAAATTGTAATTCATTCTCCAACATACAATCAAAAATGTTCATTGTATCACCAGCTCTTATCACAAGCTCATAGGGACTAGAAAAGTACTCCCCTTATCAGTACTTCATCAAAACCTACTGCTGCTATTTGAACCAAAGAGACGAATAGTAAGAAAATCTTTCTTCTAAGGAGGGCTGACTGTAAAACAATATAGACCAAGACCAGCAATTCATCAGCCCGACCAAATATCATTTTGGGCATTTTCATTTTCTTACATAGACCTGAGATCAAATGAATCGAGAATTTTCCGCTCTTCCTGCCCCAGGGTGTATTGATTGGAGGTTTTGAAGTTTCTCCTACTCGTTCTGAGAAGTTGGACTTCCTCAAATTGATTACGTGGAGGTTTAAAGGCTTGCATTTCGAGCGCTAAAAATGGTGCACCGAGGAACTTAAGCAAATGCTGGGAGTAGGAGGTTCTTCCCATTTGCAAATGCTTTCATTCAGAGGGCCTGGACAGGATGGAGGCACTGGATGTGGTGGGAGAAGGGTGGGGATTGTAGAGGGAGAGAATGTACACTGTAGCTCCATCTAATCTCCAGCTATTTCCTCCCCATTGTCTCTGTCAATTTATTTCCAATAGGTGACTGGGAATGAAAACAGAGAGAAGATAAATCTTAAATAGTGACAATGTGGGGATGCTGGTGTTGGACTGTGCTGGGCACAGTAAGAAGCCCCACAACACCAGGTTAAAGCCCAACAGGTTTATTTGGTAGCTCGAGCTTTCGGAGCGCTGCTCCTTCCTCAGGTGAGTGGAGAGGTGGTTTCACAAACATGACACATATAGACAGAGACACAATTGCAAGATAGCCCAGTGGTTAGCACTGCTGCTTCATAGCGTCAGGAACCTGTGTCCGATTCTCGACTTGGATCACTGCCTGCATGGAGTTTGCATGTCCTCCCTGTATCTGCGTGGGTTTCCTCCGGGTCCTCCAGTTTCCTTCCACCTTCTGAAAGACGTGCTGGTTAGATGCATTGACCTGAATAGACACTGGACTGTGGCGACTAGAGGAATTTCATAGTAACTTCATTGCAGTGTTAATGTAAGCCCTACTTGTGACTAATAATAAATAAACTTTAATGGTTGGAATGCGACAGTGACAGAAGAGTGGAAGTATTGTATTATCTAATCAACTTTTGTTTGGACCTTATTATTGGGCTCATGAAGCTTTTGATTAGAACTATTAAACAATATTTTCACCTTTTTTTGCTGTCACCCATGTTTGTTCCACCAACAGATGCTGGTACAATGACCAAGCTGATTAGCTGCATTGGCCAAATTCTTCCTCAGTGTACTCACTAACAGGCGCCGGAGTGTGGTGACTAGGGGATTTTTGCAGTAACTTCATTGCAGTGTTAATGTAAGCCTACTTGTGACACTAATAAATAATCAATGGAATAAGAACCTAGGTGTGGGACTAAGAGCGGTTAATTGGCTCATCAAATCAGGAGGCTAAGGCCTAGTGGTATTATCGCGAGACTATTAATCCAGAAACTCAGCTAAGGCTCTAGGGATCGAATCCCACCACGGCAGATGGTGGAATTTGGATTCAATAAAAAATATCTGGAATTAAGAATCTGCTGATGAATCCATTGTGGAAAAAACCCATCTGACTAACTAATGCCCTTTAGGGAAGGAAATCTGCTGTCCTTACCTGGTCTGGCCAACAAGTGACTCCAGAGCCACAGCAATGTGGTTGACTCTCAACTGCCCTCTGAAATAGCTGACAAGACACTCAGTTCAAGGGCAACTCGGGATGGGCAACAAATGCTGGCCAGCCAGCGATGCCAGGTCCCACAAATGAATAAAATGGGAACAATCTATTCTGTCCATGACTCTAACCACCTATTTAAATAACTGAAGGAAGATTATGCACTGTTTACCTCCAATCACTATAAGATGAAGAGATTGTGTAAAGTTTAAAAATGTCTCCCCATCTCCATTATTCAACTCTGGTTAACTGCAATACAGAGATGATTCCTAGTTGTGAATGATACAGAATCCACCTTGTTGTGTTAAGTAGTTGATTGTTGCCACCAATATTTATCCTTATAATGTTCAGTTTAATTTCAATTGGAATATTTATCTGGTCTTGCTGAAGGTGAAAGTTGACTGAACTTTCACCGGGCAATATATTTTCCTAATTTTTTTCATGGCTAGGCCAGCATTTGTTGCCTATCCCTAATCGCCCTTGTGAAGGTGGTGGTGAGCCACTTTGTTGAACTGCTGCAATCTATCTGGTGTAGTAGGGACTATTATGGAAGGGATGCCAGCAGAGTATGGTGCAAGTAGAGTCTATAGGTTTTGTGCCAGTTGTGCTACATTATGTATTATTACCTCCACTTGTCAATTTCCTAGAATCAAAGAATTCCTACAGTGCAGAAGGAGGCCGTTCGGCCCATCAAGTCTGCACTGACAACAATCCCACCCAGGCCCTATCCTTGAAACTCCATGTAATCTCCTGGCACTAAGTGGCAATCCCATCCAGACCTGTTCCCATAATCCCAAGTATTTATCCCACCAGTCTCCCTAACCTACACATCTTGGGACAGTAAGGGGCAATTTAGCATGGCCAAATCCACCTAACCTGCACATCTTTGGACTGTGGGGTCACCTGATGAAAGGGCAGTGCTCCGAAATCTCATGCTACCAAATAAATCTGTTGGACTTTAATCTGGTGTTCTGAGACTACTTACTGCACAAGTAGGCTGTTACAATTCGTTAAAACGATGCCTCATAACTTCCGGCCCAAATCCCAATTTATGGGGATTGTGTGGCGTACACGTGTGTCAGGACAATATGGAATTCTCAATGCACGCTAAAAACACGTCAAGCTTAAAACACCAGTTCTGTTTTTTTAAAGTTGTCAGCATTGAAGCACTGCTCTGAAGCCCCTCCCTAACTTTGCTCACTTGTCCCTGTGATAGACAAGTATTTATGCTTATTTATTTGCACACTTTTTTTTCTGGACTAGCTGTAGCTAGTAGAGGCAGCAGACATTCGTTGGGTGGGTCAATTTTTTGTCAATGAGTTTAAAATATATGTAATGCGCAGAAAGTGAAAGGAAGATTCTTTTTTAAATTACAACTTTGTCATGACATGCTAATTCCAACAAAAGTAGGTTCATGTATAAGGAAAAGCTTTTGCAGTGTCTGTAATAACTTTCAGTTAAAGTACATTTGGATTTTGCTATGTATTTTAAACAGTGTTGTTTATCCCAATTTTAAGAGTCTCCCTGATGCAATGTTGATCCTCAGAAGCCTCTTGGTGAAATGAGTTCTACATTTATAGGATGCAACTTATCTATTTCAGATGCTTTCAGAAAGTGTACGCCTTAAGATGGCATATACAAGTCTCCTGTAAGCTGATGTGAACTATTTCTCTTACAGGTATTGCAGAATCCAGTGCAGATTGAAAATCTGGAGTCAGGTTCCACCACCACTTGTATATCACACTTTAGCTTGGCTTCTTATAATCACTGAAGTTCTTTTGAGGCTTCAGATACAGAGATCATGAGACAAGAGTCAGGCTACATTGTAAAATGTACATTCAAAACCTCCCCTCCCCCTCCTTCTCCTCCTCTCCATACTTCTCATATCCATCCCTTCCTCCCTTATCGCCTTGTTTACAGAGACAACAGAGCATTTGTGCTAAAGTTTAAAAAAATGGTCATTTTATCAGAGAACTTTTTTTGCAAGGAATTTGAAAAGATGAAGCCATTAAATGAAATGTCACAGTGCAGCCCCAAAGTAAAATGTTCAGTTAAATGTTAACATGGTATCAAAGTTTTGTATTTATAGCATAATTTTGTTAATAAATGTTTTCCATTAAACTTTACAAAATTCTATTAATGCTCCATTGAAATAACAAAACACAACAGTTGCATATGTGATCATTATAAATGAAGTAAACAAGGCAGAAGAATACTGATAATAAACACATTTAGATTTTCCGCAGTCCAAAATGTGAACCCTTCTTTGCTCAACCTCGTGCAATAAGGCATCCAAATCATGGTCCAGGAAATTCTGACCTCTCTTCTTCCCAATTATATTCTCAGTTTCCATATTCTAAATTAAAATAAACAACTGTTACAAGCACGCCACACAAAGTTATATTATAATCTAATGTAGACTTAAATAGAAGTTTCACAGTTTTCACAAAACCTATGCTCATTTATTAATATTAAATAATGCTAATCTTCAATCATAAAAATAAAATCATTAATAAAACCTTAAATGAGCCAATAACAATAGGATTAACTACTTAAAAGAAATAGCAAAATAAGATTTTAACACACCTTAATTATAGCAGGGAATCCTTTTTATCTCTCTGTCTTCACTTAAAACTATTGTTTCCGAGTATAATAAGTCTTCGGATGTAGAAATCCCTTCACCCAAATCCCTTTATTTATAATTCTAACAGTCACCAGACAGAGTGCTATCAGTCACCAGTCTACCGTCAGGAGTGCCAGAGGAACTGACACTCCCGGTTAAATACAGTAAGAAGTCTCACGAACCAGGTTAAAGTCCAACAGGTTTATTTGGAATCATGAACTTTCAGAGCGCTGCTCCTTCATCAGGTGAATGGATATTGAATTTACTAACCTGATGAAGGAACAGCACTCCAAAATCTCATGATTCTAAATAAACCTGTTGGACTTTAACCTGGTGTGGTGAGACTTCAAATTGTGCCCACCACAGTCCAACACTGGCATCTCTGTATCATGGTTAAATACAAGGAAAAGACTCCCTGATTAGCCCATCAATTGAGTCCCTAATTAAGGAGTTCATATTCCAATAGGCCAACTCTAAAAAAGACAAGACTTAGTATCTTCTTCCAAACAATACTTTCTCTGAGCTGTTTTCAGCAAGGATCCACTTCCAGGATTTTCAACTCTCCTTTCAGTATTCCTTTGCCTTGAATTGTCATGTGCATTCAAGCTGCCACACAATTTCGTCGATACTCAGCCATGCCAATACAATACTACTGCCACACGGACTATACTCATGTCACCAATTTAGGATTGCTTCAGATAACTGATTCCTTGCTCGTCAGCTTCATTGGGTCTGCACTTTTCTGCTCTGTACTTAACTTTAATGAATTGTGTACATTGTTTCAGTTCCTTTTGTCCCTTTCACTTCAATCTTCCTGGGACTTCTCTTTTCATTACCTAGTTTCTAGAACTAATGGTTCTTTAGTTTCTGGGACTTGCTTTCTTCTGCTTCTGGCAGAGACAACGGTTTCCTGTCTAGATACTAAGCAAGAGCTCAAGAGGTCTTTCTAACTTTTAGGTGGCCCCTGGTTGCTAAACAACAGCTCAGTCTTTATTCACCCTTGTTTGTTTTTCCTGTCATAAACTCTCCAAACTCAATACAATTTGAAATTAAACCACAGCATCCGTCTTCAACATGAATCTAACTAAAATTTTAACCTTTTTTTGACACCGAAACACTAAATAAAACTGACTTAAATCTCTACCTTATTTTTCATACCCCACAGTATAAACATCGATCACTTAAAATGATCTGTGCTTCCTAACTCTATGGTTGCGATTTTCCCATCCCGCTGTGCTAATTTTTTGTACAGTGGGCTGAAATATTTTCATGTCAGCCGATTTGCGGGGTTTGTGGGTGCGTTCCCACCCCGTTAGCGTCTCTTAACACCAGATGTCTGGCGGCATCACATCTGCACCAGAAATTGGCGGGGCAGCACAGAGACCATTTAAATTGTCATTGTAATATAATTTAAATGTGATTAACGGGCCAGGGACTGAAGTCTCGGGTCCTCTAGCATCTCTGCTCCTCCACCCGCCTGCCAGAGTTGTTCACCCCAGTGGTGTTTACAGTAGTTCCCCATTAACGAGAAACTAGCGGCCTGACCCCCCTGGAATGAAGGGAGTGTGACCGGGGGCCTCTGGCACTGCCCAAGGGGCAAAGAGCTAATGCCCAGGAGACATCAGGCATGAAGTAGCGCCAATGGGGTGGAGCCTTTGGGGACAGGAGCTGGGGGTGGGACAGCATGGGGCAGGGCAATCTGTGAGGGTGGGGAATCCCACTGCCTCTATGCAGACAGGATCAGTGGGGGAAGGAAGGAGACCAGCAATTGGGGTGCGCTAGGTTAGGGGGGTGGGGCTTGGGACTACATGGGTTGGGGGGGGCTGGAGATTGGGGCGGGGGATTCAGGGCTGGCCTGGGAAAGCAATTGGGCTGACAGCAATTGGGAAGGCTGGCAGTGCGGTACTACTCTGCATGCACCGATCTCAGTGCTGACAGATTTCTCCAATGGGACTAGGCCCCATCCCCTGATTTATATTTGCATACACGATAGTGACTAGTGACCTATGCCGTGCACGGATTGGGAGATTCTTCTTTGAACTTCCACTGGAAAAAAACGCAAATTACTCCAGTTTTGACATGAATTCAACACTTAGAATGTTTTTGGGTGAATTCTGGCCCGTATAATTGGAATTCTTTTGATATTTTCAATGTACATTCCATGTTAGGTGTGAAATATACAACTGAAGGCGAAATACTTCAAATTGAAAAATTATAAGAAGGGCAACAGAATTTAATTGTTCTTCAGACAGCATGTTCCTTTTTGAGGTGCCTCAATACAAATCTAATAGTTATATTTTCATGTCAGGCATTCCATCTGAGAGATTCAATAAATCTTCAAGTCCTTTTGATATGATTTGATTGGATTTTAGTATTGTCACATGTGTTGGTAAATGAAAAGTATTGTTTCTTGCTATACATAGGGAAGGAAAAGACAGAGTGCAGAATGTAGTATTAAGTCATAACTAGGATGTAAAAAAAGATCAAGTTAAGAAAAGGTAGGTCCATTCAAAAGTCTGATGGCAGAGGGGAAGAAGCTGTTCTTGAGTCGGTTAGTTCATGTCCTCAAACTTTTGTGTCTTTGATATTTTATGGATGTACCTTTTGGTGTATCATTCTCCATTGCACCTCTACGGTGGCTGCTCCAGGATTTAGTGCATCCCTCAGCTCGTATGGTCCTGGGCTTTGGAATGTGCCAGTCTGTAACACTCGGTAAAGGATATTCTTTGCAGTGGAAGACCAGCAATTTTTGGGCGGATCAAAGACCTCCTCTCACCAAGTCAATGACCCTTCAGCCGCAACTGATGTTTAACTCGGTGTATGGACCTTGGAACAGCCGGAAACCAAACCCAATGTCACAGACTGGCTTGAGATGAACCTGAAAAGCATCTTTTTCTAGGCCCCTTCTTCTGTTCCAGAAGCAGGTGAACAATGGTCCCACAGTCACCTCTGAGGGTAACATGTGAAGGGAGACCTTGAATGCAGATGTATGTAGGCTGCAAGTGGGTAAAGAGATGCGAACACAAAATCAGAAACTCTTGTCGCTGATATGGTGCCTATTTCACAATGCACACCACTGCTTTTAACATCTTCTCTCAACAGGTGCCAAGGATGTGAATTTGTGAAATGCCTCCTAACATCACTACTTAATCATTTGTTTGCATCTCAATGAATCTAGGATTAACTCACTTTCCTCAGTAGTAAGTTGACGATGGGATGTCCCAAAGTACTGAGGCTGTAGGTTAGGTTGGATGCATTAACTGCTGCAATGGCAAAAGCCATTCTTTTCAGATGTTCTTGTTTTGAGTAATGACTTTAATCAGGCAATGGATGTGGGCCTGTTAGAATATGAACCCCTTAATTAAGGACCAAATTGATGGGCCAATCAGGAAGCCTCTTGCTTTGTACTTAACCAAGTGTGTCAGTTCCTCTTAGACTCTGAGTATAGACTGCTCACTGAAAACACTGTATGCTGCTGTCAGACTGGTAAATAAAGGGATTTTAGTGAAGGGACTTCTCTCTCTGAGGGCTTATTACAGTTTGAAAATCAAAAGCCAAGTTAATTAATCATTGAACCCCAGGCTCTGTGAAGCTGTTAGGCCTTTAGAAATATTGTCACTGCCAATCACCTAGGAGGCAAATGAAGAGAATTGTTCTTACTCTGCAGCTAGTTGCTGTGATTTCGAGTGTGCTGTATTAAAGGGTGGTTAAACAGATTCAGCGCTCCCAAGGAAAGAACAGGTGCAGTTTTCCACTGCTGAGATGGTCAGGGTCATCGTGTGCCAATGGATTTTTGGCTGGGCTGCCAAACCCCCTGTGGTGGGTTCCACCGTGTGTAGCTGAGAAACCTTGGTCAATATCTTTATTTGAAAAAGGGAAAAAAAAAAATTGCAGTTAGAATTTTAGAACGCCTACAGTGCAAAAGGAGACCACTCAGTCCATTCAATCCACATTGGCTCTCTGATAGAGGATCACACCCAGGCCTACCACCCCCATCACCATTCCCCTCCCCCCCCCCGCCCCCTCCACCACCACTCTAACCCTGCACATTTAACATGGCCAATCCATCTAACCTGCAGAATCTGGGACGCGCAGGGACAATTTAGCATAGCCGATCCCCCCAACCTGCACACCTTTGGACCGTGGGAGGAAATTGGAACATGCGGAGGAAACCCATGCAGACACGGGGAGAGTGTGCAAACTCTGCACAGACAGTCACCAATGTTGTAATCGATCCTGGGTCCCAAGGCTGTGAGACAGCAGTGCTAACCACTGTGCCTCCATACCATCCATGGAAAGTTCTATGAGGATGTTGCCCAGGTGGGGGGAGTGACTAATTGTGTGGCATATTCAGAGAGCTGTCACATGCACCGTGGTCCAAAGGGCCTCCTTTGCCACTACATCATTCCATGAATCTCATTATAAAATACCTGCCTCACTAGTTCTGTCAATTTGGAGAATATATACTGCATATGCAGCAAAGCCAGTGTCTCAATTTCTATTCAAGTACCTTCAAGGAGTAACAATAGTCATTTCTATTTTACATTTTCAAAGCCAACCTGCCCCATTTTCCTGACAGCCTTTCACAAAGCTTCCCATTTGACTTCTGCTGGCCAACTGACCAAAGGGAAAGAAATTAATCTTGCTGAAATGTACCTCTGTGCAGCATCTTATGACAGATTGTCATAAGATGCTCCCCTCTCTTAAACTTTGAAACTGCAACATGTCTTTTGCAATGTCCTATTAATGTTTGCATCTTCAATCCCCTTCACGCTATATTTAATGTTTAAATTAGGGATACCTGAAGGGATTTTTAAAAAATTAAATCATTAACGTTGACCAAATTGGGTTTATGTGGTATAGGTTGCATTTTTTATAAGGAGGAAGAGTAATCTTCTGGGAGTGAATATTGGCACCTCTGTGTGAACCAGAGAATTGGAAGTGGGTGGAATTTGCGGTTTTAATTCATGGCAGTTTCCAAACTTGGGACCAAAATATAGCAGAGTGTCCTGATTAGAGCAAGAGTGTTCCTCCAGCAAAATGCAGTGAATGGGGAGGGAGAGTAGCTACACATTGCGAATGATCTGCATAAAAATCAACCTAGCTACTTAGAGCATTGATTGATAATTGAATTGTCAAAACATCTCCAATCTGACTGGGATTCCTAGCAGTTACTACAGGCAGCCTTTGGTTTGATTTGATTTATTGTTGTCACATGTATTAGTATACAGTGAAAAGTATTGTCTCTTGCGCGCTGTATCGACAAAGCATACCGTTTATAGAGAAGGAAACGAGAGAGTGCAGAATATAATGTTATATTCTGCACTTAATGCAAGATACGTCCATTCAAAAGTTTGACAGCAGCAGGGAAAAAGTTGTTTCTTGAGTTGGTTGGTACATAACCTCAGACTTTTGTAACTTTCTCATGATGAAAGAAGGTGGAAGAGAGAATGTCCGGGGTGCGTGGAGTCCTTAATTATGCTGGCTGCTTTTCCGAGGCAGCGGGAAGTGTAGACAGAGTCAATGGATGGCAGGCTGGTTTGCATGATGGATTGGGCTACTTTCACGATCTTTTGAAGTTTCTTGTGGTCTTGGGCAGAGCAGGAGCTATACCAAATTGTGATATAACTAGAAAGAATGCTTTCTATGGTGTATCTGTAAAAGTTGGTTCAAGACATAGCTGACATGCCAAATTTCCTTAGTCTTCCGAGAAGATACAAGTGTTGGTGGGCTTTCATAACTATAGTGTCGGCATGGGGGGGTGGCGGGTGTGGGGGAGAGGGCAGGACAGGTTGTTGGTGATCTAGACACTAAAAAGCTTGAAGCTCTCGATTATTTCTACTTCGTCCTGATTGATGTAGACAGGGGCATGTTCTTCACTACACTTCCCGAAGTTGGTGACAATCCCCTTCACTTTGTTGACATTGAGGGAGAGATTATTGTTGCCGCACCAGTTCACCAGATACTTTGTCTCATTCCAACACTCTTTCTCATTACTGTTTGAGATCCGACCCAAAAAGGTGGCGTCATCAGCAAACTTGAAAATCGGCCTAATTGTTAAAGAAATTTGAGAGAAATGCAACATTTCAAAGGTAATGCCACTAAAGGTGGGGTGCTTCGAGTCCTGGCTCTGATACTTATTCACATCTGGGCTAGGAGCTTTTGGTGGGGGTGGTGGGGAGGAACGATTGACGGACAGAAAACTACAGAAAGTGCAGAACTTGCTGATGATACAGAAATGGAGTTAAGCTTGTTGGACCGATGGGAACTAATCCTACTTCTCCTGGCTCACAAGCTATGCAATGAATGCCTCCTGAATTTCACCCCTTGCTTGCTTGCTTTACCTTTCAGGACTTCCAAGTCCTGGTAAACTTGACCGCCACGTGCTAAAAATGAAAAACCTCGTTTAAAATGAAGACATGAAGACAGAAAATGGATTGCTCACATGGCTATCAAACTCCTTCCAGTAAACCCAAGAGAAGGCAAGTTGGATTCGGGTTTAAGATTTTTAAACATTGAATATTTTTACCTTCCCAAGAACTAGGGACCACAATTGAACAGTGGAAATTGGCTTTATTTTGTTTAATGCTGCAGTATTTTGCTCTTTCTTAAGCTGTCAAAAAGATAAGTGAAGACATCTACTCGACAATAGCTACAATCTTGTCATGGCTCCTGAACTATGAGGCTTGTTTGGTAGTCAGTGATATTGGTCCCATTGATGCAGAAGAAAACATATAAATTTATTATTGTAATTGATGTTAAAAGACAGTTTGGCATTTAATGGCATTTCCTGTATTAGGACGATGACTGCATTTAAAGAAAAACTTGACAGTAAAGCATGCAGTGATATATAATGATTTATATTTTATCCTTCTATAAACATGATGTTCGGGTGACACAGTGGTTTGCACTGCTGCCTCACGGCACCAGGGACCCGGGTTTGATTCTGGCTTTGGGTCCCTGTTTATGTGCATTTTGCTCATTCTCCCCATGTCTGCGTGGGTTTTCTCCGGGTGTCCCGTTTCCTCCCCACAGTCCAAAGATGTGCATGTTAGGTTGATTGGCCGTGATAAATTGCCCCTTAGTGTCAGGCGGGTTAGAAGGGTGAAGATGTAGGGTTACGTGGATAGGGCCAGGGTGGGATTGTTGTTGGTGTAGGTTCAGTGGGCCAAATGGCCTCCTTCTGCACTGTAGGGATTCTATAATTAATTTGTTTCAGAGGGGATTTCACAACAGTCTTTGCTCATTGGTGTAGGATGGTACTCTTAAAGGGACACTTTTTTCAGTTTAATATCACAGAAGGGGTTCAAAACAAAGATGAGAATTTTAAAATTGAGGCTGGACCGGTATGTGGGCGAATGTCAGTCAGTGAAAGCAGACGTCATGTATGAATTGGTCTTGATGCGATTTAAGATATGGACGAGCTTAATGTCAATTAAAGTTCAATAACTTCAGTATAAATGATTCAAGGCAGGATTTTCTGCTCCCAAGATTTGAAAGATCAACAGACCTTTTAATGGTTTGTCAAGCTCTCTGTTCCACCCGTGACGGTTACCACGGTGAGTAGGCTTGGGAAATTGTCCCCCTGATAAATTGTTTGCTGGTGCACATTTTCACTTTGAGAGAAATGTTAACTAAATTCATTTCAAGATCGTAACTGAACCACAGGTTAACTGAAGTTGATAGTGTCTCCAAGCTGAGTCTAAAAAAGGCTCTTTTGCTCATTTTTCTCTGACATTTCCTGATGGTATTTGTAAAGGGTTTGATGTTAAGGTATTCCAACATGAACGTTGAATCATAAAATCCCTACAGTGCAAAAGGAGGCCATTCAGCCCATCGAAGTTGCACCAAGCACAGTCCCACCCAGGCCCTATTCCCATGACCCCTCATATTTGCCCTGCTAATCCCCCTGAATCTAGGGTCCACTTAGCATGGCCAATCAACCTAACCCGCACATCTTTAGACTGTGGGAGGAAAGTAGAGTACCTGGAGGAAACCCATGCTGACTCGGGGAGAATGTACAAACTCAACACAGACAGTGACCCAAGCCTTAAATTGATCCTGGGTCCTGGCACTGTGAGGCAGCAGTGCTAATCATTGTGCCACTGTGCTGCCCATATGGAAATCGCTTACTAATTTATTGAAGGCATTAACCCATTTAAAACAAGCACAATTGATGGTACTATTGAGTGGCTTGAGTTTAACCTCCGAAGTGATTTGGACAAGACAATTAAAGGGAATATTTTGCATCGGAAGTGAGAACAGATGGTATTGTGAGAGAAGGCATGTAAGCAGAATCAGTCTGTGATGCACATACAAATATGCTTATATTCATTATTTTTATAATTCCATCTTAAATACTCTCTCAATGTGTGACGTTAGCAGAACATGTGGATCTAGGATTTAACTGCTAGCACTGCTGCCTCACAGCGCCAGGATGTGGGTTCAATTTCGGCTTTGGGTGACACTCTGTGTGGAGTTTGCACGTTCTACCTGTGTCTGCGTGGGTTCCTTCCAGGTACTCTGGTTTCCTCTGACAGTCCAAAGATGTGCAGATTAGATTGATTGGCCATGGTAAATTGCTCTCCAGTGTCCCAAGATGAACAGGTTTGATGGATTAGCCATGGTACATGTAAAGTGTTACCAGATAGGGTGGGGGAGAGACTTGGGTAAGATACTCTGTCAGCAAGTTAGTGCAGACTCTTTGAGTTGAATGGCCTCCTTTTGCACTGTACAGATTCTATGATGATGATAACTTCTTTTATTCCTTTGCGGGACATGTGTGTCACTGACTGGCCAGCATTTATTGCCCATTCCTAGTTGCCCAAGAGCATTGCTGCGGCTCTGGAGTCACATGTAGGCCAGATCAGGTAACGATGCAGATTTCCTTCCCTAAAGAACATTAGTGGACGAGACGGGTTTGACAATTGACAATGGTTCCATAGTCATCAGTAGGCTCTTAATTCCGGGTTTTTTTTTAAATTGAACTCAAATTCCACCATCTACCGTGGTGGGATTTAAATCCCAGAACATTAGCTGAGTTCCTGGATCAATAGTTTAGTGAGAATGCCAATAAGCCGTTGCCTCCCAAATATCCCATTTGTGGCACTATCTATGACTCCAGCAAAATTTTATCAATGACAGATTATTAACTCTTCATTGTTAGATACATAAACTAATTTCGAAAGGTTTTTGCATTGCATCCTATCTGTAAGAACCTTTGTCCTTGCAGAATATGCATTTCTTAAAATGGAAGGCTTGAAGTAATTCAGACAATCAGGTTCTCCTGATGATTAATTTAAAAAGTTGGTAAGCAGTGGACACCCATAGAAGATTGACATTGTAAGTTTAAACCTCCCCCATTTCTATTAAAGCAGTCTTTATTTTACTTACAACTCAAGTACAAAAATGGGAATGCAATGGGAATTGGGGTGAGTGTGTCACTAAACCTGGAGACAGCGGGTATCGATTGTGTAGCAATGCCAAACTTCAAGGAGCTGCCAGTGTTTGGTGATTACATTTGAGCACTTTTTGCCAACCTTCAGCCTAGTATTGGGTGGCACTATGGCATAGTAGTAGTGCTGCCTCACAGCTCTAGGGGCTGGGTTCAATTCCTGGCTGTCTGCGTGGAGTTTGCACATTCTCCCCGTGTCTGCGTGGGTTTCCTCCCACACTCCAAAGATGTGCTAGTTAGGTTGATTGGCCATGCTAAATTTTCCCTTAATGTCCCGGGATGCATAGATTAGGGGGATTAGCGGGGCAAATAATGTGGGTTTACGGGGATAGGGCCTGGGTGGAATTGTTGTCAGCTGAATCGCCTCCTTCTGCACTGTCGGATTCCTATGATTCTATGCGGTGAACATTAGTTGAGACAAATGTTAAGGTGGTAGAGCTTAGTCTTAACCCTACAGCCCTCACTCACTCCCATAGCTTCAGCACCACTGAGATACAAAACCAGAAGGTTTGGATGATGGATCCCAAGGTACAAAGAGCCTTTTATATGAAAACTGGGAATACTGCAAATCTGAAAGGCAGGCAAAAGAAGTTTGGAAATACTGAGTTTGTTGACCTGCAGCTGTAACAATCAGTTTTCTGCTCTCTGACGCATCTCTCACTAAAATAATTAGTTCCTTGTTCAAGGCCAGAACCACGCAGGAAGCTCATTAAAATTACTCAGATGAGCTGACCCCAGCTAATTAACAGCAGTCGCCGCACAGTGTGCTTTTGGCTAACCATTCCCATGCAGCTAGCAATTCCCCACCTCTGCTCAGCCAAGACTGGGAAATATATCCCAGAGTGTGATGGGAATCTTTTTCTGTCCACTTGAATGTAAGAGGGATATGTAGTTGATGCCTAGCGATAGAGGAAACTTGGCCACGAGTGCATTTGGTACGCAATTACGCTGCCTGTATATTTCCTTTCTCTTTTTTCACATGTCTATTGCTCCCCCTGTCCAAACACGTCTTGGCACATCATATTGGATATATATCCAAGCTACAAGCCCACACACTGGAAGTTACTGTAAATTCTACTTGTTCAAAAGAGCCATAAAATGAAGGTCAGAATGTCACACTGAACAGGAAACAAGGTCAGTTGGCTGGTGTTTTATCACAATTTCTATATCCTAGAATAAGTCTTCGAGGCAGAAATCCTTTCAGCAAAATCCCTTTATTTACAAGTCCAACAACAGTACACAGAGTGCTTGCAGTCAGCAGTCTACCCTCGGGAGTGCCAGAAATACATGGAAAAGACTCCCCGATTGGACCATCAATTGACTCCTTAATCGAGAGAATTCCTATTCCAATAATCCATCCTCAATAGCCTGATTGAAGTCATTACAATTCTTGCTCCTGTATTTTCTGTTTCCTCGATAGAATTTTATAACATTCTTCTCTTTGATGTAAACGTAGCAATCATGTGATTGATGGAAAAATAATGTGGGTTCTTTAGTTGTAGTATATACAAATAGAATTAAATGGAAGATAATGCATAGTACACATAACTCTTATTCTTACTGCTTTCAGATTGAACAAATTAATGGGACTAATACATCACACCCTGTTGAGGTGGGAGTGATTGGCAGCAAACTAAGATACAAATCCTTAATTTTTTTTAATGAACTAGAGGCGTGCCTATTAAAGCATCAAACTACTTACATGGCACAGAAGAGAATAACAAAGGGCAGGATTTTCCCTCTGTGCTTGCCCCAAAACCAGAAAATCCTGCCTGAGGTCAATGGACTTCTCCGTCCCCGCCTGCTGCGATTCCTGTGGTGGACGGGACGGGAAAACTTCCCCCCACCACCCCCCCCCCCCCCACCCCCCCCACCCCCCTCCACCCGTTACGTCTGAAGGAAGTATTTTAGAAAGTGTTAAATTTACCACTCCCAGAAGTATCTCAGTACTTCACTTATCTATCCAGGCTTAGTTGTGGTGATCTTTGCTGAGGCCTCTGTATGTTTGCTGAATGCTGATTAGTGGTTCTGTATCTATCCTCTACTCAGCGTAGGACTACTCGATGTTTCCGCTTGTGGTTCTGATTTAACATCTATGTCCTTGGACTGCCATGCCATTTTGTGTTCATACTTCATATGGCCTTGGTTCTGGCCACATGCTGATAATTTCTGCTGGATTCCAGATACTGGGTGTGCGAACTTTCTGTCTGATGTTCAGGTTGGGTAATTCACGACCTGCATTCTGGTCCTGAGTATCATTCACCTTCCCATCTTTTTGTTGATGAATGCACGATGCACTCATCCTGGGAGTGTCAACAAATCATGACAGGAGACGGTTTTCCTCACTTGTCCATGAATAAGTTTTAAGATTACTTATTAGTGTCACAAATAGGCTTACATTAACAGTGAAATGAAGTTACTGTGAAAATCCCCCAGTCACCACACTCCAGCACCTGTTGGTGTACACTGAGGGAGAATTTGGCATGGCCAATGCACCTAACCAGCATTGTGGTAAAGTAATGTTGCATTTTATGTATCCAGATCACCACCAATCTGTCCTGGTCCTCCCATGCCGATAGTATAGTTAAGAAAGACCACCAATGCCTCTATTTTCTCAGAAGACTAAGGAAGTTCGGCATGATGTCAGCTAAGACTCTCACTAACTTTTACAGATGCACCATAGAAAGCATTCTTTCTGGTTGTATCACAGCTTGGTATGACTCCTGCTCTGCCCAAGACCGCAAAAAACTACAAAAGGTCATGAATGTAGCCCAATTCATCACACAAACCAGCCCCCTATCCATTGACTCTGTCTACACTTCCTGCCACCTTGCCAAAGCAGCCAGTATAATTGAGGACCTCACGCACCCCGGATATTCTCTCTTCCACCTTCTTCCATTGGGAAAAAGATACAAAAGTCTGAGGTCACGTACCAACCAACTCAAGAACAGCTTCTTCCCTGCTGCTGTCAGACTTTTGAATGGACTTACCTTAATTAAGTTGATTTTTCTTTACACCCCAGCTATGACTATAACACCGCATTCTGCACTTTCTCCTTTCCTTCCCTATGAACAGTATGCTTTGTTTGTATAGTGCGCAAGAAACAATACTTTTCACTGTACACTAATACATGTGACAATAATAAATCAAATCAAATCATTGCTTCCACAGTAGGGTGAAGTTTACAAGTTGGGAATGGGTATACATGTTGATTCAAATTGTGTTTCTTGGCCTGTTGGCTGATAATTTGCCTTGCTGAGTTTGGTGATCTTCTCCCATTATAAGCATAGCGTTTCCAATGGCGATCCTTTTGATCTGTGATCTTCATCATTGTCTTGGCAATACCATGAATGGTGACCAAGGATAGATCCTTGCAGATTGGTAGGATTGTGATCACTGGATCTATGGTGACCAGAGCAACAAATCTCAGGAATGACCAGGATGAGGATTTGTGACATTATTTCAGTGGAGTGGACCCAAGGTTAGAACGTCCAAACCACGGCATAGTGGCACAATGGTTTGTAGTGCTGCCTCACAGTGCTAAGGATCCAGGTTGGATTCCTGGCTTGGGCCACTGCCTGAGTGGAGTTTGCATGTTATCCCTGTGTCTGCGTGGGTTTCCTCCCACAGTCCTAAAGATACGCTGGTTAGGTACATTGGCCATGCTAAATTCTCTCTGTGTACCCAAAACAGGCAGTGTAATGTGGTGACTAGGGGATTTTCACAGTAACTTAATTGCAGTGTTAATGTAAGCCTACTTGTGACAATAATAAATAAACTTTAATTGCACATGTTGAGTTTGGTATTAGTTGGCTGAATAATTGCTTGCCACGTCTGTGGATACAGACGTTTTTGTGTATGAAGTTGAAGGATGTTTGCATCTGAACTGGTATCCAATTTTGCTTATAAGTCATCTTGGTACTATATCCGTGGGAAAAAATCTGGATGGGAGCAAAGGCTTTGATGGCACCACTGAGCCAATGCATTGATTGATGTTCACTGTGCTAAATATAGGTTCGCTCTGTGTGTTAATAGCCTGGTCATCCTCAGCCTCTGACCATGTGGATTGGCTAGACATTTTATGGATCTTATCTCAATAATGTTCTCTTCTGGACATGATTGGCTTTTGGCCGTGGCTTTCTATCATGCCGGCCTACTTATTTTTGCCTTTGCTTTCCGCATTGTTGCTTCCAGTTCTCTGGTGCCTCATGCCTTGCATATATCATTAAAGACTGGGTAATCCCTAAGTACATGTGCCATGAACCACGCTGATGTTATCTGCGAGGGCATCTCAATGTGAGACACCGGCTCATGTGGTATAGAGTTTTGTTCTGGAATGGCATGAAGATTGACGTAATCTTGGAGCAGAGGAGACAGAGGAAGGACATGATTGCAATGTATAAAATTACTTGGGGCATTCATAGAATGGACAGGAAGAAACTTTCTCCTTGGTGGAGAGATCAATGACTAGGGGGGCATTGATATAAGGTCGGGGCAGGAGGTTGAGAGGAGATTTGAGGAAAATATTTTAACTCAGAGGGTGGTGGGGACAGAGATGTTTAAGAAATATCTAGATGTGTGAAAGGGTGGTGGAGACAGAGACATTTAAGAAATATTTAGATGTGCCCTTGCAGTGCCAAGGCTATGGGCCAAGTGCTGGAAAATGGGAGTAGAATAATTGGCTGGTTTGTAATTGATCTGTGCAGACTCGTGGGCTGAAGGGTCTTTTTCTGTGCTGTATACCTTTATGACTCTAAGAGCCTGACATTTTCATACTGATTGGGACACAAGAGTCTAGTCAGTTGATTTATAAAGCTTGCTTTGTAGTTAATTGTGAAAGCCTGTCCTTCACACAGGCAACAAAGGGCGGACAGTCTCTGTTTTCATTTGTCAAACCTAACTCCACATGGGGCCATTCTTCAGAAATAGGACAAAACAGTTGATCCGCTGAGAATTGTGTTGTGATAAATATCAATGTGAATGGATGAGCTGCAGACCCTGCTAAATAAACATCAAGGGCACGATTTTCCAGCCGCGCTTGCCCCAAAACTGGAAAATCCCGCCCGAAGCCAAAAGACCTTCTCATAGCCTGCGTCCTGCCTGCTACAATTGCTGTGGTGGGCGGAATGGGAAAATTCTGCTCCAAGGGTGCACTATCTTACCAGCCGTTCACACCACACTACCGTCTCAGCGAAGACGGAGTATTTGACCACCAGCCCACTGGTGTCAATGGTTGGAAGATTCCGGCTTAACCTAAGCATTACGCACCAGCAGAAAGATTTCAGGCAGGCAGCTAATGTTGAACATGTCAATCACCCCTCTTTTCTTTTGAATGTCTTTGAATGCCATCCATTATCTAAGTGGTCAGTGAGGTGCATGTCAGTTGGAGGGAGGTGATTTGTTGAGGGAAAGGGTGGTCAGTTGGGAGAGAGGGTGGTCAGTTGGAGGACGGTCAGTGCAGGAGATAAGGTGGTTAGTGGTTAGTCTCCAGTGATAGGAAGCTATAAGCCTCAGTGATGTATTAAGTAAAATGAAAGCAGCAATTCTAACTTTTTAACCCAATTAGCTCAATCCGAAACGGTGAATGGATCTAATTCACATGAACAGGTATCAGTGGGTCAAAAAGAGAAAATGCTGGAAAATCTCAGCAGGTCTGACAGCATCTGAGGTCACGGACCAACTGACTCAAGAACAGCTTCTTCCTTGCTGCCATCAGACTTTTGATTGGGCCTACCTTGAATTAAGTTGATCTTTTTCCACACCCAAGCTATGACTGTAACACTGCATTCTGCACTCTCTCCTTTCCTTCTCTATGAACGGTATGCATTGTGCGCAAGAAACAATACGTGTGACAATAATAAATTCAATCAAATCAAAGCATCGGTGGGGAGAGAATCGCGCCTAGATGACCTGTTGTCGAAGGTTGGCTCTATCCTCTCCCCACAGATGCTGTCAGACCTGCTGAGATTTTCCAGCATTTTCTATTGATGTTTCAGATTCCAGCATCTGGAGTATTTTGCTGATGTCAGTGGGTATTTGTTCAATCCCATCAAATTAGAAGAATCTTTAGAGGACCAATTGACAATCTGTTGCGTGTCATTGTTTAATGCAATGTTCCTGCTCTTTTAATTCAGACAATGATAGCTATAAATGACAATATACAATAGCTTCTTGCATTTTTTTCCCTTAAAAATAGAAAAGAAAGCTGAACTTGTCTTAAGAGTTATAGGAAGCCAAATTGGATAGCCCCTGACATTGGCAAGTGGGTCTGTTACAGGCTAACTTAATGGGTTTTGAGGGAGCTTGTCAGAAGGTCAATGAATGGCATCCTGCACCATGGAGAAGTTCGCTATCTTGACAGAACCATGTGCACATCCCTCCTGCTTCTCTCTGTTAAGAGGGCAAAGAATGACGCTTGCTCTCCTGGTGCACTGAACCAGTGTCACCTCCCTACTCCAGTGCTGGATAGTGAAGTGTGAGATGGTCACCGTGACTGGGATCAAGTGATGTGTTTAGAGATCTGTAGTAACAACCAGCTCCTTCCCATTGTCCAGCACCACTTCCTGCATACTTGACCAACTCTTCTGAAACTTATTAACAACAAAGGTTAGAATTCCTGCTTTCATTTTACTTATTGCATCATTAAGGCTTGTAGCTTCCTATCAGTAGAGACTAACCACCTGATCCCCTGCACTGACTGCCCCCCCACCACTCACCACCTTTTCCCTCAACTCACTACCCTCTCCCTCAACTCACTACCCTCTCCCTCAACTCACCACCCTCCCTCCAACTGATCACCTTTCCTCCAACTGACCAGCTGACTCCCTGCACTGACCATCCTTCCCTCACAACTGACCATCTAACCCCACCCCCACCACTGACCACCCCAACCCTCCATCCTGCCCACTTACCTCATCCCCAGCTTCTCAATGTAGCTGGGGCCTTTAAATCTAAGTGCTTTACATTGAAAAGAGGGCATGCCTTCACTTCCTGTAACCCTCATGCATTAGGCTCAGTGGATTCCTGCATAGCTGTGCTGTACTATTCTCACCCCAGGCCAGTCAAAAGGCCAGGCAAGAAAGCTATGGCTGTGACGTTGTGTAAGTAAATAGCAGTGGAATGGCAAACAGACTGTGATTGACATTCCATGAAAAGTCTGGCCTTTGTAAGGAAGTTATTAATAGCATGACCAGTATTCTCTGCCCAGTCCTTGCGACAGGCTTTTGGGTGGTGGAGGCAGCTCGCCTTTGGCCGCCAGAGAGATTTTCCAGTCCCGCCGAAGCCAATGGCCATTTGCGTTGTTCGCTGACCGTGTCTTTGGGGAACCAATCTCAGAGTAGTCGCCTGAAGTCAGACCAGAAGATCTGCTGGCAGGAAGGGCTGGAAAATCCTTGCCCAGGTCAATGGGCAAGGTAGAATTAACCCACACATTTTTGAAAACAAGGTCATGCAGTAACATGGGGTAAATGTATTACTTAAAGCAGGCTTGGCATGCCATTTGCTTTGACGGTTTGATGAAAAGGCGATGGTGCTTGTTCAGATACAATTCCCTTACATGGCTGATCTTGAAACCATAACATTTCTAATATCGATGTGAAAAGTAATGCAAAGACTCCTCAATCTATCTTCCTGGGTCCGTGGTGATTGTAATCATGAGATTGCCTTGTTCCTCGTGGCTGAATGGCTTTAAGACGTGTACTGAATGGAATCAATCAGTGGGTAGACAGAGATTAATTGGTTCATGACTCAAGACATTGGTTCCCATTGATCTGTGCGGACTGTTCAACTGCTCCTGCTGGGGAAACAGTGGAGCTTTAGCTGTTGCGTGTCAACAAAATGTGGTCAGTAATATTCCCCTCAGTCATACATAAGTGAATTGGCATGTTGGAATCTTTTCACCACAGTTTGTTGTATTTCTTTTGTAAAACCAAATCTATTTCTTTTATTGCCAGAGGATTTTTCAGTGTCTGGCAACCAAGCGAAATGCACTAGCTTTGATGAAAAGATGTGAATCCATATGTAGACCAGAGGCCATAAGAGACTAAAGTGACTTCTGCCCTCATGCAAAATTTGGTTCAAAACTGGGAGTAGATGATACAGATTACTGTATCTCTCCGCACAATGAGTTCAGAACAATCAAGTAGAACAGAACATTTATAGTATGGGCACTTTCAGCAAATGTGCTAAAATCTGCTCATAAAATTAAAACAAACTTTCCGAAGAAATTTACTAAAAGATATTAAAACTTAAAAACAGTCTCAGGTTGAATGAGGCCATAAAATTTCACCCATAGTCTGAAAAAGAGAAAATTCTGCCCTCTTGTAACTTCCTTTCCATTACACGATTCATATTTAAGTTAGTGCACGGAAGAAAGCACAGGTCACTATTCAGATAATCTTTGTCAATTTGCTTCAGAGCTGCGAGGAAGAGTAGAGGAGAGGGTTTAAAGTGAAAAATTCTGAATGAGATGAGGTGGACAACTCCTCGTTCAAGTATTAGTAGATGATGAATGGGACCCGTGGCAAAAACAACACTACCTGATTTGATTTATTATTGTCACATGTATTGGGACACAGTGGAAAGTATTGTTTCTTGCTTGCTACACAGACAAAGCATACTGTTCATAGAGTACATGGGGAGAAGGAAAGGAAAAGGTGCAGAATATGGTGTTACAGATAGGGTGTAAAGAAAGATCAGAAGATTATTAGACAGTTTAAAGGAGTTAGAGTTAAGTTTTAAGAGCATAGAGGGTAAAAGATGGAATTAGGGGTTATGTTGGGGACAGCTTGCAAGCAGTCATAGGATAATAGACTCTACAGTGCAGAAGGAGGCCATTTGGCCCATTGAGACTGCACCAACAACAATCCCACCGTCCTATCCTATAACCCCATACATTTACCCCCTCAATTGCCCTGACACTAAGGGGCAATTTAGCATGACCAATCCACCTAACCTGCACATCTTTGGAGTGTGGGAGAAAACCCAGAGGAAACCCATGCGCAACTTGCGGGCTGACGGGCCTGTTTGTGCTGTAGTTTTTCTATGATTCTATGTGTGTTGGGTGGCTTGCAGTCTAATTTCTTTTTACTCCTAGCATTGATATTAGTGGATTAAATAGTGAAACGTGTTTGGTTAGTTTTTCCATTTTGCCATCAAGTCCAGAACACCAGTCAAAATATCTTCCCAATTAATTGACAAAACTGGTTAAAATTTGGCCACGTTGTACACTTCTCCTCGCATAGTGGCGCACACTTCCTTCTAATTTTGTGTGTATCTCAGATGGAGGGAGCTGAATGTTGGCCAACATCATTATATGCTTAGAGTGTGTCAACAAAGATGTCAACTAATTCTAAATCGGCAAGACTGTCAGTCGATTGCTGCGAGAACCAGTTCAAGTGTATCATTGCCACATCGACCTCCTGGAGATATCAGGCCTGGGATCTGCTGAGTTTCGAAAATGCTAACAGGCTCCCTCCCTCCCCCCCCAGGTTTCGAGAGGAAGACTCATTTGTCAGTGCAGCCGTCACCATGAAAGCCACCCCCCTGAATCACTTGGCGAGTTGTGGGGAGCAGGTGTGATGTATGGAAGTCGCACAAAAGACGATAATGAAGGATTGCTGCCCTGTCAGAGGCAGCGACTGGGCAGGTGTTTCAGCGCACTGTACCGCAGAAGGAAACTGTGGGCAGCTTCATCACCTTGCGTTCTGGGAAATCACCACTCAATCCGCACCACTCATGTAACGTAGAGCAATTTTCTTTTTAAAATCTTCCTAAGGTAAGAAAACCTACAGGCTAATTCTAACTGTGCCAGGAAATTGGCAGCCTACTTCTAATCTCCCCTAATTTATTATTCCCATTGACTTCGGTAAGATTGAAAATCATCTGAGTTGAAAACAGGCTGTTGATGCACTTTCACACATTTTATACCCTTGCACATTTTCAAGATCGCTACTGCAGAGGTTGGGCTATGCAATGAATTCATTCTGTACAAACGTCCCCTCTTCACTGAGCTAGGACTTATTTATTTCACATTGGGGTGTAACGTTTTCTGACTGTTGTAAAGTAGCATTAGTATCAAAATGGATGTTCCCTTGCTATAAAGCATGGTTGTTTTTAGCATTATTGTGCCACTTAAAGAAAGCAGATAGTCTGTGCAATCACAACAATGGTCCAACAATAACGACTTCCATTAATGTAGCTCCTTAGCATCAAAATACGACCCCTGACCTCTGACAGAACTGACCAAAAAATGGCTCTGAGACAAAGAACAATGATATTATGAGAGTTGACTAAAAGCTTTGTCTTCAAAGATAAGCTGTATGGAAGGCTTTTAAAAGATGGAGATGAGGGACAAAAAAATAAAGTTTAAGGAGTGAATTCAAGAACTTAGGCCCCGAGCAATTGAAGGCACAGTTACCAATGGAAGAGCCAAGACAGTGGAACACTGTCCAGGGGGAAATTGGAGATGGGGCCTGGACCTCAAGACTAGGATCCGCGGGCACAGCCTCAGAGTAAAAGGACGACCCGTTAGAACCGAGATGAAGAGGAAGTTCTTCAACCAAAGGGTGGTGAGGCTGTGGAATTCATTGCTACAGAAGGCTGTGGAGGTCGGGTCACTGAGTGTATTTAAGACATAGATAGATAGGGTCTGTTCTGATTGGTAAGAGGATCAAAGGTGTTTGAGAATTTCAAAATACTCTGGGATTTCAAATATGAATAAAAAATACTAGAACTAAGTGGAATAACTTTGGGATAAGAATCACGGACTGCCTTACAAATATTACAGAAGATACTGTCTGCATAGAAATACATATAACCAGTTAAAAGATTTAAACATATATTTTGGATTTTATAAGGTATTTCAGATGTACACTTTGGCCAAAGTGCAGGCTGCCCCGAGGATGGAAACGAGCTAAGAAGGACGGCATTCTTTGAGAACAATGCAGCCAGAGTACAATTTTTATCAGTATAGATCCGAGAAAGTACAGATTCCCAGTAGGGTTATTACTTTTGACCCTATGATTTATGTAATAGAAGTTGCGAAGAGATGGGGGGGAGGGGGGGAAGTTACCTTTGAACTCTATGGATTAGTGTTACAGAAGTTGCTAGGAGACAAGAGAGAGGAGCTTCTGGATTCTACAAACCAATTAACTACCAAGTTGTCAGAGGGCAGGATAGTTGGCTAATGTATATGACATTTATTAATAATGATTGACCTGTACTGATGGTGATTGACTCGTACTTGGTTGGGATGAACCATGAGGTGGCAAAAGTGATTTTAGAGATGTCTAATTGTGTTGGTGAATGTAATGTAATTCCAGAGAGGCATCAGACTGCCTGATGTCTCCTCCCATCATTAGTTGGTCGGTAAAGAATGTCTTTCACTGGGGAAACGCTATGTTGCGAGACTTTGTATTTGTTAAAGTGAAGCTCAATATTTAGTCTCTGAAAAAACCCCTTCTACAAAAGATTATGGGGAAAAGGCGGAGAATTGTGTTGAGAAACTTATCAGCCATGATTGAATGATGGAGCCGTCTTGGTGGGCCAAATGGCCTATTTCTGCTCTTATATATCTTACGGCCTTAATGAGGAAGGGGGCTTTTGATGCTACTTTAAGATAAGTGACCATAATTATGAATGAAAATGGTGGACAATGATTATAAAGTGTGAGGGGGGGGGGCAACATTTTAAATCAAAAAGTCAGCATTAAAAATAGGTTATTCAGGCAGGAAGCAAAACCAAGGGCTGGCATAGTAAGTGCAGAGACAGGGAATTAGGTTTGAGTCCGGAATGTACTGCTGACAGTGTGGAGGAGGTAGATACCACTGGTGTAATGAGTATATGCCGATGGAATTGAAGCCCTCCAAGGCCTCTGAGTTGCTGACCTCGCCCTGCCAAGTGGGAAAACCTGACTCAGCGAAACGTGGAAACTGTTCAGTCCTTTCTCCCGCCTGGCGTTAATTGTCTCACTGCTGTCGAGGAGAGCGCTGCGAGTGCTGGCTTTGTAGCCTCACAGTTTGGCGTCCTCGGTCAAATTGCTGTTGTTCTCACTCTCTTAATCAGTTTGGACATAACAGCTGCAGCTTTTCCAATGTGCGTGAGTGCGCCTGTTGTTTTCAGCACCAACTGACAGACTCCTAGTGATTTGGAGTTGAGATAGATGGAGCTATCAACGACCTCCAGTGCCACAGTGTCAGTGCTGATAAATGGCGGTGAGGCAACATCCTTGACTATGACAATTTGTCTCCCTGATGTTGATGGTCAAACTAAGCTCATTACGGTTTAGCACTACCTGACACAGGGGCAGGAGCAGGTTATTCACTCCGTTAATTCTGTTCCGATATTCAATTAGATTGTGGCTGATCTGTGTCTTAACCCATCGACCCACCTCTTAACTCTTAACGTACATGCCTAACAAATTTCAATTCTGAAATTTTCAATTGTTTTCCAGCCTCAACAACAATTTGCAGACTTCCATTTAATTGTGTGAATTACTTCCTGGCAATCATCTCACCCCTGAAGTTTAAAGCTTACTTATTATTGTTACTTACATTAACACTGCGATGAGGTTACGGTCAAAATCCCCTGAAGGCCTAGCTCCAACTTTAAGGTTATGCTCGCTTGTTCTGGAATCCCCCACCAGGGGAAATGGTAGAGGCGGATTCAATAGGATCTTTTAAGAGACTTCTGGATGAGTACATGGGGCTTAGGATTGAGGGTTATAAGTAAGCCTAGTAGGTAGAGATGTTCGGCGCAACTTGTAGACCGAAGGGCCTGTTTGTGCTGTAGTTTTTCTATGTTCTATGTTTCTCTCAAACCACCCATTTGACTCCTTTTAATCTGGGGCAGCACAGTGACATAATGGTTAGCACTGCTGCCTCACAGTGCCAAGAATCTGGGTTCGATTCCCGGCTTGGGTCATTGTGTGGAGTTTGCATGTTCTCCATGTGTTGGTGCTGGTTTCTTCCATGTGCTCCGGTTTCCTCCCACAGGCTGAAAGATGTGCTGGTTAGGTGCGTCGGCCATGCTAAATTCTCTCTCAGTGAACCCGAACAGGTGCCGGAGTGTACTGACTAGGGGATTTTCACAGTAACTTCATTGCAATGTTAATGTCAGCCTACACGTGACTAATAAACTTTTTAGACGCCGTGGCCGGGATTTTCCGACCTACACGTCCTGCTGCCAAGGACGGAGCGAGGATGGAAAATTTGGTGATCAGCCAAATCTCCGTTCACTGCAGCGGGACGGGAGAATCCCGCTGACGTGGGAGCAGGAAAATTCCAGTCCACAATTAGTTCAGTTCTTAATCTTTTATTGGAGAGGTAATACAAGCCTAACCTGTTTGACCTAAGGGTTCAATCATAATTGAACCCTTAGAACCCTGCTATCATTCTGGTGACTCTACATTGCTTCCCCTCTGCAGCCTGCATGCTGAGGTACAGTGAGAAGAACTGAATAGAGTATGATGAATGGGATTTAACTGTGCTTTATTTCACTGTCACTTAACGTCCAGTCCTTAATTGAGCTCCTTTGAGATTTCATTTGCCTTTAAGATGATTCTTGTGATTTCTGTTCTAGGATGCTTATCTGCAGCTCCTAGTTTTGTAAACCCTCCATGGATTGTGATAACTTTCTCCTCCATTTCTGTGGTGCATATCATGATGGTTCTATGCCTTTAAGAAATGCATTTTTAAAAATTCATTGGTGGGACATGGGGGTCGTTGGCTGGCCAGCATTTATTGCCCATCCTTAGTTGCCCTTGAGAAGATGGTACTGAGCTGCCGTCTTGAATCGCTGCAGTCCATGTGCTGTGGGTTGACAATGCCGTTAGGGAGGGAATTCCAGGATTTTGACCCAGTGACTGCGAAGGAATGGCGATATATTTCCCAGGCAGGATGGTGAGTGGCTTGGAGGGGAACTTGCAGCTGGTGGCATACCAATGTATCTGCTGGCCTTGTCCTTCTAGATGGAAGTGATCATGGGTTTGGAAGGTGCTGTCTCAGGTGAATTGCTGCAGTGCATCTTGTAGACAGTACACACTGCCGCCACTGAGTGTCAGCGGTGGAGGGAGTGGATGTTAATGGATGTGGTGCCAATCAAGTGGATTGCTTTTTCCTGGATGGCATCAAGTTTTTTGAGTGTTGTTGGAGCTACACCCATGAGATTATTCCATCACACTCCTGACTTGTGCCTTGTAGATGGTGGATAGGCTTTGTGGAGTCAGATTTAGTTACTCGCTGCAGTACTCCTAGCCTCTGACCTGATGTTGTAGCCACTGTATTTATGTGGCGAGTCCCATTGAGTTTCTAGTCAATGGTGACCCCAAGGATGTTGACAGTGGGGGATGGTAACACCATTGAATATCATGTTTCTCTGCAGGATGTTTCAAGCAGGCCCTAGCATTTTATTGGTGCCATACTGTCTGTAACTTATATCTTTTATTGCAGCTGTAGCAGTATAATTGATATTATGTTGGCCTTAATCTGGATAATGCGGTGCTCTGGGGTTTAAATGGTCCTTTTGGAATTGCTGAGTGGAGCTTAATTGAGGATGATTGCCAGGTCAGGTGTATGCCTGGGGACAGCTATTCTTTTATAGAGCATTGCAATTTTTTAGAATTGTTTCTCAGTTGCTGCAGTAGCTGGTGAAAGAAGCAGTGACTTACTCTCTCTCTCCCTCTCTCTCTTTCTCTCTCCCTCTCTCCCTAGAGGCTTCTGCAAAGTTCCAGGACTGGGAGGGGAGGGAGGCTCAGGGAATTAATCCAACATTCAAAGGACCAATTCACAGCAGGTGTTGAAACCTGCAAATCAGGCATCATGTGAGCATACTTGCTTTTGTGCTAAATCTGGAGAAGGGCATATGTCTGTGAGATGGTATTTGACTTGGAACAACAGAGATAGCTAGTTAGGCTTATACTGTCATGTTTAAATCTTGTAATTGGTAAACATTATGCTAATTATTTTTCTTATATTTTAATTGTGTTCTTAAATAAACATTGTTTGATAAAAGCTTCCTAGTAGGTCATTTAACTCATACCTGGAGTGAAACACCTTACGCTCATCGATACCAAAATCAAATGTAAAACTCAGGGACTAGGCTAACTTCATAAAACACCTTGGAGTTTCTGGCCTGTGTCTTAACACTATTCCCATGTTTCAGCAATGGCTCAGGAGAATCAGAAAGACAAGGGTTCAAATCAGATCAGAAATAGAGCACGGGTTCTTGATTGACACTTCAGTGCAATATGGAGAGAGTGCTGCACTATTGGAGGTGCTGTCTTTTGGCTGAGTCATTAAGGAAAGAAAGCTTTCTATGTGGTTCCCCGGCCAATATTCCTCCTTTAGTTAGCTTCACTAAAGAAAACCATTCTGGTCATTATCTTTGGGATATTTGGATGTTCTTTCAGGCCCATTTTTCTGACTGTCTATCTGTTTATTTATTTTTTTTGTACTTTCTATTTGGCGTGCTGTTGCGCTGTACAATGAGGCAAAATCTCTTACCTTTGAACCCCAACTCCCATTTCACTAGAGTAATGTACTTGGAATGTGTGATGGCTCAAAGGGCTGGTGACCACCAAGTTTAGTAACTAAACAAACTATTTATCATAATAAATAAACTGTGTACAGAACAGAAGAAACGTACTACTCACTACCTTGACTCCAGTCTCAGAGTGATTAGGGAAGCCCACACTCACTCTCGGGATCCACGTGCCTGACTGGATGGTCGGGTTATGTGACCACCTGGAAACTCCTACTGTAGAATACAAACTTTCTCAGATATCGAACTGTGTCTTGGAAAACATTAACTTACAAATGAAACCACTCACCCAGTGTAGTTGTACGACAATACTTTCATACTGATGAACGGCAAAAGACCTTAGTTTTGTGATTCTACTCAGTGGCCGATCATTTTATTACCTCAAGAAATGGGTAGTTAACTTAAATGAATATCGTTCAACATAATGGATTGAATGGTACTATAGTGCTAACATATCCAAGAATGTGTGCAAATGTCACATTTCTTCATTTTTTAGGAAGCAATCCTAGATATCAGTCTAACATTACAATCAATAATGTGCTATGCCTAGTTACTTGTATTGGCAGATATCCGTTTGTCACAAAGCATTGAATATGGCATATATTCATATTTATGTTCTGAATCTAAATGCCTGTTTTTCTCACTCTCTCTCTCTCACTCTCCCTGCCCTCAGCATTTCTCCACCTCTCCCACCATGTTCCACGGTGCCCCTGTCCAATCTGTGCCAAGGGGCAGTGCTGGGGGAAATTGCCAGGCTACTGCACAGTCATGTCCCCCTCCCCCAAGGAGACCCCCATGACAGGTTCATGTCTGCGTGAGCCTGTTGTAAATGGTGTCGGCATGCTGTCACGCCAGTGTCCTCTGAATATCCAGTGAGAGAGGGAGTCCTGGAGAGAGTGCTCGCTAATGTATTGAAATGAGCTTTTGACAGTCCCAAGGTGTGTTTCACACCACTTCGTCGGCGAGGGAATGGTAAGATTAAAGCTCAGAGACTCGCCAGCACGAACGTGGTCTCCGGACTCTCAGCTCTTCCCGCCATTCCTGCAGGTGGAGTTTACAGGCTCAAAGTTGCCCCCTACATCTCCATGATGTGGGCGGCATGGTAGCACAGTGGTTAGCACTGCTGCTTCACAGCTCCAGGGTCCTGGGTTCGATTCTTAGCTCAGGTCACTGTCTGTGTGGAGTTTGCACATTCTCCTCGTATCTGTGTGGGTTTTCTCCAGGTGCTCCGGTTTCCTCCCACAGTCCAAAGATATGCAGGTTAGATTGATTGGCTATGCTAAGAAATTGCCCCTTAGTATCCAGGGTAGTGGAGGTTAGAGGGATTAGTGGGTATAATATGTAGGGATATGGGGGTAGGGCCTGGGTGGGATTGTGTTTGGTGCAGACTCGATGGGCTGAAGGGCCTCTTCCTGCACTGTAGGATTCTATGATATGGGCTGTGGATGTATAGGTACAAATTGACAGCTTTTGTGCGTCAGCGAAATGAACCTTTTGAAAAGATGTAATGAGTGAAGTTTTCCGACTAATTCCATGTAACACAAACTTGTACCAGCTGATTCTCACCAACGGAATCCTTTTGTAATGTAATTATAATATCTTGCAAAGACGGGTGACCACCAAGTAGATTAATGAATGAATGGCTTATTGGCATGGATGGAAGGTTGGCTGACAGACAGAAGGCAGAGAGTGGGGATAAGGGAGTCCTTTTCAGGATGGCAACCGGTGACCAGTGATGTTCCACAGGCAGCAGTGTTTTTCGTTGTATGCGTTAATGATCCGGAAGATGGAATCAAGGGCATGGTTGTGAAATTTGCAGATGATACAAAGATATCTAAAGGGACAAGTAATGTTGAGGAACTGGGGAGATTGCAGAATGTTGTGGATAGATTAGGAGAATAGGCAAAGAAGTGGCAGATGGAATGCAATGTGGGAAAGTGTAAGGTTATGCACTTTGGAAGCAAGAATAGAAGCATAGACTGTTTTCTAAATCGGGGGGGAGGCTTCAGAAATCTGAAACACAAAGGAAATTGAAAGTTCAGGTTCAGGACTCTCTTAAGGTTAATATGCAGGTTCACTTGGCATTTGGGAAGGCAAATTCAATGTTAACATTCATTTCGAAAGGGCTAGAATACAAGAGCAGGCTGTATAATGTTCTGGTCAGACCCCATTTGGAATATTGCGAACAGTTTTGAACCTCATATCTAAGGAAAGATATGCTTGGAAAGGATCCAGTGGAGGTTCACAAGAATGATCCCAGGAATTAAGAGTTTGTCATATGAGGAGTGGTTGAGGAGTCTGGGTCTATACTCGATGGAGTTTAGAAGGATGAGGGGGGATCTAATTGAAACTTAGAGGCTTAGAAACTTACTCGATGGAGTTTAGAAGGATGAGGGGGGATCTAATTGAAACTTAGAGGCTTAGATAGAGTGGACATGGAGAGGATATTTCCATTAGTGGGAGAGACAAGAACTCGAGGGCACAACCACAAAGTGAAGAGATGCTCCTTTAAAACTGAAATGGGGAGGAATTTCTTCAGCCAGAGGGTGGTGAATCTGTAGAACTCATTGACAGAGAAGGCTGTGGAGGCCAGGTCATTGAGTATCTTTAAGACAGAGACAGATAGGTTCTTGATCAATAAGGGGGTCAAGGATTACAGGGAGATGCAGGAGGATGAGGATGAGAATCATATCAGACATGATTGAATAATGGTGCAGACTTGATGGGCTGAATGGCCTAATTCTGCTCTTCTATCTTATGGTCTTATTAAGATAGGTAACTATGTACAGTGTATGATATAAAGCTACCATACTCAACAACCCCCAGACTCCTAACTGGCAAGGAAAACCCACGCTTATCTCCAGGACTTGTACGCTCCAGCCTGATTGGCCAGACAGGTCACATGATAGTCCAAGAAATTATCCCTTGAAAGGGCACTCTACCGCAGTTACCTCCCTTCCTACAAGCGTCCTCAAGAAATGGTCTCCATTCATCCAGTGAACACATGCCATAACTCTCAATCTCACTCATAGGTCTCTTCTTTCCTTCCTTGCAGGGGAAGTGAGCAACAAATGGGGAGAGGCAGTGAACCGCATGTGGCCCTCCACAAATATCGCAATGAATAGTGACAAAGGAGAAGGTGCTGGAGTTCAGCATAGCCTGGCAATCAGAGATAGGGGCCTGCCAAGCCACCTTTGAGAATTAAATACCACACACAGATCATAGATCCAGTCAGGTTGACTGGATGCCAACTGTGCCAGAAACATGATCATGCACAATGCTTCCAGCATTGTCACTTTGACACTACTCATTCATGCTTCTTCTCTCTGACCGGTCCTTCACGCATCAATCAGGAGGTGGTTGAGATTATGCACAATGGATCCAAAGGTAACTATAAATAGGAAATTGGATATTTACGCTGCCTCAGAAAAGCAGCCAATATTGTCAAGGACCCCACGCACCACGGACATTCTCTCTTCCACCTTCTTCCATTGGGCAAAAGATACAAAAGTCTGAGGTCACGTACCAATTGACTGAGAAAAACAGCTTCTTCCCTGCTGCCATCAGATGTTTGAATGGATCTATCTCGCATTAAGTTGATCTTTCTCTGCCCCCTAGCTATGACTGTAATACTACATTCTGCACTCTCTCCTTTCCTTCTCTATGAACGATATGCTTTGTCTGTATAGTGTGCAAGAAACAATACTTTTCACTGTATACCAATACATGTGACAATAATAAATCAAATAATGCGGGGATATGGGAAAAAAGGAGTGGAGTGGGGCTAATTTGACATTTGTTTCAAGAAGCCAGCGTAAACTGAGCTGAATGATTTGATTTGATTTATTATTGTCACATGTATTAGTATACAGTGAAAAGTGTTGTTTCTTGAGCACTATACAGGCAAAGCAAACTATTCATAGAGAAGGAAAGGAGACAGTGCAGAATGGAATGTTACATTCTAGGATGTAGAGAAAAATCAGCTCAATGAGTATTGTTGGAGAGTTTAGAAGAAAATGAAGTTTTAGAAGTACAGAACGAGAGTAAAAGATAGAATTAGAAGGTATTCTGGCCCCAGCTTGCAAGAAGTTGCCTTGCTTTGGTGCCATCTTGAGAAAGAAAAATTGACTCCTTTTGATTGGATTGGATTGGATTTATTATTGTAACATGTTTGAGTACACAGTGAAAAGTATTGTTTCTTGCGTGCTATACAGACAAAGCATACCATTCATAGAGATGGAAAGGAGAGAGTGCAGAAAGTAGTGTTACAGTCATAACTAGGGTGTAGAGAAAGATCAACTTAATGCAAGGTAGGTCCATTCAAAAGTCTGAAGGGAAGAAGCTGTTCTTGAGTGAGTTGGTTTGTGACCTCAGACTTTTGTATCCTTTTCCCAACTGGAAGAAGTGCTATAAAAGTCTTAATGACCTTCAAAGCTGAGATTTAAACCTTCAACCTATTTTAACAAACTCTACTGAGCACTAGGTCTATTTACATATGATAGGATCCAGACTTTAATTTGCTGAAATGGTTATTGTGTGATTGCCCTGGATTCTCTGGTGAGAGCAGCCCACATTTTACCAAGCATTTGTTTCTGATTTATTCACAGCAGAATATAGTAATTACTCAGCATCAAAAACTAAAATAGATCTTCAAAGTCTAATAAAGCACAAGTGACGGACCGTACAGGTCTGGAGATGCCAAGAATATCCTACTGTTATAGATTCGCTGCTTCATTAATCAGCCGACAGCAAGCATATAACAATATAGCAAGATGAATAGGCCTGTCGTTTCCTGCATTTTAAGAGATCC
This sequence comes from Carcharhinus amblyrhynchos, assembly GCF_965287045.1. NCBI lineage: Eukaryota > Metazoa > Chordata > Chondrichthyes > Carcharhiniformes > Carcharhinidae > Carcharhinus > Carcharhinus amblyrhynchos. The sequence continues at coordinate 10,967,434 of NC_137328.1, forward strand.
TATCCTAGTGCCTCAGCTCAGAATGACAAAAGTCATCACATAACTTGACATAGCAGAACCCGTGTGCCCTGATCGAGGATTGGATTTACACAGAAGTTGCAGCTTAGAATCCCCATCTGCAATTTTCCCATGACTGCGGCCTCCTCAGGGAGTGCTCGCAGATGGACTGGACCAAGCCTGTCAAACTAGGCCGATGCATAGATGGGGGATTCCTGTGGGATCAAGGTTCTACGGTGTCAACGGGATCCAAGATTCATAGAACCCTACAGTGCAGGAAGAGGCCATTCTGCCCATCGAGTCTGCACTGACCAATCCCACCCAGGCCCGACCCCCATATCCCCACATATTTGACCCTCTAGTGTATGCATCTCAGGTCACTAAGGGGCAATTTTAGCATGGCCAATCAACCTAATCCACACATCTTTGGACTGTGGGAGGAAATCAGAGCAAACCCACGCAGACACGAGGAGAATGTGCAGATTCCACACAGACAGTGACCCGAGCTGGGAATCGAATCCGGGTCCCTGTAAAGCAGCAGTGCTAACCACTGTGCTACCATGCCATCCATTGTGATCTAGAATGCACAGCCTGAAAGAATGGTGGAAGCATCTTCAACAGTCAAGTGACCCCTGGCTCTCAGAAAGAAGTACTTGATTAGTCCCACTCTTTTCCCCATTGCCCTCCGTCTTTTCTGACCCCTTCAAGAATTGATCTGAGTCCCTTTTGAAATTGACTGTTGAAGCTGCTTCCATCGTTCTCTTAGGCCGTGCATTCCAGATCTCAATGGATGGAAGATTGGCCCCTCACCCATTGATGGGTTTAGTGGCTGGAGGTGTCATTCAATCAGATAGGACAATGCTGAGAGGGGAGCCTGCTGCCTTCATTCATCCCAATTAACTCTATTGCCAGTCAGTAGCCTTCCCACCACCACTTGAAGGGCCTCATCCCATTGTTGGTGCTGGTGTGACAGTGCCCCTGCCCATGCAGCACTCCTGTGGTATGGCACTGCTGCCCAAGCCCAGCTAGGTGCTGAAGTCTCAGGAGTGACACTTGAACATACAAGCTTCAGATTCAAAGACAAGGTTGCTGGCATTAAGCCTTAAATCTTTCAGGCCAATGACCTTTCTGCAAGATCACTGACCTGAAATGTTAACTCTGTTTCTGGATAAGCTTTTCCACCATTTTCCGCTCATATTTCAGATCTGCAACCTTTACAGTACTTTGTTTTTTTTTTCATATTAAGAGGACACTGAAGGACTAACTCTTGAGTTTGAGTTACCAGCTGGGAGCTTGATTTACTGAACACAAATGATGAAAAATGAATGTGCGCTGGCAACAGCCTACAGTGGTGAATTGTGTACAGTGTGCCTACGACTCCCTAATCAGCTGTACCTCTGCTGTCAACGGCGATATGGTGGCACAGTGGTTAACACTGCTGCCTCACAGCGCCAGTGACCCGGGTTCGATTCCCAGCTTGGGTCACTGTCTGTGCAGAGTCTGCACATTCTCCCCATGTCTGCGTGGGTTTCCTCCGGGTGCTCCAGTTTCCTCCCACAGTCCAAAGATGTGCGGGTTAGGGGCATTGGCCATGCTACATTGCCTGTTAGTGTACCTGAACAGGTGCCGGAGTCTGGCGACTAGGGGATTTTCGCAGTAACTTCATTGCAGTGTTAACGTAAGCCTACTTGTGACACTCACAAATAAATTTGAAATTAGTACTCGAGGTTATTTCACTTAGAGTATATTGTGTGGTTCTTGTTTTAGCTGCTTCGACCACACCCCCTCTCCCATATGCAGGGTAATGTGCATGGCATAATCATAGATAAAGTATCAAAACAATCTCATATAGAAGATGGTGGTGATTAGCAGGATTACTGCAACTGACGCATATAATACATCAGATCTCCTTGCAGTAACATCATCCTGCAGTCTTAACAAGCAACAACCTTCGCTGATTTTACTCATTGGCACCACAGCCTCTGTTTTCCATACCTTGGGCTTCATGTTTTGTGTGACGTTAGAATCAATGGCTCCCCAGGTAGAACAGTGACCGATAGAGTCCCTTCATTGGTGAAGGAGGCCATTCAGCCCATTGAAAAGCACCGAATCTCCCACAGAACATCTGGTCAGCCCCATGCTCTGCCTTGTCACCATAACCGCAACACATTTACCCCACTAATCCCTCTAACCTACACGTGTTGGGATAAAAAGGGGCAATTTAGCATGGCCAATCCCCCTAACCTGCACATCTTTGGACATTAAGGGACAATTTAGCATGGCCAATCCCCCTAAGCGGCACATCTTTTGACATTAAGGGGCAATTTAGCATGGCCAATCCCCCGAACCTGCACAGCTTTAGACACTAAGGGGCAATTTAGCATAGTCAGTCCTCCTAATCTACACATCTTTGGATACAAAGGGTGATTTAACATGGCCAATCCCCCTAACCCGCACATCTTTGGACATTAAGGGGCAATTTAACATGGCCAATCCATCTAACCTGCGTTTGTTTAGATTGCGGGAGGAAACCAGAGCAACCAGAGAAAACTCACGCAGACACAGGGACAACGTGTAGGCTCCACACAGACAATGCCCGAGGCTGGAAATGAACCTGAGCCCCTGACGCTGTGAGGCCACAGTGCTAACCACTGTGACAGATGTTAGATTAAATTGGTGATTTTTGAGCCATCAGCTAGGCCAAAAATTGGCACAATTAATCATTGTGCTACCAAACGTGAGCAATTGCTGTTTCAAAATAAATATCTGAATCAGGCAATGCAGGAGATTGTAATGTCAAGAATAAACAGATTCAGAAGCTTGCCTGCTAACTATCAAACGGGTATTTTACCCCGTTAAGGGGTCACTGGAATACAATTTTCCATGGCCCTGTCTGCTTTTACAGTTGGCAGACAGGCCAATTGGTCTGGCAGTCTTTAGGTTTCAATTCAACCTTGACCAAGGGTGAGTTGTAAGGTCAGAGCCAAAATAAGATAGAAAAAATTGTCTGTGGACTGAACTTTGCATTTGCATGTGCTTCCTATACACTTTTTGCATAGTGTTTCTGTCGCTATTTTTTTCCTCATAGAAACCCTACAGTGCAGGAGGAGACCATTCGGCCCATTGAGTCTGCACCAACAACAATCCCACCCAGGTCCTTTCCCCGTAACCCCAGATATTTACCCTACTAATCCCTCTAACAGATACATACCGGGACACTAAGGAGCAATTTACCATGGCCTAACCTGCACATCTTTGGACTGTGGGAGGAAACCGGAGCACCCAGAGGAAACCCACGCACACACGTGGAGAACAAGCAAACTCCACACAGACAGTGACCCAAGCCGAGAATTGAACCCAGGACCCTGGAGCTGTGAGGCAGCAGTGCTAACCACAGCGCCACTGGTGGCACAGGGGTTAGTAGGTTTTCACAGGATTGCTGCTCCCTCAGATGGCTCCGTTAGCAGCTGTCCCCCAAGGAAGCACGATAGAAGCGATGATCCGTACTCCATGTTCTCAGCGTCCACCATCTTCCCGCCCTCTCAGGCAGTGCTCACTCTTACACAGAGCACATCGGCTTTTAATTCCGGATGTGTGTGCATACCCATTGGGCGAGGAATTGAGGCCGATGACAAGTGAGTCCTTCCCTCCACTGTGTGCAGAATGGCATCAAAAGATTGTTCTGTCTCCCAATCGAAATGTCCATTTTGATTTTAACTCTTGAACAAAAATGAAGCTGAGGACCCTTTGAAGTGGAATGGTGATGGACCATAATCTACAACAATTGAAGAGACCAAGCAAACGTACTCAATGGCATTCTGCATGCTTAAGCTCATAAGTACATAAAAGATGTCCATAAAGTTAGGCAGTGTTATTTATGGACATACAAATTAGGAGCAGAAGTAGGCTACTTAGCCTCCAAGCCTGCTCCACCATTCTATTAGATCTGATTGTAACCTCCTGCCTACCCTCAATGACCTTTCACCCCCTACTTTATCAAGAAACTATCCAGCTCTGCGTTAGAAAAAAAAATTAAAGACTCTTTTTCCGCTATCTTTTGGGGAAGGGTGTTCCAAACACTCACTAGCCACTGAGAGAAAAAATTTCTCCTCATCTCTGACTGAAGTGGTGATCCTTTCTCTTTAAACAGTGACCCCAGTTCTCGATTCTCCCATAGGTGTTAACATCTTGTAATCTTCTCACGTAGGATCTGGGTAGCACGGTGGCCCAGTAGTTAGCACTGCTGCCTCACAGCTCCAGGGACCCAGGTTCGATTCCTGGCTTGGATCACTGTCTGTGTGGAGTTCACACATTCTCCCCATGTCTATATGAGTTTCTTCCGGGTGCTCCAATTTCCTCCCACGGTCCGAAAGATGTGCGGGTTAGGTGCATTGGCAACGCTAAATTGCCCCCTAGTGTCCCAGGGTGTGTAGTTAAGAAGGATTAGCAGGGTGAATATGTGGGGTTATGGGGTTAGGGCCTGGATAGGATTGCAGTTGGTGCAGACTCAATGGGCCAAATGGCCTCCTTCTGCACTGTAGGGTTTCTGTGATTTCTATGACTTCCAAGCAGTGCATCTCCAGGTCCCTAATGGAAGATTCAAGCTTTGCCTGTCCTTGGATTCTCCCACTTCTGGCTCCAATGCCTCTGTTTTGGTTATTATCTATGATTGTTAGAGGTTTATTGGCTCTCCAATGATTTAAAAATACTTTCCATTACTATTGCATTCCCCCTGAGAAATGTACATAATAAAAACTGGCTAAGTGGCTATGAAGGATACATGGTGGGTGGGAGGGCATAGAGTGGCTTGGGGTAGTATCAGGGAATGGGGTGCATGGGGTGCTGCCATTGGTGGAGAGTGATGGGATGAATGGTGAGGCTTAGGGGTGTCTCTGAACAATGTTGGGAACTGGGCTTTGAACCAGCTCAGGTCCACACCACACTCCCCATGCAATCTATCACAGCTCGCAGAATGCACTGCAAATCTGACCCCGGTGTGAAAAGAAGCAAGTCCATCGTCGAGTCACATGTGGGTCGGGTGTGCATTTTATGAGCCGTGAACATGCACAGGCTGCGTTTTTCCAAACCCATGGTGGCACAGTGGTTAGCACTGCTGCGTTTCCTCTGGGTGCTCCGGTTTCCTCCCACAGTCTGAAAGACCTGATGGTTAAGTGCATTGGCCATGCTAAATTCTCCCTTAGTGTCAGGGAGATTAGCAGGATAAATATGCGGGGTTACGGGAATAGGGCCTGAGCGGGGTTGTGGTTGGTGCAGATTCAATGAGGCGAATGGCCTTCTTCTGCACTGTATGTATGTACCTGAACAGGCACTGGGGTGTGGTGACTAGGAGATTTTCACAGTAACTTCATTGCAGTGACAATGTAAGCCTACTTGTGACACTAATAAATAAACTCCCAAGCCTGGAATTGAACCTGGATCCTTGGTGCTGCAAAGCAGCAGTGCTAACCACTGTGCCACCATTCCACATGGCCCATCAATCCAATTGAACTGTGATATTTCAATCAAAAAGCATTTAAGCCTTCACCTTGGACCTTCTGGGCTGCCACACCCCAATTATTATAATGGTGGAAATTTTTGTCTAATAATTGTAGTGTTTGCCAAAACCTCATTGTAATAAGGACTTTCTAGAACCAACTCTTGATGAAGAGTGAAAAAATTGTTCAGTCTGAATAGGTTTTCATTTTTATGGTCCTTGAAAGTGTTGTGTTGAAATATTCCTTCCAATTTTGGAGTTAGACATAGTACATTGCTTCATTGGTCTGGTCAGATCTAATTAGTCTCCTTTTACACTGTTAATGTTTTTCAGTCACATTTTGCACATAGTAGCGATAACTTTCTCCATCAAAGGTAATTCAATTCTCATGCCATTGCAATGAGAGGAATTAATTTCAATTTTTGTGTTTATATGTGAACAGTATACTTATTTATAGAAGCAAAGCTCACCCAAATGTTTTCCAAAATAATGAGTTATTCTGGTAATTCTCAAGATATAAAATCAGTGAGACAAAGACATAATGATTCAGTAAATATTGCATGGACATGGTTGATCCTAGCTAGTTTTAAGTAGTTATATTTGGTGTGATTTATTATTGTAACATGTGTTAGTATACAGCGAAAAGTATTGTTCCTTGCACGCTATACAGACAAAACTTAGCATGCATAGACAAGGAAAGGAGAAAGTGCAGAATGTAGTGTTACCTGGTGTGGACATGCCATCATTGGGCCAGGGAAGGCACAGTGAGAAGTCTCACAACATCAGATTAAAGTCCAATAGGTTTATTTGGAGTCACAAGTTTCAGAGCGCTGATCTTTCATCAGATGAGTGACAAAGGATGCAGCGTTCTGAAAGCTCAAGATTCCAAATAAACCTGTTAGACTTTAACTTGGTGTTGTGAGACTTCATTGTGTTACAATGATACCTAGCGTGCAGAGAAAGATCAACTTAATGCGAGGTAGGTCCATTCAAAAGTCTGATAGCACCAGGAAAGAAGTTGTTTTTGAGTTGGTTGGTACATGGCCTCAGATTTTTGTATCATTTTCCCAATGGAAGAAAGTGGGAGAGAGAATGTCTGGGATGTGTGAGGTCCTTAATAATGCTTGTTGCCTTTCTGAGGCAGTGGGAAGTGTAGACAGAGTCAATGGATGGGAGGCTAATTTGAGGGATGGGGTAGGCTTCATTCACAAACCTTTGAAGTTTCTTGCGGTCTTGGGCAGAGCAGGAGCCATACCAAGCTGTGATACAGACAGGAAGAATGCTTTCTATGGTGCATTGTAGATGCACCATAAGTTGTAGTGGGCATGCCAAGTTTCCTTAGCATCCTGAGAAAGTAGAGGTTTTGGTGGGCTTTTTTAACAATAGTGTCTGCATGGTGGGACCAGTTCAGGTTGTTGGTGATCTGGACACCTAAAAGCTTGAAGCTTTCGACCATTCCTACTTTGTCCCCATTGATGTAGATAGGGGCATGCCTTCAACTATGCTTCCTGAAGTCGAAGACTATTACCTTCATTTTGTTGACATTATAGAGTCACTAAGTGGGATTTTACACCTCGCTTCTCCCAAAACCGTAAGATCTGTCCAAGATCAACGGACCTTCCCATTATCTGCCCCTCACGCCCCTCAATGTACCATGCATTGTACCATACATTGGGGAGACCATGCAGACGCTACGACAACGGATGAATGAACATCGCTTGACAATCACCAGGCAAGACTGTTCCCTTCCTGTTGGCGAACACTTCAGTGGTCACGGGCATTCAGCCTCTGACTGTCGGGTAAGCATTCTCCAAGGCGGCCTTCACGACACACGACAGCGCAGAGTCCCTGAGCAGAGACTGATAGCCAAGTTTCGCACACATGAGGACAGTCTCAACAGGGATCTTGGGTTCATGTCGCACTATCTGTAACCCCCGTGACTTGCCTGGGTTTGCAAAACCTCACTTACTGTACTGTCTGGAGACAATACACATCTCTTTAACCTGTGATCAGTGCTCCTTCCACTCACATTGTCAGCCACTTTAGGACTTGAACAGCAGGTTAGGTGTAAAGATTCGCATTCTGATCAGTAATCTGTAAACTGTCTGTGCTTTATATGCTCTGTCTGAGGCCAGAACTCTCCATTCACCTGACAAAGAGTTTAACCTCGAAAGTTTGTGAGTTTACTATCAAATAAATTGGTTGGACTTAAACCTGATGTTGTCAGACTTCTTACTGTATTTCCAAAGATGTACAGGTTAGGTTGATTGGCCATGCTGAATTGCCACTTAGTGTCCCAGGATGCATAGGTTAGAACAATTAGTGGGGTAAATATGTGGTACGACAGAGACAGGGCCTGGGTGGGATTATTGTCTGTGCAGACTCGATGGGCCAAATGGCCTCCTTCTGCACTGTAAGGTTTTTATGATTCAATTATTTCACAGGATACCTGACTGAGGCACTGAAAGTATGAAGGTTGCAATGTCACCACTACCTGGTACAGGTATTCTGAAGTCACGTAGCTAGCGGCTAAGACTCAATGGATGAATGATAAGCAGCACTGTGGTCAGTATCCGATTTGTTTGCCACGCATCTATTGGATGCACCTACACTGTTGACCGTAGACCAGGTCCCTCACAGTTGCACAGTGATAATAAGGGTGGAGGGGACTGCAGACTGGGGGCTGGGGAAACCAGTAGAGTTGTCAGCGGTCACAGTGCACTGCGTGCTATGTTGGAGCCATAGCCACAATGTGCATGACACCAGAGCCATTTTCTCCACCAAAGCTTACCAGATGATACGGTGAAAATGGTTGCTACATTTAAGCACACAAAGGAGAATGAGAGGATTGCAATCTGAATGTCTCACAATACTTTTCACCAGCAGAAGGCTAACAATGTTCCCTTGCCATAAACCTCTATGGGTCTATGATTCTGTAAGTCAGTGAGGAGGGTGAAGGGCAGTAAGAAGTCTAAAAACATCAGGTTAAAGTCCAACAGGTTTATTTGGCAACACTAGCTTTTGGAGTCTCAGGCTCCTTCATTAGGTGTCAAGGACCCAGGTTCAATTCCAGTCTTGGGTGACTGTGAGGCATTTGCACGTTCTCTCTGTGTCTGCGTGGGTTTCCTCCAGGTGCACCGGTTTCCTCCCACACTCCAAAGATGTGTGGGTTAGGTTGATTGGCCATGCTAAATTGATTCTTAGTATCAGGGGGACTAGCAGGGTAAACACATGGGGTTATGGGGATAGGGCCTGGGTGGGATTGTTGTCAGAGCAGACTTGATTGATCACACAACCTTATTATCAGGGGGATTTGTGAGTAAATATGTTGGGTTATGGGGTAGTGCTTGGGTAGGATTGTTGTCAGTACAGGCTTGAAGGGCTGAATGGCATCATAGGGATTCTATGATATGATCAGTCTCCATGATTAGACATTGGGCAGTAAGTACATCTCAAGCATGAGTGCTGGGTGCAAGGCACTCATCCGCAAAGCACTGTTACACATTGGTTTAGGTGTAAGCATCACTGCTCGACAGGCCATGTACGCTCCAGGGAATATTGTTCATCTGCTGTCCCCATCAGTTTGGCAGCACTTGCATTTAAAGTGGCAGGGGATGTGTTTTGTCTGGGAAGTAGAGGTGTATGGAAACCTACAATATTGCACATGACTATGTCACATCTGGCAGCTTTCTGTCATTTAAATGCAGCTCCACACATTTCAGGTCCAGACCCTGAATCACAGGAAATGTGAGTATTTCAGACTCTGAGCTGCCTTTATACTGTAATCTGCTGGGTTTGCTGTTCCTGGAGTTAGCCTCTGAATTTCACTTTGCACAAGTGGTGACCTTGGGCACACCGTTGCCCCTTACAGAATAAGTGCTGCCTCAAATACCATGTAGAACTTGATGCTTTCAGAAGTTGTGTAGCTCGACAGCTGTTCTGAACTGCGCTCTTGGTGCATCATGCTGACATTTATGAGGAGGCGGTGGCATTGTCGGATTGTCATTGGGCTAGTAATCCAGAGAGCCAGGTTACTGCTCTGGAGACCCGGCTTCGAACCCCGCCACAGCAGTTGGCGAAATGTGAATTCGATAAAAATGACGACCATGAAACGATTGTCGTAAAAACCCTTCTGGTTCACTAACACCCTTCAAGAAAGGAACTTAGCCATGCGAACCTGGTCTGGCTTCCAGACTCTCAGCAATGTGGTTGAAGGGAAGTTAGGGATGAGCAATAAGTGCTGGTCTAGTGATGCCCCATGAACCAATAAAAATAAATCAATTCACCACACTCCTCTTGAGAGAAACTTTGGCACAGACATAGTTTGAATATATTCTTTTGGAGTCTTAACATCTGAGTTAAACAGCATTGCACCAGCATCTTGGATAATGGAAATAACTCTGTGTCAATAAAATCATAGGTTTACTGATAAAAACACCCTAAGCATCAGGTTATTCTTCGCACCATTAGAATATGCTCTCCCTTTAAAGTGTTTTGGTTTTCTCACTTGTGATTTTGCTAACGTTGTTAAGTGTAGCTTCTAGGTTGACAAACCTAAACCAACTTCCCAATGCGTGCATAGGTCACAGAATCCCTACAGTGCAGAAGGAGGCTATTCAGACCATCGAGTCTGGACTGATATCTTAACCAGGCCCAACCCACATCTTATTCCTGTAACCCCATGCTTTTTTACCTGCTAATCCCCTGATCTACACACTAAAGGGCAATTTAGCATGGCCAATCCACCTAAGATGTGCTTTACTGGACTGTGGGAGGAAACTGGAGCACCCAGAGGAAACCAATGCAGGCATGGGGAGAACATGCAAACTCCACACAGCCACTCACCCAAGGCCAGAATCAAACCCAGGTCCCTGGCTCTGTAAGGCAGCAGTGCTAACCACTGTGCCACCGTGCCACCCCAAATGAATGTCAATTCATATTGGAGAAATACATCCTTGATTTGTGGATATCTGCAATCGGAAATGTGAAGATCACTTACTGCTGTGATAAATTAGACTTTCACAAGGCAAAATGACTGTTACCAGAGATGGTTGGCTTATAAATTAGAAATATCTGTTCTATGAATTACAGATTGAAGCTTGTAATATTTTCACAGCTTGAAATCCATAGGTTTGTGTGTCTGAAACCCTTCAGGCCACTATAATGATACAAGGCACTGTGTAGCAAAACATTTATGACGGGGTTCAACCAGGCACTCGACCGTGCATTAGTGTAGAATCTCATTTGCCCTGAAGTTAAACCAAAGGAATTTTTTAGGATTAAATTTCTTGCTGATTGAATGGCTCCATCCGGAGTAACAAAAGGGAACAGATGGAGTGAGCCAAATGGAACTGAATGTTGCACCTTATCCAAACACAAACACAGACTTTTGATTATATTTTGGAAGCAATGATAGGCTGGGTATTTCTGGCTGCCCTACTTTGCTGCCCCAGAATCTGTGTTTAGGCATGCATGCAAGGTCTCCGTACCACTCCCAGTGGTGGAGAGGGAGCAGGTTGAAAGGAACGGCACAGTGGCACAGTGGTTAGCACTGCCGTCTTGCAGAACCAGGGGCCCAGGTTCAATCCCAGCCTCGGGTGACCGCCAGTGTGCAGTCTATACGTTCTTGTGTTTGCGTGGGTTTCCTTTGGCTGCTCCGGTTTCCTCCCACAGTTTGAAGGATGCGCTGGTTAGGTGGATTAGCCATGTTAAACTGCCCTTGTCCAAAGATGTGGAGGTGCACAGGCTTAAGAACTACACTGCAAATAAATCACATCAGGCAGGATGAAAGTTCAAGTGTACTACATTTACAAAGCTGTAAATTTTCCCCGTGTCTGCGTAGATTTCCTCTGGGTGCTCCAGTTTCCTCCCACAGTCCAAAGATGTGCAGGTTAGACTGATTGGCCATGCTAAATTGCCCCTTAGTGTCCAAGTTAGAGGGATTAGTGGGGTAAATATGTGGTGTGATGGCAATAGGGCCAGGGTAGGCCCTAATCTGCCTCTCCAGCATCTCTTAGAAGGCCAATTCCAGAGATCCATTATTGGGATGAACCTCACATGGATCTCTTCCCCAGCACTCCAAGTGCTGGTGAGCTTGGCTACCTTGTCCCCTCCTGCTGCAGATACTTGTCCATGCTGTGACCATGAATCCCTTTCTATTACATAACTCATACCCTCTGAAGTGTGTGTCTCTGGGCTCTTGGAGGGTGCATTTGTCTGAGGTGATGCATCTATTGGGTGCACTTATTTCATGAGTTGCCAACTCCTCAAGGTCAGTCTGTTCTTTTAAGTGTGGGAAGCCTCCTCTTAACTTCTCCTTCGCTCTTTGAGTATGGATAAACTTCTCACAAAGAGAGGAGATGGGCTTGACAGTAATTAGGTTTCAGGATTCTTTCCCAAGCCTCCACTCTTACAAATAACCCGTTGGGTTGTGCATCACCTGACTGATACACTGCAGGTTGTCTACAAGGTTCCTGGGTCTCCATGGAGGTGAGGCCGTACAGATATAAGCATCATAAAATCTCTACAGTGCAGAAGGAGGCCATTTGGCCCATTGAGTCTGCACTGACCACAATCCCACCTGGGCTCCATCCCTGACAATTAAGCATGGCCAATCAACCTAAACTGCATATCTTTGGACTGTGGGAGCCATCGCAAGAAAGCCACGCAGACATGGGGAGCACATGCAACCTCATCCAAGATCAGAATTGAACCCAGGTCCCTGGTGCTGTGGGGTAGCAGTGCTAACCACTGTGTTAAGGATAAGGCTCATAGTGGCTTGTCTTAAGCGAGACTTTCATAAGAACATAAGAACATAAGAAATAGGAGCAGGAGTAGGCCATCTAGCCCTTCGAGCCTGCCCCGCCATTCAATAAGATCATGGCTGATCTGTCGTGGCTCAGTTCCACTTTCCCGCCCTCTCCCCATAACCCTTAATCCCCTCTCTTATCAAAAACCCATCAACCCGCTTCTTAAAAATATTTAGCGAGGCAGCCTCCACCACTTCAACGGGCAGAGAATTCCAGAGATTCTCCACCCTTTGAGTGAAGAAGTTCCTCCTCAACTCCGTTCTAAACCGCCTCCCTTTTATCTTGAGGCTGTGCCCCCTAGTCCTACTGTCTTTTTTGAGCGGGAAGAGTCTCTCCACCTCTATCCTATCCATCCCATTCATCATCTTATACGTCTCAATGAGATCTCCCCTCATTCTTCTAAACTCTAACGAGTACAAGCCTAGTTTATTCAGCCTCTCCTCATAGCTCAATCCCCTCAACTCCGGTATCAGCCTAGTAAACCTCCTCTGCACTCCCTCCAGGGCCAAAATATCCTTGCGCAGGTGCGGCGCCCAAAACTGCACACAGTACTCCAGCTGCGGCCTCACCAATGCCCTATACAGCTGCACTTTCCACGCTTGAGTTTCTTCTTACTCACCACCCCCCTCTCTCAGTCACCTTGAGCTTTCCATATAGAAGGGTAAAGAACCCATGGTGGCCCCTCCACCTGCAGAGTAGATGGAATGCACTGGGGCTATGAGGCATGTTCTCGTTCCACTGAGGTCCATGTCCCCTATACCATTCATTGAGTGAGGGCAATTGAGGTTTCACTTAACTTGGCGACTTGGATCATTCATTCCTCATGCATTTGCCCTAGCTAGTCCCCCTAACACTAAGGGGGAATTTAGCCAATCCACCTAATCTGCACATCTTTGGACTGTGGGAGGAAACTGGAGGAAACCCATGCAGATGCGGGGAGAATGTGTGAAGTCCACACAGACAGTGATCCAAGCCAGGAATCGAATCCAAGCCCCCGGCACTGTGAGGCAGGGTCATAGTTTGAAGATAAGGGGTAAACCTTTTAGGACTGAGTTGAGGAAAAATTCCTTCATCCAGAGAGTGGTGAATGTATGGAATTCACTACCACAGAATGAACATAAGAACATAAGAAATAGGAGCAGGAGTAGGCCATCTAGCCCTTCGAGCCTGCCCCGCCATTCAATAAGATCATGGTTGATCTGTTGTGGCTCAGTTCCACTTTCCCGCCCTCTCCCCATAACCCTTAATCCCCTCTCTTATCAAGAACCCATCAACCCGCTTCTTAAAAATATTTAGCGAGGCAGCCTCCACCACTTCAACGGGCAGAGAATTCCAGAGATTCACCACCCTTTGAGTGAAGAAGTTCCTCCTCAACTCCGTTCTAAACCGCCTCCCCTTTATCTTGAGGCTGTGCCCCCTAGTCCTACTGTCTTTTTTGAGCGGGAAGAGTCTCTCCACCTCTATCCTATCCATCCCATTCATCATCTTATACGTCTCAATGAGATCTCCCCTCATTCTTCTAAACTCTAACGAGTACAAGCCTAGTTTATTCAGCCTCTCCTCATAGCTCAATCCCCTCAACTCCGGTATCAGCCTAGTAAACCTCCTCTGCACTCCCTCCAGGGCCAAAATATCCTTGCGCAGGTGCGGCGCCCAAAACTGCACACAGTACTCCAGCTGTGGCCTCACCAATGCCCTATACAGCTGCAGCAAGACCTCCCTACTTTTATATTCAATGTAAACCATTGTGAGATTTCAAGAGGAAATTAGATATAGCTCTTGGGGCTAAAGGGATCAAGGGATATGGGGGAAAGGCAGAATCAGGGTATTGAATTTGATGATCAAAATGAATGGTGGAACAGACTTGAAGGGCTGAATGGCCTACTCCTACTTTAAGTTTCTACGTTTCTATAAAGGAACTGACACTGCAGACTCCAGAACAGCAGGCAATGGATTGGATAATCCATATCATCTCCTCAAGGGGATGTCTGCTGCCAATCTGCTTCCAGGGGTCACATTATTAGTCACAGGCAAGACCATCTAGTCTATCAGCTTCCTTGCCATCACCTCCTTCTAGGCGCTGCCAATAATTGGCAGAGTGTGCGAGACAGCCAATGAGGGACCATTGCCTTGTGACTCCTTCACTTTGCAAGCTTTGAAACCAATCATATGGGTGCTATATTGCAGGCTCAATTTCCATTCCATGTATTTACTTGTTAGGCAGAAAAGCTGAAATTTCTATCCAAAATATTCATCGTCTTTGTAAAAAGAAGCATTTTTTTTATTGCTAAAATTACTCAAGGGATGGTGCTGGGAAATTCCTGGTATCTTCACCCTCCGGAGCGAGCTTCACAGTTCTGGGTTGGCCTTAGAGTATTGGGTCGTGCCCTCACCAACGCACATAAGGGGAAGCCCCACCAATGGGGCTCCTGAGAGGGCATGCCTGGTGGCTATATTTACCCAAACACCCCTAAACATATCTGTGCAGAGTTTTTCATAGTCACTTAATTGCAATGTTAATGGAAGCCTACTTGTGACACTAGTAAATAAACTAAACCAAAAATTGGGGGATGCACCTCAGATCCAGAATTCTGACTGTCATATTTCGTACTATGATATGTTAAGCGTTTAGATGAGCACTTGGAACAGCATAGCGTACAAGGCTATGGACCATGTGCTGGAAAATGGGATCAGAATCGATCAGTGCTTGAAGACCAGTATGCACAATGGGCCAAAGGGCCTCTTTCTGTAATGTAAAATCTCTATGACTCTATATTTGCTACACTTATAGAGAACTCAGTCCCTTTTTTGTGTTTTAAAATTGCAGTCGGTCAGATTGGGATGAGATATGTATGGGTGGGTCCGTCACTCTATGTTAACTTCCTGGTCACTATCAGGGAGAGTTAACATTGGGACTTGGGTTTCATTTATTGTTACAGAGTGTAATATGGTGATGGGAGACTTTTTTATGGTTTGTATCACATTTAGCTTTTATACTCACCGTGGCTCTGCACTACAGAGCTCACATTTGTAACAGGTATCAGATTAGTTAGTAAATGCAATATCGGATCTGGAAGATAATTTATTCCCCGTACAGAATAGGCAGCGTGATAGCCCACAGGCAATTTTCTCATAACACCACACCGTAGGTGGCTCAGTATAACATTATGCAACAATCAAGGCTAAAGCCTGAGGCTTTGCTCATTACATTCCTTCAAGAGTGGATTAAGGAAGAAGATAAAAGGAGAGACAGAGAGAGGTAGCTAAAGTGAATGAAAATACAAGGCCTGTTGGGAAATAGTAAACTACCCCAAAAGCAATCGATAGTCAACAGTGTCAAATCGAAGAATTCTGAACTTAATTTGCAGAAGCATTTAGGAAAGAGATTTTGCAATGCTGTTTCAGAATCTTAGTGGTGTAGCAGTTCATTTGGATCTTGCAGGACTTGGAACAGTAGTTCTAAACCACTACCTTTAGGAACAGAATTACTTTCAGTACTACTTTCTCAAAATGCATAAGCTCACGCTTATCAATACCTGAAGTTCATTTTCAATTAAATGCCCATTCTGTAAGTTTCTTGATGTGTTGCTGCACCCCCTATGTATTACCCACATCCCCCGATTTGATGTGGTCCATATGAGGTTCCTCATTTAAGACTGAGATGAGGGAAATTTGTTTATAGCTAGTCATGGAATTCTCTTCCACAGAGAGCAGTGGAGGCTGGGTCATTATGTTCAAAGCTAAGAAAGACAGAGATTTGATCAACATGAACAAAGACAAGTGGTCAGCACTGCTGCCTTGCAGCCTGAGTTCAATTCCGGCCTCAGGTCACTGTCTGTGTGGAGTTTGCACATTCTCCTCATGTCTGCGGGGGTTTCCTATGGTTTCCATTCAGCTGCTTGAGCCTTTTCCAAAGTTCGTGTAGATCATGGCTCATCGATAAATCGACTCTATTCATCCGCCTCAGTTCCATATTCCTTGCTGCCATTATCTGTGTGGAGTTTGCATGTTCTCCCTATGTCTGTGAAGGTTTCCTGCAGGTGCAACAGTTTCCTCCCACAGCACAACGATGCGCAGATTAAGTGGATTGGCCATGCTAAATTGACCCTCACGTCAGGATGATTAGTAGGGTAAATAAATAAGTGGGGTTACGGGAGTAGGGCCTGAGTGGGGTTGTGGTTGGTGCAGACTCAATGGGCCGAATGGCCTCCTTCTGCATTATAGGGATTCTATGAGTCATAGTATTGAAAATTTCACAAGAACAGTCCAATGAGGGGCATACACGCGATGGGTCGTACTTGGGCTGCTCTTGAATGTTCGAGAGTAGCCCTTCATGTCGTTAGTGTATGCTTAAACTGGACCAGATGTTGGGCAACACGACAGCTCAGTGACTATCACTGTTTGCTGTGCAGTCACATGGATTTGGGCCGGTGTCTGTGGGAGTTTGCGCATTCTCCCCGTGCTAGCGTGGGTTTTCTCCGGGTGTTCTGGTTTCCTCCCACACCCCAAAGATGTGCTATTAGGCTGATTGGAGGTAATAAATTGTCCCTAAATTAGTTTCCATCAATGTGGATGGCCATAAACAATAGATAAGGGTCATGGGTGGAGGGGGGTACTGGTAATGTTAAAATGGTGGTGCGGGCTCGTTAGGCCGAAGGGCCTGTTTCCCAGGCTGTTTTTGTTCTTTGTTCTTTGTTCAGCCCCTCAAGCCTGAGTTGTCATTCAAGAAGATCATGTCTGATCTAATTGTTGCCTTAATTCCACTTTTCTAACTGTCTGCCATCATCTCAACTCTCTTGGAATCATAGAATCATGGAATCCCTACAGTGCAGAAGGAGGCCATTCGAGTCTGCACCACCTATTAACCAGGCTTACCACATAACTCCGCTAACTTAAGGGGCAATTTAGCATGGCCAATCAACCTGAACTGCACATCTGGGAGGAAACCGGACCACCCACAGGAAACCCATGCAGACACGGGGAGAATGTGCAAACTCCACACAGACATGACTCGAGGCCGGAATTGAACTCAGGCTGCGAGGCAGCAGTGCTGACCACCTGTCTTTGTTCATGTTGATCGAATCTCTGTCTTTCTTAGCTTTGAACACAATGACCCAGCCTCCACTGCTCTCTGTGAAAGAGAATTCCACGACTAACTATAAACACATTCCCCTCATTTCAGTCTTAAATGAGAGACCCCACATGGACCACATAAAATCAGGGGATGTGGTTAATACAGAGGGGGCGCAGCAATACATCAATAAACTTACAGAATGGACATTTAATTGAAAATAAACTTCAGATATCAATAAGTGTGAGCTTATGCATTTTGGGAAAGTAGTATTGAGGAAGCAGGGAGGCTGCAGAAGGACTTGGACAGGTTAGGAGAGTAGGCAAAAAAGTGCTAGACAGAATAAAACGTGGAAACATGTGAGGTTATGCACTTTGAAGGAGGAATGGAGGCATAAACTATTTTCTAAATGGGAAAATGCTCAGGAAACCGGAAACACAAAGGGATTTGGGAGTCCTTGTTCAAGATTCCCTTAAGGTTAACTTGCAGGTTCAGTCAACAGTTAGGAAGGCAAATGCAATGTTAGTGTTCATGTCGAGAGGGCTAGAATACAAGAGCAGGGATGTACTTCTGCAGCTGTCAGACCCCATTTGGAGTATTGTGAACAGTTTTGGGGCCCATATCTAAGGCAGGATGTGCTGGCCTTGGAAAGGTTCCAAAGGTTCACAAGAATGATCCCTGGAACGAAGAGTATAAGGCGTATAAGGAATGGTTGAGAACTCCAGATCTGTACTCGTTGGAGTCGAGAAGGATGAGGGGGGATCTTATTGAACGTTAAGGATACTGCGAGGCCTGGATAGAATGAACGTGGAGACAATGTTTCCACTAGTAGGAAAAACAAGAACCAGAAGGCACAACCTCAGGCTAAAGGGATGATCCTTTAAAACAGGGATGAGGAGGAATTTCTTTAGCCAGGGAGTGGTGAACTTGTGGAACTCTTTGCCGCAGAAGGCTGGGGAGACCAGGTCGTTGAGTGTCTTTAAGACAGAGGTAGATAGGCTCTTGATTAATAAAGGAATCAGGGGTTATGGGGAAAAGGCAGGAGAATGTGGATGAGAAAAATATCAGCCATGATTGAATGGTGGAGCAGACTTGATGGGCTGAATGGCCTAATTCTGGTCCTGTGTCTTATGGTCTTATACATTTTGGTAGAAAAAACATAAAGGAGGCCACATATTCCTTGGAAAATGGAATGGAGGAACAGAGGGATCTGGGAATGTAAATTATTAAAAATAGTGATGAATGGTTAATGAGACCATTAAAAAGACAAGAAAAGCAATGATGTCTACTTCCAATGGAATAGAATTGAACATAAGAATGTAAAAGCACAAGATGTAGGAGCAGGAGTGGGCTACTTCAAAATTATTGTGTATTCAATTAGATGAAGGCTAACATTCTGTATTAATTCTATTTTCCTGCCCTTTCCACATATCCCTTGCTAACTGTAGTGGCCCAAAAATCTATTATCTGTGTCTTGAATATAAATGATCAAACATGCATCCACAGTTCTCCTGGGTAGAGATTTTCAATAGTTCACAACCTTGAGTAAAGAGAGTTCTCTTCATCTCAGTCACAAATGGTTGATTCCTTAATCCTGAAACGTGACCAGTTAGTTTCAAATTCTTTCAGCAGGGGAAACAGCCTCTCAGCCTCTACCCTGTCAAGCTGCCTTACAAATGTCATATATTTTAATGCAATCACCTTTTGTTCTTCTAAATTCCAGAGAATATGGCCGGGATTTTACGACCTCACTAGGGCAAGTCTCATAAAATCCCGCCTGAGGCCAACGGAGAATTCTGTTCTGCGAGCCTCTGCCAGAATCACGGTGGGCTTGCCGGTAAAATTCCAGCCTATAAATTCATTCTACTTAATGCCTTCTTACAAAATAGTCTTCTCATCCTTGGGATCAATCTAGTGAGTCTTTGTTGCCTCCCTAGGCAAGTATATCCTTCTTTAAGTAAGGAGACCAAAAACTGCACACAGTGCTCCAGATGTGGCTTTACAAAAGCCATAATATTGTTGCAGTAAAGCTTCCATACTCATGCACTCCAACTTGCTTGAAATAAAGCTATTTCCGTTCATAATTGCTTCCTGCACGTTTAAGTTAACCTCTGTGCTTTGAGTACAAAGTCTTTGAAATCCCTTTGAATATCAATATTTAATGATCTCTAATCTTAAAAAAAAGTGCTTTGCCTTTCCTTTCTTCCTACTGAAATGGACAATTTTATACTTAACCACATTGTATTCCATTTGTCAAGTTCTTCCCCAGTCAGTTAATTGGGCTATACCCCCATACAGTCTCTGCATCCTGTACACATCTTACTAACTAAATTTGCATCATTAGCATACTTGGGTATAGTATACTCAATAGCTTCATCAAAATGATTGATATAGATCTGATACTGATATCTCTAATACCTTGTAATACATTATTCTTTCTTTGATGCAGCCTTTTAAATGCCTATGTGTTTATTTAAACAAGATTAAGCGGTCTGGAGTAGATGAAAGCTTTTGACATGAATACAATGAATGATTGTGGTTGGTTGATAATTTTAAGAGATTGTAAGTGGAGCAGTTTCTTTTCCAAAGCATATTTTCATAACCTCCATTTATGTTGTCTGTTTCAGGATCATTTCAAAGACTTAGAATCATAGAATCATAAAATCCCACAATGCAGATGGAGGCCAGTAGGCCCATGAATTCTGTGCTGACAACAATCCCACCCAGGCCCTATCCCCATGCATTGACCCTACTAATTCCCCCTGATGCTAAGGGTCAATTTAGCATGGCCAATCTATCAAACTTGCACATCTTTGGACAATAGAAGGAGACCAGAGCACCTGGAGGAAACCCATGCAGACACAGGAAGAACCATGCAAACTCCACACAGACAGTCACTTGAGGCTAGAATTGAACCAGGGTTGCCAGCACTGTAAGGCAGCAGTGATAACAAATGCGCCATCATGTTGCCCTTATAAAGTGGCCACGACAGGATTTGTCAGATTTGCAAATGATTCATTGGTTATGTACATAATAGATACTGTAAGAAGGAGTATGAAGGATGTATGAGGGCTATGAGGGAGCATAGGCTATTTAGAGCGTGCATGAAATGGGAATGAGCGGTATGAGGGGTTCGGGGACCTGGAGGTACAAGGATGGGCTTGAAGGCTGGATAGTCATGATGACAACTGAGATCATAGAAACATAGAAGAGGCCATTCATCCCATTGAGCCTGCTCCGCCATTCATCACAATCATAGCTGATCATCCAATTCAATAGTCTAATCCTGCTTTCTCCAGACAACCTTTGATCCCATTTGTCTCAAATGCTTTACCTAGCTGCCTCTTGAATACATTCAATGTTTTGGCATCAACTACTTTCAGTGGTAATGAATTCCACAGGCTTATCACTTTTTGGGTGAAGAAATGTCTCCTCATCTCCATCCTAAATGGTCTATCCTGAATCCTCAGACTGTGATCCCTGGTTCTGGACACCCCCACCATCAGGAACATCTTCCCTGATCTACCCTGTCTAGTCCCAGTGAATGGAAGCAGGCTTGCCAACCTAACCAGCCTTCACCTTCACTGTGGCCCCAGACCCGCAGCAGTGCCCCTGGAGGCAGTGGGTACAGTCCCACCACCATCCAACAATGCGGTGGGTGACAGTCCCCTCATTGGAGATAGGTTTGCAGAGTGGGGAACTTTCCAACTGACTTTTTCCATCTCCTTCACAAAAATCCAGCCCGCGAGTGTTTGCTTCACCTGAGAAGAGTGGCCTTCTGTAGGAAATTTGAGTTCCTTAAGAATAAACATAGCAAACTAAACTTTATAAAAGATTGTAGATTTATTACAGTAGGCAAAATGAAAAAGCAATGCAAATAGTTTTCACTTGATAATGCCAAGAGCTGAAATTCTAGTGAAATTCCTGTTCCATCAGTGTAAAAGATAGAGAAAGAAAATTACATTTCTATGGAAGATTTAATGTCTTCAGGATGTCCCAAAGTGCTTTAGACCGAATGAAGTACTTTCGAAGTGTGGTCACTTGTAATGGAGCAAACATAGAAGCATAGATCATAGAATCTGATAGTGTAGAAGGAGGCCATTCAGCCCGTCAAGTCTGCACTGACCACAATCCCACTCCCGTAAGCCCATGAATATGTCCCCATGACACTAAGGGGCAATCCACCTAACCCGCACATCTTTGGACAGTGGGAGGAAACCGGAGGAAACCCATGCAGACACGGGGAGAACGTGCAAACTTCACACAGGCAGTGACCCAAGTCGGGAATCGAAATCAGGTCCCTGGTGCTGTGAGACAGCAGTGCTAACCGTTGTGTCACTGTGTTACCCATACGCGTCAGTCGGTATGTAGACAATAGACCCTCTATAAAGTGATAATGGCCAGTCCGTCATTTTCTAAGTGGTGAAGATCAAGAGAAAAACATTTGCCATTTGGAGATAACCCTGCTCCCCCTCTGTGAAATAGGGCTATGGGACCTTTAACATTCATCTGAGAGAGCAAATGTAGACAGCAGTACAGCACTCCCTCCATGCTGAACTGGAGTGTTGGCCTGGATTTTTGTGCTTAAGATCCTAGAGTGGAACTTGAACCAACAACCATTTGATTTGGGGTGACAAGTTGGCACAGTGGTTAGCACCAGGTAACAGGGTTCAATTCCAGCCTCGGGTGACTGTCTGTCTGGAGTTTGCATGTTCTCCCTGTATCTGCATGGGTTTCCTCTGGGTGCTCCTGTTTCTTCCCACAATCCAAAGATGTGCAAATAGGATTGATTGGCCATGCTAAATTAACCCTCAGGGTGGGATTTTATGGCTTTGCTTGTTCCAAAATCCTGTCCAAAACCAATGGAACTTGCCATGGTCCTCCCCTTGCCCACTCCGATTCTTGTGGTGGATGAGATGGTAAAATTCCAGCCTTAGTGACAGGGGAATTAGCAGGGTAAATATGTGGGGTTAGGGGATAGGGTGTGGGATTGTTGTCGGTGCAAGCTTGGTTGAGCGAATGGCCTCCTTCTGCACTGCAGGGATTCCATGATTCTATTCTGTGATTCAAAGGCCAGAGTGCTGGCCACTGAGCCAAGGCTGACACCATCAACCACACAGCCCAGTGAAGTGCCAGGGAAGTTGGTTCCTTATGTTAGAGATGGACCAAGCTACGGGTGGAGCATTAACTCCTCCTCGGATAGAAGATGCTTAAGAAAGAATGGACATTTGATTAATCCTCCTGACAAATCTAAACCTGTTGTAAACACGTGGTAAAACTGAAGGTGAGGTTTTATCAAGTCATATCTGGGCTCTCACTCTCAATTTAAGGTGCTTAGGAAGAGACCAGTAAGAAGTCTCACAACACCAAGTTAAAGTCCAACAGGCTTGTTTGGAATTACAAACTGTCGGAGCGCTGCTCCTTCATCAGCAACGCTCCAAAGGTCCATGATTCCAAGTAAACCTGTTGGACATTAACCTGGTGTTGTCAGACTTCTTACTGTGCCCACCCCATTCCAATGCCGGCATCTCCATGCCTTAGGAGGATCAAAGTAGCTGGTCGCACCTGTCCTGGTGTTTGCCTCTTCCGCACATTGAAACTAGAACTAGGCAGTCAATTGCGTTGGTTACAGTTGAGCAAATTGAAGTGACGGTCCCTTGAATACCAACTGTTAAACCCAAACCTTTTACCTCAAATTAATTGTTTTCGGACAAAGCAAGCAAACTGTGTTAAGTGGTTTCAATTTGCTTTCGAGTCAAATTCATTTGCATATGAATTGTACATTTGCACATGAATAAGGCCTTGCTTCTCAAGTGAGCTGGGAATTCATGAACATTGTCTCCCTGCATATTTCAGCTCAACTGCCTGCCAGTACAAGACTGATCAACCTCCTCTCATCAATTGATTATCAAGAACGTATGACCATTATGATTCAACATGTGAATTATCTCCCTATGTGTTGCAAGGAGAGTTCCAAGGTCCATCTCTTCCTTCTCTTTGTTGCTCTGCCTCTTCCTGTCACTGCTTCTTCCACATAAAGTTCTGATTTTTCACCCTATCGATCCTGTTGTTAACTTGCTGCTTCCCCAGAAGTGTCTGTATCCGTATCAAAACAAATTACTGCAGATTCTGGAATATGAAACAAGTAAGGAATCTCACAGCACCAGGTTCGAGTCCAACCAGTTTATTTGATAGTAAAAAATTTGATAGTATACTGTCAAATAAACTGGTTGGACTCGAACCTGGTGTTGTGAGACTTCTTACTGTGTTTACCCCAGTCCAACGCTGGCATCTCTACATCTGAAACAAGAACCGAGAATGTTGGAAAATCTCAGCAGGTCTGACAGCATCTGTGGAGACAGAACAGAGTCAACGGCCAGAATTTTACCGGCACGCCCACCCTGATTCCAGGGGCGGGTGAGGCTCGAGGAACGGCATTCTCTGTTGGCCTCGGACGGGATCTTATGAACTTCAGGTGGACATGCCAGTAAAATTCCACCCCAGTTTTGAGCCTGGATGATACTTCTTCACAGCAGAAGTGTCTGACAACCCGTCATCCAGACTCAAAACGTTACCTCTGACCTCTCTCCGCAGACCTGCAGAGATTTTCCATCATTTTCTGTTTTCATGTCTGTATCTGTGCTGATTGCTGCTTTAAAACAGTCACTGGATTCCTCTTTCCTTGTGAATCATAGAAACACAGGAACCCTATGGTGCAGAAGAAGGCCATTCAGCTCACCGAGTCTACACTGACAACAATCCTGCCCAAACCCTATCCCTGTAGCCCCATGTATTTAGCCTCCTAGTTTCCTCTGGCAATTTAGCATGGCCAATTAACCGAAGCTGCTCACCTTTGGGGGGGAGTCTGGAACATCCAGAGGAAACCCATGTAGGCACAGGGAGAATGTGCAAACTCCGCACAGAGGCAGCACTGCTAACCACTGTGCCACCGTGCTTCAAGAAAGCATTTAAGACACCCCATGGGCATGTTGGCATGTTTGTACCTTTGGGCACTGTGTTATCAATGCACAATCTATGATGGGTCGATGTTGGGTACCTTATTAAAATCAGCTCTGTTGGGTAGGATTACTGTTCAAATGCCTAACACCAGACTCCTCCTGAAGTAGTTGTTCTACCCAGAAGAGGGTTGTGGTGAGAGACTCCCACCGGGAGGTAAGAAGAAACACTTCCCTCAAATATTCTCAATGTATCCATGAGGCGACCAAACATGCATGCATGGGAGTCTTTGGCTTGCGACCAAACAAACTGGAGAAGGCTTATTCTGGAAGGCACAGAGCACTTCAGGACACTGTGTTGAGAATGGGCGGAGGTGGAGTTGAGGCTTTGGAGAGGCCGCACAAGCCTCCAAACAATTCATCAAACTTTCAAGCATCATCTGCCTTGTATGTTACAGAGCATCTCAGAATTCATCAAACCAGAACGGAAGCAAGTCACCCTCGGTCTCTTTGATTTGATTTGATTTATTATTGTCACATGTATTAACATATGGTGAAAAGTATTGTTTCTTGCGTGCTATACAGACAAAGCACACCATTCATAGAGAAGGAAAGGAGAGAGTGCATAATGTAGTGTTACAGTGATAGCTAGGGTGTAGAGAAAGATCAAATTAATGCAAGGTAGATCCATTCAAAAGTCTGATGGCAGTAAGGAAGAAGCTGAGTCGGTGACCTCAGACTTTTGTATCTTTTTCCCGATGGAAGAAGGTGGATGAGAGTATGTGCCGGGTGCTTGGGGTCCTAAATTATGCTGGCCACTTTGCTGAGACAGTGGGAAGTGTAGACCAAGTCAGTGGCTGGTTTGTGTGATGGATTGGGCTACCTTCACAACCTTTTGTAGCCATGGGGCTACCTAAAAGAAAATGACATTATAACATTCAAAATCAGAGGATGCTTGAATTTAATAATTCCCAGCTTTTTTGCATGTTTATCTAGATTAATCTTTACAATTAAAATTGACTATTTTAAAAAATTCATTCATGGGACATGTTGGCAGGCCTTTAAGCAGGTGACATAAGAACATAATTACATAAGAAATAGGAGCAGGAGTAGGCCATCTAGCCCTTCGAGCCTGCCCCGCCATTCAATAAGATCATGGCTGATCTGTCGTGGCTCAGTTCCACATTCCCGCCCTCTCCCCATAACCCTTAATCCCCTCGCTTATCAAAAACCCATCAACCTGCATCTTAAAAATATTTAGCGAGGTTACCCATGTCCAACACCGGCATCTTCACATCCCTCGTTGCCCGAGGGCAGTTGAGAGCAACCACATTGTTGCTGTGGCTCTGGAGTCACATGTAGGCCAGACCAAGTAAGGACGGCAGATTTCCTTCCCTAAAGTACATTGGTGAACCAGATGGGTTTTTCCGACAATCGATAATGGCTTTATGGCCATCAGTGGGTTCTTAATTCCTGATATTTTCTGTTGAATTCAAATTCCATCATCTGCCATGGCAGGATTCGAACCTGGGTCTCCAGAACATTTGCTGAATTTCTGGATTAATTAATCGAGCGATAATACCATCAGACCATCGCCTCCCCATTATTTATCATAATTTATTTCTCACTAATGTAGTGTCAGTTACTTCTGGTTCCAGCACATGGATCAGCATTTGTTCAATTCAGTATCAGTATTCAGTGTGTTTGTTCTGTCTTCAAAAATAAGCCACAGCTACTGACACTGAGAAGATCTCCCATATTGGCTTATCCTGGGAAAAGCTGTGGAACTGGGCAACATGAGATTCAGCACAACAGGGCTTCGGTATAATTCCACTCCAGCTATTGTTTGAATGGATATTTTAAGATTTATTTTCAACTCACATTTTCTCTGAACGTGTCTTCACCGCTGAGAATGCAGGAATTTACATTCATCCCTCAGGAAAACAGAAAATGCTGGAAAAACTCAGCAGGTCTGACAGCATTTGGGAGAGAATGAAGCTGGCATTTTGAAACAGAGTTCTGATCTGGCATCATCCTGACTGGAAACATTGGCTCTTTTCTCTCCTCAGAGATGCTGCCAGACCTGTTGAGTTTTTCCAGCATTTTCTGTTTTTGTTTCACATATGCAGTATTTTTCATAGAGTCTCTACAGCGAAGAAGGAGGCCATTCAGCTCGTTGAGTCTGCACTGACCACAATCCCATCAAGGTCCTACCCCCGTAACCCCGTGCATTTACCCTAGCTAGTCCCCCTGACACTATGGGGCAATTTAGCATAGCCGATCCACCTAACCTGCACTAACCTAAGAAACCAGAGCACAAGAAGGAAACTCACACAAACACGGGAAGAACATGCAAACTCCACACAGATAGTGACCCAACCGGAATCGAACCTGTGTCCCTGGCACTGTGAGGCAGCAGTACTAACCACTGTGCTGCCCAATTTTTTTGTTCTGAGTCATATCCTTGACCAACGAGTGAACAATGAATATCTGCGAGCTTCAGAGCATAAGTTTGGTTCACTGGATACCTTTTCAATGGGGAGGCGATGGTGTAGTAGCTTATTGCTAGATTTTTAATCCAGGAATTCCGCTAACGTTCTGGGAGCCCAGGTTCGAATCCCATCATGGCAGATGGTGGTGTTGAATTCAATAAAGAATATCTGCAATTAAGAATCTACTGATGACAACAAAACCATTGTCGGAAAAACCCATCTGGTTCACTAATGTCCTTTAGGGAAGGAAATCTGCCACCCTGACCTGGCCTGGCCTACATGTGACTCCAGAGCCAGAGCAATGTGGTCAACTTGCAGTTAGGGATGGGCAATAAATGTTGGCCGGCCATGTCCCACAAATGAATAAAAAAACCTCCAAAATTGGTCTTAATATTTGTTGAATGACACAGGGAGAACATGCAGATGCCACACAGACTGTGACCCAAGGCCAGAATGGAATGCGGGTCCCTGGCGCTGTGAGACAGCAATGCAAACCACTGTGCCACCGTGCCGTCCATTACGTTTAATCGATATATAACTGTTCAGTCACTGCATTAAAATTTATGCTTTAACCTTGCTCTCTGATGTAACAAGTGACTTCTGACCGAGTAGTTGATGGGGAAGTTACCCATTTTGCGACTAATCCCCACCTGTCTCGTCTCCATTGTAAACCTGAGTGCATTGACTGTCAGAAAAAGTCTGCTCTCATTTACTACACTTCCTAGCAAGTCCAAGACTGGTTGGTAAAACTGGTTCTTTCTAATTTCCTTTGTGTAATTTTCTACAAAACACTTGACGATCCACATCCTAGTTAATGATCTGTCATTTGTACCAGCTAATTAGTTCATTAGTTGCTTGCGAGCAGTGAGGCATTGTGAGTAAAGATGTGTTGCAATTCGCTGCTGCCTAAAATGACCCAAAAAACAGAATTCTCAGGCATCAAAATCGTAGGTTCCCACCATTTCAATAAATGTCATAAATTGTAATTAACACCAATAACTTAGCTCTGGCCTTACAGCCTTAACACCAATAACTTAGCTCTATGTGGCACGGTGGCACAGTGGTTAGCATTACTGCTTCACAGCGCCAGGGACTTGGGTTCAATTCTGGCTTTGAGTAAGGGGAGGGGGTGATCAGAGAAGAGGGCTGGATCTTTCTGAGGGGGCAGTTCTCAGTGTGGCACAGATTTGGGTGACACGGTAGTTAGAGGTGGCAAGGTGGCACTGTGGTTAGCGCTGCTGCTTTACAGTGCCACGGACCCAGGTTCAATTCCAGCCTTGGGTGACTGTTTGTGTGGAGTTTGCACATCCTCCCCATCTCAGCTGTGTTTCCTTTGGGTGTTCCAGTTTCCGCCCACAGTGTAAAGATATGCAGGTCCAACAACACTCAAGAAGCTTGACACCATCCAGGACATAGCAGCCCACTCGATTGGCATCACATCTACAAACTTTCAATCCTTCCATCACCGACGCTCAGTGGCAGCAATGTGTACTATCTACAGGATGCACAACAAAAATTCCATTCCTTCACAATGGCTGGGTCAAAATCCTGGAATTCCCTCCCTAATAGCGTTGTGGATCAACCCACAGAACATGGACTGCAGCGATTCAAGAAGGCAGCTCACGACCACCTTCTCAAGGTCAA
This sequence comes from Carcharhinus amblyrhynchos, assembly GCF_965287045.1. Classification (NCBI taxonomy): domain Eukaryota; kingdom Metazoa; phylum Chordata; class Chondrichthyes; order Carcharhiniformes; family Carcharhinidae; genus Carcharhinus; species Carcharhinus amblyrhynchos. The sequence goes on from NC_137328.1 coordinate 10,995,897, forward strand.
CTAGGGATGGGCAATAAATGCTGTCCAGCCAGCGTTGCCCATGTCCCACGAATGAATAAAAAAACATATTTGGTGGATTGGCCGTGGTAAATACATGGAGTTATGGGGATAGGGTGGGAGGGGATGAGTCTGGGTGAGATGCTGTTTTGGAGAGTTAGTGCAGACTCATTGGATTGAATGCCCTCCTTCTGCAATGTAGGGATTCTATGGTTCTTTGGGATTGCCTGAACGGTAATGCCCTACCCCGGGTCGCATGGCACACCCGCTGTCAGTCTGCCAAGTCTGCCCACTTGGTGTGAGTATCCACCTCACTACTAAAATACCAGTGGTAATGGTCAATGTCCCTTGCTGGCCCTCAATTCATAACTTAAGGGATTCACTTAGCCATCGGAACCTAACCAGGGACCCAGGAAGGTGAAGGGCTCTCTGTTGTTCAAGGCCATGGATAGATAACACATGAATTCTATCAATCAGTCCACTTAGTCTAACAAAATCTATCCATCTCAGTTTTGACATTGTCAATTGAACCCCCAGCCTTAGCAACTTTTTGGACCATCTCGCATGACTTTTTGGTGTGAATAAGTGCAAAGAGGCAGTACCGGGGCAGAACCCAGTGGAAACTTCGAGGTGAGGGGAAGTTGGGGTCCATTTGCATGCGGTTGTTGCCAGCTGCCACATTCCTCAGGTTGAGCTTCGATACTATACCATTTACACATTCCGATTTCTTAATGGATGTTCTTAGCACCATTCTCAGCCTTTATCATCACCATTGACAATCCCTTGGACTTGTTGTCTATGCCATTCCTATCAATCACAACCATCTCTCCCCCCATGCCCACCTCCATCCTCACGGTGTAGACCTTGTCCTTCTCTTCAGCTCTGATGAAGGGTCACCCCGACTCGAAACATCGGGCCCGATTTTACCATCAGGTTGCACCCATTTTTGGGCGCGGAAACTTGGTAAAGTCGGGCGTGAAGCGAGTAGCATGATTCGCGCCCACCTCCACGGCCGTTCCCCTTTTACCAATGGACTGAAAATGGCGATGATCGGGACTGCGCCCAAAACAGGCATGATGGCAATTTAAATGCATTTAAATTGAATTAGTGTGCTGGATGCTCAACTTTACCAGCACTTCCCCCTTTACCATCGCGTTCGCCCATCCAGATCCGACATGAAACAGACATGGTCCACAAAGGTTCGATTTGTGTGCTCCAGCTTCTGAGGAGATAAGTTCAGAGCTTCCGGTGGTTCCCCGACTCAGATCGGGGGGGAGGGAGGTGGGTCAGATGGTTCTCTGATGGGTGGAGAGGGAGACAGATCAGGTCGCTCTCTGATGGGGGCGGTGGGTGGGGGGGGCAGGGGTGGGGTTCGCTGCCACTCTGTGTGTGATCTCTAGGAGGGGGAAGGGAGCAGGGGGTTACGATCGGTCTGGGTAATGGGGGGGATAGTGGGGTAAGGGGGACAGTTATATTGTGGGGATGGGGCAATGTCTGTGGGGGCCAGGGGGAGGCATTAACGGGCCCGGGAGCGATGTGTCAGGGGAACGTTTTTTGCAGTTGAAAGTTCCGATCGGAGCTGCAGTGTTCCGGACACGATACGCTCCGCCCGCAGACTTGTGCAGCACGATTCGGAATCGCTGATATTTTTTCAGGCAAGAGTGCCTATGGGGGCGCCTGAGAATGGGTCCAAAAGTCGTTTCTGAAACACTCCCAGATTCAAGTCCGCCCAGCACTTAGAATCAATGTGGTAAAATAGGGCCCTGTGGCTTCATTCTCTCTCCACAGATGCTGTCAGACCTGCTGAGATTTTCCAGCATTTGCTATTAATGCTAAATTACAGATAATCTGGCCATTATTAAATTGCTATTTCTGGGAGCTTGCTGTCTACAAATGTGCATTTTCTGCATCGTAACAGTTTCAAGTTTATTTATTAATTGTGGAATCATAGAATCTCTACGGTACAGAAGGAGGCCATTTGGCCCATTAAGTCTGCATTGACAACACTCCCATTCTATCCCCATAACCCCTATATTTACCCCGCTAATCCTCCTGAAACTAAAGTCAATTTAGCATAGCCAATCAACCTAACCCCTGCACATCTTTGGACGATTAGTGTTGCAAGCAGGCTTACATTAACACTGCAATGATGTTACTGTGAAAATCCCCTAGTGACCACTAGGGCCTATTTGGCACACTCAGGGGGAATTTAGCATGGCTAATGCACCTAAACATTTTGGACTGTGGGAGGAAACCGGAGCACCTGAAGGAAATCCACGCAAACACCGGGAGAACGTGCAGACTCCGTACAGACGGTGACCCAAGCTGGGAATCGAACCCGGATCCCTGGTGTTGTGAGGCAGCAGTGCTAATCACTTTGCCACCCCAGGGACTATTCTTCAAAATTATTTAATTGACTGTAAAGTTCTTTGGGAGTTCATTAAAAGCACTATATAAAAGCAAGTCCTTTCTTTCCAATATTTTGCTCTGAGCCATCGCACAGAGATTTTGACTTGTTATATAGCCCTCCACTCAAAAGTTGTTACGTGGGTAACACAATGGAATATAGCATCCTGTTTGCTTCTCAAAACCTTTGAGGTTTCTAATAGGTATGCTTCGTTCATGTACAATTAAACCCTGGCATTACTTCGTTTTACAAGTCATCTTCAGAGGAAAGGTTGTTTATTGCTGAGTAGCATAACATGGACCTCTTGACATAGAATTACACAGAATAAGTAGCACAGGTAAAATAAGGTCCTTTGGCTGAACCAACCTGGGCTGGTGTTTATATTCCAAATGAGCCTCTTTCCATTTCCAGCAACCTCACCTCAACCTTTTAGGGATGGTTCCTCTTCCCTTTTCTCTCATTTAATATCTTAATTTCCTTTCGAAACGCTCTAAGCAATTTGTCTCAAACATTGTGGTCGTAAGTTCCACATTGCAACAATTCTCTGGGTTAAGAAAAAACTCCTTATTTCCCTAATGGATTTATTGGTAATTTAATCCATAGCATTTGTTACCGTTATTCAAGTAACATATTTCTTGATATAGTAAAACAGGAGAATTACAATTGATATCATCCCATTCATTTTACTAGAATTTTCCCAAAAGCACAAATCATGTTAACCTAATGGAGCACGGAATACAATTTGCATAATTGCTGCAAATGTGACAAGCTGCCTTGCGAATTCCATGCTATTATTATTGTTATATTTCTCAGATATGTTTTAGAAACCGTGTATATTGCACATCCTCCAATGTTTCGATGTGTTTCTCCGCTAACTAGCTGAATTGCGCAGATGAGAAACACCCTGAGTTCAACCCTGAGCTCCTGATTTAGTTGCCCTCTGCTCTTGCAGTGCTAATTATGACTCAATTTTCATTAGATCAGGGAGAGGAAAAGCAATGGAGTTCCCACACTTCTGACCACATCTAAAGAGCCCTTTGCTGGAGCAGCTTATATGCAACAAAAGCTTGCATTTATATAGCACCTTTAACATAGAATCCTACAGTGCAGAAGGAGGCCATTCTGCCCATCAAGTCTGCACTGACCACAATCCCACCCAGGCCCTATCCCCATGCATTTGCCCTAGCTAGCCCCCCTGACTTTAAGGGGCAATTTTTATCACGGCCAATCCACCTAACTTGCACATCTTTAGACTATGGGAGAAAACTGGAGCACCCGGAGGGAACCCACACAGACACAGGGAGAACGTGCAAGCTCCACACAGACAGAGTACTAAGCCAGGAATCGAACCCAGGTCCCTGGCGCTGTGAGGCAGCAATGCTAACCACTGTGCCACCGTGTCGCTCTGTGGTATAGATCGCTTCGCAGGAGCGACATGGTGGCCTGGGGACCTGAATGATAAATGTGGAGAAAGTTTATCATTTGTGAGTGAGTCCGGCACAAGGGGACATAAATATGCAATAACCAGTAACAGATCAAATGAAGAATTTAAAAGCTTTTTTTTTGAACAGAAGATCGTGGAACGCACTGCTACATGGAATGATTGAAGCAGATAATGCTCGTTTCATTTTTCTTCTTCCCTGTGCTTTAAAGTTGCCAGGTTTAAAGGGAGAACAACAGGTTTAAATTCAGCATCCCATCGCTGCCACCACGTTGTGTTTCTCTTCTCCTTGTGCTTACTTACTCGATCAACATCAGGCACCAATCACTGCATAAAGGAATAGTTATCACAAAGATAGGTAAGTTAATTTATTAAGGATTTGATACATCGGTGGAAGTAATATTACACGGTTGGAGAACTTGTACACTCGTTTGAGTTAGTAGTGTCCTCAGAATAAACTGAGACTTACATTGGAGCTCAACTGCCTTGCCCGCCGCGAAATTGTAGCAGGCGAGGGGCGAACAATGACAATGTCCGTTGACCTCGGGCGGGAATTTTCGATCTCGCTCGAGCAAAGCCGTAAAATCCCACCTTTTGCCTGAATCACATGATACATTAATGTCATTTCCCCTCTTGTGGTGTTGACAGGAAAAAATAGCCACAGCCGCAAAATAGGATTCATAGTCCTGCTGGGTTGAATGCCTCGTGTGCTCCTAGTGGGATTCCTGGTGCTGTCAAGATAACTAATTACCTTTGAAGCCGGGAGCTCTGTTTTAAATTTTGCAGCCCAGGATCATGATTAAGCGCTTTTCCGAAATGCTCACACCCACTGAGATTAGTTATTCCAACCCATAATGCAAAGTTTCATTTGACATAATCTTAGTCTATGACGCATAGTATCACACTGGAGTTTGCATTTACCATGACAGCCATCACAATTTGTCCCCAATATTAAGGGAGCAACATCTCATCCTCTTAACTGAAAGTGTTCTATTTTTCAGATAAAATTGTGTCCACTTATTTCCCTGAGTGAGACTGTCCATACCTGGGCAGATTTGCAGCGTAGATTTGCACGCACTGAGAATTTATCATGCTAAATTAGTCCTTAGAAGCATAAAGGCAACAGTACGGGGCTTATAAAATTGGATAGCTCAAGCTTAGGCAACGCAGCATTCCCTGAAGTTGCTGCTTGCAAGTAAATCGGTTAGAATGATCTAAAATAAGGTTTTGCGAGTCGTCGGGGGAATGGTTTTTAGCGAGTTGCAAATCCTACTTGGAAAATAATGAAGCAGGCGGGAAATGCGGAGCTTCTCCAAGGAGAACACACTCAGTTTCTATCACTCTGAGGCTTTCTCAGAGGAGCTCGAGCTCTACCTTTGTACTTGGAGAGCTGTCTCTGAGGATTACTGCTGTAATACTTTCTTTTGCCTTGTCGGAAACCAGTGCATTGGGACGCCGCTGGAAGTGAAGCTTAATTGGCTTTTCAGCTCGCAGAAGCGCCTTGCAAGCAGCTGTGAATCTACCTGACTGGTGAAGCCAATAAAACCGAAGATCTCCTGCATTTATCTTAACCTTCATCAGCAACCCACATACGGGGAAGCACTGGAAGTGTTTTGGTGCCTGTGTCTTGGGCTGTGACAATATATACTTTCTGTTTATTAGGGTCCAAAGAACTCGTAAATATTGCCAATCCGCCTGAAGCCTCTCCAACTTTCTTTAACTCACTTTTTGACCTACTTTCATTCCAAATCAAATACGTTCACACTTAACGCGAGCGCAATTCTTTTAAGACATCTCATTCCCTTGGGGTTATGTAGGTGGAATATTTATTGAGGGAGGTTGAGATGTGGATGTGAGATATGAAATAATATCCTGAATGAGGCGAGTTTTACTTGGTCTCAGGGCACTGTCTGGAGATAGTGTGGCACTTTGTTTTGTAGATTGAAACATATTTATTGGCTAGGGGAGGCTACTTAGCTCTTCAATTAGGAATTTAAGTCCTGCACTAGCTATAGAAATATGCCTTAAATGAAACAAAAGAGTCCAAGTTTCAATTGACTTTTGGCATCTAAAGGATAATTTTCCAACTTTGCCTGAGGAACTTCATTTATCAAAAATAGTCATTGCAAGTTCAATTTCAAATACCACAGTTAATGGTCAGAAAACCATGCCGTGTGTTGTCCTTATTTATTCATTCGTGGGGACGTAGATGCCAGTGGCTGGTCCGCATTTATTGTCCATCCCTAGAAGAGGGACTTGCTCAGCATTTCAGAGGGCAGTTGAAAGTCAGCCACATTGCTGTGACTCTGGAGTCACATGTAGTCCAGACTGGGTAAGGACGGCAGATTTCCTTCCCTAAAGGACATTAGCGAACCAAGTTAGATTTTTCGACTACAGTTTCATGGTCATCTGTAGATTAATTGTAGATTTTTTTTATTGAATTCAAATTCCACCATCTACTATGGAGGGAATCGAGCCAGTGTCCGCAGAACATTATCTGAGTGTCTGGATCAATAATCCAGCGATAATACCACTTGGCTGCCACCTCCCCCTCTCAGTTTCCCTGGGATACACCACAGGCGGACGTGACCTCTTATCAATGGCGCTGCTTGATGAAGGAACTGAATAATGCACAAAGGGGCCTTCAGCATGGCAATGACTCAGTGCTACTGGTCCCTCAGACACTGCCAGGAGTGGCCTCTCGATCAGATCAAAAAAAACCGCAATCTTGGCATTTTCATTCGGCAATGAGTGGCGCACGGTTTCCTGGGAGGCGATATTTCCCAGATATACAGATCCCCAAGAAAAGTGATCAGAAGTATGAAAGTCCAGCCCGAATCGATTCTGCTTATTGCAAAAATGGGTATCTATGTCCCTGAAACCTGAGTTTTAATCGTGGAACACTGGAAAAATGCCAAACGGTTCTTGCAACTGGTATTGTGAAATAAGTGGAGGAAATTAATTTACAAGAATTTTGCCAGGGCCAGAAGAATGTAGCTATGAGAAGAGATTGGATAGAATGGACTATTTTCCATGGAACGAAAGAAGGCTGAGGAGTGACTTGATAGAGGTGTTCACAATTATGAGGGGAAGAGATGGACAGAATAAAATTGTTTCTTTTTGTGGAGAATTCTAGAACCAGAAAACCTAGATTGAAGCTAAGTGACAGTAGGTGTAGAGGGGACATAAGGAAGAAATGTTATTACCCAGGGCAGAGGGGTGGTGGGGGAGTGGAATTCACTGCTTGTGTTGGTGATAGAGACACATACGGCATTAAAGGTTTAGTTTCTGGATATGACTTGTGTAAATGTTGGGTGGAAATAAAGGCTAGAATTCTCCACTGGGGGCTGGGGTTATTCAGTCTTGCTGCTATGAATGGAGATTTGTCTGAGCGCCAAATTCTCCATTCTCGCCAGCAGCAGTAGAAAGGTGCGCGAGGCTGCAGAATTCCACCCAAAACATTGCATAATTTAAAAAGAAATCTCTTTCGAATTGTTTTGCCTTAGGAGAGCACAGGAACAGAAAGAGCTTGGTGGGGGGTGGGAGGGGGGGTTGCTATCTGTGTGCAAATCATTGAAAGTGGCAGGAAGGAATGAGAAACTGATTAATAAGGCAGGATCTTGGGCTTAATAAATAAAGCAAGGAAGTCATGGTGAAACTTGAAAGCACACTGCATGGGTTGACTTCAAGTGGCGTATGGTGTTTGGTTCTGGGAACCACGCTTTTACAAGGATGTGAAGGCATCAGAGAGGGTGAGGAAAAGCTTGGTGAAAAAAGTTCCAGGAATGAGGGACGGCAACTACATTTGATTTGATTTGTGTTGCTGCCCATGGAGCTTTGGGGAAAGGGTAGGTGCGTAGAACTAGCTGAGTTGCTCTTGCAGTGAAATAGTGTTAACACAGCAGGCCGAATAGCCACCTTGCGCTGTAACCATTCTATGCTTCTATTCTAACAGCATTTAAATGAACTGTTGGCGATAAATGGTTCATGCCTCTGCTAAATTAGCAAAGAAAGTCATTCTGCTGTGTTCATTATAATATTTTAAGGCACTGTAGAATAGTTTAAAAGTGCCCATAAATTCATTTTGCTTCTATTAAATCCTTCCCATCATTTCATGGATCCATAATTTGTGCCATGTTTCTGTAGATTGGAACATTCACATAAAGATGGTTTTTGGATCTCTGTTTTTTTTAAAAAATTTACAATTGGATCTATATTTGATTGGAACAATTTTAATTTTATGTGGTAGGTATACTTCATCGCTCATGGTACCGAGCTCTGCTATATTTCGCTATTTTATCAAATACAAAATTTAACCATTTGGGGTCAAGTTTCAATATTAGGCAAAACCTCAATAGCAGGTAAATACTAGAATCTATTATTAGATGTGGTGATACGTGGCACAGTAGTTAACACTGCTGCCTCACAGCGCAAGGGACCCGGGTTCGATTCCCTGCTTGGGTCATTGTCTGTGTGGAGTTTGCACTTTCTCCCTGTGTCTGTGTGGGTTTCCTTTGGGTGCTCTGGTTTATTCCCACAGTCCAAAGATGTGCAGATTAGGTGGATTGGCCATGCCAAATTCTCCCTCAGGTGCTGGAATGTGACGAATAGGGGATTTTCACAGTGACTTCATGGCAGTGTGAATAGAGCTGTGGTAACAAGGAATTTAAGGCCAGGAATGTTCGCTCCCACTTTCATCGGCTGGGCTTGGCCCAAAGGAAAATCTTGCGAGGAAAGTCATGCTTAACAGCAACATAAAAGTGTGACGCAGTTGTCTCCTTTCTCCGCCAGCACCAGAATGCATTTTCCAACATTCAATGTTGGGGATTTCATTTCCATACATTAGCGTGTTTTTATTAGGTCACTGAGTCTGAATCAATCTCCCCGCTGTGAGAAAGTCCATTTACGTCAAAAGGGCATGAAACATGACTGGCGAGTCACGAGGAGGGCAGGCGAGTGAATTGCCCAGGATCGAGCGGGGCAGTGCCGGGGGGCTGATGCTGTTTTGGTGCAGATGGGATCGGAGGGGTGGGGGAGGGAGAATGCTCGGGTACTGCCAGAGCGAAGGTGTTGCGTGGGGGTATGTTTGGGGTTGGGGGGGGGGGAGGGATGGCAGGTGGCATTCCCGCTGACGTGTCATAAATTACACTCCGATCTTTGGAAATATAAGCTGCTGGTGGGGCGGACTCAATCAGGCCTCTCCCCGTGGCATTGTTGCATTGAGGTTTCTGAGCCTTAGTCCCAAAAGATACGGCAGAGAAAACGCCACTGATGCCAACTGCTTCAATGCCACTTTTCCTGCCCGTTGTTAACTTTTGCCACTATCTGAGAGAATATAACGAAAGAGTCAATGTTGGTTTGTGAAAGACACATTGTTTTTGACAAACCATTCAGAGATTTTTAAGGATGGAATGAGGAGGATGGACAAAGTTAAAGTTTGAAATTTTAAAGTCTTTTTTTCTTTGTGTCACAAGTAGGCTGACATTAACACTGCAATGAAGTCACTGTGAAAGTCCCCTCTAAGGGTGAACAAGTTGATGTAGTATATTTAGGTTTCCAAAAATAGCATTTGATAAGGTACCACACAGGATGTCTTTTGCACTCCAGAGCTGCAATCTTACCACCATTAGGATTTTCCAATCCCGCTGCAGTGAATGGAGATTTTGCTGGCAGCCAAATTCTCCAACCTCACTGCAATGGGAGCATGGCATGAACGGCAGGTAAAATCGCACCCTAGGGGTGTCTGGGCATGTGCCCGCAGGCCCTTCAGAGTTAACGGGTCGAATTTTACAGCCTTGCTCGCCCAGAAACCGTAAAATCCTGTCTGAGGTCAATAGACCTTTCCACGGTCTGCACCTCACCTGCTCTGGTTTCCCTGGCCGGTCAAATTCTAGCCCACGTTTGTGGGGAGTGGTGGGGAGGTCAATTGGGCTCCATCTGGGTAACTTGTGCCTCTAAAATGGAGACAGAAAATCTCGGAACCCTCTCCCTTGCCCTTTACCTTGAACATCAGTGTTCCAAAATCACTTTCCATCAGCCGTGCAGCTTCCTTTCCTGAGGGACAGGCTGCCTTTAAGAAGTGGATGTAAACTGCACTGCATGCTAGCCTCATACACTGCTGGGCCACACATTGTGAGGCAACAAGGCAGTGGCAACTCAGCCCCATGCTACACTGGAGTGGCACCACAAAATCCACGTGTTGCCCACTTCCGGTTGAACCGATATGTACAAATTACACCACAAATTGTGTGGCCAAATGTTTCTCCAGAAGGAACTCTTCAAAGGCAGACCATAAAAATATAACAAAACATACTCCAACTTACAAATCAAAAAAAAGGGTTTAATAAAGAAACTTCATTACTCCAAATTTGGGGCCTCATCCTGGGCCAATCCAAGTTCCCCTCAGTTCCCAACAGGTTCTTATTAATAGTGAGTCAGCTGACCATCACATCATTCCGTAATTGGTTCCATGGTTTGCTGGGTCAGCTGATCCTTACAGCTCATTACCATTGGTCACATTACATCCGATACAAAGTTGGCACCGGTTACATTCTAACACCAAAAACCAGGGCAAACCGACTTTCAATCCCAATGTCTGTCAAATTGTATTATTTCAAGATTACTGGCAGTTTTCCCATGTCTTTACTCACAGCTGGCCAGAGATTTTGCTATTGCGAGGGATGACAAGCTTCATTGAGAGAATTTGGAAAGAGCTTATAATAGCCTTAACCAGAGACAGCCTAATGGAAAATGAATAATTACTGTTGTGTTTACACAAAAGGGTTGGATGATTAGGTAGCACTGCTGCAAAAATAAAGCTTTATGTAAGCAATTATTCTTTCTGAATTTGTTTTGTTGGAAACTCAAAAGCAGTAACCATTCCCATTTCTCTTAGAAATAATTTTACAGCTCCCCGCGCTCCTGTCCCCGGGTGGCACATAAAATAAGGCAGGGCGTGTAGAATGTGTTGGGCACCCATCTCACCACCCTCCTACCTACATCTGAACTCATCCCAATGAAACAGAGGGTGTGTGGGCATTGAAATGGGCAGACTGCCCACCCTATTTAAATTAATAGTTAAGGGTCAATGAGGCTTGCTGTCAAAACACTTGATCTGCGCAGAAATTCTAGCCGCCACACTACAGAAGGACGTGGGTGTTTTGAAGAGGGTACAGAAGAGGTTGACCAGGACGTTGCCTGGTCTGGAGGACATTAGCTCTAAGGAAAGGTTGGCGAAACTCAGTTTGTTCTCACTGGAACGACGGAGATTGACGGGCAATCTGATAGAGGTTTACAAGATTATGGGCTCAATTTTACCATTGCGACACACCCGAAAATGGGCATGAAAACGTAGCAAAGTCGGGTGTGAGGCCATTAACGCGATCTGCATCTGTGTCCGCGCAAATGCCCACTTTATAGAGGCCCAACCTGATTCGCCCCTGAAATGGGTGCAATGGTGATTTAAATGCATTTAAATTGAATTAATGAACTGCCTGCCCAACTTTACCAGCATTTCCCCCTTTACCATTGTATTCACGCGTCCAGATTCTGCACAAAACAGATACACTCGGCAAAGGTCTGTTTAGGGCGTTCCAGCTGCTGAAGAGGTAAGTTCAGAGCTTCCAACGGCTCACTGACTCAGATCGGTGATGGAGGAGGGGAGGGAGGCAGGCCAGATCATTCTCTGGTGGGGGGAGGAGGGAGGAGGAAGGCCACATTGGCGTCTGGTAGGGCCACTCAGACTTTGCTAATCCGCCCCTCAGCATCTTATGGCTATGGGATGGGCCAGTGTAGAATGGTGAAACCCTTAGGAAACATTAACATCTAGAGGGATCTGGGCGTGCAGGTCCATAGTTCCCTAAAAGTGACAACACAGGTAGCCAAGGTGATTAAGAAGGCATATGGCATGCTTGTCTTTGGTATTGATGCGGCATTGAGTACAAGAATTAGTACATCATGTTGTAGCTACATGAAATCTTGGTTAGGTCACATTTGAAGTATTGCATTCAGTTTTGGTCAAAAAAGAAGTGGAAGCTTTGGAGAGAGTGCGAAGAAGGTTCATTAGGATGTTGCCTAGTCTTGAGGGCATTGACTGTGAGAAGAGGTTGAATAAACTTGGATTGTTTTCACTGGAAAGATGGATGCCGAGGGGAGACCAGATGGAGGTCTACAAAATTATGACAGGCATGGACAGGGTGGATAGTCAAAGGCTTTATCCCAAGGTGGAAGTGTCAATTACAAAGGGGCACAGGTTCAAGGTGAGAGGGGGAAAGTTTAAAGAAGATGTACAGAGGAAGTTTTTCATGCAGGGCTGGTGGGTGCCTGGAATATGCTGCCAGAGGAGGTGGTGGAAGTATGCACGTTAGCAACATTTGAGAGGCATCTGGATGGGTACATGGAGGGAATAGAGGGATATGGACCGAGTAAGGGTAGAAGGTTTTTTCAGTATAGTGAGGGCATCATGATCATCATGGGCTTGGAAGGCCAAAGGGCCTGTTCCTGTGCTGTACTTTTATTTGTTCTTCGTACTCCTACATACTTTCCGATGTGAGGGGAGCATGTGCCGTCTTCGCCACACCTCGCATTTTGCTATCAATAGAGACTAATTTTGAACCTATGTTGAGAAAGAAAAATGTCAATGTTTCTTTGGATCTTGCGTGATTTGACTGGATTAGTTCTTGGTGGACAACAGGAAGAATAAACAACTGTATCATTTTTGTAATGAGATGGACAAATGCATAGATATAAATACGTGGAATTGCCATTGCTTTTGACTGATTACTTCAACTCTCAGATATATAAGAAAAATCTAGTTAAGAACAAATGAGATGAAAATGTTAATAAGTTTATGTTTTTGTAATCTGCCAGAATTGGATGCATAGTTGGGTCTTGGGAGCCATTTTGTCAATACAACAAAATTAGTTTGATAATGACAAGCACGTACAACAGGAAAATAATGTGCATGAAACATCTGGAGGCCAACTGTGATATAATCACTTTCCATATTTAATGTGATATACTTTGTGCCAGAAATTCTAAGAATAAAAATGCTAATATATTGTGATGTTTGAATTGATAATGAAGCACTCAAGCTTTGAATGCTGGGCTTATTTTGCCACTTGAACAAACTGGGTGCAATTTATTTATTAGTATCACAAGTAAACTTACATTAACACCGCAATGAAGTTACTGTGAACATTCCCCCAGTCGCCACAATCATTCATTCCTTGCTTTCTCCAAAAATCAATTTCAAGTTCCAACTCAATTCAATTCATGGTCCCCACAAGAGAAACAACCAAGATCCAAGCTGACAAGGTAAGGCATTCTACCCTATCTTGGATTTGACCTGATGCCTGATCTTAGCCAAAAGGCTAAGAAGCGACTAAGACACTATAAAATCCTGCTCACGTATGCAACTCATATTACATTTGTCTTACTTCATAACTGTGTGCATCATGTACATTTTTGGGAATGTGCTTATTCAGAACGCATATTGCACTGTCATGCTTTATAATTGTTGTTGAACGAAGGTTACTGAGGGATGCCTCATTTGTACAGACAACATCACTGCAGCGTGTTTGAGTTCAGTCTTTGCTGGGTAGTCATGTGTGTGGTTTGATTTGTATTGTCAAGGCAATGTGACATGTCTGAACATGCAGCCTCTGGTGGCCCCCTTTACGTGCTGGACCAAGGAGACTGGCCAAGGTTCTTGCTAGATTAAGAAGTGATGTGTTGTTCGTGTATTCCTGGCCCTGTCACCATGAGAACGGAGCAGAAAATTCCCTCGTATTGGTGCCAGTGTCTTGTATGCAATTGCAAAGCTTGTATCCTCAGGAGCAGTCATATCTTTTGGTTTTGTACAATAAAGGTCCACTTCCCTTGCTCTTCAAGGGGGTAAAAGATGCGAGTAGTGAGGTAGCTCTGGATGGAGGCTGGGAGAGATGGTATTCAGAGTGGGTAAAGGTCTACAGACGATGTATTGCTCTTCAGGTAACTGCCTCATTCTTGGATAAGCTAATTGAAGATTAGATTGTCTCTAACAGCATTGGCACATCTCTCTATGGCCCCGGTATCTTGAGAAGATGCCACAATACTTCTCCTCTTCCTCATATTCCTCTCCATCATCTTCTGAGGAAGAGAACAGCTCATCCATGCCCTCAGCCAGCTTGATTGGCACCACATCTATAAAATATTCAATCCCTCCATGCTCAGTAGCAGCAGTGTGTACTATCTACAAGATGCACCGTAGCAACTCATCAAAGATCGTAGACAGCACCTTCCAAACCCACAACCACTTCCATCTAGAAGGACAAGGGCAACAGATAAATGGGAACACCACCACCTGCAAGTTCCCCTCCAAGCCACTCACCATCCTGACTTGGAAGTACATCGCTCTTCCTTTGCAGTTGCTGGGTCAAAATCCTGGGATTCCCTCAGGGCATAGACTGCAGTGATTCAAGAAGGCAGCTCACCACCACCTTCTCCAGGACAACTAGGAATGGGCAATAAATGCTGGCCAGCCAGCGACACCCATGTCCCACGAATGAATAAAAAATAATTGCCTTTCTCTTTTCGATGCCAAGTTGTGTAATACAAAGCAGGCAAGTGTCCTGTCATCCCTTCAGCTGGACATGCCCTGCATCAAACCTGACATTCCCTCTCTGACTATTCGTCTGCCAGGTGTGGTACAGCAATTTCCCATGGACACACAAGGAACAGAACACACAAACAGTGGATCTCGGCCTATAGGCCAGAACCTGGCTATTTTTGGATATCCCTCCCTACCCTGACCCCAAACATGCCAGTGGCTTTCAGTGCTGCCAGTTGATCCCATGACTGCAATTACCCTATAACCAGTCCAACTGTTGTGTGGTTGGGTATCCTCATCAACACACTCTGCCTACCCACTTTGTTCATGGCGCTACCAGACCATTCAGCTTCATCTGCTCTCTTTCCCTATGTTGCAGAGCTAGATAAAGACAAATAAGTCACCTTAGATCCAAAGATTGCCTGGTGCCTGTCAACTTTAAATGTCAAAAAAACAGGAAGATTGAGTTTCATGTTTGTGGTAACATGGCCCCTTTCAGGGGGTGATCCTTGATGGCCACATGATCAAGCCAGACCCTATTGTTAGGGACCACATCAGAAATTCCAAAGTATATTATCAAGTTAACCTAGACCCCAACTTTATTTTGGCATTAGTGTAAGTGTAAGATGTTTGCTCCAGGTGTGATTTTATTGACCTACTAGGAAGCTTTCATTCAAACAAACTTTATTTAACAACACAATAAATTACAACAAAAAGAATTAGCATAATATTTACCAATTGAAATACTTAAACCTGACAAGGTATAAACCTTAATAGCTAACTGTCTCCATGGTTCCACTTTAAGCTATATCCCTCTTCAGAATCAGTTAGCACAAAAACATATAGGCTCACATGGGTGCTAGGTTTCCTGATTTTTAATCCCTCTGAATCAGAGATACAGAAAGACACTGGTGTTCTGACTCCCATACAGCAGCCTCCTGAGAAAAATCTATCTTCAAACAGCACAGCTTTGGAGAAAGAGACTTATTTACTGGATTATTTATTTGGATCCTAGTCTCCAAATGTAGAGCAAGAGAGGGAGAGAGAAACAGAGACACACAGAGAGCTACTTCTCTCAAACAATCCCCAGCAGCATCTATTTATAAGCCTAGTCCCACCCAATCATTCCCGTCAATTACCTAATCAAACCCTACTCTGAAAAACCCAGGGGAAAACAGTAAAATAACAAAACTACATTATTCCTGATTAAAGTAAACACTTTTGCAATTAGGATTGTGCTTCTGCAGGATAACAGGGGCTGCCAGTTATAGGCTAAATGATACCTGGTAAATGGAACTGACTTCTAAAAAAAATCCTGTGTAAGAAACATGACACAAATACATTTCTTAAAGGCACAATGTCATCACACTGGAGGGACTGGATGGGAAGCTGAGTTAATCAGGAGCAAAGGTGCACGTCCTAGGTCAGATAGGAACCTCAGTGAGAGCCAGAGAGGAGGCGAGAATACGCATGTATTGAAATTCAATTGGACCCTTGATTGTACACATATTAATATTGTTGCCAATAAATGATTTATTCTTTGAAGCCACAATGAGTCACCTTCAGATTAACCACATTGATCAACACAGGCTGAAGTTTGAAGGTAGCACTCAATTTTGAAAAAAATCCAATTCATGAGTACTCATAGCATTTAAATACATGGAAATACATGGTTTCCTGAATGGAGTGATGACCATTTCAATTCTGAAATGCCACCAAATTCAGAGTGGGCCTTGTGGCACAATGGGTAACATCCCCACCTTGTGACTATAAATCTCCAGGTTCAAATCCAACCACAGCAATTGTTTGCCGTGGCATTCTTACAGGCTGATGATCAGCTCAGGAATGATCCCCTAAAGGGAAAAATGTGTGTAAGCCAAAATTGAACTCAAGTCCACAGTGAAAAACTGAAACCTCGTTACCTGCGCCCAGAGGCCTCATTAGATTGTGCCCTTCATGTTTTATTGTTTTATAACCTGTTGTACTTAATTAAAATAAGAAATATTTTGTAATATCAAGTTGAATTTTCAGAACATTTCGATTTCAGTTTTGCTAATAACACTGTCTTGATCCAACACTTGACTGATAATATGGCTGACATGACTACCAGTGTATCACAGTTATTTCAAGACACTGAATATAAATGGGATTATAGACCATTCAGAACATGGTTGATGACAGAGGAAGGAAACTGCATTCTAACAAGAGGTCTCTTACCTCTGAATCGGAAAGCCATGGATTCGCAATCGCTTTTCAGATACTTCAGCACTAATCCAAGCTGATCCCTCAGTGCAATACTGAGGGAGTACTGCACTGTTGGAGCTGCCATATGTCAGAGATGTTAAGCCAAAGCTTTCTCTGCCCTTCAAGCATGGAGAACTCCCCTGTTCCTCAAGGACCAGGGCAGTTCTCCGTAGTGTTCTGGCCACCATTTTAACCCTCAATTTATACCTGAATCAATGAAAATGCAAAATACTGCAGATGCTGGAATCTGAAACAAAAAGGAAATCTGATGGGGAAACGCGACAGATCTGACAGCATCTGTAGAGAGAGAATAGAATCAATGTTTTAAGTCTGCATGACCTTCCGGGATATATCCTCTCTCCACAGAGGCTGTCAGACCTGCGGAGTTTCCCCAGCACTTTCTTTTTTTGACTTAAATCAATGATATGTACTGGCAGTGTACAAATTTGCAGCAGTATTTCCTGCACCATAACTTTGACTATGCTTCAAAAGAACCTCAGGGCATCTCGCTGGCACAGTGGTTAGTACTGCTGCCTTACAGCACCAGGGACCTGGGTTCAATTCCTGGCTTGGGTCACTGTGTGTGGAGTCTGCATGGGTTTCCTCTGGTTTCCTCCCACAGTCCAAAGGTGTGCGGGTTAAGTGGACTGGCCATGCTAAAATGGCCCTTAGTGTCAAGAGGACTGGCTAGGGTAAATGCATGGGGTAATGGCGATGGGGCCTGGGTGGGATTGTGGTTGGTGAGAGATTGGGCCTGGGTGGGATTGTGGTTGGTGAGAGATTGGGCCTGGGTGGGATTGTGGTTGGTGCAGGCTTGATGGGCCGAATGGCCTTCTTCTTCACTTGGTGTCATCTGTCTTGAAGTGTCCTAGTATCATGAGAGGAGCCGTATAGATGGTCCTGCTTTCCTTTGCTTCTTTAGGAATTGCAGGAACAGGGAAAACACTTGTTGTCTATCCCACTGGTTGTACCCAACATGCCCTGTTTTTATTTCAGATTTCCGGCATCTGCGATATTGTATTTCTGTGAGCTGCAGGATCCCACTGTTAAGGGTTAAATTTCCCCTCTGTGGAACATTCAGAAGAATGCCCTCGGGGGGGATGTAATTTCCATTCAAAATGTATTTCTTCAGGATTGTAGAAATGACCTTGCTGAAGAATAATTTCAGCACTGCACAATGTAATACAAATTTGTTGTAACCAATTGCATCCAAGCAATCTATCATAGACACGCTTGTAAATACTGAAGCAAATAGAGATAGCACCCTATGAAAAATGAAAGGAAGGCAGATCAAACAGCATGGTGGACCTTAAAAAGGTAAGGTAGTACTGGGAAAGTAGTCCAGGAGAATATATTATAAAGTTATTAGTATTCACTGCCTGACATAAATTAATGAGACTGTTGACAGATACTCTGCATCACTCATTCAAAAGCAGGCCGAGAATATAAAAAGTGCTTCTTGTTGTTAACTATATCACAACAATTACTGCCTCCATTATAAAGCTATCATTCATGGCAAAATAGTCCCTATTGAATAAGCATGAAAGCTCAATTGATGGCCTGAAAATCTTTCAAGCTACTAGTGTTATTCAGAGGCTCAGATAGATTCCTAAGCTCTTTGGAAGAGAATTAGGCTCAAATTAACCTATTAATATACCTAGTTGCATTTAATAGACTTTGTAGCCTCAAAAAGGCATGATTTGTAGCACCTGAGCAGCAGGTCAATGCATTATGTCTTCTATGGTAACTACTTGTCTCCTTGTAGCTCCTCCAACCTACTGCCAATGACGCTTCTGTTATAATGTACCCTGTACGTGTTATGAATGTTGTGTATCTTATATGCCTGGTTTGGCTCAGAATAATGCAGAGATGACATTATTTTTATTATGTGTGTAACAGATTTTATTATTCACAGTACATGAAAGTATCTCTGCAGCCGCAAAACGTCTGCACGCATGCTACTAACACCTTTTGTGGTGTCAGTTTACTTTTCTCTGAGTCACTCAGGCCAAGATACTGCCAAGTCACTGCAACACAGCCAGAAGATAATAGATGGTTGTGATACAATATTCATAATTTAAAAATGTTATTTCAAACCCAGAAAGCAATACAAGATTGTCTGAGTGGCAAAACAATGTTCCACTCACACACCGATGCCATAGTTAAGAAACCTGGTCTGGGCTTACAAAATCCTACTAACTGTCCTGACTTAGACAATTCAGACCTCTTTAACCTGTAATTATTCCCCTCTCCACTTGTTCTGTCTGTACCTGTAAGACTTGATTACCTGTAAAAGCAGGCATTCCAACCATTATCTTGCAATTGTGATTGTGTCCCTGTCTATGTATGCCCTGTTTGTGAACCCACTGCTCCAGTCACCTGATGAAGGAGCAGTGCTCCAAAGCTCTTGATTTTATATAAACCAGTTGGACTTTAACCTAGTGTTGTGAGGCTTCTTATTGTGCCAATCCAGTCCAACACTGGCATCTCCACATCATAGCTAAGAAAGATCACCAGTGTCTCTAATTTCTCAGAAGACTAGGACATTTGGTGTGTTAGCTACAACTCTCACCAACTTTTACAGATGCAACAAAGAAAGCATTCTTTCTGTTTGTATGAAAGCTTGAGTATGCCTCCTGTTCTGCCCAAACCCACAAGAAATTACAAAGAAAGGGTCGTGAATGTAGCCCAATCCATTAGGCAAACCAATCTTTTGACTCTGTGTACACTTCCCACTGCCTCAGAAAAGCAGCCAGCATAATCAAGGGTCTCACACATCCTGGGTATACTCTCTTCCACCTTCTTCCATTGGGAAAAAGATACAGAAGTCTGTGGTTATGCACCAATTGACTCAAGAACAACTTCTTCCCTGCTGCCATCAAACTTTTGAATGGAACTACTAAGTTGATCTTTATCTACAACCTAGCTATGACTGTAACACTACGTTCTGTACTCTCTCATTTCCTTCTCAATAAACGGTATGCTTTGCATATGTAGCATGCAAAAAATAATACTTTTCGCTGTATACTAATACATGTGACAATAATAAATCAAATCAAATCAAAAACCTTTCTTTTTATTTCTTGGTAGAAATTTGGAATGCAGGAGTGAAAGGCTTGGTTTATGAGATTGTATTGACTAGACTTCTATTATCTTGAGGATAGAAGATTAAGAGAAGAACTAGTTAAGGTGTTTAAAATTAGTTGAGAGAGTAAATGTAGATAAACTATTTCCTCAGCTGGAAAGTTCCAGAATAAAGGGTTCATCACCTTAAAGTTTGAAATAAGAGTGTCACGCGAAGTCCTTCTTCAGACAAAGGGGGTGGAAATCTGGGATACTCATTGCCCAAAAGCTGTTGTGACTGATGGTCAACTAAAAACGTCAAATCTGAGATTGATGGATTTTTTTTAGGTGAAAATATTAAGGGTTAAGGAACACAGGTGCATAAAGGGAGTTTAGGTATCAGATCAGCCATGGCGGCACAGTGGCACAGTGGTTACCACTGCTCTCTCACAGTGCCAGGGACCCAGGTTCGATTCCTGGCTTGGGTCACTGTCTGTATGGAGTCTGCACATTCTCCTCGTGGGTTTCCTCCAGGTGCTCTGGTTTCCTTCCATGCTCCGAAAAACGTGCTAGTTAGTGTATTGGCCATGCTAAATTCTCTCTCAGTGTACCAAAACAGGCGCCAGAGTGTGATGACTGACAGTAACATCATTGCAGGGTTAATGTAAGCTTATTTGTGACACTAATAAATAAACTTTTTGAAGTTGGTTGGCGGAGCAGGATCAAGGGGCTGAATGGCCTACTCTCACTCCGATGTTCAAACTGTGAGCTCTGATATAAGATCAGTGTCTCCCTCTGTGCATTGGGTGATACAAACTGGATAGAGTGGGAGCAGCTCTGAGAGATTTTCTGATCACTCAGTCGCTGTACAAGAGGTTTCACGCCACCAGCACATCCTGCATGGTCCCTTCCTCGTAAAGCCTCTTCCCTCTGTTGTTCATCTTCTTCCTTCTTTATTATGGGGAAATGCATCATGCATCAGGAAGGCAGATGCAGCTGCTCTGTCCTTCTGCTTTCCAGAGCTTAACAGTTCAAAAGATTCGAGGTGTAGAATGGCAGCTAGTTCTATAGTTAAGTATAACTCAGATCCTGGCACAAGCGCTTGTGTAGAAAATCATTATCAAACATACAAATTAGGAACACAAACCCTAGAAATCACCACTAATTGGTGGCATGGTGGCAAAGTGGTTAACATTGCTGCCTCATGGTGCCAAGGATCCAGGTTTGATTTCTGGCTTGAGTCTGTCTTTTCGATGGTGCGGAAATCTGAGATACTTGTTGCCCAAACACTGCTGTGACTGATGGTCAACTGAAAATGTCAAATCTGAGATTGATGAATTTTTTTAGGTGAAGATATTAAGGATTAAGAAACACAGGTGAATACCCTGAACCCTCTGTCTGTGCGGAGTTCTTCCTGTGACTGCATGGGTTTCCTCCCACAATCTGAAAAACGTACTGGTTAGGTGCATTGGCCATGCTTAATTCTCCCTCGGTGTATCCGAACAGGTGCTGGAGTGTGGCGACTGCGGAAATTTCACAGTAACTTCATTGCAGTGTTAATGTAAGCTAGCCTGTAACACTAATAAATAAATTTAATGCCAATATCAGATGACTTAATGCCATGCTGCATGTAAATAGCTTGAACAATGATCTGTATCAAAGGATTACTTGCATAAATGCAGATAACACTCATGAGTTATTCTTTTATTTGGAGAGTGGAGGGCAGAGCTATGTTAATAAGGAACAGAGGGTTTTGGCATAAACATATTGGATGAGTGCAAGCAATGATGGTGCCTCTCCACCAGTGGTAGCAGTGTGCACCATCTACAAGATGCAGGAATTTACCAAGGATTTTCCAACAGCACCTTCCAAACCATCTACTACCTAGAACAAGGGCAGCAGGTGCATGGGAAAGTCACCGGTTGCAAATCCCCCGCTTGTTGCATGCCATTCTAACTTGGAACAATACTGTCGCAAGGTCAAAATCTGGGAGATCCTTTCCTATCAGCACAATGGGTGCTCCTACAACACAAGCACATAGAACACAGAATCCCTACAGTATGGAAGGAGGCCATTACCGACCACAATCTCACCCAGGCCCTAGTCCCGTAATCCCACACATGTACCCTGCTAATTCCCCTGTCTCTGGTGGTAATTTAGGGTAATCAATAAATCTAACCTGCGCATCTTTTTGATTGTGTGGGAGGAAACCCGTGTACCCAGAGGAAACCCATGCAGACACGAGGAGAATGTGCAAACTCGACACAGGCAGTGACCCGAGGCTGGAATTGAACCCCGGTCCCTGGCGCTTTGAGGCAGCAGTGCTAACCAATAACCACTAAGAAGGTGGCTCATCACCACAATCTCAAGGGCATTTAGGTGATGAATTCTGGTCTAGCCACCAACGTCCATATCCCAGGAATAATTATTTCTTCAAATAACAGAACTGATGAAAATGCAATAAAATTTGCCTGCGGCCATATTTCCGGGCAAAAAAACTAGAAGCGCGTGTCAAGTGCTCCGAATCTTTCTGCGAAATTCTGAGTAACTAAGTTGGAGGAGGTACACTGTGAGGAATTAAATCAGTACGTGGAAAAATTGCAATGAAACTGAGCCTCAATAAAGTTTCCTTCGCAAGTGGCCAACGGTCCTTTCATTTCCTTTTCTTAAGTTAATATAGGAATAAGTAAAAGAAGTTAACCATAATTCTTCATCATCGCTCGCTCTTCACGTTAGATACAAAGGCTGCATCTCCATCCTTGAATCACATTCATATTATCCAAGTCATTTATCTCCATTGCAATTGTCATCTTTCTCTTTTGACTTTAGCAACATCCCTCTCGTGATTAATGCATGGTGTCGCCAGTTCTGGCTTGGGATGGTTGCCATGACAGCTTGGAAGGAACTGCTTAAGTGACAGATGACTGGCCTCAGCAGTAACGTTCTTCAGGTGATGGTCCTGTCAGTTTCAATTTGAGTGGATGCAGAATATCGTTGGCGCTGTTGAATTTCGTGCTTGGGAGAGAATCGGGGCAGTTTAACAAATGCTGGCAGAGGTTGGCGAATGCATTTTAAACAACAACAATCACTTGACATTTTCTCAAGCTGGCAGGAGTATTGGAACCCCTGATGCGGACAGCTCAAAAGGCAATTTCACACGCTGGCCCAGAATCTGCTGGGCTGAAGCATCTTGCAGGGTACCCCATGAGGTAAACTTTTTCCCTCAACTGCTGATTGGAAATGCGCTGCAAATTTCGACTGATTGTTGACAGGTGACTGAGCATCTGGGACCTTAACAAATGATGAGACCAAGAGCCTATCTCCTTAACCACTGAGATTTAAGAATTGAGAAAGAAACAGAGTGACGACGGTTAAAATGAGGGAGGTGGAGTTAATTTAGGTGCAGAAGAAATAAAGAGAGGGAAAGAAAGAGATTAAAAAGAGAAACAGAAAGGAAAAATAAGAATTAAAAAAAATTCTAAGCAAATTCTACTACCTGCAAGAATGAGACTTCACAGATTAAATTGTTCCCATTCCGAGCTGCAGACGTTGTGAGGTGTTGCAGTGTAATTGGCAATAATAAGCAATGAGGCCATTTGATTCTCTACGGTGCTTGAAGTGAGTCATTCAGGCCATCGAGTCTGCACGGACTCTCCGACAGAGAATCTTGCCCAGGCTCATTCCTCCTCCCTACCTCTGTAACCCCATTCATTTACCATGGCTAATCCATCTAATTTACACATCTTTGGATACTAAGGGGCAATTTACAATGGCCAATCCACCTAAGCTATGCATCTTTGACTGGAGGAGGAAACCAGAGCACCCAGAGGAAACCCACGCAGACGCAGGAAGGATGTGCAAACTCCTCAAATACAGTGACCTGAGGCCGGAATTGAATTTAGTTTGCTGGTGCTGTGAGGCAGCAGTGCTTTGTGCCTCCATGCCATCTCAGCATGAGGGCTAACTTTTTGCAATAGTTTTAATGGGCAATTCATTCTCAAATGCAACTGCATGAAACTCACATGGAGGCTGATGGAGAGGTGGCTTTTTCATGACACGAACAGCTTCTCAGCTTTTGGCTAAGATTAAATGTCAGATGAAGCCCCGAAATGGAGTGCAGTGCCTTATCTTGTCAGTTTGGATCTCGTTTGCCTTGCGGGGACCATGAATTGGATTCAATTGGAATTTGAATTTGTTTTTTGGAGCAAGCAAGGAATGGATTTGAGTTTGCCTGGTCCATTCTGAGCATTGGCTTTGTAACTTGAAGTAAAAAATTTAAAAACAAACAGATTGGTACCACGACATATCGAGCAACTTGTGACAATTGGCAATTCATGGGTATCTCTTGGCTCATCATTAGTTGTTGGACAATGAGCACAATCGTAATGGCGATTGGATTAAACTCACCATTAGTTTGGCAAAATAAATTGATCATTAAGTCTGTAAGTCGAAATCTGATCTTTATTTTGTAAAGGAAGAAATGTTTTGTTGATTACAAATTTGAAATATCCAAGATTATGGCCCAGATATTTCAGGCCCTGCTCCAGAAGTTCCCCTGAAAGTGTACGACAGGATCCGTCAAATGTCTCAACCCTAAAATTCTGTGGGAATTGCCTCGGAAGTTTCAACTTCCAATGAGAAATTCCTCTGCTCTCTGGAGCTCTTCCAGTTTGAATTAGAATCAAAGACTTTGGAGGGTTCTGACACACCAACCTAGATAGAGAGGCTGGAAATGTTAGACAGAAAAGAAATCATAATTAACTCTTGGGTAAATATACAACTGATTCTCCCCGATCCTGGTTCACCATCCTTCCCCTTCCTATGACTCCCCTCTGATTTCCCTGATCTTCCAGACTTCGATCCTCTGAAACCCTGATGCTGCAACTTCCTCTGACTTCCCACAGAACCTCCTACACCTCTGCCGCTTTGACCCTCTGATCCTCCTGAGCCTGAACACCTACTCAACTCTCCGATTCCCCCAACCCATCGACTCCTCCAACCTTCTGACTTGCCCAACTCTCCAAAACCCTGACCCTCCAACACTCCTCTGGCCTGACCTGACATGATGTCAACGCTACCACCACTCACCACCCTACCCGGCCACCAACCTTTCAACCTGTCACCCTGCCATTCTATCCACCCTGCTGATCTTACCACCTTGCTACCTACCCCTTTACCCAGGTAGTTCGCTCACACTCATTCACTAAAAGAGTGAAAAGCGATTTAAATGTCCCAAGGCTTTTACGGTGTATTTTTATGGCTAGTGCCATTGAAAAGGTGGGTGGATGGCTTTTTCCTGCCAATCCTGCCCCACAAGGAAGGGCTCCCAGAACAGGTCATCACTGCATTTCCAAAGAGACCTGTCTCAGAAGCCCAGGTCAGAAATGTGGGACTCTGGCGTTGTGTAAGAAAATAGAAGAGGAGTGGTATTGCAATGGTGAGTTCTGCCCCTTGGATGAATCAGCTCCATATCTTGCCAAATATGCTTTCACCTTTTCTGGGAATTAACTTTATGGCCTCGCTCATCCCAAAGCCGTAAAATCCCTCCCAAGGTCAACGGATGTTCCCATTGTCCGCCCCTGGTGCACTCAGATTCTTGAGAGTAGGCAGGGCATTAGGATTCCGGCCATGGAGTCAAATTCAACAAGTGTCTTAAATGTACATATTGCATGCTTCATTTTCCCAGAGTATCCTTTTAGTTTAATGTCTTGACGCTGTAATAGCCTTTCAAATGAATATAACAGTATTTATTTACAGAGAGCTCATAGCAAAACAAAATGCAGCCTGACACTTCAATATTGCACCCAGGGAGTGCTTCTTTCTTTGGGGTGTCATCTTTTATTGTTAGATTAGAATCGAGGTTTCTTCTGTCCTTTCAGACCCCCCAGCACACTTTCAAAGAAGAGTCAGGGGAGTTCTCCTCAATGTCCTATTTATCCTTCAACCGACACCACTAAGCTGGTTAATCTGGGTTACATCACATTGCTGTTCCTGGAACCTTGCAGTGTGAAGTATGCTCCCTCCATTTATAGCATTTCCTACACTTCAGTAAGTATGTTATTGGCTATAAAACATCCTTGCACGTGCTGACTTCATTAATGGCAGGGTACAAACATCGGGGGCAGAATTCTACGGCCGTGCTTGTCTAAAAGCCGGAAATTCCCACCCGATCGTCAATGGGGTTTCACAGTCTCCCCAACTTGCCCACTAAAATTCCAGTGGCAGGCGGGATAAGAGAATCCTGGCCCAGTTCTTTTTCCATTTTCTTTTAACCTCCTAGATTCCCACAATCTGCCTGCTGTTCAAGGTTATCTCTGTGGGATGCTGATTTTTATTTTACCAGCCCTTTTTTCTCCTCTTTCATGGGGCTATCAGTGCAAGTTTGGTACTCATCCTTATTTGCCCTTGAGCAGGTGGTGGCAAGGTGCTTTCTCAAACCACTGAAGTCTATGAACGGCACGGTGGCACGATGGTTAGTACTGCTGCCTCATACCACCAGGGACCCAGGTTCAATTCTAGTCTTGGGTCACTTTCTGCATGGAGTTTTCACATTCTCCCTGTGCCTCTGTGGGTTTGCTCTGAGTGCTCTGGTTTCCTCCCACATTCCAAAGATGTGTGGGTTAGGTTGATTGGCCATGCTAAATTGACCCTAGTGTCAGGGGGATGAGCAGGGTAAATATTTGGGGTTATGCGGATAGGGCCTGGGTGGCATTATGGTTGGTACAGACACGATGGGCCGAATGGCCTCCTTCTGCAGTGTAGGGATTCTATGATTTTATGCATTGTGCACCCACAGTGCTGGTAAGGGGATGGACGTTTGATCCAGTG
This sequence comes from Carcharhinus amblyrhynchos, assembly GCF_965287045.1. NCBI lineage: Eukaryota > Metazoa > Chordata > Chondrichthyes > Carcharhiniformes > Carcharhinidae > Carcharhinus > Carcharhinus amblyrhynchos. Next base: position 11,022,465 of record NC_137328.1, read on the forward strand.
ATGATGAAAGAACTGAGAAGAACAATTCAGGCTAGGGTGTAAATTAATGCAAAATTTTATAAATTTATATGAACTATATTGGCCAGAATTCTTCAACTATCCATGCTTGGTGGGATTCTCCAGTCCTGCCAGGGGTGCAAATCTGCCCATGAGTTTCCCTCTGGCATGGGTGACATCGATGGGAACTCCCATTGACAGTGGTGGCACCAGAGAATCCTGCTGCTAACGAACAAGGTGCCATCTCCCATCGGCGGGAAGCATGTGGCTGGGAGGCCAGGGAATCTCTCCCACCATATCAAAATATAATCATATCAATGGACTTAATGGGATGTTAGGGCCTCGTTCGGGTGAGACTGGAATTTCGCACCCTAGGCCAACAAAGTCTTCCGTTGTCGGAACCTCACCCGCGCCGATTCTGTGGCGCATGAGGTGGCAGAGTTCCGTCCAAAATGTTTAAATTCTGGCCACCCACGTGCTAATATGAGGGGAAAGTGAATACAGTGTCATTATTTGATAACATCTGTTTTGCAAAGCAGTATTGCTGGCTTTAGCCAACGCAATGGAATTAACAGCAAAAAAAAACATTGAATTCACTTGGACAGCAAGTAAGATGAATGGCAGTGGGAGTTCTCCTAATAAGCTTGTCAAGATAAAACATTGATGAGCTGGTCCAAATGGCTATCACTTAATCACTTTCAATTCCTACCCCTGGCAAACTGTGTAGATGAAAATTGCATTGGCTTGTTCGTGGCACTGTGTTTGGAATTGTGCTAGAGGTAACAGGAGGAGATATTGGCGAGAACTAATTAAGACAGGGTCAGTGTCGTTACAAAGGAGGCAAGCTCCAAATGGTAGAATCCACTCATTCCAAGTTTGCAAATTAACCAATCTCAACACACACTTTCAAATTACAGCAATCATAGGGCACATTTAAAATTATCACCACTAACGGAGAAGAGAGAAGAGGAGTGTCGGAACAAACATTATTCCAAATTGATTAGCTGTCCCTTAACCTTTCCACACCTGACAGTTTCTGTAGCTAATTATTCCTGGAACAGGTTGCTAATCTGTCACCAGGGACTTAAAGCTTGAGGGACATAACACCACATCAAGCATAGCCACATACACACATTAAGGGGCAATTTAGCATGTTCAATCCACCTCAACAGCACATTGTCGAATAAGGGGAGGAACCAGAGCATCCAGACGAAACCCAGGCAATGCATGGGAAGAATCTGCACACTGACTGACATCCAAGGCTGGAATTGAACCCAGGTCCGTGGTGCTGTGAGGCAGCAGTGCTAACTACTGCGCCACCCTTTCTCTACCTCTTGTTAAAATCTATCAAGACTTATTTCTTCTGTAGTGTCAGTGCCAATTGAACATGATGGTGTGTACACGTGTATAGAATCCTACAGTGCAGAAGGAGGCCATTCAGCCCATTGAGTCTGTACCAACCACAATCCCATCTCGGCCCTGTCCCCATAATCCCACTCATTTACCCTAGCTAGTCCTCCCTGACACTAAAGGGGAACTTAACATGGCCAATTCACCCAACCCGCACATCTTTGGACTGTGGGAGGATTCTGGAGTACCTGGAGGAACCCCACGCAGACATGGGGAGAATGTGCAAACTCCGCACAGACAGTGACTCAAGCCAGATCCCTGGTGCTGTGAGACAGTAGTGCTAACCATTATGCGTCTGTGCCGAAGTGTGTGTGTGTGTGTGTGTGTGTGTGTGTGTGTGTGTGTGTGTGTGTGTGTGTGTGTGTGTGTGTGCGCGTTGTGGTATACAAGCAATAGACCTACATCAAACAAAAGAAGGAGGCTAACTTTAGATCATTTACTACTTGTGAATCTGGGGGCTGGGGTTTGGTGGGGGGTATAAACATTGCAGATGAATAATTTGGTTTCTTTTTGAATGTTCTACGTGTGATTCTTTTGGAATATTTAATCTAAAACATTTCACGCATGATTATATTCAATTTCACTAAATGGTCTCTTTTTATTTAATATTTATACCCAAGGGTTTACGCATCACAGGTTTTGTGAAATGTGCTGCATTTGTAAAAGAACAGATGGTGCTTTAAAATATTAACTTGTCAATGAATTTAAATTTTGTTACTTAAAAAGGCCAGAAACACAATACATTCATGTTCTAATTTTAGATAGCACTTCAGCTTCATTTAGCTACATGAGACGTGTGATCATTTCTCCCCAGCCAGGTAATTTCTTTCCCTAAACTGTATTGTCAGTAATTCAGTGCCAAGTAAACACTAACAATTCAAAGTTAAGAATTGGTTGTCTTATGTCAAGTCAGTTTAATTATGACAGGGGTTTTCATCTTGTTCCTCCCCCAAATTTCTGCTCTCTCTTCACTTGTAACAGCTTTATTTATACTGAGATATGCTTCGGAGCGATATCCCATGAGTAAGTTTCTTTGGAGGGCTTTCCAGATGGTGTATTCTTAATACCTACACCAAGATTGAGGCTACTTGACTTTGGAAGACTTGACCTCTGAGGGGGAATCTGTGGTCTCCAAATGTCATAATAATTGCAGCTAACAGCAGGGAGGTATTCATTTGATTTAAATTGGGATCAGGAACCCTTGTTATTATTTCTCCTTCACTCAATGACTGAATCAGTTGGTACTATCCATACTATTGCCTCAGCTGGAAGTGGTGAACTCACCACCAGCTGAACTTATGACCTTGCTGGTCTCCATAGACTCAGTGCACTACTCCAGGCAATTTCTGTAAGGCATAATCTACCAACTCCCCGCAACAGGCTACTCCACTATTCAGATGCGAGAGTTACAAGAAACATTTGAGAAAGTTCTCAAAATTCAAATTGAACACTTACGTCTCTGAACAATAAAACATACACAGTTACAATGCCCCCATCGTAATAGACCCATTACAATACATCCATTAATCACAACATTATAAAAAATCAACTTATCACTGAGTGAATAGTTAACCTTACTGTACTCAAGCTTTTCAGTAGCTGACCAAACTACTCAAATTAAGCATCAAATCATTTTTTGCAATGATTTTCTTATGTTTTTTTTCCCAAGGCGGGCAAAGTGTTTCATTGACAACATTATACTGTCCTATCAAAATCCACTTTAGGGGCAGAATTTTATGGCTTCATAAAATCCTGCCCAAGGTGAATGGATCTTCCCATTGTCCGCCCCTCGCCCGCTACGATTCCCGTGGCGGATGGGGTGGTAAAATTCTGGACCAAGTGATAATTGCTCAATGAGGCATTTAATTGTTTTATTTTCAAACTGTGCTATTAGAGGCTCCTTGATTATCAACACGCTTAAGCTTCCTTCAGTTATGCTCTATCCTTAGTGAAACTTGTGAATGTCTTCATCGGTAAAAGTAACTTAGTTTTCTGCATTTTATGGAAACAGGACAATTAAACAACCCAAGTCTCTTATGTTACTGACTTCTTCTAAACTGTTGTTAATGGCAGGGTTCATCTGCTAAAAGATACAAGCCATAAATATATGTCCCCTTGTTTCTCTGTAATTCAAAAGAAGCAATTGTCAATCATTGTTAGTTTATGTCAACTCTCTCCAGCTTATGAAACATCTCAATTTATCTGCACAGAACTTTTTGGGTCCACGTTTCTTTGCAAATAAAGTTTTTTCAAAATTCTAACCTCACATCAAAGTAAAATATAGTTTTGAAGTTTGTTTATTTATTTCGACTCAAAGCACAAAGAAAATTACATCACAGGAATAGGCCCTTTGGCCTTCCAAGCCTACACTGACCATGCTGCCCATCTGAATTAAAACTCACTACCCTTCCGGGGACCTTATGTCTCTATTTCCATCCCATTCATCAATTTGTCAAGATGCCCCGAAGAAGTAACTATCCTACCTGCTCCTTTAATGGCTTTTCTGTACATCCCATAGCCTGAAGATGGTTTATCTGTGATTCTTTTCAATTGTCTATGCTCCTTCCCCAACTGCCCTCTCCATACTGCCCTCCCTCTCCACCACACCTCCTCCACCTCTCCCCGCCAACCCCCCTTACAATGGGGTCGAATAATTTCCAGAACTCTCAACCACAAATTTTGATTAAAAGTGAAATTGAGTTGGTTGAATTGAGCGAATGGAATGTTGGCCTTTATAGCAAGGGGGATAGAATATAAAAGCAGGGAGGTCTTGCTGCAATTGTACAGGGTACTGGTGAGGCTGCAGCTGGAGTACTGTGTGCAGTTTTGGTCGCCGCACTTGCGGAAGGATATATTGGCCTTGGAGGGAGCGCAGAGGAGGTTCACTAGGCTGATACCGGAGTTTCTATGTATCCAGACCATCAACTACTTGCCCTGGTCTCTCCATGCTGATGCTGTGGATAAGAATGCCCACCAATGCCTCAGTTTCTCAGGAGGCTAAGGAAATTTGTCATGTTAGCTATGACTCTCATCAATTTTTACAGATGCACCATAGGAAGCATCCTTTCCGGGTGTATCACAGCTTGGTATGGCTCCTGCTCCGACCAAGACTGCAAGAAGCTACAAACGGTTGTGAGCGAAGCCCAGCCCATCACTCAAACCAGCCTCCCATCAATTGACTCCAACTATACTTCCCGCTGCCTCAGAAAAGCAGCCAGCATGATCAAGGACTCCATGCCTTCCGGACATACTCTTTTCCACCTTCTTCCATTGGAAAAAGATACAAAAGTCTGAGGTCGTGTACCAACTGACTCAAGAACAGTTTCTTCCCTGCTGCTGTCAGACTTCTGAATGGAATTACTTTGCATTAAGTTGATCTTTCTCTACACCCTAGCTATAGCTGTTACATCCTGCACTCTTTCCTTTCCTTCTCCCCATGTGCTCTATGAATGGTATGTTTTGTCTGTATAGCTCTCAAGAAACAATACTTTTTACTATATCCCAATACATGTGACAATAATAAATCAAATCAAATCCCCGCAAAAGTCAATGGAATTTTGGCTTGCCTGTGGATCCTCCTTGGCAGGTCCCACTGCAGCAGGACCAGAAAGTCCAGGCTCACATTGCTAAAGATCTCTTAACCTTCACTTCTCTGGAGAAAAGGAAGCCAGCTGTTTCAATGTTTCCTCTTTGTTTTGTGTGAACTTTTCCGAAATCAATAAAACAGTCACTTGCTCAAAAGCATGCGAGCCCAAGGGAAATGTAATCGTGTTAAAATGACTCTGTATACAGTTTACATAAAACCAAACTGATGTAGAGAATACTGAGCAATTCATATCTCTCTGGGAAAACTTTGTTTGCACTCCTGTCTGTTGTGCCTTTCTGTAAATGCTTAATTAAACAAAAAACAAGAGTAGAAAATACCATTCATGGTGACAGGTCCTGAATGCTGGAATTCCGTCCTGGACCTTTTCCCCTTGCTCTCCTTTTTTTCAATTCACGCACGGGACATGAGTGCTGCTGGCTGGCCAGCATTTATTGACCAAGGACAGTTGAGAGTCAACCACATTACCATGGCGCTGGAGTCTCACGTTGGCCAGACCAGGTAAGGACGGCAGGTTTCCTTCCCTAAAGGACATTAGTGAACCAGATGGGTTTTTCCAACAATCGTCAATGGTTTCATGGCCATTAATTGATTCTTAATTCCAAATTTTTATTTTTATTAAACCCGGGGCCCCAGAATATTAGATGAATTTCTGGATTAATAGTCTAGCGATATTACCACTAGGCCATCGCCTCCCTCCTTTATTGCATTCCGTACAACCTCTTTAGTCCAAGTATTTGGTCACCTCTCTTAGCACCTCCTATATAGCTGGTGTGAAACTTTGTCTGTTAGTTGCTTCGACATTCAAGGTGCTATATAAATACAAGCTGTTGTTGTAATTAAAAAAAAAACCTCAACGCACTTGTCCCAAGCCCCATCCCTCTGCTGTTTTAATCTATTTATTTAAACTCAAGGAATTTGGGCATCAAGTGTTCATTCAACAATAAAAGGATGGAAAAGTAACTTGGATTTATGTAGGACAATCGCAACCTCAGATCTGTACAAAGTCCTTTCCAGCTCAAGATGTATTTTTGAAGCGTTGCCGCTGTTGTAAGGCAAGAACGTGGATTTGCAGACAGGAAGCTCCCAGAAAAAGGAATGGGGTAATATTTAAATAACCTGTTCCAGCAATGTTGTTGAAGCAATCAGTACGGCCACATCACAGATATTGACTCCTCTGCTCACCTGCGGAATAATGCCAAAGGATCTTTTGCGTCCAACTAAGGGGAAAGATGAAGTCTTCGTTTAGTATCCCATCTGTCAATGCAGTAATTCCAACAAAATGGAGAGGAGTGGCTCCACTTACTTTCTGGTCTGCTAGAGGGAACATTAAAGACTAGAATTAACTTCTCTATCTATAGTTACTGATCCATTCCTTTAATTCCATCAGCAAGACAGTGAAACTGAATTTTCTTTTGTTTAAAGATTATTTATTAGCGTCACAAGGAGGCTTACATTAACACTGCAGTGAAGTTACTGTGAAAATCCCCTAGTCATCACACTCCAGAGCCTGCCTGGGTACACTGAGGGAGAATTTAACATGGTCAATGCCCCTAACCAGACTGGGAGAGGAAACCAGAGCACCTGAAGGAAACCCACGCAGACACAGGAAGAACATGCACACAGACAGTGATCCAAGCCAGGATAGAACACATGTCCCTGTCATTATGAGACAGCAGTGCTAACCAGTGTACCACGCTGTCTACAAGCTTCACCTGCAAAAGAAATGTGCTTTTCACCCCCGGTATTATCAAGGAATGTATGTCAAAGAACAACAATTGTAGATGTGTTGTGAATGGTACACACAGATGATATGTGTAAGGTTGCAACACGGATCAGTATCCGGGGAACATACTTCCACTGACTTCCTTCCCACTCCAAACAACTATCTGATCAGCAGGGTGTTTGGCCAACAATTACATCTCAGTTCATGCTGCCCAAAACAGAATGCTGTTACTTTGTTTTTCGTTGTGGGATCTTACTGTGCACAAACTGGCTGCTGCCTCTGTGGACTGCACAAAACAGTGTTTACACCTTCAGAACCAATTCAGTGACTTTGGAATGTCCTGAATATGTGAAAGGTACTTTACCAGTTTAAACTCTTTTGCAGTCAGGGAATGGAGACTGGGGTAACTCCAGAATCAGGCACCACATGTATACAGGATTTGGACTCAATAATTAAAGGTGTGGTGTCAAAATATCTGGAGGGGGCATGGTGGCACAGTGGTTAGCACTGCTGCCTCACAGCGGCAGGGACCTGGGTTCAATTCTGACCTCTCTGTGAGCAGTTTACATGTTCTCCCTGGAGGTTTTCCTCCAGGTGCCCCAGTTTCCTCCCACAGCCCAAAGATGTGTGGGTTAGGTTGAGTGGCCATGATAAATTGCCTGAGTGTCTGGGGGTCTAGGAGGGTAAATATGTGGGGTTATGGGGATAGAACCTGGGTGGGGTTGTTGTCAGTGCAGGATTGATGGGCCAAATGGCCTCCTTCTGCAATTGATTCTACACAAATAATACTTAATGGGCGGTGAAGAGGATACATTGCTAATATTATGGAGTACGGCGTGCAGACACGCACGGTAGCACAGTGGTTAGCACTGCTGCTTCACAGCTCCAGGGACCTGGGTTCGATTCCTGGCTTGGGTCACTGTCTGTGCAGAGTTTGCACATTCTCCTCGTGTCTGCGTGGGTTTCCTCCGGGTGTTCCGGTTTCCTCCCACACTCCAAAGATGTGCAGGTTAGGTTGATTGGCCATGCTAAAAATTGCCCCTTTGTGTCCTGAGATGCGTAGGTTAGAGGGATTAGTGGGTAAATATGTAGAAATATGGGGGGGTAGGGCCTGGGTGGGATTGTGGTGGGGCAGCATGGGTGGCACAGTGGTTAGCATTGCTGCCACACAGCACCAGGGACTGGGCTTCTAATCTGGCCTCGGGTGACTGTGTACAGTTTGCATGTTCTCCCTGTGTCTGTGTGGGTTTCCTCCAAGTGCTCCAACAATTCAAAGATGTGCAGGTTAGGTGGATTGGCCATGGTAATACAAGGGGTTACAGGAATAGGGCAGAGGGTCTGGGTGCAGAGAGTCGATACAGACCTGATGGGCCAAATGGTCTCTTTCTGCACTACAAGGGTTTTCTGGAGCTGATAGATCTCTTCAGATCATATGAGGGGAGTCGGGAAGCTGGGCATAAAGAAACTGTCTTCACTCCTAAGGTGAGTCCAGAACAAGGAGGATTAAATGTAAATAACAGATCAAATGAAATAATTTAGCAGGAAATCTTTTTTTGTGGCAATGTTACAATACGGAGCTCACTGCCACATGAAGCAGCTGGCACTCAACAGCTGGATTGAAAGGCATGTTTCTATCTTAGAGATGTGTAATTCATGAAAGGCAGAAATTATTTTCCTTTTCTTCATGACCATGGGATTCACATTGGCCTTTCTTGTTATCCACAATCAATTGCTATTGCGTCAAGTAACTGTGGACATTAAGATTCATTAGCTATTGTTAAGTGGAAAAAAACCGTAATTTTACCATCAGTGGCTTCCTAGCTTTGCTCTTCTGCTAATGTAGGCCAACCACTGATTGTTATTTGAAGTCATTAAAATTTATTAGAAATGAGCTTCGTTGCTGAGGCAAATGAGCTTTATTGCTGCGGCTTTCACAGATTTGGCAGTAAGCTTAGAAAATATTCATTCAAAGCATGTTTATACTTGTAAACTGAGCTCCAATACGGTGCTTAAACCGAGATGCACCTTCACAGACGTAACAACTTATTTGGTGCCACTGTGGAAATCAAGGAGCAATTGCTGACCATCTAATTGAAAAGCTTGCAGTAGTTTGCGAGGCCACAGAGCTGTGAACTTTCCCTGAAATGTTCTCCAGAGTTTCTAAGACACTGGGGACAATGGAAGCACTGCACAATACAGCTGAAGGCGTAAGGGCAATTATGTTCTCTTGATTGGGATGTGATCATCACTGACAAAGGTAGCATGGTGGCACAGTGGTTAGCACTGCTGCCTCACAGCGCCAGGGACCCAGGTTCAATTCCGGCCATGGGTCACTGTCTGCGTGGAGTCTGCATGTTCTCCCCGTGCTTGTGTGGGTTTCCTCTGGGAGTTCCAGTTTCCACCAACAGTGCTGGTTAGGTACAGTAGCCATGCTAAATTCTCCCTCAGTGTCCCCAGACAGGCACCGGAGAGTGGTAACTAGGGGATTTTCACAGTAACTTCATTGCAGTGTTTATGGAAGCCTACTTGTGAGACTAATTTTAAAAAAGCCTTATTTCTCATCCCCAGTTGTCCAAAATGAACTGCTTGATGGCCATTTAGGAGGGCAGTTGGAGTCAACTAGGCCAGATTAGGTAAGGACAGCAGATTTCCTTCCGAAAGGACATTAATGATCTAGGTGGACTTTTTATCACCAATGACAATAGTATCATTGTGAGATTAACTTTTCTTTTTAAATTCCAGATTTATTCAGAATCACAGAATACTACAGTGCGGAAGAGGCCATTCAGCCCATCGAGTCTGCAGCGATGCATGAAAGGCCCTGACTTGCCCACCTAATCCCATTGAATTCCCTAATTCATTGGATTTTAACTTCTACCGACCATCATGGTGGGATTTCAGTCCATGTCCCCAAGAGCTTTATCCTAGACCTCTGGATGACTGCTCCAGTGATATTATCACCCGGTTTCCCCGGTTGAAAGTTTGACAGCAGTTCCACATGCGTTCCTTGCTCCACTTAGCATGAGTTTCCTATTTTACTGAAACATTATGCAGAGAGATTCATGTCTTTGTTGGCACAACATCAGAAATGCTTACTGTAGACAGCTGGTGGAAGTTCCAGGCTGCTATAGATCAATAAATTAAAAAATTTGCAAATGTTGATTATGATGCAAAGAACTGCAGAAAGTGCATCAATAGTTTTAAATGTGTTATTTACACGAAAATAATATGCAATTAAACACTTTGTACACAGTCTCACAGTGGCACTTGATCAGCAGATGGTCATTTCTGCTTCTGTGTTGATACGAAGCTGATTCAGACGAAAATTTAATTTGATTTGATTTATTATTGTCACATGTATTAGTATATAGTGAAAAATATTGTTTCTTGCGCATTATACAGGCAAAGCATACTGTATATAGAGAAGGCAAGGAGAGAGTGCAGAATATAGTGTTACAGTCATAGCTAGGGTGTAGAGAAAGATCAGCTAAATACCAAAGTGGTCCATTCAAAAGTCTGACAGCAGCAGGGAAGAAGCTGTTTTTAAGTTGGCTGGTACATGATCTCAGATATTAGTATCTTTTTCCCAAAGGAAGAAGGTGGAAGACAGTGCACCCTATTTTACCATTTTGATTCTCAGTGTTAGGCGGACTTGAAACTGGGAATGTTTCAGATCAGACCTGTTCTCAGGCGCCCCCGTACACGCTCTGCCTCAAAAAATATTAGTGATTCCGAATCGTGCTACACAAGCCTGTGGACAGGGCTTAATGCGTCCGGAACACTGCAACTCCGATTGGCGCATCCAACTGCATATGCACAGAAAAAGGAATGATAGAATATGGTTCTCTTGCCACATTGCTCTCGGATCAGATAATGCCTCCCCTGACCCCCACTGACATTGCCCTAGCCCCACAACATTGCTGACCCCCTTATCCCCTCACCCCTTCCCACCACCCAGATTGATTGTGGGACCCTCCCCCTTTCTCCCTTACTGATCCCAGGCAGAGTAGCAGCGGAACCTCTCCCCCCGCCACCAATCTCAAGCAGTGAGCCATTGGCCCCTTGGACTTTACATCCTCACTAGCTGGAGTGCCCAAATTGGACTTCTTTGGAACATGTCAATTTCGCACCAAATCTGGTTGGGTGAATGCAATGGTAAACGGGGGAGTGTTGGTAAGAATTGGCATGTAGCCCATTAAGTCAATTTAAATGCAAAGTCGGAATTGGGCTACGCATCTGGGCTGGGGGATAGGTTGTAAATTTGCTTGTGGGGCCTGAGATCCTCCTGGCCTGACAAAGGAAACTAAAATAAAAAGCCTCTCTGGAAGTGGAAGGTGCTGGATCATCTTGACACTGGCCTCAACCTGCTGTCAAAAGCACAAGGGCTCAAGTTAAGACCAGTCTCAGGACCCAAAGAGCTCCATGGGCCCTGACTGACGTATTTGAATGAGGGCCCCTCTGGCTTTGAGCAAGAGGTTTACAATCCTGCCCAACATACCTGTCAGAACCAAAAATGGCAAGATCTGGATGGGTGGTAATAATCCATGGAATTTTATCCTCTTATCCGTTCAGGCTAATTAAAATCCTCATCTAATGGGTTATAGCCATTTTTGCAAAGCAGAAGAAAACATGGTTAATGTAGAATCCCGACAGTGCAGAATGAAGCCATTTGGCCCATCAAGTCTGCACCGTCCACAATTCTATCCAGGCTCCATTCCCGTAAATCGATGCATTTATGCTGTTAATTTGCCTGACACTAAGGGGCAATTTAGCATGGCAAATCAGCCTAGCCCGCACACCTTTGAACTATGGGAGAAAACCTGACCACCTGGAGGAAACCCACGCAGACTCAAGGAGAATGTGCAAACTCTGCACAGTCAGTGACCCAAGTTAGGAATTGAACCCAGGTCCCTGGCACTGTGAGACTGCAGTTGTTAACCACTTTGCCACCTATATAAAACATTGTACGGCACAGGAACAGGCCCTTTGACCCACCATATTGTGCCAAACCTGACTCCAAAGTAAACTTATCCCATCTGCCTGCCCTTGGTCCATATCCCTTGTACATTCATGTGTTTAGCTATAAGCTCCTTAAACACCCCTATCGCATCTGCCTGCACCATCACCCCTGGCAGCGCGTTCCACTCTGTGTAAAATACTTGCCCCTCACATCTCCTTTGAACTTTCCCCCTCTCACTTTAAGTGCGTGCCCCCTAATATTAGACATCTCAACTCTGGGAAAAAGATTCTGACTGTCAACCCTCTCATAATTTTATCAGGTCTGTCATCAGCCTCTGCCGTTCCAGAGAAACCAGCCCTAGTTTGTCCAGCCTCTATTAGGTTTTTATATTTTGAGAAAATTAGACGGGCAAAATCGCCCAGGGTGTTTCACAGCTTCACTAATTAATCTGAGGTACAAGGTAGCATCAATCTTACAGAGCTGCTTAGGAAACAAAAATCCAAGCAAAATATCTCGACGTATTTTAGTAAAAGTCTTTTAGAGCCAGTTTGGCGGCAACGTGGAAATGAGGGTGAAGTGAGCAGAGACAAAAAAAAAACAAGGTCACCAGCGGACTCCCAAGGTGAGTTTCTGGAAAGTTGCACAAAGAACTACAGTAATCCTGAACAATATCACTGCGGTCTCTTAAATAGGGTTTAATAAAGCACTGACATTTTGAAGTTGATGCAGTGCAAGTCTATTGAAAAGGCAAAGGTTCATCATTTTCTTGTATAATTGGCGAATACAGTGATAGGAGACTTGCTTTATGCTTGAATCCCCTGCTTCATTAACACAGCGGTTTTAATTAACTGGAATGCAGCTGGGAATCTGCTGTCTATTTGAAGATGGAGGTTGTGATTAGATAGTCGTGTCAGCTGCACTGGATCTGGATTGATTTTTCCTTATTAAATCTTTGGATTTAAAACGAACCAGCCAGAAGTATATCTTGGTTGCATTTTTTTAATTTAAGCCTTTTAATTTGGGTGCTGCAATTAAATTGAGTCTTTTTTTACTTTTGCAAAAAATGTGGGATAAAAATATATGGAGTGCTACAACACCTTCAGTCATTTCTCAAGAGGCCTCTCTACTATTTTTTGCAATTTTTGTAACCTGTTTGCAATCATATATATGGGTCAGTGAGTGTCTCTATATGACTTTAATTATATTAATGAGTTGGATGAGGGAATAACATGTAATATCTCAAAGTTTGCAGGGAGAGTGGGAGGATGAACTGTGACAAGGATGCACAGATCCTCAGCACGATCTGGACAGGTTTGATGAGTGGGCAAATCAATGGCAGATGCAGTATAATTTAAATGAATGTGAGGTTATTCACTTTGGAAGCAAAACCAAGAAGGCAGATTACTACCCGAATGGCTGTAAATGGGGCGAAGGGAGTGTGCAGCAGGATCTGGGTGTCCTTGTGTACCGGTCGCTGAAGGTAAGCATGCAGGTGCAGCAGATGATAAAGAAGGTAAAAGGTGTATTGGCCTTCATTGTGAGAGGTCATGAGTACAGGAGCAGAGATGTGTTGCAATTATACAGGGCCTTGGTGAGGCCACACCTAGAATATTGTATGCAGGTTTTGTCTCCTTTTCTGAGGAAGGATGTTCTTGCTCTCGAGGAAATGCAGTGAAGCTTTACCAGGCTGATTTCAGGGATGGTGGGACTGATTTATAAGGAGAGATTGACTAGGTTAGGATTATTTTCATTGGAGTTCAGATGAATGAGGGGCATCTCAAAGAGCAAAGAACAAAGAACAACCCAGCATGGGAAACAGGCCCTTCGGCCCAACGAGCCCGCGCCGCCATTTTAACAAAGCATTTTCCTACACCTACCCTGCCCCGAGTGTATGTGAATGGTACCTCTATTATAGCCAGATTCAGGGGAGAATAGTGTAGTGTCAATTTGGTACACCAATCAGCCTAAGAGCACATCTTTGGGGTGTGGGAGGAAACCGGAGCGCCCGGAGGAAACGCATGCAACCACAGGGAGAATGCGCAAACTCCCACAGACACAGGCCCAATTCCATGTATCTGCACAGCTAGCAGTGATAGTCACTGAGGTGTTGTGGTGCCCGTCTGCTGGTCCAAGTTTAAGCACACACAACGACACAAAGTACTAGGCCACTCTCGAAACATCCAAGAGCAGCCCACGCACGACCCACCGTGTGCATGCCCCTCGTTTGACAACAAGGTGGACCGACACACCTGTGGATTAAAAGAGACAAAACATTAACATGTAGTATTACATTTCCAGTATCGTCCCGAGGCTCTGACCCTTTTTAAGACCGTCTTCTACAATCCTCTATCCCTGTTTCACTCATGTGCCTATCTAAATAAACCCTAAACAAGTCCAGCGTGCCTGCCTCCACCACCTTACTTGATAGCGCATTCCATACCCCCACGACCCTTTGTGTGAAAAACCTTTCTCTAGTAAGTCATAGAGAACTATAAAATTCTAACAGGACTAAACAGGGTAGATTCAGGGAGAATGTTCCCAATGGTGGGGCAGTTCAAAACCAGGGGCCACAATCTGAGGATTTGGGGTGGACCATTTCAGATGGAGATGTGGAGACATTTCTTTACCCAAAGAGTGGTGACACTAGGGTCAATTTAGCATGGTCAATCAACCTAACCCACATATCTTTGGACTGTTGGAGGAAACCGGAGCATCTAGAGGAAACCCATGCAGACACGGGGATAATGTGCAAACTCTACACAGGCAGAGACCCGAGGGCGGAATCGAGCCCAGGTCCCTGGCACTGTGAGGCAGCAGTGCTAACCATTGTGCCACCATGCCATCCACTGTTAACCAGTGTGCCACCATGGCCTTGTAGATAGGCTCATAGAACCATTGAATCTTTCCAGTGCAGAAGGAGGCCATTTAGCCTATTGAGTCTGCACCGACAACAACCCCACTAAGCCTTATCCCTGTAGACCCATTTATTCATCAGGCTAATCCTCCTGACACTAAGGGTCAATTTAGCGTGGCCAATCAACCTAACCTGCACATCCTTAGAGTGTGGGAGGAAACTGGAGCACCTGGAGGAAACCCATGCAGACACGGGGAGAATGTGCAGACTCTACACAGACATTGACCCAAGGGCGGAATTGAACCTGGGTCCCTAGTGTTGTGAAGCAGCAGTGTTAACCACTGTGCCACAACAGGCTTTGGGGAGTCAGGCAAGTCCCTCGCCTCTGACCTGCTCATGTCACCACTGCATTTATATGGCTGGCCCAGTAAAGCTTCTAGTTAATGGTAACCTCAGCATGTTAATGGTAGGGGGTTCACTGAATTGAAGACCAAGGGGAGATGGTTTGTTTTTCCCTTGTTGAAGATGATCATGACCTGTTACTCTTTTGGAGTGAATGTTACTTGTCATTTATCAGCCCAAGCCTGGAGATTGTGGGGGCCTTGCTGTGTATGGGATGGACTGCTTCAGTATGTGAGGAGTTACAATTGGTACCGAACATTGTGCAATCATCAGCAAATATCTTCACTTCTGACCTTATGATGGGGGGAAGGTTATTGATGCGTACGTTTAATGAAACAATTTTAATTAAAAAAAAAGATTATCTGAAATGTTCTGACTTGATCTTATTCAAGCTAATGTGCAAACATAACTGAGAATATGCTATGAATTGCAGTCTATGGATCAGCAGTTGTACTTGATGAAAACCTTTGGAAAGTTTTATTTTTAATTTATTTGATTTCTAAACTTGGATTGGGGACAATTGGTTTCAAAATAAAAGCAAAATACCACAGATGCTGGAAATCTGATAGAAAATGTTGGGAATGTTCACCAAATTCCAGCAGCCCCCATACCTACCAGGTCTCAGATGTACCTGGAGGCCACCCTGTGGAGAGGTTTCCACTAATGGTGGTCAGGCACTTGCGACCATCTTTGATTCCAGAGAGGGCCGTACAGAGCGTATCTCAAGATGGAGGCAGACTGCAGTCCTTTCAGTACTGCAGGGTCCCATTCTTCGACATCAATGGGCCCATCTGCCTCTAGGTGACCAAACTTACAAAAATCATTGTAGGGTGACTGCACCCGACAAGGTGTCAGCAATTTCCATGTCACAAGATAAAACTAAAAACTGTGTCACGCCCTGAGTTCAAGTAGAAGCTCTGGTCCTATATTTGTAATATCAAAGTATAATACAGAAAGAAAGATTTCCATCATGTCCTTATACTGTAATTTAGAGAGTGCCATATTAAGGGAACTCCATGTTGCAAGAATGGTTTAGGAATAGGCCATTCAGCCCCTTGAACAGATCTGCCACACAGTCAAATCATGACTAATCTATACCTCAACTCTCATCTGTCCACCTTGGCTCCATTACCCTTTTTACTCGTGTCTAACTAAACTCTACTGATAAGAAGCCTCACAACACCAGGTTAAAGTCCAACAGGTTTATTTGGAATCACGAGCTTTCGGACCACTTTTCCTTCATCAGGTGAGTGACTCATCACTCACCTGATGAAGGAGCAATGATCCAAAAACTCGTGATTCCAAATAAAGCTGTTGGACCTTAACCTGGTGTCGTGAAATTTCTTACTGTGCCCACCCCAGTCCAACACCAACATCTCCACATCATAAAACCTATTAAGTTTATTTATTAGTGTCACAATTAGGCTGGGAATTGAACCTGGGTCCCTGGTGCTATGAGGCGGCAGTGCTAATCACTGTGTCACTGTGCCACCCAGTTTTGAAATGACCAATTGGTGCCCCCAGCCTCAGCAGCTTTTTGGGGTAGAGATTTCTCGATTTTCACTTCCTCTGTGCAGGGAAGTGCTTCCTGAGACTCTTAAAATCATTCGCTTCAAAAAATTCTACTGGGAGACTTTTGTGTTGTTGAGTGAACTAAGCCAATGTTTGCTCAGCTGAGTTTTCTGTTGCTGGCACAGAATTTTACGTTTTTTTTACTTTAATTTTCTTCATTACGTCTTTCTTTCCCTTCAGGTACCATTTTTAGCTTCCTTCTCTCTGCCTCGGTCATTGAAGTCTACCAGCTACTCTCGCTGGTGGGAGAACCCTCCTGCATTTTAGTGGTTGCTTTTTACTTGATCAGTCACGGCACCAATGTAATCACTTCAATTTTCAAATGATATCAGGCCAGATTGGGTTCCCTTGTGGGAACGGTTCAAATGACAGGTCTTATGTGCACTTCACTGGTTCAAATGAGCACAGACAGGACAATTTAGCACGTAAGATGTTTTAAGATTAGCAATGAAGATGGATTTTGAGAATGTTGCTCTCATTTAGATTTCCTGTACTTTTATTACAGCACGGTGGTTAGCACTGCTGCCTCATAGGGCCAGAGTTGTGGGTTCATTTCTGGTCTCGGGTGACTGTCTGTGTGGAGTTTGCACGTTCTCCCCATATATGTGTGTGATCCTCCGTGTGCTCCGGTTTTCTCTCACACTCCAAAGGTATGCAGATTAAGTTGGTTAGCTGCGATAAATTGACATTTTCCAATTGGGCACTGTACAGCCTTATGGAGTAAACACTGAGTTCAACAATTTCAGAGCATGAACCCTCTCCTTTACTCCATTTCCATTTATTTTATCTCATTTCGTTCCTTCTTTTCACCTCATTCATCCATTTTTATCATCCTTCTTTCTCACTTCCATTTTTCCACTTCTCCATTTCCACTCTCCAACGTACCCATCCCACCAATCACCCCCTTCAGGGCAACTGCCACATTCCTCAGGCAGTCCCTTAAATACCTGTCCCTCTTCTCTGCCTTTTGCACATTCCGATCATTTAATGGACACTTTTAACACCTTTCTCAGCCTTCTTCACCCTCATTTAGATTGCTGTTGTCCAATCCCACCCTCATAGTGTAAATCTCTTCTGATTTTCTTTGCTCTTAGCTCTGACGGAGGGTCATCCAGACTCAAAACGTTGGCTCTATTCTCTCTCCACAGATGATGTCAGACCTGCTGAGATTTTCCAGCATTTGCTGTTTTCGTTTCAGATTCCAGCATCTGCATTGTTTTGCTTTTATGATAAATTGACCCTTAGGATGGAATTTTCTCATCTTGTCTACAACAGGAATTGTAGTGGCACAGTGGCACAGTGGTTAGCACTGCTTGCCACACAGCGCCAAGAACCTGGGTTCGATTCTGGCCTTGGGTCACTGTCTGTGTGGAGTCTGCACGTTCTCCCTGTGACTGCATGGATTTCCTCTGGGTGCTCTGGTTTCCTCCCACAGTCCAAATATGTGGCGAATTGACTCTAGTGTCAGGGGATCGGCAGCAAAGTATGTGGAGCTATGTGAATAGGATTGTGGTCAGTGCGGACTTGATGGGCTGAATGGCCTCCTTTTGCATTGTAGGGGTTCTATGACATTGTCCATGCAAAGGTCCATTGACCTCGGGCAAGATTTCCTGGCCTCGGGGCAAACACTGCTGGAAAATCCCGCCCTTAGTGTCAGGAGGATTAACAGAGTAAGTATGTTTGGTCACGGGGATAGGGTGTGGGATTGTTGTTGGTGCAAGCTCGATGGGCTGAGTGGCCTCCTTCTGCACTGTGGAGATGATATAATTCTATGATCTGAAAATCAATTTAGACATTAATGAGCATTATGGACCAAAGGAAGATGGGCAGAATTTAATGTGCAGGGCATTGATCCTGAGGAGGGAAGTGGAAGTGGAAGCCCAGTGCTTGTTGGGAGTTGGGGCAAAGATAATTAACATTTAAGGGATAGGTCAGTCAAATTTCAATTGAACAGGTTCGAGGGGCTGAATGGCCTTGTCCCTATTTTCCTATATCTTCAGCTTTCTTCCTGTTGAATATCCTTCTACACCAGGAACAGAATAATAGAATTCAGTCCATCTGCAGCAAGCAGATGATGGCAATGACCGTTTTGGGATTTGAACCCATTATTTTCTAGTTGATCAGCTGTGGGAACAGAGCAACTGATGTTGCAATGTTTAGTCGGCAGTTCGCTTTCTGGATTTTAATTTAAGCTCGATGTTAGAAATCCTTTGTCTTTGACGTACCTCACTGAGCTGTCTCTGCTTTGAAATGATGAACATGAATTTGTACGTTGGAAGGGAAATTGTTGTTTAAAGAACACATCATTGGAAAATATAATGAGGATGTTTCTTTCCCTTCATTGTCACTGCTGGGACATTTAATAGACAACATTAGTTAACTTTTCCCTCAAACAAAATTGCCAGAAATGTTGACCCAAGTGCTTTTGTTTTTCTATCTGGCATTTACTGCTCCTACAAGCACAGAGTTATGCTTTAGACAATATAATATATAATATTATAGAATCCCTACAGTCAGAAGGTGTCCATTCAACCCATCGAGACCGCAACGACAACAATCCCACCCAGGCCCTATCCCCATAATCCCACACATTCACCCTGCTAATCCCCCTGAAACTGAGGGAGATTTTAGCATGGCTGATGCACCTAACCCACACATCTTTTGGACTGTGGGAGGAAAGTGGAGCACCCGGAGGAAACCAATGCAGACACGGGGAGGATGTGCAAACTCCACACAGACAGTGACCCAAGGCTGGAATTGAACCGGGCCCCTGGCGCTATGAGGCAGCAGTGCTGCCCTTTGTTGGTTGCCTATTACCCTATTGTTTGTCGACATAAACAACTTAGAGCTGATTCTTCTGTCATAGACGGATTCTTCCACATGCATGTTTTCTGGCAGGAGCCACAAGAAAATGACCAGAAATAGGATCCATTCCTTAATTCCCCTCCAGTTCCTACCCTAAGGTCAACAAACCCTTAGCATGCTCTGACCGGCACTGTGCTGAGCACAACTGCCTCACAGAGCCGGGGATCCGGGTTCGATTCTCAGCTTGGGTCACCTGTCCATGTGGAGTTTGCATATGCTCCCCGCGTCTGTGTGGATTTCCTCCTGGTGCTCCGATTTCCTCCCCGATTCCAAAAGATGTGCTGGTTAGGTGCATTGGCCATGCTAACTTCTGCCTCAGTGTTCCCAAACAGACAATGGAATTTGGCAACTAGGGGATTTGCAGCCAATAAATTGTATTTATTATATTATTACACCGTTATTCAAAGAGGGACAGAGACAGAAAGAAGGAAATTACAATCTAGTTAGCTTGACATCTAACAGAGGGAAAAGTTTGAAAGCTATTGTTAAAGATTTTATGACAGGGCAGTTAGAAAAATGCAAAGCAATCAGGCAGAGTCAACATGGTTTTGTGAAAGGGAAATCATGTTTAACTAACTAATTGGTGTTCTTTGAAGATGTTGCTGAAGGTAAGTGTGAAGGTACAGAAGGCAGTAAAGGAGACAAATGGTACGTTGGCCTTCATAGTGAGAGATCTCATTATAGGAAAAGGGATGTTTTACTGCAGTTGTATAGGGCATTGGTGAGGCCACATCTAGAGTATTGTGTGCAGTTTTAATGCATCATCTGAGGAAGGATATCCTTGCTATAGAGGAAATACGGCAAAGGTTTACCAGGCTGATTCCTGGGATGGCAAGTCTGTCATATGAGGAGAGGCTAAGTTCGGTAGGATTGTATTCATTGGAATTTAGAAGAGTGATAGGGGAACTCATAGAAACTTATAAAATTCCAGCAGAATTAGGGTAGATTTAGAAAGAATCTCTCCAATGGTTGGGGAGCCCAGAACTAGGGGTCATAATTTGAGGATAAGGGCTAAACCTTTTAGGCCTGAGGTGAGGGGAAACTTCTTCACTCAGAGAGTGGTGAATGTGTGGAATTCATTATCGCGGAAAGTAGTTGAGGCCAAAACAAAGTGGGATTTCAAGAAGAAATTAAATATAGAACTTGGGGCTAATAGGATCAAGGGATCGGTGTGGAAAGTGAAATCATTATAATGAATTTGATGATCAAAACAAATGACAGAGCAGGCTCAAAGGGCCGAATGGCCTACTCCTGCTCCCATATTCTATGTTTCTAAGTGTTAACATAAGCCGACTTGTTATAGTACTAAATAAACTTAAAAACTACTTGCCAAACATGAGAATAAGATTTGAATCATAGGATCATGCTACATAGGAGAGGGCTGTATAATCTTGTGTTTGTGCTGCCAATTTGTCAGAAATAAACAACAAGTTATTTTGTTTTTATCTATACACCCTATTTGCTGTGGAATGTTACCATTGACTTTGCTTCCACCACCCTTCAGGATGGAGGTACCAATAGCAAAATTTTCATTTCCTTCAAGTGTCTTCTGCATTGTGTACATTTTTGTTTTTTTCCTTTTTTAATGCACTGGTTCATGGGATTTGGGCGTCTCTGGCTAGGTCAACATTTATTACTGTATCAAATTGTCTTCGAGAAGATGGTGGTGAGCTACTTTCTAGAGCTGCTGCAGTCCGTGTGCTGCAGATAGATCCACAGTGTTTTTAGGAAGGGAGTTCAAGGATTTTGACCCTCTCTTTCCCAGCAGTGAAGGAAGATCAATAGTTCCAAGTCAAGATGTTGGGTGGCTTGGAGGGGAACGTTCTCATGCATCTGCTGCCCTTGTCCTTCTAGGTGGTAGAGGTTGCGGGTTTGGAAGGTGCTGTCAAAAGAGCCTTGGTGAGTTACTGCAGTGCACCTTGCAGCTGGTGCACACATTGTGCATTGGTGGTGGAAGAACTGTTTGTATAAGGTGGTGATGAGGTGCCAATCAAGAGAGCTGCAATTTCCTGGATGGTGTTAAGCTTCTTGATTGTTGTTGGAGCTGCCCTCATCCAGGCAAGTAGAGACCATTCCATCACAGTCCTGCACAGGCTTTTGGATGTAAGGATATGAGGTACCATCGGCAGGATTCCTAGCTTCTGACCTCCTCTGGTAACCATGCTATTTATATGGCTGGTCCAGTTCAGTTTCTGGTCAATGGAAACCCTCAGGCTGTTGATAGTGGGGGTATTCATTCAAGGTACAGTCTCTTAAGGGGAGACAGTTGATTTCCCACTTGTTAGAGATGGCCATTGCCTCGTACTTGTGCGGCACAAATGCTACTTGCCACTTACCAGCCCAAGTCTGAATGTTGTCCAGGTCTTGTTGCATATGGCTATGGACTGATGCAATATCTGCAGCATTGTGAATTGCACTGAACATTGTAGAATCACTGGCAAACATGCACTCCTTTGATCTTACAATGGAAGGAAAGTCATTATGAAATGGCTGAAGATGGTTGGACCTAGGCCACTATTGTAAATAACTCCTGCAACATGACATCCTACTGAGTCGCAAAATGGGAGAATTCTGCCCAGCGATTGCATTTCAAGAGCATTTCATTGGCCGTACAGCATTTTGGGATGTCCAGAGGTTATTAAAAGCTACTATATAAATCCAAGTCATTTTCTTTTCTTATCAATGGATCAAATTAATCAATAATGTGTGCATTTATATAAATATGTAAAAGCTTCCCTTCTGATGGGCCATTCAAACTCTATTTCTTTATTTGTTTCTCAGGCTTCAGTTTATCTGAGATTCTGTGCGACTCAGAACAGATCAAAAAGTTGGTGAAAGAGCGAAAACATCAAGAGGAGCTGCCACTGGTTCCTGCATCTTCTGTGCCCTTCTGATCTCTCTATGATGAATATTTAATGCAAAAGTTCAGAAACATCTGGAATTTTGTTCTGAATTGAGCTAATCCTCAATGAACATTAGCCGTCAAAGTCACTAGAAAGCGCTAATGACTAAGTGGGTGGAAGCCAAACGCACGTGGGAAGCATATTGGTGGTGGTACAGCATCATTATACATCAACATTTAAAAGAGAATTGGATAAGTACTTGGTGCAGAGAGACTTACACAGCCCTGAGGAAAGAGTAGGGTAGCTCTACCAAAGAACAGGCTTTGGCAGGAAGGATGTTTTTCAGTGTTATGCCATTTATTATTCTGTAAAGGGTGTAACCTGGAAATATACTTTTTATTCATAGCATCACAAAAAGACCCACTGTGCAGAAAAGGCCATTCAGCCCGTTGAGTCTTCACCTTCTCTCTGACAGAGTATCTTACCCAGGCCCCCTCCCCCATCCTTTCCCTGCAACCTCCACACATTTCCCACAGCTGCTCCGTCTAACCTACTCATCCCGGGACAGTAAGGGTCAGGTTAGCATGGTCAGTCCACCTAATCTGCACATCTCTGGACTGTGGGTGGAAACTGGAGCATCCGGAGAAAACCCGAACGGACATGGGGAGAATGTGCAGACTCCACACAGGCAGTCACCTGAGGCTGGAATCGAAACTGGGTCCCTGGTGCTATGAGGTGCTAAATATTGTGCCACTGTGCCGCCCCAATCATTTGTGCATTTATTTTTGAGACAGTGGTTTAAGAATCAGCGTGGTATTATGCAGGTGTGGCGATTGTCATGTTAAAACCAGCTTTACTGAGTAAGGGTCACACAGACCAAATGACCAATCAATGTAGGGAATCAGTCTTGGGGTCAGGGTTGTCCTAGCCAGAAAAAATACATAGTGGATTTGCTTGCAGCGTACAGCTAATGAAGCAACCTTGCAAATATATTTGTTCGTTTAACCAAAGACATCTCCAGGAGTTGCATATGGTGGCAGGGATTAATGATCATTGTGCTACCTCTAGTTCTACACCTGAGAGTAGTGCAGGGTAAAGATTGAGAGTAAAACATATCTACTCACCAGAATGCCTCAGTTCGGGTGAGTAGACACATTTGACTCCTTCTCAAAGGACTGGAGTCAATACATCGAGTTTTATCTATGAAATAAGGAGGAGGCAAAGTGCAAAGCAATTCTCCTCAGCATCTATGGAAGTCAGATCTATAATCTTTTCCATTGTCTCACAGCCCCAAATGCATCTAACTCTTCATCATGCAGTGAGTTTGTGGAATTACGGAAGGGTCATTTTCAACCCAAACCATCAGTCATACTCAAAAGATTTAAATTTAATTCAGGGGTGAGAGCCCCAGGTCACTTATACTGCAAAACTAAAGCAATTATCAGAGCACTGTGATTTTGGAGCGGCCCTAAACAACATGTTGCGAGATCGGTTAGTTTGTAGCGTGAGCAACTATGCCATACAGCGCCGATTTCTCGCATAAGTCGACATAAATTTCAAGTGAGCAATGGAGATATTACTGGCCATGGAAGGCACTGGAAAAGATTCACAGAAGTTGCAGAATGCTCACAATGGTGCTTATACCAATTTGGGAGGGAAGCTGTAACAAGCCATGGTGACAAAACCACCAAAGCATCCATGAATTGGGAAACAATTCCAGTCACTCACAGAACAAAAAGATATAGCAGAAGCAATTAGACAATGCTTCTTAAGGAAGAATGTTACCGGAGTGGGAGTAACCATGTTCCTGAATCCTGTCAGTTTAAGGAGACTGAGTGTTATTATCGTCAGAAAAGAGAACATCTAATAACAGAATGGAGAACAAAGTCAAATATACCCTGAATGTGTCCTTATAATTAGATCAACATCGGCTGAGCATCTAGTAAATGTAGAGGAGGTCTTAAAGAGCTTCCATTAGGCTGGGATTCACCTCAAGAAAGAGAAGTGTGCCTTTTAAGCCATTGAGGTGCCCTACCTGGGGTATCATGTAGATGCACAAGGAGGTGCCTATCCCCACAAACATAACCAAAGTCAAATCAATTTTTAGGGATGATAAATTATTATGGATTGTTTTTACTCAAATTATCCACTGTGCTGTCTCCCTAATATAATCTGCTAAAGAAACACCATTGTTGGTTTTGGGAGGCTCCCCAGGAGAAGGCCTTCAACAGTATGAAACAATTGTTGCATTTCTCAAACCTGTTAGTGCACTTTGACTCATCAATAGACTGGATCCGTGATGCATGTCCATGTGGTGTTGCCCCATAAGATGGACAAAGGCTCTGAAAGGAATGTGGCTTTAATACCCTCTTTCAGTGGCTGAAAGAGGGTATTAAAAATCAAGATGGTGTGATATCAGTGTACCTTTAAGAAATTTTTTGTAAATCATGGTCACAGCTTTAAAGTTTATTTATTAGACACAAGTAAGGCTTACATTAACACTGCAATGAAGTTACTGTGAAATTCCCCTCGTCGCCACAGTCCAGCACCTGTTCAGGTCAATGCACCTAACCAGCATGTCTTTCAGAATGTGGGAGGAAATCAGAGCACCTGGAGAAAACCCATGCAGTCATGGGGAGAATGTGCAAATTCCACATAGACAGCGACCCAACCAGGAATTGAACCTGGGTCCTTGGTGCTGTGAAGCAGCAGTGCTATCCACTGTGCTACCGTGCTTCTTTCAGGTGATGTCATTGTGGGAGGAAAGAAAACCTGTGGGCAGGTTAGGGGACAAGAAGTCGGTTTTCAGTTTTGGTTTGGCTGCAGTGTTAGAGGCAGTCTTAGAAGCAAGCTGGAAAAGAAGTCTTCTTCTCTCTCTGTTTTGCCTTGATGATTTTACCAATTAGCTGCGAGCACAGCTTATTGCCATCTTGCAATAAAGAATGTGTTTTGGTGTTTTTGGATTGCTGATACCAGTGGAAACTGCTCTGAGTTTTCAAGATCATTTGAAATCAACATTCAATCCAGGGAACTGGATTCCAGTAACATGTGAGCTTTAGCCTGTGCAGTGATGAATCTGTTTTAAGGGTTTTGTTTATGGGATATTGGTTTTGATTATATTCATTAAGGGTTATATACTATAGTGGCTGTTTTGTTTCTTGTTTGTAATCGATAAAAACTCTTGTTTTTTTTTACTATACATGTTAACTATATTCTTAAACAAACTTTGTTTTATAAAAGCTCCCTAGTGGGTCACTTGAATTGTACCTGAAGTGAAACATCTCATACTCATTCTAGGCAAATTCAAGATGCAAAACTTCTGGTTTAGGCAGTCTCCATAAAACACTTTGAAGTTTCTACCTGAACCATAACAAAGAGAAGACAGTCAGTAGTCTTGGGCATCAAGAAAGCCCACCAGCACTCGCATGGTCGAGACTGTACTATTGTTTCAGGTCACATGATTTTTACTCAGTAAGGCTCATCTTAAAGTAACAATCACCACAGCAGGGTTGGTCAAATTGCTGCTGAATAGAATGAAAATAAAGATTTGTTGTTCTTTTTATAGGGTTAAATATCCATAGGCCTCAGATGAATAATAAGTTGATGGTAACTCTGTTGGAGGTTTGAACTGTATCTGTGGGGAGCTTGACTTGTCAAGACTTGATGGAACAATTGGAGTGCTGAAACCAATGTGAGATAGAGTCATAATTCTACCACCTGGCCTGCTATGATAATGCGTACCATCTATTATGTTGCTATTGTCATGTTAGAAGTAGTAAAAATAAGTGAAGACTGTATCATGAGCAGGTTATGATTCTTCTCATATCAATATATGCAGCTTATTACCAATCAGTTGCTTTCTTTATTTGTCGCACTGAAAATGGATTGATACATTCAATATCCTTCATTCTGAATATCTAAACATTGTTGGGGGCTGGGGGAGCAGCTTTGTTAACTACGTTTGCCAGATGTTATTGGATAGGTCACTTGTTGTACACCTTTGCTCATTATGCTTTTTACTGATGTCCTTTCAAATCAAAATTTATCCAGATGTACAGCGGTAGGCTAATACATTACCCACTTTATGTAGTGTATTGAAAATACAATTGTACATTTTATCCATATGAGGCTAGCATACACACATGTACCAACAGTGGGGTTCTGCTCGGAAGAAATATTAAACAAACAATGTTTTATGGCTCATGCAGTTCTAATTCCAAATGCGTTTGGTTGAATATAAACTGTTTCTCTCCCAGGAACTTCAGAGTTTGCACTGTTGCTGCGCCTGCCACACAGTCTGCTTTTAACCTTTATACGATGGGCAAAGAATTGTGAGTTGGCTCCTTGTTAGTACAGTAATATTTATTCACACACACAATTATTAATCACCCATCCAATACTAAGTTATTTACAGAATGCTGAAGTTCAAGTTCAATGCTAAACCTTGACTTAATTTTTGTGTGACTGGCAAGTACGCAAGCAGATATTGGCCTTTATCTGAGTATTGGTCTCTGTAGTCCTCTGTGTGGTCTGGTCCTTTGGCCTGGTCTGATACTCTTGGTCTGGTCTTCCTTCCTTCTTATGTGTGGTGGCTCTCCTCATGCTGGCAACGGTCACCGTTGTTGTCGTCGTTCGTGAGAGAGAGTCTTCTGTTTTGCAGCACCTTTTATACCTCGTTGATTTTGCACCCTTTTTAGTTATTGCCAATCAATCGGTCAGGATTCAATCACCCTGATGGATAGGGTCCAATCAGGTGCTGCCATTCTGATCTCTGAATGTGTACCCAATGTCATTCTGTAGGTGCTGCAGGCATGTGGGTCACGTACCCCCCCCCCCTCCCAAATAAGGGATTAATGTGGCTGTGTCTGGTAAACAACCTGGTTTGACCAGAAAGTGCCCTTTATCCTTGAGATGTCCCATACCCTATGTATGCCAATGCCTGCAGCTGCAACCTGTTTATCTTTGTCCAGTTCCTTTTTTAAGGCTACAGTTTGTCTGTTTCTGTACTTGGCCAATTATCCCAGCGTGCTTCTATAAATTGCCATCTTCGGTGGCCTATTTAGCCACAGCAGTATCGCCAGAAATTAAATTTCCAGGTCCCTCTTCCCCTCCAGATAATAAAGTTGCAATGTGTTGAATCAGTTTGGAAATCACAGTGAGTTAAATGGCAACAGTCTTAGTGGGTAGTAGATAAATTATGTAGAGATTCAAAGTTCTTTCTCATGGATCTTTGATGAGGAACAGGCGGCATGGTGGCACAGTAGTTAGTACTGCTGCCTCAGAGTGCCAGGGACCTGGGTTCGATTCCCGGTTTGGGTCACTGTCTGTGTGGAGTTTACACCTTCTCCCCATATCTGCATGGGTTTCCTCCGGGTGCTCTGATTTCCTCCCACAGTCCAAAGACGCGGGTGTTAGGTAGATTGGCCATGCTAAAATTGCCCTTTAGTGTCAGGTGAACCAGCTAGGATAAATGTATGGGGTTGTGGGGATAGGGCCTGGGTGGGATTGTGGTCAGTGCAGACTCAGTGGGCTGAATGGCTTCCTTCTGCACAGAAAGATTCTATAATCTAAATGCTTGTTGAAAGAAGACATTGTACAATTTTTGGTTTCTTATGGTGAGGTGTGGTTAAATGGGCTGGACATTCATTTTCAGGTCCTGATCCTGCTGTGAGGATGAAATGTGGATCGGGAATTAGTAAACATCAGGAGTGGAACCTGGGGGGGAGGGGGCGGCGGAGGGGGGTTAGATTTTAGATGGTCAATTAAAAAGTTTCTTCCAGGGGTCCCATCCAATTAAGGACTGTAGACAGGGTCCATCGATGGTGCTAATCAGAGCACCTGAGACTATAAGCAGTAAACAGCCCGATCCACATTCTGCACTCTCTAAAGAAAGGTTGACAATCAAGTGTTGCCGCAGCAGCCAATGTGTGTTATCAATAGGAGAAAAAGGCAAATAGAACTTTTTTCCTCTCACCAACTGTCCATAATCATAAAATCATAGAATCCCCACAGTGCAGAAGGAGGCCACTTGGCCCATTGGGTCTGCATCAACTCTGCAACAGAGTGTTTTCCCCAGGCCTCATTCTCGTAACTCTATGTATTCGCCCAGCTAATCCCCCGAACCTACACATCTTGTGACACTAAAGGTTAATTTAGTATGGGCAATTCACCTAACCTGCATATCTTTGGACTACAGGAGGAAACCGGAGCACCCAGAGGAAACCCACACACACACACGGGGAGAGTGTGTAATTCCACACAGTCACCCAATGCCAGGATCAAATCCAGATTCCTGCCTCTGTGAGGTAACAGTGCTAACCGTGGTGCCCCACTTCTTGAAGGTGTTTTTGAAGTATTTTTAAAGTAGGCTGTGCCGTGTTTTCCCAAACCCTCAGTTTGTAGGACCCAGTGCAGAAGGAGGCCATTTGGCCCATTGAGTCTGCACTGACCGTACTCCCACCCAGGCTCTATTCCTATAACTCCACATATTTACTCCACTAACTTCCTGACAATGGGGTCAATTTAGCATGGCCAATCAACCTAACCTATACATCTTTGGACTACGGGAGGAAACTCATGCAGACATGGGGAGAATGTGCAAAGTCCACATAGACAGTGACCCAAGGCCGGATCTGAACCTGGGCCCCTAGCGCTGTGAGGCAGCAGTGCTAACCACTGTGCCACCATGCTGTCCATTTGCCTCAGGGCAATGGATGAATATTGTTATCTGTGGACCATTCATAACCATCGCAACTATATTGGTCATGATCCCCGAAATCCATTGATCCCACAGCAGGGTTCGAGCACCGGGGAGAAAGGAAAGATACTGAAGGTGGTAAGTTTCAACTATTATTTATATTCGCAGCAGATATTCTGTTTTGTGCCTCAATGCTGGCACACCAAGTTCCATGCTTGAGCAGGAGTTTTATTTCAGATGCTTGTAAAATGTCTGCAGACTTACTGTTTGCTATAACCACGACAACAGGCTTGACTAATAGCATACAGCACAGACAGCATTCAACAGACACACACAATCAATCACTGAACAACTGAACATGACAACCGTCACCCCAGAAGCATCCCTCACTGAAAGTAAGCTGAAGGCAGGGACATGGCGACAGACTGAATTAATAGCGAGATAATACCTGATCATGCCTGGTACATAGGAAGATGGTTGTGGAGGTCAGTCATCTCAGCTCCATAACATCTCTGCAGGAGTCCCTCAGGGTAGTATCCTAGGCCCAACCATCTTCAGTTGCTTCGTCAATGACCTTCCCCCCATCATAAGGTCAGAAGTGGGGATGTTCGCCAATGATTGCACAATGTTCAGCACCACTCGCGACTCCTCAGATACTGAAGCAGTCCGTGTCCAAATGCTGCAAGATCTGGACAATATCCAGGCTTGGGCTGACAAGTGGTAAGTAACATTCACCCTGATCTCTGAACAGCGGGGCTGGCAAGCGGGTTCCCCAAGATGAGCTCATTTGCATCTTCTGGGTGGGTGAATCCCATCTGACCACCGCTGCTAACGCGAGCGGGAAACGTTCCTGTTTCCCAGCCAGTGTGGAGACATAGCCTCAAAACGGGGGAATTCCACCCTCTGTTTCTCTTCACAGAGGTTGCCAGACCTGCCGAGGTTATCTGGCATTTTCTGTTTTTATTTCATGTCAGAATGAAATCATTTTATTTCAGATTCCGAGCATCTGCAGTATTTTACTTTTAGAAGTCCTCTAATTGTCAGCCAATGCTGGTAAAAACAAATGAAGTGCAGACAACACCAACACTTGCAAACTGATTGTGACAAAAGTCATTTCCCAGAAATATATCCAGCCTCCCTCGTGAGGGCACGTGGAAACTTGAGATTTTTAGCAGTCCCTTTGTGCTTGCATTTCTGATTGGTTATGTTCAAGCGTGAACCTAGATTCTGAAGTGAACTGAATTGATTTGATTTATTATTATCACACCCCATGTAGGGTGCCATTGTTTGGGGTGGCACTGTGGCACAGTGGTTAGCACTGCAGCCTCACAGAACAATTCAAATCCGGCCTCGGGCCACTGTTTGTGCAGAGTGTGCACATTCTCCCCGTGTCTGCGTGGGTTTCCTCCAGATGCTCCCTCAGTCCAAAGATGTGCGGGTTAGGTTGATTGGCTGTGCTAAATTGACCGTAGTGTCAGGGGGGTTAGCAGGGTAAATATGTGGGGTTACGGGAATAGGGCCTGGGTGGGATAGTGTTCAATGCAGACTCAATGGGCTGAATGGCCTCCTTCTGCACTGTAGGGATTCTATGATGATTCTGTAATTCTGTGGTATTGGGATACAGTGAAAAATATTGTTTCTTGACAGTTATGCAGACAAAGCATATCGTTCAGAGAGTGCAAGGGGAGAAGGAAAGGATAGGGTGCAGAATAAAGTGTTGTAGAATAAGTGCCAACAGCAAAGGAAATTGGGCTGCATTTTAAAATATAATTTTAAAATATTTTAAAATATTCTTTGATATAGTTTGGAACAGTAACTCAGTACAGCTTGATTAATACAGATGAAAGTGGGCTATCACTAAAACCATGCATGGGAGAAATTTATTTGGCACTTTCTTCCCCAGAGGCAGACCGCAATGCGGGCATCCTTCCATGCTATCACTGCCAGCCCCTATGGAAGTGAAACAAGGTGGTGTAGCTTGGTGCTATGCAAATGAATTCCTCCCTCTTCATTTTTAATCAGATTGCCTAACCCACCATCTGTGTGTAACGCGATTTTAAATGACTGAAAAATCACTTTGAAAAAAACTATACAGCATGGTGTGCCAGTTAAATTAGGACACAGCACTTAGTTTTTTTAAGAAAAAAAACATTCCGGATCTTTTAAAATCATGCCTAATGGTGTCCTTGTGTCCAGAAAATCTAGAGCAATTTTTTAAAAAATCTGCAAATGGACTCAATTTGCAGTAGCACTGGAAGGTGATTAATTCACCCTAGGATATGGCCGGTTTTCTTTGAGGGATTTGATTCCAGCAAGATTGTTTTTAATGAGTGCAAAATGTTGTGGAAGCTCGAGTTGCACATTTCCATGTGATATCCTGCTATCTCTTTTGAGCAAACTGTACCAAAAACACACACACACACAACACTACAAATGAAATGAAACTCAACTCGCTGCATAGTCTCAACAGTACACCACTTCTCTACTTTAATCATTGTTGTCTGTTTTGCCCTGACACCAACGACCAATTATATCATTATATACACTTGCCAGCCTTTTGTGTAAAGCCTCATATTAAACACCTTCCCTTGTTGAGGTTTGTTTTACTCCTCTCGCTCCTAACTTAACTCTTTAATACAGAGAGTCAACTACTTTCTCAAGACATCACATTTCTCCCAACTTTAAGTCAGACCAATGCTCAAGTCAAGTAATCATTAAAAGAAATGGTTTAAAAATGAAATGAGGGAACTTTGTAACAATCTGCAGTTGTCAATTAAAATTATTGTGTTGTGACATAAAGATACAGTAAACTATTCATGAATGTGCTGCATCGGTCACTAAGTAAGTTAATGTTTATTTGTTAGTGTCACAAGTAGGCTTACATTAACACTGCAATGAAGTTACTATGAAAATCTCCTCGTCGCCACACTCCGGCACTTGTTCGGGTATACCAAGGGAGAATTTAGCAAGGTAAATGCATCTAACCAGCACTTCTTTTGGACTGTGGGAGGAAACCGGAGCACCCGAGGAAATCCATGCAGACATCGCGAGGATGTATAGATTCCATCCAGACAGTGACCCAAGCCGGGAATCGAAACCAGGTCCCTGGCGATGTAAGGCTGCAATGCTAATCATTGTGCAACTGTGCCGCCCCATGAGAGTATACTGCGGAACTGAGCATTCAAATTCTGGAAATCTCTTTGTTGTATATTTTTAAAAGAGCAATTTAAGAAAATGTCTGTTGAAGGGTCATCCAGACTCGAAACGCTGGGTCTAGTCTCTCGCCACAGATGCTGTCAGACCTGCTGAGATTTTCCAGCATTCTCTGTTTTTGTTTCGGATTCCAGCGTCCGCAGTATTTTGCTTTTATCTTAAGAAAATATCCACCTGATTTGAATATTGCAGCTCTGATTTTTGGCCTTTGACCTTCAATATGTGGCCGGTGGGATGGTTTGTTCTTGTGAGAAAATGGGAGGAATAAAAAGTTTGCAGATTGATGGACACTGTGAGGGGGACAGGGGCTTTGCTTGGGTCTGGGGCCAAAATATAGGTTTACCCGTTGCGGAGAATCAAGGAAAACAGACAAGGATCCTGAAATAAAAACAGATGCTGGAAAAGCTCAGCAGGTCTGGCAGCATCTGGAAGGAGAAAGCAGAGTTAATGCTTTCGAGGTCTCTTAGTGATTAGTCAGAGAAAGAGTCTATTTATTTATTAGTGTCACAAGTAGACTTCATTAACACCATAATGAAGTCGCTGTGAAAATCCCCTAGTTGCCACACTCTGGTGTCTTTTCGGGTACACTGAGGGAGAATTTAGCATGGCCAACGCAACTATCCTGCACATCTTTCAGACTGTGGGACGAAACCGGAGCACCTGGAGGAGACCCACGCAGACACGGGGAGAAGATGCAGAATGGGGTTTTACGGCCTTGCTCAGGCAAGACTAGAAATTCCCACCCAAGGTCAATGGAAATTTCCATTGTTGGACCCTCTCCCATTCCGAATCCGCAGTGGGCAAAATGGTAGAATTCCAGCAGCGGACTCCACACAGACAGTGACCCAAGCCAGGAATCGAACCCCGGTTTCCTGGCACTGTGAGGCAGCAGTGCTAACCACTGTGCCGCAAGGTTGGTCTAGTCTAGTTTGTCTTCCAAGGTGAAGATGACCATGTTCATCATCTGGCATCTCTATTAGGTTTCACTGGGTACATATTCACTGGATAAGGAAGGAGCTTTTTCATTAACACCTCCAAAAAAAAGGCAGCATGATTATTTAACAGCTTGTCTCTTTCCCCAGAGGGGCTCCAGCTGCTGCTTGCTGCCTCTCCGTATGTTGATCATAAGAGTGTGAGCAGATTTTTCTCAGTGTGTGATGTTCTAGTGCTCTTTTTCACTCACTCAAATAAGCATATGAAGAAAGGCTGTGTGTAAAAAGGAGTGAATCATAGAGTCTACAGCACGGAGTAAGGCCCTTCGGCCCAAATTGGCCCATGCTGAC
Source organism: Carcharhinus amblyrhynchos (assembly GCF_965287045.1). Taxonomy (NCBI): domain Eukaryota; kingdom Metazoa; phylum Chordata; class Chondrichthyes; order Carcharhiniformes; family Carcharhinidae; genus Carcharhinus; species Carcharhinus amblyrhynchos. Next base: position 11,055,891 of record NC_137328.1, read on the forward strand.
CAAAAAGCAACCCTATTTGCCTGCATTTGGCCCATATCCGTTCTTATCCATGAATGTGTCCAAATGCCTTTTAAATGTTGTTGATGTCCCTGCCTCAACCACTTCCTCCAGCAGTTCATTCTACACACATAAGAACATAAGAACTAGGAGCAGGAGTTGGCCATCTAGCCCCTTGAGCCTGCCCCGCCATTCAATAAGATCATGGCTGATCTGAAGTGGATCAGTTCCACTTACCCGCTTTCTCCCCGTAGCCCTTAATTCCCCTGTCTATCAGAAACCTATCTACCCGTGACTTAAATATATTCAGCGAGGTAGCCTCCACCATTTCAATGGGCAGAGAATTCCAGAGATTCACCACCCTTTGAATGAAGAAGTTCTTCCTCGACTCTGTTCTAAACTGCCCCCCCACCCTTATTTTGAGGCTGAGCCCCCCAGTTCTTGCTATCCTTTCTAAGTGGAAAGAATCTCTCTATCTCTACCCTATCTAGCCCCTTCATTATCTTATATGTCTCTATAAGATTCCCCCTTAGCCTTCTAAACTCTAACGAGTATAGACCCAGTCTATTCAATCTCTCTTCATAAGCTAACCCCCTCATCTCCGGTATCAGCCTGGTGAACCTTCTCTGTACTCCCTCCAAGGCCAATATATCCTTTCACAAATACGGGACCCAAAACTGCACACAGTACTCCAGTTGCAGCCTTACCAGTGCCTTGTACAGTTGCAACAAGACCTCCCTGCTTTTATATTCTATCCCCCTCGCTATAAAGGTCAACGTTCCATTTGCCTTCTTGATCACCTGCTGCACCTGCAGACTGGGTTTTTGCGACTCGTGCACAAGGACCCCCAGGTCCCTCTGCGCTGTAGCATGCTGCAGCTTTTCACCTTTTAAAGAATAATCCCTCCTACTATTATTTCTACCAAAGTGGATAACCTCACATTTGCTAACGTTATACTCCATCTGCCAGGTCCTCGCCCACTCACTCAGCCTATCCAGATCTCTCTGCAGACTTTCCACACCCTCCACGCAATTTGCTTTTCCACTCATCTTTGTGTCATCAGCAAATTTTGTTACCCTACACTCAGCCCCCTCCTCCAGATCGTCTATGTAAATGGTAAACAGTTGAGGCCGCAGCACCGGTCCCTGCAGCACTCCACTAGCCACCAGCTGCCAACCAGAAAAGCACCCATTGATTCCAACTCTCTGCTTCCTATTAGACAACCAATCCTTAATCCACACTAACACTTTATCCCCAATTCCATGTACCCTAACCTTCTGCAGCAACCTTTAATGAGGCACCTCATCCAATGTATCACACGTACCACCCTCTGTGTAAAATAGTTGCTCCTCAGGTTCCCATTAATTCTTTCCCCTCTTAATTTAAACCTATGCCCTCTAGTTCTCGATTCCCCAACCCCAGGAAAAAGACTGAGTGCATTCATCTTATTCATGTCTCTCATGATCTTATATGAGAGGCATAGATAGGGTTGACAGTCAGAATCTTTCTCCCCTCAGTCTCCTACGCTCCAAAGAAAAAGGTCCTAGTGTGTCCAATCTCTCCTTATTACTCAGTCCCTTGAGTCTTGGCAACATCCTTGTAAACCTCTTCCATAAGTGATTTCATGTTCCCCCTTTTAAGGGACCCATCCCCCTCCATTGAAAGACACACATTTTGTTGACAGCCCAGTCTATTTACAGAACAGGATGCGTCAGATGCCGGTAAGAAAAAGTTATTAGTGGCATACTGAAGTCACAAAATTAGGATGTGTAGCTACCAGATTTTGGAGCTACAGATGGTTGTTGATGTCAAAGAATGCCTCCTAATAGAATGCTTAGGTTTCTTTTGTGAGTCACACTGAAGACACTGGGTAAGAATGCACACAGTGAGCATCCACTTGAGGCTTGCAAAGTAGGCAGACCATGACATCAGTCAGCTGGTTTAATACCAACACTATCATTTTGGAACTCAAAACTCTGTCTCAGTCACACACGGTTAAACATGTGTTCAACAGAAGGAAGAACACTCCACTGGCACCAATGAGAGGAATTATCAACTTCTTTCTCCTCAAAAGTGACCACACAAGTAGATAGGGTGGTAAAGAAGGCGTATGGCATATTGGCCTTTATTGATCATGGGCTTTGAGTACACGAGTCAGGATGTCATGTTGCAGCTTTATAAAACTTTGGCTAGGCCACACTGAGAGTATCACATTTAATTACATTACAGGAAGAATGTGAAGGCTTTGGAGAGGGTGCAGAAGAGGTTTACCAGGATGCTGCCTGGATTAGAGAGCAGGAGCTATAAGGAGAGCTTGGATAAACTAGGGCTTTTGTTTTCTTTGGAGCAGCAGAGGCTGAGGGCAGACCTGATAGAAGTCTATAGAACTATGAGAGACATAAACAGGGTTGACAGCCAGAATCCCAGAGTTGAAATGTCTAATACGAGGGGGCATGCACCGAAGGTGAGAGGGGGAAAGTTCAAAGGAGATGTGAGAGGCAAGTTTTTTTACACAGAGAGCAGTGAGTGTCTGGAATGCACTGTCAGGGATGGTGGTGGAAGAGCATACAACAGAGGCATTTAAGGGGCTTTTAGATAAACACATGAATATGCAAGGAATAGGGGTATATGGACCAAGGGCAGGCAGAAGGGACTAGTTGATGTCATGTTTGACACAACATTGTTGGCTGAAGGGTCTGTTCCTGTGCTGTACTGTTCTATGTTCTTTCAGACTAGTTGCTGTTTGCTGCAATTATAAGAGTATTTGGTGATGTCTAGAGCTCTTTAAGTCAGTGCAGTCCACAGACAGCAGTGTGGCATATACCAAAGAACATTTTCCTGACATCAGGACTTCTACCCAAACCACTGCCAGGTAGAGTTGCAGTAGGAAGCACTTCCATTGGACTACAGCGATCAGTGCTGGGACCTTTGCTTTTTGTACTATATATAAATGATTTGGAGGAAAATATAATTGGTTTGATTAGTAAGTTTGCGGATGGCACAAAGGTCGGTGGATTTGCAGATAGCAATGAGGGCCGTCAAAGGATACATCAGGATATAGATCGGTTGGAGACTTGGGCAGGGAGATGGCAGATAGAGTTTAATCCAGACAAATGTGAGGTAATGCATTTTGAAAGATCTAATACAGGTAGGAAATATGCAATAAATGGCAGAACCCTTAAGAGTATTAATAGGCAGATCTGGGTATATAGGTACACAGGTCACTGAAAGTGGAATCGCAGATGGAGAACGTAATCTAGAAGGCATATGGCATACTTGCCTTCATTGGCCAGGGCATTGAGTTTAAAAATTGGCAAGTCCAATTATGGCTTTATAGAGCCTTTGTTAGGCCCCCCTTGGAATATAGTGTTCAATTCTGGTCGCCACACTACCAGAAGGGTGCAGAGACTTTGGAGAGGGTACAGGAAAGATTTACCAGGATGTTACCTGGTATGGAGAACATTAACAATGAGGAAAGGTTGGAGAAACTTGGTTTGTTCTCACTGGAACAATGGAGGTTGAGGGGCAACTGGATGAAATCTACAAGATTATGAGGGGCATGGACAGAATATGGATAATCATAAGCTTTTTCACAGGGTGGAAGAGTCAATTTCTAGAGAACATAGGTTTGACGTGTGAGGGGCAAGGTTTAGAGGAGATATATGAGGCAAATTTTTTACACAGAGGGTGGTGGGTGCCTCGAACTCACTGCCGGGGAAGTAGTGGAAGCATATATGATGGTGACTTTTAAGGGGTGTCTTGACAAATACAATAGAATGGGAATGGAAGGATTGTGTTTTAGTTCAGTTGGGCAGCATGGTTGGTGCAGGATTGGAAGGCAAAAGGATCTGCCCCTGTGCTGCAATTTTCTTTGTTCAGTATAACTGGGAGACTGAGCAAGGATGAGGCAGAGCAGGTTAAGCAGCTGGAAGAGGGAGGAGGAGGAGAAGGCTTTGGACAGGAGCTCGTATCTGTCCAGGGTGCTCTGGGACAAATTTTGTTACCTGAACCTCATTTGTCAGATGTCTATTCTTCATTAAGGATATCCTCACCAAAATTACATTAACCACCACTTCCATGGAGGAAAGAATGGGCATCAAACTCTGCACAAAGATCTGTGCAAAGTCAGTGCTGGACTATGGACCATGACAACTTCTAAAAATTCATTTTTGGGCCATGGGCATCTCTGCCTGGTCAGCATTTATTGCCCATCCCCAGTTGCCTGAGAGCAGTTGAAAGTCAACCACATTGCTATGGCTGCGGAATTACATGTAGGCCAGACCAGGTGCAGACAGCAGATTCCCTTCCCTAAAGGACCTTAGTGAACTAGATGGTTTTTTTTCAACAATGGATAATAGTTTCAGGTCATCAGTAGATTTTTAATTCGAGATTTTTTTAAATCAAATTCAAATTGCACCATCTGCCATGGTGGGATTCAAACCCATGTCCTCAGAACATTACTTGAGTTCCTGGATTAATAATCTAGCGATAATACCATTAGGCCATCACCTCCCCATGACTTTCTGGCAGGTCTGTCAATGTGCTAAGAATTACAATGTGCACACTCATCAGCTATCTTCTGTAACCTGCCCCATCAAAGTGAGTCCACTGTAGCAGTATTTGAGTGCAACCTCTCCCCCCCAGTGAGCTGGTATCTGCACTATGCTTTGTAGCTTGCCCTGGCTGAAATCCATATGTGTTCACACATGCAGATCCCATCTCAAAACTTCCCTCAAAATTTTCCAAGCACAATGCAGCTTTAAATACTCCATCAAATGTCTTGTCCCACCCGCAACAACACCCGCGGTGGGCAGGATTGGAACATTTACCCTGCAGTGTTAGTATCTGAGCATGCCACCTGTGAGTGTGAAATTGAGTGACAGTCTCCTTTTCTACATCACTTCCTCCTATTGCTCCTTCACCTCTGCCTGACCAGCTGGTAGCACTTGAGTCTCTGAAAGGAGGAAGGGATAAGGGGGTAATGTTATGGTGAGGGGGGGAGGGTAACTAGCGGTGTTTGCTGAGACCATCTGCACCTTGTATATCAGAAGAGGTTGTAAGGTGAAAGGGAAGTAGGATGTGGAAAGGTGAGGGATCAGGATACCTCTGATGACTTTGCTGCAACTGTTTCCCCTGAAATGCACCAGTATCATTGACCCCCAACCACTGCCTGTGATGCTAAGTTCTGCATTGTCACCACACTTCGGGTGAAGAAATTTCTTCTGAATCTCCTAATGGATTTTTTGGTGACTATCCTACATCGATGGTATTGGGCTACACTCTTCTCCACACGAGGAAACATTCTCTCCTCACCCACTAAGATGTGTCAGTAAGCGCAGTGCAATGTGTTTGGGTGCTGGCAGAGTGTGCAGGTTTGAGATGTGGGTGTGAGGCTGACTAAGTGTGTTTGTGTGTGAAGATAGGGTGAAGTTATACACTTCAGAGATGAGCCATGACTGATTGAGATTGTTGTTCTGTGAGTAACAGGGAGTGAATGAACAGTGAATGAGGCAATGATGGTGGGGTCCTTGAAGATACATTCATTGTCCTTGGCCACTCATTTGAGACCATTGGACATTTTGTACCTCAATCTTGATGCCCACTTCTGATGTTGTGCGATTATCAAATGATCCCTATGTCAGAATCACTTTTAAAATGACTCCCTGGGACAGCACTGTGGCACAGAATTTGGCACTGCTGCCTCACTGCGTCAGGGACCCGGGTTCGATTCCTGGTTTGGGTCACTGTTAGTGCGGAGTTTGCACATTCTCCCCGTGTCTGCGTGGGTTTCCCCCAGGTGCTCTGGTTTCTTCCCACACTCCAAAACACCAACTCATTAGGTGCATTGGCCATGCTAAAACTCTCCCTCAGTGTACCTGAACAAGCACCGGGGTGTGGCGACTCAGGGATTTTCACAGTAACTTCAATGCAGTGTTAAAGTAAGGCAACTTGTGACACTAATAAATAAGCTTTAAATTTTAAAACAGTACATTCTTGCCCCCATTATGCATCTCCCCTGCAGAGATGCAGACTGGCTTTAAGCAATGCGGGCTTGCTTTGACTCACGTTAGCCAATCACAGTTTTGCATGCCTTGCTCAGGGATGCAACCATCCAACAATCTTTTTTAGTATTGACTGCATGCTGAAATCAATGAATAGAGCAGGCAGCACTCAGGTTATATGTTACATGCAACAGAAACAGTGGATGTGGGGTAATCCATCATCACGATCTCCGCACCCAAATTCAAGCAGCTAACTGTACAGAATATTCAGTCTTGTCATTGGAGTTTAATTTGTTTTATGGAACAACACAGCTCAGAATTCAGTCAGATGAACATCCAGAGAAATGCCAGTTCAGATTCCCTTTGCATACTATAATCTCAGTCTTCATTGTGTTAGAGCAAAGTTTCATTGTTTAACCAGCCTAGCTAGGTTAATTTGGTCCATGCTGCCTTGAGGTTTAGATACAATTCTAACAGGGTTAGACAGGGTAGATTCAGAAAGAATGTTCCCAATGGCGGGGGAGTCCAGAACTATGGGTCATAGTTTGAGGATAAGGGATAAACCTTTTAGAACTGAAGTGAGGAGAAATTTCTTCACCCAGAGAGTGGTGAATGTGTGGCATTCACTACATATGAGGCCAAAGCGTTGTGTGATTTCAAGAAGAAATTAGATATAGGTCTAAGGGCTAAAGGGATCAAGGGACATGGCGGGGGGGGCGGGGGGGGGGGGGGAAGGAGGGATCAGGAGATTGAATTTGATGATCAGCCATGATCATAATGAATGGCAGAGCAGGCTTGAAAGGTCGAATGGCCTATTCCTACTTCTAGTTTCTATGTTTCTCGAAGACGGTGTTTATACAGTAAATAGTCCTACAGCACCAGGTTAAAGTCAAATAGGTTTATTTGGTAGCACAAGCTTTTGGAACGCTGCCCCTTCATCAGGTAAGTACCTGATGAAGGGGCAGCACTCCGAAAATTTGTGCTATCAAACTCACCTTATGAAGGGGCAGCGCTCCAAAAGCTCATGCTATCAAATAAACATGTTGGACTTTAATCTGGTGTTGTGAGACTACTTACTGTGTCTGCCCCAGTCCAACACCGGGATCTCCACATCACGGCGTTTATAAGCAGTAACTAAACTCCATTTTGCATTCACTTTTGAATTATGAGCATTCCGCCACTGAGACCATTTTCTGGGTTTTTTTTTTCGCAAATTTAATCACCATCTTTGCAGTTTCCTTTTTATGTTTTGCTCGTCCCTGTCCGCTGATTCTTTCTCCTTTAAAGCTGCTGGAAACATGAATTGATTGGACGAGCCGTAAATGTATCATGTCGACATGCGAACCTTTACATCTAAATCATGTCATCGCTGGCAGCAAAAATGATTGCAACAATGCATCAAGTTAATTAGCAATTGTAAAGAAAGTTAATCTATGTGAGCGCAAGTCTATTTTCCCGAGAAAATTAAAAAGGCAGTCATTTATTTTTTCTCTTATTGTTTGTTGTTGGTTCCTTAACTCTTGTAATAATGTCTGGCTCAAACACATTGATCAAATGTTAATGAATCCTGAAATTACTATTTTTCCCCCCACTGTTATTCAATTAGCATATCACCATTAAACCACATTTTTCTCAGATCTTTGTGGGCTCCAAGCTCAAATTGCACATCTCTTTTTAGCCCCAAAATGCTAATTTAATCACTGTTTTCACACAATAACACAAAATGGGAAAATGTAATGAAAGTAATAGGATCTGAATTTCGATTAATTTTAATGGATAACGGACTCACAGCAATAATAAGAGAAATAATGTTTTATTCTTGGGCTGATACTTGTTTGGAGGGTGTAATGTCTTGCATAATATATTTATTTGTGTTAAAAGTAGGCTTAAGTTAGCACTGCAATGAAATGGCAGACTCCGCACATTCAGTAAACCCAGACGGGAATTGAACCTGGGTCCCTGGTGCTGTGAGGCAACAGTTCCACCCCTAACATAAATAACATATGGGCCAGAATTCTCTGCTTGCCATGGGAATCAGAACAAGTAAGGAACGGAGCATAGTGAGACCCATCAGGCGGGATTTTAAGGTTTTGGGACAAGTGAGGCCATGAATTCTCACCCAGAATATTAGAATCAACTAAATTACCAGCCATAAAATTTTAAGGTTTATTTATTAGTGTCACAAGTAGGCTCATATTAACAAGTTACTGTGAAAATCCTCAAGGCGCCACACTCCGGTGTACTCTGAGGGAGAATTTAGCATGGCCAATGCACCTAACCAGCACATCTTTTGGACTGTGGAAGGAAACCGGAGCACCTGGAGGAAACCCACGCAGACATGGGGAGAATGTGCAAACTCCACACAGACAATGACCCAAACCGGGTTCCTGGCTCTGAGAGGCAGTGGTGCTAATCATCCCTAGTTGCCCTCAGCTAGGCCATTTCAGAGGGCAGCTGAGAGTCAGCCACATTACTGTGGATGGCTGTGGAGTCACATGTAGGCCAGATTCCTTTCCCTAAAGGACATTAGTGAACCAGATGGGTTTTCCTGACAATGGTTCCATGGTCATCAGTGGATTTTTAATTCCAGTTATTTTTTATTGAATTCAAATTCTGCCGTGATGAGATTCGAATGGAGACCCCCAGGACATTAGTTGAGTTTATAGATTAATAGTCTAGTGACAATATGGGGCCATCGGCTCGATGTGATACTAAACTGAATTGCCATTCGCCCTCTCAGGTGGCACCATTTTCAAAGAAGAGTAGTGAAGATATCTGTGGTGATCTGATTAATATTTATCCCTTAATTAACATCACAAATGCAGGTTATCTGGTTATTATTACATTGCTATTTGTGGGATCTTGCTGTGTGCTGATTGGCTGCTGTGTTTCCTACATCACAATGATAACTTAGAAATGCTCCATTGGCTGGATACAGCTTTGGGACATCTGTGGTTTAGGAAGGTGCTATATGAATGCAAACATTTCCTTCTTTTCTAAAATATACCATTCATTAAATACAAAGATAAAAATATGAGGATGCAAAGCGATCATTGCAGTCATAGAATCATAGAAACCGTAGAAAGAGGCCATTTGGCCCATCGAGTCAGCACCAACCACAATCCCACCCAGGCCCTACACCCATATACCTACATATTTACCTGTTAATCCCACTAACCTATGCCTCTCAGGACACTAAGGGGCAATTTTTAGCATGGCCAGTCAACCTAACCCGCACATCTTTGGGCTGTGGGAGGAAACTGGAGCACCCGGAGGAAACTCACGCAGACATGAAGAGAATGTGCAAACTCCACACAGACAGTGACCCAGGTCCTTGAAGCTGTGAAGCAGCAGTGTTAACCATTGTGGTGCCGTGCCGCCCATTGAAGATTTAATTTTTAAAATGTCATTTGCTGCTTACATTTCAGCCCTAATTATGCTTTGGATAGCCAGAAAACACAAAAAGACCATGTTAGACCATATGCGCAGGCCACAGGATCAATGAAGATTCTTTGTTCAGTCTCTGGCACAGATGCAATGGACCGAATGGTTTCCTCTATGCAGTTTGAGACTATTATGTTATGCAGCTGCATAATCTGAGCCTGTTAAGCACCCACATGCAGAGGAACAAGCCGCCCCTTTCATCCTGCTATCTTTACTTCCCCCAGTGGAGGTAGACTCCTCTTCCTCACGTTCTCTCTTTCTCTTCGTCTCTCTCTTTCCCACCACCTTCCTCTTCTCCCAGAGTTAAGCATTTTCCTTCTCCAAAATATAATTGGGATTTTACTTCCTCGCTCATCTGTAAAATCCTGCCCTAGTTCAATGGACCTTCCCATTGTCCACCCCTTGCCTGCTCCCATTCCCGTAGCGAATGGGACGGTGAAATTCCAGCCGCACTGTCTTTTCCCCTATAGTCTCTGTTTTTCTCCTCTGCCTCCTCCCTTTTGAGATCTACTCAGTCGAGCCACAGGGGATGAAAGCTATTGTTCTGCAAATGGTTTTCTTCTGATGGAGAAAGCTTAAAACCTCTGATAGGCCATTGTGGAAATGGGGCTGGTTTTACATGGTTCAAAATGCCTGGTGCTGGGGTTCCTTTCCTTAGGTAGTCACATCACCCACCGGCTTTAATCGATAAGTAATTCTGCGGTCTTTACAACATATATGAGTCAGAGCCAGAGGTTGTCAGAGGAAGGTGGTTCCGAGACCAATGGTTCCAACCATTGTTCCACGAAGATCCCCCAAGTGTGCCATGAGGAAAGATTGAAAATGTTTCAAAATTCATATAATTAAATAAACCCTCATCATCATCTTCAGCTCCGTGGAAGGCACCTCCGAGGCCCAACGCATCTTGGGCCACCTGTAATTTGGGAAGAACCGCACATGCACGGTTTGGCTCTTTTATGTTGGTCAAGTCCATGTGCATGGGACAAGTTCTCAAGTGCTTGCACAGAATGTGAAAACTCAAAATAGAACACAAAAGCCCTCGGAGAAGCGAGAGAGAGAGAGACAGGTAAGAGGACAGGGAGAAGCTAAAAACAGAATTCCCAGTAAGGGAATCATAGAATCCTACAGTGCAGGATGAGGCCATTCAGCCCATCGAGTCTGGACCGACCACAATCCCACCCAGGCCCTATCCCCATAACCACATGCATTTACCCTGACACTATGGGGCAATTTAGCATGGCCAATTCACCTAGCCTGCACATCTTTGGAGTGTGGGACGAAACCAATGCACCTGGAGGAAGCCCACATAGACTTGGGGAGAACGTGCAAACTCCACACAGACATTAGGCCAAGCCGGGAAGAAGGCAGAGAGAGTAGGAAGTGTCCTCAGATTGTTTTATAGTATAGTGGTGTGCCAGGACATACAAAAGGTTGGGAATCATTGAGATAGACTTGGGAGTCAAGTGGGGATTGTGAAAAATGGTGGAAGAGTGCATTGTTACCCTGGAAGTTTAGCAGCAAGATCTGCATTTCATCCCATTCACAGTTAGAGTTGAGGAAGTTATTACATACAGTATATATATCACACATATCATTCAGACCATCTGGAACTTCTCAGTTTTTATGGCCCACACAAAATTCTTCTTACCTTCATCTAACCATATCAACATGACTATCTATTTCTTTCTACCTCATGTGTTTATCAAGCATCCACTTAACTGTGTCTATAATATTCTATTGCGACTCCTTGAGATAACAAGTTCCACCTCCCAACCATTCTCTCAGCAAAGCAATTCTCCTGACCTTCCAATTGTATTCATTACGATATACAAGCAGGTGAATTAGGAGTAGTCCATTTGGCTCCTTGAGCCTGCTTGGCCATTTAATAAGGTCATGGCTGATCTGATTGTGGCCTCAATTATACTTTTCTTCCTATCCCCCATATCCTTTAACTCCTTTGTCAATCAACAATCTAATTAGATTTAATTAGTCTCGTACCTATGGCTCTTAGCTTGGAAACATCTCCTCGTCACCACCCCACCCCTTCATAAGTTTAGAGATCTCTGTCAGGTCACCCCACAACCTTCACTTTTCTGGAGAATAGAGAGTCATCTGCTCAATCTTTCCTTATCAGTTTTGATACATAGTTTACAGATTATAAACTAGGGATTTTCTTCTATGTGTAACACAAGTGCTATTTCTAAGTGTACATTGTTCCTGGCTTATAAACAATGTTGACTGCCTCACTTAGCTCAGGGCAGAGTTAAGTCTATTTTTCTCCCTGTAGGGATGAATGTTGATGTTAATTTGAATTTTGATTCTGTACTTGTCCTGGGGGAGCTGGAGAGGCCCTGAATTGCATCGCTTTCTTGCAACTAAATCCTGACAGAAGATACATACCATAAGAACAGGTCAACTCACACATCTGCATAGGTGAGTTGATCACTCTTACATGAGGGAGCAAGTTTTGAGCGGTTGAATAGAGCAGGTGATTACATCCATTCTAAAAAAAAAGTTATAATTGTGCAATGCTTTGCTTTTTTCCTTCTTGCTTATTCTTTTTTTAAATCAGATTTTGAATGAATCGCTCTAGTGGTTTGTACAGGAAATCAACATATTTTGATTGGAGTGGGAATTAGCATAAAGTAAGTCTCAAATACAGGGCAACTAGACACCAACACAATTAATTGGTATCAATTTGTGAACAAAATAAGCTCTGTAGGTTGGAAGTGGAAAGCAGCATAAAATCGATTGATGGAAAACTTTTCTTTACCATCGCACAAAACATTCTGGCCCCTCTGGCATGATTTAAGTTTCGATCCATTGTTTCTTTCTGTCTACTCTCTGACTAAAGAATTGGTTAGCATTGTATGAGCTCCTTTCCCCTATGTACACTAGCAGGAGAATGGAAAAGTGACTCCAGCGTCAAATTGACAGATGCCCTTGTCAGAATTTGCTAAAGGGTGGCACGGTAGCACAGTGGTTAGCACTGTTGCCTCACAGTGCTTGCGACCCAGGTTTGATTCCTAGCTTGGGTCACCATCTGTGTGGAGTTTGCATGTTCTCCCCATGTCTGCATGGGTTTCCTCCAGTTGCTCCAGTTTCCTCCCACAGTCCAAAGATGTGTGGGTTGAGTTGATTGGCCATGCTAAATTGCCCCTTAGTGTCAGGGGGACTAGCTAGGGTAAATGCATGGGGCTCTGGGGATAGGGCCTGGGTGGGATTGTGGTTGGTGCAGGCTCGATAGGCCGAATGGCCTCTTTCTGCACTGTATGATTCCACAATTCTATAAAGATCTCCAGATACAGGAGTTCTGCTCTTGAATTGGGTGATTACTAATGTATCTGCATTATTATAGATGGGGGAGAGCGGGGAGAGTACAAAAACTGATTGTGGATTGTTAGCGTGGATTGTCATGTTTCATATATCGCCTTGTTTCTTTGTGTATCACTAGCATGGGGGATAGAGAATCGTCCAATGCATGTTGCCCATTTGGACTTTTCAAAGCATTTGATAAGGTTTCTCAAGTGGCTATGTGCAAAAATGAAAGCACATGAATCAGAGGTAAGCTTTTGATGGGTAGCTAATTGTATAGGTGGGAGAAAACAAAGAATAGTGACATAAAGGGCAAGCAGGAAGTTATAAGGGGACAGGGACTGAGCAAAGATTTGGCAGATGGAGTTCAATATAGAGGTGTGTGAGGTTGCCGCTTTGAGATGCCTAGGCCCAACCATCTTCAAATGCTTCATCGATGACCTTCCTGTTATCAAAAGGTCGGAAGTGGGGATGTTTGTAACAGACCGCACAATGTTCAGCACCATTCATGACTCCTGTGATACTGAAGCAGTTTATGTCCAAATGCAGCAAGACCTGGACAATATCCAGGCTTGGGCTGACAAATGGCAGCTAACATCCATGCCACATAACTGTCAACAACAGAGAATCCAAACATCATCCCTTGGCATTCAATGGCATTACCATTGCTAAATCCTCCACCGTCAACATTCTGGTGGTTATTATTAATCAGAAGCTGAACTGAACCAGAAATATAAATATTGCAGCTACAAAAGCAGGTCAGAGGTTAGGAATCCTGCAGTGAGTAACTCACCTCCTGATTCCTCAAAGCCTGTGTGCCATCCACAAGGTACAAATTAGGAATGTAATGGAATACTCTCCGCTTAACTGGAAGAGTGCAGCTTCAACAGCACTGAAGAAGCTCAACATCATCCAGGACAAAGTTGCCTGCTTGACTGGTATCCCTTCCACAAACATTCAATCCCTTCCCCACAAATGAACCCTGGTAGCAGTGTGTACCATCTGCAGGGTAAGCTACATGAACTCACAAAGTCTCCTTAGATTGTACCTTCCAAACCCATGATCAATGCCATCCAGATGGACAAGGGCAGAGGTTTCCAGGGAACACCACTACCTGGAGATTCGCCTTCAACTCACTCGCCTCCTGACTTGGAAAAAATATCACAGCCATCCCTTTACTGTCAAAATCCTGGAACTCCTGCCCTAAGAGCACAATGGGTGTACCTACACCACAGGGACTGCAGCGATTCAAGAAGGCAGTGCACCATCACCTTTTCAAGAACAACTCAGGATGGGCAATACATGCTGGCCTAGCTAGCAACAGCCGCATCCCAAAAATGAATTAAAAAAAAAACTTTTTCTCCCGCTGAGTGACAAAGAACTATGGAGAAACAGAGAACTTTAAGAGTCTCTGAACACAAAATCCAGAAAAGATGGTGGATAGACACACAAAATAATCAAAATGGCTGGTGGGATGTTGGCCTTTACCTTAAGGGGGGTTGGAGTACCAAAGTAAGCGTGATACAAATCCCATCTCACGTGCTGCATGCAGTTTTGAGTACTTAGGAAGGTTGTGTAGTCCTTGGAGGGAGTATTCAGCAGCTTCACCAAAATGATCCCGGAGTTTAAAAGGGTTAAGCTAAGAAAACATAACCATTCCTTATATCTCTTTGAGTTCACAATTTTGCAGGCTGATCTAATCAAACCATTCACGCTGCTTAAATAATCCAATAGGTAAGATACAAAGACGTGGAGTGGGATTTTCAAGCCGCGCTCACCCCAAGACTGGAAAATCCCACCCAAGGTTAACAGATCTTTGTGTGGTCCGTGTCCCACCCACTATGATTCCTGTGGCGGGGTCACAGGAAATTTCCACCCATTGGACTGGATTCTGAGGTAGTGACCCAACCACCTGTTTGAAAGTTAGGGGTGAGCCACCCCCCTCCCCACCAGATCATGCCATCTTGAGTTGGTTTTGTGGTGGTCAGGCTGCTAATTGGCTCAAGCTGAGACCGACCCTCGCATCTGAGAGGAAGACCCGCCTCCAAGAACTGGCAGCCTTCTTGCCCCAACGGCGCCACAGGGAGCTGAGGCCACTGCTGGGACTGCAGGTAGTGCTTCACGCGATGCAACCAGCTTGAAAGGTGAGACGGGTGAGAGTCTGCCAGGCCCAATCTGGCTGGTTGCAGTGGGACAATGAAGGACATGGGCAGGAAATGAATACCATTAAGGTTGGTTTCCATTGGGCACAGGTGGTTCGAAAAACCTGCAAGCAGAACTTGGCTGTGAAACCCTCCACTGCTACCTGTGACAGCAGGAGGAGGCCCTTAGTGGCCATTAATCAGCTACTTAAGGATCTCAATTTGCCCAAGAGAAAGTGAATCGCCTGACACATTCCATAAAGTACCAGTGGGAGTGAGCAGGCAATGATTTTATCCAGAACCCAATTTTACAACCTCATTCCCCTTTACCTCCCAGTCTGCTTTGAGTTGGGAGTGGGTAAGTGTGCAAAATTACCTCCCATTGGGTAACGTTTTCCTGCCAGGTAGAAGCAGGTTCCAGAAAATTCCTTATATTGGCATTGGGTCACAATCAAAAATCAAATCAATGAACTTTTGTTGATGAAGGCTACCAAGAGATATCTAGAAGATGTGGGTAAAATAACTCCTCAGAGGCTAATGTCCCTTCATCAGATTCCCTTTATTTATCAACTTACCTCCACCCCTAAGAGTGCTTCAGGTACAAAGTCAGAATCCAGAGTGTTAGTAGACCTGACACTCCTCGTAATATACACAAGTGAGACTCCCTGATTGGGCAGATAATCATTACCAAGATTTTTGGCACCACCATACCCCCAGATGACCATAGGCTGTGACCGCTGGTGGTTTAAGCTGAGGATCACCATACCTTAGGCAGGGAGCAAGGCTGAGAACGTTTGATAATCTCAGCCAGTGTGGGAATTGAAACCATGCTGTTAGCATCGCTTTACCTCACTAAGCTTGCTGTCCAGCCAACTGAGCTAAACTGACCCCGCAGGCAACCATTGCCTCAATCAGGGAGGTCATAGTCCAAGAGGCCCAACTGAGGTAATTTCAGTGGGCAAATGGAGTTGAACTTCAGGTCTGATTAAATGGCAGAATAGGCTCAAAGGAATGATGTAAGCAATACCCTCCCACCCAACTCATAAACTATATGTAACTTGGTGAGGAGGAAACAGTGAACATAAATAACTGAGTGTGGTGAGCAAATGTCTAGGAGTAGGAAGAAGTGGATGTGCCAAATGTGGAATGTGGTGTAATTGTGCTATTAAAAAAGGAAGTGAATGTCAACATATTGCTAAAATTATCATTGAGTGTGTAATTGACATATTGTATGGGCTGGTTGCTTGGAAACCAAGAAGTTTGCAGAAATTAGTTAATGACTTGTTATGTATGGGCTGAAGAACAAGGAACTAGCTGTGCCAGATGGTCCAAACTCAATCAGGCTTCCAGTAACCGAATGGATGATGTGACTGATGTGAGGGTGGACCGACTTTTGTGGCTGTTATCCACCCATGGCATCTGTCAACAGACAACTGGCCAACCACTGAGCCCTGAGGAGGTATGTTCAGCCTATTGAAGGCCAAACACACAGGCAGCATGCACAGAGTATAAGACATTGTGCTTCGAGGTAATCAGTTAGCTCAGGCTGAGGTAGTCTGATCAACTGGGGAGCAGAAGGAGAGAACCAATCTACATACAAAGAGTAATGGGGGTTTGAAACTCTCTTCCCCAAATGGCAGTGGATGCTGACTCAATTGTTAGCTTTAAATCTGAAATAGAACAATTTTTATTGAGCATGGCTATCAAGAGATATTGGCCTAAAGCAATTGCATGGAGTTAGGTTACAGATCAGCCATAATCTTATTCAATAGCAGGGCATGCTTGAGTGGCTGAAAGCTTACTCCTGTTCCTATGCTCTGTTCTGACTGTCAGCCACATGGATAATTCTTACCAAATGTAAAATTTTGGAATGCTAAATTAATGTGTTGTCTACAAACAATAATTTGCTAGTCTTGAGTTTTGGATACCCAGAGTAAACCCCTGAATCAAAAGTAGGGAGTTAGCCTATAATGAATGATCTACTTCTGGGTTTAAGATTGAATGTACATACCTGTAGCAAGTTGTGATTATGGCATTGTGGTAATGCAACTGGATTAATAATCCTGAAGCCTTGGCTAATGCTTTGGTAACGGATGTTCAAATCCCACCATGGCAAATGGGGGGATTGCCTGCAAGTAATTTACCTGAAATATTAAGCTAGTCTCAGTTATGGTGACTATGACTACAACGAGGGTTTCGCTGGTCTTTAATTTTGTCTGGAAATCAGTCTGGTGAGGGCAGGAACATGGTTGCAGTAAATCCATTTAGGCTGGAAACCCACCTATTCTTCAGGGATCACAGCCTCAACAAGAGGATCAATCCTGCACAGAATCATTCTATGTAGTTTGTAAGTTCTGCATAGAAGTGATATCGACCTATAGCTTTCTGGGACGTTGATTGTCAGGAGTCAGTATGGCGCAGTCCATCATTCTCCCGCCATGCTTTAGTTTTGGGTTGTTATACCATGACTTTGCTGTACATTTTCACAAGCCACTGGAGCCCCTTTTGGGCCTGGTTGTTGGAGAAATTCCAGGAATGATCCTTGCCAGCCACCTTCCCTTCGTTCATTGCCAGTATCCCTTCCTTCACCTCATCTATACTGATCAGGATGATGGAGGGATCAACATCATTGTGCAAAGTGTTGCTCTGCTTGAAATTTGGCATTCTTGCATTGCCCTGATGAGTGTGAGATGAAAAGCTTCGACAGCATGTCACTTCCTTCAGCAATAAACTAGTTTTGGTGGATTTTTTGCCTGAAACTGGTCAGTTGAACCTTAAAAGTCAACTGGATGGAAAAAAAAATTATTTATGTGGATTTTGTTACAGTCCTCACTTTTTGTTCATAATGACTTGAAGGGATTTTTCCAATTCGAGCCATTTTATGCTCAGTTTAAACAAGGCTTGAGTATCAAATCTTAATCAACGATTGTACATTGTGAGATAATTGGATTCGTTTGGGCACAAATGATTTCTAAAGTGCACATTTAAAATGAGCTCAAAAAGAACAATTGTGTACCACACAAATGCAACCACATAACAGTGCTTCCTCAAAGCGCCAGGGACCCAGGTTCAATTCTGGCTTGGGTAACTGTGCGGAGTCTGCACATTCTCCCCATGTCTGCATGGGTTTTCACCGGGTGCTCCAATTTCCCTCTACAGTCCACAGCTGTGCATGTTGTATCGATTGGTCTTGTCAAATTGATCTTTCAATCTGATCTTTCTCTACACTTAAGCTATGGCTGTAACACTACAGGAGTTGAGAAATAATGATGCAGCTATATAGGATCCTGGTCAGACCCCACTTGAAGTACTGTGTTCAGTCCTGGCCATCTTATTACAGGAAGGATGTGGAAGCCATAGAAAGGGCGCAGAGGCGATTTACAAGGATGTTGCCTGGATTGGAGGATAGGTTGAGGGAGCTCGGCCTTTTCTCCTTGGAGAGACGAAGGATGAGGGGTGACTTGATAGAGGTGTATGAGATGTTGAGAGGTATTGGTCGAGTGGATAGTCAGTGGCTTTTTCCCAGGGCTGAAATAGTTGCCACAATCGGACGCAGGTTTAAGGTGTTGGGGAGTAGGTACAGAGGAGATGTCAGGGGTAAGTTTTTCACTCAGAGAATGGTGGGTGCGTGGAATCGGCTGCCGGCAACAGTGGTGGAGGCAGATTCGATAGGGTCTTTTAAGAGACTTTTAAATAAGTACATAGAACTTAGTAAAATAGAGGGTTATAGGTAAGCCTAGTAATCTCTAAGGTAGGGACATGTTCGGCACAACTTTGTGGGCCAAAGGGCCTGCATTGTGCTGTAGTTTTTTTCTATGTTGCTATGTTTCTACTACATTCTGTACTCTCTCATTTTCTTCTCTATGAACAGTATGCTTTGTATGTATAGCATGCAAGAAACAAGACTTCCACTGTATTCTAATACGTGTGACAATAAGAAATCAAATTGAAGACTCAATGGGTCGAATGCCCTCCTTCTGCACTGTAGGGATTCTATGAAATACAACCATAATGGAGAATGCACAAGGTACAATGATGAAGAGCTTCCAATCCCTTGAAACTGGTTTTGAATTCTATAGTTAACCTTATTTCCAACCTATTGCAAATTACTGTTGTGAGATGTCATCAGTCTGCATCTTACTCATGCAAACTGTATATAATTTCCATTTACATTTTGAACGTGGTCCACAGTTCTTTGTTGTTAGTTGTTTTTTAATTGTTCCAATCCCAGCGTTTTCTATTTATAACTAAAGGACTCTTCAGATACAGAATGGTTGTGCGATATTTTTCTGGTCGAATCTGCCAGCTGGCAACACATAATTTTTTTTCTGGGCTTTTAATTACCTCTGCATTCTGATGTAAAACTGCGAAATAATTGTCTCAATCTGTTCAGCCATGTGATGGGGTTAATTTGTAGCAATGACCTTGTACAATCTTCACTCGAACGCTGTTTCAGCTCTGCTTCATTTGCCAGTTTCCATAACGTGCTTTATAGTCTTGCCTGCTGATAACAGGTCAGAACAAATAGGCAGAGAGTAGGGAACTACGGTAACTACCCTGCAATGAATGAGGTGTTGCTTACCATAGAGGCATAGAAAAATTACAGCACAGAAGGTGGCCACTTGGCCCATCTTGTTCATGCCAGCCCAAGGTCCTACAGATGCCCTGCAAGAACCATTTTTGTGGTTCTCTTATTTTCATCTCAATATGCAAAATTATCTTTGATGTTTCAGCCTGGACCATTTCAAAAATGTGAACCTGTCCCTGAGCTAAGTTGCAGCTTCATAAACTGAACCTCATGAAGTAGATATTTGTGGGATCCTTTGTTTGGTTTGCTTCAGTTGATGCAGATAGTTCATTTTAAGATACTTCTGCCTACGTAACTCTCTAAAGTTAACTTGTTATAATGCTCTCTACATCTTTATGTAGGCAGTGTGAGGTTTGGGTGAAGTCTGTGTGAGGATTGACAGACAAACCTGCGTCTCTCTCTCTCTCTTTTCTCTCTGCCAGTGATCCTTTTTTCACTTTCTGTAATGTGTTAATTTAAAAATTCTGCTCAATTAAAAAAAATTCAAAGTACTTTGGGGCGGTTTGGTAGCACAGTGGTTAGCACTACTGCTTCACAGCTCCAGGGACTTATGTTCGATTCTTGGGTCGCTGTCTGTGTGGAGTTTGCACATTCTCCTCGTGTCTGCGTGGGTTTCCTCTGGGTCCTACTGTTTCCTCCCACAGTTCAAAGATGTTTGGGTTTGGCTGATTGGCCATGCTAAAAATTGCCCCTTAGAGTCCTGAGATGCATAGGTTAGAGGGATTAGTGGGTAAATATGTAGGGATATGGGGTAGGATCTGGGTGGGATTGTGGTCGGTGCAGACTCGATGGGCCAAATGGCCTCTTTCTGCGCTGTAGGGATTCTAGGATTCTATGATTCTAGTGTTGTCTTCATCTATTCTGAGGAATGAATAGCCCCGTACAATAGTGAATATTAACTTTGATCCAAAATATTGTTTTAAATAATTTCTTCATTACAGAGACTCAAAGCCCGAAGTCATCACGTTGTGCCTGTTTCCAGGTGTGGAAACTTGGTAAAGTCAGGCGTGAGGTGAGTAGTGTGATCTGCACTCACCTCTTCGCTGGTTTCCCCTTCACCAAGGCCTGAAAATGGCTGTGAGCGGGACCACGCCTGAAACGGCGTGACAGCCATTTAAATACATTTGCTTGCATTTAAATGGACTTAATGGGCTGCATGCCCGACTTCCCGCTTTACCAACACATCGGCGCAAAACAGACATGCTCCATCGGTGAGGGTTGGTGAGGAGGTAAGTGCTTAGCATCCGACGGCTGTCTGCTTGAGATCGATGCGGGGAAATGAGGGTCTGCTGCCACTCTGCCTGAGATCTGTGGGAGGGTATGGGGGGGGGGGTCCACTGCTACTCTGCCTGAGATCTGTGGGAGGGTATGGGGGGGGGGTCCACTGCCACTCTACCTGAGATCAGTGCAGATGAAGGGAGGTCTGCTGCCACTCTGCCTGAGATTGGTGGGGGGGAAAGGGGGGAGGGGTTCACGATCGGTCTGGCTGGTGAAAGTGGGAGGGGGATAAGGTAGTCAGTAATGTTGTGGGTGTGGGGCAATGTCTTTGGGGCTGGGGGAGGCATTATCCGGCCTGGGAGGGATGTGGCCTGGGAGGGATGTGGTAGAATGCGGCATTCTATCTTTTTTTCCTGCACACGCGCAGTTGGAGGCCCTGTAGGATTTTGGGTATATTAAACGCTGACCACAGGCTTGTGCAGCGCGATTTGGACTCACTGATACTTTTTCAGGCAGAGTGTGTGGGGGGGCACCTGAGGATGGGTCGAAAAGTCGGATACGAAACATTCCCAGTTTCAAGTCCGCCCAGCACTTAGAATCAAAATGCTAACATAGGGCCCTGAAGTGCCAGCTGTTCATTAAATTGGAGCTCTGACTACTCTTTCAGGCAGATGTCAAATAATCTGTGGCTTTTTTTTTTGAAGGATGGAGAAGGGAGTTTGTTCTGGCCAATATTTAGCACTCAATCAACATCATTGAAACAGGTTATCTGGTCAACGCAAATCACTGTTTGTGGGAGCTTGCTGTGAGTAAATGACCATCACGCTTTCTCCATTAGGTCAGTGTGCCTACACTTCAAAAGTTCTTTATCAGCTGTAAAGCCCTTTGGGACAACCTGAGGTCTGGAAAGTTTCATACCGGTTCTGTCCTCCCGTAGCACAAAAGCCTCAACATGTGACCAAAATTGATAATATTCTAATTTATTTTTGCCTGTATATGCACCAAAAAAGTTGCAAATTCTTCTCCATTTACATATTTCTTAATGTGGCAACCAGATAAGTGATGTAACTTCAGTAGCTGTGCATGGAAATATTTGCTCTGTAGCTTTTCAAATTAATTTGTTCTTGCTATGGACCATTGAATGGTAATAAACTGTAATCAGTTGCTTTACGCTATAGTTAATTATTATGTTCTTTCGCAGGGGAATGATCACTCACACTTAGCGGGTAGAGGTAATTTTAGATTTAAAGCATACTATTGGACGCAACTTTTTTTTTAAAGCATCTTCGCATTTTTAAACTGCCCCTATTGCTAGTCTGCTTAAAACTTCCACAAATTCACACTCTCACAATTGAGTTGTGCACAGATTCTCATTCAATGATGCATTGTATCTTTTGGGGCCAGCTCTATACATCGCTATGAGTGATGGGCCACCGTAAGTTTTAAAATGTTTTTGTGAATTGGACAGAGTCATGAATAAACTACACATCCAACTTGTAATCTATTCTGTGTTTCTTGAAGCATAACACCACTAGACAAGGAAAGGCAGGGATAGCCTGGGTTCTTGGTTTTTGGCATTCGTGCTGTATTATTGTAGTTACCTAAAGCAGGCCCTGACAAGGAACCGCTGAAAGGCTTGAAGCCCATGCACACTATGTGTGCTCCCATTGGGAGAGCCACAGCATTACTGATCGCTTGATAACATCGCAGTGGATCAGCACTTTATTGCTGGGAGGGCCGTGGAAATGAATAGTTCCCATCACTGGTTATTAGTTTTGGTGGCACAGTGGTTAGCACTGCTGCCTCACAGTGCCAGGGACTCAGGTTCAATCCCCAGCTTGGGTCACCGTCTGCGTGGAGTCTGCATGTTCCCCCTGTGTGTGGGTGGGTTTCCTCTGGGTGCTCCAGTTTCCTCCCACAGTCCGAAAGACGTGTTGGTTAGGTGCATTGGCAGTGCAAAAATCTCCCTCAGTGTACCCGAACAGGCGCTGGAGTGTGGCGACCAGGGGATTTTCACAGCAACTTCATTCATTTAATATGAGCCTACATGCAACATGAATAAATAAACTTAAAACATGTTTCTCTGTTCCCTTCTTCCTCAGTGTACCCAACTGGTGCTGGAGTGTGGCGACTAGGGGATTTTCACAGTAACTTCTCTGCAGCGTTAATGTAAGCCTACTTGTGACACTACTAAATAAACTTAAAAAAATTAAAACTTTTAGTTTATGACATGTGACCGTGTGAATCAAATCAAAAGTCGCCCAATTGATGTTTCTCAAGCTGGCATTTGTTGAGCTGGTTTATTGAAGTTGAGAAGGATGTTGAAG
Source organism: Carcharhinus amblyrhynchos (assembly GCF_965287045.1). NCBI lineage: Eukaryota > Metazoa > Chordata > Chondrichthyes > Carcharhiniformes > Carcharhinidae > Carcharhinus > Carcharhinus amblyrhynchos. The sequence goes on from NC_137328.1 coordinate 11,078,923, forward strand.
CTGATGTATGCATTGAAACCCATAGTGTATGCCACATTGCACTTAACTTGGCCCCAAATGTTACATGTGTAATTAGATGATGTTCTGATGGTATGACTTATTGAGCTTGTGGACTTGGCTGGGGCATGCAAGAAGCATAAAGTGTTTTGATTTGGATGATGATTAGTTCTAGTCAAGTGTCCCTGCATTCCCCTCAGTCACTGGACACTAAACGGCTCTCTTTGACTTTAGGGATATTGTACACAGTATCGGAAACCTTGGTGCTCCATATTAAATCCAGAAAGGGTGGTTGTTTGATGGGGTGAATAGTGGACAACTCACCAAGTCATTCCTCTGCTGACTCATAGTTTGTCAATTGAGACAGCTGCAGTGGCAATTTTTTTAAAACCTTGCTTAACCACATTCTCGATTTCCTCTCCGTCCAACATACATTGGAAGTGATGAAATTGTTTGCTTGGGAAAATCCTTCTCCGAAGTATGTTTCCTTTGGCATTGGACCATCATCTTTATGTATCTCTTGAGTGACTGCAAAGTATTAGATGCAATCTAAGATTCTCATTATCTTGTGAAAGAGATAGCCAAAAGAATATAGAATCATACAGTGCAAAAGGAGGCTATTTGGCCCATCAAGTCTGCACTGACCACAATCCCACCTTGGTCCTATCCCCATAATCCTACTAATTGACCAGAGTAATCCCCTGACACTAAGGGCCAATTTAGCATGGCCAATCAATCTAACCCACACATCTTTGGACTGTGGGAGGAAACCAGAGCACCTGGAAGAAACGCATGCAGACATGGAGGGGATGTGCAAACTCCACACAGACAATGACCCAAGCTGGGAATCGAAAACAGGTCTCTGGCACTGTGAGGTAGCAATGCTAACCTGTGCCACCATGCCATCCCACATTTGAATAACATTTGCAAAAAGATGAATTTCTTATATATGAAGTTATATAGAGAAAATATTGCATGGAATGCATCTAGGTTCTACCAATTTTGTTATTTCTAATGAATGCTTTATCATGTATTCACCAAAGTTTTGGTAAACTGGGTTTAAAAAACTGTTCAGGACATTTCCGTGGAAGCATGGACATTTTTACTCGTCTCAAAACATTTAGGGGGAAATTTTGAATTCCCTCTTGTATCTGTGTCAAGAAGCTGGGATAAAATAAAGATTAAAGAATTGGACAAAAGGAAATCACAAAAGATTTGGCTACACCGAGGGCTTTTGCTATTTGGAGTACCCAAGTTAACAGAATGAACAATTTACCCAAGTGAAGAGGAGAACAATGAGGCATAGAATTACAGGGATTAAGGATAAAAAGGGTAGGCATTCAAAGGGAGAAGGGATTCACACTTACATGTTAAAAGAGGGAACTCTAAGCCAAGTTGTTCAGAAAAGATGACATCAAAAGGAATAAACAATATATCAGCAGCAGGGTAAGTCCTATGCAGGAGGTGAAGTGTTGACTGGTGACCAAAATCACAACCATCCCAAGCTGAAAGCTGAGGTCTTCCAAAACATACCTTTACCTGAAGATTGCTGCTTTAAACACTAGATGAGCTGCTGTAAAACAGAAGGAAGTTTCCCAAAAGAAATATGCAGGTTGTATGTGGTAATTATTGTTGGATTTGGCTCATAGTGTCAAAATATATGGGTTGTTGTTTTGAGAATGTGTATTCTTGAAGTTTAGGAAAGTAGATGGATTTGGAATGGGGTAAATGTAATTATACTCTGTTTTTTAGCCATTATTGCAGTGAAGTGTAATTTTTGTTCTGTATCATTGCCTTTTTTGCTGTACGTTTTACAGTTAAACAAACATTTTTTATTTGAATGATTACAACGAGATTGGAGCTTTCCTCCTCACTGGGTTTCATTGCTTTACTCATATCATATCAAATTGCAAAATAAGCAGCTAAGAGCCAGCATTTCTAGTTTCCCTTCTGGGATTTGGGATATCCTCGCATTTAATGTCAGCCTGGTTCTTAACACCTACCGCACCTGATAATAAACTAGCAGAGGTAAATTGGGGAGAGGTTGGGGGTGAACCCAGATGCCCTCATTCTGAAGGCCTACATAATGCAAATTTCAGATAGGTCTATAAATGTTTGCATACAGCTCCTATCTACTTGATGGAATTAGAATTCAGAATGATTTAATTGAGGTATTTAAAATAATGCTGAATAACTGTGAATAACTGAATAATTCTCAAAATGCACCTTTTAACAACCACTTCATTCTGCTTTAATATTCATAAGTTTACTGTCTTCTCCAGTAAGAGCACAAGATCAGCAGTTGTCCATTTTGGTCAGTCAGTAAATAAGCCTGTTCCACCATTACTTCGGATCATGGGGCTAATTTATATTACGGATCATAGAGTCATAAAGTCGCTGAGATTAACAGCATGGAAATAGGCTCTTCAGTGCAACTTGTCCATACCGCCTTTTTTTTAACCACTAAGCTAGTCCCACTTGCTCTCATTTGGCCCATTTCCCTCTATACCCATCTTATCCATGTGACTGTCTAAACGCTTTTTAAAAGACAAAATTGTACCCGCCTCTACTACTACCTCTAGCAGCTCATTCCAGACACTCACCACCCTCTGTGTGAAAAAATTGCATCTCTGAATCCTTTTGCATCTCTCTCCTTTCACCTTAAACCTATGCCCTCTAGTTTTAGACCCCCTTATCTTTGGGAAAAGCTATCTACCTGATCTATGTCCCTTGTTATTTTATAGACCCCTATAAGATCATTCCTAAGTCTCCTATGCTCCAGGGAAAAAAGTCTCAGTCTATATTGGGATAGTTTCCTGGAACAGTGTGTGTTGGAGCCGACGAGGGAGAGAGCTATCTTGGATCTGGTGCTATGTAACGAGGCGGGTAGAATTAGGGACCTTGCGGTGAAGGATCCTCTTGGGGAGAGTGATCATTGTATGGTGGAGTTTCTGGTGCAGATGGAGGAGGAGAAAGTGGGTTCCCGGACGCGCGTCTTTTGTTTGAACAGAGGGGAGTACGGTAGGATGAGAGAAGAATTGGTGAATGTGGACTGGGGGAGCGCGTTGGAAGGTAGGTCTGCTGAGGAGCAGTGGAGGATCTTTAAGGAGATCTTTCTTGGTGCTCAGCGGAAATTTATTCCAATGGTCAAAAAGGACAGTAGGAGGAGAGGTAATAAGCCGTGGATATCGAAGGAGGTGAAGGAAAGTGTTAAATTAAAAGCGGAGGCGTTTAGAGTAGCTAAGAGTAGTGGGCGAGAAGAGGATTGGGAGAGGTTTAAATGTCAACAAAGATTGACAAAGAAGTTGATAAAGAAGGGCAGGAGAAACTATGAAGCTGGGCTAGCGCTTAATATGAAAAAGGATAACAAGAGTTTTTATAAATATATAAAAAGGAAGAGGCTGGCTAGGGTGAACGTTGGCCCCTTAGAGGATGAGAAGGGGGACTTAGTGGTAGGGGATGGGGATATGGCTGAGGTTCTGAATAACTTTTTTGTTTCTGTCTTCACGGAGGAGGACGTGAATAATTTGCCGGGTGTTAGAGATGGAAAGGTGGTAGGACTGGAGGGTCTTAATGACATTACTGTTACGAGAGAGGCGGCGCTCAACAGACTGGAGGGGCTGATTGTGGACAAGTCGCCAGGACCGGATGGAATGCATCCGAGGGTTCTGAAAGAAATGGCGGAGGTGATAGTGGATGCCTTGGTGGTTATTTTCCAGACGTCGCTGGATTCCGGGGAAGTGCTGGAAGATTGGAAAGCGGCTAATGTTACGCCGTTGTTTAAGAAGGGTGCCAGGCAAAAGGCAGGGAATTATAGACCGGTTAGTTTAACGTCTGTTGTAGGTAAAATGTTAGAATCCGTCATCAAGGAGGAAATAGCGAGGCACCTTGAGAGGAATTGCTTGATAGAGCAGACACAGCACGGTTTCGTTAAAGGGAAGTCGTGTCTGACAAATTTACTGGAGTTCTATGAGGATGTGTCTAGGGCGGTGGATAGAGGAGAGCCGGTGGATGTGGTCTTTCTTGATTTTCAGAAGGCGTTTGACAAGGTACCTCACAAGAGGTTATTGCAGAAGGTCAGGGGACATGGAGTTGGGGGTAGGGTGTTAGTGTGGATAGAGGATTGGTTGTCAAATAGGAGGCAGAGAGTGGGGGTCAATGGATGCTATTCGGATTGGCAGATGGTGACTAGTGGAGTGCCCCAGGGGTCGGTTCTGGGGCCTCAGCTATTTACCATTTATATAGATGATCTGGAGGAGGGAACTGAGTGTAGGGTGTCGAAATTTGCTGATGACACCAAGATTGGTGGAACGGCAAATTGTGCGGAGGGTGTGGAGAGTCTACAGAAGGATCTAGATAGGCTGGGCGAATGGGCCAGGAAATGGCAAATGGAATTTAATGTTGGCAAGTGCGAGGTGGTCCACTTTGGTAGGAATAATGGTAGGAAGGATTATTACTTACGTAGCGAAAAACTGCAGCAAGCGACGGTGCAGAGGGACCTTGGGGTCCTTGTGCATGAGTCGCAAAAACCCAGCTTGCAGGTGCAGCAGGTGGTCAGGAAGGCGAATGGGATGCTGGCCTTCATAGCGAGGGGGATTGAATATAAAAGTAGGGAGGTCTTGCTGCGGCTGTATAGGGCATTGGTGAGGCCGCAGCTGGAGTACTGTGTGCAGTTTTGGGCGCCGTACTTACGCAAGGATATTTTGGCCTTGGAGGGAGTGCAGAGGAGGTTTACTAGGCTGATGCTGGAGTTGAGGGGGTTGAGCTATGAGGAGAGGCTGAATAAACTAGGCTTGTACTCGTTAGAGTTTAGAAGAATGAGGGGAGATCTCATTGAGACGTATAAGATGATGAATGGGATGGATAGGATAGAGGTGGAGAGACTCTTCCTGCTCAGAAAGGACAGTAGGACTAGGGGGCACAGCCTCAAGATAAAGGGGGGGCAGTTTAGAACAGAGTTGAGGAGGAACTTCTTCACTCAAAGGGTGGTGAATCTCTGGAATTCTCTGCCCGTTGAAGTGGTGGAGGCTACCTCGCTAAATATTTTTAAGACGCGGGTTGATGAGTTTTTGATAAGAGAGGGGATTAAGGGTTATGGGGAGAGGGCGGGAATGTGGAACTGAGCCACGACAGATCAGCCATGATCTTATTGAATGGCGGGGCAGGCTCGAAGGGCTAGATGGCCTACTCCTGCTCCTATTTCTTATGTTCTTATCCAGTCTCTCCTTATAACCCAAACCATCAAGTCCCAGTAGCATCCTAGTAAATCTTTTCTTGAGTCTTGGTTCCACCTACCTTCTTTCTTAATAATCTATCAATCTCAATTTGAAATTAACAATTGACCCCATAGCTCCAGTCCCAAATGTTTTTTATCAGAGGGAATTCTGTATTTCCATGACTCGTGTGAAGGCGTGCTTCCTAACATCAGCCCAAAATGATTTATCCCTAGTCTTAAGGTTATACTCCTTTGTTCTCGACTGCCTTGCCAGTGGAAATAGTTCCTGTCTTTTTACCCTAACAAATCCTTCTATCACCTTAATTGCATTGTTCCTTAATCTTCCACCCTCAATGGAGTATAAGCTTAGACTATGCAATGTGTCCTTTTAAATAACCTCTCTTAGCTGCAGAAGACTACATCTCCTCAAAGATCAATATATTTTTCCAGAGGTGTGGCCACCAGAATTGAACACAATACTCCAGATATGGTCTGATCAGTCCTGCCCCTTTCTATTTCAGTTTCCTGTTTAGTTATTTTTGTTCATAGGATTATAGAATCACGGTGGCACAGTGGTTAGCACGGCTGCTTCTCGGCTCCAGGGACCTGGGTTCAATTCATATCTTGGGTCATTGTCTGTGTGGAATCTGTGCGTTCTCCCCGTCTCTGTGTAGGTTTCCTCTGGGTGCTCCGGTTTCCCTCCCACAGTCCAAGTATATGAGGGTTAGGCACATTGGCCATCCTAATTTGTCCCTAAGTGTGTCCCAGGATGTGCAGGTTAGGAGGATTAAGGGGTAAATATCTGTGGTTGTGGGAATAAGGGCTGGTGGGATTGTTGTCGGTGCAGGCTCGATGGGCTGAATGGCCTCCTTCTGCAATGAGGGGTTTCTATGATTCTATGATTCATAAAATTCCTACTATAAAGAATGAAGTCATTTGGTCGATCAAGCCTGCATTGCCAACGATCCCACCCAGGCCCTATTCTCATAACCCCAGATAGTTACCCTGCTAATCTCCCTGACACTAATGGACAAATTAGCATCGCCAATCCACCTAACCCGCACATCTTTGGTGTGTGGGAGTAATGATGTGGATGCGCCGGCATTGGACTGGGGTAAACACAGTAAAAAGTTTGACAACACTAGGTTTTAGTCCAACCAATTTATTTGGTAGTAAACTCGCAAGCTTTCGAGGGGACTCCCTCTTCATCAGGTGAATGGAGAGTTCTCTCCATTCACCTGACGAAGAGGGAGTCCCCTCGAAAGCTTGTGAGTTTACTATCAAATAAATTGGTTGGACTAAAACCTAGTGTTGTCAGACTTTTTACTGTGTGGGAGTAAACCAGGGCATCCAAAGGAATCCCATGCAGGCATGGGGAGAACATGCAAACTCCACACAGATGGTCACCCAAGGCAGGAATCGATCCTGGGTTCCTGGCACTGTGAGGCAGCAGTGTTAATCACTGTGCCATTGTGCCGCCCAGTTATAACCTACTCTGTCATCTGAGATGGGAGAATTCGAAATGCAAATTTTTGTTTGGTCTGGAATTATTAATCATGATTGAATATAGTTATATGAAAGTGAAACCATCCAGTTAACATCATTGTTGAGGAGTTCTATGAAGATTCAGTAGAGCACTAATTGTGGATGGCATTGAATACAGGGAGAAACCTGGTGTGAGGATATGAATACGGTAATCTTAACTTTTAAAATTTAGCATTGAAACAGAAATACGCTGCAATAATTAATTAGTGGCCGGTGCTTGGTTACTTGTATGTAGAACTTGATATCATGAGCTGTACAAGTTAATGAAAGCAGTAGTACATTGTGTGAGGGATATAAAGCCCTGCCAGGAACCTGAAATAAAAACTGGATACATCCGGCAAATCGAACAGCAATTGCATCCAGAATTTCTACTTTTGTTCTTTGAAGGTCACTAAAAAAGGAAAGCAGGAGGACATATTTAAATTGTACCTTTCACAATCTGTGGACACCTCAAACTTTACAGCCAATTATTTTTGAAGTACGGTCACTATTGTAAAATAGGAAATCAATCGCTACGCAGCAAGCTCCCAAAAAGAGCGGTGAAATAGAACAGGATGAATATCAACAAAGGCACTAGTGAGTATCATAGGGTGTTTTACATTCACCCAAGAGAGCAGACAGAGAATTGGTTTAATGTTTCTAGAAGCTGGCATCTCCAACAGCATAGCACTCCCTCAGTGCTGCACCGAGATGTCAGCTTGGATTGACATGTCCAAGACTTTATAGGGGGTCTATGGGCTTCTGACTCTGAGGCTACCTCCTGAGCCATGTTATTTTATCTTCACTCATCTGATGGAGTAGCAGTGCTCCAAAAGCTCATAATTCCAAATAAATCTATTGGACATTTAACCTGCTGTTGTGAGACTTCTTTACGTGCCCACCCCAGTCCAATGCTGACATTTCAAAATCATGTTATTTTAAGACAATTTATATCCTCTGTCCCTGGAATGTGCATTGTGCTCCGTAATCCTTAATCCTTTCTTATTCGCTACATGTGTGTATCGTTAAGTAGCTGATATATTGACGGTCATGTTAGCCAGATTGTCAGTCCAGTGTTAAATCAAGGTTATATTGCCCTCTCTGAAAATTGGATTTGATAATACATGGTATCAACTGTTTTAATTCAGTAAAATAGATTATAAAATAATAACACCTGTAAGTGCTCAAATGGCATATTCAATTTGAGTGGTTTATTATCATTGCAAACATTACATTATATTAGCATTTTTATTCTTAGAATATAATTCCTGTTACAAGGTGTCTCACATTGAATGCAAAAAGCGATTATATCAAAGTCAGTCTCTGGTCATTTTGCACATAACCCATCCTCCCCACCACTCCCTCCCCGCCTACCCCCCCTCCCCCCACCCCCCCATCCCATTATTTACATGCTGCATGTACTTAGCATTATGAAATTAATTTAGTCATATTGGCAAAATGGATCTCAATTCCTGCCATTCTTCTTTGCAAAGCAATTAAACTAAACTAAACAAGCCGAGGGACAAAGCAAGGACGGCAAGCCCCATAAAGGGCGACTGCACAAAACGAAAACAAAGCAGAAATGAAACTTAAAACATCAAATCAAAAGATGATTATAAGGGTCAAAAAACACTCCAGTCCCTGTGGTGCCCAGCGGGCGTGGGAGGCCTCAATGGTGCCCGTGAACACTGCGTGTTTCCCTCTGCAGGGCCACCCTGCCGCAAACATAGCTAGAGTAGAGGAGTGGGCGGTCAGGTTGGATAACTCCTTTAATTGCCCAATGCCCGGATATGTTGATGGCAAGCTTGGCCAGATGCAGGAACAGGTTCACCAGGAGGTCTTCCTCCTACCCCACCTCTCTGCACCGGGTGTCCCAAGGCCTGCCTATGCAGCTCATTCAGTCAGATTATATATTACAGATTCACACAGACGATTTTCATCTGATCTGTCCTTAATTCAATTCTTATCTATGTCTTGGATGTTCAAAGCACTCTGCCTAAGGCAACAGCCACTCCACTCGCTTATAGCCATCTATTTATCTATCCTAATATAAAAATGATATAATGTTATATTCTTTGGGCTGTCCAGCCAAGTTCATAGAATTATAGAGTCCCTGCAGTGCAGAAGGAGGCCATTCGGCCCATCGCGTCTGCACCAACAACAATCCCACCCAGACCCTATCCCCATAATCTCATGCATATCCCCCTGACACTAAGGGACAATTTAGCCAATCAACCTAACCTGCACATCTTTGGACTGTAGGAGGAAACTGGAGCACCCAGAGGAGACCCATGCAGACACAAGGAGAACATGCAAGCTCCACTCAGACAGTGACCTAAGCCGGGAATCAAAACTGGGTCCCTGGCACTGTGAGGCAGCAGTGCAAACCACTGTGTCACCGTGCTGTCCATCGTAACATTTGTAATTCAACAGAACCTTGTGCGAAGCCCTCATTCAAATTTCATATTTATTAAACAGCAGTCACACAGACTTCAGAAGTAACGGGAACTGTTCCAACAAAACAAAAACAGATCCAGTCAAATCAACTGAGATGTAAAAAAGATATTTTCATTTTCCATTTTACTTTCTGAACTCAAATTAGGTCTCTAATAACAGCAAAGGGTAATGAAATATATAAATTGAAGTCAAAGCAACACGATTGCAAATACCCGTGGAATTAGCTTGTTGTTCATTAAGTGCTTTCATTAAGGTTTCTATTTGGAGGCCTTGTTTCCTGTCAAAAGCTTGATCTTGGAATCCAAGAGAATTAGCAATGGCAAATCCCAAGACATGACGGTGTGGCAAATCTCTCAGCATGCAACACCAGTGCGACCACTCCCCCCACCCCCGGCATGCCAGCAAGTGTGTGCAGCATGGTGCACAGTAGTTAACACTGATGCCTCATAGTGCCAGGAACCTGACTTCGATTCTGGCCGTGGGTCACTGTCTGTACGGAGTTTGCACGTTCTCCCCGCATCAGTTTGGGTTTCCTTCGGGTGCCCTGGTTTCCTCCCACAGTCCAAAGATGTCTAGGTTAGGCGCATTGGCCATACTAAATTGCCCCTGAGTGTCAAGGGGATTAGCAGGGCAAATGTGGGTTTATGGGTATAGGGGCAAGGTGGAAATGTTGCCGTTGCAGGCTTGATGGGCCGAATGGCCTTCTCCTGTAGGGATTCTATGATATTTTAAGCTTTAGTTTACTAATTAAAGCTTGCCTTTTTCTATATAAAAGTCATTTAATCACTCTTGTGCATTTGCTTATTGTCTTCACCTGTCCTGTGCTCCGATGCAGTTCTTCCCCAGAAGCTGTGGCATGGTTGGTGGAAGGCTGCTGATTTTCAGTGGGGCAGACTGCATGTGGCCTCCCAAGATGACCTCAGGCTACTCTGGGCTCAGATGGCTTGGCTTCGGGCAGCAGACTCCGCACAGACAGTAACACAAGCTGGGTATCAAATTCTCCTCTTGGGCAAGTAAGTGCATCTTTTGATAGGCAAGGGGACCAAAACTATGCACAGCGCTCCAGGTGTGGCCTCACCATTGCCCTGTGCAAGTATTTAAAACAAATTTTATTCTTAAACTTCAATTCTTCTGCAACAAAAGCCAACATATCACTCACCTTCCTCAGGGCTTTCTGTAGGGGTGTGTGAACAATCTGTAATTCATGCACAAGGGCACCCAGGTCCCTCTGAATGTCTACATTTCATTGCCTCTATCATTCATAAAACATTCGACAGTAAACTGTCTGCTACCTGTTATGTTACCAACTGAAATTCTCCAGTAATCAGGATTTCCAGCATCTAAATTGTTCTTTTTCAAAGCCAGTCGCTTTCAGATAATGCACTTTGAAAAATCTGATAATAGTAACAGTAAACTATAAATCTCCACATTCGCTCTTAAGGTTTAACATTGAAATTATTACACTGTCGGGTCAGTTCTAATCACATATGCTGAGAGAAAGATATATCACTTGGAACAACTGTCAGTACAGTTGACGGCTCGAATTGTTGTTAAAAAAACCAGATTGAAGGTGTCAGTCGTGGTGTCAATCTGGTCTTTAGTTCTGGTGGTTTAACAGGAGTGTCCTGTTGGGCTGAGGTCCTTGACTGACCAGCTGGTTCCCCCGTCTCCCTTCACCCCATTGTCAAAGGGAGAGAAGCGCCTTGTCTTGTGTCAGGAGAGATATAACTCCTTGTTAACCGGCACTGCCCATCCCCCGAATACACTGGATAACCAAGATTTTACTGGGTTTTTAAAACCCAATCAAGTCGGATGACTTCACACTTCATCACATCATATCCCATCCACTCGGTTCTGTACACTCATTAACTTGTCTATATCCCTGTGTAGCCTGTCTGTGTTTCCCTCACCATTTACTTTCCTACCAGGTATCATCAGTAAAATTGGTCACGCTACACTCAGCACCGCTCATGTAAGTCAATAGCTTAAGAGAAAATAATAGATGTATTTAAGGGAAGCTGCATAACAAAGGAAAAATGGGATAGTGGGACACAGAATCATAGAATCCCTACAGTGCAGAAGGAGGCCATTCAACCCACAGAGTCTGCACCAACCACAATCTCACTCAGTTCCTATCCCTGTAACCCCACGTATTTACCTTGCTAATCCCCTAACACTAGGGTCAATTTAGCATGGTCAATCAACCTAATCCACATATCTATGGACTGTGGGAGGAAACCTGAGCATCCGGAGGAAAGCCGCACAGACATGGGGAGAATGTCTGTTTTGAGTTTGAATAGTGACCCAAGGCTGGAATTGAACCTGGGTCCCTGGCGCTGTGAGGCAGCAGTGCTATCCACTGTGCCACCATGCTACCTGGATGCTAGGATACAATGAAAAGTACATGAAATGCCATAGGGATATGGCAGAGTCAGGTGACGATTTGAAGGGTCTCTGGTGCTGTGAGGCAGCAATGCTAACCACTGTGTCTCCCTACTAAAGTTTATTTATTAATGTCACAAGTCAGCTGACATTAACACTGCAAGGAAGCTACTGTGAAAACCCCTTTGTCGCCACACTCTGGCACCTGTTCAGGTACACTGACGGAGAATTAAGCATGGCTAATGCACCTAATAGCACGTCTTTCGAACCGTGAGAGGAAACTGGAGGACCTGGGGAAAACCCACACAGACATGGGGAGAACATGCAGACTCTTCACAGACAGTGACCCAAGCCAGGAATCAAACTTGGGTCCCTGGCGCTCTGAGGTAGCAGTGCTAATCACTGTGCCATGGTGCTGCCCCTTGTTGATAGTGTTAGATAAAGAGAAGTCGCAGGAGGGTTGTATGCAATATGAACACGTTGAACTCAATGTCTGGTTTCCGCACAGTGTGCTCTAAGTATTTTTGTGTAAACACGTACAAACCATGATCTGATCCAAACTGAAAGAACAGACTCCTAGCAGCAACATAGAAATAAAAGTGACTGATGCCATTGACTGTCTAAGAGAACAATAAAGATATACTTTCACTTCAACTCTTTTTGTGCATAAAATAGTATTTAAAGCTGAATTTCTACTTTCTCTTCATCTTCCGTCTTTCCTTGGCAGGGGAGACATTTTGAAAACTGTCAAAACATTCCTTTCATGCGCTCTTTGGCGTAACTCTCAGCATGAAACTGAGCTCACGGTCTCAAATAAAAGGAGCAGTATTTATTCTGTTAACCCCTCAAGGCTTTGTGAAAGATCAAAGCTGATCACCTCTTTCAAAATGCGGGATCTTACACTGAAGATGATGCCATTTCTTCCAACAAAAATAAAGTACATCTTGGATAAAAGTAAAGTCTTTCCTTGCAGGGTCAGCTTAGTAGCACATCACAAAGCTCTGGCTTCAATTCCCACTCAAGAGCTTTGATGCATAAATCAGTGCTGACACTCCCGTGCTGAGGGAGTGCTGCATTGTCGAAGGTGCCATCATTTGGGTGACGTGATTGAACTGTGGCCCCATCCGTGGTGCTTATTCTGAACCAGATCAAGGGATTTACCCTCAGTGTCTTGGCCAATATTTATCCCTCACTCAACGTTACCTCTGACCAGGTAATTTGGTCGTTATTAGATTGTAGCTTGTGGATGTTTGTGGTGTGCAAATTGGCTGCTGCATTTCCCACAATATAACAAACATTAGAATGACCATACTTCAAAAGTACACGAGCTTTGAGCTGACCTGTGGTTGTAAAAAGAGCAATTTGAATGTAAGGCTTTTTGAAATTATTTTGCTCACTTTTGGATGACAGTTTCAGTAGATAAGTTTATTTTATTTAAGACTTTTTTTTATTCATTGAATGTGGACATCGCTGGTTGGGCCAGCATTTGTTGCCCATCCCTAATTGCCCTTGAACTGAACCACTTACTTGGCCATCTCAGAGGTCATTTAAGAGACAGACATTGCTGTGGGCCTGAAGCAACATGGAGGCCAGACCGGGTAAGGGCAGCATGGTGGCACTTTGGCATACTACTGTCTCAGGTTGAATTTCACACTCAGGTGACTGTGTGGAGTTTGCGCATTCTCCCCGTGTCTATGTGGGTTTCCTCCGGGCACTCCGGTTTTCTCCCACAGTCCAAAGATGTGTGTGTTAGGTGGATTGGCCATGGTAAATTGCCCCTTCAGGAGTGTCAGGTGGATTAACAGGGTAAATACATGGGTTTATGGGGATGGGGCCTGAGTGGGATTGTTGTTGGTATAGGCTTGATGGGCTGAATGGCCTTCTCCTGTACTTGTAGGGATTGCATGAAGAGATAGGAATGGTAGGTTTCCTTCTTCAGAGGACATTAGTGAACCAGAATCATTAACAGTTTGATGGTCAATATTAATTAATCAATTCTAGATTTTTATTGAATTCAAATTTTTTCTCCAATACCAAGCACCCTTCTCATTCATGATGGAGGCCATGTTCCCTCCTAATGTGCTCACTCACTCTCAGACTCAGTCAAATGACATGGGAAGTTACTGGGTCTGGGGTCTGGCGATTGGATTTGTTGGCAGACCATGTCCGGAAGGTAGCCCCATTGATCCTATCTTGTTTCACTAATGAAACCTTATCGATAGTCTTCCCTCATTAAATTCCCCCTCTAAGTCTAATGCTTACCAGAAATGTGTACCGCTACGCCCATCGAGTGCTCCAGGAGACAGATCATAGCCCTTCTTGTGATTGACTCTAGTTTACCCACGCCGATTTCCTAGTCTAACTTCACTCAGACAGATCCATAGGTTACCTGGTGCAGTGTTTCTGATGCTGTATTTCGCTGGACTTGTTCAATACCGAACGGCCCCCTTATCCCTCAAGGAAATGCACAATCAATTCTTCAACTCACTACACTGTCTCTGCTCTTTATTTCTTGTAGCAGCTGTTATTTTAGTGATTGTTTGCGTCTATCAATGGCTGAGGTCCTGTCTTGAATGTGGAAAAATATCCACTTTTAACTTGAGACTATCGAAGGCTGCCACTTGTTAACCGAGACCCTTGCTCCAGTTAATTGATAGACACAAAGCTAAATCTTTAAATCAAATCACGTTTTTATGAGGGAAATCTAAACAAAAATCATTACAAGCTTATGGCTGCTACAAGACTGATTCTCTTACATTCTATCACAAGTAAATTCTTCTGTTACCCAATAAGTTTATAAGCATAGATTTTTAACTGCTAATACTTATCTATTAGACCTAGAAGGGTGTCTCTACTCACTCGTGCTGGAGGGGTATGGAGGAGGATCAAACTTCATCAAGCTTAGAGCTCGAGGTCTTTTTCCTTCCTGTTGCTTCTATGGTTCTTTTTCCAGTTCTGCTTTAGAATCATAAAACCCAACAGTGCAGAAGGAGGCCATTTGGCCCATTGTGTCTGCGTCGACCACAATCCCACCCAGGCCCATAACCCCATGCATTTACCCTAGCTAGAACCCTGAAATTAAGGGGCAACTTAGCATGGCCAATCCACCTAAAACTTCAGTATTTATCCACCGAGCCCGGCTGAAAATAGTGCATTTCCACACATAGGAACTGCCTGTGGGTATATTGTTCAGATTAGTTTATTGCTGGCTGCCTGACATTTGGGCCTCAGTCTTTATGACTCTGTTTTGTATCTGGCTCCTGTTAATTTGATCAGTTAGGATGATACCAGCGATATGTGTTGTTCTTTTATCTTGTTCAGTATCCTGCTGATTTGATTTTTTGTCGTAAAGTCAAAGGCATTTGTTGCAAGTAAAAATAAGTCAACTATTGTTGCTGCAGACCACATGCGTACAGCCTGGTGTTCAAACCACTTAGTTTTGATGTTGGTCATATTTCCTATCTGGCCATAGTAGTGTCCCTTCTTTGTTTAAACAATTATGGAATCTCATGGTGCAGAAGGAGGCCATTTGGCCCATCCTGCCTACACCAACAACAACTCCCAGCCAGGCCCTGCTACTGTAACCCCACATATTTACCCTGCTAATCCCTCTGACACTAAGGGCCAATTTAGCATGGCTGAGGCCAGAATTGAACCTGGGTCCCTGGCACTAAGAGGTAGCACTGCTAACCACTAAACCACCGTGCCGCCTCATTTTGTATTAAACTATAGCGAGCCGGCCGCAACAGTAAGTATGCAGACCCCGTAAAACAAAAGGGAAAATGGGTCAGACACACCATGCTCCAAAATCAAGTGATCAATCCACACAAAACAACTTCTGCAGGTTTCTTATTTGCAGATGCAGGTAACACTATGAGCCAACTGGTCTTACTTAAACTCTGACTTTCAGAGGAGGGTTTCCAAACTCCTTTCTTGAAGAAAATGTCCTGGAATCTTCTCCCACACAAGGCTTTAAATCAGATGCCTTCACCAAGATCCATCTCCAGAATTTCAATCTCTCCTTTTGATACTCCTCTGTTCTTGAGCGCCACATGCATTCAACCTTGGCCTTCCACAGACTGTCTCAGGGACCCAGCCATGCCAACAGAACACCACTACTTCACAGATCTGTAACAAGGAGTCACCAGCCTTCTGATTATCTCAGATGTCTGGCTTCCTTGCAAGCTTACTTTAAATTTGGTTCCTCTAGCTGTCTCTTTAATTCAGAGCCCTCTCTCTGCTCTTTACTTTAAATTCCCTGAATGGGACATTGCTCAGATTCCTTTTCTTTGTTCTTTTGTCTTTCTGCAGCATTTCCTATTCCCTGGGACACTATTCTTCTGGGAAATCTGCTGTCTGCAGTTCCCTATCTTGCATCCAGCTGCTCCTGACACTAGCATATAAATGACCACAAAAAAAGCTCCTGCTGTCTCACAGTAGCTCCTGGTTGCTAAACATCCAGTGTAGTTGTTACTTAAATACTACTTGCTTTAACATGGTAAACCCACATTACAATGTAGGCATCTGGAATAAACTAAAGTTATTACCATTTTCTTGACACAAAAATATAAAGAAATACAAAATTAAACTTAACGATATATCCTGGGGTTAATGTTTTGGTCCCACCCATCACAGGACAGATAATTTGATGGAATGTTTATAAGTCTATTGACCTCAGGTGGGAATTTCTGGTCTCAATGAGAACATTGCTGGAAGTTCCTGTTCCTTATTTCAAATGCCCAGATAAAACAAATATAAATTATTTAAAACTACCTCTATTCCCTCCTGTTCTACTTGTGGTCCTTCTTCTAATATTCTACTAGTAGGAGACTGGGGAGAATTCCTTCTTGAAGTCGCGCCATGGGATCTTTTATGTCCACCTGAGAATTTAGACAGGGTCTTGATTTAACATCTCACCTGAGACATGCTCCCTCTGATAGAGCAGCACTCCCTCAGCACTGCACTGGGGGAATCAGTCTGGATGATGATGCCCAATCTCTGGCCTGATTCTTGAAATTCACGATTGCCTAGCCTAGAGGCCAAAACTGCTATCCCAGCTGACAAGAGGATTAAGAGGATGGAGGAGTCCCACCTTTACAGTATAGAAAGTGACCATTCGACTAGGATCTAAAGTGACACATGCCAACTGAAAGAACAGCTGCTGTATTGGCATAGGCCCCTTAAGTCCCATTTCTTACCGTTCATTGAATGCAAATGTTGGTTTTCATACAAGCTGTGATGTTTTGGTGTTTTTTCTGCTTTTTTTGTTTCTGTTGATTTTACAGCTCCTATATTTTAAAATAATCTAAAATTCTTAGTTCAAAGGTATCTTCATTGCCTCTAATATATCCTTTCTTTCTGGTTGTATCACAGCTTGGTACGGTTCCTGCTTTTCCCAAGACCGCAAGGAACTACTGAAGGTCGTGAATGTAGCCCAATCTATCACTCAAACCAGCCTCCAATCCATCGACTCAGTCTACACTTCCCATTGCTTCACAAAAGCAGCCAGCATAATTAGGGACACCACGCATCCTGGACATTCTCTCTTCCACCTTCTTCATCAGGAAAAAGATACAGACACCTGAGGTCACGTACCAACCAATTCAAGAACAGCTTCTCCACTGCTGCTGTCAGACTTTTGACGAGACTTACCTTGCATTAAATTGATCTTTTTCTACACTCTAGCTATGACTGTAACACTACATTCTGCACTCTCTCCTTTCCTTCTCTATGAACAGTATGTTTTGTCTGCATCGTGCGCAAGAAACAGCACTTTTCACTGTATGTTAATACATGTGACAATAATAAATCAAATCAAACCAAAATATTCAAGATTTGGATTATGTGAATAGGATGACAAACTTTTATTTTAAAAAATCCTGCACTACTAGATCTATCCTATACCTCTAGGGATCGCTGGTGAAGCAACATTGCAATATCATAGTCCAGCTATTAATTGAATTTATTAAATAATAAATGCACATGATTAAATGACAAAGATATAATATGTATACATTTGAAATAGATATTCTGCACCAACTTTTCAAAAGGAAAAAAACATTTTCACAATTTCCATGTTAAACTATTACTTAATACCTAACTTGCATAAGAAATTTCTTTTGATCTTGATGGTGAGTGGCATGGTGGCACAGTGGTTGGCACTGCTGCCTCACAGCACCAGGGACCCAGGTTCAAATCCAGCCTCAGGTGACTGCCTGTGCAGACTCTGCATGTTCTCCCCATGTCCACACAGGTTTCCTCCAATGGCTCTGGTTTCCTCCCATAATCCAAAGATTTGCAGGTTAGAGGGATTGGTCATGCTAAGTTGCTCCTTAGTGTCCAGGGAGTGTGTAAGTTAATGGATTGACCATGGTGAATGTGTGGGGCTACGGGGATTGGGAAGGGGTTGGGGTGGGCCTGGATAAGATGCTCTTTTGGAGAGTCGATGCAGATCTGATGGGCCGAATTGCCTCCTTCTGTAATGTATGAGTTCTATGAACTGTGGACCCACCTGAAGACTGTTCAACCTTTTTCAACATTGTAAACTCACCAAATGGGCTGACTTCCAAATATAGCCTTCCAGTTCTCACCTGTGAAATGGGGACAGATCCCCATGCATAGACCTTTCTGGTATGATCTTCAACAGATTTGGTAGATGGGGACTCAAGTGCTTGCCTGAAATGGGTAAAAGGCTGTTGGTGTAAATCATTGTCTTAAACCGGGCCAGAGGATCCCATTTGCAATTTTCTAATACAAATGGTGGGATGTTCTGGACACTATTTTGCCCATTTTTACACAGTGGTGAATAGCCTAACCAATATTCCTCAAAGGGCATGTCTAGAGTTGATGCATACAGACATTCTGGGGCAGGTTTCTTCAATCTAAAAAGAACAGAGGGCAGTGGGTGAGTGGAATCAGCTGCCACTGGAGGCAAACTCATTGGGGTCTTTTAAGACACTTCTAGATGAGTACATGGGATTTAAAGGGATTGAGGTTTATAGGTAGGCCTAGTAGGTAGGGATATGATCAGCGCAACTTGTGAGCTGAAGGGCCTGTTGTGCTGTAGTTTTCTATGTTATAACAGGAATGCTCCTATTGAAACCAGTCACACAGTGTGGTTCATTCCTGGTCCCCTTCACATCAAACCACATCAACACCCCTTCGCTATCTCCTTCTGGCTTGGCAACACTCATGGGGCTGCCAGCTTTCCTGTTTCCTGGAATGACAAGTGGTTTACTTGCACTCATCAGGAGCATGGCGAAATCATGCTAAACGGGGGCTGAATCTAAAAATGATTTGGACCTCCCTATCAATGGCATTGGATGGGTAGTCTCATTGAGTGTGTGGGTGTGTATATGCATAGGGGTGTGTGTGTGTGCATGTGCGCGCGTGCGTATGCATACATCTTGCGTGTAGGTATGTGTGTGTCTGCGTATGTATGTGTGCATTTTATGTATGTGCGTGTGTGCATTTTTATGTGTGCATGTGTTTTGTGTGTATGTGCACGCTTTGTATGTGTGTCTGTATGAGTGTGTGCATATTTTGTGTGTAAATGTATGATGTGTGTGTGTGTGTGTGTGTGTGTGTGCACATCTGTGTATATCAGTGTGAGCTTGTGTCTATGGGTGTGTTTGTTTTGTGTGTGCATGCGCATTTTGTGTGTCTATGATTGTGTGTGCATATGTTTTGTGTATGTATATATTTGTATCTGTGCCTGCTTTGCATGTGTGTGTGTGTGTGCATTTTGTGTGTGTGTATACGTGTGTGTACACATTTTGTGTGTGTGTGTACACAATCTGCGGTGATGTATGAAACACTTTAGTGCTTTGAAATGTTCATGTTTTCGAGTTGGGCATTTATAAAAGCTTGATGGACTGTTTTCATCATGTACATATCTGAGAGGAAATGCAAAGTCTGATGAATACATGTAATTTATCACGCTCAGTATTCCAAAACACACTTACACTTCATGTAGCTGACAAGATGTTGCTCACAGTTGGATAGCTAAATGAACAGTTTTCAGGCAGCTATTGTAATTTTGAATAACCGAGGAAAGATTTGATTGTTGAAGAGTGAATAGATACTTGTAACAAAGTCCAGTGGCACTGATCCAAATTCTTTGTTTCTCAGTATGTTGGAGGAAAACACAATTCCATTAATTTTCAAAACATTTCTTAAACAAGATAGTTTTCACAATCTGAATTGTAAACTGTTGTATTTTGTTGCAGGATATGCCGCACAGGCCATTCAGCCCTACAAGTCTGTGCTGCTATTTATACTCCATATAATACTCCTCGTCTTCCATTCACCTCAACTTCAGTCTATCTTTCCCTTTTCCTTCATCCCCTTGTCAAATCTTGCTGACCCACACTGACGCCTAGTCAAGCAACCTCTTGATTCTTAAATTCTCATCCTTGTCTCCAAAGCCTCATCCCTCTCTATTCCCTATAAGCCTTCTCCAGCCTCACGACGCGCTGAGATATCTATACCTCTCGAAAAGCGGTCTCTTTTGCAATCTCGATTTTAGTTGCTCCCCCATTGGTGGCTGTGCCTTCAGTTGTCTAGGTTGAAAAGCCTCATACATCTTGCCACCTCTCTACCTCACTTACTTCCTGACAGACACTCCTTAAAACCTGCTTCTTCAGCCAAACCTCAGATAATTGGACCTAATCTCCTTATATGGGTCCCTCTCACACTTTGATTTTACTGGAGTTTGTGGGGGTGAAGGAATTCATGGAATCCTTACAATGCAGAAGAGGCCATTCGGTCCATTGAGTCTGCACTGAATCTCTGACAAATTGCGAGGCCTCTTGAAGGGAATTGCTTGATAGGGCGGACGCAACACGGTTTCATTAAAGGGAAGTCGTGTCTGACAAATTTACTGGAGTTCTATGAGGATGTGTCTAGGGCAGTGGATAGAGGAGAGCCGGTGGATGTGGTCTTTCTGGATTTTCAGAAGGCGTTTGACAAGGTACCTCACAAGAGGTTATTGCAGAAGGTCAGGGGACATGGAGTTGGGGGTAGGGTGTTAGCGTGGATAGAGGATTGGTTGTCAAATAGGAGGCAGAGAGTGGGGGTCAATGGGTGCTATTCGGATTGGCGGTTGGTGACTAGTGGGGTGCCCCAGGGGTCGGTGCTGGGGCCTCAGCTATTTACCATTTATATAGATGATCTGGAGGAGGGAACCGAGTGCAGGGTGTCGAAATTTGCTGATGACACCAAGATTGGGGGAAAGGCAAATTGTGCGGAGGGTGTGGAGAGTCTGCAGAAGGATCTAGATAGGCTGGGCGAATGGGCCAGGAAATGGCAAATGGAATTTAATGTTGGCAAGTGTGAGGTGGTCCACTTTGGTAGGAAGAATGGTAGGAAGGACTATTACTTACGTGGCGAAAAACTGCAGCAGGCGACGGTGCAGAGGGACCTCGGGGTCCTTGTGCATGAGTCGCAAAAACCCAGCTTGCAGGTGCAGCAGGTGGTCAGGAAGGCGAATGGGATGCTGGCCTTCATAGCGAGGGGGATTGAATATAAAAGTAGGGAGGTCTTGCTGCAGCTGTATAGGGCATTGGTGAGGCCGCAGCTGGAGTACTGTGTGTAGTTTTGGGCGCCGCACCTGCGCAAGGATATTTTGGCCCTGGAGGGAGTGCAGAGGAGGTTTACTAGGCTGATACCGGAGTTCAGGGGGTTGAGCTATGAGGAGAGGCTGAATAAACTAGGCTTGTACTCGCTAGAGTTTAGAAGAATGAGGGGAGATCTCATTGAGATGTATAAGATGATGAATGGGATGGATAGGATAGAGGTGGAGAGACTCTTCCCGCTCAAAAAAGACAGTAGGACTAGGGGGCACAGCCTCAAGATAAAGGGGAGGCGGTTTAGAACGGAGTTGAGGAGGAACTTCTTCACTCAAAGGGTGGTGAATCTCTGGAATTCTCTGCCCGTTGAAGTGGTGGAGGCTGCCTCGCTAAATATTTTTAAGAAGCGGGTTGATGGGTTTTTGATAAGAGAGGGGATTAAGGGTTATGGGGAGAGGGCGGGAAAGTGGAACTGAGCCACAACAGATCAGCCATGATCTTATTGAATGGCGGGGCAGGCTCGAAGGGCTAGATGGCCTACTCCTGCTCCTATTTCTTATGTTCTTATGTTCTTATTTTACCTAGGCCCTCTCCCCTGCCATAATCCCATAATCTCCACACATTTCCCATGGCTAATTCATCCAACCTACACATTTTTGGGACACTAAGGTGCAATTTCGTATGGCTAACCTGCACATCTTTGGACTGTGGGAGGAAACCGGAGCACACAGAGAAAACCCACACAGACATTGTGAGAAGTGCCAATTCCATACAGACAGTCACCCGAAGACAGAATTGCTGTGACGCAGCAACACTGCCAGCATATCACCCTTGACCACTTGGTGGAGAACCAGCAGAGACGCAACCCTCCCCTCCCCTCCCCCCTCCCAATCTGTTATGTGGAGGAGGCCCAGCAGAATTCAGTGCCCTTCAGGCACTTAAAAGGTCACCTATTGTCTCTCCCATAATTGACCCCATCAGGAGCTACAAGCCAATCAGAGACTGACAACTGCTCAACACCACCAGCGCCAACATGAACGATACATTATGGTGACAATTGTCCATCAAAGGCCCAGGAATGATGAGGGACCAGGGACCAAGGACCAAGGATGAGTGATGGGGTGGGAGAACAGATAAGTGGGGGAGGGGATGCTGGGTGTCACAGCATGGGGATTGTGGCAGCAGAATGGCAGGGGCAGAGGGGGTTGCCTCTCAACCACACACCCTCACCCACCTCCTGGGGGTCTGTGAATCAGGTGCAGAATGTCTGATAGTGGGGAACTCGCCCAGGAGGTTGCAAGCAAATGCTTTCTAGAGACAGGGGAAAAAAAAACATTCAGCTCCCATTACATCCCTGAGGCACCACTAAATTGTGGTGGGCTTAGGACTAATTGCTTCAGTAATGAGCCTAAGCGAGCAGGAATTCCATGCTAGCCCTTTCCACCCTCTGGCTTAATCAAGGTAGGAAGGAAGTGTCTCCTACTGTTAGGAGACTGAGACCTTTCCCATGATTAAGTGAACCTAACCACCATGGTTCCTGTCACAACGGGTGGAATTGAATCCAGCCCAATGTTAATTACCTCAGGACAGTTCTTTACATGCAAGGTGCTTTATAAATATAACAGGCCAGAACTGTAAGATTGTGCTTATCTAAAAATGATGAACTGGTTGGATCTCTTTTCCCTCAGAAGAGAAGTTTGGGTGGCTAACCTGACATAGATCTTTAACACCGTGAAAGATTTTGATAAACATAAAGAAGGCACAATGACTTGGTGGGGGGGTTGATGGAGGATGTGGGGGGGGGGGGTGCAAAATGAAAGGCCTGCAATATGAAATAGTCCCCAAGAGACTGAATAGGAAATTCATTACCCAGAGAGTGGTGAGAATGTGAAACTCAGTCAAGCAGGGAGTTGAGGAAAATTGTTTAAGATACATTAGTCCCCCAGAGAAGTGTGGATTAGGTTGATTGGCCATGCTGAATTGACCATTAGTGTCAGGAGGATTAGCAGAGTAAACAAAAGGGAATATAGGGATAGGGCCTAATTGGAATTTACAGAATACTAAAAAGCCTGGATAGAGTGGATGTGGGAAAGATGTTTCCATTAGTAGGAGAGACAATGAACAGAGGGCACAGCTCAGAGTAAAAGGTCGACCCTTTAGAACCAATTTCTTCAGCTAAAAAGTGAGGAGGAATTTCTTCAGCTAAAAGGTGGTGAAACTATGGACTTCATTGCCACAGAAGGCTGTAGAGGCCAGGTCATTGAGTGTATCCAAGACAGATATGGGTAGGTTCTTAATTGGTAAGGAGATAGAGTCATAGGGGTTTACAGCATGGAAACAGGCCCTTCGGCCCAACTTATCCATGCTACCCCTATTTTTTAAAAACCCCTAAGCTAATCTCAATTGCCCGCATTTGGCCCATATCTCTCTATACCCATTATGCCCATGTAACTATCTAAATGCTTTTTAAGAGACAAAATTGTACCTGCCTCTACTACTACCTTTGACAGCTTGTTCCAGACACTCACCACCCTTTGTGTGAAAAAATTGCCCCTCTGGATACTTTTGTATCTCTCCCCTCTCACCTTAAACCTATGCCCTCTAGTTTTAGACTCCTCTACCTTTGGGAAAAGATATTGAGTATCTAACTGATCTAAGCCCTGCCTTATTTTATAGGCCTCTATAAGATCACCCCTAAGTCTCCTACACTCCAGAGAAAAATGTCCAGTCTATCCAGCCTCTCCTTATAACTCAATCCATCTAGTCCCAGTAGCATCCTAGTAATCTTTTCTGCACTCTTTCTAGTTTAATAATATCTTTTCTCTAATTGGGTGACCGGAATTGCATGCAGTATTCCAAGTGTGGTCTTACCAATGTCTTGTACAACTTCAACAAGACATTCCAACTCCTGTATTCAGTGTTCTGACCAATGAAACCAAGCATGCCAAATGCCTTCTTCACCACTCTGTCCACCTGTGACTCCATTTTCAAGGAGCTCTGAACGTGTACCCCCTAGGTCTCTTTGTTCTGTAACTCTCCCCAGTGCCCTACCATTAACTGAGTAAGTCCTGCCCTGGTTCAATCTCCCAAAATACATCACCTCACATTTGTTTAAATTAAACTCCACCTGCCATTCGTCAGCCCACTGACCCAATTGATCAAGATCTTGTTGCAATTGGAGATAACTTTCTTCATTGTCCACTATGCCACCAATCTTAGTGTCATCTGCAATGGTCAAAGGTTACAGGGAAAAGGCGGGAGAATGAAGTTGAGAAACTCATCAGCTATGATTGAGTGGTGGAGCAGACTCGATGGGCTGAATGGCCTATGTCCTCTCCTATACCTAATGCTCAAAGGGCTGAACGGCCTCCTCCTGCACTGTAGGAATATCCGATTCTATGATTTAAAGACAAGGATATCAGGGAGAAGATAAAGTTTACTGATAAAAGTCAGATGAAGAAGAATGGGAGGAGGTTTGAATGGAACAGAAACAGCAGTGTGTACTGACTGAGAAAAATGTCCTGTTTCTGTGCAGTGTATTCTGAGTAATTAATTTTAGCCATGTATGGTACTTTTCAACTACCAAAAGACCTTCATTATACATAGATAAAAGGTTAGTTTAATTACCCATTTTACTGATCAATACAATTGAACAGCAGAGAAGCCATATCAGAAATATGCAATTAATTTCAGCAATAGGTTCTGAGCACGTGGAATCGTCACTGTGGAAGCGAAGGTTATGAATTGTTTCGACTGAGACAGCCTTCCATGAAGATTATAATTAACAACTCGCGGATAAATGAATTACAACAAATCACTTTTGTTTTAATGAAAATCAAATGAATAGATTTTATTGGCTCAGAGGGCTAAAAACTGGATTGTCCCATTTCTGTGTTGACAAGAGGGTGCTAATATGGGATTTGCCCACAGTGGTTTCACTGGAAGTTTTCTTTTTATTCGTTCATGGGATGTGAGCATCGCTGGTTGGGCCAGCATTTATTGCCCATCCTTGAGAACATTTAACAGTTAAGTGTGTTACTGTAGCTCTGGAGTCAAATGTAGGCCATGTAAGGATGGCAGATTTCCTTTCCTAAAGGGCATTAATGAACCAGATGGGTTTTTACAACAATCGAAAATGGTTTCATGGTCATTGTTAGACTTTTAATTCCAGATTTTTATTGAATTCAGGTTTCACCATCTGCTGTGGTGGGATTTGAACCCAGATCCCCAGAGCATTAGCCTGGGTCTCTGGTTTACTAGTCCAGTGATAATACCACTGCACTATTGCCTCCCTCAAAAGGAGGTGTGTAGTACATTAATTTGGTGCTGCCACCTCATTTAACTGATGGTAGCATTGGACTGAGGGGGTGGAATTTTGCCCTCCTGCCTGCCACAGGAACTGTAACAGATGGGGTAAGGATCATGCAAAGGTTCGCTGACCTCGAGCGGGATTCTCCAGCCTTGGGGTGAGCACAGCCAAAAAATCCCACCCAGGGACTCTGGTCCTGCTGGCTGTCTCTGGTCTCAACAAGAACCAAACATCCTGTGCTCATAGCATGTGCTGTAGATGGTCTTCAGTTCTTAAAGACAGTCTGTCCTTCTTAAAGGGAATCTACATTGAATGTGCAGAGGTTGAAGCTGAGTATTATTGCTGCAGCACTGAACAAAGGCAATGGAACACCAGGGCGAATAGGTGTTCCAGGATCACGCTTATGGGTTTGGACACCTATGTTGTGGATGTGCAGTGATGAATGTAAGTTACCAGCCTCTTGACTTGGTCGTGCAGCCACAGTGTTTAAATGGCTAGTCCAGTTCAGTTTCTGGTCAATGCTAATCCCCAGGATGTGCTCTGATATGGCCAAGCATCACGTTGTATCAGAAGAAAAGTTAAACCTGTGGGTGTACCTTCGGGGCATGGGCTACAGTAATTTAAGAAAGGTAACTCACCACCATCTTCTCAAAGGCAATCAGAGAGGGGGTAATAAGTGGTGGCCTTGTCACCAATACCCACATTCTGTGAATGAATGGATGAATAAATGAATGAAGGAATTAAAACAACTTCTCTGTACTTGCTGCCTGATCTGTTGAACATTTCCATAATTTTTTTATTTCAGCATTCTATCTTCTGCAATATTTTGATTTTATAACATTTGATGATCTTGCCCCCCTCCCACAAAATGATTCAATCTCCATGTCTTACATGTTGAGGACATTCAGCCAGTGGATGTCTTGTTAAATGTAAGTGACCTTATCTCTACATTTAAAACTATTTATTATATTGGTCTAAATAACATCTGCTGATCTTGAGGACATTTCTTTCCCTCAATTAAGGGCTGGGCAATAAATTTGAAGTTGATCAAAACCATTCCATAGAATCCCTACAGTGCAGAAGGAGGGCATTTGGCCCATTGAGCCTGCACCGATCACAGTTCCACCCAGGCCCTAGTCCCATAACCCCACATATTTATCCTGCCAATCCCCCTGACAGTAGGGTCAATTTAGCATGACCAATCAACCTAACCCACACATCTTTGGACGGTGGGGTGGAACCGGATCACCCGGAGGAAACCTGCACAGACTCAGGGAGAATATCCATACAGACAATGGCCTGAGACCAGAATTGAACCCAGGACCCTGGTGCTGTGAGGCAGCAGTGCTAACCACTGTACCACTATGCCACCCTCTATTCTTTATATAACTGAGGCAGCTTAATACTGAGTCCCAGTACGGACTATTAGAAGATTGTGAGTCATTGGCAAGTGAAACCTATAGTGGCATTGCTGGAATGCGGAAACATCTCGGCAGCAATTATACTGGGAATGTTAGAGGGTGGGATTTTGGGATCACTTCGTAGGGGTACTGAAGCTAAATGAAAGCTAAATATTTTTGAGGACCTGACTAACAGTGTGAGACAGTATAAATTAACTGGGGTGAGGAAGAAATATGTTAAGGTGGCAGGAGATCTGTAGTTACAACAAATGCAACACACATATAAGACTTTTTTCTCTCTCCACAGATTGCATGGGTGTATTTTTTTTTGCTGGAGAGGTCACCAGTAATTGCCTTAGGGACGGCGTGTACGATCCCGCCAAGCAGTGAAGGTTCTGAGAATGCAGAGGCTCTCGTTAATGTTATTCAGCAGAATTACAGTCGTGTTAACAACATAGATTTGTATGTTAACCTTGACATCTGCAGTTTGCCACCTGTCAAGGCTCCTTTCTGAAGAACCCTCGATGGTTTTGGAATTGGAACGGATGATTGAACCGTGGCTGTTGCTATGGAAGCCAACTCATGCATCTGAGATGCCACAGGCTGTAAATTAATACTGGAATTCCATTTTTTTTTGTTACACACGTGTATTCTTGGTCGATGTGCAGCCATAGTTGTCAGCCAAGGTAGGACGGAAGGTAGATAATTCACAAGAAGTCTGCTTCATTTTCATTTGTTTATGTGGGGCATTCTTCAGCTGATTCAGCAGTACTGTCCTTCAGAGTAAAGAACCAGGGACTTGGGAAATAGGCTTGGAGGCTGTTTACTGACTGACAGCAAGTTTCGCATCGAACATAAATCCACAGAAATTTTAGTGGAGGCTACTTCTAATGTAGTGCGGCACACAAAATACATAATTTTCAAAAATAAAGTTGAAGGTTCATTTATTCATCACAAATAGGCTTACATTAACACTGCAATGAAGTTGCAGTGAAAATCCCCCAGTCGCCACACTCTGGCGTCTGTTCGGGTACACTGAGCGAGAATTTAGCATGGCTAATCCACCTAACCAGTGTATCTTTTGGGCTGTGGGAGGAAACCTGAGCACCCAGAGGAAACCCACGCAGGCACGGGGAGAATGTGCAAACTTCACATAGATTAGAAAGGCCCCCTGACCTTGCCCCTTGCCCCTACCCCATCCTTCATTGAATAGAATAAAGTGATGTTAAGTGACGTTAGATAACTTATATTGTTGTACTATGTATAATGTACTACATGTGTACATGTAGTATAAGTCCAGGGGTGAAGCTCCTCTATTTATAGGTATTTGTTATATTAATTCATCCATGGGATATAGTTATGAAAATTTATTCACCCGTAAAAGGGTTAAACCAATTTTTTTTTTTGCCTTCCGGCTCCCCTCCCTTCCAGGCCCCTCGGCTGAAGCCTACTCAGCCTAATGGTTAATCCGCCACTGTGTGGGTGTCACTGGCTAGGCCAATATTAATTGTTCATCCTTTGTTACCCTTGAACTGAATGGCTTGCTAGGCATTTCAGAGCCAAGGACATTGCTGTGGGTCTGGAGTCACAAGTCAGCCAGACCAGGTAAGGATAGCAGATTTCCTTTCCTAAAAGACATTAGTGAACCAGATGTGTTTTTCCTGAAAATTAACAATGGTTTTATGATCATCAGTCAATTCTTAATTCCAGGTTTGTTTTATTGAATTCAAATCCCATCAACTGCCATGGCAGGATTCGAACTTGGAACATTAGTTGAGTTTTTGGATTAATAGGCAAGCAATAATGTCACTAGGCCATCGCCTCCCCTGTTATCAGGACAAGATGTACCAGGTGGAAGAAAAGGTTTAGCAGTTTCCACCTTCACTATCTTCATCAGGAAGAGTTACGAAAGGCATTCACGGAGAAGTTTAGTTTTAAAATAAGGGGCTTAGAATACAAAATTGTCCTAACTGTTGTTGAGACGGAGTCTATTCAACTATTTCCTTGCTTAAAAAAAAATTGAAGAGTACAGGGAGTGAAGAGCAGGGTGGTATTAGACTAGGTGAATGAGACAAGAGTGACTGACCTTGATATCAAGACAGCATTTATCTGAGCGTGGCATTAAGGAAAACTAGCAAAATTGAACACAATGGGAATCGGGGAAACCTCTGCTGGTTGGTATCATAGCTTGGTATGCCTCTTGCCTTATCCAAGAC
Source organism: Carcharhinus amblyrhynchos (assembly GCF_965287045.1). NCBI lineage: Eukaryota > Metazoa > Chordata > Chondrichthyes > Carcharhiniformes > Carcharhinidae > Carcharhinus > Carcharhinus amblyrhynchos. The sequence continues at coordinate 11,107,992 of NC_137328.1, forward strand.
TGCAAGAAATTACAAAGAGCTGTGAATGTAACCCTGTCCATCATGCAAACCTGCCTCCCAGCCATTGACTCTATCTACATTTCCTGCTGCCTCAGGAAAGCAGCCAAAACTCCATGCACCCTGGACATTCTCCCTTCCACCTTCTTCCATCGGGAAAAAGATTAAAAAGCCTGAGGTCACATACCAACCAACTCAAGAAGATCTTCTTCCCTGCTACCATCAGACTTTCAAATGGACTGTCCATATATTAGGTTGTTCTTTCTCTACACCGTAGCCATGATTGTAACACACCATCCTGCACCCTCTTCTTTCCTCCTCCTCTATGTACTTTATGGACAGTATGCTTTGTCTGTCTAGTGCACAAGAAACAATAATTTTTTCATTGCATACCAATACATGTGACAATAATAAATTAAATCAAATCAAATCACATCTCTTGGTAGGGCAAGGTCCTCAATTCGGAGGTCTAGGGCTGCATTAGCTTCATTTTCAGACACTCATTATTCAGCCAAACATGTCTATTCTGGCTCAGCCACATTCATTGGATGGATGACGACCATGGCCCCTGGATTACTATTCCGTGGAAATCCATTCCTCCACTACAAGGGCACCTCCAAATAAGATATAATGATGGTGGATGTTGACAGTGACAACTGGGAGAAAGTTCCCAATCGTTGTGACCTTTGGAGGCTGACTGTCTGAAGGGACAAGGAAAGCTCAGCTGGTCAAGAAGAAGTCCTGGAGATAAATGAATGTTGTGCCTTCTCAGCCTATTGTCTTCTTGGCAGAGTTACATCCAAGTCACACCAGGCAATGTTTAGCGCAGACTTAATCATCAAGGTCCAGACCATCTTCAGAGTGTTACAGTGAGGGGTGTGGGATATATCAGAGTGTGACAGAAGGCTGCCAAAAAAAGTCATATGAGTGAATTTTGTGACTGATAAAAGCATACAAAATAGAAAGGATAGAAGGACTAGAGGACACAGCCTCAAGATAAGAGGGGGGGGTGCAGTTTAGATCAGGGTTGAGGAAGAACTTCTTCAATCAAAGGGTGGTGAATCTCTGGAATTCTCTGCCCATTGAAGTGGTGGAGGCTACCTCGCTAAATATATTTAAGTCATGGATAGATAGATTTTTGATAGACAGGGGAATTAAGGGTTATGGGGAGAAAGCGGGAAAGTGGAACTGATCCACTTCAGATCAACCATGATGTTATTGAATGGCGGGGCAGGCTCGAAAGGCTAGATGGCCTATTCCTGCTCCTATTTCTTATGTTCTTATGTTCTTAAGTTCTAATTTTCCATTTTGCAGCAATATCGTAAATGTCTTTTATATCCTCATCTACAGTAGAAAGCAAAGAACAAAAATCCTTTTGTTCCAACTTTTAAAAATTCATTCTTTAACATGATGGGGGCATCACTGGCTTGTCCAAAAATTATTACCCATCCCTAATTGCCCTTCAGAAGGTGGTAGTGATGAAATGACAGGATTGGGCATACAGCCAAAGAATAATGTGTCACAGTGCTGTTGATTCATTATTAGTCTGTGGAATGACATTTGAAATAGGCCAAAATGACATCTGCAGTTCACAGGATGACATTTAATAGCATTTGTACGAATGCAGCATGGTCAGAACAGTGTGTTGGAAGCAATTAACAGGATATTTGTTCAGGCCACTTTTTCTCACCCTTAATTTCTGTGCTAAAAATTCTCTCCAGCCAAACTGCTTCCCTTATTTTTGGAACCATAGCTCAACACTCCTCTAGGACACCAACTCTTGCACATCCCTGATTTGGTTCTGAAACTGAGTCGTACAGACTCAAAACATTAACACCGAAAGCCTCCGGCCTCATCTATAGCTGGGATTCTCCGGTGCCGTTGCAGTGAATGGAGTTCTGGCTGAGCACCAAATTCTCCATTCTCGCTGACAGCGGTGGTGGGAAGGGACAAGATCGGAGGTTCCCTCCCGAACTCTGTTTCTTGCATGCTATACAGGCATAACATACCCTTCATAAAGAAGGAGAGGAGAGAGTGCAGAATGTAGTGTTATAGTCATAGCTAGGGTGTAGAGAAAGATCAACTTAACGCAAGATAAACCCATTTAAAAGTCTGATGGCAGCAGAGAAGAAACTGTCCTTGAGTCGGTTGGTACGTGATCTCAGACTTTTGTATCTCTTTCCCGAAGGAAGAAGGTGGAAGAGAGAATGCCCGGGGTACATTGGGTTTTTAATTATGTTGGCTGCTTTGCCGAGGCAGCGGGAAGTGGAGACAGAGTCAGTGGATGGGAGGCTGGTTTGATTGATGGATTGGGCTGCATTCACAACCTTTTGAAGTTCCTTGCAGTCATGGGCAGAGCAGGAGCCATACCAAGCTGTGATACAACCAGAAAGAATGCTTTCTATGGTGCATCTGTAAAAGTTGGTGAGAGTCGTAGCTGACATCCCAAACGAGGGTTGGTGTCAAATTTGATTTGATAATGTTCCTGTGCAGGGCCTTGGGGTATTCAGTTATGCCAAAAGCACTATATAAATGCAAATAGTGTTTGTTGTTACTGTACTTCATCATTGTAAGTTTGATGATTAATTCAATTGATTGCTTATGTGAGTATCTGTGTGAAAGGTGCTAGGCGTGATTTTCTGTTGGCGAAGGTGTCATGTCATAAGCCACCAATGGGATCTTCCGATTCCTCCAATGTCTACACCGTTTGGTGTGGCTGGTCCATCCTGCTGGCAGAAAACCCATTGTGGGGGCGGCAGAGGCCTGGGGTTGGGGTTGGCACCTTTGGCGGGACAGAAAACTCTCGTCCACAGGTCGAACTGGAAAACCTCATCTGATGAAAAATGACAAGGGGTCTTCATGTCCCACACAGGCAGCATGGTGGTCAGGACTGCCGTCTCACAGCGCCAGGGACACAGGTTCGATTCCCATCTTGGGTCGCTGTCTGAGTGGAGTTTGCACATTCTTCTCATGTCTGCGTGGGTTTCCTCCGGGTGCTCTGGTTTCCTCCCACAGTCCGAAAAACATGCTGGTTAGGCGTTTTGGTCATGCTAAGTTCTCCCTCAGTGTACCCGAACAGGCCCTGCAGTGTGGCAACTGGAGAATTTTCACAGTAAACTTATTGCAATGTTAATGTAAACCTACTTGAGTCACTAATAAATAAACTTAAACTTAAAATGATCCATTTTCAATTAACATAGAACAGCATTGTCAAAGATATTAAAATCTATCCCTGCTCTCTCATGGTAAAGAAATAACAAACATGTATAAAAATAACCACCATTAATTGTAACCACATCTCTCAGATGGTGGTAAAGAAAAGACTAGCAATTAAAATAGATTTTAATGTACTTTGACTACTCTAACACTATCTGTTGCAACAATATTGTTCTGCTATAAACCTTCTGGAAACGGCAATGAGATTAATTGGATATTGTCAGCAAACTCCATATGGCTATTCTTTATGATTAGCATTTAATTGGTCTTCTCAGAAGGGGATGGGGTAATTACTAAGTGTGCACCATAGATTCTATATCTGTTAACACATATTCCATTGCATTTATACATTCCACCGAAAGCCTCAACTTTGCACATTGCTGCATTGTTTCAAAGTTTAGCACAGTGGCACAGTGGTTAGCATTGCTGCCTCACAGCGCCAAGGACCCTGGTTCCATTCCGGTCTTGGGTGACTGTCTGTGTGGAGTTTGCACATTCTCCCAATGAGTTGCCTCCGGTTGCTCCGGTTTTTCCCCACAATCTGAAAGACGTGCTGGTTAGTTGCATTGGCCATGCTAAATTCTCCCTCAGTGTACCTGAACAGGCGTTGGAGTGTGGCGACTCGCGGATGTTCACAATAACTTCATTGCAGTGTTAATGTAAGCCTACTTGTGACACTAATAAATAAATGTTGAACTTTAAACTTCTTATCCCTCTATCGCTGACCATCACGTCAACCAACAATTAGGGCCACCAGAAGAAGCTCATACCGACCCAAATTTAAGAAGTGAATGGTAAAATAATGACATAATGTATTCAGAAATAATCTGATCACCCTTTTGTATTCTCTTAGTGTCTTCTGTGTGTCTTTGCCTTCCTTAGTGCTCCTGTAAGGTGCCTTAGATCTGATTGAAGGCTGCTCATCTTCAAGTTCGGACTCTGCAGGAGGCTCTGAAGAAGGCCAACTTTAGACTGTGCCAACCTATGCCAATTGACATGGTGTTGTAAGGGTGGCATTGCAGGAATAGGAGTACAAATGATGCCACCCTGAGAGAAGACCAGGCTCCGACCTTTTATTTATCCGCTCACGGGATGTGGGTGTCGTTGGCTGGGCCAGCATTTATTGCCCATCCCTAATTGCCCTTAAACTGAGTGGTTTGCCACGCTGTTTCAAGGGCATTTAAAAGTCGGCCACATTGCTGTAGATCATATTGGTCAGACCAGGTAAGGGTGACAGGTGTCCTTCCCTTGAGGACATTAGTGAACCAGAACCACTAATGGTTTCATGGTCAATATTAGCTCTTCAATTCCAGATTTATATTGAATTCAGATTTAACCATCTGCCATGGTGGGATTTGAACCCTGATTCCCCAGAGCATTATCCAGGGTGCTAGTCCAGCAGCAATACCACTACACCACCACCTCCCCTCTCATGGAGGCAGTGTCACTCTCCAGGAAGGCACCTCAACAAAACAGTCATTGCAACCTATTGGAAGAGAGACCACTGGACTGCTGTGAAATACCGGAAACCCCTTTGAATGTTGGTACCTGAACAGTAATGGCAGCAATCTGACCTCCCACTGTCACACCGGATGGCTGCTGTTTGGAACGGAACTAGGAGATGAGACATCACCCATTCAATACTGCGTTCATGGTGACTTGCAGAGGCCTGCTGAAAGGAGACCACCTGTTGGTTTGTACAAAGTTCTGCCAAGCAAGGCACTTCTATGCCCTTTGACATTGAAAGCAAGCTTTCTGACAGGCTTTCTAATGCACTAAACATTTGGGTCATAAAATCCCTACAATGCAGAAGCCGCCCTGGGCCCTGGCGCTGTGAGGCAGCAGTGCTAACCGATGTGCCATCGTGGTGTAATAGTCATCAAAGTCTCCATCTGATTCCGGTACAGCAGAACCGATATGTGACCTCACCTTCTATGGCACTGGAAGCTGCATTGCCATTTACCCCTTGCTCTGGGATTCCCCATTGCTCTGGGGAATCGGGGTTCAAATCCCACCATGTCCTGGCTCCTGGACACTCGAACCCAGCACCTCATTACATGTGGATTTATCCTCGATACTAACCTAATGCACTAAATTGGTTGGCTGTAGAGGTAAATTTGACTGATGGCATCTTCTCCCTCTCTGACTGGGCAATTTCCAGCTCTTAGTGATCTGAACTGAAAACTGGAGAAGGCTTGGCTTGAGAGGGAAGGAAGCTTGTGCCATCTACAACTTGTGAATGAGAAGCGGGACAGGGGACGTGGGCTAATGAAAGGATTAGAAAGGTGTATTTCTGCCAACAGCAATCGCCTCTGCCTTGCCAGTGGCCATGGCCTCACCAATGCCCTTTCTCATTGCCAGGATGGCTTCCTCCATGGATGTTAAAATATGCTGGCGTGTTTTCACTCCGCTAGTTGATTTCTGCCTGTGCGCCAGTCAATCCTGCAAAAAAAAAGAGGGAAGCATATCAGTGAGTGTTGTGTGATATGTTTGGATGGTGCGGCTATAATGACTAACTAGCTGTCGCTGTGTGCCAACTGTGAGCTGTGGGTGTGAGACTTGCAACAGTGCTAAGTGTGCGAGGTGAGGGGAAACAATGACTGTTAGGGATGAATGTCAGGGGGTAATAGGGTGTACTGAATTGAATAGTGGATAGTTGGTGGGATCTGCCATTTGAAGATGAAAAGTTTTAAGTTTTAAAGTTGATTTATTCGTCACAAGTAGCCCTACATTCAACTGAAATGAAGTTACTGTGAAAATCCCCGAGCCGCCACACTCTGGCGTCTGTTCGTGTGCACTGGGGGAGAATTTACCAAGGCCAATCCACCTAACCAGCATGTCTTTCAGACAGTGGGAGGAAACTGCAGCACCCGGAGGAAACCCACACAGACACAGGGAGAACGTGAAAGCTCCCACACAGGCAGTGACCCAAGTCGGGAATCGAACCCAGGTCCCTCGCATTGCGAGGCAGCAGTGCTAACCTATCTGGTAGGTATGGATATGATCGGCACGACTTGTGGGCCGAAGGGCTTGTTTGTGCTGTAGTGTTCTATGTTCTAACCACTGTGCCATCGTATTATCGTGAACTTGCTTGCCTTAACAATTCATGTTCGATTCTTTACTTTCTTGCTACATTGTATCATGTTTGACAAACAACAGTGGTGGCACTGTCATCTGCTGCTATTTCTTCTCACTGCTTGTTAAGCATTTGTCTGCAGCACCTCAAGCTGTACCATCTTTTCCACAAAGTTGCATTATCAGAAATCATTCTCTCATATGTTCAAGCAGTCTTCATTCTTCAGTAGCTCAGATTCAGCGCACAACTGACTGTCACCACTTCCTGCAGCTACAGTGCACCTTCCCTTTAAGAGGTGCAAGCTGTCAGTAAATGATGAGCCACCTTATGATGTGAGCCGCACCGGCAGCGTTGTCTGCATGCGGCAATCACGCAAAACGTGGAGTAGCATGAACTTAACCGCATTACATTTTTGCCTGTATCGCAAAGAACGGGCATGGGTTCATTATAGAATGCACTTGTTTTTAGATCTTAATGGATTTCTTCCACAATGTATCTAAAATTGATCGAGGAACTTTAATCGCTTCACGTTTTTCCAGATAAACAAGCCTCTGTTATTTATTTCCATGATTTGGTATTTGGCCTTACCTCACAGCGCCAGGGAAGGATCTTACAGATTGGCTGAAAGGTTTTGGCCATCCGCAGAAAATTGCATTTGAGCAGAATGACAATGGATGTTTTTGAACAGGGAGCTAGACCGAGCAAAACTGGGAGTCCCATCACCTGAATTATAAGTGGAACCGACTGGGAGAACAAAGATCGCTCCTGGGTAAACTCAATTGTCTGTTCTCCCAGTTGTTTGGCTGTGAGGCTGGACGTTATTCTCTCACAGCCAAACCACTTCTGGCTGTATGAAGACTCTGAGTTGGGGGGATAACTGGGTGTTTACTCATGAGGCTTTTCCTCCTGAGTGCAAAGAGAACAATTTGCAGACTTTCTGACAGACAATAACGGTAGAGAAAACAGAGGGTAAAAGATTAGTTTGCTTCTGGCGGATTAACCTGTTCACTGTAATTCAACAAATTGTCCATTGCATAGATTTATTTAGTTTTTTTTTATTCTTCCATGAGATTTGGGCATCAGATCCAGCATTTGTCACCCATCCCTAATTGCTATCCAACCAAATGGCATGCCCGGCCATTTCAGATGTCTGTTGATAGCTAAACACATCGCTATGGAGTCACATGTAGGCCAGACCAGGTATGGGTGGCAGATTTCCTGCATCAATGAACCAGATGTATTTTTTTAAACAACAAAAGGCGCTGTCATGTTGAGGCTAGCTTCAGAATTCACTTCAACACCATGGTGGGATTTGAACCCATGCCCCATTGCATTAGCTCGGGCCACTTGATTGCTACACCAGTGATATTACCACAATGTCATCATCTCTTCCTGAGATTGTTTAACTGTCATATTTTATTTTTGACACATTTTCCATTCTTTTACTCTTTTACCTTGAGGTATGAGCAAAAAACTAATTTTCCCGCAGCAGTCGGGACAGTAAGTTGGAGGGGAGAATCCTACAGTGCAGAAGGATTTTCTGTAACATGGCTGTTGGCAGTGCCTTGAGTTGGGCCTCCATTTTAATGAAAAAACCCTGATTCAAACCAGGAAAGGTAGTCCGAGGGTCTTAAATAATACGAAGGTTAGGGGAACCAGCTCGGGTGAATGCAAGGAGTTATGGGAATAGGGCCTGAGTGGGATTGTGGTCAATTTGATAGGCCAGATGGCCCTCTTCTGAACTGTAGGATTCTATGATTCATTTGGCCCATCGAGTCTATACTGACTACAATCCTACCCAGGCCCCAACCCCATAGTCTCGTGCATTTACCCTAGCTAATCCCCCTGACACTAAGGAGCAATTTACAATGGCCAATCCACCTAACCCACACATCTTTGGACTGTGGGAGGAAACCAGAGCACCTGGAGGAAACCCACGCAGATACAGGGAGAATGTGCAGACACCATACAGATAGTGACCCAAGCCAGGGATCGAACTCGGGTGCCTGGCGCTGTGAGGCAGCAGTGCTAACCACTGTGCCACCCCCATCATCTGGTAACTTTCCAAGTTTGTCCACCTCAGTGGGTGTTCACAAGCATTCAACCACCACAGCCCAAGAGGATGAAGGAGGTCCAACTTTGGGGGGAGTTTTCCCTTCCTGCTCGCCATGTGAATTGTATTAGGTGGGTGCACGGACCATGCAAAGGTCCGCTGACCTCGGGCGGGGTTTTCCAGTTTGAGGCGAGTGTGGCCGGAAAATCCTGCCTGTTGAGCACCACATGATCAGGTAAAATTCCTACCTTGTGCGCAATTAGCAATCTGGGGGAAGATTGCACCTTCATTGGGTGTTCTCCCTCACAGGTTGCTGCAAAGATACATTTGCACATTGTCGATACAGGTTTTGCCATGAACCAGTGCAATACAACACAAGGTTTTGTTCTGCAAAACATCCCTTGCCATGTTTAAGATGAACAGCCTGGTTCCATTTGAAGAATATAGTTTACCACAAATATTATTATAGTATTCTATATCCAGTCCAGGACATGTGAGTAACTCGATTTTAATTATCTTAAAATGACCTTAAGGTTCTATACAGATCCATTTTCTTGTTGTAGGAAATAATTAGCATGATGATTAATTCATTCTTGGGTTGTAGGTGGAGTTGGCTTAGAATCATAGGGGAGAGTTTCTCTGTCCCATCCAACATGGGAACCGTAGCAGGCCAGGAGACGGACCATGCAGATATCCGTTGACGGGCGGGTTTTGGGGCGAGCGTGGCTGGAAAATCTCACCCATAGAGTCATAGAGCAATGCAGCACAGAAGCAAGCCCTTTGGCCCAACCAGTCCATGCCGACCAAGGCACCCTCCTCCCAGCTAGCCCCAGTTGCCCGCGATTGACCCTGATTCCTCTAATCCCATCCGTGTACTTATCCAAATACATCACAGAGAGACTTCTGGAACGATGCTTATTTTGAATGTGCAAAAGATGTGAAAACATGAGTTGCATTGACAGAGAATGCTGGCAAACCTGTCAGCAGATCTGACAGCAACTGCGAATGCCTCATCAGCTCTGATGAAAGCTCTGCCAGATTTGAAACATTGTCCAGAATTTTACCGGCACGCCCACCTCAGGTCCAGGGATGGTGAGGCTCACAGAACTGAATTCTCCGTTGGTCTTGGGTGAGATTTTACTAGCCTCGTGCGAGGTCATAAAATCCTGGCCATTGTCTCTATTCTCTCCCCACAGATGCTGACAGATCTGCTGAGATTTTCTAGCATTTTTTCTTTTTGTTTCACATTCCAGCATTCGCAGCATTTTGCTTTGATGTGAGTTGCATTGAAATAATGTTGCACTTAAAATTCTGCAATCTTTGGTGTGATTTTGTAAACTTTGGGCCAGTAGTGATGACAAAACCAATGCAAATGGGAGCTCCAGGCCTTTGATTGTATGATTTGTACCCAGTTTATTGAAAACAAAGATGGGTGATAAAACACGGAGGTGCTTCATTGAAAGTTTGCAGGGGTTAAGTAAACAGCTTTGTATATCCAGTGAGGCTCCCTTACTGTTGTATCATGAAAATGGAAACTCTCAAAATGATTAATTTCTAACTGGAAGAATAATTCTAATATTTACACAAACATTGGGATGTGGGTATCACCAGCTAAGTACACATTTATTATACTTCTCTAATTACTCTTGAGAAGGTTGTGGTGAAATGTCATCTTGAACTGCAGCAGTTCCTGAAGTATAGATACATCCACAGTGCTGTTGGCAAAGCACTGTCAAGTTTCACACAGTGACTGTGAAGGAATGGGTATATTTCCAAACCATTATGATGACTGACTTGTAGAAGAACTTCCAGTTGGTGGTATTCCCATGTGTCTGTTGCCTTTGTTCTTTAAGATGGTAGTGTGTAAGGAAACTTGGTGGACCTGGTTTTGCCATCAAGTTGGATGCATTTTTGGGCGCGAAAACTTGATAAAGTCAGGGGTGAGGCGAGTAGCGTGATCCACACCTGTCTCTGCGTTGGTTCCCCCTCTACCAAGGCCCAAAAATAGCCGCAATTGAGTCTGCACCTGAAATGGACGCGACGGCCATTTGAATGCGTTTGCATGCATTTAAATCGACTTTACCAACAATTCTCCTTTACCGCTGCGTTTGCCCATCCAGAATCAGTACTCCAGTTAGTGACGAGGTAAGTGCCAAGCGTCCAACGTCTCTTTTCTTGACATCGGTGGGGCGGGAGGAGGCAGGTCTGCTGCCATTCTGCCTGAGATCAGTGGAGGGAAAGGTGGGGGGGGGGGGTCCACATTCATCTACCTGAGATCAGTGGAGAGAAAGGGGGGGGGGTTCGCTGCCACTCTGCCTATGATGGGTGGGGGAAGGGGGAGGGGTCCGTAATCGGCCTGGGTGGCAGGAGGCTGGAGAGGATAAGGGGGTCAGCAACGTTGTGGGGTGGAGCAATGTCTGTGGGGGCCGGGGGAGACATTATTCAGCCTGGGGGGGATGTGGCAGAGGAGCAGCATTCTATCATTTTTTTTCTGCGCATGCGCAGTTGAAGGCTCTGATTGGAGCTGCAGTGCTTCAGATGCGTTAAATCCCACCCACAGGCTTCTGGAGCACGATTCGAAATTGCTAATATATTTTCATGCAGAGTGCGTATGAGGACACCGGAGAATAGATCTAGAAGTCGGATCTGAAACACTCCCAGTATCAAATCTGCCCAGCACTTAGAATCAAAATGGTAAAATAGGGCCCAGTGTGTTGCTTCAGTGCATCTTGTATATAGTACGCGTTGCTGCCACCGTTCATTGGTGTTGGAGGAAGTGAATGTTTGTGGATGGGGTGCCAATTAAGTGGGCTGTTTTGTCCTGGATGATGTTAAACTTCTTGAGCTGCAGTCAACCAGGCAATGGTAGGACATTCCATCACAATCCTGATTTGTGCCTTGGAGATTGTGGGCAGGATTTGGGAAGTCAGGAGTTGAATTAGTCACCACAGAATACGTAAATATTTAACCTGGTATTTATATGGCTACTCCAGTTTAGTTTCAAGTCACTACAAACACCCAAGATGTTGATAGTGAGTGATTCAGAGTTGGTAACGCCATTCAGTATCAAGTATTTATTTGCAATTTTCTGTGCAGTTTTGGTCACCACACTACCAGAAGGATGTGGAAGCTTTGGAGAGAGTGTAAAGAAGGTTCGCCCGGATGTTGTCTGGTCTCGAGGGTGTTGACTATGAGGAGAGGTTGAACAAAATAGGGTTGTTTTCCCTAGAAAGACAGAGGCTGAGGGGAGCTCTGATAGAGATCTACAAAATTATGAAAGGCGTAGACAGGGTGGATAGTCAGAGGTTTTTTTCCAGGGTGGAAGTGTCAATTGCGAGGGGGTACAGGTTCAAGATGAGAGGGGGAATGTTTAAGGGAGATGTGCGGGAGAAGTTTTTCATGCAGAGAGTGGTGGGTGCTTGGAACGCACTGCCAGAGGATGTGGTAGAAGCAGGCACACTAGCAACACTTAAGATGCATCTGGATGGGTATATGACTAGGGAGAGAATAGAGGGTTACGGTCTGAGTAAGGGCGGAAGGTTACTTTTAGATTAGTTAGGGCATCATGATCGCACGGGCTTGAAGGGCAGGAGGGTACTTTCTTCGTTCTTTGTATTGCATTAGATATTTTTGTGTACAATTGAAAATTAAAGAGGTTATGTTAGGAAAATCATAGAATTGAGTGATATCATAGAATCCCTAAAGTGCAGAAGAAGGCCATTTGGCCCATCAAGCCTATACTGACAACAATCCCACTCAGGCCCTATCCCTTTACCCTGCTAATCCCTCTGACACTAAGGGGTGATTTATCATGGCCAATTAACCTAACCCATACATCTTTGGAGGGTGGGAGGAAACTGGAGCACCCAGAGGAAACCCATGCAGACACAGGGAGAAAGTACAAACTCCAAACAGACAGTCACCCGAGACGGGAATTGAACCTGGGTCCCTGACCCTGCGAGGCAGCAGCGCTAACCACTGTGCCACCATGTCGCCCTTAATCTAGTCACTTTCATCAGAGTAAAGTTATGGGGTGTAAAGCAACCAAGCACAAATTAACTTCTATGTCCCTTGTGCCTGTACTAATGCTATCAGCTGTGTAACATGTAAGTCGGAAGCACCCAGGAGACCTGGAGCGCTGAAGACAAATTATTTTGTGCTCAAAAATATCGTGGCAACAAAATACCATTAATTTCTGCTTCAACACTCTCCACAAAGGCTTTTCAACCATGTCCCTGGGAAGGTTTGCTTGGTTAAAGAGATTTGTTCTCACTTCAAGTTCAATGTTTCCAAAATGTGTTTCTTGTTCAAATCAATAACACCTCCAATTCGGTGGAATACAAGCGGTTCCAGCTGAAATTGCAATTTACATTCACCTTACGGACAAAATATCAAGGCAGGAAGCTTGTGGTGTTTATTTTGTTTTTCCTTTCTTTTTCTGGAGTGTTTGTGCCCCCTTGTTATTTCCCCTGTGTTCTTTTTCATGTTTCCGTCTCAGTGCAACTGCGCTCAAGGTCACCGAATGAATGCCCCCGTCTGTCCCCACAAGATTACTGTTGGCCATTCACTTCACTGCAGTGAGAAACAGATTGAATGTCAATCAAAGGACAAATTACAAGCAGTCCGGTCTTCTGTACATCTTGGTGGTGAGTCATACAGTAGCATTGGTAGAGGTTTGGGAGCAGAGCTGAAACTAAACCGGATTGGAGCTACGCATTTTGGGGCAAATTTTCCCATCCCGCCTGCCATGGAAATCGTAGGAAATGCGAAAGTCCGTAGACCTCAGGTGGGATTATCCGATTTTGGGGTGAGCGCGGCTGGAAAATGAAAAGAACAAAGAATAGTACAGCACAGAAACAGGCCCTTCAGCCCATCTAAGCCTGCACTGCTAATGGTGTCTGCCTAAACTAAAACTGTATGTACTTACAGAGTTTGAACTCCCACCCCATGTCCTGAATTCAAAGCGGCAAAAAGAACATCATCAATTGTTTCCAAGTCATTTATCGAATGCACACAGACAGGAGTCGAAATATTGTTGTTTATGTTAGCAATCCCACTGACTGAACCCCCCCACTGTGAGTTTCCCAGCGCTGTGACTTGTATTAGTGATGGGACTATAAGATCCCACCATCAGTGAGTGACGCACTGCCTCCCACTGCCACGAAACACACCGCGGAGGGGAAAGAAAATCCCACGCAGGGTGTTAGTTCCAACTGGTCTCTGTCCTAGTTTATATTCCACCTGAGTCTCATCCCACCTTCCTTTGTCTCACTCTATCATTAACAAACACCTCAGAAATAAGGAACAAGATTAAGAGATGATGAGGGCAAAATTACAAAACTTGGCCTGGAAATTTGAGCCACACAAGCAATATTGAGATGATGAAAATATCAGTCTCCTGCAACCCTCCTCAGTTCTCATCTAGATGTTTCTGTTGTAATGTATGTTGCGGAGTATTTTTGTCACTTGGTGGCAGTGAAAGGTGAGGCCCTTGCTTGTCTGAATTAAAGTGAATGCCTAATGTCTACTGCTACAGAGACGAATTATTAGGCTCTCAAGGTAGTGGGCATGCAGGTGGAATTTTCCAGTTACCCTCCAGATCCCCAGAGCTGCCAAGGAGCAATGTGGCTGCCTGGAGGCAGTCTCCCAGTGGCAGCCTGCGTGGTGAGGTGGGGTGGTGTGGGCCTAGGTGATAGAGTAGGCCAGGATGGTGGGGTGGAGGGTTAGGCCTCTGCCTGCCTGACACTCAGCCGTTGCAGGGGGGGGCTGACCCCTGTGTACAGGTTCCTCATTCATAACAAGCACCCAGCTGCCGCAGGGACTTTCTTTATGACTGAGTTAAAAAAAAAGTTGGAGCTGTGGTACCTCCATCTTGGGGCCTGCTGCTTCCTCCATGCTGAAAAGCCTGCTATTGGCCCTCAGGCTTTTGAGAGCCTGCTGTCTGCCTATTTACTGGCCAATTCAGGCAAAAGCACAGCCGGGTGACCCTTCATCAAACGGTCCATGCTTCCAGCTCCGCTTGAGCCTGACAGCAGAGTCTTAAAGCCCTCAAGGAAGATCTTGTCCATGACCTCTGACCTCGTTAAAACAATGCTATAGGTGTAACAGACAGTGGTTGGGTGCACCAGTCATTATATGAAGGGCCATTGCTATACAGAGCACGAGAAAGATAATACAAACAGAGAAGAAATATAACTCTGGATTCCATGACCTGCTGATCCTGAGCTGATTTATTGATTAACAATGCAATGCCACTTTGAGTTATGATTCTTGCCACTCTTCAGAGTCTGATGGGAGATGGCAGATACCCCATGGACAGAAGCATTGTGATACCATCAAAGCAGGATCTGGAGCCTCACTGCACGGAGAGAAGGGATAGGAGATTCAGCTTTGTGGAACAGCAGATGGAGGTGGGAGCTCACTAGTTCAGTCAAAGCTGAGGCAGAGCTAAAACACAGATCTCGGGATATTGCCTGAGAAAGGATAAACGTAGGATCATAGGAATTAGGAGCAGAAGTAGACGAATTCAGCCCTTCGAGCCTGCTCTGCCATTCAATCAGATCATGGCTGATCTCTCCCTGGTCTCAAATCCATCTCCCCACCAGTTCCCCATATCCCCTTATCCCTTTTTCTATTAGAAATATTTCCTTCTTGAAACCATTCAATGATTCAGACTCCACCACACTATGGGGCAGCGACTTCCAAAAATTCATGACCCTCTGCGAGAAGTAGTTCCCTCTCACCTCAGTTTTATATCTACTGCCTCTCAGCCTATACCTGTGATCTCTTGTTCTAGATTTCCCCCATAAGAGGAAACGTTTGGTCTCTGTTTTTATCATGCTTTATCAATCCCTTTTAAAATTTTATATACCTCAGTCAGATCCTGTCTCACCATTATAAACTCCAGTGAGTAGGAACACAAACTGTTTAATCTCTTCTCATAGGTCAACCCTTTCATCCTCGGAATCAATCTGTTGAACCTCCTCTGAACTGCCTCCAATGCTACCACGTCCTTCTTCAAATAAGGAGACCAAGACTGGACACAATACTCCAGATGTGGCCTCGCCAACACTCTGCACAATTGCAACAACACTCCTCTACTTTTATACTCCAGTCGCTTTGCAATAAATGTCAACATCCCATTTGCCTTTTTTATTACATGCATACTGACTTTCTGCGGTTCATGGACACAGACGCCCAGATCCCTCTGCCCGGATGTATTTTGAATCTGCTTTCTATTTAGGTAATAATTTGTCTTTCCATTTTTCCTGCCAAAATGGACAACCTCCCACTCATCCACGTTAAACTCCAAACAGACCAAGGTAAAATTGTCCAAAGATGCACTGTATGGTGAGAAAGCATGGAGGTAAAACATAGTTAGGATGTGGTGGGGGCAAAAGTTCAAGTGGAAATTGGCATTCTCTATAATGGCTATCCCAACAACATGGTAACATGGCCAACACTTTTCAATGATTTTTGCAGTGATGGTGCATTATCTTTTATTTGCAAAGATAGGCTGCATTCACTGGACAAACACTTCCACCCATGGTCTACATTTCTACATCGTGGCATGACACTGTCTGCATTCTTTACACTTTATCCTGTCCTTTATGTTGAAAAATTATTTCTCCAAAGAATCTCATTCTGTTCTGATTGATGACGGATATATCTTCAAGCCCTCAAAGACTATTGTGTTTAGCCGTAATCATTTTTGGTCTATTTACTTGATAAGCATTGCCGATCGATGTACATTCAAATATAAGCTTTTCTTTCAGAATCTTTTGAAAGGATTTATCATTTGCATCCTTCATAATTTCAGAGGTTAGCTTCACTTTTGTATGTCTCCAGTAAACAGGGCTCAATCTTAGAACCATCAGTCTGTTGGCTGCAGACAAATTGATTACTGTTATCACGGCTATTTGCACAATAGAATAGATACGGAAAGATGCATGAAATCTGGAGTGATATGAGCATCCTGGAAAATTTGGTTCTATGGACGTGCTGATGTTTGTAGCTAAGTTGTCATGCAAAGTGGCATTTTATTTTTGATACATGTGGCGTGGTGGCACAATGGTTAACACTGCTGCCATGTTGTGCCATGGACCCAGCTTCCATTCCAGCGTAGGTCATTGTCTGTGTGGAGTTTGCACATTCTCCCTGTGTCTGCGTGGGTTTCCTACAGGTGCTCCGGTTTCCTCCCACAGTCCAAAGATGTGCGAGTTAGGTTGATTGACCATGCTAAAATTGACCCTTAGTGTCAGGGGTAAATGTGTGGGGTTGGGGGAGTGGGGTCTGGGTGGGATTGTGGTCGGTGCAGACTCGATGGGCAGAATGGCCTCCTTCTTTATTGTGGGGGTTCTACGATAAGCCATACAGAATTCAGCTGGAAGAGTTTGGTGATTAGTAGAACAAAACACGTGAACTTAATGTTGCAAGGGTGAAAACATCCAAACTCATTTTTCAAGTTTTAAGATTTTAAGTTTCACCCTTTCCTGTTGCTAATATTATTTCTGTAATCCTGCCTTGAACTTTCATCCATTCGCATATGTTGGGCTGGATTTTTTAGCTCTTCCCTCAAGCAAGATCTTCCAGTCCTGTTGAAGGTGACCCACTCCATCCTCGGTTGCAAGTTTCCCAGCAGTGGGCTGAACAACCCAGGCAAAATGCCATGGAAATCAGCGGAATTGGCCTGGATATGTACAGCTCAAGGAAAGTTTTCTAAATCACTGCACAAGCTCACCTGTCCCTCTTCCCTTCACGCTAATACCAGCCTGGACTATATTCGGATAACCAAACACGAGTGGCAGAAGTACGATTAGAGGAGAAGCAGTTTTTACACAGCAAGTAATACAGCCAGGAAGAGTGGAGAATGTGGAGGGAAATTCAATCATGGGTTTCAAAAGGAAACCGTTTTGCCCCCTTCTTTTTTCAGGACTCCCCTCCCCTCCCAACCTCATGTACCATTTGCACCAACAGTTCTCAAGTACTTTTGGAGTGTGGTCACTGTTTTAACCCAAGACACACAACAGCCAATTTGCAGCCATTATGGAGTGTCTTACAGGAAGAAATTATTTATTAGTGTCTCAAGTAGTCTTACATTAACACTGCAATGAAAAATACTGTGAAAATCCCCTAGCTGGCACCTGTTCGGGTACACTGAGGGAGAATTTAGTATGGCCAATGCGCTTAGTCAGTGTGTCTTTCAGACTGTGGGAGCACCCGGAGGAAACCCACGCAGACATGGGGAGAATGTGCAAACTCTGACTGACAGTCACCCAAGCCAGGAATTGAACCTGGATCCTTGGTGCTGTGAGGCAGCAGCGTGCCACCATGCCATCCCATAACGGCATTTGCTTGTTGCAAATCCTGTTTTAAAGCTAAGCGATATCAGGAAATGTGCAGTTAAATAAAACAGGAAGATTTGCACATATAAGGTTAGGCTGTTCCAAAATGCTTTGCAGCTAATGAGGTGCTTTTGCAATAAAAGGTAAAGTCGCCATAGTCCCAGAGAATCATCGGCTGAACTCCCTTTGAAGGGAGAGCCGGCTGTTTATGATTTAACTTGGGGATCACCACCCTCAGATGAGGGGCAAGGTTGAAAAGATTAGTTCTGTGAATGAACTAGTATAGGAACTCAACCTACGCTGTTAGCATTGCTCTGCATCAATAACCAACAGTTCAGGCAACTCAGCTAAACTGACCCTTGTTTGAGAAATGCAATTGCAATGTGTGCACAGCCAGTTCCCAGAAACAGCAATGTGACAATGACTAGATGGTCGTGATGTTAACTGAGGAATTGGGCCGAGACACAGAGGAGAATTCTCCTCCTCCTCTTTGAAATAGTGTCACGGGATATTTTATATCCACTTGAGTGAGTTGATGGTTCTTTGATTAAATCATCTTTCCAAAAAAAAGTCATCAAAATCTTGCTGACGTTGAAGCTAGCAGGAACATTTGGTCCTAACCGATGGTGTACCCCCACCGTGGGTTTATTGGCGGGGCGAGGTACATTAGAAGGGAAGAACCATTGACAATGACAGGCCCATAGGATCCCACTGCCAACAAGTGGTGGGACACCTCCCGCCACCCGGTGGAGAGGGAGGAAAGCCCCATCCGCCATCCCTGACATTTCAGCACTTCCTCAGTTCACGTTGGGAATATTTGCCAAAACTTTGTGCTCAGTGTCTGGAGTGTGAATTGCCATGACAGCCTTTTGAATCAGAGGCCAGAGAGCGACCTGTAGTGTTTAATTGTCCTGTGATTGATTATGAGTCTTTCCTACTGGTACTCACTGTGTTTGATTGGTTATGTCTGGGTGTGGACTCTGGGAAATGTAAATAACCTGCAGCGTATGCTGGAAACATGCTCAGAGCATATTGCTGACATTTTAAAGCATTGTGAATAACTGCTACACACATTGAAACTGTTGTCATCTCTGAATAGCTTTTACATATGAAAAGTGAACACTACTCATTGAGCTACAGTCAAATTGAGCGTACATTTCATTGATAAAATCATCTTCAGAACATACCTTTGGTCTTTGTGATGAGAAAACTCCAGCTCAATTTTTGACAGCTTCTGGAAGGTTCCAAACAGGATTGTAAGAAACTACAAAGAATCGTGAATAAAGCCCAATCCATCATGCAAACCAATCTCCCATCCATTAGCTCTGTCTATACTTCCCGCTGCCTTGGAAAGGCAGCCAGCATAATCAAGGACCCCACGCACCCCGGACATTCTCTCTTCCACCTTCTTCCATCGGGAAAAGATACAGAAGTCTGAGATCACATACCAACCAACTGAAGAACAGCTTCTTTCCTGCTGCCGTCAGGCTTTTGAATGGACCTATCATATACTAAGTGGATCTTTCTCTACATCTAGCTATGACTGTACACTACATTCTGCGCCCTCTCCTTTCCTTCTCAAGGAACAGTATGCTTCGTCTGTATAGCGCATAAATAACAATACTTATCATTGAATACCAATACATGTGACAATAATAAATCAAACCACATCAAAAATGAGAGCTGTTAGCAGAAACATCTAATGGTTAATGCACCCTGAGAGTTTGAAGAGTTTTGTAGGCAATGCCAACTTCTGGCACACTGTTGCTATTCTTAAAACTAGTCGAAAAGGTTGCGGAATTTCAATTTGCACTGAACACAATTTGTGCTTGAACTTCTGCGATATTTTGCGGACTAATTGTAACTGGGAGCCAGACTCTAATTGGCGAGCCGTAATGATGAATCCATTCAACCACTGCAGCAATAGGGGAAGTTTAAATACTCCCAGTCCACTTGCTTCCTGTCCCTGGTGGCACACGTATCTACGCCCTGGCAACCACATGCTGAGCAGTTCAACTTGTGGGTTGCCCTGGGGGTTTCTCTGCATTGGGGGAGAGGGAGGGTTTCAGATTGTGGCAATGAAAGATTTGCCGAAAGTTACCTTCTGGAGCACAGAGAAGCAGGTTTGGTCTGATGGGAAATTTCCAATCATTTCCCACTCAAATCGTCGTAAGAAATTAATTCTCATCTAATGCTCAGTAGTTCCTTCAAGATTGGCCGTATATCCTTTGTAATACTGCAATGTTTCATTGGGCACTAGTTATATATTCAGGTGCTGGCCTCATCTGACTGTGGGTTCTTTTATTTAATGTGGAGCAAAGAATTGAATTCTCATCCGCGTAGACATTCCTTTCACGCCACATATGCTGCTCTAAGTCCGTTTGTTCTTAGTTGTCTGGAGGAAGCAACATTCATCTCTCTGTGGACCTGGAGCTAGCAAAGTGCATTAGCATAGCGTGTAATCTATAAAACACCAGCACTTTACTTTGCCTCTAATGCTACATCAATACGTTAACTAGCTAGACAGCGAGAGACTAAGCTGATCAGGAGGGTGGGAACGGAGAGTGAAGGGTGGGATTGCATTGGAAGTTAAACACCTGCCTCCCTTCCAAGACTTCTAGAGTCACCGCGGACATAATTTTTTGCTTCCTCTGCCCGCCCTCCCCTTCGGCCTGAGTCAGAACTTGGCACATGGCTGTCACTCCAGCACTGGGCTTGGGTCAGGGAAACTTCTCAAAATGAGCCAGGAGGTGAGGTAGTGGATCCCAGCTTTGCTTGGTTAACATGAGTGCACAATCTAAACTGACACTCTGGAGCAGCCCTGACAGGATACTACAGCTGCCATCTTTTTGACGAAATGTTACACTTAGGCCCCAGAAGCCTGGATGTGAGGTACCCCATGACAACATCCAGTGAAATGCAGCCAGGTCCTCTGAGCACACTGGACAATATTTATCCTGATGCCAACAACATCAAAATCAGATAAATAAATCACTCATCGAATTACAGACTGTGGGACCTGCTGTGTACACGTTAACTACTGTGTTCCCTCAAGCAACAATGCAAAAGACCACAAGATATAGGATGTCATTACTTTTTCTTAGAACCTTGGAAAATGTTTAAAGGGGAGGGGTTTTGGGGTTATTCCTTACAGCAGGATCTTCTGGTCCCAACAGCCCCACCGCGGGTTCCCTTACGATGGACGGTGTGAACAATGGAAAACCCCATTGACGGCAGGAGACCCAGAAAATCCCATCATCACCACCTCCAATTTCTGTAAAACATGCCGCTGGGTGATCCCCATCATAAATTAACGCAAATTACTATTTCTTTTCTACAAAGTAAATTTGAATTCCTCCAAGGAGACTTCCGTATAACATGTTGGGGCAACCCATATGCAACCTTTTAACTTTATTTATTAGTGTCAAAAGTCGGCTTACGTTAACACTGCAATGAAGTTACTGTGAAAACCCCCAAGTCGCCACAGTCCGCACTTGTTTGGGAACACTGAGGAAGAAATTAGCATGGCCATCGACTTAACCAGCACATCTTTTGGACTGTGGGAGGAAAATCAGAGCACCTGGAGGAAACCCACGCAGACATGGGGAGAGGGTGCAGATTCCACACAGACATTGACCCAAGCTGGGAATCGAACCCAAGTCCCTGGCGCTGATGAGGCAGCAGTGCTAACCACTGTGCCATCGAGCCACCCTCAAATTCCACCTTTTCAACACCTCTCAGCCATTTTGTCTGTCTTTTCGCCTGACAGCTTTTGCAACATTGCAGGATGCATTTGTTCAATACATTTCTAAGCTTAAAAGAAAACTGCAGGTGCCTGGGATCTGAAGTGAAACTAGAACATGTTGATATATACAGCAGATCTGTCAGGTCTTCATAGAGTAAAATGCAATGATATTTCATTCTGATTAAGGGTTCCTGCCTGAAACTTCAGAATTTGTCCTTATTTCCTGACTGATGATGACTGACACGCTTGATATTTTAAGCATGTTTTTATTTTCATCCCTCCATTTTTGGGTTAGGGACATAATCTTGAAAATTGAGGAGTGCATTTTGGAAGGATTTCTTCACACAAATAGTAGTTAAGATCCGGAACGCCGTTTAAGCCCTCAACTTTAGATGTCAATGCTGAGATAATTGAAATGTTCCAGACTGAAAATGATGGATTTTTGAGCGTTAGGAGTATGAATGGGTGGGGACCAAACATGGATAAACGAGGTGGGACTTTTGCACTGATGTGAGGATGGGAATGGAGGCAGGCAGATACCTCATTGTGCAATGCTGGATGGCACCAGCCCCTCAACAAAACATTTTGCAAGAGACCAGACTGAGGGCAGTGTTTGGAGGCAGAGATGGAGACATAAGTGAGATCAAGTACCAATTGACTCAAAAACATCTTCCCTGCTGCCATCAGACTTTTCAATGGACCTACCTCGCACTAAGTTGATCTTTCTCTACATCCTAGAGATTGACTGTAACACTACGTTCTGCACCCTCTCCTTTCCTTCTCTATGAATGGTATGCTTTGTCTATATAGCTTGCAAGAAACAATGCTTTTCATTATATACTAATACACGTGACAAGAATAAATCAAATCAAATTCTTTGCTGCTGCCATCAGACTTTTGAATGGATCTAACATATATTAAGTTGATCTTTCTCTCCACCCTAGATATGACTGTAACATTACATTCTGCACCCCCTCTTTTCCTGCTCCTCCATGTACTTTATGAATGGTCTGTATAACAGGCAAGCAACAATACTTTTCACTGTATAAAAATACACATGACGATATTAAATCAAAGTGGTTAGCGCTACTACCTCACAGCTCCACAGACCCTGAGTTCAATTCTAGTCTCGGGTCACTACCTGTGTGGAGCTTGCATATACGGGGAAATTTTTTCCTGTAACTGAAGACTATAGAGAGCAATTCTCGGCCTTTTGGCTAAGATCAAGTGTAGTATCAATATGCTGCACTTGGTTGGAGTCATTAGGTTACATTTCAGCTTCATTTGAAGCAATTTTTTAAAGCAGCATCTAGGCCTTTTGGCTAAGATGCAAATTAGACCAAGCCTTGGAGGAGGAGCTACACCTACTCCAATCAGCTTGGATCATGTAGATCAAGCCCAAGATAGGAGGTTAGAGCTCTGTCTTGTCAGCTTGGATCAGGAATGTCCCAACTTGTTGGGACTCTGAATTGGCTTTAATTTGACTTGATTGGTTTGGAATAAAGTGAACAAAAAAAAATTCTCCCAGTGTCTATGTGGGTTTTCTCCGGTTGCCCTGGTTTCTTCCCAGAGTCCAAAGATGTGCGGGTTAGGTTGGATTGGCCATGCTAAATTGCTCCTTAGTGTCAGAGGAATCGGCAGAGTAGATGTGTAAGGTTACGGGGAGAAAGCATAAGGGGGATTGTTGTTGGCGCAGGCTCGATGAACCAAATGGTCGCAACTGTGGGGACTCTATGATTCCAAGTCCGTTTCAACTGAGTAACTTGCTGGCTAGGCCATTTCAGGGGACATTTTAAGAGTCAACCACATTGCTGTGGATCTGAAGTCACATGCAACCGGACAGGCGGATGGGTTTTTTTTAATGATAATCAGCAATGGTTTCATGGTCATCATTAGACTTTCAATTTCACATTTTTACTGAATTCAAATTTCACCGCCTGCTGTGGTGAGATTCGAACCCAGGTCCTAGGATATTTCCCTGGGTCTCTGAATTGCTTACCCAGCAACAGTACCATCACCACTTGCCGTTCTGTTATTATTTTAAATTCCCAATCTTGAACCGCACAACATAATTTGTATCTCAGTCATGAGGCTGGCTGGCTTCATTATTCATGAATTATCAGGTCAATTCACTTCGAAGATTCAACTCGAATCCCATGGTCTATAACAGTTCCTCCAGATTAATTCAATTATTTATGACAGGTATGAAGGAATACTGCATGAATCCACAGCTGAAATATTTTGAAACACATTCTCCACTGCTGCAACTGCTGTAGCTTCAAGGCAGGGGGCAGTCCAACTCTGCAACAATAGCAACGACGTACACATCAAGGTAAAGTCACCATATTCCCAGAGGACCATGGGCGTTATGTATGTTGGGGACGTAGCCCTTTAAGGGAACAGGTCATGTGACCCTGGGGGCCTGGAGTTCTGCCAGGGACCGCCCTGAGAGGGCCAGAAGTTTTGGAGTCAGGAGCGTGTGAGAACTGCAAATAAAAGCCTGTCTTCTCTTTCTGTGGATTCAGTTCTTGGGATCCCTCCAGTTGTAAAATATGCAATGATAGACTGCTCTCCCCTATGAGGGGAAGAGCTGATTGATGGTCATTTATCCTGAGCATCACCACATCTCAGGCAAGGGACAAGGTTGAGAAGGTTCATGAATAACCTCAGCAAGTACAGGAATCCAACCCACACTGTAAGCATCACTCTGCATCATTAAACAGCTGTCCAGTCAACTGAGCTAAACCTACCATAGAAACATAGAAAATAGAAGCAGCAGTAGGCCATTTGGCCTTTCAAGCCTGCTCTGCTATTCATTATGATCACGGTTGGTCATCAAATTCACTATCCTGATCCACCCTTCCCCCTATATCCTATTATCCCTTTAGCCCCAAAAGCTATATCTAATTTCTTCTTGAAATCACACAACGTTTTGGCCTCAACTGCTTTAGGTGGTATTGAACTCCTCACATTCATCACTGTCTTGGTGAAGGAATTTCTCTTCACTTCAGTTCTAAAAGGTTTACTCCTTATCCTCAAACTGTGACTCCTAGTTCTGGATTCCCCCACCATTGGGAATGTTCTTTCTCATTCCACCCTGTCTAATCCTGTTAGAATTTTATGAGTTCCTCTGGGATCCCCTCTCACTCTTTTAAACTTCGGTGAATATAATCCTAACTGACTTAATCTCTCCTCATATCCTGCCATCCCAGGAATCAGCCTGGTAAACTTTTGTTGCACTCCCTCTATAGTGAGGACATCCTCAAATAAGAAACCAAAACTGCACACAATGCTCAGGTGTGACCTCCCAATGCCTTATACAATTGCAGTAACACTCAATTGCAGTACACTCAAATCCTCTCGCTATGAATGCCAACCTACCATTTTCCTTCTTTACTGTCTGTTATACCTGCGTGCTTACTTTCAGCACATACAGCACAGTAAAACAGCTCAAAGCCCTTCACAAAAGTGTCACTAAACATAATTCAACACTGATCTACATGAACTGATGTTAGGATAGGCGTCCAATAACTTGGTTAAAGATTTAGGTTTTGAGGAGCATCTTAAAGCAGGTGAGATAGCTGGACAGATAGGTATGTTCAGGGGGGGAGGCCCAGAGCTTATTAGGGCCTAGGTTGCTGCCAAAGGTGGAACAATTAAAATTGGAGATGTGCAAGAGAGCAGAATTAGACGATTACAGAGATCTTGGATGTTTGGTGTGCTGGGGGCAAGTGCAATGATGGAGGAACTTGACAAACAAGAATGAGGATGTTAAAATTGAGGCATTGGAAATTTCCCCTGAAGGTCCATCTGAGCTTTGATCACCATAGGAGATCTATTGGGCTGCCATATTGGGAACTGACCCACTTTCAATTTAGCACACTGAAGCAATTTTCCATAATGTGACACTAGCAGCATAGCCTCACCCACAGGAGATCATCTTGCATCAGTAGCAGAGTAGTTTGATCACTGCTACCTATCTGATAAGTGGCGTGAATGATATGGAATCAGTAATGATTCAAACACAGTAGAATATCTCAAGCTGCATTCGCACATACTGAGATGGAGAAGGCTTTTTGAGAGACATCAGGCAGATGAAGCTCACACTTGCATCTATTCCCACAGCTTGGAGTTTCCCAAATAGGTCACGAGTCACGACCTCATTGAATGATAGAGCAGAATCGATGGGCTCCAACATCTCATGGTCTAGCCTGAAGCCAGTGGTTCTAGTTTGAGGGGCATCACTCCCTGCCAGGTATAGTTGACCAGCAGGCTGTCTCACTCTGAACAACCCCCCCATCGGCACATTGGAGGGATCTGTGACTTGATGATAAATCTGTTTGGCCACCGTTATGAATGTGTCTTCTGCAGCCATAAAACCTGGAGCTTCTGGCTCAGAGGCAGAGACGCTATCCACCACACCACAAGATCTTCCCTCACAACATAACCTGCTCAGAATTGTATTGCAGACACAGTAGGACCTGCCTGGGACTGATACACCGAATGATAAAAGGCAGACAGGAGATTTAAAATTGAGGACATCTGGTAACATTTGTTAAGCTATAGTTCCTTGGCTGACACCAGAACTGGTTACAATGGCCATTCAAGCTGAGTCACAGCAGGGATCATTTCTTTGACCTTGTTGCAGCCTCAACAGCCATCGATTTTGTCAGTCCATTGTACATGTTTTTGAATTGTGTATACACAATCCATTTTTAAACGCTGTTCAAATATCACAACATCCAGGGACCTTGGATGATTTTTAGTGTGCTGCTCTCACTCAATCTTAAAGTTTAACAGCAGAAAGGGTGAGGTAGAATCTTAGAGTCAGGGAAGTTTACGGCATGGAAAACAGCCCCCTCGGCCCAACTTGTCAATGCCACCCATTTTTTTTAAATCCCTAAGCTAATTCCAATTGCCCGCATTTGGCCCATATCCCTCTATACCCATCTTACCCATGTAACTATCTAAATGCTTTTTAAAAGACAAAATTGTACCTGCCTCTACTACTTTCCCTGGCAGCTTGTTCCAGACACTTACCGTTCTGTGTGAAAAAATTGTCCCTCTGGATACTTTTGTATCTCTCCCCTTTCACCTTAAACTTATGCCCTCTAGTTTTAGACTCCTCTATCTTCAGGAAAAGATATTGACTATCTAGCTGATCTCATTATTTTATAGATCTCTATAAGGTCACCACTCAGCCTCCTACGCTCCAGAGAAAAAAGTCCCATAACTCGAACCATCAAGTCCCAGTGGCATCCTAGTGAATCTTTTTTGCACTCTTTCTAGTTTAATAATATCCTTTCTATAATAGGGCAGAATTGCACACAGTATTCCAAGTGTGGCCTTACCAATGTCTTGTACAACTTCAACAAGACATTCCAACTCCTGCATTCAATGTTCTGACTGATGAAACCAAGCATGCCAAATGCTTTCTTCACCACTCTGTCCACCTGTGGATCCACTTTCAAGGAGCTATCAACATGTACCCCTAGATCTCTTTGTTCTGTAACTGTCCCCAGTGCTCTACCATTGTGGAGAGTTACCATTATTGCCATTACTCAGTAATTGAGTAAGTCCTGCCCTGGTTCAATCTATCAAAATGATCACCTTGCATTTGTCTAAATTAAACTCCATCTGCCATTCGTCAACCCACTTTCTCAATTGTTCAAGATTCCATTGCAATTGGAGATAAATTTCTTCACTGTCCACTATGCCACCAATCTTAGCGTCATCTGCAAACTTACTAACCATGCCTCCTATATGCTCATCCAAATCATTAATATAAATGACAAATAACACTGGGCCAGCACTGATCACTGAAGCACACCGCTGGACACAGGCCTCCAGTCTGAAAAACACCTCTCTACAACCATCCTCTGGTTTCTGTCAAGAAGCCAATTTTATATCCATTTAGATACCTCACCCTGGATCCTATTAGATTTAACCTTATGCAACAACCTACAATGCGATGCCTTGTCAAAGGCCTTGCTAAAGTCCATGTAGACAGCATCAACTGCACTGCCCTCATCTAACTTCTTGGTTACCCCTTCAAAAAACTCAATTAAATTTGTGAGACGTGATTTTCCATTCACAAAGCCATGCTGGTAGTGCAGTGGGTCTTTCTGGGTCTTTCTGGACACAAATTAATAATTCAGGTATAACATACATTCTATGACACCCCAACCACCCTCCCTCAACCTCAACCCTTCATACCCATCCACTCCACCACCATCCCTATGGGCCCAGAGAACCTGGTTTAAGCGCCTCGTCCCTCCTAGTTGGATCTCAGTGTTTACTCCATCTGCCCTGTAATGCACCATTTGGCTAAGGAGATGGCAGCTGGATTACTAATCTTGTGACAAAACAACTATGCCATGGAAACGGTCCTGCAAAACTTTCAAAGCATACAAATGACAAAAAACTTGGCAGCATAATAAACAGTGAGGAATATAAGTCGCAGACTTCATGATTTAATTTGATTTTATTTATTATTATCACATGCATTAGTATACAGTGAAAAGTATTGTTTCTTGTGCGCTGTAC
Organism: Carcharhinus amblyrhynchos; assembly: GCF_965287045.1. Taxonomy (NCBI): domain Eukaryota; kingdom Metazoa; phylum Chordata; class Chondrichthyes; order Carcharhiniformes; family Carcharhinidae; genus Carcharhinus; species Carcharhinus amblyrhynchos. The sequence goes on from NC_137328.1 coordinate 11,135,969, forward strand.
AGACACAGCATACCATTCATAGGGAAGAAAATGAGACACTACAGAATGTAGTGTTACAGTCATAGCTAGGGTGTAGAGAAAGATTAACTTAATGCAAGCCTGGTCCATTGGAATGTCTGACAGTAGCAGGAAAGAAGCTGTTCTTGAGTCGGTTGTTGTGACCTCAGACTCTGTAGCTTTTTCCTGAAGGAAGAAGATGGAAGAGAGAATGCCTAGGGTGTGTGGGGTCCTTAATTTTACTGGCTGCTTTGCCGAGGCAGTGGGAAGTGTAGACAGAGTTAACAGATGGGAGGCTGGTTTGCGTGATGGATTGGGCTACATTCATGACCTTTTGTAGTTTCTTGCGGTTTTGGGCAGAGCAGGAGCCGTACAAGCTGTGATACAACCAGGAGTAATACTTTCTATGGTGCATCTGGAAAAGTTGGTGAGAGTTGTAGCTGACATGCCAAATTTCCTTAGTCTTCTGAGAAAGTAGAGGCGTTGGTGAACTTTCTTACCTATAATGTCGGCATGGGGGGCACCAGGACAGGTTGTTGGTGACCTGGACAGCTAAAAACTTGAATCTCTCGACCTTTTCCACTTTGTCCCTGTTGGTGGTAGGGAACCATGCAAACATCTGTTGACCTTGGGTGGGATTTTCTGGTTTCAGGATGAGCGAGGCAACATAATCCTGTCCATTACATCTGAAATAGTACAATTTTAAGGAGGATTCAAGAAGAGGGATCTTGACGTTGTCAGAGCAAATTAACAAACATGTTAATCAAGCAGATAAAATCCTGGGCTTTATAAATAGTAGCATAGGCTATTATAATAAAACTAAATGAAATGATATTTTGGCCACATCTGGAGTTTTTCTTATTCTTTGCATTATCACTCCTTGATGGACCACAGGCCATAGACAAATGCTGGAATTTTACCACCTCACCCACCATGGAATTGGAGCAGGCGAGGGACAGACAATGGGAAGGCCCGTTGGCCTCAGGTGGGATTTTTTGGTCCCGTGCCGAGCCATGCCGTAAAAACCCACCCATACTCTTTCCACTTAATCCTGTTTTGGACCAAACTCTCCAGTTGTTGCCGTGTACAGCCCTCAGCTTTCACCGCCCTTTCTGTATCCCACCTCCAGCTGTTTCTTGGTCTGTCTTGCTTTCTCTTTCCTTGCGGGATCCTTGTGACAGCTTGTTGTTTCCTGGTTGCCTCAAAGTTTGGCCTATCAAATTCCGCTTTCAGATTTTGATTTGGAGGGCTATTGGGTCTTGTTTTGTCTCCTCCCGTAGCCTGATATTATCAATGGCATTTGGCAAATATACCCTAAGGATCCTTCTGAGGCATCCGTTGGTGAAGGGTTGGATTTTCATTGACAATGTCTTGGTGGTTCTCCGTGTTTCGGAGCCATTAAGGAAAACAGACTTTACGACCGCAACATTAATATCTTGCCTGCCATAGAATCGGAGCATATGACAATGGAAATCTCCGTTGACCTCGGATGTGCATTTCCGGTCTTGCCCGAGTGAGGTTATAAAATTCCGCCCTGAATTAGCATTGTAGATCTTGAGCTTTGTGGGCTTGGAGACCTCCCTTGATTTCCTGACATTGGACAGAGTGGTAAATGCTGCTCTATCCTGCCCAGTTCTGATACTTACATCCGCATCTGTCACACCAGTCATACTGACAACACCTAGTAGGTAAAACACTTTCTGGGTACTGTTGTGAGTAATCACAACTGGAGAATTGTGCCCAATTTTGGCACCGTACCATAGTAAGGACATGAAAGTCATGGAGAGAAGATAGGGTTCAGGAAAGGAGGTTAGAGGGTTTGGTTGGAGAAGCGGAGGTTATTTTCTTCAGTACAAAGAAGGCTATGAGGAGATTTGATGAAAATATTTAAAATCATGAGATGTTTAAACAGAGTAAATGAAAGGAATCATCTCTTTGCTGGAGGCTTGATGACTGAAGGACACAGATATAAAGTGATTGGTAAATAATCAGAGGTGATATGAGGAAGGATTTTTTGATGCAAAAAATGGTGAGGAGTTGGAATGCACTGTTTGACAAAGTGCTAGATATTGTGGCAGTATCTTCAAAGAGGGATTGGATAAATACTTCAACAAGAAGAAACAATACTCGAAACTGGGGCAGAAGCAGGGGTGTGAAGCTAACTAGACTGATCTTTGGCAAGGACTCAATGGAATGAATGGTTGTCTTTTATACAGTCCTGTTCAAATAATACTATAATTAGTTTTCTTCTGTGGGAATGAGACTCCACACTTGAAAATTGGAATGTTAAGATTTGGGGAGGTTGTTAAATAGTAATTATTACTCATTACCTGCTAAAGGTTCAGACATGCCTGATTTCACAGGCACCAACTTTCTTCATCCACTTTTGGTGAAAGTTGATGCGATATGGATAAACAAATAAACAATAAAGTTTATGGATTCATTTCAGTCCCAAGCCCATGAGCCTGGACTGCAATAGCGCACACTGCAGAGAAACACTTTTTCTCTGAAAGCAATATTTGGAATTCCGGCTTTAGCTGTTGATATGCAGACAGCAGAAGTTGGGAGATGATGACCTGGTGGCATTGTTGCTGGATTATTAATCCAGAAACTCAGCTAATGTGCTGGGGACTCAGGTTCACATCTCACCATGGCAGATGATGGAATTTGAATTCAATAAAAACTACCTGGAATTAAGTACCTACTGATGACCATGAAATCAATGTTGGTTTAAGGTGAGATGTGGTAAGTTTAGGGAAGATATGCGGGGGAAGTTTGTCATCCAGAGGGTTCTGGGTGACTGGAATACACTGCCAGTCGAGGCGGTGGAAGCAGGCACATTAGCAACTTTCAAGGTGTACATTGATAGTCATCTAAATGGGAGGTGAACAGAGGCATAGAAACCCCATAGCAGCCCAGGCTTAGTGGGCCAAAGGGCTTCTTCCTGCGCTGTATTGTTCTTTGCTCTTTGATGAACCCATCTGGTTCACCAATGTCCTTAAGGAAAGGAAATCTGTTGTCCTTACCTGGTCTGGTCTACAGGTGAGTCTAGAGCCGCAGCAGTGTGGTTGACTTTTAACTGCCCTCAGGCAACTGGACAAGGGCAATAAATGTTGGCCCAGCTAGCATATCCCGCCCATATCCCATGAATGAATAAAAAAAATTTATCTGCATCTGTATGCTGTTATTATTGCAGCATAATCCCAGCCATTACGAATCTGCGAATAACAGCAGTGGTTGGAAAACATTACTACTCTGAGGTAATTACTTCCACAAATCAGCTAGAGATTTGGGAATGGAAGTGCAAATGATTTTCAATTATCACAAAATGCTGTCCATAAGAGCTCATTCTTTATGGGAAACACATTCATTAATTAACTTTTTGTCAGAATCTCCATTGGATATTATGATGACAAAACAAATTAAATGAAAGCTCTTCCGTGTTGTCGAATGGTATGGCCTATCATCTTCTCAATGCTGAATCTGAAAGTTGTTTTGCCAGAGTAGACTTCAGTTCAGTAGCATTCCCAATTCTGATTAAATAGCCATTATAATCCAATAATTGACAGCAAACACCACCTAAATAGTAATGGATTATTAAGGTTGGCACTGCAACCTCACAATGCCAGGGACCCAGGTTTGATTCCTGGCTTGGGTCACTGTCTATGTGGCGTTTGCACATTCTTTCTGCGTGGGTTTCCTCTGGGCACTCCAGTTTCCTCCCACAGTCCAAAGATGTGCAGGTTAGGTGCATTGGCCATGCTAAATTCTCCCTCAATATACCCGAACAGACGTTGGAGTGTGGAGACGAGGGGATTTTCACAGTAACTCCATTACAGCGTTAATGTAAACCTACTTGTGATGGTAATAAATAAGCTTTACTTTATGTAGAGGGGCGTAATGGGGTCCATATGTACAATAGCAGACGTGCATTCTAACAGCCGAAGCGTGGTTAACAGCAGCACAGTGATCGCTATAAGCTGGTTCACACAGTTCAGCAAACATCAATCATTTAAGAACAATTTGAGACATGAGCATGTCCTTTTAAATCTGCAGTAGCTTGTGAATGGAATATCTGATGATTTTCAATCATGCCAAAGTGTTTTTTCTCTCTATGGTAGTGCGCTCATTGTAGAGCCCTCATTTCTCACTAATTTCTGCCCATGTTTAAGAAAGATTATGGTGAGTAAATAGAAATTAGCAGCTGTCCAGTGACCTGGAGCTGATCTTGTCAAAAGTTATGACCAAGATTCAACCAAACCCTGATATAGATTTGGAACATCCATCTGGAGGGCTATGTTTGAAACAAAGACTTAATGTGGTGGCACAGTGGTTAGCACTGCTGCCAGGGTCCCAGGTTCAATTCCCGGCTTGGGTGCCTGTCTGTGCGGCACATTCTCCCAGTGTCTGCGTGGGTTTCCTCCGGGTGCTCCGGTTTCCTCTCACAGCCCAAAGATGTGTGAGTTAGGTGGATTGGCCATGCTAAATTGACCCTAGTGTCAATGGGATTGGCAGTGTAAATGAGGGTTATGGTAATAGGACGTGAGTGGGATTGTGGTCGGTACAGACTCAATGGGCCAAATGGCCTCGTTCTGTACTGTAGGGATTCTATTCTATTCTATTCTATGACATCAGTCATATTAAAGCGCAACATGGGTAGCATGGTGGGCGACACAATGGCACAATAATTAGAACTGCTGCCTCATAGCAGCAGGGATCCAAGTTCAATTCCCTGCTTGGGTGACTTTCTCTATGGGGGCTGCATGTTTTCTCCACGTCCCCCAGATTTTCCCATTTCCTCCACAGTCCGAAAGACACGCTGGTTAGGTGCATTGGCCATGCTAAATTCTCCCTCAGTGCACCTGAACAGGCACCGAAGTGTGGCAGCTAGGGGATTTTCACAATAACTTCATTGCGGTGTTAATGTAAGCCTACTTATGACACTAATAAATAAACACAACCACCATGGCTGCTTTGAGGTAGCGACAGTAAGTACAAATCCTCCCCAACATTAAAGGTTAAAGGACAAGGATAGCTTTGGTAGGATGGCTTTGAAAATGATTTAGCTTTATTGGCCCAATTAAGTAGAAGAGAAATCAGCTTAACTTATTATTGTTCATCATTTACAATGAACAATATTATCAAATTCATTTATTTTGTCCTCAGGGAGAGTCTTATTCTCAACAAATAAGTGCATGCCAATTATGATGTTGATGAATGCAAATGTGGTTGTCCCGGCTTCAAAAATGATAATGGAGGTCTGTACGATTAATGCCCAAAATTAAAAGAACAGAATCTTTATGAAAGAGGGACAAACATGGATCTCTCCCCTCCTGAAAAGAGACGACTGAAAGGCATTATGAGAGAAATGTTTAAAATAATGAAATGTTCGCGCTATTTGAAGGTGATTAGGTAAGCAGGATCGAACACTTCAATTGGATAGCTTTGTCAGAGGAATTCACCTGACATTAACAAGATCCATAAACCCATAGAAAAGTTACCGTGTAAAGGAGACCATTCGGCCCACCTTGTCCACACCAGCCTGAGGATACCCAGGTGCTCTTTCTAATCCCCTCTTCCTGTACCCGGCCCATAGCCCAGTAGCTTACAGCACTGAAAGTTCAGACCCAGGTACTTTTTAAAAGAGTTTAGTGTCTCTGCCACCATTTGGCATCAAATCCCAGATACCCACTAACCTCAGTGTAAAAAAAGTTCTTCCTCATGTCCCCTCTACATCTACTTCCACTTATCTTGAAAATATGTCCTCTGGTTCTAGAATTCTCCACCAAGGGAAATAATTTTTAACCTGTCCATTCTATCTCTTCCCCTCATAATTTTGTACACCTCTCTATCAAGTCCCCCTCAGACCTTCTTTGTTTCAAGAAAAATAACCCCAGCCTATCCAACCCCTCCTCGGAGCTACACTTTTCCAGCCCTGGCAACATTCTTGTAAACCTCCTCTACGTTCTCTGCCGAGCAGTTATGTCCTTCCCCATGATAAAGTGACCAGAACGGTACACACAATGCTACAGTTGTGACCTCACCAGTGTTTTATACAATTAACTAGCGCAAAAGATAGAGGAATTTTAAGCATGGGTATGTCAAGCATAACACTGGCTGACCCCGCCAGAAAAATTGACTATTCCAGAGTGAAATACTGAACACACTGGACCTCCTCTGATTCTCTTTGTTTGACAAGTATTCGGGAAGGTTCTTCAAATTCAGCTGAGTTCTTAGGAGCAAAAACATAGGTAGGACATTTTAAAAGTTTCTAAACGTGAAATAATATAGCCATCACCTGCCCCATTAGCCTTGGGTACAAATCCTGTAATGGCTACTAAATTTTGTCAAAAGCCAGACTTGCAATGGTGAGATCTCAGTTTGAGATCTTCCACTGTCCCCCACCGGTGACATGTCCCGGTTCACACCTAAGAAGAACGTGAAGCTGAATTCCACACATTATAATGTATTAGCTTGTTATCGATGGGCTCGCACCATAATGTTCAATCTTGACACACCCTCCCCTCCCAATGACATCACATCACATCAGCGTGAACCGCTAGTAGTTTCCAAAAGCGAAAACCAGTTATGGTGACCGTGCCAAGAGATGGAGGTGCCTGTAAGCCCCTGGGGTTGAGAGACACGGCTGCGCATTTGCCCCTGGAATGCCGGAAGTGCCCCCTGGCAATGACATTTGGGGTGTGCTACTGCCAAGAGGGCATGTGCAGGGAGGCAGTCACCCCTCTCCATTGTGGGGGAGCAGGGGATTCCCCTTCTGTGCGGAGGAGTTGGGGGTGTTCCCCTTGTCTGCCTGGAGCTCCCAATGCCCATGGGGGATTGGATTGCGGGTGTGGGCAGGGGCGATGAGGGTGCCGATGTTAGTGGAGTTTTCCCAATGTATGTTGAGGGGAGCAATGGCCTTTCCAGAATCCCGGCATTGCCATCGAGCTGGCTATGTCATCCCTGTCAGCGCTCTAAAATTGCTAGAGTGCTAACAGGGATGGCAGAGTCATCATAGAGTGCTGATAAATCAGAGGAGAAAAGGCATCAGTGAAGCCAATGAGTTTCACATAGCTTCCCTCCCCTGATCCAGCACTCTTCAATTTTGAGACTAAAGTAATTCACTAAGATATTGACCAATAAATCTTGTAAACTAGCTTTTTAATGGGTCCAAGATAAAAGCTGCAACTGACACAATTGTAATAGCACAGCGGAGGATAAAAGATTAAAACTTGCACTGAAACCGATGGGAAATGATCAGATAACTGGTGGATGCAGTATAATGCGATAATAATTGTTACAGAACGTAAGAAACAGACTGGTAGATTAAACGATTAATGTGAAAATATTGACCCATATATGGGTCATAATAAATAAGACATCAAACAAATGCCTAGTGCTGTCAAATAGTCAGATGGAATCTTGGCTCTGGAAAAGAAAGGAATCTTATCATTACATAAATCACTGGTGAGACCCTGGCTAAAATACTGTGAAAGATTTTTAAAATTTACTTATGGAACATAGGCATCATTGACTTGACCAGCATTTATTGCCTATCCTTAATGACCCTTGAGAAAGTAGTAGTGACTGGCTTCTTGAACCACTATTGTCCATGCAGTGTAGGTACACCCACAGTGCTGGGAGTTCCATCTTTTGACCCAGTGATAGTGAAAGAATGGTGGATAGTCAGTTTGGTGTGTGACTTGGAGGGGAGCTTCCAGATGGTGGTATTCCCAAACGTCAGCTGCCCTTGTCCTGCCAGTTAGGAGTGGTCATGGGTTTGCAAAGCGCTGTCTAAGGAACCTTGGTGAGTTCCTGCAGTGGATTTTGTCGATGGTACATCAGGCTGACACTGTGTGTTGATGGCAGAGGGAGTGAATGTTAATGGATGAGTTACCAATCAAATGAGTTGTCGAACTCCTTGAGTGTTGTTGGATCTGCCCTTATCCAGGCAAGTGGAGAATATTCCATCAACTCCTGTCCTGTGCCTTGTAGATGGTGAACAGAATTTGGGGAATCAAGATGTGGGTTACTTGCCACAGGATTCCTAGCCTCTGATCTGCTCTTGTAGACACAGTATCTATATGGCCAGTCAGGTTTTGTCATCCCCAGTATGTTGATGGATAGAACCCATATTACTGAAAGGATGCAACTGAGCAGGAGTGATACACGATAGAGATAACTTGATAAGCAGATTGGTGAATAACTCATCTCGATAGACTCAAGAAAAGGGAAGAATAGTTGAGTGATAAATATGAGTTGGGATATCAGTGATAATTCCCTTGCTGTTCTCTGACACAAAAAGTTGTTGCTTGCTGTTCTCTGAAATAGTGCTGTGAAATCTGTTCTGTTCACCTGAGAAAACAGATATGACTTCCATTTAACTTCTCATCCTGAAAATTACCACTTCCAAACTTGATGTGAGCGTCCATTGTGAAAAAATGTCACCCTATTTCATCGTCACAGTGACTCGCTGATATAATTGACTGATTCACACATCTGTTTCAAACCGTAATTCAGGTTTTTTCAGCATTATCGAGGAAACAAAAACTGCAATGCAAGTGAAATAAATTAGGCAACAAATATTGTGGTAGATTTGTAGATTTTCTTTGTGAGTGGAAGGTTGTAGGAGAAGTGCGTGAGAGGTATGGCAAACGAAAGGATAAGGGTGGAGTTCCCCCCAGAGAGGTGGAAGAGGTTTAGTGAGGGTACTTCCTGGAACTGAGACAACTCAAGGCAAATCATGGAATGAATGAAATCAAAGATACTAGGTAAGAGTTTGAGATGCACAGGGATCTATAAAACCGTAAGATATAAAACCATAAGATAAAGGAGCAGAATTAGGCCATTTGGCTCACTGAATTTTCTCCGCCATTCAATCATGGCTGATAAGTTTCTAAATCCTATTCTCCTGCCTTTTCCCCGTAATTTTTGATCCCCTTACCAATCAAGAATGTATCTACCTCTGTCTTAAATACACTCAATAACTTGGCCTCCACAGCCTTCAGTGTGACTGAACGCAATGACTTCAGTCAGACCGTTGAGGTTGGCCTATAGGAATATAAACTCACCGATTAAGGAGTCAATTTTTGGGCCTGTCAGGGAGTCTTTTCCTCGTATTTAACCGGGAGTGTCAGTTCCTCTGGCACTCCCAAAGGTAGACTGCTGACTGTGAGCACTCTGTGTGCTGCTGTTGGACTTGTAAATAAAAGGATTCTGGTGAAGGAACGTATGCCTCCGAAGACTTATTATGCTCACTACCTACTGGCTGAAGATATTCCTTCTCATCTTGGTTCTAAAGGATAATCCCTATACTCTGAGGCTATGCCCTCGAATCCTAGCCTCTCCTACTGATGGAAACACCTTTCCCACTTCTACACAATCAGGCCTTTCAGCATTCTGTAAATTTATAACGAGATCCCCCATCATCTTTCTAAACTCCATTGAGCACAGACCCAGAGTCCTCAAATGCTCCTGATACATCAAGCTTTTAATTCCTGGGATTGTTCTCAGGCACATCCTCCTTTAGATACTGGGCCCAAAATTGCTCACCAATATTTTAGGGTAGGAGTAGATTACAGAGGCAGGGACAGGGTTTGGGGTGGATATTTAGAGTGTGGAGAGATTTTATAACAAGGATAATAATTTTAAAACTGAACAGTTGGCTCCCAGTCTGACAATGTAGGTAAGTGAGGGGTGACTGGATGAACAGGACTTGGTACTCATTAATGAATGGGCATCAGAGTTTTGGATGAGCTTGAGTTAGCAGAGTGCTGAAGATGGGGGGGGAACTGGAGAGCTGCACATATAAAGTCCTACTAAAGTGGAAGCAGTTAGCTCAGACTTGCTATCATACCCCTCAGATTCTAACTCCACACTGTCTTTTCAGAACCAACACACTTCAACAGTCTCCACACTCAGCTGCAACAAAAGTGCAATGTCAAAAGAAAAACGTGTCACTGCACCAAATAGAGGATTAGGCTTAAAGGAATCCAAGAGAAATGTGGAGAGATGGGAAAGACATGAAGTCGAACAAGATACGAGAATGAATCCTGCCTGTTTTTGAGAGAGGGGATGAACAAAATCGATACCGATGTGGGACGGAAGAAAGCTTTAAAATGACCACCGTCTGGGAAATAAAATGGAAAACTGTTATTATGCGACAAATTGAAAATTGAAAATTCAGATGGGCCTACAGCATGAGGATTTATGAGACAAAGCAAAGTGCAATGTACGCATGTCTGATGGTTGCTGGTAAATGAATAATACTGACTCACTTTTCCATTCTTGTCCGCAGATAAATTAACCCCCTTAGGCCACAGTCCTGTTAAGAAAATTACTTTTTCTTCCCCCCTACACCCACCCCCAAGAAAACTACCACCTTTTGGAGAGAAAGCAGACTGATGCGTTCCCCGCAATGTCAGGAATCTCTTGCCGTTCCCGCTTGTTCTTGAGAGATAGTTTAATTAGCCGTGTTGCAAATTCATGATATTCAGACAGAAGCATTAGCGCCCAGCAGAGTGTAGCCTCTGAAAATTATAGGCTCCCTCTGGATTTTGTAAATCAGCCACCGACGGACACTTTGGTGTTTTGATGAGCCTGGCAAAAGTGTTGAAAAATGGAAATGCATCAATTAATTGCGGCATCAAAACAAAGTCAAATCACTGTGCAGCAGCCATGACAAGCCAAATTATATATTACACACAGTCAAGTTTTATTCTGCTTATTCTTCAGCACATTAGAAAAGATTGGATGGCCAATAGTTACCTCAACATTGCGGACTTGGACATGTCACATTACAGGAAGGGTTTTATTCATCAAATCATATGATCCCTACAGTGCAGAGGGAGGCCAATCGGCCCACTGAGCCTACATCGACCCAAACCCTATCCACGTTTACCCTACACATTTACCCTGCTAATCCCCCCCGACACTGACAGCAGAATTTTTCTGTCCCGCCATTATGGGAATCTTAACGGTTGGGGGGGAAATGGGGGGTGGGGAGGGCCGACCATACAAAGTTCCGTTGACATTGGGTGAGGCAAGCATGGCTGGAAAATCCCACCCTAAGAGTCAATTTAGCACGGCAAATCAACCGAACCCGCACATGTTTGGAGCACGGGAGGAAACCAGAGGAACCCCATGCAGATACCGGGAGAATGTGCAAACTCTGCACAGACAGTGACCCAAGCCAGGAATCGAACCCAGGTCCTTGGCGCTCTGAGGCAGCAGTGCCAACAACTGTGTCATCGTGCCGCCCACATTGGCTGGACTTTTCCCGCCATTTATGCCAGCAGGATTCCCTGGTCCTGCCACAGTTAACGGAGATCTGGCTGAGTGACAAATTCTCCATCCTCGCTTACAACAACTGCAGAGTGTGAACGGCTGCATATAGTGTTTGAGAGAGGATACAGTGCGGATTCATCAGAAAGGTATTGGGGTGCAGAGAGTTAAATGAGCACAGGTTGTATCAACTTGGATTAGGCGGTGGCACAGTGGTTAGCACTGATGCCTCACAGCGCCAGGGACTCAGGTTCGATTCTCAGCTTGGGTCACTGTTTGTTCGGAGTCTGCACATTCTCCCCATATCTGTGTGGGTTTCCCTGAGTGCTCCGGTTTCCTCCCACAGTCTGAAAGACGTGCTGGTTAGGTGTATTGGCAATGCTAAATTCTCCCTCAGTGTACCTGAACAGGCGCCAGAGTATGACAACTAGGAGATTTGTACAATAATTTCATCGGATGTTAATGTAAGCTGACTTGTGACACTAATATGTAAATTAAAAAGAACACATTCCCTTGACTTCAAAAGATTGACCTGAATGAGGTGGAAAAGAAATGCTAAGAGGATTTGATAATGTAAGGATGAGAGAGCAATTTCCTCTGATGGGAACTCACGGCCAAGGCAGCATCATCTTAAAATTAGAGCAAAGAATCAACACTTAGAGGCACGTTTCCCTCCAAAATGTTGATGATGGTGGGACAACTAGATTTTCAATTTTGGGATTGCAGAATTATTGAATATGGAGGAGCAAAGGTGGGAATTGCAGTTAAGCTACTTATCAGCTATGATCTAATTGATTGGCTTAGAAAGCCCAGGAGACTGAATGCCTATCCCTGTCCCCCAGAGACTGCATCCACACTCAAATTGTGTATTCAGTCTTTGTGTGAACTGCTGCGAAAATGGATCCCGGTGAGTGATGCACAAGCTCAGTGGGCAATGTACAGGTGTGAAGTAAATCACCAGTCACATTAAACTGCCATCAGAAAAATGTATTTATTAGACATAGATTTTAAAGAAGACGATATTTGAGCCAGGGATTGTAAGTCCCACTTATTTTCCAAGGATCGAGTAGAACCTGGAGTAATGTGATACTTTATCTGGTGCAGTTTTCAATATTGTCATGTAGACTGTAATTACTTTATGATGAAAATAATGGTGTTGTAACCAAGTGGATGTGTTTGACACTTTAATCAGGCAAACCTTTTGTTTTCTGATAGTAATTTATGAAATTATCATTTTAGAGTACACCAAATACATGAAGAGGTGTTGTAACACCAAGTGGAGTTTATTAAGACAGACTGTAGCACAACATTTCAAAATACTACAACTATTTATATATTAGTTAACTGCAATGGAAAGGAAGAACACAGGTGGGTGATTCCCAATATTTGCCAAAGAACCTGACGCAGAGATTCAGAACAATTCTGTGGATGAAGAATGATCACAGCCAATATTGACCTCTCAATCTGGTCATTGCCTCATTGCTTTATGAGGGAACCTCACCACGCGCATTTTGACTGTTGCAGTTTTCCTTTGGCAATTCTTTAAAAAAAATGCTTTATTTGTGGTCACAAGTAGGCTTTCAGTAACACGGCAATGAAGTTACTGTGAAAAATCCCCTGGTCACTACACTGCACCAGTTCAGGTATACTGAGGGAGAACTTAGCACGGCCAATGCATTTAACCAATTGTCTTTTGGACTGTGGAAGGAAACCGGAACAAAACCACATAGACACGGGGAGAGCGTGCAGAGTCCCGCACAGACAGTGACCCAAAGCTGGAATCAAACCCAGGTCCCTGGCGCCGTGAAGCAGCAGTGCTAACCACTGTGTCACTGTGTCATTCTAGTAACAAGAACTGCTGCTCTGACATTTGTTGCACGCCCTCTCTGACAAGTATGACATTCCTTAAGTAAGGAATTAATTTAACATGGATGCCTCAAAAGCTCATGATTGATATGGACATCACACCAAAAATTGTAGCATCTACCAAGACACAATGCTCGGAATAATCTTACACCAGTGTTATGGCCAGATGAGAAGGGGGTGACTGCTTCACCAATATTCAGTCTCCTTGCTTGGTCACAATAAAGGTTTCAGTTCCTTTCACATAAGGAATTGTCTTTTGTGACTCCACATGTGTTTAATTATTTAAGCTGTGGCCAATAAGGCTTTTGCACGTTAAAGAAATATCAAATTTACTAACCACAAAACCAGAGAGAAAAAAAAAATATTATGACAGACACACAGGCGTGCGTACACACACACACACACACACACACACACACACACACACACACACACACACACACACACACACACTCAGGCGCACACTCACACACACACACGTGTGCACACATAAGCATGCGCACACTCACGTGCACAAGCACATGCACAGATACGTGAGCACACATACACACACACAAGCACGCGCACACTCACACAGACACAGACGCACACTCACACACTCGCGCGCACATATACACATGCAGGTGCACACACATGCACATACAGATACGTGCACAAGTGCACACACACAAACACACACACACACAGGTGCACACACACACACACAAACAGTAGAAATAAGGGAAGTTACGGTTCAATAATAAATGAGCAACTGTCCTATGATAGTCCTCGACCTTTAGATTTTCAAAACATCACAGCTGATTTGGATTAATTCGTTTCATGAGTGCAGTCAGACAAGCATAGAAAATAGAAGGCCATTTGGCCCTTCGAGCTTGCTCCACCATTCACTCTGATCACACTGACTAGCCTGATCCCACCCGGTTGATGTTGGTGTTGCAACTAGGAAATTTCCTAGGAAAACTAGGAAAAATCACAGGTAGATTTCTAGTCAGTTTGTCTTTCAAACCAATAGATGAATCACAGAATTCCTACAGTACAGGAGGATGCCATTCGGCCCATTAAATCTGCACTGACTTTCCGACACAGCACCTTACTCCAAGCCCTCTCTCCTGCCTTATCCCCAGAACCACACACATTTCCCAAGGCTAATCCATCCTACACATCTTGGGACTGATTCCAAAGAAAGAAAAAAAGAGAGTGAGAATCTTTCAGCCTGTTTCCTCTGCTGAAATCTTTCTTACAATCTTTCTGCAGCTTGTCCTTGACACTGCACCCATTGTGTATTTCCAAGAGGATTTGTGCGTGTCTGTCTGTGGCAGTCATTGTTTCAATATCTAGCACTCCGTACTTTAATGTCTGTTCCTTGGAGAGTGGTATTTTTAGTGGGTCTGTGAATAATCGGAAATGTCTCTCTCTTCACACTTCCTGGCCTTACATTATTCATTTTGTCTAAGTTATGATTGCAAAATTTCCAGTTAGTTGAAAGTTTTAATCACATTTTCAAAACTAAAGGGCAGGGCCTCATAATACGAGGCGCGATCGAATTTCAGGTGGGAAATGTGTCCTGTATAATTTTTTTTTAAATCGCCATTTCAATTGTGAAGGTTTTGCAATTGGATAACAATTATTCTCACTGGAACGACAGAGGTTGAGAGGGCGACCTGTTAGACGTCTACAAGATTATCAGAGGCATGGAGAGGATGGATAGTCAGAAGCCTTCTCCCAGGGTGGAAGAATCAATTACTAGGGGGCACAGGTTTAAGGTGCGAGGGGCAAGGTTTAAAGGAGATGTACAAGTCAGATTTTTTACACAGAGAGTGATGGGTGCCTGGAACTCGTTGCCAGGGAAGGTAGTGGAAACGGATACGGCGGTGACTTTTAAGGGGCGTCTTGACAAATACGTGAATAGGATGGCAATAGAGGGACATCGTTCCCGGAAGGGTAGGGGGTTTTAGCTCAGTCAGGCAGTATGGTCGGTGCAGGCTTGGAAGGCCAAAAGGCCTGTTTCTGTGCCGTAATTTTCTTTGTTGTTTGGCCTTTGTGGAAGTTGATAAATGTTCCAAAGGCAAAATATTGCGGATGCTGGAATCTGAAACAAAAACAGAAAATGCTGGAGCATCTCAGCAGGTCACACAGTATCTGTGGAGAGAGAATAGAGCTAACATTTTGAGTCTGGATGCCAGAGTGGCGAAGCATCATCCATGCCCGAAACATTGCCTCGCTGCTCTCTCCGCAGATGCTGTCAGATCTGCTGAAATACTCTTGATAAATACTTCGATGGCCTGTGTCCCAAAGAAGTCCTCTTTTTCTCTTCATCATCTTCACAACAAGAAAAGTGAGGAAGTTCAATTTTCCAGTGGCGGCTAATTGCATTTTTTTTGAGTTTAGTAACAGTGCCCCAAGTCAGGAATCAAACCCGGGTCTCTGGAGACGTGAGGCAGCAGTGCTAACCACTGTGCCACCATGCCATTCCCAAAGGAATGACACTTTCTGCTTTCTCAAATCTTTTACTGGCTAATTATCGAACGGCAATGCCAGAAACAATGCGACCAGGAAAAAGAACATGCAAGTATATAAATTAAATCACTGCAAATTATTTATTTCTACCCTTACTGATCCATCCTTGAATCATGACTTTCTCTTTCATGATCGGGTGGCACAGTGGTTAGCCCCGTTGCCTCACAGTGCCAAGGATGTGGGTTCGATTTCCAGCTTGGGTCACTGTCTGTGTGGAGATTGCACGTTCTCCCAGTATCTGCATGGGTTTCCTCCGGATGCACCACTTTCCTCCCACATCGAAAGTTGTGCATGTTAGGTGTATTGGCCATGGTGTATTGTCAGGGGGATTAGCTAGGATAAGTGTATGGAGTTGTGGGGGTAGGTGGGATTGTGGTCGATGCAGACTTGATGGGCCAAATGGCTTCCTACTGCACTGTAGGGATTCTACGATTCTTCTTTTGGTTTGCTCGCTAATCACAGGGTTAGTGTCAAATCCTTTGTCACCCCAACAATGGAACGGCCGAGGACTCAGAAGGTTCTTGTAGAGAACTGATGGTGCAATGCTGTTTTCCAATTGAGCTTGGGACAGGATGTTATATCATTGATGGTGTTAAAACCTTTGTGCCCTTTCTAATTAAGGCAAGTCTCTGTTAAGTTTATTCCCAAAGCACAAGCACGAGTTCAGATATGATGAACAATCATGAACCTGAAATGCCGGGAGTAATTATACCCTAACTTGCTGAGCAGAAAACCCACAGGAACCAGCAACTTCAATGGAAAGTAAAATCGGATGTGGTGTACAAATTATCACTGTGATCAGTCTCAGGGTGCGTGTAACAAATGCTACAGAAAACAGGGTCTCTGGGAAGTTCAAAATGTTTATTAACTATGTTTATTAACTATATATGTGGATAAATAGGCACAAAGCTCCTTCCAGAACCATCTGTCTTGAAGTTTCGGTGACTCCTGATCTGACATGACTAATGATGTACATTGGCAATTGGCATAATAACTATTAACTCTTTATTATATGACATCTCCACAAGTCTTTCATTCGCCTCATTATGTAACCTTCCTCCACACTCCCAAGGCATTGTCACCACCCCGAATCATGGAGAACCTCTTTCAGTGGTTTGACCAGTCTGACAGATCATGTCCTTGTTCTCTTTGGAGGAGAGTCGGTTTCACTGTCCTCTGGAGGATGACTTTTGTGGGCCATTTAGTAAGTTGGTCATGTGGCTAAACGGACACCAAAGATGACATTTGCAAAGCATGGTGGGATAGGATGGCCAAGAATGTGCAAAGACTGAGACAAACAGACTATAACCCGAAGTGAATACTGGACTGAGACAAGCAGGCCGCAGCCTTAGACATCGGGAATACACAGGGAATAGGCCATCCCGAAGATAATGGACACTCTCTGGTCAAACATATTTGTACCAGGCAAAGGGACGCCATAATCACTTATTTGGGAAGATGGTATGTGACCTACGTGTCTCCAGCACCCACAAGAATGGCTGCTTGAAATTGGTGTGGCAGCACCCGATTGGACTCCATCGATCTGAGCAATTGAACCCTGCTCGATTGATTGGTAGTGATCGCGGGCCCACCCTAAAGAGCACAAAATAATCCAAGAATAAAGGTGCACACTACCAGCAGTGGTGACTCTAGAGACTCACTGTCTCTGTGAAGAACAACTGTGAAGAACAACCCTGGGCCTTCCAGAGGAGAAGAAGGAAGAACAGATCAGACCCAGAAGAAGAGGATCAGACCAGGCCAAAGACCAGATGAGACTGAAGTGACTGCAGGGACCCACACATGGATACAGGTCAATATCTGCTTGGGTGCTCGTCGGTCACTCAAAGTTAAGTCAAAGTTTGAATCTTGATTGTTCTGTAAAAGTAACTAATATAAACTTTGTGAATGAGTAAACGTTATTGTGTTAATAAGAAGTCAATTTGCAATTTATTGTCTACTGTATAAGGATTAAAAACAAACTGTGTGCCAAGACACAACTGTCAGGTTGTCTGCTTAGTTGTCCAGGTAGACAACTCAGTCTGGTCAAGACAGTCTGCTGAGGCAGATATCCGTACAGATCTGTTCTGCTGGATGCCGTGGTCTATATATACACAAGATAAGAGTGTGGATAAATAGGTTGCGTTGGTTCTGGTGTCAGACCCAGACAGACTCCTCTGGCGAAAGTTCTGATACATCCTGTGCATTCTGGTGACTATCGTGTGACAGGATTTGGTGTGCATGGTAGTTGCCCTCTTCTTCCTGTCATCAAGGGGAGATCATTGCTATTGGTAAGTTTATCATTGCTCCCATAAAGCATCATAAAGAAACAGGGCCTCCACAAACTTCTAAACATTTGTTAACAATGCACAACTATGCACAGGATAGATAAGCATGAGGTTTTTTCCAGAAGTTCTGTCTCTGAGTTCCAGAATCACATGGTCTGACATCACTGATGATGCTATTAATATAATAGTACTCTGTCTCTCAAACTTTCCGCGCCCTGATGGTACATAGGTCAGGCTGTCATCTGCTCCTACAGCTAATTATTCCTGGAACAGGTTGCCAGTCTGTCACAAGGGGCTTATAGCTTGAGGGGTATTACTACCTCAGGCATAGCCCCACACACACACACACACTGCACATTCACATAGGCAACAACACACATACTAAAACGCACACACAAATGCTCAGACACACATATTCACAAACATACATACACACGGGGTAATTTAGCATGGTCAATCCATCTAACTATATCCCTACATATTTACCCGTTAATGTCTCTAACCTACAAATCTTAGGACACGAAGGGGCAATTTTAGCATGGTCAATCAACCTAACTCGCGCATCTTTGGACAGTGGGAGGAAACTGCAGCACCCAGAAGAAACCCGTGCAGACACGAGGAAAATGTGCAAACTCCACACAGACAGTGACCTAAGTTGGGAATTGAACTGGAGATGTGAAGCAGCAGTGCTAACCACTGTGCTACTGTGTCACTCACATGCATTGGCTACGCTAAATTTTCCCTCAGTGTACCTGAACAGATGCCGGAATGTGGCGACTAGGGGATTTTTACAGTAACTTTATTGCAGTGTTAACGTAAGCCTACTAGTGACACTAATAAAGCAATAAAATAAACTTTCAACTTTAATCTTCTCCATTATCATCAGATTAGTTGGATTTCACTAATTTGGTTCAATTCTTATCATAGCTGCAGAATTCATGTTACTGACTTCTCTTCCCACTCGTTCTGAGTTACTGCTGGTTATATCCTAAGACTCTATCCTTGGCCCCCCCCTATCATTCTCTTCCACGTGCTGGCCCTCAATTACATTATCCAAAAAAACATCCGATTTCACATATGTGCTGATGATGTACAGTTTTACATCACCACTTTATCATAGAATCATAACAGTGTGAAAGAGGCCAATTTATCTCCACCGGTCACAATCCCACTCAAGCCCTATTCCCATAACCCCTTTTATTTATCCTGCTAACCTCCCTGACACTAGGGTCAATTTAGCATAGCCAATCAACCTAACCCGTACATCTTTGGACTGTGGGAGGAAACCGGAGCACCCGGGGGAAACCCACACAGACATGAGGACAATGCACAAACTCCATACGGACAGGTACCCAAGCCAGGAATCGAACCCAAGCCCCGGTGCTGTGAGGCAGCTGTGCTGACCACTCTGCCTCAATTCCTCCACTGTCTTTAACTATTGACTCAGACAATTATCTGTGGTTATTTCCTTTAATTTAATATTGAGAAGACTGAAATCGTGGAGGGGATTAGGGAGGACGGGAAGTGAGTGTTCAGTATCAGTCTCAGATTGAAAATTGTCATGAAGCTGTCTCCATCTCCACAGAGCAGTATCCCCTCCAGATTTTGACCTTCTGAGCTCTTGAACTTCTTAGTCAAACAATAAATGAGTGGGCATGGTTTATGTAATCATTCTGGCAAGGTGTGGTCTCATAGAGCTGGTATGCCTCACTCCACAGAGATCAGGGTACTGGGCAGGAGCAACAGGGAAATAGCAGAGTGCTTAGAAAAAAAAATCAAGCAGAGTTTGCAAGATTTCATGAAGGGGAAATCATGCCTGACAAACTTATTCAAATTGTTTCTGGTGGTAATGAGCAGGATGGATAAAGGGGAACCAGTAGATGTAATATACTTGGCTTTCCAAAAAAACTGCACAAAAGGCTACTGAGTAAGATGAGAGCCCATGGTTTTGGAGATAGTATTTTAGCATGGACTGATAAAAGGCAGAGAGTTGTGATAAGAGGAGCATTTTCAGGATGCAACTTTCACAATAGGAGTGCCACAAGGCCCACAATTATTTATAATATATGTTAGTGACTTGGATGAGGGATGGAGAGGCAAGTGGTCAGGATGATATAAGGAGACTAGAGAGGAATACAGGTTAAGTAAATGGGTAAAAATTTGGCAGATGGAATATAATGTAGGAAAATGTAAAGTTATATACTTTGGTAGGAAGAGTAAAGGATCTGAATATCGTTTAAATGGAGAAAGAGTGCAGAAAGCTGCACGCAGAGGGATTTGGGTGTCCTCATGCATCAATCACAAAGGCTAGCATGCAACTTCAGCAGATAATTGGAAAGGCAAATTAAATGTCAGTCTTCATTTCAAAGGGAATGGTGTACCGAGTGGCTTAATGACACGGTGATTAGCACTGCTGCCTCACAGCTCCAATGACTTGGGTTTGATTCTCAGCTTGGGTCATAGTCTGAATGGAGGTTGTATGTTCTCCCCGTGTATGTGTGTGTTTCCTCTGAAGTTGCGGTTTCCTCCACAATCCAAAGATTTATCACCCTAAATCACCCCTTAGTGTCCCAGGATGTGGAGGTTAGAGGGATTAGAGGGGTAAATAGAGGGATAAGGCCTGAGTTGCTGATGCAAACTCAATGGGCCAAATAGCCTCCTTCAGTGCTGTAGTGTTTCTATGATAAAAATAAGGAACTGTTGTTTAAAGTATATGCAGCACTAGTTGAATCACACCTGGAATACTATGAATAGTTTTGGTCTCCTAATCTAAGGAAAGACATACTGGTATTGGAGGCAGCTCAGAAAAGGTTCACTAGGTTGATCCCACATAAGGAGGGATTTTCTTATGAGGTGAGCTTCAGAGTTAGGCCAGTATTCATTGGAGTTTAGAAGAAAGAGAGGCGACCTTATTGAGAAATAGAGGATTCTCAGTGGGTTTGACAGGGCAAATGCTGAGAGATTGTTTCCTCTTGCGGGACAGTCTAGGATTAGTTAAAAGTTTTAAAGTTTATTTATTAGTGTTACAAGTGGGCTGACATGAACACTGCAATGAAGTTACTGTGAAAATTCCCAAGTCGCCCAGAGGGCATAATCTCAGAGTTAGGGGGTCACCTATTTAAGACTGAGGGGAGGAAGAATTTTATCTTTCAGAGGGTAGTGAATCTGTGGATTTTTTTTATCACAGAGTGCTGTAGAGGCTGGGTTGTTAAGGATGTTCAATGCTGAGATTGACAGATTTTTAACCAGTAAGGGAATCAAGGGTTATGGTCAAGGGTTATGGAGGTAAGGCAGGAAAGTGGATTTGAGGATTATATCAGGTCAGTCATGATCTCATGGAATGGTGGAGCAGATATAATGGATCGAATGGTCTACTTTTGCTCCCACATCTTATGGTCTTATGGAGTTTATTTATGTTTCAGTTTCCAGTGAGAAAGTTCCAAACTAATTCTCACTTTCTAAAAGTTTGTAAGTAGTGAATGGAGGCCTATGACAAGTAATGTTCCTCAGGGATCAGCGCTAGGACTTTTGCTGTTTGTAATATATATATTTGACTTGGAAGAAAATGTAACTGGATTGATTAGTGAGTTTGCAGACAACAGATGTTGGTGGTTTTGCGAATAGCGATGAGGACCATCAGAGGATACAGCAGGATATAGATCTTTTGAAGACTTGGGCGAAGAGACGGCAGATGAAGTTTAATTCGGACAAATGTGAGGTAATGCATTTTGGAAGGTCTAATACAGATAGGAAATATACAGTAAATGGCAGAATCCTTAAGAGTATTGATAGGCAAAGGGATCTGCGTGTTCAGGTACACAGGTCATTGAAAGTGGCAACACAGATGTAGAAGGTAGTCAAGAAGGCATATGGCATGTTTGCCTTCATTGGCCAGGGTATTGAGTTAAAAAATTGACAAGCCATGTTGCAGCTTTATAGAACCTTAGGCCGCACTTGGAGTATAGTGTTCAATTCTGGTCGCCACACTACAACATGGATGTGGAGGCTTTGGAGAGGGTACAGAAATGATATACCAGGATGTTGCCTGGTATTGATGGTATAAGCTATGAGGAGAGGTTGGAGAAACTTGGTTTGTTCTCACTGGAGCAGGAGGTTGAAGGGAGACCTGATGGAAGTCTACAAGATTATGAGAGGCATGGACTGAGTGGATAGTCAGAAGTTTTTTTGCAGGGTGGAAGAATCAATTACTAGGGGGGCAAGGTTTAAGGTGTGAGGGGCAAGGTTTAAAGGAGGTGTATGAGATAAATTTTTTACATAGAGAGTAGTGGGTGCCTGGTATTCGTTGCCGGGGAATGTAGTGGAAGCGGATATGGTAGTGACTTTTAAGGGACATCTTGACAAGTACATGAGAATAGAGGGATATGGTTCCCTGAAGGATAGAGGGTTCTCGTTAAGTTGGGCAGCATGGTTGGTGCAGGCTTGGAGGGCCAAAGTGCCTGTACCTGTGCTGTAATTTTCTTTGTTCTGCTTTGTTCTTTGAAGTAATGCATTTTATTTCCCGCTTTGCTGCCCATGAGAATACTTGAATGTGATTGGTTGTCTACCTTTCTTAATGGTATGTCTGTTATTGGATTTGTGGGGATCCCCTTGACTTGATGTCATATTGAAATTCATGCCACTAAATATGAAATGCATCGTACAAAGATTGACAGATCTTGTGGATGGCTTTCTTCAAAGTCAACGGGGAGTGCCTTCACTGCATCACTGATAGCCAGTTCCAGGTATCACAGTTTTGAGAGCTAGCTCTGTGCAAATTACCTGTCACAATTCTTACATTACTAAACAGTGATATAACTTCAAAAGCATTTCATTGACTGTGAAGTAGTATGGGTACAGAGTGGGTACAGAGCAGGTCCGCAAGGATGTTGCCAAGAATAGACAATTCTAATTTGGCAGCACAGTAGCACAGAAGTTAGCACTGCTGCCTCACACTGACAGGGACCCGGGTTCAATTCAAGTGGCTTGAGTCACTGTCTGCGTGGAAGCTGCACATTCTCCCTGTGTCTGAGTACGTTTACTCCTGCCAATCCACCTAAGCAGCACATCTTTGGGCTGTGGGAGGAAACCGGAGCACCCGGAGGAAACCCACCCAGACATGAGGAGAATGCACGAACCCCCGACAGACAGTCACCCAAGGCCGAAATTGAACCTGGATCCCTGGCACTGTAAGGCAGCAGTGTTAACCACTGTGCTGCCCTTCATTGAAGTATTATAATCCACAGGGCTATGGACCATTTTTTGTGTTACACTGTACATAGAGAAGGAAAGGAGAGTGTGCAAAATGTAGTGATTCAGTCATGGCTAGGGTGTAGAGAAAGATCAGCTTAATATAAGGTAGATCCATTCAAAAGTCTGATGGCAGCAGGGAAGAAGCTATTCTTATTTAGAAGTACTGGAGAGAAAAAAAGCAATGTCTCAAGTTTTGTTTAGAAATTACGTTGTTTTCTTCAGGTGTGATGTTTGAACAGTCTGCCCGAAAATGATTATGGCTGAAAGAACTGAATGAGAAGTAGTAATGATGTATGGAGCAGTAATTTACAGTTTCCAATTTGTCGCTCAATACTATGAAAGCTTTATTTCTAATGAAGCATGAACCTCATTGCTTCATCCATTGAAATAATAAGGCAATGTGTCAAAATATCTGCAACAAAAGGAATTTATATCTCATAAACAAAACACTAGCAGCATCAATTATCATGTGAGATTTTTCAACATGTTAGAGAGTGAGCTACGATTTGATGAATATTTTCTCTCCATTCTCCGCATTGTTTCAAGAAACTATATTCAAATGAATGTGATTCTGATCATTTTAGCAGCAATAGAAAATGCTGTTTCTCTAAATTCATTTTGATGGGGAAACTGATGCTTTTTAACTGAGAAAATGCCTTTTGCCTCGAAAGATGGACCTTCTAGAAATGGGCCAATGGTTTAGGGGTGTCAACGATTCGAGATAATTGCCAAAAGAATTGGGTGGAAGATGAGACTATGTTTTTAACACAGTGAGTTGCAGTGCTTTGGCTAAAACAAATATAGCAGCAACTTTCCATTGGGAATCGGGTTGGCAGTTGCAAAGGAAAGAAAACACAGAGCTTTGGGGACGGAGTGGGAGAGTGAAACTAATTGGAGGACTCTTCGAAAGAGCCATCACAGACATAACAAGCTGATTGACTTTCTTTTGTGCTGCGCAGTTAGATGAATTCAGTCAGTTTAAAGAAGCAATGTTTTCAGCAAAACATATTCCTTTTCATCTAGCTCCCCAAG
Source organism: Carcharhinus amblyrhynchos (assembly GCF_965287045.1). Taxonomy (NCBI): domain Eukaryota; kingdom Metazoa; phylum Chordata; class Chondrichthyes; order Carcharhiniformes; family Carcharhinidae; genus Carcharhinus; species Carcharhinus amblyrhynchos. Next base: position 11,160,199 of record NC_137328.1, read on the forward strand.
CCACCTCTCCTCACAACCGCATATTAGCCAGGTAATCGCCTGAGAGACAGGAAGACCCAGCACCCAGCTATCAAGAGTACCCCATCTCTGGTTCGAACATCACTGGGAACGGGATTGAAACAATCCGAGTCTTCTTTACCTGAACCAGGAGTGTGAGGGCAGCAAAGAGGTTATTCTTAGCTGTTGAGTCAGATATGGATTTGGGAGAAGTGCAGGAAAATGGGATTAGTGCACCTTTAGTGGTAGATATTGTCAGTGCAGACTCGATGGGCTGAAGGGCCTTTTCTATATTGTATAACTCATTGGGTGAAATTTTATTGACACGTCTGCCTGTGATGCGTATGATCCTGCCCGAGGCTAATGGAGAATGCCATTCTCCGAGCTTTACCCATGCTCGGAATCGGGGCAAGCGTGCCAGTAAAAGTTTGGCCTAAGGACTGAATCTTATCACTGATTTTCCCATCCTGCTGCAGTGAACGGAGATTTGGCTGGCTGTCAAATTCTCCAAAAACACTGCAGCAGGAGCATGGCATGAAAGGCTGGTAAAATCGCACTCTGTATCATAGAAATTAGCAATTAAAAGTCTAATAATGACCAGGAAACCATTGTCGTAAAAACCCATCTGGTTCATGTCCATTAAGGAAGGAAATTTGCCATCCTTACCCGGTCTGGCCTACATGTGACTCTAGATCCAAGGCACAATGTGGTTGACTCTTAAATGCTCTCAAGGGTGGGCAATAAATGCTGGCCCAGCCAGCGATGCCCAAACCCCCAATGAATATATAAAAAAGCCAATAGAGAAAATGCTGGAAAATCTCAGCAGATCTGGCAGCATTTGTAAGGAGAGCAAAGAGCTGATGTTTCGAGTCCAGATGAACTTTTGTCAAAGCTATCAAACCTGCTGAGATTTTCCAGTGTTTTCTCTTTTGGTTTCAGATTCCAGCATCTGCAGTTATTTGCTTTTATTGAAGATATAAAAAAAATTCAACACAAGAGGCTCTGCAATTAAGAAACAAATTAGAAGCTTTATGATAAAATACTATCACTTTATTTCAACATGCAGTGAACAGAATGATTCCAAAATGTTTAAAAGCCCAAACACATCTGAGATTCATTTAATTTTTGACTTTTACAATTTCAACATCGATTTAACCTGGACTGACATCATTAGACATGATGCGTACTTCAATGAGAATGATTTTCCTCTGAACTCAGTTAAGGTTACAAAAATAATCACCTGTATAATAGCTTCAGTAATAATTGTCAGCAGGAGAAAAATAACGTGAATTCTTTCTGCTGCAGTGTATGTTCGTAGCTCTGCTTCCTTTTGTAGCGACTGTCGCACCCATATCATGTATAGTTAACTTTTCTTTAAAAAAGTAATGTTCATTTGCTTAGGGCTCATTGACAAATCATCAGTTAAAAGAACACATTTACCCTCATGGAAACATACTGATCATCATTAAAATAACCCTTTGTCATGACCTATTTAGTTTCATGGGATTTTCTCTGAACTGATGAGATAAATGAGAGAACAGATTACTCGTATGAAGAATTTTTCTTTGTACAGTTGCAAAGTTAGATTTGGCTAGGGGCATATCCAGGTCTTCACTACAATATTTCAGATCTTGTACATCTTTTTCAAAACTCATCACCTCTCACTGTCCATTCTCCTTTAAGAGGCTTCTTAAAGTGAACCCCCAGGGGAATCAAGCTTTTGGTAGCCTGCCCCAATGTCTCTTTTTGTGGTTCAGTGTGAATTTTCCCATTCCGCTTGCCAAAGGAATGAAAGCGGATGAGGCGCAAACCATGGCAATGTCCATTGACCTTGAGCAAGATGTTCCAGCTTTTGGGGCAAGTGTGGCCAGAAAGTCTCGCCCTCAGTGTCAAAATTCTGTTTGATAATCTCTCCTGTAAAACCTTGATCATGTAGCAATTTGAAGATGCTATATGAATGCAAGTAATTGTTGTTATTGCTTCTGTTGTTGAATCAAGTCTGCAGAGTGAAGTTGCAACATCACTGTTATTGTATCTATTGGGAAGGAGTTGGGTTGTGTACTCTCTGGACGGCCTAACATGACACCTTTTATCAAGATTACCATCGAATCCCAACAGAGGCCATCTGGCCCATCGACTCTGCACCAACAACAACCCCAGGCACAATCACTGTAACCCCACCTATTTATCTGCTAATCCCTCTAATCTATGTATTCGGGGACACTAAGGGGCAACTTAGTATGGCCAGGCACCTAACCTACACATCTTTGGAGTGTGGGCGGAAACCAGAACACCTGGAGTAAACCCACGCAAATACGGGGAGAACATGCAAACTCCACACAGCGATCCAAGCCGGGAATCGAACCCAGGTCTCAGGAGCTGTGAAACAGTAGTGCTAACCACTGTGCCACCGTGCCCTGGTGCTGTGTGTGACGATGTCGTTGCTGTGGAAGTGATGTAATAACACTCATTACTGGAACAGTTTTTCCAAGCTTACAGTGCCTAATTAACAAGCAAAACATTGAATGAGAAAAGGCCATCACACCTTCTCTTCCACCATATCTTGAACTATCTACTCTATGAAGGACTTTGCCCTGTTAGCTCTGTCATCTCCTGATCAACTCCATGTTGCCTCATTCCCTTAAATTCAGCACATTTATCTGGGTTTCTCCACTACGTATCTACAGCCTTCTGTTGTGAAGCAGCAATCCACCCTTTAATGTCCCTCACCCCTTAACATAGCAAAATATAACATCATCTCAGCCTCTCCAATCATTTTCCCAACACAGATGATCATTCTCATTCTCAACTGTCATTTCTACATAAAATCATAAAATCCCTACAGTGCAGAAGGTTACCATTCAGCACATCAAGCCTGCACTGACAGCAATCCCATTCAATCCCTATCCCCGTAACTCCATGTATTTTTTGCCTGCTAATCCCCTGACACTAAGGGGCAATTTAGTATGGCCAATCAACTTAACATGCACATCTTGTGGGAGGGAACCAGAACACCTGGAGGAAACCCAGGCAGACCCGGGGAGAATGTGCAAATTCCACATAGTTACGCAAGGCTAGAATTGAACCCGGGTTCTTGGTGCTGTGAGGCAGCAGTGCTAACCACTGTGCCGCCCTAAAGTAGATCCATACAAAGGTTTGATGGCAGCAGGGAAGAAACTATTCTTGAGTTGGTTGGTAGGTGATCTCTTTGGTATGTGGGAGGAAACTGGAGCACCCAGAGGAAATCCACAAAGACACGAGGAGAATGTGCAAGCTCCACACAGATAGTCACCCAAGGCCGGAATTGAACGCAGGTCCTTGGTGCTGTAAGGCAGCAGTGCTCTAAACATTCTGCCACTGAGTTGCCCTGCATGGTCAGAGTGATGTGGAGATGCCAGTGTTGGACTGGGGTAAACACAGTAAGAAGTCTCACAACACCAGGTTAAAGTCCAACAGGTTTATTTGGTAGCAAAAACCACTAGCTTATGGAGCGCTGCAAAATAGCAAACATTTGCAAGAAGGAACAGCACTCCGAAAGCTAGTGGCTTTTGCTACCAAATAAACCTGTTGGATTTTAACCTGGTGTTGTGAGATTTCTTACTGTGGATAGAGTGAAGCAGGTGCTTGAGGATGATGGTTAAGTTAACGTTTTAAGTTTATTTATTAGTGTCACAAGTTGGTTAACATTAACACTGCCATGACGTTACTGTGAAAATCCCCTAGTTGCCACACTCTGGTGCCTGTTCGGGTACACTGAGGGAATATTTAGCATGGCCAATGCACATCCTGCACATCTTTTGGACTGTGGGAGGAAACCGGAACACCCAGAGGAAACCCACACAGACATGGGGAGAATGTGCAAACTCCGCATAGCCAGTGACCCCAAGCCAGGAACCAAACCCGGCTCCCTGGTGCTGTGAGGCAGCAGTGCTAACCACTGTGATGGTTCACCCAATCCCTAATCTCACTTCATTCCTGCCACTGTTAAAACCTCTATCCTCTCTTGTGGTGTCGTCCTCAGATAATCCCCTGGGACCATGTCAGCTCTGAACATGTGCTGGAGTACAAACCCAGCAAGATTGCCTTTTGAGTTGCAGGCTGACTGCTCTGAGCTAGAACAGCAGGCACTAACGTCACTAATTTAGATCCAAGTATAATAGAAGAGCAATTTACTTCTCTCAGAATTTTAAAAAGCTAAATTATGTTCCACGCATGGATCTTCTTGTCAATTTCAGACCTTAATTAATCCACAAAGGACGACAAAAAAATTCTTTTTTAAAATCTTTTTCTTCCAAATTTGCTTGGCTTAAATTCTGCTAAGATTAAATTTTAATGTGAAGCACCGAAGAGAATGTATATTTCAAATTCATTAGTTGGCATAAATTTCAAATATAGATAATGAGATTTCCTTGCATGTGAGAAATAACAAGAAACAGGAGTGTGTTCATGTATCTGATTAGCGCATGAATAATTTTGATTTTTCAAAGTTTCCAGTATTTTGCTTTGTTTGCATTCTGGGTCGGAGATGTTAAAATTCTTGAGCGAGGGTAGCGTTCGATTTGTGGCATAAGAACATAAGAACATAAGAAATAGGAGCAGGAGTAGGCCATCTAGCCCTTCGAGCCTGCCACGCCATTCAATAAGATCATGGCTGATCTGTCGCTGCTCAGTTCCACTTTCCCGCCCTCTCCCCATAACCCTTAATCCCCTCTCTTATCAAAAACCCATCAACCCGCGTCTTAAAAATATTTAGCAAGGCAGCCTCCACCACTTCAACGGGCAGAGAATTCCAGAGATTCACCACCCTTTGAGTGAAGAAGTTCCTCCTCAACTCCGTTCTAAACCGCCCCCCTTTTATCTTGAGGCTGTGCCCCCTAGTCCTACTGTCTTTTTTGAGCGGGAAGAGTCTTTCCACCTCTATCCTATCCATCCCATTCATCATCTTATACGTCTCAATGAGATCTCCCCTCATTCTTCTAAACTCTAACGAGTACAAGCCCAGTTTATTCAGCCTCTCCTCATAGCTCAAACCCCTCAACTCCGGTATCAGCCTAGTAAACCTCCTCTGCACTCCCTCCAAGGCCAAAATATCTTTGCGCAGGTGCGGCGCCCAAAACTGCACACAGTACTCCAGCTGCGGCCTCACCAATGCCCGATACAGCTGCAGCAAGACCTCCCTACTTTTATATTCAATCCCCCTCGCTATGAAGGCCAGCATCCCATTCGCCTTCCTGACCACCTGCTGCACCTGCAAGCTGGGTTTTTGCGACTCATGCACAAGGACCCCGAGGTCCCTCTGCACCGTCGCCTGCTGCAGTTTTTCGTCCCGTAAGTAATAGTCCTTCCTACCATTCTTCCTACCAAAGTGGACCACCTCACACTTGCCAACATTAAATTCCATTTGCCATTTCCTGGCCCATTTGCCCAGCCTATCTAGATCCTTCTGCAGACTCTCCACACCCTCCGCACAATTTGCTGTTTCCCCCAATCTTGGTGTCATCAGCAAATTTCGACACCCTACACTCGGTTCCCTCCTCCAGATCATCTATATAAATGGTGAAAAGCTGAGGCCCCAGCACCGACCCCTGGGGCACTCCACTAGTCACCATCCGCCAATCCGAATAGCACCCGTTGACCCCGACTCTCTGCCTCCTATTTGACAACCAATCCTCCATCCACGCTAACACCCCACCCCCAACTCCATGTCCCCTCGACCTTCTGCAATAACCTCTTGTGAGGTACTTTGTCAAACGCCTTCTGAAAATCTAGAAAGACCACATCCACCAGCTCTCCTCTATCCACCGCCCTAGACACATCCTCATAGAACTCCAGTAAATTTGTCAGACACGACTTCCCTTTGCGATCTGCAAAAAGAACGGGCCGACAGCAAGATTCCCTGCTCACACAAAACAGGAACAGCATTCTCGTGGGTGGCACGGTGGCTCAGTGGTTAGCACTGCTGCCCCATAGTGCCAGGTACCCAAGTTCAATTTCGGCCTTGGTTGCCTGTGTGGAGTTTTCACATTCTACCCATGTCTGGGTGGGTTTCCTCCCATGAATCCAAAAGATGTGCCGGTTAAGTGCATTGGCCATGCTAAATTCTCCCTCAGGGTACCCAAACAGGTGCTGGAGTGTGATAACTAGGGGGTTTTCATAGTAACTTCATTGCAGTGTTAATGTAAGCCTACTTGTGACATTGATAAATAAATTTTAACCTTTTTCGCACAGTGGTTAGCACTGCTGCCTCACTGCGCCAGCGACCCGGGTTCAATTCTGGCCTTGGGTGACTGTCTGTGTGGAGTTGGCACATTCTCCCTGCATCTACATGGGTTTCCTCTAAATACACCCTCAGGATGTGCAGGTTAATTTGATTGGCATGGTAAATTGCCCTTTAGTGTCCAAAGATTTGTAGGATTAGCCATGGTAAATGAGCAGGCTTGCGGGACACAGGACCTGAGTAAGATGTCCTATCAGAGAGTCACTGAAGGCTCAATTGGGCCGAATGGCCTTTTTCCGCACTGTAATGATTCTTTGACTCAAGTTGCTCATGGAATGAGGATTTGCAAGTTTTTCAAAAGCCCTTGGTGCAAACAACAACTGGGATTCCCTGGCCCCTTGCCCAGTTCTAGAATCTTCTGGCCTTTCTGAAAGTCAGTGAACCTTTGGCTGGTCTGTTCCATCCCTCGTGGTGGGTCCTGCCATAGTGGGGCCAGAAAATCTCGGACTATAATTTAATTTGCTTTTTCATTAGAGGGTATAAAATAGTGTAATATTGTAACTATTTGTCCAAACTAATTGCATCTATAGAGCATCTTTAATGTTATAACGCATCCCAAAACACTTTACAGAAGTGTTATGGAAAAACACAAGCAGAACGGTGACACAGTTGTTCTCATAGTGCCAGGGACCCGGGTTCGATTCCAGCCTTGGTCACTGTCTGTGTGGAGTCTGCACATTTTCCTCATGTCTCCATGTATTTCCTATGCGAGCTCGTTTCCTCCCATAGTTCAAAGATATGTGGGTTGGGTGGATTGGCCATGCTAAATTACCCCTCAGTGTCAAGGAGATTAACAGGGTGGGTTTACGGGGATAGGGGCCTGGGTGAGATTGTTGTGGGTGCAGGCTTGATGGACTGAATGGCCTCCTGCTGCACTGTCAGGAGTCTATGATTCTAAGAACAAGTCAATCTGGGCCTCATAGGAGAGGTTACCAAAGTTTGGTCCAGAAGGTAAGTTTTAAAGAACATCTTAAAGGAAGAGAAAGTGGCGGAGAGATTCATGGGGGATTTCTAGAGCTTAGAGCCACCACAGCACATTAGCCAATGGCGGGCATGAAGGAAATGTGGATGCAAAGATTGCTGTTTTACTGTTGGGGTCCAAGTTTCTGACTGGTTTTAATTCATTCTGAAAAAAACCAAGGAGGATTTTTATAAACATCTATTTCAGGCCAGCATTTGTTGCCCATTCCTAGTTGCCCTTGAGAAGGTTGTGGTGAGCTTTCTTGAACCATTGTGGTGTATGTGCACCCACAGAACTGTTTGGGAGTGTTTTGACCCAGCAGCATGGAAGGAACAGTGGTTTAGTTCCAAGTCAAGATACTGTGGGGCTTGGAAGGGAGCTTGCAGGTGGTGGTATTCCTGTGATGATGTTTCCACTAGTGGGAAAGACTAGAATTTGAGGGCACAACCTCAGAGTGAAGGGACGTTCCTTTAAACTGAGATGAGGAGGAATTTTTTCAGCCAGGCATTGGTGAATCTGTGGAACTCTTTGCTACAGAGGACTGTGAAGGCCAAGTCATTGAGTGTCTTCAAGACAAAGATAGATAGGTTCTTGATCAATAAGGGGATCAAGGGTTATAGGGAGAAGACAGGAGGGTGGGGATGAGAATCATATCAGCCATGATTGAATGGCGGAGCAGACTCCATGGGCTGAATGGCTCCTATATCTTATAGTCTTAAGTATCTGCTGCCTTTGTTCTTCTCAGTTGTAGAGGTCAAGTGTTTGGAAGATGCTGTTGGAGGAGTCTTGGCAAATGATTGCAATGCACCTTGTACATGGTACACACGGCTGTGTCGGTGGGGGAGAGACTGAATGCTTAAGTTGGTGGATGGAGTGCCAAATAAGTGGGATGTTTTGGTTTTTCAACTCACCTCAATATAAATCTGGAATATCTCAGCAAGTCTGGTCGTATCTGTGGAGAGAACAGAGTCAACATTTTGAGCCTGGGTGACTCTTCATCAAAGAAGCTGATGTCAGATTCCAGTATCTGCAGTAATTTGCCTTTATTATTATAATGTTGTTTTTGTTCATTACCATTAGGAACGGAGAAGCAGATTGTGAAGCATGCTAATTAAGTTGGAATAAATCTTGAGACTGCGTAGCATTCCATTTTCATTATCCATATATTGTGGGGATGTGTTGTTTTACATGCTGTGCATTAACAGCTGTCTCACAGCGCCAGGGAGACGAGTTTGATTCCCGGCTTGGGTCACTGTCTGTGCGGAGACTGCACGTTCTCCCCGTGTCTGTGTGGGTTTCCTCCGGTTGCTCAGGTTTCCTCGCACAGTCCAAAAGACGTGCTGGTTAGGTACCAAAAGAGAAAATGCTGGAAAATCTCTCAATTCTCTCTTTTGGTTTCAGATTCCAGTATCCACAGTAATTTGCTTTTATTTATTATGCTGGTTAGGTGCACTGGCCATGCTAAATTCTCCCTCAGTGTACCCGAACAGGCGCCCGAGTGTGGTGACTGGGGTGTTTCACAGTAACTTCACTGCAGTGTTAATGTAAGCCTACTTGTGACAGTAATAAATAAACTTAAAAAAAAACAAATGACAAAACTGATTATAAAACGACACAGTTTACAAATTTATAGGTGTCAGCCGTGGCTCAGTGGGTAGTCCTCTCTCTCCTCTGTATCAGAAGAGGTTGTGGGCTCACTTCCTACTCCAGAGTTTGAGCACACATATGCCAGAATTTTACCACCTCGCCTGCTTGAGGGTCATGAGATCCAGTCTGAGGCCAATGGAAAATGTCATTCTGTGAGCCTCGTGCTGGTAAAATTCTAGCCTTAGGCGGGGTGTGCTGGTAAAATTCTGGCCATAATTCAGCCTAACATTTCAGTGAGGCACTGAGATGCTAAGCTGATGCTTCACCTGCCTCTTGTGGGCATCAGGTCTCCCATTGGTGGCAAATAGGTGAAGAGCAGGGAAGAATGTGAACAATCTTATCTCTCAATCTATCTCTGACCGTTGCTGTTTGTAGGGCCTTGTTGTGTATAAATCGCCATGATTTCTACATAACAACAGTACACTTCTAAAAAAAAGTACTTAATTACTGTAAACTGTGTTGGAATGTTGAGAAGTTTTGAAAGGTACCCTGTAGATGCAAGTTCTTTATTCCGGTTTTTCATCCCGCATAGCCACAGAATAAATCCTTCCATCACGTGTTCCTTTGAAAAATATGTCAATCAATATGTCAATAAAGGTTTGCAAAATAATGAGAGGCATAGATAAGATAGATAGTCAACACCTTTTCTCAAAGGTAGGGGAGTCTAAAACGAGAGCGTATAGGTTTAAGGTGAGAGGGGAAAGATACAAAAGCGTCCAAAGGGATGCTTTTTTCACACAGAGGGTGCTGAGTGTCTGGAATGAGCTGCCAGAGGAAGTAGTAGAGGCGGGTACAATTTTGTCTTTTAAAAAGCATTTAGACAGTTACATGGGTAAGATGGGTATCGAGGGATATGGGCCAAATGCAGGAAATTGGAACTAGCTTAGTGGTAACAACTGGCATAGAGAGGTTGGACCGAAGGGCCTGTTTCTAAGCTGTAAATCTCTTTGACTCTATAACTGAAGTGTGACTTCAATTGGCGAAATCATCCTGATAGAAATCTCAGCTGATTCCCAAGTCTTTGATGTAATCAAATACGATGCATATTTGGTTGGGGGGGGTGGTGTCAGGGGGAGCGTTGGGAAGGTGGAGTTTGCTTCATGAAGTTTGAATTCAATGACGAGAAATGCAAACTAAATGCAAAGGTCCATTACTCCTAAGCAAATCTTTAGCAACTGACTGAATTCGGGAATGTCCCACTGATGAAACAGATTTCCCAAATGATACAATGTTGATGTTAGCAATGGGAATTCATTTCATAGCGATATAGAAGATGATTTCACCTCACATCCTGCAGGAGATGAAAACCAAGTGTCAGACGACTGTGTAGTATTAGTTTGTAAATTGAAAGCATAGCCATATCTATCTCTGTTCTCCGTCCATTAGGGATGAGCTATTTGATTGTATTCATTCATGGATGCCAGCACCATTGACAGAACCAGTGTTCATTACTCCCTAATTCAGAATATTACACCACACGACCTGTCAACTTAAACACAGGTCAAACAGCTTGACTGACCGTGGTAAATTGCCCCTTCATATCAGGGGATTAGCAGGGTAAATATCTGGGGTTATAGGGAGAAGGCCTGGGTGGGATTGTTATTGGTGCAGGCTTGATGGGCCGAATGGACACTTTCTGCACTGTATGAATCTATGATCTGTGCATTTGTATATATTTTTGTGTGTTTTTTTTTGAAACAGGTAATGAAGACCCATGAGGGCAGTGTGGGATAGGAGGGGGGGTGCATTTTTCAGCTGCGCTTGCCCCCACCCCCAAGACCAGAAATTCTCAGTTGAGGTCAACGGACATTTGAATGGTCTGCCCTTGCTTGCTATGATTCCTGTGAAAGGTGGGATGGGAAAATTCTACCCGGGATATTTGATTTCAAGAAATAGAATTGAAAACAAGAAGGTACTTGAATTTATCTAGCATTGCTCCATTTGTGTCACATACAAATGACTTAATTGGAAATGAGCGTATGAAATGCAAATGTAACAAGCATTTTTCACACTACTGCATTCTACTGTATCAAATGTACCCTATCCTAACCTTTGTATGTTCCTATATGTTCCCATATTCTTTTTGGGAATGTTGTGTGTAAAAGGCATTGAATTGTCTGATTAGCCATGACCGTATAGAATGGCAGAGCAGGCTTGATGGGCTGAATGGCCCACCCACGACCCTATATTCCTTATAGAAATGAACATGAGTCTTTGAGTTGAGGAAGTAATGCTGTTCAAGGTATTGGGAGGACTCTCTGCCTTTCATAGACTGCCAAAGGGATCTTTAGCTTCAATTTGAACCATTGCCTCAGAGAGAGATGTACCTCAATAGTACAACACTCACATCAGCCTGATTGGGGGTGGTATAATTAAAAATTACATATTTATCTCCTTCAATGGGCCTGATTTGAAGTGCGTTCAGTTCAAAGGGTGGAAGAAAAACTTTAAGTTTTGTTCATTCATTATGACAGGCCTCAGTTACAGTTAAAAGTTTATTTATTAGTGCCACAAGCAACTTTACCTTAATACTGCAATGACGTTACTGTGAAAATCCTCTAGTTGCAACAATCCAATGCCTTTTCTGGTCACACTGAGGGAGAATTTAACATGGACAATGCACTAGCCAACTTGTCTTTCGGACTTGTGGGAGGAGACTGGAGCACCCAGAGAAAATCCACGCTGACCCGGCAGGGGAACGTGTAGACTTCGCACAGACAGTGATCCAAGCCAGGAATTGAACCTGGGTCTCTGACGCTGTGAGGCAGCAGTGCGGATCACTCTGTCGCTGTGCCACCCATTGGTGCAGTCAAGTATACCATGGAAGGATAGGATAGGGTACATTTGAGGCAGTAATGTGCAGAATGGGGAGAGACACAGAATCCAAAGGTAGATGGAAATCAATGGCTGGAATAAAAAAACACATGGGAGATCTTAAATACAATTGAAGTGTAGCAGCAAGAACGTAGCATAAGAGTTCCTCACTGTTCACCTCTGTATCCATGATGGATGGATACATTTAGACACCCATTCACAATTTATGGGGCTCGTCAAGCTCCAAATAATTGCAGGATGATGCTCCAAGGTCATAATATTTTTATAATTTTGTTGATGTATTTATGGACTCTTAAGTCTCCTCATAGAATCCTTATGGTACAGAAGGAGGCCATTCAGTCCATTGAGGCTGCAGTGACAACAATCCCACGCCACCCCTGTAACCCCATATATTTACCCTAATAGTCCCTCTGAAACTAGGGTCAATTTAGCATGGCCAATCCACCTAATCCGCATATCTTTGGGCTGTGGGAGGAAACTGGAGTGTCCGGAGGAAGCCAATGCAGACACAGGAAGAATGTGCAAATTCCACACAGACAGTGACCCAAGACCGGGAATCAAACCCGGATCTTTGGTGCTGTGTCACAGCAGTGTTAACCACTGTGCCACTGTCCCCCCTCTCCTCCGCGTCTTTTAGATTATTACTGCAGGTTGTATTTTTACAGAGACAGCTAATGAACAGCTATCCATCAGGGTGGATGGTGGCACAGGGGCCCAGGTTCGATTCCAGCTTCGAGTCACTGTCTGTGTGGAGTTTGCACATTCTCCCCGTGTCTGTGTGGGTTTCCCCTCGGAGCTCTTGTTTCCTCCCACAGTCCCAAGATGTGCAAGTCAAGTTGATTGGCTATGCTAAATTGCCCCTTAGTGTCAGGGGTTAAATAAGTAGGGTAATGGGGATAGGACTTGGGTGGGATTATGGTCAGTGCTGACTCGATGGGCTGAATGGTCTCCTTCCACACTGTCGAGATTCTATGTTTCTATTTCATGAGTCCTGCTCTCCATCTGTTTCCTCTGCAGCCCTGACATCCGGGTGGATGCACTGATCAACTGGGTTCAGATGCAAATTGAAAATCCAAGCATATGCAGAGAGTTGGAGATTAGGAATTGTAGACACAATGCTCCAAAGTCTGCACTGCACCCTGGAAACTTTTAATTGCTTTAGTTTCTTGCTGTAAGCATAATTGAACAAGAGGTGCAATTGTTCTTTTTTTTAACCATTATTGTTCGTGCAAAAAGAAAGAGATTTAGGAAGTGTGCAACCAGAGAAAATGGACTTAATCAGTTACTGTGAATTTCGCTACAGTGAGTGGAATACGATTTTAATGGGAGTAGGAATGGTTGTGTTGAAGCTGATAGCTTTTGTTGAAAAACCCCAAATTCCTGTTGTGAATCGGCTATAGAACGTAAGATAAAAGCAAATTACTGCGGACGCTGGAATCTGAAGCCAAAAGAGAAAATCTCAGCGGGTCTGGCTGCATCTGTAAGGAGAGGAAAGATGTGACGTTTCGAGTCCAGGTGACCCTTTGACAAAGCTAAAAGGCAGAGAAAATGGGGGATATTCATACCGCAGGGTGAGGGAATGAAAGATGGATCATAGCCAAAGCAACAAGGGTGCTAATGGCAGCCCCTAGAGAGAATAATAGGTGTGAGGAGCTAAAATCAGAGGGTAAGCTATGACAGATGAAGATGTGGGGGGGGGTGGGTAAAATGGAGAAAAAGGGGAAAAGGGGAAGCAAAGGGACAGAAAAGATAAGGAAAGTGGGGGCAAAAGTTCAAGGTAAGGGGGAAAGGTTCAGTGGAGATATGCAGGGTAAGGTTTTTACACAGAGAGTAGTGGGGACCTGGAATGTGCTGCCAAGTGAAGTCATTGAGGCAGATACATCAACAATGTTTAAGACTTATCTGGATAGGCACATGAACAGGTGGGTTATAGAGGGGTACAGGCATTTGGTCTAGGTAGGACAACGTGATCTGCACAGGCTTGGTGGGCCTGTTCCTGAGGTATTGTCCTTTGTTCACCCGGAAAGAACCCACATAGACGCGGGGAGAACATGCAAACTCCAAATAGACAGTTACCCAAAGCTGGACTGAATCTGGTTCCTGGTACTGTGAGGCAGCAGTGCTAACCATTATGCCACGGGCCACCCAAATCAAAGAATATAAAGAGAAGTTAGACAAATAGGGCTGAAGTACAAATCAGCATGGACGTAATTTAATGGTCTACACTCATTACTAATTTGTCCTAAAAAAGCTGGCACTGAATAGCTAACTTACTGATTTATATTTGACAAAATTACATCTGGATTATTGAATTTGTCACAAATTAATATTATAAATTACACTTTTTTTGTGTTGCCTGTTTTAAAATTCAGCAATTGTTTCTTAACTCCTTACTTTTTGCAAAGGCCGCTGAGAAATTATTGGTTATTGTTTCTTCTTTTCAGCTGGTGTTTGTTTCCAGACAGAAGTACGCGCCTTGCCCCAATATGTTTCCACTCAGATAAATATGGATCTTTTCCATTTACTTCCCCATCTCCGCATTACCGGCAGACAGATTTTGGATTAGATCAAATTAATTCATTAAGTTTAATTAATTAAAATTACACTCTGGGGGGTACCTTTGCCAGTCGCCATCATAATTTAGCTGATCGGACATCTAAGAGGATGGAGAACATGTATAAGAGAATGTAGAATGTGGCCTTAAGGCTTGTTAACTTTGGGTTCAATTGTAGTTGGCAACGCACAAACATACGGCTCCCCACTGTTAGTGTCAGAACAGCTCATGCCCCATGTTTCGCTGGCTGCTTTCCTGCCCAGTGTTCCCTCATTCCTCCATGACACTGAAGCACTGAGATAAGATTGAATGGGTGTGAACACTCTTTCCACAGCTTTCCCAACCTACCATTCTTCATCAGCACCATGAATAGCAAGTTTTGGCAGATTATCGTGGATAAACGGGGGCGGGGGGGGAGAATCATAGCCAAGTCTGGTGCTATCCCATCATTAAGAGTCAGGGAAGATACCCACCCCTCCAGAGACCAGGTTTGACCTTGCAATGGGATTACCAAGATAGCTACCATTTCAGAATCATGCAGTGATTTCTTCATTTGGACACTTCTGCCATCGATTCAGAGACGTGATTTGTCCCCCGAATCAATGCAGAAAATAAGTCAACATATATAAAAAATTCCAATTTTTTAAAAATTTCTTTCGCTGATTTTTTAATTTTATTTTGCATTTAGGTCTGACGGTGAAATATTGTCATTGAATGGTAGCCTGATGAACTTGAAGGTGTACAAAGCAAATGTTTTGGGCTCATAATTGTCAGCACCTCCTCTGCCCAAATCCAATGCTGGCATGTCTCGTACACCAAGGAACACTCCATTCATATTGCTTTTAAAAAAAAATGACTTCCATTAAAAAGAATAGCCCTACTCCCTCCCTGCATTCAACTTTGATCATCTCACCCCACCCCCCCACCCCCCCCACCAGCCCCTACCCTATCCCTACGCCCAAGCCCTCCCCCACCCACCACCCATCAAGACCCTCAGTATTTTTTCACACAATCTGCACTGATGTGAGGGTTCATCGACGGTCGTTTTTTTTTCACCCCCCCCCTCCCCCCCCAATGTGGAAATCCACTGGTGCATTTTGTGGAGACCTCCACCTTCCGAATTCTCCTGGCCTGGCAAAGTTCTGAAACAAACACATCGAAAGATCTTCCCTCTCACTCGACAAAAGCGGTTTACCGGTCAGATTAAGTCATCAGAGATGTGCAACATGGGCTGTCATTTGAACCACGCTATTGAAAGAAGCCCAGTGTCCACCGGCGCTTCCCCCGTTTAAATTCAAGGCACGGGAGCCACGTAAGCAACACCAAATCTCCACTTTCCATGATAAACCATGTGTGTTGTCACGGCAGCGGTTACCGGCTCCCTGTGACATTCCAGGGAGCGTCACCCAAGGGAAGATTTAGCCCCACAATGAGCAGACAGCTTAAAGGTTTCTTTTATTCCAGGAAGTACAGCCTCTTGCTGTTGGCTTTTTGTCTTATATCATCTTCATGTTGAACCTCCGCGTGCCTCCTTGTTCAGTGTCAGCTGCGGCGCCATTGGACTTGCGAGGGATGTACTCAATGTCGATGTTGTTCTTGTGTTTGCCCTTCCCCCGGCTCCACACAAAGAGCAGCAGGAAACAGAACAGCACCACGCCGAGGAAGGTGAAGCAACCCATGGCCGTGGACACCAATATAGTCTTGAGATCCAGCGCGACTGTCATGTGCACGTGTGTCCCGTTGGGGTGGGTGTCATTCAGATCGGTCATGTACAGAGAGCTCCTGTTCCCCAGCAGGTTCTCAGAAAGCCCCTTCACCAGTAACGTTGCGGAGAAGGTATCGTTGCCAGCCGCGTTACTCGCCACGCAAACGTAGACTCCGCTATCCTGGACCTGGGTGAACTTGAGTTCCAGCGTTCCGTCTCCCAGCACCGTGGCCCTCCCGTTCGACTTGAAGGTGATCAGCCTCCGGCGTGGGGATTGCCAGGAGATAACTGGGAGGGGGTCGCCATCAGCGCGGCAAATGAATTGGGCCACCTGGCCTTCATCAATCACCAGGTGCTGTGGGCTTTTGTCTCGGATCTGGGGTTTTTGACAGGTGAAGTAGCTGGGCAGGTAAAGGTCGTTGAAATCTTGGAACCGCTTCCCCCTGATGCTCTCCGGAGAGGCGCAGGTGGGCTGCTCCTCCGAGAACCTCAGCGCCTTCCTCCTCTGCAGGATCCACAGCAGCCGGCAGTCGCACGCCAGGGGGTTGTGGTCGATGCAGAGCAGCTGGAGGTTTTTCACCGCCTGAAACGCGCTCTCCTCCAGTGTGTCCAGCAGGTTGTGGGACACATTCAGGACCCGCAAGCTATGCAGTCCTTTAAAGGACCGGGGCTCGATGGTGAGCAACTGCGCCCTGACCAGGTGCAGCTCCTGAAGACGTATCAGGTCCTGTAGCATGCCCGATTCGACAATGCTGATGGGGTTGTAGGACAGATTCAGGTACACCAGGTAAATCAGGTGCCTGAACGCCCCGTAGGGTATGGCGGACAGGTTTGTGTTTGTGATGGACAGGGAAGTGAGGTTGAGGCCATGCAGGCTGTTGGCAGGTAACACATCCAGCAGGGGCCAGTGGTCGATCTCCAGGTGCCTCAGTCGGTACAACTTTTTGAAGGAATACGCGTGGATGGCACTGATGTGGAGGTGGCACAGCCGGAGGCGGATGAGATTGTGAAGGTGAGACAGGGCTTCCGTTGGCACCGCCGTAAGGTTGCATTTCTCAAGGGTTAGCTGCTCAAGTGCCAGCAGCCCACTGAAGGCGCGATGTGAAATGTAAACCAAGTCATTGTCCCCCACTTCAAGAGACTTCAGGTTGCGCAAGTCCTGAAAGGTGTAGTCCAGCAAAATGACTATTTTGTTCTCGCTGATGTCCAACATTGTCAAGTTAGACAATCCACTAAAAACACCGAGGGGAATCAGTTTTAGGCGGTTGCTTCTTAGGCGTAGGGAGCGCAAGTTAAAAAGATTACTAAAAGATCCAGGTTCCACAATCGTGATGATATTTTCACTAAGGTCTATTACTTCCAGTAAGGTATATGATGCAAACTCATCAGGATTGATGTTCTTTAGCTTATTCTTGCTCAGGTCCAAAATTTTGGTTTCGATAGGGATGCCCTCAGGGATGACAGTCAAGCGTTTGCGATGGCAGGTGACGGATTTGCTCTGCGCCGCGCACTCGCAGCGTGCTGGGCATCCCATCGCCGACCCGGTGAGGACAATGATCAGCGCCAGGCCCAGGAACGGCTGCCAACACGATATGGCCGCCTGCAGCATGACTTTGCCAATGCAGTCCACCATTGCGTCAAGGGCCTGCGACAGAGAGGGAACAAGAATGGAAAAGAATAAAACTTCTGGTTATTCAAACTTTACTCAACATGCAACTGTTAGCGCCGCAGGAATGAGTCTGAGACAGTTTGTGAACAACACCAATATTGGACTGCAGCCAATACCATGGCAGCTCAGTGACATAGAAACAGAAACTAGAACAAGGAGTAGGCCATTCGGGCTTTTGAGCCTGCTTCGCCATTCATTTTGATCATGGCTAATCATCAAATTCAATATCCCAATTCCCCCTTTCCCTCATATCCCTTTATCCCTTTAGCCCCAAGAGCTATATCTAATTTATTCTTGAAATCACACCTTTCAGCCTCAACTACTTTCTGTGATGGTGAATTCTACACATTCACCACCCTCTGGGTGAAAGAATTTCTCCTCACCTCATTCTTAAAAGGTTTACACCTTGTCCTCAAACTATGACCCCCAGTTCTGGGCACCCCCATCATTCAGAACATTGTTTACAAATCTGAACTGTCATCGAATCATAGAAACCTTACCGTGCAGAAGGAGGCCATTCAGCCCATCGAGTTTGCACCGACATCGAGTCCCACCTACGCCCTATCCCCCGAACCTCACCTATTTATCCCGCTAATCCCTCTATCCTATTCATCCCAGGGGAATAAGAGCCAATGCACCTAACCGGCACATCTTTGGACTGTGGGAGGAAACCAGAGCACCCGGAAGAAACCCACGCAGGCACGGGGAGAATGTGCAAACTCCACACAGACAGCAGCCCAAGCCAGGTATCAAACCCAGATCCCTGGAGCTGTGTGGCAACAGTGCTAACCACTGTGCCAGCCTAACCTTGTTGGAATTTTGTTAGTGTCTATGAAATCCCACCACACTCTTCTAAACTCCAGTGATTATAATCCAGTGATGTCAATCTTTATTGTAAGTTTCTTTCATTTATTGGAGTTAATTCATGATAACAGCTTATACAATAGCAGGACCTAAGCAGTGTAACGGTGAACCTCCCCTGTGATTCAGGCTGGATTTCTGTCTCTTTTTATATCCTCATACTTTGTCAATCTCTCTGATGTAACACATGGGGAGACTAGGCTGAATTCAACTCATTGAGACATGATTCGCAGTGATATGGATGCACAGGGCAAAATAAATGTTATTGGATCCATTTAGGGCCACTGGTAAAACTTCTCTTGTTTTAATGATATAAAACTAAGAAAATCACAATGTCAGTTGGTGAGTCACCTTACTTGAGTTAAACAGAATAAACCCTTCAGCATCCCGTCCCATGGGACTAAGATGGATACAGCTTTGGCTAAGATTCCACCCTCCTCAACTCCCACCAATCGCCCCCACTAGGCGTTTCCTGCTGGCAGAGGCAGTTCACCATTGATCACCTGCAGGATCATCCAATCCAGCTAAAGTTGACAGCATTTCATCTGTCTGACTTGTCCCACTGCCAGAGAACCTACCAAAGGAGGGTGGGGGGGTGGGGTGCGGGGGTTAAGAGAAATGAACCCCATTGAGGCACTTGGGATAAAGCAACTCAAAACAAACATTTTCCTCATCAAGTATTAACGAAATCCGCCCTCAGGCAAAATTATGAAACACACATGGAGAAGATACAGTCACCCAGTACAGGTCATAGCCATTGCAACTCTGACTCTCACACAAGTTTGGAGAAAGGTAGTCAATCCCTACAGTGCAGAAAGAGTCCATTCGGCCCACTGATTCTCCAACAGAGTATTTTACCCAGGCTCTATCCCCATAACTCCACATATTTACCCTGCTAATCCCCCTAATCGACACATCTTGGGACACGAAGGGGAAATTCAGCATGGCCATTGAACCTAACCTCCACATTTTGGGGGAAAGCGGGGCAACCCTACACATAAACAGGGAGAATATACAAACTACAAAGAAACAGTCACTCAAGGCTAGAATTGAACCTAGAACCCTAGCACTGTGGGGCAGCAGTGCTAACCACTGTGCTACCATAACTTCAGAGTTAAGTTACTAATCCACATGAAAAGTATGATGCTTAGAACAGACTAATACTACTGAAGCCAGGATAGGATTGAGTGCTGACCCAAAGTGACTATAAAAGTGTACAGAACCATTCAATTTTAATGGAGACATGCAACAAGTGAAAACATTCATCTGTTTATGAATGATAAAAAAAAATTCTTATATGGAAAATGTTGTGATTTAGACTGATTTCCAACACTTTCACTTTCTCAGGAGGCTAATGTAATTTGGCATGTCCGCTATGACTCATCAATTTTTACAGATGCACCACAGAAGGCATCCTTTCTGGATATATCACAGCTTGGTATGGCTCCTGCTTTGCCTAAGACCATAAAAATCTACAAAGGGTTGTGAACATAGCCCAGTCCATCACACAAACCAACTCCCCATCCCTTGATTCTGTCTACACTTCCCACCGCCTTGGAAAAGCAGCCAGGAAAATCAAGGATCTCTCGCACCCCAGTCATTCTCCCTTCTAATAGGAAAAAAATACAGTAGTCTGAGATCACACAGTAATCGACTCAAGAACAGCTTCATCAAACTTTTGAATGGACCTGGCACATATTAAGTTGCTCTTTCTCTATGACCTTGCCCTATGACCTGACTGTAACACTACATCCTGCACTCTCTCTTTCTCCTCTATGTACTTTATAAATGGTATGCTTTGTTTGTATAACATGCAAGAAATAACACTTTTCACTGTGACAATAATAAATCAAATCTTATTTTATACAAAAGGCGGCTTCCATAAATAGACTTGCATGATCTATGATTAAAAGCATACAAATGGAATAATTGGGTTAGTTTGCTGCAGAATTACTCTCATTCCTTTGACTTAGTCATGACCACAACTGAATTGTGCATGAAAACTTATAACATGTTTTATTTGCTGAGCGAAAACCACACCACAATGTTAAAGATGTTCTTCAGGCTAAGTGGTCAATTAAATTTATTACGCAAGATTAAGTCACACAGAAGCAAACAAAATGCAGCAGAAAATATAAGCAATAGGTTTTGGCTTGAAAGGCCAATTAACATTTTCTTCAGCACATATGTTGCTTGGAAACATCATGGAGGTTCCAATAGCCTAAAGAAATCTAAAGCCGAGGCTGGGGGAATCATAAGCCGTAAGGAGAATCTGATTAGATGGGAGAGAAATTTAAAGATCCTTTCTTGTCTTTTAGAAGTATTTCTCTGGACTTCATGTTCAAGAATCTTGTAGCTTTTATTCACATCAGTATCCATTTAAGCTTGCTGGTTCTGATGAAGTGATAGACATGTTAGCCACAGGTACATTGCAGTTGCATGACAAGTTTATTCATTAATAAATCACTGTTGCCTCAATTAATTGTGCTTGACTAAAACTGACAAGGCAGTATTTATTGACCATTCTTACTTCCCCATAGGGCGTTAAGGATCAACAAAACAGCATGGCATTAGTGTCAAAGTATACCAGGCCAAGTAACAATTTCTCTTCCTGGAGCACATCAATGAGTCAGTTGATTTAATCCAGGAGATGTACGTTTTTTCTGCTGCTCGCCACCAGGTTTGTTGAATTTGATTTCACCACTTGCCGTTGTGTGACCTGAACTTGCGACCTCTGTTCAGCGAATACATTGGCTGATTTATCCGAGATGTGGAGATGCCGGCGTTGGACTGGGGTGGGCACAGTAAGAAGTCTCACAACACCAGGTTAAAGTCCATCAGGTTTATGTGGAATCACCAGCTTTCGGAACACAGCTCGTCCACCTACCTGATGAAGGAGCAGTGCTCCGAAAGCTTGTGGTTCCAAATAAACCTGTTGGGCTTTAACCTGGGGTTGTGAGACTTCTTACTTATTTATCCAATAATAGTACTCTATAAGCCAATACTTCTTCACAGTTAAGTTACACATAAATCAGGTCAAGTTGTGAATTTCTAATGAGCAAGGATTAATGATGCTACCTAATGTAAATGCTGATATAAACAGCATAACATTTATGCAATAAAAATTAAGTATCTTTTCTACAAAGCTAAAATTAAATAGAATTTTTAAAGTCATCATTGGACATAACATACTGAAGGATCTAGGCATACAGGTCCACAATTCCCTGAAAATAGCACTTGTCCTGTGCTGTACTGTTCCTGTGCTGTACTGTTCTTTAAGAACATAAGAAGTAGGAGCAGGAGTAGACCATCTAGCCCTTCGAGCCTGCCCCGCCATTCAATAAGATCATGGCTGATCTGAAGTGGCTCAGTTCCACTTTCCCGCATTCTCCCCATAACACTTAATTCCCTTGCCTACCAAAAACCTATCTACCCGTGACTTAAATATATTTAGCGAGGTAGCCTCCACCACATCAACGGGTAGAGAATTCCAGAGATTCACCACCCTTTGAGTGAAGAAGTTCCTCCTCAACTCCGTTCTCCGTTTATATGGGGGTAGATTTTTTTTTGCACTTGAGTTATTAGTCTGATGTGAATTGGGGTGAGCTTTTTGCCTACTGAGCTGCACCTCCACGACCTGGAATCTCTTCCGACAGAATTTCATAGCTTTTGCAGAACAGGCACAGGCCACTCAATCCATGTGATCTGTACTTAGGTTTAAACTCTACACAATTGACCACTGCCATACTTCATCTAATCCTATTGACATATCCTCCCATTCTTTTCCCTGCCCTGGTCTTTGATCGCTTCCATTTAAATGCTACTCGCCTCAACCACCTTTCGTAGTTGCAAGTTCCAAATTCTAATGTTCTCTGGGTGAATTGGGTGGCACAGTGGTTAGCACCACTGCCTCACAGCGCCAGGGACCCATGTACGATTCCCAGCTTGGGTCACTGTCTGTGTGGAGTTTGCACGTTCTCCTCGTGTCTGCGTGGATTTCCTCCGGGTGCTCCGGTTTCTTTCCACAGTCTGAAAGATGTGTGGGTTAGCTGAATTGACCATGCTAAATTCTCCATCAATGTTTCCAAACAGGTGCCGGAGTATGGCACCTAGGGGATTTTCACAGTAACTTTATTATATTGTGAATATAAGCCTACTTGTGACATTAGTAAATGAGCTTTAAAGATTTTGCCTGAATTCCTTACTGGATTTATTAATGACGATCTTATATTCATGACCCTGTTCTTGGTTTTACATCTCCTATGACGAGTACTCCCATGACTAAACAAACATCTTCATATTTTTATCAAACCCTTAATTAGGTCCCCCCTCTCTGAGTCTATTGATTATTTTCAAAAGAAAACAACCAGAAACTTTTCAGTCTTTCTTGAACCTTACAAGCTCTCATTTGTCACATCCAATTGTAAATTCTATTTTGCCACCTGATAGGTGAGTGGATATGGCCAGTGGCAAACAGCTCTCTGCACTGATTCAATGGCAAGGTGGCGAAAGGTGCAGACAGCAGCCTTGCCATTTGCTATCACTGAGCATCTCCACAGCCTAAACATTAAAGAGCCTCCTGCTGTGGGGCTGCTTCCTCTCATCTGCAGCTGGGGTTGTGGGTTGACAGAGTCCATGCGCTGTTCACCAGATTGCCTGACAGTCTTTCCCAACTGTTGCAAATTCCGAGTAAACATAAAATATTGTCACTGCCTGTCCACTGTTGACGGATGGACAGCCCTTGCCGCTGGTATCCCACCTCTTGCCAAATCATTGTGTGGCATGGGGGCACAGTGGTTTGCACTGCTGCCTCACAGCAGCAGGGTCCTGGGTTCGATTCCCAGCTTGGGTTACTGTCCAAGTGGAGTCTGCACCTTCTCCCCATCTCTGCATGGGTTTCCTCCAGATGCACAAGTTTCCTTTCTAAAAGACATGCTGGTTAGGCCATTCTCCCTTAGCGTGGTGACTAGGTGATTTTTGCAGTAACTTCATTGCAGTGTTAATGTAAGCCTAGTTGTGACACTAATAAATAAACTTAAAAATTTTAATCCCTCGAAGGTGGGAGGGCATCAGGGAGCTGAACCAATCTCTTTTTGTTTCTCGTTTTGCTTCTGGTCCTGTCTCTAACCCCAACTTTCCAGGGCTGGTAAGGTTCCACCACATGAGTACGAACTTGTCTGTTCTATTTGCCACATAAACAGAGTTGCTACAAGAACAAGTCAGAGGCTAGGAATATTGCGGAGAGTAACTCACCTCCTGACTCTCCAAAGCCTCTGCATCACCTACAATGCACAAGTCAGGAGTGTGATGGAATACTCCGCACTTGCCTGGAGAGGTGCAGCTCCAGCAACATTCAAGAAGCTTGACACCAGCCAGGACAAAACAGCCTGCTTGATTGGCACCACATCCATAAACATCATTTCCCTTAACCACCGATGTTCAGTGGCAGCAGTCTGTACTATCTACAAGATGCACTGCAACAATTCACCAAAGATCTTTTGGCAGTACCTTCCAAACACATGACCACTTCCATCTAGAAGGACAAGGGCAGCAGATACACGGGAACACCACCACCTGAAAGTTCCCCTCCAAGCCACTTGCCATCCTGACTTGGAAATAAATTGCTGTTACTTTGCAGTTGCTGAGTCAAAATCCTGGAATTCACTCTCTAACAACACTGTGAGTGTACATGCAGCACATGGACTGCAAATTTCAAGAAGGTAGCCCACTACCACTTTCCCAAGGGAAACTAGGGGTGGGCAATAAATGCTGGCTTAGCCAGTGAAGCCCCACGATTGAATAAACAAAAATATGCATTCCATTCATTCTCTGTGTCTCAGAAAATCAAATATTCTGCAGTGGGTTGAATTGCAACTCCAGCTTTCTAGTGGGCAGGGAATTTGAATCTTCTCCTGTTTGAAGAAAGAGTTGTACGTGGAAACCCAAATCACCCCAGTGTGGAACTGGTGGACCGCTGTATTATGCACATAAGGATCTCTGAATGTTAAAGTATACTGTGGAATGAAACATTCAGAAGCCGTGCATTAATTATTCATCAAAAACAGCAGCACCACTGGCAGGGAGATAAAATGGAAATATTGCTGATATTAAAAATCAGAAATAAAAACAGAAAATGCTGGTCTGTCAGCACTTGAAAATATTCCAGGTACTCTAGGTCTTCAAAATCCCCAGTGTAAAACAGCTTGTCGCTGCTGACCTCCGGAACGTGTATGCAAAGTGCCTCGTTCGCTGTTTTCTCTGCAATATCCTCCAGCAGTGTTACACAGAGGCCTGACTGCAGACTTGTTGCCTGAAGAATGGGTCAAACTCATTTAGTCGGCGGTGCCCAACTTACAGGAACATGAAGTGTCCATAACAAATACACAGCACAATGTGGAGATAGACTGACTCATGGAATCATATCGAAAGGTATGTTATTTTAAAATGGAGACTGCTTTGTAAATCTGTCAGTTATTCCATTTCAGAGAGTGTGTAAGAGGTGAAGAGGAATCCATTTGAGTTCCAAGCATGCTGTTTCACTTAAATATTACGTTTTAGGAAGCACTATTAAATACAATGAACCACAGAAATACCTGCAGCGTATCTCATTAAGCAGAGTAAAAAATTGAATTTCCACAGAAACAAAACTTCTTACTTTTTTATTTTCTGATATTACTGTGGCTCGAGGGTGCCACATAATGAAATGACGATGATGTTCAAGTTCTGGCTTAGGTGAACTCTCAGTCTCAACAATGCGGCTGCTGCCTCCAAGGTAAGGGAGGTGATGGCCTCGTGGTATTATCGCTAGACTATTAATTCAGAAACACAGCTAATCAGCTTTATCTTTCTGCCAGTGGTATTGGTTCGAATCCCACCACAGCAGCTGGTGGAATTTGACTTCAATAAAAGTATCTGGAATTAAGAATCTAATGATGACCATGAAACCATTGTCAATTGTCAGAAAAACCCATCTGGTTTGCTCATGTCCTTTAGGGAAGGAAATCTGTCATCCTTATCTGGTCTGGCCTACATGTGACTCCAGAACCATAGCATTGCGGTTGACTCTCAACTGCCATTGGGCAACTAGGGATGGGCAATAAATGCAACACCCATATCCCACAAATGAATTAAAAAAAAAGTGGTTAGCAGTGCTGCCTCACAGTGCCAAGGAACTGGGTTCAATTCCTGGCTTGGGTCACCGTGTAGAGCCTGCACGTTCCCCCAATGTCTGCGTGGGTTTCCTCCAGGCGCTCCAGTTTCCTCCCACAGTCTGAAAGATGTGCTGGTTAGGTGCATTGGCCATGCTAAATTCTCCCTCAGTGTACCCGAACATGCACCGGAGTATGGTGATTGCAATGTAATCAAGTAAGTCTACTTGTGACACCAATAAATACAAGAGAAGCTAGAGACCTTCCAGCACAGAGAGAGAGGGCAAATTGACTGAACATTAGTTCCCAGCTCTCAATCATTTCTTATTAGCTGATTTGGAGATTGCTGCTGCATTTGGAAAGCGAAGGATATTGGAGAATAACTTTAATGGAAGGGCTTTGCTACTCAGGATAATGAAAATATGGATCTCTGTCCCTTCACACTTGAGATGGATTTTTGTTAAACAAAGGATTCAAGATGGGTTGATAGCATAAAGAGATATTGCGTGGTATTTCCTGGCTCTGTGTGTTCCAAGTCTGGAAATTCCCAACTGATGTTAATGGACATTTAAATGGGCTCCCAAATTTTATGTCCCACCAGTGGGATGGGAGAATTCCGCCTAGAGTAACCACAAACTAATAAATAAATACAGGTCAGAGGTGAGGAATTCTCTGGTGGGTAACTCACCTCCCGGCTCCCGAAAACCTTTCCACCGTCTACAGGGCATAAGCCCGGAGTGTGATGGAATACTCTCCACTTACATGTGTGCAGCTCCAACAACACTCAAGAAGCTTAGCACCAAGACTTGATTGTCACCCCATCCACTGCCTTCAACATTCACTACTAATACACAGTGGCAGCCGTGTATGTACCCTCTGCAGGATGCACTGAACAAGATGCAAGAACTAACCATGATCACTTCGACAGCATGCTCCAAACACACGACCCCTATCTTCTAGAAGGAGAAGGACAGCAGTTGCATGAGAACACCACCATCTGGAAGTTCCCCTCCAAGTCACTCACCATCCTGACTTGGAAATGTATCACTGTTCCTTCATCTTTGTTGGGTCAAAATTCTGGAAATCCCTTCCCATAGGTGTACCTGCACCACAAGTTCTGCAACAGTTTCAAGGAAGCAGCTCATCATCACCTTCTCAAGAGCAATTAGGGACGGGCAAGGAATGTTGGCCTAGCTAGCGATACCCACATCCCTTGAACAAATAAAAGAAAATTGAAAGGTGACTAAGGGTCCGAATGGCCCGCTTCTGTTCTTATGATCTTAGATCCAGCAGCAAGTCACTTACAACCCTGGCTTAGATCTTCCAAGGAATGGCAATCGGGCCTGGTCAGGTCAGTTGCCAGGTGGGCTAGCAAGTTTGAGAAGGGTAGCTGATTGGATGAGAGCATCAGTAGGTTGGCTCAGATCAGGGTGGGTATTCAGGAGGTCAGGATGGGTATTTGGGAGGTTGGGGGGGTAGATGAGGGGTCAGGTGAATGGTAGTCATGGGGGAGGGAAGGGGCCAGTGAGTGTGGGGGAAAGGGTAGTTCTGTAGTTACCCTGGAATTAGACTAGGTTTTTCATCTAGCTAAGACCTCCTTGATAACTGTCCAAGTAAGTATTGTGAAACTGTACGAAATCTTCAATTCTGTCTTGGGAGACCAGGGCAAGTGCCAACTGGAAGCTGTAATTCCACAGGGTCCCAATTGCACCTTGAGTTGTTGGTCTGGTCTCCAGGGCTACGGATACCAGAAGATCCAGTCAATAAGGGAACTCTGGAGATTGGGATGGCACAGAAGAATTGGTCTTCAAGTTAAAGCACTTCCAGTGATTGCATGTATTGCATTGAGCAAAGCTACAATCATAGAAACATAGACACACAGAAAATAGAACCAGAAGCAGGCCATTTGACCCTTCGAGCCTGCCCTGCAATTAATTTTGATCATGGCTGATCATCAAATTCAATATCTCGATCCCACCTTCCCTCCATATCCCTTGATCCCTTCAGCCCCAAGAACTATATCCAACTTCTTAAAATCACACAACATTTCAGCCTCTGTGGTAGTGAATTTCACATATTTATCACTCTCTGGGTAAAAAAAAAATTCTCCTCAACCAGAATTTTACTGGCATGCCCATTCCAATTCCGGGGGTGGATGAGTCTTGGAGAACAGCATTCTGCATTGGTCTCAGGCAGGATTATATGAACCATGGGGTGGATGTGCTGGTAAAAATTTGCCCTTCATCCTCAGACAATGACCCCTAGTTCTGGACTCCCCATCATTGGGAACATTCTTTCTGAACCTACCCTGTCTAAACCTGTGAGAATAGTAACATAGAAACTAGAAGCAAAAGTAAGCCTTTGAACCCTGCTTCGCCATTCATTATGATCATGGCTGATCATCAGATTCAATATTGTGGTCCACACCCCCTCCCTCACCATTATCCCTTGATCCCTTTAGCCCCAAGAGCTATATCTAATTTCTTCTTGAAATCACACAATGTTTTGGCCTCAAATACTTTCAGTGATAGTGAATTCCACACAATCACCACTCTCAGATTCAGAAAGAACTCCAAAGAATACAATCCTAACCGACTTCGTCTCTCTTCATATGACAGACCTGCCATCCCAGGAATCAGCCTTGTAAACCTTTGCTGTAGTCCCTCCAAATTCTTCGTCAGATAAGGACTTCAAAACTGCACACAATACTCCAGGTGTGGCCTCACCAATACCCTGTACAATTGCAATAAAACACTTCTATTTTTATTCTCATGAATGTGATCCTATTTCATCACCCACTGTGATTGTTAATACTAATAAATTGCTTTTTCATATAACGTGGGCTTTTAAAGGAAAGAAGCCAGGTTGATAGGAAAATAAAATTCCGCTGTAAACTGGTGGGAAGAACACAACAGGATGTAAATTAGGTTTACAGTTAAGTGGCTAATTTTTATTTTTCTATTTTTATTCCATTCTTAAAATTGCAAAGCCAATGCTTAGTATGGATTAGGCAAACCCAAATCCATCTCCTTGCTTGCTCCAAAAACCAATTGAAATTCAAATTGAATCCAATTCACGGTCCTCACAAGAAAGACAGGCAAGTTCCACTAATCATAGAATCCCGACAGTGCAGAGGGAGGCCATTCAGCCCATTGAGTCAATCCCACACAGCCCCTAATCTCATAACCTTACTTATTTACCCTACTAACCTTCTGACACCAAGGGGCAATTCAGCAAGGCAAATCCACCTAAATCACACATCACTGGAGTGTGGGAGCAAACCAGAGCACCTGGAGGAAACCCATGCAGACATGGGGAGAATGTGCAAACTCTACACAATTGACCCAAGCTGGCAGTCAAACCGGAGTCCCTGGCACTGTGAGGCAGCATTGCTAACCACCGCGCCACCTAATGTATAGCTCACAGAAAGACCTCAGAATGTCGAACACAACAATTGGAAAGTGGTACAGAAAGGGCCCCTCAACTGAGACTAGGCACAGGCACACTGTTAGGGAGGTCACTTTATTCCAAAATCAAAGCAAAATATAGCAGACGCTGGAAGTTGGAAATGAAAGCAAGAAATGTTGGATAAACACAATGGGCGGGATTTTACGGCCTCACTCGTCCTGAAACCATAAAATCCCGCCCCAGGTCAACGGGCATTTCCATTGTTTGACCCCGGCCCACTCCTATTTTGTGGCAGGCGGGGCAGTAAGATTCCGACAAAAAAGTCTGGCAGCGTCTGTGAAGAGAGAAACACAGTTAGCGTTTCGAGTCCATTGACCTGGAGAAAAGTCATACAGGTTTGAAGAGTTAACTGTTTTTTCCTCTTTCCACAGATGCTGCCAGCCTTGTTGAATTTATCCATCATTTTCTGTTCTTATTTCACTTTATTCTTCATCTACCCCAGGGCAAGAAGGTTAGTTTAGCTCCGTTGGCTGAACGACTGGTTGGTGATGCAGAGGCACTTTAACAGTGTGGGTTCAATTCCCGTACCAGCTGAGGTTATTAGTTAAGGATCCCCTTCTCAACCTTGCCCCTCACCTGGAGGTGTGGTGATCCTCAGGTGAAATCACCACCTGTCAGCTTTCTCCCTCCAAGTAAGAAGTCTCACAACAGCAGGTTTATTTGGGATCACAAGCTTTCGGAGCACTGTTCTTTTGTCAGGTGAGTGGAGAGGTAGGCTTTACAAACACGGCATATATAGGCAAAGACACAATCGCAAGATAGTTACAGATTGAAATGTAAAGAATGGTTAGAATGCAAATCTTTACAGGTAATCGAGACTTTGCAGATATAGACAGTGCAAGTGGAGAGAGGGATAATCACAGGTTAAAGAAGTACAGAGGAGATGTCAGGTACAGAGGAGATGTCAGGGCTAAGTTTTTCACTCAGAGGGTGGTGAGTGAGTGGAATCGGCTGCTGTTGGTGGTGGTAGAAGTGAACTTGCTGGGGTCTTTTAAGAGACTTCTAGATGAGTACATGGGATTTAATGGGATTGAGAGTTATAGATAGGCCTGGTAGGTATGGATATGATCGGCGCAACTTGTGGGCCGAAGGGCCTGTTTGCGCTGTAGT
Organism: Carcharhinus amblyrhynchos; assembly: GCF_965287045.1. NCBI lineage: Eukaryota > Metazoa > Chordata > Chondrichthyes > Carcharhiniformes > Carcharhinidae > Carcharhinus > Carcharhinus amblyrhynchos. The sequence continues at coordinate 11,190,431 of NC_137328.1, forward strand.
GTTCTATGTTCTATGTAATTGTGAATTGTCTCAAGCCAGGGCAGTTAGGAGGATTTTGCAAACCCAGGCAGTATAGTGGGGGTTACAAGTGTAATATGAACCCAAGATCACGGTTGAGGCCGTCCTCATGCATGCGGAATTTGGCTATCAGTTTCTGCTTGGCGATTCTGCATTGTCGTGCGTCTTGAAGACTGCCTACCCAATCCTACCCAAGACATGAACATCCAATGTGGCAACACTCTGTGTGTGTCCAACAACATGCTCCTGTGCTTTGCGTGCGTGCAAGCTGTGATTGTAGATGTCCCTAACTAGTCTATCCATTTATCCAGATGTCACAGCAACATATTTTTTATGGTTTTTCACATTGTGAGTCCTGCTATCAAAGCAGCAGACGCCTCTGGTTTAGTTTTGTCACAGAAATACCTTCTGTTCAATCTTGCCGGGCGTCTCGTAATTTATATTAAAAAGTTACCTTTCCAAATCTGCACTTGCAAAACAGCTGCTGCCCCGGCTGCTGTTTGTCATGAACATTCTTATTGAGTTGCTTTGTTCCTGTCTGCTGTTTTGTAACATTCTCTTTATCACCTTGTCAAACACAAGTTGGCTAAAGTAAGCAATAAACTATTAACTGGACATTAAAGTGTTGGAGCAAGTTATCACACTGTTCTGAGTTTAAGATATTCAGGTATTTAAATGCTTTCATTAGGGGAAATTAAATGATGGTGATGACACCCGTACATAGGAATTAGGAACCGAAGTCGGCAAATTCAGCCCTTTGAACCTGTTCCAGCATTCAAAGAATCCTACAGTGCAGAAGGAGGCCATTCAGCCCATCGTGTCTGCATCAACCACAATCCCACCCAGGCCCTATCCCCATAACATGAGATGCCGGCATTGGACTGGGGCATCTCACATAACACAGTAAGAAGTCTCACAACACCAGGTTAAAATCCAACAGGTTTACCTGGTAGCAAACACCATCAGCTTTCGGAGTGCTGGAAGTCCCAGCTTTTGTCGCAACACTACGGACTTCCTACAGAAACTCAGCACAGATGGAACAGTTGAACCAGGAGCACTCATCGTCAGAATGGATGTCTTGACACTCTACACCAGCATCCCCCACGACGATGGCATTGCTGCAACTGTCTCAGTACTCAACGCCGACAACTGCCAGTTTCCAAATGCAATTTTACAACTCATCCGCTTCATCCTGGACCACAATATCTTCACTTTCAACAACCAGTTCTTCATTCAGACAAACAGAACAGCCATGGGGACCAAATTCACACCTCAATATGCCAACATCTTCATGCACAGGCTCGAACAAGACTTCTTCACCGTGCAGGATCTTCACCTGATGTTATACACTAGATACATCGATGACATTTTCTTCCTTTGGTCTCATGGTGAACAATCACTGAAACAACTATATGATGACAGCAACAAGTTCCATCCCACCATCAGACTCACCATGGACTATTCTCCGGAATCGGTTGCATTCTTGGACACACGCATCTCCATTAAGGACGGTCACCTCAGCATTTCACTTTACCGCAAGCCCACAGATAACCTCACGATGCTCCACTTCTCCAGCTTCCAGCCTGAACACATTAAAGAAGCCATCCCCTATGGACAAGCCCTCCATATACACAGGATCTGCTCAGATGAGGAGGATCACAACAGACACCTCCAGATGCTGAAAGATGCCCTCATAAGAACAGGAAATGGCGCTCGACTCAGTTCCGACGCGCCACAGCATAAAACCGCACCAACCTCCTCAGAAGACAAACATGGGACACAGTGAACAGAGTACCCTTAGTCGTCCAGTTCTTCCTCGGAGCGGAGAAGCTATGATATCTTCGGAGCTTTCAACATGTCATTGATGAAGATGAACATCTCACCAAGGCCATCCCTACACCCCCACTTCTTGCCTTCAAACAACCACACAACCTCAAACAGACCACTGTCCGCAGTAAACTACCCAGTCTTCAGGAGAACAGTGACCATGACAACACAACTTGGCCTCAGAAACCTCTGCAAGACCTGCTGGATCATCAACATGGATGCCATCATTTCACGTGAGGACACCATGCATGAGGTACACGGTACATACCCTTACAACTTGGCCAACATTGTCTACCTCATAGCTGCAGAAAGGGATGTCCCAAGGCATGGTACATTGGGGAAACCATGCAGACGCTATGACAACAGATGAATGAACACTGCTCGACAATCACCAGGCAAGACTATTCTCTGCCTGTTGGGCAACACTTCAGCAATCACGGACGTTCGACCTCTGATCTTCGGGTAAACGTTCTCCAAGGCGGCCTTCACGACACACGACAGTGCAGAATCATTGAGCAGAGACTGATAGCCAAGTTCCACAAACATGAGGACAGCCTCAATCGGGATCTTGGGCTCATATCACACTATCTGTAACCCCACGACTTGCCTGGACTTGCAAAATCTCACTAACTGTCCTGTCTAGAGACAATACACATCTCTTTAAACTATGCGTAAAGCTCTCTCCACTCACACTGTCTGTACCTTTAAAACTTAATTAGCTGCAAAGACTCACATTCCAATCATTATTCATGTAAATTGAGTTTGTATCTTTATATGCACTGTTTGTTATCAGGACTCGCACTCACCTGACAAAGGAGCAGCACTCTGAAAGCTAGCGGTGTTTGCTATCAAATAAACCTGTTGGACTTTAACCTGGTGTTGTGAGACTTCTTACTGTGCCTATCCCCCTAACCCCATGCATTTACCCTAGCTAGTTCCCCTGACATTAAGGGTCAATTTAGCATGGCCAATCCACCTACCCACATATCTTTGGACTGTGGGAGGAAATCGGATCACCTGGAGGAAACCCACGCCGACAGTGCGGAGAACGTGCAGACTCTGAACAGACAGTAATTCAAGCCGGGTCTCTGGCGTTGTGAGGCAACAGTGCTAACTACTGTACCACTATGCCACCCATTCAATGAGATCATGGCTGATCTCTGTCTAGTCTCAGATTCACCTGTAGCCCTTATCCTCTTATCCCTTTTTTATATTAGGAATATATCTATCTCCTTCTTGAAACCATTCAATGATTCAGACTCCTCCGCACTATGGGGCAGCGAGTTCCACAAATTCACCACCCTCTGCACAAAGTAGTTTCTCCTCATCTTGGTTTGAAATCTACTGCCTCTCGACCTATACCTGTGACCTCTTTCAATGCAGTGTTGCAACCAAGACAGGCAGAGGAAAAGCCCCACGTCTGTTCACTGAGACATTGGCCAGTTCTCGCCCCTCAAAACCCCACACCCTCCCTACCCCATGCCCCTCCCAGTAACAGCTTTTCTGAGGCACCGTGATCCATGCCTCCAATCAGAACGTACCCAACTCCACAGAAATAACTGTCTAAGGTGGAGACACCATCACAGATGGAGGCATACAACTCTGGCCCCATAACTCTATCTGTGAAGCCCATGTAGCAGTTGATAATGTTAGAAAAGTAGGCAAGGGTAGGCAAGATTGAGGTTTGCTAAATGTGGGCTCATTCCCCACATCCGAAAACCTTTATCTGCTCCCTTAAGAATCCCATGCTGGGAATGGGTGTGTTAATCCCAGAATAGGGTTTCACCCCTACTTTTAAATCATGTCAGAATGGTTCCAACACAGATGGAGGCACCATCACAGATGGAAGCATAAAAACCTGGCCCTATAGCTCTATCTGTAAAGCCCATACACCAGATAATGTTACAAAAGTCTGTCAGTCCACATGAATATATTGGCTATAAAGAAGGTAGTGGACATCACCTTCTGGCAATCCAGTATGATCATACAGAGTAAACCCACAAGCATCATTTCACAAGGGGAGGCAATGGCCTAGTGGTAATATCACCAGACTATCAATATAGAAACTCAACAAATATTCTGGGCACTGGGTTCGAATCCTGCGAGAGCAGATGATGGAATTTGAATTCAATAAAAAAAAATCTGGATTTAAGAATCTACTGATGACCATTGTCGATTGTCAGGATAAAACCCATCTGGCTCATTAATATCCTTTAGGGAAGGAAATTTGCCACCCTTACGCAGTCTGGCTGACATGTGACTCCAGAGCCACAGGACTCTCAAGTACCTCAGGCAACTAGGGATGAGCAATAAATGCTGGCTGGCCAGCGACGCCAATATCCCACAAATGAATATAAATGAAATTCTCTAAGTGTAAACTAGGTCGAGGAAGTGCATTTGGTCTTACAGTTTACAGATGTCATTTGAAACGGATAACTCATAGCATCATGGAAACTTGCAACATAGAAAGAGGCCGAGAGGTGACGTTATCGCTTTCATCTCCCATTGCTTGTTCTTTGAGAAGGTGGTTGTCTTTTATTTCACATGCATGTTCTTTGTCCAAATCTTTATAGGTTCTTCATCCTCAAGTACCTTTGTAGCTTCCCTTTAAAATGGTTTATGGAATAATCTTCCACTACTCTTTCAGATAGAGCATTCCATACCCTATTAACTCTCTACATGGAAATAATTCTCTTTATTTCTCCTCCAGATCCTTTGCTGATGATTTTAACCCAATGGCCTAAGGTTACTTGTTCATCTGCCAAAGGGAATAGTTATCACCGTCATTCAATCGTTTAATTTCTCTCTCATTATCTCTTCCTCATGTCTCTATTTCTTTCTCTGGCTCTGCTGGATGGCCACAGCCTCAGAGTAAGTGATCGGGCAAGTTAGGGCAGAGATGAAGCGGAATTTCTTCTCTCAAAGGGGTGGCACGGTGCCACAGTGGTTAAGCACTGCTGCCTCATAGTGCAAGGGGCCCAGGTTCGATTCCCGGCTTGGATCACTGTCCGTGTTCTGTGTGGGCTCCCTCCGGGTGCTCCGATTTCCTCCCACAGCCCCAAAGATGTGTGGGTTAGGTGGATCGGCCATGCTAAAATGCTTCTTAGTGTCAGGGGGATTAGCAATGTAAACGCATGAGGTTATGGGGATAGCACCCGGGTGGGATTGTGGTTGGTGCAGACTTGATGGGCTGAATGGCCTCCTTCTGCACTGTAGGGATTCTATGGTTCTGTACAGGATTGGTGGGTCTTTGGAATTTTCTCCCCAGAAAGCTGTAAATGATCAGTCACGGAAGAAAGTCGAGGTAAAATCAATAGAGGGGAAGGCATAAGGATTGTGTGGGAGGGTAAAATTGATCTGCCATGATAGTAGTGAATGGCAGAGCAGGCTTAAAAGGCTGAATCACCATTTTTGCCCCTGTTCCTTATGTCCTGATGCTTCCGTCTTTATAATTCCCTCCCTTTCTCTGGCTGAATAGCAGTGTGAAGATTCTAGAGTTACAATCGAACAGCAGGAGATAGCTGTAAATAGGATTATTTTTATTGCAGTCATTTCTCCACTTTTGGAAGCAAATATTCTGTAGCAAGCGTTGGAAGCACTGCATAGCGCAGCTTTCAAAAATACTACCAAATCAATACTTACTTCAGAGAAGGTATGCATTGCTTTTTTGAGTGATACGGCTACAGCACAAAAGGGTTTAGTTTCCTCAAAGGCCAATTTTAGCTCCGTTGCTTATAACGTTCATCTTTTGGCCCAATATTCTCGCAGTCATTTAAATGCAGGGGTTCCCAAACCATGCAACAAGATCCCAGGGTGAGCAACTGGGTCATAACTGGGGGTTGGAATGGGGGAAAGTGGGGGAGAGAATGAGCTCTAAGGCAGCACAGTGCCTGTCACGGGCATGCCCGAATCTTTTTTTCTGGCCCTGGTTGATTGCGAGGGGAGGGGAGTGGAGGGTACCTTTGAATTGCCTCGGCATGGCTTCAATCCCAAAGGAACCCAGAGTGGAAGATTAGTGAGTAGGGGAAGGAAGTCATGCAGCAATTGGAGTGTTAGGGCAAGGGGGTAGAATTATGAAGGAGTCCCTGTGCAGAGTATTCCAGAACTTCTTAATCACTGATCGGGAGCTGCCCAGTGAGAAGGGCAGATGCTGGTGCAGTGATATCATCATTGAACGAATACTCCAGAGACCCAGAGTAATGTCTGCAGACCCCGGGGGGGGGGGCGGCGGCGCGGTGGCACAGTGGTTAGCAGTGCTGCCTCGCAGCGCCAGGAACCCGGGTTCGATTCCTGGCTTGGGTCACTGCCTGTGCGGAGTCTGCACTTTCTCCCTGTATCTGCGTGGGCTTCCTCCGGGTGCTCTGGTTTCCTCCCACAGTCCAACAATGTGCGGGTTAGGCGGATTGTCCATGCTAAATTGCCCATGCTAAATTGTCCCTTAGTGTCAGATGGGTTAGTTAGGGTAAATGTGTGGGGAGGTGGGGCCTGGGTGGGATTGTGGTCGGTGCAGACTCGATGGGCCAAATGGCCTCCCTCTGCACTGCAGGATTCTATGACTCTACGACCCGGGGTTGAATCCCACCAGGGCAGATGGTGACGTCAGACTGAAATGAAATCTGAAATTAAAAACCTAAGGGTGACCATGGGGCAGAGTTTTATGTGGCGACAGAAGATATGGGAGGGGTGGTTGGGGTGGGGGGAGGGGGTGTAAAATTTAATCGACAGGAACCCCCCTGACCAAACCCAGAAGCAATCTCATGCTTGGCTGGAGAGGGCCTTGCGTGGAAAACCTGTTCTTTCACCTTTTCCCACTGAGCCTCACTTCTTAGGCTGGTGGGAGAAAGTGTGGGTAGAGTGGGAAACTGACAAATAAAAACATTGCTATCTCAATCTGGAGGCCCCCACAGAGTTGGGGTGCCCTCTTCCCCAGCATATTGATGCACAGGGCATCCCCTCCACCAGCCTATTTTCCAACTCTACAATCCACCCACCCCCCCCACTGCCCCAAAACCCCCGACACCCCAGGGTGTTACCCCTTCTGGCCACTGTCGCACTGTGCCTGCCCAGGATGGAGAGCTGTCAGCTAATCCGATTGGGCAGGATATTATCAAACACTGTTCCAATAAGCATTAAAGAATAGTGGGATTTACATTCACACTGCAATGAAGTTACTGCGAAAATCCCCCAGTCGCCACACTCCGACGCCTGTTCGGGTACATTGAGGGAGAATTTAGCGTGGCCAATGCTCCTAACCAGCACGTCTTTCGAACTGTGAAAGGAAACCCATGCAGACACGGGAGAATGTGCAGATTCCACGCAGACAGTGACCCAAGCTGGGAATCGAATCCAGGCCCCTGGCGCTGAGAGGCAGCAGTGACAACCACTGTGCCACCATGCCGCCTCTTTCTAGATGTACCATCTTGCATGTCAAGTGACTCCCACCACTTAATATGTGGCAGATAAGAACGCAGCTTTATCTCAGCTGAGTGTGATCTCTTCATTCTCTTCCTTTTCACTAAGTTACAGATTCATTTTGGGGAAAAACAACGTAATCAGCAATCACTATTGTTGTTGAATTCTAACCCAAGGGAGAATGAAAACGGAGCTTCTGAGAGGTGATGAAAACCCTTATCGTTTCCCAACAGAAAGGTACTCTGAGAAATGAGTGGTCTTTACCCAATTTGTGCACAAAGAAAAACCTATTAAACATTGATTGTTTCCGCAAGCACCTCTGTAGAGCGATAAACCATTGAAGCCCCTGAAACTATCAAACTACCGTTTCCTTTGATAAGAAATCATTTCTCTGGAAGCATAGGAGATTCAGTGCTGGGACTGATGGAGGGCAGAAAAGTTCAGGATTTCTTTCAACAACAATGGAATAAAAAGTAAGCACAATAAATTGCGGATGGCAGCAATCTGAAACTAGATGTGTAAAGGGTGATTTCCCCCCCAGGTAATTTAGGTGATAAAGAGGCTTCAAAATGGCACCTTGAGCTGAAACACTTCAGCCCAGATGTAGTGAGAAATGGATTGTGCCAGGAAGACCTATCTGAAGGATCACTAAGCAATTAACTGTCACACACTTAAAGTGTGTGGTCATTAATGGGGCTGCATTGTATTTTGGTGACTAATAAATATACATAGAAAATAGGAGCAGGAGACGGCCATTTGGCCCTTCGAGCTTGCTCCATCATTTATTACGATTGTGGCTGATCGTCCAACTCAATAGCCTAATCCTGCCTTCTCCCCATAACCTTTGATCCCATTCGCCCCACGTGCTATATCTAACTGCTTCTTGAATACATTCAATGTTTTGGCTTCAACCACTTCCCGTGGTAATGAATTCCACAGGCTCACCACTCTTTGGGTGAAGAACTGTCTACTCACCTACGTCCTAAATGGTCCACCCTGAATCCTCAGACTGTGACTCTTGGTCCTGGACTCCCCCACCATCGGGAGTATCCTCCTTGCATCTACCCTGTCTAGTCCTGTTAAAATTTTATAAATCTGTATGAGGTCCCTCCCCCCTTTATTCGTCTGAACTCCAACAAAAACAATCCTAACCTCGTCAATCTCTCCTCATACATCAATCCTGCCAACCCTGGAATAAGCCTGGTAAACCAGTGTTTAACTTAATATGTGGTCTCTTGACAGCAATATTGTGAATAAACAATTATTGCAAGAGGATCTTGAACACTAATTCAAGGTTTTTTTTCAATTTGTGTGGCAATGGAAGCAGTGATAGATCAACGTTGAGGTTAGCAATCCAATCAATGGCTTCAACTGACACCACCAGGAACCAATCTGTTGGAGCAAGGGTTCAGTGTGAGGGAAATGGACTTGGACAGCTAGAGTCATAATTTGAACTGTTCCTCACATTCCACTTGTGGTACATGTGGCCACAGTTTCGTTGGCCTGTCCTCAAGTGGCTGAGGGTTGTCCTGATTTTATATGGAAGATTGAAGCCTTTGACTTCACAACTGGGCCTCAGTTACCAGGTCGCGTTTGGTGATGTCTGATGTCAAGCAGAAGATGTACCATCGAGAGGCGGGGCTGTTGTCAGGGTGTAGGTGTGGAGTGTCCAAAGATTTCATACAGATATGTAGATTTTTTTTAACTGTCCAGTGTCAATAGGAGTGCTTTGTTAACTGTCAGCTGATGGCATCCATACTGTGGCCAACCATTCACCCGCGATCCAACACCAGAATACCTTAGCATCACTCTTAACCATACCTTGACCTTTTTGTTAATTCATTTATGGGATATGGGCATCGCTGGCTGCCCAGCATTTATTGCCCATCCCTATTTGCCCTTGAATGGCAGGTGAGAGTCAACCACATTGCTGTGACTCTGGAGTCACACGTAGGTCAGACTGGGTAAGAATGGCAGATTTCCTTCTCTGAAGGACATTAGTGTACCAGGTGGGGTTTTCCGACAATAGGCAACCATTTTATGGTCATCAGTAGGTTCTTAATTCCAGATATTTTTATTGAATTGGAATTCCACCACCTGCCGTGGTGGGACTCGAAGACGGATCCCCAAAGTTTCTGGATTAATAGTCTCACGATAATACCACTCGTCCATCACCTCCCCTACTGCTGACATCTCCAGAGCATCGGAACCAAGGTTAGGATTAAAATGAATCTCATATGGAGACTGGGAGGTATGACCTGGGCCTGCAGAATCAACACACGACACACTGCTTCACTCTCTCTGGTCTACCCAAGAGCAAAGCATTGCTGCTGACCTGGCTCAGGAGTTGCCGCACGAACATGGTAGATGCCCACCTTTGGGAAGTTATGAGGATTATTTTTGGGACGTTAAGAACAACGCAGCCCTAGTCCCTTCCTTTGCTCTATCACATATTGAATCTCCTGACATTCTCAGGTGAAACATCTTCCTCCAAGAGTACCACCAGCTATCTAAACGTTTATTAGTTTCTACTGCTCATTTGCTGTGGAGTGTTTCATCAGGACTTTGGAAACACATTGGAAGGCTTTCTCGGATATTTTGGAAAGATTTTAGTCACATCCCATCAACATTTACCCCTGAAATCCATTGAAAAGTTCATCTAAAAAGACTACGAGTGCTGTTCTACTCTAGCTTATTGAACACCTTAGGGCCCCTCAGGAGGAAGGGAGTTCATTGTCATAGGCAACAGATTCCCCCTTAGGCCAAAAGGAAGGATAGGAGGAGGATATGAAGCCAGGCAGAGCAGCAACAGCAGGACAGCAGGAGGTTGGGTTGCGGGGGCAGGTGGGGAAGAGGTTTCCCTCCTGGAGGTATCGAGCATCCTTCCAAGCCTCCTCCATCAGGATCTCCTGGCACAGTGATTAGCATTGCTGCCTCACAGCGCCAGGGAGCCGGGTTCGATTCCCGGCTTGTGTCACTATCTGTGTGGAGTTTGCAGTTTCTCCCCATGTCTGCGTGGGTTTCCTCCGGATGCTCCAGTTTCCACCCAAAATCCGAAAGATGTGCTGGTCAGGCTCATTGGCCACGCTAAGTTCTCCCTCAGTGTGCCCAAAGAGACGCCAGAGATGTGGCAACTGGGGGATTTTCACAATAACCTCATTGCAGTGTTAATGTAAGCCGACTTGTGACACTAATAAATATATTTTAAACATTTTCCACATCTGAAAATCTGTGCACCCGCTAACTCAGCCGATCTGAAACCCATGGCTGTGTGTCAGCCACAACACTCGTTCCATCAGTGCTTAAGACAATAACCACAAGTGTTGGTTTAAATCCTGAAGACAAGTTCAAATTATGATAACCAACAACTGTGTGCTAGAACTAAACCTTCAAACAGATGATTCTAACTAGTGCAATACTCATTTCATATCAATTTTCACTCTTTCACTGAAATAACTGCCATAACGTACAAAGGCAAGAAAATTCTGGTAAACATTTGTAAATCATTGGGTGGACTTTCACTGCATTAGAGTGGCTAATTCTGAGCACATTACCTACAGAAGAATGTGAAGGACTTAGCAATATAATAGAATCGTACCAGGGATAAGATAGTACAAGCGTATGGAGATCTTGGAGAAGCTGGGGTCATTCTCCTGAGAGCAGGGAAGGTTAGGGTTAGATTTGATAGAGGTGTTCAAAATCACAAATAGTGTTGATAGAGTAAATAAGGAGAAACTGTTACAATGGCAGTGGGGTAAGAAACCAGAGGGCAGTGTTTTGAAGTGACTGGCAAAAGAAACAGAGGTAATAGGAGTTTTTTTTCCCCGCACAGAGAATTGTTATGGTCTGGAATGAACTATCTGAACGAGTGATGGAAAACAGATTCTATGGTAGCTTTAAAAAGGGGATTTGAAAAGGTAGCTTTGGAAAGATGGCACAATGGTTAGCACTGTTGCCTCACAGCACCAGGGACCCAGGTTCAATTCCAGCCTCGGTTCACTGTATATGTGTAGTTTGCACATTCTCCCCATCTCTGTGTGGGTTTTCTCCCACAGTCCAAAGGTGAGTGCGTTAGGTGGATTGACCATGCTAAAGTTGACCCTAGTGTTCGGGGGATTAGCAGGGTAAATGTGCTGGGTTGTGGGAATATGGCCTGGGTGGGATTGTGGTCGGTACAGACTTGACGGGCTGAATGGTCTCCTTCTGTACAGGAGGGATTCTGTTATAAATGCATAAAAGGAAAACATTTTTAGGGCTATGGAGAATGAGCAGGGGGCTTGGAATTGAATAGCCAAAAGCTAATGTGAGTACAGTGTACCAAATGGTCTTCTTCTGTGCATTCTATGATTTTATTCAGCACCCGAAACAGAAAAAAGATCTTTTGATTTCATGAGCGAGAATGTGCTAGCTTTAATCTATTTCCTTTTAATCAGTTGATCGTTAATGGGAACATTCACCAGATCGGTTCTGGGATGAAAGGGTTGAAGTATGAAGAGAGATTAAACAGTTTGGGCTTATACTCGCTGGAGTTCAGGAGGATGAGAGAGGATCTGATCGAGGTATATAACATTTTGAAAGGGACTGGTAAAGTAAATGCAGACCAAATGTTTCCTCTCATGGGGCAATCTACAATAAGAGGCCACAGGTATAGGTTGAGAGGCGGTAAGTTTAAAACTGAGATGAGGGGGAACTACTTCTCGCAGAGGGTGGTGAATTTGTGGAACTCACTGCCCCATAGTGCGGTGGAGTCTGAATCGTTGAATGGTGTTAAGAAGGTGATAGACACATTTTTAATTAAAAAAGGGACTAGGGGATATGGGAACTGGCGGAGAGGTGGATTTGAGGCCAGGAGAGATTTGCCATGATCTGACTGAATAGCAGAGCAGGCTCAAAGAGCTGGATTTGCCGACTTCTGCTCCTAATTCCCATGTTCTCATTACAATTTGGTGATTCTACTGCACTGCTAATTAGTGAATGACGCTCCCTTTCACAAAATCGACTCCAGTTAAACAATATGACATTTATTCTTCAATGTTCACCTTCTAAATGATCCCACTATTTCTTTCTCACTCATTCACAATACCAGTGTGTTGAGAGTTGGTTAGCTATTTTAATCCGAGCATCACGGCCCACTGCATTTCAATACATTAGCTTGTAATCACTGCCACCTTCTCATCAGCGCTTTCACTCAACGGGATATTTAAAGGTCACCTCTTTCAGGGTTATAATCGCTGAATGAAGAGTTGTCAGTACAATTCACAGATATTTGGCGAAAAAATAATCCATAGCTTTCGCTGCTGACATTGCTTTTGACTCACATCACATCTCTCATGCCACTTAAATATCAATGGGAAGGCATTTATTCCTGACCTCCCTGGTGCCGTAATTAAAAAGGAATAGAAAAATTGGGGGGAATATACGACAACCCATCTGAACGAGAATTGTAACTTAGCATTTCACTGGAGTTTGTAAGGATAGATGGTGGTATAAGTTTCATAGAAATGACAGAATAAAGAGTGGAGAATGAAAGGGGAAACTTAAGATCAGGCAACACAAGTTCTTTTAATGGGATTTGACACAGCAAGGTGATGAAGGTTTTGATTACTTCCAGACTTGGCTATTTTGAGAATAGGACTGGGATGCTTTACTGGATGATGAAATAGGATCACATTCATAAGTGTAGGAATAGGAATGTTTTACTGGAATTATATAGGGCGTTAGTGAGGCCACACCTGGAGTATTGTGTGCAGTTCCTGAGATGGCAGGTCGGGGAGACAAAGACGGTTAGGATTGCATTCATTGAAGCATCATAGAAGCTGATAAAATTCCAACAGGTTTAGACAGGGTAGATTCACAAAGAACATTCCCGATGGTGGGGGAAGTTCAGAACTCAAGGTCATAGTTTGAGGACAAGGGGTAAACCTTTTAGAGGAGACATTTTTTTCATTTCTTATCCCTGGTGCCAGTCCAGTAAGTTGCTAAGGTCTTCACATCCTTCTAGAAGTACAGTGCCCAACATTTTGTCGGGAGCAGTCTTAATTGTTGGCAAGTGGAACTTCCATCCCTGTCTGGGAAGAAGTTCCACTTTTACAAAGCTTTCTGCCCTTCCTGTCTAATGAAAAAATATTCTCTAGGATGGACCTTCCTCCCATATGAGGGAGGCTGGAAGAGCCACTCGGAAACAATTAAGGAATGATGCCCGGAAGGTTGTTAGGTTACCCACCTTGCCTCTGCTTTCCTCTGAAGTACGTATTCTAACGAAAGAGACAGAATGTGGCCTTTATTGGTCTCTAAGGGTCTCAACTATCCGAAGGATGGATGAGCTGGCTGCCTAATGCTGTCCAAATCCAATACGGCAGACAGGTCAAAGGTAGGCAGGAAGGTGGTGGGAAGGTAACATGTTTTATTTTACAAGACCCCCACCTTCAAACATATTGGCAAGTGGATGTAAAAATGACAAAGTAGTTAGCACTGCTGCCTCATGGTGTCAGGGAAGTGGGTTTGAACTGCGTCACTGTCTGTGCAGGATCTATGCGCATACCCGAACAAGCGCCGGAGTATGGTGGCTCAGGGGTTTTCACAATAACTTAATTGCAGTAGTAATGTAAGCCTACTTGTGATACTAATAAACAGAAGTGCATCACTCGGTGACTGTGTGTGTGAATTCAGAAGTCTTCATACATGTAGGATGATTACAGTTCAATTTTATTGTCTTGTACCCTGGGGAAGAACATAGGAATTGTTGATACAGCAGTGGGAACAATGGATAATGATTCAAAACATTTAGATGGACCAGGAGATTATAGGATTCCACAGTTTTGGATTCTGCCAAGAGTCACTCAGCTCATTACAGCCTTGGTTCAAATCTGGACAAAAGAACCAAACTCCAGTGATGAGGTGAGAGTGACTGCCCTTAACAATAAGACAGTATTTGACCAAGTGTGGCATGAAGGAGCCCGAGCAAAACTGGAGTTTAATGGAGATGGGGGGTAAACTCTCGGCTGGTTGGGGCTGTACCTAGCTGAAAGGAAGGTGGTTGTGGTTGTTGGAGGCTAATCATCTCAGTTTCAGGCCAACACTCTAGGAATTCCTCAGAGGACTGTCCTCAGTCCAACCATCTTCAACTGCTTTGTCAAAAATCTTCCTTCCATCATAAGCTCAGAAGTGGGATGCTTGCTGACTATTGCACCACTCACAACTCTTCAGATACAGAAACAGTCTATGTCCAAATGCGCAAACCTCTAGACAATATCCAGATTTGGGCTGGAAGGAGTGAGGCAGTGATAGTGGTATTGTCGCTGGACTAGTAATCCAGACATCCACTGTAATGATCCATGTTCGAATTCCACCATGACAGATGGTGAAATTTGTATTAAATAAAAATAGTCTAATGATGAAACCGTTGCCAATTGTCGTAAAAATCCATCTGGTTCGTTAACTTTCTTTCGGGAAGGAAATCTGTCATCCTGACCTGGTCTGGCCTACACGTGACTCCAGATCCACAGTAATGTGGTTGACTCTTAAATGTCCTCAGGGTTGGGCAATAAATGTTGGCCCAGCCAATGACACGCACATTCCATGAATGACTAAAAAAATGAATGACTAAAATAAAATTGGCACCTCACAAATGCCAAACCATCTTCAACAAGACAGAATCTAACATTCAACGGCATTACATTCACTGAATTTCCCCCACTATCAACACGTGGGATTACCACTGACCAAAACCCAAACTGAACTAGGCAAATAAATATTGTGGCTACATGAGCAGATCAGGGGCTGGGGATCCTGCTGTGACTAACTCATCTCCTGGCTCCTCAAAACCAGTCCACCATCAATAAGGTACAAGTCAGGAATGTGATGGAATATTCCCCACTTGCCTGGATGGGTGCAGCTCCAACAACACTCAAGAAGCACGACGCCATCCAGAATAAAACAGCCAGCTTAACTGGCACCACATCCACAAACATTCAATCCCTCCACCACTAACAGTGTACCATCTACCAGATGCACTGCAGGAACTCACCGAGGCTTCTTGGGCAGCACTTTCCAAACCTACAACCTCTTCCATCTCAAAACACAAGGGCAGCAGATACATGGGAACTCCCCCATCTGCAAATTCCCTTCCAAGTTGCTCACCATCCTGACTTGGAAATGTATCGGTCATTCCTTTACAGTTGCTGGGTCAAAATCCTGGAACTCTCTCCATAATAGCACTGTGAGTATAGCTGTACAGTAAGAAGTGTCACAACATCCGGTTAAAGTCCAACTAGTTTATTTGATAGTAAACCCCACAAGCCCTTGGGGTTTGCCCCTTCGTCAGGTGAGTGGAGAGCTCTGTTGCGAGACTTCATAAGAACATAAGAACATAAGAAATAGGAGCAGGAGTAGGCCATCCAGCCCTTCGAGCCTGCCCCGCCATTCAATAAGATCATGGCTGATCTGTCGCTGCTCAGTATCACTTTCCCGCCCTCTCCCCATAACCCTTAATCCCCTCTCCTATCAAAAACCCATCAACCCGCGTCTTAAAAATATTTAGCGAGGCAGCCTCCACCACTTCAACGGGCAGAGAATTCCAGAGATTCACCACCCTTTGAGTGAAGAAGTTCCTCCTCAACTCCGTTCTAAACCGCCCCCCCTTTTATCTTGAGGCTGTGCCCCCTAGTCCTACTGTCTTTTTTGAGCGGGAAGAGTCTTTCCACCTCTATCCTATCCATCCCATTCATCATCTTATACTTATACTTATACTTCTTACTGTGTTTACCCCAGTCCAACACCGGCATCTCCACATCATGACCACCATCAGTATACTTGTACCACAGGGGCTGCAGCAGTTCAAGAAATCGCCTCGCCACCACCATGTGATGACACGGCGGCACAGTGGTTAGCGCTGCTGTCTCACAGCTCCAGGGACCCAGGTTCAATTCCCAGCTTGGGTCACTGTCTGTGTGGAGTTTGCACGTTCTCCCCATGTCTACGTGGATTTCTTCTGAGTGCTCTGGTTTCCTTCCACAGACCAAAGATATGCGGGGTGAGGTGGATTGGCCGATAGATTGCCCTTTAGTGTTGGGGGAATAGCTGGGACAAACGCATGGGGATTGGGCCTGGGTGGGATTGTGGAGGGGCAGTCTAGATGGGCTGAATGGCCTTCTTCTGCACTGTAGGATTCTATTGTTTTCAGAGGCAATTAGGGATGAGGAATAAATACTGGCCTCGCTGGCGATACCCACATCCCATAAATGAGTAATAATAATAAAAATCTACTTCAAAGACATTCCTGATTAATGTTAGATATTTCAATTTTCATTGAGGAGTTGAATGGATTTTCAATATATTAAAATATGTTCAATTTTCAACTCATGGAGTTTCCCGTAATGAAATGTCTTTATCCAAACACCTGCCATCAATATGATTTACTATATAGTTGGCACACTAATACAGCAATGATAGCTTATACAACGGTTTTCAAAACCGATATGTGGTTACTGAATGCTTTTAACTCCGATGAAACAATTGATTGGTTCACACCACGTGTGGAATTTTATCGTGCCAGTAAACGTGATTCCATTCCGGGCAAGGCCAGCAGCACGCAGGGAAAATTTAGCTGAACACAATGTTGAACTGCAGAACCGTTCAGATGCAGAATGTACTGCTGTAATACATGCTCGCAATCAATATGCATTCGAGGACGAGAAGTTTAGTCTTAGGATAAGGGGTGGAAAATTTAAAACAGAGTTGAGGAGAAACTACTTCTCAACAAAGGGTTGTGAGTCTGTGGAATTTGCTACCCTAAAGTGTGGTGGATGCTCGGACAGTGGGTAAATTTAAGGAGGAGTTAGACAGATTTTTAATTAGCAATGGGTTGAAGGGTTAGGGAGAGAAAGAGAGAAATGAGGATTGAGGAGCAGACTTTTCCAAAGTAGACAACCTGCCTCCTTTTGCAAACAAAAAATATTTTTCAAGGCGCTGAATGGGCCGAGGGAGATTTTGTAACTATCGAGTCATATCAATTCTTCTCATTCTATGACTACGTGTGACCTTGTAATGCACACAACACATTGCGACGGACAATCTGGAAAAGGCTAAGGCTAAGGCTTGAAGGAATGGCACTTGTCTGACTAATTCGCTGCCCCAGTAATGAGAAAGACAGGTTCCTCTGCTTTTTATTTTCAGATTGCATAAAGGAGTCATCAGCTGTGATTCTGTGCACTATTCACCATCTTCAATCCAAGGATGTGCAGGTTCACAAGTTTATAAGACAAAGGAGCAGAATTTGGCCCATCGAGTCCACTCCTCATCCCCATTTTCCCTGCTTCTCTCCATAATCCTTCAACCCATTGCTAATTAAAAATCTAATTGCTACTTAAATGTACTCACTGTCCCAATGTCCACCACACTTTGGGGGAGTGAATTCTACAGATTCACAACCCTTTGGGAGAAGTAGTTTCTCCTCAACTCTGTTTTAAATTTGCTACTCCGTATCCTAAGACTATGACTTCTCATTCTAGAGTGCCCCACAAGAGGAAGCATCAGTTCCACATTTACTTTATCCGTACCTTTTATCATCTTGTATACCTCAATTTTATCTCTCCTCATTCTTCTAAATACCAGAGAGTGTAGGCCTAAACCGTTCAATCTCTCTTCATACGACAAACATCTAATCTTTCGAATCAATCTAGTGAACCTCCTCTGAGCTTCCTCCAATGCCACAACTCTTTCCTCAAATAAGGGGATCAAAACTGTGCAGAATACTCCAAGTTGGAATTTTATCGTGCCAGCAAATATGATTCCATTCCGGGCAAAACTAGCAGCGCACGGGGGAAATTTAGGTTGACTGGCCATGGTAAATTTCCCCTTCGTGTCTCAAGATGTGTAGGTTAGGGGGATTAGCAAGGTAAATATGTGGGGTTACAGGGATAGGGTCTCGGTGGGGTGCTCTGACAGAGGGCCTATGCAGACTCAAATGGGCCGAACGGCCTTCTGTAGGGGTTCTATGATTCTTCAGCAGCCGTCTGTGTAACTGTTGCTGTTTTCAAAATAATAACTCACATAAATCAAACAGCTAAATCGAATGATTACTGGATCATTAACAACTACATGCTAAATGACATTCTGAGCATTGCAAGCCACATCGAAGAAACTTCAGGGAACAGCGACCAATTTCACGCTGGCAGGGTGAGTTCTGAGGAATGACTCACAGGGTTGCATTTGGTTTCATTTTGGTAACAATAATCACTGCAGACGCACAAGGATTTAGTTGTGTGAAATGCTTCCAGACACTTTGCCACAAGGTGTTACATGAATGAAGGGATTTATTTTTGTGAAGCTAATCTCTAACATCGACTTAACATGACCATGAAGTGGCCCAGTCCTCTTTCTCACTCGTTAAATATCAAAACTTTTATTTTGCTCCTTTTCAACTGTTTGACCCTTTGTAAACTTGACCTCATCCAAACCACCAGTGTACATAATTTAAGTCAATTATACCAAATCCCGTTTGCATCTCACCCATGTGCTTGTTGACCAGTGTTGGGTCCCTTTTCAGTGGTTCTTCAGTTTTAAAACTCCAAATCTTGTTATCAAATCTTTCCACGGCCTCATCCCTCCCCATCTCTGTAAACACATCCAGCCCTACGACCCTCTGAGATCACTGTGCACCTCCAATTCTGGCCCCTTCCACATCCGATGCTAACCATGCTGCCTCACCCCTATTTTCCTGTACTGCCACCCTGAAGTTCTCCACCTCTCTACCTTGCTCTCCTTTGCGATTCTCCACAAAAATGACCTCTTTGGCCAAGCTTGAAGACACCTCTCCCAGTAAGTGGAGTTTAGAAGAGTGAGAGGGGATCTCATAGAAACTTATAAAATTCTAACACGGTTAGGCAGGGTAGATTCAGAAGGAATGCTCCCAATTGTGGGGGAGTCCAGAACTAGGGGTCATAATTTGAGGAAAAGCACTAAACCTTTTAGAACTGAGGTGAGGAGAAATTTCTTCACCCAGAGAGTGGTGAATGTATGGAATTCACTACCACAGAATGTAGTTGAGGACAAAATATTGACTAATTTCAAGAAGAAATTGGACATAGCTCTTGGGGCTAAACGAATCAAGGGATATGAGGGGATGGGGGAATCAGGATATTGAGTTTGATGATCAGTCATGATCAAATGAATGGTGGAGCAGGTTCAAAGGGCCAAATGGCCTTCTCCTGCTCTAGTTTCTATGTTTCTATTACTCCCTCTGTTGCTTAGTGATCAACTTGTTTGATAACACTGCTATGAAGGAGTTTTCACTGCATTAAGGGCATTACATAAATTATTGCTGCCAATGTTTTTTTTAATTCATTCGTGGGACATGGGCATCACTGACTGGCTAGCATTTGTTGCCCACCCTTAGTTATCCTTGAGACGTGGTGGTGAGCTGCCTTCTTGAAACTATGGGTTGACCTACAATAAAAAGTCTGACAACACCAGGTTTTAGTCCAACCTATTTATTTGATAATATACTCGCAAGCTTTTGGGTTAGCCCCTTCGTCAGGTGAATGGAGAGTTCTGGCCTCAGACAGAGCATATAAAGCACAGACAGTTTAGAGATTACTGATTAGAATGCGAATCCTTACACCTAACCTGCTGTTCAAGACCTGAAGTGGCTGATAATGTGAGTGGAAGGAGCACTGATCACAGTTTAAAGAGATGTGTATTGTCTCCAGACAGTACAGTAAGTGAGGTTTTGCAAACCCAGGCAAGTCACGGGGGTTACAGATAGTGCGACATGAACCCAAGATCCCTGTTGAGACCGTCCTCACGTGTGCGGAACTTGGCTATCAGTCTCTGTTCAGCGACTCTGCGCTGTCGTGTGTCGTGAAGGCCGCCTTGGAGAATGCTTACCCGAAGGTCAGAGGCTGAATGCCCGTGACCACTGAAGTGTTCGCCAACAGGAAGGGAACAGTCTTGCCTGGTGACTGTCGAGCGATGTTCATTCATCCGTTGTCGTAGCGTCTGCATGGTCTCCCCAATGTACCATGCTTCGGGACATCCTTTCTTGCAACGTATCAGGTAGACAATGTTGGCCGAGTTGCAAGAGTATTTACCATGTACCTGGTGGACGGTATTCTCACGTGTGATGATGGTATCCATGTCGATGATCCGGCATGTCTTGCAGAGGTTGCTGTGGCAGGGTTGTGTGGTATTGTGGTCACTGTTCTCCTGAAGGCTGGGTAGTTTGCTGCGAACAATGATCTGTTTGAGGTTGTGTGGTTGTCTGAAAGCAAGAAGTGGGGGTGTGGGGATAGCCCTGGCGAGATGTTCGTCTTCATCAATGATATGTTGAAGACTCCGGAGAACTTCCCCGGAGCGGAGAAGCTACGACATCTTCTCCAGAGTCTTCAACGTATCATTGATGAAGACGAACATCTCGCCAGGGCTATCCCCACACCCCCACTTCTTGCTTTCAGACAACCACACAACCTCAAACAGACCATTGTTCGCAGCAAACTACCCAGCCTTCAGGAGAACAGTGACCACAATACCACACAACCCTGCCACAGCAACCTCTGCAAGACATGCCGGATCATCGACATGGATACTATCATCACACGTGAGAATACCGTCCACCAGGTACATAGTAAATACTCTTGCAACTCGGCCAACATTGTCTACCTGATACGTTGCAAGAAAGGATGTCCCGAAGCATGGTACATTGGGGAGACCATGCAGACGCTACGACAACGGATGAATGAACATCGCTCGACAGTCACCAGGCAAGACTGTTCCCTTCCTGTT
The DNA here is from genome assembly GCF_965287045.1 of Carcharhinus amblyrhynchos. Lineage (NCBI taxonomy): Eukaryota > Metazoa > Chordata > Chondrichthyes > Carcharhiniformes > Carcharhinidae > Carcharhinus > Carcharhinus amblyrhynchos. The sequence continues at coordinate 11,211,467 of NC_137328.1, forward strand.
GGCGAACACTTCAGTGGTCACGGGCATTCAGCCTCTGACCTTCGGGTAAGCATTCTCCAAGGCGGCCTTCACGACACACAACAGCGCAGAGTCGCTGAACAGAGACTGAAAGCCAAGTTCCGCACACATGAGGACGGTCTCAACAGGGATCTTGGGTTCATGTCGCACTATCTGTAACCCCCGTGACTTGCCTGGGTTTGCAAAACCTCACTTACTGTACTGTCTGGAGACAATACACATCTCTTTAAACTGTGATCAGTGCTCCTTCCACTCACATTATCAGTCACTTCAGGTCTTGAACAGCAGGTTAGGTGTAAAGATTCGCATTCTAATCAGTAATCTCTAAACTGTCTGTGCTTTATATGCTCTGTCTGAGGCCAGAGCTCTCCATTCACCTGACAAAGGGGCTAACCCAAAAGCTTGCGAGTATATTATCAAATAAATAGGTTGGACTAAAACCTGGTGTTGTCAGACTTTTTACTGTGTTTACGCCAGTCCAACGCCGGCATACCCACATCTTGACCTACAATGCCATTAGGGAGGGAATTCCAGGATTTTTGACCCAGCGACTGTAAAGGAACAGCGATATATTCCCAAATCAAGATGGTGAGGGGAACTTGCAGGTGGTGGTCTTCCAATGTATCTGCTGTGCTTGTCCTTCTAGATGGAAGCGATCGTGGGTTTGGAAGGTGCTGGCTAAGGATTTTTGGTGAATTACTGCAGTGTATCTTGTAGATGGTACACACTACTGCTACTGAGCGTCAGAGGTGGCGAGAGTGGATGGTTATGGATCTGGTGCCAATCAAGTAGACTGCTTTATCCTAGATAGTGTCAAGCTTCTTGAGTTGTTGGAGTTACACTCATCCAAGCAAGTGGGGAGTATTCCATCACACTCCTGACTTGTGTTTTGTGGACAGACTTTGGGGACTCAGGAGGTGGGTTACTCACACAGTTATTCCTAGCCTCTGACCTGCTCATAGCCACTGTATTTATGTGATGAGTCCAGTTGAATTTCCAGTCAATGGTAATCCCGGGGATGTTGACAATGGGGGAATCTAGTGATGGTAATACCACTGAATGTCATGGGGTGGTAGTCATTTTCAACTTTGTTGTGATATTGCTTTCTGTTAATCTTATTGCAGAAAACCATCTCTCACCAACTCAATTTTCCTTTGAGTGATGCCCAACCTGAAAAATAATAGAACCCCTAAAGTGCAGAAGGAGGCCACTCAGCCCATCGAATCTGCACCAACCACAATCCCACCTGAAGTCCTACCCCCATAACCCCACACATTTAACCCGCTAATTCCTCTAACCTATACATCCTGGGACACTAAGGCACAATTTAGCTTAGCCAACCAAACACACACACCTTTGGACTATGGGAGGAAATCGGAGCACCCGAAGGAAACCCACGCAGACACAGGGAGAATGAAAATGAGAACATACATAATTACATCCTTACAAAAAATAAAGCTTGGTTGTCCTTCTTCTGTACAACACCCAACAATGATATGAACCACCTAAAAAAAAGTGTAAAACACAATCACAAATGCAAGAAAATGCTACAACTGGCTGTTGTATTTAAGAGGAGTTAATTTTGAATCACTACTCCATAATTTTGCATTCACAATCCAAGTACTGTTGAATGTTTACAAGTAGATTAAATCTGTGAATCAATATATTCGAGATAAGGATCACATAGTCTCTTATCTCTTGATACGAGAGAGGATTCCAAGACATCAACGGGTCAGCTGTACTTCAGTTGCAGGCAAGCACCAAGGAGTGCAGGTTACTTTTAACCAATGTCAGCTATGGCTAACTGCTGAGTGTGTGCAATCATTATCATGAGGCAGCATAATGGCACGATGGTTAGCTAGCATTGCTACCTCACAGCGCCAGGGACCCAAGTTCAATTCTGGCCTAGTGAATCTAGTGTCACCTACACGTGCACCTGAACCATCTGTGGAACGTATAACCACCATCATAAGTGCAAGTTAATCAAATATTTGGGGCGGCACGGTGGCACAGTGTCCTTGTTGGAATTTTCACATTTCCCCCCTTCTGCCTGGATTTCCTCCGGGTGCTCTGGTTTCCTCCCACAGTTCAAAGATTAGGTGGATTGGCCATGCTAAATTGCTCTTCCAAAGATGTGTAGGTTAGGTAGATTAGCCAGAGTAAATGCATGGAGTTACGGGATAGGGAAAAAGAGGGAGATTGTCATTGACTTCAGGAAGCGTAGGGGAGAACATGCCCTTGTCTACATCAACGGGGATGAAGTAGAAAGGGTTGGGAGCTTCGAGTTTTTAGGTGTTCAGATGACCAACAACTTGTCCAGGACACCCATGGTGACTCTACAGTTACAAAAGCCCAGCAATGTCTCTACTTTCTCAGGAGACTAAGGAAATTTGGTATGTTAGCTACAACTCTCACTAACTTTTACAGATGCACCATAGAAAGCATTCTTTCTGGTTGTCTCAGAGCAGTCATGATGTGGGTATGCCGGCGTTGGACTGGCGTAAACACAGTAAAAAGTCTGAACAGAGACTGATAGCCAAGTTCCGCACACATGAGGACGGTCTCAACAGGGATCTTGGGTTCATGTCGCACTATCTGTAACCCCCGTGACTTGCCTGGGTTTGCAAAACCTCACTTACTGTACTGTCTGGAGACAATACACATCTCTTTAAACTGTGATCAGTGCTCCTTCCACTCACATTATCAGCCACTTCAGGTCTTGAACAGCAGGTTAGGTGTAAAGATTTGCATTCTAATCAGGAATCTCTAAACTGTCTGTGCTTTATATGCTCTGTCTGAGGCCAGAACTCTCCATTCACCTGACGAAGAGGGTGTCCCTCGAAAGCTTGTGAGTATATTATCAAATAAATAGGTTGGACTAAAACCTGGTGTTGTCAGACTTTTTACTGTGTCTCAGAGCTTAGCATGGCTCCTGTATGAGGTGGACTAGTAGCATCAGCTGTTAGAACATTTTCAGAGCACAATCAGTCAAACCTATGTGTTAACACCGAGCCTGATCACCTTGTATATGTTTGTAGGTTGTATCTCGTTGTCCTATCCACCATGTTATACATCGAATGCTTGGATTTTAACTGTAGCTCCTCTTATAACAGAAGCAAGTCTCCTTCCTTTAAGGAGAAATTGACCAAATGAGGGGTTAAAATTTGGATTGTTTCAGTTTCCAGGCATGGGGATCATAATACAGAATCCCTACCGTGCAGGAGGCGGCCATTTGGCCCATTAGTCTGCAACGACCACAATCCCACCCAGCTCCTACTCCCATAACCCCATGATACTACTGGACAATTTAGCATTGCCAATCAACCTAACTCACACATCTTTGGACTGAAACCCATGCAAGCATGGGGAGAACGTGCAAACTCCAGACAGACAGTGACCCGAGGCTGGAATTGAACCCATGTCCCCGGTGCTGTGAAGCAGCAATGCTAACCACTGTGCCACCGTGCCGCCCCAAATATTTGATTAACTCGCATTTATGATGGTGGTTATACGTTCCACAGACGGTTCAGGTGCACGTGTAGGTGACACTAGATTCATGGAATCCCTACAGTGTAGGAGGAGGCCAAATCGAGCCCGCACTCAGTCTCCGACAGCAATCTCACCCTGGCCCTATCCCCATAAACCCACATATTTACCCTGCTAATGCCCCTGACTTGAACATCTTGGGACACTTACGGACAATTTAGCATGGCCAATCAACCTAACTACACATTTTTTGGAGCATGGGAGGAAACCGGAGCAGCTGATGGAAACCCACGCAGACACGGGGAGAACATGCAAACTCCACACAGACAGTCACCCAAGGTTGGAATTGAACCCAGGTCCCTGAAGTTGTGAGGCAACAGTGCTAACCACTGTGCCACATGCTGTCCCTTGGTTCGCTGTAACCATCACCCCTTGAAGCCTGTCTCTTTGGATCAAATCTAATATAAATTACTATCCTATCCCCGACCAACATCCAATTTACAGCAAAGATCACTGCTTAGCAATCAGCAATGGAAATCCTGGCTGATTCTTCAATCAATGCCAGCAGTAGTGTCTCAGCTGGTACAAGATTTAACTGATTAGCAATGTTAATAGCGTAAGTCACAATTAAATTCAGATGGGAATATTTACAGTTTGTCCTTCCTGTTCTGAAACACAATACAACTTGGAGTTGAGTGTTGGAGTGAAATCAAAATTAAAGGACACAAAATGGTTACCTGGCACAAAATGGGCTCTGGGAAAAGACATTAAGAGGCACTGATTTACACAAAGAGTTAAAACCTGTAGTGTTTAAATTACTGCAGGAAAAGGTCAGACATTGAAGCACCTTAAACTTGCGATAAGAGCAGACACAGGACAATGAGTTTAATAACGAGATCAGCCACTGGTGGAGGCATAAATGTATATAACTAGATCAGCCATCGATAGGGACATAACTGCATAAATGTCCATACTTGTCTACTCAACGTGTAACGATGTGCTAACGGCTAATGTCTCTACTGCCTATTATCTAACAATGTATAAAAGATGCTCAACTACCATTGTATAGTTGAGAAGATGACTGCCTGTACTGCGGAATGCCAGCACTTCTCCCCAAGCCTTGTCCAAATAAAACTGTTTGTTGAACCTCCAAGTCTGACTCCGAAGTGGTGACTTTCCCACAACATGAGAAAAAAAATGCAACGATTGAAAGCCTGAAAGTTAAGCAGAAAGCACCAGAACCAGTTAGTCATAGAGTGCAGAAAAGGCTCTTTGGCCCCCGAGTCTGCACTCACAATAACCACCACTAAAGGCACGCTAATCCCATTTTCCTACAACTGTCCCATATCCTTGAATGTTGTGATATTTAAAGTGCTCATCCAAATGATTTTTAAAGGTCTTAAGGTTTCCAGCCTCCGCTACCTTCTCAGGCAACGATTCCCACCACCCAAAGAGAATGCGACATTTGCTTGCATCAGTCATGGCGTAGAGTATAAGAGCAATGAGGTAATGTTGGAGTTGTACAGAGCGTTGGTTAGGCCACAGCTGAAGCACTGTGCGCAGTTCTGATCATCTCACTATAAGGAGGACGTGATCGGACAAGAGGGAGTACAGAGGAAGTTCACCTGAGATGGAGCACTTGAGCTATGAGGAGACACTAGACAGGCTTGGTTTGTTTTCTTTAGAGTAGAGAAGGCTGGGGGGGCGGGGGGAATGATTGTGGTAGATAAGATTATGATGGGTCTGGGCAGGATGAGTAGGGAACAGCTGTTCCCTTTGGTTGAGGGGTCCATGATGAGGGGGCATTGTTTTAGGGTGAGGGGCAGGAGATTTGAAAAAAAAAACTTTTTCACTCCGAATGGGAATCTGAAGTGCCTGGGAAGATAGTGGAGGTTGGAAACTTACCTTTAAAAAATATTTGGATAAGCACCAGAAATTTCATAACATTCGAGGATATGGGACAAGTGCAGGAAAATGGGATTTGTGCAGCTTTACAGGTAGATATTGTCGGTACAGACTCAATAGGCTAAAGGATCATTTCTGCACTGTACGTCTTTAAGACCATAACACAGCAGCTGCATGGGAACACTACAACCTGAAATCACCCGTCCAAGTAAGGAACTATTCCTACTTGGGCACACATCACTGTCGCTGGGACAAAGTCCTGGAATTTCGCCCTCCACCCCCAACAAACAGCACTGTGTGAGTACCTGCACCACACAGACTGCAAAGATTCTAGACGGCAACTCACCATCACCTTCTCAAAGTTAAATAGGATTGGGCTGTCAATGCAGGCGTTGCCTAATGACACCCACATCCCGTGAATGAATACAAATAAATCAGTCGTGGAAAATAAGGACCTGATCATTTACACTGTGTCACAATCATTGCCTGACCTCCTCAGCAGTTAGTCACTTTCCACATTCCAGTGTTTTCTTTTCATTTCAGATTTCCCGGAGCTGCCGTATTTTGCTCTTGCTTGAACCAATTAGAGTGTCCTTTTCTTCCTTGTTCTTTGCTCCCAGCAAAGCTAACGAAAAAGTCACAAAATGGGATGAAACTTCTCTCCATACCCTGCAGCTATGTAATGACTAGCACAGGCTGGGGTCTGCTTGAAGGCAGTAACACATTGCAGGCTTAGGATGACATTGGTAAATTACTCCCACGTTGTTCTAACAATGTAAACCATGCTCTGCAACCTTTGGCATGCTATTGTGTTACATCCCTGCTTTTCATTCGAGTTTTTCAAAAATTGGCAACATTTTTAAGATTCTCCCCTTAGCTGTGAGTGCCACATTTTTAAAGTTTATTTATTAGTCACAAGTAGGCTGATATTAACACTGCAGAGAAATTACTACTAAAGTCCCCTAGTCACCACACTCTGGCGCCTATTCGGGTCAACACACCTAACCAGCACATCTTTTGGGCTGTGGGAGGAAACCAGAGCACCTGGAGGAAACCCATGCACACACGGGGAGGACGTGCAAACTCTGCGCAGATGGTGACCCAAGCCAGGAATCAATCCCAGGTCCCTGGTGCCGTGAAGCAGTAATGCTAACCACTATGCCACCATGCTGTCCCCTTCCACAGTGCTTTCAGGAAGGGAGTTTCGGGATTTTGACCCGATGATAGAGAATGAATAGTGATATTGTTCCAAGTCAGGATAGTGACTTTAGGAGGTGTGGGTGTGGGTGGAGTGGGCAGATAATGACGCTCCCGTGCATCCATTAGCCTTGCCTTCCTGGGTGGTTTGGAAAATGCTGTAAAAGAAAGCTTGCTGGGTTGCTTTAGTGCATTCTGTGCATATAGTCCATACTGTGCATTCGTGGTGAAGTTAAACAAAGCTTAAGGTGGTTTATGGGATGGCAGTCCTGGACACTGTTGAGCTTTTTGAGTGTTGTTGGAGCCGCACTCATGCAAGCAAGTGGAGGATATTCCACCACACTCCTGACTTACGTCTTGTTGGCAGTGGACAGGGTTTGGAAAGATGAGTTACTCACTGCAAAATTCCTATCCTCAAACCTGCTGTTGCAGCCACAGCATTTATGTGGCCAGTCCCGTTCAGATTTTTTTGTGAATGTTAGGCCTGAAGATGTTGATGGTGGTGCTGGTAATGCCACTTAAGATCAAAGGGAAATGGTTGACTTCTCTCTTGTCGGAGCTGGTCCTGACAGCAAACTGAGTGAGTGAGTGAGGTCCACCCACAGCCGCAGGCATATTGAACTGTTTGAAGGGGGTCAGTGTTTTTTTTAAATACAGGAAAATAATTTCACACCCAGGATTCTCTTCAAACTGGGATCCTCCGGAAAGAAAGAATGTTTAGTGGTGCAGACTTTGAGGATTGTTGAAAATAAAAAGGTCTAGGGTAGAATTTTCCCATCCTGCCCACCACAGGAATCGGAGCAGGTGTGACTGAACCATGCAAATGTCCGTTGACCTTGGGTAGGAATTTCCGACCTTGGGGCAAGTTTGGCCAGAAAATCTCGCCCATTATTTTTCATCTTGCACTGATCAGGAGAATTCACAAGAATACCAAGAAGGAAGGCATGAAAGATAAGTTCCGGATATTAAAGAGACACTTGTCATACATCCAAAATGTCACGTGGAGGGTGAAATAACCCCATCTCCTGTTGATTTACATCTTGAAATGTATTAAAAGTTTCAGGTATAGGAAAATCAAAAACATGCAAACAGTTGGTCTACAATAATAAATGGAACTCATTTTAATTGAATTCCCTTCCAGGAATAATCAGACAGGAGCTTAAAAACTGGTTTTGCCAAGCTGAATTCGAGAACGAGCAAGTAGAAGGGGATAAAAACATGACAGTCACCTAAAACATTCTGAAAAAGCTCAGGAAAGATTTCTCTCTCTCTATCTCTGTCTGGAAGCAGAGTGCAAATCAAAGTCATAATTCCAGAAACACTCCAGAATTCTACAGGAAACTTGCTGTAATGCAAGCTGTTGGCCAATCATAGAATCCCTACAGTGCAGAAGGAGGCCATTCAGCCCATCAAGTTGCAACGACTCCAACAGAGCATGTTACTCAGGTCCTATTCCCATAACCACAAGTATTTATCCCACTAAATTCCCCTAACCTACACATCCTGGGATATTAAGGTGCAACTTAGCACGGCCAATCCATGTAATCTGCACAACTTTGGATTGTGGGAGCAAACTGAAACGCCCGGAGGAAACCCATGTAGACGCGGGGAGAACATACAAACTCCACACAGGCAATGACCCGGGGCAGAATTGAACCCGGGTCCCTGGCATTGTGAGGTCGCAGTGCTAACCACTGTACCACCATGCCACCCCTGTCAGATGGACTGAGAAGCGGGACTTCCTTCCAAGGGTGGATGGAAGTCCTGCCCACTGTCAAATCAACACTCGCGTGTTATGCATCAACTCTCGGAATGACAAGAGTCCTTCTCTCGCCATCCTTAAAATTCAACCCCTTGTGATAGAAGGGAAATCACAGTTGGCTGCATAACCCTCTACAGTTACCGTTGGCTGAAAAACCTACTGGCTGTACATGAAACTTCAAAGATTGTTCTATGAAAAGCATCAAGTTGTCTAAGGGCTGGTCATCGTTTAGTTTTTCCAGAATTCCTAAAAGTACGCCAACATCTCCACTCGATAAGGATGTGTGTGGATTGCGAATGGGATGGACTGAGAATCAACAATCTTTCACCCCTTGTAACAAAGAGGGATAATTAGCTTGAATTTTGTTGGAAGATTGTGCCACCTGGGTCTTGCAGTTTAATTCCTGATGGATGAAGGGATATTGGCTGAAGCCAGCCCAGAAAATCAAGCAGTATGCTAACGCTAGCTGTAATGTTAATTTTCTGAGTTGGTTTCAAAGCCTTCAGTTGATTGTATCCGACCAACAATCTTGTTTAGGACTGCTTACACCTCAAGAATCTCTGTAATTTTGTGTTAGTCTTGGATTTCCAATTTCTTGACTGGAGTGTGTCTCATAAATATTCTCTGGTGTTGCTGATCGATTAGAATTGTTGAACTTGACAGAAGCACTTAGAAATGTCCAGTCTTCCCACACTGGAGACACTCTGCACCCCTTGCTGGGCAACCTTAGTGTCTCTGTTGTTTCTTTGCACCATCGCATAAGCATTTCATTAAGCTGCCATGGGCTTTTCCCACTCTTTTGCCCATTTTGGCAGGCTTTGGTATGGGTGGGGCTGCTGCTTTTTGATCTACCCCATTAACAGAGTGATCTGGAGACTCGGTGTCATGACAAATTGTAGCCCAATATATATCTCTGAACTAAGCCTCCCTTGCATATTCAGCCCTTGATCTAAGGTAAGGTCATCCTTGGTCTCTTAAAAAAATCAGAGAACTTTTCATCACGACTCCAGTGACAACTAGGTCATGAATGAGCTCATCTTTCAATGCCACGTATCCGCAAGAACTTACTGGGTAATTTTTGTTTATTGATTTCCAGGATGTAGGCATCGCTAGCTAAACTAGTATTTGTTGTCCAACCCGACTTGCCCTTGAACTGAGTGGCTTACTAGGCCATTTCAGAGGGGCAGTTGTTGAGGTGGATCTGGAGTTACATATAGGCCAGACCAGGCAGATTTCCTTCCTTCCCTAACAGTCATCAGCCAACTATGTAGGCTTTTACGACAATCGACAATGATATCATGGCCATTGATAAGCTTTTAATTGCACATTTTTTAAACATAAAATTCAACTCTTTCCCATCGTAGAATCCCTACAGAGAAGAAGGAGGCTATTTGGCCCATCGAGTCTGCACCCACCACAAACCGACCCAGCCTCTATTCCATAAGCCCACATATTTACCCTGCTAATCTCCCTGACACTAGGGTCAAATTAGCATGGCCATTCAACCTAACCCGCACATCTTTGAACTTTGGGAGGAAACAGGAGCACCCGGAGGAAACTCACACAGGCACAGGGAGAGTGCGCAAACTCCACACAGATAGTGACCTAAGGCTGCAATTGAACCTGAGTCATTGGCGTTGTGAGGCAGCAGTATTAAACATTGTGCCATCCTGCAGACCTTTGGTTAAAGAATGCTACTCTATCATGAGGTCTTGCTTCATATATGTGTCGAAGGCTACTACTCCCTCCACTGTTTTTGGAAGGCATTGTCCACTAATGGACCCACGGCTAAAGAAACAAACTGACCTGGTGCTTTTGCTCTTCAGCATGAAGGCCCATTGCTGCTTGACACTGGAGAACTTCAGTCTTACTCCGTCACTTGCTCAACCTAGTTTAGTAACACTATATGTAAGAGTAGGTCTGTCTCTCCTTAGTACAGTGCATTCCATCCTCTCTCTAGAGAGACAGAGTGTAACACATGACTACTGATCTCACTGACACGTCATAGTCTACATCACCATCTAGCATAGCTATTCTATTCCCCAATTACGCATTGATCGATTAAGATCGGTGGCAAGATTCTGAAAAGTGTGAACCATTTTTCATATCTAGGGAGCTTCCTTTCTATGAAGGCAGCCATAAAAGATAAAATTCATCATTGGTTCTTAGAATAATAGAATCGTAGATTCTCAACAGTGCAGAAAAGGCCATTCGTCCCATCAAGTCTGTACCAATATTCTGACAGAGTTACTTACCTAGGTTCTCTCCCCCACTCTATCCTCGTAACCCTACATGGCTAATCCGTCTAACATACAAATCTTGGGAGACTAAGGGGCAATTTAACATGGCCAATCCACCTAATCGGCACATCTTTGGACTGTGGGAGGAAACCGGAGCACCCGGAGGAAATCCACACAGACACGGGTGAATGCACAAACTCCACACAGGCAGATACCCAAGGTTGAAATTGAACCTGGGTCCCTGGCGCTGTAAGGCAGCAGCACTAACCACTGTGCCATTGTGCCAAAAAACAAACAAATTGTTTGTGAAAGGGATGCCAATCAAGTGGGCTACTTTGTCCTGGATGGTGTTGAGATTCTTCAGTGTTGTTTGAGCTGTACTCATCCAGGCAAAGGACAGCGTTCCATCAATTCCTGCAATTGTAAATTGTTACAGTTATCATTTTGTGACGTATGCCCAGATGAGAGCTTGTGCAAGCTCGGTCCTTGGCTGACTAAGGAAGAGTATTTGAACACCAAAATCTCAAACCACAGTCTGTGGTTGTCCTTCACGAGGCAGTAGTGATCCCTGTGCTCTGTTAGGTATTGGAGACTTGGACAACGGACAGAAGGCACGTCAAAGCACTGGAGAAGAGTCAGCAGCAATGCCTTCAGGAGATGCTCCAAACCTGATGGAAATAAAAGGTAATCACACAGCAGCGTCCTCTCCCAGGCCAAGGGATTACGGTGCCAGTCAAAACCAACCCCACTGGCAGGGTCAGGTCACTCATACACCAGAGCTTATTGTTCTGCTTGGAACTCAGTCTGAGTGCTCCCAGGGGGACAGTGGGAAACAGAGGGCCACGCGGTGGCACAGTGGTTAGTGCTGCTGCCTCATAGTGCCAGGGATCCAGGTTCAATTCCTGGCTTGGGTCATTGTCTGTGTGGAGTTTGCACATTCCCCCTGTGTCTGCCTGGGTTTCCTCCCACAGTCCAGAGAGTTAGGTGGATTGGCCATTATAAATTGTCCATAAGTTTCAGGGGGATAAACAGGGTAAATATATGGGGTTATGGGGATAGGGCCTGGGTGGGATTGTTGTCGTTGCAGGCTCAGTGGGCTGAGTGGCCTCCTTCTGCATTGTTGGGATTTTATGATTCTATGACTTTTTAGAGATGTTCTCAAATCTTTCAGAACAGAGCAAACCGGTGCACGTCCCTGACCTGTGAGTGACCAAAATGGAGAACGTTCATTCAGAAAACCATCACATATATTGAGAGGCTTTGACCAGATCGTGTCGAGGTGATAGGGACAGCTGAGAAATGTCCAAACACCTCATCTGTTTGACCCTTCAAACATCCCTGCAGATGGCAGAGTCTGATGGTTGCTCTTTGCACTCACTAGCCATCTCACAACCTTATCAAATTGCAATGAAAGTAAGTTACCCTCGATATTGAAGGACTGATGAAGTCGGTGTAAGTTAAACCAGACATATTCACGGCAAATTACAGTCAGTTCTTGTCTGGCAATGGGTTACAAAATGATAACTGCAACAATTCACATTGTGTAATTTACAATGCAGGAGTTGATGGAATACTCTCCACTTGCCTAGGTAAGTATAGCTCAAACACTGGAGAGCCACAATACCATCCAGGACAAAGCAGCCACTTGGTTCACATCCCTTCCTTAAACATTCACTCCCTCCGCCACCAATGTGCACTAGCAGCAACATCTTCAAGATGCACTGCAGCAACTCATCAGGCTCCTTGGACAACACGTTCCAAACCCATGACCACTACCATTTAGAAACACAGCAGACACATGGGAGCACCACCACCTGGAAGTTCGCCGTCTCTTCACCATCACTGGGTCAAAATCCTGGAATTCCCTCCCCCTAACAGCACTGTAGCTGCACCTACATCACAGGGACTTGAGCTGTTTGAGAAGGCAGCTCACCATCATGTTCAAAAGGGCATTTAGGGAAGGGAATTAACTGCTGGCTTAGCCAGCAATGCCCACATCCCTGGAATGAATAACAAAAAAAGTGTATACGTCATCTTTTAAGAGTGAAATAAGGAGAATTTTTTTTTCTCTCAGGGGGTCATGAGCATTATCAGGCTAAATGTGGTTTTTGATTTAATTTGAGTTATTATTGTCACATGTATTAGTACAAGTGGAGAGTATTGTTTCTTGCGAGCTATACAAATGACACATATCATTCATAGAGAAGGAAAGGAAAGGGTGCAGAATGCAATACTACAGTCATAGCTAGGGCATAGAGAAAGATCAACTTAATATAAGGTAGTTCCATTCAAAAGTCTGATAGCAGCAGGGAAGAAACTGTTCTCGAGTCGGTTGGGAGGGACCTCAGACTTTTGTATCTTTTTCCCAAGAGAAGGTGGAAGAGAGAATGTCCGGGATGCAAGAGGGCCTTTGATTATGCTGGCTGCTTTTCTGAGGTAGCAGGAAGTGTCGACAGAGTCAATGTATGAGAGACTGGTTGGCGTCATGGACTAGGCTACGTTCATGACCCTTTGTAGTTTTTTTGTGGTCTTGGACAGAGTTGGAGCCATACCAAGCTGTGATATAATTAGAAAGGATGCTTTCTATGATGTGTCTGTAAGAGTTGCTGAGAATCATAGCGGACGTGCTGAATTTATTACACCCGCCATCTAAGGTCATCACAAGAATAAAACATGAATCCCTTAAATTTGAATCAGGGAGATAAAGGAGATACTAAGGAAGGTGATCAAACACTTGGATGAAGAGGTAGGCTTTAATGAGTGCCTTAAGGGCGAAGGGATCTGTAGGGAGACAGAACAACATTTCAAAACCTAGGGTTGAGGCAACTGAAGGCATGTCAGTCAAGTCTGGTGTGATGAAATTGGGGATGTGCAAGAGGCCAGAACTGGAGGAGTGCAAAGGTCAATGACTCCAAAATATAGCACTGAGGATCATGGTCACCTCAGTCTGGTACACAGAAGCACAACAACACTTAATATTATGAGGACTAATGATTCTGAATTCCAAATAGTCCTGCAACGTGCACTGGAATTTATTACTTTCTACTGACTGCCTTTCTCTGCTCGAGACACTGATGTTTTCTATCAGAACCATTCTGAAATATCGAAATTGGTTTTACTGTTTTTCAAAAGGAACTTGGAACAATAAATCATTCCACTGCCAGGTCACCAAAGGTCAACCTCTGCCATTACTTTATAACTTGATTGGCAGGTGGGATAAAGTATTGGTTCAGGGATTTTTCCATTGATTTAAATGGGGTGTATGTGGGATGGGGGAGCTGCAGGAATGTCGGGGACTGTGATTATTAACGGTATTTATCTCGCCATGGATAATATGGGGTGGAGGAGCATCAAATTGTGACTGAGCATAAAGAAGTGGCAGAAGTCATTATTTCCTAGGATCTTTACACTGTCAATTGGGCCCAAAGGCATTGGCGTACCGATACAGTGGCACCAGTTTCCAGGAATTTCTGGGCTCTTTTGACAACTATTCAGTTGCAAAGGTTGTTATGAGCCTGTATATTTAAAAGTACCTCAGACATTGGAATATAAGAGCAGAGACAAAATTATGTAAGCAAGTGCAGATTGTAATTTTGTAATACTAATCAGACATTGCTTAAGAAAATAGTTTTCAAACATCAAAGCAAATGTTGTTTATGCAAAATTGCTCCAGGCATCAATAGAATCATAGAATTGCACAGCACAGAAGTAGACATTCGGTCCATCATACTTGTGGTACAGTGGTTAGCACTGCTGCCTCGACGACACCAGGGAACCCAGGTTCAATTCCAGCCTTGGGTCACTCTGTGTGGAGCTTGCATGTTCTCCCCACGTCTGAGTGGGTTTCCTCCGGGTGCTCCGGTTTCCTCCCACACACCAAAGATGTGCAGATGAGATTGATTGGCCATACCAAATTGTCCCTTAGTGTCCCAAGATGTGTTGGTTAGGGGGATTGGTGGGGTAAACATGTAGGGTGACGGCGACAGGCCCTGGGTGGATGTTCTGTGGGAGAGTAAGTGCAGACACGATGGGCCAAAGGGTCTCCTTCTGTTCTGTAAGGTTCTATGATTCTATACTTGTTCGTTGAAAAAGATATCCAATTAGTCTGACTTATTTCCTCTTTCCATTTGGACTTCTTTGTGAGTTTATGTCCCATTTCTCTTTGGGAGTTGCTACTGAATTTACTTCCACCATCCATTCATATAATGCATTCCAAATCATAGGATCATAGAATCCTTACAGTGCCAAAGGAGGCCATTTGGCCCATTGAGTTTGCATTGACCACAATACCACCCAGGCCCTATCCTCTTAACCCCGCACATTTACCCTGCTAACCGCCCTGACACTAAGGGGCAATTTAGCATGGCCAATCCACCTAATCCACACATCTTTTGACTGTGGGAGTAAATTGGAGCACCCAGATGAAACTATCGCAGACACGGGAAGAATGTGCGGACTCTGCACAGGCAGTGACCCGAGGCTGGAATTGAACCCGGTCCCTGCCGCTGTGAGGCAACAGTGCTAGCCTCTGTGCCAACCTAACATCATAACAACTTGTGAAAAAATCAGTTTCCTCATTAGAATTTTTGCCAGTTAGCTGAATTTGTGTCCCATTTCCTTAGTTCCTCCAATTCCTCTACCAAATCCCCTCACAATTCTGAACACCTCTATTAAATCTCCTTTAAAACCTCTTCAATCTTAAAGAGAGTGATCACTGTTTCTGTAGAGACTGCACACGCTTTAAGGGTCAAATATTATTCTGTTCAATCTCTTCGACACTTTCTCCAAAGTCTTAACATCCTACCATTAGTATGAGGTCAATGATTGGCCACAATATTCCAGCTGACATCTAACAAATGATTTATAAAGATTTACCATTTGTTCCTCAATTTTGTACACGATAGGCTGGTTTTTGCAATGGGCTTTGTGACACCAACATCAGAGAACAATGCTGGCAACAGAACTGATACAGACAGATTAAGTGAGTGGGCAAAAACTTGGCAGATGGAATATAATGTAAGAAATGTGAAGTTATGCACTTTGGTAGGAAGAATAAAGGAGCTGAGTATCATTTAAACGGAGAAAGACTGCAGAAAGCTACAGCGCAGAGGCAACTTGGAAGTCCCTGTGCATCAATCACAAAAAGCTAGCATGCAGGTTCAGCAGGTAACAGGGAAGGCAAATCGAATGTTGGCCTTAATTTCAACGGGAATGGAGTATAAAAATAAGACAGTTTTGCTAAAACTATACAAGGCACTAGTTAGACCACAACTGGAATACTGTGAACAGCTTTGGTCCCCTTATCTAACGAAACATATACTGACATTAGTGGCAGTCCAAAGGAAGTTCATTAGGTTGATCCTAGGTATGGAGGGATTTTCTTATAAAGGAGAGGTTGAGTAGTCTGGGCCTTTACTCATTGCAGTTCAGGAAAATGAGAGGTGACCTTATTGAGACATATAGGATTCTCAGGGGGTTTGAAAGGATAGATGTTCTTCCCCTATTGGGAGATTCGAAGATCAGAGGACATAATCCCAGAGCAAAGGGTTGCCTGATGAAGACAGAGACGAGGAAGAATTTCTTCTCTTGGGGGTAGTAAATCTGTGGAATTCTTTACCAGACACAGTGCTGTAGAGGTTGGATCATTAAGTTTGTTGATGGCTGAGATAGATAGATTTTTAATCAGTAAGGGAATCAAGGGTTAAGGGGATAATGCAGGAAAGTGGATTTGAGGATTAGCATATCAGATCAGTCATGATCTCACTGAATGACAGAGCAGACTCGATGGGCCAAATGGCCTACTTCTGTCCTGATGTCTTAAGTTCTTACGGCTCAGTGATTTTACATTTAATTAGCTGCCTTGGGTGGGGCCCAAGGAGGGATACAGGCAGGCTTCTGACACTGTTGATAGGGTTGACAGCTTTGATGCCTCAGGAGCTCTACGAGAAGAGGTGGGCACGGCTGAGGCATGACACCAACTTGGAAATGTAGTAAACAATGAGAAGGATATTAGCAAACTCCTTGAGGAGTACTTGAAGGTAGGTGCGCCCTCGCAGAGGTAAGTAAGTATTAAAATTCAGGATAGCTGAGGGGAGAAGGCTCTGCTAATCGCGGGGAAAACTCCTCTGGAGGGTGAGGGTTCATAGCGATAAAGGGAGGCTGCCTTTCCTGAATGTGGTCCCCTCTATAGGGCACAGCCCCTCAGACTCCAATAGCTCCCCGGACTACCACAGGAGACGCTGCCTTGTTGGAGTTGGCAGGGGTCACGTCTGTTGTCGGTAAAATGCTGGCAGCCCCATAAAATGGCCCTCAGTAGGGCATCGAATCAGTCTCACGGTCCACCCCAGAAAAACTCCCCTCGCAATGGCGGGGAGGGGAGGGGTGGCGGGGAGGGGGGTGGTGATGGGGTGGGGGGGAGCAGGAGGAGGGTGCAGGGGGACGTCACACTGGGAAGTCATCCTGATCCGGAGCATTTCTGTTTGATTGGCTCTCGGGCCAGTAAAACTCCGCTCAGTCTCTCTATATAAACAAACCCAATCCGATTTCTTTTTTAAACAGTTTCGTCACATGTCCAGCCACCTTCAAGCGATTTATTTATGTGAACCCCAAGAGTCCCTCTGTTCCCGCGGCCAGTTTAAAATTGCATCATTTATTTTACATTGTTTCAGCACATTTGTCCTTCAAAAGGCCTCACTTCATTCCTTGACATTCTTCCTCGTCTTTTCAGTGTCTCCCCATTTCACCAATCGGCCTATGTTCTCCCGATGTTTGCTAATATCCTTCTCATTGTTTACTGCACTTCCAAGTTGGTGTCAAGCACAAACTTTGAAATGGGACCCCAGATCCAGCTCATGGGCAACATTTTCCAGCTATGCTCACCCTCCAAGGCTGGAAAATCCCTCCCAAGGTCAACGGACCTCTGCACTGTCCGCATCCCGCTTTTTATGATACCCATGGCAGGCGGGATGTGAAAATTCCAGCCCGTACAGAAGGACTCAATCATAAAATCTCTACCGTGCCGAAGGTGGCCATTCAGTCCATCGCAATCACATCGACAACAATGTACTATCCCCACATCCCACACCTCCCTGACACTAAGGGTCAATTTAGCATGGCTAATCAACCTAATTCGCACATCTTTGGACTGTGGGAGGAAACCCACGCAGACACGGGGAGAACATGCAGACTCCACACAGACCAGGCCAGAATTGAACCTGGGTCCCTGTGAGGCAGCAGTGCTAACCACTGTGTCACCCACATATACATATGTCTCAAAAAGAGTAATGTTGCAATTCTGACAGCCCCTGAGAGATGTACATTTTCTACACCTATTATTAAGCAGCTGCATAGATATGAAAAAAAAACATTACTTCTGTTGTTATGTAAATAGCTCATCTTCTCTGCTCTCAGATTCTTTGCCGGAGGTAGACATTTATGTTAAACAGTTTGCGGTGCACTTGTTGAATGAGTCCTGCGGCATGAGTGGATTGACAGGTTTAGCAAAATTCATGTCCCGTTGTTAATTTTGTGACACAGTGGTTAGCATTCATAGCACCAGGGACCCCGGTTCAATTCCCAGCCTGAGTCACTGTCAATGCAGAGTCTGCACATTCTCCTCGTGTCTGCATGGGTTTCCTCTGGGTGCTAAATTTTCCTCCCACAGTCTGAAAAGCGTGCTGGTTAGGTACATTGGCCGTGCTAAATTGTCCCTCAGTGTACCCAAACAGGTTCTGGCGACTAGAGGATTTTTACTGTAACTTTATTGCCGCGTTAACGTAAGCCTACTTGTGACACTAATCAATAAACTTTAAACTTTCAAAATTTAAAAACTTTAAACATTAAGCTTGAAATTGTCACCACATATCATTGCTACATGGAATAATGTTGGTTTGATGCAATGGGATAAAACAGATGATAATGATTAGGCAGCCTATAATCTATCTTTCCTGATCGCTATTTCCATTTTAGCCAAGAGCATCTTAAAGGAGAGAGCTAGCTGGACAGCAGAGGCATTGGTGGAGTGGTATTGTGATGTGACTAGTAATGCGGAGATCCAGCATAATAATCTGGGGACCTGGGTTCAAATCCCATCATGGTAGATGGTGACATTTGAATTCAATAGAAAAGAAAGTCAGAAGCTTTAGCCCAAGGTGGAAAAGTCAGTTACTAGGGGGCATAGGTTTAAGGTGTGAGGGACAATGTTTAAAAGAGATATATGAGGCAGGTTTTTAAACATTGAGGGTGGTGGGTGCCTAGAACTCGCTGCCGGGGGAGGTAGTGGGAGCAAATACTGACTTTTAAGAGTGTCTTCATAAATACATGAATAGGATGGGAATAGAGGGATATGGTTCCCAGAAGGGTAGCATAGTCGATGCAGGCTTGGAGGATCGTAGGCCTGCTCCTGTGCTGTAATTTTCTTTGTTCTAAATCTGAAATTTAAAATCTAATGATGACCATGGTTGTTGTCTGTCATTAAAAACTTTTCTGGAACAGAAATCTGTTGCCTGTTCCAGGTCTGTCCTATGTGTGACTCCAGATTCACGGCAAAGTGGTTGACTCTTAAATGCCCTCAGTGATGGACAATAAATGCTGGGGATGCCCTCATCTCATGAACGAATAAACAGAAGAAGAGAGTTTGAGTGGGAAAGTCCAGGGTTTCAGGCTTAGATGGCTAACAGCACGGCCATGAATGGGAGGGTGCTGGAAGAGAGGGGGGACTGTCAACATATTGGAGTTCTCAGAATTCAACATTTTCAGAGGGTTTCAGGAGGTTCAGGAGCTATAGGGAAGGGTTGGCAAGGCCAGCATTCGTTACCCATCCCTAATCGCCCTCGAACTGAGTGGCTTGTTCTGCCATTTCAGATGGCAGTTAAGAGTCAAGCACATTGCTGTGGGTTTGGAGTCACATGTAGGCAGGTAAGGATGGCAGATCTCCTTTCCTAAGTGAACCAAATGGGTTTCACGGTCACCATGATAGAGATTAACTTTATATTCCAGATTTATTATTTGAATGTAAATCCCATTGACTGGCTGCGATGGGATTTGGGTCCGTGTTCCCAGAGCATTAGTCTGGGACGACTTCTAGTCCAGTGACATTACCACTATGCCAGCATTTACCCTCAAGCCAAGCTGGTCCCACCAATAAATAACCTCTGCTGTGTCCCTTCCCAATGTTACCTAGCTACAGGCTCTTCCATCCCATGGTCTTAAGAAAGCAATTCTGATTCCGTGTCACTGCAATCAGCAATAAGCATTTTTGCATTTCTCCCTCAATAATTCAGAAGCCATATACTCACTGACCAACACCTTCCAACCCTCACCATCATTTTGAAATCTCCCTGAGCTGTTTCCCTTTTCCCATCTCAGCCAACTCCTCCAGCCCTGGAGTTCACCAAGATCTTTGTTCTCTTCCAATTCTGGCCTCTTCAAATGCCTGATATTATTTGCTTCCACCTTTGGCAGTTGTGCATTCAGCTGCCTGGGCCGCTAACACTGGAAAGCCCTCCGTAAACCTTTCTGTTCTGTTCCAGGACCAGTCCAACACCAGCATCTTCACATCATGTTCCAGAAAGCCAGTTATTAAAAGATGATTTATGAGTGAGCACTGCTCACTCACTTGATGAAGGAACAGTCTCCGAAAGTTCATGATACCAAATAAAACTTTGGACTTTAACCTGATGTTGTGAGACATCTTACGACGTTGGAACCTTCACTGAAGTCAACAAATGTAGCCTGGACCAAGGGTTGAAGCTGGGACTTAATCTGCTCTAACAGCAGGCCTCAGCAATTTGGTTGTGAGAGTTACTCAGTTTAGCTGGAGATTGGTTAGCTCAGTTGACTGGATGGCTGGTTTGTAGCACAGAGCGATGCCAACAGCGTGGGTTCAATTCCCATACTAGCTGAGCTTATTCACGAAGGCCGCACCTTTTCAATCTCACCTGAGGTGTGGTGATCCCCAGGTTAAAATCACCACCAGTCAGCTCTCCCCCTCAAAACAGGACAGCAGTCGTCTGGGGCTATGGCAACTTTACCTTACCGTTACTATCTGAACAACAAAATCAAGAATATCTCTTCAAAAAAAATCAAAATAGGCTTGCACTGAATTAGAAATTAAAAATAAATTCAAATTAGATTAAATTAGTGGAGAACAGGCCACTTGAAATTGAAGTTATCTAAAGATGTTTAGTAATATGTGATATCTTTAGCATAGATTTTAGTCACATTTAAATTAATTATGTCTTCTACAATAATTACATCTCTTGAAGGTTTTTTAATTTAAACCTGTTAACATAGTGTTAGTTAAATATTAATTCACAGCCAATTTTCCCAAATCCCTACTGATCTCTGCCACTTTTGTAACACTAACCCCCACAACCACCCCACCAGTCTCCCCCCAACCCTCACCATCCTTTTCCCCGTTGTTTCCCTCAAATACCAGTCATTCCAATTACTATTTTTTTCCATCTGTGAGCATCCTAGTACGAGCACTGGGCAAAGAGGGGGTGAGATGTAATGGGTG
Organism: Carcharhinus amblyrhynchos; assembly: GCF_965287045.1. Classification (NCBI taxonomy): domain Eukaryota; kingdom Metazoa; phylum Chordata; class Chondrichthyes; order Carcharhiniformes; family Carcharhinidae; genus Carcharhinus; species Carcharhinus amblyrhynchos. The sequence goes on from NC_137328.1 coordinate 11,232,594, forward strand.
TGAAGGAAAATGGTACAACTGAAAAGGACCATGAAAATATGCTTTGAGCACTGTTACGTTAGATCTTATTGCCAGGTTCATAGGGCATGTGTGCTATATTTTATTATTTTATTCTAATAAAGTCTTCTGACTTCCCAATTGAATATAGCAACAGGAGTGGCACTTTTACCCACTTGAATCTGTTTGGTCTTTCAGTGAGATCTGGGCTGATCAGAGAACTAACTCCATACCCTTTGCCCCATATCCCATTCTTCAATCAGGGTGTGGGCATCTAATTGTGCCTTGACCATTACCCTCCCAGAGGCGCATTGTCATCGTAGATGAGTGTAACTCAGAGGACACAGACCAGCTGGATCTTGAGGGCCCAGGAACACAACATGCCATGAAAGGAACGTGTGCAACGAGGCCCGAGTGACCTCGTACAGCAGTCGCTGAAAATGAGCACACAAGTGCAGCAGGAGGTAAAGAAGGCAAATGGTATGTTGGCCTTCATAGTGAGACGATTCAAGTAGAGGAGTAGGGAGGCCTTGCTGCAATGATACAGGGCCTTGGTAAGGTCACACCTAGAACGTTGTGTGAAGTTTAGATTCTCCTTATCTAAGGAAGGATGTTCTTGCTATAGAGTGAGTGCGGCAAAGGTTTAAACAGACTGGGATGGCAGGATAGATCTATAAAAAGAGATTGAGTTGGTTAGGATTATATTTGCTGGCGTTCAGGAGAATGAGGGGGATCTCACAGAAACTTATCAAATTTAACAAGACTAGACAGTGTAGATGGAGGAAAGATGTTCCCAATGTTGGGGGTGTCTACAACCAGGGGGGTCATAGTCCAAGGAGACAGATAAACCTTTTAGGACTGAGATCATAAGTTTCTTGCAATCTGAGCAATCTTGCTTTCAAATGTTCCACTTTCATTTCTTATGCACCCTCCTTTACTCTTCTTTTCCACTTCGTCCTCCAATCTCTCTCTCTCTCTTTTATGCTTGTGCTCAGTAATTCAAGTTTTCTTGAGCTCTTACTTTTTTTAAAGTTTCAGTTTATTTATTACAGTCACAAGTAGGTTTACATTATCACTGCGATGTTACTGTGAAAATTTCCCCATTCGTCACACTCCAGCGCCTGTTCGGGTACACTGAGGGAGGATTTGGTACGGCCAATCTAAACCACTTAATTCAAAAACATTTTATTATTGACACTAAAAATGGCACAATTGCCAAGAAACGACTTTCAGACTGTGGGAAGAAATGGAGCACCTGGGGGAAACCCACACAGACACAGGGAGAACTTGCAAGCTCCGCACAGACAGTCACCCAATGTGGGAATTGAATCTGGGCTCCTGACGCAGTAAGACAGCACTGCCACCGTGCCGCCCCTATGTGGTTTCCCAAGGTCTCAGTTTCTCCTATTCATGCTTTTGTATGCTTTTGTCCACTTTAATGCACCTGTACTCTAAGGACTCAGTTCATTCCCTCTTGCATGTGTGCTCTTGTTCAATCTCTCACACATTTGAAAAGGTATTAGTCATGTACTGTCATCGTAGACAGGACAAATAGAACTGATATCATAAAAGAACACAAAGCAAAGTTACACCCAGGCAATAGATAACTGAAAAAGAGAGTCATGGGAGGAAAGATTGACTCTTAGTGAAGAGATCGGCTTACAGGACCTGTGGAAGTATACGTTTTTCTTTAGTTCTTCGTCTGTTGTTTTTCTGGTCAATTTCTAGGTAATGGATATCATCCATGACTAACCATCTGGCATTTTTATGGACCTGAAAAAATATTTCCCTGTCTTTCTTCCTCTATCCAGTTAACTTATAACAACAATATGTATCGTTTTGCCTTATTGTGCTCCTTAAACTCAGCTTTCACGGTCGTAGGTTCACACAGTATCTACTCTGCAATCTGATTTGTTATTGTTCTGGTCTTTTTACTGGTTCCACATCACTGGTGTTTCAATCTCCCAGTCAATGATCCAATTTACCTGGGTTCCTTTGCATTTTTCCTTTCTATATATACACATCGTTCCAAGTTTGCAAACGGTGGGCCAAATTTTCTTGTGGGCTCGGGGGAGACCCCAATTGTGCACTTTCTGAAATGCACACCAGGCTGATGTGTGACTTTGCCCAGGATTTTCCTCTTTTCGCATAGGTGTCAGGTTAACAGTGCATTTTGAGAAGCATGGTGGAGTGCATGAAGAGTGTGTGTGTGGACGCTGTTTGGAGAGCCCACTTCGATTCTCCAACACAGCAACCCAGCTCTCAGCATCATTTGAAGCCCTCCTAAACTTCACCCCTCATCCTATATCACCCATGTCCCCTCAGATTACCCATCCCATCCCATGCCCCATTGTATCACCCAGACCACCTAATGACCCCTGAGATTTCCTTTACCTCCCAGTAACTTCATTGTAATGTTAATGTAAGCCTACTTGTGATACTTATAATTATATATGTGTCATTCAATGTTACTACCCCAATACAATCGTGTACAGTCTTCAAGAACCATACAATAGCAATTGGTATTGATTAAAATCATTGGAAAAAAATAAACCCTTAACAATCTAAACCACTTAATTCAAAAACACTATTATTGACACTAAAAATGGTACACTTGTCAAGAAAATGTAATGCTTTAAATGTCTAGTAGTTTCAGAAACAAACAATATACCCAAAGGCAAAGTCCATTATTACAGCCTCTTAAAACTTCAAATTGTTCTTGGATCGATAGACCAGCTGTTGAACCAAAGCCATTGGTAGCACTTGAAACCTGGCCAAGCATTCATAATGGCCACAGCAGTCATACAAATTCTTCCAGCTACATTGCCTTGAACTGATAGAACAGAATGGTGCCCCAGTTCCATCTCAAGGCAAAATATCTGTCAAGCAATGAAGAGGACCAGGTGCAGGGATCAGTTTTGACTTTTCAAAGCTGTTTATTTTCAATAGCGAGAGGTTTGCAGCGATTTATATCACAGCACAAAACATGAGAGCAGAGTTGACAGGACATTGCTTTGGTCTTTTTTTAATGCATTATTGCGCTTTCCGCAATGGGAAAGGTACTATAATGTACTACAAGACTAACACAATGGTAGTCATCGTAAAGGTCAACCACCTTCGCAGGAGTGATCTGTATATTGAACCACTGCATTGAAAACACATTTGCATCACAATGCGACATCTAATTGTGACATCTGAAGCTGTCAAACTTTTACACTGCCCAAGGGTAGTTGAGAGTCAACCACATTGTTGTGGATCTGGAGTCACACGTAGGCCAGACTGGGTAAGGATGGCAGATTACCTTCCCTAAAGGGCATGAATGAACTGGATGGGTTTTTACGACAACCGATAATTCTTCTGTTTTATTCATTTGTGGAACATATGCGTCGCTGGCTAGCCAGCATTTATTTTCCATCCCTAGCTGCCCTTGAGAAGGTGATAGTGAACTGCCTTCTTGAATCGCTGCAGTCCATGTGCTGTAGGTGGACCCATAATGCTATGAGGGAGGGAATTCCATGGTCATGGTCATCGTTAGACTTCCAATTCTAGATTTTTATTGAATTCAAATCTGGTGGGATCCGAACCCAGGTCCCCAGAGCATTACTCTGGGTCTCTGGATTGCTAGTCCAGTGACAATGCCATGCTGCCACTGCCTCGCCAAGGGGGCGTTGATAGGGTAGATAGAGAAAAACTGTTTCCTCTGGTGAAGGAATCCAGAGCAAGGAGATATGACTTTAAAATTAGAGCCAAGTTATTTAGCGGCAGCATGTTGGCACAGTGGTTAGCACTGCTGCCTCACAGTGTCAGGGACTTGGGTTTGACTCTTGGCTTGGGTCACTGTCTGTGTAGAGTTTGCACATTCTCTCCGTGTTTGCATGGGTTTCCTCCAGATGCTCCGGTTTCTTCCTACACTGCAAAGATGCGCAGGTTAGGTGGATTGGCTACGCTAAATTGCCCCCTTAAGTGTTAGGGAGATTAGCAAGGATAAATGGGATTATGGGGATAGGGCCTGTGTGGGATTATGGTCACTGCAGACTCGATAGGTCGAATGGCCTCCTACTGCACTGTAGAAGTTCTAGGCGTCAATGACACAAAGTGCTTCTCTACATGAACAGTTACTGAAATAAGGAACACTCTCCCTCAAAATCTAGGGGGTTAGCTGAAAATTTCAAAAGGTTGACAGAGATACCCTTCAGCATGGGTGTTAGAAATTACAGAACAAGGGCAGACAAATGCAGTTCAAGTACAGAGCAGCATAATCTAACTGAATGGCGGACAGGCTCGAGGAGCTTCATCAAAGCTTTACTCCTATCCCCATCTGCTTTTCGATTCTTTTCAAGTTCAATTATGACCTTTACCTGGATTTTGAATTTACAAGTAAAAAAAAAAGCATTTTTGTTTTGTAAAGTCACACTAAAGGGACAAATGACTGACCTGATCCTGGCATCTTAAAGACAAATATGACAGTTCTCAAAACCAGTGAGAATAAGAAACTGTACCACTCTGAAGAGTGCAACTGAAGGCACTGATTAAGGTGTACTGAGCAAGTAATAGCAAAAAATTGATGATGCTGAGCCTTTTCTTGAAGTGCATAAAGCATTGGTTGCATAAAAGATATAAAAATGTTTAAAAATACAGTCCGCAGAGAATCCTGACACTACTGACAGGTGCTGCAGCAAACAGCAAGGATCCAAAGTCTGGTAAATTCACATCTGCCTTTGAAGTATTGGCATTATAGGTTGCAGAATTTCTTTGACGTGTACTTTCTTTTCAAATAAAAGCTGGAGAAATTATATACTGCCAACTTCTAATATCAAAGACAGATCTGCAACAGACAGGGTCGGATTTTCAATCTCGAGGTAGATAGCTTGTGTTGGGGAAACTTACGGCTCACCACACTCATCAGAGGGACAACATGCCCTAAGTGGTGCTTTTATCGCTCCAAAGGTGTGGACGTGGAATTAAGTCTGGTCTGTTACCCTCAGTTGCAGATCAGAGGCAGCCAGAAGGGGCTCCAAGTGGGCTGTTTTGAAGCAGCCACTCACTTCTCTGTGATTTCATTCTAGTTGTTTTGCTAAATATTAGGTCCTCTATCCCTCAGACCCTAGCACCACCCTACACACTCCCCATATCCCATCCATGACAACTCATGACCTCCGCCCACCTTTTAGTCCCTTATAACCTCCTTCCCAACTTAATGCCAATGCATGCCATTCTCCCACTCACCATCACTTGCATTTATACTTTCCATGTCAGCTTCCACAGTAACTACTACAGGCAGATCTCAGCATCCATGTTGAGATGAAATAAAATGAAGTTCTAAATATCTGTTACAACCTTCATTATTACAAAAATCACTCCTATTCAAAATTTTACAAGCTCAAGTATTCAATCCTAATCAAAACAAACTGAATGGTATTCAGAATCCCAAATGAATCCTTCAATAACCGCTTTGAGCTATCAAACTGTGAACTTACAATCTAACTGTTGGGTTATCAACAAATTGGTAAGCTGCTTTATTTTCAACTTTTTAAATGGCTGGGGATTTAAGTAACTTCACAGTTTGGATTTTTTGAATAATCACTGACAAAAGCAGGCTTTTTAAGAGGTTGGGGATTTAACATTTATGCTCCACAAATTCTAGGCAATTGCCATCTTCAAAAAGAGAAAATCTAATAATTTTCCCTTGACATTCCCTTACCATTAACTACAGAACAGCCTGGCTCACATTTAGCTATGAGCTGGAAAATGCCAAATCTGTATAAAGCAATGAAAATTGATTGTTCTTCGCAATGTTTTAACTATATTAACAAATATTGCCAAAGTAGAATAGTTTGAAATGGTCAAAAGATATTGGAGTTAATTTTGACTTTGTGTGAATGGGTATACAATGGGTATACTTTAGTGATAGTAAATTGCAACTTTGTTTTACAATTCTTGAGTTTTATTTTCCAACAAGCTTATTTGGTAGCATGAGCTTTTGGAACGCTGTCCCTTCATCAGGTGAATGATGAAAGAGTAGCGCTCTGAAAGCTCGTGCTTCCAAATAAACCTGTTGAACTTTAACCTGATATTGTGAGACTTCTTACTGTGCCTACCCCGATCCAATGCTAGCATCTCCACATCACAAGTTTTATTTTGATTGAGTTCAGGCACAATGCTTTTTTTTCAACTTTTTAAAGGACTGGGTATTTAAATAACTTCACAGTTTGGATTTATTGAACTATCACTGACAAAGGCAGGCTTTTTATTTATTATCAATTATTATTATTTTCTGCAGTGTACTCTTGCAACTCAGCCAACTTTGTCTACCTGATCTGCGGGTAGGCGTACTCCAAGGCGGCCTTCACGACACACAACAGCGCAGAGTCGCTGAGCAGAAACTGATAGCCTAGTTCGGCATACATGAGGACGGCCTCAACCAGGATCTGGGGTTTACGTCACACTATCTGTAACCCCTACAACTTGCCTTGACTTGCAAAACCTCAGTAACTTTCCTGTCTGGAAACAATACACATCTCTTTAACCTGTGCTTAAAGCTCTCTCCACTCGCATTGTCTGTACCTGTAAGAATTGATAAGCTGTAAAGACTCACATTCCAATCATTATACATGTAAATTGAGTTTGTGTCTTTGTGCCCTGTTTGTGATCAGAACTCCCAGCCACCTGACAAAGGAACGTGTTCCGAAAGCCTGGGGTGTTTGCTACAAGTAAACTTGTTGGACTTTAAGCTGGTGCTGTGGGATTTCTTTCTGGTGGATGGGTGAGCCAGGCAAAATGTCATAGAGATCAGTGGGACTGGAAGATCCAGTTGATGACCAATAGTAAGCCACTTTTGCCATCAGAAAATATGCCATGAAAAGGCTGGAAAATCCTGCCTTTAATATAGTACTTTTCAATGCTGAGTTTCAGACCCTGGCTGAAACCTACAGCTCCCATGTAGATAGACAGGAAGCTGAGCTCCATCATCAGTATCTGTTGAGTGCACTAAGCTTCTCTATGTTATCTTGTTCAGTCTTGCTGTGGTTATCTCTCCTGGCTAACGCCAACTATTCTCAGGTTCTCTCATCTCCAGGGGCTTGCTTGTCACATTTTTCTCTTCTCCCCTGGGATTCATGGAATCCTCGTCTCAGTGTGGTTCATTCCTCAATATTAGGGATCACGAAGAACATTACCCTTGACTTTGTTGCGATTATTGGGCTAGCGGTAATACATATTCTATTGATTTTTAAATCATCCCATATTCTGTGTCAGCAAAAATCAAATGTGTTCAGGTTTGCTATTATGAAGTTGCCTTTATATAGTGCCTTAGATTTGATTCATCATTGTCACGTGTTGGGATGCAGTGAAAAGTATTATTTCTTACGCACAATACAGACAAAGCATACCGTTCATAGGGTACATAGGAGAGAAGGAAAGAAGACGGTGCAGAATATATTGCTATAGTCACAGATAGGGTGTAGAAAAAGATTCGCTTAATATAGAATTGCAACAGTGCAAAAGGAGGCCATTTGGCCCATCAAATCTGCACCAAGAACAATCCCACCCAGACTCTGTTCCCTTAACCCCACATATTTACCTTACTAATGTCCCTGAAACTAAGGAGCAATTTAGCATGGCCAATCAACCTAACCCGCAAGTTTCTGGACTGTGGGAGGAAACTCGAGCACTCAGAGAAAACTCGAGCACTCAGAGAAAACTCACGCAGACACAGGGAGAACATGCAAACTCCACACACACAGTCACCCAAGCTGAGAACTGAACCACTGTGCTATCATGCCACCCTAAAGTAGGTCCATACAAGGGTCTGATGGCAGCAAGGAAGTAGCTGTTCTTGAGTCAGTTGGTATGTGATCTCAGTCTTTTGCATCCTTTTCCTGTTGAAAGGTGTTGGAAGGATCATAGAATCCCTACAGTGCAGAAGGAGGCCATTCAGCCCATTGTGCCTGCACTAGCAATATTCCTACCTAGGTCCTATCCCCAAAACTCCACGTGTCTACCCTGCTAGTCCCCCTGACACTAAGGGGCAATTTAGCATGGCCAATCAACCTAACCTGTATATCTTTGGATTTTGGGAGGAACATAAGAACATAAGAAATAGGAGCAGGAGTAGGCCATCTAGCCCTTCGAGCCTGCCCCGCCATTCAATAAGATCATGGCTGATCTGTCGTGGCTCAGTTCCACATTCCCGCCCTCTCCCCATAACCCTTAATCCCCTTGCTTATCAAAAACCATCAACCTGCGTCTTAAAAATATTTAGCGAGGCAGCCTCCACCACTTCAATGGGAAGAGAATTCCAGAGATTCACCACCCTTTGAGTGAAGAAGTTCCTCCTCAACTCCGTTCTAAACCACCCCCCCTTTATCTTGAGGCTGTGCCCCCTAGTCCTACTGTCCTTTCTGAGCGGGAAGAGCCTCTCCACCTCTATCCTATCCATCCCATTCATCATCTTATACGTCTCAATGAGATCTCCCCTCATTCTTCTAAACTCTAACGAGTACAAGCCTAGTTTATTCAGCCTCTCCAGCCAGAGCACTTGGCAGAAGCCCATGCAGACAAAGGGAGCACATGCACACTCTACACAGGCAATGACCTTGATGGATGAATTTGCAAGAGAGAATGTCCAGGGTACATGGGATCCTTGATTACGCTGGCGCTTTTCAGAGACAGAGATGAGTAGATGGAGTCAATGGATGGGAGGCTGGTTTATGTGATCCTTTGTTGTTTCTTGCATTCTTAGACAGAGCAGGAGCCATACAAAGCTGTGATACATCCAGAAAGGATGCTTTCTGTGGTGTATCTGTAAAAACTGGTGACAGTTGTAGCAGACATGCCAAATTTCCTTAGCCTCCTGAGGTGGGCTTTCTTAACTGTAGCATCAGTATGGAGGAAGCAGGATGGGTTGTTGGTGATCTGGACACCTAGAAACTTGGAAGCTCTTGGCCATTTGCACTTCATCACCATTGATGTAGACAGGGGTATGTCTGCCACTGTGCTTATTTTCTGACATTGAGGGTGAGATTATTGCCACCACACCAGTTCACCCAATTCTCTGTCCCTTTCCGGTACTCGGTGGCATCATGTTTGAGGTCCGGCCCATTATGATGGCGTCATCAGTAAACTTGAAAATGGAGTAGGGGCAGAATTTGGCCACACAGCCATAGGTGTATAAGGAGTACAGTAAGGGACTGAGGACACAGCCTTGCGGGACATCAGTAATGGAGGATAGTCTTTCACAACTTTAAGATGTCTCAAAGTTCTTTGCAGCCATTGATGAACTTCTCAACTGCAGTCACTGTTGTATAGAAAATGGGGCAGCCAATTTTTTACATAGAATCAAAGAATCCCTACAGTGCAGAAGGAGGCCATTTGGCCCATTGAGTATGCATCTACAACAATCCTAGCCCCATGTATTTAACCTACTAATCGTCCTGACACTGAGGAGCAATTTGGCATGGCCAATCAACCTAACCCATATGTTTTTGGACTGTGGGAGGAAGCCGGAGCACTTGGAGGAAACCCACGCAGACACAGGGAGAATGTGCAAACTCCACATAGACAGTCACCCAAGCCGGGAATTGACTGTGGGTCCCTGGCGTTGTGAGGCAGCAGCGCTAACCACTGTACCATCATGCCACCCATAGAAGGATCCCATTAAAGTTAAAGTTTATTTATTGATCACAAGACTTACATTAACACTGCAATGAAGCTACTGTGAAATTCCCCTGGTTGCCACAGTCCTGCACCCATTCGGGTCAATGCACCTAACCAGCACATCTTTCAGAATGTGGGAAGAAACCTTAGCGCCCAGAGGAAATCCACGCAGACACAGGGAGGATATGCAAACTCCACACAGTCAGTGACCCAAGCCTGGAATCCAAACTCGGATCCCTGGCATTGTGAAGCAGCAGTGCTCACCATTGCGCTACTGTGCCTTAAAAGTGATGTGATCATCATTTCTAGTGACTTTGATTGAAGGATGATGATCAGCTAGGACACTGTGGAGTACCCTCCCACTCTTCATGGAAACAGTGGGAACTTTCATTTGAGAAGGTACCTCTGACAGTGTGGCACTCTTTCTGTACTGCACCACAGATTCAACCTCAACCCGTGCTCAAGCCCCTGGAGGCGGACTTGAACCGACAACTTTCAGTGGCCACTCAGCCACAGCTGACATTCAGGACATGCCCATAAGGACAATGGTTATCGGTCACCTGACCCATCAGAACAATTTTCTATGAAGTCCTGAATAGAAATACTTCCCCATTGTGCATCAGTGTTAAGGTTACGCCTACTCACATTACATGGCACATTCATCATTGCAAGTGAAAAATATGTAATAATTACCTACGGTTGAGCAGTGACTGTTGTAACTTTTTGACTGACATGAGTAAAGGTTGGAAGATCAAGATAAACATGATCTCGTTCACACATCTCTCAGAATATGTAAAAAAAACTCACCCCTTTCTTATTAAATCAAGAATTATGCAAAACAAAGAGATAAAATTCAATGAGCTGTTTCATTTCTTCCTGTCTCCAACTCCCCACAGAAAGTACAGCATGATATATGAATCACGGTTAGTCACAGTTTAATTTTTCAGTGAGTGTTAATCTGACAATGACAATGTGATCAGGCATCAGCTGAGCAGAGTCCCAATATGACATCAACCTTCCTCACAGCAACAATAAACCAAGCAGATTTGATATTTATGACTCCCACATGCAACTACAAACACCGCGCCGTAAAAACAACACCTTGGAAATGTGGGGCAGCGAACATTCAAAATAATGTTTTATCTCCAGGTTCAAGACATGGCTGTCTGCATTTCTGAAGCCATCCAAATCCCCTACTGAACCCACTTCTCAGAACCACTCCTTCCCCACCCACTGTCCGTTATGTAATAGGGACTGAGGGTTGATTACGACGCATGAGCCCAAACAAAAGGACTTAGGTGATATTGTACACTATGCAGAACCTGGTCAGCTATTAGACGAGGGATCTATTCTACGCTTGGTCAACTTTTGGGGCAGCAATGATGATGACACACAACCCTACTCCTCTTTGCTGACAGATTTATACAAAGTAGTTAATCACCATACTGTTGGCTGGTCCAGGGATGACTGATATGCGGAACAATGTTATTATCACCAGCTTTGCTCCCTAATGCTGAAAGGACGATAGAATCCCTACAGTGCAAAAGGAGGCCATTCAGCCCATCACACCTGCACAAACAACAAGACCACCCAGGCCTTATCCCCATAACCTGACATATTTACCCTGCTATTTCACCCTACACTAAGGGGCAATTTAACACAGGACAATCAACCCATCCCGCACATCTTCGGACTGTGGGGAAAAAAAACCAGAGCACTCAGAGGAAACCCATGCAGGTGCAGGGAGAATGTGCAGATTCCACAGAGTCACTTGAGGCCGTAGTTGAACCCAGGTCCCTGGCACTCTGAGGGAGCAGGGCTAACCATGTGTCACTGTGCCACCCAAACACCGATATTAGGGAAAAAGCCACTTACAATGTTAAATGATAGCTTCTTTTCTTGTCATATTTAATGCTAAAAATGTCCTTCCTTGAGGTTCAGTGAGAAAAGACCTGAAAGAACTACAGTCCAGTCACAGTGAAGTTCTTGTCCGCTGTACATATATTAATTAGGAAATCGTGCCTTTCCTTTCCTAATGTACCTAAACTAAGTAAATCGTATAAACAAAATAAGGGAGTGCAATGGCTTAGAAATTTGGGTACATCCATTTTTGTTCCCAGAATCTGATCCATGCACATAGGCCAGTGATTAGCAACCTTGGCTAGTGAATGGACCGCATGAATGACCCTCCTTTATCTCAGTGGGCCGCAGGATTGAAATCATTGAATCCCGACAGTGCAGAAAGAGACCATTTGGCCCATCGAGTCGGCACCAACTCTGCCAGTGCATCTTACCCACCCCCTAATCCCGTAACCCCACGTGTTTATCCCACTGGGACATTCAGGGGCAATTTAGCATGATCAACCAACCTAACCCACACATCTTGGAATGTGGGAGGAAACTGAAGCACACTGAAGAAGCCCACGCAGGCACGGGGAGAATGTGCAAACTCCACACAGTCAGCCTAGGGCAAAATTAAACCAAGGTCCCTGGCACTGTGAGGTAGCAGCCTTGCTACCTTGCCACTCAAATACTTCTCAGCTCCTTGAAGTTTTGGGAAATGCTTAATCATTCATATATCAATAGAACTGTCATGAACTTCAAGTGCTAAAAACAAAATAAATATTTATGCTTGATTGGTCACAAAGGGAACATACGGCTCTCACAGGTGCATGCTGTGTGTATTCAGTACACACCTCGCTTCAGCTGCCCTTAACTTACTTATGTGTCACTTCAGTCATACGGGTAGGAAACAAGCTACGTGAATGGAAACCAGTGGAATGTGGCAATCCTGCACAAGGGTAACAGTCAACAAAATGTCTTGCGGGCCACACTCAGAACCCTGACGGGCCGCATGTGGCCCCAGGCCGAAAGTTGCTCACCACTGGCCTAAACTATTTAGCAACGTGCCCATTACCAGCAGACCATGTTAACTAACTGTAAGTTACTTGCATTGAATCACAGAATCATACAGTGCAGAAGAGGCCCTTCATTCTTTGAATCTGTACTGACCCGTGAGCAACACCCGACTTCCCACTAATCCCATCTACCAGCACTTGGTCCTTAGCCTTGTATGCTACGTCACGTCAAGTGCTCATCCAGGTACTTTTTATAAGGCGTGAGGCAACTCACCTCCACCGCCCTCACAGGCAGCGCATTCCAGATTGTCACCAGCCTCTGGATAAAAATGATTTCCTCACATTCCCCCCTAAACCTCCTGCCCCTCAGCTTGAACCTAGGTCTCCTGATGACTGACCCTTCAACTGAGGGGAACAGCTGCTCCCTATCCATACTGTCCATGTCTCTCATAGTCTTGTACACTACAGTGAGGTCTCCCCCTCAGCCTTCTCTGCTCCAATGAAAACAACTCAAGCCTATCCAATCTCTCTTCATAACTAATGCCCTTTAGGGAAGGAAATCTGCCATCCTTATCTGGTCTGGCCTGCATGTGACTCGAGAGCTACAGCAATGTTGCTGACTCTCCAAGGGCAACTAGCGATGGGCAATAAATGCTGGCCAACCAGCGATGCCCATGTCCCATAAATGAAAAATAAATTCATAATTGAAGCTGATGCATGATAATTTTCTCCAAAACATCAGCCAAGATTTTGCTGGAGGGTGACATCTCATGTGTGTACCATTGGCGAGGATTTTTCCACCCGACCTTCAACTCAGAGTTTTACATGCCATAACACGGTGGAAATATGGGTTGGCATTGCTGTGAGGGCTGGTGCACCCGAGATCGAGTTGAGCAGTGAACTGTCTCATTAACAGATCGCAATAAAGGATCAAAAAAAGAATGAGAGGATTGACAAGGAAGGAAATAGAGTGACTTGTAGTCAAATCAGGCACTGAAAGAGAAATATAGAAAGAGAATAGAAGATCGGAGAGAAGAAAAAAGAAACAAAAAGTAAGGATAAAATTACTTTTAAACTTGCGACAATTTTAGCAAAGTGTATCGAAATGTGCAAGAATGAGATTGAATGATTTTAGCTGTTCCATTCCTGGGTCAGAGAGAGTGAGACAGTCAGTACGAATGATCATGTGCTTGATGCAATATTTACGCTCTTAATCACCATCTCTAACTTTCTGTGTTGAGGTCAATGTGCAATTATTGTGCAAATCCAACAATTTATTCAGCGTAACAGGGAGTCTAAGGGCAAGGTGTTATTTGTACAGATCAAAAAGCAGAATAATGTAAATCCAACCAGCAAAATTCCAGTGAATCTCAACTCTCAAATCTCTACATCCCTTGAACTTGCACATTAATAATGAGAGGTGTTGTTTGTTGTTTTTCCACTTAGATTCAGCTCATTACTCAAAAGCACTGCTGGCATAGCCTCCTGCATTCATGGATATTGATGTGGTTTATTTAGAGGGTGAATTTGTGGTTTTCAGTCCATAACATAGATCTTTAATGGTGTGCTTCTAACTCTCCAATCATGCTCTGCCAACTTACAATTGCAAAAACAATGTTTCATTCAAGAGTCCCACAAGAACAAGTCTTTATCTCAGACTTTTAATGGCATGAAACCTCTCAAGATATGTCACAAAGTGAGTAATCAGACAAAATGAGAAATGGTCCCAAGCCAAAGAAGGAGTCATGAAGACAGTTGATCAAAAACTTGGTCAAAGAGGAGGTCATTAAAAAGTGCCTTAAAGGAAGAGTGAGAGAATTGAAAAAGTGCAGTTTCCGAGAGGGAATTCCAGTGCTTATATCCTGGATACTTGAACAGAGCATAAGAACTAGGAGAACAGTAGGCCATCTGGACCCTCAGGTCTGCTCTGCCATTCAATAAGAACATGGCCTGCTCTGCCATTCAATAAGATCACAACTAATATTTTGTGGACTCAACTCCACTTACCCACCCACGCACCATAACCCTTAACATTTACCAATTTTTACTCCATCTGCCAGGCCTTGCCCATTCACTTAAACTATCTTAAAGTTATTTATCAGTATCACAAGTAGGCTTGCATTAACACTGCAATTAAGTTACTGTGAAAATCCCCTAATTGGCACACTCCAGCACCAGTCTATATTCCTTTGCAGATGTTCAGTGTCCTCTGCACACTTTGCTCTACCACTCATCTTAATGTCATCTGCGAACTTTGACATACTACATTTGGTCCCCAATTCCAAATCATCAATGTAAATTGTAACCAATTGCTGTCCCAACACTGATCCCTGAGGCACACCAGGGATCCCTGATCACCAACCAAAAAAAACCCATTTACCCCACTCTTTGCTTTCTGTTAATTAACCAATCCTCTATCCATACTAATACATTACATATAACACTGTGCACCTTTATCTGAGGCAGCAGCCTTTGGTGCGGCACCTTGTCGAATGTCTGAAGACGTAGCTATCAATGAAGCAGAGAAGGAAATAGAACTAGAGGCCAGGAGTGGAGGAACGCAGCATTCTTATAGCATCGTTTGTAGAAATGGGCATGATTACACAGAAAGAGAGGTGGTGAGGCCTCAGAGGGATTTGAAAACAAAGATGAGAACTTGAAAATCAAGCTGAATATTTGTGAAAATTGGGGAGGAATTGAACGGTCTCAGCGATGGGTAAAGTATGGGATGAGAATCCATGATCAGGGTGAAGAAGGGATGTAAGGGTGCGAGCAGTCTACTTCAGTTTGAGTGTGTGGTCTGGAAGGTGAATGGAATCAATGTCCTGGGAATGGAGTTGGAGGCAGGCACGGAACAAAACTTTCCCAGCAGCCAATCGGGAGGAATTTCTGCACATCCTGCCAGACAAGACAGCTGACTGTGTGGAGGTAGTGGTGGGGAGAGTTGGGTGCTGAGGTCAAGCAGGGCATGGTCAGCATGCATATGGAGCCTGAAGTTGTGTTTTTGGTGGCGTTGCCAAGGGGCTACATGTAGGTGATCTGCACATAGTGCATCGACCTTCTCTGACAGTGCAATAGATCAGCAACTCTCAGGTTTTTAACCACTAAGGGTGTTGATCTGAGCAATATGAACACAATAATTGGTTTTACTAATCCCCTGACCTATGCAAGCGTAACTTGGATTTCTGCTTTTCACTGCCGTTTAGCAATTCCAGCTGAGAAATACAACTATCATATGAGGGTAAAGCTGAGCTGTAACACATTCCATGGTGATAAAAACAGTCACTTCATGAGGGAATGGGTTTTAAAATTTCAGTTGACTAGAAGGGAGAGATTCCTTTCACTCAGTTGACCTGCTGTGCCACAGAATTCCCTCTGTAGGCTGACCAGTACATTTTTATTTTATCTTTTTTTTAAACAGTATTTTTTTCTTCCCTGTATCTTCATTTGGACTTTACTGCTCAGATTTGTACTTGAGACGGTCAGAACCTTGTGGAGCTTTTGTAGCAAAACAATTGATTAGAAGCTATTAATTTTGGTTTGAACATATACATAGTTGTAATAACATACCAGTTCACAGACCATATACTACAAACATTTAGACAATTTGAAGAAAATAGAATTACAGTATTAACAAAAAAGAGAATACAAAATAAGATCGTATTTATTTCAAATGATAAGCAGTAATTTATGGACTCTCTTCCAGCATGTATTCCTCCTACATTTTCTGAAAACATAACTTCAATTTACTTTTCTTCCCATCAAAATAATCTCCACAGTCCAATAATCCTTGATATTTATGGACCTCAGCAAGCAGATTTCGCTCTGTATCACAATTCCCCTCTCAGTTGCATTACAAGACAGAAGAGAACAGCTTTTATTGTGGTTAAACATGAAGGAATACCTTTTAAAAACTTCTTCCCTTTGCCCTTATAGTCTGCTCATCGGCTGCTCAGCACCTCTTTTTTTTCAGTTTATATTCCTTTTCTTTCTCTCCCCTTATAAAAGCAAAACAAATCGTGTCCATCTCGTGGGTCAGGCGTTTCTCTCCACTTTTTCCTTTGGCGTAACCCTCCTGGAACTTTGAACCCACAGAAGGCGTACATTTCTCCGGCCATTTCCAGGGCTGTTTGAGCAACGTCAAGTCCCTGCCAACCTCAGCACACCCGACCGCACTGTGCATGACATTGTTTAATTAATACACGGCTCGGCGTGTGTGTTTCTCCCACAGAAGTTAGTAGCCCAATAAACAATAGTATCGGTAAAACACACCACAAACAACTGAACATTTGATCGTGCGACGGAACAATAGAGCACTGCAAGGATTGGTGAAAAATTAAAGCACTCCGTCTAACACACAGATTTGGGTGCTGCCTCAGTCTTTAATTAACCCCGTGAGAGCTGATCTGGGGACGCTCAGATCCCGCAATTTAATGGGTCTGTGCAGATACGGTTGTCAACAGAAACGAAGTATCAGTCTTAACACGTTGCAAATAAAACAGCAGCCGTGTGAACTGAACAATGCCAGCTCCTGGTGGGACACTTTAATTAATGACTGAACAGTTGCTGTAACCTACACAGGGCGAGAAGCTGTTGATTTAACCAAATTGCAAACACAGAAATGTGCATTAGGTGAAGATTAATGCAAGTCAGGAGGCATCAAGCAAAGCAAAGGCCAAAACGGTGATGCATTATTAATTTGGTATGGATCATTCAACTGTACCTCAATGCAAAATTGCTTGTTTTTTTCCCCCTCTCCCTCACTGTAGGGGAATGGCAAAGGTAATATTGACAATAGATTTCTAAACAGTCAGTGAAGTAATTAATTGGACTGTTTAATCTGTTGCTGAGACACACATAATCTATGCTGTCTCACCTAAGACAACAATCAGGGTGTTCTCCTTTGATGGATCAGTAGGTAAACACTTTGTGGAACTGACCCAAGGAGGTGGCAAGTCTGATTCTTGCTTCGTTGACCTCAGCTGAAGTCAGAGAATAAGGACACAGCAATTGGTCCCAATGGGGTCGATCTTGAATTCATGCAATGGTGTAAAATAGATAATAGCAAATCATAGAGGTTTACAGCATGGAAACAGGTTCTTTGGCCCAACTTGTCCATGCCGCCTCTTCTTTTAACCCCTAACCTTGTCCCAATTGCCCGCGTTTGGCTCATCTCCCTCAGACAGTGGTTGGTCTTTCATCTCCCCTGATCTTTTTATTTCCATTATCTTCAATGGGAGGTGTAAAACAGGTTGCTGAATGAAACAACAAAGAACAATATAGCACAGGAACAGGCCCTTTGGCCCTCCAAGCCTGCACCAATCATGATGTCTGCCAAAACTAAAACCGTATGCACTTACAGAGTCCATATCCTTCCATTCCCATCCTGTGGGAAATAAATAAAAATCCTTTGGGCTGGATTTCCAGCCCCACCGACTACATGGATCATCTGGTTCAACCACAAGTCAATGGATGGATCAGAGAATTCCGATCGTTAGTTTTATATTAAAGCAGAAGGTCAGGGCTATAGGGAGGTGATCTTACCAGCTGTTCACACCACACTCCCACTGCAGCAAGGTTGAAGAATTTGGCACCCAGCCAAATCTCCATTCACTGCAACAGGATGGGAAAATCCCACCGATGTGAATGGTGTCAATAATCTGGCCGAGACTTTTTTTTAAATGTTGGTTCCAATTCCTTTCATGGCCTAACCCCTCCTTAATACAGTAATACTGCTGGCACGGTGGCAAAATAGTTAGCACTGCTGTCTCACAGTGCCAGGGACCCAGGTTCAATTCTGGCCTTGGGTGACTGTGTTGAGTTTGCACATTCTCCCCGTGTCTGCGTGGCTTCCCTCCGGGTGCTCTGGTTTCCAAAGATTTTCAGATAAGGTGGATTGGTCATGCTAAAATGCCCTTTAGTGTCCAAAGATGTGTTGGTTGGGTGTACTGGCCATGGTAAATGCACGGGGCTTACAGGCATTGGGTGAGAGTGGAGGAGGGGAGGTGGATAAGACTGTTTTGGAGAGTCGGTGCAGACTGGATGGGCCAAATGGCCTCCTTTTCTTTTATTCTTTCGTGGGATGTGGGTGCCTCCGATTGGACCAGCATGTATTGCTCATCCCTGATTTCCCTTCAACTGAGTGGCCTACTAGACCATTTCAGAGGACATTTAAGAGTCCGCCACATTGCTGTGGCTCTGGAGTCACATGTAGGCCAGAGCAGATAAGGTTGGCAGATTTCCTTCCCTGAAGGACATTAGTGAACCAGATGGGCTACTGTAGGGATTCTATGGTGGGAACTTCAAGTGAGGAAAGGAAAACATTGCAAGAAAATAGATATTTATTCCAAAAATCAAAATAAAAAATTGCACAATAACATGCAAGCAAAATTTGAATGAAATCAACTGACCTTGTAGTTTAATGACATTTGCATGCTTTTTGACCCCATGAAATTTGTGCAGTCTTCATTTGCAGTAATCTCAATAGGATTTATTGGAATTAGTGATAAGAAAGGTCACTTTTTACCTATGCTTAATAGAGAGTATTGTCCCTTTGCTCCTGAATCCAAACATTCTCATTGGAAGAAATGGGTTAAGTATAAATTTCAGGCCCTGTATTTTGCAAGTGTTAATGGGATTTCTCTTGCTAAACGGTATCGCAAATTGCTGGTTGTGCACGCTGAAGTGTTCAATATAGTTTTCACCACGTCTGTTTTCTCATTAATATTCCATGGTCACCATTGTAATTTTCAATAAAATATTAAAGGAATGCATTCTGTTGTCAGTGTCAGGGTAAATACCATTCTTGCTTTGGATGCAATTGATTTGACCAATTTGAACCAACAACCAGATTCAGTGTGTGAGGACACTGATGTCAATTCTAATGAGTTACATCCATTCTGAGCTTAGAACGTAAAGCATTCTGAGTTTAGACCTTAGCAGATGTAGTCATAGAAAATCAGAATGACTCAGTGCAGGAGATCATTCTACCCATTATACTTATGCTGACTCTTTGTGAGACCTCTCCAATTAGTCTGTTCATTCCCCAAGGTGCTGCAACTCTCTTCAGGCCACTATCGAATTCTCTTTCCAGAAAGAAAGGCTTGACGTATGAGGAGCATCTGAGGACTCTAGGTCTATACACAATGGAGTTTGGAAGGATGAGAAAAGGAGTGGCATGATGGCACAGTGGTTAGCACTGCTGCCACTACCTCACAGTGCCAGGGACCCAGGTTCAATTCCAGCCTCGGGTCACTGTCTGTGTGGAGTTTGCACATTCTCCCTGTGTCTGCGTGGGTTTCCTCTGGGCACTCCGGTTTCCTCCCACAGTCCAAAAGTGTGTGGGTCAGGTTGATTGGCCAGGCTAAATTGCCTGATTGTCAGGGAGATTAGGATGTGTGGGGTTAAGGGACCGGGGCCTTTTATTGAATTCAAATTTCACCATCTGCTGTGGTAGGATTTGAACTCTAGTCCAGTGACAATAATACTACACCAATTGCCTCCCCAACTGCTAAGCCACTGTGATCTCACCAATCTTAGGGATTCTAAGATTCTATATTTAGGAGTATGTGAGAAATGAGGCGGTATCTCCTTCAAACTTACAGAATACTGAAAAGCCTGGATAGAGGGTATAGAGAAGATATTCTCATTAGTGGAAGAGACCAAGATCTGAGGGCACAGCCTCAGAGTACTCCTTAAAAACAGAGATGAGGAAGAATTTCTTCAGCCAGAGGATGATCAATCTATGGACGTCATGGCACCGGACTGTGGAGGATAGGTCGTTGAGTGTATTTAAGACTGAGGCAGTTGGGTTCTTGATTGGTAAGGGGATCAAAGGCTATGGGAAAAAAGCAGGAGAATGGGGTTGGGAAACTTATCTACCATGATGGAATGTTGGAGCAGACTCGATGGGCCAAATGGCCTAATTCTGCCCCTCTGTCTTATGGTCTTTTCATTGTTATTATTTAATCTTTCAGTCTTAATTTTCTGGATTGCGGCATTTTGCCATACAAATCAAAGGTTTCCTCATGCAGCCTCTACCAGGCATCTTCAATCTGATTCCTCATATTGATCTCTCTGTGTTTATTTGTTCTACCAAGACCATTAATGGTCCTGAACACCTCAAACAAGTCCCCTCTTAACCTCCTAATGATCTTTACTGCAATAGGTTAGAATACAAGAGTAAATAAATCTTGTTGCAATTGTGCAGGGTTTTGGTGAGATCACAGTGGCTTAGCAGTTGGGGAGGCAAGTGGTGTCGTATTATTGTCACTGGACTAGAGTTCAAATCCTACCACAGCAGATGGTAAAATTTGAACTCAATAAAAAATCTGGAATTAAAAGCCTAATGATCATTGTCGATTATGGTAAAAACACATCTGGTTTCCTTTTCAGGAAGGAAATCTCCCATCCTTACCTTGTCTGGTAATTACATGTGACTCCAGATCCATATCAATGTGGCTGACTCTGGAATGACCTATCAGCTTGCAACTTGCGCAATTAGGGATCGGTAATAAATTGCTAGCCCAGTCAACAATGCCACATTCCATGAATGAATTTAAAAAAAACTTGGAGTGTCCTATATAGTTTTGGTCTCCGTATCTAAGGAAACATCTACTTCCCTTAGGAGGGAATGCAACGTATGTTGAGTGGATTGATTTCTGTCATCATATGAGAAGAGATTGAGAAAAATGGCCCTGTAGTTTCTGTAGCTTAGCACACTGAGCAGTAACCTTGTTGAAACATACGTCCTGAAAGTCTTGACAAGGTTGATGTTGTGAGAATGTTGTAAGAATTAAGGGGCATCGTTTCAGGGTAATGGGTTGGGGAGCTAGGATGCTAATGAGCATTTATTCCCTCAAGGATTTGTGAATCATTGGAATGTTCTATCACAGATGGCTGTGAATGTTCAGTCAAGTATATTCAAAGGTTGAAATCAAAAGATTCTTAGGGTCTACGGAAGTCAAGGGACATGAGGGTTGGGAACGAAAGTGGATTTGACATGGAAGATCAACCCTGATCTTACAGAGTAGCACAGCAGGCTCGAGGGGCAGTGAGGCCTACTCCTGTTCCTACTTTTTATGCTCCTCTCTGTTCTAAGAACAATGACTATAGTTTCTCCAATCCCTCTGCATAACTCAGGTCAAATTCAGTCAACATGTAGAAATGTGAAGACAGTATCTCTGAAACTAATTATATGCCTGTATTTTTTCCTACCTTAGAGATTCAGTGAAAAATGGTGTCAAAGGCCTCAATAAAATGCAGCCCCAAAGTACCATGGAATGTGTATCCACATCCAAAATAAGAACATAAGAACGTAAGAAATAGGAGCAGGAGTAGGCCATCTAGCCCTTCGAGCCTGCCCCGCCATTCAATAAGATCATGGCTGATCTGTCGTGGCTCAGTTCCACAATGCTAGCTATTGTTCCAGTTCATCATTACTTCAGCTATCTATTGTAGTGAGACTGTAGGGCAGCAGAACGCATTCATTTCTTGAAGCTATTAGTGCAGAAGCATGGCTCATGGAGATATGGATCAACAACCTGAACAGGAAAAGCTGAGCACCAGAATTTCCCAAAATCCTGTCCAAATTCTGCAAGGCGCAAGTCAGGAGTGTGACAGAATACTCTCCACTTGCCTGGATAAGCGCAGCTCATCAACACTCAAGAAGTTTGACACCCCAACTAGGGACAGCAGCCCGTTTGATTGTCACTCCATCTATATATATTCACTCCTTGCGCCACTGGTGCACTGCAGCCCCCAGTGTGTACCATCTGCAAGATGCTCTGTAGGAACTCACCATCGAATCCCTACTGTGCAGAAAGAGGCCTGAGTCTGTACCAACTCTCCAAAACAGAATCCCACCCTGGCCATCGCCTCTGCCCTATCCCCATAACCTTGCACATTTAGCATGGCCAATTCACCTAACTTGCACATCTTTGGACTGCGGGAGGAAACCCTCACAAACACTGGGAGAACATGCAAACTCCACACAGAGAGTCATACAAGCCCAGAATTGAACCCAGGTCCCTGGTGTTATTAGGCAGCCAAGGAAGCCACCGTACCATCATGTCGCACAGGCCCCTTAGACAGCTCCTTCCAAACCTTTGACCACTCCCACCTACAAGGACAAGAGCAGCAGATACATGGGAGCAACACCGCCTGGAATTTCCCTTCCAAACAGCTCACCATCACGACGTGGAAGTATATCGACCATCTCTTCAGTGTTGCTGGGTCAAAATCCTGGAACGCCCTCCCTAACAGCACTGTGGGTGTACCTACACCATGAGGACTGCAGCGGTTCAAGAAAGCTGCTCAACATGACCTCATCAAACACAATTAAGGATGGGCAATAAACGCTGGCTAAGATAGCAACACCCACATTCCGAATAAATCAAAAGCAAACAAACTGCATGATAAAATGGCGACGTAGGAATATATGGATGGATGTGGACCCATGCTGCCCCTCATGCCATTGAATTGGTTCATCTGTATCACAGCTTCATTTTTTTTTATTCATTCATAGGATATGGGTGTCACTGGTTGGCTAGCATTTATTGCCCATCTCTGAATGCCCGAAGACAGCTGAGACTCAATCACATTGCTGTAGCTCTGGAGTCACATGTAGGTCAGACCAGCTAAGGCAGATTTCCTTCCCTAAAGGACATTAGTGAACCAGATGTTTTTTTTCTGACAATCGGCAATGGGTCCATAGTCACCAGTAGATTTTTAATTCCAGATATTTTTTATTGAATTCAAATTTCACCACCTACCATGCCGGGATTCGAACCCAGGTGCCCAGAACATGAGCTGAGTTTCTGGATTAATAGCAACAATACCTCTAGGCCATCGCCTCCCCTAATTAACCAGCCTTGGTTCCACCACTCATAATAAACATGGCATAACAGAAACCTATCAAGCGCAGATTTGAAAATTTCAGTTGAGCTTGAAATCACAAGTTTCCTGGAGGAAAAAGAATTCCAAATTTCCACTGGCTTTGTAGCCACAATCGCTCTCAGAGCATGCTCCATTTGAGTCCTGCTACTGATGGAAGAAACCTCTGCAGGAAGGTCATCCCCAGGAAGTCCCGATGCCAGGATTTCAGAGCAAGATTGATGGAGCTTTCCATTCAGCAATCCTCCCCGCTTTTTCTGGAGGAGGCTCAAACAGAGCTAATCGACAACCAAAGCAAATGCTGGTGGGACATGCTCACCTTTGTTGAACGGCTACAGCGCAACGGTGTACTTGTGTTTGACCGTGGAACAAATCAGATATGCTTCGCATTATTTCATAGATAACATCAAGCTTTGTTAAGCCTTTCACCAGCTGGGCTGCTTACTGAAACAAGAATGATCCTTAACTCCCTAAACACATGCTTACTTTTACAAATAACAAGCAGCGGCCAATTTTACGACCTCACTGGATACCTGGTTCCAAGGTTAATGTGTAAACTGTTTGAGGTTACGTTACTTTCTTTTCAGTATCCATTTCTCCTGAAGCATACATGACTTTGAAGCGAAATTTATAAGCCAGCTGATAACTGGTTAGTACTTTCTACTTACCTTGACAGAGCCAGGAAAAGAATGGGCTATCTGAAAAGGTGGATATAATTCATCTTGCTGCTTTGTCTCTTCAATGAATGTGGTTGATTTGTCTTAGCATGTCCACTGCAGTCATCACCTAGATGTTGATTGTCTTTCCTTTTATACGAAGAGTTGACTGCATTTAAGAACTGAATCATAATAACTCAAGCTGTCAAATGCATCTTTTGACAGAAAAGGCTGAATCCGAGTTTAATTCTGTTTCCATGGCCACATTAAGAAGGCTGAATGTAGCAGACAAGCATTGTGATTCAACAAATCAACTGCATTGTGTTCTGCACTGAAATGTGCTCCAGAAATATTTAAAGGGTTTAGCACAGGGACCTTCTCATCTCTCACTATGGGAACAATAAGCCATCGGGCCACATTAGTGAGTCTTGGCTGAAAACGTTAAAGGTGGAGGTAGGACTTAAGTCACTGGCTGTTTGTGGTGTTCCGTGAGACCATTGCTTTGTTCAGGAATTAAAGATAACAATCTTTTACAGTGGGCTTTTTTGTGTTAGTCTTCTGAAACTAGCATCTGTATTTTTTTAAACCAACTCGTCATCTAAAGGTTACAAAATTCAACATTCAAACCTTCCCATTAGAATGGCCATGATGTGGAGTTGCCGGTGTTGGATTGGGATAGGCACAGTAAGTAGTCTCACATCACCAGGTTGAAGTCCAACACATTTATTTGGTAGCATGAGCTTTCGGAGCGCTGCCCCTTTTGTCAGGTGAGTGCAGGATCACAAATGGGGCATCTATTGACACAAACTCAATTACAAGAATAATTGGGCGGCACGGTAGCACAGTGGTTAGCACTGCTGCTTCACAGCTCCTGGGTTCGATTCCCGGCTCGGGTCACTGTCTGTGTGGTGTTTGCACATTCTCCTCATGTCTGCATGGGTTTCCTCTGGGTGCTCCGGTTTCCTCCCACAGTCCAAAGATGTGCAGGTTAGGTTGATTGGCCATGTTAAGAAATTGCCCTTTAGTGTCTAGAGATGCACAGGTTAAAGGGATTAGTGGGTAAAATATGTAGGGATATGGGGGTAGGGCCTGGATGGGATTGTGATCAGTGCAGACTTGATGGGCCAAAGAGCCTTTTTCTGCACTGTAGGGTTCTATGATTCTATGATTCTATGAATGGGGGACAATTGGTGACCTCCAGGGGTTGGGTAGTGAGATGGGGTGGTGCCCCAGGGTGTGGGCACCCACATAGTGCTAGGGTGTGCCCCCTAGAACTGCCTAAGGGGCGCCTTTGCACTACCCATTGGGCATCAGGCAGTGCCAAGAGGGAAGGGCCAAAGGGCAGGGCACAAGAGGGTAGAGCCAACCGGGAGAGGGGCCTTGGGGGAAAGTGCCAAGGGAGCAGGAGCTAGGAATGGGGCATATTATGTAGGGATGCAGGAGCGATCGATCGGTGTGGGGGGATCCTGCTGCCATTCTGCATTGGGATTTGGTCAGGGCTGGAGGGAAGCCAGTGATTGGGTGGGTTGGGGGTGTAGCCCGCTGAGGGAGTCTGCCTCCCATGGCGGGGGGCGAGGGGGGGGTCTGCCAGTGTGGGTGATGATTTGCTGGAGTGGAGGGGGGTTGTTAATGCTGGAGGTGTCGACTGGAGATTGGGGCACTCTGGGACCGGGGAGAGGGCAGGTCAGGGCTGGCCCAGGAATGGTTGTAGGGACCACAAACGGGCCGTGGTGCAGGGGGAGGGGCAGTACTGAGGGGATCCTGGGTTGACCAGCGATCGAGCTGGCCAGAAAACTGCAGGGTGACAGTGCAGGGGCCACTGCACATGGTCAGAGTTCTGGAACTGTCAGACTCCGGTGCGAATAGGCCCCGTCTCCAAGCTTTCAATAATATTCATGATTGTGACCTCTGCATTGCACAGAATGTGGGAGATTTGAGACTGAACTCCCACTGAAAAAACAGTCATGATTTACACCAGTTTTCCTGCCAATGCAACACTTACAATTTTTTCGGGAGAATCAGGCCCTTGATCTCTCTCCAGCTGTCACCAGACTTTTGAATGAACCTATTTTGCATTAAGTTGATCTTTCTCTACACCCTAGCTATGACTGTAACACTACATTTCACACTCTCTCCTTTCATTCTCTATTACAGTTTGCTTTGCCGGTACAGAATGCAACAATACATTTACTGTATACTAATACACATGACAATAATAAATCAAATCAAATCATAAAGCTACTCTCATTGAGGTATTGTCAATGCTTCTCATCTTCAGCATCTTCACTGAGCAACTTTTCATCCTTAGTGATTTCAACTCCCATCTAAACCCATCATGCCCTTTCTCATCTGTTATCACTTAGTCTACTTTCTCCTTCCAAGTAAATTCCCCAGCTCATGTACACAGCCATCTTCTATAGGCCGCCCAATAGTGACAGGGAAGTTGAAGTGCAAATAGGAAAACAGATTCTGGAGAGATGTTTTAACAACAGAGTTGTCGTGATGGGAGACTTCAATTTCCCAAACATCGACTGGAATATCCCTAGGGTAAGGGGTTTGGATGGGGAAGAGTTTGTTAGGTGTGTTCAGGAAGGTTTCCTGACACAGTATGTGGATAAGCCTACGAGGGGAGAGGCTGTACTTGACCTGGTTCTGGCGAATGAACCAGGGCAGGTGATGGATCTTTCGGTAGGAGAGCATCTTGGAAATGGTGACCATAATTCTATCTCCTTCACAATTGCGTTGGAACGAGATAGGATCAGGCAGGCTAGGAAGGTGTTTGTCTGGGGTAAGGGGAGATACGAAGAAGTCAGGAAGTTACTTGGACAAATAAACTGGAAGGAGGCGTTCTTAGGGAAAAGTACTGAAGGAAGGTGGCAGATATTCAAGGAATGTGTGTCTGGAGCTCTGAATGACAACGTTCCGATGAGACAAGGGGGTTTTGGTAGGTCGAGGGAACCGTGGTGCACAAAGGCTGTGTTGAACCTAGTCAGGAGGAAAAGGAAGGTGTACAAGAGGTTCAGGGAATTAGGAGAGGTTAAAGATCTTGAGGAGTATAAGGGCTGTAGGAAGGAACTTAAAAGGGAAATTAGGAGAGCCAGAAGGGGTCATGAGAAGACCTTGGCGGGTAAGATTAAGGAGAATCCCAAGGCCTTCTATAAATATGTGAAAGGTAAAAGGATAAGAAGAGAAGGGATAGGACCTATAAAAGGTGAGGGGGGAAAGGTTTATGTGGAACCAGAAGAAATGGCAGAGGTGCTTAACGAGTACTTCGCCTCAGTATTCACAGTGGAAGCCGATCTGGGAGATTTTGTTATGGATTTCCAGCAGATGGAAAGGATTGAGTACGTGAATATTAAGGAGGAGGATGTGTTGGAACTTTTGAATTCCATCAAGGTAGATAAGTCGCCGGGACCAGATGGGATGTACCCCAGGATACTGTGGGAGGCGAGGGAAGAGATTGCAGAGCCCCTGGCGATGATCTTTGCGTCGTCAATGGAGACAGGAGAGGTTCCGGAGGATTGGAGGATTGCGGATGTAGTTCCTATTTTCAAGAAAGGGAACAGAGATAGCCCGGGAAATTACCGACCGGTGAGTCTAACCTCAGTGGTTGGTAAGCTGATGGAGAGGCTTCTGAGGGACAAGATTTACGAACATTTGGAGAGGTTTGACATGATCAGGAATAGTCAGCATGGATTTGTCAAGGGCAGGTCGTGCCTTACAAGCCTAGTTGAGTTCTTCGATAATGTGACTGAACACATTGACGAAGGAAGTGCCGTGGACGTAGTGTACATGGACTTCAGCAAGGCGTTTGATAAGGTCCCCCATGCAAGACTTCTTGAGAAGGTGAGAGGCCATGGGATCCAAGGGCCTTTGGCCTTGTGGATCCAGAACTGGCTTGCCTGCAGAAGGCAGAGAGTGGTTGTGGATGGGGCTTTTTCTGAATGGAGGTCAGTCACCAGCGGAGTGCCTCAAGGATCTGTTCTGGGACCCTTGTTGTTTGTCATTTTCATAAATGACCTGGATGAGGAAGTGGAGGGATGGGTAAGTAAGTTCGCTGATGACACGAAGGTTGGTCGTGTTGTGGATGGTCTGGAAGGATGGCAAAAGTTGCAGCAGGACATAGATAGGATGCAGGACTGGGCGGAGAAGTGGCAGATGGACTTCAACGCAGATAAATGTGTAGTCGTCCATTTTGGCAGAACCAACGGGATGAACGAGTACACTATCAAGGGCAGAAGTCTGAGTAGTGTTGAAGAGCAGAAGGATCTTGGGGTCCGGGTCCACAGGACTCTTAAATCGGCCTCGCAGGTGGAGGAGGTGGTCAAGAAGGCGTATGGGGTACTGGCCTTCATTAATCGAGGGATTGAGTTTAGGAGTCGGGAGGTAATGCTGCAACTTTATAAGACCCTTGTCAGGCCTCATTTAGAGTATTGTGCGCAGTTCTGGTCGCCTCACTATAGGAAAGATGTAGAAGCTATTGAGAGGGTACAGAGGAGATTTACAAGGATGTTGCCTGGACTGGGAGGCATGCCTTATGAAGTTAGGTTGAGGGAGCTGGGACTCTTTTCCCTGGAGAGACGAAGGTTGAGAGGCGACCTGATAGAAGTTTACAAAATGTTGAGAGGAATAGATAGGGTGGACTCTCAGAGGCTATTTCCCCAGGTTGAAATGGTTGCTAGGAGAGGACACAGATTTAAGGTGCGGGGAGGGAGGTTCAGAAGTGATGTTAGGGGTAAGTTTTTCACTCAGAGGGTGGTGAGTGAATGGAATCGGCTGCCGTCAGTGGTGGTGGAGGCGAACTCGCTGGGGTCTTTTAAAAGACTTCTGGATGAGTATATGGGGTTTAATGAGATTGAGGGTTATAGATAGGTCTGTAGGTTGGTAGGTGTTGATGTGATCGGCACAACTCGTGGGCCGAAGGGCCTGTTTGTGCTGTAGTGTTCTATGTTCTATGTTCTTCACCTTGCCACCCCATATGTCTTCAACTTTAACACTTCCTTGTATCACTCTCTGCTCACATTCCCCCTTCCACAACCCAACCCTACTTCCTTCTGTATCCCAAATTCACCATGATTTCAAATTCCCAAGTATCTGGCCTTTGGCTCACCACAATCTGTCGGTAGTTGTTGCTTTGTTCAACTGCACCATCTCCTTAATCTCAGATGCTACAGCCCCAGTGCAAATTATTGCTCTCCTCCCTCAACCCTGGCCAATTCCCCTGCTATGACTTTCATTTCCATTTCTTATGCCCAAGAAATACAGATTTGAAAGGAAATGCCAGACAACTGGCTCAGCCATCCATCATCAGACTTGACTGGACCACATGTAGCATTATTTGTTCCGATGTGCTAAGACCACTCAGTATTCTGGAATCTTCCTAAAATACAAAGATAAACTTTGGTTTCTATTCTTCATTTTCTTAAACCTGTCTTCCCTGTCTTCTCCAACCTAAGTTCCAACAACATGTGTATGAGGAGCTCATGGACTGCATCGGTGTTAGGATTTTTTAAAATTCATTCATGGGACACGGGCATCATTGGCTGGCCAGCATTTATTGCCCATCCCTATTTGCCCTCGGAGGGCAGTTGAGAGTCAACCACGTTGCTGTGGTTCTGGAGTCAGATGGAGGCCAGACCAGGTAAGGACGACAAATTTCTTTCCCTCAAGGACATAAATGAACAAGATGGGTCTTTCTGATAATCAACAATGGTTCCATGGTTATCAGTAGATTCTTAATTCCAGAAATTATTTTTTATTGAATTCACATTTCATCACCTGCAGTACTGGGATTTGAACCCGAGTCCCCAGAACATTAGCTGAGTGTCTGGATTAATAGTCTAGCAATAATACCACTCGGCCATCACCTCCACCTGAGATTGAGATCATCCATTCAGCTGCCTCTGCCACATCTCCTTCCTGCCTCTAGCCCCAACTGGCTCTGACTTTGCATTGTACCATGTCCAGCTGAGAGGGAAGATGAAGCCTTGGTTTTAAGGTCACATCCCAAAGATGACAACTCTGACAGTTCAGCACTCCCTCAGTGCTACTGCCAGAGCATTTAATACTTGCTTCTGATTTTCATTTTTTATTTTTACTCCATTCTTAATGTTACAAAGTGAGTGCACAGAGTGGGCCAGGAAGCCCTTAATACAACTCCCGCTTGCTCCCAAAATCAAATTCAAATTGAATCCAACTCATGATCTCCAAAGGAGAGGCAGACAAGATCCAACCTGATCAAGATCTTGACCTGACACTTGAAGTGGAATTTTTTCGTCCAGCCTGCCATGGGAATCATAGAGGGCGGGACAGGACATGCGAAGGTCCATTGACCTGAGGTGGGATTTTCCAGTCTTGGGGTGAGCGTGGCCGGAAAATCCTGCCCTTAATCTTGGCTGAAAGGTCAAGAAGCTTCTGAAGGTCAAGTCACTGGGATGGGATTTGAATCCAAAGAGCTCCAAGAATAGGGGACTGCACCCTGAAACATAGTTCACATGATGGACCATGCACCCTGGTCCATCTCATTTCAATTTGGAGAGGAGCTTCCTGAGTCCAGGCTAGAAGCAGCACAGTGCAGATGAATCTTTGACGCTTTTTATTTTCTCAGCCACCTCGCTCTGCCCAATTAAATTCAGACCATTGCCTGCAGAACCTGATCGGAGCTGTATGGAGGCCCATCCGTTTTTATAGAAGCTATAATCCCCTCTGTGCCATTGCTCAGCAAATCCAAGAGCATCAATACAGCAGTTTACTTAATGAACAGCCACAGGGTTGCACAATGAGCTAGGATTAAGGTATCAACTCTCATTATAACCAGAGGAAGAATACCCAATTTAGACCATTAAAAATCTAATTTGGTAATAATGTGACTTGATTATAAATGTGACCTAAAAATCACAAAATGGTCTCCGCAGACTCACCCAATAATGACCAACTATGTTCCAAAAGCATTTACAGGTAGTTACTTTCCTCAGTAGATATATGTTGCAAGAAGACTGTGGGTGGGATTTCCAGTCCCTTCCCACTGGCAGGATCTCTCAAGTCCTGGCAATTTTGTCTTTCAGACTGTGGGAGGAAACCAGGGCACCCGCAGACACACACGCAGACACAGGGAGAATGTGCAAACTCCACACAGACTGTGACCCAAGCCAGAATTGAACCCAGGTCCCTGGAGCTGTGGAGCAGCAGTGCTAACCACTGTGCCACAGTGCTGCCCATTCGCTATTGACCGAATGGCAACTTTTTTCAATCTGGAAACTTAAGATCTCACGGCACTTTTAAGGGAAAAAAATGGCCCAGCAACGTTTCCCAATATAATCAGTGATCCAGTGATTAGCTCTACTCCATTGACCCACTGAGGTTATGTTATTGTGCTTGTTATAACCTGGAGCTTTGCTGCCTTGAAGATGAGGTTCTTGCTGCGTTACAGTTCATACACGTGCTGACAGTCCATAACTCCTGCTGTTACTGGATGTCAAATTATAGACAATATTTGCTCAGAGCTGGTTAAACCACCATTGGTGGTCAAAACAACAACAATTAAAAATCAAAGGAGAATGGTGAGAAACTTGTACATCCTCCTGAGTTATAAATGATAAGACAATGCGGAGTGCATTCCAAGGACCCAATACAGTGCTGGACAGGGGTAATGTTGATAAATGGCTTGGCTTCTAACTTGCAGTTTATGACAACACGTCTGATTTCTTCACAGCCTTATTGTGTTCTGTCGTGCTGTTCTCTCATCTATTATTGATTTTCTACGCTTTATATTTTTACTTGTGTTGTGTGCTTTGAGCACACATTGCAATGCTTGATGGCAGTGTCGCAGACTTGCTGTGACTACCAATCTTACTGTTTGTCAGTGAAGTATTTGCAGGGTGTTCCAAAGTGCCTTCCTCCAGTGAGTTACAGTATCAACTTACCGGTTAATCTTACATATGCAAATGTGGCAGCCAATTTGCCCGCAGCTTGGTCCCAACCAACTGCAAATCCTTCTTCTGCTCTGTGGGCATGCTATGATATGTGGCCGCAGAGCCAAATGTCCTCCATGTAGGCTGGCCCTTTTAAATTATTACACACGCATACAAAAAAAAATTAAAGAGATCAGCACTTACGCAAGTGGTCCCTACAGTTTTCCCAAAAGTTAGAGGGATTGTTGCTTTGCGTGTTTAAATACAGTAAAGCCATAAGTACAGTTTCTTGTTCAATAGATCATGAATTCTGTATGAGCTCAACATAACCCGCGGTGTCAGTTCCCGAAAGGTAAAATAAAATAAAACTAACTGGGAGAAGGCACTGGGATTATGTTTGTTAGTTTACTTTTTATTTTGGTGTCAACTTCCTTTGGAGAACAAATTGTTGATTCGACGATCCTGGTAATTTCCCCCCCATTGCTGGCACTGCTTCCCTGCCGCTGCAGATATCCAAACTGATTGGGAACCTGTGGCTAACCTGTATGTGGCAGTGGTGCCACACAGGGAGTGGTTAGCACTGCTGCCTCGTAGTGCCAGGGACCCTGGTTCAATTCCTGGCTTGGATCACGGTCTGTGTGGAGTCTGCACGTTCTCCCCGTGTCTGCGTGGGTTTCCTCCACATAATGACTTCACTCAGGCCACTGAGGTTGGCCAATTGGAGTATGAGCTGCCTGATTAAGGATCCAATTGATGGGCCAATCATGGAGTCTTTGCCTTAGACTTAACTGGCAGTTCCTCTGACACCCGTGGGGGTAGATTGCTGACTGATAGCACTCTGTTAGAGTTTATAAATAAAGGGCTTTTGGTGAAGGGACTTTTGCCTCCAAAGACTTATTACACCCTGGGTGCTCCAGTTTCCTCCCACAGTCCAAAGATGCACCTAACCAGCATATCTTTGGACTGTGGGAGGAAACCGGAGCACCTGGATGAAACCCACACAGACATGGGGAGAACATGCAGTCCCAGCGCAGACAGTGATCCAAACCGGGAATCGAACCTGGGTCCCTGTCACTGTGAGGCAGCAGTACTAACCACTGTGCCATTGCAAAAATAGACATGACTGCAGCGCTGTCATGGGATGTGACAAGTGCCTGTTACGGAATTCAAGAATTAATCTTGATTAATGAGGGAGTTATGGGGAAAAGGCAGGAGAATAGGGATGGGAAAAAAACATCAGCCATGCTTGAATTGCAGAGCAGACTCAATGGGCTGAGTGGCCTAATTCTGCTCCTATATCTTATGGTCTTCACTGAACCTGATCTCCCACCTGACAGGTGGGGATACTAACCTCTACACTAATGAGGAAGCTTACAGGTACAGACAATGCAAGTGGAGAGAGGGATAATCACAGGTTAAAAAGGTGTAAACAGTCCAAAGCCAGGGCAGTTATTAGGATTTTGCAAGCCCAGGCCCAATGGTGGGGGTTACATGTAGTGTGACATGAACCCAAGACCCCAGTTGAGGCCGTCCTCATGTGTGCAGAAATTGGCTATCAGTTTCTGCTTGGCGATTCTGTTGTCGTGTGTCTTGAAGGTCATCTTGGAGAATGCTTACCCAAAAGTCCTTTTGATGAACAGACACCCCATGACAATCACCAGGCAGGAGTGTTCCCTTCCTGTCAGGGAATACTTCAGCACTCAAGAGCATTTAGCCTCCAATCTTTGAGCAACCAGCATCTGCAGTTCCCTGAAGCTACTACTTTACCTTATACCTGAACAAGAACTTAGCAACTTCAGTTTCTAGTTGTTCCTGCCTCTCCTCTGGAAATGTAAACTCCAACACCTAACTCCATAACACCCCAAATTCAAAGGCAATCTCCTTTCATTTGAGAATGATGGTTCATACTAAATGCAGGGATTACCAAAGAGTTGATGCTTCATAATGTGAACAGTGACAGGCAGACACATCGGCA
The DNA here is from genome assembly GCF_965287045.1 of Carcharhinus amblyrhynchos. Lineage (NCBI taxonomy): Eukaryota > Metazoa > Chordata > Chondrichthyes > Carcharhiniformes > Carcharhinidae > Carcharhinus > Carcharhinus amblyrhynchos. The sequence goes on from NC_137328.1 coordinate 11,266,537, forward strand.
AGGCGGAGGATCTGAATTGCAATGACAAGCGTAGTGTCAGAATGGCAATAAGAACTTCTTTGGGTTTTGTAACATCAATTAATTTTCCATCATATCACAGATAAGTGCTGCAAACAGAGTAATTTCCTGCTGTATAGTTCACTGACGGCTTTATATATAGATGTATATAAAAGTAATGAGGAATATTGATGGATATCTGTGGATGTGGGTGTATTGTTTAAGTGAAATGCTAACAGACAAGTGCATTCACACGTACACATCAATATTGCCTATTATTTTTATGTGGGCATATGTAAAGCAGTAAGCAGTGGATGACTGTAGTTTCTCAGTGTTTGATCTTGAAAGACATTAATAAAATTTATACCGTGCACCAAAGAAAAGCAGCCAAAAGAGAGGAACAAAAATGGCTGCCAGTGTAGTAGAAAGTGTTGGGCTGGTGTGGCGTGGGCCCCCATGTTCAGGTTAAGCCATATACTCTGAAGCGAAAGGTTCATTTCAATGGATTAGCTAACTTTGAAGTGCTTGATGTTGATATTCAGTACCATACGTTCCCTAGCACGGCCCATGCATCCTCTGGAACAAAATGGAATATAGGCAATAATTCAATGATTCGTCTTACTAAGGCATCTTCTGGTGGGGGAAGAGGGTGTCAAATGGTGCCACTGATGAAACCAATTGCTCTTTAATCAGTTTGCGTTCAATCTAGACCAGATCTGCAGGCAACAATGTCTTCCTCCTACCTCCTACCCCACCCCCCCAGCTCCCCCCTCCTCTGTCTTTCCATCTCTCAAACTTTCCCTGCGCTGATGGTGCACAGGTCGGACTTTCACCTATTTCTGTGGCTAATTATTCCTGGGAGCAGGACACCAGCCTCTTGCCAGGAGCTAATAGCCATGATGGGCGTAACACCACATCCAGCATAGCCTCAAATATTGCACTGAGGGAAAACAAAAGCAGCACAGCTTCCAGTTCTGTTGTTGGTTTGGAAACAGAATTAAATTAGCTGTGCTGGGCTTCCCAATGTACAACCCTAAGAGAGGAAAGAGTTTGCATATCCCTGATGGTGAATAATTAATAAATCTCACCAGTCCGAACCAATCTCAGTTTCCTTGCAATGATATATGGCTGTAATACACTTACGGGTTAAATTGATTTCACGTGTGCCTCCACCTCCATTTTATTACATCAGTACTTCTCTCCAGCCATTTCTACATTACAGCACCTGCGCCCTGCTGTTTAATTGCAACACTAAATATTAAAGCATGAGCATTTGGAAAAAAAATTACACTTTGGATCATAAGAGGTTATAATGGTCCAAATTCAATTTCTTGAATAAAAACTGTTTGCTATGGAAGGAAATATACTTCCTGGGGTCCTGGCCACACTGCTCAAATGGAGCAGAAGGAAATTTAGGTACACGTTACTGTACCCCGCCAACAATTTCCCACACTCAAGTCCCCAACTAACACCCTGGGGCAAATTTTCCCATTCCACCCACCACGTGAATCACAGCGGCCGAGGGACAGGCCACGGAAAGGTTTGCTGGCCTCGGGCGGGATTTTCCAATCTTGGGGGCGAGCATCGCGGGAGAATCCCACCCTGAGGAAATCAGATGCAAATTCCCTGACGTAATTGAATACATCCACCCAGTAGACCAGGCAACGTCAATGAAAGCACAAACAACAAACTGGCAAGCTGGTTTAATAACAAATGATGACATGCCACAAACACGATCTTTGCATAACTATTGTCAACCATTAATGTTAATGTTACTGGGGGGGGGGGTGGCATGGTGGCACTGATTCCTCACGGCGCCAGGAGCCTGGTTTCAATTCCAGCCTCAGGTCACTGTCTGTGTGGAGTTTGCATGCTCTCCCCATGTCGGCGTGGGTTTCCTCTGGGTGCTCCGGTTTTCTCCCACAGTCCAAAGATGTGTGGGCTAGGTTGATAGGCCATGCTTAATTAGCCGTAGTGCCAGGGGATTAATAAATAAATATGTGGGGTTATGGGGCCAGGGCCTGGGTGGGATTGTGGTTGGTGTAGACTCGATGGGCCGAATGGCTTCCTTCTGCTCTGATTCAATGAAACTGATGTAATGTGTTACATTCCAGAAGTGATGTGGAGATGCCGGCGTTGGACTGGGGTAAACACAATGTTTATTATTTTACTTCTTATTTTGGTGTCAACTTCCTTTTGAGAACAAATTTGTTGGTTCAGCCATCCTGGTAATTTCCCCTGCTTTGCTGGCAATGCCTCCCTGCTGCTGCAGATATCCAAACTGATTGGAAACCTATGGCGAACCTGTATGTGGCAGTGGTGCCACGCAGGGAGTGGTTAGCACTGCTGCCTCGTAGTGCCACGGACGTTGGTTCAATTCCTGGCTTGGATCTGTGTGGAATTTGCATGTTCTCCCCGTGTCTGCGCAGATAACGTGCTGTTATACGCTCTGTCTGAGGCCAGAACTCTCCATTCGCCTGACGAGGGAGAAAACCCTGAAAGCTTGCGCGTTTACTACCAAATAAATCGGTTGGGCTTAAACCTGGTGTTGTCAGACTTCTTACATCCCAGAAAGCCAGGTGACGAAGGACAAAAACGGAGTCACCTTTACGCACTTTCAACCAGCATTTATTTACTGAGATACACATCGCAGACATGCGCCTCCTAGCTCAACAGTGACAATTTCAAAGTATTCCAATTTAAATGGGCTCAAGTGGATGCTTAGTTCATGCCAACTACATGCGTACAATTAAAAATAATTTGTAGACAATTCACACAGTGAGTAGTTTCTAATGTCTTACTTTAGTTTGTATAACTGACTTTACGTCTTTAATCTTTCTCTGCTCTCCTGAATCATGATTCCACCTGAACTGAGGTAACTTGTAGAAGATCTACCATTGGAACTAAAAGAAATGCAGAAAATTTTTGAATTCTATGACAAAGATGAATGGATCATAGAATCTCGGAGAACGTTCAGCCATTGTGCAGGATCTTTGAAAGAAATAATTCATTAATTAAGTCCTTGCTCTTTTTCCATAACACTGCTTTTGTCCCCTTTCAAGGACTTGCCAATTTCCTTTTGAAAGTTATCACTGAACCTGTCTCAACCATCCTTTCACGCATGGCATTCCAGATCATAACAACTCACGATGCTGAAAGAAAATGCTCTTCTTTTCTTCAATAGCTCTTTTGCCAATTGCTTCAAGTCTGTGTCCTTCAGTTACCAGCCCTCCTGTCTTTGGGAACCGCTTCTCTCTTTGTAAGCCACACAGTAAGAGTTTTTACAGCACTGCTTGTGGGTCAGGAGGAGCAGCAATGCTTCCTCAGGCTCAACAAGTAACCCTGTAAGCCCCTAACCACACGCCCGTAGCTCTGTGCCTCCAACCCCATCCCCCCAAGCCTCTACAATCTGCCTGATCCCTTCAAAGCAGCATCAGATACTTCCTAGCTACTATCAGACCCATGATTGCCAGGAACACGATGGGCCAAATGGCCTTCTTCTGCCATGATTCAATGAAACTAATGTGATGTGTTACATTCCAGACTTTCAACCAAAGTTTATTTAGAGATACAAATTGCAGACATGCACCATCTAACCCAACAATTTTAAAGTGTTCCCAGGAACACCATGGATTTCATCCCCCCCCCCCCCACCCCCAAATCCCCTCCCTGTGTGACCCAAGCACTGCACTATGATCTCTCTCACTTTGCCAATACACTTACCCGCGTGGTAGCGCAGTGGTTAGCATTGCTGCCTCACAGTGCCAGCTACCCGAGTTCAATTCCTGGCTTGGGTCACAATCTGTGCAGAGCTTGCACATTCTCTTCGTGCCTGCGTGGGTTTCCTCTGGGTTCTCCACTTTCCTCCCACAGTCGGAAAGACGAGCTGGTTAGGTGCATTGGCCATGCTAAATTCTCCCTCAGTGTACCCAAACAGGCGCCGGAGTGTGACGACTAGGGGATTTTCGCAGTAACTTCATTGCACTGTTAATGTAAGTCTACTTGTGACAGGAAGAAATAAATTTTAAGAACTTTAAAAATGCTTTGGCCCTGTGAAATAGGCTTCTCCCCTGAAAGGCCTGAACCTGTTAATCAGTTGGCCTGTGGCTGGAATCCTGCCCAAATCTATTTAATGCAGCCTGACTTCACATCCAACCCCAAACCCTCGGGAAGAATTTGTTTCCAAGCTAAAATCTCAAGCCAAAGTTGCTGATCCGAATAGCCTACTGGGTGCATGCTGCGCGATTCAACTATATTCCCAGCTCTGCTGACTTACAAAGGGATTTGTAACTAATCCTTCAACAGGAACTCTGTGATGTCCCCATTTCAAATGAATGAAATTCATTTCATCCCACTTGGAGGGAGACTAAAGGGAATTTCATTTGGTTGGATGTTGATGCATTAGATACATATAGTTTAACAGTGTGATAAAACTGGGCTTTTATATCAAAAGAGTCCAAAGTTCAATAATCTATTTCAGATTTTTGAAAGGCAACTGGTTTTCTAAAGACTACTTTGGCTCAACACTTTTTTTCTGGGCCTTCTCATATCACATGACTTCTGCAGTTTGCTCAGGACTCTGAAACCAATCCATGGAATTAAAATGGGTGGTTCTTTCTCCAGTTTCCCTTCCTCTTTCTGAAAAGTCAAGCCCCTACAGAGTGATGCCTCACAGAAGCTTCTCTGAAAACTGACACTTGGACACTGCACTGAATGAACAGAACTAGCTCCCTGCAGTCAAATCTAAGAAGTTAATTGGCAATGGTGGGGGCAAGGGATGGGGGGGTGGGGGTATGGGGGAGGGGAGATGTCCAAGGGAGTGGCAATCTCCCGTAGCACTATGTACAATTGCATATGATGCTTTGGGAGATCAGGCGCATGTGCAATAGTGCCCTCCAGCAGTCAGCTGCCGGCTTTCCAGCATGAATAGATTCCAACCACTCCCCCTACTGGCAAGAATCACATTTTGCCTCCCTTTTTGTTCCAAATGTCATGAGACTTTAATTTTTCTCTCACCAAAAAATTAGGTCCGAAACCCTGCCGTTTTCACGCTTGTTCAGCACTTACAATTAACTTGGTAAGATCGCCCCTTTGGGTTTACAACTTGTCCAAATTTTGTTCCCCAGAATCGAGGAAAATATTGGGCATGGCCATAGAATTGATGATCTGGCTAATACTGCGGGTGATCACCTAGTTTGTTGGGATAAAAATTACCCCCTTTGCCTCTCAGGATGTGCTTATTCTAAGAGGCAAGTGGAAAACTTTTAGGTTCATTTAAATGAACCTAAATTTAGGTTCATTTATGAACCTATATTGCATCATTCCATGGCATCTTTGTTTAAAAGGTTGTTATGTTTCATGCACTATTCCATAAATATTGTGCTAATGTCATGACATTCTGCAGACTTTTTTTTAGCTTTCATTGTGTTGCCCAATGCCTATTTAATTTTCCCACTGGAGTTGTCGAGATAGAGGTAGATAGATTGTTGTTGAGTAAATGTATCAGGAATATTAAGAACATAAGAACATAAAAAATAGGAGCAGGAGTAGGCCATCTAGCCCTTCGAGCCTGCCCCGCCATTCAATAAGATCATGGTTGATCTGAAGTGGGTCAGTTCCACTTTCCCGCTTTCTCCCCATAACCCGTAATTCCCTTGTCTATCAAAAACCTATCTACCCGTGACTTAAATATATTTAGCGAGGTAGCCTCCACCACTTCAACGGGCAGAGAATTCCAGAGATTCACCACCTTTTGAGTGAAAAAGTTCCTCCTCAACTCTGATCTAAACTGCCACTCCCCCCACCCACTTATCTTGAGGCTGTGCCCCCTAGTCCTGCTGTCCTTTCTAAGCGGGAAGAATCTCTCTACCTCGACCCTATCCATCCCTTCCATTATCTTATACGCCTCTATAAGATCCCCCCTCATCCTTCTAAACTCCAACGAGTACAGACCTAGTCTATTTAGTCTCTCTTCATAGTCCAACCCAATTATTAATCAAGTATTAATCAAAGAGGGCAGCATGGAGTTGAAGTATGGATGAAACGTGACCTTACTGAATGGCAAAGGTTGTCCAGGAAGCTGATGGGCTTCCTCTTCTTCATAATGTTCTCAAGTTCATAGAATTTGTGATATCCTATTCTGTTCTTGTGATTACCACAGTAACCAGTGCAGGGAGAAACTCAAAAGGATTTGCAATCTGTTAAAATGAAAAGGGTTTATAAGATAAATAATTCCAAAATTCAGGCCAGAATTCTCCAGCCGTTCACGCCCCAGCACTGCTGCCAATGAGAACGGGGAATTTGGCAGTCAGCCAAATCTTCATTCACTGCAGCAGGAATGACGAATCCCAGCCGCAGCGAGCTTGGAGAATCTGGCCCTCATCTCCTACTTTTGAAAAACAGGATACGAAGGTTATATTTAGCCATGATCATATCATTAAATTGTAATCCGTATCAAGGAATTACAATAATTTAAACTCATCTCGTGTGATTGCTTTTCCATGCGCAAGATTTTCCGATTCTGCCAAAGTCAAACACCCGTGATGGGTCCCCTGGCAGCTGGGTGAGCGAGCCATGTAGGAATTCGATGGGAACAGAAGATACTGCTGGTGGCTAATGGTGAAACAGAAAGAAATCCCACAACACCAGTTGTGGGATTTCTTTCTGTTTCACCCCAGTCCAACGCCGGCATCTCCACATCATGGCTAACGGTGAGCCACATCTGCTGCAGGAAGATCCACCAGGAGGGCAAGGGCTAGGGGGATGTGTGATCTCCAACCTATGTTTTTCTCTATGGGTTGCTGTTTGTCACAATGTATGACTTATTCTATTAATGTATTTATTTATTAGTTTCTCAAGTAGGCTTACATTAACACTGGAATGAAATTACTGTGAAAATTCCCTGGTCGCCACACTCCATCACCTGTTTGGGTACACTGAGGGAGGCATGGCCAATGCACCTAGCCAGCACATCTTGTACACTGGGGAAGGAAACCCACACAGACATGGGGAGAACATGCAGACTTCACACAAACAGTGACCCAAGCCAGGAATCGAACACGGGTCCTGGCACTGTTAGGCAGCAGTGCTAATCACTGTGCCACCGTGCCAATTAATGTCCTTCTTGCTCTCCTTTCACCTCCTTGGTGTCTATTTCCCAAATTTTTCTTTTTGTTTTTTTACCAATCCTCTTCAGATGGGGATGATACATGGCATACTATATGAGGACAGGAAATGGTTTAGGGTGGGTTCACAGGAAGATGGTGGCCCTGAATGACTCCTTTTCTATTTGGCCTTTTCTTCACCACGCTCCCCCTTTCCTTCCACATCCCTCCACTTTTCCATTACTTCATCATGTTCCCACAACTCCCCTACTAACCCCATCGCTTGCCTTTTGAAAACCCAATCAACCTGACATCCTCTATCCTTCATTCTTTGCTGTCCTTTCGTCTTACTCTTAATCGTCTCTTCCCCACACCTATACACTTGTCTCCTGGACAGGTGGCATGATGGCACAATGGTTAGCACTGCTGCCTCACAGTGTCAGGGACCTGGGTTCGATTCCTGGCTTGGGTCACTGTCGGTGCGGTGTCTGCACATTCTCCCTGTGTCTGCGTGTCTGGTTTCCTTCCACAGTCTAAAAGACATGCTGGTTAGGTGTATTGGTGATGCTAAGTTCTTCCTCAGTGTACCAGAACAGGCGCTAGAAGTGCAGTGACTAGGGGATTTTCACACTAACGTCATTGCAGTGTCGATGTCTACTTGTGAGATTAATAAATTCTAAACTTTAAAAAAAGACACTGAAGAGCTCTTCATTTTTCCTCCCTGTTTTTCCATCTGCTGCTCTCTTTTTCTTGTCCCAACTCTTTCTGACAAACAAACAAAAATATATTCACACACATAGCCTTTAGAATCATAAAATCCCTACAGTACAGAGACCATTCAGCCCATCGAATCTGCACCAACCATAATCCCGTCCAGGCCCTATTCCCTCAACCCCGTTTACCCTGCTAATTCCCCTGACACTCGGAATAATTTAGCGTGGCCAATCAACATCTTTGGACTGTGGGAGGAAACCCTGGAGGAAACCCACGCAGACATGGGGAGAATGTGCAAACTCCACACAGACAGTGGCCCGAGGCTGGAATCGAACCCTGGCCCCTGGCGCTGTGAGGCAGCAGTGCTAACCATTGTGCCACTGTGACGTGGTCTTAATATTTTAATAAAATCGATAATGCTTGCCGTGTGTAAAATCTGAGAGAAAATATTCCATTGGAACATCAGACTGACAAACCTTGGGAAATTAGGTATGCTACACATGCTCGAACCACACAATGCTACAAGGAATAGTATCAAATAGAATGATAAGCTTTTAAAACACAATGAAGGTTTCAGCTATAAATTTCAGTGGAAGCGTTGAAATACAAAATGCAATTCAGTAGATAAAGTAGATTAAGCCTATATTTTATACAATTGAAATTTCAGTTACTACGATAAAGGCTAGCGGATGAAAAAGCGTTTCAGAATGCATTTTCAGCACTTTATATCAAGCCAGTGGTCATACTGCACAGTGCACTATATTGCAAGCTCTGAGCCCTCTCTGCTGTCCCCTCTTGCGGACGTGCAAATGAAGCCAGTTCGATCATGCAGTTGAGCATGTGTTTATCCTACTCAGTGGAATATGCAATGCATATTCCATTGGGTGATCACATGTATCTCTTGTAAAATAATCGCTTTTGCTTTCATTTTAAACACCTCGCACAGTGTCAGAATATTTAGGCGCTTGTAATGAGCTTTCATTGAAATGTTTAAAGTTTTAAAGTTTATTTATTAGTGTCACAAGTGGGCTTACATTAACACTGCAATGAAGCTACTGTGAAAATCCCCTAGTCGCCACACTCCAGCGCCTGTTCGGGTACACTGAGGAAGGATGCAGCACGACCAATGCACCTAACCAGCATGTCTTTTGGACTGTGGGAGGGAACTGGAGCATTCGGAGGGAATGCACGCAGACACGGGGAGAAATGTGTGCCCCAAGTATTGAATCTAATGAGCTAAGTCTTTCTGATATAAAAAAAAGAAATCTTAAAAATCACTCATCAAAAAATTGGCCAACTGTTCAGCTGTTTCAGGAGTTTGAGATATGCCATGGCCTGAATTTTACACTCACCCCACTGGGTTTTGAGGGAGAAGTATGGAATCAGATGAACGGTATTCTTTCTGATTTCCTGTCCATCCTGGACCAGACGTGATTTTGCACTGGGACGGACATGGGCTTTTAACCGGAAGCCCCGCTTTGGCCCAATAAAGGCTCTTTAGTGGTCACTTTTCTCACCTAGCCTCAGTTTTCAGGCAGGCACCCGATGTCTGAGATTGGGAAATAGAGAAAGTTCTCAACCTCGATCTCGGGCCGGGATTGCTGAGGGGGAAGGAGGCGCCTTTATTGGTAGGATCCTTCTGACTGGGGGCATTCTCCCCTCGTGGACCACAGACTTCCAGAACTCTCACCCTAGCCGGCCTAGCTCTGACACAGCGACTGTTTGGAGTTTGCACATTCTCCCCGTGTCTGCGTGACTTTCCTCCAGGTGCTCTTGTTTTCTCCAAAGATGTGCAGATTAGGTGGATTGGCAATGCTAAATTGCCTCTTAGTGTCTCAAGATGTGTCGGTTAGGGGGATTAGCCATGGGAAATGTAGGTTATGGGGATAGGGCAGGAGAGAAGGCTTGGGTAAGATACTCTGTCAGAGAATCAGTGCAGACCCAAAGGGCAGAATGGCCCCTTTCTGCACTATAAGGATTCTTTGATATGATTTGATTTGACTTATTATCGTCACATGCATTAATATACAGTGAAAAGTATCGTTCTTTGCGTGCTACGGAGACACAGCATATCATTCATAGGGAAGGAAACTAGAAAATGCAAAATGTAGTGTTACAGTCATAACTAGGGTGTAGAGAAAGATCAACTTAATGCAAGGTAGGTCCATTCAAAAGTCTGACAGCAGCAGGGAAGAAGTTGTTCTTGAATCGATTGGTATGTGACCTCAGACTTTTGTATCACTTTCCCGACAGGAGAAGGTGGAAGGGAGAATGTCCGGGGTGTGTGGGGTCCTTAATTATGTTGGTTGCTTTGCCAAGGCAGTGGACAGTGTAGACAGAGTCAATGGATAGGAGGCTGGTTTGCGTGATGGGTTGTGCTACATTCATGACCTTTTGTAGTCTCTTGCTGTCTTAGGCAGAGCAGGAGTCATACCAAACTGTGATGCAACCAGAAAGAATACTTTGGCGAGAGTCATACTGACATGCCAAATTTTCTTCGTCTTCTGAGAAAGTAGAGGCTTTGGTGGGCTTTCTTAACTATAGTGTCGGCATGGGAGGACCAGGACCAGCTGCTGGTGATGTTGACACCTAAAGACTTGAATCTCTCAATCTTTTCTACTTTATCCCCATTGATAGGGGCATATTCTCTTTTATGCTTCCTGAAGTCGATGACAATCTCCTTTGTTTTGTTTTGTTGATATTGAGGGAGAGATTATTCTATCAATTCTCTTAATACTCTCCCCTTTCCAGGAACCCCGCTATTCACCTTGACACAGGCTCCGTGTACTTTAGACACCATGCTGCAATACCTCCTCCAGCCACTGCGGCGCTGTCCCTGGGTCAGCTGGAGAGCTGTCGGACAATCTGATTCGCCAACCTCGAAGGTGGGACTTCCTTCCAACTGAGGACTGAAGCCCAATCAATGCTCACCTGGCGTGAACAGCAGCGGGCCTGTCAGGGTCAGCAGGTATGTGATCCCCACCCCTTCTGGCACCCACCATCTTGAAAATCCAAGCCCAGAATCTCCAGAACTTGTTCATTGATTTATTCCGCCTGACTATTCGTTTCAGACAAATGGCGACGCGACCTCCCTCGCTGCCGGTAAGAATTTGGAGCTCAGCCAAAACCCCATTCGCTGCAGTGGCACTGGAGAATCCCAGTCACAACCGAGATCAAAGGTTTCCAGTGGCAATCTCTAAGATATCTGCGCTTGTCTAAACCTGGGCTCTTGCACATTCCTGATTCTAATCAGCCCATTACGAGAGGCCATGAATTCATGGCATGTCTGGCATTTTCTCCCTAAGTCTTTCCATTCTCTCTTTTTCGCTTTTAAAATGCTCCTTAAAATCTACCTCTTTGTCCGACCTTCTGACCACAGGTTACAATATTTCTTCAACAGGCTTGGGGCAGGATTTCTTTTTTAGTCGCGACCACTCCAAGATTGGAAATTCCCACCCGAGGCTAATGGACCTTTTAATGGCCCCTCAAATTTCCTGCCCCATCCGCAATGATTCCCACAATGGGCAGGGCCGGAAAATTTACCCCTTGGTGTCAACTGTTTGTTTGATTACACTCTTGTGAAGTGGCTTGGAACATTTCCCCTGAATTTAGGAAGTGAAATATAGAAGCAAGGGCCAGGGATTCTCCGGCCGTTCATGCCGGCGGGATTCTCTGGTCTGACTGGCAGCGCACCCCCGCCCGTGGGTTTCCCGCCAGAGTGAGGTAACTTCAATAGGAATTCCCAGAGAATCCCGCCACAAGCAAACAACGCACCACCTCCCACCGGCAGGAAACAAGCGGCTGGGAGGCCGGAGAATCCTGCCCAAGTTGTTGCCAGAGTTAGAATCATAGAAACCCTACAGTGCAGAAGGAGGCCATTTGGCCCATCGAGTCTGCATTGACCACAATCCCACCCAAGCCCTACTCCCATATCCCTACATATTTACCCGCTAATCCCTCTAATCTACGAACCTCAGGACACTAAGGGGCAATTTTAGCATGGCTAATCAACCTAACTGCACATCTTTGGACTGTGGGAGGAAACCGGAGTACCCGGAGGAAACCCACACAGACACGAGGAGAATGTGCAAACTCCACACAGTGTTGTTGAGTTGGCTAGTTTTGCAAAAGCGGACCCCTTCTTCCTGCTCTCCCTCTCACAGCTCACGGCCTCTCCCCATGCAGTGGTGGGGGAGAGGATTGCTGGGGTGGGGGTAGTAGGGTGCAGTGGGATGGGGGTTTGCGGATGGGAGGGTGAGGAGCTGCCTGCAGCATGTTGTCAGCATCAGTTTGGCTACTGCCCTCAAGAACTGTGGCGGGTGACTCAACCGAGTGTGCACTCGATAGGAGAACTCCAAAAAAAGTACATTACCTTTAACTCCTGAACTCGCTGCCTTGCCTCAATTCAGGAATTTCACAGTTTATTTTGTGCGATAGTTGACAGGATATCAAATGGCGCTGCTAAAATGCTTATTAAAAAAACTCCCAGATCACCTTTTAAATCTGCATTTTTTTTTGTCGAACAAGGTTATTTGTTGATAAACCTCATGACTTTATGAGTTAGCGTAGCTTTAATTATATAACAAACCATCGCAGTAACCCCCAGTGAATTGGTCCCTCTAGGTATGTTTATCCGCCAGCTGCATTATTACAACACATAAACCATACTCTGCAGGAAGGCTGACAAAAAAAAACATGGACCGTTGTTGAGAGTGTGCTCCTTAAGTCATTAGCTCTTATATCACTCTTAATAATTTCAAGCACTAGGTCTGAGTTAAAAAATGAATGCGTAAGAGATGCTTCATTCAAAATTACACTTTTTAAATTTTTTTTCGATCTGTTTTCTCAGCTGTACACAATAGATTCTGTGGCACCATGTCAAACTAACTTTTTTGTTTATTTGTTCATTTGGGCACCGCCAGGATTTGTCACCTGTCCCTTATTACCCTTTACGGAGTGCTTGCTCAGCCGTTTCAGAGGGCATTTAAGAATCAGCCACGTTGCTGTTTGCCTGGAGTAGCATGTAGGTCAGACCAGGTAAAGACGGCAGATTTCCTTCCTTAAAGGACATTAGTGAACCAGATGGGTTTTTTTTTAACGACAATCGATAATGGTTTCACGGTCACCAGTAGATTCTTAATTCTAGATTTTTTTATTGAATTCAAATTTCACCATCTGCTGTGGTGGGATTCGAATCTGGCTCCTGAGAGCATTACCCTGGGTCCCTAGATTACAAGTCCAGTGACAATGCCACTATGCCATTGCTGAAGCAGATCACATGGGTGTTTGCGTTCAGTAAAGAGATGAGGGCAGCAGATACTTGGGAAGACCATCACCTAGACACTCCCCTCCACCACGCTATCCTGACTTGGAAATATGTTGTAGTTCCTTCACTGATAGAGTTTAAATCTTGGAGCTCCCTCCCTAACAGCACTGTGGGTGTACCGACAACACACAGACCACAACAGTTCAAGAAGGCTCATCACTATTTTTTCAAGGGATGAGAAACAAACACTGGCTTAGCCAGCGACACCCACATCCCAGGAATGATTTTAAAAATAAATAAATAAGAATTGCCATTTGCATTTCTGAAATGACTGCATGTCAGGACGAACGCGTTGATTATAAAATCTTTAGATGCTCCCAGAAAGACTATTCTTTCTCCAGCGCAAATTCATTTTGCCTTTTTTTTTGTCATTCATACCATGGGTAGGATTTTGTGGCTCTTCCTGTCCGTGGAATTTTCCAGCCCCGTCAAAGGCAACCTCCCCGGCAGCAGGGCTGTTGAACGATGCTAATTACCATTGACTTTGGCAGGACTGGAAGATCCCACTGGTGGCCAATGGAAAGCTATCTCTGCCACTGGAAACATGCCTCAGGAGTGGGGCCAAAAAATCCTGACCCATGTTTATTATATATGTGTACCCAGTACCCACATTAGCACCTAAATAAGGTGACATATTGCCAGGCTATGATAACATTCTTCTTTCTGTTTGGCAATGAAACTTCTTGTTGTCTTTTCTTCAACAATTTCCATCCCCCCCGCTCAAAAAAATGTTTTAAGTTTCATGGTTTATCTGTTATCTAAAAGTATGGAGTTGGTAAAACTAAATCCACACTATTTTTTGTGTTACTACAGAGCAAGTAACCCACAAAAATATATGCAATACATATAGGCAGCAAAGCTGAAAATGTCCCAAAAGCAATACAATTTATTACTTCGGGAGACAAGCCATAAAAAAATAGAAATGATGTATTTTAGTGATAAGAATTTAGAGGGTGTCTTCTGTGGTGAATTTATGATGTGGATGTGCCGGCGTTGGACTGTCGTAAACACAGTAAAAAGACTGACAACACCAGGTTTAAGTCCAACCGATTTATTTGATAATACACTCACTAGCTTTCGGGTTAGTCCCTTCGTCAGGTGAATGGAGAGTTCTGGCCTCAGGCCTCAGGCCAGAACTCTCTATTCACCTGACGAAGGGTCTAGCCCGAAAGCTAGTGGGTGTACCGTCAAATAAATCAGTTGGACTTAAACCTGGTGTTGTCAGACTTTTTACTGTGGTGAATTTTCACAGTAGTAATGTTGCTACTTATATGTAGACAATGGGTGTAAATGACATTCAGAGAGAGCTCATCTCAAGAGCTGATGGCTGGAATTCTCCGGTCTTACTCGCCCCATACAACTGCCAGCAAGAATTGATCACTTGGCCCTCAGCCAAATCTTCATTCACTGCAGTGGGACTGGCGAATCCCAGCTGCGGGCAAGGCCGCCTCTACTTTCTCAGGAGGCTAAGGAAATTCAGCATGTCAGCTACGACTCTCATCAATTTTTACAGATACACCATAGAAAGCATCCTTTCTGGATGTAGCACAGCTTGGTATGGCTCCTGGTCTGACCAAGACTATAAGGAACCACAAAGGGTTGCAAACTTAGCCCAGTCCATCACGGAAACCAGCCTCCCATCCATTGACTCTGTCTACACTTCCTGCGACCTCAGAAAAACAGCCAGCATAACCAAGGACCCCACACACCCTGGGCATATTCTCTTCCGCCTTCTTCCTTCGGGAAAAAGATATAAAGGTCTGAGGACATGTACCAACCAACTCAAGAACAGCTTCTTCCCTGCTGCTGTCAGACTTTTGAATAGATCTAAGCCAACCCTTCTCTAGACCTTAGCTGTAACTACAAAACTGTACTTTGAACCCTCTCCTTTCCTTCTCCCCATGCACTCTATGAATGGTATGCTTTGTGTGGTGCACATATAAAAAAAAATTTGATCCATCTCCTCCTGAAATGTTGAATGGACTGACCTCCCAGAGCCACCAGCAGTCACTCCACCCTGCTCCCGCCTCCCACACTCCTCCACCCCACCCCACCCCTCGCCCTCCCCAACTTCACGCATGAGAATTAGTCTTCAATGGGAGCTCTGTATTTGGGTTACATCTCTAATTTCCTCCTTCGGAAACATCCACTTGAATCTCTGACTCCAGAACAAATGTGTGTAAATGCTTAAAGGGTTTAAAAATTGACAAGTCATATTGCAGCTTCATAGTTGGGCCACACTTGGAATATAGTGTTCAATTTTGGTCGCCACCCTACCAGAAGGATGTGGCGGCTTTGGAAAGGGTACAAAAAAGATTTACCAGGATGTTGCCTGGCATGGAGGGCATTAGCTGTGAGGAGAGGTTGGAGGAACTTGGTCTGTTCTCACTGGAACGTTGGAGGTAGAGGAGAGACCTGATAGAAGTCTACAAGATTATGAGGGGCATGGACAGAGTGGATAGTCAGAAGCTTTTTCCTAGGGTGGAAGACTCAATTACTAGGGGGCATAGGTTTAAGGTGCGAGGGGCAAGGTTTAAAGGGCATGTATGAGGCAGATTTTTTTTTACACAGACAGTGGTGGGTGCCTGGAACTCGCTGCCCGGGATGTAGTGGAAGCAGATATGATGATGATTTTTAAGGGGTGTCTTGACAATTACATGTAAAGGACGGGAGTAGAGGGATAATGTCCACAGAAGGGCAGCAGGTTTTAGTTCAGTTGGGCGGCGTGGTCGGTGCAGGCTCGAAGGGCCGAGGGCCCTGTACCTGTACTATAATTTTCTTTGTTCTTTGACTGCAAAAGCTTGTAGACCCAGAGCATCTGCGCAGCATTACTGAATAAAAGAGGAAGTGGACCTTACATTTTCAGTAAGAGATTGTGCCATGAAACACATTTTGAAATAATACCTGTCCTACTGAGAGCAGGACACTGGTTCTAATCTAAAAATAGAAATGTCTTCAGCTTATAGCGCTAGGTGAAAGCATGATGACTTAACTCTGAAATGGAATTAAATAACAAAATCCTAAGAGGCAGATTTAAACCAAAGAGCTCTGAGACTCCCTAAGAACAAGAAGCACAAAACATTGCATGCATATAGCACTTAAGGGTGTTCCAGAAACTTGCACAATACTTCAAAATGTTTTTGACGGATAATCATTCATTTTGCAGGCAAGCTGAGCCTGCATTGATATAGCAAAGGGCCTTACAAACATTGAAGAGGTGAAGTTCATTAGCTCATAAGCTGCTAAGATATAGCAGCAGAATTAGGCCATTTGGCCCATCGAGTCCACTCCGCCATTCAATCATGGCTGATATGCTCCTCATCCCCATTTTCCTGCCTTCTCCCCATAACTGTTCAACCCATTACCAATTAAAAATCTGTCTAACTCCCCCTTAAATTCACTCACTGTCCCAGCATCCACCACACTTTGAGTTTGCGAATTTCACCGATCCACAACTCTTTGGGAGAATTAGTTTCTCCTCAACTCTGTGTTAAATTTACTACCCCTTATCCTAAGACTCTGACCCCTCATCCTAGAATGCCCCACAAGAGGAAGTATCCACTCCACACCTACTTTATCCATATCTCTTATCATCTTGTTTACGTCAATTTGAACTTACCTCATTCTTCTAAATTCCAGACAGCATTGGCCTAAGCTGTTCAGTCTCCTGTTTGATAGGTTTTGGTGATGCTGGTTGAGGGATGAATGGTGGCCAGGCTTAACTGGCCTTGTATTAATGTCATGCCTACAGAAAGAGGCAGAAGGGGCTCATAGAATGGGATGGGCGTTAACTTGCAATAAAACTTGACCTCAATCCGCTGTGATCACACATTTTGCTTGTTGAACTGCGGCAGGTTGTAAGTACCTGACTGACCCACTCTAGATCAGTTCCTCAGATTGTCGCAGCCAATTGGATTTAACAGCCACTCGCCAGAGACCTCTCTAGGTTCCCTCTGATTGGCCAACTCTTCCCGTGATCTCTGAATCACACTTCATGATCTCCAGATGCCTCTCCCTTAATCTCTGGAACCCTGACACATTGTTCAGACACCCTTGTCACCTGCTGATTCTTTCCATGATCTCCAGATCATCACCCACCCCACCAGCATTCAACTCCTCCACCTCGGGGATCACTTTCATTGTCTCCCTGCTCCACAGCCATCTAACAGTGAACCTTCTTGATTGTTAGGCAGCATCTTCAATGATCCCCAGCCCATAGGCTATCCCACGGAATCCCTACAGGACAGAAGGAGAACATTCAGCCCCGTAAATCTGCACCGACTCTCTGCATCGTACCCAGGCCTTCCCCTCCCCCCATTCCCTTATGGATACTAAGTGTCAATTCATTATGGCCAATCCATCTAATCTGTACATCTTTGGATGCTAAAGGGCAATATTTCATGGCCAATGCACCTACCCTACACAACTTTGGATGCTAAGGGGCAATTTCCCATGGCCAATCCATCTAATCTGTACATCTTTGGATGCTAAAGGGCAATATTTCATGGCCAATGCACCTACCCTACACAACTTTGTATGCTAAGGGGCAATTTCCCATGGCCAATCCATCTAACCTACACAACTTTGGACACCAAGAGTCAATTTATTAAGGCTGATTCACCTAACCTACACATCTTTGGACACTAAGGGTCAATTTATTAAGGCTGATTCACCTAACTTACACATCTTCAGACACTAAGGGTCAATTTAACATGGCCAATCCACCCAACCCACACATCTTTGGACACAAAGTGGCAATTTAGTATGGCCAATCCACCTAACGTACACATCTTGGGATGCTTAGGGGCAATTTAGCACAGCCGATCCACCCAACCTACACATCTTTGGGCTGTGGGAGGAAACCTACGCAGACACGGAGATAACATACAAAATCCATACAGTCACCCAAAGGCAGAATCAAAACCGGGTGCCTGGCACTGTGAGACAGCAGTGCTAACTGTGTCACCATGCCCACCAAGGAGACAGCCAGCCTCTCAATCTAACTGGCTGCTGATATAAAAGTGCAATGGAAATTCTAGTTATTCATTGAAATTCATTCCATTTAGCTGGATCTCTGCTTTCATGGGATTCCTGGATTTCTCAGCATTAGAAAGCCTGGTCCCCACTGCCCCCTCCAACTTCCCAAAAATATCAGTGCTCTTAACACAAAATTAGTAATGACAGAGAAGCTCTTTATGTGAGCATCATTAACTGGAATATACTTCCATGCGTGCAGAATTTCAAGCACAGATTTAACTATCTTGAGTATTTGATTTGGAGTCATAGATTCATCAGGGTTTACAGCATGGACACAGGCCCTTTGGCCCAATTTGTCCATGGCCACTCTTTCTTTTTAAACCCCTAAGCTAATCCCAATTTCCCACATTTAGCCCATATCCATCTATACTCATCGTACCCATGTAACTGTCTAAGTGTTTTTTAAAAGACAAAATTATACTGCCTCTACTACTACCTCTTGTTCCAGACACTCACCACCATCTGTGTGAAAAAAACCTATGCCCTCTCATTTTAGACTCCCCTGCCTTTGAGAAAAGATATTGACTATCAAGCTGATCTGTACCCCTCATTATTTTATGGACCTCTACAAGATCACCACTCAGCCTCTTACGCTTCAGAGAAAAAAGTTCCAGTCTATCCAGCCTCTCCTTATAAATCAAACCATCAGATCCTGGCAGCATTCGAGTAGATCTTTTCTGCACTCCTTTTTGGTTTAATAATAGCCTTTCTATAATAGGGTGACCAGAACTGTACACAGTATTTCAAGCGTGGCCTTACTAATGTCTTGTACAATTTCAACAAGAAGGCCCAATTCCTGTATTAATTGTTCCGACCAATGAAACCAATGAGAAACACAATCTAAATTAGAGCAGCCTGTTTGATTAACACCCTATTCATTCCCTTCAGCACTAACTGCGCAGTGGCAGTGCATCGTCACATGCACAATGCAATCCAATAATTGACCAAGGCTCTATTGACAGCACCTTCCAAAGTTGCAGCGTCCACCACCTAGAAGAATAAGGACAGCAGGTACCTGGGAATGCTGCTACCTACAAACCCCCTCTCAATCCACACACCATCCTGATTTGGAACCATCCTGCTGCACCCTCGTTGTCGCTGGGTCAAAATCCTGGAACCTCCTTTCCTTGCAGTACTCTGGGTGTACCTACACCACGTGGACTGCGGCGATTCGAGAAGGCGGCTCACAAGAGCAATTAGGGATGGACAACAAATGCTGACCTAAGCAGCAGTGCTCAAATCAAGCGAAAGAATGAAAAAAACCTAATGTTCCTTCAAGCATCCCTCAATTTCCAGAATCAGATTCATAGGATTCCTGTTCTTACTATAGTTGCCCCTGGCTGCAGTATATTTTTATAATCTAAGAGGCACAAGTAAACGTAAAAGAACTCACCTTCATCATGTTACTCGTGCGCTCAAACTGTAGGATGTCTGCTCTCCTGGCCGATGCTGTTCACTCTTTTCCAATCTTTACACCAGTGTTCAGAAACATGGTTAAGCCCCAACTCCCACAATGCAATTTTGACTTGGTCTTACCTAGGGAGAGAACAGAAATAGAAAGATGATGCTGGTGAAAAGCTGGAAAGAGGTTCGATTTATAAAAGAGCTCGCACTTTTCACATCTCAAAATGGTGCGACTCACTTTAGAGTCAATTAAGAGTCACTGTTGTAATGAAGGGGGGAAAAAATTGCCAGCCAATTTGCACACAAACTCCCACAAACAACAACGTGATAATAGTCAGAGGGCTTGTTTCAGTGATGTTGGTTGAGGGGTAAAATATGTCAGGCCAACAGCAGGAACAATGTTGCTTTTCTTCAACATATTGCCACGGGGCCTTCCACTTGAGGAGATAGACGGGGTTTTGACTTAACACGCTATCCTGGATTGCTGTGTTCAAATCCCCGGAGACAGACTTGAACTGAAATGCCTCGAACTTAGTGGAGTGAATGCTAGCAACTGAGTCATGGCTGACATGGCTAATTGGGGGGATCGGCAAGTTGGAAGTGTAAGATTTAAACTTGGAAGACAGTCACGCTTGTGCACTCAGAGCTGCTGAGGTGAGTGTGCTGCAAAAATGGCAATTACAGTGTGAAGGTAACGTTGATTTACGGGCTGAGATATCGGATGATGTCCTTGCAAAAATGTCACACTTTAACATACAAATCACAACTCAGACAGGGTAATAATCATCCCCTGAAAATAACAGAGGGAGAACAATTGAAATTGCCCTTCAGTGTGACAAAGAAGGGCCAGATTAAGCTGGTAAATATGCAGTCACTGTGTCACCACAAAGAGAAGCTCCAAATCAAATTGAAGCATTGTGTTCGTCACAATGTTTAAAAATTCAAAGACAGATTCATGTTGGGCAAAGGGATCAAAGATTATCGATGGTGGGGTGAGGTGAGCGGGAACATGGGTACTTGACACAAACAGATCTGGCAAGGCCTTAGTGAATGGCGAGACTAGCCTTGAGATGTTGAATGGCAAACTTCTAGTCCTATTTCATATGTTTGTATCAAACGAAAAATAAGAGAGGTAGCAAAGAACAACACAGGGATAGTAGTGAGAAATAATCTTGGCTTAGGGGAGCACCACGTATCATCATTAGTGATATGGGTAAGGACCAACAGAGGGCAGAAAACACTCATGGGAGTAGTTTATAGGCCTCAGTGTTACTGTAATTTTGAGCAAAAAATGAAAAGGAGCTTGTAACAAGACAATTCAATAATTGGGAAAGGTTTTAATCTTTGTATTGAGGAGACAAATCAAATTGACTAGAGTGGAGGACAAGTTCCTAGAATGCACTTGAGACTGTTTCCTAGAACAATATGTCGTGGAACTGGCCAAGGGACAAGTTATTTTAGATCTTGTCTTCTGTAATCAGAGAAGTTTAACAAGTATTCTCAAAGTTCAGGTTCTTCTGGGGATGAGTAATCATAATTTAGATGAAAAGAAGAAGCAGATAATGTTACCATGAAGAGTAGTCAGCTTGAGGACTGGGAGGGAAAAACATGACCGAAAAACGGATAACGTGGGCAAACAGAATCTGAGACACAATACAAGACACATAAAAACAAGATGTAGAACCTTCTACAAGCAAATGAAAGAGAATGGAGGGCCTCTTAAACGCTCAGACAGATGAAGTTATAGAATCCCTACAGTGCAGAAGGAGGCCATTCAGCCCATCAAGCCTGCACCAACAACAATCCCATCCAGGCCCTATCCCCGTAATCCCACATATTTACCCTCCTAATTCCCCTGACACTGAGGGGCAATTTGTCATGGCCAATCAACCTAATCTGCACATCTTTGTAGTGTGGGAGGAAACTGGAGCACGTAGAGGAAACCCATTCAGACATAGGGAGAACGTGGAGACTGTACACAGACCTGAGGCCCAAATCAAATCTGAGTCCCTGGTGCTGCGAGGCAGCAGTGCTAACCGCCGTGCCTCCGTGCTGCCCTATAATGGGGAAGGAAGAAATGCTGGAGATGCTAAATGAATATCTTGTGTCTGTTTGTATAACAAAGACAGCAAAAAACCCCAGAAATCAGTGGTGTAATGAGAATGAGGAACTTAATTAATATTAGTATATAAAAAGTATTGCAAGAATTAATGGGACCACAAGCTGATGAATTCTCTGGAGCTGGTGATATACACATTACAGTTTCAAAAGACTGCAGACATGGCGGATGCTTCACAATCTTCCAAAATTCTCCAGATTCTGGAATAATCCCAGTGATTTGGAAGGTAGCAAAGGCAATGGCACTATTCATGAAAAGAGGGAGATGAAAAACAGGGAACTTACAGGCTGGTTAGCTTTATACCAGTCATTGGAAAAATGCTGGAATCCATTATCAAGGAAATGGTAACAGGGCATTTAGAGAATTGAAATATAATTTGGCAAGGGCAACATGTTTTATGAATAAAAACAGAAAATACTGGAGAGGCTCAGCATCGGTGGAAAAAGAAGGGGTATGTTTTGATTGCATGCCAATGTGGTGGAGTAATTAAGGAGATGGACAGCTAATCCATTGTGCTCTGCACCCATGCAGAGAATGTGCAAACTCCACACAGGCTGTGACCCGAGGCTGAAATTGAATCAGCGTCTCTGGCGCTGTGAGGCAGCTGTGCCACCGTGCCACCTCATGTGCCCAAAGATCTGTGGGTTGAGGACCAGCCTGTTCAGTCACACAAAGAGCCATGGTGGAAACTTGAGACCCTAATTAGACGTCATCCTCAAAACGAGGAACAGCCGTCAGTAATGTGGTTGCTTCCAGTTGCATGCTCAGTCTATCAACACTTCCTGTCACTGTCTCCGGTTTACCACTTTCTGCATTGGGATCTCATTCACAGTGTTCCTTCGCAACTCCGCTGTGCCCACCCTGATCAGGTTTCTTTATCAAATTGTTTCAGTGAGAGCGTGCTGCTCTCGGATGGTGTAGCAAATGACCGACCATTGGGACCATTAACCTTATCAAGGATCCAAAATGAAATCGGGCAGCAAAACTCAAAGTTGATAATAGTCACTTGAACTTCCAAATTTTATGAAATCTCATAGTAACTCTTTGGCAACCATTACGTGATGAGTATTCTTTAACAGCATCTCCCAAACCTATGATCTCCAATGTCTACAGGGCAGCAGATGTATGGACACACCATCATCCCCAAGTTCTCCTCTAAATCATACACAATCTTGAATTGGAAGATCCCTTATCATCACTGGGATGAAGTCCGAGATCCACCCTCCCCCAATCCATCTTACAGCATTGTGGGAGTGTCCTCATTAAACTGGGTGGGACTTCTCTTGCACCCCTGCCATATGTTTCGTGGCGGTGGCAGTGGAGACAACCCACGATTGGCTGGTGATGGGATTTCCTGGTCCCACCATTGTCAATGGGATTTTCCGTTGAATGTACCCCCCTCTGCTGGGAAATATGTGGCAGAGTTACGCAGTCGGCAGGATGGAATCACAGTGCAGGAAGAGGAGGAGGCCATTTGGGCCATTGAGCCTGCACTGACAACAATCCAACCCAGGCCCTGTCCCCGTAACCTCATGTAACTACCCTGCCAATCCCACTGACACTGAGGGTCAATTTAGCACAGCCAATCCGCCTAAGCTGCATGTCTTTTGGAGTGTGGGAGGAAGCCGGAGCACCCGGAGGAAACCCACGAAGACATGGAGAGACCATTCAAACTCCACACAGACAGTGACCCAAGCCGGGAATTGAACCCAGTCCCCGGCGCTCTGAGGCGGCAATGCTAACCACTCTGCCAACGTGCCACGCCTCAAGAAGACCCCACACCAGTGTGAAGTCGGAAAAATCCAACCATTATCTTCAGCAATTCAAGAAGGGCTTGCCTTTGCGAGGAATGGGAATTAAACACTGATCTTGTCAGCTGTGTCAATACTGCGAAAATATAATTTTTAAAAAATTACTGTTTATATAAAGGTGAGCTATTTTTAAACTTCTGAAGAGCTTTAGTTTTTTTTAACGCTTCCTCTATTTAGGCAGCATGGTGGCACAGTAGTTAGCACTGCTGCCTCACAGCTAATCAAGTCTTAAAGGTGCAGACAATGTGAGTGGAGATAGCATTAAGCACAGGTTAAAGAAATGTGTATTGTCTCCAGACAAGACAGTTAGTGAGATTTTGCAAGCCCAAGCAAGTCATGGGGATTATGACTTTTGTCTGCACCTTTAAGATTTGATTAGCTGTAGAGACTCGCATTCTAATCAGTATTCTGTAAACTAAGTATGTGCCTTTATATGTCCTATTTGTGATCAGAACTCCCCACTAACCTGACAAAGGGGCAGAGCCCTGAAAGCTAGTGGCGTTTGCTACCAAATAAACCTGTTGGACTTTAACCTGGTGTTGTGAGACTTTTAACTGTGTTTACCCCAGTCCAACGCCGGCATCTCCACATCATGCCTCACAGCATCAGGGACCCGGGTTCGATTCCTGGTTTGGGTCACTGTACATGCGGAGTTTGCACATTCTCCCTGTGTCTGCATGGGTTTCCTCTGCGTGCTCTGGTTTCCTCCCACAATCCAAAAGACTTGATTTTGATGTGATTTATTATTGTTGCATGTATTAACATAATAATGAAAAGTATTGTTTCTTGCACGCTATACAGACAAAGCATACCATTCATAGAGAAGGAAATGAGAGAGTGCAGAATGTAGTGTTACAGTCATAGCTAGGGTATAGAGAAAGATCAACTTAATGCAAGATAAGTCCATTCAAAAGTCTGACAGCAGCAGGGAAGAAGCTGTTCTTGAATTGGTTGGTATGTGACCTCAGACTGTTGTATATTTTTCCTGATGGAAGAAGGTGGAAGAGAGAATGTCCGGGGTGCGTGGGGTCCTTAATTATGCTGGCTGCTTTGCCGAGGCAGCAGGAAGTGCAGACAGAGTCAATGGATTGGAGGCTGGTTTGCGTGATGGACTGGGCTATACTCATGACCTTTTGTAGTTCCTTGTGTGCTGGTTAGGCACATTGATTGTGTTAAATTCTCCCTCAGTGTACCTGAAAGGGTCCGGAACATGGCGATTGGGGCATTTTCACAGTAACTTCACTGCGGTGTTGCTGTAAGCCTACCTGTGACTAATAAATAAACTTTTTACTTTAGCTTTTGATGTAAATGTCTCCCGAAAATGTTCTAACTGACTCCATGGGTAGAATTTGTCCGTCCCGTCCGACACAGGAATCATGAGGGCGGGACACGGACCATGTGAAGGTCCGTTGACCTCAGGTGGGATTTTCCGGTCTTGGGGGCGAGTGTGGCCGGAAAATCCTGCCCTTCATCTTAACGTGTTAAAAATGTGGGAGCGACATGGTCATCTCCTCGCTCAGGCTTATGAACAACTAATCATTGTGAAATCCTGCAGCAAATATGAAGGCGTGCATCGTTGAGGCAAATCAGATCAGGAGATGACAGATGAATTCATTCGTTTGTCTGAGAGATTTCAGTGCAGATTCACCTCAGTGACATCCTGTTTACCGAATGAGTTTTCAAAGGCCGCTTGGGAATTTTCAGTACCTGAGGTGGAGAGGAGCTTACATGTGTGGGTGCTGATGGATGTTTATTTTTGGTTGCTGTATCAGAGAGAGGTCAGGAGAACACCAAGGGTTAGTTGTCGCTCCAACAGCGCGAAGGAAGAAACAAATTAACAACCTGCCTGGGATCGTTCTGTCTTAACCTTACTCAGCTTGGCACGAAAGCAAACTAATTGGCTTGTTCCTGTACAATATTTATCTTCCCCTTTGCAAATAACTTCTGTGTCATTATTACTTACCCACTAAACGCACATTACATTTAATGGAACTTACAAGGTAATTGCAAGAAGCAGTTTTTTTCCTCCAATTTTCACTTCTAAATGGCCTGACTTATCCTGAGTAGTGTCCCAGTGGATATTCTGTACCTGTATTAACACTGAAGTTGAGGGGTGGTAATTACTATGAATTTGTGTTTGGGTTCATCTTCTCCACACCCAGAGTATTTCAGCTGCTTTAATCTTCTCCTTCCTAGCACCAGGGGCTAAGTTAAGCCAGCATTGACCATCCCACTTCAAGCCATATTGCAATCAGCCTTAGTGGCTCAGTCCAGACCAAGAATTAAATGAAGGACCGTTCTGATGTGTGCACATAGGGGAGGCGATGGCCTCGTGGTATTATCGTTGGACGATGAATCCAGAAACTCAGCTAATGTTCTGGGAACGCAGGTTCGAATCTCAAAACTGTAGATAAGGGAATTTGAATTCAATGAAAAAATATCTGGAATTAAGAATCTACTGATGATCACAAAACTATTGTTGATTGTGGGAAAAACCCATTCGGCTTGGGATGGGATCCCAGTTCAATCTGCAGCTTGGTCACTGTCTGTGTGGAGTCTGCACCTTCTCCCCGTGTCTGTGTGGGTTTCCTCCAAGTGTTCCGGTTTCCTCCCACAGTCCGAAGGATATGCTGTTAAGATGCATTGGCCCCGCTATATTCTCCCTCGGTGTATCTGAACAGGCTCTGGATGTGGCAACTAGGGAATCGTCACAGTAACATTACTGCAGCCGACTGGTGGCTAATAAATAAACTGAACTTCAAAACTAACTTAGCAGAAACAAGGAATCAAAGATGGAATCTTGCACAACGACATAGCCCAGCTTTTCATAACTGATCATCGAGAGAAGCCTTTGCCTCATCTTACGATGCTTGAAGATGCTCAACTAAATGCCAATGGACCTTTTGTAACAATTGCCCACCCTTTTCTTTTGGCTCGAGTCAGCCACAGATTCATTGAAGAAAAAGGCTTTTGTTTCCCAGGCATGAATTGCCAGTGCAAACATTAACCCGTTACTCTAACTTGATGCTACCTATTCAGTGGGCAGGAGTTAAATTGGTGGAAACTCTGTACAATTAGGTCAGGCGATTTGTCATGGTGCAGTATGCCATGACAAGTTCTGCAATTGTCCGCACGTAGCCCGATTTGCTGCTTGGGTACTGAATCCTCGTAAAACAAATCCCGGAGGTAGAAAATGCCTGAGAAATAACACGTCACTCCTCCTAACTATAAAATAAGGGCCATCTTCAAAATGGTCTATGCAAACAAAAGACTCTGACCAGTATTGCCTGTTTAAAATCTTAAAATCGCCCGTGTGCGGTTAGGATTGTCATTTCTTTACCTGGCTGCTACTAATGTCCCTGGTGGGTTATTTCTTTTCAGCCATATCCAAATCTATATCCAGAAACTTCTCACACAGCTAAAAATATCCTGCAGGACCATTTTGTGATTTATCACAGATTCACTTAATGGTTCCCCAGAGTCATGTGAGAAGATGCAAGTCCCCACTGGCCATTATTTATCAGACATACTTACTCAGAAATACTTATATCTTTCTGTTAATTTTTTTTCTTCTGGTTGAGAATAGACCATTCATTTGTTCTGTGCCCGAGGACGTGCAAATAATATCTAAAAAAAAACACAGTTGGTCTTGTGCCTGATTTGCATGATTGCTATTTTGACCAGATAATTAATGTTCTGTTTTGACTACATGGAGTAAAGCCCTCAATAATGCTGTCAGATCCCTCTTTGAGTACAAGAAGCGCCTATAAATCAAACTTGACCACGTGTTTACCAGAAGTTTGGCAATGAATATTGTAATTGCAAGTGTTCAACCAGTTCACTGTTTGGTTCACTTGTGGGCTTTACACGATCTCCCCATATCCACATGGATTTTCTTTGGGTTTTCCGGTTTCCTCCCATAGTCCAGAAATATGAAACTATTCATAGTAAACTGGTAAACTGCCCCTTAGTGTCCCAAGATGTGTAGGTTAGATGGATTAGCCATGGGAAATATGTAAGGTTGCATAGATACGGTTGGGGAGGAGGCCCGGGAAAGATGCTCTCAGACAGTCGGAGCAGACTCGATGGGCCAAATGGCCTCTTCTGTACTGTAGGAGTTCAATGACAGCATTTATGGATAGCTTCCATGGCAAACTCTAGGACCTGAACTTTTACAGTGGTGGGGGAGGGGGGGGACAATGGGTGGCACAATGGCACAGTGGTTAGCACCGCTGCCTCATAGCGTCAGGGGCCTGGTTTCGATTCCCAGCTTGGATCACTCCCTGTACAGAGTCTGCATGTTCTCCCCATGACTACGTGGGTTTCCTCTAAGTGCTCTGCTTTCCTCCCACAGTCCGAAAGACATGATGGTTAGGTGCATTGGTCATGCTAATTTCTCCCTCAGTGTACCCGAACAGGTGCCAGAGTGTGGCAACTATGGGATTTTTGCAATAATTTCATTGCAGTATTTATGTAAGCCTACTTGTGACACCAATAAATAAACTAAACTTTAAAACACCCCTGCTGATTCCAGCAGTCCCTGTGCCATACTACACTCCAACAAACTTTAGAACTTCTGAGCTCACTCCAGAGGTAGTTCCATCTTCAAGAGCTGACAGCCAATGAGGTTGGCCAGCGGATTTACAGTTCCTCCAGGCACAGCGCTGCAGTGGCCGGAAGACACAGTAAGAAGTCTCACAACACCAGGTTAAAGTCCAAGCAGTTTATTTGATAGTAAACCCACAATAGCTTGTGCATTTGCTATCAAATAAACTGGTTGGACTTTAACCTGGTGTTGTGAGACTTCTTACTGTGTTTACCCCAGTCCAACGCCAGCATCTCCACATCGTGGCTGGAAGAGGCATTGCAAGGAACTGCCTGGAAATAAAGCCCCAGCACTGGGAGGACAGGTAAGTGGCAGGCATCCCAGAGTGGTGAGTATAGGGAATGACTCGGGGAAGATTCACAAAGGGCAGTCGGGGAAGGGGAGGGGGGGTGTTTGTTGGTGGTGATCTGAGTTTCAGGGAATTGGCTATGGAGAGAGGGAGGGAGGTCCAAGGGTCACTGGGCATTAAGGGAAGGGTGCCCCAAGTCACAAAGGCCTCCCCCCCTCACTTTCCACTCAAGAAGGAACTTTCTCTGGTCTCCCCCATTCTCTCCCCCCCAGCAATCCAGCATCTGGCCACATTGCGAAAAATTAAGAGAGGGCAGGAAAAGGCCATTAAGTGACCATTTAAGGGCAATAACTGGGACAAGAGCAGCCTTCCCATCTGAGGTCCTCTCTACCCCAACATAATAGCACAATGAGGTTGGGGTAGCCAGAAGCTGCTTAAGAAATCTTGTGCAGGTTTGTGCAAAAGAATGATGAGATTCACTGTTAAGGGTTTATTGCTGGTGAAGGAGATAGCTATGTTGATCCGTGACCAATGGCCAGTCGCACAAACACTTGTCTTGAAGCAGCAACAGATGGGAGGTCGGACACGTTGTAGCTAAACAACTATACGCAGGAGGGTCGCTGCTGCTTGGACTAAGTGCAGTGGAACATGGATCAATCAAAGGCTGCTAACCCTGGAGATTAATCGAGTGGTTTGGAAGGATCAGGCACAAGGGCAGTTATTGCGCAGTCAAAGTATGAAAACACTCAACAGATTAAAGTGCTACTGGAAGCACATCAGTCCTGATCCAATTGGATTTAATTGAACAACAGTCAACCTAGCTTTATTAACGAGGTGGTGACTCTTCCAGACCGCCTTGTTATTGCTTTCAAGTTTACGTTTTTGGCAATAAAGCTAATGGATTTGCAGCAAAATTATTTCAGTTGCGATCCTCAATTTCATGGACATTATGCCACCACCTTCTCAAGGACAACTCGGGATTGGCAATATATGAATCTTGGTCTTGGCAGCAATGCTCACATTCCGTGACTGAATAAATAAAAGTTTCTTAAAGTTTTCAGTTATTTCAAATCAGGTTACTCAAGGTTGTGGATTGATGCTGGTTCCCTGTGATAAACATTTTTAATCAAACTGTCCCAAATTATCACTCGGTATTTTTACAGTTTTTTTTACATCCTGAAATGACTTTATAGGGTGGAATTTTACCGTCCTGCTCGCCATGGGAATTGTAGTGGGCGGGACATGACCATACATATTAAACTAGAAAAACTGCAGAAAGGATGCTACCAGGACTTGATGGTTTGGGATCTAAGGAGAGGCTGGATAGACTGGGACTTTTTTCCCTGGTGTGTAGGAGCCTTAGGGGTGATCTTATAGAGGTCCATAAAATAGTGAAGGGCATAGGCCAGTTAGATAGTCAACTACCTAACCTTTTCCCAAATGTAGGGGAGTCTAAAACTAGAGGGCATAGTTTTAAGGTGAGAGGGGAGAGATACAAAAGGGTCCAGGAAGGCAATCCTTTCACACAGAGGGTGGTGAGTGTCTGGAACAAGCTGCTGGAGGTAGTAGTAGGAGAGGGTACAATATTGTCTTTTTAAAAAGCATTTAGACAGTTACATGGGTAAGGTGGGTAAAGCGTGATATGGGCCAAATGGGGGTAACTGGGATTAGCTTAATGGTCACAAAAGCCAGTGTGGGCAAGTTGGGCAGAAGGGCCTGTTTCAATGCTGTAAAGCTCTATGATTCTGTGTAAAGTCCATTGACCTTGGGTAGGATTTTCTGACCTTGGGACAAACGCGGCTGGAAGATCCCACTCATAGGGTGGAATTTTCACACCCCACCTGCCACAGCAATCATAGCAGGCAGGACACAAGCCATGCAAATATCTGTTGACCTTGGGGGGGATTATCCAGTCTTGGGGCAAGTGCACCCACAATATCTGATTGCACAGGTGTGTGGCAAATTGTGCATTCTGAGGTTCACAAATGAGGTTTTTTTTATTCATTCACGGTACATGGATGTCACTGGTTGGCCAGTATTTATTGCCCATCCTTTGTTCAGAGAGCAGTTGAGAGTCAACCACATTGCTGTGGCTCTGGAGTCACATGTAGGCCAAACCAGGTAAGGACAGCAGATTTATTTCCCTAAAGGACATTAGCGAATGAGATGGATTTTTCCAACAATCGGCAAAGGTTTCATGGTCATCAGTAAATTCCTAATTCCAGATTTTTTTAAATTGAATTCAAATTCTATCATTTGCCATAGCAAGATTTAAAACTCAATCCCAGAACATTAGCTGAGTTTCTGGATTAATAGTCTAGCAAAAATAAGACTCAGATATCACCTCTGAAAGATTAATTAGGAGCAGGTTAGGCCACTCAGCTCCTCGAGCCTGGCCTACTATTGTTGCATCATCAGCAAATTTAGCAACCATATGTTTGATCTCTTTATCCAAGTTATTTACATAAATTGTAAAGAGTTGAGGCGCCAGCACTGATCCTGGTAGCATTCCACTTGTCACATCCTGCCAATCAAAAAAATACCCATTTATGCCAACTCAATTTCCTGTGAGGTAACCAATCTTCTACCCATGTTAACATATTACTCCGACACCATGAACTTTTATTTTCCACAATAACTCTTGACATGGCATCTTATCAAATGCCTTCTGGAAATCTAATTACTGTACATCCACTGCATTCCCCTTTATTCACAGCACATGCTTCCTTCAAAGGATAAGTTGGTAAAGCTCATCACCAAACCATGTTGACCCTGGATGATTATCTTATATTTTTATAAGTGCTCTGCTATAATGTCTTTAATAATAGCTTCTGACATTTTCTCCAAAACAGATATTGGACAAACTGGTATAACACTTCTCAAAACTAATGTCATCAGGCATAATTTATGCCAAGATCTTTGATTATGCCTAGTATGTCAATCTGCTAACTTTACATGTCTGGATTCTGTGATAAGATTAATCCTAATCTAATCAGTTCAAGTTCGTGGGCAGTCCCTCAGAGCCAAGGATGACTCGCTTCCACACTAAAAATGAGTTCTGCAGTGATCAAGGAGTCTACTGCACG
Organism: Carcharhinus amblyrhynchos; assembly: GCF_965287045.1. Classification (NCBI taxonomy): domain Eukaryota; kingdom Metazoa; phylum Chordata; class Chondrichthyes; order Carcharhiniformes; family Carcharhinidae; genus Carcharhinus; species Carcharhinus amblyrhynchos. Next base: position 11,298,029 of record NC_137328.1, read on the forward strand.
ACCTATAGTCTCTGCCACAAGTGGGCCAGGCAATGGTTGGAGGAGTGGGTGGGATGCCCAGGTCGTCATGTGCACCTTTCACCATTGATGCTTGGCTTCAGCTGGCTCTTGACAATGAAACTCAAGGGGATTCACAGGTGTGGGTGGGGACGTCACACATTTACAAGGAGGCTCTGAGGGTGTCCATAAAGCTTTTCCTCTGCCCTCTTGGGGCTCACTTCACCTGAGTTTGCAGGGGATGGGGGGGGGGGGGGGGGGGTGGGGGTGGCGGTGGGGGAGAGGAGAGAGGTCAGAAAAAAAAAACTTTCATCTTGGGTGGAAATGGAAATTGGAGGGGGGGACAATAGAAGCCTCTTTGTGATTTGAGTCACCCTCCCCTAATGTCCTTGGACCTCCCTCCTTCTGCCCACCCCTTACCACATCGTATGTAGAAGGAGCTTTACTCAGTATCTAACCCCATGCTACACCTGTCCTGGGAATGTTTGTTGGGGACAGTGTAGAGGAGCTTTACTCTGTATGTAACCCTGTGCTGTACCTGTCCTGAGAGTGTTTGATGGGCACAGTAATAAGTCTCACAACACCAGGTTAAAGTCCAACAGGTTTATTTGGTAGCACAAGTTTTCGGAGTCTTGCTCCTTCTTTAGGTGCGTGAGGAGTTGTATTCACAAACAGCGCATACAGATACAAATTCAATTTACAAAATAATGGTTGGAATGCGAGTCTTTACGTGCAATCAGTCTTAAAGGTACAGACAATGTGAATGGAGAGAGAGCCAAGCACAGGTTAAAGAGATGTGTATCGTCTCCAGCCAGGACAGTTAGTGAGATTTTGCAAGCCCAGGCAAGTTCATGGGGTTACAGATAGTGTGTCATGAACCCAAGATCCCAGCTGAGGCCATCCTCATGTGTGTGGAACTTGGCTATCAGTTTCTGCTCAGCGATTCTGCTTTGTCGTATGTCGTGAAGGCCGCCTTGGAGAACGCTTACCTGAAGATTTCAGCTTCTGATCTTTGGGTAAGCATTCTCCAAGGCGGCCTTCACCATGTTATAAATTATAAGGGGAAAATATTTATAAATTGAGATTAGTTCTATTTGTACCTTTATTCCCACAAATTCCAATCAGATTTTCATGAGAATTGCATATCCTTTAATCTGTACATTTTTATGTAACAAACTCATCAATCAGAACTGTGGTGTTCTATTGACCAAATAAATGTCTATCCTTCCAATTGTCTGAGTGGGAAAGTATTCAAGGTAAAAGAAAACACATCAATGGTCTTATTAAATGTCTCGAGGGATCAAATGGCCTATTTCTTTCCTATTTCTAATGTTGTTATGTGCTGACTCAAACATCTCTGACAGCATCTTTATTCAAATTATATTAGACAGAGTTAATTATAGCAGAAGAAGATCTACCACTGTCATTATGCTCTTAATTTTTCTCCAGATAATCCACCGTGTATTTTCAGATACCTTGTCTAGCAGAGGACAAGAATTTATCAGGAAAGATTGCTATTTTGCAGTAGAAGTCCTAAAGCTATTTATCAATTGTAGACAAGCTAATTCTTCATTTCCAATGCTAGGTGTTGAAGTCTTTAGACAAGATTGTTTGATAATTTTTAAGATTTTTTAGAAAGTTTATTCTCTCGTGGGGATGTGGTTGTCACTGGCAAGGCCAGCATTTGTTGCCCATCCCAAATTGCCCTTGAGCCGAGTGGTTTGCCACACCACTTCAAGAGGGCAGTTAAAAATTAATTACATGGACCTGGAGTCACATGTAGGCCAGACCAGATAAGGATGGAAGATTTCCTTCCCTAAAGGTCATTAACTGAATCAGATTGATTTTTATGATACAAAAGCAGATAATGCTGGATAACATCCGCAGGTCTGATAGCGTTTGTGAAGAGAGAATGTATTCGAGTCTGGATGACCCTTCATCAGAGCTAAAGACAAAGAAAATAGGATGAGGTTTGTATGGTCAGGGTAAGGTAGGGGATTATGTGTAATTGATAAAGGTGTCATAGAGAAAAGGGGATGTAATGATGGGAGTAAGGGCTGAGAAAGGTGCTAATAGCAGCCCATAAAGAGATTGGATTTTGTAAATGGCAAAACCAAGGGGGAAGAGTGTCAAAGGATAACCTGAGGCATGTAACAGATGGTTTTGGTGCAGTGAAAAGAAGAGGGGGTGGGGAGACAAGATTAAAAAGTGAGATTTTTAAGAAGTAGACAAATGAAACGATGGGAGAAATGAAAGTTAAAAATAATAAGAATAAAAAGTAATAAAAATTGATTAATATGATAAAAAGAAATGGAATGAGTGGAGATAGATGTAGAGTTGGAGGAGAAAGTTCATGCTCTGAAGTTATTGAACTCAGTAATAATCTGCAATGGATTTGTGGTCATGCTCAATGAGTTGGCTTCTTTGAAGCTTTATTTTCATTTATTCATTCACCTGTTCTTTTTACAGAATGTGGGCATGGCTGACTGGGCCAACATTTATTACCCATCCCAACTGCCCTCGATTTCTCTATTTCAGATGACATTTGAGAGTCAACCACGTTGATGTGGATCTGGGGTCAGGTAAGGATAACAGATTTCCTTCCCTGAAGGACATGAGTGAACCAGATGGGTTTTGACAGCAATTGACAATTGTTTCATGGTCATCATTAGACTCTTAATTCTGATTGCTTATTGAATTTGGCATGGTGGCACAGTAGTTAGTAGTGCTGCCTCAGAGTGCCAGGGACCTGGAATTGATTCCTGGCTTGGGTCATTGTCAGTGTGTAATTTGCACACTCTCCATGTCTGTGTGGGTTTCCTCCGAATGCTCCAGTTTCCTCCCACAGTCAAAGATGACTGTCTACACCTCCTGCTGCCTTGGAAAAGTAGCAAGCGTAAGTAATGGCCCCCCACACAGCGGACATTGGGAAAAAGATACAAAAGTCTGAGGACACGTATCATCTGACTCAAGAACAGCTTCTTCCCTGCTGCCATCAGACTTTTGAATGGACCTACCTCACACTAAGTTGATCTTTCACTCCACTCTAGCTTTATGACTGTGACACCACATTCTGCACTCTCTTCTTTCCTTCTCATGCTTTGTATAACATGCAAGAAACAATACTTTTCACTGTACACTAATACATGTGACAATAATGAATCAAATCAAATCAAATTGAATCAAAAGCTGGTACATGGTATCCAGACAATGAATGAGAGATCAGAGTAGGGTGATAGATTCCTGCATTTGGCTGGCAAGAGGGATTCAGGGGCAGGGTTGAAACCAAGCAAGTGACCATGCCCAACTGGGAAGGGGACATAAACATCTCCGTCAACAGCCTCCTTTCAACACTGGGTACACCCCACATGGTCTAGCCCCGGTGGGTACTCCTTTCTCGTCCCTTGGTTCTTCACCAACATTGTTGCCCCCTCCTCTCCCACACGCCCCACACTCCTCCCGTCCCCCAAGCCTCATTTCATTCCCTGCCTTGAGACTCTCAGCCCATATCCACATGGGTGCATTCGCCACTGATTCTTTGGGTGTGATGAGGGAAACCCCCACCACCACAGAGGGTAGTAAGGGCATGGAATGCCCTGCCTGCAGCAGTTGCGGACTCGCCAACTTTAAGGGCATTCAAATGGTCAGTGGATAGGCATATGGATAACATGGGAATAGTTTAGGTTAGAGGGCCATTAGATTCGTTCCACTAGTCAGCGCAACATGAGGGCCGAAGGGCCTGTACTGCATTGTAATGTTCTATGCTCTATGTTCTATGTTCTAAAACTCCTGGACCAAAGTTCTGCTGATCTGTAAACAGATCATTAAGAGGTCGACAATATACATTCTCACATCTGTCCGATGGCATTGTTTATCTGTGATCATACACCACAGAGTATATATTGTGTAAATATGGGTTTGTATTCGGGGTGGCAAGGTGATTATCACTGCTGCCTCACAGCATCAAGGACCCAGGTTCGATTCCCGGCTTGGGTCACCATCCATGTGGAGTTTGCATGTTCTTCCCAGGTCTGTGTGGGTTTCCTTCGGGTGCTCCGGTTTCCTCCCACAGTCGGAAAGATAAGCTGGTTAGGTGAATTAATCATGCTAAATTGCCCCTTAGTGTCAGGGGGATTAGCAGGGTAAAGGGTAGGATTGTTGTTTGATGCAGGCTTGATGGGCCGAATGGCCTCCTTCTGTATTGCAGGGATTCTAGACATTATATAAAAAGCATACTTTTGAGAGATATATATTTTTTATTGGTCTGTGCAGTGATACGGCCTAACGTAATTTGCTTTGTAATTCCAATGGACTTCCCTGTGGCAGAGAAAGTTTGAGACCGAAATAAGCATTGTAATTTGTAAAATTCATAACCTCTCTGCATGATGTTTGGCTGATTACATGCTGAAGTTCCCTGGAGCCAGTTTGGTAAATTGGTAAAGCTGAAAGTTATACGAGCAGATATGTCTGACTGCCACTGGAAATATAAATTGCCTTGGTATAATGATAACATACAAATAGCGGTTAAAGCTATCTTCGTGCTTGCAACAGATAGATCAAGGGAATTAGGGACTCTCCAAGTGATTTCAATTCTCTTGCCTGTAAATGAGGTTGAGAAATTGGAAGAAAACAGCACATCATTCACAGTGTCATTCGCACACCAATGGATTAGCTAACAAGGATGCAGCCCATTCTCTGAGTGAACCTCTTGCTCCAAGCCTGACAGATAAATCTGTTGAAACTTTTCATCTTACACTTGTCATGTGAGCGTACCTTTAAATCACGCAGCTGACAGCTTCAGTGATGCCACTGGGGGTGGAGCTAAGTGTGGTGGTCAGGTGATAGGGCCTTCAGTTTCATTGGTGCCAGTCAGGTGATAGGGTCTTTTTTCCTTTGGGCTCTCAAGGGTTCTCAGTTTCATTTTGGTCAGTGTGTTGGAAGCAGTTTAGCAGCAAGCTAAGAAGCAGTCTCTTTCTCTCCCTGATCTTCTCTTTGTTTGGTTCTGAAACTATTATCAGTCAGCTGAAGGAGAGGCCTGTTGCCACCCTGCCTTCAAGAAGCTGTGTTTTGGGCTATTCCCCTTCCTTCTGGGGAGCTCCCCCCTTTACTTTGTCCTAATTTAATTTGAGTTTGTTTATTTGGTTGGACGTTAAAAGAGGATCAAGAAACTGTGTTTTGGGAAACAGATTTGACTACAACCTCTTCTGAGTTTCTTCACAAGGGATTTTCAGCATTTAATCCAGGAGGCCTGATACCTGTAACAAGAGGGCATTAACCCAAGCTGTATGATGCTTATTTGGTGGTTTGTTTTGCATTGGATTTTGGCTTTGTTTGGAACACATTGGAGATAATTCCTTAAGAGTCATACATTATCGTGGTTGTTGTGTTTCTTGTTCGTAATTGTTAAAAGTGCTTGCTAATTGTCTGACTATACACATCAACAATATTCTTGATTAAACTTTATTTTTGATAAAAGATCTTCGTGGGTCAGTTGAATTACATCTGAAGTGAAATCTCTCATGCTCATCCTAGCCAAATTCAATGTAAAACGTTACACATCAGGCGAGGTTCATAGAACAGCTTGAAGTATCCGACCTGACTTGTAACACACTCATCAGGATGGAATTAAGAATAAAAATGAGATAACCCCCCAGGACTTCCATGGAGAATCACTGATTGACCTCCCAGTAGGACTCATTGAATAGAGCTCCCTGGGAATTAGTAATTAACTCACTAGGTGGAGCTCGTATCCCAAGCCCTTTATAAAGCAGGCCCCTGAGTGGTTCCATTGCTGCATTGTCCCTGTTGGGACCTGATGGTGTTCACCACAGGCTTGTGGTGTTTGCTTTATTTTGTTCAATAAACCACCATTCCTTTATAGGCGACTCCTGGAGTTCTTCCACCAAATTTCAAAGGGACAACAATTTATAATGTGTGAGCAAAAGAGTGCTGATTGGTTGGCAAGTAGACTCTTATTGGTCCAGACATACTCCATGGAATATGCTCTAAGGCACAGTTGTCCACCAGGTTTCTCTACTTGAAAAAGGCACAATGTCTCAACATGGCCTCCCTGTTTCCAGAAGAAAGGACCCTACATATAAATACATGTAGCTTTCAGCAAGCGTTGGTGAGCCGCACTGTGAACCTGATTGACAATCTTTAATTGGATGTTAATGCAACTCTTAGCACACTCAGAATTGTTCAGTAAGTATTGTCTGATCACTGAATCACATGTAAAAGTTATGATGATGACGTTTTTCACCTCTCAAGAGTGAGATACAGACACACAACATAACCTGTGGCATTAACATCATGGCAGGTGCATATACAGTGGATTGTGCTATAGAGCTTAAAACTCACCCAAACCCCTCCCGCTTATTGTTAGGGGGCTGGAGGGTGTGTACAGAGTTAGTATGGTGTTACAGTTTGCTGTGGCAACGTACACTGTTGGGCAGCACAGTGGTTAGCACTGCTGCCTCGCAGCATCCAGGACCTGGGTTTGATTCACTGTCTGTGTGGAGTTTGCACGTTCTCCCCGTGTCTGCATGGGTTTCCTCCCACAGTCTAAAAGACATGCTGGATAGGTACATTGGCTGTGCTAAATTCTCCGTCCGAACAGGCACCAGAGTGTGGCGACTGGGGGAATTTCACAGTAATTCAAATGCAGTCCTAATGTAAGCTTACTTGTGACACTGATAAATAAATTTTACTTTTATTACATACATCTTACAGCCTGGAGCTTTGGGTAGTGATGGCAGAACCATCATATGGCTGACCAGGAATTCCTCAGATAGTGTCTACCATTAACCGATGTTGGAAGGATTTGCAAGTTGATCCTCAAGCTGTTTGGCCACATTACGGACTTTGGTCGTCAAGTTCTGGGGTAGAATTCAAGCCTAAAGCTTCTGGTTCAGAGGCAGGAATGTTACCTACGTCACTAGAAGGCTTCCAAGGTGGAGGGAGGGGTGTTAGCATTGATTGCTTTGGGGACGGCCGAAAATTAATAACAATGTTGTTCAGGATCATGAGTGACCTTCCCTATCCACTACATCTCTCCCCCAACTCCTAAAACATGTTTGTATCTGGGTATTAGGTGAGAATGGGGTTGGAATTAGTCGTAATTTACCCCAAAGTATGAAAAATATACACTGATAAACTAACAATCCAAACTACAGGCTATTGGACAGGTATAAAGAATAACTTATGTTGACAATTATCTCAGGGACCATAGACATTATGCTAGAGTTATATAAAGCTTTGATTAGATTTCATTTAGAGTACAGCATTCAGTTCTGGATATGGCTATGGAGAGCGTGCAGTGCAGGTTCATCACAATTTCAAGTCTAAAAGGGTTAAATGATGAGGGCTGGTTTCACAGGACTGCACTGTACGATTCTATGACTTGCATTCCCTTGTGTACAGAAGATTAAGAGGTGAGTTAATTAAGGTTTGAGATGATTAAAGGAATTGGTATAGTCGAACTATTTCCTCTGATGGGACTGTCCAGAATAAGAAAGCATTACTAAGATGTAAATGGGACTTGGTGTATACGGAGAGGCTGGATAGACTGGGACTTTTTCCCTGGAGTGCAGGAGGCCTTGGGGTGATCTAATAGACATCCATAAAATAATGAAGGGCATAGATAAGATAGATAGTCAATATCTTTCGCCGAGGTAGGGAAATCTAAAAATTGAGGGCATAGGTTTAAGGTGAGAGGGGAGAGATACAGATACAAGAGGGTCCTGAGGAGCAATTTTTTCACACAGAGGGTGGTGAGTGTCTGGAACAAGCTGCCAGAGGTAGTAGTAGAGGCGGGTACAATTTTGTCTTTTAAGAAACATTTAGGCAGTTACACAGGTAAAATGTGTATAGAGGGATATGGGGCAAATGCAGACAATTGGGACTAGCCTAGTGATTTTAAAAAAAGAACAGCATGGACAAGTTGGGCTGAAGGGCCTGTCTCCATGCTGTAAACCTCTATGACTCTATTATATAAAATTAGAGTTCTTGACATGAAGGAAGTCTTCACATAAAGGGTGGTGGAAATCTGGAGTCTATTTCCCCCGAAAGACGGGCAAGGCTCAGAGTATATTGAACACTTGTTGGTCTAATGGTATTACGCTAGATTATTAAGCCAGAAACTGTGCCAAAGTGTCAATATAAGATGGGGAGGTCATATCTGGCGAGTTGACAAATGAATGACATTTAAATCTATTAAAATTTATGTAATGCGTATGAACCTGATGATGTTGCCTGTGAAGGTTGGGGTGGCATGGTAGCACAATTTAGCACTGCTACCTCACACTGCCAGGGACCTGAGTTCAATTCCTGGCTTGGATCATTGTTTGTGTGGAGTCTGCACGTTCTCCTTATGGGTTTCCTCTGGGTGCTCCGGTTTCCTGCCACAGCCCAAAAGATGTGCTGGTTAGGTGCACTGGACACGCTGAATTCTCCCTCAGTATAACTGCACAGAGTGTGGCGACTAGGAGATTTTCACAGTAACGTCATTGCAGTGTTAATGTAAACTGACTTGTGACACCAATAAATAAATAAACAAAAAAATTAATAAATAAAGATCCGGGATCACGTTCTCACCATCCAGAACTGCAACTCCTAGATCTTGAGACCCTGCATTTGCATTGACAGAACATGAATACGGGCTCAAGATTACCCCCAGAGTGTTTAATGGCTTCCCTTATGCCGTACCTTTCTTTGATCCTATGAGTAAAATCTGTTGTATTTACAGCACGCTAGATAATTGTATAGTTTGACCACAGCTAGTCAACTAAAAAACACACACTCTATGAGTTCGACCACTTGAAAAATAAATTAGCAAAGCTTCAACAGCTAGCTGTAGCTGTGGTTCTTGTGTTTGGAATTTGAAGACTCACGCACACTGAGAGGAAATTTACATCCAAGAGAGAGACTCAATTTCTACTCAAAGCAGAATTTAATGCAAATCTGACCGAGAGAGATCTTTTTGTTTTCCTTTCCTAACTCTCTCCTGACGCACTACAATTTGGCAACTGTATCACAGATAACAACATAGGGTAGCACAATGGTTAGCACTGCTGCCTTATAGCGCCAAGTACCTGGGTTCAATTCTCGGTGTGTGTACTGCCTGTGCCAAGTCTGCACGTTCTCCTAGTATCTGTGTGGATTTCCTCCAGGTGCTCCAGTTTCCTCCCGCAGTTCAAAAGACGGGCAGGTTAGGTGCATTGGCCACGCTAAATTTTCCCTCAATGTACCCAAACAGGCTTCAGAGCATGGCGATTCGGAGATTGTCACAGTAACTTCATTGCAATGTTAATATCAGTATACTTGAAACCAAAAGGACCAGGAATCAGCCGTTCAGCCCCTCGAACCTTGATTCTGTCATCTTTAATGCCTTTGTCTAACAAAAATCCATCAATCTCATTTAATGCCCATACTTAACCTGTTTCAGAAGATACTTGAGGGTCAACTGTGGCTCTGGAGTCACATGTAGGCCTGACCAAGTAAGGACAGCAGATTTCCTTCCCTAAAGGACATTTGTGAACGAGATGGATTTTTTTTGACAATCAACAATGGTTTCATGGTAGGTTCTTAATTCCAGATATTATTCAATGAATTCAAATTCCACCACCTTCCAGGGCAGGATTTGAACCCAGGTCCCCAGATCATGAGCTGATTTTCTGGATTAATAGTCCAGCGATAATACCACTAGGCCATCATCTCCCCATGTGCCAAGCTGGCTTGTAAGTGGAGAATTCTCATCCATTTTGTTGATGAGTCATAAATAAAATTTCCTGAGCTGCATGGTTCTGGTTTTCAGGGGCACTGTGATTGATTTTCTTTCCTCCAATGCTGTCTGTCTGCTTGTAATTCAAAACCGCCAGCATAACTACCGATGGTTTTGGCAAATCTAACTAGCGACTGGAGAATTTCCCACCACACTGCTCAGCACTCAGACCAGCTTTGTTGCAATCTCATACCCATTACCAATTTCAGATATTCTTATTGTTACCAATGGGTCCTCTTGGTGTCTGAATAATTAATGCTAACTTGCATAAAGGAATGACAATGTCCAATTCAGGATCGGATGTGACTTGGAGGCAAGCAAGGAGGCAATGGATTTCTTATTTAATTACTCCTGTCCTCTACCCTCTCTTTCTTGTTCTCAGTGTGTCTGCACCCTGATGGTGCATGGGCTAGATTTTCGCCTGTTTCTGTAGCTAATTATTCCTGAAGTAAGTCGCTACAGTCTGTTGTCAGGGGCTTATAGCTTGAGGGGCATCACTCCACATCAAGCATAGCCACATTCTCACAGGCAAACTAAGAGGCAATTTAACATGGCCAATCCATCTCACCTACACATCATTGGACTGTGGGAGGAAACTGGAGTACCCGGAGGAAACCCACGCAGACTCAGGGAGTATGTGCCAAGCTGACAGAAGCTGGAATCAATGTGAACGGCACAGTGTTGGTGGGCGGCATGGTGGCACAGCGGTGAGCATTGCTGCGTCACAGCGCCAGGGACCGGGGTTCGATTCTCGGCTTGGGTCACTGTCTGTATGGAGTTTGCATGTTCTCCTCGTGTCTGTGTGGGTTTCCTTCGGGTGCTCCCGTTTCTTCCCATATTCTGAGAGACGTGCTAGTTATGTACATTGAACCGAACAGGCACCTGAGTGTGGTGACTATCGGAATTTCTCAGTAACTTCATTGCAGTATAAATGTAAGCCTTACTTGTGACTAATAAATAAATAAAACCCGGGTCCATAGCGCTGTAAGGCAGCAGTGCTAATTAATGAGCCACTGTGCCGCCCTGTTCTCCACCCTACCACAGGCTTTTTCCCTTCAGTTCCTTTCTTTCCCAGGACCCCACCTGTGCCCCTGCCTTTTGCGTTTGTACGTTTGTTCCCATGCCCACAATTTTCCATATTTGATCAAAGATCATCAACTTGAAATGTTAAGCCTTCCCGCAGAGGTTGCCTACGCTTGTCCGGGATTTTCTACTCTGCTACCAAATAGCAGATGAGCTGGTTGCCTAGCTCATGTGCTGTTTGTGGGATCTTGCTGTGTGCTGAATAGCTGCCATGTTAGCCCTGCAAAGTGAGGCACTTCAAAGAGATCAATTGTGCAAGTCTTCGGAGAGGTTTCTGAAGGATGCGATAAGACGGGTGCCATATAAACACAAGTTTGCTTTCTTCTCAGTTAGTAAGATAAAGCGATGGCACGGTGGTTAGCACTGCTGCCTCAAAGCGCCAGGGATCCAGGTTCAATTCTGGCCTCGGGTGACTGTGTGGAATTTGCACATTCTCCCCATGCCTGCGTGGGTTTTCTCTCACTGTCCAAAATAGGTTGATTGGCCATGATAAATTGCCCCTTAGTGTCAGGGGGATTAGCCACCCCTAGAATCCCTACAATGCAGAAGGAAGCCATTCAGCCCAACAGGTCTGCACTAAGAACAATTCCACCCAGGCCCTATTCCCATAACCTCATGTATTTATCCTACTCATCCCTTGACACTAAGGGACAATTTAGCATGGCCAATCCCCCTAACCTGCATATCTTTGGAGTGCGGGAGGAAACCGAGCATCTGAAGGAAACCCACACAATGCAGGGAGAATGTGCAAACTCCACACAGACAGCGAATCAAGATGGGAATTGAATCCAGGTCTATGGCGCTGTAAGGCAGGGGTGCTAACCACTGTGCCATCCCTTAGGACTGTAGATATGTAGGAATACAGGGGTAGGGGCTGGGTGGGATTGCTGTTGATGCAGGCTCAATGGGCCAAATGGCCTCCTTCTACACTAGATTCCATGATTTTGTGATTATCGTCTCTGATAAATTGTTCATGGTACCAAATAAAAGATTGCAATCAGTGTACATATGAAATCTGGAAACCTCCTAAGCATTTTTTCCTCAGGGCTGATGATGGCACTCAATCCCCCAAGTGCAGGATATCTATTTCCTTCCCCGCCCAAGCATTTTTAATTGTTTTATGCTCCTGCAGTCCTTGAGGGTTAAGGAATTTATTTGTGAAATTCTCAAGGTGTGGCAATGTTGAACACACTACTGAGGCTTTTCAATGTTGCATTGAGATAAAACTGATTATCTTGCTTCATACTCCTTTTAAAGTTTATTTATTAGTGTCACAAGTAGGCCTACATTAACACTGCAATGAAATTACTGTGAAAATTCCCTAGTTGCCACACTCCAGTGCCTGTTTGGGTGCACTAAGGGAGAATTTAGCATGGCCAATCCACCTAACCAACACGTCTTTCAGACTGTGGGAGGAAACCCAAGCACCCGGAGGAAACCCATGCAGATACAGGGAGAATGTGCAGACTCCGCACAGACAATGTCCCGAACCGGGAATTAAATGCAGCTCCCTGGCGCTGTGAGGCAGCAGTGCTAATTACTGTGCCGCCGTGCCCTCAAGTGGCACAATATGAAGTAACAGAGCACAATCAAATAAGGGCTACCACCAAAAATAATTGGCTGAAGGAAAATCTTTTCCATTTTGTTCTTTCATCAGAACACACTCGTGGAAAAGTTTCTTACCTCAAGCCCTTGACACAGAGGTGAGGTGTAGAAAAGACCATTCCCCACTGTGTCCGATTGATGCCTGAAGCCAGTATTGGTCACATCCTCTTTTGCTAAAGGGTAGCATGGTGGCACAGTGGTTAGCACTGCTGCCCTTACAGTGCCAGGGACTCGGGTTCGATTCCTGGCTGCGATCGCTGTCTGTGCTCAATCTGCACTTTCTCCCCGTACCTGCGTGGGTTTCCTCCAGGTGCTTGGGTTTCCTCCCACAGTCTGAAAGATGTGCTCATTAGCATTGGCCATGCTAAGTCCTCCCTCAGTGTACCCAAATAGGCGCCGGAGAGCAACTGGGGGGTTTTCACAGTAATTTCACTGCAGTGTTAATGTAAGCCTACTTGTGACACTAATAAATAAACTTAAACTTAAAAGTTAAAGACTTTCATGTGCCACTGGACTTCAGGTTTTTAGGATCACTTTTCACAACTCAGGTCACTTTTCGATAAATTTTGAAACCTTTTGGCAGCTTTCCATCTCATGGTGATCAACTCCGGGTTAAAAATCGCCTGGTGTGTCTCATGAACCCCTCCCCCTCTGGCATGACAGCCCCTGTCACATTTACTGCAGGAGAACACCGTGAACTGAGAAGATTCAGGATTAATTGGCCTCGGTTTTCTCTGGGCCCTCTCTCCGGCCTCTTCGAATGCTCTCCCAAACAGTCAGCCTGCAGAGGTGAGGAAACATCTGCGATTACCTCCCAGCTGTTCAGTGTCAATGTCCGCCACCACTGTGCAGGTGTCCTTGTAGCAAAGGTATGGATGTCCAGTAGCTCATGAACCAAACATCAGTCCGTTATTAAGGAGGTCTTTGGGTATACGGTCATTACCCATCCAAAGCAGCTGACTGAGCCAGTGCAGCCATTGTTAGATTAGCAATGATTGTATGCTAATGGATTTAGCGCACTCCAGGGCCACCCGTTTGGTGAGCTGGTTCTGCTGAGGTTACATCTGAGATAGAAACGGTCCTGCCTTTCTTCCCGCAGAGCATATGTTGTTCAAGTTTCACTACAGTAGTGGAGTGTGCTGAAGATACAGGTGTGGTAGACTCCTAGTTTGCTTTCTCTATTATTCCACACACTCTTACTCAGCTTGCACATAACAACTGCAGCTTTAGAAATGCACGTGTTGATCATAGCGTCAAGTGACAGATTGCTGGTGATTATGAAGCCTAGATATGTGAAGCTATCCAGCTTCATACTGACGACATAAACTTTAAAAAAAAATTCCTTCACGCGACACGGGCATTGCTGGCTGGCCAACATTTATTGCCCATCCTTAGTTGCTCTTGGAGAGTCAACCAATTGCTGTAGATCTGAAGACACACATAGGCCCAACCAAGTAAGGACAGCAGATTTCCTTCCCTAAAAGGCATTAGCTAACCAGATGGATTGTCCGTGCTAAATTGCCCCTTGGTGTCAGAGGGATTGGATATGTGGGGTTATGGAATTGTTGTCAGTGCAGACTCGATGGGCTAAGTGGCCTCCTTCTGAGCTGTAGGGATTATATGATTCTATGAGGCAGCACTGAGATCCTATGAGGTTGACAATGGTCATCAGTAGATTCTCAATTCCAGATATTTTTTACTGAGTTTAAATTGCCGTGGTGGGATTCGAACCTGGATCCCCAGAACATTAGCTGAGTTTCTGGATTAATAGTCCAGCAATAATACCACTTGGCCATCACCTCCCCATGACGATAGTATGGCAAATTCCTGGACCACGAAGTTTGTCTTCCTAATGCTGATAGTTTAACCAAGCTCTTTACAGATGTAGAGAGTCTGTCCATTTGCTGCTGAAGCAGTTTATCGGGATGAATACTCATCGACACCAGAGAGGTATTCTCCCATGCAGACAGAGTAAGCTTTCGCGGTGGGTAAGGCTGGAAAGCATACGGTCCAGCCTGGCATATAAGTAAATGCCCTCTGTAGATGAACTGACAGCACGCGACACCAACAAAGCAAAGAATGCGCCAAAGAGCATTGGCTCCCATAATGCCACAATGTTTGGCCCCATCGTAAATCTCATAGGATTTCAATGCTGCCTCATAGAATCCCTACAGTGCAGAAGGAGGCCACTCGGCCCATCAAGTCTGCACTGACAACAATGCCACTCCTCCCCCATAACCCCACATATCCACCCTGCCAAACCCTCTGACACCCAGGGGCAGTTTAGCAGGGCCAATCCCTCTGGTTTGCTAGTGCCTTTTAGGGAAGGAAATCTGCCGTCCTTACCTGGGCTGCCTACGTGTCTTTGGACTGTGTGAAGAAACCAGAGCCACCTAGAGGAAACCCATAGAGACGCAGGGAGAATGTGCAAACTCCGTGCAGTCACCTGGGGCTGGAATTGAACCTGGGTCCCTGGCGCTGTGGGGCAGCGGTGCTAACCACTGCACCACCGTGCCGCTCAAAGATGTGCAGGTCGTTGAAGACCTTACACTTAAGCTACTGTGCATTATCAGTGATATAACCTGTTATTCTGACAGAGCTGATAAACCGTTTATCTTAGATGGGTTAACACCTTTACACAATTATCAAACAGATGAATTTCAGGTGAAAGGATTTTTGTGATTTGTCACTAGTGTCAGAGCTTCAACCCAGGTGCTTATTTTCCTTCTCTCCCTCTTCACCCCGTGTAAGAAAAGAATATGAAAGATGCATTGCCTTTGAGAGGTTGTGACAAAAAAATACAATACTTTTGAGTACAAGTAAGTGCCAGTAATCCATCGAGTGGGATGACTTTCAAAGGGATCTTGCATGTCATATCTTCAGGACATCATGAACCAATTAGTGCACACTCCTTTAGGAGGCACACTGAAGAAGCAAAGCGTGCGCAAAAATAGATTTAATTATAAAATCATTCGACGTAATCTTGTAAGATCTTTGATAAGAACGTTCTGTTTATATTCCCATTCATATTAATGGCAACAACTCTATAGGAGGGAATCTTTTCTAAAAGGGAGAGAACATGATCTGCATAATTGCTCAGCAACTGACTTTAGAATGCTTCCGAAATGCGGTGTCGGTTCATGAAAGCTTTATCGTCAGAATCAATTCAAAAAGCGGCAATATTTTCATCTTCACGCCTCATTAAAACACTGCAGTCCCTCAGCATACTCTTCACAAAGCAAGTGCAGGCCAACAACATCAACTTGCTTTTGTATGGTACCTTTAAATTCGTAAAATAGAAGAGTCATAAAATCCCGACAGTGCAGAAAGAGGTCACTCAGCCATCAAAACAGCACCAAAAATAAACCCACCCAAGCCCTACTGTAATCCCATGTATTTAACCTCCAAATACCTCTGACACTAAGGGGCAATAGGGACACTAATAAATCAACTTTAACTTTAAACTTTGTGTGTTTACATGTTTATCCCACAGAAACCAGGATTAACACACAGAATTATTGCTGTGTCATCGATTGCTAACCCACACTTCGTCAGAATTGAATAATGCCCGCGAGGTTTTTTTTAATTGGTTTATTATTGTCACATGTAAAAAGTACAGTGAAAAGTATTGTTTCTGCCTGGCTACACAGACAAAGCATACTGTTCATAGAGAAGGAAAGGAAAGTTTTTAAAATTTAAAGGAGGTTTACTCATTAGTGTCATAAGTAGGCTTACATTAACACGGTAATGAAGTTATTGTGAAAATCTCCTAGTCACCACACTCTGGCGCCCGTTCGGGTACACTGAGGGAGAATTTAACATGGATAATGCACCCAACCAGCACATCTTTCAGACTGAGAGAGGAAACTGGAGCACCTGGAGGAAACCCATGGAGACATGGGGAATAAATGCAGACTCCGCACAGACAATGACCTAAGCCAGGAATTGAACTCGGGTCCCTGGTGCTGTGAGGCAGCAGTGCTAACCGCTATGCCACCATGCAGAATATAGTGTTACATAGAACATAGAACATAGAACATTACAGCGCAGAACAGGCCCTTCGGCCCACGATGTTGCGCCGACCAGTTAAAAAAAAACAACAACGACCCACTAACCTAAACCAATCCCTTTTCGTCCATAAACCTGTCCACAGACCTCTTAAACGCCCCCAAACTAGGCGCATTTACAACTGCAGCAGGCAGGGCATTCCAATCCCTCACCACCCTCTGGGTAAAGAACCTACCCCTGACATCTGTCCTATAACTACCCTCCCTTAGTTTAAAGCCATGCCCCCTCGTGCTAGATTTTTCCATCAGAGGAAAAAGGCTATCACTATCCACCCTATCTAAACCTCTAATCATCTTATATGTTTCAATAAGATCCCCTCTTAGCCGCCTTCTTTCCAGCGAAAACAACCCCAAATCCCTCAGCCTCTCCTCATAGGATCTCCCCTCCATACCAGGCAACATCCTGGTAAACCTCCTCTGCACCCTCTCCAAAGCCTCCACATCCTTCCTGTAATGTGGGGACCAGAACTGCACACAATACTCCAAGTGCGGCCGCACCAGAGTTGTGTACAGTTGCAACATAACGCTACGACTCCTAAATTCAATCCCCCTACCAATAAACGCCAAGACACTGTATGCCTTCTTAACAACCTTATCTACTTGATTCCCAACTTTCAGGGATCTATGTACACATACACCTAGATCCCTCTGCTCCTCCACACTATTCAAAGTCTTCCCGTTAGCCCTATACTCAACACATCTGTTATTCCTACCAAAGTGAATTACCTCACATTTCTCTGCATTAAACTCCATCCGCCACCTCTCGGCCCAGCTCTGCAACCTGCCTAAGTCTTCCTGCAAACTATGACACCCTTCCTCACTATCTACGGTCATACCTAGGGTGTAGAGAAAGATCAAGTTAATATATGGTAGGTCCATTCACTCCAAGTCACTCACCATTCTGACTTGGAAATATTTGGTGGTTCCTTCACTGTGGTTGGGTCAAAATCCTGGAATTCCCACCCTAACAGCACTGTGGGTGTACCTATACCACATGGACTGCAGCAGTTCAAGAAGGCAGCTCACCACCACCTTCTCAGGGGATGGATAATAAATGCTGGCCTTGTAAGTGATACCCACAGCCTGTATGTGGTTTTTTAAAAAAACAACTTAAAAGTATTTGCCTTTCTAGTGGAATACTGCTGTTACTAAAAGAAGAAGCACTTTGCTGTATCTGTCAGGGGAACAGAAACTTGGGGCTTTCTACAATGCGATCTGCCTTTATCAGTTCCAAGGGAAAGGCAGTATAGGTACCAGACGGGGCGACATAGTTTCTGAACACTTTGCAAGAGATCATTTTGAAGAGAAAGGGTCCATTGGGTCAGAATATCAAACGTACAACGAACAGAAAAGAAGCATTCAGAATGCGTGAGGCTCACCATAGAACATAAAAACAGAAGAACATAAGAACTCAAGGCAGGAGTAGGCCAACTGGCCATGGAGGAAACCCATGCAGACACGGGGAGAATGTGCAGTCTCCACACAGACAGTGGTCCAAGCTGGGAATGGAACCGTGCCCCAGGCACTGTGAGGCAGTAACGCTAACCATTGTGCCACCCTTAACCCGCTTTTTTTATATCCCGTACATTTATTGTCTCAATGCAGAAATACTCCTTTCCCGTCCACATCCGATCAATCTCTTGCTCTTAAATTTGCTTCACTTTTGTTGTAATCACTTCCCACTGCCATATGATATCTGACAGATTTTCCCTCACAGTTCTATTGAAGATTGAAGGGAAGAATTTTGCTTGCACATCCACCCGAGGTTTGTAACAATGGCGAATGCTGTTCTCCGAGCCTTGCCCGCTCCTGGGATCAGGCTGGGCGTGCTGGTAAAATTCCGGCCGAAATGTTAACTCTCTTTTCTCTCTTTGCAGATGTTGCCAGACCTGCTGAGCTTTTCCGACATCCCCTATTTGTTTGTAGACTCATACAGGTCAACCTATGCAAAGTCACTGGCCCTGATGGGGTACCCGGACTTGTACTCAGATTCTGCGGGGATCAGCTGGCGGGTGTATTCACAGATATCTTCAACCTCTCGTTACAACAATCTGAGGACCCTATCTGCTTTAAGAAGATGGACCATAATCCCAGTACCTAAGACAAAGGTTGCCACAAGAGGACACAGGTTTAAGGTGCTGGGGAGTAAATACAGAGGAGATGTCAGGGGTAAGTTTTTCACTCAGAGAGTGGTGGGTGCATGGAATGGGCTGCTGGCAATGGTGGTGGAGGTGGATTCGATAGGGTCTTTTAAGAGACTTTTAGATAAGTACATGGAACTTAGTAAGGTAGAGGGTTATAAGTAAGCCTAGTAATCTCTAAGCTAGGGACATGTTCGGCACAACATTGTGGGCCAAAGGGCCTGTATTGTGCTGTAGTTTTTCTATGTTTCTAAAAATCAAGCAGCGTGCTTTAATGACTATCAGCTGGTGGCTTGGACATCCATCATTACAAAGTGTTTTGAAAGGTTAGACATGGCACAAATCAATTCCAGCCTTCTAGACTACCTGGATCAACTACAGTTTGGCTACCACCGCAACAGGTCCACAGCAGATGCCATTTCCCTGGCCCTGCCCTCAACCCTGGAACCCCTAGGTAACAATGACACCTACGTTGTTCTCCTATTTATTGACTACAGTTCAGCCTTCAACACTCTTATTCCCAAGAAACTCATCTCCAAACTCCGTGGTCTGGGCCTCGGCATCTCCCACTGTGACTGGATCCTGAACTCCCTAACTCACAGACCACAATCAGTAAGGATAGACAACAACACACAACACCGGTGCCCCACAAGGCTGTGTGCTCTGCCCCTTACAATACTCCTTATACACCTAAGACTGCATGACCAACTTCCCCTCCAATTTGGCGAAGTAGGAAGGGTCAAGAGCTTCAAGTTTTTAGATGTCCAGATCATCAGGAACCTGTCCTGGTCCCCCCATGCTGACACTATAGTTAAGAAAGCCCACCAACGCCTCTACTTTCTCAGAAGACTATGGGAATTTGGCATGATGTGGATATGCCGGCGTTGGACTGGGGTAAACACAGTAAAAAGTCTGACAACACCAGGTTTTAGTCCAACCTATTTATTTGACAGCAAACTCACAAGCTTTCGGGTTAGCCCCTTCGTCAGGTGTTTGGCATGCCAGCAAAGACTCTCACCAACTTTTACAGATGCACCATAGAAAGCATTCTTTCTGGTTGTATCACAACTTGATATGGCTCCTGCTCTGCCCGCAAGGAACTACAAAAGGTCGTGAATGTAGCCCAATTCATCATGCAAACCAGCCTCCCATCCATTGACTCTGTCTACATTTCCCACTGCCTCGGCAAAACACCAGCATAAATAAGGACCCCACACACCCCGGACATTCTCCCTTCCACCTTCTTCCTTCTGGAAAAAGATGCAAAAGTCTGAGGTCACGTACCAACTGACTCAAGAACAGCTTCTCGACTTTTGAATGGACCTACCTTGCATTAAGTTGATCTTTCTCTACACGCTAGCTGTAACTGTAACACTACATTCTGCACTCTCTCCCTTCCTTCTCTGTGAACAGTTTGTTTTGTCTGTATAGCACGCAAGAAACAATACTTTTCACTGTATGTTAATATGTGTGACGATAATGAATCAAATCAAATCAAATCAAACTGTGCAGAAGAGACCCTTCAGCCCACTGAATCTGCGCTGACATCTTAGAAACACCTGACCACCCCCCCCAACCTAATTCCACATAGAAAGTTTGCGATTCTTACTACAAGTTAGTTAAATCCAGCTACATCTCTCCACATAAACATTCCAGAGTCCAATGATGCGTTTCTGTACGCAGAGAGAGTGTTCACTCCACATTTTGGCAAACAAAAAACCAACGGATGCATGCAGATTTCTCAGCATCCTAATTTGGAGATGACTCCAT
Source organism: Carcharhinus amblyrhynchos (assembly GCF_965287045.1). Classification (NCBI taxonomy): domain Eukaryota; kingdom Metazoa; phylum Chordata; class Chondrichthyes; order Carcharhiniformes; family Carcharhinidae; genus Carcharhinus; species Carcharhinus amblyrhynchos. The sequence continues at coordinate 11,318,473 of NC_137328.1, forward strand.
GGTGACAGATCTGTGTCTGAGTCAGTCCCCTTATCTGATCGAACAAAATGTGCATCATTTTAGAGCAGCTCTCATGAAAAGGCAGGGAATGCTCAGCATAGTCAAATCAGCAGGGCGTAAGTCACGGTGATTTATGTTAAACCACCTAACGTTCTCATCCACACACCTCAAATGTTTTGAGTTTCGCTCATCAAGATGTAACAGCTTTTCAAGACTGGGGGTGGGGGAGGTGGTGAGATGAGGGAAAGGCACAAGGTTAATCCTGGCATCAGAGAACAGAATTATAAAGAATGACTAAACCAGACTCGTTCAGCTTTGAAAGGAAATGATTGAGAGGAGATTTTCATAGGGTAATGTGCGATAGTAAATGATACAAAGGCAGCATTTATTCAAATAACTTAAGTCTTTTATGACATCCCAAAGCATGTCCAATGAAATACTTCTGAAATGTTGTCACTCTTGTAGGAAGCACAGCAGGTAATTTACAGACAGCACATTGAAATAACGGCCAGAATGTATTGTTGGAGTGAGGATGCCATGGGCTCTTTTACATCATCCAGGAGAGAAAGTAGATTTTAGTTTTATGTCTCTGCTGTGAGATGGCACCTCTGACAAGGCAGCACTCTTTCAAGAGTGCACTGGAGTGTCGAGTGCACTCAGTAAGCAGTCTCACAACACCAGCTTAAAGTCCAACAGGTTTAGTTGGACTTTATCTGGTGGTGTGAGACTTGTTACTGTGCCCACCCCAGATCTGGCATCTCCGCATCAGTGCTCTTAAGTCTAGAGTGGGCACTTCACCTTTTAAATCATAGAGGAGTGTGCCAACCATTGAAACACAGGACAATGATGCTGGTAGTGGCGGAAACATGTATGTCACTTCAAGAATAAAAGGGGAGGCTGGATCATTGGATCAGATGGTTAAACAGTATCTTGTGCACACGATTTTCAGCTGCAGTAAGCAAATCCCTCAAGATGTTGGGAAGTGCAACGTGGCTCAATTTAATTGGAATCTACCTACTTATTACGGTCTTAATTGGCGTGTATTTTTTTCACACTGCTTTGCCAACTTGTCACAACTTGGGAATCATTATCACAACAAACAGCTGTGTCAGAATGCAACGTGATGCCGTTTCTGTGTAATAAAGCTCAGGAATATTCACTGCCTTAATTCATCCCCAGTACCTTTCCAGACCTCAGGACGACCTAACCCAATTTTTACTTCTCTACCCTTGGAAATCGTAGGTGAAATTTTCCCGTCATAGTGGGCGGGACAGAAATTTTGACGGACCATGTAAAGGACCATTGTCATAGGGCAGGAATTTCCATTCTTGGCGCATGGCTGGGAAATCATAGAACCCACAGGAGCCCTGTAGAGCAGGAGGAGGCCATTTGGCCCATCAGGTCAGCACCAACACTCCGAAAGAGAATCCCACCCAGGCCCTATCTCTGTAACCCCACGTATTTACTCTGCTAATCTCCCAAACTCACACTAAGGCCCAATTTAGCATGGCCACTTCGCCTAAACTGTGGGAGGAAACTGGAGCACCCAGAGGAAGTCCACACAGACACGGGGAGAACGTGCAAACTCCACACAGATCGTTACCTGAGGCTGGAATTGACCCAGCCCCCATTGCCCTCTTGGGTAGAGAATTCCAAAAATCCCCAACCCCTGAGAGAGGTAATTCCTTCCTATCTCTGTCTCAAATGAGTGACCCCTTATTTTGAAGCTATGCCCTCTAGCTCTAGAACCTCCCCCCATGAAGTTCAAAGATGTGTGGGTTAGATTAATTGGCCATGCTTAAAATTGCCCCTTAGTGTCCTGAGATATGTAGGTTTGAGGGATTAGTGGGTCAAATATGTAGGGATATTGGGGTAGGGTCTGGCTGGGGTTGTGGTTAGTGCAGACTCGATGGGCCGAATGGGCTCTTTCTGTACTGTAGGGTTTCTATGATTTCTATGAAGGGAAACATCCTCTCAGCATCCACCCTATCAAAGTCCCCTCAGAATCTATAAATTAGTGAACCTTCTTTCAGCTGCTTCTAATGCAAGAATATTCCTCCCTAAATAAGGAGAACAAAACTGTCCACAATTCTCTACAGTTGTAACAAGACCACCCTACTTCGATGTTGATTTGATTTATTATTGTCACATGTATTAGTATAGAGTGAAAAGTACTGTTTCTTGTAAGCTATACAGACATGCCATACCATTCATAGAGAAGGAAAGGAGAGGGTGCAGAATGTAGTGTTCGGGTGTAGAGAAAGGTCAACTCAATGCGAGGTAGGTCCATTCAAAAGTCTTCCTGTGTACCCCACATATTTACCCTGCTGACACTAAGGGGCAATTTAGCATGGGCAATTCACTGAACTCACACATCTTTGGAGTGTGGGAGGAAATCATATCATCTGGGAAAAACCCACACAGGGAGAATGTTGCAGGGAAGAAGTTGATCTTGAGTCAGTTGATACGTGTCCTCAGACTTTTGTTTCTTTTTCCCAACAGAAGAAGCTGGAAGAGGGTACATCCAGGGTACGTAGGGTCCTTAATTAAGTTGGCTGCTTTTCCGAGGCAGTGGGAAGTGTAGAGTCAACGGATAGGAGGCTGGTTGGAGCGATGGATTGAGCTTCGTTCACCACCCTTTGTAGTCTCTTGTGGTCTTGGGCAGAGCAGGAGCCATAACAAGATGTGATACAACCAGAAAGAATGCTTTCTATGGCGCATCTGTAAAAATTGGTGAGAGTTGTACCAGACATACCAAATTTCTCCTCCATTCTCCTCTAAATGATGGCCAACATTCCATTTGCCTTCCTAATTACACACTCTTCCAGCACACTAACTTTTTTTTGTGTTTCATGTATGTGGACACCCAGATCCCTCTCCACCACACCATTCTATAGTCTCTTTAAATGATATTTTTATTTTCCAATCTCTGCCAACGTGGACAACAACACATTTTCCCACATTACATTCACAATCACAGAGGGCCGGTTGTTTGCTTTCCCCATTCACCACAATCTGCATGAATTCCAAAGGGAGTTAAAAGCCACCAAATCTATTTGTTTTGGTTTAAATAGCGGCAATACACAATATAATTTTCAAAAATCATAACCAAAGACCTCAAATTCTCCATTAAGTCAATGGCCGTGCTCACTTAATCAGCTTTCAGCAAAGCCCAAGGCTCTTATAAACACAGATTTACCACAAATTCTTCCAAACTTGACTCGAGAGTGCAACCAGGAGGTAGGTTGGGAAAGGCGCTGCTGTGTGCTTATAATACAACAAGATCCCTGAGGAGCAGCATGGTGGTTAACACTGCTGCCTCACAGCACCAGGGACCTGGGCTCAATTCTGTCCTCGGGTGACCGTATGGAGTTTGCACATTCTCCCCGTGTCTGCATGGGTTTCTTCCAGGTGCTCCGGTTTCCTCCCACACTCCAAAGATGTGCAGGTTAGGTTGATTAGCCATGCTAAATTGACCATTACTCTCGGGGATTTCCAGGGTAAATATGTGGGGTTACAGAAATAGGGCCTGGGTGGGATTGTGGTCAGTGCAGACCTGATGGGCTGAATGGCCTCCTTCTGCACTGTAAGGATTCAATGATGACCTTTGGAGGTTTACTTCTCACGCAAGACCATTGGGCATTGGACCACACAGTTACAGATCAATACTTGGCACTTACTTATTCTCTCAATATTTACTGGTATAGAATTTTTTCAAAACCCTGAACTTTCATACAGAACTGCAGCTCCCTATTAACCTTTCGGTAATAAATATGTGAAATCAAACCACACGTAGGACTCACAAATTCAGAAGTAACCCTCAGCAGATAAGGGCATGTATCTAATTAAAACTCATGGTGATATTTCCATTTTTACAAGAGTGATGATTGTAAATCTGTTTTCAAATTCTGTTTGCATTTAATGCATTATTTCATGGGATATGAGTGTCGCTGACAAGGCCAGTATCTATTGCTGGTCCCTGATTGCCCTTGAGAAGATGGCGCTGGGTGGTAAAGGGGTGGTAGAGGTCACAGGTTTGGAAAGAGCTGTTGCAGGAAGCTTGATGAATCATCGAATTTCTACAGTGCAGAAGGAGGCCATTCAGCCCATCGAGCCTGCACCAACAATCCCAACCAGGCCCTATTCCCATTGCCCCACGTATTTACCCTGCTGACACTAAGGGGTAATTTAGCACGGGCAACCCACCTAACTCACACATCTTTGGAGTGTGGGAAGAAACCATATCACCTGGTGGGGGTGGGAGCCCACACAGGGAGAACGTGCAAACGTCCACACAGACAGTCACCCCTGGCCGGATTTGAACCGGGGTCCCTGGTGCTGTGAAGCTGAGTGCAAACCATTGTGCCATCATACTGCCCCAAATGGCTGCAGTTGCATACTGCTAAGACTGTACGTCAGTGGAGGTACAAATAAATGTTTAATGTGGTGGATAGGGTGCTAATCAAGTGGGACTGCTTTGTCTCAGATGATGTTGAGCTTCTTGAGTGTTGTTGGAGCTGCGCCCATCCAGGCAAAAGGGAGAATATTCCATCACACTCCTGATGGTGGACAGTGTGGCCTAGAGATCCATGGCCTAAACAGCTAGGCCAGATACCAGATACTCTAAAGTAAGAACATAAGAACATAAGAAATAGGAGCAGGAGTAGGCCATCTAGCCCTTCGAGCCTGCCCCGCCAATCAATAAGATCATGGCTTCCACAGCTAGGCCTGATTGGAATTCAGATAGGACACGTTGAAACACAAACAAATGTCAGATGTGAGCAAGTCCTGAGGTGTTAATCCCTGATCAAATAAGAATGGTACCTGTGTATTGCCCAGTTTCGGCCAGTCTCTGGTACCGTGAATTCCTGCCATCATCTCACATGGAAAAGGGCTATGTGTGCCCTGTGCACGTGAGGATGGACACCTCGGAGGCCCCGGCCTCTTCCGTATATGGAATCAGCAATCTTATTGGGTGCCGCGACCCCCCATGCAGTAACCTCATTGGCTGGAAGCCAGAGAACCTTCCAGAAGGGCATGAAGAGGAGGATAAGAAGAGACATCTGGAGGCCAGCCCCAGTAAAGACTCAGTGTTGACAGCAGAGGCAGCGCAGTGAGGATCCGGCAAGGAAGCAGCAAAGACAGCAAGGGCCACATCCTGCCCCCTCCCATAAAGACAGAGACCCCAACTAGGAAGCTCCTGGAGAAGGTCTACATCAACCCAACTCAAGGATCTTGCCAATCCACCTGCTGCTCACCTCCCATCACACCAGCCTGTGTGGCGAAGACCACTGCGCCAAGAATAACAACAGAGGCAGCAGGAATAGAACCACCACTAAAGAACACTTCCTCATTGCTGACTCCACACCCGGCTTCAAGATGCCAGGCCAACATTGGATACAGCTCAATCTTTTCTTGATGCAACAAATTGGCACAGGTTGGGCCTTGCAGAGAACTTGGACTACAGCTGTGGTGCCCCCTCCAACCTCATTCACCCCCCCCTCCCCTCCACCCACCCCCAATCAATGTTTCACATCATTGAAGACTGACCTCTTGATAAATTGCAGGGGAGGGCTTACAGAGCTCCATTTAGCCACTGTGGAAGCTATTGTCTGGCTTGGCCATACAAAATTAACCAAGCTATTGTCTGGTTTGGCCATGCAAAATTAACCCTAGTGAATTAGCTAGGAGGATTAGCAGGGTAAATATGAAGGGTTATGGGAATAGGGTCTGAGTTGGGAATGTGGTTGGCGCAGATTTAATAGGCCAAATAGCCTCCTTCAGCACTGTGGGGATTTAATGATGCATAGCTTGAGAGATTTTAAAATGCTTTTTGTAGAGTTTTTTTAAAATTTTATAAATTAGCCATGAGAATATCTATATACATACAATATGTTATAAAATATGTAGCATGAGCTTTAAGATTGTTTCTACATCAACTCTGCCAAATCCCTTGCTAATTTTGAAAGAGGTCTATTAGGTCACATTTCAGTCTTCCCTTGCCTGTTGGGAAGAGCCCGGCCTGTTCTGTCTTTTCCTGAACTTTATCACCCTTCAGTTCCGCTTTCATTCCTGAATTGCAAAGAGGATGGCCAATGGATGAAGGAAGTTTGGACATCAGCATGAAGATGGATAAAATGGCAAGCCTTTGGATGGTGAAAGAGGGGAAATTTTAGTTTATGAAGCAGCAAAATCAGGATGGTCAAAAAAAAAACCCATCACCAAGGAGGCATACTGCAGCGAGAACGATACGTGATGATTGACAAAGTAATTAATCATAAGTGTTGTGGAGCTGTGCTTTCTAATGCACTTTCCCGTCCCAGTGAAACCCCATTGTTCCAATTAGCTCTGAGTGTTTTTGCAAGATGTTAAAATAAAAAGAGAATAGAATAGAACATTTTGCGTCCCATTAGATTCAGCAGCAGTGTTATATATTTACCGCATTGGCATTAAATTACAAATCCCTAAGCCACGTTAGCCAATGGCTTAATGTGTAGCCCTCCCTGACTCAGCAGGTGGTTCCATTCCAGAGATTGGAGAACAAATTTTAGGTTAACACTCCAGATGGCACAGTGGTTAGCCCTGCTGCCTCACAGCCCAGTGACCTAGGTTCGATTCCCGGCTTGGGTCACTGTTGCATGTTCTCCCAGTGAACATGTGTTAGTTTCGCCTGGGTGCTCTGGTTGCCTCCCACAGTCTGAAAGATGTGCTAGTTTGATGCTAAATTCCCCCTCAGTGTATCCAAACAGGCGCTGGAATGTGGTGACCAGGGGATTTTCACAGTAACTTCACTGCAGTGTTAATGTAAGCCAATTTGCCACACTAATAAATTAAACTTTTAAACAGTGCTGAGGGAGTGCTGCCTTGTCAGAAGTCGATGTTAAAGATCCCGCAGCATGATTTTGAAGAAAAAAAAACAGGAGGGGAGATCTTTCTATTTTCTTGGCCAATAATTATCCTTCAACCATCTGGTGGCTAAAAGCAAATTACTGCAGATGCTGGAATGTGAAACCAAAAGAGAAGATGGTGGAAAATCTCAGGAGGTCCTGCAGCATCTGTGAGGAGGGAAAAGAGCTGACGTTTGACCCTTTGCCAAAGCCCTGATGGGCTACCATGGTGATTATTGTAGTCAAATTACCTGCCACCTTCAAGATTAGTTCATTGGCTGTAAAGTACTTTGGGACATCTTGAAGTTATTAAAAGCACTAAATAAACACAAATCTTTCCTCCTTCCTTTTGCCTTGTATCAGTACAGCCACTAGCAGTCATTTCCATACTATATTGCTCAGACTCTAAGTTGGTTTGTCCATGCTAAATGGGTGTGAGCACCAGAATACATGATTAAGCTAAATCAGTAGGGTGGAATACAGTCAGCATGCTAGTTTTGTGTTGCCCGTTAATTATAATGATTTCTATATTCAACGAACAAATGTCATGCTGGTCGTTGGTTGCTCACATCAGCAGGGGCCCCAATATTGTTAATAACTTGTACTTAGAGTCATACGGCGCAGAAAAGACCCTTTGGCCCATTCAGTCTACACCAACAATAACTACCACTGAAGGCACGCTAATGCCATTTTTTCTGCACTTGTCCCATATCCATGAATGTTATATTTCAGTTTATTTAGTTTATTTATTATTAGTCAAAGCAAGACTTACATCAACGCTGCAATAAAGTTACTGTGAAATTCCCCTAGTTGCCACACTTCGGCACCTGTTTGGATCAATGCACCTAACCAGCCTGTCTTTGAGACTGTGGGAGGAAACCCACGCAGATATGGGGAGAAGGTGCAGACTCCACACAGACAGTGAGCCAAACGGGAATCGAGCCCAGTCATAAAGTCATAATCAAAGAGGTTTGCAGCATGGAAACAGGCCCTTTGGCCCAACTTGTTCATGCCACCCTTTTTTTTTAAACCCCTTAACTAATCCCAATTGCCCACATTTGGCCCATATCCCTCTGTACCCATTGTACCCATGTAACTATCTAAATGCTTTTTAAAAGACAAAATTGTACCTGTCTCTACTATTACCTCTGGCAGCTTGTTCCAGACACTCACTACCTTCTGTGTGAAAAAATTGCCCCCCGGTCACTTTTGTATCTGTCCCCTCTCACCTTAAACTTATGCCCTTAGTTTTAGACTCCTCTACCTTTGGGAGACGTAATGAATATCTATCTGATCTCAGCCCCTCATTATTTTATAGACCTCTATAAGATCACCTCTCAACCTCCGATGCTCCAGAGAAAAAAGTCTCAGTATATCCAACCTCTCTTTGTAACTCAATCCATCAAGTCCTGGTACCATCCTAGTAAATCTTTTCTGTACTCTTTCTAGTTTGATAATATCCTTTCTATAATAGAGTGACCAGAATTGCACACAGTATTGCACGTGTGGCCTTACCAATGTCTTGTACAACTTCAACAAGACATTCCAACTCCTGAAATTCAATGTGCTGATCAATGAAAACAAGCAATGGAATTGCATTGAATGCTGTTTAAAAATCCATAAGTACAGCATCTACGCAGCAATCTTCACCAAATCTCTTTGTTACTTCACAAAAGAAATTAGCAGATACAAATTGTAATTAACAGACTTGTGTTGGCCTTCTCTTATTAAACCGGGCTTTTCTCAATGTGAATTACAGAATCATAGAGGTGTACAACATAGAAAAAAGCCCTTCAACCTATTGCCTATGCACTGGTCAAAGGCAAACCACCTAACTGTTCTCATCCCATTTTCCAGCAGTTGGCCCATAACCTTGTATGCCATGGCATCGCAAGTGCATGCACATCTAAATACTTCTTAATTCATTTTGTCTTAAACAATAGTCCCTAATAGTTTTCCCACAGCTGACGTTAGACTAACTGGCCTGCCGTTACCAGGGGCAGGAATCTGTAAAATAGGTGGATTAGTCATGGTGAATGCGTAGGAATAGGGTGGGGGGAGTTGGGCCTGATTGGGATGGTCTTTCGGAGAGTTGATGCAAACTTGATGTGCCAATTTGGCTCCTTCTGCACTGCAGGGGATTCTATGGATTCTTCTATGGAAATAGCAAATGGAAAAGGCCTAGGTTAAAGAAACTGTGAACATGTATTGTGTCAACTGAGCTGTGCAAGATTTGGCAGAGCATTATGCTTCAAAGTGATAGGGGATATACAAATGGTATAATAATGACAAGCATCAGTAATACATCAGATCGTTTAAACAGAAGTTTGTCTCTTGTGAATTGACAACCTTAACCATTCTACCAGATCTGACACTGTTGCTTCATCAAAGAACTTAATCAGGTTAGTCAGGCAAAATTTACCTTTAACAAACCTTTATTGGCCATCCATTATTAACGCGCAATGAAAATGAATTGGGACTTTGACAGCAGTCTCCTGATAGCTTTCCTGTTCGAACCATGGGAAGGAAATGCTGGAGGGAAGTGATTGAGAATTGTCCCACATGGCTTCCACCTGTCAGCTCAGACCCAGCCAGACACAAAGGAGAACCCACTAGTTAGTAACTGCTTTTCATTCTGACTGCATCACTTCACAAGAAAGGAGAAGCGAGCGAGGAAAAGAATTAAACAAAGTTATTTCCAATAAATCTCACTTCAGCATCGACTGCAGTGTGTTAAGAGGATGAGGCTTGAAGTGCTGTATTATTACTGCCACTGTTCCATGAGCTCATATTTTAATTCCGGTGTGACTGCGCCACTGATATTTTCAGTCCATCATTAATTATTGCAGCAGCTTCGAATTAGCAAAGCACTCCAAAGATATGCAAGTTAGGTGCATTGGTCATACTAAATCGCCCCTTGGTTTCCGGGATGCGTAGGCCAGAGAGATTAGCAGGGTAAATAAGTGGGGTGATGGCGATAGGATCTGGGTGAGATTGTTGTCATGCAGACTTGATGGGCCAAATGGCCTCCTTCTGCACTGTAGGGTTTCTATGATCCTCCTGGCATCACAATTCTTCAAGTTTAAGTTCATTAAATAGTGTCACAAGTAGGCTTACATTCGCAGTATGATCAAGTTATTGTGAAATTCTCCAAGTCACCACGCTGCAGCGCCTGTTCGGGTACACTGAGGGGGCAATTTAGCATGGCCAATGTACCTAACATCCATGTCCTTTGGAGGAAACCGGAGCATCCGGAGGAAACCCACGCTGACACGGGGAGGACGTGCAGACACTGTACAGTGAATCAAGTCAGGAATCAAACCCTGGGTCCCTGGCAATGTGAAGCAGTAGTTTAAACCACTGTGCCGCTCCTCATTGTTCAAAATTAAAATTGTAAGAAAGAAGTGGAGTTCTATCATGGTTTAAAGGGTGGGATAGCCTGCAGGGAAAATATTGATCAAATGCTGCTTTCTTCAGGCAGCCACGTACATGTGTTCAAAATGACATCCAGACATCTGATTTACATTGCTACAATGAACAGAATGAGACAGAAATAAGGCAGAATGTGTTCGACACAAGGGGCGGAGGGCTGGGCGGAGTCTCAGTACACTGATGAAGCAGGTTTCAGAGCGCTTGGGGGACATTTCACAGGGCGCCCCAATCTGCCGTGAACTGGGAGACATCCTGTCTCCAATCCCCCTACAGACATCAGACCCCATCCTCCCTTCATCAGCAGCATTGTTACCTCCCAGATCGACATGACTGTCCGGCACTGAGGCATCAGGACCTTCCCGATGAGTCCCCTGACATGTCCTCCCATCATATCCCTTCCGTCATAGCCCAACCCCACTTACAGTGCCCAACCGAGTACTGCCTGGGTGCCAGCTGGGCACTGCCCAGCTATGCCCCTGACCCGGTGGCTTCAATGGCTCTCGATCCCCTCGGCATGGCAATGGCACCTTGTCACTCACCAGTAACGCAGGGCTGGGAGGATAGCAATTGTGGCCTCTTACGCTATCTTCCTGGCTCTCCGCACCTAAAGAAATCCCACAACACCAACTTAAAGTTGGACTTTAGGCTGGTGTTGTGGGATTTCTTTCTGTTTTACCGCAGTCCAACGCTGGCATCTCCACATCATTGCTGTACTGGACGACAGGTGAGGCAAGCTGGTAAGATCGCGCTCACTGTCTTTAAGCAATTTGCTTGTAATAGCCCTGCTGAATGCCAGTCTGTGGATTAAATGTTTCATCAAATTGTGAAACGCGCTTGCTGACGACGTAACCCAGGCTTGGCTGTTTCGTGTGCAGAGTTTGACAAAGGATTGCGCTGGAAGTCGACAGACTGAAGAGGCTGCTGAGCACGGTAGGAAAATGGGCAATATTGTAAAGGTGCAGAGCGAACTGGTTCTGCCAAAGGCGACTCTGACTGCACAACCTTGTGGTACAAGATTGTGGAAGCCATAAACCAATTATTGAATAGGCCCTGCGATGGGAGAAGGGAGAAGGTGATTAACTTTAATTGGTTCAAGCATTTGAATTTGAGAAGGACGATTACAGGAGTCTCACCTTTGGCTTGAAGCATGATATTTTCCAGTCTCGTGTCAAGAAAGAAGTGCTAAAGAATCGCAGCAAATATACAAGACAGTGGTAGCTATGTTAGTGATATTAATTATGTCAACTCAATAATGACATCTTGAAGAAAACATGTCCTAGTTGGCGAGATGCAAGGCAAAACTGTATAAAAGTATGGACTTGAAGGCAGCAGAGACTGCTGTCGTAAAAAAGAGTGGCTTGGTCAGTCACAAAGATGAGGAGAGAATTTGTTTGACCTTGGGACTAACTCTTACCCACGAGGTTCCCAACTACCAGTATAGTGAGCATATTAGTATCTTGGGAACTGGGTAAATAAACCAGATCATGGGAATCAATAGAATCCTACAGAGCAGAAGAGGGCCATCCAGCCCATCGAGTCTGCACCGACAACAATCTCACCCAGGCCCTATCTCCTTATGTGTTTACCCTATCTAGTTCCCCTTACACTAAGAGACAATTTAGCATTGCCAACTCACCTAACCTGCACTTTTCAGACTATGGGAGGAAACTGTAGCACCCAGAGGAAACCCATGCTGACATGGGGAGAATGTGCAGACTCCACACAGACTATGACCCAAGCCGGGAATCGACTGCGGGTCCCAGGCATTGTGAGGCAGCAGTGCTAACCACTGTGCCATCGTGCAGCCTAAGCTTCTTGATATCCCATTGATATCAAAAACAGGACAAGATCCTGCAGTATTTGGGAGGCTACCTTGGAGAAAGGAGTGATGGATCCACACAGCACTTTTGATTTATGTGTAAAAAACGTTTGCAGCAGTGACTTTTCCTGAAGTCAATATCCCTTTAAGTTGAACACAGGAGAAATACACTCATACAAGTTGGCAAATGTGATAGAGGGAGGGTAATTGTTGAATGGAGCTATGCTACAAGGTTGTAATTCAGTCAAGGAATCCTAATAATCTCATAAATCACAACAGCGGAGCCAGGGCAGTTTTTGAATGCCAGTAGAGCAAAAAGGTTGAATTGCAATTTTGAGATCGCTGTGTTTTAATGTACCTGCAAGAAAGGAAAAAAAAATCTTCATTTTGTTTAATCATTTCGTATTCTTTCGGCACAATGTAGATAGCATTGTGTACATGAAACAGGAATGAAAGTAACAGTGAAGAAAGCGGCTTGGGTTGAGTTCCATTTGAGCCGCAATCAAGAAAGTGCGCTTAAATTTGCACCAGTTAGTTTACTGCTAAAAATTCATTTGCATAATCACAACATTAAATCAAACAGAATCATAGAATCCCTACAGTGCAGAAGGAAGCCACAGACAGCTCATCATTCCCTCCTCATGGACAGTTATGAATGGGCAATAAATGCTGGACTAACCAACGAAAGCTACATTGCTTGAAAGAATAAAACCAATCTTGGGTACCTGCCTGTATTCACTGGTCAGAAGGTTTGGAACCAGTGATTGACAGAGGATAAACTAGCTCTTGAAATGAAGTATATTAATGAGTGCTTGGAGACAGGGGGGCATCCTTATCAGGCAACCACATTCTTCAGATGGAAAGTGGGCCAGGGAAAATGGAGAAAGACCAAAGGAAGGATTGCATAACTTCAGCTCAACAGCAGAATGCTGCCATGACAATCTTCTAGGAATAACACGCACTGTACCAACTATCTGTTCATCCTCTGAAATCAGTGGATTGGTCTTATCTGTCATGGTTCATATGCATATCCTGTATATTTAGCGAACGCATCATATTAGGGTGGCACGGTGACACAGTGGTTAGCACTGCTGCCTCACAATACCAAGGACCTGGGTTCGATTTCCAGCTTGGATCACCTGCACGTTCTCCCCATGTCTGCGTAGGTTTCTTCCCACAGTCAGAAAGGCTTGCTGGTTAGGTGCATTGGCCATGCTAAATTCTCCCACAATGTATCCGAACAGGTGCTGGAGTGTGGCGACTCGGGGATTTTCGCAGTAACTTCATTGCAGTGTTAATGTAAGCCTACTTATGATACCAATAAGTAAATCAAAGCTATTGCTTCTTAATAAACTACCTTTAAAATTACTTACAATACTCGACTATCTTAGGCACCTGTGACTCCCAAATTCAAAATCTTACACTTATTTATTTTTAAAACTCCCTGACATTTGTGTTGGGGTTTGGAGGATTATAAGCATATAATTAGTCGAAGATGGTGGAATGACAGCTCCTCAGTCTCCATGGTATCAGTGCAGTGCATCCATGTCTCTCACAACACAACATAGGTGTTCAAGGCTTTTCTTTATTAGCAGCTGCCACTAGAATAATACCAGTATTGGAGATCTGAGCAACAAGCATTGCCGAAAATGCAATGAAGGTTAATATTGACATGTTGATTAATATTCCCCTTCTAGTGGGGAACTGAACGGCTGTGCGTTTCCAGTAGTTGGTCTTTCTGGACAAGAACAGATCTCTCAGAGTATACTATGGATTGTGCAGTTTATACTACCTGGATAACTGCCCGGTAATCATCTCCTATTTAGCATTCAGTGAAGTTACAGTGATTATATACAATCACTAGTCTTTATGCGTGCGTATCATTGCACATCAGGAACACAGCAAATATCTCATCAATGGTGCTCCTGAAGATTCCAAGGTTACTTCAGCCCCTTGGCTATAAACTTCTTTTTGAAATTTAGTCATTCATGGGACATGAGTGTCGTTGGTTGGGCCAGCATTTATTGCCCATCCCTAGTTACCCCTGGAGAGCAGTTGAGAGTCAACCGCATTGTTGTTGCTCTGGAGAAACATGTAGGCCAGATCAGGTAAGGACAGCAGATTTCCTTCCCTGAAGGACTTTTGGAGTTTTGTTAACTCGGTGACATTGACTATATTTTTTTCAATGGAGAATATTTATAGTGAGGGACTTGAATACTCAACATAACATTCCAGTGCTCAACAGAAATCATGTTCGTCACTGAATGTGAGATCCTCTAATTGCTTTTGTGGGAAAATGGAACAACTCAATTTCTGCATAGACGGAAGGCAGAAAGCTACATATAAACTAGCCTGATCACTGGGAAAAAAGCTGGAATCCATTATTGAAGAGGAAATAACAGAGCATTTAGAAAATCATAACACAATTAGGCAGAGTCAAAATGGCTTTGCGAAAGGGAAACAGTGTTTGACAAATTTATTCCATTTCTTTGAAGATGTAATAAGTAGGATAGATAAAGGGGGAACAGTGGATCTAATGTATTTGGATTTCCAAAAGACATTCAATAAGGTGTCACATAAAACATTATCACACAAGATAAGAGGAGATGATGGCCTAGTGGTATTATTGCTGGACTATTAATCCAGAAACTCAGCTAATGTCTGGGGACCCGAGTTCAAATCACACCATGGCAGATGGTGGAAACTGAATTCAATAAAAAATGCCTGGAATTAAGAATCTACTGATGACCATTGTCGATTGTCAGAAAAGTCCATCTTGTTCACTATTGTCCTTTAGGGAAGGAAATCTGCCATCCTTACTTGGTCTGGCCTTTATGTGACTCCAGCCCCACAGCAATGTGGTTGACCCTCAACTGCTCTCAGGCAATGGGTTGGGCAATAAATGCTGGCCAGCCAGTGACACCCCTGTCCCATGAAAGAATAAAAAAAAAGTCGAGTGTGATATTCTTGCAATGGATGGAGGATTGGTTAATGAACAGGAAACAGTCAGGAAAAATGATTCTGGCCTTGAGTGACTGTCCGTGGTGGAGTTTGCACATTCTCCTCACGTCTGCATGAGTTTCCTCCGACATTCTAAAGTTAGATTAGATGAATTAGCCAAGGTAAATGCGCTGAGTTATGGGGATAGGTTGGGGAGGGGGGGGATTGTGTGGGGGTGGGGAGGCGCTATGTGGGCTTGTATAAGATGCTCTTTCAGAGAGTTGGTACAGACTTGATGAGCTGAATGGCCTCCTTCTGGGCTGAAAGGATTCCATGGCTCAGCACACAGATACAATAAGTAATTAGGAAAGCAAACAGAACGTTGGATTTTATTGTAAGGAGGATTGAATCTAAAAGTCTTGCCACAATTGTACAAGATATTGATGAGACCACGTCTAGAGTACTGTGTACAGTTTATGTCACTTTACTTAGGGAGGCCCATTCTTGCATTGGAAATGGTTCAGAGAAAGTTCAGTGGGCTGATTCTCGAATAAAGGGTTTATCACAGAAGGAAAGGTTGAGCAGGTTGGCCCTATACAAGCTGGAGTTCAGAAGAATGAGAGGTGAGCTTCTCAGGGCAGATACTGGGAGGATGTTTCTTCTCATGGGGTGGGGTAAAATCCAGAATGAGAGAAGACTATTTAAAAAAAAGGAATCTCCCACCTAAGATGGAAGTGAAAAGTTGTCTCATCTCTCAAACTGTCTATAGTGTTTGGACTTCTGTTCCACACAAAGCATTGCAGAATGGATCATTGAACATATTCAAAGATAATCTTTGACTCATCAAAGCAGTCGCAGACTGGTGGGGGGGCAGATAAGATCAGCTATGATCTTATTGAATTATAGAATCCCTACTGTACAGAAAGAGGCCATTCAGCCCATTGAGTCCCCACTGACTACAATCCCACCCAGGCCCTATTTCCATAACCCCACATATTTACCCTGCTATTCCCTCTGATGTTAGGGTCAATTTAGCTTGATTGGTCAACCTAACCCACACACCTTTGGACTGTGGGAGGAAACTGGGGCACCCAGAGTAAACCCATGCAGACACAGGGGGGATGTGCAAATTCCACACAGACAGTAACCCGAGGCTGGAATTGAACCCGGGTTCCTGGCATTGTGAGGCAGCAGTGTTAACCACTGTGCCAATAGAGGAACTGGCTTGAGGGGTCCTAGTTCCTGTTCCTAATTCAGGTGTTCTTATGTTTTGGAAAAGGACATTTTGTAATAGAAATGCTACAAATCCTGTTCAAATTTAAGATTGCAGAGGATTTTTTCAGCTCCGCTTTGCTCATTTTTGGGGGAAGGTTGGGAATTAATGGCTGATTTTTCACTTTGGGGGCAGAGAACAGAACTGGGACTGTTTCTTGTTCCCGTGCTTTCCAGGGAGGGGAAGGCAAATATCACTCAACAGATTTTTAACCAAGGTGTCTGCCCCCTTAGGAACATGAGGAGAGCCTCCCTCTCCAATGGAGGGCAAAAGACTGGCTCTCAAAAGGGGGTCAATCAGTGGTCTTCCAGCTTCAGAGAAGAAGCTGACTGTAGGAAATGGTAAGTAACTAAGAGAGCCATAAAAGTGGCCTTTAAGCAGCCCCTTTTTTCTAGAAATTTACTTCAAAAATGTGGAAAGCAGCCAGGCTACCACTGTGGATGAATGGGCCATGTTGGGGGTAGTGGAAAATCATTTTTGGCTGCACTCAAAGCCAGGGAGAGGGAGGGCCCAGAAGCTCCTACAGAGGACTGACCCCTTAGTCTGTCATAGGGTGCTCCACCTCCAGGTTCCTGGTGTATTGAGAAACTGGAGGCTGACTGGAGCAGCACTGTGGCACAACTGGGTGCTGCAGTGGTTAGTACTGCTGTCTCACAGCGTGAGAGGCCCAGGTTCAATTCCGACCTTAGGTCACTATCTCTGTGGACTTTGCATATTCTCTGTGTGTCTGTGTGGGTTTCCACCAGGGGCTCCAGTTTCTTCCCGCACTCCAAAGATGTGCAGGTGAGGTGGACTGATGCTACTAAATCACCTCTTAGCGTCCTAAGATGTGTAGGTTCCGGGGAGGGGGGGAGGGGATTAGTGGGGTAAATAGGTAGGGTTACAGGTATACGGCCTCGGTAAATGCTTGGTCGGAGAGTCTGTGCAGACTCGATGGGCTGAATGGCCTCTCCTGCACTGTAGGGATTCTATGACTGGAAAATCCTGCCCTCAGAATTGAGAGTGATGCTCAAAAAAAATAATGTTGAAGAATAAGATGGACTTGATCATTGAGTCTGTTATGTAAAGGCAAGCATTTCCATCACTTTTGGGAGCAGCCAACTTTTCCTGCTTTCGATTACCATCAGAATGCCCAGGAGTGGCAAATAATGATCTCTTTGATGTGTGGCACTCCACTATTTCCACAAACAGTTTGCTTAAATTCACATGAGTACTTCTTCACCAAAATAAGTCAGGGTTTCAACAGCTGCGACATGGGATTATGAGGCACAGTTTTACAATGCTCTGTATCCCTGCTATCCAATCTGAGCCAGGTCATTAAGGGGATGCGTCAAACAACTACTGGCCACAGAGAGGAAGGAAATGGAGGCAATCCAATCTATATTTTATTGCTTTTCTTTTTGAGGTCTCTCATGCAATTTTGTTTGCAGAGCTCATGAGAAAAGATCATCCGATCTCGTCTCTTGCGAAGCCAAGAGAGGTAGAATCCCAACATGACCTAAATAGATATGTCATAATAAAGAAAACGTCATTCAACTTTGGTCATCCAGGCACGTAACCTGAGCACCATCTCCCCCCTGGTGTTGTTGTAATTAGTCTTTGTAATGTCAGTGAGTGAGGTCGACGAGTGAATTTTGCTTAGGTTGCATTTGTGCTTCTAATTACTCAGGCTGAAAATATTTCAGAAACGTTAAAGGCCGGCAGGAGATTCCCATGTGTATAATTTTCTATACATCAGTCTTTGCCCTTTCACTCCAACTAATTGTTGTTCCAACATATTGAATGAATCCTAATTCATTGTGAAGTGTACTCTGACACAATGGAACCGATGGTGCTATTTTCAAGACAGGTATTGAGGGGAACATGTTTCACAGAAATGGACTAAAACATTCTTTTGCATGTAAAATGGTCAAGAGTATTTTGTGTCACCTTGCCTCTGAGTTCGGAGGTTATGGGTTTGATACCTATTCTAGGGAGTTGAGATGCAAAATTTTGACCGGCACTCAAAGTGCAGAACTGAGGGGGTGCTGCACCGCCGGAGGTGGCCATCATTCAGATGGGGCATTAAACCGAGGTCCTCTTGGGCAAATGCATGGCATGACTTCGAAGAAGAACAGGCTCGGCAGGTGTCACGGTGGTTAGCACTGCTGTCTCACAGCGCCAGGGACCTGGGTTCAATTCCCCATTTGGGTCTCTGTGTGTGCGGAGTCTGCATGTTCTCCCCGTGTCTGCGTGGGTTTCCACCTGGTGCTCTAGCTTCCTCCCACAGTCTGAAAGACGCGCTGGCTGTGCTAAAATTCTCCCTCAGTGTACCCGAACAGGCCCCAGAGCGTGGCAAATGGGAGATTTTCACCGAAGTTTCATTGCATTATTAATGTAAGCCTACTTGTGACACCAATAAATAAACTTTAAGAAGGGGAGTTATCCCCAGTGCTCTGGCCAATCCATCAATCAACTTTACAAAGCAGATTATTACATTGTTGTTTGCAAGAATTTGGCATCCGCAAATATTTCCTACATCACACCAGTGATTATACTTCAAAAGCACAACAGAATTGTAAAAGAATATTTTTCATTCAGAGAGATTGTTCTGTAGTATACATCTCTTACAACATCATTGAACACCCATTTACCCCTGAATGCATCAGCCCAACATTTTTCAACCTTCTTTACCGTGGAATGACAGGGTAAGTGTTGCAAGTTCACACCACAGCAACCACTTCAGTGTCCAGTCCACTGGTGAGGATTTCCGCAGTACACGCCGTGAAGGAGCAGTGTATCACTGATACCTACATCTAGATTACCCCGTTTAACTGGACATGTGGGTAGTCCAGAAGTTGCTGTCAAATTATAACATGAGCGCTGACAGCTTTATGACACTCATTACAATTCCTGGACCCTCGACATAGTGCAATGATGTAAAATGGCTGACAGCATCCCACTTGGCATCTCTTAGGAACACAGGAACAGGTGTCAGCCATTTGGTCACTGCAGCTTGCCATTCCATTTAATCATGTTAATCTTTATCATAAATCCATTGCCTTGCCTTGGTTGCATTTTCTGTAATGCCCTTGACTGGCACAAATGACCTTACATTTCAAATTATCGTTCAAGCTTGTATTTACTGCTTTTTATGGCAGAGAGTTCTACATGATCATCACGTTTTGTGTGTCGAGGTATCGCCTGAATGCCTGGCTCTGATTCTAAGTCTATGTTTCCTTGTCTGAGACTGCCGCGCTGGCAAAACATTGTTTCTCTCGATCTCACCTCTTCATCAATTTCTTTCAAAATCCTAAAAAATACTCAATCTCTCCCATATTTTATTTTGATTGAAGTCCATGGAAATCAGATGGCTGGTGGCACAGCGGTCATCACTGCTGCCTCGCAATGTCAGGGACCTGGGTTCAATTCCCGGCTTGGGTCATTGTCTGCATGGGTTTCCTCCGGGTGCTCCGGTTTCCTCCCGCAGCCCAAAGATATACAGGTTAGGTTGATTGGCCATGCTAAATTGACCCTAGTTCCGGGGAGGGTAAAAATGGGGGGGGGAGGTTACGGTGACAGGGTGGGATTGTTGTCAGTGCTGGCTCGATGGACCAAATAGCCTCCTTCTGCACTGTAGAGATTCTATGAATTCTATGAATATCTACCACAAAATATGGTAAAGTACTGTGGATGCCAGAGGTCCAAAATAAAAGCAGGAAGCGCTGGGAATACTCAGCAGGTGTGGCAGCATCTGAGAATCAGTGTTAATGTTGTGAGTTAAGTATGACTCTTCTTCAAAATGTTTACCAGTATCTCTTCGTTCATCGCACTCCTGTTGGTCGGATTTTTGGTGCCAAAGAATGGCTGTATTTGCCGAAACAACAGAAGTCAGTGCAGTTTGAACGTAATCCATTCCATAAAACGCTTTGAGGTGGTTATGTTATTTTGATATTTATTCCCCTCGTCTTTCCCGTAAATTACCTTTGTGTCACAAACCACTCTCAAACCAAGGAATAACTTGCACAAACGCCATTGCCAATGGTAATTTGTACGTGGTTTCTGATTGTACGCTCAGTAATGATTCCCTTCCTAATCATTTTCCCCTCATTTCTGAAGTGCTTCTGAATGTGGACTAGACATGTTCCCCATGAAGAGACAACTGATATCTGTGGCTTGCTGCCCAGAAATCGTACATTCCAAACTGCAACCACGGTATGCTCAATTAAGCATTATTTGTCAGAAAAATCCTTCAGACTAGAGAAACGATAGCATTTTTCACACCAAAGTAATTATCCCAATTATAGCGAAGACATCTAATATTCAATTTCTCCCGCTGACTTACCACATCAGATAATAAGGCCAGAAATATTGCAACAATTCCTCAGAATAAAATTAGCCATCCATTAATGGCGCCTTACTTTAATTCATTGGGACCCTGGTGTGGGTGAGTGCAGTGGGACACCAGGGCTCCATCGATATGGGCGGAAACAAAACAAAAATGCTCAGACTAAACCACCATCTGATATCCCGTTTCTACATTTTGTTGCCACTTGAATGCATTTGTAATCCCTGCCCATTGGGGAGGGGGTGGCATCGTGGTACTCTCACTTGGCTAGTAACCCAAAGGCCCTGGCTAATACTTTGGGGGCACAGGTTCAAATCCCACGATAGCAGCTGGTGGGAAGCAGTCACTCTACTGCGAGTGAAACAGTGCGATCCCAAGTTTCCCCCTCCCCAGCTTACTCCTGGCAAATGTCCAATCTCTGGAAGACAAGCAAGACAAGCCTAAAGCCAGACTCACTTTTCTAAGAGAACTGAGGGATTGCTGTGTGCTCTGTTTCACGGAGATGTGGCTCACTCCTGCTTCACTGGACAGTGCTTTACAACCAGAGAGCTTCTCAATCCATTGAATGGACCATACAACAGCCTTAGGCAAGACTAGGGGAGATGGGGTCTGCCTCCTAATCAACACCTCATGGTGCACAGACATAGTAACACTGGCAAGTTTCTGCTCCCTGGACCTAGGATACCTGATGCTAAAATGCCACCCCTTTTACCTTCCGCGGGAGTTCACCGCTGTTATCCCGACAGCAGTTTCTATACCACCTCATGTGGATGGGAAGACAAAACATAAACCACTACAAATAACCTTGGGATGAAACATCCCGAGGCCTTGTTCACCATGGACGTGGACTCCAATCAGGCCACGATCAAGAGTGAGCCACCAAGATATCACCAACATGACTCCTGTTCCACCAGAGGCTCAAACATCCTAGACCACTGCCGCACAAACATCAAATGTGCCTACCTTTCTATCACCTGCCCAAACTTTGGTAAATCAGACCACAAGGCTGTGCTCCTGCTTGTAAGCAAAAATTGAAGCGTGAGAATCCATCAAAGAAAGTTGTGCAATGTTGGTCTGAGGAATCGGATAATCTCCTACGGGAATGCTTAAAGTCAGTAGACTGGTCAGTATTTAAAAACTCTGCGACCAGCCTGAACGAGTACGTCACTACAGTAACTGGCTTCATTAGTGAGTGTGTAGAAGACTGTGTGGCAAAGAAGCAAATCCGTGTGTTTCCCAACTGGAAGAACAGGGATATCCACTGCTTGCTGAAGTTCAGGTCTGAGGCGTTCAAGTCAAGCAACACTGACCTATACAAAATAACCTACAGAGATCCATCAAAGATACCGGAAGACAGTACCTAACCAAGCTAGAATCCCATGCTAGTCACACAGCTAGTCGCAAGCTCCACAAAACATTACAGGCTACAAGACGAACGCATGTAAAATCACTGGCTCCACTGCATCTCTCCCTGATTAGTTCAATGCATTCCATGCCCATTTTGAGCAAAAGGTCAGCGAGAGTATGCCCTCTACCTTGGAAGCCTCAGATGAACCTGTATCCAAGATCACCATTGCAGATGTCAAAGCAACCTTCTCAAAGCTCAACCTATGGAAAGTGACTGGCCTGGATGGGGAGTATGTTAGTATGTATCCTCAGGCTTATATATCTTTTTTCCAATGGAAGAAGGTGGAAGAGAGTTTGTCTAGGGTGCATGGGATTCTTGACTATGCTGGCTGCTTTCCTGAGGCAGTGGGAAGTTTAGACAGTGTCAATGGATGGGAGGCTGGTTTGCGTGATGGACTGGGCTTGATTCATGACTCTTTGTAGTTTCTTGCAGTCTTAGTCAGAGCAGGAACCATACCAAGCTGTGATGCAACTGGAATGATTGCTATCTATGGTGCAACTGTAAAACTTGGTGGGAGTCATAGCAAAACTGGTCCAGCTGGGGTGCCTGAATGAGCACTCATATCTTGCATGGATCAGCTGGCGGGGGTATTCTCAAACATCTTTAACCTCTCCTTACAACAATCTGAGGTCCCTATCTTCTTCAAGAAGACTACCATCATCCCGGTACTAAAGAAAAGTCAGGCAGCATGCTTAATGGCTATCGTTCGATGGCACTGACATTCATCAATATGAAGTGCTTTGAAAGGTGAGTCATGGCATATTAAATCTGGCCTCCCAGATTGCCAGGGCACACTACAGCTTGCCTACTGCCGCAACAGGTCCACAACAGACACCATCTCCCTGACCCTGCACTCAACCGTAGAACGCCTAGATAACAAAGACATCTATGTCAGACTCCTATTTCTTGATGACAGCTCAGCCTCCAATGCCATTATTCCGACGAAACCCATCTCCAAACATGGTGACCTGGAGATTGGCTCCTCCCTCTCTGACTGGATCCCAAACATCCTAACCCACAGACCACAATCAGTAAGGATAGGCAACAACAACTCCTCCACAATCATCCTCAACGCCCACAAGGCTGTGTTCTCAGCCCCCTATTATACTCCTTATACACCTATGTGCGGCCAAATTCCCCTCCAAAACGATTTTCAAGTTTGCTGACGACAGCACTGGTATCGGATCTCAAATAATGATGAGACAGAGTACAGGAAAGAGACAAAGAATCTAGTGAACTGGTGTGTCAATAAGAATGAATCCCTCAATATCAACACAACAAAAGAGGCCGTCAATGACTTCAGGAAGTGCAATGGAGGACATGCTCCTGTCTATATCAATGGGGACAAAGTAGAAATAGTCAGTAGCTTCAAGCTTTAAGTATCTAGATCACCAACCTTTCCATTGAAGTTCCATTCACAACCTTTTGTAGACCATTTTATCCAGGCCCTATCCCTGTAACCCCACATATTTACCATGCTGATCCCCCTAGCTTAGACATCTTGGGATATAAGGGGCAACTTAGCATGGTCAATCCATCCGACCCTCGCATCATTTGATTTATTATTGTCACATGTTTTACCATACAATGAAAAGTCTGCTACGACTTTCACCCACTTTTACAGATTCACCATGGAAAGCACTCTTTCTCATTGTATCACACCTTGGTATGGCTCCTGCTCTGTCCAAGACCACAAGGAACTACAGGAAGGAATGGAAAGGAACTACAAAAGGTCGTGAATGTAGCACAATCCCTACAAACCAGCCTCCCATCCATTGACTCTGTCTACACTTCCTGCTGCCTTGGCAAAGCAGCCAGCGTGATAAAGGACCCCACGCACCCCGAACATTCTCTCTTCCACCTTCTTCCTTTGGGAAAAAGATACAAAAGTCTGAGATCACGTACCAACCAATTCAAGAACAGCTTCTTCTGCTATCGGAATTTTGAATGGACTTACCTTGCATTAAGTTGATCTTTCTTTACACCCTAGCTACGATTGTAACACTACATTCTGCACTCACTTATCTCAATGAACAGTATGTTTTGTCTGTATAGCGCGCAAGAAACAATACTTTTCATTGTATGTTAACATGTGACAATAATAAATCAAATCAAATCAAATTAACAACCTGTTCTGGCCCTTCCCATGCCAATGCTATAATTAAGAAAGCCCACCAA
Source organism: Carcharhinus amblyrhynchos (assembly GCF_965287045.1). Taxonomy (NCBI): domain Eukaryota; kingdom Metazoa; phylum Chordata; class Chondrichthyes; order Carcharhiniformes; family Carcharhinidae; genus Carcharhinus; species Carcharhinus amblyrhynchos. The sequence continues at coordinate 11,342,737 of NC_137328.1, forward strand.
TGCCTCTTCTTTTTCAGAAGAATAAAGAAATTTGGCCTGTCTGCTACAACTCTCACCAACTTTTACAGGTGCACCATGGAAAGCATTCTTTCTGGTTGTATCACAGGTTGGTATGGCCCCTGCTCTGCCCAAGACCACAAGGTCGTGAACGAAGCCCAATCAATCACTCAAACCATCCACTGATTCTGTCTATACTTCTTGCTGCCTTGGAAAAGCAGCCAGCATAATCAAGGACCCCATGCAACCCTGACATACTCTTTTTCATCGTCTTCCGTCAGGAAAAAGATATAAAAGAATGAGGACACGTACCAACTGACTCAAAAGCAGCTTCTTCCCTGCTGCCATCAGACTTTTGAATGGACCTACCTTCCATAAAGTTGATCTTTCTCTACACCCTAGCTATGACTGTAACATTACATTCTGCACTCTCTCCTTTCCTTCTCGATGAACGGTATGTTTTGTTGTATAGCGTGAAAGACACAATACTTTTCACTGTATGTTAATACATGTGACAATAATAAATCAAATCAAATAATGTGTGGGTTAGGTAGATTGACAATGCTAAATTGCCCCCTATATCTCAAGATGTGTAATTTAGGGGGATTAGCGGGGTAGATATGAGGATAGGGTCCGGGTAAGATGCTTTGTTGGAATGTCAATGTGGACCTGCTGGGCTGAATGGCCTCCTGCACTGTAGCTATTCTATCACTGGAAACAAAGTGCTGACAGAGGTGACTTCCTGTCATCAAGGGCATCGACTGAAGAATAAGGGTCAACAGTCATCTCACTCCACATCCATTTGCTTCAGTAATGAACCTCAATAGAGTAGCAGCAGACAAGCACTTTGTGGAGACTCAGTACAACCCATGCCACAACCTAACAGGAGATGTACCATACTTCAATGATGAAAATTACATCTAGGACAACTTTTTTTTAAAATGTGTTCCCCACTGCACTCCATTAAAAAAAAGATTAAAACATAACTTCATTTTTAAATAAAAATTGTTACCTCATTACAGGTATATGATCCTCGGTCTTCTTGTCACCAGGCAACACAGGGGCCCCGTGAATCCTGGATTATCTGTCTGAATTGCAGTAAGGTTGTGCATTCAAGAGTGGTCTGAGGGCTTCCAAGTAGAACTACCTGACACCCGGACAATCTTTTCTCTTTAAGAACCAGAAAGAGAAGAAAATATAGGCTGCAGTGTTTTGGAAAACCTGTGCTGAAGGACTATGCTTCAAGCAGTCTCCTCTTTAACTGCTAAAGACAAGCAATCGTGTGTGTGTGTTAATGAGATGTTTGCACAGGAACTGCACTGCTTGAAAGCTATACCCTACAATACCAACTTCATTGTTTTCTTAAACAAAAAACGGCCTTCAATAGCCTGCATACTTATACTTGGGTAAACTTGACACTGTGCAAAGTCAACAGGAACAGATTAACATCATTAAGAAATGAAGAAATTCTAGAATGGAATGCTGTGTTAAAGGAGGACAAAGAGGCTTGAAATAAAGACTTGAACCTGGCAGGAATGTTTCCTTCTCCTGTTACTTGAGCAGGACATAAGTAAAGTCAAGGCTGACAACAATGGAACCCGGATGGCAGTGACTACCAGAACTTGGCAATCTCGATTTTGTGGATAATGTAGCAGAACTGGGGCAAGCAGAAGGAGGAATGGAAATGAGAATAAGCTCCTCGCGCCTTAGAACTAACATCCTGGGTGACAGGTCCCTCTGCATATCTGCACTGCCAGGTGTCTGAATTCATTTCAGTGGAATCATTGCACTTGAACTGAAGGAATAAAGATACGCTCTGAGTATTCTTGTGGAAGGCAGTTAGTAAAGAAGTAGAGTTTATTTATTAGTCAGAACTAGGCTTACATGTTGCAATGAAGTCAGTGTGAAAATCCCCTAGTCGCTTCATTCCGACGCCTGTTCAGGTACACTAAGGGAGAATTTAGTGTGGCCAATGCACGTCTTTTGGACTGTGGGAGGAAACCGGAGCTTCTGGTTTTTACACAAGCATTTACCCCGTTAATCCCCCTGACACCAAGGGGCAATTTATCATGGCCAATCAACCTAATCCACACGCCTTTAAACTGTGGGAGGAAACCCAGCGGAAAGCCGCACAGACACAGGGAGATTGTGCAAACTCCACACTGACAGTGACCCAAGCCAGGAATCGAACCCGGGTCCCTGGCGCTGTGAGGCAGCAGTGCTAACCACTGTGCTGCCCCCCGTAAAAGTAAAAGCGTAAAGCAGCTCATGAGCCTAAAGGACTGCAACTGCACAGCTAACAGATGGTGAGCAGGTTTGATATGAAATAGAAACATCGTCTACTTTTGTGCGTATGTGTGTATATAAGTATATGTGTAATTGAAGACACAGTCATCATTTTGTTCTTATTAGCATCTTTTCCAAGGAAGTTTGAATTATAATGAGAGAATGGATAGACTGGGACTTTTTTCCTCTGGAGTGTAGGAGGCTGAGGGGTGATCTTATTGAGGTTACAAAATAACGAGGGGCACAGATCAGCAAGATAGACAATATCTTTTCCCAAAGGTAAGGAAGTCTAAAATTAAAGGGCATAAATTTAAGGTGAGAGAAGAGAGATACAAAAGAATCCAGAGGGGCAATTTTTTCACTCAGAGGGTGCTGAGTGTCTGGAACAAGCTGCCAAACGCAGTAGTAGAAGTGGGTACAATTTTGTCTTTTAAAAAGCGTTTAGACAGTTACATGGGTGTAGAGGGATATGGGCCAAATGCAAGCAATTGGGACTAGCTTAGTGCCAAAAACTGGGCAGCATGGACAAGTAGGGCCAAAGGGCCTGTTTCCATGCTGTAAATCTCTGTGACCCTAAGTGATTTTCCAAATTGACTCTAACCATAAAATTCAGTACATCTGGATTCTCGGAGGGGAAAAAAAACAATTCGGAACAGTGTTCTTATTTCCCTGTTTCACTTTTTTTTTCCTTTTGCTTCTGGGAAGAGGCATTTGAGAAAGTTCCATATGAAAGGATTAAGGTAAATCGTACCACATCATGGACTAGTTAGCTCAAAAATGTAACAACAAAGGAATAAGAAACTGGAGCAAACGCATTCCATCATTCAATTAGATCATCACTGATCAGATCTTGGACTCAACTCCACTTTCCTGCCTGTTCATAGAACGGCTGTAGTGCAGGAGGCCATTTGGCCCATTGAGCCTGCACCGGCAACTATCCCACCCAGGCCCTATCCCCGTAACCTCACGTATTTACCCTGCCAATCCCCCTGAGTCTAAGGGGCAACTTTTTCGCATGGCCTAATCCACCTAACCCGCACATCTTTGGGCTTTATGAGGAAACCAGAGCACCCAGAGGAAACCCCCACACAGACATGGGCGAACGTACAAACTCCACGCATTCTGTCACCGAAATTGAACCTGTGTTCCCTGGCGCTGTGAGGCAGCAGTGCTAACCACTGTGCCACCCATAGCTCTTGACTCACCTAGAGTTCAAGAATCTAACTATGTCTGCCTTTGAACGTTGTCAATGATTCAGAGCAGGATTTTATGCCTGCCCTATTCCACCCTCACCCACCTTTCCCACTCCCCCCACCTTCCATCTCCACCACCCCCCCCACCCCGCCAACCACCACCACCCCCCAACCTCCCACCCCACCCTAACGTGTTTTCAGGCAGCCGAGACAGCTTTACATTGGCTGCCATCAAGATTTTCCAGTCCCACTGATGTCTCCGGCATTTTGCATGGCGGGCCTGTCCTGCTGCCAGGCACCTGCTACACCAGGTCACCACTTAGATGGGATGGAAGATCCCACTGGCTGGAAGGGCTAGAAAATGCCACACTCAATCTCTCCAGCTCTCTGGGTTAGAGAATTCAAACACTACGCAATGTCCTAAGAGAAGAAATTCCTCCTCATCCCTACCTTAAATGGATGATACTTCAAAAAAAAAACACCTTGTTCTAGATTTCCGATGAAAGTAGCAAATTTAAAGCCCATTGGTGGAAAGGAACAGTGGCACCATGGAAAGAAAACAAGAAGGACAATAAAAGGCTTCAGGAAAACATAAGCTGATAAAATGGGCAGATTTATGGCGCACACAGTTTAATGCAGAGCAGTGTAAAGAGAGAGTTGAGAAGACTGAGGTGGGGCAATATAAACTCAATGATACAATATTTAAATTAATAGAATGCAGGTGTTGAGACCTGGGCTTATCTTTTGTACAAATGTTGAAGGCAGCAGTAAAAATTGAGGTGGCTATTTACCACAAAAAAAGGGTTTTTGGCCATAATAATAAAGAAATACAATGTAAAAGTGAAAAAAGTATGCTACATTTTAATTAAAATAATAGATTAAACCTCACTGAAGCATGGAGTGGCATTCAGGACGCAACCCACCATATGTTTTGCGGTGGCAGGAGGTGACCCACCATTAGCCAGTGGCGGGATCTTCAGGTCCCACTGTTGCCAACAGGATTTCCCATTGAACACACCCCTCACCAACCTGAAACCCATGGCGAGGGTGTGCCATCAGCGGGACAAGTTGATCACGCTGGTGTGCATGGCCGTACATTCTGGCCATAGCGTTGCCTTCAGGGTACTGCACTTCAGGGAGGATGTCACAACATTGGATGGAATTTATCCACCTTTCAGCGTCTAACTGAAAACGGACGTATCCCTCTGTAGCTGCACAGCCCAGTTTTTACTCCAGATCTTGAGCCTCTCAAGAGAGAAAGAAAAATCAGTGGGCGGGATTTCTGCTGTCACTCTGATGGGACAGGGCCTGAGTGGCCAGCAAGGCCAGTTTCACGGAGACCATCTTTAAAGAGTGTCCTGAACAGCACAGGCAGTGAATGGCTCCTAGTCGTCGCCCCCATGTACATGTTCGAACCCCCCTCTCCTGCACCGCACCACCACAGCACAAACAATGGGTCTTTTCTACAACACCCCAACTATCAACACCACCCCCCCAACTGCTTCTCTCCCCTCCCCCAACCACCCACCACCAACACAACAACCCCAACATCAGGACACACACACCTCACTTCGCAGCCATCGGGATGACCCCTTCCCAAACCCATTCCCCCTTTTCAATCATCAAGATGACTGTCACCTCCCCACCATATCAATCCTGGGGGCACACTCCCCTTTCATAGCCCTCCCCAGCCTGCATAAGGAGCACCCCTTTCATGAGGCTGCCCAGTGGGCCCACACTTGACAATGCCAATCTGTGCCAGGGGCATGTTCCTCCCCTCCCTCTTCCACCCCAGGGCTATACTTACCTTTGCCCCCGGGGGATCCCGGCGACTGATTCTCGTTGTTAAATTAGTGTTGGAATCCTCGCTGACATGAGGGAAAGTCATGTGGCGTGTGGAGGATGGAGTTGGCAAATTACAATTTTAAAAATTTTAATGGGGTTCTTGCCATTTGTGGGACTGAACCTTGTGATGTCACTGGAGAGGTAAGTGGAAAATCTAGAAACATGATCTTGCCGCCGAGAATCGCGTTTCCAGATTCTTGCCCTATTTTACACCAATGGACTGCTGACTTGGGATCAAAATTGCCCTGGTTAGAGAGGATGAATGGATTGACTGGCATTCTATGGAGCTGGGGCTCTTGACGACTGGAGGTGCTCAGATCATTTGTCTTAGAGCTTAGAAGGTTAGGAGGAGATTTGATATTCGTGTTCAAAGTGATGAATGGCTTTGATGAACTAAATGAGGAAGACCTGTTTCCAGTTACAGGCAGGCAAGTAACCAGAAAACACAAATTATCTTGATTGGCAGAAGACATGGGAAAACATTTTCTACACAGTGAGTTGGTCTAATCTGAAATGCACTGCCTGAGAGAATAGGCAATTAAACAAAATTTGGATAAATACTATGAGGAAAAAAAACACAAGGTTATGCGTAGAGAGCAGGATGAGTTCATAGAGTCATAGAATCCCTACAGTGCAGAAGGAGGCCATTCAGCCTATCGAGTCTGCACCTTCCACAATCCCACCCAGGCCCTATTCCCATAACTCTACATATTTACCCTGCTAATCCCTTGACATTAGGGTCAATTTAGCACAGCTAATCAACCTAACCCACACATCTTTGGACTGATTTGAATAGCTTCACTAAAGAAATAGCATTTACGATGGGCCAAATAACTTCCTTCCAAGCTGTATCATTCTGTGAATCTACGAAAGTGGTGGTGAATCAAGTAAATAGAAAGTAAATTGGCTAATGGACACTGATAAAAGGAATTATGATCGGGACGAAGGCATGTTAAGTTAGATATCTCAAGGCGCAGTATTTGGCCATTATTGTTACTAATGCATGTCAATGATTTGGGTTCAAAGCCAATGACTGCTTCAACATTTATTGATAGGATGTGGGTATTACTGGATAGACCACCATTTATATACCCATTCCTAATTGTCCTTGAGAAGGTGGTGGTGAACTGACTGACTGAACTGCCACTGTCCCTGTGGTGTGGGTACAACCTCAATGTTGTTTGGGAGGAAATTCCAGGATTTTGACCTGGCAACAGTGAAGGAACAGTGATGCATTTCCAAGTCAGAATGGTGAGTGGCTTGGAGGGGGACTTGCAGGTGATGGTGTTCCCAAGCATCTACTGCCCTTGTCTTTCCAGATGGTTGAAGTTGTGGGTTTGGAAGGTCCTGTTGAAAGAGCCTTAGTGAACAATATGCTCAACAAGCAACTTCCACAGTCTCCAATTTGAAACTGCCTATTTGAACCTCTCTGTCTTTCACCCCCACCTTTCAGTTTCCCCTCCCAATCTCTGTCCTGGTTTTCTGTTGGAACGTTCCTCATGCTTGACACCCATTTTGACACTGAAGTCTCAGTTGTCGTTCTTGGAAGCAGCTCAGAGAATGCAAACTAAATAACTTAATAAACACATTCACGTCAGTGCAGCAGCGGGGCAAATCAAAACGAATAAGTGTTAAGTGCTTCAAATAGGAAGAAAAATTGAAAACATATGCATGCTCCAGAAACTGTGCCCACGCAGTCAAGGGTGAAATTGAGAGAGTCCAGGAAGTCTTAACAAATTCAATGTTCACGATGTCCAGCAGCTGCAGAGCAATAATCAACAAAACAAACAGAACACTAAGCCAAAACACAAAAGACTCGGTCTCTGATCAGATCATGCCTTTATTGAGTATGGAACCATTTCTGTCCATTTTTTTATTCATTCATGGGTCATCGCTGGCTTCCAACAATTATTGCCCATTCCTAGTTGCCCTTGGTGGGCAGCTGAGAGTCAACTGCATTTCTGTTTCTCTGTCGGCCAGCCCAGGTAAGGAAGGCAGATTTCCTTCCCTAAAGGACATCAGTGGACCAGATGGGTTTTTCTGACAATCCACAATGGTTTCATGGTCACCAGAAAATTCTTAATTCCAGATATTTTTTATTGAATTCAAACTTCACCAGCTGCTGTGGCGAGATTCAAACCTGAGTCTGCAGAACATTTATTTAGTTTCTAGATTAATATTCGAGTGATAATCCTATAAGGCCATCACTAAGCAAGACATTTAAGCACAGGAGGAGATTTATGAAGCCATTGACTAGTTTTTGAAATCTAGAGAAATCTAGCATTGGAACAAGAGTAAGCCTTTCAACTTCTCAAATCTGTTCCTTCATTCACTTGGATCCTGACCATTTGTCACGCAATGCCATTTACCCTTGAAAGGAAGGTTCTGAGAGATAGACTCATACAAGAATACAAGATAATCTTGCATCAACAAAGAAATAAACACAAAGCCCAAAGAAAGAGCTAACAGATGGCATGACCAAGCTTTGGCAAACAGGTAAGCTTATGAGGAGGGTCTAAAAAAAGAAATGGAGATGCAGCAGTGAGAGGTTTGAGGAGAGAATTTCAGATAACTGACTAAAAATTGTTGTAGAATGGTGGGGAAAGTGGGGCAGCACGGTGGCACAGTGGTTAGCACTGCTGCCTCACGGCACCAGGGGTCCAGGTTCGACTGCCACCTTGGGTCACTGTATGAAGTTTGCAGGTGTCTTCATGGGTTTTCTCTGGGTGCTCCAGTTTCCTCCCACAGTCCAAAGATGTGCGTGTTAGATGAGTTGGCCAGACTAAATTAACCATCAGTGTCAGGGAGATTAGCTAGGGTTAATGCATGGGGATAGGGTCTGGGTAGGATTCTCAGATGCCCACCAAGGGCAAATAGGAATGGGCAATAATTGCTGGCAGGCAGCGATGCCCATGTCACATGAATGAATTTTAAAAAATGGTCTGTGCAGACTCGATGGACTGAATGGCCTCCTTCTGCACTGTAGGATTTCATAATTCAATAACCATAAGATGTCAAGATTGAAGGAAGGGAAATTTCTCAGTGAATTTCAGTGCTTGAGAAATTTACAGAGATAGAGAGGGCTGAGGCCATTGAATGGTTTCGCACAAGAATATGAAAGTCTAAATTGAAAATCTAGAGGGTGTAGGTTTAAGGTGAGAGGGGAAAGGTTTAAAAGGGACCTGAGGGGCAACCTTTTCACGCAGAGGGTGGTGCGTATATGGAATGAGCTGCCAGAGGAGATGGTAGAAGCAGGTACAATTGCAACATTTAAAAGTCATTTGGACAGATACATGGATAAAAGTTTAAAGTTTATTTATTAGTGTCACAAGTTGGCTTACATTAACACTGCAATGAAGTTACTGTGAAAATCTCTTAGTTGCCACACTCTGGATTTACAAAGGGGAAATCATGCTTGAATTTATTACAATTCTTTGAGTATATAACTAGTAGAGTTGACTGAGGAGAAGCAATGGATGTGGTTTATTTAGACTTTCATAAGTGTCTCATAGCAGACCACTATGTAAAGTTAAAGTGCATGGGATTGCAGGTAATGTCTTGAGATGGATAGAAAACTGGTTAGCAGATATGAAGAAATGAGTTGGCAATGAATGGATCTTTTTCTGATTGACAGATAGTGATAAGTGGAGTACCACAGGGATCTGTGCTGGGACCCAAACTGTTCACATTATATATTAATAATTTAGAAGAGGGAACTAAATGTTTTATTTCCAAATTTTCAGATGATAAAAAGTTGGATGGGAGGGTGATCTGTGAAGACGATGCAGAGATGCTCCCGTTTAACTTGGATAGACTGAGCATGTGGGCGTATGCATGGCAGATGCAGTATAATGGGGATGAATGTGAGGTTATCCACTTTGGTAGCATTAATAGGAAGACAGATCATTACTTGAATTTGCATAAATTGAGTGAGGTGGTTACACAGCAAGACACTGGTCGCTAAAAGTTAACATGCAGGCACAGCAAGCAGCAAAGAAGGCAAATGATACGTTGGTTTTCACAGCAAGAGGATTTGGGTATAGGATTAGGGATGTGTTACAGTAGTTGTATAGGGCGTTGGTGAGGCCACATCTGGAGTATTGTGTGTAATTTGGTGTCCTTATCTGGGGAAGGATGTTTTTGCTATAAAGGAAGTGCAGTGAAGGTTTACTAGACTGATTCCTGGGATGTCAGGTCTGCCATATGAGGAGAGACTAAGTTGGTTAGGATTGCATTCATTGGAGTTTAGAAGAATGAGAGGGGATCTCATAGAAACTTAGGCCACAATTCTCCCATTATGACCCACAACTTTTCTGGCAGGCCGCAGAGGGAGACGCGCGTCTTTGGCCTTGATCAGGGATTTGCACGTACGTCGAGAACGTATGCGCATCTCCCAGAGCCAGCGATCAGTCGCAGGACAGACCACGCTGGAAACTGGCGGGAAGGCAGTTAAGTAATTTAAATCTTTTTAAAATATGTTTTAAGTATATTTAGCAGTTGATTATCAGGATCTTTCAGGTCCTGATTGAATCTCCCACCTCACCAGGAGTACTCCATTCCAGTGGGGTTTGCACTAGCTCCCCACGTTCGGGGAACTAGCGGGAGACCCTGCTGGAATGAACGGGGGTGGAAATCAGGGCCTTCCAGGGGGTCGGGTGGTGGGGGGGCTGGTGCACCCAGGCATGGGCATTCTGGCAGTGCCAGCTTGTGCTCCCGGCATGGCCCAAAGGTCCCAGGGGGCACCTTGGCACTGCGCACTGGGCATCGGTGAAATGTGGGAATGTGTAAAAGGCAATGCAAAATTGCACATTCTTATTTTACCCATTATTGACATTTCTCATTTTGGCAAGGCTATAATGTCAGTATTTTGGTGATGTTAGCCATTCCAACACAAATCATAAACATAGCAAAAAATGCACTCTTTTTTATAGATTTGAAGGATACCTTCACATATAGTGTCGTGAATGTAGCCCAATCCATCACTCAAGCCAGCTGCCCATCCATTGACACTGTCTACACTTCCTGCTGCCTCGGAAAAGCAGTCAGCATAATCAAGGATCCCAAGCACACTCTTCCACCTTCTTCCATCGGGAAAAAGATACAAAAGTCTGAAATCATGTACCAACTGACTCAAGGACAGCTTTCTTCCCTGCTGTCATCAGAATTTTGAATGGATACCAATGAAACCTATAATACATTAATACTACTCTTTAAATATTTGCTGTCAGTGTGCACAGTGCAATTCCTAATCAAAATCATCTCTGTAACTGCCAAGGAGAAGCCAGTGATTCCTGAGTCACTTGAACACATTTCAGTCACGGGTCCAGAGGAATGTTTTTGTTGGGATATAGAAGAGGCTCATAGATCTACCCGCCAATCCTTTCAGTTATTGGTTCCGCGTGGCTTGAGAAAGGGTAGAAACAAAGGGAAAATGAACAGCAATATACTCAAGGAGAAAAGAAATCAAGCATGCTTCACAGAGTTACAATTTGCTCTTATGCCACCAATAGGTAACCTCCCAGTGCCATTATTTGGAAACAAGGTAGAACTGGAAGCCTGATATAGTGTGCTAGTACAATCCGTAGTAGATAGACAATAGCATGAATTCTAACACTAATCCATTTTAAAGTTTGTTTATTAGTGTCACAAGTAGGCTTACGTTAACACTGCAATGAAGTTACCGTAAAAAATCACACGTTACTACATTCTGCCGCTTCTTCGGGTACACTGGAGGAGAATTGAACATAGCCAATTTATCTTACTAGCACATCTTTCGGACTTGTGGAGGGAAACTGGAACACCCAGAGGCAGCCCATGCAGACATGGGGAGAACATGCAGACTCTGCACAGACAGTGACCCAAGCCATGAATTGAACCTGGGCTGGGTGCTGTGAGGCAGCAGTGCTAACCACCGTGCTCCCGTGCCATCCCTCATTGACTTCTTTCCCTTTGTTGTTCTTTCATTATGCCACAAGCAAGCACACGTCAGCTGAGTGTACAGAATAGACTTTATTTGTGCATTATAAGTGATGAGTCCATGCAATGGAAAGGTAGTTTTTTGTGTTTCTTTCTCCCTGCAATTACCTGACTTAGTTCCATATCCTTTGCCCTTCTGTATACTAACCGCTTATCAAAAAGGATGCAAGGAGAGGAAATCCCAAATCAGCAACTCATCCATAGCTCACTCATCTGTGTTATCCTATCCTATATGCAAAATAACTCTCCAGGCAGTCACCTAAGTGCCCACCGGAACCATATCAAACACATCAAATAATGAACCTGGTCATCTTCACCTCAAAGGACAAAAAAGAGATATTGGATGGGATTTATGGACTTGCTCATCCAGAACCCATAAAACCCCGCCCCAAGTCAATGGCACAGTGGTTAGCACTGCTGCCTCACACCTCCAGGGATCTGGATTCAATTCCTGGTTTGGGTCACTGTCTGTGTGGAGTTTGCGCATTCTCCCCATGTCTGCGTGGATTCCCTCCGGGTGCTCCGGTTTCCTCCCGCACTCCAAAGATGTGCGGGTTAGGTTGATTGGCCATGCAAAATTGACCCTAGTGTCATGGGATTAGCAGGGCAAATATCTGGGGTTACAGGAATGGGGCCTGCATGGGATCGTGGTTGGTGCAGTCTCGATGGGTCTGAATGGCCTCCTTCTGCACTGTAGGGATTCTATGATGGATTCTAATGACCTTTCCATGGTCCATCCCTTGCCCGCACTGGTTCCCACGGTGGGTGGGGTAGTAAGATGCCAGTATATCATGCATACACAGAGCTTCACACTATTAGATCCTTTATGAGGTTACACTTCTTGATTATTTCAATAGTATGGATTGCAGAGCTCCATTAAGCACTCATGGCTGATTTCCATTATAGATAGCAGCTCTCTTGCATATCAATTGATGAGCAGGCATTCGGCTTGTAATGGAACCAACCAATTCATGTTCACTCGTTGTGTTTCCCAGGCAACAAACAGCTCCATTGACCAATGTGGTTGCTAAAGGGCATGATAGTGATTATAGTTCAGCTTGATCACTAATTTACAACTTGCCGTCTTGCCCCACATGAAGCCTCTAATCCTTGTTATTTTCAGGCTAAAATAATTATTGCCCACACACACACACACACACACACACACACACACACACACACACACACACACACACACACAAAAAGTCAAACCACACAAATAATGATTCGATTTGCGAAGGAGGCTGGGCGCTGGAATAATGAACAAGTTTTCCCAAGTTTTAACTTGTTCAGTCATGGGATATGGACATCGCTGTCTGGGCCAGCATTTATTATCCATTCCTAAATAGCTCTTGAATTAAGTGGTTTCCTAGGCAATTTGGGCGGCATTTAAGAGTCAACCACATTGCTGTGGGTCTGGAGTCACATGTAGGCCTAACTGGGGAACGACAGCAGATTTCCATCCCTAAAGGACATTAGTGAACCAGATGGGTTTTCATAGCAAATATAAAAGCAAAATACTGTGGGTGCTGGAATCTGAAACAAAAACAGAAAATGCTTGAAAATCTCAGCAGATTTGACAGCATCTGCGGGAAGAGAATAGAGCCAAAGGCCGTAACTTCACTGCCTCGCCCGTCCTAGAATCGGGGCTGGCAAGGCTTGCAAAACAGAATTCTCTGTTGGGCTCAGGCGGGGTTTTAAGCCTTGCCTGAGCCTGACCATAAAACCCTGGCCAACATTTCGAGTCGAGATGACCCTTCATCATAGCTGGCTTTTACGACAATTGATCCATTATAAGTTTTAATTCCAAGCTTCTGACGAATTCAAACTTCTGTGGCGGGATTCAAACCCAGGTCCCCTGAGCATCACCCTGGGTCTCTGGATTGCTAGTGCAGTGACAATACCACTACACCATCGCATCCCCAAAGGGAGGCAACCATTTGTTGGTCAGAACATCAGTCATGAATTTGCCGTCGAACAGAATTCAAAAAATAAAGTTGCTTTTGTGAACAATTATAACCAACAGGGCGGGGAAGTACACTTTTATTTGTGAAGTAATTTTGTCTGAACAGTTTATTTTCCAGGACACCTTATGCTTACACTTGTGATACATTTTCAATGCATAAAATGCTGTTGTATCCTTCCATGGAGATCTCTTGTACGTGTCAGCTTTAGCACACAGCAGAGTGCCTGACAGCCTGAACACACAGACTATTTGATATAACTCTCGCAAACAGCATTTCAGAAGGGATTTTATTTATAGCGCAGAGTAATGAATCTTCGTGATGATTGATGGGATCTCCAAATTTTTATAACGCTTCCATTTTATTTCTGATACATTTGCAACAGCAGGATATTCGTGCCCAGTTAAAATGGGAGGAGGTGACACCCTCAGATAAAGAGCCTGATGTAACGGAAGCTCTCTCAGCACGGTGCTGATTCTGTTAACTCCTTCACAAGGCAATTAGGCCCATCCCATGTTACAAGCTTCCTGATGGAGGTGAAAGAACCTGTCTATCATTCAGACCAGAGAGACAAGTCATTCTCCTCAGTGTTAGAAATTGTCTCCACTACAACACACACGTGTTACTGGCTTGTGGAAGGTAGAAGCTAAAATTGGCTGCTCATCAGGAGCAGTCATTCCAAATGGCATTCTTGGCATCACTAACAATGTAAAGTTGACATATTTAGGTTGCTCAGAGGATTCACAACCCACTAACGGTCATCGCACAGTAGAAGCTATTTTCTCTCCAACTGCTTTACCTTTGAACCTTGGTGCTGAAGTGACAGATCAATACTCTCTTTTAATGAACTGACTCCTGGAGCCCAGCAGAGCAATTCAGCATCTGCCATTGCCTGAGCGACAGATAGCCAACATTAGACTCACTTTGAAGTTTTGAACATTCTGTATAAGGTCCCAGGTGGGAGGGTGTGCAAAGCTAAGATATTGTACAATGGTGGGGTGCACTGCTGCACATTGTGCAGTTTCCCAATTTGTGCAGGAAATTTAGCCTTGTGTACCTCTAATATCCCTTACTGAATTTGTACTGATTGACTATCATTCCATGGTACGCTCCTCAATCTGTTCCTCTTGTTTCATGCCTCATTCTTATGCCTCTTATGTCTTTCCATCCTCTCTCACATAATTAGTAATACCAAACTGTCACGCAAATGGAAACTGCACCAATACTTGCTTTGGGGGGGGGGGAGGGAGAGAAGTTATAATAGGTTCACAGAGGCAGAAGTCCCTTCACCAAAATCCCTTTATTTGCAAGCCTAGCGGCAGTACACAGAGTGATATTGGTCAGCAGTCTATCTTTGGGAGTGCCAGCGGAACTGACACTCCTGGTTAATACAAGGTAAAGTTTCCGTGATTGGCCCATCAATCAGGGAGTTTGTATTCCAATAGGCCAATTTTAATGGCCTGATTAAAGCCAGTATAGAAATTTTTTAAGTAGGTGTAATAATTGCGCTGAGGCCAATCTTCCATCATCAACATTTAGATAGTGAATAAAATGTTGCTTCTGCGGCTACTGTACACAGGTCGAGCCCAGGAGTCCTTTGACTGCCGCCTGAGTAGACAACTGCTTTTACACTTCTGAAGCTCCTTCCCTATTGGGCAAACCACCGCTCGCTGAGTAGGGGAGTTCATACTCCACAAAGCCTATGGGAAGATCTATTGACGATCCCCTGTGACCATCATCATAAATGGAAGAAACCACTTCAAAATAGACAATCAAACGTAACAGGGAAAAGCTTTATTTGGTGAACTCATCAATCACCAGAAACAGGAGTGAAGAGATACAAAATGGAGCCTTCCAATAAGTGAAGGGCCAGTCCAATGTCCAAACCATGTCCCCACACCCAAATTTTTTTAAATTCATTTGCGGGACAAGGGCATTACTGGCTGGCCAGCATTTATTGCCCATCCTTAGTTGAGAGGGCACTTGAGAGTCAAACACATTGCTATGTATCTGGAGTCATAATTAGGCCAGACCAAGGAAGGATGACAGATTTCCTTCCCTAAAGAACATTAATGAACCAGATGGGTTTTCAAGAACAATCAACAATGGTTTCCTGGTCATCAGAAGATACTTAATTCCTGATATCTTTTATTGAATTCAGATTCCACCATCTGCCAAGGCGAGATTTGAACCCGGGTCCCCAGAACATTAGCTGAGTTTCCAGTTGAATAGTCTAGCAATAATACCACTAGGCCATTGCCCAATGTCCACAGGAAAAAGACAGTGTTGTTGCATACAGTGCAGCAAATGCCTCATTTGGTATTTAGTAGGAGGGCAAGAATGTGTGCAGGTAGGTGATGGCAGCCAGGATCAGAGTTATGTGTGACAGATGTTGAAAAAGGTGGCCACCCTACTGAATTCAACAAAGCAAGTCTATCCAAAAGAGGCATATACTGTGTACTGGGCTTAGACCTTCATTACAAACATGAGTGCTCCCTTGCAACTTGCTACACATGGTGCCGATTCACACCAGATATTCTTCTTGCTTTTTAATTGTTTATCATTGTTGGAGTTTGCATATTCTCCCCGTGTCTATGTGGGTTTCCCCGGATGCTCTGGTTTCCTCCCATATTACAAAGTTGTGCGGGTTAGGCTGATTGGCCATGCTAGATTGACTCTTGGGGATTAGCAGAGTTGCATGGACGGGGTCTTGTTAAGATTGTTGTCGGTGCAGACTCGAAGGGCCAAATGGCCTCCTTCACTATAGAGGTGCTATGGTTCTGTGACAGAAGGATAATTTGTTCCCATTGCTTCTTGAAAATTAACCTTTTCTTACTTAGTAAAGGGGTCAGGATTGGGGGTGTGGGAGGGGAGGGATAAGTTACTCTCTCTGCAATATTGTGGAATAAGTGATACTGTATCAGTAGCTCATTTTAAAACTCACTTGATTTTTATTCCCGTAGCTTCAATCAGGAGAAATGGGTTACTTGCTCATTTCACTTATTGCATGCAGTTAAAATTACCCTTGTGTCTTAAATTTCTACATTTTTTTTACGCTTGCTAATTTTCATTTTATAATTTCGGTGTTGAGAGCTATTCTTCAATCCTATCTAGTTCTGTTGGGACGGAGATTTACGACCACATTAGAAACAGTCTAATGGGTGAAGTGAATATTCAGAATAGAATTAAATGTTAGCAAAAGTGGAGAAAAGATAAACAGAAAGTCCAACCCCCTCCCCCTTACTGTCGTAATTAGTATGACTTTGGAGAGGGAGATAGGTTTCTTCTTGCTCCCCGGAGTGAGAATTTAGAATAACAGCAGCAAGCTTTTGTGGGTTCAAATAAAGAGTGCTATTTATTCACACCTTTAACCTGAAAATCATCAACCACTCCACCAAACACAATAAATGAATAGTCAAAGCAAATGTTATACAAGTTGCAACAAACTGATCATCCACTTCTTTGGCTCATTGTAGGTAAATAGTCAGAAGCTTTTTCCCAGGGTGGAAGAGTCAGTTACTAAGGTGTATAGGTTTAAGGTGCGAAGGGCAAGGTTTAAAGGAGATTACAAGGTGGATTCTTTACACAGAGAGTAGTGGGTGCCTGGAACTCGTTGCCAGGGGACGAAGTGGAAGAGGATACGGTAGTGACTTTTAAGGGGCGACTTGACAAGTGCATCAATAGGATGGGAATAGAGGGATGTGGTCCCCGGAAGGGTAGGGGGTTTTAGTTAAGTTGGGCAGCATGGTCGGTGCAGATTTGGAAGACTGAAGGGCCTGTTCCTGTGCTGTAATTTTCTTTGTTCTTTAAATTACCTTTGCAGGTCCCGTAAAAAGTAAGTGTCACTGATTAACCATTTTTTATCCATTCTGAAAACAAGGGGTAAAATCTACCGATCCTATGAGCATAGAGTTCCAGTAACACTTTTGGAATTTTAAAAGTTAAAAGATTTATTGATGAAAAGGAAAGATTAACATTACACGGTAAAAACAGTCATACAAAATACCCTTTGAAAAATTCACTTGGTCAGAAAACACAAGTAAACACCTTCTAGGCAACATTCACTTTTAAATTTTTAATTATAAAAAATTCAGTAATATATAAGTCAAAAATTTGCTGTTACTCTATTAAAGGTTTATCACATGCCTTCTCACTTGCTTCCACTCTGCTGTGGAAATTCAAGAGAATTCAGAGATGAAACTGCATTCGAAAATCAAATATTTCTCTAGTTTCTGGATGCCTACTTTAGATTCCACACTTTCTCTTAGCACAGACATGTTCCCAGGATATTTTCCCCACAAATCCAACACAACTCATTTTAACATATTGCCTTAAATATCCATCTTCCCCTTTATCTGAGCTTCCATTGTCTTCAGCACCCCTTTAAATCAGCTTTTCAAAATAGATAAATATCTTTCATGTGTTCTGTTGTCTCCCTTTTTGGGCCAAATGAAATTTAGTAACTTTTTCTTGCTGCCTCATGAAACCTTTGTCCGTTGTCAAAGTTCCTTACTCCTCTTTGAAACTTAACAGCTGGAAAGCCAAGTCTCTATCTATCCCCTAATGCAAATTTCTAAAGGTAACCCGCCTCACCTTGGCCTCTCATTACAAATGTGTGCATTTAGCACTTTTACTCCTTTTATCTCCCAGTTCATCAGAGAAATTGTTGCTATTAATCTTTTTCCTGCTCTCCAGGGCAACGCGGTGGTACAGTGATCAGCACTGCTGCCTCACAGCGCCGGGACCTAGGTTCAATTCCAGCCTCGGGTCACTGTGTGGAGCTTGTATATTTCCGCTGTGTCTGCGTGGATTTCCTCCAAGTGCTCCAGTTTCCTCCCACAGTCCAAAGGTGTGGGGATTAGGTTGACTGGCCATGATAAATTGCCTTCTTGGCTCTATAGATCAAAACTTGCAAATTCCAGCTGATTTTGGCTGGATTACTCTCCTGATCCATGTTTGGAGTTATGAATAAGATTTAACTTCACCGGGCATAACATAAAAAGTAGCCTACGGGACTAGCTCGTGTGGTGTAGTGATTCATTGCTATTTGCCCAACCTTTGTAAAATAAATCTGAATCTTGAGTGGACTATGGTGGGATAAATCAAACTCATGAATCACTCTGGTCAAAGATTAAATTAATACCACAGTGTTGAAATCAAAACTTGGCTGAGCAAATTCTTACTCTCACTCATCCATCAAAGGGCCCTCGCATGTGTAGAACTTGACACTTTCTTCTGACCTCCTTTGGTTCATAAGATTTACAGTCTAACATTGTCATAGTCAAATCATCAAAGCGCATTCTGTCTTGTCTCCGATTCTTTGATGATCTTGGAGCTACACTGCATTGTGGGCCTTAAGGCTTGACCTAGATTTCTCAAGTTAAATTATGCTGAGGGTAAAATTCAATGACAAGGGTGGGGTGGGAGGAGGCATGGCACACAATGGGCTGGAGAGGATTGGCAGCCTCTGACCCACCAGCGACAATATTCCTTTCTGTGACTTGAATAGAAAGGAACATAACACCAGCTAAAGTTGAACTTCACGCCCATGATTGTTGCTGATCTACAAAACGACTTCTGAATGAGTCAGTTTTACAACCACTGGACTTTACAGCAGGGAATAAGGCCATTCATCCCATCGAGCCTGAGCATGCCATCTGAACAAACTACCCCCTCCCCAGATCCCCTTCTGGCATCCTTTTAATGCCTTTTTTTTCAAATAATTATCCACTTCCTTTTTAAATGTTAGTATTATGGATTTTTCCCACACCAGAGGAATCAGTTCACAACTAAATTCAACTTGCTGGAATCCTGCATTTCTCCTGTGCTGTATCACTACAGAACATGCAGATGTGTTCTCCAATGAACTGCTGCCCAAACAAAACTCTTCAAAAATGACACAGAAGTGAGAGGGACTGAGAAATTCACGTAACTGATGTGAGAGCAATGTGAAGGAGTTTGGACACTCAATGTCAATGTCTAATATTTGTTCTTTGAAGAAGATTAAATGTATGGACTTAAAACCTTTTGATTTGATTTGACCTATCATTGTCACGTGCATTCGGATGCAATGAAATGAACTGTTTTTTGCACCTACAAATACAAAGCATACTGTTCATAGAGTACAGAAGGGAGTAGGAAAGGAGAGAGTGCAGAATATAGTGTTAGAGTCACAGCTAGAGTGTAGAAAGTCAGCTTAATACATGGTAGGTCCATTCAAAGGCAGTAGGGAAGAAGTTATTTTTGAGTCAGTTGGTGCGTGATCTCAGACTTTTGCATCTTTTTCCCCGATGGAAGAAGGTGGAAGAGGGAATGTCTGGGGTGCGAGATTATGCTGGCTGCTTTTCCGAGGCAGCTGGAAGTGTAGATGGAGTCAGTGGATGGGAGGTTGGTTTGCGAGATGGACTGGGCTTCGTTCACAACTCTTTATAGTTTCTTGCAGTCTTGGTCAAAGCAGGAGCCTCACCAGGCTGTGACACATCTGATGCTGGGCTAGTGTTGGTCATCCTAATTGCTTGCACAGGATCATGGATGTATTCACCACAGTATGAACAAGAATGCAGTTTTGCTGAGACAGTAGTCAGACAGTATCAGAAAATCTGACCATGAGAAGAAGCAATGCTGCTAACAGTCGTCAAAACAGAAAACAAGACCTGGAACTTAAAAGAGATTATTTAGAATTAGAGTCAGAATTGGAAATCAATCTAAATGTGGTATGGTGGCCAGCAACAGACCTTAATGAGAAATCAGAGGCAAACTCAGGACAAGACAACATAGAAGAGGAATATTTCCTTCTCCCAAGAAGAAAGACCTTGATCAATCATTTAGTCTGAGTTGTAGTTGTTAGAGAAAGGGTGCGTGAGAAGCTGCAGGTAAAGAACAGTAGGCTGGAATTCCACTGGAATTTTAGCCGGCGGGCCGCAGAGAATGTGAAATCCCATTGATGGTCGGGCAGGTATTTCTGGCTTATAGACCAGCGCAGCTGGAGAATTCCGCCAGTAATGTTACTTATGATTAAAATTATTTATGATGAAAGGAAGCCGATGACACATTTTTAATCTGGGATCACAAATGTATGGGAATTTTATTTTGCGAATGGTGATGGCTGAGTAACGGCAATCTATCCCTCCTGTCCATTCCTCCCAGTGACAACTGAAGGACTCCTGGGCAACTCACAAGCTGCTCCACAACTACAATTAGCCCTCTCTAACACTGGCACCAGTGGTCAGTGGTTGTACTTGGCAATGATGCAGTATGATGACAACTCACTAGAACTTTCACTAGAGTTTGGTACTTTCTTCAACATGTCATTGTCCTTCAATTCGGAGACAATGGTCGGAATTTTACCGGCATGCTCCCCCGGAATTGGGGTGGCCAAGGCTTGCACAACGGAATTCTCCGTTGACCTCCGGCGGGATTTTATGAGCCTCGCCTGAGTGGGGACGTAACATCCTGGCCAATGTATTGAGCTCACTGTGCAAAGCAATAGTTCAAATTGGCACAGGTTCCCAACCAACTGGGAAGAACTCAAGGGCCACTGGCAATGGAACTGGTGGAATTTTCATGGAGCAAATATCTCACAGAATCATGGAATCCCTACAGTGCAGATGGAGGCCATTCGGCCAATCGAGTCTGCACCAACCACAATCCCACCCGGGCCCTATTCCTGTAACCCCACATACTGCTAATCCTCCTGACACAAAGATCAGTTTAGCATGACCAATCAACATAACCTGCAAACCTTTGGACTGTGGGAGGAAACTGGAGCGCCCGGAGGAAACCCACGCAGACACAGGGGGAATGTGCAAACTCATCACCCGAGGCCAGAATTGAACCCGGGTCCCTGGCACTGTGAGGCAGCAGTGCTAACCACTGTGCCACAGTGCTACTGTCCCGCATTACTTGATACATTTTCTTGACAAATACCAGCTCAGAAACAGATTCTAAAAAGAGTCAGCTATGACTTAAGCAGCATAAATAATGTAATCTGGAAGTCCAGTTAAACAGATGTATGGCAAATAACTGATATTAAAGTTTAGAGTTTATTTAGCAGTGTCACAAGTAGGCTTACATTAACACTGCAGTGGAAATATTATGAAAATCCCCTAGTCGTCACAGTCCAGTGCCTGTTCAGGAAAATTTAGCATGGCCAATGCACTTAACAGTATGTCTTTCAGACTGTGGGAGGAAACCAGAGCACCCAGAGGAAACCCACGCAGACACGGGGAGAACATGCAGACTCCATTGAGACAATCACCCAAGCCAGGAATCGAACCTTAGTCCCTGGCACTGTGAGGCAGCAGTGCTAATACGTGAGTTACAACTAAAAAATACCAATATATGTTCTTCACTGAATTGATGTGGAGATGCTGGCATTGGACTGAGGTGGACACAGTAAGAAGTCTCACTCACCTGATGAGCTCCCAAAGCTCATGATACCAAATAAGACTGTTGGACTTTAACCTGGTGTTGTGAGACTACTGACTGCACTGAATTGATGTAGGAGCAGTTGTTCTCTCATCCCACTGATCACCAGCCCACCCACTGGCGCAGACATGTCAGCACCCGGCTTTTGAAACATTACCCCACCCCCCCACCCCCCCACCATTTCCAAAAACGATGGTTCAGCTGAAGATGATCGACCAACGTTTTGGCGACCCCTCATGTAACACGTGAAAAGCTGTAAGCGGAAGAATCTCAGTGGTCACCATTATAAGATGGTCCTTTTCAATTGTCCACTGCATTTGGAAATTTTACACTTTATCGACCGTAAAAGACTTTTCATCCACACACAAACAAAAGTACAACTTCTGATTTCTCCTTACTGTCAAGTGAAAGATAATTGCAAAACATTTGCTAAAAATAGTCAAGTGAATTGTGCAGTATTACAGTGCAGCAATACTTAACCTCAATCTTCATGGTGTTAGAGATCATCAATGGTATTACAAATATGACACTGTTTGTTATTTTAGTTTCACTGGTGCACAACAACCTTCTCAGGGGACAGTAGCACCATAGTGTTCAGTAAAACTAATAGAGAGCTAGCACATTTAGAATCCTCAATTTAGTAAGGCCAATCCGTGGCGGCAAGGTAGCACAGTGGTTAGCACTGCTGCTTCACAGCTCCAGGGTTCTGGGTTCGATTCCCAGCTCGGGTCACTGTCTGTGTGGAGTTTGCACATTCTCCTCGTGTCTGCGTGGGTTTCCTCCGGGTGCTCCGGTTTCCTCCCACAGTCCAAAGATGTGCGGGTTAGGTTGATTGGCCATGCTAAGAAATTGCCCCTTAGTGTCCAGGGATGCTTAGGTTAGAGGGATTAGTGGGTATAATATGTAGGGAAATGGGGGTAGGGCCTGGGTGGAATTGTGTTTGGTGCAGACTCGATGGGCCGAAGGGCCTCTTTCTGCACTGTAGGGTTCTATGATTCTATGAATTCACCTAACCACACGTCTTTCCGACTGTGGGAGGAAGCCAACACAGATATGGCAGAACATGCAGGCTTTGCACAGTCACTCAAGCTGGGAATCGAACCCTGGTCCCTAGCGCTGTGAGGCAGCAGTGCATCTGCACCATATGAGGGGAGACGAAGGCCTAGTGGTATTATCGCAAGACTATTAAATCCAAAAACTCAGCTAATGGTCTGGCGACCTGAATTCAAATCCCATCACGGCAGATGGTGAAATTTGAATTCAATAAGAAATATCTAGAATTAAGAATTTACTGATGACCATGAAACCATTGTGGACTGTTGGAAAAGCCCATCTGATTCACTAATGTCCTTTAGGGAAGGAAATCTTCAGATCCACAGTGGTTTACTCTTAATTACCCTTTAAGGGCAAGTAGGGATGGGCAATAAAGGCTGGCCAACCAGCGACACCCAATGTCCATGAATGAATTTTAAAAAAAATATATACTGTTACAAAAGCAGTTCAGGCTACTTTGAGAGTAGTTGGTGAAGGATTTACTATTAATAATTCTGAACTGAATCTTGAATCATACTGAAGTAAAGTCTGATGAATATTCAGAAGGAGAAACAGGTGTCGGAAGGTAAGACATATCACATGACAGACAGGAAGTGAATAGTTCCCTGATGTTTGTTGCTGTACGATGTGTGCCTCTTGACAGAAAGATCCCGTGAGCTGTTAGAGAGCAAGACTAAAGGAATTTCTCCCTCTGACAGGGATGTAACAGCATTTCACAATGCACTTGGCAGAGTATTGTTATTAAAGATTAAGTGCCGAATTGGCATAAATTCACATTTTTACACAACATGGTTATGACAACCTGTAACGATTGCCACCATAGCATTGCCTCACTATTGCCTCATAGCGCTAGGGGCCCAGGTTCACTTCCAGCCTCGGATGACTGTCTGTGGGGAGTTATCACATTCTCCCCATGTCTGCGGATGTTTCTTCCGAGTGCTCCAGTTTCCTCCCAAAGACTTATGTGGATTGGCCAGACTAAATTGCCCCTTAGTATCAGAGGGATTAGCAGGGTAAATATGTGGGATCGTTTGGATGGGTGGGATTGCTGTTGGTGCAGTCTCAATGGGCCGAATGTCCTCCTTCTGCACTTTAGGGATTCTACGTTAATATCAAGCAAAACTGAAAAGCTGTAAATATTGTTCAAATTATGTTATACTTTGAAGGTTAAGAGATAAGTGCCCCTTATTATAACCATTCTAATTTAGGGTTAACAACAGAAACAAGCTAGCATTTATACAGTGCCTTTGAAAGATCAGTGGTTTAAACCCCACTCCAGCTAGCTGAGTATGTAATCTAGGCTGGCACGTGAGGGAGTGCTACACTACTGGAAATGCCACTTTGTGGGTGAAATATTAAAGTGAATCCCTAGTCTTCTTCATGTAAAAGATCCCATGGCACTATTCAAAGAAGAGTTGGCCTGCCCAATATTTTCTTCTCACTCATCATCAAAGCAGAAAATCTAGGCTGTTACTTCAGAGCTTGCTATGGAGGGAGAGCAGCAAAGGTTTACCAGGCTGATTCCTGGGACTGGCAGGTCTATCACACGAGGAGAGACTAAATTGGCGAGGATTATATTCATTGGCATTTAGAAGAATGAGAGGGGATCTCATGTTAACAGGATAAAATAGGATAGATTCAGAAGGAATTTTTCCAATGGTGGGGAGCCCAGAACTAGGGGTCATAGTTTAAGGACCTGACTTCTGGACTCCCCCACCATTGTGAACCTTTTAGGACTGAGGTGAGGCGAAATTTCTTCACCCAGAGGGTGGTGAATGTGTGGAATTCACTACCACAGAAAGTAGCTGCGGCCAAAACTTTGTGTGATTTCATGAAGAAATTAGATACAACTCTTGGGGCTAAATTGATCAAGGGATACGGGGGAAGGCGGAATCAGGATATTGAATTTGATGATCAGCCATGATCAGAAAGATTGGCGGAGCAGGCTTGAAGAGCTGAATGGCCTATTCCGGCTTCAATTTTCTGTGTTTCTATGTAACTCCACTCACCTGATGAAGGAGCAGCGCTCCGAAAGCTAGTGGCGTTTACTACCAAATAAACCTGTTGGACTTTAACCTGGTGTTCTGAGATTTCTTACTGTTTCTATGTAACTGACAGAGTGCTCCATGTGGAAGGTGTCATCTTACAAATGAGCAACTGCAACTGAAGGCCTCTCTGCCTCTCGGATGGACGTAAAACATGCCATCACTCGCTTTCAAAAAAGACTTGCAATACTGCCAATATTTAACCATTATCCAGCATCAAGGAAACAGATTTTCTAGACATTTACCTCATTTCTGTTTTCTCGATCCTGTTGCATGCTAATTGGATGCTGTATTTCCCTGCGTTACAATACTGCCAACATTTGAATTCAACTTGGCCTGGGGGTGCTTTAGAACATCCTGAATGTTGTGCTTTATGCCTTGGAGATATGTAGAGATGATACACTCCATGTGTGTGATAGGAGTTTAATTCAATTCTCCAAAATGTCTACTCTCGTGCTTACATTAGTTTGCTTCCGTTTAGACTTTTTTCCCCTACCAATCACACACAGGTTTATCGAATCACATAAAGCGAACAAGGGAACAGATAACAGGCACGCACAGTCAATGAACAATTGAACTGAGGATCCAGAAGAAAACCATTTTTCTTCCTAAGAACCTACATCTGGTTATATAGTAATTGCCTAAAGTAATAAAACATAAGTAGTTGAAGAAACAGAAGAAAGATTAGGCCATACTGTCTCTCAGTTCTGTGCTGCAATTCATAGAAATTATAGAAACCCTACAATGCAGAAGGGGGCCATTCGGCCTATCAAGTCTACACCGACAACAATCCCACCCAGGCCCTACCCCCCATCCCTATATATTTACCCGCTAATCCCTCTAACCTACACATCTCAGGACCCGAAGGGGCAATTTTTAGCATGGCCAATCAACCTAACCCCCACATCTTTGGATTGTGGGAGGAAACCAGAGCACCCGGAGGAAACTCATGCAGACACGAGGAGAATGTGCAAACTCCACACAGACAGTGACCCAAGCTGGGAATTGAACCCAGGTCCCTAGAGCAGTGAAGCAGCAGTGGTAACCACTGTGCTACCATGCTGTCCCTTCAATAAGATTATTGTTGATCAATACTTCCATTGTTATGGTTCAGGTTAGGAACTGTTTCATGAAGCTCGCCTGTACATAAGTTTTGCATCTTGACTTTGGCTAGGGTAAGCATAAGATGTTTCACTTCAGGTCTGATTCAAATGACACAGTAGGGAGCTTTTCTCAAACAAAATTTATTTACGAATATAGCAAGAAAATTAGCAAGAACTTCTATTAATTACAAACAAGAAACAAAATAACCACTTTAATGTATAACCCTTAATCAATATACATATATCAGATGTTCCATTCAAAACCAATATCCAATAAGTAATACCCTTTAAACAGATGTATCACTGTTTCCTGAAGCTCACAGTTCCCTGGGTTGAATACTGATTTCAAATGATCTAGAAAGCTCACAGCAGTGGTATGAGCTCCCTAAAAACATCAAAACACGAATTATTTACTGCAAGATAGCAATAAGCTGTGCCTTCAGCTAACTGGTATTTTTTTTCAAAATAATAACAGACAAAGAGAATTCTTTTCCAGCTTGCTTCTAAGACTGCCTCTAACACTGCAGCCAAAATAAAACTAAGCATGGAACTCCCTGTCACCTAAGCTGCAGTTTGTTTCTCTTCCCAACAAGTACATCACCTAAGGCTGTGAACATGAATTAAAAAGAAACTCTTAAAGTTACACTAACATCATGTCACCCTATCCCGCAATTCCTCTAACACTACATTTGCTCTCATCACTCCTTCCTGTAGTGCAGTCCTGGTCACAACAGTTCACTGCTTAACAATCCCCTGGTCTTTCCTTTGGTTCTTTTGTCAGTAATTGTAAATTTGTCCCATCGTTACCGACCTTCTATTCCACTTGAAACATTTTTCTCTATCTACTTAGTCAACATCCATCGTTATTTTTAGAACTTCTATTCATTTCTGAGAGCTGTGATGAAACAGCTGGTTATATGAAATATTGGGTGGGATTTTGCACCCTGGCAAGCTTTCCATAGTGACATGGTGGCACAATGGTTGCCCATTTCTGCCTGACAGCATCAGGGACCAGGGCTTGATTCCCAACTTGGGTGACTGTGTGGAGCTTGCATGTTCTCCCAGTGTTCGTGTGAGTTTCCTCTGGATGTTCCACTTTCTTCCCACAGTCCAAAAGACTTGCAGTTTAGGTGCATTGACCATGCTAAATTCTCCCTTTGTAAACCCAAACAGGTGCAGGAATGTGGCGGCTAGGGGATTTTTACAGTAACTTCACATAAACCTACTTGTGATGAACAAATAAATTTAAACTTTTACTTTGGAGGAATATAGAAACAGAAATTAAAAGCAGGAGTGGCCATTTGACCCTTCGCCATTCATTTTGATCATGGCTGATCATCAAATTCAATATCTTGATCCCGCCTTCCCCTCACATTCTTTGATCCCTTTAGCCCCAAGATCTATATCTAATTCCTTCTTGAAACCACACAAGCTTTTGGCTCCAACTACTTTCTGTGGTGGTGAATTCCACATATTCATCACCTCTGAGTGAAGAAATTTCTTGTCACCTCAGTCCAAAAACATTTACCCCTTATCCTCAAACTTTGACCCTAGTTCTAGACTCATCCACCATCGGGAACATTGGGTGGTGGAAGTGGTCTGCCTTTAGCCAGCAGTGGCATCTTCCAGTCCTGCTGTTGTCATTAGGGTATCCAATGTCACACACTAGGGAACCTCCTGCTATGGGGGGTGGGTCGCCATCAGCAGGACTGGAAGATCCTACCTAGAAATGCAGCTGGAGAATTTCCATCAATGTGCTTCCATGTTTGGATTTCCATGTATTTCCAGCTCCTTCTCCCTCGCTGTTTTGTGTTTCTTTGCTTTTAAACCATTCTTTGCTGAATAAACGCAATAACTTTTGAATTGAAATATTGTCCGGGTGCAATACAACTAGATGCACATTTTCAGGTTGCCATTTTGAGGCCTGGAGAAGCCATGTCAACCCTGAAAAATGTTTGTTACTTGACCTGGTTTCCAGGCCAAAGAGTTTAGTGATCAATCCAGCTTCTCGGAACTTCCATTACTTTACTGTTCATCTGTCAGTGCCAGAACAAAGCATTCAGTTCTGGCCAAGGGAAATGAGGCAGAAGCTCAAGAAACTGTTGCCACGGGCTAAATAACAATGGACTAACTTTTGTTTGCCCCTTTTTTATTTGGCTTTTTGTTCTGGCTGCTGTGACAGCGACAATGTGTAGTTACAATAGTTAACATATAACTTACACAGGCAAATAAAAAAAACAGACTGAATATTTGACACATGATAGTTCTTGCTGAGTGGGTGAGAGTTGCAATGGTCTCAGGGGTTCAGGAGTTAATCTGTACAATGAAAGCCAAACACCTAAGCCTGAGATTTGATCACACATTTTATCTGTCAGCCACAACTCAGTTCTTATTGCTGACTCCTAAGTTTGGGTCCAAATCGCAGACCAGGATTTAAGCACAAAAATCAAAATTGGTCCTTTTGTGCAGTATTGGGTGCTGAGTCTCTCAAGCTTTTTTGGAGATTGATAATCATAGAACCCTACAGTGCAGAAACAGATCCTTCAGCCCATCGAGTCTGCACCGAACACAATCCCACCCAAGCCCTACCCTCACATCTCCTACATATTATACCCACTAATCCCTCAAACCTTCGTATCCCTGGACACTAAGGGACAATTTCTTAGCATGGCCAATCAATCTAACCCGCACATCTTTGGATTGTGGGAGGAAACCGGAGTACCCGGAGGAAACCCACACAGACACGAGGAGAATGTGCAAACTCCACACAGTGACTTGAGCCGGGAATCGAACACAGGACCCTGGAGCTGTGAAGCAGCAGTGCTAACCACTGTGCTACCATGCTTCCCATTAGATCTGCACGACCTGATTCCATGGAGAAATACGGTCATGCTACTGTCTCCCCTGACCAAATCATTTCCCAGAGTAAAATCTACCCTATTCAACTGGTAACCTAGGAATAGTTCCCATCAGAACAATTCAACTTACTAAGTCACTTCACAAGTTGACTTCACACAAAAGGAAGAGGTTTATGAATTCCATGAATATTTCCTTTTCCTTTCGGGTCCTGCTTGCCATTTGTAAAGGTCTCCAGTGCAAAAATATGATGTAGAGATGCCAGCGTTGGACTGGGGTAAACAGAGCAAGAAGTCTCACAACACCAGGTCAGAGTCCAACCAGTTTATTTGATAGTAAACCCACAAGCTTTCAGAAACAGTGTTCCACACACAGGTTTCCGCACACATGAGGATGGCCTCAACCGGGATCTTGGGTTCATGTCGCACTATCTGTAACCCCCAAGACTTGCCTGGGCTTGTAAAATCTCACTTACTGTCCTGTCTAGAGACAATACACATCTCTTTAACCTATGCAAATGCTATCTCCACTCACATTGTCCGCATCTTTAAGACTTGAATAGCAGGTTAGCTGTAAAGACTTGTATTCTAATCAGTATTCTGTAAACTGTGTGTGTCTTTATATGCCCTTCTCTGATCAGAACCTTCCACACACCTGACAAAGGAACACCATTTCCGAAAGCTTGTGAGATTACTATCAAATAGACTGGTTGGACTCTAACCTGGTGTTGTGAGACTTCTTAATCCATAAAAATACAGCACTCAGCATCGACACCCACACTTAAGTGAGGGCCGTTTGGGAGAGGTGCCAGAAATTGATGCACGCCTGTGGAATGGGATACTAAATATGGGTCAAAATATTTCAAGGGCCAAAGAGGATTAATTAGATAGCTCTTTCAAGAAACCATTACAGGTACAATGCCAAATGACCTCCATCTGCACTGTTAACTATGAATGATTCTATGAATATTAGATACTTGATACTAGTGTAGGAAATGTAAATGATACAGGTCTATCCAATAGAAACTATTGGTTGGGCAAACATTGGCTTCTGCATCATAAAGCAATACTCATTAATTAAATGGCTATCCTCTGTATTTCATTTCATAGAACCCCTACAGTGCAGAAGGAGGTCACTTGGCCCATTGAGTCTGCACCAAAATGCCACCCAGACCCTATCCCCATAACCCCACATATTCACCCTGCTAATCCCCCTCACATTAGGGTCAAGTTAGCACAGCCAATCAACCTAACCCGCACTTTTTTGGACTGTGGGAGGAAACCAGAGCACCAGAAGAAAACCCACGCAGACGGGGGGAGAATATGCAAACTCCACACAGACAGTGACCCCAGGCCAGAATTGAACCCAGGTCCCTGGTGCTGTGAGGCAGCAGTGCTAACCACTGTGCCACCATGCTGCCCATTCATGTTCAGCTGAAAATGTCAATTTATTCACAATGTACCCTGTAATAAGGGGCGGCATGATGTCACAGTGGTTAGAACTGCTGCCTCACAGCACCAGGGATCTGGGTTCGGGGTCACTATTTTGGGAAGAGTGCACATTTTCCCTGTGTCTGCATGGGTTTCCTCCCACAGCCTGAAAGATGTGCGGGTTAGGTGCATTGGACGTAGTAAATTCTCCCTCAGTGTACCCAAACAGACGCCGGAGCCTGGTAACTAGGGGATTTTCACAGTAACTTCATTGCAGTGTTAATATAAGCCTACTTGTGACACTAATAAATAAACTTTCTAAACATTTTTTTAATGATATGCACAAAGTAAACACAGAAACTGCACATAATAAATTAATTTTAAGATCATCTATTATTACCCTGTGTAAATTCAACTGTACAAGTTGCTGACCCACCAACGCCCACAGCTTCTATTATAGATTCCCCCTCACAACAGTTCCATGTCCTCTGTCCCACTTACAACCTTCCTAATTAAAACAAAACCAACGTAGCTATTAACATTTCCAAAACCTTCAAGCTCCTTAGTGGAGAGATGTTATCCAGTTCCCAAAACTGCACCAGGCAGCCTGTATGATGAACAGTCCAGCCTTTAAACTTGGCTGAGGCTCTTTTTTCCTTTACTTCAAAGCTCCTTTGTCAAGTTAAATTGCTTTTTACTCAATATGCTTCTTTTATTATTTTACAAAGCTGTTGAGTACTGTAATAATATTCAGTTCCATTAATCATCACATTATCGAATAATTCAACAGTGGTTCTGCAACCTCAGTGGCCTCTGACCCGCTCATTTGGACCAGAAAAGGCAATTTCTGCCTTTAATGTACGATTTTCAAATATATCAAACTCTTAAATCTGCAGAAAAGAAGTTCTGCATATGTTAAAAGATTGCCAATGGCTCAAAGCGCTAATTCCTTAGGAAATTCCAGCATGCAGGGAGGACAGTAGTTTGCTGCTTAAGGAGGGATGTTATCACGAGTATAATTTGGGCAGAGCAAGGGTTAATGTGGGGATGCAATGGTATGATGTAAGGATTTACAGAGCGGTAGACTGAGGGCAGGATTTTTCACCCCCTGCTCCGTGGAGTTTTCTGGTGGTAGATTTGGCTTAGCGCTCATCATTGGCAGGATCTTCCAGCCCTGCCAAAGACAATGGCCGTTTGTGTTGCTCGCCAGTGAGGGTCACCTTCGGCAGGACCTGAAGAGTGGGCGGGGCTGAAAAATCTCGCCCTGTGTGTAGTAGCATCTGGAACCAAGAAGCCAGCATGGAGCCAGCACCCATACACGGCAGCACCTTGGAAATGCACACAGTTATGAGTTGCTAACAAACACTTAATGTCCAAGCGTACAAGCCTCCAGACCTCCGAATGGGACACCTTACAACAATGGGCTGTGCAAATGCTGAACTTTGACCTCAGGATCACAGTGGCTCAGAATTTGCCGGAACAGTCCATCTCACAACGTAACCCATCAAAAGACATTTTCCCTCAATCCTCAGCCTGGGAGCCATTTGCGTTGCACAATTTAGTCTTCCAATCCTAACCTAAGACAACATCGCTTGATTGGCAATTATCGTGCAAATGCTGCAGTTGATTGGGAAGCACAACAACAACAAGAGTAGAGTAGACAGGGGACATCAGTAACCACAAAAAATCCATCCAGAATGCAGCACATGTAACATAAAGCATCAGCGTTCACAATTCACAATGGGCGGCACAGTGGTTAGCACTGCTGCTTCACAGCTCCAGAGTCCTGGGTTCGATTCCCGGCACGGGTCACTGTCTGTGTCGAGTTTGCACACTCTCCTCATGTCTGTGTGGATTTCCTCCAGGTGCTCCGGTTTCCTCCCACAGTCCAAAGATGTGTGGGTTAGGTTGATTGGCCGTGCTAAGAAATTGCCCCTGTGTATTGGAGGGATGCGGAGGTTAGAGGGATTAGTGGGTATAATATGTAGGGACATGGGGGTAGGGACTGGGTGGGATTATGTTCGGTGCAGACTCGATGGGCCGAAGGCCCTCTTTCTGCACTGTAGGGTTTCTATGATAATAAAGCTGTAACAAGGTATGTTGAACTCATGTCTACTGTTGGAAATTATTAAGTGAAGACCAAAGAATGTGCAAACCCTTCATGAGAGATTTCATCATTTTGAAGAAACATCGCAACTCATTGTCAGGTATGAGAACTAAAGGATGCTTTTGGAGGAAAACTGAGGGATTATTAAGTATTCCCCACAGGCCAGGCCAAATGATATTGTGGCTCATAGTTAAATGACATACAGAACTGAGATTTCTAACATGTTTTGAAATTTTTTTCTGACAATTATCTAACATATTTATCACCTGTAAGTTAGTAGCTTCAAAATTATGACTGACTAAGTAAGGAGCTGCACTTAATTCAATCAGTGCAATACAGATATCCCTATTGTCATTGCTTGGTATTATGTTGTGTTTTGTTTGCAATTTTTACAGGTACCACGATTTATATAGATAGATGGAGAATGGTGGAAGGACGCTACTGTGGAGGTTCGCCTGTTTCTATGCTGTAAACATTAAAAATTCCGTGTACTATGTAACTAGAGTGAAATGTCAAACTAAAAGTCATTTGAAAAGCTTTATGCACCCAAACTGTTTTTATCCGGAAGTATTAAAGCATAAGGCACAGCAAGGAAGAGAGACCAATTCAATAAAATGGTAAATTTGGCCTAACCAAACCGGATCGGAGATTGAGAGAAGATTATTAAACTGTTCTCTGACTAGCAATTACATTCAACACGACTTCCTGCTGGGAGTACAGGAACTGTGAATGAAGCCTACAGTTCCTTGCAATTTTTTTCTCTCTCTCTCTTGTGCACACATGCATATGGTCTATAGATTTCCAATATGCAATTTGCCCAGAGGGATGGTATTTATAAACTGGATGGCCCTTTTAGCTCGAATGAAGGGACATCGAGATTCAAAATGTTGGCTCAATTCTCTCTCCACAGATGCTGTCAGACCTGCTGAGTTTCTCCAGTATTTTCTGTTTTTGATTCAAATGCCAGTATCCACAGAATTTTGCTTTTACCCAGATATACCTTGCCTATTTCTCTTTCAAACACATCTGATTTTCCTTGCATGCTCAAAATGACACATACCAATTCTGGGAAAGTTCAAGCACTATAGTCCTGTAGTGCAGAAGGAGGCCACTTGGCCCACTAGGTCTGCACGGGCCACAATCCCGCCCAGACCCTATCCCCATCATCCCACTCATCTACCATGCTAGTCCACTGACACTAAGCAACAATTTAGCATGGCCAATCAATCAGTCTAACCCACACATCTTTGGACTCTGAGAGCAAACCGGAGCACCCGGAGGAAACCCACGCAGATAGGGGGAGAGTGTGCAAACTCCACACAGATAGTTACCCAAGGTCGGACTTGAACCCAGGTCCCTTGCATTGTGAGGCAGCAGTGCAAGGGACTTGTGCTGAGGGTGGCACACTCAGCTGTGCCAGTGTGCCACCCAACAGTTTCTTTGTAATCATCATCTGATTTTTGAGAAAAGAGTTAATAAATTTCTCTGTCTTTCTCTGGTATGACCATTAATTAACCATAGGATTTTTTGAGTTTGGGATGGTGTTAGGATCAGTCCATCCATCGAGAGGGGTTCCGTACGCCTCCCACTGATGTGATTATTCTATGGCATTCTAGTTCTTGCCTTCAACAATGGATATCAACCAATTAAATGTTTATTAGAGAAGCTCCAGACTTTGCCAATAACTTGTAGAGATTTCAAACTCTGGCAAATTGTTTGAGCTGCGCTGGTGAGATTTCTCTGTGGCCATCAAAGTTGCAATTTCAGCTTCCTTGATTTGCTTTTCTCTCCCCAACGTCGAGCAATTTATTTGGCCAAACCGGATGAAAAGAAGGCAGCTGAAATCAAGACAAATGAACAACGCCTCAGGTGGATTCAGTTAGTCAAATTGAAGGATGTTACACTTGAAAACGATTGCTGCATCTTCATCTATTACCATTGCAACAAAATAATACACTGACGACATTTTGTGATTAAATCATCCTTCTTAAACTGGGTCTATGCCGTGGCTTGTTTGGATTGAATACCAGGGGAATGGCATCCATGCCTCCAGTGTTTCCACACTACAAATATCAACTTTTTGTTAAAAAGAGAGACCTGTTGCTGAAACTTTCCGTGCCTCGCGCTTATCCGACAAATGCAAGAACGCCAACTTTCAATTGATACAACTGCAGAAAAGGATACTGATTGGCTAGCAAGTCAACTCTGATTGGTTGAGGTGTTGCCATGGAGAAGGCGCACAAAACATAGGCTCCCCTAGCTTTGGACGATTCAAAACAGGCGCAAGGTTTAAACATGTTCCTTTTGTTATTCCTTTGTCTATCCCAGGCTTGGGGAGCCGATGTCCCTTGTGCTTTTGCCATGAGAATGACTTAGACAAATAGAGCCAATCTGCCAATCAATCAGCATCCCTTTCTCCTGTAGTAGTCATTTGAAATTTGGCATTCTTTTGTTTGTCCTGATGAGTCCAAGATCAAAAGCTTCGATAAAATGTCCTTCATTTCAACAACATTCAAATCTAATAATCAATTAACGGGCCCCCATTTGGTGATTGTATCGTCTTCCATAACAGCTTCCAGGGTGACCCACGGAGTTGAAAGCAGATAAGGCTAATGTTACGCCGTTGTTTAAGAAGGGTGCCAGGCAAAAGGCGGGGAATTATAGGCCGGTTAGTTTCTTATGTTTATGTTCTTATTAAGTATTTGTCTTCCTATCGCAATGGTATCTAATCCATAACCTCCCTGAATTTTGAGTTTATCTGTATCTGTTGCCCTTTGTTGGAAGCCTCTTTTCACAATCTCAACTTCCCCTTATTCTTGCTGGAAGAACTGCAGATTCATTAAAAGAAAGAATATTGTACTTTTCACATCAGAACATACTGAAGGACTTCACAATCATTGAAGTACTTCTGAAATATTGCAACTGTTGTCATGCAGGAAGCCAAGATATGCTCAGAAAGCTCCTATAAAGAGCTGTGAAATGATAGCTAGGTGATGTGTTTTTGTAATAGTTATTGAGGGGTGAATGTTGGCCAGGAAACCAGGGATAATTCTCATGCCCTTCTTTTGAAATGGTGCCACCCGAGAGGGCACATAGGACCTTCATTTAACATCTTATCCAAAAGACAGCTCCTCCAACAAGTGCAGTATTCCCTCAGTCCTGCACTGTAGCACCAGCAAGATTTTTGTGCCAACCTTCTGAATCAAGCATAAGAGTGTTACTCACTGAACCATAGAAAACACCATAATAAACAATCTCCCAAGAAATAAGGGTGCTGGATTTAGCAGTGTGAATGTCCCAAGCTGGTTCAGAATGCTGGTGTCTCAATATGCCATGTGTAAAAGCATTGATGTGAAATGGCTTAAAGTGGGAATTGCCAGTTGTTGGAGCTTGTGAGATGGGACAGACCAGGCTATGAAGGCAGTTATGTAACATTTTGATAGGATAGGAAAGGGACATACGGCCCTGAAAGCAAGCTGGAGGTGGATCCATCCACAGGTAGTCAGAGTTGAGAAGTGTTGACTATACTTGAAATGTGGCGCAGTGGTTAACAGAGCTGCCTCACAGCACCAGGTACCTGGGTTCAAATCTGAGCCTTGGGAGGCTGTATGGAGTTTATCTGTTCACCCTCTGCTGCATGGGTTTCCTCTGGTTCCCTCCCATAGTCCAAAGATGTGCAGATTAGGTGGATTGGCCATGCTAAATTGCTCCTTATTGTCCAAAGATATATAGGTTAGGGGGATCAGCCATGCTAAATGCCCAGGGTTATGGGCATGGGGGGGGGTGCGTGGTTGGGGGGGAAGTAGTGCTTGCATAAGATGCTATCACAACAGTTGGCATGATCAGGGACCAACAGTTAAAAAGTAAATGATGGAAGAAGGGGCCTTGTGCCATTAAAGCGAAGCAACTTCAGACATTGGGCATAATGCTTATTATTGGATGATGGGTCTCTGATAGTTTGCAGGTGATTGTTTTATTTTTGTGTTTGATAGCTTTTGATCCACACAGTTATTGAGTGAATATGCATATGTGATCCAGCAGTCATCCTCATATGCATTTCCTACCATTAAGAAATGGTGGCATGGTGGCACAGTGGTTAGCACTGCTGCCTCACAGCGCCAGGGAACCGGGTTCAATTCCAGCCTCGGGTCACTATCTGAGTGGAGTTTGCACATTCTCCCCGTGTCTGCGTGGGTTTCCTCCGGGTGCTCCGGTTTCCTCCCACAGTCTGAAAGACGTGCCGATTAGGGACATTGGCCATGCTGAATTCTCCCTCAGTGTACCCGAACAGGTGCCGGATGCGGCGACTAGGGGGTTTTCACAGTAACTTCATTACAGTGTTAAGATAAGCCTACTTGTGACACTAATAAATCAACTTGAAAGGAAAGCATCTGAGAATGAGCTGAACACCTCGAGTTTCACCACCGAGAGCAAGCTGAAGTCAAGTGTTAACAACAAAAGGAGCATGTAGCAACCTGGGCATCCCACCCACCCAACGACAAGACGACAGCTCAGTGACTATTGGGCAAGACGACAGCTCAGTGACTATCACTGATTGCTGTGCAGACACATGGATTTGGGCTGGTGTCTGTGGGAGTTTGTGCATTCTCCCCGTGCTTGCGTGGGTTTTCTCTGGGTGCTCCGGTTTCCTCCCGCACCCCAAAGATGTGCTGTTAGGCTGATTGGCAGGAATAAATTGTCCCTAAATCAGTTTCCCTCGATCTGGATGGCCATAAAACATTAGACAGGGGTCGTGGGTAGAGAGGTGGACTGGTGGTGTTGAGATGGCGGCGCGGGCTCGTTGGGCCGAAGGGCCTGTTTCCCGGGCTGATTTTTGTTCTTTGTTCTTTTGTTTCACCCATTCCTCCAATCGCCGTCTGCCCCCCCCCCCCCCCGTGACACAAACCGTGGGTCACGCATCCCTCTGTCATCTGAAAAGTCATTTTTAGTGTGGAAGTGACTCAGAGGGATTGTCTGAGAAGAGGATGCTTAAAATATTTTGTTTTTCTTCAAATTTTTGATAATCTTAGAGTTCCACATTAGGAAAGGTCACCGAGAATAACATAAGAACATAAGAACATAAGAAATAGGAGCAGGAGTAGGCCATCTAGCCCTTCGAGCCTGCCCCGCCATTCAATAAGATCATGGCTGATCTGTTGTGGCTCAGTTCCACTTTCCCGCCCTCTCCCCATAACCCTTAATCCCCTCTCTTATCAAGAACCCATCAACCCGCTTCTTAAAAATATTTAGCGAGGCAGCCTCCACCACTTCAACGGGCAGAGAATTCCAGAGATTCACCACCCTTTGAGTGAAGAAGTTCCTCCTCAACTCCGTTCTAAACCGCCTCCCCTTTATCTTGAGGCTGTGCCCCCTAGTCCTACTGTCTTTTCTGAGCGGGAAGAGTCTCTCCACCTCTATCCTATCCATCCCATTCATCATCTTATACGTCTCAATGAGATCTCCCCTCATTCTTCTAAACTCTAACGAGTACAAGCCTAGTTTATTCAGCCTCTCCTCATAGCTCAATCCCCTCAACTCCGGTATCAGCCTAGTAAACCTCAGCGTGTTCCCAATGGTGGGGGAGCCCAGCACCAGGGGTCACGGTCTGAGGATTCAAGGTAGACTATTTAGGATGGAGAAAAGGAGACATTTCTTCACCCAAAGAGTGGTGAACCTGTGGAATTCATTATCACAGGAAGCAGTTGATGCCAAAACATTGAATGTATTCAACGGGTGGCTAGATATAGCACTTGGGGTGAATGGGATCAAAGGTTATGGGGAGAAAGCAGGATTGGGCTATTAAGTTGGATGATCAGCCATGATCGTGATGAATGGCGGAGCAGGCTCGAAGAGCTAAATGGCCTCTTCCTGCTCCTATCTTCTATGTTCCCATGCTGCTATGTCCCAGAGCATTTCAGAGCTTGGCCATGTAGGAGATGCAATGATTGAAAGCAGCACTCTCCTCCAAGCAGCAGTTAGCTAGTAGGAAGCTCATGCTCACATTGGTTGAGGAATAAATAGGGGTGACACAGTGGCACAGTGGTTAGCCCTGCTGCCTCACAGCACCAGGGACCCAGGTTCAATTCTGGCCTCGGATCACTGTTTGTGTGGAGTTTGCACATTCTCCCCGTGTCTGCATGGGTTTCCTCCGGTTTTCTTCCATAGACCAAAGATGTGTAGGTTAGGTTGACTGGCCATAATAAATTAACCCTACTGTCAGGGGGATTAGGTGGTTAAATATGAGGGGATAGAGCCTGGATGGAATAGTGGTCGATGCAAACTCAATGGGCCGAATGGCCTTCTTCTGCACTGTAGGGATTCTATGAAATATCAGCTAAGGCACTAGTGAGAATTCCCCTGTTGTTCCTTGAAATAAAACTACGGGATCGGAGTCAGAGGTTTACAGCATGGAAACTGGCCCTTTGGCCCAACTTGTCCATGCTGCCCTTTTTTAAACCACTAAGCTAGTCAGTCCCAAATTTCTCTCTACCCACGTTGCCCATATAATGCTTTTTAAAAGAAAGTCGTACTCTTCCTGATCCTTCCTTCCAGCTGAGAGGAAAGATTTGGTTGTGAAAGTCAGGACTTCTGACAGTGCAGCGCTTCCTCAGTGCTATGCAGGCTCACATGTTTGGACTCAAATCTCTGGAGTGGGATTTAAACCCACAACTTTGAGAACCAGCAAATAAAGTGCTCCCAACTGGCTCACTGCTGATACCTGAAGTACAGACAAGGTTTGTGCTAAAGCAACAGAGTAAACATGCAGTTAATTAGACACTTCTTTCATGCTGACAATTTTATTTTGAAAGACATGACTGGCAAATACATCAGTCAGGAAACATTTATATTGAGCTCCTTCCCCCGGGGGAGCGATGAAACTCCCTTTGTAAAGCTGACAGGAATCTGCATAATTGCTCAGTGGCCATTGCACTGTTTGGAAAACAGGATAGTCTGGCTTCAGGGAAATCTGGTTCTACAGGTCAGCCCCTTTTCAAAGCAAACACACAAAACAAAATGTGGATAACATAATGGATAAAGCTTAGAAAGGGTTTTCAAACAAATAGACACAAAATGTAAATAATAAATAGGGTGTGAATAATGTGAAAATGTTAGATAAAAACTATAGAATGGGGAATTATAGCATTGCAGGGAATGATGTGGATAGGGCAGCACCTTGGCACAGTGGTTAGCACTGCTACCTCACATGCCAGGGACCTGGGTTCAATTCTGGTCATGGGTGACTTTCTTTTTACTCATTCATGGGACATGGGCATTGCTGGCTGGCCAGCATTTATTGCCCATCCCTAGTTGCCCTTGTTGAGAGGGCATTTGAAAGTCACCACATTGATATGGCTCTGGAGTCACATGTAGGCCAGACCAGGTAAGGACAGCAGATTTCCTTCCCTAAAGAACATTAGTGCACCCCAGATGGGTTTTTATTGTCTGTGTGGAGTTCATATGTTTTCCCTGTGTTTGCTCCGATTCCTCCCACACTCTAAAGATGTGCAGGTTAAGTGGATTGGCCACTCTAAATTGCCCCTTAGTGTCCCAAGATGTGTAGGTTAGAGGGATGAGCGAGGTAAATACATGGCATTACCGGAAAGGATAATCCCAGTGTGGGGTACTCTGTCAGAGAGTCAGTGTAGACTCGATGGGCCAAATGGCATCCTTTTGCAATTTAGGGATTCGCTGATAAGACACAGATCTTGAGGTAAGGGATCCAAATGCCAATCTAATATTGTGAATGGTGGAAACAATATATCGGATGTAGAGCATCTACAAGATGCAAGACAGGATATAGGATGTGGATAAATCTCAGGAAGCAGAAAGTGTGCAGAATAAAGAACATGTACACAATATGGATCACAGTAAGAAATCTCACAACACCAGGTTAAAGTCCAGCAGGTTTATTTGGAATCATGAGCTTTTGGACTGCTGCTCCTTGAATAAACCTGTTGGACTTTAATCTGGTGTTGTGAGTCTTCTTACAGTGCACAATCCAGTCCAACTCTGGAATCTCCACATCATGGCTGCCACTAATATGCATCATATATAAGGAATGGAAAATATACAGCATATTAGTAATGTAAGGATGTGGATAATGTATGAACGTGTAGGGGAAGCAGACGGGCTCAGGAAGAGTTGACAGAATGTGGAAACATGAAAAGTATAAAGGAAGTGAAATTATACAGAATACAAAGTCTTGGTACCGGATGCTCCTAGTGGACATGGGCGGAATCTTACCAGAGTTTTTGTAAATATGGATTATATGTGGGATGTGAAAAATGTTCATATTTTCTGCTGATTGTTCCAAACCAGATTCCACAATTCCAAAGCCGTCTCATGGCCAAATCTGAACCTCAGTCTGCACTCCAGTCTCTGGCAGGTGGTTGGGCTGGTTATCTGTCTGGATGGTGCAGTGGTTGAGCTGGTGCCAGTAAACATGTTAAGCAGCTCTTTCATCTGCTTACTTGCCCTCCTCTGTTGAAGCAAATGATGGTGGTGTTAAAAGTAATCCCCATTGTATGCACTTTCCATCCGCGTAAACTGTGTGAAATTGTCCCAGTTCCCTTGTGATTCCACGCAGGAGATTCTGCCTGATCTCTAACTCCAGCTCAATCAGGCAAGAATTACACATCACAGAAGCACATGGTGAGTGATGATAGGGTTTTCTGCGATTTCCCTCCCCCCTCAACCCATCCTGCTGAGCATAATTACAAACTTAATAGTGACATAGCTGTCAGCACTCGAATCATGGATTTTTGACTGTCAAGTTTTCCCATTTCAGTATCAGAGTCATATCATTGGGCTTATAGATAGGAAGTTTACAATAAAAGTTTAAAGGCACCATGTGCAAACCCAGTTGAGAAGACCTAAAGCATCTACATTGTAAGAGATGGTCCTCCCAAGACACTGCCCCCTCTGTTGGGAGTGTGAATAAAGTCTGTAGCAACTTGGTAGGTGAAGTAGAGTCTCCAAAGGAATGATTTCCACTCTAAAGTGTCAAGGCTGTCAAACATTCAAAACCCCAACACTATTTCTTCAGTAAGGGAGAAGAGCAGCTCTGACAAAGGGTCATCCAGACTCGAAACATTGGCTCTATTCTCTCTCCACAGATGCTGTCAGACTTGCCGAGATTTTCCAGCATTTTCTGTTTTTGTTTCAAACTGTTTGTCAGCGCAATGGAGAGGGAGACCAGGCAGAAAAGCAAGCTCGAGAGCAACTCAAGTATAGCTAACAAGACTGGGCTAATCCAAGATGTGAAATTTTCTGCTAAACGTCAGCCTTCTATCCCAGATGTCGCCTTGTGTTAGACAAACACAACTCAGTTAAAATAGGCGAACAGCAGTCTGTCATTTTGTGTTTGCTGGAGATATTTTGTCTTTGCTTCAACGCCCCGTTCTGCTCCTCCTGCTCTGACCTGAGTGGCTAACTCTCATCATAACTTTTGTCAGAGAGCATTTGACTTCCACTGCCTCTTAACGCCAAGACGCAGCATGAGCAGGTGATTTACACATCACAAACCGGTCGATGAGGATGGCTTGGTGCTGGGAAAGGAGGGGGGGAGAGGTGGTTAAAGGAGGGGCACTGGGTGGCACGTATGTTGCTGCAGGGAAACCCTGCCATAAATAGAAACACATTTGCAAAGGCAAAAGCAGATTGTTCCTGTCAGACTGGTGTACAAAGCTAGTGAGGCAGCCTCATAAAATGCTTCTGAGTGATCTGGGAGTGGAAGAAGATTCTACTGGGAATGAATGGGAATCACATTAGGTATAAAGGGAAATTCTATTGGAAAGTGGACGCGGTGGGAAATGATAGTTGGAATTATATGACAAGCTTACTTTTCTAATGTGACAATGATTTGAGCATCAGTAAGGATATCCCGCAGTGATTTTAAAACACAAGCTAAACCTGCCATGTATGTTTGTTTCACATCTCTTTTTTTTTCTTCAACTTTTCCTAATTTGGCTAGCCAAGCTATTCTGGATTCACTACTCCAATTCTGTCATACACCAGCCTCTACACCCCTACAACTGCAGGACCGCAGTACACACACTTCAATGGACTACATTTTGAATGTTACCCAAGATCACGTTTTCATGGAATTTTGCATTCAAGATCTTACTTCTCTCAGCCTTTGGGATCCCCCTCTCCATGTTTCTAAATGACAAGATAGTTTGAGGTGACAAGACCACTTCACATTGTACCCCTTCTTAATGCCTCCCATCCCAGTCCTATCTTTCTGTATAAAGATGAGGCAAAGAACTTCAACTCCTGTGTTTTCACACCTCATGACTCTGCCCCTCTCAATATATGCGCGCCAGGGCTTTTTCCCTTGCTAACCCCCAGTATTCCAAATTCTATCAACTTAACCCCACCTCTACCCACCATACCCTCTGTCCATGCTTCTGGTAGACCCAGAATGCTACAAAAACACTGACTTCTCTTTCAAGGAAGGACAGCCATTCAGTATCTCGGTAAAAGAAAATATTGTATTCAATCCCCAAAAGCACAAGTTAATAAAAATACATTGACCTATTCACAGTGACTGTATATCAGTGGCCTTGAAAACGTATTCTGCACTGTGCGATGTAACAGCCCTGTTGTCAGAAAGTCTTGCTTCTCGGAATGTAAGTGCAGCACAAGAGATCTGCCTTTAAATCAAAAATGCTGCAACAGTGAGCACCAGATGTCACTCGCTTGACATAATTTAATCTTTCTTAAAAATTGCAAGTCACCTTGCTGCTGGTAGCTGTTGACCCGGACCTAATGTGAACGCTCCACTTTATAATCTACAAAATTGCCTCACTTCAGCCTCTGTTTGTGTCACAATAAGAGCTGTGACCTGAATTTCTCTGTTAAAGCCAAGAAGAACGCAAATTGGAAACAACCCGGAACCCTGACCTCACCGGGAATAATGTTTAGCAATTGCACCTGTTAATCTTCTCACAAAAGCATTCCAACATTCATACATTACAACAGAGACAGCACTTTAAAAGTGCTTACCCTCTGCCACACAGTGATCCGTGCTTGTGAAAGACACTGCTAAATGCAAGTTTTAATTTCTTAGAACATAACATGAAGCTCAGACATACCATGAGAAGTGTCGTGACAGGTACTGAGGGACAGCATGGTGGCACAGTGGTGAGCACTGCTGCCTCCCTGCACCAGCGACCTAGGTTCAATTCCAGCCTGGGGTGACATTCTGAGTAGAGTTTGCTCGTTCTCCCCCTATCAGCGTGAGATTTCCTTCGGTTGCTCTGATTTCCTCCCTCACTCCAAAGATGTGCGGGTTGGCTGGATTGGCCATGCTAAATTGCCCCTCAGTGTCAGGGGGATTAGCAGGATAGATGTGTGGAGTTATAGGGTGGGATTGTGGTCGGTGCAGGCTCGATGGGCTGAATGACCTCCTTCTGCACTGTAGGGATTTTATTCCATGATTCTACGATCTGTTAATAATATGTCCATCACATCTCTCTATATTTAAACTTGTTTTGCGTCACATTCAAAACAACTTATTTTTTCAAACATGAAGTTAAATGTTTAGTTGGCTTCAAAATTATATCTCAGCAACTCTAAAGGGAATCTACTTATATTTCAGCAACAAAACAACACACTGAATGTCGCATTTCATATTTCTCTGACTTAGAAACATAGAAACTAGGAACAGGAGCTGGCCATTCAGCCCTTCAAGCCTGTTCCACCATTCAATTTGATCATGGCTGATCCTCTATCTCAATGCCAATGCTTTCTCATTATACCTCTTGATGCCATTATCTACAAATTATCCATCTTTTCCTTGAATACATTCAATAACTTGGCCTTCACAACTTTCTGAGGTAGAGAAATTCACTAGTTCACTACTCTTTCAGTGAAGATATTTTTCCTCAGCCCTAAATGGTCTACCCCGTATCCTGAGACTGTGACCCCTGGTTCTACATCCCCCAACCAAGGAAAACATTCCCCCTGGAACAGCCCTGTTCAAATGTTATACATTTCAAAGAACAGTACAGCA
Source organism: Carcharhinus amblyrhynchos (assembly GCF_965287045.1). Classification (NCBI taxonomy): domain Eukaryota; kingdom Metazoa; phylum Chordata; class Chondrichthyes; order Carcharhiniformes; family Carcharhinidae; genus Carcharhinus; species Carcharhinus amblyrhynchos. Next base: position 11,387,035 of record NC_137328.1, read on the forward strand.
CAGGAACAGGCCATTCGGCCCACTAAGCCTGCGCCAATCATTTGGTTCCACCTAGACCAACTGCCTGTATGCCTCTATACCCTGCTTGTTCATGTGCCTATCCCAGATAACCCTTAAATGTCACTAAGACACCTGCCTCAACCATCTCACTTGGCAGTGCATTCCAGGCCCCACCACCCTCTGTGTGAAAAACTTCCCCCCAAACATCTCAACAGAACCTTTCCCTCCTTATCTTGAACTTGTGCCCCCTTTCTGCCCTGGGAAAAATCTTACAACTTTTCACCTTATCTACTCTCCTCATAATTTTATAACTTCTATCAGGTCGCCCCTCAGCCTCTGTCTTTCCAGGGAGAACAATCCCAGTTTATTCAATCTCTCCTCGTAACATGGTGGCACAGTAGGTGCACGGTGGCACAATGGTTAGCGCTGCTGCCTCACAGTGCCAGGAACCCTGGTTCAATTCCTGCCTTGGGTCACTGTTTGTGTGGAGATTGCACATTCTCACCGTGTCTGCGTGGGTTTCATTCCAGGGGTGCTCCGGTTTCCTCCCACAGTCTGAAAGATGTGCAGGTGAGGTGCATTGACCCAAACAGATGCCGGAGTGTAGCAACGAGGGAAATTTCATAATAACTTCATTGCAGTATTAATGTAAGCTTTACTTGTGACTAATAAATAAACTTTATTTTACTTTACTTTAACTAATACTCTCCATACCAGACAATGTCCTGGTAAACCATTTCTGTGCTCCTCCAAAGCCACCACATCTTTCTGGTAGTGTGGAGACTAGGATTGGACACGGTATTCTGAAAATGGCCTAACCAACATTTTATATAAATGTTTCAGTCAGATCTTCTCCCATCCTTCTAAACTCTAGTGAACACAGGCCCAGTCGAACCAATCTCTCCTCATAGAACAGTCCTTCCATCCCCAGAGCAGCCTAGTGAACCTGAGCTGCGCTCCCTATATGGCAAGTATGTCCTTTCTTAGGTAGGGGGACCAAAACTGCATGCTATACTCCAAGTGTTGCCTCACCAATGTGCTGTGTAACTGCAGTACAACATCCCAACTTTTGAACTCAAATGCTGACTTACCAAGACAAACCCATTAGCATTTAAGACTCTGGTGTCATTTTAAGATTTGTGGGCTCTTTATTCTGATTCTGTGCCACTTTTCCTTTACAATGTTAACTGACATACATTACATATTGAATTCATAAAATTCATGTATCATGTTGTCAAAGGGATATTTATGAGTTTTCAGTATGCCATTTATTATTATAATTCATCGTACAACACTCCAAAACTACTTCTTTCATACTAAAGTGCATAAGGACATGTTGAAATTGTCAAATATATTCTCAAGTGGTATGTACACAGCATCTAATGGAAAGCCACAGGTGATTATGTGCGAATAATCTCACCAGACATCCATTGATAATTTAATAGCATAGAAAATAGGTGTAGGAGTAGCCCTTCGAGCCTCCGCACCATTCTTTTTTTTATTGTTCATTCATGGGTGTCATTGGCTAGGCCAGCATTTATTGCCCATCCCTAAGGGCAATTAAGAATCAACCATATTGCTGTGGGTCTGGAGTCACATGTAGGCCAGACCAGGTAAGGACGGCAGGATTTACTTCCTTTCACACTAGTGAACCAGATGGATTTTACTGACAATGGTTTTGTTGTCATTATTAGACTTTTAATACCCGTTTTTTTTTATTGAATTCAAATTTCACCATCTGCCATGGTGGGATTTGAACCCAGGTCCCCAGAGTATTACCATGGGTCTCTGGTTTACTCATCAAGCAATGATACCACTATGTCACTGCCTCCCCCGATCAATATGATCATGGCTGATCATGTACTTTCATTATCCCATTCTCCGTACCCCTTGATCCCTTTAGTCACAAGGGCCACGTCCAGCTCCCTCTAGAACATAATCTGACAAATTGGCCCCAACAGCTTTCTGTGGTAGAGAATTCCACAACTCTCTAGGTCACAGGAATACAGCTAAAGCTATTTATTGATATTTGGAATTTGAAATAGGCTCATCTCAATGTTAATTGATCTATTATTATTGAATAGTGCATTGAGGAGATGGTCAGCCATTTTTGTTTCCTGTTTGGTTATTTCCTTGGAGGTTAACATAATTATAGAGTGGATGCATAAAAACAATCTAATTCTCATAATTTAATTTAAAGTCAAATTCTGGCAAAGAGCTTTCTGGAATATTCCAAGGTCTATTAATAATCCATCTCTAACAGCAGTCTTCTACAATGTGATCAGAGAATGTGAAATTTTCTCATTGAGTTGCGTTGCAGGACAACATGAATATATGTGGGCAGCACAGTGGCTAGCATTGCTGTCTCACAGTGCCAGGCACCTGGGTTCAATTCCTGGCTTGGGTCATTATCAGTGCGGAGTTTGCACATTCTCTCCATGTCTGTGTAGGTTTCCTCCGGGTGCTCCGGTTTCCTCCCACACTCCAATGACTTGCGGGTTAGGTTGATTGGCCATGCTAAATTGATCCAATGGGGATTAGCAGGGTAAATAGGTGGCTTTACAGGAATAGGGGCTGAGATGGGATTGTGGTTGGTGCAGGCTTGATGGGCCGAATAGCCTCCTTCTGCACCGCAGGGATTCTATAATCATACCAGCTGACTGCTCTTGAATGTTGAACATGTTATTAACACCCATCATAAAAAATTCCAAAAGTTTGTTGATTTTCACTGTTAGTTTTATCTAAAGAAATTCACACTTGGTGTCAATCTAATGAATACGCAGTTGCAAATATATCCTCAACGTATCAAAACCCCAAGCTAATGAAATTGCATTGTGCAATATTGCTAGAAATGCATTAACAAATTTGTCAGTAATAGCACACAGCAACTTTTGCTTTGCTAATTTGGCTGCCTTCTATTTGGAGTTAGGAAAATCACCGAATCCCACAGGGCAGAAGGACACCATTCAGCCCATTGCTTTTGCATTGACAACAATCTCACCAAGACCCAATCCCCATAACTCCACATGGTTAGCTAACTAATCACCCTGACATCAAGGGGCGATCTTACCAAAAAAGTTCCAAGCGCAGAATGAATGTGAAAATGGGAGAGAATCGTGCCCATTTTCTCGTCAAGAGAATAATTCAAATCTTATGCCACTTAGAGAAAAAAAAAGTCAAAGTGTGTTTCACACCAGTAAGGGGAGCAGACAAAATTATTTATGCCAGGAAGCCAGCTGTTGATTGCTGGAGGGCACCATTACGCATTCACATGATCTCCTAATGCATTGTGTAAACTGTACACAGTACACTGGGAATCTGACAGTCCCCCCCACATCCCAATGCCCGCCCCCCGCCCCACCCCCCACCAATCAACAGATGATTCCGAGCCGGGCTCACTAATAATACTAATATTAAATGTCAAAATCAGCTGGCCTCATGTCCAATCATGCCAGCAATCAACTGCTGGCATCATCGCGAGAAGCGAAAAAAATGGGCACAACCCCCAATAATCTGCCTCTCTCCAGATCTTGCTGGCTCATCGCGTGATTGTCCCCTCAGGGAATATTTAGCATGGCCAAATCACCTAACCTGCACATCTTTGGACTGCAAGGGAAACCGGACCACCGAGAGGAAAGCCAAGCAGACACAGGGAGAACCGTGCACACTCCACACTGCCGGCTACTCAGCGAAATGTCACCTTGCATGACTAATACCACAAGGGTTCTTGTGCCAGTCTGAGCTTTTACAGATTGAGCCTTATTTGTGAAATGTCAGCGCTGGTATTTAGAGAAAACAAAACAAAATCCAATTGAAAAAGAAAAGGTGAACTTTTGGATTCATCAAGTTGGGAAATGCCAATGCTGGGAAATGTAAGAAATTTCCACTTTAGACATATATTGTCAGTCCTCCCAGAACAAGTACAATCACATTAGCAAAGCTTCTTTCACTTTGCTTCATCAAGGTGAAAAAAACCACAAAGGTACAAAGAAAAGAAATCTAAAAGCCTGAAATAAAATCAGAGCTTGCTCGTCATGCTGGAGGTGCTTCTCCAGAAGATAACGTCTTAATTCAAGCCCACAAACTGCTCCGTAAGTAAAATCCATTTCACACACTAGTCAACCCTATTTGTCTGAGATTTTCAGGCTGATGCCACCTAGCATTGAATTCTAATCAGGTTCATGGAGCATTCTTGTCTTAATGTTATAAATTTCAACCTGAAGTAAATACTTTCCCTGTCCTGTGGCATCAGTCTTCCCTGTAAATGGAGTGAGCTTGTTACTTTTACAAGAATCTCTCAAACCACTCTAGGCTTTTTGTTTATTCATTTGTGGGACATTGGTGTCGCTGGCTGGCCAGCATTTATTACTCATCCCTAGTTGCCTGAGGGCAATTGTGAGTCAAGCACATTGCTGTGGCTCTGGAATCACATGTAGGCCAGACCAGGTAAGGACGGGAGATTTACTTCCCTAAAGGACGTAGGTTTTTCCGACAATCGACAATGGTTTCATGATCATCGGTAGATTCTTAACTCCAAATTTTCTTTTTTGAGTTCAAATTCCATCATCTGCCATGGTGAGATTCGAACCAGGGACCCTAGAACATTAGCTGAGTTTCTGGAATAATGGTCCAGCGATAATATCACTAAACCATCGCCTTTTACAATGACAGGAGGCCACGCCTCGCAACCTAAACTGGATCTCCATGTCTTTTGTACATAGATTTATTCAGTCTTTCTAAAAGTCTCCCAAGCCAACCTTAGCTGTGGAAAAACAGCAGATGCTGGAAAATCTCAGCAGCTCTGTCAGCATCTGCAGAGAGAGAATAGAGCCAACGTTTCAAGTCAGGATGACCTGTGGAGAGAAGATAGAGCCAATCTTTCAAGTCAATGTTTCTAAAGGTAGCCAAAAAAAAACTGAAAAAATCTGACATCAGTGGAAGGTTTTCCAACTGTTACAGTTACGAAGGAGAACTGGCTTCACTTGCTTAGGGCAGGATTTGTATACGAGTCCCAGGAGTTGAATCTTAATATTCCAAGTGTCGAACTCACTCAGATCAAGGGATCCCATGGCGTTGTTTAGTAGTACAGTTACACAATCATATTTTCAAGCTTTCGTCAAAAAGACTGCACAATATTAGGAGGTACAGTCATTTTGCTACGAGATATGGTATGTCCCACTAATGGGAAACCAAATTAAGCATATCATTATCTTGTTTATTACTGTCTCTTGAAATAAGATTGATGAAATATAAAACTATTTGATTTACTGGATAGCCTTTTCTTTCTGTTCATCAGGTTGGCACAGCTGGGGATTTTTTCCATTTCCCAACACAATCAAACCTCTTCCAGTCAGCAGGGTGTACTTTGGCCATAAACTAATGCCTCTTGACGACAGTTCTTTGACAGTATGATGTGATCGCCCCATAAACCTTAAAGAATCCCGACCTCCTCCTCCTGGCTGTGACAGTGTATCCCTTACTATTTGAAAATCTATCGTTCCAAGTCACATCCCTGAGTTCAGCGCCTGTGATTTTACTAGTAGTTGCGTGCTGCACCTAAACTCAGCTCCCTTCTAAGCAAAACCTGCACAGCTGTCAGAGAATAAAAACTTTCATCCCATCTGCTTGCACTGGAATCGAGCCCACGTGTCCCACATGAATGAGCAATGTTGTGACAAACGTGTACCACCCACTCTGCCGATTATTAATTCAGGCTTCTTTTCAATGGATATTTGCTGGATCCCTGTGACCGAATAAAATACCATGTCAGCGCCTGCAGTTACCAGTCAATCTTGGCAAGAGCTCAGCTAGGCTGTTAGCACTGACACCTCAATAGGATGAAAACGGAAAATGCTGGAAATAGTAGGTCTGGTTTCTGTGGGGAGATAAACAGAGTTATGCTCCCTACTGGTGGGAGTAATAGTGTGCACGGGGATGGGGTGGGGCGCGGGTGTCAGGGAGAATCTGGTGGGAGTCCCAAAAAATCTTGCAGGATGTTCCGATGGTGCCACCATGACAGATTGGGAAACCCACTGGAGGTTGGCATGAGACCGATTTTCATCCCGTGAGTGGGATGAAAACGAAGGCCAAACTGGAATCTTCCTCCCTCGCCTGATTCTTCATGACGCCAATAGGAAAACACGTCAGTCCAACCTGTCTGCACCAACTTGGCGCGCAAAAGGCAGGACTTACCTGAAGGTGGCTTGGAGCTGCCTTCAAAGGCTGCCAGCAAACTGGGACGTTGGAACACAACAGGAGTGGATGGGCGGGGGCGGGAGGGGTATCAGGTGGATCTTCCAGCTTTACTGCCTTCAAGGAGCCATCTTCCAGCCTCAAAATTTTCCTGTCCAAGCTTTTTTTTTTCAGGCGATCCATCTGCTTTCCCCAGGATTTTCACCTTTAGTCTTCAATGGTGGGTCAATGATGTTGGCCGCCTTTTCAATATGGCACTCAGGTATGACAGAAAGATATGCGCCAACAAGCCTGCCCTGCCACCCAAGGTGGCGCGAAACCCCAGATACATAACTAATTACACCGGGGGCAGAAAGTACGGCGTGGTTTCCCATCAGCCCCTGCAGAAGGAAATGCGGCCTGTCCCCATCTCCACCGTGGGACTTAGTTCCAAACGGGAAATTCTGCTCAACATCTCAAGTTGGTGTCATCCACTTTTGACGAAAGATCATTGGGCTGAAATGTCAACGCCACAGACGTTGCCAGCCCTGCTGAGGATTTCTTGTCTTCTCCATTTTTATTTCAGCCTTCCAGTAGCCAAAGTATTTTGATCTGATTTTGATTTGATTTATTATTGTCACATGCATAAGCGCACAGTGGCAAGTCTTGCTTCTTGCGCGCTATACAGACAAAGCATAACGTTCACTGAGAAGGAAAGGAGAGAGTGCAGAATGCCGTGTTACAGTCAGTTTGTTTTTACATTTTCCCAAAGCATAATTGTTAAGACAGCCAGCCAATATAAAAGGAGTTCCTGTTCTAAGAATTAAAATTCTAAATCAAAATTCTAAATCTGTTTTCCTATATTGTCCTTTCTAAACAGTACCCCAGTACCCCCATCCCAAGATCAGAAGCAGGGGTGTTTGCTGATGATTGCACATATAAATACTATGACTGCAAGAGTAGGTACGGGACATGGGATTCTCCAAAGACTGTCCACCATCTAGCTAGTCAAACGTCTGATGGAATACTCTCCAGCTGCTTGGATGTGTGCAGCTCCAACAATACTGAAGAAGCATAGTACCATCCAGGTCAAAGTGGCAGCAGTGTGTACCATCTACAAGATCCTTGGGTACTGACGTTCGTTTGAGAGCACATTCCAAACCTTTGATCTCTACCATCCAGCACAAGCATATTAGACACAAGGGAACTTGGTCATCTCCCTGTTCTTGTCCAAGTTACACACCCCGCGGCATTGTAAATACATCACTATTCTCTTACTATCACTGCATCACCCTTCCTAATAGCACAGACTGTGCATCTATGCCAATTGGATGGCACAGTGGCTAGCATTGCTGCCGATCTTAACTTAACATGAAACTACAATGGCTTCCAAATTAAGCACAATAAATATATCCAGTACCTGGATATAACATCAAAACATCATCATCAGCTCTTGAGTGAAAGAAATACATTCTTGGACAGAAACACAATGTGAGTGATGCTGGCCCCTCCCCATTCCCACTGACATGCACAAGAGTCCCCACGTTGCACTAAATTAAATTTTTTTCAATTGAACTGAATATTGGCTGGGATGTTACACTAATAGGCAAAATCCATTTCTATCCCCAGGATTCAACTTTTAGTGCAAAACATGTGTTTTCTGCGCTTACCGAATTCACATCGCCGTACCAATAATGAAATAGGTCAGCGGCACAGAGATTTCGCACATTTGTAAATGCTGTCAGAACCTGACCAATGAGAGAGCTTCTTGAGAGAGTCAGGCCAAGTTCATCATGGCGATTCATCAATGTCATCTTTGTTTCAGAGACGTGCTGCCATGCTTTTGCAGTTATTCCCATCAGAAAACCTCATCCCTAATTGCAAAATGTTGCAGTGGTTAGAAACCAATTATGTCACTCCAAGTAATCATTGCAGGAGTTTCTCAGGCTAGGCCCAACTGTTTTCAACTGCTTCATTAATAATTTTCAAACCCCCATCCCAAGATCAGAAGCAGGGGTGTTTGCTGATGATTGCACATATAAATACTATGACTGCAAGAGTAGGTACGGGACATGGGATTCTCCAAAGACTGTCCACCATCTAGCTAGTCAAACGTCTGATGGAATACTCTCCAGCTGCTTGGATGTGTGCAGCTCCAACAATACTGAAGAAGCATAGTACCATCCAGGTCAAAGTGGCAGCAGTGTGTATCATCTACAAGATCCTTGGGTACTGACGTTCGTTTGAGAGCACATTCCAAACCTTTGATCTCTACCATCCAGCACAAGCATATTAGACACAAGGGAACTTGGTCATCTCCCTGTTCTTGTCCAAGTTACACACCCCGCGGCATTGTAAATACATCACTATTCTCTTACTATCACTGCATCACCCTTCCTAATAGCACAGACTGTGCATCTATGCCAATTGGATGGCACAGTGGCTAGCATTGCTGCCGAATAGTGCCAGGGTCTTGGGTTCAATTCTGGTCTCAGATCACTGTCTGTGTGGAGTCTGCACACTCTTCCATGTCTGTGTGGGTTTCCTTCCACAGTCCAAAGATATGTGGGTTAGGTGGATTGACCATGCTAAATTGATCCTTAGTGTCAGGGAGATTGGCAGGATAGATAAACAGGATTGCAGAGATAGGGACTGGGTGAGATAGTTGTCAGTACAGATTTAATGGGCCGAATGGCCTCCTTCTGCACTGCAGCGATTCTAGGATTCCATATGCTCTGCAGCAGCTCAAAAATGTGGTTCACCACCACCTTCTCAAAGACAATTAGGGATGGGTTGGCAATAAAGTTTATTTATTAGTGTCACAAGTTGGCTTAAATTAATACTGCAATGAAGTTACTGTGAAAATCCCCCAGTCACCACACTCTGGCACCTGTTCGGGTATACTGAGGGAGAATCTAGCATGACCAATGCACCAAAGCAACATGTCTCTTGGGAGAAAACTGGAGCACCTGGAGGAAAATCATGCAGCCATGGGGAGAATGTGCAGATTCCGTGTAGACCGTCACCCAAGCCGGGAATCAAACCCAGTCCCTGGCGTTGTGAGGCAGCAGTGCTAACCACTGTGCCACCCTTGTTGGTGATGCCCACATCCCATGAATTACACAGTATAATCATGAGTCCGGGAGCAATGCATTTCAAAACCCATTGCAGATAATTGAGTAGGGAATTTAGGTTGGCACTTCAGTGCAGTATTGAGGGAGCATTGCACTGTCAGAGGTGCTGTTCTTTGGATACATAAAGACCCCATCAGTCCCCTCAGGTGAAGATAAAGAAATGGCATTGCACTATTTTGAAGAAGAGCAGATAAAGCGATCCCAAGTGTCTTCGCCAGTATTTATCCATCAACTAACTTCACTGAAACTGATTATCTGATCACTGTCTCACTGTTGACAGCCAGCATTCCAACAAATCAATACCCTTCAAAGGAAATTCATTGGCTGAGTGGACGAGGATGCAACGTGACAATAGAAGTCTATAAGACAATGAGGGGGATAGATAGAGTGGAGATGCAGAGACTATTTCCTTGGGTGGATGTAGCTGTTACTAGGGGGCATAACTATAAAGTTCATGGTGGGAGATATAGGAGGAATGTCTGAGGTAGATGGTTGGGGTGTGGAATAAACTGCCTGCTGTGATAGTGGAGTTGGACACTTCTGGAACTTTCAAGCAGTTATTGGATAGGCACATGGAGCACACCAGAATGATAGGGAGAGGGATAGCTTGATCTTGGGTTTGGACATAGCTCGGCACAACATTGAGGGCCGAAGGGACTGTACTGTGCTGTACTGTTCTATGAAAGGTGCTTTGAGATATGTTCATAGTTTGTAAGATGTCATCCAAATGCAGACATTTTCCTTTCGTTTCAGTCTTCCCTATCGTAGAGGCAGCAACTTATCCTGTACTGCTCTTCATGGGTGCTGGCAAACAAGTGCAAATGTCACTCCACATTTGAACAGCCAGATGATGGGTTTTGGCTGGTTATTGGGACAGGGAGATTGATATTATGAAGATACATTTGACCTGCTATTGTTTAGGGCTCAATAGCAGTTATTTTTCTCTCCTCCCTCACCCAAGGTTTTGAAGCCAATTTTGCAGCTGTCACTGCCAGAGATGATTAATTCATCGCAGACCCGGGGTTGAAACCGGGAAATGTTTCAAAGCCAGGGCAATGCACCTCAACCTCTTTGAACCGTGGGCACATAAAATGTATTCGGCACCAATGGGTTCAATTTGTGTGTTAAATGATTGCTCATTGTTTCCTTTCACTTCTGTTCGCTTGTGAGCAGGAACCTCACAGGACTATTTAACACGCACAAGGCCAACAGTTCAACAGAGGGTGGCATGGTGGCACAGTGGTGAGCACTGCTGCCTCACAATACCAGGGACCTGGGTTTGATTCCTGACTTGGGTCGCTGTGCGGATTCTGCATGTTCTCCACGTTTCTGCATGGATTTCCTCTGGGTTCTCCAGTTTCCTCCCATGGTCCGAAAGACGTGCTGTTTAGGTGCACTGGCCAAGCTAAATTCTCCCTCAGTGCACCCAAACAGGTGCCAGAGTGTGGCAACTAGGGGATTTTCACAGTAACTTCACTGCAGTGTTAATGTAAGCCTACTTGTGACACTAATAAATAAACTTTAAACTACGCAGACCAAATTAAAACTGTGTAGTCAGTCAGATAAAAATACAGTAATGGTGTTACATTACTCATTAACACATTTAATAGGCAAACAAATGCTACAAATTATGCTTATTGTTAATCTAGTTGTGGAATATGTACATGTAAGTGGTGATGGATTTTTTCTTTCTCATTTGTAGAATGTGAGCAGTTGAGAGTCAACCACATTGCTGTGGCTCTGCAGCCACACATAGACCACACCAGGTAAGAATGACAGATTTCCTTCTCTAAAGGACATCAGTGAACCAGATGAGTTTTCCCAACAATGGTTTCACGCTCAGCAGCAGATTCTTAATTCCAGATATATTTAATTGAATTTAAATTCCACCACTTGCCATGGTGCCACTTGCTCATCTGGTTCACTAATGTCCTTTTGAGAAGGAAATCTGTCATTCTTACCTGGACTGGTCTATGTGTGGCTCCAGAGCCACGGCAATGTGGTTGACTCTCAACTTCTCATGTTCTACAAATGAGAAAGAAAAAATCCATCACCACTTACATGTGCATATTCCACAACCAGGTTAACAATAAGCATAATTTGTAGCATTTGTTTGCCTATTAAATGTGTTAATGAGTAATGTAACACCATTACTGTATTTTTATCTGACTGACTACACAGTTTTAATTTGGCCTGCCATGGTGGGATTGGAACCTGGATCCACAGAACGTTAGCTGAGTTTCTAGATTAACAGTCTAGTGATGTACCACTAGGCCATCACCACAGCAGGTACAGGCCCACATTGCTGATTAAGGTCTTTAAGGGATTGTGACTGGCAACATGGAATGGAAAGTAATGACCTCTGAATAGGTTGAATGGGCAAACTGTCTGATAGACAATGGCATGACATTCTCTTCTTAACGAGGTTAATCCTCTCCTCGGACCTTTCCCCTTGATAAGGCATGAATTCCTTTCTGAGGCACAGATCAGTGTTACATCTGCTGGATTTTAACTGGTATGGGTTATAATGTGGAGATGCTGGTGTTGGACTGGGGTGGGCACAGTAAGAAGTTCCAGTCAGGGAACATCTCAGCAGTCAAGGTCATTCAGCCTCCGACCTTCGGGTAAGTGTTCTCCGAGGCGGCCTTCAAGACACACGACAACGCAGAATCGCCTAGCAGAAACTGATAGCCAAGTTCTGCGCACATGAGGACAGCCTCAACCGAGGTTTTGGATATATGTCACGTTTCATGTAATCCCCATCATTTGCTCTAGGCTTGCAAATTCCTATGAACTCTCCTGGCTTGAGACAATCCTCATTTCTTTAATCTGTGATTATCCCTCTCTCCACTCACACTGTCTGCACTTGTAAAAACTTGATTACTGTAAAGACTCACATTCCAATCATTATCTTGTAATTGTGTCTGTGTCTATCTATGCCCTGTTTGTGAACCCACCTCTCCACTCAACTGATGAAGGAACAGCACTCCGAAAGCTCGTGATTCTAAATAAAGCTATTGGACTTTAACTTAGTGTTGCGAAACTTCTTGGCACTGATTATAGACAGTCTTGTACAACTCTCTGCCATGTCCTTGGATTTCCTGGACAGTAGCTTCCTCTTGCTAACACACTTTCTTTTGCAAAGCACAGCATTAAACAGACACTCATCAAACAGATGTGCCGCAGAATTCATTCAAAGGTTCTCAATTACTCATATTTCCTGTTCAATTTACCAGTGGAACACTGCTGAATCCCTTTGGTGTTTTAAAGCCAGCTTTAAATGGGAGAATGAATACAATGGGGAATTAAGGAAATAGTGACTAAATTTGCATATGCCAAATTAACTGCAATTTCATAAGAAATGGGCATTCAGAAATATACAGAGTTGACGTGTTAACGTATCTTAGAGATATTAACAATTGTTTCAGCTAAGGCTCAATGTGTAGCGCTCGCAACTCTGAAGCTGAACATGGTGGGTTCAAGGCCCATACTAGAATCTTGAGCACCAAGTTCTCGGACTGGTGCTGTGGGGATGCTGCTCACTCACTGATGTCCGAGACATTAAGCTGAGGCCCTGGCAACCATTCCAGATGAACCAGAAAGATCACTCAGAGAAGAGCAGGGTAGTTCTTCTCATGTCCTGCCCAGTCCCTCTAAAACAGGTTATTGGATCATGATCACATTGCTGTCAGTGGGAGATTTAGTGTGTGTTAGCAGTGTGGCCCTTAAAGGAGGGAGAGGTGGGGCATTTCTCAAGAGCCACATGATTGGTGAAGACCTTATGGATTGTCCCGGTGGGAAGCTGAGTTAATCGGCAGGAGGTCGCATATCACAGGTCAAGGAGGGACTCACAGTTGGAGCCAAGGAGCCGGGTAGAGCAGTCACATTGTACTTTACTCTGATCTTGTGCTACATATGTTATTTTATACTTGGCAAGAAAACCTATTGTTGATTCAAGATGCATCTTCATGCCCTCAATCAATTATAGTGTGGAATTTGGCTATTGTCTTATCATCGAATCCCTGCAGTGCAGAAGGAGGCCATTCGGCCCATCGATTTTGCACCGACAGCAATCCCACCCAGGCCCTACCCTCATAAACCCACGTATTTACCCTGCTAATCTATGCATCCCGGGACACTAAGGGGCAATTCAGCACGGCCAATTCACCTAATCAGCACATCTTCAGACTCTGGGAGGAAACAGGAGCACCAGGAGGAAACCCACGGAAACACGGGGAGAATGTGCAAACTCCACACAGACAGTGACTCGTGCTGGGAATCGAACCAGGTCCTTGGAGCTGTGGGGCAGCAGTGCTAACCACTGTGCCACCTCAAATAGCTATGTTACAGCTATTGACGACATTTCTCATGTACTGCATTGGCTGTAAAGCTCTTTGGGGTGTTCTGAGGTTGTATTATATTTGCAAGTTCATTCTTCCTTTTAGAGCTGATGAGCTTTTATTTTGGATGTTCAGGTTGCACCTTCAGTTGTGATTCATTGGTGTTTATACCGAAACATGGACACAAGAACTGAAAGGAATGAAGAGAGGCTGTAAAACCATAACTCCATAAGGTCATGTGTAGACGGATCAAGCCAAAAAAAGGAGCTGGCAGTGGACATATATTTTTAGAGAAAGGCTTTCATTTGAACAGCTGCTAAAAATATTAATGTATTGGACCTGAATTTGGCCACCTGATAGGAATGGGGCAATAGTGTGACCAAAGCTGCAAACCAAATTGTGAGCGGCATAAGAACATAAGAAATAGGAGCAGGAGTAGGCCATCTAGCCCTTCGAGCCTGCCCCGCCATTCAATAAGATCATGGCTGATCTGTCGCTGCTCAGTTCCACTTTCCCGCTTTCTCCCCATAACCCTTAATCCCCTCTCTTATCAAAAACCCATCAACCCGCGTCTTAAAAATATTTAGCGAGGCAGCCTCCACCACTTCAACGGGCAGAGAATTCCAGAGATTCACCACCCTTTGAGTGAAGAAGTTCCTCCTCAACTCCGTTCTAAACCGCCCCCCTTTATCTTGAGGCTGTGCCCCCTAGTCCTACTGTCTTTTTTGAGCGGGAAGAGTCTCTCCACCTCTATCCTATCCATCCCATTCATCATCTTATACGTCTCAATGAGATCTCAGCACTGCTGAGTCACAGCACCAGGGGCTCAGGTTCAATTTCTAGCTTGGGTCACTGTCTTTGTGGAGTCTGCACATTCTCCCCGTGCCTGCGTGGGTTTCCTCCAGGTGCTCCAGTTTCCTCTCACACTCCAAATGATGTGCGGGTTAGGTGGATTGGCCATGCTAAATTGTCCCAGGGAGACTAGCAGGGTAAATGCATGAGGTAATGGGGATAGGACCTGATGGGGTTGCTGTCGGTGCAGACTCGATGAGCCAAAAGTCCTCCTTTTGCACTTTAGGATTCTATGATTCTATGATCCAAACCTCTCCACAGTCCCTCCGCCACCATCCTACATCACATCCCCCATACCTTACACCCACCCGAAACTATTCTCAGATGGGCGCTGACATCAGTGACCAGCATTCTCACCAGTAATGAGCAGCAGCTTCAGGCAAGTTAGCATTCCAGGAAGGTAGCTTGGATCTTGGCGCTATTTTGTTCTGCAGACTTCCAATGTAGCAGCTGCTTAATGGTCTAGAACAGAACATGCCCACAGCCACTGTCCCTCAATGCCGTGTCGGAAGGCTTACATTAGTTTGACCAGAACATTATTACCAGTGGTTTAGAGTCTTGTTCAATTATTGACAAATATTAAGCTAATCTACCAGTGCGAATTGCCATTACACCACACCGCCCCACCCCCACTTATTGATGCGCACAGATTTTGTCAGAAACGCAAAGGTTATTTATTAACTCGGAAAGCAGCCCGCAGTCCACTGGCTGTCCCTACATGGCTAGTTCATGTCTTCTGCCTAAGAGGGAACTCCACCCCCGAGGGCGATTATCCACTCTCGATCCCAATTGTTCCCTTAAGCCAAGTAACCCTCTTCTGCGGTGCTGCCCTTAAAGGGACAATCATCACGTTCCCCCTATTTCTTCAATCAGCCTGGCCTACCCAAGAAGCAATTACTCCTAATGGGCAGCTTTAAATTGGTGAATTGCCCCTGTGACAACTCACCACCTCCACGCACAACGATGCTGTCTATCAACCTGCCTCAAAGCCTCACTGGCTGCGTCAGGTGGGCATTCCAAGTGGTCCAGCTGCCCGATATACACAGTACTTCAGAACTCACCCCCATGCAGTGCGTCAATGCTATTGTCATACGTTGCAATTGTGCTCTAAGTACATTTGACAGCAATCCATTCTCTGGCTTGCTTTAATTACACTGTTATTGGTAAATAGGTACTGTTGTAACTCGAGGCAATTCAATCTGGCAAGCAACAAATTTATTGGCTTGAGAAGAACTACATATGGTTTAACAACACAACTATACAGGGCTACTTCTGACAACACCCTGACTCCAGCTGAATGCACACCCTCACTGCTGATTGGACTCCGTTTGCACGCTCACACTCATTGGCCCTAACCCAGTCACGTGACCCACAAAGGTTTGCCCATTAAAGGGGCCACACTAAAACAGGCACCATCAGAAATTCCGAACCTGCTGATGTCTATTTCCTTTCAGCAAAGATTGGTCCACTTGGACAGTGGAATGCTATTTAAGAATTTTGTTATTTACCAATTTTACCACTTTTTATTCTGTCATGGGACAGGGGCATCACTGGCAAGGCCAGCATTTGTTGCCCATCCCTCATTGCCCTTGAACTGCATGGCCTGTTTGGCCATTTCACAGGAGAGTTAGGAATCAAGCACATTGTTGTGGACCCGGAGTCATACGTAAGTCAGATCAGGCAAAGATCATAGAATCGTCGAATCACAGCATCCTACAGTGCATTCGGTCTATGGAGCCTGCACTGACCACAATCCCACAGAGGCTCTTATCCCTATAACCCCACATGGGAAATAGTGCTCAAGTGGCCAATTAATTGGCCCTCCCTCAAGAAGGCAGATGACACCAAGATTGGTGGCATAGTAGATAGTGAAGAAGGTTAGCTAGGATTGCAATGGGATCTTGGTCAATTGGGCCAGCGGGTTCATGAATGGCAGATGGAGTTTAATGTAGATAAATGTGAGGTGATGCATTTTGGTGGATCGAATTGGGTCAGGACCTACTCAGTTAATGATAGAGCACTGGGGAGAGTTATAGAACAAAGAGATCTAGGAGCTCAGGTTTATAGCTCCTTGAAAATGGAGTCACAGGTGGACAGCGTGGTGAAGAAGGCATTCTGCATGCTTGATTTCACTGGTTAGAACATGGAATACAGGAGTTGGGACATCTTGTTGAAGTTGTACAGGACATTAGTAAGGTCACACCTGGAATGCTGTATAAAGTTCTGATCACCCTAATATAGAAAGGATATTATTAAACTAGAAAGAGTGCAGCAAAAATTTATAAGGATACTGCCAGGGCTTGATGGTTTGAGTTATAAGGAGAGGCTGGATAGACTGGGATTATTTCGCTGAAGTGCAGAGACTTAGGAGTGATTTTATGGAGGTCTATAAAATAAGAGACATAGATAAGATGGATAGTCAACATCTTTTCCCAAAGGTAGGGGAGTCTAAAACTAGAGGGCATTGGTTTAAGGTGAGAGGGAGAGATAGAAAAGGGTCCAGAGGGGCAAATTTTTCATGCAGAAGATGGTGAGTGTCTGGATTAAGCTGCCAAAGGCGGTAGTAGAGGTGGGTACAATTTTGTCTTTTAAAAAGTATTTAGATAGTTACTGGGTAAGATGGGTATGGAGGGACATGGGCCAAATGCGGACAATTAGGACCAGCTTAGTGGTAAAAACTGGACGGTGTGGACAAGTTGGACCGAAGGGCCTGTTTCTATGCTGTAAACCTCTATGACTATAATCAAGGACATTAGTAAACCAGATGGGTCCTGATAACAATCAACAGTGTTTTCATGGACTCCACTACTGAAACTAGCTTTATATTCCAGGTTTATTAATTGAATTTAAATTCCATCAGTCATCATGTGGGATTTGAACCTATATTTCCAGAGCCTCAGGATTATGAGTTCCATGATATTGCCATTAGGTAGCATCTCCCTTAGTTGCTCTTCATGTCTCTCGGGAAACTAAATATTAACTGAAGGTCACTAAAGTATTGAATGGTTCATCAAAGGCGGAGTGCATCATGATCTTTGCTCATTGAAATGGCCGATCGTGCATCTGCTATTTATTCATAGTAAAGTTGCTCTTAAAAGCAAAATTAAATAGGTTTTTCCTTTGAAGCAACCTGTTTAGTGACATCTTTATTATGATTGCAGAACAGCAACATACTCATTGTTCATTTTCAATATTCTGAACTGGCAAAGTTTTCACCGGGGCGTGTCTACCTGACAAGATAGAAGGCCTCAGTGATACTGCTCCTGAACTGAAACCTGTCCAACTCTGTTTGACTTCATTAACTTTATCAACACACAAGAGATTGTCAACCACTTTCTCTGTTTTTTTAAATTTTGGTTATTCACAATCCCTACAATGCCTCAACAAGTCACAGAGCTTCCTTGGATGGGATGCTTAACCTCACTGAGGCTTAGAAACATAGAAACTAGAAGTAGAAGTAGGCCATTCGGTCCTCTGACTCTGCTCCACCATTCATTTTCATCATGGCTGATTATCAAATTCAACGTACATGGGATTTAATGGGATTGAGAGTTATAGATAGGCTTGGTAGGTATGGATATGATCGGTGCAACTTGTGGGCCGAAGGGCCTGTTTGTGCTGTAGTGTTCTATGTTCTATGTTTAATATCCTGATTCCCCCCTTTCTCCCATTTCCTTTGATCCCTTCAGCCCCAAGAGCTATCTCTAATTTCTTCTTGAAATCACACAACGTTTTGGCCTCACGTACAACCTGTTGTAATGAATTCGACACATTCATCATGCTCTGGGTGAAGAAATTTCTCCTCAGCTCAGTTCTAAAAGGTTCGCCCCTCATCCTCAAACTATGTCCCCTAGTTCTGGACTCCCCCACCATTGGGAACATTCTTCCTGAATCTACCCTGTCGAACCCTGTTAGAATTTTAAAAATTTCTCTGAGATCCCCTCTCACTCTTCTAAACTGCAGTGAATATAATCCTAGCCAACTTAATCCCTCCTCATATGACAGACCTGCCACCCCAGGAGTCAGCCTGGTAAACCTTTGCTGTACTCTCTCGTTAACAAGGACATCTTTCCTCAGATAAGAACACCAAAACTGCTACAATATTCCAGGTGTGGCCTCACCAATGCCGTATACAATTACAGCAATTACATGGCAAGTGAAAATTCGGGGGAGCATTCAGAGGTCACAAGACCTTAACATTGTGACACACAAGTTAGAAGGAGACTTCTGATGGAAGCACATGCCTTCCTCCACTTACAGCCCACGGCCTAAACCTAATTGTTTTTGGGCTTCTGCCTGCGAAATCCTCCCAACTGCCTAAAACCCGATGCAAGATGGGAAATGGTGCTCAAGTGGCCAATTAATTGGCCAATTAAGTGCATCAATTGGGGCAAAGGCTGGCAGTCATTCTAAAGCATTGTCCCACCGTAAAGGCATAGAATCTTGACAGTGCAGAAGAGACCATTTGGCCCATCAAGTCTGCAGCAATTCCCTGACAGAATATGTTACCCAGACCCTCTCTCCCGCCCTACTCCCGTAACCCCACACATTTAGCATGGCCAATCCACCTAACCTGTACATCGCAAAATCACTGAGAGGTCAGGCCAGGCTGGAAGCTTCTATTACGTTCCCCCCCCATCCACCGCCATGCACAGGCCTAAGAATGTAAAAATGATCCGGCAGGGAAGTGCGAAATTCAAGACTCAGTCTGCAGAAGGAACACTCTTTGGTAATGTGCAGCATTGTTTGTGACAAGGGAATAAGGGGCTTGTACTGAGTCCCTAGGTGTGCAGGTTGGCCACACAAGGACCTGTGTCTGCCCTGAAGCTGTTTAGCAAGGACCATGATCAAGGATGTATGCGCCAAAAGGCTGAGTTGGAGTGAGCTGCGAAGAGTCACTTGTGCAGCTTAGACACATTGGATTTGTTGGGCCAAATAGCCTGCTCCTGTTATGTAGAATTGTCGGGCGGTCATTCTGACAAATGTTTAGAAACAGACGTTTGTTACATGCTGTGCTGCTCGGACTCACTGGTTTGAAAGTATATCTCAGACACCCAATTTTCATTCCAATGCTAATCACCAAAGTTGAACTTGCCCAGAGGCCATTAGACCATAAGACACAGGAGCAGAATTAGGCCACTCGGCCCATTGAGTCATTGCATCATGGCTGATATTTCTCTCATCCCCATTCTCCTGTCTTTTCCCCAATAACCCCAAATCCTCTTATTAATCAAGAATCCATCTATCTCTGTCTCAAAGACACTCCATGGTCCTCTGTGGCAAAGATTTCCCTAGATTCACCTCTCTCTGGCTGAAGAAATTCCTCCTCATCTCTGGCAGTAACAGACAGCCGCAACTTTTACTAATTAGCTGTAATTATATCATAGTTTCCTGCTGTGCAGAAGCAGACCATTTGACCTATTGAATATGTACTGACTCTCTGACAGAACATATTACCCAGGCCCTCTCCCTGTAACCCAATTTATTTACCCCGCTAAGCCTCTTAACCTACACATCTTTGAGGGGCAATTTATCATGGCCAATCAACGTAACCTGCACAGCTTTGGATTGTGGGAGGAAACCAGGGCACTCGGAGGAAACCCACGCAGACATGGGGAGAATGTGCAGATTCCACACAGGCAGCAACCCGAGGCCAGAATTGAACCTGGGTCCCTGGTGCTAATCACTGTGCTGCCAATTTTCATGGACTAGAATATTCTAGCTGCCTTTCCATTGAAGGTGTGCACACTGCTGGTTGTTCCATTACATCACATTCCAGAAGGCCGTATGTGCACAGGTTCTCAGGTGTGGCACTGGAGGTCCTGGTGAAGGAGGAAGGACGCCCTCTGCCCACAGGTAGGAAGGAGCCCACCCTTACTGTAGTTGGTGCTGCTCTGCATGTTCTCATCTCCATTTCCAAACCCTGCTCCAGAACATATAGGGCCCCAAGGGAGGTACTGACATCTAAGCTTTCTCTTCAAGATGGTGAAAAATTCTTATAAGGTTTCCTAATAATATAAGTTAGCATAGCACACACTCTTTTTAGTTGACCTTTTATTTACTCATTCGTCACAAGTAGGCTCACATTAACACTGCAATGAAGTCACTGTGGAAACCCTCCTAGTCGCCACACCCTGACACCAGTTGGGTACATTGAGGGAGAATTTAGCATGACCAATGCACCTAACCAGCACATCTTTGGACTGTGGGAGAAAACCAAAGCACCCGGAGGAAACCCAGGCAGACACGAGGAGGATATGCAGTCTCTGCACAGACAGTGGCTGAAGCTGGGAATTGAATCCAGGCCCCTGGCACAGTAAGTCAGCAGTGCTAACCGTTGTGCCACCGTACTACCCTCAGAGATCTTCTGGAATACATGCTGCTCGAGTGTTAACCAAACATTATGTGGGACGGCACAGTGGTATAATGGCTAGACTGCTGCCTCACAGTGCCACGGACCTGGGTTCAAACACCATCTTGGATTATTGTCTGTGTGGAGTTTGCACATTCACCCTGTATCTGCATGGGTTTCTTCCGGGTGCCCCGGCTTCCTCCCACTGTCCAGAGATGTGCTGATTAGGTGGATGGCCATGCTAAATTGACCCTTTGTGTCAGGGAGGGATGGGCAGGGTAAATGCATGGGTTAACAGGGATAGGGCCTGGGTGGGCTAGTTGTCAATGTAGGCTTGATGGACTGAATGGCCCATTTCTGCACTGTAGGAATGCTACGATCCTCTGCTTCTATGTCTTGATAAGTTGCCCCAGAATATCTCCTGATGTGTTTCAAAAAGCCTTTTCAATCCTACATTATCAATGCTCCACAATAGGTGATAAGCCATTAAGTGTCTCTCAGCATCATCTGCAACAATGTGCTTGCTCACACAAATGGTTGTTGTTGGGAAGAGAGTATTAGGTCAATAGCATGGCATCAAAAATTATGTGCAAGCTCTTTAATGAACAACCAATTGAAGCAGTGATCAGCTTTTCAACACATCTCCAGGCAGCCATTTATTTCCAGCACTGTCTTCAGCTCCTTCGCCATAACATGTTGAACAAGAGCTGAACCAATATTTCAGCTTCAGGCCCCATCTTTGCCAAAGGTTCTTTAGTGCTCAAAGTGTCCAGGGAAAGCCACTGCTTCTACACATTATTATTCAGACTAGGGGGGAAATGGGAGGTGAGAACAGATGGCTGAAGGCATGGCAACAGTTTATGAATATTTTTATTCATATTCAAGATGTGAATGCCACATTTATTGCCCATCCTTAATTGGCCTTGAGAAGGTGATGGGGAGCTGCCTTCTTGAACCGCTGCAGTCTGTGTGATGTGTTACCACAGTACTCTGAGGTAGGTATTCTGGGTTTTGACCCAATGACAGTTAAAGATCTGTGAAGGTCTATTCATTTAAGACGGAGATGAACGTAACTTTTTTCTCTTCAAGTGTTGTCAGTCTCTGGAAATTTTAAAGGGTGCCCCAATCACAAAATTGGAATTGAGGACCCTTTCCCTCCTCCCATGGACATACGTGATCCCCTGCCCTTCCCTCATTGAAGGGATGTCTCCCTATCCCACTCCTGAACAAGGCTTGCTGGTATTGGAGCACTGGAACCCTCCCAATGGGTCCCCTTTCACGACCTCCTTCATGAGCTTCCACTTTGTAAGCACCCCACTTCATCCCCTATCCCCTTCAGGCCTCACCCCTCTCAGGCCCCACTCCTCATACGCTCCACCCCACTCATATCCCAGCCTCTTTAGCACTGCCCCCGGCACCCTAGCATTGCCTACCCAGCATTACCAGGGTGCCAGTTGTCACTGCCAGACTGGCACTCCAGATGGCAAAGCCCAGTAATGTCCGTGACAACTGACGGCTTCAACAGCCTCTGAACACAAGCTCCCCCCGCTCCTCCCATCCCTCCCCATCCCCACCACTAACCCCCCACCCCCCCACCTGCGTACCCACCCCCAGCTGGGCATGGCCATCATGCCTGGTCTCCGTTTGTGCAGAACACTCGTGATTCTTGCCGCGTTCTCACTATACCTGAAGGTCTGGGCGAGAACCAGATTCTGTCCAGGGATAGTGGATGGGAAAATACTGAATTTATTAAACTATTTACTCATGATTCCCCGGCCCTGCTCCGCATTCTGTGCCAGGAGCAATGCATTCGGAAAATCGTGGCCAAACTGAGCATTTTTAAGACAGAGCTTGATACGTTCTGGATTAACAAGGGGGTGAAAAATTATCAGAGGTAGGCAGGAATGTGGGGTTGAGGTTACAATCAGATCAACCGTGATCTTATTGAATGGTGGACCAGACTCGAGGGACGCACGATGGCACAGTGGTTAGCACTGTTGCCTCTCAGTACCAAGGATCTGCATTCAATTCCAGCCTCGGGTCACTGAGTGTGGAGTTTGCATTCTCCCCGTGCCTGTATGGGCTTCCTCTGGGTGCTCCGGTTTCCTCCCAAAGTGCAAAGACGTGTGGTTTAGGTTCATTGACCCTGCTAAATTGCCCCAGGGGATTTGCTTGATAAATACATGGGGTTATGGAGATAGGGCCTGGATGGGATTGTGATCGGTGCAGATCCGATGGGCTGAATGGCCTTCTTCTGCATTGTAGGGATGCAATGATTCTCTGATTCAATGATGGAATGGTTTGCTCCTGCTCCTAATTTGTGAGTATTTCCTAACTCAGGTTATTTGTGATGAGGTGGGAAACTTGTCGGTGGTGGTGTTCCCATGCACTTGACAGCCTGGCCCCTCCTAGGTTGTAGAAGTCACAGGTTTGGGCAGTGTTTCAAGAGATCCCTTGGCAGCAGTTCATCTTGCAGGTGATATTCATCTCAGTTATGGTGGTGGAAGGAGTGATTGTTTGAGGTGGTGAATAGGGTTCCAGGACGGTGCTGAGTTTCCAGGAATTGCTGACGATGCACTCATTCAGGCAAGTGAAGAACATTCCACAACACTTCTTGTGCCTTGGAGATTGTGTTAAAGCTCTTGGGAATGATTTGTTCACTTCAGAATTTCCAATCGCCGCTTTGCTTTTGAAATCACAACTTTTACACGATTGATCTGATCAGATTTCTGATCAACGGTAAACTCCAGGATGTTGATGATGGGGAATTCAGCAATAGTAATGCTGTTGAATATCAGGAGGAGGCGGTTAGATTCTCCCTTTTTGGAGGTGCTCGTTGATGCGGTTCAGCAGTTCAAAGGATGCAGAGGAGAGGAGTAGAGAATAGCAAGATGAGATATTTTCATTTGCGGCTTTGTTTCGGACTGTTTCAGTATCACTGCTGCAATATATTTGGAGGTATTTTGTGAAATAATTTCTTCAAATCCTTAAAAAAGTATTAAAAATGCATACCTTGAGTATGTTTGAAATTGCCACAAGCCAAAACCAAGCCAGTAGCCTCAAGAGTAGACGTGCCTTGAGAGTTTAAATGTAAATACATTACTCTGAAGTTGGTGACTGCATGCAACAGAATCCCCAGGGATATAGATGTAGAGGGAAACTCATACGGACATTGAAGAAAGTGGGGGAAATATTCCAGTTCTGCCCGCCACAGGAATTGTCGTGGGGGGGATCTATTAAAAGGTCCATTGGCCTCAGGTTGGATTTTCCAGTTTTGAGGCAAATGCGGTGAGTGTCCAAGAAGAGGATATGAGGAATTTTTTTTTGGGAACAGCTTAATGGGACTGTGGAGTCCTTTCCTGTTTCTTTTTTTTTCCCACCTTCTGAAATGCAGTTTGTCATTCCAAACAACTTATTAGAAATATATCCAGGAAGAAGACGCAGCATGAAGGATATTGTACTCAAAAGAGCAAGGAAAGACCCAAGGTCAATCTAGAGGGGCAGCATGGTGGCACAGTGGTTAGCACTGCTGCCTTGCAGCGCCAGGGACCTGGGTTCGATCCCCAGCTTGGGCTACTGTCTGTGTGGAGTCTGCACATTCTCCTCGTGTCTGCGTGGGTTTCCTCCCACAGTCCGAAAGACGTGCTGGTTAGGTGCATTGGCCATGCTAAATTCTCCCTCAGTGTAACTAAACAGGTGCCGGAGTGTGGCAACTAGGGGATTTTCACAGTAACCTCATTGCAGTGTTAGTGTAAGCCTACTTGGAACAATAATAAATAAAATTTAAATCTAAGGGTTAAACGTTGCAAAGCTTGGCTTTTAAAAGCCCAAAGATGGCGCAGGAAAGGGTTACTACCATTTTGATTATGTACACTATACTTGTGTCTTTTATCCTCGAGAATGTATATGGCGATCCTGTCTTAAATTGCTGTGTCTCTTTCAATCTAACCTAATGTTCCACAGTGTTGAGCTTCTTTCACTCTCACAAATTGGGCCCGTCTTCAAACTGATTTGTTTTGCTAAGATTTTCAATTCACAGTTACACATCCCAAATGAATTTATTCACCTCCTGCTAGGTGCAATTTCCTTTATGATAGATAGAGACAAATGTAGGCCTGGGTTTTTTTTTCTCTCCTTGGCATATTATAGTTCCATAATTTTGTCTGAATAAAATCTAATCTCTTCAAACAAAATAAAATTGCAGTTTGATTTAGAACTGCAGAGCCTGCGTGCCATCTGATCTTGCCAGAATAATAATGCCATCATTAGACATGTGGCATTTGTAGCCGACAATGTGAATTTCGAGTGTGCGAACTCCAAGGGCAGAATTAAATGCAGTTTTGGAGGGAAGGGGCATTTAATCTGCTCGATTAAGGCCAGGATAGGGAGGAGTGAGGAGGCTTATGGATGGCTTTCCCACACCTTGGAGTCCTTAAGTGGGCAATGAATGTTCCCATTATGAACGTAAGAAAAAGATGGACTGGAGAGGAACCAGTGATACGAATCCTACCTGCCCAAGGAGCTGGGCCTCGCAGCACCCAGTCAGTGCAGGTACAGTACGTCTTCCTTTATTGAGTGGCATGGTGGCACAGTGGTTAGCACTGCTGCCTCACAGTACAAGAGCCCCAGGTTCGATTCCTGGCTTGGGTCACTGTCTGCGTGGAGTTTGCATATTCTCCCTGTGTCTGCATGGGTTTCCTCTGGGTGCTCTGGTTTCCTACCACAGTCCAAAGATGTGCAGGTTAGGTGGATTGGCCATGCTAAATTGTCCCTTAATATCAGGGGGACTAGCTAGGGGTTATGGGGATAGGTCCTGGGTGGGGGGATTGTGGTCGGTGCAGACTTGATGGGCTGAATGGTCTCCTTCTACACTGTCAGGATTCTACGGTTCTATTCTATGAAGGGCCTCATCCTCCCATTCCTGGTACTCAACCAGTGGCAAGTATGGGAATCGCATGTGACAAGTCAGATTAGCTTGTGGGTTCCCAGGAACGTAGGGGGAGGGGAGGCAACCTGATATAGGGAGGAGGGAGTCCACTGAAAACTGCCTCCTTTGTCGCAGGGGCTCTTCAGGGTTAAGCCACGTTCAGCCACTGCCTCAATGAGTTTCCCTCTATCATCAGATCAGGAACGGTCATGTTTGCTGAAGATGCACAATGTTCAGCACCATTCACAACTCTTCAGGTACTGAAATAGTCCATCAAAACTAGAAGCAGGAGTAGGCCATTCAGCCCTTCAAGCCATTCATTTTGATCATGGCTGATCATCAAATCCAATATTCTGATTTCCCCCTTCCTCCTCTATCCTTTGATGCCTTTAGCCCCAAGAGCTATATCTAATCTCTCCTTGAAATCAGACAACATTTTGGCTTCAACTACATCCTATTGTCATGAATCCCACACATTCACCACCCTTTGGGTGAAGAAATTTCTCCTCGCCTCAGTTCTAAAAGGTTGACCCCTTATCCTCAAACTGTGACCCCTAGTTCTGGACCAGTAAGAACATTCTTTCTACCTTGTCTAACCTTGTTAGAGTTTTATAAGTCCAGTGTCAATATGCAGCAAGACTTGGACAACATTCAGGCCTGGATTGACAAATTGCAAGTAACATTCGTGCCATGTAAGTGTCAGACAATGAGCATCCCCAGCAAGATAGAAGGTAAATTAATACATTATAAACAGGACTGCCAATGCAGACTAAAGATACTGACGTTCATTTGCCTGCACTTGGGTATCAATGGAATTGTGAATTAAATGCAGGGATTCAATTTCTGGACACTAAAGCGACGCCTGAGCCCTGATGCATTTTCAGGTCATGCTGTGACTCCTGCTGTCACAAAAGCAGGCATCATTTAATTTTTTTGGAAGGAAATGTGTCAAATTTGGTATGCATTGCACCCGAAACCTGACCACACAAAAAAAAACAGCGTTCCAGAACCAGTCCCAGGCCAGTGCCAACCTGTGCCCATTTTAGTCTCTCTCTCTCCACACCCTAGCAACTTCAGACTGCCAATTGTGGACTTGATGCCCATTTCAGAAACTATTCCTGATCTGGACATTGTATGGAACACATTTAAAGAAAGAACAAAGAACAGCCCAGCACAGGAGCAGACCCTTCGGCCTTCCAAGCCTGTAATTTTTCCTGATTTCAGTACCATTTTGCACAATTTGTTTCCTCGAGATTCTGCTGTATATCATCAGGAGTAGATGTTTCAGCCCCTTGAGTGTGCCCTGACATTCAATTAGATCATGAATAATCTGCATCTCAAATCCACTTATCCACTTCACTCCCAAATCCCTTCATATTTTTAGCTTTTCCGTATTGATGATGGCCTAATCAATGATGGAAAAAGGTTAATTTTATAAGTCTTAAGCTTGTTTATTAGTGTCGCGAGTGGGCTTACATTAACACTGCAATGAAGTTACTGTGAAAATCCCTTAGTTGCCACACGTCGACGTTTGTTTGGGTCACACTGAGGGAGAATTTAGCTTCGCCAATGCATTTAACCAACATGTCCTTTGGACTGTGGGAGGAAACCAGAGCACCCGGAGGAATCCCATGCAGACACAAGGAGAACACGCAGACTCCACACAGGTAGCGACCCAAGTCGGGAATCAAACCCAGGTCTGGGGTGTTGTGAGGCAGCAGTGCTAACCACTATGCTACCGTGCCACCCTCAGGTTGCTAAACAGGAATCCAAGAGAGCAAAATGCCTCTTTCTGGCTTCATTTTCAGATGGCACAGTGGCAAAATGGTTAGCACTGCTGCCTTACTGCGCCAGGAACCCGCGTTTGATTCCCGGCTTGGGTCACTGTCTGTGTAGATTTTGCATGTTCTCCCTGTGTCTGTGTGGGTTTCCTCCCACACTCCAAAGATGTGCTGGATTAGGAGCATTGGCCATGCTAATTTCTCTTTTAGTGTATCTGAACAGGTGCCATAGTGTGGCGACAAGGGGAGTTTCACAATAACTTCATTGCAGTATTAATGTAAGCCTACTTATGACTAATAAATAAACTTTTACATTGTTCTAAACTGAGTCGACATTCTGAAGCCAGGATTTATCCAATCACTTGTTTGTTTTCTGCAGGATCATGGTATGTACAAAATTGGCTGCATTTAACCTACATAACATTCTGAGGACATAAGCCACTATAACTATAATTCTGTTCTTCCTTTTACTCTAATTTTTTTCCCCACAATCAATCAGGATAAGATGTTACACTGACCATACAGGAAGATTCTCTTCTCCCAGAGTACATGCAGTTTTGATTTGATTTGATTTGATTTATTATTGTCACGTGTTGGGATAGCGAAAAGTATTATTTCTTGTGCACTATGCAGGCAGGAAAGCAGATAGTGCAGAATGTAGATTTACGGTCATAGCTGGGGCATAGAGAAATATCAACTTAATATGAGATAGGTCCATTCAAAAATCTGATGGTAGCAGGAAAGAAGTTATTCTTCAGTCAGTTGGTACATGATCTCAGACTTCTGTATCTTTTTGTCGATGGAAGAAAGTGGAAGAGAGTATGATCGGGGTGCTTTTCTGAAACACTCGGATGTCTAGACAGTGTCAATGTGTGGGAGGCTGGTTTGAGTGATGGACTGGGTTTCATTCATAAGCCTTAGTAGTTTCTTGCAGTCTTGGACAGAGCAGGAGCCATACCAAGCTTCAGTACAACCAGAAAGAATGTTTTCTATAGTGAATCTGTAAAAGTTAGTGACTGTTGTAGCAAACATTGCAAATGTTCTTAGTCTTCTGAGAAGGTAGAGGCATTGGTGAGCTTTCTTAAGTATAGTGTCAGCCTGGGAGGACCAGGGCAGGTTGTTGTTGACCTGGACACCTAAAAATTTGAAGCTCTCGGCCATTTCTACTTTGTCCCCATTGATATAGACAGGGGCATGGCCTCCGCTAAGATCCCCAAAGTCGATGGCTACCTCCTTCATTTTGCTGACATTGAGGGAGGGATTATTGCCGTTGTAGCAGTTCACCAGATTCTCTATCTTGCACTCTGCGGATAGCTCTTGCTAATTCTCAACACCACGTACGGCAAGGCAAGCGCACTGCCTGCCCAATTTGGACGCTTATATTTGATGAATGCATTGCCCCAAGTGATTCAGATGGAGCCTGCGGGGCTGGGGACCCAGAGCATCAGGTTATTGACCGTAGGTTGAAAATTCAGCCCTAAGTATGACTGACGTTTGGAAAAATCCTGAAAGAGATGGTAGAAAATTCACTAATATTTCAGTTTGGCTTAGTCAGATTTTCTTCTTTCAGGCTCTAAATGTCAATTGTCAAGTCTGACAGAAGGTGAGCGTTCCCACTTTGAAAACACACACTAAAAATTTCTTCAAAAATCACTGGTTAATGAAATAAATGTTAATAGTAATACACCTATATCCCAGCACTCTTTGAAGGTCGTGAACACTTAGACTCATGTTGATATTTTTATGACACACATTATGAATGCACCGTTGTCGTTTGTAGGGGATAAAATATTAGCATACAGCTTTTGGTATGTGAATGATATTAGCATACAAAAGATTGTGTAAAACTCCTTGATGGTTTAAACTGAAGAGCTATGCCATTTGTTCTAATCTGGCAGCCAGAGGAATTTTATATGAACAGAATGATGTGTTTGTACACTGCAATCACATAATGCACTTTCATTTTGCAAGATATAAATCTTATATATTAAGCGCATACTAAATTATATACAAGATCTCAGAGAAGTAACCAGTTTATAATATTATTACATCACATCAATAGACTCCGCTGCTTACTTACAGTAATTTTGTTTTGTGGAATGCACCAATTAGTCAAGTTAGGAACTGAAACTCATTTTTCTGGCGTGAATTTAATTGCTACATAAAAGATAGTAGGTAGCACTCTTTCCCCTGAATCAGAAGGCTATAGATTTGAGAAAAGTACAGAACAGGAACAGATTCTTTAGCTCTTCAAGCCCATGCCAATCTTGATGCCCTCACTAAGCTAACAAAAACCTTCTGCCCTTACTTTGTCCGTATCCTTCTATTTCCTCCTTATTCATGTACCCATCCGGGTGCCTCTTACATTTTGCTAATGTGCCCGCTTCCACCACCTCCCCTGACAGCGCGTTCCAGGCACACACACACCTCGCCCCCCCAACTCTCTGTGTGAAAAACTTCCTGCACACATCTCCCTTAAACTTTCCCCCTCTCACCTTAAACCTGTGCCCTCTAGTTTTAGACTCCCCAACTTTGGGAAAATATATTGACTATCTTCCTTGTCTATGCCTCTCATTATTTTGTAGACCTCTATAAAGTCACCCCTCAGCCTCCTATGCTCCAGAGAAGAAAATCTCAGTCTATTCAGCCTCTCCTTATAACTCAATCCGTCAAGCCCCGGTAGCATCCTAGTAAATCTCTCCTGCACTGTTTCTAGTTTAATAATATCCTTTCTATAATAGAGTGACAAGAATTGCACACAGTATTCCAAGTGTGGCCTTATCAATGTCTTGTACAACTTCAACAAGACATCCCAACTCCTGTATTCAATGTTCTGACCAATGAAACCAAGCATGCCAAATGCCTTCTTCACCACTCAATCCACCTGTGGCTCCACTTTCAAGGAGCTATGAACATGTACCGCCCTAGATCTCTTTGTTCTGTAACTCTCCCCAACGCCCTACCATTAACTGAGTAAGTCCTTCCCTGGTTAAATCTACCAAAATACATCACCTCGCATTTGTTTAAGCTAAACTTCATCTGCCATTCGTCAGCCTACTGGCCCAATTGATCAAGATCCGGCTGCAATTGGAGATAACCTTTCTCACTGTCCACCATGCCACCAATCTTGGTGTCATCTGCAAACTTATGAACCATGCCCCCTATATCCTCATCCAAATCATTAATGTAAATGACAAATAACAAAGGGCCCAGCACTGATCCCTGAGGCACACTGCTGTTCACAGGCCTCCACTTTGAAAAATAAGCCCCTACAACCACCCTCTGGTTTCTGTTAAGAAGCCAATTTTGTATCCATTTAGATACCTCACCCTGGATCCCATGAGATTTAACTTTATGCAACAAACCACTGTGCGGTACCTTGTCAAAGGCCTTGCTAAAGACGATGTAGACTAGAAGAATGCTCTGGCTGGAAAATCTTGCCCCATGCGCCCTGCCCAACGTTTACCCATTACTAAATATGTATCTGCCCGTTCAACTTGCTGCTTTTGTAAGGCCCTCACATGCATGAATTGAGTTATGATAGCACAGTGCTCTTCCCACTGGGATGGAAATCCAGAGGATTTGACTGATGAGCCAGTTGTGTGAATTTTTAATCCCATCATGGAAGTTTGGGAAGTGAAATTCAGTTAACTAATTAAATCTGGAATTACCCTGAGGTACCCTCAGTAGTCGTAACCGTGAAATGATCAGATTGTCACTCTACTCTCATATGTGACCTTTCCATGGCACTACTACAGTACTAAATGTCGAATTTGTACATTCCGAGAAGCTAAGCAGTCTTTTAGCCTCGGCAGCAATAGACTTGTAGGTTGTGGATTAAAGAGTACAGGTTGGGATTTAATGGGATCTGTGTGAGGGGGTTTTGGAAAGGCGCGCACAGAAGAAACTCCTCTCTGTGAGTTGTTTACAGTGGAGTTGGATTACCCATTAACAGGCTTGATAGGAAATACGACACCAGGCTCATGTCTCTCATTTTTTTGATGTGCCATCTAGAAATACGTGTAGCCTGCAGGTAGCTCTGAAGGAAAGGTGGCCCTCCCCCTGCTGTGCAAGTTTCACTTAAAGCAGCACAATCAATGTTGAATCTCTGATGTGGAGATACCGGTGTTGGACTGTGGTGGACACAGTAAGAAGTCTCACAACACCAGGTTAAGGTCCAACAGGTTTATTTGGAATCACGGGCTTTCGGAGCGCTGCTCTTTCATCAGGTGATTCATCTGAGGAAGAAGCAGCACCTCAAAAGCTCGTGATTCCAAATAAAACTGTTGGACTTTACCTGGTGTTGTGAGACTTCATACTGTATCTCGATAGCTCCTTGCCAACCAGAGCAAGGACATCAGGGGCTGTTACTTTCATCCAGTTGAATTTGTACATTCCAAGAAGCTAAGCAGAGTTCCCATTTCTTTTTCTTTTAATCTTGGCAGCAATAGACTTGTAGATTGTGGATTAAGGGGTACATTTTGGGATTTAACGGGGCATGTGTGAGAGGCTTTTGGAAAGGCGTGCACAGAAGAAACCCCTCTCTGTGAGTTGCTTACAGTAAAGTTGGATTATCCTTTGCCAGCACCACTCTTCTGGCCTTATATATTTGTTCTCGATGGCTTGACAAGACAAGTTGATTGGCAACGCGGTCAACTGCCATAGATGATCTACAGCACCCTCTGTGCCTGTGCCAATGAGCTTTCCAGCTGTTCTCACAGCTGTGCCGGCTTGCTTTCTATATAGATAAGGGAGTATCATTTCCCCTGCTGCAGCCATCAATCAAGGCAGATTTGCTTTTTGCTTGCACTGAAAAAAATGTTTGTTGGAGACAGATGTTCTCTCTTGTGTGGACACCAACCCACATGCTACCCTGAGAACTAAAGCAGGGCAGCATGCTCCTGGTGGCAGATGCCACCAGGTTGTGGCATCTGCCATGCATAGATCATTACAGGAAGCCACAGATGAGTGTTGGGTGAGAGTCAAGGACCAGGGGCAGTTATCCATCCAGCTACAAAGTCGAGATGTGGCTGGCTCCTACAGAAGGGGCTGCCACAAGCCTTCCCCATCCACCGTGGCAACTTCTACCACCTCAAAAAACAATGCTCACAAGCACATGAGAAAACCACCAGCTTCAAGTTCCCCCCCAATGTCACGCGCCCATCCTATAGTGATGTTTTGTGACATATCACCATTCTCTCATAATCACAGGGCCCTCCCCCTTACTAGCAGCACTGTAGATATACCTACACTACACAGACTGTAATGGTTCCAGAAGGTGGCGAGGGCAATAAATGCCGACCTTCTTGTGCTACCATTATGCCGTCAATCAATAAATAATAGAAATAATCCTCCGGGTGCTCCGGTTTCCTCCCACAGTCCAAAGATACGCGGGTTAGGTTGATTGGCCATGCTAAAATTGCCCCTTAGTGTTCTAATGTGTAGGTTAGAGGGATTAGCGGAGAAAAATGCAGGCATATGGGGGTAGGGAATGGGTGGAACTGTGGTCAGTGCAGACTTGATGGGCCATATGGCCTCTTTCTGCACTGTAGGGTTTCTATGATTTCTATTCTGTACATTCCTTCTGAAATACTTCATTGATGTTGAAGCACTCTAGGGTTTCTTGATTTGTCAAAGGCACAATACAGAATCTTCCCATTCCACCTGCCATGGGAAGCATAGCAGACGGGAGGGACGTGGACCATGCAAAGGTCCGTTGACCTCAGGCGGGATTTTCAGGTCTTGGGGCGAGTGCAGCCAGAAAATCCTTATTTCTTCTTGAGGTCAAGAAAGAATGCCTTCAAAGTCACGATTGGTTGTTGTGCATTGACGTTCAGGCATTTATTTGCTCAAATGAGTCAGAAAATCAGAATGAGGAGTATAGAATTATAGAAACCCTACAGTACAGAAGGAGGCCATTCAGCCCATCGAGTCTGCACTGACCTTATTCCTGCAACCCCACATATTTACCCTGCTAATCTCTCTAACGTACGCATCCCTGGAGACTAAGGAACAATTTAACATGGCCAATCAACCTAACCTGCACATCTTTGGACTGTGGGAGGAGACTGGAGTACACGGAGGAAACCCACGCAGAGACATGGGGAGAACATGGAAACTCCACACAGACAGTGGCCCAAAGCCAGGAATCCAAGACCCTGGAGCTGTGAGGCAGCAGTGCTAACCATTGTGCCACCCCTGGTAGTGAAGGGACATGCTCAGTGTGTTCAAGCTCCATAGCAATTGTTACAACTGAGTGGCTTGCTCGGCCATTTCAGAGGGCAGTTGAGAGTCAACCACAATGATGTGGATCTTGATGTAGGCCAGTCCGGGTGAGGACGGCAGATTTCCTCCCCAAAAGAATGTTAGCGAACCAGATTGGTTTTTCCAACAAGTGACAATGGTTTCATGGTCATCAGTAGACACTTAATTCCACGTATTTTTGAATTCAAATTCCACCATCTGTTGTGGCGGGATTTGAATCCAGGTCCCCAGTACATTAGCTGAGATTCTGCATTAATATCCTAACGTTTATACCACTAGGCCATCTCAAATGTGAGCAAATATAGATTGCCTGTGTTGCTATGTTAACATGGGAGAAAAGGTAGGCCATTTGAGCATTCGATCCTGTTCTGTCATTCAGATGGAGCATGACTAATCCGAACCTCAGCTCCATATTCCCTTGTACCTTCAACAATTGAAAATTATTTGATCTCAATCTTAACAGCTACAGTTGACCTAACATCTGTCATCTTTTAAGAACATAATAAGAAAATAAGAAGTGGGAGCAGGAGTAGGCCATCTAGCCCTTCGAGCCTGCCCCGCCATTCAATAAGACCATGGCTGATCTGAAGTTGAATCTTTTGTGTGGGTTTCCATTATTCCTTGTGTGCAAAAGTGCTCTCTGAACTGATTCCAATTTAATCAGCTTTCAACTATTAAGCTATTTCCGATTTAAATTTCATTTATTAGTGTCACAATTAGGCTAACATTAACACTGCAATGAAGTTACTGTGATAATACCCTTGTCGCCACACTCCGGCACCTGTTTGGGTACACTGAGGGAGAATTGACTATGGTCAATGCACCTAACCAGCGCGTCTTTCGGACTGTGGGAGGAAACCTGTGCAGACAAGGGGAGAATGTGTAAACTCCGCACAGACAGTGACCCAAGCTGGGAATTGAACCCAGGTCTCTGGCACTGAGAGGCAGCAGTGTCAACCATTGTGCCACCATGCTGGCATCTTGAAAAGAAAAAAAATGTGCATTTATATAGTACCTTTCACAACCTCAGTGTGTTTTAAAGTAATTCACAGCAATGATGTATTTTTGAAGTGTAACCATTATTGTAATGCAAGGAAACATATATTGCCACATTAAACACTGTGTGATATATGGTTAGCAATGGCTTACATAAACATTTAGATACAGATTGCATATGCTTTGATGCAGTAATATTACTACCTCTCATTACATGAACACTGCGTTGAAGAAGAGGTGTGGAATGGTGGCACTGTCACTGAACTAGTAATCCAGAGACTCATAATAATGCTTTGAGGACCTGGGTTCGATTCCAACCACAGCAGACGGTGAAATTTAAATTCAATAAATATCTGGAAATAAAAAGTCTGACGATGACCGTGAAACCGCTATCAATTGTTGCAAACACCCATCTGGTTCACTAATTTCCATTAGGGAAGGAAACCTAAAGGGTAGGCCTTACTTGGGTTGGCCTACATCTGACTCCAGGTCCACAACAATGTGTGGATGACTCTGAAATGACTGAGCAAGCCACTCAGTCCAAGGACACAACTACGGATGAGCAATAAATGCTGGCCCAGCCAGCGATGCTCACATTCTATGAACAAATTGGCATGGTAGCACAGTGGTTAGCACTGCTGCCTTACAACGCCAGGGCCCTGGGTTCAATTCCTGCCTTGGAACACTATCTGTGTGGGGTCTGCACATCCTCCCCGTGTCTGCACGGATTTCCTCTGGGTGCTCTGGTTTCCTCCCAAAGGCCAAAGATATGCAATTTAGGTTGATTGACCATGCCAAATTTTCCCTAGTGACCGGGGGATTAGCAGGGTAAATATGCAGGGTTACACGAATAGGGCCTGGGTGGGATTGTGGTTGGGCCAAACAGCCTCCTTCTGTACTGTAGGGATTCTATTCAGTTATTTTTTTTTTTAAAAAGTCCTTTTGTTGCAAAGCTGAATTTTAGTGAAATGGAGATTGGCGGATACAATTTTGCTTAAATCTCTTTTCAAAGAGAAATAATGTCTCATTAATTGGTATATCATGCTGACGTAGATTAATATTGTATTGTTAATACTATTGCAAAGTTGGTGTTTGTAAAATGGCCTGTTAAAAAGGCTGTTTTTTTGTGTCGTGAACTCAGACTGACACATTTGTATCAAGAGGCCAAGCAGTGGTGTTGCCAAGACAACAGGCTGTTTTCAAATTTTGCCCTATCAATTTACATTAGGCACTTGGACAACAGCAGCCTCTTAGATTTAAATTTGATGTTTTGGTAACCTGAGAACAAATCCTGTTGTGGGGATTTTGGTATGTCATCAGAGGTATAAGAGACAGCTTTCAGCTCCAGAGAGACACAGCCACTGCTCTCTGTCACAGCTAATAGCTTTCAGCTCAAAGCCTCATCTGAATAGAAAAAAGTGCCAAAAGAAGATAGAGATTCCAGGTAGAAGCATGAAGACATAAGATTCCGGAAGATGACGAACCTAGTTGAATTTTTGAAAGTGACTTTTTTTTTGTTTGTAAGTGGAAGTTGTATTTATCTAAACAGCATAGTGTTTTATTGGTTTGTTAATAGTTAAATTAACCTGTTCACTGTTAGATAAATAAGGTGTTATTTGTTGATTTTATAGTCTCAGGTATTTATTTTGATGTAATCACTAAAAGAGCAGATCAAATCATACCACTCCTTACACACTCTACCAGATTATGAGGTGAGATACTCCTCTTTGAGTGGTTTTATGTTAGTTCTCAGATACGGGATCAACCTCCACTTCATAACAATATCTATATGTGTTTCGTGTCAAAATTCAGCTTTTCTTTTTCATGCTTTCTGATCTTTCTGTTTTTCTTGATTTTTCTTCCCTCCATTTCCTGTTATCCTTTTCACATTACTGCTGTTTCTAGTTAGACCTCTTGGTGGTATTGCCTCATCGACCTCTTCCCCCCGATCTGTACCCAGACATTGTCTGTCGCCATCCGTTGCACACCAATGTTACCCTCCTTATCCCTTTCTTCTTTTTTTCCTAGCCCAATCCATCACGCAAACCAGCTTCCCATCCGTTGACTCGGTCTACACATCCCCCTTCATTGGAAAAGCAGCCAGCATAATTAAGGACCCCGCGCATCCCGGACATTCTCTCTTCAACCTTCTTCCGTCAGAGAAAAGATACAAACGTCTGAGGTCACATACCAACCGACTCAAGAACAGCTTCTTCCCTGCTGCCATCAGGCTTTTGATTAGACCTACCTCGCACTAAGTTGATCTTTCTCTACACCCTAGCTATGATTGTAATACTACATTCTGCACTCTATGCTTTCTCTATGTACGTTATGCTTTGTCTGTGCAGTGTGCAAGAAACAATACTTCTCACTGTATACTAATACATGCGACAATAAATATCAAATCTTCTCCAACAGTAGGCTCGAGGGGCTGAACGGCCTACTCCTATTCCAATTTCTTAAGGTCAATTTCTTCCCTAGAGCAGTTGCCCCTTTTCTCTTCGATATTGTGAACAACTGTTAAAATTGTTACATACCACTTCAATGGGTTACCATTTGAGATTCTCTCCCCATGTTGACCAGATGATGTGGGCTGAGATATTCCCCGTTTTACTTTGTGTTAAAAGCAATATTTCCAAATATAACTGTTTGGAACAATTCATGGCAACTGCAAACCCTGTGACTCACATACTAGTCCTGCTTATCATTGTGCAATTCCCCTTTTCTGTGTTGTAGTAGTGCCTCCCACCTATCCCTGTGTATCCTTATTTATTTCCTTTTTCCTTATTAAGCTGACTCAGACTTCATATTGGTGAGGCCACACCAATTTTGTGCAGCAAAGGTTCACCAGACTGGTGATGGCGGGCCTGTCATATGAGACTAAGTTGGTAGGATTATATTCTTTACATAAGAACATAAGAAATAGGAGCAGGAGTAGGCTATCTAGTCCTTCGAGCCTGCCCCGCCATTCAACAAGATCGTGGTTGATCTGTCGTGGCTCAGTTCCACATTCCCGCCCTCTCCCCATAACCCTTAATCCCCTTGCCTATCAAAAACCTATCTACCTGCGTCTTAAATATATTTAGCGAGGCAGCCTCCACCACTTCAATGGGCAGAGAATTCCAGAGATTCGCCACTCTTTGGGTGAAGAAGTTCCTCCTCAACTCCGTTCTAAACTGCCCCCCCCCCTTATCTTGAGGCTGTGCCCTCTAGTCCTACTGTCCTTTCTGAGCGGGAAGAGCCTCTCCACCTCTATCCTATCCATCCCATTCATCATCTTGTACGTCTCAATGAGATCTCCCCTCATCCTTCTAAACTCTAACGAGTACAAGCCTAGTTTATTCAGCCTCTCCTCACAGCTCAACCACCTCAACTCCGGTATCAGCCTAGTGAACCTCCTCTGCACTCCCTCCAAGGCCAAAATATCCTTGCGTAAGTGCGGCGACCAAAACTGCACGCAGTACTCCAGCTGCGGCCTCACCAGTGCCCTGTACAGTTGCAGCAAGACCTCCCTACTTTTATATTCTATCCCCCTCGCTACGAAGGCCAGCATCCCATTCGCCTTCCTGACCACCTGCTGCACCTGCAGGCTGGGTTTTTGCGACTCATGCAGTTGGAGTTTAGAAGAGTGAGAGGGAATCTCACAGGGTTAGATTCTAACAGGGTTAGACAGAGTAGGTTCCGAAAGAATATTCAGGGATTGGTGAGTCCAGAACTGGGGATCACAGTTTGGGGATAAGGGGTAAATCTTTTAGAACAGAAGTGAGGAGAATGTTTTTCACCCAGAGAGTGGTGAGTGTATGGAATTCACTTCCACAGAAAGCAGTTGAGGCCAAAACATTGTGATTTCAACAAGAAATTAGATATAGCTCTTGGGGCTAAAATAATCAAGGGATATGGGAGAAGGAAGGATCAGGATATTGAACTTGATGATCAGCCATGATCATGATGAATGATGGGGCAGGCCTGACGGGACTAAAGGGCTACTCCTCTTCTAGTTTTGATGTTCCTAAACCATGTATGGAGTGCCTGATAAGCTGAGGTCCCAGCAAAGAATTGCTCAATTCTGAAAATGCTATCAATTATGGCCAGATACTAAAGCCCTTTTCATGTGCTCTCAGACAACAGTGAGACATCCAATTTTTATTAGGAAGAGTCTGTGATAATATTAATTGCAATAACATAATCATGACTCACCACATGTGCGACACCATGAATAAGCTAATAGATGGGTCTATTTAACAGCCAGCAAAAATGTGTGATTTGCAATATGGAGAAACTACACAAACATTGGAGAAAATCCTTATTGACATAGGCGCATTAGCATCCTCTGAAAAATCTTCTGAGTTGTGCTTAAACAAAGAGACGATAGATTATTTTACCATGGCTTCTGGCATTTACTAGGAGATGCCAACCTACAGGTGGGACTTGGTAAAAATCGATGGGACACTGATTGAATTTCTCCTGTGTTTACACCTCAGCAATTAGAGCCTTAAAAGGATACAGCATGACATTAGCGATGCAATAATGCAAAACTCCATTCTTAAGGAATAGCTCACCTTTTAAATGTCAGGTGTAGCTCAGTGCATAGAAATTTTGTCTTAGGAGTTAGAAGTTTAAATTTAAGTTTATTCGTGATATAAATAGGCTTACATTAACATTGATGTGGAGATGCCGACATTGGACTGGGGTGGGCACAGTAAGAAGTCTCACAACACCAGGTTAAAGTCCAGCAGGTTAAACCTGTTGGACTTTAACCTGGTGTTGTGGGACTTCTTATTGCATATTAAGACTGCCACAAAGTTACTGTGAAAATTCCCTAGTCGCCATATTCCGGTGGCTGTTCGGGTACACTGAGGGAGAAGTTAGCATAGCCAATGTACCTGATCAGTACATCTTTTGGACTATGAGAGGAAGCCAGAGCACCCAGAGGAAACACATGCAAACACGGAGAGAAAATGCAGACTCCGCATGGAGAGTGACACAACCTGGGCCTTTGGCGCTGTGAGGCAGCATTGTGCCACCATGCCAGCCCAAGGCTGTGTGTTTGTGGTGAAAATCTAGGCTGGCACTCCAGAGCAAAACTGAGGGGTGGCTGAAAGTACTGCCTTTCAGATAAGATGTTAAAACTGAGAGCCCATCTACCTATCAAGTGGACATAAAAAAATTCAATGGCACTATTTTCAGAAGAGCAAAGGAGTTTGCCCTGGTGTCCTAGCCAATAATTATCCCTCAGAGCTGAAACCTGAAAATAAATCACCCAGCCACTATCACACTGTTGTTTGCGGGTGCTCGCTGTGCAAATTGACAGCCCTATTTCCATAGAATCCCTGTCGTGCAGAAGGAGGCTATTTATCCCATTGAGTCTGCACTGACTATCCAAAAGAGCACCCCACCCAGGACCATGCCCTTACTCATCCCCAAAACCCAACATATTTACCATGGCTAACCTACACACCTTTGGACCATGGGAGGAAATTGGTGCACCTGGAAAAAACCCAGGCAGATGAACAGTGCA
The DNA here is from genome assembly GCF_965287045.1 of Carcharhinus amblyrhynchos. Taxonomy (NCBI): domain Eukaryota; kingdom Metazoa; phylum Chordata; class Chondrichthyes; order Carcharhiniformes; family Carcharhinidae; genus Carcharhinus; species Carcharhinus amblyrhynchos. The sequence continues at coordinate 11,427,370 of NC_137328.1, forward strand.
AACTCCACACATTCAAATAGAACCTGTGTCCCTGGCGCCGTGAGACAGCAATGCTAACCACTATGCCACTCTGTCACTCTACCTTACCATGCTTCAAAAAGTACCCAAATGGCTTGGAATATTCTGAGGCCATGAGAGAGGTGCTCTGTTTCTTTACCATGAGTAATGTGTGGAAGTTCCATGTGTGTGGTACCTTCTTTGTACATTTTGTCTATCACACCATATGTCACAAAATATTGTCACACAAATCATTTGATTCAAATTCAGTTTCATTAAAAAGGTAACAGATGGAATTGAGCAAGCAGGAAATGTATCAAATAGCAAACGTGGGTGAATTGCAAGGAAAAAGAGAATCTAAATGGATCATCAAACAAAGAGCAAAAGATGAAGGCTAATCACTCAAACTATTTTCTGGAAGTTCTTTTTGATGTCTTCTTGAACTGTCATGGGTTAAGACATTGGGAGTGGAAGTTTGTGCAGCGTATTAAAAGTTGCATGCAGCATTTTATCCATCTGAGGCTATCATATACATATATACCAGCAGAGGGAGTCTGCTACGAAAATATATTTAAAGGTTCATGTTTAGCAGCTAATGCAGTTCCACTTCTAAATGTGTCTGGGCGAATATATAACTTGCTGTCCCAAGGACTTTGCAGTTTGCGATTTAATATATTAATTTTTACAGAAAGCACACAAAAATGAATAATTTATATATAAAATATAATTTTCTGTATTTACAATGTAACTAATAATGTCAACTAAAGGCTAGGCATTTTGGTGAAACCTATGACTTGAGTTCATGGTTTTCCTGGAGCTATTAGCTGAGCAGGCAATGACTATGATGTCCAGTGAGTATCTGTGCCTACAATGCATTGTCCACTGGAGCAGAACCATGCCCAAATATACCAGTATTCGCCAATGCCATTTTCTACAAGAGTTTGTAGCCCGAAGATGGCTTATTACAATACTTACAAACACGCTACTGCTAAAGTCTTCAGATCAGGTGAAACACTAAGGGGGACATGTGGTGGAGAGACAAAGCAGGTGAGGTTGCCGTGGTTAAACGTTCAGTCTTATATTTAATTCCATTGGCTAGAATAGAGTTAAGTGTCAGGCCTGTTGATGTGATGGGCAGTAAAACGTGTTTCACTCTGTATTGAACCTCTACCCATGTCCAACTTTGAGGTAGGTTTTGACAAGAACGTTATTTGTAAAGGTATTGGTTCAGGTTTGGTGGTACGTTGATTGCAAATGATCAGGTAGAGTGTCACTGCATGAAGACAGAGCAGAGATTCTCACTGGAGAGATCAGTAGATCTCTCAGGAATGCTCACTTTGTGGTCAATGATGCGTGCCCTTCTTTCAAAAAAAAAAATAGCGTTGGAGCAAGGCAACTTCTTGAGAACTGTTCCCAGCATACCCTCTTTTTCCACCTTTTACTGTCATTCCAGAGGAAGTGTAGTGAAGGTTTACCAGTTTGATTCCAGGGATGGCAGGTCTGCTTTATGAGGAGAGATTGGTCTGACTGTGCCCGTACTCACTAGAGTTTAGGAGGATGGGAGAAGATCTGACTGAAACGTTTACATCAAACATTAGTGAGGCCACTTTTGGAATACTGTCTCCAATTCTGGTCACCACACTGCCAGAAGGACGTGGAGGCTTTGGAGGAGTACAGAAAAGATTTACCAGGATGTTGCCTGGTATGGAGGGTATTAGCTATGAGGAGAGATTGAATAAACTGGAATTGTTCTCCCTGGAAAGACGGAGGCTGAGGGGCAACCTGATAGAAGTTTATAAAATTATGAGGGGCATATGTAAGGTGAACAGCTGGAAGCTTTTTCCCATGGCAGAAATGACAATCACAGAGACACATGTTTAAGGTAAGCGGTGGTAAGGTTAAGATCATATTCACTAGCGTTTAGAAGAGTGAGAGGGAATCTCATAGAAACATGTAAAATTCAAACAGTGTTAGACAGGGTAGATTCAGAAAGAATGTTCCCAATGGCAGGGGCATCCAGAACTAGGGATCATAGTCTCAGAATAATGGGTAAACTTTTTAGAACTGAGGTGAGGAGAAATTTCTTTACCCAGAAAGTGATGAATGTGTCGAATTCACTACCACAGAATGTAGTTGGGGCCAAAACATTGTCTGATTTCAAGAAGAAATTAGTTATAGCTTTTGGGGCTGAAGTGATCAAGGGATGTGGGGATCAGGATATTGAATTTGATGATCAGCCATGATCAAGATAGATGGCGGAGCAGGCTCGAAGGGCTGAATGGCCTACTCCTGCTTCTAGTTTCTACGTTTCAATGGTCTTTAAACTTAACTCTAACTTACCATAACTGTAACTGCAACATTATATTCTGCAACCTCTCCTTTCCTTTTCCTCTATGTATTCTGTGAAGGAAATATTTTGTTTGTATAGTGCACAAGAAATAATATTTTTCACTGTGTCCCAGCAGATGTGACAAAAATAAATCAAATCATTGCTGACTACAAACTCTGGGCCATTATTACCATGAGCACAAACAATACCTGATTCAGAATGAAACAGAGTCAGCTGCTTATCACACAGCAGCTTCGACATTCAACTTTATTCTAATCAAGTAGTGGGTTGAGTGTATGAGAGATAGCCAAAACCAGGCATGTGAGAATTTACATGAAGTGCACTTGATGATCAAAAGAAAAACATGCAGATGAAAAGATAAGAGGAAGAAAAGAGGGAAAAAAAGAAACGCGAGGATTGGAATTATGTGAAAAACAAAGGGAGAGGACAGAATTGGCAAGAGACATGCAAACACCAAGATAGGATCACGGACAGACCTAATTTTCACCATATTTTAGAATGCGTTGCTCCACTCTCAGCTGATCTAACTTTCAAATATTGTCCAGATGGTTACCACAACAGCTGGTCAAAGTGTTGGCAAGAACTAGGCTCGGAAGCCCTTTTACAAATTAGGTCTGGATCTGATTGCTGGAACGCTAAGCACATATCAACTGTACAATGAGCTGCCACTTGAATTATGTTGAAAGTAAATGTCTTCACCCTTGGGTAGGCTGAAAGGCATTTTCATGCTTAGGACTTCAAATGGCATCTATTGCTACTTGATCATGAGCTCTTGTTATACACATGAATAGATGCACCAGAAAGTTTGCATCTTGAGAAAGGAACAAAGGAGCAAGAGAAGGCCATTCAGCCCCTTGAGCATTGTCCATATTTCAGGTAAACTGTGAACTTTATCTTAAATCCTTCTGCCCATATTGGTTCCTTAATTGATTGAAAGTCAATGTATCTCAGCTTTGCCATGTTCAATTGACTCAGCCTTTGTCAGAGCTCTGACAAAGGCTCATTAAGACTCAAAATGTTGGGTCCACTGATGCTCATAATGTGGAGATGCCGGCATTGGACTGGGGTAAACACAGTAACAAGTCTCACAACACCAGGTCAAAGTCCAACTCTCCACTCATCTGACGAAGGGGCAAACCCTGAAAGCTTGTGGGTTTACTATCAAATAAACATGTTGGACTTTAACCTGGTGTTGTCAGATCTGCAAAGATTTTCCAGCATTTTTCTATTTTTGTTTCAGAATCCAGCATCTGCAGTATTTTGCACTGAACTAGCCTCTTATGGTTTCTCAGTTATGCGGTGTGTGTATATTGGCAGCTTCAGTTTATAAGATATTGTTTGCTTGAGATATGGTTCATACGTACAAAGTTGCAAAATCTCTTCCAGCTTCAGCGTATAAAGGGGTGCCATTTGAGATTTCTCATGGGGGTGTTTGGAAAAGCTCAGCCTGCAAGTCAGTTACACTTTCGCAGCTCAGATATGCAATGTGCTAAACACTGGGAATCTCAGAGGTCTGTTAGTGGAGTTGGTCACACTCAGGGTTAAAGTAAACTTTATTTTTTAAAGTTTATTTATTAGTCACAAATAAGGACGGCACCGTGGCACAGTGGTTAGCACTGCTGCCTCACAGCCACGGTATGGAGATGTCAGTGTTGGACTGGGGTATCTTGTAAATTGAATTTGTGTCTTTATATGCCCTGTTTGTGAACCCGACTCCCACTCACCTGATGAAGGAGCAGCTTGTTCTACCAAATAACCCTGTTGGGCTTTAACCTGGTGCTGTGAGACTTCTTACTGTGCCTCACAGCTCCAGGGACCCGGGTTCAATTCCAGCCTTGAGTCACTGTCAGTGTAGTGTTTGCACATTTTCCCTGTGTCTGTGTGGGTTTCCTCTGGGTGCTCTGGTTTCCTCCCATAGTCCAAAAATGTGCGGGTTAGATTGATTAGCCATGATAAATTGTCCCTTAGTGTCAGGGGGATTAGCAGGGTAAATATGTGGGATTACGGGAATGGGGCATGGGTGGGATTGTGGTTGGTGCAGACTCAAATGGGCTGAATGGTCTCCTGCACTTCAGGGATTCAACGATTCTATGATTCTAAGGCTTATATTAACGCTGCAATGAAGTTACTGTGAAATTCCCCCAGTCTCCACACTCTGGTGCCTGTTCGGGTCAATCCACTTAACTAGCACATCTTTCAGATTGTGAGAGGAAACCAGAGGACCTGGAGGTAACCCACGCAGACACAGGGAGAACATACAAACTTCACACAGACAGTGACCCAAACTAGGAATCGAACCTGGGTCCCTGGCGTTGTGAGGCGGCAATGCTAACCGCTGTGCCGCCTCTTGATTAAGCACATCCTTCCCTTTCCTCAGGATAGTAATGTCCGGTCGAAATGGCATTCTGAATCAGAAGGAAAACTGACTCAGCAGTCTCCTAATTGAGGACTTTGCTCGAGACTGCAGCATGGCAAGCTTACCCAGAATCCCTGTAGCTCCTCCCAGAGAGAGGGCGCTGTTAAGGCAGGTGGGGTGCTGCAAGGATACCACACAGTGGATGTGCCCTTCCTGGCCGGCACAGCAGTGAGGAAGTAAACAATATCTAGGCCAACAGAACCATCAGAATGGAGAGGGAATCCATATTCTGGATAGGGCTTGGCTGAAATTGCAACATTTGGTGTTCACCACCTCATACTGGGGCATGGAGCACATGGTGTGGTTGGGGGAGAGGGGGGAAGGGAGGGATGATGGGAGGGTGCCATCTACTAGTGTCAAAGAAGCCAGGGTGGCCACAAAATCACCACAGAATGGTGCCTCACCCAACGTGCTTTGGCTCCCTGCCTCCATGGACTGAGCAGACAATCCATTCCAACCCTTGGAATAGTTCCCGGTGGCAGGAATGTCTTTGGGAACCATAACAGGTGGCTCCCCCTCCACCTCCAAAACCTGCCAACACGACAGAGCTTGGAAAATCCTGCCATATTGTCTGCCCAGTTTGGAGCCCTCAGGGGACGAAGCCTCGCCAGGCAGAGTCTCCACTTGTCCAAAAGGATGAAGGAGCAGTGCTCCGAAAGCTCGTGGTTCCAAATAAACCCGATTGACTTTAACCTTGGTGTTGTAAGACTTCTTACTGTATCCAAAAGAGGGCAGCATTCAGCACAGTCCTGCGCCCAAAGTTATCTGTCGTGTGGTAGACATCAGAAAAAGCGATCTGTATTTCAAGTATAAATGAGTTTGGCTTCAAAGGCTTCAGCCACAGCAGGTAATCTTCTGGCACAAAGTCCATGGGTTGGAGTTTTGCCTCCCAATAGATGGCAAATTGGATCACAACAAACTTAAGTTTTTTTTTGCTGGAAAAACACATTTCCTCAACCATCCCGACTCTGAAATGTGTTTTTGTGTGGTTTGTTTTGCAGGTTGGACATAAAACACATACCGGTTCCAAGATCAGCATTTCCATTGTGAGGACCACAGGAAAGTTGTATTTCTTCCCACACACAATCTTCGTATGTTGGTGAAGACTTCGAAGCCCTAAAACAAAGACACAACACGCACGCGACCTAGGAGGGTTCGTGACAACAGGAGGAGGTCTGCCGAGGAGTCCAAAAGGCAAGTGTAAAATGCTGTTACATCTCAGGTCGCTGACTGTTTGGAGTTTACACATTCTCTCCATGTCTGTGTGGGTTACCTCCGGATGCTCCAGTTTCCTTCCACAGTCCAAAGATGTGTGGGTTAGGTTGATTGGCTTTGCTGAATTGGCCCTAGTGTCAGGGATTAGCAGGGTAAATGTGTGGGGTCACGGGAATAGGGCCTGGTTGGGATTGTGATCAGTCTTGACAGGCCGAATGGCCTCCTTCTGCACTGTAAGTCACTCATGGCAGACTGGAGCAGAAGGTGAAGTCGCATGGGATCAGAGGTGAGCTAGCAAGGTGGATACAAAACTGGCTTGGAGAAGGAAGACAGAGGGTAGCAGTGGAAGGGTGCATTTCTGAATGGAGGGCTGTGACAAGTGATGTTCCTCAAGGATCAGTGCTGAGACCTTTGTTGTTTGGAATACGTATAAATGATTTGGAGGAAAATGTAACTGGATTGATTAGTACGTTTGTGGACGACACAAGATGGATTTGCAGATAGCAGTGAGGACCATTGGAGGATACAGCAGGATATAGATCAGCTGGAGACTTGGGTGGAGAGATGGCAGATGGAGTTTAATCTGGACAAGTGTAAGGAAATGCATTTTGGAAGGTCTAATACAGGTGGGAAATATACAGTAAATAGCAGAACCCTTCAGAGTATTGACAAGCAGAGAAATCTGGGTGTACAGATACACAGATCACTGAAAGTGGCAATGCAGATGGAGAAGGTAGTCAAGAAGGCATACGGCACGCTTGCCTTCATCAGCCGGGATACTGAGTTTAAAAATTAGCAAGTCACGTTGCAAGTTTATAGAACTTTAGTTCGGCCACACTTGGAATATAGCGTTCAATTCTGGTCGCCATACTACTAGAAGGATGTGGAGACTTTGGAGAGGGTTTCAGAAAAGATTTACCAGGATATTGCCTGGTATGGAGGGCATTAGCTAGGAGGAGAGATTGAAGAAACTTGGTTTGTTCTCCCTGGAGCGATGGAGGTTGAGGGGAGACCTGATAGAAGTCTACAAGATTATGAGAGGCATGAACAGAATGGATAGTCAGAAGCTTTTTCCCAGAGTGGAAGAGTCAATTATTAGGGGAAAGATAGCGAGATGGACCATCAAAGGATACAGTAGGATATAGATCAGTTGGAGACTTGGACAGGGAGATGGCAGATGGAATTTACTCCAGACAAATGTGAGGTAATGCATTTTGGAAGGTCTAATACAGATAGGAAATACACAGTAAATGGCAGAACCCTTAAGAGTATTGGCAGCCAAAGGGATCTGGATGTACAGGTACGAGGGCAAGGTTTAAAGGTGATGTACGCAGCAGATTTTTTACGCAGAGAGTAATGGGTGCTTGGAACTCATTGCTGGGGGAGGTAGCGGAAGTGGATACGGTAGTAACTTTCAAGGGGCGACTTGACAAGTACATGAATAGGATGGGAACAGAGGGATATGGTCCCCAGAAGGGTAGGAGGTTTTAAGTCGGCCAGCTTAGAGGGCCAAAGGGTCTGTTTCTATGCTGCAAGTTTCTTTGTTCTTTGCTCTTTGTTCTTTTAATGTCACCATTAGATGTTGGGTGACACGGTGGCACAGTGATTAGCACTGCTGTCTCACAGCGCCAGGGGAGCGAGTTTATTTCTGATCTCGGGTTGCTGGCTGCGTGGAGTTTGCACATTCTTTCCATGTCTGTGCGGGTTACCTCTGGATGCTCCAGTTTCCTTCCACTGTCCCAAGGTGTGCAGGTTAGGTTGATTGGCTATGCTAAATTGACCCGAGTGCCAGAGGATTAGCAGGGTAAATGTGAGGGGTCACGGGAATAGGGCCTGGGTGGGCTTGTGACAAGTGCAGTCTTGATGGGCCGAATGGCCTCATCCTGCACTGTAGGGATTCTATGATTCTAAGTATTAAGAAAAATCCTATGGGTACTGGAGTCTGAGGCAAAATCAGAGAATGCTGGAAAAACTCAGCAGGTCTAGCAGCATCCATAGGAGAGAAAACAGAGTGAATCGATCTGTTTGACTCTTCATCAGTATTAAAGAGAGAGAAAATGTGTCAAATATGAAACTGTAGCTTGGAGAGGCAAGATTAGAAAATATAAGAACAAGAGGCAGATAGTCAAGTATAGGCGGGGGAGTGTGAAGGGCAGACATTTGCATTGCAAAAATAAATGTATGGGATACTAAAAACAGGGGTTTAAGATGGAGGAGAAAGGTAACAGCCTAAAGTTATTGAACTCAATGTTGAGATCTGACAGCTGTTGCAAGATGAGATGCCACTCCTTCAGCTTCCAATACAACTGGATGTTGTATTGTCATGTAGATGTGTCTTTAATTCATCCATTCATCATAGGAATCAGTCCTGCAAAGGTATATCAATCCTTACATTGTCCACCATTGTGTAAGTGAATTATAATATTACTTCCATTGAAGAAATTGCCTGAATGCAATTGTTCTGAAATGTGATAAAAATAATTATCCTATCACCTTTTGTTGTCGTGCTTTGTGCTGAGATTTACTGCAACTGACAGCGCTGGCTGTTAAAAAAAACCTTTTTTTTCAGTAGACTCCCTACAGAACACAAAGAATTCAATCGGTCCTTCAAATCTGTAGCAATCATAATCCCACCCCAAGACCAATTCCCGCAGCCTCACACATTTACCCTGCTAATCCCCCTGACACTAAGGGGCAATTTAACATGGCCAATCAACCTAACCCGCACATCTTTGGACTGTGGGAGGAAACCGGACCGTCCCGAGGAGACCTATGCAGACATGGGGAGAACGTGCAAACTCTACACAGACAGTCACCCAGGCTGAGAATCGAACCTGGGTCCCTGGTGCTGTGAGGCAGCAGTGCTAACCACTGTGCCATCTGTGCTTATCTGGATCCCTTGCAAATGCAGCTATGTTATTCACCTCAATGTCTCCCTGTGAGTTCGACATTCTGTGCAAATGAGGGGTGAATTTTCCCATTCCTCCCATCACGGAAATCGTAATGGGTAAGGAGCAGACCATGGAAAGATCCATTGCCCTCGGGTGGGATTTTCCAGTTTTAGGGTGAGCGCGGCTGGAAAATCCCGGCCAAAGAGTCAATTGAGCATCACCAACCCACCTAACCCGCACATCTTTGGGATATGGGAGGACACTAGAGCACCCAGAGGAAACTCGTGCAGACACGGGAGAACGTGCAAACTTCACACACTCAGTTACCCAAGGCTGGAATTGAACCTGGGACCGTGTGAAAAATGAAAAATAAATTCTCCACTTGTTTCTCTCCATTGATTAATGCTCCTGTTTTGCAATGGAAATAAAATACCATGCTACTTTTTCAGGCAATGTAGCTGGAAATTTTTGTTACATCCATTATAATACTTGGCTGAGTTTCAAAACTTGTCAATCGTTCAGTAGGCGATGTATTGATCCAAGAACAATTGAGGTATTTAGGAGGTGTAGACCGACACTCTCCGATCTTGTATGCCCTGCCGCTGCCACCAGTGAAAATGGAGAATTTGGCACTCAGCCAAATTTCCATCACTGCAGCAAGACTGAAGAATCCCAGCCACAGGGCGAGGTTGGAGAATTTTGGTTTTAATAACAGTTGTCTTTGATGTGACTTAATAACTTAATAGGCATTCAAGGATGTCCATTTTTTCCAATATCAACTATATTCTGTTTGAATGTACGGTTTATTGGATTGTTAGAAGCTTTTTTCTTTGAAGATTTTAAAATAATTCCCACTGCTCTGGCATGATTTGTGAGTACTATACATAGTGCATACAATATGAGTGGTGGTGGGGAATACAGGGTGGGCAGATGGGTGGCATGGAAGATCTGAAGGGAGATGGGGTGGCATTAGAGGGGCATGGAAATGGCATGGGGTTCCCAAAGGGGCATGTGGTGGCACGGGGATGGGATTGAAAATGATGTCTAATGTTTAGTGGGCTTTTAAACAATGTTGGGAGCTGGACCACTGTGTTGGAGAATGGACACATGCCTCCTTAGCAAACGGCCTCCACACCCATATTCCTGAGGAACTCAATAACACACCAAACATGCGCTGTGAATCTGACTCTCTGTGGAAGGGTTGAACATCCTCCAATACCCAGGATCTCTGCATTTTCCCATTCCAGCTTCTTGCGCATCCTAATTTTCATTGCTTCCGCTGCTGGTGCTGTGTCTCAGCTGGCTAAGCCTGAAGCTCTGGAAATGCCTCCATCAACCTTTTTCACTTTCTCAGTCTCTCTGCTTTTGAGATACTCCTTAAAATGGTTTGCTTTGACCAAGATTTTGGTCATCTGTCCTCATGTCTCCTTATATGACTCAGTGCCAAACTGTGTATGATTTGTTAAAGATGTTGGCATTTCATAGATTCCTCAAGGAGTCGAGTTACTGGATGGCACGGTGGCACAGTAGTTAGCACTACTGCCTCCTAGCTCCAGGAACCCAGGTTCAATTCCCGACTTGGGTCACTATCAGTGTGGAGTTTGCATGTTCTCTCCATTTCTGCATGGATTTCCTCCAGGTGATCTGGTTTCCTCCCATAAGTCTGAAAGATGTGCTGGTTAGGTGCATTGGCCATGCTAAATTTTCCTTCAGTGTACCCAAACAGGCACTGGAGTGTGGCGACTGGGGCATTTTCAGAATAACTTCATTGCAGTGTTAATACAAGCCGACTTGTGACTCTAATAAATAAACTTTTGCAGACATGTTGTAGCCTGAAGCTATGGCGAGTGACAGTGGAGACTCCAACATTCTTCCCATGACATTCCCAGGATCGCTCCTATTCTTACTGCCCCTTGATACTTGTGTGCTCATAGGAAGGATCTGAAACAGAATTTATAAATGTACCTTCCTCGGCCTTCAGGTCCTGGGTTGGGATTTGAACCTGGAATTTCTGACTCAGAAACTCACTGTGCAACCCTTTGTTCAGGATACAATCGTAGTTGCCATTGTTGCTGCTTCCTCCCAAACTTCTCTAGAAAGCAGATAACCGTCCTGTAAATTATATTTCCTGCAGATGCAATAAGCAATAATCCCATCAACTATTATGCCTCTGGGCTAAGGCTGTGCATTATTTCGTTTCTGCTCTCGGCTGACTCCTTGCAGAAGAATTTTTAGTGCTTGGTCAGTAAAATGGGGCTGTTTCATTCTTCAATTCTACATCATTTTGTTGAATAGACATCTAACTTTGCCTTTGCAGAATTCTTTCTTTTCCACACCTGCCTACTAATTGCAGTTTATAGCTCATTAAGCAGATTAGAGCTGTTTCCTTTGGATCAGGGAGAAGATGGAAGTTTGCATTTCAACCGAAAACAGCCACACTGTGATTAAGCCGAGGGGTTTAAAATCTCTCGGCGAGCCATAGTTAACCTTTGAGGAACAGGCCAGCAGCAATTCCTCAGCTTAGGTGGGTAGTTCTTGATGAAACCGGCTTAAAGGAAATTGCTACAGGTCAGCTTTTCCTTTATCCATGAATCCAAAAGCTGAACTTTTCCAAGGAAGGATATTCTTGCTCTCGAGGGAGTGTAGCAAAGTTTTACCAGGCTGGTTCCAGGGACTGATGTATGGTTTAGGTTTAATTGTTTTCACTGGAGTTCAGACAAATGAGGGGGGAAGCGTCTCATAAGGACACATACAATTCTAATAGGATTAGACAGGGTAGATGCAGGAAGGATGTTTCCGATGTTGGGGGTGTCCAGAACCATGGGTCACAGTCCGGGGATACAGGGTAGAGCACTTAGGATGGAGATGAGGAGACTATTCATCGTCCAGAGTGGTGAGCCTATGGAATTCATTACCACAGGAAGCCAAAGCATTGAATGTATTCAAGAGGCGGCTAAATATAGCACTTAGGGTGAATGCAATCAAAGATTGAGGGGAGAAAGCAGGATTAGGCTGTTGAGTTGGATGATCAGTCATAATCTTAATGAATGGCAGAGTAGGCTCAAAAGGGCCAAATGGCCTCCTCCTGCTCCTATATGTTTCTATGACCCCAGCTAACATGAACTTTGCCAACTGCACCCTTCCTTTAGTGCGGGAATTTGAGTTGTCTGCCTACACTGTTTAACTTTCGAACCTTCTCCAACAAGCAGAATAGGTGGGAACTTATTGCAGCTACCATGTATTTATTATTCAGCGGCACATCATATTTTTCTAGCCATTTTATTTACTTTAGGCCAAAGTTAGCCTAGGTTTTGACCCTTGTAATATAAGGAGGCCGTGGCCTACATGAGAATTCTGAAAACCAAAATGATCTGAAATCAGAAACACAATCGACCCTGAGGGTATCAGACGAAGAGAACTCAACTGCGGGAGATAAACTACAAAATACTGATGAAAGCAGCAAGTGAAATAAAGAAAGAATGAACATTTATAAGACTCCTGTGACAATCTTGGGCTGTCCCTAAAGCACTTCAGGACCAATTAAGTTTCTTTTGAAGTGTCATTATTTCGATGGGCTGAAGGGCCTTTCCTGCATTGTACGGAGGCCATTTGGCCCTTTGAGCCTAATCCACGGGCAGAATTTTCCCATCCCGCCCATCACGGGAATCGTAGCAGGAGGGACAGGACCATGCAAAGGTCCATTGACCTCAGGCAGGATTTTGCAATCTTTCTTGCGGGAAAGATGCAGCTGGAAAGTCCTGCCCTATGGCTCTATCATAATGTAGGAAACAAGACTGCCAATTTGCGTACAGCAAGCTCACACAACCAACAATGTGATAATGGCCAGATAATCTCTTTTTTTAAGTTAATTAAGTGATAAATATTGGCCAAGACAGCATTATATCAGAGAATGCTGCATGATAACAAAATGATTAGAGTTTATTTGGGGAGATGATGGCATTATGGTAATGCCACTGGACTAGTAATCTGAAGACCCATGGTAAAATTCTGGGAATTTGGATCCAAATCCCACCACAGCAGTTGGTGAAATTTAAATTCAGTGAATAAATCTGGAACGTAAAACCCATCTCAATAAGGGCGGCCATAACAATTCCCAATGATTATTATAAAAAGCCATCTGATTCACTGATGTTCTTTAGGGAAGGATGACTGCCACCTTTACGTGGTCTGGCCTACATATGACTAGGCGATTTGGTTAACTCTTAACTGCCCCTTTGAAAATCCAGCAAGCCACTTCGCCCAAGGGTACTCAGGAATGGCACTAAATGTGACCCTGCCAACAACACCCACATTCCATGAAAAAAAGCAAAAAACATTGATAAAAGACAAGGCTTATTCCAAACCAGCATGCTTCGAACTGAGATATGGGAAAAAACTACAGAGAGTAATGAATGAAGCTGGTCCATCACTCAAACCAGCCTCCCATCCATTGACTCTGTCTACACTTCCCGCTGCCTCAGAAAAGCAGCCAGCATAATTAAGGGCCCCACGCACCCCGGACATACTTTCTTCCACCTTCTTCCATCAGGAAAAAGATACAAAAGTCTGAGGACGTGCGCCAACTGACTCAAAAACAATTTCTTCTCTGCTGCCATTAGACTGTTGAATGATCCTACTTCGTGTTAAGCTGATCTTTCTCTGTACCCTAGCTATGACTGTGAGGCTACATTCTGCACTCTTTCATTTCCTTCTCTATGTATAGTATGCTTAGTCTGCATAGATTGCAAGAAACAATACTTTTCATTGTACACAAATACATGTGGCAATAATAAATCAAATCAAGTCAAAAGGAAGTCTTGTTTCTAACTCACAGTATTCATACAATAATGTATAAGCATTTGATAGCAGATCAAAGATAGACCTAGTTTCTGTAATGTTAGGGGAAGGTTTCCTGTTTATTCTGCATTAGCAAGTGACCATTTCCTTTGACATTTGTGGTAATATTAAAAATCTTTTCCGTTAGAAAGCTTTTAAGATGTTCATTTTCCAAACACACCCTTGCCTTCCTTATTTATCTAACCTTAAATAATCTCTTCCATTATTCCTTTCTTCATTATATCATAGAATCCTTACATTGCAGAAGGAGGCTATTCAGCGTAATGAGCCTGCACCAACAATAATTCTGCCCAGTCCCTATCCCGTAGCCCCATGCATTTATCCTGCTAATCCCCCTGACACCAAGGGGTGAATTTTCCCATTCCGCCTGCCACAAAAATCATAGCTGGTGAGGGGAAGACCATGGAAAGATCCATTGACATTGGGTGGGATTTTGGGGTGAGCACAGCTGGAAAATCCTGCCCTAAGGGTCAATTGAGCATCACCAACCCACCTAACCCGCACATCTTTGGGCTATGTGAGGAAACCGGAGCACCCGGAGGAAACCCGTGCAAACACGGACAGAATGTACAAACTCCATACAGACAATGACCCAAGGTCTGAATTGAACCCGGGTCCCTGGCGCTGTGAGGCAGCAATGCTAATCACTGTGTCACCATGCCATCCGAATCCCCTGCAAATGCAAATGTGCTATTCACCTCGATGTCTCCCTGTGAATTGCACATTTTGTAGGAAATTAAATTTCTCGCGAATTCTCTGTTGGATTTACGTGACTGCCATATACTCAGTTCTCCTAGTTTTGATCTCCTGCACAAGTGGACGCATCCTCATGTTCTATCTACACTATCACCACTTTCATAATCTTATCTATCATATCTGTCATGTCCCTTTTATACATCAAACAGAAATTTGACAGTGCACTTTGAAGAAATTGCACATTAAGGATACCTAACACAAGGCCACTGTTAGCATCCCAGAGAGAAAAGAACAATTCTATTCTTAGAGCCAAGACTGTCAATACTGCACTATATATCTGTACACGGGGGACAAAACCAGTCTAAAGACACAGAACTCATTTAATTTCTGACCCTTCATACCAAACAGTGAGAGATTAATTTGCAACTCTGTTACTCCCGGGTGGGTTCAGATTTAATTTCCCACAAGGGTGAAGCATGAAGCAACAATGCAGCACGGGCATGATCTGTTCTTAAATATCAACTCCTCTGATATGCGGGGGGATATAGTCTCTACGGTTTACAATTTAAATACACTAGAGCTAGCACTGAGACAAAGTACTTAGACGTCAGTAAATTGTCAACATGTCAGCCAGCATTATTAAACTATTTAATTATTCAATAGAAGTAGGTACGGTGGAATTCACAAACAAAAGTCAACAATAAGATAGTGGGCAGGATTTTACGGCCTCACTCGTTCCGAAACTATAAAATCCTGCCCAAGGACAACTGACTTTCCCACGCTCTGCCCCTCGCCCACTCCAATTTCCCCCAGCGGGCGGGACATAAAATTTCAGCCAAAGCCTTTTCATTCACATTAATTACATTTGACAGAAATTTCCAAGTATTCATTCTTTTAAAAAAAGCCTCTTTTCCTTATACAAAAAGACTCTAACAGCCAAAGACACTGGAATAATTTATTTTGGAGGCATCTTCTGCGCATATTATTACCTATTTTGCTTCTGAATAGTTTTAGAAGGGTCTGACCTGATAAAATCCAAGCTGACAGCAGTTCTGAATGAAATTTGAATGTTGGGGATATACCAGCCACTCACCGGATGAGGAAATGCCAGTGTTAATGGCTTGAATTGGGCCTGAGAAGCTAATGCATGCTCCCACTGGAGGTTAGCCAAGAAAAGAAGCAATTTGAAAGTGCCAAGTCTCTGCAATAAGACACAGCCTCAAGATTCATTACACTTACAGATTTGATTTGATTTATTATTGTCATATGTATTAGTATACAAGGAAAAGTATTGTTTCTTGCACGCTATAGAGACAAAGCAGACCATTCATAGAGAATGCAAGGAGGGGGTGCAGAATGTAGTGTCACAGTCATAGCTAGGATGTAGGGAAGGATCAACTTAATGCAAGGTAGGTCCATTCTAAAGTCTGATGGCAGCAAGGAAGAAGCTGTTCTTGAGTCAGTTGGTATGTGACCTCAGGCTTTTGCTTCTTTTTCCCGACGGATGAAGGTGGAGGAGAGAATGTCCAGGGTGTGTGAGGTCCTTGATTATGCTGGCTGCTTTTCCAAAGCTGCGGGAAATGTAGAGAGTCAATGGATGGGAGGCTGGTACGCATGAAGCTATTGCCACTTCAAAAGTGTGCACGATTTTAGAAGATGTGGGGAGGAATTTAGATGTGCTCGAATGCCCCCAAATATGAAAGCTACATGTGGATTAAGACCCAACTGATAACCGTATCTGAGTGTGGAGTCTCAGGAAGCAGAGAGTGGGCTGCCTGAGTTCACTGCAGTGATGGAAGACAGTTCGCAGTCCCTCTCTGTCTCTGCCCCATCATTTTGCTTCCTCACGATTACCAGTGTCTCTCTCCCAATCAATTCCACTGTCAGCTCCACGTTCCTGCTTACTTGCCTTGTTCTTCTGACCACCGCCTGCCTCCAAATTACCATCCTTATTCCCAATCTCTCCCGCTCTCCTGAGCACCCCTGTCCCAACCTCCACTGCAGGAGTTTCCCGGAGGGCCATCAATGGTGGAACAGCAGCTGAGGAACACAGATCCTCTTTGATGGCAAGCTGTCTGGGAACTGGCTTTGGCAGCTCATAGAAACATAGAAGATAGGGGCAAAAGGAGGCCATTCAGCCCTTCGAGCCTATTCCACCATTCATCACGACCATGGCTGATCATCCAACTCAATAGCCTAATCTTGCTTTCTTCGCATAACCTTTGGCTCCATTCATCCCAAGTGCCACATCTAGCTGCCTCTGGAATACTTTCAGTGTTTTGGCATCAACTACTTCCCGTGGTAATGAATTCCACAGGCTTGCCACTCTTTGGGTGAAGAAATGTCACCTCATCTCTGTCCTAAATGGCCTACCTCAAATCCTTAGACTGTGACTCCTGGCTCTGGACTCCCTCACCATCAGGAACATCCTTCCTGTATCTACCTGTCTAATCCTGTTAGAATTTTATAAGTCTGATATCCTGCAACACCTCCCCCACACCCCCCCACCCCCCCATTCACCTGAACTGCAGCAAAAACAATCCTAATCTAGTCAATCTCTCCTCATACATCAGTCCCACCATCCCTGGAATCAGCCTGGTAAACATTCCCTACACTCCCTCGAGAGCAAGAACATCTTTCCTCAGGAAAGGGGTCCAAAACTCGCCAGCCTAACAGAAATGAGGCTCGAGTCCAATATCAGGTGGGCCTTGGGCCTTCTCTTACAGGTGTGTGTGCAATCCAGCTGGCAGGCCACTGTGAACCAATTCTCTAGATCCTGGAGTTTAAACAGGTCATTTTTGATTGACAATTCCAGCCGTGCTTGCAACATAAGAGGGATCATGGGCAGCACGATGGCACAGTGGTTAGCACTGCTACCTCAGGGCACCAGGGTCCTAGGTTCAATTCCAGCCTTGGATGTATGGAGTTTGCACGTTCTCCTCGTATCTGTGTGGGTTTCCTCCGGGTGCTCTGGTTTCCTCCCACAGTCCAAAGAAGTACAGGTTAGGTGGATTGGCCATATTAAATTGCCCCTTA
Source organism: Carcharhinus amblyrhynchos (assembly GCF_965287045.1). Classification (NCBI taxonomy): domain Eukaryota; kingdom Metazoa; phylum Chordata; class Chondrichthyes; order Carcharhiniformes; family Carcharhinidae; genus Carcharhinus; species Carcharhinus amblyrhynchos. The sequence continues at coordinate 11,444,828 of NC_137328.1, forward strand.
GTGTCCTAAACTGCGTAGGTTCGATGGATTAGCCATGGAAACTGTGTGGGGTTATGGGGAAGGGACGGGGGTGAAGACCAGGGACTCGATGAGGTGAATGACTATTTCTTCACTGTCGGGATTCTAAGTCCAAAAAGTAGAATCAGGTCTTCTCAGTATTGATTTGAAATGGGAATGTGTACCACTTTGTGAGAGCATGCCATAGACTTTGGATAGCGTGGTAATAGGTTTGTTATTGGACAACAAATTTTATGAAATTGGGCACACAAAATGGAAGCAGACTAAAGTTACACTCAGAGCCTCTCCACTAAAATCACAAAGTAACAGACACCGATCAGTAGGCAACAGCATGCTTTTAGAATGCAAATGAGGGCTAGCACATAAGGGAAGCTGGACAGGATGGCACCTACAGGAACTAAAATCTCCATCCCATCAAAATCAGCACTTTTAAAACAGTCAAACAACCCATGGAGACACCTAAAATTAGCATAGTTAAGGAAACATTCCTGGCCCCTCAAAACCTCTTCTGAGATCAATGACACACCTATGGTTCAAACCCCAGAGATTCTAGACTGTTAAATAACCAATCAGACTAAACAATTAACACACACCTAAAACAATTTCCTCAACACTTGGAAACATCGAGACAGAATGGCTAAGGTCGAATACTGTAAATAAAGTATTAGTATTTGAATCGCATACTGCACCGAAGTTCAGGTATAACTATAGCCTGCTGCGAGGGACGGGCAGACTGCTTTCGGGACAGTCCGATTGTATGTCCTGACTGCGCTTCTCCGTCGACGTAAAAGAAAATAAAGCTGTGCTGTTATTGAACTTCACCCTGAGTCCGTAGTGGTCGTTCGCCCACTCACACTAACAGGTTTAAAATTGCGCGATTTGAAAGCAGTATGATTAGAGGATGGGATGTACTCTGCTGATAATCAATGCCAATGAAAGTTAATGAGCATTTACCTGAAGGGTATTTGCTGCAAGTGCTGTTTCTGTTAAAACTCTGGAGGGTCGGGTGTGAATTTGAACTTTATATGGTGAAAGTCAATTGTGTCTGCCAGCTGAAAGGGTACATGCAGAGTTTGAGTGTAGAGTGAAACACCCTCTCTACATTTATCAGAGCCACTTGGAAAATGTGACAGGGGGACTGGCTTAGGAGATGCTGTCATGGGTGTCGCGGAGATGTCCCACTGGACTGAGGTGTTATGGGTCAATTCTGAAGCCGACAGCTGATGGTTGATGTATATTATTTATTGTATCTATTTACTGCAGAAGTGTTAATACTCTCTGGATGTTCTACCTTGGAAGAAAAAGTCTCCTTCTGATGCATGCGTACACACCCACATACACATGCAAACACACACACACATATATGAACACACACACACATGCTCATATACATGCACAAACACACACACACACACACCTGAATGCCCACACATTCACACAAACAGACACAGATGCCTGGAACGCCCATCCATCCATGCCCACACACACACACACACACATGAACACACACACATGTCCATATACACATGCAAACACACACACATCTGAATGCTCACACACCCACGCATGCCCACACACATGCCTGGAACACTCATCATTCATGCTCACAAAACACACACACACACACAAATGAAATACAAGTTTGTACCAAAAGTTAAAAAAGATTTGTCATGGTGTGTTTTGTGTCTGTGTGAGTGTTTATGTGTGTCATGTTTGTGCGTGCGTGTGCGAGCATGAGTGTGTGTGTCACGTTTGTGAGTGCGAGTGTGTGTGCAGTGACTGTGTGTGTGAGATGTTTGTGTGTATGTGACTGTGTAATCTGCATGTGTGTGTGCGTGTGTGCGAGTGTGTGTGTGTGCGTGTGTGAACATGCGAGTGTGTGTGTATGTGAAATGTTTGTGTGTGTGTGTATGTGTGTGTGTGCGCGCGAGTGTGTCTATGTGACTGTAATGTGTGTGAGTGTGGTGTGTGTGTGTGTGTGTGTATGTGAAATGTTTGTGTGCGAGTATGTCTATGTGACTGTGTAATGTGTGTGTGTGTGTGTATGTGTGTGTGCACGCGAGTGTGTCTATGTGACTGTAATGTGTGTGAGTGTGGTGTGTGTGTGTGTGTATGTGAAATGTTTGTGTGCGAGTATGTCTATGTGACTGTGTAATGTGTGTGTGTGTGTGTGTGTGTGTGTGTGTAGCTTCAGTTCAGTGAGAAATATGATCCGTCAGTCAGTCATAGATCTGCAGATGTTTTAACGCAGTCTGCCCACACAGACAGGAGCAATTCCTTTCCCCACTCGTGCAATGATAACAGCAAAGCAGATGTCACATTGACACTTTACATCCATAATGTATTTTAGTGTGCAGGCAGGCAACTTGATAGCAATTATGTGGAATTATTGTACTGTGGAAAGTCAGAATACCACCTGTGCACACATTTCTACGCCGTTAAACACTGATTATGACAGATGCATATTAGGATACCGCACATAGCAGTGTACTGAAAGGTTTGGATTCAGAATAAGATAATCTGTTTAAAGCAAGGGTAAAGGAGAAAGAATATTGTTAGTGTGTGCATGTGCCTATGTGTATAAAATGCACATCTGCTGGAGTTTATCCCAGGGATGGTACACAATACAAATGGCATATTAATCACAAAGAATGCAATCCATGTGTACTAATGCTTTGTTAATGAAACTTACCATTAAAATTATAATGTAAGCCTACTGTTGTCTGTGAAGTGCCTCTACACTAGGGCATGTTTTAATCATATGTTTTACCTCTGTTTAATCATGGTTTTTCCTCTTCCTTTCATTTTCTTGCTCATACAGATTGTTAAAAGATGAAAAAATAGCATTTGTTATAAACCAGGGACAAGTAAACATTTCACATGGTGTGGAACCAGCCATTCAGTCATCGCATGCAAGATATATCACCCCCCACAATGCACATCTCTGGCACTTCAGTATCGGTACTTCGATAAGTAGCAAAGCTCTATTCCAGCAATCCATTCATTAATCTCCAATCACCCCATAGAAATAGAATCTTAATCAGATCCATTTACACAAACAACATGTGGTTTAAACTCATACCACTCTTTCCACTGTCTCTGATAAAGAAAATAAAGAACTTTCCTTTGTAAAGTTACTTTCAGATACTCAGAATGTCCCAAACTGCTTTACAACCAGTGAATCATGGATTAATAGAATCCCTACAGTGCAGAAATAGGCCATTTGGCCCATCGAGCCTGAACCGATAACAATCCCACCCAGGCTTTATTCCCATACCCACACACATTTATCTCATTAGTCCCCCTGACACTAAGGGGCAACTTAGTATGGCCAATCAACCTAACCCACACATCTTTGGACATTAAGGGGCAATTTAGCATGGGCAATGAACCTAACCCGCATATCTTTCGACTGTAGATGGAAACTGGAGCACCCATGGGATACCCCGAAGACACTGGAGAACATTCAAACTCCACAGAGAACGTCACCTGAGACCAGAATTGAATCTAGGTCCCTAGCACTGCGAGGCAGCAGTGTTAACCACCTGACATTTCGGAAGTACTTTTCAAAAGGCTACATTTCAAAAGCGCTGTAATATAGGAAAGGCAGTAGCCAGTATGCATGCAGCAAGTTCCCACAACTGTGACAATGACAAGATAAGCTGCTTCATCTGGTAACATCAGTTGAGAGATAAATATTGACCAGGGAACTGGGAAGTCCTTCACTGCTCCTCTTCATACCATGGGACTGATTACATGCATCTGGGGGCAGGGTCAGGTGGTTTACAATCAAGGCGACAATCTGCCAGCTATTTAGCATTTTATTCACTTCAACGCAGGCAGGCAAGGATGTCACATAAATGCAAACGGCTGGATCTAATCACATAAATCGGACGCTGACCCCATGTTACCCTGTGCTCCTTCTAGCATCAGGCATACTGGATGCCACAACTGAACAGGTGAGTTTAATATTCTTAAGATGTTCCTATAGGCTATGAGGAGCAGCAGTGGCCCCGTGGGGAAAGCTTTGGTCTCCTAACCCAAGGTTTCTCCTCCCCTCCCCAGGCTGTCACCTCATCTGGTCCCATGACCTCCACCTCCACTGTAAACTCGGTGGCAAATCCTAAGCTGCCAGTACGACAAGAGACAAGGTATGAGGACCTTATGGGGAGATGATGGCCTAGTGGCATTATCACTAGACTATCAATTCAGAAACTCAGTTAACATTCTGGGGTCCCAGGTTCAAATCCTGCCACAGCAGATGGTTGAATTTGAATTCAATAAAAAAAATCTGGAATTAAGAATCTATTAATGGCCATGAAATCATTGTCAATTGTCAGAAAAACCCATCGGGTTCACTAATGTCCTTTAGGGAAGGAATTCGGCCATCCTTACCTGGTCTGGCCTACATGTGACTCCAGAGCCACAGCAATGTGGTTGACTCTCAACTGCCCTCCAAGGGCAATTAGGGATGGGCAATAAATGCTGGCCAGCCGCTATGCCCATATCCCGTGAATAAATAAAACAAACAGAAGGAGGGGGTGCAAGCATTGCCGCTGTGTGATGGATTCAAATGTCAATTAGTCACTAAGCTTTGCCAAGGAACTGCTGATCTTGTACATTGACAAAAACAAAAAAGCCTTTATGTTCTTCATGCACACACAAATGTTCTTTATTCCTCTCCGTGCTTACAATTCTAGAGAGGGGAAATATATCTGTACAATCAGACCAACATGAACTCAGAACGTAGAAAAACTACAGCACAAACAGGCCCTTCGGCCCACAAGTTGTGCCAATGATATCCCTACCTACTAGGCTTACCTATAACCCTCAATTCTATTAAGTTCCATGTACTCATCCAGACTTGGTTAGACTTCCAGCTGAACTCATTGTCAACTCAACTTTGTTACATGCACATCCTTCTCGCATCCAAATTCAACTACTAGCACAGTTCCCTGTAAATCGTTGAAGCTTGATATTGGTTGATATTCTCTCCATACAGCTAAAATGAGACTTGTTGCCTGTGTATTAGCTGTCATTCAGCTTTCTGACTTATTTGCTTCTTCTATGTTGTCCATGGGGACCCCATAGCAATAATTTTATTTTTCCAAATCAGTTCACGATTTAAAATCTAGCTCATAGAATCACTACAGTAGAGAAGGAGGCCATTCGGCCTATTGAATCTGCACCAACAGGACATCCCAGCCAGATACTATCCCCATAACCCGACATATTTACCCCAACAATCCACCTGATCTACACATCCTGGAACACTTAGGGGCCAATTTACCATAGCCAGTCCACCTAACCTACACATACTGGGACATTAAGGGACAATTTAGCATGGCCAATCAGCCTAACCTGCACATCTTTGGACTGTGGGAGAAAACCGGAGCATCTGAAGGAAACCCATGCAGACAAACACAAGGAGAACATTCAGACTCCACACAGACAGCAACCCAAGGCCAGGATTGAACCCAGGTCCCCGGCGCTGTGAGGCAGCAGTGTTAACCACTGTGCCACCGTGCCCCCCAACCCCCAACAGAGGAATTATGAATGTATAAATTAAATTAAATTAAATTTGATCATTTCAAATCAAATCCCAGATGAATTTTGTGCTCATCAGGTGAAACTTGTTAGTGTTCCAGGATAAAACATTGGCCAGAATTCTCCGGCGGATCACACAGGTGGAACTTTCCGATCCTGCTGCAGTGAATGGAGATTTGGCTGAGTTCCGAATTCCCCTGTCCTCCATTGTGGCGGCAGCGGGACGTGAACAGATGGACGATTCTGACCATTATTTTCCCTCATTGTCACCCAGTCTCAGCATTTCAAACTCCCGAGTCAGTTTCAGTGTGCATTCAAGTGAAGCATTCCTGCCTCTTCACCCTGAGCTCAATTTTAAAAATATTCCCCAAAAAGAGTGTGATATTTTCATTTCCATTATATCACACTTGGAATTCAAATTACTACTTAAGGGTCAAATTAAGGGCAGTGTCACTATTACGACATGGAGGGGATGCTTTCCTCTGCGTGATTTTGGAACCACCCAAAGGGATATACCTGGACTTGTAATCTTAATGTGAAGATGCCAGCGTTGGACTGGGGTAGGCACAGTAAGTATTCGCACAACACCAGGTTAAAGTTCAACAGGTTTACTTGGCAGCACAAGCTTTTGGAGTGCCGCTCGTTCATCCGGTGATGAAGGAAGCTCTTCATAATCGTAAGTATGTGTGTCTGTGAGGGAGTCGCAAGTTATTAGTTGAGGGTCAGACAATCTCTATCATGAACAATTAACAGCTTTTATTTTAAAACTGGTGACAGCCTCATTAAAACAATTAACAAACTATATAAGCTCCCCAATAGAATGCTGTCCTGATAATACAAGACTCATGAATAAAACAAAGGCTTATAAATTACAGTCATTATATATACATATATATACACACACACACACAAAAAAAACAGGCACTACTTGTTAGAAGTCTGAAGAGCTTTGCTGTTCACTTCCAACACATCTTCCAAGTGATTTATTTCCTGACTGCAGATGGTAATTTTTATGAAGATATACATTAACCTGCAGGATTATATGTGAGAGCCTCACCTCCCCCCCACTTCTGACTAAAGAGGTGGCAAGATCACTCGAACAGTAATTTCCCTTCTTTCCAGGTTTAAATACCTAAAATTACCTCACAGTACTCCTGCAATTTGAGTGGCTTGCAACTGTCAACAACACTCAAATTTGAATTCAATTGTTTCTGCATCTTTGAGTGCTTGCTTTAAACACATTGGTCCAATTCAAAAGTCTGTTTTGCTGTGCTTTTAGTAAAATGGACCTGAATTTACCATTTTGATTTTAAGTGCTGGGCAGACTTGAAACTGGGGGTGTTTCAGATTCGACTTTTAGACCCATTCTCAGGTGCCCTCATAAGCACCCTGCCTGAAAAAATATTGGCAATTCTGAATTGCGCTGCAAAGCCCCTTGGGCACGGCTTAATATGTCCGAAGTCTGCAGCTCTGATTGGTGCCTCCAACTGCGCACGCACAGAAAAAAGAATGATAGAATGTGGCTCCCCTGCCACATTGCTCCCAGGCCAGATAAAGCCTCCCCCTGACACCCACTGACATTGCTGCACCCCCACAACATCACTGACTCCATTATTCTCCCATCCCCTCTGCTATCCACAACGTTCACGGGTCCTCCCCCCTCCCCTCACCGATCTCAGGCAGAGCGACAGCAGACCCCTCCTTCCCCCCACTGATCTCATGCAGAGGAGCAGCTGATCCTCCTTCCCCACACCAGATCTCAGGCAGAGTGGCAGCGGACTCCCCCTTCCCCCTCACTGATCTCAGGCAGAGTGGCAGCGGACTCCCCCTTCCCCCTCACTGATCTCAGGCAGAGTGGCAGCGGACTCCTCCTTCCCTCTCACTGATCTCAGGCAGAGTGGCAGCGAAACTCCTCCTTCCCTCTCACTGATCTCAGGCAGAGGAGCAGCGGAACCACCCCCCCCCCCCCCCCCCCCCCAACTGATCTCAGGCAGAGTGGCAGTGGATTCCTCCCCTTTTCCCTCATTGATCTCAAGCAGAGTGGCAGTGGACCCCCCATTCCCTCTCACTGATCTCAGGCAGAGTGGACCTCCCCCCCACCCACACACACACACACACATCCACACACACCCACACAGATCTCATGCAGAGAGCTGTCGGACACTCGATGCTTACCTCTTCACTAACTGGAGCACCCAAATCGGACTTTTATGGAGCATGTCAGTTTCCCGCCGATTCTGGATGGGCGATCGCAGTGATAAAGGAGGAAGTGGCGGTAAGGTTGGGCATGCAGCCCATTAAATCATGTAAGCTAACTCGTCCCAATGAGACTATCTTTTTCATGAGGATGTCCATTCTCCATGTTTGAAGAATGCCCTCCCAGTGTCATTCCAACCCAGACTGTTTCAACAAGGATTGATCACCAGGGTTTCAATCTCTCCTTCTGAGATTCCTTTTCTTTGGATCTTCGCATACACTTAAGTATCACCTTCCAAGTTTCAGATCTTTGGCTATGCCAGGCAGAACACCATTGCTCCAAAGGGACACCTTTGCCCTCATAGCCTGTAGCAAGGGATCACCAAACTTTGGCTGACCTCTCAGATCTTCTTTGCTTTGCTTGAGTCCAGTCTGCTTCAATCTGTTCCTCCGAGTTCTCTCTTTAACCCAAAGACTTTTTCTAAGCTTTTGTCATTTATCTTGACTCAATGGGATCTATCTCTGATCCCTGTGTTTGTCCCTGCCTAGTACAGGATCTTTCTCTTGATTTGGGATCTTTTCACTATTCCCGTGTCCCACTCCTTGGAACTCCTTCTCTTGAATGTCGTTTTACATCTTTTCTTCTTTTTCTTCTGCGCATGTGTCTGGACCAGTTCCCAGTTGAAAGAACATCAAAATGACGAACTGCACATGTACAGGCATTTCTCAGCCAGCCCATACATGGAAGTCCTGAGGCCCACCGGTAGTTCCAATACTACAACTCTGATTGAAACTCAATGTGAGTACTGGAGTTCATCACACAAGGAATCACAAAGAAAAGCAAAGACTTCTGACCAATTATTCTTCTAATGTTTATTTAGACTGTAACTTTGTTTACTTCTGAACATAAGACAATAAGATGTCAGAGCAGAAGTAGGCCATTCAGCCCATCAGGTCTGCTCAGTCAATAAGATCATGACTTAACTGATATGGTAATTCTCAACTCCTTTTTTCCATCTTATCTCCATAACCCTTGATTCCCTTACTGATTAAAAATCTGTCTATTATAGCATTGAGCATCCTGAACAACCTAGCCTCTATAGCCCTCTGTGGCAAAGAATTCCACAGATTCTGTGCTCTCTGACAGGAGAACTTCTTCCTCATCTCTGTCTTAAAACAGTTACCCCCCCTTACTCTGAGATTATGCCCTCTGGCCCTGGACAATCAAGCAGGGTTAACAACTTTTCCATGTCTACCTTGACAAGCCTCTTAAAATCTTACACATCTCAATAAGGTTGCATCTCATTCTTCTGAACTCCAATGAGTGCAGGCCCAACCTACTTAATCTCTCTCCTCATAGAAAATCCCTTCATACCTGGGATTAGCTGAATGAATCTTCTCTGGACTGCCTCCAATGCCAGTATGTCTTTCCTTAGATAAGGAGGCCAAAGCTGTATTCCAGCTGTGTTTTATCTAGTGCCTTGTATAGTTTTAGCAAGATTTCCTTATTTTTATACTCCATTTTCTTTGAAGTAAAGACCAACATTTCATTTGCCTTCCCCATCAAGATGGGCTGAACTTGCATGCTAGCTTTTTGTAAGTTATGCACAGGGATCCCCAAAGTCCCTCTCTGCTGCAGCTTTCTGAAGTCTTTCTCCATTTAAATAATATTCAGCTCCTTTATTCTTCCTATCACAGTGCATCAGTTTACATTTTCCTACATTATATTCTATCTCCCAAGTTTTACCCTTTCACTTAACCTGTCTATATCCCTCTGTAGACTCTATCATCCTCACCACTTGCCTTCCCACCTGTTTTTGTGTTTGTTTCTGTGTGTGTAATGTTTTACTCAGGTTTACACATTTTCACTCAGGTTTAGGAGCTAATAAACTTGCTCTTTCTTAGATTCAAGGAAACCTTGTGATTGGCCCCTCATTGTTCATGGTATAGGTGGAAAAAAAAATTGGATTTGGAAATAGCATCCACAGATAAAATAATTAAAAAGACCTGTTCTGAGACCACGCTAAGAGGTTGAAAAGAGGAAGCAAGTCACTCCACCTCACCTGGTCATAACAAGGCCTATGGGGAAAGAGTGGTAGGTTGGGACTAATTGGTTAGCTCTTTCAAAGGGGCAGCACAAAGGCAAAATGAGCTGAATAGTCTTAATCTGTGTCTGCTGCTTCTATAACTCTGTGAATTTATGAATACGGTGATAGGAAGAAGCATGCAATAGCAAAAGATTCAATTTCCCTTCATACCTCTGAGTATCATTTAACCACAGATCACACATTATATAGCTGCTTTCACAACCTGTTCAAAAAGCAGTAGGGAGCCGGACTGCTGCAAAAGGAAGTATAAAAATTTTTTAAAAACATTTTGTCCGTTCACAGTGTAGAAATTGTAGAATGATGTACAAATAAAGGCCATTCAGCCCATTATGCCTGTGCCAACTCTTTGACAAAAATATTCAATTGGTATCCTCCACCTCTTTTTTATAGTAAGAAGCCTCACAACACCAGGTTCAAGTCCAATGGGTTTATTTGGTATCACGAGCTCTCAGAGCTCTGCTCCTTCATCAGGCTTGCGTCTCCGCATCATGGCTCTTTTTTAAACACACATCTGAGTATAAGCAACTTATCAATACCCAACAGCTAATCATCTTATCTTAAACTGTTCAGCTTTTAATATCCAACAGAACATAATGGTTACTAACTAGGGACAGCATAGCACAGCCAGGTTTTGTTCTCAGTCTACTGTATTTTCAAACAGTTCATTGTTGTCACAGACAGAAGCCTGGTCATTATCTCATTTGCCTGACCCAGAAGGAAACTGAAATTCCCTTCTCACTGCCCCAGAAATGCTCAGCTAAGCTGGCATGGAACAGTAATTTTATTGAATCATAATATATTCTAGCAGGTTTATTAGGCTGTGTTATCTACTGGCATCTCTGTTTGAAGGTGACACACACTGGCACTGTTATGTAATCAGCACTTGCGGTGGCATTGGGGAAATGCAATGCAAGCTGATAATTTTATTGTATGTGTATACTGGCAATATTATCGAAATGTAACATCTATTGGCAATGCCATTAGACTAATGCTAGCAAAACTATTAGAGTATAAAGTACTCTAGCAATCAAACTGGAAAAACAGACAATGCAATATTCCGGCAATGTTTTCAGACCGATAGATACTGCTATTGTGAATAGTATGTGATAAATATTGACAATGCTAACCAAATGTGACATGTACGTTCAACCTTATTAGCATGAAATGCTATTGAAGTGCTGTGTGCATTGGCAGCGTTGTTGAAATATTGTATACATTATTTGAATGCTATACACAATTGCAACATTAATGTTCAACAGCATAACAAGGGATGTTCATGAAAATTGGCATAAAGACAGAATAGTCTTTCTATTCCAGGAAAATAGGAACTAGGAGCAGAAGTGGGCAAATTCAGCCCTTCGAGCCTGCTCCGTCATTCAATCAGATCATGCCTGATCTGTCCCTGGTCTCAAATCCACCTCTCACCTGTTCCCACTTTTCTTCGAAATTCTGCTTTCACAACCTAAGGATATCCCAAAGCACTTTTAACAATGCAGTGAAGTACTTTCACAGTGTAATCACTGCTGTAACACAGTGAACACGGCAGCCAATTTGCACTTTGCCAGCTCCCATAAGCAATAGTGTGATGATGATAAGATATCTTCCTTCAAGCACTGCTGGGTGAGAGATAAAAACCGGCCTCGCAGCGCTAGAGACACAGGTTCAATTCCAGCTTTAGGTCAGTGCCTGTGTGGTGTTTGCACATTCTCCCCAACCTGCATGGGTTTCCTCCAGGTGCTCTGGTTTCCTCCACATTCCAAATATGTTTGGATTAAGCTGATTGGCCATGATAAATTGCCCCTTAGCATCAGGGGGATTGGCCGGGCAAATGAGGGTTACGGGAATAGGGCCTGGTGGGATTGTGGTTGGTACAGAACTGATGGGCTGAATGGCTTTCTGTACTGTAGGGATTCTGTGATATCCGGGAAAACTCTTCATTGAAATAGTGCCAGGGGATCTGTTACACCCACTGGATAGGACCTGAGAGGCTTTGACTTAATGTCTCATTGGAAAACGGTAATTTCAACATTGCAACACAGCAGTGCACAATGGTAATGGCATAAAAGAATGGTTGTAATGATACACTTTCAGAGACTTCATTAGAGCACAAGAAGGGATTTATTAACATGTCATGTTGAGCAGTGTGTTTGCAGCTCATTCTAAAATACCTCTGCACGAAGGGAACTCCTCCCCTGGAAGGATTCCCCACTCTGAGTCCCGAGTGGTCACCCAAGCCAAGCGACCCTTACCCTGCAGTCTTGCCCTTAAAGGGACAATCACCACAACTGTGTATATGACAATTTAAATGGTAACATTAACAGAGAGTGGTACATATTAGAAATGGTAATGTTAATAGAGAGTGGTATATATAGCAATGTAACTAAGAACATTTTGGGTGGGGTTTTACGGCATCACTCCTCCCGAAACCATAAAATCCCGCTCGAGGTTAACGGACGTTTCCATGATACATTCCTCACCCCTTGCCCGCTCCCATGGCAGGCAGGATGGTGAAATTCTGGCCTATGGGTGTGATCTTATCACCCATTCATGCCATGAAGTCAGAGATTTTGGTGACAAGTCGAATCTCTGTTCGCTGCAGCCGGATGGGAAAATCCCGCTGACGTGAACAGTTGGAAAATTCCATGCAAGTGAGCTATGAAACTGTGAAATGTCACTGGAATACCTCCTGAAGTCGCAAATGAGTCAAAATATAATGTATGCAAGTGATGAATAATGTTATTAGGCACATTTGCAATGTTACTAAAATGTGACTGAAATGGGAAATGGCATTGGAATATTTTATACGCTGTCAGTTATAGGATTGTGATGTATATTTGCATTGTTATGAGCTGCCTTGTATATTGTTAATGTTATTTGAACATGGTACCTGTGGCAATGCATTTAAAAGATATGTACTGGCAAAGCTGCTCAAATATAATATGTACCGACAGCACTATTAGACTTAGGTTGACAATGCGATTAAACAATGAGGTAAGCTAGCAATGTTATTAAAATCCAATATTTGTGATTAAGCTTGGATATATGCTTCCACCAGGAGTAGAATGTGATAAAAATTGACAACATTAATCAAATGTGATATATCCTTGCAATCTTATTAGCATGTGATTCTACCAAAATGATATGCACACTGGCTATGCTATTGAAATATTACATGCACTATTTAAATATAGTTTGTGATGGCAGTGTTGGCTGAATTTGCCCTGAGAGCATTGCTTGTATATTATTTTGCCTGTAGGTTGTGAGCTGATAACATCACAGCAAAGGAGCTAGAGTGTCTGAAACCTGAGTGAAGCCAATTACGAGTCTCTCAGATTGCAGAATTAGGAAAATGTTTGCTACAAGGACTGAGAAGGAAGCATAGAACCATAGAATCCTGACAGTACAGAAGGAGGTTATTCAGTCCATCCAGCCTTGCCAACCATAATCCCACTCAGATCCTATCCCTCTAACCCCACATGTTGCCCCTGCTAACTCCCTGAACATTAAGGAGCAATTTAGCATGGCCAATCCATCTAACCCGCACATCTTTGGAGTGTGGGAGGAAACAAAAGCACCCAGACGAAACCCACACCACCCAACTCAAGAACAACTTCTTCCCTGCTGCCATCAAACTTCTGAATGGACCTACCTTGCATTAAGTTGATCTTTCTCTGCACTCTAGCTATGACTGTAATATTACATTCTGCACTCTCTCCTGTATGCCTGTGAAACATGGACTGTGTATCAAAGGCATGCAAGACAGCTCAATCATTTCCACATGACTTGCCTTCGCAGAATATTACGCATCTGATGGCAAGACAAAGTACCAGATGCTGAAGTTCTCTCTAGAGCAAATCTACCATCAGTCCACACACTGCTGATGAGAGCACAGACCCAGCGGGCAGGTCATGTCATCTGTATGCCAGACGAGCGCATACCCAAGCAGCTCCTTTTTGGCAAACACTCTGCTGGAAAACGCTCGCATGGAGGGCAGAAGAAACGTTTCAAAGACACACTCAAAGCCTCCCTGAAGTCACTTGACATTGACATGACCACCTAGGAAATGCTGGCACAAAACCACCCTACCTGGTGCTGCCTCATCCACAAAGGCTGTCAAGCTCACGAAGCAAGGTGAATTGCTGAAGCACAACTTAAGCGCGAGCTGCGTGAGTCCACAGCCACCTGCACAACAATTACAGTGTCTACACAAGTCTGTCCAATATGTGCCAGGACATTCCGTGCCTGGCTTGGCCTGATCAGTCATCTTCAGACACACCACAACCAGCCTCAAAATGTCTAATGGTGTCGAGGTCCTCATCAATGATGATGGACGAACAACAGCTTTGACTGTAACACTACATTCTGCACTCTCTCGATTCCTTCTCTATGAAGGTATGTTTTGTCCGTATAGTGCACAAGAAACAATATTTTTCACTGTATGTTAATGCATGCAACAATAATAAATCAAAGCTAGTCAAATGAGGGAGAGCATGCAAACTCCACACAGACTAACATACAGCATAAATTAGGATGGCCAAATTTAGTGACAAGTCAGGTACAGAAAGAGAAATAAAAAGAAGGAAAGGGAGGTTGGAGAGGGAAAAAATAGATGGACAATAAAAGTAAAGAAAAAGCAATTATATTTCACAATGTAAACCTGAAGAAATGAGACTCCATATTTGTAATATTCAATTTTCAGTATCGGAGAGGCTGATTGGCAGTAATTAACACTTAGAAAATTGTTAGAAAAGGATCATTAAAGTGAAAATGGTGAAGACCTAACTTTCTGTGGTGAGTTCAGTTCATATCCAACTGCACAAATTTCTCAAGTTCCTCAATTAATTTCACGTTAAGCCAGACAGCAAGGTGCCATTTTAGCGATGTTGGAACGGAACACTGAATCTTGGAACATAACTTTTGAATTTCCACATTTAATCTTACATCTGCCGCCACAGGAGGTTGCTGTATCATTTACGCATAAATAACATGGAGTGCCATTAGTTATATTTTGACCATTATACCACGAAGCTGGTAACCCAAGGACCTGAACTTATAATTGTTAGACTCGGGTTCAAATCCCACCTTAGCAACTGAGGAATTTAAGGTCAATTAATTAAATAAATTGGGAATAAAAAGCAATTATCGGTAAATGGTGACCATGTAACTACAGGACTGCTTTGATCTAAAGATCCAGCTGATTCCCTGGTATCTTTTAAGGCAGGAAATTTGCCATCCTGTATTGAGTGTCTTCAAGACAGAGGTAGATAGGTCCATGATTAATAAGAGGATCAGTGGTTATGGAGAAAAGGCAGGAGAATGGGGATGAGAAAAAATATCAGCCGTGTTTGAATGGTGGAGCAGACTTGATGGACCAAGTGGCCTAATTCTGCTCCTATGTCTTATGGTCTTATCCTCACCTATTTTATCATATATGTGACTCCAACCCATTACAGCCACCATGTTGTATTCAGGAAGGTACCTCAGCATTACGTTTTCAAGGACAAACTAGGGATGGGCAAAAAAATGCTGGCCTTGCCAGCAATGCCCACATGCTGTGAATGAATAAAATAAGTGTGAACGCCCACAGCGCAAGGGTTGCAATTTGCATATTCTGGATGATCAGGGAGAAATTGAAGATACAATCTTCTCTTTGAACAACCCACAAATTATTTAGGTATTGGGCAGATCAAGGCGTACTCTGAGTCACGGGGAAGTGAACATTCAGCCACGGAAAGGGCCTAAGATGCTGAACCAGAGAGAAGTAAGGACAAGAGCGGAATATGTAACTGCGTTATTTGCCATCAGTGCTGATCCGCAGGAGGACTAAGTAGAAGACTGAGTAACAAAGAACTGTACCTTGAATCCCTCAGTACGTGACAATGTCCACAATTCCTGCTATTATTCTTGCTTTCTAACCCATTCATCTAATTAGCTTGGCAAAGACCAATATTCAATCTGTTAAACATCAGCAAAACCTCCCTCCCTGCCTTTCTAACATTAATATGCCTCAGTGCCCAAACGACATCAGAATGCCGTGTGCGGTAATTATTTTGGGAGTTACTGAATTGCTTCTGTTTCATTTGTACCACTGGTGATAGAATACCATCGCAATAGTGAATATCGATTGTGCACTGATGATGAACAACAATAGAAGTTGAAGCCCAGGCAACCTGAAGAACAGGGGCAACTGTCTGAGTCCTTGGAAATAGAATTAATGGCAAGAAAAGATAAAATAGAAAGAAATAAAATTTTGCCGGCAGTAAGTGGCGCCTTGTTTGCTCGCAACAGGATTCTCCGGTCCTGCTGCTGTTAATGGGAATTTCCTTTGGCATCACCCCACGCAGACGGGGGACCCGTAGGCGGGGCTGTGCTGTCAGCAGGACTGGAGAATCCTACCGGTATGAACAGCCAGAGAATTCAGGCTAACATCTTAAACCACTGATGCTAATTTAATTCTTCCCACAACTCCAGAACCCAGTGAAGGTCTATCAGCTCCACTATGAATCATTAGCGTTTGCTGATTGGAGAAGATTAGTTAAAAGCCCAGACCTTTCCAGCCCCATAAAGTTTGTTCCTTTTTTCTCTCCTCGGAGTGCTGAGATATGCAAACAAGATATGAATCATAGAACTCCTACAGTGCAGAATGAGGCCATTTGGCCCATCAAGTCTGCACTGAATGCAGTCCCACCCAGGCCCTACTCCCTTAACCCCTCATATTTACCCAGCTAATCCCCCTGACACTGGGGTGAATTTAGCCTGGCCAATCAACCTAACCCACACATTTTTGGACTGTGGACCACTCGCAGGAAACCCACACAGACACGGGGAGAACGTGCAAACTCCACACAGACAGTGACCCGAAGCTGGAATCGAACCCGGGTCCCTGGCGCTGTGAGGTAGCAACGCTAACCACTGTGTCAGCATGTTTTTTAGCTCACCAAAATTACTGCTTCTGAGTTAAAGTCCAGGCGAAAACTGTTAGAAAGCTAATTGCCCAAGGAAGTATCACAGCCTGGAGTTTAACTGACCTTTGACCTTTACAAAGGCACCTTCTCCTGTAGGTGTCATAGGTTAACAAGCACGCACAGGAATCCCAGCTGATTCACCACTGTCCAATTCCACTCACTTTAATCCTTTCCAACAATATCCATTCTAACTTAATCCATCACATTGTACGCACCGAACATGTAATTTTTATGGTCTATTTGCCTCCCAATCACAAAACAGGCAGCTTAGTTGCCAACTGGGACCTTAAATGGTTCATTTGTAAAACACACAATCCCCCCCACCCCCCAAACCGTCCTCAACTAATTCAGCGGCAGAATTGATCTGTACCTCAGCAAACACAGAAGTAAGCGAAGGGTTAACATTAAGAGAGAGGACGGTGTGGTGGCACTAGGAGAAGGAAACACAGAGTACATACCACTGTGAATTGAGACCATTCTCGACTCAGGTGTTGTTCCATATGCTCCGAGCGAACATCACCTTCTATCTGTTCTGGCCAAAAAAGAAACAGAACGAAAGAGTGAATCTGTGCCGTTGATATCCAGTCAATCCCTTCCTTAAACCGTCATTTGGAGTGCGAGATCTCTGCCTTCTTTGAAACACCACGCTGGCTGCTCACTCCATCTGACACTCTCTTCTGCGAGAGATTCACCAGCATCTGAGCACTGCCTGGCGTGGGCTTATAGTTGTTAAATTATAACAAGTGGCAGTCTCTGCTTTTCTAACCCATTTTTTTCCCCCTCTGAACTTTGAGGTACAGATTATTCCTCACAGCACATGGCGTCTCCTGTTTTATTTATCTTGCCCTCTGTACAATTGGCAGTTTCAGACTGTACAAAGAGGCAGGGTGGGGGTGGGGGGGGGAGATGGGGGGGGAAGAAAAGTCTCCTGTGAGATAGAAAACTGATGCATTTAGTCCGGCATCCATCTGAATGTTTCCTGCCAATCAGGTTAACAGAAGACTTATTAAATGTGGGCAGACAAAAGAGTCAGAAGCAGGAGTATTATGTTGGAAGAAGAAAATAATACCAATTAAACCTTTTGACACAAAGTGCTTTCTGGATCAGGTACAGCGCTGGATTCTGCAACTCCTGATATTTTTGTCACATTAGCTGCAAAACTGTCAATAGATGCTGAAGGGGGACAAAAGAAATGTGTTTTTTTTTAATCCCTGAAGATTTTGAAAAACTATCTAATATGTATATATATATTATAGATATACACATTTGAGTCCTGTGACATGTTTCCTATTGTGGTTAATAGTTGCCATAGCAACAATCATAGCAGCAGCTGCTGATTTAAATATACAAAAATGTTGACTCTAATCCAACAAGCTGCTTTGTGGATCTGTGACATTTATTAAAAGGTAGGGGTAAAAAAATGGTGCTATCTTGCCTTTTCATTTTGCGTACTGCTGGCGTTGCTATGGAAAGATCTCTACTAAGGCTGGGTATTCCCTGGTGTTAGCCCATCTACGCATGCACATTACCCCACCTGCCCCCCCCATCCCTCTCTGTACCCTGTGGTATATCAGTTTGCAGTTCCCCCAAATCAATTATTTTCCGGTGGCGGCTTTGAGCTCACTGACTTCAGATGGAAAAGAGCAGAGAATTGCTTAGCTATTAGTTAGCTTCCTGACAAATGTTCCAGTGCGTCACGTAGCTCCTCTGTGAAATGTTGCTGCCACTTTGGCTACAGAGTCATCAGGCACCTGCAAAGCTTGCTACTGGGGAGCAAGGTGGACAATGAGTTCAGCCAGCTTTTACTGCTATCCCTGTCGTCAAACTCAGCCCAAGAAAGGAAACATGTGCGTGGAGTTACGCAGAAGTTAAAGCGTGGTGACAGGCCCATCAGCCCCACAGGACTATATTTACACAAGTTTCCTCTAACTGGGACAGCATGATGGCGCACTGCTGCCTCACAGTGTCAAAGACCCAGGTTCAATTGCCAGCTTGGGACACTGTCTGCACGCTCTCCCCATGTCTGCATGGGTTTCCTCCCACATTCCTAAAGATGTGCTGGTTAGGTGCATTGGCCATGTTAAATTCTCCCTCAGTGTACCTGAACAGGTGCCAGAGTGTGGCAACTTGGGGATTTTCACAGTAACTTCAGTGCAGTGTTAATATAAGCCTAATCGTGACACAAATAAGTAAACTTTAAAACTTTACCTTATGTAACCCTATTGGCATAAGCTTGTATGTCTTTATAAATCATGGGTTTTTTGACCTGCTTAAAAGGCACCAAAGCTATTTGCTGCAATCACTTCAGGTGGCATCAAGCTGCACATTAACATCAGAGTGGTTGGCACTGCTGCCTCACAGCACCAGGGACCTCCGTCCAATTCCGGCCTCAGGTGTGGAGTTTGCACATTCTCCCCGTGTCTGCGTGGGTTTCCTCTAGGTGCTCCGGTTTCCTCCCACTGTCCAAAGGTTCACTGACCATGCTAAGTTGTTCTTTCATATCAGGGAGACTAGCTGGATAAATACATGGAGTTATGGAGATAGGGCCTGGGTGGGATTGATGTCAGTGGAGACTTGATGGGCTGCTCTGCACTGTAGCGATTCTATGATCACTGTCTGGGTAAAAGTTTTCAACAATCATGCCTTGGTTAAACTTCACTGGTTACAATACTAACGCTGCGCCAAGACTTTTCCCCTCAATTCCTCTTTGGATGAAGCCGTGACTAACTTATACGGATGACCCTCAGTTGTGGACTCCCCACAAATAGAAACACATTCTCTATATCCGTTCTAACAGGAACCTTTTATAATTAATGACTGCAGGTGTGTGCGATACAATTAAGCTGAGCTTGATGAATGTTATTATCTCCAAGTTCTCAGCTACTGATTCCAGCTAAATGACCAATTGTTACTCGGGAACAAGTAGATTATCCAAAGAGTGTCATGGTCATTAGCATCGGCTCCAATGTTCCCTGAAGGTAATAGAAGGAAACCAGATGAAATACCTTTCCAAAACCTGACAGCATATATTTTACAAACAACACAGCAATATAGTCACACTTTCAAGGCTTTACCCTAAAATCTGAATTTCAAAAGCAGGTATAAATTCACTCATTTTTTTTATAGCTTTGCTTTTGGATAGAGCTGTCCATTATTCTGTCATTCACCCTCACTCTGGATACTTCTTCTGAATTTGTTTGTGAGACATGGGCGTCACAGGCTGGCCAGCATTTATTGCCCATCCCTAGTTGCCCAAGGGCAATTGAGAGTCTGCCACATTGCTGTGGCTCTGGAGTCACATGCAGGCCAGACCAAGTAAGGGGTGGCAGATTTCCTTCCCTGAAGGACATTAGTGAACCAGATGGGTTTTTCCGACAATTGGCAATGATTTCATGATTATCCAGATACTTCTAAAACAAAATATTTTAAAATAATATAGTTAAAATATCTGCTGTGGCGGGATTCAAACCCAGGTCCCCAGTTGAGTTTCTGGATTGATGGTTTAGTGATAATACCAGTCGGCCATCGCCTATTAAGTATTTTGTGTGGTGGATGTCTGGCATTATTAATCAAAGTCACAGAGTCACCGAAAGCTACAGTGCAGAAGAGGCCCATCGACCCATTGAGTCTGTACTGACTCATGAAATGCCCTGACCTGCCCACCTAATCCCATTTATCAGCACTTGGCCCATAGCCTTGAATGTTACGGTGTGCCATAACCCCTTTATTAAGAGAGGCTTCAGACCTCGTTGGAACAAGTTCGGTACTTACTGAATAAAGAAACTTAGGTACAAGAGTTTCATGCAGCGTGAAAGTTTCCCTGGGACCTAGTTCTTCATGCTTACTCCATACTTCCAGAAGATTCTTCCAGCACAGCGTGGTAGCACAGTGGTTAGCACTGTTGCTTCACAGCTCCTGGGTTTGATTCCCGGCTTGCGTCACTGTCTGCGTGGAGTTTGCACATTCTCCTCGTGTCTGCGTGAGTCGCCTCCGGGTGCTCCGGTTTTCTCCCACAGTCCAAAGATGTGTGGGTTAGGTTGATTGGCCATGCTAGAACTACCCCTTAGTGTCCTGAGATGCGTAGATTAGTGGGTAAAATATGGAGGGATATGGGGGTAGGGCCTGGGTGGAATTGTGGTCAATGTGGACTTGATGGGCCGAATGGCCTCTTTCTGTATTGTAGGGTTTCTATGGTTCTATGAAGATTCTACTGAGAGAGAACTCCATCCTCTGGGACAACCACTTCCTCTCAGTCTCCATAAGCCCTTCAAATCAGGTAACTCTCTATTCCGTACTGCCTTAAAAAGACAGACACCACGAAACACGTGCTTTGTTTTATACCACTTCCTTTGCCATTTGTTCCATGGTATCTTTGTTGTTTTTCTCTGTACTCTTGACCCTAACTGGGCTTTCCCTTTTCTCCTTTCTCTCTGCTGGCCCTTCCCCCACTCTCGATGGCATAAAACATATCACATTTCTACCTGCCCTCACTTCAGAAGAGGAATCATATTAACTTCAAATTGTTAACCTCTGTTTCTTGCTCCTCAGGTGCTGCCAGACCTGCTGAGGATTTCCAGCATTTTCTGCTTCTTTTTCAAACTCATTCAAATGACCTCTCTCACACTCAGAGTTTTAGTTTTCAGCCATCTGCTCGTTCTCTGCTTCCCATGTTTTCTTTAAAGGCACAGTGGTTAGCACTGCTGCCCCACAGTGCCATGGACCCAGGTTCGATTCCTGGCTTGGGCCACTGTCTGTGCGGACTCTGCATGTTCTCCCTGTGTCTGAGTGGGTTTCCCCCCACAGTCCAAAAACTGCTGGTTAGGTGCATTGACCATGCTAAATTCTCCCTCAGTTTCCCAAACAGGTGCCTGAGTGTGGCAACAAGGGGATTTCCACAGTAACTTCATTGTAGTGTTAATATAAGCCTACTTATGACACTAATAAATAAACTGAAACTTGAATAATACAAGGCATGGCCTAGTGATTCTATTGCTAGAGTATTAATCCAGAAAATCAGCTAAAGTTTTGGGCACCCGGGTTCGAATCCCACCACAGCAAATGGTGAAATTTACATTCAATTAAAAAAATCTAGAATTAAGAATCTACTGATGACCATGAAACGATTGTTGGAAAAACCCATCTGGTTCATTAATGTCCTTTTGGGAAGGAAATCTGCTGTCCTTACCTGGTCTGGCCTACATGTGACTTCAGAGCCACAGCAATGTGGTTGATTCTCAACTGCCGTCAGGAATGGGCAATAAATGTTGGCTAGTCAGCGACGCCTGTGTCCCACGAATGAAAAAAAACTACAATCAGCCATTTGAAAAAAATTCTGTTTGTTCGGAAATAATTTTTTTATTGAATATAAATTTCACCATCTGCTGTGGCAGGATTCGAACCCGGGTGCCCAGAACTAATGCAGAATTTTAAAAGGCTTGCCACAAAAAATTTAATTGCTGCCAGCAATAGTCAACTGCGTCTCTGCCAGTCGGTCACTTTGCACATGCAGTACATTACAGTGACAGAATCCTGTTAAACGTGAGGTAATCTTTTGTTGTGGAATGTGTTGTGTCCTGACTTACGATTCATTGGCATCTAAATTATTTTTAGCAGGTAGGTTGGCACAACATCTTTGCGCATTTCTGTTACTTGCAACTTGTACTTGCTCCACATATGTTGAAAGGTAACAGTGGCTGAGTCTGTATAAGGCTCTGGTGAGGCTGTATAAGGTTCTGGTCAGACCCCATTTGGAGTATTGTGAGCAACTTTGGGCCCCATATCTAACGAAGAATGTGCTGGCCTTGGAAAGGGTCCAGAGGAGGTTCACAAGAATAATCCCCGGAATCAAGAGCTTGTCATATGAGGAACAGTTGAGCACTCTGGGTCTGTACTCATTGGAGCTTAGAAGGGTGAGGGGGGATCTTTTTGAAACTTACAGGATACTGCGAGGCTTGAATAGAGTGGATGTGAAGAGGATGTTTCCACTAGGAAACACTAGGGCCAGAGGGCACAACCTCAGGCTAAAGGGACGATCCTTTAAAACAGAGGAATTTCTTCAGCCAGAGAGTGGTGAAGCTGTGGAACTCTGCCACAGAAGGCTGTGGAGGCCAAGCCATTGAGTGTCTTTAAGACAGAGATAGATAGATACTTGATTAATAAGGGGATCAGGGGTTATGAGGAAAAAGTGAAGAGAGAAAAAGAACAACCGTAATTGAATGGTGAGGAGACTCGATGGGCCGAGTGGCCTAATTCTGCTCCTATTTCTAATGGTCTTAAGATGGAGGTAATACCAGCACATGACAGATGTGCAGCAAGTACAATCTGCTTCTTGGGAGGATGGGTTTAATTAATATATTCTGAGGTTGCTTGCAAATTTTTATTTCAGGAAGTTCTGTTTCACATTCGCATTAGTGGATTAATGGAGGAGTGCTGAGAGAGAACCGCGTTCGATTTTTACAGCAGTGGTTCCCCCATTATATAAATCAATGTGGCTTTTTGTTGAATGGTGCAATAACGGATTATGTCGTGCAAAAGGGCCATTCTCATGGATGCTTAAACACAAAACATGATGGAGTAATTGGCCGTTCCGCTCCACAGCACTGATTATATTAAGGAGTCACCTAATTGAAGTTTTTAAAGCTAAGTAAAACAGATGATGGAATTGAGAGAGAGAGAGAGAGAGAGAGAGAGAGATAATTTCCTCTGGGGGGGGTTGTCCAGAACAAAGCTGCAGAGTCACTGGAATTAAAGCCAGCCTCTTGTGGACTGATGTCAGAAAGTCCAGACATCATGGCACTGGCCTCGGCTATTAATCTAGAAACTCAGCTAATGTTCTGGCGATTGGATGAAACTGGGATGTTGCTGGGGTGGAAGGAGGTGATCTTTTTGATACAGAATGAGTGGCACTGGAACCTCAGATTGGAATCTCATGGTCGCCCCATAGCTTCCTGCCATCCGATCTACATCTGCATTTTTATTGAGCTGTTAGATTTAGAATATAACCTCAATACATCGTATGTCACCTCAGCCCAGCTCCATACTCAACTCCACAATATCACTACCTGTAAAGGCATCTGTTAATGTGCCTCCGTGAAATTTCAGAGCCCCGTGCCAATCTCATCACCAAAAGTCTCTTCAAAACTAACCTGGTTGGCAAGTATTTTCAGTGACCACCTGATATCTTTACCTTCTTTGAAATTAATCTCAAGATTATAGGAACACAGGAACTAGGAGCAGAAGTAGGCAAATTCAGCTCTTCGAGCCTGCTCTGCCATTCAATTAGGTCATGGCTGATCTCTCCCTGGTCTCAAATCCACCACACCACCTGTTCCTCATATCCCATTCTCCCTTTTCTCATTAAAAATGTATCTATCCCCCTCTTGAAACCACTCAACAATTCAGACACTACTGCGCTGAAGTTTAAAGTTTATTTATTAGTCGCAAGTAGGCTTACATTAACACTGCAATGAAATTACTGTGAAAATCCCCTAGTCACACACTCTGGCGCCTGCTTGGGTAGACTGAGGGAGAATTTAGCATGGCCAATGCACTAAGCCAGCACGTCTTTCAGACTGTGGGAGGAAATCGGAGAACCCAGAGGAAACCCACGCAGACATGGAATGAACATGTAGCCTCCGCACAGACAGTGACCCCAGTTAGGAATTGAACCTGGGTCCTTGGCACTGTGAGGCAGCAGTGCTAACCGCTGTGTCATCGTAGTTCCACAAATTCACCACCCTCTGCGAGAAGTAGTTCCCCTTCATCTCAGTTTTAAATCTGCTGCCTCTCAACCTATACCTGTGACCTCTTGTTCTAGATTGTCCGATGAGAGGAAACATTTGGCCTGCATTTAGTAGATCAATCCCTTTTAAAATTTTAGATACCTCGATCAAATCCCCTCTTTGTCCTTCTAAACTCCAGTGAGTATAAGCCCAAACTTTTTAGTGACTCGAAAGAGGCCATAAAAATTGCCATTCCTACAATATGTGTATCCAGTGATGAGTTATAAGAAGAAGACATCATGCCAAGTAAGGGGAGGGAAACATCTGTATGATCATGTATTGAAATGGAAATAATGAGTTTGCCCACTACATCACAATTATAATTTAGATCCAGCGAACAGTAAAATGGGAGGAATAATTTTAATCATCAATCAGAGCCAGGGTAGCACAGTGATTACGTTACTGGACTCAGAATCGGGAGGCCTGGGCTAATGACCTAAGTTTAAATCACACCACAGAGACTGGGGAATTTAAATGCAATTTACTAAAAGTACATTTGGAATTTAAAAAGCAAGCATTAGTAATAGCAATCACGAGGCCACTGAATTTTAAAAAAACTTATCTACAAACCGACTCTGAGCTGCCCTCTGAAATGGTCTAGTGAGACACTGCATCAACTTTATTGCAAGAAAATGCTCCAAGTGAAAGAAATGAATGGACAATCCAGCATCAACCTAGGCACCAGATTCAGATCCGGCAAAGGCACAACCAGCCCAGTTGCCTCTGCAAAAACCTACTCACTAACATCTGCACTAACATCTGTACCAAGGTCGGGAAAGTTGTCCTCTGAGAGAGTTGCCTGTCACTGGTGTGCACACAGGATTATGCTTTTGAGCCAATGTCAGTCATAAAACCTCGACAGTGCAGAAACAGATCATTTGGCCCATTGAGTCTGCACTGAATCCCATAACCTCACGTATTTACCCCACTAACCTTAACATCTTGGGGCACGAAGGGATAATTTATCATGACCAATCTAATGGGGAAAACTACAGGTTTGATTCAGTCACATCACATACTTTCAACATATATTGTGCGTAATCCAGGATGAAAAGGGAGCAGCTGTTCCACTTAGTTTAAGGGTCAGTTACGAGGGAACACAAGTAAAATGTGAGGAGTGGGAGGTTTAGGGGGGATTTAAGGAAAAGCTTTTTCACTCAGAGGGTGCTGATGATCTGGAATGCACTGTCTGGGAGGGTGGTGGAGGCCGGATGCCTCACATCCTTTAACGGATCTACGAAAGTTTGTGAATGGAGCCCAGTTTCAAATCAACCTCCAATCCATTGACTCTGTCTACACTTCCTGTTGCCTTGGAAAAGCAGCCAGCATAATTAAGGACCCCACGCACCCCAGACATTCTCTCTTCCACTTTCTTCCTTCGGGAAAAAGATACAAAAGTCTGAGGTCACGTACCAACCAACTCAAGATCAGCTTCTTCCCTGCTGCTGTCAGGCTTTTGAATGGACTTACCTTGCATTAAGTTGATCTTTCTCTACACCCTAGCTACATTCTGCACTCTGTTGTTTCCTTCTCTATGAATGGTATGCTTTGTCTGTATAGTGTGCAAAAGACAATACTTTTCACTGTATTTTAATACATGTGACAATAATAAATCAAATCAAGTCAAAGTACCTGGATGAGTACTTGGCATGCCATAATATACAAGTCATGTATATGGGCCAAGTCATGGCAAGCAGAGTTAGGTGGGCATTTCCTGCATTGGTGTAGACTTGGTGGGCCGAAAGTCCTTTTCTGCACTGTAGTATTCTGTGATTCTGTAATATCTACTTCGTCTTATAATGAATTAAATTCTTGGGGAGCACTTCAGTTGCAGGTTTTAATGAGTTTTTTTCTGGGATATTGCGGAAGTTGAGACTGTTAGAAGTAATGCTGTAGTTATGAATCACAAAGATAGGGTTCATGAAAGGTCTCAGATCAAATGCTTCCTCCAATGATTAATTATTCCTCCTTCAGTTATCCTCAAAGGATGAAGAGATGGAGCTGTTCTTGAATGTCAGCAGAACAGCTGATCATTCATTCAGGAGCCTCACATACCGACATGATTCACGAGGAGATAGTTTGTTCACTTTTCAAGCTGTTGAATCCCACCTCATTTGCTCTGCCGGTGTTCACAGGAAATAAACCGATATTCCCGTTGGTGGCAGTCTTTGCACTCCATTCGGGAGATATTATCATCCCTATCTCCAAGTCTTGACATTCCAGTCCATCTCTGTGATCTTCTCTCACCCAAAGAGCCTCAGAAAACTCTGCACTCCTCCAATTCTGGCCTTTCATGCACCCTCAATTTTAACTGTTCCATCATTGGTGGCCATTGCTTCAACCGTTTGAGTGTTAAGAGCTGAAACTCTCTGCGTAAACTAGGGCATAGCTAGGGTATGGATAATATTGGAATAGTTTAGGTTAGAGGGTCATTAGATGGGTTCCACTGGTCGGCGCAATATTGAGGGCCGAAGGGCCTGTACTGCGCTGTAATGTTCTGTGTTCTAAACCTTTCTGCCTCTCAACCTCTTTATTCTCCCTAAACGTGCTCCCTAAAACATATTCTCCTTGAACAAGCTACCCTAATATAACATTATGTGACGTGCTGCCAAGGTTTGTATGAAGATGCTTCACTGAACATCCCAACACAGGTAGTGGGGCCAAATGTCCTGTTTCTGTGATCGATATTACACGTCACGGTGCTTTATAAATGAATGGAAGTGCTGGTTGTAGAATCATAGAGGCTGAGGGGGGACCTAATAAAAATCTACTAAATTACAAGAGGCATAGTTAGAGTGGGTAGTCAGAGGCTTTTTCCCAGCGTGGAAGGGTTGATGATAAGAGGGCCCAGGTTCGAGGTGAGAGGTGGTAATTTTAGAGGAGATGTGCAGAGTAAGTTTTTCACATAGAGGGTTGTGGATGCCTGGGACAGACTGTCACTGGAGATGGTGGAAGAAGGCACACTGGCAAATTTGAAGGTGAATCCTGATAGACAAACGAATAGAAGGCGAACAGAGGGATAGAGGCACAGGCTTGTGTTCCTGTGCTGTATTCCTCTTTGTCCTTTGTTCATAAAATCCCTGCAGTGCAGAAGGACACCATTCGGTCCATCAAGCCTGCGCCGATAACAATCCCACCCAGGCCCATCCCCATATCCCACATATTTATCCTGCAAATACACCTGGCACTAAGGGGCAATTTAGCATGGCCAATTAACCTAACCCGCACATCTTTGGACTGTGGGAGAAATCGGAGCACCCGGAGGAAACACTCGCAGACAGGGACACAGGCAGTTAACCAAGGCTGGAATTGAACGTGGGTCCCTGGCACTGTGAGGCAGCAATGCTAACCACTGTGCCACTGAGCAGCAAATTGTTATAGGCTGTCACATTTAGTATCCTGGGCTGCATGCACTTGAAGTAAAATTGCTCACAGGGATACATATTGTACTTCAGATTTAAATGATCCAATTAATTTCTGCTTGGAACTGCGTGTTTTACAATGTGTGATATTCTTGATCACTTCACACTTCAACAGTGCAACTAACACTTTTACATACAAGATCTTTTGTCTGTTAATTGTTTGTATGCAATTATCACACAATGTGCTCCCACCTCATTTGTCCGTATTAAACTATTTATTTAATTTTCCTGTTCCAGAGTCTCCAACTCTGGTGCATCCTGAATTTGATTTGATTTGATTTATTATTGTCACATGCATTAGTACACAGTGAAAAGTACTGTTTCTCGCGCACTATAGATACAAAGCATACCGTTCATAGAGAAGGAAAAGAAAATCCTGAATGTAGTGTTACAATCATAGCTAGGGTGTAGAGAGAGATCAAATTAATGCAAGGTAGGACCATTCAAAAGTCTGGTGGCAGCATGGAAGAAGCTGTTTTTGAGTCGGTTGGGACGTGACCTCAGACTTCTGCATTTTTTCCCAACAGAAGAAGGTGGAAGAGAGAATGTCAGGGATGCACGGGGTCCTTAATTCTGCTGGCTGCTTTTCTGAGGCAGCGGGAAGTGCAGACAGTGTCAATGGATGGGAGGCTGATTTGTGCCCTGCGAAAGTAGAGGTGTTTGTTGGCTTTCTTAACTATAGTGTTGGCACAGGGGGACCAGGACAAGTTGTTGATGATCTGGACACCAAAAAAACCTGAAGCTCTTGACCATTTCTATTTCGTCCCCATTGATATAGACAGGGGCATGTTCTCCATTATGCTTTCTGAAGTCAATGATTATTCCTTCATTTTGTTGATATTGAGGGAGAGATTATTGTCATCACACCAGTTCACCAGATTCTCTATTAATCTTTTGATGAAGGTTTCATCAAAAGATCTAAAGCCTCCAACCAGATCTGAGCACACATACCATTCTACCCCTGTTCCAATGTTTTAATAACTAATAAGTAAAAGTGTACTTTGATTAAAAAATATTCTAAAATGATTTTTTTGTTTGTAGCAATGACTAAAACAAATTATGTTTAATTCCCAAAGTCTACAATCTTCTTCAGGCCAATAGCCCCCATTTATCTCTGCACTTCAAAAATTCTGCCCTTTATTCTCTCTATTCCTTAAGGGATGTGGGAATTGTCCATCCATAATTGCTCTTTAATTGAATGGTGGGCTCAACCATTGTAGTCAAGACACATTGCTGTGGATGTGAAGTCACATGGAGACCAGACTGGGAAAGGACATGAATGAACTCGCTGAGCTTTTCCAACTCACTTTATATTCCGGATTTATGAACTTAATTTAAATTCCATAAACTGCCATGGCAGGAATTGAACCCCTTTGCCCAGGGCATTGGCCTGGGCCCCTGGATTAATAGTCTGGTGATATTACCACTGTGCCATCTTCCCAACTGCATTCCCAATTTTAATCACTCCACCAATGGCTGCTATACCTTTAGCTACTGAGAACCTAAGCTCTGGAATTCCTTCCCTAAATCTTTCCACCACTCTTCCTTCCTTTGAGGTACTCCTTAAAATCTACTTCTTTAAGCAAGCATTTGGATGTCCGGCCCAACAACATGGCTTATTGTTCAAATTTGTTGCATAATGTCTTGGGAAGTTTATTACTCTGAAGGTGTTTATTAAATAAAAGCATGCTGTTGTTGTTGGAGAATTTCTGCACAATCTTATTCACAACCCAGTGAGAAATGAGGGCAGATAGCCTGACCCCTATCCCTCTCAACACCATTTCTGTTGCTTTTCAATAGTTTCCACCAAGTGTGGTGATCCAGTGTCCTTCTGACTTTGATTTTACTCCCTGTATTGGGTGAAAGGTACTGAGAGTTTGCTCTGCACTTCCTCCATGCCTTGCCAGGAATGTGTTGCCCTTGGGAGTTCAATATATAGATGAGTGTGAGGAACACACTGCAAGACATGTTGAGATTACGCACTGTAAAGCTGTTTCAGCAAAGTGGGTTTTCCTAATTGTCCTAAGGTGCATTGGGAATGAAAGTTAATCTTTAGTGCTTTTATGCTGCATGCACTCACATAAGATACCAAAGTTTGCAGCCTTTCTCATGAGGAAAAGAAGCAAAAACTGGTGGCCAGATCACTTCTATCTAACATATCATAAACTCATACAACACATGAGCACACACCAGCTCTTGAAAGCACCATTAGTTGCAGCCGTCTTCACTGCAGGCGATGGCAATGATCATAATCCAAGAAGAGTCAAGCAATTACATACAATAAACTTGCAGCATTTCCGGAGTGGGGATAGTGGGTCTCGATCTTCCCTGCGGATGGAGATGGGGTGGAGAGGGTAGCGGGGGGGGGAAGGGTCTCACAATAGGCCACGGGCTCCACCAGTAGCTGGGGGGGGGGGGATCTGCTTAGGCCACAGAGGCCAGCTGAAAGCAGCAAAGACTTTGACAGGTCTCTGTGAATCAAAGCAGTGACCTGCACATGCACAACTGCACACTCTGCTGCTGTCAGCCGGCTTTCTGGCTATTTAAACCCCGCTGTCTCCTCCGACAGGTGAGAAATGGTTTTCAGCATTTTTTTTTCAATGCACTAATTGTGAATATAGTTGAGAAAACGATCTGAAATTCTCCCATTTTCACGCTCATTCTGGACTTCGAAATTCTTTCATGAGATTTATGAGTGGCATCATTTTTCAAACAAGGAATAAAGCCCCTTACTAATTGTTGTGATGGCCATGATGGCCAAGAGAATCATTAATAAATCTGCACGTGAGTTTTGTGCAGCATGAGAGAGGAGGTTTTAATCCTGTTGCTATACCCTAACATTGGTTGTAGGTCCCAAGGTGAAGGCTACCTGACAATAAGCCACAGGCACTGGCTGCCCTTTCCTTTGGTGCACAGTAAACGGTGTTGGTGAAGGGAAACCAGCTTAATTACTTCATCAATGTAAAACCTACATCAAAGTTAAACCTAATAAAGAGTGAAAACTTGGCAGATCAAGTTGCAATTTCAATTATTTTTGCAGCATTAATTGGGAGTCACAAAGTTTAATGTTTGAATCCCGCTTCATGATTTGGAGCATAAAAATCAACGCTAGCACTCTAGGGCAGTACTGAGGGAGTGCGGCACTGTTAAAGTTGCCGTATCATGGCTCAGGCATTAAACTATGGCTCCATTGGTCTTCTCTTGTGAATGAAAAAGGTGCAATTGAGAAAGAGCAGGGGGGAGTTATCCCCCAATCCTCGCCTATATTTATCTCTCAATCAATATCACAAAGATGAGATGATCTGGTCATTACCACATTGTTTTTTTGTGTGAGCTTGCTGTATACAACATTGGCCGCAATATTTTCTACATTACAATGATGACTTCAAAACTACTTCAATGGCTGTAAAGCAATGAGATGTCTAATGACTGTGAAAAGCATCACTTTCTTTTTCTTTTCTCAGACCATAGCATGCTATCTACAAGGTATAGAGCTAGAATGCCTCTTAATTCAGCACGGGTGCTATTCATACATCTTCTTTCTCAGGGGTCCATCTTCCTTCTTCAATGATGTTGGGCACTTTTTCAATATGGGACCCAGATATGATGATGGGCTCCATCATCACGCCACACCCCCGCCACATAATACGTCATTAACCACACCCCTGGCGTGCATAATTAATGCTTTCCCACCAGTCTCCACAGAGTGCAACCTCCTTGTCCCTGCCTCCACCATGGAACTTAATCCTTAGACAATACCTTTAAAACTTCATAAGTTTCCCCCCAAGTCACATGCCATTCTTACTTGCAAATATATCACCATTTCTGCACTGTGCCTGGATCAAACTCCTGGAACTCCTTTCCCAACAGCACTGAGGGTGCACTTGCACCATAAGGACTGCAGCGATTCAAGAAGACAGCTCACTACCACCTTTTGGAGGCAGTTCTGAATGGGCAATAAATGCTGGCCTAACTAGTGAAGCCCACATCCTATTAATGAAATCACAAAGTAAGAAGTCTAACAACACCAGGTTAAAGTCCAACACATTTATTTAAAATCACAAGCTTTCGGAATGCTCGAGCGCTCTGAAAGCTTCCAAATAAACTTGTTGGGCTTTAATCCGGTGTTGTGAGACTTCTTATTGTGCCCATTCCAGCCCAACGCTGGTAGCTCCAAATCATGAAATTACAAAAGAGAAAAATAAGCTGCCTAGCTACATTCCAGCTTCAAGACAAATCAGTGAAAGTAATTTCATTTTAGCATAAAATTTAAATAGGCTTTTTTTGACTAACACAAGGTAAACTAATGCAAACTGCAGATGCTTGTTGTCAACTTTGACAGCAGTGTTGACAAGTAGCTCCGTTCATTTGTGTGGCCATCAAGCTGGTACACCTGCCTTCAATTTTAAATCTCCAGTCCATTTTGTTTTTCAACCTTTCGGTGAAATGTCAGCACAATATTGCTATGTTGAGCTGTTGCTTCTGAGCATTGGCCAACGTCCATGTATGGGTTGGAAGCGTACATTGGCAGGCTCTTCGTCAGTGCAGGGTAACACAGCTGAGATCAGTGCTACCATCACTGAAGAGCCACAGATGCAATCTCCAGCAGATGTCAATGATTAAAAGAGGCCCCCCCGCCCTTTCCACCATTACTACTGAGTGAAATCACTTTGACTTGCCTGGTGCTTTCACCTTTGGATCAATTCCACCTGAGACAGTGCACTTAAGTGCTGAAGAAAAGAAAGCTCCGGGTGTTCCAAAGCAATTGAAATAGTATAGGAAATACAGCAGCCAGCTTGCACACCATAAGACCATAAAAAGATCAGGAGTCAGTCATTCAGCCCTGTTAATTAGCCAATCCCCTCTTACAGTCATAGAGGATTACAGCATGAAAACAGGCCCTTTGGCCCAACTTGTCCATGCCATCCCTTTTTTTAAACCCCCAAGCTAATCCTAATTGCCTGCATTTGGCCCATATTCCTCCATACACATCTTACCCATGTAACTTCTAAATGCTTTTTAAAAGACAAAATTGTACCCATCTCTACGGCCACCTCTGGCAGCTTGTTTCAGACACTCATCACCCTCTGTGTGAGAAAATTGCCCCTCTGGACACTTTTGTATCTCTCTCTTCTCAGCTTAAATCTATGCCCTCTAGTTATAGACTCCCCTATCTTTGGGAAAATATATTGACTATCTAGCTGATCTGTGCCCCTCATTATTTTATAGACCTCTATAAGCCCACCCCCCAACCTTCTACGCTCCTGAGAAAAAAAGTCCTAGTCTATCCAGCCTTTCCTTATAACTCAAACCATTAAACCCAGATAGCAGCCTAGTAAATCTTTTCTGCATTCTTTGTAGTTTAATAATACCTTTCTTTAATAGGGTGACCAAAACTGTACACAGTATTCCAAATGTGGCCTAACCAATGCCTTGCACAATTTCAACAAGACGTTCCAACTATTCATGTCAGAATATTAGTTTCAACATTATGAGTGGGATCTTATGGCCTCGCTTAAGCGAGACAAAAATTCCCGCCCCAGGTCACCGGACATTTCTGTTGTCCACCCCTCACCTGCTCTGATTCTGCGGCAGGCAAGGCAGTAGGCTTCTGCTGTATGAGTTCCTAACTTGCATAGTAGCTTTTGAGTGGCACCTAATCAAATGCCCTTTGAAAATACAGATATACAACCTCAACAGCTTCTCTTCTCTCTGTTCTGGCTGCTACCTCCTCAAAGAACTCTCATTAACTTGTCAGACATCATTTCCCCTCCATGAAATCACACTGAATCTGCTGGATCATATTATAACTTTCCAAACACGCTGCTATTCTTTCCTTAATAATAGATCCCAATACTTTTCCAATCAGTGAAGTTATATTAACTGGCCTGCATTTGCTTCCTTCCCTTTTTGAACAACAGTACCACTTTGTCAGTTTTCCATTCATTTGATACAGTTCTAGAATCCATAAAGTTTTGGCAAATATATCCACAATGTCTGTAGCTGCATCCTTTAAGATGCTGGGATATAAACCATTGGGTCCAGGGGACTTGTTAGCCTTTAACCCCATTAGTTTGCCTAGAACTAATTGTCTGATGGTGATGACAATATTTAATTCCTCCCCCCACACATTTTTGATTATTTCTGGGATGCTTATAGTATCCTTTACAGTCAAGACTGAAGCAAAATAGCTATGTAAGTCATCTGCCATTTCCTTGTCTCCTCATAATTACTTCCTCAATTACATTCTCTAAGGGGCCAATGCTTCCTTTTACTTCACTCTTCCTTTTCACAGACTTAAAATGTTCCTGTCTATTTTTATATTTCTTTCTCTCTCAGTTGGTTTTCTCCTTCCTTATTATTGCTTTAGTCTATCTTTGCCGCATTCCAAATCTATCCCACCATTCTGGCCTGCCATTAACCTTTGCCATCTTATATATTTCAGATTTCAACTCCATAACCTGCTTGGTTATTCAGGGTAGGTTATTCCTTCTCCAGGAGTCCTTCCTCCTCATTGGGATGCATTCTTGCTGGGAACCATGAACTATCTTCCTCAATATCTGCCACTGTTCATCTATTGGCTTTCCTAATAATCCATAAGACCAGTCCAATCACCTAAGAACTTTCCAGAACTTTACTGAATTTTATGATATAGAAGTGTGATTGTTACCCATTGAGACAGGTGGCACATGGCACGGAGTCTTGAGGAAGCTTTCCCATTGGATATTCAATGAGTATGCTACAACCACAATCATAAATTAATGTCTCCTGTCACTGGTCTAAGGCCATAAGACATGGGAGCAAAATTAGGCCATTTGGCCCATCGAGTCTGTTCCATGCCATTCAGTCATGGCTGATTTGATTCTCATCCCCATTCTCCTGTCTTTTACCCATAACCTTTGATCCCTTATTGGTCAAGAATTAATCTATCTCTGTCTTAAAGACACTCAATGACCTGGTCTCCACAGCTCTCTGTGGCAATGAGTTCCACAGATTCACCACCCTCTGGCTGAAGAAATTCCTCTTCGTCTCAGTTTTAAAGGGAGCGTCCCTTCACTCTGAGATTGTGCTCTCAAGTTCTGGTCCCTCCCAGTGGAAACATCCTCTTCATATCCACTCTCTCTAGGCCTCTCAGTATTCTGCAAGTTTCAATTAGATTCCCCCCTCATCCTTCTGAACTCCATCAAGTATAGACGAAGACTCCACAGCCACTCCTCATATGACAAACCCTTCATTCCTGGGATCAATCTTGTGAATCACCTCTGGGCCCTTTCCCAGACCTTAGATAGGGGGCCTAAAACTGCTCACAGTATTTCAAATGGAGTCTGACCAGAGTCTTACACAGCCTCAGTATTACATCCCTGCTCTTGCATTCTCTATATAGCCCTACAGAAATGAATGCGAACATTGAATTTGCCTTCTAACTTCCAAACGAACCTGCATGCTCACCTTAAGAGTCTAGCTCTGTCCACTGAATGAATCAGAGGGCAGACCATGTGCACTGACTAATCATTCCATGCACAAGTTCAGAATTTGGTAGCAGAATCATGGGTGGTATTTCCCCGTCCCGCCCACCACGGAAATCATAGCAGGCAGGGGCGGAAAGGTACATTGACCTCAGGTGGGATTTCCCAGGCTTGGGGGAAGCATGGCCAGAAAATCCCGCCCTTTGATTCTGTTTCTCTCTCTCCACAGATGCTGGCGGACCTGTCGAGTTTTACCAGCGTTCTATTTTGGATTTCCAGCACTCGCGGTATTGTGTTCTTATTCTCCAGTCCCCTTGCTGTAACTTTGATGCAACCTCTATGGAACCCCCAAGATGCACATAAATTAAGTTGCTGCTATAGTTAGCCCAAGGTAATTTTTAGTGCACAGCTCCCACTCCATCTTCATTCACACCAGTTAGGAGCATAGTCTTAAGCAGAAATCCTTGTGCGAAATCCAAGGGCAAGTAATCCAAGGTGATCCAATCATTCTGATCCTAAATATTGAGCCGAAATGTGTGTTCTATGATGAGAAATCAAAACACTGGAAGTTCAGGTCTGTAGCCTGATAGCCCTACAGTGGGGTCATGAATTGATAAGACTGACAATCAACTTTACTACAGGATCTGAAATATAAACAATTGCCATTAGGACTACTTTACTGTATTCATATCAGCACTGGTGAGGGCCAAAGTTCAGTGCTGACAACACAGATTTTGGTCAGAAAAATTGTGCTGATACTCAGTTCTGACCTTACCAAACAATTCCCCCTGCTTATCCTTCAGAACACATTGGCTGACTTGCCAATTTATTTATTCTAATGTAGTTTAGGTCAATCTAAAATGATAACTGTGCGCCAATCTGGACTGTTGAGTCAGCCACTAGTATTTTCCATTGTAACTTAGAGATGTGTCGCTACAGGGCGGCACGGTGGCACAACGGTTTGCACTGCTGCCTCACAGCGCCAGGGACCCAGGTTTGATTCCCGGCTGGGATCACTGTTTGTGTGGAGTTTGCATGTTCTCCCCGTGTCTGCATGGATTTTGTCTGGGTGCTCTGGTTTCCTCCCACAGTCCAAAGGTGTGTGGATTAGGTTGATTGGCCATCAACTCTCTAGCTTAGAAATTGACCCTCTAGCTTAGGGGGTTAAGACTAAGGGGTTTAAAAAACGAAGGCGGCATGAACAAGTTGGGCCGAAGGATCTGTTTCCATGCTGTAAGTCTTATGACTCTATGACCCTCATGTCAAAGGATTAGTAGGGTAAATATTTGGGGCTATGAGGATAGAGACTAGATGGGATTGTGGTCAGTGCAGACTAGATGGGTTGAATGGCCTCCTTCTGCACTGTAGGGATTCTATGATTCTCTCGTCATTGCTGACCCAAACTCCTATAACTCCGTGCCCAACAGCGCTGTGGGAGCAACTAGAGCACATGAACAGCAGAGGTTGAAGGAGGTGACCGACTGCTATCTCCCCAAGGGCTACATGAATGGTAAATAAATGGTGGCTATTTCAGTGCTACCCATATTCCAAAAATAGAGATTTAAGAAAGAGAATTAGGAGTGTGGAATTCACTAATAGTGTCCAGAGACATGTATGGTTTTTGACATCTGTAAGATTAACCTGGTGTCTTTCTCCAATATGCTAAGGGCAGAGTTCAGAAAGAAAAGGGATCCAGAAGGTTTCATGACAAAAGCAGCCAATAAGGCATTTTGAAAGTGCCAAACTTCATAGTTTACATAAGGTGTAACAAGTTGTGGAGTATCATCAATTTGAGGTCCACACTCTGCAGCCTAATGGAACCATGGCCATTTGTGACAGCAAGCGTTATGGTTGCAAAGGATCTGTTGTCCTGGTGGATGAGATCTTCATATCCAAAGATGTGCAGGTTAGGTGGATTGGCCATGCTCAATTGCCCTTTAGTGTCCGGGGGATGGTAAATATGTGGGGATCTGGGGATGGATCCTGGGTGACACTGTGGTCAATGCAGACTTGATGGGCCAAAAGGCCTCCTTCGGCACAGTAGGGATTCTATGATTTTCAGACATGGTACACCAAAATTGCAGGTAAGAACTCAAAGGACTGGGTCTGCAGCAAGTCTACCATTGAGGAGAATGAAGGGGGATTATTGGCAACTGTGCAAGAGGTGCACAAAGAAAGGAGGAAAATCAAACATGCCAGAGGGAAGAAGCCTCAGTCCCATCTGCGATGTTAGTGCTATAAACAGTAGAGACACTGATCGCATATATTTTAGGGCACAGGTGAGTTGTGAACTATTGTTAATATCCACGTAAGCTAAACCTGTCTTAACCTTAATAATATTTATACTCAAGTCGGTCAATAATACTGACACTACTGATTTCAGCGGCTGAACTCTGAACGTAACTGATAACGAATAGTCAAGTAAGTCCCTGCCCAGTGAAGCAGTTGAGACTACCTCATTAAATGTTTTTAAGTCATGGGTAGATACATTTTTGAACAGTAAAGGAATTAAGGGTTGTGGTGAGTGGGCAAGTAATTGGAGATGAGTCCACAAAAAGATCAGCCGTGAATTTATTGAATGGTGGAGCAAGCTCAAGGGGCCAGTTGGCCCACTCCTGCTCCTAGTTCTGAAGTTCTTTTGTCATGTTCTCCAGTTAAAAGATTCCACTCCATTATTTCAATCAGGGCTGTTTCCTATATACTGCCACACAATGTTTAGATAACTTGAGCGAGGGGCAGTTTTGGTGCAAGTAAAATGAACTTGCATTGAGAACATGTGTAGCCATGTTTGTTGCCATCTTTCTAACAGAGGCCACTCTCCTGGCATCTCCATCCCCAACCCCCCTCAAGTCCACTGACAGAAGGAAGGGACGACCAATCCAATTATTACATTTCCTCCCCCTTAAGTACCTTATACACTTATGACAACAATGTCTGAAAACTAACAAAACATCTGCATTCTCTCTTATCTTTAAATTCTCTTTTGCACTAAGAGCAGAACATTCTCTCCTCTTTAACAACTTAAGAATCCAAGGTGTTCTACAGGAACAGTATGCTGGGGAACATTTTGGAACAGGGATAATAGGTTCTTGAGCTGCATTTGATGAAGGACACCAGGGAGCAGTCTTTCTGAGCCGAATGCCATTCAGCCCTATGAACCTCTGAAATTCTGTGCTGGTGAAAACTGTCTCACCGTCAGAGACTGTGGAGATGGCACGGTGGCACGGTGGTTAGCACTGTTGCCTCACAGCACCAGGGTCCCGGGTTTGATTCCCAGTTTGGGTCACTATCTGTGTGGAGTTTGTGCATTCTCCCCATATCTGCATGGGTTTCCTCCAGGTGCTCCAGTTTCCTCCCACAGTCAAAAGATGTGCAGGTTAGGTGGATTGGTCATGCTAAATTGCCCCTTAGTGTCAGGGGGACTAGCTAGGGTAAAAGCATGGGGTTATGGGGATAATGCCTGGGTGGGATTATGGATGCAAACTCGATGGGCTGAATGGCCTCCTTCTGCACTATAGGAATCCAAGGTCTATGATTCTATGATCTCAGGCAACTCGTGCGTTCTAAAGCAGTGACATTGCTTCTCAATAGCTGCAGCTGTGGTTGGCATCTTTACCTCATAGACATCAAGCCACTTTGAATATTTGTCAATGAGTCACAAGAACATGTCTAGAAATGGTCCCACATTGTTAATATGCAATCTGACCCAAGCACAGCCAGGCTATTTCCAGGCCCTGGGATTAGTTTAGAAACACTCTTCTAGCATTTTCACCAACCAATTCTTTCTCAGCTTTGGCTGGTATGTCCAATGAACAGTATCCC
This sequence comes from Carcharhinus amblyrhynchos, assembly GCF_965287045.1. Taxonomy (NCBI): domain Eukaryota; kingdom Metazoa; phylum Chordata; class Chondrichthyes; order Carcharhiniformes; family Carcharhinidae; genus Carcharhinus; species Carcharhinus amblyrhynchos. The sequence continues at coordinate 11,484,153 of NC_137328.1, forward strand.
GTTCTATTTTCATGCTTCTAGGACCAATCGTTCTTTAGTTCCTCTGGAGCTTGCTTCCTTGCACCTTAGTCTATTGTACAGCTTCTCTTCCAGCAAATCAGAGAGAGATGTTCCCTCTCTAGCTGTGTCTCACCAATTGCTTTATAATATCTCACATGCACATCATAGTAGATCTTATACCAAAGCACTGGTTGCCTGTCTGTCAGAGATAAAAGACTATAGCACTATTTAAAGAAGAAGGGAGTGCTTTCAAGCTTTCCTCTCCAGTGCTGGCCGGTGTTTAATCTCAACTAGCAGTTTATAAAAGATAGCCTGGTCGTTACCTCATTGTTGCTTGTGAGAGCTTCCTGTTCGCAAATTGGTTGACATGTTTCCCACATCACAACAGTGGCAACACCACAAGCAGTATTCCATTGCCTGCAATGCACTTTGGGGCACCCCCAATGTGATACCTACACGCGAGTCACTGCTTATTTCCCTTACAATACAATTTAAGTGGATTTTTCACCCAGCATCACTCCTGAATTGAAGTTGCTGGAATAATCCAGATGTATTGTGCATTTTTTCAAATTCCCCTTGCTCAGGTCAATTCAGAATCCGGGTGATGTCCCCTTTGAGTAGACTCAGCAGGTAGGGCCTGAAGATCATGGTGAAGGGAATATTGAACCCAGGTAGCGAAAGTAATCTGATTGAGCCCACAATCGTAATGGATTTTTAAAAGAATGCTGTGTCGTTAAAATGTATTCTGTCTAACTCTTCCCATTGCTACAAAGTATGGTCTATGCACATCGAGAACTGTGTCATCAGTGAACTATTGAAATTGGTAACAATTTTTTTTACAGCAGACATTAAATAGTCTATATTCCCACTGCCTCAGGAAAGCAGGCAGCATAACCTAGGACCCCATGCACTCCAGACATTCTCTCTTCCACCTTCTTCCATTGGGAAAAAGGTACAAAAGTCTGAAGTCATGTACCAACCAACTCAAGAACAGCTTCTTCCCTGCTGCCATCAGACTTTTGAATGGACCTACCTCATATTACGTTGATCTTTCTCTACACCCTAGCTATGTGGGTGGCACAGTCGTTAGCACTGCTGCCTCATAGTGCCAGGGACCCGGGTTCAATTCCAGCCTTGGGTCACTGTCAGTGTGGAGTCTGCACTCCCCGTGTCTGTGTGGGTTTCCTTCTGGTGCCCCGGTTTCCTCTCACAATCCAAAAAATGTGCAGATTTGGTGGATTGACCATGGCAAATTGCCCCTTAGTGTCAGGGGCACTAGCAGGGTAAGTACGGGGGATTTTGGGATGGGTGGCATGGTGGCATAGTGGTTAGTACTGCTGCCTCTCAGCACCAAGGACCCAGGTTTGAAACGTAGCTTGGGTCATTATCTGTGTGGAGCTTGCACATTTTTGTAGAGCCTGCATGGATTTCCTTCGGGTGCTCCAGCTTCCTCCCACAGTCTGAAAGATGTGCCGGTTAGGTGGATTGACCCGAACAGGCACTGGAGTGTGATGGGAATTTAACAATAATTTCACTGCAGTGTTAATGTAAGCCTTACTTGTGACTAATAAAATAAACTTTAGGGCCTGGGTGGACTTGTCGGTGCAATCTCGATGAGTCGAACAGGCTCTTTCTGCGCTGTAGGGATTCTATTCTATAGTGTAGCACTACCCTCTCCTTTCCTTCTCCCCTATGTATTCTATGAACATACGTGCGATACAATATGTATCTATACATGTGATAATAATAAATCAAATCAAATCAGCGGTGATGATGATCTCCTTACTATCAATTATTCCAACGAAGTTGCAAAGCTACGATGGGACTCACTGCTTTAGGATCACAAAGTTACAATTTTTGTTTTTTTGCTCAGAAGTTCTTGGCAAAAATGGACAAGAAGCGAGAACGTTCATTGGCTCGTGGAGAGTGAGATCTTTGGAGCTGCTGGTTTCTCAGAACCTGTGATGTGCTGGAAAGTATCTTCTATAATTCCTTTTCATATTGCCCCTCCTCTTCTGTCTTTCAAGTTTCACCTCATTGTCAGTTGATGTCAAGAGTCGGTTCCACTGTCGGCTGATAACATCATCAAAGATTTTGGGACAGCCATCAAATGTGTACAATGTGGCCCCACACAAGTGTGTCTGCTCGCTGACAAAGGGGATCATCGGAAAGTGACAGCAGAGTAACTGATTGAGAATAAACTTGACTTCTTGAACGGCAAGTAGATGCTAATCTAATTTGACAAACTCCTGCTTATTTATTCTCTTTTTAGCCGCACTGTCAGAATGATGGGGATTAGCAAGGGAACTTCCCCTGACATCCCTCAAACTGGCAGCATAACCAGCATTTCATAAATGTACTTAAAACACAAGCAGAAATGTTGTACCTTGCGCTAACGTCGGCACTGGTTAACGGCATAGTCACTGTGTTATACCAACCTCTTGCTGTGTACTGCTGTTTGATAGAATATATTCCGTGATCTAAAGTACATAATATTGTAAGGTACAATGGATGAGTAATTTGAGACTTGACACATGGTAAGTGTAGCACGTTTGGCAGCTAGTGACTCTGAACCTGAGGTTCTTGCGGGTCAATTGAAGTTTTCCGTGCATTATATTTTCATCTGTTCTAGGCTAATTGATTGATTGCCATGCTTAGTCAACAACTCCTTTATCACTATACCATGTAACTACCAGAATGAAAGAAGGCAAACAAAATTAAATGAACCATAGCCGCTTGTTGTGTTTAGCAATTCCTACGTTCCGCAAGTTTGCTCGCAATTCAACAAACAATTATGCACATTTGAAACAAGCAATCTAAATTAAGCAACACACATTTGCTCTATCTTTACAGACAACTGATACCAAGTAGCTTGCAAGCAGAACATAACTCTCATATTTCCAAGATATAAATCATTTTAGTCAGTGTGCACTGCTAATATTGGGCCACCACACGTGCCCCAAGACCAGATATTCCTGTCCAAGCTTAGCACACCTTTACATGGGTCCAATTAATTTTTTGTCTCGCCGGCTACGATTCCCATGACAGACACGTAGGAGGGAAATAAAATGAGTCGAGCCCTGGAGACCGTGTCAAACTTCAAGAAAAGCTTTTATTCCACATGCGAGAGGGAGAGCTGAACTCGGGCTGAAATCTCAGGCTGCCTGCGAGTCTTCTCTGCCCCTACTAGATTTGATACAGGTTAATACACTGTTTTGAGTCACAAAGGTTTACATTAGCATATTAATTCCTCGAGTTGGATACAAGGTTCTTCTAGTCTCGTTGTGCAGACCACATTGTTCAGTACCCCTTTGTTAATTAGTTTCTTGAGCAGTTACGTTTACTTAATCATAATGTCAAATCGTTGCATTTGCTCAACTGATTTGCACTGATGTGTTAATTGATCCCTGCCCCCCACCCCCCCGCTAGATGATCGTGTTTTATGGAAGACTATGCCCTCCCTCGACTATATGGAACCTGGCTGTCTTAATGCTGGTTCTCCCATTGTCGTGATAATTTGAGTGATCTCCTAAATATCAAAAGTTCATAGCATGTGTTAATCATTATCTGTTGGCAGAGCAGGCTTCTAGCTGCCTCCATTAACCCTTTCTTTCTCTCTGGTGAGGTCTGGCCCTCTGGGCTTGCTCTATGTAGCCCTGCATGTATTATACTCAAATTAAGTAACCTATGAACAAACATATAAATTAAAATATGAAAGACACAATCCCCAATATTGCCCTACAACAGGCAAGATGAAAAATCTTTAGCCAATTTATTTGGTAAATTTGCTTTTAGCATTATAGCATGCATGGAGGCCTTGCAGCCCATCTTGTCTACACTGAGTACCTGAAAGAGTGGTCATGCTCTCATATCCCCTTTATTGCCTATAACTGAAAGCCCATGACTATATATGCAGCAACCTTAATGTTCAGGCTTAGACTGTCAAATGGCAAATTACATTCATGCCATACAAGTGCCAGGCAACAACCATTTTCAAAATCATCTCCCCTCAACATTCAATGATGTCACCATTGCTGAATCCCCCACTATCAATGTATGTAGCCCTGCATGTATTATACTCAAATTAAGTAACTTATGAACAAACATATAAATTAAAATATGAAAGACATAATCCCCGATATTGCCCTACAACAGGCAAGTCAAAAAATCTTGAACCAATTTATTTGGTAAATTTGCTTTTAGCATTATAGAAACTCTCTCCCCTGTTTCCCTCAGTAAGGGATCACTCTCTCCCCTGAGGGATCACTCTATCCTCATGCATTTACCTTAGCTAGTCCTCCTGACACTAAACGGCAATTTAGAATGGCCAATCCACTTAACCCACACATCTTTGGACTGTGGGAGGAAACCGGAGTACCCAGAGGAAACACATGCAGGTACGGGGAGAATGTGCAAACTCCACACAGACAGTGACCCAAGCTGGGAATTGAACCCAGGTCACTGGTGCTTTGAGGAAGCAGTGCTAACCATTGTGCCACCATGCTGCCCCATCTCACTGATACCTATAAAAACCCATCTGGTTCACTCTTCCTTTTTATGGAAGAAGATCTGCCATCCTTACCGGTCTAGACTGCATGGGACTTCAGATCAACATGTGGTTGACTCTTACTTGCCCTCTGAAATGTTTGTAAATCCATTTAGTTCAAGGGCAATAATGTGTGGACAATAAATGCTGGCCTTGCCAGTGACACCTACACCCTCTCAAAAGAATAAAGAAAAAAATCCAGAACAAAAGCAGCCCAATTAATTGGCAACCTATCCAACTCAGCTGAAACATTCACACCCTCCATCACTGACACACAGCAGCAGTGGTGTAATGTCCACAAGATACACTGGGGCAAACTTTGACAGTGGTTTCTAAACCTCTCCAATCTAGAACAAGGACAGCATGTATGGGAACACCATCACCTGCACATTCCTTGCCAAGCCACATATCATCGAGTCTACACCGGCCACAATTCCACCCACGCCATATACCCATGCATTTACCCTAGCCAGTCCCCCTGACAGCAAGGGGCAATTTAGCATGGCCAACCTGCACACCTTTTGACCGTGGGAGGAAACCGGAGCACCCGGAAGAAACCCACACAGACATGGGGAGAATGTGCAAACTCCACACAGACAGTTACCCACATCAGGAATTGAACCCGGGCCCCTGGCGCTGTGAGGCAGCAGTGCTAACCACTGTATCACCGTGCCTGACTTGGAAATATATCGGCTGATCCTTCACTGTCGCTGAATCAAAATCCTGGAACTCCTTCCCTAACAGTACTGCGTTTGCACCTACACCACATGGACTGCAGCAGTTCAAGAAGGCAGTTCACCACCACCTTCTCAAGGGGCCATTACAGATGAGCCACAAATCCTAGCCTTGCCACTGATGTTTACACCTTGTATTTGAATAAATAAATAAAAATAATTAAAGCTGTAAGTCAGCATCCTCAAGTCCAATTCCCTTTTATGGAGTCACTTTCCACATCTACACTATCTTCTCAGTAGTGTTCCAGTTTCCGACAAATCTCTGCATGAAAGGAAATCTGCTTTCTGGATCATCTCAAAACTATAATTGGCAACTCCCACGGGAATAATTTGTTCCCTGTCAAAACCCCTTGTCACCTTGAAAACTGGCTACCTCTTAGTCTTCTTCCAAGGCGAACAGCCCTAATTATTCCAACCTCTCCTCATAATTGAAGTCCTTTATCCCCCGGAGCATCCCAGCACACCTGCTCTGTACGTCTTCCAAAGCTCTCACGCAGTAACAACTGCAGTGTCAGTGTGAGCCTACTTGTGACAGGAATAAATAAACTTCAAACTTTAAACCTTTTCTGCAGTGAAGTGTTCAGAATTGTCCACAATACTTCAGCTGGGACTCAAGCAAGAATCAATAAAGTCCTGAGCACTTTGTTCTTACATTTGATTCCTGCGTTTATAAACCTGTGTAATCCACATGCTTTTTTAAAATCATCTTATCCACTTGTCAGTCACCCTTCAGAATTTGTGCAGATGGCGGCTTTGATCCATTACACTTCTCAGAATTGTACTGCTTATCTTATACTATCTGATCAAATGATAAAATGTTTGTGATAACATGCTTTCCATGTTAGCCCTCAAGTGCCAGCATCAGACACATCTGCCTCAGTATCGTTGAAGGCAGAGTAGAACTCTCTCCACTTTAGTCCAGCAATTGCCTTCTATTTCCCTTGTGGCAGGGATATAAAGTGAGGACTTGCTTCATAGATAATACGCTTTGTGGTTTTGGTTCCGAATGGAATCCAAATGAAATCATCTGTGTTTTCTGCTGGGAGCAATCCTTTGGTGTTAATTGAGAACCTTGTCACTCCTCACTTACCTGTGATGATGCTGGCAATACTTATTTCAAGTGGATAGGCAGTCAGATCGCTGGGATGTGTATCATCTGGTGGCGTTAAGTCAGTTCTGGCACTGCTATTCTCAGCTGCAGGTCCTCGATAAATCTGCAGATGTAGTACAGGGAAAGGAGAGAGTCTCTTCTTGAGAAAGTGAGATGTAACACTGCTGATATACTTCTCAGAGTAGAGGTCATGGAATTACATGTGAAGGAATAACCTCCAGTTGCCTTGGTAAGTGCAGTTCCAACAATACTCAAAAAACTCAACACCATCCAGGACAACGGTTGAATGGCAGCCCATCCACAAATATTAACTTCCTGCACAACTGATGCAAAATAGCAGCAGTGTGTCCCACCTACAAGATGCACTGCAGCAACTCACTAAGGCTCCTTCGACAGCACCTTCCAAATGCGCAACCTCTACCACCCAGAAGAACAAAGACAGCAGATGTATGGGAGCACCACCACGTACAAGTTGCACCCTATGTCACACAACAACCTGACTTAGAATTATATAGCTGTACCTCTACTGTCGCTGAATCAAAACCCCGTAACTCCCTTTCTAACCACACTGGATGTACCTACACCACATAGACTGCAGCAGTTCAAGAAGGCAGCTCAACACTACCTTCTCAGGGGCAACTAGGGATGGACAATCTTATAGGTTTAGAAAAGAATTACTGAGGATGCTGGAATCTGAAACTAAAAAGAAAATGCTGGAAAATCTCAACAGGCCTGCCAGCATCTGTAAGAAGAGAAAAGAGCTGATGTTTCCAGTCCAGTTGACCCTTTGTCAAAGCTGAGATTGATTTTAAACAATTTTTGTTTAAAAAAAGTTGGGATTATTGTTGGTGCAGGCTTGATGGACCGATGTAACATCCAGAAACGGTGATGACATCAAGCAGGCTAAGCAGCCAATCAGATTGACTAATTTTCATAGACTGCAAAGCAGGAGCTATTTGACAGATTTGTTATGCACTGTTTCTAATTTCACAGAAAACAAAGTAAATTCGGGAGATTTGGGGGGGATTAAAATAGAAGTAAATTACAAATCAAGTATATTTTTCTGATTTGCAAAATCTATGGAATTTTTAGCGTAGAATGGATGAATCTGACATTCCACAAATATAAAATTAGTTTTTCAGGGCTGGACAATCTGTTCAGTATAATTATGAATTTAGAATGCCAATACAAGTTCATTGCAATCCACAAGATATAACTTAGTCAGAGAATTTTACAGTCTGACTAATACCCTAAAACTGACCATTTTTATCAAATCAGTGATTTCTATTCATAAGCCTTCAGCAGGACATCCTGTCTAGGACAGAGAACCAATGACGGCAACATCTGAATTTCCACGTGTAATTGTACATGTACATATGCTATCGGTTTCATAGAATAACGACAGTTAACACTGACAATTTTGCCATCAGTGTTGTAGTAGCACAGCCCTCGAGGGAAGAGGAGGAGTAGGGATGTTCTGAGGGCCATGTGACTGGTGAGGATACTATGGATTGTCCCATGGGAAGTTGAGCTAATTGGCAGGACTGTGCGGACCACAGGTTGAAAAGGGACTGGCCATTGGAGTCAAGGTGTTGAGTAAAGCAGTCACACTTGTAGTCTAGTCTTTCCTTGTTATAAAGGTACATCATTATTCTGTTGGCAATAAAACTTTAATAGCTAAAGTTGCATTGAGTTGCCCTCGATCTACTACATTGGGGACGAGGCAAAATATCAAACTTGTCAGGGATCGCACTGTCCTGCTAGAGGGGGAGAAGAATTGAGCATCAAGAGTAAGGAGAAGCAATGCCTAAGATAGGAATAGTGAGAAGTCTCACAACACCAGGTCAACGTCCAACAAGTTTACTTGGAATAACAAGCTTTCGAAGCGCTGCTTATTCACCAAGTGAGTGGAAGTAGGTTTCACAAACATGTCATATATAGGCAAAAACACAACTGCAAGGTAATTACAGAATAGAAAGTGAAGGATGGTAGCAGTATTTGTGGCACGAATACGTAAACTTTACTTTACTCTTCTTCAAAGAAAACAATGCTAACTTCTCAAATCTATGTCAGCAACTTTAGTCTTCCTGCCTGTAACCATTGTCTTGAATCTTTTCTCCACTCTCTCCATTGCCTTCACATTTTTCCTGCAAGCAGAGCTGCCAGAATTAGACAAAATATTCTAGTTGTTGATGAGTCAAAGTTTTACAACTGCTTACCCCTCCCCGTCCCTGCAACCATTATTCCTTGACCCAGAATGTGGTGTACTCAATGTCATTAACTGCATCCTGTAGAACATATGCAACAGTGCTGATGCTTGCAAAGGTTACAGTGAAGTACTTTCTTGACCAGGCCCAATGGAACTATAGTAAGCTTCTTCTCTAAGACTATGGTGACAAAACAAGTGTTTTTCACAATGTGCTCTTCAAGAAATCTTACAGAACAAGACAGTAACTGTGCATGTTGTCTCTGCTGTTGTGAAAGAAATTCAAGCTTTATCAATTCGGTGAAATTTCCTCTTTGATCTGCCCAAAACCTGTTGATCTTTCCAGTGCGAAAAATTGTCCTCCAACGAATGTTGCAGGCTGGTACATTCCAAAGTCCAGGACTATATGCTGATGGACACACTCAAGCTTGGGGTAACAACCACCACTAAGGTGCAATGGGGAAAGACCACGACGTGAAGCTTTTTAGCCAATATAGACAGACGGGTTAATAACTGGGAAACTTCGAACAGTATATAATCTCTAACCGTATACAACACTATTAAAACACCACAAAGTGCAATTTAACCATTGTACATAGCTTATGAAGAACTTTGGACTTATATTAAAATATATGTATTGTTCTTAGACTGAACATAGCATAAACTTTGATCTCACGGAAAATGTAAATATGATCACATGTTACTGTTGTAATGATTTGAAATTATTTTGTAATGTTTTTCACATTATATATGAAAAAGGTATATTTTTGAAATAAAGAAAATATGAAGTTCTCTGCCTTTCGGTTAAGGTCAAGAATCAGATGAAGACCAAGATGGGGTGCAATGCCTTATCTTGTTAGCTTGGATCTTATTTGTCTCTCTTGTGGTACCATGAATTGGATTCAATTGGATTTTAGATTTGGTTTTTGGAGCAAGCAAGGAATGAGTTAGAATCATAGAATCCCTACAATGCAGAAGGAGATCACTCGACCTATCAAGTCTGCACTGACCACAATCCCACCCAGGCCCTTTTCTTATAACCCTTCATATTTACTCTGCCAATCCCTCGACACGAGTGCTAATTTAGCATGGCAATCAACCTAACCTGCAAATAAGTCTGTTTGACTTTAACCTAGTGTTGTGAGACGTCTTACTGTCTTAAAGTGATAACGGCATTTCAAGCTGTAAATGCAAGAAAAAGAAATCAGCAGGTGCAAAAGCAAAGAGAAAATGTCTTACTGATCAAGCTGGTGTTTGAGAGAATTGATCTGTATGGTGCAGAGGATAAAATCAGTAGATCAAGAGACCTGTTTCTCCTTGGACCATGGGAGGAAACCAGAGCACTTGGAGGAAACCCACACAGACATGCAAAGAATGTGCAAACTCCACACAAACAGTGACCTGAGGCCAGAATTGAACCCAGATTTTCACAGTAGCTTCATTGCAGTGTTAATGTAAGCCTTACGTATGACTAATAAATCAACTTTTTAAATGTTTCAGCCTAAATAAGTTAAGTGTAACAAAGATGATCAAAAAGAATGCAGAGCTCTAATCTGAACGGTCTGGTATCTGAAAGTTTGAAAGTCTGAAGGGCAATAAAGCATTTGGGAGGGGAGGAATTATCATGTGGGTTAATATTTAAGGACACTGTTTCACTGTGCCACCCATAGTATGGGCAGTTTGGGATTGCCTGAACCACTCTGAGCATTGGCTTTGTAACTTTAATGAAGGAGTGGTTTCTTTTTAAAACAAGCCCAAGATGGGGCACAAAGCCTTTTCTTGTTGGCTTGGATCTTGTTTATCTCTTTTGTGGGGACCATGAATTGGATTCAGTTTGAATTTGGTTTTTTTGGAGCAAGCAATGGATTCAGACTTGCCCGGACCACTCTGAGTATTGGCTTTGTATCTTTAGGAATGGAGTAAACATTTTGTAAAAATGTTGTGAAGAAAGACCCAATAAAGTAAACAAACTACTGCCCAAAGTAGCAGCAAGAAGCAGCTCCACTGTCAGAAGGTTGTGGAGGTTTTGGAGAGGGTACAGAAATGATTTACCAGGATGTTGCCTGGTATGGAGGGCATTTGCTATGAGGAGAGGTTGTTCTCACTGGAACGATAGAGGTTGAAGGGTGATCTGATCGAAGTCTTCAAGATTATGGGGGGCATGGACAGATTGGATAGTCAGAAGCTTTTTCCCAGGGTGGAAGAGTCAATTACTAGGGGGCACAGGTTTAAGGTGCAAGGGGCAAGGTTTAAAGGAGATGTACGAGGCAAGTTCTTTAACAAAGGGTGATGGGTGTCTGGAACTTGCCTCTGGGCAAATAGTGGAAGGAGATACGATAGTGAGTTTTGAGGGGCATCTGAACAAATACATGAATAGGATGGGAATAGAGGGATACAGTCCCCAGAAGGGTAGAGAGCTTTAGTTCAGTCGGGCAGCATAGTCAGTGCAGGCTTGGAGGGCTGAAGGGTCTGTCTGTTCCTGTACTATAATTTCTTTGTCCTTTGTTCACAGTGAACAAAGATTACAGTGGTTACTCCTCATGGGTTGAAGAAAGCCGCTGCCAATAAAAGCAGCAGCAAAATGCAAAGGAGGGAAAGGCGAAACCTCCCTTAGTCCCAGCTCTGAAACACTGGAAGCAGTGAAGGACCCCAGGCTCCTCAGCTCAGAGATCAGTGAGGCAGTCATTGCATCCCAACTCTGGGAAGTCGGGAACAGCAACATCCTCCTTGAGGAATAGAGCGGAATACATGGATAAGCAGTCAGATAGCTGGCATGTGCGTCATCCAGTGGCATCAAGCCAGCTGCAGTTCTGGCACTGCTATTCTCAGCTGCAACTCCTTGATAAGTTTGCAGATGCAATGCAAGGAAAGAAGAAAGTTTCTCTTTGACACAGCGAGAGTTAACGCTGTCGAGATACTTAAAGTATAAGTAATGGAATTACCTATGATGGAAAACTCTCCAGTTGCAGTGAGCTGTCTAGAACAGTGTGCTCAGGAGTGCACCACTACAAAGTCTCCTGGGAAAAGCCAAAGTCTAAGGCCATATAACACCAAGAGGCTGGAACCTGCGTAAAACCCCTCATGCACCAGAGATTGGAAATATGACCTGTAATTACAAGTGTTGTGAGGCACCCCAGAGTATTGAAAGGGACTAAATGATATTGCACTTTATGTCATGTCAAATTTGAATGTTTATGTGATGCACTTTTCCAAAATTTCTTGAATAAAATCAAAATTTTGTAACAGTGCATTATAAAAATGTTTAAATTTGACATTACAGGAAGTATAGTATATTCTTTCAAAACTAAAAACTGTCTGTATGTTGGCACTGGTATAATAGAGAATGGAGCAAAGGCATTAGAGTTGGAAACAGCTGAAAGCTGACAGGGGAAGGGGTGGTAGAGAGGGATCATGTTCTTTATCCTCTAGCTGGCCTTTCGATGAAGTTGCTCAGGGTGAGCACTTCAAAGGCAGTCATGCATTTGTAAATCCAGGCTCCATTTCCTCCTACTCAGGTTGGCTTGTCTCGAGTTGGGTGCATCATCTTGTAGGCTTTGAAAGAGAACATACACAGTGACAGACATGTATCTATGTCACTACCCATTGTGAATGTCATTCAGTCACCATGGATCATACAGTTGGGTTTCACTTACCAAGTGCTGCAAGACAACCTTTTACAGATGTGAATGTGACAGGACTCTCAGTTCTAACTTACATCAGCGACGTGTGCTTAGACATTGGGACCACGTTGATTAGTCACATTGATATCCACTACTAAGTTACAACTGATGCTTTGTATTATTTATCTGCGCTCATCTTTCCTTTCTCTCTGTGCTCTTTCTCCCGCTGCTTCTCATGGGATTAAGGCAAGTGTGACTATTGACTGCTTTTCCTCACTGAGTAATTTCATTAGCTTGACCAAGATATGGTTATTGAAAAAATATAGGGGGCAGTTTTCCCTTGCCGCCCGCCATGGGAATAGTAGCGGCAGGGGGGAACGAGGTTGGTGGGGGGGAGCAGACCATGCAAATGTCCATTGACTTTGGCTGGGATTTTCTGGTTTTGAGCTGAGTGTGGCTAGAAAATAGTGTGAAAAAAATCAGCATTAGGAAATGCATGAAAGAAAGACACATAGAAATTACAATGCCCCGAAATTGCAATGCTGCCAAAAATGCAATGCCCCAGAAATTCTTGGAAATACAATGTTGTGTTCAGAATGTCCACCATAATTAATAAGTAAAATTTCCTCAAGTACTCTCCGACAAAGAAATGACATGAGTTGCTCATTGTCACAAAACGCTGGACAATTTATGTTACTCCACTTTTGTTCTCAAACTCCCTATGAGTATCAATAAAATGCAGGATTTACTTCCTAAGTATGTATGAATCTCACCGTCCCATACTGATGCAGTCTTCCATGAGGCGAGAGAGTAGGTTATATTAGCAAGAGTCAATAACTCATGGATAGAATGCGCTCATGGAATTCCTATCGATGGCAAAACCATCAGGAGTATAGACACACAGAGGGATCTGGGTGTGCAAGTCCACAGATCCTTAAAGGTAGCAGCACAGGTGGAAAAGGTGGTGAAGAAGGCATATGGCATACTTGCCTTTATTGGACAGGGCATAGAGTATAAAAGTTGGCACATGATGTTGCAGTTATATAGAACGTTGGTTAGGCTACATCCGGAATACTGCGTCCAGTTCTGGTCGCCACACTACCAGAAGGACCTTGAGGCTTTGGAGAGAGTGCAGAAAAGGTTTACCAGGATGTTGCCTGATATGGAGGGTATTAGCTATGAGGTGAGATTGAGTAAACTAGGGTTGTTCTCCCTGGAAAGACAAAGGTTGAGGGGCGACTTAACAGGAGTTTATAAAATCATGAAGGGCATAGATAGGGTGAATAGTGGGAAGCTTCTTCCCAGGTCGGAAGTGACAAACACAAGGGATAAGCGGGGCAAGGTTCAATACAGATATGCGGGGGACGTATTTTACACAGAGGGTAGTGGGGGCTGGAATGCACTACCAAGCAAGGTGGTTGAGGCAGGCATGCTAGGATCATTTAAGACTTATCTAGATAGCCGCATGAACAGACTGGGAACAGAGGGATACAAACGTGAATCACCTGATGAAGGGGCAGGGCTTCGAAAGCTCGTGCTCCCAAATAACCCTATTAGACTTTAGCCAGGATTAAACCCGCTGTTCTTGTCTGTCCAGTTTGGACCTTTAAACACAGACAAGCCAGTCACCAAATTGAGACCCTCTCACAGGGCCCGGAAGCCTCTGAGCCGTTTGAATCTTTGTTGAGTTTTGCAGAGGTTTTTCAGAATAACCTTTTCTCCATAAGAGCCGACTAACTCTGTTCTTTGTTTCCGTTTTGGATTTTGGTGGAGGGGGGGAAGGAGTGTAGTGGTGTGGTCTTTGAAAGAGGAGCATGTTCCAAGAGCCATGTGACAGACAAGGACCCAATGGATCATTCTGGAAAGTGGGCAGAAGCTGAGCCAATCGGCAGGAAGGTACGGACCACAGGTTGGAATTGGAGGGACTCGCAGTTGGAGCCTGGGAGTCAAGGCGAGCAGTTAAATTTGTAGTCCAGTTTGATCTTGTTGCACTTGTAAATAATTATCCCGTTGACAATGAAGTCTTTATAGCTAAAGCTGCACTGAGTCACCCTCAATCTATTACAATTATACTGAAAATTCCAGGCCATTATTATATAAAGCTCCTACTCACAAACTATACTAACTTCAGCATTTGCATCAAAGAGCTTCTTTCCCCTTTATTTGACTGAAGGTACATTGTGTTCAGGTCTGGAGATGTGGTTTGTTACACTACACCTCAGTTCAGATGTGAAGGGGCATCATGAGGTCCAGTTGCAATTCATCACCCACCCTTTGGACCTTTTCCTTCCTTTGGGAGATCTTAGAATCTTACAGTACTAAAGGAGGTCATTCGGCCCGTGGAGTCTGCACTGGCCACAATCCCACCCAGGTCCTATCCCCGTGACCCCATGCATTTATCCTAGCCAGTCCCCCTGATGCTAAGGGGCAATTTAGCATGGCCAGCCCACCTAACCTGCTCATCTTTGGACTGTGGGAAGAAACCGGAGCACCTGGAGGAAATCCAGGCAGACCCTGGGAGAACGTACAAACTCCACACGGAGAGCGACCCAAGCCAGGAATCGAACCCGGGTCTCTGATGCTGTGAGGCAGTATTGCTAACCACTGTGCCACCCAACATTGGTAACATTAGAATTATTGCTACTGCTGATGAACGTAGCTTTAAAATTCTGAATCTTCCACTTGTGGGTCCATGAATATTTGCAATGCCAAAGGAATAATTTCTACATGCCTCTGCACTGATAGACTGTAGATATGTTATTGTCTCAGCTTAAGATAATAGCAATTCCAATTTGTTTAGATCACAGCTACTGCTCCCTACAATAAAGTCCCCGGCAGATATGATTCCGGGGATAGAATTGAAATGCTTTATGAAGAAGAATTTGCATTTCTACAGTACCTCTCACTATCCTGGGATGAACAAAAATGCTTTCTAAACAAATGAAGTACTTTTGAAGTGCAGTTATGTAAGAAGCACAGCAGCCAATTTGCATGCAGGGAGGTCAGCAATGTAATGTTTCATTGTAGTCATGTGAGGGATAGGTATTGTTCAGGAGAGGCAGGGAGAGGCAAACTGTTTTGCTTTAGAATAGTTCTGTACAGTCTTTTAAGGCCACTGGAAAGGGCAGGGAAGGCTCCAGTTTAAGATTTCATCCAAAGAGACAGCCTTTGTCACCGTGCAGCGCTCCCTCAGTACATTACCAGACCTCCAAGACAGATCCTGTGTACAAGCTATCGTGTAAAATGACGATTGAACTTGTGACGTCCTATCACAAAACTAAAGTAATTGTCAGTTGAGCCACAGCTCACACACACATGGGAGGCGTTTTTTTTCCTAGTGACAGTGCAGAATCCTGCACGTTGGCACAGTGGTTAGCACTGCTGCCTCACAGCACCAGAGACCTGGGTTCGATTCCTGGCTTGGGCCACTGTCTGCGTGGAGTTTGCACGTTCTCCCTGTGTCTGCATGGGTTCCCTCTGGTTTCCTCCCACAGTTTGAAAGATGTGCTGGTTAGGTGCATTGACCAAACAGGCACCGAATTGTGGTGACTAGGGGAATTTCACAGTAACTTCATTGCAGTGTTAATGTAAACCTACTTGTGACAAATAAATAAACTTTAACATTGCAGGTTATAAAATATTTTTGGGATAATATTCACTCTACTTCCCCAGAACCTCTGGAAAATTGGCAGAAGTAACGAGTTGAGGGTAGTTGTTTGTTCTGTGCATTTGTGAACTTGAATTGAAAGTAAGAACCCAAGAGAGAAAATGCTGGAAAATCTCAACAGGTCTGGCAGCATCTGTAAGTAGAGAAAAGAGCTGACGTTTCAAGTCCAGATGACCCTTTGTCAAAGCTTTGGACTGCTTTGTCAGAGGCCATTCAGCCCATTAAGTCAGTACCGATTTTTCAAAAAGGCATCCCACCCAGGCACCTCCACTTCATCCTATCCCCATACATTTACCGTGGTTAATCTGCCTAACCTACACATCCCTAGACACTAAGGGGCAATTTAGCATGGCTAATCTATCTAATTGGACATAGAAGTCATAGAAACTCTACAGAGCAGGAGGCCATCTTTGGACTGTGGGAGGAAACCAGAACACCTGGAGGAACCCCATGCAGACATGGGCAGAACATGCAGATAGTCACCCAAGGCCACTTGTAAGGGTAATTCAATCACACCCAACCTGTACCACCTATACGAATGTGAAGCAGGGCAAGGGACTATCAGGATATTGAATTTGATGAATTCAGTGATCAGCCATATCAAAATGAGGAAATTCGAAGGGCCAAAGAGCCTACTCCTGCTTCTAGTTTCTAAGTGGTGCCATGCTGCAAGTCCAGCAAACAACCAGAGAATATCTTCCCGATCTTCAATCTCTTGCTTCTAATGGAATTGTTGAGACCAGTGCTGGGTTTACTCAACTGCACGTGCATTCATCCCAGTCGGAATCTTCAGGTGTCAATCCCAAGTAGGAACACTGATTGACTTTGATCCCTCTTACTGAGGCCACAAGGGCAGCCCATTTGTTATCCCAGCTGAGTTTTGTTAACTCAGAAATACAACTAGAGATTGAAAGTGACTGTCTTCTGGTCTGTATGACTCGGCAACTCACCGTCCTGAGGTAAATCTTCAAAGAAACACAAAAATATTCTGATCTGTCCTTCCTTCATCCCACAATACTGAATCTGCCCACAGGAAAGGAATTGAAGACAAACGGTTCTTTATTTCTTCAGTCCATGCCAAGAGTCTAATAAGCATTTGCTAAGTTGGTTCCAAGTCCGTTAACTACAGTCAACGGACCCAACCTTTTCAAAGTCTTTAAATTTAAGCCACTTGGCAAGCTGGTGGCATTGTGCCCCTCTCTCCCTTTGTAACTGAGTCGTAAAGAGAAGAGATAACTACAGTAATCAACATTGCATATTCATTTTGCTTTATAGTGCCAACACATCTGTAATCGTCTCAACTCCACTTAGAGTGCTGAGTTGATAAAGCCCTCTGGAACATATTTGGGAGCCAAGCAGTAACAGTGGCTGGCTTCAGTAAATGCCTGGATACTGTGCCTTGGAGCCAACTCTGGCACCTGTTTGGCACCCAGAACTCTTCTGTTTACCCAAAGCAGCGTGTTGCGTGTAATTAATCCTTTAATTCGCAGAGAAAATGTAGGAATTAACAGCTAGAGGGAGCAAAACGTGGATCACACCTGTGGGGAACAGTAATGAGAAAAGAATTTGACTAGGGGCAGATTTACAATGAAATACATCGCGCCAAGACACATGGCCCCGACCAATGAGAGGGCGCCATACTGCTTGGTGGCTTTGGGGCACCAATCAAAGCCTGAAAGCTCTGAATTTACTGATATGCTCAAAAAATACAAATGTAAAAATTGTCATCCACAATGCAGAGTAACTTCGGGCTCTAACTGATGGAGATTCTGATAAGTGGGAAAACAGTGTATAAGATTGTTGGCTTTGAGGGAAAGAGCAGCAGTAGCGAGGATCTCATATCCCTTTCACAGCAGCAGCCCAAGTTTCTTAACCAGGGCTGAGAAGGCCAGATGACCTGCCAGGCTACCTGGCCTTCTTAATGAGCTTATCTTGAAGAGTGCGAACTTGCAACGACCAAGCGAGGAAGGCAGGTGTTGAGTGGCAGTCACCACGGGGAGCAGTGGGATGACTTTCGACCCCCACGTTATCGAGAAGAAGTAAGTTGCGGCTGTCGAGGGGAGCAGCGGGCTGGGGAGGGCTGGCCAAGGAGTGAAGGGGCAAGGTGAGGAGACCAGATAGACAGGTAGGCAGCCAGTAGGCCAGCGAGGCTATCACGTGGGCAGGGTTAACTTCAGTGCCAGGCAAGGCTGAGCGGGTAAGTGAGAATGAGGCTAAGCCCATTACCCAGTGAGCCAGCACAATGACGAGCTGTGAGCAGGGAGATCTTGAACCCCAGGGCTGAAGAGGACAAACAAAGCCTGCTTTTTAAGAGAATGAATTTGTTTAAATCAGTTTGGGTTCAACCAGAGCCATTCCACTCTGTACCTCATTGCAGCCTTGATCCAAACATGGACAAAAGAGCTGAACTCAAAAGGTGAGATAGCAGTGACTTGCATAGACATCAGAGAAGTATTTGACTGAGATTTTTTTAAATTCAGTCGTGGGACATGGGTGTCATTGGCTGCTCAGCATTTATTGCCCACCCCTAGTTGCCCAAAGGCAGTTGAGAGTCAATCCATTGCTGTGGCTCTGGAGTCACATGAAGGCCAGACCAGGTAAGGATGGCAGATTTCCTTCCCCGAAAGGACATTAGTGAATCAGATAGGTTTTTACAACAATTGACAATGGTTTCATGGTCATCAATGTATCAAACAACTGAAATCAGTAAGAGTCAAGCGGAAAATTCTCCATTGTTTGGAGCTATACCCAGCACAAAGGAAGATGTTATTGTTGTTGGAGGCCAAACATCTCCAGGTCATCACTGCAGGAGTTCCTCAGGCTTACACTCAGCCATCTTCAGCTACTTCACCAGTAACCTTCCCTTCATCATAGGGACAGAAATGAGGATGTTCACCGATGATTCCACAATGATTGGCATCATTTGTGATTCCTCAGATACTAAAGCAATCCTAGTGGATATTGTTCACATATGGACAATATCCAGGCTTGGGCTGACATGTGGCAAGTAACATTCGTGCTACACAAGTGTCAGGCAATGACCATCTCAACAGAAGGGAATCTCAGTATCTCCCCTTGACATTGGATAGAATTACCATTAGACCATAAAATGCAGGAGCAGATGTAGGCCATTCAGCCCATTGAGTCTGTTCTGCCATTCAGTGAAATCACTTTCCTACCTTATCCCCTCCAAGCCACGCACCGTTCTGACTTGGAAATATGGTGTTGTTCCTTCTCAGTCGCTGGGTCAAAATAACAGTACCATGGGTGTACAAACACCATAGGGACTGCAGCAGTTCAAGAAGGCAGCTCACCACCTCCTTGTCAAGGTGCAATTAGGGCTGAACAACAAGTGTTGCCCTAGCTAGCCACATCCCGTGAATAAATAAATTTTAAAGAAATACAGGGGCTGTTTTGTTGTGAAGGCAATTATCTTTTTTCTTTGTGGCTACTGGCCTTTTCAGTGGCTTGCACCTCCTTCAGGAATACATTGCACGAAAAGGTTAACCCAAAATTACTAATTCAATTATGTTTTTCTTTCAATCAAACAATGATAGGTTGTAATGCTGTGAATAAAGCTTTGATAACTTAAAGGAAGTGTTAATTAGATGTTGAGTAAATTAATTAAAGTTGCTCATTATCCACCTACTTTCCACCCACCATTGCATATTTCTGTAGAATTTATGTGTACAATTAAAAATCTGTTCTGTCTGCATAGGATGGAAGAGTCTATGAAGAAAAACTGGGCAAAGGCATTTGTAAATCTGAAATATAAAACTGAAAGTGTTGCCAATGAACAACAGATTGAGCAATTCCTGATTGAATATATCTAAATTTATTAGAGTCACAGAATGATGGAATTTTGCAGGATTAAAAGAGGCCCATCATGTCTCTCTGGCCATCAAGCATCTATCTATCCTAATCCCATTTTCCAGCACTTGGCCTGTAGCCTTGTATACATGGGCTGGAATTTTGCCATCCTGCCAATCCCGGGAATCAGAGCAGGCGAGGTACAGGCCATGAAAAGGTCCATTGACCTGGGGCGAGACTTCAATGTTTCTGGATGAGTGAGATCATAAAATCCTGTCCACGGTGTTTCAAGTGTTCATCTAAATGCTTCTTAAATGTTGTGGGGTTTCCCACCTCTACCACCCTTTCAGGCAGTGAGGTCCAGATTCCCACCACCTTCTGGGTGAAAAATCGCCACTGATCTCCTCTAAGCCTCTGCCCCTTACTTTAAAGCTATGCCCCCTGGTTACTGACCCCTCTACTAAAGGAAAAAGAGCTCCTTCCTATCCATTATGTCCCTTATACACTTCAATTACTTCTCCCAAAGCCGCCTCTGCTCTAAGGAAAACAACCCCAGCCTAACCAGCCTCTCTTTTCATCGCTGAGACATTCCAGCCCAGGCAACATCCTGGCGACTCTCCTCTGCATCTTTTCCAGAGCAACTACATCCTTCATATAATGAGACGACAATACAGCACACAATACTTCAGCTGTGGCTCAACCAACATTTTATTCAGCTCCATTGTAACTTCCCTGCTCTTATAATATAATCCCCCTGATAATAAAGGCAAGTATCTTAAGATGTATCTTGAAGCCTCATTCACGTACTATTTCACTCTGCTTAAATGGTGACAAGAAAGAAAAGATGAAAAGACTCCCATTCACGTAACACCAATCATGATTACAAAAAGCCCCAAAGCTCGTTACAGGCAATTTAGATACATTATGAGGATAATCACTGATGCTCTACATTCTGGGTCTAATTTTCATTGGAAATGGCCAGGATTGATGAAGGTCAGAACTAATGAAGGGTTGACAAGTCTTTCTATCCCAGGTGTGGGTTGACTTGCTGAGTTCTGTTTTCGTTTGTGTCTTAGATAAACCTGATAAATATTTAAGCCTGCTGCAAGCAAATCTGCTTAGTTTGGAATTCAGATAGACCGTTAGATAATAAAAAAAAGTTCACCTGTAAGTCTAAAGTTTACTTATTAGTTGTCACAAGTATGCTTACATTAACACTGCAATGAAGTTAATGTGAAAATCCGCTTGTTGCCACACTCCAGCACCTGTTCAGCTAAACTGAGGGAGAATTTAGCATGGCCAATCTATCCAACCAGCACGTCTTTCGGACTGAGAGGGGAAACTGGAGCACCCGGAAGAAACCCACGCAGACGTGGGGAGAACGTGCAGACTCTGCACAGTGACTCAAGCTGGGAATTGAACCTGGGTCCCTGGCACTGAGAGGCAGCAGCGCTAACCACTGTGCCACCATGCTGCCCTCTGTAATATTAGAGCCTCCATATTCATTTGTGCTGTAATTAAGTACCTGTGCTAAAAGGCAGTGTTGCAGGTTTATGGTGATGAGGTTTGACAAAATGTTACTTCTCTCCACAGTGCGATGTGCCTAACTTAGAACATAGAACGTAGAACACTATAGCACAAACAGGCCCTTCGGCCTACAAGTTGCGCCGATCACATCCATATCTACCAGGCCATAGAACTATCTGTAACTCCCAATCCCATCAAATTCCATGTACTCATCCAGAAGTCTTTTAAAAGACCCCAGCGAGTTTGCCTCTACCACCACCGACGGCAGCTGATTCCACTCACTCACCACCCTCCGAGTGAAAAACTTACCCCTAACATCTCCTCTGTACTTGCTCCTCAGCACCTTAAACCTGTGTCCTCTCGTAGCAACCATTTCAGCCCTGGGAAATAGCCTCCGAGAATCCACCCTATCTATTCCTCTCAACATTTTATAAACCTCTATCAGGTCACCTCTCGACCTTCGTCTCTCCAGGGAGAAGAGACCTAGCTCCCTCAACATATCTTCATAAGGCATGCCTCCCAATCCAGGCAACATCCTTGTAAATCTCCTCTGCACCCTCTCAATAGCTTCCACATCCTTCCTGTAGTGAGGCGACCAGAACTGTGCACAGTACTCCAACTCACCGAATATTTTCAGGAATTTTCTGATTTTCATCAAAGACTATCCACAATGACACAAAATTGTACAAATTCATCCATGGTTATCTGAAAGTGTCTATAATCTGACGAGAATAGTAGGGGAGAGAGAATAGACCCAACGTTGAATCTGGATGACCCTTCATCAGAGCTGGCTTCATCAGTCAGCTTTGAGGAAGGGTCATCCAGACGCGAAACATTGGCTCTATTCTCTCTCCAGAGATGCTGTCAGACCTGCTGAGATTTTCCAGCATTATTTGTTTTTGTTTCAGATTCCTGCACTGCAGTATTTTGCTTTTAACTTAAGGATATTAGGGCTTTTTTTTTTTAAACTGCTAGTCATGGCTCAGCAGGTAACAATCCCACCTTTCCATCAGAAGCTCGCTGTCTCAAATTCCATCCTGCAGACTAAAGCACTAAGTCTCTATTCGTATCCCAGGGCAGTGCTGAGGGAGTGCTGCACTGTAGGCAGCGCTATCTCTCAGATAAGGCCAGAATTTTCTGATCTCATCTGTGGCTGGGATTCTCTAGTTCTGATGCCGTGAAAGATGTCGCGCCAAATTCTCCATTCTCACTGGCAGCAGCGGTGGGGTGAACAAGGTCAGAGAATTCCAGCCCAAGTAATGGCACAGTCTGCCATTTTGTGTGGATATTAAAGGTTGCATGACACCTCAGACATGTGGGGTCAGACAAATAAATGGCCTCCAACACTTTGGCAAATAAAAAGAATTAATGGGGTAAGGGTAGCAAAAGAGATTTAGGGGCTCAAACACATTGGGGCGATTGGAGGAGGGAGGACTTTCCACTGTTTACGGCTGATGGGAGTGGTGTTGGGAGAGGAAAATCCTGCTGGAAGCCCAAAATGTGATTTAAGCTGGTGGCATTTCTCACGGTAATTATCCCCATCCTTCACCAATGATATAATGGGAGCAGTGCCTTGGCAGTGCCAGGGGACTGTGCTAGCGGGGAGGGAGGGATAGAATTTTCCATGGGGTGGTATTCTGTGGATGCCATGGGGGGTGGGGGGTGGGAGTGTGTTCAATGATTGGGGGAGGGGTCTATTTTAAATTTTTTGCATTGAGGTGTCTTTAAAAATTGCAATTTTTTTTAAAGGGATCTTTTAAAACTTTAAGCTGCTGGTCACAATCAAAACCTGCCCCGCCAACGTTACACCATGGGGTCCTGTCCCATTTTTTCTTTCGGCTCTGTGCCGAACAATATGGTGGGGCATTGCCAATTAGACACGTGGTCTCCATGCTCTTTTTCCTGCCCGCTGCGCTACTCTGCCTAAAAGTAAGGAATTCCCACCTGTAAATCAGTAAAATTAGAGACAGGCATTAATAAGGCCTTAAAAAAAAATCACTGGCGATCAATACCAGAGGGGTAGAATAGGAAAGTATAATGATTTTAAGGTGAGAGGAGAGAGATACAAAAGGGTTCAGAGGGGTAATTTTTTCACTCAGAGGGTGGTGGGTGTCTGGAATGAGTTGCCAGACACAGTAGCAGAGGTGGGCACAATTTTGACTTTTAAAAAGCATTTGGACAGTTACAAGAATAAGATGGGTATAGAGGGATATGAGCCAAATGCGGGCAATTGGGGCTAGTTAGTGGTAAAAACTGGGCAGCATGGACAAGTTGGGCCGAAGAGTCTGTTTCCATGCTGTAAACCTCTATGACTTTAATGAGTCCCATGACATGGACCTCTTAGAATACGAGATCCCCGATTAAAGGAATAATTGCTTGTGTACATAATGTGGAGTGTTAGGGTTATTGGCACTCTGGGTTTCTAGTTTGTAAGAGGGAGTACCTGTCTGAGTGCTGCTTGTAAATCTAAATTTGGTGAAGGGACGCTGGCCTGGGAAGAGTTACTTTAGAAAGCAGAGAGGTTATGTTAATGTTGCATATAATCCTGTTAAGATCACATTTCGAGTACTGTGCACAATTTTGGCCTCCATACTAAAGAAGTGATAGCAGGAGACACAGAAATGTTTTACTAGGAGGAATTGGGACTCTTTTCAATCATGTTTCCTGTATTTCTAAGCTTTATGTCATCTGCAAACTTCTGGAGGTCCTGAAAATAGCCCTGCTGCCGCACAACACCAGAGCCCCGGGTTCAATTCCCGGGTTGGGTCACTTTCTGTACGGAGTCTACATGCTGTACCCATGTTGGCGTGGATTTCCTCTGGATGCTCCGGTTTCCCCTCAGTCGGAGAGACATGCTGGTTAGGTGCATTGGCCACGCTAAATTCTCCCTCTGAACAGGCACTAGAATGTGGCCACCAGGAGATTTTCACAGTAACTTCATTGCAGTGTTAGTGTAAGCTTACTTGCAACACTAATAAATAAATAAATAAATAAAGCTCTACGAATGCAGGTTAATTTTAAGATGGAAAAGAGCCATGGCACAAAACTGTTACGAATAAGTTTTATTGAAGATATGATATAGTTACAGTAAGACATCTCACAGCACCAGGTTAAAGTCCAACAGATTTATTTGTCACAAGCTTTCAGAGCGCTGCTTCATCATCTGAGAAAGGAGAACCGTTCCGAAAACTCGTGATTCCAAATAAACCTGTTGGACTTTAACCTGATGTTGTGAGACTTCTTACTGTGTCCACCCCAGTCCAACGCCGACATCTCCACATCATGATATAGTTAGGAAGTGGATTACCATACAACCTTCCGACCACAGACCAACGGCAAGCTGGAGTGGGCTAGCGTTTTGTTAACAAAAATGAAGCTTTGTACAAACCCCATTTATAGTCAACTGCCTTCATTTATGGGAGTAATTTTTTTCCATAT
Source organism: Carcharhinus amblyrhynchos (assembly GCF_965287045.1). NCBI lineage: Eukaryota > Metazoa > Chordata > Chondrichthyes > Carcharhiniformes > Carcharhinidae > Carcharhinus > Carcharhinus amblyrhynchos. The sequence continues at coordinate 11,508,812 of NC_137328.1, forward strand.
TTGGGAGTAAAGGCTGGATTAAGATATTATGCATAGCCTCTGTGTCATGTGTAGGATGAGGTGGGAGAGAAAATGTCTCACATAAAACAACAGCAAATCAGCTACATAGCAAACTAAAAATGTGTTATGGAAAATAACGTAGAAATGCACGCACGACAATTCAAGTTTTACATTTTAGCTATATTGCAACCATCTGCAGCAGCTGAATGGAGTTATAATTTTTGCAGCATTTAAATGGGATTAAATTACCACACCTGTTTATGTGTACAGTCGAATTTTGATTTGCATATGGAAAGGATTTCTCTCTCTCTCCCCACGATCCAAACTTATTTTGAATGCATAATCTAAGCAATTGCAGCCAGACAGGCACCATATCCAAAAATTGCCCATTAAATCTATGAATTACATGGCCTTAGTCAGATGACAAAGGTTGTTCGTTTTCCATCTACTGTGGGCTAAATTCCAACAGAAATGTTGCAGATGTGCGCTCTGTTGGACATTTGGACATCACAGCTGGGAAGAAGCAAAGCAGGGCAAATTTCTACCTGCTTTGCAAAACAAGCTAAGAGGCATTCATGGCGATGGTGGTGAATTCCATGATAGTGCAGATCAGCACTCTCCAAGAAGTACAGCTCCTCGTAAAATTATAGAGCAATACAGCACAGAATCAGGCCCTTCAGCCCAACCGATCCATGCTGATCATAGTGCCCTTCCAGCCAGTCCCAATTACCCATGTTTGGCCTCTATCCCTCTAATCCTTTTCAATCAATGTACTTGTCCAAATGCTTTTTAAATGTTGCTGTTGTGTCTGCCTCAGCCACCTCCTCTGGCAGTTCATTCCATATACCCTCTGCATGAAGAAATTGCCTGTCAGGTCCTTTTAAATCTCTCCCCTCTCACCTTAAACCTATGCCCTCTAGTTTTCAACTCCCCTTCCCTGGGAAAAAGATTATCTGCGTTAATCCTACCTATACCTTTCATGATTTTATACACCTTAATAATGTCACCTCTCGTTCTCCTACATTCCAAGGAATATTGTCCTAGTAACCTCTCCCTCTAACTCAGGCCCACTATTCCTGGCAACATCCTCATTGATAGTTTATCAGTGTCTTTCCTATAACATAAGAACATAAGAACTAGGAGCGGGAGTAGGCCATCTGGCCCCTCGAGTCTGCACCGCCATTCAGTAAGATCATGGCCAATCTTTCATGGACTCAGCTCCACTTACCAGCCCGTTCAGGGTTACCAAAATTGTACCTTTCTGAATGAAATGTGCTGCTGCCGCTGCCAGTCACCCTCACCGCTCTACAAGCTATTGTAGAAAGCTATTTCCAAGATGTATGCAAAATATGCCACAGATTGTTTAATTGATACAAGTTTTCCCAATTGCACTCAACTTGTTCGTGAGTGAGACAGCACTGGGATTGCCCACGGCAAAGGAGATGGAGGGCTACAATGAAAACCATTTACTGTAATGCCATGGATGAGATAAGATGGTGGATCACATTCTTTGGGATAAGCAAAGGCACATTCTTTATACTGAACATCCCACTGCATATTTTTAGCCGCAAGGAATTTAATATTTTTCCTTTTATAAACAATATAATAATTTATTTATTTTTCCTTATGCATGGTGGCACGATGGTTAGCACTGCACCCTCACAGTGCCAGGGACCTGGGTTCGAATCCGGCCTTGGGTGACTGGGTGGAGTTTGCTCATTCTCCCCGTGTCTGCATGGATTTCCTCCAGGTGCTCCAGTTTCCTCCCACAGTCCAAAGATGTGCAGGTTAGGTGGATTGGCCATGTTAAATTAGTGCTTAGTGTCCTAAAATGTGTAGGTTAAATGGATTAGCCAGGGTACATGTGTGGGGTTACAAGGTTAGGATGGGGGCCTGGATAAGATATTCTGTCAAGGAATTGGTGCAGGCTTGATGGGCCAAATGGCCCCCTTCTGCACTGTAGGGATTCTATGATTCCACACTTGCCAATTCTAAACCCCAGGAGGATCTCTCAAACTACCAGCTTGACACATTGTGGGACTTTCCAGTGGTATGACTCCTTTGGATAGCTTGGATAGCATTTGAGGAAATTATTCCTCCTCTAGAAGTGCAGAAAGCAAACGACAAAGCAACCGCACTTTTGATGTCAATTCTCAAGGAGTTGCAATCACGTTGGTGTATGGGTCAATAGGACAAGAACAAAAGTGATGCCAACATCAGTGGGAGGTTGGAACAGAATCAATAGAGAAATTGAACTTGGTAATAAACCATTTATTCTGCTCGTTCAATATCTATAGGTGTGAACTATTATAAAGTAAAATTTATTTATTAGTGTCACAAGTAGGCTTACTTTTACACTCTGATGAAGTTACTGTGAAAATTCTCCAGTTGCCACACTCTGGTACCTGTTCGGGTACACTGAGGGTGAATTTAGGCCCATGCACCTAACCAGCACGTCTTTTGGACTGGGAGGAAACTGGAGCACTCGGAGGAAACCCATGCAGACACAGGGATAATGTGCAAATTCCACACAGACAGTGACCCAAGCTGAGAATCGAACCTGGGTCCCTGGTGCTATGAGGCAGCAGCACTAATCACTGTACCACTGTGTTGCCCCCCACTGTGCTGCCCTATTGACCAAGAATGAGGGGACAATAACAGCGTGAGAATTCCAGTTACTAGGCATAAGAAATCTGGTGGGGATATGAAACCAGTAGAGAAGTTATTACACAAACCTAAAAACCTACGGGTGAATCATCAGACTGATTTACAATTAAATCTATATTATTCATCTAATATTATTTTCTGGACATGTTGCAGTGATATCAGCAATTAAAAATAAACAAGCAAAGATATGTTGGTGACCATTTTAACTCTTAATGGTTCAAAATCAGCAATATTGGGTGACTGAACCTTTTTCTATTTGCATTGAAGTAATCTCTGCAATAATATCGCCAAAAGTTAAAATTACCTTGATATTTGTAGTACTTGTCACTTTAAGACCAACCTTCTTCCAAAAGGGTCAGATTTTTGATTTGATTTGATTTGGTTTATTATTGTCACATGTGAAAAGTATTGTTTCCTGAGCATTATATGGACAAAGCATACCATTCATAGAGAAGGAAATGAAAGAGTGCAGAATGTAATGATAAATTCATAGATACGTGTAGAGAAAGATCAATTTAATGTGAGGTAGATCCATTCAAAAGTCTGATGACAGCAGGGAAGAAGCTGTTCTTGAGTCAGTTGGTAGGTGACGTCAAACTTTTGTATCTTTTTCCCGAAGGAAGAACGTGGAAGAGAGAATGTCCAGGGTGTGTGGGGTCTTTAATTATGCTGGCTGCTTTGCAGGGGCAGTGGGAATTGTAGACAGAGCTAATGGATGGGAGGCTGGTTTGGGTGATGGATTGGGCTACATTCACAACCTTTTGTAGTTTCTTGTGGTCTCGGGCAGAGCAGGAGCCATACCAAGCTGTGATACAACCAGAAAGAATGCTTTCTATGGTGCATCTGTAAACATTGGTGAGAGGTAGTCTGAAGAATCAGTCAACACCTCGTTTGGGGAGTCTCTCTTGAGGAGGAATTTTCCCAGTTAAAAAGCTTGTACTATGAGCTACCTCAAGGCATGCAGCAAATGAAGTAACTTTGTAAATAAGGTTTGTTTGTTCATCTTAAGAAACCTCAGGGAGTAAATCCTCACAATGTTTAAATAATGTGTGTGTATCATATCTTTAATAATCTTACCACCATCTGCCTTCATTCTATTCACAAGGTTGATTCTGGAATTGAGAGGGTTGGCTTATGAGGAGAGACTGAGTAGACTGGGACTATACTCATTGGAATTCAGAAGAATGAGGGGAGATCTTACAGAAAAGAGAAGGTTCTGAATGGAATAAGTAAGATAGAAGTTGGGAGGTTGTTTCCACTGGCAGGTGAAACTGGAACTTGGGGATGGCCTCAAAATAAGGGACAGCAAATTTAGGACTGAGTTGAGGAGGAACTTCTTCACCCAAAGGGTTGTGAATCTGTGGAATTCCCTGCCCAGTGAAGCAATTGAGACTGCCTCATTGAATGTTTTTTTAAGGCAAGGATAGATACATTTTTGAACAGTGATAGAATTAAGTGTTATGGTGAGTAGGTGGGTAAGTGGAGCTGAGTCCACGAAAAAAATCAGCCATGATCTCATTGAATGGTGGAGCAGGCTCTAGGGGCCAGATGGCCTACTCCTGCTCCTAGTTCTTATGTCCTTATTTACAATGTGCTCAAAGTGCCATTCAGTGGTCACAGAGTGCAAGTCAAGCCCCAAAGTCTTTCAACTGCTGCCCTGAGTGCATTCAGATGGTTGTAAACATCCATCCCCCCCACCCCCCACATCTTCCTCTTCCTCCTCCCCCTCCCCTGGTTCCTCCTTCTCCATTGGGTGAGCCTTCACTCGCCCAATTGGGGAACTCATATCTCACAAAGCCCATCGGGAGATCGATGGACGATCTCCCATGGCCATCTTAACAGCATCCCACGGACAGAGAGGCAGGTCAAGTGAAAAGCTGTGGCTAAAAGATCAGTTAAATTGGCAGCCATTACAAATGTCAACAAGATTAGAAAGTTAAGATGAGACAGAGACAGATTAAATTGCTGAGACTTCATTGCTAAGTTTTATAGAGACAGAGAGAGAGAGTGGGCTTGCAAGCAATGCTGAATGGGACCTGACTCTGGAGATGTTGGATATTAACGCTGCTGGTTGCTGACGAACCTTGTGCGGAAAATGGCCCCACAGCAACTTACGATACCTCAAAAAAAATGGCCAAAGTACTGAGAATGTCAAAGCTTGTTATGAAGGCACTTATTTTCTTGTCCCGCCCGCCATGAGATGGGATGAGGACCATGCAGAAGTCCATTGACCTCAGGTGGGATTTTCCAACCTAAGAGCGACTGTGGCTGGAAAATCACACCCCAAGAGTGGCCATTTTCTGCACAGCAAGCTCCAAGATCCACCATAACTTGAATCAATTTGTTTTCAATTCCGCTAAAGCTGGCAAACCCTAGCCAAAACATTTAAGCAAATTCTTTAGAATGGTGTTGAGGGATTCCCGACATCAATCCAACCCCCTCCAGAGTGACCCTTTCTTCCTGAAGGACAGCACTTTATAACAATGTAAAAAGTTAAAAGTTTAAGGTTTATTTAATAGTCACAAGTAGGCTTACATTAACACTGCAATGAAGTTTCTGTGAAAATCCCCTGGTTGCCACAGTCCAGTGCCTGTTCAGGTATACTGAGGGAGAATTTAGCACGGCCAATGCACCTAACCAGCAAGTCTTTCGGAATGTGGGAGGAAACCAGAGCACCCGGAGGAAACCCACACAGACACAGGGAGAACATGCAGACTCCACTCAGTGACCCAAGGCGGGAATTGGAGCCAGGCCCCTGGGGCTGTGAGGCAGCAGTGCTAACCATTGTTATTGGTAGCTGGTTTGAGACACGGATTATAAAAAGGGCATGATATTGAGCTAAAATTACAACTCGAGACCAAAAAGCAACAATTGCTACCAACTGAGAGATGCTGACATGCAATAATAAAAATAAAAATTGGTCTCTGGCTGGGATTCCTTAATCTTTAATACATTTGAAAGTGGCAGAGGGAGTAATTTAGCACTTGCACATTCTGAAATAAATGGAATTTAAAATATTCTGGCAGCTCTCCTGGAGAAAAATAACTCCTCATAAAAAATACAGTGCAGCAACTGTCAGGATCTGAGGGCATACTTTATTCTGAAGTCTCATTGCAAACTTCTCAGTGCAGAAAGGTGTGGAAACATTCGGCAAAGAATGTATGAAAATTTGGAATTGGAAGAAGACCATTCCGCCCATCAAACCCAATAGGCGGGATTTTCCAACCACGTTCTCCCCTAAATCCCACCTGAGGTAAACGTACCTTTGCTTGGTCTCCAGCTCCCCTCCCCCCCCATTATGATTCCCATGGTGGGCAGGACTGAAAGATTTCTCTATTGGATCCGCAGATCATTTTTTGCAGTTTGAGTATTTGTGGATTTGACGCAAGGAATACTTTGCAAAGTTTCTCACTGACCTCCCCACTCCCCCAGTAGAGAGAACCAAGCAAGTCTTCAAATTATCCAGTCTTCTGTTCTCTATTATTGTTTTCCTGCTGACCATTCCCAGAGCAACTGCATCAGCCAGTTACTTGCATTTCATAGAATCCCTACAGTGCAGAAAGAGGCCATTTGGCCCATTGAGTCTGCACTGACCGCAATCCCACTCAGGACCTATTCCCACAACTCCACTTATTTACCTTGTTAATCCCCCGATACGAGGGTCAATTTAGCATGGCCAATCAACCTAACTCGCACATCTTTGGGCAGTGGGAGGGAACAGGAGTACCTGGAGGAAATGCACGCAGACATGGGGAGAAGGCGCAAACTCCACAAAAACCATTCAATATTAATGGGAGCAGGAGAGAAACAAAGATTATTATTTTACTTCATTTTGTAAAGCCTTGATTTAAAAAAAATGGCAAAGTGTTTTTGTTATGCTGACCACAAAGGCCATGAGGGAATCATTAATAGACCTACATGTGGGCTTTATGGGGTATGGGATGCCTTATTGCGTGAGTAGGGCTCACTCCATGGGAAGCAGCCAGTGGGGATTTTTAAACCTATAATTATATCTGGACAGGAGTTATAGGTCCTGAAGTGAAGATTACCAAGCACTGTCAAAGGACACAGCCACTGCATTGTTTCAGGAGCAGGCAAAAAGAGTGCTGCCGAGGAAGTAAACAGAGGCTGTTACCTGAGCATAACTTCCCCCCCTTCCTTCCAAAGACATGGACACGACAATAGAATCGTATTGCAACAACGAAAGTTGCCGTGATAATGGTGGAGTTACTAGTAATTGGCTATCCAAAGAACACAGGACAGTACAGCACAGGAACAGGCCCTTCAGCCCTCCAAAACTGCACTGATTACCCGATTGTCCTATTTAGACCAACTGTTCGTATCCCTCTATTTCCCATCTGTTCATGCGTCTATCCAGATAAGTCTTAAATGTTACTAACATACCTGCCTCAACCACCTCGCTTGGCTGTGCATTCCAGGCCCCTATCACTCTCTACGTAAAAAATTCCCCGCACATCTCCACTGAACTTTCCCCCCTTATCTTGAACTTCTGCCCTTTTGTAATTGTCATTTCTGACCTGGGAAAAAGCTTCCAAATGTTCACCCTATCTGTATCTCTCATAATTTTATAAACCCGCTATCAGGCCTCTGCCTTTCCAGAGAGAACAATCCTAGTTTATTCAAACTCTCCTCATAACCTATGCCCTCCATACCAGGCAACATGTAGGTAAACCTTTTCTGTACGCTCTCCAAAGCGTCCACATTCTTCTGGTGGTGTGGTGACCAGAATCGGACACAATACTCCAAATGTGGCCGAAACCAACATTTAACATAACTGAAACATGATTTGACAACTTTTATACTCGATGTCCCATCCAATGAAGACAAGCACACCATATGCTTTCTTCACCACCTTTTCCACCTGTGCTCCCACTTTTAAGGATCTGTAAACCCGTACTCCCAGATCTCTCTGTGTGTCAATGCTCCTGATGGTTCTGACATTTATTTTAGAGCTCCCACCTGAATCCACCAAAATGCATCACCTTGAAGAGAGCAGTGGATACAGGAGCTGCAGTCTCCATTATGGGAGAACAGACCGGTAATAAATTTCCCCTGTACATCTCCACTGAACCATTCCTCCCTTACCTTGAACTTGTGCCCCTTTGTAATTGTACTTTCTGCCCTGGGAAAAAAGCTTCCAACTGTTCACCCTATCTATACCCCTCATAATTTTATCAACTTCTATCAGGTCAGCCCTCAGCCTCTGTCTTTCCAGGGAGAACAATCCCAGTTTATCCAAATTCTCCTCATAGCCAATACCCTCCATACTACGCAACCTGGTAAACCTTTTCTGTATTCTCTCCAAAGCTTCCACATCCTTCTGGTAGTGTAGTGACCAGAATTGGACACAGTTGGGCATCCAGTTCCTGAGGTTACAAGATATAAAGGCCAGACTAGCCACTGACAAAGGGGATCCTTTACAAAGAAAAGGCACTGCAGTGTCTCCAGAGACTTATAGACATTTCCCACTTATTGTTGTACAGCAGCATGTAGTCATCAGTAGATACCCTAAAGATTTTTCAAGAGGGCCTGGGGAAAGTAGAAGATGCCAAGACCAAGATTCATGTTGACCTAGGTCCATCAGAGCCATGCTGGAGAAAGTGGAAACTGAATTAGAGGCATTGACCCCACGATAGTGAAGGTATAGATCCGGAGAGAGAGGCTGAAGAAGTGGGCTTCTGAGCTGAAGCCGAATCTGAGGAAGAACCAGCTTCAAACTCTGCAACACTCCCTCCGAGAAAGGTCTACTGTTTGGATTATACCACCTGAGCCAGCCCCACGTTCAACAGACCTACGCCCGAGCAACGATGATGGTAAGGACATCCCTATGGTGGGTATGCCGGGAGAGACAAGGACCTAAGGTGGGAGGGGTTGTTATGACAACCAGGAAAGCCATGGGGGATGATCAGTCGATCTCCCCTTGTGCATCGTGGAGTACGAACTATCATATTGAGTGAGCGGAATGCCCAGTAGGAAGCAGCCAACCAGAGTTGTAGGTGAAGACCACCTGACTATAAGCTGCGGGTGCAACCTTTTCCTTTGGTTCACAATAAAGGGCATTGGTGACAGGAAAATGGCCTTTGGCTGACAAGAGAGCAAAGAGTTGGCATAAATGAGTCTTTTTCTGATTAGCAGTCAGTGACTAGTGGGGTTCGACATGGATCTGTGCTGGGACCCCAACTGTTCACATTGTATATGATTGAGTTGGTGAGTTGGAAGACGGAACTAAATGTACTATCTCCAAGTTTGCATATAATGCAAAGTTGAGTGGGAGGATGAGCTGTGAGGAGGATGCAAAGATGGTTCAGTGTGATTTAGACAGGGTGAGTGTGTGGGCACATGCATAGCAGATGCAGTATAATGTGGATAAATGTGAGGTTATCCACTTCATTAGCAATTATAGAAAAACAGATAATTACTTGAATGATATAAATTGAAAACGGTAGATACTCAGTGAGACATCGGTGTTCTTGTGTGACGCCTAATCTGGACACCAGCAACATTGGGAACACTCTTTCTGAATCTACCCATTTCAACCCTGTTAGAATTTTATAAGTTTCTATGCAACCCCCTCTCACTCTTCTAAACTCCAGTACGTAGCAAAAGTGGAAACTAGAAGCAGGAGTAGGCCATCGGGCCCTTTGAGCCAGCTTTGCTATTCATTTTGATCATTAAATTCAATATCCTGATCCCCCCTTATCCCTTGAGCCTCAAGAGCTATATCTAATTTCTTCTTGAAATCAAGTAACATTTTGGCCTCAATTATGTTCGGTGATAGTGAATTCCACACATTCACCACTCTCTAGGTGAAGAAATTTCTCCTCACCACAGTTCTAAAAGGTTTACCCCTTATCCTCAAACTATGGCCCTCAGTTCTGGACTCCTCCATCATCAGGAACATTCTTTCTGAATCTACCCTGTCTAATCCTGTTAGAATTTTATAAGTTTCTATGAGATCCCCTCTCGCTCTTCTAAACTGAAGTGAATATAATCCTAATAGACTTAATCTCTCCTCATATGAATGACCTGCCATCCCAGGAATGAGCCTGGTAAACCTTCCCTGCACTCCCTCTAAAGCAAGGACACCTTTCCTCAGATAAGGATACCAAAACTGCACACAAGGTATGGTCTCACCAACACCCGATACAATTGCAGTAAAACGTCTCTATCCCTATACTTAAACCTTCTCGCTATGAAGACCAGCATACATTTGCTTTCTTTACTGCCTGATGTATCTGAGCGTTTACTTTCAGCGACTGATACAGAAAGACACCATGTCTCACTGCGTATTCGCTTCTTTCAGGTTAGAAGCAAATTGTACTCTTACAGATATGCAGTCCCTAATGTATTTAGTTGATATTTCTATGTTTCCAAAGGGAACAAAAAACACCATGAAGAGAGAAGTGAAAACCATATCCACCTGTTTACAGCTGTTACTCCGTCAAAGGCTCTGCCTGGCCTACACTGACTATCTGACAAACTAATCCCAGAACAGAAACTCAGCACCCTGTAAAGTTTTCATTTTTCACGTTTTTACTCTTGATTTCTGTGAATGAAATTTCTTTTCACATTTCCATGTCCCTGAAAATGCTCTTTTTGCCACTGATTTTGTGGAATGATTTGCAGTTTTATTTTATTATTTTCCTTATTTTTTTGGTAGCACACTGGTTAGTACTGCTGCCTCACAGCACGAGGGACCCGGGTTTAACTCTGGCCTCGGGTCACTGACTGTGTGGATTTTGCACATTCTCCCCGTGTCTGTGTGGGTTTCCTCCGGGTGCTATGGTTTCCTCCCACAGCCCAGAGATTTGGGGGGGGGGGGGGGGGGGGGGGGCGTGGTTAGGTGGATTGGCCATGCTAAATTGCCCCTTAGCATCAGGGGAATTAGCAAGGTAAATATGTGGGGTTGCGGGAATAGGGACTGGGTGGGATTGTGGTCAGTGCAGACTTGATGGGTCAAATGGCCTCTTTCTACATTGTAGGGATTCTGTGATTCCATGATATGTTAAATCTATAAATGCCAGTTTACACTGTTCCCATTGAAGCCATTTAGTTATCAGTTATTCTGTGGTAGATGCATTATATAATTGAGCATGTTCAGCTGACAAGCTCGCAACAGTGCTGCCAATTATGAGATTGCAACGCTGCCATGGAGAAAGAAGAACCTCGACTAATATCAAATGTACACCTTCAAAGCAGCACAATTAGCTTCCAAGTTGACTTTGGGCTTTATCTGTTGCATTCCAACTGTGTGGTGAAAGAAGATGGGAAGCAGTTTCATCCTAAATTGTAAGTGGGTTGAATTCAATGGATTGAATGGATTCTACTTTGAAGGCTGGAAGAATTTCAATGATCACTCTCGCTGGGTGAGTGAATAATCAAGTGAGTGGGTGGGTAAGTGGGTAGTGAGACAGGAGTGGATAGTTGGATTGGGGCGGTGGTCTGGAGAGGGCAAGATTGGGTTGGGGAGGTCAGGAGATAGTAAGTTGGGGAAGTGGGAGCTGGTGGTGGGAAAGAGTCAGGTCAGTGGAGTGTTGTCAGATCAGGGATGTGATTTTTGGGGTGTAATCAGGTTGGGTCAGTGGGGGGTTGGGGGGGTGCTGAGGGGGTTGGTTGGGTCAATTCCTTGTTGCGTATACTCAGCTCGGGAAGTTTGGAGTATGCTTAAAGGGCCGAATGGCCTACTCCGGCTCCTATTTTCTATGCTTCTATGTTGATGTGTTTGCTAGATTCAGATAGAAGAATCATAGAAACTCTACAGTGTAGAAGGAGGCCAAACGCCAATTGAATCTGCAGCGACAACAATCCACCCTGACCCTATCTCCATACCCCATTTATTCATCCCACTAATCCCTCTAACCTATGCATCCCAGGGACAATTTAGCATGGCCAATGCACCTAACTTGCTATAGAACCATAGAAACCTATACAGTGCAAAAAGAGGCTGTTTGGCCCATTGAGTCTGCACCGACCACAATCCCACACAGGCCCTACCCCCATATCCCTACATATTTTATGCACTAATCCCTCTGACCTCCACGTCTCAGGATACTAAGGGGAAATTTTAGCATGGCCAATCAATCTTACTCACGCATCTTTGGACTATGGGAGGAAACCAGAGTACTGGGAGGAAACCCACACAGGCACGAGGATAATGTGCAAACTCCACACAGACAGTGACCCAAGCCGGGAGTCAAACTCAGGTCCCTGGAGCCGTGAAGCAGCAGTGCTAATCACTGTGCTACCGTGCCACCCTTTGGATTCTAGGAGGAAACCGGAGCACCTGAAGTAAAACTATGCAGATATGGGGCAAATGTGCAAATTCCACACAGACAGTCACCCAAGCTGGGAATCGAACCCTGGTCTCTGGAGCGATGAAGCAGCAGTGCTAAACACTGTGCCGCCCCTGATGAAGTGGGACAGGAGGAGCCTAAACACTGGCATAATTCCTATGGATTGAAAGATGTGTTTCTCCGCTGTAAATAATTTGCAGTTTTGTCTTACTATGAATAAAAGCAACCCAGTTCTAAAATGAGGGCTGCTTGCATAATTTGCATCCTTTCAGACTTTCAGCACAAGGGTTGATTTTCAAATATAATTAATGATTTGTAATTCACTAATGGCCGACATGCACAGCTTCCAAATAAGGAGGATGACCCTGAGACTGAAGGCCCCCAGTGTGTGAACCATATTCTCCACACCATGTTTTAGTTAGAAAACACTCATTAGATGTTTAACACAAACACTGCGACTGGTAATAGCACAGCTTATATTTCATGTAATTAGAGCCCCATTGTTGTCTGGTGTCAATTAATTACAGTGGCTTGCCTGAAAATAGTTATTTATTTATCAGGTGGCTGTCATTTAAGATTGTACTTAGATTCAACTGATTGGCACTTGGGTTTCATGCGGACTTCTGCTCACAGGGCGGCACGGTAGCACAGTGGTTAGCACTGCTGCTTCACAGCTCCAGGGACCTGGGTTCGATTCCTGGCTTGGATCACTGACTGTGTGGAGTTTGCACATTCTCCTCGTGTCTGCATGGGTTTCCTCCGGGTGCTCCGGTTTCCTCCCACAGTCCAAAGATGTGCGGGTTAGGTTGATTGGCCATGCTTAAAAATTGCCCTTAGTGTCCTGAGATGCGTAGGTTAGAGGGATTAGTGGGTGAATATGTAGGGATGTGGGTGTCTGGCCTGGGTGGGACCGTGGTCGGTGCAGACTCAATGGGCTGAATGGCCTCTTTCTGTACTGTAGGGATTCTGGGATTAACTGTTCAAGATCTTCAAGACAGAACCAGTGTCGGGTGGGGGGAACTGTACCATGAATTTTTCTAACCCATCAGCTCTGATTGAAACCAGTGTGTATTCAGGGGAGATGGGAGCAGCTGGCGAACAGGGGAAATAGGTTACGAGCTTGTCTGGCTTCTGTGAAATCAAATCCTCGCAGCTGCTAACAACGCAGATGATAAGAATTCCTCTCAGGAGTCTTATCCGCAAGATTGGAATCGGGAAAGGCTAGGAGCTTTTCAGAAGGCATTGCTATCGCGACCGTTTTTAATTTTTCTTCGCCAATCGCGAAAAGGTGGAACTATCTTCAGCTCCCAAAAGTTAATTTCCAATTATCCAACAGTCAGGAGAAAATAGGGGTCACGGTGGAGGGGAGCTGGAGGAAATTGTATCGATTTTCATTGGAGATGTGCCTTTTTGGAATTGGCAAGGGACAATTTTATTTGTACAGGAATAATGTCATGGAGTTGATGGGTTTTGGCGTTTAGAAAGCAATCATTTTTTTAAAACATGCCAAGAAGCAAAACTATTTCTGAAAAATCAGAATAAGGAAAACTCCCAAATATATGGAAATATATAAATTCTCAAATATAGGTGGATGATGAAACACATTGTGGGAGGCTCATAGAGTCATAGAGGGCTACAGCACAAAAAGGCCCTTCGGCCCATTGAGCCTATGCTGGTCAAAGACAAATCACTCAACTGTTCTAATCCCATTTTCATCACTTAGTCCAGAGTCTTATATGCCTCGACATCCCACGTGCACATTTAAATACTTCTTAAATGTTATGAGGGTCTCTGCCTCCCCCACCCCTTCAAGCAGCAAGTTCCAGACTCTCACCAACTTCTGGGCGAAAACATTTTTACTCAAATCCCTTTGAAACTCCCTTCCCCTTGCCTTAAATCTGATTATGGATCTTGCCACCAAGGGAAGAAAGAAGTTTATTCCCATCTACTTTACCTATGCCCCGCATAGTTTTACACATCTAAACTGCCACTTCAGCCTCCTCTGCTCCAAGGAAAATGACCCCTGTCTATCCAATCTCTTTTCATAATGGGAAATACTGGTGGGATTGGACATTATAATGAACTGTGATGATGTTTCCTCCCAACGGAGATGTCATTCCAAATCTAACCTGTGGCTAAGATGAGGAAAGCTTCATTTTTTTTAAGTTTATTTATTAGTGTCACAAGTTTGGCTTACATTAACACTGCAATGAAGTTACTGTGAAAATCCCCCAGTTGCCACACTCCGGTTCGGATACACTGTGAGAGAATTTTGCACGGTCAATGCACCTAAGCAGCACATGTTTTGAACTGTGGGAGGAAACTGGAGCACCCGGAGGAATCCCACATAGACACAGGGAGAATGTGCAGGCTCTGCACAGACCCAAGCCGGGAATCGAACACGGCAGTGAGGCAGCAGGGCTATTTTCATGACTTCCAGAAGCTTGCAGATGACAAAAAGCTCAAAAATACAGGAAAGATGATTAAAGAGATTCCCAATTCCTCCTAGTAAAACCTCAATCACTTCTTTAATATGGGGGTCAAAATTGTGCACAAAACTGTGCACAGTGCTCGAAATGTGATCTTAACAGGATTATATGCACGTTTAACATAATCTCTCTGCTTTCTGAAATAACTCTAACCACTGTGCCACCTTGTTGCTTAAAAGGGTCTTACTAATTGGAATAAATTTGAGACTCTAAAGCTGCTGGCTGGTGAACACAATTTAGAAAAGAGTTCTTTAATATTGCTCTGACATTACCAGGATCAATTATGAGGCCACGTGAATGAGGCTAAATTGTGCTGATATGAGATAGTGACACATTCAGGGCACACATTCTGGTTAATGTGTAAGTTTGCGAATAAGTTTAGATGATGAAGAGACAATCTGAGACAACACCTTATATTTATATAGCGCCTTGAAAATTTCCAAAACATTCCACAGGAGCATTACGAAACAAGGTATAATGCCAAGTCATAAAGCAGATGTCAGGTCAAAGGACCCAAAAGCTTGGTCAGATAGGTGGGTTTTAAGAAGTGTCTGAAAAGTGGGAAAGTGAGGTAGAGAGATGGAGGCAGGGAATTCCAGAGCTTGGCACCAACGATGGGCCATTTATGGTTGGGATTGGACAAGAGGATAGAATTAGAGGAATGCAGGTGCAAACAAATCCCATTTGTACATGGTATCATCTTACCAGAAAAGCTGGCTTTACGGAATGAAAGCGATTGGATTACAAACTGACAACTGGTGCTGGCTGCTGCCTCAACCATGAAAAATTTCCCGTGGAGGAAAGCAGAGAGGGCGGACTTTTAAGGAGCACATTTGTGCTTATCAGGAGTGAATCCTTGGAAGATGTTTTCTTCAGGTACAGGAAGATCACTGGGGTGAATGTGACAGAGGCAAATGGACCTGTTATAATTTTTGGCCCTCCAAGCTCGCACTCATCATGATGTCTGCCTTAACTAAAACCGTGTGCACTTACGGAGTTCATAACCTTCCATTCCCATCCTATTCATACATTCACCTAGATGCCCCTTAAATACTGCTATCGTACCTGCTCCCACCTCTCCTGGCAGCGCATTCCAGGCATTCACCATCCTCTGTGTAAACAAACTTTCCTCGCACATCTCCTCTAAACTTTTCCCTACACACCTTAAACCTATGTACCCTAACCTAAGAAAGAGCACTTGTCAATGCCACAAATAATCTTTTAAACCTCTTTCAGGTCACCCCTCAATCTCCACCATTCCAGTGAGAACAAACCGGGTTTGTCCGACCTTACTTCATACCTAATACCCTCCAGACCAGGCAACATCCTGGTAAACCTCTTCTGTACCTTCCCCAAAGCATCCACACCCTTCTGATAGAGTGGCGACCAGAATTGTCACAATATTTCAAATGAGGCCTAACTAAGGTTCTGTACAGCTGCAGCATGACCTGTCAACTTTTAGACTCAATGCCCCAATTGATGAAGGCAAGCATTCAGTATGCCCTCTTGACAACCTCATCCGCCTGCACTGCCGCTTTCAGTGATTGCCTGGGAAATTAATGGTTCTCCATCTCTCCCCCCTCAACAATGTTAAAAGACGTACCTATAATTGAAATGGAGGAGGTTGGAACTCAGTACAAGACCAAGACTTAATGTCACTGGTGCAAGAGCTATGTCCTCCAAAACATATTGAAACGAGAAGCAGAGGTAGACCATTCAGCCATTAGCATCTGCTCCACCATTCATTCCGATCAAAGCTGATCATTAAATTCAATATCTTGATCCCCCTTCCCCCAATATCCCTTAATCTCTTTAGCCCCAATGGATATATCTAATTTCTTCTTGAAATCACACAATGTTTTGGCTTCAACTACTTTCTGTCGTAGTGAATTCCACACATTCACCATTCTCTGGGTGAAGACATTTCTCTCTACCTCAGTCCAAAATGGTTACCCCTTATCCTCAAACTATGACACCTCATTCTGGACTCCCCCACCATCAGGAACATGCTTTCTGAATCTATCCTGACTAATTCTGTTAGAATTTTACTAGTTTCTATAAGATTTCCTCTCACTCTTCTGAAGTGCAAAAATAGAATCCTAACCGATTTGGTCTTTCATCATATGACAGACCTGCCATTCCAGGAAACAGCCTGGTAAATCTTCGCTGAACTTCCTCTATAGCAAGGATATCCTTCTCAGATAAGGACATCAAAACTGCACACAATATTCTCCAATGCCTGTATATTCTTTGTATAATATGGCAACATGGTAAACACCCACACTGTCTGCATGTTCCCCTCGTGTCTGCGTGGGTTACTTCCAGGTGCTCTGGTTTCCTCTCAGAGTCCGAAAGACGTGTCAGTTAGGTGGAGTGGCCATGCTAAATTCTCCCTCAGTGGAGAATAGGTGCTGGAGCGTGGCAATGTGGGGATTTTCACAGTGACTTCATTGCAGTGCTAATGTAAGCCTACTTGTGATTAATAAATAGTAAACTTTTTAAACTTTAAAACATTAAGATTAATGACAGAATAGATGGTAATGTTGTTTCAATCAACTTCTGGTTCAGAAAGAGAACAACTTTGATTTGCGAATAATTTTTGAACGTAGAGAATTCCTTTCCAAGATTATATACTTTCTTTAATTTTTCTTTTATGTCTTTTTTTCTCTCTTGTTCCATCTCTTTTTGTCCCTGCTTTGACTCCAATTCTCCCACTTTAATGCAAAGAGGGATAATTTTGTCCATGACCTCTGTTCCTTCAGTTTGTCCTGTTACTTAGTATTACCAGCTCATTCAATTGCTCGGGAGCATTGAAGAACCAAAGGTAACATTTCCGAGATAAATCCCATTCAGGTCTGTTCCTGACCCAGTGAAGTAATCAAGAAAAACCTGCAGGAGATCAGTCTAACATTTCAGTTGAGAACGCTGAGTATTTTTGTGCCTATTTTCTTTATATGACAGATATCGCAATGCTCCCAGGAATGCAAGAAAGTGCTCCACAGAGGATTTGATCATCTATGTCGATCTTTCAATTCTGTTCTTAGCCAAACGTTCATCCAACTCATGTTTAAAGGATTGTTTGACGATAGCGTCAAATGCTATTGCTTGGAGAGTGTTTCATACATCCAATATTCTGTTGGGAGAACATTTGCTGCTTATATGTAGTTTCATTTCTAGCTTGTTGATTTTGTCTTGCTATTTCATGATTGTAGTCAAAGGTAAGTAATCCTTGTAAAGTACACACCTCAGTATTTCAAACATTGGAATTATGGGGCTTCCCATAAAAGTTATCAATTTGTTTCTGTCAATCTTACCTCATACATCAGGAAACCTCCAAGAGGTCCTCCATCTCCCCTTTGACTCCCTCTGGAACCAGCTTCTATTTATTCGAATAGTCTTTCTTATGCAGTATGTGCTACCCCTTTCAAAACTGCTGGGATCATTCCTTCCTTAGAGAAGCCCACCATCTTTCTCACTAGCTATCCTCACCCAATCTCTAAATCTTATCTTAGAATCATAGAAACCCTACAGTGCAGAAGGATGCCATTCGGCCCATCGAGTCTGCACTGACCACAATACCATTCAGCCCTACCCCCATATCCCTACATATTTACCCACTAATCCCTCTAACCTACGCATCTCAAGACTCTTAAGGGGCAATTTTTACCATTGCCAATCAACTTAACCCGCACATCTGTGGACTGTGGGAGGAAACCATCTTCTCATGAAGATGGGAGATGGCAGTGGGATCCTCTGGTCCCACCGCTGTCAATGGGAATTCCCACTGGAGCCACCCCATGCTGCCGGCAAACCCACAGTAGGGGGTGCGCTGCTGGTGGCACCAGAGAATCCCACTGGTATGGACGGATGGAGAACTCTGGCAATATCTCAGTGCAAGGTGAGATATTTCAAAACTATTCCGAATGGGGTGACTTTTATCCCTGTTATCTTTAACATAGGCTATTACGCACTCTTTTTGATGTTGTCTATGGCTTGGTAGCTGTCACTAAACTAACACAGTAAAAAGTCTGACAACACCAGGTTTTAGTCCTGGTGTTGTCAGACTTTTTACTGTGTTTACGCCAGTCCAACGCCGGCATACCCACATCATGACTAAACTAACAACCAGCGTTGATCAATGCTGGGTTCAAAGATTGAGGTAAACCAGACATTTGTTGTGTCCCTTTGTCCTGCTGCATCTATTCTAGCCTGAGTCTGGTGCGTTACTGGGACTGGCTTGAAGTAAAACACTGTGACATGTCCTTGTCACCTCACCAGCCGTTGAATCAGGTCATGCCAATCGGAAACATCATTACATGTCTGACTAAACTGATTTTATTTTCACACACTGTAATTCATTACTGCTGTAGCCTTGCATATTCAGAGAGAGAGACTGCCCAGTGTCACAAAACCATCCAAAGGCTTGTCATGCGTATTGCTTCAGTAAAGCCTGTGTGTGTACTAGTTCTTTCAAGTCAAGAATGTAGGAGGCAGGAGGGAGTGGACTCTAACATTGTTTACTCAATGACAAGCACATGGGTTAGCAGAGAGACATCAAGACTGGCTCAACTAAGTTTTCTTTGAAGTTTATTTATTATTGTCACAAAGAGGTTTACATTAACACTGTAATGAAGTTACTGTGAAAATCCCTTAGTCACCACACTCTGGCGCCTGTTCCGGTACACTGAGGCAGAATTGAGTATGGACAATGCACCTAATCAGCATATCTTTCAGACTGTGGGAGGGAACCAAAGCAGCCAGAGGAAACTCACACAGACACAGGGAGAATGTGCAGCCTCCACACAGACAAGCCGAGAATCAAATCCGGGTCCCTGGCACTGTGAGGAAGCAGTGTTAACCAGTGTGCCAAATACTCTGTATAAAAATGTAGTGGGGAGATTCTCCCCATAAAATTTGAAGTGCTGAATTTGCATGAAACCTGGAGTAACTCCCACTGATGTTTTTTTAGCAGGATTTTCGAAATGAATTTCCCTGCAGAGTGCCCAAGTGAGGTTCACACTGAAAATCAGTGGGTGGGGCCTATTCCCGCCGGAGAAGCCGGCAGCATAATGCTGAGTGGGCCATTGCACATGCGCTGATCTATCAGCTCCAAGATCAGCAATAGCCCAGCACTGTCGGCCCTCCCATCACTGGCCAGCCCTATGACCCACATTGTTGCCCTTGCCAATCCCCACCCGACTCCTGCAGGCCTCCCGGACCTATCCAAGATGTTCCCCCCGCTTCATACCTCATGTCGACCGCCCTGATCTCCCCAAACTGCTCCACCGGAAGTTCTGAACCCCCTCCTGGCATCCCAACCACCTCTCCTGGCAGCCCCGACCTCCTCGACAGGCCAAGCACCACCTCGCCCAGATGGCCAACCCCGATCACGTCCTTTCCTCCCTCTGCCACAGATCCACCGATCCCTTTGCAGGATGGCAGCGGAACCCGCCCCCATCCCACGGATCGCTCGCTCTATAGGCCCTACACCCTCTGGCCCTGCCCCCTTGTGGGCAGTGCCAAGGTGCCCATTGGACATTGCTATCTTGTCCCTTAGGCAGTGCCGGAGGCCAGGCTGGCACTGCTCAGGGGGCAACTCCTCTTCCTCTGACCTCCTGGGGTGGCTTCCCTTCATGCGAGCGGGGCCAGCAACCTGTTTCCCATTTGTGAGGAGCTTTTGTAAACCCTGTTGGAGTGTGAACCATTCTTGCAGGGAGGGGGCAGAGGGGTGGGAGACGCCAGGCAGCCCGGGGACCTTAGTCCCAGCCCCTCTGATGAAACTGTAAATATTTGAATCAGCTCTGCCCCAATTTCCAGTGCGGCGGTGTTTATTCCAAAAATCTTGGCCTGGGAGACACGCAGAGTTCATGGCACACAGCTGGGAGCCTGCTAAACGTCCTCCATCGATATTCCATGGCCTGTTGTACTGCCAGAGTAGCAGAACGGGCTGGGAGAATCGCCCCTGTACTCCTAATTCTTTGCGCCTGATATTTTCTTGGAGTGGATGGACAGCTTGCGTTTTCAATCCCTGGAGCAGTGGGGAGGAGGGTAAGAGTGTTCCGATGTTGCTGTTTGTGGATAGTGACAAAGTAGTAAAAACTGGAACAACCTGAAATCCGGGATTGAAAGTCAAGATTATCGTTGCTCGTTCATGAGCTGCGGGAGTCGTTGACTAGGCCAGCATTTATTACCCATTCTGAACTGCCCTTGAGAAGGTGGTGGCAAACTTCCTTCTTGCAGACCTTGAGATGTAGGAACACCCAGGGTGCAGTGAGGAAGGGACTTCCAGGATTTCGCCCCAGCCACAGTGAAGGGAATGTATTGTGCTAGTAAGAAACCCATCATTTATTTTGTAATCTTCTGCTACTACCTTAATAAAGGTATTAGCTTACAAGTTAGCAGCTTATTACATGGTTGACACAGAAATTTCATAGGAACACTCATTATGAATACTGCACTGTGTGATTTAAAACCTCTTGTTTTAAACTTGAAGCTGGAAAATCCAATAAATGTTGTCTTCCAAAATGATCATCTTGACACATTAATTTGTGTCTTGTTGTTATGCATGCAACAAATAAGAAATGTCAGTGCAATGTAGAGGGAATACTGGAGGAAGCCAGCAAGGGAAGTCTGATCGGAATGCTTAGTGAATGCTAAGGATATTAGTTATCTGAAATTCTATCCAGTCAAGGATTTTTGGATGCTGGAATAGCTGGAATTTCAAGACTGAATGTATTGTTCGATAAGGATATCTTAGAATCATAGAATCCTACAGTGCAAAAGGAGGCCATTCAGCCCATTGAGTCTGCCCTGATAACACTCCCACCTACGCCATATCCCCATAACTCCAGGCATTTACCCTGCTAATCCCCCTGATGTTATGGGGCAAATTAGCATGGTCAATCCACCTAACCTGCACAGTGAGAGGAAATCACAGCACCCAGAGGAAACCCACACAGGCACGAGGAGAACTCCACACAAACCGTGACCCGAGGCTGGGAATTGAACCCAAGTCCTGTCATAGTGAAGTAGCAGTGCTAATCACTGTACCATCATGTTGCCCTATGGAGGAATGGGGAGTCACAATGGGCAGATAGAGTTGAAATAGAGAGGAGCCTTATTTAATCTTATTTAATGGTGGAGCGAGCACAAGTCTCGAGATGACCCAGCCTTATGTTGTTAGCACCTTCCATGGAATACCGGAGTTTTCTCCTATTGTCTCCAAAAGATTTTCGCCTTCAATCATTGCCATCAAAAGAAGAGTATCTGATGATTTATTCATTTGCTGTACACATTTACCTGCTTAACAACAGTGATTACTGTTGTACTATGCCTTTGAGGGATAGCAGCATGTCATCACTGGAAGGGTAATGTGTCATGTAATCCTGTCTTAGTCTTACTTAGGCCTATGAGCAGAACACAGCATTCTCAACTCTGCTGCTGACATCTTCAAGATATTTACCTTTCTATAAATGTTTCTACTTTTCTAGTATAACTAAGTGAACCCACATTGTGATTAAATAATCCCTATGAGTGATTGGTGACTATAATGAAAGCACAGCATAGCATTCAGGGAAGGTTCAACAGTGGGGCAGCAGGATTAAATACAGGTTACAATATGGCAAACAGCCTCAGTTCATGGTATGGGACGACCCTTAGTTAAGAGCCAGTTAGTTAGTTAGTACTAACTGACTCAAGAACAGCCCAATGCATCATGCAAACCAGCCTCCCATCCATCAAATCTGTCTACACTTCCCAATGCTTCGTCAAGCGGTCAGCATAATTAATGAACCCATGCATCCCGGACAATCTCTCTTCTACTTTCTTCTGTTGGAAAAAAGATTCAAAAGTCTGAGGTCACGTATCAACTGACTCAAGAACAGCTTCTTCCCTGCTGCCATCAGACTTTTGAATGGACCTACCTTGCATTAAGTTGATCCTTCCCTACATCCTAGCTATGACTGGAACACTACATTCTGCACTCATTCCTTTCCTTCTCAATGAACGGTATGCATTGTCTGCACAGCATGCAAGAAACAATATTTTTCACTGTATACCAATATGTGTGACAATAATAAATCAAATCAAATCAAATCAGATCAGATGAACATTTTGTTCAGACAGAAAAGAGTTTGCACTCATGGAGGCTGTTGAATTCACAGCGAAGTGACTTCGCAGAAAAGCTTTGATGACATAGTCAAGTCAAGAACTGGAAAACAGATGGATCCTTCATACTGAGATAGCTGTGAATAGTCTGTTAGTTCAGTGAGTGGGACAGTGCGTCGAGAGGACTAGCACCGGGTTAGTTCAGTCAGAAAAGGCAAGTAACCAGGGTATGGGCTGAGTTAATAATGAGTGAGGGAGACTTAAACAAAATAAAAGTCATAAAAATAGGGCATGAGAAGTTTGCAATTGTAATAAGTGGACTACTGGAAAAGTGACGCTCATTCCACATACTGTAGCAGAATGAAAATCAAAAGTCTATTGTCGAATTGTTCACAAAATTCTCCAGTTTGAATTGAAATCCATCTACCATCTGAACTCAAAATGTTTAAACAATACAGTAATGGATTCTTGATTCAGGTTCTGATTCAGACAAGCTGGCCATAAAAAAAAAATCACCTAATGGTCGACACTGAAGATCTACACAAATGGACAGTGGAATAGCCAAATGGTCCCCAACTGATATGGACTACACCGGAAGACCTGTTCAAAATCAGATTAAAGTGCTGCATTTTTGACTCAAGTTCATGTCATTTCAATAACACTGGATAGTGGGCAGCGTGGTGGCACAGTGGTTAGCACTATTGCCTCATAGCGTCAGGGACTTGGGTTCGATTTTCAGCTTGGATCGCTGACTGTGAAGTGTTTGCACATTCTCCTCGTGTCTGCAAGGGTTTCCTCTGGGTTCCTCCCACAGTCCAAAAGATGTGCTGGTTAGGTGTATTGGCCATGCTGAATTCTCCCTCAATGCACCTGAATGGGAGCTGAAGTGTAGAGGTTAGGGGATTTTCACAGTAACTTCATTGCAGTGTTAATGTAAGCCTGCTAGCGACACTAATAAATCAATTTTAAGATATGTGGGTTAGGCTGATTGGCCATGCAAATTGACCCTAGTTTTGGGAGGGATTAGCAGGGTAAATATGCGGGGTTCTGGAGATAGGGTGCGATTATTGTTGATGCAGGCTCGGTGGGCCAAATGGCTTCCTTCTGTACTGTAGGGATTTTATGATGCTATGAATCCACAGACCACTTGACAGATGCAGAGAGAAGAGTATGCACTGTGATCTTTCAAATGCAAAACCAGCAGATGGAAATGTTGATTGATGATCGCTCCCACCATACTCTTTGAATTCATCACCTTAGAGCCTTCCAAACTTCACATTAAAGTGAGGAATCGTAAACTCTATCCCACCATTTTGTTGCCCTTTCTTTGCATGTCCTTTTTCTCTTATTGTTGCTTTTAGAGAGTAAAACACCTATCTCTTGTCATATCCTCATTCCCTTTGGCCCTGTGGGATTCATTCTTCTGTTGTTCCATCACTCCTGTCTTCCATCATCACATCACAAGCACTCCCTTGCTTCTTGTCCTAGCCATCCCTTGCTCAAAACCTATCACATCTCTAACTTTTTTCCCTGATCTGATGAAAGGTATTTGACCGGAAAAGCTGTTCATCTCTCCAAGATGCTCCCAATAAGAATTTCCAGCATTTTCTCTCTTTTTTTAATTTCAGATATCTAACGTACAAAGTATTCTGCTTCTCCACATTTTGGATAGGTCATTAAAATATCTAAACTAAACAATGGTCCATGCATTGTTTAGTATTTCCAAGTTAAGGTGAAATACTCTCCACTTGCCTGGATGGGTGCAGCTCCAACATCATTCAAGAAGCTTGACACCATCTGAGACAAAGCAGCCTGCTTAATTGACAGCACATCCACAAACATCGATGCCCTCCACCACCGACGCTCAGTCGCTGCGGTGTGTACAATCTACAAGAGGTGGAGATGCCGGTGTTGGGCTGGGGTGGGCATGGTAAAAAGTCTCAGGTTAAAATCCAACAGGCTTATTTGGTATCACAAGCTTTCAGAGTGCTGCTCCTTCATCAGGTGAGTGAAGGCGCAGTGACCCAAAAGCTCGTGATATCAAATAAAGCTGTTGGACTTCAGCCTGGTGTTGTGAGACTTCTTACTATCCACAAGATGCACTGCAGCAATTCACCAAAGATCCTTTGAGAGCACCTTTCAAAGCCACAACCACTTCCATCTAGAAGAACAAGGGCAGCAGTTACATGGGAGCACCACCAATGCAAGTTCCCACTCACCATCCTAACTCGGAAATACATCGCCGTTCCTTCGCAGTCGCTGGTCAAAATCCTGGAATTCTTTCCTTAACGGCATTGTGGGTCAACCCACAGCTCATGTTCTGCAGCGATTCAAGAAGGCAGCTCATCACCACCTTCTCAAGGGATGGGCAATAAATGCTGGCCAGCCAGCGACACCCACGTCCCACGAATTAATTTTAAAAAATGCATTGCAGTGGAAGTTCAAGTTGAGAGCAAAGCTCTTCACGTCACATCACTACCAATAGCTTTTTCTTCTTTCGGAACCCACTTTTAATTAGCCTGATGAATGTAAGTTATTCAGACGAGCTTAAACCTGTGGCATATCAAGTTAAACTTACGTACAAAGACCGAGAGGCTTTCTTTGTCAGTGGCATCTGACAAAATTGCACAGGTCTCATGTTAGATTGCCATTTGACTAAATTATTATTGAATTTTTCCCTCAGTGCGAGAGATAAAAGAAATGAAGCAGTGTCTTGTGGCTTGAAAAACGTATGTTGCCAGCTTTGCGATTCTTCAGATCATCCCATTAACGTGGGGAGAAAACTCGGTGCAAATGATTGCATATTGACTTTTCCATCCACAACTCCACATTTACGAATGTAGTTTATTGAAAGGAAGGAGGCAAATTTTATTTTAGTGCCTTGCTTCCAAGAGGAAACTAATGGTTATCAGATAAGCTCATAATTTGGTGGTTAGAATCATATTTTGTGGAGAATTCTATTGCGTGAAGAATATATGACAAAACAAATTTGAAATCCTTTATGGATGTTTTCCTTGTTGTCCGCAGCTTTGAAGTATTAATGGGATACCCAGAAGATAGTGCCACAACACTGATATAAATAACATAGGTAGTACTGAGGCATTTTGCAATGAATCCACTGTTAATACAATACGAGAAGCGTGTACATCAATTTGCTCTAGTCCCAGACCACAATGAGGTCCGGAGAGTATCACCATCATTTCACTGCTATTGGTGAAGCTGCAAAAAGTGCATGTGGATTATCTGAAGCTTTCTCTATTCTTCTCAAATATTAACTGTGCCATCCTGCACACTCATCTTTTGTTTTGTTTCCAAGTATGACCCATAGCCAACAGATCCTTTTTTTGTTGAGAATCTTCAACTTGAAGAACTCTTCACTTTCTTCACCTGTCTGCCTTTCCTCCTCCAACCAATGGATGCAAGGTTTATTCGAAATAATAGAATCCTACAGTGCAGGAGGAGGCCATTCTGCCTATCGAGCCTGCACTGACAACAATCCCACCCATGCCCTATCCCCGTAACCCTGCACACTTGCCCTGCTAATGATCCCCCGACATGCAATTTATCATGGCCAATCAAACAAACCGGCACATCATTGGAGTGGAGGAGGAAACCGGAGCACCTGGCGGAAAGCCACTTGGAAATGGGGAGAATATGCAAACTCCACACAGACAGTTACCTAAGGCTGGAATCGAACCCAGATCCCTGGAGCTATGAGGCAGCAGTGGTAACCAGTGTGCTACGGTGCCATCCCAGCTCATGTATCTGGTGGTATCATGGGTACACACTTTGATTTGCTTCTGACATTGAACCCATTGAATTCCGACAGTGCAGAAGGAGGCTATTTGGCCAATCGAGCCTGCACAAACTCTCCAAAAGAGAATCCTCATTCATCCCCGAGGAGCAGGAGTGTTTCAGAAATGTGTGGAAGCTGCAGTGCAAAAACCACTCTGTGTTAAAAGACTCCCAAGTGCAAGCACTTGACAAAGGATCCATAGCAAGCAGCCTTATCACATTGAAGGACTGCTTGAGAGAGAGAGAGAGAGAGTGATCCTTAACTTTGCACATGCAGCTCACCCATATGGTCACACTTTTACCTCTCTGCCAGAATGTCGTAAGTTCAAGTCCGACTCCAAACACTTAAGCATTCCACAACCTTTCACTTGATGAAAACTTACATTTCTAACATTTCCCAATTCTGACAAAAACTCTTTAGCCTGAAATATTCAGCACTTCTCTCCCCCCGCATACGCTGCCTGACTTGCCGAGTATTTCCAGCGGGTGGAATTTTCGCATATTTTTTCAAAGTGTCAGGCTTAGACTGAAAACTAGAAGATTTGAAACTAGAACTAGGGGGCATGGCGTGAAAGCAAAGGGAAGCAGATTTAGGACTGAGTTGAGGAGGGACTTCTTCACCCAAAAGGTTGTGAATCTGTGGAATCCCCCACCCAGTGAAGCAGTTGAGGCTTGCAGCGGGGAAAAAAAAGATGGATACATGGCATAAAATAGCTGCTCAGCACATGAAGGGTTAAAAGACATTAAGCAGGCACTGACTTTCAATGCAGACAACTACTTGAAATTTAAAACACACAGGGCAGACAGTTATTTGAATTAAACATGCAGGGAACAAATACTGCAGGAAGCCAGGCACCTTAAAAGATAAAGATAGTCCTGGGACAATGGGGTCTGATAGGGAGATTAGCCACAAGTGGGAACAGGAATGCATAAATGCAGGAAAACCAATTACTGTATGAATAGACCGAGACTAAGTCATTGATAAAGAGGATATGTATCCATTCACGGAACAATGCGATATTGAAATGCTCGTGTCTGTATCTGTCTACAACGATGTGTTAAATGATGTTCACCTATTTGATTACAATGATGTGTTAATGAGGTCCGGTCCATCTATTGTGAAAAAGGTATAAAGTTGTACCGCTCCTATTGTATTGTTGAGGGAAGGTATCTGCTCGGTACTGCCAGAACCTTTTCTCCACGAAGCTTTGTTAAATAAAACTGTATTGTTGCACCCCCCCCGTTTGACTCTGAAGTGGTAGTTTCCCACAACAGGCTACTTCACTGAATGTTTGTAAGGCAGAGATAGATGGATTTTTGAACAGTGAAGGAATTAAGGGTCATGGTGAGCAGGTGGGCAAGTGGAGCTGAGTCCGTGAAAAGATCAGCCATGATCTTAATGAATGGTGGAACAGGCTTGAGGGGCCAGATGTCCTACTTTTGCTCCTAGTTCTCAAGTTCTTATATTCTTAAAACCGGAGTGGAGTTCTCCACCTACACAGTCCAGTTTTCCTTCCAGATCTTAGAATCGTAGAATTCCCTACAGTGCAGAAGAAAGCCATTCAGCCCATCGAGCCTGCACCAACAATAATCCTACCCAGGCTCAATTGCCATAACTCAATGTATTTGCTCTGCTAATCCCCCTGATTCTAAGGGTTAATTTAGCATGGCCACTCAACCTGGAATTGAACCTGGACACCTGGCACTGTGAGGCAGTGGTGCTAATCCCTCTGAGTAAAATAAAAGACTGGGCCATCAGTCTAGTGGAGCGGAACCTGATACAGCTGGCAGGGCTGACTCCACAGAGATGGGAGGGGGCATCTTTAACTGTGACAACCTGGCAGTACCAACCTGTCAGGGGGCAAAATAAGCCATGTCCCTTTCCTCCAGGGGCTATACTTCTCTTTACATAAGAACATAAGAACATAAGAAATAGGAGCAGGAGTAGGCCATCTAGCCCTTCGAGCCTGCCCCGCCATTCAATAAGATCACGGCTGATCTGTCGTGGCTCAGTTCCACATTCCCGCTCTCTCCCCATAACCCTTACCCTCGTTTATCAAAAACCCATCAACCCGTGTCTTAAAAATATTTAGCGAGGCAGCCTCCACCACCTCAACAGGCAGAGAATTCCAGAGATTCACCACCCTTTGAGTGAAGAAGTTCCTCCTCAACTCTGTTCTAAACCGCCCCCCTTTTATCTTGAGGCTGTGCCCCCTAGTCCTACTGTCCTTTCTGAGCGGGAGGAGTCTCTCCACCTCTATCCTATCCATCCCATTCATCATCTTATATGTACATCCCAAAGAGGGGATCCTTGTCTTTCAAAACCTGGTGTAAACCTCCCTGACACAATATTACATTGGCAAGATTTGAATAGTCAGTGGGGGGGGATTTATTTTGCAGAGGGCTAAATAATTATATTTAATTTTTTTAAAAATCCATCATATTTAGGTTCTTGCTCTCCGTGGGCGTGATATCACCAGTGAAAGGGCATGGAAAATCACGTTTGCCGATTCTTCCCGGATTTTCCATCAGTGTCAACGATCCCATGCAGGTTCAGAATTGCACTCTGCATTCCCGTTGGGACGGCACGGTGGTTAGCACAACTGCCTTGCAGCGCCAGGGACCTGGGTTCAATTCTCTGCTTGGGTGACTGTCTGCGTTGAGCCTGCATGTTCTCCCCGAGTCTGCGTGGGTTTCCTCCGGCTGCTCCGGATTCGTCCCACAGTCAAAGAATGTGCAGGTTAGGTGGACTGGCCGTGCTAAATTGTCCCTCAGTGTACCCAAACAGGTGCCGGACTGTGGCAACTAGGGGATCTTCACAGTAACTTCATTGCAGTGTGAATCTAAGACCACTTGTGACTAATAAGTAAACGTTACTTTTTTACATTTAAAGTAGTTCCTCAGCTGCCTGGAGTTGGGAAAGGTGCCAAATAATTGCGAGCTTTTCCTTCTTAAACCTCAGTGATAAGCAAAGAATATATGCTGCCTTCAGAAAGATTTGATCGCCATTGAGGAAGGAATTTGGCTGACGTCAAAGAAAGTCCCTGTAAACAGACGCCGAGGGCCGCACTCCGAGGCACTGACCTTTCCGAGGATTACTTCCACAGATCTCACAGATAGAACAAAGCATGTGTTCTTTTGATTTAATACATTCATGCCAAGCATCAGAAGCAATACTCACGTAGCCAGCGATTGGAACTTTGAAGGCAAATACGCACTGAAATGTCGAGACATCTAAAGGGCCAAATGGACATTTGGAATTTACGCCTCACACTACTGAATTCTGTTTGATCTTAAAAGAAAATATGCGATTGATGTTGTGTTCATTCAGTACCACGAAGAACTAATCAGATTGTCACAACCTTCTCAATAAACAGGATGGAGTTTTACGGATTCTTTTTCATGGCATCTCTTCCTCCTGCCTAAGTGCGATCACAATCTCAAACTGAAGCTGGCAAAGAGATATCCAAACTTAAGCAATGAAAACCGATGAAGATATAATTTCAGTTTATTGGGGTTTGATCCCTTAACCTTTGTAGGGAGAAAATGACGGACGGTGCACACTTCCAATAATTGTGCTCGGGATGTTCTCATTGGAAAGTCTGCGGGTGAATTCTCTCGCTAAGCAGGTTTCTGCACTGCTCGTCTCTAGTTTTAAATAGAGCACAGAGTATTGAAACACTAATGCAAATAAAAAGATACAAGCAAGAGTAGTCAGTACTTTCAAAGGTACGTTCCTCCAGTTAGACAATGATCGCAGACAGGCCACAACCTTTTACGATCATAGGGATTTATTTTTTATTCACTCATGGGATGTGGACATCGCTGGCTGGGCCAGCATTTATTGCCCATTCCCGAGGGCAGTTAAGAGTCAACCATTATGTCGTGGCTCTGGCGTCACATGTAGGTCAGACCAGGTAAGGACAGCAGATTTCCTTCCCCAAAGGATATCAACGAACCCGATGGGTTTTTATGACAACCAACACTGGTTTAGTGGTCATCAGTAGGCTTCTAATTCCAGATTTTATTGAATTCAAATTTTACCATCTGCTATGTTGGGATTTGAACTTGGCTCCCCTGTATAATACCCTGGGTCTCTGGATTACAAATCCGGCAACAATACCACTATTCCACTGCCTCCCCATGTAAATAGGAGCAGGAGTAGGCCACTCAGCTCATTAAGTCTGCTCCACCATTCAATAAGACCATGACTGACCTGATCATGAGCTTAACTCTACTTTCCTGCCTGTCTGCCTCCCTCCCCCCACACCCCCCCATAACCCCCAACTCCCTTCTCAATTGAAACTCTATCTAACACTGCCTTGAATGAACTCCTTGTCCCCAACTCCACTGTTCTCTGGGGAAGAGGATTCCGAAGACTAATGACTTCAGAGAAGATATTCACCCTCATCTCTGTCTTACATGGGACATCCCTTCTTTTTAAATTGTTTTAGTTCTAGGTTCACATTCAAGAAAAAAACATGCTCCCTACAACTACCCTGTGAAGCTCCCTCAGAATTGTGTGTTTTAATAAGATCAGAAAGGGTGTGCAGACACAGAGTGTTATAAGGAAGGCAAGTTGAATCTCAGCATTTATTGCGAAGAGTCTAGAGCATAAGAGTAGAAAAGTATTGTTCCAATTGAGAAGGCATTGGTGAGACCATAGTTGGAGTAATGTGCTCAATTTTGGTCACCCTCTTTGAGGAAGGGTGTGATCGCACTGGAAGTAGTTCAGAAGAGGTTCACTAGATTTATTCCTGGTTTGAAGGGGCTGTTGTATGAGGAGCGGTTGAATAGCTTGGGCTTGTACTCACTGAGTGCAAAAAAATGAGGGGGGAATTTAATTGAGGTACATAAAATACTCAGTGGGATTGGTAAAGTAAATGTTAGCCAAATGTTCCCCATTTTAGAACAGTCTAGGACAAGAAGTCATAGTTGTAGAATAAGAAGGGAGGAGATTCAAGATAGAGATAAGAAGAAGCTAATTCTCATAGATGGTTGTGAATCTACAGAACTCACTGGCCCAGAGTGCAGTGGATGCAGAATCAATCAATGGCTTCAAGAAAGAGATGGATAAAATATTTGATCAAATGTTGGATAAGGCACTACGGGGAAAAGGCAGGGAAGTGGAGTTAGGATGAGATGGAGATCAGCCATGATCATACAGAATGGCAGAACAGGCTCAAAGGACTAAATTGCTTACTCTCGCTTCTAATTCCCATGCTCCTGTCAGCTCTCATTCTTATCAACTCTAATAAGTATAGATCAAACCTACTCAACCTTTTCTCATAAGACAACATCTTCAGCACAGAAAGGAGCTGGTGAACCTTCTGTGAACTGCTTCCAATCCAAGTGTGTCCCTGCTTAAGTAAGGTGGCCAAAACTGCACAGAGTACTTTAGGTCCGGTCTCATCAATGCCCTCTACAGCTGGAATAAGACTTCCCAATTTTATGCTCTATCACCTTTTCAATAAAGGTCAAAATTTTGTTTTCCTTATTAATTACTTGATTTTTTTGTGATTTGTATACAAGAACAATTCAGTCCCTCTATGTCTCTCCATTCAGCAGTCTATCTCTATTTAAGTATTACCCTGTTTTCTATTATTCTTGCCAAAGTGGACATCACATTACATTATACATTATACTGCATCTGCTAATTGTTGGCTCACTAACTTCAAATAACTATGTCGATTTTCAGACTCTATGTATCACCCTCACAACTTTGTTTCCTATCAAGCATCACACTGTCAGCAAATTTGGCTGTGATACAATCAATCCCTTCTTTTCATTCATCAATACAGATTGTAAATTATTGAGGCCCCAAGACTGATCCCTGAAGCACTTAACTGGTTTGTTTGTCACCCTGAAAATCACCCATTTATTCTGTTTCCTGTTAGTTAGCCTCTCCTGTACCCATGCTAATATATCATCCCTGACACCATATGTACCTTTCTTGTGTATTAAGTTTTTGCGTCAATTAAATGCCTTGTAGAAATCTACATATACCACATTTATTGGCTCCTCTTTATCCACTCTGTTTGTTACATCCTCACGAAACTTGAACAGATCTTTCAAGTGTGATTTCCCTTTCACAAAACCATGTTGACTCTGCCTGACTGTATTATGATGTTCTAAACATCCAACATCGTCTCAATTGCATTTCAGAAGATTTCGACCAATGTCTCATATCTAAAGAAAAATATGCTAGTCTTGGAGATGGTCCAGAGGAGGCTCAGAGAAGGATCCCAGGAATGAAAAGCTTGCTGTATAACGAGCAACCAAGAACTCTGGGTCTGTACTTGATGGAGTTTAGAAGGATGAGGGGAGGGATCTCATTGAAACCAGGAATATTAAAAGACCTGGATAGAATGGACAAGGGGAAGATATTTCCATTAGTAGAAGAGACTGGTATCCGAGGGCAAAGCCTCAGAGTAAAGGGACAACCCTTTAGAACTGAGATGAGGAGGAAATTCTTCATCCAGAGAGTGGTGAATTTACAGAATCCATTGCCACATAAGACCAGGTCATTGCATGTGTTTAAGACAGAAATAGATAGGTTCTTGATTGGTAAAGGGATCAAAGGTTACAGGAAACAAGTGAGAGAATAGGGCTGAGAAACTTATCAGCCACGATCAAATGGCGGAGCAGACTTAATGGGCCAAATGGCCTATTTCTGCTCATATCTCTGCAACCATTATTTTCTAAAACCCTAGATGGAGACCATTAGGTCCAGGGAACTGGTCAGCCCAGTAGTATGTTGACATGGGTCAGACCTGCTTTTGGGCAGAGAACTAAATGGATCAAGGGATATGGGAGAAAGGAGGGGGATCAGGATATTGAATTCAAAATGATCAAAATGGTGGAACAGGCACAAAGGGCTGAATGGCCTACTCCTGCTTCTAGTTTCCATGTTTGTAACTAAAGATGAACTGAGGAGAATTTCCCTGGTCTTCTTCAAGGCAGTGCCAGGAACTTTTTCGTATCCACGCTGATATACTTAGGAATATTAAAAGGCCTGGATAGAGTGGACATGGGGAAGATGTTGCCATTAGAAAGATGTTACAATTAGAAGAGAATAGTATCCGAGGGCAAAGCCTCGGAATAAATGCTTTAACATTTCAGGTAAAAGGTGGCATTCCTGACAGTGCAGCACTCTGTACCGCACTGGAGCGTCAGTCTGGATTTTTGCACTCAAGCCCTGTGGTTGGATACAAAACTTGAGATTTCGGGGCAAAAGCACGACCAACTGGGCCACGGCTGATAATTAAAGTAAGAAAATTGGCAGGATCTAAAGTAAAACACAAATATTGCTTTCTTGAAAAAAGATACGACTCAACAGGTAACATTTACAAATTACCTAAACCTATTCAGGACCTGTTCCCCGACTCATTTAAATAAAAATTAAGCATTGATTAGTTAGTGAAGCATACTTACTTTGTATAAGAGATTAAAACAAAAAACAAGCTGAATGAAATATTCACTGTAGACTACATTCCAGAATCACTGAAGCTGTAAAACATGTTAGCCCGGACACTCATCTCTTTAAAAATATAGTGATTCTTCCAATGTTAAAATAAAGCTCATTTATAATTGATAATCATTTTCATGCCCACTCTGCCTCAGAAGATGCTATGATTTATTCAAAGTCTTGTTCAGATCTTTCACTGCACATACCATCTGAAGTGCAATCTTTCTCACATAGCAATGTCCCTGACATCCCTCAAAAAAACAGACACCCATTTCTAATATTTATTTTCAGAATCCACAAGGGCCTGAGCCCAACACCAGCCAAAAAGTAAGCACAATGACAATTCATTTAACACCTCCTTCCTACACTGCTTTGTTCGACAAAGCTTCTTTCTTCTTGGTCTGTCTCAGAATGCACTGAAAACCTACTTAAAATCAAATCTATGAACTTCTGTGTACAAAAAGGTAGTACTTTATGCAATACCAGTTTGGTGTTGAAAAGAGAGACATGTTGCG
Source organism: Carcharhinus amblyrhynchos (assembly GCF_965287045.1). Taxonomy (NCBI): domain Eukaryota; kingdom Metazoa; phylum Chordata; class Chondrichthyes; order Carcharhiniformes; family Carcharhinidae; genus Carcharhinus; species Carcharhinus amblyrhynchos. The sequence goes on from NC_137328.1 coordinate 11,543,166, forward strand.
AAAGAATGAGATGTCGTCCAAAAGCCAGTGTTGAGGGTCGTGAGGTACTGAGGAAGGTCGCAGGAGTGTACAGGCAGATAGGGTGGTGGGTTGAAGTGTATCGACTTTAATGAAAGGAGCATCAGGAATAAGGTAGGTGAACTTGGAGTGTGGATTGGTACTTGGGACTACGATGTTGTGGCCATTACGGAGACATGGTTAGAACAGGGACAGGAATGGTTGTTGGCAGTTCCGGGGTATAGATGTTTCAGTAACAGTAGGAAAGGCGGTAAAAGAGGTGGAGGAGTAGCATTGTTAATCAAGGATAGTTTAACGGCTGCTGAAAGACATTGTGAGGGCGATCTGCCTACTGAGGTAATATGGGCTGAAGTTAGAAATAGGAAAGGATCGGTCACGTTGTTAGGAGTTTTCTATAGGCCCCCAAATAGTAATAGAGATGTGAAGGACATGGCAAAGCAGATTATGGATAGGTGTGGAGGTCACAGGGTAGTTATCATGGGTGACTTTAACTGTACAAATATTGATTGGAGCTTCCTTAAGTTGAATAGTTTGGATGGGACACTTTTTGTACGGTGTGTGCAGGAGAGTTTCCTGACACAATATATGGATAAGCCAACAAGAGGTGGGGCTACATTGGACTTGGTACTGGGTAATGAACTCGGCCATGTGTTAGATTTGTTTGTGGGAGAGCACTTTGGAGATAGTGACCATAATTCAGTGTCCTTCATTATTGCAATGGAGAGGGATAGGGTCATATGGCAGGGCAAGGTTTATAATTAGGGGCAGGGGTAATTATGATGCGATTAGGCAAGAATTAGGGAGAATAAATTGGGAACAGAAACTGTCAGTTATTGGCACAAACGAAAAATGGACCTTTTTCAAGGAACAAATACTGCGTGTCCTTGATAGGTATGTCCCTGGCAGGCAGGGAAAAAATGGCCAAGTGAGGGAACCATGGTTCACAAAGGAGGTTGAATGTCTTCTTAAGAGGAAAAGGAAGCGTATGTAAGGATGAGAGAAACAAGGTTCAGTTGGGTCGCTTGAGGGTTGCAAGGTACAATGAGTTAAAGATAGAGCTAAGGAGAGCGAAGAGGGGGCATGAGAAGTCCTTGGTGGGTCGGATAAAAGAAAACTCCAAGGCTTTTTACTCATGTGAGAAATAAAAAAATGACTAGGGTGAGGTTAGGGCCAGTCAAGAATAGTAGTGGGAAATTGTGCATAGAGTCAGAAGAGATAGGCAAGGCATTAAATGAATATTTTTCTTCAGTGTTCACTAAGGAGAGGGGCCATGTTTTTGAGGATGAGTGCATGATACAGGCTGATAGGATGGAGGAGGTAAATGTTCTGATGGAAGGTGTATTAACAATTTTGAAAAACCTGAGGGTCGATAAATCCCCTGGGCCAGATGGGATACAGCCTAGGATATTTGGGAGGCAAGGGATGAGATTGCAGAGCCTTTAGCTTTGATCTTTGGGTCCTCACTGTTCACAGAGATTGTGCCAGAGGACAGGAGAGTGGCGAATGTTGCTCCTCTCTCCAAGAGAGGAAATAGGAATGACCCTGGCAATTATAGGCCAGTTAGTCTTACTTCGGTAAGTTAATGGAAAGGGCCCTGAGAGACAGGATTTATGACCATTTGGAAAGATGCAGTTTAATTCGGGATAGTCAGCATGGCTTCATGAGGGGTAAACCCCCCTCACAAATTTGATTGAATTCTTTGAGGAGATAACTAAGTGTGTAGATGAAGGTAGAGCAGTTGATGTCGCATACATGGATTTTAGTAAGGCGTTTGATACGGTTCCCCATAGTAGGCTCATGAAGAAGATAAGGACATGTAGGATAGAAGGAAATTTGGCCGATTGGATAAGTAACTGGCTGTCTCATAGAAGACAGACGGTGGTGGTGGAAGGAAAATTTTCAGACTGGAGGCTTGTTACTAGCGGTGTACCACAGGGGTCAGTGCTGGGTCCTCTACTATTTGTGATTTTTATCAATGACTTGGAAGGGTGAGTTAGTAAATTTGCTGATGACATGAAGATTGGTGGAGTAGTGGATGAAGTGGAGGGCTCTTGCAGGCTGCAAAGAGACATTGATAGGATGCAGAACCGGGCCTGAAAGTGTCAGATGGAGTTTAACCCTGATAAATGCGAGTTGATTCATTTTGGTAGGGCAAACTTGAATGCGGATTACAGGGTCAATGGCAGGGTTCTAAGGAATGTGGAGGAACAGAGAGAACTTGTGGTTCATATCCACAGATCTCTGAAGGTTGCCACTCAAGTGGATAGAGCCATGAAGAAGACTTATAGTGTGTTAGCATTTATTAATGGGGGTTTGAGTTTAAGAGCCGTGGGGTTATGCTGCAATTATACCGGACCTTGGTGAGACCACATTTGGAATGTTGTGTTCAGTTCTGGTCACCTCATTAGAAGAAGGATGTGGAAGCGTTGGAGAGAGTGCAGAGAAGATTTACCAAGATACTGCCTAGTTTGGAGGGTAGGTCTTATGAGGAAAGGTTGAGGGAGCTGGGGCTTTTCTCTTTAGAGTAAAGCAGGATGAGAGCTGACTTAATTGAGGTTTATAAGATGATGAGAGGGATTGATAGAGTGGATGTGTAGAGATTATTTTCTCGGGTGGATGTAGCTGTTACTAGGGAGCATAACTATAAGGTTCATGGTGGGAGATTTAGGAGGGATGTCCGAGGTAGATTCTTCACTGAGAGTGGTTGAGTTGTGGAATGCACTACCTGCTATGATAGTGGAGTTGGACACTTTAGGAGCTTTCAAGTAGTTATTGGATAGGCACATGGAGCACACCAGAATGATAGGGAGTGGGATAGCTTATTCTTGGGTTTAGACATAGCTTGGCAAAACATTGAGGGCCGAAGGGCCTGTACTGTGCTGTACTGTTCTATGTTTCTATGTTTTTCAAGTTGGACTCATCAGGACAAACAGAAGAATGCCAAATTTCGAATGATCCCAACAATTTATACTACAGGAGAAAAAGGATGCTAATAGGTTGGCAAGTTCACTTTGGTTGGCCATGTGCTGCCATGGAGGAAACAGGGCGGAACTATAGCCTCTCCAAATGGTATAGGATTCGAGCTCATTCCTATTCTTAAGTAAGCTAATAGCTACAGTGGCAACCAATTTAAGATAATCAATCAAGATCACAACATGGCTCAGAAGCAATGTATGTTCACACACAGGGAAGTGTACTCTGCAAACAAAAGGAATATGGCCAAACCTTCTTTCAAAATTGTCCAAGGGATTGGGGAGCCCATTGTTTCCTGTTGCATTATTTATGGCAATACTTTAGCCAATCAGGGTCAAGAGACAAGATTTTTTGCCCACACTCACCCCAAAACCAAAAAACCTGCCCCAGGTCAATGGACCTTTTTATGGTCCGTCTCCTGCCCTCTACAATTCCTATGGTGGACAAGATGGAAAAATTCCAGTCAATATCTCAATGAATCAGCACCCTTTTCTCCTTTTCAGATGTTGCCATCATCTGAAATTTGGCATTCTTGTGTTTGCCCTGGATATAGAATCCCTACAGTGTAGAAGGAGGCCATTCAGTCCATCGAGACTGCACCAACAACAATCCCACCCAGGCCCTAACCCTTAAACCCATGTATTTACCCTGCTGATCCCTCTGACACTGAGGGGCAATTTAACATTGGCAATCCACCTAATCTGCACATCTTTGGACTGTGACAGGAAACCAGAGTACCTGCAGACACAGGGAGAATGTGCAGACTCCACACAGTCACCTGAGGTCAGAATTGAACCTGGGTCCCTGGCGCTGTGGGGCATCAGTGCTAACCACTGTGCCACCGTGTCAAAAAGTTCAGCAACATGTCACCATCCTCAGTCAAGTTCTATGCAAAGTTAATAGCTTTTTCCCACACACCATCATTTAGCAGCTTTAACTATAAGGCATGTGCAATATTATCATTGGTGCTTACTTATTAGTGACACAGATTTATAGCTGACTCAGTACAGGGGCTTTTAGTTAGACTGGTTGAGTAGAAAGAGAAAGCAATAACCATCCACATTTATATAGCGCCTTTAAAAGTCTGGCGATAAAAACAGTCGGCCATCCTTCCCCTTGATTCTTTTCCACAATGAGAGGTTGGAGCCACTTCGGACGAGTTAATGATCAGTCAGGCATTGCACATGCATCCATTTCCGCCTTGACTATAGTTTTTTTTACCGTTTGTCGTTGCCTACTTTTCTCCCCCTTTAAATTCCAGGGGCATAGCGTGTGTTAGCAGTGTTGCAGTGAGATGTCTGAAATTTTCAGGCACCATGTCAGCTTTGTTCAAGATGTGGGTATGCCGGCGTTGGACTGGCGTAAACACAGTAAAAAGTCTGACAACACCAGGTTTTAGTCCAACCTATTTATTTGATAATATACTCGCAAGCTTTCGGGTTAGCCCCTTCGTCAGGTGAATGGAGAGTTCTGGCCTCAGACAGAGCATATAAAGCACAGACAGTTTAGAGATTACTGATTAGAATGCGAATCCTTACACCTAACCTGCTGTTCAAGACCTGAAGTGGCTGATAATGTGAGTGGAAGGAGCACTGATCACAGTTTAAAGAGATGTGTATTGTCTCCAGACAGTACAGTAAGTGAGGTTTTGCAAACCCAGGCAAGTCACGGGGGTTACGATAGTGCGACATGAACCCAAGATCCCTGTTGAGACCGTCCTCATGTGTGCGGAACTTGGTTATCAGTCTCTGTTCAGCGACTCTGCGCTGTCGTGTGTCGTGAAGGCCGCCTTGGAGAATGCTTACCCGAAGGTCAGAGGCTGAATGCCCGTGACCACTGAAGCGTTCGCCAACAGGAAGGGAACAGTCTTGCCTGGTGATTGTCGAACGATGTTCATTCATCCGTTGTCGTAGCGTCTGCATGGTCTCCCCAGTGTACCATGCTTCGGGACATCCTTTCTTGCAACGTGTCAGGTAGACAACCTGATAGGTAGTCTACCTGATACGTTGCAAGAAAGGATGTCCCAATGCATGGTACATTGGGGAGACCATGCAGACGCTACGACAACTGATGAATGAACATCGCTCGACAATCACCAGGCAAGACTGTTCCCTTCCTGTTGGCGAACACCTCAGTGGTCACGGGCATTCAGCCTCTGACCTTCGGGTAAGCATTCTCCAAGGCGGCCTTCATGACACACGAGTCGTTGAACAGAGACTGATAGCCAAGTTCCGCACACATGAGGACGGTCTCAACAGGGATCTTGGGTTCATGTCGCACTATCTGTAACCCCCGTGACTTGCCTGGGTTTGCAAAACCTCACTTACTGTACTGTCTGGAGACAATACACATCTCTTTAAACTGTGATCAGTGCTCCTTCCACTCACATTATCAGCCACTTCAGGTCTTGAACAGCAGGTTAGGTGTAAGGATTCGCATTCTAATCAGTAATCTCTAAACTGTCTGTGCTTTATATGCTCTGTCTGAGGCCAGAACTCTCCATTCACCTGACGAAGGGGCTAACCCGAAAGCTTGCGAGTATATTATCAAACAAATAGGTTGGACTAAAACCTGGTGTTGTCAGACTTTTAGCTTTGTTCAAGGCAGACCACGAGAGCAAAGGAGGCCTCGAAAGGCCTTGTTTACATATACAAAGGTGCCATGTGTCTACTTCTGTCCCTGTCAATATGTCCGGCAGTTCACTTTCAGAACTAATTCCCCCCAAAAATTCCAAGTGTCAAATGTGAGTAAAAACTGGAATAACTCCTGTGTTTTTTTCCCGCTGGATCTTAAGAATGAAATCCCACACTCTGAACACTGCAGAGTGCCCGAGCGAGATTCACTGAAAATCAGTGGGTGGGGTCTATTCCCACTGGAGAGGCCTGCAGCATTGCGCTGAGTGGGTCACTGCACATGCGCCGGTCTGTCAAAGCTGAGATCAGCGCATGTGCAGATCGTTGGCCAGCCGCGTGAGCCCACATCGCTGGCCCCCCCCAATCCTGATCGTTGTGCTCCCATACCTCCGCCGGCCAGCATTGATGTCTTCCACCAGCCCCCGGCATCCCCCATCCCCCTGGCGGCCGTGACCTCCCCCCTCTCCACAGCATTCCCAACCTGACCCAGCAGTTGCCCCCTGTCCTCATCAGTTGCGACCCTCCCTGATAGTCCCGACATCCCCCCCACCCTCACCCCACCTCTGGCAGGCACTCCTCCCACCCACATGGCCAACCCCAACCACCCTCTGCCACCAATCTACAGACCTCTACGCAGAGTGGCAGCAGGAACCTCCACCCACCAATTGGCCCTTCATAGGTCATGCCCCCAATAGGTCCCATCCCTCTGGCCCCAACCCCCTTGGCACTGCCCGATGGCTGGTGGTCAGTGCCAAGTTGCCTCTTGGACATTGCCAGTTTGCGACATGGGCAGTGCCAAGGAATAGAACAGCACAGTGGGCTGGGAGAATTGCCCCCAGTTGTGTACATGCATTTCTCCACACCCATGTTTATGCCCATTTCTTGCCTGAAAATCTAATTCCAGGGTCTACATCCCATTTTTACCTTGACTATTCAAAATAACTTCAGCAAAGTTAGAAGTATTTAATTTCCAATGGATCAAACATCAAAGCATGATCATGTTCTTGCCTATGGGTCAACTTGATAGTGAAAGAAAGCAAGCAAATCTTTTTCTCTGCATAATATTTCGCCTGGTGCAGCCCAGTGTGTTGAGTATGTATTGATTATTACTTGGGCTGCAGATGCCATAAGTCCAGCAGTAATATCACTGTAACGATGTACGTTCACTGACTTCACCAGGAACACAAAAGGTATTTATTAATGCAGAAAAACTTGTACAGAGGCCAGCAGCATACCCTCCCCTCCCTTGCCCGTCCACCCCCGCCACCCCCCCCCTTCAGTTCTGAGGGATTCTTCCTCAGTGTACCCAGGCAGGTGCCAAAGTGTGGCTACGAGGGGGTTTTCACAGTAACTTCATTGCAGTGTTAATGTAAGCCCACTTGTGACACTAATGAAAAAAGCATCTGTGGAGAAAGAATAGCGTGACTATGTCGCGTCTGGATGACCCTTCATCAGAACTCTTATGGCTCTTATCAGAATGCATATTTTGTCGATGGATGTGAAATGGGTGACTGTGTGTACAGAGCCTGTTTAACATCTCTCCTGTTATTTATCTCAATTGATTTCAATCAGGACAGATATAAAACGGGCTGACAACTTGTTAGAAACTCATTTTACACTGTCGAGCAAAGTCAAGATCAACCTCATGTGTGTTATGTTTTATACTTTCTGAACTTGTTCATCTTTTCTCATAATATCTAAATCATGAATCATTCCTCTATACTCTCGGGTTTGACTGGTTGAGGGAGACTATCTTTGGGCTGAATAATTAAACTGGAATGACACGTACCCTCATAGGTGGATACAAGAGATCCCTTATGAAAAAAAAGGATGGAAGCTCTTTTAAGTTTTAGCCTTCAACTGACATCAGTGAATCAGCAGATCTGGGGCCACATCACTTTCTGATTATGGGATCTTGCCATGCCCAATTAGGTGGGCTGATTACTATGTTGAAACAGTGACTATACTTGAAGATGTATGTCTTTGATTGCAAAATGCCTTGGAATGTCCTGACATCATGGAAGGCCTTATATGAATGCAAGCCTTTCTTTAGTATCATTTGAAAATAGTCAATCGTGAACACGCACCAACAATCCAGAATAAAAAGGGCCTACTTGACCATCTATGTTTCAAAAACATACCTTAAAAAAAGTCGACATCTCAAGAGAACAATAGAAAGCACTGAGAACATTGTCATGTGGTTGGATAAGGAAGAAATTCAGAATGAAAGACTGCCACTGAATTTTAACATTTTAAGATTAATGGTGAAATGTGTCAATTGATAAGATATTAGGAGAAGGGTCACAGCTCTAAGGTAAGGAATTCACCTCCTGACTCCCCCAACTAGCTCATGACACAAGTCAGGAGTGGAATGTTCTCCATTTGCCTGGACTGTGGAATTTCTCAGTCCAGTAAGGTGCCAGCTACGCAACAGCAAAGCTACAACTGCCTCTGCTTGTTCACCAAATTGCACTGCTTGTTTCTGTCCATGGAACACACAGATTAAATTAAATTAAGGAAACTTCCACTTCCATGACAATGTGGCATGCTTTAGGATGTTATCGAATGGAAATGTAAACACATTATTTTACCGTCCATGCTGTTCTTCGATTTTGTAAATTGTATGAATAATTGCATCTCCAGTGGAATTTTAAGACATTTTCTCTAAACTCCTTGGGTCAAGAAATTCCCATGTTTACAAATCTACTTTCAGCTTCCTTTCATCTGTAAACTGCAGGTATAATTTAAAAATTGTGTTGAGGTAAGGGTAGTCCTTTTGGATCTATTAAACTAAGACCCTCTATTGTTTATTTCCTTCACAACTTTACCAATGATCTTGAAGAAAAACGTGAGTTACCTCGTAAGTGTGATCGACGCCAATCTTGTTTGAATTGTCTTTACATCAGAGCTGTGGTTAGTTTGCCAATGAGAAATTCCCATTTATCTTGAACTTAGCACTTTAATTCTGAGAATTATAAATTATATTGTATAACACAGAAACCGTGAGCCAGATTTTTTTCAAAAAGAAACACAGTGTTGTTTCTGTGCTGGCAGGTCAACAGCAGACGTGACCTTCTCCGTAACCCAGCTATAAGGGAAGAGTGGGGAACAAGACTGCCCCACACTGACAACATTGTGTCATTGTCACTCACTAAGCAAATCAACTGGACAGACTATGGGTTCTCTCTCCAATGCATATTCTCCCTTATTAGAAGAGCTGAAAGCTGTGGTTATGGGACAGGGATTCCCATCTATACCTTTGATCATACTACTGGCAGTGGTTAGCAAATTATACTACTTTGGGTTTGCAGTGATAGCCAATATGTCACCTGCTACACAACTTGACCTATACATGTCAAGAGACTATGACCTTATCTACTTATTAGTCACAAGTAGGCTTACATCAACACTGCAATGCAGTTACTGTGAAAATCCCCTAGTCGCCACACTCCAGCGCCTGTTCAGGTACACTGAGGGAGAATTTAGCATGGCCGATTCACCTAACCAGCATGTCTTTTGGACTGTGGGAGGAAACCAGAGGACCCCAAAGGATCTCACACAGACACAGGGAGAAGGTGCAAACTCCGCACAGACAATGTCCCAAATCATGAATTGGACCTTGGTCTTTGAGACTATGAGGCTACAGTGCAAAACATTGTGTCACCATGCCACCGCATGTAAAACAGCAAGCTTGCCCTTTCAACTGCAATATTCGTTTTTGAGATCTTTGTTCTCAACTCCTAATTGTATAACTGTGAATCATGGATGAATGACTGTTATTAGGAAGAAAGCTCAATGACTTCAAACTTAATGTCTGCAGTGCATCTCATACATGGACAAAATCACAAATGCTACCAGGAAATGGCAAATCCCCCAAGTTTGCTATTATTTATCAAGCACAGGTAACTTTGCTGGCTGGGTCACATTCACAGTATGCATTACTAAGGATATTGTACACAGGGTGTAGCTGGAGTCAGCCCACCAGTTTTAGTCTGGGTGCTCTGCTTTCCTCCCAAGCTTCAAAGATATGCATGCTAGGTGGATTGGGCATGCTAAATTGCCTCTTAGTGTCAAAAAGATTTATAGGTTAGTGAGATTAGTGAGGAAAGTACATGGGGTTACAGGAATAGGGCCTGAATGGAATGCTCTATCGGAATGTTGGTGCAGACTAGATGGGCAGAATGGCTTCATTCTGCACTGTAGGTATTCTATGATTCTATCTCGTGTAAATGGAAGGATGCCAATGATGAGCATCCCATGAATAAGAACAGAAGAACATAAGAACTAGGAGCAGGAGTAGGCCATCATAGGAGTAGACTTCGCCATTCAATAAGATCACGGCTGATCTTTTCATGCACTTGGTTCCACTTACCTGCATGTTCACCGTAATCCTTACTTCCTTTACTGTTCAAAAATCTATCAGTCTTTACTTTGAAAACAGATTGACAAGCCTTTGTGTGAAGGAGTTCCTCCTCAACTTAGTCCTAGATCTGCTCCCCCTTATTTTAAGTTTGAGTTTCATTTGCCAGTGGAAACAACCTCCATGCTTTTATTTCATCTATTCCCTTCATAATCTTATATGCTTCTATAAGATCCTTCCTTATTCTTCTAAATTCCTGTAAGTATAGTCCCAGCCAACTTAGTTTGTCCTCATAAGCCAACCCTCTCAATTCCAGAATCAACCTAATGAATCTTCTCTGCACCCCCTCCAATGCCAGTACATCCTTTCTCAAATAAGGAGACCAAAATTGTACTCCAGGTGTGGTCTCACCAGACATATAAAATGAAATCAAAGCTATGTTATTGTCACATGTATTAGTATACAGTGAAAAGTATTGTTTCTTGTGTGCTATACAAAGCATACTGTACATAGAGAAGAAAAGGAGAAAATGCAGAGTGTAGTTTTATGTTCATAGCTAGGGTATAGAGAAAGATCAGCTTAACGCGAGGTATGTATGTTCAAAGTCTGATGGCAGCAGAGAAGAACCTATTCTTGAATGGTCTGAAGACCAGTACCTAGGATGGTGGGGACCTCAGGAGAAGGTGGGCATGGTTCATTCACTCAGTAATTTTGGCTGTTGGTGCACGACCTCAGAGTTTTGCTTCTTTTTCCCAGTGGAAGAAGGTGGAAGAGAGAATGTCTGAGGTGCATGGGGTCCTTGATTATGCTGCTGCTTTTCCGAGGCAGTGGGAAGTGTAGACAATGTCAATGGATGGGAGGCTGGTTTGTGTGATGGATTGGGTTTATTCGTGACCCTTTGTAGTTTCTTGTAGTCTTGGACAGTTCAGAAGCCATACCAAGCTGTGATACAACCAGAAAGAATGTTTTCCATGGTGCATCTGTAGAAGTTGGTGAGAGTTGTAGTGGACATGCCAAATTTCCTTAGTCACCTGAGAAAGTAGAGGCATCGCTCTAGCAATGAACACAAAATTCCATTTGCCTTCTTAATTGGAAGTTTGAAATGTTATTGGAATAACCCAAGGCCAATACTGAAACCAGTCTGAGAAAGGTTCTCCTGGTGTCTCAGTGGGTATCTATTCCTCATCTAACATCGCTAAAATAAGACATGCTCATTTTACAATAAGTTGCTGTGTGCAAGGCGAATGCCTCCGCAACAAATTATTGACTGCATTTCAAACAGTAACTTAATTGGTTGGGGAGAATTTGGGATGTCTTGAGGTGCTGAAAGACACTTAATTGAGTGCATGTTTTATCTTGCCATTAGTTTGTTGGGTGTACAATATGTCCAATCACTGCATAGACTATCAGCAAAACAAGTGGGATGCTAAAGTCATAGAATCCCTGCAGTGCAGAAAGAGGCCATTCGGCCCATTGAGTCTGCACTAACAACAATTCCACCCTGGCTCTATCCCTGTAATCCCACATACTTACCCTATTAATTTTCTGGCCATGTTTGCCCCAGTGCAAAAAAATTCCACTCAAGGTCAACGGGCTTTTGCAAGGTCCGTGTCCCGCCTGTTATGATTCCCACGGCTGGCGGGATGGGAAAATTCCAGCCTGTGTGTCAAACGAACATGACCAACCAACCTAACCCACATGTGCATGGACTATACAACCTAAAGAAGCAGAGACAGATTAGGTCAGTCTGAAACTTCAGTGAACTCTGTTTAGGCTGTGACAGTACCACTTAGTGCAATGGGATAGATTCAGAACAGATCTAGACTTTCAAAACCGGGCATCCATGGGGTACCGTGGCCCTTCGGCAGCAACAGATATGCATTGAACCACAATCTGTAACCTCATGGCCCACACCATCTGTAACCTCATGGCCCAGTTTATTGCTCACTACTCTAGCGAGAGAGCCAACCCTAATTCAATGAGTTGCGTAAGAGAGGGACCATGTCAGAAGCACGCCTCAAAAAAAAAACTAGTTGCCAAACTGGTGAAACTGCAACTCAGAACAACAAGCATGCTAAATGTTGGAAGCAAAAAGCTAAAGATAGAGTGAAGCAATTCCACAATCAAAGAACCAGATCAAAAGTCTGTGGTCCTACTACATCCAGCTATGAATATTAGTGGACAATTAAACAAGTAACCAGAGGAGGTAGCTCCAAAAGCATTCCTATTGCCAATGATGGGCAAGCCAATCCCATTGGTGAAAATTCCAAGGCTAAGGTATTTGCAACAATATTCAGCCAAAATTACTGAGTGAATGAACCATGCCCACCTTCTCCTCAGGTCCCCACCATCCTAGATACTGGTCTTCAGACCATTCAATTCTGCCCTGGTGATAGCAAGAAATGGATGAAGACATTGGGCATAACATAGGGTCTGACTTTACCATTGTGTTCTCTGGTCGAGGTGGGGAGGAGGAAGGCCAAATCATTCTCTGGACGGGATGGGGTGGGGGGGGGGGAGGGGTGCGGGGGGAGGTGGCCTGATCATTCTCTGGTGGGTGGGGTGGGGTGGGGTGGGGAGTGTGGGGGGTGAAGGCCAGATTGCTCTCTGGTTGTGGGGAAGGGGGGCAGAGAGTGGGAGAAGCCAGGTGGCTTTCTGGCCAGGAGAGAGGAGGGTGGCCGGGCGGGGCCGGGGGGCGGTGCTACAGGTGGGGGAGGGGTGCTGCCACTCTGTGGGCAATCAGTTCAGAAATGGCACAGTGGCACAGTGATTAGCATTGTTGCCTCACAACACCAGGGACCCAGATTCAATTCCGGCATCGAGTCACTGTCTATGTGGAGTTTGCACATTCTCCTCGTGTCAGCGTGGGTTTCCTCCGGGTGCTCCAGTTTCCTCCCACAGTCCAAAGATGTGCGTGTTATGTTGATTGGCCATGCTAAATTAACCTTAATATAAGGGGATTAGCAGGGATAAATATGAGGGGTTACGGGAATAGGACCCGGGTGGATTGTGGTCAGTGCAGACTCAATGTGCCAAATGGCCTTCTGCACTGTATGGATTCTATGACTCTATTCTATGAAAATGCTTCATGCAATCAACCTAATTTCCACCATGGCCAGAACTAACAAGGCAACTTAGAGATTAAGTTAAATTTGAGCAGGAAGATGAAAGATAGCAAGATGCTGTTGTAGCCGTATTCCTTACTTGGTTCAAATCTATAATAAAGTGCCTAAACAATCTAACCTATATGTGCTTTGGTGCCTATAATGTAGGAATGATATACTGGTTTGTAATTTTAATATAACTGCAATTTAGTATTCCTTTTTTCAATATCTCACCCACCACTTCCCTGTTTATCTATTTTCCATACGACACTTCTGTTACACGTTTCCACTTTTTAAACTTGATTTTCTCGTCTACATACGAATGTTTCCACATAAGTCGTAGACTGCCTTCAGGCTGAGATATGTTTGCTTGAACAGAATTACATTATTATTATTACTTTTCAAAATCAAATGCTGCTGGACTGTGAATCAGTGTAGGTCAGCGAGTGCATGCTGACACAAATTTGGCAAATAAATTTTCATTTGAACCCTGTTAAATTTACTGTGGACATAATTTGCCAGACTGTTATTCAATTAACAGGAAATCACATGCCACTTCTTCATTTAATAAATACAGAAACCTATTTTGTATGGCTAATAGGCAGCTAAACCAACAGTATTATTGCAACACTGGCATTTATTATGGTGTAATGGAGTTGTATCAGTTGAACACTTAATTTAATTCTCATTTCCTTCTTAAAGCCATAACAATTCCAAGCAACATTTTGTTTCTGCTAATGTGTCCTGGATCATATAAAATTTTACAGCCACCCCGACAGTCAGAGGTAAGATCCATTAAATAAGTGTTTTTCAGATTTTTTTTCCCCAAGATAAAATGCGGCACATTCATAATCACAGAAAATCGTACATGCAGCTGATTAGTTGAACAAATGGCTAAATCAGCAGAGACTTTGTGCACGATAACCTTTCGAACCATGACATTTTCAAAGAAAATTGGGGCAATACACCATAGTCTCCTGCCCTAATGTATAGCACATTCAACCCAGTGCCATTGCTGTGAGTCCAGAATAAGGAGAGGCTATTTACAAATCTATCCTACAATGGATGATGCATAATGCCTACATCAGCAGTGGTCAAGTGGGAATGGTTGAGAGCTTCAAGTGACCCGGTCACTGACGGCCCCGCCATGGGTGTATTTATCTTTTTTTTTTGCATTGCTCTTGCAGCTGCTATTTTCAGACTATATGTCTCTTTCTGCAAACGGTTTCTCATCATAGCTGTTAATATGACAGCTGCCATTTCTGGCTTATTTTTCAACCGCCCTTTCCGCCATGCCTTCTGCACAATGTCAGGAGCCTCTGAATCATAACCTTTGCCTGCCATTTTCTTTGGTGTTTTTCCGTGCTCTATCACTACTGCTTGTGTCAAACTATCACCCGAACCCCATACAAACTTTCTCGTATTTTGACCGGCCATCGCCATCGTGTGGCATTCGTCCCCCACACTGGGGACCTCTAGGGTCCAGCTGACCATCACACCCTTCTGTGGCTCCTATCCCTTGATGCTCTCTATGCTCATGTCTCTACCTGGAGACCTCTAGTATCTGGTTGACCATCACACTCTTGTGTTTTCCTATCCTGTGACGCTCTCTTGTTGCGCGACTTTTCACTTTATTAACAGGCCTATCCAAAGGTCCATTCTTGATTCCCTGTATTAAGTACAACACAACTTCTAACATGTTTATCTATCGTGTGGCTTTTTGCTTTGGTCCCCAGGCTGATCCAAGAGTCCGTCCTTGGTCCCCGGATTAGGCACAATTTCTTTACACAGTCATACTGTATATGCACTCCCTGTCCTGGTCTGAATCGCTCAGCTTATGGCTTTCAGAAGCCTGATGTATAACCACTTTAACCACTGGGTGGTAATCAAAAATACTCACCCACTCTTAGAGACACATCTTGTCACCAGATCACTGTGACCAATCCTGCCCGACTACACCAGTTGAAGTAGGGGTTTTCCCTCTGATGCTAAGTATTGAGCTGAACCCAGTTAAATACAAAGAATCGCGAAAGACAGTTGCTGGTTAAAGATGTATTTATTGACCAACACATGTCAGGAAAACAGCAACCAGACACCACACCAACTCCTTTCTGAAGTTTACAATGCAACAGTAACATGATTACACATTTTTGAGACTTCATTTCTCTTGCCTACCCTGTCATCCTAACTGCATTAGTACACATTATTTACCTTGGCCAATTGCATCCTACCTGAGGGGCAGCACAATGGTTAGCACTGTTGTTTCACAGCTCCAGGAACTTGGGTTCGATTCCCAGCTTGGATCACTGTCTGTGTGGAGTTTGCACATTCTCCCTGTGTCTGCGTGGGTTTCCTCCAGGTGCTCTGGCTTCCTCCCACAGTCCAAAGATGTGCGGGTTAGGTTGATTGGCCATGCTAAAATTGCCCTTTAGTGTCCTGAGATGTGTAGATTATAGGGATTAGTGGGTAGATATGGGGGTAGGACCTGGGTGGGATTGTGGACAGTGTGGACTCGATGGGCCCAGTGGCCTCTTTCTGCACTGTAAGTTTTCTATGATTCGAGCAAGATTAGGAATTCATTGGTCTATCAGATCAGGAAGTTCCTACCCACTGTTACCAAGCAACTCCACTTATGTAAATCTGTAAAAAGATTAGTAATTCTGTAAAAACGTTCAAAGATAGCATTCTCACCATAAACAACAGAGCTAAAAAGGTAACGTTACCACTGTCTCACTCTGCCTTATCCTTGGTAGGAAATGAATACCTTATATACTTTGTGAATACTTCTATTCATTTTCTGAAGTATGAGAATTTGCACTCTTCATGACTCTACAATAATAACATAATTATATTCTATGGCTTATTATTCCCAAAAAAATGTGGCCTGCCTGGTTTAACTTTCTTCCCATTCTGCTCCAAGGCAGTTTGCATTTTGGCCAACACGCACAATACATTCAAAAATCCATGTTTAAATCCAAAATCCATGTTTAATTCCGATAGCAGTAGTTGTGTGTATCTATGCAAGTAGCACCTTTGTACAAAATAAGTATAAGGCACATCGTGGTCTTAATTCTAAGTTAATTTCCCCCGTTTAGTAATCTTCTTAGTTTTTAAATCCCAGGGATTTCTGAATCTCTCTAACACGTACCAATAGACTCAGGAACATCTTTCCTGCAGCCATCAAACTTTCGAATGGGCCTACCCACATATTAAGCTATTCTTTTTGCACCCCCTTTCTGTGACTGTAACACAACATTCTGCGCTCTTTCCTTTCCTTCCTCACTATGTACTCTGTGAACAGTTGCCAGAATTTTGCTGGCACACCTGCCCCGAAATCAGGGCGAGGCTCACAGAATGGCATTCTCGATTGGCTTTGGGTGGGATCTTACGAGCCTCGGGCAGGTGAAGTGGCAAAATTCCAGCAAGTATGTTTTTGTCCGTATAGCATGCAAGAAACAACACTTTTCACTGCATCCCAATACATTTGACAAGAATAACACAAATCAAATCAAATTAAAATTACCCAACCTACACAATTGTCTGAGGCAGGGACCAAGCAGAAGATAAAGTCTTTCAAGAAGATACATTTGCGTAAAATGTGAAATAAAATGTAGCAAACCATATTACACAATTCCAGCCAACTGCATTCTTCAGATGTTCTATGGTTTCAGAGCAATGTTATGTTGATAAAGTATAAGTTTGTTGAACATATTTTACCGTAAGTGCTGTTGATGCACAAATGAACTGTCAAAGATACATGATGTTTGCATCAAAATCAACAGCATTGTATTTTCAGGGACTGCGTGACAGTGGACAATGGAATTTCAGATGAAGGGGACGTTGACTACCCAGAGAACTCAACTCTGCTCCAATCACAGACAGTGCCATTCTCTTCAGAGTTATCACACATGAACAGCCATGCCCGAGTCCAACAAATATCTGCAGCTACGCTATCATCATCACTTCCTAAGCTGCCCATTTTCCAAAATCTCTTGGTTAAGTACCTGTGGGCAATGGACAGAACTGGCCGCCTCTTCTGTTAAAATGACCAGAAGGAATTTGAACAACTTTTCTACAATTCAGTCACCAATCATGCCACATAAAATCATTTGCAAATGTAAATATTTCTGCCATTAATCTGATGTATAGAAGTCCCTTAAGCACAAGAGTGAATCATTGCAGATAAATATTATGACATTCAACGACAGGGTAGATAGTGTCACATGATTGGGAATGTAATAATTTCAATGACTTTGTTCTTGAAAGTGAACACATTTCTGGGAAGTATTCCCAGCACAGTATAATCAGAAGATAGTAAATAATTGAATACATTGGAAACCTTCCTGTACATTACCAAGTACCGCACTATGTTGATAGAAGTCGCATTAAAATACACCAAGGACTGTCTTTGTATCATTGCTTATGAGAAATTATCTGTCTCTTGTTCTACTATTCACTATCCCCAGCAGTCCAGGCAGCGGCATTTGAACAGAAACAAATAAGTTGTTCAAAAAAGGATGGCAGGAACAGCGCTGAAGAAACGGATATAAAATATGGATGATGGATGCCTTCTTAAATAATGAATTGGTATCCAGAGAGTTGCTGGATTTTATGCATTTGAAGCAACCGTTGTATCAGCAGTTCCATCCGACCTGTGTGTGATCATTACATGCCTAAGATAGAACCTTGTCGTGCTCAGTCCACAATGGAGGGGTTGTTAATGAATTGGGGTGATCATCTCACAATATAGACCAAGAGGTCAGTCTCAGAAAATGGATGGTATGCAAATGCCAACCAATGTTAAAGTAAGGATTACATTAATATAGCACCATTTACAACATCAAGGCACTCTTAAATCCTTCACAAGTATTCAAACATTGTTCAATTGTAATTACAATTTCAATATCTGAAATGCTGCAAATGAATATAAGTTTCTTTTTAAGTTTAAGCTTTAAGTTTTTTTAAAGTTTATTTATTAAACACAAGTAGGCTTACATTCACTCTGCAATGAAGTTACAGTGAAAATCCCCGATGGGGATTCTCTGAAATTCTGCGACTCAAACAAAAGGAACTTCCTGCCATTCAGAATAGCTCCCACCTTGTTAACTCTGATGAGGCTCCAATGATCCCAGTTATAGCAGAGCTCAAATCCAAGGGAATTGTACAAAGGTCATTTCTAAGACCAGTCCCAGCCAATGGCAGTTACATGTCTAATATAAAAAGGGAATCTCAAATCTCTTTTGAAATTATGGTTGGTTGAAGCATTTACCATTTCAAGAATCCAGATAAAGGCATATACATTCTTTGTCCAGACCAAAGTTGAGAATTAGGGATCATATCAGACGATCGCCCGAGCTGGAGGGACCAGTTACCTGGAGCTGCAAAGCTTAGATTGCCATCTTCCCTCAGCCACGTAGCAGCTTAGAAGCAAAGCTCTGTCCTGGTTTTAATGTATGGCATCATCTGTACTGTTTCTACTGAAATTCCTGAACTTCTAGCATCACTTACGAGATTAAATTTGCCTTTGAATGCCTATCTCAGTGTGAAAGCCATCTCCATTGGAAACGTGAATTATCCAGCATCAGTTTTTAACCTGCTGACTTTGAAAAGGAATACACCATTATCTTTTTGATCTGGACTCTGGGCTCAGATGAAACAATAATTCTTATTTTGTCTATGTCCTGTACCTCTTTCTTTATTCTATCCCACCTTTATTATATGAGTGAAAAGATAGCCATCTTGCTACTCTCCTCTTGAGCTTCTGTGTATATAAATAAAGTAACCATTTAAGTCCACCCTAATTTGGGTTTGCTGTGGTGTTATTACATAAACGTTTTCACACTGAGGAGAGACCTTTTAAATGCCTACACTGTGAGAAGTGCTATAAATGTTCCAAGGAACTGATGTGCCATCAATGTGTCCATACTGGAGAAAGACCGTTTAAATGTTCAGAATGTGGGATGTGATATAAATGTTCTGGATCACACCAAAACTGAAGGGTTGGGAAACAGCCATTGCTTATGAAGAGAAATCAAAACTCAAAAAGATCTTCTACCTATGGGCAGAAGGTGGGAGGAGAAATTAGAGCAGTTTAAATTAAGCCCCCTCCTGTCCATAACAAAGTGAAGAAGGTACCTCCTACAGTGTAGCACTCTCTCAAGACTGCATTTGTAGTGTCAGTCTAGATTTTCCGCTGAAGTCTCTGGAGGGGGATTTTTAATGATGTCGGGATGCCGGTGTTGGACTGGGGTAAACACAGTAAGAAGTCTCACAACACCCGGTTTAAGTCCAACCAGTTTATTTAATAGTAATCCCACAAGCTTTCGGAAACGGTGTTCCTTCGTCTGGTGTGTGGACTTAAACCTGGTGTTGTGAGACTTCTTACGGGGGATTTTTAATTCAGAGAGCTGCCCTTGACTCAAGAGTGCCTCCACTGAGCCAAGGCTGGGATTTCAATGATGTCCTCAGGTCCCTTAAAATTGTCAAGATGTTTGCTTGATGGAGTGTCTCCTGTGTCACACCAATATGTATGTGTGTTAAAAAAAAAAATCAGTAACCAAAAGGATATCACTCGGTAACTAATCTTCCAGACCAATAATAAGTTCATTATTGGTGTCTCTCTTAATGGATCAGGACCCAGTGAAAAGCAAGTACTCTTGTGACAATCTGTTGCAGCAATATGTGCACTAGGTATTTATTCCCTTGATATTACACTGAATCATAGTAACTGAAATTGCTTCCATTTAATAGGTTTCTTCCACTGGTCAGATTAACAGTGCAGCTTTGAACAAAGAAAATAATCATAGCCTTATCAGGGGTGGAAGGGTCACAGATGCCGGAGTGTGGCGGCAACGAGATTTTTCACAGTAACTTCATTGCAGTGTTAATGTAAGCCTCCTTGTAACACTAATAAATAAACTTTAAAATTTTGAACTTTTTTTTAAGCAGACCCAAGCAGCTCATAGCATCAGTAGTCGGGGTTACAAGGATAGGACCTGGGTGGGATTGTGGTCACTGCAGACTCGATAGGCCGAATGGCCTCTTTCTGCACTGTAGGGATTCTATGATTAAGTCGTGTCTGACAAATTTACTGGAGTTCTATGAGGATGTGTCTAGGGCAGTGGATAGAGGAGAGCCGGTGGATGTGGTCTTTCTGGATTTTCAGAAGGCGTTTGACAAGGTACCTCACAAGAGGTTATTGCAGAAGGTCAGGGGACATGGAGTTGGGGGTAGGGTGTTAGCGTGGATAGAGGATTGGTTGTCAAATAGGAGGCAGAGAGTGGGGGTCAATGGGTGCTATTCGGATTGGCGGTTGGTGACTAGTGGGGTGCCCCAGGGGTCGGTGCTGGGGCCTCAGCTATTTACCATTTATATAGATGATCTGGAGGAGGGAACCGAGTGCAGGGTGTCGAAATTTGCTGATGACACCAAGATTGGGGGAAAGGCAAATTGTGCGGAGGGTGTGGAGAGTCTGCAGAAGGATCTAGATAGGCTGGGCGAATGGGCCAGGAAATGGCAAATGGAATTTAATGTTGGCAAGTGTGAGGTGGTCCACTTTGGTAGGAATAATGGTAGGAAGGACTATTACTTACGTGGCGAAAAACTGCAGCAGGCGACGGTGCAGAGGGACCTCGGGGTCCTTGTGCATGAGTCGCAAAAACCCAGCTTGCAGGTGCAGCAGGTGGTCAGGAAGGCGAATGGGATGCTGGCCTTCATAGCGAGGGGGATTGAATATAAAAGTAGGGAGGTCTTGCTGCAGCTATATAGGGCATTGGTGAGGCCGCAGCTGGAGTACTGTGTGCAGTTTTGGGCGCCGCACCTGCGCAAGGATATTTTGGCCCTGGAGGGAGTGCAGAGGAGGTTTACTAGGCTGATACCGGAGTTGAGGGGATTGAGCTATGAGGAGAGGCTGAATAAACTAGGCTTGTACTCGTTAGAGTTTAGAAGAATGAGGGGAGATCTCATTGAGACGTATAAGATGATGAATGGGATGGATAGGATAGAGGTGGAGAGACTCTTCCCGCTCAAAAAAGACAGTAGGACTAGGGGGCACAGCCTCAAGATAAAGGGGAGGCGGTTTAGAACGGAGTTGAGGAGGAACTTCTTCACTCAAAGGGTGGTGAATCTCTGGAATTCTCTGCCCGTTGAAGTGGTGGAGGCTGCCTCGCTAAATATTTTTAAGAAGCGGGTTGATGGGTTCTTGATAAGAGAGGGGATTAAGGGTTATGGGGAGAGGGCGGGAAAGTGGAACTGAGCCACAACAGATCAGCCATGATCTTATTGAATGGCGGGGCAGGCTCGAAGGGCTAGATGGCCTACTCCTGCTCCTATTTCTTATGTTCTTATGTACAGTTATGGAGGGGAAACATGGAAGACACAGTATTTGGGTAAGCAAATTTTATTACTTCTTTAGAATGTTTTAATACTTTTTAATGTTTCTGGTAATTATGGCGGTTTTTGGATGCATATGCTTGTGGTTAGGACTCTAAATTCATTCTATAATCCAGAAAATTGGTCCTAAGCATTCCAGATGGAAGATATTACAGCATATGGAGAACAATTTCAGTTGTGTTGAGGAAAATGGCTTGCACGGATACTACTTTGAGTAAGATACTTCAAAATAGGTACGAAAAGTCTCCTTACTCGCTCTCTATTGAGATGGATAGATCATATATAATGACAAAAACGTCATCTTCCCTTATTAAAATATCAAGATTGAAACAGATATCAAGTACTTTCACATCAAGTACTTTTGTTATGTAGAGAAATGTTGTCACTTAAGAAACAAGGTAGCATCAATATGCAATGGACCACCCTGTTACTAAAGCAGTCCATATCCATATGCAGCAAGACCGAGACCACATGCAGGCTTGAGTTTGATAAATAGTAAGTTACATTTGTTCCACACAAGTGCCAGTCAATGACCATCTCCAACAACAGATAATCCAACATCTCCCCTTGACATTCAATGGCATTGTCATTGCCAATTCCCCCATTATCAATATTCTGTACTTCTGACTAGAAACTGAATAGGATTAGCCATTAACTACTGTGACGACATGAGTAGTCAGAGGCTGGGAATTGTGGGGCGAATTATTTACCTCCTGACTCCTCAAAAGCTGTCCACCATCTACAAATCAGGATGGAATACCCTTCCCTTGCTTGGATGAGCGTATCTCTCCAGCAACACACAAGAAGCTTAACAACATCCAGGATAAATAAGCCAATTTGATTGGCACTCTATTGACTATTTTCAACATTCACTCCCTCCACCGCTGACGGACAGCAGCAGTAGTGTTTGCCATCTACAAGATGCACTACAGGAACTCACCAAGGCTCCTTTGACAGCACCTTCCAAACCAGCAAACGCTGCCAACTAGAAGGACAAGTGTAGCAGATGCATGGGAACACCAGCGCCTACAAGCTCCCCTCCAAGCACCATCCTGACTTGGAAATACATAGTCATTGCATCAGACCTCTGGAACGTCCCTCCTAACAGCACTGTAGGTGCGCCTACACATTCTGAATTGCAGCAGTTCAAGAACGGGCCTCTCAGGGGCAAATAGAGATGGGCAATAAATGTTAGCCGAGACACTGATGCCCATATCTGTTGAAATAATATTTTTTTTAAAAACTCGGTCTCTATGCATGACATCATGGTTACTTTAAAAGTTAGAAATATGCATATTATTAAAGCATTATTAAACTGGGTCAAGTTAAGACTCCTGTTCAGGTTCATGTTAAGTTTATAATTAAGTTTGTTCCCTCAGAATGGAACTGTTGACATGTGAAAAATGACTATTTCAGATTGAACAACGTACGGTCGATGAACACTTTTTATTTTATTTCCCCTGAAAGGTATTACAGTGGAATCGAACAATGATCATTACAAGTGGTGCTTCAAGCGGTAGAAGGGAAGCTCACCATGTTACAATCTGGTGCCCACACAGACATTGACAGTTATTCAGTTGTCCCTTTTAATCCTGACTGGTCTCATTAATTGAAGCTGGGATAGGTACGTGTTTACAGAACACTTACGGAGCTAGAGTCTCAACGGCGTACACAAAGCCTGAAGTGAAATACCTTCATTTGCGGTTCAAATTATGTGACACCCTGATATTAATAGGGAGCTAGGGAGGCTGTGGGGGAGCCTGTAAATAGGCCAAGAGCCCACTATGACTGAGGCCGTCCATGATCCCTGCCAATCTTAACAACAGGGCCCTGTTAGAATAGTTTTGAGTTGACTCCTGCCCATCAGCCAGCCAATTTGACAGCTCTGGAAAGTGGGCATGGAAGGGGAACCAATGGCAAGAAGGCATTTATTTATAATAAATAAATAAACAATGCCAATAGGACGCCAAAAGCTTTGACAAATCTTCTCACTTCTCACTTATGTGCAGATTAGTTTGATTGGCCATGCTAAGTTGCCCCTGAGTATTAGGGGGACTAGCAGAGTATATAGATAGGCTCAAGGGGTAGGGCCAGGGTGGGATTGTGGTTGGTACAGACTTGATGGAAACAAATGGCCTCATTCGGCACCACAGGGATTCTATGATTCAGGTTTATGGAGAAATGGCACTGGTTTCCATGTGTGCAACAGATTTTATATACTAATTTTTTTTCAAATGTCCGTTCCATGATTCAGCTCTACTTTTCAGCTCTTTTGACAGCTTTGCTTACTTTGCTCTGAGTCCACACCCAGGCTTGACCAATCAGGCACAGAGAGCAGCAATAGTAAAACCATGTCAGATAATCAAGTGTAGAACAATTGAACATTGGAACTTCCCTTTCAACTCATTGGGTGGAATTTTCCCATCCCACCCACCACAGGAATCATAACGGATGGAAGACGGATCTTGAAAAGACTTGTTGACCTCAGGTGGGATTTTCCAGCATTGGGGCAAGCGCTGCCAAAAAATCCCTCCCTATGTTACAGCGCAGACGTCATCAGTCAATAATTTTGGTATGTTGATTAGGTCTGTCTGCATTTTGCAGGAATCTTATTAATTTCCCAATTAATAAAAAATTAAGAGGGTGGAAATGCAGTCATACTGTTGAATTCTGAACATTCTTTTCCTTTCTCCTATATCAAGGGGTTGGGAAAGAGTTAAAACTGTGGCTCGTGTGGATGTACAAGATCGAAGCTGATCTATTGAATTGACTTGGCCAGCAGATAAAAACTATCTATCAGCCAGATGCTGTTTTCAAACAGTCCCAGGATCAATAGCGAGGGGTATTATTATCTCATTTGGCATTCCTCTACATCAGTTTGATGTGAATAATAGATTGCATTGATTCAGTTTAATTGTTTTTGAGCATCATGTTTATTAACATGGAGAGAATGGCTACCAGTGTTTCAGCTTGTTATCAGTGCCACGTGCTGACTAACTCGAGAGGGAATGTTCTCTTTCACATTGCAGTAGCCACTGCTACCGGTTAGGTGTTACCAACTGCAAGTTTTCAACACATCAACGATTCAACTCGTGGGAGATCTAAAAACATGCAAAACCCACAGTGGTGTATTCACCCACTTACCCAGTAACAAAACACCTCAATACATATAACGTGCTACGGTTTGGATTCATTTAGATTGCCATGAATTGTGTTCCACAATAACTGTGTGCCACCAGATTCAGAAAACCACATTTGTATAAACTGCAGGAATCTTTTTAAAAATGTACAAGCCTAAATTTTGTATAAATACTGCAGTAAGCTTGCACAGGCATGTTAAAAACTTCTACAAATCAATTTACGACTGGAAGATCTGAGAAAATAAGCCATTAGGGCTGTGTGTACAGGATGGATCAGTTTAATATTCAGCTTAATTTAGAAAAGCTAGTCTGTTAACATGATTAATAAAAGATACAGAAAGTGCTGAAAAGACTCAGCAGATCTGGCAATATCAGTGGAGAGAGAAACAGAATTAATGAGCGGGATTTTACAGCCTTGCTCGAGCAAGACCGGAAATTCCTGCCTGGGGCCAACGGACATTTCCACTGTCCACCTCTCGCCCGACCCAGTTCCGTGGTGGGCGGAGCCGGAGGGGTCCGATGAACATTTCAGGCTGAAGAACCTTTCATCAGTACCTGACAGGTTAACACTAAGTTTTTGATAAGAGAGGGGATTAAGGGTTATGGGGAGAGGGCGGGAAAGTGGAACTGAGCCACGACAGATCAGCCATGATCTTATTGAATGGCGGGGCAGGCTCGAAGGGCCAGATGGCCTACTCCTGCTCCTATTTCTTATGTTCTTATGTTCTTAAGTTTACTTATTAGGTGTCACAAGTAGGCTTATATTAACACTGCAATGAAGCTGCTATCAAAATCCCCTAGTCGCCACACTCCGGTGCTCGCTCGGATACGCTGAGGGAGAATTTAGCATGGCCAATGCACCCAACCAGCACGTCTTTGGGGCTGTGGAAGGGAACAGGAGCACCCAGAGGAAACCCACGCAGATACGGGGAGAACACGAAGACTCCGCACAACAGTGACCCCAGCCAGGAATTGAACCCTGGTCGCTAGCGCTGTGAGGCAGCAGTGCTAACCACTGTGCCACCGTGCCACCCACTCTCTCCGCCTTACCGGCAGAGTGTTCTCAGCAGCGTCTGCTCCTGTTTTAGACTTCCAGCCTCCGCAGTACGTGCCTTTAACCTGTTTGCCTCGGCTGACTAAACCGAGCGGGTGAGGTTCTCTGGCCTCCCAGCCGTGTGTTTCCCGGCACCTTGTTTGTTAGTGGCGGGATTCTCTGGTCCTGCCACTGTCAATGGGAATTGCCATTGACGTCACCCCACACCGCTGGCGGGAAACCCACAGGCGGGGCTGCACTGCCGGCGAGACCGGAGAACCCCCGCCGACGGGAACAGCTGGAGAATTCCGAACAATGTGTGAGAAGATGGGGGGAAATAGTGTCCAAAACTGTGAAATTGAGATGAATTTACAATTGGCCCTTCCCTCATTTCATGACACAATTTGCAATAAATCATAAGGGTAATGCGGTTGAGCATTATTTTCTAGCCTAGTTTTTTTAAGCAAGGCTTAACGACTGACCCAGATGCAAACTGGCTCCATGGCAACGCCGTTCCGGAACTTGACACAGACCGCAACCTAGATTTTCCAATCATCTGTGCTGGACAATCGTGAGCAAGTTGGATGTGCACCAAGAGGAAATAGTTGTTCCTCTAGACCTGTGCCTCATTCAGAACTCTATGCGATTGCTAAATAGAGCTGTTCGCGTGTCCTTGGATGCTGTCCAGATTATCAGCAGGTCTGAGGCCAGAATGAGGTCATTTGCTTGTGCACATAATTTGCTGATATCAGGTTGATATATCTACTCTTTCCCGATAAAATAGGTATTCAGGATTACTCAGGTGGCTGTCATTTACAGAGGGCATTCAGTAGCTCTTATCATTCCTTTCTTTGTCTTTTATTTATTTATTTTAAAGTTTTTTTTATTTATTAGTGTCACAGGTAGATTTACATTAACACAGCAATGAAATTACTGTGAAAAATCCCCTAGTCGCCACACTCCGGCACCTGTTCGGGTACAGTGAGGGAGAATTTAGCTTGGCCAATGCACCTAATTGGCGTGTCTTTTCGACTGTGGGAGGAAACCTGAGCACCTGGAGGAAACCCACACGGACACTGGGAGACTCCACACAAAGTGACCCATGCCAGGAATCGAACCCAGGTCCCTGGCGCTGTGAGGCAGCGCTCCGAACCACTATGCCACCATGCCATATTTCTTCCACCAAGAAGCATGGTCAGGAGTCTTTGCATTTTTATTTCAAAATGTCATAGCTGAATGTGTCTTCCTTTTACTTGCACTTTCTGGAGGAGGGACAAGGCTCAAGAGAGAACTGCTGGACAGGTCCGGATGCTTCAGAGATAGGGGGCAGGATTTTCCGACCGCTCTCGCCCCAAGGTCGGGACATCCCCGCCGAGCTCCTGCCCGCTATGATTCCTGCGGTGGGCAGGATGGGAAAATTCCGCTCTTGGTAAGAGAGGCCATCCTTCAGCATTTTCCTCAGCAGCAGGAGGTGGCGTGATGTTCACTGGTGGCGGGATCTTCTGCTCCCATCGCTGTCAATGAGAATTCCCATTGATTGCAAACCGGGCTGCCAGGAAACTTGCAACAGGGGGTGCATCACGGGAGGGACCAGTGAATCTTGCTGGATAAGTGGCTGGAGAATTCTAGCCGCAATACGCCCACCATTATTACTTTCACCGCCTTCTGTGTTAAGAGGAGGTGATGTCGGCGTAACGGTATTGTCACTGAACTAGTAATGCATTGGGGTCCCAGGTTCAAAATTCCACCATGGCAGATGGTGAAATTTGAATTCAATTAAAATCTGAAATCGAAGTCCATTGATCGCGAAATCACTAATCTTACTGAGATTATCACCCAATTGGCCTACATGTCACTCCAGAACCACAGCACTGTGGCTGACTTTTAAATGCCCGCTGAAATGACCTGACTATCCATTTAGCTCAAGGGGTATAAATGCTGGCTCAGCCAACGATAACCCCAATCCAAATGAATAAAAATGAGAAGAAAAAATACAGGCGCGAGTTCTTAATTTTTCAAAAGCAGCCTGCTTCATAAAGACAACTGTCCTGTCCTTTTGTGCCACCAAGATTGCCATTTCTCATGGTGCCAACAGCCATGGCAACATATCTGAGCCAAATTCTACCTTGTGGTATCTTTACCCATTATTTAAGGTGAAATGTTTGCTCCACCCTATATTGGATGACAAAGACCGCACGGCAGCCTCCTGCATGAACATTCACTAGAGGTGACTGCTGGGCTATAGGTGCCATGGTTGCTACATGGTTGTGGGAGTTGGATTCAACTGTTAGCAGATGAAAGATGTGGGTCTGCTTGATCAAGCATGAGTAAGTATTGAGACCCACTTCTGGCTAGGGTTTGTAGTTAGGGAGGATCAGGATGTTTACTGAACATTGTGCGCTAAAATGTCAAGGACTCTGCACATCTGTGTGTAGAGCGATAAATATGCAAACTCAAGGTTGAAAAGATGCTGAATTGTATTGGTTGAAAGTGCACACCAAACTGTAATGCTATTTTAACTGGCATGTATTGGCTGCAGAATGCTATAATTGAAGCTGTTTACAGAATCTGTTTAGAACGTTATACTGAGACCTACTGTTATTCTCGTGCATAAGAAACGAAGGCTTAGTTTTTGAGTACTCACTGTGCATTGTCTAGTTAATACTCAACAAGACGTGTCTGGAGCTGCCGCATACTCCTTAGTGGTCCATTGTGTTTTGAAAGCATCTTAGTGACACTCCAATCATACAACTAGTGAGCCCCTCTGTACAAATGACCATCTTTGATTTGATTTGATTTATTATTCTCACATATATTAACATACAGTGAAAAGTGTCGTTTATTGCACGCTCTACAGCCAAAACATACCATTCATAGAGAAGGAAAGGAGAGAATGTACTATTACAGTCATAGTTAGGGCATAGAGAAAGATCAACGTAATGCAAGGTAAGTCCATTCAAAAATCTGACAGCAGCAGGGAAGAAGCTATTCTTGAGTCGGTTGTTACATGACCTCAGACTTTTGCATCTTTTTTCTGAAGGAAGAAGCTATGTCTGGGGTACGTGAGGTCTTTAATTATCCCGGCTACATTGCCAAGGCAGCGGGAAGTGTAAAGAGAGTCAATGGATGGGAGGCTGGCTTGTCTGCTAGATTGGGCTACATTCACGACCTTTTTAGTTTCTTGCAGTCTTGGGCACAGCAGGGGCCACACCAAGCTGTGATATAACCAGAAAGAATGCTTTCTATGGTGCATCTGTAAAAGCTGGTGAGAGTCTTGGCCGACATGCCAAATTTCCTTAGACTGCTGAGAAAGTAGAGGTGTTAGTGGGCTTTCTTAACTATAGCATTGGCAGGCGGAGACCAGGACAGGTTGTTGGTGATCTGGACACCTAAAAACTTGAAGCTCTCAACCCTTTATACTTCATCCCTGTTGATGTAGACAGGATGTGGGTATGCCGGCGTTGGACTGGTGTAAACACAGTAAAAAGTCTGACAACACCAGGTTTTAGTCCAACCGATTTAATTGATAATACTCACAAGCTTTCGAGGTTTCCCTCTTCGTCAGGTGAATGGAGAGTTCTGGCCTCAGACAGAGCATATAAAGCACAGACAGTTTAGAGATTACTGATTAGAATGCGAATCCTTACACCTAACCTGCTGTTCAAGACCTGAAGTGGCTGACAATGTGAGTGGAAGGAGCACTGATCACAGGTTACAGAGATGTGTATTGTCTCCAGACAGTACAGTAAGTGAGGTTTTGCAAACCCAGGCAAGTCACGGGGGTTACAGATAGTGCGACATGAACCCAAGATCCCTGTTGAGACCGTCCTCATGTGTGCGGAACTTGGCTATCCGTCTCTGTTCAGCGGCTCTGCGCTGTCGTGTGTCGTGAAGGCCGCCTTGGAGAATGCTTACCCGAAGGTCAGAGGCTGAATGCCCGTGACCACTGAAGTGTTCGCCAACAGGAAGGGAACAGTCTTGCCTGGTGATTGTCGAGCGATGTTCATTCATCCGTTGTCGTAGCGTCTGCATGGTCTCCCCAATGTACCATGCTTCGGGACATCCTTTCTTGCAAAATCTACCTGATACGTTGCAAGAAAGGATGTCCCGAAGCATGGTACATTGGGGAGACCATGCAGACGCTACGACAACGGATGAATGAACATCGCTCGACAGTCACCAGGCAAGACTGTTCCCTTCCTGTTGGCGAACACTTCAGTGGTCACGGGCATTCAGCCTCTGACCTTCGGCTAAGCATTCTCCAAGGCGGCCTTCACGACACACGAGTCGCTGAACAGAGACTGATAGCCAAGTTCCGCACACATGAGGACGGTCTCAACAGGGATCTTGGGTTCATGTCGCACTATCTGTAACCCCCGTGACTTGCCTGGGTTTGCAAAACCTCACTTACTGTACTGTCTGGAGACAATACACATCTCTGTAACCTGTGATCAGTGCTCCTTCCACTCACATTGTCAGCCACTTCAGGTCTTGAACAGCAGGTTAGGTGTAAGGATTCACATTCTAATCAGTAATCTCTAAACTGTCTGTGCTTTATATGCTCTGTCTGAGGCCAGAACTCTCCATTCACCTGACAAAGAGGAAACCTCGAAAGCTTGTGAGTATTATCAAATAAATCGGTTGGACTAAAACCTGGTGTTGTCAGACTTTTTACGATGTAGACAGGAACAGGTTCTCCTTTATGCTTCCTGAAGTCGATGACAATTTCCTTTGCTTTGCTGACATTGAGAGAGAGGTTATTATCTGCAGCACAATCCCCCGTAAGTGCACCAATGCGTGGTGAAAAAGAAACATCCTTCCTTCAAAAGGAAGAGGAACGCCTGACATTTAAATTGTGTTTGCAGGCAACCTCCAGACATCTCAAAAGCACTCTACGGCCAATGAAGTGTACTCATCGTTCTACTGTAGGAAACCAAGAATCAAACCCGTGAGCCAGTAGTGTTAACCATTATGCTATCGTACTGCCCCCTTTTTTTTATAAGGTCTGAAGCTGAGTGCCCCTTATGGAATTCCAACTGAACATCAGTAATCAATGACTGTCCCACTACTAATATCACTAATAAAACAATACTCTTCGCAAGAGGTGTCCCTGGAAAGAGCCGCCTGGTAACACTTCTTTGTCATGACTTTGCTTGATAACAAGCAATACCAAGATTGTAACAAAACTAACAGGTAGAAGCCACCAGCATTTCCAAAGGCATTTCACAGGATGTGAATCTCCCAGTTATGAGATTAAACAGACCAGAAGAATACATTATCATGCCAATAGGAAACACCTTAGTTAGATGTTTGAACCATCGAGGGGAGGCAATAAACGAGAAAATACATGGAGAGAACCATCAAAGGAGAAAAAGAGGTTAATTTTCAACACTTAGGAAACAGAGGGCAGATTCCACCGAGCTGCCTGGAAGCTAGTTATAGTTAGCAGACAAGAAGCAAGAGTGCAGAAACCTTCACTGGGTTGGCACCTACCTCATTTGGGGGGTATGCTTGGTGCTGCTCTTGGCCTGCTCTCCTACATTCCTCATTGAATCAATGTTGCTTCCCTGGCCTGATTGAAATGGAAGAGTGAGGGATATACTGGATTGTGAGGTTGCAGGCTGTGGTGGAATACAATTCTATTGTGGCTGATGGCCCACAGTGCTTGATTAATGCACAGTTTTTGAGATACTAAGGCCGGAATTCTCCCATCGCACCCACCACTGGAATTTTAGCAGGCAGGTTATGAAGAATGTGAAATACCGTTGACGGTCGGGTGGGAATTTCTGGATTTTAGACCAGCGCGGTCAGAGAATTTCGCCCGAAGTGTGTACTGGGTTTATCCCATTTGGCACAGTGGTATAGTGTCACACAACATGGTGGAGGATTTGCTGTGTGAGAAGGGGTGGCACACAATGGCACAGTGAGGCAGCAGTGCTAACCAGAGACCCAGGTTCAATTCTGGCCTTGGGTGACTGTCTGTGTTGGATTCTCTCAGTGTTTGCGTGGATTTCCTTTGGATGCTCCAGTTTCCTCTCTCACTCCAAAAATGTGAATGTTAGATGGATTCGCCATTCTAAATTGCCCCTTGGTGTCATGGGTAAATGTATGGGATTATGGGGGTGGGGCCTTGGTGAGACTGTTGTCCGTGCAGACTCAATGGGCCGAATGGCCTCCTTCTGCAGTGTAGAAATTCTATGATTCTAAGTTGCCGACATCTGAATTCAAAATCCTTTCTCTGCTAACTTCAAACCTCTTTTCTCTCCCAAAATAGTGTTCCCACTGTGTCATTTCTTCCTGTTATCAGGAAATTTCTCACTGATAAGAGAGTAGTTTGAATCATTTCTCTTGGCAGCTAGTTGCAGGTCAGAGTAATCCTGAGGAGAAAAGCCTGGGTGGCTCTGTTGACTTCATAGTCAACATATGGACCAAACGGCCAGAGTACCGACACTCAGAATGAAAGACTAACAGTTGACTGACATGAGTTGAGCGACATGAAAAAAGGATCTATATCAATTTATACATATGTGTAAAAATCTAAGCCAATACTCAGAGCTTTCACTGAGGAAATGCTATAATGTCGGAGGTACATCTTTCAGACCAGACAATGAAATGAGGATCCCCATTTACCCTCTCAGGTGTATGTAAATCAAAGAAACCCTAAAGTGCAGAAGGAGACCATTCGACCCATCGAGCCTGCACTGACCACAATCCCACCCAGTGCCTATCCCCACAACCCCATGTATTTCCCCTGCTTATCGCCCTAACACTAAGGGGCAATTTAGAATGGCCAATCAACCCAAACCCACATGTCTTGTGGACTACGGGAGGAAACTGTAGCATCCAGAGGAAACCCATGGACGAATCAATGGGGAGAAAGTACAAACTCCACACAGACGGTCACCTGAGGCTGGAGTCGAGCCTCGGTGCCCCCTCACTCTGAGGCAGCAATGCTAACCATGGTTCCATCCAAACATCTGTTGGGCTTTATTAAAAGAAAATCATTATCAACCCAAATCAAAACCATAATTAGACCCTGTTTCGAGTACTGTGAGCAGGTATGGGTGCCACACCTTAAGAAGAATATTTTGGCCCTGGAGACAGTTCAATGCAGCTTTACAAGAAAGATAGCTGGACTTCAGGGGTTAAGTTACGAGGAGAGATTAGACAAATTAGGCCTTCACTCTCTCGAATTCAGAAGGTTGAGAGGTGATCTGTAGAAGTCTACAATGTATTTCCAGAGAAGGATAGGGTGGAGAAGGATAAACTGTTTCTACTCGTTCAAGACTCCATAACTAGGGGCCATAATCTAAAAATTAGGGCCAAGCCATTCAGGAGAGATGTTAGAAACACTCTATATGCAGCAAGTGGTGGAAGTTTAGAACTCTCTTCCTCCAACAATGGTGGATGCTACTTCAATTGTTAGGTTTAAATATGAGATTGACAATTTTTTATTGAGCAGAGGTATCAAGGGACATGGGCCTAGGGCAGGTAAATAGAGTTAGGCCACAGATCAGTCATGATCTTATTGAACAAGCTTGAGGGGCTGATTGACCTACTGTTGTTCCTGTGTTCCGATAAGTGTAAGTTCTAAGGTGACACAGAGTTTTTTTTTCACTGAGGAAGTGCTGTACGAAGAACAAAGAATAATACAGTACAGGAACAGGCCCTTCAGCCCTCCAAGCCTGCATTGACCATGATGCCTGTCTAAAGTAAAACCGCAAGAACTCATGGAGCCTATATCCTTCCATTCCCATTCTATTCATGTATTTGTCTAGATGCCCCTTAATTGCCGATATCGTATCTGCTCCCACCAACGCTGAGCGGCTTTTTCCAGACATTAATCACCCTCTGAGTAAAAAACTTGCCTTGCACATTTCCTCTAAACTTTTTCCCATGCACCTTAAACCCGTGTCTCTTGGTATTGACCTTTGTACCCTCGGAAAGAGCATCTTAATATTCATTCTTTCCATGCTATTCATAATCTTGTAAGCCTCTATCAGGTCGCCCCTCAACCTCCGTCATTCAAACCGAGTTTGTCCAACCTCTCCTCATAGCTGTCAGAGGTACATCTCTCAGATAAGACATGAATTTGTGGATCCCCATCTACAATGGTGGATGTAAGTCATCCTATGGCATTATCTCCAAGAGGAGTTAGAACCATAGGAAAATTAAGAGACAGAGAGGGCCATTCAGCCCATTGTGTTTGTGCTGCCCATTGTAATCCTGTATTCCCCACCTGGTCCATAGTATTGTAGGTTAAAGCATTTCATATGCAGGTCCAAGTACTTTGTGACTGAGTTGAAGGTTTATGCCTCCACCAGCAAATAAAACAGCGATCTGCAGACACTCACCACCTCGGGATAAAGATGCTTTTTCTCATGCCCCCTCTATCCTTCCAC
The DNA here is from genome assembly GCF_965287045.1 of Carcharhinus amblyrhynchos. Lineage (NCBI taxonomy): Eukaryota > Metazoa > Chordata > Chondrichthyes > Carcharhiniformes > Carcharhinidae > Carcharhinus > Carcharhinus amblyrhynchos. The sequence continues at coordinate 11,577,220 of NC_137328.1, forward strand.
CAATTACCTTTCATTCTTTCACTCGGGGAAAGAGTTCCTTCCTGTCTTCTCTACCTAGACTCCTCATAATCGTGGACCACTCATAATAAAAGGAAAATAACCTTATCTTCAGTGTCTTAACCAATGATTATCCCTTTACACTCTATTTTAGCCCCAAAACTCCGCATTGTGCTTAGAAGACCAGAAATTAGTCCACCTTTCTGTTGGCCAATTTTGTACCAGGTTTATCAATATTATATGGCGCTGTTTTTTTTTTGAATAAGTCCACTAACTTTGCAAAGAAATCTGTTTGGGGATTGAACTGAGATCCAGAAAAGACTTGGATTCTGCCCAAATTCAATGGAAACTCTTTGGCTGTGAAGTGTGTGATTAATTAGTGGGTGTGCTGCTCTGTTCTGAGCTATATTCAACAAGGTGTTAATCAGGGACGGGAAGTGAAGACAGGTAGGAGTTTACCCAAATTCAAAGTCATTCATCTCAGAGCCCTGAGCATCCTTTGAGCTGAATTCCATTCCATTTTAATAGATGGTTCCCAGAGCACTAAGTACCTGAGGAAAGTTACCCTGAAGAAATTAAGCCAGGAACACCGAAGTGAGGACGTTCTTGGAGAGTCCTCATTTATAAAAACCTCTTGCTTTATCTGTCACAGTTTGTTTAACTGGATGATGAATACAGGAGCAGCCCTCTTGAGAGAGTGGTTTTGTGCTATGCAGCATTTAAAGGCATAACAATGGAGGAGTTAAGTCAGCGAATTCATTTCTGTCCATCGTATTACTCATGTTAAGATGGACATAGGTAAGGGAGGTCCATTCACTGGCACCGTGCCCCTTTTAGACACACAAGGCAACTACCTAAACGTCCAATATGGCAGGCTGTGAGAGCAAGCTGCCCATCTGTCATGTCTATCCACAGTTCATTGGTCTAACTTAAATGAGATTCAATTGTGACTGAGCTTAAAAGGTTGGGGAGGGAATTTTCAATGTGCCAGGTTCACATTGACAAGTACGCACAGTCCAGTGTCTGCTCCAAAATATCTTCTCCATGAAAAAACTTAACGACTTAATATCCATTTAAAGATAACCTACAGAAAGTTGCCATTCCTGGTGTCTGAAACAGATGAATAAAAAAAATGCTGAATGAATGAAATTGTACCTTTCATGTACTTTGCTTGTATTCCCTCCCTCTGCTCTCTCACCTCTCTATCTCCCACTATTCCTTTAAGACCCTTCTTAACACCCTTCTCACTGACCAAGCTTTTAGATAACCAAAAAGAAAATGCTGGAAAATTTCGGCAGGTTTGTAAGGAGAGAAAAATTTGACATCGAGTCCAGATGACCCTTTGTCAAGGCAGACTTTGCCAAAGCTTTTGGGCACCTTTCTTTCAGTTTATTTATTAGTGTCGCAAATAGGCTTACATTAACGTTGCAATGAAGTTACTGTGAAAATCCTCTAGTTGCTCACTCCAGCACCTGTTTGGGCATACTGGAGGAGAATTTAGCACGTCCGATGCACCCAATCAGCACGTCTTTCGGATCATGGGAGGAAACCGGAGCATCCAGAGGAAACCCACGCACGCACGGGAAGAACGTGCAGGCTTTGCACAGATGGTCACTCTTTCTCAGAAGATGAAGGAAATTTGGGATGTCAGTTATAACTTTACAGATGCACCACAGAATGTGTTCTTTGTGGTTGTATCACAGCTTGGCATGGCTCCTGCTCTGCCCAAGACCACAAGAACATAAGAACATAAGAAATAGGAGCAGGAGTAGGCCATCCAGCCCTTCGAGCCTGCCCCGCCATTCAATAAGATCATGGCTGATCTGTCGCTGCTCAGTTCCACTTTCCCGCCCTCTCCCCATAACCCTTAATCCCCTCTCCTATCAAAAACCCATCAACCCGCGTCTTAAAAATATTTAGCGAGGCAGCCTCCACCACTTCAACGGGCAGAGAATTCCAGAGATTCACCACCCTTTGAGTGAAGAAGTTCCTCCTCAACTCCGTTCTAAACCGCCCCCCTTTTATCTTGAGGCTGTGCCCCCTAGTCCTACTGTCTTTTTTGAGCGGGAAGAGTCTTTCCACCTCTATCCTATCCATCCCATTCATCATCTTATACGTCTCAATGAGATCTCCCCTCATTCTTCTAAACTCTAACGAGTACAAGCCCAGTTTATTCAGCCTCTCCTCATAGCTCAACCCCCTCAACTCCGGTATCAGCCTAGTAAACCTCCTCTGCCCTCCCTCCAAGGCCAAAATATCTTTGCGCAGGTGCGGCGCCCAAAAATGCACACAGTACTCCAGCTGCGGCCTCACCAATGCCCTATACAGCTGCAGCAAGACCTCCCTACTTTTATATTCAATCCCCCTCGCTATGAAGGCCAGCATCCCATTCGCCTTCCTGACCACCTGCTGCACCTGCAAGCTGGGTTTTTGCGACTCATGCACAAGGACCCCGAGGTCCCTCTGCACCGTCGCCTGCTGCAGTTTTTCGCCCCGTAAGTAATAGTCCTTCCTACCATTCTTCCTACCAAAGTGGACCACCTCACACTTGCCAACATTAAATTCCATTTGCCATTTCCTGGCCCATTCGCCCAGCCTATCTAGATCCTTCTGCAGACTCTCCACACCCTCCGCACAATTTGCCGTTCCCCCAATCTTGGTGTCATCAGCAAATTTCGACACCATACACTCGGTTCCCTCCTCCAGATCATCTATATAAATGGTAAATAGCTGAGGCCCCAGCACCGACCCCTGGGGCACTCCACTAGTCACCATCCGCCAATCCGAATAGCACCCGTTGACCCCCACTTTCTGCCTCCTATTTGACAACCAATCCTCTATCCACGCTAACACCCTACCCCCAACTCCATGTCCCTCGACCTTCTGCAATAACCTCTTGTGAGGCACTTTGTCAAACGCCTTCTGAAAATCTAGAAAGACCACATCCACCGGCTCTCCTCTATTCACTGCCCTAGACACATCCTCATAGAACTCCAGTAAATTTGTCAGACACGACTTCCCTTTAATGAAACCGTGCTGCGTCTGCTCTATCAAGCAATTCCCTTCAAGATGCCTTGCAATTTCCTCCTTAATGACAGATTCTAACATTTTACCTACCACAGACGTTAAACTAACCGGCCTATAATTCCCTGCCTTTTGCCTGGCACCCTTCTTAAACAACGGCGTAACATTAGCCGTTTTCCAATCATCCGGCACTTCCCCGGAATCTAGCGACGTTTGGAAAATAACCACCAAGGCATCCACTATCACCTCCGCCATTTCTTTCAGAACCCTCGGATGCATTCCATCCGGTCCTGGGGACTTGTCCACAATCAGCCCCTCCAGTCTGTCGAGTACCGCCTTTCTAGTAACAGTAATGTCATTAAGACCCTCCAGTCCTACCACCTTTCCATCGCTAACACCTGGCAAATTATTCACGTCCTCCTCCATGAAGACAGAAACAAAAAAGTTATTCAATACCTTAGCCATATCCCCATCCCCTACCACTAGGTCCCCTTTCTCATCCTCTAAAGGACCAACATTCACCCTAGCCAGCCTCTTCCTTTTTATATATTTATAAAAACTCTTGCTATCCTTTTTTATACTAAGCGCTAGCCCAGCTTCATAGTTTCTCCTACCCTTCTTTATCAACTTCTTTGTCAATCTTTGTTGACATTTAAACCTCTCCCAATCCTCTTCTCGCCCACTACTCTTAGCTACTCTAAATTCCTCCGCTTTTAGTTTAACACTTCCCTTCACCTCCTTCGTTATCCACGGCTTATTACCTCTCTTATTACAAGGAACTACGAAAGCTTGTGAGTGTAGCCTAATCCATCAAGCAAACCAGCCTCCCATCCAATGACACTGTCTACACTTCCCGCTGCCTCGGCAAAGCATAATTAAGGACCCCACGCATCCCAATATTCTCTCTTCCCCTTCTTCCTTCGGGAAAAAGGTATAAAAGTTTGAGGTCACACAGCAACCGACTCAAGAACAGCTTCTTCCCTGCTGCTGTCAGACTTTTGAATGGATTCACCTTGTGTTAAGTTGATCTTTCTCTGGACCCTAGCTACGACTATAACACTACATTCTGCATTCCTTTGTTTCCTTCTCTATGAACAGTATGCTTTGTCCGTAAAGTGCCCAAGAGATATTACTTTTCAATGTATGTTAATACATGTGACAATAATAAATCAGATCAAATCAAGCATAGGCCTCTGGCACTGGGAGGCAGCAGTACTAACCACTGTGCCACCGTGCATCCCCTTTGCCTCTCATTCAAGTTTACTTACTCTTCTTACAGGAAGTTTCTCCAGATTTAAAGGTGTGATACGGATGCAAGTTGTTGTTGCAACAGAGGAGCTGATACCGGGAGCAGACAAAAGCTTCCATCTGATATAAAAACTGCTCTCAATGACCTGCATTCAGAGATAGGGAGAATAGCCTTGGATAGAAATGATAGGTCTTCCTGACAGAATGATGGACAGCCCACATGTAGTGCCATTGTGGTCGCTTCTGTGGACTGTACTTTTAAACAGAGACGGTGAGACAGCTCTGCTTTGTGTAACGTTCAGAGTCGATTAGGTTCTCATAAATAAGTAAAGCAGAGATGGCGCGATTGAAAAGTAGATGAAAAGGATTTAGCCTGAGCTCCTGCTATCGCTGTACAAGAGACCAGTTGTAAAAATCTCTGCAGGGTACTTTTACACCTCACCCTGTAATGAAGATCTGATGCTGAGGCTGGTTTAATGACTGACTTGTGATCCCTCACAGAGTGGAACGGCTGATCGAGACTCATACATGCTTTGCGTTGTGTTTGGCACTAATGACTTGTTAAAGTGCTTATATTATTTGCAATTAAGGTATTTCCGCTCATCGTAGAATCCCAGTAGTGCAGGACGCGGCCATTCGGCCCATCAGACCTGCACAGACAACAATCCCACCCAGGCCCTATCCGCATAAACCCACATATTTACCCCATTAATCCCTGTGACACTAAGGGACAATTTAGCATGGCTGATCAGCCTAACACGCACATCTTTGGGGTGTGAAAGAAAACCGGAGCAGGACTAGAAAATCCCCATGTTGTGTTTATGGTGAAGGCTAAAATGCCGGTTTGGCTTATTGATCCATGGTCAGCTTGTGAATCCTGATCCTCAGATATTGGTTTATAACTAGTTCCTGCTATGTCATAGAACCATGCAATCCCCACAGTGCAGAAGGAGGCCATTCAGCCCATCAAGCCTGTACTGACATCAATCCCGCACCGACATCAATCCCACCCAGGCTCTATCCCTGTAGCCCAATACATTTACCCTGCTAATCCCCCTGACACTAGGGGTAATTTAGCATGACCAAACCACCTATCCTGCATATCTTTCAACTGTGGGAGGAAACCGGAGCGCCTGGAGGAAACCCACACAGACACGGGGAGAAATATATCAATGCAGTCTTAATTTCTATCCATCTGTAAGTCTTTTGCTTGTGTTTATTTTCCTTATGTTATTTCTAGATGCTAAATTAAACAAGCCTGGAGCTCAACTGGAACACTCTACACAACAGCATCCATCTTAACTCTTTCAACGAGTGTTAGACAGGATCTCTGCAAAATGGTGTTGATAGCCTGACTGTCACAGTCATCATGACACTGCAATTAACTGCATAAATTTGGTTTGTTCATCAGGTGAGATTCCTATCTTCCATTCAGCGGCATGGCATTTGCCAGAGGCGGGATCTTATAGTCCTGCCTGTCAAGCGAAGCCACCCTATGCCGCCCAGAAACCAGGAGATGCACTGCCATCGGAATAGAGAATATTGATGGCATAAATGGTCAGAGAATTCCAGTAAAAAGTCTGACAACACCAGGTTTTAGTCCAACCTATTTATTTGATAATATACTCACTAGCTTTCGGGTCCCCGAAAGCTAGTGAGTATATTATCAAATAAATAGGTTGGACTAAAACCTGGTGTTGTCAGACTTTTTACTGTGTTTACGCCAGTCCAACGCCGGCACACCCACATCAGAGAATTCCAGCCATAGAACCTGGAATTTTACAGCACAGGAAGAGGTTCTTCAGCCCATTGCAACGATCATCAGGCACTTATCAATTCTAATCCCATTTTCCAGCACTTGGTCCATAGCTTTGTACGCTATGGTGTTTCAAGTGCTCATCTAAATGCTTCTTAAATGTTGTGAGGATTCCCACCTCTATTACTTTTTCAGGCAGCGAGTTCCAGATTCCCATCATCCTCTGGGATGTTTGTACTCAAATCCTCTCAAAATCTCCTGTCCCTTGCCTCTACTTTCTCAGAAGACGAAGGGAATTTGGCCTGTCAGCTACGACTCTCAACAATTTTTACAGATGCACCGTAGGAAGCATTCCTTCTGGTTATATCACAGTTTGGTATGGCTCTTGCTGTACCTAAGACTGCAAGAAACTACAAAAGGACGTAAATAAAGCGCAGTCCATCACGCAAACCAGCCTCCCATCCATTTACTCTGTCTACACTTCCTGCTGGCTCGGCAAAGCAGCCGGCATAATTAAGGACCCCACGCATCCCAGACATTCTCTCTTCACCTTATTCTGTCGGGAAAAAGATCAAAAGTCTGAGGTCACGTACCAACCAACTCAAGGACAGCTTCTTCCCTGCTGCTGTCAGGCTTTTGAATGGACCTACATTGTATTAAGTTTATCTTCCTCTATACCCTAGCTATGATTGTAACACTACATTCTGCACTCTCTCCTTTCCTTCTCTATGAATGGTATGTTTTGTCTGTATAGTGCGCAAGAAACAATAATTTTCATTGTATGTTAATACATATGACAATAATAAATCAAAATCAATCAAATTAAAATAAATCTATGCCCCCTGGTGACACCTCTACTATGGGGAAAGTTTCTTCCCATCTACCCTATTCACATCTCTCATGGTTTTGTACATCTCAAACAGGTCCCCTCCCAGCCTTCTTTGCTCTGAAGGAAAGTAACCGTAGCTGAACCAGATTCTCTTCATAGTTCAAGAACACCTGGAACAAAGTCCCAGGGAACTGAGGCAGGCCTTTTACCCAGCCCACATTAGCACCTGGAAGTCTCGTAGGTACCTCTGATCTGTTTTGGTGGGGGAGAGAGTAGGCCATTCTACACCTGCTCCCCCTTAAATGAAGATCCCACCATTCGGTTCACTTTCCCTGGCACGGATGGGGCAAGCCAGGAAGTTTCCCCAACTCAATGCACCCATGTTAGGAATGAATACCCAAGCTAGTGCAAGTTTTCATTCATCTAAAGTTGACCGTTAGACAGCAAGCAAGCTGTGCCACCTCTTCATAAAACGAGTTACAGGCAAACTCATTATTTATATACGCTTGTATTCCTGTATGGGAATGGTAAACTGTTTGTTCATATATTTTCTGTAAATAAGCCACTTAATGTAGACTGCTTATTCACTTGTATAGACAGAATAATTGTGATAGCTTTGAATCATTCCATTACTCCCGCACAACCCATGGAACATGAGGTGAGCTCACTGGGAACACTGGCGATGCATAACCCAAGGATATATCTGGCAGATGAAGCTGAACAGTTTTAAAAGTTTATTTATTAGTATCACAGGTAGGCTTACATTAACACTGCAATTTAGTTACTGTGGAAATCCCCTAGTTGCCACACTCTGATGCCTGTTCAGGTATACTGAGGGAGAATTTAGCATGGCCAATGTGCCGAACCAGCACGCCTTTTGGACTGTGGGAGGAAACCGAAGCACCCAGAGGAAACCCACGCAAACACGAGGAGAAGGTACAGACTCCGCATAGACAGTGACCCAAGCTGGGAATCGAACCCGGGTTCCCGGCGCTGTGAGGCAGCAGTGCTAACCACTGTGCCACCATGGGGGGGGGCAGGATTTTCTGTGCAACCCGCCACACATCGCATGACGGAGGCAGGATCTTTTGGTCTCACCGTTGTGGTTTATCGGTGAACGCACCCCTCACCGTTGGGAAATTAGGATGTGAATGGGGTGCCCGGTCGTGCACTCAGGTCCTGCGCAGATCAGCTGGGGTAGGCATTCGCAGACATCTTCAACCTCTCTTTACAACAATCTGAGGTCCCTATCTGCTTCAAAAAGATGACCATCATCCCGGTACCTAGGCAAAACCAAGCAGCGTGCCTTAATGACTAGTGGCTGGAGACTCTAAAATCCATCGTTATGAAGTGCTTCGAAAGGCAGTCATGGCACGTATCAGTTCCAGCCTCCCAGACTACCTGGATCCACTAGTTCGCCTATCGCTGTAACAGGTCCACAGCAGATGCCATCTCCCTGGCCCTGCACTCAACCCTGGAAAACCTACATAACGCGGACATCTATGTCAGACTCTTATTTATTGACTACAGCTCAGCCTTCAATATCATTATACCCGCAAAACTCATTTCCAATCTCCATTGCCTGGGTCTCGACACCTCCCTCTGCGACAGAATCCTGAACTTCCTAACCCACAGATCACAATCAGTAAGGATAGGCAACAATACCTCCTCCACAATCATCCTCAACACCGGTGCCCACAAGGCTGTATTCTCAGCCCTCTGCTATTCTGCTATAATACTTATACACCTATGACTGTGTGGCCAAATTCCCCTCCAATTCGATTTTCAAGTTTGCTGATGGTACTACCTTAGTAGGCCAAATCTCAAACAATGACAAGACAGAGCACAGGAATGAGATAGAGAATTTGGTGAATTGGTGCGGTAACAATAATCTCTCCCACAATGTCAACAAGACAAAGGAGATTGTCATCAACTTCAGGAAGTGTCAAGGAGAACATGCCCTTGTCTGCATCAATGGGGACGAAGTAGAAAGAATTGAGAGCTTCAAGATTTTAGGTGTCCAGATCACCAACAACCTAATCCCCCCCAAGCTAACACTATAGTTAAGAAAGTCCATCAATTTCTCTACTTTCTCAGAAGACTATAGAAATTTGGCATGTCAGCTACGCCTCTCACCAACGTTTACTGATGCACCATGGACAGCATTCTTTCTGGTTGTATCACAGCTTGGAATGTCTCCTGCTCTGCCCAAGACCACAAGAAACTACGAAAGATTATGATTGTAACCCAATCCATCACGCTAACCAGCATCCCATTCATTGACTCTATCTACACTTCCCGCTGCCTCGGCAAAGCAGCCAGCGTAATTAAGGACCCCACACACCCCGGGCATTCTCTCTTCCACCTTCTTCCATTGGGAAAAAGATACAAAAGTCTGAGGTCATGTACCAATTGACTCAAGAACAGCTTCTTCCCTGCGACTGTCAAACTTTTGAATGGATTTACCTTGCATTAAGTTGATCTTTCTCTACACCCTAACTATGGCTACATTCTGAACCCTTTTGTTTCCTTCTCTACGAATGGCATGCTTTGTCTGTACAGTGCGCAAGAAACAAAACTTTTCACTGTATGTTAATACATGTGACAGTAATAAATCAAATCAAAAATCCATGACGAGGGTGCACCATTGGCAGGACTGGGAGATGCTGCTGGTGTGAATGACCCAAAAGTTCCAGCTGAGGTTTTTTTTTAGCTACAAGTTGCTGTGGTCCAAAATGTGTTGCCTGAAAAGGTGTTGGAAGCAGCTAAATTTATAACTTGCAAAAGTGAATCGGATAATACTTCATGGGAAAGATTTGCAGGGCTACGGGAATGGGCAGGACAATGGAACCAATTAGATAGCCCTTTGAAGGTTCAGCCAGAATGGGTTGAACAGTTTTCCCGAGTACAGTGCAATTCTGTGACTTATATATTTCTAACCAATTTTTGCCTAACTGTTTATTCTTTTCCCTTAAATAGATCAACCTTACTGCATGGAGCTATGATGTTCAGGCAGTCAGAATAAATGAATTTCAGTGATAATATTGGAGACTGAAAGCACACTTACTTACAGATTATAGGATGGTGTGAAACTGACTACTTACTCCTGACAAAAAGAGAAAATGAAAGCTTTAGAATTATGGTGACACAAAAATTTCTTTTATTAGGCTGTTGCAAGTATCGCTGCAATCTACTATTGTGGTGCTGGGTCAGAGATTGAGCCTTGGAAATCGTTAAGGTTAAGAGACTGTGGATAAAGACTGGGATTCGATGAGAGATTGAGCAATTGATTGACTCTAATGTTACTTAGAGATTGTCAAGTATAACATTGTACACAGAGTAAACAGTGGGCTAGAATTTGATAGAACATGCCTCTGAAATTGTCCATTTGGTTGGACTCATTCATGCATCTTGAACTCAATTTTTATGCCCCGTACATTGCAGTAAGTGTGAGTTTGTACTGCTGCTGTGGGGTGGGAGGAGGATCGGGGGAGGAGGATAGGGGGAGGGGGTGTCACAGGACATATGGGACCTTGGCAAACAACACAACCATCAGTTCATCACCTTAACTAATGAGATTTAGCAATGGAGAAACGTTACAAATGTACAAGACATTGGTCAGGTCACCTTTAGAGTCCTGCGTACAATTCTGGTCGCCCCGCTACAAGAAGGATGTTATTAAACTGGAAAGGGTGCAAAAAAGATTTTCAAGGATGTTGCCTGGACCAGGAAGTTTGAATTATAAAGAGAGGTTGGATAGATTGAGACTCTTTTTTACCCCTGGAGCGTAGGAGGATGAGGGATGACCTTATTGAGGTTTATAAAAGCATGAAGGGCATAGATGAGGTAGATAGCCAAAGTCTTTCCCCCACAGCAGGGGACTCCAAAACTAGAGGGCGTAGGTTTAAGGTGAGAGGGGAAAGATTTAAAAAGGGGCCTGAGGGGCAACTTTTTCACACAACGGGTGATGCGTATATTGAATGAGCTGCCACAGGAGGTGGTAGAGGCGGATACAATTATAACATTTGAGCAGGTTCATGGGTAGGAAAGGTTTAGAGGGATGTGAGCCAAATGCAGGCAAATGGGGCGAGTTCAATTTTGGGAACCTGGTTGGCAAGGACGAAGGGCCTGTTTCCATGCTGTATATCAGAGGAAGAACTGAGAAGGAAATTGAATTATATTTAAATCACATACAGGAAGAAAAAAATGACGGAACGGAAGGTTGGTTGAAGAGAGCAATAGAAAAAGGAACAGAAAGGAAAAGTAAGTCTGCAACAATTCATTATCAAAGGAACAAGGACACTTCTAATAGTTCACTTTCTGGGCCAGTGGGGTTGACTGGAAGTAACTGATGATGAATAATTAATAATCACATTGTTAAAAGGACACTAATGATATTAATCACTCAGCTTAATTTTCTGTGGGGAAGTTTAGCTGGCCTTTAATGAAAAATGCAGCAACTTCATGGATATGGGAGGATATGAGTGGGATGCCTCTTCCGCAGAACTTATGTTGGAGCAGGATGAAAACAAAAGTCAGTAATTTGTTACAGCTCAAAGTTCTTGGGGAATGTCTTCATCACCACAAGTATCTGGTTAATTTGCACATTAGTTGCAATGTGTGTCTTTCACACATTAGAGCATTGTCAGCTAATTCTGAGTCATTACGAACAATAGAATCAGGAGTTGATCACGGGGGATTGGGAGAGCAGATTGCACCATGTAGATTTGCCACTTAAACACAGAGTTGACTGGTGGGGTAGAGTTGCTCAGCCACCATGGTGTTGGATTGGTAATCCTGATGTGGTGAGGTCAAATCCCAACGGGAAATTGAGGCAAAAGCTGGCTTGAGAAGCAACCTGTGGCTTATCTGAATATACCCTGTCATGGTGACATGGGTGGCGAGGTGGCACAGTCTGCGTGGGTTTTCTCTGGGCGCTCCGGCTTCATCCCACAGTCCAAAGATGTGCGGGTTAGTTTGATTGGCCACGCTAAATTGCCCCTTAGGGAGATCAGCAGGGTAAATATGTGGGGTTATGGGGATAGGACAGTATCCGGGTGGGATTGTTGTTGGTGCAGGTTCAATGGGCCGAATGGCCTCCTTCTACACTGTAGATTCTATATTGTTGCAGAAGCTCAACAGGCTCACCAATTGGAAGACACAACCAATCCAGCTTTACCAATGGTTACAGTTCCACACAAATGGCATTAAAAATCACCTCAGGATGGGCAGTAAATGCAACTCTGTGAGCAACAAAAACTTTTATTTATATGGCACCTATAATGTAGGACAACACCCTGATGCTATTCACAAGAGAATTAGGACATAAACATGGCAACGAGCTCCAGCTCCCATTCATTGACTCTGTCTACATTTCCCACTACCTCGGAAAAGCAACCAACATAATTAAGGACCCCAGACATTCTCTCTTCCACCTTCTTCCATCAGGAAAAAGATGCAGGAGTCTGAGGTCAAGCACTAACTGACTCACAAACAGTTTCTTCCCTACTGCCATCACTTTTGAAAGGATCTTCCATATATCAACTGATCTTTCTCCACAACCTAACTACAACCGTAACACTACACTTTGCACCTCTCCTTTCCTTCTCTATGAATGGTATGCTTTGCCTGTACAGTGCACAAGCAGCAATAATTTTCACTGCATCCCAATATATGTGACAGTAATAAATCAAATCAATTATCAGATCAAATTCAAGCTATTAAAGGAAATATTGGAACAGTTTTGGTCAAGAGAGACAGGAGGGGATTCCACCAGCACCTCCCCCCACCCTCTGCCAACTCCCCCATGGTAGAGGCAGCTCATCATGCCCACGTTTAAAGCTTTTGCATTGCTTGTCTGACTCGCTACTGAGGAACACCCGCCAAGGGTTTGGGGTTCAACTACAGTAGGACTGGAAGATCCCACCAGTGCAAAAATCCAGAAAATCCCAGCTGAACGTTTTAAGGAGACCTTAAATGAGGAGAAGGAAAGATAATGAAGTGGAGAGGTTTTAGGGAAGGAGTTCTAAAGCTCAGGGATTCAGCACCTGAAGGCATGGTTGCCAGTGTTGATTGAATTGAATCTATAAAATTCCTACAGTGCAGAAGGAGGCCTTTCAGCCCATCGAGTCTGCACCAGCTCCCCAACAGAGCATCCTAAAATTGGGGAAGGGGCAATAGGCCAGAATTGAAGAAAGTAGAGATCGCAGAGGGCTGTCAATATATCAGAGATTGTAGAGATCAAAGAGGATGGCGCAGTAGTTAGCACTGCTGCCTTACAGCCCCAGGGTCCAACCTTGGGTCACTGTCTGTGTTGAGTTTGCACATTCTCCCCCGTGCCTGCGTGGGTTTCCTCCCACACTCCAAAGATGGGCAGATTAGGTGGATTGGCCCATGTTAAATTGCCCGTTAGTGTCCCAAGATGTGTAGGTTACGGAGTTTAGTTGGGTGGATGTGGGGGATTACAGGGATAGGCCTGGGTAAGGTGTTCTGTGGGAGAGCTGGTGCGTTCTCGATGGGCCGAGAAGCCTGCTTCTGCACTGTAGGAATCCTATGGATTGTATGATCGATGAGATAAGGAAGGGTCCAGATCACAGGGAGATTGAAAACAACGAATTTTGAAATTGACGCACCGCTGGATCAGGTGCCAGTGAAGGCTCACGGCCTTTTTGTTTCAATTAAAAATCCACATTAGGGATTGTGAGTGCCAGAGATTAAGATATTATAAATAAAACATGTGAATAAAGTAGGTTATGATGCAGATGATAATTAGAGCCAGCTCAGTGCCCATTAACCAGTGTTAAATGTAATATTAAAGCCTGCACACATTTCTGATTAGTGCCAGTTCTACCACTGCGCTGGATGTCAGTTGAAATGCAGCATGAATGGTTCCAGTGATGTTTCTGCCTGGGGATTTTGCTGAAAATGCATCTTGCTTCCCAGAAATATATCCTGACAAAGCTGGGAACTGGGATTTGCCATTTTCTGGAAAAATGTTAATGAATTATAAAGTATTTTGAAATAACACACAGTGGGGGTTAGGTGGGCCATTTTGGCACAATTCCAAATGACAACGAGAGACCAAGAACTCAAGTGTTGCTCCTTAATTAGTCATTACTCTAGGATTTGACTTTAATGGTTACTGCTGTGTGGCTCAGGGGTGCAACTCTCAACTCTGAGTCAGGCAGCTGTAGGTATAAGAGCCACTCCAGAGAACTGAGCACAAAACCTAGGCTAACACACACGACGAGGCAGTATTGAGGGAGTGCTGTCTTTCAGATAAACTGACAAACTGAGGCCAGATCTGTCCTTTTGGTGAATGGCATTATTTGGGGGAATTTCAGTGGAGTTCTTGCTTGCGTCCTAGCCAATGTTTAACCCTCAACCAACATTACTGTAGTCAATGGATTCCCCCTCCTCGTCCACCTAATGGAAATAGATAGTATCGCAGAATCCCTACAGTGCAGTAGGAGAGCATCTGGCCCATCGAGCCTGCACTGACACCAATCCCATCCAGGCTCTATCTCCTGTAATTCCATGTATTCACCCTGCTAATCTCCCTGGCATTAAGGGCCAACTTAGCCTGGCCAATCAACCTAACCCACACATTTTTGGAGTTTGGGTGGAAACTGGAGCACCCAAAGGAAACCTACATAAACACACGGAGAATGTGCAAACTCCACACAAGCAGTGTCCCAAGGTTGGAATTGAACCTGGGTCCTTGGCACTGTGAGGCAGCAGCGCTAACCACTGTGCCAAGAAAGCATTCATTGAACATGTAGCTACTTCCTCCAGATGAGATGTTAAACCTAGATCCCATCTACTCATTCAGGTGAACATAAAGGATCCATGACACTGTTTCAAAAAAGACTAAGGAAGTTCATGCTGGTCTCCTGATCAGTATTCATCCATTAGCAATAACTTCATTAAATTAGATTATTTATTGTTTTGATATTTGTGTCCACAAATCAGCTACTGTGTTTCCTACAATACAAAAATAACTACACTTAAAATGTACTTCACTGGTTTCCAAGCACTGGGGGATATCCTGAGGTCATGAAAGTTCTTCACCTGAAGCCCCCAACCTTGTCCAGTGCCGCTGCAGCAAATGAAGTTTCGGCTGAGCTTCAAGTTCTCCATTCTCACTGGCAAGAGTGCAGAAAGGAATGAGATCAGAGAAGGGCCGGATTTATTCGCCCCCCCCCGCCCCGTTGTGGCTTGTTTTGTAATGGCGGAGGACGAGGAGATTCCGCCGCTGTCAAAGGGCTTTCTTGTTGTTCGCACTCTCTGCTGCCGTGGAACCCATGGTGGTGAGTCATCGTTGGCGGGACCAGAAGATCCCGCCGGAGGGAACGGCCGGATAATCCTGTCATGTTTTCAATAGCGAGGGACGTCTGAGGGAAACACTTTCAGCACAAACCTCGGACATTTTCAGGGGCACACACTCCATCACGGCTAAATGAATAGTTTCAATCAGTAAAATAAACTTGTCAGTTTTGAGCAGCGTACTCATGTTGATGAGTTCATTGTAAGGCGCAAGGTAAAGTGAAAAAGAGGCAAATCATGAGACAACCATCCAAGTGTAAAACCTTAGGGAAATTAACTGTTAACAATTGCTTCTGAAAAGTGACCATTGGGGCAGCATGGTGGCACAATAGTTAGCACTGCTGTCTCACAGTGCCAAGGACCCGGGTTCGATTCCGGCCTCGGAATCCCACTCTTCGGCTGGAATGTTCCGAGTCGTTCCTGGATTTTCCCATCCCGTTGCAGCGAGTGGAGATTTGGCCAAACTCTCTGACGTTGCTACCACGGAAGTGTGGCGAGAATGGCCAGTAAGATCCTGCCCGCAGTGTTTTTTTTTTAAAAAGAAGTTGAATATTTGCGAGGTAGAAAGAGAATAAAAATGACAGTGTTCTGATTTTGCATCTATTGTCGCCTTGAATTTTTATTCTACACATTTTAGAAAGTGATAAAAGGAGAACAATGTGACAGCGAGAGGTGAATGGAAGGAAGGTGATTTATTTCCCCGTGTAATATTATGTCTGATTCCATAAAAATTTCATTTTAAGGCTCAACGATTAGCTTATTTATGTTCTTGTTGATATAAAAGGTCAATGTGAATTATTTACGCCTGTGAGATTGTGCGAAAGAGTCCATTTGAGAGAAAAGTACAGGTACAGTTTTGATACTCATTCTAATTTGATAGCATTGAAAAGAAAGTTGAGAGCAAAACACACGTTGTAGATAAGAAAGGAGGGTGAGAGGGGCTCTGACCCGTTCCTACCTCCACTCAGGGGGTGGATGGAGTTTGAGGGTGAAAATTATTGCAGCAGGGAGACGCAGTGGAGGATTCATGGGTTGAGCCAGTAGTGTGAAGGCGGACAGATATGTGGCAGTAACTGGGGTGTGGTAAAAAGCAGAACTTGTGGGAAATAGGAGGGAAGTGAGGGGGACAGAAAAGAAACCACAAGGACCACATTGACTTCAAATGCCCTTTCAAACCATTGGTGGCCCCTTCCTCTTCCACAGATGGGATTCCCCCACCACCCCTGCTCCCCCACAGCATATTTTCCGGCAGAGGCAGCTCACCATTTGTTGCGATCATCCGATCCCGCAGATATTGGCTTTTCTGTCCCACTGCTGTGCATTCTGAAGATCCTGCAAGCGAGGGGGCCCAGAAAATTCAACTCCACATCATACAATTCCCTAGTTTGTAATTAAACAGCAAGGAATCCAGTGAGAAAGGTGAAAGTAAGATGTTTAAGGGCTGAGAAATTGAAAAGAAGTAAATAGGGAGGGTTAGGGTTAGAGTTAGGGTTATGGTTAGGGTTAGGGGCATAAAAAAGTGGTGGAAGGACAGACAGAAGGAAACAGAAACATGAAGAGAGTCAGTCGGATTCCCAATAGCTTTGAGTAGTTGCACTTATATATTCATTTGGAATGGAAAGCAAAATTATTCATTGTGTCTGATGGGCAGCCGTTTTGCTGGCACCCATTTGTACACAGTAAATTGTAGAATGTGGTGCAGTTAGATCATCTTGGTTAGTAAGATGATCTAACTGCACCACATTCTACAACTTACTGTGTACAATACCACAAGAGCACAACTAGTGTATGCTAATATGAATCTCGGTGAGCTTGTAATAATTTTTCTTGGGATACTCAGATGTCTAACACATCTCTGTGTTCCGATCAGAAACATATTTCCGTGTAAATTCCCGTCATAGTAAGTGTGCTCTCTCTGAGCTAAACTCGTTCCACACTTTGAGCATCATTCTGCTACAAAGAATAACAATGATAAGATAAAAGCAAAATACTGCAGATGCTAGGATCGGCAACAAAAGCAAAAAATGCTGTAAAATCTCAGCAGGTCTGACAGCATCTGTGAGGAGAGAATAGAGCCAATGTTTCGAGTCTGGATAACCCTTTATCAGAGATGGCGAAGGGTCATCCAGATTTGAAACGCTGGCTCCATGCTCTCTCCGTAGATGCTGTCAGACCTGCTGAGAGTTTACAGCATTTTCTGTTTTTGTCAAAGAATAACAAGTTGTGTTGAAGCTTAAAAAGAGCGGTGCTACATTAAACAGTATGTGGAGATGTCAGCATTGGACTTGGGGTGGGCACAGTAAGAAATCCCTCGACACCATGTCAAAGGCCAACAGGTTTATTTAGAGTCACAAGTTTTGGAGCGCTGTTCCTTCATCAATCACCTGATGAAGGGATCAGCACTCTGAAAGCTCATGATTCCAAATAAACCTGTTAGACTTTAACCTAGTGTTGAGAGACTCCTTATTAAACAGCGTGTCAATTTTAGTAGACCAAATGAATGTTTTAACATCTTAGTCCTTCTCTTATTTGAAGCTAGCGTGATTGTGGCAAAACAAAGTATTCCCGAGTATTTATTGTGCTGAATGGTTGTTGCTTAGTGCATTTTAGTAAAATAATTGAAACTGAAAAGCAGCTGCAGTAATTATATTTATATTGTGGGTCCAAGGCATTTATCATTTCAGAAAGCCGCTATTACAGTAGTTTGTTTATAATCAAATGACACGCCCAATAAACGTACATGATAGTAATTACAGAAACAGTCTTGTAGCCCATTCATTCCTTCTTAATTGTGTTAAAGTCACATTTATATTACTACGTGTTTATAACTCCTGTGTGATGCTACGCTGGCTATTCATCTCAAACAGGTTTCTTTCTCTCAAAGAGAGAACATGGAAACGTGTTCAGTCTAGCTGCAGGTTTAGTGGCCCCATGGGAGGGAGGGATGGATAGAGGGAGGAAGGAAGGGAGGAGAGGGAAGGAGGGAGGGAGGAAGGAATGGAAAGAAGGAGGGAGGGATGGATAGAGGAAGGGAGGGAGGGATGAATGGATGAAGGGAGAGATGAATGGATAGAGGGAGAGGGAGAGATGAATGGATAGAGGGAGAGAGGGAGAGATGAATGGATAGAGGGAGAGAGGGAGAGATGAATGGATAGAGGGATGGACAGAGGGAAAGATGAATGGATAGAGGGATGGACAGAGGGAAAGATGAATGGATAGAGGGATGGACAGAGGGAAGGAGGGAGGGACAGAGGGAAGGAGGGAGGGACAGAGGGAAGGAGGGAGGGACAGAGGGAAGGAGGGAGGGACAGAGGGAAGGAGGGAGGGACAGAGGGAAGGAGGGAGGGACAGAGGGAAGGAGGGAGGGACAGAGGGAAGGAGGGAGGGACAGAGGGAAGGAGGGAGGGACAGAGGGAAGGAGGGAGGGACAGAGGGAAGGAGGGAGGGACAGAGGGAAGGAGGGAGGGACAGAGGGAAGGAGGGAGGGACAGAGGGAAGGAGGGAGGGACAGAGGGAAGGAGGGAGGGACAGAGGGAAGGAGGGAGGGACAGAGGGAAGGGGGGAGGGACAGAGGGAAGGAGGGAGGGACAGAGGGAAGGAGGGAGGGACAGAGGGAAGGAGGGAGGGACAGAGGGAAGGAGGGAGGGACAGAGGGAGAAAGGGATGGATGGATGAGCAACAATTTGGTAATGGCCAGAGAATATTGATCAAGACACCAAGGGGAACCTCTTTGCTCTTCTTTGAATAATGCCATGGGATCTTTTACCCCCACTGTGGGCAGGGCTTTGCTTTAACATCTTATCTGAAAGGAAGTATTTGCTTGCTCGGTAATATTTCTGTTTCCATGGATACTATATGCTCTACATGGAGAAGGAACAGAGGGGTGATAAAGGATTTGTCAGATCCTTGTGTTACGAAAAGAACAACGTCGCTGAGAACCAGTGACACATATTGTCATCGAATGATTGGTAGAAAGTTGTAAGGTGCAATTTACATGTTTCAGTCTTGTTTCCATAGTGAGAATAATAGATAGCCAGCAAATAATAGATAGCAAAGTAAGCCTTCCCACAGTATTATAAATCAAAAACTGGAGCAGATTACGACCATCATCCCAGCCCTGAAATGAGATCGCAACCTTGAAATTACTCTCCTGTTTCCATTTTTTAAATATCATTTATTATCATACTGTGAATTTACTGGGCTGTTTTATTTTGCTGTTTGGTCTCTTATTGGTCAACAGAACAGCCAGGTACTGACCATAATATCCTCCTGGTTATTTTTATTCATTCATTTGTGGAACATGGACGTCACTGGCTGGCCAAAATTTATTGCCCATCCCTAATTGCCTTTGGAGGGCAGTTGAGTTAACCACATTACTGTGGCACTGGAGTCACATGTAGGCCAGACTGGGTAAGGATGGCAGATTTCCTTCCCTAAAGGACATTAGTGAACCAGATGGGTTTTTCCAACAATTGACAATAGTTTCATGGTCATCAGTGGATTCTTAATTCCTGATTTTCTTTTATTGAATTATTGAGTAATTTTTTATTGACTTATCGAATAATAACAGAGGGGATGGGGTGGGAGGGGTTCTCTGGGCCCTTATGCTCCTGACAAGTATCGTGGCGGCCCAGAGAATCGGGTGTCGGGCAAAAACAGGCCCCGCCCCACCAGTCCTGATCGGGTTCTCGCCAATAGTAGATCTGATAAGTATTCAAATTAACCACTTTAAATATAATTAGCAAGCTTGAAGCTGGATTCATACACCAAACGTTATTCGCCCAGCTCCCCAGTGGGGTTTGCACCAGGAAGGCTTTCATACAGGTTCTCACAAGAGAAGCCTCGACATGTTGGGCCCCAAAGGACAAGAAAGCACCTCTGATCCCTCAGCCATGAGGGACATCCTCCCATTACCTCAACACCTAGCAAAGGGCTTCAGAGGGGTCTGCTATCACCTGCAGCTTCTGACAGACAGAAAGGGAAATCTCAGTGACAGACTGCTTTGCTGCAATGATTTAAAATCCTGCCAGGTGGCCAGCATGGGGAGTCATGGAGATTAAAGTGACCTGAGCACTTCAGAATTTTCACAGCTGACAGGCAGGAATGCAGAAACTGATCACAGGGACACCTGAAACCACCATGGCAGGGATGATCTTCTGGTCTGCCAGTGCTGGAGGGGACAGTCCAGCCGCGACACTCCAACCACACACACCCCCCCCTCCACCCCGCAATTCTGGTAGAGAGTGGCGAGTAACTTGACCGCAGCCCAAGCCCACACAACTCCCAGGGCCGCTAAGGGACTCACACAATTGTATGGCCTGAAGGGAGGCTGATTGAGGTCTGAGACCAGGGGCACCCGTCTTTGAGCATAGAGTTCCAGGCGCCTTTTAAAAATGGCAGCCTGATTTCGGAACCGCAGCATTGCTTGAAGGGAGCCTGGGGGTAGCATCTTTCAGGTGGAAGAATATCACCTGATAGACGCTGCCAACGTCAATGTGAAGCAGTTTGTTTTGTCAGAAATGTGGGTACTTCACGGTGGCACAATGGTTAGCACTGTTACCTCACAGCGCTGGGGACCCAGGTTTGATTCCTGACCTGAATCATCGTCTGTGTGAAGCGCCCACATTCTCCCCCTGTCCGCGTGGGTTTCCTCTGGGTGCTCAGTTTCCTTCCACAGTGGGAAAGACATGCCGGTTAGATGCATTGGCCATGCTAACCTCTCCCTCTGTGTACCCAAACAGGCACCGGAGTATGGCAACTCAGGGATTTTCACAATAACTTCATTGCAATTTTAACATAGACCTACTTGTGACACCAGAAAATAAACTTTAAAATTTCAGTCCCAATTCAGGTGAAAATTGCAGCCTACATCTTTGTGGAGACATTAGTAAGAAGATAAGGAATAAGGAAAGGCTATTCATTCCACACACCAGGAATAATCTACTTTATTGTGGATTCAACCCAAACATTTAAACTATTAAGTTAAGATCTTGTATCACCATTGTTTAAAGTGTTGTAAGTCGTCAACAAAGATCTTGAATATCATCATCCATCCTCATGGCTCCTTCTTTCAACCTTACCCATTATTCATACATCATCTGCCACCCTACCTGAGGTCTGAAATTTATGAGTTTAGCCTCCACTCCAGAGACATGAATTTATCTAATCTCGCATCAGTGCAGTACTGAGGGACTGCAGCACTTGGAGGGTTTATCTTTCAGCTGAGATCTTAAACTGATGGCCTGTCTGCTTTCTCAAGTGAATTAAATTATCCCATGGCACTCTCTGAAGAAGTGCTCCTTTGATGGAGGCCCTTTGGCCTATTGTATCTACGCTGGCCATCAAGCACCTATATATTCTAACTCCATTTTCTAGCCTTGGGCGCTATGGGGTTTCAAGTGCTCATCCAAATGCTTTTTAAAGATTGTCAGAGGAAAAAGAGAGATTGAAAGGATCCAGTAAAGTACATGAAGTCTGAATGTTGTGGGTACAAGATCCATCCCAGGTCCATGCCTTACGGCCATGCTTTCAGCTTTTTAAAAAATTATTTCATGGGATTTGGGCATCACTGGCATTAGTTGCCCATCCCTCACTGAGGCGGTTAAGAGTTCACCACATTATTGTGGGTCTGGGCTCTACATCAATGGGGACGAAGTAGGAATGGTCAAGAGCTTTGAGATTTTAGGTGTCCAGATCACCAATAAACTTTCCTGGTTCCTCCATGCGAATGCTATAGTTAAGAAAACCCACCAATGCCTCTACTTTCTCAGGAGACTGAGGAAATTTGGCAATCCCACCACAATTATCACCAACTTCTACAGACGCACCATTGAAAGATTCTTTCTGGTTGTATCACATTTTGATATGGCTCCTGCTCTGTCCAAGACCACAAGAAACTACAAAGAGTTGTGAACTAAGCCCAGTCCATCATTCAAACCAGCCTCCCATCCGTTGAAACTGTTTACATTTCCTGCTGCCTTGGAAAAGCAATCAGCATAATCAAGGACCCTACATGCCCCAGGCATACTCTCATCTTCTTCCATCGAGAAAAAGATACAAAAGTCTGAGGACACGTACCAATCGACTCAAGAACAGCTTCTTCCCTGCTGCCATCAGACTTTTGAATGGACCTACCTCGCATTAAGTTTATCCCTCTCCACACCGTAGCTATGACTGTAACGCTAGATTCTGCACTGTCTCCTTTATTTCTTTATGTATGGTATATCTTGTTGATGTAACACGTAAGAAACAATAATTTTCACTGTGTACCAATACGTGTGACAATAATAAAGCAAATCAAATGAAATCAAATCATGAAATACAAAATACACAAAATAATACACACACAAAATAAGGACAGTAGGACTAGGGGGCACAGCCTCAAGATAAAAGGGGGGCGGTTTAGAACGGAGTTGAGGAGGAACTTCTTCACTCAAAGGGTGGTGAATCTCTGGAATTCTCTGCCCGTTGAAGTGGCGGAGGCTGCCTCGCTAAATATATTTAAGACGCGGGTTGATAGGTTTTTGATAGGCAAGGGGATTAAGGGTTATGGGGAGAGGGCGGGAAAGTGGAACTGAGCCATGACAGATCAGCCATGATCTTATTGAATGGCGGGGCAGGCTCGAAGGGCTTGATGGCCTACTCCTGCTCCTATTTCTTATGTTCTTATGTTCTTATGAAATTGATCTTTCTCTACCCCTAGCTATGATTGTAACACTATATTCTGCACTCTCTCCATTCCTTCTCTATGAACAGCATGCTTTGTCTGGATAGAATGCAAGAAAAAATACTTTTCATTGCATACTAATACATATCACAATAATAAATCAAATCAAATATATAGGCCATATTAAGTAAGAATGACAGATTTCTTTCCAGATGGCTTTTTGCAAAAATTAACAATAATTCCATGGTCAAAATCAAGCCTTTGATTCCTGACTTTTATTGAATTCAATTTTCACCATTAGCTATGGTGGGATTTGAGTTCTGATCCCCAGACCATTGCCCTGGGTCTCTGCCTGACTAGTCCAGTGACAATCACCATGCCACCACCTCCCTGGCCAAGGTGCCTTGATAGAAAAGTTCTGGAATTCCCTTTCTGAACCGCTCCACCTTTCCCTTCCTTTAACGATGTCCTTGAAAACCTACCGCTTTAACAATGCATTTGGACGCCTGTCTTCATAAGGCCATAAGACATAGGAGCAGAATTAGGCCATTTGGTCCATCAAGTCTGCTCCGCCATTCAATCATGGCTGATATTTTACTCATCCCTATTCTCCTGCCTTTTCCCCATAATCCCTGATCCCCTTATTAATCAAGAACCTATCTCTCATCATATTTCTCTCCATGCTTCAGTGAAAATTCTGCTGCCTGTCTGTGAAACACCTCAGGGCATTTTGTCGTGTTTCGATAAGTTGCTTCCGTGGTAAAGGTTCTAGAGCTGAAGCGGCCCTGAAGCAGGAGAGGCACTTTACCAGAGATTTGGAAATTAGACACCTTCAGGTCAGTTGGCCCTCGATCTCTGTTCCCCATTCTGTTGGTTCCAATGAGCCAAAATAATCATTCCTTGCTTGGTGCAACTGTGTGGGTGCGTCAGAAAAAATAAGCAGCAGCAAAATTATCACCACTTGAAAAGCTTTCAGCAGATTATCCAGGACTGGAGCACTGAGTGACAGAACGCTGTTGGAGAAAAGCAGATTTAATTGCACCATTGAGGGTGCAGTACATGAGGCATACCACACTGGGGCAGGAGACATGTATTTCTTAACCACTCATCGCTTTGTACATGCATTTCAATAATCTATATTCTGATTAATTATCATTTGCTAACCAATATCAGACATAGGGTTTCACAAAAGAGACAACAAATTCGATAACAGCTCTGAGCAGTATAACAGTACAGGTTATAAGCATGAGGGGCTGCCATCGGACTGAGAAAGGACAAGCATCCTCAGAGACAAATGCTGAATAATCAAGAGATAAAGAGTCACTCTGAGATGGAGATATAAATAGAAAGTCATTTAATATTTCAACAGAGATGAAGGCAAACATTTGCATTTAAAAATGGATTCCAAAAAGCTAGTAAATATGGAAAAAACAACATTGGAACACATCGAGAGGTAAAACTCACACAAAATTAAAACAGTGTGTAGCTTCACATTACCAGTAACACACAGACACTAACCTCACACTGTCAGTAACACACAGACACTAACCTCACACTGTCAGTAACACACAGACACTAACCTCACACTGTCAGTAACACACAGACACTAACCTCACACTGTCAGTAACACACAGACACTAACCTCACACTGTTACTAACATACAAGCACTAAGCTCACACTGTCAGTAACACAGACAATAACCTCACGCTGTCACTAACACACAGACACTGCCTCACACTGTCACTAACACACAGACATAAACATCAGACTTTCAATAACACATAAACACTAACCTCGCATTGTCACTAACACTGTCACTAACCTCACAATATCAGTAACACAGACGCTAACCTCGCATTGTCAGTAACCTCACACTGACAGTAACACAAAAACACTAACCTCACAGTGTCACTAAAACAGAGACAAACCCTCACAACGTTAGTAGCACATGGACACTAGCCTCTCACTGTCAGTAACGCACAGACACTAACCTCACAATACCAGTAACACAGACACTAACCTCACACTGTCACTAACTCACAGACACTAACCTCACAATACCAGTAACACGGACATTAAGCTCACGCTGCCACTAAAACACAGGCACTAACCTCACAATACCAGTAACACAGACACTAACCTTACACTGTCACTAACACACAGACACAAACCTAACAATATCAGTAACACACAGACACTAACCTCACATTGTCAGTAGCCTCACACTGACAGTAACACAAAAACACTAACCTCATAGTGTCACTAAAACAGAGACAAACCTCACATCAGTAGCACATGGACACTAACCTCACACTGTCACTAACACACAGACACTAACCTCACAATACCAGTAACACAGACACTAACCTCACAGTCAGAAACACACAGACACTAACCTCACAATACCAGTAACACAGACACTAACCTCACACTGTCAGAAACACACAGACACTAACCTCACAATACCAGTAACACAGACACTAACCTCACACTGTCAGAAACACACAGACACTAACCTCACAATACCAGTAACACAGACACTAACCTCACACTGTCAGAAACACACACACGCTAACCTCACACTTTCACTGACACACAGACACTAACCTTACACTTTCACTAACCTGACACTGTCACTAACAGACACTAACCTCACAATACCAGTAACACAGACACTAACATCACAATACCAGTAACACACAGACACTAACATCACACCGTCAGTAACACACACACACTAACCTCACACTGTCGCTAACCTCACAATACCAGTAACACACACACATTAACATCACATTGTCAGTAACACACAGACACTAACCTCATATTGTCACTAATACACAGATACTAACCTCACACTGTCACTAACACACAGACACTAACCTCACAATACCAGTAACACAGACACTAACCTCACACTGTCAGAAACACACAGACACTAACCTCACAATACCAGTAACACAGACACTAACCTCACAGTCAGAAACACACAGACACTAACCTCACAATACCAGTAACACAGACACTAACCTCACACTGTCAGAAACACACAGACACTAACCTCACAATACCAGTAACACAGACACTAATCTCACACTGTCACAAACACACACACGCTAACCTCACACTTTCACTGACACACAGACACTAACCTTACACTTTCACTAACCTGACACTGTCACTAACAGACACTAACCTCACAATACCAGTAACACAGACACTAACATCACAATACCAGTAACACACAGACACTAACATCACACCGTCAGTAACACACACACACTAACCTCACACTGTCGCTAACCTCACAATACCAGTAACACACACACATTAACATCACATTGTCAGTAACACACAGACACTAACCTCATATTGTCACTAATACACAGATACTAACCTCACACTGTCACTAACACACAGACACTAACCTCACAATACCAGTAACACAGACACTAACCTCACACTGTCAGAAACACACAGACACTAACCTCACAATACCAGTAACACAGACACTAACCTCACAGTCAGAAACACACAGACACTAACCTCACAATACCAGTAACACAGACACTAACCTCACACTGTCAGAAACACACAGACACTAACCTCACAATACCAGTAACACAGACACTAATCTCACACTGTCACAAACACACACACGCTAACCTCACACTTTCACTGACACACAGACACTAACCTTACACTTTCACTAACCTGACACTGTCACTAACAGACACTAACCTCACAATACCAGTAACACAGACACTAACATCACAATACCAGTAACACACAGACACTAACATCACACCGTCAGTAACACACACACACTAACCTCACACTGTCGCTAACCTCACAATACCAGTAACACACACACATTAACATCACATTGTCAGTAACACACAGACACTAACCTCATATTGTCACTAATACACAGATACTAACCTCACACTGTCACTAACACACAGACACTAACCTCACAATACCAGTAACACAGACACTAACCTCACACTGTCAGAAACACACAGACACTAACCTCACAATACCAGTAACACAGACACTAACCTCACAGTCAGAAACACACAGACACTAACCTCACAATACCAGTAACACAGACACTAACCTCACACTGTCAGAAACACACAGACACTAACCTCACAATACCAGTAACACAGACACTAATCTCACACTGTCACAAACACACACACGCTAACCTCACACTTTCACTGACACACAGACACTAACCTTACACTTTCACTAACCTGACACTGTCACTAACAGACACTAACCTCACAATACCAGTAACACAGACACTAACATCACAATACCAGTAACACACAGACACTAACATCACACCGTCAGTAACACACACACACTAACCTCACAATACCAGTAACACACACACATTAACATCACATTGTCAGTAACACACAGACACTAACCTCATATTGTCACTAATACACAGATACTAACCTCACACTGTCACTAACACACAAGCACTGACATCACACTGTCAGTAACACAGACACTGACATCACACTGTCACTAACACGCAAGCAATAACATCACACTGTCACTAACACACAGACACTAAACTAACACTGTCACTAACACACAGATATTAACTTCACACTGTAAGTAACAGACTCTAACCTCATATATCACTAACACATACACACTACCACTAACACACACACACACACACACACACTAAACTCTCACTGTCAGTAACACACGGGCACTAACCTCACTGTCACTAACACACAGACACTAACCTCACAATATCAGTGATGCGCTTACAGTCACTAGCACAGAGTCAAACCTCACAATGTTAGTAACATGCACAGACATTAATCTCACACTGTCAGTAACAGATACTAACTTCGCACTGTCAGTAACACACAGGCACTAACCTCACACCGTCACTAACACACAGACACTAACCTCACACTGTCACTAACACACAGACTCTAACCACACACTGTCACTAACACACAGACACTAACCTCACACTGTCACTAACACACAGACACTAACCTCACACTATCACTTACGCACAGAGTCTAACCTCAATGTCAGTACACACAGACGCTAACCTCACACTGTCACTAACACACAGATACTAACCTCACATTGTCAGTAACACACAGACCCTCGCCTCATACTGTCACTAACACACAGACACTAACTGCACACTATCTTCACACTGTCACTAACACACAGACACTGACCTCACACTGTCACTAACACACAGGCGCTAACCTCACACTGTCACTAACACACAGGCGCTAACCGCACACAGTAACACAGACAACAACCTCACACTGTCACTGACATAGTCAACAGCCTCACACAGGCAGTAACACTGTCATTAATGCACCTTCTCCCTTTGCTTTTGTATTTGTGCTGTTATTTGTGTTGTTTTCATGCTATAAGCATCAATCGCTCAAACGGTATTGTGTAAACACATTGTAATTTGTTTTATTTTTACTTGGCACGAGAGGTCTTTTATACACTAGAAATCTTGAAGAAATCAATAGCACAGCCATTCAGCCCATCAAGCCTGCATTGACAACAATCCAACCCCAAGCTCTATCCCCCTAACCCGACACATTTACCCTGCTAATCCCTCGAACCTATACATCCCAGGACATTAACGGGCAATTTAGCATGGCCAATCAACCCAATTTGAACATCTTTGGAGTGTGGGAAAATAACAGGACATCTGGAGGAAACCCACACAGACAGGTGAGAACAGACAAACTCCACACACGCAATGATCCAAGCTGGGAATTGAACCCAGGTCCTTGGAG
This sequence comes from Carcharhinus amblyrhynchos, assembly GCF_965287045.1. Classification (NCBI taxonomy): domain Eukaryota; kingdom Metazoa; phylum Chordata; class Chondrichthyes; order Carcharhiniformes; family Carcharhinidae; genus Carcharhinus; species Carcharhinus amblyrhynchos. The sequence goes on from NC_137328.1 coordinate 11,605,876, forward strand.
CTGTGAGGCAGCAATGCTAACCACTGTGCCACCCCGGCCAAAGATCTGAAGGGGTGCTTGAAATGTGAAGCTTTAGTGTACACGCCAATCCAGGCGGGAAATAAACTTCAGAAGGTGAAATTGTAACTCTGGGGGTGAACTCAGACTGAAACTAAGAGCGATAAGTGGGAAGGAATTCCCGGCTGAGTTCCAAACGTGGTGACTGGAAACGCTCGTGAGAAAGATGGGCGGAATTTTCCCAGAAAATTTCTAAGTGTTGTCGCCAGTGGGAAAACTGGTGAGATTCCCGCTGGGAGTATCTGTCCAATTCAATTCACAATTCAATCACACTTAGAAATTATTTTGCCGGCTGGGTGGATTTTCATTGAATTCTCCTGTTTTGGAGTGGGGACCAAACGATGCCAGCAAGGCCTGTTCCTTGGAAATCGGAATACCCTTTTAAAAGGGCCCTCTGATTTCCTTGCCCCACTTGGTGGCATCAGTCTCCCACCCACCAAAGCAATCCACTTCCTCCCGCACAAAATAAGTGACACCCCATTATGGGGTTCACCAAATGCCTCCTGCACCACTCCCTCCCCAAGTGTCACCATCATGACTCCTTCGCATTTTTGGAAACCAGTATTGATTAGCACCACGTTCCTGCTGTCCCCGAGAGTTGGAGAATCCCGGTAGCAGGAAGAATCCGGTTTCAAACCGGCAAAGCATATTTCAATGATGATTTCACGCTGGGCATGGGCAAGATTACGTCGGGGCGTGGGAGCAAGGTGAATTCCAAAGGGGGTCCTCAACGTGTGACATCCCCTCCCCAATAATTCTTGGGCCCTGCGTACTCTGTCCATGAATGTACGGGGCAGGAAAATCACCCCCAGAGTCTCAATGTGACAAACGTCTGGGTAAGTTGTTGAGAAATCTATAGAACCTGCCTTGGTCACACCTGTCATTTAATGTGGAATGTGAAGTGTCTGACCACAGTTCACCAGCTGGTTCACATGCCCTGCATACTGGAATAAAAGTCTGAATATTAGAAGAAAAGATCAACGTGGTAAATTATTTTATCTTCCTGAATTTGTAAGCATTTGGAGAAATATAGCTGGGGTGAAGGCATAGGGAATATTTGAATCATTGAGCTGGATTTTCCCACCTTGCTTGTCCTAAAACTGTAAAATCCCAACTGAGGTCAACGACATGTCCATGGTCCGTCCTTCACCTGCTCTGATTCCCATGGCGGGCAAGCAGGACGGTAAAATTCCAGCCATTATCCAGTTGTCCTAGTGCGAGCTTCCCAACCTTTTATCTGGTGCAATATAATTCATTTTTCTTCTTTAATAGATGTCTGATTTTTTGTATTAATTTTTTTTATAATTAGCAGGTTCCTGTGAATTTGTTCAGTAATTTCCTCCCCAGTTTCTAAAAATAAAGTTAGCATCTATCAAGTCAGGTTTTACTCTGACTTGTCCAGTATCAAAATCAATTGGGATCACAGCAATAAGTGCCTAGAACTGATGAATCTATGAGTCTCTAAAGTGAAAAGATAATCTGCTGGTATGCCCAGGTCTTATGATGGTAACCTTGCCTGAAGGTTTCCTTCATTGCTCACAGTGATCTGTGGGATTGTCATACTTGGATGCTGTTCCTGACTGCAGCACCTTCCAAACCCATCTTGAAGGACATGAGAGGCAAATACATGGGGACACAGTCACCTGGAAGTTCCCCTCTAAGCCACTAGCCACCCTGACTTGGTAACGTATGATCATTCCTCCACTGTTGTCATGTTAAATTCCTGGAAAACACTCCCTACCAGTACTTTGGGTGTGCCTACACCTCAGGAACTGTGATGGTCCAAGAAGACAGCTCAGCACTACCTCCTCAAGGGCTATGGGCAATAAATGATGGGCTAGCCAGAAATGCCCACAGCCCATGAATAATTTCTTTAAACGTATGGATCCTGTCCTAGATGCAATAGGATTGTGTGGTGGTTGAGGAGCCAGAATGGATCTGATTTATCCTTAGTTATACCTCACCATTACACCTTGGTGTGCCATGACTTCACAGGACCTTGGTTCAGCACAATCCTTGTCACCTCAGCTTGTTGTCATATACCTGTTATACAATCCTGAATGCAAACTTATTCCAACTGTAAATCTGGTAATTCTGTGCAGTTATTTTGTGCACATTGCTCATCTTCTCTTTCAGTTTTAAATGTTGCTCCCTAGTTTCCGAGAGAGTAGAATGGACAAGAGTAGGTACGTTGCTATGTTCTGCTGTACGCTGGTGACACTGTTCAGATTGGTGAATATTAATCCTTCATTGTGCTTTTGCATCATTAAGTGCAGGTTATGGTTATGGTCTCCCTTTGTTTTGCCCATAACAGTAATATCATTGGCAATATTAATACATCCTGGGAAAGTATATGTAATGTGGTTGAAAAAGATCCTGGCTGACGTGTCACCCGAGAGGAAGTCACTGGAAACAATATCACCCACACAAGGTACAAAACATAGTGAGCCGTCAGGACTCTCCATATCGAGCAGTAACTGTGCTCGCATCGATTTTCAAGAAAGGAGCTCCACCTATAAAACTCAGATTCAACTTTTCTAATATAGGTGTTTTGCAAAGAGGATGTTTCAGACCTGTGTTGAAAAGTTACAGATTCCCTTCTAATAGAGTTACGCTGATACCCATTAAATGCACATTACAACAACTGGCACAAAAACAAATAAATTAAAGAAAGATGAGCTTGCATTTATATAGCACCCATCTTGACCAAAGGATAAACCAAAGTGCCAATCGAGTGCTTTTGAAATACAGTCACTTTCGTAATGTAGGAAATGTGCCAATGGCACTGTGGTTAGCTCAGCTGCCTCACAGTGCTAGGGGCTCGGGTTCGATTCCAGCCTCAGGTCACTGTCTATGTGCAGTTTGCACATTCTCCCCATGTCTGTATGGGCTTCTTCCAGGTGTTCCGGTTTTCTCCCACACTCCAAAGAGTGTGGTGAGGTTAGGTGAATTGTCCATGCTATATTGCCCCTCAATATCAGGTGTATCAGCAGGGTAAATACATGGAGTTACAGAGATAGGGCCTGGGTGGGATTGTTGTTTGTGGATGCTCAATGGGCTGAAGGGCCTCCTTTTGCACTGTGATGATTCTATAGTTCTAAATGCAGCAACCAATTTATGAATAGCAAGCTTCCATAAACAGCAATGTTAAAATGGACACAGTTTTTACGTGCTTTTGAGGGATAAATATCAGCCATTCCTTGAAATAACGCAATGGGACTTTTTAATCAAGAGGGCGAACAGAGTGTTGGTTTAACATCGCATCTGACGGACAGCAGCTCTGACAGTGCAGCACTCTGTTGGTACAGCACTGGATTTCTGTGTGGAACCAGAACTTCTTCAACCAGACTGAAATGCGCTATCAATGTGGTTGGCCTGCCACATCGGTTGCAGCAGATCCTACCACAGCAGGGCCGGGAAATCCATGCCAGTGTCCCAGTTGGTAGCACATTTCGGGGCTGGAAGATCCTGACAGGTGGGAAAGCCCTTCCACTGACACTAAAACCTTTCCAACATCATAGTTTATCAAGATAAAATTTCCAACCGCAGTATCTGCTATTGAGGTGGCATGGTGGCACAGTGGTTATCACTACTGCTTTACAGCGCCAGAGTGCTGAGTTCGATTCCAGCTTCGGGTAACTATCTGTGTGGAGTTTGCACATTCTCCCCGTGTCTGCATGGGTTTCCTCCAGGTGTCCCGGTTTCCTCCCACAGTGTGAATGATATGCTGGTTAGGTGCATTGATCATGCTAAATTCTCCCTCAGTGTGCCTGAACAGGCACCGGAGTGTGGCGACTGGGAAATTTTCACTGCAATATTAAGGTAAACCTACTTGTGGCACAAACAAATAATCTTTAAACTTTAAAGCTTGCACTGAGATTAACAGACAGAAGACATTCTATCCACTTTTAAACTGACAGTATTCCAGCATGAAGTTTTATGAAGTCATACTGTTTTACTGCACTATCATGCACGGAACATATCCTCAAAACTATCATGAAATATATTCATTGTTGCCTATTTCAGTACAGTATTATGTGGAAATAATAACAGTAGAATATTATGGATTTTCTTTACATTTAACTGCTATAACATGGAAGTCATTTCTTTCACATAAGATTTTATTTGCAAGCCTATTTTGCTTGCAGCTTTTCTTCGAGTCTGCTACTTTAGTGCAAGATAATGGTGCTGCAAATCTTTCAACTAAAAGTTGATTCAGATCATTATTCAGTGCAAAATCAAGAGTGAATGAATGAATGAAGAACGTGACAATGTTATTTTGGAATTCCAATGGATTAATTTTCAAAAACATTAAGGTTGACTTTAATATCTCCAGCTAGGTTGGCATTTGGACGTATGATGTATATATCTCAAGATTTAAAAGATATCCAGAGTCAACTTAATTTACGACTGAAAGCGATAACGCGTAAAAATGAAAGGCTAATAACGTTATTTATTACATCCTACTTTTCATTTCTTGGTCCCCGGCATTCACATCTAGGGAAGATCAGAGACACATTAAGCAAAGCACGGGGACTGTGACAAATGGAGCGCAATCTGGTGAAATGTGAGGTCACCTGCTTCAGATCCCAGAACGACAAATCTTTCTGAAGGATGAGAGACTAGGACTGTGGAGGAGCAGAGAGATTCTGGGCGTATGCGTGCACAAATCACTAAAAGCTGGCAGACGGGCACGGAAAGCAATCATTAAAGCTAATGGAATTTGGCATTTGTCTCAGGGGGGCTAGGATAGAAAGTGATGGGAGGTTTGCTTCCTTTGACTGGTGTTTGGTACAACATTCAGATCTGGGCACCAGATCAGAGGAAGGAGATATTCAGCCTGAAAGATGTACGCAAAATTGCACCAGAATTGTACCTGCTTTATGGGTTAAAGTTGGCATCACAGTCGTAAACATCCACTCCCTTCAACACCGACGTTCAGTAGCAGCAGTGTGTTCCATCTACAAGATGCACTGCAGAAATTAGCCAAAGATCCTGAGACAGCACCTTCCAAACCCATGATCACTTTCACCTGGAAGGACAAGGTCAGCAGATACATGGGAATACCACCACCTGCAAGTTCCCCTCCAAGTCGCTCACTATCCTCACTTGGAAATATATCGCCATTCCTTCACAGTCACTGGGTGGTCAAAATCCTGGAATTCCCTCCCTACCGGCATTGTGGGTTGACCCACAGCATATGAACTGCAGTGATTCAAGAAGGCAGTTCGCCATCACCTTCTCAAGGGCAACTAAGGATGGGCAACAAATGCTGGCCAGCCAGCGACACCCATGTCCCATGAATTGATAAAAAAATAAAGTTAAGGGCAGATTGCACAAACTCAACTTGTCTTTCCCTGACATCAAGTTTGGACAGGTTGCTCTATGGCATTTGAAATGATTAAAACAAAAAGTTTGATAAGGTAGATAAAGAAAATGTAATTCCTCTGGTGGAGAAATGAAGACCAAGTCAGTATAATCTTAAAATTGGAGTTTGGGCAAAATCTTGAAGCACTTCTTTACACAAAAGGTGGTAGAATCGCAAACCAAAGGAGAAAATATTGGAAAATCTCAGCAGGTCTGGCAGCACCTGAAAGGAGAGAAAAGAGCTGACATTTCAAATCCAGATGACCTTTAGTCAGATCTGTCAAAATAGTATCTCAGACTATCTCCCTAAAAGACAATGGGACAGAAGAAACATACAAGACTGAGGTCAGTAGATTTTTGTTAGGAAGGCAATTGAGAGGTGTGGATCAAATGTGGGCAAATAGTGTTGAGGTACAGGACAGCAATGATCTAACTGAATGATGGACTAGGCCTGAGGGACCCAATGACTGATTCCTGTTCCTATATTCCTAGCTGTAAGGCTGCGAGAGTTGTCTATGATTCCTATCCGTGATAGGTTGTGAACTTCATTTAGTACTGCTCTCCCTTTTCCCATCATCAACACACATATGCAAGATAAAGCAAGATGGACTACACTTTACTCTATCTTGTGGGTTAAAAACCAATTAGCTCATTCAACTGAAGCAAGACTAGTTCAAGGGATAGGCTCCTGAAATCTGAACTTATGAGCTTGCCATGTGATATTAAATGCTTAATCATTTCAGATAACACATGTATACACAGGCCATTTTTTTTTAATCAATTCTTCCCTATGTAAAACCAGGAAAGGGTATGTTATTCAGAAGCAAGAATGAAGCATCAATTTTCTGAAAGTTTAACCCATGGAAGAGACAGCACATAGGCTCTTACGAAGCTAACGTTATCTTAACATTATCATGCAAGCCAGCTTCCCATCCATTGACACTGTCCACACTTCCAGCTGCCTCGGAAAAAGCAGGCAGCATAATCAATGACCCCACGCACCCCAGAAAAACTCTTTCCCATTTTCTTACATTGGGAAAAAGATACAAAAGCCAAGGTCACGTACCAACCGACTCAAGAACAGCTTCTTCCCTGCTGCCATAGACCTACCTCGCGCTAAATTTATCTTTCTCTGCACCCTAGCTATGACTGTAACACTACATTTTGCACTGTCTCATTTCCAGCTCTGTGAACAGTATGCCTTATCCACATAGCTCACAAGAAGCAATACTTTTCACTGTATGCTAATACATGTGACAATAATAAACAAAATCAAATCTTATCATGAGGTTGATCACTACTCTACCCATCAATGTGGCCTGCCATTGGATCATTGTAACATCAGCGCAAATACTTTGGAGAACCAGGGAGGGATCACAGCCATCTTTAAAAGATCAAACATAAAAACAATTACAAATAGGAAAAGGCCCACTGCTCTATCCAGCTTATCCCACACAATTGTAATACCCTGTCCGCCACAAAAGATATACTCTCCCAAAACTGTGAGATCTCCTGGGAAGGGAACAAAAACATAATTTAAAAAACAACAATCAAGTTCTTGTTCATAAAGCACAAATTATCAATTCCCACAACAGGGGGAGGAAAACCTTATTCAGACCTCGGCGATGCGCTTATTTAGTGAAGAGAGTGCAAAATAAAATGTGTTAGGCATAAGGATTCCGAGTCAGTACTGTCTCCTGGCAAACAGTGCCACTTCTCTCCAGAGTAATAGCAATGCGTGATTCAGGGGACACTTTTTTTCTCACGATATAAATGATCACCTAGTAATGTCCAACTGCAAAAAAGCCATCTTTGCCTATTATTTTGTAAAAACAAAACACTTCAGGTGCCACACTGCATAGGTTTTAGTGTTGTGTTTGATTTCTGACTGTACACTGGAACATGCTTAAAGCTGCAAAGGGAGATTTAAGTAAGGGATAGTTGAGTTGAGACACCATCCTATAGTGAGGGCACAAAACATAGAACTGCACCAATAAGTTATTTTACAAGTGGAGTGGCGCAGTGACACAATGGTTAGCACTGCTGCCTCACTGCCCTGGGGACCCAGGTTCTATTCCGGCCTAGGTCACTGTCTCTGTAGAATTTGCGCGTTCTCCTAGTGTCATAAGAACATAAGAAATAGGAGCAGGAGTAGGCCATCTAGCGCTTCAAGCCTGCCCCGCCATACAATAAGATCATGGCTGATCCGAAGTGGATCAGTTCCACTTCCCCGCTTTCTCCCCATAACCCTTAATTCCCTTTCTATCAGAAATCTATCTATCCGTGACTTCAGTGAGGCAGCCTCCACCACTTCAATGGGCAGAGAATTCCAGAGATTCACCACCCTTTGAGTGAAGAAGTTCCTCCTCAACTCCGTTCTAAACTGCACCCCCCCCACCTTATCTTGAGGCTGTGCCCTCTAGTCCTGCTATCCTTTCTAAGTGGAAAGAATCTCTCTACCTCTACCCTATCTATCCCCTTCACTATCTTACATGTCTCTATAAGGTCCCCCCTCAGCCTTCTAAACTCCAACGAGTACAGACCCAGTCTATTCAGTCTCTCTTCACAGGCCAACCCCCTCATCTCCAGTATCAGCCTAGTGAACCTTCTAGTGTCGGTGTGGGTTTCCTTCAGGTGCTCAGGTTTCCTCCCAAACTCCAAAAGATGTGCAGGTTAGGTTGATTGGCCATGCTGAATTGACCATTGTGTCAGGGGGATTAGCAGAGTAAATGTGTGAGGTTACAGGAATAGAGCTTGAATGGGATTGTGGTCGGTACATACTCAATGGGCCGAATGGCCTCCTTCTGTATTGTAGGGATTCTATGATTCTCTATGGAGCAGTAAAAAGTCTGACAACACCAGGTTTTAGTCCAACCTAGTTATTTGATAATATACTCGCAAGCTTTCGGGGTGAGCCCCTTCGTCAGTCTCTGGAGCACCAGCCAAGGTGATATGATGCAAAACTGCTTCCTTCTTAGTCTTTACTTCATATTTGAATTGTAAATGTGCTATTTGATGTTGACATCATGGAGGAGAGGTGTACGCAAGTACACATTTCCAAAAGAGTGGTTTCTTTGAGATTAAATGATGAATTCCCCCCACATCCTCCCAACCTTCATCATCAGATCCACGCTGTGAGTCACTGCTCCAATGCTGTTGGTTTCCTCCAGCACTGAGGTGAATGAACGCTCGCAATTTTACACTATGGAGAGTCAGATCAAGCATTTGCAAAATTAGTATTATACCTGACTCTGCTGGTTTCATGTCAAATGATTAAGGTTAAAATTGGCAATTTTGACAGGCTATTTTTCCATGGAGACTGTCACACTTAAGCCGGATCCGATTCCCACACCTCATCTATGCATAAGCAAGGATTTTGTTTTAAATATTGGAGATTACTAGCTAGTAATCAAGAGTTACTGATCCAGAAGCACTGAGGTTAATTGTATTGCCTATGTTGTCATCTTTGAACATAGGAATTAGGAGCAGGAACACTGAAACACAGGAAATAGAGGCAAGAGTGGGCCACCAGGCCCTTCAAACTTACTCCACCATTCAACATGATCATAGCTGGTCTCTGCTGGCCTCAACTCCTTTTACTCTTCCATTTCTCCATAGTCCTCTATTCCTTAACTTAGTAAATATTTATCCAACTCTACAGTAATTAGTTCTAATGATCCAGCCTCCACCAGCCTTTTGGGTAGAAAATTCCAGAGATTCACCACACTCTGAGAAGAAATTTCTACCTCAGTTTTAAATGATCGGCCCTTTATCCCCTTGTTCGAGACTCTCCCACTAGTGAAAACATCCCACCATCTGCCCTGTCAAGTACCCTCAGGCTCTTATATGTTTGAAGGTCACCCCTCATTCTTTTGAACTCCAAGGAATACAGATCCAGACTATTTAGTCTCTCTTGATAGGACAACCCTCTCATCTCAGGAATTAGACAAGTGAATCTCCTTTGGACTGCCTCCGGTGGTGCTATATCCTTTTTTATTTAAGGAGACCAAAACGGTCCACAGAATTCCAACTCTACCACTCTTGGACCCTAAGCTGGTGTTGTGAGACTTCTTGCACAGTATTCCAACTCGGGCTTCACCGACACCCTATACACTTGCAACAAAACCTCCCCATTTTTAAACTCCAAGCCCTTTTCAGTAAAGGTCTAAATGCTGTTTGCCTTTTTAATGACTTGCTGGATCTGCCTGCTATCTTTTTTGTGATTCATGCACTAGAACAACTAGATCCCTCTGTACTTCACTCATCTGCAGTCTCTCTCCATTTAGATAATAATCCAGTTTTCGATTCCTGCTGCACGACCTCACCCTTCCACATGTTGAACTCCATGAGTTACAACTTTCCATTCTGAAAAGGACCCGTTTATCCCAAATCGCTATGCGGCGGCTTGTTTTCAATCCATGCTAACATATTTGCCTCCAATTACATGGGCCTGTACTTTATACACCAGTTTCTTAGGCAGCACCTTGTCAAATGCCCTTTGGAAATCTAAACATATTACATCTACAGGTTCCCCTCTAACTTTTCTCTTTGTTACATCCTCAAAGATTTAGAGCAAATTTGTCAAATATGATTTACCTTTCATAATGGTGGCACAGTGGTTAGCACTGCTGCCTCACAGGGCCAAGGACCCGGGTTCAATTCCTGCCTTGGGTGACTCTCTATGTGGAGTTTGCATGTTCTCTGTGTCTGCATGAATTTTCTTCAGCTGCTCCAGTTTACTCTCATAGTCCAAAGATGTGCAGGTTAGGTGGACTGGCCATGCTAAATTGCTCCTTAATGTTCAAAGATGTGTGAATTAGTTGGATAAATGTATGGTGGGGGGTGAGTGTTGGGCCTGGCTGGATTGCTCTGTCTGAGAGTTGGTGCAGACTTGCTGGGTTGAATAGCCTCCTTCTGCACTGTGATTCTGTGAAAACCATGCTGACTAGGTTTGATGATATTCAGCTTTCCTAATTGATTAGCTATTTCCTCTTTGATTATTGATTCTAATGTCTTGCCAATAATAGGAGTGAATCTAACTGGTCTATAGTTCCCTATCTTCTGACTTTCGCCCTTTTTGAACAAGGGAGTCAACACTGGCTGTTTTCCAATCTCCTGGTACCCCCCCCAGAATTTAATGAGTTACAAAAAATTTCAACCAATGGGTCCACTGTCTTTACATTAAAACCCTAGTGTGAAGTTAATCGGGTCCTGGTGACTTGTCCGCCTTTAGCCCTTTGAACTTCTCTAATATTCTCTCCCTTGTTATTTGGACCTATGGCATTCAGCCTCAAATTGTATCAGGAATCCTATCATATGGTGGTCACTACCCCCTAGGGGACCCTTAATGACAAGATCCTTCTTCATGACACAATACCAAACCTGAATCGCATTCATGTGTACATTCCACAACATACTGCTCTAAAAAGCAATCCCTGATCCACTCCACAAATTCTTTTTCTATGTTACCGTGCTGGATCAGTTTGTCCAATCATGAAGATTGCAGTTCCCTTCAAGCATGTCCTTGATATTTCCTTACTTATGCTCCAACTTCTTGAGAGGTCACAATTTGGGGGTCTATAGATTACTCCCACCCTTGTGTTCTTTCTCCTGTGATTCATGATATCAATCCAAATCAAGACCTGGCCATTCAGTCCCTCAAGACAGCTCCAACATTCAACGAGATCATGGCAGATCTGATTTTGATCTCAACTCCACATTCCAACTCCACCGATAGCCTCTGGCTCCCTTGTTAGTCAATAATCTATCTCTAACTTAAAAATGTTCAATGACCCTGCCTTCACTGCTCCCTGGGGAAGAGAGTTCCAAAAGCGCACAACCCTCTGGGAGGAAGAAAAAAAACTTCTTCTTATCTCCCACTTAAATGAGAGCCCCTCATTTTTAAACTGTGTCCCCCACAGCTCTGGGGCCAGATTGTCTGACCTCACTCACAGCCGAGATTCTCCCAGCCCACTGTGGTGAACAGAGATCTGACCAATACCCAAACTCTCTGTCCTCACTGGCAGAGGTGGTGGGGCGCGAATGGCAGGAGAATTCCAGCCTTAGTCACTTCCATAAGGGGTAACAACTTTCCAGCCAAGATCTTCATTTGATCTTCATCAATCAAACTCATAGAATCAAAGAATCCCCGCAGTGCAGCAGGAGGCTATTTGGCCCATTGAGTCTACCGACCACAATCCCACCCAGGCCCTATCCCCTCAGCCCCACATATTTACCCTGCTAATCCCCCTGAAACTAAGGGTCAACTTAACATGGCCAATCAACCTAGCCTGCACATCTTTGGAATCAGAGAATGATAAAGTCCATACAGTGTAGAAGGCAGCCACTCAGCCAATCAGGACTGCACCAACCATGATCCCACCCAGTCCCGATCCCCATAACTCCACATATTTACCCTGCTAATCCCCCTGATACTAAGGGCCAATCAACCTAACTAGCACATCTTTGGATTGTGGGGGGAAAGCGGTGCACCCGGAGGAAACTCAGGTAGGCACAGGGAAAACATACAAACTCCACACAGACAGTTAGCTGAGGCTGGTATTGTACCCAGATCCCTGACGTTGTGAGGTAGCAGTGCTAACCACTGTGTTGCAATAAAACACGAAGCTTCCAGGTCAGCATGACTCAGTGGCAGGCTAAGCGGACTATTTAACCATCAAATTATGAGGAACTCTCTGATAATGTACTTTAACAATTCATCATTGTGTTTTGCCTCCATTCTAGGAAACAGTCCTTTCAGTTTGTTTAGACTAAGGTAGCAAAAGTGAGTAGGAATGTATCAGTAACTAACGTGGGCTCATTCATACAATGTAAGTAAATGAACAACTCCCCCGCCCATACAGGTTCTGCTGAGTTCATTCATATCATCACTAGATACTCCTCTCTGCTTTCGTAAATCTTGCACTTTGCCCTCTACGGAGATGTCCTGAGAGACACAGAACAGATTGCTAGTCACCTTCACCAGCAAAGAAAATTCTTTTTGGTAGATCTGAAAGCTAATACCCTGCAGTGCCGGGACGTGATGATGCGTCCAGTCTCCTCTCAGCATCATTAGCTCCTCTGAGTCTGGCTTGCTGCTGAAAAATTGAACACTTGGCAAAGGGGGGGGGAAAGGAGATGAAGTTTTGTGCAGTCGTGGGCGCAATTCGCAACAGATACATGGAAGATGTTTGTTCTGCATCGATTGACAAGGTCATCACCTAATGTACACAGACGATTCTCTGAAGCTCAGTCAGAACTGACTTGCTAATCACACCGGTGTTATATATTTTACGCTCTCTACCAAGTCAAATCTCCATTACAAAAGGAAGTTAACCAAACCATTAATGCATTTAAGTTTGGGAACTCTGCAGATTAGACATCAGAGTCTCCACGTCATTTTAAAACATCATTGAGCCGTGACAGTGTTTATTATTAGTTTGTGAAATGTACAACACATAGTTATCATCTGGAAAACACTCCTCTTTATTTTCCCCTTTAGAATGCAGTGGAAGCAGTGGCACAGTGGTGTTATCACTGGGCTAGTAACCCAGAGACCAAGGGCAATCCTCTAGGGACCCAGGTTCGAATCCTACCAAATGGCAAATGGTGAAACTGGAATTCTGGAATTAAAATGGAACCGTTGTTGACTGTCATCAAAAAACCATCTGGTTCACTAATGAGAGTGGGCAGCACGGTGGCACAGTGGTTAGTACTGCTGCTTCACAGTGCCAGGGATCCGGGTTTGATTCCCAGGTTGGGTCACTGTCTGTGCAGAGTCTGCACGTTCCCCCCGTGTCTGAGCGGGTTTCCTCCCACAGTCCAAATGACGTGTTGATTAGGTGCACTGGCCATGCTACATTCTCTCTCAGTGAAACTGAACAGGCGCTGGAGTGTGGCGACGAGGGGATTTTCACAGTAACTTCATTGCAGCGTTAAAATAAGCTTTTCAAACCTTTTTAAAAAAATCTGCCATCTTTATCTAGTCTGGTCTTATTCCTTCCTCCCCCCACCCCCCCCACCAACTCTCCTGGCAGCGCGTTTTGCAGTGGTGGTGGCCCACCCTTAGCTGGGGGGAGGGTTTGAGCACTTGTGATCCCACCACTGTCAACACAGTTGTTTGTACCGCTAGCAGGAAGGGCCACAGAATCCCACTCGTTAATTCTGTTTTCTTGACTCCATAGACGCTGTCTGATCTGCCGAGCCTTTCTGGTGTTTTGGGTTTTTATTTCATAATCACTGCACCATTGTGCTTTGGTTTTTATTCGGCATTCAGTCCTGACTCAAGTAGAAAATGTACACTTTTAGACTGCTGAATGGATGTCAAGGTCTGTTTGGATGTGTGTTCTCTTTCACACAATCCAAGTTAGAATGTTGCAAAGTTCTATAACTTCACTCCTAAAAGGAGAGAAAGCATAAGCAACGGCAGCATTTCTGGAGCTTAACAAAATGATAAGTCTACAACTTCTGACTCATTCCAGAACCATCCATTGTTCGATTTTGTTTGATTTATTCCGACTGCAGAGACCAAACATCTCCCATTGTCCAAGTTTTAGACAGAGAGCTTTTCGTTCTTGATTCTAGCTACTAATAAGCACCAAGTATTGGGAAAAAAGGTTTTATAAATCATCTGTTTTCTCCCTCTGGGGGTCCAGTTGTACTGACATGTTTGGATTGTAACTATAGAAGCCTCCAGAAGAGCCCTAGGATGATTCTGAGGCAAAATTGGCATGAAATTCCATCAAGGGGGACTTTAACTTCCCACATTCCTGTCCCCACCTCCTCAGCCAAAGTTAGGTAAGAGGAAATTTACTCCATCTACTTCCACATGCCCGAGTGGCATCTGCCCTGTGGGTTTCCTCCGGGTGCCCCGGTTTCATCCCACAGTCCAATAAATATAACGGTTAGGTGCATTGGCCACGCTAAATTATCCCTCAGTGTACCCGAACAGGCGCCAGAGTGTGGCGACTTGGGGATTCTCACAGTAACATCATTGTAGTGTTAATGTAAGCTTGCCTGTGCCACTAATAAAGAAAGTAAAAACAAAACTGATCTAGCTGATTGCAAGTGGCGGGATCATTCTTCAATATGCAGTCAAGGCATCACTGAAACATCTTGCTATTTTTACCCAAATCTTTCAACAAAAATCAGATTACCTGGTCACTATCTCATTTCTGTTTGTGAGCCACAGCTATGTACGAATAGGCTAGAATGTTTCCTACCTTATAACAGTGCCTGCCCTTCGAAAGACACCTCACTCTCTGCAAAGCGCTTTGGAAAGTCCTGTGGTTGTAAGTGGGCTATCTGAATATGGATCTCTCGCTTTTTTATTAACCTGGCTTGCAGTCTGAGATTTATGTTTTGCAATTCCTCAGAGTCCTCAAGGTTCAACACTGAGATACGATTGATATTCATCCTGTCAACAATTTTACTGAAAAGCAGCCACAATTCCCGCAGCCCACGTTAAGGAAAGGAACAGCTTGCATTTATGCAGCATCTCCGACTGCCACAGAACTTCACAACCAATGAAGTACTTTTTTTGAAGTATAGTCACCATTGCTGTGTCTGAAACATAGCTGCCAAGTTGCGCGTGCGAGATACCTCAAACAACAAGATAATAATGACAAGTTAATTTGCTTCCGTGATGTTGATTGAGAGACAGATATTGACCAGGACACTCACTGAGTGTTGGACGTTTGTAGTCCTAGTATGGCTTAATGTACTCACTGGAGAGGAGTCAGACAAAAGGCTGCTTATTCCACAGTAAACAGGAGGAGCTTGTATTGTTACGGCGCCCAACACCAGGATGTTAGACATCCACAATATTGAAGGTCAATCATCTTGGTCCAAAGATATCATTGCAGGATTTTCTTAGGGTCGTTTCTTGGGCTCAACTATCTTCAGCTGCTTCACCAATGATCTTCTCTCCATCACTGGATTATAAATGAGGATGCTTGCTGAAGATTGTGCTACATTCAGCACTATTTGCAACTCTTTAGATACGGAATCAATCCATGCCAAACACTAAAAGACCTGAACAACATTCAGGTTTAGGTTGACAAGTGGCAAGTAACATTCACGCCCGCACAACTAGCAACAATGATCAGCACGATGGCGCAGTGGTTAGCACTGCTGCCTCACAACGCCAGGGACCCGGGTTCAATTCCCGGCTTGGGTGACCGTGCGGAGTCTGCACGTTCTCCCTGTTTGTGTGGGTTTCCTCCGGGTGCTCCGGTTTCTTCCCACAGCCCAAAGATGTGCAGGTTAAGTTAATTGGCCATGATCAATTGCCCTTTTGTGTCAGGGAAATTAGCACGGTGAATGCATAGGGATTGGGACTGGGTGGGATTGTTGTCCGTGCAGGCTCGATGGGCCAAATAGCCTCCTCTTTCACTGTTGGGATTCTGTGATCTCCAACAAGGGTAATCTAAGTATCTCTCCTTGTCATCCAGTAGCATTACCATTGCTGAATACCCCCACTATGCCACTACCCCCCAACTCCCAACAACATACTAGTCACAAAAATACTGTGGCTATAACAGCAGGTCAGAAACTGGGAATTTTCCAGAGAATATCTCACCTCTTGATTTCCCAAAGCCTGGATGAATATAGAGCACCAACAACACCCAAGCTTGACACCATCCAGGACAAAGCAGCACATTTGACTGGCACCTTATCCACAAACATTCACTCCCTCCACCACCAACACACAGCAGTATGTACCATCTACAAGATGCACTGCAGCAATTCACCAGAACTCCATCAACAGCAGCTTTCAAACCCATAACCTCAACCACCTAGAAGGACAAGGCAAAAGATGCATGGGAACACCCTCACCTTGAAGCTTCCCACAAAGCCTCACGACATCCTGACATGGAAACAATATCACCGTTCCTCTACTGTCACTGGGTCAAAATCCTGGAAACTCCCTTCTTAACAGCACTGTGGATGCATCCCCACGATATGGACTGCAGCAGTTCAAGGTGACAGCTCACCACCACCTTCTCAAGGGCAATTGCGGATGGGCAATGAATGCTGGCCGAGCCAGCAGCATTCCACCAGCCTTGAATGAACACAAATACAAATGAAACTCCAATGTGATTAACACTCAATGAACTACATCTGATGTGTGGGGACTATTGTTAAGCAGATACAGTGCTGATAGGCAGGAAGTGTGCAATGAATTTGATCAACAAAGGACTCAAGGGAGGGAGGTGAAATTAATATCTGGAAGTGTGTTGAACAAAAGTTAAATATGATCCTTTTGTTTTTAAAGACAAGTCTGCAGCCAATACACCTCCCGCCTGTTTCTTCAAGGCACAAACAATAGGTATTGACATTATAAATATAATAACATCCTAAGCCACTTGTTAAGGCTGTTAAAGCTGCGTTTAATTAATTTAAATCTGCCTGAGTTACTGAATGTTCAGTACACCTGCCCTCAATGCTTATTCTGCTCTGATTGGCTCAGGTAAGAAGACAGGAACCCCATCATGCCCAAAGGACGGGATTAGCTTGTGCGCCTGTGATGCCACCGTTTTACTTTCGATTCGCAAAAATGACAGCTCGCGTTACACTAACGATCTTAAAATAATCATTTGCCCTCCTTACGCAGCAGTTCAGAAGAATGTGCGCGTGGCTCACACAGGTGGAACAACTGTGTGGGTGAAATCTTACAGCAGCAAGTCTGTGATAGGAGTTTGCCCTGCGCATTAAGAAGGAGGGAGACATTTGAAAGTACTGGAAATCTGAAATAAAACACACAAAAATGCAGAAATGTCGAAACAAAAGCGGCAGACCTGTCAGTCTCAGAGAGAGGGAAGCAGAGTTTCACAATTGTGGTTAAAAGCCCAGGCTGGGGGAAACATGCTGATCGCTGTCCCTTGCAAGGTCTGTGGAAGTCACGTTCTTGGAATGGGCCTGCTGGGGCACTGACATGAGTGGGGCATGCGCCCACTTTGATCAAAGACCGGGAAGTCCTGCATGAACCTGACAGGTCGAAAGTGGTGGTGGCCAGTCCCCTTCTGTAGCCAGCCCCGCTGGGACACGTGTTAGATAGAGCCTTGTGCTTCTGCAATCGAGGCAAGACCCCAAATGTAGTCTGGGTTCCCCTGAAGATTCTGGGTAAACAGTAACCTTGACATTAGGAGTCCTACATCACTTGTCCCACCAACCGTCACCCCCCCACCCCCCCAACCCCACCCCCTGTTCCATCAGTACCTTCCAAGTGGCAGGACGAAGTTCCACCTCTTTCGAGGCCCCAGTGAACACCCCTTGCAGGCATGGACCCGGCACATCTGGATCCTGTTCTCCTTTCCAGCCTGTTCCTGATGGAACTGCAGTGGGAGTTCACCAAAACAGCTGAGCTTCCGACGCTCCTCCCAATTTTTTTTTCCCGGATCTGTCTCACCAACGCCACATGAGATCATTATTTCCAGACTGTGCCAGCAGGTGTTGCATGTTTCAACAGCATCTATCCAGCAAGCACGGTGGTTAGCACTGCTGCCTCACAGTGCCAGGGTCCTGGGTTCAATTCCCAGCTTGGGTCACTGTCTGTGTGGAGCTTGTATATTTTCCCTGTGTCTGCGTGGGTTTCCTCCGGGTGATCCGGTGTCCTCCCACGATCCAGAGATGTGTGCATTAGCTTGATTGACCATGCTAAAATTAACCCTAGTGTCAGGGGGCGAGCAGGGTAAATATGAGGGGCTATAGGAATAGAGCCGAGTGGGATTGTGGTCAGTGCAGGCTCGATGGGTTGAATGGCCTCCTTCTGCACTGTAGGGATTCTACGATTCTCTATGAACATGCTCAATTACTGAGTCTCCATGGTCCTCTGGCTTAGAGAATTCCAAAGATTCACCTCATCTCTGAGTGAAGAAATTCCTCCTTGTCTGAATTCAGAATGGTCTACCCCTTGTTCTGAACTCTCTCCCCTGGTTCTAGATCCCTGGCTAGGCTAAACATCCTTCCAGCACCTACCTGTGAATGATTTATTACTGTCACATGTATTAGTATACAGTGAAAAGTCCTGTTTCTTGCACGCTATACAGACAAAACATACAATTCATAGAGAAGGAAAGGAGAGGGGGCAGAATGTAGTGTTACAGTCAAAGCTAGGGTGTAGAGAAAGATCAACTTAACTTGACATAAGTCAATTCAAAAGTCTAATGGCAGTAGGGAAGAAGTCTTGTTTCGTATGGTACGTGACCTCAGACTTTTGTATTTTTCCTTGTCGAGGCCTGTAAGAATTCGATACACTTTAGTGAGATTACCCGTCATTTGTCTGAACTCTTGAGAATTTAGGCCCAGTCTCCACAATCTCCCCTCACAGGACAATGCCACCATCCCAGGGAAACAGTCTGGTGAACCTTTGTTGTTTATCTCCCTCTGTACAGGTAGCTGAGGTCTCGCTTTGACACTTTATCAGAAAATGCCACATCTTACATCTTAGTCAGTGTTGCACAGAAGTGTTATACGCTTAGATCCACAATTCTGCGATTCAGGAGAATGAATGTGATCAGTGAGTCACTTTGACAGTCAGAATCATAGAATCCCTGCAGTGCAGGAGGAGGATATTTGGCATGTAGAATCATTCGCAATACAGTCTGAACGTATTTGTGCAAATGTATCACCCTGCTGTTAGACTTATTTTTTAGAATCATAGAATCCCTCCAGTGCAGAAGGATGCCATTCGGCCCATCGAGGCTGCACTGACCACAATCCCACCCAAGCCCTATTCCCGTTACCCCGCATATTTACCCTGCTAATCCCCCTGGCCCTTGGGGCAATTTAGCATGGCCAATCCACCTAAGTTACACATCTTTGGAGTGTGGGAGGAAACCGGAGCATCCAGGGGGAACCCACACAGACACGGGGAGAACGTGCCAACTCCACACAGACAGTGGCCCAAGGCTGGAATTGAACCCGGGTCTCTGGCAGTGTCAAGCCGCACTGGTAACCACTGTGCCAGTTGTACCCCCCCACCACTTGCCAAAGTGCTGCCCCACCACTGTGCCATCAGGCCACCCCACTTTGCACTGTCGTATGAAGTTGTGCAGTATCACAGAAACGCAACTGATATCTAAACGATCAGGTACATAGATATGGATTCAGATCTGCTTCAGATGGCTTCAGTAGCATTCAACACTTCCTAACCAGTTTAAATGTTTTATCATTATGGAAGCTGACTCATTTCGCTCTGCAGTTGTGTGTACGGTAAAGCTCCCTGGAGGACTTTCACCACTGAACCACTTTGTATTCAAACCTGGAGTCCAGCTTCTTCTTCGATTTCTCCAGTGTTACCGTGCAATGAGGGGAAGTTTGACTCAATTTTAAAAACTGTCTTATTTCCCCTGTAAGATGAAATGCAAAGAAAATAAGTTACGGGCTGGTTTAATTTGCCAAACATGTTCACACAATAATGCACAGTGAAGAATGCATGTTGCTACCTCCCCATTTTTCCTATTCCAGTAACATCCTCCATCCCCATAACCCTCTGAGATATCCTTGCTCCTTCAATTCTAACAGCTCTGCCTTCAGCTGCCTAGACCCCAAACCGTGGAATTGTCTCCTTCAACCTAGAGTCATAGAGGTTTACAGCAGGGAAACAGGCCCTTCGACCCAACTTGTCCGTGCTTCCCTTTTTTTAAAAAAACCCTCAGCTAGTCCCAATTGCCTGCATTTGGCCCATTTCCCTCTATACCCATCTTACTCACGTAACTGTCTAAATGGTTTTAAAAGACAAAATTGTATCCGCCTCTACTATTACCTCTGGCTGCTTGTTTCAGACATTCACCACCCTCCCTGTGAAAGAAGTTACCCGTCTGGACACTTTTGTATCTCTCCCCATTACCTTAACCTATATCCTCTAGTTTTAGACTCCCCTGCCTTTGGGAAAAGTTGTTGACTATCTAGCTGATCTATGCCCCTCATTATTTCATAGATCTCTATAAGATCATCTCTTTGCCTTCTGAATTCCCTCTCCCACTGGAAAACGTTCTTTAAAAGTTCTGCTCATGCCCCAAGCTTTTGGTCACTTCCCCCTAATGTCAAAGGAGTCATAGTTTACCTGAGAGCACTGTGACATGTTTTATACCATGTTAAAAGTGCCACATAAATGCAAGTTGTTTTTGCTGATGTTGGGCAGGATTTTCCTCCCCCTCAGTAGCATGTTTTATGGCGGTGGGATTTGGCATGCCATTTGCTGGTGGCAGAACCTTACGGTCCCAATGTTGGTCAACGGGGTTTCCTGTTGAACATATCCCCGCACCGACTGGAAACCCGAGCGCCATCGGAGGGAACCATAAGACCCCGCTGGTGCGAATGTCAGCTCTGACAAAGGGTCATCCAGACCTGAAACATTGGCCCTAATTCTCTCTCCACAGATGCTGTCAGATTTTCCAGTATTTTCTGTTTTTGTAGCAACATCTTGGTGGCTGTAATTCTTCTGCTGATCTAGAAGTGAGCCTAAAACTCAGACTGCTTTTTAAGGTAGTAAACTAAAATGAAGAACAAGATGCTGGATAAAACATTTCCTCATTCCTCATGTTGTCTTTGGGTTTCTTTCTCAAGATAGCTTCAATCTGTATCATCCATTTTACCATCAGCAATAATTGATTCTTATTTACTCCATCGAAACACCAAGATTCTGAAACCACAATCAAATTTCTTGCTCTCTGCTCCAAGGTGAACAAACCCATTCTCTTCATGTAACTGGTTTTCAGTCCTGATATTAATGTAATAAACTTCCACCCTCTCCAAACCTTCCTAGAGTTTCGTGTACATAATTAGTCGCAACGATTAGTTCAACTATGGTCTAATTGGCGTCTTATAAAGTTGTAGCCTAACTTCCTTGCTATCTAATCCTCGATTTGGAAAGATCTAAGGTGCCTTTTAACAGCTTGCTCAACTCATTCTACCTCCAAAGACGTGTGTGTGTGTGTGTGTGTGTGTGTGTGTGTGTGTGTGTGTGTGTGTGTGTGTGTGTGTGTGTATCTGCATGTTTCCCTATTCATTACTGTGCCACAGTTCATTTTTTCTCTCCTTATCTTCCTACCAAACTGAAATTGCCCACATTCCTCTCAGCTCTGAGGAAGGGTCATCCAAATTCAAAACATTGGCTCTATTCTCTCTCCACAAATGCTGTCAGACCTGCTGAGATTTTCCAGCGTTTTTCTGTTTTTGTTTCAGATTCCAGCATCTGCCGTATTTTGTTTTTGTCACATTAAATGTTGTCCGCTATGCGTCTGCCCGTTGCGCAAGCCTGATTTATCTACTGTAAGGAAGAGACGATGGCCTACTGATATTATCGCTTGACTATTAATCCAGAAACTCAGCTAAAGTTCCGGGGACCCGGGTTCAAATCCTGCCATAGTAGATGGTGGAATTTGAATTCAATTTTTAAAAATCTGGAATTAAGAATCTACTGATGACCATGAAACCACTGCCAAATGTTGGAAAAACCCATCTGGTTCACTAATATCCTTTAGGGAAGGAAATTTGCCATCCTTACCCTGTCAGGCCTACACGTGATTCTAGAGCCATAGCAATGTGGGTGACTCTCAGCTGCCCTCAGTAAGGGCAACTAGGAATGGGCAATAAATGTTGGCCAGCACGCCATGCAAAATCCCTCAAGTGAAAGTGAAAAAAAATTGGCTTTATTATCATCTGCAAACTTTGAAACCATCCTTTATATAACCAACTAATGAGTAACAATCAGTACAATATTTCCACACTGACCCCTCGGGTCCCACTGAATGCTTCCCTCCAAACTAAAAACTGTTTCTTCATCATCACTCTGCTCTCTTGTCTCTTTTATTCTTGCTCTTTTAATCTAATTACAGCTCATTTTGTCTCTGTGTTGTCACTGCCTCTTTCATTCCTTGAACTTCAATTTTCTAACAAAACTATTATGTATGTTTTTTTTTAACTAAATGCCTTTTGAAAGTATATATGCACAACGTTAAGCACCCTACCCCCATTAAACTTACTATTACTTCAAAGAACTCGACCAAGTCAGTCAAATACAATTAGCCTGAAACAAAAGTGTTGGATTTTATTCACTAATTGAGGCTTTCTCGAGTGTTAATTCATAGAAATCATAGATTCATAGAAGTCCTACAGTACAGAAAGAGGCCATTCAGCCCATCGAGTCGGCACTGACCACAATCTCGCCCAGGCCCTACCCCCATATCCCTACATATTTACCTGTTAATCCCTCTAACCTACATATCTCAGGACACAAACGGGCAATTTTCTTTTAGCATGGCCAATCAACCTAACCCACATATCTTTGGACTGTGGGAGGAAACCGGAGCAAACCCACGGAGACACGTGGAGAATGTGCAAACTCCACACAGACAGTGACCCGAGCCGGGAATCAAACCCAAGTCCCTGGAGCTGTGAAGCAGCAGTGCTAACCCACTGTGCTACCGTGCCACCCAGAAATTCATTTTATCACAGTTAATGTTTTATCATTTATTCTCTCCAATCCTGATGTTCAGCTGACTGCCATATAGTTGTCTAAATTATACCACCCTCTTTTTGAACAGGGAGTAAATTCAATTTTTAAAAATCTGGAATTAAGAATCTACTGATGACCATGAAACCATTGCTGATTGTCAGCAAAAACTAATGTCCTTTTTCCAGTAGGAGAGGCTAGCAAGCCTGGAGACTCTTGTCCCAGGCCTGCTAATCATATGCAGATAACCATTAGCATAATTTAGCTGCCTTGTAGCAGGGTTCAATTCTGGCACTGAATGATTGCGTGGAGTTTGCACATTCTCCCCATGTCTGCATGGGTTTTCTCCAGGTACTCCGGTTTCCTCCCACTATCCGAAGACGTGCAGGTTAGGTGGATGGGTCACGGCAACTCATCGTGGTTTGAAATTCATAGCGTGGTGGGGGCGATCCTCCTAGGAGGCTCCATGCGACTCAAGCTAAGGTCATGTTGTGGGCCTCTCACTCAGCACCATGGCCTCTGCGAGGCTCCGGGGGATTTCCGGCACTGGCAGCTCAAATGATTATTAACATAATTTATACAACTCTGCGGAGCTGTATAAATTATGCTAATGATTAGCTGCAAATGATTAGCAGGCCTGGGACAGAAGTCTCCGGACCCTAACTTTTCCCACCCTCCCGCCCCAACCAGGAGCGTTGCACTGCAATTGCTTTCCATGAGTGGGGAGCTGGCAGCCCAATGAAGTGAAGGTATTAATGCCCCCCCCAGAAAGTCAGAGGTCAGGAAGGGTGCCCCCTTGCACTGCTGAAGGGGTACCTGGGGACTGCCCACAGAGAAGGGGGCAGTGACTATAAGGGGTGGGGCCTCTGGGGAGACATTTGGTAGGGGTGGGAGTCACGCTGCCACTCTGCACTTGGGCTTGGTGACAGATAGAAGCCAATGTTTGGGGTTGGCTACCGTGGATGGGGGTGTGGGTGAGTATAATCAGGAGATTAGTTCTGCTGAATAGTGGGGCGGGGTGGTTTGGGCTGGCCCAGATACATTCCGGGGGGGGGGGGGGGGGGGTCCATGGGGGATTGGAGGGGATGACCAGTGATCAGGAAGCTGGCAGTGCGGGGCTGCTGCGCGTGCACCGATCTCTGCTCTGACAGATGGGCACATGCACAGTGGCGCACTCAGCTCTCTGCTGCCGGCCTCTCCAGTTAGAACAGGTCCTTCCCACTGTGTTTTCACAAGATTCCACACTAGGGCACTCCGTGATGCACGGAGTGTGGGAGATACATTTTGAAAATCTAGCTGAAAAAAAAAAGTGGGATTTACTGCAGTACTTACGCAAATTTGACACTCAGAATATTTTTGGGAGAATCCTACCCTCTATCTTCCTTCCGCGCTAATAACAACACGCACATTAAACTTGCTGGCAATTTCCCACTCGGAAAATCACTTAGCTGAAAGTCACATAAATTTCGAATTTCTAATACTGCTTTCAACATGGTCAGGTGCACTTACATGGCCAGCCAATGCTGCAGGAAGCCAGCACAGGGCAGGTGAAACATTAGCGTCAATTGAATCATTCCAATCTCACAAAACAAGCAGCAAAATTTGCTGGGAACCTTCGTTGCTTGTTCTTTGGAGAAATCACATTAACGTTTCAGTATCACATGTGCTCTATTCCAAATAAAAATGTCAATTATGTTTCATGTTTCATAAATGGGTTGAAGAATCCATTGCCCTCCAGTGATCCTCGTGCATTAGTGCAGTGGCTGTGGAATAGAACTGAAGTAGGTTCTTTTGCCCCCACCCCCGCCACTTTTTCTTTTTTACACACACTGAGTTGTTATCTGGAATGCACTGTCTGAAATGAGAGTGGAAGGAGATTCAATCGTCTCTTTCCAAAGGGGAACTGGATAATCGAGAGAAGAAGTAATAAATACAGACTGTGGAGAATAGCGTGAAGGGAGTGGGACTAATTTGAAAGCTCGTTCAAAGAGCTGACACATGCGACAGACCAAATGGCTCCTCTGGTGCATGCAGTGCCATTTCATAATTTACAAATAGATAGTCATGTTGTAAGAGTTACTCAGTAAGAAAACACAATGACTGAGACTTCCTGAGTGGCACAGTGGTGAGCGTTGCTGCCTCACAATGCCAGAGACCTGGGTTCAATTCCCGGCTGGGGTAACTGTGCAGAGCTCTCTCTGTGTCTTCATAGCAGCTCCGTGTCTCATGCCAGGTGCTCCGGCTTCCTCCCACAGCTCAGTAGACACGCGGGCTAAGTTGATTGGCCATGGTAAATTACTCCTTAGTGTCCCGAGATGCGTAGATTAGAGGGACTAGCAGGGTAAGTATGTGGGATGACGGGGATGGAGGCCATGGTGGCATTGTTGTCGGTGCACACTCAATGGGCCGAATGGCCTCCTTCTGCACAGTAGAGCTTTTATGTTTCTATGTGATGACTCGGGGATTTTCACAATAGCTTTACTGCAGTGTTAATGTAAGCCTACTTTGTGGCACTAATAAATTAACTTAAACTTACTGCCCGTTCACGCCAGCGGGATCTTCCAGTCCTACTGACAGTTCATCCCAACTGCATGTTTCTCGATAGCAAGGGGTGCATCCAACAGGAAACCCTGTTGACAAGGTGGGATCAGAATATCCTGCTGCCAGCTAATGGGGAGCCACTTCCACGGTTGAATGGTCAAATCCCACCCAATGCATTTGTCGGGACAAGGACAGGGTAATGCCATGCCTATGGCATTAGTGACATCTTCAACAAATGCAACAGAGAGTATGCTATACCATGTAAGTATGAAGTATATACAAACACTACAGATTGTAAAGAACATAAGATATAGGAGCAGGAGTAGGCCATCTAGCCCTTCGAGCCTGCCCCGCCATTCAATAAGATCATGGCTGAAGTGGATCAGTTCCACTTTCCCGCTTTCTCCCCATAACCCTTAATTCCCTTGTCTCTCAGAAATCTATCTACCCGTGACTTAGATATATTCAGCAAGGTAGCCTCCACCACTTCAATGGGCAGTGAATTCCAAAGATTCACCACCCTTTGAGTGAAGAAGTTCCTCCTCAACTCTGACCTAAACTGCTCCCCCCCCACCCCCTTATTTTGAGGCTGTGCCCTCTAGTTCTGCTATCCTTTCTAAGCGGGAAGAATCTCTCTACCTCTACCCTATCTAGCCCCTTCATTATCTTCTAAGTCTCTATAAGATCCTCCCTCAGCCTTCTAAACTCTAACGAGTACAGACCCAGTCTATTCAATCTCTCTTCATAGGCTAACCCCCTCATCTCCGGTACCAGCCTGGTGAACCTTCTCTGTATTCCCTCCAAGGCCAATATGTCCTTTTGCAAATGTAGGTCTGTGACTTATTAGAACGTCATTCCAGGCACAGAAAATACCGCGGTAATGTTCCTCTTTATCCATTTATCGTTCAACCTCCCTATACATTAAGATGTGTGTATTACTGTATGGTATTTAAGGCCTTAACAACAACCTGAGACCATGGGCGAGATTTTCCGGCTGCGCTCGCCCAGAAACAGGAAGTCCCGTCCAAGGTCAACAGACCTTTCCATGGTTCCTCCCAGCAACCATTCCCATGGCAGGTGGAACAGAAAAGTTGCTCCCATAGCTAGAATTTCAGGAAGAAACTAGATACAGCCCTTGGGGCTAAAGGGGTCAGGGGATATGGGAGAGTGGGGGGGTGCGGAAATGCAGAATCAGGAAATTGAATTTGATGATCAGCCATGATCAAAATGAATGGCCTGTTCCTTCTTCCATTGTCTACATTTCTAATTGCTTTCACTAGGACCAGATTAGTAGCCAAAACAATTTTCTCTGCTCTTTACAGATTTCAAAATGCGTTACCTGGCAGAGAGGGGACAGCAAAGCCTGTTTGTGTTGTATGTAGAATGTGGCTTAATCGTGGCATGTCCATGGAGATATTACTGAGTATGTACCCTCAGGCACTTGGCTACCCCATCTAACCTACAGATGTAAGAGTACTGCCGCTTTGAACCAAATCCCTTTACGTGCTTAGGAGAAATTTCCTAACAGCCAAGAAGTGAATGAGCTAACCGAGTAATTTTTAAAGTGTTAATCTTTTCCATTATTCTTTCATGGGATGTGAGCATCGCTAGCAAGGCCGTCATTTATTTCCCATTCTGAATTGCTGCAAGAAGGTGATGGTGAGTGCTGATGGTTAAACACTGCTAAGTACAAAGACAAACATGATTTTGCCAACTCAAACAGTGCTCGAAAACCAATAGATGGAGCGATGGAATGAGGCCCTCTGCCAACTGCAGAGTTAAACTGATCCGTCTGAGGCAAATATTGGATAAGAAAAGGAATTGAAAAATAAATGATCTTCAAAGGAACTGAAGGAAGTTTGAAGGAGTTATGTTAAGTCGGAATAAAACACTAGCTTGGCCTCAACTGCACTGCTTCCAGTTTTGGTCACCGTGCTTGAGAGGATAACGTGAAGGGTGCTGTTAAGATTCACAAGAATGGTTCCAGGAATGATAAATTTCAGTTCCATCAATAGCTTGGAAATGAGAATTAGGTTAAGAGGATATTTGACAGAATCATAGAATCCCGACAGTACAGAGGCCCATCAAGTCTGCACCGACCACAATCTGAACCAGGCCCCATTCCACATATTTACTTGCTAACCCCCCTGACACAACATCAACCAAACCCACACACCTTTGGAGTGTGGGAGGAAATGCAAACACCCAGAGGAAACCCACACAGACACAGGGAGAACATGCAGACCCTGCATGGACAGTGACCCAAGCCAGGAATCGAACCCAGGTCCCTAGCCACCGTTTTACCCTATGCGGATATTTAAAATCATGAGTAGTCTGGGCAGATTTGATAACGAGAACTTACGGACAGGCATCATTCTCTGCCCCTATCCTCCACCCCCACCTATCCCCACGGCGTATTTTCTGGTGGCATTGGCCAATGGCAGCACCTTCCGATTGCACCAATACCAACAGGCTTTTACGTGCTCCATTCCACTGAGAACTGTGGCGTGGGGGGTCTCGATCAGAAGATTCTGGCCAGTGGGAAGGGCCACCATTTATGGCGGAAGGATCGAGAACCAGATGAGCTAAAACAATTGGCAAGAAAAGCAATGGTGGCATAAGGAAAAACATATTTCCATGCAGTACGCGGTTAGGATCCAGAATGAACTGCCCGAGAGTGCGGTGAAGGCAGGGTCAGTCGAGGCTTCCAGAGGGGAATTGGATCATTATCTGAGAGGGAAGCAATTGCAGGAGAAAAGGAAGGGAAAAGACACCAGGTGATTTGCACCTTCTGGTAGCCAGCACAGAGACAAAGGGCTGAATAGCCTCTGTCCGAGCTGTAACCAGTTTACATCAGGAGAACACTGCAGATATAATAATATTTTCCATTCAACGTTTTTGTCTGTGAACCATGCTCTCAGAACTAATTAGCAATTATATAAAATGTTGACGTTCGTCAGTGTTTTTTTTTTAGTCGTAATAAATTAAGTTGTAATCTGTTATCAGTGCTTAACAATCGCAGTGTTCAATACAATTGAAACATTCCTGGTGTTTAAAGTGGGTGAGGCGGTGAACAAGGCAGCACAATAATAGAAAAAAAAAATTAATTGCCACGTTTTGCTTTTGACAGTTGCCCGACAGTGAGAAAGGTGATCAGAAAAGAGAAGCACCTCCACGTCTCCAGCTAGCTCACGCACCGCCGCTTACAGTCTCACATGCGTGGCCGTTTGCCGATCGATAGAAAAGCCCAGATCAATTGCTGCTTGTGCACATCCCCAGCAGGGCAGCCTGATCGTTCGTGGCTGTCACATCTGATATCCCCCCCCCCCAAGTGATGATCAGCCGACAGCTGACGCAAGAAAATCAAACCACTATTGACTGCTGCACGTGCGTGTCCCGTCCTCGATATGAAGATTAATTGCTTCTGCCGCGAGTCCTAATAGGATTCTGGTGTGGCTGATGGCCTTTGGACCCCCTGCTTCCTCAGCCTTCTTCATATCTGCTCCGACAGGCAGTAAACCATGTGAGATTCAGTAACATTTCAATCCACCCCTGCAGTTAATGCCTCAGCTTCGCAGATGTGTGGTGCTCGTGCCGTGCTCTGTTAATTCCAAGTCTTAGAGAATTATTTATAGCATAATATATAATATATAAACATAATCAGGATGGCCCTCTCGCTCTCAAATAGTGCTGTTAGTGGCAAGGAGAGCGAGAAAGTGGGTCATTGTCAGTTTGGTTACAAGCTGCTCAAACAGCTGCTAGATGGAACGACGGCACAGTTGGCTAGCACTGCTGCCTCACAGCGCCAAGGACTCGGGTTCGATTCCCGGCTTGGGTCATTTTCTGTGTGGAGTCTGCACATTCTCTCCATGGGTTTTCTCCGGGTGCTCTGGTTTTCTCTCAGAGCCCAAAAGATGTGCTGGTTAGGTGCATTGGCTGTGCTAAATTCTCCCTCAGTGTACCCGAACAGTTGCTGGAGTGTGGTGGGTAGGGGATTTTCACAGTAACTTCATTGTAGTGTTAATGTACAACTAATACATAAACTTTACTATCTGAGAAACTCCATCAACGATACAATCTCACATCAGGTTTTTGTTGTTGTACAAGATTGAATAACTGTTTCCCAGTTTAATAGAAGAATCATAAGGGTGTATTTGTTGAGAGCAGTTCAGAACTTTCTTTAAATGTTGCTTATTTAAACATTTTGGATGTTGCCTTCAACTCAAACAGGTTTTTTTGTATTGAACAATATGAAGTGCTGAATCGCGAATTCTGAGTCTTTTTTCTAAAAATTGTTTTTCCATTAGAAGTGCCTGGTGCAACTGCCTTTAAGAGTTTGGGCGGACGAGGAGGAGAAATTTCTTCACCCAGAGAGAAGTGAATGTGTGGAATTCACTGCCACAGAAAGTAATTGAGACCAAAATGTTGTCTGATTTCAAGAAGAAATTAGATATAGTTCTTGGGGCTAACGAGATCAAGGGATAGATAGGGAGAATGGGGAATCAGGATATTGAATTTGAATGATCAACCATGATCAAAATGAATGGTGGAGCAGGCTCAAAAGGGCCAAATGGCCTACTCTTGCTTAGGAGACAAAGGAAATTTGGCATGTCTGCTACAACTCTCACAAACTTCTACAGATGCACCAAAGAAAGCATTCTTTCTGGTTGTATTACAGCTTGGTATGACTCCTGCTCTGCCCAAGACAGCATGAACCTACAAAGGGTCATGAACAAAGCCCAGTCCATCACGCAAAGCACCTCCCATCCATTGGGGATAGGGGTGGGAATGATGCCCCATCCATAAGTTCTCGCTATCAAGCCTGCCCAGACCAGTCATGATTTTCAATATCTCAATAAGGGCGGCACAGTGGCACGGTACCCTTACAGTGCCAGTCCCCCAGGTTCCATTCCCGGCTTGGGTCACAATCTGTGTGGAGTTTGCACATTCTCCCCGTGTCTGCGTGGGTTTCCTCCGGGTGCTCTGGTTTCCTTCCACCGTGCTGGTTAAGGTGCATTACCCTGAACCGGCGCCGGAGTGACTAGGGGAATTTCACAGTAACTTCATTGCAGTTTTAATATAAGCCTTACTTGTGAGTAATAAATAAAAACTTAAACTTTAAAAAAGCTTCCCTCTCCTCAGATTACCGGAAGGGGATGGGTGAAATTGCATGCCTCGCAGGAATTGGGCTTTGAGGGGCAGGGTATTTGATTTGAAGAACTGACTTGAGCAGTTAATCTTTTCCCTCTGGATTGTGGGCATCCTGAACCATCTGATGAAGACAGGTGGGCTGGAGAGAGTGATATGAGTGCGCTGGATGTGTGTTTTAATATGGTGCAGTGACCTTTGAACCTGTCAGCTGAGGATGGATGAATCAGCTGGCAGCCCACCAGGAGGTTCCAAGCACAGAGCGTGGCACGGAATTCCTACCATTCTGGTAGGCTGGATGGACACTGTCTATGCTGCCCTCCACCACACTTCAGTCGCAAAATGGAAGAACTCTGCCCTTTTTATTACACTGAGCGTGATTTAGCACTGGAGTGAATGGTCTTCTCCTCCTCTCTCACCCCTCTGTAAAGCTAACCTTGGCCTGAATTCTCCAACCTCGCCCACAGCTGGAATTCTCCAGCCCCGCTGCAAAAAAGGAGAGCCAAATTCTTCATTCTCGTGGGCAGGGCGAAGAAGATCGGAGGATTCTGGTCTTTGTCATGAAGACTTGACTACGCCATACAGACCACCTGAACCCTGGAAGAGCGGGAAGGGAGAAGCCTGAAAGAAGTTACAGTTCACTGTTACTGCTCTGACCATAATAAAAATACCTCAGTGCCCAGAGGTGAATGAATTGATGATTTTGAGAGAAAAGTATAACATTTGAGGGGGGATCTCATAGAGACTAGACAAGATAGATGCAGGGAAGATGTCCATAATGGTGGGGGAGTCCAGAGCGAGGGATCACAGTCTGAGAATTCGGGGTAGGCCATTTAGGATGAAGATGAGGAGACATTTCTTCACCAAAAGAGTGGATGGAATGATGGCACAGTTGGTTAACACTGCTGCCTCACAGCGCCAAGGACTTGGGTTCGAATCCCGCCTTGGTCATTATCTGTGTGGAATTCATTACCACAGGAAGTAGTTGATGCCAAAACATTGAATGTATTCAAGAGGTAACTTGATAGAGCACTTGGGGCGAATGGGATCAAAGGTTATGGGGAGAAAGCAGGATTAGGCTATTGAGCTGGATGATCAGCCATGATCGTGATGAATGGC
The DNA here is from genome assembly GCF_965287045.1 of Carcharhinus amblyrhynchos. NCBI lineage: Eukaryota > Metazoa > Chordata > Chondrichthyes > Carcharhiniformes > Carcharhinidae > Carcharhinus > Carcharhinus amblyrhynchos. The sequence goes on from NC_137328.1 coordinate 11,637,566, forward strand.
GAAGCAGGCTTGAAGGGCCAAATGGCCTCCTTTGCTCCTACTTTCTAGGTTTTTCATCTATGTGAAAATAATGAGATAGGAAAGACAAATATTTGCAGAATACTTTGTAGTGTTCCATTTGTTTGCAGTGAAAATGATGACATTTAGAACTTGCAAACACGGTTCATTTGAACTGAAGGAGAGGTTGTTATCACGTAAGCCCAACAGATTATAAAAATCGTTAAAGGTTACTGGGATAAGAATAGACCGAGACAAACAAATACTTGGTAGAACAACAACTTGTATTTATACATTGCGCATAATGTCAAAACTGTCTATAGATGATTCTGAGTTAGTTCTAGTTCTTTTGGGACCATGGCAACCAAGAAGAGTTCAGTATTGTAGATTGCATTAGCAGGATTTCACTCAGTTCAGGTCCCTGGGAGGTGGGGTGGACAGCAGCAAGCAGTTTACATTGTTGTGATGCTCCTACAACTCTCCCTCCCCTGCTCCCCCCACCCAATCCTTTCCCAGAATGACTACACACCTCAAAGATACAGAGGTGCCTAGTTCAAAGGATACACCCCCACCTGAGAAAGTAGACTCACAATCTCGTTTTAATCGCTTATCCCAAAAACCAGCACTGCTAACCGCGCAACATTCCTTCAGTGTTGTATTACAATGTCATCTTGATTATTATGCTTAAGTCCCAGAACGGGATTTGAACTTGGAAGCTCAAGGCAAGAGTACGCCTAATTATTTAAACTTGATCGAAAACATTTGATCTATTCTTGGCCAATGACGTATGATGGCACTTGTGACGGAAATGATGAGTGGCCACGCCCCAACATTTGGGAGGGATGTTAGCCACAAACCATGAATTCTCAGCATTAACCACAAAATACAGATTTACCTTTACTTAAAAGCAAGATTTTGGCAATAAACATTGTTCCCAAAATGTCCTAATGACCAACTGACCAACATCTCGACTAAGAAAATTTGGCATGTCTCCTATGACTCTCACCAACATTCACAGACACATCATAGAAAACATTCTGGTTATTTCACAGTTTAGTATGGCTTCTATTCTATTCAAGACTGTGATACACTGCAAGGGCTCATGAACGAAGCCCAGTTCATCTCGCAAACCAGCCTTCATCTCTTGACACTGTCTACACTTCCCGCTGCCTCAGAAAAGCAGCCAATTTAATCAAAGACTCCATGCACCCGGGACATACTCTCTTCCACCTTCTTCTGTCAGAAAAAGATACAGAAGTCTGACATCACGTACCAACCAACTCAAAAGCAGCTTCTTCCCCGCTGCTTTGAATGGACCTACTTCGCATTAAGTTGATCTTTCTCTACACCCAAGCTATGACGGTAACACCACATTCTGCACTCTCTTTTCCTTCCCTATGTACGGTATTCTGTGTCTGTATAGCATGCAAGAATACTTTTCACTGTATATTAATACATGCGACAGTAATAAATAAATTGTTTTACATTTATAGAACCAACCTGAGCTGTTAACACTTTTTTCACCCAGATGCTGTCTGACTTGCTGAGCATTTTTTTTACGTTTTCTGCTTTTACACCTACAAACCATTTTATCACGAAAAAAATCCCATGATGTTTCACAAAATGTAGAATCATAGACAGTGCAGAAAGAGGCCATTTGGCCCATCAAGCCTGCACCAACCACAATCCCACCCAGGCCCTATTCCCATAACCCCTCATACTTACTCTGCTATTCCCCCTGACACTAAGGAGCAAATTTAACATGGCCATTTCACCAAATCTGCACATTTTTGGATGGTGGGAGGATACCAGATGACCTAGAGGAAACCCATGCAGACATGGGGAGAATGTGCAAACTCCACACAGACAGTGACCCGAGGCTGGAATTGAACAGGGGTCCCTGGCGCTGAGAGGCAGCAGTGCTAACCACTGTGCCATCGGGCCATGTTTGTGAAACATAGATGCTGAGACATAGGGAGGTATTAGATGGGCAGATCAAAGGCTGAGCCAAAGAGTTAGGTTTTGAAAAGGGAAACTTACGTGAGGAAAGGGAAGAGGATGAAATATTTTGTTGCAGTGTGAGTGTCATGACGAGGATGCCTTGAATCACAACAGTGAATTACTGAAGGAAAGAGAAAACTCACCCCAACAAGCTCAGTGTAGGTACTAGTCTAGTTCTAGGTTCAGTCCTAACCAGGGTGTTTTGCATGCTTCCTCCTGATAGGTCCCAGTAGGATCCTGTGACCCATAAACACTCTGCCCCTTAAAGAGGTCACCCTACCTCACTTTTAAAGGGGAACTCTAGGGAGTTGGGCCATCAAATATAACAGAAACTCAAGAGAGTTTGGGGAGGGGGAAGCTGTGGAAAGAGATAAGGTGCAACAAAACCACAGACGGATAACAGGAGAAGATCGAGAATTTCATGTTTTGTGATTAAATCACCACAGACGAGGGGCAATGGATGTGCGGAAGTTGATGCAATATCGAACATAAGCAGCAGAATTGTGAATGAGCTGAAGTCATAGAATCCTACAGTACAGAAGGAGGCCATTCGGCCCATCAAGCCTGCACAGACCACAATTCCACCCAGGCTCTATTCCCGTAACCTCACATATTTACCCTGCTACTCTCCCTGACACCAAGAGGCAACCTAGCATGGCCAGTCAATCTAACCTGCACATCTTTGGACTGTGGGAGGAAAACTGGAGCACCCGGAGGAAACCCACGCAGACACGGGGAGAATGAGCAAACTCCACAAAGAAAATGACCTGAGGCTGGAATTGTACCCAGACCGCTGGCACTCTTGGCAGCAGTGCTAGCCACTGTGCCAACCCCATCTGTTGATGGTTGACGATGGGAAGCCCACCAGGATAGCATCGGAACAGTCAAGTCTGGAGATGGTGAGTGGATGGGATGAGGAATCCAACTGCAGATGAGTTGTCGTAGGAATAAACCACATTACCTTCACTGAGTTAATCAATGCTTGGGAGGGAGGGAGAGAAGGAGAGGATATGGGAAATGAAACTGGGTTTGTGTTTGAATGCAATACTGATGCTCTGAACATTCCACTTCATCCTGAGACTGTGGCTTTGGAGGGAATGGGATTACTGTCAAATTTACAAAGTTTGAGAGAGGGCCAAAGATTTGACCTTCACTGTGATATCCAACCCGCACACTCTTCAACTTGAGGAGCTGCTCTGAAGCAAGTTCACTGCAGCTTTGAAACAAAATCCAAGGCAAAATTGAATAGAATCATATCATCACAAACCCTCACCGCGTTACCACATTATAAAACAATCCAACATCTGCCTTATCCTCAATGTAACCACTTACTGCTGTGTTGCTAATGAGATATCGCATCTTCTGCCTTGAGTGACAGAATGGATTTTTATTCCAGAGTTACCCATTTGAAGTTGCTCTGTTTTCTGAAGGATGTTGATGAGGACCAGTACAATGCAAGAAGATAAAACCTCAGCGTATAGTCAAGCTAACTGAGAGGCCCATTTGTCTGATACCTGCTTAAGCATTCGCAACAAGCCATTACACAAATACTTTGGAGACATTTTTAACCACTGACCGATCAAAACAATCTTTAATGGAGCAAGCCATCTTTTTGTAAATGCATGGGTCGCTCCGGTGAAGGGAAAATCTCATTCGGATGAATATTTTCTCAAGGGCATTTGCCCCTGTATAGAAACTGGTTTTGTCTGCAATGGCAAAAAAAAACATCAATAGCTCCAATAAAAATACAAACCTTTAAAAATGGAGATACATTGAAGTTTGATTTGGTTTTTTGATTTGATTTATTATTGTCATATGTATTAATATACAATGAAAAGTGTTGCTTATGCGTGCTATACTGACAAAGCATACCATTCATAGAGAAGGAAAGGAGAGAGTGCAGAATAGCCAGTCATTGCCATGGTGGAGAGAAAGGTCACCTTAATGCAAAGTAGGTCCATTCAAAAGTCTGATGGCAGCAGAAAATAAACTGTTCTTGAGTCAGTTGGTACCTGACCTCAGATTTTTGTATCTTTTCCTCAATGGAAGAAGGTGGAAAAGAGTATGTCTGGGGTGCGTAGGGTCCCTAATTATGCTGGCTCCTTTTTGAGGTAGCAGCAAGTGTAGACAGAGTCAATGAAGGGGAGGCTGGTTTAGTTTGATTTGATTTATTATTATCACATGTATTGTTAAATAGTTAAAAGAATTGTTTCTTGCACACTACACAGACAAAACATACCGTTCATAGAGAATGAAAGGAGAGAGTGCAGAATGTACAATCATAGCTAGGGTGTAGAGAAAGACCAACTTAATGCAAGGTCGGTCCATTCAAAAGTCTGATATAGCAGAGAAGAAGCTGTTCTTGTGTTGGTTGGTATGTATCTCAGACTTTTGTATCTTTTTCCTGACAGAGGATGGCGGAAGACAGCAGGTGGAAGTTGCAATGAGTAAGGAGAAGGTCAGGAGGAGGGGGTTAAATCAAAATTGTTCACTTGTTTTCTCCCTTAAAAGGTTTGGCCTGACCCAACAGGAACTTCCTGCATTATCAGAATTGATGTCAGATTTTCAACGTCTGCATATCTTACATCTGTACTAAAATAGGAAAGCTATGTACATTTCTAATTTCTTCACTTAAAAACAATGACTCTCAGAGCTAAGCAAGGTTGAAACTTTTACACACTTCTCTAAGTCGGGAAGTTCAGTTTTCTTTCTTTGGACTGTCCTTCCATAATAGTCAATACTTCAAAGTATTGCAAAGGTGTTTCCTCCCTGGCCAACATTCATCTCTCAGCCAATATGATACAGAAAAAGATCATCTGGTTACTTCATTGCTGTTGTGGGAGCTGGCAGTGTGCAAATTGACCACAGAATCCTTAATCTTTACAATGCAGAAGGGGACAATTTGGCCCATCAAGTCTACATTGGCTCTCTGAAAGAACAGTCTTCCTCGTCCCACTCCACTTCCTCATTCAACTTTGCACATTCTTTCTTTCCAGGTAGCAATACAATTCCCTTTTGAATTCCTCAAGCGAATCCACCTCCACTCACTCTCAGGAAGTTCAGACTCCAACCATCTTCTGGCATAATTTCTTTTTATGTTGAATTTGGCTAGGATAAGCATAAGATGTTTCACTTCAGGTATGATTCAAATGACCCACTCGGGAACTTTTATCAAAGTTTATTTAAAAATATAGTTAACGTAAAATTGGCAAGAACTTTTATCAATTACAAACAAGAAGCAAAACAACCACTATAATGTATAACTCTTAATGAATATCTCTAATATGTTCCAATTAAAACCAATATCCAATAAACAAAACCCTTTAAATAGATTTATCACTGCACAGGCTAAAGCTCACATGGTACTAGAATCCAGTTCCCTGGGTTGAATGCTGATTTCAAATGATCTTAAAAACTGAGAGCAGCTTGTAGTCATCAGCTCCCAAAAATATCAAAACATAGATTATTTACTGTAGGGTGGCAAACAAGATGTGCTTTCAGCTAACTGGTAAAACTTTAAAAATAAAAAACACAGAAAGAAATTTATTTTCCTTAAATCCTTCTAATCCTTTATGTCCTTGTTTTGAATCTGTGCCCTTTAGTTCTTGATGCTCACTTGAGAGGAAAAAGTTTCTTATTATTTAATCTATCCATACTATTCAGGATCTCGAATATCTCTATTAAGTCTTCTCTCAGCCTCTTTTTCTGGAAGAGAAACATTTCTGATTTCTCCAGTCTGTCTTCGTAGCAATAGCTGTTTATTCCTGGGATCATTCTTGTGAATTTCCTTTGCACTCTGTCCAATTAATTTATGTTTACTTTATTGTTTCCAACGCTTGTGCCACCCTGAGACAATGAGAAGCATTATATGAATGTGAGTTCTAGCTTTATTTTTTGATGTTGCAGTACTCTCTCAATCCAATTGAAGCTTTGCGTAAATTGTAAGATAGTCCATCCGACCACTAACGGCAAGAAGTAGAAGAGCAGCAGACACCTGGGGACACCACCGTCTGGAGGTTCCCCTCCATGCCACATACCATTTTGACTTGGGAATATATTACTGTTCCTTCACTATCGCTGTGTCAAAATCCTGGAACTGCTTTCCCAACAGCATCAGAATAAATCAGTAAGAAGAAAGCTACTGAAGGTTACCACTCTGTATTTGCAATGCAGAGGCCCCAGACTGAAGAAAACAGACAATGAAGTTCAATGCAGCTGATAATCTAGCATTGACCAAACTGACTGATCATTGTCATTTTGCAATGCGAGTTATACACTAATCATTTTCACATTTCTCAATTGTGTTATGGTTCAGGTTTGAAACTTCAAAGTATTTTATGAAGCCCACCTGAAGCATAATTTTTTTTTTACGTTGAATTTGGCTAGGATAAGCATAAGATGTTTCACTTCAGGTATGATTCAAATGACCCACTCGGGAGCTTTTATCAAAGTTTATTTAAAAATATAGTTAACGTAAAATTGGCAAGAACTTTTATCAATTACAAACAAGAAGCAAAACAACCACTATAATGTATAACTCTTAATGAATATCTCTAATATGTTCCAATTAAAACCAATATCCAATAAACAAAACCCTTTAAATAGATTTATCACTGCACAGGCTCAAGCTCACATGGTACTAGAATCCAGTTCCCTGGGTTGAATGCTGATTTCAAATGATCTTAAAAACTGAGAGCAGCTTGTAGTCATCAGCTCCCAAAAATATCAAAACATAGATTATTTACTGTAGGGTGGCAAACAAGATGTGCTTTCAGCTAACTGGTAAAACTTTAAAAATAAAAAACACAGGAAGAGATTTCTTTCAGATATGCTTCTAACACTACAGCCAAAGCAAAACTAAAAACAACCCTTGCCACATGACTGGCTATTTCTCTCCCACTAATGACATCACCTAAGGCTAGGAGCTGCAGAGATCACGGTTTTAATGAAAAACTCTTAAAGGGACACTAACTTCACAAGTGTGACAGAATTGTTGAAGCTAAAGAATGCTTCAGCAAAACATTCCATCGGCAAATCCTTGTTCAAAAGAACATCTGCCTTTAAAATGAAATCAACTTGTTGTTTGCCGATGAATCTTTAAAGAGTAAAAGGACAATTGGAGAATGTGTTAAATGTTGAGATATTGTTTAGAAATTTCAAAACGCAGTTAAGTCTTTGAATTGTTGAATGGGTTCAAGAAGGAGATAGTGATATTTCTAACAAATAAAGGGATAAAGGGATATGGGGAATAGGTGTGGAGGTGGATTTGAGACAAGGGAGAGATCAGTCATGATCTGACTGAACGGGGCAAGCAGGCTTGAAGGGCTGAATTTGCTGGCTGCTGCTCCTAATTCCGATGTAACTCTAGGAAGAGAAAAAAAAACTGGTGTCAAACAGAAAAGTAGCTCCTCAGAATAATGAGAGATTCGATACATCACTGGGAGGCTGGGAAGCCTTGCGATGGGATTGTGGATGTGGTTCCGATTGAGGTTCATGATCACCTGCCATGGGTTTCTTTGGCTTCTCTACACAGAGCCACTTTGAACAATAGCAAGGGCAAGAACCCATTCAGCTGTGCTGAAGAGTTTACATGAACAATGGGCTGGAGTTCCTAAAGACTCCCAGTCTGAGTCAGTGAATGATTCAGGGGGCAATGTTTTGCATTGCCTGACCATTGATTCACTATTGATTCCCAGGCGTGAATAATTTTAGTCACATCTGATACTTCAGGATTGAAATCATCTGTATGCACGCAAATACTAAATGAAGTTTCGATCCTGCAAAGACTATATATATATTCAGGTCATTAGAAATATGAGAAAAGGGACAGAATATCCAGAAACAGGCTGATACACAATCTGAAGTTCATCAAATTGAAAAATATATATTCAACTTGGGAAAAGGCTTGAATCATTAGCTTGAGTTCAATGATGAGTATGGCTCCTGGTTAGAATAATTACTGGATTAGCAGAGGTAATTGAGTATGTATAGCACAGACAGAAGGTCAGTTGTATTTCTCGCCAAGATTAAAATTAATAGTACTTGATACCCTTGAATTTTCAATGCCTGAGCATCTTCCTTGTGCGTTTATCACCGAAGCTAAGGACAAAAGTAACCAAGGACACATCTGAAGATGAATCTCTTTAAGACTCCCTCTAGGTTGTCATTCGTAGGGAAAAACAAAGAGGCTGTGCCCATTCCTTGGGTCTCAATCTTACTGTAACATGAAATTCAAACGCATAGTCTGCATTAAGATTATAGAACAGAAACTCTTTATTCCACTGGCATGAAATCTTTTTAAACCTTAATGGAAGAGCTTAATTTGTAGAATAGACTATTTACAATGGATATGCATGACCGATGTGACATCACCTAGAACCTCGACATTATGTCTATGCTGTTGTATTCTTTTTCTCTTAAAAATACTCAGTTGACTACTGTTCTTTCCTTTGTGAAGTCTAGGCTACATTCTACAGCTGCCATTCCATAACGTATGCAGGATAAGCCGATAAACTGTTAAAGCTCTTGATCACAAACAGAAGTGTTATCCACATAAGGACAGAAAAATGCTTGCTCAAAAGGGTCATAGAATCCCAACAGTGCAGAAGGAGGCCATTTGGTCCATCGGCAACAATCCCACCCAGGCCCTATCATGATAACCCCATGTATTTACCCTGCTAGTCCCTCTGACACTAAGGGGCAATTTAGCATGGTCAATCAACCTAACCCACACATCTTTGGAGTGCACGAGGAAACCTGAGCAATCCCACACAGACACGGGGAGAATATGCAAACTCCACACACTTAGTGACCCGACGTCGGATTCGAACCCAGGCCCCTCGCTCTGTTTTAAGGAGTGATTTGAAGGAGGGGAGGGAGGCAGAGAGGCGGAGAGGTTTAGGGAGAGAATTCTAGAGCTCATAACCTTGATGCTGGAGGGACCACCATCAATTTGTGTGGGTTGGGGGGGAGGGTAGCTTTGGGATGCAGGTGGGAAGAAATTGGGGGTGCACAAGAGGACAAAATTGGAGCACAGTAGGGTAGGCTACAGCAAAAAGGGAAGTGTAAGATCATGGAAGGATATAGCCACAAGGATTATAATTCTAAATTCTCCCAATCTACATGAATGGATGATCACATACTTCACATTTTCATCTTTCACAATTACAATCTTAAGCGTCGGGTACGAATTTAATTATGAACTAACGTATTTGTCAGATAATTAGGTTGGGGAAATGCAAATACTTTGAGAATACAGTACATGGCCCAAAGATGGCCTTCGTATCTTGTCTGATATAAATCAGGCTTGACTAGACTCCCAGGTATCCCCCAGTGGGTCAGTTAGGTTGTCTTGTAATTAGCTGAGGTGAACGGAGCATGAATATCCCATGTTTAATTCCCCATTCCGCGCTCAGGTTAAGTGAGGTGACTGCAGGAGCTTTATAATTAGTCTCAGTTATGAAGCGGGGGGGAAAACAAAGATGTCTCGAGTGTCAGTTCCTATCCAACAATCCTCTATGACAGTACCACCCGGTTTCACACCATCACAATTAAATAGCTGGTCACTGCCACTGTGGCTCACACATTGACTTGGGCAGTTGGCACTCGCAGAGTTATATCACGCCGATTTGTTTCGGCAAGGGGGCCAGGATTTTCCAGAACCCTCCCCCCCCACAACCATGGCGGGCTTTCTGGTGCTGGAGGCATCTCTCCATTGGTCATCAGCGGGATCTTCCAGTCCTGCCAAAGTCAAAGGCAAATTTGTGTTGCTCATCGGCCATGGTGCCGGAGAACCTGCTGCGGGAGGGAAGCCCAACTCAGGCCAGAGTGTGAGAGCAGAAGTAAAACTTAACAAGGAAATCAGCGATTATAAATGAATCAATGTAAAGAAAAGCATGATTTATTGTAGGTGTCTGTAATGGTACGGTAGTGTGGATCAGGATCATGGAATTTCTACAGTGCAGAAGGAGACCACTCAGCCCATCGAGCCTACACCGACAACAATCCCACCTAGACCCTACCCTGTAACTCCACTTTTTTTTTTTACACAGCTAATCCTCCTAACACTAAGGAACAATTCAGCTTGGCCAAGCCACCTAATCTGCTCACCTTTGGACTGTGGGAGGAAACCAGAACGCTCGGAGGAAACGCACGCAGACATAGGGAGAACGTGCAAACTCCACGCAGACAGTGACCTGAGGCCGGGATTGAACCTGGGTTCCTGGCGCTGGGAGGAAACAGTGCCAACCACTGCATTGCCCATAGTGCCACCTTACTCCAGACAAAAGTTGGGGAAATATTAAGCCTGTGAAGTGGGTAAAAGATGCCCACAGCACCATTTGGAGAGGAGCTGGGGAGTTTGTTCCTGTTTGCTTCCAATATTTGACCTGCAACCAACACCCTTAAAACAGATGAGCTGGTCATGAACACATTGCTAGTTGTTGGAGTTGACTATGGACAAATTGGTTGTTCCATTTCCTGCATTACAACATTGCACATAACAAATGCAAAATAACATTGCAAGCTATACATAATGCCAACGTTGCAGAACTGATCAGTATTGACATACCTCATATCCTAGCCTGGCTTCCTTCTTCCCAAAGTCAAAATGAGTCAGGTTCGGTTCCAGAACTCATCTGGTTTCACCACTCATACTCGGGATCTTTCAGCGGGAATCACATTCTAGATAACAGAAAAAAAAAACTGCATAACTTTTCCGGGTGGATGTTTTGACAAAAATACACTCCCCCTTCACACTCCTCACCTCCACCACACCACCCCCCTCCCCCAACACAGCCCTATAACCTTACGATACAAGAAATATTACGCACATCTTGTAGTTGCTGTAAAGAGATTGAAAGGATGTTTAAGATAGTTCAGTTTATGGTGGCCATATTTTCCTTCGCTCCAACATAGCCACTGTCAATAGTGACAGGAGAGTGCAGCCCAAGAAAGATTTCACGCACAAATGCTTCAGAGTGTCAGGGAGTCGACCTTTCTTGATTCAAATATAAATTGCTAAATGGAAGCTGAATGCTATGTTTATTTAACTCTTGTTTGTTACTATAAATAAACAGCGATGCAACTTCAGACAAGAGTTAGCGCTTGATAATACTGGCCAAGATCATTACTTCCAACGCTTCAAAAGTATTACCCTGAGTGTAAAGGGCTTTTGAACATCACGGGGTTGGGAATGGTGCTGTGCAAAGGCAAGTGTTTCTTTTTAATCACCTTTGACCAACTTGCTTCTTTCCATTATCAGAAATCGTAGAATCCCTACAGTGCAGATGAGGCTCTTCAACCTATTGAGACTGCACTGATTCTCTGACAGAGCATCTTATACAGGCCCTCTCCTTCATCCCATCCCTGTAACCCCACGCATTTTCCACGCTAGTCTCTCTAATCTAAACATCCTTGGACACTAAAAGGCAATTTAGCATGGCCAATCCACATAACCTACACATCTTTGGACACTAAGGGAAAATTTAGCATGGCCAATGCTCCTAACCTGCACACTTTTGGACACTAAGGGGCAATTTAGCATGGCCAAACCACCCAACCGACACATTTCGGACTGTGGGAGGAAACTGGAATACTAGGAGGAAACCCACGCAGGCACACGGAGAACATGCAAACTCCACACAGACAGTGACCCACAGGCGGAATTCAGAACCAGGTCCCTGGAGGTGTGAGGCAGCAGTAGTAACCACAGTGCCACCGTGCCACCCATAAGTTGTTATTTGATCATACGCAGAAGTTAAGGTAGGCCACTTATCTCATAAATTTTATTACTCTATTCTTAAAGTTACAAAGACAATGCTCAGAATGGACCGGGCAAACACAAATCCATTCCTTGCTTGCTCCAAAAATCAAACTGAAAATCCATTTCAATGCAATTCATGGTCCCCACACAAGAGAGTCCAACAAAATCCAAAGTTGACAAGATAAGGCATATTGCACTCCATCTTGGGCTTCATCTGATGCTTGATCTTAGCCAAAAGGTCAAGATAGACCACCTTGGGACTCTCCTTAAGTGATGGTGGAGATTATTCCTAATAAGGGAATTGAGATACAGACAGGTCTGAATTTTTAATTTTTCTTTATTCATTCATGGCACAACAGCGTCGCTGGCTGGCCAGCATTTACTGTCTATCCCTAGTTGCCCTTGAGAAGGTGGTGGTGAGCTGCCTTCTTGAATCGCTGCAGTCCACGTGCTGTGGGTTGATCCACAATGCCGTTAGGGAGGGAATTCCAGGATTTTGACCTGTGAAGGAACAGCAATACATTTCCAAGTCAGTGTGGTGAGTGGCTTGGAGGGAAACTTGCAGGCAGTGGTGTTCCCATGTACCTGCTGCCCTTGTTCTTTTATATGGAAGTGGTGATGGGTTTGGAAGGTGCTGTCTAAGGATCTTTGGTGAATTAGGACAATGTTCATTAACTGACTTCTCCAGTCAATCTTCCTTCCAACAATCTCCACTGTAAAGTGTAGATGGAACACAATAAGCTGTGATTTTTTTTCAGCCTACACTGGAGAGTCACATCACAATTATTTGCTAATTTATGGAGTTTCGGGACTTGATTTTCAATTACTCATGGGTGGCAAGATTGGTGTGGGTGCAATGTGAAAATGGCATTCCCAGATAGTAAGTCTGTGTTGCGATGCACACTGGAACTTTCAAAGCTGGGGGAGGGGGAACTCTCTGGTTACTGGGTTGGAACGATTAGAAGGCAATTTTTAAAATCACAAATTGGTGATCCCGAATAGCATTGATGCACAGCTGTTAGATACAATGACAGTAACCATGAAGGAACGTTAATGCTAAGAAAGTTTTTTTTGCCGAAAAGGGTTATTTTAATCAGACAAGGCAGGCAACATTCTCTTTAGTGGTTTGGCCACTTCTCTGAGCAGCGAGGCCACTGGCCTTTTGACTTCCTGTCTCCTTTATTTTACAAGACAGTAGCAAGGCCAGTCTTGGTTGCTGTTTACCATTTTACATTTATTGTATTCAGTTCTGGGCACCACATTACAAGAAGGATGTGGAAACTTTGGCGAGGATGCAGAAGAGGTTTACCGGGATGCTGCCTGGATTAGAGGGTACGAGCTGGACAAACAAGAGCTGTTTTCTCCGGAGCTGCTGATAGAAGTCTATAAATTTATGAGAGGCATAGATATGATAGAATTGTTTTCCCAGACTTGAAATGTCTAAGGGGACATGCACTTAACTGGAGGGGGGGGGGGGGGGAGTTCAAAGTAGCTGTGAGGGGCAAGTTTTTTTTACATAGAGTGATAGGTGTCGGGAACATGGTGCCAAGGGTGGTGGTGCAGGCAGAAATCATAAGGGCTTTTAAATAAGCACATGAATATACAAGGAATAGAGGAATATGAACCAAGGGCAGGCAAAAGAGAGTAGTTTCATTTGGCGTCATTTTCGGCACAACATTGTGGGCTGAAGGGCCTGTTCCTGTGCTGTACTGTTCTATTCTATGTTCTATGATTGTACCCCGGTATCAGATCTCACCTCCTGGCAGTGTTTGGCACCACTAATTGGGCATTGAGCTCACTTTTGGCCCAACAGAGTGATCTGCATTTGAAGATAGTGATACAGACATGCTAGGGGCTCAGGACATGGAAGTGATTCAGGCCAACTTCCTGATCTTGGATGGCAAAAAAGTTTGTAGCTGGAACGTTCCTGTTTCTTCTGGCTGTGTTCATGCTGTGAGCTAAGTGGAAAACATAATTTTTAGTCATGTGTTAGGTATTGGACCAGAACCCCAAGGTATATGATGAGTCTAGACTAGATCCCAACATTTTTTTTTTGTTTTCACATAAATGTGAGAATAGGATGTTTTGCACCACGTGAAATTCCACTGAAAAATTAGGGATCTTCCAAAGGGAACTTTATTTAATAACAGTTTAAATATGACTCCAACAAATGAAGCATCGTAACTATCAAAGTTAAACAATATTCAAAAGTGAAAAAGAAACAATTGTAATTTCTGTCTTATCACTGTTTCAGTTCCAATTAAGCAACATCCCTCTTACTAACTTAAATGCCATATTAAATACAATTAGAAACCATAAATATGCTTGCTATAATGAATGTAGACAAGCTTGAAACTTTGAGAGAAAATAAGTTTCAGAGCAGCTTTCAGAAACCTGTCTTTAAACAATTCCCAGCTAAAACTGAAAAGTTTTCTGCTACGGATCTAGCGCTATGAATAAATCACATTATCACGTAACACTGTCAATCAACTTCCCAAGGAATCTTTTGAATCAACAGAATTCCATTAGCTCTAAGTAAACACTTAAGGCTAAAATGAGTTATTATCCTGCTTTGCAACATTGGAGCTAAATGTTTTCCAGGCACACCCACTGCCTACAGAATAAACCTGAAATTGTAAACATTCCCCGAACACTTAAATAAACCTATACACACACATACATATACAATATACATTTTGCACAAATACTATGATACATGTCACATGTCATCTCCTTGGGTTATACCAATTGGTGAGAAGTTAATGACATATTACTTGCTTGAGCGGCACAGCCCTTCAGAAAGATGAAAGAAGGTCATGGAGGGTGATCTCGGGTACATTTAACTGGTCTCCCCTGAAAAGCCTGACTAACTTTCATTCGAACAATGATTTTCCAAAGGATATTCTGTTGCACTGAAAACTTGTGTTATTTTGTTACAGTGAAATACTTAGGTCTCTTCGGTACCTTAGATGCAGCTTTGGCCTGGTGGCATCATAAAACATGGCAAAAAAGTATGGTACCCACGACCAGTAAATATCTTACGTCCCTAAGATACAGACTTTCAAAAGAGTCCTCATTACATAGGTTGACCTCAGCTAGGTAAACAACATTTTGCTAAGATGGCCACCAAGAGTCAGGTGACATTTTGTGATTTCTGCACAAAGAATTGCGTCAGGTCTTTGGAAAGATCTTCAAATGTCAATGGCCTTGAGTGCAGACCCTCCCCCAGAAAAGACAGCCAACAGGTAAAACCACCTGTGCAATTCACAGTCCCAGAATTTGGGTATGAACAGGAACTCAAATTCAGTGGGCCCTCAGGACCACACTCAATACTTTAAGAGAGATGCAGGGAAACCAGTTTATCGCAAGCATGTGTTGACAACCACTCTTCGTCCTTCATCGTTTGGCAATGGCTTCTAACTTTGAGTCATTTGTGCGGACAATAGAAGTATTCATCATGAGTGAAACTGACTTCAGATAAGAAATCCCATTACTCCAAACCAACAGGATACAAGAGCGACCATTTCCTCAGGAAGGAGAACCTAACCTTGCCTGAACAATTAGTCAAGCCAGGCACTGACAGAGTAAAAGAGGTGATAAGTTGTCTATAGCTTCAAAGATTTGTCTCTGTAGAAACCTGACCACAACTTTGATTGAAAATCCAGAAACCCAACTCCCATCCATCCGAAGCACTATGAGAGTGAACCCAGTGCGCGCGAACCAGCTATGTATGCACAACTTAAAGGATTGAATTGTGAATATAGGATTTACTTCTTTAATTTCTGCTAATAACTTAAATGCAGGCTTTATATCTAGAATCCACCTTTACTTGTGAGTATGTGCTTGTGCATGTTTCATTGCGTTTACATTTCAGGATGTAGCGTGAGTAAACGTCATCACTTCTTCAATTCAAACTCACCCAAACGTCTGCTTGTTAGGTTTGTTACTGAAAATTGCAACTTGTAAAAGGTTTAAAACACTCCCTCTAAACACTCATCTTGGGGGCAATTCTCCCAGACGGCTGTGCTGCTTTTGTAGAACAGCGGGCCGGGAGACTCTAGTGGAGACTGCGTCATGGGCCTCCTGCTGGGCACCACGGGCTCCGCGTGTCTCTGGCAACCGAAATTCCGGCGCTATCAAATTTATTTAAACGCGAATTTTACATACAAATTTAATATCATTAGAGGGCCCAGGACTGAAGTCTCTCCCTCCACCCCCCGCAACTCCCTGCCAAACCAGGAGTATTTTATTCCAAAAGGGTTTAGTATAGCTCCCCATTTGCAGGGAGCTGGCGGCCTGACCGACTGAAATGAACAGGGGGGGCATCAAGACCCAAGGGGTGCCACCTGAGCATTGCTATCTTGGTTACGCCAGCCTGGGCCCCCAAGGGGTGAAGTGCCATTGCGCAGGAGGCATATTGGCACTGCCCACTGATCCTGGGGCAGTAACAAGAGGGTGGAGCCCCATGGGGCAGGGCCTGATGGGGGGGTGGTCAGTGTGGGTGGGTGGTCCTGCTGCCACTCCGCGTTTGGGGTGAGTGACAGAGGGAGGCCAAGTGATCAGGACTGGCCATCAGGGTGGGTGAGATAGATAAACCTGCTGGGGGGGGGGGAGCTGGAGCTGCTGGTGGTGGGGGGTGGAAATCAAAGTGGGGGTATTCAGGAAATCTAGGGTGGGTGGGGGAATATTGATTCTGGCTGGGGGTGCGGTGGTCGAGTTGGCATCTTGGCATGTTTGGAGGGGCCAGCGATCAGGCTGTGGAAGGAGGGGTCACACCGCCGATGAGGTGGGGATCAATCGAGCTGGCCAGCAATAGGGAGACTGGAAGACAGGGGCCACTGCACATGCGCCAATCTCAACGCTGACTGATAGGTGTATGTGCAGTGGCCTGCTCGACATGCTGCTGCAACCTCTCCAGCAGAAATAAACGCCACCCACTGATTTTTGGGCTGATTCACGCTGAGATACTCTGCAATGGACGGGGTATGGGAAATTCATTTTGAAACTCCCACTGAAAAATACCAGCAGAATTTACTCCAGTTTTTATGTGAATTCAGCACTCAGAACTTTTTTTTGGGAGAATCATCCCCCTTGTTGCAGACAACTGAGCGGTGAGGAGAAAGTTATCCCCACCATTCCTCTCCCCATCCGCAATACTGAGATAAGAACCTTAGCTTGCCTCTGCGGGTTAGTTAGGCTGTATGTACCTTCTGTAGCCATCTTGAAATGACAATAAAACATTGCACTATGACTTTAAAAAAAAAATCACATGCACAAATGTTTTTCTTCCTGTTTCTGCAGCACCAGAAAAACAGTGTTTTCCATGGCACTGGTATTCTCAGGAGTTGTAATATATCTTTAAAATACTGCAGCGTGACATCACTAAAAAAAGGAAGTGTGTCATGCAATTCTATCTTAGTTTCACGTTTGCTTTTCAACAGGGCACACGTAGACAACTCTGCTGCTGATATATCTTCGAGCTTTATAGCAATCTGTCCACATGTGCTGCGCTTAAATCAACAAACTTACAATGTGTTTATACAATCCCTTGCGTGATTGGTGTCTATCATTATAAAAACACAACATGAGGCACCACACCAAAACAGTTGTACCATTTAAGTCCCTTATTATTAAATCTGACAGCATTTAAGAACTGTGTAAGGACAGATGTTCCCTCCAGGCTTGGACTTGATTAGTATTCTGTCCAAGAGTATTCTGCCCAATAATGTGAAAAAAAATCTGCCTCCAACCTGTCACTCTTGCACGATATTTGAATGAGCTCCTGTTCATACCCAGACAATGGAGCTGTAAATTCCACAAACGCCTTCACATTTTGAATTCTTTCACAGGGAAGGTCTGCACCCAAGTTCAGTCATGTTTTAAGAACTTCCCAGAGACCTGAGGCTCTTTGAGCAGAAATCACAAAAGGTTGTGCCTTTTATAATGAAGGAATAAATGAAGACACAGGGTATAAAAGCTAGATCCTACACTGTCTCCCTTTCTGCGCTCCCCCACATCATCAATTTGAATCATTTGGGTTACGTAGTTAATGCAGCTGCTTTCCGTTTACAGGAGACGGTGGCACAGTGGTTCGCATTGCTGCCTCTCAGCTCTCAGTTCGATTCCCAGCTTGGGTCACTGTTTGTGTGCAGTCTGCGCATTCTCCCCACGTCTGTGTGGGTTTCCTCTGGGTGCTCTGTTTTCCTCCCACAGTCTGAAAGACATGCTGGTTAAGTGCATTGGCTATGTTAAATTCTCTCTGTGTACCCGAACGGACACCGGAGTGTGGAAGCTAGGAATTTTCACAGTAACTTCACTACAGTGTTAATCTAACTCTACTTGGGACACCAAAGAAACTTAAAAGGTGATATTCTCAGGGCATTAAAGATGACTGGATATTAGAATTCCTGTTTGTGACCCTTCTGGAAAAGCACGTTGATCTCAATTCAAATAATTTTGTGATTTGTTCGTGGGTTGTAGGCATCACTGGCAAGACCAGAACTTATTGCCTATTCTTAGCTTTGCAAAACAACTATCTTTGGCCTCTGCAGTTCATGGGGTATGGAGAAACAGTGTGCACTATCAAGATGACTCATGCAATTGTCTTCCAATTGGCAATTTTAAAGCATAAAACACAGTTAAAACCAAGAAACACTTCAACATTTGGGAATGTCTAATTATTCAGAAGACAAAATCTCCCTTTAGTACAATGGAGAATGGGCTGTTCTGATTTGGTTTGATTTATTATTGTCACCTGTATTGGGATACATTGAAAAGTATTTCTTGCACATTTTCCAGACAAAACATACCATTCATAGAGTACATTGGGGAGAAGGAAAGGAGAGATTGCAGAATATAGTGTTACAGTCACAGCTGGAGTGTAGAGAAAGATCAACCTAAGAAATGGCAGGTCCAGTCAAAAGTCTGATGGCAGCAAGGAAGAAGCTATTCTTGAGTCAGTTGCTAACTGATCTCAGACTTTCTTTTTCCCCACAGAAAAAGGTGGAAGAGAGTATGTCTGGGGTGAGTGGGATCCTTGATCATGCTGGATGCTTTTCCGAGATAGAGGAAAGTGTAGATGGAGTCAATGGATGGGAGACTGGTTTGCGTGATGGACTGGGCTACATCTATGACTCTTTCTAGTTTCTTGTGGTCTTGGGCAGAGCACAACCAGATCAAGCTGTGATACATCCGGAAAGGATGTTTTCTATGGTACATCTGTAAAAGTTGGTGAGAGGCATAGCAGAAATGTTGAATTTCCTTAGCCTCCTGAGAAAGTAGAGTTTGCTGGATAATCCATTATTGTGCCACTATATATCTATGCCAACAGTTAGCTTTTTATTTTTGATGTGCCTGCGAAAGTGCAAGTCCAATAAGCAGGTGTACTGTCACTTGCTCATTGAACATAGTCCTGAATTTTGCGCTGTAGGGTGTATGCGACAGGCAGGACAGGAAAGGAAAGGGCCGTGTTGTCCACTTCTACTCACAAATGTTAAAAAGACATGATATCACACTGACTGGCCAATCAAGGACTGGTCAACATGGAACGTGCCATCCATGGTGGAGGAGGGCTGTTGGCAGGAGCAGATGAGTGGTGGACACTGGGTCCAACGGGGACTTGGCTGAAGATTTAAATGCAGCAGTGGAAGACCACAGAGCTATGGAGCTGAGCTAAAAGAAATGTGACAGACCAGCCTGGACCACAATCTAAATGGGCACTCCACCATCCTTTGCCATTTGGCAGCTGAGGCCAGCAAGCATGACATCTTGTGCCACTCCTGGATACAGTGCAAAAAAATGTTTTAATAACCTCCAGTGCTTGGCAGGGTTGAGTAACATGTTGGTATGATCCTGTGTGGAGAAGCCTGAAGGGTGACCATACTTAGCGGCTTTCAGGGGTGTAGAAATCAGAGTAACGAAAGGCACATGTTCTGGGAAATAAGATCGGATGTACTGGGTCCATAAGAGACAAAGATGATGGGAACCTCAACAAGATTTGCGAGGGCAGAGGGGACAGCACCAAGAACATGGTGTGGTGTTGCAGGTGAAGGGTGGAATAATTAATGGATCTCTACTTTATTTTATTCAAGAGGTGTGGGCACAGCTGGCTGGGCCATCATGCATTGTCCATCCCCAGTTATCCTTGAGAAGGTAGTGGTGGGCTGCTTTCTTGAACTGCTTGAACATGATCCCACTCGAGGACCTACATTGATAATGGAGGGGGAAGACTGTCTGTGAGCCTTCCAACTACAGACATAATCAGGTGGAAAGATGGTGGTGTTTTGCCATCAGTCATCCACCCAACTAAGTGCCCCCTGTTGCCAAACCCGCCACGGGAGAGGGCATAAGATACCATTCTTCGTCACTCTGGTAAGGAGGGCTTGCGGTAACAGATTAACACACAGCACGGTACACAAACAGCAATGAGGTTAATGAGTTTACAGGCTGCTGCTTGATGGCTATGGGGCAGCATGTTGGCACAATGGTTGGCACTGCTGTCTCATAGCTCCAGGGACTGGGTTCAATTCCAGCCTTGGGTGACAGGCTGTGTGGAGTTTGCACATTCTCCCCGTGTCTGTGTTGGTTTCTTCCGGGTGCTCCAGTTTCCTCCCATAGCGCAAAGATGTGCAGGTTAGGTGGATTGACCACGCTAAATTGCATTTTACTGTCCAAAGATGTATAGGTTAGGGGGATTAGTGGGGTTACATAGAATGCCTATGGTGTGGAATGAGGCCATTCAGCCCATTGTGTCTGTACTGACCACATCCCACCCAGGCTCTATTCCTGTAACCCCAGACATTTACCCTACTAATCTCCCTGGTATTAGGGTCAATTTAGCATGGCCAATCAACCTAACCCGCACACCTTTGGACTGTGGGAGGAAACCCACACAGACACGGGGAGAACATGCAAACTCGACACAGACAATGACCTGAGGCCAGAATTGAACCTGGGTTCCTGGCGCTGAGAGGCAGCAGTGCTAACCACTGTGTCACCATGCCACCCCCGTTATGGTCTGGGTGGATGCCCTTTCAGAGAGTCTGTGCAGACTTGCTGGGCCGAATGGCCTCTTGTGCACTGTAGGGATTCTATTCTATGAAATGTTGTGAAAGATAATCGCCTGCCTTTGGATCCAGCTGAGGAAGCGGGGAAGGAGTTAGTTTAACAGCTTCACCAGAAGGTGACAGTGCCACACTCCCTCTCAGAAGCACTGGGCAGTCAACTAGAATTACGTGGTCAAGTCTTTAGACACACAACCTCTTGCTGGAAGAAGTTGATGCCAACCGAACTGGCATGATATTCCTTACAAGTCATGAATCCGGTCATGCAGACCATGCCTGTAGCTATTTAGATTCACATCAGTAATATTACTTCCCTTGCAATGCTTAATACTTTCATCAATGATGCAATCAACTTCGCTCTGGGGAGAATTAGTGAAGCTCAAGGTAACTTTAGTACCAATGATTATCATTTTTGAAATCTCCTCTCTGCGGTGCCACACATCTTAATATATCTGAGTTGCTGATGCAATAAGTGCGGC
The DNA here is from genome assembly GCF_965287045.1 of Carcharhinus amblyrhynchos. Taxonomy (NCBI): domain Eukaryota; kingdom Metazoa; phylum Chordata; class Chondrichthyes; order Carcharhiniformes; family Carcharhinidae; genus Carcharhinus; species Carcharhinus amblyrhynchos. The sequence continues at coordinate 11,658,868 of NC_137328.1, forward strand.
ACAACGGGGAGGAAGAACATATTCCTGGGCCTGCAATAAAAGGCTTGATTCAATCTTGTTATGTAACATCTTCTGCCTTTACTTGCGGCTTACAGCTGAGGTAAAATTTTCTCTCAACATTGACCAAACGAGAGGTGACTCACACCGTTCCGGGGAGATCTGTGTGGGGGTCTCAACTATTCGCTGTTTGCATTAACGGCAAAGATGTAATTGTGTCTACGTATCCAGATTTGTTGATGGCACAGCTTTGTCAGCACTGCAGATGGAAGCATAACATTGCTGTGAGCTCTTAACAGATTAAGCAAAAGGGCAAAAGCCCAAGGCAAATGGGTTTCCGATGGAGACTAATGTGAGCTCATCCACCTCAGACCTAACCAGCCGAGATCAGACTATTTCCTCAATGATGAAAAGCTAGAAACAGGAGAGGTCCAAACAAACTTGGAGGCTCCCTCTAATTATCATTAAAATATTATGCACAAGTACAGAAAAATCATCAAAAAAGGACTAGTGGAATGCTGTCTTTTAAGTGTGGCATGGTGGCACAGTGGATAACACTGCTGATTCACAGCATCAGGAACCCGGGTTCAATTCCACCTCGGGTTACTGTCTGTATGGAGCCTTCGTGTTCTCCCCGTGTGGGTTTCCTCCGGGTGCTCGGGTTCCCTCCCACAATCCAAAGCTGTGGGGGTTAGGTTGATGGGCCAGGCTAAACTGACCCTGATGTCAGGAGGATTAGCAGGGTAAATGACGATTGTGGGAATAGAACCTGGGTGGGATTGTACTTGGTACAGACCTGATGGGCCAAATGGCCTCCTTTTGGACTGTAGGGGTTCTATGATTTTATATCTAGAGCACTGGCAAAGTCATTGTCCAAAAGGCTTACTTCTGATCCAATGATCCTAATCTCATCATAATATTCAGCAGCTGGGCAAGTCTACTCATTGTCATCCTCAAATTTCAGATGCCCCTTACAACATTCCACCTTGACCAAACTTTCAGAATTCCAGAAGCGAGGTGAGCGTGACTGCCCGCACTCGATGCGGAGGGGGATAGTTGGGGGTAGTGGTAGGAAAGGGGGACCTCCTTATGTACCTGCTCCTGGGCCAGGCTAAGTTTGCCATCAACAGGTCCAGGCAACGAGCATCAGAAGGGGTCATCCAACCCAACTATCTGCCCCTCTATCGCAGCTAAATCCATGGCCAGGTGTCCCTAGAGAGGGAACACACGGTATCCATCGGCCATGCCAAAGGCTTCTGTGTCTGGTAGGCATCGCGACAACTTTATCAAGCCTCTTTGGTTTAATGTTATAAGTTTCATTTGTGCCATGTTTTTTGCCTAAAGCAGTGCCCCTTTAAGGGTTGCCCCTTTAATTTGTCCCTCAGTTTATTTGATTGTGTTTAATTGGTTACTGTTTAAAAATAGAAGAGTGATTGCCCTTGAAATCAAGGCAACATTTTACTGAATATGGCATCAAGTGGGCAGCACAGTGGTTAGCACTGCTGTCTCCCAGCACCAGGGACCCGGATTCAATTCCGGCCTCGGATGACACTGTGTGGACTTTGCACATTCTCCCCATGTCCGCGTCGCTTTCCTCCAGATGCTCCGGTTTCCTCCCATCGTCCAAAGATGGGCAGATTGGGTGGATTGGCCTTCCTACATTGCTCCTTAATGTCTCAAGATTTGAAGTTAGGGGGATTAGCGGGATGAGTGCGTGGGGTTATGGGGACAGGGCAGGGTGGGTTGGGTTTGAGTAAGTTGCTCTGTCAGGAGAATCTGTGCAGACTTAATGGGCCGAATGACCTTCTTTTGCACTGTAGGAATTCTACGGCATTTAGTAAAATTGGGTCAATGGGGATCTGGGAAAATGTCACGGAGAGTGCAAATTCTCATTCTCTAGAAAATGAATATAATTATCCACAAAGTTTATAAAGTATTCAATTGCACTGAGAAAAATATTCAATACTTAAGATTCATGAAAATAAAAGAGGAGAGTGAGAACGGAACCTCTTCAACTCAGTGGCTCATGGTGAGAAAGCAACCTTTGAATCTTATGGATTTACATAAGTGAGCTTATTAACAGTGGGTAGGAACTTTTGGGTCCTCTAGTCCAATGAATTCCTAATTCTGCAAGAAGATAGGATATAATTGGCCAAGGTAAATAACGTTTACTAATGTGATTGGAGAATCCAGTTAGGATGAAAGTCTCGAAAACGTATAATCATTTTGTCGCTACATTATAAACTTCAGAAAGGAGTCATCCCGGCACGTGTTGGTCAATAAATACATCTTAAACCAGCATACTTGTGAGTCTTTGTATTTAGCTGGGTGCAGCTGAATACTTAGCACCTGAGAGAAAACCCCTGCTTCAGAAGATTGACAAAGAAGGAGTGAATGTTTCCTCTTGTCAGGCAATCTAGAACAAGAAGTCATTTAGCATAAGGGGCGACAAAGATCAAGTGAAATTACTTCTCTCAAAGGGTTGTAAATGTAAGAAAGAGGTGGACAGATATTTAATTAGTAAGGGTTTGAAGGGCTATGGTGAATGGGCAGGAAAGTGGAGTTGAGACCATAATCATATTAAATGGCAGAGCAGGTTCGAGGCCTGAATTATCTACTCCTGCTCCTCGTTCTTACGATACCCAGTTGTGCCAAGTAGGCCATCGCTGCTCCAGGGACCCGTAGTAAGGAGTCACCAATCTTTGGCTGTCTCCTCCAATCTTCTCAAACCCAATTTGTAATCTTCAAAAATATCCTCTGAGCAACTAATATTAATGATAAAGCTGTCCCTCTGTTGATACTACCAGGCAAAACATTGCATTGTATTTGATATGGATGCACAGATCCCAACAACAGAGTATAACACTGTCTCATCACAAAAGAGTGATGTATTTTCTGCCAAAGTTGACTTTAATCAGAATTAAAGCTGCTCTCCATCATAATGCAGGGAAGGCAATTACGGGCATCCATTGGGCTCCATGCTTGCAACCCTGACTCATATAATGAACCCCATTTCAAAATCCAACCTCCCATAGCTGCCCTCTTGGAATCAATCACCTCAGTCTTTCCACCAGGTGGTCAAAGCATCTTACTCTCACAGAAGGTAATTTACCAATCCTCAAATCCATGATAATGATAGCCCAACCTGAGGATGTAACAGTAGCACCCCCTTGTGGTCAGGACTGGATGCTTATGGCTTTCATAAAAATGCTTCCTCATCTCTCCAAAAGGCAGTCAAACCCTCACGTGGTTAAGTGAGACCCCGATGTGAAAGAATTGACTGTTTAATTTCACAGTAAGGTGAACATCAAGAACAGTTGTTACAACGCTGCTCATTTAATTAAACGACGGCAGCTTCTCTTTGATAACTGATCCAAAATAAAGACCATGTCAATTTCCCTCATATCAGTGAGTAATCTTACTTGACTTTAAGATGTCTTCTAACTAACCTCCATCATCCTGATCACGGCACTTCAGTTTTCTGAACAAACCTGACTGCCCTTGCAATCTTTTTGTTTCTTAAAACAGGCGATGGCCTAGTGGTATTACCACTGGACTATTAATCCACAAACTCAGCTGATGACAGAGAAACTATTGTCAATTGTCACAAAAACCCATCTGGTTCACTAACGTCCTTAAGAGAAGGAAATCTGCCGTCCTTACCTTGTCTGGCCTACATGTGCCCTCAGAGCCACAGCAATAAGAACATAGGAACATAAGCGATGTGGTTGATCTCAACTGCCCACTGATATGGCCTCGGGAGCCACTCAGTTCAAAGGCAATTAGGGATGGGGGCAATAAATGCTGGCCAGCCAGCGACACCACGTCCCACAAACGGATTAAAAAAAACACCAGTTTGCCCGTGCTCCTCCATCTCACTTTTCAATCACCTACAACATAGGCTGTCAAGAATCAATAGGTGTCCAAACAGAATGTTGCATGAGGTGATTTCCAATTCCTTTGACAAGTGAACAAATTGAACAATGTTCCATCTCCAAGGAAGTTAACTTCCTTAGAGCGAACTGAGGTGGAACATTCTCACGGCTGGAACTTGCAATTGGTGACCCTAAGGGTTACATTAACTTTTTAATCTGTGAACTTGTGTAGCTGTCCGGTCTCCACGGTCTATGAATCTGTGAGGGGCACGGGCAGGGTCGGGATAAGGAGCAGCTGTACCCCATAGTTGAAGGGTCAGTCACAAGGGGACATCGGTTCAAGCTGAGGGGCAGGAGGCTCAGAGTGGGGTGTGGGGAAAACCTTTTTTTTAAACCCAGAGGGTGTTGATGGTCTGGAATGCACTGCTTGGGGAATGGTAGAGGCTGGTTGTCTCACATCCTTTAAAAATACCTGGATGTGCACTTGGCACATCATAAAATTCAAGGCTATGGGGAGGCACAGTGTTAGCACTGCTGCCTCACAGCGCCAAGAACCAGGTCTGATTCCCGGATTGAGTCACTGTCTATGCACAGTTTGCACATTCTCCCTGTGTCTGTGTGGGTTTCCTCCTACAGTCCGAAAGATGTGTTGGTGAGGTGGATTAGTCATGCTAAATTCTCCCTTAATGTACCGAACTGGTGCTGGAGTGAGGCAACTCGGGGATTTTCACAGTAACTTAATTGCAGTGTTAATGTATGTCTACTTGAGATACTAATAGTGAAAAAGAAAGTTTGAAAAAAACTTTAAACAAGTACTGGTAGATGAGATTAGCTGGGAGTGTCAGTGTTTCTCGCATGTTAGGGCAGACTCGATGGGCCGAAGAGCCTCTTCTGCGCTGTATGATTTTAAGATTCGCCATGATTGAAAATTCTCTGAATTCTTTCAACAACTGGTGAGCTAAGAGTGGAAGACATGGTACATTGTCTTGGATGAATAGAGGTTGGGGAATAGGGAAAAGCAGGCAATTAAAATTCCGTGCATAATATAATTGATTATTCATTATTCTTCCTCGCTGTTAACTCAACTAACTATGCTCACCTCTGTCAATAAATTAAAATTAATTACTATCATATTTCGCAATGAAATATGCAATGGTACAGCTACCTTCAGAATGGATTAACATGGAATAAATTAAGTTGCCTGAAAGATGTGACCACATTGTCCCCATATAACAGTGAGATGTTTTCCTATCTGAGAAAATGTGTCTATAGAATTATCTGCAACAATGTAGAGACTCCACTTGTGTGGAATTAAGCTTATTATTAGTCACAAGTAAGGGTTACATCATCACTGCCATGAAGTTACTGTGAAATTCCACTCGTCACCGCACTCCGGCACTTGTTTGGGTCAATGCACCGAACCAGCACATCTTTCAGAATGTGAAAGGAAACAGGAGCATCTGAAGGAAACCCACACAGACACGGGGAGAATGTGTAAACCCCCGCACAGGCAGTGACCCAAGCCGGGAATCGAACCCGCGTTCCTGGCGTTGTGAGGCAGCAGTGCTAACTATTGTGCCAACCTGTTTCAGAATGTAGAACAGGTTTATTTGGTAGCAGACACCACTAGCTTTCAGAGCTCTGTCTCTTTGTCAGGTGAGTGGGAAGTTCCCCATTCACCTGATGAAGGGACAGATCTCCGAAAGCAAATGGCGTTTGCTACCAAATAAACCTGTTGGACTTTAACCTTTGGTTGTGAGACTTCTTGCTGCATTTACCCCAGTCCAATGCCGGTGTCTCCACATCAGAATATAGAGAAAGGATAAAAACAGATAAGGTCAAATTGGGTGAAACATTGTGTATGTTGAGAGCTGTGTAGGTTGAGCTGGTGAGTGTGTTTGGACAAGGTCTAAGAAGCTGATGTTTAATCACCATGATACCCACCCAAAGACAGCTTGAGGAGGCCGGAACCATTTCAGGGTTCTTCAGAAATGCTTCAGCCAAACATCTGGCACCAAACAGACACTGCTGCAGCTTGCTAAGTGGAGTTAGTTGGGAAAGCTGCCAGCTTATATTCTGAGCCAGCTGGTGAGGCACTCTGAGGAGGAAACCAAGTTTGGAGAACGAGGCCAGCCATTGAGATGTGAAACAGACAGTAATTTTGTGGCCCAACAAAACAGAGGGTTCAACGGGTGTGAGACACCCCAGTGACTGCAAGGAAAATGTCTCCAAATGCTCCTTCCAGTTTCAGCTGACGGAAGCTTTAATCATCACTGGAGATGGCTGCCTCCTGACACTGTGGCCAAACTTTTCCAGTCAATCCCATTGGCGGGAGTTAACAGTGACTCGCCCGCCCCCACCCCTACTGAGGAATCCCCCACTGTAAACCACAGCAGCGGGAGCAGCAGGGCCTGCCACCAGCCAATGGCAGAACCCCAAGGGGCAGCAGATCCTGGGACCAGCCAATGGCAGAACCCCAAGAGGCAGCAGATCCTGGGACCAGCCAATGGCAGAACCCCAAGAGGCAGCAGATCCTGGGACCAGCCAATGGCAGAACCCCAAGAGGCAGCAGATCCTGGGACCAGCCAATGGCAGAACCCCAAGAGGCAGCAGATCCTGGGACCAGCCAATGGCAGAACAGAAGAACCAGAAGATCCTGCTACCAGCCAATGGCAGAACCCCAAGAGGCAAAAGATCCTGGGACCAGCCAATGGCAGAACCCCAAGAGGCAGCAGATCCTGGGACCAGCCAATGGCAGAACCCCAAGAGGCAGCAGATCCTGGGACCAGCCAATGGCAGAACCCCAAGAGGCAGCAGATCCTGGGACCAGCCAATGGCAGAACAGAAGAACCAGAAGATCCTGCTACCAGCCAATGGCAGAACCCCAAGAGGCAAAAGATCCTGGGACCAGCCAATGGCAGAACAGAAGAACCAGAAGATCCTGCTACCAGCCAATGGCAGAACCCCAAGAGGCAAAAGATCCTGGGACCAGCCAATGGCAGAACCCGAAGAGGCAGCAGATCCTGGGACCAGCCAATGGCGGAACCTGAACAGGCAGCAGACCAGTCAATGGCAGGCCTCTTCTGAGGGAAACAGGAGGCATGGGGTTTGTTGGTGGGTGGGGAGGACAGCAGAAAATCTAATGCCTGGGGGGGAAAGGAACAAATAAAAATAACCCAGGGTCTTGACTGCATAATTTTGGGCCATTATTTCAATGCGCGCACCTGGCTTCTACTTGTTTCAAACAGTAGCATTTACAATTCGCTGATCATTCCCTGTGAAGGGAAGAGAAACCTGGAGCTATTCTTCTCTGAATATAAAGTTATTCACAAAACCAAAGAATGTAGTTCCACACCCTCTCCCTCTTCCATTTCCCACTGCCCCACAGGTAGAATCCACTTCTTACCTGTACTTCAGAATATGAAAGTTCCCCAGTTAGTAATTGCTCTCACTTCCAACAAGAGCACGTACTTCATTGCGAGCGGATTGCAATATTAACATTGAGGAGGAGACCTGATAATCAGGACAGATGTTAATGCATGATGAATGAGCTTAGTCATCTGCTGCTCGAGTTTAGTTTCACCATCACCCGCTTTGTAACTTCAAAAGGGGCGGCAGAATGATGTAAATCACAACCCCACCCACCCCCTCCGACCACATAGCCTGATATGATTTGATGTACTTCTGTTTGAATACATTCGTCTTTGAATTGAGAAGAAAAAGCAAATTAGATAGAGGTGTTCAAATTCACAAAAAGAGATTTGATAAATAAGGAGAAACCCTACAGCATGTTCATGAAAAGCGCCATCACGGGTAGACAGAGAGGTGAAGAAAGTGGCCTCCATCAGCCAGAGTACTGAGTATAGGAGTTGGGGCATTATGTTACATCTGTATAAATCATTGGTGAGGCCACACTTGGGAGTATTGTGTACAGTTTTGGCCACTCTGTTATAGGAAAGACATTGATAAACAGGAAAGAAGGTTTTCAAGGGTGTTGCCAGGACCAGTGGGTCAGAGTTATAGGGCGAGTTTGGCCAGGTTAGGATTTTATTCCTTGGAACATAGGAGAATGAGGGGTGACTTTATTGAAGTGTATAAATTTACCAGGGACATAGATAGGATGAATGTGCATTCTTTTCCCCAGGTGAGGGGAATTGAAAACTGGAGGGCATAGGTTTAAGGTGAAGGGGTAAAGATTTAAAAGGGTTCTGAGGAGCAACTCCCTCACGCAGAGAGTGATGTGTATATGGAATGAGTTTCCAGAGAAGGTGGCTGAGGCAGCTTCAATAGCATCATTTGAAAAGTATTTGGATAAGTACATGGATGGGAAAGGACGAGAGGGGCATGGGTCAAACGCGGGCAATTGGGACTAGCTGGGAGGGTACCTAGGTCAATGTGGACTGCTTGGGGCCTGTTTTCATGCTACATTGCTCTTTGATTCTATGGCCAGGATCTTACCATTGGGTTGCGCACATTTTAAGGTGCGACGTGGTCAGAAAGTGGGGCGTAAAGCGTCGAGCGCGATTGGCACCGGTTTTCATAAACAGAGCAATTTTACGACAAAAGGATTTCCAATGCAGTCAGTCTGTCGCCAGAAATGGGTGGGACACAGGTTAATTTATTGAAATTTATTTAAATAAACATTTAAATGTCATTAGCCAGCCCAGTGCTCAATCATCTGCGCTTGCCTGCCTTTAGAGGAGAGGTTCTCACCGGCGAGGAATAGACACGCTCCCTATGAGTGGGGAACGATGGACTTAGCCACACCAGTGGAACGGGAGGCCACTGAAGCCCCCCCCCCACCCCCCCCCGGAGGGTTCTTGGGCAGTGCTGGACTAGCAGTGCCACCCTGGCACCTGGGCAATTTTCACTGGGCACCTTGTCAATGCCCACCTCTCACCGGGCAGTGCCGGGGGCAGAGTTAAGGGGGGCGGGGCCAGTGGGGCACGGTCAATGGGGGACGGGGGCCTGCTGCCATGCTGCCGCTCTTGGTGGGGGGAGGCCAGTGGGGCCATGATTGGTGATGGGGGGGGGGGGGGGGGGGGGGAGGCGGGGCCCACTGCCACTCTGCAGCGATTAGTGGGGGGAGGGCAGCAGGGCCACAATCGCTTTAGATGGCTGGTGGGGGTGGTGTTGGCTGGGGCTGTATCTTGGCCAACTGGCCCTGTGATTGTGTGGGGTGGGGAGAGCTGCTTCAGGCTTCTTGCAGTAGCAGGGGCCTGACAGCTCTCTCTTTGCCTGTCAGACCTCTGCTGCTGCTGCTGCTGCTGCTAATGTGCATGTGGGGCATCAAAGACCTGCAAGTGCACACTATCTCCCTCTGCAGGCTTTTGGGTATGTTAAATCCCACCCACAGGCTTCTGCAGCAAGCAACAGACTCGCTCAGAATTTTGCAGCCAGAGTGCGTACTGGGGGAGGCTAAAAACATGCCGAAAGATAGACCTGAGACTTCCCCAGTTCCATGCCCGCCCTGCACTTAGGCTGGTATTTTAGCATTTTCAGTCTATGATTCAGAACAGGTTCTAGTTGCTGAAAGGTTGATAACCAGAGGGTACGTTTTGGAATAAAAACCACAATGCAAATGAGGATTTTTGTTTTAATGTAATGAGTTGTGACCAGGAATGCAGTGGACTAAGGGGCAGTGGAAACAGACTAAATGATGAATTTCAAAATGGAATTGGACATAAGGAGAGAGTACACAGGCTTAGATTGTTTTCTCTTGAGTAGAGAAGGCTGACGGAGACATGATTGAGGTGTGTAAGATCATGAGGAGCATGGACAGGGCGAATAGGAAACAGCTGCTCCCCTTGGTGGAGGGGTCAATCACGGGGGGGGGGGGCAGGTGATTCAGGGGGCATTTGAGAAACCTTTTTTTCCCCCCTCAGAAGCTGGTGACAACCTGGAATGCACTGCCTGGGAAGGTAGTGGAGGCCAGAAACCTTTAAAAAGTATTTGGATGAGCACATGAACTATCAAAACATTCAAGCATATGGTGCAAGTGCTGGAAAATGGGATTAGTGCAACTTTAATGGTCATTGTCGATGCAGACTCAATGGGCTGAAGGGCCTTTTCTGCGCTGTATGACTCTATATACTTGAAGGATACTTAGTCAGGTGTCTTTCCCCAATATCTACATTCCAAACCGTTGAGCTATATTGTTCGATCAATCAGATACAATTTGCTCTAATATGCACGGCCCAGTCACTTGAGGGAGGAAGATTGCCACCGACATGGACCCAGTAACACAAGAACAGGGAGTTGTTATGATCTGGAACGCACTGCCTCAAAGTCTGGTAGAAGCAGATTCTATAGAAAAAACTTTCAAAATCAACTTGGGTTATTACTGGAAGGGGAATACCTGGCAAGGCTTTGGGAGAGAGATGAGTTGTAACACTAATTAAACAAACAGTCAGTGCAGACGTGATGGCCACTGCCTGTGCTGTATCTTTGTGATTCTGTAAGGCAAGGCTTTTATGTTGAATGTGGCAAGAATTTACTGCTGAATGTGTGACTCAGTATCAGATGTTGTCTGATAAATGTTTCTGTGAAGCAGCCCGAGGCCATTGTGCTGTATTGAATGCGTTATTCCAGAGCATGTTGAAATTCTTGGGTGTCTTCAGTTTTTGTTTTGAGCAATCAGGCTCCACTCTAGCTTCATGGCATGAATGATTATCATGGTGCAATGACTCAGGGACCCCGACTGGAAAGGTACATAGTTTATTATAGAATGCAAAATAAAACAATTACCGTGGTGGATTCATGCTAGTCCTAGTCTGGTACTATAGTTCAGCAGGCCCAGTCCTGGGCCTGCCTTAGAAAAGACACAGGCAATGAGTTCCAGCTCGCTGGGCCACTGCCTGATACCAAAGGAACTCATACTCAATGAGTCACACAGGGTGTTCAGTGATTCCCCATGATAACCCATAGGGGTTATCATAACCCTTCATTGCCTCCCCGAGTCCACTGGTTCCCGCCTCACTCCCATAATGATGAGACCTTCTTTGCCTTTTTGCTCGTGGTCTCATCTCCATCGCTTGTAGGGTCTGTTCTGGAGACACGCAATGGATAGATGAATGCTTCATTCACGGAGAGGGGCAAAAAAGCCACAACAGGGGCTTCATCCTCAGTGGCAGCTTCTGACTGGGTGTCCACCACCTCTGTCTCCATGTCCAAGAGAGAATCTTCATTGTCGAGTTAGCTGGGTCTTAAGTTACTTTGGGAGCAGATTTTCCTGTCCACAGGCTGGTTCGAAGGACACCAATGGTGGCACATATTTAGAAACAGTTGCCTCTGTGGAAAGTTCCCTGTGATGGAAGCGATCTACCTGCTTCTTTAAGATCTTCTCCTTGGTTTCTATCTTATAAGACAACGGTCCAGTTTTCGAGAATAACTCCTGGAATCCACAGAGAGCAGTCACTGAAGTTCCTCACACATAGACCACGTCTCCCGGTTTGAGGTCTCTATCCAGTCTCTGACCATCATGGCCCCTTTTCTGGGCTTCTTGTTTTAACACGACATTGCTGGCGATATTTTGAGAACATCAAGCTAAGCCAAGTTCGAAGGCGTTGGCCCATCAATAGCTCCACCGCAGCTATTCCTATCATCATGTGCATCATAGTCGTTTAGGAAACATGCAGGTTTTAATTATAGAGAACCCGTGGTCTGATTCTTCATGCCCCTTTTGAATGTCTGGACCGCCTGCTTAGTCTGGCTGTTTGAGGATGGGTGTTAGGATGCCATGCAGATGTGCCTTACTCCGTTTGTACACATGAAGGCCTAAAACTCCCTGCTGATAAACGGGGTCCCATTGTCTGTCACAAGAACGTCAAGTATACCATGTGTACTAAAGAACTGTAAGAAGTCTCACAACACCAGGTTAAAGTCCAACCACTTTATTTGATAGTAAACCCACAAGTTTTCGGGGTTTGCCCCTTCGTCAGGTGAGTGGAATGTTCTACCAGAACTTAAGGTTTTTTGGGAGCAGATTCTACCAGAACTCTCCACTCACCTAATGAAGGTGCAAATCCCGAAAACTTGTGGGTTTACTATCAAATAAATTAACTTAGTGTTGTTTACCCCAGTCCAACACCAGCATCTCCACATCATTACTAAAAGATTGACAGAGTTTTTTGGTGATATTATAAGAGGTAGTGATGGCGTACATCGGTCCATTTTGATTGGATGGCCCCGAGACTTAAAATAACATGGAGTCCATAAATGGCCCTACCAAGTCTGTACGTACTCACACCCAGGGTCTCCCCAGCCATTCCCAAGGGTACAACAAGGCTGCTGGCTGGGCCTTCTGGCATGTTTTGCGCTGCCTGACCAGATTCTCCATACTGTCCGTTCCAGGCCACCGGACGTACCACCTTGCAAGCATTTTCATCTTATAAATTTCTGCATGGCCATTATGGAATTCTTGAGGTGTTGTTCGCTGACCTGGATGATGGATAAGCACCCGGGCTCCCCGCGAGATGATGCCACCTTCTATACTTTGGGGCTGCCGAGTAAATTAAACTCTTTATGATGCTGAAAGTTGGGGCCCCACAAGTGGCCAGGCGGATGACTGCTTGCCTGTTGTACCTTTCGAGCCCATTTGCCTGGAAGGAGCATCCTGTTCTTTTGGCATACTGGGACCAATCCTCCATACTCATATCCATGAGTTACCATTTTCCCAAACAGCAGCATTTTCAATATCTCCCCATCACTGCCTTACCAAATTGGTTGAAAGGCAAGGTTGTTCAAAACCTTTCTTGTTCCTCGTCGCCAATGTAATGACTCAGGAAGCACAATTGGAAAGGAACATAGTTTATTACAGAATGCAAAGTAAGACCACTACCACGGCAAATACACACTAGCCCCTGTCTGGGACTATAGTTCAGCAGGCCCAGTCCTGAGCCCGCCTAATAAAAGGCTCAGGTAATAAGTTTTAGTTGGGAAACTCATACTCACAAGGGAATCAATCAGTGATTCCCTCATGGAGATTATCACACGTGGTCGCCAAAATTCAGTGCATTGCTCTGACCAGAATGCTTTTGGCAGGATGGGGAGGCACAGTTTGAGACAGAAGAAAGATCCAGACATTCAACTGCATAACACTGTCAACGGGATTACAGATAGGGTCAGCCATCAAAACGTCTAGCAACGCTTTGGGTTTTTTTTTTCAAAACAAGGTGCAGAGCGTGACATTAGTGTCCCTTTAAGAGATTTATTTTTAAATCATGATCTTTGCAGCTCTCACAGTCAGAATTTCTTAGCTCACAGCTTCAGTGATGTCACTGTTGCTCGCTTGGCTGGAAATGTCCTTTTGTTGCTACTTAAGTGGCTTAAATCGGGTTGTTTGTGTTTACTCTGGGATTAGGTTTATGATCCTGCATTGTTAGAAGGGCAGTCATGTGTTTTTGGACATTTTTTTTCAGTGAGATGAAGGTTTAATTTGTGTGTTTGGCTGCAGTTAGAAAGCTAGAAAGCTAAAAATAAGTGTTTTCCCTCTCTCCCTGTTGTTTTGAAAACTCTGTTGCTTTCCTGAAGGATGACAAATCTACTGTTGTCGGGGGCTGGACCAGATTCTCTTTGGTGATTCCTGGAATGAAGAGCTTGTCACATGAGGAATGGTTGAGGACTCTGTGTCTGTACTCGTTGGAGTTTAGAAGGATGAGGGGGGATCTTATTGAAACCTTCGTGATATTGCGAGGCCTGGATAGAGTGGAGAGGATGGTTCCACTAGTAGGAAACGCTTGAACCAGGGGGCACAACCTCAGACTAAAGGGACAATCCTTTAAAACAGAGATGAGGAGGAATTTCTTCAGCCAGAGAGTAGTGAATCTGTGGAACTTTTTGCTGCAGAAGGTTGTGGAGGTCAAATCATTGAGTGTCTTTAAAACAAAAATAGATAGGTTCTTGATCAATAAGGGGATCAGGGTTATGAGGAAAAGGCAGGAGAATGGGGATGAGAAAAATATTAGCCATGATTGAATGGTGGAGTAGACTCTGTGAGCTGAGAGGCCTAATTCTGCTCCGATATCTTATGGCCTTATGCTGTTCTAAGAAGCTGCCTTGTCTTCAAGTGCTCTGAGTGAATCCAGAGAACTATAGACTTCAACCAAAGGATTCAATTTCCAATATCATATGAACAATAGATGTTGTTGTATTGAACCTGTTTAAAGGGTTTTATCTATGGCAGGGCTTTCATCTGATTAGAACGCATGAGGTATCTTTGTTAAGGCTTATACAGGATAGTGGTTGCTTTGTTTCTTGTTTGTCATTGATAAAAGTTCTTGTTAATTTTCTTACTATACATGTTAACTATATTCTTGAATAAAATTTGTTTGGTAACAGCTCCCTGGTGGGTCTTTTGAATCTTTTGAAGTGAAATATCTCATGTTCGCCCTAGCCAAATTCAAGACGCTAAACCTATGATTCAGGCAGGCTTCAGAAAACACTTTGGAGTTTCTGACCTGAACCATAACAAGAGCAAAGGGAGGAAAATAAATTCAAACAAAACAACGGCAAGGCCACAGTTTAGAGCAGCTCCAGTCATCCTAATTTAGAAAAGACATCAAAAATATTGGCAGAGAGTAAGACAAAGCATTAGGAGGGCTATTTTTTTCACTCAAAGGATTATTGGAGTATGGAATATTTTTCCAGAGAGAACGATTGAGGCATGGATCATTTAAAGAGAAGATTGTTGAAGCAGTGGAAAATTAAAATGCATTGGGATTTGTTTTCTATTGTTGAAGCAAAGAGTTAGCACAAACATGCTGGGCTGATTGGTCTTCTCCTGTGTAATAAGGCTATATGGTTCTGAAGCATGAAACATTACTGAGAAACGTTGGGAAGGATTTGTTCAGTCGATCTCGTTAAGAGGTTCTAAGGTTTGTAGTGTTTGTTGTTGGCACATAACTATTTACATATGTACAAATTATGGCCCAAACTACGAGCTAACTCCATGCTGACTTCTACTCAAGTCTCTCTACACAACATTGTTGCTCGTCGTGTGTTTTTCTACATCATAATTTGGGCAGTACTATTCCCCATTGCCATGCTGTGCTGAAAAAGTTAAGATAAACCTTGTTGTGGATCTTCTAAAATGTTGATTGTTATTGATGATACAAATGTGATCCAATAATTTCATTGAAACCATAAGCAGAACAATGGTGAGCACAGGCTTAACACAGCAATAGTTCAAGTGAGACTGACAACGTCAATGTATCACTGTCTTGGACAGAATGAATAGGCTTCCAGTAAAAGTGATTCACATTCTCCAATATGGAACCAGATGGATAGCAGGGATGGAAACGAGAATGAATCTTCAGTATGGACTGGAATGGTCATGTATTGACTGGGCTGAGATGGACAGCAAGAAGAATGGAGATATTGGAATCAGAATTATTCATCATACAATCCCTGCAATCAGTAGGAGGCTACTTGGTCCATCAAATCTGCACCAACTCTGAAAGAATGTTCCACCAAAGCACTTCCCTGTGCCCAGCCCCCGTTAATCCTAACCTACACATCTTGGGACAGACACCAAGGGGAAATTTAACATGGCCAATCCATCCAACCTGTACATCTTTGAAGTATGGGAGGAGACCGGAGCACCCGGAGGAAAACTACGCAGACACGGGGAGAACAAGCAAACTCCACACACACACAGTCACCCAAAGCCAGTTTTGAACCCGGGTCTCTGGTGCTGTAAAGGCACAATGCTAACCATTGTGCGACTGTGTAACCCTGGAAGATGAACATTGTAGAGCATTGAATGATCATCTTTGGAAATCTCAGCATTTATCACTAAATGCTTCCTCACAAGGCCAGATCACCATCACAGAAATGCATTTTATTTGACAATCTTTTCTGGAGGGGCTAGGCAACTGGTTACATGAGAAATTTTCCACTGCTCAACATTAAATTGCATTATGATAAAGCACACAAATTATTAATTAAAACAAGAAAAGTTGTAATAATTTTAAGTAGTATTGTCTTGGGTGCTAAAGGAGAAGAACTAGATACTGAGTGCAATCTTACCACCCATTCTTGCCACGCTCCTGCTGCAGCAAAGATGGAGAAAATGGCAGCCAGCCAAATCTCCATTCACCGCAGGGGGATGAGAAAATCCCACTGGCATGAATGGTCGGCAATCATTTTTGACGTGGATACATCAACTTAAAATCTGATGAACCACAGATTAAAATTTAACATGATTTTCAAACTTTATTTATTAGGCACAGGTCAGGCTTACATTAACACTGCAATGAAATTACTGTGAAATTCTCTGAATCGCCACATTCCAACGTCTGTTTGGGTACACTGAGGGAGAATTTAGCATAGCCAATGCAACTAACCAGCACATTTTCTGGGTTGTGGGAGGAAACCGGAGCACCCGGAGAAAACTCAAGCAGACACAGGGAGAATGTGCAAACTGCGCACAGACAATAACCCAAGCTGGGAATCGAACCCAGGTCCCTGGCGCAGTGAGGCAGCAATGCAAACAACTGTGCCACCCCTTCACAAAGGCTTTGTCCTGTTAAAATTCATGCAGCGACTCTTGCTACGAGCCATCCGCAACATTATGCTGGGAAAAAAAAATTGCATTAATCATTATCTATCACCTTAGAGGACCTTGGTAATGTGGCAATGTGCTGTCACTAATTGCAGGCACATGTAATTAGCATCAAATCTTGTTACACTCTTTGGTATTTTGTTGCAGCTGTACAAAGCGTAAACTGTAAAACACCTCAGGAATGATCCGTTCTGTCAGGAGAGCGGAGCACTTACCAGATGAGTGGGAGACTTGCATGGTGAGTGAGGGGACTCCCTGCACACCTGGCCACATAAAGAAGGGTGTGACAAGAGTGCAGTCACAGTCAGAGGAAGGAGCTCTCACAACACCAATTGATTTCCAAGATAATAGGAAGCCTTTGAACAGAACACCAACTGACAGCAAGCTCTTTCAGTTACCTCACATTCCACAGTGGGGAGACGCAGTCAGAATGTCCTATTAGGCTTCAACTTCAACTGCATGGCGGCTGCATTTTTTTTAAAACTTGCACTCATGCTTTCTGCTGGTCAAGGTAACATCAATTCTAGTTTCTTTAGCTGTCTGCGCAGTTTCTCAAATCATAAGTGATGCATATTGTTGGCCACCCACATGGCACATTTTGGAACGAAAACATCATGACCTTCAAAACAGGCACTTTACCTGTCTCCACATGGTCAGCTGTTGTGCATCTTGGCATAAATCATTCGTTCAGGAAGTTAAAAGGCCCACAGACCAGTACTGTCATCAAGAATAGTTCGAAACTCTCAATTTTCAAGAGCAAAACCTGAGCATGGGTTACATACTTATAATTGATCATTCCTTTCTATTTGCCACAGTGGCTTTGCACTCAATTCCACCACTTCAAACATTAACGTTTAAAGCAGGAAGTCAATCATAAGCACAAATCATTGACCAGATGCATTAATGACAATTTTAAATTTGCTGGGCAGAGTGTCTTAAGTGCTTGGTTTGTTTTCGGGAAGAAAGAGCTGTGCTTACCCGTTACTTTGCACCTCACAATATTGATCAACATTCTGCTTATATTCCTGTATTTCCAAACAGTGGAACACCTTGGCCCTTGGATCAAAGGCATCTAGAATCACAGAATCCTACAGTGCAGAAGGAGGCCATTTGGCCCATCGAATCTGCAACGGCCACAATCCCACCCAGGCACTATCCCCATTTGTCCTCCCAATCCCCCGACCTTAAGGGGTAATTTTGTGTAGCCAATCCATCTAATCCGCACATCTTTGGACTATGGGAGGAAACCAGATGAAACCCATGCAGACACAAGGAAAATGTGCAAGCTCCACAAAGACAGTGACCCAAGTCGGAAACTGAATCCAGGTCCCTGACCCTGTGAGGCAGCAGTGTTAACCACTGTGCCACCATGCTGCCCCTCCAGTTAGTGGATTGCACACTGCTGGGCCCTCCTGAGATGAGCTAGACATCTCCCGGGCATCTATTTCTAAAGGCAAACAGATCACCAGACCAGAATTTTTGCAGCCTGATATTTTCCAACAACTTTGCTACTCACACGTGGACGTAGGTCAGATGAGATGCCTTAGAAGAGAGGCAGCCTGCTGGCTGGATATGAACGACATTGGTGTTCTCATCAAGAAGTGTGAGGCATGTAAAGAGCGTCACCAAAATTCTACCATGGAATTGGAGCGGGCGTGGGATAGGCAATGGAAATGTCCATTGACCTCGGGAGGGAATTTCTGGTCTTGCTCGAGAGAAGCCATAAATTCCAACTTCATATGTCAAGTCAGATAAAAGAACCATTCATTCCACATGATGTTCCTACCTATGGTTGGTCCAAAATTACATTGAACCTCTTTCATGTCCATGTCACTGACTTCATTGTCATAATCAACGACTTGACCACGTACCCCATTATTCAACTATTGCAAAACTATCAAGCAAAATAATTGCACGCACTTTAAGTGCTATGTTCAGACTATTTGGTGTGCCTTGAGAGATCAGTACAGATAACTGTCTGCAATTTACTGGCAAGCTAATTCAGAATATTTGTGGAACTATCAATCACAATCCCTTCTTCTGCTCATTACCATAGATTTAACAGCCTAGCTGAAGAAATGATTTGTATTGTAAAATTTCAAGCAAGATCTACCATTTGCAATGTTGCATCTAAGAGAATGATACCTTTAAGTATAACTGTTCACCGGTAACGTTCACGATTGTCAGACCAGTGTATGGCAATTTACCTCCAACAAGGGCATAATGTGTTGGTGGGTGTTGACTCTCTGCATGCCTTCAAGAGCTGGATTCATTCTTGACTGGGGCACAGGTCACTTCATACAAAAGGGAAGTACTTCTGGGCGGGATTCCCTGGTCACACCTGCTGCCAGGATCATCTGATCCTGCTGAAAATCGATAGGCCACTGATTCACTCACAGTGGGTCCCGAAAACCCCAGCCTTTATCAATAGCGCTCAGCTCATGGGATCTCCTGGAGCTAATGGCATGGTACACTTCAGTCTAGAGCTGGAATGTTATCACTTTGCCCACTCAAGGCTCGTAAGATCCAGCATGAGGCCAGCAGAGAATGCCGTTTCGCGAGCCTCGCCCGCCCCATTTCCAGGGCAGGCGTGCCTATAAAATTCCAGCCTAGGATTGAAGCTTCTATGAGGACACTTTTTACAACATGTTGTCAGCTGGAGCAATGCATAGTGGTGGCACAGGCTCCAACATCCTTTCCATCACATGGCTGACCAGGAAATTTTCTCCCTCTTACCACCTGCCATCGGCATGTGTTGGAAGGATTTGCAAATTGATACTCAGCCTGGTTGGCCGTGTTACGAAGGCACCTTTCCCGGCCATCATGTCCCAGGCCCAATTTGAACCTGGAGCATCTGATTGAGAGACAGGGGCGTTACCAGCTGTGCCACAAGACCTCCATTGCCGGTGGATGTGGTCTTTCTAGATTTTCAGAAGGCGTTTGACAAAGTGCCTCACAAGAGGTTATTGCAGAAGGTCGAGGGACATGGAGTTGGGGGTAGGGTGTTAGCGTGGATAGAGGATTGGTTGTCAAATAGGAAGCAGAGAGTGGGGGTCAACGGGTGCTATTCGGATTGGCGGATGGTGACTAGTGGAGTGCCCCAGGGGTCGGTGCTGGGGCCTCAGCTTTTTACCATTTATATAGATGATCTGGAGGAGGGAACCGAGTGTAGAGTGTCGAAATTTGCTGATGACACCAAGATTGGGGGAACGGCAAATTGTGCGGAGGGTGTGGAGAGTCTGCAGAAGGATCTAGATAGGCTGGGCGAATGGGCCAGGAAATGGCAAATGGAATTTAATGTTGGCAAGTGTGAGGTGGTCCACTTTGGTAGGAAGAATGGTAGGAAGGACTATTACTTACGGGGCGAAAAACTGCAGCAGGCGACGGTGCAGAGGGACCTCGGGGTCCTTGTGCATGAGTCGCAAAAACCCAGCTTGCAGGTGCAGCAGGTGGTCAGGAAGGCGAATGGGATGCTGGCCTTCATAGCGAAGGGGATTGAATATAAAAGTAGGGAGGTCTTGCTGCAGCTGTATAGGGCATTGGTGAGGCTGCAACTGGAGTACTGTGTGCATTTTTGGGGGACAAAAGGACTAGGGGGCACAGCCTCAAGATAAAAGGGGGGCGGTTTAGAACGGAGTTGAGGAGGAACTTCTTCACTCAAAGGGTGGTGAATCTCTGGAATTCTCTGCCCGTTGAAGTGGTGGAGGCTGCCTCGCTAAATATTTTTAAGACGCGGGTTGATGGGTTTTTGATAGGAGAGGGGATTAAGGGTTATGGGGAGAGGGCGGGAAAGTGGAACTGAGCAGCGACAGATCAGCCATGATCTTATTGAATGGCGGGGCAGGCTCGAAGGGCTGGATGGCCTACTCCTGCTCCTATTTCTTATGTTCTTATGTTCCTGAATTTTGACTTCCTAAGGAGATTGTCAGTTTCACCTCTTTCCCTTATTGACCCTGGAGTTTTCTTTATCTCTGTTTGCCTTTCTCAGGAGGCTACATAACATTGAGAGAATGGGAAGGAAGTTATGAGCTTCCAGCCACCACGTTGTGGGTACGCTTGATGGAACAGTTAGTCTTTCCATCCTTTCAAGTACATATGTTCATTATATTCATTTTCTTGAAGTGTCATACCCATGCAACTCTTTCCTGTCTTGCAGTGTCTGAGACAAGGAACCTATTTTATGGATAACTGTAGCCTATAAAGTCTATTCTGGTATTTTTTAGTATACAGTGAATCATACACTCAAATTAATTAATCTTATCCTTCTATCGGACTCCTGATCTTTGGGGGTGGGGGACGGCAGAAAGAAAGAAAGATCTTTTCTTGGGCAGCACAGTAGCAACATGGTTAGCACTGCTGCTTCACAGCTCCAGGGACCTGGGTTCGATTCCTGGCTTGGGTCACTGTCTGTCTGGAGTTTGCACATTCTCCTCGTGTCTGTGTGGGTTTCCTCTGGGTACTCTGGTTTCCTCCCACGGTCCAAAGATGTGGCGGTTAGGTTGATTGGCTATGCTAAAAATTACCCTTAATGCCCTGAGATGCGTCAGTTAGAGGGATTAGTGGGTAAATATGTAGGGATAAGGGGGTAGGGCCTGTGGTCGGTGCAGACTCGATGGGCCGAATGGCCTTTTTCTGTACACTAGGGTTTCTATGATTTCTATGATCTTACTTTGGGTAACAGATCAGCCAAGGAGGTACAGCAAGATAAGGAGGTTAACAAAATATCACAGCTGCCTTTGGTTCTGAAAATTCCGAACTTTCAAGCATTTTATGCACTTGCATCTCTAATATTTCTGATCAAGCAACTTGTATTTATTTCACGCCTTTAATGGATATTTTAACGATTTTTTCATGGGATGTTAGCATCCCTGGCATGGCCAGCATCTATTTCCCAACCCCAATTGTCCTTGAGCAGAGTGCTTTCAAGGCCATAGAGCAGATAAGAGGGCACATTGCTGTGGGTCTGGAGTCACGTGTAGGCCAGACTAGGGTGTTATGGTGGCACAACGGGTAGCATTGCTACCTCACAGGGACAAGAACACAGGTTCAATTCCAGTCTTGGGTGACTGTGTGGAATTTGTACGCTCTCCATATAGAATCCCTACAGTGCAGAAGGAGGCCATTCAGCCCATCGAGTCTGCACCAGCCACAATCCCACCCAGGCATTATCCCCATAACTCCATGCATTTACCTCTAGCTAATCCCCCTGACACTAGGGGACAATTTAGCAAGGTCGATCCACCTAACCCGCCCATCTTTGTCATGTGGGAGGAAACTGGAGCACCCAGAAGAAGCTGACGCAGACACAAGGAGAATGTGCAAACTCCGCACAGACAGTGACCCGAGGCTGGAATCGAACCTGGATCCCTGGCGCTGTGAGGCAGCAGTGTTAACCACTGTGTCACCGTGCTGCCCATTGAATCCCTACAATGCAGAAGGAGGCCATTCGGCCCAATGAGTTTGCACCAAAAACAATTCCATCCATGCCCTATGCCCATAACCCCAGATATTTACCCTGATAATCCCCCTGACATTAATGGGCAATTGAGCATGGCCAATCAACCTAACCTACACATCTTTGGACTGTGGGAAGAAACCAGAGCACCTGGAGGAAGCCCACGCAGACACTGGGAGAATGTGCAAACTCTGCACAGACAGTGACCCAAGCTGGAATTGAGCCTGGACCCCTGGCGCTGTGAGGCAGCAGTGCTAACCACTGTGCCACCATTCTGCCCAGTGCATGGGTTTCCTCCAGGTGCTTCAGTTTCTTCCCATAGTCCAAAGATGTGCAGGTTGAGTAGATTGGCTATGCTAAATTACATCTTAGTGTCCAAAGAAGTGTAGGTTCGGGGGATTAGTGGGGTAAATGTGTGCTGTTACAGGGATGGGGGGAGGGGGATAGGCTTGGATAAGATACTCTGAGTTGATGCAGACTTGTTGGGCCGATTGTCCTCCTTCTGGATTGTAGGAATTCTATGATTCTCAGCAAGAAATGTAGGTTTCCTTCGCTAAAAAGCTTTATCGAACAGATGGATTTTTACAACAATGATAGTTTCATGGTCATCATTAACTTTGCCAAGCTTCTTTTACATTCCAGATTTAATTAATTAAATTTAAATTCCACCAGCTGTTGTGGTGGGATTTGAACCATCAATTCCAGAACATAAATCCAGGTCTCTAGATTAGCAGTTTAGTGGCATTAAAACCATGCCACCATCTCACATTGGCACTTCACAAGAACGTAACAAAGCAAATTTTAAGATGGAGGTCACTTAAGATGGTATTGGAACAAGATGAGGAATTGATAAGGTATGAAGAGAGAAACTATTTTCTCTAATAAAAAGCAAAATGCTCCAACATTAGAAATCTAAAATAAAAACACAACACTTTGGAACACTCAGCAGGTCAGGCAGCATCTGTGGAGAATTAACAGTTCAAGTCAATGAGGAAAACATAACAACTAGGAGCAGTAATAGGCCATGGGTCCCTCCAGCCTGCTCCACCATTCAATAAGATCGCGGCTGATCTTTTCGTGCACCCAACTCCACTTACCCGCCCACTCACCATAACCCTTAATTCCTTTAATGCTCAAAATCTATCTTTGCCTTAAAAACATCCAACAAGTTAGCCTTAGCTTCATTGGTCAGGGAATTCCGCAGATTCACAACCCTTGGGTGAAGGAGTTCCTCTTCCATGCAGTCCTAAATCTGCTCCCCCTTATTTTAAGGCTATGCCCCCCCGTTCTAGTTTCACTCGCCAGTGGAAACAACCTTCCTGCTTCTGTCTTATCTGTTCCCTTCATAATTTTATATGTTTCTGTAAGATCCTTCCTCATTCTTCTGAATTCCAATGAGTATAGCCCCAGTCTATTCAATCTGTTCCCATAAGCCAACCCTCTCAGCTCCTGTGTCAACCTTCATTAGAACTATTTCTTCTGCTGTGGTAGTTCAGAACATTCATTCAGAATCTTATAGTTGCAGTTACATCAAATGGAAATTAAAATCAACTTTGACTGACTACTTTTTTGACAAGGCTATTCAGGAATCAAAGTAAAGAGTGCAGTCTGGGTAAAAATCAGCCATGATCTAACTGAATACAAAGTAGACTCCAATGGCTGGATGGCCTGTCTTTATTCTAGAGTTCTTATGATGGGTTTCTGATCCTCCTCAACAGTCAGTGTACAGTAAGATGCAGCAAATGTTACAGGTAATATAGCATTGTCCAGAGCAGTGTAACTCTCGATTAGCTCCCAAGCCAGTCTGAAATATCAGACATGTGGAGATGGGAATGGAGAAATAATGAGATAACAGTTAATGGAACATCACTAGTGGGAGAGGAAGCAAAAGGTGCTCAGGTCAGGCCACAGACCAGAACTAGCAAGAACATCAGGTCCTTAGCAGTCAAGGCTAAATTGGCTCTTTACAACACATTAAAACTAATGTGTGCACATCCACTGTCAAAGTCCGTTGTGAACATGACCAGATTAATCTCCACAATAATTTAAAAAGTGTTTTGAGAAACACAAAACTTTAAAGGCTGTTTAATTTGCTGTTAAACCTTTCATAGGGTCAAAGGATCACTACAAGTGCAGAAGGAGCCATTTGGCCCATCGAGTCTGCACCGACCACAATCCCATCCAGGCCCTATTTCCATAACCCCTCATATTTACCCTGCTAATCCCCGACACTAGGGCTAATTTAACATGATCGATCAAACTTTATTCGATATTTATGTTACAATGGGTCTCCTAATACAGTCATAATTGAGAGAATATGTACTGTAAAATATATTTTAAAAATAGAGCACTGGATTTCCAAACCAACCAGATAGAATTCAATTCTCAACTCTCCATTAATTATCTCTCTTGGCTGTCATTATTGGTCAAGCTTCACGGTTTTCCTAATATGCTCCTACACACAAAATTGCCTACAGCATCAATGTCAGAATGTGAGGATGCTGTAATCTTCACGTGAATCAGGAGCTAAATACACTGCCCAGTGTTGAAGTAGTCATATGAACCAGGAAATTCCAACCCCACTGTTTGAATGAGCAAGTTCTTGCCAGGTTGATTGCATGGAAGATGGTCTCAAGAAATCAGGGGTAAAAGGGCCTGAGGTTTATACTCCTTATCCATCAGCAGTTGTTCATTCACCCATTGAGTCTGCTCCTTCCAAAGGTGATTATTTATTCTTTAATGGAATATCTGGTCAATCTAAACCCTAGATCTGCTGGTCAGGGATTCAGTGATAGCAACATTGTTGAAATTCAAGTGGAGATGGTGAAATTCTCTCTTGTTGGAGACTCCATAGTCCTTATTGTGTGGTACACACGTTACTTTGTTATTATCACAGAATCCCTACAGTGCAGAAGGAGACTATTCAGCCTGCACTGACAAAAATCCTTCCCTGGGCCTATCCCTGAAACCCCACATATTTACCCTGCTAATCCCTCAAACTTTTTCACCCTGGGACACTAAGGAGAAATTTAGCATGGCCAATCAATCCAACCTGCACATTTTTAGACTGTGGGAGGAAACCGGAGCATCCAGAGGGAACACACGTGGACACAAGGAGAATGTGCAAGCTCCATACAGACAGTGAACCAAACTGGGAATCGAACCGAGGTCCCTGGCGCTGTGAGGCAACCGTGCTAACCACTGTGCCACCATGCCACCCAATCAGTCCAAGCCTGACTGTCAACCAGGTCTTGTTGAATATGGGATGGGTGTAGTTGGTTCAGTATCTGAGGAGTTGCATACCGTACAGAACATGATCAGAACACACCCCCGCCCTTGAATTTACGATCGAGGCAAAGTCCTTGAAGAAGCAGCTGAAGATGGTGACCCTATCCTGAGGAACTTCTGAAGCATTGTCCATTTTTCTACATTCTCCTCCATTATGAACTTTGCCTAACTCGCCCCATCACTTGGAGGAGGAAGGTTGTTGAACAGACATAACAGCAATATAAAATAAATTAGTTAGGATCTGATTGAAAATGTGGTGAAAACAGACTCAATGGTACCATTTAAAAGGGTGTAATCAGGCCATTGACGTTGGCTTAGTGGAATATGAACTCCTTGATTAAGGAGTCAATTGATGGGCCAGTGAGTCTTTACCTTGTATTTAAACGGGAGTGTCAGTTCCTCTGGCACTCCCGAAGGTAGACTGCTGACTGCGAGCACTCTGTGTACTGCTGTTGGAATTGTAAATAAAGAGATTTTGGTGAAGGGATTTTTGCCTCAGCAGACTTATTACAAAGGCTATTGGATAAATGCTTGAATGTGGTTAAATTTTCGGCTACTGGGGCGTATCCCTAAGAACTCACACCACAGACAGATGTCGGGGAATGCCAGTAGTTATTGCGGGCCTTACTCACTCCACACTCCAAGTTATAACTGCGTGATTCCCAGGCAGATCCCCAGTGTCACCTGATCCATTTCCTTAAAGGGGCTACACCCCAAAATACATAACAGAAAGGTAAAAATGCCCAGCAATATAAAGAGAGAGCAGGTTAAATGGAACAAATTGGAAAATGTTTCAAAGAGTCACCCCAGGCATGGTTGGCCACATGGTTCCCTTCTGTGCTATGTCATGATATAATTCTAAGTAAGGAAATAAAAAAACATAAACTGATATTCATGCCTCCAGATTTCTTTCCAATTCAACAAAAAGTGGAATGAGATGGCAAGTGAAATAGGAAATAGCTCATTTCAGTTTCTTACCAGTGGAGTGGTGTCACAATTGCGGATCCCTGAACCTCCAAGGTAACATCACAAAAACAAAACACAGGTACTAAACTTTACAGCCCATCATCATCCATTTGGAAATATCTGGGATGAATATTTGTTTGTCTTTTCTTTATTCATTTGTATGACACAAGCATCACAGGCTGGCCAGCATTTATTGTCTCTCCCTAGTTGCCCTTGTAAAACTGGATGGCTTGCTAGGCCATTTCAGAGGACAGTTGAAAGTCAACCACATTACCACAGCTCTGGAGTCACATGGAGGCCAGACCAGGTAAGGACAGCAGATTTCCTTCCCTAAAGGATATTAGTGAACCAGATGGGTTTTTTCCAACAATTGACAATGGTGTCATGGTCAACATTAGATCCTTAATTCCAGATTTTTAAAAAAATTGAATTCAAATTCCACTATCTGCAGGGTTTGAACCCCTGAAGATTTGCTGAATTTCTGGATTAATAGTCTAGTGATCGAACCACTAGGCCATCACTTCCCCTTGTCTGCATATGCCTTGTGGCAGCTGTACTTGTATGACTGGAGGTCTCTATGGCTCATCTTCCCAACTGAAAAAGCCTAACTCTGGTGGAAACTTAAGATTTGATGGAAAAGCAGGTCACAAAATGAGTGAAAAAAGATACAAGGGCCTTGCAATGACAATATTGGATCGGTGTATTGAAGTTTATTTATTAGGCACAAGTAAAGCTTACATTAACACTGCAATTAAGTTAATGTGAAATTCCCTGAGTCGCCACATTCCAACGCCTGTTCGAGTCAATACACCTAATTAGCACATCTTTCAGACTGGAGGAAACCCGCGCAGACACAGGGAGAATGTGCAAACTCCATACAGACTGTCACCCAAGCCAGGAATCGAATCCGGGTCCCTGGCACTGTGAGGCTGCAGTGCTAACCACTGTGCCACCGTGTCGCCCCACTTTGTATGAACATTCTTCCAAAATTCCCCTCTCTGCTATTTGAGTGAGTGCCACCTAGCTTAGAAACATAGAAACTAGAAGCAGGAGTAGGCCATTCAGCCCTTCAAACCTGCTTTGCCATTCATCATCATGGCTGATCATCAAGTTCAGTATGCTGATCCCTCCTTTCTTTCCATATCCCTTGATTTATTAAGCCCCAAGAGTGATATCTAACTCCTTCCTGAAATCACATAATGTTTTGGCCTCAACTACTTTCTGTGGTAGTGAATTCTACAGATTCACCACTCCGGGTGAAGAAATTTCTCCTCACCTCAGTTTCAGCAATCAAATGCTGATTAGAAGTAATTTTATGAAGCAGCATATTTATCCTCCTCACACTTACATCCCCGGAAGTGATGGAATATGCTGACTGGCCCCGTAGCCGCACGCTGCAGGGTGGTTCACGGACTGAAGGAGAAAAGGGACCAGAATCTCACCCATGGCATGGAGGCCCTGGTAAAGGAGATGCAAGAGAGGAGGGATTATCCTGTCCAGGCAGGGAGAGGGCATTAACTGGGCATTCATTTGAGCCCCAACGGCAGACTCAGACAAAAATTGTGGTTGTTGGATTAGGAGGTGCATGCTTGTAATGTTCAAACCTGTAAATAAAAGTGTACAAATAATGTATAAATACTATATAAATATTGGCTCTAGCTCTGTTTTCACAATTTTATTATCTGGAACAGAACATGATAATAGAAAATGGCTACAAAAGTAGACAAATGAAAACTGCGCTCCTAGCAGCCATTGTGAAAAATAGCAGAAAGCTAATGTAAATTGTTGGCATGATTATCCCCTGCTGATCCCAATGTTACATACTCAGTAAAGAGGAAACAAGGTTTGGTGTTCTCACTTCCTGCAAGATATGAAACGCGTTGTGTGGAGAATGCTTGTCAGTTGGAAAATGAAGACTTGGACCCGCTAGTTGAGTTCACAGGTGAAATTTACCAGATTATGGATGGGATTTTATGGCCTCACTCAGGTGAGACCGGAAACCCCCTCCCAAAGTCAAGGGAGATTTCCGTTGTTGGACCCTCACCCACACCAATTCTGCGGGGGCAAGGTGGGAGAGTTCTGGCCTATAATTTTAAAAGCTCATGAGGCATGAACAGATTTTCATAGATTTCAGGAAAGGTCATGTCTTGGAGGACTATATCACAGACTTTAACATGTTTTATAAAACTTTGACTCAATTGGGGACTCCTGGATCTGTACCAGCAAACGATTATGTCAAGGTACCTCAAATGGATAGGCTCTTGGTTTTAACTGGTGTTCCATTCTCGGAGAAGGAAAGCCTGTTAGATCAGATATCTACTGCCTTGAAAAAATTCCTTATTTCTTTTAACCTTCACAGAATGTATGGGACAATCATTAGTGATACAAAGGGCAGTATAGATGGCACGGTAGCACAGTGATTAGCTTCACAGCTCCAGCGACCTGGGTTCGATTCCTGGCTTGGGTCACTGTTTGTGTGGAGTTTGCACATTGTCATTGTGTCTGTGTGGGTTTCCTCCAGATGCTCTGGTTTCCTCCCACAGTCCAACGATGTGCGGATTAGGTTGATTGGCCATGTTAAAAATTGCCCCTTAGAGTCTTGGGATGCATAGATTAGAGGGATTAGCGGGCAAATATGTGGGGATAGTTGGGTAGGGTCTAGGTGGGATTGTGGTCAGTGCAGACTCGATGGGCCAAATAACCTCTTTCTGGACTGTAGGTTTTCTATGATTCTATGACAGAAGACTCAATGACTGCCAAATTTTGTAATGGTTCAGATGTTGGCACAGAGATCAATATGATGAATGGGATAAAAATAGGCATAATGAGGATGAAAGCACCTTTAGCATATTTGGCAACTGCAGCAGAAGACAGAATTAGCATTAATAGATGTGCAGGTTAGGTGAATTAGCCATGCTAAATGTTATGCAGATAGGGCATAGGGAAGGGCTTGGGTGTGATGCTCTTTCACTGAGTTGGTGCAAACTGAATGGGTCAAATGGTCTCTTTCTGCACCTTAGGGATTCCATGGATTCTCCTAGGCAAATGGATCAGAGGAGAGCAGCACAAACAATTAATTTGTGCTTCAGTTGTGACTCCAAGTGTCAAAAGACCATGTAATATCCAATGTAGAGGGCAGGGTCCTCATAAAAGTGCTGACACAGAACTGTAAGAAAGAGCATGAAGATAATGATTATACTGGTCACAATGTTTCATCACCCTCTTCCCATGGCATGTCTTATGATGGCAGAGTGCCATTGGCTGGCAGCTGGATCTTCCGGTCCCGCCATTATCAACATGTTTTCCCATTGTTCACACCCTCCATTCCTGGGGGTCCCACAGCAGGGGGTCACCCTTTGTGGGATCAGAAAATTGTGTGATGGGAACAGCTGTCAAATTTCAGCCAGTTTTAGTCCTGTGTTGAATCTGGTAATTTAAATGTACAGTGCTAGATAGT
The DNA here is from genome assembly GCF_965287045.1 of Carcharhinus amblyrhynchos. Classification (NCBI taxonomy): domain Eukaryota; kingdom Metazoa; phylum Chordata; class Chondrichthyes; order Carcharhiniformes; family Carcharhinidae; genus Carcharhinus; species Carcharhinus amblyrhynchos. Next base: position 11,688,468 of record NC_137328.1, read on the forward strand.
GCTTGCACTTCAACAGATTATGGAGCAGGTTGGTTAAATTGGTACCTTGATGCAACGTTAAGTAATATAAAGATACTGCTTGTTTCAGGCTTGTTGATGATAACACATTAAGGAGATTAAATGGAAATTAGAATTCCATGTAAAGTAGCTGGGGTAAGCAACATTGGGTGAACTGCACAATTGATTGTATCCCTACACACAATCTGATGTTTCCCATCAGAGGTTAGACAAGTATTAAATGACATAAAATGATAAGAATCGGATAAGAAACAAACAAATTACTTTAAACTCATGTAGACAATTTGCTCACCACATTTGTTAAAGGCTAACTATTGTAAAAGATGCTGTTGTGTTGATGAAAAGTATATGTTTATATTTGCCATTATTGTCTAATCATCATAGTCTTTCTATTATAATAGTTAGAAAGGACAAAAAGCGTTATTACAGAAACAATAATGGAGTAATACTACAGACTGGGCTTGAAACTCCATCATATTTCAGATTGTTAACAAATAGGAATTTGCCAATGACAAGTTCTGAGACATGTTTGAAAACATGAACATAATGGTCATGAATATAGCAGCCAAAAGTCCTTTTTTCAATGCATTTTGTGAAGTAAATTATATGGTGAGCAATTAAATTTGGCATAAAATTTTAGCTGATCCAGCAGACTGCAAGTTGACAATGACTCTGGCATGGGTGGTTCATGCAGATAATTGACTCTACATGGTTTTGAGGGGTTAGTCCCTCTCATTTCATCTATGGTCAAAATTGGGCAAACATAGTGGCACTGCTGTCTCACAGCACCAGGTGCAGGCTTCTTTTCCTCACTTGGGTCAACGTCTGGGCAGAGTTGGCACATTCTCCCTGTATCCACATGGGTTTCCTCTGGGTGCTCTGGTTTCCTCCCACAGCCCAAAAAAAATGTGCTGGTTAGGTGCATTGGCCGTGCTAAATTGCCCCTTAGTGTCAGGGAGACTAGCTTGGGTAAATGCATGAGATTATAGGGCCCGAACAGATGCCGGAGTGTGACGACAAGGGGATTTTCACAGTAACTTCGCTGCAGTGTTAACGTAAGCATGTGCAGTTTTGGGCGCCATACTTACGCAAGGATATTTTGGTCTTGGAGGGAGTGCAGAGGAGGTTTACTAGGCTGATGTCGGAGTTGAGGGGGTTGAGCTATGAGAAGAGGCTGAATAAACTAGGCTTGTACTCGTTAGAGTTTAGAAGAATGAGGGGAGATCTCATTGAGACACATAAGATGATGAATGGGATGGATAGGATAGAGGTGGAGAGACTCTTCCCGCTCAGAAAGGACAGTAGGACTAGGGGGCACAGCCTCAAGATAAAGGGGGGGGGCGGTTTAGAACAGAGTTGAGGAAGAACTTCTTCACTCAAAGGGTGGTGAATCTCTGGAATTCTCTGCCCGTTGAAGTGGTGGAGGCTGCCTCGCTAAATATTTTTAAGACGCGGGTTGATGGGTTTTTGATAAGAGAGGGGATTAAGGGTTATGGGGAGAGGGCGGGAATGTGGAACTGAGCCACGACAGATCAGCCATGATCTTATTGAATGGCGGGGTAGGCTCGAAGGGCTAGATGGCCTACTCCTGCTCCTATTTCTTATGTTCTTATGTAAATAGGAACAGGTGTAGGCCATCTAGCCCCTCGAGCCTGCCCCGCCATTCAATAAGATCATGGCTGATCTGATAGTGGTTTAGTTCCACTTACCCGCCTGCTCCCCATAACCCTTAATTCCCTTATTGATCAGAAATCTATCTACCTGTGACTTAAACACATTTACCGAGGTATCCTCCACTGCTTCAATGGGCAGAGAATTTCAAAGATTCACTAGTCTCTGAGAGAAGAAGTTCCCCCTCAAGTCTGTGAGCAAACTTGTGACACGAGTAAATAAACTTTAAACTGAAACCGAATTGCAAATGACCTTCCTTGCTGTGTCATTGTCCTTCTCCTCTAGAAGTTTCTCCAGTTGGATCCAGTTTTTTCTGCACGTTTGAATGCATTACATGCAGGGAGATGGGCTTTCATCAACATAATAGTCTCAGAAAAGAGAGTTCTGAGGCATTGTAGGAGGTCAGAGAAAGTGTTTAATTGAGGAGAGTTATTTATTATAAAAGAAAGGTCATGAAGTATGGAAAAGCCCTGGTAATAATAGGTTATAATGGAAAGGAAGTACTGATTTAACATGGCAACAAACTTGATTGGAATTAATTACAAAATCTTAGACAATGAACAGCTTATAAAAGTAAACAAAGACACTTCTTGTCTCAAATGTTCATGCGGAATACTGAAACAGGAGATCAAGGGATGGATAGTGATAACGGGGATTCAATTCTGGCCTTGGGTCTCTTTCTGTGGGGAGTCTAGGTGCTCTCCCCAAGCTTGCCTGCGTTTCCTCCGAGTGCTCCGGTTTCATCCCACAGTCAAAAGATGTGCAGGTTAGGTGGATTGACCATGCTAAATCTGGTCAGAGCCCATTTGGAGTATTGTGAGCAGTTTTGGGCCCCGTATCTAAAGAAAGATCTTGGAAAGAGTCCAGAAGAGGTTCACAAGAATGATTCCTGAAATGGAGGGCTTAGCGTATGAGGAACAGTTGAGGACTCTGTGTCTGTACTCGTCAGAGTTTAGAAGGATGTCGGGGGATCTTATTGAAACTTACAAGATACTTCGAGGCCTGGATAGAGTGGATGTGGAGAGGATGTTTCCACTGGTAGGGAAAACTAAAACCAGAGGGCGCATCAGGATGAAGGGATGATGGACTAGCCCTGGTAAATGTATGAGGTTATAGGGATAGGACAGAGATGTGGGTATGGCTAAGATACTCTGTCAGAGTGTCGGTGCAGACCTAATGAGCCAAATGGCCTCCTTCTGCACTGTAAGGATTCTATACTGCAAGTGATCACATCACACTGGACAAGAGCTATCACACATTCAATAATCAATTGCCCAGAATCGGTTCCTGGGTGTCATTTGGTCACTAGCCACCTCCTTAATTGAAGGATGTGACAATTGTGAGATTTACAGGCAAGTTACTTATTGGTTTAAATTAAATATCTGTTAAATATTCAGCTCGATGACCTGGAAATGAGGTCTAATGGCCTGGCAGAATGAGATCAGTGTGCGTGGAATAAAAAGCACAGCGCAACTACTGATCGTAGGTCTGGACGTGACTTTGGTGTCACTAAATGGCCATGAATGGAAAAAAAAACTTCAAGTTAATTTTATTTGTGTCACAAGTAGGCTTACATTAACACTGCAATGAAGTTACTGTGAAAATCCCCTCATTGCCACACTCTAGCATGGTGGGACAGCGCGGTGGCACAGTGGTTAGCACTGCTACCTCACAGTGCCAGGCAGCTAGGTTCAATTCTGACCTCGCTGACTGTTTGTGTGGAGCTTGCACGTTCTTTCCATGTCTGCATGAGTTTCCTCCCATAGTCCAAAGATGTGCAGGTTAAGTGGATTTGGCCATGATCAATTTCCCCTTCATGTCAGGGGGATTAGGAGGGTAAATAATGTGGGATTACAGGGATAGAACAAGACCTGGGTGGGATTGTTGTCAGTACAGGCTCGATGGGCCAAATGACCTCCCTTCTGCACTGTAGATCCTATGGTTGACTACTCACACCTGTTTGGGAGAATTTAGCACGGCCAATGCGTCTAATCAGCATGTCTTTCCGACTGTGGGAGGAAGCAGGAGCACCCGGGGAAACCCATGCAGACATTGGAAAACTCTGCGCAGACAGTGACCCAAGCTGGGAATCAAATTTGGGTCCCTGGTGCTGCGAGGTAGGAGTGCTAACCATTGTGCCACCCTAACCACTGTTCCACCGTCAATAATGCAAGCAGGTGATCTTGCAGGAGCAATCTAGATGGATACAAAAGTCATTTCTTGAATAGGTTACACAATGGAAGTAAAGTTCAAATAGCAGTCACAGAACAGAAATGTTAGCTGACTTCAAATAAAAATAGCAAAGGAGGCTAAACAAAGGGAATTTGGAGTTTATTCTGAGGAACCTAAAAAAGAGGCGACCTACTTTGTCAGGTATGTTGTATTGTATTGAAAATTCCTTGCGGATGGCACTTAAAAGGCTAAAGAGAACTTTGATACTAAAGGTTTTGAAGAGTGACTGGATGATGTAGATATTAGAGTGAATATTATCACAGTGGCAAAAGCAATCTCAGAAATCTGTGAGCCTGTCTTTTGGCCACATTTTCATGGGAGTATTAATCAATTGACATGAAAGCCACGTTTCTGCAGGGCAATACTTTGAAAGGAGCATTTCTGAAACTGCCTCTTTGCAGCAGGAAAGCTATGAAAACCAAATAAATATGTCCATAGCCTGAATGATGATTCCAGGGTGTGATATTTTTCAGCGAGATGTGTTTTGTTGAAAATAGATTATGTCCAACTAAAAGAAGATGCCAGAATGTTTTATCGGTATCATAAAAGGAAAACTTCCACGCATCTTCATGATGGACGTTCAGGTTTTCTTACAGGGTGGTACTGCAGGATTCGTGAAATGTGTTACTAATAAGATTAGAATTTGAAATTGACGGTCAGGCTCGTGGAGCTTTCAAATCTATTGGTTACACCATTAGGCAGAGCAGTTTCAGTATACCTTTTACTCAATAATCCAGCATGGTGGCACAGTGGTTAGCACTGCTGCCTCACAGCGCCAGGGACCCGTGTTCGATTCCCAGCCTCTGCTACCATCTGTGAGGAGTTCGCACATTCTCCCCATCTCTGCGTGGGTTTCCTCCGGGTGCGCCAGTTTCCTCCCACAGTCCAAAGGACGCGCAGGTCAGGTTGATTGGCCATGATAAATTGACCCTTAGTGCCAGGGGAATTAGCAGGATAAATACATGGGGCTACTGAGATAGGGTCTGGATGGGATGGTGGTCGGCGCAGACTCGATGGGCTAAATGGCCTTCCTCTGCACTGTAGGGATTCTATGATTCTATCAGCTTTGGGTGAAGCTTTATTCACACAGCTGAATATGTGTTCATCACCAAAATGTGCTTGGGTAATGTTGTTGTTCAGTCCACTAGCTGTGTGTGAACTGATATCACTGGAATAGCACAGTAGCACAGTGGTTAGCACTGCTGCCTCACAGCACCACAGACACGGTTCAATTCCTGGCTTAGGTCACAGTCTGTGTGGAGTCTACACATTCTGTGTGGGTTTCCTCCAGATGCTCCGGTTTCCTCCCTCAGTACAAAAGATGCGCTGCTTTGGTGTGTTGGCCACGCTAAATTCTCCCTCAGTGGACCCAAACAGGCGCCGGAGTGTGGTAACTAGGGGATTTTCACAGTAATTTCATTGCACTGTTAACGTAAGCCTACTTGTGACACTAATAAATAAACTTTTAAGTCTTATTTAGAGAGCATTATTCCCATTTTGGGAAATTAAGCCACATCAACACAAAAGACGTAAGAGACAGAGCAATTGCAAAGTTTGATTGGTCAGTTGAACAAGTTGGTCACACAAGTGGGACCAAATGCTGGTTTTGATGTACCAGAGTTAAATATTACAATGCAGCACACGAAAGTAGGGAATGTTTAAGGCAATAAAACACTGAAAAATAATTACATTTGAGCAGCAAGGTAGCACAGTGGTTAGCACGGCTGCCTCACAGCATCAGATACCCAGGTTCAATTTCCAGCTTGGGTCACTGTCTGTGTGGAGTTTGCACATTCTCCCCATGTCTGCGTGGGTTTCCTCCAGGTGCACCGGTTTCCCCCCCACAATCAAAAGGTGTGTGGATTAAGTGGATTGGCCATGCTAAATTGACCCTCGTGTCTGGGGGATTAGCTAGGGTAAATGTATAGGGTTATGGGGATAGGGCCTGGGTGGGATTGTGATTGGTGCAGACTTGATGGGCTGAATTGCCTCCTTCTGCACTGTAGGTTTCTATGAAATGCATATTTAAGTTATCATTTTACGTGACCTGCAGATCATGAAATGAGTCATTTTTCGTGATGCTTCACATGCTAATCTTCCTGATGGGTATTTTAGTACTGCAGTTTTCATAATACTTCCAAAGGATTAAAATAGGTTCTTTTTTATTTTAAGCTGGGAAGGCTAAAGAAGAAAAAATGAAAAGGGTTAAATGTACTTTAGCTGCTGAAACGCTGGCCCTTTTTGGAGGCAGAGAATACTGGATTCCATTTATCAAAATATGTAAAGCAAGATTCTGTACAAAGGGAATGTTAAAGGAAATATACCCATTTAAGTGGAGACTCATTCAATGTAGGAGAATGTGAACTTAGGTGAACTAGATTGACCTTTGAGACCTCAAACAAATGCTGAGGAAAAGGAAATCTCAAATTAAATGGGTGGATTCAAGTCATCAACTGTCTCACTGTGTTGCAAAAAGAAATGAATATCGGGCATCCTGCAGTAAAGGCATCTCGCAATATGATGCTTTGCACATCATATGGAAGTGTCAGATTTTATTTGTTTTAAAATTTTTGGCTGGGCATGTTAACTCATATTTTTTATTTTAAAGAGGGAGGAGGGAATCTGTTAATTGTAGACAATATTGTGATTAATTGCATGCAGGTGGTGGTTTTTAATGAGGTTTCAATTAAGCCTTGTAAATAAACACATACTTAAACTGTGGTTGTTGGATTAAAAAGGTATATCCTTGTAATGTGTGACCCTGACATCAAATATAAATGCCAACTAGCTTTCTGGAGCAGACGCAGTAAGAAGTCTCACAACACCAGGTTAAAGTCCAACAGGTTTATTTGGTAGCACAAGCCACTAGCTTTTGGAGTGCTGCCCCTTCATCAGATGAGTGGGAGTTCTGTTCGCAAACAGATTTGATTCATTCAACACAATATCAAGAAATGGCTGAAGGTGTTGGACTCTGCAAATCAGTCTGACAATATGCCATAATACTGACAACTTGTGCACCAGAAATTGCCATGCCCCTAGCCAAACTATGCCAGTACAGCCACAACACTAACATCTACCAGGCAATGTGGAAAACTGCCCAGATACATCCTGCCCACAAAATGCATGACAAATCCAGCCCAACCAATTGCCATGTGATCAGTGCACTCTCGATCATGACAGTGCTATCGAGCTCACTTACTCAGACAATACCTGCCCATTGATGCTCAGTTTGGGTTCTGGCAAGGCCAAAGACCTCACTGCAGCCTTAGTGCAAACACAAAACAAAAGAGCTAAACATAAGACATGAAGTGTGGGTAACTGCCCTTGAGATGAAGACCTCATTTGACAGAGTGTGGTATCAAGGAGCCGCGGCAAAACTGGAGTCAATGTGAGTTGGAGGAAAGCTCTCCACTGGTTGGGGTCAAACATAGCACAAAGGTTGCGATTGTTGAAGGTCAATCATTTTAGTTCCAGGACATCTCCACAGGAGTTCCTCAGTGTGGTGTCTGAGGCCCAACCATCTTCAACTGCTGACCTTCCTTCAATAAAAGGTCAGAAGTGAGGATGTTCACTGATTGCACCATATTTAGCTCCATTTGTGACTCCTCAGAGACTGAAGCAGTATGTGCTGATCGGCAGCAAGAACTGGGCAACATTCAAGATTGAGCTGAAAAGTGGCAAGTAACATTCATGCCAATTACCATATCCACATGAGGAGGAGCTAAACATCTTCCCTTGATGTTCAATGGCATTACTGTCACTGAATTCTCCCATCATCAATATCCTGGAGGTTACCATTGACCAGAAACTGAACTGGTACAGCCATATAAGTATTGTGGCTACAGGTCAGAGGTCAGGAAATTCATGGTGAGTATCTCACTTCCTGAATTCCAAAAATTTTCCCATCATCTACATAGCGCAAGTCTGAAGTTTGATAGAATATTCTCCACTTGCCTGGATGATTGCGGCTCCATCAATACTCAAGAAGCTTGATACAATTCAAGTTAAAGCAGTCCGTTTGATTGGCTCCACATCCACTACCCCCAACATTCACTTCTTTTAGCAACTGTGTCAGCAGTGCATTATATGACTGTCAGCAGTATATTGTATACAAGATGCTCTGCAGTAACTTAACAAGGCTCCTTCAACAGCAACTTCCAAACCTGAAACCACACAGGATGTGGAAGCTTTGGAGAGAGACAACTGGAGCTTTCTAGACCAATCTTAGTCAAGAAAGCTCCAGTTGCTATTGCAGCCACAGATATTTGGAGGGAGACAATAACAGATTTGTTTGAAAAATGCTCCCTCCTCAATGGCATAGGCCTGATTCTAATATTACGTTCCCATCAGAGGAAATCATTTCTCTGAATCTGTAACGTCAAATCCATTTTAAAAGTTTATTTACTGGTGTCACAATTAGGCTTACATTAATACTGCAATGAAATTACCATGAAAATCCCCTATTGGCCACACTCCAGCAGCTGTTTAGGTACACTGAGGAAGAATTTAGCATGGCCAATACACCCTAACCAGCATGTCTTCCAGACTGTGGGAGGAAATCGGAGCACCTGGAGGAAACCTATGCAGACATGGGGAGAATGTGCAAACTCCACACAGAAACAAAACGTGCAGGTTCCACACCAGAGAAAGCATTCTTTCTGATTATATCACAGCTTGGTATGGCTACGGCTCTGCCCAAGACCACAAGAAACTACAAATGGTCATGGATGTAGCCCAGTCCATCATGCAAACCAGCCTCCTATCCATTGACTCTGTCTACACTTCCAGCTGCCTTGGAAAAGCAGCTAGCATAATTAAGGACCCCATTCTCTCTTCCACCTTCTTATGTCAGGAAAAAGATACAAAAGTCTAAGGTCATGTACTAACCGACTCAAGAACAGCTTCTTCCCTGCTGCTGTCAGACTTTTGAATGGACCTACCTCGCATTAAGTTGATCTTTCTCTACACCCTAGCTATGACTGTAACACTACATTCTGCACTCTCGTCTCTTTCTCTACAAACTGTATGCTTTGTCTGTATAGCGCACAAGAAACAATACTTTTCACTGCCTCTTAAAACATGTGACAATAATAAATCAAATCAAAAGCCTGAGGTCACGTACCAACCGATTCAAGAACAGTTTCTTCCCTGCTGCCATTGACTTTTGAGTGGACCTACCATATATTTAGTTGATATTTCTATATACCCTAGCTATGATTGTAACACTACATTGTGCACACCCTCTTTCCTTCTTCCCTATGTATTCTATGCATGATATTTTTCTCTGTATAGAACAAGAAACAATACCTTTCACTGTACATTACATGTGACAATAATAAATCAAATCAAGACAGTGGCCTAAGCCAGGAATCAAAACCAGACCCCTGGCACTGTGTGCCACCATAACATGCAACAGTTTAAACATTTCAATCCAATTTGCCTTCAATCTTCTAAACTCAAATGGAACTCAAGTTTATCCAACCTGTTTTCACAAGTTAACCCACAAAGCCGCAGCAACTTTCCTTTGAATTTGCACTGTATCTTTTCCAAGGTCAATAATGATCCTTCGCAAGGGCAACATTGAATGCAATACTTTCAAGGGGGCCTGATCTAGGCTCCACAGAAACATCAGATCATCCCAGTTTTTGAGCTGCCTTTGCAAAATAAGAGTGCTGAACAAGTCTGCTATTTGCCCACTGTGGGCTAGTTCCGAACTGCCAAATCTCAATTCAACCATGTCCTTCTATACTCCAAACTATAAGGCCTTCTCTGGTAGGAATCCTTATTTGAACGTAGGCCTCCGTAGGAAGAGGGCAGAATGTACAGATAGTGTCGCATCCAATTATTCAGTAGTTTAAACAGCAGAAAACATTTTATTCTTCGCAAAATATTTTTGCAGTGTATATTTTGAAGTACTTTAAAGGTGGGTTGGTGTTAATAGGATGAAGGGAGACAATAGATATTAATGGCATGAGGAATCAAATTTGCAGAAATGATAAAACAGAATTCATACCAAAAAAGAAGTGAAATGCATCAAAGTGAATTCATTCTGCAAATGGATTTTCAATTGCATAATGGTTCTCAATCACTGAACACAGTTGAAGGACATGTCTGTGAGGCAAATTATTCTAAACAGTTAAATGCATTCATGTCATTGATGGGAGTTTGGTTACTTGAACAGAAAAATGCCAGTGAGAAATGGTAGAAGGATGTTGCTGATGGATACACCACCCAGAGTTTGAGCTTTGTAATGTTTTCTGAAAGAGAAACTGTCCTAAGGACGATAGATTCCTACAGGTTGAGGGAGATTTCCAGTAAAATTACAGGTAAACTCACCCAGCAATTAAGTTCTTCAGACCATCTTCTCCATCCTGGCACAAAGGAGATCACAAACTGTTCATAGCCCAAGGGGTATGCGATCTTACCAAAAAGTAATTCTAAGTGCCAAACGATTGCGAAAATGGGAATGTTTCAGACCCATTTTTTCAACGAGAGAGACAAACAAAAAGTCTAAATCTTACAGCACGTAGAAAGAAAATGAGGCAAAGTGTGATTCTCGCCAGTCAGGGGAGTGGAACGAGTCTATTCATGCCATCAACACAGTTGCTGGCTGCTAGAGGGTGCTATTGTGCATGCGCCTGATCTCCTAATGCATTATGTATAAAAATCACAGAGATTGTTACTCCTTCACTCTTCCCTGGATATTGCTGCCCCTACTCCCCTGATTGTACTCCCCCCTCCCCCATTGTGCCCACTCTTTCCAGTCGATCGCCACCCCCAATTTCATTTCACCCAACCAATCGCCTCTCCAGTGAGCCCCGATTTCAGAGTGCACAGCTCCCCATATGCTGCCTCCCCTTCAGGCCCTGCCCACCTTGGGCTCCACTCCTTGGTACTGCCTGTCCCCCCGACCACCTGGGGGAGGGGCCTCACTACTTCCTGTTAGCGTTGGACCATACATGATCCTCGCCAGTGAGGACCTCTACCAGTCAGGCCAAGTGAACCCAGATGATTGTGTCCTGAGCTCAGTAATCATACTTAAATTTGAAAATGAATATTATGCCAGCAATTCAGCACCAATATCATTGTGAGGGGAGAGAAACTGGGTGTAAAGCTGGTTTTTCACCTCTCCCGACCTTACCAGCTTGCCAAGTCAATCCACCGGTGATGAGCCGGTAAGGTCAACCCCAAGGTTTTATGGCCCATTATTACTTTTAAATACAAAATAAACCTAATTGAAATCAAGATGGTTACAACAGTGAGTTGTTTTCCTTAACTAATTTACAGAATGTGGGCATCACTGGTTAGACTAGCATCTATTGCCATTCAGAAGGTGGCACTGAGCTACCTTCTTGAGCCACTGCAGTGCCTGTGGTTTAGATACTTCCTCAGTGCTATTAGGGAGGGAGTTCCAGGATTTTAACCCAGCGGCAGTGAAGGAACGGTGACATTCCAAGTCACGGTGGTGAGTGGCTCAGAGGGGAACTTCTAGGTGATGGTGTTCCCATGTAACTGCTGTCCTTGTCCTTGCAGATAATCATGATCATATCAAAAGGTGCTGTCTAAGGAACCTTGGTGAGTTGCTACAACGCATCTTGTCGCTGGTACACATTGCTGTCACTGTGCACCGCTGGTGGAGGGAGTGAATGTTTGTAGATGGGATGCCCATCAAAAATGCATTACTCATCTTTCACAACTGAACTGTACTCTTTAGGAGTTACCCCCATTAAAATTCATAGAACTCTACAGTGCAGAAAGAGGCCCTTTGGCCCATCGAGTCTGCACCCAACACAATCCCACCCAGGCCCTACCCCCCTATCTCTTCTTATTTTACCCACTAATCCCTCTAACCTACCTATTCCTGGACACTAAGGGGCAATTTCTTAGCATGGCCAATCAACCTAACCCACACATCTTTGGACTGTGGGAGAAAACCGGAGCACCCGGAGGAAACCCACGCCGACACGAGGAGAATGTGCAAACTCCACACAGACAGGTGACCCGAGCCGGGAATTGAACCCAAGACCCTGGAGCTGTGAAGCAGCAGTGCTAACCACTGTAGTTTAAATTCATGAAATTTAAACAAATAGTCATATGCAACTTCAAAGAGGAGAAGCAAATGGACTGATTATTTCAATGTGGATTATGAAGGAATTATTTCCTTTCTATTTCCTATTTTTAAAAATTAGTCCATATTGATTTGTGTGTTCCAAGTTGACGTCTTTTAAAATTCACCCTCACTGTCAAACTTATTGTTCCCTTTCTCCATCTGGAATCATTCATTCAGCACAGCAGGACGCCATTCAGGTCACCATACTTGCTTTTTGAAAGGGATTTCCCATTGATCCACTGCCGATTCTTTCCCCAGAGTCCCAAAAATAAACTTTGTTTCTTTTTGTAAATCACAATCGAATCTTCTTCCACTACCCTTCCAGATTGTATAGTTTAGATCATGAAAGCCCTTTCGTGCAAAAATAAATCTCGCGGTGAGTTCTCCCATTCTGCCCACCATGGGAATCATAACGGACAAGGGGTGGATCATGGAAAGGTCCGTTGACCTCAGGCAGGATTTTCCGGTTTCAGAGCAAGCGTGGCCGGAAAATCTTCCCCCACATCTCCCTTTGCTCATTTGCAAATTAAATTATATCCCTCATTTTGTTTTGCTTACTGACCCCCCAGGAAATCATTTCTCTTCACTTATGCTAACAAAACCCTTCATAATTTTAAACACTTCTAATAAATTTCCCATTAACCTCATCTACTTAATATAGAACCATCTCTGCTCTATTCTCCATGGCTGTTAGAATCATAGAAACCCTACAGTGCAGAAAGTGGCCATTTGGCCCATCAAATTTGCATTGACCACAATCCCACCCATGCCCTGCCCCCATATCCCTACATATTTACCCAGTAATCCCTCTAATCTGCACATCTCAGAACACCAGCAATTTTAGCATGGCCAATCAATCTAATCCGCACATTTTTGGATTGTGGGATGAAACCAGAACACCGGAAGGAAACCCATGCAGACATGGGGAGAACGTGCAAACTCCACACAGATGGTGACCCAAGCCGGAAATCGAACCCAGGTCTCTGGCGCTGTGAAGCAGCAGTGCTAACCACTGTGCCACTCTTTGTTGTTTTAGACTTGTTTGCTCCCTAAAGCTCCCGAGGATAACTTCCTATATAAAAGGTGTAATATAACAAATTGCTGGTATGTACTTTTCTGAACATTGACTGAAGCTTGACAGCAGAGGACTAAAAGAGAGTCATGTAGTACACTGGTCAATCAAAACAATGCTGTATGTTTGTTTTTACTTTGCTCAAAGTCCAAAGATATGGTGTTAAGTCAATTGGCCATGGTAAATTGCCCCATAGTGCCAGGCCGAATAGTAGGGTTAGGGGATAGGGCCTGGGTAGATTGTTGTTGGTACAGACTTGATGGGCCAAATGGCCTCCTTCTGCACTGTAGGGATTCTATGATTCTGTACTCTGAGACATAAGTCAGCTAAAAAGTTTCATATGCTCCTGAAATACACGACAAGCTGTTAAGTGAAATGTATGAATACCTGTAACATGCAGAAATGGTGCAATTCAAATGTAGTCTAAAATTGTGTGTCATGAAATATTACCATTCAGGTACCTAATTGCTCTGATTCTCCAATGCTCAGTGGTGCCAGCACTGGCTTGTTGGTGTGATGGAACGGGTTTTTGAGACAGACTCTAACCGAAAGTAGGAAACCGATCCTCGCAATTGCCAAGGGGACTGATGTGAATTGGAAAATAGAACCCAAAATTTCTGGTTGAAACTATCTGAAAAGCAACAGAGAGTTCAGCTGATGAGTCCAGCAGTGCAGGACAGGCAGGTTGAAGAAGAGGCTAGAGATCAAAGCTGAGAATAAGTAAATTTATAGTTGCTGCAGCTGTATCTGTTACTTTAAGATAACATTAATGGATCTAGGTCATCCAGACCATATTGAGGGAATTCTTCCAATGTGTACCATTTATGGTGAAAACTGTACCCCCTGGATTTAGGGTTGTTGTGCATTGCTGTCAGCAGGGAATCTGGTCGTATCCTCGAAGAGGAGCTGAAGTTCTTCACAAGGAAGATAAGAATTTTGAAGGACTTGGTGACTGAGTTTGTTAACCTCTCTAATGGAGTGGATGGCTGAGCCAATTCATAAGATCTGCCTTAAGTTATATCTGCCATTTATTGTGCAATTTATAGTTTATAGTTGACAGCAATTTGCCTATTAATTCATGTCTAACTAATTTTTATTCTAGGTTTGAGTATAGAGGAAAATAATATTTAATGTCCAGTTTGAATACGATGTGTAGTTCCAGTATCCTGGCAACCACATGACACTTTCATTCTGCGGCAGTCCATGGTACCATCTGCATTTGAGCCAAATCATGTGGCCATTGGACAATAAGGGCTTTCCATTGACTGCAAGATTCATTGTGTGCTCTCGTGTGTTTCACCTTTAGTGGAACCTCAGCCAAATCGTTATGTTATTGGGATGATTTTTAATCTGCAGCCGCCACACCCCCACCGCAGATGATGGGCAGACTTTGGGGAGTTAGGTGGAGAGTTATTCATTGTAGGAGTCCTAGCCTCTGACCTGCTCTTGTAGCCACTGTACACGGCTAGTCCAGTTCAGTTTGTGGTCAATGGTTAGCCCCAGGATGCTAATAGTGGGCGAATCAACAATGGCAATGCCATTGAATATCAAGGTTCCAGTTTCTCTTGTTGGAGATACTTACCACCTAACACTAATCTTACTTGTCCTGGTCTTCTTGCATTTGGATAAGGATGCTTCAGTGTCTGAGGAATTGTGAATAATGCTACACATTGATGATGATTGCACAATGAACAGCCCCATTTCTAACCTTATGATGGAAGGGAGGTCTAGATGAAGCAGCTGAGGATGCTTGGGCCCAGGCCATTACCCCAAGGAACTCCTGCAGCAAAGTCCTAGACTGACATAACTGACCTTCAACAGCAACAACCATCTTCACTTGTCCCAGACATGACCTCAACCAATGGACAGCTTTCCCCTACTCCCATTGAATCCAGTTTTGCTAAGGCTTCTTGATGCCATACTCAGTCAAATGCTGCCTTCATGTCAAGGGCAGTCACTCTCACCCAACACATGAAATTCAGCTCTTATCTCCATGTTTGCAGCAAGGCTATAATGAGGTCAGGAGTGAGTGACCCTGGCGGCAAATGGTTAGCTGCTTCACTGCGCCAGGGACCCGTTTTCAATACACCATCCAGTGATTATCTCTCAGTGTCTGCATGGGTTTCACCTGGGGACTTAGGTTCAAAGATGTGTGGGTGAGGTTGATGAGCCATGATAAATTGTCCCTTAGTGTCCGAAGGATTAGTAGAATCCAAACAAAGCATCTGTGAGCAGGTTATGGCAAAACAAGCGCTATTTGATAGCACCTTTGATGACCCCTTCCATCGCTTTACTGATAATCAAGAATACACTGATATGGCAGTGATTGGCCAGGTTGGATTTGTCCTGTTTTTTTTCCTGGACACAGTTGACTTGTACCCCAAGAGTGAGCAAGTAATTGGCACAAAAATAACAGCTTTCATGGAGGGGGTGGTGAAAAAAATAATCAACGGAATGGAGAAAAGTTTATCATTGGAAATCAAATCACAAAATTCTTGACAAAGGACAAGTTTGAGACATGGTGCTTAACGTAGGAGAATTGATGATGTATAACGATGACAAGTCACTTTGTACCTTACTGTAAGCAAGTGATTTGATTTATTATTTTCACGTGTCTTAGTATGCAGCGAAAAGTGTTAAGTCAACATAACACAAAGGAAATACAAAATTGCATCCTTCAAAATCTTATTTTTGCTACCTTAAAATGGACTTTCTGCTGAACTGGCTACTGCAAGTCACATGATCAGCAGGAGTTACGAGGAAAAAAATCTTCCTTTCCCCATTGTAGAATCTCACACCAAATTGCAGACATTATAATTCCAAAAGCAGAGGACTCCCCAAAATTCATCATGACTGCAGTGCTGGGAACAGATTCATCTTGTATCTAGGACTGTCACATTTCAAAAGGTGACCATTGAGGGGACAATTAACATCATCTGCACCTCAATAAATTCATCCCACGAGCATTGTCAGAGGGTCTGCCTTGATAATGGCTTCCCACCAAGTTCGTTAATATGGATAGTAACACCTTTCCAAAACTAATGGCTTTCCAATCCTCTTTAGTGTCTATGTGTGCACGTGTGTGCAACACAAACACTCCTCCTTCTGTTTTGAATGTGAACAAACTAAAATTTGGAGTTAAACATGTAAGTTTACCAGTGTTACAGGAATTATTGGTGAATTGGATCACATGAACTGAGGGTTTGAGAAACCATGTCACAGCCTACTTTAAAAATAATCCAAAACACCTTCTGCTTTCGGAGAATAGGTGAGAGGAAAAAGGTTCTGTTTGCCTTTCTTTACTGCCATTACACAAGTAAGTGCTTGCTCACCCTCAATTATATCTGGTCAAATCAGCTGAAATAGGACATTCTGCCTACCTGCTCCATACAACTCTTTATACACCATCTGAATCTCCTCCCTCCTTAGTCCTTCCACACCCTGTTAATATAACTTCCGATTCCTTTCTCCATCTGAGTTTATTTGGCTTACTCTTACATACGTCCAAATCGTCCACCTTATCTACTCCATATGGGAGGGAGATCATAGAAATCCTACAGGGCAGGAGGCCATTCGGTCCATCAAGACTGCACCAGCAACAGTCCTACCCAGGCCCTATCCCCGTAATCTCACATATTTACCCTGCTAATCCCTCTCACGAGCATTCCAGGACACTGAGAGGCAATTTAGCATGGCCAATGCATCTAACTCACACATCTTTGGATTCACATTCTAAAGGCATTTTGGAAAGGTGTTACTATCCATATCAAGGAATGGGTGTTGGGAAGCCATTATCTAGGCAGACCCTCTGTCTACACCTCCTGCTGCCTCTGAAAAGTAGCCAGCACAATTAGGGACCCCATGCACCCTGGACATTCTCTCTTCCATCTTCTTCCATTGGGAAAAAGATGCAAAAGTTTGAGGTCGCATACCAACCGACTCAAGAACAGTTTCTTCCCTGCTGCCATCAGACTTTTGAATGGACCTACCTTGCATTGAGTTGATCTTTCTCTGCACCCTAGCTATGACTATAGCACTACATTCTGCACTCCCTCCTCTCCTTCTCTATGAACGGTATGTTTTGTCTGTACAGCATGCGAGAAACAATGTTTTTCACTGTATATTAATACATGTGACAATAATAAATCAAACCAAAAAAAAATTTCTCGAGTTACTCCTTAGAATGGATCAAATGGAGTTTAACATGGAAGATCTGAAGAACTGCAAGACGTCATTTGGAGTTAACAGTGTCAGCAATCTAATTCCCCATCTGAGCTGCTCCCAGCTTTTCATAAAACTCATGCCCAAGATTACTGCTCATGATCTCTTGTTTCTAACTGTAGTCAAATACAATGAAGATGGTCTTTCATCCCTAAGTACATTCTCTAAAGATATTGTTATCTTGCCACTTTGTAGATGAGAGTGGGAGAGAAGACAGCTAATAAGCAAATCAGAATTGAAAAAACAATCGGGGAATCTAATAGAGATTTGTTTGCAGTTCAGTTGACTGTGTGAACTGATTAGAAGCAACTGTATTCATGGCTTGCAACAAAACTCAATACCAACATTAAATTCCCATCTAATTTATCAACTGTGACCTTATTTACACACAATAATTTTGCTCCCAATGTCTTGAATGGCCTTATTTGCATGGATTCAATTCAATTGCAATATTCTCCCTGGCCCCAATTTGCGAATGAGAAAATTGCATCCAGTTGCTTGTCATTCATGCACAGATTTTAATGAATTAATTTCCAGCAAGGGAAGAGTTTGCATGTGCTGACAATGACTGTTTATCAATAAATTATGGGGCAAAGTTAACAAATCTGCCCACAGTCCAACCTTTCTGAAATAATTCAGTGGCAAACGGCCTTAAAAATTGCACATCACTTTGCCTGATGTTCAGTGAGAGCTTGAGGTGTGATAAGGGTCACCTCCCAAAGAGGAGATCTGAATTGTAATTGCTAAATGCCGGTGATGCAGCTATTCTCAGCTAGGGTGCTGTCAGGGTTGTGGGGTTGGCATCAGGGGTGGTGTTGTTGTTGGAGATGGGCAGAGAGGGGGCAGAGGAGGCATTATTATTTGCCACAACGTCTTAGGCCATGCAGGGGTGTGAAGAATGGTTTGCATTCCTGATTCTTCTCCATGGGATTCCCAGGACTATCAACTACATCCAACCCTGAAAAAAAGTGTCCCTTGTGGTGACCGGACTGTGATTTCCTTCACAGTTTGATATGAAACGGGGGGGGAAAAAAGTTACCACGGTGAGGATAAAGGACAAATCATTGTCATCAGCAAAGGAGGGGGAAAATGATGTAAATGGCATAAGATGGGCTGAAGGGCCTCAGTCTGTGCTGTGTCATTTTGTGATCCTGTGGATTCTGAATGGATACAAAAACCAGTTTATCATTAGTTCAGATGTCAAATTACTTGGATTTTTAAAATACAGGGGACAAAGCTTCTGTGCAGAAGTGAAAATTAGGGCAGAATTCTCCCCCCACCAAAAAATTCTCAGTGTCATAAAGGCGAGAATAACGGAATGATCCATGCCGATCTCTCAGGTCCTCTCCGCACTGCAATACTCCCGCACTCAGTCACTTTGAGTTTTGCATTGGTGGTGGAGTGGGGATGGGTGTGCCTAAACCCACCATTGACCCTTGCTTCTGAGCACCTCAGTGCCATTTTGCAATTTCACCCTGAACTCAGTGCACTGGGAGACTCTCTCCCTCACAGAGGGACATCGGGAGCACCGCCCCCCCCCCCAAAGCCATGGACAGCATGTTTCCCCACTTACTCCCTGGCATGGGTCACCAGCAACGAGGTTCTTCAGACAGTTTTCCCTGCCCACTCCCCTGACATATTGTATCCCAATACATGTGACAATAATAAATCAAATCCCTTGCTCTGGGATTTGAACAGGTATATATATTTCAATGCTACTTCAGATATGCTAATCAGACCCTTTGTAGGCATAATCCCATTCTCACCATTAGGAAAGGGCTGGGAGAATCACAAACTATTTGGCGCTGGGTGCGAAATGGATTTTTTAGGCTTGCATGCAATTTTCCAAGACCTATTAATGGAGCAGTGAGGTTGGAGAATCGCCCCCTTAGTTTTCACATCGTATTTAATTTAAGTAACTTACTCTTTCAGGTAACGATTGATCCGGAAAGAGATAATAATAACGGGCGGTAAGATTACGTGGCGGTTTTTTTTTTGAGCCCCAAGCTGTTGGCAGGAGGTCTCATTTGCCAGTCGTGTATCAGAGAGGATGGACGATCATGGCAACTCCCCACCATTGCTCAACCTGCGAGTCATCAGAAGAGCCCCCAGCAGAAACCAGACAAGTGAGAGATCCTCAACAATATGTTCGGCTGGTGTGACAAAAATAGTTCCTTCGAAAGGAGGAAATAAATGTGTGTTAATTTGCAATTTAATGGGTTGCTTAAGCCATAATTAAACACTGGCCTGTTCAGTGCTGCCACACGCCCTCTGCTCACTGATTATCATTTTGGGAGAACATTTTATTATTTAATCAGCAAACAAGCAGCAGTTTCTCCTCTTTCACAGACTGCCTTGTTCGTACATTTCACCCTCAAATATGTATTTCCATGTAAATAGGATTAACTGACACACTGGTGAAAAAGGTCACATTTTGTGTTGGAAGCATCGAGATTAATGTACCCGATCATTCCGAGATTGACGCAGATAGCAGCGACTGGTGGTGTTACCAGGATGTGAAAAGAGATCAATTTATAATCCACAGCTTCCTTAATTAGGAAGGAAGGCAGCAGCAGCAAGGCATACAGATAGGAACTTCCGTACTTGTGGAGCTAAGGACCTGTATAATTGGATAGGGAGGTCCTGAGGCAGGGAGTAGCATATCTACCTCTGAGCCAGAGGCTCCAGGTCGGGTTCCCACTCCAGGACTTTACAGCAATGGGTTAATAACACAGCCAAACAGATGGATCAACCACCTGCAATCCTTCCAATATATCTATGACAGGTGGTAAATGTTGGAAAGTCTCCTGGTCAGCCCTGCTTTATACAATACCATAAGACATAGGAGCAGAAGCAGGCCATTCGGCCTATTGAGTCTGCTTCAGCATTCAGTGAGATCACGTCTGATCCGATATGGAGTGTCAACCTCAGCCTTAGACGTCAGGATAGCAAACTTTTCCAGGGAAAATGAGTTTCAGAAACCAATATAAACAATTAGTTGATCCACCTTAAGCATCACCAGATGAAAAGATGATTAAGAATAGGACACATCTACAAAACAGACATCTGCAAGATTAGGAGTTCTAAATAGCTTCTGTGCTAAGATGTTCAAGAGGCAATCTGTAACAACAGGAAAATCATGAACTCTGCACAGCCTTCAAAGCATCAAAGCCTTTCACAAAATAAAACGCAGGACAAAGCTGTGGAATCTGGAACTACCAGAATCAGGATCACTGACATCTCCCTTTTTGGCCCCCAGATTCTCACAAAGTCAGTGACTGTTGGCCAGCATGGATTGTCAGTGGGCTTTTTGAAAGAAAGAAACTCTGTGGAATGGGGGAACAGTTTACCCAGCATTCATAGCTGCAGAGAAACTGCTCTATCTCGAGGATTGAATGCCCGCACCACTCTGTCCCAGAGATAGCGTTGTTTCTCTGCCACAGTGCATGTTGGGTGAAGAGTTTCCCATTGTATTGAAAAGGTTTATGGTACACAGAAAGGCCATTTGGAAAATAAGAATGCCTGCAAACACAAACAGTAAGAAGTCTCACAACACCAGGTTAAAGTCCAGATTTATTTGAAATCATGAGCTTTCGGAGTGCTGCTCCTTCATCAGGTGAGGCTGGCAGCTTGTGATTCCAAATAAACTTGCTGGACATTAACCTGGTGTTGTGAGACTTCTTACTGTGCCCACCCCAGTCCAACGCTGGCAACTTCACATCATGAAAACCAAGCAGGACATCTGACTCCAGTCCCAAGGTCACACCAAGGATTCACGGAGTGATAGTGTGGCCCAAGTGCTCCCACCAGTCATCTCTGCTCTCGATTGTGCCAGAGTTCAGGAGGTCAGGGAGAGGTCTTCTCAGTTAGATTTTGGTGATGTGTGCCATCCCTGTGAGGGAGACACCTCCTTTTAATTGGTCTAAGTGAAGCCGCTGCCAACCTATCTCCTGGCTCTTTTGCCACACTCTAACCAAACTAATTGGGGGAATGCACCAGCAGCCTGACCCTCAAGTTTCCTATCTTAGACTCCCTGTGCATTAGTAATGCCAAAACACAATGGGAGAATCCCTTTGGTCACCGTGCATTAACACAATGTAAATATAAAAGACTTCCTTCTGAACACCATGGAGTAAAATGACAAACATTCCCAAATTCTTACTACAGATTGAAAGGAAATATTGGCTCCAAGACATAAGCTCAGTGTCTTCCTTTCCTCATTTAAGCATGTTTTCCCATTGGAATGAGGATTGAATATTTGTGTGGCTTCATGACACACAAACGTAATGGGAAAAATTCTTCTGATTATTTTCCCGTAGAACCACTTTTTTTTTTTAAAAGGACCATTTACTGATTCTGGGAAAAATAGTGAACTATAGGAGTTGTCATATGGTGATCAGTGTCTTACTAATACATCAAAACCACAAGAAAATATTCCTCCAAAGGGAAGGCTTTTAAATGCATAGAGATAGGCATCATCGGACCATAAATGAAGTATGAATTTTCCATAGCACAGTACTGAAACTCATACATGGCTCAGCCATGCAAAATTCTCATTCCGTTTATTAAGCTTCTAAAGTTGTGCATGCAAGTGCATCCACCGCTACATTGTTGGCTTAGAAACCCTGTTCCTTTAGTGTGAAATGCATGTTTTTGTTAAGCGTTTGCTGCTTCTTTTGTGTTGCTGAATGAATAATTAAAATGGTCACAGTGCAAACATATGCAAATTGATCTATTTCATAGAATCATAGGGTAGAATAATAGAAGCACAGAATCCATCCAATGCAGAAGGGAATTCAGTGTATCGAGTCTGCACTGACAAAGCATCTTACCCAGGCCTACCCCATCCCCAAAACCCCCACTAATCCCCTTGATCTACATATCATGGAATCCCTACAGTGCAGAAGGAGGCCATTTGGCCCATCAGGTCTGCCCTGACCACAATAGCACCCAAGCCTTATCTCCATAATCCCACATTTTTACTCTGCCAATCCGCTAAATTGGGCAGCACAGAAGCACAGTGGTTAGCACTGCTGCTTCACAGCTCCAGGGACCTGGGTTCGATTCCCGGCTTGGGTCACTGTGTGTGGAGTTTGCACATTCTTCTCGCGTCTGCGTGAGTTTCCTCCGGGTGCTCCGGTTTCCTCCCACAGTCCAAAGAGGTGCAGATTAGGTTGATTGGCCATGCTAAAATTGCCCTTAGTGTCCTAAGATGTATAGGTTAGGAGGATTAGTGGGCAAATATGTAGGAGCATGGCTTGGGTGGGATTGTGGTCAGTGCAGACTCGATGGGCCAAATGGCCTCTTTCTGTACTGTAGGGATTCTAAGTCATTCTAATACCCTGACACTAGGGTCAATTTAGCAGGGCCAATCAGCCTAACCTGCACATCTTTGGACCGTGGGAGGGAACTGGAGCACCTGAAGGAAATGCACTAACACAGGATGATTGTGCAAACACCACACAGACAGTGATCCAAGGCCGAAATCGGAACTGGGTCCCTGGCGCTGTGAGAGGCAGCTGTGCTAACTGCTGAGCCACCGTGCCACACCACTTTTCACACTAAGGCTGAAATTTTACCACCCTGCCAGCCAGGGGAATCGGAGCAGGCAAGGGGCAGACCATGGGAAGGTCCGTTGACCTCGGGCAGGATTTTACGGTTTCGGGACGAGCGAGGTTGTAAAACCCAGACCTAAGAGGCAACTTAGCATGGCCAAGAAACCTGGGCACTCAGAGGAAGCGCACACAGACACGGGGAGAACAGTCAAATCTCTTCATTTGTAGAACCATAACAACAGGCGAGCTGGTCACTGTATGATCAATATTAAATCATAGTACAATTCTCGCACAGAAACAAGCCATTCAGCAATGTCTGTACCATCTCTCTTCAAGAGAAATTTTGAGTCTCACTTTCTCTCTGTAGCCCTGCTTTTCACAGTAACTTCATTGCAGCGTTAGTGTAAGCCTACTTGCAACCCGAATAAATAAACTTAAAATTCAGATTATTTTCTCTTCCTTTTGGAAACCATTGTTGAATCAGCCTAAACCACACAACCTCAGGCAGCTCACTCCAGTTCTTAACCTTTCACTGTGCAAAGACATCTTGTCTTGCATCACTTTTGGATCTTTTGTCATTCATCGTAAACCCTTGTCCGCTAGCTCTTGCTCCTTCCATCAATAGGAACAGTTTGTCTCTATCCACCACGCATACCAAGATTTTGAGCACCTCGATCAAATCTCCTCTCAAACATCTTCCTCAGGAGAATACCCGCAGCTTCTCCAATCACCCTGTATAACTGAAGGCCCTCATCCCTGGGAGCGTTCTTGTGAATTTTTTTCTCCATCATTTCTGATTGCCTTCACACCCTTCCAAAAGTGCGGTGGACAGAACTTGGACACAATGCTCCAGCGAGGCCGAACCTGCATCTTATAAAAGGTTCACCATAATTACTGTGCTTTTGAGCTCAATATAGAGAGCCTTAGAATCCCTGCAGTGCAGGAGGAGGCCATTTGGTCCATCGAGTCTTCACTGACTCTCTGAAAAAGCATCTTACTCAGGCACAACCCCACCCCAGCCTATCCCCGTAACACTTATCACGGCTAACCCATCTAACCTACACATCTTTGGATTGTATTCTTCTATTTATAAAGCCCGTATGCTTTATTGACCACTTTCTCAGTTTGCCCTTTAACAATTTGTGACAATATAGCCCCAGCTCCTACATCACCTTTAGACTTATATACTCTATTTTATATTGCCTCTGCATACTTCCTACAAAAATGTGTCACTTTGCACTTAACCTGCATTAAATTCACCAGCCTGCCTCTGCCCTCTTGTAGTTTATCCTATTTCTCCACATGGTTCTGTCAAGGTTTGCATCACTCTGCACACCCAAGTCTAGATCATGAATATAGATCCTGAAAATCAGGGGTCCCCAGAGTGACCCCTGGAGAACCCCACCTTCTTCCAGTCTGTAAAGCAACTGCTCACTATTACTGGATAAAAGCTAATTACTGTGGATGCCGGAATCTGAAGCCAAAAAAGAGTAAATGCTGGAAAATTTCAGCAGGTCTAGCAGCATCTGAAAGGAGAGAAAAGAGCTGATGTTTTGATGACCCTTGTCAAAGCTCATCAACCTTGCTTTGACAAAAAGGTCATCTGGACTCAAAACGTCAGCTCTTTTCTCTCCTTACAGATGCTGCCTGACCTGCTCACTATTACTGTTTCCTGTCACTCAGCCACCTTTAAAGTAAAGTTTATTTATTAGTCAAAAGAAGGCTTACATTCACAGTACAATGAAGTTACTGTGAAAATCCCCCAGTCGCCACACTCCGGTGCCTGTTTGGGTACACTGAGGGAGAATTTAGCATGGCCAATCTACCTAAGCTGCACATCTTTGGACTGTGGGAGGAAACTGGAGCACCCAGAGAAAACCCACGCCGACAAAGGGAGAATGAGCAAACTCCACACAGTGACCTAAACCAGGAATTGAACCCAGGTCCCTGGTGCTGTGAGGCAGCAGTGCTAACGGCTTCATCCCCCTGCTGCCACTGTCCCTATTATTCCATAGGTTTTACTGCTATTGACAAGTCGGTGATGTGATCATTTATCAAAGGCCTTTTGGAAGTTCATGCACACCACATCAACTGTATTGACTTCAACCACCCTCGCTGTTACCTCAGAAACATCTCAATCAAGTTAGTTCAACACCACTGCATTAACAAATCCATATGAGGTTTTCTGTATTATTCTACATCTGTCCAAGTTGAATGCTAATTTTGTCCCAGATTGTCATCTCCAAATGTTTTCTCACCACCAACGTTAAGTTACTGCCATGTAGTTGCTGGGTTCATTCCCTGTTTGTTTTTAAGGGACGTAACATTGTCAACTCTCCAGTTCTAATGGTATCGGTCCTGTATCTAAGGAAGGTCATGACCACAATATTCATCATTAATTCCCTCAGCATCATTGGAAGCATCTAATCTGAACTTGGTGATTTACCAACTTTTATTACAAGCAACTTTTCTAATACTTCCTTTGTGATTTTTTTTTAACCCAGTGTCTTAATCACCTCCTACTGAATCCTAACTCTGGTAGCCTTGGTGAAACTGATGTAAAATATTCAATCGATACCTCAGCCATGTCCACCACCTCTATGAATAAATCTTTTCCTCTCCATTCACAACCACTTCTTCTATCTTACTAGTTAACTGCCTATAGAAAACACTGGAATCCCTTTTTATTAAATTATTTTTTGCTAGCTGCCAGTCTCTTCTCATCCACTCACTTTGCTTAGTTTTTTTATCACTTCCTTTCCAAACTTTCTATTTTCAGCCTGGTTCTCATAAGAACATAAGAAATAGGAGCAGGAGTAGGCCATCTAGCCCCTCGAGCCTGCCCCACCATTCAATAAGATCATGGCTGATCTGTCGTGGCTCAGTTCCACATTCCCGCCCTCTCCCCATAACCCTTAATCCCCTCTCTCATCAAAAACCCATCAACCCGCGTCTTAAAAATATTTAGCGAGGCAGCATCCACCACTTCAACGGGCAGAGAATTCCAGAGATTCACCACCCTTTGAGTGAAGAAGTTCCTCCTCAACTCCGTTCTAAACCGGCCCCCCTTTATCTTGAGGCTGTGCCCCCTAGTCCTACTATCCTTTCTGAGCAGGAAGAGTCTCTCCACCTCTATCCTATCCATCCCATTCATCATCTTATACGTCTCAATGAGATCTCCCCTCATTCTTCTAAACTCTAACAAGTACAAGCCTAATCTATTCAGCCTCTCCTCAGAGCTCAACCCCCTCAACTCCGGCATCAGCCTAGTAAACCTCCTCTGCACTCCCTCCAAGGCTAAAATATCCGTGCGTAAGTACGGAGCCCAAAACTGCACACAGTACTCCAGCTGCGGCCTCACCAATGCCCTATACAGCCGCAGCAAGACCTCCCTACTTTTATATTCAATCCCCCTCGCGATGAAGGCCAGCATCCCATTCGCCTTCCTGACCACCTGCTGCACCTGCAAGCTGGGTTTTTGCGACTCATGCACAAGGACCCCGAGGTCCCTCTGCACCGTCGCCTGCTGCAGTTTTTCTCCACGTAAGTAATAATCCTTCCTACCATTATTCCTGCCAAAGTGGACCACCTCGCACTTGCCAACATTAAATTCCATTTGCCATTTCCTGGCCCATTCGCCCAGCCTATCTAGATCCTTCTGTAGACTCTCCCCACCCTCCGCACAATTTGCCTTTCCACCAATTTTGGTGTCATCAGCAAATTTCGACACCCTACACTCGGTTCCCTCCTCCAGATCATCTATATAAATGGTAAATAGCTGAGGCCCCAGCACCGACCCCTGGGGCACTCCACTAGTCACCATCTATCAACTAGACAGTCAGTCACCCACACCTTTCTTCATCTAATTTTTCTATGTCATTCATCATCCAGGAATCTCTGGGCATAGATTGTTCTAATTTTCCCTTTTTGGGAACACACTCGAGCTGTACTGTTATCTCCGCTTTAAAGGCAGACCAGTGTTTAATTACAATTTTGCCTGCCAATTTTTGATTCCAATTTACCTGGGCCAGATCTGTTCTCACCCTGTTGAAACAGCATTCCCTCCTCTCTGTTGTGACTCTGTAGCTTTTGCACATCTTTGTAATTCCCAGCAAATGTGTTCTTCTCTATCTTTCCCACTAGAATCATAGAAATCATACAGTGCAGAAGGAGGCCATCAGACAAATCCAGTCTGCACCAACAACAATCCTACCCAGACCCTAACTGCATGTGTTTACCCTAGTTAGTCCGCTTGACACCAAGGACAATTCATCATGGCCAATTCATCTAACCTGCACATCTTTAGACTGTGGGAGGAAACTGAGGCATCTGAAGGAAACCAACGCAGGCATGGGGAGAACGCACAAACTCCACATAGATAGTGACCTGAGGCTGGAATCGAACCCTGGTCCCTGGCGCTGTGAGGCAGCAGTGCTAACCATTGTGCTGCCCTAATGGGTAGCCCGTTGAATACATCCAGCAGTGCAATCGTACTTTCACTGTCGCTTCACATTGAACAGAATGATTTGGTCCTTGATCTCTAAGTCACTCCTTCCATTTCTCTCTTTCGAGCAATATTTCAATGTAGCCTGCATAAGGCACTAGTTTGGCCTGAAGAAACTAGCTTGTGAGAGAAATGAATCGTTGGAAAGGACTTGGCAGGTTTTACAAAAGGTCCTGCATGCAGTCATCTGTTGCGATTTGGCCATTTCTTCACGGGGGCTCAGCACTGGTAGTTTATCATTCCAACATCATTATAGCCATGAAGAATCACTGTTAAATGAGGCCTGATGATCCTCATGGCAAAGTGCTTTGAAAGTTTCTTATGGTCATCATGGTTGGAGAGATAAGGGAGCAGGGAGATGGGAGATGGATGCGATTACATGAAGGCAGTTGCGAGCTGATTAACATTATGACTTTTATCAATGTCCAGAGCTGACAAAGGAACATGCAGCATTTTCTGCATTATTCCTCACTGAACCTCTCATTTACAACCTTGAGCCTTGTACAATCTATACTAAGACACATGGATACAGGCAGTCCATTCACGAGCAGTCAACTTGTAACATGTGATTGCCTTGATCCAAATTCATTTAAGATAACATGGAAGACTGGAATATTTTTCCTTGCAACAATCTCCAGATCATCTGACATGCGCATAGGGACAGAAGTTTGAAATTCCGATACATAATTTCCCTGTTGCCCTGGATCCTCTGCTAAAGTTTCTGACCCAGAGCTAGAATCAGAGACTTCTCGCAATTCTGAGGAACTTAATTGAATTGTTTGCCAGAAAAGAGTGGACAGATTAAAATCTAGTTTAACTCCTTGATAGCAATGTAAGTGGCAGTCCCATTGCTGGCTCCCACCCCAGCCATCATTTGGGAGCGAATGGGATCAAAGGTTATGGGCAGAAAGCAAGATTAGACTATTGAGTTGGATGAGCAGCCATGATCATGATGTATGGCGGAGCAGACTCGGAAGGCCAAATGACCTCCTCCTGCTGCTATCTTCTATGTTTCTATCACCCTCCCAACCCTCTGAATATCCTCCCGAACCCCAGACTCCTTCCTATACATCTTGTGGTGTTGGCTCCAAATCAAAAAGTAAACAAGTTAGATCCATAAGGCCAGCTGCCAAGATCATGGCAGTTTTCACTGGTTCTACCTAATGCCCTGCCTTGCTGGCTGCAGAACTCGGGAACTATAATTAGGGAACTGATGGTCAACACCACAGATTGAAAGCACCTCTAGACCAAGCTGGTCGCATAGTCCACAGTATACAATGAATCTTTCCTCAGACCTTGCTCTATCCCCCGCTGGATATCTTGCAATCGTTTTGGAGTCATGTTCAGCACAACGTCGTGGGCCGAAGGGTCTGTTCCTGCGCTATACTATGTTCTATCCTAATCCTCACTGGGGCAGCACGGTGGCACAGTGGTTAGCACTGCTGCCTCACAGTGCCAGGGACTCAGATTTGATTCCCGGCTTGGGTCACTGTCTGTGTGGAGCTTGCACATTCTGCCCGTGTCTGCGCGGGTTTCCTTCAGGTGCTCCTGTTACCTCCCACAGTCCAAAGATGTGCGGGCTACGTTAATTGGCCATGGCAAATTACCCATAGTGTCAGGGGGATTAGCAGGGTGAATACATGGTTAAATGGATTGGGCCTGGGTGGGATTGTGGTCGGTGCAGACTCAATGGGCCAAAAGGCCTCCTTCTGTACCGTAAATTAAATGTTGCCAGTGGACTACAGGTTTGAGCACATATCACTGCTTGCTCCCCACCTCCTCCCCTGCCCCCCCAGCCCCCCCCACCGCCCAGACCCCTTCCATGTATTTAAAGCAAACTGTGGTTTCTTTTCAAATCACAAATCACACACATAAATTATAATTTTTCTTATTTTCTGAGAAGACTTCTGTCGATGTAGCTAATTTCTGTTTTGATGTTATTGAGATGCTAATTGAGTGGTAAAGAATCAGGGAGATCCTTCACTAGCCTACAGGCCGCAGGTGAGCCTTACAACAACACAACCAACAGCTCTGAAACCAGATGGTCTGAGCACCAGTGTTATTCCAAGTACCTGGCCACTGTACAGCAATGACAGTTCAATGACCTTACACAGACAGCAAAAGGTGTCTCAGCTTATTTTGTGAAGCCTTACCACATCTCACCTTCCCTCAAAACTCCTAATACTTGCAGCTCACAAAGGTTCATTTGCAGCAGTCCCAACGATTACATGGATCCAGTCAATGTCACCTTTTATTTGGATGAAGCCTGCATCATGTGCTTGCTCTGACGAGCCACACAGGGTAACGAATAAGCGCGTTGGATTTTCTTTCTTCTTGCAAACAGGGTGTAAGTCACCTGCTTAGCGTCAGTAGGGAGTGAAGGCAAAAGGTATCCTGTTGCCGTCTGTAAGGACCCCAAAGTGAATCAGTTGAGGCCTGTTATTTTTGTCACTGCTACCAGTGGTGGTGGGTTGCAATTCCGTCAGTGCCGCACTCCCTCAGTGTCAAAATAGGTTTGTGTGGGCTCAAGTAGGACTCGAACCCAGAACCATCTGACTGTGAGGAAAGACTGCTCCCAGTGAGCTACTATAATCATCCATTAGCTTTGATGCAGGTTACAAGTGATTCATATTAGATTTGGTCTGTCACACTTAGACACTAGGGAGAGCCTTTTGCCAAAGATTGAAATTGATTGTCCATAAAACAACAATATAGAAGTGGGCGGCATGATAGTACAGTGGTTAGCATTGCTACCTCACAGCGCCAGGTACCTTGGTTCGATTCCTATCCTGAGTGATAACAGTGTGAAATTTGCACCTTCCCCACGTGTCTGCATTGGTTTCCTTTGGATGCACCAGTCTCCCCCATAGTCCAAAGATGTGCCAGTTATGTGTGTTGGATATGATAAATATGCAGGGTAAAGGGGTTAGGGCAGAGGGGAGGGCCTAAGTGGGATATGGGGTGCTCTTTCAGAGAATCAGTAGAGACTCAATGGGCCAAATGGCCTCTTTCTACACTGTAGGAATTCTATGTTAAGTTGAAATACAGCAATGAAACAATGAAGATTGTTAAAATGTAAGCTCTTAAATCTTAAGAGTTTTCCAGATAATCAGGCTCAAGATTGTCCAATTCCAGAGAATATTCTAAACATTACATCTTCCTTAAATACTTTATGAACTCTCCACCCTGATTATGCTCCTTCCTCTGAAAGAACTTCTAATTATAAAATATTAGAATAGGATTAGGCCTCCTGCAGTCCCATGAACCAAAATAAATACAATAACTGAAGCATCATTAGCCTAGTTTCTGCTTTCAGGCAAAGCATATATGCAATGAAATAAAGTAACAGGCACTTCATATACAAACATAAATAGCTGATGCATCAATATACATGTTATACAACCACAAGTACCTGTGTCACTCCCCATAGATACGTAGCACTCCATGGCTACACCAATCCACAATGCACTGTCCTTTATTCAGACAGGGTAGGACAGGAATCCTATCTGACATTAGTTTTCACCTCTGGAGTTTCACAGGTATGATTATAGTCAATGAGGCACATTTTTACAAACCCTCTCCTCTTTGGGATATGACAACTCCAGTAGTTCAGCTTTCCGGAATTCTGTTTTCAATTAAGCAACCAATAACATTCTGATTCAGTTTGGCCCCTTCTGAGAAAAGGCCCAACACTAACACATCAGAGTTATTCACACAAGTTTCTTATTTTTAGGCCTCTTTAGACAATTTACACATTGCCTGCAAGAGCTCATCACCTTTTTCTGCCAAAGAGATAAATTGCCCTCTCTCCCAAGTGAGAGTTGCTTCTTTTTCTCACCAGAATTTGATGTCTTCCTCTTTCTTTCTTTCTCTGTCTGTCTGTCTGCTTCTTTTTGTCTGCACTCCTGTGCTAATCAACTTTACTGTGCAGCACCCATGTCTGACAAACAAAAGGCACCCATTTCTTGATTTGCTGCCTGTTGGTTTTGCTTCCAGGTCAAGGGTTACCAGGTCACCTGACCCAGGATACCTCATTATTCCAAGAAAATGCCAATTTATCCCTCTACAACTAATTTTCGAACTGCAGACAACAGAGACATGTTAAAGAAAGTACAAATAATTTCTGGTTCAAAGATTGTCACAGTCATGGTAGTGGAATTTCTAACCACAAAAATCTACATGGGGCAAAATGCAATAGAAATTGTTCTGGGAATGTAAAAAGAATCTCCCATCCACTTTTAAAAGATCTGCTTCATCTGTCCAGGATACTGTCCATATAAAAGGATACGAAGTATATTTGTGTTTGGTTGCCAATCCTCCATGATTGTCCTAGAGTCTCCGGAAATTAAAGATTAATCTCCTGGACATTTTTTGCTATGGGCAAATATCCAAGGCTGTGTGCCAAAATTTATTTTGCAATTTTCTTTGAACACTTCCATTTCTTAGAAAATTAGCCGATGTGGAGAGAAATGCTGTTTGATAGACAGAGTCTGTTAACCACGGAACAAAGTTTATTCACTTACAAATTGGGCAGGTTGTGAGGATGACTCTGTCAGGTGACCAATGGTAAAGGGTGGGAGTGGGGCAGTTGGAATCATAGAATCCGTACAGTGCAGAAGGGGCCTATTTAACCCATCGAGCCTGCACTGACAACAATTCCACCCAGGCCCACGTATTTACCTTGCTAATCCCAATAACCCACACATTTTCAGACATTAAGGGGCAACTTAACATGATGTGGGTATGCCGGCGTTGGACTGGCGTAAACGCAGTAAAAAGTCTGACAACACCAGGTTTTAGTCCAACCTATTTATTTGATAATATACTCACTAGCTTTCGGGGTTACCCCCTTCGTCAGGTGAATGGAGAGTTCTGGCCTCAGACAGAGCATATAAAGCACAGACAGTTTAGAGATTACTGATTAAAATGCGAATCCTTACACCTAACCTGCTGTTCAAGACCTGAAGTGGCTGATAATGTGAGTGGAAGGAGCACTGATCACAGTTTAAAGAGATGTGTATTGTCTCCAGACAGTACAGTAAGTGAGGTTTTGCAAACCCAGGCAAGTCACGGGGGTTACAGATAGTGCGACATGAACCCAAGATCCCTGTTGAGACCGTCCTCATGTGTGCGGAACTTGGCTATCAGTCTCTGCTCAGCGACTCTGCGCTGTCGTGTGTCGTGAAGGCCGCCTTGGAGAATGCTTACCCGAAGGTCAGAGGCTGAATGCCCGTGACCACTGAAGTGTTCGCCAACAGGAAGGGAACAGTCTTGCCTGGTGACTGTCGAGCGATGTTCATTCATCCGTTGTCGTAGCGTCTGCATGGTCTCCCCAATGTACCATGCTTCGGGACATCCTTTCTTGCAACGTATCAGGTAGACAATGTTGGCCGAGTTGCAAGAGTATTTACCATGTACCTGGTGGATGGTATTCTCACGTGTGATGATGGTATCCATGTCGATGATCCGGCATGTCTTGCAGAGGTTGCTGTGACAGGGTTGTGTGGTATTGTGGTCACTGTTCTCCTGAAGGCTGGGTAGTTTGCTGCAAACAATGGTCTGTTTGAGGTTGTGTGGTTGTCTGAAAGCAAGAAGTGGGGGTGTGGGGATAGCCCTCACTTACTGTACTGTCTGGAGACAATACACATCTCTTTAAACTGTGATCAGTGCTCCTTCCACTCACATTATCAGCCACTTCAGGTCTTGAACAGCAGGTTAGGTGTAAGGATTCGCATTTTAATCAGTAATCTCTAAACTGTCTGTGCTTTATATGCTCTGTCTGAGGCCAGAACTCTCCATTCACCTGACGAAGGGGGTAACCCCGAAAGCTAGTGAGTATATTATCAAATAAATAGGTTGGACTAAAACCTGGTGTTGTCAGACTTTTTACCCAACTTAACATGATCAACCTAATCCACACATTTTCAGACTATGTGTGGAAATTGGAGCATGCAGAGGAAACACACACAGATAAATGGTGGGGGGAGCATGTAAACTCCACATAAACAGTCACCCGAGGCCGAAATTGAACCTGGGTCCATGGGGCTGTGAGGTAGCTGTGCCACCGTGTCACCAAGCAAACATTATCTCCTGGCATACGTGCAAACTGTGCATCCATTGCTTTCAGGTATTCTACTCAGGGATCCCATTTACATGATATGCCAATGAGATAGGGCACATCCTTCCCTCTAAAGTCATGGATAGCAATGTCAGTGCATCATGATTCTGCGGTGCGCATGTGCATACGTGTGACCATGTCCTCCTAGGCAGAGTCTTGTAAAATCAAGAGTCCAATTCTAAACAAAACCAACCTTTTGCAAGTGATAACTCTGCTTTGGGCTACCAATTCTGCTTGGACACAAAATTGAGATGTCACGGAATAGTACATAGTATTTACAGTGGCAAAACAAGCTATTCAGCTGAACCACTCTATGCCAGAGTTAATGCTTCATATACCTCCTTCCACATCTCAATCCATCGACATGTCTTTCTATTCTTTCTCCCTCACGTGCTAATCTAGCATCCCCTTAAATACATCTGAGCGCAATTATTCCTTGTGTTAGCAAATTCCATATTTTAACAACTTTGGAAGCTTTTCATGAATTCCCTGTGGAACTATTAGTAACTTTCTTGTTTACAGTCACTGCTTCTGATCTATTCTGCAAGTGGAAGCATCTCTGTCTCCATCAAACTCTCAGTCTCAAAGACCTTTATCACATCATCCCTCAATCTTGTCCTTTCTCGAGAAAAAGATCCATCCTGTTGCATGTTTTCTGATAGATATTGGACCTTGCATTTGTGTATCACTCACATAAATCTTCTTTGCATCTTCTCCAGTGTCTCTATATCCTTGGTAGTAATATGGAATTCAGAACTCTTTACCTGTGTTCAGAGTGTGGTTTAACCCAGGTTCAATGCAAGTTTAATACAACTAATCCACTTTTCAATTCTTTCCCTCCAGAAATGAAGCCTGTTGCTTGGTTTTTAGGTCTGCCAAAGAAGGGGATGAATTTGGGAATTGACCGCATGCTCACAAATTTTGGAAAGGAAAAGGAGGCTGGAAACGGGATGATAATTTGCAAGGAGGCTGCGATGTGAGGTTGGGTTTTTGTTTTAGGAGAGGGGTGACAATGGTAGGTTAAGGAGTGTGGGACAAGACCTGAAGACAGAACACTTATGGTACTGGCTAACACAAGGGCCAGGAGGGGTGGTTCAGTGATCAGCAGTTTAATGGGAATAGAATCCCAGGGGACAGGAAGCAAGTCTCTGGAAAAGGCAAGTTCAGAGGTAGGAAGAAACTAGAAAAAGATGGGAGTTCAGGGTAAGGGACAGGGGAACATTAAAGGAAGTTTGGCTAGATGGGCTAGTAGAGGGAGGGATTTAGCAGAAGCAGCTGATCAGATTGAGTTTTAAATTAAATTAAACAAGCTGAGAAAAAGGCAGAAAGGTTCTTGAAGGAGAACTGCCCTAAACAAAAATGAAGCTTTTTTCTTCCTATGTCAGATTGTTTTAACATGAACTAAAGCACACAAAGACATTTTTAAATAAAGTACAGATTTTCAGTGGTCCAGTGATTTTTTTTTTGTTTATGTTTCTCGCAGCAGTGTCCCCGAGACCAAACTTTTATTTCTGCAGACTCCCAGGCAATGTTGGAGGGGTTTGGCAACCCAAACACCGTCTGAGAACATTTTCTTCCCAGTGGTGGGCACTCTGCCCGAGAATTGAACGTCAAACTCATAATGAGATGTGATTTCAACAATTAAAGGTGATATTATTGTGAAATGTTGCCTCTTGCTGGCATTTTAATATTCACACAGTCGCATCAGTAATTCAGATACATATCTCCATTACTCTATGTTTGGTGATGAAAGTTAGATAAATCAAGATAATAACCCAAGTAATTAACATGTTCCAGCTTTACAAAATTAACTTAATTATTGATAAAGGCAAAACCAGACAGGCACAGAGGGATGATCAATCAGCTGTAATGCACATATTTGGGAAAGAAAGATCTAGAAAATGATACCCGCTGCTTTTTTCCAATTTGTAAATGCTCATTTGTCATCTTGGCTGATGGTTCACCAGTTAATGCTCCCTTGTGGAGCCTCGTCAATATCTTGGGAAACATTCCTTCTTTAACCTACACGTACCACACAGAGATAAAGCAGTCGTTCACATTCATGTGTTGTTTTGTGTGACCCTATGCGTAAATTGACCACCTCCCTTGCCTACATTGCAGTCATCCATTGGGCAGGAAGCTCCGCAAGAGACACACCTCAAATGTTGAGAGAAATGCAAGTGCTCTCTTCTCAGTACACAACACTACCATTCTCCATTGGCTATTGCCCTTAGTGTGTGTGTGTTAGATGATGACCCATGGTGGACATGATGTGCTGTGGGCACATCAGAAACCCCAAAAGCTTGTGAGTTTACTATCAAATAAATCAGTTGGACTTAAACCTAGTGTTGTCAGACTTCTTACTGTGGGCATGGACAGGCAGGTGGGATGCACTTCAGAGCAGACTTGATGGGTCGAACAGTCTCCTTGGTCCCAGGCCCCAGGTGACCAGAGTTCGCTCACCTTCTAGCAGCATTAGTTTGCAGGATTTCAAGCTGGGCAACGTAGTTTAACAGATGTGGCCCTGGGTGAACCATGAGCAATTTTGACTATGGCCATCTAAGTCAGATTATTGACCGCAAACTAAATTCTTTGCCCCGAGAGATCTGTTCTTGGTGAATCACATCCATGTCAGCGCAAGACATTGAAGTCTCCGGGCCAAGTGCTGAAAAATGGGATTAGATTAGAAAAGTGCTCGATGGCCAGTGCAGACATTTTTTTTTAATCGAATCCCTACAGTGTAGAATGATGCCATTCAGCCCATTGAGTGGTGGCACGGTGGCACAGTAGTTAGCACTGCTGCCTCACAGTGCCAGGAACTGGGGCTCAATTCCAACCTCGGGTCATTATCTGCGTGATGTTTGCACATTCTCCTCGTGTCTGCGTGGGTTTCCCCTGGATGCTCTGGTTTCCTCTCACAGTCCAAAGATGTGCAGGTTAGGTGGATCGGCCAAGTTAAATTACCCCAAATGTCATGGGGATTAGCAGGATAAATATGTGGGGTTAGGGGGATAGGGCCTGGGTGGGATTGTGGTTGGCGCAGACTCGATTCTATGATTCTGTGCCAGTTCTCTGACAGATCCAGGCTTTCTGTTACGTACCTAGACAGGCTATCCATCCGGGGTCACTATTGCAGGAAGCCATCTGTGGAAAAATCTCCTGGAGTTGGGAACGTATCAGGGAACAGAGCCCAGTTCAATCTTGCATTGCCCCACGCACTGTCCATCTCTCCATGGGCCGGTGAAAACTTTGTCATTATGGAAGTAAATTTGGGTAAGTGTAAACTTAACAACAGAATTAATGTCCAAGTGTGTGTGTGTGTGTGTGTGTGTGTGTGTGTGTGTGTGTGTGTGTGTGTGTGTGTGTGTGTGTGTGTGTGTGTGTGTGTGTGTGTTGATGCTGTTTGGAACTATTTAGTCTCACCACCAAATTTGGGAGTGTGGGCAAAAATTGGACCACGTCCAATTACAACAGAAACCACAAAAACACTAGCCTCTGATGCCTGATTGCAGTGTGTGGCACTTGTAGTGCCCAAAGCCTGTGCTATTAGGCAGTCTAGTTGGATGCACAGTAGGCTGCCAGTGAATACAATATCAAGGATATGTCACAGCCACAGTGGTATAGCCTGATAACTCACTGGTGACAAGGTCATGACAAATCAGGGATTATGTAGAGAATAGTAAATGTTTCTGAATAATGTCACCGTGCCGAGGCACGAACAAGAGTTTTTGGATGAGATTCTGTATGAGAATGAAAAGTTCAAGTGGATTCAGAATGTCTTGCAAATCCCAAGGCTATGTTAGTGCTTTGAATAAACTGCTAGAGGATTTCTTTTCTGTTTTAACAGCTTACATTTTCTTTTGTATAACTGTTTTAAGCTTTCCACATTTGAACTTTCCCTTTGGAAAGTTATTTTGTTATATCTTGCGGATTTACCTCCTTCTGTTAAGCATCACCTTGGAGCCAGTATTTTTTTATAAACCATGCGCCCCCGAATCATTTGACTGTCAATTTGTTACTACCTTTGGCTATTTCATGATGCTTGAGAATTCTTGCTGCCTCACCTAGAATCCCTACAGTTCAGAAAGAGGCCATTCGGCCCATTGATTCTGCACTGATTCTCCAAAAGAGCATCTTTACCCAGGCACACCCCCCTGCCCTATACCCGTAACTCCACACATTTACCTCTAACCTACACAATGTTGGAAACTAAGGGGCAATTTATCATGGCCAATCCACCTAACCTGCACATCTTTGGAGTGTGGGAGGAAACCAGAGCAT
This sequence comes from Carcharhinus amblyrhynchos, assembly GCF_965287045.1. Lineage (NCBI taxonomy): Eukaryota > Metazoa > Chordata > Chondrichthyes > Carcharhiniformes > Carcharhinidae > Carcharhinus > Carcharhinus amblyrhynchos. Next base: position 11,726,250 of record NC_137328.1, read on the forward strand.
CTGGAGGAAATGGGCGTAGGGCAAGGGTGTGCAAACTCCACACAGATAAACCCAAAGCTGGAATCGAACCTGGGTCCCTGGTGCTGTGAGGCGGCAGTGCTAACTACTGCGCCACCATGCTAGCCACCTGACAGATAAAAATCACTTTCCGTGAAGTGGCAATCACAGTCAGATTGTCATTCCTTTCCTTTTTCACTTACCTTAATCTGAAGCTGCATATTGGGAGCCTGGACATCTTATGTGGGACTGCTTACAGCCACACGGCAGCATAGTGGTTAGCACTGCTGCCTCACAGTACCAGGGACCAGGCTTCAATTCTGGCCTCGGGTCCCTGTCTGTTGGAGTTAGCTTCCCAGTCGTCCTCTCCCTATTCATCTCCATCCTCTCCTGATCACAGCTCTCTCTCATAATTATCTCCCTCTCCTCCCAGAGCATCCCCAGGATTGTTGCAGTTTTACAGTTACCTGACATGGATATCCACTTCACCAGCGAGCCTGTCACGCTGCAGCTCGCCAGCCTGATTTAAGAGGTCCGAGGCCTAATTTTGATCAATCCTCAGGCCTACCAGTTCCTTCATGGGGGACTATATTCCAGTTACTCCAGCAGGATGGCTCTTTGTAATGGATCGTGGGCTTGCTCACTGGATGGGTCAGTATTTATTGCCCAATCCTGACTCAATTGCTTGGCGATTTCAGGGCACATTTAAGAGTCAACCGCATCGCTGTTGACCTGGGATTGTGATTACATGCAGGCCAGACCAGATAAAGACAGCCAATTTCCTCCTGTAAAAGGACATGAATGAACCGGATGGGTTTTTAATCATAATCATAGGATGCCTACAGTGCAGAAAGAGGCCATTCAGCCTACACTGATAACAATCTGACCCATCTCCACGTATTTACCCTGCTAGTCCCCCTGACACTAAGGGGCAATTCAGCATGACCAATCGACCCTAACCTGCCCATCTTTGCAGAGTAGGAGGAAACCAGAGCACCCAGAGGGAATCCACGTAGACATGGGGAGAATGTACAAACTTTGCACAGATACTTGTCTGAGGCTGGAATTGAATCCAGGTCCCTGACACTGTGAAGCAGCAGTGCTAACCACTGTGCCATCATTAGACATTTAATTCCAAAGGTTTAATGAACTAAAATTTCACCATCAGCCTTGGTGGGATTTGAACTCAGATCCTCAGAGCATTACTCTGGATTAATAGCTCAGTAACAATACCATGACTCCACTGCCTCCTCCTTTGCAAATCATTCCCATTGTGATTTTACAATTGTGTATTCACGTTTAAACTGTAGCCACAATTTTGGCATTTCCTCCTCACTTCTTTTCACCGTTGACCGTAGTGGGCAGCACGGTGGCACAGTGGTTAGTACTGCTGCCTCAGCGCCAGGGACCTGGGTTCGATTCCCGGCCTCGGATCATTGTCAATGTGAAGTTTGTACAGCCTGTGTGGGTTTCCTCCGGGTGCTCCGGTTTCCTCCCACACTCCAAAGATTGGCCATGCTAAATCGGCCCTTAGTGTCAGGGAGGATTAGCAGGGTAAATAGGTGGGGTTATGGGAATAGGGCCTGAGTGGGATTGTGTTTGGTACAGACTCGATGGGCTGAATGGCTTCATTCTGCAGTCTAGGGATTCTATGATTCGATGTGCTTGAAAACCTCAGCAGTCTTTCCTAACTTCAGAAAGCATGAGTTTATTAGAACAAACCACTTGCCATCATTTGTTTACTCCCAATGTTCTTCCACTTGAACAGGCAGGTGCCGCATTGCTTTAGCATCTCCGCTTAAAGACAGCGCCTCCAACAGCACAACACCAGTTCAATATTGCATGCAACTGCCAGCTTTGTGTGGGCAATCAGCTTTTGAAACGGAGCTGGATGCGACAAGCTTCTGAATCAGAAACAAGGAGCGGAGTTCCAATATAAAACCAACTGTTTGGGTGCGTGCTCGCAGCCCGGGGACCTTCACGAAAAGAGATCAAGGGATTCTATATTAAGAGCTTTGCTGATGAGGGGGCCCTGCACACAACATCTATCTTCTCTCTGACTGACCCAGTTCTGCTTCGCTGTCACTCAGTGGCAATAACTGTGGCTCTTGGCAATCCTGTGATCGACATGATATCGATTCAGCCAACCATCGTTATCTATTTAAATTTCTACTGAAGCCGAATGAAATATCTATATTAGAAAAGAAATAATCGCTGGAGAAGTGCGACTGAATTGATGTGGCTTACTTTGTCGTCAACAATGACAGCCACTGAGGTGACATCTTTATCCCAGTAAAAATACTATCCCCATGGATTTTAAAACAATTCGGCACCAAAATTATCCTCTACAGTTTTCCATTTCTCAAATAGGCCTGGCAATGACAAAATATAAAACTCATTGCTGACTTCCCGCTGGAAACTGCCTAGTAATGTTGCCGTACAAAACGGCATGAAGGCCACGGTCTAATTTGCTCCCATTAAACACAGAGCTGAAGCGTTGCTTGCTCTAATACGAAAGTAATTGAAATCAGCATCAACGAAGAGAGAATGGAAGTAGAGCAATAGGAAAATACTGGTACTTTTGGGGCTACCATAACTGTTTTCTCTGCCAATGGTTGCCATTTTTACCCTTCTATCTCCGCCACCCCCATACATCCCTACTCCCTTGTCAGCCCCTTCTCTATACGTGGCATACACTGGAAAACTGCCTGGGTAAGAAGCTCTTTTGGAGAGGTGGTACCAACTCAAATGGACCAAATGGCCTCATTCTGCATTGTCGGGATTCCGTGAAAATCTGAAAACTGTGGAAATACATAGCAGTAACCAACCAATCGTGGGTTAATGTTCCTGATCAGTATGCTTTGTTAAAAGGTGGGAGAAGTGGGGAAGCTCTTAAAGGGGCCTAGCGCTGGGTTCAATGACTTCTTTCCATGGTGAAAAATTGTACTTTCAATTTTCTTTGACATTACCATCCATTCCCCTTCCCCCCTCTGCTTCCACATCCTAACCAGCTTTGGTCAGGGATGGGGATGATGTGGAGATGCCGGCGTTGGACTGGGGGTAAACACAGTAAGAAGTCTGACAACACCGGGTTTAAGTCCAACCGATTTATTTGATAGTAATCGCACAAGCTTTCGAGGTTCCCCTCTTCGTCAGGTGAATGGAGAGGGGAACCTCGAAAGCTTGTGAGTTTACTATCAAATAACTCGGTTGGACTTAAACCTGGTGTCGTCAGACTTCTTACTAGGAATGGGGACAACAGGAGGTTGCGGCATGGGATGCACCAGAATAGTCTCTTACCAGTGGTGCGGAGGGAATGCAGGCAGGAATGTGGGGCCTTCATCCACACCTGCTGTCATTTTCCACTCAAACCATCTTGCCCTGTGCAGCCCATGTTGGATCAACTCAAGATTGGCCTGTACACGCACAACTCACCCCCTTCTGGCTCCAGAGGGTCAACTTAGAAATATTTCTGCCCATGGTAGGGATGGTGAAGAACGGGTTCCAACTGCCTAATCATCTGGAGGCTAAAAGTGGCGATAATTAAAAACAGACACCCAAAATGTCAAGTACTGCCTATGACTAAAGTGGCCCTCTTCAATCAAAATACACTGTGGAAAATCTACTGCAACAATCCAGTGCATTCACTTATTGATGCTGCCACTGGAGCGTCTTTTGAAATGTCATACTGCTAACATAATACCTGTTGTTGGAGTTTTGCTTTGCTGGTTCTGACCTTTGTCAACATTCGATCTCTCACTTCTTGACAGCAATAAACCAGGCAGAGCAGATGAGCCCATCCCTGCCTCCTATCTTTGGAGCTGATGGTGGTGTAATTATGAATCTTATTCCCGAACCATTTTTAATTAAACTGTGGCACGCGCGGCTGTATTTATCACTGCTGACAAGCTGGCAGGGAAGTACAAATTGAAAAACATTGCCAGCATCCTGTTTGGAATTCCTCAGCCCTCCCTTGTGCCGTGTACTTCGACCTTCGCAGTATCCCGATGAACTGAACGAGGAACTGTTTAATTTGTCATTCTTGGGACCAAAGGGATTTGGTCCAATCACTGGTAAATAAAACATTGGTTGCCTTCTCTTTTGTGATAAGACACCAATAAATTTCTGTATTTATTATTGATTTATCCTGAAAAAAAAGGCGTGAAACTATTGCTAAATGCTGCGTTTGTGTTGCGTTTACCATTTCCCCCACCCCACCAATAAAATTGAATAAAACTTAGTGGTAATGAACACACAGACACCTCCTAATTAATCCAACATGTCACATTACCAGCCTGCATTAGAAAGTTCAGCGTCCGTCCTGCCCTGAAATGAAAAGGAACTTTGTAGAGTTCATTATTTAGAACATTCATTTGACTAATTAGCTAACTGATTATGCTGGCGCTAACACAGGCATCATTAATACATTTGAACACTGACTCATTCGCTATGAGCCACATTATAAGATTTGCATCATCATTCATTAAGGAGATGGTGGAAAGGGCATTGCAGGTGCTTTGACAGTTTCTCAGCTGTTAATTCACTCCACTAGAAGTGTGTCTGCCTTTCACACTCACACTGAACGCGTGGAACTAACTTGCTACAATATAGAGGGCAAAATCTTAACCAAAAAAAAAGGCAGAGTGTTGGTTCCAGTGTGAAAGTGCCAATATGATGGCATATTTTCGGGCTGGATCTTATGCCTTATAAGTCATCATTTCTACCCCCATGATGAACATGCCACAAGTGCAGCATGATGCATCTGATTTGTCTTCCCTGCAAACAACTCAACTGCTGCAAGTACTGGGGAGCTCCATATAAATGGCTCCCCAGCACTTGCTCTGCAAGAACTGCAGCGGATGGCAGCACAGTGCTTTTCGGAGGGGATCCTCAGCTGGATGGAGTGGAGCAGAGGCAGGACACCCTCTACACCCCCACATCAGGAGGTGACCTTTCAGCAAGGGCACAACCCCACCTGGGATTTAGTCACAGTCCTAGTCAATGCAAGCGCACTCCAGAAGAGAAAGGGGAGGCAGTGTTGGAAGAAGATGAATGATTTTCTTCACTGAGCCAGTGTAAATGAACCTCTCTCATTCTCCCACTGGGCCCCTTTGCACATCCCATGTGAAAGACCTAGGGTGCCAGCAACATTTGGCACTTTTACGTGATTTGGTATAGTGTGAGACACGAGTACTCAATCTTACAAGTTTAATTACCTATGCACAAGGAAAAACACACTTGCAGCCTATGCAGAGTGTTCCTGAAATTGCATTCAAATAACTTGGCAATTATAGTTAATCACAGCAAATAAAAACAAACATTTTTTTCCAATCCATATGTATTTATTTATAGTAAAAAGTCTGACAACACCAGGTTTTAGTCCAACCTATTTATTTGATAATATACTCGCTTGCGAGTATATTATCAAATAAATAGGTTGGACTAAAACCTGGTGTTGTCAGACTTTTTACTGTGTTTACGCCAGTCCAACGCCGGCATACCCACATCATATTTATTTATATACATATTCACCAATCATACTCTAACTTTTTGCCCTTTGTCAATGAAAAACTTTCTCCTGCTAATCCTTCATTTGCATAGCATACCCCCAGATCTTGCCTTTGGTATTCTGTTATGGAAAACTCTGATTTTTCTCACCCCCTGGTGAAGCCGAAAACAAAATGTTTACGGATTTATGTGGGTGAAGATTATCCGTTCAGGCTAAATACACATCACTGACCCCACTGAAAGCCTATACGCTGATAAGCATTTCCTATTGCTTGACAGGAATTTATGAAACTTTAATTTTAACAATTTAACTTCCATACCCATGCACTCCCAACCCTTTCATTGGTTACATTCTAACAAGAGAAAACATTCGATCTGTTGTAGTGTGACCAATGGTAACAAGCCGTAAAGGTCAGCTGACCCAATAAATTATGTAACCAATATCCAAGTGATATGATCGACTGACCAGCTGACTCAGTATAAATAACAGCCTGTTGGAAATTGTTAAATTGCTTGGAAGGGCCCAGGGCGAGGCCTCAAGTGTTGAAGTAATGAAGTTTTTTAAATCAAACCTTTTACTTTGATTTATAGATCGGAATAAGTTTTGTTACATTTTATTGCCAACATCTCAAGAGTTTCTTTTGGAGCATCAACATCTCTCACTCAGGCACTTTTGCCAACATCAGGCACCCCCCTCCCTCCGACAATCACCATGTCGCCACCCCCCACCCTCCTGTAGCTATGCTCCTCACACTCCAGCTCCTACCTAAGCCCCATGCCTGACACAACTCATCACCATCTCAAATGTTAACACTCCCACCTATGTTCTCCCTCCGTGTCATTGCAGGACAAACTTAACTACAACATGGGGTGCAGCCAGCTGGAGTCATGCCCAGGCTGAGAGGCCTCACACATTTTAAGGAGAAATCCCTCAGTTGGGTCAGGGAGAAGAAGGAGGCTGCAGAACTGGTGAAGTGGGGGCAGGAGAGAAACAACAGAGAATCCTCAACACACACATTGTCATTCCTCAAGTAAATAATCAATGTTCCCTCCTTATCCATTGTAATGCACTGATAGCATGTCCCTTCTCTTGCAGGCTGGCAGAACAGGCCAAACCATCCTTGCACCCCCTGGACATCAGCAGTTCAGAGGGGGACTGTTCCAGGTTCACTATTGAAGAGACATCACAGCTGTCCACACCCAGTGTGGAAATTAAGTTGTAATTCCAGCTATGGCCAAATATTTAACTCGCTTTCTTCTGCAAGATTAAGGATGCCTACTTCAAATGAAGCACCATGGGGTTACTGGGCTTCTGAAACTATGGTTAAAAACTGCAGATAATGAAGTGGGAAATTAAGTTACAACAACAACAAGGCAACTGTGTCAGCAAATATATAAACAAGGCCTTCAGTGAGGCCAATGCTTGTGTATTCAAGATAAGCGACTAATCTAAACCTTGTATCAGTTTCATAAACCCTGTGTTCCCAGCCTTGGCCACAGGATGGAAATAAAACTCTTTCAATAACAAAATTGCAAAGAACAAGATACGCTGAACCATAACTGCTACATTTTCTGTATGAATCGACAGAACACCTTGCAATGCTTTGCATTGTGTTGTGTTCTCACTTGTGCACAAATAATTGAAGCTTGGAAGCAGAATACTCTTGGTGCCTGGTGTTGTTTGTACCCAGGTCAACGATGTCAGCACCAGTGCAGTTCTTCACACCTCGATGGGTCCAATAAATAGGCAGACTTCTGGGACACTCACTAGTGAGCATGTCACAGCTAAAGAAACTCTACTACTCCCATCCCCACTTTACCCCTCCCATCCCTTCCATGTCCATTTTATTACCCTACGCCCCACCACAAGCCCCCTTGCTTATTCAGCCAGCACTCACTGTAGACTGAACTCACAAGCCCTAAAGTGACATTGAACATCTGGGCTCCCCAAGAAACTGTCAAAATAGGCAGAGGTTCAACTAGTCTCTTTAAAAAATCTTAATCATTTTCAGAGCCCATAAAACTGCCAAAGACACAGCCATGCAGGCTCCACTTGAGAGAAAAAACTTTCAGTGTCAAAATAAAAAAAAACTAACCTTCATAATTCTCCAAGTATCTCATAAAACTGTTAACCAAAACAAACTTGGAAGTCTCCTCATCAGCCAACAATGGTTACTATCGAGTCCTGGGAATGTTGGGACTACTCAGCATGCTGGCCAATGAGATTGGCTGATAGTTTGAGAGGGCAGGATTTCCGGAAGGATGGAAGCCCCAGACTCACCTTATGAAGGCCGCCCCAATGCATTAAGACCATAGGGCAGCCTTAGTTCGCTTGCAAACTATTTTTTGCTGACAGAGGGGCACCTCTGTTCCCTATAGAAAATCAGCTGTATATTCCACTTAGGATGAAGACTGACTCAACAGTGAAGGAGGCCACTGGGCCCTTTGTATGTCTGCCCGTAGGACTTATATGGTGAATCCCTGATTAGCCTCCCCGTGGGACTTAGAATATGTTTCCCATGGCGATAGGTAACTACCTTAATGGGTGGAAATCATAGCCCAGGCCCCTTTACAAGCAGGCCCCTGAGCGGGTCCATTATACTATCATCCCCAGTGGGAATTGTATGTGTTGACCACAAGCTTATGGTTTAATTTTTCCTTTTTGTGCAATAAAGCACCATTCCTTTGCAGCTGATGAATTGTTAGTGTCCTGCGACCTTCCTCCCAGCCCTTCAAATCTGATTTGATTTATTATTGTCACATGTATTTGCATACAGTGGAAAGTATTGTTTCTTGCATGCTATACAGATAAAGCATACCGTTTATAGAGAAGGAAATGAGAGAGTGCAGAACGTAGTGTTACAGTCATAGCTCAGGTATAGAGAAAGATCAACTTAGTGTGAGGTAGGTCCATTCAAATGTCTTTTGGCAGCAGGAAAGAAGCTGTTCTTGAGCTGATTGGGACGTGACCTGAGACATTTGTATCTTTTACTCAGTGGAAGAAGGTGGAAGAGAAAATGTCCAGGGTGAGTGGGCACCTTAATTATACTGACTGCTTTGCTGAGGCAGCAAGAAATGTAGATAGAGTCAATGGACGGGAAGCTGGTTTTGTGATGGATTGGGCTACATTCACAACATTTAGTAGTTTCTTGCAGTCTTGGGCACAGCGGGAGCCATTCCAAGCTGTGATACAACCAGAAAGAATACTTTCTATGGCGTATCTGTAAAAGGTGGTGAGAGTAGCTGACAAGCCAAATTTCCTTAGTCTTCTGAGAAAGTAGATATGCTGGTGGGCTTTCTTAACTGTAGTGTCAGCATGGCGGGGTTGGCGGGGTGCGGGGGTGGGGGAAGAGCTAGGGCAGGTTGTTGGTGATCTGGACACCTAAAAACCTGAAACTCACAACGATTTCTACTTTATTCCCGTTGGTGAAGGCAGGAGCATCTTCTCCTTTACACTTCCTGAAGTCGATGACAACCTCCTTCATTTTGTTGATATTGCGGGAGAGATTATTGTCGCTGCACTAATTCACCAGATTCTCTATCTCATTCCTGTACTCTGTCTCGTCATTGTTTGAGATCCGACCCACGAGGGTGGCGTTGTCAACAGACTTGAAAATCGAGTTGGAGGGGAATTTTGCCACACAGTCACGGGTGTGTGAGTATAGTAGGGAACTGAGAACACAGCCTTGTGGGGCACTGATGTTGAAGATGATTGTGGAGGAGGAGTTGTTGCCTATCCTTACTGATTCTAATCCACAGGTCACAAAGTTCAGGAACCGAGTCCCAGGCCATGGAGTTTGGAGATGAGTTTCACGGGAATAATAGTGTTGAAGGCTGAGCTGCAGCCAATAAGTAGGAGTCTGACATAAATGTTTTTGTTATCTAGGTGTTCCAGGATTGAGTGCAGGGCCAGGAAGATGGTGTCTGCTACGGAACTGTTATGGCGGTAAGCAAATTGTAGTGGATCCAGGCAGTCCGGGAGGCTGGATTTGATTTGTGCCATGACTAAGCTATCGAAGCATCCCATAATGATGGATGTCAGAGCCACTGGCCGAGAAGGCATGCTGCTTAGTTTTTCTTAGGTACCAGGGTAATGGCCATCTTCTTGAAGCAGATAGGGACCTCAGAATTTTGTAAAGAGAGGTTGAGGATGTCTGCGAATACCTCCACCAGCTGATCGGCACAGGATCTGAGTGCTCATCTGGGTTTTCCATGGGTTGACCTTCTGCTCTGACATCTGCAATGGTGACCCCAGATACAGGTTCATCCAGGGTAGGGGAGTGTGCTCTCACTGACCTCTTGCTCAAAATGGGCTCATCAGGGAGGGGTTTGTTGGAGCTGGCAATTTTACACGCCTTCATCATGTAGCTTGTTATGTCTTGCAGACTTACCATAGTTGGCGGGAGTCAGTGCAGCTAGCCTTTAGTTTGCTTGGGTACTGTCTCTTGGCATCTTTGATGGATCTCCTTAGGTTGTATCTGGCTTTCTTGTATCAGTCAAGGTCATCTGACTTGAAACGCCTCAGACCTGGACTTCAGAAAGCTGTAGATATCACTATTCATCCATGGTTTCCAGTTGGGAAATACACAGATTTGCTTCTTTGGTACACAGTCTTCTACACACTCACTAATGAACTCAGTTACTGTAGTGGCGTACTCGTTCAGGCTAGCTTATAAATGCTGACCAGTCCAGTGATTCTAAGCAGTCCCGTAGGAGGTCATCCAATTCTTCGGAACAACATTGCACAACTTTCTTTGGCAGATTCTCCCACTTCAGTTTTTTCTTGTAAGCTGGGAGCAGGAGCACAGCCTTGTGGTCTGATTTACCCAAGTGTGAGTGGGCAATAGGGTAATAGGCATCTTTGATATCTGTGTAGCAGTGATCTAGGATGGTTTGGGCCTTTGGTAAAACAGGAGACGTGTTGGTGGGAATTTGGTAGTACGTTCTTGAGCTTGGCCTGATTGAAGTCCTCGGCCAAGATGAACAAGGCTTCGGGATGTTTCATCTCAAGGCTATTTGTCGTGGCGTATCATTTCGTCCATCCGGATCTTCACATCCGCATGGGGTGGGATGTAAACTGCCGTCAGGGTAACGAAGGGGAACTCCTGCGGAAGGTAGTAGGGGCGGCATTTTAGCGTTGGGTATTCTAGGTTTGGGGAACAGAAACTCACCAGTGTTGTTATGTCTAGGCACCGCGAGGTGTTGACTAGGAAGCAGACCCCCGACCTCCTTTAACCTTGCCTGAAGCCGCTGTACGGCCCATTTGATGGATTGAGAAGCGCTGGGGCACTGTCCAGTGAAGCAGGAGTGAGCCATGTCTCCATGAAACAGAGCACGCAGCAATCCCTCAGTTCTCTTTAGAAAGTGAGTCTGGCTTTCAGTTCGTCTAGCTTTTGTTTTCGAGAGATTGGACATTTGCAAGGAGTAATTTGGGGAGGGAGGGGCCTGCACAGCCCAGACTTTGCTGTCCCGACACTGGGCAAACCCCCATCAGGTTGGGGGAGGGGTTAGAAAGAGATGGGAAGAATATATTTGTGTTATTCCCAATCCCATTCCCATTCTCTACTATATTTAAAGGATTAAGGTTATGAATCGTGAACGGTATACAAAAACCCCATCCTTGGAGGTTTCATTGTGGGATGGTAACTTCAGAAAGCTTGCGATTTTTATGGTCTTGGGCTGGCTTCAGAAGCCACAGCATGGATCATAACATGTCAAGCATGTCAAGAAGCAATTGGAGAAGCCTATTCTGGAACCATTTTACAAGAAGTTCAAAAGTCGTTGACAACGTATGATATGAAGTATGCGGTGATTGGTGATTGTGGTCATTTACCCTTGAAAAATGAACCCGTAAAGAGTCCCCAGCAAGACACCATGGATGCTGGAGTCAAATGAATGGAAGCTTCGTTTGGGCAGGGAGGATTGAGGAGGGGGATGGAATGGTGTTGACTTTGAGGCCCAACAGGGACTGTAAAATCTGGGGTGGGGGAGCTTCACCTGATGGACACAGCACATCCCCAATGATAGTACCCCCTTCCTTCTCACCAGAGTTGGTGGCGACCTGCCCATTTTTGACTATGTCCCATTCCCCCGCTGCATTATGGTCGTGGAGACAGAATTAGTCCCTTAACTGGTCGGTTCAGTTTCTCAGTAGGCTCAAGGGCAGATGGGCACATCATAGAATACCTGCAGTGCAGGAGGCCACTCAGCCCATCCAATCTGCACCTACTCTCTGACCGAGCATCCTACCCAGGCCCTATCCCCATAACCCCATGTGTTCACCCCACTAATCCCCCAAATTTACACATCTTGGAATACTAAGGGGCAATTTGCCATCGTCAATCCACTTCACCTGCACATCTTTGATACGTGGGAGGAAACCAGAGCATCCAGATGAAACCCACACGGACATGGGGGGACCATGCAAACTCTGGTCACCCGAGGTCGGAATTGAACCGGGATCCCTGGAGCTGAGGCAGCAGTGCTAACCACTGTGCCACCATGCTGCCCAGATGCTTTAAACCACTACCACCCACCACCTGAGAACAGTTTGTGGGTGGGAAGGAGGGGGTGGGTGGGGTGCGCTTTCCACCTGTCCAATTTATGTGACCCCACCCCTCAAACATGCCCAGTGAGGATCATAAAATCCAAACCAATATAAACCCTTCTACGCAATCACCGACAGCCAAAATTTACCGCCTTCTGTTGGTCAAACTATGTTTTAAAATAATTTTATGACGTCAACATTAATAAAATTGAAAAGGCCGCCAGTTTTTCTTTTCTTAATTTGGTACCAACTGCAATTTATGAAAATTTAAGGTTTGTTAGTGTCACAAGTAGGCTTACATTAACACCGCAATGAAGTTACTGTGAAAATTCCCTAGCCACCACACTTTGGCACCTGTTCAGGTTCGCTGAGGGAGAGTTTAGCCTGACCAATCCACCTAACCAGTACTTCTTTCAGACTGTGGGAGGAAACCAGAGCACTTGGAGGAAACCCATGCAGACACGGGGAGGACTCCACACAGACAGTTCCTTCAGGAACTCTCAAGTGGTTATTGGATAGGCATATGGAGCACTCCAGAATTATTGGGAGGGGATAGCTTGATCTTGGGATCGGACATAGCTCGGCACAACATTGAGGGCCGAAGGGCCTGTACTGTGCTGTAATGTTCTATGTTTTTATGTAGACAGTAACCCAAGCTGGGAATTGAACCCAGGTCCCTGGCACTGTGAGGCAGCAGTGCTAACCACTGTTCCACCATGCCGTCCAAGTTGGAATTATTATGCACAAGTTGCCACAGACAAAGACAGCCAATGGAAACATCCCAATGTTATTATTTTCTTTCGCTCCATTACCTTGGCAAGCTTATTTCAGAATGTGCGGCAATTTCCATTTTAGACACGTTAAAGGTCGATGCCCCAGCGACTGCTGTGAAAAATAATGAATCTATTATCATGAAAAAGCTCTTCGATGTAATTATAAGTCAGTATTGTTTAAACATCACCCATCATTTTGGTTTTCTTTGAGGATTCTATTGCATGCACCACTCAGGTACAGATGGACTGCTGAGTCTCAATTTGGCAGCCATTCTGGTTTCTGTCTTTCTTAGCTCAGTACAAGCCTTAAATTACTTGCTATACCAGGGCATGCATCAGTCCTAAGCAGCTATGAAAGAAATCTCTGCCACTCGATTTCATATTGTTTTAATCTCTCGCCACAATAACACTTCCCTTTGGATTAATCCTCTAACTGCACTATTACTGACGGTAGGGGTAGCAGCAGTTACTTGTTCATTAGACTCCAAGGGGGTGAATTCAATCTAGATCCTGAACATTTAACCCTTAAATAGGCTTGTTCATGTTCCGTTTGCCAAAAGGGGAGACATATTCATAATTTGTTGTTGCCTTTCTGATCTTTTGCTTTGCGCAGTAAGATAAGGGAGAATGAATCTCTCGGTGATGGGAATCAAATGTGAGTTAATGCGGCTCAAAAATGTTGATTTGATACCGATACAATAATTGTCTGTCACAGCATTGCAAACCTTTTCATTTCAAGTACAGACCTTTGTTGCACAGAGTGTCTATTGTACACCTGTAATCAGTGCCAGCCCAGCTAATTACCGTACCAAGTTTAAATTATACCTTGGAAATAATTTTTTTTTACAGCTGTTAGGGACTTGGATCATTTCCAAGGAAGTTCATCTTGGAACTGTAATTCAAAGCTCCTCCTTGATTACTGAGGAGAGAGCAAGGCCACCCAGTCTCAATTAACACGCTTTAAGGATGCATATACAACATATTAAAGCAATTACTAATGTGGTTAGTCCTCGTAATATAGACTTACCTTTTAGTTCTTTATTACTTAAAAAAAGTGTACAGTTCAGGCGACACACTGGCACGTGGTTAGCACTGCTGCCTCACAGCTTCAGAGACCTGGGTTCGATTCCCAACTTGGGTCATTGTCCGTGCGGGGTTTGCACATTCTCCCCATGTCTGCGTGGGTTTCCTCCAAGGGCTCCAGTTTCCTCCCAGACTCCAAAGGTGTGCGGGTTAGGTGCATTCGCCATGCTAAATTACCCCTTACTGTCCCAGGAAGAGTAGGTTAGAGGTATTAGCAGGGTAAATATGTGGGGTTGTACTGTAGGGTTTTTTTTTGATGGCATGCATTAACTTACAGACCTTGAATTCTAATTGATCCAGGTCTCCTAAAATTGCTCTAAAGACAGTTTCATTTTTTAGCTGCTGTGGTATGAGGTATACATATTGGTAATATGGAAACAGGCCTGTCCATTTTGCTGTGTTCCCTCCACATACGCAAATAAACCCAATTACATTTCCTCACTCCATTCCTTCCTCATTCCTCACTCACTAGATTGAGGATTCTGAATCCTCAATCTATTTCCCTTTATAGAATCCCTACAGTGTAGAAGGAGGATATTTGGCCCATCAAGTCTGCACCACTTTTACCCAGACCGTATCCCAGTAACGCCACGCATTATACCCACTAATCCCCCTAACCTCTATACATCTTGGGATACTAATGGGCAATTTTAGAATGGCTAATGCACATAACCAGCACATCTTTTGGAAAGTGGGAGAAAACCAGGGCACCCGGAGGGAACCCACACAGACAGGGAAAATATGCAAACTCCGCACAGGCAATGACCCAAACTGGGAATTGAACCTGGGTCCCTGGTTCTGTGAGGCAGCAGTGCTAACCACCGTGCCACCCCACGAGGTAGTACGCACCTGTTATGTTTGCGCAATTATATGGAAGGTCAACAGTTTTAGCACCCAAAACACAAGGAAGGGAACCTATTCCATGGGGATTCAGACAAGGGAAAGTGAATCGTGAGGTGAGGGGGGGGAGGGGTGGTTTGGAGTAGGGACAGGCTCGTGTAAGTTTAGTGTGGTAGAGAACGTCAGTCAAAGTAAAAAAAAAGTCGGCTGAAGGCAAGTGTCAATACTGTCCAAATATGTTTCTATTTCAAGCTGTTGGCTGGGTGTGAGACCTCACAGGGCTTTGAGTTCAACTGCAACTATCCCTGGTGAGATTACACAACGTGGGCAATGCCCTTTATAATGCAGAGAAGGGCGGACCAGCACAGGCTACAAGTTCAGTCATGTCTCAGAGTAGTCAGAACTACACTGGACACTAACACGAACATTCAATAAAGAGTGAACCTAAACAAAACGCCACATGTTTCTTCTACAATAAAAGAAAGTGTTCTTGATGCCCCAGTAACCATCAATGCGTGCCAACCATGAGGTGTGCCAGTACATTTAGCTCTCTTGATGAGGCTTGTCTCGACAGATGAATAAAGTGAAGCCGATTTAATGTGAAATATTTACAGGCAAAATTTAACTTTAAAAAAAAACACTCTTTGTGCTCTCGAGGCACTGGGGATGGGCGGAAAAGTTTTGGCCACGGTTAGGACCGGAGGCTCTTTAATAGGCCAGCCGTGGATGCAGCGTTGTCAGCTGATAGAATATTTTATAGTTGAAACACACTCTTTGCATCCCCCCACCCCCCCACACTCCCCAACATTACCCCACCCCACCCCACCCCAACTCCTCCCCCCATCGTTTTGCATGCAAAGAGCTGGGAGTCAGAATTTTAATGATAATTACCTGGGACATGGCAAAGGGAGGTGGAGGAAGTAATGCACAGTTCCAATTACAATATCAGGAATGTTGAGAAAGTATCAGCCTTAATATTTTATTGATGAACCCGACTGTCTGCCATCCCTCAATAATTTTAACACTATTCCATCATCTGACCTCTTTAATCTGTATTACTTTAATGAAAATAACTCCCAAGTCTTCATATCTGTATGTCTTCATATCAGGCAGCTAAAGACTCGCCAACAGTCTCTCTCAAATCCATGTGGGAAACCTAATACTGCACATGTACTATATCCGAAGGTTTTACTAAGGTTCTATGCAAGCTCATCATTATCCCTAGTCTTCCAAATTCCACAGCCCTGTGATAAAGACTAGAACTCCATCTGCCATTTTCAGAAACTCAACCGAAGATACTGATCAGAGATTCCTTCTGTTCTTGCACAGCACCGAACGTACTTCCATTCTGATTATAATTAGTTTTTTTTTATTTATAGAACTGCATTAGCTCAGGTTTACTGACATTGAATTCCATTTTGGCATGCCCCTACCCTGTCAATATCCATTTGCAGCTTCCTTTGATGTTCAGAAGATTTAACTCAGAAGATTTAGCATTCACTACACAGTTCGACACGATCCTTCACAGAACTGGACCCAGACCTGAACACTATGCGACAACACTATCGATTTTCGTTCACTCTGAAAAATGTCCTGCTTCCTTCCTTTTAACCAATTACTGATCCAGTTTGCTGTCTTACCCTTAATCTCAATCTTCACTTCCCTTGAGACTCCCTTGTGAAAGACTTCCCCGAAAGCTTTCATACACAGCAACTGCTCCATGTCCCCATGCATCATGCAAACGTAAAGTGTAGATCCGTCTACACTTGCATCTGCCTTGGAAAAGCAGCCAGCATAATCAAGGACCCCACACACCCCAGACATTCTCTCGTCCACCTTCTTCCATCGGGAGAAAGGTACAAAAGGCTGAGGTCATGTACCAACTGACTCAAGAATAGCTTCTTCCTTGCTGCTATCAGATTTTTGAATGGACCTACCTCGTATTAAGTTGACCTTTCTCTACACCATAGCTATGACTGTAACGCTACATTCTGCACTCTCTCCTTTCCTTCCCAATGAACAGTATGCTTTGTCTCTATAGCGTGCAAGAAACAGTACTTCTCACTGCATACTAATACATGAGACAGTAATAAATCAAATTATTTCACATTTAGAGAAACCAATCTGAACTGTTAACATTTTTTTCCACTCCAGATGCTGCCTGACCTGCAGAGTATTTCCAACATTTTCTGCTTTTACACTTACAAACCATTTTACTGTGAAAAAAACTCCCATGTTGGTTATCAAAGATAGAACCATTCGGTCTCTCCTTTCCTTCTCTATGAATGGTATGCTTTGTCTGCAAAGTATGCAAGAAACAATACTTTTCACTGTGTACTAATAGAATGACAATAATAAATCAAATGAAGTTTCCCCAGTGCAATCTGTGCTTTATTAATCTTTGCTGGTTCCTTCTAACTTTATTCACTTTATCCAAGAATGCAATACTTCAACCCTTGACTTAAAATCAAATCTCAAGTGTTCCTTACCACGGAAATTAATTTAACTGATCCTGTGTTTGCCCAGATTAGTGGCATATCCCTTTCTGAAAATGAGGAATATATTGTCTATTCTTTAGTCTTCCGGCATTGAGTCTTGAAAATTAATAGATTAAAACTGCAGATATTGGAAATCTGAAATAAAGACGGATGTTGGGACGATTCAGCATATTGAACAGCATTTGTGAAGATGAACAAACAGTATTAAATGTACGCAGGGGTGGGGGAGGGTGGTGGAAACAAGTTTCTCACACCCTGGAACAAATGCTGAGAGGCGAACTCACTTCTGCTTAGCTCGTGGGGGATGTACACCCTCATTTGGGAAGGTAGTCACCTCCAAGTGTTGCTGGACAACCAAGTCGTTGATGGTTCCACTCGGATCAGTGGCCACTGCTGGGACTACAGCCAGTCCCAGAGAAGGAGTTCAGCAAAGGAGCCCAGGCTGTAAGAATCACAAGTGTTCCTTTGGGATGGCACGGTAGCACAGTGATTAGCGCTGCTGCCTCACAGCGCTAGGCACCTTGGTTTGATTACTGGCTTTGCTCACTGTCTGTGTGGAGTTTGCACATTCTCCCCGTGTCTGCATGAGTTTCTTCCAGGTACTCTGGTTTCCTCCCACAGTCCAAAGATGTGCAGGTTAGGTGGACTGGCCATGCTAAATTGCCCCTTAGTGTCAGGGAGACTAGCTTGGGTAAATGCATGGGGTTATAGGGCCTGGATAGGATTGTGGTCGGTGCAGACTCGATGGGCTGAATGGCCTCCTTCTGCACTGTAGGATTCTACGATTCCTAGAGCTCTGTGAGCTCTGTAGTCACACCAGTACCAGATACGCAGGTCCAAAGAAGGGAACTGAGGTGGGTGATGGTGAGGGGGAGGATGGGGTTACAACAGACAGGAAGTTGGAGAGAAGGATGCCTCCAATGGGCACAACACGCCCATAGAGGAGGCATCACTCCCCATCTTGACAACTCACCAGACCGCACGCTAAATGTGGGCTGTTGTATAAGGTTATTCATCAGAGTAAGACTTAATGTAGAACTGGTCAACAGTATGATCATGTGTCACGTGCTTGGTGGATTGTGTGGAGAGAGTGAGTATCTAAGGGGAAGCCAGTATAAAGATAAAGTAAAACATACGTTTGGGTGAAGTTGTAAATAAGTGGAATGCAAGATTCTATCAGAGATCCCAAGAGACAATACCAGACCAAGCTGGAGTCCCAGGTTAGCCACATGAAACCCATCGATCATTGCAAGGTCTACATAGTAATAAATCAAATTTTTGAAAGGAATCCAGGAAGCTCCTGGTTGGACCCTACAGAAAAAACAACAGAGTCTACGTGAGGAATCAACATTCCCTCTGAAAGGAATGGGGCAAATTCAGGGGCTAGAATTCTGCCTTCACTGTCAGTGGCGAAGGGACATGAATAGCTGGAGAATTCCAGCCTTGGTGTCTGAACAAAAGACACAGGTTGTCAATAAAAGGCGAAACACAACTCTAAAGGGAATTACAGAGAGATGCACAAGTGCTGAAGATACAGAGTACAACAATCACAATGCTAATCCAACTGAAACTCCCACTCCTCCAAAATGTGACAAGAATGAGATCTGGAAGAATTGTCAAGCTTCCTGACCAGTCCATCTAAATTTATAAAGTTTGACTTGAGGGGCGGGGATAGGAGAGAAGGGTTAAAGTGGAAGTAAAGGCTGTGTTGTAAATATATTCTGGTAAAAACTTTGGGGGAGATATAGTAGAAGCATTTTCAGCAGAGTAAGCTTTAATGCGGACTCTAACTTCTTTTTTGGTAGGGTCCTACCATGAATTAATGTGAGACTGGAGAACAGTATTACCCACTGGGTGGTAAAGTATCACATGCTTAACAGACCGTGCAGAGAGTGTCTGACAGAAACCAGTATGATAATTAGGGCTATACACTAGAGGTATATAAAAATAACTTGCTTGTGTTCAACTGTTGAGGCACAAAACAGACTTCCACAGCATCTCTTGTCACCGGTATAAATCCAGCAATAGCAGGAGGTGGCTCTCATGTGGTCATTAATTAGCCACATATAATTAGCCCATAGCCGTGAACCTCCCAACACCACTGGTAAAATTAAGGAGGGGTGGGTGTGTGGAGCGCCCAGAGTACACAGCCAATTTTACTGCCTCTTTCCAGCTGCTGAACCACCGGCTACAGTGAGGGGTGGGGGGCCCAAATCTAGCCCAAAATTTCAGATCATGCTGATGAAAGGTTATGAATCTGAAATGTTAACTGTTGCTCTTTCTAGTGGCTCCCTGACTGGCTACATCTTTCCAGCATGTTCGGGAATATAGAGCAAGATTCTCTGGCCTTCCCTCAGTGTTTTTCTTTGTGGCAGGAGATGGCACACTATTCACTAGTCACCTGGATGCTCTGGTCTTGCTGCTGTCAATAGGAGTACCCACTGAACCCACCCCATTCCACCAGGAAACCCATAGGGGTGTGCCACTGGCGGGACTGGAAAACCCTGCCAGCGTGAATGGCCAGAGTGTTCCGCCATAGTATCTGGAGCCAGTTCAATTTTGTCTCAGGATCCTCAGATGTCTTTCAATGAGATATAGATTTTTGCCTTTCTTTCGTTTAGCCAACTGACCACAATTCTTCATCACAATGTCACTCATCACCCTTTTGGCGTACCCAGGATTCATCTCCAATGTTCCTCTCTTCACTAAAGACCAGCATGAAGTGCTACCTCCTCCTTTTCTTTCTTCATCATCCCCAAGTTGACAATCCTTCCCTCTCAGGTTTGCCATCTCACTTTAAAAATGCTTATTTTTCACTAATGATACTTGCAAAATATTTTTTTCTGCACAGGAACAGTGCCTCAAAACCAGCAATGCTGGGATAGAGTCCTTGCCAGATTGCAGATCGCGTCAACTTTCAGAGAGGAAACAAAACTGGAACTTTAGTTCAATGAAAAGGGGCACATGAAATTGGGCCAAGCCAGGTCAGGTGGGGTCAAGGGTCATTCGGAACACAGGATAAAGAGTGGCATGCAAAACCAGTAACCAAGTCCGGCACACAACAATGCCAATGCAGAATTGTCCCACAAAGTTATTTCACTCATTCGCTGACAATTAAAATGGATGCAAGACAATTTATAAAAATACCCATTTTTTAGACCACTCCAGTTTTCAGATAGCTGGATTTGAGACATTGTACCTGTTGCATTCAACACCTTCCTTTCATGTTTTGCCTGTGGATGAAGCAAATCATTGCAAAAGTCACAATGGACAGCCTTCCAGACACCAGAAAACTACTAATTTGTAACTTAGATAGATGCTGTTTTTCACCTCCATACACTGCTGATGCCGGTCACACTTCAATATAATGAAGAAAACAATAAAGTAGGGAAGTATCTGTTAATACTCAGAACTGCAATAGATGACCAATATATCTCCAATTTGTTCCCCTTTATTAGACAGGGGAATGAATTCCTAGCACGTCAATGCTTTTGCACTTCAGTTAACTAAAGGAAGTGAGTTAAGCAAGAAATCTGCTTCACTATACTTGACTCATATCCACGTGTTCCCTCAAAAACTTGACTGAGGCTTGAACGTTTAAATTTGACAGAAAGGTCTGTTTATTAGAGAGTCACTGAGTTGTCCCATCCAACTTATAGGCATGGTGCGTATGCATGGTGACATACAATAGCAATGTGGCCATAGTATGTGACCATAGTATGGTCACGTAGCATCAAGAATATTGCATAAATTGTGAAAATTTGAAGAAACTATTGAAATCTTTGTGAAGGAGAGCAATGCTTGAGCAATTTGTGTCAATAGGAAACCTGAGATTGAAGTACTGCCTTCAATTTGAAGCCAATACAACTATACTGTACGTAATATACAAGGATATAGCTTTTTTTTAACCAAACACATTTCTACTTCCAAGTGCATGAGGGGAAGCAATATTGACTTGGTCACAGAACTTGAAGATGTGTTGAATTTGAGACATTGTAGCTGAAGGAACTTGGTGGCATTGTTACTAGCACTATCTTGGCAGTGAATTCAAGAAAAAGTTGACTATTTCAGCTATAATCTTCTTCAGGTAGCATCCTTGAATATTTAAGGGTCACCAAATCACAGCTGTGGTTTTATTCTGCAACAAGCCCCAAGCCAGAATGTGAATCAAATAACTTACGATTGGTGTTATTCTGAACCAGATGCTAGCTGTCTAGTCAAATGAGTCAATCACTCCCCCATCCCCATTTCTTCCCCTTCAAACTTTAATTATATCAGAACATTAACCTTGGATAATCCATGCCAACTACGCAGCTATGTTTCTATCTAATTTATATTATTTACCAAGCGAAACAATCAAAAATGAAAGCAGAAGAATAGGACCCCGTTATTCAAACACAACCAGGTAAATTTTCCAGTCCTGCCTGCCGTAGGAATTGCCACAAGCGAAACGGACAATTTCACGGACCGTCAAAACATCCGTCCAGCCCAGGCAGAAATTTCCGGTCTCGGAATGGGCAGGACTGGACCACCCAACGGGATAGGCGACGGTGCAGAGGGACCTCGGGGTCCTTGTGCATGAATCGCAAAAACCCAGCTTGCAGGTGCAGCAGGTGGTCAGGAAGGCGAATGGGATGCTGGCCTTCATAGCGAGGGGGATTGAATATAAAAGTAGGGAGGTCTTGCTGCAGCTGTATAGGGCATTGGTGAGGCCGCAGCTGGAGTACTGTGTGCAGTTTTGGGCGCCGCACCTGCGCAAGGATATTTTGGCCCTGGAGGGAGTGCAGAGGAGGTTTACTAGGCTGATACCGGAGTTGAGGGGATTGAGCTATGAGGAGAGGCTGAATAAACTAGGCTTGTACTCGTTAGAGTTTAGAAGAATGAGGAGAGATCTCATTGAGACGTATAAGATGATGAATGGGATGGATAGGGTAGAGGTGGAGAGACTCTTCCCGCTCAAAAAAGACAGTAGGACTAGGGGGCACAGCCTCAAGATAAAGGGGAGGCGGTTTAGAACGGAGTTGAGGAGGAACTTCTTCACTCAAAGGGTGGTGAATCTCTGGAATTCTCTGCCCGTTGAAGTGGTGGAGGCTGCCTCGCTAAATATTTTTAAGAAGCGGGTTGATGGGTTCTTGATAAGAGAGGGGATTAAGGGTTATGGGGAGAGGGCGGGAAAGTGGAACTGAGCCACGACAGATCAGCCATGATCTTATTGAATGGCGGGGCAGGCTCGAAGGGCTAGATGGCCTACTCCTGCTCCTATTTCTTATGTTCTTATGTTCTTATGTTCTTAAATATTCCAGTTCCGCCTGCAGCAGGACTGCCCAACGGGATAAGTATTCTAGTTCCGCCTGCAGCAGGAATCGTTGCAGGTGGGGGAATCGGAAAATTTGACGGATCATTGATGAAGCAGCAGCTCATGATTCCAAATAAATCTGTTGGAGTTTAACCTGGTGTTGTGAGACTTCTTACTGTGCCTGCCCCAGTCCAATGCTGGCAACTCCACATCACAAAAACTATGGATAGGGAGGAGAGATATTTTGACTCCTCACATCATTAACAGTAGGTTGCATTGTAGTTGATTATTAGTGTCACAAGTAGGCTTACACTAACCCTGCAATGAAGTTACTGTGAAAATCCCCTGGTTGCCACACTCCAGCATCTGTCCGGGTACACTGAGGGAGAATTTAGCATGGCCAATGCACCTAACCAGTATGTCTTTCGGACTGGGGGAGGAAACTGGAGCACCCAGAGGACACGGGGAGAATGTGCAATCTCCACACAGACAGTGACCCAAGCCGGGAATCAAACCCAGGTTGCTGTGAGGCAGCAGTGCTAACCACTGTGCCACCATGCTGAGCTTACTTACTGGAGTGTTATTTCCCCTTAAAGGGAAAAGTTCCACCAAGTGCTGACAGCACACTTTCACGCAAATTCCAGCAATTGGAATCAAAAACAGCGCTGTTTAAGCAGTTGGTACAGTGGCTTATTAAAGGAATTCAACCCATTTATATTTTAATTGGCATACCCACTTTGAAGTTGATGGTAGCAAGAAGAAAATTTAGTCTTAATTGGAAGAATGGGTGAGTCAAGGGACTAAATCACCATTTTTTGATCTTTTATCAAAAAAATGTGAATTGATGGTGACATGCAGCCAGTATCTGTAAACAGCTGACCTCAAAATTTTAAAATTACACATTTGAATCCTTTAGCGATGAGTAGTGGTTTTCCCAGGATACAGACAACAGCCTCACACAATTATGTTCTAGTGCTCTTGGCAAGTAAATTGAACATTATGTATGTGTTCAACTGTTCTCCTTCAGGTAAAAATAAGACGAGGCAGCACATTCTCCGCTTGGGAATAAGCAACCTTCGAAGAATAGGGGAGGCAGCTGCGCTGTGTGAGTTGTGCAAGGCAAGCTTCTCATGCAGAGAGTGGTGGGTGCCTGGAAGGTGCTGCCAGAAGAGGTGGTGGAAGCAGGCACATTAGCGACATTTAAGAGGCATCTGGATAGGTACATGAATAGGGAGGGAATAGAGGGATATGGACCGAGTAAGGGCAGGAGGTTTTTTTTAATTAGTGATCGGCAAAGGCTTGGCAGGCCGAAGAACCTGTTGCTGTGCTGTACTGTTCCTTGTAGTGGCATTGTCACTGGACTAGTAATAGAGTTTTACAGCAAGGAGACCTTCAGCCCACGTACAGTGGCTGGTGGGGAGCTTGACTGGGCAGTACACCTATCACACCGTAATGCAGGTGTCCTCAGGTGAGCTCAGGGGAGGATAGAAACCTCCTATGGGACAGAAGGCAGAAGCTCACTTGACCTTGAATTTCAGTATGAATACAGGCCACGAAAGTGGAGCTTCATGATCCTTCTGACATTTTGAGTTTTAAACAGGACCACTTGTCCACACCACCCAGTTTTTACCACTAAACTATTTCCAATTGCCTGCATTCGACCTGTATCCCTACATATCCACCTTATCCATGTAACTGTCTAAATGCTTTAATGCAGAGAGCCAAGATATTGGCCTCGAGACCCTGGTTCAAATCTCACCACAGCAGATGGTAAAATTTGAATTCAATAAAAGTCTGGAATTCAAGTCTAATGATGACCATGAAACCATTGTTGATTACTTTAAAAACCTATCTGGTTCACTAGTGTCCTTCAGGGAAGGAAATCTGCTGTCCTAACCCAGTCTGGCCTATATGTGACTCCAGACCCACAGCAATGTGATTGGCTCTTAAAATGCCCTCTGACATAGCCTAGCACGTTATTCAGTTCGAATGCAGTTAGGGATGGAAAATAAATGCTGGCCCAGCCAGTGATGCCCACAGTGAAAGAATAATAAAAAATACTTCTGAACATAACCTTTCCATAATCCCAACCAATTTCCTCATTCCAGAAACAATTTAGTCGCAATCCAGAGAACAAGAATTTGAGAACTGGAGTTGAGCTTAAAAACGTCTGGAAATAACAAAATTAAAGTTGCTGTTGTAAAGCTGTTGGATTGTTGCGTATACCCAATTGGTTTAATATGGCAAAATATGCCGTTCACACCCGGCAAACAGTGTGTTGTGGTTCAGATTGGAAACTCCAAATTGTTTTATGAAACCTGCCTGAATCATAAGTTTTGCATTTTGAATTTGGCTAGGATAAGCATGGTTTGAATCATACCTGAAGTGGAACATCAGACCCATTACGTAGCTTTTAGCAAACAAAAGTTGATTTAAGAGTATAGTTAACATGTATAGTAAGAAAATTAGCAAAAGCTTTGGTCAATTACAAACAAGAAACAAACCAACCACTGTAATGTGTAACTTTTAATGACCATCTCTAAGGTGCCCCAATTAAAACCAAAATCCATAGACAACAAAACCCCTTTTCACAGGTTTAACACAAAACTCACATGATACTGGAATCCAGCTCCCTGGGCTGAATGCTGATTTCAAGTGATCTTGAAAACTCAAAGCAGCTTGTCGTCATCAGCTCACTAAAATACAGATTATTTACTACAGGATGGCAAACAAGGTGTGCTTTCAGTCAAATGGTAAAACTTTCAAAATAAAGTCAGAGAGAGAGACTTTTTCTTCAGCTATGCTTCTAACATTGCAGCCAAACCAAAACTAAAAACAACTTGTCACCTGACCAGCAGTTTTTTTCTCCTCCTACCAATGATCTCACCTAAGACTTTGAGCACGATTTTAAAAAAAGTTTCTTAAAGAGACACTAACATCACAAATGACAATTTAGCACTGCTGCCTCACAACTCCTGTGACCCAAGTTTGATTCCCACTTACTGTCTGTGTGGAGCTTGCACATTCTCCCTGTGTCTGTGTGGGTTTCCTCCGGGTGCTCTGGTTTACTCCCACAGTCCGAAAGACGTGCTGATTAGGTGTATTTGTCATGCTAAGTTCTCCCTCAGTGTACCTGAACAGGCACCGGGGCAACTAGGGGATTTTTACCGTAACTTCATTGCAGTGTTAATGTAAGCCGATTTGGGACACTAATAAATAAACTTTAAAAAAAGAGGACCCAGCCTATATGTCACTCCAGCCCGACAGTGAGATGACTGACTCTTAATAGTTGTCTGAAACGATCAAGTTGACCAGCTCCAAGGAATAAGAAACCAAATGGGGCTACAGCGCTTCAAAAATCTACCAACACATTTCTGAGGCAAACACAATTGGGAAAATAGATGCCAAAGTTGCCAATGTCACTCACGTCAAGAAAAAACAAAAAAAAAATGGAAGGAGCTATTCCTATTTGCAGACTCAATGTCAACAATCACCTGCCTGAATAATGATTTTCTCAGTTACCATGGTCTGGTACAACTCATTCCACTCAAATCACACTGAGAACTAAAGTTCATTTATTTGTCACATGTAGGCTTACAGTCACACTACAATGAAGTTACAGAAAACTTTGACCATGTGATCACCTTTACCTTCTTAGCATCTTGCAATGTTACAGCAAATTTTAACTTGACCAACACTCTTAAGACATAGGGTCACACAGTAGAATCTCTACAGCGCAGAAGAAGGAGGCCATTTGGCCCATTGCGCCTGCACCAACAACAGTCCCAGCCAGGCTCTATCCCTGCAGCCACAAGTGTTTATCCATCTAATTCTTCTGACTAAGGGGCGATTTAGCATGGCCAACCTAGCCCGCATATCTTTGGAGTATGGGAGGAAACCAGGACACCCACAGGAAACCCATGCAGACATGGGGAGAACACAAACTCCACACTGGTAATTACTCAGGACCAGAACTGAACTTGGATCCCTAGCACCGTGGGGGAACAATGCTAACTACTGTGCCAACCACTGCTATTCAATTTGCTGACATTTTTGTCATCATGCGAGCAGATGTCAGCTTACTGAAATTGGCAGATCCTCTGTAAAATGTGATCTTACCAACTCAAATAAAACCCAAGGATACTCAAACTAATGAATGCTGAGTCAAGTTCTACCAATGGAATCTTCATATGATAAGTGTGCATGTGAAGAATGTTGAATATTATTCATATTGACATATGAATGACTCATGTGACTTACTCCTGAAATTAATAATGTATATAGTTCACCAATTTGTTTTACAAGTGATATCACTTCGACTGGCTTGGGGTGGTGGAAAGAGATTCCAACAGTTCAGAGGACATACCTTTGCTTTAACATATGTGTCAGTTTGAATTTGAGGATTGTGTCAAGTTTCTGCCCAAATATTGATCAAACTTCACACCCTAAATTAATTGTCCTTGACCGCTTCTGTTCCATGGCATGCCCACACAATGGTTCCAGGGCATCATATTACATGTATTTTGCTTTATCTATACGTTGCTGTCCTAACTTTCAATCCTATAACTAACCAATCTGAATTGAAAGGAGCTGGCTAACAGAATCGCTTCATATTGTGGGGAGGGATAAGATATTTCTAATTAACGTCCTTGTCTTTTTCTGTGCTCTGTATTATAAAGTTAATTCATGAGTTACAAATAAGGCTTACATTAACACTGCAATGAAGTTACTGCAAAATTCACGTAGTCACCACACTCCAGCACTCGTTAGGGTCAATGTTCCTAACCAGCATGACTGTGGGAGGAAACCCACGCAGACACAGGGAGAACATGCAGACTCCGCATAGACAGTGACCCAAGCTGGGAATTGAACCCAGGTCTCTGGCCCTGTGAGGCAGCAGTGCCAACCACTGCGCCACCGTGCCGCCCACTGGAAGCTTGAAATTCACAATCCACTCATTTCCATTTGCAGTAGGAAACTTGGATCAAGCCTTATCGCAGACCTGCTCATTTCACTCTCTGGATTTCTCTTCATAGATTTAGAATGTTGGAGGCATTGAAAAGTCTGCCTTTCTGTGGAGGATCAACAGAATTCAAATTGGGTTCCAACAACGGTGTATGCAAATCTGTTAATCATCTATTTTCAGTGATGGTCAAAAGCCCTTAAAATACCCGAGGAAACAAAATTAACTTCTTTGATAACAGTTTCATGTGGCACACGGATTTCACATCTTGCAATTTGTTGCAGGCGACCCTTCCATTTACGTACATTCAAATCCATCTGCCACTCTCAAGTCTGTCCACTTAATGGTTTTGGATCCTCTGGAAACTATTGGTCTTTTGAATTGCTACCTGGGCACCTATTTTCATGTTAATTTTCATTAACTATTCACTGCCTGCGAGAGACAGACCCCCAACCACTGCAAACAGTTACACCTATTACAGCCACTTAAGCAGTATTAGCAATCACTCCAACAACAGAAGCAGAAAGTGCTGGAAAATCTCAGTAGGCCTGACAGCAATCAGTGGAGAGAGAACAGAGCCAACGCTTTGAGTCTGGATGACCCTTCGTCAGAGTTGAATCACTTGTTCAGAAAATTAGTTGACATCTACGCTTTGAGCATTTTGACTCAGCTCTTTGCGCTAAGTATTTGTCCACCTAAATAAACTTAAACGCTGCAATGCAGTACCGAGGGGATGCTGCACTGTCAGAGGTACTGTCTTTCAAGTGACACATTAAACAGAAACCTCTTCTGTCCTCTGTGGTGGATAGAAACACGGAAAACAGAAGCAGGAGCAGGCCATTCAAGCTTGCTTCACTGTTTATTTTGATCATGGTTGATTAGCAAATTCGAAATACCAATCTCACCCACCCACACATCCCTTCAACCCGAGGAGTTATCATAGAACCATAGAAACCCGTCACACAAAAGGAGGCCATTCAGCCCATCGGGTCCACACTGACAACAATCCACTCAGGTCCAACCCCCGCGCCTTGTAATGCTACATATTTGTCTCACTAAACCCTCTAACCTACACATCTTGGGACACCAAGGGGCATGGCCAATGCACCTAACTTGCACATCTTTAGAGTGTGAAAGGAAACCAGAGCACTCGGACGAAACCCGCACAGACACGGAGAGAATGTGCAAACTCCACACCAGGACAGTGACCCAAGCCGAGACTCAAACCTGCTGTAGGCAGCAGTGCTAACCACTGGGCCGCCATGTCGCACAGCGTGCTGCACCATCTGGGTGTAAAAGATTGCATGGCAGTTTTTTTTTTAAAAGAAAAAAAAGCAGGGGAGAACTCCCCTGTATCCTCGCCAAATGTTATTTCCAACCAATGTAAAAGACAGGATCCAGTCGCATCTTTGATGCTGCTAGTGGGATCTTGCTGTGCGCAAACTGGCTGCACTGTTTCCGACACAAGTGGCAGCTCGACCTCACTGGCTGCAAAGCACCTTGGACCATTAGGAGGTCGTGGCCTCACGAGGTCATGAAGCACAGGGCAGCAGCACAAATCTGTTTTTCGTCTTCTGAAAGTACATCAGATTCATTGAAAGTGATATCACCCACTAGTCTAGATTTCAGTGAACAGAGACAATGGACTTTGTTCCAGGGATAGCACAAGCCATTTATGAAATTAAGCTGCTCCACTACCACCTGAAGGAGTATTAAGGACAAACTGTGTGTTAATCTTTTATGCCAAGTCACCTTCACAATCTGTTGTTCCATTCTTATAAAGCTAGCATTTATTAAATATTCACAAGTATAGACTGAAGATTGCAATCAATTGTCTTTTCTCTCCGGGTAGGGATCCAAAAATGGAAATGGTGCGCTGGGTGGCTATAAAAAGATAGATCAAATGTACCCGGAAGTCCAAACATACTCATCAGAGTCTTCAGATGAGGACTTGGTGCGATAGCAGGATGGAGAAAATCAGAAATAAAAGCAGAAAATGCTGAAGGTTAGATGGATTGGCCATTGGCCCTTTGTGTCAGGGAGACTAGCTCAGGTAAATGTGTGGGGTTACGGGGATAGGACCTGGATGGGATTGTGGTTGGTGCACACTCGATGGGCCGGATGGCATCCTTCTGCACGGTAGGATTCTATGATCCTCAGTGGCATGTGTGGGGAGAGTCAAAGGGTGGGATTTTACAGCCATTCCTGTCCGGCCAAAAAAGTGACTCCCCTTCCCCCCTTACCCTCCTCACTCCCCACGGGTTCCCTGGTGTCAGGGTAGTCAAGCCATGCAAAATGCTGTAGATTCATATCCAAATGAAACATGCAAATGAAAACCAGAAGTAGATGATTTGAAGTAGTCTGGATTTTCTTAATAAACTAGAAAGTTGTTTGATATCTGACAATGTGCCTTTGTTCAAAATACATACAATTGGGGTCTGAACATGAAGGGCAGCACATTAAGGGCAACACAGTGGTTAGCACTGCTGCTTCACAGTGCCAGGGACCTGGGTTCAATGCCAGTTTCAGTGGAGGAAACCTTGGTCATGAGAAGTGTCAGACAGATTGCCTGACAGTTCTTCAACACTGTAAGAAGTCTCACAACACCAGGTTAAAGTCCAACAGGTTTACTTGGTAGCACGAGCTTTCAGAGCGCTGCCCTTCAGCAGGTGAATGGAGAGTTGGGTTCACAAACAGGGCATATATAGACACAGACTTAATGATCAATTACAAGGTAATTGTTGGAATGCAAGTCTTAACAGGTAATCAAGTCTTTACAAGTGCAGACAATGTGAGTGGATAGAGGGTTAAGCATGGGTTGAAGAGATGTGAATTGTCTCAAGCCAGTGAGATTTTGCAAGCCCAGGTAAGTCATGGGGGTTACAGGTAGTGTGGCATGAACCCAAGATCCCATTAGAGGCTGTCTTCATGTGTGCGGAACTATCAGTTTCTGCTCGGTAATTTTGTGTTGTCATGTGTCTTGAATGTCACCTTGGAGAACAGAGGCTGAATGCCCTTGACTGCTGAAGTGGTCCCCGACAGGAAGGGAACATTCCTGCCTTGTGGCCAGTGCTGTTCATTCATCCGTTGTCCTAGCGTCAGCATGGTCTCAATGTATCATGCCTTGGGGCATCCTTTCCTGCAGCGTATCAGGAAGACAACTTTGGCCGAATCGCAAAAGAATGTACCTGATGGATGGTGCTCTCACGTGAGATGATGCCATCCATGTCGATGATCTGGCATGACTTACAAAGGTTGCTGCGGCAGGATCGTGTGGTGTTGTGGTCACTGTTCTCCTGAAGGCTTGCTGCGTACAATGGTTTGTTTGAGGTTGCACGGTTGTTTGAAGCAGGGATGGCCTTGGAGAGATGTTTGTCTTCATAAATGACATGTTGAAGGCTCTGAAGAAGATATTGTAGCTTCTCCGCTCTGGGGAAGTGCTGAATGATGAAGGCTACTCTGACCGTGTTTGTCTTATGAGGAGGTCGGTACGGTTTTTCGCTGTGGCACATTGGAACTGTTGATCGATTAGTCGAGCACCATATCCTGTTCTTATGGAGGGTGTAACCCACCTGGTGCGGGGAGCATAAAACTATGCCCCGATGTATTAATTTCTGAAGTAGTAAGATGAAAGTGGCACTAGGCTGGCTGTCCATAAAAAGTTAGGCAATATTTTATTTTTTAAAGGAAGAAACTGCAGAGCCTGTCACCAAATGACAACCCGACTTTCTCTAAGAAACTTATTCTGAACAATGTATCTAATTGGACGATTTCCCAAGAAAACATACTGAAAAGTGAATGCTGTTATTGCATTGTGACTCGACACATGAAGGCTCAATTTACTGGATGGTAAATTGAAGCTTTCTATTGCCGTTCCACAAAGTAAGTTTCACTAATAACCAGGAGAACTGTGCAAACTCTGCAGGGAGGTGGTACTGCAGAGTTCGCCCAATTTCATGCTGTAAACCCCACAGAGAAAGTGAAAATTAGTCATTTAGGCTGTCGCTGTCTTCTGGTTACAGTTACGACAGACATTCTGCTGCTGACATTTCAGCTGTCTATTTGTCACATCAGAAAAGGACATATAGAATCCTACAGTGCAGGAGGCAGCCATTTGGCCCATCAGGTCTGAACCAACCACAATCCCACCCAGGCCCTGTTCCCATAACCCCACATATTTACCCTGCTAATCCCCGTAACACTAGGGTCAATTTAACATGGCCAATCAACCTAACCTGCACATCGTTGGACCATGGGAGGAAACTGGAGCACCCGGAGGAAACCCATGCAAACACAGGGAGAAAGTGCAAACGCCACACAGACAGTGACTCAAGGTTGGAATTGAGCCTGGGTCCCTGGCACTGTGAGGCAACAGTGCGAACCACTGTGCCACCGTGTCACCCTCAAGCTGTAATGGAAATATTAACCCCCCCACTCTCCAACTTGCCATGGGAATTTATTGTCCTCATTGTGTGCAAAGAGAAAACACCCAAGATGGGGTCTCAAGCTTTTATACTCTGGGTGTTTTGGTCAATATTCGTAACGGATTACGAGACAGACGATCTATAGATTTCAAACACCATTTGTAATTATGGGTCAGCTGCATCCTGTTTGAATACCAATTGCCTTTGGCTCAAAACATCCTCGATGACTGATAGGGAATTTAGCTTAATTGTAGATATCCTGTACCTTGATAATGTCTGGGGCCATTCAGCTCCTTGAACCTGTTGTCCTGCTTTTCAATGAGATTATGACTAATCTGCATCTCAACACCATTTACCCACTTTGGAAGCATGGCGTGACCACCCTTATCTAACAAAAATCTATCAATCCCAATTTTGAGATTTTTGACTGATCCCTGTCATCCCTTGGGAAGGGAGCATTTCCGATATTCAATACGCTCTGGGCTGGAATTTTGTTGTGGCAGAGACGTCCCACCATTGGCTAGCAAAGGGAGAATTCTGGTCCCATCGATGTCATTGAGGTTCCCCAGTGAATCCAACCCTCACCACCAGCAAACCTGCGGCAGGGTTCGCCGTTGGCCAATCGATAAATTCCGGCCAATGTGTGGTTGCATTACTTCAGAACAGCCTAAGCTCTAACTTCAAGGTCATGTCCCCAGGTTTTGAACTTTCCTGTTGAGAGAATTGTTTCTCAGCATTTGCCTGATCAAATGCCCAGGGTGGTACAGTGGCACAGTGGTTAGCACTGCTGTCTCACAGCACCAAGAACCCAAGTTCAATTCCAGCTTTAGGTCACTGTCTGTGTGACATTTGCACATTCTTCCCATGTCTGCATGGGTTTCCTCTGGGTGCTCCGGTTTCCTTCCACCGTCCAAAGATGTGCAGTTTAGGTGGCTTGGCCATGCTAAATTGCCCAAGATGTGTAGGTTAGGGGAATTAGCATGGTAAATACATGGCCTGAGGTCAGATGCCCTACCGGAGAATCAGTGCAGGCTTGATGGGCTGAATGGCCTCCTTCGGCACTGTAGTGATTCTAAATCATTATTTTGAACACCTCAATTATGTCATACATTAATTTGGGGGAACAGGCCTCATATATGCAACTTGTCCCTCATAATTTAAACCATTTATGACAATGGCACTTTCTTTTTGCTGATTCAGAGGACGTGGGCATAGCTGGCTGGCCAGCATTTATTGCCCATCCCTAAATTGTTCCTGGAGGGCAGTTGAGAGTCAACCATATTGCTGTGGCTCTGGAATCACATGTAGGCTAGACCAGGTAACAAGAACAATGTCCCTCAAGGACGTTAGTGAACCAGATGGGTTTTTCCGACAATGGTTTCATGATCATCAATAGATTCTTAATTCCAAATACACTTTATTGAATTCAAATACCACCAACTGCCATGGTGGGATTCGAAACTGGGTCCCCTGAACGTTAGTTGAATTTCTGGATTGATAGTCGAACGATAATACCACTAGGCCATCGGCTCCTCCATAATAATGGATTCAAATGAAAATTACAATTTTTTTCTGCACCTATGTATCAGTAAATGGAATTGCATAAAATTTAACGAATTCTAACAGGAATTGCTGCATTAGGGATGTGCATTTATCTTCTTTTATGGTTTTGCCTGGACAGCAGTATAACATATTTGTTGCAAAGATACAGTAAATTAGTTAAAGTCAT
This sequence comes from Carcharhinus amblyrhynchos, assembly GCF_965287045.1. NCBI lineage: Eukaryota > Metazoa > Chordata > Chondrichthyes > Carcharhiniformes > Carcharhinidae > Carcharhinus > Carcharhinus amblyrhynchos. Next base: position 11,759,908 of record NC_137328.1, read on the forward strand.
ATAAATACCAATACAGATCAAATTAAATGGCTCCTCGCTCTTTATATATTTGTAAATGGGCTGCTGCAGTTGGAAAAAAAAACTTGCATATTGCTTCGGATTTTAAAATTCTTGTCCTTGTTTTCAAATATCTCCGTGGCTTCGCTCCTCTCAACCGTCGTAGCTTCCTTCAGCCTCACAGCTGGCGACACGGTGGTTAGCACTGCTGCCTCACAACTGTAGGGACCCAGGTTCTATTGCCGGTTAGAGTCAATGTCTGTGTAGAGTTTGCACATTCTCCCCGCATCTGCATGGGTTTCCTCCAGGTGCTTCGGGTTCCTCCCACAGTCCAAAAGATATGCTTTGGCCATGCTAAATTCTCCCTCAGTGTACTCAAATAGGTGCCGGAGTGTGGGGATTTTCACAGTAACTTCATTGCAGTGTTAATGTACGTCTGTGACACCAAATAAATAAACTTCGAATTTCAACTCTCCAAGGATCAGAGGGCACTGACCATGCATTGACCTTGGGTGGGATTTTCCAGTTTTCGGGCAAGCTCGGCCAATATATCTTGTCCTCAGTGCCAAATTCTGCTTTATAATGCTCCTTTGAAGCACCTCGAGATATTCTACTGCATTAAAGACGATATACAAATCCAATCTGGGCTTGGAGTATGAATGGTTAAAATCTGTTGGTGCTTATTTTCAGGCATGGTGATTGCAATCTGCCCACACCTACTCCCACCGAGGTAGGCAGCATCAAAACCTAACGCTGCCTCCTCAATTCCAATTCATGCTTACAGCCCAGTGTGACTACACTGTTGGTTGGCTGAAACCATGCAGCCTAAACACGTACAGGATCACCATGTGCCCCAGCTGGCCTGGAGTTCTTAAAGGCAGTCGGTCCCTCTTAAAGGGGTAGAAAGGAATGGACGAAAGGAAGATGCGGCTGGCTGCCAGCTCTGCAATCGGACAGGATGGGAAGGAAGCATCAGAACTTGGTAAATCACAGATGCAGGGGATAATCTTAGCGTTACTCCCCCTCGGCCAATCTGAGGGGCAAGCCAGAAAGGTCATGAGAGAGCTAAGGAATTAGGGTCACACCCGATTTCTCACCTCTCGCGATCTTACCGGCACCGGGTATCCGGTGGTGAGGTCAGCCTCACGCCCATTTCCGGCGCACGGCTAAATAAATTTAAATTAAGTTTAATTATCTTTAGCATGGAATTAGCGAGCCCAAAGATGTTATCGTCTGGGCTCACTCGCCTCTGTTGCCTGGCCGGGGGAGGCTCTCTCCAGCGAGAATCACAGCTGGTTCCCAGCAATGCGGACCAGATGTGATGGCTTTGCCTGTAGAACCGGAGGCCATTGAGGCCCCCCAATACATACTCTGCACAGCGATCAGAGAGGGAGGGAGGGGCGCCCGCTGCCACTCTGCATTGCCATCCGTGGGGGTTGGGAGGCAGGATCGGTCTGGTGCAGAATCAATTGGTCCAGGGGCTTGGTGTGCGTGTGCGTGTGCGTGTGTGTGCGTGTGCGTGTGCGTGTGCTGGTTCACAGGGGTAAATCAGTCTGGCCGTTTTGTGGGGGGGAGGGTGTTCATAATAGACTGCAGGCCTCTGCAGTAGCTGGGGGGTTTGGGGGAGGACTGCCTGTTTGAGGCCATAGAGGCTAGCTGAGTGCAACAGAGGCTAAGAGACAGGTCCCTCTGCTCTCACAGCAGGAGGACCTGCCCGTGTGCAATTGCACCCTCTGCTACTCTCAGCCAATATTTGGGTGGTTTAAGCCCTGCCCCCTTCCCTGCAGAGGGGGAAGGGTTTTTTTAGTCCAAGTGCATAAGATCACAGATTCGGACTCGCCCAATAGATGGATCAGAAAGTCTTCCATTTTCATACTTTTCCTGGACTTAGAATTTTTTTCTCAAATCACCCCCCCCGCCCCATTTATGAGGTCTTAATGGAGGTGGAAGGAATGGGAGCAGTTGGGAAGGCAGCTGAACTCTTAACCCTGGCCTGATAAAGCCACAAGAGATTCACTGACCTCATACAAATACTCACACACTTTCCAATGATGCCAGTCACACATCTATCTCTTGCTGCCTCTACACGCCACCTGCCTTTCAGCTATGGCCCAGGCATATTGGCCAAGGTACAACACAATCAGGGACTTACTGCTCCCTCTCCCCTGATACAAAGGTGGGCCACAATAGACAGAAGCAAAGTTGAGTCAGCAGGGAATATCCCCTGGGCCCAGAGGAGGAGGTGGTCCTGTGTAAATTGCGGCTGACTATGGCAGGGCTCCTATTATTTAGCATCACGAAGATCATTCATTGTGATAGTATGCTACTGCCTCCTATACCTTCTCAACAGTAGTCCAGGTAAGGGGCAGCACGTAAGAGTAACAGGATAGGCAATGACACTAAAGGAATGAACAAGAGCAAATTCCTCTTTGCCTAAGTGTATGTGTTTCTAGATAAAGATGTTAAAGAAAGGTTATTGGTGATAGCTTTTGTTGTCGGGGCTTGACGAAGGAAGCAGAAGATACCCCCATATGGATGGTAAAGTGGTAATGGGTTCTGTGAGACCTGGAAAAAATATCCAGAACTTTATTCTTTTGTTAAGAAAAAGTGACTTTCTGCTGAACCAAAAAAGATGGCTGCGTCAAGTTACATAACCGCACTTATCCATTTGTTCTGGGAGCTCCCAATTCCAGAAACAGTCTGTGGAATCTCACACCTCATTGCTCTTGTTGATTACTGTGGGTCTATACAGAGCAGCGCTGATGAATTGGTTTCTCCAACTGGAACTATCCCAAAAGAGAGAGATCGAAACTTGTTAGACTAGAAGAGGTACTAATAACCAACTCAACTCTCTCCTAAGGAGGAACAATAGGACTCAGAGCAGAAGCCCGTAAATGGATTGTTAAGTTGCATCAAGCCTTGATGGGTCATGGCATGTGATCCAAGCCTCTGGACCTTTGGAAAGTTTTAACATTACATTATCAGCCGCACAGACAGACAATCTGCTATTTACCCTTCAACTGGCAAATCACCAAGAAGCAGATCTCCAGGCAGAACAACAGGGCACTTCTCGAAGCCTGTCTCTGTTGGATGACTTTTTGATTTGATTTGATTTATTATTGTCACACATATTAACATAGTGAAAAGTATTATTTCTTGCACACTATATAGACAAAATATACTATTCATAGAGAAGGAAAGGTGAGAGAGTGCAGAATATAGTGTTACAGTCATAGCTAGGGTGTAGAGGAAGATCAACAATGCAAGGTAGGTCCATTCAAAAGTCTGACAGCAGCAGGGAAGAAGCTGTTCTTGAGCGAGTTGGTATGTAACATCAGACATTTTTCTCGATGGAAGAAGGTGGAAGGGAAAATGTCCGGGATGCGTGGAGTCCGTAATTATGCTGGCTGCTTTGCCGAGGCAGCGAGAAGTGTAGACCGAGTCAATGGATGGGAGGTTGGTTTGTGTGATGGATTGGGATACATTCATCTTTAGTAGTTTCTTGCAGTTTTGGGCAGAGCAGGAGCTATACCAAGCTTTGAAACAACCAGAAAGAATGTTTTCTATGCTGCATCTGTCAAAGTTGGTGAGAGTTGTAGTTGACATGCCAAATTTCTTAAGTCCTCTGAGAAAGTAGAGGCATTGGTGGACTTTCTTATCTATAGTACCAACATGGGGGGACCAGGACAGTTGTTGTTGGTGGTCTGGACATCTAAAAACTTGAAACTCTCGACCCTTTCTGCTTTGTCCTCATTGACGTAGACAGGGGGATGTTCTCCTTTATGCTTCCTGAAGTCGATAACAATCTCCTTCATTTTGTTGACATTGAGAGATTATTGTCACTGCACTGTTCACCAGATTCTCTAGCTCATTCCATTCTGTCTCATCGTTGGTTGAGATCCGACTCACTACTGTGGTGTAGTCAGCAAACGTAAAAATCGAATTGGAGGAGAATTTGTCCACACAATCAATCATAGTAGGGGGCTGAGAACACAGCCTTGTGAGGCAATGGTGTTGAGGATGATTGCGGAGGAGGTGTTGTTGCCTATCCTTACTGATTGTGGTCTGAGAGTTAGGAAGTTCAGGATCCAGTTGCAGAGGGACGTGCCAAGGCCCAGGCCACAGAGTTTGGAGGTGAGTTTTGTGGGAATAATAGTGTTGAAGGCTACCTTCTACCATCACCTGCAGAATGGATCCAGTCTCTATGCACCTTGCAGTGTCAGCGCCAACTATAAAGCAAATACTACTAGTCTGGTCTTTAATTAGCTGAGCCCCACGCTCTTATGTGAAGGAATTCCTCATTGGTCTCTAAATCTAGACTCTGGAAATTGCGTGAACTAATGTTTATTTCTGTAGTTCTTGTACAGTTACTACCCATAGTTGTAAAACTCTCTTTTTGATCGCCCCTTGACTGAGTCTGTGTGTGTGTGTGTGTGTAGTGGATTGGGAAGTTGCAAACACTCCTCACCTGACTTGGAATAGGAAATAAATTAATCTCCTACGGTAATCATAACGTGAGATTACTGTGGGTTAAAATCATGAAAACCAAGGTTTTGGGAAAATATGCCACTACTTATTTTAAAAATAGTTCAAAGAGGGGAAATAAGGACAAAGTATCTGTCCCTCTCCTGCCTGTAACAGTGGACCATGGTGATAAATGGATGGTCCTCCATCTGACCATGTGCTTTCTGACAAACCTTCAGTGTGAAGATGCCCCAAAGTGCCTTCTTCAGGCATTTCCCTTCCTCTTCTTTTGGATGTGGTCTTTGGATTCCTGGTTGCAATGTTATGCCTTCTTGGTGGATGCAAGATATTGGACACCCTCTCCAGAGGACATTGGAGGCTCCCCCCTCTACAATATGCACTGCCATGAGAGCCTCCACACCTCTTAGAGTATAGGTGAAAAAAATCCTCTGTCTTCCCTGCACGCTGATAGATCTCGTGAAACTACTTGCAGTGTCTCTCTCAACTTTACAATTGCTGAAATAAGACAAAAGCAAGTCCCCTGCAAGCTGGGCACTTAACCCTTTATAGTTGGGTAGGGGTGATGAGACCCTCACACAGGGTCACTTTATAGAATCCCTATCATACAGGAGAAGGCCATTTGGCCCATTTAGCCTGCACTGACAACAATCCCATCAAGTCCCTATCCCCACTCATTTACCATAGCTAGCCCCCCGACATAATCTGGGCCAATTTAGCATGGCTTATCAACCTAACCCGTACATCATTGGGCTGTGGGAGGAAACTGGAGTACCCGAAGGAAATCCACACAGACACGGGGAAAATATGCAAGCTCCACACAGACAGTCACCCGAGGCCAGAATTGAACACAGGTCTCTGGTGCTATGAGGCAGCAACACTAACCACTGTGCCACCCTGCATTTCAAGTTTCATAGACACACATCAAATGAGCCAGATCAACAAATCGGCATGTACACACTAATACCTTTGGCAGCATTGCATGCATGGTGCACTAGAAATGGTTGCCAGAGCCATCTTATAGCAGTGGGGTTCCCACACTGTCAGCACCAGAAACACTCTGCAGCCCAATTTTGTGACCTAAATTGAGGAGCATGATGGCACAGTGTTTAGCACTGCTGCCTCACAGTGTCAGGGACCTGGGTTCCATTCCTGGCTTGGGTCACTGTGCAGAATCTGTATTTTCTCCCCGTGTCTGCATGGGTTTCCTCTGGGTGCATCGGTTTCCTCCCGCACTCCAAAGATGCGCTGGTTAGGTGCATTGGCTGTGCTTAATTGACCCTTAGTGTCCGTGATGTGTAAATTAGAGGGATTAGCAGGGTAAATATGTGACGTAATTCTGCTCCAATGTCTTATGGTCTTATAAGATGGATAGTGTTAGGACTGCTGCCTCACAGCACCAGCTGGTCATGCTAAATTGCCTTAGTGTCAGGGGACCTAGCTAGGGTAAATGCATGGGGTTGTGGGGATCGGGTCTAGCTGAGATTGTGGTTCGTGCAAATGCAATGGGCCGAATGTGCACTTTGTGATTCTGTAATTCAATGAGATGTTTTGTAAGAAATCAGTACTCGTGTATCCTGGAATTTAGCAAGTAATTTGTCTCATTAAGAAAATGTAAGATTCAGAACCTTTATAATCCACTTGCCCTCAAGAAGAGAACCCCTGGGCTGTACCCACTCTCCTTGTGTGTTGTTTCAATGCAGCTTTCACTATAATAGCTCACGCGAGGAACAAAATTGTGGTCAACAGAGGGTGCTGTTTTTAGATTGGGATTGTCAAACACTGTGCTACAGCAACAAAAAAGCTAAGGACTTCTCCTGAATATGCAGAAAAAAAAGGAGCCCGATTTAAAATAAGACTCTTCAGCAAAATAACATTTATTTTCTTTTGTAAATAGGCCAATTAGACAAACAAATAGGTTATGCAATTAATTCTTTTCCACTTTGTACGCTAATGCTTGGTCATGAAAAAACTGAAAAGGAGTTTTTACGAATTCTAGTCCCGGTGCTTTATCGTAGAATTCCAGAAGAGGCCATTCAACCCATCGGGTCTGCACCAACTCCCTGGCAGAGTATCTTACCTGGGCCCTCTGCCCATCTATCTCTTTAAGCCCATACATTTCCCATGGCTACTCCTCCTAACTTACACATCTTGAGACACAAGGGGCAATTTGCATGGCCAATCTGCACACTTTAGTGGGAGGAAACTGGAGCACCCGGAGGAAACCTACGCAGACACCGGGAGAATGTACAGGCTCCACACAGACAGTCATCCCAGGCCGGAATTGAACCTGGATCCCTGGGAGCTGTGAGACAGCAATGCTAACCACTGTTACGGAAGATCATAGAATCCTTCAGTGCAGAAGGAGGCAATTCGGCCCATCGAGTTTGCACCAACCACAATCCCATCCAGGCCCTCTTACCATAATCCCGTGTATTTACCTAGTTAATCCTCTTGATGCTGACGGGCAATTTAGCATGGCCAATCTACCCAACCCCTATATCTTTGGACTGTAGGAGGAAACAGGAGCACCTGGAGTAAACCCATGCAGGCGCGGGGAGAATGTGTGAATTCCACACAGACAGTGACCCAAGACCGGAACTGAACCCGGGTCCCTGGAGCTGAGAGACAGCAATGCTGGCCACTGTTAGGAAAAATCATGTTTGGCCAATCTCTATACTATCTTTGAGGAAGTAACAGAGAATAGATAAAGCTAATGCCGTCGACACCGGAACTGAGGTTGAACAGGCTGGGGCTCTTTTCTCGAGCAATAAAAAAGACCAACAGGTTTTCTGATAGAAAAATGTCTTCAAGATTTTGGAAGGGTTTGATAGGGCAGGACACACATATGAAGTAGGCCAAAACTAAGGGCCATACATTTAAGATAGTCATCAATAAATCTAACAGGAAATTCAGGAGAAACTTAGAGAATGGTCAGATTGGGGGAGCTTGCTACCAATAAGGAGGAATTGAGTTGAATAACACTGATGCATTGGTGGGGGCTGGGGTGGGGGCTGGGGTGGGGGTGGTGGGGGTGGGGGGAGAATGCATGAAGCAGAAAGGGCGGCACGGTGGTTAGCACTGCTGCCTCATAATGCCACAGGTCACTGTCTGTGTGGAGTTTGCACGTTCTCCCCGCGTCATAAAATCATAGACTGCAAACAGGTTCATGGAATCATAGAACCCTACAGTACAGAAAGAGGCCCTTTGGCCCATCGAGTCTGCACCAACCACAATCCACCCAGGCTCTACCCCCATATCCCTACATATTTTACCTGCTAATCCCTCTAACCCAAGCATCCGAGTACACTAAGGGGCAATTTTAGCATGGCCAATCAACCTAACCCGCACATCTTTGGACTGTGGGAGGAAACCGGAGCACCTGGAGGAAACCCACGCAGATATGAGGAGAATGTGCAAACTCCACACAGACAGTGACCCGAGCCAGGAATTGAACCCAGGTCCTTGGAGCTGTGAAGCAGCAGTGCTAACCACTGTGCTACCAAGCCACCCAGTATGTGTTTCTACCGGGTGCTCCGGTTTCCGCCCACAGTCCAAAGATGCGTGGGTTAGGTTGATTGGCCATGCTAAATTGACCCGAGTGTCGGGGGGATTAGCAGGGTAAATATGTGGAGTTACAGGAATGGGGCCTGGGTGGGATTGTGGTCGGTGCAGACTTGATGGGTCGAGTGGCCTCCTTCTGCACTGTAGGGATTCTACGCAACAGAAGGTTGTGCTGATAGGCTGAGGTGAAATGGCACGAAAGGAGGTTTGCGTGGAGCTCCATTGGACTTGAAATGTCAGCTCTTTTCTCTCCTTACAGACACTGCCAAACCTGCTGAGATTTTCCAGCATTTTCTCTTCTGGTTTCAGACTCCAGCATCTGCAGTAATTTCCTCTTAACCAATGTCAAACCAGTTGAGTCAAACGGTCGGTTTTATGTGCTACGCATTTGGTGTCATGCTATGTAATATCGATTTGGAATGGCTCCTTCTCAACTGATGTGAATGTACTTAAACACATATGAGAAAAGCTTTCAGAAGCACCATTATACACTTTTCACATAATCATCAGCAGCACCAGATTATCACAGCAATGTGAAGTGCTCTTGATGAACAATAACTTCACTGGCCCCTTTAAGTGTATTTAAGGTTGCTTGGTATTCACTGGCGGTGGCCAAACCACCCAACTACAAAAGTAAAATGGGTCCATCTGCAGCAGAAGATGAAGAACAGTTTTCAGAATACGGTCGGAGACAGACTGATCACGCCTCATAAATGGAATGTGTAATTACAGCGAAAAAAGAAATAAATTACAACTGCATTTCTGATTGTGAGATCATGTGCATTAGCAAACTTTATTCAAGATTCTAATGCAAGGGTGAAATAAAAATAGAAATTGATTGATCGATATCTACACCTGCCAACACTGCAATGGAATATATTTGAATCCTTGCTAAACCTTAAGATTGTTGATTAAGCCTAGGTGAAATCAATTTAGTTTCAATGAGACGACTCATTGTGGAGTATCACATTCAGATAACCCAGACCTTCTAACAAAGCGTTGCACACTATGGGACTGAGTATCAATATCAGCAAGATGCTATGTTTGTTAACTCATCTGAGACTTAATGGCAAGCATCAAAATGGGCCTCAACTTCCCTAGATAATGAGGGCAAGCAAATTTAAGAGTTCCCAATACGCTCGTTATTTCCAGCTAGAACCTTGGACAATGTGCACGGACATCTGGCAAGGAGAGGGAGAGGCTTCTCTGCAGTTACCCTGGCAGAATACCCAGTGACACAGGTTTCCAAAGCTCTGGTTCCCTGACCTTTGCACTTGGATTGAACTTCAAAGCTTAGGAAGAGGAGCACAAGAGTAGGCCAATATTAACTCATCAAGTCAGCCCCACCGTTCACTTGGGGAGGCAATGGCCTAGTGGTAATATCACTGATAATTGAAAAACTCAGCTAATGCCCTGGGGACCTGAGTTTGAATCCCACCACAGTAGATGATGGAATTTGAATTCAATAAAAAACTCTAGAACTAAGAATCTCCTGATAACCATTGCCAATTGTCGGAAAAACCCATCTGGTACAGTAAGAGAAGGAAATCTGTCATCCTTGCCTGGTCTGGCCTACATGTGATTCTAGACCCACAGCAATGTAGTTGACTCTCAACTGCCCTTAAGCAACCTGGGGATGGGCAATAAATGCTGGCTAGTCAGTAACACTCACGTCCCAAGAGTGAATAAAGAAAAAAATAGGATCACGGCTGATCTGGTTGTGATTTCAGTTCCATTTTCCTTGATTGTCCTACCTAACAAATGTCTAACTCTGCTTTGAATGAATTCAAAGACCCAGCCTCCTCTATTAAAACCCATTTAATTAAAACACATTTACAAAGGAGATATGGGACAATGAGACCAAGATGCTGCTGCTAATTTGTCTGCATATTAATAGAAAACCCTGAAATTTGTTATTTTTTTGATGTATTTCTATTTGAGTGGGAGGAATGAACATCCAGCATTCCAAGACTAGAACAGAATCTCTCCATCAAATCAATGACTGCACTTCAGAAGTGCTGTAAAGCACTTTGGAACATTGAGGTGGGGACAGGTGCTATATAAATGCAAGTCCTTTCCTTTAGCAGTAAAATGCTGAACAAAATATCCTCAGCACTGTTTCAACAACATGACTCGACTTCCAACTTTCAAGCAGCACTCCCTAACTGCACCAATGTAATCACCTCTGTCTTCTTTAAAGAAGATTGATAATTCAGCAGTCAATTTTTCAAATTTTGTGTTGTGTTTTCTTCCTCTCTTGAACCAAGAACAGCTAAAAGCTAGATTAGACTGTCCTCAACATGTCCAACTTAAGGTTCTTTATAAATAAAACAAATTCCAACCAATAATAGGGTGGCACAGTGGTTAGCATTGCTGCCTCAGTGCCAGGGGCCCGGGTTTAATTCTCCACTTGGGTCACTGTGCGAAGTCTGCACGTCCTTCCCGTAACTGCGTGGGTTATCTCCAGGTACTCTGGTTTCCTCCCACAGTGTAAAAGATATGCTACTTAGGTGCACTGGCCATGCTGAATCCTCCCTCAGTGCGCCAGAATGGGACAACTAGGGACTTTCACAGTAACTTCACTGCAATGTTAATGTAAGCTTGCTTGTGACACTGATAACTAAGGTTTAACTTTTAACAATATGGCCTAGAGTCAAAGGTGAAACTTTCTAGCCAGGATTTTGCTGGTAAAAGGTTTATTCATCTCAGAGCAGTTACACCGCAGACAGAGCTGGGCGGTAGGATTCCTTCCTGATCCCGAACTAATCTGGTGCAATGACTGACAGATCCTATTTCCTGTACACCATTGACTAGTTCATGAATGACAGAAACTAGCACATCCTCTGGGTTAAGTTGGGCAGAACTTTCTCCTGCTAGGAGCAAGTTCTGCCAAGGACAGTGATGTTAGGAATTGGAAATAAAGATGGAAATACTCTCTGTGGGGAGAGAGAAACAGAGTTAATGTTAAATCCTAGGTGACTGTCTCTCAGAATGCATTTTCACCTACTGGGGTAGACGCTCACGTGCTGCTGGGTGGAAACAGCGCAGTATCTCCAAAATGGTGAGGGGGAGTACATCCCTTTCCCTTCTGTTTCTCTTCTGAATCTAACCAGCATCCATTTCAGAAGGTTCCTACAGGTACATGCTCAGAGCCTGTTGTTGAATCATGCATCAGTCCATCTTCCCATACAGACTGGAACTCCACAATAGGCACTGCACCCCGATTGCATTTTCAGGACTCCATTGGGTAAAGTCCACACTCCACATGATTTCAGTTGATGTCCAGCTGAAAAATGGAAGCCATTTGGTAGGATTACACTCATTCTTGGTGAGTCCTCCCTGTCACTGGAACCATGTACCCCTATCCATCCACCAAGGACCTGTCACCTCAGTGTCGCTGGGTCACCTGCAACTCACCATCTGAGCAAAAATTAGCCTGCTAATTGCAGGGATTACATTTCCAAAAAGGAGTTAACGATTGCGAGACAGGAGATGTAGCCCAACAGGATGAAATCATGTTTACAGTGATGGACCCAGAAACTAACAGAGGGGAGAGCATTGGAAATGGTAGGGTCAGTTAAACATAAAGAATTAAGTTGGGCGGGGGGAAGAATTGGACAAGGGAAATCTGGCAATTGACAAGTAGTAATGGTGCTAATAAAAAGAAATTATTGGAAAGGTTGGAGAAACTCTGGAAATAAATAGGGAAAATGAATAGATGGCAAGATGTTGATTCTGACTAGCCAAGGGTCTGAAACCACTGGTGATGTTTTGACTCATTTGAGCCTTAATATCAAAGAGTTAAATTGGGATCCATGTGTGACTCCATATTGGGAACTCATATCCATCTGTAGAGCTTTGTTTGTCCAGTTTGGGATGCATCCTTGCTCTCTGTAGTATGCCATGCACCCAAGTGCACAGAGTTTCATGCAGTCGGTAACCAATGCTCAAGAACTTGTTTGGTAGGTGAAGAGTAGATTTGTATTTCAGCCAACAAAATGGTGCCTGCAAACATACAAAATTTAGCAGAAGCAGCCATTCAACCCTTCAAACCCGCTCACCCATTTGATAAGATTGTGGCTGATCTGTTAGTGTTTGAGGTTCTACATTCTCCATCTGACCCTCGATAATCTTTGATTCCTCTGCCAAACGAGAAGGTATCTCCCTCCAGCTCAAAAATACTCAATGGTCCCCTCCTCCACCACCACCTCGGAAACGAGCAGTTGCAAAGTCACAATTCAGAAAAAAATGTCTCCTATCTCCATTCTAAAAGGGCGACCCCCTCAACTTTCAGACTCTCACACAACATCCTTTCCACGTCCACCTTGTCTCGTCAGGAACAACCTACTCATTCTGACAACCTCAGCAAGTTTGGCAACAGCTGTGGAGACAGAACAGAGCTAACATTTCGAGTATGATGAAGGGTCACTAAGTCAAAACTTTAGCTCAGTTGAAGCTCAAAATATTGGCTCTCTTCTCTCTCCACAGATCTGTCAGGCCTTCTGAGATTTTCCAGCACTTCCTATTTTTGTTTCAGATTTCAACATCTGCAGTATTTTGCTTTTATTTATTCGTTAGGGCATTGATTTACAAAGTTATCTGAAACAGGGTGGGGAAATTACTCATGCAAACAGGTTTATCTCTCCAGGTTTTTTCATGGCCAATACACCTAATCACCACATCTTATAGACTGTGGGAGGAAACCGAAACACCCAGAGGAAACCCATGCGGACACCAGGAGAAAATACAGAGGTTGACTGGACACTGGGCTGGGACACAGATTCAACATCTGAGTTACAGATCCTGTCACAAAAGATTGGCATCACTGTGAGCTTTTGTTTGCCAGTCAAGGCACCTTCCACTCCCAATGAGAGTCACTGGTTGAGTGCGAGATAGTGGACAAACACAGGTTTGTGTTCTCTGCGTGTACAAAGTAGAGACCAGATGCAGGGTGGTGGACAGCAGCTGGAGTAGTGCCTCGAGATGCCAACAATCATATGATCATGTTCATGATGAAGGAGTTGGAAAAAGGAAAGAAACGACAGTAAGATCAATCAAGTCAATTAAATCATCAGAAAAATTGAGACAGGGGATAAGGAACTGAAGAAAATGTACCGCAGGTGGAATTAAAGATCAAAGAAAAGAATTGTCAGCAGGCTATACTTCAATTTTTAACAAAATTTATACCTAAAGCAGCTCAGCATGGTGGCAGAGTGGTTAGCACTGATGCCTCCCAACGCCAAGGACCTGGGTTTGATACCCAGCTTGGGTCACTGTCTGTAAAGAATCTGCACGTTCTCCCCATGTCTGCGTGGGTTTCCTCAGGGTGCACCAGCTTCCTCCCATTGTCCGAAAGACATGCTGGTTAGATGCATTGGCTGTGCTAAATTTTCCCTCAGTGTACCTGAACAGTGTGGCAATGAGGGGATTTTCAGAGTAACTTCATTGCAGTGTTAGTGTAAACATACCTGTGACATTAATAAATAAAATAATAAATCAGGTGGGCCTTGGTCAGATTTGGCAATTTGGCTTCCAGATAACCTCATAAAATAGCACCACTGGGGTATTAGTGATAATTAAATGTAATGTAGATAGAAGTGAAAGTATTTCCCCTGATGAGGGCAATCCAGAACAAGGGCACATAACCTTTAAGTTATAGGTGGCCATCCAAGGGTGATTTCAAGCTGCACTTTGTCAAGCAAAGACTAGGAATAAATCTGGAACTTGTTTTCAAAATTAAACCTTTCAAAACTAAAGTTTGGTAGATTTTTGTTTGTTAAGGCTACGAAGAGAACCATGGCAGATAGGTGGAGTTCAGACACAAACCCACTATGACCTAATTGATGAGGGAAAATGCTTGAGTTTTTTTTGGAGTCTTTCACTCCCATCTGCAGCATATTTTCTTTTGTTCTTTATTCTTGTATCTTCATTTATTTTATAGATCTTATTGAGGGCTGGAAGGGTCTGCTGCTGTTCCTACATCCCTGTGGTCAGTCGCAGGCTTGATACTTTGAGCAGAGCTGAATGTGTACTACAGCCACATCACAGAATCACATCCCAGTGCAATGCATGTGCTTTTGGCCAAATACGTGCAGCAACACTTTGCCATCATTAAGGAATCCCTGTTTAGATAGTGTGGTGGCCCAGACCTTGAATAAACAGCAGCAGCTGGCACCGTGCCCATCGTATCTTGTGACCTGACATTAGATTTATGCAGAGGCTGCACAAGCCTGGTACTTTGGGCTGGGAATTAAATTTGGCTGAGCTTATAATGACCACTTACACTGGATATTGTGATTTCTTCTGAAGCATGGGAGTATGAATGTGCAGAAGAAGACACACCCATGAAACACGTGGCACATCCATCAGTGTCCACATGGACTGTAATTAACCGAATGGAAAAAAATTTTAGCCAATGGGTTGAGCAAGGGTATCAACAGAATCCGTGGGAAAACAATATTCAACTGATTCCAAAATTCAACTTGTCCAAATAATAATGAAAGGATTGTCTGGTAAGTTGAACCGTGCAGTTGGATAGATGAATTATCAGTCACTTGGCCACCTCATAGAATAGATGTATGGGGTAATACATGCCAACAAACAACATAGGTTGTTCTGTAAAAGGGTCATAGCATGATAGAATCCCTACAGTGCAGAAGGAAGCCATTCAGCCTATCGAGTCTGCACCAACTCTGACGGAGCATCTCACCCAGACGCACACCTCCCTGTCCTATACCCGTAATGCCACATATTTATCCAGCTATTACCCCTAAACTATACATCCTGACACACTAAAGGACAATTTAGCACAGCTAATCCATCTAACCTGCGCATCTTAGAATCATTGAATCATACAGCACAGAGAGAGGCCATTTGGCCCATTGAGTTTGCATTGACCACAGTCCCACATGTACCCCTTGTATTTATCCTAGCTAGTCCCCCAGGCACAAAAGAGAAATTTAGAATAGCCAATCAATCTAACCAGCACATCTTTGGGCTGAAAGGGGGAACTGGAGCACCTGAGGAAACCCACACACAGAGAGATTGAGAGAGTTAGGTGCACTGATCATGCTAAATTGCCCCTTATGCATAGGTTAGAGGGATTAAAGGGGTAAATATGTGGGTTTACAGGGATAGGGCCAGAGTGGGGTTGTTGTCGATGCAGATTCAATGGGCCAAATGGTCTCCTTCTGTCCTGTAGGGATTCTGTGTGCAAACCAAGACCAGAATTGAACCCGGGTCCCTGGCACTGTGAGGCGGCAGTGCTAACCACCGTGCTAAGCTATGGACTCAACTTTAACTCTGTTTCTGTCTCCACATATGCTTCCAGACTAGCAGAGTTTAGCAAACATTTTCTGCTTTTATTTAGTATAGATTGTTACCTGCTTTTCTGGTCTACTGTATTCAAAAGGAAATACCTAAAATATTTCTGTCTTCCTATCCTGGATAACTTTGGCATAATGAGATGTAGTTACAGAGCTGAGTAACACCCCCCATCCCCCCTCCTCTCCCTGGGCATTGCGATGGAAGCTTTGCTGAAAGCACTCATAGATGGACTCCGATCGGTTTAGCTGCCCTTGCCTTCCCTTCCAACGCCTAGTTGGTGAATAACACTTTGCCACGGAGGGTTTCAGTCTTCGAGCACTCACAATAGCTTTTTTTAAAAAAACGATGGGTATTAAAAGATAGCTTTGCTCTCCCTCCATTCTCCTTCCAATCCCACCCCGCCCCAATCGCGTGTAACAATCAGATTGTGGATGGATGCACTTGCAGCCGCCTGCCCGGGAGATTACACTGGCATCTCCCAGCGCCAGACTCATGGGGAACAGTTCACTCCAGAGCTCACACGGTGCCCAGTGTGGGGCTGGCACAGCCAGACACGGCGGGGGGAGGGAGACTGGGGAGGGCATTAAAACAGGACGGAGGGGGGATTGCGGAGGCGAGGGAGACGATTGGGCAGAGTGAGGGGATTAAAGGAGGATTGAGGGAGGGAGTGAGGGGATTAAAGGAGGATTGAGGCAGTGAGGGAGGAATTAAAGGAGGGAGGAGAGGACTGAAGAAGGGAAGGGATTGAGGGAAGGGAGGAGAGGAGGGAGGGGATTGAGGAGAGAGAAAGAGAGAGGATTGATGAAGGGATTGGATTGAGAGGAGGGGGATGGGATTGAGGACTGAGGAGGGATTGAGGGAAGGCAAAAAAGGCAGAGGGATTGAGAGGATTGGGGGGAGGGCGGCGTGTAGAGGGAAGGGAGGATTGAAAGGGGGGGAGGATTGAAGGGAGGGGATTTCACTGGTTGGGAGATGAAGAAACACTGCGCACCTTTTACCCCGGGTAGGGGTGTTGAGAGAGTGGAGGAGGAGCTTTCTGCAGTTTCAGACCAAAACCTTGGAAACGTGGAAAGTCCCAGATTCATTCCCCTGGCGCCTCAGTGTCGCTCACACCTATTGAGGGTGACACTACATGTGAGCACACTCTGTGGAAATCCCTATTACTGCACATTCAGGCTGCGGTTTCAAATCGTTCATCCGACCTAATGAGGATCAGTGTGTAATTTTTTTTAAAGAAAGTCATGCCATCTAATTATTCGGCAAGGATTAAAATCTAGATTGCCAAAAGAAGTTGGATAAGACTCAGGATTGACATGCAGTGTAGTGTGTGTGAGCGAGAGAAAAGCCAAGGTTCCTCTGGCATTGGAGGCGGTGTTGCTTCCCGTGTGTGTTACACAGGGGGATAACAGTGAGAAAAGATCAGTATAGCCAGCAGTGGAGTGCCCCCTCCCCTGTCCACTGGCCAAATACTGGAGATATTTAGCGCCCTTCCTACGCACAGGTCGAGAGTGCTGGGGATGTGTACCACAGCACAGGAACGGGTGAAAGTTAATTTTTTAAAAAAGGGTCTGTTAGATAGGTGAATGTTACTGTCCTGAAAATAACACCAGTCAGGTAAAACAAAACAATTTACCTGCGTGGTTTGGGTGGGTTGACTATTAAATTATATATAAAACACACACAACCCAAGGAAGGAGCTGAAATTTGGGAACAGGACAGTTCCGTTGGTAACAGGGGGGCAAAAAGGCGTTGCTGCAATTTTCTGGCATGCAAGTTGAGAGAAGCGAGGACACGCTGGCTGTTCACATTTATATACACCTCCCTACAAGGCGTGGCGAGCAGCTCTCTCTCACATACGTGCGAAACGTGGATGATGCATCCCTACAGCGTCGCCTCTTATGCAAATATACACTCCAGCTGACAACCTGCTGTTTTATATACATATATTTTTTAAATCATTCAGCGTGATTAGTCAGGATAATCGATCACTCGGTGCCGTAGGGTGAGTCAGAATCAAGACATCTGAAACTAGATGCTTTTCAAAGTCGAACCCCGTTTTCCTTCCACGCACGCTTGTCGCTAAACCCCAGATTTGCTGACCTGCTTATATATATCCTTTTAAACGTGTATCGTACTTACTCCGATTTCCTCCCCCCCCCCCCCCCAAAGCCTTTACAGCGATTCAGAGAGAGAGATTTCGCCACTTGCTCACAAGCCCTCCCTCCGTTGCCACTCGCTTCCAGGATGCACAGGATGCATTAGCCCTGGCTCAATATTCGGGCTGAAAGCGGTGCCCTCATTTCATTACACCCCACCATGTAACACGACTTCAAACACACACACACACACACACACACAATGAACCTTCTAGGTCGGCTGTGAGTATACAACACACTCCTTTGGAAGACAGGCTGAATCCTGCCTGCCACTGAGCCATATCTGTGGGCACTTTCTGTGTAGATGCACTGGGTTGCAAAACGTTTGCTCATTAGCATCAGTGCACTATTATCTCTGTCACGCTAACAGTACAGTTTTGACATGAATCCCGGAACAAGTCTCAAATATGTAACAGACACAGATAGAGAGAGAAAAGAAATGAAAGA
Source organism: Carcharhinus amblyrhynchos (assembly GCF_965287045.1). Taxonomy (NCBI): domain Eukaryota; kingdom Metazoa; phylum Chordata; class Chondrichthyes; order Carcharhiniformes; family Carcharhinidae; genus Carcharhinus; species Carcharhinus amblyrhynchos. The sequence goes on from NC_137328.1 coordinate 11,777,880, forward strand.
ACTACCCAAGTCATTACATTCTGTTAACCAACTTGCAACATTTTGTTTATCCCAAACAAGTTTCGGGAGATATCCCCTCCACACACACACACACACAAGGCTGGTTAGATAATCGGTGACTGGTGCAACTACGGCTGGGGTTAAAACAGATAAACTGGCACCCAAGTATCTGGTCCTGGCATCAGCGCAGGGGACGCCAGTGTGCATTTAAAGGGTTAGAGTAGACCCTGAAAGAAAGTGGAGCCTGTAGCAACAGAATTCAACCCAGCTTTTAACTCAACACTCTGGTAATTAGATGCATGTTGCTTAAGGCAAGGCACTTGACGGTGCTATGAATGTGACAGCTAAATTGAGGTCTATATGTAGACACACACACACACATATGATATATATGTGGATACATATTCAGCTCCAAGCTGGCTGTAAGAAAAAAAAACAAATGTTTAAAACCAGAACCGATTCTACGAAGCAGATTTTTTTATATATAAACCATCGCAACTTCTAAACTGGTTTTTGATCGCTTCTCATAAAAATGCAGGCTGGCTTTTTTTTTCCCTCCTCTCCTTCTCTCTTTCTGGGAGCGATTTGCAAATAGTGAATACAAGCAAATAACAGCAAAAGACAGACGGGGAAGCGAGCACGCACATGTACAGAGACACTGCTTTGCCACTTACCCAAAACTGCGGTTTATAATCCCAGGGTCCACGGTGATAATCACCCCGAGGTGGACTACAGTCCTGGAGGGGCAACAGGGAGGAGGCTCCTGTGTCACCTTCCTAGGTTGACACACCAGGCGGAATGAGGAGTGGAGACGGAATTGGGCGCTCTGCTCGTCCGAGGCTCCCCGCACTTCGCTGCTTGATAGCCGCCGGTTCCCTTGCCAACGCTAGCCACCAGAAAGTGAAAGCGGGGTATAAAATAAATCAGAGATGGGGGGTTGCTGCTTCCTCCTCCCTCGCTCCCTCTTTGTGAATGGACAGCGTGTAGTCCGCTGTAGCACTCCACATTAATAAATCACACTCCAAATCATCCCACGGTTAGTAAGCCTGCTTCCGAGGACCAAAAAAAAACTTTTTGAGGTAATGAGCTCTTGAGATGAGAGACAGAGAAAAGGGAGTGTTTTTACTTAGAGCACCCCAGACACACGTCTTGTGTCGACAATTACGAGGACAATATATAAAGTTATCCCAGAGAATAAGAGCGATATGTTCCTTCAGGGACTGTCTTAATGGTCTGGCTTGTTTAGTTTGAAGATTATTTTTCTCTCACACAGACAGGAATGGAGAATGTTCAAAGAGGACAAAACATCGCCTATTTTTTTTTCCACTGTACTGAGCACTGCATATTTTTTTTTAGGAGGAGGAGGTGCTAGGGGTTCTAGAAGGTATCCAGTTGATTCTGAAAGTGTGACCATCCAAGCCTTTTGCAGCAATGAAGTGAAGGAATGTTGCGTGTCACAGGCTGGGGACCAGCTCAAAAAAAAAGACGCCAAAAAAAAAATGGGTGATGGTGCAGAAAATGAAGGCAGAAGTGAGTATTTTCAAAGCATCATGTTTGAACCAGCCCTCCGCCCTGCGACAACAGTACAATCCGGGAGAACTCAACAATAAATTGGGTTTGAAGAGGAATGTATAAGGAATGTCTCACCTGCAAAATTATCACCTGGGGATGGGGGCGAATAGTGAATGAGATTGGAGTTCTCCCAGCACCTGCTTAATTGAGTCCAGAATGAAATCTTAACTCTTGCTGGCTTTCTCAATTCCTAGTCTAGCAAAACACGGAAAGGTTTATTTATTTTTTTTCCTCTCTCTTCCCATTTGTACTGTAAGTTCCAAAGAAACTCTTCGGTCACACCCAAGGGATGCGTCTGTATCTGAGACCCCACGGTGGTCAGAGGGGGGGGATTAGATGGTGACAAAGCCCTCAACTTCATTCAATACCGGTGTGCATTGACTGATTCAATTCCATCATTACTGAGTAAGTGATTATGAGCCACAGTTGCCCCTGGTGCTGGGAAGAGCTAAGGGGATAGCCAAGACATGCCAGTAATCCAACCAGCGAGCTGGCTTTGGAAGAATGAACACCGTTTTCCTGCCAATCAGGCTAAATCAGCCAAATTAATTGTGAATTATTCATAACACCCATGAAAGCTTCTCTCTTTTTGTCTTCAGTAGTCTTTTTTTTCAGTGAACACATTAACATTCTGCTTATAACTTTGGTGAGTGTCTATCATATTCAAGTACATAATTCCAGAGAGGGAGATCTAAATCACTAACAATAGACCAAATGGTCTCCATCTGTACACTCAACAAAGAATCGTAGAATCCCTGCAGTGCAGAAGGAGGCCATTCAGCCCATCGAGCCTGCGCCAACAATCCCACTCATGCCCTATCCCCGTGCATCAATCTGCTAGTCCCCTGACACTAATTTATCATGGCCAATAAACCTAACCAGCACATCTTTGGAGTGTGGGAGGAAACTGGAGCACCTGGAGGAAATCCACACAGACATGGGGAGAACATGCAAACTCCACACAGTCAATCACCCGAGGCTGGAACTGAACCTGGCTCCCGAGCGCTGCAAGACAGCAGTGCTAACCACTGTGTCATTGTGCTGGCCATATGTTGGCTTTGATTTGATTTATTATTGTCACTTACATTGGGATACATTGAAAACTATTATTTCTTGTGTGTTATACAGAAAAAAATGCCATTCACAGAGTACGTAGGGAAGAAGGAAAGGAAAGGGTGCAGCATGTATGTTACAGTTATGGTTAGGGTGTAGAGAATATCAACTTAATGTTGATTTGATTTATTATTGTCACATATATTAGTATATAGTGAGCAGTATTGTTTCTTGCGCACTGTACAGACAAAAACAAACCATACATAGGGAAAGAAAGGAGAGAGGGTGTAAAGAAAGATCAGCTAAATATATGGTATTTCCTTTCAAAAGTAGGGACAGGGAAGAAGCTGTTCTTGAATCAGTTGTACGTGACCTCAGACTGTTGATTTGATTTGATTTGATTTATTATTGTCACATATATTAGTATACAGTGAAAAGTATTGTTTCTTGCACGCTATACAAAGCAATCATACACAGGGAAGGAAAAAAAGAGAGTGCAGAATGTAGTGTAATAGTCATAGCCAGGGTGTAGAGAAAGATCAACTTAATGCCAGGTAGTTCCATTCAAAAGTCTGATGACAGCAGAGAAGAAGTCGTTCTTGAGTCGGTTGGTACGTGACCTCAGACTTTTTCCTGACAGAAGAAGATGGAAGAGAGAATGTGCAGGTGGTGGGGTCCTTAATTCTGCTGGCTGCTTTTCCACTTGGATTCAGTTTGTATCTGGTAGTGTTGCTCAGTGGAAGAAAAACAACTTGCATTTGTATAGCACCTTTCTTGTCTTTAGGTTCTCTCAGATTGCTTTGCACACTAATAGTTATTTATTTTTGAGGTGCCATTTTTGTTGTTGGAAATGTGGCAGCCAAACTGCATGGCAAGTTTCAAAGAACAATGAATCAGATAAAAGATCAGATGCATCACTTAGTGGCATTGATTAAGGGACACACTTCAACACCAGGAGAATCTCTGATCTTCTCTGGATGAGGAAAGATGAGAGTTGGCTTGGGTGGAGCTTTAATATTGACATTGACCGGTTGGGCCGAAATACCTGTTTCCATTCACGGTACCCATTGCAATTTTAAATATTGCTGCAGGATCTCTTACATTGTCTTTAACATCTATTTTCCTGTTATTGGGGAGGTGATGACCAAGTAGTATTATCATTAGACTATTCATCCAGAAAGTCAGCTAACAATCTGGGGACTCATGTTGAAATTCCACCCCAGCAGATGGTAGAATTTAAATTTTAAAAAAAAAATCTGAAATTAAAAGTCTAATGATGACCAAAAAAACCATTGTCAATTTTTGGGAAAACCCATCTTTTTTACTAATGCCGTTAAGGTAAGGAATTCTGCTGTCCTTACCTGGTCTGGCCGACATGTGATTCCAGAGCTACAGCAATGTGGTTGCCTCGGAACTGCCTTTCGAGGACAACTAAGGATGGGCAAGAAATGCTGGCCCAGCCAGCGATGCTCATGTCTCACAAATGAGTAAGGATAAAGCAACCATCGGAACATAGAAGATCGGAGTAGGAGTAAGCCATTCAGCACTTTGCCTGGGTCAACATCCTGGAGCTCGTGATCAACAGCAGTGCTGTGTGAGATATTCACCTCATGGACTGCAGTAGTTCAAGAAAATACCGTCTCACGAACTTCAGGGCAGATAATGAATTCCAAAGATGGCTATATCCCAGAATTGAGAGGTATAGGGAGCATAGTCAATGTGAAGGAAATGCATGCATAAATAAATGGAACTCACACATATTTGGGACATTGTATTTTGGAATTGAGAAAATGGACACAGATTCACGGATAGCCATTTTTACCCAGATGCCTTCAAACATACATATGGGTAACACAAGCCTTACAGCTCTGTTTCTTACCGACATTAAACAGTTCTCATCTGTACCATGTAATATGGACCACTGGAACCATTCTTAATCACCCTTATCACTAGCAAAGAAATTTTAGGGAAGATATAATGATATTTCTTAATTGCCCTATTCAATAGCAAAGGCAAGTTAAGACAGATTGATGATGGCACAGCCTGGTATCTCTTTTAAGGTACCAACCAAATAAACAAACTCAAATTGACTTAGAGACAAATTAAAAGGGGCAGCCCCCCAAAAGGAAGGGGACTGCCCATACAAAAACCAAAGTCAAAAGAAACTTAAAACATTAAATCAAAATGTGATTGTCGGGGTCTAAAATACACCCCAGCCTCTGCGGCACCCAACGGGTGCGGAAGGCATCAACTGCACCCATGGACACCACATGCTCCCTCTCCAGGGTCACCTGGCCACGAATGTAGCTGCAGTAGAGGGGCAGTCGGGATGGATAACCCCGTCGATCGCCCATTGCCTGCACCTATTGATGGCGCATCTTGCCAGGCCCAGGAGCAGGTTCACGAGGAGGTCGCCATCCCGACCCGCCCCTCTCCGCACCAGGTGCCTGTAGATTAGGAGCGTGGGACTGAAGTGCAAACAAAACATCAGGAAAAGATGTTTAAGGAAACCAAAAAGAGTGTGCAGTCTATAATACAAAACATAGACATGGTCCACGGACTCCACAAGGCACAGAAAGGGCAGTCTCAGGAGCCCGTGTAAAGGAAAAACCTACAGTAGTATGGCACCGCTGCATGCAGCACCCCCCACCCAGGTCCCCAAGGTAATTGGGGGAGATATGGCACAGCCTAGTACTATTCCCCTTATCTATTAAGGAAACACTCCTGAAACGTATCTCAGACAATCATCACTGGACATGATTAGGGGAATGCAGTTTGATAACAAGTTGGAGAAAAGACAACTCCTGAAAAAAAAATCCTTATTTCTCTATTAAAAGTTCACATTACATTTTGTAGAAGTTGAAGTAATTGGAACAAACATGAACAATATTTGGAACATATTATAAAGTTCATGTTGGCCAGACATAGGGCTCACAGCATTGAGATAGAACCATTTAATAATGAACAATAGCACAGACCGTGTGATTGCTTAACAATGATGTAATCTGGTTGTAAATATTCAACTTGCCATTCAGAAAATAAGAGATATTGCAGAAGGAGTGTTAAGACCCCAATACTGTTCCAATTGTCAAGGGGTTAGATATGTTAAAGCAGACAGCTTTTTGCATCTAATTACCCAACAGCTGAAACACTTAGGAGTTCAGGTGAGACATTACTTTGAATATTGATGGGTCTCCATTACTGACTTTAGATAAGCACTGTCTTTTTTGAGACTTTTTTTACCAAGGTTAGAACAAGACAATGGGAGGGATTTTCTGTACCCCCCTCCACCCCCACCCCACTTCAAGGCTTATGCTTTGTGGCTGCAGAAACGGCCCACCAATAGCTGTTGACAGGATCATCCAGGCCCATTGCTGTCAACTGGAATTTCCGTTGTCCACATCATTTGCCACTGGGGGACTCTGTAGAAGGGGGTTGCTGTCGGCAGGATCCTACTAGTTGGAAAATCCCACCCTATGTTGTTATCTTTTTATAGTCATGAACATTGTGATGTACTTATCCACTTTGAAGTGTAGTTAAGTAGTTCTGGAGTTCTGTAATAAATCTGTACATGGGTTAGTTAAGACTCCTGCATGTAGTATAAGAATCCAACTTAGCTTGTCTGCGAGGTGGCTGCTTTGAACTCAAGTGGGGGTGATTGATAAGGGAGTGCACCCAATCTAGGGTAGTCCACACTAGGGCGAGAGATATAATACATTTCATCCAGAGCATAGCGTCTTGGCAGCTGAAACAACGACTGCCGATCACAGAACAAATAAAAACAGGGGTGCGTAAAAGGTCAGAGTTAGATCTTTTATAAGGATTGTTTTATCATGAGTTAATAGTCACATAACAGTACCTTTAAATAACACTGACAGCAGCATCAATGGGTGGAATGGGAGAGCAGACAGTCCAGTACAATGCTGGTGTGCACACTTGAACCTTTCACAATTACAGACGAAAATGCGAAGTGGCCATGAATAAAAGAACCAATTTCAAATCCTCTGGTTAGCAAGAATAACAGCCTGATAAAATCTTCTAAGAGTCAGCATGTTGTTCCCAATTTAGCCTCCATGTACTGCAACTATATAACCAGTGGCTTTCCAACAATAGCCTTTACCTAATTCTCCTGTTCTCAATATCCAGATTGACAAGTGCTACATTTTCTTGTTCTCTCCTCTGGGAGCGAGTTGCTGTCTGAGGGGTTAATTACAGGAAAGCTGGTTTGGCTCTTGTCAGGTAGACAACAGGCTGCGAACACAGTTGGGTCAGGAGGAAGGTTACATGTTTAATTCAAATCATCCTGAAACTCCATCAATTAAACACTGAAGAGAAACTCTGAGAAGACTTTTAATTCTCTGAATCACTGCCACCAAGGTATAGACTTTTTTTAAGGTTTACTTATTAGTCACAAGTGAGGCTTACATAAGAACAAAAGAACATAAGAAATAGGAGCAGGAGTAGGCCATCTAGCCCCTCGAGCCTGCCCCGCCATTCAATAAGATCATGGCTGATCTGTCGTGGCTCAGTTCCACATCCCCGCCCTCTCCCCATAACCCTTAATCCCCTCTCTTATCAAAAACCCATCAACCCGCGTCTTAAAAATATTTAGCGAGGTAGCCTCCACCACTTCAATGGGCAGAGAATTCCAGAGATTCACCACCCTTTGAGTGAAGAAATTCTTCCTCAACTCCGTTCTAAACCGCCCCCCCTTTATCTTGAGGCTGTGCTCCGTAGTCCTACTGTCCTTTCTGAGCGGGAAGAGTCTCTCCACCTCTATCCTATCCATCCCATTCATCATCTTATATGTCTCAATGAGATCTCCCCTCATTCTTCTAAACTCTAACGAGTACAAGCCTAGTTTATTCAGCCTCTCCTCATAGCTCAACCCCCTCAACTCCGGCATCAGCCTAGTAAACCTCCTCTGCACTCCCTCCAAGGCCAAAATATCCTTGCGTAAGTACGGCGCCCAAAACTGCACACAGTACTCCAGCTGCGGCCTCACCAATGCCCTATACAGCTGCAGCAAGACCTCCCTACTTTTATATTCAATCCCCCTCGCTATGAAGGCCAGCATCCCATTCGCCTTCCTGACCACCTGCTGCACCTGCAAGCTGGGTTTTTGCGACTCAGGCACAAGGACCCCGAGGTCCCTCTGCACCGTCGCCTGCTGCAGTTTTTCTCCACGTAAGTAATAATCCTTCCTACCATTATTCCTACCAAAGTGGACCGCCTCGCACTTGCCAACATTAAATTCCATTTGCCAGTTCCTGGCCCATTCGCCCAGCCTATCTAGATCCTTCTGCAGACTCTCCACACCCTCCGCGCAATTTACCGTTCCACCAATCTTGGTGTCATCAGCAAATTTCGACACCATACACTCGGTTCCCTCCTCCAGATCATCTATGTAAATGGTAAATAGCTGAGGCCCCAGCACCGACCCCTGGGGCACTCCACTAGTCACCAACCGCCAATCCGAATAGCACCCATTGACCCCCACTCTCTGCCTCCTATTTGACAACCAGTCCTCTATCCACGTTAACACCCTACCCCCAACTCCCTGTCCCCTGACCTTCTGCAATAACCTCTTGTGAGGTACCTTGTCAAACGCCTTCTGAAAATCAAGAAAGACCACATCCACCGGCTCTCCTCTGTCCACCGCCCTAGACACATCCTCATAGAACTCCAGTAAATTTGTCAGACACGACTTCCCCTCATTAACACTGCAGTGAAGTTACTGTGAAATTTGCCTTGTCACCACACTCTGGCACTTGTTCGGATGCACTGAGGAAGAATTCAGCATGGCTAATGCACCTAACCAGTCTTTCGGACTGCGGGAAGAAACCGGAGCACCTGGAGGAAACCCATGCAGACACGGGGAGAATGTACAAACTCCACACAAATAATGACCTAAAGTGGGAATCGAACCTGGGTGCCTGGCGTTGTGAAGCAGAAGCGATAAGTGCTGCGCCACCGTGCTGCCCCGTGGAATCCCTGGGTGGACTCTTGTACCCTTTCCAATGGCAAATGGCGTGACATTTAATTTTTTTAATTGGATTTAATCGGGTGGCGATGTTGCAGCTGATGACCCCGCCTTCAATCCCGATGAAGTCCAGAATGAGAGGGCTCTTAATTGAACGCTAACTCAGTTTGCTTGCTTGCTGGTTCTAGGGAGGTTACAGAGTTGGGGAGAGGGAAGGCCGTGGAAGGATTTGAAAACAAGGTTAAAAATTTTAAAAACGAGATGTCGCTTGACAAGGAGGTGATGTAGTTCAGTGAGCAAGGTTGTGGTAAGCAAATAAAACCTGAGGAGAATTGGAACGTGGACAACGAGGTTCCAGATGTTTATGGTGTGTAAATGTGGGACACCAATCAGGAATGTGTTGGAACAATCAAGTCTACGGACTCGACAAAGGAATGACTGAAGGTTTCAGCAGCGGATGATCTGAGACGGGGGGGGTGGGGGGGCAATGTTACCGAGGTGGATGTCGGCCATCCTGACTATAATCAGGCCCCATCAAGGATGCAGCAACAAATTAGTTTGCTGCCTCTCTCCAACTGCAACAGACAGTCACGCTACGAATATGGCACCCAGGTCTTAAATAAAATGGTGCAGATCAATTTTTAGCTCAAATTCTGATAAAACCAAAGGCAAGTCACAGCCTGAACTATTAGCTGTTAGCTGATTAGAACATCAATGAGTTGGCCTCCTGTCAAACAGCTTTGCGACGATGATTAAACTCAACACATATTTAACAGGGGAACATAGCCTAATAATTTCTACGTTTAGCATCTATCCGCTCAGCAAAGTTCTAATCATTAAGCCTTTTTCTACTTGTTTCTGTAGCAATGCTAAAATTCTCTAATAATAACTGCAGGGCATAAGTGAATAATAGCGATAATCCCGTAAGAATATTTAGCCTAGCTGTGTAATATTTCTCTGCTACTGTAACTCGCCGAAAATAAACTAGGTTAAAGTTCCTTTAAAATTATAGGCAGAGGGAATATGAAGCAAACCAGCTGAGCGCACGTAAAATAAAACATTAACACGACAAAAGTGAAAACAGGTAAACTTGGAGACTGGCTTTTGCTGCCAGCCCCTGTGCTGGGCTTGGATGCACAGCAACGGATCTCAAAACAAACACTAAAACCCAAACTATATTTCAACCCTTGTCTCGCTATTGGAAATGATTTCTGCAGGCTGCCTCCAACGTAGAAAAACAATCCTTGCAGCTGCTGTTCTGGGACACTGTAGTTTGCCTGCATTGTGTACCCTTCAGGAATGCAGTCAATTTTTAGCTAACTTTTAGCCTTCTGATTCTGCATGTAGTCTAGTTAGCAGTTAATTTTTAAGCTTCGCAGAGGCTAGGCAGTTGCCTAGGCAGAAATATCTTAAAATGAAGTCTTTGCATAGCTGAAGCAAACAGGGCTAAGCATGCATAGGATCCCTCAGGTGTTATTTATAGAGACTTCCAGAAGCAATTCAATGAAGTCCTCCCATAAAAGAGTCTGTCAGCTAAAATTGCAACGAATGAAATTGAAGGCAAGTCATTATCAATCTTTCCTGCCTTCCAACCTGTCACTGACCAACCTTCTGTCTTTGTCCCATCCGCTCTTGTTCAAAGCTGAATATATCTCTAACTATCTGATGAGAGATCATCGACCTGAAACATTTGCCAGAATTTTCTGGCTGTTCGTACTTGCCAACGAGGACAGAGAATTTGGTGCACAGTCAAGTCTCTGTTTACTGCAGTGGGACAGGAGAATCCTGCTGGCGTGAACTGCTGGAGAATCCTGCACATTGATTCTGTTTCTCTTGCCACACATGCTGCCTGGCCTGCTGAGTCTTTTCTGCATTTTCTGTTTCTTTGCAAATTATAGGCCTGATCAGGAAATTCTCTGAGCAACAGAAGACAGAGAGTGGGGATAAAGGGCAAGTACTGCAATTGGCATATTATGATGACTGGCCTCCCATGGGGAGCTACGTTGAGGCCTCAACTATTCACCAGAGACTTAGAAGATGGAACAGAAAGCCACATATCCAAGTTTAATGATATGACAAAAGGCAGGCAGTATTGTGAACTGTGTAGATGGAAACTGCAATAAGACATGAATGGATTCAATGACAAAACTGTGGCAAAATAGATTCCAGTGTGAGAAAGTGTGAAACCATTCCTTTTGGACTTAAAAGGTGAGATCAGAATGCTTTCTAAATGGTGAGAAGCTAGAAACAGGGAGGTTAAAAGAAATTTGATTCCCCTGTATGTAGATAAAATTTAAAGTTTAGTTTTTAACGTCACAAGTAGGCTTAAATTAACACTGTAATGAAGCTGCTGTGAAAAATCTCCTAATCGTCACGCTGGCACCTGTTCAGGCACACTGAGGGACAATTTAGCATGGCTAATGCACCTAACCAGCACCGTCTTTCAGACTGTGGGAGGAAACCGGAGCACCTCGAAGAAATGCACACAGACGCAGGGAGAACTTGCAGAGCTATGATGCTGCAGTGCTAACCATGTGCCATTGTGTCACATCAAGGTCAGCATGGTTAAACTTGTTTGCTTGTGATTGTCTATTTTTTATTGTTGGCGTGGCATTGTGGCACAGTGGTTAGTAATGTTGCCTCACAGTGCGAGGGATTCAGGTTTGATTTCTAGCTCAGGTCACCATCTGCACATTCTGCAGGAACTCCAGTTTCCTCCCATAGTCCAAAGATGCATGGGTTAGGTTGATTAGCTATGCTAAATGGCCCTTCAGTGTCAGGGCAACTAGCTAGGGTAAATGCATGGGTTTATGGGGATGGGGTCTAGGTGGGAATGCTGTCGGGTGCAGGCTTGATGGGCTGAATGGCCTCCTTCTGCCCTGTAGGGATTCTATGATAAACTCATGGTGACATCTACTTACTGTTTAACAATGTCTGTCACAAGGCAGCCGCAAGCACAATGGTGGCACAAACATCTTTGATCATTGCATGCAATCACATTATATGCACATATCTCAAGGTGTCTGAAGTGCAACATCTCAAATAAAATCACAAAATCATTATTTTTGAGTGACTTAAGCTTTTATAGAGACATTGACCAGAGAAAATTTTCCTGGTCTGTGACCTATCCAGGATAATAGTTCCTCTGGTATTCATTAAATGGAGCTTTAACAAAATGTTTTCTAAATCAGGTTTAATACCCCAGGAATATAGAAGATTTGAGTGTTTGATTACTTTGAATGATGGATATAAATATGAGACATACTTACTTAAATAGATATGTTTTACATGCAAATTGCTACAAGTGCACTCATGTTAAAGGATGCATTTTCAATAGGAAACAAGAAAAACAAATCACATCAAATGAATGGCAATGATTTTTTTTAATGAAGAAACTTTCCTATTGCCCCATTAATTTACTTCATAGAAACATAGAAGATAGGTGCAGGAGTAGGCCATTTGGCCCTTTGAGACTTCCCCACCATCCCATATGATCATGGCTTTCAGTATCCCACTCCTGCTTTCTCTCCATACCCCTTGATTCCTTTCGCCGCAAAGACAACGTCTCACTCCCTTTTGAACATATCTAATAAACTAATGATCTAACAAACTGGCCCCGACAGCTTTCTGTGGTAGAGAATTCTACAGGTTCACAACTCTCTGAGTGAAGAAGCTCTCCCTTATCTCAGTCCTGAATGGCTTACCCCTTCTTCTTAGACTGCGACCCCCAGTTCTGCACTTCCCCAACATTGGGAACTTTTCATTTACATTGGTGTGATGCTTCTTTTCAACCTATATAAACAAAGCACAATCAGTCTCCAGTCCACAAGAGGGCGGCAGTGCTAATTCCCCGAGATGTTATCCAATGGGAATTCTTGGGGAACCCATAAGCTTGAGCAGGAGCTCAAATTTGAGACTTAAGGTGGACATTTCAAGGTCTTAGCTGACCTAATTCAGGACATTTTAAGGTCTCTCAGGGAAGAAAGGATCCCTGTTACAGAACATTGCCATTTCAGGGTGAAGTTTGTTTACATCAGCAACAGAGTGATCAAGAACATTTTGAAAAACTCAGATTTATTATCTGATATTCTATAATTATCTATATGGTGGGGGACGGTGGGGTGGGGTGGGGTGGGGGGTTGGTTTCTGGACAGAGAGGGTATGGTTTAATTAAAAGCTGTCACCTCTGTTTTATTCATGTTGCTTGGAATGTAACAGACACCGATGCTTGGAGTTTTAGGCAAAATCTTTTATTCTGTGGTTTCTTCAATGTGTTACAGGATCTTTTAAACGATGAATGAAACATGGAAAGAGTGGAATTTTCCCATCCCTCCCTCTACAGGATTCATAATACCAGCAGGTGTTGGGGTGGGATGGTGGGGTTGGGGGGGGCGGGGTGTGGTCGGGAGGAAACCATACAAAGTCCATTAATCTTGGGTGGGATTTTCTGGTCTTGGGTCAAGCATGGCAGGAAAATCCCAATGACTGGATCTCATCAGAAATTGGACAGCATGGCGGCAAAATTGTTGGGATTAGGGCCCGTGTTTGTCTACATAGTAGTCCTCTGCCATGTCCTGTACTTAACCAGGACAACTGTGACATGGTCCTTCCTCACCCATCATCTGAGAATGTGTCTGACCGAGGGAGACTCCTGTCCCAGCATTCAATCTCATTCTCCTGTCTGTCTTGGTTACTACTGCCTGTCAGGGCTACTGTGGGATGACAGTAATGGGCTCACAGTCATTACAAAAAAGCCCCCTCCTTCCCAAGGAAAACATTTAGTGGATAAAAGGAGACAAATCCTAGCAGAAAACTATAAATGCTTTTGGAAAAAAACTCTTAAACCCCTTACATTTACCTGTTCTGAAATGTTAACGCGTCTCTATTGCCACAGATGCTGCCTGACCTGCTAACTGTTATCAAGAATTTTCTGTTTTTATCTTGAAGGGTGCAAGATCCATTCATTCCTTTAGCTAGATGAGGGCAACACTGGCATAAATTTTAAAATGAATTTATTTTGCTGAACAGAACCTAAAATTAACATTGTAGAAACAAAAAGAAAGAGAAAAGTTGGGTCTGGCTTTTACTGCCAGCCCCTGTACAAAAAATATGTACGAGATATAGTGAACTCAAAAACAAAAACTGCCAGCTGAACACACAGTTCCAAACTATATGTTAACTCTTATCTCATTATTGTGAATATTTTTTGAAGTCCAGAGAAGACTTGATTACCGGTAAAGACTCACATTCCAACCATTATCTTGTAAATTGAGTTTGTATCTTTAGATGCCCTGCTTGTGAACAGAACTCCCACTCACCTGATGAAGGGGCAGTGCTCCAAAAGCTAGTGGCTTGTGCTACCAAATAAACCTGTTGGACATTAACCTGGTCTTGCGAGACTTCTTACTGTGCAGAGAAAACAGGTTTTGAAGCTGCCATTACCAGAACTTATTTTGTTTGCTGTGTACTTTTCAGGAATGCAATCTATTTTCAGCTAATCCACCATGCCTTCTGAGTTATAAAATATAGTCAATTTTTTAAGCTTAACAGAGTTAGTTGCGCAGGCAGAATTGTCTTAAAATAAAGTCTTTGCATAGACCGAAGCAAACAGAGATAAGCATACAGAAGATCTCTCAAAGGAAAAGCAATTGTTGCTTTGTTTTTGGGATCCCCTACTCTTCTCTTCAGGTCCTCATCGTTCTTTTGCGTCCTGCAAAAACACAGGGTTTCTCCTCTCTGGCATTGGTCACACTCTCTCTTTGTCTCTGTTGGTGTCAGGAATTCTACATGAATCCCTGATCCAGTTTTCCAGAAGAACTTCTCAGAGCAACAACAGCCCAAAGAAGCAAAAGCAGCAACTCAAAACAGGCACTTATCTTTTCCATTCACTCTACACAATAGGTTTTGGTCATCTGACCTAATACCACCTTAAATGCATCGTTGTTAAATGTTACTTGCTGATGTTCTGCTGAAGCATCTTGGGATGTTTGACTAATGTTAAAGGCATTATATAAATATGAGTTGTTGTTGAACTATGAGGATTGGTTGGATTATTTTAGCCTAATGGTAAATTACGAGCATGAACCGGCCACTTAGCCACTCAAGCCTACTCCACCATTCAATACTATAAGACCATAAGACATAAAAGCAGAATTAGGCCACTCGGTCCATCGAGTCTGCTCTGCCATTCAATCACGGCTGATATTTTTCTCATCCCCATTCTCCTGTCTTTTCCCCATAACCCCTGACCTCCTTATTAATCACGAACCCTATCTAAAGACATTCAATGACCTGGCCTCCACAGCCTTCTGCAGCAAAGAGTCCCACAGATTTACCACTCTCTGGCTCACGTCTCATGTGATTGTGGCCTCAACTCAACATTCCACCTATCCTGACTCCCTTGTTAGTTAAGAATCTTTCTATCCCTACTTTAAAAAATATTTCATGACCCTCCTCCACTCTTTGGGGAAGAGGGTTCCAGAAAATCATGATCCTTAGAGAAAAAAGTATTCTTTTAACTACCATTTTAAATGGGACCTCCCTTATTTTAAAACTGTGTCACCTAATTTTAGTCTCCCCCCTAAGGGAAACAGCCCTGTAATATCCACTCTTCTGGATCTTATGTGTTTCAATAAGATCATCTCTCATTCTTCTGAACTCCAATGGATATAAGCCCAATCTCTCTAAAGTGCCTTCATAAAGTAACACCCCCCTCCAACCACCATATCAGGTATCAGTAAAATAATTCAGCTTGTATTCGCATGAAGTTAGAAGATTGAGGGGTGACTTGATTGTGTTCTTTACGACATTAGGAGGATTTAATAGGCTAGTTACAAAGAAACTATCTCCTTTGGTAGAGTAATCAAGTAAGAGGCAACATAATCTTAAAATTGAAGCTAGAGTTCTAGTTTTGGTCTCCTTTTCTAAGGAAAGATATATCAGCATTGAAGGCAGTCCAGAGAATGTTCATCTGGTTGATCCTGGGTATGGAAGGATTTTCTTATGAGGAGAAGTTGAGTAGGTTGGGCCTGTACTCATTAGAGTTTAGAAGAATGAGTGGTGATCTTATTGAGACACATAGGATTCTCAGGAGGTGTTACATATTTATGTTACTTCTAGTGTTTCCTCACAGTAATGACACAATTAGCCATTTGGGTAGTCTATCTTAGCAGCTGGCAGTGTTAAAATGCTTTCAATAAAGTTATTTGTTTAAACCTTCGAAGCGTGCAGCCTTTCTATTAGAACCACCACAGGAGGCTTGACAATGGTATGTGAGGACAGGTTAGAGTCATAGGGTCATAGAGGTTTACAGCATGGAAACAGGTCCTTTGGCGCAACTTATCCATGCCACTAAACTAGTCCTAATTGCCACATTTGGCCATAACCCTCTATACCCATCTTACTCATTGTTTCCCCTCGGTGGGAGAGTCTTGGACCGGAGAGTATAATCTCAGAGTATGGAGTCGTCCATTTAAGACAGAGATGTGGAGGAATTTCTTCACCCGGGGGTAGTGAATCTGTGAAATTCTTTACCACAGAGGGTTGTTGAGGCTGGATCATTAAATATGTTGAAGGCTGAGATAGATTTTTAATAAGTCAGGTAATTAAGGGTTATGGAAATGAGGCAGGAAAGTGGAGTTGAGGATTATCACATCAGATCAGTCATGATTTCATTGAAATGGCGGAGAAGACTCAATGGGCCAAATGGCCTGCTTTCTGCTCCTATGCGTTACAGACTTATGGTCTACAGCGATTTGGAAGGAAAAGTTTCTTCATACAAAAGAGAGTGGGAATTCTCTCACCCACGAGGTGGCAGATCATAGAATAATTGGGTAAGATCAATTGATTTTTTGTATGGTTAATCAGGGAATATGGAGTAACGGACAGTAAATAGATTAGAGATAAAGATCAACCATGATTGGATGCAAAAGACGGGTGGGATGTCCTATGTTCCTATTCTCAGTCTTACCTCAGTCTTACCTAGTCTATGAAAGGTATGTTTTTGTCTGTAACATCTTGCAAGAAACAATCCCTTTCACTATATCCCAATTCATGTGACAATAATAAGTCAATCAATCAATCCCAAATTGTGTGTTGCTATTTTGCATCCTCCTTCTCAGTGGCTCCAGTAACCAGGACTAGCTGAGGAGGTTACACAGTATTGGTTGACAGCAATGCCATCAGATTACTGTGGGGCTAGCCAGATATTTGTACCTAATCCCCAATAATGTAGCATTGCCTTTACAAATCCTTGATGAGTACGTAACCATACTCCTGAACAACATGAGGGTTGTGAGAATCTGATCACATGGGGCTTAACACTATAGTTTTACAGTCGACCTGGTCCTCATTTATCATTGAGGTTTTATTGGTGTGTATCGAACCCTCGTCCAGATCCCAAACACAAAATGCTTGGTCCTCCATTCATGTTGGAACCAAATTGGGTCACAGGATGGAAAAAAAAAACAGTGGTGGGAACATGGATGCAGAATTCCTGGTTCCACATATTTTTGTCAATGTAGGATAAGAGTGTTGGTCGCAAATCCAGACCCTGCGTTATTACCTTACTTGCTGCATTGCAGGAATAGATATGGTCGAGCTCTGAAATATGATCTGCTGTATAAGACACAAGGCACCAATCGCTCGTAAGGGATTAGGTACACACATTGAGCGTTCATTTATTAAGATTAGGTACATTGCTGTAAAACGTGATTCATTACTGTGACAAAAAAAGACTAAAACTGGAAAAC
This sequence comes from Carcharhinus amblyrhynchos, assembly GCF_965287045.1. Lineage (NCBI taxonomy): Eukaryota > Metazoa > Chordata > Chondrichthyes > Carcharhiniformes > Carcharhinidae > Carcharhinus > Carcharhinus amblyrhynchos. The sequence continues at coordinate 11,795,238 of NC_137328.1, forward strand.
ACAATGCATACATAATTTCTCTTCTAGTTTTATCATAGAATCCCTACCATACAGAAGGAGGCCATTTGGCTCATCGAGTCATCACTGACCACAATCCCATCCAGGCACTATCCCCATAACCCCATGCATTTACCCTAAATAGTCCTACTGACACTAAGGAAGAATTTAGCTTGGCCAATCCATTAAACCTGCACATCCTTGGACTGTGGGAGGAAGCTGGAGCACCTGGAGGAAACCCACGCAGACACGGGGAGAACATGCAGACTCCGCACAAACAGTGACCCAACCCAGGAATCGAACCTGGGTCCCATGGAGCTGTGAGGCAGCAGTGCTAACCACTATACCGTCCCTTGCCACCATGCTATATATGTGATGTATATAGACATCCTCTTGAAGGCGTACACCAACAGGTATCTCATTCTCACTTCTTCCTCAATGTTTGTGTAGTTAATCCCAGATTCTGGATGATGTGTGGTTCGCTGCCCCTGAGAAGAGTAATGAATCATTGTTTAGATTTAGGAACCTTCTGAAATGTCATTTTAAAAGTCCTGACCCAATCCTTCCATTGGTTTTCCAGTGCGCTTCCATGACTCCCCCCAACTCCCCCCACTTCCCCCATATTTCCCAAGCCTCCCATAGCCTCTGTATGACAACTCACCCAGTATGCAAAGTGTACAGAACCAGTGAGCCAATAGTAACAATGGCAAGTCCTGAAATACTGAGGAGGAACAAAACCTATCGAGAAACCTGCTTTGAAAAAAGCCTCTGTTCTTACAACCCTGTAAAAATGTCAATCAGAGAGCCATGGTTTTTATTTCTCTAACTTCATACCTCTTAATTTTGTTCAAATAAAAATACAGACATCAACAAGACAGGAAAAGGAAGAATGACTTATTATAACCTGATTGAGCTGTCATTTAATCAAAGCAAGCACTTCACTTGCACCTGTCAAAACAAGGACCCTGCAGAGCTAATCCATCAATGAGTCTTGGAGCTCAGCCACGCATTCAGAATGAGCCAATTTGGAGAAACGGATGTCTGTCCATCTGTTTCTGTTGATACAGTTCCCAGATGACCTAACTGATGGTAAAGCATCATTTTTACTAAAATAAAAGCACCAAACATAAATTTGAGATGAAGTGTTGCCGGTTACAATTAACAGTGCGAAGGGATGTTGAATGAGTTTCAATGAAAAAAAAAACTGGAATAACAGTCCAGTATCATTACTGCAACATTGTTTTCTAGGAGGATTGGTGAGGTTTTGCACTGTTTTTACACAAAACCTAGCACATGTTCCCGTGAATTACGGGGAGAAGGCTGCCCTGTTGGTGTTGCCCTTTTTCAGATGAGATGTTAAACTGAGACACCATCCGCCCTTTCAAATAGATGTAAAAAATCCCATAGACACTGTGCCAAAGAAGCCGGAGCTCTCATGAGTGTCCTGGCCAATATTTAGCCCTCAATCACCATCAATTAAACAGGTTATCTAATCATTTTCACATGGTTGCTTATGAGAGCTTGTTTTGTGAACATTGACTATCACAAGTCCTGCATTCCAATAGAATCTACACTTCAAGGAGGGATTCATCAGCAGTGAAGTGCTTTGGAATGCCCTTAGGTTGTGAAAGGCATTAGTTTAATGCAAGTCCTTGTTTCTTTTTCTGCTCTGCCACTGTCAATGATGTGTTAAGATCCAGGCTAGGAACTCCAAGGTGCTTTGTGAAGTGAGCCTAGACCCCGGGTTTTACATTTGATTTTGGTATTGGTGAGCATAAAGTGTTTCACTCTAGTTGCGATTCAAGTGATCCACTAGGAAGTTTTTATCAAACAAAGTTTATTTAAGAACACAGTCAGAATATAACAAAAATAACTAGCATAACTTTTAGCAAGCACAAAGCTTAATCATGCCACAGTATAACAGCTAGTTATCTCTGTAGATTCAACGTAAAGCAATATTCCACATATATCCATTCTTCAGCTTTAGTTCGTATAAAACAAGGATGCTCACATGATGCTGGATTTCTAGCTTTTTAACACCTCTAGACAGCAAACCCAACAGCAGTCTTCAAAGAAGGATATATCCTCCAAAGAGCAAAAACCTCTGAGAGATAAACCCAGTCTCTGGCAACTTCCAAGATGTGGAGATGCCGGAGTTGGACTGCAGTAAAACACAAAGAAATCCCACAACACCAGTTTAAAGTCCAAACAGGTTTATTTGTAGCAAAAGCCTCAAGCTTTCGGGACAGCTTGTCCCTTCGTCAGGTGGCCGGGAGCTTCCAAGAAACAGCCACCCAAACAATAGAATTTCCAAATCCAGAGAGGGGGAAAACACTACTGTCTCGCTCAGCTTCAAACAGATTCTGAAAAATGAAAATAAAACTGGACTTCTCTGTGAAAAATAGCTGTCCCTAAATACCTGATCTAACTTGTCAATTACCCGCAATCAAACTCCATTCTGCCATCTCTGAGGAATACTGAAAAAGATACCAGTATATTAATTCAAATTAAATCCAACATAATGTCAATCATGTTGCTTCTGTAACAATAAAGGACACTGGCTGCAGACAACATGGTGCCAACAAAAATCCCAGGGACGGCTGAGATACCCTGCAGACAAACATGATTAAAGTACATTTCTTAAAAGCGCAGTATGGTCACAGATATTGTTAAGATGAGTATCCAGATAATTTCAACTGGTGGCCATGCATAATAGTATGTCCATCAGAGTCATGATGTGGATATGCCGGCGTTGGACTGGGGTAAACACAGTAAAAAGTCTGACAACACCAGGTTTAAGTCCAACCAATTTATTTGATAGTACACTCACTAGCTTTCGGGGTTAGTCCCTTCGTCCCTTTGATTGCCCATCAAAGACAGGGACAATCTATCTGGCCCTACATCTTGTCAAGTTCAAATGGAAAGGGCTAACTATTTAACCAGATAAGATGAGAGAAGTTTCCTGCATTTATTCAATGTTGTTGTACACAACAATTAGAAGAACTCATCTTCAGTCATCTATGTGAATGATTCCAGAGACAACATTCCAAAAGTGTATTTCTGGACTGAACTTCCTCATTCTTCAGTCAATAAAACTTAGTTCCAACAAAGAAGATCATGGGTGAGGTTTTCCGGCTGCGCTCAGCTCAAAACAGGAAAATCCTGCCCGAGACCAACAGACCTTTGCATGGTCTGCCTACCACCCCTTGCACCGCCCCCCCCCCCCCCCCCCCCCCCCCCCACAACTCCCCACCCTGCCTGCTATGATTCCCATGGAGGCTGGATAGGAAAACTCCCCCCACCACCACCCACCCCACCTGCTATGATTCCCGTGGCAGGATGGATGGGAAAACCTCCTCCCTCCCTACCCCAATGTGTATTATGAAACAGTCATCAAGATTTTGACATGTTGTGATTGCCTCATGGTCTATCAGGTCTTGTAAGTTTCAGAAGCTAAGGTGCAGTCACCTTATTGGCAAAGATTAGAGCTTAGTTTTCCCTTACGGTTGACAACTTCACTTGAAATACCTCATGTTAGCAACCTTCATTGTGTCAGATCTTTCTGATGGAGGACCATTCAGCCTAATGTGCCCATGTTGCCTCTATGAACAAGCTATCCAATTAGTCCCACGCCTTCGCTTTCTCCCACACACTTAGAGTGAATTAATTGCTAACTTAAAATAGTGCAAAAATAACTTTTAGATGATCGTGCTAATCAGAGTACCATCAAAACAAATTAATCATCCAATATTGTATCTATCTATGGCAAATAAACAGTTTAGGTTTGATTATGAATAAACAGGGGTGGCACGGTAGTATAGTAGTTAGCACTGCTGCTTCACAGCACCAGGGACCCAGGTTCGATTCTCGGCTTGGGTCACCGTTGATGTGAATTTGCACATTCTCCCCGTGTCTGCGTGGGTTTCCTCTGAGTGCTCCGGATTCCTCCCACATTCTGAAAGATGAGCCGACTAGGTGCATTGACCCGAAGAGGCGCCAGACTGTGGCGACTAGGGGAGTTTCACAGTAGCTTCATTGCAGTGTTAATGTAGGCTTGATGCGTGACTAATAAATAAACTTTACTGGAAAAGCCCTTTTGCAGTTATTGGAGACGAGGGACCGGATTCTCCGATCTCGCTTGCCACCGTTATTCTTCCCCCCGGCTCCGCTACAGTAAATGGAGATTTGGTCAAGTGCCAAATTTTCCATCTTTTCTGGCCACAGCGGTGAGATGTGAACGGCTGGAGAATTCCGGCCTAAAGTATTTGGCTGTTCCGTTAACACTATGGTATGTGTCATACGTTAAACAAATCCCTTCTCTGACTGGCCCAAAAGTCCATTCGATTTATGGATGGATATAGAGTAAATATTTAAGCAAAACTACCAGTGATCATATTAGAATTTAGCCAAGACACAATAACTTGATTTGTTATGAGACACTGACGCAAGCCTTTCTTTGTTTTAAAAAGACACTGTTATATCAGAGGGCTGGCCTTGACGAGGCTTATTGTAATAAATTGTAATAAGGTATTAGTATTGTAGTGATACTAATACCTTCAAACAAGAAATTTGAATTCCCCCAATTACCAACCTGAAAGAATTGCCCAACAAGAATTCAAGGTTTGAGATTTTTAAGTTATCAAAAGGAACTAAAAGCAACTTTGACTAAAAAGTAACTGGTCATCAACATATACATTCAACCACAGAAGAGATATTGCCCCTGTAACTTTTAAACACTGCCCAAAACCCCACACCATATTTATACCTCACTGCCTGCTCCCTGTAGAATTGCAGTTTAAACAGGAACCAGTCCAACATTACTCCAAACTTTTTTTTAAACTCGTTCAGGGGATGTGGGTGTCGCTGACTGGACCAGAATTATTGCCCATCCAAAACTGCCCTTGAACTGAGTGGATTGCTAAGCCATTTCAGAGGGTAATTAAGAGTCAACCACATTTTTGTGGATCTGGAGTTATGTGTAGGAGTCACCAGGTAAGGATGGCTGATTTCCTTCCCTAAAGGATATCATCATGGAAACCCTACAGTGCAGAAGGAGGCCATTCGGCCCATCGAGTCTGCACCAACCATGATACCACCCAGGCCCTATCCCCATATCCCTACATATTTACCCACTAATCCCTCTAACCTACACTTCTCGGGACACTAAGGGGCAATGTAGCATGACCAATCAACCTAACCCACACATCTTTGGACTGTAGGAGAAAGCTGGAGCACCCAGAAGAAACCCACAAGGAGAATGTACAAACTCCACACAGACAGTGACCCAAGCCGGGAATCGAACCCAGGTCCCTGGAGCTGTGAAGCAGTAGTGCTAATCACTGTGCTACCGTGCCACCTACCCGTGTGAACTAGATGGATTTTGATGAGCACCAACAGTGGCTTCGTGGTCATCAGTCGACTTTTAAAACCAGATTTTTATTTAATTCAAATTTCACCATCTGCCATGGTGGGATTCAAACCTGAGTCCCCAGAACATTACTCTGGGTTTCTGGATTACTAGCCCAGTGTCAATACTGCTATGCCACTGCCGTTCACGTCACTCTGCATCACCAAAACGTAATGTTGAGTGACTGTCAAAAGACAATTTTCTCTGTTCCTAGAGAAGTTCCAAACTGAATGTGAGCAAGGAGGCCTACTCTGGTGATTCCTCACAACCTACCCCACACCATTCTCTCCACTCCATCCCCACTCCCCAACCCCCAGCTTCACCAGAGCGAATCTTCCTTAATTCCTTAGATTGCTAAAGGATGTGTCTCTGTGATGAGAGACCATCTTCTCTCATGAGGTCCTATCTGGCAACATGCAGGGAACTTCCAGCCTTATTCTCTCTGCTCACCATGCCAACTGCAGCCTCTGTCTCTCTGTGAGAACACCCTCTCTTTTTAATATCCAGAAATGAAAGACTGAAAGTCTATCCACAATCATAGAAATCATAGAATCCCTACAGCACAATAGGAGGCCATTCAACCCATCACACCTGCACCAACAATAATCCCATCCAGGCCCTGGCCCCATAACCCAACACATTTAGCCTGCTAATCTCCCAAACCTACACATCCCGGAACACTAAGGGGCAATTTAGCATGGCCAATTTACCTAACCCACGCATCTGGAAACCAGAACACCCATAGGAAACCCACGCAGGCACAGGGGGAATGTGCAAACTCCAAACAGACAAGGAATTGAACCCGAGTCCCTGGCGCTGTGAGGCAGCAGTGCTAGCAATTGTGCCACCGTGCCGCCCCTCAGAACAACTGCTCCTGCCTTTGTTTTTAAGTGTGAACATTTGTACATTGTGCTCCCTGTCCCCACTGGTAATTAAGCCACCCACATTTGTAAGTAATTAGGAAGGCAATTAGGATGTTGACCTTTCTTGCAAGAGGAATGGAGTAGGTAAATAACCGGGCAATCCGGGGAGTGTGGGCAGGAGAAGAATGAATGGAAAAGGTTGAACAGACAGCCAGACTGCAGTGTTCACACTCATTGTGGGCAAACATGACAAATTACCACATCCCAGATAGCAGTAACACAGTTGCACTCCAGGTGAGATATTTCTGAGACCACAGCAATAGTTAGAGAATCAATACTGCTTAACAAGACTCCACAATGTCTAGAGGAGCCATTGTGCCTCTGGAAACTAATCAAGTATCAGGGAAATGGGGACAATTAACACACCATTGAAATTGTTTTGACAAACACAATGCTTTGATATTGTAAACAGATAGGCAGGATATGCCCAGAAAACAGTTAAAGTTAAAGCACACAGAATAATGGAACTGAATAATGTGATCAAAACAGAACTGTAACACATTCAAAATGGCAAAATGATGACCGAATGTAAATGTAATGCTTTGTAACGTATAAAAGATATAAGAATGTGTAAGAACCTATGGCTAGCAGAGTAGCTCAGAAGAAAGTTGGATTTACAGCTCCAAGTTCTGCTCTCCTTCATGCATGTTGAATAAAAGTCATTTTTGTTGAAGTTCGATACAGTCTCCGAAGACTCAATTTATTTATTTCCTCCAACAGTAAGTCTTGCTGCAACAACTTGGAACACTAACAATGGTGAGACCACAGCTAGAGTACAGTTTTGATCTCCTTACTTAAAGAGGATCATACTTACATAGAAAGCAAGACAAGGAAGGTTCACTCGGCTTATTCCTGGGGTGGGGAAAGGTTGAGCAGGTTGAACCTACACTCACTGGAGTTCAGAATAGTGAGGGATGATCTTATTGAAATACGTAAGATTCTGGAGGGGCTTGATAGAATAGATGAAGGGAGGATGTTTCACTCATGGGGAATGTAAAACATGGATGCACAGTTTCAAAAGAAGGGATCTCTCATTTATGACAGGCATGATGAAGAATTTATTCTCTTGGAGGGTTATTATCCTCTTGAATTCTCTTCCACAGAAAGCAAGAGGAAACTAGGGCACTGAGTCACAGGGTCATGAATCCTTACAGTGCAGAGGACCATTTGGCTCATCAAGTCTCTGACAGAGCATCTCACTCATGCTCTTTCCCCCACCCTATCCCTATAATCCCACACATTTTCCATGGCTAATCCCATCTAGTATACACATCTTGGGACACTAGGGGGCAATTTAGCATGGTCAGTCCACTTAACCTTACCTGCCATTGGACTGTGGGAGAAACCAGAGCACCCAAAGGAAGCCCATGCAGACAGAAGGAGAACGTGCAAACTCCACGCAGCTGTAATTGATCCAGGGTCCCAAGAGCAGTGAGGTAGCAGTGCTAACCACAGTGCCAATGTGCCATCCCAATAGATTCAGAGATGTGTTAGATGGATCTCCATGGGTATCTACAAGGGTATCAAGAGTCATGGGGAAAGATAGGAAAGTGGAGTTCTAGCCACAATCAGATCAGTGATAATTTTATTGAATGACAGAGCAGGATCAGTAGGCAAAAAGGTCTACTCCTGTTCCTATTTCGTATCATTTGATGTATCTCTCAACCAGCGAACTAACGAGCTATATGGTCATTGATTCTATTGTTGCTTTGGAGCCTGGACATATCTACTGTCATTTTCCCCCACAATACAACAACGGCTATGTGTCACAAAATGCCTGCAAGACACTGGGGCATTGTCTCTAGTTGACAGGCACTGTATAATTGTAAGTCTTTGTTACATTTAGAAGAATCTCACCGCAATTCAATAGCCAGGTACAGAGTAGGGAAGATAAAATCTTTTCAATCCTTTTTTGCTTTTGCTTGAATTTCCAGGCTCTCTCTTTCTCAGATAACCGTTCCCAATAATGTGGTGGCTCACTTTCCCTTCTCCAATTTTAACCCCCCCTCTGTCCCTCTGCATTTGTAATAGTGTCTCTTTCCTTTCCTGCTCTGGACTCCCCACCCCCTCTCCCGCTCTTATCTCCGACAGCAGTTTATTTTTCTCTCTCTCTCTTGCTGTTCTCCTGGGGGTTGCATGGTGGTGGCACAATAGTTAGCACTACTGCTTCATAGCGTCAGGGACCCAGGTTCAATTCCCGAATTGGGTTACTGTCTGCATCTTCTCCTTGTGGGCTCCCTCCAGGGGCTCTGGTTTCCTCCCACAGTCCAAAAGATGTGCTGGTTTGTTATATTGGCCATGCTAAATTCTATCTCAGTATACCCAAACAAGTGCCTGAGTGTGGCGACTAAGAGATTTTCACAATGTTAATGTAAGCCTACTTGTGACACTAATGAATAAACTTTTAAAATACTTCCTCCACTCCCACCCTATTTAATAACTTTCCTCTTGGTTGGCCTTTTTCTTACTTCCACTGCCGTCATCATATTTCTCCTGTTCCACCCCTTCGCTCTGCTGGCCTGGCCTCCCCCTCTTTCTCGCTCTCTCCTCCACCTCTCATTCCAGCCCTTACTCTCTTTTAATGAGGCTGCGTATCCCCGGTGCAACTATCTCCTTGGTCCAGCTATCAGGCATAGCTCACTGAATGGTTAACATATTGGTTGAGATGAGAGTGTGTGTTTGTGTAGTTGGCATTACCAGTGCAACGTGCTGAGGAGTATTGATTTCACACAGAAAAGCTAAAAATACAGAGAGCGTGTGACATTATCCACAAAATTTTCATACGAGTATCAGTTAATCATTCGATTAGATTACCCAGCCTCAGTGATTCTAGTAAATTATGAAACATTTTATATCAATAGAGTGTGAATCTTTTTTCTATTTAAATCAGCCAAATTTTAAGTATGTGAATGGCTCCTGCGTAGTTAGCAGTTTGGGAGTATTGCAACATTGACCTTCTCTGTTGGGAACTTGCCAAGTATTTAGGAATGGCGCTGTGTGAAAGATGAGGCTTACTTTTAAGAGCGATCTCACTCCTACCTCCAACCCCCCACATCCCCACCCACCCAACTCCCCCACCACCAGCATCCTGCTCCCCCATCTCCAATCCTACCAACTGCTTTGGTGTGAATCGTTGCCTTGACATTGTAACTGGCTCAAGCCTGGACACACACTCAGCCAGGATTTGCTCGTTATGGACAGTCAGCGACAGAGCAGCATCCTTTCCAGCTTAAAAGATCCAGAAACAAATAAGCATATTATAATGAACAATTGAAACACAGCAATAGACTCTCAGCCCTATTAACCGTCGCAGGTGGAAAGGAGGAATTGCTATCCATACGAGATCTTTCAGAAAGTCTCACAGCTCATTACCATCATTGAAATGTTATTCCAATATAGCTAACATGGCAGCCAAATTGCATGCAGCAAGATCCAACTTATAGTAATATGATAATTCCATTGGTTTACATGTGTTGCTTGAGGGATAATTATTGGGCAGGATATTAGGGAGGATTTGTCTTATGGGAAATTGTGTAGGGGCTGATTAGGCATCTCATCTGAAAGATTGAACCACTAACAATATAGCACTCCACCAGTACCCCACTGGCCCCTCAGCCCGCATTTTGTGCTCAGACCTCCAGGGTGGGACTTGAATTCACAAGTCTGCGATGCAGGGGTGAGGGTGCTATCACTGAACCACGGCTGAATCCTTTGGAGCTCTGATGCCTGAAGACATTCAGCAGTGATAATAGTGCTGGTCCTTAATGTCATGCTCACCCCCTTCCTCTGTCAATCATCTCTACGGGTGGCACGGTGGCACAGTGGTTAGCACAGCTGCCGCTCAGCTCCAGGGACCTAGGTTCGATTATTAGCTTGGGTCGCTATCTGTGTGGAGTCTGCACATTCTCCCTGTGTCTGTGTGGGTTTCCTCCAGGTGCTGTGATTTCCTCCCACAGTCCAAAGAATGTGGGTTAGGTGGATTGGCAATGATAAATTGCCCATTCGAATCAGGGAGATTAGCAGGATAAAATGTGGGATTATGGGGATAAGGCCTGGGTGGGATTGTGGTCGGTGCAGATGCGATGGGCTGAACAGGATACGCTTGCTGATCAAAGCTATGTGGTTCTCTTTGTGGTTCTTCCTTAAACTCAGTATCATCCTCCAAGATACACATTCTTTCTTTCTCTCTCTGGCATTGCTTCAGGTTTAGATATTGCCGTAAAACATTCTGCCTTTTGAGAGTCCCACCTTTTATCCTGATGGCAAGACCTGAGGTGATTAGCGAGTGGAGTTTGTGCCTCTCTTTGATTTGACACCATTCCATCCACAGCATAGATGGCAAATTGTTTGCAGCACAAGTTTATTATTTATTGATTAGTCAGAAGTAAGGCTTACATTAACACTTCAATGAAGTCACAGTGGAATTCCTCTAGTCACCACACTGTTTGACTCAGTGCACCTCACCAGCCCACCTTTTGGACTGTTGGTGGAAACTGGAGCACCTGGGGGAAACCCACGCAGACATGGAGAGAGCATGCAAACTCCACACAGACAGTGACCCAAGTGGGAATCAAACCTGGTCCCTGGCACTGTGAGGCAGCAGTGCTAACCACTGTGCCACCGTGCTGCCCCATTACATCATAATGCATTGTAGTGAATGTAATGCATGGCCACTCCATCATTTCATCAATGCTGACAATGGCACAGTGCAAACCACAAACTTCCTGATTATGCCTTCCTCTGACCTCCTCGATTGAGAATACCTTGAACTGCCTTCAGATAAGAGTTTCATTTTGGGAGGCATTGTCATTGACATAATCCTCCTCTGTTTATTGAATGGCATCTTATTCTGCAAGTACAACTTCTGAGTCACATTAAATGTGTGATGTGACAGACAATTCAATGCATTTGCCTGAATCTGAGTGAACTGAACTTCCACTGCATGAAATCCTACCTTCTTCGCAGTGACTCCTTATAACCCTTTCCACTAAGCTGTTGTTCACCTCTCTCCTTACATGGCTCGATGTCAAATTTTGTCTGGTAACCACAGTGTGATACATTTTGGGATGATTTACTATGTTAGTGGTGGTGTACAAAGTTGTGATTTTGGTGTTTGCCTCCAACGCATCCCGGTGGTATCTATGTTTTTTATTCTTTCAATGGGTGTGGGCGTTGCTGGCTGGGCTGATATTTATTGCCCATTCCTGAGGGAAGTTGAAAGTTAATCACATTGCTGTGACTCTGTAACCACATGTCGGCCAGACCAGGTAAGGACCGCAGATTTCCTTCCCTAAAAGGCATTAGTGAACCAGATGGGTCTTTATGACAATTGTGTTTCAGAATCAGCATTAGACTTTTATTTAATTCTAATTTCACCATCCGCTGTGGTGGGATTTGAACCCGGGCTCCCAGAGCATAACGTTGGGTCTCTGGATTACTGAGCCATTGACAATACCAATGTGCCACTGCCTTCCCTTATACAAACTGTCCAACAAATGCATTTTGCTTGTTATTGTTTGTCTTTAGTAACCCAATACAGCATGATCACTACAAAAACTACACAAACTGCTCTGTTTATATGTAATTTTGTTTGAATTTCCAGCGATCGATTCCATTTTGATTTGATTTATTAATGTCACATGTAATAACATACAGTGAAAGATATTGTTTCTTGCATAGTGTACAGACAAAACATACCGTTCATCGGGTACTTAGGGGGGAAGGAAAAGAGAGGTGGCACGATGGCACAGTGGTTGGCATTACTTCCTCACAGCGCCAGGGACTTGGATTCAATGTCCAGTTTGGGTGACTGTGTAAAAGTTGTACGTTCTCGCCACGTTTGTGTGGGTTTCCTCCCACAGTCCAAAAATATGCAGGCTAGGATGATTGCCCATGCTAAATTGCCCCTTAGTGTCAGGGGATTAGTAGGGTAAATATGTGGGGTTATGGGGATAGGTCCTGGGTGGGATTGTTGTCAGTGCAGGCTCAATGGGCTGAATGGCCTCCTTCTACACTATAGGGATTCTAGTGCAGAATGTTGTGTTACAGTCTTAGCTAGGGTGTAGAGAAAGATTAGCTTAACATGAAGTAGGGCCATTCAAAAGTCTGACAGTAGCAGGGGAAGATGCTGTAATTTTTATTGTTCATCAATGTTCATTATGTTCAGACAGGACCCATTTTGTTGTTCATTTTCTGTGGGGTAACAATAGTGACGCAGATGTTGATGTTAGTTATTACTTTCTAATCTTCACAGAAAAGGTACTTTATAGAATCATAGAATCAAAGAAACCTTACAGTGCAGAAAGAAGCCATCTGGCCCATTGAGTCTGCACTGACCACAATCCCACCCAGGACCTACCCCCATATCCCTACATGTTTACCTGCTAATCCCTCTAACCTAAGCATCACAGGACTCTAAGGGGCAATTTTAGCACGGTCATTCAACCTAAACCGCGCATCTTTGGACTGTGGGAGGAAACTGGAGCACCCGGAGAAAACCCACGCAGACACGAGGAGAATGTGCAAACTCCACACGTAAGGAATTCACATGAAGATTCCTTGCAGTTCTGTTCAGTCATTATAGCTTTACGAGAAGGAAATTACATTTGCCGAACTTACAAGCTTTTTGAGGAGGGGAATGAGCAGATAGATGAAGGGAGAAGTTGAGGGAAGTTCAGGAGTGGAAAGTTAGCCATCAGGTGCAGTTGGGGAGCAGACCCAGAGGCGGTTAGTACTGCAATTTCCCAAGAGATAGAAGTGGTTATCATCCTGCTATCCTTTCCTGAGTAACTATTCTGCTCAAAGAGTCAGAAACGTTTGAATTCTCCGATTTGATTGGCGTTTTGGATGGTTCCTTGCATGGAATAATTGTCCAGCAGGGATTTAAATTTCCTGGGCAATTCCCAACCAGTGGGCGAGAAATTCTGGGGTGAGCGGGAGAAGCCATCCAGTGCATCTTCAGAAGTGCCTCCAGAGTTCTACCATCCTGGGGAATGGAAGACCTGGGCTGAAAATTTCCCTTAGCGAATGGGATAGAAACTTCACCGCACCGTTTAAGGGTCTGATGACCTTGGGTGGGAATGTCCAACCTGGGCACACAGGCGGCTGGAAAAATCTCACCTGCCAGGCTTTTATTTTCTAAAACATGCCAGTTCATGTTTGGTTTTCTATGATGGTTTGAGTGGGAATTTGTGTGAGAAAAAGCTCCTTAAAACTGGAGCACCTTTGAGAACAATGTGCATCAATTGTGCTCAAACAGAAACCCCTAGCCACTGTGTTTAGTTAAATTGCTCATCTTTATTCATGAGCAAACTTGAAGCTTAATTTAAAATTATGAGAAATATGAGCAGGCGAGAGATCTGGGAAACATAAGCGCAATGTAACTGATTTACTGAAATGGATGACTAAGGCAGCAGAATTATCCAGGACATACAGGAAGACAGATATCTGAGTAATAGTTTTATGTTGATTCAATTTTGGTTTGAAACTCTCGCAAATTATATAATGTGGTAAGAGGCTTGGAAACTGTCCAATTTTCCTAATGTCTAGATCCAAATATAGAATTGAAACAGTGTCATCTATTAAATTAACTTCAAACTAACATGTTCACACATTGCCTAATTGTTGCAAGCCACAGCATCTTCTTACATTTATAACATGGGATGTTAATTATGTGAACTAATAGCAGATTTCCTCCAAAACAAAGCCCCATTAATGTGGATTGGAAAGAGAACTGAATGTTATAAACAACATAGCTCCCAATCATTTTCTTTTGTTTTGGAATGCTTGGCCAATTTGTTTAAGGGTGCAACTCCCCTTTTTAAATGTTTTTCTGCACTCACATGCATGCAGTACCTGAGAGGTGCAGCCTATGTGGGTGCCTTTGCGTTTCTGTGTGGCTATGTAACCACATCGGAGGTTTATTTAACAATACAGATTAATTATAACAAAAAGAATTAGCATAACTGTTATCAGTTAAAACACTTAAACATGCAATTCTTAACTGCTAGTCTATCTCTATTAGTTCCAACCTAAGCCATATTCTTCGTAGACATAAACTCGGCACCATTGTGGCACAGTGTTAGCACTGCTGCCTCACATTGCCAGGAACCTAGGTTCAATTCCTGGCTTGGGTCACTGTCTCTGCGGAATCTGCACATTCTCCCCATGTCTGTGTGAGTTTCCTCTGGTTGGTCCAGTTTCCTTCCACTTCCAAAAGGCATGCATTGGGCATGTTAAATTCTCCCTCAGCATAACTGAAGAGTGCTGAAGTGTGGCAACTAGGGAATTTTCATAGCAGTGTTAATGTAAGCTGACATGTGACACTAATAAATAAACTTGAAACTTTCCTTCTTCAAAATCAGTTAGCAAACAACAGGCTTATGTCATGATCCATGGTTCTACTTCTCCAGCCTCCAGAACACCTCTAGAAAGAGATACCTATTTTCTAGCGGGTTCCAAACTGTAGTCTCCAGAGGGAGAGAGAGAGAGAGAGAGAGAGAGAGCTCCTGCTACTTGCAGACCCAAGTAGAAAACTGCCTGCCTGTCTTTGCAAGCTTAGCATTTGATTCATTTTTGGCAATCAACCTAATTAAACCCTGTTCTGAAACTCTAGAGGACAACTAAAAAACAACTGCATTAGTTTAGATTAAAACCAGCACTACCATAACTCGGGATTATTTTTTCTTCTGCATTCTCAGCATATGGACTACCTAAAGCAGACAGATGGGCACTGTAAACGTGAGTTGAATTTTAAACATACCTTTCACAAGAAACATGATGCAATTACATTCCTTAAAGGCACAATATCATCAGAATAATTGCTCAAAATTGTGTTGTTGTCTTCCTTGCCTGCTTTCTGCAAGTTTTTCAGAATATTTTAGTCCAGCTGACCCTAATAGCAAGAATTTTGATTCAAGGGTGTTCTCATTCAGAATGAGCATATATGTACGCAGTTGAAATAATTGTGTGTCAGCCCTGGATCGGTTGGCAGCGTTCTTACCTCAGATTCTGGGTTCAAATGTCACCCCAAGGCTTGAGTACAAAAATCAAGACAGAGACTCCAGTGCGACATCCAGGGAGTATGCAATTATCTCACAATCAGTCACTCATAAAAAAAAATTGTCTGATTGTTATCATATTTCTGTTTTAGGAATTTAGCGATTGTATTTCCTACATTACAACAGTGATTGTACTTCACTGGATGTAAAGTGCTTTGAGACTTCCAATGATCATGAAAAGTGCTTTCTAAGTGCAAGTTTTTTTTATAATTATCTCCAACATGCCCTGTTCTTTTTTTCGTTCTTTCATGGGATGCCATTGTCTCATGTCATTATCAATTGTTACTCAAATCTGATCGTCCTTAAGAATATGAGGGTTCATCAACATTCTTCAGCCACTGCAATCCAATCAACATTTATATAGTGGTTTAGTTCACTAGTGCAGGCGGCACAGTGGCACAGTAGCACAATAGTTAGCACAGTTGCCTCACAGTTGCCAGGGACCCGGTTTCAATTCTGGCCTTGGGTGATGTTTTGTGTGGAGTTTGCATGTTCTCCCCATGTCTGCGTGTGTTCCCTCCAAGTGTTCCAGTTTCCTTCCACACTCCAAGGGTATGCAGGTTTAGGTGGATTGGCCATGTTAAATTGACCCTTAAACTGGAATTTTAATGCCCCGTCCACTACAGCAATCAGAGCAGGTGAAGGGTGGACCATGGAAAGATCCATTGATTTCTGGCAGGATTTTCCAGATTCAGGGTGCTTGTGGCTGGAAAATCCCACTCTTTGTGTCAGGGGACTAGCAAGGTAAATATATGGGATTAAGAGGAAAGGGTCTGGATGGGATTGTGGTTGGTGCAGGCTCAATGGATTGAATGGCATCCTTCTGCACTATAGGATTTTATGATCATTTGCTTAGCCATTTCATAGGGGTGTTAAAAGCAAAACATATTTCTGGGATCTGGAGTCATATGTAGGCTAGAACAGGAAAGGACACCAGATTCCTATCCCTCATGGACATTCATGAAGCAGATGAGTTTTATGACAACAAATGATAGTTTCATGGTCACTCTTACTTTCAATTCCAAATTTCTTGATGTGTTGAATAAATTAGCACATTTCATTTAATTTCAAATTAAAATGATTGAGTTTGACTTTTTTTTAACCAGTGTTATGGTAGGACATGAACCTGTGTCCCCAAAACATTAGCCTGGGCACCTGGATTATTAGGTTCATGACAATAATAGTACACCGTGTTTCCCCATAGTACCCAACAGATGAGAATATGATAATCAGTAGAGAGGGAATAATGGGAAAATGTGTAAAATGGGTCACCAGCTTGCTATTACTTATTTTATTCTGTTGTACAAATTCAAAGTCCACTCCAATAAAACTGAGTGCAGAACTGCTGTGAATTTACTGTTGCCGCTGAATAAAGCAGCTCACAATGCAGGTATGATGTTCAAGGTCTACAGTTGGCCATTGTTTTTGAATATCTCAAGAGGAGACTGTTATCTATTTTGTGGTTTGCTATATGCCTACGCAAACACAGGGAGAACGTGCAAACTCCACACAGACAGTCACCCAAACTGGGAATCGAACCCAGGTCCCTGGATCTGTGAGGCAGCACTGCTAACCACTGTGCCATTCCTCCTTCATCTGATCCTGTGCAAGATTTTAATTAACATCCAATTCCCTTGTTGCAGTACAGGTATTTGGTGATTTAGCAAATGTGACAACTTTTAGCTTGAAATCATTTAGAAATTTCATTTGTTTTGTCAGAAGACTCATTTTTTTTCACTCTTCGCCATGTGTAGTCCTTTCTGTATATCTTAATCTCCTGTGCGTCTGCGCAACAGGGCCCATATTGCCTGCTTGATCACTTGCTCCCGGTTTTGAGATAAGCAAAGCACTCACTTGTGGGGTAAAAGTTTGAGGCTGACTGCTAATGCTAGCAGGCATCTTGTGGCTAAAGAGGAGGAAAGGGGTGTAATGAATTCAATGAGACCCATGAAGTTGGCCTCTTGGAGTATGAGCTCCCTGATTGAGACCATATTTGCTTGCCCAATCAGGGAGCCTTACCGCTACATAAATATAAATTTGTCAGGTCTACTGGCACTCCGGATTCTGACTTTATACCTGAAACACTCTTCAGAGTGGAATTGCATTTGTAAATAAAGGGACTCCGGTGAAGAGTCACTGGCCTCTAAGGATTTATTTTGGGGAGGTGGGGGGTGAGGGGGTTGTGGGGGGCAGTGTTGACTTACATACTGATGCTGGAATTTGACCGTCTTGCCCCGTTTGAGGCTCATA
The DNA here is from genome assembly GCF_965287045.1 of Carcharhinus amblyrhynchos. Lineage (NCBI taxonomy): Eukaryota > Metazoa > Chordata > Chondrichthyes > Carcharhiniformes > Carcharhinidae > Carcharhinus > Carcharhinus amblyrhynchos. The sequence continues at coordinate 11,812,874 of NC_137328.1, forward strand.
AGATCTCGCCCAATGACCAACAGAGAATACCGTTCTGTGAGTCTTGCCTCCCTCCCCCCTCAAATCGGGGTGGGCATGCCAGAAAAATTCCAGCATGAAAGACATGTTTTTTAGAGGGACTTGAAAAATAGGATGACATTTTATACAGGTTCGACATACGCACATAGTCTATCAGTGAGGCAGAACAACCTGTTTCTCTGTTGCATGTTCTGTGGAAGGAAAGGAATAAATTAGGAGAAATTTGGCAGTAAAAATATTGCTCTCAGTTCCACATAACTTCTACCTTTTGTCTCTTAGCTTAAACACTGAAACCAAAGCAACCAGTAAAAACTGCTGAGGATGGCATGGTGGGCACAGTGGTTAGCACTGCTGCCTCACAGCAGCAGGGACCCAGGTTCAATTCCCAACCTGGGTCGCTGTCTGTGTGGAGTTTGCATGTTCTTCCCATGTCCGCTTGGGTTTCTTCCAGGTGCTCCAGTTTCCGCCCACAGTCCAAAAGTCGTGCTGGTTAGGTGCATTGGCCATGCTAAATTCTCTCTCAGTGTACCTGAACAGGTTCCAGAATGTGGTGACGAGGGGATTTTCACTGTAACTTCATTGCAGTGTGAATGTAAGCCTACTTGTGACTAATAAATTAACTAACTTTAATTCCCTACTGATTAACTCATACACATCAGTAGTAAGCAGATAGGCGTTCAACACAATACAGTGAACTGATCAGGGGCCAGGAATCAATGAAAATTTGCCCACCATAATTCATGGTGCCTGGTTAATATTTTGAGCTGATGTTGAAGCTAATCCCTCTTCTATAAGTCCCAATTTTACTACAGTACAAGTTGTTGATGCTTTATTTATGTTCAATTATATTCAGCTCTGTTTTAAATACCAGTTCAGAGAAGGTTACTTTTTTCCATTGATCTTTTCGTTTTATTGTGCTCATCATAAAATTACTCTGGCTATAAGCCTTATTTTATTCATATCATATGGTGCAGCTATTCATCTTGGGTTTAAAGCGAGCTATATTCTTTTTAACTCGATAAAAACCTGATGACCTCAGGGATATAATATTTTACAACAAACACAAGTAGAGCAGAATGTTGAAAACCTGTAAAATTGTTAACTTTTTATGTCTAATTTTATTTTGTTTGGTTTCGCACAATCTATTTTTCTTTCTTGTAGAGGATCTTTGATTGGTCATGGGCTCACTGTCTCCATTCCTTTCTCTGCTTGTCTCTCTTTCTGTATCTATCTTCTTGCTTGTTCCTCTTTCTAATTATTTGCCTGTGTGTGTTTGCCTCCATTTGTAGCTATTTGCTTCTGCACATCCAATCATTCTTGTCACATCTGCCGAAGTAATTTTGTCTTAGCAATTTCTTAACTCTCATGGATCTGGATTATGGATCCCAGCTTCTCTTTTTTTACATCCTTCCATCACACAAGCACACATGATCGCATGTGCGCGCGCACACACACACACACACACACACACACACACAAAAAATAGAAGTAGGAGTAGGCCATTCAGCCCTTCGAGTCTGCTCCACCATTCACCTTGATCATGACAAATCAATCAATATCCCGATCCCACCTCCCTCCCCCATATGCCATGATCCCTTCAGCCCCAAAAGCTATATCTAATTTCTTCTTGAAATCGCGCAACCTCAAGTACTTCCTGTGGTAATGAATTCCACCGATTCACCACCCTCTGTGTGAAGAAATTCCTCCTCGCCTCAGTCCTATAAGATTTACCCTTTATCTTCAAACTATGACCCCCATCCCTGGACTCCTCCACCGATGGTGACCTTCATTCTGAATCTACCCTATCTAACCCTCTTAGAATTTTAGAAATTTCCTTGTGATTCCCTCACATTCTTCTAAACTCCAATGAATATAATCCTAACTGACTTAATCTCTCCCCATATAACAAAGTTGCCAATGCCAGGAATCAGCCTGGTAAACCTTCAATGCACTCTTCCCTATTGCAAGGAAATCCTAAGGACAACCTTCCTCAGATAAGGACATCAAAACTGCACACAATACTAACCTACATCTTCTACAATCTCACCTACATCCTATACAATTTCAGTCAAACATCGCTATTCCCAGACTCAAATCCTCTCGCTATGAAGGCCAACAGACCATTTGCCTTTTTTACTACCCACTGTACCTACATGCTTACTTTCAGTGACTGATGCACGAGGACACCAAGGTCTTGGCTGAGTATCCACCTCTCTCAATTTACTCCGTTCAAGTAATAATCTGTCTTCTTATTTTTGCTACACACACACACACACACACACACACACACATGCATGCACGCACAACACACACACACAATGCATGCACACACACACACATGTACACACACATGCATGCATGCACATGTGCACACACAGACACATGTCGCTATTTCTATTTCCAGTTTTATATGCTTAAAGTTTTGTGCTATTTATACTTTATTTGTTAAAAATGACACTGACCACTTTCCATTGGCTACTGTTACATGTTTGTTGTTTTACAATCATTGCTTTAGCGTATAGTTTGGAATTTTACCAGCACACCTGCCCCGGAATCAGGGCAGGCAAAGCTCGCAGAACGGCATTCTCCGTTGGCCTCAGGCGGGATCTTATGAGCCTGGGGATGTCGAGACAGTAAAATCCCGGCACTAGTGTAGGGTGCAAACTTGAAATGAGAAGACTTTTGTGCAACAAGGCTCATCATGCTGCAGTACCAAGGACATAAGCTGTAATAGATGATCAGAATAGTCATGGAGTGACTGAGTGGCCTACTCCAGTCTCTCTATTCATAGAAGGCAGAATTAATATATTATAATATACTTGTCCTGTGTGTAAAACTTCTTCCAGCTAATTGATGAAGGAGATCAGAAGTCAATCTTTCACTTGGATTTATATTTATTCATAAGGTGAGACATTACAAATGTATAGCTTCTAACTCTACAGCCCACTATCAGTGTCAATAAATGTCTCTTTATCTATGCACAAGTAATTATCCAGTGAGTGCCCCCTACCTGCATACACTTAACGTTAACTTACGCACTGAGTGTGGCAGTCAGGAAGAATCAGCACATTGAACAGGAGTGTAGTTCTCGGGTTGCCACATAATTAGTGTAGCCTTGGTGTGAATGCTCAACATGGGAAACAATTTGAGAATACTTCTTCCTTCCCTCTCCATTACATGACTATACTCTTGCTGACTTAACTGTCCTCAGGGAATCTTAATGGGAAATTGTTTAATAACTTAAAGATAAACCAGCACAGACCGTAACGCAAGAATTGTGGGAGGATTTCACAGTGCCAGATGAGATGTGGATATCAGTTGAAAGGGAGCAGGGAACATTCATTAAATTTGATACCCAGTGATCCATTAACACGTCATTGCCGAGAGCCACCACTGCAGAGTACACGGCCATTTGGCCCATTGAGTCCATTCTGAAGCTGAAGAACTGGCATCATTGCACATTTCATTATTGACTTCCCAGAACAAATCATCAGTTTTAGAATAAAGAATTGAAATTCATACAACATTTTTCACGTTGTCTCGAAAAACTTTATTTTAAGTACTTTAGAATAGTCATCACTCCTACATTGAATTGGATTGATTTATTATTGTCATATGTATTGGTATACAGTAAAAAGTATTGCTTGTTCTGCACTATAGAGACAAAACTTACTGTTCATAGAGTACATACGGGAGAAGGAAACGAGAGGGTGCAGAATGTAGCACTACAGTCATAGCTAGGGTAGGGAGAAAGATCAGCTTAATGTGTGATAGTATCATTCAGAAGTCTGATGGCAGCAGGGAGAAAGCTGCTTTTGAGTGTTTTCATGCTTTTGTATCCTTTTCCCGACGGAAGAAAATGGATGGGGTCTTTAATTATGGTGGCTGCTTTTCAGAGGCAGGGAAGGGAGGATGGTTTACGTGATGGACTGGGCTTCATTCACAACCCTTTGTAGTTTTTTGTGGTGTTCGTCAGAGTAGAAGCCATACCAACTTATAATACAACCAGAAAGGATGCTTTCTGTGGTGAATCTGTAGAAATTGGTGAGAGTAGTATTGGCCATGCCAAATTTCCTTCACCTTCTGAGAAAGTAGAGGCAATGATGGGCTTGCATTTTGCTGATGTTGGTTGAGATGAATATTGACCAGGGCATCGAGGAGAATCCCAGCATTTCTTCAAGTAGAGCTTGAAAGGATATTTAGGGCTTCAGTTTAACATTACACCCAATAGTATAGCACGTGACAGCCTCACAGTGCCAGGGAAACAGATTTGATTCCTGGCTTGGATCACTGTCCGTGCGGAGTCTACACGTTCTCCCATGGGTTTCCTCGAGGCACTCCGGTTTCCTCCCACAGTCTGAAAGATGTACCGGTTAGGTGCATTGGCCATGCTAAGTTCTCCCTCAGTGTACCTGAACAGATGGCAGAGTACGGTGACTCAGGGATTTTCACAGTAACTTCACTGCAACGTTGATTAAGCTTACTTGTGACACTAATAAATAAACTCAAACTAGATTTTGGGCTCAGGCTTCTGTCAGCTGACTTGAACCCACAACCTCGGTGACTCAGAAGTGAGAGTGCTACCCACTGTGATCAGCTGATATCTGCTGACATAACTGAATGGTTGGGTTCCCGTGATAATCATAGCATTGCGTTCTGTAAATGTAAATGTAAATGTAGCTAAGATCAATAACAAAACCAGGATCCCTGACTCAAGAACAGCAATTTCCCAGGCAATGAGTAAAGTTCCGGGAAGATTTGAATGGAAAATGTGACGAGGAAATAGAACAGCAATTATAACTTGCTCGCTAATAGCCTTTCAACAAGCCTGAACCTTTTCTTCTGCAGTTAAACTAAAAGCAGTTATCCCCTACACCAGGGAACATGCAACTTAACTGGACTGTTGGTCACTACTAGATTAGATGTATTTTGTTCAATTATCATAAAAGAGGTTAACAATTTTTTTCTCCCAATGTTTTATCCTTTTTGCCTTTTTTTGCATTCTGCACAATCCTTTCTTTAAAAAAAATCTTCAAATAGCCTATTGATTTTTGATTTGATTTGATTTATCATTGTCACATGTATTAGTATACAGTGAAAAGTATTTTCAAAGCATACAGTTCACAGAGAAGGAAATGAGAAAATGCAGAATGTAGTGTTAGTCATAGCTAAGGGTGCAGAGAAAGATCAATTTAGTGAGAGGTAGGTCCATTCAAAAGTCTGACAGCAGCTGGGAAGAAGCTGTTCTAGTTGGTACATGACCTCAGACGTTTGTATCTTTTTCCTGACAGAGGAAGGTAGAAGAGAGAATGTCCGGGTGCATAGGGTACTTAATTATGTTGGCTGCTTTGCTGAGGCAGTGTGAAGTGTAGAAAGGGTCACTAAATGGGAGGCTGGTTTGTGTGATCGATTGGGCTACATTCGTGACATTTATAGTTACTTGCAGTCTTGGTCAAAACAGGAGCCAAACCAAGCTGTGATACAATCAGAAAGAATGCTTTCTATGAGGCATGTGTAAATGTTGGTGAGAGTCATAGCTGACGTGCAGCCTGGCAGAACAAATGTTAGCCTTTGCCTTACAGTCAGCAGTACAGTGAGTATAAGTATCTCCAAACTCATCACAATGCTGTCACTTTCCGAATTAAGATTTATGTTTTTTCTTCTTTTAAGCTTAAGTTTAAGTTTATTTGTTATTGTCACAAGTAGTCTTACATTAACATTACAATGAAGTTACTGTGAAAATTCCCTAGGTGCTAAACTCCAGTGTCTGTTCAGGTACACTGAGGTCAACACATCTAGTCAGCATATCTTTATTAACCTGGTCTTTGATTGTGTTGGTTTCACCTAGCCCCCCCTCGTTCATTGATACACATTGGGCCCTCATTTTGGCAAAGCTTTTGTAGACCATGTGGTCATGTGATGACACAGTTACAAGGAGGGCCATATGATAGGAATGTGGGAGACTTCCCCCGAGTACGCGCACAGATTACAAGCATGCAGTAGCTGCTCAGCTAGTGAATCAAGTATTGCACGTTACAAGTCCTTGTTGTCAATTCTTGGGAACTGAGGATCAGCACGGTGGCACAGTGGGTAGCACTGCTGCTTCACAGTGGCAGGGACCTGGGTTCAATTTCGGCCTCAGGTCAATGCCTGTGTAGAGTTTGTACGTTCTCCCTATGTCTGCTGGGTTTCCTCCCATACTCCAAAGATGTGCAAGTTAGGTTGATTGGCCATGCTAAATTGCCTCTCAGTGTGGAGGGGGATTAGCAAAGTAAATAGATGGGGTTGAGGGTATAGGGCCTGAGTGGGATTGTGGTTGTGCAGACTTGATGGGCCGAATGTCCTCCTTCTGTACTGTAGGGATTCTATAATTCGTTAACTTCGACTGCGGCTGGGATTACCCAATGCTGCTAATGGGCACAGGGATTTGGCTGAGCGCCAAGATCTCCGTTCTCGCTGGCAGCTGTAGTGGGATGCATGAGGCTGGAAGATTCCAGCCCGAGCACTTCTTCAATGTTGATTTTAAAATTCTTCTCCTTATTTTTAAATCCCCCATTGATCTTGGGTCTCCCCCAGCTCTGTAACATCCAACAGACCTACAAACGCTTCATGATCTCTGCGCTGCTCCAATTCTGGCCATTGACCTACCCTAGTTTAATTGCACCACCAATGGTGGCTGTGCCCACAATCGCCTAAGCCCTAAACTCTGGGATTTCCACTCTAAACCTCCCACCCAATAAACCTATTATCAAGATTTCAGTCATCAGCCCAAATATCTCGCTATATGGCTCAGAGTCAGATTGTGTTTGATATCAGTCCTGTGTGAACGTTTGCTTTCTCGAAGCTGATATAAATACAGCTTTGGGGACAAGACATTTGGCTCACAGCCTCACTCTCATTCAAAGGGGTGTTCTGAGCTTCCATATGAGATGGTAGCAAATGCTGATTTCTCTGACCAGTCATAATTGTGGACACCAGTTGTGTCAAACCAATCAACATGATTTGGTTTGATTTATTATAGAATCCCTACAGTGCAGAAGAAGGCCATTTGGCCCATTGATCCTGCACCAACCCTCCAACAGACTATCCCACCCAGACCCCATCCCCATAACTCCATGTATTTTCCCTGTTAATCCTCCGTCCCCCCCACTGCACCCCCCCCCCCCCCACCCCCCAACCTACACACCTTGGGACAATTTTAACACAACCAATCCACCTAACCTGCACATCTTTGGATTGTGAGAGGAAACCGGAGCACCTGGAGGAAACCCACGCAGACATGGGGAGAATGTGCAAACTCCACAAGGCCAGAATTGAACTGGGTCCCTGGCACTGTGAGATAGCAGTGTTAACCATTATGTCACTATGCTTCCAAACATATTGTCACATGTATTGGGATACTGTGAAAAGTATTGTTTCTTGCGTGCTATGCCAACAAAGCATACCGTTCATAGAGTACATAGGGGAGAAGTCAAGGAGAGGGTGCAGAATATAAATGTTGATATATAAGATTAACTTAGTATATGGTAGGACCATTCAAAAGTCTGATGGCAGCAGGGAAGAAGCTATTCTTGAGTCAGTTAGCTCATGTTCTCAGACTTTTGTGTCTTTTTCCCGATGGAAGAAGGTGGAAGAGAGTATGTCCAGGGTGCTTGGTTATGTCCTTGGTCATGCTGGCTGCTTTTCTAAGGCAGCGGGAAGTGTAGACAGAGTCAGTGAATGGGGGGCTGGTACGCGTGTTGGACTGGGCTACGTTTACAACTTTTGTAGTTTCTTGCAGTCTTGGTCAGAACAGGAGCCAAACCAAGCTGTAATACATCTGAAAAGGATGCTTTCTATGGTGCATTTGTAAAAATTAGTGAGAGTTGTGGCAGACATGATGAATTTCATTAGCCTCCTGAGAAAGTAGAAATTGCCTTTAAGCAGAAGAGAGCAGGGGGAGAGAAGATACAAATTCCTGGCACCTGAATAGTGTTTCTTTTTAGTTTACTTATTCGTGTCACGAGTAGGCTTACATTAACACTGCAATGAAGTTACTGTGAAAATCCCCCAGTCACCGCATATTGGCCTGTTCAGGAACACTGAGGGAGAATTTAGCATGGCCAATACACCTAACCAGCATGTCTTTCAGACTGTAGGGGGAAACCGGAGAACCCGGAGGAAACCCACGCAGACACAGGGAGAATGTGCAAACTCCACAAAGACAGTGACCCAAGCCTGGAATCGAACCTGGGTCCCTGGCGCTGCGAGGCAGCAGTGCTAACCACTGTGCCACTGTGCCACACTGATATGGGACACTGACTACCAGTATGGATACTGGAAAATAGAAATAAAAAGTACGACAATGGTGAGGAAGTGTAAAGCAGTTTTACCAAGAAAAGCTGAACAGGGCAGGACCTGTTTTACAAAGCAAAGACTGTGAGGCGGGTCTGCCTTTAAAATTACAAAAGGATTTGACAAGTTAAACATAGAGTTTTCCCACTTGTGGGATTTGCCCAAAACTCAGTGTTTATAAGTATAAGATCGTCATCCATAAATCTAGCAGGGAATTCAGTGAGAACGCTCATATTAGTGGTGAGTATGTGGAACTTGTTACCACATCGTTACCAGAAGGAATAGTTGATGCTATTGGCACCAGTGTACTTAAAGAGAAGCCAAATGTGCAGATGAGGACAAAATGAACAGAAGGCAGCCTTGACAGGGCGAGATGAAATCAGGTGAAACAAGGATCTTGTGGAGTATTGACACTGGCACAGACCAGTTGGGCTGAATGCCAAAAGGAAAAAGCAGTTTGGACCAGGATTCTTGTTACTCCAATTTTAACTTATACAAGACAAGTTCGGACCTGTATTCTTATTTCCCTGTCCTTCCTCCTGGATAGCCTTTCCTGTAAAATCCTGTTTCATTCAATCATGTTCCAAGCGAGAAAATGACTTTCTTTCAGTTTGGACGTCAGTGAGTACCTCCCTTGTTTACAGCAGTTTACATTGCTGGTGTAAACAAGGCTCTAAGTGTTTTAGTCGTATCCAAATGTTACTCTTTCACTGCAGCAACTGACGTACATGAGGCACAGCTGCCGCCATCTTACCATCGCTTCATCCCTTTATGGGCCCCGATGCTCCGAACACTTCAGATAGTCAATGGGAAAGCTGATGCCCCGGTGAGTGGGGCGTGGACCAAAAACTGGGATTTCCGACAAGCGTGAGGGCCCTCAAGATTCAGCCAACTCACCCTGTCGGCCCCGATCGGGTTCTCGGCCAAATTATCAAGCAGCAACCCGGTAATCGCCAAACCTGCTGATTTGAATGTCATTGGCAGGTTTGACAGGCCATTCACCAGCCTCTTGCCATTCACCTGCCTGCCTGTCAGGGATGGCACTAGGCAGGCTTTACATGTGTCACTCACAAGAGGGGCATGCGTGCTGGATCACCACCAGCCCCTCAAAAAGAGGGCCATCCCCTCCACCACTATTTTCACAAATCCCCCCCCCCCAACAATGCATTGCTGTCTCACAGTGCCAGGGACCTGAGTTTGATTCTGACCTCGGATCGCTGTCAACGCAGAGGCTGCACGTTCTCCTCAGATCTCCATGGGTTTCCTCCAGGTGTTCTGGTTTCCTCCTACAGTTCAAAGATGTACGGATTAGGCAGATTGGTCATTTTAAATTGAACCTAATGTCAGGGGCACTGGCAGAGTAAATATGTGGGGTTGCGGGAATAGGGCCTGGGTGGGATGTGGTCAGTACAGACTTGATGGACCAAATGGCCTCCTTCTGTACTGTAGGGATCCTATGGTTCGCACAGGCATGAGGGTAATTTAAACCGTTCCCCCTAAGAGAGGAGATATCAGTTTCACCTGCGGCTGGGTTGGTTCCTTTCTGTGCAGTTATGCACTCTTCCCCAATGTAACCATTCTATAACTAACAGCTCTTCCCCAATGTAACCATTCTGTAACCAACCACTCTTCCTCAATGTAACCATTCTATAACCAACCACTCTTCCCCAATGTAACCATTCTGTAACTAACCACTCTTCCCCAATGTAACCATTCTATAACCAACCACTCTTCCCCAATGTAACCATTCTACAAACAACCGCTCTTCCCCAATGTAACCATTCTGTAACCGACCACTCTTCCCCAATGTAACCATTCTGTAACCAACCACTCTTCCCCAATGTAACCATTCTATAACCAACCACTCTTCCCCAATGTAACCATTCTGTAACTAACCACTCTTCCCCAATGTAACCATTCTATAACCAACCACTCTTCCCCAATGTAACCATTCTGTAACTAACCACTCTTCCCCAATGTAACCATTCTGTAACCAATCACCCTTCCCCAATGTAAGTACACAGCTTTGATTTGAAATCTCTGAGGCTTCCTCGCATACTGAGACCTTTGAAACCCTCTCCAATCCAATGGAACCCTTTGATTGCCAACAAATTAAATGTGCAATGCCTTGAGAAAGATCCCATTAATGACTCATCAGAGTTCTGCTGCAACCACCTGTCTTTCTGTTCATTTCCCTACACGCTTGAATGGGTCTCAAGTATCCCATTGATACTGATCACAATATCGGCAGTGCCTAAGCCTGATTGACAGCCTGTGCTTTCTCTTCTGCTATTGCAAACTACAATCATTTTGAAGATGTACCCCTGAGGGACCTTTCTTCTGTGGTCTGGCTGCAGCAGGGTAGCAAATGGCCTACTCCTTGGGGCTCAAGATGCCAGGCCAGCATGTAGGTGTGAGGGGGCAGTGCACTGGGGACACTGCCAAGTCTTGTGGCCTGTTGTTGGGCTGAGTAGGGGGTCTGAGGGGGAAGTGGGACTGAGTGAGGCATCTAAGTTTAAGTTTATTTATTGGTGTTACATGTTACATTTACACTGCAATGAAGTTACTGTGAAAATCCCCTAGTCGCCACACTCCAGCGCCTGTTCAGGAGAGAGAATTTAGCTCGGCCAATGCACCTAACCAAGATGTCTTTGGATTGTGGGAGGAAACCGGAGCAAACCCACGCAGACACGGGGAGAACGTGCAAACGCCACACAGACAGTGAGTGACCCAAGGCAGAAATCAAACTGCTGCGAGGCAGCAGTGTCATTTGAGGGGGGAGGGGGGCTGAACAGGAGGCTGATGGGGAAGGAGGCTGAGCGGAGGGATCTGAAGGTGGAGGGGGCCTGAGTTGGGAGTCTGAGAGGAAAGGGGGTCTGAGTGGGGAGAGGGGCAGATGGGGTGGTCATAGAAGGGGTTTTATATTGGGTCACCCATGGTATGGAGGGGGATTCAGCTCAAATTTGTGGGTGGGGGAGGGAAGGATGCCCCTCTTTGGTGGGGGGGTTGGTGGTACTTCCCTGGTCGGTGCGAAAGTTTGGGGGGGGGGGTGGGGGCAAGGTGTCTGTCTCATAGCATGGAAATCAGGTCCCCTTTTAAAAGGACAGCCTGGATTCGGAACAGCGGGGCTAGCGGAAGATCCACTTAACATAAATGTATTAGCATCTTTACAGCGGGTGAATCCCACCTGATAGACATTGCCAAAACCAGTGGGAAGCATTCCCATTTTCCAATCTGCATGGACACCTAGTCCCAGTTCAGGAGATCTTAGCCCTTAAATGATGAAACAGGAACAGAATTATGCGGACAATTTTTGCTTTGCATTCCAACTAAGGCTTATTCATCAGAGGTTGCAATAATAAGGGTGGAGAATGGATTTACTGTGGTTCGCTTATACTGGGTTGCCCGTGACTGTAATAACAAATGATTTAGGCTTAGACTCATTGAAAATCTCATTAAACCAGAGATATGGCACAGGTGGATGGATCACTCCTGTCATTGGAGATAAACTCACCAGAGAGACAAGAAACTCGAATTACAAACTGGCAATTTTTATTCATTTCTATTTTGACATGTTAAAAACCATTTTTTTTGCACAGTAATAAAGGGCGTGTTTTGAGGGTATAATGTTTGCAGACATGCACGCAGCTCTTGTTTGTCAACCTTAAAAATAATCTTCACTGGGCTAATTTCCAAATCTTGATAATATAAACCAAAGATATTTTTTACTGATCACCAGGCGGTGTATTTTTCAGAGCACCTGTTGATGTGGGCATCGCCAGCAAGGTTGGCATTTATTATCTGTCCACAGTTGCCGTTGGGAAGGTGGTGGTGGGCCTTCATTCTTGTGCTGGGCACGTTCCCACGGCACTGGTAGGGAAGAAGTCCTTGGATTTTGATCCAGCAATGATGTGGAAATTTGAATGTAAGTTGGTGGTATGGTGGCGTATGGTTAGCACTGTGGCCTCACAGCACCGGGGACCCAGATTCAGTTCCGGCCTTGGGTGACTGTCTGTGTGGAGTCTACACGTTCTCCTGTGTCTGTGTGGGTTTCCTCCAGGTGCTCCAGTTTCCTCCCAAAGATGTGTAGTTAGGTGAACCGAGTGTATGGTGTCGAAATTTGCTGATGACACCAAGATTGGTGGAACGGCAAATTGCGCGGAGGGTGTGGAGAATCTGCAGAAGGATCTAGATAGGCTGGGCAAATGGGCCAGGAACTGGCAAATGGAATTTAATGTTGGCAAGTGCGAGGTGGACCACTTTGGTAGGAATAATGGTAGGAAGGATTATTACTTACGTGGTGAAAAACTGCAGCAGGCGACGGTGCAGAGGGACCTCGGGGTCCTTGTGCATGAGTCGCAAAAACCCAGCTTGCAGGTGCAGCAGGTGGTCAGGAAGGCGAATGGGATGCTGGCCTTCATAGCGAGGGGGATTGAATATAAAAGTAGGGAGGTCTTGCTGCAGCTGTATAGGGCATTGGTGAGGCCGCAGCTGGAGTACTGTGTGCAGTTTTGGGCGCCGCACCTGCGCAAGGATATTTTGGCCCTGGAGGGAGTGCAGAGGAGGTTTACTAGGCTGATACCGGAGTTGAGGGGGTTGAGCTATGAGGAGAGGCTGAATAAACTAGGCTTGTACTCGCTAGAGTTTATAAGAATGAGGGGAGATCTCATTGAGACATATAAGATGATGAATAGGATGGATAGGATAGAGGTGGAGAGATTCTTCCCACTCAGAAAGGACAGTAGGACTAGGGGGCACAGCCTCAAGATAAAGGGGAGGCGTTTTAGAACGGAGTTGAGGAGGAACTTCTTCACTCAAAGGGTGGTGAATCTCTGGAATTCTCTGCCCATTGAAGTGGTGGAGGCTGCCTCGCCAAATATTTTTAAGACGCGGGTTGATGGGTTTTTGATAAGCGAGGGATTAAGGGTTATGGGGAGAGGGCGGGAATGTGGAACTGAGCCACGACAGATCAGCCATGATCTTATTGAATGGTGGGGCAGGCTCGAAGGGCTAGATGGCCTACTCCTGCTCCTATTTCTTATGTTCTTATAAATCAGCCACGCTAAATTGCCGCTTGGTGTCCCAAGATGTGTAGGGTAAGGGGATTAGCCATGGGAAATGTGTGGGGTCAAAGGGATGGGGTGGAGGAGAGGGTAAGTTATTCTTAGGCAGTTGGTGCAGACTCAATGGACCGAATGGTCTTTTCTACCCTGTAGAGTTTAAACATGCTCTGTTTGTCTGAGTGTGTTTCCTCTGGTTGCCCTGTTTTGCTCCCACAGTCCAAAGATAAACAGTTTAGGTAGAGAGGGCATGATGAATGGATGGGGTTACAGAGTTAGAATGGGAGTGGGAGTAGTGGCTGCTGAGGGGGGCCTGGTTGGGATGCTCTTCCAGAGCGTAGGCGCAGACTCTTTCTGCACTGTAGGGATTCTGTAGCGCTATGTATATCTAAGTAACATGATTGGCTTATGGAGAAATCTGGCACCTTTTGTCATTACCCTTCTCTATGGGGGAGGTAATCGATTTGGTTTTTAAATGGGATGTGAGCATTGCTGGCTGAGCCAAAATTTATTGCCAATTCCTGAGGGCATTTTGAACATCATCCACATTACTGTGGACCTGGAGCCACATTCAGCCAGGCTAGGTAAGGACAACAGATTTCCTTTCTGAAAGGATACTAGTGAGCCTCATGGGTTTTTATGACAATGGATAATGGTTTCATGCTCCTCAGTAGACTTTTTATTTACAAATTTATATTGAACTCACATTTCACCATCTGCTGTGTTGAGATTTGAACCTGGGTCCACCAAAGCATTACCTTGGGTCTGCTGGATTACTAATCCAGCAACAATACCACTACGCCATTGCCTCCCCAGAGGATGTACTGTGGAAGAAACTGCAAGTTTGCAGCAGTGCATCACCTCAAGCTTGTGCAAGTGTCTGTCCCTCATGAAAGTACATTCTGTATTTCATATAGATGGATAGAATAGATGCATTCTGCAATGTTACCCCAACGCTTTAGTTTGCTCATATTCTTGAAGGATGATTAGGCGAATTACAGGCCAGAAATTTGGAGGATGATTCTCCTAGAGCATTGCACTGCTCTAGCGGCATAGCAGGCCAGGAGACCCAAGTGGAGGCTTTGTAGTGATTTTCCTGCTGGGAACTATGGCTTCCACGCATCTCCTGCTGCCAGTGCGATCAACTCCGTGCCAGAAATTGTTGCAGAGGTGTATAAATTATTCTAATATTCATTTACATGTAATTAGCAGGCCTGGGACTGAAGTACCCGGGTGCACTAGCCTCTCAATCCCAGCCAAGAGTGTTTCACTCCAGCAGGGTTTACAACAGCTCCCCACTAGCAGGGAGTTGGCGACTTGACCCCACTGGAGTGAAGATTAACAAACAAATAAACTTTAACCTGGCATTGTGAGACTTCTAACTGTCCCTCCACTAGTCTAAGGCTGGCATCTCCACAGCATAGTTTGGACGATTACAAGGAAGTTACCTGCCATCTTTCTGATGGAAAGTTTTGCTTTCAGAGTGCGTTAGATTTTTCTCAGGTTTGTTACTTCAAACCTGGTGTGATTTGGTAAAAGGAAGTGTGAAAACAAAATGGAATGATTTCAAGGAGATTATTTTCAGACGCAACAGGAATTCATTCCTGAAGTAGTTCAGGGGCAGAATTTTTTTAAAAATAAATTGCGTTTGGTATACTGACAGGATTGGGAAAGAAATTATTGGTGTGGAGAGATCATTAAAAGCATTTAAATATTCAGAAAGGAACCATCAGGGAAATCTATAACCACAGGCTTAGGAGTGCCAAGAATCTGATGAGGTAGTAAAGAGGGTACCTGAGGAAAATATAGTGGAAGCATTAAAACAGTACATTAAAGCATTTTTCAAGTATGTCAGGACTAAATAAAGGGTTGTGAGGACGCATTTCCCCATCGGAAAATGACAGTGAGCAAGTGGTATCTGAAGATTGACAAATTGCTGAAGTTATTACCTGAATTTGGGAATAAAGAGTATAATTTCCAAGTCCGAAGAAGAGGAAAATGTCATAAACAGTGAGGAGGATGGTAACAAACCTCAGAAGGGCATTGATTGATGAAATGTCACAGACAGTCATAGAATCCTACAGTGTAGAAGGAGGCCATTTGGCCCACCCAGCCTGCACTGACCACAATCCCACCCAGGCCCCATTCCCATAACCCCCTACATTTATCCCAGCTAGTTCCCCTGACACTATGGGGCAATTTAGCATGGCCAATCCACCTAACCTGCACATCTTTGGACTGCGGGAGGAAACCGGAGCACCCGGAAGAAACCCACGCAGAGACGGGGAGGATGTGCAAACTCCACACAGACAGTGACCCGAGCCGGGAATCAAACCCAGGACCCTGGCGCTGTGAGGGAGTAGCGCTAAACACCGTTCCGCCCTGGGCAGACAATAATTCACTGTGTTTCACACAGAGGGTGGAATTTTCTGCTTTGGAAATGACAGGTGGACTTTTCCATTTGTATTTCAAACTGTTGGCTCTCATTGTGGGATATCATCGAAACTTACAGTACACTGTAGGGTCTGGATAGAGTGGACATGACAAAGATGTTTCCATTAGTAGCTGAGACCAGGATCCGAGGACACAGCATCAGAATAAAGGGATAGCCCTTTAGAATTAAGATGAGGAGGGATTTCTTCAGCCAGAGAGTGGTGAACCTGTGGAATTCATTGCCACTGAAGGCTGTGGAGGCCACGTCATTGAGTATATTTCAATTTAAGATAGAGATGGGTAGATTCTTGATTGGAAAGGGGATCAAGGGAAAAGGTGGGAGATTGGGGCTGACAATGGGGCTATGATTAAATGGCGGAGCAGACTCAATGGGCTGAATGGCCTAATTTTGCTCCTAAATCTTATGGTCTTATGATCTTACAGGTGGGAAATGCTGTGAGTAGCTCGCCGTTTGCACTGCCCAGCTTTTCCCACCATATTTTTAAACACTTTCAAAAGAATGATCTGGAGGCGTGGCCCACTGTGGCAGGGTGGGACTGGAGGGCGGAAGCTGGCAGCCGGGATTCCTGAGATCTGTAGCATAAAAGAAACAAAGTGCAACCCCCCCCACCACCCAACATCCCCCTGCCTCCCCCACCCCCCACACCAGGCATGCACAAGGTCAACCGTCCAAAGGAGTTCACCTGAAGTATTTCATTTGCCAAAAACTTGCCTAGTTCACTTTGCGTTTTTTTCCCTGCTGGAACAGCATTCTGCCGGTTTGGGCAGTGTCAGAGGGCAGTGCCAGGGCGACTGGGGGGGCAGTGCCAGGGCATTGCCCAGGCATGCTCCTCTCCCCCCAGGGGGCCATACTTGCCTGTGCAGCCCTCCAGTGGTTCTCCTTCAACATTTGCATTAAACAATTATAAACCTCACCGGCATGGCGTCATGTTGGCGATGGGGAGTTCTAAATGTGGGGCGACGATGGAACGGGGAAACCCGCGAACAGCTTTTAAATTGATTAGAATGAGGTTCCTGCCCCTTCTGGATGAGAACCTCATTATGTCGCCAGAGAACCGGAAAGCAAGACCTCGCCAGAGAGAATTTCATTGTCTGATTCTCATGAGATTTTGTGCCCTCATCGCAGTCCGCATCTATGGTGGATGTGGGTGCAAAATTTCACCCCATGGATGGTGGTGGGCAGGAAAGATGGTGTGGATCCTGCTGGCTGGTGTATGTACGCATCAATGAGTAACTCGTCATACCTTTTGGTGGGGCCAGGCTTGGATTTGTCTGCCCTGCCATTACCTTGGCAGCTGATATATCTGGGCACCATACATCAATTCCACCCATGCACACATTCATGCTCTGCAGCACAAGGCTTGCCATAGCAATCATTGGAATAGTCCTTAGAAGAGATGCTTGCTGTGCACCCAAGTCTAGCGACAAGGCACTGGCGGCACTCATTCAGGCAATTGAGGACTGGCTGCAGATTCTTTACCTCCTAAGATGAGGGAGGAGGTTACCATGAGCACTCCTTAGAAGAAGAGGTCACTTATCCAGGAAGAGGATGAATAATCTGCTCCTCCAGGGTAATTCAGCCCTTTCCATGACCTCATACTACTGCAAGGCCAGCAGGCATTCGAGGGTTGGTCTGCATATTTCCAATGCAAGGGACATCATCACTGACTCCATTCACATACATATTGACATCTTCATCACTTGTCACATCCTGCACAGGTCATCACATACACACACAGACAGACATATGCGCATGCACACACACAGACACACCTACAAGTCACACACACAGGCACACACACACACACACACACACGCACACACACACAGGCACACATACACACACACACACACATGCGTGCGCACACACACATGGATATGCACACACACACACACACACACACACATGCGTGCGCACACACACATGGATATGCACACACACACACACACACACACACACGCCAGGCAAGCTTATTATCTACTTTGGCAACTGTCCTACTCACAGTGTGTCCATCTGTCTTTATGCAGAATAAGATCTCCCACACTAGATGGGATATGCCAGAGTTCAGGACACTCACACAGTTGAGGAGCTGGCAGCAGACCTCGCCAGCAAGATCTTGGGCCGAAGGCAAGACTGGTGTCTCCTACCAGGCCATTGAGGCCCTACCCACTGATCTCTGCCCACCCTCCAAAACTGCCAGTGCTTGTTCATATTGGATCGCCTCAAAGAGTCAGTGGGGGGCCCCTTGGACAACTAGAGAGTGGAGGAGCATCGGCTGGAATACCCCTGGCCCCGGGGCACTCCACCCACGATTCTGCTGGGCTATCCTGCCACTCCAAGACCCCTCTCCCTGTGCCCTCAGCAACTCCAGCTGCTCAGGCCAAGGAGGGTGCCCCCACCCCACAGCAGGAGATCCAAGGCAGGCCTCAGCTCTCTGGAGATGGCCCACCAAGATCTTCATAGTAACCAAGGCATAGCAGTCAGCAGGGTGCCTCCACTCTGCTGAAGTTATTGAGGAAGTACCTAGACATAGCAGGAGGGTAAGGAAAATGAAGAGACATTGACAGCATGGAAGTGTTCACTCACTTTACACACTTTTCACAGCTGTCAATATATTTTGCTTAACTGAAATTTTCATCTGGTGAATGACTCTTCTATCTGATGCAATGCTCTGAGGTCATACTAGTGTAAGAGATGCCTTCCCCTCCTCACTTACCTCCCACAGTGTTCCTAAGGTCTATGGTGTCTCACGCGATGTCAGTACAGTTACAGTAGGGCACTTCTGACCACAGCACTGGCATAGACAAGGCCACTTGCTCTATCTATGTGGTGGTTGGGCAACGCCTATCTCAGACTTGTGTGAGAAGATTATATTATGTGGTCCCATGAGTATAAATTTTAGTATGGTTTACTCCCCTGATGTGCAGGTTAAGCTGACTGGCCATGCTAAATTGCCCCTCAGTGACAGGGGGATTAGTAGGGTCAATGCATGGGATTATGGTGTTAGGGTTATAAAGTGGGATTAGGATCCTGAATGGGATGGTTGTTGATGCAGGCTCAATAGACTAAATGGCCTCCCTCTGCACTGTGGGGATTTTATGAGTCGATGTTGCTGCTACACTGAAATCTGGGCAGCACGGTGGGCACAGTGGCTAGCACTGGACAGCATGGTGGCACAGTGGCTAGCACTGCTGCCTCACAACACCAGGGACCCGGGTTCAACTATGGCCTCAGGCCACTGTCTGTGCGGAGTTTGCCCATTCCCCTCGTGTCTGCGTGGATTTCCTCCGGGTGCTCCAGTTTCCTTCCACAGTCCAAAGATGTGTGGGTTAGGTTGATTGGCCTTGCTAAATTGACTCTGATTGTCAAGAGGATTAGCAGGGTCAACATGTGGGATTGCAGGAATGGGGCCTGGGTGGGATTGTGGTTGGTGCAGACTCACTGGGCCAAATGGCCTCCTTCTGCACTGTTAGGATTTTATGCTTCCATGAATGTGGATCTGATAACTTTTTAATGGCAAGTCACGAAGAAGTCAATCTAATTCAGGTTTGAGTGTGGGCTACATTTCAAATAATAGTTGGAGATCTTAGGCACTCATGGCGGCCTGTAGCGTGACATTTCGACCATCTGTACAGCTAGACAACAGCATTATAGTAGTTCCTTTTTGCCACTTGCGTGACACAGTGCTATGGACCTAGCCAACACTGGGTAACCTGAAATGTCTGCTCGACTCAAACTCTGTGAGACTAAAAGTTTGTGTCTATGTTCAAGGTGCTGGACTATTAAATGGGAAGATGCCATTCTAGACTTGAAGGACTGGCTAGCTGTGCTTTAACATAATCCCAGAGCTAGCTCTCTGGTGGGCAAACGGCATGGTTATCTGATTGTGACAATGCCATCAATGTGCCGGGGTTCCTTGTGTTAATCACAAACTGCTGGAATCAAAATGTGGAAGACCGAAATGGGATCAGAGCAAAGCTCTGTTACATCTGCTGTGTACTCAACAAAATTACTAAATTGTGCCCAAACGCAGTGTGGACATTTTCTGGACCACAGATGCTTAGGCAAGGCTGGCTGGGGACCCAGGAAGCTTCATACAGAGGCTGGTCATCGGTGTTCATCAATGGTCAGGCGATGGTGCTGCTGAAATTCTCTTCATGAACACAAGTCTGACCTGACTCACTGGCCTCACATCCATAACTGAGATTGAGGGATCACTGCACCCTGAATACTGATCTCAGCTTGGAGGCTCCTGATGGGGCATGAGGCCAGGACATTATTCTCTCTGGAGGGATGGCTCACGGAGAGACATCTCAGTCCGCATTCAGATCAGACATTCACATGATTGCCAGTGAATGATGATTGCCCTCCTTAAGCTGCATTGCAACATTCTGGGTGTGCTGTCACAGGTATATCTCCTGTGCAGTTCACAGTGCAGTTCCTTCCTCCTGAAGGCTGGCCACAGGCAGTGAGGTGCTTGCAAAGACAGCACCATATCTAATTTCTTCACTGTGCACGCTGGTGGAGTTCTTAGCCCACAACAGAATGGCCACATGCCCCAGAGGCTCCTGCCTCCCAAGGATCAGGCCATTGTCGTACAAAATTGTGACTAGTCATTCTGAGATTTGGCCTCCTTCATTGAGATGCTTAGAATATCAAAGAACGTGTTAATGCCACACTTGCATGGAGTTCACAGATGAAAGAGGAACCTGACCCACCGTGAAACTCGGGAGGTGATTGTAATCTATTTTTTTATGCCGACGCGAGACTGACTTTTGGCTGCACTCCGAATTTTACAATCCCGCTCCCATGTTACCCATCACTGACAGGACTGGAAAAATTGCCAAGAGGGGTGTAACATTTTAGCATAAAGTGAGATGATATGAAATAAGTGGTAGATAAGTTTAACTTTTTTTCTTAATGTTACAAGTAGGTTTACATTAACACTGCAATGTAGTTACTGTAAAAATTCCTTAGTCGCCGCACTCCAGCACCTGTTCGGGTATACTCAGAGAGAATTTAGCATGGCCAATGCACCTAACCAGGATGTCTTTCAGTGGGAGGAAACTGAAGGAAACCCACTCAGACACAGGGAGAACATACAAACTCTACACAATGTTCCAAGCCAGGAATCGAACCCAAGTCCCTGGTGCTGTGAGGCAACAATGTGAACCAGTGTGCCACTGTACCATCCCTAATTTGGAGGGGTAGGAAATGAGTGACCTGGAAGTGTATGGACACAAATAATTGATGGTGGCAGGACAGGTGTAGAAGGTTATTAATGGTGGTGTTGAAAATAAAAGCAAGGAAGCTTTGCTTATATTTTCCAAAACACTGGTTAGTTGTTGACTGAAGTATTATCCTCAGTTTTGAGGACTGTATATTAGCAAGGGTGTCAACACCTGAAAGAAGAGGCAGAAGAGGTTAACTAGAATGGCATAACAGTTGAGGGACGTTTGTCATGCTCAGAGACTGGGGACTTTGGCAACCTGCCAAGACTGCAAGAAACTACAAAGGGTTGTGAATGTAGCCCAGTCCATCACACAAACCAACCTCCCATCCATTGACCCTGTCTACATTTACTGCTACCTTGGAAAAGCAGCCAGCATAATTAAAGACCCCAAGCATCCCGGACATTCTCTTTCCCATCTTCTTCTGTCGGGAAAATAGTTACAAAAGTCTGAGGTCAAGTACCAACTGACTCAAGAACTGTTTCTTCCCTGATGACATCAGACTTTTGAATGGACCTACCTCGCACTAAGTTGATCTTTCTCTACACCCTAGCTATGATATAACACAATATTCTGCACCTTCTCCTTTCCTTCTCTATGAATGGTATGCTTTGTCTGTATAGCGCAAGAAACGATACTTTTCACTGTATACTAATACATGTGACAATAAAAAAATCAAATCAAATCAAATCAAACAGAGATGAGAAATTTCAGAGGACAATTAATCGAGTTCAATGTAATGAAACATTTGAACAGAGAATTAAGGGGAAATTGTGACCAGAGACAGAAGTGCTCAGAGAACACGGATTTGAAATGATCGCTAAACGAATTAATGTTGGCATGTGAAAACTTGGTTCAAGGCTTTTCAGATGGGGAGCTTTGGATGGAATGTAACACTGCTGATACCCACTGTCCCATAGCCGATGAATGCTTCAGGGAGTGTTTACTGGCTGGAGATGGAGCTTCCACCCCTTACTTGAGGGGGAGGTGGGTCAATCCCACCTTGGTTAGCTATCGGCCAATCTGATTGGCAGGCAGCTCTGCCACCCCAGCAGAACCAACTGTAGCATCATGATGGAGACAACAAATGATCCTCAGATTCAAAGACCAGGGGTGACCAGGGGTTTTCCAGCCGCGCCTTCCCCAAAACTGGAAAATCCCACTCGAGGTTGCATGGTCTATCCCTCCCCCCACGCCTGCTACAATTCCCATGGTGGACAGGATGGAAAAATTTGCTCCTCGGGAGTGCAGAACTGTTCAGTGTGGCTGGTCATGGCCAGGTAGAGAAGTGAGTCCCAGGGAACTGGGCAAAGAGCGGTGAGGCTCTTCAGGAAGAGGGCACCGGTTTGGGGTGGAGTAGAGTGGTGAGTGGGAGAGAACACCTGTAGTGGCAGACATTGTTTTTGAAGGGTATGGGTGCTCACTGTGGAAAGGGGGCCTTTGGGGGGTGCCTTTCCTGCCTGAGGCCCCAGCATGGCGAATTGTCAAACTTCTATTCCCCCCCCATTCCCTGAAACCCCTGAACTCCAGCCCATCTCAAAATTGATGCTGGTGAGTAACAGCCTTTAAGTGGTCCTTAATTGTCCATGTAAGGATCTCAAGTTGGGGCTAGGGCAAGGCAGACCAGCAATGGCTTTGTCTGTCCCTTGTAAAATTGTAGGGAGTTTGGGGTGGCCAGGAGGTTGTTGTTGAAGCAATTTTATGGAGACTCCCTCCTGTTCCAACAAACCCACCAGTGAGATGATTGTAAGATCCCTCCCTTCGTTCCACTGAGCAAACCGCTGTGACTGCCTGGAGGCTAACTCAATTGTAACATCCAGAGAAGAGTTGGACAAATACTTGGAAGGGGAAACATATGCATGGCCACGGGGAAAGAGTGGTGAGAGCAGGGCTCGCCGCAAAGAGCTGGATCAGGCATGATGGGCGAAACAGCCTACTTCTAAGCTGTATCACTCCACGATTCTGTGACTTAACTTGTTCCTGTTCAACAGGCTTTATAGAAGAAGTGGTGGGAGAAATAACAGATTGGGGAATGGACCATAAAGACTTAAAAAAAAAGTGGAGTCTCAAGAGGATCGAGGCAAGTTGTTAAAGCAGATAAGGCTCCTGCTCTGAAAGCTTCTGTCCCAGTGATCGGTTTAAATGACTGTGAATCCCCTTGCTAACATTTGTCAGGATTGATGGGACACAAGCCAAGTCCCAGACTGCGGAAGACAAAATGCGCTTCCCATCTTCACAAAAGGTGGGAGGGATGGACCAATAAATAGTAAACTCGTTGTAAGTATTATGGCGGATAACAAATATGAACACCTTGAGGGGCCTGGGACAGCCACCGTGTATTTAGGGGTTTGAGTTAATGCTTTATTTATTGGTTTTGACTTATTGGATTTCTCTGAGGACGTGACAGGACAAGTGAAGAGAGTAGAGGCTGCGGATTTTATCTGCCTTGATTTCAAGAAGGCATTTGACACTACACCACATAATAGGCTACCCTAGACACATGGGATAGATGGGAATGTACTCAAATTTGATTGGCAAATGATTGCATGGTAAACAACAATGAGCACTAGTTTCTGGGCACATATCTGGTTGACAGCTGGTTAGCACTGGAGTCCCACAAGATTCAGCGTTGGAGGCACTTTATTTATAACACTTATAAATGATTTAGGGGAAGGAATTGTGTCCAAGCTGACACGCTCGCAGTCGATACTAAATTGGGAACAGTGGCAAGCGATGAATATCAATGTGCACAAATTCAAAATGATCTTGACAAACTCGCGTAGCGGGTAGAGAAATAGCAGGTGCAATTTAATCCAGAGAAATGTGTGCTGATGGAATTTGACAGAGAAAAGGTTGATGTGAAGAATGTGTTAAGTGGGAATGTGTTTGAGAGCAGCAGTGAGACCTTGAGCTTTTAGAGGGCTGGCCACTAACATTACCACTGGCACAACGTCTACAGGCTGTTTAAAAAAAACAGCAAGCAATACAGAGCAAATGCATAACGCATAAGTATGAAGAGATCGTTTTAAACTTACATGCGGGTCCTGGTGAAATTACATCTGCAGTGCTACAAACAACTTTCAATTTGCAGCTTGAAGAGCGGCACGGTGGCACAGCGGTTAGCATTGCTGCCTCACGGCGCTAGGGATCGGGGTTCGATTCGGGCCTCGGGTGACAGTCTGTGCGGAGTTTGTTCGTTCTCCCTGTGTTTGCGTGGGTTTCCTTTGGGTGCTCCGATTTCCTCCCACTCTCCAAAGATGTGCCAGTTGGGTTAATTGGCCATGTGGAATTAACCCTTGTGTCGGGGGAGGTGGTGGGATTAGCAGGGTAAATATGAGGGGTTACGAGAATAGGGCCTGGGTGGGATTGTGATCAGTGCAGCCTCCTTCTGCACTGTAGGGATTCTATGATTCTCTATGTTTCATAAAGAATACTGAGGAATTGGCAAGGAACTATCTCAAAATTAAGCAAGTTATTTACAAGGGAAGTCTGACTCCACTCGACCTCTGATCAGAAGTGGAAGGCTGAGAAGGATTATGATTGACCTATTGAAAGATTTAGAAGATTGCATCCAAGTTTTCTCCTGTTTGCAAAATGTTAGAACAAGGGGGCATTTTTACGAAGTCAGATGACAGGAAATGCAGGAAGTAAAAGGGTGGTTAATATGTGGAATGAGATACGAAGAAAAGTGGTGGAATAAGAAACCTTAATGTGTTCCAAGGAGGAAATGGCCAGGTACCTGTTAACAATTCTGCTTCAGAGTTATTTAGAAATAAACTAAGGGAGTGTGATGGGTTGGGGTGGGTAGATATAAGTGATATGAAATTAAGTTCTTTGATGCTTGTTCTTTCAGCAGAACCAGGGTCCCCAGATCTTAAAAATGGTGTTGGTGACTTGTTCACACAATTGTGCGGTGAATTGTGCTGGATGATATCCTGGTGAGTGTTAGGAAGCGCAGTGAACACCTCCCGAAAACAGGTCATAAAAGAACAAAATGAAGTGAAGAAATGAAGAAGAAAAGAATATGGAAAAAGCTCAGCAGGTCTGGCAGCATTGGTGGAGAGAGAAACAGAGATAATGGAGGAGATTTTGCACCCCCGATCAACGAGAATGGCGACAGAAGTGCAAAATGCCACAAGAGTCGGGAACCAAGATTCTCGCTGGCGAGATCCAATTTCCCAATTTTCCCCACCCATCACCGGTGACGTAATGAGGTTCCCGTCCTTAATAAGCTTCACCAAATTCAAACATAATTAAAGAGCTTCCTAGCCAAATGCTCCCCATCACTAAATCTTCATATCTTGCCAACGTCAGAGAGTTTCATAACAGCCGTTTAAGAATGTGAAGCAGTGTGGGGTTCCCTCGCAGGGGATGCCAAGGTAAGTATAGCCCCTGTGTAGAGACAGACATGCCTGGGCACTGCCCTGTCACTATCTATGGCACAGGCTGGAAATATGCCAGAACTCTCCATTCACCTGACAAAGGGACTAACCCCGAAAGCTAGTGAGTGTACTATCAAATAAATCAGGTATACTGGTGTTGTCAGACTTTCTATTGTGTTTACCCCAGTCCAACGCCAGCATCTCCACAGACTGGAAATGCCAGATTGGCATCGGCAGGGTGGCAATAATTGTGGTGGTGACAATTGGGCCAATGGGGAGAAGAGGGGAAAAGACCCTAATATTTGTGCAGTGGAGGTGGGAGAGCCCCCAATAATTGTGTGGAGGTGAGGAGGAGGGAGCCCCCAATATCTACATGGGACAGGGGTCTGAGGAGTCCTGATTGGGGTACCTTTAAAAATGGCAATCTCTGTGAAGCTGGCCTTGCCATTTCTAACAGGCTCCACCTTACCCAATGGATGGGGCAATCCATGAACCACTCCCACCCCCCACCCCAAACACCACCCCCCAAAACACCTCCCCCCCCCAGCTGTTTTATATATCGGGATGGCACAAGGTCTGGTTTGAAAACTCGCCAGTGCATCTAAAATATACACACTGGTTTTAAGTCAGATTCTGACACTGATAAATGATGGTCAAATTCTGTTAGGAATGGCTTAACCTCAACCTTCCACTTTCGACCTAGTTTGTGTGTTAATTGGTTAATAATACTCACTGGGATATATAAAGGTAGCACTGGCTGTTGGGTGGAGTTGTAAAAGAGAATAAATTGAGTTTGTGAAGATGCTGGACTTGCATCATCTTTAATTACTGGACTGCAACTGGGAGGCTTAACAAACCTCACCCAACATTTCCAGTCCAATATGATTCTTCTGAAGAGTGATGGGAATGTGATGAGTTTTATGATGTTGAAAGAATAGGGGAGGACCGGATGGAGCTAAAGGGAAGATGGTCAGGGGTGGTGAAAGAGTGTGGGGAAATGAGATGACAAATTTCATGGGACCAAAGCTGAAGGATGTGGTGATAATAGCACTAAAGAAACAAAGCTTCATGAACACCAGAATAAAGGTCAGCGCAGTCTGAAAACCAAATAGTAGAAGATGCTAATTTATTTCAGAATGTCAGCGTTTGTAGTACTTTTGCTTTTACATCATGGGATTAATTAGTGGTCAATGTCGCTAGTTGTGTCACAGTGGAGCACAATACCCTCTCTTAACATGCCCAGCTGAAAATGCATTCAGCAGCAGGAAGGATTTCATAGTTAATAAAAAGACAAAATGTTGGGTAAACTCAACAGCTCTAACAGAGAGGATCTCTGTTTCTCTCTCCACAGATGCTGCCACATGTGCTGAGTTCTCCCAGCAGTTTCTGTTTTCCTTCAGATTTCAAGCAGCCACATCTACACACCAGTGTAAAAAACAATCATCAGTCACCTGCATTCATGAGATATGAACAGGCAGACTGTAGAAGGATATGGACAAAGAGGCAAAAGGTCTTTAATTTAGAAAGGTGTCATGTGTCAGCACAGGCTTGGTGGACGGAAAGACCTGTTCTTGTGCTGTACTGTTCTTTGTTTTTTTTTGTATGACTGATTCATCTAAAGAGATGTCATTTTGTGTATGAAGGAAATGAAGGGATATTGGGACAACGGAGCAAGCTGGAGTAAAGAAAGAGGATGAGCCATGATTATATTGACTGATGGAGCAGGTTCAATCATAGAATCATAGTCTATTACAGTGCAAAAGGAGGCCATTCGGCCCATTGAGTCTGCACCAACCACAATCCCACCTTGGCACTATCCCCACAACCCCATGCATTTACCCTGCTAGTCCCCACCTGACACTAAGGGGTGACTTAGCATAGCCAATCTGCCAAGCCCACACACCTTTGGACTTTAGACAAAGTGCTAACTTGTCTGCCCTGCTATTATTTCTTACATTTCAACAGATTAGCTGATTTCTTCAGGCTGTTGCCAAGAGCAGGAATATATGGTTCAGGTGGAGCCTGCCCCTTTGGCTAAAAAAACTGGTGGCAAATCCACCCATGTTCTCTACACCTCCCCCACAGCAATTTAACACAGTAGTTACTTTATGGTGAGCTCCCTGCCCTTCCATAGGCAGGAAATCCTAACTTAGAGAGTTACAGGCCAATCGGATGACTGGCAGCATCTGGTGTGGAGTGGGGCGAAGCAGGGGAAGAGGAGGAACACCTCGTGAACCTACTCCTGGGCCGAGTTCCAGGCAGCAAACAACCGAGGGGATTGTACAATCTGACTGTCTGCCCCTCTGTTGCAGTTATACTCATAGCTGCGTGTCCCTGCAGCAGCAGAATGTGCACTTTTAAGGCCTTCCATGTCTGGTAGCCACCACGAGGACTGGGATCTATTATCAACCCCTTTAATCATCTTCTAGTTTAATGCTTTAAGTTTAATTTGTGATTTGCTTTTTGTTGAATCTCCTTAAGGGGCTGCTCGTTTTATTTTGTCCCTCAGTTTATTTGCTCCCGTTTATTTGGTGTTGGATGACTTTGTAGTCTCTCAGCAGTGCCAGACGGGAGCAGTGGCCAGTCCAGGTACTACAGGCAGTCCAACCAAACTGAGGAGGGGAAGTAAGGAGTAAGGGTGGGGAAGAGGGCCTTGGAGAGATGAGTGAGGGGACTAGGTTCAAGAGGCTGTGCGGGGAAGAGGCTTAAAAGAGGGATGACCTTGGGTGAGGCAATTTGCCACCGATGAATCTAAGGAAGGTGTAAAAGTAGTCACTCCACCCTCCCCCAACACCAACCTGTGCAGCTAAAGCTGCTGGCCTTGTCAAATGGCATGGGCCTTTCTTAGTTGCTGGTAACATACAGGCAGCAGCAGGGTGAGAAACTTAAGTGGCTGTTAATTGGCCAGATTAAGGCCTCAATAAGGCCACAAGCAAGTGGCTTCTCCACCCACCTGTAAAGTCTCAGATAGATTGACTCAGGTAGTGGAAAGGCCACCTCATCATCAATCTCACTGGATGGTGAGTATAAAATCCAGCACAACTATTTCATCTACGTTTTGCCCTTTTTTTTTACAGCTGTTCCCTTTGTAGAAGAATCCCTGCAGTGCAGAAGAAGGCCATTTGAAACATCACGTCCACACCAAATCCTTGACAGAGCTTCTAGACCCACCCCCTCCCCTATCCCCATAACCCCAAACATTTATCCTGCTAATTCCCTAACCAACACATCTTTGGACACGAAGGGGCAATTTAGCATGGCCAATCCCCCTAACCTACACATCTTTGGACTGTGAGAGGAAACCAGAGCACCCGGAGGAAACCCATACAGACACAGGGAGAACGTGCAGACTCCGCATAGAGAGTGACCCCAAGGCTGGAAATGAACCAGGGTCCCTGGCACTGTGAGGCAGCAGTGCTAACCACTGTGCCACCGTGTCACCCTTTTTGCAAAATACTGGAGACAATAATGTGGCAGGAGCTGTTTGCTAACTTCAAGGTTTCCCCACAAACTAATTAATCCTGGACATGGGTACACAATTTAGGTATTCACTTGGAATACAGTATGACTGAGAGAAGGAACAGAGGTCACACAAAACAGGACAAGTTGAAAGAGGGAGGAGAAGGAGGAGGCGGAGAGGCAGAAGGACTCTCAGCTAAGACCATATCCACCCAGAGCGTTCAGGGAGAAATTCTCTGAACAGTACCTCAGCAAAGAACTTGTGAGGTTTTTGTGTTACATTAAGACCGGCCTCCCTGAATTCCACCACTTACTGCAGCCAGAACTAAACCTGCAGAGCAGAGAAAGAATCACATTAGCAATGAGGATAAACCTTTATGTGTCTATTCCTGGCAGGCTGGAACCGGAGTTATTTCTAACATTTTGCAGTTTGCCTTCCACATATTCATGAGGAAGACTCTCGATACAAAGGCGACTAATTACATTTTATTCTCCCTTGCTAGACACACACAGGCACTTCTTCAATAGGATAACAGGTTACCCCATGGTGCGGGGTGCCACTATTCCATCACTTTGTGGGTGCCACATGTCAAATCTGCCCTACACGGAAGGAATGACCAATCATGTCAGGTCATTACAGCACTGAACCTAAAGCCCTTGGGGCTGGACGCCTTGTGTTGCAAGGACAGGCATCTGCTTCCATCGCCTTTTCAGGCACCTCCTGATCTTCTCTGGGTACACCCCCTCTGCACCGCCTCTGCCAATGAAACATTGGAAAAGTTTGGAGGGTGCTCCCTCAACAACCAGCAGACAAGTTACCAGAGGCAGAAAGCTCCTTTGTGCATGGCAATCCACAAGCCAAATAAAAGGCTTGCACCATTTGCAGCTTGCACAGTCAGAGAAGATTGTGGGATGTGGGTTGGAGGATTTGGTCATCTGTCATCTTTGATGATTTAGTCCTGCCAATGGCCACAGCCTCAAGAATGGACAACCCAATAATGGACAGCACCATTTCCTCCATGGGAGTTAGGGCATGTAAACCTGCTCCTCCCCATACTGGGTATGCCGACCCCCACACCCCCCTCCCACCCGCCTGCTGTCTTCCTGGTTGTGCCACTTGCTTCTGCAAAAGGGAGGAAAGTATTTCAGTACATGTCCGTAAGAGCATGAGACATAAGAGCAGGATTAGGCCACTCGGCCCATGGAGTCTACTCCGCCATTCAATCATTGCTGACATTTTTCTCATCCCCATTCTCCTGCCTTTTCCCCATAACCTCTGATCCCCTTATTAATTATCTATCTCTGTCTTAACAACACTTAATGTCCTAGCCTCCGTAGCCTTCTGTGGCAAAAAGTTCCACAGATTCACCACTCTCTGGCTGAAGAAGTTCCTCCTCATCTCTGTTTTAATATCTCTGCCATGCAATGTCTTTGACTGAAGTGGCTGTTCTGGCTGGATAGCTGGCAGCATTTTCAAACCGTGGGATGTGGATGTGAGGCTTGCGTTAATTGTGTGAGGGCGTGGCATCTGAATGAAGGGTAGGAGACCTCACTAACAGAGATTCTTTGGGGGGGGGGGGTCATGGTGATTTGAGGAGCACTTGGTGCAGGCAGGTATGGCATTTGAAGTTGTATTCACTGACCTTAACCATTCATGTCAGGTCATTGCAGATATTATGGCACTGCATTGAGGTCCTTGGGACTGGACTCCTTGAATTCCAAGGACGGCTATCTGTTTCCTCTACTTCTTCAGGAGCCTCCTGCTCCTCCCCTGGTTACAGGGCACCTCACCTGCTCTTCACCTCTTCAGCCAATGGAACATCATAAAGGTTTAGAGATGCTCTCTCCCACGTTGCAACATTTTTCAATGTCTTCCAGGCCGGATCCGGAATGACCGCCAGCACTTACTCCATCCACAGTACACCGGCCCTTAAAGAGACACAGGCTAGCTTTAAATAGCACTAGGTATGCAGGTGCAGCATGTGATAAAAATGTGATCAAAAAGGCAAATGCCAACATAAATGTTTTGCAAAGGGACTGGAGTATAGAAGTAGAGAAGTGTGTAGGGTTTTGGCAAGATCACATTTGGAATATCATGTCCAGTTTTGGCCTCCTTATTTGAGGAAGAATGTGGTGGCACTGGAGGCAGTTCAGAGGAGGTTCACTAGATTGATTCCGGGGATTAAAAGATTGACACATGAGGAGAGATTGAACACTTTGGGCTTCTACTCACTGGAGTTGAGGAGGATGAGAGGGGATCTGATCGAGGTGTATAACATTTTAAAAGGGATTGATAAAGTAAATGCAGATCAAACATTTCCTCTTACGGGATAATCTCGAGCAAGAGGTCCCTGATATTAGTTGAGAGGCAGTAGATTTAAAATTGAGATGAGGAGGAGCTGCTTCTCGCAGAGGGTGATGAATTTGTAGAGCTTGCTGCTCCTTACCTTGGTGGGGTCTAAATCATTGAATGGTTTCAAGAAGGAGAGAGATATATTTCTAATAGAAAATGAGGATAAAGGGATATGAGGAACAAGTGGGGAGGTGGATTTGAGACCAGGGAGAGATCAACTATGATCGATTCCCGGCCAGGGTCACTGTCTGTGTGGAGTTTGCATGTTCTCCCCGTGTCTGTGTGGGTTTCCTTTGGGTACTCAGGTTTCCTCCCGCAGTCTAAAAATGTGCAGGTTAGGAGGATTGGCCATGCTAAATTGATCCGTAGTTTAAGAGATTTAGCAGGGTTGTGGAGATAGGGCTTGGGTGGGATTGTTGTTGGTGAAGACTCGATGGGCCAAATGGCCTCCTTCTGCATTGTAGGGATTCTATGATTGAACAATGGGAGCAGACTAGAAGGACTGAGTTTGCTGACTTCTGCTCTTAATTTCTATGATCCTCTGAGCTAACAAGTTGCCATCCTGGCTGCCCCTGCTGGTGTGTGGTCAGTTCTAGTCACTCCCAGAAATCATTGAAATGATCACGCAGTAAATAGTTGGCAAACTGCCTGCATTGCAATCGATGGGCCCTATTTTACCATTGCATTGAAAACGTGATCAGTTGGTTGTGAGGCCATTAATGCGATCCGCGCGGATAGCCACTTTACCGAAACCCAGGAATGGTGGCGATTCGCGCAATGGCGATTTAAATGCATCTGCATCCATTTAAATTGAAGTAATGAATTGCCCTCCCTACTTTATCAGCATTTCTCCCTTTATCACTGCGTTTGCAGATTCCGGAACCAGGTCGTAATGGACCTGCTAAATAGAAGTCTGAATCAGGCGCTCCAGCTGCTGAAGAACACATTCATTGTTTCCAATGGCTCTCTGACTCAGGATGTGGGTATGCCGGCGTTGGACTGGCGTAAACACAGTAAAAAGTCTGACAACACCAGGTTTTAGTCCAACCTATTTATTTGATAATATACTCACAAGCTTTCGGGGTTAGCCCCTTCGTCAGGTGAATGGAGAGTTCTGGCCTCAGAGCATATAAAGCACAGACAGTAATCTCTAAACTGTCTGTGCTTTATATGCTCTGAGGCCAGAACTCTCCATTCACCTGACGAAGGGGCTAACCCCGAAAGCTTGTGAGTATATTATCAAATAAATAGGTTGGACTAAAACCTGGTGTTGTCAGACTTTTCTCTGACTCAGATCAGTGGTTGGGGGGGTGTTGCGGGGTGGGGCAAATGGATCTCTATTGGAGGGGCAGAATAGAGGATCTCTGGTGGGGGCGTTTGGGTGGGGCTGGGGGTCTGCTGCCACTCTACGGACGATTGGTGGGGGGAGGGGGGCAGGAGTGGTGATCGATCTGGGTAGTGGGGGGGTGGATGAGGGGGACAGTGATGTGTGTGGGTAATGCAGGGTTGGATAAGGGGGACAGTGATGTGTGTGGATAGTGGGTGGGGTGGATAAGGGGGACAGTGATGTGTGTGGGTAATGGGGGGTTGGATAAGGGGGACAGTGATGTGTGTGGATAGTGGGTGGGGTGGATAAGGGGGACAGTGATGTGTGTGGGTAATGGGGGGTTGGATAAGGGGGACAGTGATGTGTGTGGGTAATGGGGGGTTGGCTAAGGGGGACAGTGATGTGTGTGGGTAATGGGGGGTTGGATAAGGGGGACAGTGATGTGTGTGGGTAATGGGGGGTTGGATAAGGGGGACAGTGATGTGTGTGGGTAATGGGGGGTTGGCTAAGGGGGACAGTGATGTGTGTGGGTAATGGGGGGTTGGATAAGGGGGACAGTGATGTGTGTGGGTAGTGGGGGCGATGGATAATGGAACAGTGAATTGTGCCTGGATACTGGGGGGCTGGATAATGGGGACAGTGATGTGTGTGGGTAGTGGGGGTGTTGGATAAGAGGGACAGTGATACGTGTGGGTAGTGGTGGGGTGGATAAGGGGGACAGTAATGTGTGTGGGTAGTGGGGGGGTGGATAAGGGGAACAGTGATGCGTGTGGGGAACTATTGCTCCCGCTTTTCGTTCTCAGGCCGCTTTCTGCAGCCAGGGAGCGATCTGACACGGGCGCGCTTTTTTAAACTTTTCTACTGCGCGTGCACAGTTCAGAGCTCCGATCGTTTCAGCTGCGCTAATCCCCGCCCGCAATGCGAATGGGACTGGAGATGGCTGAGGGAGCGTATGGGGGCACCTGGAAGCAGATTTCCAAGTCAGATCTGCATTACGCCCAGATTCAGCACTTAGAATGAAAATGGTAAAATTGAGCCCGAAGGGTGCATGTTAATCCATCATCGGGATCCCGGCACTCATTTTTTGGGTCCATCCAGTTTCAGCCCCCAGACATTCCACTATCTCAAACTGTTATTATGTTACTGGGTAGAAGACTTTCTTTAATTTATTTTTAATCTGAGCAATTCTGCCTCAAGGGTCACTCACTTCTTTAATTTAAAATTAAAATTAATTTCAATTTAAGATCCAAGGTAATTGGTGCAAGAACCAGCGGCAAGATGAGGAGAGCTTTCTTTTTTAATGCAGTAATTTGTTATGATCTGGTGTACATTGCCTGAGGGGCTGGTGGCAGCAGATTCAATAATAACTTTCAAAAGGGTGTTGGATAAATGCTCAAAAAGAATAGGAGAAGTGCATGGCAGTGGGGAAAAGTCAGGGGAATCAAGTGGATAGTTCTTTCAAAGAGCTAATACAGGCGCCAAGGGCCGAATGGCTATGGCATTTGCTCAACGTTACTTTGAACGTGGGGAAAGGATTTTCCAGCCCTTCCCGCTGGCAGGGTCTTCTAGCCCCGCTGAAGATGAACTCTTCCCTCCCCTCCCCAAAACCAGCCATGCTGGGTTCCCCGGCGACAGAATGGACCAGGCACGCAAAACACCATAGACGTCAGCAGGACTGGAAGATCCTGCGGGGGGCCGATGGCGAGCTGCCTCTGGAATACATGCTGTGGTGGGGGTGGGGTAGTGGGGGAGGGGGGGTAAGGTCAGAAAATCCTACCCTTGATCATCAACATCCCCCCCCCCCCCCCGCCCCACTCCATCCACACCCCCCACTGGTGGGATGGGTAAGGCATGCACAATGCTGTAGACATCAGCGGGTCAGTAAGATCCCCCCATCGACCAATTGTGAGTCACATCCAGTGCTGGAAAACACACCTCTCTCCCTAACTATTGCTACCCTGGGGCAAAGCAACTCTCAAAACATTGAAGTAGCCCTTTTGATGAGAGTGCCATGGGATTGGAAAACTGCCATGTCTATTGAGTGTTTGTTAAAACTGAGGGGCTAACCAACAGCTATCTCCCAGCAGCCATCATTTTGTGTTGTGTTATCTCTTAAAGGGGTAGTGTGGTGCATTGTGATATGATTGAAACATTATTAAGACTATCAGAGGATTTGTAATAAATCTTTGAGGTAAAAGTCCCTTCACCAAAATCCTTTGTTGACAATTCCAACAGCAGTGCACAGAGAGCTCGCAATCAGCAGTCTAACTTCAGGAGAGGAACTGAAACTCTCGGTTAAATACAAGAAAAAGACTCCCTGACTGGTCCATCAATTGCATCCTTAATCAGGAAGTTCATATTCCAATAGGCCAACCTCAATGGCCTGATTGAAGTCATTACAGGGTTAGACAGGGCAAATGTTGGGAGGATGTTTCCACTCACGGGAGAGTGTCGGACCAAACAGCACAGTTGTAGGAAAAGTGGGTGCCCGCTTAAGATGAATTTGAGGAAGAATCTCTTCTCTCCGAGTGACAAATCTTTGGAAATCTTTGCCACAACAAGCTGTGGAGTCCTTGAATGTTTCCAAGGCTGCAGATAGGTTTTTAATCAGAGGGAAAATTAAGAGTGATGGAAATAAGGCAGGAAAATGAACTGAGTGGGCGAAATTTTACAGGCTGGCTTGGGCAAGAGCGGAAATTCCTGCTGGCGTCAATGGAGATTTCTATTATCGGACCCTTGCCCATTCTGAGTCCGTGGTGGGCGAGGTGGTGGAGTTCCAGCCAGTGAGTTAGATCAGCCATAATCTTATTGGATGGTCGAACAGACTTGAAGGGCTGAATGGCCTCTTCCTGATTCTATTTCTTATGGTCCTTATCAATATCCTGTTGTTTGTGGGATCCGACTGTGTGCAGATTTGCTGCCACTTTTCCTACATTGCAACAATGTTTGTACTTCAAAAGCACTTTGTCAGCTGTGAAGTACTTTGAAACATCCTACAGTCAGAAAAGGTACCCCATAAACACTTCCTTGTGTCAGATCCGATACATCCCTGTTGTGTGCATTGTTGTGCCTGTCTCATGCTCGAGCCTATGACCTTGAATTGGGATCCCTCCAATTAGTCTAAAAGTCAGGCAGATGGTGCATGTAATTCGGAGCACTACTCAGACAAACGCTGTTGACGATCCAACTTAAACAGAGCACATCCTGCAACATTCACGCTCCGTGTTTTGCAAACGGCAAAGAAACAAATCAGACGTTTGAAAAGGCGGAGAGACCCGAGGCTCAGCGAGGATCACTCGTGCTTTTGAAGGTTGTGGTTCAATTCCCAGTCCAAGGTGGAGTGGTGGGGGGTGGGGAGGCAGGGAATGGTGGTGGGGGGCACTTGAATGCAAACTCTATGCTGAAATTCCCGATGAAGCGTTGAGCAGTGGGAGGTATTATCCTTCAAACGAATGGTTAAACCGTCGTCCCTTCTTGATGTGAAGGAAAAGGTCTGGTGTTATTTTGAAGAAGAACAGAGAAAGGCTCCCTGGCGTCCAGGCCATTATTCATCCCCTCAACCAACATCATTAAAGAAAACAACTTGCTTGACTATAATGACCTCAACAAGGTCCATGAGGTTGGCTTCTTGAAATATGAACACTGTAAACAATTGCCTGCCCAGTCCAGGACTCTCACCTGTATATATATATATTGAGGAGTGTCAGGGCTGCTGACACTCTGCATTGTGACTTTGTACCTGAAACAGTCTTAGGAGTGGCGATAGGTTTGTAAACATCAGAAATCTGGTGAAGGGACGCAAGCCTCTGAGGAGTTATTTCGCTGACCATTGTCTCATTGCTGTTTTTGAGAGCTTAAATTGCCTGCAAGAAAATTACCTACACAATACAAACACTGACTACACTCCAAAAGTACTTCATGGATTGTAAAGTGCTTTGGGACATCCTGGAGTGTGTAGTAAGTGCAAGTCTATTTTTTTTACCTTCTGTTCCAAGTCACTGTATGAGCAGGCATTGTGTGCAGCTATTCAAGTGTATAAACCCCCAAATTAGCTGCAAAACATGTGATTCTCAGACAGGCTTCGAGGGTTGCTGAAAGATCTCGCTTTTAGTGGACCATTGGGCATTATTGTTGTCTCATTGCCCTTGACTGAGGGCACAATTCCATTAAAGGGACACACCTTCACATTGCCCCATCCACTATATTTCATACAGAACTGGTGGATCAGACTGGATTTTGCCAATCACTGTCACTTATAATGTATTTTTCCCAATGAGCAGACGGGCATTGATATGCCCAGCCACAAATGGGTAGGTATGTTCAAAGAGTTCCTCCGTTGACTGTCATTGCAACATTCAGTACGAGGAGCATTAAAGTGTTCCTAGCAGCCAGTGTTGCTAAGCTAAGCATTTAAAGTTGAGAAAGCCTCCTGAAGGAATACAACAGATCAGAAGATAATCAATTGTGTTCTCCACCATTGGGATGTTAACATTTTCCAACCATTGTGTCTTTCTTACTCAGAGGTAACCAGCCTGAACTCAAGTTACTGCAAGAGATCAGGACAGCAATCATGAGTGCTTGTGTAAACCCCACTCCCCCAACATCCTCACCCCCATACTCACCCACATATTAGCTCCCTCACCTGACATGGCTTACTATCATTTTTCTCTCTATCCACTGCGTTGTTACAGTGATGTAATTGCAAGGATACCTCTTGCCAGCATCTGGAATAATACAAAGCTCTCAAAATCAACCTGAGAAGGAAGTTATATACACAGAGTCTAGTAACTTTTTAGAGCTATCTATTTGATATTCTATCCTCTTCAAGATTTTACGGCAAGCTGGGGGAGGGTGGGTGCATTCCATATGGTGGCACAGTGGTTAGCACTGCTGCTTCACAGCGCCAGGGACACGGGCTCAATTCCGGCCTTGGGCGACTGTCTGTGTGGGATTTGCACGTTCTCCTCGTGTCTGCGTGGGTCTCCCCCCACATTCCAAAGATGGGCAGGTTAGGTTGATGGGCCATGCTAAATTGCCTCTTAATGTCAAGGGGACCAGCTGGTAAATATGTTGGAATATGGGGAGAGGGAATGGGTGGGATCGTTGTTCCTGCAGGCGCAATGGGCCGATTGGCTTTCTCCTGGGATTCTATGATGCTGCTGCATTGGAGTCTGGTCAATGTGGATCTGATACCACTTAATGGCAACTCACAATGGAGTCACTGATTCTGACATCCCCTATAATGTCTTTCCTGAACTGCCAATTGAAGGAATATGTTCACAGACTGGGTTAAACTAGTGAATCTCTCCAAGGTTAGTTGTCACTTTTAAGGGAGTCCTGGGCCTCCTCTTACCCAGCTTTCCTTCCCCCCCGACTCCCATGCTCAGTGTCACTCTCATCCACTTACTTTCTCCTGGTGTCCGTTCACACATCAGCTTGGACCTCTTCTGAGCTCTCTTTGAGTTAAGAATCATAGAACCCTACAATGCAGAAAGATGTCATTTGACCCATCGAATCTGCACCCACCCAGGGCTTGCCTATCCCCATAACTCCATACATTTACCCTAGCTAGTCCCCCTGACATGAAGGGACAATTTTAGCATGGCCAATCCACATATCTTTGGACTGTGGGCGGAAACTGGAGCACCTGGAGGAAACCCACGCAGACACAGGGAGGATGTGAAAAAGACAGTGATCCAAGCCAGGAATCGAACCTGGGTCCCTGACGCTGTGAGACTGCAGTGCCACCTTATAAGTTCAGCAAATGAGAAAGCAGCAACTCTGATTAGGCAGAGACACCACTCCGATCACTAAAAGTCAACTTTCTTGCTCTTGGACTTTGCTTAGACGATCACAAGGAAAATTAAATTTAACAGGAACAATTTTTGAGCAAGTCAGAAAGATTGAGGTAAACCTGACTTGTAGCAGTTCAGAAATGTGCCAACTGTGGAAATGAGTAATTATCACCTCTACGCGCATCCATGCATGGCTAATGTCTGGGGTAAAACAAGAATCATTATAGCATAATAATTATTGGTCACTGTTCGGCAATCACATAGTGCATTCATTATGAATGCAGAGATATCAATTAACAGTTCATATTGCCTACAGTGATCTTACAATTCAAACAGTGAAATGCAAATCATAGCACAGTGGAGTGAATGTGCTTCTTTTCTGCTTTTCCCCAGTTTGTTCAATGTACTGGCTTGTTACAGTATGTCATGTGTGAGTCTGCCTCGAAGGATAAACATACTACTTCAAGAATCGCAAAGAAATATTCCTTTTTCTCATTCTCATTTTTAGTCCTTTTAATACGTCTTGGGGTAGAGTTTTTGATTTGGGCGTAATTGGAAAACGGACAAAAATGTGCTTGGAATTGCATTGGATTACATTAAGCTTCATGTTTCCATAAAAATGTGTTTGTCTGAGCATCAACGCCTTGACCAGAATTCTACCGCCTCATCCCCCACGGAAATCTCCGCTGATCTTGGGTGGGAATTTCTGGTGTCACCCAAGTGAGGCCATAAAATCCCACCCCAAATCTTCCATGAACCAGTAGAATTGGGCAGCATAATAAGATGTAACCATTCATTTATTATTTTCTATCAATTGTGAATTATTCCTTGCATTAAGGACAGGAAGGGGTTAATTCAAACAGTACTAGCTTCTCCTCTCACCACCCATCCATAAACAGAAGGGTATTTTTGCTTTGCTTCTCTTTTACAAGTGGTGGCATTTTCCCAAGCAACTTGGTTTTGGGGCGATCCAATTTTCTCCTGATAACCCTCAGGACGAACTCTAAGGGTTAGTTTATTTGCACACAGTCAAAACGAGATGGGAGGATCACAACATCGCGGGCACACTCTGACAGTAAAGAGAGGGGTGGAGCTAAGAAGGACTTACAGTACAGGGACCACAGCCCAAATAAATCTTTGTTCACATACATTCTACAGTCCAGAATTAAAGACCAATAAGGTCTTCCTTCATGAAGGTCAGTTGGTTGAATACCAATCCTGTATCATTCACTTTTCCGGAGGTGTTGACTTCAAACAATGAGAAAGACATGCGGAGATGAATCAATCTTGTAGATGATGGTGCAGAATGTCTAGCAGAAATAGTGTAGATGGGGTGAAGGCCTCAACCTGGGCAGAGGGCCTTTTTCTGTGAAGTTGTCGGTTAGGTGGCAAACAGCAGACTTTGCAGTTTAACAAGGCAACATTACTGATTCCACATGACTCCCAACTCCCCACACCATCTTTGACAAAGGATATATATCTGGGTCACTGAGCATTAAGAGTTGAAGGAAAGGTTTTGGAGCTCTTTGTCTGGGCAGCTGAGCAAATTCCAATTGGCTTGCCTGGGTTATGGAATGTAAATGGCCTTTGTAGACCTTTTTTTGAATTTGTCCTGTGTCGCCAGTGTATCTTCAAGCATAATGAGGTGCAAGATTCCCCAATTCAGCCTTTTGTTCTGGAGTCACAGACAGACACAGATTCAGCCATTTTAATCTCTTTGTTAAGTATTTTGAAATTTTAGAATTATCAGTGAGATCCATATATATATATATATACATACATAATATATATATGCATATTTTGTAGAGGTAAATAGTGTGTTAATCCCTCACACATGAGGTATTTAAGATTGTAATTATTTTATTTGCAGCTTTCTTAATGCAGCTGAAAGTGGGTGAAGCAAAAGTAATTTTTTTTTAATGAGTGTTTGGTCCTCTTGCTGTATGCAGCCTAAATGAAAATCACTGCAAAAAAAATCAAAAAATTATATTAATCCAATTAATGGTTGCATTGTTATACACTTGCTGAATTCTTCAGGCAGAATTTAACCTCCCCCATTCCTCCACAGGTGGGTTTGCAGACAGAGCATGGTGCTGGGGATGGATAGGAGGCCTTCCCCTGTTCTTTTGCCAGTCTCTAGCCTGTCCTCAATTTTACAGGTTGGGGAGGGTTGCAGCAGGCCTACTTTAGTCAGTTAAGGGGTTAATTAATGGGGGCTTCCTGTCTGACCCTTTCTGGATTGTGAGATAATGTCAGGAACAGGCGATGGGGGAGGTTCAAGAGGTTATATTTCTCGGGCCTCAGATGAAAGGATGTGGGGTTGGGGGCACTTCCCCTATGTGTCCTCCTTCCACATTGGGTGTGCACCCAGTTCTGATCTCCCAGATGGTCCCTAGCCCACCCCTTTACCTCTCCACCAAGATGCTCACCCCCCTCTCTTCCAAATCCATCAGGTCTCACCTGCACTCTCCGTCACTAGACCCTCCCCATCCCTGCACTTACCTGGGTCCTGGACTCTGGGGGCACAATCGCCTCCACCGCAGCGAAGTTGTAGAATTTGGCAGCCAGCCAAATCTCCGTTCGGAGTATCATTTGGTTCATGAGCTTTCGGAGCACTGCTCCTTCACTAGGTGAGTGGAGAGTTGGATTCATAAACACGGCATACATAGACAGATTCAATTAGAAGATAATGATTGGAATGCAAGTCTTTACAGGTAATCAAGTCTTTGCAGGTACAGTGTTTAGCATAGTCTTGACAATGCGAGTATAGAGAGGGAAAAGCATAGGTTAAATAGTGTGAATTGTCTCAAGCCAGGACAGTTAATAAGATTTTGCAAGCTCAGGCCAAATGGTAAGGGTTACATGGAGTGTGACAGGAACCCAGGATCCCTTTGAGGCTGTCCTCATGTGTGCGTAACTTGGCTATTAGTTTCTGCTCGGTGATTCTGCATTGTCAAATGTCTGGAAGGCCACCTTGGAGAACACTTACCCAAAGATCGGAGACTGAATGCCCTTGGCTGCTGACGTGTTCTCCGACAGGAAAATTCAAACTGAAACATGTTTTGAAGACCCTTACACTTGCTTTTTTTTTGCGACCTTTTTGTGGTGGCTCAGAGTTCAATTAACTCACACAAAACTACACACACCCTCAGACTAAAATATCACTGATTACTGGCTCAAAAAAGCTCTTCAAAATTCAGCCATGTTCTTTAGTGCACGGGCACAAGTTGGCACCATTAAGACTATAAGATATAGGAGCAGAATTAGCCCATTCAGCCCATCTATTCTGCTCCACTAGTCAATCGTGGCTGATATGATTCTCAAACATGGGATATATAGATACATAGTCTATATATATGATCCCCATTCTCCTGCCTTCTCCCTGTAACCCTTAATCCCTTTATTGATCAAGAACTGATCTAACTTTAACAAGACTCAATCACTTGGCCTCTACAGCCCTCTGTGGCTGATTCCATCAAACTCACCATGGACTACTCTCCAAAATTGGCTGCATTCTTAGACACATGCATCTCCATTAAGGATGGTCACCTCAGCACTTCACTGTACCGCAAGCCCACAGATAACCTCACGATGATCTACTTCTCCAGTGTCCACCCTAAACAAGTTAAAGAAATCATCCCCTACAGACAAGACCTCCATATACACTGGATCTGCTCAGATGAGGAGGAATGCAACAGGCACCTCCAGACACTGAAAGGCGCCCACATAAGAACAGAACATCGATCGACAGTTCAGACACACCACATAAAAAACTGCATCAACCTCCTAAGACAAACACAGGACACAATGGACAGCCTGGTAATTTGTCGAGCGGTGTCCATTCATTTATTGTCATAGCATCTGCATGGTCTCGCTGATGTACCACACCTCGGGACTTCCTTTCCTACAGCGTATCAGGTAGACAACGTTGGCGGAGTCGCATGAGTACGTGCCGTGTACCTGGTGGATGGTGTTCTCACGTGAGATGATGGCATCCATGTTGATGATGAGACATGTCTTGCAGAGGTTGCTATGGCAGCATTGTGTGGTGTCGTGGTCACTGTTCTCCTGAAGACTGGATAGTTTGCCGCGGACAATGGTATGTTTGAGGTGGTGCGGTTGTTTGAAAGCAAGTAGTGGGGGTGTGGGGATGGCTTTGGCGAGATGTTCGTCTTTGTCAATGACATGTTGAAGGCTCCGGAGAAGATGTTGTAGCTTCTCTGCTCCAAAGAAGTACTGGAGGACAAAGGGTATTCTGTCCATTGTGTTCCATGTTTGTCTTAGGAGGTTGGTACGGTTTTTCATGCGGCACATCTGAACTGTCGATCAATGTTCTGTTCTTACAAGGGTGCCTTTCAGTGTCTGGAGGTGTCTGTTGCATTCCTCCCCATCTGAGCAGATCCTGTGTATATGGAGGGCTTGTCCGTAGGGGATGATTTCTTTCATGTGTTTAGGATGGAAGTTAGGGAAGTGGAGCATCGTGAGGTTATGTGTGGGCTTGCAGTACAGTGAAGTGCTGAGGTGACCATCCTTAATGAGTGTGTCTAAAAATGCAACCAATTATGGAGAGTCTGATGGAATCTGTGGAAGTCATTGCCACAGAGGGTGAGTCTGATGGAATCTGTGGAAGTCATTGCCACAGAGGGCTGTAGAGGCCAAGTCATTGAGTGTTGTTAAAACAAAGATAGATCGATTCTTGATCAATGAAGGGATTAAGGGTTACAGGGAGAAGGCAGGAGAATGGGGATCATATATATAGACAATGTATCTATATATGCCATGTTTGAGAATCATATCAGCCACGATTGACTAGTGGAG
Organism: Carcharhinus amblyrhynchos; assembly: GCF_965287045.1. Lineage (NCBI taxonomy): Eukaryota > Metazoa > Chordata > Chondrichthyes > Carcharhiniformes > Carcharhinidae > Carcharhinus > Carcharhinus amblyrhynchos. Next base: position 11,856,106 of record NC_137328.1, read on the forward strand.
CAGAATAGATGGGCCGAATGGGCTAATTCTGTTCTATGTCTTACAGTCTTAATTGTGCCAACTTGGGTCTGTGCACTTAAGAACATGGCTGAATTTTGAAGAGCTTTTTTTGAGCCAGTAATCAGTAGTATTTTAATCTGAGGGTGTGTGTAGTTCTGTGTGTGAGTTAATTGAACTCTGAGCCACCACAAAAGGTCTCAAAAAAAACCAAGTGTAAGAGTTTTCAAAACATGATTCAGTTTGAATTTTCCAATTGTTTGTAACTTTTGTGGCCAAATCGACCCAGATCACTTGGATTCACACAAAGACACAGATTGCAGGTTGCATGTCCACGCTCTCCGTCAACCTCAGAAGGTTATGGCTTCAAGTCCCATTACAGAACTTGAGCACAAACCTCAAGGCTGATGTTTTGCTACAATACCAAGGAAGTGCGGCACTGTTGGAGATGTTGGGTGGAATTTTCTAGCCATATACACCGATGGGATTTTCTGGTTCTGCGGCAGGACATTTAGCTGTGCGCCCAATTCTCTGTCCTCACTTGTAGATGGCCGTGAACATCCCAGTAAGATCACACCTGCTGTCTTTTGAATAAAATCTTAATCTCAGGCCAAACCTACCATCATCAGTATGCATGTTCTGCCTTAAGGCTGGTATTATCACTCCAGGAGTCAGCTGCAAAGAGACAGTGCTTTATTACGCCATTTAAAATGAAGCAAAACTATAAGCCTGTGGAGAAAACAAACAGGTCCCAACTGGGACAATGGAATAATGGACCCGCTCAGGGGCCTGCTTTATGAGGCTCAGTATAAAAGCTCCACCCGGTGAGTTAATTACTAATCCCCAAGGAGTTTGTATTCAATGAGAGCTACAGGGAGGTCAATCAGTGATTCTTGATGAAAGTCCAAGGGTTATCACAGCTGGTCCTTGGCCTTTGGTAGTCTTTCTGTTTCTCTCCATGTTGTTTTCTTTTCATTGGTCAGTAACTTCATAGAACGTTACAGCGCAGTACAGGCCCTTCGGCCCTCGATGATGCGCCGACCAGTGGAGCCAATCTAATGACCCTCTAACCTAAACTATTCCAATGTTATCCATATGCCTATCCACTGACCATTTGAACGCCCTTAAAGTTGGCGAGCCCACAAATGCTGCAGGCAGGGCATTCCACGACCTTACTACCCTCTGAGTAAAGAACCTACCTCTGACATCCGTCCTATAATTACCACCCCTTGACTTGAAGCTATAAAGCTATTCCTCCCTTCCATTTTTGTACCATCCAACATTGATATTCTCTCCATCTTCCTCTTTTCCCATTATTTTACATCCACCCTCACACCAAAGTCGATGGATGTTTGAATGCCTCATCATCCCTGCCTCTGCACAGGTGTAAACTGGTGCTATTTGAGAATAATGTCTTAACCTCTCCACAATTACTAACAGCTCTTCTCACTTACAACTAGAACATGCCTTAATTGTGGCAGGACTGCAACATGAAGAATGGATGAGATTTTCAGGTCAATTCTGCCCATTTTCAAATATTCCTTCCTGCCATCAACATACCTTTAAATGATCTACCAAATTTTCTGTCTTACCTCCGATGATTCCCTTGGTAGCTGGGACCTGAACTTATCTCAATATCTCAATAATTAGGGTGACACAGTGGCACAGTGGTTAGCACTACTACCTCACAGCGCCAGGGACCAGGTTCAATTCTGGCCTCTGTTGACTGTCTGGATGGAGTTTGCGCAATCTCGTTGCGTCTGCGTGGGTTTCCTCCGAGTGCTTCAGTTTTCCCCGAAGTTGTGCAGTTTAGGTAGATTGACCATGCTAAATTGCCCCTAGTGTTAGGGGGGATTAACAGGGTATTTATGTGGGGTTACAGGGATAGGGCCTGAGTGGGATTTTTTTTTTACTCATTCGTAGGACATGGGTGTTGCTGGCTGGCCAGCATTTATTACCCATCCCTAGTTGCCCTTGGAAGGCAGCTGAGAATCAACCACATTGCTGTATCTCTGGAGTCACATGTAAGCCAGTTAGGTAAGGATGGCAGATTTCCTTCCCTAAAGGGCATTAGTGAACAAGATGGATTTTTCCAACAATTGACAATGGTTTAATGGCCATCTGTAGATTTTTAATTCCAGATAGTTTTATTGGATTCAAATTCCGCTATCTGCCGTGGCAGGATTTGAGTCCAGATTCCCAGATTACTATCTAGCAATAATACCAGTAGACCATTGTTGGTGCAGGCTCGATGGGCAGAATGGCCTCCTTCTGCACTGTAAGGTTTCTATGATTTCGATCTCCTCCATGGTGCTTATGACTCCCACTTGGAGTGCTTTGGGCTGCTTTGCCACAGTAAAGGCACTATAGTATATGTCTAAAGAAACAGCTCATGCTTCTGAAATATTTTCTCTTGCGAATGATGGGAAGCTGAGCTTTGCATCCATCAAGGTGAAGGAAGTCATTACTGGGGAGAGGAAATAGCTTCTTGTTTTTGACAGCAGATTTCAAATTGCTTCATGACGGAAAGCAGAAAGGTAATGAAACGCCACAGTCTTGGAGCAGACACGTAGAGATTCTACAAAAACTGTTTCTGTCCGCATGTTCTTACATATGATGTGGAGGATGATACTACTTGTGTGTTTATTAAATTGATCAACGTTATCATGGAGTCATATCAGAGAAACTGATCACATCCAGAGAGATCTGACTAAAATAGGTAGACAAAATTAATAATAGATAGCAGATGACTTGCTCAGTTAGTTAAGGGTAAAGCACATTCCTGTTGCTCTGGAGTTACACATGTAGACCAGACTAGGTAGGGCCATCGGTTTCCTTCATTTGTGAACGGGATGAGTTTTTATGACAATTGATGATGGTTTCATGGTCACCAGCTTTCATTACAGGCATTTTAATTTTGATTAATTCATTGAATTTAATTTTTGTTTATTCTTTCATAGGATGTGGGACTCACTGCCAGCACATTTATTGCACATCTCTAACTGGCCTGGAGGAAGTGGCCATGAGACACCTCCTTCAACTGCTGCAGGCATGGGATGTAGGTGCACTTACCATGCTGTGTTGGGGGGGGGAGTTCCAGAATTTTGACCCAGTGATAGTGACGGAACTACGATACAGTTACGAGGCAGGATGGTGCGTGGCTTGGAGGGGAACTTACGGTTGGTGGTTTTCCCATTTGTCTGTTGCCCTTGTCCTTCAAAGTGGTAGAGGACAAAGATTTGGAAGGTTGTGTTGAAGAAGCCTTGCTGAGTTTCTCAGCTGCAATGCTGGGTTTTGCTACGATGTCTTGGTAGCAGTAGACTGGGAAACCAGTTCAGAGTCTTTACTGTTACCCAACCGTCTCCCCTGCTGAAGAAGGTGAAGAGAGGTCGGAGAGAGTTGATGTGAAATATTAACAGGAATAGATCTGTTGGGCTGAATGGCCTGATTCTGTACCGTTCTCTCAAGCCGAACAGGAACTAATATGTCCAGAGCATTACTGGTGTAACTGTACACCTATAAATCTCAGTGGACCACACTAAGAGGGATATTAGTGATCAGGAGGGTTTTTTTTACTGTGGTCAATGGGTGAGGTTGTCTGGCCACGCGAATCCCACACCCTCCCACCCATCCATTACGATTCCCATGGCATGCAGGACAGGAAAACTCCCCGGTGAGTTTCATTGTCAACATTACTAACTAGTATTTTGTAGTAGATTTAATCATTGAATTTATAGGCCATTGGAACCTATATCCCCAGAGGATTAGCCTTGACATTAGGGTTACTAGTCCAGTGAGATTATCACTGCCCCTACTGCCTCTCCTAGACTGAGTTATAATGTTTAAAAACCTAAGATGATTCACATTGATGCAGGAAAAATGAAACATGTGATTGTCATTCTAAATAGACAATACATGTAATCAGCAATGGGGGAAACAGTGGCATAGTCACTGGACTTGTCATCCAAAGGCCCATGTTAATCCTCTGAGGATTCAGGTTCGAATCTCACCATGGTAGATAGTGAAATTTGAATTTAATGGGGAAAAAATGAAATAAAAGTTTACTGGTGACCATGAAACCATTGTCAATTATTGTAAAAATACATCAGGTTCACTAATATCCCTTGGGAAGGAAATCTGCCATCCTTACCTGGTCCAGCCTATGTTTGACTCCAAACAAACAGTAATGTGGTTGACTCTCTTAAATGAACTCTGATATGGCCCAGCAAGTACCCAATTCAAGGGCAATTAGGGATGGATGTTAAATGCTGGCCTTGCCAGTGATACCCACATCTCATGAATGAATAAAAACAAACTCTAATAGACGAGTTTAAAATGTTTCTTTATTAATTCTCATAATATTGACATCACTAGTGAAGCCAGCACTGCTGAGTTAGACCCTGGTCAGACCCTATTTGGAATATTATGAGCAGTTTTGGGCCCCATACCTAAGGAAGGATGTGTTGGCCTTGGAGGGATCCAAAGGAAGTTCACAAGAATGATCCCTGTGGAGGCCAGGTGTTGAGTGCTGTTAAGACAGAGATAGATAGCTTCTTGATCAAGGGTGATGGGGAGAAGGCAGGAGAATAGGGATGAGAATCATATCAGCCGTGATTTATTGTGGAGCAGACTCGATGGGCCGAATGGCCTAATTCTGCTCCTATACCTTATGGTCTTTTGTGCGCTCCCCCTGAGATGATAGTGGCGGGTCTTCTCACAGTTTGATAGACTTCTGAGAGCAATTAACAGCATTACATTGGTGTGGGACTAGATTCATACATAGACCTAACTCAGGTAAGGGCAGTCAATTTCCTTCAGGGAACCAGCTAGGTATTTTAATAACACTCTGCCAGCTCTCTGGTCGTTTTAATCTTACTGGCTTTTTTTACTGACACATTTCTTTTTGAATTGGATCCAAATTCTCAAACTGCCAGGGGGTTTGAACTCACGTTCTCAGGTTTGCTTGCCCAATCACAAAACTTATTCAAGTGATGCAGTGGCGCAGATTGCCAATAATTTAGGGAGAAGATTTAGTCAATCTGAAATTATTTTGTACAGGTCAATTAATTACTGGGGGGATCAATCAATCCTGCAAATTGATTAGAGAGGGCACTTCAGAATGTTGCGGACTTAAAATTCAATGAGGCCTATGAACTTGTGCGGGGATCATGATGCACAATTACCCTGTGCCCAGTTGAGGTGATGCAGGTCGCTTACAAACTTAGTGCTGCCTGCTTGTAGAAACATAGAAACATAGCAATGATTGTTGGATATAGACCAGCATGAGATGCATTGTTGATTGGCTGCATGGTCAGCAGGGGCCCAGTTACACGTGTGCCCAACGGAACATACAGTTAGCTCATACATCTTAAAACCACCATTCCCTTCTTAAACGGGAGGCACATTCAAGTTGCAAGGGGAACCCTGATGTGGTTCTGGGAGGAGGGAAAAGGGTCGGTGCAGAAGTACAGAGAATGTAGCAAACATGGCCAAGGGCCTCCGGTCAATCCTCGGTTGAGGAAAAAGAAAACACCTCAGACAAGTGGTGACACTGTGCCTTTAACAGATAGATGTAAATTATTTTTATTGTAAGGGATATGTTTAAAAGTCAGCTCAGTTTTACAATGTGCCAATTTGTCTGGGTAACTCCATGCTGAGAATCCAAAATAATAATGTATTTTAGCTAATGGGCTATTTGTTTAATCCAAGTTAATGCATTTATGTTTACTTGGATTTTCCCTTGGCGTTTCAGAGTATGGTTTTGATTAGGTTGATTGATAGACAGAGAATGGGTGGAGCTAAGCTTGCAGGGGAGACAGTTAAAAAAAACAGGCTGTTATTGCTGTGTTCTGAAAGAAGGGTGATATATCTTTCTGCCTCTGTCTCCCTGGAGGTTATTGTTTAGGGATGTCAGAAGACAGGTGCCTCTCTGTCTCTGTGTAGCTTCTTGGGCTGTTAACAAGTACAAACGTGTAAACCTGGAGGTTTGCTAACTGATTTTGAAGAGGAGTTTAAGTCTATAAGAGGAATATTGCTTGAATTTATCTCCTTAAATTAGCAGTTCAGAACTGTAGCTTGTCAAATTTAAGTATTGTTCAATTGGTAAATGTTAAGCTAATTCATTTATTCATCTTTCCTCTAGATAAACAAAGAACAATACAGCACAGGAAGAGGCCCTTCAGCCCACCAAGTTTGTGCCAACACTCTCTAATCTAATATTTTCTTGCCTCTACATGGTCCGTATCCCCCTATTCCCTGACTATTCATGTATCTATCCAGATGCTTGAATATTGTTATAAATAAACTGTCTTTTACGAGAAGGGACTGCTGTGGTCTTGATCATGAGTTCTGTTTGCTGAAGTTTGCAGAGACTGTGAATAAATTCTGCTGTTTCCTGAATTAATTGACCCTACTGTATACTGTAAAAAGATTCCATTCAGATTAAGTCCAAGCTTCAATACTGTTGTAAAATTAATTCTCAATTGTAACTTACTACTAGAAACTATGGGCAGGATTTTACAGCCTCGCTCGAGCAAGACCGGAAATTCCTGCCCAAGGTCAACGACCGTTTCTGTTGTCCACCCCTCGCCCATTCTGATTCTATGGCGGGTGGGGCGGTAGAATTCTGGCGTATATCCTTGCTTATAATACAAACCTAACTGAATCAGAGAGAGGGTGTGTAAATTGGTTGGCAATTACAAGAACTCGGAATAGGTGGCAAAGTGGCACAATGGTTAACATTGCCCCCTCACAGCGCCAGGGATCCAGGTCTGATTTCAGCTTTGGATGACCGTCTGTGGAGAGTTTACATGTCCTCCCCGCGTCTGTGTGGTTTTCCTCCAGGTGCTCTGCTTTCCTCTAAAGATATGCAGGTTAGGTGGAATGGCCATACTGAATTGCCCCATAGTGTACAAAGATGTGTAGGTTAGGTGGATGAGCAGAGCTAAATTGTCCCCTAGTGTCCCAAGATGTGCAGGCTAGGTGGATTAGCCCTGCTAAATGCGTGGGGTCATGGGGATAGAGTGGAGGAAAGGGCTTGTGTAGGATGCTCTTTCGGAGGGTCAGTGCAGCCTCAAAGGGCAAATGGCCTCTTTCTGCACTACAGGGGTTGTATGGTTTGTGGGTATGAGGGTGCGGTGTTTACGCACATACCCTGTTACAGAGTCACTTCATATACAGTGCTCAGATTCAGAAGTGCAAATCTTACAGGTCTAATATTAATATGTTGGGCTGTGCAATGTGATTAGTGATTTTGTGATTATAATAATGAAAATCGGAAAAAAAATGAGTATTTTAATAGATTTTCGAGATAAGAATACCAATATTAATGAAAGACTTCTCAAATTCAGATTTCTATGTAAATTTTACAATTTTGTTCTCCAGCCTCGTCAAGGACAGCACATTAGCACAGGGTGATTTCTCAACAAGTTTGAATTTTTTTAATATTAGATTGCTATTCATATTTGAAATACAAAGTCTTGAATTCTGCTGTCAGGATTCTGAAGGCACAGAGAAAAGCATTTGCAGTGCTGTTAGAATAGTGATTTTATGAGCTTGCTGCACAGTTTTATTTCCTGTCAGAGGTGTTATTTTTTGGCACAGGAATATAAAACCAAATGAGGAACAAATAGTGGCTCAGGTTATTCCTCAATGATGTCCACTGGCAAGAGGGCATGTGGACATCAGGTGGAGACAGGATTAACTCATCATGTGTGTAACAATAATGTGCCTTTAAGAACTATGTTTTAATCATGTACTCTGCAGTTTTTTTTTAAGTAGGTCTGGCCATTTTATTTTGTTGCCATCACGTCTGAGCCAACGTCCTCCAATTGTTGCCGAAACAAGATAATGGGCCTTTTGTAAATTTTTAATCTGGGCCTAATGTAGTGTCCTGGAGTTTTATGACCCTGTGGAATTGTTGGTTGAAGAATGAATGTCACGTCAATGCCTTTGGACAGTTTTCTTTCACAGGTGATATCCTCAGGTTTTACTTTCATTTTGGCTGTAGTTGTTTGGACTGCAGACTGAAAGCAGTGTCTTTTTTTGTCTCTCTCCCTGGTGTAGGAAAATCTTCTGTCTGTGGCTAGCTAGCCAAAAGCTAAAGGCAAATGTTGTCTCTTTTTGTTGAGATGTGCTGTAAATTCCAGGGCTGGAAAACCTCAGCATTTCAATTTTCCATCCAAGCAGATGTTACAAAATTGCAAAACGCAGCATCATGTAAGCATACTTGCTTTCTGTGCTAAGCCTGGAATATTTATAAGGGATTGTTTGGCTTGGAACATTATTCCAAGTTGTCAAAGTTTATGCAATGCTATAGTTTTTTTGGTAATTATCACAAGTTATGCTAGTTTCCTTATTATCTAATAAATTTTGTTTGATAAATGCTCCCTAGTGGACCACAAACCTGAAGTGAAACATCTGATGTTTACCCTCGCCAAATTCAAATGTAAGTCTTATGATCTAGGCTGACTTCATAAAATACCTTGGAGTTCCTGACTCTGGATTGTAACGTGGGATGCCCCCTTGCACCACCATTCTCCAAAAATATTCTACTCATCTTCATTATGTTAGAGCCTTATTCGGGTCAGAAGATTGTGGTTTTAAGTTGCAATCCAGATACTTGTGCACAAAATTGAGAATCATAGAACCATAGAATCTCTAGAGTGCAAAAGCAGGCCATGGTCTGCACTGACCACGGGCCTTATTCCTGCAACTCCACATATTTGCCCTGATAATCCCTCTGACATTAAGGTCAATTTAGCATGGCCAATCAACCTAAACCGCACAGCTGTGGACCATGGGAGGAAACCGGAAAACCCAGAGGAAACTCTCGTTTTCGTTTCTGTTTTTTCATAGAATCTCTACATTGTGGAAGATGGTCCTTTGGCCCGTTGAACCTACACCAACCACAATCTCCCCAGATCCTATCCCCATAACCCCATGCATTTACTCTACTAGTCCCCCTGACACTAGGGTCAACTTAGCATGACCAATTAACGTAATCTGAACTTCTTTGGAGTGTGGGAGGAAACCAGAACACCAAGAGGAAACCCAAGCAGATACGGGCAGTCATCTTCAATTGAACCCATGTTCCTGGCACTTTGAGGCAGCAGTGCTAACCACTGTACCACTGTGCCACCATTCAGCACAGTGCTAAGGCAGTGTTGTACCCTTGGTGGTGGCAGCTTTCAAAGGCTTCCTTAACCCAGCATTACGTCTGGCCTCTTGCACAAGATCCCACGGCACCATTTTGAAGAGGGCTTTTGCCCAGAGACTGACCAATATTCATTCTACACAAACAAAATTGACAGGAATGGTTCCGGAGGTGAGGATAATCTGTTGCGAAGATAGATTGGGGACGTTGGAACTGTTTTTCTTGGAGAAGAGAAGGTTGATCAAGGTATTTGAAATTAAGAGGAGTCTGGGCAGAGTAGATGGGGAAAAACTGTTCCCACTGGTGGAAGGATCGCAAATCAGAGGACACAGGCTTAAAGATATTGGCAAAAGAAGCAAAGGCGACACGAGGCAACAACCTTTTCACACAACGAGTGGCTAAGGTCTGGATGTGCTCTCTGGGTGTGTGGTGGAGGTAGGTTCAATTGAAACACTCAAGGAATTAGACTGTTATCTGAAAAGGAATAATGTACAGGGTTGGGGGAGAAGGTGGGGAAATGTTACTATTTGTGTTGTCCAATCAGAGGGCCAGTGCAAATATGATGGGTTGAATGGCCTCCTACTGCATTGTAAATTTCTGTGATCCAACCAACCCTCAAAACAGATTATCTGGCCATTTACTTCACTGCTGTTTGTGGGAGCTTACTGTGTACAAATTGGCTGCCATATCTGTCTTCAATACAACAATGACTACATTTGAAAAGCAAGTAATTAAAGTCCTGAAGATGTTCAATAACCAGTGTACTATCTAGAAGGCGCAGCCTGCTTGATTGGCATCACATCTACAAACACCCACTCCCTCCACCATTGATGTTCAGTGACACCAGCATGTACTATCTACAAGATGCACTGTAGCAATTCACCAAAGATCCTGACACAGCACCTTCCAAATCCATGACCACTTCCATCAAGAAGGACGAGGGCAGAAGATACATGGGAACACCACCACATGCAAGTTTCCCTCAAAGCCACTCACCATTCTGATTTGCAAATAAATTGCCGTTCCTTTGCAGTCGCTGGGCAAAACCCTGGAATTCTCCCTCTAATGGCATTGTGGGTCAACCCACAGCACGTGGACTGCAGTGATATAAGAAGGCAGCTCACCACCATCTTGTCAAGGGCAACTAGGGATGGGCAATAAATGCTGGCCAGCCAGCAATGCCCATGGCCCACGCATGAATTAAAAAGAAACTGCATATTGTTTCCCACAGTAAGGAGAGATAGGAAAACACCACACAAATATTTCCAGAGGTATTCTGGAAATCTCTCCTTTCCCGCCCTTTAGTGAAGGTTTCAATGTAACCCTTTTAAATGAGGCTACACTTCCCGTAAAAAGAACAGTGAAAAAAATTTCAGATCAATGAGTCAAGCTGGAATTTACTGTCTCTTTACAAAATAATTTCCTTGGACAGTCAATCATTTGGAAATGGATGATACAAATAATTTTAGCTACTTATCACTAGTTGAAGGTAGGCATTATTGAGAAGAGACAGATATGATTATCCTGTGTTAAAATAAATGATACACCCACCAACATAGTCCAGTGGTGTTAAAAGCAACATACTATCTTATATTTACAATCACCCGAATAAACAGTTGCTAGCGCTTCTAAATCGTCGAAAATGGAAAGCTTTCTTGATTTGACCTGTCCCCACTAAACTGTGGAAGTCATTAAGACATATTTACAAATTGGATTGTCAGACTGCGAAATAGCTGAAAATATCCAGGGATATGGCACTGATCTGAAACGTTATCTCACCAGTAATGGGCTTTGATATTCCAATTCTCCCACTCCCTTCACTGCAGTATTGGGACATTGGTTACGATAATATAATGATTTTGTTGCCACACTGGGGAGGCGATGACCGAGTGGTATTATCGCTAGACTGTTAATCCAGGAACTCAGCTAACATTCTGGGGACCCGGGTTCGAATCCTGCTACGGCAGATGGTGGAATTTGAATTCAATTTAAAAAAAACCTGGAATTAAGAACCTACTGGTGACCGTGAAACCATTGCCGATTGTTGGAAAATAACCATCTGGTTCATTAATGTCCTTTCAGGAAGGAAATCTGCCATCTTTACCCGGTCTGGCCTACATGTGACTCCAGAGCCACAGCAATGTGGTTGACTCTGAACTGCCCTCGGGCAACTAGGAGTGGGCAGTAAATACTGGTCAGCCTGCATCCCACAAGTGAATGAACAAAAAAGAAAGGAACCCAGAAGCCTGACCAAGTGATTCAAAGATACAAGTTCAAATCCACCAATGGCAATTGAAGGATTTAAATTCAAATAAAATTTAAACATACCTGGAATAAAAATTTGTCAGAATTGGTGACTGTGAAACTATTGAATATTGGAAAAACCCCATCTGGTTCACGAATGTCTCTCAGGGAAGGAAAACCGCTATTCCTATCTGTTCTGGCCTTTCTATGATTCCAAATCAACTCACACCAGTGTCTCTGGTTTTTAAACAGACTCTGAAATGGCCCAGCAAGATATTCAGTTGTACAAGACAATTCTGCTTCTAGCCACTCACTGTCACTTTCTCAAGGGCAACTAGAGAATGGCAATAAATGCTGACCTTGGCTAGAAATATCGAAATCTTGTGGGTAGAAAATTGAAAAGAACAAATCGCAGTGCTGTGTATTCATCTTTCCTGTACTGGATGGATTGTATTAAATAATAGATGAATGGATAGATGCATGGATGGGTGGAGGAATGCAGAGAAGGAGGGGGGAAGGGATTGGAGGAAGACAGACAGACAGAAACAGACAGACAGACAGACAGACAGACAAACAAGCAGGTAGAGAGAGATAGATAGACAGACAAATAGAGACAGGCAGGCAGATGGATAGATAGATAGCGAGAGAGAGATAGGCAGATGGATAGCTAGATAGATAGATGGAGATTGGTAGATGGATGGATTGATGTCTGGGTAAGTGTAAAGAAATTCTGTAGCATATAGTAACATGTTTAAGTCTTCAAGCAAGTTCACTGCATACACCATACTTAGAATTCATTCCATGCTATTGTCTATCAAAATTATTAAATTCCTGAGGTAAATAAACAAGCAGAAGTGATACTTTCAAGAGGATAACTCTTAAATATCTTTCTGTGCTTTCCTCCAATCATGTACCAAAACCACAAGAAGTCAATCTTGTATCTGCACTGTTATTGAGTTGTATTGCAAACAATCTTTCAAAAGAGTAAAAAATATCAATTTTAAAGTAAATAAGTTCAATGCTGCGGGTCTCTTCAAAGCTTTGAGTGATAAATTACATTTCAGCATTTGCATTCCTTGCTGAGCCCTTTTCAACATGATTAAGCCCTCTGGAAGGTACAGAAGCAGAAAATTCATTCAAGGGTATAGGATCTGTTCATTCCTTTAGAATAGATATAGGCACAACTGGTTCAAAGTAGAAACTTCTTAATGTAAGTGTCTTTTATAAACGTTTTACAGAAAGTGAAGTAAGGATTACTGAAGAGAGAGAGAAAAAAAAAGAGAAAAAGCCAGCCAGCATTGTGCTGGTCAAAACACTCAAAACATAGTCTGGATCAAACTAACTTAACATCGTTCTGTCTCTACAATATAATTGAACGCTTACCTTGTGTTAATAAAGAGCTGGGTACAGCAGTCTCAAGTTGCATCAACAAATGCCAGCCGTGACCATGGGGGCTTCTGTTTATCTTATGAGAAAGCTTGTTTACCTTACATTGTACTTTCAGAGAATGTAGCTAAGTTTCAAGGTGGAACCCAGAATTCCAAGCTGGTGTGTCCAAATTAGCTTAAGTTAGCTTAAGGCGTAGCACAATTAGTTACATTAGGCAGAAATAGCTTAAAATGAAGACTTTTAACTGGGCAAACCATATTTGAATCCCACAAAGGGGTCCAAAATCTGGCTTGGAATCCCAGCATTGAAGACAGACAGATGGATGAATAGATAGATAGATAGACTGACAGACTGTGGCCATTTCTAACCTTCCATTTTGGGCCTTCCAAGTTCTATTAATTGCTTTTCTCAAACACTCCTGGCTGCATGAAGGGACCAGCGTGAGACTTTCAGGTAAGTTGATTCTAACTTCCTTTCATTGAAAGGTAGAGGAAGTTTTTTGTTCAGTCTTGTTGAAGGAATGCTCAGCAGCTATTGGAGTCGGATGGGAGTGTTGCTAGACGTTTGCGAGGAATGCAGAAGTCTTTGAAGGTTTAAAAGCTGCTAGGACAGATAAGATTCTTGCTACAACACTACAGGGACATGGAGTACAAGCAACTGAGAGCAGAGGGAGGGAGAGGGCTCTCAATAGAAGTGCCTTGATGGAGCTCAGTGTCTGAGGTGGCTAAACCTTTCACTAAGGAGGTGTCAGTGAATTCTTCCAATTAGATCGACAGTTGTGGTATAGGGCAAGGATGATGCTGTCAGCAGCTGTGAAGGTCTTGAATATCCTCAATTTCTTAGCTGGTCGATCCTTCCAAGCAGGAACAGGCAGCATTGTCAATATGCCACACTTCACCACACACTGTTCTTTGATCTCAAGGGTAGTGAACCTCACCTCATCTTTTGTGTTCAGCGGCTTTGATCATGATTCAATCAAGGACGTAAGAAGATCCGGAGGTGAGTGCCCTCGGCAAATCCCAAACTTAGCATCAGTGGGCAGGTTATTATTGAGTGACTGTTGCTTGATAGCAATGTTGATGATCCCTTGCATCAATTTATTAATGATTGTGAGTAGACTGATGGGGCTGTCATTGGTAAGGCACACTTGGAACACTGTGTCCAGTATTCTGGTCACCCTATTATAGAAAGGATATTATTAAACTAGAAAGGGTGCAGAAAAGATTTACAAGGATGCTACTGGGACTTGGTGGTTTGAGTTATGAGGAGAGGCTCAATAGGCTGGGGGGTTTTTTTCGTTGAGTGTAGAAGCTAAGGGGTGATCTTCTAGAGGTTTATAAAATAATGGGGGGCATAGCTCAGCTAGATAGTCAATATCTTTTCCCAAAGATAGGGGAGTCTAAAACTAGAGGGCATAGGTTTAAGGTGAGAGGGGAGAGATATAGAAGTGTCCAGAGGGGCAATTTTTTCAGAGGGTGGAACAAGCTGTCAGAGGCAGTAGTAGAGGTGGGTACAATTTTGTCTTTTAAAAAGCTTTTAGACAGTTACATGAGTAAGATGGGTATAGAGGGTTATGGGCCAAATGCAGACAATTGGGACTAGCTTCAGGGTTTAAAGAGAAGGGCGGCATGGACAAATTAGGCCAAAGGACCTGTTTCCATGCTGTAATCCTCTATGACTGGTCAGATTTGACTTGCCCCGCATTTTGTGCATACCGGGATAATTGTCCTCATCGCCAGGTAGATGTCAAAATTGTAGCTGTCCTGGAAAAGGATGACTAAGGATGCAGCTAATACTGAAGCACAAGTCTTCAGTACTATTGCTGTAATGTTGTTAACCTTTTGCAGCACAGTGATGGGAGACACTGTGGGGAGTTGGATGGATTACAGTGACCTGAATTTTCAAGATGGCAGGGCCTGAAGAGTCAGTGGGAAACTCACCTCACCGATTCTAACAGCCCAATGCTATACTACGTTCTAACAAGTATTGATTGGCACAAGACTGGTCTCCCATCCCTCCCACTGGAGGAAGTCCCGCCTTTGAAAGCTTCTGGCCAATCTGAATGGCTGGCAGCTCTGAAGCTCCCTTCAAGCCCAGGTCTGCCGTGGTCAGAGGAGGTACTGCAGGGAGCTGCCTGGTGCTAAGTTACATGAACCAGAGAATGTGCAGGTGGCAGGTACCCCATGGGGGGGGAGGATGGGGCATGTCCAGGCATCCATTAGGGAGGTGATCAGGATCTTGAGGGATTGGTTGGGCTGGAGGGATGACCGGAAGTCAATGGGCCTTATGGTGATGGCGCAGCCAATCAGAAAGATGCTTCTGATGGAGGCTCCCCTACTTTTCTAACAACAATGCTCATTTACGCGTTTCCTCCCCTGAGCTGACATCACCCTCCAGACTAAACATTGAGTCTTGGTGGAAAAAAGCCCTGAAGTGACCACATAAGGGCCTTAACTGGGGCAAGGGTGGCCGTCCCCTCCAACACTCTGCCACTCCAGCATAAGACCGCTATCCAGAAGGGAACCAGGAGAAAATCCCATCCATGCAATTTCACACTCTGCCCCCTGCCACAGAATCTACTGAGGGGAGTATAAAATTCTGACCTCTGTGTGTTTGTGTGTGTGTGTGTGTGTATGTGTATGTGTGTGTCAATGGGCAGGGAGCTGGATGGTGTACAGAACATTGGCAAAATGTGACTATCTCTGAGGATCACGACTCACTCACTTGCCAATAACTGTGCTAAGCCAACCTCTTGCAACCTGGGTCAACAGAGGGGAAGGTGCCAGACTGTGCTATCCACAGCAGAAATACCAAAGCATATTCAGCCATATTAAACTGTAAGGTACAATAATGATTGATTGTGGCTGAAATTTGGCTGTATTTTCTGACAGGGATGTTGCAGCGCTGACCTGTCAGATGGAGCTGTGGTTCAGGTATGGAGGAAACAATCTTTTCCAGAATCTGATGCAGCCTCAACTTAACTTCAGCAACCATCAAAGCATACAGTAAATGTGGGGCTATATGTCTTCCTGTTCAGCAGACTTGTATCCGGACACCTGTTGACATAACACCATAGATAAAGGTACTGGAACAGTGGAGGTATGATTTATAAGTTCATAAGATATAGGAGCAGAATTAGGCCATTCGACCCATCGAATCTGCTCCACCATTCGATCATGGCTGATATATTCCTTGTCCCCATTTTCCTCTCTTTTCCCCAACACATTACCTCCTTAAATGTATTCACTGTACCAGCATCCACTACACTTTGGGGTAGTGAATTCCATAGATTCACAACTCTTTTGGAGAAGTAGTTTCTTCTCAACTCTCAGAATCATAGAATCATACAGTACAGAAGGAGGCCATTTGGCCCACCAAATCTGCACTGACCACGATCGCAACCAGGCCCTTTCCCCACAATCTCATGGATATAATCTAGCTAGTCCCCCCACTAAGGGCAAGTTAGCATGGCCAATCAACCCAAACTGCATACCTTTGGAGAGTGGGAGGGGACCAGAACACCCGGAGGAAACCCACACAGATACGGGGAGAAGGTGCAAACTCCACACAGACACTCACCCGAGGCTGGAATTGAACCCGGGTCCCTGGCGCTGTGAGCAGCAGTACTAAGCACCGTGCTGCCTGTTTAAAGAGAGCTTTAACAGAGGAGAGGAGATGGAGAGTTAGAAATGTTCAAGAGATAGAGAGTGTGGGTTGATTGTTCTAGATACAGACATTAATTTAAATAACCTCATTAGCCTTTCAATGTGACAAGGAAAATTCCAGCTTTTCACTTGCTGTAGGCCTATGCGGAGGCCTTTGCTGAGATCATACAGGAATTGTTCAGGCCACAATAGTATTAACAAAGTGATTGAGGCTCTCCCTCTGTGATTTTTAAAGCTTCATTTGCTCTCCAAAGTTAAAGTTAGATCCTAAGAAGTGCACACTACATGATTTGAGATTTTAGAGGCTTTAATAAGGTTTACAGCAAATTAGCTAAACAGTTGTACAAAACCATCATGAACATCATGTGCACCAGAGTCAGTGGAGATAAGACATGTTGTGTGATGGAGCCTGTGTCTATTTGCTGCTGTCATGTAAAGGTGTTTGACAGGTCAAGGGGCTGGAGAACAGCACTGCTCACGGTGTGATATCTGGAGTCACATGGTAATAGATTCAGAGAGAAACCCTGCAAGCAGCCTGCATGGGTGAAATAGCACCGTGCATGACAATATCTAGGATCTATCAATAGTTAGCAATGAACAATAGATGTTTACAAAAAATGTCTCTCAACCTCTTAGATGAGACATCATAGTTGATATTACTAGATTCATCTCAGAATTACAAAAAAAAACAGGATTTCAGTGGAGTTGTATGATAGTACTTTTACACTTATCTGATAATTTGACTCAATTCCATTCCAGATTCATGTATTTAAAGACTTTGATTAGTAATTACCTTATGGGCCACCTTTTGTGCCACATTTAATTGCTGCATAATTGGCCAGACATCTTTTATATTTGACTTTCAGTGTTTCCTGTGACTGTTCATCTGGCTCTCAGCACCTCCCAGCCCCTCTTGCAATCCAACTTGCCTTTCTGAAAAATACACTACCAGAAATTGCTCTCATTAATTTTCCTGTCAATTGAATTGACCAAGATTATGTCCTCTTGCATTGGTTGGAGGGTCTTCACACCATTTTTACATCCCAGCGACAGAGATATGTTAATGGTATCTAATAGGGATCTTTAAAATTATGAAGGTGCGTGGAGAAGATATTTCTGCTTGGGTTGGAGGGAGAGGATGGTTTGGAGAGGCAGGTTGGAGTGCAGTCACATCTAAGAGAGATCAATGTAAGATCAATAATAAATCTCATCAAAAATTCAGAAGGAAGTTCTTTACTTAGTTCTTAAAATGTGGAACGCGCTATCATGTGGTTAAGGTCAATAGCTAGAAGTCATTAAGGACATGCTACATCAACTTATGAGGAAGTGAGGAATGGAAGATTATGGTGTTAGGGTGAGATGAAATAAGTAGCAGGCTCATAATCACCAAAATGACTTCTGAAACATTTTGCAGAGTGCAGGCCCCCACTCCCAATTCAAAAATCAGGATGATTCTGCCTCCACACATCTGGGGTTATAGTTTCCTCCCCTATTTAGGAGGACATCCCACCACTGAGAGCTGCTGGCCATTCTTTACTCAAGGGTAGTAAGGGTGTGGAATGCCCTGCCTGCAGCAGTTGTGGTCTCACCAACTTTAAGGGCATTCAAATGGTCATAGGATAGGCATATGGATAATATTGGAATAGTTCAGGTTAAAGGGTCATTAGATTGGTTCCACTGGTCAGCGCAACATCAAGGGCCAAAGGGCCTGTACTGCGCTGTAATGTTCTATGTTCTATTCAGATTGATATTGGCTCTCTAATGCCACCAGGGAGGGTGGTCACTGCTATGTCTGCAGCCACTTTCCCCCCTTCAAGGATATATGGAAGGGATTGGACTACAAAATAAGTTGGGTGGCTTTGCTGGGGTTTGTCAGGCAGGATCCAGTGAAGGTAGGGATCAAATTGTTAGGACATGATGAGGAAGGAAGGAAGGAAGAATAAAGGGAGTCAGTAAGTGTCTTTGGAGGGCCCCCTTTTAGATATTGGGTGCTCAAATAGGAGGGACAGTCACATTCACCAAGCCTGTAGCCAGACCCTTGGTATGTACCTGGCATCTATGCCATTAGTACAACAACAGCAGTGCAGGGAGGATAATTGGATACTGAAGGGTTCAAATGCAGCTGAGCCGTTTGAAATCTACCCCACAACTGCTAAAATAGATGGGTAGGTGACTGTAACCTATTTAAGTAGCTACATGATCGCTTTAAGAGCCAGTCACATAATTTGATGGTGATGTCATTAGGGGGTTGTACAAATGGCTGTTTTGGTTTCAGTTTGTACTCTGTACTCTAGGTCAGAGCTCTTAGAATAAACCTTTTTGTAGTTAGTGCGAATCTCTGTGCACAAACCATGTCTTTTTGTTTAAAACCCACAACCCCTAATATAGTTAGGGCATTACAGAAGCCGTCTTCGTTACAATTGCACCCTAATGACATCTCTCTCAATCATGTGACAGGCTTTTAAAGTGATCATGTAGCTACTTAATTAGATAAGTTACTTACCCATCCTATTTAGCAGTAATGGGGTCGATGTCAAATGGCTCACCTGCATTTGGGCCATTTGAGACCTTTAAGTATCCAATTATCCTCCCAGCATTGTTGGTATCCCACTGCAATGGCAGATCATGTTATGCTCCCCACTCCTGCAAAGCCATCACCCCGCTCCCACGGGTGGGGCTTAAAATTCCAGCTGTAGGTTATTAGGAATTCTCCGTTAACTGCCTGGGTGTTGATCGTCACAACCGTGTGGGGTGAAGAGAAGGGAGAAGGGAACAAGAGAAAGGCAGGGAAGAGGGAGATGTTTGAAAAGGCTACTTTCCAAGCTAAAGGGAGAGTTGGGTCACACATGTTGGGAGCTGAAAGACAATTATTCCTCCTGCATCTTGCTTTCTGGGGACGAAAGGGTTGATGTATGAGAAGAGATTAAATAGTTTGGGCTGATACTCACTGGAGTTTACAAGCTTGAGAGGGGATCATAGAAACCCTGCAGTGCAGGAGGAAGCCATTTGACCCACTGAGCCCGCACCAACAACAATCCCACCCCAGGCCATATCCCCACAAATTTATCCTGCTAATCCCTCTAACCTACACACCCCAGGACACTATGGGTAATTTAGCATGGCCAATCCACCTAACCCGCATATCTTTGGACAGTGAGGGGAAACTGGAGCTCCCAGAGGAAACCCACGCAGACACAGGGAGAACATGCAAACTCCGCACAGACAGTCACCCAAGCCAGGAATTGAACCCAAGTCCCTGGAGCTGTGAGGCAGTAGTGTTAACCATTGTACCATCTTGCCGTCCTGGGATCTGAGGTACGTTAAATACTAAAAGGGATTGATAGAGTAAATGTAGACCAAATGTTTCCCCTTGTGGACTAATATAGAACACGAGGTCACAGGTATAGGCTGAGAGGCAGTAGATTTCAAACAGAAATGAGGAGAAACTACTTCTCGCAGAAGGTGGTGAATTTGTGGAACTCGCTGCCCCATAGCGCGGTGGAATCTGAATCGTTAAGTGGTTTCAAGAAAGAGATAGATATATATTTGATTTTTTTTAAAAAATGGGTTAAAGGGATATGGGGAACAGGTAGGGAGGTGGATCTGAGACTGGGGAGAGATTAGCCATGACCTGATTGAATGGTGGAGTAGGCTCAAAGGGTTGAATTGCTAACTTCTGCTCCTAATTCCAATGTCCCCATCATCCTTTCATTCCCTGTGGGAAATTCCCAATTTCCAATCAGGAGCAGGAATTTCTATGCAAATATCACTGAGGTCAAATGGCCATCTTAGCATTTCCATTCCAAAAGCAACCTCAACACAATCCCGGTGGTCTTATATTTGAACTATTTTTTTAAAAAATACACATGATGCATATAGTGCCATTAGTGTCTGTAGCATACTGCTTCATTCTGTATTTATGATTGACATTCAACTACAGGTCAAGATCCTGGTCATTTATTTCAGAGAATATAAATTCAGTTCCTACTAGACATAGCTTTGAGAATGCAACTGAAGTACACAGGGAAAAAAACCCCACACATCTTGTTATATCGATGCATGGCATTACAAAATGAAGTTGTCCATCACTGAGCGCACAGGAAAGGTTAAGATGAATTGCCAAATGCCAAATTAGATTAACGTTTAAAATGAATTTTTACTTCGTGTCATAAAACACTCAAGTTAAGGGGAAAAAAAACCTTCAAAATTAGTTTTTCCTTGAATAACCACTAAAAAATAGGCTCCCTGAAATTCAATTTCATTTCAGCAGCTCCGAACCTAGGTGTAGTCAACACAACTGGAGTGGATCTATTCAGAGAACTCTTGTGTTCAGAGTTCATGGGCAGAATTTTCCCATCCCACCCACCATGGGAATTGTATTAGGTGGGTGGGGGTGGAGTGGAGGGGGGGGGGGGTGGTTGGGGGAGGGAGGGGTGGTGGGGTGGGAGGGTGGAGGAGGGGAGGGGAGGGGAGGGGAGGGGAAGGAGGATGGTGGGGGAGGGAGGCGGAAGGGGGTGGTGGTGGGGGTCAGACCATACAACACCCGTTGACCTCAAATGGCAATTTCCAGTCTTGGGGTGAGTGTGGCCAAAACATTCCACCCCGCATCTCTCATCTTCTATTTCTTCTGGAACAGTATTTTTGCAGTGCCAAGTGAACACCTGGCAAACTCAGGAAACAAATACACATAGCTCCTTTTACAATTTCAGGATGCTCCAAAGCACTTTCCAACCACTGAAGTGCCTGCGGTGTGTGGTCAGTGTCGTAGTGCAGTAAAAACAGCAGCCAACTTTCACACTGAAGCCTCTCGCAGATAGCAAAGTGACAGTGATCAGATGATCTGCCTTTTAGTGATGTTGTTTGAGGGATAAATATTGGGAATGACACCACTTAGAATTCTTCTTGCTCTTGCCTTTTCTCTTTTATTCGTGGGACATGGGCATCACTGGTTGGCCGGCATTTATTGCCCAGCCCTAGGTACCCTTGAGAAAGGGGTGCTGACAACTGAGTGGCTTGCTCAGCCATTTCAGAGGGCATTTGAGAGTCAACCACAATGCTGTGGCTCTGGAGTCACATATCGGCCATGCCCAGGCATGGATGACATATTTCCTTCCCTAAAGGACATAACTGAACCAGATGGGTTTTTCCCACAGTTAACAATGGCTTCATGGTTATCTGTAGATTCTTAATTAGTTTTTATTGAATATAACTATTGAATTTTTTTTATTGAATTCAAATTCCACCATCTGCCATGGCAGGATTCGAACCTGGGCCCCACAGAACATTAGCTGAGTTTCTGGATTAATAGTCCGGTGATAATACCACCGCGCCATCGCCTCCCCTCTTCAAATAGTGCCAC
The DNA here is from genome assembly GCF_965287045.1 of Carcharhinus amblyrhynchos. Taxonomy (NCBI): domain Eukaryota; kingdom Metazoa; phylum Chordata; class Chondrichthyes; order Carcharhiniformes; family Carcharhinidae; genus Carcharhinus; species Carcharhinus amblyrhynchos. The sequence goes on from NC_137328.1 coordinate 11,877,914, forward strand.
GGAATGTTTTGCGTCCGCATGCAAGAGAAGACAAGGCCTAGATTTAATCTAATACATGAAAGAAAACACTTTCCAACTATAGCGCACCCCTGTATCACACTGGGATGTCAGCACAGCATCATCAAGTCCCTGGACTCCCTTCTGACTCCATGACGACAGTGCTACCATCTGAGCCAACATTGCTGTTTCACGGCGGTTTGTATCCCTCCCTTCCAGCCCTCCAGAATGACAATTATATGCTCAGTCGATCTGGCAAATCTCACTGCTTCCTGCTGATAAGTTCTGTTGGTCTTGTGTCCTAAATATGCCAGGTTTAATGGCCCCTGGATGAGGCCTTGATTAATGAGAGACAGAACAATCCCCAGACGCGTGCAATGGAGGCACAGCGTTGGAAATGCACTGCAGGCTTGTAAGCATCTGAAATAGAAAGGCAGGTTAATGTTTCACTGAGACTCTTCATCAGTTCTGATGGAGTGTCCCAATGGAAATGTTACCCTCTCTTTCCTCTTTCCAATGATTACTGACCCCAGCACTTGTGCAATATTTGTTATCTCCCCAAACATGTGGGTAATGGGCTACAATTACTGTGCTTTGAAGCTGGTACAACCATAATGTAGGGTACCTTACAGACTTGATGCTGCAGTGTAGTTAATGCCACATTTAATTAATGTCTGCATTAAAACATGCAGACGCCCTCATTCTTTGTCCTTTTCTATCAGAAGCAAGGAACAGACACTGGAATGTTCTCTGCCACTACTAACTTAACTGCATCGCCAAGTGGTTTTAACTGCTCACACCCCATCATTAATAGCACAAGTTCCCCTGCAGTCATGTATTAAAAATGCAAAGTTTAAAAAAAAAGTGATAATAAATTTTAAGATGATGTCTCATTAATCCGCAATCAAAAAGCCTGATCATGTCAAATTAAATTCCATTTGTGGCAAAATGCAGGCTCATAATATAATTCTGAAGGCAAAATAAAATCAAATGAAATTTTAAAAAAGAAATTGGTGGCACGGTGATTAATGATTAATAAAGGGTTCAGGGGAAAAGACAGGAGAATGGGGATGAGAAAAATAATCAGCCACGATTGAATGGCGGTGCAGACTCAAGGGGCTGAGTGGCCTAATTCTGTTCCCAAATCTTATGGTCTTATACAGTGGTTAGAACTGCTGCGTCACAGCACCAGGGACCTGGGTTCAATCCCGGCCTCGGGTCATTGTCTGTGTGGAGTTTGCACATTCTCCCCATATCTGTGTGGGTTTCCTCCCGCAGTCCAAAGACATGCAGGTCTGGTGGATTGGCCTTGCTAAATTGACACTTTATGTCAGGGGGACTAGCAGGGTAAATACATGGAGTTGTGGGGATAGGGCCTGACTGAGATTGCGGTCGGTGTCAAATCGATGGGCTGAATGGCCTCCTTCTGCACTGTATGATTCTATGAATATTAAAAAATGCCTTTTTGTTTCTGGATGTCAGCCCCTTTTGAAAAGTAACTCCTTTTGAATTCATGTACCTTTTAATTCTCTTTTTCCATAAATACCTGTCCTCATTCCTGTATCTCGAGATCATCTCCTTGTTTTCCTGCCGTCTCTGTTTCTGTTTAAAGCAGCTGTCAGAAACACACAGCTATAATCACTAGCTTTGCTCTGCAGTCGCTGGAAGTATCTTCTCAGTCACTCATCCATTTACGTCTAATCTTTCTGTCAAAGCCAACTTCCCCACACCCTTCCCGCTTTCACTCTCATCCGATATTCTCTCCTAAATCTCTGTCTGTCTTTCTCCCAATCTCTGTCCACTCCCAGAATGAGTGGCATTGAAGACAACTCTCCATCGATTGTCAAACTCCCATTGAGACATCCTGTAGAGGCTTGCTTCTTATCGAATGGTACAAATGATCATTCAATCTGATCAGAGACAGCTTGAGACTGGTCGATAATCTAGACCAAAAATGGCTAACAAAAGAGAAGAAGAAAACTCGATGTTTTTATTGCGCTCTTCATGACCTCAAGGCATCTCAATGTGATTTATAGCCAACGAAGTATCATTGAAATGGACTAACTGTTGTAATGTAGGAAATATAGGAGCAAATTTGCACCATTAAGGTCCCACAAACAGTTATGTAATACTGACTGGATAATCTGTCTTTTTTAATGTATCAGTTGAGGGCAACATGGCAGTTATCATTGCTGCCTCACAACTCCAGGGACCCAGGTTCAATTCCGGCCTTGGGCCACTGTCTGTGTGGAGCTTACACATTCTCCCTGTGTCTGCTCCGGTTTCCTCCCACAGTCCAAGAACGTTAGGGTGATTGTCCCTTAGTGTTCCAAGATATGTAGGTTAGGGGGATTAACAGGGTAAGTAATGTGCACTCATGGGGTAAACCTGGGTAAGAGTCGGTGCAGACATGATGGGTCGAATGGCATCCTTCTGCGCTGTAGGGATTCTATGATGAAATGTTGGTCAAGCGCAAAAACTTGGTAAAGTTGGGCATGAGGCGATTAGTGTAATGCGCGCCCATGTCCACACAGATGCCCACTTTACCTAGGCCCGAAAATGGCTGTGATCCCCAACCACACCCAAAACAGGCATAACAGTGATTTAAATGCACTTGCATGCATTTAAGTTGAATTAATGGGCTGTCAGCCCAACTTTATCAGCATTTCCCCCTTTACCATCAAGATCACCCATCCAGATTTGACGTAAAGCACTCATGCTCGGCAAAGGTCTGTTTCGGGTGCTCCAGTTTCTGAAGAGGTAAGTTCAGAGCTTCCAAAGGCTCTGTGACTCAGATCGGTGGTGGGGAAGGAGTGGGGGGGGGAGACGGCCAAATCATTCTCCGGTGCAGGAGAGGAGAAGGCAGGTCAAATGTATCTCTGATGTTGGGGGAGTGGGTGTGGGAGAAGGCAGGCCAGACCATTCTCTCGTGAGGCGGGGGGGATTCGTGGAGGAGGGAGGCCTGATCGTTCTCTGGTGGGGTTGAGGGAAGGGGGAGGCCCGATCGCTCTCTGGTGGTGGGGTGAGGGAAGAGGAAGGCTCAATCATTCTCTGGTGGGGTGAGAGGGAAGCCAGATTGCTGCCTGGTGGTAGTGGTGGGGGGGGGGGCGGGAGGGAGGGAGGCTAGATGGTTTTCTGGTGAGCAGGGGGAAGGAGGGAGGCCAGATCGTTCTCTGGGGCGGTGGGGGGGTGCAGGGGAGACCGCTGCAAATCTGCAGGCGATCGGTTGGGGGGGAAAGGGGGAACGGCTGCCACTCTGTGGGTAATCAGTGGGGGAAGGGTGGCAGAGAGTCACGATCAGTCTGGGTAGGGGGGGGGAGGTGTGGATAAGGGGGACAGTTATGTTGTGGGGGTGGGGCGATGTCTGTGGGAGCCATCGCTCCCGCTTTCTTCTCCTGGGCTGCTTTATCCACTTTTTGCGGCCTGGGAGCGATGTGACAGAGGCGCATTTTTCAATTTTTTCTCACTGCGCATGCGCAGTTGAAGGCTCTGATCAGAGCAGCAGCGTTTTGAACACGATAAGCCCCGCCTACAGTGCGATTCAGATTCGTGAGTTTTTTTTTCAGGCTAAGTGCTAATGGCGGTGCCTGAGAACAATTTTCTGAGTCTGATCTGAATTGTGCCTAGATTCAGCACTTAGAATCAAAATGGTAAAATCGGGCCCTGTGAAAGAAACAGCTGTTGAAAGATTAACTTATTATAACTTAATTAAAATACCAACTAACCAAATTAAATAGTCCACTTCCACCTGTGAAAACTGACCCCTGCTGAACTAATCCATATTTGGATTTAGGAACTTTCAAAAGGTATATTTCAAAGGAGTTACCCATGACCACACCCCCATGCTCCAAAATCCCTCCAGCCAGGCATTCATCGTAAGACCATCTGAAGAACCAGATTTAATTTGATATAAATCACAGGTGGCTTCATTATGAATGCCTGGCTGAGCCCCAAGACTCACTATCAAATTAGCTCATCAGGGATCTGTTTTCCCAGGTGGAAATGTAGTGTTTGGTTTGATTAATAGACATCTTAATGAAGATATAATATTTTTATCTTCCATTGAACTATTTATTTTAACATCTGTATGTTGTTTAGACAGGGTCAAGAGATGCGAAGTGAGGTGAAGCTTCTGCTATTGATCCTACTTACCATTTCCCCTTCCAGTTTTCCCTCATTTTATAATGCTGCAATGTTTTGCAACTCTGTCTAAGGGTCTGTATCTGAAACACAAATTCTCCTGTTCTCCCATTGATGTCAGTTTCAGAGGTACAGCCTCTGGAGAATGTTACTTGTGTTGAAAGACAAGTAACAGGTCTGATTGCTGCAATGAGCAATTTTGCAAACCTGCAGAGTATTGGGGCGAATGGAGAGTAACAGGTAAGCTCTGCTCTAACAAACACAGGCGAATAGAAAAAGCAAAGACCCTGTACAAAACATGGACAAGTTAATTGATATTTTTTAAATTGCTTTATGTATTGGAATATAGCTTCATTCACATACAATGACTGCAGGGTATGACTGTAAAAAGGAACTGGTGACAGCAAGACACTGAGTCAAAACATAAAACAAAAAGTTGTCAGGAACTGAATCAGATATTTCCCCAGCATGAAGTTACTCGTGTATGTCCTGACCTCAAATGGTCAGAAAAGTGAAAAGGACATTGCATCCTGCTGCATTGTACTTCCTGCCCTGAACTCATGGTTGAGTTGCTAAGGAGTTGCCAAGGAAGTTAAACAGCAACAACTTGCATTTATAAAGTGCCTTTAAAGTGGTGGAACAATCCGAGATGTTTTGCAGGCCTACATTATTGAAGACAGTGTCACAAATAGAGATGTTCATAGAATCATAGGATTACTACAGTGCAGAAAGAGGCACATAGAGTCCACACTGACCACAACCTCACCCAGGCCCTATTCCTGTAAACCCATGTATTTACCCTGCTACTCCCCCTCGTGTTAGGGTCAGTTTAGCATGGTCAATCAACCTAACCCACGCATCTTTCAACTGTGGGAAAACCAAAGTACCCAGAGGAAACCCTTGCAAACACAGGGAGAATGTGCAAACTCCACGCAGACAGTGACCCAAGGCTGGAATTGAACCTGGGTTCCTCGTGCTTTGAGGCAGCAGTGTTAACCACTCTGCCACCATTAGGACGCACATCTGAAAATTTGGTGAGACAGTCAATCACCACATTAATAATTCTAGGAAAACATTGAAACAGAAGAATTTATCTCTAATAGAGAATCCAACTTGTAAATTCAAATACTAGTCATGGTAAAATATTTAAGAAGGATATCCATTAAGTTTAAAAGTAACATTTACTTTAAATCTCTAAGTAAAAGGCTACAGAGAGGTAAAATGCTTCTGTTCCAGTTAAAGCGGGGGATGGTATATAAGTATCAAGTCATGCCTTTATCTTGAGCAATGCTGAAATGAACTCAGCAAGTCTAAAAAACATACTTTTTATGATGTTGTACAACCAATTTCTTATGCGTGGCATTTGTACCTCAACAGAACCTTAGTCCATCTCCCTTTGGTTCTCAAATAAGATTGTATTGCTGTTAATTTCCAGATAAGATCCGACCTTCGTTGACTTCTAGGAAAGCAAATGTTGAGGCAGACGCGAAGCTTATGATTTTCATGAATCATCTCACTTTGGTTCAAGATTTGGATGTTAGTTATAATTCTGTTTGGATTTATTGAACTGGTCAGCTTTGACAAACTAGTTTCAGTTGAGTGTAGTTTATTTAGGACTACCAATATAAAATCACCTCAACAAATATTATACTTTTGATTTGATTTATTATTGTCACATGTATTAGTATACAGTGAAAAGTATTGTTTCTTGCGTGCTATACAAACAAAGCATACCATACACAGAAGGAAAGCAGAGAGTGTAGAATGTAGCGCTACCGTCAAAGCAAGGGTGTAGAGAAAGATCAACTTAATGCAAGATAGATCCATTCAAAATCTGATGTCATCAATGAAGAAGCTGTTCTTGAATCAGTTGCTATGACCTCAGACTTTTGTATCTTTTTTCCCCAACAGAAGAAGGTGGAAGAGAGAATGCCTGGAGTGCAAGGGGTCCGTAATTATGCTGGTTGCTTTGTCGAGGCAGTGCAAAGTGTAGACAGAGTCACTGGATGGAAGGCTGGTTTGCATGATGGATTGGGCTACATTCACAACCTCCTGTAGTTTGTTGTGGTCTTGGGCTGAGCAGCAGCCACACCAAAGCTGTGATACAACCAGAAAGAATGCTTTCTATGATGCATCTGTAAAAGTTGGTGAGAGTTGTAGCTGACATGCCAAATATCCTGAGTCTTCTGAGAAAGTAGAGGCATTGGTGGGCTTTCTTAACTATAGTGTCAGCATGTGGGGTTGGGGAGGAAGGGGGGGGGGGGGAACCAGGACAAGTTGTTGACGATTTAGACACCTAAAAAGTTGAAGTTCTTGACCATTTTTACTTCGTCCCCATTGATGTAGACTGTGAGAGCTTTCATGACAACTTGGCAAACCATATAATATATATTCTCTGCCCTTTGGCTAAAATCAAGCATCAGATCAAGCCTAAGATGGAGTGCAATGCCTTATCTTGTTAACTTGGATTTTGTTTGTCTCTCTTGTGGGGACCATGAATTAGATTCAATTGGATTTTGAATTTAGATTTTGGAGCAAAAAAGGAATAGATTTGAGTTTACCCATTCCAATCTGAGCATTCCATCGAAACATTGGTTTTGTAACTTTAAGGATGGAGTAATTTTTAAAAAATGTGTTTATACTGTGGGAACCTTCATCTTTTAAGAGTGAATCCCTCTTACCAGGAGTTAGAGTGTGGTTTTAAGATAAATTTCTCACCCAGTGCCCATGACCATTTAGTGTTAGTAAGATGAACTTTTTTTAACCTTTTTGGAAAATTAATTTGGTCATTAAATTTTATTAAGTCCTCACGCGTGAGAAAACAATTCTTTCAACCTTATAACCCCTCATTGTGACTGAATTCCTTTAAATCCCTCCTTTAACCATTTCCAATCAGAGTCTATCAAGCACAACTCAAAGTCAACCTCACCATCATGCACCTAGCATTGCTAATACTTAATTCTGCCCAAACATGTTACCTCTGGCAAACTCCATTTCACATGGAGGACATAAGATAGTTCATAATCAAAGGCAAACAGCATGTGATAGGCAGGGGACAGGCATGGCTGCATGCCCTCAACCCATATAGAACACCCTGTTGGCAAATGTTGGTGTAGTAATGACTGAGGCAATTGTCAATGATGGGAGCCATTAAAGAGGATGTGCTCACTCCTCCTGCCAGGGTGGCATGGTGGCACAGTGGTTAGCACTGCTCCCTCACAGCGCCAGGGACCCAGGTTCGATTCCCAGCTTGGACCACTGTCTGTGTGTTCTCCTTGTGTCTACGTGGGTTTCCTCCGGGAGGTCTGGTTTCCTCCCACAGTCCAAAGATGTGCGGGCTAGGTTGATTGGCGATTCTAAATTGCCCCTTAGTATCAGGGGAACTAGCAGGTTAAACAAATAGGTTTATGAGGCTGGAGTCTGGTTGGGATTGTTGTCAGTGCAGGTTTGATAGGCCGAATGGCTTCCTTCTGCATTGCAGGATTCTATGATTCAAGTTGATTCTATAATCAATCCTCTCACATTGAACATCCCCCCACCCCCCACAACTGACCCCTGCCCCATTCTACACTCTCTTCTGATTTACAAGCTACATATTCTGCAAGCGTGCACCTTCTGTTTTCTCCCACCTCCCCTAACCCCAACCCAAGCCTTGTGCCTTCATCCTTTCAGATATCCAGCAGGTCGACAACTTGTGCAGGAACCTGACGTGTCAGAAGAACAAGAGGCTGACGAAGAGAGCACGCCATTTCTCGATCTCAAACATGCATTCCCCCAGCTGAGGTACAGAGGTGAGACCCGCAGCGACTCTGTGATTCATCAATGGATACACTGACAACAAGGCAGGGGGGAAAAGGATAATGATGATGCCTATACCCCAGTGGGCACGGTCACACACGAGTTCTACAGCAGAAGAGTCAGGTGAGAACATTGAGTGGTAATGTTCGATGGGTGAAATGCACCCTGCATTGGCAGTCTTGGCAGGAAGTTGGCTGCTAGTGTTAAGGAACATACAGGGATTTTTGGAGCTCATCTTTTCCAGAGTGGAAGTGGTGTCCAAGTCCATTTTGTTTTTCATTCCTACCAGCCCACATCTGCAGGCTGCCTCCATTGAACTCCTCACCCAAGTCACCTACGGCAGAAGTTGTGCATGACCTCACCCTCTGGTAAACTGGCATGCATGTTATCCTTAACCCCTGCAATGGCTGCATCCTATTTGCGCCCACTCTCAGTGCAGAGTCCACATTGAATTCATCCTCTATCCACGCACAGTGGCTGAGCTGGTCACTGCAAGTGTGAAATCAGATTGCAGTGCTTGTGTTTAATCATCACTTTCCTCTTGTTCCAGACCACACAGCAGTTACTGGTATCTAGAAAGGAAAACGCAAAAGGTTAAGGTTGTGAAATGGGTCGTAAGGAGAAAGTAAGAGATGCCCACGTACTGTCTGCTGCTTGTAATTCAGAAGAGAGTGTGGGATATGTGAAGGAGGAATAGGTGCGACAATGCTGTCATCCTTGATGGTTTGAATTCCAACACTGGATGCAGCATCAACAATGATTGTTCCAGTAATGGTCAGCACTGCATCCTCCTCAGGAGTTAGAACATATAGCCTTTGTTTCACTGCATTTCTTTTCATCTATGTGCCACTTTGTCCTTCAAGAGAAAGAGAGAGGGGGAGAAGTCTGTCACCGAGTATTGTGCAATATGTGGCCATCTCGGTTGAATAAACAGCAGTGTGTGGAGCATGTGAGGCTTACAACAATGCAAAGTCTGTAATGGGTGGCACGGTGGCACAGTGGTTAGCACTGCTGCCTCACAGCACCAGGAACCTGGTTTCAATTCCCAGCTTGGGTCACTGTCTGTGCAGAGTCTGCACATTCTCCCCATGTCTGCTTGGGTTTCCTCTTGGTGCTCCAGTTTCCTTCCACAGATCTGAATTTGCCCATGCAAAATTCTCCCTCAGTGCATCTGCACAAGAGTTGGAGTGTGGTGTCTGGAGAATTTTCACAGTAACTTTATTGCAAAGAACAAAGAACAACACAACACAGGAAGCAGGCCCTTCGGCCCTATAAGCCCTCACCACCCATTTGAACATTCAGTGAGTGCCTCATTTCAATCCTTCTTCTACCTACGAGTTTTGTCTAGGCCTCTTGGACGCTACGATAAAGGGGTGCAAATTTAGAGAATTATATGTGTGCCAGATTAAGGGAGGTCTAACTTAGGGACAATTTGTTAACACCAATCAGCCTAAAAGCACGTTTTTGGGGGTGTGGGAGGAAACCGGAGCACCCGGAGAAAACCCACGCAAGCACGGGGAGAATGTGCAAACTAACACAGACACCGACCCAAGTCGGAGATCCGACCTGGGTCCCTGTAACTGCACAGCAAACAGTGATAGTCACTGAGCTGTCGTGTTGCCCGTCAGTTGGCCCAGTTTAAGCGTACACTAACGACGTGAAGCACTAGGCAACTCCCGAAGCAACATCCAAGGGCAGCCCTCGCATGACCCGCCGCGTGTATGCCCCTTGTTGGCCAACAAGTTGGACCGAATCACCTGTGTGAGAAAAGACGTGAAAAAAAGACATCAATAAAAATACACAGCTTATACAGACATTCAAGGGAGGTCCCCAGAAGCTCAAACGTAAGACGGGTGAGCCATAAAATATGTTGGACGGCCCATAGGAATCTATTGATTCCCAGGAATGTCCTGAGGCTCTTGATTCTTAATTGGAACAACGTTTTGTATCCTGCAGTGTTAATGTCAGTCTACTTATGACTAATAAATAAACTTTTTTACTTCAGGCATTTGAAAGTTAGATATGAAACCTAATTGATAGAGATTTTAGATGAGGTGATTTGAGCAGAATTTGAGATTAGTGATGCAGTTGGTGGGATATGGTAAAAGTGGTCATTTGTTGACCACTTGTGCCAAATCAGTGTGTTGCAATGCATCCATGTTAGGATAACTCTTGACATTGACCTCCATGGTTATCATTTCTGATTGTCTTTCCAATATGTGCCTGGAGAGTCTCCTTAAACCCTGTGGATACAGGATTTAAGAATATAACAACACAAGATGGGGAGCAGGAATAGACCATATGGCCCCGTGAGCCTGCTTTGTGATTCAATATTATCCTGGTTGACCATCAGCCTTAACTTTTTTTTTGGCCCATTCCACAGACAACCTTTCTCTTCCCTAATTTTGGATCATGTATACATTTGAATTGCCTCAGAGTAACACAGAGATGGCCCCAGTTTCTAAATATGCAACTGATTTATTGACAATGATTTAAAATATCTCTGCAGTCAGAAAATGCCTGCACCCATGCTCATAATTCCACTTCTAAGTCATTTTGTACGCTTCAGCTCTAAGTCCACATCCAGCCTCAATTAATCGAGCACAGTGAGCATCAATAGACTCTGATTGGTCAGAACAATCAAACAATTGACCACGACACCCATCTCTTCTGCCAAAGTGTTTGGAGCAGCATCTCTCTCGGGATATGCCATACTTCACTGCTTCCCAGGTCAGATTCATTTCCTGCATATCCGACAACCCCTGATTGAGCCTGAATGCATCCTGCTCACTGGCTTTAAGTGACGCTGACAAGTTATTATTTTGGGATCCCGTGTTGATACCTGCAGTCTAATGATGGTGCAGTTAGCACTGTTGACATGTAGCAATCACTCAGTTAAGGAGGTGGAACAAAGTTGGGGGGAGGGGAATGGGGAGCGGTGGCAATGTTAATAAGACATCACAATTTGTGCATCAATGTTAACCTCAATATCCCTTGGAAGTTCCTTTTCATACTCTCTGGATGAGACATCCCGGAGTCCGTAGGACATGCTGGTTATTATTGTTATGATTTATTTATTAGTCACAAGTAGGCTAACATTAACATTGCAATGAAGTTACAGTGAAAATCCCCTAGTCGCCACAATTGGTCAGATACATTGAGGGAGAATTTAGCATGGCCAATGCACCTAACCAGCATGTCTTTCCGTCTATGGGAGGAAACAGGAGCACCCGGAGGAAACCCACACAGACATGGGGAGAATGTGCACAGATAGTCAGCCAAGCCGGGAATTGAAACCTGGTGCCTAGCATTGTGAGGCAGCAGTGCTAACCGCTGTTCCCCTGCGCTGGTTAGGTGCACTCGGCATACTAAATTCTCCCTCAGTGAACCCCATAGGCGCCTGAGCGTGGCGATGAGGGGATTCTCACAGTAACTTCATTGCAGTGGTTAATGTAAGCCTAGTTGTGACTGATAAATAAATAATCTTTTAAATAATTCATAGGTAAATGAACAATTTGAATTTCTACTGAGGCAGTTTTTTTCTCCCTTGACGTCAAGCTCTCTATTTCATGTCTCATTTTTATTTGAAAGGGTTAACTACCTGAGTGCTAGACTGCCTTGTAAGTTTGTGCAATTGGTCACTCAGGGATAGAGAACACATGTGAAGTGGATCTGGTGGGACATCCATGTCACACACTATACCACTGTCACTGCCACCTTTCCATTCAGTCAGCTGTTATTTGAACGTCCCACTTTCCTAACAGATTGCTAAATTCGGGAATCCTGCCAAGAACACTTCCTGCCTTCCTTTTCAAACCCATCGGCTCCACATTTACACCCAGGTCGTTTAAAAAGAGAAAAATTACCAGTTCTTTCAAATCTTTACATAGCACTTTGAGGGGGGGGAGGGGGATTTACTTTAACTCCATCATCCGCATTGGTTCTTCACTTTCCACACTCTGACGCGAGAGGGGTTTTGTTTTAAGATGCTTCAGCAGACACTTAGGCTCATCACATCCGCAACACGGTGCGTCGCATTGCATAGTCTATTATTTAATATCTCGTTTTTATTTCTTCCCAGTGCCGTCCCCTCCACTTGTGTCAAATGGTGTTCACTTGGAGGAGTTCATCTGACTTATTTATGAACTTTGCCTTCCTTCAAAAGTGATGATGGACTGATAGGGACAGCCTTACACGCCGAGGCGAGTTGAAGCCAATGTGGCTGTGGGACAGATTCTCGTGATGATATGTACTTTGTGCCGATGCAGGTATATTACCAACATATTCCACATAGTTGTGGCATGAAGAGAGTACATACTGGCAATCAGAAATAGCAGTGACATCCCCCTTGATGTTGTTCAGTTGAATCAGCACTTGGATAGGTATTATTAAACCAGCACAGTTATAACTTTATGTTTTCTTCATTTATATAGGTGCATCAATCACAATGACTCCCATGGATGTTTTTAATAATTTCTGTCCCTGCACCTCTATTCGCCAGCACTAAGATCTGACTGTTCCTTGGGGAGATGGTGATGTGAGCCGATCATTTAATAAAAAAATGTTTTCCAATGCAGTCAGAGATGCCATGAGCCATTTTCAATTCCTACAGGGGTTGCATCCGCAGCAGCATTTGACATCAAACAAGAGAAGCTCACGCGTTCACAGTCGAACACAGAGAGCAAAGGGTGGTTACGTCTCGATGCTGGGTGTGGAATGGTTAGGCGAAGAGAAGGAAGTTACTTGCAGCCAAAACTCTGGGAGACCTGCATCCTTGGCCCCGCCACCCTTACTTCCCCAGTGGTTACACCCACATCAGTTGGTATCATCAAATTGGAGAGTCTGGTGCTGAGAAATTCGGTGGCATGCCGCGTGGCACAATGGTTAGCACTGCTGCCTCACAGCGCCAGGGACACAGGTTCAATTCCGATTTGAGTTACTGTCTGTGTGGAGTTAGGATGTTCTCCCCCATGTCTGCATGGGTTTCCTCCGGGTGCTCCGGTTTCCTCCCACAGTCCAAAGATGTGCGGGTTAGGTAGATTGACCATGATGAATTGCCCCTGAGTAACATGAGGACTGGCTAGGGTATGAGGTTATGGAGATAGGGCCTGGGTGGGATGGTGATCGGTGCAGACTAAATGGGCCGAATGGGCCCTCCTTCTGCACCGTAGGGATTCTGTATATTTTTTCTGTATGTGCAGGTTAGATGGAATGGCCATAGTGGATTGCCCCTGAGTGCTGTGGTGATTAGTGAGGTAAATACAGGGGGTCACGCGGACAGGGCCTGGGGGGGATTGTTGTTGATGCAGGCCTGTTGGGACAAATGGCCTCCTTCTGCATTGTGAGGGTTCTCTGATCCTGTGAATTCAGTCCACAGCACCCCTCGAGCGATGCTACGGGATTATCTTAAAATGTATGTTTCACCACCTCCAACCAGCTCTAGTATGGCCTGCAGGCTGGCAAGGGTGTAAGAATTCATCACATTGCTTGCTACGTTTTGTCAATAGTCTTGTCAGCTGTTTTTAATCTGCTTCCTGTCAATTTGGACAGCACAAACCCAGCCAACACTGTGCTCCAAAACAGACCCAACTGAAAATGTATTCAACTGCACCAATACTTTTCCTCCTACTCACCCCTTGCCATTCCCAACCCTAACACCATTTGCATAATATAAAGAGTCAGCCTTTCAATTTGTAGGCACTTTGTACCTTTGTTTTTTGCTTAAGTGTTGCGATATGGAAGAGTTTTTGAAGGGTGTTCTTGCATCCTGAGAGGGAGGTCATTGGAGTTTTCTTTGCTGTGTAAGGAAAGACTAGTGGAGTGCCCCAGGGGTCGGTGCTGGGGCCTCAGCTATTTACCATTTATATAGATGATCTGGAGGAGGGAACCGAGTGTATGGTGTTGAAATTTGCTGATGACACCAAGATTGGTGGAACGGCAAATTGCGCGGAGGGTGTGGAGAGTCTGCAGAAGGATCTAGATAGGCTGGGCGAATGGGCCAGGAACTGGCAAATGGAATTTAATGTTGGCAAGTGTGAGGTGGTCCACTTTGGTAGGAATAATAGTAGGAAGGACTATTACTTACGTGGCGAAAAACTGCAGCAGGCGACGGTGCAGAGGGACCTCGGGGTCCTTGTGCATGAGTCGCAAAAACCCAGCCTGCAGGTGCAGCAGGTGGTCAGGAAGGCGAATGGGATGCTGGCCTTCATATCGAGGGGGATTGAATATAAAAGTAGGGAGGTCTTGATGCAGCTGTATAGGGCATTGGTGAGGCCGCAGCTGGAGTACTATGTGCAGTTTTGGTCGCCGCACTTACGCAAGGCTATTTTGGCCTTGGAGGGAGTGCAGAGGAGGTTTACTAGGCTGATACCGGAGTTGAGGACGTTGAGCTATGAGGAGAGGCTGAATAAATTAGGCTTGTACTCGTTAGAGTTTAGAAGAATGAGGGGAGATCTCATTGAGACATATAAGATGATGAATGGGATGGATAGGATAGAGGTGGAGAGACTCTTCCCGCTCAGAAAGGACAGTAGGACTAGGGGGCACAGCCTCAAGATAAAGGGGGGGGCGGTTTAGAACAGAGTTGAGGAGGAACTTCTTCACTCAAAGGGTGGTGAATCTCTGGAATTCTCTGCCCGTTGAAGTGGTGGAGGCTGCCTCGCTAAATATTTTTAAGACGCGGGTTGATGGGTTTTTGATAAGAGAGGGGATTAAGGGTTATGGGGAGAGGGCGGGAAAGTGGAACTGAGCCATGACAGATCAGCCATGATCTTATTGAATGGCGGGGCAGGCTCGAAGGGCTGGATGGCCTACTCTGGCTCCTATTTCTTATGTTCTTATGTTCTTATGAAAGTCTGCTACAGTTACTGTGCTGCATTGTTGCACGGTGGCATGGCAGGGCTATGGAGTGTAGGCAGTAGAGAAAAGAAACTGTTTTCAGAGCAAGGGGAAAGGCTTGCCACAGAAAGTCCTACCCAACAAAAGTTCGCAGGGAGCACTTATCCTACCTCCACCTCAGCCGAAAGCAATCATAGAGCCCCTACAGGAGGCCATTTGGCTCATTGAGCCTGCACTGACAACAATCCCGCCCAGGCCCTATTCCTGTAAACCCATGTACTTATCCTAATCTTCCTGACTAAGGGACAATTTAGCACAGCCAGTGAACACAGCCTGCATATCTTTGGGCTGTGGGAGGAAACCAGAGCACCTGGAGGAAACCAGATCTCCCAGAGGAAACCAGAGCTCCCGGAGGAAATCAGAGCACCCGGAGGAAATCAGAGCACCCGAAGGAAACTAGACCACCTGGAAGAAACCCAAGGAGACACAGGAAGAAGGTGCAAACTCCACACAGTCCCTCTGGAATTGAACTCGGGTCCCTACTGCTGTGAGGCAGCAGTGCTAACCACTGTGCCATTGCACTACCCTTATGCCACCTTGTGATTTATTACTTTCGTGGGATGGGGGCATCGCTGGTTTGGCCAGCATTCTTTGCTTCACATCCTCATTTGCCCTTAAACCAATCCATGTGGGGTAGGTGCACACCCATGGTACTGTTATGAACCAGCTGCTGAAATGTGCCATATCCTTCTACAGTTGGCAAGCTGCCTTTTATATTGAATGCGCGTGAATGAATCACAAATCGCGATTCCCGTCCATATTCAGGAACTGACCTGAGGTACCACTGCACCTGAGGCAAATCAAAAACAAGCTGGAAAGTTGAAAAGAAATTACTCTGCCAAACAGTCTGAATCAAAAGATATTAGTTCATACCAATGCGAGGATTAAACGAATGTATCAAACAAAGTAAAGGCGCCTAAGAAATGGGACTGTAAGCACTCCTACAGTTAAAAAGCTTTAAGAACATCTCTGTCCATTGACTTTCCTTTCTCACATTGCGAATGGGTGTGTGGAGAAAATCCAGAGCAACTGAATGGCATGGCAGCACAGTGGTTAGCCCTCCTGCCTCACAGCTCCAGAGAACTAAGTTTGATTCCCGGCTTGGGTCACTGTCTGTGTGGAGTTTCCACATTCTCCCTGTGTTTGCGTGGGCTTCCTCCAGGTGCTCCCGTTCCCCCTCCCCACAATCCAAAGATGTGCGGGTTAGGTCGATTGGCCATGCTAAATTGCCCCTTAGTGTAGGTTAGAGAGATTAGCAGGGTATATGTGTGGGGTTACGGGGATAGGGCCTGGGTGGGATTATTGTTGATGCAGACCCGATGGGCTGAATGGCCTCCTTCTGCACTGCAGGGATTCTATAATTGTTGCTGAATTTTGTCTGCTATTCATTAATTTTTTAAAAATCAATATCTGTGGCCAGCAGATGAAATAAGCAGTCAAATGAGGCAGGCAGCAAAATTGCATGCTAACCAGTGATGGATGCACTGTTCAATGCCTTTAGCACAGGTGGGGCTGCATACTGGCTTAGTCTCAAATGGTCAATGCTATATTTGTCAGGACATTTTACATGCCTTCTGTTGTTTGTTTATTAAATCCACCGATAATTGAAATCGGGAAGGATGTAAAGTGTGTCACAGCCAGAATCTAACCCTCTGCTCCCTGAGTGCACTGCATCGCTGCAGCAATGGGGGATTTGATTCCTCCCCAGAATGGGTGGGTAAGGTTCAAGGTGGGAGGTTAAAATGTTAAATTGTCTGAACCAGCGGCCTAACCACCATGAACATTTCTGCTTTTAAAAGAATTGGGATAAGAGGCTGACAATCAAACTGCTCTCATGAGGTGTGTTGGTCGGTTAAATAGAATCCCAACAGTGCAGAAGGAGGCCAATTGGCCCATTGAGTCTACACTGACCACAATCCCACCCAGGCCCTATTCCCACAACACCACATATTTACGCTGCTAATCCCCTGACACTAGGGGCAATTTAGCATGGCCAATCAACCTAACCCGCACATCTTTGGCTGTGGAAGGAAACCGGAGCACCCGGAGGAAACCCACACAGACACGGAGAGGACGTGCAAACTCCACACAGACCCGAGGCCAGAATTGTACCTGTGTCCTTGGCACTATGAGGCAGCAGTGCTAATCACTGTGCCACCATGCCACCCAAGTATTTTAATACATATGTGTCTTTTAATTGTAACAGTATTTCCATTTTTAATCACAATTGGGTGTGTTTCTCTGGCCTTTTGAAACCAGGTAAAAGAATATAGGTGAGATGGGATGGATCCATGAGTTGTGTGCCTTTATATCTTGTGGGCCAGTAGTAGCAAGGATAGTCCCACCTGGCACATAAACTGATCAGTAAACTACCCCTCCCCTAGGATTATTCTGCATCTCATCCCCATTATTGTCTTCCTCCCCATGGCTTCACCTACCATCAGCCACCTCCCTCCACACAACACCATCGTCCAGCATTTACCTTCTCCCCATTCCACCACGATCTACCCCTACCATGATTGAATGCCCCCTCCTCCCACTCCCCACCACAATCAATGAGTTTCTGGCAGTTGGAGTTGAGGATAAGGATGGAGGGCAATAGACTCTGAAGATTGACAGTCGTTAATGATGGAGGAAAGGAATTGAATGTAATCATTGCCGTCCAAGATGGTTCTGGATCAAAAAGCATATTGTGACTACAGTTGGAGCTGATAATGCTTCAGTTGATGAAATCCTCCAATGAATGACAATGTCAGTTGTGTGTCAGACCTGCTCCCAGATTGAGATCACAAAATTTCACAGCCCCAATTCCAGGAAATCTATACTTCTCCAACAATGACTGTACTGACACCCCTGGGTGCATTGACTTTCATAAGGGACTAAGGAAATTTGGCATGTCTGCTACAACTCTCTTCAACTTCCACAGATGCACCATAGAAAGCATCCCTCCTGGTTGTTCCGCAGCTTGGTATACCTCCTGCTCTGCCCAACCCCACAAGAAACTACAAAAGGTTGCAAATATAGCCCAATCCATCACGCAAACCAGCCTCCCATCCACTGACTCTGTTTATACTTCCCGCTGCCTCGGCAAAGCAGCTAACATAATTAGGAACCCCACGCACCTGGACATCCTCTTTTCCTCCTCCTTCCATTGGGAAAAAGATACAAAAGTTTGAGGTCACGTACCAACTGACTCAAAAACAGCTTCTTGTCTGCTGCCATCAGACTTTTGAATGGACCTGCCTCACAAAAGTTGATCTTTCTCTACACCCTGACTATGACTCTAGCACTAAATTCTGCATTCTCTCCTTTCCTTGCCTACATACGGTATATTTTGCCTGTTTAGCTCACAAAAAAAAATACTTTTCACTACTTACTAATACATATGACAATAATAAATCAAATCAAATCAAAATAGTTTGTCTTACGTAACTCCCCTGAACCACCATTTGATAGCAAATCTGTGAAGCACCTTGGGACAGCTTCCCTCAATAAAGCTGTCTTACTAATGTGTGTTGTTGTTTCTATCTGAATACTTGCTCCGGAGTCACAGAATCACGGAATCACAGAATATCACAGTGCAGAAGAGGCCCTTCGGCCCATTGAGTTTGCACCGATTTGTGATAAGCACTTACCTGTCCATCTAATCCCAATTGCCACCACTTGGCCCATAGCCTTGAATGTTATGACATGCCAAGTACTCATCCAGGTACTTTTTAAAGGATGTGAGGCATTTTGCCTCCACCACCCCCCTGGGCAGTGCATTCCATCACCACTCTCTGAATAAAAAAGCTTTTCTTCAAATAACCCCTGAACCTCCCACCCCTCACCTTCAACTTGTATGCCCTCGTGACTGAACCTTCAACTAAGGGGTCATAATCTTGAGCGCCTCAATCAGGTTGCCTCTCAGCCTTCTCTGCTCCGAGCTTACCCAACCGCTCTTCATAGCTTAAATGTTCCATCCCAGGCAGCATCGTGATAAATCTCTTCTGCATCCCCTCAAATGCGTTCACGTCCTTCCTATAATGTGACAACCAGAACGGCGCACAGTATTGCAGTTGTGGCTTCACAAAAGTTCTACACAACTCCATCATGGCCTCTCTGCTTTTGTAATCTATACCCTGAGTGATAAGGGGCAAGTGTGCCATATGCTTTCTTCACCACCCTATTTACCTGACTTTCCGCCTTCAGAAATCGATGGACAAACAGGCCAATGTCCCTTTGTTCTTTGGAACTTCCCAGTGTCAAACTTGCATGGTGACCTTCCTTGTCAAGTTACTCCTTCCAAAGTGCATCACCTCACACTTGAATTCCATCTGCTGCTTATCCGCCCATTTGACCATCTCGTCTATATCGTCTTGTAACCCAAGACACTCAACCACACTGTTAACCTATTCTACTTTTTAACATGTAACCTCATCCCCCTTTACTTGTGGGTGTTCTGTTTATGCCACTGGGACTATGTTCTTGTGTCATAGGCAATGGTCGAAGAGCGCAGTACATGAGTGTGCTGCCTCCCTGTCACTTTCAACGCATTGAGAATAAAACCAATAACCCGGAGGAAAATCGAACTTGTCACATCTCAATCTGCATTTGACTGACATTCTGATGAGGCTAAGATGCTACAGCTTAGTCTACAGCACAGAATATCGGTGTCAATGGCTAAAATGTTACCGTCCACCCGCCATGGGAGTCGGAGTGGGCGAGGAGCGGAACATGGAAAGGTCTGTTGACCTCAGGCAAGTTTTTACGGTTTAGGGATGAGCACGGCCATAAAATCTGGCCAAATATATCTAATTCTACATTACATACGACATGGAGAAGTGATGGCCTATTGGTATTATTGCTATTAATCCAGAAACTCAGCTGATGTTCTGGGAACCCGGGTTCAAATCCTGCCATGGTAGTCGGTGGAATTTGAATTCAACAAAAAATATCTGGAGTTAAGAATCTACTGACGACCATGAAACCATTGTCGGGAAAACCCATCTGGTTCACTAATGTCTTTTAGAGAAAGAACTCTGCCATCCTTACCTGGCCTGGCCTACATGTGACTCCAGAGCCATGGTAATGTTGATTGTCAACTGCCTGCTAAGGACAAGGATGGGCAATAATTGCTGGCGTAGCCAGTGACGCCCATGTTCCACGAATGAATAAAAAAAACATGGTGAAAGTGAAGTGCTTAATTCTTTAGAAAGGAGAGAGGCACGTGCACATGTGTTTGCATTTAGATGGATGAGTAAGTAATATAATACTGATAGGCAAGCAATCGGAAATATGCTTATTGATAAAGCAGTCAGGGGGGCTACAGTGCAGCTGTATCAGCGATATTCTGGACATTGTCTAGTATGCAATAATGCATCCGTTAGAACTTGTGTTTCCTGTACTTTGGAAGTCAATTAAGCAGAAAATGACCCTTAAGACATATTGCAACGGAAAGGGGGGGGTCAAGCAAATGCTTTTTAATTCATCATGTTTATGACAGTAATTGACGCTGATTGCAAGACCAAGCTGAAAGCTGTGACATTAATGGGAAATGTTCTGTTCCAGTATTCAAATCTTTTCTAAAGTTCAAATCTACCATTTGTCCAACAATCACTTTATTCAGTCTCTCAAATCATAGATTCCTCTTAATGTGTTGTTTGACAGTAAGATGATTAATTTGTTGTTTGTATTACTTTATCAAAAAAACAGGTTTGCAAAAGGAAAATATATAAACTCCCAGAACAGAAGGGCCATGAAATTTGTCCAGATTTGAGATAGAACGGAAGAAAAAAAGATGTGCAGATTGGATATGAAAATAGCAATACCAGGATTGAGAGGTTGTAACAATTGGGAAAGATTGAAGAAATTGGAGCTCTTTTCTCTCGAGAGAAATGATTGAGGTCTTCAAGATTATGCAGGGATAGGCTAGAACTGGAGCAAATGATTCCATTTGCAGGCGAGAACCAAACTAGAGGCTTTAAATATGAGATGGTCACTGATAAATCTGATTTATTCAGAAGAAAAGCGAATGACAAGAATGTGGAACCTATGAATGTGGAAGAGTAAATGAAAGCAGGAAATGTTGGAAAAACCCGGCACATCTGGCAGCACCTGTGGAGACTCGCTCTCGAAACTGGCCCGGCCTCATCTGGGGTGACAGCTGTTGCGAGTGAGAACGGAAACATCGACAGCCCAGCCTAAGCTCCATCTAACCTCAGTGGCATCAACAAAGTCCAGCCCAAAAAAAGGATGGAGGATTTTAGCCTTTAACTTTTTGGGCATAGTGGTTAGCACTGCTGCCTCACAGTGCCAGGGACCCAGGCTTTGGTCACTGTCTGTGTGGCCAAAATTCCCTGCGTGGGTTTCCTCTGGGTGCTCCGGTTTCCTCCCACAGTCCAAAGATGTGTGGGTTAGGTGGGTTGGCCGTGCTAAATTGCTCCTTAGTGTGAGATGGACTAGCTAGAGTAAATGTGTGGCGATAGGGCCTGAGTGGGATGGTGATAGGTGCAGACTTGATGGGCCGAATGGTCTCCTTCTGCACAGTAGGATTCTATGATTATATAATTGGCCATGCTAAATTGCTCCTTTAGTGTCCCAAGATGTGTAGGTTAGGGGGATTAGCAGGCCAAATACATGGGATTATGGGATAGGAACTGGGTGGGATTATGGTTGGTGTAGACTGAATGGGCCCAATGGCCTCCTTCTGCACTGTAGGGATTCTATGATTCTATGAACAATTTTTTTTTCCACAGATGCTGCCATACCTGCTGAGTTTTTCCCAGTATTTTCTTTTTTATTCTGGCATCTACAGAATCGTGTTTTCACCACAAAGAATAAATGAGACTTTCAGTGTGCATAGATGCAGTGCAGGGGAAGCCAGACAAGTCAGTGAGGAAGAAAGAAATGGAAGACCATGCTGACACAGCCAAGTGAAAATGGGTGGTGACCCTGTGTGGAGCTTAATCACTGGCATGGACTGAAAGTGTTAATGGTCACACAAGTTTTAAAATCACACAGGCTGAAAAGCACAGGTCTTCTTAAACAGCCTTCACAGACAGACACCAAGGCCATTAGTCTAGCAAAGTGCATAACTCTGACATCTGTAACTGGGAAATCGGAGTGATCCGCAGATACGTAAACGAGCTGCACCATGAAGTTTTCACACCGATTGGATATTATAATGAAGCAAGTGTGAAGTGATTGTGATTGGTTTTTGCTAATTACTTATTTGAAAACTTTAATTGCTTTTGTATCTTGGAATTTGCCACTCGGGCTAGCTACAGGGATGTGAACTGTAGCTTCCTAGTGTCCCTGTTATAGCTTGTGCTAAAAGAGCAGTTTAAGAGAATTCTGTGACCTGTCTGATTACTTGAAGGGTAAAGTTGTGATGAGCTAAAAGCTTGATATCAAAGCCTGCAACATGGACCTATTGGATTGAATGGCCTTGACCCGTGCTGTAGATATTTTGAAATGTTACAACCTATGAATGGCCAACAGCAATGTGGGATAGATTCGTGCTGGCTCAGGTACATGTCTCGTCTCAACAGATGGATTTAATAATCATGACGTTTCAGCAAACTCAGCAATCAGGTCAGAGTTAAACTTAGGAGGCAATGTGGGCTAAAATAGAAAAAAAACTCCAAATTAAGCTCACAGTTGTTCCGGTTCTCTTTTCGTGATTTAAGTATGAAGTGATGGATTTCTGTGCACTGTCACCATAGTAATGGTAATAGAGTCAATTCAATTTCAGGTGAAATATCATGGAAATGAACCGTTAACACTGCACAACTGCACGGGTGCTGCCTGGCCTGCTGAGTAGTTTCTGCTCACATTCAGCATTTTAAAGTTATCTTAAGTGGCTAGAAATCTCCCATGATCTTATCCTTCAATCTGCCATTTCCTTAAGCTGTTTACTACAGCTCAGGTCAGGAAATACAAAAGTTACAAAATGTTTTTTTTTGCAATGATAAAAAAATGCACGGGTTAGGTTGATTGGCCACACTAGATTGCCACTTAGTGTCGGGGGACTAATAAGGTAAATATGGTGGGTTATAGGGATAGGGCCTGGGTGGGATTGTGGGCAGTGCATACTCAATGGGCCAAATGGCCTCCTCGTGCACCGTAGGGATTCTATGATTCTATGATAACTGCTCCTTCCTGGAAAGAGGTCTTTCACATTGGGCGGAATTTTCCCAAGTGTCATTTTGGGTGAGAAAACAAGAGTGATTACCGACATGAAGCAGACTGCAATTTTGCCACACTTTGGCGGGGGTGGGGGGTGGGGGGGGGGGTGGACTTTCTGGCACAATCACCCCAAAACTAGAAAATCCTGTCAGAGGTCAACAGACCTTTGCATAGTCCATGTCCCACCTGCTACGATTCCCGTGCCGGCTAGGATGGGAAAATTCCACCCTTAGTCTCTTTTTTTTGGGGGGGAGGGGTGAGTTTTGCACCAGTTGTGAGAGGGGCAAGCCGGACTTCACAGAGATCAGGTGCCATTTTTAAAGGGCGCACCAATCTCAAGATGAAACTGAAGAGCCTTCTTTCTCCCCCCCTGGATATCGAGGTATTGGGGCCGTTCCAATGGGTGCCCCCTTCATCACACCCTTTATAACCCCCCCTTCATGCCCCGTCTTCCTCAGGCCCAACCCCACTCAGACTCACAGCCCCTACATGCTCCACCCTCATATCCCACCCCTACATGCTCCATCGCTCATGCCCCACCTCCTACATGCTCCACTGCTTCAGGTTCCACCCCTTCAGGCCCCAACCCTTGTTCAGGTGGCATCTCCCTGGGAATTCCCTGGCACCCTGGCGTTGCTCATCTGGCAGTACTGATCTGGCAGTGCCCACTTGTCACCTGTGGCAGTGCCCACTTGGCATTGCTCGTACCAGTTGGCACTGCCAGGGTGCTAGGTGGCACTGACAGGTTGGCATTGCCAGATGGGCACTGCCCAGATATGACCTTGATCACCAGAACCTTAATGGCTACTGAGGCCCTCTAGCAAAGCTGTCATACCTGGGGGGGTGGGGGGGGGGCAATTTTCCCGTCCTGCCCTCTACAGGAACCATAGTGGGCGGGGCGGGGGGGGCTGGGGAGATGTGGAGACCTTCACCTTGGGCAGAATTCTCCCATTTTGGGGCAAGTGTAGCTGGAAAATCCAGTAGTTAGCCTTTGTTTGTGCGGACCAGTCGTGATAGGCACCAGGATCTTGCAGTGCACGAGGGTCGGAGAATCTTAAATGGGTGGGAACCAGAATACATCCGGATGTAGTGGCAGGGAGGATCCCAAAGGGATTTTGTGCAGTGCTAAATGTGCCAAGTCCCTTATCTGCGATTCTCCAACACCCATTCCACTTTGAATCTTAGGGGTGGCATGGTGGCACAGTGGTTAGCACTGCTGCCTCACAACTCCAGGGACCTGGGTTTGATTCCTGGCTTGGGCGACTGTTTGTGTGGAGTTTGCACATTTTCCCCATGTCTGTGTGGGTTTCATCCAGGTGCTCTGGTTTCCCCCCATACTCCAAAGATGTGCAGGTTAAGTTAATTGGCCATGCTAAATTGCCCCTTAGTGTCCTGGGGTGTGAAGATTAGAGGAATTAGTGGGGTGACAAGGAGAGGGTCTGGGTGGGGTTGTTTTTGGTGCAGACTCGATGGGCCAAATGGCCTCCTTCGGCACTATAGATTTCTATGAATCTTATGACACAATTTGTGCCAATGCTATGTGACCAGAAAATCATAGCCATTATGTCTTAAAGGAAGGATTTCATATATTAATTTCATATAATTAAGGTTTTTGTTTCTATTTTATTTCTAGAATGATTGTAGGTGTGCACTGTAAAGAAGTAATGAAATGGTTAAATTGTTCATTTCTGGAATGCTGGATGGTAATTCTTCCGTACATTCATTGATTCCCTTCCTACTCGGCTCACATGAGAGCTCACAGCACCCACTCCTCTCTCAACATGACAGCTCAGAGACTATCTCTGTTGCTGTGCGGACACATGGATTTGGGCCTGTGTCTGTGGGAGTTTGCACGTTCTCCCCGTGGTTGCGTGGGTTTCCTCCGGGTGCTCCGGTTTCCTCCCACATCCCCCAAAGATGTGCTTTTAGGCTGATTGATTGGGTACTAAATTGTCCCTAAATTGGACCTCCCTGATCCTCGCACGTTAGGTGTAGACTAAAATCATGAATAGGTCACTGAGACAGGGGGACGGCGGCACGGGCTCGTTGGGCCGAAGGGCCTGTTTCCCGTGCTGTGTTGTTCTTTGTTCTTTGTTCTTTGTTCTCAGTGCGCTGGTTTTCTCTCCGGTTTTGGAAAACATTTGCAAAACTGGCCAACAGATGTCTCCAGCTTTTGCCTTTCATCATTTATCGATACTCCTGGCCGCAGTATCAACGCTGACCCCAAGTGGATCGCTCACATCAACTCCAGTGCTAAACCTCTCTCCAAGATTTGCGTCGAGGAGTTTCGGAGAGGCAACTATAACAAACAGTGACAGATGTGAGTTATCGTTAAACTGCAGCAAGACAGAACACATGGCAAGATCGAAGAGAAGGATTACATCTCGATGCAAAATAACTGGAACTGCAAGAAATAAAACAAGTTGAATCATTTCCTTATCTATAGGTAACATAGCAACACTTGATGGGAAAATGATCAAGGAAGTGCATAATGTTGCAACGGAAAGCTTCGTAAAAATGACAGATTTCTTTCAAAAGGGAACATCTTGTAGAATGAGATTACTAAAATGCTGCACCTTTTTGAAGTTTATTTATATAGCATAGACTCACTACAGTACAGAGGAGGCCTTTCAGCCCATTGTCCCTGCGCCAACAATAATCCCACCCTATCCCTGTCACCTCAAGTATTTACCCTGCTAATCTCCCTGAAAATAGGGTCAATTTATCATGGCCAATCAACCTAACTGCACATCTTTGGATTGTGGGAGGAAAATGGAGCACCTGGAGGAAACCCACACAGAAACAAGGAGAACTCCACACAGTCATCCAAGACCGGAATTCAAACTGGGTCTTGGTGCTGTGAGGCAGCAGTGCTAACTATTGTGCCACCTTGCCACTTTTTGGGTTACTTTATGGATGCAAAAGTTGGAATAAAAGCAGACAGTGGAAGCTAAATTAAA
Source organism: Carcharhinus amblyrhynchos (assembly GCF_965287045.1). Classification (NCBI taxonomy): domain Eukaryota; kingdom Metazoa; phylum Chordata; class Chondrichthyes; order Carcharhiniformes; family Carcharhinidae; genus Carcharhinus; species Carcharhinus amblyrhynchos. The sequence goes on from NC_137328.1 coordinate 11,903,875, forward strand.
GGTGACAGAGATGCGGGAAGGGATTTTCAGGCCCCGCGTTGGCAGGGTTTTGGGGAAAAGGCAGGGGAATGGCACTAAGCATGATGCTTGTTTGGAAAACCAGTGCAGACATGATGGGCCAAATGGTCTCTTTCTGCACCGTAACAATTCTGTGATTCTGGATGCAGCAGCCCAACTAAGACTATCCCATTGGTAGATGGGGCAGGAATATCCCACCTGTGGTGACTGAGATACACAATGAAAATAATTTCAATAACATGCACAGCCGATGAAGAAGTTTTGAGGAGAGCAGGCGCACAAGGAGAAGTTTCGCAAATTGTCACCAAGAGTCAACTCCAATTCTTTTCACATAAACTTAAGAAACTAGAACGTCCGGTGATGACTGGTAAAATCGAGGGTAGGAGAGTGTCACTATTGTGGTGTCTGTCTCTTTAAGAGACAGCAGAAGAGGGTCATGTAACATGAGGGAAGAATGGGAACTGAGAGTGAGTGATCACTCCAGAGGGCAGAGTCTTCTCTTCGGCAGAATACATCAGTGAGCCATATCATAAACGATGTGGAGATGCCGGTGTTGGACTGGGGTGGACACAATAAGATGTCTCACAATACCAGGTTAAACTCCAATAGGTTTATTTGGTATCACAGGCTTCTGGGGTGCTGCTCCTTCATCGAATGGACACTCACCTGAGGAAGGAGCAGCACTCTTAAAGTTCATGATTCCAAATACATCTGTTGAACTTTAACCTGGAAGTTGTGAGACTTCTTACCTTAAATATGTAAGCCTCGGGCAGCTAACCTCTGTATTTCTTTTTATCAATAAATATCTTATGTTCCCAACAAACTCTGAAACCTCTAAAACACACAACATTTTTGCACAGAGTAAACGGAAGACAAAGAAATGATACAGTGCAGAACAAGGCCATTCTGCCCATCCAGCCTGCACCAACAACAATACCACTCAGATACTATCCCCATAGCCCCATGTCTTTACCTTACTAGTCCCCCTCACACTAAGGGGCAACATAGTACTGTCAATCAATCTAACCTGCACATCTTTGGACTGTGGGAGGAAACCGGAGCACCTGGAGGAAACACAAAGATGGTAAGAATGCGCAAACTCCACTGGGAGGGGATTGGAGGGGAGCATTTAATCCCTCGCAGATGACCGTAATCAGATGCAGATCTGTGATCTAACTTTACATATCCAACTTACCCCTCATATTCCTCATCAGATAACACAAATTTATGAATTTTCAATTTAAAATTAACAATTGATCTCTCTTCAATTCCTATTTTCAGAAGAGAGTTCCAAACATCTTTGCACGTAGCTGTGTTTTCCAGGTTGCATTCCAGAACATTCTGGTTTTAAGTTTTAGATTATGTGGCCCAGTCCTAGACTTGGTAGAAATATTTTCTTTCCATTTACCCTATGCCCAAAATGCCTTGGCAGCTTTGATCAAATCATCTCGTAACTTTCTAACATCTGGATAACACATCCGTACTTTGTGTAATCTTTCCTTGTAATTAAATCCTCAGAGGTATCTTTTTCATAAATCTCTCTAGCACTCCCTCCGAGAACAATAAATTCTGCCTAACGTATGACACCCAAAAGGTCTCACAGTACTCCAGGTGTTGTCTAACCAGGTGTTGTGAAGTTGCATACACAAGATTAAAAATGTGGTGTTTGTCAAATGTAAATAGTGAAAAGAAATGCTTAAAAAAAAGAAGCGATCATATAGCAATATCTCTTTAAACAAAACACGTCATTACACGTGAATTTTAAATGGCAGAGCGTAGGCTGCAGAAGGCAATTGTTGCAGCATTTGTATCAAAACCTTGTGATCAGTGTTTCAACGTAACAAAACAGGCTTTTGAATTGGAACAATGAGTTTAAAATAAGCATGCAGGTTCACAAAAACAACGTAATTCAAATGTGAGGGCTGTTGACAGCCTCAAACCACTCAGATTGCAGGAATACTGAGTGGTAATTCCAGGTAGATAAACACAGACAAGGGGAGTAACACTGAAACAAGCCTGAGTATGTTACTAATCAGGATCCCAGAGGACATGCATCTGGATCGAGTGATGTAAATGATACAGGCTACATCAAAGAAACTAAAGTGCGTACAACAGGTCATCCATTCATTCCATGTGCACATTGGCATTGAAATACAAATACACAAGTCTACATAGAAATCACAAGTATTTTTACACACGTGGCTCAGCAGTAGGAAGGGTCTAGGCATGCCACCTCTTGAGTCAGAAGGCAAGGCTTTTATTTAAATCTTGCAGTTTCATGTATGCTTTTATAAAATCACTATCTAAATAGAGAGATACTAACTCAGAAAGAGTTTCAGATGAGAGCATCACCAGAGAAGGTCCATATTTCCAAAGGATGCCTGTTTTTATACTTGTTGAGAGCAGCTGGATTCTTTTATTTATTTCACTATACCTGAAGGAATCTTGTAATATTTGAACAGAATTCCATTGGGATTTTATTCAGTTTGTTAATTGGTATAATAAGGTTGTCGCCAGTTTAAAAATAAAGACCTGTTCATTGTTCATGACAGAGAGTGCCAGACCTTGCTTTAATTTACCAAAACCAGTAGCTCCCTACTACCTCAACACACACTCATATAAGATTACGAGGCGAGGTATATCCCTTTGGGTGGTTCCAAGTTCACACAGAGGGAAATTCATCTCTGCGTTGTAACATAGGACATTGATAAGCTGCAGATATGCTTCTAACCTCTTGTAGTCTCATCATCAAGACTATTTGGGCCTCCACTATTTCTAGTTCTTCAGCATTTAGAAAGTCCTTTTCTCAGATTTTTAGATCCAAAGTGGATGACTTCATATTTCACTGTAATGAAATCCATTGGCAACACTTTTTCCTGTTCATTAAATCTATTAAAATCTCTTTGTCATCTGATGCTTCCAACTGCATTGCTCACCCTGCCACCTCTCTGCATCATTGACAAATTTGAATTTATGATTCATCACCCTTAGCATTCATTTTATTTCTCTGCCATGACCTTTATCGCACGTTTTTACTTGTTAAATGACTGTGGCCATTGCTCCTCTGAACTTGCTTCCGTCATTCCTTTTAAATCGGTTTCACAGGTACAAACTTTGTCACCTAATATGTCGGTTGCCGTTCATAACAGACATCAACGAAGCCCAAATTGAAGTTGGCTTCTCCGTGATCCAAGCCATTGCGTGCCAGATCGCTGGCAAGCTGCCCAGTGCATCTTGCATTAGCAAAGAGATGCCTCTCAGCCTCCTTCTGTCATCTCAACCCCGAACCCAGCATCTAAATCCTCTGCAGCAAAGCTAAAGAAGTGTGTGACCTTGCCCTCTGATGAGATGGTACCTGTAGCATCCTATCTACCTGCACAATTTTGGCATCTAGTTTTTTGGTTGGTTCTTGAACCCACATTCACCATCTGTGCGCATGCTGGCAGGGTCTCAAAATCCGGCAACAATGTGAGTTCACATCCACCCCATCCCTCACTGGTGGCATTATTGGGGGGGTACTAAACTGAGTGTAGTCTCTGTGGGGAGAGAAACATGGTTAGTCAATACCTTGTTAATGCCCCCTAACACAATTTGGCACAATTTTTGACTAGATTTAGGTACGTTTTCCATATATTTTAATGATCAATGCACTTTGATACACAAGTCTATTTGGGCCTCCATTGTTTTAAGTTTTTCACCAACTAGAAGGTCCTCTAATCCAAGCTTTTTAGATCCAAAGTGGTTGACCTCATATTTCACTATAATGAAATCCATTTGCAACAGTTTTGGCAATTCCACCCTGGCAGTGCCAACCTTTGCCAAGGAGTGGATCCCAGTGAGAGCTTCATGGGGAGGGTTAATGCTGCTGTGCTTGGAGGTGTGGAGCAGTGGCGAGCAGGGAATGCTGGCTATGACTCTGAAGGTGGGGGGGAAGGGGCCGTAGATCACAATGGAGGCGGGTGAGAGAGGGAAGCAGTCAATAATCATGGTGGGGTGGGGGGGGGCAGAGGGAGTTGATGATTGGGGGCGGTCTTGGGGGGGGGCGGGTGGTGGGATGAGAAAGAAAAACATGGCGATGGAAAAAAAAATCACGAATGTATATTTATAAAGTTTATTTAGTAGTGTCACAAGTAAGGCTTACATTAACACTGCAATGAAGTTACTGTGAAAATCCACTAATTCCACATGCCGGTGCCTGTTCGGGTACACCGAGGGAGAACTTAGCATGGCCAATGCACCTAACCAGCACATCTTTGGGACTGTGGGAGGAAACCTGAGAACCTGGAGGAAACCCACGCAGACACGGGGAGAAGGTGCACGCTCCAAACAGACAGTGACCCAAGCCGGGAGCCGAACCCAGATCCCTGGCACTGTGAGGACACAGTGCTATCTATTGTGCCACAGTGCCATGCTCTTCAGATCTTTATACCAGCAGAATGTTCTGGATATTTTGGATGGCACTTTGCTTCTCTTACTGAGCATGGTATTGCCCTTATAAATGTAACACTTGCTATGTGAAGAAACAAAAAACAGATTCAGGAGTGCCAAGCACCTTTTTGCACATTGGACATCAGAAAGTCATTCCAGCAGTTATTTAGCATTGACAAATAGCAGTTGATGAATAACGCTTAAATAGATATTTCTATGCATGTTTAGTATCAACATGAAGCTTACTTCCCTTATTGGAATCCGCATTGTGTCAAATCTAGTACACTGCTTTGTTATACAGTGGATTAAAAATGACTGCAATTTAAAATAGTATAGCCTCAGGATGACAATTCACAAAAATATCCCATTCGGACAAGCAAACTGTTTCAGGACCGCACTAAGTAATTTGTTAAACCCAAGGAAGCTTTCTCTATCTTCTAGTTATCTCATAAGCATATTGGCTAATGTAAGCATAGATTGGCATTAAATTCAACACACATTATTCCCATTTGAAATTTCAACATTTAAGGGGCAGCACGGTGGCACAATGGTTAGCACTGCTCTCTTACAGCACCTGGGACCTGGGTTCGATTCCAGCCTCGAGTCACCGTCTGAGCGGAGTTTGCACTTTCTCCCCGTATCTGCGTGGGTCTCCTCCGGGTGTTCTGGTTTCCTTCCACAATCCAAAGGTGTGTGGGTTAACAGGATTGGCCATGCTAAATTTCCCCTCAGTGTCAAGGGGATTAGCTAGGGGAAGTGCATGGGGTTATGGGGATAGGGCCTGGGTGCGATTGTGGTCGGTGCAGACTCGATGGGTTGAATGGCCTCCTTCAGCACTATCAGGATTCTATGATTCTATGGCACTGCTTTGTGGGTTCTTGGGTGAAGTTGCCGAATTCTGATATGCGTGACCTATCTTCCCCAGAGCTGCACTATTACTCTGCTACAGCACAGGATGGCAGCCTGCCACTGTGGTTAGCACGGCTGCCTCACAGCAATAGGGACCCGGTTTCAATTCCGGACTCAAGTCACTGTCTGTGTGGACCTTGCACATTCTCCCAGTGTCTGCTTGGGTTTCCTCCAGGTACTCGGGTTTCCTCCTACAGTCCAAGGATGTATGTGTTAGGTTGATTGGCCATGATAGATTGACCCTAATGTCATGGGGATTAGTAGAGTAAATATGTGAGATTATGGGAATAGCACCTGGGTGGGATTGTGGTGAGTGCAGATTCAATGGGCTAATTGGCCTCCTTCTGCAGGTTAGGGATTCTATGATTCAGTATACAGAGCCTGAGTGAGACCACATCTGGGTGGGGGACGGGGGTGGGGAGGGGGGTGGTGTTTGGGAGGAGATGTACCTACTTTAATCCAGTTTATTAAAATTATATGTAACATAGGATACAGAGTATATATAACGCTCCAGAGTACAGAATCCTAGCCCATGACTGCTGATGCCACTGATACATTGTCAGCAACACCATTTATTACCATCTCTATTCTATTACCCTAGAGAAACATTTGCCTAGTTGTACATTCTTAGATTCCTCACCGTAGTTTTCTTCTGTTTATTTGTGGGACCTTGTCTGGCATTTATTGCCCATCACTAGTTGCCTTTATTCAGAGGGCATTTGAGCATCATAGAATCATAGAATCCCTACAGTACAGGAGGAGGCCATTCAGACCATCAAGTCTGCACTGACAACAATCCCAACCAGCCCCTATCTCTGTGATCCCACGTATTTACCCTGCTAATCCCCCTGACACTAAGGGGCAATTTAGCATGACCAATTAACCTAACCCGCACACCTTTGGAGCGCAGGAAGAAACCACAGCACATGGAGGAAAACCACACAGACACGGAGAGAATGTGCAAACTCCACACAGACAGTGACCCGAGGCTGGAATTGAACCCAGCTCCCTGGCATGTAAAGCCATCGTGCTAACAACTGTGCAACTGTGGCCCTGGAATCATTTCTCAGCCAGACCAGGTAAAGATGGCAGATTTCCTTCCCTAAAGGACATCAGTGAACCAGATGGGTTTTTCTGACAATCGACAATGGTTTCGCGGTCACCAGTAGATTCTTAATCCCAGGTTATTTTCTATTGAATTCAATTTCCACCATCAGCCATGGCGGGATTTGAACCTGGGTCCCCAGAAGATCAGCTGAGTTTCTGGATTAATAGTCTAGCAATAATACAACTAGGCCATCACAATGCACTTGAGCAAAAGCTTTACCTGTTGAAAGGACGCTGTTTCCGTTTTCACTGTGTGGTCAACACATGTTGGGAAAGTTGAAAGTTTAACCTTCCTTCTGCTAATTCTCTAACATGTCTCGTAAGGTGAGAATCATTGGTGCATCTATAATTTGCATTGCAACAACTCACCTAGGCTCCCGGGACAGCACCTTCGAAACTCATGACCACTAGCATGAGGAAGGACAAGGGTAGCAGGTATATGGGAACACCACCACTTTGAAGTTCCTCTCCAAGTCATTCACCATCCTGATTTGGAAACTTATCACTATTCCTTTACTGTCACCAGGTCAAAGTCCTGGAAATCCCTCACAAACAACACTGTGGGTGTACCTACGCTACATAGACTGCAGCAGTTCAAGAAGGTGGTTCACCATCACATTCTCGTGGGCAATTAGGGTGGGCAATAAATGCTGGCCTAACCTGTGAAGCCCACATCCCTTGAATTAATCAAAAGTGTAACACAGTTTTGCAGATTGCAGGAATTAGATTAAGTTTTTGACGAGGTGTTGCCTGCAATGAAAAAATAGAAGTGGATACAGATATCACACTGGTTGGACAAATAACACATGGTGATTTTACAGGCATGAAACGTACGTGAAAGATGGTCAGAAAAAGATCAGATGGTTCATCAAATCTCTCCCAAACACAATGATGATTGGTGCATCTTGACAAGGCATTTCTTACCCTTGCTGTCATGTCATTTCTTGGGTAAGACAAGAAGGCCAGAGAATAGCCAAGAGCCACATAATGTATAAACACTCTGGAAAATTTCTCTCTGATCTCCTCATATGAACAAAACCAGTCCAGGAGATCACATAGAATAAATATCATCTCTCAAATCATTTTAAAAACAATCATGCTCTTTTGAAAGTACAAGATTTATCTATGAGAAAGAAGATGCCTATGAAACAATTTATTTAGTAAATCAACAAAGGGAACTTTTGTTACTATGCAATTGTCTGCCGGGGTATTTTTATAGAGCTACATATTTTGAAAGAAGATTTTTTTAAATCTCTCAATAGTCTGTTTTAAGATTATCTTTACAAATGACCTTGTGGCACAAAAAAGAGCAAATATTAGCAGCACTCACTAGGTAAAACAAAATAAGCCCTCAACCCAATTCTGCTCATTCTCGCCCAAAACTGGGAAATTCCCGTCTGAGGTCGGTCTTTGCGTGGTTCGCCCTGCGCCTGTTACAATTTCTGTGGTGGGTGGGTCAGGAAATCTTCCCCCCCACTGAGTTTTTAATTAAGGCTAATGCAATCCTTCAAGAAATGCCCTCATAGGGATTCAAATGTGCAGAAAGAAAAAATAGCATTAATCTAATAATCCAGAGACCTGAGTAATGGTGGGTTCGAATTCCACCACAGCAGATGGTGAAATTTGAATTCAATTTAAAAAAAATCTGGAATTAAGTGTCTAATGATGACCATGAGACCATTATCAATTGCCTCAGGAAACCATTTGGTTCATGAATGACTTTTCAGGATTGAAACCTGTTCTCCTGACCTGATCTGGCCTAGATGTGACTCCAGATCCACAGCAAGGTGTTTAACTCTAAAATGCCCTCTGAAATGGCCGAGCATGTCAGTCAGTCTTTTTTTTTTGTTTTTATTCCAATTCAATCAAATGAAGTCCAATTCAGAGTCTCAACAAGTTGAGACATTCCTGATCCAAGCTGACAAGACAGGGCTCTCACCTCCTGTCTTGCGCTTGATCTACATGATCCAAGCTGATTAGAGTAGGCATAGCTCCTCCTCCAAGGCTTGATCTCATTTGCATCTTAGCCAAAAGGCCGAGATGCCGCTTTTAAAAATTGCTTCAAATAAAGCTAAAACGTAACCTAATGACTTCAGCCAAGCACAGCATGTCGATGAACAGATACTGCACTTGATCTTAGCCAAAAGGCCGAGAAGCGATCACTCAGTCTTAATGATAAATGCAATGAGAGGAGGGGAATAAAGACTGGCCCAGACAGCAACACTCACATCCCATGAATGAATGAGTAACCAATTTAGAGTCATTGGGAGATAGCAGAGTCAAATATGCTGATGTATTCCTACAGGAAAAGGATCTGAGGCTGGAATTCTCCCATCCCACCCGCCACTGGAATTTTAGTGGGCGAGTTGTGAAAATGCAAAAACCCGTGGACAGTCAAGAGGGGAATTCCGGCTTTTAGACCAGCGTGGCCAAAGAATTCCACCCTGAGTCTCTGGAAAAATACCAGCTCCAGTTACTGTACTGGAATGCATGGATTGGAAATGGATCTTTGAATCATTTAAGGCTTTAATCAGTTGCTTTGTTTATAGCCAACCAGTTGGTAAACTCTGTAATCACAGGGTAATGAAGTGTAAGAAACAATTTTAATCATTGCAGACAAGGCCACAAGCATCGCAATTGATAAAAAATCCTAAATATCTGTAGCAGCCCATTATGTAATGTTGTTGTAACAGGTTCTGTAATACACAGGGCCTGATTTTACCATTTTGATTCTAAGTGCTGAACCTGGGCATAATTCAGATCCGACTTGGAAACCTGTTCTCAGGCGCCCTCATATGCACTTAGCCTGGAAAAAAATCATGAGTCTGAATCATGCTGTGGGGGGGGTGGGAGGGTGGTGCTTATCGCACCCAAAACACTGTAGCTCCGATAAAGTGGCCCAGGAGCGAAAAGCAGGAGCGATAGCCCCCATAAACATCACGCCATCCCCACAACATAACTGTCCCCCTTATCCACCCACGCCCACCGCTACCCTGACCGATCGTAACCCCCGCCCCCTTCCACCCTCCACCAATTGCCCAAATAGTGGCAATGGGCCCCCTCTTCCCCATCCGCCCCCCCCACACCATGATCCATCTGACCTCCCTCCCCGCACCCCCCCAGAGAATGATCAGGCCTCCCTCTCCCCTCCACTAACCAGAAAGCGATCTGGCCTCTCTCCACCCTCTGTCCCCCCCCACCGCCCCAACCAGGGAATGATCAGACCTCCCTCCTCACTCCCCCCTCCAGAGATACATCTGACCCACCTCCTCTTCCCTCTTCCCCCTGACCAAAGAATGATCTGCCCCCACCGCCACCCACTTACCCCACTCCCACCCACCCACCCCCCCCACTATAGATCGGAATCAGAGAGCCTTTGGGAGCTCCGAACTTACCGCTTCAGAAGCTGCAGTGTCCAAAACAGATGTTTGCCGAGCATGTCTGTTTCGCTCCAAATCTGGATGTGCGAACGTGATGGTAAAGTTGGGCGGGCAGCCCATTAATTCAATTTAAGTGCATGCAAATGTATTTAAATCGCCTTTGCGCCCGTTTCGGGTGCGATTCAGATCGGGGCCATTTTCATGCCATGGTGAAGTGGGCATCTGTGCACTCACAGGCACGGATTGCGTTAATGGCCTCGAATTTACCAAGCTTTTCAGGCCTAAAAAATGGGCATAACACAATGGTAGAATTGTGGGAGAAAGCTTCCTCGTTTCAAAAGCTGCAGATGATAAGCCCAGCTGGTTAGGAGTGTATTTAAAATTCTTTTCCAACTCAATTACAAAGGAGGTCTTCTCCACTGTTAGCTGCAGGAACCAATGGGCACAACTGCTGGACGACTGTGGTACAGGCATCAAATGTGCAGAGGGACCTCGGGGTCCTTGTGTATGAGTCGCAAAAACCCAGCTTGCAGGTGCAGCAGGTGGTCAGGAAGGCGAATGGGATGCTGGCCTTCATAGCGAAGGGGATTGAATATAAAAGTAGGGAGGTCTTGCTGCAGCTGTACCAGGCATTGGTGAGGCCACAGCTGGAGTACTGTGTGCAGTTTTGGGCGCCGCACCTGCGCAAAGATATTTTGGCCTTGGAGGGAGTGCAGAGGAGGTTTACTAGGCTGATACCGGAGTTGAGGGGGTTGAGCTATGAGGAGAGGCTGAATAAACTGGGCTTGTACTCATTAGAGTTTAGAAGAATGAGGGGAGATCTCATTGAGACGTATAAGATGATGAATGGGATGGATAGGATAGAGGTGGAAAGACTCTTCCCGCTCAAAAAAGACACTAGGACTTGGGGGCACAGCCTCAAGATAAAAGGGGGGTGGTTTAGAATGGAGTTGAGGAGGAACTTCTTCACTCAAAGGGTGGTGAATCTCTGGAATTCTCTGCCCATTGAAGTGGTGGAGGCTGCCTCGCTAAATATTTTTAAGACGCGGGTTGATGGGTTTTTGATAGGAGAGGGGATTAAGGGTTATGGGGAGAGGGCGGGAAAGTGGAACTGAGCAGCGACAGATCAGCCATGATCTTATTGAATGGCGGGGCAGGCTCGAAGGGCTGAATGGCCTACTCCTGCTCCTATTTCTTATGTTCTTATGTTCTTAAATCTACCAGGAGTTCAAGGGTGGATATTCTGACACCTTCCCTTTTATCCTTCAAAACAAAGTTAGCAATTTCCTTATTTGTCATGACATGCGGTGCAAACCCCTCATTATTGTATGATTGCCTCAGCTTTTTAAGCTTTAACCAGGATTTTGACATCATAATGATAGGATGTTCATTGAACTGGGAGTTACTTGGCATCTTCTGTCTGAAACTCTAGGAGTATTTGACAAATTTTGAACAGGCCTTGAAAATTGCCTGTGATTTTGGAGGTAGCAAACTCAGGGTTCAATGATCCTGCACACCTGAGAGTTCCTCTGGCCTCTCCATAGCTGTCACCTGGGGAAGATTCATCCAAGACTGTAGCTTTAATCAGGGGGATAAATTCTCAGAGACAGCAAAACATCACACGGCTCAGGGGAGTCTCAACAGAGCAAGGCAGTTGATTCCTATCTGCAATAAAGGCAAAATGCTGCAAGGTGCTGGAATCGGAAACAGAACCGGAAAATGCTGGGAAGTCTCAGCAGGTCTGACAGTATCGGCGGAGAGAGAATTGAGGCAATGTTTTGAGTCCGGATGACCCTTTGTCAGAGCTGTAATGATTAGTGGCTGATGTGATTGTTTCACACGGGTTTCATTATTTAGATGGTATAGGGAGTCCAAGGCCATGGAGGTGTAAGTCCAAGGCATCTTTGCTTGTTCAGTCACAAACATTAAATTTTGTACATGCCCTTTCGGTATTTTCTGCTCCCAGTCTGCTTTCCTACCTTTTAGTTTTTGATTTATTCATTCATTGGATTTGATGTCATTGCCAATGCCAGCATTCATTACACACCCCTCAATGTCTTTGTGAAGGACTGCAGTGAAGAGACTCCCACATTGTGGTTAGGTAGGGAATGTCAGGATTTTGACCCAATGATGATGAATGAACAGTAAGATATGAAGAATGGGATTTTCCGGCTGCTCTCACCCCCAAACCGGAAAATCTCGCTCTAGATCAATAGACATTTCTATGGTCCGTCCCCCGCCCACTCCAATTCCTGTGACGGACGTAAGGAGAAAATGTGCCCCAAAGTCATCATGGAGTGTGGCTTTAAGGGGAACCTAGAGGTTGTGGTGCTCATCTGTCCCCATTACCCCCCCCTTTCTAGGTGGTAGTAGCTGGAGGTTTGAGAAACTGCTCCTATGATGGGGGCTCATGTCCCTGCCCACACATCCCCACATCCCACCTCACAGTCACAATCCAAATAGCGAAACCCTTATGGAGCAGCTCTGCCAACTGATCTCACCGACACCTTCCCAAGGCTTGGAATTTTCCCACCGAAGCACAGTGATCCCACCATGGTGGATGTGACAGGCCAGTCAAACTTTGGTAGGACTGGAAGATCCCAGCTAATGGGATAGGCCAGAAAATTCCAGCTAATCTGGGTTAATAGCCAATCAGCAGAATCTTACGATCTCACTCGGATGAGGCTCGCAAAATCCCACCAGAGGGCAATGGAGAGTTCCCTTCTGCCAGGCAGAAAAATTCCGGCCAATGAGTCACATGATTTTCCATCACTTCCATAGACTTTTGCCTTTAAAATTGAAAAATAAACAAATCTTTTGATTTACAGTTGAACTTTTAGTAATAGTTAAATCTTAGTCGCGTTGCAGAGGGGAGGAATGCAAGTGGGAATCTTGCTGCAGCTTCCGACTTAAGGTATTGGGTTAAAATTGCAGTCGGCATGTGATGGTGGCAGCATCCATTCTGTTTTAAAATTCATTGACATGATGTGGGCATCACTGGCAAGGCTACCACCCATCCCCAGTTGCCTTTCTTTGGTGACTTACCAGCCTATTTCAGAGGATAGGTAAGAATGAGCCACATTAGAAAACACAGAAATGTAAAAGCATAGAAAATAAGGGCAGAACCAGGGCATTTGGCCCTTCAAACTTGCTCCACTATTTATTATGACCATTGCTGATCATGCAAATAATAGCCTGATCCTGCCTTCCCTCCCTCATATTCTACAATGCCTTTGGCCCAAGTGCAATATCTAAATGCTTCTTGAAAACAAAGAGGGCATGACCGTATGTGCCCTTTATGCTAAGCTCCCATTGAAGCAAAGTTGGAAAATTTGGCAGCCAGCCAAATCTCTGCGGTGGCATGAGGAAATCCTTCCAGAAAGTGAAGGATGGTAAGATTTCAGCCATAATGTTTTGGCCTCAATTACTGTCTGTGGTAGTGAATTCCACAGGCTGACCACTCTCTGAGTGAAGAAATTTCTCCTCATCTCTGTCCTGAACAGTCTACCCTCTATCCTCAGACTGTGACCCCAGGTTCTGGACACCCCCACTATAAGGAACATCCTTCCTGCACTGTCTAGCCCTGTTAGAATTGTATGGCTTTCTGTGAGATCCTCCCCCCACCCCATTCTTCTGAACTCCAGCAAATGCAATCCTAACCAACACAATCTCTCCTCATATGTCAGTCCTGCTATCCCAGGAAGCAGTCTGGTACACCTTCTCTGCATTCCCTCTAGAGCAAGAATATCCTTTCTCAGATACGGACACCAAAATTACACAATATTCTAGGTGTGTTCTCACCAAGGCCACATATAATTGCACAAGACATTCCTGCTCCTGTATTCGAATCCTCTCAGAATGAAGGACAGCACAATTGCTATTGGTTAGACTGAATTGGGAATATGGCAGGTACTAAGCACAAGAACAACTAGAAATAGTATTACAAGCAAAAATACAAACAATAAAAACAAATTGGAAAGCTGGGAGGAATTCTGAACTTGAACTATTAAGGAATATAAAATAAAATATCATACAGGCATATAAATAAGAAAAAAGGAAGTTAAGATGAGAGCATAGCCACGAGGTGATAGATATAATAAAAGTGCAGACAGTAATAGTGAATGACAGAAAGATTAAGTAATTACTTCACTTCAGTATTCGCTAAGGAGGCAGATCAGGAGGACAAGGCATCAAATAATAAGGTTATAGATGGTAAAGGAGTACTCAAAATTCAAAGAAGAAAAGGTAAATGAAATAATCAAACACAAAAAGATATGACTTCTGCTACCAAAAGATTACATCAGTGAATTTTGTAAGAATGTAGAGATAAGATAACAGAGGCTTAATTACACGTTTGTTAGGATGCTTGGCCAGAACCCCAAGTGTATTATGAAGCCAGACTAGACCCCCAAGATTTTTCTATTTTGACATAAATGTGAGGAAACGACGTTTTGCCCCAAAAGTAATTCCACTGACGAACTAGGGATTTTTTTTTAATCAAAGCAAGCTTTATTCACACCACAGTTTAAGTACAACTCCAACAAAATGAAGAAGCTTAACTCTTAACGGTTGAACGATCTTTAAATATGAAAAGCAAAAATGCTAAATTCTAACTGATCGCTATTTCAGTTACACGTAAGCAACAGTTCTCTTGAACCCACTTTAAAAATTGTTAGCAAACCCAGGCATACTGGCTTCAATTTAGTGTAGAAAGTCCTGAAGCTGCGGAGAGAATTTGCAGAGAGAGAGAGAGCAGACTTCTGTCATTAACAGCTTCAGCCAGAAACTACACAGCAAGCTGTTATCTCTCTTTGCTACAAAACTAGCTCCTCTCATTAACCTCATGATCATATGGCCCTGCATTCCAAACCCACCTTCTATTCTGTTACCATGAAAAACCCAGGACACCTTTCCATTTACAATCACAAATCCATTAGCTCGATCCTAAATAAACACTACACGGCTAAAGTGAATAATTACCTTGCTGTCCAGATACTGAGCTGTCTATTTTCTAGATATACTGATTGCCTGTAAAAAAAACGCTGCACCTTAAAACAATCCCTCTTGAACATAAAATACATTAATACTACAGTATCAGCACATGGTTAAAATAATTTGTTGAGAGAAAGGTGCTGTGCGAGAGATTTGGTGGACAGTGAATGTTATACCTATACATGTTCTGACCCCAGTTGATAGTAAAACAAGGAACAGTACAGCACAAGAACAGGCCCTTCAGCCCTCCAAGCCTGCACCCATCACATTTACCTGTCTAACCAACTGCTTATATCCTTCTATTCCCCGTTTGGTCATACGCCTATTAAGATAAGTCTTAAATGTGGCTAACATAGCTGCCTCAATCACCTCACTTGGCAGTGTATTCCAGGCCCTCACTTTGTGCCTCCTTGTAATTGTTATTTCTGCCCTGGGAAAAAAGTTTCCAACTGTTCAACCTATTTATACCTCTTGTAATTTTATAAACATATTACAAATGTTATAACATTTTATGACTGCTAGATAAGCCAGATTGCAAGATGGAACCTAGCTTGATAGATCCTCACTTTGGACATGGATGAACAGAGTCACAGAACTGCCGATGAACCTCTAACAAAATAATTTATTATGCAAGAAAAAAGAATGCACTATTCCTTCACTCCAACTGTAACTTTACAGATACATACATAATTGTAAAGATATTACAATATGATATACAAAATGAATCATATACTTTAACGTTCTCAGTAAGTACATGGTCCATGTAAATCAATGGGCAAAATATGACCAGGCATACCATACCCTGAAACCAAGTGACAGATGCTACTTAATACAACCTCTGTGAATTTGTCATCAATTCTACCCAGATACTTCTCACACTGCAAGCCAAATAGTTCACTGGAACTCTGACCTTCACATGAGGGTTTCTAACCTCCACACTCATGAACAAATTTGAAATCTTCTACCATACAAGACTCTCTCTTGGATGCCTTCACCAAGGATCCACATCCAGTGCTTCAAACTCTCCTTTCAATATTCTTCTGCCCTGGAGTGTCACATGCATTAAAGCTTCCAAGCTTTCAGGTTTTCAGCCACACCAACAGACACTATTGCTTCATTAACTGTGTTAAGATATCATCAACCTGAGGATTACCATGGATGGCTTAGTACCAGCTGATGTCACATGACCTGCACCTTGCAGCCCTGCCTTTAAATGAGAGCCTCTCTCTGCTCCTCTTCACTGGACAGAATCCTTTTATCTAGATTTCTGCTCTTTTTTTCCTTTAACTTCCTGGAACTCACTTCAGTCCCACTCCCTAATTTATGGGGCTTTCTGTTCTTTAGTTTCTTGGACTTGTTTTCCAATACTCCAGTGGGAAAGGATTAGAGGGATATGGGCCAAATGCTGGCAATAGAGATTAACTGGAAGGGCACTATTGTCAGCATGGACCGGTTGGGCCAATAGGCCTATTTCCATGCTGTATTGCTCTATGACTCTATGGGTCCGATTTTACCATCATGTTGCACCCTTTTTTGGGCACGGAAACCTGGTAAAGTCGGGCATGAGGTGAGTAGCATAATCCACGCTCACTCCCCACTGGTTCCCCCTTTACCAAGGCCCAAAGATGGCTGTGATGAGACCGCGCCTGAAATGGGCATGATGGTTATTTAAATGAATGAAATAAATGCATGCACTTAAATTGACTTAATGGCTGCACGCCCGATCTTACCGGCACTTCCCTTTTACCACTGCGTTCACCCATCCAGATTTGGCATGAAGCAGACATGCTCCACAAAAGTCCAATTCGGGCACTCCAGCTAATGAGGAGGTAGGTGCCGAGCGTCCAATGGCTCTCTGCTTGAGATTGGTAGGGGGGGAGGGGAGAAGATGGATCTGATGGCTCTTTGCTTGAGATTGGTGGTAGGAAGAGGAGGGTCTGCTGTCACTCTGCCTATGATCAGTGAGGGGGAGAGGGGTGGTCCACTACCAGTCTGCCTCTGATTAGTGAGGGGGAAGAGAGGGTCCATTGCCACTCTACCTGAGATCAGTGAGGGAGAAGGAGCCTGTGGTTAGTCTGGATGGCGGAGGGGATGGGGGAATAAGGGGGTCAATAATGTTATATGTGTGGGACAATGTCTGTGGGAACCAGGGGGATGCATTATCCAGCCTTTGAATAAAGTGGCAGGAGAGCCGTATTCTATTTTTTTTCTGCGCATGTGCAGTTGGAGGCTCTAATCAGAGCTGCAGGATTTCGGGTGCAGTAAGCCCCACCCACAGCGTGATACAGAATCACTGATATTTTTCAGGCAGAGTGCGTATGGGGGTGCCTGAGAACGGGTCTAAAATCGGATCTGAAACATTCCCAGTTTCAAGTCCACCCAGCACTTAGAATCAAAATGGTAAAATAGGGTCCCATGACTCTGCATTGTACTGCCTGTTCTCATGGTACCTTTTTCCTTACCTCTGGGTTACCTGATACAAACTGAAATTCAAGAGCTCCTGCTTTACAATGTCAGCTTCTGAATACCAAATAACAGCTTAGTTATTTTTAAAGTCTATAATTGCTTTTGCGACATAAAGCATGCATTACAATGCATGCAAAGTTTAAAGTAAAACTAAGCTCTCAGGCTTGCAGGAACCTTTGTTTAACATGAAGCTAAACTAAAAATTTAACCCTTTCTGACACACAATGACAGAAATACAAATTCAACTTAACTTAGGGTGATTTTCCAGCCCCTCCGCAGTGTGTTTTCTGGTACCAGAGGTAGCTCGCTATTGGCTGCTGGTGGTATCTTGCACTCCCACCTGTCTCTGTCTTTCATCCACCACCAGATAACCTATCATGTGGGAATAGCCTTTGGCAGAACCAGAAGATCCCACTAATGGGAATGGCCAGAAAATCCCACCCTTCATTCCTAATACACATGATACATATATAAATTACTTAAAGTACCTTTGTTTTCTGACATATTTAAGAATGGAAAAAGAACATATCCAGTGAACCAGACCAGGCAGTTTATCATCAGTGGCAGGAAAATAGGTAAACACTAGAACACAAAAAATATAATAAAACAAACACTGATTTCAAAAGAGAAAGTCATGCTTGACTGAAGCCATTCATTTCTTTGAAGCCATAAGAGAGAGTAGATAAAGCTAATGCAGTAGATAAAATTTATTTAGGTTTCTAGACGATCTTTGATGAAGTGCCACATTTTTGACTAATGAATGAGGTGAGAGCATGTGGAGTCAGGGAACAAGTCTGAGTATAAGACAATTGGCAGGTAGCAGGAATATAAACGTGGCAAATTATTAGCTTTTTAATTTGTTATTGTCACAGTAGGCTTACATTAACACAGAAATGAAGCTACTGTGAAAATCACCTTGTCACCACATTCCAGCACCTGTTCAGGTACACTGAGGGAGAATTTAGCATGGCTAATGCACGTATCCAGCATGCCTTTCAGACTGAGGGAGGAAACCAGAGCACCTGGAGGAAACCCATGCAGTCACGGGAGAAGGCGTAGGCTCCGCACAGGTAGTGACCCAAGCCGGAAATCCAACTGAGATCCCTGGAATTGTGAGGTAACATTGCTGAGGGAGAGAGGAGATTTACCCTGATAAAGTCAGACAAATAGGCTGGAAAGAGGCTTGAGTGAAATATGGACTGGTTGGGTTAAATGACCTATTGCTGTTCTCAATATTTTGTATAATTGAATTGATTTTGGATTTGATTTTTGTGTTGGGCACAGGAAATGCAAGTTGGGTCTTGTTTTGAGTTTGGAAATTTGAACCCATCACCTCAGCACCCACCCACTATATTATTGTCTCCAGGAGATGTGAGTGGGCAGAATTCTAGTTTTCTGAGTCCTGAGCCTGTGACAGCAGAGTGCGGGCACCATTTTTTTAATGTCCCCTAGCCCTCAGCCCACCCATTCTCTATTCACCTCTCATATCCACTCCATGCCCCAAAATATCCCCTTGTCACTCCATATCTGTTCAAAGCAGCATGTCTTCTCATATCCACCATGGTCCCCATATATCCTCCACAACCAGTATTCAGCAGACCGCAGGATATCATTGAAATTGACGTGAGAAGTAACCTTCTGGCAATCTAATTGAATTGTCATATTCAAACTGAGTTCATATGGAAATATAAAAAACACTGCTCCGTGAAACCCATTAAAAAATTTAAATCCTCTCAAGTGGTCATTTACTGTAAAACAGATAAACACTTATCCACTTATGCCATCAAAGACAGATAATAATTCAATAAATAGAACTGTGAATCTAAATGTGAACACAACATCCCTGCTGGGATAAGTGGCTCTAGACCTTTTTAAAACTCGCCAAGCATTCACTAGAACCACAGATATCAAAACAAACGCTAGGAAATGTCAACAATGTAGTCCATTGAAAATGAAACACCATGTTGCCTTTTTTAAATAGATGGTGTTCATTTACATTTTCAAGTAGATTGTCAGACAATCAATGAAGTGTAGCAAGTGCTTAGATTTTTTTTGTATTCAGCAGTATTGTCATTTTTTCCAAAGCCAAACCTACTAGACATTTAAATCTCAGTACAAAGCATGACAGCAGAGACTTCCTTTGCATGTTTTCCTACAGTTTTGAATACATCAATGTTGCTTTCTCCATTGGGAAATGTACTGTAATGCATGTTAACACTTGCACAATGATGTCAATATAATGGTGAATGTACCTTTCCAGGACAGAGCCCTGCAATCAATTGCTGCATCAAAAACACATCTTGGTGGCACAGTGGTTAGCACTGTGCCTCACTGCACCAGGGACCCGGGTTCAGTTCCCGGTTTGGGTTACTGTCTGTGTGGAGTTTGCATGTTCTCCTCATGTCTGCATGGGTTTTCTCCAGGTGGCCCGATTCCCTCCCATAATGCAAAGACGTACTGATTAGGTGCATTGGTCATGCTAAATCTTCCCTCAATGTACCCGAACAGGTACTGGAATGTGGCGATTTTCACAGTGACTTCACTGCAGTGTTAATGTAAACCTACTTCTTACACTAATAAATAAACTTAAAAAAAACTTTACATCTACTTTACAGTATAGTAGCTAATACTGACATTTGAAGATGTCAAAACATTTAACCCTTACCTTAACACAGCACTCTAATACAGTAATCTCTCCATTAGAAATAAGAGCTAGCTATCTTTCCTTTTTCAGGATTCATTTGATGTTGTGGTTTATGCTTTTCATATAATCACCAAGTTACATGTTTTCTTACTATAAAAATTTGTGAGGTGCTTAAAACTTAATTTGTCTTAGTTGATCTTCTTCATCAAGGGTCATGAGCCCAATTTGTGTTCCCTTATGGTGGGAGAATAGTTACTGAGGATTTTCACCTGGACCCTTATAATACTGAGACAATTACATTCGAGCTAAAACTTATTGAAAATAAGGCCACCAGGAAGGTTCCTATCCTTTGGGTACAGGCTGATTAGACTCTGTGGAACCAGTTATGTGTCCTTGACACCCTCCGCTTAAGTTGACGGAACTTAATTAGTAGGTAATCCTGATCTCGAATAGTTTCAAAAAACAGGACAGGGATTGTAATCCATCACAAACTATCAGTACCTCCAGGTATTATTGTAATTTCAGCCTTTTCCTTCTCAATGCTAGCACCTATGGTTCAGCATCTGTGTCCTACTGAGTGAAGCTTAGGGAGAATTGGTCCTCCCACACCATCAGCGCTGATGTCAACTCCCCAAGGTGGGGCTTCACGTAAACTGAGATTCAAACTGCAATCATAGAATCCCTATAGAGGGAGGCCATTCAGCCCATTGGATCTGCACTGACTGTCTGACAGAGAGCCTGCCCAAGTCATTTCCCGTCACCCTGCTAGTCCCCTAACCTACATATTTTTGAGCATAAAGGGCAAATTTAGCACAATCTACCTAACCTGCAAATCTTTGGGCTGCTTGAGAAATTTGGAACGCCTGGAGGAAACCCACGCAGACACAGGGAGAACATGCAAACTCCACACAGACACTCCAAGGCCGGAATTGAACCTAGGTCCTGGTGCTGTGAGGTAGCAGTATTAACTACTGTGCTGTATTGCTATCTTGGACTCTGGATGTAGTATTCGATTGGCAGACAGACTGAAAGCAAATGTATCTGTTTATAACTTGATTTAGGGGTGTTCATTAGATCATAGAATCCCTACATTTCAGAAGGAGGCCATTTAGCCTATCTTGTTTGTATCAACCACAATACCACCCAGGCCCTATTCCTGTTGCCCCACATATTTACCTTTGCTAATCCCCCTGTCACTTTGGTCAATTTAACATGGTCAATCAACCTAACCTGCACCTCTTTGGAGCGTGAGAGGAAACCGGAGCACCCGGAGAAAACCCATGCAGACACGAGGAGAAAGTGCAAACTCCACACGGACAGTGACCCGAGACTACAATTGAACCTGGGTCCCTACAGATGTGAGCAGCAGTGCTAACCACTGTGCTGCAGGGCTATCTTGGACTTTAGATGTGGAACTTGGTTCTGACTGAAAATAAATGCTGTTATCTATTTAAAACTTGTTCACTTGTACTGAGTCTGAAAAGGTTACAGAGGAGGCATGTTGTTCCTAGACATGATTTTAACCTCTGACATTCTTGGGAAATTGAACACATGACTGACTGATGTCAATAATAGATCATCATCTATCTCATACATTAACATGTCCCATCTGCTAACCCTTTCGATTACACCTCTCCCCAAGTACACTATCCCACATTTAACCCCCGCAGGACACAATGGCCAGAATTTTCCAGTTGTCCAAACACAGCAATGTAGTTGACACAGAAATGGTCCAGGAAGACACCCAGTTCAAGTGATGCCCACATCTCATGAAAGAAGAAAGAAGAAAGAAAAACACTTCAAATGTCCAGTTTTGCCACACTGGGAAGATTCTGCGTTCCCCTTGCTGGGCCATCCTAGCATCTATGCTGAGTTATCGCAGCAGAGCGCAAGCATCTCACAATGGCTGCCTGCGTGGTGTTTCCTCTCTTTTTGCCTGATTTGTCAGGCTTCCTTATGGGTGGAGTTATGTAAAGTCTTGGCGTTGTCCCCAAATTTAGCCCAGTTAAATGCTCTGGCTCGGTCTTCCTGGCACTAGATTGCACAATCCAAAGTAAAACCACCTTTGATCTGCAGAAAGTTGGAGAGTTTTTCATCTCGGACACTTATGATTTAGCAACCATGGATTATCTGGTCCTTCACCCTATCACATTGGTAAGAATTAGCTAGGCAATATAGATTGTTTAGAAATAATTCATCCGAATCCTCAGTTCATTGCGAGTGCTGATTGAATTGTACTCATTCAATTATTAAATTTGCCTTTGGGTTAAAATAGGTATCAAAAGCTTTAAGAATATCGTCAGGTCAATGGTACATCTCCTGCCTTAGGGGAAGACATCTACTACTGGACCTACTGAGTAAAGAAAGGAAGTAACTTTTGGGAAGTCCTGGTGCTATTCAGTACTGGAGAAAATGGCGTTGCCATAATAGGATGGCATGGTGACACAGTGGTTAGCACTGTTGCCTCACAGCACCGGAGACCTGAGTTTGATTCCCGGCTTGGGACACTCTCTGTGCAGTTTGTACATTCTCCCTGTGTCTGCGTGGGTTTCTTCCGCTTGCTCCAATTTCCTCCCACAGTCCAAAGATGTGTGGGTTAGACGGATTGGCCAGGCTAAATTGCCCCTTTGTATCAAGGGACTAGCTGGGGTAAATGCATGTGGTTATGGTATAGAGCCTGAGTGGGATTGTGTTCGGTGCAGACTCAATGGGCCAAATGGCCTCCTTCTGCACTGTATGATGCTATGATTCATAATTTCCACAACTGGCCTCACTGTGGATCCTCAAGTTAATCAAAAAAAGCGGGAGAGGCAGGGACTTCTCACCAGATGTAGTTATTGTTACATCTCCCCATTGTGCTTTGTTCTTCTGCAGATATTTTACTGGCTGCTTGTGGAATGCCTCACCATGTTGCCACTGTGCATCAGTGGTGCAGAAGATAAATGATTGGAGGTAGTGAATGTTTTACCAGTCAAGCAGAATGATTTGTTCTGGATGGTTTTGAGCTTCTTATTGGAGCTGCACTCCACAAGGAAAATGTAGAGTGTTCCATCAGATTCCTGACTTGTGCCTTGTAGATGGTGGACAGGCATTGGAGAGTCAAGAGGTGAGTTCTGCCATTGATGAAGTAAAATTAGCACATATATGCCAGAGGCATTTGCAATTTGGTCAGCCGATATTTGCAAGCTCCTTGTTTCTCCAACTTTGGCAGAGAGAGACACAGATCAGCAACTTACGTTCAATGTCTCCTCCTCTGCATGTGTGCAGAGGAATGCAGGCATTTAGTGAATCTGATGGTGAGACTATCACATTGCCTCAGGTTTTGGAGTGAGTGTCAATGGTGGAAAGATAAATGGGAAGAGTTGAAATCCATAGAAAATGAGAGGTGAATGCAGGTGAAAATTGGATGTGAGGAAGAGTACAATGGAGAAGAAGATTGAGTGAAAGGCTTTCTAGTTGTAGAAATTATAATCATTTGATATGGGGATGGTGTGAAAAGCCTACAGTTTTGCAAGTTTGTTTGCCCCACTTCACAAACATTAATTGCCAAGTTTCACATTAACCAATCCAAACAGACAGGGTGTGATCCTACCAGCCATTCACGCCATGCTCTGGGTGCTGTGAGGGTGGAGAATTTGGCACCCAGCCAGCTCTCCATTCACTGCAGCGAGATGGTGATAACATTCCAGCCACAGTCTATGCACTGTAGGGCATCAATAGCTGGACAGGCCAATAACTCATTGTCCCCTGAATTTGTTCTTGCAATTACTTTAGTTTCCGTTTTGTGAGGTGTCCAGAACTGTGCCTGTCATGGTGGAATAGTTGACAGGCAGTGTGCAATGTGTGAGCTGTGGAGGAGTGATGGTTGGCAGTTTTAGCCTCTGAATTGATTTACGTTGACATCAAGTTCTAATCTGTGTTTTTAAAGAGCCTCTTAGAATGATCATGTGCTTTCGCCGTCTTTACACAGCAATTCTAACTGACTGGATGAAAAATCATGAAATAAAATTCTCTCAATACTGCTTCAATACCATAGGTTAGCTCCTAACTTCAAAGGAGAATCTCCCCATCAGTATTACAACATTCCAATTGGTCCCATCAATTATCTTCTGAATAAAATCATTGATTCAGAGCCAATTATTATCAAGAGAGTTTCATGATGGATATGTGGTTAAGATTGATTAGAGCAGTTAGGAGTCTTCCCACTGGGAGAGGTTCCAATGACTTAACTCCCAATTTTTAAGGTTTAGACTTGGGGTGCTGAGTGTGGTGCATACAAGTCTCAAAGTGGGTGGAATCTGGAGATGTGGAGACCGGGGTTATCTTAAATGCTGAGCATCAGTTGACAAAGTTATCCTGGCATCCCCGCCAGACATATCTATTTCCCGGGTGGTTAGCAGTCGAGAGCTTTTAACCAAAAGGATGGTGGTTCAGGCCCACCCAGGGACTTGAGTTTTTTGAAGCAGTTAGATATTGTACTTGAGGTGATGAGGATCAAAGGATATGAGGGCAGGAAGTGTGTGTGTGTGTGTGTGTGTGTGTGTGTTGGGGGGGTGTTTGTGGGAGGCAAAAGCAGCCTATTGAGGGGAATGATCAACCATGATCATAATAAATGGCGCAGCAGGCTTGAAGACCTCCTCCTGCTCCTATCTTTCTATGACACTTTGACTGGCAGGAGGCTGCATCCTTGAGGGTTCACAGGAATGGTCCCTAGCCATCAATTTCATTGGAGGTATCATAGAATTATAAAATCCTATAGTGCAGAAGGAAGCCATCTGGCCTATCGAGCCTGTACCAACACTCTCGTCCAGGCCCTATTCCTATAACCACATGTATTTACTCTGCTAATCTCCCTGACACTAAAGGAAAATTTAGCATGGCCATTCAACCTAACCTGCACATCTTTGGATCATGGGAGGAAACCAGAGCACCTGGAGGAAACCCACGCAGACATGGAGAGAACGTGCTAACTCCGCACAGACAGTGACCCAAGCCGGGAATCGAACCTGGGTTCCTGGCACTAAGGTAAGGGGCGTTTTGGATGCAGACTAGAGAGGACTTTGCTGACATTGGGAAACTCAGTCAAGAAGGTTGGTATGCCGGTTGATCTCGTCATTTTCAACTCCAGCTGCCTCCAGTGCCAATGCTGGCTGGACCCAAACATTCAGCCCAATATCTCTACAAATCACTACTTAATACTATCATCTTGGGAAATCTGTTCCAATGGGCAGTATCCAAGCAAAATCCTTGGCAATGGGCCAACTTAGCTAATTCAGTGAAAGACACAGAGGACTGTCTACTTCACACTATAATATTATAATTTATCTTGTTGAAGTGGAGACACATCCCTTTTAATTGTTAAGTCAACTGTCAACAAATGGGATTTTACCGTGCAGGCTACCTGTCACTTACAAGAATAATTACAACACACAGAAGCCTGACGCAGCTTTCCAACACAAGTCAAACCTTCCAGTGGCAAGTCAGCGGAAAGCTTTCTGATTTTGAACTGATGGTCAATTAGTTGTCCAGCTTCTCTGATACAGTCATAATATTGAAGGTGCTGAATCCTATTAGAATAGAATCCCAACCGTGCAGAAGGAGGCCATTAGGCCCATTGACCACAATCCAGGCCCTATTCCCACAACCCAACACATTTACCCCGCTAATCCCCCTGGCATTAAGGTTAACAATGACATAGCCAATCATGGCTAACCCGCACATCTTTGGACTGTGGGAGGGAATCGGAGCACCCACAGGTGCAGACACAGCTAGAATGTGCAAGCTCCACACAGTCACCCGAGGTCCCTGGCACTGTGAGCAGTGCTAACCACTGTGCCACCATTCCACCCCTTGTGCAGTCAAGTGCTGAAATGATTGGCCCAGTTGCTGCAGGTCTCAAACGCAGGCCATCACCCAGGCAATAAACATCACGAGTGGGATTTTTCGGCCACGCTTGCCCCAAGACCGGAAAATCCCAACCAAGATCAACAGACCTTTGCATGGTCCATGTCCCAGCTGCTACAATTCCCATGACGGGCAGGAGGGGAAAATTCTGTCTGTTGTCCGTGTCAGGAAATCTTTCCTTTACTTCAACCGGCCTCACCATGGGTGGAATTGCTGCGTCCCCTCAGTCACAGGAATCGTAGAGGGCAGGATACAAACCATGCAAAGATCTGTTGACCTTGGGCGGAATTTTCTGGATCTGGGGCGAGCGCGACAGCAACATCCCACCCCCTGGTTTCTGATTATATATTCCATACACCATCTTTAATCAAGCAGCAGCCAATAAGTAGTTCAGAAGCACAAGATCAAAGTATTTAATTAGCATAAATATATTGTTGTTTTTTGACTAACAGCTTCCCATACCGTCTATTCCATGAATCAGATCTCTGTGGCTTTACTGCATTAGAGAATTGCATAATGTCAGTGCTTTCCAATGGAATACAAATCACCACAGCGTGATTTCCATTCGTTTAACTTCCGCAATAGTCCACCACAGGGAGTTGTTACTTCAAAATTAAACATAAAATGAGTAATAGGAGCTGGAATGGCTCAGTGGGGTTCCATCATTGAATATAATCTTTTACCTCAACTCTACTTTCCTGTGCTATCTTCTAATCCTCTCAATTTCCTAAATTCCATCAATCTTTTTCTGGAATACTTTTGATTTGATTTATTATTGTCACATGTATTGATATACAGTAAAAAGTATTGTTTCTCGCATGCTATACAGACAAAATATAACGTACATAGACAAGGAAAGTAGGGGGTGCAGAATGCAATGTTACAGTCATAGCTAGGGTGTAGAGAAAGATCAACTTAATGCGAGGTAGGTCCATTCAAATATTTGATGGCAGCAGGGAAGAAGCTGTGTTTGAATCAGTTGGTACGTAATCTCAGACTTCTGGATCTTTTTCCAAATGGAAGAAGGTGGAAGACAGTATGTCCGGGATGCATGGGGATCTTTGATTATTCTGGCTGCTTTTCCAAGATAGTGGGAAGTGTGGACAGTGTCAATGGACGGGAGGTTAGTTTGCGTGATGGACTGGGCTTCATTCTCCTCTTGAGTACCATGCCCTAAGAGTCCATTGGCGACAATGGGCTTCCATTGGATTGGTCCCTGATTATGTTGTAGTGCCTTTTGCAGTGTGGTTAACCAGGAAATTCTCCCACTCTTTGTCGTGTATCGGAAGGACATATAGGCTGTGAATCAACCTGTTTGGCCATGTTATGAAGGAACCTTCCATAACCACTAAATCCCAGACTGAGTCTTGAACACAGAGCTTCTTGCTCAGAGGCAGAGACACCGCCCAATGTGCCACAAGACCCCTCCTTTTCTTGAAGATACTCAATGTATAAGAATCCATAGCACTCTGAGCTAGAGAATTCCACAGTTTCACAAACCTTTGAGTGAAGACATTTTTCCTCCTCTCAATCCTAATGGCCCTTATGCTCAGACTGTGACTCCTCTGGTTCTTGAGTCAGGGGGTTAAAGGGAAAAATTTTCCCAAAATCAGGCTAAGTATCACTTTTGGCATGAAAGCCAGTGAGAATCCCTGGTTGGCCCTAACGGTGCGATCCGAACCACAATTTTTAGGAACTTTGAAACAAAATTGCCCCATGTGAAAAATGCAATGCCTGTGGCATGAGCCACCTGATTTACCCACCCTGGGGGCCATCTCAGCAGTTCTATCAAGCGTTACATTTAAACAACTCTGCAACACTTGCACATAGTCAAGACAGGAGGGAGTCAGCAAAGAATCTTGTACCCCACTTCACTGAGGTGGCCTCACAAGAATGTTTAATGCCTTTTGAGGAGAGAAGGACAAGGGCTGGCAGGAGACCCTCCAATAAGGTCAGGAACCCAGTTGGAAGAGGTTGCCATGCTGGTGGGTGCCAGCACTCACCAGAAGAGGACGGTGCACAATGCCAGACAAAGATAAACAACCTCCCCTGTTCTGCCATACTAAGTGCTTCTCGTCTTCCCTCGCCACTCCCCCTTCCAGTCACCTCTCCCCATGCCACTTGGACACCATATGCTGCCACCTAGTAGGGCCTCACCACCCAACCTCCCACAGGCTTCCTCATACCACCTGGCACTCCCTTCCTGACAATTGCTCCCTGCTCATGTGCAGTGCCCACACGCCAGGTATCATCGCAATCTTACCCAACAGGCGGCCTGCTAACATCATCCCCATTGACCACCTTGCAGGTTAAACTGTAATCTATGGGAGAGCCCTGGAGCTCACAGGGGTGGAGCAGAAACAGGCCTGTACAGAATGTGAGGTGGATCTTTATTCATTTGCGGGAAATGGGTGTCGCTGGGTGGTCAGCATTTATTGCCCGTCCCTCGTTGCCCTTGGAGGATATTTAAGAGTCAACCATTTTGCTATGGGATTGGAGTCACATGTAGACCAGACCGGATAAGGACAGCAGGTTACCTTCCCTAAAGGACATTAGTGAACCAGATGGGTTTTGGTATGGGCAGCACGGTGGCACAGTGGTTAGCACTGATGCCTCACAGGGCCAGGGACCCCGGTTCAATTCTGGTCTCAAGTTACTGTCTATGAGTTTGCACATTCTCCCCATGTCTGCGTGGGTTTCCTCTGGATGCTCAGTTTCCTCCCACAGTCCAAACACGTGGTAGTTAGGTTGAATGGCCATGCTAAATTGACCGTAATGTCGGTAGAATTAGTAGGGTAAATATGTGGGATTGCGGGAATAGGTCTAAGTGGGATTGTAGTTGGTGCAGATTCGATGGGTCAAATGGCCTTCTTCTGCACTGTAGTCATTCTGTGATTGAAACTTGCTCACAACTGCCGTGAGTGAGCAAAGATGGGCAGTGTTGGGGACAGTCTCAGACTCCTTATGATGATGGTTAGCACTTCTGCCTCACAGTGCCAGGGACTAAAGTTCAATTCCAGCCTCAGGTCACTGTCTATATGGAGTTTGCACATTCTCTTTATGTCTGCATGGGTTTTCTTTAGGTGCTCCAGTTTCTTCCCATACTCCAAAGATGGGTGGGTTACGTTGATTGACCATGCTAATTTGTCCTTTGCATTTGAGAGTCAACCACATTGTTCTTGGACTGGAGTCATATGTAGGCCACACCTTTACCGTCCCTAAAAACATCACTGAGCCAGATATTTTTTTCCGACAAGGGTTTCATAGTCATCAGTAGATTCTTAATTCCCGGTTATTTTTATTGAATTCAAATACAATCATCTGACATGGTGGGATTCAAACCCAGGTCCCCAAAACATTAGCTGAGTTTCTGGATTAATAGTCTGGTGATAATACTACTAGACCAGTGCCTCTCAGACTTTCATCCAGCTGCCCAAACGCATGGGTTCTGTAAGTCCCAGGCCCTTGCCCTGGCATTCACTAAGACCACGTCCCGTTTCTCACAGAAAAATTACCGAGAGTCAGAATCATAAAGGTTTTCAGCATGAACAGGCCCTTTGGCCCAACTTCTCCATGCCGCCCTTTCTTTTTTGAAAACCCCTAAGCTAGTCCCAATTGCCCACATTTGGCCCATATCCCTCTATACCCATCATACCCATGTAACTATCTAAAAACTTTTTAAAAGACAAAATTGTACCCACCTCTACTACTGCTTCTGGCAACTTATTCCAGACACGTGCCATCCTCTGCGTGAAAAATATTGGCCCACTGGACACTTTTGTATCACTTTTGTATCTCATCTTAAACCTATGCCCTCTAGTTTTAGACTCCCCTACTTTTGGGAAAAGCTATTGACTATCTAGCTGATGTGGCGCTCACTATTTTATAGGCCTCTATAAGATTAACCCTCAGCCTCCTACACTCCAGAGAAAAAAGTCCCAATCTATCCAGCCTCTCTTTATAACTCAATCCATCAAGTCCCAGTAGCATCCTAGCAAATCCTTTCTGCACTCTTTCTTGTTTAATAATATCCTTTCTATAATAGGGTGACCAGAATTGCACACAGTATTCCAGTATGGCCTTACCAATATATTGTACAACTTCACCAAGACATTCCAACTCCTGTATTCAATGTTCTGACCAATGAAACCAAGCATGCCGAATGCCTTCCTCACCATTCTGTCCACCTGTGAGTCCAATTTCAAGGAGCTATGAACATGTACTCCAAGAAATCTTTCTCCTGTAACTCTCCCCAGTGCTCTACCATTAACTGAGTAAGTCCTGCCCTCGTTCAATCTACCAAAATGCATCATCTCACATTTGTCTTAATTAAACTCCATCTGCCATTCGTCAGCCCATTGGCCCAATTGATCAAGATCCCGTTGCAATTGGAGGTAACTTTCTTCACTGTCCACTATGCTACCAATCTTAGAGTCATGTGCAAACTTACTAACCATGCCGTCTATATGCTCATCCAAATCATTAATATAAATGAGCTGAGGTGAGAAAATCACAAAAACAGAGCATTTTTATTTGCAGCTTGAGAATTTTAACATGATTGCTTCAAGAAATCCTTCATAAATTAACTCACCCACTCTGCTGTGTTACCAACAATTTGATTCCATTCTCGAAAAGCTGTTACGTATCTCACAGGTTTCCGTTTTGAATAATGAGTCCAGGCTTTGCCGGGTGTTGTATAATCCTCACGGAATCCTAATCATCAATGCAAGGCATTTCCTCAACTTAAAGTGGCGAGGCTTACAGCTGATTAAACTTCAAGGTTAAGTGAATCAACACATTTGAGAAGCTGGTGAAACACTCATTAGCAGAGGTACCATATGTCTTGGGCATAATGCACATCTGGCAACCACCTTCCTAACTCAAAGAAATGCAGGCCTCGATGGCAGGATTCCCACTGGAATGTCAATGACACAATTCCTTGGTTTTAAGAGGCATCCCCAAAGCATTTTCCGAACTGAAACCAAAAATGAATAGAATTAGAGCGGACAAATTGCTCACGTGCTGTTGTAGCATGGCCCTTTAAGGGGCATGGCCTGAGGGCCATGTGATTGGGCTGGACCCTATGGATTGTCAAGCTGGGAAGCTGAGCCAATCAGGAGTGATGTTGCACATCTAGGGTTAAGGAGGGCCTGAAGTTGGGACAAGAGTTGTGCAGTCACATTGTCAATTCAATCTCGCCCTTTTTTATAGATATCATTATTTATTATTGGCAATAAATTTGAGCCACATCGAGTCACCCTCGATTTATTGTATTGGCAACAAGGAAAAAATGTCAAAGTCTTCAGGCATTGCAGTGTGCAACTAAAGTGGGAGGAGACAAAGAGACCTAGGGGTACAGGTCCATGAAAGTGGAGTCACAGGTGGACAGAGTGGTGAAGACGGCATTCAGCATGCTTGGTTTCATTGAATACAGGAGTTGGAACATCTTGTTGAAGTTGTACAAGACATTGGTCAGGCCACACTTGGAATATTGTGTCTAGTTCTAGTCACTCTATTATAGAAATGGTATTATTAAACTGGAAAGAGTGCAAAAGAGATTTACTAGGATGCTACCAGACATTGGTGGTTTGAGTTGTAAGGCGAGGCTGGATAGACTGGGACATTTTTCTCTGGAGCGTAGGAGGCTTAGGGGTGAGGTCTATTAAATAATAAGGGGCATAGATCAACTAGATAGTCAATACCTTTTCCCAAAGATAGAGGAGTCTAAAACTAGAGGGCATAGGTTTAAAGTGAGAGGGGAAAGATACAAAAGGGTCCAGAGGGGTAATTTTTTCATACAGAGGGTGGTGATTGTCTGGAGCAAGCTGCCAGAGGTAATAGTAGAGGTATATACAATTTTGTCTTTTATAAAGCATTTAGACAGTTACATGGGTAAGATGTGTTTAGAGGGATATGGGTCAAATGTAAGCAATTGGGACTAGCTTAGAGATTTTAAAAAGAGGGTGGCATGGACAAGTTGGGCCGAAGGGCCTGTTCTCATGCTGTAAACCTCTGACTCTATGAGACTTGAGAAAATGAATAAGTAAGGTCCATTCACATGGTACAATGCTTTTGATTAGAAAGATCGAGACATTGAAGCCTGAAGTGGATTGCTGAAGGCAGAATATTGAAAGGCTGCATTATTTCTTTGTAGCGAATGAAATAACAGCTCGTGAAAAGCGAAATGTTGCTTTGTTTGCAGCCTATGTTCTACAAACTTACAGCTTAGAGAGAACTTTAACATCACCAGGCACTCCACATACTAAGTAAGGATGGGATTTTCCTGACCAAGTCTTCTGACCAGATCGCAGAGGTGGGCAAAAGTCATTTTAACCCTCGTCCCTCAGTCATTATGTTGAGATACAAATTTCATTTGGCAATCCGAGAGCCAGAGGAGACAATCTCAGGCTTTGAGACCAGGCTTAGAGGGTTGGAAGGACATTGTGAGTTCGTCGCAGCTTTAGGAGAAATGTGAAGGGACAGGGCGATTTGTGGGACAAACAGCCTGATAATACTAAAGAAATCACTGGCTGAGAGAAAAGTCTCTTTGGAAAAGCTGTGAATCTGGCCCAGGCAACAGAGAGAGAAGGTCTAAACGAGTTGCTAGGCGTGCCGAATAAGGAAAATCATTTCTGATGAAAAATGGCTGATGTGAGTAATAGCCCAGGAGAGGGTGCAGCAGAAGCCAAGAGAAAGAGTACAAAAATGTGGTCTGAAGCCCTGGATGTGGGAGAAAACACTCCTATGAAGGTTGTTGATGTAGGAATTATGTGTATTTCAGATGCAACAGGAAAAGTCACTGAAAAGCATGGCACAGAGTGAAGCAACCAGTACAGACTGAACAAGGCAGCTGAGTCATTCAATATAAACCAGGTCCAGCTAAGTAAAGTGCCTCCTACAAAGATAACCTATTTGTAAATGGCTGAGCACTCAAAATGGACCTATGGCTACAGTCATAGGAGGGCAGACATGCTTTAAAAAAGGTCTCCAACTTTTAAGACTGAACAAGTCAGGAGGCATTTTCTCCACATACACCAAGGATACCCTACAGACTTGAGATGCAACAACAGTCACAGTCACAGATCAAATCAAATGGCCATCCTACCAGTCTTGGTAATTAAGGGTCACATTCCTCGTCTCAAGGGTTATAACAGGTTGAAACAAATAAGGCTAAACTGGCTGGAAATATTAAACCTACAGGATGGAGATTTTCAGGACCAGCTGTATCAATATTCCAAGGTCTTCCAAAATTAATTAGAATGCATATGGGGAGTATTCCATCACATCAGGAGTGCGATGGAATATTCTCCACTTGCCTAGATGGGTGCAGCTCCAACAACACTCAAGAACCTTTACACCATCCAAGACAAAGCAGCCTGCTTGATTGGCATCACATCTACAAACATATAGCAGCAGTGTGTACCATCTACAAGGTGCACTGCAGCAATTCATCAAAGATCCTTAGACAACACTTTTCAAACCCATGAACACGTCCATTGAGAAGGACAAGGACAGCAGATACATGGGAACACCACCACCTGCAAGTTCCCCTCCAAGCTACTCACCGTCCTGACTTGGAAATATAATCACCATTCCTTTGCAGATGCTGGGTCAAAATCCTCCCTAACGGCATTGTGGGTCAACCCACAGTACATGGATTGCAGTGATTCAAGAAGGCAGCTCACCACCACCTTCTCAAGGGCAACTAGGAATGGCCAGCCAGCAACACCGATGTCCCACGAATGAATTTAAAAAAAGCTAAAATCTATCTGAATCTAGATGCAATGCCTAAATTTTTCAGGTCCACCTGATGTCTTCTTCCTTTCACCAGAAGGTTGAAGTTGAGCTCCAGAGCCTGGAAGATTTAGATATCATGAAGTCAGTACAATTATCTGAATGGGCTGCACCAATAACCTCCATCTGTAAACTGGATCGTGCAGTGAGAATTTGTGGGATTACAAATTAACTGTCAATGCAGGAGTTCAGATAGATAGACATCCCATTACTTGAATTGAAGATCTCTAAGCAAAACTAGTCAGCGTTTAGGATACACCACATTGGATCTCAGCAGCTGTAGTAGGATGAGGACTCACAAAGCTTGGTTATAATCAACACACACGAGGGTTTGAACCAGTATACAGGGTTGCCTTTTGGAGTCTCATCAGCCTGTACCACTTCCCAGCATATGATGGAGAGTCTATTACGAGACACTCCTAAAGTAATGGTTTGCCCTGATAATGTGCTAATCATTGGTACCTCACCTAAAGAGCATAGATCAAATTTTGGAAAATGTACTGAGGTGGTTTAAAGGAACAGGTGTTCAGTTGAAATGGGAGAAATGTACATTCCAAGCAGAGGAACTTACATTTTAAGGTTTTAGGGTTGGTGCAGAAGGGTTACATCCTCTGGAAGAGAAAGTAAAAGCCGTCGAGGAGGTCCCACAGCCAAAAGACTTATCAGAGTTGAAGTCATTTCCAGGCGAAATGTTGACATTTTGTTGACAATGCCCTAATGTACTGACCCGCCAGTGATTGTGGAGCAACTGCCCTTCACATGGTCTGTACCAAAAGCGACACTGGGTATCTACTGCAGTGATATCAGCAGTGACTGTGTATCATAAGGCTGGTGCGAGACTAATTGCCAATGGTGCTTTGGATGTTGACAACGTTTCCCTACGATCAAGGTACAGGCTGACCTAGGAAGACAAAACCATGGGTTAACTGAGAACCATTCTCCTTGCAAATAACTCCTGCAGCACAACCTCCGTCAAGGAGAGATTTGAATACTGGGAGGGGGTCTTTCGGGTCAAACCAAATAAACAAACTCAAATTACATTAGGACAAAGAAAAAGGGGGCGGCTCCCCAAAAGGAGGGGGAACGGCCCGAACAGAAACAAAAAGTACAAAGGAAACTTAAGACACGTCAAATCAAAATGTGATTGTCGGGGTCTATAATGCACCTCAGCCCCTGCGGTGCCCAACGGGCACGGAAGGCATTGACTCTGCCTGCGGACACCGCACGCTCCCTCTCCAGGGACACCCGGCAGCTAACATAGCTGCGGTAGAGGGGTTGAATACTGGGTTGCTCTGCTATTTACATGAGGGTTTGAATTACTATTGGGTGTTCAGTCTCTTCAATGCAGTTTGCCACTTATTCAGTCAGCTTGTTAATTAGTTAAGTTAATTAGGCTGCTAATTAGTTGGAAAGACATTTCAGCACTTCTGTGGCCTTCCAGAAGTGTTGCCCTTTTGTGCTAAACCTCACTTGAACTGTTCCTTTCCCTGCATACATCATCCTTTTGCCAACCACTAGAATCATAGAATCAAACAGTGCAGAAGAGATCCTTCAGCCCATCAAGTCTGCACTGACACTCGGGAAAAACCTGATCTCCCACCTGGTCCCATTTACCAGCTTGTAGCCTTGAGTGTTATGACATGCCTCATGCTTGTTTATTTATTAGTGTCACAAGTAGGCTCACATTAACACTGCAATGAAGTTACTGTGAAAATTCCCTAGACTCCCACAATCCGGTGGCTGTTCAAATGCACTGAGGAAGAATTTTAGCCTGGCCAATGCCCCTAACCAGCACTTTTTCAGACTGTGGGAGCAGACTTATGCAGACACAAGGAGAACGTGCAGACTCCACACAGACAGTGACCCAAGCCGGGAATCAAACCTGTATCCTTAGTGCTGTGAGACAGAAGTGCCAACCGCTGTGCCACCATGCCACAAGTGCTCATTCCAGGTACTTTATAAAGGATGTGAAGTAACCCGCCTCTAGAATCCTCCCAGGCACCACGCTCCAGACCAGGGGTCTCCAAACTTTTCAGTTCGAGGGCCACATCGTATATTTCACACATTTTCGCGGGCCAAAGGGAAAGAAATGGTTTGAAAGTTAGGGGGTTACTTTTATAATAAAGTTATTTTTCTAAAAAAGGCTCCAAATAATTTTAAATTCATTGCGATTGGTGACTGCGTTACAGCAGCACACGACAATTGGCTGCAGCAAATGTCAATCACAATGTGGGTGTTGCCCTGAGCATGTCGCTCTATGATTGGTCTGAACTGCCGCCATCATTGTCATTGTTCTCGCTCATTTCAAATGGATGGAGCTTACGGATTGGATAAAGCAGCTGTCACTCAGTCAATGCGGAGCGGCAATTGGATAATAGATGTCTCAATTGCTGATTCGTTTAATGAACTGTCAGTCACAGGACGGCAGCTCTGATTGGATAATAGGCTGGTAAAGAAGGCAGGGGTTGCCATGGGTCCATTAGACACCGCGTGGAGTGGCAGCAAATGTCCGGCCTGCGTCTTCCGTCTCCCCCATGTCCAAATCCTGAGTCAGCGGCAGGGCTCCGGACAAGGGAATGTTTTCGGCAGCGGGAATCCTGTCCCATCCCACTGGCTGCGGGCCAGATGTAGCCTCTTACGGGCCAGATGTGGCCTGCGGACTGTAGTTTGGAGGCCTCTGCTCTAGACCATCACCACCCTCTTGGTAAAAAGGTTTTTTCTCATAATGCGGGGCAGCACGATGGCACAGTGGTGTTAGAACTGCTGCCTTACAGCGCCAAGGACCCAGGTTCAATTCTGGCCTTGGTCATTGTCTGTGTGGAGTTTGCACATTCCTCCCATGTCTGCATGGGTTCCCTTCAGATGCTCCGGTTTTTCCCCACAGCCCAAAGGCGTATGGGTTAGGTTGATTGGCCATGCTAAATTGGCCCGAGTGTCAGGGGGATTCGCAGGGTAAATGTTTAAGTTACGGAAATAGGACCTGGGTGGAATTGTGATCGATACAGACTGGATGGGCCAAATGGCCTCCTTCCATACTATAGGGATTCTATGATTTTGTGAATGCCTCTAAACCAACTACCCCTCACCTTGAACTTATGTTCCCTCGTGACTGACTTTTCAAGTAAGGGGAATAGCTGCTCCATATCTAGTCTGTCCATGCCTCTCATAATCTTGTACAACTCGATCAGGTCACCCCTCCCCCTAAGTTTTCTCTGCTCCAATGGAAACAAAGATGTGTGAATTAGGAATTTGGCCATGCTAAAATTGCCCCTAAGTGTCAGGGGGATTAACTAGGGTAAATACATGGGGTAATGGGGATGGGGCCTGGGTGGGATTGTGGTCAGTGCAGACCCGATGGGCTGAATGGCCTCTTTCTGCACTGTAGAGATTCTATAATTCTATAGCTCAAGCCCATCCAACCTTTCTTCATAACTAGTCTACTCTCTTCCCTAATCCTGCAACTGAATGTGGAAACCTCAAAAAGAAAACTGATTAGAATGAAATACATATGGACCTGAAATTGTGTGAAGCCTACAAATAGACATTTAGGTCCAAATTATTTTGAGGGTCATTTATTCTGCAACCAAATGTGACAAATTCAACACTTGTGAAAATAGCATTGGATTCTCCTTTGTTCCTTTGAGATATTTCTTATAACTTACCCAATGATCTCTTATTAAAATCATATTTCACAGACAAGCACAGCGGAGCTACTGCACAGTGGGAGCAATCGTGCCATTGAGTCAGAAATTTGTGGGTTTGAGTCACACGTCAAATTTCGGCACAAAGATTAGGCTGACAGTTTGAGTGATTTTGCACTGTCGGAAGTATTCTGCTTTGGGTGTGAAGTTGCATCAAGTCTCCCTCCTTGGTTTTTGGTGGACACAAAGGCACCATTTCAACAGGGAAGATAAAAGCAAATTACTCCGGATGCTGGAATCGGAAATAAAAAACAGAAAATGCTTGAAAATCTCCGCAGATTTGACAGCATTGGTGGAGAGAGGATAGAGCCAATGTTTCGAGTCTGCGCGATCCACATTAGCTCTATTCTCGCTCAGAGCAGAGAAGGCCTGACTTAAATTTATCCCTCCATCAATATCACCAGAAACAGATTATTTGGTCGTGAACACGCACCATTTTGTGGGAGCTTGCTGTATGCTAATTGACTCACATTTTCTATTTTACAACTTATGAACATACACACACATGAATTAGGAGCGGAAGTAGGCCATTTGGCCCCTCAAGCCTGCTTCACAATTTGAATAGATCATAGCTGATCTGATTGTGGCTTCAACTCTACTTTCCTGTTCACCTCTTCCTTATACCTTTGATATCTTTGTCAAGCAGGACAATGGCTGCGCTTCACTAGCCTTGAGAACCTTTGGGCATTAGCAGGTCTTAAAGTTGCTATGAAAATACAAGGCTTCATTTTTTTTGTACAGTCTGTATCTGTGCAAAAGTATTGGCAGAGGCCTGAATCCAGATGTCCTGCCACAGAACCTGGCTTGCACCATTTCTTTAGGGGAGAGGAAGGTTGGTTGTGGAGCATGGAGTGTTTATAAACAGCAAATCTGAACCTTTTGGATTGATTAACCTACTCCTGTGGTACTGGATTGGATTGGGGATTGTTAAGAGTAGATGTGTAATACGTGTGTAATAAATGCATAAACTCATCGTAACTGTCAAAACTGTCAAAGAACTGTCAAGATATTGAAGACCTGTCTAAATTATTCAAAAAAAACTGCCAAGACCTCAAAGAAATATTAAGCTGTCAAAAAATTGTCAAGATTTCAAAGAACTGTCAAATCCAACAAGAAATGTCAAGGTGTAAAGTAACTAATAAGAACTGTCAAAATTGCCCAGGGATTTAAATCTGCTGGACTTTAGGGAATAAATGTTTGGAAATGAGTGAAATCAGTTCCAGCTATTCCATTCTACCTATTTTATCAGCATGAGGGCTGAGGCCTGGAGATAATGATTTTTTGTTTTACTGTATTTTTCTTCAATTTTTTACGCTGCTGATGCATTCAAGTTTTAGTGAGTGACGCACATGAGGAAAAAATGAATTGGAGGATATGTTGATGGGTTTGGATGAAGAGAAATGAGAGGAGATCTGTGTTGAGCATAAGTGCTAGCATGGATCTTTCGGGCTGAGTGAGTTGTTAATTTCTTGTAAATACTTTGAAGTACTTTGCGTTGTCTTCTATAGAAGTCCTACAGTGCAGAAGGAGGCCATTCAGCCCATCAAGTCTGCACCAACCACGATCCCACCCAGCCCCTATCCTTATAACCCCATGTATTTACCCTGCTAGTCCCCCCTCACAATAAGGGGCACTTTAGCATGACCAACCAACCTAACCCACACATCTTTCGAGTGTGGGAGAAAACCAGAACATCCAGAGGAAACCCACACAGACATGGGGAGAACAGACAAACTCCACACAGACACTGGCCCAAGGTTGGAATTGAACCTGCGTCTCTGGCATCATGAGGCAGCGGCGCTAACCACTGTGTCACTGTACCATCCTTGGAAAGTCAAAGAGAAATGATTGCTGTTATGTTTTGTTGAGCGGTATATTGCAATTAGAGTGATCGGCAATGATATCTTTGGTGTAAAGCAGTCAGTTCATTGGGATAAATGGGTTTCCACTCGGGAGGTTCAACTGAAGGTATTCCATCTAATTTAGGATGGACACATGGAAGAAAGTGATGATACTGAGGGCTGTGTAGATGCTTGTATACAGGACTCCCTTTCCCAATAATCTCTCGTTCAATGTCAATAAAACGAAGCAGATAGTCATTGACTTCAGGAAGCTTACTGGAGGGCATACCCCTGTCTACAACAATAGTGATGAAGTGGAAATGGCCGAGAACTCCAAGTTTTTAGGTGTCCAAATCACCAACAATATGTTCTGGTCCCTCCATGCTGACACTATAGTTAAGAAAGCTCCACCAATGCCTCTACTTTCCGAAGAGGCTAAGAAAATTCGGCACATCTGCTAGAACTCTTACAATTTTGGCAGATGCACCACAGAAATCATCCTCTCTGGATGTATTATTGAAGTGGAAATTTTCCTGCTTCTTGACTGTGGTAGAACGACTCAACAACGTTTGTTCCAATAAAATTACTTTATTTCCGAAAGAGTGCATGCAGTATTGGCAAAAACTTGAGTTCAGAGAGCCGTCGTTACGACTTGCTAATTCTTCGTCAAGTCTGCCCTTACATAAAGAGTCAGTTCAGTATTTATACATAATCCTTATCAGTTTGTGTGACCAGAGCTTATTCAGGAAATCGATCAATAATAGCGTCATAAGCAATGTCATAAATAATGGTACAACTTGATGACCACCTAGAACTCTTTGTCTCATCAGTCATATCTTTATCTTGTCCTTTGATAGGACAGAAGAAGGTCGGTGACTCCTTCATCCCTGATCTTATCTTGTCATACTCGTACAGCTCTAGGTCATGTGGAGTCAGCCTTATCAGGTCTTACGGATGTTAGGCACAGCTTAACCTTCTCTGGTCTTATTCATGTCTTAAGTTATGTGGGGGTCAGTCTTATTAAGTCTTACAAGGGTCTGGCATTTTGGAATAGCTCAATCAGCTTTCCTTATTTTGTACCAAATACTTGACCAATTTCCCCATCATGCCACTACTTCATTCGTACAACTTCACAGTATCACAGCTTGGTATGGCTCCTGCTCTTACCAAGACCACAAGAAACTACAAAGGGTTGTGAACGTTGCCCAGTCCATCACCCAAACCAGCCTCCCATCCATTGACTCCATCTACACTTCTCGCTGTTTTGGAAAAGAGGCCAGCATAATCAAGAACCCCACGCTCCCCAAGCATACTCTGTTCGACCTCCTTCTGTCTGGAAAAAGGTACGAAAGTCTGATAACACATAACAACTGACTCAAGAACAGATTGTCCCCTGCTGCCATCAGACTTTTGAATGGACCTATCTTATATTAAGCTGATCTTTCTTTACACCCTAGTTATGACTGCAACACTACATTCTGCACTCTCTCCTTTCCTTCTCCCCTATGTACTCTCTGAACAGAATGCTTTGTCTATATAGTGTACAAGGAACAATACTTTTCACTGTGTCACAACACATGGGACAATAATAAATCAAATCAACATTGCCTAATGTTGCATCACTGTGCTCCATCGGATTAGGACATATGAAGGTATACTCCTCTTCACTCAGTTGTCCTTTCAGGAATTTGATGCCTAACTCTTAGCCTGCAGATGTAGGATCCTGTCTGCTTGTAATTTTGCAGCCCGAAAGAAAAGTTGCATTTCAGCCTCTCCAACTGGCCTTTACAGCACGGGGTGCGTGTATTTGCATTATAGGAGGGAGATTGCTGTAGCAGATGGATGCATCTTTTCACCTATATCAATGGAAGTTGGATTGGTCAGTGCCAAACAAGGGTCCATCGGACAGATTGAATAGGAATCCCAGTGCTAAAGAAGCCATCTTGGATCACTGAGAACAAGAGTTAGATTTGAGGGAAGTACCATATGATGTGTCAGTTGGGTTGAAGTCTTTCCAGCTTGCCTGAGACACCATGAGGAGTGTATATTCAGGGGAATTCATTTGATTTGGCTCTTTTAGATTTTACTCCATGCAACGATCGTCACTTGGTGTTAAGGGAGCACGGTGGCACAGTGGTTAGCACTGCTGGCTCACAGAGCCAGGGACCCCGGTTCAATTCCCAGGTCACTGTCTGTGTGGAGTTTTCCCATCCTCCCCATGTATGCTCTGCTTTCATCCCACAGTCCTAAAGGTGTGCAGGTTAGATGGATTGACCATGCTAAATTGTTCCTTAGTGTTAGGGGGACTAGC
This sequence comes from Carcharhinus amblyrhynchos, assembly GCF_965287045.1. Taxonomy (NCBI): domain Eukaryota; kingdom Metazoa; phylum Chordata; class Chondrichthyes; order Carcharhiniformes; family Carcharhinidae; genus Carcharhinus; species Carcharhinus amblyrhynchos. The sequence goes on from NC_137328.1 coordinate 11,945,370, forward strand.
TAGGATAAATACATGGGGCTAGGGCCTGGGTGGGATCGTGGTCAGTGCAGATTCGAATGTTGAATTCTATGAAAGACATTTCCTGTTCCACCCGAGATGGGAATCACAGTGGGTGAGACGCCGATAATGGAGAAGTCTGTTGACCTCAGGAGGGATTTTTCTGGTTTATGGGTGAGCACAGCCAGAAAATCCCATCCATAAAGTTGTTCATTTAAGGCAGAGAGGAGATTAATTCTTTCTCAGAGGGCCGTGAGTCTTAGGACTCTACTTCTAAAAGGCCGTAAAAACATGGCTTTTAAGGCAGAGATGGATAGACGTTTGATCAACAGGAGGGTGAAAGATTATTGGGGGGAGTAGATTGCAACCTCAACATGTGATTGAGGTTATAGTCAGATCAGTCATGATCTTATTGAATGGTGCAGCAGTGTTGAGGACCCAAATAGCCTACTCCTTCTCCTAATTCATACATTTGTTTGACTGTGAGGGCATTTCCCAGAATTTCTACAGCTGAAGATTTTAAAGTGATAAATCTGCTGCTTTTATTTATTTCTCTTTTGTATGTTGTAGGGAGATGATTAAAGCTTTCAACACCACACAATACCAAAAGAAAATCAGAAGTATTTTTGTAGATATCTCCCAATGTTTCTAGACCCTTCACATGGGAGAAGATGTGACTGCACTCCTGGGGGGGAATCTCAGTAGATGAGAGTATGGATCAGAGAATGGAGACAATGAATAGAATTTTCTGGCCCATTCATCCCAAAATTGGAAAATCTCAAGGTCAACATGGTTCACCTCTCATCCGCTACAATTCCTGTGGCAGGAACAATGGGAAAATTCACACCCGTGGCCAGCATTCTTTGACTTCAACCGCAGGTCTTCTCCAGTCCCGCTGCAGTGAGTGGAGATTTGGCTGAGTGTCAAATTTTCCCCTCTCGCGGGCAGCGGTGGTAGGGCATCCGACGTTGGAGAATTCCAGCCAACATGCCACCAACATTGTATTGCATTGCTGTGCAGGAACAGTTTTTTTTTATGTAAGTGAAAGCATGTAGCACAACACAAGGCAAATTTGCCAAAGCAATTTTGCAACTTCAGGCGGTTAACGCAAAATGGACTACATTGAATGACCACCTTCCCCGGTTCGACTGGCGGGAAAGCCGGAGTGTGGAATGAAATGGGGAAAAAAAATACCGGGAAAGCAAATGTGCCAAGTGGAAAGAAGAATCTGAAAAAAGATGTCAATACATTGTCACACTTTATCTGTGTCCTGTAACAGGCACATAAGATAAGAACTTCCCTCACATGCTTGATTTGCTTAAGTATCTCTCTGCCCCTGAATGACAGCTCTCTGCTGCTTGTCCATCAGTTGATAAAAGCCACGACAGCTTCAGAATTGTGGATGAGGATGGTGACAGTGATGATTAATGTCACCCAGGTGCAAAAACATGACGGAGGGGTATGACTGTGTTTGGAACGCGTGCATTAATCTCTTCTGAAAACAGTTATTTTCCATCTTGCTGATGACAATTACTGAGCTAATGAATTGTTTGGAGCACCTTACATTTTCACTGATGGAGGTAATGATTTGTGCAAAGAGGAGCCTGACAAATGAGCGCAATGTAGCCGATTATCTGCGCGAGTTGTGAATGTGGGACTCTTTGTCAGTGTGCACGTTACTATGGAAACTGGAGCACAGACAGTATTTGCTGCTCTCAACCGGTGCATCTGGAGTCACTGTGGATCAAGCTATGGACCAAAATCGTTCAGAGAGAAGTTGGGGTGAGGTTTATCTTTACACCCCTTTTGCCCTGCTAGGGCCAAAGGAATTAATTCTAGTATTGCAACTTTCTTTCATGCACACATGGGACATGGGTGTTGCTGGCTGGCCAGCATTTATTGCCCATTCCTAGTTGTCCTTGAGAAGGTGGTGGTGAGCTGCCTTCTTGCAACGCTGCTGTGGGTTGTCCCACAATGCCGTTAGAGAGGGAATTCCAGGATTTTGACCCAGTGACTGCAAAGTAACTATTAAACCAGAAAGAGTGCAGAAAGGATTTGCTAGGATGTTACCAGGACTTGATGGTTTGAGTTATAAGGAGAGGCTGGATAGACTAGGACTTTTTCCTCTGGAGCACAGGAGGCTTAGGGGTGATCTTATAGAGGTCTATAAGATAATGTGGGGCTCAGATCAGCGAGATAGTCAACATCTTTTCCCAAAAGTAGGGGAGTCTAAAACTAGTGGGCGTAGGTGACCTGGGAGTCAAGCCCCACTCGGATGGATCTTGTGCGGATTGTGCTCAGGTTTAAAATTTATTTATTAGTGTCACAAGTAGGCTTACATTAACACTGCAATGAAGTTACTGTGAAAATCTTCTAGTCGCCACACTCCAGCGCTTGTTCGGGTACAGAAAGTAGTTCTCACAACAGCTCTATTTGGTTGGACTTTAACCTGGTGTTGTGAGACTACTTACCGTGCCTACCCCAGTCCAATGCCAGCAACCCCACATCATATCTGGGTACACTGAGGGAAAATTTAGCATGACCAACGCAACTTTCAGACTGTGGGATGGAACCAAAGCACCTGGAGGAAATCCATGCAGACACAGGGAGAACGTGGAGACTCCGCATTGACTGTGACACAGGCCAGGAATTGACCCTAGGTCGCTGGGAGTGTGAGGCAGCGGTGCTAGCCACTGTGCCACCGTGCCGTTCTGGATGAAGATGTGTTAATGAACTATTTCACTTAGTTTACTATCACTGATCTTGTAATTTATTATTAGTCTCAGAATCAAACCACTTGTTTAACATGAATATATTTCCATTTCCCCATACCGATCTTTAGAGTGAGTGTGCTGTTCTCAATAAACGGATGTGCATTTCCTATCCAACAGTAAGTTGGTACAAATAATTAAAACATTAAAGAGTATGTTTTATCTCTACAGATGCACAGGAAATGGATTTCCCAGACACATGCATGAGATGTACACTTGCAGAGTGCTGCCAATGGTGCATTACTCGAAGCCAGATCATTCTCAGAGAAATAGTTTGCCATGAGTAATGTGAACAATCAGCATCCAATCAATACCATCCTGCATTATTTTAAAGCCTCCAATTTCACAGAAGTCAGAGATGGGTGGTTGATATTTTATACACACAACATGCACAAATCCCACATTGTAGGGAGGTCCTCTCAGTGTGAGTCTTGATATCCTTTAACTACAACATTGGTGCTGAAGGTTTTTTTTTTGTACTCATCTTCCTGTGCTCCATCAATTTTTCACCATCTTTTATTTACATTCTTCTCCCTATTAGGCACTGCTGACAAATTTGAGCAAGCTTTATGTGGGAAATTTTTTAGTTGCCTGCAGTGTTATAGATCTATCTTTTCCCCAGCACTTCATTCTTGGCCAATATGATATTAAATCATTTTCTTACTTCTTCACCATAACGAATTAGTACATCGCTGGGGTAAGTTATTAGTCTGGACCATTGTGACTTGTTCATGAGGGTTCACATGGAAAGACGGCATGGTGGCACAGTGGTTAACACTGCTCTCTCACACTGCCAGGGACCAGGGTTCAACTCTGGCCTCGGGTCACTGTCTGTGTAGAGTTTGCACATTCTCCCCATGTCTGTGTGGGTTTCCTTCTCCCCGTGTCTGTGTGGGTTTCCTTTGGGTGCCCCAGTTTCCTCCCATGGTCCAAAGATGTGCTGGTTAGGTGGATTGACCATAGTAAATTGCCTCTTAGTGTCAGAGCGATTAACAAGCTGGAAGCCCATGAGGAACATCACTGTCCCAAGAAGGGATTTGATTTATTATTGTCACATTTATTAGCGGTGAATACAGTGAAACGTGTTGTTTCTTGCATGCTATGCAAAGCATACAGTTCATAGAGTACACAGGGAGAATGAAAGGAGAGGGTGCAGAGTATAGTGTTGCAGGGTGAAGAGAAAAATCAGCTTAATATGTGATAAAACCATTCAAAATCTGATGGCAGCAAGGAAGAAACTGTTTTTGAGTCGATTGGTATGTGACCTCAGACTATTGTATCTTTTTCCTGATGGAAGAAGATGGAAGAGAGAACGTCCGGGGTGTGTGGGGTCCTTGATTATTCTGGCTGCTTCTCCGAGGCACTAGGAAGTGTCGATGGGATCAATGGATGGGAGACTGGTTTGAGTGTTGGACTGGGCTACATTCGCAATGCGGATGACGCTTACTCTCTGCAACCTTGTTCGAATTCTCAGTGTGCTGTGGGATTTGAGGGTTGGAAGGAATCCCAGAATCCTAAGAGGGCATTGAAGGAGATCGGGGGTTACCCCCTGTCAGGCATGGAAGGAAACGGGCAGTGAGGATGCCCCCAATGTGGATAATGCAACTGTCAAATGAGGGGCCAACCACCATCTTTCCTCCTTTCTTCATGCTGCCCTTTAAAAATGACCTGCCCACTCTTACCCTCCTGCCCACACCTACCATGTTATGGTCGGGCAGTGTATTATTCAGGTCAAGAGGTTTGAATGACTTATTTACACATCTTTTGCCCTAATATCTCCTTTTGTGGATGAATATCAAGTCTTCTTTAATACCGCTCTGAAGCACCTTCCGAGGCTTAACTACTTTGAAGGCACTTTGGAAATGCTCGCCACTGTTGCCATTCAATTTTGCGACTTAATTTTGCCCCTGATTTTAAAAACAAATCTGATTTTAGGGCATTGCCCTGACATAAGGACTTCCCTTCAAAGTAAACTAATTATAGCCCAAGATTTGGCAGCGACATTCGCCAGAGGAGTATTGAATGGATAATTGCAAATAAGCAGCCTGTTTTACACCCCAGATGAGAACGTATTACCTCTGCCTCTGAAAGTGGACAGAGGTAATGCTTTCATCCATGTTTGTTAGTTTGTTTGGCTGACTGGCTGCAAACAATATGGATGAAATTTTCCAGCTGCAAGTGAGAATGGAGAATTTGGCATCCACTGCAACAGGATCAGAAAATCCTGCCAGCGCGAGCAGTCTTAAAATTCCATCCTGTATGTCAAAAGCGAATTGAATGATTTAGTACACTGATAGTATATGATCCAAAGTAGATCTGATCAGTTTCTGGCAACAGGAATTTCTTTAAAGGATCCATTAACATTTAGAGTTTGGACAAATTGATGTTTTTGTTAGAAAGTTGTGGTTTGTGATTGTTTCAGTATGTGTGGATTGTCTCAGCTGTTGTCACAGCTGTCAAAATACATGTGCAGAGTTTTCAGAGCAGGTTGTTGGGTGTGGGTCAGCTTGAAGCTCCCTCCGTAAGACGGAAGCTGTTTATAAAAAGATGTCTTTTGTTTCAGTTTTGTCGTTAGAGAACCTCAACCAAGCAAGGAACAATCTCAAGGAAGGGCTGTGTAATTACAGTAATCTTAACTCATCCTGGTGGAACTATACACGCTATTGAATCCTCGCCATTGTTTCAATTGCAGTCAGTGGAAAGCAAATTGGATGAGCTGATAAATGGGCTCTTGATTAGCTAAAGCTTGTTTCACACATGCAAGGAAGGCTGACTTCAGCTCCCCTTATATTCGCATTGCCTTTGCAAGGAACAGAAGGATCAGCAGAAGAAACAAGAGGAAGAAGAGCTTATAAAGGATGAACAGGGCAACCAATTTGGGGAGCAGTGTTTCAATAGATAACAACCAGATTTCTGAGCTTATTACAGGGCAGGGAGCCTTGCTTCTCTGGCCACGCATCTTGCAAAAAATGAACAGATTGCCCAGAGCATTGCATGTCTTCATGTCAATGAATGGCAGGTTGAGGGTAGAAAACACAAAATATCTAATATGCAGAGCCAACAAACTACTGCCAGCTATGATTCAGCCCGTAGCACTTATGTCTGAGCGTTCTGACGATTGTGGGTCCAGGACTCACTGATTTGAGCCCAAATATCCACTGTAGCACTCCAGTGCAATACTGAGAGAGGGTCGCACTGTCAGATAAACTGCCCTCTTAAGATTGAAGTAACAATTTTCCATACACAATTTGTAGGGGCATTCCCCCTGGTATCTTAATTTTTTTTTCTCCACCCCCACCATTAAATTCTTTAGTACCCCCCCACCATTAGATTCTCTAGTATCCTCAAGAATTCACTCCACAGGGTCACCTAACTCCTCGCGTGCAGGTTTCTTCTCCCAGTCCAAAGGTGGGCAGGTTAGGCTGATTGGCCATGTTAAATTGCTCTTTAGTGTCAGGGGGATTAGCAGGATAAATACATGGAGTTACAGGGATAAGGCCTGGGTGGGATTGTTGCCAGTGTTGACTCAGTGGGCTGAATGGCCTTCTTCTGTACTGTTGGGATTCTATGATGCTACAAATTTATCAGGCCAATCAACCTAACCAATCACATCTTTGACTGTGGGAGAAAACCATAGCACTGGGAGGAAACCCACGCAGACACAGAGAGAACATACAAACCGCAAATAGACAGTCACCCAAGGCTGGAATTGAATGCGGGTCCCTGCTCTGTAACCACTGTGCCACCATGCCACCCTACACCTTAACTAGAACTTTAGTCCTCATTTATAAATGTCAAATGAAACATTGTAGTTCAAAATCACCAAATACGATGTAGTATATTTTCATATAATATATATCAATAATCACAGACGAAGGAGGCATTCAACAGTCTATGAAGGCCTGACGGAATTAGAGACAATGTTCAAGTCCTCCAACATTTTGCAGTAATGAAGGCAACAAGATTGCATTGTATGAATCATAATAAACTGATTAACTCTAACTCTCTATTAAATCCTTTATTCTGCTTTTCAGTGACCTTAACCACAGAATGATTATAGAGGTTGTGGAATCATAAAAAAAATACATCACAGGGGGAGGCCAGTCAGCTCATCTTGTCAGTGTTCGTTCTCTGAAAGAGTTGCCAAATGGCCGTATGCTCTGACTTTTCCCCCACAGCCTTGCAATCATTTCATTTTTAAGCCAAGATCAAATTCCCTCTTAAATCTACTTTTCCCACACTTTCAATTAGTCCACCCCAGACCCTAACATCTCATTGATTTAAATAAATTCTTCACTTTCCTCATCCCACCCTCCCACCCCGTCCCAGTGCACGTATGTCTTTTTTCCCTAGTTATCTTAAATCTATGGTCTCTATTTTGCTTAATTTCTGTCATGGGATGGGGCGCGTCCCTGGCAAGGTCAGCATTTGTTGTCCATCCCTAACTGACCTTGACAAGCTGATGGCGAGCTGCCTTCCTGAACTGCTATAGGCCACCTGTGAAGATTCAGTCACGATACTGCGAGGGAGGGAGTTCCATGATTTTGATCCCATGCCAGTGAAGGAACGAGGATTTAGTTCCTGACGGTGTGTGACTTGGAAAGGAACTTGCAAGTGGTGGTATTCCCATGCATCTGCTGCCCCCATCCTCCTAGTTGGTAGAGATCTCAGGTTTGGAAGTTGTCGCCTGTGGAATCGTGGTGAGTTCCTGAAGTGCATCTTGTAGATGATGCATATGGCAACTATGGTGCCTCAGTGGTGGAGGGAGTGAATTTTTGTTGACTAAATGTCGATCAAAGGGAATATTTTGTCCAGGATGGTGTCAAGTTTCTTGAGTGTTGTTGGAGCTGCACCCATCCAGGCACTCTCCTAACTTGTGCCTTGTGTTCACAGCTCTCACTCCAAACTCCTACACAATGGGGAGGCTGAACAAAAATTGTGTCACTGCATCGCGGACCAACTCTGTTCAATCTACAAACATGACGATGAGAGTCCAGTCGCCCCACTCCCATTTTAATACGACAGTCCTCAACCACCCACACAGTACTAATTCGACTCTCGATTGCTGTTTGCTTGTCATCTCCACACGTGGTGGGCACATGGCTGGTATTAACACAGTGACGATGAGATGAGACCAAACTCACCACAGGGGAGGGCACAGGATTCTGCCCTCAGGTTGATATTAGTTACGTGAACAGAAATACACTTTCTAAAACAGCTGAGGAAATGGATCATAAAGGCAAAATACTGCAGATGCTGGAATCTGAAACAAAAGCAGAAAATGCTGGAAAACTCAGTAAGTCTGACATTATCTGATTTGATTTGATTTATTATTATCACATGTATTATTATACAGTGAAAAGTATTGGTTCTTGCGTGCCTTACAGACAATGCATGCTGTTCATAGAGAAGGAAAAGTGCAGAATGTCGTGTTACAGTCATAGCTAGGGTGTAGAGAAAAATCAACTTAATGCAAGAGAGGTCCATTCAAAAGCCTGGTGGCAGTAGGGATGAAACTGTTCTTGAGTCAGTTGGTACATGATCTCAGACTTTTGTATCTTTTTCCCGATGGAAGAAGGTGAAAGAAAGAATGCCCGGGGTGCGTGGGGCCCTTAATTATGCTGGCTGCTTTGCCAAGGCTGTGGGAAATGTAACAGAGTCAATGGATGGGGCACTTGTTTGCGTGATGGATTGGGCTACATTCACAACCTTTTGTAGTTTCTTGTGGTCTTGGACAGTGCAGGAGCCATACCAAGCTGTGATACAACCAGGAAGAATGTTTTCTATGGTGCATCTGTAAAAGTTGGTGTGAGTTGTAGCTGACATACCAAATTTCCTTAGTTTTCTGAGAAAGAAGAGGCATTGGTGGGCTTTCTTAACTATGGCATATGAAAATGTTCATCGTCTAGGTTCTGTTTCAAATCACAACATCTTGAAACCACTTGTCTTGTGTCAAGAAACATTCTACAATTGACCACAGAGATCAGAGAACCTGAGCTGTCAATCAAACAATATTTCCTCTGGGTTACAGGTGTCCTCATGTTCTAATAGCTGCCTGGACTCTCAGCCAATCCTTATTATGTATGCTTGGATGAAAGTCCAGGCAGCTATTATCATAATAGAACACCTGCACTTCGGAGGAAAGAGAGACTTCTATGTGATAACTTGGTTGATACTCCAGCTCTTCATTGTAGGAGGTGCTAACTCTTCCGACAATGCAAGGTACATGTACATTTAAGCAAACATATTTAAAATGCTGTCCAGTACTACCTCTTATGAGACAGGACGTGATGTATAATCTCATGGCTCTGTAAACAGCAATTCTGCAGATCAGTAAGATCCAATTTCTAGCCCGATTTCAATACCTAAATTAACATTTCCATTTCATTAGCGGGCCTGGGATTGAAGTCTTCGGGCCACCTAGCCTCTACCCCCACCCCACTAGGACTGGTTCACTCCAGTGAAGTTCACAACTGCTCCCCACTAACAGGGAACAGGCAGTCCGAACCCAGTGAAGAGAACGACGGCCATTGAGGCCTCCTCAGGAGGTCAGGAGTAAGGGCGCATTGCTCCCTGGGTAATGCCAACCTGACACTGCCGAAGGAGTAAACCGGCAATGCCGAAAGGGCACCTTGGCATTTCTACTGGGCATTCAGCTGTGCCAAGAGGATGGGGCCAGAGGAGGCAGGACCTATTTGAGGGTGGGGGTGACGGGTGGGGGGGATCCTGCTGCCACCCTGGATTTGGGATGGGTGACAGAGTGAGGGAGGATAGCGATAGGAGTTGGCCATCTTGGGGCGATGGGTGGTCGGGCTGGGGAAGGGGTCAGATGGCCAAGGTCGGGAAGATCAGGTCTGGCCAGGGGATGGGAGTGAAGGCATTGGGACTGGCCTGGAAACATCCGGGAGGCCAGCAATTGGGGGTTGGGATTTCAGTAGGCCAGCAATAGGGGATAGTGGGATTGGCCCACGATCGAGCTGGCCTGCGATTGGGAGGCTGGCAGCGTGGCGACGCTGCGCAATAGCCTGTTCAGCACTATGCTGCCAGCCTTTCCAATGGGAATAGCACCCACTGATGATCAGAGGGAATTCTGCTCTGCGATGCTCAGTGTGTTGGAGATTCAATTGGAAAATCCTGCTATAAATACCAGTGGGAGTTACTCCCATTTTCACCCGAACTTGGGACCTAGAATATTTTTGGGAAAACCCTGACTGTTATCTGTTATCTCACTGTTATCTGTTAACATCTCTGATTTAACACCTCCCTATCTGTACTCTTAGAATCATAGAATCCTACAGTGCAGAAGGAGGCCATTCAGCCATCGATTCTGCACCAACCACAAGCCCATCCACGCCCTATCCCCATTACCCCATGCATTTACCCCGGCTAGTCCCCCTGACACTAAGGGGCAGTTGAGCGTGGCCAATCCATCTAATTTTTGGACTGTGGGAGGAAACTGGAGCAGCTGGAGACACGGAGAGAATGTGCAAACTCCGCAGAGACAGTGACCCAAGTCAGGAATCGAACCCGGGTCCCTGGCGCTGTGAGGCAGCAGTGTGAACCATTGTGCCACCCCTCTTATCGTCCTAACATTTGTTTATCCATGCAGTGAAGGCCATTGAAGCTTATGACCTGTAATCTTAACTGTGTTCCCACAGTACTTGTTATATACTCATTACGCCTACAATGTTGGCCACATTTCCCAAAATTCTTAAAAAGATCTGTCATTTGTCTATTCTAAAGCTATTACTGCATGTCTTAATATCAATATTAATGTGAAGTCACTTGAGTTATCCCAGTTTTGGAATTTTTCTGTAGGGAACATCAGTCAGTCAGCGTTGACTCCTGCACTGAATGGGTCATCCTCTATGGCCAACAATAACCACTGGCCTCCCACTTCCTTTGAACATCTGTCTGGAAAATCCCACCCAATGGGCCTTTGCATTAGTCCCTCTCTACTCCACTGTGGGAATTCCACCCATTAACTCTGCCCCCCTCCCTCCAGATGCTGCCAGGCTTGAGATTGCTTACAGTACGTCTTCTTACTGCTACGCCCTCCATGTTTCCTATGTTACAACCATCAAAACACTTCAGAAATATTGCTTTGCAACACCCCGAGGTTTCTGTAAGCACTTGTGCAACAACGCGCACAGGTCTCCTGTCAATGCCCCTCTCACTAACTAGTGGCAGTGAACTCCTCGACCAACATCTCCGTAGAATCCTACTAATTGAACACAGAATGAAACCGGGATCATCTTGCAGTTCTTCATTCTGCGACTCACTAAACCATCAGCAGGGAGCTCGGCAAAGCACTGTTTAATCCTTCAGCAATATCAGAGACGTTTATTTTAATACTGCATGAAAATGGTGTGACATAATTGTTCCACCTTATCAAAGAAATGGGAGGCAAGTGGAGAGGCTGCTGCTATTTTGTACAAGATCCGTATCGACAAGGATTAGAGAGGAATCAAAGAGAAGAAATTCCTCACTCAATCAGAGATGAAAGGAGATTATAAAATTTCGAGAAGGGCGAGGTAGCCAGAACTGTCACCAATTTTCAGGTACAATGCACTTGAATAAGCAAAGTGGGGGAAAAAAATCCTCATTTATTTGCTTCTGCATCATCTGAATCCACCATTCTCCACACACGGCTGCAGTTCACTTCAAGGAACCAGTTCACTGGAACATGAAGTGATTAGCAGCGATTCACTTTTCTAAAAAAAAAACAAAATCACTTTCTCCATTCAGATTGGAAGAAAAGAGATCCTCGAGAAAGTTAATCGATGGGGAGCAAAAAAAGCTTTGGTTAAAGAATTGCAGAATCCCGACGGTGCAGAAGAGACCCTCCGGCCCATCGAGTCTGCACCGATTTTCTGACTGAATGGGTGGGACTTTCCGGCCACGCTTGCCCCCAAGTCCGGAAAATCCTGCCCGAGGTCAATGCACCTTTTGTATTGTTCGTGTCTCACCCACTGTGATTCCCATGGTGGGTTGGGTGGGAAAATTCCATCCCGGCCCTCTCCCCCCACCCTACCCCTGTAACCCCACACATTTTTGGTGCGACAACAACAATGTCTCCCTTGATGTCAGTAAAAATAAGGAGGCAGTCATCGATTTCTGAAAGCGTAGCAGAGAGCAAGTCCCTGTCTACATCAACGGGGATGGATTGGAAATAGTTGACAGTTTCAACTTTTGAGGTGTCCAGATCACCAACAACCTGTCCTAATCCTCCAATGCCAACACTATAGTTAAGAAAGCCTCTCTACTTGCTCAGGAGGCCAAGGAAGTTTGGCATGTCTGCCACAACTCTCACCAACTTCTATCAATGCACCATAGAAAGCGTTCTTTCTGGTTGTATCACAGCTTGGTATGGCCCCTACTCCACCCAAGACCGCAAGAAACTACAAAGGCTCATGAACGAAGCCCAATCTATCCGATAAACTAGCCTCCCATCCATTGACTCTGTCTACACTTCCCACTGCCTCAGAAAAGCAGCCAGCACAATTAACAACCCCCATGCACCCCAGACATTCTTTCTTCGACCCTCTTCCGTCAGGAAAAAGATACACAAGTCTGAGGTCACATACCAATTGACTCAAGAACAGCTTCTTCCCTGCTGCCTTCAGACTTTTGAATGAACTTACCTTACATTAAGTTGATCTTTCTCTATACCCTAGCTATGACTATAACACTACATTCTGTGCTCTTTCTTTTCTTTCTCTATGAACAGTATGCTTTGTCTGTAAAGCACGCAACAATGCTTTTCGCTGTATGCTAATACATGTGGCAATAATAAATCCAGTCAAATCAAATCAAAATTGGCTCCCAAAAGACAGGTGTGAAAGGACAGATGTCCACAAAAGATTAATGTTGAAACTCTGAAGGATCCAATCAGAGGAGATTGGTTCCAGTAACGTTGAAGGGAAAAATTCTCAAATTTCAGTCAAGAACACAGGAAGAGTGTCTACAAGGCTTGGAGCATACTTGGATCATCAATGCCTGCAAAGAGACACTTGGGTTTTCTGTCAGAAAACATCAGGATTGGATTGATGGAAATGATCAGGATATCAATGAACTGATTCCTCGTAAGTTGCAGGACTTTCTGTGCCTGCTGTGAATGACACAAAATCAAAGTGAAATAAGCTGCCTTATCAGCAAGTAAAGACCAAGAAATAAAGTTGCAACCATGACATGAAGAACATGTACTGGGCTAGCAGGGTCCGGGAGAGCAGGGTGGAGTGCAGATACTGCTAATCATTAGGCCTGTGTTCTAGCTGGGCTTGCGCTCATTAGCCAAGTTGTCTCTCGTTCTGGATAGTCAGTGTCCAAAGCAACCAATCAGGCATTCAGAGCATCCCAATTTGACAGGCAACTCGGCCAATGTTGTCTACCTCATACGCTGCAGGAAAGGATGTCCCTAGGCATGGTACATCGGCAAGACCATGCGGACGCTACAATAATGGATGAATGGGCAATGCGTGACAATCACCATCAGAACATTTCAGCCATCAAGAGCATTCAGCCTCCAATCTTCAGGTAAATGTTCTTCAATGCGACCTTCAAGATACGCAACAACACAGGATCGCCTTGCAGAAACTGATAGCAAAGTTCTGCACGCATGAGGATGACCTCAACCAGGATCTTAGGTTCATGTCACATTCCATGTAACCGCCACCATACTGTTTGGGTTTGCAAAATCCTACTAACTGTCCAGACTTGAGACAACTCACTGCTCTTTAACCTGTGACTCTCCCTCTCTCCACTCGCACTGTCTGTATTTGTAAAGACTTGATTACCTATGAAGACTTGCATTCCAACCATTCTTCACATTCCAATTTGTAATTATCTTGCAACTGTGTCTTTGCCTATATATGTTGTCTTTGTGAACCTATCTCTCCACTCACCTGAGGAAGGAGCAGTGCTCCAAAAGCTCGTGATTCCAAATAAATCTGTTGGACTTTAATCTGGTGTTGTGAGACTTCCTGTTGTTGTTCTGAAGAGCAGCAATGATTAGCCCTGTAGGGCCTGCCAGACTCCCCAGTCCCTCCTTTTCTTGCCTACCTACTTGTGGACTTCTGTTTGGGTGTTGTCAGATTCATATGCTGCTTTCTTCCCAAGCTGGAGCCAGGGGGCTGCTGGAGCGCAAGATAAGAGTCTCTTTACTTTCCCTTTACCTCTTCTCCTGAAGGCCCTTTCCTCTAATACCTGCTGTGTGCCCTGATGTCCTCCCCATGTCCTGTCCTGAGACAATGGTGTCAATGGCCCAGGGCTCAAGACAAAATGTGCAGCACACATATTCCTCTCATTAAAATCCACTAGACAAGTGGAAGAGGTTTGAGAAAGGAAGTGGCAACATTTTTGTAGAACCTAAAGTGAGGAGGACTCCTCCAGACTCTACTTAAGTAATGGGAGAATCTGTTACTCTGGGCTTCCCAGTGGATTTCCCAGTGAATGTAACTCTACTGATCCTGGTGTAAATATATTTAAATGGCGGGGCTTGGTGGGTGGAGTCAAAACTCATCTGTGGACTCAGTGGAACAGTTTTCAGGAAAGGCATGGTAGCACAGTGGTTAGCACTGCTGCCTCACAGCACTAGGGACTTGGGTTCAATTCCAGCCTTCGATGACTGTGTGGAGTTTGCACGTTCTCCCCATGTCTACCTGGGTTTCCTCTGGGTGTTCCAGTTTCCTTCCACACTCCAAAGATTGGCCATGCAAAATTGCCCCTTAGTGTCCAAAGATGTGCAACTTAGATGGATTGGCCATGCTAAATTATCCCCCAGTGTCCAATAACGTGCAGGATAGATGGATTGGCTGTGCTCAATTGCCTCTTGGTGTCAAGGGGATTGTATGTGTGGTTATGGGGATAGGGCGTGGGTGGGATTGTTGTCGGTGCAGACACGATGGGCTAAATGGCCTCCTTCTGCACCATGGGGATTCTATGAACAGTTTCCACTCCAATTCGCACAGCTCCAGTTTTGCACAGAAAAATGGCAGAAACTACTTTATGTAAATCATTTACGCACCTTGTCCATTTCATTGGTAACCCCTTTCCCACTGGTTCAATCCTTATAAATGAAGATTTGAAGCCTACCAATTTCTATCCAGAAAAATACCTAAAACCCATCTGACTTCTCAAACCCTTTGACCCTTCAGCATAACCGAGAGTGCAGGACCTTTAGGATACCTAAGTCTCTAATATAAATTGCATTTCTCTCACCCACCGTGGCACTGATAGATTTTTTTTATATATAAAAGATCACTCCTGTGTCTGGTTCCACTCGAGTGGACACCGCATTATCCCAGGTGCCTGTAGCCTACATGCTTGACCTTTAGTTTTAAATTCCAGGCGATCGAGAAATCACACCATATAACTCATACCGGACTGACAACACTGGGCTCCAAATAGCACAGATAGCAGGGAGAGAGAGGGGGAAAAAACAAACATCTTTTCATCAGTTTTGAATGGCATTTTAAAGGTGCCATTGATTCATTTGTCTGGAGAATGCTGACTTGATGTGTCACAGGCTGTTCAGTCTTGCATGCCATAGCTGGCCCCACAGTTTGAAAGCAGGGCTTGCGTTCCACAACATCTGCTTCATCTCCACTCTTTCATTATTCAAAAATGCCACATCTTTCTGCGTCTCAAACACACTTTGAAACATCCCATTTACACCTGAATGTGTTTCTCCTTCAGACCCGCCACAGAAACATCGATGGTGTTCAGGGCAACGCAATGCAGCACAGCCAACTCAAAGTGATTGCTCATGCCCGCCAATATTCTCCGTCCGTTCCACGTCCTTAACGCAGGGCAGGCGAAAGCCCTGTATTCACTATACTGAGCCTCATTCCAGTGAGGAGCAGATTAAAACTATTCTTCAATGATGCGAACATTGTCAGTCCTGAGAAAAGTTTATTTACTACTGTCACAAGTAAGCTTACATTAACACTGCAATGAAGTTACTGTGAAAATCCCCTAGTTGCCTCACTCCAGTATCTCTTCGGGTACACTAAGGAAGAATTTACCATGGCCAATGCACCTAACCAGCACGTCTTTCAGAGTATGGGAGGAAACCGGAGCACCAAAGGGAAACCCATGCAGACAGAGGGAGAATGTGCAAACTCCGCACAGACAGTGACCCAAGCTGGGAATCGAACCCAGGCCCCTGGTGCTCAGAGGCAGCAGTGCGAACCACTGTGCCACCAAGCTGCCCCTGCAATAGCTGCTGATGTGATTACAGCTCTGCCTTGCTGCACGCCAACGTAGACTATCGCTATCGGAAGATTTGCGAAAGGCACAGAACACTATTTAGTCATTAGCAAATATCCCCACTTTGGACCTTATGTTGGAGGGAACCAGAGATGGAGACAGAAACAATGGGGGGGAGATGAAGGGTAGAATGATGGCACAGTGGTTAGCATTGCTGCTTCACAGTGCCAGGAGCCCCAGGTTCAATTCCGACCTCGACTAATTGTTAGCGTGGAGTTTGCACGTTCTCCCCACATCTGCGTGTGTTTCCTCCCACGGTCCAAAGGTGCGCAGGTTAGATGGATTGGCCATGCTACGTTTTCCCTTAGTGTCAGTAGGATTAGCAGGGTAGAGTTATGGCGATAGAACCTAGGTGGGATTGTTGTCGGTGCAGGTCCAATGGGCAGAGTAGTCTCTTTCTGCACTGTAGAGATTCTGTGATTCAATTCTACGATCGTATGTAGGATGATGCTAATAATGTATTTAGAAATAATGTATGTCAGAAATTTAGTGGGAGGAGATGCAGCGTAAAGGGTTAATGTTAGACTGGTAAATATTTACGATAGAATTCCCCTGAATGGGACATTGAACATAAAGTAGAATTCCCGCCAGGTGTGAAGGTAATTGGGATTCATCTGACCAGCTCCACCCCACCACCCTCCACCGCCCCCCCCCGCCCCCCCGCCCCACCCCACCACAGCCAGCCCCATTCCCGAGCAAATCAGGAAAATTGCACCTATAGTCTACATCATCATCGTAAGATCACACAACAATCAAGCATGGAGTGAGATCGTTGTATCTCAAGCCTCAGAATCCATATTGTACAGTGTTATGTTCAATAAAATGTGGTGTTCACCAACAACCTTGCCTCCAGCAGTATCTATAAGCCAAGGGAATAGACAATCCCATTCAAGACCCGCAACGTTGATATCAGATGTTGCGCACTGCAAAGGCAGCCCACAGCCATACCCACAACTTGCACTGAATAAACCCAATGATTTTGGAGCCCGGACATGATGTCATAGAAACATAGAAAGTAGCAGCAGAGGTAGTCCATTCAGCCCATCGAGCCTACTCCACCATTCATTATGATCATAGCTGATCATGCAACTCAGTAATCTATTCCCGCTTTCCCCCCATATCCTTTGATCCCTTTAGCCCCAAGAGCGATATCTAACTCCTTCTGAAAACACACAATGTTTTGGCCTCAATTGCTTTCTGTGGTAAATACATTCACAGGCCCATCCTGGGTGAAGAAGTTTCTCCTCGTCTCAGTCCTAAATGGTTTACCGCATATCTGTAAGATGCAGCAAATCCATTATTTGGATGAACTCTATAGGACACACAGACATTATATTAAACCTGATACAACACGGCCAATTTCAAGTGAAACAATATACATTTTAAAGGCAGTATTATTTTAAAAGGTTACGTTCAAGCACAATGGCTGCAAATCAGACATTGGAATATACAACAGCACCAAACCATCCAAGGAGTGAACAAAGGGGGCCATGAGTCATGACGAAGCTATCTGACAAGACTGTGTGGAGGGGTGTCAATAGCCCTGACCATCTACAGGACAGACAATAGAAATGGGAATGAGTTTTGCCCCCAGCTATATAGAATAATGTCTCCACAAATGGGAACACATTCAGCAGTTCCGGGAAACCACCTTGGAACACTTAGCAGCCCATCAGATATCTCCTGAAACAGTTTGGGCTCTTTGTCATCGAAACTGATCAAATCAGTTTCATCCTGTCAGCACTTTGCACCCCCATTGTTTTGAAACTGACCGATGGGAAGAGTCAGCCAATTTGATCAAGGAAACTGCCTTTTAAAAAATTATCGAACTCTGGCCAAGAGGACACACACAAGGGGGAGAGGAGGCTGACCTTTCAGCAGTTAACTTGGAAAGAAGTTCTGGTGAAGTTTGGGCAGGAGAGTTGTGAAGTCGGGAAGGAGTGAATTCAGGTATCCAGCCAGATAATTACTTTGTAGCAGAGGAAAGAACCAGGAAGATCCAGCAGCAATGCAAAACTTAAACTACTTTCCCAGCAGCAGCCAAGGACCTTTTGTTTTTGAAACAATGTGAGGAGTGGTCAGTATAGTCTCACAGCCTTTGGAAATCCCCCAGTTAGGTAAAGGTTCAGGAGGGATCTAGGATTCTTCTTGTTTTTGTGTAAACCGTGTAATGTTAATAATTTATGTTATGCCTTTCGAGTTTCCTGTCGTTAACATAGCCTGTGTTTTATTGACTGAGTCTGGTTGGAGTTATCCTTGAAGAAATTATTTTTAAATTAACTTTGCCTTGTCTCTCTCTCCCTCTCTCTCTCTGTCTCTCTCTCATCATCCATCTTGGTGAGTCACTAAAAACCCAGAATGTAATTCGGGGTAGAGAACCATAAAGGGGCCAGGCACTTCGAAACTGCTCACTCAAGGGGGTCTACTGGTCAGAAATAAACAGTGGTCCCTCTTTCTCTCCCTCTCCCTGTGAAGTGGTCCCGGTGTGGCACTTCTGGGTTGTATTTTACAACCTACAGGGAAGAGAGACACACGGTCATAGGTGGCAGCCAGGGTAACTCACCGGTCAGGAATAAACAGTGTGTCTTTCTCCCTCTCTCTTGCAAAGCTGTCTCAACGTGACACTTCTGGGTTGTGAGTTGAATACTGACAAGAGAGAGACACTCACAGTTATCAGTGATATCCGAGACCAGTCTGTGTGGAGAGTAAAAGGACATTTACATAATCCTTAGACTATGGCCTCTGATACTGAACTCCCTCACTAACAGAAGCAGCCTCGCTGCATCTATTCTGTGTAGTCTGTTCGAATTTTATAGGTTTCTAGGAGATTTAAGAACATAAGAACATAAGAACATAAGAAATAGGAGCAGGAGTAGGCCATCTGGCCCTTCGAGCCTGCCCCGCCATTCAATAAGATCATGGCTGATCTGTCGTGGCTCAGTTCCACTTTCCCGCTCTCTCCCCATAACCCTTAATCCCCTCTCTTATCAAAAACCCATCAACCCGCTTCTTAAAAATATTTAGCGAGGCAGCCTCCACCACTTCAACGGGCAGAGAATTCCAGAGATTCACCACCCTTTGAGTGAAGAAGTTCCTCCTCAACTCCGTTCTGAACCGCCCCCCCTTTATCTTGAGGCTGTGCCCCCTAGTCCTACTGTCTTTTTTGAGCGGGAAGAGTCTTTCCACCTCTATCCTATCCATCCCATTCATCATCTTATACGTCTCAATGAGATCTCCCCTCATTCTTCTAAACTCTAACGAGTACAAGCCCAGTTTATTCAGCCTCTCCTCATAGCTCAACCCCCTCAACTCCGGTATCAGCCTAGTAAACCTCCTCTGCACTCCCTCCAGGGCCAAAATATCCTTGCGCAGGTGCGGCGCCCAAAACTGCACACAGTACTCCAGCTGCGGCCTCACCAATGCCCTATACAGCTGCAGCAAGACCTCCCTACTTTTATATTCAATCCCCCTCGCTATGAAGGCCAGCATCCCATTCGCCTTCCTGACCACCTGCTGCACTTGCAGGCTGGGTTTTTGCGACTCATGCACAAGGACCCCGAGGTCCCTCTGCACCGTCGCCTGCTGCAGTTTTTCGCCACGTAAGTAATAGTCCTTCCTACCATTCTTCCTACCAAAGTGGACCACCTCACACTTGCCAACATTAAATTCCATTTGCCATTTCCTGGCCCATTCGCCCAGCCTATCTAGATCCTTCTGCAGACTCTCCACACCCTCCGCACAATTTGCCTTTCCCCCAATCTTGGTGTCATCAGCAAATTTCGACACCCTACACTCGGTTCCCTCCTCCAGATCATCTATATAAATGGTAAATAGCTGAGGCCCCAGCACCGACCCCTGGGGCACCCCACTAGTCACCAACCGCCAATCCGAATAGCACCCATTGACCCCCACTCTCTGCCTCCTATTTGACAACCAATCCTCTATCCACGCTAACACCCTACCCCCAACTCCATGTCCTCTGACCTTCTGCAGTAACCTCTTGTGTCCTCCTCATTTTTCTAAACTCCAGAGAATATAATCCTAACTGACTCAATTGTCCCTCCTGTGTCAGCCCCACCATCCCAGGAATCAGTCTGATAAGCATCTGCAGCACTCCCTCAATAACAAGAACATCCTTCTTCATATAGGGAGACCAAAACTGCACAATATTCCAGGTGTGTTTTCAATCCCTGCTTCTGTACTCAAATCTTTTCACAATGAAGGCCAACAATATATTTTTCCTATCCTTTTCTTCCCTGTCTGCCAATAAGTTTACTATCTATCTCAATACACTATGTCCAATCCCTATTGCTTTAATTTTATACTAGCACCTCTTAGGTGGGAACTCGTAGAAATTTTTCTGGAAGTCTAAATAAACCTATTGGCTCCTCCTCATCAGCTCTACTCGAGATATCCTCAAAGAATTCCAGTAGATTTGTCAAGCATGATTTCCTTTTGTAAATCCGTGCTGACTCTGCCCAATCCTGCCACTGTTTTCCAACTGTTCTGCTGTTAATTCTTTTATAATGGATTCTCACACTTTTCCCACTACTGAAGTCAGGCTCACTGGTCTATTTTCTCTCTGCTTCCCTTTTTGAATAGTGAGGTTACATTAGCTACTTCTTCCCAAAGGAGCTGTTCCAGTGTTCATAGAATCTTGGAAGATGACCACCAACGTATCCAATATTTCTATGCCATTTCCTTAAGTGCTGGAGCATAAATTATCAGGCCCTTGGGATTTATCAGCCTTCATTCTCACCAATTTTCCCAACATCATTTCCCTACTAATATTGATTTCCTTCAGTTCCTCTCTGTCACAAAACCCTGTGTTTGTTAATAACTCTAATTGGGTCAGGTTCCAACATCTACCTTCAAGAAGTTATCATGTGACTTCCCGCTACAAGACTTCTTGGCTCCCAACCTGGAAAGTCAACTCTATTGTTCTGTTCACTTGACTTTGATTACAGACAATTAGCCTTGAGCTTTATTGATAATCTGTAGGCAACAGCGGGCAGAGGAGAGATTGTTAGAGATTTGCAACTGCCTGTGGATACGAAGGTCATGTCTCACCTGTGGATTGGTTAGCTCGATCAGCTGGTTTGTGATGCAAAGTGATGCCAACACTGTGGGTTCAATTCCCATACCGGCTTAGGTTAACCTTGTCTCTCACTTGAGGTGCGGTGACCCTCAGGTTAAATCCCTACTCGTCAACTCTCCTTCACAAAGGGGAAAGCTGCCAATAGTCACCTGGGACTATGGCGACTTTACCTTTTTTATGTCTCACCAGCGTGGGTGAATTTTTCTAAGCACGTCGCCGAACAAGAGATAAACACGGTACTCTTGTTTTATCGAAAAGCTTTTGACTAGGTGCTACACGATCATTTAATTTATGAAATAGTTCAGAGGTCACACCTTTAGCTGGATGCAGATGAAGTCACATTTGTGTAACCAGAGGGTGTGACTACTGATGATGATCTACACGGAGACTGGTTCCTCACGGAGTCAGTTTGGATTTTTGTCTGGACTATTGCATTTTGCATCTGTCTCAATAATTGTGACCCAGGCATGAATGGAACTCTTTTCAAGTTCTTGAATGACATAAATATTGTGTTGGTGGTTGAACTTTGGACCAGAGAAACAGGACTACAATTAAAATGTAACAGAGTCATAGAGCAAAACAGCATGGAAACAGACCCGTTGGTCCAAACGGTCAATGCCGACCATGGTGTCCTCCCAGCTAGTCCCAATTGCCTGCGCTTGGTTCATATCCCTCTAATCCTTTCCCCTCTATGTACTTATCCAAACGTTTGCAAATGTGGGGTAGGTGGGACCTGTTCGGGCGGGATGGGGTTGGTCTGAACCGTGCTGGGACCAGAGTGCTGGCGAATCGAGTAAAGAGGACTGTAGACAGGGCTTTAAACTAATTAGGGGGGGGGAGGGTGCGAGGGTAGGTGATGTTACGAGGTCTAAAGTTAAGGAGAGGGTACAGGTAAGGGAAGAGGCCGAGGATGTCCCAGTAATAGAGGGAGTAGGGGGCGTGAGTATAGTTGGTGGCGTTACGGCAAATACGGTCCAGGTGAAGGCTGGGATGAAAGCGCTTTATCTGAATGCACGAAGCATTCGGAATAAAGTGGATGAGCTGGTGGCGCAGATCGACACAAATGGATACAATCTGGTGGCCATTACAGAGACGTGGCTGCAGGGTGACAGGGACTGGGAGCTGAATGTACAGGGCTATCAAGTGTTTAGGAAGGATAGGCAGGAGGGAAAAGGGGGGGGGGGGCGTAGCTCTGCTGATTAAGGATAGCATCACGGTGGTAGCAAGGGATGATATTGGAGCCAAGGAGCAGAGGGTGGAATCGTTGTGGGTGGAGATTACGAACAGCAAAGGGAGGAAGATGCTGGTGGGTGTCGTCTATAGGCCCCCGAATAATGATCTGGAGGTGGGGCGGGCTGTTAACGCGCAAATAAGTGCGGCGTGCAGGAATGGGACGGCCGTAGTTATGGGGGATTTCAATCTGCATATTGATTGGTCGACCCATGTTGGACGCGGGGGGCTCGAGGAAGAGTTCTTGGAATGCTGCCGGGATAGTTTCCTCGAACAGTGTGTGTTGGAGCCGACGAGGGAGCGAGCTATCTTGGATCTGGTGCTATGTAATGAGGCGGGTAGAATTAGGGACCTTATGGTGAAGGATCCTCTTGGGGACAGTGATCATTGTATGGTGGAGTTTCTGGTGCAGATGGAGGAGGAGAAGGTGGGTTCCCGGACACGCGTCCTTTGTTTGAATAGAGGGGAGTACGGTAGGATGAGAGAAGAATTGGCGAATGTGGACTGGGGGAGCGCATTGGAGGGAGGGTCTGTTGAGGAGCAGTGGAGGATCTTTAAGGAGATCTTTCTTGGTGCTCAGCAGAAATTTATTCCGATGGTCAAAAAGGATAGTAGGAGGAGAGGTAATAAGCCGTTGATAACGAAGGAGGTGAAGGAAAGTGTTAAACTAAAAGCGGAGGAATTTAGAGTAGCTAAGAGTAGTGGGCGAGAAGAGGATTGGGAGAGGTTTAAATGTCAACAAAGATTGACAAAGAAGTTGATAAAGAAGGGTAGGAGAAACTATGAAGCTGGGCTAGCGCTTAATATAAAAAAGGATAGCAAGAGTTTTTATAAATATATAAAAAGGAAGAGGCTGGCTAGGGTGAAGGTTGGTCCTTTAGAGGATGAGAAAGGGGACCTAGTGGTAGGGGATGGGGATATGGCTAAGGTATTGAATAACTTTTTTGTTTCTGTCTTCACGGAGGAGGACGTGAATAATTTGCTGGGTGTTAGCAATGGAAAGGTGGTAGGACTGGAGGGTCTTAATGACATTACTGTTACTAGAGAGGCGGTGCTCGACAGACTGGAGGGGCTGATTGTGGACAAGTCCCCGGGACCGGATGGAATGCATCCGAGGGTCTGAAAGAAATGGCGGAGGTGATAGTGGATGCCTTGGTGGTTATTTTCCAGACGTCGCTGGATTCCGGGGAAGTGCCGGATGATTGGAAAACGGCTAATGTTACGCCGTTGTTTAAGAAGGGTGCCAGGCAAAAGGTGGGGAATTATAGGCCGGTTAGTTTAACATCTGTGGTAGGTAAAATGTTAGAATCTGTCATTAAGGAGGAAATTGCAAGGCATCTTGAAGGGAATTGCTTGATAGAGCAGACGCAGCACGGTTTCATGAAAGGGAAGTCGTGTCTGACAAATTTACTGGAGTTCTATGAGGATGTGTCTAGGGCGGTGGATAGAGGAGAGCCGGTGGATGTGGTCTTTCTAGATTTTCAGAAGGCGTTTGACAAAGTACCTCACAAGAGGTTATTGCAGAAGGTCGAGGGACGTGGAGTTGGGGGTAGGGTGTTAGCGTGGATAGAGGATTGGTTGTCAAATAGGAGGCAGAGAGTGGGGGTCAACGGGTGCTATTCGGATTGGCGGATGGTGACTAGTGGAGTGCCCCAGGGGTCGGTGCTGGGGCCTCAGCTATTTACCATTTATATAGATGATCTGGAGGAGGGAACCGAGTGTATGGTGTCGAAATTTGCTGATGACACCAAGATTGGTGGAACGGCAAACTGCGCAGAGGGTGTGGAGAGTCTGCAGAAGGATCTAGATAGGCTGGGCGAATGGGCCAGGAAATGGCAAATGGAATTTAATGTTGGCAAGTGTGAGGTGGTCCACTTTGGTAGGAATAATGGTAGGAAGGACTATTACTTACGGGACGAAAAACTGCAGCAGGCGACGGTGCAGAGGGACCTCGGGGTCCTTGTGCATGAGTCGCAAAAACCCAGCCTGCAGGTGCAGCAGGTGGTCAGGAAGGCGAATGGGATGCTGGCCTTCATAGCGAGGGGGATTGAATATGAAAGTAGGGAGGTCTTGCTGCGGCTGTATAGGGCATTAGTGAGGCCGCAGCTGGAGTACTGTGTGCAGTTTTGGTCGCCGTACTTACGCAAGGAAATTTTGGCCTTGGAGGGAGTGCAGAGGAGGTTTACTAGGCTGATACCGGAGTTGAGGACGTTGAGCTATGAGGAGAGGCTGAATAAACTGGGCTTGTACTCGTTAGAGTTTAGAAGAATGAGGGGAGATCTCATTGAGACGTATAAGATGATGAATGGATGGATAGGATAGAGGTGGAGAGACTCTTCCCGCTCAGAAAGGACAGTAGGACTAGGGGGCACAGCCTCAAGATAAAGGGGGGGCAGTTTAGAACGGAGTTGAGGAGGAACTTCTTCACTCAAAGGGTGGTGAATCTCTGGAAATCTCTGCCTGTTGAGGTGGTGGAGGCTGCCTCGCTAAATATTTTTAAGACGCGGGTTGATGGGTTTTTGATAAGCGAGGGGATTAAGGGTTATGGGGAGAGGGTGGGAATGTGGAACTGAGCCACGACAGATCAGCCATGATCTTATTGAATGGCGGGGCAGGCTTGAAGGGCTAGATGGCCTACTCCTGCTCCTATTTCTTATGTTCTTATGTTCCCTTGGAAATAGACTATGAGAGGGATTTTACTGCCTCACTCAGGCATTCCCACACAAGGTCAACGGAGGTTTCTGTTGTCAGATCCTCACCCGCACCGATTCGGTGGCAGCCAAATTAGTAGAGTTCCAGCCAATGTGCATTCATCCTGTCTGTGTCCCTCATTATTTTATACACGTCTATCAGGTCACCCCTCCTTCTCCTACATTCCAAGGAATAAAGTCCTACCCTGGCCAATCTCTTCCTAAAACTCAGACCTAACAGATGTGGCAACATGCTTCTAAATCTTTCTTGCACTCTTTCCAGTTTATCAATGTCTTGTAATGTGGATCTGGGTATAGAAAAACACATGTGTGTATACACATACCACACAGAGCTCTGAGCTGAAATCTGTTGGCCAACAAGGATGCTGAGCATATGATTCTCTAAGGTTCATGATCAGTCTTGCGAGCCTACAATAAAGGATACTGAAATGCCAGGAAACATTGCTACTGCAAACTAATAGAAATGAAATACAATAGATTAATAAGACCTTGGAAAGACTCCATTTAAAATGTTGTGTCCAAATGTGCCCCCCTCACAAGGAAGGCAATATAAAGGCCCTGAAAAAAGTTCTTAAAATGACTTCGAGAATGTTATTGAGTTAAAAATACTTCCATGATAAGCTGTAATTTCCTATTCAAAATGTGGGGTAGACATTGGGGAAATTGAGTTGAGATATGTAAAGTTGGCACTGCTGAAGATATCTGCTCGGTTTATGGGGCTTTCCTTCGTTTGCATTAAGTTAACGACAGCGGAAGACACTTCTGAGATTTTTACGCATGAACTAGCATTTGGTGCTTTTCTGAACATTTGCTTTACAAAGACATTTTGAACCGAAGCATTAAGACGCAAATAGGTCTTGTTCATGTATTTTTAAAAGGCAGAAGCAGAAAGTTTGCAAGCAAAATGCAAAGTGCGCTATTAAGAGCCTGTGCCGACCCCTGGAAGCCAGCAAAATAACAAAACCACGCGCCGGAATAAACCATAATAAAAAGAAAAATGCTTTGGCAACACCCGCTGCCTCCAACAAGGAAAATGTAATGAAGACAAAATGCAGAATGTGCATGAATAAACAAATCAGTTAAACTCCAATTAAATCTGAAATATAACATCAGCACTCTCATGTCACTTGCGTTTTGACAGTGTGTCACGAATCACCTCACTCGTCCGCACACCTCAAGCCACTGGACTAAACCTAGGGTCAAATTCTCAATCAGTCTTTTGCTATAATGTCAGGGTTTGGTGAGAATTAGAGAGGAAACGTGGGAAAATAATATGCTCATCAAAAGAGTATTGCCCATGACTAATTTTCTCTGAAGTTTCATCAGCAAATCTCTCTCTAAAGAGGGTTTTGGATTTAAAATATCCAAGAGCGACATGGCAGTCAAAAATGTTCTGAAACAATGATCATGGGAATTCTCAGGTGTCTATTCCTTTCTGAATTGGACCAGTTTGGTACAGAGAATCCCTACAGTGCAGAAGTGAGCCATTCAGCCCATTGAATCTGCACCAACTCTCCAAAAGAACATCTTACCCAGGCCCTATATATTTACCCCACTAATCCCTTTGAATCTACACATCTTTGGACACTAAGCGGCAATATGGCATGGCCAATCTACCTAACCTATATATCTTTGGACTGTGGGAGGAAACCGGAGCACCTGGATGAAACCCTTGCAGACACGAGGAGAATGTGCAAACTTTACACAGTTACCCAGGGCCAGAATCAAATCTGTGTCCTTGGCGTTGTGAGACAGCAGTGCTAACCAGTGCCGCCATATCAACTAAAATTTTGACTTTCACTCACAGCTCATTTTTTAATTTGTTCTAAGTTCCCCAGCCTTGCCAGTGTGAACCATGAAAACCCGTGACAAAGGCAAAAGGATGAGCAGAATTCAAAGTAAACATTTCCATCCAAAAATGCTAATCGCATTCTAGGTGCCAAGTCAATGTGTGGATATGAGAATCTCTTCCGGATGGCACATTTCTACAAGCAGCATGGTGGCACAGTGGTTAGCACAGCTGCCTCACAGTGCCAGGGACCTGGGTTCAATTCCTGGGTTGGGTTACTTTCTGCGCGGAGTTTGCACATTTACCACATGGCTGCATGAATTTCCTCCGGTTGCTCACTTTCCTCCCACAGTCTGAAAGACATGCTGGTTAGGTGCATTGGCCATGCTAAATTCTCCCTGGTTGAGGCCGTCCTCATTTGTGCGGAACTTGGCTATCAGTTCCTGCTCAGCGATTCTGTGTTGAGTGTCATAAAGGCTGCCTTGGAGAACGCTTACCCGAAGATCAGAAGCTGAATGTCATTACAGCTGAAGTGTTCCCTCCTGCCTGGTGATTGTCGAGCGGTGTCCATTCACCCATTGCTGTAGGGTCTGCATGTTCTCACCGATGTACCATGCTACCTGATGCGCTGCAGGAAAGGATGCCCTGAGTCGTGGTACATGGGTTACTCAAGTAAAAGAGAATCAATTTGATGTTAGCAGTTCTGTAAATATATGATGTGAATGTCTTGTGGCACAGTAGTTAGCACTGCTGTCTCACAGCGCCAAGACCTTGGGTTTGATTCTGGCCTTGGATGACTGTCTGTGTGGAGTTTGCACATTGTCTATGTGGGTTCCCTCTAGATGCTCTGGTTTTCTCCCACATTCCAAAGATGTGCAGGTTAGGTGGATTGGCCATGGTAATGATCCGGGGTAAGATGCTCTTTCAGAGAGTAGGTGCAGACTCGATTGGCTGAATGGTCCCTTCTGCACTGCAGGGATTCTGTCATTTTATAGTCATATTATGTCTCTGAGCTAGAAGCCCTGGGTTCAAGTCCCACCCCAAGACTTGATGGTCAAGGAAGGTGCATTCATAATATAGTCAAACATGATGGCTATCAACCTGCAAAATCATTCTAATGGCTGGCAGTAAGAGCGAAAGAAACTCCTGGTCAGCCATGCTTGATGTGGAGTGGCACCCCTCAAGTTATAAGGCTCTGGTGACAGACTAGTGACCTGTTCTTGGTAACTGGCAATGGAAACTAATAAAAGCCTGCCATAGTGCGCCATTAGGTGCGGGGAAATAATTGTATTCAGAAGTTAATGATAGACATCTGTTGAAATCTCGATTTCCGAGTTTGACTTTGACACAAACACACATTAACACAAGATACTTAACTGACAGATTGTCTTTATTTTACTTACTAGCAATGGGGGTCAGTTCCCAACCTAATGGGTCGAGACGCACAAGGACAAAGAAAGTCATCCAGGTTTATACAATTCTGCAGCTCACAGTCAGTTGGACACAACCCAATCAAAAGTTAGAAAATAAAATCACGCAGCTGTCACATCACTCTCAGGCCACAAAAAGCAGATAAAGGATAGTAGGACTAGGGGGCACAGCCTCAAGATAAAGGAGGGGCGGTTTAATACGGAGTTGAGGAGGAACTCCTTCACTCAAAGGGTGGTGAATCTCTGGAATTCTCTGCCCGTTGAAGTGGTGGATGCTGCCTCGCTAAATATTTTTAAGAAGCGGGTTGATGGGTTTTTGATAAGAGAGGGGATTAAGGGTTATGGGGACAGGGCGGGAATGTGGAACTGAGCCACGACAGATCAGCCATGATCTTATTGAATGGCGGGGCAGGCTCGAAGGGCTAGTTGGCCTACTCCTGCTCCTATTTCTTATGTTCTTATGTTCTTATAAAGCAGTAAAAAGTCTGACAACACCAGGTTTTAGTCCAACCTATTTATTTGATAATATACTCGCAAGCTTTCGGGTTAGCCCCTTCGCAGTGACTAGTGGGGTGCCCCAGGGGTCGGTGCTGGGGCCTCAGCTATTTACCATTTATATAGATGATCTGGAGGAGGGAACCGAGTGCAGGGTGTCGAAATTTGCTGATGACACCAAGATTGGGGGAAAGGCAAATTGTGCGGAGGGTGTGGAGAGTCTGCAGAAGGATCTAGATAGGCTGGGCGAATGGGCCAGGAAATGGCAAATGGAATTTAATGTTGGCAAGTGTGAGGTGGTCCACTTTGGTAGGAAGAATGGTAGGAAGGACTATTACTTACGTGGCGAAAAACTGCAGCAGGCGACGGTGCAGAGGGACCTCGGGGTCCTTGTGCATGAGTCGCAAAAACCCAGCTTGCAGGTGCAGCAGGTGGTCAGGAAGGCAAATGGGATGCTGGCCTTCATAGCGAGGGGGATTGAATATAAAAGTAGGGAGGTCTTGCTGCAGCTGTATAGGGCATTGGTGAGGCCGCAGCTGGAGTACTGTGTGCAGTTTTGGGCGCCACACCTGCGCAAGGATATTTTGGCCCTGGAGGGAGTGCAGAGGAGGTTTACTAGGCTGATGCCGGAGTTGAGGGGATTGAGCTATGAGGAGAGGCTGAATAAACTAGGCTTGTACTCGTTAGAGTTTAGAAGAATGAGGGGAGATCTCATTGAGACGTATAAGATGATGAATGGGATGGATAGGATAGAGGTGGAGAGGCTCTTCCTGCTCAGAAAAGACAGTAGGACTAGGGGGCACAGCCTCAAGATAAAGGGGAGGCGGTTTAGAACGGAGTTGAGGAGGAACTTCTTCACTCAAAGGGTGGTGAATCTCTGGAATTCTCTGCCCGTTGAAGTGGTGGAGGCTGCCTCGCTAAATATTTTTAAGAAGCGGGTTGATGGGTTCTTGATAAGAGAGGGGATTAAGGGTTATGGGGAGAGGGCGGGAAAGTGGAACTGAGCCACAACAGATCAGCCATGATCTTATTGAATGGCGGGGCAGGCTCGAAGGGCTAGATGGCCTACTCCTGCTCCTATTTCTTATGTTCTTATGTTCTTATGTCAGGTGAATGGAGAACTCTCCATTCACCTGACGAAGGGGCTAACCCGAAAGCTTGCGAGTATATTATCAAATAAATAGGTTGGACTAAAACCTGGTGTTGTCAGACTTTTTACTGTGTTTACACCAGTCCAACGCCGGCATACCCACATCATGACCTTATAAAGCAGCCCAGGAGCATAGTGTCCACATATGTTACCCCCACCCCTACAACATAACTTTCCCCCTTATCCATCCACCCCCTCCGCTATCCAGACTGATCGCAACCCTCTGCCCCCTTTCCCCCCCTCAATCAATCGCCTGCAGAGTGGCAGCAGACCCCCGCTCCTGCCCCCTCTCCCCCCCCCCCCCCAACAAGAGATCCATCTGGCCCCCTCCCCACAACAGAGATGCATCTGGCCCTCCCCCTTCCCCACTTCACCAGAGATCCATCTGGCCTCTCCCCTCACCCCGAGAATGATCAGGTCCCCATGCCCCCTCCCCGGAGAATGATCGGTCTTCCCCCACCACCTCTCCCAGGGAAAGCTCAGGCCTCCTGCTCCCCCCCCGCCACCCAGGCAACGATCAGCGCGACACAATGGTAAAATCAGGGCCCATGTCTCTATTTTTTATAGCAGCATCACAAAGCATCTTCACTAAAACAGTCTCACATGGGCATCCTTTAATTGATAAAGGGGGCCTACAAAAGCCATTCGTATTTTATGGCCTTGTCAAAACTGAATCCCTAAGGGATGTGGTCAACTCAACTTCCCTTCAGGATATTCCCTCTTTATAGTTCTGATAAGTTTGTTTATCGCCAACATAATGGAACACATATATATATATATTGTTAATCAATCCAATGACTGAGATTTTTATCACTACCTACAGTTCCCAGGTATCACATCATATTACCATTAATTCTTGTCAGTTCCCACTAAGTCCCCTATCATAACTCTTTCATTAGCTAAGGCACTAATATCTTTCTGACTCTGTTTTGATTAGAAACTGTGAAGGCAGCCTCATTAAAACTCACTCTTGTATCAGCTGTTTCCGACTGGTGAGGCAATTAAATCTCCTTTTAGGGCCTTGTGATTCCAACATTTGGGTGCTTTAAAGGAATGTATGTTTGGTATCAAAGGGGCACTCTGTAACTGTGCATCTAAGTTTCTTTCTTTAATTTTGAAAAATGTAAATAAGATATATTTACATGTATGGACTGATTAAAGGTATTACATGTACCTCTAAAACTACAAAGTATTTAAAACATCTCATTATAATTACGGACAGACTTGTTCCCCATTGACTTAAGTGAATCCGACATCGAAGTTGATTAAACAAAAACCCCGGCACAGTCTGCCAAGCTTATAGTTGCCCTTTTCTTTTCTATCTTTTTGCACATCGAAGAAGCCCATAGCATCTAGGTTAAAAATGAAGTAACCAGTAACATCGTGATACACAAAGATCATACATTTGCCACGACGCTGTTGGTGTAAAATAACATCACTGCACATGTGTGTCCAGCATTTAGTACTGTGTGTGTTGAGGGATGTGGAGAGCATTAGCATTTGAAATAATAAAGTTGTGTGGAACTGAAAGCGCAGGAACTTCTGACAAATGTGGAGAGGGTGCTCAGTATGTCCTACCATCCAAGGCTAAATTGATTATCTGTTTAATAGGCTATACATCACATTCAAACTATATTCAAAACAGAGAGAACAGCAAGACAGCCTTCCTTAAGTGGACACATGCTCACAATGATGGGATTAATCAGGCTTTGCCTGACCTTACTCTTCCATAACAACAAACACTGCATTTATCTGGCACCTTTAATGGAACAAAGCATCTCAAGATGCCACGAAGGAGCATTTGAAAGCAAAATTTGACACCAAGTCCCCTGATGAAATATTACAGCTGATGACAGTACGCTTGTTCAAAGTGGAAGGTTTTTAAGGAACATCCTCTAGGCGGAAAGAAGTGTAGAGAAGTTTAAGGGGGAATGTCCAGAGCTTGGAGTCTTGACAGTTGAAGGCATGGCTAACAATGGTGGAGTGGTTAAAGTCAGGGATACTCAGGAGGCCAGGAATGGAGTGGGTGTGGTGGGGGGAGCAGATGTGTTGGGCAGTTGTAGGTCTAGAGATTATAGAGATGGGGAGATGAATGTCCAAAGGGTGGGATTTAAAAACGAGTACAAGAATTTTAAATTTGGAGCATGGCTTAAAGGAGGATTCAGTCTGCCTTGTTGACCAACAAGGGGCATAAACACGGTGGGTCGTGCGAGGGCTGCTCTTGGATGTTGCTTCAAGAGTTGCCTAGTGCTTCACATCGTTAGTGTACGCTTAAACTGGACCATCTGATGGGCAACATGACAGCTCAGTGACTATCACTGTTTGCTGTGCAGATACATGGATTTGGGCCGGTGTCTGCAGGAGTTTGCACATTCTCCCCGTGATTGCGTGGGTTTTCTCTGGGTGCTCTGGTTTCCTCCCACATCCCAAAAACCTGCTCTTAGGCTGATTGGTGTAATAAATTGTCCCTAAATTAGTCTTTCCTCAATCTTCCCCAATAGGTGTAGACAAAGGTCATGGGTAGAGGAGGGCACTCATAATGTTAAAATGCGTCGCGGGCTCGTTGGGCCGAAGGACCTATTTCCCGTGCTGTGTTGTTCTCTGTTGTTCTTTGTAAGACCAATATAGGTCAGTGTGCACAGGGCTGGTTTGTGGACAGCACTGAACGTGACTTAGGACAGGAGCAATGAAGCTTTCTTACTAGGCCACTGGTTTATAGGAGGCACGCCATATGTGAAAGGTTTCCCTGCGTTATTTCCCCATTGCCACTTCGCATCATATCATGGAAGGTACCCGGATTGTAAACCTGCTTTGAGATTTACTGCTGCTATACACTGTATCCTCCCGTGGTGCAGATCTCAAACACCACTGAGTTCTGCCTAGGTCGCATGAACTCACTGAGGAAGCAGACGGAGTTAAACATTCAAACCACCACTGGGATGGATCCGTCCTCAGTAAATATATTCTATTTGCAAATGAAATATTTAACACCATAGCTGGGAGTGGAGAAGCAAACAGCACTTACAGCTCTGGGGAATATAAACCCAGCCAAGAGTGATGGAAGAGAGGTTTCACTATCCATTTGTTCTAGATGCACTGTGCAGGATGAATTTAGGCAATCCCACTGTTTTAATAGTGAGCCTTGCCCCACAGCACAAACCTGTCCATATTTCATTTCTAAGTCTGCAGAATCATGTGGCACAGAAGGAGGGCACTGGGACCTTGTTGGCATCGTACGCACTTTGGAAAAGCTACCCAATTAGTCCGACTCTCCCTGTATTCTTTCCCGACAGCCTTGCGAATGCTCCCGTTTCAAGTGCACATCTCTTTTGAAGGCTGCCGGCAAATTCGCTTCCCTCATCCTTTCACGCAGCGCATTCCACGTCGCAGCAACCCGCCTGCATAATAAAAAATAAAATCACATCCGGTTCCTTTTCTCATTCAGAGAATCTGCAAGGCTGGATGACGTGGGGAGAGTGGAATAAATCAGGTGAGGGCACCGAGCTGTTCTGAGGTACACTGTTAACAGAAACCGTGGGATTGCATTGGGGAGGTAGTGGCGTATTGGCATTATCACTGCACTTGTAATCCAGTAGACTCAGGGTAAAGTTCTGTGTTCAAATCTCACCATGGCCAGCGTGGTAAGCATGTCCATTCTGTCAGTGGATCCTGTGCCATCGGCTGCTGCAGAATCCCTGACAGAGTTGCAGTGCACTGCAAGGATCCAGAAGTCTCTAACATTATGAACTCTGTCCCCAGCAATCTGCTATCCTTGTACTTCTGGACCGTAGCAGTCGTGGGTTTGGGAGATGTTGCCTTAAGAACCTTGTTCTTAAGTTCATAAGATAGAGGAGCAGAATTAGGCCATTCGGCCCATCCACTCTGCCATTTAATCATGACTGATATGCTCCTCTTCCCCATTTTCCTACCTTTTCCCCATAACCCTTCAACCCATTACCAATTAAAAATCTGTCTAACTCCTCCTTAAATTGTCCCAGTGTCCATCGCACTTTGGGGTAGTGAATTCCACTGATTCACAACCCTTTGGGAGAAGTAGTTTCTCCTCAATTCTGTTTTAAATTTGCTACCCCTCATTCTAAGACTCCTCTCATCTTAGAATCCCCCTTGGTTAGTTAATGCAGAGCATCTTGTAGATGGGACAATCCCCACAGGCCCCAGCACAGCAGACAAGGTCACTAATGACACCCATTTTATTTCGAAGCCAAATTGGGAATACTCATTGACGTCTTACTCAGAAATATCGGTTTTGTATTGAAAACAGAGAGCAGAAGGATTCCCTGCTGTTACAAATGATTGAGGAAGGGACAACAGTCAAGTGGGCTGCCTTTTTCTGAATGGTGCTGAGCTCCTTAAGTATTGTTGGAGCTGCATTCATCCAGACAGGTGGGGACTACTCCATCACACTCTTGACTTGTGCCTTGTAGAGATGGTGGATAGGCTTTGGGGAGTCAGGAGGTGAGTTACTTGCAACAGGATCCCTAGCCTCTGACTTGCTCTGATCATCACAGTATTTATATGGCTAGTCCAGCTTAGTTCCTTGTCACTGGTATTCCCCAGAGTGTCGATACTGGGCATCTTTTATCATTCATTCATGGGACATGCGCTTTGCTGGCTGGCCACATTTATTGCCCATCCCTAGTTGCCCTTGGAGGGTAGTTGAGAGTCAACCACATTGCTGTGGCTCTGGAGTCACATGTAGGCCAGACCAGGTAAGGACGGCTGTTTTCCTTCCTTAGAGGACATTAGTGAACCAGATGGGTTTTTCTGACAATCGACAATGGTTTCATGGTAATCAGCAGATTCTTGTTTCGGATTTTTACTGAATTCAAATTCCACCATCTGCCATGGCAGGATTCGAACCTATCCTAGACTGTAACATTCTATAATGTTATAGGCTGGGATTTCCTGGTCCTGCAGGCAGTTGATTGTTGGCCACTCCCTTTGGAACCAGAAAATCGCACTGATCATAATTTTTGTGATATTGTAGCTGTAATCTGTATAATTTCTGACCCAATTTTTAGTGCCTTCAATGAAGTAACCAACAGAGAGAGGGGAATCCTTGATTAGGAAAATATAGGCATGTACATGTACGTACCCCAAAGTGCGGTGGATGCTGGGACAATGAGTAAATTTAAGGAGGAGTTAGATTTTTAATTGGTAATGGGTGAAGGATTATGGGGAGAAGGCAGGAAAATAGGGACGAGGAGCATATCAGCCATGATCAAATGGTGAAGCAGACTTGATGGGCCGAATGGCCTAATTCTGCTCATATCTTATGAACTTATGAACTTATGTAAGAGAAATGGAAGAAGTTGTCATGTAACACTGTACCAAACTTTAGCTGCAAGTCAGTGTGATTATTTTTATCTCACGTCCCATCTACAGTTAGAAGATCAGTCCTGGTAGCTAATGATATTGAGCACAAGCAAAGCATGGTTCACTCTGTTTCACACCTATGCTCCCCCCAGTGATGCCATGTCAGCCTGTGTGTGATATATATGTGTTCATCAACATAGTTGATGTGTCAGTAACTTTCAGTGCAGGCAGCACAAACAGTGGCCTAAATCTTCCGTTCCAACCCGTCAGGGAATCGTGACTGGCGGAAGTGGATGATGGACAAGCAAAAAATCAGTTGACTTTGGACTTCACCTGACAATCCCAGCCACTATTTTCACATACCTGTACCTGTGGATGGCACGGTGGTTAGCACTGCCATCTCACAGCTCCAGAGACCCAGGACCTGGCTTGGGTGGCTATTTGTGTGTAGTTTACATGTTGTCTTGAGTCTGCGTGGCTTTTCCTCCGGGTGCTCCGGTTCCCTCCCATACTCCAAAGCTGTGCAGATTAGATGCTTGTGGGATCTTGCTGTTTGAAGATTGCTGTTGCATTTCCTACATTATAACCGTGATGGCATTTTCATTTGCTGAGCAATGCTTTGGGACACCCTGAGCTTGGGAAAAGTTAAATTACAGCTCGCCTTTCCTTCCTTTGCACCAGTCCAGGATTTGTCATGTTTTAGCACAGTTAAAGAGGCTGCCAATCTGACCCAAGCAAATGCAAGGAATGGCATGTTGGTAAAATCACTGGGGACAGACACACAGTTAAAACTGCACCTCTGTGCTCCAGTTTACGGAAAGTGGCATGCTCTGATCTCTTAAATTAACCAAGACAGCAGCAGCATTCAAGACTGCTTGCAGAGTCACAGTTGATCAAATGCCATAGATTAGTCTTATAGCCTTGTTCCAACCCATGCTTTCAAATAGACCCTGATATGAGTGAGGGGATGGAAAGGGAGGTGCAGGGAGTATGTGAGGAAGTCCAGTCATGGAAAAGAACCTGGCACTACAAGATACGGGACTAATAGGAATAGGGGGTGATGTCCAGAGGCTGGATCTAGTTTCATGAGTAAGCAGGCCCCAGTAGTCAGAAAAGGGGTTGGGGGGTGGTTATGGGCTGGAGTTGAGATGGTTCAAATCAAAGCCTTAACACCACATGAATAATCATTTAATCATTTTGACCCTCAGTTACTGATATAGTTTAAATGTGATGAGATGCAGTTGGAGTAGGGGAAAGAAATATATTTATTTATATAAGGCCTTTTGTGCACTGAGGATGCCTTTCTGAAGTTCGGGCAGCACAGTGGTTAGCACTGCTGTGTCACAGCCCCAGGGACCATAAGAACATAAGACATAGGAGCAGAATTAGGCCACTCGGCCTATCAAGCCTGATCCACCATTCAGTCATGGCTGATTTTTTTGTCCTCCACATTCTCCCGCCTTTTTCTCATAACCCCTGATCCCCTTAATAATCAAGAACCTCTCTATCTCTGTCTTAAAGGCACCCAATGATCTGACCTCCACAACTTTCTGCGGCAAAGTGTTCCACAGATTTACCACACTCTGGCTGAAGAAACTCCTCCTCATCTCTGTTTTAAAGGAGCATCCCTTTAGCCTGAGGTTGTGCCCTCTGCTTCTACTAGTGGAAACATCCTCTCCACGTCCACTCTATCAATTCCCAGCCTCGGGTGACTGTCTGTGTGGAGTCTGCAAGTTCTCCCCGTGTCAGTGTGCTCAGGCTTCCTCCCACAGTCTGGAAAACATGTTGTGCTTGCGGGCCAGGAGCAGCACAATGAAGTGGGGGGGGGATATCAGGTGCTGGTGATGGCAATGCAGGAGTGGACACAGCAATTTACACAGCAAGATCCCGCAAGCAGTGACATGATAAAGGACGTGCCAGCTCTGACTGTGGAGGAGAAGGGACTGATGATCACTTGGTGGATGGGTGGTTGGTGGGGGGGAATTCCATCTCGCTTTGATAGATTGTGGGGAGGGGAGTCCCTAAGGCCACTGCAGTGGGATGGGGGGAGATTCATTGCAGGTTTGATGTGGGCAACCTTTAATGATGGCCCCTGATCTCTGAACAATCGAGTTTTGTTGGCACGTTATTGTGAAATTCCCCTACTCACCACATTCTGGCACCCGTCAGGGGTCAATGCACCTAACTAGCATGCCTTTCCGACCATGGGAGGAAACCGGAGCACCCGGAGAAACCCGCGCAGACATGGGGAGAATGTGCAAACTCCACACAGACAGTGACCCAAGCCTCCACCTCCGGAAAGAACACCTTGTGGGGGAGGGGAGGTGGCAAATCCTACTCAGAGACATTCCCTTGACATGTTAGCCTTCTAGGAAATGTTGCCTGTGTTTGCTTATTGAAAGAAATGTTGCCTTCACTCCTCATTGTCTGCAGAATTGTTTTCTTTCGCACTGTTTGCACAGCAATAGGTACATAATATGACCTCAATCTTGACCTTGCTTTTTGTATGGACAACCATGGGAACAGATTGAATCACAAAATCTATAAAGCTAACCTCACATTCTTGAGAAACACAAATTCATTTTAATTAGAACTATGCCACAAGATTTCACTATATTAACAATTCAAGTTTTATGGTATATAAAATAATTATACAGAGCAAATGCGGTTAGGTTAACACTATAACTACATTCTTAACTACATTTATAAATATTACATAGACTTAATGTCTTACTTCCCCAGAACTTTCTCATTCAGGGGAGGCAATGGTGTAGGGGTATGGTCACTGAACTCGCAATCCAGAGACCTGTGTTAATGCCCTGGGGACCTGGGTTCAAATCCCACCACAGCAGATGATGAAATTTGAATTCAATAAAAAGTCAAATATTGAAAGTCCAATAATGACCATGAAACCACTGTCAATCATTGCGAAAACATATCTAGTTCACCTTCGGGAAAAGAATCTGTTGCCTTAACCTGGTCTGACCAGCTGGTGACTCCAGGCCCACAGCAATGTGGTTGACTCTTAAATGGCCAAGCAAGCCACTCAGTTCAAGGGCAGTTTGGGATGAGCAATAAATGCCATCCCAGCTAGCGATGCTCCATTCCCTGAATGAGTAATAAAAAAGACAAATCAACCTTGAGAAAGTGATGGTGGGCTGAGAGGTGATGGCCTAGTGGTATTATTGCTTGAGTATTAATCCAGAAACTCAGCTAATGTTCTAGGGACCCAGGTTCGAATCCCGCCTTGGCAGGTGGTGGAATTTGAATTCAATAAAAAAAACCTGGAATTAAGAATCTACTGATGACCATTGTCAAAAAGACCTATCTGGTTCACTGATGTCAGTCAGGGAAGGAAATCTGCTGTCTTTACCTGGTCTGGCTGACATGTAACTCCAAAGCCACTGCAATATGGTTGACTGTCAACTGATCTCTGGACAATAAATGCTGGTCAACCAGCAGCGCCCATGCCCCACAAATGATTAATAAAAAATATATAACTGTGGTCCCTGTGATGTGGGTGTTGTGGGGGGGAAGTACAAGGATTTTGACCCACCGACAGTAAAGCGATAGTGATATATGTCCAATTGGGATGTTGTAAGAATTGGACGTGATGGTGTTTCCAAACTCCTGTTAATGTTGTTCCTCCAGGTGACTGAGATTGCAAGTCTTGTGTGTGCTGTCAAAGTAGCTTTGGCGAGTTGCTGCTCTGCATTTTTCAGAGGGCAGAATTGTCTGGGATTTCCCACTGAATCCACCCTACACTGCCAGGAAACCTTCCTTCTTTCTCTTGCAGGGTATGGTCATTGCTTGACATTTGGTACAATTGTTACTAGTGTTGGGTGAAGGAAGGGGTTAAATTGTATTACAATGCCTCCCACATTGAAATATGGGCTTTCATCACGTATTGTCTGCTCTCACACATAAAGAATTCTCAGCGGGGGCAATTGCTAATCAATGAGTTTTTCTCCAGAGTGAGATTTGGGATGGCACATAGACCAGTGCAGTCGGACAATCTGTTATTTTTTAGTTTATTTACTAGCGTCACAAGTAGGCTTACATTAACACTGCAATGTAGTTACTGTGAAGATCCCCTAGTTGCCACATCCCGGCGCTTGTTTGGATACATTGAGGGAGAGTTCAGCGTGGCCAATGAACCTAAACCAGCACGTCTTTCGGACTGTGGGAGGAAACCGGAGGAACTCGCGTAGACACAGGGAGAACGTGCAGACTCCACACAGACAGTGACCCAAGCCGGGAATCGAACCCAGATCCCTGGCGCTGCAAGGCAGCAGTGCTAATTGTAATGTGCCACCGTACCGCCCCCAGATACATGCATGTTTTGGATAAGCCATATATAATATGTTGGAGAATCAAACTATTTTAGTTCAGGTGTAAGATCCTTCGATGCAAATCCTTTGAGGTTTTTGATTTCATTTCCCATAAAAGCTTCTGGTCTGCATTGTTTCACGATCAGCTCCTCAATTGTCATATTAGCCTTTTGTATATAAGGAACAGCGGCAAGAGATGCATAAGTGTGTTAAGACTCAGGTAGAATGATGTGCTGGTGAGGGAACAGCAGCAGCTGCCAGTTTCAGAAGATTCGGTCAAGAAGAACCACTCAAGAAAGAGAGAAGACAAAATGGAAATGAAACCTGATCAGTCAGTTAATAAATGAGAGCCCATGTAACACCAATAAGATTGAGATAAAAGTATATTGATGTGCATGACAAAATTAAGATCAATCCTGTTTAAGATCAATTGTTGAACGCTACATTGCAGTCTGTAGAGCGTGGTAATTTGAGATTGATTTTTTTTTCTTATTATATAACAGTGGTTCTTTAATAAAATTGTTAAGAGAGTGCAATCTTTATTATTATAGAGCAAGAGTTTGATTTCCAATTCTATTTGTTCCATTTGTTCCTTTACACTTGAACTGAAAACAGACAAAAAAAGCAGAAAAAAACAGAAAATGCTGGAAAATTTCAGCAGGTCTGATAGCATCTGTGGAGAGAGAATCGAGACAATGGCTGGAATTCTCTGGTCTCCCAGCTGCGTGTTTCCTGCCAGCGGGACTGGAGAATCCCGCCAGTGTGAACAACAAGAAAAGTGCGGCCAATATTTAAAATTGGGACGACCGTTCGTCACAGCTGAAGATAAAGTAAATCAGGTAAGATTTACACTATGAGGGTGAGGGGTGGGGATTAGGTTGGGGGGCTCTAATTGATAAAACTGGCATGGTACAAAGGTAGAGGGAATGTAAATGGTGATGATAAAGGCTGAGAATGGTGCTAATAGTGTCCATTAATGTGGACGCTAATAGCTAATAGCATCCATTAATTGGAATTAACAGAACAAAGGTGCTGAGTGTTGCAGGACAACCTGAGGAATGTGGCAGTTGGCCCTAGCAGAGTGGGGGACTGGGTGGGAGAGGGGGAGACAAGATGGGAAGCAAGATTTTAGATGTGGAATAAAAAAAATAAGAATAGAAAGTAATAAAAATGAATGAATGAGATGAAAAGAAAAAAACAGAATGAAATAAAATAAATGGAAATGGGGTGAGGTGGAGGAAAGTGCTCATACTGTGAACTCAGTTTGAAAGTTAAAAGTTAAATTATTAGACACAAGTAAGGCTTACATTAACACCAATAAAGCCACTGTGAAATTCCCATTGTCACCACACTCAGGCACCTGTTCGTGTCAATGTACCTAACCAGCACATCTTTCAGACTGTGGGAGGAAACTCACGCAGGCACAGGGAGAACGCGCAGACTCCGCGTAGACAGTGACCCAAGCCGGGAATCGAACCCAGGTCTCTGGCGCTGTGAGGCAGCAGTGCTAACTACTTACTGTGCCACTGAAATTATTGTGAAAATGCAACCCTGTTGTGCGTGACCTATTCATTTAAGTGTGCAGCCCCACATGCATGGTGACTTGGAAGGGGCCGACTTATGTTTGGCCTGCATGCAAAGTTTTGGGGTGCTGCATGGTTTAGAGGGAGGATTTTGGCAACGACACACCACTGTTTCTGATACGTAGACCTTCCAACATCAAAACTCAGAGCAAAGCTGTCAGCATTGTTTTAAGTGAGTGGCATTGGCCCCATGAGCGAGGTGCCTATGGTCCTAGGTCAGAATGACATCTCCCCCTCCACCCGCTTATTGGGTGCACTTTTGTCACCCAAGAGAAGCAATGTTTTACTTGTAATTTTTTCTGAAGTACCTGGCATATGGAATGTGACTGGCTCCTGGAACAAGAAATCCAGGTAAAATTCTCCCTTCCCGATGCATTGCAGTGTCCACAGCTTGGACCCCAGCTTATCAACTCAAACTACACACATTTACGCATATATGGCTGCCATGGACAACACAGGTGTTCACCAGCCCCGAACACCACTGCAGCATTACATCACCTGCTCTGCCATCTTTATTGTGTTAATTTTAACTAATTAAGTCTCAAGTCTTGAAACATCATAGGATCAGAGTTGAATTCCCATTTGAGCCTGCACCAACAACAATCCCACTCAGTCCTTACCCACCCCAACTCCAGGTACTTACCCGGCTAATCCCCTGGCACTAAGGGGCAACTTTGCATGACTAATCAACCTAACCCACACATCTTTGGAGTGTGGGAGGAAACTGGAGTGCCTGGAGGAAACCCATACAGACATGGGGAGAACATGCAAATTCCACATAGACAGTCACCCAAGCCAGGGATCGAGCCCAGGTCCCAGGTGTTATGAAGCAGTAGTGCTAACCATTGTGCCACTGTGCCACCTACTTAACTGTTGTCTTTAGTTACACAAAGTAGTTATAAATTTAATACAATACATATATATCTCCCCAGTGCCTGTTACACATTTTCGAGGGCCACAGTTTAAACAAAACTGGGGAGATATACCTATTTGCTCAGCTAATGGAAGCTTCATTCATTCACTACCTTCTGGACACTGAAGAAAAATGTAAAATGCAGCATCTTTCTCCTACTCAGCTCCAAATTCCCAAATTAGCATTCTGTGAATGCATACTCTGTGCGATAGCAAAACCTGTCTACTTTTCTGGAGAATTGATGATTCATAACAAAGTTTCAAATGAGAAGTCAGTTTTCTGCTACAGTGATTAACACCGATTAAACTTTACTTGATTGACAGATAACTACCACCACCAGGCAGTTTGTGGCTCCTTAACTAGCTTGTGGGTGAAGTATTCTAAATCAGAGTCTTGCTGCTAATCTAAATTATTGCTTAAGGAAAACTTAAAGTGATGGTTCCCATCTTCTCCAAGTTCCCAAGTGAGCAGTCATACCTGGTCACATTCAGGTCACACTCTGTGCACTCACACACACATCTTCCTCACATTCTCCACGTTTCTCTAGCTGAAAACCTCATATCTGTCTCCTATAGTCCTTATACAGTCAACTGATGGAAATAACTTTCCTTTTTCTACCTTATCTTATCCAGTCTTTGTTTTGCATACCTTTGTCAAATCTCTCCTCATCATCCTTTGCTCCAAAGAGAATAACCCCACCCTAAACTCATAGCTAATCCCCTTATTCTTGGAGTTATTCTGATAAATCTCGTCCGCACCATCTCAAGGATCATCTCTCACACCGTTCCTGAAATGTGGTAATGCCCACATATTTAATGGCAGCACACGGTGGCCCAGTGGTTAGCACTGCTGCCTCACAGCGCCAGTGCTGTGCATCACAGTCTGTGTGGGGTTTGCATGTTCTCCCTGTGTCGATGTGATTTTTCTTCGGGTACTCAGGTTTCCTCCCACAATCTAAAGATGTGCAGGTTAAGTTCAGTGGCCATACTAAATTGTTCCTTGGTGTCAGGGGAATTTGTTGGGTAAGTATGTAGGGTTAAGGGAATAGGGTTTGGGTGGGATTGCTATCATTGCAGGCTCTATGGGCCGAATGGCCTCCTTCTGAACTGTCAGGATTCCACAATGCAGTTCAGTTGACAAGAAAGTGGCTTGTAATTTCATAGAATCACAGAATCCCTACAGTGTAGAAGGAGGCCATTCGGCCCATTGAGTCTGCACTGACCATAATCTCACCAAGGCCCTTTCCCCATAGAGTCATAGAGGCTTACAGCATGGGAGCAGGCCTTTTTGGCCCAACCTGTTCATGCTGCCCTTCTTTTTAACCACCAAGTTTACCCCATCTATTTACCCTAGCTAGTCTCCCTGATACTGAGGGGCAATTTAGCATTGCCAATCCACCCAACCCACGCATCTTTGGATTGTGGGAGGAAACCGGAGCAAACCCGGCAGAAACCCATGCAGACATGAGGATTGCGTGCAGACTCCACACAGACAGTGGCCCAAGCCGGGAATCGAACCCAGGTCCCTGGCGCTGTGAGGAAGCAGTGCTAACCACTGTGCCTATGTACCACCCAAATTTTGAACAATGTGTAGTGAAATTCCAAT
Organism: Carcharhinus amblyrhynchos; assembly: GCF_965287045.1. NCBI lineage: Eukaryota > Metazoa > Chordata > Chondrichthyes > Carcharhiniformes > Carcharhinidae > Carcharhinus > Carcharhinus amblyrhynchos. The sequence continues at coordinate 11,989,079 of NC_137328.1, forward strand.
CTATGACTTCCTGCCCCACAAAACAGCAACAAGTTCCCATTAACAGAGAAAGGTGGGGAGAGCGGGGAAGGGTGAAAGTACCACTTGGTGTTCTGTCTGCATTTTGGGAACATGTTCGAGGGATTTTTTTTCCAGCAGCCTAGCTTGCAAATCCCTCCAGTATGCTCCCAGGGCATCCAAATATTAGGAGTCATTCTGAGCTGCAGGTGAGCTCCACAATGCTCATCCCAAATGGAAATCGATACTAGAGATTTTGTTTATTCATTCATGGGACATGGATGTCACTGGCTGGCCAGCATTTATTGCCCATCCCTAGTTGCCTGAGGGCAGTTGAGAGTCAATCATATTGCTCTGGCTCTGGAGTCAGATGTAGGCCAGACCGGGTAAGGATGGCAGATTTCCATCCCTAATGGACATTAGTGAACCAGATGGGTTTTTCTGACAATTGACAATGGTTTCCATGGTCTTCAGTAGATTTTTAATTCCTGATATCGTTATTGAATTCAAATTCCTCCATCCGCCGTGGTGGGATTTGAATTTGGGTCCCCAAAACATTAGTTGAGTTTCTGGATTAATACTCTAGTGATTATATCACTAAACCATCACCTTCCTGTAGGAAGGCGATGATCTACTGGTGTAATCGCTCATGACTCAAATACAAGCAATCTCCCTAGAGATTATATTTGTATTTGACTCAGGAACCTTCCCTCAGTGGAGCATGAACAAGTCAGTAGGTTGTCACTGTCTTCAGAATTATCTCACCCTGCCACAGGGATCTGAGTGGGCAGGGGCGGACCATGCAAATGTCCATTGATCTTGGGCAGAAATTTCTGGCCTCGGAGTGGACGTGGCTGGAAAATCCCACCCCCCTTTTCCATTCTCAGCAAATCAATTAAAAGAATTAAGCAAGTTGGCCAAGACGAGGGAGTTTGAGCATCCTCAGTCTGAATACATGATGAAAAATGCAAGAAAATAAGGCTGCGATTTTCCGGCCTGGCATTGGAGGGACCCATTGCGAGGGATGCAGCAGCCAGCCAAAAGTCCACTGACGTCGGGAAGCATCAGATAATCCCAGTGGTGGGTGGGATAATCAATCCCCCTAAAGCTGCCTGTCACTCTGCATGACACATCACTGGACACAGAGTTAATTTACATTGTGGTAGTTAGATTGAAAACATTCTAGTGCTTTTAAGTGTTTTCATAGACCGAAATAGAACATAATGTTCAATGTTCTATGTTCTATGAAATTTCAATTAATTATTATGTCCGATGTGCACTGTGATAAGAAGGAACTAATTCACCATTCATCTATCTCAGACCATCTATTCAAAGCTTATCTCTTATTCTTCTACCATATTAAGTGACATTTCCTATCCATCCCGAGAGCACACTGCCAGCCTTTAGTGTAAATGTGAGTCCAAGATTAACTTTCCATTTTTGACTACAAAACAGGGTGTCCTTTATTCCAGTCGAACTTGGAGAAACTCTTATTTTGTTTCTCTTCTTAGTTTCCTGTTTTTTTTAATCTGCAAATACTGATTTGATTTATTATTGTTACATGTATTAGTGAAAAGTATTGTTTCTTGCACACTACACAGACAAAGCATACTGTTCATAGAGTAGGAAAGGAGAGAGTGCGGAATGTAGTGTTACAGTCATAGCTACGGCGAGAGAAAAATGCGAGGTAGGTCCATTCAAAAGTCTGAAGGTCACAGGGAAGAAGCTGTTTTTGAGCCGTTTGGTATGCGATCTCAGATTTTTGCATCTTATTCCTGATGGAAGAAGGTGGAAGAAAGAATGTCTGCGCTGTGTGGGAGCCTTGATTATGCTGGCTGCTTTTTCCAAGGCAGCGGGAAGTGTCGACAGCGTCAGTGGGTGGGAGGCTGCTTTGAGTAATGAATTGGGCTTCATTCATGACCCATTGTAGTTTCCTGCAGTCTTGGGACAGAGCAGGAGCCATACCAAGCTGTGATACAACCAGGAAGGATGTTTTCTGTGGTGCATATGCAAGTGTCGGCACATGTCAGCAAAGTTGTCCTCTTCCTCCAGCCAGAATCTTTGCCCAATCCAAGGAACTTATAAATGATCAGTATTGGATATGAGGAGGTGTGAAATGGATATTGTTCATTTTTCTGGTGAAAATCCATCAAGTTGACATGTTAATGATTCTTGTTACATGGATGCTGCTGGTCCAATATTTTCAACATTTTCCATTTTGGTTTTCTGTTTTTATAATGTCCTCCACGCGGACGCCACGGTTAAGAAAGCCCACCAACTCCTCTACTTTCTTAGAAGAGTAACAAAATTTGGCATGTCCGCTATGACCCTCATCAACTTTTACAGATGCACCATAGAAAGCATTCTTTCTGGTTGCATCACAGCTTGGTATGGCTCCTGCTCAGTTCAAGACTGCAAGAAACTACAAAGGATTGTGAATGAAGCCCACTGCATCACACAAACCAGCCTCCCATGCATTGACATTGTCCACACTTCCTGCTGCCTTGCCAAAGCAGCCAGCATAATTAAGGACCCCACACACACCAGGCATACCCTCTTCCACCTACTTTCATTGGGAAAAAGATACAAAAGTCTGAGGTCAGGTACCAACTGACTCAAAAACAGCTTCTTCCCTGCTGCTGTCAGACTTTTGAATGGACTTACCTTGCATTAAGTTGATCTTTCTCTACACCCTAGCTATGACTGTAACGCTACTTTCTGCACTCTCTCCTTTCTTTCTGTATGAATGGTATGCTTTGTTTGTATTGTCCACAAGAAACAATACTTTTCATTGTATATTAATACATGTGACAATAATAAATCAAATCAAATCAAATCAAATCGGATTTCCAGTAGCTGCAGCCCTTTATTTTTGTAATGTTAATTTTCCTTCCTTTTCTCACCTCAGCTGTAGCTCAGCATTATTCTCATCATAATCAGAAGGTTCTGCTTTCCAGGACTTGAGCACGACATTCTACACTGGCATTGTAACTTTCTTGTGGGTACTGCACTCTTGTTAGAGCAAGGCCGGGATTTTCCCATCCTTCTTGCCGGAGGGATCTTCCAATTCTGCCAAAGGTGTCCTTCCCCTTCCCTTTCCCTGTAGCAGAGGGGCAGTTGAGCAACACAAATGGCCAATGACTTTGCCGGGACTGGAAGATCCACCTCCACCATGAAATAATGGGATATAGAACGGGATTGACATTGGGAGGGGGGTAGTATTGTGGCAGGGAGTGGGAAGGGAATACTGGCTTGGGTCTCCCCTCTCTCAGGTAGACATAAAAGACCCTGTGGCACTATTTTTAAGAACATGGGAATCTGTCCTTGCTGACATTTATCCCTCAACAAACATTGCAAAACCAATTGCTGTTTGTGGGAACTTCCTGCACACAAATTGATTGCTGCATTGCATTACAGCAACAATTACATTTCAAAAGTGCCTGATTAGCTATAAAGTGTTTTAGGATGTCCGGAGATTGTGAAAGGTAACATATCAACGCAAATTTTTTTTTCTATTTTTCAGAATATATTGTCAACTTCATTAATAATGTACCCAATAAGTCTGTGCCAAAAAATAGGAAGCATCCACTATAAACAGGATGGAAACTATGGAAAAAGACAAAGAGGACTGCATAATAAATGTTTTCAGATGTGGAATATTTCTTGTGAAAAGCACATGAACTGAATTATATTTTTTAAATAGCAAAACCCAATGAAAGGATTTTGCATTTTGGTCTCCTGCTGATAGTAAAGGTTGAACTACTCTTGAAACTGAGCCAAGGCTCTATCTTGAGTTAAATATAAAAAATGATGAGCATTAAGGAGAAAATATGGTTCTGCGACTGAGCACTGATAAAAGCATCGCGAATGGAGTTCTTTCAAACAGAGTTCATCTGGTACCAGATAGATTGGAGCAAAAGATGACACAGTTTCACAAGCAAATTGCATCCTTTCTAAACTGAGTTTACACAATCACTAACTTTAAAAGATATTGTGCTGTCAACAGGTCCTGTCCACAAAATAGGTAACACTGCCACGGAAATGAATCAATATTGCAGGATTGCTGCCAATTGCTCTTAAAATTCAACTCTTTTTAGGCACAAGAGTACTAATAGGCACATTTTAAAAGTATTTATTATTTCAAACTTGCCAAGAAATTGATGACTAAGCACTAAAGCTAATTGTTAAATGGTTTTGGATAGCTTAAAGTAAAGTAAAAAAAAGTAAAAAGTTGGGTGGCACGGTGGCACAGTGGTTAGCACTGCTGCCTCACAGCGTCAGGGTCCCAGGTTTGATTCCTGTGCTTGGATCACTGTCTGTGTGGAGTTTGCACATTCTCCCTGTGTCTGTGTGGGTTTCCTCCAGGTGCTCTGGTTTTCTCCCACAGTCTGAAAGACATGCTGGTTAGGTGCATTGATCTGAACACAGGCCAGAATGTGACAACTAGGGGAATTTCACAGTAACTTCATTGCAGTGTTAATGTAATGACCAATGAATAAAAATTAAACTTAAGTAAAGTTTATTTATTAGTCACAAGTAGGCTTACATTAACATTGCAATGAAGTTACTGTGAAATTCCCCTAGTCACCACACTCTGGCGCCAGTTCAGGTACATTGAGGGAGAATTTAGCATGACCAATCCACCTAACCACAACATCTTTCGGGCTGTGGGAGTACACCAGAACATCCAGAGGAAGCCTGTGCAAGTACAGGGAGAACATACAGACTCCACACAAACAGTGACCCAAGTTGGGAATTGAACTCGGGTCCCTGGCACTGTGAGGCAGCAGTGCTAACCACTGTGCCACCAGTTTTCGGAAGTCATTTTCAGTTGTATAAAATTGGGACATAGGTAAACAAAGCACTAAGTAAAATCCTTAAGGCTGGAATTCTACAACCATTCACATCCCTCTGCAGTGAATGAAGATTTAGCTCAGTGCCTGTAATAACTCCATGGAGACAAAGTCACCAAGTTACTTTATTTACATCATGCATCTGTACACGGCCAGCTCTCCAGTGGTACACTGCTGAATGCAGGTTGGGAGTCTGACACACCTGCTTTAAATAGGGGGTATGAGGCTCCCTGATTTAACCATCCAATTAGGACTCATCAGGTAGTTCATACACTAGCAAGCCAAGCTCATTAGCCTGGCTGAAGCCATCATAGTGCCAAATTCTCCGGCTTCGCTGCAGCGGGAGGGTGGCATGAACTGCTGGTAAGATTGCAGCCCTGGATTTTGGTGCTAATCACCTTTTTCAGCTGCATCAAATCACACTGCACCAAGTTACTTCTCTTAGATGTATCCAAGAATCTTCTGGATTCATATTTTTTTCTTCAAATTGCACCCTGACGCTCCGCGCAGCTGAACTCTTCAAGGTGGTTGGTGGATATGCAAATAAGTTGGAATGGAAGGTTTGACAACAAGAAGCTTGAAAGCTGACACAATTTTGAGTGAGTGCAAATTGCTTCTGGTTTGATAAATATGCTCAAAGCCAAAACTGGTGGTCAGTTGTTCATTCAACCTACATTAAGAAGATAATAAAGGGTTAGAAATCATAGAATTCCTACAGTGCAGAAAGAGGCCATTCGGCCCATCAAGTCTGCACCAATCACAGTCCCACCCAAGCCCTATCTCCATATCCCTACATATTTTACCCACTAATCCCTCTAACCTACGCATCCCAGGACACTAAGGGGCAATTTAGCATTACCAATCAACTAACCCGCACATCTTCGGACTGTGGGAGGAAACCGGAGCACCTGGAGGAAACCCACACAGACATAGGGAGAATGTGCAAACTCCACACAGACAGTGACTCAAGCTAGGAATCAAACCCAAGTCCCTGGAGCTGTGAAACAGTGTTAACCACTGTGTTATCATGCCAGCCGTTACAAAGGATAACAACCAGAGGCAGTGAGCCATGTACAAATCTTCCAGCAGAGTTTTCACCAACAGTGACCACAGCTAAGACACTGAGGAGGTAAACATCAGTTTATGTGATAACCTTCAGGACTTGTATGGGGAATCACTGATGGATCTCCCTGAAAAAAGCTCCCTAAGGATTGGTAATTCACTCACCTGCGTGAAGTTCGTATACCGAGCCCTGTATAAAACAGGCCCCTGAGTGGGACCATTGTTGCATTGTCCTGATTGGCACCCGTTTGTATTCACCACAGGCTTGTGATTTTGCTTTATTTTGTGCCTCAAAGCACTGTTCCTTTTCCAGCTGACTCCTGGAATTATTTTAATCTAGGAATCTTCCTTCAATATCGAGGGAAATCCTCAATCTTCTTTGAGGGGTTCCAGGGAACATTCCTGTTCCTGCCAGGAATTTGAAGAGTGAGAAAGTAGGCTCCAATCTCCTCGCAAGTCCCTCTGGATATCCAGCAACTGACCCAGCTACAAGGCCCAAGAGCAGCCTGAAATTAAGCTTCACTAACACTTTTCGTGCCTGCTGCTTTCACCTGTTGCACCTCCTTAGCCATCTCACACATTTGATGGGGATGTAGCTGAGAACCAGAAAGGAGGTGAACTGGAACAGCCACTGTGTGCAGTGGAGGGAGTGAAATCCTGGGGACATTGTGCTTTGGGGAGTATTCCCACTCCTCCTGGCTCCACGGGATTGTGTTCCTTTTACAAAAGGAATATCTTTAACCAACTTATCTGACAGCTGCTTCAGAGTACCACACAGCCTGGGCCCAATGTCTACCCTGATAATTGTGGTACCTGAATGTTCATCTTTCTAATTCAGAGATGAGGGTGCTACCCATTGATTTGAACTGATTTGACTTATTATTGTCATATGCATTGGTATACAGTAAAAAAGTATTGCTTCTTGTATGCTATGCAAATAAAACATACTGTTCATCGAATATATAAGGGAAAAGAAAAGGATAGGGTGCAGAAAATGGTGTTACATTCATAGCTAGTGTATAAAGAAATATCAGCTTAGTATATGATAGGTCCATTCAAAAGTCCAATGGCAGCAGGGAAGAAGCTGTTCTTGAGTTGGTTGTTACATGATCTCAGACTTCTGTATATTTTTCCCAAGGGAAGAAAGTTCTTGACTGGTAAAGATATCAAGGGTTGCAGAGAAAAAGCAGGAGAATGGGGTTGAGGAACTTGATGTGGAGATGCCGGCATTGGACTGGGGTAAACACAGTAAAAAGTCTGACAACACCAGGTTTAAGTCCAACCGATTTATTTGATAGTACACTCACTAGCTTTCGGGTTAGTCCCTTTGTCAGGTGAATGGAGAGTTCTGGCCTCAGACAGAGCATATAAAGCACAAGACAGTTTACAGATTACTGATTAGAATGCAAATCTTTACACCTAGCCTGCTGTTCAAGTCTTAAAGTGTCCGACAATGTGAATGGAAGGAGCACTGATCACAGGTTAAAGAGATGTGTATTGTCTCCAGGCAGTACAGTAAGTGACGTTTTGCAAACCCAGGCAAGTCACGGGGGTTACAGATAAAGCGACATGAACCCAAGATCCTTGTTGAGACCGTCCTCATGTGTGCTAGTGAGTGTACTTACTGTACTGTCTGGAGACAATACACATCTCTTTAACCTGTGATCAGTGCTCCTTCCATTCACATTGTCGGACACTTGGAGACTCGAACAGCAGGTTAGGTGTAAAGATTCACATTCTAATCAGTAATCTGTAAACTGTCTGTGCTTTATATGCTCTGTCTGAGGCCAGAACTCTCCATTCACCTGGCAAAGGGACTAACCTGAAAGCTAGTGAGTGTACTATCAAATAAATCGGTTGGACTTAAACCTGGTGTTGTCAGACTTTTTACTGTGTTGAGGAACTTACCAGCCATGTTTAACTGGCGGAGCAGATTCGATGGGCCAAATTTTGCCCCCATATCCTAAGGTCTCATGGGAAAAGGTAGAAGAGAGTACATCCGAGGTGAGTAAGGTCTTTGATTCTGCTGATCCGCACATACAAAGTCATTACCCCCTGCAAAGCTACTTTCTTGTCTACCTGATGCGCTTGTTAGGGACTAGCATTTGAGACGGAGGTGGTGCGGGGGGATTAGAAGAGAAGGAACATAAAGTCCCTCAACCTGTTAGATGGCTTTTTTCTCACACCGCAACAATAATGCCAGCAAGAATTTCAGGAGCATTCAACCAGTTTTACCTTCTGAGTGCTGGTTCCTAATTGCAGTGCACGGCTGATACAAAGATTGTGGTGCTGCTCCTTATTAATTAGCCAGCCCATTGGCTTGGAGGAGACTTCCCACAGTGTAAACCACAAACAGAAATATTGGACAGGTCGGGGTTCTCTTCTCCAGAACAGAGAGATCCGTTGGGTCAGCTGACAGAGGGGTTTCAGATTCAGGAAGTGTTCAACTTAGTAGACGTAGGGGGGATGTTTTCAATTCTGGGAGCAGACCAAAATTAGAGCAGACAAATATATGACAGTCACAAAAAAATTCCAGTAAGCAATTCAGCAGAAACTTCTTTTATCTAAACAATGATTATAATGCGAACCTTGCGACCACAGGGAATAGCCAAGGCAGAACTTTCATTTGTCTCAGTCTTCCGTTCTGGAGTTTCCCTGTGTCCGCGTTATCTCTCCCCTAATCTTTAATCTCATTTATCCCCCCCTTTGGAGATCTCTTCTACTGCTCTCTAGTTATTTCTTTGCCAGCTTCGTTGGAACATTTACTACATTATACAAGCTATATAAATGCAAATTGCTGTTGTTGATTTTCTAGGATTAGATTCATGAAACAAGGGTGCCAGAGATTTCAAAGAAGGCTGAGGGCATTGTGTGTGAATACATTGCCTGTGACTGAGTCTGTTTTTCTGTGTCTTTTAAAAAAAAATACCCGCTCAGTCGCCATGGTACCAAAGTAAATATTTTGCTGAGGCATTGGCCCCACCGCCCCGACTGGAAGTTCAGGGGTGAACCTGCCAACCCATGACCAGGGAAGCCATGCCTCATTTAATGGGTGGTGCGGACTGCTAATTGGTTCAGGTTGTGGCTCCCATCTCAAATTAGGAAGCGGTCCCACCTCCGGAAGCAACCAACTAATCAGATGGCTGGCAACTGTCCATTTCTAGTAGTCCACACTGAGTCCAGTGGCCAAAGCTGGGACTGCAATCAGTCCCCCACCAACATCATCTCAAGAACCAGAAACAAAGACCTGGTTATTGATTATCAAATTTAATACCCTGATCTCGCCATCCCTAGATACGTTTTGCCCCAAGAGTTATATCTATTGCCGTCTTGAAAGCGCACAAAGTTTTGGCCTCAGTTACTTTCTGCGGTAGTGAATTCCACACATTCACCACTCTCTGTTAAAGTTAATTTCTCATTCACAAGGAAGGCTTACATTAACACTGCAATGAAGTTACTGTGAAATTCCCCTAGTCACCACATTCCGGGTCAATGCACCTAATCAGCATGTCTTTCCGACCGTGGGAGGAAACTGGAGCACCCAGAGGGAACCCGAGCAGACACAGGAAGATTGTGCAAACTCCACACAGGCACTGACCCAAGCCGGGATGTGAACCCAGGTCCCTGGCGCTGCAAGGCAGCAGTGCTAACCACTGTGCCACAATGGGTGAAGAAGTTTCTCCTCACTTCATTCCTAAAAGGTCTCTTATCCTCAAGCCATGACCACTAGTTCTGGACCAACCCCCACCATCATGAACATTCTTTGTGAATCCACTCTATTTAATCGTGTCAGAAAAGTATAAGTTTCTAAGTTTTCTGCAATGGAAAATCTTCTCTCCTTCCATTGTGATAAAGGGTGATCTGAGGAAAGTCCAGCTGCACCTGGAAATAAATCTATCTTCAGGAACACACTACAGAATATAGAATGCACAGAAGTCAAATGTGCCTTAACTATCCTTGTTTCTCCATGGTGGCTTTTCCCTTGATTTTAAACAAGCCCTTGAATGAATTAGTTGTAATGTTTAAAGTTTATTTATTCATGTCACAAGTAGACTTACATTAACACTGCAATGAAGTTACTGTGATAATGCCCTAGTAGCCACACTTTGGCACCTGTCTGGGTACACTGAGGGAGAATTTAGCATGGCCAATACACCTAACCAGCACATCTTTGGACTTTGGGAGGAAACCGGAGCACCCAAAAGAAACCTCCGCAGACACATGCAGACTCAAGCTAGGAATCGAACCCAGGTCCTTGGCATTATGAGGCAGCCGTGCTAACCACTGTGCTACCGTGCCACCACTATTATCTATTATTGAATTAGAAGAAAAATATTGAAGTAAAGATGCCATACAATAGAAGGATACATATACATTGACTTGCCTGTACCCAGCTTGGGGATCAGCAAGTATTAATGCATTGTGCACCCAGATCATGCTACATTTAGCTCTTGAATATTAGAATTCCTGCAGCAAAGGGATGGTTCGAAAACCTGCTCAAAATATCTGAATTCTCAAAGCATGTCTCTGCTGGTCCCAGTTGTAAGCTTCATTTTCCTACAGAGCTTGTGAGCAGAAACCTCCCAATTGGATGTGTCAACGATGTGATGGAAGACTGATAAGCTGGTGTGAAGGCTTTGCAGTAAACGGGGAATAGATTGGTAAGCACATAATTGAAGGGATGCATTCTTGAGAAGACTGCCCAATATCTCTTACCATCAGGTATCCATACCTTGCCACATTCCTCGAAATGTGTTATTTTCTTCTGCACCTGTTCACAAGTCCAGCAGTTAACAAAAAAAAAGTGCTGAACCTAGACATCAGCACATGTGAGGCAGAAGATCTGTAATCCTGTGGGATTGATATAAGCAGCATGGTGGCATAGTGGTTAGCACTGATGCCTCAGTGCCAGGGACCCAGGTTTGATTCTCGGCTTAGGACACTGTCTGTATAGAGTCTGCACATTCTCCCCATGTGTAGGTGGGTTTTTCTCTGGTTGCTCCAGTTTCTTCCCACAGTCAGAAAGATGTGCTGGTTCCATGCTTTGGCAGCTAAACTCTCCCCCAGTGTACCCGGAGTGTGGCGACTAGGGGATTTTCACAGTGAATTCATTGCAGTGTGAAAATCCGATTGAAGTTAATTCCACACAAATTTATAAAGGGAGTTGGACTTGGGAATGGGGTACTCTTGGGGTTATGGGACAGAGCATGGTGACTGCTTTGAAGAGGCAGCACAGGCAATAGGGGCCATATGGTCCCCTTCTCTGCTGTAGGTTTCTCTGATTCCAGTAGGAATATAAAACTCTGCCTGGGGTGCTTATTCCATATGACTTTTAAGCTACTCAGCAGAGAAAATTAGGACAATGAAACTGGTGAAACTCATCACACTGATCCGGCAGTCACAAACAATCTCTTCAGGATTGAAGCAGAATTGGCAAATTCCGGCAACAGAGAAATTGATTGATGGATTAGCAGGGAAGGAGGAGCGGCTGGAATCTCATATCAGGGGAATTTCTGTGTGTAAGACAGTGCTGACGTTGCTGCATTCGCCCTCTCACTGTTTGTGTTCTCTGTGCTTTTCAAGGGAAATTGAAAAAAGCTTCACTGAATGGATACTGCAAGTAGCTCTTGTGCTGTTTGCAAAACTGGTTACTATTTCCCAGTAATTGGGACAATTAGTCTTGTCTCTATGGATTTCAGCTGAAGAAGAGATGTCTTTTGTGGTCGAGTGGATTTGATTTGATTTATTATTGTCACATGTATTCGCATACAGTAAAAAGTATTGTTTCTTGCGCGTCATACAGACAGAGTGTACCATTCATAGAGAAGGAAAGGAGAGAGTACAGAATGTAATGTTATAGTCATAGCTAGGGCGTAGAGAAATGATCAACTTAATGCAAGGTAGGTCCATTCAAAAGTCTGGTGGCAGCAGGGAAGAAGCAGTTCTTGAGTCAGTTGGTAAATGATTTTTCAGTTGGTATCTTTTTCCCAGTGGAAGAAGGCAGAAGAGAGAATGTCTGGGGTGCGTAGGGTCCTTAATCATGCTGGCTACTTTGCCGAGGCAGTGGGAAATGTAGAGAAGAGTCAATGGATGGATCTCTCTTATTCACTTCATGGGCTCACACCACAGAGGCATATAAAATAACATAGCGTAAAAAATATTTTAAGTCAGTCAGAGAGAAAAGAGCTTGCTTCATTCAGGGTCCTTTCTCATGACATGATAAAGCACATCATAGCTAGTGGATCACTGTTGCATGGCCCATCAAACTAAGAGATCAGTTAGCACAAAACTATATCTTTCAAATGGCATTGAATTGAATGATCAGTTCACCTGATCAGTAACTTTGGTTGAGGGATGACTGTTGGCCAAGACACAGGGAGACCTGTGTGCTCTTCTTTGAAGAAGTGTGACTGTACCCTCTAATTATGCTCAAACAGCCTTGAAACATTAGCTCTACTCTCTCTCCACAGATGCTATCAGACCTGCTGAGATTTTCCCGTATTTTCTGTTTTTGTTTCAGATTACAGCATCCAGAGTATTTTGCCTTTGCCAGATTGCTTGGTCATGCCATTTGACAACTGTAACATTACAGTCTGCACTCTCTCCTTTTCTTCTCTATGAACAGTATGCTTTGTACAGAGCGCAAGAAACAATGCTTTTCACTGCATGCTGACAATAATAAATCAAATCATATCAAATCAAACACAGCTGGAAATGCAACAACCCCTCAGAGATATCAAACAATGAATCGGGTGAGGTAATATGATATTATGTGATAGACATTAGCACTTGAAAAATTGATAGTCAGTTCTTTGTTCTTGACTGCCAATGTCATTGCTATTAACAATATATTCTGTTAGAGGCCATAAACATCTGTGTTGGAACATTGCATCCATTGTGTGGGCACATTATTCATACATAATACATATACATGCAAAAAGCACAGTACTATAAATTGCTGATCCTTAAAAAGCCTGCCTAATGGCCTATTTATATTACAGAAATATCTGAAGGAACCATCGTATGATGTTTCTAATGCTCCTGCTGTTGTGGAATTCAGAACAACAGGGTTGAACTGTACAACCAGAAGCTTGCAGAGACCTGATGTAAGGTTTTCAAGGTTTCGTGACTCTCTGGAAAGGAGTCTAAGCGAGGAAGCCAGCCAGAATCCAAGCTCAAAGCACAAAATAAAAAAAAAATAACCATTTTATTAGCATTTAACATTCTGGGAGATCTTGCTGGAGTGAGCAGGGGGGAGATCATTTTCACTGACAGGAGGGACAGCAACATGACCCTCACCGACTTCTGCAGATGCACCACAGAAAGCATTCTTTCTGGTTCAATCACAGCATGTTATGGCTCCTGCTCTGCCCAAGATTGCAAGAAACTACAAAGGGTCATGAAAGAAGCCCAGTCCATCACGCAAACCAGCTTCCTATCCATTGACTCTGTCTACACTTCCCACTGCCTCAGAAAAGCAGCCACATAATCAAGTAGAATATAAAAGCAATATAAAATCAATAGAATATAAAAGCAGGGAGGTCTTGCTGCAACTGTACAGGGCATTGGTGAGGCCGCAGCTGGAGTACTGTGTGCAGTTTTGGTCGCCTCACTTGCGCAAGAATATTTTGGTCTTGGAGGGAGTGCAGAGGAGGTTCACTAGGCTGATACCGGAGAAGAGGGGGTTGGACTATGAAGAGAGACTAAATAGACTGGGTCTGTACTCATTGGAGTTTAGAAGGATGAGGGGGGATCTTATAGAGACGTATAAGATAATGAAAAGGATGGATAGGGTAGAGGTAGAGAGATTCTTCCCGCTCAGAAAGGACAACAAGGCCAGAGGGCACAGCCTCAAGATAAAGGGGGGAGCAGTTCAGAACGGAGTTGAGGAGGAACTTCTTCACTCAAAGGGTGGTGAATCTCTGGAATTCTCTGCCCGTTGAAGTGGTGGAGGCTACATCGCTAAATATATTTAAGACACGGGTAATTGGTAGACAAGGTTTTTGGTAGACAAGGGAATTAAGGTTTATGGGGAGAAAGCGGGAAAGTCGAACTGAGCCACTTCAGATCAGCCATGATCTTATTGAATGGCGGGGCAGGCTCGAAGGGCTAGATGGCCTACTCCTGCTCCTACTTCTTATGTTCTTATGTTCTTAAGTACCTGTTAGAATCCGTCATTAAGGAGGAAATTACGAGGCATCTTGAAGGGAATTGCTTGATAGGGCGGACGCAACACGGTTTCATTAAAGGGAAGTTGTGTCTGACAAATTTACTGGAGTTCTATGAGGATGTGTCTAGGGCAGTGGATAGAGGAGAGCCGGTGGATGTGGTCTTTCTGGATTTTCAGAAGGCGTTTGACAAGGTACCTCACAAGAGGTTATTGCAGAAGGTCAGGGGACATGGAGTTGGGGGTAGGGTGTTAGCGTGGATAGAGGATTGGTTGTCAAATAGGAGGCAGAGAGTGGGGGTCAATGGGTGCTATTCGGATTGGCGGTTGGTGACTAGTGGGGTGCCCCAGGGGTCGGTGCTGGGGCCTCAGCTATTTACCATTTATATAGATGATCTGGAGGAGGGAACCGAGTGCAGGGTGTCGAAATTTGCTGATGACACCAAGATTGGGGGAAAGGCAAATTGTGCGGAGGGTGTGGAGAGTCTGCAGAAGGATCTAGATAGGCTGGGCGAATGGGCCAGGAAATGGCAAATGGAATTTAATGTTGGCAAGTGTGAGGTGGTCCACTTTGGTAGGAAGAATGGTAGGAAGGACTATTACTTAAGTGGCGAAAAACTGCAGCAGGCGACGGTGCAGAGGGACCTCGGGGTCCTTGTGCATGAGTCGCAAAAACCCAGCTTGCAGGTGCAGCAGGTGGTCAGGAAGGCAAATGGGATGCTGGCCTTCGTAGCGAGGGGGATTGAATATAAAAGTAGGGAGGTCTTGCTGCGGCTGTATAGGGCATTGGTGAGGCCGCAGCTGGAGTACTGTGTGCAGTTTTGGGCGCCGCACCTGCGCAAGGATATTTTGGCCCTGGAGGGAGTGCAGAGGAGGTTTACTAGGCTGATACCGGAGTTGAGGGGATTGAGCTATGAGGAGAGGCTGAATAAACTAGGCTTGTACTCGTTAGAGTTTAGAAGAATGAGGGGAGATCTCATTGAGACGTATAAGATGATGAATGGGATGGATAGGATAGAGGTGGAGAGACTCTTCCCGCTCAAAAAAGACAGTAGGACTAGGGGGCACAGCCTCAAGATAAAGGGGAGGCGGTTTAGAACGGAGTTGAGGAGGAACTTCTTCACTCAAAGGGTGGTGAATCTCTGGAATTCCCTGCCCGTTGAAGTGGTGGAGGCTACCTCGCTAAATATTTTTAAGAAGCGGGTTGATGGGTTCTTGATAAGAGAGGGGATTAAGGGTTATGGGGAGAGGGCAGGAAAGTGGAACTGAGCTACAACAGATCAGCCATGATCTTATTGAATGGCGGGGCAGGCTCGAAGGGCTAGATGGCCTACTCCTGCTCCTATTTCTTATGTTCTTATGTTCTTATGTAATGCATCCTGGACATTCTCTCTTCACCTTCTTCTGTAGTGAAAAAGATACAAAAATCTGAGGTCACGTACCAGCCGACTCAAGGACAACTTCTTCCTTGCTGCCATCAGACTTCTGAATGGATTTATCTTATGTTAAGCTGATCTTTCTCTACACGCTAGCTATGACTGTAACACTACATTTTACACTCTCTCCTTTCCTTCTCTATGAACGGTGTGCTTTGTCCGTATAGCGCTCAAGTAAAAATACTTTTCACTGTATACTAATACATGTGACAATAAGAATTCAAATCAACTGAAGGACATAGATTTAATATAATTGACAAAAATAGAACAGAGGGGAAATGAGGAGGGTTTTTTTTTTAATTCAGTAAGTTGTTGTAACCTGGAATACAATGGCTGAAAAGATGGGGGAAGCAGATTCAATAACAACTTACAAAAGGAATTGAACATTGACTTAAAAAGGAAAAACAACAGTAAAAGGCAGGGGAATGGGTCTCATTGGGGAATCTTATGAAGAATAACACTATACAATGAGTTGAATCATCTCTTCCTGCACTAGATCATTCTGGATTTGTCCTGCATCCTTAACACCTCCATTGATTTTCTGCAAAAGTTACAAAGGGAAATAAAAATCTTGCAGGGATTCCCCGCAGCTGATTTGGAAAATTGTACCCAGTGTTATTTTTTTTCTCTCGTCGTAGTGGGGATAGTTGTAAGAATGGGATCATACCAAAGGCCAATACTGGGTCTTAGCTACTAAACCTGACAATTAGCCAAATCCTCACCAATCTCAGCACCTGATGGAAATATTTATATCACTTCCTCACCATCACTACCTCCGAATGTGTGAATGCAACCCATCTCTCAGAGTGTGTGCTACCCACGATAATCACTGCAGTAATCCACCAGGTTTCTTTCTCTCCAAAACCCATGACTGCTACCATCTAGAAGGATAAGGATACGTGGGCGGCATGGTGGCACAGTGGTTAGCACTGCTGCCTCACAGCGACATGGACCTAAGTTCAATTCTGGCCTCAGGTGACTGTCTGTGTGAAGTTTGCACATTCTCCCCATGTCTGCATGGGTTTCTTTTGCATTCTCTGGTTTATTCCCACAGTACAAAAATGTGCAGGTTAGGTTGGCTGGCCATGCTAAATTGACCCTAGTGTCAGGGGGATTAGCAGGGTAAAATGTGTGGGATTAGGGGAATAAGGCCTGGGTGGGATTGTCGTTGATGCAGACTCGATAGCCTGAATGGCCTCCTTCTGCAAGGGATTCTATGATTTTATGATTCTTTGACAACAGGTGCATGAAAACCTCTAAGCTCTCTTCCAAGTCACATACCATTCCAACTAAGACTAATCTCACCATTCCTTCAGTCCAAATCCTCAAATTGGCTCACATAACAGCACTTTGGGAACATCCTTACCACATGTACTGCAACAATTGAAAGAGAAAGCTTCAACTTCTCAATGGCAGATAGGGATGGATGATAACTGCTGGCCATATCCCAAGAATGAAGTTTAAAAAAAACTCAATTGATATTGTAAATAGCTAGGAACTAATTGTTATGTGTAAGCATTCCAGGTGGCCACATTTTGCAGCTACTCTAGAGACTCATTCAGTATAACAAAACCAATTCACTCGGGTCCTTCTATTGTGCCAGAGAGGATGGCAAAATTAAACATGAACAGTTTCTGCTCTTTCGTAGCGTCAAGTGCGATTGTGGGGTGGCACGTTGGTACAGTGGTTAGGACTTCACAACACCAGGAATCCAAGTTTGATTCCCGGCTTGGATCACCGTCTATATGCAGTCTGCATGTTCTTCCCGTGTCTGTGTGGATTTCCTCCAGGTGCTCTGGTTTCCTTCCACAGTCAGAAAGACGTGCTGGCTCATTGACCATGCTAAATTCTCCCTCAGTGAATCCTAATAGGAGACGGAATGTGACGACCAGGGGATTTTCACAGTAACTTCAACGCAGTGTTAATGTAAGCCCTACTTGTGATACTAATAGAATTTTATTAACAACATCTAGGGTGGCATGGTGGCACAGTGGTTAGCACTGCTGCCTCACAGCTCCAGAGACCTGGGTTCAATTCTCGGCTTGGGTTATTGTCTTTTTGGAGTTCGCATGTTCTCCCCGTAGCTGTGTGGGTTTCCTCCGACATTCCAAAGATATGCAGGTTAGGTGCACTAGCCATGCTAAATTGCCCCTTGCTGTCCTGGGATGCATAGGTTAGAAGGAGTGGCGGGGTAAATATGTGGGGATAGAGCCCGGGTGATATTGTTCAGTGCAGACTCAATCGGCCAAGTGGCGTCCTCCTGCATTGTAGGCTTCCTGTGATTCTGTGATCTACGAACCAAAAGATAAAAAGAACACATAGCAGACAGGAAAGAGAGCTGTTTGTTTTATTTGTATACATAAAAAAAATCTTAAACTTGTTGAAAAAGACCGCGTTTGTCATTTGATGCATAGAGCACAAAGAGGGAATTATCCCTCAGGCCCATTCTTGGTAGCAGCACTCTCAATTACATGGGACTATAAGATGACGAAGTGATGGATTGCATTACTGTGTGGTCCTTATGCATCAACAAACTGGATTCATTCCAACATAAATTGGAATGATGGAAACTTCCTCCCTGCTGGCAGCAAGAGGCTTGACTGAAATCTGCGCAGAAACAAAAATCTCCTTCAGGAGAATATGAGAAATAGGAGCAACAGTAAGCTATTTGGTCTGAACCATCATTCAAGTATGATATGGGAGATGCCGGCATTGGACTGGGGTGGACGCAGTAAGAAGTCTCACAACACCAGGTTAAAGTCCAACAGGTTTATTTGGAATCACGAGCTTTCAGAGACTGCTCCTTCACCAGGTAATTCACAGGTGATTCCAAATAAACCTGTTGGACTTTAACCCGGTGTTCTGCGATGTCTTACTGTGTCTTTCATTCAGGTAGAACATGACTGATCTGACCCTGGCCTTAAATCCACTTTCCTGTCTGACCTTTATAACCTTTCTCTCCCTTGCCAATGAAGAATCTGTCTAACCCAGACTTGAATGTACTTCCTTTTGAGTAAACACAGTAAGAAGTCTCACAACACCAGGTTTAAGTCCAACCAGTTTATTTGATAGTAATCTCACAAGCTTTCAGAAACGGTCAGGTGTGTGAAAGCTTGTGGGATTACTATCAAATAAACTGGTTGGACTTAAACCTGGTGTTGTGAGGCTTCTTACTGTCTTTACCCCAGTCCAACGCCGGCAACTCTACATCATGACTTCCTTTTGGGTACAGGGCCTCCTTACATAATGGCACTTAGTTCCCAACCAAATAACCAAATGAATTTGAAATTCTCCCCTGCCCAAATATAACATTGGTACTGTAGTGGCTGCTTATCTGAGGATGGTACTAAGACATGTTATTGTGACACAACAAATTGAGTTTGGAGTCTACAAGTGGCAATATATCACAATGAATGCTTGATCAAACATTTAAAAATAGGTGCATTCCATTTCCCTCTCCCTTTGATGAGCAAAGAAATATGTTTAAAATCTACCATTTGTGTCTGGTCTATTCCGCAAAACAAAACAACTTCCGTCAAGTCTCAGTGAAAAGTTGCACATCATGCACATAGATCACAGAATCATAGAACCCCTACAGAAGGAGGCCATTTGGCCCATCGAGCCTGCGCTGACACCCAAGCCCTTTCCCCCCAATGGCACCTATTTACCTTGCCAGCCTCCACTCAGGGGTATGGCCAATCAACCTATCCCACACATATTGGCTGGAATTTTCCAGCCGTTTATGTGGATGGGATTTTCCAGTCCCGCTGCAGTGAACGGAGATTTGGCTGAGCGCCAAATTCTCTGTCCTCGCTTGCAACAGTGGCGCGGCATGAACATCTGGAAAACTCTGGCCAGTATGTGAGAGAGGGGAGTTTGATCCTCTTAAACGTCCTGAAAACTAGAATCTAACAGCCCAGAAAGAGGCCATTAGGCCCATTCTGCCTATCCCACCTCCCTCCTCTTTCCTCAATCTATTTATGCATGGGAAAAACCCTTCTTTCCTCTAAATTATTTTGCAGGGTAGGTAAGATTACACATTTAATCCTGCCCATTGGACACCCAAGTCCAATGACTGCCACACAGAGATTAACAATTAGGACAATGATAACTGAGCGGTGAAAGGAATGCAAATCTTTCCAAGTAAGTTTCACATAGAATAGATGGTCTGGCCTGGCCTGATGTCTGCACATTGCTGAACTGACAAGCAGTCCAGGAGCAATGGGATATAAGTCAGAATTGGACACTGTGCTGTTAAGCAATGCAAAAAGCAATGAATTGCAGCTCACGATAATTCGGTTTATCTGTCCTGTCAAGCAGGTTTGCCATTCCCAGCTGCAGCAGGCAAGAACACTTCTGGCTCCTGAAGACTCAGCTCTTCTCCCCAGCCCCCCTCCCTCTCAGAACCACACACAAAAAAAAGAAATTAAAAGACTTGTTATCTGTTTTAATATTCCATTACACAGTTCACACTCATTTGTGCCTGTGTGATCCACAAAGTAAAGAGCGCTGCATCAAATTTCCCTAAATTGGATGAATGAATATTTATTAGTTTGTGTTCATCTAAAATGGAAGGATTATAACAAGCCACCCTGGTGACAGACGCTTTGTCATGCTGATTTTTAAGACAAAGCAGGTGATATTTCCTATGTGGAGGGTTTGATTGGGTGGTAGATTTGGGGGTGGGCAGGAGAGGGAAGGAGTGGTATGTAATCTGGCAAGAGGGTGTCAACTGAGGCACCCAATGCCTTCCCACCTCCACCTTGATTTAGCCCGTGGCCATTCAGCCCATGGTGCCCATCCCACTTTTTAGTTTATTAGAACAAGTGCTTTTGAGATGTTAGAATCATAGAATCCCTACAGTGCAAAAGGAGGCCATTCAGCCCATTGCATCTTCACCAACCACAATCCCACACAGGCCCTACTCCCCCAACCCTTCACTTTTACCCAGCTAATCCCCTGACACTAGGGTCAATTTATCATGGCCAATCGACCTAACCCGCACATCTCCGGGGTATGAGAGGAAACCGGAGCACCCGGAAGAAACCCATTGCAGACACGAGGAGAATGTGCAAACTCCAGATAGACAGTGACCCGAGGCCAGAATTGAAGCCAGGTCCCTGGTGCTGTGAGGCAGCAGTGCTAATCACTGCACCACTGAGCCTAGCAACACTTCAAACAAATGTCAGTGGCATTGCCACCCCGCTGTCAACTGTGGCCCTTAGGTGGCAATCATTGCCCAATTACAGGCCCCTTTCCATTGCCAGTGGGATAAACTCAGCAGTGGATGTGTGAGGAGCATGATATGCAAAGACACTCAAATTCCTGATCGAGGGACCCGGGGGGGGGGGGGGTGGGGGGGTGCATAGAAAGTCGCTCCCCTGTCTTTGCTGCTGATTCCC
This sequence comes from Carcharhinus amblyrhynchos, assembly GCF_965287045.1. Lineage (NCBI taxonomy): Eukaryota > Metazoa > Chordata > Chondrichthyes > Carcharhiniformes > Carcharhinidae > Carcharhinus > Carcharhinus amblyrhynchos. The sequence goes on from NC_137328.1 coordinate 12,009,996, forward strand.
TGTACAATCCCTCTCCTGTGACTCCCACCCCATGAAACCCTTGCTACCATTACTTCTCTTGTGCCTGGGTCAAGCTCGAACTTCTCAGGAACCTTGGAGGTTGGGTTGAATGATTGCTCTCCCGTGGTACCGCTGAGCAACAAGCCTCACAACACCAGGTTAAAGCCCAACAGGTTTAATTGTTAGCAAAAGCCACTAGCTTTTTTACAGGCATCTCACTGGTCAGCAGCTCCTGGCAAGCAGGACCTCCTGCTTCCTGGGTCCTGGTCCAGTGGAAGGCCCACGGGTGGCCTGTCAATTGCCAGATTGGTGAGCATTTCTGACTGGACTTCCCACAGGGTTTTTCACTGGTTCTCCAGTCAGTAGTCGATACCCCTGTTACCTCCATAAAAAACCTCCCTATGTTCCCAATTTTTATCCACTTTAGGGATGAGACCTTTGCTGGTTAGAACATAAGAACATAAGAAATAGGAGCCGGAGTAGGCCACCTAGCCCCTCGAGCCTGCCCCGCCATTCAATAAGATCATGGCTGATCTGTCGCTGCTCAGTTCCACCTTCCCACCCTCTCCCCATAACCCTTAATCCCCTCTCTTATCAAAAACCCATCAACCCACGTCTTAAATATATTTAGCGAGACAGCCTCCACCACTTCAACGGGCAGAGAATTCCAGAGATTCACCACCCTTTGAGTGAAGAAGTTCCTCCTCAACTCCGTTCTAAACCGCACCCCCCTTTATCTTGAGGCTGTGCCCTCTAGTCCTACTGTCCTTTCTGAGCGGGAAGAGCCTCTCCACCTCTATCCTATCCATCCCATTCATCATCTTATATGTCTCAATAAGATCTCCCCTCATTCTTCTAAACTCTAACGAGTACAAGCCTAGTTTATTCAGCCTCTCCTCATAGTTCAACCCCCTCAACTCCGGCATCAGCCTAGTAAACCTCCTCTGCACTCCCTCCAAGGCCAAAATATCCTAGCGTAAGTGCGGCGACCAAAACTGCACACAGTGCAGTATTTATCACCCGTCCATGAGAAGGTGGAGGTGAGCTGCCGTCTTGCGCCGCTGCAGTTTATTAGGTATTGGTCCATCCACAGTGTTGTTAGGGTGGAAGTTTTGTTTAGGTTGATAGAACGAATACTTTTGGTATGTTGATGGGCTTAGCATCACTGCGAACCAATGTTTACCCAAGGCAAGCTGGTAACAATGGGAAGTAGAATTTGAATAAGCTGTCAGAGGTTCAAAGGAAGAGACAAGGGGTGGGATTTTCTGGCCTCGCTCGCCCCAAAACTGGAAAATCCCACCCAAGCTCTTTGGACTGTTCCATGGTCCGGCCCCTCGCCCAGTATGCTTCTCGTGGCAGGCGGAATGGGAAATTTGCCCCAAGGTGTGAACTTTGCATTTGCATTCTAAAGGATAAACACACAAAGTGAAGGTAATTAGGTTTGACTTCTGAAGTGTTTAATTCAGATATAGCAAGATCAAACAGGAAAATTATTTACGTCAGAAGCAATTCAACCTGTGCAACTGTAGCTGTTTTGAGATCTCAGCCCACAGCAGGAATAGTTGCTTTAACTCCCAGCAAGCCAATTTTGTGCAGAAAGCTTGCCTTTAACAACTTGTCATTTTGTCCTACATTAGAAGCAACCCCAAAAAGATATAACTGCCTGTTGTGATAAATGTTACTGGATTTTTTTTTAGATATAAAAGTCTCATGAACAGAATTTGGAAACCTCTTAAAGGATGCTAATTGGGCTTTTCAAAACCAACTGCAGTAACAATTTGCACTTAGCAAGCAGAATTAATATTGAGAAAAGTTCCTTCGCAGAGGGGCAAGGGTAGAGAATGGACGACAGGTAAAAGAAGGAGATATTAAAGAGTGTGGCTTTGGCCCAAGAAGTTTATTTTGAACATGGAAGAGGGAAGCTCTAAAGATGAAAACAATTGTGGGAAGATATTCACAGTGTGTAGAATCGACAGTGAAGCGGTCAACGATGGAAGACAGGGATAGAATGTGTTGGATATCTTGGAGAGCCAGATGTTGGTCATGGAAGACAGTCAATGTTTAATACTCAAGCTGCTTTTAATCTTGGATTATTGGACTTCCAAAGTAAACAGGCATCAGCAGGAGGCCACAATGAGGATGTAAATGATTATGACTATTGGCAATGGGTGATTAATTTGGATCTTTAGTGACTATTCAAATAAATATAGAGGGGAAGATCAATTAACTACAGTAAATTAAGGATGTTTCAGAAGATAAACTGCCAACAAAACTACTCAGGAATTCAAGAGCAGGCAGACCAGAGTGCATTGTTTCAGAGAATTTCAGGCGAACAAATAAGGCTATTAATGTAAATAAACTGTTCTCGAAGGGTTGAAGAACAGGTAAATCATGATCTCTTATCTCCAATGTGCACCTTTGATATAGGAACTCCAAGATTCCAAAAAGGACCATGGCTTTAATAGTTATTTGGGGAACTTGAAAGATAGAGGAATCAAACAGCTACACTTTGCATATAGTGAAGACTCCATGGCCTGAGCCCCTGTCCACTCCTGCACCCCCCACACAACCCTTGCCACACCCATGCCCTCACCCATCGCACTCAATTTATCCAGTGAGTGGAAAATTGGGTGAGATAGCACCTGCCTTCTCTTCAGTCAACTGAGATGCTTAAGTGGCCAATTAAGGGACTCCTCCAGCCATACTTTACCAGTCACGCTGGGCAGGGGGTGACCACACCATGTGGCAAAGCCACCAGGTAAACCCTGGGGGTCTGGCTTCAGGCTTTGGGATTTCTTCCCATTCAGCCACCTTGTGCCCCATGGTGGGACCTATTATGTATCGCACTCTCAGGACAACAGGATGTGGAGTTGGCAGCACGTGGGGTTGATTGCAAGCAACAATGTAGGCTTATTGAATGGTTGCTAACTCACCTGGACTGAGGCAAAGCCCGTGAAGCAGCTGATGATGTTACAAGATTTACCTATGACAAGACTTTTAGAAGTGATTATGCAATAACACAAGAACAATCCCAAAGTTTGCACATTTCCCCGTGGCTGTGTGGGTTTCCTCCGGGCGCTCCAGTTTCCTCCCACACTCCAAAGATGTGCGGGTTAAAAGCATTGGCCAAGACAAATTGTCCCATCATGTACTGGGATCTGTAGGTTCGAGGGATTAGCAGGGTAAATGTATGGAGTTGTGGGGATAGGGCCTGGGTTGGAATTGTTGTCAGTGCAAACTCAGTGAGCCGAATGGCCTCCTTCTGCCCTGTAGGGATTCAACATCTCACTGACACGTCCCTGTGGCAGTTGGAGGCAGGGACAGCTCAGGTCTCCAGCACTCAGAGGACGGCCGGACACCAACCACTCACTTTGTCTCGGTCAGGTGATGAGGCCCTGGAAGCGGCTGCCGGCTCATTGGTGGAGATGCAATGACAGTTGGTGGAACAGCAGACGGAGATTTGGCAGTCACTCAGCAGGCTAGAGCGAATGATAGAGGAGTCTGTCAACATTCTGACTGATAGTGAAGCTCTGACCTGTGAGTGCCTCAAGGACACCATAAGAAGGTTGGTGGGCAACATGGAGACCTGGCTTCAACAAATCTTGCTGGATTAGGGTATGGCCATGCTCTCAATGGACACATGTTCCGGTGGACACCATCATGATAGAAGCAATATGGGAATAAGGCACCTGTATCTCACTCCAGATGCCCCATTTCCTATAGGAGTCAAGGACCCTCCAGCACACACAGGGAGGATGGCCATCAGCCAGGTACCTCGAGGGGGGGCCACCACTCAGGTCACTCCAAGTGTGTGCAGTTGCTCAGAGTCCCCCTTTGCCTGTGCATACACCAACTCCAGCAGTGCAGGCTTCTGCCCCTGAGCAGGAAACCATTACCGGGCTGGAGCCCTCCAGGCCTCGGGGTTATCTGCCCAGGTCATCGCAGGTGTCAGGACGTAACAGTCAGCAGGCTACCTCTGCCGCTCCTGTGGATGTCAGGGCTGCACCAAGGCCTACTGGTAGGGCTAGGAAAATGGCAATGTCACCTCTGGTTCATGGGTGTGCTAGCATTGTAAATAAACTGCACTAATCAAAACTCACTGAATGGAGATGTGGATGTTTTGGTCAATTGAAGGCACTTTGATTTTGCTCTTTGGAATTCCCTTATCTCAACAAGGGTCATCCTTTGACATCATGGCTTCTAATTCCAATGGACAAAGGGATATCTTGCAGAGGGGGGCTGCATGCATAACAAAAACCATATATAACTATGGATGCCCGTGCTAAAGCTCTTACCAGCATGGGGCACAATGTGGACTAGGCATTTGATGGACAGATGGCCAGAGCTCCTCAGTTATTTTCTTGGAGAATCGCTGGCTTCTGTGGTGCTGTCTCGAGAAACAGTATGAATCCAAATCTCATGATGCCAATGTGGGCCAGGATTTTCCAACCATTCACATCAGTGCGATTCTCTGGTCCCACCAGCGATGCAGCTCTGGCCCATTGGCTTCCTGTCAGCATCGGGGTGACATCAATTGTAATTCCCATTGACAGTGGTGGGACCAGAGAATCCCGCCGCTAGCAAACAACATGCCACCTCCCACCGGCGGGAAACATGAGGCTGAAAGGCAGGAGAATCTCACCCATGAATTTGAGTATCATTTAGATTTTTTTGGTCAAAACAAAGGTCACAGAAGCAGGCCATCAGTCTATTTCATAAGAACATAAGAAATAGGAGCAGGAGTAGGCCATCTAGCCCTTCGAGCCTGCCCTGCCATTCAATAAGATCATGGCTGATCTGTCGTGGCTCAGTTCCACATTCCCGCCCTCTCCCCATAACCCTTAATCCCCTTGCCTATCAAAAACCTATCAACCCGCGTCTTAAATATATTTAGCGAGGCAGCCTCCACCACTTCAACGGGCAGAGAATTCCAGAGATTCACCACCCTTTGAGTGAAGAAGTTCCTCCTCAACTCCGTTCCAAACCGCCCCTCCCCCCCCTTTATCTTGAGGCTGTGCCCTCTAGTCCTGCTGTCCTTTCTGAGTGGGAAGAGTCTCTCCACCTCTATCCTATCCATCCCATTCATCATCTTATATGGCTCAATGAGATCTCCCCTCATTCTTCTAAATGCTAACGAGTACAAGCCTAGTTTATTCAGCCTCTCCTCATAGTTCAACCCCCTCACCTGTCTTTGAAGGAGTGATGCAATTAGACATCACTCCCCCTGTTCATCTTCCATTGCAACATATGGTTGCTACGCAATGCTGTCCTCAAGTTAAAATAGGAATTGGTAACAATGGCCCTTTTGGGACATAGAGCAGCCGTTTAGAGAGAAGGCTAGATCTGGGAGAATGAATTGGCAATATCTACTCATCTGATTTAAGACCAACCATATTCCTATTAGTGCCTGAAGGTAAAATATAATGCAGATGTTTATTGAAAACAATGCAATCAAATTGGAACAGTTAATTATTGCGGTAGTTATAAAAACATGAGTAAAAAGCAAAAGATTTATCATGCGTGAAAGGCCAGCAGGTATTTGCGAGTAAAAAATGAAAAGAGGTGAGTTTGCAAATCTCATGCAAGAGTTCTCATTATCAAAATGTATGAGGCCCAATTACTAACGCACCCAAACTGGGTTACTCTGGTTGTTTCTGAATGTGAGCCAAGCTTTTGTTTTTTTTCTTTTTTCAACTGGGCTATCAGTTTAGCCCACATTTTCTCAAACTTGCTTCCAACAATTGTGTTCTACACCAGGCATTCCTTTCATTAGCTGTCAATAAACTTTGATATCATCTCTCTTCCTGAGCTTTTAAGTTGTCTTTCTTCTACATGAGACTGTTAGCGCGAAAGGATTTTGCAATGCGATTCATGTGGGTGAAAATTGAAAATTGGAGCATAGGAATGGGAGGAGGCCATTCAGCCCCTCAAGTCAGCCAATTTGACTTTGGATAATCTATATTTTAGAGCACCATCGAACCTTTTGGTTCTGTAACCGCTTGCCTAACAAAAATCTATTTATCTCAGTCAAAAATCTATTTATCTCAGTTAACCCCCTCTCCTCCGCGTTTCTTTTTGAGGGAGAATTTTCCAGATTTCCTTCAACCTTTGTGTGATAATGTGATTCCAGACAACAGCCCTGAATAGGCCCATCTCCCATTTCAAGGTTTATATTTCCTTGTTGTGGACTCCCAAACCGCACCACCAAAGGATTTGGCTTCTGTGGGTGGAATCTTCTGCTCTCTCTGATGATGAGCAGAGCGGGCATTTAATTAGGTGGGATGTTGGTGTACCCAAACCCACCCTTCCCCATATCTGCCAAAGGCCAGTGTCCTTTCATCAACTGTGGCCCTTAAGTGGCCAATTATGAAGAGTGAAGGGCCCCACCCACTGCTGCTGGTATTAACCCATCTGTGAGAAGGCATGTTGCCATGGCAGATACTGGTATAGCAGCAGCATGTCACCTCTGCGGCTGGATGAGTTTTTCATCCAGCAGAGGGCATTCTTCCATTATAGGCAATAAAATGAAACCAAACTTACCACAAGAGATAAATCGAAGAGAAAGGTTTAATAAAGAAACTGCATTACTCCAAGACTTGAAGCCCCACTCTGGGCCATTCCAACTTCTCCAACAATGCCAACAGTTTCTTATTTGTATTGAGTCAGCTGGTCAGCTGATCATCACATCATTTTGTCATTAATTATATAGTTTATTGGGTCAGCTGACTCTTACAGCTTGTTACCATTGGTCACATTACAATGGATCCAATTGGTTACATTCCAACATGGCTGTGGAAGACCCTTGATCAAAGGCACTCAGTGACTAATAGAGAGGCTGGACATTGAGGAGGGGGTCACCCAATGAGGGTCATTTCCCACCTGCTTCCAACTGCACCCCCTACCCTCCCTGCACCTCTCTGTCCATGACCCCAGTGCCTTGAAACTGCTTCCTTCACCAGTTACTTACCTGTGATGGCTCTGTGATCCTCTGACTTCTGTGCCTATCCCTCTGCCAGCATCCACGACCTCCCCAGTGGCATCGCTGAGCCCCTGGCCTCTGATTGGCTGGCAGCTTGCAGTAAGCAAGATTTCGGGCCAGGTGTCTTGATTTCCAGGGAAGGCCCACCATTGGCTCCTCCACTGTCTATGCTGTGGTAACACTTCCCAAAAAGAGGACACCAGCCTCTGAGGAGTTATTCCACCTTTCAACTCCTTTTATCATCTTAAACCCCACAGTAAGAGACCCTCTCACTCCCTTAATCTTTTATGCTCAAGAGGATGTGAGCATACCCTCATAGATCAATCGTTTTAGTTCCAGTATCCCCAATGAATTCACGTTGTACAACCTCCTATGTTAATATATCATTACTGGGGTTTGACACCAGCTTCACAATGCCACCTAACTTGTTGCCATCAACAAAATTGGACATGTGTTTCCCCATTCCTTTATAAATAATAACCGGAGGCTTCATTATATTTCCCTAAGAGACATAATTAGCTATGTCAAGTGCTTACCCATTATTCCTGTTCTCTGTCTCTAATTTGTGAACCAATTCTATATCCAACTAATAAATTCCTACCAATTATATCCACTCGCAGGTTCATTATTTTTAATTCTAAAATTAATTTACGGGATGTGGGCATCTCTGGCTAAGCCAGCATTTATTGCCCATTGCTAATTGCCCTTGAGGTGGTGAGCAGCTTTCTTGAACAGCTGCAGTCCCTGTGTTGTGGATATCCCACAGTGCTGTTATGGGGGGAGTCCCAGGATTTTGACCCAGCAACGCTGAAGGAACCATGATATATTTCCAAGTCAGGATGGTGAATGACTTGGAGCAGAACTTCCAGATGGTGGTGTTCCCATGTGTCTCCTCCTCTAGTCCTTCCATATGGCAGTGGCTGTGGGTCTGGAAGGTGCTGCCTAAGGAATCTTGGTGTGTTCCTGCAGTGCATCTTGTAGATGTTACACACGGCTACCATTGTTCACTGGTGGTGGAGGGATTGAATGTTTGTGGAGTGGGTTTCAATCAAGCGGGCAGCTTTGCCCTGGATGGCGTCAAACATTTTGAATGTAGTTGGAGCTGCTCTCATCCAGGCAAGTGGAGAGCGTTCCATCACACTCCTGACTTGTGCCTTCTGGTAGTAGGCAGGCTTTGGGGAGTCAAGAGGTGAGTGATTCGCCACAGAATTTCGAGACTTTGACCTGCCCTTGTAGCCATAGTATATGGCTAGTCCAGTTCAGTTGCTGGTCAATAGAAACTCCCCCAGGATGTTAATAATGGGAGATTTAGCAACAGTAATGCCATTCAGTGTCAAGGGGTGATGGTTAGGTCCTCCCATGTTGGAGATGGTCAGTGTCTGGCACTCGTGTGGCATGAACGTTACTTGTCAGACCAAGCCTGGACATTGTCCAGGTCTTGCTGCATTTGAAAATGGATTACTTCTGTATCTGAAGAGTCACAAATGGTGCAGTGATCAGAAAACATCCTTACTTCTGACGTTATGATGGATGGAAGGTCATTGTTGAAGTAATTGAAAATGATAGGGCCACGGGCACTACCCTGACAACTCCTGCAATGATGTAATGATGCATTATTAGTAAGTTTGCAGATAACACCAAGATTGGTGGCATAGTGGACAGTGAAGAAGGTCATCTCAGATTGCAATGGTATCTTGATAAATTGGGCCAGTGGGCTGACAAATGGCAGATGGGGATTAATTTAGACAAACGCAAGGTGATGCATTTCAATAAACTGAACCATGACAGGACCTACTCAGTTAATGTTAGGGCTTTGGGGAGAGTTACAGAACAAAGAGGTCTCGGGGTTCATAGCTCCTTGAAAGTGGAGTCACAGGTGGACATAATGGTGAAGAAGGCATTCGGCATGCTTGGTTTCATCGATCAAAACATTGAATACAGGAGTGGGATGTCTTGTTGAAGTTGTACAAGACATTGGTAAGGCCACACTTGGAATATTGTGCACAGTTCTGGTCACCCTATTATAGAAAGGATATTATTAAGCTAGAAAGAGCACAGAAAGGATTTACTAAGATGCTACCCGGACTTGATGGTCTGAGTTATAAGGAGAAGCTGAATAGACTGGGACTTTTCTCTCTGGAGCATAGAAGGCTGAGGGGAGATCTTATAGAGGTCCATAAAATAACGAGGGGCATAGATCAGCTAGATAGCCAATATCTTTTCCCAAAAGTAGGGGAGTCTAAAACTAGCAGGCATAGGTTTAAGGTGACAGGGGAGAGATACGTAAGGATCCAGAAGGGCAATTTTTTCACACAAGCTGCCAGAGGTAGTAGTAGAGGCAGGTACAATTTTGTCTTTTAAAAAGCATTTAGACATTACATGGGTAAGATGGGTATAAAGGGACATGGGCCAGAAGTCGCCAACTGGGGCTAGCTTAGCTGTTTAAAGAAAACGGCAGCATGGACAAGTTAGGCCAAAGGGCCTGTTTCCATCCTGTAAACCTCTATGACGCTATCACCCTATGTCTCGTTAACAGTCTCTCAAATGAAACCTTACTGAATTTCTTCCAGACGTTCGCACTTGTGACACCTAAATGTGTCCACATGTTTATGGCATTGGGCACCACCTGAAAAACGTAATTAATTCAATTAGTTAGGAGGCTCTCTTCGGCCATCTGCCCAATAGTGCACACACCAGCCTGAAGCTTCTGCACCGTTCTGTTAGTTTTTTTCGGTACACTTTTTCCCAAGAGTGGCACAAAAGATCATGGAATCTTCAGCACAAATTACAATATTTTGCACTTGTTTTAAACTATTGTGATGGAGACCAGTCCCAGCCAAAAAACTGAGTACACCTCTTGAGTGAATTAGGCACCCCTGGGCGTTCTGGCGAATTCTACTCATTTGCAAGCCTCATGGAGAGCCCACAAATTACAGTCGGGCCTGTTGAATGTGTCAGGAAATGTTGTTAAACAGTTAAAGGTTCTTTAGTCACAATTATTTTAGTCACAAGTAGGCTTACGTTAACACTGCAATGAAGTTACTGTGAAAATCCCCGAGCCGCCGCACTCCGGTGCCTGTTCGGGACACTGAGGGAGAATTTAGCTTGGTCAATGCACCTAACCAGCACATCTTTTGGCTGGTGGGAGGAAACCGGGGGACCCAGAGGGAACCCACGCAGACACGGGGGGAACATGCAGACTCCGCACAGACAGTGACCCAAGCTGGGAATTGAACCTGAGTCCCTAGCGCTGTGAGACAGCAGTGCTAACAACTGTGTCACTGTGCCGCCCTGTGGCAATTTTTTTTTAAATTGCTGTTTTGATTACTGTATCTCAATCCGATAATTATTTTTAATATTGTTTAATAGTCATTTTCTTGTGACCCACTAGTGGTAAATTGGCGCTGTGATTTAATATTTTTTTTTGTGATAGACACGTCATCAGATGTGTTAAGAACCCTACAGTGCAGAAAGAGGCCCTTCGGCCCATTGAGTCTGCACCGAACACAATCCCACCCAGGCCTACCCCCATATCCCTACATATTATAGCCACTAGTCCCTCTAACCTACGCATTCCAGGACACTAAGGGGCAATTTCTTAGCATGGCCAATCAACCTAACCCGCACATCTTTGGACTGTGGGAGGAAACCGGAGTACCCGGAGGAAACCCACGCAGACACGAGGAGAATGTGCAAACTCCACACAGACAGTGACCCGAGCCAAGAATCGAACCCAGGACCCTGGAGCTGTGAAGCAGCAGTGCTAACCACTGTGCCACCGTGCCATGCCGTTAAACATTGTTATCAGTCATAAATATACCAAGCAACATTGTTTACTTGTAATTTATTTTTAATCGTTCTAACGTGCTGCTGAATTGCATAGGTTTATGGTAGTTTTGAGTCCACCGAGAGGGAAATGGATTTAAGCAAAATTCATGGGAAAACACTTCAAATTAGACTATTTGAGGCAGTATTCATGCCAGAATGACGATTGCTCCCAAAATGGAAACTTCACCTATCACAACAGACATCAAGTTATTTACCTCTCCCATCATTTGTAAGTTATGCTTGATTTGATTTATTATTGTCACACGTATACAATGAAAAGCATTTTTTTTTGTGTGCTACACAGAACATAAACAAACCATTCATAGAGTATATAGGAAAGAAGGAAAGGAGAGTTGCAGAATGCAGTGTTACAGTCATAGCTAGGGTGTAGAGAAAGATCAACTTAATTTAATTAACATTGACTCTATTCCATCCCCACAGATGCTCTCAGACCTGCTGTAATTTTCCAGCATTTTCTGTTTTTGTTTCTGATTCCAACATCTGCAGTATTTTGCTTTTACCTTTCAGCTTAATATAGAGGGGGGTCCATTCAAAAATGTGATGGCAGAAGGGAAGAAGCTGTTCTTGAGTTGGTTGGCATGTAGTCTCAGACTTCTGTGTCTTTTTCCCGCTGGAAGAAGGTGGAAGAGAGACTGTCTGGGGTGTGTGGGGGTCCTTGATTTGGCTGACTGCTTTTCTGAGACAGCGGGAAGTGTAGATGGAGCTAATGGATGGGAGGCTGGTTTGTGTGATGGATTGGGCTACATTCACAACCCTTCGTAGGTTCTTGCAGTCTTAGGCAGAGCAAGCTGTGATGCAACCAGAAAGAATGCTTTATTTGTGTTGATATTGATAATTTAACTGATAGCCTATGTGTTGATAATACTGATCACAACTTGGTTGCAAAGTCAAATTTGTCACTGAGCTTAGCATTTTTGGGTTTCATGAATCCAAAGATTCATTATTACCATCCAATCTTTATCCAATTCTCTGATTCCTTCTACATGATACACCATACAATTCTGAATCATGAAATTATGTAAAAATGAAAATACAATTTCAATTCACATATCTCTGATCAATAATTTCAGTTTCCCTTAGATCAGGATTATTTTTTCCATTGTGTTAACAGAAGAGTATAACACTGTTGGTCTGTTCTCATTGATAGCTTCACTCTTGTTCCATATAATTGCTATCCTGCCAAGTGAAACGTTTAATTATAGGTCTGCCTTTGATTTGGTGCCATTTAGTCCTTACGAGCCAATTAACACAAGTACCCAGGTGCTTTTCTTTGCTAAAGTAACTTACTTCCCAGCATTGTTATTAAGTTATTTAAAGTTCTCTGAAACTTTCGGAAGCAGAAGGCAATGACACATCATTAACTGGATTGACTGAAGCAGTTTGATTGACCCTCGCTATCAGGTCATTTTTAGGTCAGCAATTCAGAGATCACTGCTTTAACTTCACACTACTCTATTTAACGAGCGCAGGCCAAAGGTTTGCATTACCACAGCAAACAGAGAAATCAGTAGTAAAACAACACCATTGAATCCCCACAGTGCAAAGGAGGCCATTTGGTTTATCAAGCCTTCACTGATTCTCCAAAAGAGGACTTTACCTAAGCCCTCTTCCTGTCCTATTCCCTTAAACCTGCACATTTACCATGGCTAATCGACCTAACCTTCACATGTTTGGACACTAAGGGGCAATTTAGCATGGTCAATCCACCTAACCTGGACATCTTTGGACACTTAAGAGAAATTTACTGTGGCCAATCCACCTAACCTGCGCATCTTTGGACACTAAGGGGCAATTGAGCATGGCCAATCCACCTAACCTACACATCTTTGGGCAATAATGCCCTCCCCAATGGGTGTGTTTTCACCAAGGGAGAGGGGAAAGGGGTCCATTCATACTATGCAGAGTGGTTATAGCCCACCCAGTTCTAACCCACCGCAGAGCCATCCCCTCTAATCACCATATGTAGATAAATTATCAAGGGTCAACTGAGCCTTTTTGAAAGTTAATTGATCCACAATTATGCAGTCCACATTATAAGATGGTTGGGACGGACAGGAGGATGGGAGTGGGCAGCACATTCTCTCAAAGAAGTTTTTTAAAGGGTGTGAAAGAAGAGGGATACTATCTTCAGGGAGGAGAGAAAGGGAGGGGGGCATGGTGGCCTTTGCACATTGGGGTAACAGCTCCAAAGATAGTAAATCCTCTTTTCTTCCTTTCCTCCTGCACTGTAAAAACCACAGCCTTCCTCACCTAAGACCATTGAGCTACCTGATTCCCAGATCCATTGGAGCCTTCACCCCAGGCCTGAGGCCCGCTTGCAGTCCCAGCATTATCCACTACTGAGCTTTGGCGCTGCTGGGAGTGCAGGAACTGCTGGTCAAAAAGATGTGCAGGTTAGGTGTCCAAATGATTGGCTAGCATCATTTGAGGGTGGGATTTCCTCCGAGTGAGGGGCACAACTCCCACATTTTCCTTGGTGACTGCTGCCCGCAGTTCTTCATTACTGCGGGACAGACATTTTTTCCATAAAAACAAAGTACCTTGGACGCCGGAAGCTGAAACTTTTCTTTCCATTGGCCAGTTGCCAACAGACTTCTTAGTTGGGAGGGGTTGGGATCAAGGAGCATGTGCCCCCATGAAGTCCAGCGCATTCTCTGCCTTGACTGTATTGTTTCCATGAACTCATGGCTGAACCTAAGGTCAATTTTGCACCTGAAAAGTGTCCCGTTTACTTCAAATTATCTGGGAAGGGTAAAGTACCTAAAAAATTTGAGCTGTAGCCAGCTGTTTCATGGTGCTGCTCTGCAGTAGCAACGTAAGTGGTATTCATCATTGATGGAATGCTTGCATCAAGCCCAAAAGTCTCCGACCGTTCATATCTGTGGGATTCTCCAGTCCCACCAGCATCGCAACCCTGCCTGCATGCTTTCCACCAGTGTGGGGTGACATCAATGGAAATTCCCATTGGCCATGGCCAGACCAGAGAATCCCATTGCTAACAAACAACACACCACCTCCTGCCAGTAGGAAACATGCAGCTGGAAGGCCAGAAAATCTCGCCCATAGAATCTCCACAGTGCAGAAGGAGGCCATTCAACCCATCAAGTCTGCACCAACTCTCTGAAAGAGCATCTTACCCAGTTCAGACATTGCCCACTCTTTTGATCGAAACAAAAACATGGGGGGGCAATAGCCCTCGGGCACATTTGCCATTGCAAACATGTCGACTAATCGCAGCCAACTTCCCAACCAATCAGCACCCCTTTTCTTTCTCAAGCAGTGTAAATTGTTGTTCCATTTGAAATCTGGCATTCTTGCATCTTTCCTGATGAGTGCAGGATGAAAAGCTTCGACAGCATGTTTCTTTCTCAGTAATATTCAAGTTCAGTACTGTATGCACCTTGTAAGGAGTGTTTTAAAGGTGTCGAGGCAGAGAGGCACAGAGAAGGTAGTTCATAGCTTGGGACTAAAGCAGCTGAAGATGTGAGGGCCGGGAGTGAAGAGGTGGCCTAGTGGTATTATCGCTAGACTATTAATCCAGAAACTCTGGGGGCCTAGGTTCGAACCTCGCCAGGCACTTGGTGGAAATTGAATGCAATAAAAAAATTTGGAATTAAAAATCTACTGAAGACAATGAAACCATCGTTGACTGTCAGTAAAACCCATCCAGCCTACACGTGACTCCAAATCCACAGCAATGTGATTGACACTCAACTGCCCTCCAAGGCAAGGACGGATGGGCAATAAATGCTGGCCAGCCAGCGACAACCACGTCCCACAATTGAAAACAAAAGAAGGAACAGTTATGATCAAGGATTTGCAAAGTGCCAGAATTTGCAGAGCACACGTATCTCTGTGATAGCGGGTCTGGACGAAATTACAGAAATAGGATCATGATCAAGGAGGGATTTGAAAAAAGTAAGGATGAGAATTTTAATATCAAGATGTCGCTAGACTTGAGAAGATGGTAAAAAGATTCTCAGGAGGTGCATGGATTTTTCAGAGGTTGAATGATGGAGAACTCATTAATTTTACAGGAAAAAGCAGGGATCATCTGTGAGTTGTGAGAGAGAAAAAACGGCTTCTCCAGTACGCTTCCTAAATGAAAGTAAGCTCAATGTTTCAGGCACATTCAAAAGTGTTTCCCTTTTTCCAGCAGCAGGCACATTTTCTGCTGCAATGTGAACTCTTGCTGACGCATTTCTGCTTGATGGGTTGAAGGCAACTCTGAGACAGCCATATTAACAGTGCTTCACTAATCAAGTCTCAGTAGACACGCTTGCCTGCGAAAAGCTTACCAAATAGACTCGCATGAAGCTGTAGTATCTCTGCTTTCCAGCTGCACTCCTCAGAAGCGTGGTTCGCTGTGTAGATTGTGGAGTGTGGTAGGGTGGGTGGGGGGTGCGGGGGAAGGAGGAGTTGGCCAAGAGGAAGTGTTGCAACAATAAGAACATGCAAGGACACCCAGAAATAAAAGGTATCAGGGTCGTGGTCTGAAGGGGGATAGAGGTGGAAGGGCAGCATGGGACACATCGAAACACAACAAGGCACCAAGGTGACACAGTAGTTAGCACTGCTGCCTCACAGCGCCAGGGACCCGGGTTCGATTCATGGCTTGGGTCACCGTCTGTGCGGACTTCGCTCGTTCTCCCCATGTCTGTGCGGGGTTCCCCCGGATGCTCCAGTTTCCTCCCATAGTCCGAAGACGTGTGGGTTAGGTTGATTGGCCATGCTAAATTGACCCTAGTTTCAGGAAGGTTTCTAGCAGGGTAAATACGTAGGGTTACGGGGATAAGGCCTGGGTGGGATTGTGGCTGATACAAACTTGATTGGACAAATGGCCTCCTTCCGTGCTATAGGGATTCTATGATTCAATGATTCCATGATTTGCTATTCAATTCAGATTGCAGCAAGATCCCAGAGGGAAGGGCCACTGAACAGTTAAGCCTGCAAGCAGTTAGAAAATTGAAATCGCAACTTCTCCATCAGGCCTTTGAATGTGGCAGATCCAAATTTAGAGTGACTTGCCCGAGCAACTGGTGCCTGTGGTGCCCCCCAGCAGCTGTACACTGCTGTAGGAAGGCCGAGTTCTTAAACCCCACCACTGCCAATGGAACTACAAAATATTCATTGAATCCTACAGTGCAGAAGGTGACCATTCAGCCCATGGATAATCTCGCCCAGGCCCTATCCCCATAACCCCATGCATTTACCCTAGCTAGTCCCCCTGACAATAAGGAGCAATTTAGCACGGCCAATTCACCTAACTCGCACATCTTTGGACTGTGAGAGGAAACTGGAGCACCCAGAGGAAACCCATGCAGACATGGGGAGAATGAGTAAACTTTACACAGACAGTCACCCAATTTAGCATGGACAATCAACCTAACCTGCACATATTTGGACAACAAGGAGTAATTTAGCATTGCCAATCCATCTAACCTACACATCTTTGGGCATGAAGAGCAATTTAGTTTGGCCGATTCACCTAACCTGCACATCTTTGGACATTAAGGAGCAATTTATCGCGGCAATCCACCCAACCTGCACATCTTTGGACTGTGAGAGGAAACCGGAGAAACTCACGCAGACACAGGGGAGAACATGCAAACTCCACATAGATAGTGACCCAAGGCCAGGAATTGAACCCAGGTCTCTGGCACTGTGAGACAGCAGTGCTAACCACTGTGCCACCATACTGTCAATGAAAGCATGATTTAAAAAAAGCCCCAAAACATCTGTAAGGTCGGATTGTCGCTGTTGATCAAAACAGAAACAGGATCATTTATTAAGTTACACGTTATATTTTTAATGATGTTGAATTAGTGTTGGCCTACTGAGCCTCTGAGGTTTGCATTGGCTCTTGATCCATCGGGGCTGCCAAGAATAATGTGCCTGTCAACTATTAGATCAGTAGATAAATGTACACTGTATGTCCTTAGTGTTTGGATCAATAAAACTGCAGGTGCCCCCTGGATCTTTGAAAACTTCAGTCAGACTGCGCTTGATAGTGTGAAATATTAATGCTGAGGCACACAGTAAGATGGTGGAGAAGTCACGTGGGGCTTGCTGCAGATGTATTATAAATCAGCTGGCATCGCTTGAATGGCCCAGTTCTATCCGAATCACGGTGGATTTCAAAATCTTCATAGACTTAATTACACGCTAACCTAGTCGCAGGGGGGGCGGAGGGGGAAAAATTCTGTTAAATTTTTGTGGAAACTCAGATAAAATGGAGCTAGTAAGTACATTGCGTGGGCAAGAGTAATTTATCAAGGCATAATGGAATCGCAAAAAATTCAACAACTTCCGTCAATCACTGCCGAACATTGCAAAATGTACTTGACACACATAGACCTGCTTATCATCGCTGAAATGATTCTGCTGCTCTGACTTTAATCTTCCAACCATTAGCCGCCCATCATATATATACACTACCTTATTCAGCCTCAGACTTGATAATTGCATCAGTCAGTTGAAAATTAAGTCAATTATCCAGGGGCTTTACATTTTAAAAAAAAACTTCAACTGCACTGACTGCCTTCAAACAAGGCAAAGGTAGCTTTCCAAGCTGACTGTATCAAGCACTCATAGAATCCCTACAGTGCAGAAAGAGGCCATTCAGCCCATCAAGCCCACACTGACAACAATCCCGCCCAGGCCCTATCCCCATAACCCCATGTATTTATCTTGCTAATCCCTCTGACACTAAGGGACAATTTACCATGGCCAGTCCACCTAACCTGCACCTCTTTGAACACTGTTAGATTAACCTTCTGACTTCCCATAATGATATTTTTTCTCTACTATTTCAAGGGGTGGGGAGTTGAGTTGTCTCTGACATTATCTCTTTAATATGCATCAGGAGTCTGCCAATGTTTCCCTACAATCAGACACTCACTTTCAAAGTCATTCAACTAAAGACGCCAAATGTATTGCAGCCAGATTCGCTAAAGATGCAAAGAGAAGTGTGAAAGTGTGAGGACCATGCGAAGGAATGATTTTTCTCTCTCTAGGGTTCAGCATGGCATTGTGGCATAGTGGTTACCATCACCGCGCCAGGGACCCAGGTTCAGTTCCGGGCTTGGGTCACTGTCGATATGGAGTTTGCACATCCTCCCTGTGTCTGCGTGGGTTCCCTCCGGGTGCTCAAATTTCATGCTTGTTGAATTTATTGGAATTCTTTGAGGATGTATCTAGTAGAGTTGACTGAGGAGAACCAGTGGATGTGGCTTATTTAGATTTTCAGAAGGTTTTCGATAAGGTCTCACATAGCAGACTGTAATGTAAAGTTAAAGCACATGCGGCTGAGATAGATAGAAAGCAGGTTAGCAGATGGGAAGCAAAGAATTGGCATAAATCAGTCTTTTTCTGATTTGCAGGCAGTGATTAATTGGGTACCGTCGGGATCTGTGCTTGCACCCCAACTATTCATATTATATATTAGTGATTTGGAAGAGGGAACTGAATGTATTATCGCCAAATTTGCAAATGATCCAAAGTTGGGTGGGAGGATGAGCTGTGGGGAGACGCAGAGATGCTTTAGTGTGATTTGGACAGGCTGGGTGTGTGGGTGTATGCATGGCAGATGCAGTATAATGTGGATAAATGTGAAGCTGTCCACTTTGGCAGCAATAATTGGAAGACAGATTATTACCTGAATGGGTGTATATTGAGAGAGGTGGATACTCAGCGAGACCTTGGTGCCTCGTGCACCATGTGAATCCAGAGCCACAGCGATGTGGTTAACTCTCAACTGCGCTCTGAACAAGGACGACAAAAGATGGGCAATAAATGCAAGCAAGCAATGCCTATATCCCACAAAAAAAATTTAAAAAACTAAAAGTAGGCGTGCAGGTACAGTGGGCAGTAAAGAAGGCAAATAGCATATTGGCCTTCATAGTTAGAGAATTTGAGTACAGGAATCGAGATGTTTTACTGCAATTGTAAAGGAAGATGGTGAGACCACACCTGGAGTATCGTGTGCAGTTTTGGTGTCCTTATCTAAGGAAGGAAGTCCTTGCTATAAAGGGAGTACACCAAATGTTTACCAGTCTGATTCATGGGATGGCAAGTCTATCACATGACAAGAGATTAAGTCAGTCAGGATTATATTCACTGGAGTTTATGGGTGAATGGGGATCTCATAGAAACTTATAATGTGAGGGGATTTTCACAGTAATTTCATTGCAATGTTAATGTAAGCCTACTTGTGACGCTAATAAATAAACTTTGAACTTTAAAATTCTAACAGGGGTGGACAGGATAGACTCAGAAAAGAATGTTGCCAATGGTGGGGGAGTCCAGAACGGTTTGAGGATAAGAGATAATAAATCTTTCAGAATTGAGGTGAGAAGTGCATTCATCCAGAGGGTGGTGAATCTGAGGAATTCACTACCACTGAATGTAGTTGAGGCCAAAACATTGTGTGATTTCTAGAAGAAATTAGATATAACTCTTTGGATCTAAAGGGGTCAAGGGAAATAGGGAGAAGGTGGGATTAGGGTATTGAATTTGATGATAAACCATGATCATAATGAATGGTGGAGCAAGCTCAAAGGGCTGAATGGCCTACTCCTGCTTCTAGTTTCTATGTTCATAGAATCATGGAATCCCTACAATGCAGAAGGAGGCCATTTAGCCCACTGAGTCTCCATCCCACTGAGGTCCCACATATCTACCCTAGCTAGTTCCCTTGACACGAAGGGGCAATTCAGCATGGCCAATCCACCTAACCTGCACATCTTATGGACTGTGGAAGAAAACTGGAGCATCTGGAGGAAACCCACGCAGACACAGTGAGAATGTGCAAACTTCACACAGACAGTCACCCAAGCAGGGAATGGAACCTGAGTCCTTGGTACTGTGAGGCATCAGTGCCGACCAGTGTGCCACCGTGCCACCCCTGATACCCGTCTTGCTGTAAGGAAGCACTTTGTCCAAATACAATTCTTTATCCCATTGAAGTGAGACTTTTCTCTCAGTGGAACTGTCCTGAGCCTGTATTGTTGCCGATGTCATTTCTTTTGCATCAATTAGCAGCCACAGAAGGCTGAGTTGGCATGACAAGATAGCGGTTTACATTCCTCCAATCGAGGTGTGTGCTCAGCTCCATCGTCCAACTGGGTTTTCTATCCAAGCAGCGGGCAAAAGGAGTTTCCTCCCAGTGAGCTAAAGATTCATATTACATGTAAATGTGTGGAGCCTAACCCAAGAATGGAAACAACGAGGCATAAGGACACAGATTGGTACCTTCTGTTTTGGATTTGAACCCAGCCAATGTTTCTTATAAGGTGGCACTGCAAGTGGAAGTGAGCAGTTTCCCCACAGGTTCAGAAAGATTTCCAGGAAGCGGGTACCCATCTCAGGTCATGTAGAATCACATAGATTTTCATAGATTAGGATCGCAGAATCCCTACAGTGCCATTCGGCCCATCGAGCTGCACTGATCGCAATCCCACCCAGGCCCTGTCCCCATAATCTCACATATTTATCCTGTGGTCCTCCTGATACTAAGGGGCAATTTAACATGGTCAATCCAGCCAGCCTGTACATCTTTGGTGTGTGGGAGGAACCCAGACAAAACACACACAGACACGGATAGAACATGTAAACTCTACACAGACAGTGTCCTGAGGCCTGAATTGAACCCGGGTCCCTGTGAGGCAGCAGTGCTAACCACTGTGCCACCATGCCACCCATTTTAGAGCCTATTTGAAGCCAATTTATATTCCACAGTAGCCTTTGCCCATCCCTCTTCATCTCACTTGATCCGTACATACTCCTTTCCCTTGAACCCCTGATTTTATTGTGCAAGTTAACTTTTGCAACTCTTTTCCTTTCCACATAGGGGTATTTAGAGACAATGCAGAAAAGATTCACAAGAATGGTCCGTGTGTTGAGGAACCTCAGTTTCATGGTTAGATTGGAGAAGTCGGGACTGTTTTCCTTGGAGAAGGTTGAGATAGAGGTTTACAAAATCACGAGGGGTCTGGACAAAGTAGAGGGGCAGAATTTCTTTCCATTAGCGGAAGAATTAAGAAACAGAGAGAACAGTTGTAAGGCACTTGGCAAGCGAAGCAAAGGTGACAAAAGGTCGACCTGCAATGCGCTGCCTGAAGATATGATGAAGACAGATTGAAAAGGTTATTGGATCATGATCAGAAATGGAAGAATTAGCAGGGCTCAGAGATCATAGAATCCCTGCAGTGCAGAAGGAGGCCATTTGGCCCATCGTGTCTGCACCAACTCTTCAACAGAGCATCCAATCCAGGCTCTACCCCAGTAACCCCATGCATTTACCCCACTAATCTCCTTAACGTCTTGGGATACTAAGGGGCAATTTAGCACGGCCAATCTGCCTGATCTGCACATCTTCAGATGCTAGAGGGAAAATGTGGAAGCGTGGCACTGGGTGAAGTTCTCCTGCAGAGAGCCATCATGGAGAAGACAGGGCGAATGCCCCCCGCCCCCCCCCCTACTGTGCTGTAACCATTCTCTGATTCAATTCCTTCCTACTTCTCCCTTCTCCCACAGGCATTTATCCAGCTTCCCCTTAAGTATGACTATGCTCTAGGCTTCCTCTATTCCATGCGCAAGCAAGTTCTACTCCCTGGGAAAAGGAAGTTACTCCTGAAGATTCAGATAGCACATTGCAGAGCTTGCTTTGCTGTAATGTTGCAGTGAAGCCTCAATGCAAGCTAGAGGAACAGCATCTCATCTTCTGATTTGACACATTTCGGCTTTCAGGAATTAACATTGAGCTCAACACCTTTAGACCATGACCATTCTTTCCCATCTCAACCCATTTTTATATCTCATATAATTTTTGTCTCAATGTAGAAACACTCCTTCTCCCTCTTCTGCCCCCCTCATCCAGTCATCTATCTCTTGATCTTAAGATTGCTTCACTTCTATTGGAATCTAACAGAGTTTTTCTCTCAGTTCTGATGAAGAGTCAATCGGATTTGAAAATTTAGCTCATTTTGCTCTCCCTACAGATGCTGCCAGACCTGTTGAGCTTTTCCAGCATTCTCTACCTGTCGCTGTGAAGATGCACTTCCATAGACTTCATTTGTGAACACATAAGGTATTTATTAATAAGAATTGTTCAGCATGGGTTGTCGCCAGCTCTCAAAATGTCTCTGCCTCTCTCACCTCAGGCTAATCCACCCCCTGAGTCCCTATTGGTCACCTAGGCCAGGTGACCCTTACTCTGCTGTGTTGCCCACCAAGGGACAAACAGCACAGTGGCATTTACAGACACTTGACCGCAGTTCTTTAATCTCACCTGGGAAAAACATTTTGTTGGGGCTAACAAAAGAATAATCTTCCAAAAGATGGTTACGAGAAACCTATGAGAAAATTATTCTGCATAAAAAGTGTAGAACATGATTGTAGGAGGGAAGTAAATGAATTGAGCCTTTGAGACTGTGTAGAACTTCAAGAAAAGTTTTTCTTCCACATGCATGAGGGAGAGATGAACTCGGGTCTGAAATCATAGGTTGACTGCAAGTTCTCTGTGCCCATTGTAGATTCATAGGCGATTATACTTTCCTGAGTCGCAAAGTTTTATATTATCATATTGATCCTTCAAGTTGGATACAAGATAGTTCTTTTAATCTCATCATGCAAATACATTGTTCAGTACAACCCTGCTAACCATCTCTCTGGACATTTCCCGTTTACCTGATTATAACATCAAAGCATTGTGTTTGCTCAATCGATCTAAACAATGTGTTAATTGCTCCCTCCCTCTGCTAGATGATCTTTTTCCCCAGAAGACTATGACCTCCCTAGACTGCCTGGCTAGCTTAATGCCAAGTCTCCCACTGTAATGATAACTCAGAAAGATCTCCTGCACATTACTATTGTTAGAAGTTGATAGCTTGCTTTAATCGTTATCTATTGGCAGAGCAGGCCTCAGCCTGTCTGCGTTAACCCTTTCCTTTCCTCTGGTGAGACCTGGCTCTCTGGGCTTGCTCTATGTAACTCTGCATGGATTACACCGAAATCAAACAAAATATGAATGGAGACATAAAATATAAAAGGCATGATTCCTGACATTGCCCTACAACAATGATCAATTCTTTGTCCTGCTGCAGAATTGAAATGCCCATTTGATTTATATCAGAAAAATGCAAAGTTATCAAAAATACAGGTTTAATTTGTCATTAAGCAAAGTTTACAATGTATGAACAGATAAGATATTGTAGACAGCAGACATTTAACAGAGATGTTGGATAAAGAGGCAATATGTAACATTGGTACTCCTTCCCTATCCTGATTCTGAGAGCAACTAATGTCAAGTCTAATGATTTTTGCCTTCAGATTTTCTCTTTATGGCTCTGCTATGCATCAGTTAATGTGTCAACATCACAAAGGGCCTCTATACCACAAAATGTATTATCCTACTCTTTTAAAGGCCTCCACCACAGAATGTTTAGCTGGGCTGGCCTTCTACTATCCACAGTAACAGAACAGCAGTCATAGCATCCAAATGGAGTGTGTCATTCACACAAGGTGTGTGATGCATTTGGACCCCTCCAGATGCGTTTAGTATGGGCTTTAATATGAAGTATATTTTATCGCTCTATTTTGCCTGTGGTTCATGTACCAGTTTAAATATGAGTGTGAAAGAGCTGCAAGACAATGTTGTTTGGAACATGCCACGAACATCTGATAAGTTCAAACAGTTGTTTCCGAAATAATGTGTAGCTTTTGTAGGGAACTATGCAAGTGTCCCCTCCTTGCTAATGAAGAGCAGAGGCCAGAACTCAGAACTACATTTTGGTAGCCTTAACCCTTTTATCATAATCAGCGACGTTTAACACTGGGTTTCACAAAACTTAACACATGAACAAAACAAACAATAGCAAGGAAAAACTCCAAGGAGGGAAATTTGGTGAAATTCCTCCCTAGTTCCAAAGATAATCCAGCAAAACCAATGACTATAAACTATACGAATCAATCGGTCCTGATTCGTTGTCAGAGTTCTCTTGGGTATCAGCAATCTAAAGGTACTCAGTCGACTTGTTACACAAACAGCGCTGGACACCACGCATCCAATGCAAAGTCTTTAATTACTTGTGCACGAGGAGAACTCTCCATAGCCAACACGGGATGACGAGAACAGTTCTGAGGTTACAGAGAAACAGCTCAATAGATATAGTCAATTACAGCAAAGCAGGAACAAGAGATATTTTACATCTTTCATTGACATACATAACCACCAAGCATAGCATAATTGCCCTTTCTTATCCAATAGAAAACCAATTCTTCATGAGCATGATATGCCCCCATATCTTGCTATTTTGTAATAGTCACGGTAACTTGTTCCTATTGTCCTAGTCTGAAATGCAGCGTTTATAGAACAAGGTTTTAGATGTACTCACTTATCCTGAGTACGTCAGTGTTGACCTTACTGAAGGTCTGACTGAAGGCCGTGTTTGGCTAATAATCGTTTTCCATTACTTGAGAGAGCTTTTTTTTCACAATTATGGAACTTGAATTTTCACAATTGTTGTGACCTAATTTCCACATCGTTATATTTAAAGGATCATTTTTTCATGATCCCGGAATCACAAAGAGCCATTGGATGGGATTTTGCAGCCTCGGTCAAGGAAGACTAGAAATTCCCACTTGAGATCAATAGACATTTCTTGCCCCTTGCCTGCTTCGATTCATTGGCGGGCAGGGTGGCAGAGTTCCAGTGATTGTGTAAGAAGGGGAACCATCTCCCTGGGTAGTGAATTGAAATGAAATATAATGATATTTCCAGTAAGTTCACGGGTGGGCAACAAATGCTGGCCAGCCAGCAATGCCCATGTCCCATGAATGAATAAAAAAAATCACAGACTCACACACTGTTAAATATTTTAGAAAAGGCAAGTACATACCTTCATGATTGTACTGAGGGTGTTTGGAACTGATGGTGGCCAAGATTCTCCCATCTCGTCCATGGCTAGGGTACCCCAGTCCTACTGCGGTGAATGGAGATTTGGCTGAGTGCCAAATTCTCGCTGGAGGTATGGGTGGGGTAATACGAGACTGGAGAATTCCAACAATATCTTAGTTCAAAAATCATTCTGGGCGCCTTGAAGCCGAAGGCTGAAAGGGAGGATTTTTGTAATACAGCTTTGATGCTGTTGATTGCAGATCGAGGAAAATTTTAACTTTGTCACGCCTCAAACTTGTCAATATTCATCAATTTTGTAACCTGCACAAAGGTGCCACATCTAATCAAAGATTGTACAATTTGCATTAGCTCTGCAAGTAGCTCCCAGCATGAAGGAACAGCAAACGTATGTACCCATTGGAAAAGTGCAGCAATTTACATGAATGCTCCAGTTTGTTGTTGCCTTTGAGGTTTCTATATCTGTGCACTTTATCAATACGTATAAAGTGATTTGAATATGGAGAGTGGCTATCTCTGTGATTTAGTATGGAAGGAGTATTGATTAAGCACACTGAGAAAAAGCTGATGTCTGCTTAGAAGATAAAAACTATCACGCTTTGGGAGCCAAAGAAAATTGAATGCTGCAAAATGAAGCAAAGGTCTAAAGTTATTCAGGCACTTTTATGTTTGTCTTTAAAGACCAGTTTGTGATTTTTAGCTGAACAACAGCAGAGACATTCTTTCAATCACATTTGTGACAGAAACATATTGAAACATTTTTCCTTACATGATGATATACGTGGGCGATGATTTTTTATGAGCAGTTGGACAGGTAGTGATTGAAAGGAAGGTACAGGATTGAGTTAACTTTATATGATTCATAGCTGGAGCGAACGTTTTTTCTTTATCGCAAATTTTTTCTTTATGGCCTTTATCGGGAGGGGGATAGAATAGAAAAGCAGGGAGGTCTTGCTGCAACTGTATAAGGCACTGGTGAGGCCGCAACTGGAGTACTGTGTGCAGTTTTGGTCCCCTTATTTGCAAAAGGTTATATTGGCCTTGGAGGGAATACAGAGAAGATTCACCAGGCTGATACCAGAGATGAGGGGGTTAGCTCATCAGAGATGAGGAGAGATTGAATAGATTGGGCCTGTATTCGTTGGAGTTTAGAAGGCTGAGGGGGGATCTTATAGAGACTGACAAGATAATGAAGGGGCTAGTTAGGGTAGAGGTAGAGAGATTCTTTCCACTTAGAAAGGAAACCAGAACTAGAGGGCACAGCCTCAAAATAAGGTGGGGTGGGGAGTGGTGGGGGGGGCAGTTTAGAACAGAGTTGAGGAGGAACAATTTCTCTCAGAGGGTGGTGAATCTCTGGAATTCTCTGCCCATTAAAGTGGTGGAGGCTACCTCGTTGAATATATTTAAGTCACGGGTAGATAGATTTCTGATAGATAAGGGAAGTAAGGGTTATGGGGAGAAAGCGGGAAAGTGGAACTGATCCACTTCAGATCAGCCATGATCTTATTGAATGGCGGGGCAGGCTCGAAGGGCTAGATGGCCTACTCCTGCTCCTATTTCTTATGTTCTTGCATTGTTTTTCAAACTGGAGGCCTATGACCAGCAGTGTGTTGGGTCCACTGTTATTTGTCATTTATATTAATGATTTGGATGAGAATATAGGAGGCATCGTTAATAAGTTTGCAGATGACACTAAGATTGGTGGTATAGTGGACAGTGAAGAAACTTATCTCCAATTGCAACAGAATCTTGATCAATTGGGCCAGTGGGCTGACGAATGGCAGATAGAGTTTAATTAAGACAAATGCGAGGTGATGCATTTTGGTAGATTGAACCAGAGCAGGACTTACTCAGTTAATGGTAGGGCACCGGGGAGAGCTACAGAGCAAAACGATCTAAGGATACATATTCATAGCTCCTTAAAAGTGGAGTCACAGGTGGACAGAGTGGAGATGAAGGCATTCGGCATGCTTGGTTTCATTGGTTAGAACATTGAATACAGGTGTTGGATTGTCTTGTTGAAGTTGTACAAGACATTGGTAAGGCCACACTTGGAATATTGTGTGCAATTCTGGTCACCCTATTAAAAAAAAATTATTAAACTAGAAAGAGTGCAGAAAAGATTTACTAGGATGCTACCGGGACTTGATGGATTGAGTTATAAGGAGAGACTGCTTAGACTGGGACCTTTTTCTCTGGAGCATAGGAGGCTGAGGGGTGATCTTATAGAGGTCTTTAAAATAATGAGGGGCACAGATCAGCGAGATAGTCAATATCTTTTACCAAAGGTAGGGGAGTCTAAAACTAGAGGGCATAGGTTTAAGGTGAGAGGGGAGAGATACAAAAGTGTCCAGAGGGGCAATTTTTTCACGCAGAGGGTGCTGAGTGTCTGGAACAAGCTGCCAGAGGTAGCAGTAGAGGCATGTACAGTTTTGTCTTTTAAAAAGCATTTAGATAGACACATGGGTACAATGGCTATAGAGGGATATGGGCCAAATGCAGGAAACTGGGGTTAGTTTATGGGGTTAAAAAAAAGGGAAGCATGGAGAAGTTGAGCCGAAGGGCCTGTTTCCATGCTGTAAACCTCAATGACTCTATGCTGCAGCCCAGTGGCACAGTGGTTAGCATTGCTGCTCACAGCGTCAGGGACCCCGGTTCAATTCACAGTTTGAGTCACTTTCTGTGTGAAATCATAGAATCCCTACAGTGCAGAAGGAAACCATTTGTCTCATTAAATTTGCACCGATCACCGTCCCACCCAGACCCTATTCCCGTCACCTCACATATTTATCCTGCTAATCCCCTAATACTTGGGTCAATTTCGCATAGTCAATCAACCTAACCCATACATCTATGGGAGGAAACCAGAGCACCCAGAGGAAACCCACGTAGACACATGGAGGAAGTGCAAACTCCACATCAAGAGTGACTGAGACCAGAATTGAACCTGGGACCTTGGTGCTGTGAGGCGGCAGTGCTAACCACTGAGCCACCGTGCCTCCCAATTGGCACATTCTCCCTGTGTCTGCATGGGTTTCCTCCACACATTCACACTACAATCAAGTTACTGTGAAAATCCTCTAGTTGCCACACTCTGGCGTCTTTTTGGGTACACTGAGAGAGAATATAGCACGGCCAATGCATCTAACAAGCGCATCTTTGGATTGTGGGAGGAAACTGGAGCACCCGAAGGAAATTCACGCAGACAATGGGGGAGCGTGCAATCTCCGCACAGGGAGCGACCTGAGCTGGAATTGAATCTGGGTTCCTCGCGCTGTGAGGCAGCAGTGCTACTAACCACTATGCCGCCGTGCTGCTCTTTGACCTTACTATTTTCCCACCCAGGCAAAACACTGAAAGACTTATATTAATCTAAATTTGTTGCATTTTATGTTGTTGCTTCAACAGCAGCCTAACTGCCAGGCAGGTTATGGAACAGACAATTTTTTCCTGTATATCATTGATCAGATGTTAATAGGACCATAGAAAATTTACAGCTCAGAAACAGGCTTATTGGCCCTTCTTGTCTGTGCAAAACCATTTTTTGCCTAGTCCCACTGACCTGTACTTGGACCATATCCCTCCACACCCCTCTCATCCATGTACCTGTCCAAGTTTTTCTTAAATGTTGAAAGTGACCCCGCATTTATCACTTTATCCGGCATCTCATTCCACACTCCCACCACTCTCTGGATGAAGAAGCCGCCCCCCCCAAATATCCCCTTTAAGCTTTTCTCTTTTCACCCTTAACCCATGCCTTCTGTTTTTTTTTTCTCCCCTAGCCTTCACTCTATCTATACCCATCAAAATCTTATACACCTCTATCAAATCTCCCCTCATTTTTCTACGCTCCAGGGAATAACGTCCTAACCTATTCAATCTCTCTCTGTAACTCAGCTTCTCAAGTCCCGGCAACATAATCCAGTGTAATTTTGTCCAGATTTTATATGCAGCAACAAAGGGACAGAACGTGTCACTCACTTTGCTGGTGACTGCCCACTGGAAGGTTTTGGTGGACTCCAGAGGGGAAATTTGTGCTCATCATGTGCCGATCCTGTATATTGGCCTTTACAGGACCCCCACAGTATGTCTGAGTGAACACTGTTGAGCTTACCTCATTAACATTGTTCACCTTGTTTGGCTGTTAACCTTCATAAATCTCACCACTAAACCCCCCATTAGGGGCTAGAGCCATCAAGGATTGATAGACCTTGGGCAGCATGGTGGCACAGTGGTTATAACTGCTGTCTTACAGTGCCAGGAATCCGGGTTCGATTCCTGGATCAGGTGACTGCCTGTGTGGAGTTTATACGTTCTCCCTGTGTCTGTGTTGGTTTCCTCCGGGTGCTCTGGTTTCCTCCCACAGTCCAAAAGTGTTAAGTTGATTGGCCTTGCTAAATTGCTCCTTAGTGTTAGGGGGATATTGGGGAGATTAGTAGAGTAAATGTGTGGGGTTCGGAGGTGAGATCAGGACAGGATTTTGTCATCACAGGCTCGATGGGCTGAATGGCCTCCTTCTGTACAGTAAGTATTCTATGATTCTAGGTATTCTACTTGTTGGTAAAGCAGCTGAAGGTGGTTCGCTCTTTGGACACTACCGTGAGTGTCAGTGAGCAGGTTATGGCTGTATAGACACTGCTTGATAGCAGTGTCAATGGCACCTTCCATCATTTTGTTGATGATCAAGAGTAGACTGATGGGGTGCTAATTGTCCTGGTTGGATTGTGGAGCCATACCCGGGCAATTTTCTGCACTTCCGTTTAGTAGCCAGTGTTGTGGCTAAGCTCAGGTCAGTATATCTGCACAGGCCCATCAAGGACACTGAATTCTGAAATTTGAGTGAATCACATATCTGTCCCCATTCGCAAGGCAGCAAGGCATTACATGAGGTATTCCAGAATGGAGATGAACCATTAAGCCTAATCGTTTGAACAATAGGACTTTAGTCATGAGAATGTCTCCAGACATGAAGTCATTGAGCTTTAATGGGAGTGCATTCAACACAATCTCTAGAACAAGAGGAGTCCCATTGCGAGACAGGGATTCCCAGCTATGAACAAGTTAAAGGGAGAATACATTGCTGACAACCTTGTTTCAATCACTCGATAAAGTTCATGTGATAGACCCACCCTATAGTGTTTTGCGCTTCTACTTTCTTTCTGCTGTAACCAGGACAACTACATCTGACATTGGTGAGAGTTTACCTAAGTGAGGCCTCATTCCATTCTCTTTCTCTCTCCAACCCACTTTGTAAGTTTTGAACTCTTTCTGACCAGGTCCATCCACTACTCCATTGCTGCAGACAGAGACTTCTTAAAATAATTCAACCCAGCTTTAACGTCTCCAGAACAGTCAAATTCACCATTTGCATCTTTAAGTAAGAAGTTTTGGGATCACCAAGGAAAATTCGCAAGGCTACTAAATTCAGCTGAAGCCAGAAAAGTCACCAAACTGGCACGGTAGCACAGTGGTTAGTACTGCTGCTTCACAGCTCCAGGAACTTGGGTTTGATTCCCGGCTCGGGTGACTGTCTGTGTGGAGTTTGTACATTCTCCTCATGTCTGCATGGGTTTTCTCCGGGTGTTCTGGTTTCCTCCCACAGTCCAAGGATGTGTGGGTTAGGTTGATTGGCCATGCTAAAATTGCCCCTTAGTGTCCTAAGATGCATAAGTTAGAGGGATTAATGGGTAAATATGTAGGAATAGGGGGTAGGGCCTGGGTGGGATTGTGGTCAGTGCAGACTCGATGGGCCAAATGGCCTCTTTCTACACTGACCACTCAGTGCAGATGACCCTCTGTAAATGCTTTGACAAAAGTTCATCTAGACTCAAAACATCAGCTCTTTTCTCTCCTTACAGGTGCTGCCAGGCCTGCTGAGGTTTTCCAGCATTTTCTCCTTTGGTTTCAGATTCCAGCATCCACAGTAATTTGCTTTTTTTTCTCTCAATTTGAATTCTGTCAATGCAAAACTCTGCACTTTAAGGCTTGGAGTATTTCATTGATAATAAATGGTACAAGACATCACAGGTTTAAGAGCTGCAGTGCTTTGTAATATTTGTAATATTTCCTCCACCACAACTCTGACTGATCACACTTCAAATATATGCAATTAGCTGTAAAGTGCTTTGGGACATTCTGAGGTTGGGAAAGAGACTACATAAATGTGAGTCTTGCTTTCTTTTGTTTACTGTGTACCTACCATATTACAGGAATTGTTTTAAGATGCAAGTAACCTTTTGTGTTCATCACTCCCTTGAAACATTTTATTCCCAGTTGCTGGCATGATCATTATTTTTTTCATTTTGATGGATCTGTGCTATTTATTCTGTGGGTATGTAAGAGCCGGATTTGGTTATTCAACCGTCAAACTTGTTCTGCTGTATCATTGAATCTATAGCTATTATCATAAGGGAGATTGTGATGTAGTGCAGTGGAGATGTCACTGGGCTAGTAATACTGATTCCAGGCTAATCACCCAGTGGACCATGGGTTCAAATCTCACCATAGCAGCTCCTGGAGTTTAAAATCAGTCAATTTATGGTTTCTACAATAAATCTGGAATTGAAAACTCGGTTCAGTAATTAAAGTTTATTTATTAGTGTCACAAGTAGGCTTACATTGACGCTGCAATGAAGTTACCGTGAAAATCCCCTAGTCGTCACACTCCGGAGCCTGTTTGGGTACACTGAGAGAGAATCTATCATCATGGCCAATGCACCTAGCCCACAGGTCTTTGGACTGTGGGAGGAAACCCACACAGACATGGGGAGAACATGCAGACTTCACACAGATAGTGACTCAAGCCGGGAATCGAAAACATGTCCCTGGTGCCGTGAGGCTGCAGTGCTAACCACTGTGTCACTGTGCCACCCATAAAACTACAGCCTATAAAACTATGTACAATCATAAAACTACAACCAAATATTATAAAAGACCAGGCTTTCGTGCCCACCTGACTGTCCTTGGAATGCTCCAATATTCCAGTGATGCCCAATACAAACTGGAAGAACAACATCTCATTTCTTTTACTCATTCATGAGATATGGGTGTTTCTGGCTGGCCAGCATTTATTGCCTATCCCTAATTGCCCTTGAAACTGAGTGGCTTGCTAGGCCATTTCAGAGGACAGTTGAGAGTCAACCACATTGCTATGGCTCTGGAATTACATGTGGGCCAGACCAGGTAAGTATGGCAGATTTCCTTGCCTAAAGGACATTAGTGAACTAGATGGGTCTTTTTGACAATCAACAGATTCTGGAGAGATGTTTTAATAACAGAGTTGTTGTGATGGGAGACTTCAATTTCCCAAACATCGACTGGAATATCCCTAGGGTAAGGGGTATAGATGGGGAGGAGTTTGTTAGGTGTGTTCAGGAGGGTTTCCTGACGCAGTATGTGGACAAGCCTACGAGGGGAGAGGCTGTACTTGACCTGGTACTGGCGAATGAACCAGGGCAGGTGATGGATCTTTCGGTAGGAGAGCATCTTGGATATGGTGACCATAATTCTATCTCCTTCACAATTGCGTTGGAACGAGATAGGATCAGGCAGGCTAGGAAGGTGTTTGTCTGGGGTAAGGGGAGATACGAAGAAGTCAGGAAGTTACTCGGACAAATAAACTGGAAGGAGGCGTTCTTAGGGAAAAGTACCGAAGGAAGGTGGCAGATATTCAAGGAATGTGTGTCTGGAGCTCTGAATGACAACGTTCCGATGAGACGAGGGGGTTTTGGTGGGTCGAGGGAACCGTGGTGCACAAAGGATGTGTTGAACCTAGTCAGGAAGAAAAGGAAGGTGTACAAGAGGTTCAGGGAATTAGGAGATGTTAAAGATCTTGAGGAGTATAAGGACTGTAGGAGGGAACTTAAAAGGGAAATTAGGAGAGCCAGAAGGGGTCATGAGAAGACCTTGGCGAGTAAGATTAAGGAGAATCCCAAGGCCTTCTATAAATATGTGAAAGGTAAAAGGATAAGAAGAGAAGGGATAGGACCGATAAAAGGTGAGGGGGGAAAGGTTTGTGTGGAACCAGAAGAAATGGCGGAGGTGCTTAACGAGTACTTCGCCTCAGTATTCACGGTGGAAGCCGATCTGGGAGATTTTGTTATGGATTTGCAGCAGATGGAAAGGATTGAGTACGTGAATATTAAGGAGGAGGATGTGTTGGAACTTTTGAATTCTATCAAGGTAGATAAGTCGCCGGGACCAGATGGGATGTACCCCAGGATACTGTGGGAGGCGAGGGAAGAGATTGCAGAGCCCCTGGCGATGATCTTTGCGTCGTCAATGGAGACGGGAGAGGTTCCAGAGGATTGCGGATGTAGTTCCTATTTTTAAGAAAGGGAACAGAGATAGCCCGGGAAATTACCGACCGGTGAGTCTGACCTCAGTGGTTGGTAAGCTGATGGAGAGGCTTCTGAGGGACAAGATTTACGAACATTTGGAGAGGTTTGACATGATCAGGAATAGTCAGCATGGATTTGTCAAGGGCAGGTCGTGCCTTACAAGCCTAGTTGAGTTCTTCGATAATGTGACTGAACACATTGACGAAGGAAGTGCCGTGGACGTAGTGTACATGGACTTCAGCAAGGCGTTTGATAAGGTCCCCCATGCAAGACTTCTTGAGAAGGTGAGAGGGCATGGGATCCAAGGGCCTTTGGCCTTGTGGATCCAGAACTGGCTTGCCTGCAGAAGGCAGAGAGTGGTTGTGGATGGGGCTTTTTCTGAATGGAGGTCAGTCACCAGCGGAGTGCCTCAAGGATCTGTTCTGGGACCCTTGTTGTTTGTCATTTTCATAAATGACCTGGATGAGGAAGTGGAGGGATGGGTAAGTAAGTTCGCTGATGACACGAAGGTCGGTGGTGTTGTGGATGATCTGGAAGGATGGCAAAAGTTGCAGCAGGACATAGATAGGATGCAGGACTGGGCGGAGAAGTGGCAGATGGACTTCAACGCGGATAAATGTGTTGTCGTCCATTTTGGCAGAACCAACGGGATGAACGAGTACACTATTAAGGGCAGAAGTCTGAGTAGTGTTGAGGAGCAGAAGGATCTTGGGGTCCGGGTCCACAGGACTCTTAAATCGGCCTCGCAGGTGGAGGAGGTGGTCAAGAAGGCGTATGGTGTACTGGCCTTCATTAATCGAGGGATTGAGTTTAGGAGTCGGGAGGTAATGCTGGAACTTTATAAGACCCTTGTCAGGCCTCATTTGGAGTATTGTGCGCAGTTCTGGTCGCCTCACTATAGGAAAGATGTAGAAGCTATTGAAAGGGTGCAGAGGAGATTTACAAGGATGTTGCCTGGACTGGGAGGCATGCCTTATGAAGTTAGGTTGAGGGAGCTGGGACTCTTTTCCCTGGAGAGACGAAGGTTGAGAGGCGACCTGATAGAAGTTTACAAAATGTTGAGAGGAATAGATAGGGTGGACTCTCAGAGGCTATTTCCCCGGTTTGAAATGGTCGCTACGAGAGGACACAGATTTAAGGTGCGGGGAGGGAGGTTCAGAAGTGATGTTAGGGGTAAGTTTTTCACTCAGAGGGTGGTGAGTGAATGGAATCGGCTGCCGTCAGTGGTGGTGGAGGCGAACTCGCTGGGGTCTTTTAAAAGACTTCTGGATGAGTATATGGGGTTTAATGAGATTGAGGGTTATAGATAGGTCTGTAGGTTGGTAGGTGATGTGGTCGGCGCAACTTGTGGGCCGAAGGGCCTGTTTGTGCTGTAGTGTTCTATGTTCTATGTTCTATGTTCTAACAATAGTTTTGTGGTCATCTTTAACTCCTTAATTCCAGATTTTTTATTATTGAATACTGCAGTTGTAGACAGAGTCAATGGAGGGGAGGCTGGTTTGCGTGATTATTCCCGAGAGTTGTGATCTTTCACACTTGAGCAGTGTCTCCGCCAGGAAAATTAGCCAAGTGGTTCAGGCCAGTGAAGACAAATTTCTCTCCATGGCTCCCTGTCAGGGTAGACGGGAGGTGGTGTGAGGGGGAACAGTGTGTTCACCACATTGCTTCCAGATTATCAGCCGCAAAGGCAATATGTGATCACATGGGGAGAGTGCTGATCACCTGACTATGCAACAGTCAGTTGAAGCCACAGGTCTGGCCCCTCGCTGAAGAAGTCATCAATTAACTTAAAAGTTGAACAGTGGCCCACATACAGGTCACCCCACACACTCGCTCTGTGATGCTGGGAAGAGTTTGATTCTGCATGGAAATGTA
This sequence comes from Carcharhinus amblyrhynchos, assembly GCF_965287045.1. Lineage (NCBI taxonomy): Eukaryota > Metazoa > Chordata > Chondrichthyes > Carcharhiniformes > Carcharhinidae > Carcharhinus > Carcharhinus amblyrhynchos. Next base: position 12,044,953 of record NC_137328.1, read on the forward strand.
AGACTAAAAACAAAATGCGTACATTCAACTAAACAAGTTTAATAACACTTATTGAAGAAAATTGTTTCATATATCGTATTGAAAAAACCAGGGGAATTTTTACATGATTCCAAAATGGCCATCCTACTCCATCAAAACAACCACCAAACTCAGTGAGAATTGTAATCGGGGTTTTTATCAATTATGATCGATTAAACCGGTGGCAGAGCAGTTAGTAGTGCTGCCTCACAATGCCAGGAACCCGGGTTCATTTCGTGTCTTGGATCTGTGTGAGTTTCCTCCGGGCGCTCTGGTTTCCTCCCACTGTTCGAAAGATGTACTGGTTAGGTGCATTGGCCATGCTAAGTTCTCCATCAGTGCACCCGAGCACGTGCCAGAGTGTGGTGGACTCAGGGATTTTCACAGTAATTTCATTGCAGTGTTAATGTAAGCCTACTTGTGACAATAATAAATAAATTGCTTCACGGTGCCGATTCATGGGAAGTTTCACACTTGGCTTATGCGAATACATTTGCAGGTAAAATGGGTGGCAGTTTTACCACAACCAATTGGGTGCTTTTGGCCATTCTCTGGCTGTACCTTTCTAATTGTGCCCCTATTGGTAACACAAGACCCTCATGCCCAGCGAGCACACCCTGTCTCCCATCCATTCAGGGAAAGCAATGACCGAGTGTTCTTATCATTAGATTATTAACCCAGAAACTCAGCTAATGTTCTGAGAACCCAGGTTCAAATCCCACCACGGCAGATGGTGGAATTTGAATTCAATAAAAATAATCTGGAATTAAGAATTTACTGATGATCGTGAAACCATTTTCGATTATCAGCAAAACCCACCTGGTTCATGAATGTCCTTTAGGGAAGGAAATGATCCAAAGATATGCGGGTTAGGTTGATTGGCCATACTAAATCGACCAGGAGGATTAGCAGGGTAAATGTGAGGGGTTATAGGAATAGGGCCTGGGTGGGATTGTGTTCAGTACAGACTCAATGAGCTGAATGGCCTCCTTTTGTACTTTTGGGTTTCTATGATTCTATGAAATCTGCCGTCCTTGCCTGGTCTGGCCAACATGTGATTCCGGGGCCACAGCAATGTGGTTGACCCTCAACTGCCCTCTGAAATGGACTAGCAAGCCACACTGTTTGATGATAACTAGGGATGGGCAATAAATGCTGGCCAGCCAGTGACGCCCATGTCCCACAAATGAATAAAAAAAAGACCTGCTGTCAATTGTTCAACCATTTTCCATCATAGGTGGTGTAATCCACGACTAACATGTTTGGATGTGTTCTAAACAGCATATGCACATCCTAGCTCATTTTGTAATGCCTAGCACGTGGCCAGTTTCCCTCTGCCCTGCTTGCAAATGGTGTCTCAAAACTGGTGCGATGCAGAGGAACAATGGGTCCATTTTCCTTTTGATTTGCACTGCACAGAATTTTCTTCTGTGGCTTTTCTTGAGCATTCTACAGCATTAATTTTAGTTAAATGAAGACCTGGCCTTCCACCACTGAGATCATCTGACAGTCGGAGAGAGACACATCACCCGGATCCAAAGGAAGCCACATATGATTAAAGTTTCCACTTTTATTTTGTGCATTATTATTATGTAATCTGTTCAAGGGCAGCGCTCTGCTCATTCCAGCATGCTATTGTAGTCTGGCACTTTCATCTTCAGTTACTCGTAATAGCCTTCCCATTTTCAACTTCAATGCTCAGCAGGACTAGGGAAATAGTGGCTTCCCACTATTTTCACATGCGCCTTCTTTTAATTTGTTCATGGAGTGTGGGCATTGCTGACTGGGCCAGCATTTATAGCCCATCTCAGAGGGCATTTAAAGTTCAACCACATTGCTGTGGCTCTGGAGTCACATGTAGGCCAGACCATGTAAGGACGGCAGATTTCCTTCCCGAAAGGACAACCAGGTGGGTTTTTCTGACAATCGGCAATGGTTTTGTGGTCATCAGTAGACTTTTAATTCCAGATTTTTACTGAATTCAAATTTCACCACCTGCCATCGTGGGATTCAATCCTGGGCCTCTAGAGCTTCTGGATTACTAGTCCAGTGACGATACCACTGCACCACCACCTCTCTCTAAAGCAAACATAAGTCCTCTTCCCATAGGATCTTTCGACTGAAAGCAGTCCTTACCCCTTAAGGTTTTAGCTCTTCCACATTATCACTGAAAATTTGCTAATTTACCATTGGCCGTATCTTGCAAACTGTTTGCCCTCTTCCTTGTACTTGCTACTTGGCGCCAAGATGCCATCTTCCACATAGCTTTGTTCCAGGCAGACTGAGCATCTGAACCTTTGCCAGGGATGAGGCCATCATATAATTGTTGACACAGCAATGCAACTTCATTTGTAATAGAAATCACAGAACCCTACAGCGCAGAAAGAGGCCCTTCGGCCCATCAAGCCTGCGCTGAACACAATCCCACCCAGGCCCTACCCCGACATCCCTACATATTATACCCACTAATCCCTCTAACCTACGCATCCCTGGACACTAAGAGGCAATTTCTTAGCATGGCCAATCAACCTAACCCACCCATCTTTGGACTGTGGGAGGAAAGCAGAGTACCCAAAGGAAACCCACGCAGACGCAAGGAGAATGTGCAAACTCCACACAGACAGTGACTCGAGCCGAGAATCGAACCCAGGACCCTGGAGCTGTGAAGCAGCACTGCTAACTACTGTGCTATCGTGCTGCCCAAGCGGAGCTGGTTGTCAGCACTAGTTGCTTTAAATAAATGAAGGGCGGCACGGTGGCATGGTTAGCACTGCGGCCTCACAGCACCAGGGACCTGGGTTCCAGCCTCGGGTCATTGTTTGTGTGGAATCTGCACGCTCTTCCCCTTGTTCCCCTTGCGAGGGCTTTTTCCAGGCGCTCTGATTTCCTCCCGTAGCCCAAAGATATGCAAGTGAGGTGGCCATGGTAAATTGCCCCTTAGTGAAAGGAGAATAGCAGGGTAAATATTGGGGCTGCAGGGATAGGGCTTTACTGTTGGTGCAGGCTCGATGGATCAAATGGCCTTCTTCTACACCAGTAACTGTGAGATTCATTACTTAAACCAGGGCACTTTCATGCAACTTCAAGCCTCTAAACTTAAAGATTAGTTTCAAAAGCTTATCAGATGGTGTGTGGATCTTGCTCCATTATCTACGGTCTAAAAAGTAATCTGGATCTCCTATTGGACTTCAACACAGCCTGCTCCTTTAATGATGCCGTTGCCTTTAATGTCCACATTGATACAAGACTTCCTTATCTTTTCCTGGTGCTAGCAATCGTGCAACTATGAGCACCCGGCTCCCTTCCTCATATGGAGGATATTCCGGACCTGTACCCTTACTGGTACTCTGTGACCACCGTGGTCCCAGTCAGTGCGAGGGGATGAGTTTTGGCTCCCTGATCCATGACTCGACAATATGGCCATAGAATCATAGAATCGTACAGTGCAGAAGGAGGCCATTCAGCCCATCGGGTCTGCACTGACCACAATCCCACCCAGACCCCTCTCCCCGTAACCCCATGCATTTACCCTAGACAGTTCCCCTAACACTAAGGGGGAATTTAGTATGGCCAATCCACCTAACCCTCATATTTTTGGACTGTGGGCGGAAACTGGAGGAAACTCGCGCAGACACGGGGAGAATGTGCAAACTCCCCACAGACAGTGACCCAAACTGGGAATCGAACCTGGGTCCCTGGCGCTGTGAGGCAGCAGCACTAACCACTGTGCCAATGGATCTGTTCCAATGAATAAAAGTGGTCAATCAAGCAAGCTGGGGCAGAAATGTCCATGATAACAAGCTACCTTGCGGCAAATGCAGAAACCAGTCTTTGTGACAGATGTTTCACACTCCTTAACGTTGGAATGAATGGAAGCACAAAATTGAAACATTTTTTGAAGGATGATATATCAGAGCTACAGAGCTTCAAATTGGATTTTATTATGCTTTTATTGGCTTGTGTCTTTTTAAATAGATATTGGTTACCGTTCTGGAATATTGTTAGGGCTCCAGGTGTTGAGTAATTTTGTCATTGGGAAATTTTTAATTCATTCTTACTTTAAGATTCTGACGGATGTTTTAATGGGCAGAATTTTACGCTTGCCCCAGGCAGGTTCTGAAGTGGGAAGAGGACAGAAGGTAACATTGTATGGCTGGGATTCCCCTTAGGATCCCGCCTTGACTCAAACAGATTTTGCAGTTGGGTGAGCAGGGCTGTAGGTGGGAAACTCACCCTCTCCCCTATTAAGCTCATTAAGTGGTCATTTTATGGCCACATAAGGGCCTTTCCCACCAAGCCTCCAGCTAACAGGCACAGGTCAGAGCAAGATGGGAAACAGTGAAAGAAACAATTCTTCAATGTCCCAACTTGTTGGGACTCTGAGTTGGATTTAATTTGATTGAATTGGATTGGAATGAAGTTTTAAAAGAAGAAACAATTCTCCATCTCTCAGGCAGGAAGGGTGTGGGGAGAGGGGTGGGGGGGGTGGGAGGAGTTAGTTTTTCTTACAACATATCTCTACTCTTGAAGGTAACACTGAATGATTACAATATTAAGGTTTTTGCGTCTGGAATAAAAATACAAATTTAGTGTAATCACCTGGATTGTCAACTTAAATTCATATAAAACAGGACAAGGAACTGCAGAGTTTCTAACACATTCTTTGTGCTTATCAAGACGAGGGTTGTTAGTGCTATATCAGAAACTTCGGTCTGCAACTTTATTTGTCTGACCTGCCAGGAGCAGATGGTGCAGCACAGCTGAGGAGCCTTGACATTGAAGCTTGAGTCTGAGGGGTATGGAGGCTGGTGGCAAGGGGGAGCTCACCAGCCAGGCGGTGATTGAGATCAGGGGACCTAATGTGGAGGGGTTGTAGGAGAAGTTTAGGGCGTGGTGTCATCGATGAGAAGAAGTTGGAGGATTGGGGGTGTTGATCGGAGACCTCAGTCCTCTGCAGTTTTGATTTGATTTGATTTATTATTGTCACATGTATTAACATATAGTGAAAAATATTGTTTCTCGTGTGCTATACAGACAAAGCATACCGCTCATAGAGAAGGAAATGAGAGACTGCAGAATGTAGTGTTTCAGTCATAGCTAGGGCGCAGAGAAAGATCAACTTAACGCGAGGCAGGTCCATTCAAAGTCTGATGGCAGCAGGGAAGAAGCTGTTCTTGAGTCAGTTGGTACGTGACCTCGTACTTTTGTATCTTTTTCTCGACAGAAGAAGGTGGAAGAGAGAATATCCAGGGTGCGTGGGGTCCTTAATTATGCTGGCTACTTTGCTGAGGCAACGGGAAGTGTAGGCAGAGTCAATGGATTGAAGGCTGGTTTGCGTGATGAATTGGGCTACATTCACAACATTTTATATTTCCTTGGGTCTTGCGCAGAGCAGGAGCCATACCAAGTTGTGATACATCCAAAAGGAATGCTTTCTATGGTGCATCTGTAAAAGTTGGTGAGAGTCGTAGCTGACATGCCAAATTTCTTTAATCTTCTGAAAAAATAGATGCGTTGGTGGGCTTTCTTAACTTAAGTGTTGGCCTGGAGGGACCAGGACAGGTTGTTGTTGATCTGGACACCTAAAAACTTGAAGCTCTTGACCTTTTCCACTTTGGTGTAGACAGGGGCATGTTCTCCTTCACGCTTCTGGAGTCGATGATAATCTCCTTTGCTTTGTTAACATTGAGGGAGAGATTATTGTTGCTGCAACAGTTCACCAGATTCTCTATCTCATTCCTGCACTTAGAGATCTTGGAGAATTCTACCTGACAGTTATAGGGCACTGAAAGTCCTGTCTGAGGTTGAAAGGTTTTTTGTTTGTGTGCTCCTAAGATCTGAGCCCTTGGAACCTACCTGTGCTCTTGTGGAGGCTAGCAGACTTTATCTCACGGGCCATATTGTCAACCTTACTCGGACCTCACAGGTTAGAGACAGAGGAACTCCCAATGTCAAGAGTTAAAGTGAAGGCCAACTTATTATAGAATCATAGAATCCCAACTGTGTAGAAAGAGGCCATTTGGCCTATCAAGTCTGCACCGGCTCTAATCCAGGCTTAAACTGTAATCCTACACATTTACCCCGTTAATCCCCCTAGCTATCTTTGGATTCTTAATTGACCATGGCCAACCTGCACATCTTTAGACTGTGGGAGAAAACCGGAGCACCCAAAGGAAACCTACGCAGACATTGGGAGAATGTGCAAACTCCAGATAGACAGTGACCCAAGATCAGACTTGAACCCAGGTCCCTGGAGCTCTGAAGCAACAGTGCTAACCACTGTGCCACCATGGGGTAACCTTCTGCATCAAATTTACTGCCATGTGCCCAACAAAATTTGAATTTTAGAGATAGAAAGATCTAGTGGTCCAGGGTCAGAGGTCTCTGCCAATCTTTGAATTTTCCCAGAAAAAGCAGGAGAAACATGCTTGCGGAATGTCACATTGACCTTAATCATATTCCTAAACTTCTGGGTTTGACAGATGTTGATTTGTTTCCTTGTGAAGTGTCTGACATTTGGAAAGGTTAACTTGGAGATTGACTAATTACGTACTGAGACACGGGTGGAAGTTGGTTTGTGGCGAGATCAAAGGCTTTGTACACAAAATGAGCCACAGTGCATTCTCCCAGGATCCTGTGGGCCTCACCCAAAGTACTGAGGGCAATTCTAACCTAACTTGTTGGGTGCAAACAGCACAAGATCAAGTGGAATTCTGATGAGTACTGTTTGATCTCCACAAGATCAGTAAGTGATACAATATTGCCCACTATGTTCAGTTTCGCAACCCTCAGTTCGCTTATTAAAGGGCTCAAAGGTAGGGTTATATTCAGGACAATATCTGAGCAAGTATAAACTCCCAAGTGTTCTGAAGAATGAGAGGAGATTTAATTGAGGTGTACGAGATGATAAGGGGGATTGAGAAAGCAGAGATGGAGAGGATGTATCCTCTTGTGGGGCAATTTAGAACAAGAAGTCATCATTTTTAGGATAAGGGATGGCAGCTTTAAAAAGAGTTGAGAAGAAATTACTTCTTGCAAAGGTTCGTGAGATCATCTAATTCACTGTCCCAGAACATGGTGCATGTTAAGCCTTTGAGTAAATTTAAGGAAGATGAAGAAGACAAATTTTTAATTAGTAGTGATTTGAAGGGCAGTGGAGAATGGACAGGGAAGTGGAGTTCGGGCCAAGATGAGGTCAGCCATGAACATAATAAATGGCAGGGTGGCCCAGTGGCACAGTGGGTAGCACTGCTGCCTCACAGCGCCAGGGATCCAGGTTCTATTCCAGCCATGGGTCACTGTCTGTGTGGATTTTGCACATTCTCCTTGTGTTTGTGTAGGTTTCCTCTGGGTGCTCCGGTTTCCTCCCACAGTTAATAATTTGCGGGTTAGGTTGATTGCCCATGCTAAATTGTCCCAGATGTGTAAATTAGGGGGATTAGTGAGGTAAATGAGTGGTGTTATGGGGATAGGGTGGCATTGTCGTTGGAGAGTCAGCATAGGCTCAATGGGCCAAATGGCTTCCTTCTGCTCTGTAGGGATTCTATTAAAATTTCTGCGGTGGATCAGGTTTGAGGGCCTGAATTGCGAGCTCCTGTTCCTTGTTCTCATGATTCACACACTTCACAATTCCTCCAACAAACAGCACTGAACAAGCAAACTGCTCCGTCAAAGTCCAAGTGCATTCTATAGTGAGGGTCAAAAATTCTAAAACATTTTGCTCCTTCACTGAGTATCTGTCGATTGTTGCCAGGCATCAAAGGAAACATTAACACTGAAGGATGTGTTTATAGCATCCAACTTCAGTATAAAACGCACCATAGAATATTCTTCTACTGCAACATTTTTCAGAGTTAATACCTGTTTTTTACTGATTCTCATTCAGTTAAATGACACCCTTCTCTCTTTCCTTGTTGGCTTTTAATGGGAACTCATGCCATGGCTTCTGGCATAATGGAACTAGATAAAAGAGTCACGTTGATGCTTCTTGTCTTGCTTGGCAGTCATTCTCCATGGTAATGCCTCCACCAACCTGAATCCACTTGCTAAGCAATCAGCACTCTTATCTCATGCAGTATAAATTGTTTGCTCCTCATGCTGTTTTGTTTTGCCAAGTGTCCTGATGAGTGCAAGATGAAAAGCTTCAACATCTCTCTTTTTTTCAGCAATACTCATGTTTTGGCTTTCTTTTTACTTGTTCCACTATGTAAGGCAGTGAAATAGAAGTAGGCCATTTGGCCCATCGAATCTGCTGTGCCATTCAGTGCAAACATGACTGATCTGAAATCATCCACGCTCACTTGCTTTCCAAGCAAGGTTAAGAACTTCTCTTATTGTTCCAAAGGAAGAAAGACTTGCATTTATACAGCACAATCCACAACCCCAGAGTGCCCCGAAGCAATGGGCTACATTTGAAAGATGGTCCTCTTATAAGGAAGCTGGTGCCAGTTTACACAGCAAGATCCCACAAACAACAATCTGCTGATAACCAGCTGGATAATCTATTTTTATTGTTGCCGGTTGAGGAAGAATTCTGGATAAAAGCAAATAACTGTGGATGCTGGAATCTGAAACAAATGAGAAAATGCTGGAAAATCTCAGCAGGTCTGGCATCATCTGCAAGGAGAGAAAAGAGCTGATGTTTCGAGTCCAGATGATCCTTTGTCAATATTCTGACATCATCCGGACTTGAAACATCAGCTCTTTTCTCTCCTTATCGATGCTGCCAGACCCGTTGAGATCTTCCAGCATTTTCTCTTGAGAAAGAATTCTCCTCCTCTTCTTTGAATGACGTCACATTCACCTGAGAGTTGGAAGGGGGGGAGGCTTGATTTAACATCTCATCTGAAAAGTGGTACCTCCGACAGTGCAGCACCCCCTCAGTGTTCCATAGAATCATTGAGCGCGATCTTACAGATTTGCCTTGCCGATCGACCGGCGCATAGGTCAGTGCAAATGAGGTGGACGATAGTGTCTGGGACTCACTGACGACATATAAATCATGTCATTAATATTGAAATTGGATCAAAGGTGATTTCTCTGACAAAACTAGACCGATATGATTGGGGGAGGTGAGAAATTGTGCATTTTTTCTGATTTTTCACCTCTCACTCGATCGTACCACGTTTCCTCGCCGGATGACAGACGGGACAAGATCGCAAGAATGCGCTCTTAGAATTTTTTTTGTAAGATTGCCAAGATTTTTACACTCATATTCCTAGCATTGGACACAAACCCACAACATTTTAGACTGGGAGGTGAAAAAGTCATTCACCGAACTCTGGCATTCAGCCTTGTTATGGCCTCACGTGTTTTCCAAGGTTTGTGAGTCCCTGTTAGATTCTCCCTCATTCCCTTTGGGGTTTTATCTTTTCTGAAGCAAGTTCATTTTTTTGTCCAGGCCCTTTCTTGTCCTGATTGCTGGATGATAAATTTAATCATATCTTGGTTGCGTGTCCCGTGAGCCTCCACCTCCAGTAGATCATGGATATTATCTTGTTCTGAATTAACTCTGCTTGACAGCAACATATAGGATATTTGATACCTCAGTGAGTTACAAGATTGTAATTCAGCTTGAGTAGTTTATGTCAGCAGAATTCAGAGAGCGAATTAAAGCTTTAACTTGTCTGCCAGGAAGTTGTTCTACATTCAGCAGTTTATTTTAAAGATTCTTTTAGGCATTTAGGATGAAAACTGTCTTGTCATATTCCACGGAACTATAGAATCATAGAATCCCTACAGTGCAGAAAGAGCCATTCAGCCCATTGAGTCTGCATCAACTCTCTGAAAGAGCATCCCACCCAGGCCCTCTCCTCCACCCTATCCCCGTAACCCTGCACATTTACTTACCATGGCCAATCTACCTAATCTAACCTGTACTTCTTTGGACACTAAGGCAAAAGTTACAACAGCAAATCCACATAACCTGCACATCTTTGAACTCTAAGGGGCAATTTACAATGGTCAATCATCTAACCTGTACATCTTTGGATTGCAGGAGGAAACCTGAGGACCTGGAGGAAACCCACGCAGACAAGGGGAGAACATGCTAAATCCATACAGTGACCCAAGGCCGGAATCGAACCCAGGTCCCTAATGCTGTGAGGCAGCAATGCTATCCACATACCACAATGCTACCCTTTTTGTATTGAGGATACAATGTATGTGATCAAATACCACTAGGTGTGATATTGCTCAATGGATAGACACATAATGGTGATGGAGGTGGGGGATTGTGTGTAGGTGGTTGGGAATAGTTTTTGCAGAAATGCCCAAGGTTCATTCATTGGTCCATCCTAATTTGGCTCATTTCAGTTAAGAATAGGGTGGCACTATCAATAATTTACCCATGCATACTAAGCTCACACATAAAGGCAGTACACTGAGCTACAGTACTTAAGTTCCTACTGCCAGTGCCACAACTCACAATATCAAGACAGCTGCCATTCTTCCATATTTTAGATAAGTAGGCCCAGCTTTCCATGAAAATGAAGAGGAAAGCAATGTCTAACAATGAACACATTCAATTTTCATCCCTGAGTACTGTCAATAGTAATCTCTGGGCTCAAGTGACCGCTGTTGGCTGTAGACCTTAGAGTGAATGAGTGCACAAAGGCCATGAAAGTTCCTTACGCACCCTTCTAAGTCTCAAAGCACTTGACAGGCAATGAAGCACTTTTGAAGTGCAGTCACCCTTGTCTGAGGGCCATGCAACATTTAAAAAGAAATTAGCTAAATATTTGAAAAGGAGGACTCAAAATAAGTGGAGACTGAGCAGGAACCTGAGATGAGAGTAGCTAGCTCCCAGTGAAGTCATGGCACTGGAATGATGTGGCGAGTAGCCTTATTAGGTGTTGTGAATTCTATGATTATCACCTAAATTCTACCACTCATCACGGGAATCGGAGTGGGTAAGGGGCAGACATTGGGTAGATCCGTTCTTGAGTGATCCTATGTATGTTTAGCTCTGTTTATTTCATTTATGCAAAGACTTAATTTTAAGATATTTCTTCCGATGCAATTATATTTAAATGCTTAAAAGCTTAATAAGTTAACTAACTAAGTTGTCCACATTTTAAGATTTAGCAGGCATGCTGGGTTACCTTGGAAAAATTTTTCAATTTTGGAAAGTACAATGTGAGTGAAAATAGGCTTTTTCTTAAACCACACAAAGGTTCTCATTATCAACATCTGTGAGTTGTTTATGAAAGTTAGAGACAGCATGTGCCAAGCAATTTCAATAACACAGATAAGCATTAACCTATAGTTTAGTCACAGTTCTATGTTTTTAGTTCAGTCCAGAGTCTGTTTTGAGCGCTGCTTTAATCAGTTCAGGACTGGCAAAAGCCAATATCTCTCTTTCTCTCTCTCTCTCACTCTCTTGTTTTCTTGCTCTATCACTCCAGTTTTTTTGCTTTCTATAATGTGTTAATTTTAAGACCTGTTCAGTAAAAGAAATTCAACATTTTATTTGTGCTGTCTCTGTCTATTCAGAGGAGTGAATGGACCCTACAGTTGACTGGGGTGGACATTTTCCTGTTTCGGGTCAAACTGTAAAATCCCATCCTATATCTCTGAGTAACACCATAGGGTGTGTCATGTCCATTGACTTATATTTTGAAGGGCATGAATTCTATGAATTCTATGAATTTGATGGCCATCTTACTCATAGCAAGATCCCAAAAAGCCAGAAGACCAGTTTACCTGCATTTGGTGAAGCGGAAATTGCTAGCCAGGATGCTGGGAGTTCTGGTTGCTGTGCCATCTTGTATACGTACCTGCACACTTCTACAAAAGGCAGAGAAGGGATGGGTTCTTGAGCCCACTCTCGCCATCTGTGAGGATGACAGCAGGGGTGCAAGATGTGGCAAAATCCAAAAGTCGCGGAGCCTGCTGGCGAAATCGCAATTTCTGATTTTCACTACCCCTCGTGGTAACGTAATGGTGTTCACACCCAACAATGGACATGAAACTTATTTAAATATATTTTAATAGATTTGCATATCATTAACCCCTCTCACCATGACCCCCCCCCCTATATTCAAACCGCTCTAACGTGATGTCACGTCAGTGGGGTTTATAACAAGTTCATCCCAATGTGAACCTGCCAAAGTCTGGGGTCATAAAGATGAACAAAGACCTCGGGGAGAGTGAAATTGCAAGGCTTTTCCCTGGCAATACCCCCTGGCATTGCCCCTGCACAGGTTAGCACTGCTAGTTTGGCAGCATGCCATGGGAGAAGCGCCAGCACCAACTGGGAGGAAGGAGAAAACCTGAGTCTTCCTTGGTGGGGTTTATTGATAGCCTTTAAACATGGCGCCTTGATCTCACTACAGCTGGACTTGGTGGTGTGTTTAGGCCCTGACCCCATGTGATGCTGTGAACCCACCCCATACCACGCCCCCCCAGCTATTTTATTTTAGCAGACTGTGGTAAGGTCTGGAGAGAAAACCATTATTCTCTCTGGAGAGAAACATGCCAGTTTTCTCGCTGGAAACAACACTCTGCCAAATTCCAGTAAGATCTTTGGCAAAGCTAGTTTTTATTGCCATCCCAAATTGCTCTCCAGGTGATCTGCCTTGTTAGGCCATTACAGATGACAGTGAGTACAGAGTCACAAGGAGGTGAAGGCAGCAGATTTCTTTTCCTAAAGCACATCAGTGAATCAGATGAGTTTTTACAACAATTTGGTTGTTCCGTGGTCACCATTAATGGTACTATTCTTCACTTGATCTGCATTTAGAATCATAGCATCCCCACAGGACAGAAGAAGGCCATTCAGCCCATCGAGTCTGCACTGACGACAATCCCACCCAGGTCCTACTCCTGTAACCCCACACATTTACCCTGCTAATCCCCCTGATACTAGGGTCAACTTATCATGGCCAATCAACCTAACCTGCATATCTTTGGACTATGGGAGGAAACCTGAGCACCCGGAGGAAACACATGCAGACACATGGAAATTGTACAAACTCCACATGGACAGTGACCTGAAGCAGGGATTGAACCCAGGGCCTTGGCGCTGTGAGGCAGCAGTGCTAACAACCTGTGCCACCGTGCCATCCTGATTTGTCTTTGCCCTCCTTAAATCTTTCCCATTCTATCTCCTGATGATACTCCCGATCTGATGGTTGATAAATAATGTGATTCTTGTTCTCAGTGTGAAGTTAATCCAGCATCACACAAAGTGGGTTTTACAAATTGGTGTTCCTGCGGTCAATCTGGTCATATCTGGAATGGAAAATCATTAACTTCAGTCTATGGTGCTGTGATGAATTGGGTAAATTAATTCCTCAGATGATATTAAGGACAAGGTTAAATCGTCTTGTTACAACACTTGCAGCAAAGGTCTTTTGATGAATAGTCTTGGCTGATGATATCTTTTGCCTTCATCAGTGACCTCACCATTGACACTAATGGTGTTGTTTCTTTCCTGATGGCAGTGTCCTCTGCAGAGTGTTTAACTACCCAACTGAAACATAATTAGTTACCGTATTACTTGAGAGAGACAAGCAAAGCTGGGCTGTGGGTGAACAAGTAGGAAGTGTTCAACTGTGAGAAATTAGGAATGCATTAGAATATATCCAGACGATATTTAACTCAGAACAAGATAGATTGATGCGGGAAGTTTATTTTTACTAGCGACAAGTGAAGTGAATATTTTGACATATAACCTTTGCCCCAGATATAGGGGCACCAATTACCTGGGCGATGGGACATGGTGAGATGATGTTGCTGCAATAATGGAGAACGATCTGGTTAAATATTCACATAAACAGCCATTATAGGCTTCTATTTGGATTGTCTTTTGACCTTCTTTCACAAGGCGGTTTCCAAAATGCAGAAGTTCACCAGTGCATGGAAGTAGGGTTGGATGTGGTTCCCTGAACATAGTTTGATAAGGGAATAGTCAAGCTGGAAGAATGGCCAATGAGCAGTTTTAGGTATAAGCAACTGAAAACTGAATACTTCTGAAGACTGGTGGGTGCCTAGGGATCTGAAAATCTAATCAGGGAAATGCACAGGATGGATCGTGGAGAAGCAACCTGTTCTAAAGACATAATAAACATTGGTTCTTACAGAATCATAGAATCCTGCAGTGCAGAAGGAGGCCATTTGGTCCATCAAGGCTGCACTGATTACAATCCCACTCAGGTCCTATCCCCATAGCTTCATGAATTTATCTTAGCTCGTCCCCCTGACATTACTGGGCAATTTTTCAAGGCCATTTCATCTAACCCACACATCTTCTGACTGTGGGAGAAAACCAGAGCACCTGGAGGAAACCCATGCAGACATGGGAAAATATGCAAACTCCACACAGTTGCCCAAGACAAGGATCGAACTCGGGTCCCTGGAACTGTGAGGCAGCAGTGCTGTGCCACCATGTGCCAGGGTTTGAACAAGGATCCCATTTTACTTGGGGGCATATTGCATTAAAGGGAAGCATCTATCAGATAGTGGGATCATGTTCATTATAAACCCCAGGTCTACTCCTGAAAAAAGGCAAGGTTTGGAAGGACTCCAATGCAGTAGGCAGTGGGTATCAACTTCCAAGAGTGAATAGGGTCATGGAATCATAGAATCCCTATAGTGCAGAAGGAGACCATTCGGCCCTTCACGTCTGCACCGGCTCTCCGATGGAGTATCCCAGTCAGGCCATATTCCAGTAACCAACACATTTACCCACTAGTCCCCCAAACCTGCACATCTTTGGGCACTGAGGAACAGTTTGGCATGGCCAATCCATCTAACCAGTACATCTGTGGATTGTGGGAGGAAATAGGAACACCCGGAGGAAACTCACTAAGTCACGTCTTGGTGTTATCTGTTATTTCATTTGTAATATTTCATGGTGAGAACGTACAAACTCCCTTCTGACTTTGGTCACACTCTTGGGTTGTTTGGAAGCGTTTGAGAAGTGGTAAGGCACTGAGATGAATAGGCAAAACAGAGAAAGAGAACGGCTGTTTGCACATGACAGCCTACCTGCCAGATCTGGATAGGTACTTGTCATGTTCGTGTCATTTTGTTATGTAACTGGTGTATTCTCTCCTATTGTGTCTTCTGATTAAACACACCATAGCCACCAAATTGGTTGCAGTTGATCATTTGTTTTAAAAAAATTCAAAGATAACGGATATAAAGAATATAAATCTACATCTGGTTCACCATCTACCATCCTGGGAGTCACACGGTACAGCAACAATGGTCTCGTAGACTAATCACTTCATTAATTCCTATTAATTCATTTAAAATGAGCCAGACATAAAGCGAGAGAAACTCCCAGTGTTGTAGGGTTCTGTGGACCATAGATCCAAAGCCATCTGTTCCTCCTAAGCAGGTTACATAAAATGTCCGTCATGCCTCAGATTAATCATGTGCTGTATCCCAAAACATTTTACACAGAAGGAAACTACCTACTTCGTATTTGACCTATTTAATGTGAAGTGGTTTCTCATCTCTCAATAAGAGAGCCCGTTCCACAGACTGACCATTTGCTAATTAAAAAATTCTTTCTACAGATCCATTTGAATTGATCACCATCCCCTTTTCGTGCACAGGCCATGCCTGGCAGCTTTACTTTTTAGGACTAGTGGCATAGCTTTCTAATGCCATATGATCTACTATTGATGTGTAATGTGAAGGTTGTGAGGAAAGCTTATGGAATGCTCGCCTTTATAGGAAGGGGTATAGAGTATAGGAGCTGCTGTCTAATGCTTCAGTTGTACAGAACGTTGGTTAGACCGCATTTGGAGTACTGCGTCCAGTTCTGGTCACCTTACTGCCGGAAGGACGTGGAGACTCTGGAGAGAGTGCAGAGGAGGTTTACCAGGATGTTGCCTGGCATGGAAGGACTGAGTTACGAGGAAAGGTTGGAGAAACTGGGACTTTTCTCCTTGGAAAGACGGAGATTAAGGGGAGACATGATAGAGGTATATACTGAAGATACTGAAGGGAATAGATAAAGTCAATAGTGAAAAGCTGCTCCCTAGATTGGGTACAATTACGAGAGGTCATGATCTAAGGGTGAGGGGGGAGAAGTATAATTTGGATGTGAGAGGAAGGTTCTTCACGCAGAGGGTCGTGGGGGTATGGAACGCGTTACCGAGTAGGGTGGTGGAGGCAGGCACGTTGGACTTGTTTAAGGTTTACTTAGATAGACACATGAGCGAAACAAGGATGGAGGGTTATAGTGGGGGTATTAAATAGGGTCAGAGCCTCGGGAGACACCGGAAATGCAGACTTACATGTTAACGTTTTTGTCTTTTTATTCCGCAGGTGGCGGTCCACCTTGTTGTCAAACAAGGGGCATGCACACGGTGGGTCGTGCGTGGGCTGCTCTTGGAAGTTCCGGGAGTGGCCTAGTACTTCGTGTCGGTGTGTGTGCTTGATCCTGGACCGGTAGACGGGTGCCGCAACAGCTCAGTGACTAGCACTGCTAGCTGTGCAGATACATGGATTTGGGCCAGTGTCTGTGGGAGTTTGCGCATTCTCCCTGTGGTTGCGTGGGTTTCCTCTGGGCGCTCCGGTTTCCTCCCACTCCCCAAAGATGTGCTCTTAGGCTGATTGGTATACCAAATTGACACTATTCTCCCCTGAATCTGGCTAAGTTAGGGGTTCCACTCACATACACGCAGGGCAGGGTAGGTGTAGGAGGATGCGGCGGCGCAGGCTCGTTGGGCCGAAGGGCCTGTTTCCCGTGCTGGGTTGTTCTTTGTTTCTTTAAGGGATAGCAGCATGTCATCACTTTAAAAGAAGTGTGTCATGTGATCCAGTCTCAGTTTCACTTTGTGCTGCAGCAGAACACAGCATGCACAGCCCTGCAGTTATGATGACTTCACGTATTCTCTCCTTGTATATATGTTCATATGTGCCTATTCTTAATAAAAGTATTTGCAATGTGTTTGCCAAATCCCTAGCGAGCCTTTCTATCATTTTAACACACACAGCAATTATTATCTATTTTTATTATGGACCATGTATTATTAACTCCTCTTTATAAATAAAGACTGGAATTCTCCAGCCATTCACGCCAGCGGGATTCTCCTATTCCGCCACCAGTGCACCTCTATCTGTGGGTTTCTTGGTGATGTGGAGCAACATCACTGGGAAATCCCATTGATAATAGTGGAACCTAAGAATCCCACCACTAGCAAACAGCATACTGTCTTCCACCTCTGGGAAACACACAGTTGGGAGGCCAGAAAATGTTGTCCTCAAAATCCATCTTTTTTTTTGACCTCAGCAATG
This sequence comes from Carcharhinus amblyrhynchos, assembly GCF_965287045.1. NCBI lineage: Eukaryota > Metazoa > Chordata > Chondrichthyes > Carcharhiniformes > Carcharhinidae > Carcharhinus > Carcharhinus amblyrhynchos. The sequence goes on from NC_137328.1 coordinate 12,062,227, forward strand.
ATCTAAAGCCATGAAGACTTACAACAACTGTGCATTTATACAGTTAAAGGTGCCACCTATCACTTATTCAGTCGCTCCCATTAATTCTGCTATCTCACCTTTTGCTACCATTAATACTCTTCATCCCTTAATGTCACCCCTGGTCTTCTATTCTGCCCCACCTCCTCTGCCTTCTTTCCAACAATATAATTTGGTACAATTCTGCCTTGCTTCAGTTCTGTAGAAAGATTATTTAGATCAAAAACATTGGGTGGGATTTTACGGCCTCGCTCATCACGAAACTGTAAAATCCCACCCGAGGTTCACGGACATTTCCATGTTCCATCCCTCACCTGTTCCAATTCCCGTGGAGGGCGGGATGGTAAAATTCCGACCAGTAACCTTGTTTCTCTCTCCACAGATGCTGCCAGACCTGCTGAGTTTATCCATCATTTTCTGTTTTTTTTTATTAGTGAAAAGTCCTAAACCGTTTTAATGCAGCATTTTGTTGAACAAAATTTGAGAAGACAAATAAGAAGATATTAGGGCAGATGAAAAACAAAGGCTTGGTCAAAAAATGTAGGTTCCATGGGAGAGCCTTAAAGGATGAAAAGGAAACAGTGGAGCAGGTGTTTTCTGGAAGGCGATATGCTGTTTGGTAGCAGCAGGATTCTCTGGTTCCCTCACTGTCAATGGAATTTCCCTTTGATGTCACCCCACACCAATAGGAAATGCTCAGGTGGGGGTGCACTGATGGTTGGACTGGAGAATCCTGCTGGCATGAATGGCCAGAGAGTTCCAGCCTTTATTTCTAACGAGAAGTTAATAATACATGTGCATAATAATAATAGGTAATTGCCGAGCGTGTTAAAATGATATAATGTCTCACTCAGGATCAAGCAAGCACATTGTGAGTACACTTATCAAGAATAGGTACATGTGAAGATATATATAAAGAGAACACGTGAAAGCATCAGAGCTGAAGGGCTGTGTGTGCTATGTTCTGCTCCGGGACAAAGTGGAACTGAGACTGGATCACATGATACACTTCCCTTCAAGTGATGACATGCTGCTATCTATTAAAGGAGCGTTACGACTACAATATTAGATAAAGTAGAGAGGCGGGTAGGAATACCCAGAACTTAGGCCGAAGCAGCTTAAGGCATGGCTGTCAATGGTGGAGTAAAACTGAGGGTGCAGAAGAGGTTGGAATTGTAGGGGGCAGATATCTCATAAGATTGTAGAGTTAGAAGAGATATACAGAGGTAGAGAGGGATTTGAGAATGAGGATGATAATTGAAAAATCATTTGGAGAACCAGGAACCGATGAGAGCAATGACATTCCTTTGCTACTGTGCAGATAAAAAAATCACTAAGTAATAGCAGCAAACTGGGCTGAAAAAACACAGAAAAAGTAATTTAAAAGCTACTTATTTCCTTGCACGTGGTCTGTAAAGCACATTTCACAGTGCCAACTCTAAGCTATCTAGTCCACTGTAATTTACATTTTTGTGGCGCATCAGTGGAAATGGCGAAAAAACTAATTATAATATGTGTACTTTATTGGAGTGTGAAAAACAATATATCGGGCTTATTACATAGCTACAAATGACCGGTTACTAATCACACTGGAACCTCTCATATTGCAGTAGCTTGTAAAAATGAACCCTGGAAAAGATGTAGAATTCTCCTACGCTGAACAGATTGTCTCCTGACATGATCGCCTCTTGTGCTTTGTCAGTCATTCTTCAGAAGGTTATCATAATGAACCATGAGTGTAAATTTTTACCAGGAGAGTGAATCTGCTTTGACAAACCATAGGCTGATGTTGTGTCTCTCTCTCTCTCTCTCTCTCACCTGAAAAAATCGCTGACCTGAATCTAAGTAGCTTGCAATAAGGCAAAGCAAAGAACAACATCAATCCTGGGCCAATTCATCTATTTTACTTGTTTGCACACTTCTAAGCAACTTGACTCAGAGAGAATTGGCAGCACGATTTTACAGTGGTTAGCACTGCTGGCTCAGAGCTTCAGGGACCTGTGTTTGATTCCAGCTTTTGTACATGCTGCCCGGGTCTATGTGGGTTCCCTCTGGATGCTCCGGTTTCCTCTTGCACTCCAAAGATGTGCAGGTTGGGTGGATTGGCCATGCTAAATTGCCGCCTTGTGTGCCAAGGTGTGTAGGTTAGGGGGATTAGCCTTCGTAAATGGGTGCGGTTACAGGGACAGGGCCTGGGTAAAATAGTCTGTGAGGGAATCGGTGCAGATTCAATTGGCCCTCCTGCACAGTAAGGGTTCTATGATTCTATTACTTCCATGTGTTCTGTCCTGAATGTATCACTTGGGGCCGGAAATTTCCAGCTGTTCACGTTCTGCTGCCACTGCAAGCAAGGACAGAGAGTTTAGCACTCAGCCAAATTTCCATTCACTGCAGGAGGACAAGAGAATCCTTTGGAGAATTCTAGCCACAAACTCCTTAAAGATGTCAAAATTGCAGGAAAATGGGGAGAGGGGCCGACTGCAAAATCCTTTCAAAGAGCTTGCATGGACATAATGGCCTGAATGGCCTCCTTCTGTACTATAGGATTCTACAATTCGAAGGTCCAAAGTTTCTTTTCAATCAACTATTCATCAGTAAGCTCCACCTCCACCCTCCCCTTCCTGGGCCACCTACAGGAGGGCCAAGCAAGGTGTTTGAGCCCTGGTACAACTTATCTTAATGACATTTATTCAAATGGTAACACCATCACCCTGCTTTGCAACAGAGCAGAGTCTGATCGCCTCCACAAGGTTGTTTATTACAAATAATCCTCAAGGCGTAGAAATAAAAAAAGAACGGATTTACAAAGTGGAGAGGCAGAAAACAAAAACTCGGTGGGACATTTGGCTTATGCATTAGATATCAGCTGCACGACATTGCTCCCAAGCATCCCTTCCACTTCCAAAGTAATAGATATTGCATAAGCCATTAAGGTTCATGGTCTACTTAATTCTTTAAGTACTGTAATTTTGAGTATGTCATTAAAATAACAAAGAGGTCATTGGGGCCCTTACTGAACACAGAATGAATTATTCAATTATTATTTTTACATTAATCTTCACACCAATTAGAAACTCAATAGTCCTCAATATCTGTGGGTTAGTGGGGGTGAGGGCAGCTTGCAAATCTATTCATGAAAACAGTGATTAGAATTAATATCCTTTCGTTTCTGAGTTCTGTTCTTAGGCGGTGCTAACATCGCAAGTGGCAGGTGAAGTCTGTGTAGGTGTAACCTGAAAAAAAGAATATTGCAATCTTGATGCACAGTTCAAATTGTAATACGAACGGCCACAGCTTTTCCTTTCTGACTGGTTTTTCCTCACTCTTTCTCCTAATCCAATCTTTCTTTCCCTCGAGGTATTTACCTGACTTAATCTTACTGAGGAGCCGCTGCACTGTTGGAGGTGGCATTTCATCAGATGCGATCTTAAATCGAGGCTCCGTCTGAATACTCGGGTGGATGTAAAAGATTCTGTGGTGCTATTTCGAAGAAGAGCAGGGGAGTTTTCTCCAGTGCCCTGGCCAATATTAATCTCTCAATTAACATTCCTACAAACAGATTACCCAATATTACCACACTGCTGATGTTGGGAGTTTGCTGAGTGCATGCTGGCTGTCATGTTCCTTATACAATTACGATGGCTATGCCTCCAAAGTACTTTATTGCTGTAAAGAACTCAGAGATGTCAGGTGGGACTTTATGGCCACGCCCGTCCTGAAGCCATAAAATCCTACCCAAAACAAATGGACCTTTCCATGGGCTGCCCCTCACTCACTCTGGTTCCCTTGGTGGATGGGGCAGTAAAATTCAGGATTCCAGTGTCCTTAAAAACACTATATAAATTCAAGTTTTAAAAAAGGTGGCAGGTAACATGCTTTAATGACTATCATTTGATGGCTCTGACATCCATCATTATGAAGTGCTTCAGAAGTTTAGTCATGGCACAAATCAAATCTAGCCTCCCAGATTGCTTGGATCCACTACAGTGTGCCGACCATCGCAACAGATCCACAGCAGACACCATCTCGTTGGCCCTACGCTCAACCCTAGAACACCTAGATAACAAAGACACCTATGTCAGGCTCCTATTGTTTGACTGCAGCTCAGTCTTCAACACCATTATTCACACGAAGCTCATCTCCAAGCTTCATAGCCTGGGGCTCGGGTCCACCTCTGTGACTGAATCCTGAACTTTCTAATCCACAGGCCACAATCAGTAATGATGGGCAACAACACCTCCTCCACCATCATCCTCAATACTGGTGCCCCACAAGATTGTGCCCTCTGCCCCTTACTATACTCCTCATACACCTATGGCCAAATTTCCCTCCAACCCGATTTTCAAGTTTGCTGACAGCACTGCTGTACTGGGTTGGATCTCAAACAATGACGAGACAGAGTACAGGAAAGGGATAAAGAATCTGGTGAACTGGTGCAACGACAATAATCTCTCCCTCAATGTGAACAAAACAAAGGCGATAGTCATCAAATTCAGGAAACGTAGTAGAGAACATGCCCCTTCTACATCAATGGGGGCAAAGTAGAAATGGTCAAGAGCTTCAAGTTTTTATCTATCCAGATCTCAGACAACAAGTCCTGGTTCCCCCATGCTACACTATAGTTAAGAAAGCCCATCTACTTTCTCAGAAGAGTAAGGAAATTTGGTATGTCCATTACATCTCTCACCAATTTTTGCAGATGCACCTAGAAAGCATTTGTTCTGGTTGAATCACAGCTCGATATGGCTCCTGCTGTGCCCAACACTGCAAGGAACTACAAAGGGTTGTGAATGAAATCAGTCCACCACTCGAACCAGCCTCCCATCCATTGACACTGCGTACACATGCTGCTGCCTCAGCAAAGCAGCTAGCAGAATTAAGGACCTCAAGCACCCCAGATATAATCCCTTCCACTTTCTTCCATTGGGAAAAAGATACAAAAGTCTGAGGACATGTACGAACTGACTCAAGAACAGCCTTTTCCCCCCGCCATCAGAATTTTGAATGGACCTACCTTGCATTAAGTTGATCTTTCTCTACATCCTAGGTATGACTGTAACACTACATTCTGCACGCTCTTGTTTCTCTCTCTATGAATGGTACGCTTTGTCTGTATAGCACGCAAGAAACTAAACTTTTCACTGTATGCTAATATATGTGGCAATAATGAATCAAATCAGATCCAATCAAATCCTAAAAAGCACTTTATATGTGCAAGTCTTAAAAAGGCGGCATGTCAAGTTGAGAAGCCTGGTTGAAAATAAAATTGCATCTCTCTCTGTGCAAAAATCCTACCCAACATTTCAGATCTGTGAGTTTCATCCAAGGTTTTAGTTATACAAAGAGACAGGAGATACTAAGATTTCTCGCAGAGAAAGCTGTGATTTGACAAAGGTGTTTTAAAGTTTTAAGTTTATTTACTACTCTCACAAGCAGGCTTACATTAACACTGCAATGATGTTACTGTGAAAATCCCCTAGTCACCACACTCTGGTGCCTGTTTGGGTACACTGAGGGAGAATTTTAGCATGGCTAATGTATCTAAACTATACATCTTTCGGTCTGTGGAAGGAAACCAGAGCACCCGGAGGAAACCCACGTAGACATGGAGACGCCATACAGATAGTGGCCAAGTCAAGAATCGAACCTGGATCCCTGACACTGTGAGGTAGCAGTGCTAACCACTGTACCACCGAACAAGCCAAGGTTGAGTAAATCATAAGAAGTTGTTTCCAGTGACTTAAGGGTCAATAGCCAGAGATCATGGAGGTCATTAAGGGCCTGATCAGCGACAACATAAGAGAAAAGTAAATATTATGCATCAAATAGTGAGGTTTCGGAATATGTGACTATTAACATGGCGGAAGTAGGCTCAATAATAGCCGTCAAAAGAGAATGAGCTAAACAGGAAAGAGGAAAATAATGCAGGAAAGGTAGGTAAGAATAGTGAACGGTGCTCTCCTTGAAATAATTGACATTCTCTCTGTGTAGTACTATTCAATTATTCTGAACCTTACAATCCCCGACTACCCCACTGCAATTTGTTTTAAGTCAAATCTGCTGGAAGCAGGGAGAAAGAAATAGACTGGATATTCGGGGTTAGATTGCGTCACTGACTGATTGAGGGTTGATCCTTCTTTGGTTAATTGGGCGCCTGTTGCATTGGGGGTATGTAAAAGCTCACCCAATAAGAGCAAGTAACAAAAAAAGAAACATAATTTCAATGCCTAAACCATAGACCCGTCATGTTGCACTGGCCCATTGTAGGAGTAACTCAGCTGTTCTACTTCCCCAGACTTTTGACCACAGCTCTGAAAAATCAGTTCTCTTCAGATACAGGTGACATGGTGCCACAGTGGTTAGCACTGCTGCCTCACAGTGCCTAGGACCCAGGTTCAATTCTGGCCTCAGCTCACTGTCTGCGTGGAGTTTGCACATTCTCCCCATGTCTGCGTGAGTTTGCTCCAGTTTCCACCCACAGTCCAAAGATGGGTTAGGTGGATTGTCCATGCTAAATTGTCCCTTTATGTCAGGGGGATTAGCAGGGTAAATACACTGGGCTACAGGGATAGGATCTGGGTGGGGTTGTTGCAGATGCAGACTCAATGGGCCAATGACTTTCTTCTGTACTGTAGGGATTCTATAATTATCCAATTCTCTTTTGAAAGCCGCAACTGAACTTATCTCCATCACAATCTCAGATGATGCATTCAAGGGGCTGGGATTTTCCACCCTTTTCCATGGCAGGATCTTCCAGTTCCTCCAAAGCCGCGGGCTAGTGTGCTACGCAAAACACCATAAAAATTAGAGAGACCAGAGCATCCTACTGGAAGTCAATGGCAAGGTCTCTCCAGCGCCGGGAAACATGCCAAGGGAATCAGAAGACCCCAACCAAGTTCCTGAACAATCATTGTGTAAAATCATTTTTCCTTTGGTTCTGTTGTCACTCACTTTAAATTAGTGTCGGCCAGGGGGAACATTTTCTCCCTAGCTTCTCTGCCCAGAGTCTTCATGATTTCAAACACCTCTGTCAAATCTCCTCTCAGCCTTCACTGTGCTAAGGAAAAAAGCCCCAGCTTTTCCAATCTGTCTATGCTGCTGTGGTCCCTCATCCATGGAACCATTCTTGCAAGTCTTTTCTGCATCATATCAATCATCTGCGTCATCATACTGCTTTTTCATCCTTCTTAAAATATGGTGCCTAGAATTGGCCACCATTCTCCAACGGAGGGAAAAACAATATTTCATAGAATCCCAACCATACAGAATGAGGCCATTTGGCTGTATGAACAGCAATTGCACCCAGGCCCTATTCCCATTACCACACGTATTTACCCTGCTACTCCCCATGATACTAAGGAGAAATTTGGCATGGCCAGTCAATCTAACCCATATATCCTTGGACTGTGGGAGATAACTGGAGGAAACACATGCAGACACGGGGAGAATGTGCAAACTTCACGCAGTACCCAAGGCCGGAATTGAACCCACATCCCTGACACTGTGAGGTAGCAGTGCTAACCACTGTGCTGTCCAAATTATTTATAAATGTTCCCAACAAAGTAAGTGCTTTTGTACTCCATGCCTCCAATTATAAATTCTATGCTTACTCATTCTGTTACTGTGGGTTTATCAATTAAATGAAATTCAGTGAAATATTTAGTCAGATGTTAGCATGGTATCAATGTTTTGTATTTACAACATTATTTTTGTTAATAAATATTTTCCATTAAACTTTACAAAATTCTACTCATGTTTTATTGAAACATTCAAACAAAACATTTAACTGTGATATGAGACAAATGCTTTATTGAGACATCAAAATACAACCATCAAGTATGAGATAATTATAAATGAAGTAAACAAGACAGGTGAATACTGATGATAAACACATGGTGGTTTAGATTTTCCACGGTCCATAATGTGAACTCTCTTCTGTTCATTCTCAAGCAACAAAGTCTCCAAATCATGGCATAAGATGTTCTGATCACTTTCCCTCCCAATTACATTTTCATTTTCCATGTTCTAAATTAAAACATATGAATAGCATGGTGGCACAGTGGTTAACACTACTACCTCACAGCTCCAGGGACCCAGGTTCAATTCCAGCCTCGGGTCACTGTCTATGTGGAGTTTGCTCATTCTCCTCTTGTCTATGTGCATTCCCTTCAGGTGCTCCGGTTTCCTCCTACAGTCCAAAGATGTGTTGGTTGGGTGGACTGGCCATGATAATGCCCTGAGGAGCTGGGTTCGAAACCTGCCATGACAAATGGTGGAATTTGAATTCAATTAAAAAGATCTGGAATTAAGAATCTGCTGATGTCCGTGAAGTAGAGATGCCGGCGTTGGACTGGTGTAAACACAGTAACAGTAACCTGGTGTTGTGAGACTTCTTACGATGTCCACGAAACCATTGTCAATTGTTAGAAAAACCCATATGGTGCACAAATATCCTTTAGGGAAGGAAATCTGCTGCCCTTACCTGGTCTGGCCTACATGTGACTCCTGAGCCACAGCAAAGTGGTCGACTCTCAACTAGGGATGGGTAATAAATACTGACCAGCCAGCGACACCCATGTCACATTAATTAAAACAAAGAAAATTATCTCTTAGTGTCAGGTGGATGAGCAAGGTAAATAAGTAGAGTTATGGGGATAAGGCTTGGGTGGGATTGTGGTTGGTGCAGGCTCAATGGACCAAATGGTCTCCTTCTACAGTGTAGAGATTCTATGATTCAATAAGTAGACTGACAGGTGCATTCTCTGTGCATGTTATTGACAGGACAAGACTGTATCTTCGGAGTGCGCGAGGGTGACTTTCTCAGCCTCAGCTTTACGACTCGGCTTTCTGGGGTGATCAGAAGCATCTGATTGAAATTCATGGAGCCGCTCCGGATTCATGCAAGGCTCTGCTGTAATTTAAGTCAGCATAGCAACCAGGGAACGGAGTGGGAAGCTGAAATAGTCGCCCCCCTGCCTCCATAGACAGAGAACATTCACTGCATATCATTTATAATGCCTTACCATTTCTTTTGAGCAGACGAAGAGAGTTGTTTCTGCAGACGCAAACCCATACAGAACCATTTCCTCTCCTCCCCTCTCACTGCCACACCTCGCGTATGCAGCACAAACACGCACATGTATCCCTTGTAACACCATAAACACATCTAAGCACGACTTCTCAGTAGCCGGGCTGAACAAGTTTGGTCAATTTGCTGATGAAAATCATCAAACATAAAATAAAGCCTTAATAATCCAAACCCACAGATCTATCAACTTTCTTCATCTCATTAAATCACAAAATCACTGCAGTTAATCCAGACATTTCCTTTAATTCAATGCTAACAAGCGTTGTTAGTTGCTTTGTACGTTCTTGCTTCTGGAATGACTTTTAGATTTCATTCTTTTAAAACTTAACGCCATTTATTGATTATGAGGATGCATGATCACAGTTCATTAAAAACACAAAAGTTATTTATTAGAAGTACGGAGGCCAGCAGCCCATATGGTAGTCCCCATTCTCTACTTATCTCAGGCTTAAGAGAGGGATCCACCCGTTGGGGCAATTACCCATTCTCAATCCCAATTGGTTCCCCCAAGTCAGGTGACCCTTACTCTGCTGTGTTGCCCTTCAAGGAGGAATCAGCACAATTCACCACATCCCTTTCCCTTTAACTCCTTTAAACAATCTTCAACATATAAGTTACTCAGTCCTAAATTCTAAATAAACATCATACACATGAAATGGACAATTATAAATTGAGGGGGGGTTTCTGTTTTCTCTAGAGCAGTGTAGTTCTGTAATCTGAGATGCTACCATAGGATTGACATTATCAGGGACTGCATTAACGGGTGCCTCTTCTGGCACAGACAATTCATTACTAATTGCTTCCGCAGAGACATCAGTAATGTCTATAACTGGTCAATCAGCGATTTCGGAGCTTACAGGTTCAAAAACATTTCTTGTTGACTACTAGAATGTCCCCTACTCCTCAAATAACCCACATGTTTGTGAACGATCCATCCATCCATGCTTACTTGATATGACAGGAATCCAGTCACAGAGACAGTAATTCTAGGAATCGCATTTGATCCACTACTGTAGTGTCATATAATGGCACCATGTTATATTATCACTCTTTTATTGTTGCTGTGGTGATGGCTCATTGATGAGATCTTGAGGCTGTGTATTTAAATAAAAAGGGGGGAATTCTCCCGACCTGCCCACCAAGGGAATCGTAGTTGGGGTGGGGGAGGGGGGAGGGGGGAGGTGGGCAGACCATGCAAAGGTCAGTTGACCTCAGATGAGATTCATTTGCTTTGGGGCAAATGCGGCTGGAGAATCCCACCCAAACACTTTTATTGATAGGCATTAACTGTGTACACTTCCAAATATGTTCTTGGATGGAATTGTTCTGTGTGGGCTTGCTGCTCACCGAGTTCAGTTCTATACTGTTCTCTGACTATGTGACTACACACATCACCCTGTGGGCAGTGCTAATCTCCAGTCCCACATTGATCCTTGCTCTGCCAAGCAGCTTACATTAAAAATGCACACGGGCACACGACAACACCAACAGCACAGTCTAGTGCCTTGACAGATCTTTCACAATCTTGTTCTGTCACATGTGAAGGAATGGTCGTGGTGCTCTGTTTCTGGTACTTAGCTCATATGATAAAGGAACTTTGAGGAAGGGTCATCTGGACTCGAAACATCAGCTCTTTTCTCTCATTGCAGCTGCTGCCAGACCCGCTGAGATTTTCCAGCATTTTCTCTTTTGATTAAGTTTCTGCTCTTTCCAGCAATTTCAATTCAGCATCTTTTTCATCGATCATTTGATCACATTGGCTCTTGTGCTTTTGCATTTGCGTGACCATTTCAGATATCTTGTCTTGGCACAAATCTTCTGTATGAATTGCTGACTCTGCTGTCAATTTCAATGTTTTTATCTCTTCAGTTAATTGCAAAGCTTTCTTCTTCAAGCTCTTTTCCTCATGATTCAATTCTTCACTGGACTTGTTCTTACTTTTTAGTTGTTTTCCAACTTATTCGCCATTGCCTCATTACTTCCTTCTTCTTCACTTCATCTTGTTAGTCTTATTGTTGTTAGTCATTTCATCTTGTAGTTTTAATGTCTTCTCCAGAGCTTTAATTCTTTTTGCTGATCCCTCTTAATGTTCGATAGTTCCTAATTTCTTTTAAAGTCTTTAAATCTCTGTTTTTTTTGAGGGGAATCCAGCATTTTCTCTGACCTCTCCGTCAGTTGGAATTATCCAGTCCCGCTGCTGTGAAGGGAGATTTGCCTGTTCTCCATTTTCGCTGGCAGCGGTAACAGAGTGTGTGAGACCTCATTCTGAACAATCTCCTTTCCTTCTCTGTGAATGGTGTGCTTTGTCTGTATAGTGTGCATTTTAATGAGCTCCCCCCCCCACCCTTCGAAATTCCAGTGAATATAGGCCCAGTCGACCCAATTCTTCTTCATACAACAATTCTGCCATCTCAGGAATCAGCCTGGTGAGACTTAGAATGAAGGCCACCTGGAAAGTGGGCACCAATGCATAACAATTCCTTGTGGGGTCGGCTATTCTCACTTACAAGTGGTCCCTCAAGATAATAGTGTTTGGTGATGTTTGCTAGCCGACAGAAAAGTGAAAAAATGATTGGAAAACTCCCTCCCTTGGCATAATTCAAGAGGAGAGGCTCCTCAAGCCTTCTCAAGTTCTGAAGAAGCTGTTATTACCCAAAACCTCTTTTTTCACCCTGGCTGAGACTCTGCATATTTCCACATGACCTCATCTAATTAGCCGCAAAGAGTTCAGTTTAAACAAGAACTGCTGCTCAAGCTGTCACCTTGACTGAACTATCCATCATATAATTCAGCCTGAGACACTGCCAAAAGGCAAGTGAATTATCACTTCATACAAGTGAATTATCACTTGCCAGGCACGGATGTGTCTTTGGAGGAGTTATGCCCGAGGAAGGACATCTGTAAAATACCCCAGTCATTATGCATAAATGCAGATATATGGACTTAAAGGGCAGAATTTTCCAGCCACACTCACCCCAAGGCTGGAAATTCCAACCCATGGTTAGAGTCATAGAGATTTACAGCATGGAAACAGGCCCTTCGGCCCAACTTGACCATGCCACCCTTTTCTTTTGAAACCCCTTAAGTTAAACCCAATTGCCCGCATTTGGCCCACATCACTTTATACCCATCGTACCTATGTAGCTATCTAAGTGCTTTTTAAAAGACAAAATTGTACCTGCCTCTACTACTACCTCTGGTAGCTCGTTCCAGATACTCACCACCGTCTGTGTGAAAAAATTGCCCCTCTGGACACTTTCGTATCTCTACCTGCTCACCTTAAACCCACGTCTTCTAGTTTTAGACCCTTCTACTTTTGGGAAAATATATTGACTATCTACCTTGTCTATGCCCCTCATTATTTTATAGACCCCTATAAGATCATCCCTCAGCCTTCTACGCTCAGGGAATAAAGTCCCAATCTATGCAGCTTCTCGTCATAACTCAAACCATCAAATCTTGGTGGTATCCTAGTAAATCTTTTCTGCACTCTTTCTTGTTTAATAATACGCTTTTGATAACAGGGTGACCAGGATTGCTCACAGTATTCCAAGTGTGGCCTTATCAATGTCTTGTACAACTTCAACAAGACATCCCACCTCTTGTATTCAATGTTCTGACCGATGAAACAAAGCATGCCAAGTGCTTTCTTCACTCTGTCCATCTGTGACTCGACTTTCAAGGAGCTATGAACATGTGCCCCTAGATCACTTTGTTCCGTAACTCTCCCCAACGCCCTAGCATTAACTGAGTAAATTCTGCCCTGGTTCAATCTACCAAATGCATCACCTTGCATTTATCTAAATTAAACTCCATCTGCCATTCGTCAGCCCACTGGCCCAATTGATCAAGATTCCATTGCAATTGGAGATAACTTTCTTCACTGAATTTGGACCTTCATTGAATTTTCTTTCCCATTCCCGAAATACTTCCCATTGTGTTTTGTTCAATCACTGATGTTTGTATCTTTTGCTTTTTTTCCCCGTAGCAAAATGTCATGGAAACACAGAATGGTTACAGCACAGAAGGAGGCCACTCATGTTCGCACTGATCCCCCCAGCAAAAGCACTTAGTCCCATCCTCACTGCATCCCTGTAATTTTGTTTTGGCCTGAGTAATTATCTGCGGTGATTGTCCCTTGAAGGGAAACACAACAGAGGAAGTATCACCTGTCCTGGGTGCTGTGCTACTCTGCTGTGTTGCCCCTAAAAGGCACAATCCCCACATTATCCAATTGCCCTTTGTTTCTAAAGCACTTGGGGCTAAAGGAATCAAGGGATATGGGGGAGGGGGAATCAGGATACTGAATTCAATGATCAGCCATGATCAAAGTGGAACAGGCTCGAAGGGCTGAATGGCCTACTGCCTTTTCTATTTTCCATATTTCTATGTTTCTAAAGCAATGACTGATCAGCCTCCAGCACTGTCCCTGGAGGTACACTTTAGATCCTAACCACTTGCTGCGGGAAAAATCTTTCTCTCACTTCTCCTTTGTTTCTTGTGCCATTCATCTTACATCATTGTTCTCGAACTTTCTGCCAATATGAGCAGTTTCTACATGTCTAGTCCCAATTTTGAAAATCATGATCAAATCTCCCCTTCAGCCTTCTCTTCTCTGGGAAGATCTGATCCACCTTTTCCAGTCTGTCAGTGTCACAGAAGTCCCTCATGCCCGGGAAAACTCTCATGAATCCTTGTTGCACCCTCCCTCACTGATGCCTTCATATTCTTATAGAATCTCGACAGTACAGAAGGAGGCCATTTGGCCCATTGAGTCTGTACCGACCACAATCCCGTGCAGGCCCTATTCCCTTAACCTCACATATTTACCCTGCCAATGCCCCTGACATTATGATCAATTTTATCATGGCCAATCAACCTAACTCGTACATCTTTGGATTGTTGGAGGAAAATGGAGCACCCAGAGGAAAGCTACTTATTGGCCGGAATATTACTAGCATGCTGGCCCCAGCAATGGGGCAGGCAAGGCTCACAGAACAGTACTCTCCTTTGGTCTTGGGCATGATCGTAAGAGCCTCGGGCAGGCGTGCCGATAAAATCCCAGCCATTGTCTTCAAGCAAGTCCAGATATATGCATTAGAGATTCAGAGAAATAAGGACAATTATCCCAGTTTCCCTATGTGGAAATACAACCTTCATTGATCCTGTCCATTTTGGCTCTTCAACTTGTTGAGTCAAACTCATAATATTTACCGATCATTACTCATGCAATTTTTTCTTCACGATCGATTCCAGGAAATGTTATTGTGAGCAATAGTCCCAGAAATAAGATCATTCATACAAAACACCGCGGCTAGTTATATATCATGGAGGTGAGAAGCTGAATTCTGCAAATTTCCTGGCTTAGCAGACTGTTTAACATGGAAAAAACGCCCGCGGATATGACTTCCAATCCAGGGGAGTTGGTGCTAAGGGGGCAAGTGACAGCAAGGATGAATACATTCGTACAGCACAGAAAAGGCCTTCAGCCCATCAAGTCCGCATCAACACATGAAAAACACCTGACCTCCCATCTAATTCCATTTACCAGCTCTTGGTCCATATACTTAAATGTTACGTCATGCAAAGTGTTCATGCAGGTGTGTGAGGCAACCCACCTCTACCACCCTCCCATGCAGCACATTCCAGACCATCATTGCCTTTTGGTAAGGAATGATTTTCCTCAAACCCCTCTAAATCTCTTGGCCCTCACCTTGAACCTGTGTCTCCTCGTAGCTGAGCCTTCAACCTAAGGGGAACAGCTGCTCCTTATCCATTCTGTCCATGCCCCTCATAATCTTGTACACCTCAATCAGGTCACCCTCAGTCTTCTCTACTCCAACGAAAACAACCCAAGCCTATCCAACCTCTCTTCATAACCTAAATGTTCCATCCCAGGCAACATCCTGATGACTCTTCTCTTCACCCCCTCCAGTGCAATCTCCTCATAATGTGGCATCCAGAACTCCACACAGCACTCTAGCTGTGGCCTTACCAAGGTTCTAACTAAATCCAACATGACTTCCTTGCTTTTGTAATCGATGCCTTGATTGTAAAGGCAAGTGTCCCTCATGCCTTTTTCACCACCCTACTAACATGTCGGTTCCACCTTCAGGGATCTATGGACAGACATGCCAAGGTCCCTTTGCTCCACAGGGCTTACTAGTGTCGTGCCATTCATCGAATATTTCCTTGTCAAGTAATCTGTTTCAGTGATATCACGGGTGCAGTGTAAACTGAAATTAAAAACAGAAAAGGTTGGTAGTACATAACAGGTCTGGCAACATTTGTTGAGAGAGGAACAGAGCTAACTGGTGGAATATTCCCGTCTCGTCTTCCGTAGGAATTGTTACAGGTGGGATAGGAGATTCAGCGGACCATTTAAAGGTTCATTAACCTTGGGTGGGAATTTTTCATCATGGGATGTGCACGTGGCTGGAAAATCCCATCCAATGTTTCAGGTTGATGATCAATTGTCAGGACAGAACAAAATAGTTCTAATGCAAGATCATTGACCTGATAGGTTAACTCTACTGGACAATCAATTAGTGATGCTTGTTGAGGGGTAAATGTTGCCCAGGACACTAGAGAAAGCTCTTTTCAGATCACATAATTCAAACTCTTAGCCTTAGTTTAATACTTAGCCTGAAAAATGGTACCTGCAACAATGGTGGCTGTAATGACTTCATTCAGGCCATTGAGGTTGGCCTATTGGAAAATGAACTCCCTGATTGAAGGTCTAATTGATGGGCCAATCAGGGAGCCTTTTCTTTATATTTAACCAGGTGTGTCAGTTCTTGTAGCATTCCTGTAGGTAGGCTGCTGACTGATAGCACTCTGTGTACTGGAGTTGTAACTAAAGGGATTTTGGTGAAGGGGCTTCTGCCTCTGAAAACTTATTACACTGCCACAGTGGTTAGCACTGTTGCCTCACAGTGTCAGGGACCTGGGTTCAATTCCTGACTTGGGAGACTGTCTGTGTAGAATCTGCACATTCTCTCCATGTCTGCATGGGCTTCCTCCAGGTGCTCTGGTTTCTTCCCACAGTCTGAAAGATGTGTTGCTTAGGTGCATTGGCTGTGTTGAATTCTCCCTCAGTGTACCCAGACAGGTGCCAGAGTGTGGCGATGAGGGGATTTTCACAGTAACTTCATTGTGGTGTTGATATAAGTGGTGTTAATGTAGGCCTACTTGTGACACTTATAAACAAACCTCTTTAAACTTTGGTGTTGTGTGCCCTTGGTACTGTACTTCATTCTCAATCTAGCTTATTACTGAAATAGAACCTTCTGATCAAAAGTGATGAGTACTGCCCACTGAATCAATGCCAATAGCTGTATTCAGGGTGACTTTAAATGTACAAGATGTACAGTGCAGATCTGACCGCCCATTTAAATTTTAGTAGATATCTATAGAGTACATCTTGTGTGCTAGCTACCTTAACAAGAATGGCCAGAGCACCTGACTCATTGAACAGAATCTAATGTCTTCACCTAACCTTGTGTATTTCATTGTGTTACTTCTGCAATGACACTTTAACGTCTCCTTATTCCTCTGCCACATCCAACATAAGATGAATTAATCATTTTCCAAACACCCTCCACCATTTCTTACCCTGTGTATAGCTTTCGTAATTGACCTTAGAAATAAACGTGACTTTTTGTCGAACGCTTCTCTGGCATTTAATGATCCAATACTGGTGGTGTGAAAACCTTCAGCTCAGTATTAAGCATGGTTGAGCAATCTGTCAATATTCATTTACTCCTGCCTATGTTGCAAAAAAAAATTACAGTTCCCTGTGAAACCAAACTACAGCCACAATATGAACCTTTTCAGGCTCAAGTTTCCTTCAGTCAACTATCTCAACCCACCTTCCAGAGCCCTCGGTTGGTTTGTAAGTCTCAAAAGCCTTTAACCCACCAAACCTTCAAAGTAGGCTGCGAAACAAATGTATTAAACCTGGTGCAGAAAGTGCTGGAAAATCTCAGCAGGTCTGACAGCAGTGATGCAGAGAGAATAGAGCCAGTGTTTCGAGTCTGGATGATCTTCATCCAGATGGCATGGTTAGCACTCCTGCCTCACAACGTCAGGGACCCGGGTTCGATTCTTGGCTTGGGTTACTATCTGCATGGCGTCTGCGCGTTTCTCCCCCCTGTCTGCGTGGGTTTCCTCTGGGTGCTCCAATTTCCTCCCACAGTCCAAAGGTGTTTGGGTTAGGTGGATTGGCAATGCCAAACTCCCCCTCACAGTCAGGGGGATGAGCTAGCGTGGGGTTATGGGGATAGGGCCTGGGTAGGATTGTAATTGATGCAAACTCGATGTGTGAATGGCTTCCTTCTTCACTGTAGGAATTCTATGATTCAGGCTCAAAACATTGACTCTAACCTCTCTCCAAAGCTGCTGTCAGACCTGCTGAGTTTATTTTTTGGCATTTTCTGCTTTTGTTTCTGATTCCAGAATTTGCTTTTATTAAGCGCAGTTCTCCACCATGGTTTTCTTCCAGCTAGTTTCAATATGCATCAATTCTTTGTTCCGAGCCAGTTAAGCACATTGGCTGGAACTCCTTAGTCTTGGACATCCCACTATGTCTGCCGGCGAGAACAGAGAATTTGGCGCTTAGCCAAAACTCCGTTCACAGCAGCAGGGCGGGAGAAGCCCATCCGTGGTGAGGAGGGAGAATTCTAGCCGTTGGTGTTGAACAAAAGAAAAGGGGTGGGATTTTCCAGCCACAAACCCTGTCATTGGTCAACGGACCTTTCCATGGTCTTGCCCGCTACAGGAAAATTTGAAACAGGCGAAACAGGAAAATTTGTTACAATATATCCACTACCAAAGTTTCCATGAAATTTTTTTTATACCCAAAATATACCTTTCAACCAACCAATATCCCAGCATAATCTCCATGAATGAAAACTGGGTTAAGTTCGAGCAAACTGCATTTTCTTCACTTGAATTTTATTATTATTTCTAATGGCCTCATCTGATAACCACTGAATGTGAACAAGGGACTTTGGCTCCATCGTTTTTAATTATTTTCCAGTTGTGTTGATAGAGAGCAGTAATTTGCATGCACAAACTGAGCTATGATTAGCTGAAGCACGTGATTTTTTTTTGTCTTTCCATGGTCACCTAGGGGAAACACTGGAATTTGATATTCTAATCACTATCTGTGAAGTTTCCTGTCTGATCTTTTTCCTGAGGTTAAGAGCAACATAATATACTTTATACCTTATCGTTATTAACTTCTTTGTCTTGTGTTATCCTTCAATGCCCTCTAACCCCAACGAAGCTACGCTGCACTGACAGATGACAATTTGATCTTCTGAATTTTGTATTGTCGAGGTCAGCTGTAGGTTGCACTGCAAAGCATTCATCATTGTCTCTGAGCATGAAAGTAACTCATATGCCCTCAGGGACCATGTCTAGGCTGCCAAAAATCCTTCCAAATGTTGACGGGTTTTAGCCGTAAAAGTGAAGTCCGAGGGTTGGTGATTCACTTATTTTGTTTTCTCCTTGTGCCTGTTTCCAACTGGTTCTCAAAGGTCCAATCATCAAAATGTTTCTTCATTTTATTGATTTTTGCCTTTTGCTGTTTTAAATCATTTAGTTATGTGTACACATTAGGGAAGGCCATGGCCCAATGGTGTTATCGCTGGACTACTCATCTAGAAACTCAGCTCATGTTCTGGGGACCCAGGTTTGAATCCCACCACCGCAGATGGTGGAATTCGAATTCAATAAAAAATATCTGGGATCTACCGATGACCATGAAACCATTGTCGATTGTCATAAAAATCCATCTCGTTCACTAATGTCCCTTAGGGGAGGAAATCTGCCATCCTTACCTGGTCTGGCCTACATGCGACTCCAGAGCCACAACAATGTGGATGACTCTCAACTATCCTCGGGTAACTAGGGATGGGCAATAAATGCTGGCCAACCAGTGACGCCCATGTCCCACGAATAAAAAAAGTCTCTTGGTGACACAGGAATTGAATCTTTGCAGAAAAGAGAGACAGACATATCGTTGGAGATTTTCACCATACAGTTGTGATCTATGTATGTTGAGGGTTTGGGATGCCACTTTAAGAATGTGGGTTGTGTGAATCCTGAGGTGGGTGTTAGCTCCTGTCAGTATGGAACCCAGTTAAATAGTTTAGGATCTGACTGGAGGATAGGGCACACCTGCAATAAAGAGCTCTCCAGTGTTTAATTTACACTTTGATATGTTCAATTATAACAGCACTCTTCAGCAAAAATGCAAGAATGTTCAGTTGAAACAATCACAAGAATTTATACCATAAAAGGAAAGGATTTGGAAGTGTACATGAACAACATAGTTCTGATGTCCTGACGAGCTTGTAACACGGATCGCTTGTACTGGTTAGAAGCAACATGCTTTATATCCAGGAACACATTGTCTGCAAACTACAATAATGAGTAGGATTTTATCAGCCTCGCATGTCCTGAAATCATAAAATCTCACCCAAGGTTAACCACCCTTTCCATGTCTGCCCCTTGACTGCTCCGATTGCCGTGGTGGGCGAGATGGTAAAATTCCGGACACTTACTGGAATTTTACTGTCTCGCCCATCCAAAGTTCGTAAGATCCTGCCTGAGACCAATGGGGAATGCTGTTCTGTGAGCCTTGCCCGGCCCAATTCTGGGTAAGGTATGCCAATAAAACTGCGGCCAATATGTTCAAGCCTTGCACTTTTTTTGTACTACCTGCGAGTCTGGGGTGCCCATGTTTTCATCTCAGCCAATGACAGTCAACTTGCCAACTAACCTGCTACCTTTATCCTGTCGTATACATTGCT
Organism: Carcharhinus amblyrhynchos; assembly: GCF_965287045.1. Taxonomy (NCBI): domain Eukaryota; kingdom Metazoa; phylum Chordata; class Chondrichthyes; order Carcharhiniformes; family Carcharhinidae; genus Carcharhinus; species Carcharhinus amblyrhynchos. Next base: position 12,082,153 of record NC_137328.1, read on the forward strand.
GTGATAGTTTGAAATTTGGCATTCTTGCCTTTGTCCTGATATGTGCAAAATGAAAAGCTTTGACAGCTTGTCTCTCTCTGCAGCAATAGCTCTGTATTCTCTGACTGTGCAAATGGGAACTGCATAACAAAGCATAGAGATGTAAGGCAAAGACCACTCAGCCCAACAGGTCAATGTCAGTCCACACAAACATCCACTTAGTCCTACTTCAGTGTTTCACAAGCAATCCATCTACCCCTTGACACAGTAGGGATACACACAAATGAAAGAAATAATGGAAACAGAAAACTGGAGGAAAATAGTTAAGAAAACCTCCTAATGCCTCTACTTTCCTAGAAGACTAAGGAAATTTGGCATGTCTGCTATGACTCTCTCCAACTTTTACAGATGCACCATGGAAAGCATTCTTTCTGGTTGTATCACAGCTTGTACGGCTCTTGCTCTGCCCAAGACTGCAAGAAACTACAAAAGGTCGTGAATGTAGCTCAATCCATCACGCAAACCAACCTCCCATTCGTTGACTCTGTCCATAATTCCCACTGCTTTGGAAAAGCAACCTGCATAATTAAGGACCTCACGCACCCCGGACGTTCTCTCTTTCACCTTCTTCTGTCAGGAAAAAGATACAAAAGTTTGAGGTCACATAACAATCGATTCAAAAACAGCTTCTTCCCTGCTGTCATCAGACTTTTGTATGGACTTAACTTGCGTTAAGTTGATCTTTCTCGACACCGTAGCTATGACTGTAACACGACATTCTGTACTCTCTCATTTCCTTCTCTGTGAGTGGTATGCTTTGTACGTATAGCGGGCAAGAGATAATACTTTTCATTGTATGCTAATACATGTGACAATAATAAATCAAGTTAAATCAAATCAAGTCAAATCAAAGGAGAACAAACAGGGTAAATATGTAAAGTTAAGGGGGAAGAATAGAGCCTGGGTGGGATTGTGGTTGGCAGACTCAATGGGCCAAATGGCCTCTTTCTGTATTGGAGGGATTCTATGAAGCCTGTGAACTGGCCAGCCATAGAGTGATGTTATCAAACTGAAATTTAACCTAGTTCCCTAAGTGCAGGTAAGTGCCAGCTGACAGCCAATCAGTCACATGTGGGCACGTTACTGTACTTTCCTGATTGTATTAGGCAATTGATTTGACTGGTAGCGCATTGTGGGTTTAGAAAAGGTGATGCCAGAGCTAGGAGTACAGAATTAGGAGAATTGTCTACATGGGCAGGAATTTGATGAAAACTCAATGTCAATGGGTGTGGGCGTGTTAAGTAATTTAAACCCAGAGGCAACAGTAAATAAGTGAAAATATAAATTAGTAGTCAGAGTTATGATTAAGATCTCAGTGGACAAGTAAGATCAACTAAATAGAGGACACCGGTGTTGAAGGAACCTGAATTATCCCCACACTTTCTCCTCTTTCTGATGTTGATGTGTGATTCCAGGCGAGGATGATGTTGTAATAGTGTTGGTGACAGAACATGTCTGTCAAACGAAATCTTTCATTGTCTTCTGTATGTTAACAGCAAGTCTTTCTTAACTACTTGTATATAGACCATGGGTGGCTTGATGTGGCGTGAATCAATCAAGGCTTTATTGCCAACAGTAAGATTAATACATACAACAAAGTCAGACTCAATTACACGGTGACTACTCTACTTGACTCCCTGTTTCCAATTGCAAAACCTTTCTTGACTTATGGGGGAGGTGATGGCCTAGTGGTGTTATTGCTGGACTATTAATCCAGCATCTCAGCAAATGTTCTGGGGACCCAAGTTCGAATCCCGCCATAGCAGGTGGTGGAATTTGAACTCAATAAAAAATCTGGAATTAAGAATATGCTGATGACCGTTGTCGATTGTCGGAAAAAACCATCTGGTTCACTAATGCCCTTTAGGGAAGGAAATCTGCCGTCCTTACCTGGTCTGGCCTACACATGACTCTAGAGCCACAGCAATGTGGTTGTCTCTCAGTTGCCCTCAAAGGGTAATTAAAGATGGTCAATAAATGCTGGCCAGCTACGGTGCCCATGTCCCACGAATGAATATAAAAAAGAGGCCTTCTGCTGATTTGCTCAACTCCCCGCCGCGACGATCTGGTCTAATCACATGGTGCTCGGGATATGCCCCATCACACCTACCCCCCCATTCCGCCCCACCCTCCCACACTCCTTAAAGGTATGACACTTTGTAACTATATACAGTAAAGTGTACAGGCATAATGTTGTCTCCATGTTTAAGGCTTAACATGCCCCTGGCCAACACTACAGTGACTCCAGATCTAGGTCATGTGCCTTCTTACATCACCATGTGGGCAGTCCTGTACTTAGTCTAACATTAACCCCATATGTACCAAACCCTTACACTGCAGGTGGCAGTCCTCCAACAGTCATGCTCAAGTGACTATGCTTTGATTCAAACAAAAATGTTTTGTTTGGGCTTTGGGCCTTGTTCATGCGATAACAGATAGAATATGGAGCAGCACAGTGGTTAGCATTGCTACCTCACAGTGCCAGGGACTCTGGTTTGATTCCCAGCTTGGGTCACCGTCTGTGTGGGGTTTGCACATTCTCCTCGTGTCTGCATCTGTTTCCTCCACGTGCTCCGGTTTCCTCCCACAGTCTGAAAGGCATGTGGGTTAGGTGCATTGGCCCAAACAGGCACTGAAGTTTATGTAAGCCTTACTTGTGGCTAATAAATAAACTTTACTTTTACTTTAGGATTCTCCAACCTTGCCTGCGACTGGGATTCTCCAGTTCCACTGCAGTGAGTGGGGATTTCTGTGTGCTCGCTTGCAGTGGTCGTGGATGAAAATTCCAGAGAATTCCAGCCAACATTTAGGAAAATTGCAGGCAGCGTTGTCCTGCCGATGATTTCGGAGGAAAAACAGCACAAAGTATGTCTGTAATTTTCTGAGGATGTACTGCTCGCATTGTGTACAATGATGGCCAGTCAAATATTTGGCTTTGGCAGGAATGCTAGATCCTTCCTTATCTACGAACCACATGTTACGACATTTCAGAAGCAGCGCACAGCAATTGGGAAAGTGGGGCAGTTCCAGCTGGAGCGGTAGTTGCTGTTTTCAGTTTATTTATTAGTGCGACAAGTAAATTTACATTAACACTGCAATGAACTTACTGTAAAAATACAAAAAGTTGCAACACTCCAGCACCTGGTTGGGCACACTGAGGGAAAATTTATCATGACCAATGCACCTAACCAGCACGTCTATGGGAGGAAACCAAAGCACCCGGAAGAAACACACGCAGACACGGGATGAATGTGCAGGCTCCGCACAGACAGTGACCCAAGCTGGGAATCGAATTGCTGTGAGGCAAAAGTGCTAACCACTCTGCCCGAGAAATGTAGTGTTTCAAAATGTCTATTCCATGCTTCAGCTATTTTCGCAGCTTTGTTTACCTTGCTCAGAGTCCACACCAGGCTTAATCAAGTGCAGTGAGCATAGATCAGTTATCAGACTCACATAATCAAACAGAACAATAGAATGTCGGAAAGGGTGTTTCTTTCAGTCGGGGGAGTGACAAGGTATCGTGACTTAAAATTGTCACTGAGGTACTGAGGAAGGAGGCTGGAAGAAATCTGTTTATTTTTATTGGAGGTTAAAATGCTTTGTTGGAAAAGATGAGACAGGACTATGAGGGAAACGGAGGGTTGGAGGGGCGGGGGGGGGCAGCAGGATCAGATTTAGATTGTTCCAGCCAAAAGCCAGCGCGGATATGATGAGCAGCCTTTCTCTCTGTTGCAAGCTTCAATGGTTCCATGAAAGATCTGAAATGTAATCATGTTTTTACTTCAACTATTGATTTTGATAATCATTTTAGCAGCTTGTCTCTGCCTGAGTTGAATGGACTTCGCTTTGGATTGTACTTAATCGAGCAAAATTTGATTGTCTCTTGTTAAAGGCCTCAGATATCAACTAATCACAAGCTATTTGTAAACTTTGGCAGACAGCACACGAGCTGTCCCTAATTTGAAACTAAATTGGGAATTTTCCACAGGATTTCTGCTGCGGAAAATTGAACAGAAAGTGCGCAGTAATGTATGACAATCTGACAACATTGGTGTTATGGAGAACAGGGTGAGACAGCAGAGAGATAGAGCTCTCAATGAACACAATGAAAGATTGAGAATGAGCTTCATAAAATTGCAAAAACTCAAAATCACCCCATAGTGATTTTGATTTTATTTGATTTATTATTGTCACATGTATTGGGATGCAGTGAAAAGTATTGTTTCTTACGCGCTATACAGACAAAGCATACCATTCATTGAGTACATAGGGGAGAAGGAAAGGGAGAGAGTGCAGACTGTAGTGTTACAGTCATAGCTAGGGTATAGAGAAAGATCAGCTTAATATATGGTAGGTCCATTCGAAAGAATGATGGCGGTAGAGAAGACGCTGTTCTTGAGTTGGTTGGTATGTGATCTCAGGCTTCTGTATCTTTTTCCCAATGGAAGAAGAAAGAAGGGTGTGTGTCTGGGGTGCGTGGGGTCCTGAGTCCTGAGGGGTCCTGAGACTACATTTCCAAGGCAGCGCGAAGAGTAGACAGAATCAATGGATGGGAGGCTGGTTTGCGTGATGGACTGGGCTTCATTCACGACTCTTTGTAGTTTCTTGCGGTTTTGGTCAGAGCAGTAGCCATCCCAAACTCTGGTACATCTGGAAAGGATGCTTTCTATGGTGTGACGCTACCAATTTATGAAAAAAGGTGCACACAATTTTGAAAACAAAATGCAGAAACAAATATGAAAAGATCTTGTAAATGCTTTGAAATATCAGACCCCTTTTAAATCTATTTTAGGTGAACTTCAACAAAATATAATCCCACTGGGTCCTTGAAAATTATCAAAACATCCCCTGAATCCCTTACTTCAATTATGTCTTGGCTAATTGGATTGTCTGGAAGCGTACAATCAGTTGGAAGGACATAGAGTAATTAAATTTGATTTCTATGCATAATCTGGTGGAAGACACTATTTAATTTAATATACTGATTGAACTGCAGAGGAAACTATAGATGAACTTTTCCAGTGTTACAATTTATAACACATTGTACACATGGTAAAATGATATCATAATGAAATCTGACCTATATCGTGCGCAGTAATAGAGCATTTGCTTCACATGTTACTTGGAGGACATAAGACATAGACCATCAACCCAATCTAAATATTTCAGGGCTCCTACCTAAAAACGCTAAGATTTGAATTCTTAATTGCTAACACTAGTTGAGCTTGACTTACGAGGTACAAATAACTAGTGTTTATGAATCAATTGAATTTAGTCAGCAAGGTTTTTATATTTGCTTAACACAAATAATGAAGACAACAAGGAAGCTTCTCATCTGTCAAGGCCCAACCAGTTTGTCAGCATTGACGGTGTAGGCAATATCTTTCTCTTCCCTGCCTTTGAAGTGATGTTGAGCTGTGTCCAGAAGAGTCTTACCCCAGAAGCCACGGTAACACTGTGCCAACAAAGATTACAATTTCTGCACTATTATCCTTCAGTTTCTCATCCCTCCTCCCTTATTTGAGAATAGTTCAAATTCATCTCTTCCATTATCGTATGATGCAAGTCATCTCACCTCACCCCACCTTCTCAACCCCTGCTTTATGGATCGTAATCATAAATTTGATAATTCTTGGAAAATAAATTATAATCTTGTTTCTAATAGAGGTGACCAGTTATTTAGGGTATTATTAGATTGCAATATCTTACAATTTATCAATGGCTTTGCTGAGGTGAGATAGAAGTCAGTTTATGTTTTTATCTTTGTGTTAGAGGGAGTATTATACCCTATGCTGCAAGATGATAGTGTTCTTGATCATACAATTATACCCAGGCATGTTTGTAAACCTCTGACCAGTGGATAAATTCTGCTTTTAGCTTTTAATCCCTATTTCACAAGAGAATCACTATTTTTACTCACCTAAGTCTGTACTTTAGCCCCTGTCACTATTAACTTTTGTGCCTCTAGCTGCATTCCTTCATAGTAAGTATGAAGGGAATTGCTTGATAGAGCAGACGCAACACGGTTCCATTAAAGGGAAGTCGTGTCTGACAAATTTACTGGAGTTCTATGAGGATGTGTCTAGGGCAGTGGATAGAGGAGAGCCGGTGGATGTGGTCTTTCTGGATTTTCAGAAGGCGTTTGACAAGGTACCTCACAAGAGGTTATTGCAGAAGGTCAGGGGACATGGAGTTGGGGGTAGGGTGTTAGCGTGGATAGAGGATTGGTTGTCAAATAGGAGGCAGAGAGTGGGGGTCAATGGGTGCTGTTCGGATTGGCGGTTGGTGACTAGTGGGGTGCCCCAGGGGTCGGTGCTGGGGCCTCAGCTATTTACCATTTATATAGATGATCTGGAGGAGGGAACCGAGTGTAGGGTGTCAAAATTTGCTGATGACACCAAGATTGGGGGAAAGGCAAATTGTGCGGAGGGTGTGGAGAGTCTGCAAGAAGGATCTAGATAGGCTGGGCGAATGGGCCAGGAAATGGCAAATGGAATTTAATGTTGGCAAGTGTGAGGTGGTCCACTTTGGTAGGAAGAATGGTAGGAAGGACTATTACTTACGTGGCAAAAAACTGCAGCAGGCGACGGTGCAGAGGGACCTCGGGGTCCTTGTGTATGAGTCGCAAAAACCCAGCTTGCAGGTGCAGCAGGTGGTCAGGAAGGCGAATGGGATGCTGGCCTTCCTAGCGAGGGGGATTGAATATAAAAGTAGGGAGGTCTTGCTGCAGCTGTATAGGGCATTGGTGAGGCCGCAGCTGGAGTACTGTGTGCAGTTTTGGGCGCCGCACCTGCGCAAGGATATTTTGGCCTTGGAGGGAGTGCAGAGGAGGTTTACTAGGCTGATACCGGAGTTGAGGGGGTTGAGCTATGAGGAGAGGCTGAATAAACTAGGCTTGTACTCATTAGAGTTTAGAAGAATGAGGGGAGATCTCATTGAGACGTATAAGATGGAGAATGGGATGGATAGGATAGAGGTGGAGAGACTCTTCCCACTCAAAAAGACAGTAGGACTAGGGGGCACAGCCTCAAGATAAAGGGGAGGCGGTTTAGAACGGAGTTGAGGAGGAACTTCTTCACTCAAAGGGTGGTGAATCTCTGGAATTCTCTGCCCGTTGAAGTGGTGGAGGCTGCCTCGCTAAATATTTTTAAGAAGCTGGTTGATGGGTTCTTGATAAGAGAGGGGATTAAGGGTTATGGGGAGAGGGCGGGAAAGTGGAACTGAGCCACGACAGATCAGCCATGATCTTATTGAATGGCGGGGCAGGCTCGAAGGGCTAGATGGCCTACTCCTGCTCCTATTTCTTATGTTCTTATGTTCTTATGATCAAATGTAAATTGGCTGTGCCAAGTTGCCACTTCTTTAAAGGTACACAGTTATAGTGTTGCCTGCCAATCTCCGTTCCATTCTGACACCACTAAGTTTGTTTTTTTTCTCAGTCAATTGTTCTTATTGAGCTTCTTGTCACTTTCCATAACCAACCATAACTTTATGATGCAATGATCATTATTCCCTAAATGCTCCCTGATGGACAGTTGATCCAATTGGCTCTCATCATTCTCAAGAACCAAGTCCAGCATTGGAATTGGATTGAAATCATTGTGCTGTAGACAATTCTCTTGCAGGTATTGTAGGAGCTCTTTCCCTCTCTAACAATTGCATTACCACTATCCCAGCTTATGGTCAGATAATTAAAGTTCCCCACTATAACCACTCAACAATACATCAGCTGCCTGTAATTTTCTTACAAATTTGACCCCCTACTTCTTTCCCACTATTTGGTTGTATAGAAACCACAACAAGCAAAGTTCCAATCAAACTGCTTCTTACTCTTTTAAACTGCACTTAACACAAGCCTAGTCTGTCTAACCTTTACTCATAAGATAACACACTGATTCCAGGTATTAGTCTGATGTTCATGAGAAGGTTCATCAAACTAATGAACTGCTTCCAATGCATTTTCCATCCTTCCTTACATAAGGAGATTAATACTGTACACCATACTTCAAATGTGGTCTCACTCATGCCCTGTACAATGAAAGCATAAGACTAAGTTGGTTAGGATTATACTCACTGCAGTTTAGAAAAGTGAGAGGGGATCTCATAGAAACTTATAAAATTCTAACAGGGTTAGACAGGATAGATTCAAAAAGAATGTTCCCAAAGGTGGGGGAGTCCAGCGCTAGTAGTCAGCGATAATATTTTTAGGACTGAGGTGAGGAGAAATTTCTTCACCCAATGGGTGGTGAATGGGTGGAATTCACTACCATAGAAAGTAGTTGAGGCCAAAATGTTTTCTGATTTCAGAAAGAAATTAGATGTAGCTCTTGGGGCTCAAGGGATCAAGGGATGTGGAAGGATATGGAATTTGATGTTTGGCCATGATCAAAATGAATGGAGGAACTGGCTTGAAGGGCTGAATAGCCTATTACAGCTTCCAGTTTTTATGTTTCTATACTATTAAGCTGCTGGGTGATTGTTATGGGGCTGTCATGATGATTTTCTTGTCATTCCCCTCAAGTAGGTAGACAAAGCCACGGAGTAGTTTCAAGATTCTTCGCTAAAGACGTAACCTATAACACTCTGATTTAAGTCATTCAGACCAGTCAGAGTATAACATTCAGAAATACACAAGCAATTATAGTTCAAATTTGATTACAAGAAATTAGCACACACCAATTAAAACCTGGGAGTTATCTCTATCCATTCACATTCATTAATTAAGGTTACATCATCTATAAAGCACAGTTTTTAAAACCAATCATATCACACTTGCTTAATTATAATATCCAATTAGCACGAGGTTCATAATTGCATCAGTTATGTATTGTTTTAAGCATCCCAGCTGTGTCTGAATGTTCAGACACAAATCAACCTCCCTTTTACAACTGTCTGTTTTAATGGCCTCTCCCGGCATAAGACATGAACACCTCACACAATGGTACCTTTCTCCCTCTCTTATCCGCAGGTCAAGTGCCTCGAATAGCTGCTTACTATCCTGCAGATAAACATTGTGTAGGCTTTTGTGGTTTGTCTCTGTTAATCCTTTCACTGGACACAGTTATTAACACAGCTATTACTCTCCTCCATATTTATTCATGTGGGTATTATTTCCCCCCCAGTTTCCATACCAATAGCTATGTGGGCACACACAGATGCACCACAGTGAAGCCAACAGCAGTCCAAATTCCAAAACCATGAGCCTGAGCTGGTGAAGTTTGCTACTTATATGGTTATTGAGCGGATGGGAAGCATGCTGGGGTTTTCACATGGAGCATGGTGTCAGGAGCTGCCTAATAAAACTTACTCGCTAAAAATAAGGAGCACCAACTACTTTACAAGAATATACGTGATCTGATTTATTATCATCACGTGTATTGGGATAGAGTGAAAAGTATTGTTTCTTGCACGACAAAACATACCATTCATAGAGTACATGGGGAGAAGGAAAGGAGAGGGTGTAGAATGTAGCCTTATAGTTTTAACTAATGGGTAGAGAAAGATCAGCTTAATAAAAGATAGGCCCATTCAAAAGTCTGATGACAGCAGGGAAGAAGCTGACCTTGAATCAGTTGGTGCATGATCTCAGATTTTTTAAACCTTTTTCCTGATGGAAGAAGGTGGAAGAGAGAATGTCCGGGGTGAGTGGGGTCCTTAATTATGCTTTTCTGAGGCAGCAGGAAGTGTCGACAGAGTCAATGGATGGGAGGCTGGTTTGTGTGATGGACTGGGCTGCGCTCACAATAGATATAAGAAAGTTCACTTCACCCTTGCCTTGAAAAAGAAAATGACATTTTAAGTTTCTCAGTTGCTTAGACTAGCCCTTTAACTTTGGAGTTAGGGGCATCAAGTCACAGTGCTCACAAGCTAATGCTCATGGCCTTTCTGTGACTTGACAATGGTGATTTTTTTTTTTCTCAAGTTCCCCCAGATCAAATCTGCCACCCGTCCATTGCTGCTTCTGTCTCCAGTCAGGCTCTTCTCCCTCTCCCTCCCCATCTTTCTCATCCTCTCCCGCTGCTACTGCCGTCTCCAATCCGGTCCACGATTGATAGCGGAAAAACCATCGGTGAAGGAGGAAATGATCAGGACACTTCAAATTGCTCTTCCTGTTGGACAATGTCCTTCTGTTCCAGACATCCAGGGGCTCAGCCTGATCAGGGTTGACAGAAGAAACACATTATGCATTTCCTGGTCTGTCCTCCCTGCCTTGAGAGAGGTGTATGGTTTTCATGTGTGCTGTAAATGAAGATTGATGGCAGACTAAGTGATCAGGAAGCACTGTAATCAGAGCCCAAAAGCTTTCAGCACTAACATCTTCCACTGTAATGGATGGCACGATTGCCTGAGAGTTTATTAAGACACTGGCCAGGTAGGTACTGAGCACAAACACTCCGTTTAGCTCTAATTATTTTAATGTGCATTTTAATATTGGGAATTAATACGAAAAAAAAACCCAAGTGGATAATTGGGCAACTCTGAGACATGGTGATGGCATATCAAAAAACTGGCCTTTTCACAGATTACTACAACAGACTTCCCTTCATTTTGTTAATAGCAATTCAAAAGTAGAAGGAGGCCATTCGGCCCACCGAGTCTGCACTGACCACAATCCCACCCAAACCCTACGCCCATATCCCTACGTTTTTACCCGCTAATCCCTCTAACCTACACATCTCAGGACTCTTAAGGGGCAATTTTTAGCATGGCCAATCAACCTATCTTTGGACTGTGGGAGGAAACCGGAGCACCCAGAGGAAACACACGCAGACACGGGGAGAATGTGCAAACTCCACACAGACAGTGACCCAAGCCGGGAATTGAAACCAGGTCCCTGGAGCTGTGTAGAATGGCCAGAATTTTCCAGCCATTCCCCCAACCTCCCCTGACACCCACAAGCACCCCCCTCTATCCCTCCCCTCCCCAACCCCACTACCGCTGCAAGTGAGGACAGAGAGGGGTTTTTTGTTCTTTTTTTTCAGTTTAGTTAGGACATTATCATCAGCTTGGAGGGTGGAAAGGCCTGCCCCTGTGCTGTACTATTCTTTGTTCTTTGCAACAGGATCAGAAAATCCTGTCCCCTGATGTACCAAAATAATCCCTCCAATGTCTCAACAGTGAGAATGATGATATTTTGTCTTGGAAGCTAATTTATAATAAAGGAAAAAGAAAACAGCGGCTGCAATTTTCCCATCGTGACCCACAACTTTTCTGTTGGGTCGGGGTGGACATCGCTGGCCTTTTATCGGGATTTGCGCATGTGCCTGGAATGCATGCGCATCTCCCAGAGCCGGTGAACAGTCGCTGGTCAGACCGTGCTGGCAACCGATGGGAAGGCAGGTAGATTATTTGTTGAAATGTATTTTAAATATGTTTTCAATGTCATCATCGGGAGCTTATTGGTCCCTATTGAATCTCCCACCCTGCCAGGAGTACTTCATTCTGGTGGGGTTCAGATTAGCCCCCACATTTGGGGAACAATTGGGAGACCCTGCCAGAATGAAGGGAGCAATTGGGGCCCTCCAGGGGGTCGCATGGCAGGGGGATGGTACCCCCTGGCACCTGGGCAGTGCCAGCCTGTGCCCCTGGCACTGCACATAGGGCAAAGTGTCCATGGCAGCACTGTTATCCCAGGCTGGATAACAATTGAGCTGGCCAGCAAACGGGCAGTCAGACAGATTGGCACCACTGCGCATGCACAAAGCCCTAGAACTGTCAAACTCCGACATGAATAGGGACCCCCCCCCGCAACCCTGGTTTTTAATGACATTTATGATTGGGACCTCTGCAGTGCACAAAGTGCAGAGATTCAGATGCGGGGCTGCTCTGACAGAACAGTCGGGATGTAGAACAGTTTTCCTGATCGTGGCCACTGTTTCCAATAGTCCCTGCTACTGGAAGCACTGAGTGACAGAAATGTAGTTGTTGTGGGTTTGTGATCTGACTGATGTCTGATATGTTATTGATTCCTTTGAAAGCTGCGCTCGCACTAATTAAGTCAAACGTTTTTAATTGGATGCAGTTACAGTGCATGATAAAGTTTTGTGAGGAGATACACATTCCGTCTATAGATGTATCTTCAGTGATGAATAAGTGATTTTGTCAATGGGAAGGCAAATGGTGTGGCATCTTTGATGATGTGCTTTTGTTAGTTCTATTAACAAAGAATCTGGTCTTCAGTTGCCTCGGATTTCACTGTCACTGCGTCGCGAACTCACGCTGCTGGAACCCTGTGGTGTACAATGATCATCCCATGTTAAAAGAATCTACGCACAGGCATCTTCCACCCCACCCCACACCACCCCACCCAAATGAATTTCAGCACTGGAACATCAGGACCCAAAAGGACAACCCCAGCAGCAATGGACCTGAGCCTGGCACTGCTATTATAGCCTGGGACCTCTGATATCACAACATTGACTTTGCCACCCTGAGTGAGACATGGCTGGCAAGTGAAGGCCATGTTAAAGAACAAGGTGGCAGATATTCCTTTTTCTGGAAAGACAAACCAGGAGAAGAACTTCGGGTTTGGCTTCTTCAGTGCAATTAAAAACATCAATGGTCCAAGTACCCAGGGACCCACCCCAATGAGAGCCAAAAACGGAGAGGCGCTCATCAAAGACAGAATGGTAGTCAGCGGCCACTGGAGAGAGGCATAGGAGAGAATAGACTAAACATTGGGAAAACAACTGTTCTCTACCAGCCCACTCCTGTCTCACAAAACTGTCCCCCGACAGTCAAGATCCATAGTGATTCCCTGGACAGTGTAGATAATTTCCCATACCTGGGGAGCCTTCTCTCAGCATGAGCAGATATCGATGATGGAATCCAGCATTGACTTCAATTCTCCAGTGCAGTCTTCAACTGCCTGAGGAACAGAGTGTTCAGAGGCCAAGACCTCAATTCCAGCACTAAGCTCATGGTCTACCAAGCGACCATGGTCCCCGCCCCCCCCCCCCCCCCCCCCCCCCCTGTTTACACTAGAAACATGGACCTTGGGTGGGTATTGTACCAGTCACCGCTTCCCTAATCGGGTTGCTATCCGATAGAGCTGCCAGCCTCTGGTTAATTAGGAGCACTCGGTGGGCAGGACTTCCAACTCCGGGATCCATAACCCCAGGCCAAGGCCTGCTCCTGGCCTGTCCAGTGCCCACGTGGAACAAGACACAACAGGCCTTTCTGAAGACAGACAACATCAGGCCTCTGTGGCAGAGATCCCCATCACTTCCACACCATCCTGCCCGACATGGCTGCAGGGTCTTTCGGGTAAAGGGTAGGCAAATGGGGTATTGGAGGGAGGAAGAGCTTAGCCAGGATGTTCTATCCATTATGAATTAGAGTAGGCTTGACAGAGCGACTTTTCTTTTCATGTACACCAATTTTTGCACATTTGCAAGCTAAAAGGTGAAAAATTTGCTTTCACAAAAGTAAAAAGCAAATCTAACCATGCTCAAAGCAGTGCTATTTATGCACATGCTTTAAAATAACATCAGGTAATGTGCTGCTGTGGCAATGTATCTGCAGTTCAACATTTCCCGATTGACAAGAGAGTCCTGATGGAAGGTTGCAAATCCCTCTCCACCATCTCCCACTCATGCCACAGCACAGATTAACTTTGAATGGAAGGGAAAGGAGGCCATTTGCTAATGCTGTTCTCTTGTATTTGAACAGACAGACGCAATTATAGCACTAATGAATTTAGACAGAGCAGTGGCAAAGGCAGAGGAGACAACATGGGCAGCGATGAACGCTTCGCAGGGTTCTCATTTCAGGGTTATGATTTTACATTTTCGTGTTGCATGGACAGAAAGCTCCACCTCCATTTATCTGCATCAAAATATTCTTACGTGATCCACAACAGTGAATCCAGTCTGACAGTGGTTTCACTGAGTGCTTTAATCAGCAGCTATTTTACAACTATTCTCACCAGCTAAATGACATCTTTGGTGAATTAACAAATGAGATGTTGGTAACTCAGTCCGAAGGGTTTGGATCTTTTGGGTCAATAGATGGCACACACGGATAAGTGTAAATGATTCGTCAGCGAACAAGAAATCAAATCAGTCTGTCAGTGGCAGGAGAATGGGGCAGCACAGTGGTTAGCTCTGCTGCCTCACAGCGCCAGGGACCCGCCTACACTTTCGACCTTAGGGGACTGTCTGTGTGGAGCTAACATGTTCTCCTCGTGTCTGTATGGGTTTCCTCCAGGTGCGTGGGTTCTCTCCCCCTATCCAAAAATGTGTGGGTTAGATTAAGTGGCCATGTAAATTGTCCCTTAGTGTCATGGGGATTAGCAGGGTAAATATATCGGGATTTGGGGATAGGGTTTGAGTGGGATTGTTTTCAGTGTAGGCACATTAGCAGGGTAAATATATAGGGATTTAGGGATAAGGTTTGAGTGGGATTGTTGTCAGTGCAGGCTCAATGTGCCAAATGGCCTCCTTGAGCACTATTGGGATTCTGTGATGTTAATCAACCTTAGTGAATATTTTCAAGAAAACATCAGTAAATGGCTTGATTCTGCTGCTGCAAATGGTGATATCAACAGAGGGAAAGGATATACTGCAGAAAGCAGTGATATTTGGCTATCTTTTAATTCATTGTAAATTAATGGATATTGAATGGGCTTTTACGGCCCCACTTGCCCTGGGCGGCATGGTAGCACAGTGGTTAGCGCTGCTGCTTCACAGCTCCTGGGTTCGATTCCCGGCTTGGGTCACTGTCTGTGTGGAGTTTGCACATTCTCCTCGTGTCTGCGTGGGTTTCTTCCGGGTACTCCGGTTTCCTCCCACAGTCCAAAGATGTGCGGGTTAGGTTGATTGGCCATGCTAAGAAATTGCCCCTTAGTGTCCAGGGATGCATAATTTTGAGGGATTAGTGGGTATAATAGGTAGGGATATGGGGGGTAGGGCCTGGGTGGGATTGTGTTTGGTGCAGACTCGATGGGCTGAAGGGCTTCTTTCTGCACTGTAAGGTTCTATGAATCCAGAAAGTCCTGTCCGAGGTCAATGGACTTTTCCATGAACCACCCCACACCCATTCTGACTCCTGTGGCGGGCAGTACAGTAAAATTCTGGCCTTTATGTGAGTTAAACTCAAATCGTTGGTGCTATTCAAAGTGCTGGTCAAATAACAATTGCAACATGGTACCCAATACATGACAGAAGGCTAAATCACTCTTCTAACTGTTACATTATCATTTGGTGGCAGAACCTTAAGCTTCCTTCGGTAAAAGGGCAATTTGAAGGTGGTTCAGTGGGAATTTTGACAATTTTGACAAGAGTTGTTAAAATTAGATTGTTGGCAGTGGTGAGGAATGGATTCAAGAAACAGAAAATCAGGGTCGGTGCAGACTTGATGGGCCGAAGAGCCTCCTTTGCTCTGTGTGAAAGTTAAAAACAAAGTTAGGAGTGATTTAGTTAAAGTGTTTGCACCCAAAGTATAATCGAGCAGTAGACTAAAAGATGTGGTGAAAGCAAGTAGCGTAAATGAAGAAATTTTTGGTTGGCGGCACAGTGGTTAACCCTGCTGCCTCTCGGCGCCAGGAACCTGGGTTCGATTCCTGGCTTGGGTCACTGTCTGTGCGAGTCTGCACATTCTCCGTGTCTGCGTGGGTTTCCTCCAGATGCTCTAGTTTCCTCCCACAGTCCAAAGATGTGCGGGTTAAATGGACTGGCCAATACTAAATTGCCCCTTAGTGTCAGGGGGACCAGTTAGGGTAAATGCACGGGGGTTGTGGGGATAGGGTCTGAGTGGGATTGTGGTCAGTGCAGACTTGATGGGCCTCCTTCTGCACTGTAGGATTCTATGATAAATAAATCATTGACATAAAACATTAGATAAGGGTCATGGGTAGAGAGGTGGACTGGTGGTGTTGAGATGGCGGCGCGGGCTCGTTGGGCCGAAGGGCCTGTTTCCCGGGCTGATTTTGTTTTTTGTTCTTTGTTCTTTGACATATTTGTAAAAACAGGGTAGGATGTTCTTTTCATTTGAGTTATTAGCAGGTACATGCCGGAAAACAAGGGGAAATGCAACATTAATCAGGGCATGACTCCTGAATAACTTTACATTTCATTGGCATGGAAGAAGAGAGGGCTTGAAACAATATAGTTGTATGCTATTCCCCTGCACTGTACTGGAACTAATACTCATCAGGGCCACCTACGTGTACTGCAATAGTCCCAGAAACTCTAAATTTGTCATCCCTTTTTTAAGGAGACATTAGAAGCAAACCCACCAGTTGATACTTTCTGGTTGTATCACAGCTTGGTATGGCTCCTGCTCTGTCCAAGACTGCAAGAAACTACAAAGAGTCGTGAAAGAAGCACAGTCAGTACTTTGGAGGGTATCCTTTGTCATCTAGTACTTCGCTGGAGCAGAGAACCTACGACATTTTCTTCAGTGCTTTCAACATGTCATCGATGAAGATGAATATCTCACCAAGGCCATCCCCACACCCTCATTACTTTCCTTCAAACAACTGCCCAACCTCGAACAGACCATTGTTCGCAGCAAACTACCCAGCCTTCAGGAGAGCAGTGACCATAACACAACCCTGCCACAGCAACCTCTGCAAGTCATGCCAGATCATCGACACGGATGCCATCATCACATATGAGAACAACATCCACCAGGTATACAGAACATACTCATGCAACTTGGCCAACATTGTCTGTCTCAAATGCTGTAGAGGCGTGGATGTGCCGAGGCGTGGTACATCAGTGAGACCATGCAGACACTACAGTAACGGATGAATGGACACCACACAACAGTCGCCAAGCAGGAATATTCCCTTCCAGTTGGGGAATACTTCAACAGTCACGGGCACTCAGCCTCGGATCTCCGGGTAAGCATTCTCCAAGGCGGCCTTCATGACAAACGTCAGTGCAGAATTGCCGAGCAGAAACTGATAGCCAAGTTCCGCACACATGAGGACAGCCTCATCTGGGATCTTGGGTTGATGTTACATTACGTGTAAACCCAACACAGGCCTGGGCTTGCAAAATCCTACTAACTGTTCTGGCTTGAGACAATTCTTACTTCTTTAACCTGTGACTATCCTCTTTCTAGATGCACTGCCTGTACTTGCAAAGAGTTGATTATCTGTAAATTATTGCATTTCAACCATTTTTCACATTCCAATCTGTAATTATTTTGCAGTTATGTCTTTGCCTGTATACGCTGTGTTTGTAAACCTACCTCTCCATTCACCTGAGGAAGGAGCAGTGCTCCAAATAAACCTGTTGGACTTTATTCTGGTGCTGTGAGGCTTCCTACTGTGCCCACCCCAGTCCAATACCGATATCTCCGCATCATCTTTACAATAGTGATACTCGCCCCCGCGCTCCTCATCCACTCCGTACCTCAGATTTCCCCTAAATTTCTCTCTCTTTAAATTAAAATCTGACTGCAATCAATATTGATGGCTCAATCTTGGTGAATATAAATGAAGGGATGTCGGCACTCGAGATGCTAATGAGTCCACGATGATTCATGGTGTCACTTAAGGTTTATGATTCACTGTAAATGCCTCCCTCTTAAACTGTCTTTTGCTCCACATACATAATATATGGAGCTCTTCCTTGATTGTTTCTTCCTGGTTGTTACAGCACATCAACCTGTGTCCCAGTCGATAATCACCTCTGACACAGTACTTTGCTGTAATTTCTGCTGCTAATTATTTATTTGCTGTGTCCAGTTGCAAACTCAGCTCCTTGTTCCAAATGTGGAAGGATTCAAAAAACAAAGAACAAAGAAAATTACAGCACAGGAACAGGCCTTTAACCCCTCCAAGCCTGAACCGACCATACCCGCCCAACTGAACTAAAACCCCCTCCCCTTCCGGGGATCATATCCCTCTATTCCCATCTCATTCATGTACTTGTCCAGACACCCCTTCAAAGTTAGTACTGTATCTGATTCCACTACCTCCCCCGGCAATGAGTTCCAGGCACCCACTACTCTCTGTGTAAAAAACTTGCCTCGTATATCTCCTTTAAACCTTGCCCCACTCACTTTAAACATAGAACGTAGAACATGGAACATTACAGCGCACTACAGGCCCTTCAGTCCTCGATCTTGTGCCAACCTGTGAAACCAATCTAAAGCCCATCTAACTTACGCTATTCCAATATCATCCATATGTTTATCCAATGACCATTTAAATGCCATTAATGTTGGCGAGTCCACTACAGTCGCAGGCAGGGCATTCCATGTCCTTACTACTCTCTGAGTAAAGAACCTGCCTCTTACATCTGTCCTATATCTATCACCTCTCAGTTTAAAGCCATGTCCTCTTGTGCTAGCCATCTCCATCCGAGGAAAAGGCTCTCATTGTTCACCCTATCTAGTCCTCTGATCATCTTATATGCCTCTATTAAGTCACCTCTTAACCTTCTTCTCTCTAACGAAAACAGCCTCAAGTCCCTCAGTCTTTCCTCATAAGGCCTATGCCCCCTAGTAATTGACTCTTCCACCCTGGGAAAAAACTTCTGACTATCTACTCTGTCCATGTCTCTCATAATCTTGTAGACTTCTGTCAGGTCTCCCCTCAACCTCTGTCATTCCAGTGAGAACAAATCAAGTTTCTCCAACATCTCCTCATAGCTAATGCCCTCCATACCACGCAACATCCTATCTGTACCCTCTCCAAAGCCTCCATATCCTTCTGGTAGTGTGGCGAGCAGAATTGAACACTATATTCCCAGTGCGGCCTATCTAAGGTTCTATAAAGATGCAACATGACTTGCCAATTTTTTAAACTCAATGCCCTGGCCGATGAATACGATTGGATTTTTGTTTTGTCCAGTTGCCATCACACATTCGTTGCTATCTTTCCACCCACCTGTTATTACAAGAGAAATAGTCGTTAATGAGGAGGGTGAGGCCTCATGGTCTACTTTGGGGATGCCCATTTTTGTATGAATTAAAAAGTGTGGTGGGCCCGCTCACTTGATTTTGTCATTTGATTCAGTAAGAAATCCTGAGATATGATTCATTGATAGATTCGTCTGCCATGGCTGGAGCACTCCAGGATCCTGTTATTCTTCTGAATCAGAAGCGGCGATCTTGCAAACAAAATTCAAAGTACTGACGGGGTGTGAAAACGGGCGAGGATTGCATTGATTTTTTTTTTGGGCAAGCACCCAATCGGAATCATAAAGCACTTACTTAGAAGAATGAGGGGGGATCTTACAGAAACATATAAGATTATGAAGGCAATAGACAAGATAGAAGCAGGGAGGTTGTTTCCACTGGTGGGCAAAATCAGAACTAGGGGGCACGGCCTCAAAGTAGAGGAGAGCAGATTTAGGACTGAGTTGAGGAGGAACTTCTTTATACAAAAGATTGTGAACCTGTAGAATTCCCTGCCCAGTGAAGCAGTTGAGGCTACCTCATTGAATGTTTTTAACGCAAGGGTAGATATATTTTTGAATAGTAAAGGAATTAAGGGTTATGGACAGCAGGCGGGTAAGTGGAGCTAAGTCCACGAGAAGATCAGCCATGATCTTATTGAATGGCGGAGCAGGCTTGAGGGGCCAAATGGCCTACTCCTGCTCCTAGATCTTATGTTCTTACTTAACAAAAAAGAGCCTAGATGCGATTCTCGTCAGCAGAGGGCAGGTCAGAGTCCAGGCTCGCTGATGAAGCCGGCTACTGAGCTCCAGGGCCGCCATTGCACAGGCACGCCAATTTTCCAGTGTACTGGGAGATCTCCAGTCATACCCCCACTACCCTGCACGGACATCAGGACCCACCGTCGAGCATTCCATGTGCTGGGTTCCGCCCCCCCAGCCCCCAAACATCACACCCTTCTGTGATCACTCTCCCCAGTGTCGCTCCCACCCCGCAATCACTGCCCCAGTGGGCAGTGCAAGGCTGCCCAGTGGGCAGTGCCAAGGTGCCAGGTGAGCTGTGCCGGGTGTCCAAGGGACACTGCCCATCCCTGCCAATGGCCAGCTGGGGGGCTTCAATGGCCTCTGTTCCTGTGGCTACCATGGGAATCACAGCAGGTGAGACATAAAATTCGACGGATCATTCGTTCAAAGATCCGTTGAGGTCAGGCAGAGATTTCCGGTTTTCGAGGTGTGTGCAGCTGGAGAATCCCTCCCATTGCTTAGCCTTTCTTTTGCTTCCCTTAACATCTTTATTCGTATTTGCTTTTCATTTCTATTAATAGTCACGGAACTGCCACATATCTCTCATTTGTTCTAATTTTAATTTTGTTTTATTTGTTCATTCTCGGAAGTTCTATTTTCAGAGCAGTCCTGTCGTTTCTGGAAATATATCGAATCATCTCTGGTTGCAGTGTGTCCAGGTTCTGGAGTGTGTGCAAAGGAGATTTATCAAAATCATTCCAGGGAATGAGGGACTTCAATTATGCGAAAAGTCTAAAGAAGCTGAGATTATTCTCCTCAGAGCACAGAAGGTTAAGAAGAGATTTAACAAATGTGTTGTAAAACTGGAAGGTTTTGATAGAGTAACTAAGGGGAATGCGATGGAATGACATAAGTGGAAAATGATCGGCAGAAGAACCACAGGGATAACTGGAGACATTTTGGGCTGCTATTTTCCCGGTCCACTGCAATGCTCGAGTCCAGTTTTTTGGAAGTTATCAGTGTGGCTAGTACTGCTGCCTCATAGCTCCAGGAACCTTGGGTCGATTCCCGGCTTGGGTCACTGTCTGTGTGGAGCTTATGCACTCTCCCCGTGCCTGCATGGGTTTCCTCCGGGTGCTCCGGTTTCCCCCCGCAGTCCATAGATGGGCCGGTTAGATGGATTGGCCATGATAAATTGCCCCTTGGTGTCTTGGGATGTGTAGGTTAGAGGGATTAGCAGGGTTCTGGGGATAAGGCCTGGGTGGGATTGTGGTCAGTGCAGACTTGATGGGCTGAATGGCCTCCTTCTGCACTGTAGAGATTCTATGAGTCTTTATGGAAATCATCATTTCCATCAATTTTGCAAGCTGCAGTCTCATTTGTCCAGGGTTGCTGGGGTTTCTGCCCCACTAGGGGAAGTCCGCACCAATGGGCGTCACGTTTGGTCTCTACCAACATTGACCAGGCATGCTGGCCTGGCTGGCAGAACCAGAGGCCTTTGTAGCCCCTCCGGTAGTCGTGTGGGGCATGGGGTGGCAGGGGAGATACTTCTTGATAGACGCTGTAGTGCATATAGGGTCATAAATTCATTCCACTAAACTCCCCCAAAAAATGGATGGGAAAATTTCCCATACTCCTTTGTTTTACTTTGAGAAATGCACACCCTTGGTTTTTACTCAGCGGGTAGCTGTGTGCTGCCTGAAAGTTTGGTGAAAGCAGTTTCAACAGTAATTTTCAGAAGGAAAATGAGTCTGTCGAAACAAAGACCAAGCTACAGAGCAACGGGGAGAAGAGTTTGGGAGGGGAATAATTGGGAATTTCAAAGACCTGTTATTGGCATGCTGATCTGTTGAGGCCTCCTTTTGTGCTTTGTGATTCTCTACTTCAATGATCTCCATCTTGAAAGGCTATGATTGTTTATTGTTGGTTTTAGCTCTTTGACATCTCTGCTCACACTCCTTATTACCCCACAGCCTGGCATTCAGGAGGGATCACTCCATTGGAAACGTTGGCTACAGCTCCAAATACATTTTTCTATTTCCCTGCCAATCGTAGCGTCTGGCCTTACTATGTTTCTGTCTTTTGCACCTGCCCCCTTCTGGCAAACATTTTCATGGTGCCTATGGTATCGATTATTGCTCCCCTCTTTGAGTTTATAGAACCCCTACAGCGCAGAAGGAGCCCATTTGGTCCATTGAGCCTGCACCAACAACAATTCTACCCAGGCCCTTTCCCCGTAATCCCATATATTTAACCTGCTAATCCCCCGACACACAAAGGATCAATTTAGCATGGCCAACCAACCCTAACCCTCACATCTCTGGACTGTGGGAGGAAACCAGGCCACCCAGAGGAAACCCACACAGACACGGGGAGAACATGTAAACTCCACACAGTCAATCTGGCATCGAAATTGAGTCTCTGCTGCTGTGAAGCAGCAGTGCTAACCACTGTGCCGCCGTGCTGCCCTACAGTTGTAGCCATTGTTACATGTTTGGTGCCAAATAACCTGTTTTACAATTCTCAAGGGATCCCCTGCACCATTTCCTTTCTTCTTGAACTTTCTGCCTCAGTACATGATCCTTCATAGCGAGGGGGATTGAACATAAAAGTAGGGAGGTCTTGCTGCAGCTGTATAGGGCATTGGTGAGGCCGCAGCTGGAGTACTGTGTGCAGTTTTGGGCGCCGCACCTGCGCAAAGATATTTTGGCCTTGGAGGGAGTGCAGAGGAGGTTTACTAGGCTGATACCAGAGTTGAGGGGGTTGAGCTATGAGGAGAGGCTGAATAAACTAGGCTTGTACTCGTTAGAGTTTAGAAGAATGAGGGGAGATCTCGTTGAGACATATAAGATGATGAATGGGATGGATAGGATAGAGGTGGAGAGACTCTTCCCGCTCAAAAAAGACAGTAGGACTAGGGGGCACAGCCTCAAGATAAAGGGGGGGCGGTTTAGAACGGAGTTGAGGAGGAACTTCTTCACTCAAAGGGTGGTGAATCTCTGGAATTCTCTGCCCGTTGAAGTGGTGGAGGCTGCCTCGCTAAATATTTTTAGGACGCGGGTTGATGGGTTTTTGATAACAGAGGGGATTAAGGGTTATGGAGAGAGGGCGGGAAAGTGGAACTGAGCCACGACATATCAGCCATGATCTTATTGAATGGCGGGGCAGGCTCGAAGGGCTAGATGGCCTACTCCTGCTCCTATTTCTTATGTTCTTATGTTCTTATGTTCACATCACTGACCTGCTCCTTTCCCTGCAGGGTATATTTAGAGAATCTTTAAACCTTTCATAGGAAGCGTCCTAGGTCCAACCTCAAGCTCAGATACTTTGGATTCAGGGGCAGGCGACTATAAGCCCTTTCCACATATGTAGCCCTCCTGGCTTCGCAGAACATCCATTACATCCCACACTCTCTGTGTGTGCCTCCCTTTAATTTTGACGTTACAGCCACCAATTGTTCTTATTATATTATGCTTATTAAACTTATTCATCCAAGGGCTTACTAATGTAAATGAATATAGTGAGCTGCCGAGCTTTGGTTTATCTTTAAATAAATGTGGAAATGTGAAAGAATATTAACTTGATATTACGTCGGAAGATAATTGGAGAAACGAGCTTCAGTGGGCTTTAGTTTACTTAATCCGTCCAATTGTCATCGGAGAGCACTGAATCATGAGTGGAAAGTGGCTTAAAGATGGGTCTGGATGAAAGAAATCGGGAGCAAACTTTTTGAACTGCTCTTAATTAAGACTGGTGCTAATTTGAAATGGAAAACCAACCATTCTAAGGCAGAGGACCACGCCATTCTATTACCAAAGATCAATAGTATCAGAGTGCGGATGAGTTCAATACTGAACTGGGAGCTGACTGGGGAGCTGAGCCAGATCAGGGAGCTGAGTCCAAGGTGGCCACAGAAGCTACGGAGAAGAATGTCTTAGGACAGGATTTTACAGCCTCGCTCATCCTGAAATCTTTAAAATCCCACCTGAGGTCAACGAACCTTTCCACGCTCTGCTCCTCACCCACTCCAATTCCCCTGACAGGTAGAACGGTAAAATTCCAGCCTTGATAGTTCTAAGATTGGATCTGATAAGGAACAAGTTTAGAGACATTATATTCTAGACTGCTTATTAAAAAGCTGCTGACACCAAAGGGACTTATTTCCTCTGCATAATCTTTTGACAGCACTTCAGAGCTGCAGCAATGACTGGGGTGGCACAGTGGTTAGCACTGCTGCCTCACAGCACCAGGGACCAGGGTTCGATTCCCGGCTTGAGTCACCATCCGTGAGGAGTTTGCACGATTACCCCTGTGTCTGGGTGGGTTTCCTCCGGGTGCTATGGTTTCCTCCCACATTCCAAAGATGTGCAGGTTGGCTGGATTGGCCATGCTAAATTGCCCAGGGGAACTAGCTAGGGTAAAATGCATGAGGTTGTGGGGATAGGGGCTGGGTGGGATTGTAGTCAGTGCAGACTTGATGGGCTGAATGGTCTCCTTCTGCACTGTAGAGATTCTGTGACCACCAGATACGTGAACTGCCTTCCTTATCATCTTTAGTGTGAAGATCTTATGTAATCTCTTCCCATGCACAAGTTTTTAATTGCTTGTTTAATTTTTTTCATGTAAGGATGGACAAGATTATGAAATCTGTCTCTGGTATGTAAATACATTCCAGAAAAATGTACATTGAAGAGTATACGCTTTTAGTTGACATTTTAGTGAAAACACCATTTTCTGTCATAAAGTTTTGTAAAGTTCGGCAAAAAAGAGCAAAACTATCTTCTCACTAGGTTAAAAGTTTGTATCAACAATGATGAAATTCATAAGGCTGGTGAACTTATTCATTTTTATCCTCGTTATCTTTTTGGCTCAAGTCTTTTGGTCAGAATGGTGGCATAGTGGTTAACACTCCTGCCACACAGCGCCAGGGACCCGGGTTCAATTCCGGCCTTGGGCCACTGTCTGTGTGGAATTTGCACATTCTCCCCATATCTGCAGTTTCTTCCGGGTGCTCTGATTTCCTCCCATTGTTCAAAGATGTATAGGTTAGGTTGATTGGCCATGCTCAATTGCCCCTTAGTGTCAGGGGACCAGAGGGTAAAAATGTGAGGTTAGGGGATAGGGCCTGGGTGGGATTGTTGTCGGTGCAGGCTCAATGGGCCAAATCAACTCCTTCGACACTGTAGGGATCCCACGATTCCATGAAAAATAAATGACGAGCACAAAATAGACATTCAACTAACTAACCATGCGGCATTTAGCTTAACCTAAAAAGTGTAGATTGATCATATATTAAGTAATTTTGTATTTCAAACAGTATATCTGTATTTGCATGTATATTTTAAACGAAAGGGAAATGACTTTCTTGAGAAGTGTGGCATATGTTTGTATTAATAAACTGATCCAGGTTCTTGTCCCTCTGAACTTGGAGAAAGTTTAATCACATTAAAGGTATCTATCAAAGGAAAAGTCTTACCTTAAAGACTTGTAGACCGTGACTCGAGCATTTTGTCCAGTTCTGATTAACCATCTTAATAATGTGTTAAAAATTAGTTGCACACTCGACTGCACTGCCAAGGCTGAGGGCAGTATTCTCCCAATCTTAGATTAAATGACATGGAGGGATGAGGGTGCGTTTTTACACATGTAGCTGCCTCCATGAGCCACGGATATATAACTTAAGCCACCCTTGTTCATCTCAGCCAGCAAAGATCAGGTTCTGGGTTTGGGGGGCAGGATATCTGGAATCAGGGCCCCGGCACCATTTTAGCTGAGAGTTGGGACCCTTCTGATCTCTCAGAAATTCGGCCAGAACCTCATTTCTGAATTTGTGTACAAGAGGCAGCAAATGGAGGTAAAGAAGTATCATTCCAAAAGAGCAGTGTAGCTGAGTATCTCCACTATGCTGTGTTGCAGTATGCATATGTGAAACCGTTCCTTTGAATCAATCTGTCTGAACTCAAGTCAAGGTCGTAGCTGGGTTGAGACTTGTAAATGTGGAGCATTTTTCTTTTCTTTGAGATAGTCTGCAGCCTGCTGGTCTTGTTTGTAATGAGTTCTTGCCCAAGGACAGCGAATACTGGAACACCACACAAGATAGATGTAGCATTACTCAGTTGCATTTTACCTCTTGAGAAAGATATCTTGATCCAGAAATCAGCTCAGATGGCCAAAACACCAACAAGGCCTTTGGTGACCGTCTGTCTGGTCCTGTAATTAACAGAAGCACTTAGTTTTTAATCTTAACCTTTCTGATCACGGTTGGCAAATGAAATCTTGCTCTTGGCATGAAGAACAAATTCATGTAAGCAGCTGGCACAGATGAGGAAATCCAAGCGCTGAGTGATGCCAGGTTAATAATGTGAGTGCGCGTTAATTGCGATCACCTCATTCTTAAAGAAAAGCAAAACAAACTTAATTGGAAGTTTTGTGATCAAATATTAAAAATTGAACTTTTATAGACATTTTGGATGCAATTTTACCGACCGTTCAAGCCACGGTCCCACTGCAGTGAAGTTGGAGAATTTGTCCGCCAACCAAAACTCCGTTCGCTGTAGCGGGAAAATCCCACTGGCGTGAATGGTGGTAAGATTCCAGCTTATTTTGAGAAAATTGAATGATGTATTTATATTTATATTTATATCTTGCAGTCTGGGTGTAATGTTTCAAAAAAAAGGATAATTAGCCATGGTTTGTTTGAGGTATACAATTTTATCATTTGCAAACATCTTACCTACAAATTTGGAGCATTCGTCACTGAAATTATACAACCCCATGACAAATAATGGTTGTTATGGTTTGAATTAATTGTTAAGGTGACAAAATGATTTGATAGATATCTGTCACGATGAATAAAAATATTGGATTCAGAACTCGAAAGGAAATTGTTACAGATTTCAGGGCAGTGTACACACCTGCTTCCAAATATCTTCAGTCTCTGCTGTGTGTCTGCAATTCCCTTCTGCAGTATCTCTCAGGGGAGGCAAAGTTTAACAGCAAGGGTAGGCATGTCAATGCATCATTGACCTAAAGAAATTGATTCTGGTGCAAGAAGCTTTTCAACATCACATCATGCAATCACAGAATCGCTACAGTGCAGAATGAGGCCATTGGGCCCATCAAGCCTGCACTGACACCATTCGCACCCATATCCTATCACCATATAACCACAGGCTCGATTCTCCCAAAAAGAGTCAAAGTGCTGAATTGGTGGGACAAATGGTGTAATTCATGATTGTTTTCTCAGTGGGACTTCACACTAGAATCTGCTATGCTCTTTGCAATGCAGAGGTCACAATTGTGAATATCATTAAAAGCTTGGGGGGGCGGAGACTATTTACGCTGGATTCTGACAGATCCAGGACTCTGCGCATGTGCAGTGGCCCCGAACTGTCAGCTTGCACTTTGCTGACCAGCTCGATTGCTGATACCACTGCCCCCCCCAGCCCCCACATGGCCTGATCACGGCCCCCATAAACATTCCTAGGCCAGACCCAACCCCCCCCCCCCCTCCCGGCCTGGAGAACCAAAATCCACCCCCCCAACAGTGATGATTTCCCCCCTAAACTATCCTGGCAGCGCCCTCCCGCTAACTGCCCCCAACCGGAGGCAGACGTTCACCCCCCCCACCCCCTTGGCACCGCCCCTTTGGCATTGCCTGATGCGTGGTGGGCAGTGCCAGTGGCACAGGCTGGCACTGCCAAGAAGTCCCTGCTGCCTGACTCCCTGGGGGGGGGGGGCCACAATTTCTCCCCTTCACTCTAGCGGAATTGTCCCACTAGTTCCCCACAAGTAGGGAGCTACTCTAAACCATGCCAGAGTGAAATACTCCTGGTGGGGTGGGAGATGTTATCAGGTCCAGTGAATTCAGTCCCAGACCTGATAATGACATTTAAAATAGATTAAAAACAGATTTAAATCACTTATCTTGTTTTCCCGCCAGTTTCCAGTGTGGTCCCGACTGTGACTGCTCTCTGGCTGTGGGAGACACCCATGCATCGGGAACGCGTGTGCGGATCGTGCAAAATAGCCGACATGCGCATCTCCCTACCCAATGTGCCAAAAAACTTGCGTATCGGGATGAGAGAATCGGGCCCCACATATTTACCCTACAGTTCTCCCTGACACTAAAGGGCAATTAAACCCACACAGGAACAGGGAGAATGTGGACCCTTCACACAGACAGTGACTCAAAGATGGAATTGAACCTGGGACCCTGGCACTGTGAGGTAGCAGTGCTGACCATTGTGCCACCATGCCACCCCTGCCACATATCAGGTGGCTCATTTCAATGCTTTCAGCATAGATGCAATTTGGTCTGATTTGATTTATTATTATCACGTGAGTTAACATACAATGAAAATATTGGTTCTTGCGCACTATGCAGACAAAGCATAGAGAAGGAAATGAGATAGCGCAGAATGTGGTGCTACAGTCAAAGGAACATAAGAACTAGGAGCAGGAGTAGGCCATCTGGCCCCTCGAGCCTGATCTGCTATTCAATAAGATCGTGGCTGATCTTTTTTGTGGACTCAGCTCCACTTACCGCCCACTCACCATAACCCTTAATTCCTCTACTGTCCAAAAATTTATCTTTCCTTTCCTTAAAAACATTCAATGAGGTAGCCTCAACTGCTTCACTAAGCAGGGAATTCCACAGCTTCACAACTCTTTGGGTAAAGAAGTTCCTCCTCAACTCAGTCCTAAGTCTGCTCTCCATTATTTTGAGGCCATGCCCCCTAGTATTAGTTTCATCCACCAATGGAAACAACTTCCCTCCTTCTGTTTCATCTATTTCCTTCATAATCTTATATACTTCTATAAGATATCCCCATTCCAATGAGTATAGCCCCAATCTACTCAAACCCCTCAACTCCAGAATCAACCTAGTGAATCTCCTCTGCACCCCTTCCAGTGCCAGTATATCCTTTCTCAGGTAAGGAGACCAAAACTGTACACAGTACTCCAGGTGCGGCCTCACCAACACCCTATACAGTTGCAACATAACCTCATTGCTTTTAAACTCCATCCCTCTAGCAATGAAGGACAAAATTCCATTTGCCTTCTTAATTACCTGCTGCTCCTGCAAACCAATTCCTTATGATTCTTACACAAGGACACCCAGGTCCCTTTGCACAGCAGCATGCTGTAATTGTTTACCATTTAAATAATAATCCACTTTGCTATTATCCCTACCAAAATGGATGACCTCACATTTACCAACATTGCAATCCATCTGCCAGACTCTCACCCACTCACTTAGACTATCTATATCCCTTTGCAGACTTTCAGCATCGTCTGCACATTTTGCTCTGCCACTCATCTTAGTGTCATCTGTAAATTTTAACATACCACACTTAGTCCCCAATTCCAAATCATCTATATAAATCATAAACAACTGCACTCCCAACACTGATCCCTGAGGCATACCTGTAGTCACTGATTGTCAACCAGACAAACACCCACTTACCCTACTCTTTGCTTTCTATTAGTTAACCAATCCTTTATCCATGCTAATCATGCTTTCCATTACCTGTAATACCATGCACCCTTATCATATGCAGTAATCTTTGGTGCAGCACTTTGTCAAAGCTAGGGTGCAAGGTAAGTCCATTCAAAAGTCTGACAGTAGCAGGGAAGAAGTTCTTGAGTCCGTTGGTACGTGACCTCAAGACTTTTGTATTTTTTCCCGAAGGAAGAAGGTGGAAGAGAGAATGTCCGGGGTACGTGGCATCCTTAATTATGCTGGCTGCTTTGCCGAAGCAGCAGGAAGAGTAGACAGAGTCAATGGATGGGAGGCTGTTTTGCATGATGGATTGGCACTACATTCATGTCCTTTTGTAGTTCCTTGTGGTCTTGGGCAGAGCAGGAGCAGAGCAGTGATACAATCAGAAAGAATGTTTTCTATGGTGTAAATGTTAGTGAGAGTCATAGCTGACATGCCAAATTTTCATAGTCTCCTGAGAAAGTAGAGGCATTGGTGGGCTTTATTAACTATAGTGTTGGCATGGGGGGGCACAGGGCAGGTTGTTAGTGATCTGGGCACCTAAAAACCTGAAACTCTCAAACAAGCATGAATTGCGCTGTTGATCAGCTAGACAGAACAAAAACAGGCCAGTGTTGTGAATAGCTTGCAAACCTCCAGCGCTTAAAGGGGAGATGTATTTAGACTAGAGCAGGTGATTGTAATCAAGCTGGAAGTAAATCTGATCCTTGAAACATGAAGAATGCCACAACATGTGTGACAGTGGGGTCCAAAGTTTTCCAACACTGCACAGGACACCATGGTGGAAGTGAGAAATCAGATATTCCTTGGAGAACAAGAGTCTGGAGTGTTCAGATAAAAACTGATTGCTTGCTATTTCACTCTGTTGACATAAAACAGAGGATTTCTAATACTGAATTAGAGCACCATGGTTGGCTTCACAACCATCTATTATCACAGCAGAGACCTGCGATTTCAGTTTGATTTTTAGCTATAAGTGGTCCTGGGTTCTTTTACGTTGGGTAATGAATTCCAATGCTTGCTGCTATAAGGCTCTGTGCACTTGAGTGAAATATTTAAAATAAGGCTTGATTTAGTCAAAAGAATGTAAAATGGATTATTATAAATGAAAGTTTTTTCATCTTAGTAAAGTCTGTAATAGAATATTAGAAATCTATTTCATAGAACTTTATTTGATTTCATCTCTGCCTGGATCCTGAGGTCTCCCCAGGGTGGATACTGGGTGAGCTGACATAGTAGTTATAAGGGCAAAAGATAGGGGGTGGGCATAGTTTGGCATGAGTCGACAACCAGTTGATATTGGGGTTATAAAGGTCCAGGGTGTGTGCAGAAAGGCATAGTAGGGAAGTATAGTGGCATGATAAGCCATGGGGGTTGGTATGGGGGGTATAGCTTGGCTTGGAGACATGTAGGGCCAACAGAGGATGGAGGGGGAGCTTGAAGTGACCTGGGTTGACATGGTTGAGGCGTGGTGTGTGTGTGGAAGGGTAATGGCAGCTAAGGGGTGAGGACTGGACGGATGTTTCATGTTTTATTTTTAAACTTTAAACTTCTAAACCATGTCAGATCCCTGATGCAGGACTTCCACCCAGACAGCATCTGTACTCGGCAACTTTCTGGGGTCACCCAGCCCCAAGTTCTAATCTAGTCTGCCCTCCTAGATTGAAGTTAGGATGTCTGGGCAGCCATTTTTAAAGGTTGGGTTCAGGGAGTCAGGAATTCTCTTGTCTCTGCGCACTGAACATTGGAGTGAGGATCCGAGCCTGTGGATAAAACTTAATGGATGCGGTAGAGGCAGAACCTGCACAGCAAGACACCAGGCATGGTTGTCCTGAAGGCTGGGCAGGGGTGAGGATAGTACAGATATAATCTCTTCAAAATCCACTAGATTTGATGCGGCCATTGGGATAGCACTGCCTAAAGCATTAGGACAGGCAACGGCACATGGAAGCCAGGAATGCACAAGGTCGATCAGTGACTTGTGTGTGCAACATAGCATAACTTAATTCACGTATTTTATATGGAATGTTTACTCTGTAGAGGTTTTATTGTTCCAAATGGGGCCAAGTGTAAGCTATGATAATTGGTATTGGGGGAAGGGAAGGAATTAGGTTTGTTGGTGAATGGAAAATTGGGGTTGTATTTGTTAATATCACACAGAGTTGGGTCAATCACAGCCAGTCCAACTGCAAAGCATTTGTTTTGGAGGTCTACTCTCTTTCTCTTCCATTTCAAGCTCTTGTTCTTCAGTTCATTGCTGATGCTAAGGGCTGTCTCCATCATGTGGGGGCAGCCCTTAGCACTCAGGAGATCAGCACAATGTCTTGACAGTCAGACAGCGGAAATGTTGTTTCAGCACATCGGTGACCCACTCTATCTTCTTTCACATGACAATATGACATTCATTCCATATGTACATATGTGTGTGGGTTACACATCAGGGACATCATCCATGTCACTCAGACACCATGCTTTTGTTTGTGATGGTGACTGTTATGACACAGTGGCTGCACAACATGTTTATACTTGGCTGAATTAGTCATTATGGTCTTCATGCATTCTGTGGGCACTTAACTTCCACGATGTAGAAAATCTGCCATCTAGTAGGATTGATTTTCCAGGATTATGGCCTCTGCACATGGAATTTGTGAACATTTGTACATTAAAAGTTTCACAGTAAAATGTTTGCTACGACCTTCCACATCTGGAGATACAAGTCTTTTAGAATCTGCAGAGGTAGGATATTGGCACTTGCCCCTGTGGCCATTGATGAATACGTAGCAACATTCTTTGAGCAGATAATTTTAGTTTTGATGAGCAGTTGAGATATTGTGATGTTATCTACCTTTCACATGAGATTGACAGTGTGTGAGATGTGGGAAATTTCAAACAAATCAATAAGGTTTTTGGACAGCAGACATTCAGACACCAACAGAATTACTAGCAAAGAGTTAAATGATTCTTAAAACAAGTTACTGTGAGGCGTGATTGTAAAGGCTAGTAGTTCAGAAGCAATGCCCTGAGAACGGTGTAGTTAGCAAAATTCATATCAGAAAGTTTCTTATGCAGAACATGCATTGCAACTTTATAAATAGGTTTATTCACTGTCCAGACTTAGGATGGAAATGTGCCCAGACGCGGGATCACGTGCCTATCCAGTTTGGCAATGATCTGGTGGGAACATTCACTTTGACCCCTACAGTGAGCATCCAGCATAACCTGGCAATGGGAGTATGATTTTAGCCAAGATGGGAGTTAGCATTTGGATTTAATGGATGAATGAGATATCATTAGGCTGGATGCTGAGATGCAATTGACTGAGGGGTGGCATGGTTGTGGCAGAGTGATTAGTACTGCTTGCCCCATAGCGCCAGAGACAAAGATTCAATTCCCAGCTTGGGTCATTGTATGGAGTTTGCACATTCCTCCTGTACATGCGTGGGTTCCCTTTGGGTGCTCCTGTTTGCTCCCACAGTCCAAAGATGTGTGGGTTTGATGAATTGGCCATGCTAAATTGCCCCTTAGTATCAGTGGGACCAGCAAGGATAAATGTGTGAAGTTACAGGGATAGGGCCTCGGTGGGATTGTGGTTGGTGCAGACTCAATGGGCTGAATGGCCTCCTTCTGTACTGTAAGGATTCTATGGAGGTGCATGACAGAGATTATTATTGATATGTACATATCAAAGATGATTTTTAAGCTAATGTAAGATGGGAATGATTGATAAGGAAATCTATAATTGATCTGTTTAGAATTGTAACAGTCAGATCTATTCAGAAAGGTCTGGCTGCTTGACCCAAGAGCTGACTCGGCCCTCTGATGATCTTCTAGCAGCTGCTGGTCAAGTAAAGTTATGCCTTTGGTTCAGAAACACTGGCTTCATGAGTCTTGTATTGTCTGAATTTTCCTGAGGGTACTGGTCACCTCGGGTAGCCCAACAACAGTATGAAATATATGTGCAATGCTCTTCATCTCACTGTGTACAGCACCATCAGGTTCTGGTTTGTCAATCATCTCATATATATGTTTCTGATGGGATTTCGGATGGCCAGTCTTATTGTTTGAAGATACAAATAGTATATGGTCTGTCAGGAACAGTGCACAGTTATTTGTAGCTGCGTCAGCCTTTGCTCTAATGCAGTGTTGCTGCCAATGGCCCTTACTGACACATGTCTTGCAAAATTGATAAAAAGCTGGACATTTCCATAGTACGTGAAATGACCACAGATTCTACATGTCTTTTGAAGTTTGCCTGTTCTAGTGAGCATGCCAACAATTGGTGTTGTACTTAGTACCTGTAAACTTTGTCAATCTGTGAAGATTGCTTTGTGCATACATCGAACCTTGAGTAGCTCTTCGGTGCTTTTTTTTTTGTGCAGATCTTTCTGGAATGCCTCCTTGTTTGTAGATACGATCACCAACTCAACAATTCTATCTGACAGCTCTGCATTTGAAAATTCACAGTGTGTATCCTTTTGTCTGCATCAGTTGATGAGATAGTCAGTGGATTCTGTAAGCTTCTGTCAAAATGACATGATCTCGAGTCGACGAATATGGAAGTTTCACCTAACCCTGAATTAATCTTTCAGTATAGTCTATATATTTTGAGCGTCTTTCAGCTTTTCTTCTGTTAGTCCTGATGTGGTCAGTTTATGGAGACTTTCATTCCCAATTGCTAGGCAAGTGTAAAGTAAAGTGAAGTTTAAAAAAGTAAAGTTTACTTATTCGTCACATTAGCTTACATTTAAACTGCAATGAAGTTACTGTGAAATTCCCCTAGTTGCCACACTCCGGGTCAATGCACCCTAACCAGTGTGCCTTTCAGGCTGTTGGAAGAAACTGGAGGAAACCCATGCAGACTCCACACAGATAGTGACCGAAGCCGGGAATTAAACCCAGGTCCCTTGAGACGACCTGGTTTTCTTTTTTGTTTGACTTGCTCGCTATCAATCCTGTTCACACCCTCATCACTTGCCTTTCCTGATGATGCTAACCTGGTGCTGATCCTCCCGTTGTGTTATCCAACCTAAAGAATTGACAGGCTGTGCACTGCAATCTCACCAGGAGGAATCTATCTGCTTACCAGCTCTTTACCAGCTCAAGACACAAGGGTGACATGGTGGCACAGTGGTTAGCACTGCTGCCTCACTGCGCCTGGGACACGGGCTCGATTCTTAGCTTGGGTCACTGTCTGTGAGTCCTCCCTGTGTCCGCATGGGTTTCCTCCCAGTGCTCTGGTTTCCTCTCACAGGCTAAAAGTTGTGCTGTTTAGGTGCATTAGCCATGCTAAATTCCCCCTCTGTGTACCCGAACAGACACCGGAATGTGGCAACTACAGGATTTTCACGGTAACTTCATTGCGGTGTAATATAAGCTTACTTGTGACTGATAAATAAAACTTTAATCTTTTATTTGAGCACAATCTGCATGCTGTGTCATCAATGCTTCTCTTTGCTGTCACTTCCTATATTTGCAACAGATTTTGACACTGCAACTTAGCTGCTGTCTGATTAAATTTTTGAGGGGCATCACTTGCCATGAAGTATGATCTAAAGCTGTTCACCATATCGGATCAGTGCTTAAAACTTGTTGCCACTTGTTTAACTACCGCTTATCACCATGTCATTTAATTAAAATAGTACACTGTCATGGACTTACTTACTGTACAAGACACAATGCATCAGTTATCATTGTGGGTTCATTTATTAAGACCAAGCACATGAGAACAGTTAAACATTGATATAGAACTTGAAGCCATCAGAGTTGTGTGTACATGCTCAGGTCAAAGCAAAAGTGAAGTCAAGACTGAATCACACGACACATTTCCCTTCTAGTGATGCCATGCTGAAATCTCTCAAGAGTCTATCACAATAGTGTTCCTAAAATGAGCTGTACATAGTCAATAGCACCCTACACATTACCAAGACTGCTATCCTAGTTTTATTTTATTCGTTCATGATACATTGGTGTTGTTGGCTGGCCAGCATTTAGTGCCTGTCCAACCCTAGGAGGACAGTTGAGAGCCAACTACATTGCCATGGCTCTGGAGTCACATGTAGGCCAGACCTGATAAAGACGGTAGATTTCCTTCCCTAAAGGTCAATAGTCAACCAGATGTGTTTTTCCGACAATCAACAATGGTTTCAGGGTCATCAGTAGATTCTTAATTCTGGGTATTTTTTGTTGAATTCCACCATCTGCCGTGGCGGAATTTGAACATTAGCTGAGTTTCTGGATTAGTAGGCTGGCAATAATATCACTAGGTCATCGCCTCCCCTAGTAAAGATACATTTTCACTTCACCTGTTTGGCTTCATCAAGAGAAAATGAAATGTAATTAACTGTCATTGAACTGAGAAGCTCAGTGACCCCCCTGAAGCAGCAAGTTGGGAGGTATTGCTAATGTCGCCAATAACAGCCTAGCAGGAGCCTGTTGCATACAAACTCAGGGCCACATTCACATTCACAGCTACTGGCTATGCTATTCTTGCTCTGCTCTGAGATTGGTAGTTCCAGTAGGTGAGAGATTTCAGTTATTGCATTGTTGACTGTTGTGGGGTAAATCAAGATGACCAGCACTGTCTTAACTTTAAACAATAAAAAACTCATGAGGTAGACATCTCTGTATTTATTCAAAAGAAAAACAAGCAACTGCAAGGAGATTACCAAATGGGTTAAGTAGCTCTGAGATAGAGCGACAGAACCTCTCTGATGAATTTGATGTATACAATCAAAAACAGATCAATTAAAATGTTTCCTATCAATCATTTCTGCTTTACATTAGTTTAAAATCAATTACATTTACAATACATCAATAATAATTCCTGACATTCATCTCAGCCAATTGCATTTTACCATCCAGCATGATGATATTTTATTCGTCCATTAAATCCGGACTCTAACTCCCATCTTGGCTGAAGTCTCTTCCCTGTTGCCTCATTACTGTAGACACTCATTACAGGAGTCAAAGTGGATGTTCCCGTCAGATCATTGTCAAACTGAATAAACATGTGATTCTGCATCTGGGAATGTCCTTAAGCTGAGTCTAGACAATAATTACTCTGATTCATCAGTGTTGCAATATGTGTTCCCGCGTAAGAAACTTCCTGATATGAATTTCATTAATTACGGGGTTCCCAGACCTTTGGCTCTGAACTATTTGCTTTTACCATCATGCCTTGTGATAACCTGCTTTTGTCTGGGGCAAACAATGATTCATCCAATACTTTAAAATGGCAATATATATATATATTTATATATAAGAATCATAATTAGTTGTTAAATTATTTTACTGTATTCACATGGCCTATTTACTTGTTTCAAGAATCATTTAACTACACTGGTAGTCCTAGGAGTGCCTTAATGTATTCTGCTTAAAAACCTTATTAACTGGTTAGAAAGTTCCCACATCATTACCAAAATGCAAACATCTCGTGTATATTATTTCTCACTTATGTTCAGGGTGAAGAACTTCACCCTGAACATCCTTGCGTGGATCTGGCCTCCTGCTGGGGTTTCCCCACCACCCACCCCTCTCTCATCCTCCTATTTCCAGCATTTTGTCTTTATCCACACATACGCTATACCTTTTCCCCGGTCATTCTGTAGTCTAGAGGAATGCCGACTGGTGCCTGAGAATAAGTGCTTTGAGTGGAAGATTTGGAGACAGCAAAAACCTACAACACCTGGCACGCCCCTCCATGGGGACAACCCTCTGGGGTAGGGAATTCAGGGCAGCATGGTGGTTCAGTGATGAGCAGTGCTGTCTCACAGCACCAGGAACCCAAGTTCGCTTCCAGGGTTGGGTCACTATCTATGTGGAGTTTGCACGTTCTCCCCGTGTCTGCGTGGGTTTTGTCCAGGTGGTCCAGTTTCCTCCTACAGTCTGAAAAATGTGCTGGTTAGGTGCATTGGCCATGTTAATCAGTCTGCCACCAAGCTGCCTGGAGCATGGGCCATGGGCATAAACATGCCCAATTTCTCACACAGTCACTTTTACATTGCTGTATGTGCAAGAGCATTTATGTTCACAAAGGTAGAAGTTTGCCTGCTTTCTGACAACTCTGATATACTCATCCTTAGTAACATATATAATAACAGAGGAGACTGAAAATTTCAACTGAATTCACTTTGTAAATGTTCCCAAGCCAGCAGTCAATATGTCCTTGTGATAAAATATATTGACCCATAATATGCTGAAACAGGGCATCTCATGGCATCTGTCATTAGTCATGCTTGTCCTTGCATAATTAAGTTTATAAATATGCTGTGTCACAAGTTGTTGACCATGCGAGTTAATAACTTGTACGGCAATAGAAATAGGGCATTTGAAATCTGAATAAATGGAACAAGCAACTATATAGCTACTTAAGCAATTAAACGGAAGGATTTTGAAATTAATAGCCCAGCGATGAGAAAGTGTATGTTTAAGTGACAGAATACAATTCAATTCAGGTGCAGAAAGAGAAATAAAGGGTGAGGAATAAAAGGCGGGATGGGATTCCCTCCCCCCACTAGCCATGGCATACTTTTTGGGAGTGAAGGCCGCTTGCCATTGGCTGCCGGCAGGGAGATTTGGTCCTACCAATGTCTGTGGCACTTCACGTGGCTTACCCATCCTGCTGCCAGGGAACCCACCACAAGTAGTGAGGGGGGGGGCTTGGGGGCATCACCTTCGGCAGGGCTGGAAAATCCCACCAGTGGGAACAGCTGGAAAATCCTTTCCAATGAGTACAAATAAATTTTGCATTAAGAAAGTGAGGGAAAAAAAGCCAGAAATTAGTACATAAAATTTAACATTTTACATCTCTAAAAACTCTCCAGCAACAATTGAAACCTGAATACATAAGATTCCATGGTTAATTGTTCGTATCAGAGAGGTGGGTTGGCAATAATTAATACTGTCACATCATTTAAGGGTATTTAGTCTTAAATTTACTTTAACAAATACAAGAAATAGGAGCAAAAGTAGATCATAGAGCCCATCTATCCATTTCGGCATTCAACGCAATCATGAGTGATCTAGTTCTGCAACTTCAGTTTCTCACCCTTTTCCCATACCCTTTGATTCCTGGTAGACCAAAAATCTGCCTATCCTAACCTTGAATATATTCAGAATGGAGCATCCATAACCAGTTAATTCCAACAAAAAATTTCATCTATTAGTAAAGGAGCTTCCTTAATGCAAGGACGAAGGAGGGTAGCCGCCCTTAGACCCGGCATTGGGCTATATTCAATAACAAGGGGTGGGATTCCCCGGCCGCGCTCTCCTGAATACCAGAGATTCCCGCCTGACTTCAGTGGACCTTTATTAATGTGGTCCACCCCTCGCCTACTAGAATTCCAGTAACGGGCGGGATGGGAGAATTCCGGCCAAAGTGCTTTTCACCTTAAACTTTATGGAGCATTGCATGACGCTTCATCGGAGCATTATGAACTCCCAGGTAGTTGTATTAGTCAATTTACTGCAAGCTTAACTCATCTTGCTTGCCAATCATTTCTGATGTGCTGATTGACCATGCAAACTGAACGGGCCATGATTCTTCTGGGTGCTCCGTTCTCCTCCCAAGTTCCAAAAATGTTCCGGTTACGCTTATTGGCTGTGCTAAATTTCCCCTTAGTATCAGGGGATTAGCAGGCTAAATGCATGGGATTATGAGGATATATAGGGTTTGGGTGGGATTGGTGTTGATGCAGGCCCAATGGGCCAAATAGCCTCTTTCTGCACTGTAGGGATGCAATGATCCTAGGATTCCCCAGATAATTAATTAATAAAAACTGGTTTGTTGCAGACCAGGGGTAATCATTTCCCTCTTTCGCAGCATTATACAGACTATTTAATTTAAACAAGATAAACGGGGAAATACTTTTCAAAAATGAATAACTTTTGATTGTATTCAAAAACCCGAAAATGGCTTGACCATCAACCTATACAGAAGTAAAACTGGCAAAATGTTTGTGTTTGAATTGAATGCCTTGGACCTTCCTCTGACATTGAAATAGTCACACCATCTCTATTCTGCATGCAATGGTATCAAAATTAACTCAATCTCTTTTGGTGCGTTTATGATGGCAAGATAAATAGACAGAAACCGACACCACGAACAAGGAGTACACAATTATTTTCTTAGTACCCACTTGACACAACCTTGCTGTAGCCACATGATCACATTATGCAAAATTTTATGGCTTTGCTCGAGTGAGATCGGAAATTCCTGCCCGAGGTCAACGGGTATTTCCATCGTCTGCCCCTCACCCACTCCGATTCCATGGCAGACGGAGCAGTAGAATTCCGGCAGTAATCTGTAATATATCATAGGGTATGCTGTAGCTTTCTGGGAATCCACTTACCATATAACAAAAGTGTGTCAGGTTGTACTTTAAAAATTAATGACATTTATATAGTGTCTTTAACAAAATAAGAAGTCCTAATGTACTTCACAACAATGATCAAATGTCACTTGGATATCAAATCACTCTAGCTGATATCAGGACAGAAGACCAAAAGCTTGGATAAGGAATCGGTTTTGAGAGGAGGTGGAAAGGAAAAGGAAGGGCTTGCAAGTCCAAGAAGTTTTCGTGAAGAAAATTCCAGAGCTCAGGGCCGAGGCAAGGGTGCCAGTGTTTGAGCAAACAAAACTGGGGATGCCCAAGAGGCCCGAATTGGGGGAATGCAGAGATCTTGATTGGAACTGGGGCTGGAGGACTTACAGAGAAAATAAAAGGCGTGGCCATGCAAAGATCTGGAAATAAAACTGAGATTTTAAAACAAATTAAGCTTTGCTGAATCGTTCAAAAAAGGAAGATGGATAGGCTCATCTTCTGCTCTGATATGACTTGGAGTTGCTCTAACATTTTCAGGGCTTCTGTTCTTTGGGACCTCAATATTGCTTCTTCTGATCAAGTTACCAGGAATAAAGTTCAAAATATACCTTTCCAGAAAGTGGAATTATTGGAATGTGCTAACGTTGCCAACTCTGGTTGGAAGCATTGTTATATACACCCTCCTGCTCCCACACTCCCACCATTGATTTTCCAATATCCAACATGTCCACAGAGTCTAGCCTTCTTCCACCATTCAGAAAGTAAACATACTCTTTCTTACCTTTTTGGATGCTTCTTAACTGCCAGTTTAGCGACCAAAGGGTAGAATTCTAAAGGCAATGCAGTAGCAGAGGGACCTGGGTGTGTATGTGTATCAGTCACTGATGGTGGCAGGACAGGGATGGGGTGGCATGGTAGCATGTTGGTTAGCACTGCTGCTTCACAGCTCCAGGGACCTGGGTTCAATTCCCAGCTTGGGTCACTATCTGTATGGAGTTTGCACATTCTCCTCGTGTGTGAGTGGGTTTCCTCCGGGTGCCCCGGTTTCCTCCCACAGTCCAAAAATGTGCGGGTTATGTTGACTGGCTGTGCTAAAATTGCCCCTTAGTGTCCTGAGATGTGTATGTTAGAGGGACTAGTGGGTAAATATGTAGGAACATGGGGGTAGGGTCTGGGTAGGATTGTGGTCAGTGCAAACTTGATGGCCAAATGGCCCCTTCCTACGCTGTAGGGTTTCTATGATTCTGTGACAGGTTAAGAGGGATTCAGAGGCATGCGGGGGTGGTGGGGTTGGGACAGAGTGGATGAGGAGAAAATGGCTCCTGTTAGTGGAAGAACCAAGAACAAAAGGGCACAAATTAAAGTTATTTGGCTAAAGAAGCAATGGCAACATGAGGAAAATCACACTTGTTGGTTAAGATCTGGAATGCCCTGCCTGGGAGTGTGATGGAGATGGGTTCAATCGAGGCATTCAATTGAGAATTGAATTGTTATCTGAAAATGAAGATTGTGCTGGGCAACACGGAGAAGGTGGGGAGAGGCAGAAGGTGAATTGCCCCTTTGGATGGCGAGCACAGATGCAATGGGCCAAATGGCCTCCTGCAGTGCTATAACTATTTTATCTCCTACCCATCTCGAATATTTTTATAGCTAACATATATTAATAAAACTGTAATGCCCCAATAATTTTATCCAAGGTTGCCGTGAATCATGTCTAAATTAATAATTACCTTGAGGAAGGGTGGACTGTGCAGAATGTGAAGTGGACATTTCTTTCAGTGGTTTTCCTCAGTCAGATTATACCACCATTTTTATTTGTACCTTCATTCATTTTATGGGATGTGGGCTGGGGTCAGCATTTATTGTCCATCCCTAATTACCCACCATGTCAGAGGGCATTTGAGAGTCAACCACATTGCTGTGGTTCTGAAGCCATATGAAAGCCAGACCAGGTAAGGATGGCAGATTTCCTTCCCTAGAGAACCAGATTTTTTTTTTCCAAAAATGGACAATGGTTTCATGGTCATCATCAATTCCAAATTTTTATTGAATTTTTAAAATTCAAATTTCACCATCTGCCATGGTGGGATTCGAACCTGGGTCCCCAGAACATTACCATGGATCTCTGAATTCTAGTCTAGTGACAATATGCTATCACTTTCCCACCTGTTGGGGAAGGTCAAACATGTTTCAGAAAATTTAAGTTATTTAAGATCTTAGGTCATGAACTCAATAGGTTGTGAAGAATTCTGACAAGTACAATAAGTTGAAAGAAAAGTAAAGATCACCTGGCATATCAGTCATGATCCACTCAGGTCTCTTGGGTGACTATTCAATTGCAGACTTTACCTATTCCAAATGGACTAATAATTTAGGAGGCACTAAATTTTTTTCTCCAATCTGACCTGAAAAGAATCAAATAATGCTTTTAATGTCTCTAAAACCTTCAAAACCTTTTTCTCAATACCAATCTGAAAACAGGACCCAAGAGTCCTTCACCATGTATTAGATATTATCGTGACGGGACAGTCCATAGGTCGGCTTTTAAAGTGAAGACCTGGAAATACAATTCTTGATATGCATGCAAGTGTTTGTTGTTTTACAGAGGACATTCATTTGGCAGAAATATACATTATTCATTCATGGGATGTGGGCATCATTAGCTGGGCCAGCATTCATTACCCATCCCTCCAGCTTGCTAGGCCATTTCAGATTCACCCACATTGCTGCACATCTGGGGTCACATGCCGGCTAGTTAAGGATGACAGATTTCCTTCCCTAAAGGGCATTAGATAGGCTTTTACAACAATCGCCAGTTTTATGGATTTCTAAATTCACCATCTGCTGAATCGGGATTTTAACCTAGGTCTCCAGAACATTATCCTGGGTCTCTGGATTACTAGTCCAGTGGCAATACCACCACAGCGTTGTCCTTTCATCAGGTTCAAAGAATCCCTACAACGCAGAAGGAGTCCATTTGGCCCATTTGAACCTACAGCAACAACAATCCCACCCAGGGCCCTATCCCTGTAACCCCACATGTTTATCCTGCTAGACCCCCTGACCTTAAGGGAAAATTTGTCATGAGCAATCCATCCGACCTGCACATCTTTCCCACTGCGGTAGGTAACCGGAGCACCTGGAGAAAATCCACTGTGAGAACATGCAAACGCCACCCAAGGCAGGAATTGAACCCAGGTCCTTGGTGCTGTGAGGCAGCAGTGTTGACCACTGTGCTGCCACAGTATGAAGCCTCAATTTAAATTGAATGAATTTCTACCAATACAGATCCTGAAAGAGAGAGTAAGGTTAATCACATTGCTTTTATTAGTTGGTTTAGTTGAAGAATCTATCAGTCATTTCATAAGATCAAATTATATAACAAATGTGCTCATTTTTTGGATTGCAGCCATCAATTCTAAAATTAGACAAAACACTGAAGAAGTTATGAAATAAAAATTTAACAAAAAACTGGCAAGATAACTTAACACATCTCTCAAATGTCTTGAGGCACTTCATATACCATTGACATGCAGTGAGGAATTGCTGTCAGCGGCAAGTAAGATTGTAAGCATCCGGAAAGTGGCAAGACTGGTTAATTTACGTAGCTGAGACTTTGATTGTTATTGGAAAGGGAACAAGGAAGAACTGCTCAATGAACTGACTGAAGACAAAAAGATGGGAAGAGCAACAGGCAGCAGTCAAGGTAGAAGAGAGATCTTTAATTTATATTGCAGCTTATGGTTAGCTTTGTGAACCATTGTAATTGGCCAGGATTTTGCCAACATGCCCACCCCAGAATTGGGATGGGCAAGGCTTGTAGAACAGCATTCTCCATTGGCCTGGGGTGGGATCTTACAAACCTTGGGAAGGTGAGGCGGTAAAATTCCGATAAATGTGTTGTTGCATTCATACACATAATAATTGCTTTTGCACTCAACTGACAGAGATGAAATAACTGATTAATTCTGTTTTTTAGTGTTGATCTAAGGCAGGGATTTTGGTCACTTGTACCTCTTTGATTAATACCCCAAGATATTTCATGTCAGTTTGAACACGTACATGAGACCCCCAGTTTCATCTTAATCTGAAGGATGGCATCTCCAACACAGCGGCACTCCCTCTTTCCCATACTGAAGCCTAACTTTAGATTATGCCTTATTGTGTCATTTCACCTTGATGCAGAGAGACAATGGCACAGTTTTACTAACATATTGAGGTGGCACGGTGCCTCACAGCACCAGAGACCCATGTTCAATACTGGCCTTGGGTGACTGTGTGGAGCTTGCACACTCTTTCTGTGTTTGCGTGCGTTTCCCTGAGTGTCCCAGTTCCCTCCAAAGATGTGCGGGTTATGTTGATTGGCCATGCTAAATTGCCCCTTAGTGTCAGGGGGATTAGTAGGGTAAACACATGGAGCTACGGGTGGGATTGTTGTCTCGGTGCAGGCTCAATGGGCTAAATGGTCTCCTCTGCACTGCTGGGATTTGATAATATTAATGGCAATGACAATGAAAAAGCTAACAAGTGTAACAATCTTTCAACATTTTAAAAGTTGGAAAAGAGATGTAAAGTACTTGATGACACCCTTTGCACGATGGAAAAATGGTTTGGGAAAAGAAAGCAAATATTACCTGGAGAAGGTTACATTAGCACACAACAAAACACATCAGTCAAACCTTTTTATTTGATTAATCATTAACTTGTTTCTCTTGTCACTCCTAATTCCTGTTTGCATTCTCAGTATCTCGCTCTCTCGATAATCACCCAATCATCAATCAGTATTTTATTTTCCACAATGATTGACATCACCGCAATGAGTGATTTTTTTCATAAAAAATAATGTTATTTTTCAATAGCAAAAAGATAACATGTTAAATGTGAATTTTAATCACCTTTCCCAGAGAAATTATAATATTTGACTCAATACTGAACTCAGAGTTTAAACTAAATTGAAAAATTCCAATGTTTTGACATATATTCCATACATATTACAGGATTAACTGATTGAGTTGAAAATGCCGTGCATATTCATTGAATGAATTTTTTGATTCTGCTGAGACCTTTGTCACTTACAGAGAGCTGTTCTAAAACTTTAGCACAAGTCCCAATAAGGATCCAATTTCACTTGACATTCACGCAAATGAAGGAGGGACAAAAATTGCTCGAAAGTGACTAGATCAAACCCCTTAAGATTCCTGAGGGGCATTGACAGGGTGAATGTGGGACAGATGTTACCTCTTGTCAGAGAATCTAGGACTAGGATCACTGTGTAAAAATAACAGAGATGAGAAAAAGTTTTTTTTTCCTTTTAGAGGGTGGTGAGTCTTTGGAATTCCTTTCCTCAAAAGATGATGGAAACAGAATCTAAGTTAAAGTTTATTTATTAGTGTCACAAGTAGGCTTACGTTAACACTGCAATGAAGTGCACTGAAAATCCCCTGGTCGTCACCCTGTGGCGCCTGTTC
The DNA here is from genome assembly GCF_965287045.1 of Carcharhinus amblyrhynchos. Taxonomy (NCBI): domain Eukaryota; kingdom Metazoa; phylum Chordata; class Chondrichthyes; order Carcharhiniformes; family Carcharhinidae; genus Carcharhinus; species Carcharhinus amblyrhynchos. Next base: position 12,127,085 of record NC_137328.1, read on the forward strand.
GGGTACACTGAGGGAGAATTCAGCACGGCCAATGCACCTAACCAGCACATCATTCAGACTGTGGGAGGAAACCAGAGCACCTGGAGGAAACCCACACAGAGACAGGGAGAATGTGCAGGCTCCAAGCCAAGAATTGAGCCCAGGTTCCTGGCGCTGTGAGGCAGCAGTGCTAACCACTGTGCTATCGTGCCACCTTCTTTGAATATTTTTAAGGCTGAGCTAGTTAGATTCTTGATTAACAGGAGGAGTGAAAGTTTATCTGGGGTAGGCAGGAATGTGAGGTTGGAGTTACAATCAAATCTTATTGAATGGCAGACCAGGGCCGAGAGGCCTACTCCTGCTGCGTTCATCTGCTGGTATGCATATATATTGTCTCAACCTGTTGGTGTCTCTGATTTAGGAAACACAGAGTACCTGGATAGATCTACCACTGCGAGAGTCTAAAATTGTGTTACTTGTTGGAGTTGAGGACTCGCAGAGATCAATCTTCTAAGTAGCTGGAGGTTAGAACATCTAACACGGGTTTTGTGTGTGCCACTCCAGTTACACATCAATTTGTCTCTTTTCTCAACAAGTCTGACATAAGATGGGTAGCAAACTAAATGAGTTGTTTGTGATGTTGCCTGGTGTACTAATCTATGTGCCTGTCAGTGCAGTAGATGCAGCCAAGCTGTCATGTAATTCAAATTGCAGCAACTCCCTGATGCGCAACTTAGCAGATTCTTATGAGGGTAGAAGAGATGTGATCGCATTAATCCAATTGGAAGGGGGAGTGGAGTTGGAGGCACTCGAAGGATAACCTGTGAAAAACAGCCAAACCGTAAATCATTGAGGGTAGGTTTTTAAATCTGAAAAAAAGGATTGGAAGAATTGGAATTAAGATGTTTGATTTGATTTAATTTATTATTGCCACATGTATTAGTTTACAGTGAAAAGTATTGTTTCTTGTGCATTATATAGACAAAGCATACCGTTCATAGAGAAGGTAAGGGCAGAGTGCAGAATGTAATGTTACATTTATAGGTAGGGTGCAGAGAAAGATCAACTTCGACAAGGTAGGTCCATTCAAAAGTCTGATGGCAACAAGAAAGAAGGTGTTCTTGAATCAGTGGGTACGTGACCTCAGCATTTTGTATCTTTTTCCCGATGGAAGAAGGTGGAAGAGAGAATGTCCAGGATGCATGAGATCCTTAATTATGCTGGCTGCTTTTCTGAGACAGTGGGAAGTGTAGACAGAGTCAATGGATGGGAGGCTGGTTTGTGTGATGGACTGGGTTTCATTCATGATCCTTGTCGTTTCTTGTAGTCTTGGACAGAGCAGAAGCCATATAATAAATAAACTTAAAAAAGACATGCTGATTAGGTGTAATGGCCAAGTTAAATTCTCCCTTAGTGTACCCGAATAGACGTCAGAGTGTGGCATTAGTGGATTTTCACAGTAACTTCATTGCAGTGTTAATGTAAGCCTACATGCGTCACTAATAAATAATCTTTAAACTAAGGCTTGTTCTTAGAAATCAAGGCTAACTTTCCAGCCTCACGCTGAGGGAGGAGCGCCCTGACAGAGATGCCATCTTTTGGATGAGGAGCGTGGACCCTCATTTACCAGCACGGGTGGATGTAAAAGATCCCCTGGCAACATTTGGAAGAAGGATAGGTAAGTTCTCTGTAGTGTCCTGGCCAATATTCATTCCTCCACGAACACTACAACAAAACAGGTCATCATGGTCATTATCACATTGCTGTTTGGGAGAGTTTGACAAGTGTGAATTAGATGCTACAATCCCTATGCTACAACAGTGATGGCACTACAAAAAGTACATCACTGGCTGTAAAGGCTTCTAATGGTCATGAAGAATGCAATATAAATGCAAGTCTTTCTTTCTTTTTGGAGTTTTGTGAACTAGTGGGCAGCATTTTTCTACAAACCTCAAGGTTGGGATTTACCAGACCTACTAGCCCTTGGTGGGAATCCTGATAGCCCAGTGAATTGGGCATCAGGGTTAAAACAGGGTTCCCACCAAGTGGCAAACCCAACATGAAGCTCCTGGATCTGTTTCCCACACGGACCAGGCAGGAACCCAATAAACATGCAAACTTCTTCATATACATTTGTAATTAGTGGGCTGGAAGCCTGATTCAATGCCCTCCCATGATGCCTGCTACCCCCCCCCCCCCCCCCCCCCCCCACCACCCTCCTCCGCCACCCGCCACCCCCCTCCTCTCCCCCCCCCCCCCCTCCCAGCAGTAGAAAGTTTACCTGGCAGGCTTTGGTGCAGATCCTGATAAAGTTGGACCTGGTACCTTGTCCTCCGAGGGTGGCGGAACGGGGTGGGGGGAGAGGTGGGCATGGAGGTAAATTCTGTGCCTGTATGTCCCTCCGCTACTGGACAGGCTGCAGAGGGTGTGTGTCCCCCCCAAGGGACCTGAGGTTTGAGTGGGCTAGGGCCGGGGGAAAGGGCTTGACCTCACGCCTGCCCTCCAGGGTGGGGTTGAGTGGCTGCACTTGTCCTTGTTGCCCTGGGGAAGGTGGTGTTCATTTTCAGGATGTGATTTCAGACACGATTCTGGTAAAGATATTCATCATTGTCTCTGTCCTTTAAAACCTCTGAAGTGCTCTGGTCACTTTGATATCCCTGCCCCATGGATTCCTCAAGTCCCTCGAGCTGTGAGGCAGCAGTACTAACCACTGTGCCACCATGCAATAGGCTAGTGTTATTATCGCTAAACTATTAATCCAGAAACTCAGCTAAAGTTTTGGGGATCTGGTTTTGAATCCTGTCATGGCAGCTTCTAGAATTTGAATTCAACACAAAATATCTTGAATTAAGAACCTACTGATGATGATGAAACCATTGTTGATTGTCAGAAAAACCCATCTGATTCACTAATGTCCTTCAGGGAAGGAAATCTGCCGTTCTTACCTGGCCTGGTCTACATATGACTCCAGAGCCACAGCAATGTGGTTGTCTCTCAACTAACCTCTGAAATGGTCTAGCAAGCCATTTAGTTCAAGGGCAACGAGGGATAGGGCAATAAGTGCTTCCCAACTGGTAACGCCTTTGTCCCATAAATGAATAATAAAAAAGCATAAACCACGTGAAACAGAAAGCCTAAGTGTCATTCAATTCCTGCCTACCTTGAAGCACATCAAAAAGACAGAACAAAATGAATGACAAGATCCCAAGCACGTAATCTTGTGGGTGCAACAGGGAAGTATAATTCATTGGACTTTGGAGATCCTTTCCCACAAAACTGGGGTCTAGGACTTATGCAAAATGGGTTCCCTGGCATTCATGCGTGCAAACTATAAAAATGTTTGAGGCAGGATAGTGTTAGCATTGCTGCCTCACAGGGACCTGGGTTCGATTCCCGGTTTGGGTGACTGTCTGTGCGGAGTTTGCATGTTCTCCCTGTGCCTGCCGGGGTTTCCTCGAGTGCTCCAGTTTCCTCCCACAGCCCAAAGATATGTGGGTTAGGTTGATTGGCCATGCTAAATTGTCCCTTAGTGTCCTGGGATGCGTAGATTAGAGGGATTGGTGGGGGTAAATACTTTGGGTTATGGGGATTGGGCTTGGGGTGGGATTGCTGTTGGTGCAGGCTTGATGGGCTGAATGGCCTCCTTCTGCACTGTAGTGATTCTAACTCAGCTACTGGGAAACTGCCGCAAAAGTTTTCAGTTTACAGTAGTTCAACCCAACCTTGACAAAAGTATGAGACCACTTCAAAAGTCCATATAAATGGGGTATTTATCGACGGATTAAAGCCTGGAATGATCCTGGATGAACACCCAAGCAAACCTCGTCGAATTCTGAGAAAAAAAAATCTAAATGCAAATGTTCAAAACCTCCCATTATTCAGTTGAAAAATGCTTTTTCTGTGAGCACTTTGTTTGCTGTGGCCAGATAAGGAAAGCTAACGATATATTAAACGTGGCTTCTTTTGGCATTCACGCGTGTGTTGTGGTCCCACTGTTCTAAAGAAGAAAAAGTAATCAGAATGTAGATAAGTACTCAGTGTTAAATTATACTGCAGAACAATTGGCAACACTCAACTGGAGAAGAATCTTAAATGATGAATGAAACAGTTCATAAATATTTCATTGACAATTTTCATGACTCCAAGCCCTAAGCCGCAAAGAATCTTCTTTCCATGCAAAACTTCTGTCTGTTAATTCATTCTCCGGATGTGGGCATTGTTGCCAAGGTCAATTTATATTGTCCATGCCTTGTTGCACTGAAGAATGAAACAACTGAGTTGGTTGCAAGATTACTTTGAAGGGCAGTTAAGAGTCATAGAATCCTATAGTGCAGAAGGAAGCCGTTCGGTCCATCCAGTCTGCATCGATACAATCCCACCCGGGCCCTATCCCCGCTTAGTTACCCTGCTAATCCTTCTAACCTATCACATCCCAAGCCACAAAGGTTTTTCTGAGATGCTTTTTTGAGTATCTTTCATAGAATCACAGAATCCTACTGTGTAGATGGAGGCCATTTGGCCCATCGAGTCTGCACTGACCACAATCCCAACCAGGCCCTATTCCCGTAACCCCATGCATTTTACACTAGCTAGTCCCTCTGACACAAAGGGGTAATTTAGCATGTCCAATCCGCCTAACCCCCACATCTTTGGTCTGTAGGAGGAAATTGGAGCACCTGAAGGAAACCCACACAAATATGGGGTGAACGTGAAAAGTCTGCACTGACAGCGACCTAAGCTGGGAATCTTATCTGGGTCCATGGCACTGTGAGGCAGCAATGCTAACCATTGTGTCACCGTGCTGTCAATCACATTAGGGTGAGACTGGAGTTACATGAAGGCCAGGCTGAGTACACATATGAACTAACATCTGGAGCAGGGGTAGATCATCGGGCCCCTTGAACATGCTTTACAATTCAATAAGAACATGGCTGATCTGATTGTGACCAAAACTCCACATTCCTCTTATTCCCAATAACTTTTGACTCCCTTGTTTCCAAAATTCTTTCCATCTTAACCTAAAAAAATTTCTGGACTGTGAGAGGATATCGGAGCACCTGGGGGAAACCCACACAGACGGTGACCCAAAGCTGGAATCGAACCTGGATCCCTGGTGCTGTGAAGCAGCACTGCTAACCGCGGTGCCACCATGTCATTCTAATTGATTGCGACACCTGCACACTAACATTTTGTGATTTGCGTACCAGGACACCCAGATCCCTCTGTACCTCAGAATTCTGCAATCTCTCCCCATTTAAGCAATATGCTGCTTTGTGATTCTTCCTGTCAAAGTGGACAAATTCACATTTTCCAATAGTGTATTCTGGTTGGAATTCTCTGACCTCGCCTACAGTTGGGATTCTCCGGTCTCACTGCAGTGAATGGAGATTTGGCTGAATGTCAAACTTTCCATTGTCATGGCAACAGTCATCGGGCGTGTGAGATCAGAGACTTCCAGCCTCTTATCAGTTGGCAGAATCTTTCCGCTAAGGGAAATCTATAGAATAGTTGAATCTTTAAGGCAAGCTCATGGTCACTTTTACTGACACTGTCCTTTATTTCTTGATTCTTTTAAAATAAAGTATTTTTAAATAGGAGTAAGCTTTTCAAACTTTTCTGATAAGATTTGGACTCAGTTACTGTTGTTAGTCTGGTCTCTGGATTATACGTCTGGATGTGGAGATGCCGGTATTGGACTGGCGTAAACACAGTAAGAATTCTCACAACACCAGGTTACAGTTCAGCAGGTTTATTTGGCAGTAAATGTTACTAGCTTTTGGGGATTCACCTGACAAAGAGGCAAACCCCGACAGCTAGTGGGCTTTACTAGCAAATAAACCTATTGGACTTTAACCTGGTGTTGTGAGACCTCTTATCTGTCTGCAACAGTATGTATCCATGCAGGAAAATATGAGCAGAGATGGTGGTGTAAGTGATAATGTCACAGGAATCAAAATCCACAGACCAGGCAGCTGGTGGAATTTAAATTCAATGAATAAAATGTGAAATTGAAGGCTAGCCTCAATAATGATGGGCATGAAACTATCATCGATTGTTGTAAAAACACAATTGCTTCATTCATTTTATTCAGCGAATGCAAACTCCCTAAACCAAGCAGTCTGTTTCGATCCTGTTGCGTTAACTGTGGCTAGGCCTCCGTTGAGTCTGTGGATTGGGCACTTTTCTACGATGTGATGCATAGTCTGCTCTTCCCCTCCGGCGCATAATGGCTGGCACGAGTGACCCATCTATAGAAGTAGGCCAAGAAGGGGGCCTTACCCAATCTTGAAACTGTTGAGGATGGACCACTTTTTATTGGTAAGGTTGAAAGCAGGCAACTGCTGGGTTGGGTTTGAGACCAGATACTTGTTTATCGCGTCCAATGATTAATTTGTCCAGGTGGAATTTGTGGTGAAGTCTTGTGTTGGAGGGTTTTTTTTCCAGATTGGCCTTCTTGTTGGGAGCAGTACCTTGGGTGGCTGAATAGATCAGCGTGAAGTAGTGGTGAGGGGAGGGCATTGCAAACTTTTTCTATCATTTTGTGAGTTGTAAGTCAGCAAATATATGGAGGAGTGATATTTGCCAGGACAGGAAACCAAGGGAGTAGTGTTGAACATAACGTTCCAGTAATGATACCCTTGTTAGCATTCAGCTGGGTGTCAACTCGAGTGTGTGTGATGATCTTAACCAAACCGGGGTGCAGTATTCTGCTATCGAGTAGACAGTGTGAGTGCTGAGGTCTGGAGTGTGGTAGTTCATTAGTACCCTCTAGGGAAGGAAATTTGCCATCCTTACCTGGAGTACGTGTGACTCCATAGAAACATAGGAACTAGAAGCCGGTATGGGCCATTCAGCCCTCCGAGCCTGCAATGCTATTCATTTTGATCATGGGGTGGCATGGTGACACAGTGATTAGCACTGCTGCCTCACGGTGCCAGGGACCTGTGTTCGATTCCTGGCTTGGGTGACTGTCTGTGTGGAGTATGCACATTCTCCCCGTGTCTGCATGGGTTTCTTCTGGGTGCTCCAGTTTTCTCCCACAGTCTGGAAGACATGCTGGCTAGGTGGATTGACCCAAACAGGCATCGGAGTGTTGCGACTAGAGGAATTTCACAGTGGCTTTATCATTTGTGATTAATAAATAAACTTCATAGCTGATCATCAAATTCAATATCCTGATCTCCCTCCCTTTCCTTATATCCCTTGATCCCTTTAACCCCAAGAGCAATATCTAATTTCATTTTGAAATCAGGTAACGTTTTGGCTTCAAACCCTGACTCTAGACCCACATCAATGCCATTGACTCTTTCTCTTTGTTTTTATTCATTAGTGCCAAAAAATAGGTTTACATTAACACTGCAATGAAGTTACTATGAAAATCCCCTAGTAGCCACACTCCAGCGTGTGTTCGGGTACACTGAGGGAGAATTTGGCATGGCCATCTAACCAGCATATCATTCAGAATGGGCCCCTGGAGGAAACCCATGCAGACATGGGGAGAATGTGCAGACAATGACCCAAGCTGGGAATCGAACCCGGGTCCCTGGTGCTGTGAGACAGCAGTGCAAACCACTGTGCCACCGTGCTCCCCTAACTGATCTCTCTGAAAAGGCCTAGCAAGCCATTCAGTTCAAGGACAATTAGGGAGTCAACAACAAATGCTGGCCTTGCCAGGAAAAAGTCTGACAACACCAGGTTTTAGTCCAACCGATTTATTTGATAATAGACTCACAAGCTTTCGAGGTTTCCCTCTTCGTCAGGTGAATGGAGAGTTCTGGCCTCAGACAGACCATATAAAGCACAGACAGTTTAGAGATTACTGATTGCCAGGAAGGCCCAAAGCCCATGAGAGAATAGAAAAAAGGCAAGATCAGTGTTATGAAGAAATGACCAAATTTTACAACCACCTCTAACTAATTATATTTTTCTTGCATTGAGAAAGTTGCTGTTTTAACTTATTTATTGCTGCAAAGATGGATTTCTCGTTCCCCCACAGAAATTACATAAGCTAATTTGAAGCATTCATTCATCAAATGGAAGATCATTGTGCACAAAAGCAAAATCCTGCAGATGCTGCAATTCTGAAATAAAAATCGAAAATGCCGAAACCATTTTGGGGGTCAGTCAGCCTCATTTGAAAGAATGGAATCGTTCTCAGATAAGATTATAACTGTCAGGGAGCTGTCAAAATCCTGTGAAAATCCTCCAGTTGCCACACTCCAGTGCCTGTTCGGGTACAGTGAGGGAGAATTTAGCATGGCAAGTGCACCTAACCAGCACATCTTTCAGACTGTGGGAGGAAACTGGAGCTCCTGGAGGAAACCCACACAGACATGGGGAGAATGTGCAGACTTTACACAGTGACCCAAGCCAGGAATGGAACCTTGGTCCCTGGTGCTGTTAGGCAGCAGTGCTAACATTGTGCCACCGAATCACCCATTTGAGGACAGTTGGCACATGGTTGCTCCTGAGTTGGTTGGTACATGATCTCAAACATTTATACCTTTTCTCCCAATGGAAGTTGGTGGAAGACAGCATGTCCATGGTGTGTGGAGTCCTTAATTATGGTGGCTGCTTTTCTAATGCAACAGGAAGTGTCGACAGAGTCAATGGATAGGAAGCTGATTTGTGTGATAGACTGGGCTTTCATCACAACCTTTTTGTAGTGTCATAGAATCCCAACAGTGCAGGAGGCCATTCAGCCCATTGAGTGTGCACCGACAGCAATCCCACCCAGGCCTTATTTCCGTAACCTGACATATTTACCCTGCTAATCCCCCTGACAGTAGGTCAATTTATCATGGCCAATCAACCTAACCCGCACATCATTGGACTGTAACCGGAGCACCTGGAAGAATCCCACGCAGACGTGGGTAAATGTGCAAACTCCACACAGACAGTTGTCCGAGGCTGGAATTGAACCTGGGTCCCTGGTACTGTGGGGTAGTAGTGCCAACCACTGTGCCACCATGCCCCCCTGTTTTTTTGTGGTCTTGGTCAGAACTGGAGCCATACACGCTGTGATACATTTGGAAAGGATGCTTTCTATGATGCATCTGTAAAAATTGGTGAGAGTCATAGCGGATATGACAAACTTCCTTCGTCTCCTGAGAAAGTAGAGACAGTGATTCACCGTCACCTTCACAAAGGCAATATATGGGATGCACAATAACAGCTGGTCTTTACAGTGATGTTGACTTCCTGGGAATAGGTAAAACTTGAATGTTGTGTCGGTAACAAACTTTTGGACTCCCCAATGAGAATCTGCTTACACATGGATGATCTGAAATGGATTCGATCACCTGCTGACAGTTCTTCAATGCCATGCCCCCACTGCTCCCACCACCCCGCCATCCCTCTTCTCACAGCTTGTCCTGCTCTGGTCCTCATCAGAAAAACCCATCTGGTTCACTAATGTCCTTTAGGGAAGGAAATCTCACCCGGTCTGGCCGACATGTGACTCCAGACCCACAGCAATGTGGTTGACACTCAACTTACCTCAGGCAACTAGGGTTGGGTAATAAATGCTGGCCAGCCAGTGGTGCCTGTGTCCCATGAATAAATAAATAAAAACCTCCAGAGTTACTTTTAGAACATAACAAATTGGCTGAATGTATAGCGAGTGAGTGGTGTGGGTCTGGCTTGTCCTTTGCTGATTTTCTCAATCCAAAGAGTGGCTCGCAACACTTGCAGGAATAGTTCCTGGTTCCCATGGAAGCAGCAAATAAATCATGCCGACACTTTCACTGTGATGATAAAATACATCAGTTTCTTTCTACAAACATGATTGCATATTATGCGTGTGGTGGCCAAGGTTTTCCCAGAGTCCCTCACTGGCGCATCGACACTGTAGACACCAGAGGTAAATGCAGAACCATTATCTCTGCTACTCTACCTTTCCCTGAGCTTTTCTGCATCTCTCCAGGGTTATTTCTTTGCCGAAAGCTGTCTGAAGATAATTGGGAATTTAAAAATAGAAAATGCTGGAAATAGTCTGCAGGTCAGAGCCGTTCCGATGAAGGGTCATCCTTAACTCTGGATGGGATTTTCCAGTCCTCCCGACTGGTGGGATCACCCATCTCCATAAGACCATAAATATAGGAGCAGAATTAGGCTATTTGTTCCATTGAGTTTTCACCATTTGATCATGGCTGATAAGTTTCTCAGCCCCATTCTCCCACCTTTTCCCTGTAATCTTTGATACCCTTACCAATCAAGAACCTTTCTATCTCTGTCTTAAAAGTACTCAAGGACCTGGCCTCCCCAGCCTTCTGTGGCAATGAATTCCATAGGTTCACCACCTTCTGGCTGAAGAAATTCTGCCTCATCTCAGTTCTAAAGGGTTGCCTGTTTACTTTGAGGCTGTGCCCTTGGATCTTATGATGCGGAGATGCTGGTGTTGGACTGGGGTGAGCACAGTAAGAAGCCTTACAACACCAGGTTAAAGTCCAACAGGTTTATTTGGTGTCACAAACTTTTGGAGCACTGCTCCTGCCCATTCACCTGATGAAGAAGTGCTCCAAGAGCTTGTGATTCCATATAAACCTGTTGGACTTCAACTTGGTGTTCTGAGAGTTCTTACAGTGCCCTTGGATCCTAGTCTCTCCTACTAATGGGAACATCTTCCCCATATCCACTCTATTCAGGCTTTCAGTATTCTGCAAGTTTTAATGAGATCCTCCTCCCTCATCCTTCTAAACTCCATCAGGTACAGACCCAGAGTGCTCAGACACCCCTCATATGTCAAGCCTTTCATTCTGGGCATCACCGAATGTTCCCTGGTGCCGGGATCAAGAAGCCACACAAACACCTTTGACCGCAACGGGGCTGGAAGGCCCCACTGGCAGCCAATATGCTGTGGAGTGGATGGATGAAGGGAAGGGAGGGAGCAGAAAATCCCACCCTTCCTTTCTCCCTCCACAGATGCCGACTGGCGTAGCCGAGTATTTCCAGCACGTTCCGTTTTTGGTCGGGGAATTCTCCGCTGCCAGCGAAAATGGAGAATTTGGCGCTCAACCAAACCTGCACGGATAGCAGCGGGTCTGGAAAATCTCAGCCGTGGACGAGATCGGAGAATCACAGCCTTTATTTCAGATTGCCAATGTCTGCAACGTTTTTGCATTTGCAGATGGTAATTGCCACAGAGTTGGCCCATCAAAATCAATGGTGATTATCATTTTTCGACATTTTAAGTTAATTTTCACGCCAGTGCTGCTTTAATACTGGTGCTGGTGGCCTGCCAACAGGGTAACTGATTTAATAAAACATTCACTGAGGCAGAGTTTTTCTTCTAAGTGACTTTGAAATGATACTGACACCACTTGACTCCTAAACAATGAAATAGTGTTTATTGGGTAAAAAAAAAGTCAGCATCTGCAGAAATGCCCGAGAGTCACTTTCCTCGATTGGTCCAGGTTTAACAGCCCTTTTGGAGCTCAAACTAAAACTAGTTTCAGAGCAGCTCATTTAATTGTAGTTCTGTACATGCCTGCTCCAAATTGAGATTTGAATAGATCTCATTGCTTAAAAGAAATGCATAACAACTCAAAAAGAATTCCAATGAAATAGAACAAAAATTGCAAATTTCTTTCCAGAGGAGGGAGTATGTGTTTAGATACCTCTATACAAGGAGCCTTGGAACTGTAGAATGTCTACACTGTAGAAGAAGGCCATTCAGCCCATCTGGTCTGCACTGATACTCCGAAAGACCATCCTACCCAGGCTCACCCCTCTGCCCTATCCTTGTCGAATTTTCCATGGTTAGTTCACATAACCTATGCGTCTTTGGATATTAAGGGGCAATTTTAGCATGGCAGATCAACCTAACCCGCACACTTTTGGACTGTGGAAGGAAACCAGAATAGCCAGAGGAAACCCACGCAGATACAGGGAGAAAGTGCAGACTCCCGCACAGACAGTGACCCAAGCCAGGAATTGAACCAAGGTCCCTGGCGCTATGAGGCAGCAATGCTAACCACTGTGCTGTGGGAAATCACATTGTAAGAAGTCTCACAACACCAGGTTAAAGACCAACAGGTTTATATGGTAGCACAAGCCACTAGCTTTCGGAGCACTGCTCCTTCATCAGGTCTTACAACATGCTAGCTCCAAAGCTAGTAGTTTGTGCTACCCAATAAACCTGTGGGACTTTAACCTGGTGTTGTGAGACTTCTTACTGTTTTTGCCCCAGTCCAACAGCAGCATCTCTACATCATGGAGATCACATTCCCTCTGTGGCAGCTGGGTGGATGGTGTTTGGGGTGCGGGGTGGTGGGGGTAGTCCGGAGCCGGCTCATTTCCAAACAATGGCCTGTTCAGCTCACTGCTAATGGGCTGGGAGTCCATTTTAAATGTGCAAATGGTCAAACCCCAAGGGTCTAGTTCTTGTGCGCATCGGTACACAGCTCACAGCTATTGGATTCAAAGCAGGGGTCAGTTGAATTTGGTAAGATTTTGCCCACGAGGGCTTTATGTCTCAGAGTGAGCGCTGTACATTTTATTGGTGGCTGGGCCACTTCTCTGCACAGCAAGGCTACTGGGCCTCCCATGTCCTGCCTCCTCTCTCCTGTAGTGAGGCAGCTGACCCCAGCATGACTCATTGCTGCTCACACATTGCATGTATCCCCCACCACCTAGCAGAACGCGGCACCTCTAACACTGCACTGCGTCTGCCGTCAGCCCGAGTAGGTGGCATCAAGCGAGCAATGCAGATGTGCAACAAGGCCGGGACCTGGAAACTATTCAGGCGGCTTCCTGACCCCAGATTGCAAATCAAGCCCCGTGTGCTGTCATCCGCCACAGATTTGATTCCAGTCAGCGCCAAGAGGCATCCTGCAGCGTATAAAATCTGTAACCAAGGAAACAAAGCACAACAGCAAGCAGCATTGCTCTCTTTAATCATAAAAATAAAATCTGCATCATCTTTCTCTTCTCATGTCGCTTTTCTATTCAGTCAAGGAATGGCAATTTTCTGTGACTGCAAACGGTGCCCTGTACCATTGTCGATATAGGATGGGGTCGAGTACCTATTTATTATGGCATGTAAGGGTTCAAAGGCCCCGATTGCATTGCTAATGGTTTTTATTCAAATCATTTCAGCTGGATTAATATCACCCAGCTCCTTCCAAGTGTGACAGAGTAACTCAATTGGATGTGTGATCAGCAACTAGATGCTGTTACCAACTGTAGCGCAAACTAATGTTGGCAGCCACTCCAACATTCATTTTGGATTCAGAGAGGAGCAATTAACTCCGGTCACATCATCAAGGTTAACCTTTAACCCTTCTCTCACTGAGGGGTCCACTAAAAGCACAGCTTGCTCATCCAAGCAGGAGGTCTTCCAGAGATGTTTCAGTCTCTTGGCTAATACAGGGCAACAATGAACAGGAATTCTCCTTCACCCCCTTCCCCACCACTGCTCCCTACGACATATCTTCTGATAGCAGAGGAGGGTCCCCATTGGCAGTTCCCAGGATATTCCCAATCCGGCGGAGGTCCATGATGTTGCGTCTGTCTTGCCTCCCCAACCCCACTGCCGGGAAACACGCCACGGGAGGTCACCTTCAGAGGGACAGGAAGATCCCACCCTAGAATTATAATTATGCACAGTGCAGAAGAGAGCCATTCAGCCCATCAAGCCTGCACCAACACATGAGAAGAACCTTTTTATTTTATTCATTCATGGGACATAAGTTTTGCTGGTTGGCCAGCATTTATTGCCAATCCCCAGTTGCCTTGACGAGGCCAGTTCAAATGGCAGTTCAGTGCCAACCACATTGCTGTGGCTCTGGAGTCACATAAAGTTTAAAGTTTATTTATTAGTGTCATAGGTAGGCTTACATTAACACAGCAATGGAGTTACTGTGAAATTCCCCTAGTTGCCACACTCCAGCGCCTGTTCGGGTAGGATTTAGCATAGCAAATGTACCTAACCAGCACAGTTTTCAGACTGTGGAAGGAAACTGGAGCGGCCGGAGGAAGCCCATGCAGGCATGGGGAGAACATGCAGACTCTACACGGACAGTGACTGAAGCAGGGAATCAAGCCCCTGGCATTATGAGGTAGCAGTGCTAACCACTGTGCCACCATGCCACCCATGTGTAGGCCAATCCAGATAGGGACAGCAAGATTCCTTCCTTAAAGGACATTGGTAAACCAGATGGATTTTTCAACAATTGACAATGGTTTCATGGACATCAGTAGATTCTTAATTCCTGATATTTTTTACTGAGTTCAAATTCCACCAGCTTGTGTCACTGTCTGTGCAGAGATTGCATGTTCTCCTCGTGTCTGCATGGGTTTCCTCCGGGTGCTCCGGTTTCTTCCCACAGTCCAAACGAAATTCTAGTTAGGTGCATTTGCCGTGCTAAATTCTCCTTTAGTGTACCCGAACAGGCGCTGGAGTTTGGCAACTAGGAGATTTTTCACAGTAACTTCATTGCAGTGTTAATAAGTAAACTTAATTGTGAGACTTAATTTTTTATGTGAGTTTAATGGTCAATTAATGTGCAATTTCATAAAGCTCATGGGTAGGCTAAGGACAAGAAACTGTTTTTGTGGAGTGAAGGGTGTAGTGTTGCACCTTGATCAGTACCTTTGCAATTCTCAGGTTATCTCCACATTGTGTGCATTATTTTGATACTGTGGCTTTCCCAGAAAATTCCAGCTCATAAAGGATATTCAGTTTAGGGGAGAGTTTTTAAAAAGGGTGTTGAAAGAGGCAAGAGGTCAGTGCTTTTGGGGTAGATTTTGGTTTTGTGTGGTTGTCTAAAGCAAATTATGATAAATCATTCCAATCGAGTGGCACAGTGGTAAGCACTGCTGCCTCACAGTGCCAGCGACCCGGGTTCAATTCCAACGTCGGGTCACTATCTGTGTGGAGTTTGCACATTCTTCCTGTGTCTGAGTGGGTATCCATGGGTACTCCAGTTTCCTCTCTCATTCCAAAGATGTATGGGTTAGGTATTGGCCCTGCTAAATTGCCCCTTAGTGTCAGGGGGACTAGCTAGGCTGAAATGCATGGGGTTAAGGGAATAGGGCCTAGGTGGGATTATGGTAGGTGCAGACTCGATGGGCTGAATGGACGCCTTCTGCATTGTAGGATTATATAATTCAGTAGGATCTATGAATGATCAACCATCCTATGTATTTCCTTCAAAAATAAAACTTGAAAACATTACCATTCAATTTGGTGTTATCACACAGAGTGAAAGGCAGAGGAGGGGCTGGTTAAACTAGACAACATCTAAAAACAGACATGGGGATTCACAGGCAGTGATTAATTTGTACCCATTTATTGTGCTACAGGCTGCATATTAAATCTACATTGCCTGCTGAGTTGTGTGATTGCTGTGTGCGACTAATGGTACCTGCACAGGCATCAGGAGTGGCTCGAGCTACTTAAAGTCAGCCTTTACTTAAATTGGATTATGAACACAAGCAGTGTTGGAGTCTTGTAGATTGAAGGTGCATGGTATAACACTTAAAATAATTGCTGAACCTGTGAGACAGCATCTGCCAAGTTTTTCCAACTAGTTCACTGGAGGCCTTGGTGCGAGTGATAAGAGAAGGGGAGAGTTTGTAGCTGGGGAGCATGCAGATATACACTCAGGTGTTAGTGGCATGCATTAGAAGCAGAGGCCAATGCCAGAAGGTTAGCTCCAAGAACATGGATAAGGTGCAGGATAAATTTTAATATTTGGATGCAATTTGTCAAGGTGTGTCAGTTCCATTCCCAAATGGCATACTGTACCACTGCCTCATCCACTGTTCCGCTCTCTCTACGCACATTCCTCGGTTTTCCAAGGATTGCTAATCATGGTTCAATGAAACCAGGATGTCATAAAGAGACATGCAGAAGAATTGGACCCCAAGATGATCACCGGTGATCACATGCCACTGGTATTGATTGAGCACACACACTAACCAACGGAGCCAACTATGTTCAACTTGCTACAACCCCTACAACTCAACTGCTCCCAATGTTTATCAATCAGTACTGTACTTAATCTCTCAATTCATGCACTGAGCACTCTTGCAGACCTCACATCTTTGAAGCCTACTTCATACATACTGGCAACTGATCCGAACATACTGCAAGACACTCACTGACATACATTCCTCTTTCTTGAAGGAGAAAGTGCACCAAAAAGCATCAAGAAACTGAAGGAGAACAAGTGCAAATCTTTTAACTCCCAAGGCAGAGACACTTCTGGCCACCACTGAAACCATAGAACTATAGATTCCCTACTCCATAATCCACCTAACCACAAATCTTCGGCCGCTAAAGGAAAATTTAGCATGGCCAATTCACCTGACCTGCACATCTTTGGATGCTAAGGGACAATTTAGCATAGCCAATCCACCTAACCTTCACTCTTTGGACTGTGGGAGGAAACTAGAGTACCCGGAGGATAGAGGTTTACAAGATTATGACGGATTTGGATAGAGTCAATAGTCAGGGTCTTTTTCCTAGGGTTGAAGGGTTAATTATTCAAGGGCATAAGCTAATGGTGAGAGGGGAGCATTTAAAAGAGATGTAAAGGTCAAGTTTTTCACACAGAGGGTTATAAATGCCTGGAATGCGCTGCCGGAGGAGGCGATGGAAGTAGATTCTAGAACAATGTTCAAGGGGTATCTGGATAGATACAGGAATAGGCAGGGAATAGAGGGATGTGGACCACGTAGAAGCAAGAAAATATTAGATTAGAAAGACATTTGTGTTGGCACAGACTTGATGGGCCAAAGGGCCTGTTCCTGTGCTGTACTGTTCTTTGTTCATTGTTCCTCATCATAGTACCATAGAATCCCTGCTGTGCAGAAAGACACCATTCAGTCCATCAAGCCTGCACCAACAACAATCCCATCCGGGTCCTATTCCCCCAACCCCACCTATTTATTCTGCTAATCCCCCTGACACTGAGAGGCAATTTAGCATGGCCAATCAACCTAATCTACACATCTTTGGAGTGTGGGAGGAAACCAGAGCACCCGGAGGAAACCCACACAGACACAGGGAGAATGTGCAAACTCCACACAGTCATGCGAGGTTGGAATTAAACCCAGACCCCTCTATTGTGAGGCAGCAGTGCTAATCCCTGAGCCAGCGTGATGCCGTAATATGATATTAATATCCTTATTGACCTCTCCACCACCTGACCCATTACCACAGGTGGCATGGTTCTATCATTCCTGCACTTTATAGTTGGTTCTCTGAAATGGTATCGAAAGCCATTGTGTATCCCTTACCACCGCATCGCCATCTTGTAAATTCCGGTGATGTACTCAGTTCCCCGGTTGCCTGCATTTAAGTTTAGGATCTTTAGTAGGGTTTCACATCAGACCATCACATGCCCCAAACAGAACCCTTTATTATTGATGAAGGAAAGAGGCTCACCTATAGATGCTACAGAAGATTAGCAAGATAAATACATGGGGTTACGGGAATAGGGCCTGGGTGGGGTTATAGTTGGTGCAGACTTGATGGGCCGAACGGCCTCTTCCTGTGCTGTAGGGATTCTATGATGCATCCAGCGGGATAGGCATTCCATCAAGAGCCCCAATCACTTTCGGGAACACAACAATCTTGGAGAATGTGAAGGCCCTCCCCTCCATTCTCACAGCTGTCATGCCAAAATTCATGAACTATGAAGCCCTGTGAGACAATGCTTCAGTTACCTGGTGAATGCAGACCCCACAGTATTCTGGGAAATATTACACATGTCACCAGCTCCAGTTTGCATTGGCTCACATACAAGGAAATTCATTGATGTGGTGCCCTCCATTGGCACTGCTTGTGTGGCATTTTGAGCTTGGCTTTAGGTCATCTCTTAATATTTTACAGAGCCATCCCATCACTTCTGCCGAGGCTTAGTCTCACACACCATCAATATCACTGCGTGAAATACCGTCTGCCCATATATGGTGTCGGGTGGGTAGTTGGACTCCCTGTTTAGCAAATGGACTTGTTGCCTGACTCTTCCCTCATAGGCCTTGGGCCTGTGTTACACCCTCAACAAAAGTAGCACAGTTGCAGGCAGCAAAGCATAAATTCTGAGATTCTTGGAGGCATGCATAGAACATAGAACGGTATAGCACAGTATAGGCCCTTCGGCCCTCGATGTTGTGCTGAGCTATGTTTGAACCCAAGATCAAGCTATCTCACTCCACACAATGGTGTGTTCCATTTGCCTATACAGTAACCGCTTGAAAGTTCTTAAAGTGTCCGACTCCACTATCACAGCAGGCAGTGCGTTCCACATCCCAACCACTCTCTGAATAAAGAATCTACCTCGGACATCCTTCCTTTATCTCCCACCGTGAACCTTATAGTTATGCTCCCTCGTAACAGCTACATCCACCCGAGGAAATAGTCTCTGAACGTTCATTCTATCTATCCCCCTCATCATCTTATAAACCTCTATTAAGCCGCCTCTAATCCTCCTCCGCTCTAAAGAGAAAAGCCCCAGCATTTCTCTCACTCAAGATTTAAAACTACAAAAAGTTGTGAATATAGCTCAGCCCATCACGCAAACCAGCCTAACATCCATTGACTCTGTCTACATTTCCCGCTGCCTTGGAAAAGCAACCAGCATAATCAAAGACCTCACACATCTGGAACGTTCTCTCTTCCACCTTCTTCCATTGGGGAAAAAAAACAAAAATCTGAGGTCACATACGACTGACTCAAAAACAACTTCTTCCCTGCTGCTATCAGACTTTTGAATGGACTTGCCTCGCGCTAAGTTGATTTTCCTCTACATCCTAGCTATGACTTTGGGTGGCATTGTGGCACTGCTGCTTCACAGCTCCAGGGACCTACGTTCGATTCCTGACTTGGATTGCTGTCTGTGGGAGTTTGCACGTTCGTCCAATGTCTGCATGGGTTTTCTCCAGGTGCTCTGGTTTCCTCTCACAGTCTAAAGATGTGCAGGTTAGGCGCATTGGCTGTGCTAAATTGCCCTTTTGTATCCTGGCTTAGAAGGGTAAATATGTGGGGCTATGGGGATAAGGCCTAGGTGGGATTGTTGTTGCTGCAGACTCGATGGGCCAAATGTTCTCCTTGCGCACTGTAGGATTTCTAATACTGTAACACTACATTCTGCATTCTTTCTTTTCCTTCTCTATGAACTCTTTGTCTGGAAAGTGTGCAAGAAACAATATTTTTCACCGTATACTAATATAAAATACTAATAATAAATCAAATCAGATCAAACTAAAATTTGATTCTGTGATGGATTGTTAAATACCCGTGAAAGCGTTTGCTTATGTCATCTCATTCGTGCATATGTCATCTGTGATACATTACACTTTTATAAAACATTCTAAAAAGCCAAATTACATCAAAGAATTTAAAAGTGAATTGTAAAATCCTGCAGAGCTCCTTATCACATGTGTCAAACATACTTTTGAAAAAGCTTCGAAAGATCAACAAGAATTCTTAAATCCTGAAACTACCAGGCTGCATATAAAGAAAGCCTCTTCAAAATGCATGCATCATATTTACTTTTGAAAAAGCTGACTGAAAAGACCTTTAAAACTTTAAAGGCCCTTTCCAAAAGCATTGAGAATACTTAAATGGCTCTTACTTTTGAAGAAAGCTTATTAAAGAGATCTTCAAAGCTTAAAATCACAATGCTGCTTAACGAAAGGCTTTTTTAAAAGGAAAAGCATAAAAAATAACTTGTAATTTACATTTCTATCTTTCGGCAGAGTTACAGATCTTAGGAGCGTCAATTAAACATCACAAAAAAAAAAGTGCCCACCCACATTCATGGATTTGCCTCTCCTTCCTGCTCCTGGGTTATCAATGAAAATGTCTAAGCGCTTTAGATACAGCAGGGCACGCAGCCAAGTTCTGTGCCGCTGTACTGATTTAAATGGCCGACCCTTGAAGTGTCACAGACAAGTCGGGCAGTTTGAGAAATTGATTCGGGAGTTTAAATCCTGCATGGGTCCTTGAGGGTGTCCTGTGCGTCGGGACGTCTGTTGGCTCCCAGTCTAGTCAAAGCCGCTGGAACGACTGCCTTCATATCGGAACATCTGGGAGACCATATGTCTGTCTGTCTGCTGTGAAATGAGGGCTGTGATTCTTCCACCGCGACCCGCAACTTCCCTGGTGCGTTGTGGTGGAAGATGTGTGCCGCCGGGCCTAGTTCTGGGATTTGCACTTGCGCCGGGAATAAGTAACCTTCTCCCAGGGCTGGCCAACAGTCGCGCACCAGATCACACTGGAAACTGGTGGGGAGGCAGGTAATTCATTTGAATCTGATTTTAATATGTTTTAAATGTCTTTTAAATGTGATCATCGGGAACTTACTGGTCCCGATTGAATCTCCCGCCAGGAGTACTTCAATCCGATGAGGTCAGACTGGCTCCCCGCATTCGGGGGACTAGCGGGAGACTCCGCCGGAATGAAGAGGGGGCAACTGGGGCCTCCCAGGGGGGTTCGGGCCCTGGGCATGGACACCCTGGCAGTGCCACCTTGTGCCCCCCAGCAAAATTCCCCTGCCCAGGGGGCACCATGGCATTGTCCATCAGGCAATGCCAAGGGGGTGCAGTCTAGTGTGGGCAGAGCCCAGGGGCAATTAGTGGGGGTGGAGGGGGGTTCCTGCTGCGACTCTGCAGGCAGAATTGGTCTGAGACGGAGGGAGGGCAGTGATTGGGGCGGGCTGGGGAGGATGGTCTGTCGGGGGAGGGGAGGGGGAGGCGGTCTGTTTCCAGGGGGTTCTGACCCTGGGAGGGAGGTCAGCGAGAGGGGTCTGCTGGGGTGAGGGGTGTAGGGGGATTGCCACTGCTGAGGTAGGTGGGGCCCAGGAAGGGGATGGTGGGGGGTGCGGGTGTCGGGGCTGGCCTGGGAATTGCTGTGGGGGCCACAGTTGGGCCATGGGGGGTGCTAGAGGGGCAGCACTACGGGGGTACCGGGGCTGGCCAGCAAACAGGGAGTCTGATGGCTCAGGACCACAGCACATGTGCAGAGTTCCAAAACTGTGAGACCCCGGTGAGAATAGGCCCTGCCCCCTTGGGTTTTTAATGAGGTTCCATGACTGAGACCTCTTTAATGCACAGAGTGCAGAGATTCAGGTGAGAAGATGAATTGACAGAACAGTTCTTCCACCAATCCAGCACTTTTGGGAGAATCACAGCCCACATGTCTGGCTGTCAGCTGCAAAATGAGGATTCAGGACCTTAGAACATAGAACATTACAGCGCAGAACAGGCCCTTCGGCCCACGATGTTGCGCCGACCAGTTAAAAAACAATGACCCTCTAACCTAAACCAATCCCTTTCCATCCATAAACCTATCCACGGATCTCTTAAACGCCCCCAAAGTAGGCACATTTACAACTGCAGCAGGCAGGGCATTCCAATCCCTCACCACCCTCTGGGTAAAGAACCTACTCCTGACATCCGTCCTATAACTACCCCCCCTTAATTTAAAGCCATGCCCCCTCGTGCTAGCTTTCTCCATCCGAGGAAAAAGGCTATCACTGTCCTCCCTATCTAAACCTCTAATCATCTTATATGTTTCAATAAGATCCCCTCTTAGCTGCCTTCTTTCTAACAAAAACAACCCCAAATCCCGCAGTCTCTCCTCATAGGACCTCCCCTCATAGGACCTCCCCTCCATACCAGGCAACATCCTGGTAAACCTCCTCTGCACCCTGTGTAGCATTTTATGCTACATTATAGAAGCATTTTCGGAGCATGGATCTCATTATAAAACGTAAACTGCTTGACTCCTGTATATTCAGGCCAGGATTGCTATAATGTGGGGATTTAATAAGGGGATTTTCACTGTAACTTCATTGCAGTATTAATGTAAGCCTACTTGTGACAAATAAATAGACTTTAACTTTACTTTATAACATAATATTCTAATTGGCCATGTTATCAAAAGGAAGTGCCCCATAATACCTTTTGAAAATCGAAATTGGAGCAGCATGGTGACACAGTTGTTAGCACTGCTGTCTCACAGCACCAGGGACCTGCGTTCAATTCCCGTCTTGGGTCACTGACTTTGCACTTTCTCCCCATGTCTGTGTGGGTTTCCTCCGGGCGCTCTGGTTTCCTCCCACGGTCCAAAGATGTGTGGCTTAGGTGGATTTACCATGCTAAATGGCCTCTTAGTGTCAGGGGGACTAGCTAGGGTAAATGCATGGGGTTGGAGTCTGGATGGGATTGTGGTTGGTGCCAACTCGATGGGCCAAATGGCCTCTTGCTGCACTGTAGGATTCTATGAAAGATACTCAAAAAAGCACATCAGAAAAATTCTCTTAAAACAAGAGTACGTTTCAAATATTTGCTCCTACATCGTAAGTTTGGCTTAGGGATTTTTAACTTTATAGTCATATGAAGAAATTTACATTTCAACATCATACAGGGGAGGTTGTTTTCCTGATCAACTTACGCCCTAGGATCTGCCAACTTCAGAATCTGTAATTCTGCTGCAAAATAATTTGCGGAATGCATAATGGAATTTTTTTGTTAATTAAGAAGCAGCTTGTCATAATTGATAAGATTAATAGGTGGCATTGTCATTGAAATCCACCATGACGGCTCAATTGAACTGAACAGGAATAGTTAGCAGACCTAAACAGAGGTGTTGACCAGAGTGATACAATGCAACTTGATGTTGCTGTGATCCAAGAGGTAACACGAGCCTAATTAACATTAGTGGAAAATGCAAATATTATTATGATCAGTTGGGGACAGGTGCAAGAATTCCCCCTTTGTTTCAACTTTGGGGTTGATGATAACTGGGTGTCTTGAAATCTATGGGGTTGAAGTGTCAATTCAGCAATGTGTAGTTAATAATTCACACGCTGATCATTTCTAAGCCATTGAACTCAGACAGGTTTTCTTGAGTTTAAACATGTAAGGGGTTAGTTTTATATTGTGCTTAAAAGCCCACCAAGATAAAGTTATTGAAAAAAGTCCTGACTATTGCAATGTGCAAACAAATACAGTCGCACACATACAAGCACGCAAAAATACAAGTTAAGGAGTTTAATGTTTGGTCAAATTAAGATTCAACATAGAAGTGTAGAAAATAGGTGCAGCAGTAAGACATTCAGTCCTCCAAGCCTGCAACACCATATGATCACGGCTGATCATGCACTTTCAGTATCCCACTCCCGCTTTCTCTCCATACCCTTTGATCCCTTTAGCTGCAAGGGCCACATCCAGCTCTCTTCTGAACATATCTAACAAACTGGCCCCAACAGCTTTCTGTGGTAAAGAATTCCACAGGTTCACAACTCTGAGTGAAGAAATTCTTCCTCATCTCAGTTCTATAAGACCATAAGACATAGGAGCAGAATTTGACCACTTGGCCCATCGAGTCTGCTCTGCCATTTAATCGCGGGTGGTATTTTTCTCATCCCTATTCTCTTGCCTTTTCCCCATAACCCCTAACCCCCTTATTAATCAAGAACCTATCTATCTCTTTCTTAAAGACACTCAATGACCTGGCTCCACAACCTTCTGTGGCAAAGAGTTCCACAGATTCACTGCTCTCGAGCTGAAAAAATTCCTCCTCATCTCTGTTTTCAAGCATTGTCCCTTTAGCCTGAGGTTGTGCTCTCTGGTTCTAGTTTTTCCTATAAGTTTTTCCTGTAAGTTTGTTAGGTATGTTCAGTGGAAACATCCTCTCCACTATCTATCCAGGCCTCGCAGAATGCTGTAAGTCTCACTAAGATCCCCCCTCATCCTTCTAAACTCCAACAAGTTCAGACACAGAGTCCTCAACCGTTCCCCATATGACAAGCCCTTCATTCCAGGGATCATTCTTGTGAACCTCCTCTGGATCCTTTCTAAGACCAGCACTTCCTTCCTTAGGTACGGGGCCCAAAACTGCTCACAATACTCCAAATAGGGTCTGACCAGAGCCTTGTATTGCCTCAGAACTACATCCCTGCTCTTGTATTCTGAATGTCTTACCCCTTAGTGTTAGACTGGTGATCCCTAGTACTCAATTTCCCTAACGTCAAGAACATTTTTCCCGCATCTAGCCTGTCCAGTCCCATCAGAGTTTTATACATTTCTATGAGATGATAAAAAAGCAAAGGTATAAAGCAGTCACTGATCATAACTTGTTATTTGAGGCTGAGACAGTTCTTAAAGCAACAGTTCTCATTTTCTCCCCCTGGAAGTGTTGCTTTGAAATTTGAAACCTTCTTAAGAATTTCTTTGTCGATCATCTGAAAGATAATATAAGCAGGGAGGGTCAAGCTCAGGTGAAAGAAAAAGAGCATTTTTCTGCCTTCAGATGTTCCAATTGTAGACTTTGTCAAAGCCAGTAAGTTTTTATCGTGAAATACTTGGGTAAATAATCAGAATTTTGGTCATTAGGCAGCTGGCTATTGATATACCAGGGAAAACAATTGATCAATTATTCAAGTTAATGAATGGGTTTCCATCTCTCAAGGTCAAACAATCAACATATCTTAGAGGCAGATATGGGTCCTTCGCTTGTGCATAGTCAGTTTTGTGAATTCTTTTAGACTTCCTCAAAGCTCGTTGGGTTTTATGATAAAATATTTCAAAAGGAAAATCAGAGTTTTTATCATGTGATAGCTGGCCATTGATACACCTTGGAAAACAAGATGTGCTGGTTTGGTTGATTGGCCATGCAGAATTGCTCCTTAGTAACAGGGGGATTAGCAATGCAAATATGTGGGATAGGGCTGGGTGGGATTGTTGTCAGTGCAGGCTCAATGGGCCAAATGGCCTCCTTCTGCACTATAGGGCTTCTATGATTCTTTGATCACTTCAGGTTAATGAAGATTTTTACACTTCCCATAACATATAATAGAAGCAGATGATTCGCCCTTAGGACTTAACTTGTGCATAATCAGTTTTGTGAGTCCTCCTTTCATTGGGTAGAATGGGTTACAGAAGTTCTGAGGCCTCATTTGCCTTACTATTTTGGGATAAGTCCCAAGAAACATTCCACATGGAAATAGTCCAGGCATGTTCATCATAACCTACGTTTAGAAGCTTCCAAAAGTTTACTGTCCTAAAAGTCAGGTGAACTCCGGCAGCTATCTTAAGTCACTCCCTTTGTTTTAATGATGAAGCTGCATTTTTTTTTAAAGTTCCATACTCTAGCCTAGCAGATTAAATTGAAATTTATTATTCAACATCAACACACCCCTGGTAGGGTGTATTAAGTGTTTATTCTCCTGCAAGAGAGATGCACCAGTTGAGCTCAACCAACATAGTCCCCTGCTGACCTCTCATCCAAAGAACCTCCTTGTCTTATGGAGATTTTGGAATGGGCTAACAGAATTGTTTTGCAATTGAGAACATAGGCAGGATTGGAGAAGTTTAGAGTTGGACATAAGAAAATGTGTTCCCAGCTATTCCCAATGGCACAGTGGTTAGCAGTGCTGCCTCACAGTGCCAGGCGCATGGGTTCGATTCCTAGCTTGGGTCACTGTCTGTGCAGAGTTTGCACATTCTCCCCATGTCTGTGTGGTTTTCCCCCGAGTGCTCTGGTATCCTCCCACAATCCGAAGATTTGTGGGTTAGATGGATTGGCCATGCTAAATTGCCCCTAGTGTTAGGGCGACTAGCTAGGTTAAATACATGGGGTTATGGGGATAAGTCTTGGGTGGGATTGTGGTTGGTGCAGACTTGATGGGCTGAATGGCCTTCTTTTGCTCTGAAGGATTCTATGATTTTATCAAATCTAACTTATCACCTTGAGGGACATGCTCTTTGATATAATGGTCTTTTATTCATTTTGTCCAATATATATTTTTGAATAGCACTGATACAGTTGTCAGGTTTGTGGTACATATTATTTTAAAAAGAGCACATTTGTTTTCTTTGTTGGGGAATAGAACTAGCCCTTCTACCTAGAGAGTTGTGAATGACAGTGAATATATCCTATGATCCTCGATTCTCTATTAACTTATTGCCAGAGGCTTTTAATTTTCAGGGATGTGTTTTAACTTCTGATGTATTATAAAAGTAACAATGACCTTGTTATAGGAGGACATTGCCTGGCATTTAACAATTCGAATCAACTCCTTATCAACAAATTAGTCAGAGTCACGGATAAATAAAGATAAAAATGATCAAACAGGCCCTTTCATTGAATAAATAGGTGGATATTAACAAATTGAGTTTGGTGTTTAGTCACTGGAGGAGCTGGAGTCATAGAATCATAGAATCCCTACAGTGCAGAAGAAAGCCATTAGGCCCATCGAGCCTTGCACATTCTTCCTGTGTCTGCGTGTGTTTCCTCCCACAGTCCAAAGATGTGTGGGTTAGGTGGATTGGCCATGCTAAATTGACCTTAGTGTCAGGGGATTGGCAGTGTAAATATGTGGGGATGGTTATGGGAATAGGCCCTGCCTGGGATTGTGGTTGGTGCAGATTTGATGGGCCGAATGGCCTCCTTCTGCATTGTAGGGATTCTGTGAAAGAGGCCATTCAGCCCAAACTGACATTTAACTGACCCTTGTCAAATCATCTCCTAGTTGTACTTCACTTGGAAACTCAACTTTGTTATGTCTCCAATATGGAATAGAACAGGCAGGATAAAATAAAGTTATTAAAAACTCTTACATTTACACAGGCTTCTTGTCAAGTCTTCTCCAGTCTAAATTCTGGTGTTTGCATTCGCATTCAAAACTGCCAAATGTAAACTTGTCACACTGGAATTGCAGTCTCCTGCAAATGTCAATTTAACTACAGATATGATAGTCCTTCAGTGCACATCCATCACATTTCAGACATCATGCTCAGGGACAGATGCAAAATAAACTTTTCTTAACAAAGAATAAGAAGAAAGCTAGACATTTAGTTCAGAATATTTGAGTTGAATCTCATATCTTCAACACTCCCCAGATTCAACTCATGAATATATAGACATTCTCACTGATGTAGAGTTGCATAGGGGGCAAACTAAAAGGGGGGTCCCGTGATGCTCATGCAGGAATAGTTGTGTTTCCATGAGCTCTGGCACGACTCAGCTTCTAATCCTTTTGTTCCTCATGGTTATCCAACTCATACTCACCTTATCCGGGAGTGAGAACTCCATATAATCTCCCTAGAAGATTTCTGGTTAAACATTGGTAACAAAATGCCAAATATTAAGAAAGTTGTCGACGAAAGAGGCCAACTGGGGCTTGGCGACTCCTCGAAATGGTGACCAAGTGAATGAACAGACCGGCGCTCTTGAAGGCATTACAACTGATGACTGCTAATTTTATTCAGGTCACTGAAGAGAAACTTGGTCTATTAGCGCAGAATATCAGTGCTCATGCTATCGAACTGCAAACTACTGGCAAAAGGCTTGATGAAGCGGAGGAGGGAATTGTTATCATCGAAAATGCAACTTCCTTCGTGGACGCCCATTTGCAATGCTTGGAAAAGCAAGTGTGTCGGAATTCCTCGACGACCCGGAGAATGGAGGACAGAGGAAAAATACCCGAAAGTGCTTGAATAAGTTCCCAGTTAAATTATTTAAGAGTTGGCTTCCATGTTTTCTTAATTTAGAAATGAAAGCTGGGTGCATTAAGTTAGAAGACCGTATGATAAACGGGCAGAAGTAGGATATTTGGCCTACTGAGCCTGCTCCACCATTCAATCAGGGCTGATGTGAAAAGCCTGTTGGATTTTAACCTGGAGTTGTGAGACTTCTTACTATGATTTTCATCCCCATTCTCTTTCCTTCCCCCTGTAACCCATTATCTCCTTATTGATCAAGAACCTAACTATGTCTGCCTTTTATAGATAGAAAGGGTACATTGTATCCTGTCTCTAAGGCTGAGGGGCAATCAATGACCCTGGCCCATAATTATGCATTTTCATAACTTCAAGGATCACCAAAGAGTATTTGCAGCAGCCAGACATAATGGGGTCTTGTTCTATGATGGAGCAAAGGTCTCTCTCTCTTTCAAGTGGCGATAGAACAGAGGCGCAACTGTTCAATGAATTTAGAAGGTGACTGAAGGCCATTGGAGTGCATTATTTCCCCCTGTATCCTGCTACACCCAGAGTGACATATGAAAATTCTATAAGGATGTTCAACAATTTGGCTAAAGCCATGGGTTTTGTGGACTCCGTGGAAAGGAATAACGTGGATTAGCAGACTGCAGTTCACTATAAATTCCAGACTCTATCCCAGGTCATTATAACTTCTTCCTGATTCTGTGTTGGTATTTATCATTCTGTCAGAGTGATCTAGTAGTTGAGCGCCACAGTGAATTTTATCCTCAAGACTGGTAGGAACTCCCATTTGTCCTTAATGGAAAACATTCCTCAGCGTGGTGCTCCTTCTAGCTAAGGAATATACTGGGCAGATTGTACAACAATAGGGCTGTGTCAAAAATATCCTTCTTGTCTTTGTTACACCTGTATTCTGATACTGGTGTTACATGTTTTATGGGTGCTGATTTTCCCACCCTGCTGTTTTAGTTTTCTAGCACAGTGTGGTGGGACAATCTCACAGCGTGGGATGCATGGGTGTGCGCATGCGTTCCTGTCACGAGTGCATCTCCCAGCGCCGGATTTCTGGCATGTTCAGATCCAGGCTGGAAACCAGCGGGGAGACAGCTAAGTAAGTTACATCTTTATATGAATGTAATTTAAATGTGATTAGTAGGACTGGGACTAAAGTCTCCAGGCCTGCCATCCTCTTACCCCCCCCACTAGAGTGTTTCCCTCTAGCAGGGTTTACAATAGGCCCCCATTTTCAGGGAACTATCGGGACGATCCCACTGGAGTGAAGGGGGGAAAATCAGGGCCCCTCAGGTGGTCAGGCAGTGGGGGGTGGGTCCCCCGGATACAGGCACCCTGGCACTACACAGGGCACAAAGTACCCATGCCTTGGGGACTGTGGGGGGAGGGATGGTTTGCCACAGGGGGGGAGGGTGTTGCCGGGGGGGGGGGGTCACCTGCATTGTTGGGGGGGTGGTAGGTGGCGATCGACAGTGCTGGGGGAGTTGGGGGGTCTGTTTGGGGGGAGGGGGGTGTTGGGGTTGCACTGGGAGTGGTCATGAGGACTGCAATCAGGCCATGGCAGAGTTGGTGGGGGTGGGGAGGGGTGGGTAGGGCAGCACTGCAGGAGTCCTGGCCTGGCAGTTTTGCCAGCCCAGTGATCGAACTGGCCAGCGAACGGGAGGCTGACAGTCCAGGGCCTACTGTGCGTGCAGAGAGACCCTCGGGTTTCAGCGTCCCGGGCAGGAATAAGCTCTGCCAGTCGAAATATAATATTCACACTGGTGGCCTCTGCATTGTACAGAGTGTGGCAGATTCTACTGTGAACTCCCGTTGAAAAAAAACAGCACGAGTTACTCCAGTTTTCCCACAAACTCAACACTTGGAATTTCTTTGAGAGAATTCCACCAATGGGGCCTGATTTTACCTATTTCATTCTAAGTGCTGAATCCGGGCACAATTCAGGTCCGACTTGGAAACCTGTTCTCAGGCGCCCCCATACACACACTCAGCCTGAAAAAGAATCACAAGCCTGAATCACGCTGAGGGTGGGGCTTATCGGACCAAAACGATCGGAGCGCTGAACTGCGCGTGCGCAGTGAGGAAAAAATGTGAAAATCGCGGAGCTGTCACATCGCTCCCGGGCTGCAAAAAAAAGCGGCCAGGGAACAAAAAGCGGGAGCGATGGCCCCCACAGACATCACCCCACCCTTCCAACATAACTGTCCCCCTTATCCACCCACTTGGCCCCTTCCCCCCCCCCCAACACCGAACGCCCACAGAGTGACAGCAGACCCCCCTACCCCTGTCCACCCGCCACCCTTCCTCCACCAGAGATCCATCTGGACTCCCTCACAGTGTGTTTTACATACTCACAGCCGAGTACTTTGACAGTTTCACTAATTAAGTGCCCGTGCACTGTTATAGCTGTGGAACCCTTTCCCTCTGCTGCCTGTACTTGCAAAATCCACTGAGGTACATAACCAGGCCTTTATTGAAGTTGTGTAATAGGTGTGTGTATAAATAACCGTTGCTTGATTCAACAACCTTTGCAATTGTGTTTTGTAACAGTCAACTTGCAATAAATTCTAAGAACGGCATTTCCAAGTTTCGAAGATAATTTGGGAAACGGCAAAAAGATCATTTCTACTTCTTCTGAACTTGCTGGTGTAGGGGGAAAGAAAGCAACATTCATGGCAAGTGAAATATAATCTAAACGGCATTTAAAGCAGCAATGATCAGAATTAGAAATGTGATGGGATAGAATTAATTCCCCCCTTACCAGACGATGATCAGGCCTTCCCCAATGACCCCCGACCAAGGGGAAGTTCAGGACTCCCCCACCCCGAACACCAGACAACGATCTGGCCTCCCTCCTCCCTTCCCCCTCCCACCAGAGATACATCTGACCCAACTCTTCCTCTTTTCCCCCCCCCCTCCACTGCCAGAGAATGATAGGGCCCTCTCCCCTCCCCCCACCCCATCCTCCCTGGCTCACCAGACAACAATCTGGCCTCCCTCCCCTCACCACCCACCAGAGATAAATCTGACACGCCTCTCCCCCACCCCTCCCCCCCCACAACAGAAAATGATCGGGCCTCCCTTCTCCTGCTCCCCCATCAGAGAATTATGTGACCCGCCTCCCTCTTCCTTCCTCCACCCCCCCCCTCCCCTCCCTCCAGCACCGATCTCAGTCAGAGGGCTGTGGGAAGCTCTGAACTTACCTCTTCAGCAGCTGGAGCGCCCGAAACAGACTTTGCCGAGCATGTGTGTTTCGTGCCAAATCTGGGCACATGAACCGGATGGTAAAGGGGGAAATGCTGACAAAGTTGGGCGGGCAGTTCATTAATTCAATTTAAATGCACGCAAATGCATTTAACTCGCTGTTGCGCCTGTTTCGGGCACAAATCGGGTCGTGGCCATTTTCCGACCTTGTTAAAGTGGGCACCTGTATGGATGCGGGTGCGGATTGCGTTAATGGCCTCACGCCCGACTTTACCATGTTTTCACGCCCGAAAACGGGTGTGGTGCAATGGTAAAATCAGGCCCACGATCTCATTTGTTCTGACCATGATGAATATGAGTAGCTCCACTGCTGAGAGGTGGGTGAGTGGCTTAAGTCTTAATAGGAGGAGTTAGAATGCAGAAAGGGTGTCCTGTGCATTCCCTTTGCGTGGCATATAGTGTCTCCTATTCTTTAATGAGATAAACTCCCAGGTTTATCTGTGGAAGGTTTATCGCTATACAAGGCTTCATATCTGGTGAGGAAACCCCCCCCTTAGACGTAAAGGTATCACTATTATTTTATGATCTTAGGATTAAAGAATTGGTCCCTGCAAGGGCGCAGGCAAGTCTCATGTTCCAGAAAAATGCTCCCCTGGTCCTTTGAGCTCATGGAGTCCATGGGTTCGGAAGGTGTTGTCAAAGGGACGACCTGATAGAAGCTTACAAAATTATGAGAGGCATGAATATATTGGATATTCTGAGTTTTTTTTTCCAGAGTAGAAATATCAATTACTAAGGAGATAAGTATAAGGCAAAAGGGAAAAACTTTACAGGAGATATGAAAGGCAAGTTTTTTTACACAGAGAATGGTAAGTGCCTGGAATGCGCTGCCAGAGGAAGTGGTAGAAGCAGATACAATAGCAACATTTAAGAGACATCTTGACAGATATATGAATAGGCAGGGAATAGAGGGACTGCGTAAAGGCAAGAGGTCTTTAGTTCAGAAAATTGTGATGTGTTAGTCAGCTTGGTAGGCCAAAGACCCTATTCCTGTGCTATAATGTTCTTTATTCTTCTCTGTCGTTGGAGGCCACAGGTTGCTGCAGTGCATCTTGTAGATGGTGTGGACCCCACTGCCGCAGTGGAGGGTGTGAATGATCAATGAGATTAAAACATCCCACGTTAGGCCTTGTCACCTGAATGAAGCCTGTCATTGTTCTGGGCTGGAGTCTGGTTGCACGGACGTTAAACGTCAAGTGAGCCCGCCAACATTTGATTTGATTGGACTTAATTTGATTTATTATTATCACACGTATTGTGACATTGTGCACAAAGACTTACAGCAAAGGAGCAATGTTCAGGCAGTGGGATTGAAGTCATCTTTTAAACTGCCAGCAAAGACACGCCAGTTGAAATAACCTCTCTCTGTGCTGTAGAATTCTATAATTCTCATTCAGTATATGAAGTGCCGCATTTTGTATCACTCATTCAGCGCTGAACATTTTCAAATGCCTTTCATCTCTGCACCTTTCAGTGCTTTACAACGCCCAAATTTTCTGCCCAAAATTCAATCAGCTAAATAGGTGATCCAATTTCTTACAAACCCCTCAAATGCAGTGACTTGGAGTAATTTAATAACAATGATTTATTTATAAATGAAAAGGGAATGGGGTGGAAGTACATAATGACTTTGTAATTTATTGATGAACTAACTGCAGACACAATGCTTGACATGTTGGAATTGTTGTCATTTAGAACAAGATTTATCTCTTAAATGGAATGAAACAGAAGTTACAGAATCCTTGGTAATTATTTGCATTTTGCAGCATCTACAGGCGCCCGTTTTTAATCAGATGCTGAATAGCAAGAGAATGTTTTTTTTTGCAAGTGTAAAAATTCCAATGAACTAACACGTGATGTTGGTGGGGGATTTTAACTGCCTGCCCTGTACAGTAGAGAATTATAGTGATTAGAACAGAATTGTTAATGCAATAAGTGAAAACTCCCTGAATGGCATTGATGTTTAGCAACTTGCTTTTTATAGTTCTTTTCAACCCTGCTAATTATTATTCTTATGTATTCCCTTTTGTATTTTACTTCATACCATCCATTGCTTCCATGCAGATAGATCCGCTTCAAGCTATTCTAATTACTGGAAGGCACGCTTAAGGGGAAACTGTCAAGATAATTCATTTTGTCAGAAGTTTTCACGGTTCTTTCTATTCTTGTTGTGAATTGTTGGCTGGAACTCAGTGGGTCTGGGGATCATCAGAATAAAACTATGTCTGATTTGGTGCCAAACTGACAATCTCACTCTGCAGACGAGAGGGCAGCAGACCCTGGCATCTCAGAGAGTGGTTGATCCTTCTCTTTGATAAGTTGTGCCGGGCCCTGGTAAGGGCCCCATGCTCAGTGTTACAAGCCATTGCCAATGGCAGAAGCAGCAAACCACCAGTGGTGATGGTGAAACAATCAGAAACATGAGGGTGAATGGCTGCTTAGAGGCAGATGATTTGTCGGGGAGTGAACTTCTATCTCCATTTGGCAGACAAACGGAAGGTAATGGGAAACCATCTCAAAAAACAAACAAGGAAGAACAGTGCAGCAGAGGAACAGGCCCTATGGCCCACCAAGTCTGTGCTGACACAGATGCCTCTCTAATCTAATATTTTCTTGTCTCTACATGGTCCATATCCCTCTATTCCCTGCCTTTTCATTTATCTGTCCAGATGCCCCTTGAACTTTGTTATATAATCTACTTCCACCACCTCCTCGAGCAGCCTGTTCTAAACATTCACCACCCTCTGTGAAAAACTTACCCCTTACATCTTTTTAAACATTCTCCCTCTCACTTTCAACCAATTCCCCCAAGTAATTGACCCTTTGACCCTGGGAAAAAGGCTCTGACTATCCACCCTATTCACACTGTCATAATCTTACCAGTTCACCTCAGATCCCATATGACTTCACCTTCCATAAGGTTGCAGAGGTTCCCCCCTCATCCTCCAATGCTCCAATGAAAACAATCCAAGTTTGTTCAACCTTTCTTCATAGCCCATATTCTCCAAATCAGGCAACATGCTGGTAAATATTTTTTGCACCCTTTCCAATGCATCAACATCCTTCCAGTAATGTATCAACTGGAATTGTACACAATACTTCAAATGTGGCCTAACCAAAGTCTTATATAGCTGCAACATGATTTTCCAAGGCCTACACTCAACGTCCCGACTGATGAAGGTCAGCATGCCATATGTCTTCTTGACCACCTTGTCCACCTGAGTTGACATTTTTAATGAACCGTGGATCTGCACGCCTAGATCCCTCTGTATGCTAATATTTCTAAGGGCCCTACCATTTAGTATATACTTCCCTTCTGCAGTAGACCTTCCAAATCACATCACCTCACATTGTCTGGGTTAAATTCCATTTGCCATCTTTTGGCCCAGGTCTCCAGCCGATTTACGTCCTGCTGTATCCTTAGACAATCCTGCTTACTATCCACTACTCCCCCAATTTTTGTATCATCTGCAAATTTACTTATTGGAGCACCTACATTTTCCTCTGAATCATTGAGATAAATATTACAAACAAGAGAGGTCCCAGCACTGATCCTTGTGGAGCACCATTTGTCACCGACCTCCGGTTAGAAAATTACCCTTCCACTGCTACTCTCTGCTTTTTATGGTCAAGCCAGTTTGTATCCATCTTACCAGCTCACCTTGGACCCCTTTTGACTTCACCTTCTGTATCAGCCTGCCATGAAGAATCTTATTGAAGGCTTTACTGAAGTCCTTGTATGCAACATCCGCTGGCTTGCCCTGGTCAATTTTTTTTGGTCACTTCCTCAAAGAACTCAATCATGTCTGTGAGACACGACCTGTCCGTCACAAAACCATGCGGCTTAATAAGCCTATTCCCTTCCAGATGTCATGCATTCATTTCTCTGGTCACATTGTTCATTGAAATGGAAAATGGCAGGTTCTTAACAAGCAACCAAAGGGAAAAGTGCAAGGCTGCTAGGTGTGGAGGACTGAGCAGTGAACCTGCCCTTCAACAGGTCAGCACTGCTCAGAGAGGTTGTGAAATCGAATTTAATGTAACAACGATGCAGGAAACAGCCCCCACTCTGAGATTGGAACTCAAACTCATTCTTGGCAAAGTGCGAATGGCTCGTTCTCTGAAGCAGGCTGTTCTTGTCACTGATCAGTTGGAAACAAAGGAATATTCTCAATCTGTTCTGTCTTAACTTCTGTTCCTCTAACGGTAAATTAAGTTTGTTCCCCAAGCCTTCCTGGAGAGTTCTGCTGATATATGTCCATGAGGGCATACAAGGCTTCTCTGGCAGCCTGCTCAGGCCTTCCGGGTGTGTAAGGTTCACCTCTGCTTGTTGATCCTGGCTGTGTAAGTGTTTAACCAACATTTGCTCTTTACTCAAGGATGCTAGCTTGAACCCCCTTTGCATAAATTTATTCTATTTCCCCAAAGACCATCATCTCCACTTCAAGTAGTCACGGTGGCACAGTGGTAAGCACTGCTGCCTCACAGTGCCAAGGAGCTGGGTTCAATCCCAGCCCTGGGTTGCCCAACACTGTCGTCTTTATATTGGATGACCCCTATATAAAAAAATCACTATTACTTTTCTTTCAAATCAACAACTGGAAGTGTTTCAGCAATTCTAGATTAATTAAAGCCGCACTTGTTCTTACGTTCACATTCTTCAAGGTAATTTTCTTAAATGCCATGACTAAGAATTGAGCCAATTGAGTTTGAACAAATACATTCAAAAGGTTTTTTTCAGTGTGGAAGTGGCAGAAGAAGAAAATATAATTAGCAGATGCTTGACATTAAGAAGTAAACTTTCATCTTGGAATGACGTGAAGTCATGAAGCTTGTCAGTCCTCCATTCAGAGAGACTTCTCTGTGCTTTATACCCACCTGCCACATTAACTGCATAGAAGAATGAATTAAACATTGAACCGCATCACACCGGAGAGTGCAAAAAGGAATCATTAACAGGCAAACATTTATTCTCACTTTGCACATGGAGAACTTTAACTGTTAAAACCTTATTCAATTCCCTTTCTGCTTAAATTAAAATTAACGCCTGTTACAGATTACTTTGTGCTAAGTGCTTCTTTCTTCCCGTAATTTAGCTGTATACACTTTTTTCGTTATAATGGGATTACAAGATGAAATTTTTGGACTATTAGCAATTTTGTCACCAATTCAACTCATAGAAGCATTGAATCCCTACAGTGCAGCAGGAGGCCATTCTATTCCACAATCTCTGGAATAGAATTAGTAGTTTTTAGCTTCAGCTCTGAATGGTTTAGTTCTTTTCATAGATTCCATAGAAACCCTATAGTGGCCATTTGGCCCCATCAAGTCTGCACCGACAACATTCCCACCCAGGCCCTATCCCTGTAATCCACATATTTACCCTGTTAATCCCTCTAATCTACACATCCAGGGACACTTAAGCATGGCCAATGCACCTAAGCCTCAGGATAGGTCCCCTTGTTCTGAATTTCCCCATCAGAGGAAATAGTTTCTCTCCATCTGTCTTATCAACTTCTTTCACCATCTTGAACACATTAGTTTGACCACTACCTAAACTTCTTTTCTCACAGGAATTTAATCTGCTCACATAAATTAATCATAAGTATCAAACTAGTAAATCTGTCCCTTCCACCAAGGCCAAGCTAACCCTCCTGAGGTGCGATGTCAACAATTGAATGTAATGTTCTAAATGGGATCTTATATAGAGGAGCCAAAGGCGTAGTGGTATTGTAGCTAGACTAGTAATCCCAAGGTAATGCTCTAGGGACCTGGGTTCAAATCCTATCATGGCAGATGGTGAAATTTAAATTCAGTAAAAATCTGGAATTAAAAATCTAATGATGAACATGAAATGATTGTCATAAAAACCCACTAATGTTCTATATATGCCATTCTTACTTGGTCTGGCCTACATCTGACTGCAGATCCATACCAGACTGTTTGACTCTTAACTGCCCTCTGAAATGGTTTATCCATTCAGTTCAAGTGCAATTAGAGATTGGCAACACATGCCTAGCCAGCAACGCTAACGTCCCATAGAATCATAGAACAGAATCCTTACAGTGAAGGCCATTTGGCCCATCGAGTCAGCACCGACTATCCAACAGAACATTCCACCCCGGCCTTATCCCAGTAACCCCATGAATTTACCCCACTAAAGCCCCTAACCTACACTAAGGTGCAAATTAGCTTGGCCAATCCACCTAACCTGCACCTCTTTGCACTGTGGGAGGAGATCAGAGCACCTAGAAGAAACCCACGCAGACATGGGGAGAATGTGCAATCTCCACACAGACAGTCGGCCTTGAACCTGGGTCCCTGGCATTGTGAGGCAGCACGGTGTCAGTGTGCCACCATGAATGAATAAAAATAGGGCCATTGAGATAAATATCAAATGAATACCAACATCATTTAGCTTTTACATCAGTGAAGCAGCCAATTTAAATCCTGACCACCTGGTGGACGAATCCAATGGCACATACTTTGAAGTTTTGAAGCCATGGACTGATTAAGATTAAAATGCAATGTGCTGGGAGAGTTTACTTTGATACAGCCATGTTCAGGAAAAATACTAGAGTGAGCACTGCAGGAAAGGAGAGAATTTCAGAAGAAAGTGGTTTGTGAAATGCATAAGAACTGGGAGAGATGCTTCCAGCCTTCTTGAGGAGGCGATGACTGAGTGGTATTATCGCTAGACTATTAATCCAGAAACTCAGCTAATGCTCTGGGGACCCGTGTTCGAATCCCACCACGGCAGCTGTTGGAATTTGAATTCAATAAAAAATATCTGGAATTAAGAATCTACTGATGACCATACAGTCACTGTCAATTATCCGAGAAACCTATCTGGTTCACTAATGTCCAGGAAATCTGCCGTCCTTACCTGGTCTGACCTATATGCGACTCCAGAGCCACAGCAATGTGGTTCAATCTCAACTACCCTCTGAAATGGCCACTTAGCTCAAGGGCAACTAGAGATGGACAATAAATACTGGCCACCCAGCAACACTCATGTGTGTCACAAATGAGTAAAATAAATAAATTTCACAGTTAATTTGTTGAAATGTTCTGACATAAATCATAGAATCCCTCCAGTGCTGAAGGAGACCATTCGGCCTATCGAGAATGCACCAACCATAATCCCACCTTATTCCCATAACCCTACATGCTTACCCTGCTAATCCCCCTGACACTAGCGACAATTTATCATGGCCAATCAACCAAACTTTTGGACTGTGGGAGGAAACCAGAACACCTGGGGTAATCCCCACGCAGACACGTGCAAGCTCCACACAGACAGTGACCCACGGCTGCGAATTGAACCCGGGTCCCTGGCACTGTGAGGCAGCAGTGCTAACCGACATGCCACCGTGCTGCCCGTACACACTGTTATACTGTCATAGCTCAATTAGACTTGCAGAAATTATATACTGTTTCCTCTTACTGACAATACTTTCACAGAACTAGGTTTGTATATTACTTAATGCGGAAAGCACATAACATTCAGGTGCATTTGTGGTTCTATATTTTCATTGCACTAAAATTGACACTTCAATTCTATGGAATAGTGTTTCTGTGCTCAATGTATAGTGCTTCTAACTCTGTCCCAAGAGCTGATGTTATTCAGCAAACTGAAAAAATGTCAATTACCTATTGAATCAACGCCTTGGTTCTGGTGATTGAGTGCCCTTCAGGGTTTGAAGCTCCACATGCACACATGATGGTTTACATTCCAATAAAACAGACATCATTATTTTCATTCCATGCATTTCACTGCCCCCCCCCACCCATAGCGTGACCCTCCACCCCAGTCTCCCCCCGTCCCCCAGCCCTATGCCACCCCGCTTTCTCCCTCTCCCCACCCCGCTCCCCGCTCTCTCCCCCTCTCCACCCCACTCTCCCCCTCTCCACCGCACTCCCCGCTCTCGTTTCCTGCTTCATTTTCAACCACGAGTGTGTTGATTTAACAGCGTGTCAGTAAGCGCTTTGACAATGATTGTCTGTTTCGGGTTCCAGCATGTGCAACAGCACATTTAATTAAACAATTATATTTCAAGGCCAATCATCTTTCACTAAATTTAATAACGCACATAATCTAATATTAAAAACACATTTGAATGGATTGTAATATGTGTTCCTAATTGGTTTACAACAATAAAAATCAAACAGCTCTGGGGAGTAGAATCTCATTGCGAGGTATTAGTAACAGCCCTTGGCGCTGCAACGAGAAAGAGAAAATTCTGGAGGTCAGTCAGCCTCTGCAGAGAATACAGACAAGTTAACGTGATAAGCCTCATCAGAAATGGAAAACTGGAGCTTCCAGCTTGTGTGGAACTAAAAAGGGAGAGGAAGCATTAAAGCAGACAAGCATAAGAAAGCTGTAAGTGAATGATCTCTGCTTTGAATCGAGCAGATGTGGGACTGGTGCTGAGCAGATCTGCCGCAAGGTAAAGCAAGTAAGAAGTCTCACAACACCAGGTTAAAGTCCAACAGGTTTATGTGGTAGCAAACGCCACTAGTTTTCGGGGCTTTGCCCTGAAGTCAAAACCCCAAAAGATGCTGGTGTTTGCTACCAAATTAACCTGTTGGACTTTAACCTGGTGTTGTGAGACTTCTTACTGTGTTTATCCCAGTCCAACGCTGGCAACTCCACATCAAGGTAAAGCAAGTCAGCGCTGCAGAAGAGAGGGATCCAGACAATGCATGTACTCACACCCGATTCCTGAAGTAAAGTCTCACAAAGGGGGAGAGCAGCATTTTAATAACAGTGCAATGTCAGCAAGACCTAAGGAGCAATTTTCCCATCCTGCCCACCATGGGAATCGTGGCGGGCAGGACATGGACCGTGCAAAGGTCAATTGACCTCAGGTGGGGTTTTCCGACTTTGGGGTGAGTGTGGTCAGAAAATCCTGCCTCAGGAATTCATCAACACCAAGCTTTGAAGGAAGAATGCTTCAGTAAACCTGCTTAAAATAAGTATGTGCGATTTACAAGAATGTTGCCAGGGCTAGAATACTGTAGCTATGAGAAGACATGAGATAGGTTGGGGTTATTTCCCTTAGGACAAAGAAGGCTAAGGGATGACTTGATAGAAATGTGCAAAATTATGAGGGGAAGAGGGGAAAACAGGACAGAATTGTTTCCCTTGGTGGAGAATTCTAGATCTAAGGGACATAGATTCAACATAAGTGGCAGGAAGAGTAGAGGGGATATGAGGGTGGTGGCTGTCTGGAATTCACTGCTCAAGTTGTTTGTGGAGGTAGAGACCTAAAACTCTTTTAAAAAAGTACCTGGATCTGCACCTTAAGTGCTGTAAGCTAAAGGGCTATGGACCAGGTGCAGGAAAGTGGGATTAGAAAGAGCACTTGGAGACCTTGAGCTGGCATGAACACAGTGGGCTGAATGGCCTCAGTCTGTTTTGTAACTTTTTTATGTTTCTATAAATAAAGACATAGAACACAAAAACAAAGAGGTTTTGTCAAACCACAACAACTTATATATATATAGCCCCTTCAACACAGTGAAATGTCTCAACCCAGAATGTGGTGTCAGTATAAAAAAAGTTTTTTTTAAATCATGCTGTCTGCAGCAATAAATTGATTTGGTTTCATTGCTGCTGGGTTGTCTGCTAGAAATATTTTTTATTGCTCCTTCAGTGGTTTAAATGGGGTTATTTAATTTTACTTTGGGATCTTTTATGACTGCATTGTTAGGAGGAAGGCCATGTGTTTTTGGATCTTTTTCTTTCTTCCTTGTGAATTTAAGGTTTCACGCTCTGTTTGACTGGCAATGTAAGTTTTAGAAGGGACGCCAAACTGAAAATAATGCTTCTCTCTCCCTGGTTTTGGCAATTCTGCTGGTTCCCTGAAAGCCAAGCTTCTTGCCTCCCTGAAGTAGAACATTGTTTGTTGGTGTCTCCACCAGAGTCTCTCCTTGATGTTTTGGGAAGCTGTTCTGTCTCCTAAGTGTTCTGGGTGTTTCCAGAGGGTTGCTAGAAACTACAAGACCAAAAAGTCAAGAGTTTCAATTCTTCAAACAAAAGACTTAGTTCCAGTATCACATGAGCATTAGTCTTTGCTGTGTTAAACCTGGTTTTTTGTGCATGGGAAGTTTTTGTTTGATTGGAACATTTTAGATGTATTTGTTAAGGGTTATACATTATCATGGTTGTTTTAGTTTTGTTTGCAACTGGTAAAATTTATTGTTAGTTTTCTTTCTATGCATGTTAACTATATTCTTAGATAAATTTTGTTTGGTAAATTCCCTAGTTGGTCATTTGATTCTTACCTGAAGTGAAATGTGTCATTCTTACCCTAGCCAAATTCAAAGTGCAAAACTTATGATCCAGGTGGACTTCATAAAACACTTTGGAGTTTCTGACCTGAATTATAACAAGAGTGGAGATCTGAACTGGTGTTCAATTTTAAGGTATACAAGATCTGTTCAGACGAAGGCTCTTACTTCACAGTTTTTCATTTTTTTCCCTATTGCGAAGGGTGTTCACAAGGAATTATTGTTATCAAACAGAATTATACACCAAATCCCAGTATCCAAGCATTATGACATTG
The DNA here is from genome assembly GCF_965287045.1 of Carcharhinus amblyrhynchos. Classification (NCBI taxonomy): domain Eukaryota; kingdom Metazoa; phylum Chordata; class Chondrichthyes; order Carcharhiniformes; family Carcharhinidae; genus Carcharhinus; species Carcharhinus amblyrhynchos. Next base: position 12,168,373 of record NC_137328.1, read on the forward strand.
CTTCAAATCTAATTTTCATAGAATCCCTACAGTGTAGAAGGAGGCCTTTCAGCCCATCAAGTTTGCACAGGGTCTCCACAGAGCATCTTACTCAGGCCCTATCCCCATAACCCCACATATTTACCCCACTAATCCTCCTAATCTACACATCTTGGGCACTAAGAGGCAATTTAGCATGGCCAATCCACCTAACCGTTACATCTTTGGAGTATGGGAGGAAACCGGGGCACCCGAAAGAAACCCACGCAGACACGTGGAGAATGTACAAACTCCATTCAGACTGTCACTCAATCTGGGAATTGGACACGAGTCCTTGGCGCTGTGGGGCAGCAGTGCTAACCACTGTGCCACTGTGCTGCCCTTGAGCTATGACCGTATTGCAGTAAAACATTTGTGTCGGGACATGTCAGTAAAGGACAGAAGGCTGACAAGGCAGGTTTTTAGGAGGCCTTAAAGGAGGAAGGAAAGTCAGAGAGATGCAGAGATTTGAGAGGGTATTCCAGGTTTTATAGCCTTGGCAGCTAAAGGCATGGCTGCCAATAGTGGAGACATTTTGGATACATAGACCAGAATTGGAGGAACATGGAGATATTGGACAGCTGTAGGGATGGAAAAGATTGAAAGCCACCAAAATCCCAGAGGACATAGCCTGATCCCCTTCACCCCTTTATTTTTGAGACAGAGAGAATTGACTGGCCGTGATTTAACCTAATGATCATCGCACTCATGCAAGGGGCAAGGTTGAGAAGGCAGGGCCTTCATGAATAACCCTCAGTTGGCAGAGGAATTGAACCCATGCTATTGGCTTTGCTCGACCTCACAAACCAGCCATCCAACCAACTGAGCTAACCAATGGAGAACATACTCAGACATTCTCTCTTTCACCTCCTCCCATCGGAAAAAAAGATACAAAAGTCTGAGATCCCATGCCAACCAACTGAAGAACAGCTTCTTCCCTGCTGCCATCAGACTTTTGAATAGATCTACCTCATATTAAGCTGATCTTTCTCTGCACCCTAGCTATAACTGTAACACCACATTCTGCTCCCTCTGCTTTCCTTTTCCCCTGTGTACTCTATGAAAGGTCTGCTTTGTCTGCATAGTGCGCAAGAAACAAAGCTTTTCACTGTAAATCAATACTTGTGACAATAATAAATCAAATTAAAAAAGAGATTACAGTCATAGGGACTGTTTTTGACTACGGAGGGGGGTTTGGAGAGAAAAGGAATTTTAAAATCAAGTCTTTGCCCAGCTGGGAGCCAGTGTACCTCAGCGAGCACAGAGGTGACAGGCGGTTTCCTCTGATTTCTGTTTTTATCCTACCAGTTTCTACCTGCACCTCGAACACCACCAACCCCCCACACCCCGCCTACTCCTCCGCCTCTTCCGTTCCTTCTCTGAGTGGTACTGTTGACTTAATGACAATTTTCGCTGAATCACTGGCACTTTGCTGCCACGGATTCCTGTCTGTGAGGAAATGATTTGAGGATTCCCCGAATTTATTCCGCTTGGGACTGCAATGTGCCAGAGAAGAGGAGCTACAGCCAATCCATCAGTCTGGGCATAAATCAGCCCTTCGATCCCGAGAGGTCTCTCAATAAAATGTGTAGCGTAGCAGCGAGATGAAGACGTATTAGATAATCTAATTAAAAAGTCTGAACCTTTAAAACCGTGTATCATTATTTCTTGAAATATTTCCATTATAAAAGTCACGAAAAGTAATCTCTTTCAGAAATGAAGTCAGAATTACCAGTTCAGTGCAGGTTCCATTTACTTTCACTTGCTCATGATTTAGAATTGGCTAATGTCTCCACAATTTGGATATGTTCGATTGGAAATAATAATATTATAAAGAAAGCTTTCAGCTAATCACAGCCTGAGTGATTAATGCTGTTCTTTTCATGCATTATGTAGGTGGCAGCTAGATTGCACTACAAATCCTACAGTTCTTTTCCTGCCAAGAATGAAGCCTTTCAGCCCATTGTCCCTGCCTTTTGGCAGTACTAGCCAATTAGTCCCATGGACCGACACTTTTCCTGTGGCCTTGTTATTTTTCTCCTCCTCTATTTCATTTTCAAAGTTACTATTGAATCTGCTTTCAGTCGTGGATTCCAGTTACAATTCAAATGTAGCTATCAGTTCTTGCCCCAATCACCTTAAATCTGACTCCACTGCTTACGGACCCACTTCTACTGGAAACAATATGATATACTGTACCTTTAAGATTTTATTTTAAATTATGTTCTCTGCAGTTTGTCAGGCAGCCTTTTGCTTTTGTTGAGGTGCCAGCTGCCTGCTTAGATTCCCTTTTTATTGCTGCTTAAATGGTTCAGATGGAATTTTGTATATTTTTATTCTAGGCCTAGTGCAGTGTCTGGGATTTTTGTGACCCTGAATTCTTGGAGAAAGAATGAATGTGACAGGTTAGGTGACAGTAGTTCCTTCACTTTCAGTTTGGGTTGCTTGCTCTATTTTAGTTAGAATGTGTTTTTATCTCAGGCTGGATGCAGTGTTCTGTCTCTCTTTCTCTCTCTCTGCCTGGTGTTTTGAGAAGCAGTTCTGACTTCAAGCGTGTGTGTGTGTGTGTGTGTCAGGAAACCTTCATTATCTAACAACATCATGTGAGCATCCTTGTTTTCTGTGTTAAATCTGTGGCAGGAGTATGTTTGAAAGGAGATTTTTTTGGTTGTAACATTTCATTTAGTCGTTAAGATTTATACAATATCATGACTTTTTTTCTTGTTTGTATTGGTAAAAGTTATTGCTAATTTTCTTTCTATACATCAGCTGAATTCTAAACTAAACTTTGTTTATAAAGGCTACCTAGTAGCTCATTTGAATCATATCTTAAATGAAATATCTCATACTTACCCTAGCCAAATTCAAAGTGCAAAACTTATGATCCAAGCAGACTTCACAAATCACTTTGGAGTTTCTGAGCTGGATTATAACAACACTTCATCCTTTTCTGTTGATAGAATTAAGCCATTTATCATTTTGGTCACTATGTATTGATTTTTTTTCCTAACCTTCTCTGATTTAAGAGCCTCACAAAGTCGCATAACCAGAGATCCTCATTCCTGGCACCTAAAGCTGCTCGGCTCCCTCTCCAATGCCCTGAATTCCTTCCGAAAGTGCAGTACCCTGGCATAAACACAACACTCTAGTTGCCTTAGAATTCCTAAAGTGCGTAAGGGGGCCATTCATTTGGTCAATCATATCTGCACTGATGACAATGCCATCCAGGCCTTAACCCTACATATTTACCCTACTGATCACCCAAACATTAAGAGACAATTTAGCATGGCCAGTCAACATAATCTACACACCTTTGGTGCATGAGAGCATCCAGAGGAAACCATAGGGTGAACGTTTTAACCAATGTTTGATGTTTTCCTTGCTCTTGTTCTCTATAATTTGTATAGATGTATGCATGACCTCTCTCTGTTCCTGCACCTCCTTTAAAATTTAGCCTGTACTTCCTCTTCGTCTTCTTTCCTGGAATAGAAAAGAATCTGAGAATCGTACAGTGCGGAAGAAGACCTTCAGCCTATCGAGTCTGCACCGATACATGAGAAATTTTCTTCTAAAAAAATGTATCAATTCATACACCTCAGCGTTAAATTTCATCTGCTGTGTGTCTTTCTATTTACAAGTCTGGTTACTTCTTCACAATCCACAGATAAATTGCAACTTTTGTGAGTTTTATCATCAAACTCTGAACTTATATCCTGTATACTCAACTCCACGTCATTATTATATAGCAAAAAGAGCAGAGTTCCTAACACTGACTCCTGAGGACCACCAACAGATAATTACCTCTCAGCCTGAAAAAAACATTCAGCAGTTCAGATATTCAGGAGTAGAATCATATATGCTCAAAACATTAACTCGGTTTTTTTTTAAAAGTTTTTTTAACAAGTTTATTAATTCGCGTCACAAGTAGGCTTACATTAACACTGCAATGAAGTTACTGTGAAAATCCCTGAGTCGCCACACCCTGACACCTGGTCAGGTGCACCAAAAGAGAATTTAGCATGGCCCTTGCACCTAATCTGCATGTCTTTCGGATTGTGGAAGGAAAACCAGAGTATCTGGAAGAAACACGTGCAGACAGAGAGGGAGAACGTGCAGTTCCTGCACAGACAGTGACCCAAGCTGGAAATCAAACCCTGGACCCTGCCACCCTCTTTCTTTTTCCACACGTGATGCCAGGCATGCTAAGCACAATGTTCCTTTTACTCAGCCGTGTATTAGTTATACTTTTGCTAACTAATTTTGTCCAGGATTATTGCCCCTTAGAGTTTCTTCATCAGCAAAGTTAGGACCGTCATGGGTGGGTTTATCCCTCTTCCTGTTTTGGAACAACATTGCAACATTTTCAATCCTCCAGTACTCTAACACCATGTTATATCTAAGGAGGATTGGAAGATTGTGGGCAGAACCTCTATAATTCCCACCCTTACATTTCTGAACAACTAAAAATGCATCTGATCAGGATTGGGTGAGCTTTCTAACTTGAGCACTGACAACATTTGAAGCGACTCTTTTTTACCTGTTTTTATCACACACCCAGTATTACTTTTTCTCCTTCCACTAATTTATTGGCAACATCATCTCCTCCAGTGAAGACAGATGCAAATTATTAATTTAGAACTTCAGGCATGCCCTGTGCCTTCACAGGGAAATTGCCTTGTTCAGAATTGGCCTCATTCTTCTTTTAATTACCTTTTAATATTAATGTTTAAAAAATACCTTGTGTTCCTCTTTATGATATCCACTAGTCTATTCTCATATGACTAGCTCTTCTCATTTTTTTTATGTCTCCTTTGTCTTTTATTTAGCTTTATCCTCAACTGTGTTGTACACCATATATTTATTGAAGCCTTTTTCCTCTGTTTCATTTTAAATTTTATATCCTTACAATCATCTAGGAGGCCCTAGCTTTGACTGTTCTTCTTTCTCCCCTTGTGAATATCTATCTATTCTGTACCGAAAACCGTCCCCCCTTTCGAGACCTACCGCTCTATCGCCGATCCACACTTTGGCAAACCAGACCACAAGGTTTTGGTCCTGCTCCCGGCTTACAAGCAAAAACTGAAGCAGGAGAATCCATCAAAGAGAGTTGTGCAATGTTGGTCTGAGGAATCGAACGATCTCCTATGAGTCTACTTGGAGTCGGTGGACTGGTCAGTATATAAAAACTCTGCGACCAGCCTGAACGAGTACACCACGACAGTAACTGACTTCATAAGTAAGTGCCTAGAGGGCTGTGTGCCAAAGAAGCAAATCCATGTGTTCCCCATCGCTTGCTGAAGTCCAGGTCTGAGACGTTCAAGTCAGGCGACACTGACTGACTATACAAGAAAGCCAGACACGATTGAAGGAGATCCATCAAAGATCCAAAAGACAATACCCAACCAAACTAGAGTCCCAAGCTAGCCACACCGACCCCTGCTAACTACGGCAAGGTCTGCAAGACATAACGGACTACAGTATGAAGGCATACAATAAAATCGCTGGCCCCAACGCACCTCTCCCTGACGAGCTCAATGCATTCTACACTCGTTTTGAGCAAGAGGTCAGTGAGAGTATGCCCTCTACTCTGGAGCCCCTGGATGAACGTGTATCTGTGATCACCATTGCAGATGTCAGAGCAGCTTTCCTGGAGGTCAACCCATGGAAAGCAACTGACCCAGATGGGGGTACCTGGACGTGCACTCAGATCCTGCGGGGATCAGCTGGGGTGGGTATTCGCAGACATCTTCAACCTCTCTTTATAATAATCTGTGGTCCCTATCTGCTTCAAGAATATGGCCATCATCCCGGTACCCAAGAAAAACCAAGTAGTGTGCCTTAATGACTATTGGCCGGTGGCTCTGACATCCATCATTATGAAGTGCTTCGAAAAGTTTGTCATGGCACGTGTATGTTTATTGTTTTTTGTTTACATCCACAGGTGATTTGGTCCGCCTTGTTGTCCAACAAGGGGCATACACGCGGTGGGTCGCGCGAGGGCTGCTCTTGGATGTTGCTTCGAGAGTTGCCTTGTGCTTCACGTCGTTAGTGTACGCTTAAACTGAACCAGCTGACAGGCAACATGACAGCTCAGTGACTATCACTGTTTGCCGTGCAGGTACATGGATTTGGGCCAGTGTCTGTGGGAGTTTGCACATTCTCCCCGTGATTGCGTGGGTTTTCTCTGGGTGCTCAGGTTTCCTCCCACACCCCAAAAATGTGCTCTTAGGCTGATTGGGGTTAACAAATTGTCCCTAAATTAGGTATCCCTCAATCTGGTTATAATTCTCTAAATTTGCACACCTTTATTGTGGAGTCCAATAGGTGTAGACAAAGGTCATAGGTAGACGAGGGCACTCACTGAACATTAAAATGGCGACGTGGACTTGTAGGGCCGAAGGACCTGTTTCCTGTGCTGTGTTGTTCTTTGTTCTTTGAATCAATTCCAGCTTCCTGGACTCCCTGGATCCATTACAGTTTGCCCATTGTTGCAACAGGTCTACAGCAGATGCCATTTCCCTGGCCCTGCACTGAACCCTGGAACACCTAGATAACAAGGGTATCTATGTCAGACCCCCTATTTATTGACTACAGCTTAGTCTTCAAAATCATATTCCTACGAAACTCATTTTCAAACTCTGTGGCCTGGGCCTCAGCACCTCCTTCTGAGACTGGATCCTGAAGTTCTTAACTCACAGATGAGTAAGGATAGGCAACAACACCTCCTCCATGACCATCCTCAACACCAGTGCCCCAGGAGGCTGTGTCACACTCCTTCTACACCTATGACTGTGCGGCCAAATTCCTCTCCAATTCGACTTTCAGGTTTGCCGTCAACACCACCACAGTGGGTCAGATCTCAAGCGATGATGAGACAGAATACAGGAATGAAATAGAGAATCTGGTGAACTGGGGTGGTAACAGTAATCTTTCACTCAATGTCAACAAAACGAAGGAGATTGTCACCGACTTCAATAAGAATAAAGAAGAACATGCCCCTGTCTACATCAATGGGGGTAAAGTAGAAAGGATCAAGAACTTTAAGTTTTCAGGTGTCCAGATCACCAACAACCTGTCCTGGCCTCCCATGCCAACACTATAGTTAAGAAAGACCATCAATGCCTCTACTTTCTCAGAAAATAAGGAGATTTGGCATATCAGCTATGACTCTCATCAACTTTTACAGATGCAACATAGGAAACATTATTTCTGGTTGTATCTCAGCTTGGTATGGCTCCTGCTCTACCCAAGACCGCGAGAGACTACAGAAGGTCGTGAATGTAGCCTAATCCATCATGCAAACCAGCGTCCCATCCATTGACTCTGTCTACACTTTCCGCTGCCTCAGCAAATCAACCAGCATAATTAAGGACCTCATGCACCCTGGTCATTCTCTCTTCCACCTTCTTCCTTCGGGAAGCAGATACAGAAGTCTGAGGTCACGTACCAACTAACTCAAGAACAGCTTCTTCCTTGCTGCTGTCAGGCTTTTGAATGGACTTATCTTGCATTAAGTTGATCTTTCTCTGCAACCTAGCTGTGACTGTAGCATTACATTCTGCACTCTCTCACTTCCTTCTCTATGAATGGTATATTTTGCCTGTATAGTGCACAAGAAATAATACTTTTCACTGTATGTTAATACATGTGACAATAATAAATCAAATCAAATCAAATCAAAACCTCCCATTATTCAATTATCGCTTAGCCTCCCAATTCTTGATTCCAAACCACTTGGAGCAATTCCTTTTTAACTCATTGAAGTTAGCTCTCTGCCACTGAAGTATTTGTTTGATGCTTCACTGTTGGTTTGCATGATTATTCTCGATTCTAACAATATTATGATCACTCTTCACCAAATGTTTCCTTCCTCAACATGGAAACATATTGATCAAGAAAGTTCGACTTTACACACTTCATGAATTTCTCTCCCAGTTTGTCCTAAACACTGTGACCAGCCAATCAATATTGAGAAAACTGAAGATCCTCCATCCTCATTATCTATAATCCTTGTATGTTTTTGTAATTTCCCGCTGCAGATATACTGCTCTGCACCATCTCATTATTTCATGATCCGTTTAATACACCCAATGGCATAATATTGCCACCATTCTTCCACGTGTAGGGTGGCATGGTGGCACAGTGGTTAGTGCTGCTGCCTCACAGTGCTAGGGACCCAGGTTCAATTTCTGGCTTGGGTCATTATCTGTCTATGCAGAGTTCTCCCCGTGTCCGCAAGAGTTTCTTCTGGGTGCTTTAGTTTCCTCCTGCAGTCTGAAAGACATGCTGGTTAAGTGCATTGGCCGTGCTAAGTTCTCCCTCAGTACCTGAACAGACACCAGAATGAGCCAACTCGAGCATTTTCACAGTAACTTCATTGCAATATTAACCTAAGCCTATTTGTGACACTAATAAATAACCTTTAAACTGTTTGAATCAAATAGATTCTTGCTTTGATCCCTCAACTAAATGGCCTAGATGTGGTCCAGAGCTGTGCAGGTTACATTAATTGGCCATGTTAAAATTGCCTCTTCGTGTTCGAGGACTAGTAGGGTAGGGGCCTGGATGGTTGTTGGTGTAGACTTGATGGGCCAAATGGCCTCTTTCTGCACTGTAAGGGCTTTATAAATCATCCCATCCCAGTGTTATAATATTGTATTTGGTCAAAGTTGAGTTGGCAACTATATTTTTCCTTCTTGAGCTTTTCTGAATGCCTGTATCAATTAATATTAGTTGCCCTATCATCCCCATCTTTGAGTCAGATCACTGGTATTGTTACCATTCCATAGTTTCACATGACAACTTATACCAATAACACACCAACCCCATTCACTGCAGACCCTGCACTCCAAACTCATCCTACAATGTTTTGCATTCTGCCCCTTCCTATTCCTGGAGTATTATCAAATGCTATATTTTTCTCTCCCAGTCCTCTAAGCTTTTTATTTTTCCTAGCTTTCTAGTTCTTTTTTTTAATCCAATCTTTCCTAATTAGGTTAAACCCTTCCCCCACAGCAATAAAGAACATACTTTCGCTGTAAGAGAGAGTTTAAATGTGTATGCCAGCGCTCAGGGTACCTATGATATCTGATTAGCTGGTCTAATCTTCGGACTGTCAGAACCTACTTGATTGCTATGAAAAATGGTGGTGCGAAAGCAGGAGCTGAAGGTAGGAGTGAATGACTATTAGTTGGAGGGGGAAATAAAGGATGATAAAAAGGGAATGTTCTCAGCATGCTTTCTGGCTTATTTTTATTCCACAGGAAGCCTACTTATCCATGATGATGATAGGTAGCTGAAGTGATTCAGCACTTACCTCTTGTTTCAAATTGCATAAATACGAATCCCAGAACTACCCCGCGCTCAAACCTTCTTGGAAATAGATCCTCTTGCTTTTTGTCGTTGATTAATGTTTCATTTCTTGAAAAGAAAGGCATCAAAAATGAGGTCCTATTGATGCTGACTGATAGTCACTTACCACATAATCAGGACCCCTGTTGGCCTCCAGGTTGACAATGTAAGGAAGCACGCATCGATCTTTAAAAAATTATTTTCTTTATCCTTTTGCGGGACATGAGCGTCTCTGGCTGGCCAGCATTCATTGCCCATCGCAGACTATTGAAGGGTCCAGTGGATTTACTGTCCCGCCCGCTATGATTCCTGTGGCGGACGAGATGGGAGAATTTTGGCGCATAGAGCTCAAAGTCACACCCAAATCTCAACAGCAGAAATCCTGAGGCCTCTATGGGCGTTGAATCTGCCAATGGAACTTGGCAGTAATAGCAGAGCAGCCAGAGTAGGCTAAGTTAAATATACATGGTTAGAAGTTCTGTGAGGATTGCCTGTGCACTTATAAGTGGAGAATTACCCCTCTGAGCCCCAGCAAGAGATCCTAGTGTACCCTTAGGCCCCCGCTTCCCTCTTCCCAACCATTGGTAGCTCATTTGAGACTCCATTCTCACGGCACAAATCTCCTGTCTACGTTCTTGATCTTCTGCCCAATTTCACATTCTGGATGTTGGCTCTTATATAATTTTAGCCGGCTCTGGAGCAGGGGAAATGCAGAGAAATTCTTATGAGGCTCAGATTTTAAAATTGCCAGGGCCTCATGTGTGAAGATCTGAAATCCAATCATCCTGAACCTAACGCAGGTTAAATTCAGGTTCATATTTTTAGCGTTACGTAGATGGTATAACATTCATAGAATGTGCAGACAGAGGCCATGCAGCCCATTGAGTCTGCACTAACTCTCCAGCTAAGCATCTTATCCTAGCCTACCTTTCACCCCAACCCCCCCATTCTAACCCTGTAACCTCACATATTTACTCCACTAATCCCCCTAATCTACACGTCTTTGGATACATGAGGAGGCAATGACCTAGTGGTATTATCACTAGGCTATTAATCCAGAAACTCAGCTAATGTTCTGCTGACCCGGGTTCAAATCCTGCCATGGTAGATGATGGAATTTGAATTCATTTTAAAAAAATCTGGAATTAAGAATCTTCAAATGGCCATGAACCCATTGTTGAAAAAACTCATCTGGTTCACTAATGTGCTTTAGGGAAGGAAATCTGCTGTTCTTACCTAGTCTGGCCTACATGTGACTCCAGAGCCACAGCTATATATTTGACTCTCAACTGTCCTGCAAGGGCAACTAGGAATGGGCAATAAATGCTGGCCAGCCATGAATGAATTAAAAAAAAATAGGAGTAATTTAGCATGGCCAATCCATCTAATCTTCACATCTTTGGACTGTGGCAGGGAAACCCACACGGACACAGCGAGAGTGTACAATTTCCACACAGACAATCACCCGAGCCTGGAATTGAACCTGGATCCCTGTGTCACAGTCCACCCATAGCGTAATACAACATGTCTAATTGCATCATTCAAACAGTTATCCTTTCAACTCTTCAATGTTCATTGATGTTGCAGAAGAACCTATTGTCAGCAGAAGAAAAGCTCTGCCAGAAGTTGAAGAAGATGTAGTCTAAATTAAATTTCAGCCAAAAAAAATTGCCACCTTCAGGATCTGTCAAACACAATGTAACGATTCTTACAGTAGGGTCTGAAAGATTGCCTTTTTGCACCAGAGAGGGGCGACATGATGGCACAGTGGTTAGCACTGCTGCCTCACACCGTCAGGGACTTATGTTCGATTTCTGGCTTACGTTATTGTCTGTGTGGAGTTTGCATGTTCTCCCCATGTCTGTGCAGGTTTCCTCTGGATCCTCCACTTTCTTCCCAGAATCCGAATGATGTGCTAGTTAGGTGCATTAATCCAAAGAGGCGCTGGAGTGTGGTGACTAGGAGAATTTCACAGCAACTTCATTGCAGTGTTAATGTAAGCCTTACTTGTGACTAATAAGTAAACTTTACTTACTTTACAGAAATGATGTAAAAATGATGATCTCGTGAAGTGAGAAACTATTGTGTTACATGTGCCCAAAGATGAAAATTGCCTCTAATTTAGACCCCAGGCCTCATTCTTATAAAATCAGAACCATGGTCGGTAAGTCGACAGCTTGATAGAATTCACAACCCTTCCCATGATCTGCCACATCACATGAAGAACATGTGCCCTGGATGGGAAGTTGGAAGGCAAGGGAAGGCAGTTTTATTAGCAGGTCCTGCCATTACGTCAATGGAGATGCAGTGGCAAACATTTAAGGGGATATTTCAGAATACATAGAATAGCTACATTCCAGTTAGTTAGTAAAGGGACAGGTGCACCATCTGTGGTTAACTGGAAAGATTCAAGATAGCATCAAGCTTCAAGAAAAAAAACATGTAATTGTGCACAGAGTGATGGAATGTTTGAAGATTAGACAGAATATAAGGGAAAGCAAAAGGTGACTGAAGGATAGAGACATAGAAAATAGGTGCAGTAGTAGGCTATTTGACCGTTCAATCCTGCATCACCATTCAATATGATCATAGCTGATCATGCACTTTCAGTATCCCACTCCCGCTTTCTCTCTATATCCCTTGATTCCTTTAGTCACAAGGGCCACATCCAGCTCCCTCTTGAATATATCTAATGAACTGGCCCCAACAGCTTTCTGTGGTAGACAATTCCACAGGTTCACAACTCTCTGAGTGAAGAAGCTCTTCTTTATCTCAGTCCTGAATGGCTTACCCCTTATTCTTAGACTTAGATTAATAAGGTGGGGAAAATTAAAGTAGTCAAAGAAACGGCCGGAAATCTAAGGACAGATAGTTCGAGTTTTCATAGATATCCAACAAAGAAACAAGGTAACAAAGTGAGCATCAGTCCTATAGAAAGTGAGTCTGGAGAACTGATATTGGAAAAATAGGAGATGGCAGATGAATTGAACAGGTATTTTACATCAGTCTTAACTATTGAGGATACAGGTAGCATCCCAGAAGCAGATGGTGGAATTTGAATTCGATAACAGACAAAAAATCTGGAATTAAGAATGTACTGATCACCATGAAACCATTGTGGATTGTTGGAAAAATCTATCTGTTCACTAATGTCCTTTAGGGAAGGAAATCCGCCATCCTTATCTGGTCCGGCCTACATGTAACTCCAGAGCAACAGCAATGCGGTTGACTCTCAAATGCCCTCTGAACAAGGGCAACTAGGGATGGGCAATAAATGCTGGCTAGCCAGCGACACACATGTTTATGAATAAATAAAAAAATAGGGAAAATTTTAGAAGCTATTATTAACAAAGCTATAGCAGGGCACTTAAGTAAGCTCAAGGTAATCAGGTAGAGTCCACCTGGTTTTATGAAAGGGAAATTGTGTTAATCCAACTTGTCAAAATTCTTTGAAGTAACATATGCTGTGGCTAAAGGGGAGTTGGTGGACATACTGTACTTAGATTTCCAAAAGGCATTTGATAGGGTGTCACAGCAAAGGTGATTGGGAAAATAAAAGCTTATGGTATTTGGGGGAATACATTAGTATCATAGAATCCTACAGTGCAGAAAGAGGCCATTCAGCCCATTGAGTCTGCATCAACCACAATCCCACCCAGGCCTTATTCCCCCATATCCCTACATATTTACCCACTAATCCCTCTAACCTGTGCATCCCAGGACACTAAGGAACAATTTAACATGGCCAATCAACCTAGCCTGCGCAACTTTGGATCGTAGGAGGAAACCCACGCAGACACAGGGAGAATGTGCAAACTCCACACAGACAGTGACCCAAGCCGGGAATCGAACCCAGGTCCCTGGAGCTGTGAAGCAGCAATGTTAACCACTGTTGTACCATGCTGCCCTGAAATGACATGGATAGAAGACTGGCTGGCAAAGAGTAGGCATAAATGGATATTTTTTAGATTGACAAGATGTAACAAATGGTGTGCCACATGGGTCAGTGCTGGGACCTCAACTAGTTACAGTTTATATAAAGAGAGGGCTGCCAAATTTGCTGATGATGCAAAGATAGGTAGGAAAGTAAGTTGTGAAGAAACATAAGGAGACTGCGAAAAGATACAGGCTGGAATTCTCTGATCTCGTTCACCCCACCATCACTGCCAGCGAGAACAGAGAATTTGCATGCTTAGCCAAAACTCCATTCACTGCAGCGGGAACAGAGAATCATAGATAAGATTGGAGAATTCCAGCCAAAGATAGGTTGTGTGTGTGGGCAAAGAGCTGGCACATGGAAAATAATATGGGAAATATAAAATTGTTCATTTTGGCAGGACAAATAAAAGAGAAATAAAAGATGGGTATAAAGGGATATGGGCCAAATATGGGCAATTGGGACTAGCTCAGGGGTTTAGAAAGAAAGGGCGGCATAGACAATTTGGGCTGAAGGGCCTGTTTCCATGCTGTAAACCTCTATGACTCTATAACCCTAGAAGCACATTATCTTAAGTTGAGAGATGCAGAACTCTGAGATACAAAGGAATCTAGGTGTCTCAGATCATGAAGTGCAAAAGGGTAATATGCAGGTGCAGCATTTTGTTTTAGGAAAGCTAATAGAATGTTCTCGTTCATTGCAAGGGAATTGTATACAAAAGTAAGGAGATCCTATCTGGATTACTTAGGACTGAGTTGAGGAGGAATTTCTTTACCCAAAGGGTTGTGAATCTGTGTAAATCTCTGCCCAGTGAAGCAGTTGTAGCTATCTCATTGAATGTTTTTAAGGTAAGGATAGATAATTTTTTGGAAGTAAAGGAATTAAGGGTTATGGTGAGTGGGCGGGTAAGTGGAGCTGAGTCCACAAAAAGATTAGCCATGATCTTATTGAATGGTAGAGCAGGCTCGAGGGGCCAGATGCTCTGCTCCTGCTCCTAATTCTTCTGTTTTGTGTATGCAGTATTGGTCTCCGTACTTTGGGGAAGAGTTAACTGTGCTTGAAGCAGGGAAGGTTTACCAGACTAATGGCAGGAATGAGCCAGTTGTTTTATGAGGAGAGGTTAGAAGGGCTTGGCTTGTAAAAGGTGGCTCAATTGCGATATATAAGATCCAGAGGGGCATTGATAGGATGGAGGTATAGAAGATGTTTCCCCTTGTTGGAGAATCTAGAACTAGTGTTTGTTGTTTTTAAAATATGAAATGTGGTGAAATCTTTTCACTCAGAGAGTTGTAAGTTTTTGAAATTCTTTTCCTGAAAAGGTGGTGGAAGCAGAGTCTTTGAACATTTTAAAGGCAGAAGTGGATAGATCCTGGGAAGCAAGGGAGTGATAGGTAATTGAGTGTAGATGGGATGCAGGTTATAGGTTTCTATCACAACAGTGATGATCAGTTATGGGGCAGCAAGGTGGCACAGTGAATAGCACTGCTACCTCACAGTGCCACGGGCACTAGTTCGATTCCCAGCTTGGGTCACTGGCTGTGTGGAGTTTGCACATTCTTCCCATGTCCGTGTTGTCTCCGGCTGCTCCGGTTTCCTCCGACAGTCCGAAAGATGTGCTGATTAGATGCATTGGCCATGCTAAATTCTGTACCCGAACAGGCGCCAGAATGTGGAGACTTGGGAATTTTCACAGTGACTACACTGCAGTGTTAATATAAGCCTACTCGTGACACTAATAAATAAACTTAAAAAAAACTTTAAAACATATTAAATGGTGGAGCAGCCCAACGGGCCAAATGACCTACTCCTGCTCCTTGTTCATATGTTTGTGTACTGTGACCAAAAATAGAAGAAAAATTGTCTTTCTTTTCCTCACAGACTCCACCAGCCCCTTTAAGGATCTTTGCTTCAGGAGCAGTAGACCCAGGAAATATATCTTGATCCCAGCATCAAGTAGATGAAGGAGGGAGGCTTTGATTGACTGTCTAATAATCCACTAACGAGGAATCTTGAAAATGTATTTTTCTTCTTTGACAAGTTGCTGTGGTAGGAGTAGGTTATGACCTGGGTAGATTGTTTATGACAATAGTTTCACCGATAGTTATTGAATTAACCTTTATATAGTTGTGATAACTCAACTGATGACCTGACCAGTCCGAGGTAATCAGAAAGCATATCTGAGGTTTACTTTGCTGAGTCAGGTTTTTCGTGTCTGTGGTGCAGTGGTGTGGATAATGAGTGAAAGAGCTATAATGTGATTTAAAGTCCCCTTCTCTTTCACCCTGCCTCTGCTTCTCAGCCCCCATCTACTTTCATACAACCTTGCTGTTCCCTGTCTTGCTCCAGTGATCCTGCTAAGAAATGATGTGGAGATGCTAGTGTTGGACTGGGGTGAGCACAGTAAGAAGTCTCGCAACACCAGGTTAAAGTCCAATGGGCTTATTTGGAGTCATGAGCTCTCAGAGCGCTGCTCCTTCATCAGGTGATTCACTCATGAATTCTCCTAGTGAGTCATTCAGTTGTATTCAAACAGTAAGCCACCTGATGAAGGAGCTTTGAAAGCTCGTGATTCCAAATAAACCTGTTGGACTTTAACCAGGTGTTGTGAGACCTCTTACCCTGCTAAAAGATGAAGGGATTTCACCTGGTAATGCAAGATTTTCAGGGCAGTATCTTCATATGACAAGAGACAAAGTTCTAGAGATCTTTCAGCCTCTTGGCTAATATTGGGCAATAACGGTTGGGAATTCTCCTCCACCCCTCCCCAGCACTGCTTCCTACGGCATATTTTCTGGTAGCAGAGGAGGCTCATCGTTGGTTGTTCCCAGTATATCCCCAATCCCGCTGAGGTCTATGGTATTGCATATGGCTTGCGTCCCCAACCCCACTGCCGGGAAACACGCCACGGGAGGTCATCTTCAGAGGGACAGGAAGTTCCCTTCCTGGAATCATAGTATCATACAGTGCAGAAGAGTGCCTTTCAGTCCATTGAGTCTGCATCATCACACAAGAAGCACCTATTTTTTATTTACTCATGGGATGTGAGTGTTGCTGGCTGGCCAGTTTTTATTGCCCATTCTTAGATGCCTTGACGAGGCCAGTTCAAAGGACAGTTGAGAATCAACGACATTGCTGTTTCTCTGGAGTCACATAAAGCTTACAGTTTATTTATTAGTGTCACAAATAGGTTTACATTAACACTGCAATGAAGGTACTGTGAAAATCCCCTTGTCACCACTCTTTGGCACCTGTTTGGGTATACTGAGGGAGAATTTAGGTGCATTGGCCATGCTAACAAGCATGTGTGTTGGACTGTGGGAGGAAATTGCAGCATCTGGAGATAAACCACTCAGACATGGAACAAACGTGCAACTCCACACAGACAGTGGAGTTAGGTTTTGTTTGACTGGGTATAAACGGCATGTTAATTATATTGTTAAGATGCATAGGTGAAGGGCATTGATTAATAAACTATTTAGAACACAAAATTAATCCACAAATCCAGGGCAATGCTCTGGGGTCCCTGACTCAAATCCCACCACAGTAGATAAGAACAATCATCCTGTAGCAGGCAGAGGTGGCTGGGTGGCACAGTGGTTAGCACTGCTGCCTCACAGCACCAGGGTTCAATTCCAGCCTAGGGTCACTGGCTGTGCGGAGTTTGCACATTCTCTCCATGCCTGCATGGGTTTCCTCCGGGTACTCCGGTTTCCTCCCACACTCCAAAGATGTGCGGGTTAGGTGGATGCGCCATGTTAAATTGTCACTTAGTACCCAATGATGCATCTGTTGGAGGGTTTTTATGATAATTAAGTGGAGTTCATAGAATCATAGAATTCCTACAGTACAGAAGGAGGTCATTCAGCCCATCAAGTCTGTACCGACCACAATCCCACCCAGGTCCTATCTGCGTAACCCCACACATTAACGTTGCTAGTCCCCCTGACACTATGGTCAATTTTGCATGGCCAATCAACCTAACCCGCACATCATTGGACTGAGGGAAGAAACCGGTGTACCCAAAGGAAACCCACGCAGATTTGGGAAGAAAGTGCAAACTCCACATAGACAATGATCAAGACTGGAATTGTACCTGGGTCCCTGGCACTGTGAGGCAGCAGCGCTGACCACTGTCCCACCATGCCACTCAGTTATGGGGATAGAGTAGGGCGTAGGCTTGGGTAAGATGCTGCTGAAGACTCAATGGACTGAATGGCCTCCTTCTGCACTGTAGGGATTAGTTGGATTCTATGACTGATCTGAAAATTTTACAGAGACTGGAGAGGAGTTGGTTAGCTCAGTTGGCTAGATAGCTTTAAGGTGGTGTAGAATAACACCAAAGGCACAAGTTCAATCCCTATACCAGTTGTGGTCCTCTCTAACATGTGAGATGTCCTGTGGCCTCTCATGGGTGGTAGCTAATTACTCAAAAAGAGGAGGGAGGCAGTGACACAATGGTAAATATCACTGGCCGGGTAAACCAGAGGCACATTCTAATCACTACAGCAGCTGGTGGAATTTAAGAAGGGCGAAGGCCTTTTGCTGGAGTGGTAGTAACCCTTACTTCTAGACCAGCAGCTATGGGTTCAAGTCCAATGCCAGGGCTCATCACAACAGACTCACAAAAACACCAAATTTCAAATAGAACAACAATTTATTCTGCAAGATAAAGGTGTGCTGATTTGTGGGCTAGTGGATTCTGATGGCTAGACTTGTTGCCAATCAGCGTTCACTTACCAACTCACCAGCATCCTCTTCTCATGCAGTATAAATTGTTGTTCGCATTAGAACATAAGAACATAAGAAATAGGAGCAGGAGTAGGCCATCTAGCCCTTCGAGCCTGCCCCGCCATTCAATAAGATCATGGCTGATCTGTCGTGGCTCAGTTCCACATTCCCACCCTCTCCCCATAACCCTTAATCCCCTCTCTTATCAAAAACCCATCAACCCGCGTCTTAAAAATATTTAGCGAGGTAGCCTCCACCACTTCAACGGGCAGAGAATTCCAGAGATTCACCACCCTTTGAGTGAAGGAGTTCCTCCTCAACTCCATTCTAAACCGCCCCCCCTTTATCTTGAGGCTGTGCCCCCTAGTCCTACTGTCCTTTCTGAGCGGGAAGAGTCTCTCCACCTCTATCCTATCCATCCCATTCATCATCTTATACGTCTCAATGAGATCTCCCCTCATTCTTCTGAACTCTAACGAGTACAAGCCTAGTTTATTCAGCCTCTCCTCATAGCTCAACCCCCTCAACTCCGGCATCAGCCTAGTAAACCTCCTCTGCACTCCCTCCAAGGCCAAAATATCGTTGCGTAAGTACGGCGCCCAAAACTGCACACAGTACTCCAGCTGCGGCCTCACCAATGCCCTATACAGCCGCAGCAAGACCTCCCTACTTTTATATTCAATCGCTATGAAGGCCAGCATCCCATTCGCCTTCCTGATCACCTGCTGCACCTGCAAGCTGGGTTGCAAATCTGTCCTGATGAGTGCAAGATGAAAAACTTTGACAGCATGATCCTTTTAAAAATCAAAGAATGATACATACGTGTTCAAATAAGTTAATTTTCCAAAAAAAAAGGAAATTCAGTGAGAATATTTAAGATGTCATGGCAGTGTAAGATTTTCATAATGTTTCGGGTTTGCGGTTAGCCTGTAACATTGGTGGACATTACTGTTTATTTATTCATAGTTTGGTTTGAATTTCTGTTAGTGGGAAAATGGACAGCCAAGACATTGGGATTCTTTACAGGAAGACAATTTATACTTAATGAATTTATGACTTCAGTTGTGCCTCCGGGTCTGTATTCAAGAAGCAGTTCTGTTTGAAGATATGGCTAAAAGCAGTTTGTTCTGAGAGTGTCACCTTACATTTATACAAACCAGGCACTGTTTTACTTGATCCATGCCAGAAGGAAGCCTTTATTTTATATTATAATAGGAAGTGTCTTTAAAATGTGTTCTTAATGACTTTAGTATCTGTGGGACTTGGGCTAAAATACATTGAAAGGAACCTATGATGTTATTTGTGGCTGCTTTGTATTGAAAGAAAATGTATTATTTGTTCACAATGGAATGTACATACTTTCATTTATTAGTGTCACAAGTAGGCTTACATTAACACTGCAATGAGGTTATTGTGAAAATCACTTAGTTGCCACATTCTAGTGCCTGTTCAGATGCACTGAGGGAGAATTTAGCATTGCCAATGCATCTAACCAGCATGTCTTTTGGAGGAAACCGGAGCACCGGAGGAAAGCCACACAGTCTATATGACAATATTGATTAATATCGATGCGTTCTAATATCTGTGGAGCTGGAATATTTATTTGATATGACACTGATTCCCTTCATAAAGTCAAGGAGGCTTACAGCATGGAAACAGGCCCTTTGGCCCAACTTGTCCATGCAACCCTTTTTTTTTAACCCCTAAGCTCGTCCCAATTGCCCACATTTGGCCCATATCCCTCTATACGCATCTTACCCGTGTAACTGTCTGAATGCTTTTTAAAAGACAAAATTGTATCCTTGTCCCCTTGTACCAGAAATTCAGCAAGTTCGAAAAGTCCGAAAGTGGGACTAGCACAAGAAAGTAAGAAATCGAGTAGACCACTCAGCGTAAAGAGCCTAATCCGCCCTATAATGGCCGATCTGATTGTAGTCTCAACTCCATTCTCCTGTTCTGCCCCCATAGACTCCCTGTAGATCAACAATCTAACTTAACCTTGAATATATTCAATATTCCAGCCTCCACTGCTCCCTGTTGTTGAGGATTCCAGAGACTAACAACTATTTAGGAAAGAAATTCCTCCTCATCTCTATCTTAAATGAGTGACTTCTTATTCTGAAATTGATTTTGATTTGATTTATTATTGCCACATGTATAGTATACAGTAAAAATTATTGTTTGTTGCAATACAGAGCATACCATTCATACCGAAGGAAAGAAGAGAATGCAGAATGTAATGTTACAGTCATAGCTAGGGGTGAAGAGAAAGGTCAACTTAATGCAAGGTGGGACCATTCCAAAGTCTGATGGCAGCAGGGAAGCAGCTGTTCTTGAATCGGTTGGTACAAGACCTCAGATTTTTGTACCTGTTTCCTGACTGAAGAAGGTGGAAGGGCGCGTGGGATCCTTAATTATGTTAGTTGTTTTTCTGAGATATAGACAGAGGCAATGGATGGGAGGCTGATTTGCATGATGGACTGGGCTTCACTCATGATCTTTTGTAGTTTCTTGTGGTCTTGGGCAGAGCAGGAGCCATACCAAGCTGTGATACAACCAGAAAGAGTGCTTTCTATGGTGCATCTGTAAAAGGTGGTGAGAGTCATAGCTGACATGCCAAATTTCCATAGTCTTCTGAGAAAGTAGAGGCATTGGTGGGTTTTTTTAACTACAGTGTTGGCATGAGGGGACCAGAAGAGGTTGTTGGTGACCTAAAAATGTGAAGCTCTTAACCATTTCTACTTTGTCCCCGTTGATGTAGACACAGGGATATTCTCCCCTATGCTTCCTGAAGTTGATGACAATCGCCTTTGTTTCATTGTGCACCCCTCTGTTCGAGATTCCACCATGTGGCGAAACATCTTCTCTCCTTCCACCCTGTCAGACCCCCTTTGAATCTTATCTATTGCGGTAAATTCACTCCCCGTTATTCTAAACTCAACAGAGTATCAGCCCAACAGCCTTTTCTCATAAGGCAACCTGTTCACACCAGGGATCAAGACAGTGGATCTTCTCTTGAAGTGTCAGAGGATTAGTTATTTTAATTGCCATGTTGAAGACTGTTACCCTATCAGTTGAATTTGAATAAAAGCTGCGCAATAAGGTTTCTGATAGTCTTTTCCTCGCTGGAATAGTGTTGGCAAGCTGCAGCCAGTACATAATGGCCCCTGACTGAATAGAGAGAAATTAGCCTCGCGTTCGGCATGAAGTGTTGTCGATCGACAATATTACCCTGAGACCATCACAACAGAGATGGTTGACAAATGAAAGCAGCGCAGAAGTTGTTCATCATCAACACTGCTGCAACACAGAGAGAAATACAGCGCTTAACGTTTGAGTGTAGGAGTGCCCCCATTTTGTCAAGTATTTTAATTGCCATTTCCAGCTGCGTTCATCTTTCATCACAATTGTGAAGAGCACACACAGCCACACACACCCCCACACAGCCACGCATACACCCACAACACACGCCCATCCACACACACACCCACATGCAGCCACATTCACACACACACACAACCCAAACACACACCCATCCACACACACACCCACATGCAGCCACACTCACACAACCCAAACACACACACACACCCACACACACTCACATGCACACACACACACGCACACACATCCACACGCACGCACACACACACATGCACTCATACCCACACATCCACATGCGCTCACACACATGCCTATACACATATAAACCCACCTGCATGCGCGCGCGCACACACACATATATTCACACACATGCACGCACGCATGCACATGCCCAAACACACACAACTGCTCCCCCACACACACACACGTGCATACACACACACACACACACACACGTACACGTAATCTATCACTGAGTGTTAAATTTTGACCAGAGAAGCTTTTTAAATTCAGTCATGGAATGTGTGCATCACTGTGTGGTAATATAATCAGGGTCTAGATTTAAGGCTGATTAAATTGGATATCCTAAATTAAAGAATTGGGCATATTAAAATCAAACACAGTCAAACCTCGGACAGGCCAATTGTACAAATACACAAACATATCTGGGCCTGACCCATCAAACACCCACCAAAGGTCGTTGCATTCTACTGACACTTAACAGGAGATCATTGCACCCCATTGAAATGCACCGGCCTGTTGTTAGAAGCCCAGATCGGGCCAGACTTTCTGTCACCGAGAGTTCCTGCAGTTATCTTGTCTGATAACAGGTTACATGTAAGCAACAGCGTGGAGATGGACACCTGGGGGTGGACCCTGGTGTCCTGTCAGGCAGACATCAAGAAACCCATTTGGGTATTGGAGCCCCTCCTGGGACCTCATTGGCCAGAAGCCAGAGAAGTTTCTGGAAAGGCAAGCTGGGGATGAAGGGACACATTTTCAGACACGAGGAGCGAAGACTCGATGAGGGAGGCGACCTTGACCATTCAGAAAACTTGACCATTTGGCTAAGATCAAGTGTAGTATCAAAATGCTGTACTTGGTTGAAGTCATTAGGTTACATTTTTGCTTCAAATAAAGTAATCTTTAAAAGCAGCATCTCGGCCTTTTGGCTAAGATGCAAGTGAGATCAAGCCTTGGAGGAGGAGCTATGCCTACTCCAATCAGTTTGGATCATTTAGATCCAGCCCAAGACAGGAGGTGAGAGTCCTGTCTTGTCAGCTTGGGCTGGGAATGTCTCAACTCGTTGAAACTCTGAATTGGACTTGATTTGATTGAATTGGATTTAAAAGAAAGACTGACCAGAGAAGGAAGGAAGGAGGAAGCTGCCATCGAGACTCACCTTCATGACAACAGACCAGAGGGATGAGCCTGCAGTTTAACCAAACCATCTTTGCAGGTAGTATATACTTGAATCTGGGGTATCCTCTTGTTTTATGTGGGTAATTTAAAGGTTAACAAAGTTGTTGAACCTTTACTCGTGTTTGTCCTTTGTCCATCTTGCAAAGAAGGGCACCGGGATAAAACCTTGGAGTAAGCAAACTGGTTGAAACTATCTGAGACTTAAGAGGTATAACAACTGGCTAGGCCACCATTTATTGTCCATCCTTAATTGCCCTCGAGAAGGTGCTGGTGAGTTGTTGCCTTGAACCGCTACAGTCCATGTGGTGTATGCACATCCATAGTGCCGTTCGGGAGAGAGTTGTAGGATTTTGACCTAATGACAATGCAGTGATGGCTGATGTACTTCCAGGACAGGAGACGGGAGGAGGCTTGAAGGGGGGGGCTTCCAGCGGCTTGGAGAAGGACTTCCATGTAGTGGTGTTCCCAGGTATCTGCTGTCCTTATCCTTCAAGATGGTCACGTGTTTAGAAGGTGCTGCCTAAAGAACCTTGGTGAGCTCCTGCAGTGCCTCTGTACCTCTGTAGATGGTACATTAAGATGAAAGCAAGCTGAACAACAATATTCTTTTTGGTAGCCTTTAGTTGGCGTTGTTTGATCTTTTGGAAGATGACTCAAAACCAGTGGATACTTTCTGCATCCCAAACTTTACGCTGATGTGAAAGTGAGGTGAACTCACCGGTTACATTTAATTTAATTTTAGTGAAGAAATCACATCAATGAAGCTCAACTGCACAGTAAATGCTCATGGAAAAGCAGACTGTAAATATGTGGCTCACCTCTTATTGAACGTGGAATTGTCTAAACCCAGCACAAACGCATAACATGGGATTGCTTGGGTAAACTACTTGCCATGACCTTACTGCACTTTAACCACTCATAGTCCCTGCTTTAATAAGTGTCACTACTGTACAATGCTAAGAGCTTTAGTTCAGGCAATTATTCAGGCGTAAGACAGCCTGAGAAAGAAATTCTTCAATCTTGAGTAAGTTCGAGCTCCCTGTACAATATTAAGCCACATCTGGAAATGGGTGAAATATTAATGTCTTGTTGTTAAGGGCTCTTACTGTATCTATGAGTTCATAAATGCCCCATATTCTTGGACCGTTAGATTCAGTTGCTGTTGTTATGTACAATAGACAATAGAGGAAGAAGGACGTTGGAAGAGAGAAAATTCTTTGTCAAGGGTATATCGATCAAACCTGTAATTATGATGCATAATTGAGGAGCAGAGTTGTGGAGATTCTTGGAATTATATTGTCAGAATTTCCCAAGTGTTCAGCGAAGATCAGCTTCCATATTTTTAACAGCCAAAGCACCACCACTCACAGTGACAGTGTGCAAGGCATGGGCTCTGCCCTTTGCCCAAGAAAAGACTTCTGTGATGCTGCACAATTGACAATAATACCTGGGCGGCACGATGGCACAGTGGTTAGCACTGCTGCCTCACAGCGCCAGGGGCTCCAGTTCGATTCCCGGCTTGGGTCACTTTATGGAGTTTGCATGTTCTCCTCGTGCCTGCGCGGGTTTCCTTTGGATGCCCCAGTTTCCTCCCACAGTCCAAAGATGTGCAAGTTAGGTTAATTGGCTGTGCTAAATTTAACCCAGCGTCAAAGGGATTAGGAGGGTAAGTATGAGGGGTTGCAGTAGTAGGGCCTGGGTGAGACTGTGGTCAGTGCAGACTTGATGGGCCGAGTAACCTCCTTCTGTGCTGTGGAGATTCTATGAAAGGTGTGCTGGTTAGGTGAATTGGCTAAATTCTCCCTCAATGTACCCGAACGGACGCTAGAGTGTGGTGACTAGGGAATAAATAAACTACTTGTTTATAAACTATAAATAAACTAATAGTTTGAACTATTCAAACGTTAAAAATACTTGGAAAGAAATAAGCTGGGGTTTAATGAAGCTGGCTGAGTGATGGGTCATTCTACATAATCATGGGGCAGACCGTGTAGTTTATTTCTGCCAGCAGGAAAAATAATCCCCACTTCCCCATATTTAGCCAGTTTTTGGAAAAAAAGTCCCTTTGGGGATCCTGACCAATGTCTAATTAGACTCATTACTAATCCATTTAAAGCCATTATCCCTGAGCCCACTGGGATGAAGAGGGCATTTTAAAGAGTCAGCTTCATTGCTGTGGACCTGTGATGTTGTCTTGGGATTCCTTTCCCCAGTGAAGCAAGTAGGTGCTTACAATAATCATTGATAGGTGTCATGTTCAATGTTACTGAAATTAAGGACCCGATTCTCCCATCCTGCTGCGCACGTATTTTGGTGCATCGGGTTGGGAGACGCGCATTTCGCAGGATTCGTGCATGTGCTCCCAACACACGCACATCTCCCACAGCCAGAGAGCGGGCACAGTTGGGACCGTGCCGGAACCTAGCGGGAAGACAAGATAAGTGACTTAAATCTGTTTTGAAACTTATTTTAATGTCATCATCCTGACACGGAATTCTCCAGGCCCGATGGCGTGGTGGGGGGTGTGGGGGCCAGCGGGGGGGGGGGGGGGGGGGGGAGGATGTGGGGGTCAGGGGGGAGGGCGGGGGGTGGGGGGGGGGGGGGGGCGCGTGGGCTGGAGATTGCGATGCTCTGGGACGGCAGGGGTCGGGCCTGGCCCGGGAATGTCGTGCGAGCCACGATCGGAACGACATCAGGCCGTGGGAGGATTGGGGTAGCAGCACTGCGAGGGTCGCAGGCTGGCCCCCTCATCACAGCCCAGCAAACCGCAGTCTGACAAGTCGGGGCAACTGAGCATGCATAGTGTTCCAGAAACTGTCAGCCTGCAGTGTGAATAGACCTCGCTCCCCACACACCGCCCAACCCTGAGCTTTTAATGATATTCACAATTGTGACCTCTGCATTGCACAGAGTGGGAGATTCGAGTCTGAACTTCCACCAAAAAAAAAGTCATGTACTATATCATTTTTCTCTTCAATTAGAATGTCTTTGATAAAATTGGACCCTACGTTTCTATGAGATCCCCTCTCACTCATCTAAACTCCAATGAATACAGTTCTAACTGACTTAATCTTTCCTATCTGACAGATCTGCCATCTCAGAAATCAGCCTGGTAAAACTTTGCTGCACTCCTTCTATAGCAAGGACATCCTTCCTCAGATAAGGACACCAAAACCGTGCACAATACTCAATGTGTGGCCTCACCAATGCCTTTTTCAATGCAGTAAACATTCCTATTCCTGATGGGAGATGCTTTGCAGTCACAGCTAGGGCATGGAGAAAGGTCAGCTTAATATATAGATGCATTCAAAAGTCTGATGGCAACAGGGAAGAAACTGTTTTTAAAGTTTAAGTTTCAAGTTTATTCATTAGTGTCACATGTAGGCTGACATTAACACTGAAATGAAGTTACTGTGAAAATCCCCTAGTCGCTACAGGGCCTGTTCGGGTGCAGTGAGGGGAAATTTAGCATGGTCAATGCATCTAGCCAGCACGTCTTTCAGACTGTGGGAGGAAACCGGAACACCAGAAGAAAACCCATGCAGACACGGGGAGAATGTGCAGACTCTTGCACAGACAGTGACCCAAGCCGGGAGTAAACCTAGGTCTCTGGCGCTGTGAGGCAGCAGTGCTAACCACTGTGGGGTGATCCACTCGTCACAGTGATGGAGGCTTCCCCTAATCTGACAACATGGTTTCTCCGATGATATTGATTGACATTGAGGGTGATCTATGGGATTGGGGGTGATCTAGGGAATTGGATCAGGAATTGGCTAGCGGATAGGAGACAGAGGGTGGTGGTTGATGGTAAATACTCATCATGGAGTTCGGTTTCGAGTGGTGTGCCTCAGGGATCTGTTTTGGGGCCACTGCTGTTTGTAATTTTTATTAATGATCTGGATGAGGGTATAGTTGGGTGGATTAGTAAGTTTGCTGATGACACCAAAGTCGGAGGTGTGGTAGATAGTGATGAAGGGTGTCATAGTTTGCAGGAAGACTTAGACAGGTTGCAGAGCTGGGCCGAGAGGTGGCGGACGGAGTTTAATGCGGAGAAGTGTGAGGTAATTCACTTTGGTAGGAATAACAGATGTGTTGAGTATAGGGCTAACGGGAGGACTTTGAATAGTGTGGATGAGCAGAGGGATCTAGGTGTATGTGTACATAGATCCCTGAAAGTTGGGAGTCAAGTAGATAAGGTTGTTAAGAAGGCATACGGTGTCTTGGCGTTTATTGGTAGGGGGATTGAATTTAGGAGTCGCAGCATCATGTTGCAACTGTACACAACTCTGGTGCGGCCGCACTTGGAGTACTGTGTGCAGTTCTGGTCCCCACATTATAGGAAGGATGTGGAGGCTTTGGAGAGGGTGCAGAGGAGGTTTACCAGGATGTTGCCTGGTATGGAGGGGAGGTCCTATGAGGAGAGGCTGAGGGATTTGGGGTTGTTTTCGCTGGAAAGAAGGCGGCTAAGAGGGGATCTTATTGAAACATATAAGATGATTAGAGGTTTAGATAGGGTGGATAGTAATAGCCTTTTTCCTCTGATGGAGAAATCTAGCACGAGGGGGCATGGCTTTAAATTAAGGGGTGGTAGTTATAGGACGGATGTCAGGGGTAGGTTCTTTACCCAGAGGGTGGTGAGGGATTGGAATGCCCTGCCTGCTGCAGTTGTAAATGCGCCTAGTTTGGGGGCGTTTAAGAGATCCGTGGATAGGTTTATGGACGAGAAGGGATTGGTTTAGGTTAGTGGGTCATTGTTTTGTAACTGGTCGGCACAACATCGTGGGCCGAAGGGCCTGTTCTGCGCTGTAATGTTCTATGTTCTATGTTCTATGTGACTCCTGTGCTACTGGTGTCCTTGGAGTTCCTGACTGTCTAACCCGTTGTGCAGCGAGGGAACAACATCATCAGTCTGTAATAATGAAGAGTGGCACTTGTTTATGTTTTTTAGAATAGGTGGAACATTCGCGATATTAAAAACAATTGAACTTGCACTGTGATATTCAAGAATCTATTTTTGAAACTGTCATTTTTCATTGCATATCTAATATATGCAGCGAATTCAATAACATGCTTTGTAGATTGATATGGAGGTTTGATTTCTCGGTTTGGAATTATAGAAACAAGCTCTGGGCTCCTGATGCTGTGATTCAGTTAGATCATAGCTAGTCTTTACCTCACCTCCATTTATCCACCCAAAATTTGTTCACCTTCATCTTGAAAGCTTTTATTGACTCAGCGTCCAACCACTGGCCTTTGGGAAAGAGCATTTGAGGTGATGCAAGGTGAATGGTTCACCAACTCTCCTCAGATATTTCAACAACAGCACAGTGCATTTACACTTGAAGGGCAGAGAATGTTAACATGAGGAAAACAGAACAAATTCAAGTCAAAGAGAGGGATAAGTTAGGAGCTAAGTTAGGAGCAGCATCCCATCTATTGACTTTGTCTACATTTCCTCCTGCCTCAACAAAGCAGCCAGCATAATTAAGGACCCCCCAGACATTCTCTCTTTTGCCTTCTTCTATTGGGAAAAAGATACAAAAGTCTGAGGTCACGTACCAACCAACTCAAGAACAGTTTCTTCCCTGCTGCTTTCAGACTTTTGAATGGACCTACGTTGCATTAAGTTGATCTTTCTCTACACACTAGCTATAACTGTAACACTAAACTCTGCACTCTTTTCTTTCCTTCTCTGTGAACGGTATGCTTTGACTCTATTGTACATAAGAAACAATACTTTGAATCAAATCAAATCAAATCAAACTATGGCCAAGTTGCGAGAGGGGTTTTAGGAAGGATCTTAAAGGAGAAGACAGAACTGGAGAAAGCAAGGTGTTTTCGGAAGAAAAGCCGGATCACAGGGCCTAGGCAGCTGAAGGTACCTATGGGGATGAGGGTGGATATGAAGGGAAGAGGGGGCAAATTCAAATGATTGCTTGAATAGTTCTACGAAACATCACAACTTGACAATGATTTTACCAATCCATGTATGACAGCAAACAGTACCGCATAGGAAAATCGGCTGCAAAAGAAAGAGGCCGATATTCTGTGCCAATCACATCATGTAGTGAGTACCAGGTTATCTCCGTGGCCAATCTTGGTGAAGTTTCAGTCACAGGGAGAATTCTGCCCCTGCACCCCCCCTGCCCCCCGGCAGCCTCCCCCACCCCACCTCCAGCTGACGCCCAATTTGCAGGTATTGCAGATGCTTCTTTTCATAGAATTCCCACTGTGCAGAAAGAGGCCATTCAACCCATGGAGTCTGCAATGACTCTCATGACACGAAGGTCGCCGATGACACGAAGGTCGGTGGTGTTGTGGATGGCCTGGAAGGATGTCAGAAGTTGCAGCAGGACATACATAGGATGCAGGACTGGGCGGAGAAGTGGCAGATGGACTTCAATGCGGACAAATGTGTAGTCGTCCATTTTGGTAGGACCAACGGGATGAACGAGTACACTATCAAGGGCGGGAGTCTTAGTAGTGTTGAAGAGCAGAAGGATCTTGGGGTCCGGGTCCACAGGACTCTTAAATCGGCCTCGCAGGAGAAGGTGTATGGTGTATTGGCCTTCATTAATCGAGGGATTGAGTTTAGGGGTCGGGAGGCAATGCTGCAACTTTATAAGACCCTTGTCAGGCCTCACTTGGAGTACTGTGCGCAGTTCTGGTCGCCTCACTATAGGAAGGACGTAGAAGCTATTGAAAGGGTACAGAGGAGATTTACAAGGATGTTGCCTGGACTGGGAGGCAAGCCTTATGAAGATAGGTTGAGGGAGCTGGGACTCTTCTCCCTGGAGAGACGAAGGTTGAGAGGCGACCTGATAGAGGTTTATAAAATGTTGAGAGGAATAGATAGGGTGGATTCTCAGAGGCTATTTCCCCGGGTTGAAATGGTCGCTACGAGAGGACACAGATTTAAGGTGCGGAGAGGCAAGTACAGAAGTGATGTTAGGGGTAAGTTTTTCACTCAGATGTGTTGAGTGAATGGAATCGGCTGCCATCAGTGGTGGTGGAGGTGAACTCACTGGGGTCTTTTAAAAGACTTCTGGATGAGTATATGGGATTTAGTGGGATTGGGGGTTATAGATAGGTCTATGGATTGGTAGGTGTTGATGTGATCAGTGCAACTCGTGGGCCGAAGGGCCTGTTTGTGCTGTAGTGTTCTATGTTCTATGTTCATTCCGAGCATCTTGCCAGGCCAATCCTTCCCCCCAAGCCATTTCCCCATAACCGCATGCACTTACGTCGCAAATTCCCCAAACCTTGGGACACTAAGGGACCACTTAACATGGCCAATCCACCTAACTTGCATATCTTTGGACTGTGGGAGGAAATCGGAGCGCGCAGAGGAAACCCATACGGACACAGGGAGAATGTGCAAACTCCACACAGACAGTGACCCAAGGCTAGAATTGAACCTATTGAGTCCCGGTGCTGTAAGACAGCTGTGCTAACTAGTGTGCCACTAGTTCTTAGGGCAACTGCCTCTATCTTCAAAAGCACAAGGAGAGAGGTGTATGTGACCTCAGATGTTGTCCATTCCCGCAATGGCCTTGCATTTACGGAAAATGTGCCAGATCTTTTGAAAGGCCAAGGACAGAGGTCTCCCAAGTTCTTGAGGCCCCAGTCCTGCCTCCTCGATTGGCATGAACCTTATTTGGAACTTAAGATCTTCCCAAATGGAAACACTGTCATGAAGCCATGTTTGGGCTAACTGGTTCTGCCAGGATTGGGGGGAGGTCAGCTGGAGTTTGGGGGGGGGGGGGGGGGGGGTGGTGGACTCGGTGTTGTGGGGGGTCTGCACTGCTTGTGGGGGCTGGAGATCAGGGCGGGCTGGGGGGGGGGGCGATCTGCCTGCTGAGGGGACAGAACAGCCTAGAGTGGGGGGAGTTCGGGGACAGCAGGGGGAGGAGGGATTGTGTGGGGAGGGGCTGGACATCGGCGTGCTCTGGGACGGTGGACGGGAGATTGAAGCTGGCCCGGGAATGGTCAGCGGGCCGCAATCAGGTGGGTCGGGGAGGCAGCATTGTGGGGGTCTGCTGTTGGCCAGTGATCGAGCTGACAGCAAACGGGAGGCTGACAGTTTGGGGCCACTATGCGTGCGCAGAGGTTTCAGACACTGCAGTGGGAATAAGCCCCCCCACAACCCCGAGCTTTTATGATATTCACGTTGGTGGACCCTGCTGTGCACAGAGTGTGGGAGATTCTAGTGTAAAAAAACAGCATGAATTACTGCAGCTTTCCCACAAATTCAACACTTAGAATTTTTTTGGGGAGAATTCCGGCCATTAACACTTAGCAGAGAAATGCTGACCAATAATGCAGCCCGTAAGTGAATATTTCCCCCTTATCATTTTATTGAGATACAACTTCTGCTGATTTCTTTCACTGTACCGGCTCCTGTCCAGATGTTTAAATCCATGTTTAAAGTGGCATGAATATTTCATTACACGCTGCATTCCTGCTCTCAATGCTTTCCATTTCAGTATGTGAGGCGTGTCTGGCAGGTAGTCAAGTTTTAAAGAAAGATTAGAGAACAATAAAAGTCCCTACAGATTGTGAGTCCATTTTGTGCACATTTGTAGTTATATTTCCAGTCTCCTGAGCTTTCATTGAGCTGCAAACATTTGAGGGTAAAGGTTTGTACTCAAATTTACTCCAGGCGAATAATTCACCTTTGGGTCGATTGAAATTTTACTGAGAGTTCCCCTTTCACAAAAAAGGAAAACGCCAAATCTTTCGAACTTAGGCACAAGTTGGAGATCAGAAGAATAGATTTGCTAATCCATTGCAGTATTTGAGAGGGTCGTTAGCTGTTGCTTTAATAGAGAGGGAGGGAGGATTGGAGAAAGGAAAGATAAGGCCAGCATGTGTTGCTTACCCATGTTTAGAGTATGGTGCACGTAGAATCACAGATTCAAACAGTGCAGAAGAGGGCCTTCGGCCCGTCGGGTCTGTACTGGCCCATGGGAAACACCTGAACTCCCTCCTAATCCCATTTACCAGCACTTGGCCCATAGCCTTCAATTTTGTGACATGTCAAGTGCCCATCCAGATATTTGTTAAAGGATGTGAGGCGACCCACCTCTACCACCCTCCCAGGCAGCACATTCCAGACCAGCGCCACTCTCTGGGTAAAAAAAGGTTTTTCCTCGTATCCCCCCTAAACCTCCCGCTCCTCACCGTGAAACTATGTTCCCTTGTGACTGACCCTTCAACTAAAGGGAACGGCTGCTCCTTATCCACTCTGTCCATGTCCTTCTTAACCTTCTCCCCTCAATCAGGTTGACCCCCAGTCTTCTCTGCTCCAAAGTTTGGTTGTCCCCTTATTTCCATGAAGCTACATTATCATTGGAGGTTTATGA
Organism: Carcharhinus amblyrhynchos; assembly: GCF_965287045.1. NCBI lineage: Eukaryota > Metazoa > Chordata > Chondrichthyes > Carcharhiniformes > Carcharhinidae > Carcharhinus > Carcharhinus amblyrhynchos. The sequence continues at coordinate 12,200,578 of NC_137328.1, forward strand.
AGATGATCCAAGGGCTGGAGGGACTGTCATATGAGAAAGGTTGAACAGGTTAATTCTGTACTCCTTGGAGTTCAGAAGAATAAGAGGCGATATGATTGAAACATTTAAGATTCTTCAGGGGTTAGGCAGGATAAATGTTGAGAAGATGTTTCCACTCATGGGAGAATGTAGGACCAGAAGGTACAGTCACAGAATGCGTGGGTACTCATTTAAAATGGATTTGGGGAAAAATTTCTTCTTTCCAAGTGGTGGATCTTTGGATTATTTTCCCCAGAAATCTGTGGAGGCTGATTCCTTGAATATTTCAAGGCTGAGATTGATAGGATTTTAATTGGGGGAATTAAGGGATTGGAATGTAGTAGGACAAAACTCGGGGGTGTGGGCAGCAGTAGGAGGGGAGTGTATGGAAAGGTTTAAACAGACAGCACTGTAGCATCCACACTCACCAGGATGCCTTCCGATGCCGGTGGGATAAAGGAGCACTCTTTTAAAATTTTCACACATTCTGCATATTTAAACCCTTGGTTACAGGAATATAGGAAACATTGGTGCATGAAGTGACACAAAAGGCAGCACTGGTTCATGGCACTGAGGTGGAAAGGGTAATTTCCTGAATTGGCAAGCAGGATGGAATGCTTGCCAGCAACAGCAGTCAAGTCAGGCCAACAAAATCATTTCACAAGCACATGTGGAGAAGATGGAATTCTGCAGCAATTGGCTTAATTATGAGGTATGGACCTATTGGTTAGCATTGCTGCCTCACGGAGTCAGGCACCCGGGTTCAATTCCCAGCTCGGGCCACCGTTTGTGTGGAGTTTGCACATTCTTCCCATTTCTGCATGGGTTTCCTCCGGGTGCTCTGGTTTCCTCCCACAGTCTGAAAGACTTGCTGGTCAGGTGCACTGAGCTGAATAGGTGCCAGAGTGTGGCGACAAGGGGAATTTCACAGTAACTTCATTGCGGTGTTACTGTAAGCCTTACTTGTGACTAATAAAAAAACTTTATTTTAATCTCATCAACCACGTGAGCCAGATTGCCTTTCCATCCAGAACGTAAAGGGTGTCTTCCTCGGGGTGTCTAATATTCAAGGTGCTGAGCTGTCTAGACAGTCTATCTTGGTCTTCAGCAGCAGTCACCTGCTCCAACCCACACTTCACTGATTCCCAGACACCTAGCTTAAAGACTTGCATTCTAATCAGTATTCTGTAAACTGTGTGACTTTATATGCCCTTCTCTAATCAGAGCCTTCCACACACCTGATGAAGGAATAATGTTTCCGAAAACTTGTGGGGTTACTATCAAATAAACTGGTTGGACTTTAACCTGGTGTTGTGAGACTTCTTACTGTGTTTTCCCCAAACACTGACAGAAAATTCAGACTGCTCCCTCACACCTACCATGCTGCAGTTCTCCATCTGTCCACCATTTTCACTCTCTTTCTCTCTGTCTTCCTCTTTCTTTTCCCCTCTCTTTCTCTCTCTTTCTTTCTCTCTCTCTTTCTTTCGCTATCACTCTCATTTTCTTTCTTTCACTATATCTCTTTTTATTTCACTATTTTCCTTTTCTTTATTTTACTCTCCTGGTTCTTACACTCTCGTTCTCTCACTCTTGCTCTCTCTCTCTCTTTCTTTCACTCTCGTTCTTTCTTTCTTTTGTTATCACTCTGTTTTTGTTTGCTATCTCCCACTCTCTTTTTCTCTCTCCTTCTCTCCCTCTCTCTTTCCTCTTCATTGCTTCTGGCTCCATGCCCTGTGGCAGTCTGTGCTCAGGTCTTCTGACTCCACCCTCCAGCCTGACAAAGAGGCTGCTACTTGCCCTGAAAGGGCCCATTCTCCTGCTCAGTGTATTCCCGCCTCATCAGCACCTGCTGGTGGGGACCCAGCTCCCCACAGGAATACCATGCAGAAAACATGACCCAGCCTTTGGCCCCACGCTGAAATTGGAAGTCAGGATGCTGGGGTCCGGCATAATTCCCCTACTACACACTTTCCTATTTGGGATTTGCTGTCCCAACAACTTTCTATATCATAAAATGACTGATTTCTAATGAACAAGTTCCATTAAGCTATGATTGCAAGCACATTCAAATCCACATTATTGGCAGCATCTCCTTCATTGATCACTAATCTCGGCAAATGGTGAGAATTAAGATGGTATCCAGTATTTGCTTGAGATAACTTTCTTAGCCCGTCATCAATACCAACTTTTAAGTAAAAACGTGTTGTGAGAAATGGCTTTATCAAATAATGTATGTTTTGAGTCTGGAATGCACTGCCTGAAGTGTAGTGGAGATAGGTTCAATCAAGGTATTGACAAGGACGTGAGATGATTAGTTCAATAGAAAAAATGGGTGGGATTCTCCAACTTGGCGGGGGCGGGGGGTGGATTTTCTGGTCCCACCGCATTGAACGGAGATTTGGTTGAGTGCCAGATTCTCCATCCCCGCTTGCAGCAGCTTGAACAGCTGGGGAATTCCGGCCTATGTGTAGGGGTATGAGGAAAAGGCAGGAGAATGGCCAGAACGCTCATTCGGAGAGTTGGTGGAGACACGATGGGCCAATTAGCCTCCTTCTCATAAGAACATAAGAAATAGGAGCAGGAGTAGGCCATCTAGCCCTTCGAGCCTGCCCCGCCATTCAATAAGATCATGGCTGATCTGTTGTGGCTCAGTTCCACTTTCCGGCCCTCCATAAAAATTCTCTGATTCTGTGACGATATGTAAAATTTACAGCACAGAAACAGATCAATTGACCCAATTGGTAATGTCAGTGTTAAAACTCAATTTGAGCTTCTACACACATTACTTCATCAACTCTAACTGCATATGCTTTGATTCCTTTGTCCATCATGTGCTTATTTAGCTTCACCTTAAATGCACCAATGCAAGTTGCCTCATCAAATCTATGTGACAGTGAGTTCCACAATCTAACCTCTCTGGGTAAAGACATCTCTTTGCAATTCTTAATTTGATTTATTGGTAACCATCTTGCATGCGCTACAATCCTCCAAACAATCCCCAAATCCCATACAGCATGGTAACAGAATGGTTAGTGCTGTTGTTTCATAGCGCCAAGGACCTGAGTTCAATTCTGGCCTCGGGTGACTGGCTGTGCAGCGCTCGCACATTCTCCCCATGTCTTCATGAGTTTCCTCCGGGTGCTCCGATTGTAAGACCAGATGACATAAGAGCAGGATTAGGCCACTCAGCCCATCGAGTCTGCTCTGCAATTCAATCATGGCTGATATTTTTCTCATCCTCATTTTCTTGCCTTTTCCCCATAACCTCTAATCCCCTTATTAATGAAGAACTTATCTATTTCTGTCTTAAAGACACTCAAAGACCTGGCCTCCACAGCCTTCTGCAGCCAAGAGGCTTCCTCCCAAACTCCAAAGATCTACAGGTTAGGTTGACTGGCCATGCCAAATTGTCCCTTAGTGTCCCAAGATGTGTTAGTTAGGGGGATTAACAGGATAAGTAAATACCCGGTTTTATGGAGATAGGGCCTCGGTGGGATTGTTGCTGGCGCAAGTTTGATGCTTTGAATGGCCTCCTTCTGCATTGTAGGGGTTCTACAGGTGGATTTTTCCCATCCTACACACCCCGGGAATCAGCGCGGGTGCGGGATGGACTACACAAAGGTCCATTCATTGATCTTGGGCGGAATTTTCCAATCTTGGGCGAGCAGGGTTGGAAAATCGCACCCTATGATTTGAAACAAGTGGAAGTAGTTATTCTGCGTCCAGCCTGTCAAACACTGTGGAGGATGTCCCGCACCTTTCCAAATTGTAAAGGCCTCTATCGGATCACCCCCTCAGCTTACCCTTTCCCTGAGCCTGTTCTGCCTTTCTTGATGGTTAGAACCTCTCAGTCGTAAATCTTTTGTGCAAATGTGATAAATTTTCAACACTGGGGTGGCATGGTAGCACAGTGGTTAGCACTGCTGCTTCACTGCTCCAGGGTCTTGGGTTCGATTCCCGGCTCAGGTCACTGTCTATGTGAAGTTTGCACATTCTCCTCGTATCTGCGTGGGTTTCCTCCGGGTGCTCTGGTTTCCTCTCACAGTCCAAAGATGTGCGGGTTAGGTTGATTGGCCATGCTAAGAAATTGCCAATTAGTGTCCAGGGCAGCGTAGGTTAGAGGGGTTAGTGGATATAATATGTAGGGATATAGAGATGCAGCCTGAGTGGGATTGTGGTCGGTGCAGACTCGATGGGCCGAAGGGCCTCTTTCTGCACTGTAGGGTTCTATGATTCTATAACTGGTCAGTAGTACGGCAGCAGAATGTTTATGCAGGGGGGCAGGGGGCACAGAATAGGAGCTGACCTCCCCCCCCCCAGAAGATTTGTGTGGGTGTGATCGCGGTGTACGTAAAGCACTACTTAGTGACGATGATAAGTAGCCAAAAATAAATGTGGATTATCAATAGCGGTTGAGCATTTATCAGAATAAGGTAGAAGGCATTAGCTTCAAAGATAATCCAAACCCGAGGGAACTATGTAGCATTGTGATTTGGAAATTGGCAGAAAGAGTCCTGTGAATAATGGGGAGTAGTTTTCACATCAAAGCACTAAAAAGAAAAAAAAGCATTAACTCTCTGTCTGTGAGAATCGCATTCAGTGGCTGTTCCTTAAATGCATTAATACATCCAACTAAAGGAAATCCTAATTCCAGTACATTTGAAGTGTTTGGAAATGCACAGTCGAGTAAAGGTTTTGAAGGTTCAGTGAAGTCTCATTAGTGTCCTTTTATCCTGGTCTGCCCTGATCATTGATGCTAAATGATAGAACTAATTGAGATGGAAGGTGAGCTTGAAGGTGATAGTGTTACATAGAAACCAGAAAAAGGAATAGACCTCTTGGCCTTTTGAGCTTGCTCCGCCATTTATTTTGATCATCCAATTCAATATCGTGATTCCCTCTTCCCCCATATTCCTTGATCCCTTTAGCCCCAAGAGCTGTATCTCATTTCTTCTTGAAATCAGACATTTTGGCCTCAATTACTTTCTGTGGTAGTGAGTCTGACACATTCATCACCCTCTGGGTGAAGACATTTTTCCTCACCTCAGCTCCAGAGAATCCAAAGAATCCCTCCAATGCACAAGGAGGCCATTTGGCCCATCAAGTCTGCACTGACAGCAATCCCACTTGTGCCCTACCCCCATAACCCCAAATATTTACCCCGCTAATCTCTCTAACCTACGCATCCCGAGACACTAAGAGGCAATTTAGCATGGCCAATGCACTAACCTGCACACCTTTGGACTGTGGGAAGAAACAGGAACACCTGGAGGAAACCCACGCAGACATGGGAAGAACTTGCAAACTTCACACAGACAGTGACTCAAGCTGGGAATCAAACCCAAGTCCCTGGAGCTGAGAGCCAGTTCTAAAAGGTTTACTCCTTATCCTCAAACTATGACCCTCCTAGTTCTGGACTCCCCCACCATTGGGAACATTCTTTCTGAATCTAGCCTGCCTAAGCTTGTTTTCCCCTGCATTGGTTGCTCTTGTTCTCCGAGATGGTAGGGGTGGGTTTGCAAGTTGCTGCTGAAGATCAGATTGGAGTGGCACGGTGGCACAATGGTTAGCACTGCTGCCTCACAGGGCCAGGGACTCGGGTTCAATTCCGGCTTCAGGTGACTGTCTGTGTGGAGTTTGCACATTCTCCCTGTATCTGTATGGGTTTCCTCCGGGTACTCCGTATTCCTCCCACAGTTGAATGATGTGCAAGTTAGATTGATTGGCCATGATAAGTTGCCCTTTAATATCAGGGGAATTAGGAGGGTAAATATGTAAGGCTACAGGGATAGGACAGGACCTGGATGGGATAATTGTCGGTGCAGGTTCGATGGGCCAAATGGCCTCCTTCTGCACTGTGAATTCTGTAATCTATTGGTCACAGTACATCCTTTTGGTAGGACACATGCTGGCATGTTGCATCAGTGGGGCAAGGGAAGGATGTTTAAGGTGGCATATGTCTTTCAGTCAAGCAGACAGGTATGCCCCGGGTAGTTCCAAGATTTCAGAGTGAAATGACAGCTGCACTTAGCAAAGTAAGTGAAGATTATTCCGGCACACTCCTCGCTTGTGTCTTTCATGTTGTGGAGAGGCCTTGAGGAGTTAGGTGAACCACACACTGGAAAATGCCCAACTTCTGATCTGCTCTTGTAATCCCACATTTATTAGACTAGTTCACGTAACCTTCTGGTCAATGGGAAAACCTTGGTGTTGAAGGTGGCGGCGAGTTGGGTGATAACAATACCATTGAATGTCAAGTCAAGATGGTCATGCTCTCTCTCATTGGAGCTTGCCTGATGCCCAATGAGCAACCCAACCCTTCAACATGTCCCGGTCCTGTTGCATTCAGATATGGAGGAATGGACCTGAATATTGCGCATTCATCGGTAAACAGCCTCACTTGTGCCCATGTGACAGGGTAAAGACCGTTGACCATACAACCTACAGTGCAGAAGGAGACCATTCAGCTCATTGAGCCTGCACCGACAACAACCTTACCCAGGTCCCATCTCTATAACCCCACAAATTTACCCTCACAATCCCCCTGACATTAATGGGCAATTTAGCATGGCCAATCAACCTAACCCACACATCTTTGGAGTGTGGGAGGAAACCGGAGTACCCGAGGTAAACCCATGCAGAGACGGGGAGAATATACAAACTGAACACCCGACAGCCACCCAAGGCTGGAATCAAACCCGGGTCCCTGGCGCTGTGAGGCAGCAGTGCTAACCACTGTGCCACCCCATGAAGCTGCTGAAGAGCTAGATCTGGCTGATTGCGCTGAAGCCATTCCTCCAAGCCACGCACCACCCTGACTTTAACATCTGCTGCCATTCCTTCATTATCATTGAGTTAAAATTCTGCAACTGCCCACTACTACATTATTTACTGAGGTGGCACACCTTGAATAAAAGAATGAAGCATTTTCGAATGGATAGGAAGTGGCGCATTGCATGAAAAATGTAGCCACTCGGAGTCAGAAAATATTCTCTGAAAGTGGCTCCTCAGGTATTCTGCTTCATTCTGCATTCTCTGCACCAACACAGCAGTGTACAAAGATAGTGTTCATCATAAAAAGGAATGCCCCTAGAGCACATCTCTTCTGTTCATTAAGAGATCGAATATCAGAAAAATCTATTCCGCACTGCCAGCAAGAGATTATGGTTATTTTCTAATTCTGTGCCCTAGACTTTGTAATGACTTGTGAAATTACATCAGAGTGGGGAAAGAGATGCTTTGCATCCACCAGAGGTACAGGTCATTGGTCAGTCATGTTGTTCTTTCTGAATTGAAAGTCAAAGCATTTTTGGTTAGTTTGTTAAGATAAGCAGAAATCTCAGGAGCTGCCTTGGCTTATCAAGATGTGGAGATGCCGGCGTTGGACTGGAGTAAACACAGCGAGAAGTCTCACAACACCAGGTTAAAGTCCAACAGGTTTATTTGGTAGCAAAAGCCACTAGCTTTCGGGCCTCTGACCCTTCGTTAGGGGAGTGGGGAGTTCTGATCACAAACACAGAATGTAAAGGCACACACTCAGTTTACAGAATACTGATTAGAATGCGAGTTTTTACAGCTAATCAAGTCACATTGCAGACAATGTGAGCGGAGATAGCATTAAGCATAGGTTAAAGAGATGTGTATTGTCTCCAGACAGGGCAATAAGTGAGATTTTGCAAGCCCAGGCAAGTCATGGGGGTTACAGATAATGTGACATGAGCCCAAGATCCCGGTTCAGGCCGTCCTCATGTGTGCAGAACTTGGATATCATTTTCTGCTCAGCGACTCTGCGCTGTTGTGTGTCTTGAAGGCCACCTTGGATCTTGGGTTCATATCACACTGTGTTTGCATGGGTATAATACATTGTGGCACGGTGGCACAGTGGTTAGCACTGCTGCCTCACGGCGCCAGGGACCTGGGTTTGACTCCCAGCTTGGGTCACTGTCTGTGTGGAGTTTGCACATTCTCCCCATGTCTGATTGGGTTTCCTCCGAGTGCCCTGGTTTCCTCCCATACCCTGAAAGACGTGCCGGTTAAGTTCATTGACCTGAACAGGCGTCAGAATGTAGCAACTAGGGGAAATTTCACAAAAACTTTATTGCAGTGTTAATGTAAGCCTTACTTGTGACTAATAAATAAACTTTATGGCAAAAAAGAGCTTGAGAACCACTGTATTATTTTGTATATTGATATTATGTACCGTAATTACAAGCCTCAAGTTGGTGCTGATCTTTTGTTTCCCAGTGTCGACATTATTTTTCTGAGTTTTGTTGTTGTTACCTGGCAACGGAGAGGTGGACTGTGACCCAGAAATGATGTCAACTTCTCCTTCCCTCTGAAATCAAAGTTTAGCATTCTTGAGGTACCTAACCAATTGGCTTGACTGATGACTATCAGAAAATCAGCCAAGTGGAGTAAAGCAGTTCAAGTGGCAGCTAGCCTCGAGACACAAACCGATGACATTCTCGTTAAGTGTCGCTGGCTTCATTTGTTTGAGCTAATGACTTCTTTTTATACTGTCCATGACTGTTAACTCAGAGCTAGATCTGTTACAGTCGTTTTGTCTTCAAAATTAGAAACTAAACAAAACAAACTAGGAACAGGATCCACACAGGCCATTCGGCCCATCAAGTCTGCTCTGACTCTCTGAAAGAGCATCTAATCCAGGCTCCCCCACCCCCATTATTTACCATGGCTAATCCACCTAACCCACACATCTTGGGACACTAAGGGGCAATTTAGCCTGGTCAATCGGCCCCACTGGCACATCTTTGGGTGCCCCAGCTTCCTCCCACAGTCCAGAGGAAACCCACACAGACACGGAGAGAACGTGCAGAATCTGCACAAATAGTGACCCAAGCCGGGATTCGAACCTGGGTTCCTAGTACTGTGAGGCAGCAGTGCTAACCATTGTGCCAACGTGCTGGAAAAGTACAACAAGGGCACTCTCATCGGGTAAGAAGAATCAGTTGGATATTGTTAATCTCCTGGTATTTTTCCAGACAGAACAATGAAAGCTACGTGTTCTATCTAACTTTCCTCAATTTTTCCCTGTTGTCTTCTGGACATTAATGATGCAGAATGACTTTAGCGTTTGCTTGCACAAAAACAGTGAGTTCAGTTTGAGGAGCATCTATTCTCTGAAGCATTTTGGAACTATCACAGTCCAGTGTTAAAGGCCTACCTTTTCCACCATTGGCAACCATGGCTTCAGCTGCCTAGGCCTCAAACTATGAAACTTCCCACCCTCGACCTTTCTACCTCTTTTGCTGTTTTTGGTGTCTCCTCTGTAGCTCAGCAAATGAAGTTTGTATGGAAACATTCCTGCGTGTCCCTTTGGGATTTCTTTGTTCAGTATATCCAAGGAGATCAATAGATGCAAGTTGTCGATGGTGATAGAGGTGCGTTCAATGGTGACAAAATGTGGCTTGCTTGGCAGGTCTATCAAGAGCACTTCAAATATAATTATATTTTGAAGTCCAATGACAGTTATTATGCAGCTAACACAGATGTTATTGTCTCCAACTTAACAACCCATAAACTGCAATTAAATGAATGAGCAGATTTTCTCTTAAGAATTAAGGCTGGCACGGTGGCACAGTGGTTCACACTACTGCCTCACAGCATCAGGGACCCAGGTTCAATTCCCGACTTGGGTCACCATTTGTGCAAACTTGGCACATTCTTCCCATGTCTGCATGGGTTTCCTCTAGGTGCTCCAGTTTCCTCCCAAAAGACGTGCTGGTTAGTTGCATTGGCTATGCTAAATTCTTCCTCAGTGTTCCCAGACAGGTGCCAGAGTGTGGTAACTGAGGTGTTTTCACAATAACTTCATTGCAGTGGTAACGTAAGTCAACTTGTGACACTGTTCTTCACTCAGAGGGTGGTGGGTGTGTGGAATCGGCTGCCGGCAGTGGTGGTGGAGGCGGATGCGATAGGGTCTTTTAAGAGACTTTTGGATAAGTACACGGGACTTGGTAAGACAGGGACATGGTCTTGGTAGGGACATGTTTGGCGCAACTTGTGGGCCGAAGGGCCTGTTTGTGCTGTAGTTTTTCTATGTTCTATGTTCTAATAAAGAATAAAATGTTGATGACAGTCTTTCTCAATTATTCTTTGGTGCTCGTTGGTAAGGGACGAAGGAATGAATGATTCCTCCAAACCTGATATGACCAATTCACATATACACAGATCAGAGAATTACTACTTCTGGGTTCAGTGCTAGATACTGCTTGGTAACCAGCCACGCCCAATCAAATCAACAGCAGCCTTTTACTCCAGTGGGTATGCGTGTGTTTTTCAAAATGGCAGAAGGCACATCAGAAGCAGATTTATAATGAGAAACTATTGTGTTGCAAAGTGACTGAAGCTGCCAAGACTCATTTTACTGCTGGACTTTCCAACAGCCTTCAAGGGAAATGCTGATCGTTTAATGACTTTCAGTTAGGTTAAAATTAGGCCTATTGCCTCCGGAGAGTTGCTGGCAAAACTGACAGATGAAAGTCGAGCTGTCTTTCATTTTTTTCATTTTTTCTTTATTAGCATCACAAGCAGGTTTACTTTACCACAGTAGGGAAGTTATTATGAACATCCCCTAGTCGCCACACTCCAATGCCTGTTCGGGTACACTGAAGGAGAATTTTAGCATGGCTAATGTGCCTAACCAGCATGTCTTTCAGACTGTGGGAGTGTGAAGGGGAATCCTATATCAGACAGAGTTAATGGGCATTAGTAGCTAACAATTACGAGAGAGTTAAATAAATCAATCTTACCCAACATGATGATTTTAAGCAGTAAGTTGATTACATGTGAAAGAATTTGCAATTGAATTATGGTCTATATGCTTAATATAAATGAAATTGATGAGAATGATTTTGAAATAATCTGTTGTATTGAAATAATTGGTTGCATTGTATTAATCAAGCTTATAGAGAGCAAATATGCAAATTTTCAATACATTGACTAAAGAATTAGTAATATTAATGAAAGAATGCAGATGTTGGGTAAGACTGATTTATTTAACTCTCCCTTTTCCTAATTGCTAATTACTAATGCCCATTAACTCTATCTGATATAGAATTCCCTTTCACACTCCCACAGTCTGGAAGATACGCTGGTTAAGTGCATTAGCCATGTTGAAATTCTCCTTCAGTGTACCCGAACAGGCGCTGGAGTGTGGCAACTAGGGGATGTTCACAATAACTTCCCAGCAGTGGTAAAGTAAACTGACTTGTGACACTAGTAAAAAAAGGAAAGAAAGAAAGTCAATGTTTATGTAACCAGCAGTAAGCAAAGCAAACACTGCAAACAAATATAACTTGAAAACAAGAACATTTGATGATATATTGTATAAGAATCAAGTTGTCTTGGCTTGGACTGATGCCGAATATTGGACCCATGTTTGACCTTAGACGAAGCCTTGGCATTTAACCGCTGCTGAGCTAGACAAAACGTTGCTTTTTGGATATCCTAGCAGCAAGGAAGTAACCCATGCCAAGAGGTGAACTTCTGCTAATTGGAATGAACTAATGGAAAATCATTATTTAAGGTGGGAGACTGTAATTGATTGAAGCAATCCCAACGTAATAGGATAACTGTAACATTACATTCTGCAGTCTCTCCTTTCATTCTCTATGAATGGTATGCTTTGTCTGTATAGTGTGCAGGAAACAATACTTTTCACTGTATACTAATACATATGACAGTAATAAGTCAAATCAAATTGAATCAAACGTACTGGTTGGTATATCTGAGGTCTCCGTTCAGCTGAGTTTACTGTTCTGTTGGTCTGTATGTCTTATTTGATTTTTCTATGTTTTAATAAACTAGTTGCAAATAAATAAATTCTGTTGTGCTTTAAAAGCTGAGTCATTTTACCTTTGCAAAGTTTATATTTTCAGACTGACTTCAGTTTCCTAAAGATATCTGGTTACCAAAACAGAATTCCCTACCAGAGGGAGGAAGCTGGAGTATTCTCTTGAGGAAACCCACGCAGACACAGGGAGAACATGCAGACTCTGCACAGGCAGCAACGCAAGCTGTAAATCGAACCTGGGTCCCCAATACTGTGAGGCAGCAGTGCTAATCACTGTGCCATCATAGATATCAGGAACTGCAAGCACAGATGCTAATAAATGACAATTATCCTATAATTTGATTAGATTTGCTTTGATTTTACTGTCTCATGTACTGGTATGCATCGAAAAGTATTGTTTCTTGCACACTATACAGGCAACACATTCTGTTCATAGAATCCGTGGGGGAGAAAGAAAAGGAGAGAGTGCAGAGTGTAGTGTTATAGTGACTGATAGGATGAAGAGAAATAGCAGTTTAATAAATGAATAGATAGTTCAAAACCCTGATGACAGCAGGGAAGAAGCTGCTCTTGAGTCGGTGGGTACGTGTTTTCAGACGTTTCTATCTTTTTCCCAATGGAAGAAGGTGGAAGAGAGAATGTCTGGGATGCGTGGGATCCTTGATTATGCTGGCTATTTTTTAAGGCAGCGGGAAGTGTAGACAGAGTCAAAGGATGGGAGGCTGGTTCACATGATGGATTGGGTTATGTTTACAACCTTTGTAGTTTCTTGTGGTCTTGGGTAGGGCAAGACGATGTCAAGCTGCGATACATCCGAAAAAGATGCTTTCTATGACGCATGTGTAAAAATTGATGGAAGTCATAGTGGATACATTGAATTTGCTTGTGTATCTCTGACTTCATGCTTACCACAGTAAGAAGTCTTACAACACCAGGTTAAAGTCCAACAGGTTTATTGGTAGCAAACAACACTAGCTTTCGGAGCGCTTCGTCAGGTGAGTGGGAGATCTTTGCTGCCAAATAAACCTGCTGGACTTCAACCTGATGTTGTAAGGCTTCTTATTGTGTTTACCCCAGTCCAATGCTGGCATCTCCACTTCATGCATACCATGCATTATTTAAAAATAAAGACATGATCCATTGTGGATACATCTGAGGAATTGCAAATATACAATATGTCTTGCTGTAATACCATGACAGGAGAACAATCCACACTGAGTTCAATGATTTAAACTGTTAGAAATGTAAAATGTGCTTGGAACATATATATTTCACAGAAGTGTCACTATTTTAAATCTAAATCTTTTATTCCCACATGATGAGCGACTTGGTAATCATGTGTTCATGTTTAATATAGTGCTACACTGCTGACTGTCTAAAGTTTTTAACACTGCAATAAAATTACTGTGAAAATCCTCTAGTCGCCAATGTTCAGTGCTTGCTCAGGTACACTGAGGGAGAATTTAGCATGGCCAATGGACCTAACCAGTGCATCTTTTGGACTGTTGGAGGAAACCGAACCAGAGGAAACCCACACAGTCAAGGGGAGAACGTGCAAATTCCCCACAGACAGTGACCCAAGCTGGGAATCAAAACCAGGTCTCTGGAGCTGTGAGGCAGTAGTGCTAGCAACTGTGCCACCATGCCATCCTAGATGTTGTTAATAAAGTTTTGTTAGTGTCACAAGTAGGCTTACATTAAGTTACTGTGAAAATCTCCTAGTCACTAGACCCGGGTGCCTGTTCAGGTACACTGAGGGAGAATTTAGAGTGGTCAGTGACTTAACTAGCACATCTTTCGGACTGTGGGAGGAAACCAGAAAACCTGGAGAAACCCATGCAGATACAGGGAGAGTGTGCAGAATCCACACAGACAGTGACCCAAGCCAGGAATTGAACCTGAGTCCCTGATGCTGTGAGGCAGCGATGCTAATCACTATGTAGCCCCTCAACCGTTTTGATATTCATTAATTAAAATAATAGAAGGTGGATTTTCCTTCATGGTGCGAAAGCCTCTTGAATCCAAAACAGAACTGAAATTAAAGTGTGACCATTCATATTTTGATTGCTATTGAAACAATTGGCAGTAATTATTCCCATCTTTTTGTTTTTGATCCTTAGCTGTGGTGCTCAGTTTGGTTTTCCGACTCGTTGACAATGAGGTTAATCAGACTTGAACTTTTAAGGATGCATTATTCAAGGGATACATTTTCTTCTGATGTGGAATGTAGAGGAGAGTGCCCTGAGTCACGTTTGTGACATCTAAATTCTCCACATCTGCAAGTCTTTTGCCTAAAACTAAATTTATAATAGCTTTGCAAATACTCAACCCTGTGGACAATGGCTGATAATAAAGCTTATTTATTATTGTCACAAGTAGACTTACATTAACACTGCAATTAAATTACTGTGAAAATCCCCCAGTTGCCACACTCTGGCACCTGTTCAGGTACACTGAGGAAGAATTTAGCATGGCCAATGCACCCAAGCAGCATGCCTTTCGGACTGTGGGAGGGAAACCAGAGCACTCAGAGGAAACCCATGCAGACATGGGGGAGAACGTGCAGACTCTGCGCAGTGATCCAAGCCAGGAATTGAACCCAGTTTCCTGGTGCTATGAGGCAGCAGTGCTAACCACTGTGTCACTGTACTATCCATCATCTTAGGCTGGAAGTTCTATCTCCAGTGTAGGTGGATCCCAGCCAAAAGTTGGCGACTCCTCCAGGATTGGCCTGAGTAATTCTTTGCAAGCCGAGCTTAACCCTGATTCCAAACAGGGCTTGAACTGGACTGTTTGATATTGATGGTGAATGGGTTGCGGGGTGGAATCACTTTTAGATTTTCATAATGAGATTTCTTATCACAATGAACGTCCATGAATAAAATCAAGGGAAGATACACTTCATGAGGCAGACTTTGAAAATTTAGGGCATCTCTACATGCGCACATGGCCATGAATATTTGGGTTTCCAAGGTCGGAATTTTCTACTCCAAGCCTATATCCCAGCGGGTTGGGAACTGGGATGCGTGGGGCTCGAAGGGAATTCATGCAAAATCACACGATGCTGGTCTCATTAATTATGTAGTTGGAAGGTTTCCTGACAGATTGTATGGTGGGACAGGCTGGATCACCCATAGTCCGCCATCATATATTTTAAATATGGAACCCAGATATCAACTTCTTTGTCACAAACTGACTATGGAAGGAGGAGATGGCCCAACGATCCCAGGGAGCTCCCATTCCCAGATTCAGTGACACTTCCCTCGATGTGCTGTTCAACGCAGCAGAGAGGCATCCTGCCCCCCAGGGTGTTAAGAGGGCCCCAACTCTACATGGAGGGTTGTTAGTGCCCACGGCCTCCGCTCTGCAGAGCAAGATACTGATGAATGATTGCATCTGTGCTGCCGGGGGTATGTGAACCCTCAGCTTCTCACATTCACCCCACAAAATGGCAGAGGGGACATTGGACATGGCAAGGGTGCAATATGATTGTTAATGTTCTCACATGTTTGTCAATTGTCTATACTTGCATCTTAGTGAGGTCTGATATGGGTTAATTATATATTGTAGTCCTTGATCCTGTATACTGCTGGAATCACATCCCGGAATTGCGCACAGAGTGAAGATTCCCATGGTTAATATTCCTGTACCCCTGCACTGCTGCACGTGCTGTTGCAGAGTCCAAGGTCACTCAAGATCTCCGTTTTTACTCGTGCCTCCTTCCAGGTGAGTCCCTACAAGATTGTACCACATTGGTTTGGACATTATTTTTTAAAGTCTATTGATAAATATCACAAGTAGGCTTATATTAACACTGCAATGAAGTTACTGTGAAAATCCCCTAGTCGCCACACAGTCTGCTCAAGGACACTGAAGGAGAATTTACCATGGCCAGTGCACCTTACCACCACATCTTTCTGACTGTGGGAGGAAACTGGGGCACCCAAGAGAAATCCATGCATGCAGACACAGGGAGAATGTGTAAACTCCACAAAGACAGTGACCCAAGCTAGGAATCGAACCCGGGTCCCTGGTACTGTAGGGCAGCAGTGCTAACTGTGCCACCGTGCCGCCTCATGTTTAGACTTGTTCCGAACTGGTGTGGTATCTCATTGGCGCGGATAATTGGGTGAACGAGAAGGAACAATTCCACTTGGGGCTTCATTGGAATCGCACTAATGGGATGCAAAATGGCTTCCTGCTGGCCACTAGCGTGAACGGTGAGATGACATGACAGGCGGGAGCGCAGATTCCCTCCATCAGTTCACACCAGAGGGAAATAATTTTCTCAGCTCCCGCTGCATTAGTCCTTCCTCCCCACCCCCACTCCCACCACTAATCCAGCAACTGCTAGAAACAGAATATCCCAGCCTAGGTTCTGGTCCCTGAATAGTGCAGCATGACTGCTGGCTAACTTTATTGGTAACCATAAAAGACAGTGCTGGAAATCAGGAGACATGATTCTTTAATAGAGGAAAAAGTTGCAGTGCAGTGAGGGTGATGAAAGCACACCTAGGAATGCATAAATCAAATCTCCACAGTAAAGAGAAACAATTAAAGAACTCCACCTGACACCAGCTTTATTGTGCTAACACCATAGCTGTCTGAAATGATTATAGAAGAGGTAATTTATTCTGCTTTACAGCTTAGAGATGAGCTGATGTTTGTTAATCTTTACTTCAGATTACAATTGTAACGCCTCTTGGGAATCGAGAGAGCCTGCAGCTGTTACGTGGGAGATTAAATCATACAAAATATTACTATCAAAGCAAAACAATGCAGGTGAGTGATATTTTCTCCCAACTAATTATTGTGTTGAGCAACTTTTATCATTCCATCACCTTAATGTATCAGCCACACTGCAACATTGCCACTTTCAGAAATATGAGCACACTTATGGGGAATCAAAGCTAAAGTGCTGGAAATACTCCAGCCAGTGAGGCAGCATTCGTGTGGGGAGAGTGAAAGAGTTAATTTTTCACTCCTGTGACCTAGCCTCAGAAGCAGAGAAAGATGAGAGATGTCACAATTCAGTAGAGAGGTCGCAGTAAATGGGGAGGTGTGGAAAGGAATTGATGGGAAGGTCCGTTACACAGTCCGTTACAGTGTAAGACAAAAGGAAATCATAGTGAGATGAGTAACAAAATCAAAGGTGAGTTAAAAGCAGAACCATTACCAACTGATGGGTTGATTTATTATTGTCACATGTATTAGTATACAGTGAAAAGCGTTGTTTCTTGTGCAGTCATTGGTCAGAACATTGAATACAGGAGTTGGGATGTCTTGTTGAAGTTGTACAAGAAGTTGGTAAGGCCACAATTGGAATACAGTTCTGGTCACCCTTTTACAGAAAAGATATTATTAAACTAGAAAGAGTGCAGATAAGATTTACTAAGATGCTTCCGGGACTTGATGGTGTGAGTTATAAGGAGAGGCTGGATAGACTGGGAATTTTTTTCCCTGGAGCATAGGAGACTTTGGGATGATCTTATAGTGATCCTATAAAATAATGAGGGGCATATGTCAGTAGCAAGTCAACATCTTCCCCGAAGGTAAGGGAGTCTAAAACTAAAGGTCATAGGCTTAAGGTGAGAGGGGAAAGATACAAAAAGGTCCAGAGGGGCAATTGTTTTCACACAAAAGGTGAGCGTCTGAAACAAGTTGCCAGAGGCAGTAGTAAAGGCAGGTACAGTTAGGTCTTTTAAAAACAATTTAGACAGTACATGAGTAAAGTGGGTTTAGAGGGATATGGGCCAAATGCAGGCAACTGGGACTAGCTTAGGGGTTTAATAAAAAAAGTGTAGCATGGACAAGTTGGGCCGAAGGGCCTGTTTGCATGCTGTAAATCTCTATGACTCTATGGCTATGACAATACAGGCAATGCATACCGTACAGAGAGAAGGAAAGGAGAGGGTGCAGAATGTAATGTTAAATGATAGCTAAGGTGTAAAGAAAGATCAACTTAGTGCGAGGCAGGTCCATTCAAAAGTCTGATGGCAGCAAGGAAGAAGCTGTTCTTGAGTCGCTTGGTGCGTGACCTCAGACTTTTGTATCTTTTTCCCGATCGAAGAAGTTGGAAGAGAGAATGTACGGGAAGAAAGCAAAATACTGCAGGCGGTTGGAACCTGAAACAAAAACAGAAAATGCTGGAAAATTTCAGCATGTCCGGCAGCATCTGTGGTGAGGGAATAGAGACAATGTTTTGATTCTAGGTGACCCTTCATCAGAGCCAGATGAAGGCTCATCTAGACTTGAAATGTTGGCTCCATTCTCTCCCCACAGATGCTGTCCGACCGGTTGAGATTTTCCAGCATTTTCTGCTTCTGGCTTTAAATCTAAATGTTGCAGTCTGTAAAATGCCTTAATTGCAGGAAAACAGTGACTTACATGGAGATGGGGTCACAATAACCACCTTGTATTTCATTTTGGTAATCTTGGAATTGCCTGGGAATTCCAGGTAAATGTTGAGTGGCATATTTAATGATCTAAGTCAGTCACTCCAAAATGTACTTGCTCTTTGTCATCTCCCAAGGCTGCTGTTGCATCATTGGCACAGTGCTAAGTCCCCTGAAATTCTGGGCCACCAAATTATTGATAAACTGTCAGTTGTTCCATAAACTATAGAGTAACTGAAACAAGAAATAACACACAAGCGTGTGAAACATTAGGCAGGATTTTCCCAAAAAGGTCAGAGCCCTGGCAGCAGCCGAACATTTGCATTGGAAACACACACAGCCGAACAAATTTTAAGTTTTTTTTAAAATAAGTGTCACAAGTAGGCTTACATTAACACTGCAATAAAGTTACTGTGAAAATCTCCTCGTTGCCTCACTCTGGTGCCTGTTCAGGTGCACTGAGGGGGAATTTAGGTTGGCCAATGCACCTAACCAGCATGAGTTTAAGATTGTGGGAGGAAACTAGAGCATCGGGAGGAAACCCATGCAGACACGGGGAGAACGTGCAGCCTCCACACAGACAGTGACTCGAGGCTGGAATTGAATTCGGGTTCCTGGCATTGTGTGGCATCAGTGCCAATCTCTGTGTCAAGAGATGGCGTGAATGGCTAAATAGTGAACAGCAGTTGTCCAAAAGCACAGAAAAGAGAAAAATAACCTTAAAGGAGAAAAGAGTCAAATTTGGGGGGAGGGTTAAGGCTTGAACTTGTTGCCACAAAGAGTTTATGCTGTCCTCATTTTGGTGATTGGTTTGGTCAGAAGCTGAGGTTAGAAAAGACCTAGTGAACTTGGCTGCACTTCAGTTTCTAATTTTGTTGTGCTGGTCTAACAATGGTGTTGAAATTTAATGTGGAGACCCATTTTACAGATATTGGAAATAAGGTCAATGTTCAATGTTAATCTTCTGGGAGTCCATGAAGGAAGTGATGCACATCAGTGCCAGGAAACCGTGCAGACTAAGTACGGGGGATTTTCCATTCCTGACTGCCATGGGAATCGTAGTGGGGCGGGGTGGGGTGGGGCGGGGGGCGGGGGGCGGGGGGGGGGGAGCGGAGGGGGGGCGGTGGGGAGGGGGTGGGGGGGGTGCGTGTTTGGGGGTTGGAGGTGCGGACCACGCAAAGGTCTGTTGACCTCAGGTGGAATTTTCCGGACTTGGGGCCAGCACAGCTGGAAAATCTCGCCAAGAGTGTGAGGGAAAACTAAGGGAGCCTTCGGAATGAGTCGAGCGGTCAGATCAATTGGAAGTCGGAAAGGGGCTTGGAGCAGCGAATCAAAGGCTTGAGTTCATAGAGCTGGTACGGCTGGGGTGCTATGGTGCGACAACTCTCCCATCAAAAGAAACACGATCCTCTCAGCTGAGAGACTGGGTAGGGGGTGGGGGCAGGGATTTGCTGCCCCTGTTTTCTTTGGGTTAAAATGGAGGCGGGGAAGGGGCATTCCATATCTGTGACTGTGACGGGGAGCGGGGTTGGGTGCAATTTTCTGGGAGGAGTGGGGGAGGTGGTCCCATATTGTAGAGCCAGGGAGGAGGGTAGCGGGATGTTCAACAATTATTTTTATATTTTAGGATCCGATTTGTCAGGAGATGGGGTGGGATCTTTTGGAGTCCACACTGCCAACATGACATCAAGGGACCCGCCTGCTAGATTCTTTTTAAGTGTCAAAAAAAATGGCAGGAAGAGCCAACAGGAGAGCTAACTGGCGACACCCCACTCTTCCCATCTCAACTTGCACTTAATCATAGAATTCTACAGTGCAGAAGGAGGCCATTTGGCCCATCGAGTCTGCACTGACCATAATCCCACCCATACCCTCTCTCCATAACCTCTTGTATTCACCCTGGCCAATCCTTCTGGCACTAAAGGACCAATCCACCTAACCCGCACATCTTTGGACTGTGGGAGGAAACCGCAGCACCTGGAGGAAACCCATGCAGACACGGGGAGAATGTACAAACTCCACACAGACAGTGACCCGAGCCGGGAATTGAACCCGGGTCCCTGGTGCTGTGAGGCAGCAATGCTAACCTCTGTGTCACCATGCTGCCCCAAGTCGAAAAAGCTTAGTCAAAAATTAAGAAAGTTCTGCCCACTATATGGGCAGCATGATGCCACAGTGGTTAGGTGACTCACAGCTCCAGGGACCTGGGATCGATGCCAGCCTTGAGTCACTCTCAGTGTGGAGTTTGTGCATTCTTCCCGTGTCTGCGTGGGTTTCCTCTGAGTGCTCCAGATACCTCGCATGGTCCAAAGATGTGTCGGTTAGGTGGATTGGCCATGCTAAATTGCCCCTTGGTGTTCCAGGATGAGTGGATTAGGGGATTATTGAGGAAAATACATGGAGATAGGGATGGGTAAGACGCTGCAGTGGAGAGACAGTGTGGACTTGATGGGCTGAATAGCCTCCTTCTGCACTGCAGAGATTCCATGATACTATATGGAAGATCTGTTAGCCTTTGTGGGCAGATGTAACAGTTGCCACTCCGCTATAGCAAAGAAGAGAAGTGGGGTTTGCTCTCGTACCTTTGCCAATATTTATCCCTCAACCATTCTCACTAAAATCCAAATGAGCTGATGATTATCATGTTTCTTGCTGTGCTGTTTCCTCCGTATTGCGCCAATGACTACCTTTCGAAATTATTTCTTTGGCAGTAAAATGCTTTGGGATGCACTGCTGCTGTGAAAGGCATTATATAAATGCAAGTTTTTTTTAGACAGAGGCAGCGCTTTCAATGTAAATTCAAGCAAGGAAGTAAATGGGTTTCATTCACCATAACCCATTTACCATAATTAACTATCTCCCAACAGAACCTTCAATATCAATCTCCAATGGATTAAATTTCATTACCATTGTATCGTTGGAATCTTTACAAACACATTAAACGCTGGCTTCTTATCGAACATTTTTAGCTTCAATCAGGTTGGATGGAAAACCCGTGGCAAGAATATTTCCTACCCCGTCCATGGCGGTTATCATGGAGGAGAGGAGTGGGGAGCAGAAAATATTACGCAAAGGTCACAAAGTAGGTTTTACAACGTTGTGAAACAAGTTTGAGGCTATTCGCTCTGCCCATCAATGGGCGGACTACATTTTTCTGCCACCGCCCGTCAAGAATTTATTTGAATACGTTTGCATCTCATTAGATGCCTTGCCCTGCTGAATTGGCACCCACCCCCCCCCCCGCCCCTTCTCCCCCTACACTGTATCATCAGGCCACGCCAGCGTGCAATCGGAACCCCATGTTTCACAACAGGATATAAGTGACAGGCACCTCATCGCCTGCACTTTGCTCATCACTTCAAGGTCGTTCACCCATTTTGCATCAAAGAGCTCTCACAGGAATCAGAGCCAGCCTCCGCAGGTAGTAAGTAACACGTCGATTTTTGGCACGGTGGCACGGTGTGGTGTAGGTTGACTGGCCATGTTAAATTGCCTCCAGTATCGGAGGAATTAACGGGGTAAATATATAGGGCTGTGGGAGTGGGGGCTAGGTGGGATTGTGGACAGTGCAGACTCGATGGGCTGAATGGCCTCCTTCTGTATTATAGAGATTTTATGAGTGTTTCTATAATTTTCAGGGCAATTCCTTCCGGTCCTGCTACGGTGAGTGTGGATAGGCCTCAGCTGAGTCTGTGAATTGGACACTCTTCAGTGATGGGGTGCATGATGTTCTCTCCCAGAGGCACTCGAGGGGAGTAGTTGGCAGTTTGGCATTAATGCCCCATCTGCGGAGGTTGGCCAAGCAGGGGCCGCGAGCAGTCCTGAACCTGTTGAGGGTGAACCACCCTTTCCTGGTAAGGTTGAAAGCAGGCAGCTGTTGGGTTGGATTTGAGACCAGGTCCTTTTTTGTCGCGTCCAATGACTCCCATTTATTTGTGGTGAAGTCCTGTTTGGGAGCAGCATATTGGGTCGGCTGAATAGATCAGCATGAAGTAACAGGTGGGAGGGCGTTACAAACTTTTCCTATCATTTTCTGGGTTGTTGTAAGTCGGCAGATACATGGAGAAGCGATGGTTGCCAAGACAGGAAGCCGAGAGAGAGGTGTTGAGGGCAATGTTCCAGGAATGGTACACATGGTAACATTCAGCTGGGTGTAAACTCTAGTGTGTGTGCCGATCTTGACAAAACAGGGGTGCAGTATTCTGCTACTCAGTAGAGAGTGAGTGCTGAGGCTCGGAGGATGGTGATAGCGCAGCAAATTTAGCCGACTAATTTGTAATCAAGTTGCTTCTGGTCTTGACATTGACTGCAGTTGATTTTAGATGTTCCCAGAAGGTCAGTGTCCTGTCTACAGTCACTCCAAGGTACATGGATGTTGGGTGGTGCTTTAACCTGTAGCTAGGCATTGATATTGATAGATACCACCAAAAGTGTGCAGCAGTTGTAGACCAAGATCTCCATGGTGGCTGCCATCTTGCCAGTGTTGACCTTAGTGCTATGGAATGCCAGTGCTATCACCTCAGCCTGAAGGCGAATGCACTCCTTCACCATACATTTCAATCTAAGGAATCTCTTTTGAATGATCCTGCGATTTCCACTGCAGGTCCAGCAACTGATTGAAGACCCAGTCCAGAAACTCATCATCTAAGTTGGACTCTCAGAATGGTGGTCTCCAGCAGTACTCCGAGTGCCAGTGAACACAGATGCCCTTGCCCCCACTTGCTGTTGTGGCGCAGATTGTATGCTGTGCTCACCAGAGTGTGACCCTGAGACTGCTCTCGAACCAGACTCCACTTCAAGGTGTGTGTCCCTGCAGTAGGGAGAGGGTGTGGGTGAGTGTCTGCAAATGTTCCTTACCTGAGATGTCCTCAGGACTGGAGCTAAGGGCCATGGCTGGTTGGGGGCCTTCAGTACTTGGCAGAGATGCCCATGAAAGAAAGTAGAGGCAATGGGTATATGAGTAGTCGACTGAAAAACTGGGCAATGCCCTCAAAATAGCTTTGAGTGAAGGATGAGCTGGTAGGATGCTCTTGTGGGCATTTGCCACTGCGTTCCCTATCACCACAGGCATGGTTTATCTCCTCACCAGCCAGCTCCATGCCACAATTTTGCCTTGATTTGTTTTATTATTATTGTCACATGTATTGTTTCTTGCGCTACACAGACAAAGCATACCGTTCATAAAAAAGGAAAGGAGAGAGTGCAGAATGGAGTTTTACAATCACAGCTAAGGTGTAGAGAAAACTCAATTTATTGCAAGGTCCATTCAAAGCAGCAGGGAAAAAGCTGTTCTTGAGTTTGTTGGCACATATCTGGGAGCTCAGCACTGCGTGAGCGTCTCCTGCTTAAAGCCAGATGGAGAAAGTGTGAGCAAGACAGATGGCAGATGCCTGGCATGTGTGGGTAATGAGTAGTGCCATGGATCCAATGAGGTCAGATGAAAAAGTGAAGGTGTGTGTGTGTGGGCGTAAATGGTGACGTCTCTTAAGCTGGCAGTGATTGCGCGATGGATTTGAGAGTGTGTGAGTCAAGAGCGATGAGATGGTTGACCTAACCTGGTGACACAGACGAGACAATTCATCCTCTACCTGCACTGGGTGACTGACCTCTTGTGGGCATTGCCGGCACTGACCACATCTGCCACTGCCTCCCCAGCCAGATTGGTGAGGTTAATGGAGCTTGGGGGTGAATTTTCCCACCTGCCCACCACAGGAATTGTTGCGTGTGGGGGAGTGGGCCATGCAAATTCCATGCAGGGGAAACAGATATGAAAGTGACTTTTAAGGGGCGCCTTGACAAATATATGAATAGAATGGGAATAGAGGGATATGGTCCCTGGAGGGGTTTATTTCAGATGGGCAGCAAGGTCGGTGCAGGCTTGGAGGGCCAAAGGGCCTGTTGCTGTGCTGCAATCTTCTTTGTTCTTTGAACCCGCAATCTTGCAGTTGGCCAAAGTGCATTCAAAATCCCTCCCAGTGCTGTCACACCACAGAGAAAACCTTGCTTTTTTATCTAACTGTGCTGTCTCTGAGTACCTCATCCTTAAATGGCATGCCTGAAGGAGAACAGGTTTCTGTTTCGCAGCATTGGGTGAGACACAATCCCAAACAGAGGAAATTTACATAAAATATCAATCCAAGAATAGTAAAGTAGATTTCCCTGAATGGATTTTCATCATCATTACTGTTTGCTTTGTCCCATCATTTCGATTGAATATTCACCCACAAGAGGATATACGCTAAATCTGCCATCATTATTGTCATGATCAGCTTAGTGAGGAGAGCAATGGCTTCTGTGTTGGTTCAGTCATGTTCATTCGATGGATGATAGATATTTATCCAAAGACTTTCTATACGGTGAACTCGCCATTCAGTCACAACTCTTCATTTGACTCAACACCTACTTTTTTAAAAAAATTGTTAATGGGATGTGGGTATTGCTGGCTCAAGTAGCATTTATTGTCCATCCCTAACTGCCTCTTGAGAAGGTAATGGTGAGTTGCCATCTTGTACCACTGCAGTCCTTGAGGTGTAGCTACGCCCACAGTTCTGTTAGGAAGCTGGTATGTACGTAGAAATGTAAGCATTCTCCTGTATGCATGAGAAAAACAGCTCACCAAAATAAATTGGAAAATCATCATTTGTTTGTGTGCTTTGTTTGCTGGTGAGATTTACCAAGTGCACACACTGAAAGCACAGGGAAATGATAAGGGTTAGAAAGAGAAAGTTTTATAAAATGATAGGGATACACAGCACAGAAACAGTCTATTTAACCCAATGCCTCATGTCATATATACGAGCCTCCCCCTCCCTTTTCATTTCACTCCATCAGCATTACTCTCTGATCCCTTTTCCCACATGTCTTTGTCTTGCTTTCCCTTAAGTGCATCTACACTCATTGTGGTGGTGAATTCCACATTTCACTGAAAAAAAGACTTCAATTGAATTCTGTACTGGATTTATCAGTAACGACCTTATAATTGAATCCCTCCAAGTGGTAACATCTATGAATTGGGTGAAGTGTGAGACATTTTAAGATTGACAAATTATCAATCATTTCAAATAAAAATTCAACCATGACCTTCCCTTCCTGAAGTTCACCAGAGCCAATGAAGAGAGCCTTTGATGCATTCTGGAGGGTTTTTTCTTCAATTCATCACACAGGACGTGTGCACTGCCACCTAAGCCAGTATTTATTGTCCATCCCTAGTTGCTCTTGAGAAGGTGGCGGAGAGCTGCCTTCTTGAACCGTTGCAGTCCATGTGGGGTAAGTACACCCACAGTGCTGTTAGGGAGGGTGTTCTGGGATTTTGACCCAGAGGCAGTGAAGGAATGTTGATAAATTTCCAAAGCAGGGATGGTTAGTCTGGAGGGGAACCACCAGGTAGTGACATTCCTAGGTATCTGCTGCTCTTGTCCTTCATATGGTGAGTTTGGCAATGGTTGTGGTGGGGCGGGTGTGTTCAATTGGATAGGAGGATGGCTGATAGGAACCCTTCCCACCTTCTTGCCTCCGTCCCAATTCTGTCGGTAGGTTGCCATTCGAATCCCTCGTCGTCCTCTGTCACTAACCCAGTCGTGGGCAATGGGCTTTCCACACAGGGATCTTTACTACCAAACACTGATGTGTTTTCTTGTGGGCTCTCAGCTGAGAGTGGGTCCCTTGTTCAAAGGTTGCTGGCCTCTGGTTGACTAACCGCTCTGAGCACAGACTGATTCCACACTTGTGCATTCTTTCCCCGATTTGTAAACAGCAATTGACTGTGTCAAGCTATCATTTAGAAACACACCTGCATGTGACAGCTGATGAGAGAACAACTGCCTAGATTTGACATAAATATCAACAATGGGGTTAACATTTCTTACTGATTTAACAAAGAATATTGGTTATAACTTCCAGTGTCCACACATATGTTGTTAAACTCAGAGATCCAGCAGTTGCTGTCAGATAGACCCCAATCCTCCACAGGTCCTTACTGATGGACTCAATATTGAAGTCAACATAATGGCATAAAGTTGGGGCAAATACTTGCCAGTTCCACACTAATTTGGGACTGGTGCATTTCATGTGAAAAATAACAATTAAACAATTAATCATTTTTTTTTAATGAAAACTCTCTTTTGCAAGTTTGGTGTCTCATTCCCTTAGACGTTCATTGGTGTTGGAGGGTTCTTTTCAATGCTTTTTTATCTTGCACTCTCAAATTCATCTGCCTATCCCAATTTTTAGGTCGGATATGGGGGCGAGTCCACATAGATTATGAAGGACTATTTTTGGCCACAATATTTCTGCTATCTGTAGATGCCTAATCCAAATAGATGGAGATATTTGAAGTGAGATCTTGGCCAGTGATTAATGTCCCATTGAGTATCTGAAGTATTCGTATCAGGCTAGCTAGGGTAAATACATGGGGTTATGGGGAAAGGGGCTGGGTGGGATTTTGGTCAGAGCAGATTTGATGGGCCGAGTTTCAAGATTTCTCATCTTTCAATGGGATAAGACGCATCATCACTGCATTGTATTATCCCTCACCCAACGAACTGGCTGAGCGGGCAGTCCAGACTTTAAAGGAACAGTCAACTGCAGCTTTGAAAACAAAAATAGCTCGGTTCCTCTTAGCATATAGCACTGTCCCGCATTCGAACACTGGTATATCTCCATCAGAACTATTGATGTGTCACCATCTAAGGACCAGGTTAAGCCTGATGTTCCCAGATTTAGCAGGGAGGGTAGAGGCAAGACAGTGCAATCAAAAGAGGAACTATGGATTTGAGTAAAGATGTAAGATCATTTGAACTAGATGGGCGGCATAGTGATGCAGTAGTTAGTACTGCTGCCTCACAACTCCAGGGACCCGGATTCAATTCTGAGCCTGGAGGACTGTCTGTGTGGGGTTTGTCAATTTTCTCCGTGTCTGTGGGTTTCCTGCAGGTGCTCCGGTTTCCTCTCACAGTCCAAAGATGTGCAGGTTAAACATACTAATTTGCCTCTTGGTATCCCAAGATGTGCATGTTAGATGGATTAGCCATGGGAAATGTATAGGGTTATGGAAGAGAGGGCCAGGGCAAGATGCTCTGTCAGAGAGTCATTGCAGACTTGAAAGGCCGAATAGTCTCTTCTGCACTGTAGGATTCTATGACCCAGTCTATATGAGACATTTCAGGAATAGCCCAAGTTGGGTTTCAAGTAATGTTGTGGCCGAGATGGGACCTTTGTTTTATGAAGTGAGTGTATAAGGCAGGACTGTGAGGAAACTGGTGGACCATTTGCATGGACATGAGTTGTTCTGCAAGCCAATGTTACCACCTGATTGGTTGTGTGATTAGCTGTCCAAGAAGTGAAATGTCCAATCAACCTGAGATGGGAAAGAGTATTTCCAACTCAAACAGAGGAGATTGAAGCATTTGTTCCAGAAGAGAGACCAAGTGTGACAATTCCTACAGAATGTACCCCACAGAAGCACTGCAGTCAGTAGAGTTGCACCGTTCTATGAGGAAGAGGAAGCCATCAGAGAAACCGAGTTTTTGATGGACTGAATAAAATTGTTCATTGTTATGGGACTGTATAAATTAACAATCTGCGTGTAAAGGAGCTGAGATGGGGAGGGATGTGGTGTCTGGCCCCTTTAAGGAGCGAGCTTCTGAAAGGGTCACATGATCTGGGCTGACCAATTGGGTTGGGGCTTCACTCTGATTTGTCTGGGCTTGTCCCAGCAGTTACAGTCATATCAGGAAGCATTGAATCTGCATCACCATGTAGAAAAATTGGTGTTTATTAATAGTCTATTATAGTTCCTTCTTAATGGTGGAGCCAAGCTACTAAAATAGCCATGACTTTAGTTTTGTTTGCTTTAAAAATTAGTAAGAGCTGTTTATGTTTGGAACCAACAAAACTATCAAACCATTAGACTCTGAACCCAAGTTGGACACAAGCTCATAAAAAATAGAAACTCCACAGTACAGAAGGAGGTCACTTAGCCCATCGAGTCTGCACCAATAACAATTCCACCCAGGCTCTACCCCTGTAATCCCAAATATTTACCCAGCTAATCTATGAATCCCAGGACAATTTAGCATGGCCAATGCACCTAACCTGCACATCTTTGAGGTGTGGAAGGAAACTGGAACACCTGGAGAAAACCCACGCAGTCACGGGGAGAACATGTAAACTCCACGCAGACAGTCACCCAAGCCAGGGATCGAACCCAGGTCCCTGGAGTTGCGAGGCAGCAGTGCTAACCACTGTGCCAACCAAAATAAATAAGCTGTGAAACATCAGGCGAGTAGAATAAGTAACTTGTTCCATTGGCTTTTCGGAACCAGTATAATCAAATTGATCGACATTGCTTTCGTAGATGTTTCTCTGCAAAAATAAACCTCATACACATCACCTGGATTGGAATCAAATCCGTAGTCTCTCTTCCAAGTGTCCATCATTCTGGTTTCATCATAATTTTCTCCAACTGCCAGTTGTTGAAAGGTTAAGTTTTTTATCTCTACATGGCCTCTGTATTCAGCTGCTGATGTCTCCCTTTTTGAAATGCCTCACTCTCTCTCATCAACTAAGATAACATTTGCACTTCTGGTGCTTTAATCAGGGACTGCGTTGGGTTGTTCCCCAGATTAAAACAAAACAAGGGCTGTCAACAAATTAAACACCGATCATTAGCTTGTGCTTTTACTGTGATTCTACAGCACAATTATCTGTCTCGCCTCCTGTATTTGTTCATGGATCATTCTAAAGGCAGTCCACGTATAAAAACAATTGTTTCTCAAGTGGAATCGCGTCCCCATTCTCAATAAGCTTACAGCAAGCAGCAATGAGCCGAAGACTTACGACTCTGACACCACATCAACGATGAAGTACAGAGCTCAGATGATTCATAGAGTCCCTACCGTGCAGAAGGAGGCTATACGGCCCATCGAGCCTGCACCGACCACAACCCCTCCCAGGCCCTATCTCCGTAGCCCCACGTATTTACCCTACCAATAGCCCTGACACTAAGGGGCAATTTAACAGGGCCAATCCACCGAACACTTTTTGGACTGTGGGAGGAAACTGTGAGCCCCTGGAGGAAACCCATGCAGATACGGGGAGAACATGCAAACTCCACACAGACAGTGAATATGCAAACTCCACGCAGTGACCCAAAGCCAGAATTGAACCTGAGCCCCTAGCACTGTGAGGCAGCGGTGCTAACCACCATGTCATTGTGCCACCCTGTTTCAGTGAATAAAAAGCTTTATCAGAGGTCTGAGAGCAAAATAGCAGCACGGGCATCTCCAAATCTGAATGAGAAGTTGACATAACTTGGATGAATATCTAAAAGTCGTAACTAACCACTGGGTAGGATTTTTCCCTATTGTACTAAGTGTGGGAGTGGGTGTGGTTAATGGTGTCTTTCTTTGTTGGGAGCAGTGGTAGATTTTTGTACCATTCGTCTTGCTTCCTGCCTCAGTAATTATGCATGTCCAGGAAAAACATTGTATCGTTGAAAATCAGCCACTGATTCACTCCCCTCCCCCCACCATCAGCTCTCTGTGCCCTATTTTATCATTTCGACTTTCAGTGCTGGGCAGACTTGAAACTGGGAGTGTTTCAGATCCGACTTTCAGACCCGTTCTCAGGCGCCCCCGTACGCACCCTGTCTGAAAAAATATCAGCGATTCCGAATCGTGTAATTTTGTGGGTGGGGCTTAATGTGCCTGAAACCCTGCAGCTCTGATTGACACCTCCAAATGCGCATGTGCAGAAAGAAATTGCTTGAACGCCACTCCCTTGCCACATCTGTCCCGGGCCGGATAATGCCTCACCCTGGCCCGCATAGACATCCCCACAACATTATTGACTCCCTTATCCCCCCACCCATTCTGCAATTTAGACTGGGGAAGCGAATTCCATGCACCCACCACCCTGTGTAAAAAAAAACTTGCCCTATACATCTCCATTAAACATTGCCCCTTGCATCTTAAACCTATGCTCCCCAATAATTGCCTCTTTCAATCTCTGAACGCTTCTGAATATCCACTTTGTCCTTCTTGTAGACTTCCATCAGGTCACCCCTCAATGTTCATCATTCCAAAAGTAAAGTTACAGTTTATTTATTAGTCACAAGTAAGGCTTACAATAACACTGCAATGAAGTTACTGTGAAACTCCCCCAGTTGCCACACTCTGGCACCTGTTTGGGTCAATGCACCTAACCAGCACATCTCTCAGATTGTGGGAGGAAGCTGGAACGCCTGGGAGAAACCCACGTAGACATGGAGGAAATGTGCAAACTCCACATAGGCAATGACCCAAGCCGGGAATGGAACTTGGATCCCTGGCACTGTGAGACAGCAGTGCTAACCACTGTGCCATCGTGCCACCCATAAAATCACTTGGAAATGTTTCTGCACGGTTTCGAATTGGGGACCCTGCACGTGTGAGCCACTACAGAAACACAAGTGACAAACCAGTGAGAACAGATCAAGTTTCTCCAACCTCTCCTCAGAGCTAATGCCCTCCATCCCTGGCATTATCCTGGTAAATCCTTTCTGTACCCTCTCCAAAGCCTCAACATCCTTTTGGTAGTGTGGCGACCAGAAATTCACACTTTATTCCAAGTGTGGCCTAACTACAGTTCTATAAAGCTGCAACATTACTTGCCAATTTTTAAACTCAATGCACTGGCCAATGAAGGAAAGCATGTCGTATGCCTTCTTGACAAAGATGCAACAATATTTGGAATTCATGGATCTTTTCAGTAATATCGCAACTTCTGTCTGTCACTGCCCCTGGCTGGCAATGTAATGAGGTTCATACCCACAATAGACATGAATAGTGTGATGGGAGACATCTCAGTTGATACATGCTCCAGCCTATATAGGGCTGGATCATTTAGGTTCAACAATTTTGGGTCAGTAACAAGATTTGAGCTCATCAAGATTCTGATTTGGCAGCGAAAGGTGGTTAAAAATGGGATTGTGCTATGCAATATTGTACGGTAGATGTGGTTCCCATTCAGGTTCAACTTTACAGTATGAATCAAGTAAGTCTTGTGTCATAAAAGGCAAAAAAAAATGTGGGCAGGGTTCGTGCTGTAGGCCACATCAAAGAAAGGACTGTGCTTGGTAGCAATGTTGCTTCGCTCACCTATGGTAATCTTGTTGATGCTCATTCTGTGGCCTAATCTATGAATACTGCAGATTCCTACATTGCTCTTTCTTTTCCTTTGGTGCAATGATATTTGCATCATTCAGCTCTTGTGGAATTACGTCTACTTTCCAACTCAGTAGGAGAAGGTCAGAAAGGTGTGATAAATGGGGCTTTCCATATTTGAGCAGTTCAGCTGGCATTCCATCTTTGTCAGGTACTTTTCTATTTGCTAAGGTTTCACGAGCTCAAGTAATGAGGGTTCTTCATCTAACTCATCCATGACAGGAAGCTGTGGGAGAGTGTCGACTGCAAGCTGGGTGCTGTCTGTCTCACAGGAGAACAATAGTACTCAGCCCTAAGGGCAGCATGGTGGTTGGCACTGCTGCCTCACAGTGCCAGGGACCTGGGTTCAATTCCGGCCTGGGTAAGTACACATCCTCCCCATGTCTGCAAGAGTTTCCTCCAGGTGCTCCGGTTTCCTCCCACAGTTCAAAAATGTGCAGGTTTGCTAATTGCCCCTTAGTGTCCCAAGACGTGTACGTTAGGGGGTTTTAGAGGGGTAAATATGTGCAGTTGCAGGGATAGGGCCTGGGTAAGATTAAAATAAAAGTAGATTAGTGAAGACCGAATGGCCTCCTTCTTCACTGTAGGGGTTCTATAATATCTATTTACTTCTATCAGTGAACAATTCACCATTTGCCAACTATAAGGGAGAGATTTTGGTCTTTTATTCATTTTTATGGGATGTGGGTTTTGCTAGCTAGGCCAACATTTATTGCCCATTTCTACTTGCCATTCAGTAGGAAGTGATGAACTGATTTCTTGAACCACTGTAATCCCTGAGGTATAGGTACACCCACAGTGCTGTTAGGGAGGGAGTTCCAGGCTTTTGACCCAGCAACAATCAAGGAACTGAAGCAATATGTTTGCAAGTCAGTGAGTGGCTTGGAGGGCAAATTCCAGGTGGTGGTGTTCCCAGGTATCTGCTGCCCTTGTCCTTCTAGATGGTAGTGGTCATGAGATTGGAAGGTGCTGCCTAAAGCACCTTGGTGGGTTGGTAAGATCTTGCAGTCTCTTGATCCTTTCACATGTAACTTGCAGATTACTATTATTACAGGTAGTTTAGATTTCTTGACATAAGTTGATGCAATGTTTCCTATCTTTTGCATGGTTATCTTGGCTACTTTTTAGTTGTGTGGTCTTTTTGGGTTTATATTGTGCATGATGTGGGCTTCGTTTTTTGCATCAATGAGCAATCCCCTTCTTCATTGTCTGCGCCACGTTACGGGTGTATCCTGGCAGGGCAAAATCACAAGTGCAACAATCCTCTCAAAGACAGAGGTCACATGTTGTTGTTAGCAGAGGTGGTTTCATTGGCCTGGGCACGTCTGCAGGATAGAAGATCATCACATAGGCTAAGGAAATTTGGCATGTCCGTTACGACTCTCACCAACTTTTACAGATGCACCATAGAAAGCATTCTTTCTGGTTGTATCACAGCTTGGTATGGCTCCTGCTCTGCCCGGGACCACTAGAAACTACAAAGGGCCATGAACGAAGCCCAGTCCATCACGCAAACCAGCCTCCCATTCATTGACTCTGTCTACACTTCCCGCTGCCTCAGAAAAGCAGCCAGCATAATTAAGGACCCCACGCACCCCGACATTCTCACTTCTACCTTCTTCTGTTGGGAAATAGATACAGACGTCAGAGGACATGTAACAACTGACTTGAGAACAACTTCTTCCCTGCTGCCATCAGACTTTTGAACGGACCAACCTTAGATTAAGTTGATCTTTTACTACACCCCAGCTTTGATTGTAATGCTACATTCTGCACTATCTCCTTTCCTTCTCTATGAATGCTATGCTTTGTCTGTGTAGCATGCAAGAAGCAATACTTTTCACTGTATCCCTATAGATATGAGAATAATAAATCAAATCAAATCAAATTATAACCAAGAAGATGGTGAAGGAGCCAGAACCAGAAGACCAGTAGATCATCTGAAGTTCTACTTCAAGGATGCTTGCAAGCATGGCACAAAGGCCCTAAATCTCAAATCACCCGGGGAATGACTAGCTGAGGACAGAAGAAAATGGGGACATCTCCAGTGGCATTAGTTGCCCCACCAAGATGGCTACAGTGGCTTGAAAACAGACACCAACAACATAAGCAGCAATCCAGGATGACACTTAGTAGCTTCATGTGTGACAGAGTGCCTCACAAGGATTTGCCTTTTCAGCCATCAGTCAAGGTGCGCTGTAGGAAGACATCCAATCTGAAATGGTCTGATGCTGTGGGTCTATACGTTTTGTAAATGGAAGTTTATTTATTTATTTATCTGTCACAAGCAGGCTTACATTAACACTGCAAAGAAGTTAATATGAAAATCCCCTACTCGCCACACTCTGGCGCCAGTTTAGATACACTGAGGGAGAATTCAGCATGGCCAATGCACCTAACCAGCATGTCTATCGGACTATGAGAGGAAACTGGGGCAGCCGGAGGAAACCCATGCAGACATGGGGAGAATGTGCAGATTCTGAATAGACAGTGACCCAAACTGGAAATCGAACCTGGGTCCCTGGCACTGTGAGGCAGCAGTGCTCACCACTTTGCCACTGTGGCACACGGAAAGCTGGCAACAAGGTGGAGAATGACCAGTTGAACAAGATACTGGAAGAAACTTGGAAGTAAATTGAGAGACATGGATACTCAGCGAGATCTTGGTGTCCTTGTACACCAGCCACTGAAACTAAGTATGCAGGTACAGCAGGCAGTAAGGAAGGCAAATGGTAATATGCCTTTCACAATGAGAGGACTTGAGCAGAGGAATGGAGATGTTTTACTGAAATTGTACAGGGGTGTTGGTGAGGCCATACCTGGAGTATTGTGTGAAGTTTTGATGTCCTTATGTGAGGAAGAATGATTTTGTTCTCAAGGGAGTGCAATGAAGGTTCACCAGGCTGATTCTTGAGATGACAGGTCTGTCATAAGAGGAGAAATTAAGAGGATTATACTCACTGGTGTTTGGAAGAGTGAGCGGGGATCTCATAGAAATTTTTAAACTTCTGACAGGATTAGACAGGGTGGATTCAGGAAGAATATTCCCGACGGTGGGGGAATCCAGAACTCAGGGTTATAATTTAAGGATAAGGAGTAAACCTTTTAGAACTGAGGTGAGGAGAAGTTTCTTCATCCAGAGAGTGGTGAGTCACTAAAACAGAAAGTAGATTAGGCCAAAACCTTGTGAGATTTCAAGAAGAAATTAGATATAACTCTTGGGGCTAAAGGGGTCAAAGGATATGGGGGAAAGGCTGGATCAGGAAATTGAATTTGATGATCAGCCATTCATAATGAATGTTGGAGCAGACTCAAAAGGCCGAATGGCCTACTCCTGCTTTCAGCTTCTATGATTCAATGTTAACTTAGCACTTACATTACCTCTATGCGAGGACTGAAGAGAGTCAGAGGGGCAATGGAATCAAAGAAACATCATTTATAAAATAGGTTTTCTTTGGAATCTTCAACATCAGCACAATTAATCCACCTTTAACTGAGGCAATTCCACCACGGAAAAGCTCAATGGGAAGGGATTTACTATTATAAAATCTCTTCCCCAGAGCAGTGCGTCCCATTAATCACGAAAGTAGAAGAAAAAAGTTACAATTTAATGTGCTACTAGTAATAATAATGAATTTGTTTTCCAGTAGATCTTCTTTGGATAGGTCCATTAGTAGTTTATTTTCCAGGCAGATGCTCTATTGATCTGTCTATAGATGAGCTTTCCCTGCCCATTTGGTCTTTAAACGTTCTTCCCATCCATCCTCAGTGGAGACTAAATCTGCATTGGATCACATTAGGCCAGTTGCTAAGGGATGGGCTAACAACAATAACAGCCCAGCTCTGTAGTGCCTTCCTTGGGGGAGGTCAGACTTGTGACAGCAAGATTGGCCAAGTCGATATTACGTTCGTAACTGGGCTTCCTATGGATTCTTGGGAGTTTTAATGGCCCTAACTTTTTTTCCCCCCTCTCCATCTTCTCTGTCACACAATATTTGCCCTAAAATGATTCCAGCCACTTGGAAGAGAATCGTTATGTTATATCAGTGGCAGACTGTCATGTCACAATTACGCAAAGAACATTTATTTGCCCAGCAGTTACTGGTTGGGTCTGTCTGCTGTGTTGACACAATGAGCAACTTCAGATAATTCAAAAATCATTATTCACCCAGAATGCAAAGGTATCTCACACAAAAATTTGACCTGAATGGTTGCCAACATTGAACTGGATCTTAATCCATCCTTTTCCAAAACCTGGAGAGAAATCACGACCTAAATGGATTAAATACCAATAAATTGCAAAATGCAGAATGGCCCTGAGGGACTGAATGGCCTCTTAGAGTCATAACATGGAATCAGGCCCATCGGTCCAACCTGTCCATTCCGCCCAGTTTTTACCACTAAGCTAGTTCCAATTGCCCACTTTTGGCCCATATCACTCTATGTTCATCTTACCCAAGTGACTTTCTAAGACTGTACCCGCCTTTACTACTACTTCTGGCAGATCATTCCAGCCACCCAGCCTCTGAGTGAAAAAATTGCCCTTCTGGACCCTTTTGAGCCTCCCCCTATTCCTATGTTCTGCACTCTCTCCTTTCCTTCCCTATGAATGGTATTCTATGCACACAAGAAACAATGCTTTTCACTATATAACACTACATGTTACAATAATAAATCAAATCAAATCAAATATTCCCATGTATTTAGATGCTTGTTGTTGAAAGCATTGGATAATTTGGCCAGCCTGGAGTGCCTAGTCAAGATTCAGTGCACATGATTCTCATGGTAGGGTCTGATTTAAATGAGGTCAGTGAGTTCTAGTGGCTGCTGTATGTCCCTAGGCAGCTCGGTGGCAAAGCTGACGTAAGCTCCGGTCTGTTGCCTTGTTAGCAGCAGCTCCCAGGAAGGGGTGTGACAGAAAAGACAGTGGCTATCAGGAGGGAATCAATTGAAGGGTGACATGGTGGCACAGTGGTTAGCACTCCTGCCTCACAATACCAGAGACTCAGGTTTGATTCCGGCCTGGGGTGACTGTCTGTGTGAAGTCTACACATTCTCCCCATGTCTGTGTAGGTTTCCTCCTGGTGCTCTGCTTTCCTCCCACAGTCTAATAAGGTATGGGTTAGATTGATTGGCCACATAAAATTGTCTCTTGGTATCAGGGGGACTTAAATACATTGGGGTTATGGGGATAGGGGCTGAGTGGGATTGTTGTCAATGCAGGTTCAATGGGCTGAATGGCCTCTTTCTGCAATGTGGGGATTCCAAGACATGGGAGTATATTGTGGAGGGGGTTGCATTTGGCAGAGACAGGGGTGTTTGGAAGGGAATAGGATATCTCGAGAGGAGGGGGTAATGGACAATTTCGGGAAAAGGTGATTAGGAAAGGCAGGGAGGCTCTGGAGTGAAGGGGGTCATTGAAAGTATAGAGACACAATCAAAAGGGGAGGGGGATTCTGGAGGGGGAGAGATTAGGAGAGAGGAGATTTGGAACAGTGAGGGAGGTGGCTGATTAGAGGGGAAGGGGATTATCAGAAACATATTTGGTAACGGAGTTGATGGGACAGAGTGACCTGAGAGGCAGAATGTTTGGAAGGGGTGGGGAGATCATAGAGGAAAGTGGACAATGAGAGAGCTGGTGGAGTGAAGGGATGAAGGGAAAGACATGAAAGGAGATCTATCCATCAATGTTAAAAAAAGTTGTTAACCATAGAATGGCTGTGTGGGAATGATAGACTGTGGAAGTGCAAATTGGAAATACATTTTCTCTTTGTGATGCAAAGTTCACTCAAGGCTTTTTAATGGACAGTCTACTTTCCAAAGTTTATTTACTAGTGTCAAAAATAGGCTTACCTTAACACTGCAATAAAATCACTGTGAAAATCTCCAAGTCACCATACTCCAGTGCCTGTTTGGGCACACTGAGGGACAATTTAGCATGACCAATGCACCTAACCAGCACATCTTTCAGACTGTGGGAGGAAACTGGATTACTCAGAGGAAAACCATGCAGAACGTGCAGACTCCTCACAAAGGGTGATCCAAGCCAGGAATCAAACCGGGGTAGCTGGTGCTGTAAAACAGCAGTGCTACTACTGTGCCACTGTGCCACCCTAGCCACCCTTGGTTGCTCCAAGCCAGAACAAACCTTAAATGCCCAACAGCAAAAGATTTCTCATATAAACCATAGAATCCCTATAGTGTAGAAGAAGACCATTTGATCCATTGAGTCTACACCAACTCTCTGACAGAGTACTTTATTCAGACCCTCACCCCCACTTTATCTCTGTAACCCCACACATTTGCCATGGTTAATTCTTCCAACCTAGACATCTTGGGACACCAAGGGGTAATTTAGCATGGCCAATTCACCTAACCTTAACCCCTTTGGACTGTGGGAGGATACTGGAGTTCCCAGAGGAAACCCATGCAGACAGGGAGACAATGTGCAGAGGATTACAGAACTCAGTTTCAGTGCATTCTTTTACTTTCGTGTTTGCTACCTGCTGCACTTTCATTCCAAGCTGAGCCATAGACCAAGGGATAACTGAGGTTCAGGCTAAACAGGTTAAACCACAGAACCAATGAGCTATCCAAGGAGTTGATTCTTCTATCTAACTGGAGCTCACATATGTCTCAGTATTGTTTCCACCTGCTCATGAGGGTAACACAGTGGCACAGTGGTTAGCACTGCTAACTCACAGAGCCAGGGATCTTGGTTCTATTCCTGCCTTGGGTCACTCTCTGCGAGGAGTCTGCATGTTCGCCCCACGTCTGTGTGGGTTTTCTCTGGGTGTTCCGGTTTCCTCCCACAGTCCGAAAGATGTGCTGGTTAGGTGTGTTGGCCATGTTAAATTCCCTTTCAGTATATCCGAACAGGCGCCGGAGTGTGGCAATTAGGGGATTTCCACATTAGCTTTGTTGCAGTGTTAATGTCAGTTTACTTGTGACACTAATAAATAAACTTTAAAAAACTATTAGCCTGCAATGACTAATTTTGTGACATTTCAAGTTCCAGGGATCATGCATAAGAGATCTAAGTCATTAATCAATCCAGTGGGGAACTGGGGGAAATGATTATATCCAGAGTACGGTTAGGATGTAGAACTCACTAACACAGAGTATTTGAACTGAATAGCATGGAAGAACGTAAAAAGCAAAATACTGCAGTTGCTGGAATCTCAAACAAAAACAGAAAATGCTGGAAAATCTCAGCAGGTCCGACAGCATCTGTGGAGAGAGAATAGAGCCAATGTTTTGAGTCTGGGTTACCCTTTGTCAGAGTTCTGATCCTGATTCTGAAGAAGAAAGGTGACAAGTTCTATCACCACCCAAGGGACGAACACTCACATTGACAGAAGGGAACAGAATATACTCAACCTCAAAAGAAGGTCAGTACAAGATCAAGGAGTCTGGTGAAGGTTCCTCAGAGGCTAATCCTGTGATGTTTGATACTTTGGGGTGCATGAAATCATAGGACCATGGAATCCCTCCAGTGCAGATGGAGACTATTCAGCCCATTGGCTCTACATCAACTCTCCGACAGAGCATCTTATCTCCTGCCCTATCCCTGTAAACCCACACAGTGATCCCACTAATCCCCATAACCTACACATCTCGGAACACTAAGGAGAAATTTAGCATGGCCAATCCACCTAACCTGCACACCTTTGGAGTGTGGGAGGAAACAGGAGCACCCGAAGGAAACCCATGCAGACGCAGGAAGAATGTACAAACTTCACACAGACAGTCACCCGAGACTGAAACCGAACCTGAGTTGAATGCTAAATTTTCAGGGTGCTTTGGTTTCCTCCCACAGTTCGAAAGATGTGCTGGTTAGGGACATTGGCTATGCTAAATTCTCCCTCAGTGTATCCAAACAGGTGCTGGAGTGTGGTGACCCGGGGATTTTCACAGTAACTTCATTTCAATGTTAACGTAAACCTTCTTGTGGCATTAAAGAAACATAATAAAGGAAGCATATCCCACTCTAATTTGGCATCACAACACCCTGGAATTATTCTCATGTTCAAGAAGATACAGAATGCGCTGCAGACTTTACCAGGAGAGCTAGCACGTCACTTAAACACCTTGCAATATTCCATTAGCAAATTATAGTTCATCCTCCATTTACTACTAATTACATCTATCACAACAATAGCATGGCTCTTCTAATAGTGAGGTACTCCAGTCATTTCAAATAATCAAGTCACTGTTAATTAGAGCAATAGTCTATTACCCAAATTATATTCAGGTAATAATAACACTGTTTAGAGATTGATGCCTTGAAATCTGTCAAGAAAACCACTGTAGGGAAAAGTATGACTGAAAGCATATGGAGGCGATTTTCTCCGCAGTTCTTTTGAATAAAAACAGTTGGCTACTGTTTTATTTACATTCGAAGCCTGAGGTTATGTTTACACACAGATCCCTGTTGAATGTTGTTTGTTGAATGGAACAAATAAGAATGAAACACTGACTTGAGTTTGCCATCACCTATCTACATATCGTAGATGTGCCTGACCGTGGTATTATTGTGTGAGATTTTGACAGTTCTATTCATTTTTAGAATATGCACTCTCTCTGGATTTTATTCGGTGACCATAGCTTAAAACCCACGGGTACGATTTTGACTTTTTAGTGGACAATTAATAATCAAGGCAGTTGCAAAATTAGGAAGCAGTTGTTTGTGAAGATAATCAAGGCTGGAATTTTACCATCCTGCCTGCCATGGGAATCGGAGTGGGCAAGGGGAAGACCATGGAAATGTCCTTTGACCTTGGGCAGGATTTTATGGTTTTGGGGCGAACAGGGTTGTAAAATCACGTCCAATAGCTTTCTTGTTTTACCAGAGAACTCCTTTGAGTCTTAAACTGATGCTATCTTAATGACCACAATATGGTTAGGTGTTTGTTTTTGAATCAGTTTGAAGGAATGGCTTAAAAACATGGCGATGACGGTGACTGGAATTTTATCGCCCCTCCCGCTATGGGAATCTGAGCGGGTGAGAGGTGGGAGAATGGGAACTTCCATTGATCTCAGGTGGGATTTTACGTTTTTGGGATGAACGAGACTATAAAACCCTGTCCATTATGTTTAAACAGACTTTAACTGGTTCGTATCAGAGCGGGGAACATTTATTCCTTGATATTATGATAGGAAGTGGTTCTAACGTTGACAGTAATAGATTTAGTGTGGGCCTTGGGCCAGGATATGTTGAAAAGATCATGGGCGTCATCTCCAGCCCATTCTCGGTGTCAGTGAAATTGCCACCATGGGTGCATGATCGGCGGAACCCAAAAATCGCAGAACTTGCTGGTGAGAATACGACTTCTGATTTTTGCATGAACATGTTCATGCCCACAATGGGCGTGAACCTGATTTACATATATCTGAACAGATTTCCGTATCATTAAACACCCCCCTCACCCTGCCCTTTCTGCTAGATATTGAACCCCCTATCGTCCCGACCACCAACATACAAACATTACTTTGGCATGGTTTAGAAGAGGTTCACCTAGTGCCTAGGGGAGAGGGACATTGCACCACAGCACAGGTCGGCTTGTGGACCCAAGTGAGAGCCTCAAGGGGGTGGGAATTCATTTGTGCGTGATGGTATGGGGGGGTCAGGCAGGGAGGCAACTAATGCTTGGGAAGTAAAGGGGGGTGCTCGCACTGACTGTTAGGGAGGAAGAGATCTGATGTTTATGGAAAAGGGGGTGTGTTGGCACTGACTGTTGGTGGAGGGGGGGAAGGGGTCTGCTGTTCAGTGGGAAGGGGGGATGGAATTGACTGGGGTGGGGAAGGAGTGCTAACTCTGATCGGGGGCTGAGGAGTAAGGGGGATCCATTGAGACCTCTGTGGTGGGCTGGTGGGGGAAGATCATTCATGTACTGATTGGGGCATCTTTAAACCCCGCCTTTCATGATAGCATGAAATATGCCCAGCTAGTTTCTTTCTTGGAGTGTGGCAAGGTCTGGAGAGAAACTCGACCTGTGCTACTTTTCTTGTTGAACCAACGCTCTGCCAAATTTTGGTAAGATCTTTCCCAGTGTGACTTTTACTGATGGCTTCTCCGTCGCTGGAAAGATAGGCGTGCTTGTTTGGGATGGAACGCATCCCACAGCCAAGAGGAGAAGTGAATTTGGACCACATCCTGAAAAGGATGGAGGAATGGGAGACTGGGGGACAAACGTTGAGAAATTGTAACCCTCGTTGGCACAGTGTTACTGTGGGGTCGGACTCTAGAACTCAGTTCAACATCACTTCATAGAAAAGAAAAGGGACATTGTGCTGTGATCTTGAGAGATCAGGAACTTTGATAGAATCATAGAGTCTGACAGTGCAGTAGGAGGCCATTTGGCCCATCATGTCTGCACCGACTACAATCCCATCCAGACCCTATCCCTATAACCCCATGCATTTACGTTAGTCCGTCCCCCTATCGCTAAAGGGGAAATTTTAGCGTGGCCAATCCATCTAAACCCGCATACCAATGGACAGTGGGAGGAAACCGGAGCACCTGGAGGATGCCCATGCAAACACGGGGAGAACTTGCAGACTCCACACAGATAGTGACCCAAGCTGGGAATCGAACCCGGATCCCTGGCGCTGTGAGGTAGCAATGCCACTGTAACTTCACTCCTTGTTTTTAAGTACATGCTGAAGTATACACTTATCTTGCTTAATAAATTCTACTTGATTCATAAATACTAGTTATTCGTAACTTGTAGGACAAGCACAAATGAGGACCCTATTGTAGAAATTGCAAATTAGTATTTTTTTTAATGAGAAGTGTTTTATACCTTAAATCCATAAACCTTATATTAGAAGGACTGACCAGCACCATCCTTGTGGAGTTCAAGTCCTTTCTTCATATTGAGAATAGTCTCAAGTATGTGCCACTAGCTTGGTGCTAAATGTTTTTTTTTAAATTCATTCATGGGGCATGGATGTCACTGGCTGGCCAGCATT
Organism: Carcharhinus amblyrhynchos; assembly: GCF_965287045.1. NCBI lineage: Eukaryota > Metazoa > Chordata > Chondrichthyes > Carcharhiniformes > Carcharhinidae > Carcharhinus > Carcharhinus amblyrhynchos. The sequence goes on from NC_137328.1 coordinate 12,242,982, forward strand.
CTTTACCCATCACTAGTTGCCCAAGGGCACTTGAGAATCAACCATATTGCTGTAGTTCTGGAGTCACATGTAGGCCAGACCAGATAAGGGTGACGGATTTCCTTCCCTCAAGGACATTAGTGAACCAGATGGGTTTTTCCAACAATCAGTTTAATTGTTATCAGTAGATTCTTAATTCCAGATTTTTTTATTGAATTCAAATTCCACCATCTACCTAAGCCAGGAATCAAACCCGGGTCCCTGGCCCTGTGAGGCAGCAGCGCTAAGCACTGTGCCACCATACTGCCCCTTAGAAGAGAATCACTTCCAATTGGGAAGTGCGCCTTCCAGGGTGTTCCTGAGTTAGGCAGTGCAGGTGGTCCAAAGTTAGACCAGCTTTTTGCCTCTTTGAGGGCAATTTTAAAATAAATAAATCTGATTCATTCTGACCCAGGTCCCTAAGAATATTTGCTAGTTTTCTGGATTAATAATCTAGCGATAATACAACTCAGCCAGCACTTCCCCAGATGGATTCAGAACGGATCTAGAACCTCAAAGCTGGTCATTTATGGGATTATCTGGGCTGTCAGCAGAATCCCTCAGTCTATCATTATCATCGAAGTGGATGAACAATCCTTGTTTAATGAGGCATGCTGGACAGCATGTCAGGACCAGCAGCAGGCCTCCCTAAGGATGAGGTGAAACTATAATACTGGACCATATAGATGCTCAACAGTGGAAGCACCATGCTGAAGACTGAGAAAGCAATCCCATAAGTAAGGGATCGGACCAAAGCTTTAAGTTCCTGCTGCATCTATAAAGATTGGAGGTCATTAAACGACAGGAGGTGTGGATTCCCTGAAATCATCCATCCATCCCCAGTGATGGTACAGCCCAACATGTCAGTGTAAAAGACAAGGCTGAAGAATTTGCAATTATCTTCATCCTCATGGGAATGAGTGGCATGGTGGCACAGTGGTTAGCACTGCTGCCTCACAGCGACTGGGACCCAGTTTCAATTCTGTCCTTAGGTGATTATTTGTGTGGATTTTCCACATTCTCCCTTTGTCTGCATGGGTTTCCTCCAGGTGCTCAATTTCCTGCCACTGTCCAAAGATGTACAGGTTAGATGGATTGGCCATGCTAAATTGCTCCTTAGTGTCCCAAGATGCGTAGGTTAGATGGACTGGCCGTGGTAAATGTGTAAGGGGGTTATGGGGATGGGGTGGGGGAGAGGGCCTGGGGTAAGGTATCTGTCAAAGAGCATTGCTGTAGATCAATGGGCCAAATTGCCTCATACTGCATTGCAGGGATTCTATGATCCAGTGATCTGCTAAGGTCTCCAGCATTACAGATTGTCATGTTTTCAGTCAATTAGATTCATTTCACATGATATCAAGGAATATTTGAATACTAGATGCAGCAAAGGCCAGGGGCTCTGACAACATTCTGACTGTCGTGCTCAAGACATGTCCTCTAGGACTTGATGCATTCAGAACCAATTAACTGTTCTAGTACAAAGACCACACTGGCATCTCCCCAGTGCAGTGGAAAATTACCCAGGTAAATCCTATCTGCAAAAAGCAGGAGAGAGTCAACCCCGCCAATTAAACCCCCATCATAGAATCATAAAGCAATACAGCAGGAAAGCAGGCCCTTCGGCCCAACCAGTCCATGCTGAACATGGTGCCTTCCTAGCACGATTGCCCATGTTTAGCCCATATCCTTTGAGTCCTTTCCCATCCATGTACTTAGCCAAATGCTTTTTAAATATTGCTATTGGACCTGCCTCGATCACTTTCTCTGGCAGCTCATTCCGTATACGCACCACCCTCTGTGTGAGGAAGTTACCCCTCAGATCCCTTTCAAATCTTTCCCCACTCACCTTAAATCGATGCATTCAAATTTTCAACTCCCCTTCCCTGGGAAAAAGACTCAATCCTATCTGTGTCTCTCATGATGTTACCAATAAGGTCAGCCCCTCATTCTTCTACTTTCCAAGGAATAAAGCCCTAGCTTGGCCAACCTCTCCCTATAATTCAGACCAACGAGTTCTGGCAACATCTTTGTAAATGTTCTTTGGACGCTTTCCAGTTTAATAATGTCTTTTCTATAACTGGGTGACCGAAACTGTACACAATACTCCAAGTGCGACCTCACCAAGGTTTATACAACTGTAACATAATGTTCTAACTCCTATACTCAATGCCCTGACTGATGAAGGTCAGTGTGCTAAACTGACCTTCTTCATCACCCTGTCGATCTGTGTCACTGCTTGCAACGAATGATGTACTTGTACTCCAAGGTCCCTCTGTTCCTCAGCACTCCCCAGGGCCCTACCATTCGCTATAAGTCACATCCTGGTTTGACTTTCCAAAGTGCAATACTTCGCACTCATCAGTCGACTATTTATCAAGAGCGAAATGATGGAAGTTCATGGACTGTGACACATAATCCCCAATGACCCCCTCACTGACGCTTTTGGGTCTGCTCCAGGCACTCAACTCCCAGCCTCATGACAGCATCAATGCAAACATAGTAAAAGGAGCTGAACAGAGGTGAGGTGACAGTGATTTCCCTTGATAACAAAGCTAACCAGTGTAGCAGCAAGGAACTCTCACAAAATTGAAGCCAATGGACACTGGGGAAACATTTACCACTGGCTTGAGTCATAGCTAGCATGAAGATGGTTGAATGTGTTGGAGCTAATTAACGGAGTCTCAAAACATTATTACAGGAATCCTGAAGAATATTGCTCATTTTCAGCCGCTTCAATTAGATCTTAGAATCATAGAATCTCTTCAGTGCAGAAGGAGGCCATTCAGCCCATCGAGTCTGCACCGACCACAATCCCACCCAGACCTATCCCCATAATTCCAAGCACTTACCTAGCTAGTCCCTCTGACACTAAGGGGCAATTTAGCATGGCCAATCCACCTAGCCCGCACATCTTTGGACTGTGGGAGGAAACTGGAGCACCCAGAGGAAACCCATGCAGACATGGGAAAAATGTGCAAATTCCACAGACAGTGACCCAAGCTAGGAATCGAACCCAGGTCCCTGTGAGGCAGCAGTGCTAATCACTGTGCCACTATGCTGCCCATATCTTCCCTCCAAATATGGTATTATTCGTTGATGATGGCAGTATTCAGTGCAATTTGCCACTCCTCAGACTTTGTCTGTGCCCTTATGCAGCAATATTTAGGCAATATTCAGGCTTGTACAGGTAAATTGAAAGTAAAATTTGTACCACACAGGTGATAGTCCAAAGATGTGCAGGTTTGATTTATTGGCCATGCTAAATTTCTTCTCAGTGTTCCGAGATATGTAGGTTAAAGGGTATACACATGAGGTTAATGGAAAGGACCTTGGTGGGATCATCTGTTGGAGAGTCAATGCAGACTCGTTGAGCCAAATGGCCTCTGTCTATACTGTAGGGATTCTATGACTCGATGACAATGACCATTTGAACCAGGAGAGTCTTATCGCCACCGCCTTTTGACATTCAATAACATTAACACCACAAATCCTTACCATCATCCTGGGTAACAGCACTCTCCAGAAACTCAACAGGACCAGCCATACAAAGACGATAATGGTGACAGCAGGTCTGAGGCTGGGAAATCCGAGGCGGCTAACTAGATTTCTGACTCCCTAAAGCCTATCCAGCCTACCTGCAAAGCAAAAGTCAGGAATATGAAGGAATAAGGCCTGAATGAGTGCAACTACAGCAACACTCAAATAGCTGAATGCCATCCAGGACAAAGATGTCCACTTTTTTGATGCCCCATCCACGACCTCAAACATTCATTTCTCCACTACCATTGTACAGTGCCTGCAGCATTTAACATCCACTGCTCTGCAGCAACGCATTGCCATCGTCCTCCAAATTTATGATCTTTACTGCCCAGAAGAGCAAGGGCAGCAGATGCATAGGAACACACCACCTACAAGTTCAATACAAAGTCACATACCATCCTGATTTGGACAGTTATTGTCTCCCAATATCGCTGGAGCAAAATACCTTGGATACAAGGCTCCCTGCCTTGCATGCCGACACCACATACATGACAGTGGCTGAAGAAGGTGGCATGCCTCTAACCTCTCAAGGGCAGTTACTAATAGACAATAAATTGTCACACTGCCAGTGACATCCACATCCCATGTACATGAAGTGCCATGGTGCTAGAGTGGTTAGGGCGACATGGTGGCACAGCGGTTAGGGCAGCATGGTGGCACAGTGGTTAGAGCAGCACGGTGGCACAGTGGTTAGCACTGCTGCCTCACATTGCCGAAGACCTGGGTCTCCTCCCACAGTTCCAAGGTATGCAGGTTAGGTGGATTGACAATGATCAATTGCCCCTTAGTGTCAAGGGCATTAGCAGGGTAAACATATGGGGTCAGGGAGATAGGGCCTGGGTGGGACTGTTGTCAGTGCAGGCTCAATGGGTTACCTGGCCTTCTTCCGCACTGTAGGGATTCTATGATCCTATGAACATATGGAAAAAAATGATAGCAAGTTGAGGAATTGGGAAGCCTTTGGAAAGTAACGTATACTAACCCTCAGTTTGCTGAATCACAGAATACTACAGTGCAGAAGACACCATTTAGCCCACCAAGTCTGCACTGATGCACAAAAGGCCCCGACCTGCCCACATAATCCCACTTGCCAGCACTTGGCCCATAGCCTTGAATATTATGACATGCCAAGTACTCATCTAGATACTTTTTAAAGGATGTGAGTCACCCTGCCTCCACCACCCTCCCAGGCAGTGCATTCCAGACCGTCACCACCCTCTGAGTAAAAATGTTTTTCCTCAAGTCCCCCTTAAACCTTCCTCACTTTTAACTTGTGTCCCCTCGTAAGTGGTCCTTCAACTAAGAGGAACAGCTGTTCCCTAGCCACCCTGTCCATGCTCCTCGGAATCTTGAACACCTCAATCAAATCGCCCCTCAGTCTTCTCTGCTCCAGAGAAAATAGCCCAAGCCTATCCAACCTCTCTTTATAAATTAAATATTCCATCCCAGGCAACATCTTGGTGAATCTCCTCCGCACCCCTTCTAGTGCAATCACATCCTTCCTATAATGTGCCTACCAGAACTGCACACAGTTCTCCAGCTGTGATTGTCTAGATGCTAAAGGAAGCACAGCAATTATTGCTCCAGTAGTTAAGGTACCAGCTTCAGAAAGGGCAAAATGAAATCTGATAGCGCTTACCATCACAAGAAAGCGTTGTTAGCCCAGTGACTGTTCATGATTCACACACCTCTATTATTTATGATATCAAACTTTTATTAAGTGAGTGGTGTGGCCTCCCATTTATATTAAATGATAAACAAATAATGCAACCCAGACTCTGACTACCTCCGAGAAAATTCTCTGTCAAAGAACAAGACAGGTCCTGGACTGACCTCTGTCTGGCTGCATTACTCATAGCTCTTAAGAATGTGTGGCGCTAAAAGGAATCTGTTCTACATGGGTACTGCAAGCTTCATTCAAAGCACAGCAAATGCTTGTCCTATTCTCTGGAGTTGATATTTATATGTAAAGACAATATTTCCCTCAAATTTGCTCTACCACTGAAAATGCTGAAAGAAATTCTGGAATAGATTGGCTTTTTAAACAATCTCAAAACATTCCAATATTGTCCTGCTTTAACCCAGAATGTATAATCACTCCATCAATTATTTCCGTTTCTGGATTTATCTTTAGATCATCTCAAGTGTCTACAGTTAATTAATATTATATTGACATAATCACATGTAACTAGTCTAAATTTCATTTGGTGAATGTTATTTGTCATGAAACAGACATTGAAAGTGATAATGCATGGTATAGTGCACTGCATTATCAAGAAATTTATTAATTTACAGGATTCACCAGCTCTCTTTTTACCTGGGTGGCACAGTGATTAGCGCTGCTGTCTCACAGCGCCAGGGACCTCGGTTCAATTCCCAGCTTGGTTCAATTCCCAGCTGCGTGTTCTCATCGTGTCTGCCTGGGTTTCCTCCGGATGCTCCGGTTTCCTCTCACAGTCCAAAGATGTGTGGGTTAGGTGGATTGGCCATGCTAAATTGCCCCTTATTCTCAGGGGAATGAGCTAGGGTAAATACATGGGAGTTACGGGGATAGGGTGGAATTGTGTCAGCATAGACTTGGTGGGCCGAATGTCCTCCTTCTGCACTGTAGGGATTCTATGAATCCATCTTGTGGATAATTCTTGCTAAGTATTATTTTTCCTTCACCCTCAATTGTCAGAATGCAAACTTTATGTCCCTCTCCACTTCAATTTCAATTTCAATCGCACTGACAGATTCCAACATGTTTATCTCTCTTCTGATTGTTTCAATTAGTAGATGAAGCACGTTTCAATGCCTTGGGGAATTAGAGAATTGTCTCACTCTCCTGAGCCACATTAACTATTTCATGTCCTTTTTTATTTTTGTTGGCCCTTTGAGAAGGTGACAGCGAGCTGCCTTCTCGGACCACTGCTGTCCATGTGGTATAGGTACACCCACCGAGCTGTTAGGGTGGGAGTTCCAGGATTTTGACCCCGCGACAATGGGAGGAAATATGGTATAATTTCAAATAACGATGCTGGATGGATTGGAGAAGAACTTGCTGGAGGAGGTACTCCCATGCATTTGCTGTCGTTGTCCTTCTGGAGGTCATGGGCTCGGAAGGCACTGTAGAAGGAGCCTAGTGGATTGCCTCAGTGCATCTTGGAAATAGTACAGAAAGCTGACACTGTGAGCTAGCGGTGGAGGGAGTGAGTGTTTATAGAGCTAGGTGGCATGCAAGTCAAGCTGATTGCTTTGTCCTGGATGGTGCCAAACTTCTTGGGTGATGTTGTAGCAGCATCCATCCAGGCAATGGGGAGTATTCCATCTTGACTTCTGCCTTGTTGACGAGGAACAGTATTTGGGAGTCAAGAGATGAGGCCACTGATGAAGCAGCTGAAGATTACTTATTTATTTATTAGTGTCACAAATAGGCTAACATTAACACTGCACTGTAGTTGCTGTGAAAATCCCCCAGCCACCACAGTCCGGTGCCTGTTCGGGTGCGCTGAGGGAAAGTTTAGCATGGCCAATGCACCTAACCAGCCCATCTTTTGGGCTGTGGGAGCAGACTGGAGGAAACCCATGCAGACACGAGGAGAATGTGCAGACTCCACAAAGATAGTGACCCAAGCCAGGAATCCAACATGGGTCCCAAGCACTGTGAGGCAGCAGTGCTAATCACTGTGCCACCTGTAAATCATCAAATATTTAGGAAATTTGAATATTTAGGTGATAGTGTCATGACCAGATCTCGAGATTTCTGCACAATTTACAACAAGCAGAATTTTATTGTGTTCCTGGCAGAAGTTATTAACCTCAATAACTCCAATTTAATCCAGACCAATATTTTATGAACTAAATGTAATTCATATCAGATGAAAATAATCAAAATAGCAGGTGCTCATTGAAAAATCAAATAACTTATTTCATTGCTCTTTAGCTGATTTCAATGATTGCAAAAAATACTGAATATTATGTAAGAATGTTCATTTTCACAGTGCAAATCAAACCAAAGTGTGTTGGCCAGTTGAAATTAAATAGCAGGCACCATAGCAACCACAACTCCAAGGCTAAGGCTTTCTTTTAAGCGAATAGCTCTGCGTTTTGAAGTTTCACAAGCCAATCCAGTCAAAATAAATCCATGTCAATACCTTCAACTTCAAACGTAAGGCTCACTGGCTGCAATTTTCCGGCTACATCGCGACTGGTACAGAATGCATTAAAGCAGAGCTGAACTGGAGAATCTTGGATCAGTGGTTTAATGCGTTCTGCGTTTGCGCCAAATCTCATGTTTCCCTAGCCACCACTCCCGAATGTAATCTGGTTCTTGCCCAGTAAGGATAGGAACTAAATCAGCGTATATCAATGAGTATTTCAATGCGGATGTTGGAATTAGCCAGTCATTCATGCCTTGCCAATGCTGCAAGCAGGGACGGAGAATTTGGTGCTCAGCTAAATCTCCATCCCCTGCAGCGGGACCAGAGGATCCCACTGCTGTGAACGGCTAGAGAACTCCAGCCGCAGAGTCAGTTCGAGGCCAGATCGTCCCTGCCCCTGGGATTTTCCACCCTCGGACACAACGAGAACCCGGCAAGAATTACTAATGGTCGCCCCAAATGGAGACCAGGTGCGATGGCCATATCAGGCGGGTGGGGTTGGGGGGGTTGGTGGATGGGTCAGGGGTGCGGTTCGGAGACCATTGGAGTGCTCAGTTGTTGGGGAGGTGGTCGGGCATTGTCCATTTGGCAGTGCCAGCCTGGAACTGACACACTGATAGCAGCAACATGGCAGAGCACAGATGGACACTGCCAAGTGGGCACTGCCTGAGTGCTGGGAGCAGTGCCAAGGGGCTGGGAAATGAGGGGGGAGGTCTCAAGAAGTGGAGTTCATGAATAGAGGGGTCACCCATGGGGACCCATTGAGGGTGGTCCCCAGTGTCCTGATGCCTGTGTTCTTTGTTGGAGAGTGGTGGCATTTCATAGAATAGATTAGAATCATAGAATTCCTGCAGTGCAGAAGGAGACCATTCGGTACATCAAGTCTGTACCAACCACAATTCCATTCAGCTCCTATTCCTGCGACGCCACTTACTTACTCTGCTAACCCCCCGACACTAGGGTCAATTTAGCTTGGCCAACCAACCTAACCTGCACATCTTTGGACTGTGGGAGGAAACTGGAGCACACAGAGGAAACCCACGCAGACACGGGGAGAATGGGCAAACTCCACACGAACAGTGACCCGAGACCAGAATTAAACTTGAACCCCTAGCAATGTGAGGTAACAGTGTTGACCACTGTGCCACCGTGCTGCCCCAGTGAAGGGAGGGTGAGCAGGGAGGGAGATAGAAACATAGAAATCCCACAGTACAGAAAGAGGTCTTTCGGCCCATCGAGTCTGCACTGATCACAATCCCACCCAGACCCTGTCCCCAATCCGTACATATTTTACCCACTAATCCCTCTAACCTATGCATCTACAGTCGATTTAGCATTGCCAATCAACCTGACCTGCACATTTTTGGACTGTGGGAGGAAACCGGAGAACCCAGAGGAAACCCACGCAGACACGGGGAGAATGTGCAAACTCCACACAGACAGTGACCCAAGCCGGGAATCGAACCCAGGTCCCTGGAGCCGAGAAGCAGCAGTGCTAACCACTGTGCTACCGTGCCACCCAAATTGAGATCCTCAATTTCAATTTGAGATCAGGGTGCCCTATAATAATGGTGTCCCATCTCTGTGAAGCCAGGCTTACTGGCATATTTTGGCCCCGCCTCTCTCAGAACGTGTGTGAAACTCACCCCTTTTCCAAAAAAAATGACTAAGTGTGGGAAAATTATGATCCCCTTCATGCTGGAATGTCCAGCATGAATCACACTGTCTTTTTCGCCTGAATTGACACAAAGGCCACCCAAAGTGTTTACCATTTCCAGTTGCATAATCTTAAATTGAAATGAACACACACAAACATATTCATATATCCACACAACCTCTTAGAAATAGAATGATAAAGTGCAGAAGGCCATTTGGCCCCTTGGGTCTGCACCTATTCTCCAACAGAGCATCCTACCCAAGTTCAACCCACACAATCTTGCATTTACCATGGCTAATCCACCAAACACTCCTGACACCAAGGGGCAATTTGGTATGAAGAATCCACCACCGAGAGACATCTTTGGATTATTGAGCCTCGTAATGGATCATGAACTCCAAAGGTATCACTTCTTATGGACTATTCCCGACTAGCGAGTCCGAGGAATTTGAAGAGTTTATCAGTTCAAAATCTAAAGGAAAGGCAGAAGAGGAAAAGTTTGTGGAGCTCTGGTCCAAGTGATGCTTTGCAGATTGATACTGATTCCTTAGGCGAGCAAATAGTGCCATGAGCTATTCCCTGTGCCCACATGTTATTCCTCATTGAAATCATTAAAGAACTGCCTTCCTCGCAGGGAATCAACCTAGTTTGCACAGTGCTGCTCGCATCAGTGCTATGCCGGTGACCTATTCCCTCCAGCCCTGCACCAAAGAATCTCGAGAAGAATACATGTGGGCCAGAATTGTTAAGTCCAATGTTCGGGGGCACATCAAGTCCAAAAACGTATGAAAGTTGTCAGGCACAAGTCCCAGCATCATGGCGCACTGAGGCGATGTCTCGGTTGGCTGTCACACACAAGAGTCGAAAGTATGTCTACTGACAACTAAGAAGCCAGTCTGAAATGATTTAATCTACAATTGACTGGAAGTTTGCATTGCCCATCTGCTTTCATTGTTGGTGGAAGGCCAATTAGCCAGGTTGCCTTAACGATTAAGCTTTAACAGGATAAAAGATCAGGGCTCAAAGAAAATTAACAGATGTGATTGAGGTTTGTGTGTGATGTTGCTGCCCAGACACTCACTCTCTCTGTGGTTTTTCTGTCAATATTTGCTGTTCACAGGTCCGCAGCTCCCTGAGTCAGCCCCACATGAAGTGCCAGCCTTTTCTCAGTGCCCGTCCTCCCCAACGATACTCACTCTGTCATAGCATGTGCCTCACCTTGGCTAACCTTCTCTCAGGTGGCACAGTGGTTAGCACTGCTGCCTCACAGTGCCAGGGAGCCGGGTTCAATTCCCGGATTGGATCACTGTCTGTGCAGAGTCTGCATATTCTCCCCATCTCTCCTTGGATTTCCTCCCACAGTCAGAAAAACAAAGAACAAATAAAATTACAGCGCAGGAACAGGTCCCTGGGCCCTCCAAGCCTGGACCAACCATGCTGCCTGACTGAACTAAAATTCCCTATCCTTCCATGGACCATATCCCCCCATTCCCATCTTATTCTTGAATTTATCAAAATGCCCCTTAAATTTGACTACTGTACCTGCTTTCACTACCTCCCTCGGCAACATGTACACATGCCTCGTACATCTCCTTTAAATCTTGCCCCTCGCACCTTAAACCTATGCCCTCTAGTAATTGACTCTTTCACCCTGGGAAAAAGCTTCTGTATATCCACTCTATCCGCCCCTCATACTCTTGTAGACTTCTGTCACATCGCCCCTCAATCTCTGTCATTCCAGTGAGAACAAACCAAGTTTCTCCAACCTCTCCTCATAACTAAAGCCCTCCATATCCAGGCAACATCCTAGTAAATCTTTTCTGTACCCCCCTCCAAAGCCTCCACATCATTCTGGTAGTGTGGTGACCAAACGTGCTGGCCATGTTAGATTCTCCCTCAGTGTACCCAAACAGGCGCTGGAGTGTGGCGACTAGGGGATTTTCACAGTAACTTCATTGCAGTGTTAATGTAAGCCGACTTGTGACACTAATAAATAAACTCGACAGAGACGTGACAGGCTGAATGGCATCTTTCGGCACTGCACACATTCAATGATTCTACAATTTTCTGATCCTGCTCTCAATCCTAAGAGGCAAATACCTCACCTAATTTGTGCTGGGGGGCTCCTGAGTTGTTGAAAAGATTTTGATAACTGGATCACAACAAATGGACACTCTCCCCCTCCCCACTTTTAAATGTAAGGCTTCAGTTTATCTTGTCATCAGTCAGAAGCCAGTCAATCTTAACACCTCTGTCATCTCTAAGCCTTTAATCCGAACACACCCAAGGTGATCAATAATAAGGTTTCTTAGTGGTTAAAGGAGATTTAATTGGGCAACAAGAGCTCTGGTTATGACCTGCGGAAATTATGTTGTAATTCCAACTGTGGCCAAATATTTAATTCACTTTTCTAAACAATGCCTCGCTGAAGATCAGCTGTTGCGTATTCAGGGAAGAAACTAATCTAACTTTGGATGGAATTTTACCATCCCACTCACCACAGGAATCGGAGCGGACAAGAAGTGGACAATAGGAAGATACGTTGGGGGAATTTATGGTTTTGGGATGAGCAAGGCCATAAAATCCTGTCCTTTGTGTCATTTTCATTAACATTGCATTCCCATGCTTGGCTACAGAATCAAATAAAGACAAGTTACCCTGATAAATACAAAAGAACAAGACATGTTGACATATGATGCTAATGGAGGAGGTGGTTTTCTATTGGATAAGGGAGGGCAAGAAGCTATGATTGGTGGATTATGTATGCAAATGAAGGATTAGAAAGTTGTTTTTTTCTCATTTGCTGTAATTAATTATAACTGCTGATTATTTGGATGAATCCAGAACATCATTGTGAAATTAACCGTGTCTATTCTCCTTGCTAACAAGTGATAAGATCTTAAAAGGTTTGAGTGCATTGCCTGGTTAATCCTCTACTGATCACTCATGAGTGAAGGTGTGTATAGTGAATTGGAAGCTTTCTCTTGGAGATATTTCTGTCCTTTCTAGTGAACTAGTAAGAAATCTGCATTTGATAGCCTGCCAAAACTAAAGACTTTATAACCGTGTAGAGGTAAATGGTAAAATTACACCGAAGGCATGCTCAGTGCATTGGCAACAGCAGGATGGGGAATGGTTTACATAGCTTGGGGGAATGAGGCAACCTTTAAATCACCAAGGCACTACTGCATGCTCCCTGAGGAAACTGAACAATTAATGAAACAATCAGAACAGACTTAAACAAACGGCTCGCTACCTGTCAGGGAGATTGAAATTAAACTCGAAGTGGAGAGGGGACATGGAATTTAGAATTTGACAACTGAGAATTAGGCAGAAGTGATACTTAGGAAGAGCATTTTTCACTCAATGGATTTCTTGATAATGTGGCACCCTGGAGTTTTCTGAACAATGCATTGTGATTTTCTCTATCTGCTACATGTTACGCAATATTAACCAAACAAAATTTAGGTTAGTTTTGTGCGCTTATGTAAATATAATATTAATCAATTTAAACATTGAGATGATCCAAAAGCAAAGCCAGAAAGAGGGTTAATTGACTTAGAATGATTGCTCATTCTGCGTCAAAAGACAAAGTTTTAGAATATTTTAGCATAGTTAAGAAGGTGACCTAACCCAGTATTTCTTCCTCTTTTCAGTGGCAGAATAAATGCAAGAACAGGGAAACTTAATCTAATCTCTATACATGAATAATAGGGCAATGCAAACAGGATAAAAATCATAGAATCCCTGCAGTGCAGAAGGAGGCCTGCACCAACAACTGTCCCGTCCAGGCCCTATCCCCATAATCCCCCAAATACTAAAGGGCAATTTAGCATCGACAATCAACCTAACCTGCACATCTTTGGGGTGTGGGAGGAAACTGGGGGCACCCAGAGCAAACTCACGCAGACACAGGGAGAACGTGCAAACTCCGCACAACCATCCGAAGCTGGAATTGAGCTCGGGTCCCTGGCGCCGTGAGGCAGCAGTGCTGATCACTGTGCCACCGTGCCGCCCTTGAGGCTATAGTGTCAGCCGGGGCTCAGAGCTCTTGCTTCTGCATTCAAAGATTTTGGGTTCAATTTCCATTCCAGAGCCATAACTATCAAGCTTGACAATCATGTGTGGTACTGAGGGAGTGCTGCCCTGCGAGAAATGCTATCTGTTGGCTAAGATGCAGCTCTGCCCTCTCTGTACAATGTAAACATCCGTGCAGTATCATTTCAAAGCAGAACAGGTGAGTTACCCCACCATTTATGCATCAATTCACATCACAAAAACAGATGATCAGGTCATTGCGACATTGTTACTTGCGGGAAATTGCTGTATGCAAATTGATTGCCATGTTTCTTTCCTACATGACAAAACAGTTGAGCATCCTTTCTCCGAAATCCTTGGGGTTGATCACGCTTCACATTTCAGATAATTTTGGCTTTCGGATACTGCGCAGAGGCCTAGGTTTACTTACATTACAATATTCTGGGGACCACGGCAGATGGTGGATTTTGAATTCAATAAAAAATACCTAGAATTAAGAATCTACTGATGACCATGAAACTAATGTGGCAGGGGTATGGGAATCAGAACAGTAGGTCAGCAAGTGTAGAGACGAGGAATGAGCATGGAACCAAGGCCAGGCTAACTAAAAGGAAGAGCAGACTGGGGGAAGTTGAACTCAGTGGGCTCAGAGATCTGGAGTGCATCTGCTTCAATGTAAGGAATATAACAAGTAAGACAGATGAACTCAGAGCCTTGTTCTTGTACGGAACTTGGGTGTGATTGCGATAACGGAGACTTTGTTAAGAGGGACAGGGCTGGCAACTAAATATTCTGGGATATAAATGTTTTAGGCAGGACAGAGGGGAAGGTAAAAGGGGAGGGGGAGTTGGCTCTATTCTCTCTCCACAAATGCTGTCAGACCTTCTGAGCTTTTCCAGTATTTTCTGTTTTTGCTCTTTTTCTCTGATATAATTACATTTTGGATTTACAGATATTGGATACATGACGGGTGGTTGGCCACATTTTGGAGATACTTCATCAGCTGAAAATTGTGTACTTTGCCACACTCTGGTTGTGTCTTAGGTTGTGAAAGACTTACTGTAGAACAACCAAACAAGTGGCACGGTGGCAAAGTTGTTAGTATTGCTGCCTCACAGAGCCAGGGACCCAAGTTCAATTCCGGCCTTGGGTGACTAACTGTGTGGAGTCTACACGTTCTCCTCGTATCTGCATGGGCTTCCTCCCACACTCCAAAGATGTGCAGGTTAGGCGGATTGGCCATGCTAACTTACCGCTTGATATCAGAGAGATTAACAGGGCAAATAGATGGGGTTATGGTTGGGATTGTTGTCGGCGCAGACTCGATGGGTAAAAAGGCTTCCTTCTCTGCTGGAGGGATTCTATGAAAAAGGAATCAAATCAGCTGCTGCCTCAGCTAAATGTATAAAAAAAAACAGGCATAAAGGTGAGAACAGATCAAGATTGGATTATAGCATAAAAATAGAGGCAGGCCCTCTTTAACCTTGGCTTTCCTCAGTGCTCAGGGGAACATAGTGATATAGAAGACCTGGAGAATCAGAGTTAGCCCTGCCAGGATTGTCTTGTTCATTGACAGCAGACAACATTCTTGGGGGTAGTTGGAACTTGGAAGCAAGGTTGTATTTTTGTTCATATTCTCATTTAGCATAAGCGGAACACTAAATCAGCCACTGTAACAAAAGCTGCTTATTATGAGAAGCACTCAGATATGAATTAGAAGTGGAATTATTGTTGCTGGGCTAATAACCCTTTGTTGTGACAGTAACCACTAAGCGATCCACTAATAAATTCATAAAATCTATTTAGAAAGATTATACAATGGAGGAGGACACTGGCAACAATTGAAAAGCTTGGATTTATGGTTGTGGGCGGCACAGTGGTTAGCACTACTGCCTCACAGTGCCAGGGAGCCGGATTTGATTCCCAATGTGGATCATTGCCTGTGCGGAGTCTGCACGTTCTCCCTGTATCTGCATGGGTTTCCTTCGGGTTTCATCCCACAGTCCGAAAGTTGTGCCGGTTAGGTGCATTGGCCATGCTAAAATTCTCCCTCGGTGTACCCAAACAGGCTGTGGAGACTGAGGCATTTTCACAGTAACTTCATTGCAGTGTTAATGTAAAAGCCTACTTGTGACAATAATAAAACAAACTTAAAGTAAACTTTTTTCTTATAACGATTCCTTTGAAGATTTTCTCACGCATTACAGCAGCCTGGGTTAAAAATCCTTCAGTCGATTTTCAACACTTCCCGATGTGCTTTCTTTGACACGTGATAACAGATGAGGGCTACCCAGGTCTAGAGGCCGTAAATATCAGATAGGCACTAATAAATCCAACAGGGATTTCAGGAGAAGCTTGTTTGCGAAGAGTGTGATGAGAATGTGGAACAGCAGCTCAACAAAGTGGTTGTTGATACCTATAGCGGACGTATCTTTAAAGGAAAGCCAGATAAAAACATGAGGGAAAAAGAATTAGATGATTAATCTGATAAGGTTGAATTAAGATGGATGGTGCTTTGTGTACCCACCATCATCTGTGGATTCTTAGCATAGCCCCATAGACACATTTGTGGATCTATTCTGATACTTGCTTTGAACTAGTTTATTCACACATCATAAAGGGGGCAGCATAGTGGCATAGAGGGCAGCACGGTGGCACAGTGGTTAGCATTGCTGCCTAATAGTGCCAGGGACTCGGGTTCGTTTCCCAGCTTGGGTCACAGTCTGTGTGGAGTTTGCATGTTCTCCCCATGTCTGTGTGGGTTTCCTCCAGGTGTTCCAGTTTCCTCCCACGGTCCAAAGATGTGCGGGTTAGGTGCACTGATCATGCTAAATTGTCCCTTAGTGTCAGGGGGACTAGCAGGATAAATGTATGGTGTTATGGGGATAGGGCCTAAATGGGATTGTGATCGGTGCAGACTGGATCAAAACAGGTTACACAGTGTATAGAGTCTTCTCTCTTTCTCTGAGAGACAGAGAGAGCTCAGCTCAGGATCTCTGATGTTACTGATACATTAACGGCTGGAATGTTACTGCCATTCATGCCGGTGGGATTTTCCTATCCCGCTGCAGTGAGCGGATATTTGGCTGGGCGCCAAATTCCCCAACCTCGCTGCAGCAGGAGCATGGCATGCATGACCGGTAAGATTGTGCCCATCATCTACATCATGTGAAAATGTATTTATTCTATTAAGCTGTTACACTAAAGCTTCCCCCCAAGTATTTGTACAACTTCTTAACAACAATATTAAATTATGGTCAGGATCGATCGTCCCTCCCATAGCTTGTTTTCCGACAGTGGAGGTGGTCTACTTTTGGCCATTGGCAGGGTCTTCCAGTCCCACTGATGTCAACTGCATGAAAAGCAATCTCTGCCACCAGGGAACCAGCACCACACACACACACACACACACACACACACACACACACACACACACACACACACACACACACACACACACACACACACACACACACACACACACACACACACACACACACACACACACACACACTCAACAACCCCGCAAGGGGTCACCATCAGCAGGACCAGAATATCCCACTGGCAGAAAGGGTCAGAAAATTTCAGTCTGTGTTTTTGTTTTACAATTTACATGAAATTTATTTGATTTGATTTATTGTCACATGTAATGGGAACACAATGAAAAGTATTGCTTCTTGCGCACTATACAGACAAAGCATACTGTTCATAGGGTACATAGGGGAGAAGGAGATGAGCGGGTTCAGAATGTTGTGTTTCAGTTACAGATTGGGTGCAGAGAAAGGTCAGCTTAATAATAAGGTCTGTCCATTCAAAAGTTTGATGGCAGTAAGGAAGAAACTGTTCTTGAGTTGGTTGGTAAGAGTTCTCAGACTTTTTGTTTTTTTTCCCAACGGAAGAAGTTAGAAGAGAGAATGTCTGGGTACACGAGGTCCTTGATTGTGCTGCCTGTTTTTTCTGAAGTAGGGGAAGCATAGATGGAGTCAATGGATGGAAGGCTGGTTTACATGATGGACTGGGCTACATTCACAACCTTGTGTAATTCCTTGCCGCCTTGGTCAGAGCAGGAGTCATACATTAGTGATATATCCAGAAAGGATGCTTTCTATGGTGCATCTGTAAAAATTGATGCGAGTCACGTCAGACATGTCAAATTTCCTTCTGTACTCCTTTTTACATTCCCATTCTACCCAAATTCTATTCATACTCTTTCCCCTTCCCAAGTCGCTGTTACAAGGGATACTTGTCTTCCACAGTGTGATGGCCCTTTAAGATGTGTTGGACCTAGGCGGGCTTCCTTCTTAACTTTGGAGGATATCATCAGCAGCAATACAGAATAACAACTTTGCAGCATTGCTGGTAATCAGAGGGTTGACTTCAGGACTGTGAACTGTAAGGGCAATGAATCCTTTGCAACAGGAGACTAATGCAAGAGTGAAGATTGACAGGTATCATCTGATCCCTCAAAGCACACTGAGGAGAGATCTAAGAAGGTGTAGAATTGTCAACTCCAGTGAAGACTCTCAGAGCTAAATCATTCATTGCTCCATTGAGGATGAAAAATGTATTGAAGATCTGAGATTCTCTCTCTCTCCATTTCTATGTTGCTCTCTCTCTGTGCTCCACTTCTTATCTATTCCTCAATCTTGAACCTGAATGATGAGAAGAAAAACAATAACTTCTGTTGATATTACAGGAAAATCAGATGATTTCCCAATAGCACTTGAGGAAGAATATTCTGTATTAGTCGGCAGTGGTAACTTTGTCATTAAGTTTCCTATGCGAGGCTTCTCCATCATAGACAATGGGAAGAATTGTTTAGGAAACTAGGATAAGGGAATGCCACTTCTGACAATAGGATGAAATGTAGACAAACATCATAGAATTATCATAGAATCCCTACAGTACAGAAGGAGGCCATTTGGCCTATCAAGTCTGCACTGATCACAATCCCACCATACCCCTCTTCCCTTAACTCCACCGCCCCCCCCCCCCCCCCCCCCACCAACACAAGGTGGCAATTTATCATGGCCAATCAAGCTAACCTGCACATCATTGGACTGTGGGAGGCAACCAGAGCACCCAGAGGAAACCCATGAAGACATGGGGAGAATGTGCAAGATTCACACAGACAGTAACCCAAGCCAGAATTGAACCCAGGTCCCTGGTGCAGTGAGGCAGCAGTGCTATCTGCTGTGCCACCATGCCATCCCTTGTAGACAGGTTTTCTGTACAGGATTTCAAAGCTTTTGAAACTCTGAAGATTCTGCCAGTTTCTGTGTTGAAGAATAGCTAAGTGTGGGAAGAAGAATTTCAACTGGGACTGAAGTATGGACACAAATGGCTTTAGCCCCTGGATATAGCTGTGATAGATACCTAGATATGATAGGTAAAATCTTAACAAAAATTGGCAGACACTTGGTTCCGTTGCGAATAACAAAGTGATTCCCATTCACGGAGCTGGCGTGTTTTCAGGCCGAACCTCATGTCTTATTAGTGATAATTTTTTTGCCCTCGAGTTTCATGCCATTTCTGCTGCAAGTTCCCACTGATTCACGCACCTCTCAATGACTTAACTGCTAACAAGCACTGGGGACCCCATATAGTAAGAAGTCTCACAGCACCAGGTTAACATCCAACAGGTTTATTTGGTAGTGAACATCACTAGATTTCAAAGCGCTGCTCCTTTGTCAGGTGAGTGGGGAGTTCTGATCAAAATCAGGGCACATAAAGGCACATAACACAAATCCAACGCCAGCATCTCCACATCATGAACCCCATATAAACAGGTCTCCGGCACTTGGGGACTATGGGGATGGCAGGAAAGAAGGCCGCACCTCACTTTCCGGAGGGGGCCCTCAGCAGGATGCTGGATGGAGTAGAGCAAAGACGGAATGCACTCTACCTCCGCTCCAGGAGATTGGCTTCCAGAAGGATCATCACTCCCGTCAGGGATGCAAGAATATGCTATGAGATTAATAGAACATTGCAGCACAGAATAAGCCTTTCAACTCATCAGCTCCATGCTAGTGTTTCTCTCCACATAAACTGCCTAATCTAATCTTGTTTTTATCATTCGCTATACCATTTATCAATTTTCAAGCCTCTAGTTCCATTTTGTGAACTTTTCTTCAACAAGATTTTATGACAACATATGCCACATAACTGCCCTATGTGAGACAAACTTCTCATCTGTCTCGATTTCTGATGTGGGAGATGCAGGCGTTGGACTGGGGTGGGCGCAGTAAGAAGTCTCACAACACCAGGTTAAAGTCCAACAGGTTTATTTGGAATCATGAGCTTTCGGAGCCTCAAGCTCCTTCTTCAGGTGAGTGGAGAGATAGGTTCACTAAGATGACATATATAGGCAAAAATACAATTGCAAGATAATTACAGATTGGAATATAAAGAATGGTTCAAATGCAAGTCTTTACAGATAACTAAGTCTTCAATTAATCAAGGACATTTTGCCCGGACTTGCACTCGGAAAGGACACTTTCAGTGTTGTTAAACACAAAGTTGACCACCGAAGTGCAGAACATCATCGCCAGAGGATTTACACGCCAAGATCTATGATAGAATCATTCATCTAACATTGTGTCAGAATTCAGAAGGGTAAATCACTTATCTTGTCAAACAACATGGGATCACTGTAATATTTTTGATGCTCTGGGCTGAATTTTTGTTACAAAAGTGAATAGCTAAAATTAAGGATTTTCCCTGCTTGCCAAGTGGCCCAACCTACCTTGATAGAAAATAATATTAAAGACAGGAAATGCTAAATAAACTCAGCAGGTCTAGCGGCATCTGTGGAAAGAGAAACAAGAGTTAATGTTTTGGATCTAAATGATCTTTCTGCAGAAATAAAGCAGGCTAGAAATATAGAGAATTACTTATTGAAAAGGGGGAGAAGGAGGTAGATCAGGAATCGGTCAAGAAAAAGGAGATTTGGACAAATTTATCCTGGACACAAGGTAAAAGGGGAATATTAATGGTGTCAAAACAGAAAATGCTGGAAAACCTCATCAGGCCTGACGCAATCTCTGGATAAGGAACTTGGTGGGGCAGGAACAAGCTAACATGTTGGGCCTGCTGGGGCAGTCCTGTTTGTGGATCTTGGGAAGGAGGTGGAAGTGGGCTGTCTGGGATTGGGAGACTACGAGGGTGGAGTACACAGGGTGAGAGAGGCGAACGGAAATTCTGTCGGAGAGAAGAGTGCTACTTTTTCAGGGAAAGTATTCCCTGAAGAAAGGTGGCAGTGAGTTAAACACTAAGATAAAAACAAAATACTGGATGTTAGTGGTGTCATTAAGGAAGGGAGCATGCTAATACTAGCAAAATGTGTGAACACGGTGTAAGAGAAAAACAGAAATTGAGTCAGAGGGAAGAGTAATACTTCAACTCTGTCACACCTCATTTCTGTAGAAAGGTCATTTAGATCCAAAACATTAACACTGTTTCTCTCTCCACAGACCAGCTGAGTTTATTCAGCATTTTCAGTTTTTATTTAAGATTTCCAGCATCTGCAGTATTTTACTTTTATTCGGTAGAAAATAATATGTGCGTGGCATGTTGCATACAATTTCTCACAGTAGAGAGTTTGTTATTAAAATAGATTGAATTTAATGCACCCTGCACACAATATTTGAAGAAAAGGCACTCCTAAAATCCTGGCTCGTTGTCTCCAAACATTGTTAACGCTCCATTGTTCTTTTTAAAAATATGAGCATTATTTTGCTAACTAATAGCACATCTTTTACACAATCTACCAACTAAATACGTTTTGAGTTGCTACCTGTTTGACATTGATGTCAGTGTCTGAAATTTTGTGCAAGTTAAAACAGACACTGTAAAGTTATATTGTGAAGCTTCAAATCAATTTTTCTCTCACCTCTGTGAATTAAGATATGATAAGAAAGGTTGACAAATTTTCAACAGCATCAGTGAAACATTAAAACATATAACCACCTTATCTTGGTCCCCTCCCCCCTTTAGTTTCGAGATTGCACCAGCTCACTTATTTAGTATACTGCCACTTTTATGTTAGTAAAGCTGTCAATATATATCTGACATTTTACAATGTTAGTGATGAAAGAGAAAGTAACAAAAGGAATACACAAACTTTATCACCGTATCAAAATATTATACAACCATCTTCCACATAATTCTGCAAATAAACGTGTGAAATATCAATTGAATTAAAGAGGTGGGACTGTGCCTGATAGAGCCAAAGTAATTTATGTGTTGTTATGTTTATATCAGCTTTGGCTGCCTGATGATAAAATTGCTGAAAATGTTCGTCTCTCTCACTGTCCTTAAACTTTGCAATTCAGATCAGGTCAAACTAGGATGTGCTGGCCTTGGAGGGAGTCTAGAAGAGTTTAACAAGAATCTTCCCAGGAATGAAGGGTTCTCACATGAGGAGTGGTCGAGGAGTCTGGGTCTACATTCGATGGAGATTAGAGGATGAGTGGGGATTTAATTGAAACTTAGAGAATACTGAGAGGCCTAGATAGAGTGGACAAGGAGAGGATGTTTCCAATAGTGGGAGAGACTAGAACTCAAGGGCACAACCTCAGACTGAAAAGATACTCCTTTAAAAGTGAAATGAGGAGGAATTTCTTCAACCAGAGGGTGGTGAATCTGTGGAAATCATTGCTACAGAGGGAGACCAGGTCATTGAGTGTCTTTAAGACGGAGAGAGATAGGTTCTTGATCAATAAGGGGATCAAGGGTTACGCGGAGAAGGCAGGAGAATGGGGATGAGAATGAAATCTGCCATGATTGAATGGCAGAGCAGACTCAAATGGGCCGAATGGGCTAATTCTGCTCCTATATTTTATGGCTTTATGATCTAACCATTTGTCATTCAGATGGCTATCATCCCACTCTCACCAATTCATTACCTCAAAAGTGCAAACACACAGCTGGGCAACAGTCCAACAGTTCTGGACAAGTGTTAGATTGAAATTATAGGGAATAAAAATGTTACTTTACAGGACAAAAGATTGCCTTGTGAGGTTGCAGCTAAGCTGCCTTTCTGATTACGTCAATGTTGGACTTTGTGATCCTGACCTAGGAATGTTCTGTACTACTACAAGATGAAACACAAATGAATAATTTTGTTCTTCAGACGTGCCAATCTTCACATTAATAAACACCTCCCGAACATGGTTCTGTAAGATAAGTGTTCTTGTTCAAGTAATCGAAGATTTTTTTTTCCTTTGTTCATCCCTGATAATCAGGGATTCTACTCAAAGGTTTCCTTGCACCTAATGTCCAAATTGTACTGCTGAATGAAAGATGGGTTTCTTCTGTTTTTTTTTCCCTCTGGAACTTGACAAATTGAAATGATAGCTGTTCCTGTTTGATGAATCATTTGTGAATTGGCAAGTTCTCTAATGGATCAAAATTGGCCAATGTTGCTGCCTCTGTCATTATGGCCAATCTCCCATTTTGAAACAAAGCTAACAAAGATTCCTGAAAGGCTCAAATGGATACGGCTTTCTTGAATCCAACTTCGGAGTGGCAGAAATTAGAGAAAAAAAAAGGACAGTAGCAAAGGGCAGTGAGGTGAAATGATCAAAGAAGTCAGGCATAATCCCTTGAAGTTCAAATTGGCCGATGGTCACAGAAGTCGATTCAGAGTCCTCTGCTGTTGCGTTGTATGAAATGCAGAAACTCCCTTCAACCGAGCATTCAGTTGTTAAATATTAATGAACAGAAATCCAGTCAAGTGCACAATTAAATATTAAACACTGTGCATAAATCTTTGTTTCTACTTTGAGAGAGAGAGAGAGTAGATTAGGAATGCTTGAGCTGAATAATCCAACCATTGGAACCGATGATGGATCAAAGACCTGACCCCACAACGTCTTAATGACTCCAATCGACCGTTGATCCTGAATTGGGGGCGAAATGCAGACTAATGCAAGGAAAAGCAGAGCATTCACTTGACACACAGTAACCAAAGGAGCAACTTGATTTCGCCTCAGCTGATCAGTCAACTGGGAAGATTTACTGGCTCAATCTTCAGCAGATATGTCAGCCTGGAGACAGCAATAATTCAGGGGAATTAGGAGTGCTATTATAGTGCCCTGTTACAGTCACTCAACTTAGTTGTTCTCAGTTGCATTGTAACCTTTCTCCCACTGATAAATCAATGAATGAATTTCCATGGATGGCAAACAATTCTTTGGCATGCCTGCGGAAGCTTAATGTTGATAAAGGACTCAGGGTTATTTTTTCAATGATAAATGCTAACTGTACCGATCTTGCCCTTTGGAAGGAGCTTTCTCCCATTCTGGATGACAGTAAACTATTTCATTTACTTTTGCCTACCCCACAGAACAAAACTGCAAATATTTTTTCACTGGGCTTTGACCTAGCTCTTCAGAAACATTGGTAAGAATTTTTCCTCCAGTGTATTTTGCCTCATTGTATCCGTCAGAAAAAGGGAATTTTGCATTATTCAATTTTCAATTGCAACATTTTTTCTTGTGTACAGGAAAGCTATATTTGTAGTTTTTGGGCTATCGGTGGGTGCTTGGAATTGGCTGCCATTGGTGGTGGTGGAGGCAAATCCGATAGGGTCTTTTAAGACACTTCTGGATGAGTACATGGGACTTAATAGGATTGAGGGTTATATGTAAGCCTAGTAGGTAGAGATATGACCGGTGCAACTTATGGGCCGAAGTGCCTGTTTGTGCTGTAGTTTTTCAATGTTCTATGTTCTATTGCAGTGATGCTCAATTTTTGCCTTGGTGGTAAAGCACATTTTACAACACTGTCGTGCCTTTAAGGTAACTAAACATTCTGAATTGCTTTTCAAGGGATTTCTCAGAAAGAATTTCACACTAAGACACCGTGGCATAATGGTTAGCACTGTTGCCTCACAGCACCAGGCACACCCGTTCAAATCTGGCCTTGGGTGACTGTCTGTGCAGAGTCCGCACGTTCTCCCTGTGTGGGTTTCCTCCAGGTGCTCCAGTTTCCTCCCACACTCCAAAGGTGTATGGGTTAGGTGGATTGCCCATGCTAAATTGTCACTTAGTGTCAGGGGATTAGCAGGGTAAATACATGGTGTTACTAGGATTGAGCCTGGATGGTATTGTTGTTGGTGCAGGATTGATGGGCTGAGTAGCCTCCTTCTACACTGTAGGTCTCCTATTCTAAGACATATTCATATATGTGATCAAAAGCTTGTTGAAGAAGGCCAACTCATTTAAAAAGCACTGTGTCCTTTCAACCCACATGCAGACTCAACTCTGTGACAGTCTGAGATTGTGTCTACAGTTGTTTTCAGAGACTGGACATGAACCATACATCGGAATAAAGGGGGTGAAATTAGTCTACACCACGGATATGCAGAACAGAATCACAGCAACTTGACAGACGATTATTTACTGCAGCCATCCTCTCTTTTGGCGAAGTTCACTAAATGATCGTTTAAACTCTTTCTTGTTTCCTGGTCTCCGTGGCACCTTGCCTTGGTCTGAAATTAAACATTTTGGCAATGTCTTCCAAATCAATGGAAAATAAAAATGGGTTTTGCCCTCAATTAACGATAATCTATTGCAAAACTTGAATATTGGTCCAGATCTATTGGCCTGTCACTGATGCAGAATGAAACAAAGAACACAGGAAACAGGCCCTTTGGTCCAACAAGCCCGCGCCGCCATTTTAACATTGTGAGTGCCCTCTTCTACCTATGACCTTTGTCTACGCCTATTGGACTCCACAATAAAGGTGTGCAAATTTAGAGAATTATAACCAAATTGAGGGACGCCTAATTTAGGGACAATTGGTTAACCCCAATCAGCTTAAAAGCACGTTTTTGGGGGGTGGGAGGAAACCGGAGCACCCGGAGAAAACCCACGCAAGCGCGGGGAGAGTGTGCAAACTCCCACAGACACCGGCCCAACTCTATGTATCTGCACAGCAAACAGTGATAGTCACTGAGCTGTCATGTTGCCCGTTAGCTGGTCCACTTTAAGCATACACTCTCTATCCCTCTCTGTCTCCCAACACTCTCAACTTGCTTGGAAAGCTAAATTTGAACAGGTTGTCCTTTCTGTGAACTTGGCAATTCTTCCACTGCATTCCTTTCACACATGTCGTTAATACTCCTTTTTTCCCCGCAAGTTCTCCTTTGGCTTCAGAAACGTGGATGGATGAGAACTAGGTAGATTTGTTTGCATTCATCTACCAAACATGAGCTCTACCAGTGATGAAATGGTTGCATTTTGAGATATTACTCTTAGGCTCTGCCCAAGACATCGATCGTGGTCATCTGGTGCAGAAAGAAGTAATTTCTTAAACCTCTTCAACTTAACTTCCACTGTTAATGGGATGTGCAAAATCGCGGTATGAGCAAACTCTCAAGACAGGCAAAATCACAAATGGGAAACATGCACATGCACAGAGACAACACATGTATTATTGGGGAGGTGTTGACCTAGTGGTATCGTTGCTAAACTATTAATCCAGAAACTAAGCTAATGTTCTGGGGACCTGGGTCCAGATCTTGCCACGGCAGATGTTGGAATTTGAATTCAATAAAAAAAAACTGATCTGGAATTAGGGACATACTGATGACCATGAAACCATCGTCGGAAAAAACCCATCTGTATTACTAATGATCTTTAGGGAAGGAAATCTGCCGTTCTTACCTGGTCTGGCCTACGTGTGACTCCAAAGCCACAGCAATGTGGTTGACCCTCAACTGCCCTCAGGCAATGAAGCATGGGCAATAAATGCTGGCCAGTCAGCGACGCCCATGTCCCACAATTGAATAAAGAGCCACAGCAATGTGGTTGACTGTCAACAGCCCTCTGGACAAGGGCAACGAGGGATGGGCAATAAATATTGGTCACCCAGCAACACCCATCTCCCATGAATGAATAAAAAATACAATGGCTTACAAATACAGACCAGATGTGATGTCTAATACCCCTTTCATTGAATCATAAAATGCCCCAAACATAATTGCGTCAAGTCCCAACTTCTAAATGCGGTTACAATACATTCTGCACAAGGGCTGTAACAGCTATTTTAAGATAGGAAAAATGGACAGATTCTGAGATAACTGAGTTGGATGCTGTGATGCCTTTTGAACATTGAAGCACTGACAGCGCTCCAGGGTGGAAACAAACAGAAGCAATTCTTCCACACCAATCAATTCCCAATCTTAGACATAAGAAGAATGAAAGTTTTTTTTTTCCCCCTCACACACCTTCGCTTCCCTTTCATCTTTATTTTTGCTCAGGCTATGCCATGTTTCTCAAAGCACCACCTATGTTTGCATAGTTCCTGCAGGGATGAGGGAGACCACCTGAAGACTTTCAAGGGAGTTCCTTGTTGGTTTTCATTCTTTGGCCCAAAATTTCACAAAATAGCAGAATTCTTACACAGATGAAGTAGATTAAGCGCAGAAGCTTCGTAGATATATGGCATAGAAAGAAGGCATTTAATCTAAGCAGAGACGCAGCAGTGCCAGGGATCAGCAGGATTCCCAGGAGAGCAGGAAGGTACCGACAGTCTGCGATCAAGCAGTGGCCAGCTAATTAGGGGTAGTGATGAGTGGGGATTGTCCAGTTCCCTGGCATGAATAGGCCTTCTACTGCTCTTACTGGCATTGGCACCTCTAGTGTCCGCCAATAGCTCTCTGGGCAGTGCTTCTCCAATGCACAGTGAGTGCTGCCTGGCTGTGAGGAGTACTTTTTGTTAGTGCGAGTAGGCGAAACGACCACTACGGACTCAGGGTGAAGTTCAATAACGGCACAGCTTTATTTTCTTTACGTCGACGGAGAAGCGCAGTCAGGACATACAATCGGACTGTCCCGAAAGCGCTCTGCCCGTCCCTCGCAGCAGGCTATAGTTACACCTGAACTTTGGTGCAGTGTGCGATTCAAATACTAATACTTTATTTACAGTATTCAACCTTAGCCATTCTGTCTCGATGTTTCCAAGTGTTGAGGAAATTGTTTTAGGTGTGTGTTAATTGTTTTGTCTGATTGGTTATTTAATAGTCTAGAATCTCCGGGGTTTGAACCATAGGTGTGTCATTGATCTCAGAAGAGGTTTTGAGGGGCCAGGAATGTTTCCTTAACTATGCTAATTTTAGGTGTCTCCATGGGTTGTTTGATTGTTTTAAAGGTGCTGATTTTGATGGGGTGGAGATTTAGTTCCTGTAGGTGCCGTCCTGTCCAGCTTCCCTTGTGTGCTAGCCCTCATTTGCATTCTAAAAGCATGCTCTTGCCTACTGATCGGTGTCTGTTACTTTGTGATTCTTAGTGGAGGGGCTCTGAGGGTAGCTTTAATTTGCTTCCATTTTGTGCGCCCAATTTCATAAAATTTGTTGTTCGATAACATTTTGAAGTTGGGGGAAAACAGAGAGTTCAAGTGGTAAGTTATAAGGAGGTAAGTAGTCAGGGGGAGCTAATTTAGTTCTTATTTGGGAAATTAAAAGCTGCACTTGAGTGCATTCCTGCAAGAGGAATCAGTTGAGTCCCAACTGAACTTTGCTGGTTGTTTGTACAACTAGTTAAAACCAGTTCCGGAGCTTTGTAAGTTGTCCCTATACAACAAGGCCTCACAACGCTGCTTTAACTGCACTGTGAGTGCTGCCTGATTGTAAGGAGTGTTTTTGGAGTAGGGTGAAAGCAGGGAGTTCGGTGAAACAGGCAGCAGAGGCCACAGGGAGAGCGCTGATTCATCAGTAAGTGTTACGCTTGATTCTCTGAAACTGACAGTGAGTTCAAACTAAAAAAAAACTTAAAAGTAACATCATAGGAGGACTGTGATTTGACTGACTAACAGGGAGCTGTGCCAAATTTGAACATCCGTTTAAATTACTGGTTAGAAATTGCATTGAGACTGAAGTAATAAGGAGATATAATTTTTAAAGAAGTTTCAATAAAAAAAAGTAAAACCCAAATTAAAAACTATTTAAATAAAATAGAGATGGAGGGTCAGGTGATGTGTTGTTCATGCTTGATGTGGTTCTCAGTGAGCATGTCTGTAGCCAGTGTTGTTTGCTTGAGGAATTCCGACTCAGAGTGGATGAGCTGGGTCCTGAGCTTTGGACATTGCGACACATCAGGGAGGGGGAGAGGCACCTGGACACTGTGTTCCAGGAGGCAGTTACGTCCCTTGGATTAAAAACCCTTCTGGTCAGGGACAGGAGGGTTTGCCAGTGAGTGAGGCAGTAGAGGGATCCAGGAGGTAGGGTTGCAGAAGCTTCATCCCTGAACTTGTCCAGCAGGTTCAAGATTGCTGCCCTCTGTGTGGACGGGAACGGGTGCTGCAGGGGGGGATGAGCAAACTGACCCCGGCACCATGGTACAAGGAGCCGTTCAATGTGAGGAGAAATAGAAATGTAGTCATAATTGTGGATAATGTAGTTAGAGCATTGACACTGTTGTCTGTGACCGGGACCGAGAATCCCAAAGGTTGTGTTGCCTTGTGCTCGTGTTTGGGATATCTGATCTGGGCTGCAGAGAAACTTGGACTGGGAGGGTAAAGAACCAGTTGTCGTGGTCCACACAGGTACCAATGACATAGATAGAACAGGAACAAAGGTTCTGCTAAGGAAACATGAACAGCTAGGAGCTAAATTACAAAGCAGAGTCAAAAAGGTAGTAATCTCCGAATTACTATCTGAGCTGTGAGCTAATTGGCACCGGGTCAAAAAGATTAAGGAGATAAGTGCGTAGCTCAAAGATTGGTGTGGGAGGATTGGGATTGAATTCATGGGACGTTGGCACCAGTATTGGGGAAAAAGGGATCTGTTCTGATGGGATGATCTTCATCTGAATTGTGCTGGGACCAGAGTCCCAGCGAATCATATAACTAGGGCTGTAAATAGGGCTTTAAACTAAATAATGGGGAGGAGGATTCAGATGTATTAGAAAATCAAAGTTAAAGGAGAGGAGGGTAGAAGTGCAGGTTTATGGAGCTGAGGGCTCAGGAGAGGTTAGTAAAGTTTCCAGACCACATAATAGAACAGAGAGCATAGAAGGTGGCAGGAATCTAACCTCAGGCAGAGCAAAAAATTTGACAAGTAGGAGACGGGAGGTGGTCAATGCAGGACTGAGGGTGTTGTACCTAAATGCAGTGTATGGAACAAGGTAAATGAGCTTGTTGCTCACATTGAAATTTGCCGCTACGATGTTGTGGGCATCACAGAGATGTAGCTGGAAGGGGATCAGGGCTGGGACTTAAATATCCGAGGATATGTGTCCTATCGAAAGGACAGGCAGATGGGCTAAGGGAGCGGGGTTGCATTGTTCATAAGGAATGAAGTTAAATCGATAGCAAGAATAGGATCAGAAGGCATAGAATCTCTGTGGATAGAGTTGAGGAATCACAAAGATAAAAAGACCCTGATGGGAGGTATGTACAGGCCCCCTAGCAGTAGTCAGGATGTGGGGCAGAAAATAAAGCAGGAGATAGAATAGGCAAATAAAAAAAGGCAATATTACAATAATATGGGGGACTTCAATATGAAGGTGGACTGGAAAAATCAG
This sequence comes from Carcharhinus amblyrhynchos, assembly GCF_965287045.1. Taxonomy (NCBI): domain Eukaryota; kingdom Metazoa; phylum Chordata; class Chondrichthyes; order Carcharhiniformes; family Carcharhinidae; genus Carcharhinus; species Carcharhinus amblyrhynchos. The sequence continues at coordinate 12,272,906 of NC_137328.1, forward strand.
GTAAGTAGTGGATCCCAAGAAAAGGAATTTGTGGAATGTTTAAGAGTTTTTTTTGGAGCAGCTTGTGACAGACAATTCTGGATTTGGTGATGTGTAATGAGGCAGACTTGATTCAGGAACTTAAGGTGGAGGAACCCTGAGGTAAGAGTGACCACAATATGATAGTATTTACCCTGCAGTTTGAGAAGAAGAAGCTGGAATTAGATATAATGGTATTAACATAGAACATAGAACACTACAGCACAAACAGGCCCTTTGGCCCACAAGTTGCGCCAATCATATCCCTACCTACCAGGCCTATCTATAACCCTCAATCCCATTAAATCCCAAGCACTCATCCAGAAGTCTCTTAAAAGACCCCAACAAGTTCGCCTCCACAACCACCGATGGCAGCCGATTCCACTCACCCACCACTCCCTGAGTGAAAAACTTACCCCTGACATCTCCTCTGTACCTACTCCCCAGCACCTTAAATCTGTGTCCTCTCATAGCGACCATTTCAGCCCTGGGAAATAGCGTCTGAGAGTCCACCCTATCTATACCTCTCAATATCTTATAAACCTCTATCAGGTCGCCTCTCACCCTTCGTCTCTCCAGGGAGAAAAGACCTAGCTCCCTTAACTTATCCTCATAAGGCATGCCACCCAATCCAGGAAACATCCTTGTAAATCTCCTCTGCACCCTTTCAATAGCTTCCACATCCTTCTTGTAGTGAGGTGACCAGAACTGCACACAGTACTCCAAGTGGGATCTGACTAGGATCTTATAAAGCTGCAGCATTATCTCCAAACTCCGAAACTCAATCCCTCGATTAATGAAGGCTAGTACACCATACGCCTTCTTGACCACATCCTCCACCTGTGAGGCCAATTTAAGTGTCCTATGGACCTGGACCCCAAGATCCTTCTGATCCTCTACACTACTAAGAGTCCTACCCTTGATATTATACTCCTATTACAATTAAATAAGGCGTGAGGGAGGGGCTGGCCAGAGTTGATTGGAAAGGGAGCCTAGCAGGGGAGACTGTGGAACAGCAATGGCAGAAGCTTTTGAGGATAATTCAGGAGGCACAACAGAAATTCATCCCGAGGAGGAAACATGCTAAGGGGAGGACGAGGCACTCGTGGCTGACAAAGGACAGCATAAAAGCAAAATAAAAAGCATGTAATGCGGCGAGAATTAGTGGGAAGCCAGAGGATTGGAAAGCATTTAAAAGTGAGCAGAGGACCACTAAAAAAAACGAATAAGGGGGAGAAGATGATATATGAGTGTAAGCTAGCTAGTAATATAAAAGAAGATAGCAAAAGTTTTTTCAATATATAAAAGGTAAGAGAGAGAGGCAAAAATAGACATTGAGCCACTGGAAAATGAGGCTGGAGAAGTAATAATAGGAAACAAAGCAGTAGCAGAGGAACTGAATAGTTACTTTGCATCAGTCTTCACGGTGAAAGATACCAGTGGGATACCAGAGATCCAGGAGAATCAGGGGGCACAGCTGAGTGTAATGGCCTTCACTAAAAAGGTGGTTCTGGGGAAACTGAAAGGTCTGAAGGCGGATAAGTCACCTGGACCAGATGGAATGCATTGCAGGGTTCTAAAAGAGATAGCTGAGGAAATCGTGGGGGCATTGGTGGTGATCTTTCAGCAATCGCTGGAGACAGGGGGGTCCCATGGACTGAAAATTAGCTAATGTAACATCGCTGTTTAAGACGGGAAGGAGGCAGCAGATGGGAAATTATAGGCCGGATAGCTTGACTTCAGTCATTGGCAAGATTTTAGAGTCCATCATTAAAGATGAGATCGCAGAGTACTTGTAAATACATGATAAAATAGGACTGAGTCAGCACAGCTTCATCGAGCGGAGGTCATATCTGACAATTCTGTTAGAGGTCTTTTAGGACTTAAAAAGAAAGTTAGATAAAAAAGAACCAGTGGACATGATTTCCAAAAGGCCCTTGACAAGGTGCCTATTAGGACATGGTTAAATAATTAAGAGTCCATGGTTTTAATGGTAAGATCCTGGCATGAATAGAAGATTGGCTGACTGGCAGAAGGCAGAGAGTGGGGCTAAAAGGGGTCTTTTTCAGGATGGCAGCCATTGACTAGTAGTGTGTCTCAGGGGTCGGGCTGGGACCACAACTATTCACACTATACATTAATGGTTTGGAAGAAGGAACTGAAGCACTGTTGCTAAGTTAGCAGATGATACAAAGATATATAGAGGAGCAGGTAGTATTGAGGAAGTAGGAGGGCTGCAGAGGGACTTGGACAGGTCAGGAGAATGGGCAAAGAAGTGACAGATAGAATACAATGTGAGAAGTATGAGGTTAGGCACTTTGGAAGGAGGAATGAAGGCATAGAGTATTTTCTGAATGGGGAAATGCTTAGGAAATCAAACACAAAGGGATTTGGAGTCCTTGTTGAAAATTTTCCGAAGGTTAACGTGCAGGTTTAGTTGGCAATTAGGAAGGCAAATGCAATGCTAGCATTCATGTCAAGGGGACTAGAATACAAGGGCAGGGATGTACTTCTGAGGCTATACAAGGCTCTGATCAGACCCCATTTGGAGTTTTATGAACAGTCTCGGGCCCATACCTAAGAAAAGATGTACTGGCCTTGGAAAAGGCCCAGGAAGTTCACAAGAATGATCCCTTGAATAAAGAGCTTATTGTATGAGGAATGGTTGAAGACTCTAATTGTTGGAATTTAGAAGAATAAGGGGGGACCTTATTGAAACTTACAGGATACTGCAAGGCCTGGATATAGTAGATGTGGAGAGGATGTTTCCGCTAGTAGGACAAACTAGAACCAGAAGGCACAACCTCAGGCTAAAGGGATGATCCCTTCCCTCCTGCCACCACACCACTGCGAGTTCCACATTGGTGGAGGTTGTGAACAATGGGAAGCCCTGTTGACTGTGGATGGACCAGAATATCCCACCACCAGCCAATGATAAATTGTCTCCACTGGCACAAAACACACCTGGGGAGTGGATGGGGAGGGACAGATCCTGGCTAGAGTGAGGCAGAGGAATGCTTTACTTTTGAAAGTAACAACAGCGTATAAATCGCGATATATATGTAAAATAGACATGTAAAAGGATTAAGGCACATCAAGAGGTGGCACAGTGGAGCCTTGGATCACTGTGGTCAACAAGGCCCACCACCTGTCCATTCTATTCAGGGTGTTGAAATTCCCACTCCCCTGGGCACAGTGATCAGCACTGCTGGCTCATAGCACTAGGGACCCAGTTTCAATTCCGGCCTTGGGTGACTACCTGTGTGGAGTTTGCACATTTTTCCAGTGTTGGCGTGGGTTTCCTCCGGGTGTTCCGGTTTTCTCCTACAGTCCAAAGATGTGTAGGTTAGGTGGATTGGCCAAGGTAAATTGCCCCTTAGTGTCTCAAAATATGTTGGTTAGTGGGGCACTGGCCTAACGGTATTATCGCTAGACTATTAATCCAAGAACTCAGCTAATGTTCTGGGGAACCAGATTCGAATCCTGCCACGGCAGATGGTGGAATTTGAATTCCATAAAAAATATCTGGAATTTTGAGTCTACTGATGACCATGAATCCATTGTTAATTGTCTGAAAAACCCACCTGGGGTTTACTAATGTCCCTTTAGGGAAGGAAACCTGCCATCTTTACCTAGTCTGGCCTACATGTGACAGCAATGTGGCTGACTCTCAACAATCTTCTGAACAAGAGCAACTAGGGATGGGCAATAAAATGCTGACCCAGCCAGCGATGCCTGTGTCCCACGAATAAATAAAAAAAAGGGTGGATTAGCCATGGTAAATGTGAATAGGAAGGGGAAGAGGACCTGGGTTTTGTTAGAGAGCCGGTGCAGAGGAAACCCACAAAGACAGAGGGAGAACATATAAACTCCACACAGTCATCCATGACCAGAATCGAACCCAGCTCCCCTGTGCTGTGAGGCAGCAGTGTTAACCACTGTGTCACCGTGCCATGATGTCAGGGACTAACAAAGTAACTTATGTGAAATGAGGCAAAGTTTGTTCTTGCACCTCAAATGAAATGCAAGGACTACCAGAATGTCAATGAAACCTCATAAAGCCTGGCAAATATTGAAACTAATGATCCTAATACAATATATGTAGGCTTTGCAATGCAGCTAAGGAACAGCTGAACTCAGTGTTTTTTCCTTTATACTCAGCAGTAGCATCACCCTTGACATATCTGTAAAAATAGTACCTAGCAAAGTATTCCAGCAGTTATTATGCTTGACAGTTGTTTAACACATCAATGCTCATCTAAAACTATAAAAAGATTTTCTTTATTGAAATGGAATTTGTCTATAATGTAAAGATAAGGAACAAGGAGCAAACTAACTTGCATTTATCGATGATTAGTTCAATTTTAAATGATTAATAGCGATTAAATTCAATGAATATCTTCATTGTATTAGGACCAGTCAAATTGTAAACACATCAAGAATGGGCTTGCAGTCTGATACATAGAGGAAATCCTCCCCAAATATCTTCCCTTTCTAGTTTTCGAATGCAACTTGCCTATCACCACATATATTCATGGATTTATATATACACCTGGAGTATTGTGTGCAGTTTTGACGTCCTTATCTGAGGAAGAATATCCTTGCTAAGGAAGGTGTGCAGCGAAAATTTATCAGGCTATTTTCTGGAATGGTAGTTCTGTCACATGAGGAGAAACTAAGCTTTTTTTTTTAAAATCATAGAATCCCTACACTACAGGAGGCGGCAATTTGGTCCATTGAGCCTGTACTGACAACACTCCCATCCAGACCCAATTCTCATAATCCTACATATTTACCCTGCTAATCCCCCTGACACGAAGGGGCAATGTAGCATGGCCAGTCAACCTAATCTGCACATCTTTGGAGTGTGGGAGGAAATTGGAGCACCCGGAGAAAACTCACAGAGACATGGGGAGAACACGCAAAGTCCACACATGCAGTCACCCAAGCCAGAATTGAACCCGGACGCCTGGCGCTTTGAGGCAGCAGTGTTAAGCACTGTGACACCGTGCCGCTCTTTGGATTATATTCATTGGAGTTTAGAAGAGTGAGAGGGGACCTAATAGATAATTACAAAATTCTAATAAGGTTAGACGGGGTAGATTTAGAAAGAATGTTCCCAGTGCTGGGGGAGTCCTGAACTAGGGGGTCATAGTTTGAGGATAAGTCTTTTAGGGCTGAGGTGAGGAGAAATTTCTTCACTCAGAGAGTGGTGAATCTGTGGAATTCACTACCACAGAAAGTAGTCGAGGCCAAAACGTTGTGTGGCTTCAAGAAGAAATTAAATAAAGCATTTGGGACTAAAGGAATCAAGGGATATGGGGGGCGGTGGAGGTGGATTTGACATATTGAACTTGATTGTCAGCCATGGTCAAAGTGAATGGTAGAGCAGGCTCAAAGGACAAAAGGCCTACTCCTGCTTCTGTTTTCTATGTTTATGATATATATACAGTGCACTGGCATAGTCATCTCCAAAATGTAACAATACACAATTTCATCTACGTATCTGTGAATTGTCAACAGCTTTGTCAGCTGCCGTAAGCTTGTATACAGAGCAGACTCACTAATAAGGCATGAGGGATAAACAATCCTCACTCTAGAACTTTTTCTCTCCATCTCTATGCCCTCTAACCAGGTACATCACACTCATGAGAACTGCTCCTTCATGTTGTGGATGGTTTTCTGTGCTGGAAGCATCTTTGAAAATCTAAGTTTAGTGGATATTGAAAGGTTCTCTGAGGCAATTCAGGAACTTGCAATGTACGTGCGCAGGATATCATAATAAAATTCTTCTAACTGGTCGTTTTCAGTGATAGGCAAGCGGTCGGAATGAAAAAACAGACTTTTATGGATATAGCAGCTGTCGTGGCCATTGGATATCTCAAAGCATTTTACCGATAATACTTCTTGAAATGTAGTCACAGTGGTAATGTGGGAAATACAGCAGCCAAATTCTACAACACCCTCCCACAAACAGCAATATGTTATATGACTATATAACCTGTCTTCTTTTTGAGACGTAGATTGAGGGATGACTAACAATCCAGGCATCAGAGGTAACTGCAGAGTTCCCCACAAACTCTGCACGCTCTTTGCCACCAGTGATGAACTGGCCAGACAGAAATGACCAACGATTCATCATCCCTGCTGCCCTCCAGAGGCACGATACAACACAACTGCACCAGGGGCCACCCAGGTTGGATGCAACCGGATATAGAGCCAGGGAATCACTGATCCAAGCCTCCATGTACACTGACACGGGAAGGGAAATTCCAGATGCGCTCCGTGTAATGCACACAAGCCACATCAGGCAAAGGAATCATTGCGTCTGTAAAGGGCCTGAAACCTCCCATGGTCATTCACAGCAGCTGTAGAATTGTAAACAATATTAAGCACAGTATTTTGTTGTCCCTACTGCTACGGGAATGGACCAGACATGAACCATACAGAAGCCCGTTGACCTGGGGCGGGATTCTCCAGCCTTGGGCTGAGTGCAACCGGAAAATCCCACATTTGTTCTTAGTTGATTCATGTTCCAGATGGTTTGAACTTGACTACCCGTCAAACGTGACGAGTAAAGCAGCGACCGTCAAGCTTAAGAAACATTTCACAACACTGACATCCCGCAGAGACCGATGACAGACAGCCATCGCCAATTTGTCTCCGCTGAGTTTGACAACTTGGCATGAAAGTGGGACTTTGAACATATTGAGAGCAGTTTAAATGCTTTGGCAGATTGGGCAGCTCCCTCTGTCAATCCAGCTTTTTGAGAAATGAACATGGAATCGCACAGATGACTATGCTGCACTCCTCTGCTTGCAAAGCTTACCACAACAGGGTCTGCCCTCATCAGGGACAATGGCCTTTTTCCAGGCCCACTAGGACCACGATTCCTGGCACCAAGACTCTGTTGTAGCTCAACTTACAACTAATATGAATGAAGATATCCTGCAATGCAGATTGAGAAACAAAACGCACTATCTTCAATCCTCAACTATAATTCTTACACCCCGACTCTCTGTAACATTTTTCCAGTTTCTGCTCCTCCGTCACATCTGTCCTGATGATGTCACCTTTGAAAATGGTGATTCTACTTTTGCCTTAACCGAGGTTCCTCCCCCACTGTGATTAAAGGACACTCAACCGGGTTCGACCCATTTCCACACAACTGTCCTCACCCCAACCCTCTCATCCACACATTCCTCCTCATTCAAAGGATCGCCTGCCACCATTGCCACCAACTCCAGCATGATGCCACCACTAAATACATGGCCCTCTCACCTCCCTGTTAGCAATCCACAAGGACTACTCCCTTCATGACGCACTGCTCCATCACACCCAACTCCTCATCCCTTTCCCGCCCTTCTCCCTTGAAATCAAAGAAGGTGCAACACCTGCCCTTTTACCTCCCCCTCCTCCTTGCTGCCCGAGGCCCCAAGCACTACTTTCAGGTTAAGCAGTATTTCATTTGCACTTAATTCATTTTAGTTTATTGTATTCCCTACTCCCAATGCAGTCTTCTCTGTATTGAGGAGACAAGGTGCAAACTGGGTCACTGCTTTGCGGAGTACCTTCATTCAGTACTCAATCATGGCCCCTACTCCCTGTTGCTTGCCATTTTAACTCAGCACCTTGCTCTCATGTCTGTCCTTGCCCTGTTGGCTTCTTTGCAATCAGCACATTAATGGTTGAATGCAATCCTTCATCCTTTGAGGTTATTGTAAAAAAAAAACTCTGATCTGGTCAGACCTGGAGCAGTAGAACAGGGGAATTATTTCACTCCTGCTCACATGTTGTAACAGTACGTAGCCACACTTGTCTGTGCCTAGGCTTGCCAATCCTTCATGCTCAATCTGGAGCCCCTTGGATTCCAAGATTAATTTCTGGAACATGACATTAAGGAACAAGAAAAATGTTGGTGGGAACGACTACAGAATTTGACTGTATGGGATAGTCAGAGGAAGAAGATCATTTGATGAGATCTCTAGTATCAGGCCTGAGAAGAGTGTATCCTACTTTTGCCATCCAGACTTAAACTTAGTACTTTTCTTTGCCTCTATCTGTGCCGGTTTTGGGATAACTGTGGAGGTAAAAAAAAGGCCCCATGATTTTAAGTTAGGAACATAGAATCGTAGAATAGAACCATAGAGTCCTACAGTGTAGCAGAAGGCCATTCGGCCCATTGAGTCTGCATTGACCATCAAACCCACCCCGGTCCTATCCCCATAACCCTATTTATTTACTCTAGCTGGTTCCCCCCTGACACTAACAGGCAATTTAGCATTGCCAATCCACCTAACCTACACATCTTTGGACTATGGGAGGAAACCCATGCAGATTGGGGGGGTGGGGTGGCAGGGAAATGTGTAAACTCCACACAAACAGTGACCCAAGCCGGGAATTGAACCTGGGTCCCTGACACTGTGAGGGATACATATAGATACGATATATATGCACAAGATTAGTTATTATGGAACATTTATCACCCCATATACTGATGAACTAAATGCTAACTGTAAGTAAGTCCCTCTATTCTAGTAATATCCTTAAGTGTACCAGTTGTCAATACAATTATATTTCACTGTATAACAATGATGGTCTTAAATCATGCCCTTCAGTGGGTGTCTGATTCTTTATTAATAATTGAACATAAGACCATCTAAATACAGGAGTTAACTCACAATGGCCAAGGGAGTACACTTCCAATGGCCAGCTTTTATCACTTTTAAACCTGAGGCCCGAGGCTTTGAAGTATCATGATGTTAATTGATTTCTGAAGCAGAGGGAGCTGCCCATTACACTCAGACTGACTGTCTCCTGTCCTTCATTTTGATACGTTGTCAATCGCATTTTCCCTTTTAACCTCGGCTGCTTTAACTTATTAAGATCAAGGCAGATTTCCCTGCTTCTGTTACAGTTTGTTCCTGTAAACGCCACTTTGTTAAGTGCTCATATGTAAATACTGAAAGCCGAAGAGAGGAATTATCTTAGGCAAGGCTTGATAGCTGGTTGTTAGTGCATTAAATGTGCTTATTGTGACCTTTTTACACAATTCAAAGAGAGTGAAATTCTTGTTTTTTTCATCATTTACGTGAACATCTCTCACGGGATTAGCATTTATTGCCCTTGAGGGGGGCAGTTTTTTTGGAGTGAACCACATTTCTGTGGATCTGGAGTCTCCTGTGGGCCGCACTGGGTAAGGACAGGGGATTTCCTCGCCGAAAGAACATTAATTAACCCGTTGGATTTTTTTTTAAACCACAATCGACAGTTTGTCGGTTGTTTAGAGGGCATAGCCTCAAGATAACGGGGGGGGGGGGGGGGGGGGGTAGCAGTTTAGATCAGAGTTGAGGAGGAACTTCTTCACTCAAAGAGTGGTGAATCTCTGGAATTCTCTGCCCGTTGAAGTGGTGGAGGCTACCTCGCTGAATATATTTAAGACACGGGTAGATAGGTTTCTGGCAGACAAAGGAATTAAGGGTTATGGGGAGAAAGCGGGAAAGTGGAACTGATCCACTTCAGATCAGCCATGATCTTATTGAATGGCGGGGCAGGCTCGAAGGGCTAGATGGCCTATTCCTGCGCCTATTTCTTATGTTCTTATGACAGTTATTTCATTAACTTTTAATTCCACTCTTTTTTATTGAATTCAGGTTTCACTATCTGCCGCGATGGGATTCAAACTTAGGCCCCCAGATCTTAATATAGAAAGATAGAAGATAGGAGCAGGAGGAGGCCATTTGGCCCTTCGAGCCTGCTCTGCCATTCATCATGATCATGGCTGATCATCCAACTCAACAGTCTAATCCTGCTTTCTCCACATAACCTTTGATCCCATTCGCCCCAAGTGCTATATCCAGTTGCCTCTTGAAACATTCAGTGTTTTGACATCAACTACCTCCTGTGGTAATGAATTCCACAGGCTCATCACTCTTTGGGTGAAGAAATGCCTCCTCATCTTCATCCTAAATGGTCTACCCCAAATCCTCAGACTATGATCCCTCTGGGTTTCTAGGTTACTATTTCATTGACAATATCACTGCACCACTGCCGCCCTCGTTTAGTTAGATAAATGTCCAGAACCATCCAAGAGCTACGCAAAAGTTGAAGAAATATTCTTCTACTTCATTGGTACAAATTGATGGTTTAGTGCAAATACGTGAGCAAATATACCTCCGCATTGAGTAAGCCACACATCTCGAATCTGGGGAATTACTTGAAGGGTATAGCGAATCATCCCACCACGTTCTTCCATTGTGCCCCCACATGGCCATTACTGTTGTCATGGTTTTTGCATTCAAACTCTAGCCTGGTTGGTGGAGGCGCAATTCAAAAAACAATGACAACGCTGCTAACGGGACCCCAATCTGCCACATAGATGGAATGAGGAATGGATGCTGATACTTGAAATGAGGGTGTTGAAAGTGGTGATGGACTCCTTCAAAGACTCAGAGAGAGAGAGAAGTGGAAAGATGAATGGGTGCAAGTTTCACATTAGCCGCTGGCAATTTTTATTATTCATTCATGGGCAATGGGCACTACAGGCAGGAGACAATTATTGTCCATTCCCAATTGCCCCTGAAGAAAAGGGAGCGAGCTGCCTTCTTATGCAACTGAATGACTTGCTGGGCTATTTCAGAGCACCACATTGTTGTGACATATAAGCCAGAGTGAGTAAGGATAGCAGATTTGCTTCCCTGTAGAACATTACTGATGTGGAGATGCCGGCATTGGACTGGGGTAAACAGTAAGAAGTCTCACAACACCAGGTTAAAGTCCGACCAGTTTATTTGATAGTAAACCCACAAGTTTTCGGGGTTTGCCTCTTCGTCAGTTGAGTGGAGAGTTCATTGGTGTTGCGAGACTTCTTACTGAACCAGTTGGGATTTTTATGGTAGTTTCCTGGTCATAATTATTGATTTATTTAGATGATTTGATTCATTGAATTTAATTTTCCCTGGTGGAATTTAAATTCATGTCTCTGAATCATTAATCCAAGCCTTTGGATTGTCCGTACCCCATGCTATCACAGCCCCTAAAAAAAACCAAGAGACTCCGACCAGCAGTTGAATGAGGTGACTGTCTGGAGGTTGCAAAGAAGGACAAAATTAAGGAACAAAGTAAGACATAAGGGATTTGATTTCATGTTGCTTTTTTTAAAAAATACAATTATGAGACTTGGCATCACTGGCTGGCCAGCACTTATTGCCTATCCCTGGTTGCCCTTGAGAAGGTGGTGGTGAGCTGTCTTCCTGAAACACTGCAATAAGACAGGAATGTGGAATGGAAACCGAGAGAACCACTCACTCCCACCTCCTGCTGTTGCTATGTATCCCATCAAGCATTGCATGGCCAATTAGTGGACATCCAATGGGAATTATAGGTGCATGGGAAACTTGCTTCCTGACGACTAACCTGTCCACTTATACAGTCAGTTCTTCTGAATTGAACTTATGATAAAAAATAATATTGTGATTGTTTTTTTGTTGTAGCCATACTCACAATGGGATACACACAGTTTTGTGTGAATACATAACTTGTGTGTTCTGAGAATCAGCACCATAGTCCAGAACATCATGTGACGTTAAGGCTAATGTGGGGGAGGATTAGCAGGGTAAATACATGGGATTACAGGGATAGGGAGGGGATGGGATTTTTTCATTCAATCATAGGACATGGGTACCACTGGATGGCCAGCATTTATTGCCATCCGTAATTGCATGAGGGTAGTTGAGAGTCAACCACATTGCTGTGGCTCTGGTGTCAGATGTAGGCCAAACTGGGTAAGGGTGGCAGATTTCCTTTCTTAAAGGATATGAGTGAACTAGATGTTTTTCTTCTGACAATTGACAATGGTTTCATGGTCATCAGTAGCTTCTTAATTCCAGGTATATTTTATTGAATTCAAATTCCACCATCTGTCGTGGTGAGATTCGAACCAGGGTTCCCAGAACATTAGCTGAGCTTCTGGATTAATAGTCTAGCAATAATACCACTTGGCCATCGCATTGTCAGTGCAGGCTCAAAGGCCAAATGGCCACCTACTGCACCGTAAGGATTCTATAACTGAATGATTCCAAAATGGCAGGTGGGCTGCCAATTTGGCACCTGTACATCTTCCATATTATCAGTGGCAAACCTGACATCATCATCATCATCACACCCAATTTTGACGCTGATTTGGAAATGTAAAATCCAGCCTAAACTTGCAGAAATAAAATGAGGAAAAAACACGGAGATGAGCATGGTGATTTTAAGTTAGTGCAGTTGAGGGCGAAACTGTCCGTGTGGATTGGCATAAATGGGGTAGTTGGAGTTGGACTTTGTGAGGGGCAGGATGTGAGTGACGCAGTTTATGACTAGGTGAGAGTCTGTGGAGGATAGACATCATTGCAAATATAAGACCGTAAGACATAGGAGCAGAATTAAGCGACTCGGCCCATTGAGTCTTCTCCGCTATTCAATCATGGCTGATATTTTTCTTATCCCCATTCTCCTGCCTTTTCCCCATAATTCATGATCTCCTTATTACTCAAGAACCTATCTATCGCTGTCTTAAAGACACTCAATGACCTGGCCTCCACAGCCTTCTGTGGCAAAGAGTTCCACAGGTTCTTCACTCCCTGGCTGAATAAATTTCTCCTTATCTCTGTTTTAAAGGATTGTCCCTTTGGCCTCAGGTTGTGCCTTCTGGTTCTAGATTTTCCTATTGGTGGAAACATCCTTTCCATGTCCATTCTATCTAGGCCTTGCAGTATCCTATAAGTTTCAATAAGACGCCCCTTCATCCTTCTAAATTCCAATCAGTACAGGCCCAGAGTCCTCAACCATTCCTCATACAACAAGCTCTTAGTTCCAGGGATCATTCTTGTGAACCTGCTTTGGATCCTTTCTAAGGCCAGCACATTCTTCCTAAGATATGGGACCCAAAAACTACTCACAATACTCCAAATGCAGCCTGACCAGAGCCTTATACAGCCTCAGGAATATATCCCTGCACTTGTATTCTAGTCATCTTGATATGAATGTGAACATTGCATGTGTCTTTCTAACTGCCCACTGAACCTACACGTTACGCTGAAGAGAATCTTGAACAGGGACACCCAAGTCCCTTTGTGTTTCTGATTTCCTCAGCATTTCCCCAATTAGAAAATAGTCTATGCCTCCATTCCTCCTTCCAAAGTGCATATTCTCACACTTTTCCACATTGTATTTCATCTGCCACTTCTTTGCCCATTCTTCTAACCTGAACAAGGCCTTCTGCAACCCCCCTTCTCCCTCAATACTACCTGTCCCTCTATATATCTTTGTAGCTCTGGATAACACTTTGGAGAAACCCTGCTTTGAGTTGCCACTAGGGTGGCCTAGGGGATTTTTTTATTCATTTATGGGACATGGGTATCACTGGCTAACTAGCATCTAGTTGCCTTTGAGAAGGTTGTGGTAAGCTGCCTTCTTGAGCGATTGATACAACTGAGTGACGTGCCCATATCAGAGGGCAGTTAAGAATCAACCACATTGCTGTGGCTCTGGAGTCACATGTAGGTCAGACCAGGTAAGGATGGCAGATTTTCTTCCCAAAAGGACATTTGAGAAGCAAATGGTTTTCTTCTAACAATCTATAATGGTTTTATGATCATCAGTACATTCTTAATTCCAGATTTTTTTAATTGAATTCAAATTCCACCACCTGCCATGGCAGGATTTGAACCTGGGTCCCCAGCACATTTGCTGAGTTTTGAAAGAAATGGAACAGTGTGATCCTGTTGATACCATGGAGAGGATAATCGTTTGGTGATAGATGGGACATAGGTTTTGAAAACCATCTGATTCAAAATCATCTGGTTCAAACTTAAGTTCAAATTGGCAGAGCCAATTCCAAAAATAATGTGCAGGAACATTTTTGCAATTTGAGCAGCTAAAATTGCACATGTAATTAAAATAGGAAACCTGGTCAGCTTCTCACTGTGTCTCCAGTTTGGATCACCTTTCCTGTTCCTGAATTGGCTTCCAGGAGACAGTGTAAGAAAACCTCAATTGCCAGCGACAAGTCCAACACTCCAGAATCTAGTCTGATTGCTCAATCATCAATAATGGCCTGACATATAGCGGACATGACTGACACAACAATTGGATTGCAATGATTCACAAAGACCTGAATGTTTGTTCTTAGGTGGGTCATTCTCAGTGCCCAGGAGACCCTGCTTAACTTTTGCGTTATGGACTCAAAGGCTTGAAGGTGTGATTATCCAGTTGTTCTTGCTGGCGGGATCTTCTAGCCCGATCTACTTTGACATCCCCAGCAGTAGCGAGTGTGAATGACGGGAAACCCCTTTGTCAGTGACGGGACTGGAAAATCCCAGTGATGGGCCACATCAGCTGTGGCAAAACACACTGCGGGATGAGGAGGTGGGTGGGGAGAGAGGTTTGAAACCTGTTATAAATTCAATTGTAACAAAACAATGAAAAATTACATCTGCTTTATTTGTGCATTAAGATATTTAAATAAGTGAATAAAATCCCTCTATTGTTCTCATTTCCTCTCTCTCTTTTTATGCAGAATTAGATATAACCTTTGGGGCTAAAGGGATATCGGGAGAAGGCGGAATTAGGATATTGAATTTGATGATCAAAATGAATAACAGAACAGGCGCGAAGGGCCAAATGGCCTACCCCTGCTTCTATTTTCTGTGTTACTATGGTTTTATCATCTTATCTTTTCCGACTTATTTCCTCTTCTCTGCCTTTTTCATCCCATCTTGTAAAACAGGTAGCTTTTTTTTATCGTGGGTATCCTTTATGATGTTCAGCGTCGCTTATAGAGTAATCTTACGCATGGATAGTTGCAAAAGATTGTACTTCAACCTCATGCACTGCACACAGCTCGGGGGATGCCAGTCTTTCATCCCTGCTGGGAAGGTTCAGTCAATTTCCTTGGCTGGAATTAGAGTCAGGCTCTACTGGGTGAACAGAATAAAGACGTATCTTTATGGAATGCGCTTCACAAACGCAGAATCTCCTGAAGTGTTTTATAGCCAGTAAAGTACTTTTAAAGCGATGTCACTATAGTAATGGAGGAAACTCCGATCTACATGAAATTATACTACTTAGAATTTACCGCACCAGTTCAACTGATCTACACCAGTGCTTATACTCCACAGGACTTTTTATGCCATCCTACTTACATTTAAGTCAATAACGTATTCCTTCATCCCTCATGTCCTTATCAAGCTTCTCCTGAAATTTGCCAATGTGATTTACCTAACCTGCTGCATGTGTTAGACAAACTCGCTGAGGAAGTTTCTCCCGATTTTCTTTTTCTACAGTTATTCTTTCATGAGTTGTGGGCATCAGTGACGAGGTCATTCCTAATGACCATTGAACTGAATTTGGCCATTTCAGAGGGCAGTCAAGAGTAAATCACACTATTGTAGGGCCTAGAGTCATATCTAGGCAAAACCAGGTAAGGATGTCAGAATTATGATTATCAAGCTATGATGAAAATGAATGATGGAGCAGCCTCAAAAGGCCGAACGGCCTAATTGTGCACTATTTTCTATGTACAATTATTGTGTATATACAAATTAGGAGTATAGGCCACTCAACCATTCAAGTAGTTCATGGCTTATCTGATTGTGGCCTCAACTTCACCTACCGCCTACTTGCCATATCCTTTGACTCTTTTTAGTCAAGAATCTATCTACCTCATCCTTAAGAATATTAATTGGCCCTTCCTCCACCACTCTCTGGGGATGAGTTCCAAAGATTTATAAACGTCTGAGAGAAAAAAAAATTCCTCATCTTTGTTTTCTGTGGGAGATTCCTTATTTTTAATACCATGCACCATAGTTCTACTCTCTCCCATGAGCATCTACCCAGTTTTCAGTCACGTGAAATTTCTCCGAACTGCTTCTGACATGTTTATATTGTTATGGTTCAGGTTAGAAACTCCAAAGTGTCATATGAAGCCCGCCCTTATTATAAGTTTTGCACCTTGGATTTGGCTAAGATAAGCATGGAGTGTTTTACCCCAGCTGCGATTCAAAGGACTCACCAAGGAGCTTTTATCAAAAAAAGTTTATTTAAGAATATAGTTAACATGTATAGTGAGACAGTCCCCTCAGGATCTTATATGTTTCAATCAGATTACCTCTCAATATTCTAATCTCCACTGGGTACAAAACCAGCCTCTTCAATCTTTCCTCATAAGATAACTATCCCATTTCAGTTTTCAGTTGTGTGAAACTTCTCTGAACTGCTTCTAATGTATTTACATTGTTATGGTTCGGATTAGAAACTCCAAAATGTTTTATGAAGTCTGCTTGAATCATAAGTTTAGCATCTTGAATTTGGTGAGGATACACATCAGATGTTTCACTTCAGGGATGATTTAAAAGACTCACTAGGAAGCTTTTATCAAAGAAGGTTTATTTAAGAATATAGTTAACATATATTGTAAGAAAGTTAGCAAGAACTTTTATCAATTACAAAGAAAAACTAAACAACTATAATGTGCAACCCTTAACCAATATATATCAGACATTCTATTCAAAACCAATATCCAATAACAGATTTACCACTGCACTAGCTAAAGCTCACATAATTCTGGAGTCCAGTTCTCTGGGTTGAATGCCGATTTCAAATGATCTTGAAAACTCAGAACAGCTTGTAGACTTCAGTTTCCCAAAAGAGCAAAACAGATTGGTTATTGCAAGATGGCAACAAGCCTTTCTTACAGCTAACTGGCAAAGTTTTCAAAGCAAAACCGAGAAAGAGAATTCTTTTCCATCTTGTTTCTAAGACTGCCTCTAACACTGCAGCCAAAACGAAACTGAAAGCTGAAAATTTTGGTCATCTGACTTGCCCATGTTTTTTTTCCCTCCTTCCAGCAATGACATCACCCAAGGCTGCCAGCATAATTTTTTAAAATCCTTATAAAGGTAACTAACATCATAACATCCTTAAAAAGGCAGACAAAGACTGTACAACAGTACTTCAGACATGTTCTCAAAGTACTCCTCGTATAACTCCAGCAAAATACCATAGATCCCCTGCAGTGCCGAAGGAGGCCACTTAGCCCATGAAGTCTACCCAACAGGGCATCTTACTAAGGGATGGCCAATCCATCTATCCTTATATCCTTGGACTGTGGGAGAAAACAGGAGCACCCAGAAGAAACCCATGCAGACAGGGAGAGAATGTAAACTCCACACAGTCAGTCATCCAAGGCTGGAATCAAACCTATGTGTCAGCTATGCTAACGACTATGCCACTGTGCCACCCTCAATATACCATTGTATTCTATTCCACTTGCAATAGAGGACAACATTCCATTTGCCTTCCTGATCACATGCTGTTCTGCATTATAACTTTTCCTCATCCATGTGCCAAGACATCAGATCCCTCTGTAAATCCCTCTACAATTAGATAATAAATGTTTATTTTTTTTTAATGTTGCACAAAACCATACACATAATTCTAAATTTCTATAAGGCACAGCTAGAGTAATCTTTTTGCTTCTGTGGGACCAGTTTGATCAAACTCAAAACAATACCATTGCTGGTCTTAAATCAGGCTTTGAGAGAGACAGATACATTCTCATTTGGAAAAGAGTGTGAATCTGAGGAAAACAATCTATAAATAAACAGAAAAAAGTACCAAAAGATGACAGTGAAATAAGCAGGGAAGATCGGAAAAAAGACAAATCTAAACTTCGGAGCACTATAATCTGTTAGAACACATCTTTAGCCTATAAAGACATGTTCTACACCTACATCTGAATAAATTAACATGAGTTTCCTGAAACAAGGCTATTAAGTTGGTCATTGAAAACATGCCCAAATATTGCATCTGCGTTATTTTAAAATTATCTACATTCTTCAACCCCACAGGTTTCGAATTGGTATTTTTCTTCCTGCTCACTGCTTCAGTGGTCAATGCAATCATTATTCTGTCTCCCAGCTGTATATTTTAGGATTATCTTTCAGTTGATTTAACATTTCAAAATATCTGGGTCGACCGCAACCCTAGGACTAGTTGGGGGCAATATTTCTCCCTCAGCCAACAGCAGTCAGATAGATTATCAGGTCATCCATCTGCAGTATCTCCCTATGAAAGTCAGAGCCTTCCACTAGGACACCTTCAGTCACATAGATAACGCTGTGTAGGAGCATTAGGACAGGCATTCTTAAGACAGACACTAAGGGAATAAATGAGGGTGAATATTTCCGCTCGTATATTTGGATGTGTTATTGCATGAAGATGTTTGACATGTGACTGCATTGTTGAGTTTTATTGTGGTTATATAGCTGTAAGAGAATAACTTGGGACCAAAAGATAAACAAATCAGAGTAGACTAATTTAGAGTGAAGTCACAAAGTGCCTAGAATATATTTTACAAAGATACTGTTTGAATAGGGACACATATAACCACTGTTAGAGAATTTAGACATGTATTTCTGAAATATTCTGTATTAAAAGCTTATACCTCTGTCCATAGCACCATGCTCTAATGCATGATGGGACTTAGCCAAGTAAAAAGAACCATATTCTTTGGAACAATACAGCCACTGAGGGTAGCTCTTATCACTGTGGACTCCAGATATCCGAGCAATTCCAGACAAGTTAATGGAAAGGGAACACAGTTTTCCAATAAAGAGTTGCGGGGGATGCCATGAGAAAGGCTTTCAAAAGCCATGAACTCATAGTTCCATGCGGTCAGAGAGCAAATGTTATTGGCCATGGGAAATAATCCATGCTAATAATGATTGTCTCACCCAGCACAACAATTTCACCAACACTGCCTGAGAAAAAGATAGTCAGAAACATCACCCCTTCAAGCTAATTGAGTGGCTCTTTAATTACCACTGCAGGCCCATAGTGTAGCAGAGTACTCAAACATTGTGGAGTGATGAATTTAGTACCTGTACTGGATGGATTCTGGCACTTCAGCAAGCGATTGGGCTCCAGCGTATCAGGATGTCATTGTCTCAGAGCCATTGTGTGCATGCTGGCATATGCTTGTGAACACAACACTGGTCAGGCAATGGCAAGCACACATGGGAATTGTTAGCTGGTATCTATCTTGCCAATTCATGTCATACCACACAACCCAAATTCATGCCCATTGTACCATCCCCGACCGTGTAGTTGTTCTGCGGAAATTAACTTGCTATGACCAAATATTTAATTCACTTTGTTCTGCAAGATTAAGGATACTCTCTTCAAATAAAGCAATAAATATAGTGTAACCATAGTTAAAAGCAGTTACAAAATGCAGAAAAATTGGAAAAATTAAATTACAATAATTGTGGAAACTAAGTTATGACAAATAATTCTGTTAAGTAATGGAAAATTATTATTAGCCAACCAAGGCCTTCAGTGAGGCCAGCACTTGGGTATTCAGAGTAAGTGACTAATCTAAACCATGTGTTAGTTCCATAAACACTGCTTCCAGCCTTGGCCACAGGATGAAAATCAAACCCTTTCAATAACAAAACTCCAGAAAAACAAGATATGGTGATTGTATTTTCTGTATGAATCAACAGAACATCCTGCAATGCTTTGCATTCTATTATGTGCTTATTTATGCGCAAGTAATTAAAAACTTGAAAGATTTGATTACTCACCATGCATTATTTGGGTTAATCCTCAACAGTTCCCCTATTCTTTCCCTGAATTTCAAAACTGTGGAGCTTATCACTTCTTTTTCAAAACGTTCGTACGACATAGGAGCAGAATTAGGCCATTCAGCCCATCACATCTGTTTCACCATTTGATCATGAATGATGTGCTCCTCATTCCCATTTTCCTGTCTTCTCCCCATAACCTTTCAACCCATTACCAATTAAAAATCTGTCTAACTCCTCCTTAAATTTACTCACAGTCCCAGCATTCACCACACTTTGGGAAAGTGATTTCCACAGGTTCACAATCCTTCGGGAGAAGTAGTTTCTCCCCAACTCTTTGTTTTAAATTTGCTACACTTTATCCTAGGACTATGACCTCTTGTCCTAGAATGCCCCATAAGAGGAAGCATGCGCTCCATGTGGAATGGATGCTTCCAGTGGTGAGACATTCTAGGATACCTTATTCTAGAATGCCCCACCTTTATCCATCCTTTTTGTCATCTTGTGCACCTCAATTTGATCTCCCCTCATTCTTATAAATTGCAGAGAGTGTAGGCCCAAACTGTTCAATCTCTCTTCATAAGACAAATCCCTCATCTCTGGAATCAATCTAGCGAACGTTTTATCTCCTTTGCCTCTTGTTACAAAACCCCACTAATGTTACGTGTGAGAGCATTCCAACCTGAAACACTGATCTCATATATTTTATTTTTTTTGGATATTAGTAAGGAACATTTCGCTTTTACTTGCCTGATAGAATAACATTCTTCAATTTCAGAGTACTGTGATGATCACTCAGCCAGCTGGAGCCTAAATATTCTGGCAACCCCAAGAATCTGGGGCATTTCTATCTCAAAGTTAAAGTTAATGGTCTACTCACAAGCCCCCCACCTCTCCAATAATAGACATTGGGACTCAGTCCTCACTCCCCTCTGGATATCAGGGCCTCCTCATGGACATTTGGGCCCCACAGCAGACAAGGGGAACACCTACCCAACCATCACACACAGAAAGGGGTGTTACTACTGCACAATCATGCACCCAAACCTCCCCATGGATATGGGGAACACCTCCTCCCCTCCCCCCCCACACACATGCAGAAGGGGTACTCTGCCAATGAAGGAAGGTAAACCCCCCCTTGTTTTTGGTACTGACACAGTAGCACAATGATTAGCACTGCTGCCTCACAGCGCCAGGGACCCGGGTTCAATTCCAGCCTTGGGTCACTGTCTTTGTGGAGTTTGTAGTTTCTCCTCATGTCTGCTTGGGTTTCCTCCGGGTGCTCCAGTTTTCTCCCGCAGTCCAAAGATGTGCAGGTTAAGTTGATTGGCCATGCTAAATTGACCCCAGTGTAAGGGGACTAAGCAGGGTAAGTGTGTGGTGTTGTGGAAATAGGGCTGGGGTGGGATTGTGGTCAGTACAGACTCAATGGGCTGAATGGCCTTCTTCTGTACTGTCAGGATTCTATGATTTAGTACCTGCATGTGCACCTTCAGCCATGCCCACTTGCCAGTGGGGCAATGTCCATACATGTTTCTCAATCCCCGGGGTCTACAGGTACCACTACACCCTGGTGTGGTGGGAAAACCAGTAGTGATTGGCCACTGGCCGGCATGATGCGGGTGGGGGTGGGGGGGGCTGCAGAATGAGGGGTTGGATATTAAGGCATCTTTAATTAATAAGATCAAAAATGTATTTAACTAGTTGGAAATTATGTTACCAGTGAGGGTTGGGGGGTCAATCTCAAATAAAATCTTGCTGGCACAAATCCTGGTTTTGGCCATTCACTAGATTTAGCAATCATTAGGGGATTTGCTCCCAGGGCTAATATGGTCGCTAGATCATAGCTCTTGTTTCTCATTCCCAGAAAAAGAAATGCAGATGATTTAAAACAACCTCTGTTTCCTGACAAACATTGAAGGTGACTAATTAATACTGACTAAATATAAAAAAGCAATTTTTTGAGGATTCTCATTAAAATTCAGCATTCAGTAAACAAAATATCAAAATTGATCTTGCGTGCGGAATGACCGCAGCATTTATTTAATTTATCCACACGGGCAAGAATAAAAATAAAAATAATCCAATATCACAGTTACAGGTGTGCTGGATCCTGCCTTTGGAATAGATAAATCCAGTGGCGAGACTGGGAGTCAGGAGAAAGGAACTCGGTGGTTGTCGATTGTTGGATGTTGTCTAATACCGATCAGTGTTCATTTTTAATTAACCCCCCCAGGTCTCGACAAAACTCACCTGCCGGTTTGTTCAGTGCAATGAGACATTCGGCCAGAACTATAATAACATTGTTAACTTTAGGAGGGCTGACTATTGAAAAGACATTGAGAGTTACGATTCCCAAATGATCCACAAACCAGTGAATTATTATGTTCTGGGTCAAGGACTGTGAAACAAAGTCAGGAGAGATTTATTTGCGAAATGTATATTCATAGCATTCACCAGAACTTTGATGGAGATCCTTTTTTGTGACAAACTTGATTTATAGATAATTGGCGCAGACCTGTTTTGTTTTAATTCCTTTTTTGGGTGTTGGAACTGTTGGCAAAAGCTAGCATTTCTTCCCCACCACCAAATGTCTTTGAGAAGCTGATGGTGAGCTGTCTTATTGATGGTGGGTTGCAACCCTCAGGGAGGGATGTCCAGGAATTTGACCCAGATAAGGTGAAGGAATGGCAATAGCATTCTGAGTCAGGGTGAGAAAGAACTTGTCGATTATTTTAGATTTCTCTTGTTTGAGACAGAATACAGACTCTGATAGAGCTATCAGTAGAGAGAGGAATGATAGCTTTATCCATATGTGAATACAGTAAGATATTTAAAGCAACTATGGTTTAAAGATATATAAATTGACATCTTAAAGTATTTTATTGACATTAACATATCGGCCAATGCAAGGTACAGAAAGGCATAATGGGAAAGTTCAATAGTTTAGAGCCAAAGGTACAGGAATTCTTAGTTAGCAGACTCACATCTGGGAGATAATTATAAGATTTGTAATCTTATGAATAGTTGGTTTGGAGCCCAGACTTAGATTAGGCGCGACCCTGGTCACAGGAACACATCTGCACAACCTGGCAGTGAGCCAGTCGGAACCTCAACTTTAATCTTTACAATGGTGTTTACCGTATCCAGGGAACAGGGAAGTAACTTTAGTCAAGACAGGTATAACATCTGCTTAGTAATGGACAAGTGAGAAACCACTATGCTGAGGAGTATGAAGCAATTGGCTGAAATAACTGACAAAAGATTTATATTGATGTATGGACATTAAAGTAAATTCTTTTAAACTAATGTAAAGCAGAAAATCAGATTCAGAAAGTGTACAATGTACTGATGTGGAGATGTTATCGTTGGACTGAAGTGGGCACAATAAGAAGTCTCACAACATCAAGTTAAAGTTCAACTTTATTGTTTATTAAGTTTATAATAAAACTTATAATAAACTTAAGTTTATAAGTTTATTTGTATACTTATATACAACTGCCGAATGGCCTCCTTCTATACTTTAGGGATTCTATGATACTTGACTGTTTGATCAGCAGCTTATTTTTTCCCCATCATTTTCAAGTATTTTATATCTGGTGAAAGACAAATATTCAAAAGATGATTGTCCCAGTTAAGGATCCGATGGGTGGATGATAGATCGGGGGCAAACCCAAAATTGAACAAAGTTATGGCTCGGACGAGAAGGAAGAGGGGGCCTCTATCAAAATCTCTCTCCTGACCTGGGAACACCCAGTCCACCCCACCTATCCCCCAACACCCCGATCGGTCCCAACTCGAGCCCACCTCCTCCCACCCTAGCAGGCCGTCCTTGCCACCCTCCCCCTTAGCCTCTGACACTTAGCCCTTTCCTCCGGTTCTTGGCACTTAGTTCCAGGCACCCAGCTGCAGTGCCTCTTCCAGCCACTGCAGCGCTGTTCCTGGGGTGACTGAAAGAGTTGCCAGACGTTCGGATGGCTCTTCAAGGCAAGAGATCCTTCCCAGCGATGGGCAGAAGCCCTACTTTCTGCCAAACAACACTCCTTGCAGTGGAAAACAGCATGGGGCCTGCTGTAGTTGAGAAAGGGGTTGCATTCCCCAACAGCTCCCCAGATGTTGGGAGATGAGCTCCCTCCTTATTGAAAATTTAGGCCTGGTTCTGAAAGTGCCTGTTGAATTGCATTTGACTTTTCAACGCAATTCTCCTTCAAGACTGGCTCCTGTACAACACTGTAAATAGTAATTGGTTCTGTATAGTTTAAAAATTCACATTGTTATTAAAAATCAGGTTACTCGCAGACGGTGGACTGGATCAAAAAAAGAAATTTCCTGTAAAACTATTTTCAGCTGTATTAATAAAATTGCACCAGGTTACTGCTCTCAAATGTATCAAGGAAAATGTTTTCAATATATTAAAAAAAATACATTCTAAAATGCTGCCCTGCGGCATTGGTCTGAGGAATAATTTACTTTTGAAGATATGAAAATGTGCTTCAGCAGAAAATTGTGTAAAAAAAAATCTCCTGGAAACTGGCATCATTTTGAGTGTACTAGGCACCTGGAATGTTGACTATATCCAAAAGGGAAACTCGTCTCCAAAAATCCCCCCCCCTCCCCCACTGTCACCACATCACCGATTATACATGCAGAAATTTCTGTATTCGTGGTCTTTATTTATCTGTCTGCCACACATTGCAAGACCTTTCATTTATAGATTTAAAAATCAACCAAACCCCCCACACTGCCCAGTCTTTGAGGAGTTTCCCATCAATTCAGTTTGGATAAATGATGATGGCCGGAAGCAAACGACAGTGAGTCAATTATTTATCTGGCTTAAAATGTTTCCTTTACCATTTTAATTCCAATTTGGTTAGATCATAGATCCCTACAGTGCAGAAAGAGGCCCTTCAGCCCATCGAGTCTGCACCGACCACAATCCCACCCAGGCCGTACCCCCATATGCCTGCATATTTTACCCACTAATCCCTCTAACCTATGCACCTCAGGACACTAACGGACAATTAACCTACCCCACACATCTTTGGACTGTGGGAGGAAACCAGAGGGAACCCACGCAGACATGAGGAGAATGTGCAAACTCCACACAGACAGTGACCCAAGCCAGGAATCGAACCCAGGTCCCTGAAGCTGTGGAGCAGCAGTGCTAACCACAGTGCTACCATGCCTTCCAGTTAATTAACTGGTTAATTAACACCAGTTAGCATTAAAAGTAGAGATATGGTATATGTAGAGGTGCTGACTGGCCAAGTGGTATTGTTGCTAGCCTGTTAATCCAGGAACTTAGCTAATGTTCTGGGGACCTGGGTTCGAATCCCACCACAGCAGGTGGTGAAATTTGAACTCAGTAAAAAATATCTGGATAAATGAATCTACTGATGACCAAGTAACCATTGTTGATTGTCGGAAAACCCCACCTGGTTCACTAATGTCCTTTAGGGAAAGGAATCTGCCATCCTTACCTGGTCTGTTCAACATGTGACTCCAGAGTCACAGCAATGTGGTTGACTTTCAACTGTCCTGTAAACAAGGGCAACTAGGGATGGCCAATAAATGCTGGCCAGCCGGTGAAGCCCATGTCCCATGAATGAATAACAATAAAAAAGAAACTGAACAAGGCAAACAATACTTTGCAATGTTAGGCTGGTTAACATCTATCAGTATGGAGTCAAAAAGAGATGAAAGTTCCACATGTAAATCTGAAGACACATCCTTCTCACTTGTTGATTACTCAATTGCAAAGGTGCACTTAACATTGGGAAGGTTGCTTTTTAATAGACATGCATGACATACAAATGTATCAAAATGGGCTCCCATCACCTGTCATTGGAAAGGTCAATCTGCCTTTAATCCATTAACAATTTTGATTCCATTACTGACTTTTGGCTTCCTGCACAATTTATAGCACAGGGCCAGCGTGGCAGTAAAATACTGATACCTCATCTGCCTTGAGAACTTCATAGGATTCCACCCAACATCACATCCATTGTCTCCCGTGAGCATCCCATCCCACCGCAGTCAGTAACCCACAATCTGTCTACTCTCACCATTGGTGACTCTGGCCTGGCACAGGGTCAGGTGGAGCCACAGGAATTTAATACCTGGGGTCTGTCGGCAATGTGCTTCTAAGATCTGACCAACTTAGAGTGATAGGAGTTTAAAGCATGGAAACAGGCCTATGGCCCAACTTGTCCACACCACTCAGATTTTACTACTAAGCTAGTTCCAATTGCCCACGTTTGGTCCTTATCCCATCATACCCATCTTACTCATGTAACTGGCCTGCCTCTACCACTGCTGCAGTTATAGGAACACCAGAAACGTAGACGCTTTGTAGTCTACCAAGGGTATTTATGAGAAAACCATTTTGTTTAATTTCACTTTATTATTTATTCATTAACATTCCTATTCTCTTCCTGCACCTAGTGGGGCAGTAAGGCAAATGTTCACTTGTTTCCTAACAGTGGAAACAAGTTACATTGTTAGCTAATAATTCCCGGAAGACTACTCTGTCCCAAGGGGCTTATAGCTTGAAGGTCACCATTACATACCAAGCATGGCTGACCAGGAGCCTCTCTCACTCTTACTGCCAGTCATTGGAAGGATTTACAGATTGACACATTCAACATATCTGGTTGCATTATATAGACACCTTCCTTGGCCATCAACCCTGGATTGGGACTTGAACCCAGAGCTTCTGGTCAGAGGTAGGGATGCTACCTATGCACCACAGGACCTATTCTTTGACATAATACTTATGAACTGGCACCACTTTCCCCAAATCATAATTCTTGTCTGATTTTCAGTTGCTTGGTAATGAATGAGAAGATGTGAATCAATTCAGACCAGTTCGTGCGCATCCAAAGAATGGATGGCAGCGCTCCGAAAGCTAGTGGCTTTTGCTACCAAATAAACCTGTTGAACTTTAACCTGATGTTGTGAGACTTCTTTCTGTTTACCCCAGTCCAATGCCAGCATCTCCACATCAGAGAAACAAAGCAGCTGCTAACATACAATATTTTCCTTTTGATCTCCTTCCATCTAAATAATTCACCTTGCACCAGGCTTTTAGTATATTAGTGTGAAATGAATTCTTATATCTCTACTCTGAACTCACCTCTCCTACAGTTCTAACATCTCAAATTCTATACTCTATTTCCCTCTATGTCATTTAAGTAAATATTTGATTTCCTGCCGCTAAACTAATCCAAAAACACTCCTGATGGCTGAAAACCTAGCAGTTCCCCTTTTATCCAATTATTTATTTGATCTATAAGCTCTGTAATGTTTATTTTATTCAATTTTAAATTCTTTGTTTTATTCAGAGATCTTGACAGAGTTAAGATATAGAAAGAAAATTCTACAACACAGGCCTACTTTATAATACTCAAAAATAGTTTGCAACTGAATGGGAATTTAATGAACTTAAGCTGACAACACAAGACCATAAGACATAGGAGCAGAACAAGACCACTCGGCCCATTGAGTCCACTCCGCCGTTCAATCATTGCTGACATTTTTCTCATCCCCATTCTCCTGCCTTTTCCCCATAACCCCTGATCCCCTTATTAATCAAGAAACTTGAATACAAAGTGCAGTGTAAATTAAAGCTTTCATTTTGATTTGCAAGTTAAAGGTGACCTACATTTTGCAACATGTTGAAATGAGTACAGCTTTGCAGTCCTTTTCTGTAGTTTGCTTTCATTTTATTTTTAATGGTAGTCCATAATGATATCAGGGATCATTATTACTTGTTTTGTTCGTATCACCTGCTGCCAAGATGAATTTGCAATAAAACTGTTATCTAATTATCTATCTAACAACAACGCATTTGAGTCTTTAATGAGATTATTTTACACAATCTAAAGTGAATGTTTATGTAAATCATACAGGATGACTCTATTATGGTTAGATGATTCTTCATTGAGTTCACAATTAACCATAGGACTGTTTGTTTGTTGAAAGCCCTAATTCATTGTCAATGTTTTCATGCTTTGCAAATCGGATAGCAGTTTTGCGTGTCCAGTTGCTGTTTTGTGATGATATTAGTTGGCAAGTTCTTGATGAACCAACAGATGCAGGGAATCGCTTGTCATTAGCACACCACTGATCCAACAGCAGAGGGCTCTGACTTTGACCTCCCTCAACTATAGTAGACACAGTGTTGAATCTAATCCACAGAGGACATGGGCAAAGCAGCCATCGACACAAGTGGAAGATATGGGTAGACCCAAAGACCAGTTGTAGTCTTTAGCCCAAAAATCATGGAACACGTCATGTCAGCCAGCCCAGTTAAAGCAACGTTTTTCTTATTTGGCATTTCAGGAGGCAATTGAATGCAATGCCAACTAGATAATTCTACTATAACACTGCAATGAAGTTATTGTGGAAATCCCCTTGTTGCCACAGTCTGGCACCTTTGGGTACACAGAGGGAGAATTTAGCATGGCCGATGCACCTAACCAGCAGGTCTTTTGGAGGAAGCCGAAACACTTGGAGAAAACCCAAGCAGGGAGAACATGCCAAGTTAACATCAGCCTACTTCTGAAACTAATAAGTAAACATTAAAACAACATAACGTGTAATGGTTCATCCAATCTCAAGAGAAGAATCAAAATACTGTGCTAATTCTGTGCCAATGCTAGTTCAAAGACTTATTTTGCAAAGTAACATCTTTATCAATTCACACGACTTGTGAATTGATTCACTTAACATAAGAACAGAGGAAACATTTGGAAAGTGAGTAAGCGTAAGTTGAATTGAAATGAAAAGGCACAGTTCTCCAAACCCCATCCCTACATGGCATGTCTTGCGGACTCGAAGGTGGTTGGCCATTGGTCAGCAATGGAATAATTCGGTCCTGTCAGTGTCAACAGGTTTTCCCATTGTTTATGCCCATCTACTGCTGGGGAGGCATTGGTGGAACCTGAAGATGGATGGAATGGCAGGAAAGCTTTGGCCAAACTTTCTATTCTAACCAGAAGTAGCAAATGAAATTAATATTAGTTTTCCTTGGTTTATCTTCTGTCAACATCAAGACCATAGGCCAATGCAATTGTGCAGAATTACCTCAGCATTTCAACATTCTGGCTTTATGTGCAGTTAGTACATGGAACACAACATGAATTCTGCATAGTATTAATGATAGAACATGCCCTTGTTGGATGTTATGGATCATGTTTCAGTAAAATGAAGCAAGGTCACACCAAATGTTGCTTTCCCTGCCATCTGAAAAGTTTTTGTTAGTTGCTTAAATACAACTCTCCAATTTTCAATAATCACTAATTCGTTCTAAATTTCCAGCTATCTGATGCAATGAAACAGACATCAGATTTAAATAAACATGCTAAGTTAGTCAAAGACCAATGCATCTGCACGATTTCCTTCTCACTCCTCGTTGCCTCCCCATCACCCACCTCGCTATTAAATTGTAACTGACCTTCTCTCTGCTGACTCATGCCTCTGTTCTCAGTACAGGCAGGACTTCTAGCCCTGCTCCCAGTCTTCTTTCTAGGTTTCCAGTTGCCTCAATCCTTTTTTATTTTCTGCCTCGACCCCTTACTTCATCTGGTCGTCATGATTCTGGAGAACGTAGAATGTTCATGTTGAATATTGGATGGCTCCAATGACAATTATAGATCCATAGAGATTTACAGCATGGAAGCAGGCCCTTCGGCCCAACTTGTCCATGCAGCCCAGTTTTTAACCACTAAGCTAGTCCCAATTGCCCAAATTGGATCATATTTCTCTATACCCACCTTACCCATGCAACTGTCTAAATACCTTGTACAAGACAAATTTGTACCCGCCTCTACTACTGTCTCTGGTAGTTCATTCCAAACACTCGCCACCCTCTGTATGAAAAAAAATTGCCCCTCTGGACCCTTTTGTGTCTCTCCCTTCTCACCTTAAACCTATTTTAGTTTTCAACTCCCCTACCTTTGAGAAAAGATGTTGACTATCTAAATGATCTATGCCCCTCATTATTTTATAGACCTCTATAAGATCACCCCTCAGCCTCCTATGCTCCAGGGAAAAAAAGTCCCAGTCAATCCAGCCTCTCCTTTTAACTCAAACCATCAAGTGCTGGTGGCATTCTAGTACATCTTTTCTGCACTCTTTCAAGTTTAATAATATCCTTTCTGTAATAGGATGACCAGAACTGTGCACACTTTGCCTACCTTCCATAGTTGCTGCTCCTCCAATCATGGTTTCTGTCTGTGGAGAGGGTGGGGGGGGATTGTCATTGGGGCAACATTGTAGAATTTGTGATTGGAGGGGCAGTTCCTCACAGAACATGCCTCCCATGCGTACTCACTGCTCCTCCGATTAAACTGAATCTGGTTTAACAACATCCTGCACCTTAATTATTCAAGCTCTGGTCAGATGAGCCATTATATATAGAGCGTGGGGAGAGTCCTTCTTGAATGTGTCACCCCTGTTTTTATTTGTCGCGGTTTCCTGGCAGCATTTCAAGTGTATATTCACTCACCACCCCCATTTACTTTGAACCTTGCCTTCAATTTGGGCATGAGATGCCTACTATCTTGACATGAGATCAGGGAGAGAAGGAACAGTAATGATTTAAGAAGAAAAATGAGCTTAGAACGAAAAAAAAATGATTGATTTGGTGCCTGAGTGTTGCATGAAAAATCTATCCAGGAAATTCTTTGACAAAATAAGTTCTTTAAAAAGAATTGATTTTATCGAGTTACATCTCAATATACTACTTGCAATATTTTCATTTTGAAATAATGATGCCGCAATAACCATATTATCCAATTTTGCAATTTGTAAAACCCCGCTGAAAATCATGTTCACATTAAAATAGTTATAGTTCAATGTGCTGCTGGAAAGAAAATGGATTCTGTATTTGGAGACTGATAGCAATGCATGTTCTTCAACTAAAATTTCCCTCAGTTGTACTTTAATGTGCAGTAAACAGCATCATATTATTCAGCTGGCCAAAATCATACCTCACATTCTGTGGTTGTGCTACATCATTACATTAGCTGAGCTATCATTTCTACTTTCACTCCCTCTATTCCCATAAATATTCTCTTCTGCCTTGCCCCCTCTTCTCTCTTGACTTCTTGCTGCTGTATGGTTCTACCAGAATTGTATGATTGTCTTGTGTTATTCTCGTCGACAATTGCTCTTTGTGTGACAGTCAAGGACATAACAGCAGAAGACATAGGAGCAGGATTAGGCCATTCAGCCCATTGGGTCTGCTCTGCCATTCAATCATGGCTGTTAAGTTTCTCAACCCTATTCTCCCACTGCTTCCCATAACCTTCGATCCCCTTACCTATCTATCGTGACCTTAAATGCATTCAATGACCAGTGAATCTGAGGTTTCCACTCAACTCTCCAGGACCCAGGTATATTCCTGGCCTCGGACTCATTTGCATATGGGAATTAGGAATTGGGGGAGGGGAAGTCCATAGAATCCTTATAGTGCAGAAGGAGACCATTTGGCCATCACGTCTGCACCAATAACAATCCCATCCAGGCCCTATTCCTGTAACCCCTCATATTTACCCTGCAAAACCCCCTCTCACTGGGATTAATTTAGCATGGCCCATCAACCAAACCCACACATCTTTGTACTGTGGGAGAAAACCAGTGGACCCGGAGGAAATCTACGCATACACTTAGGGCAGAACATGCAAACTCCACACAGACAGTGACCCAAGACTGGAATTGAACCGGGGTTCTTGGTGCTATGAGGCAGCAATGCTAACCACTGTGCCACCATACCACCCCTTGGCCGGAATTGAACACGGGTAATTATTGTCTATGAAAGACAAGGTGCTTTAATATAAATCATTTAATATATTAAAAAATCCGAAAATATTTCAGGTGCATTATCAAATCAAGTTTGACAATGGTACCCCAAAAGATGTATTGGATATGCGACTAATAGCTCGGATAAGTAGGGATGTTTCAATGAGCATTTTAAAAAGGAAGGAAAAGCAAAGAAGTAAAACGTTTTGGAGAATAAAATTTGGGGCAAAATTTTCTGGCTATTCCAATTCATGGGATTTTCCAGCTCCAATAACAGCGACCAACTACCCTGCTATGGGTTTCCTGGCAGCGGAAGTTGGGGACAACATGAAACTCCCTTGATAGAGGTAGGACTGGCACTTTTGGAGTGGGTAGTAAATCCTGCCCTTGGAATTTTGTAATCCAGGCTTTAAAGCAAAAAGGTCAATATTCAATTATTACATGGAAGAACTTGATGCAAAGAGGCTTGCCAATATTATTTGCAGAATGGATGTTTTGTTCTCTTTTCCCCCATCTCTTTTTAACCTACACACACTGTACAAGTTGAAAAATCAAGTTCCAGATCAAAAACTCCATAAATTGTGAATATGGAAACTGTAATAGAATATCAGTTAATGTTTATTTGTTAACGCCACAAGTAGGCTTGCATTAACACTGCAATGAAGTTACTGTGAAAATCCCCTAGGTGCCACACTCCAGCGCCTGTTCGAGTACACTGAGGGAGAACTTAGCATGGCCAATGCACTTATCCAGTACGTCTTTCAGACTGTGGGAAGAAATCGGAGAACCCGGGGGAAACCCACACAGACAGAAGGAAAACATACAGACTCCGCACAGACAGTGACCCAAGCCGGGAATTAAACCCAGGTCCCGGGTGCTGTGAGGCAGCAGTGCTAACCATTGCGCCACCACTATCAGGGAGATGGACAGTCATACAGAAGAAAGAAAATATGGGATCCAGCCGAGCTCACCTGAAAACCAGAGATCCCTGTTTGATTTCAATGGACCTTCACATGGTCCACCACCAGCCCCCCAACCTACTAGAATTCCAGTGACAGGCACTGTGGGAGAATTCCTGCCAAAGCCTTTGTATAGCACCTGTTACAATCTCAGAGTGTCCCAGTTTCCTTTGCAGCCAACAAAATACTTTGAAAGTGCTGTTGTAATACAGGAACAATGGCCAATTTGTGCACAACAACATCTCACAAATAGCAATGGATAAATGGCCAGATTAACAGATTTTAGCAATTGCGGGCAAAGGATGAATGTTGACCAGGGAATTATGCATTTCTTCAGAATAATGCCATGGGATCTTTAATGTCCATTTGAGAAGGCAGAGAGGACCCTGATTTAACACATCATTTGAAAAATGGCATTTTAAAAAAATCATTCATGGGACTTGGGCATCGCTGGCTGGCCAGCATTTATTGCCCATCCATAGTTGCCCAAGGGCAGATGGGAGTCAACCACGTTGCTGTGGCTCTGGATTTCCTTCCCTAAAGGACATCAGTGAACCAGATAAATCGACAATGGTTTCATGATCATCGGTAGATCCTTAATTCCAAATATTTTTTATTTGAATTCAAATTCCACAACCTGCCACAAACCCTGGTCCCCAAAACATTAGCTGAGCTTCGAGATTAATAATCCAGTGATAATACCACTGGACAACCACCTTCCTGCAGTGTCCGGCAGTGCAGCCCACTCAGTTCTGCACAGAGTGAGTGTCCTTTTGTTCAAGTCCCTGAAGAGGAATTGAACACCCAAACCTTCTGACAGGTAAGTTGAAGAAATAGTCTGGAATTCTGCAACTGTTCTTGTCACTTGGATTCTCTGGTACCGCTACAGTGAACAGAGATTTGGCTCAGTGCCAAATTCTCCATCCTCGCTTGCAGAGGCAGTGGCTTGTGGATGGCTGGAAAATTCTGGCTGTAAATTCTGTCAACTACTGACCAGTATAGCACTTGCCTTCAGTTCATCTTGCCCAGGAAAGAAACTTCCCTTCCTTGAGAATGAACACTTCCTTGCGTTCCTATTACAACATGGGAATTTCACAGTAACTTCATTGTAGTGTTATTATAACCCTTACTTGTGACTGATAAATAAACATTAAACTTTAGTAGGTTGATGTTTCCAGCAGAAACCTTGCTAAATAGAATGTGTTTTGGAATATTTGGACTATATACATATCCCCATGGTTTTCTGTGGTCGGAACAGATTGCCCTGATAGGCACTGCTGGTGAGTAAGGGTTCACACCAGCAACGTGAACTCATGAATATAGCGCTCTGATTTTTGTTAACCGTACTTAGAATTGATTGTTTGCTTGAAATCCCAAATAGGTTCTTTGTATGCAAGTCTGAGACAAGTTTAATTTGATTTGATTTGATTTATTACTGTCACATCTATTGGCATACAGTGAATTTTTTTTTGCATGCTATACAGACTAGCATACTGTTCATAGAGAAGGAAAGGAGAGAGTGCAGAATGCAGTGTTATAGTTACGGCAAGGTTGTAGAAAAAGATCAACTTAGTGCGAGGTAGGTCCATTCAAAAGTCTGATGGCAGCAGGAAAGAAGTTGTTCTTGAGTTAGTTTGTCATGTGACCTCTGACTTTTGTATCTTTTTCCCAATGGAAGAAAGTGGAAGAGAGTATGTCCGGGGTGCATAGGATCCTTAATTATGCTGGCTGTTTATCCGAGGCAACGGGAAGTGTAGACAGTGTCAATGGATGGGGGGCTGGTTTGTAAAATGGATTGGACCTCACATGACCCGTTCTAGTTTCTTGCGGAATTGATCAGAGCAGGAGCCATACCAAGCTGTGCTACAACCAGAAAGAATGCTTTCTGTGGTGCATCTGTAAAAGTTGGTGAGAGTCATAGCGGACATACCAATTTCCTTAATCTGAGAAAGTAGAGGTGTTGGTGGGCTTTCTTAACTATTGCGTAGGCATGGAGAGACCAGGACAGGTTGTTGGTGATCTGGTGTATCATTGAGAACATTCCAAACCATTCAAACACAAGGTGAATGATAAAGATTCAAGAGAAAGTGACATTTGAAAATATTTGCTGATTTATTTATCTGGATGACTTTATTTTCTTTATTTTTTTTTGGGATTTGGACCTCATTGGTAAGATCCTAATGGTCCTTGAACTCAATAGCTTAGTGGACCATTTAAGAAGCAACAACATTGCTGTAAATCTGGAGTCAAACGTCAACCAGAGAAGATAAGGACAACAGATTTCATTAAAAGGGTATTTATTTGAAACAGGCGTGTTTTTACAACAAACTAATTCTCGGTGTCATGATCACAATTGCTGAGATCTGTGCTATAATCCATTATTTAAAAAAATTAAGTGAGTTTAAATTCCTCCAGTTATCAGCATAGAATTTGAACTCATGCTCCAGCACCTTAACCTGGTCTTCTAGATTACCTGAGACAGTATCACAATAACACCATTGCACCCACCACAGTAACTGAACTTATATAGTTCTGTTTTCTCTGGTTTCCTGGATCTCAGTTTCTTAAACCAAATTGATTTTTGCAAGACCTCGTTTACTTGTGCAATTGTAGGAAAGAAGTGACCTGATTGGTAATGATGCCTCACAGTACCAGGGACCCAGGTTCAATTCCAGCCTTAGGTCAATGTCTATGTGGAGTCTACACATTCTCCCCATTTCTGCAAGTTTCCTCTGGGTGCTCTGGTTTCCTCCCACACTCTGACTGATGAAACCATGCATGCCAAATGCCTTCTTCATTACTCTGTCCATCTGTGACTCCACTTTCAAGGAGCTGTGAACATGTGAGCCGAGATCTCTTTGTTCTGTAACTCTCTCCAACGCCCTACCATTAACTGATTGAGTCCTGCACTGGTTCAATCTACTAAAATGCATCACCTCACCTTTGTCTAAATTAAACTCCATCCGCCATTCATGATGCCTACATCGCGAATGCCAACATGATGAACTTAGGAAAGAGGTAAACAAAACAGGACAACTTAGGAACAGGGGAGGCAATGGTCTTGTGGTATTATCACTAGACTATTAATCCAGAAACTCAGCTAATATTCTGGTGACCTGAGTGCAAATCCATCATGACAGATGGCAGGATTTGAATTCAATAAAAAAAAATCTGAAACTAAGAATGACCATGAAACCATTTACGGAAAAAAACCATCTGGTTCACTAATGTGGAAATCTGCCATCCTTACCTGGTCTGGCCTACATGTCACTCCAGAGCCACAGCAATGTGATTGACTTCAACTGTCCTCCAAGGGCAACTAGGGATGGCAATAAATGCTGGCCAGCCAGCAATGTCCATGTCCCACAAATATGAAAAAAAAGAAATGTAAGTATCAGAAAACATAAACAAAACAGTAAGAATTCTTGGAGCATTCTAGGGAAGAATTCTAGAGTCTGTCTAACTTCAATGGTGGACACACTATTGGAAGTAATTCTGAGAAACACAATTTGGAGAGGCAGGGATTAATCACGAACAGAGAGCAAGGTTTTGCTAAAGAGAGGCCATGTGATTGACCAATGTGATTGAATTTTTCAAAGAGGTGGCCAGGTGTGTATATGAGGGTGGTTCATTTGACATTGTTTAAAAGTCTTGCTGAAGTCCAAGTAGACTATGTCCAACATGGGAGACTGATCATTAGGGGCTCCCCCCATCCTCCTTATCACAGCCAACAACCAGAATCGCAGGCGACCAACCCCCTCTCCAATGCCCACTCCCCCCCCCCCCCCCCCAGTGCCCACTCCCTCCTATGTCTACTCGCTCCCCTCCTCAATGGACATTCCCCCTGTCACTGCCAAGTACCCCCATTCAAAGGCCTGGGCACTCTCTTCACCCTCACTGCATATAAATCTCCCCCACCCACCCCCTCCACTGTCACTGGGCTCCCAAGAGAGCTGCAATGCCCCAGACATTTTGTTCTCCACCACACACCCTATGCTAACACCCACATCCCCACCTCCCCATCCCCTGGGCTATAATTACCTTTACTCTCTTAGGGGGATCTCCTCAACTGTTTCATGCACCTATATAACTGTAGTAAATCTTGCCAACTTGATATTGTGTTATGGACATGATGTTCAGTGAGGAGGGATCATATGGTAGGCAGTTGGTTAATAATATTAACATTTATTTAAATATATTACAATGTGGTCCAAATTCTGGTGGGCATGAACCTCATCACATCAGCAGCAAGGGGTGTGGAAATTTGGGAAATGCTGAATTTTGCACCCACATCACAGTTCTCACTAGTGCCAACATGAGAGCAAAATCGCCCTCCTATAAAAGATGCTTATAAAGCAGAAAGCAAAGTGTGGAGATTGATGGAAACTTCTGAGACTCACAGAAAGATGAAGTGGTATCCCACAGTGGCTGTGTCTATTGCTGTTCCCCATATTTGTAAATGATTTGAACTGAGGAATTAATGGTACGTGCTGAAATTTTGTGTGTATTGTCAAAATGGTGGCATAGCTACAATGAGGAAACTGCATCAAAATACAGGAAGACATTAATAGGCTTGCAAAGTGGGTGGATAAATGACAAGTAAAACTCAATATAGCCAAGTGTGACACTGTGTGAATAAAGAAGCCTTTTATTCACTTGAAGTTTAGACACTGACTAGGATAAATGAAAGAGTAGATTTGGGGAAACAGACACATCAGTCAATAAATGTATCACAATCAGTTGTTCAGGCCATTCAAAACAAAGGTTAACAATCATTTCTACAGCGATAGAATGTAAAAGCAGGCTGGCACGGTGGCACACTGGTTACCACTGCTGCCTCACCGTCAGAGACTAGGGTTCAATCCTGGCCTCAGGTCACTGTCTGTGTGGACTTTGCATGTTCTCCCCGTGTCTGCATGGGTTTCCTCCAGGTGCTCCGGTTTCCTCCCACACGCCAAAGATGTGCGGGTTAGGTTGATTGGCCATGATAAATTGCCCCATAGGGCAGGATTCTCCAGCTATCCTTGCCCCAAAACCAAAAAATCCCACCTGAGATCAACAGACTTCTGCATGGTCTGTCCCCACGCCCGCATGCTCTGATTCCCCTGGAAGGTAGGATGGGAAAATTCCCTCCTTAGTGTCAGGGGGATTAGCAGGGCAAATTAGGGATAGACAATAAATGCTGGCCAGCCAGCAACACCCCACATCCCACAAATGAATAAAAGAAAATGCATGGGGGTTACGGGGACAAGATTGAGGTGATGTTGTTTGTTTGGGCTCAAATAGGTCAAATGGCCTCTTTCTGCACTGTAGGCATTTCGATTCGACTTTATTCCATTCAGGGCATGTCTAACTTATTGTAAACCTCGTTAGAACAGTGGGAGGGCAGTGTGTAATTTTGGTTTCCACATCATATAGAGCGATACTGTAGCTTTGTAAAAAGTGCGGAATAGACTTACACGTGTCTCACCAGAATCTGAGAGGTTGCAAACATCAGGAAAGTTTAAACAGACTATGGACCTTTGTGTCACAAAAATAGAAGAAAATCTAAACAAAAATCTTTAAAATTTAGAAGGGTAGATGTGGGGAAACAGTGTCTCCTCATGGGTGAGAGAAACATCAGGGGGGATGGATAAATGATCGTTTATTCAGAATTTAATAAAGGAATATTGTTACACAGAGAGCAGTGAAAAGGCAGAACTTGATGCCTTATGGAATGATTGAAGCAAATAGAATTGACACATTTAGGGGAATGGTTGATTCATATATGTGGGAGAAAGGAATAAAAATATTTTGGCGCAGGAGGAATGGAGTAATTCGAGTGGAAGATGGTTCCTGTGGCATTTAAACAGTGATACAGGTTGGCTATGGCAAAAGGCCTTTTCCCTTGCTGTTCAGCGTTGTGGGGTTTGACGGGCCCAGACTTGCTGGAAGTATACAGGAGTATGCCTCTGGAAGGCAGCGTGTCAGAATCCATGGGGGAAAGGCATCATTACTCTCATCTACAAGCAGAAGGGGGAAAAGGAAGAAAATAGAAATTGGTGACCCATTTCATAATTGAACGTGAAGAATAAAATTCTAGCCAAGGTCCTTGCCAACCGGGTCAAGTCTGCTCTGCGCTCAGTGATCCGTCCTGATCAAACCTGTGCTATACCCGGCGGGAAGATCTCTGATAGCCTCATGCTATTCAGGGATACAATTGCTCATCAGCCTAGAACAGGAGAAGGCGCTTGAAAGAATATGGCATAGCTACATGATGGATGTGCTCTCCAAAATGGGCTCTGGGGAGGGAATCCGTAATTGGATCCAGCTACTCTACACAGAGTTCAGTAGCGCAGTTTCAATCAATGAGTAGGAAACAGATAAGTTTCAGATAGTGTCTGGAGTCAGACAGGGCTGCCCTCTTCTCCTCTGTCCTTTTTACGTGTTGCATTGAACCCTTTGCCGAGGCCCTCAGAAGCGACCCAGGCATCAAAGGGGTGACAATCCCAGGCAGCGAGAGGCACGCAGGTCAAAGCCTCCCTGTACATGGATGACATGGCTGTCTCCCGCTTGGACCCCTGGTCTGTTTGCATCTCCAAGCCTGTGAGCAGCTGGAGCTGGCCTTGGGAAGCAAAGTCAACCGGGCCAAGAGCGAGGCCATGTTCTTTAGGAACTGGGCTGACAGATCCTTTGTCCCCTTCGCCATCAGGGCAGACTACCTTAAGGTGCTGGGGATATGGGAAAACATGCAAACTCCACACAGAGAGTGACCCAAGCCAGGAATTAAACCCAGGCCCCTGGCACTGTGAGGCAGCAGTGCTAACTACCGTGCTACCATGCCACCCCAAATCAATGTTAGGAGTGGGACTTAAACCCACACATCCAGAGGAAACTGCAACCTGCACACAGCACTTTAGACTGCTCGGCCATCCAAATGCATGATCCTACTCCATGACAATGTGAGCCACACAGATCTTGTATCTAGGTAGAAGTGCAATTCTCTTTCAACTTAGAATTAAATGGACAGTTTAAAGGGCAACTGTTTACAGGCTGACATTCTCAACACTTTTCTGACACTTTGGAGGCTCAGGCTAGAATTTTACAGCCCTACTCCAAAGGTTTGAAGCTTAGGTTGATTGTCCATGCTAAATTGCCCCTCAGGGGGACTGGAGGGTAAAATACTTGGGGTTACGGGGATAGGGCCTGGCTGGGATTGTTGCCAGTGCAGGCTTGATGGGCAGAATGGTCTCCTCCTGCATTGTAGGGATTCTATGATTCTCTGATATTGTTATTGCACCGACCGCAGTGGATGTGTCGGACCAGCTTTTGGTGGGACTGGAAGAGTGTATATGTGCCCCCAGGGCACCTTTCTACACATTTTGTATTGAGTAGATGCTTCTTGCTCCATGTCTTCTGGCATGGTTTTGAGATAATGATGAGCTTCATAATTGAATGCAATCTGACTTCCTGAAAGCTGCACTGTCTCTTGACTATAAAATTACATTCCAGAGTCCATGAGGTCCGAAAGCCACCTGTAAATCTCTGTCAGTTCAGTATAACCCATCTTACTCTCTATTGTGGATAGGCTAACGAAGATTTATAACTGGCCATTCATATTTCTTCTTCTGTTCAGTGGTGTTTCGGGAAATGCAACCATTTACTATTTTATCTGCACCAGATGGATCAGTTTAAACTGTGCATAATTAGTCTCAGGTGGAAAAAGGTATAATCACATTCTATAAAGGGTCTCTTTGGCTGGATTGAACATTTTGCCTTTGCATCTGTTTTGCAACCACACTGAATGAGCACTAAGTTACCCATTGGATTTGTATTTGCTGAAGCCTTGTGTCATTTGGTCCTTGTGAAGGTAGAGGGATAGGGAGAAAATTCAGGCTTCACTCCTGGAGTCAAGGTATTCCACATAAAATGCTAAAAATGTCAGGGGTCTGAAATAGCGACAGAAGATGTGAGAATTAAACAGCTGACAGTCAGCAAATAAGAAAGCAGATGGATTTTCATGTCAACTATTTATTCAGAGGCCATAAACCTGAGAAATGTTAGGTGTGAACTTAGCCGTGACTGCCCCTCCAGACGCCGAGGCAAGCGGAAAGTTACGATTGACCAGATGAATGAAGTATCCTGCTTGGGTTCTGCCATATATTTTAACCTACTGCCCTCGACAAGCCTTAAAGGCCTCCCTTTGAATCGAGCCTTCACTCCCACACTTCCTCCTTTGGGAGCCTGCCAATCTTGATAAGACTTCTCAGCCAGGGGGGTGGGGGGCGCTACCTTTTGGGAGCAGCTCATATCCCCTGTCATCTGAACCTCTAGTCCTGCCATTTTTAGGGCGGTATCTGACTGGGACCAAGCATGTGAGGTCCATGTGTCAGGATCTTCTCAGTTCCATGTGACTGACGTCAGGTGTACTAGGCTCTCACCCTGGCCTCCGCCCGCCTGAATTCCTTTCCCAGTTAAACAGAGACCTGTTTTCTCTCAACTTGAATGTGCCCAAACTACGAGCTTCAAGTCTGAACACTAGAAACATCTATGCAACATGTATTTTCTTCTTATGGGAAATAAAATGCTGGGCAGGGGTCCTAACGATGTAGGTTGTTGTGACATAACAATGGATCTGAAGGAATAAAAGACCTTTACTTATTCCGCACTTAAGATTTAAACTTTGGCTTATTTTTCCTTTTATTTACTCACGGGATGAGGACATCATTCTCAAGGCTGGAATTTATTATCCAACCCTCATGACCAGTGAGGAGGTTTCAGTGAGCCCTCTTCTTGACTCTCTGCAGCCCATGTAGTAGTGAAGGTGTTCCACTGTGAGTTATTAGGAAGTTGCTAGACTTTGACCGAGTGGCACATCAAAGGAAGTTGGTACATGTCCAAGTCAGTGCCATCAGATTTTTAACCCTTGCCTTCTGTTTTTCTAACAGTTAGTCCAAACTTAGACAAGCAGTTGTCTAATCAGTATCCAACCCCAGTCTATGGCTCAGATTAATCTGTTGCTTTTATGTTCCATCAGATTAAAAGTTGAAACAAAATACCTTTGCACTGTTAAAGACTGTGCATTATTAATTGTATCACTAAAGTTTTGGAGAAAAAAATAGTCATCATGAGCATTAGATTATCCCTTGAAGTTTTATATTTATAAACTAGAATATAAGCATTATGGGTGACACGGTGGCACAGCAGTTAGCACTGCTGCCTCACAATGCCAGGGTCTCAGGTTCAAATACTGGCCTGGATCACTGATTGTGCAGAGGAAACCCACACAGACACAGGGACAACATGCAGACTCTGCACAAAGAAAGTTACAGCACAGGAGCAAGCCCTTAGGCCCCTCAAGCCTACACTGACCACGCAGCCTGACTGAAATAAAACACCCTACCCTTCCAGGGACTGTATCCCTCTATTCCCATCCTATTCATGTACTTGTCAAAACGCCCCTTAAAAGTCACTAACATATCTGCTTCCACTACCTCCCCTGGCAGAGAGTTCCAGGCACCCATGACCCTCTGCATAAAATACTTCCTCCCACAGTCCGAAAGACATGCTGGTTAGGTGTATTGGTCATGCTAAATTCTCCCTCAGTGTTACCTGAACAGGCACCGGAGTGCTCGGAGATTTTCACTGTAATTTCATTGCAGTGTTAATGTAAGCCTACTTGTGACACTAACAATAAAATAAGAATTAAAAAAATAACGTAACTTCAGGGAGCTGACACAACTAGGGTTGCCAACTGCAATTAAATATATACCTGGGGGTTTCACCATGTGACTTGCCCCCCAGGGTTCTACCACTCTTCACATCCATCCTTGTGACACACTGCTCCCTGATGCCAATTGGAAAGCAAGAAGACTCATTAACTCTGGTTTCCTCCTACTGTCCAAAAGACGTGCTGCTTAGGTGTATTAGTCTTGCTAAATTCTCTCTGTGTACCCAAACAGGCGCCAGAGTGTGGCGACTAGGGGATTTTCACAGTAATTTCATTGCAGTGTTAACGTAAGCTTATTTGTGACACTGATAAACAAATAAATAAGATGAACTGTCCACTTACTCACTTAATGTTAATGTTCTTAATGCAATGTAGATTAGAGTGAAGGATTTTAGACGTGTGACACTTCATTAAAATGCATTGTAACAATCTTTTTCATTAGGCCAATTATATATCTGATGCCACTTTTAAGATCTAATAAAAGTGAATTATAACACACGTTAACTGTGATGCTTAGAAGTGTAAAAAAAAGCAGAAAATTGAGATGATTATAGTCCAGATAAGCTCAGAATTCAATTTAATGTTTCTGCTATTAATTAGAGAAACGAGGGACCTGCCATCTTAATGGAAGAGTGTGAACAAAAAGCTCTTTAATCAGTCTTAAATCTAAACCCCAGCTTCAATATGTCAATGACGTTTGTCATATGGCAAAGTGAGAGGAGAGCATTTCATAGCTTCCCCAGATTTCTTAATGAGTGATATTTATTTTACCAGGGAGACAGAACAACTTCCTCTATGTTCTCAACGCATTATGTGGCACATAATTACATCAAGCCTACCTTAAGTCCGCTCACATCTAAAGATAAGGTTTATTTATTAGTTACAAGTAGGCTTACATTAACACAGCAATGAAGTTACTGTGAAAATCCCCGAGTCGCCACATTCTAGTGTCTGTTTCGGTACTCTGAGGGAGAACTTAGCAAGTCCAATGCACCGAACCAGCATATCTTTCAGACTGTGGGAGGAAATCGGAGCACCCAGAGGAAACCCACTCAGACACAGGGAGGGTGTGCAGACTCTGCAAAAGACAGTGACCCAAGCTGGGAATCGAACCCAGGTCCGTGCTATGAGGCAGCGGTGCTAATCACTGCACCACCTTGCCGCTATTGATCTTTCCAGCAGCCCTCCACACTCCAATCAAATTCCAACACCTTCATTAGAATTCATAGAATCCCTGCAGAAGGAGGCCATTCGGCCCATCATGTCTGCACTAATACTCCCA
The DNA here is from genome assembly GCF_965287045.1 of Carcharhinus amblyrhynchos. Lineage (NCBI taxonomy): Eukaryota > Metazoa > Chordata > Chondrichthyes > Carcharhiniformes > Carcharhinidae > Carcharhinus > Carcharhinus amblyrhynchos. The sequence goes on from NC_137328.1 coordinate 12,316,307, forward strand.
CAAAAGCATCTAACCCTGTAACTCAACGCATTTGCCAAGAGCAATCCATTCAACCTATACACCTTTGGAGAACTTAGCATGGCCAATTCGGCTGTACCACACATCTTTGGGACTGAGGGGAGGAAGCCGGAGGAAACCCACACAGACATGAAGGGAAGTGGAAACTCCACATAAACAGTCACCCAAGGCTGGAATCAAACCTGGATCCCTGGAGCTATGTGGCAACAGTGCTAACTATTGTGTCACAGTGCAACCCTTCAGGAAAATCTTATTCAAACAGCGACAAAGAAATCTGCAATAACTTTACCACGTTAAGTTTATTTTTCAGTTCAATGGATTCCTTTCACACAAGACCATCAGTTACCCATTCTGCAATAACTATTTCAGCTAAGAGTCAATCTACTATACATCAGTTCCACCTCATAAATGTTAGTGTAAGTTCAAGGCCATTCAAATCTGACATATATGCCATCGAAGAAGCTTTTTATATCCACAAAGATAAACAATCTTACGTTAATCCAGCGGACTATCAAAAGCAGATGAATGAATGCTGATGTGTGGGCCTGCATTTGGTGGAACTGAAAGACAAGACAGCCTGGGACCTCACAGGGTGGTCAGCATCCTAAATGGGGAAAGTCCTGCAATGTGTTGGACATGGGGACTGGTGAGCTTGGAGAGGAGAATGTAAACTTTTGCCATATCAAGGAGGGACTCATGAATCAGCTCTTGTCCTCACAGGAGAACAGGAAGCAGCACAATGCGTTGAGATGGTGTCCTGAATCTGGCTGTGCTAATGATGATGAAGGAGGGCGTATTGAACAGAGAACAAAGAATATTACAGCAGAGAAACAGGCCCTTTGGCTATCTAAGCCTACATTGACCTTACTGCCCATCTGAACTAAAAACACCCCATCCTTCCAGGGACCATATCCCTCTATTCCCATCCTATTCATATATTTTCAAGACACCCCTTAAAAGTATCTACCGTATCCGCTTCCACTACCTCCCCCGGCAGTGAGTTCCAGGCATCCAACATCCTCCGTGTAATCTCATACATCTCCTTTAAACCTTGCCTCTCGCACCTTAAACCTGTGCCCCCTAGGCATTGACTCTTCCACTCTGGGAAAAAGCCTCTGACTCTCCACTCTGTCCATGCCCTTCACAATCTTGTAGACTTCTATCATGTCGCCCCTCAACCTCCGTCATTCCAGTGAGAACAAACCAAGTTTCTCTAACCTCTCCTCAGAGCTAATGCCCTCCATACCAGGCAACATCCCAATGAATCTATTCTGTACTCTCTCCAAAGTAGAAATTGGAGGTGGCCTGTGAGCATGGGGCGAGATCCACCGGTCAAGGAGAAGCTGGGGTTTCAGAGGTGGGTAAGAGCGAGGGGGGGGATGCTATCGACTTTGGAAAGGGCTCAAAAATGGAGGGCAAAGGGTCAAAGAGTGCCCGGTTATACCCTGTACTCTACCTTTTTGTACCAATAAATGATTCAATCACGCTCAGTGGCAGAATGCAGCTGCAGTCAATGACTCTGACTCTTTAGTGCTCACAGATAACTGCAGCTGTACCTCATCTATCAGATGGATCATCTTCCAGACTAGCAGAGGATCCAGGTGGTCTTCCATTAACCTCGGAGGAAGAGAGTTCCTCAGATGCTGTAGTGTCACATCTTCTCTCTGCACCTTGCATCACCTCAGATATTGGCACTGCAGTGCGGTCGATTGCTTCCACATTCTGTGGAAAGTCACGTCACATTCCGGTGAGGATCTGCTGGAGAGATGGTTTTCCCGGTCTCTGGAAGTCAGAGAAGTGTAGGCGACCAGGAAGATACTGGCTCAAATAATTTGTTGGTTACAGCAGAAAGCATGCATTAGCAGTGACTTACAGCATCTGCCATGGCATCCCTAAAACCCACAAGAGATTCCCTTTCCTGCCAACCCCCCCAACCCACTGGCTCTGGAGCCCTGCATGAGGGTTTAGTGCTCCCTTACCCACAACCCAGATGTGGGCCCAGATGCCAGAGTGCATGCGGAGCTCAGGTAGGAGTCAGATTAGTTTGCAGCAGGGCATCATCATAATGGTGCTTAGCAAGTTGTCATCATCCTCCTGTCTGCCACAGAAACTTGCTAACGCAGCATACCCAAACCCACTGCTCTCGTGTGACAACATTGCAAGAGATAACAGAACTCCAAGGTTTGGGGGGGGGGGGGTAGCGTGGGGATGGGAGTGGAAATGGATTCCATGAGTGGCATCACTAGTCTCTAGTGACCAAAGCGTGTGGCGATTAGGATCCCCCTCGCTGCCCTCGCATGCCTGATCCTTGCTATCACCAGCCCGCCAGCACCTGGGTTGCTTGGCTTTGTCCTCCTCCTCCTCTTCCTCATCCCCAACAATGCCCAGCTGGTCAGACTCCACAACATCCTCCTCTAAAACATCTCCTCGCTGCTGCACCAGGTTGTGTAAGGCACGGTACACCACCACAATGTGGGACAATATCAGGGGGCTATAGTGGAGGACCCCACTAGTTCCAGGCATCTGAACTGCATTTTGAAGAGCTTATGCACTGCTCCACTATTGGCCTGGTGGCAATGTGGGCCTCATAATAGCAGTCTCCGCATCAGTCACAGGCCTCTGCACAGGCATTAATCAGCCAAATCTGAAGCGGGTACCCCAGGTCCCTCTCGAGCCATCCCTACGCCCTGAGTGCTCCTCAAAGACCTCAGGGAATCAGACTCCCCGACATGAAGTTGTCATGCTCACTGCCAGGGTGTCTGGCGCAGGAGTGCATGATATTCAGCTGATGGTCACAAACCAATTGCACATATATTGACTGGAAGCTCCTTCTGTTTATTAGTCTTCTGGGATATTTCCCCAGGTCCTTGAGGGTGACTTGGGTGCAGTCTATAAGCACCCTGCACATTTGATATCCCCGAGATGGTCGCAAATCCTGCAGCCCGGGCTTCCTTCTGGTCCTGGTCCAGGTCAAATTTAATATACTGGCCATATTAGGCACACAGGACATCTGTGACCACTTTGATACACTTGTGGACCGGTGTTTGCGAGATGCCACAAAAGGTGCCCACTGGTGATCTGGAAGGTCCCAGTGATGATAACGTTTAAGGCAGCTGTCATCTTCACAGCCACTGTGAGTAGGTGCCTCCTCCTCCTCCTCCTCAGCTCCAGCAGCAACCAAAAGAATGGCAAGATCAATGGACTGCATCGCAAAAGCCGTCTCATCAACCTGAAAGGGAGAAGAAATTTGGGGAAGGAGAGAGACAGACGAAGAGGTTAAAGAATTCTGCTCACTCCCCAGCCGAGGTTGTATCCTCATGAGCAACAACAGCCCCCCACACACTTGAAGGCCATCCCTCCCGATCTGAAATGCAAACGGCCACGGAAAAGCAACCCCCTCGGAGCAGTTTGAATGCAGAGATATACCTCCTCACTCATCCTCACTGCTGCAGCACCTGAATGCGACTTTTATACTCGAGGTGTTTTACTGGCCGATCCAGCTGCAGTGAACAAGATGGTTAAGGCAGGCGAGCTGAACCGATTGGGAGTGAAGCTCACCAGCGGCATCGTGACAAATACAAAAAAAAAAATTGCAAATTGATGTTTTGCCCTTTTTGGGCGAGCTCCCGATCGTGTCGATTTCCTTCCTGGGTAAAATGGTGCAAAAACAGACGCCATTCCTGCTTGTCACATCACACCCAGTTTTACGAAATTTTCCTGCCACAAAACAGGCACGACGAGGTTGTAAAATTTTGCCCATTGATTCTTTATTTCTCTCTTCAAAAGATGTTGCCAGAGCTGATGAGTTTTTCCATCATTTTTTGCTTCTGCTTCTTCAGGACACATTGTTCTGTATCTAACACTCTGACGATATACACTACATACCCTCCTTCAATATTCTCTCATGTATCCAGTCCTGGCTATCAATATTACCTCCCCACTGACTGATTAGGATCACCTTCTTAGTAATTAGTTTATCTTTTCAATGCCCTGCCACTTCATGCACCCATCTTTGAAAATCTCTTTCGCTCTCTTCTAATTGCTAAAGCATAACATTCACTCGGAAAACCTTGCCTCAATTTTCCGAATGTGTGCCCAAAAGCCTTTTAATCGTCCACTTTATGTGATGCAAGCTTTAAAGAAGAATTATTAGTGCTCCTTGCCTCTTGGTAGATAGAGAGCTTAGTATTTCTTAATTTCCTTCCCCATTGCTAACTACAGCAATGGTAAATGCGTCTGTATTCTTTATACTGAGCTTAAGCTCAGTCAAGGATGAATGCTCCTTCCTTCTTCAATAGAATGCTCCTGTGCCTTGCTGTCCTTGGATAAATGCCAAAGATGATCTATCCCACCCCTTCAGCCCTGTGAAGTATATTGTCATATTTGTATCTGCTCAACTTCAATCAATAAATGTTGTTTCGACTCTAATTTTAATAGTGAAAGAATAAAAATGAAGTCAATTCGTTTATAGTCACCTCCTCCTATCCTTCCACTTGCCTCGTAGACACATCAAAACTAGAAGTAGGAGTAGGCCATTCGACCCTTCAAACCTGCTCCGTCATTTATCTTGATAATGGCTGATCATCAAATTCAATATCCCTGATTCCCCCCTTTCCCCTCCTTATCCCTTGATCCCTTTAGCCCCAAGAGTCATATCTAATTTTTTCTTGAAACCAGACAATGTTTTGGCTTCAACCACACTCTGTGGTAGTGAATTCCATTCATTCGCCACCCTCTGGGTGAAGAAATTTCTCCTTACTGCATTTTAATTTTTTACATCTATCTCTGCCTGTGGTATTTTCTTTCAATTTAGCCCAATTTGTTTCAGGTTCCGCTCTAATGGAAATAAAGAAGGGGGTAAAAGATAGGAATGTTATTATGATGGCTATTTTGGTCACTACTATTGCCTGTTCCACTTTCAACTGGAAATTAAGTCAAACTCCATTTTCCACCAGGTTATATTTTCTCAGGCACTTTTCAATAGCAGGTGATGCAGGCAGGCTGAACTAACCCACCTGTTACCCTATTCAAAGCAGGGAAACTGCTGGGTTTTTTTTAATTCATTCTTGGAATAGGTCCCAGGTGGACAATAAACACTGGTCTTGAAAGTGACATTCCCATCCCATGACTAAGTAAGAAAATAAAGGAACTGCGAAGAAATATAAATAGAATGTTCACTGTTATTGCAAACTTTTTGCCCATTATTAATTGCCCCTGGAAGATGATGGGGAACCACTTTCATGAACAACTGCAGTCTGTACGATGCAGTCCTCTCAATGTGCTGTTAGAGCATTGGAGGATTTTGACGCAGCACCGATGAAGGAACAGTGATGTATTCCGAAATTAGGATGTTCTATGATTTAGTGGGCAACCTTACAGGATTAAAAAGATAAAAAAGGTAAGTCATAATCATAGGTGGCCATAGGCTGCTCTCTGCTTTGAGAGGCAGAGCTGGTGGAGATTTAACCTGAGGGTCAAGATTGAAAAGGCTTCCTGCCAAGGCTAAGGCTATCTGCCTAAGGCTAAGGCTACCTCCTAAGGAATAACCTCAGTGGGTATGGGAATAAGAGCTTGATTGTGGGATTTACACAGGCCCCTTCATGAATACCAATCTCTTGCACAAATTCCACTCCATCTCGAGTCACTGTCTGAGGTTGAAACGGACTTTTCACAGCCTTGCTGTCCTATCTAATTCTGGGTCTATCTTTTCATTCCAAAATGCTCCATCATCATGACTAGCTATTTGCAACTAATATGGCCACTCCTGCCTCAGCTCCAATGCCACCGAAACCCCTATCAAAGTGTTTGTTGCCCTCAGGCTGGGCTATTCCGCTTCACTTCTAGACAGTGTTCCATCTCCCACCCTCTAAACTTGAGCTCAGTCCGATGTCCATATATTCTAACTGGATTCAGTTTTCTTTGCCCACCACCCCTGTGTTCACAGGACTATGCTTCCCGATCCACCAATGCCTCAAATTTAAAATTCTCACATTTGTGTTCAAATTTCTCCATGTCCTCAAAGCACACCCCCCTCTCCAACTTCCTCTCTCACTTCCTCTAGCCGTAAAACCCTTCATAAACTCAATAGTCCTCAATTCTGTTCCTTTGGCATCTCTGATATACTTTGTCTCACCAGTGTCAGCTGCGCCTCCAGCTGCCTAGATCTGAAACTTTGGAATTTCTGCTGTCTCTCCCTCCCTCTTTCCTCTTTTTAAGAAACTTAAAACTTACTCTTTGGCTGAGCTTTTTGTCATCTGTTGTAATATGTGACTCAATCTTGTTCTGTTTGATAACACTCGTGAAGTACACTGGAATAGTTTACTGTGCTAAAGAATGATACGGAGATGCCAGCATTGGACTGGGGTGGGCACAGTAAGGAGTCTCACAATACCAGATTAAAATCCAGTAGGTTTATTTGGAATCACAAGCTTTTGGAGCACCCCCCCTACCACCACCTTCCCCTGATGAAGGGGCAGCATGTTATTGTTGTTTGTGAATAACAATGGGGGAATTTAACATTGAAGTTATTGCCAACAACCTTTGGCACACAAATTTATCCATGTGGCAAAGGAAAGTCCATTTGGAGATGTAGTGTGTTGAAAATGGCATTGTCCATTTTGTCCATTTCAGACTACCATACACAGATATACCAACAGAGGGAGTCTGCTAAGAAGTGATAATAAAATTTGCAGGTTTAAGAGGTAATGCAGTTCTAAATCTAAATATCTCTGGCTGAATCTTTAAGTGTTCCTGTACCAAGAACTTTGCAGAGGATCCCACAAAGGCTTTGGCAATCGACTGAAGCCCAACTGATTTTAGCAATTTTCTCCAATGTGTTTAAACTTCCAATTCACCGTTATCGTTAAGGGAGTCCTGACATGGGAATATTCATGATTCTGTGCAGGAAATGCTCATGGTGGGAGTGAGAAAAAGGAAAAAGATCCAAGGAAATGGCAACAAGGAGCAGAAAAAAAGACTGAAGAACCAGCTCTTGCTATAGCTGTGGTAATGGAGTTTAGTAGTGTCACAAGTTACATTAACATTGCATTGAAGTTACTGTGAAAATCCCCTAATCACCACAGTCCGACGCCTGTTCGGGTACACTGAGGGAGAATTTAGCATGGTCAATGCATCTAACCAGCGCATCTTTCAGATTGCAGGAGGAAACTGGAGCATCCGGAGGAAACCCACACAGACACAGGAAGACTCCGCACAGGCAGTGACCCAAGTCGGGAATGGAATGGGGACCCTGGCACTGTGAGACAGCAGCATTAATCAGTGTGCCACCGTACAGGGTCTGTGTAACCATGAAAAATGCAGCTGAATAGCTGGAATACCTGATGGAAACATTGCTTTGCGCTGAAAGAGAAGAGGAGCGATCTAGGGAGTGAACGTGCTGTGGGTAGGCAGCAAGCTATAATTGTTAAGTGTTTCTGTCAAATGGCTTAATACAGTTGTACAATGCTGCACTTTGTCCGTCACATATTTCAATAGTTGCTTTGATCTTTTGTGGCATTTTTGAGTTGCCGTAATGTTTTATGCCGTTTCATTAAAATTACTTAATTGGCACCACTGGATAATGTGATTTTTTTTCAAGCGAAAAATGACTTTCATTTGAGAGTGGAAGATTGCTCAATGAATGTGCTGTATTGTTAGAAATTCTGAAGCAGAAACTCAAGAATAGGGAAGTCTGTATAAAAGAGTTTGACTCGAGAAACTGGGAAACAATTCTACCTCAGTGTATAAAAGTCACAAATGGATCAAAAAAAAATCAATGCATCACACAGGTACTGACAGCAGTAAGACTACGTTACTGACAGCTGGCTTTATAGGACGTGTCTAATTTGATTTCGGCATCATAAAGGATAACGTACTATAATTTCAATGAATTGGCTGAGTCGGAGACAAATCGCCAAATTTGCCCTCTTTGATCAAACTGGATCAAAGGCAGGCTTTTCACACTTATTTGGTTCCTCTGTCTTGGATCTAAATTCCTTTGAAATCCTTCCATAGAAACATAAGAACACAGAAGATGGGAGCAGGATGAGGCCTTTTGACCCTTTGAGCCTGCTCCGCCATTCAACACGATCATGGCTGATCGTCCAACTCAATAGCCTAATCCTGCTTTCTCCCCATAACCTTTGATCCCATTCAGCCCAAAGTGCTATACCTAGCCGCTTCTTGGAAAAATTCAATGTTTTGGCATCACCGTAGGTCATACCCTGTGGTGACCCACAGGCTCACCACTCTTTGGGTGAAGAAATGTTTCCTCACCTCCATCCAAAATGGTTTAACCTGAATCTTCAGACTGTGACCCCTGGTTCTGGACTCCCCCGCCATCGGGAACAAACTCCCTGCATCTATCCTGTCTAGTCCTGTTAGAATTTTATAAGTCTCGTGACACCACTATGACAGCCAATGTGTTGTAGGCAGGACTTGTAGGAAACAATCCAACTCATAGCTTATTAACTCAGCTGTGAGTTGAGGCCCTACAGCAGAACGCCTGGGTTCACTTTTCCCAAAGTTGCACAGGGCGTTGGATCAGACAAGAGAAAGTTTGTGAATCGCACTGGCTTCACAGATGCCTCCCCTTCCCTGATTTAATGGCGCTCTGTGCAATTTTCAGAGGGATGGTGAGGATTACACAGCCAGCTGGTGGGGGGCAGGGGGGCACCTAACCACACCAACGCCAGGATTTGGAGATCGGGGTGCCATTTCTAAAGAGCACCCCAGTCTTAAAGTTAAATTAAAGGCCACCCCCATGAACATCAGGAGACATCCCCCCCTAAATATCAAGGCACCCATCCTCCCCACACACAACCTCCGTAGCATAAAGATTGGGGCACCTCCGTTACAGGCATTGGGGTGGCCCCACCACTCTCCTCATCACTGGTGCCGCCCCCACTTTACAGGCTCCACCCAACCCGGCCCCCACAGGCATCGGGGCGACCCCCAGAAACTTCCTGGGATCAGGGCACTGTCTCTCCTCGTAGACACTGGCCCCACCTCACCCCCCAATACTGGAACCTCCCTTCACAGGAACCCCCCCCACCGTGAGGCTCCCCAGAGGGTCCACCCCTGGCACTATTGTCTGACATGTCCCCGCATGGTCATCACAACTAGCTTTTGCTTTTGAAAAGCAATAGTGACTTGCGTTGGTGTGAAGTTACGCTGGGAACGTGAAAACAATTGGTGTACATGGAAGTAACAATGTTAAGCCCACTAATCATAGTTAAATTTATTATGATCGAAGCTCATCAGGCTCACATCCCTCATGAGCATGTACCTGATTGTGTTATTGGCGGGGCTGGAGTTTGGGGGTGGTGGGGAGATTCGGATTCTCACCTTCACACATCCTATTTTTGACCTCTTGATACTTTGCAGCCATTATGAGATTTGCACCCCTGCATAGCTTTGCTTCTAATCCACGGCTCCTCTGCACCACAGCAAATAATCTATTTCCCACACAAAATAAAGCTGACTTAAACACACCAGTTAACAGAAAACAGAACTCATAATTGGAATGGGAGACGACTTCCAATAAAAGCAGGCTCATTACTCCGGCAGAATGAACTCTGGATAGTTACATGGTGCAAATGTACAACTTCTGCAGTAAAATGCAGTGAGTGGAGGACAGTAACAGCATGTATTCTGTGCATGAAACCAGTCCCAGGCGCTTACCTGCAAAATTGAGAGGAATTACACCGCCATCACCATTCTGGCTGGAAAATTTGCAACCATGTGGGTTATACATTGTTTCATTTGGAAGCTGATCTTTGAAGTTTGATATAAATTTCATGCAAGATTTGATTTGATTGCCATTGAGAGTCCATTAAGGTAATGATCTTTAGGGAGATGTAGTATTTTTCATAAATCTCAGAGTAGAGCACAAGTGATGTTAATTCACTAATGAGAGCAACAAGTTTATTTGCAAAAATATGTCAACACCATGGGAGTCACGGTGGCACAGTGGTCAGCACTGCTGCCTCATAATGCTAGGGACCTGGATTCAATTCCAGTCTCGGGCGACTGTGTGGAGTTTGTACGTTCTCCCTCGTGTCTGCATGGGTTTCCTCTGGGTACTCTGTCTTCCCCCCACAGTCCAAAGATGTGCAAGTTAGGTTAATTGCTCATGCTAAATTTCCCCTTAGTGGAACTAGCTAGGGTGAATACATGGGGTTATGGGGATAGGTCTCGGTGGGATTGTGGTCAGTGCAGACGTGATGGGCCAAATGGCCTCCTTCTGCACCGTAGATGCTATGGTTACCCAGCTCTAGTTATGATTAGCTTTTGTGGTGTCGGTTTTCTTTGCTCTGATTCAACGCCCTGGCATTACTGATCAAACAGTGAGCAGAGATCGGCTACCAGGCTCACATAATCAAACACAGAATAATTGAACAATTGAACATACGGAAGACATGCATGGTTAATCAGGCCATCAACTCATCTCTTTATTCACCCCTTATCAAATCAGAAGTTGATCTTTTTTGTTGCTTCAGCTGTGTCTGTAAACATTGCAACTGGTGAGACAATTGAGTGTAGGCTCTAATTATGACTAAAAGCAACTGATACAAATTGGGAAAAAAGTATGGGGACACATACATAAGAACTAGTTTCCACCAGGGTGCGGAAATTCTGTGAAAGGGAAAATAGCCTGCAATTTGATTAATCCACAAATGAAAACTGTGCTAAAGACAAAACAACTCCGGCTCCTTCTTTTGCCAGATGGATGCTCACCAGAGTAAGAGTGCCAATATCCACTGCATCATTGGACATTTCACTCTGCAAGACAGCCACTCACAGCCTGGAAGGATTCATTCTGAAAACCGCAAATGATGAATGCTGAGATTTGAAATTGAAAATTTTGACAATATTCCACAAGCCGATAGACATAGAAAGAGATAGACTAATATCTTGTTACACCTAGCATTCTGTGAACAGTTCTGCACACATCAGCTTAGTTGTTGTCACAATCCCAGTTGATGGTATAGCTGGGTGGGTAGATCCCAGAATGGGACCCAGCTCAAAAGGATCATAACATTTACTTTCTTTTATAAAACTTGTTGGAATAGAGTCACGAAACAAAGAGAGAAAATGCTGGAAAATCTCAACAGGTCTGGCAGCATCTGTAAAAAGAGAAAAGAGCTGATGTTTCGAGTCCAGGTGGCAGTTAATCTCTCCACCTCCCCACACATCTTCATCTGTCACCGTTTCCCCTCTGATTTCAGCTTCTCTGCCTTTTGGCCATTCACATCTTCTATTCTCCCCATGGGCTGCCATTAGCAGCCTTTCCCCTGGTTTTTGTTGCTATGCATCATCTTTCATTCCCACTCCCTGCGATATAAATATCTCCTACTTTCTATGCCTTTTTGCTTTGACAAACGGTCACCTGGACTCGAAGTGTCAGCTCTTTTCTCTCCTTAGAGATGCTGCCAGACCTGCTGAGGTTTTCCAGCATTTTCTCTTTTGGTTTCAATTCCAACATCCACAGTAATTTGCTTTTATTCAAAATCACAAGGTTGCTAATTAGATTTAACAATGAAAAAAACATTGATTGAACAAGAAATGTTGGATTATTATATAATTATATCTTTATCCTCCTTTAGTTTAATAAATGCACATAGATTTTTTTTCAAGATTAACATGGATTATAAAGTGTATCTTAAGGTTAAATGGGCTCATTAACACAAAATCTCTTTTAAGCACACAGATTGGTTGTAGCCCAAAACACACTCTGCTCTGAACCCAAGTTAGTTTCTGTGGCTTTCTCCTCAGAATTCCCACTCCCAAGATAATTTGTCACTTGAGCGTATCCAAACTCTGCTCCCAAAAAAACACTTTAAGATCTCCTTTCAGAGTAACCTTTTGACTTGGTGGCTTGCATTCCAAAATCCAGTCCAGGTTTTCTTAATGACTCTTTTAAACAAAGCTTCCACTCCACTTTTAACAGGAAATCCAGTCCACTTCTTACACCATCCCCTTTAGGATTTCTTCTACCTTAAAAGTTTTTACACAAATTCTGAGATCCAGCCACCAATCTCCACAATTATCTCAAAAAACGTCTCCTGAACTTTCTTGGGTGAAAAGTGTGAGGTGATAAGCTTTGAAAGAAGAAACTTCGACAAGGAAGTATTCAATGAATGGCCTGACACGAGGGAGTACTGAGGAACAAAGGGACCTTGGCGTGTTTGTGCATAGATCTCTGAGGGTAGAAAGGCATATTAGTAGGGTTTTGAAAAAGGCACTTGGGACATGTGTCTTTATGAATTGAGGCATTGATTATAAAAGCAGGGAAGTCATTTGGGGGAGTAAAGAGCTCTGGTGAGGCCATACCTAGAGTGCTGTGTTCGTTATGGTCACCACATTATAGCATGGATGTGATTTCACTGGAGGGGATGCAGAGGAGATTCATCTCAATGTTGCTTGGGTTGGAACATGTGAGGGGTTGGATAGGCTTGGGTCAGTTTTGTTGGAGGAGAGAAGATTGAGGGGTGACCTGATTGAGATGTACAGGTTTATGAGGGGCATGGACAGAGTAGAGAGGAAATATCTGTTCCCATTAGATGAAGGATCAGTCACGAGGGGATATCGGTTCAAGATAAAGAGCAGGCGATTTAGGAAAAACGTTTTTACCCAGAGGGTGGTGATGGTCTGGAATACTATATCTGGGAAGCGAGTTGCCTCAGATCCTTTAAAAAATGCCAGAATTAGGCACTTAGCACGTCATAACATTCAAGGCTATGGGCCAAGTGCTGGCAAATGGGATTCAGTGGGAGGTCAGGTGTTTGTCTCATGTTGGTGTAGACTCAATGGGCCGAATGGCCTCTCCTGCACTGTATGATATGATTTTTGAGTGATGTTGTAGCTCCTCCTGGCAAGTGAAGAATAGCCCCTCACACACCTGATTTGTGGTTTGTAGATTACAGTGAAATTTGGAGAGTCAGCAATGACAAGAAGAAATGGGATTGGAGGTGACATGTTAAAATTCTTTTAATGGGAAATTGGTTATTTAAAAGGTGTTTAAGTGTTGGTTCTGGAGCTAATTTCAATCACACAAGCGACTTGAAATCAGCATCTTATACTAGCAGGAAGATAGAAGTGTCCCTTGAAGAATAATTTCTGTTTAATTGGATTGAACTTTTCAGCTACACGTTAAGAGCACAAAGATGCCCAATAACTAAGCGTGTCAGCATGGTGAGACTTATCGTCCTCCAAAATCAATGCTAAAGGATGTAAAGTGTATTTTTTGCTGCCCTTCATGTCACAGCGAATCAGAAATCAATGAACGCTGGCCTCAGCATCATCAATTACAAAGGGTCACCAGAAGGCCAGTTGTCTCAGCCCTTTCTGTAAGTGTTAGTGCTCCTTCTCCCAGAGGAGTAGAATTATGAAGGATGCCCTCTACATGCCCTGTATTTCTAACAGAAAATACATCCATTAGCACCGATTTTGAAGAAGCACTGGTTGACTATTACTCTGTATCCTTCAGCTCATAATCTTGTTTCATCATTAGAGTCACAAGGGGATTCTCAGGCCTCCCTGCAGCGCGTTTCTCACAGCAGGAGTTGGGTTGCAAGAACCTGCAGTGGGTCAATGGGATTACTTGGTGACCTGTGACAGGGATGTGTCTGAAGGTCCTGCTGCCACGAACAGCGAGAAAATCCAGGCCGTAGCCATAGATTTTTACAGCATGGTAAGAGGCTCTTTGGCTCATCATGCCTGCGCTGGCTATCAGGCACCGATCTGCTCTAATCCCATTTTCCAGCACTTGTTTTGTAGCCTTGTAAGCTATGGTGTTTCAAGTGCTCATCTAAATGCTTCTTGAATGTAGCGAGGAAGAGCTGATAATTAGGCAACAGAGCTTCTGGAAGATTGGTGAAGGATAGAATGAATGATTACTTCCTTCCCTCAAGATATTCGAGAATTAAGAAAGAACGGATGGAAGAATGGAGAAGAAAACAAAGGTAAATTTGAACCAAATTGCGTGGAAGCGTGCTTTGAATACACAGCACAAAAACAGGCCTTTTAGCCCAGTTGGTCGATGCAGGATTGGCATAGAAAAGGAAATAAAAGGGCTAAAAGATTATGGGTGGCACAGTGGTTAGCACTGCTGCCTCACAGTGCCAGGGACCTGGGTTCAATTCCCAATTTGGGTCACCTACTGTGCGGAGTCTGCACATTCTCCTCGTGTCTGCGTGGGTTTCTTCCAGGTGTCCCGGTTTCCTCTCACAGTCCAAAAGACGTGCTGGTTGACATAAGAAATAGGAGCAGGAGTAGGCCATCTAGCCCTTCGAGCCTGCCCCGCCATTCAATAAGATCATGGCTGATCTGAAGTGGATCAGTTCCACTTACCCGCTTTCTCCCCATAACTCTTCATTGGTTAGATGCATCGGCTGTGCTAAATTCTCCCTCAGTGTACCCGAACAGGCACTGAAGTGCAACAACCAGAGGATTTTCACAGTAACTTCATTGTAATGTTAATATATGTCCACTTGTGACACTATTAAATCAACTAAAATTTAAAGAACAATTTAGTGCCTGCAGAATCTGTTCCCTTTCTGGATTGAAGCGTTTCTCTGGCATTGCAGAATACAACTCATCAGTATAAGCATCCTTGTGTTGTTAAGTGCTGGCCTGAACTGTGGTGAGTTTGACTGACAATGTATCTGCAAATCTAGCACTTCCCTGAAATTCAGGATAGTGAGCTCTGTTTATTGTGAGGCGAAGTGAGGGTGGGGTGAATCAGTTGTAATTACCGGTAACCCATTGGATATCCCTTCCTTGACACATGCTGTTTTGTTATGTACACACTGGTAAATGTGTGAACGTTTAATCTACTGTTTATATTCCAATTGAGTTCAGAACCAATGGTTCCCAGCATGTCTTTTGGCTCCCAGTCCAAATTGTTACAATATCCAGCTTGACTATTTTGGTTTTAATGATTTTTTTGACCCAAACAGTCTGTGCAGTCACCTCTGAACTCGTTTGTCTTCTTATTACAGCACGACAAAGGCATGTTCTGACCATTCCAGTGGAAAAAGCAAGGGAGGATGCATATCAGACGCTGACGGTCAAGTCAGAGAAACCCAAAGCACTCAGCCTTCATATAACACAAAAGCTGCAGAAAAAGACAAGACTACAAAAGGTTTTCTGAGTTAACGCTTTGTGCAGTGTGCAGTTAACATGATCCTGAGAAGCTAAGGGCAAAATCTTGCCTGTCAGCAGGACAAAAAGTGATGATATTTATGTCTAAGCTATTAGGTGACATGTTGGCATTGTGTGTAAGGTGAATGGGATGAATTGGTTGCAAACTGCAGTGCGTTTCTACCTGAGTAAATAATTCCTTCCTATAGCTGGGCTTCACAATAACTTGGAACGAGGAAGGATGATGACAGCAGACTTCAGCCTTGAGATTGAACAGATTTGTACAACACCTTTCCATTTTTCTAAGTCCGAGCAAACACACTCGGTCTGAGAGAACTGGTCACCAGGCAACAAAAGCAACAGGAAGGTTGGTGAAGGATGGAATGAATGATTATTTTCTCCCCGAAAGAGGTTTGAGAGTTATGAAAGAATGGGTGGAAGAATGGAGAAAGAAACAGGGTGAATTTGAGTCAAATTGTACGGAAGCAGGTTTTGAACACACAACTCAGAAACAGGCCTTTCAGCTAAGCTATCAATGCTAGTTTGGTGGTTGAGTAGGAAAAAGAAAGGTCTGAAAGATTGGATTAAGAATACTCCCAAGACCTGAGCACAAATTCTCGGCTAAAACCAAAGGAAGTTGTACTGTTGGGGATGTTGTTGTTCCAGATGAGATTTTTAGTCTGTCACCCAAGTGGGAATAAAAAGATCTCAAAGACAACGCCTCAACCAGTGTTACTTGGTTACATGGGAGCTTCCTGAGCACAAATTGGCTGCTGTGTCATTTTCACAGTGATTACATGTCAGAAATCTGGCCACCAGACCACGCTGCCACCAGTCTTCACATCTTACCATATCAGGGGCCATGGTCAGATCAACCAGTTATGTTTTGCAGTCTGTTTGTGGGATTTTTTGTGAATTTGATGCACCACAAAAATCATGCTGACCATTCCAAATCCAGCACAAAGGTCACATTGTGATTTTGGGTAAAGGTAGACTATAAGATGATTGACAATCCTACTGTCGGAATCTTTCTCACAGTGGAACGGTGGTTGGCACTGCTGCCTCACAGCGCTAGAGACTCGCATTCAATTCTGGAGAGACGAAGATTTAGAGGCGACCTGATAGAGGTTTATAGAAGTCAGCTTAGACCACAAGTTTTGCACTTTGAATTTGGGCAGGGGTGAACATAAGATGTTCCGCTCCAGATATGATTCAATAAGGGAGCTTCTATCAAAGTGTATTTAAGAATACAGTTAACATATGGAAAGAAAATTAGCAATAACTTTTACCAATTGCAAACAAGAATAAAAACAACCATGACATTGTATAAACCTTAATATGTACTGTTCCAGTCAAACAAACCTTCCTACAAACATATGCCCATTCCAGATTTAGCACAGAAAATACAAATGTTTGTGTAGTTTTGCAGCCCTGCAACACCTGTTGTGAATTAGTCCTTTGGTTGATGAATTGAAACTTTGGCTGCTCTACTTGGAGTACTGTGCGCAGTTCTGGTCGCCTCACTACAAGAAGGATGTGGAAGCTATTGAGAGGGCGTAGAGATTGCCTGGATTGGGAGGCATGTCTTAAGAAGATAGGTTGAGGGAGCTAGGTCTCTTCTCCCTGGAGAGACGAAGACTAAGAGGCAACCTGATAGAGGTTCGTAAAACATTGAGAGGTATAGATAGGGTGGATTCCCGGAGGCTATTTCCCAGGGCTGAAATGGTCCCTATGAGTGGACAAGGTTTAAGGTGCTGGGGAGTACCCAGGTACAGAGGAGATGTCAGGGGTAAGTTTTTCACTCAGAGGATGGTGAATGAATGGAATCAGCTGCCGTTGGTGGTGGTAGAGGTGAACTCGCTGGGGTCTTTTAAAGAGACTTCTGGATGAGTACATGGGATTTAATGGGATTGAGAGTTATAGATAGGCCTGGTAGGTATGGATATGATCGGTGCAGCTTGTGGGCCGAAGATCCTGTTTGTGCTGTAGTGTTCTACATTCAGTGCTCTGTTCTGGAAATCCCAGCACCTCGAGGTAGAGATAGAGCCACTACTGACCTCCAGCTAGCAAAACACCAACAGCAAAATGTTCACTCCAGAAAGGCAGGAAAAGACTGCGTCCAACACAACCAGGGAGAAAAAGTCCAGATTTGGCACAAAACAGACATGCTCAGTAAAAGGTCTGTTTCGGGCGCTCCAGCTTCTGAAGAGGTAAGTTCAGAGCTTCAAACAGCTCTCAGACTCAGAGCGATGGTGGGGAGGGAGGAGGGCCAGATCATTCTCTGATGGGGACGGGGTAGGAGAGAGGCCCGATTTTATGGCCCTGCTCAGCCCAAGACTGGAAAATCCTGCCCGAGGTCAACGGACCTTCCCATTGTTCACCCCTTGCTGGTTCCGATCCCTGTGGCAGTAGAATTCCTGCGATGGCCTCCAGCCTGAAGTCCAAACACTTTCTAACTAGCCAACAGCCAAAACTGAAAGCAAAAGAGCTCTTGGGGAGGGAAACAAAGCTGTTCCATCTGACCTGTCAATTAATCTTCCCACAATAATTCAAAAAGGATCATAAATTCCAAGGTGAGTGCGTTAGGCTCAGATTGAAACTAATCAAAACCCCATTTAAATCATTTAAGCAGCAATAAAAGATATCACTACAGACCTCACACTGCCAATAACAAAACAAAAGTAACAGACTTGCTTACAAACATCAGAGAACATAATCGAAAATACATTTCTTAAAGGCACAGTAGCGTCACAATTCCTTTCACATCACTGTCTCGTGCATAATGATCCAAATCCAAAACAGAAAATGCTGGAAATCTCAGCAAGTCTGAAAGCTTCTGTAAAGAGAGAAAAGAGCTAGTGTTTCAAGTCCAGATGATCCTTTGTCAAATGGTCCAAATCATCTTAGAAAAGTAGTGGTGTGTTAACGATGCAGGCTTTTTAAGTGATGAAGAGGTACACTGAAGTTCTAATGGTATTTTTCCCTTAGCCACCCCCTACTTAAGAACTTTCTAGATTTGCTCATTAATTGTCCATTCAGATGGCCACAGAAAGTTAGAGCTCACAATCATCAGTTAAATATAATTTTAACAACAAAATAGTTACTAATGTAAAGCTTATCAACCCAAGCCAGAAAATGAATAACTGTTGAGTTTCATTTCTGAGTGGCACGGTGGCACAGTAGTTAGCACTGCTGCTTCATAGCACTGCCAGGGACCCAGGTTCAATTCCAGCCTCAGGTGAGTGTCTGTGTAGCGTTTGCACGTTCTCCCCGTGTCTGCCTGGGTTCCCTCCGGGTGCTCCGGTTTCCCCTCAGTCCAAAGATGTGCAGGTTAGGGGGATTGGCCATGGTAAATTGGCCCTTAGCATCAGGGAAATTAGCAGGGTAAATATGTGGGGTTACAGGAATAGGGCTTAGGTGGGATTGTAGTCAGTGTAGACTTGATGGGTCGAATGGCCTCTTTCTGCACTGTAGGGACTCTATGACCTATGAAATCGTCAGAGATTTTAGAAGTTTTACATTGTTTCTGTCTTTTTTTCTCTCTCTTCATCCAACCTTTCTTTTCCTTTCTATTTCTGCTTTTGTACCTGATTTGATTATTGTTTGCCCCTCTTCTCTACAGTTCCTCAATTTCATTCCAAATCATTCAACTTCATTAAGGCAGCAGAGCAGTATGATGGTTAGTATTGCTGCCTCACAGTGCCAAGGACACAGGTTCAATTCTGGCCTTGGATCACTGTCTGCATGGAGTTTGTACATTCTCCCCACATCTGCCTGGATTTCCACCCAGGCATCTTCCACAGTCCAAAGATGTATGGGTTAGGTGGATTGGCCATGCTAAATTGTCAGGGGGACTGGCAGGGTAAATAGAAAGGAGTTAAGGGGATAGGGCCTGGGTGAAATTGTTGTTGGTGCAGTCTCAATGGGCCAAATGTGAAGGGATTCGATTCTTCTATGACGGAGTTAGACTGTTGGTGCTGACATTTACCGAGATCCCAGATGCCTTGTTGCTCTGTACAGCACGCATCTACTTCAAGTTGTACAGCGCAAATTATATTCAAGTTGAGGGGGTGAGGGAGTAAAAAGTCTAATCAATAATGTGTGCCAGCAAATATTCCACTCCAGCAAAGTCTGGGCCAGAGCGTCTCAGGATTAAAGTCAGAAAAGCTCAGGCTAAACATTAGGTGCAGAATTGACGTAGCAAATGAGGAAATATTGCTGATGAATTAGGTACAATTCTTCTGCTTATTTGTCGCGCATCTAGCGGACAGTTGTCTCATGACATATGTTGGCATCAATTAATAGTGAAACATTTGTCTTCATTAACTGTAGCCATTTCCCAGAGAAACAAAAATCTATGGAATTAATAATCTGGATTTCTCCTAGGCACCTTTCAGCTCATCAGTTGGAGACTGATCAATTAGAAGACTAAGTATATTGCACTAATCTTCTCCCCAAGACAGATAATGATTGATTATCTGACCCAAGATTAATGAGTAAAGCATGAGACCTTGCAGCCTACAGCATATACGACACCTTTCAAAATGAATATTCAAGACACCCCAAATCTTTGGCAAAATATGTTATATTACAAATTATTGGGCAAATGGGGCAGCGCAGCGGTTAGCACTGCTGCCTCACAGCACCAGGGATATGGGCTCAATTCTGGCCTCGGGTGTATGGAGTTTGCATGTTCTCCCCATGTCTGTGTGGGTTTCCTCTGTCCAAAGATGTGCAGATTAAGTGGATTGGCCATGCTAAATTGCCTCTTACTGTCCAAAGATGTGTAAGTTAGGTATATTGGCCATGGTAAGTGCACAGAGTTATGGGGATGCGGAGAGAGCCGAGGTAGATGTTATTTCAGAAGATTGCTGCAGACTTGATGGGCCAAATGGCCTCCTTCTGCACTGTAAGGATTTACAGATTACGTGTTACAGAGGAATTCATACACCATAAGCCCAGCAATTTCTTCTTACATGTTGCTGAGATGAGGTTCTTTATATTTTGGTCACTCACTCTCCTTTTTTTTATATATCAGTTACATGTAGGTCTCCTGAACCAGTGCTTTGGTTCCGAATCCTGCAAGGGGAAGCCAGATTTTCAAATTGGGATCAGACACATAACATCTAGATGAAATCTAGTTCCCAATGTTGTGCTGAACCTTCCTTTGAGTGGCAGTAATATTTTGTTTAAATTCAAATGCCCCAGTTGGGCAAGAGGACAGGTTGGCACCCAGCTGGAGATGCTTGGCACGAACACCTCCAGGAGGCAGGAGTTACCTGATGCCAGCAGCAAAAGGTAGGTGGCAGCCATGCTGAGGGCAACCAGTGTCTTGGGAAGAGCAGGAAACATATCAGCAGATAAACGATTGATGATGAGGGTGCCCGACTCAAACTAAGGTTAGTCGCAAGTTCTGACGCTTGTAACCCACCAGCCCGATAACTTTGGCCAACCCAAGAAGAACTTTGCACATTTCTTTGGCCTTTTGGTGAACCCAACTGTTGTACAGCAGATCTTTGCTGCAATCTAGTTTTAAAATTGCTCCACCAAGTGTCCTGGCCCCTTAACAAGCTCTTAAAGGTGTTTAAAAGGCCATTAGTTGGCAGCAAGCCATCATTACCTCAAAGCTCGCCAGCTCCAAGAATATTGAAGAATTGATACATTGTTATGAAGCGCGAGACTGATTTCCAAATTGTACCTGCACCGACTGCGTCCTGATTCTGAAGGCATCGGAAAACCCAGCCTGGAGTTTTTTGATGGTTGGTATGTCTACTCAGTGGTTACGGGTGAACATATAATCCCTGTAATTTTGTATTTTGGACTGGTATTGATGACAAATCCAAGGTCGGATTACCTGCTGCAACTATAAACTTGGTAGGAAGAATTTACACCAGAGGGCCTGACCCAGAAACGTTGCCTTTTGTAATGCCTGCCCTGGAAGTGATTTTTTTTTATATATTCATTGGGTGTAAGCATTGCTGATAAGGCCATAATTTACTCTCCATACCTAAATCTCCTTGATAAGGTACTGGCGAGACTGACTCTTGAACTCATAGAATCCTACAGTGCAGAAAGCGGCCATTTGGCCCATCAAGTCTGCACCACACACAATCCCACCCAGGCCCTATCCCCACAACTCCATGCATTTACCCCAGCTAGTGTCCCTGACACTAAAGGGGCAATTTAGTATGGACAGTCCACCGAACCCATTGATCTTTGGACTGTGGGAGGAAACCAGAGCACCCGGAGGAAACCTACGTAGATGGGGAGAATGTGCAATCTCCACACAAACAGCGATCCAGGCTAGGAATCGAACCCGGGTGCCTGGTGCTGTGAGGCAGCAGTGCTAATCACTGTGCACCGTGCCTCCCCGACTGATGCTGTTCATGTAGTGTCAGGGCATCCACAGTGTGCTTAGGATTTAGCATTTTGAGTTAGTGAGACAGTGAAGGAATGATGATATAGTTCCAAGTCATGATTATGTGTGGCTTGGAGGAGAATCAGATGAGTGTAATCCCATCCAGCCAGATGGCAGAGGAGGGGCGTTGAAGGAGGACAGTGTGTCAAATGCTACATGTAAACAAAGTGTAAGAAGGGGAGGAGGGACAGATTAGCTTTGTCACACTCAGATAGTAGTCATTTGCCACAGCAAAAACAGAACATGCTGGAAAATTTCAACAGGTCTGACAGCATCTGTGAAGAGAGAACAGAGCCAGCATTTCGAGTTTGGATGACCCATCATCAGAACCACTTTGATAAAAACAGTATGTGGCAGGGGGCAGAAACCTAATTAATTGGGGTTTAAACATTGAATTCCAGGATAAATAGTGGATGGCATGGTGGCACAGTGATTAGCACTGCTGGCTTATAGTGCCAGGCACCCAGGTTCCATTCTCGGCTTGGGTCACTGTCTGGGCAATAAATGCTGGCCCACTGCCTGCCAAACCTGTGCTTTATTTATGGCTTCACAAGTAGGCTTACATTAATGCTGCGTTGAAGTTACTGTGAAAATCCCTAGTCACCACACTCCGGCACCTGTTCGGAGAACCTGAAGGAACCTAGCATGCCCATTCCACCTAACCAGCACGTCTCTCAGGAGGGAACCGGAGCACCCGGAGGAAACCCACGCAGACATGGGGAAAACGTACAGACTTTGCACAGATAGTGAACCAAGCTGGGAATTGAACCCAGGTCCCTGGCGCTGTGAGGCAGCATTGCTAACCACTTTTGGTGAATCCAACTGCTGTACAACTACCTGCAGCAGATGTTTGCTGTAATCTAGTTTTAAAATTGCTCCACCTAATGTCCTGGCCCCTTAACAAGCTCCTAAAGGAGTTTAAAAGATCATTAGTTGGCAGCAAGCATTCCCATCATTACCTCAAATCCCGCCAGCTCCAAGAATATTGAAGAATTGGTATATTTCACACTGTGCCACCAAGCCACCCTGATGATGATAGCAGATTTAACCAGAGGGACAGTACCCGGAGAGAGAAAGCTGCTAAGAACAAATACTCAAGACAACCCCAAATCTATGACAAAATATGTTATATTACATATTATGGGTAAGGGGGCAGCGCAGTGATTTGCACTGCTGCCTCACAGCACCAGGGTTCATTCCGGCCTCAGGTGACTGTCTGTGTGGAGTTAGCACGTTCTCTGAGCAGGTTTCCACTGTACAGCTGAAAGGAGATGTGGTGAAGCTTATTTTAGAACAGGGATCCCACACTGACAATTCACAAGCATGAATTGCTCAAGGTTCAAACAACCTGAATGGGCCAGTGGGGCTTTTTAGTGGGTATCCTGAATTGCAGCACATTGATGTGCCTTGCACCATTTTGCGATCCACGAAGACTTTCAACTTAGCATATCAGAGGAAGGAGGTGCAGATGGTAAGACCACAGAGTCTGAATGCCAGCCAGAGGAAGGGGAATGTGAAGAACTAACATCTGCAGAAACGAGGAAGGTTTATTCAGGGCTTCATTAATGAAACATTAAGCACTGCCTGTCAACGTACACTTGCTATCTAGAGGATCCCAGTGTTCTCTGACCTTCAGCTACCTGGATCTCATCTTGGCAAGAAGCAGCGAGAGCAGAATAGAAATCTATGACATCAGCAATGGAAAGCTGGAAAAAAAAATTATAAACCATTCCCCACGTGGCTGAAAAGTTTTGTGCATTATTTATAATGATTTTCTCAGATCTCTATTGCGATTGACTATTGGTATTCAAAGTGCATGATATGACTGTAGGACCTGTTCGACCGCTGGGACGTGGGAGGTGTGCTTTAATGGGCAACTACACATGGCAGAACCATGAGGGAATGTTAAAACGGGGAACATGTAAATGTTAAAGTTGATTTGCTCGTGTCACGAGTAGGCTTATGTTAACACTGCCGTGAAGTTACGGTGAAAATCCCCTAGTCGCCACACTCTAGCACCTGTTCAGGTACACACAGAGGGAGAATGCACGTCTTTTGGACTGTAGGAGGAAACCGGAGGAAACCCACGCAGACACAGGGAAAAACTTACAAATTCTACGCAGACACTGACCCAAGGCAGGAATCGAACCTGGCTTCCTGGCGCTGTGAGGTAGCAGTACTAACCACTGTGACACACTCGGCAGTGCAGGAAATCGTACTGGAACATTCAGAAATTAGACTGGGGTGGGGTGGGGTGGGGAGGGGTTCTGTCCCTTTCCTTCTTACTGGCGGGATCTTCTGATCCTGCTGAAGTCAATGCCCATCCCTCGGGCAGTGAGGCAACCGAGCCACGTTGACTTGGGGAGGTGGAGAATCAGAACATTCTGCTGGTGACCAATGGTGAGACAGCTCTACCCTAGGAAAGCACACCATTGGGGGGAGGGAAGGAAGATGGAGGGGCAGAAAATCTTGGCTTAAGTAATCAGCAAAACTGTAGATGATTGACTTTAATGTGGGAAATGGTGAAACATCCATTTTGGACCCAAGAAAGCCAGATTCAAGTATTTTCTGCGTGGCAAAAATTTAGGAACTGTGGAGGATATTTAGGAACTCTTGCACAATAATCATTAAAAATGCCAGGAGATAAACCGAAGAATAAACAAAACTGCTGTAGCTCAGATTAAAACAAACACCCCAGTATCTGGGATCAATTGTGCTTCTACATTCTCAGCACGTGGGCTGCCTAAAGCAGACAGATCGGCACTGTAAACCAGAGTTGAATTTTAAACATATCTTTCACAAGAAACATGACACAAATTTCTTAAATTCACTGCATCACCACATCAGTCAGACCCGCAATGTTTCTCACTCATGTTTACTAGATGTGTATATTCACATACATTGATCTGTCCTCTGCAAGCAAAAGGGACATGCCCAGGCATTACAATTCTTTTGGTTTAAACCAGACAGTGGGGGAACAATACCTGACCTTCCTGGTCCCAAGCTACATTACTTGGTCTGGGGAACTGCAAAAGAGCGTGCTAATTGCAGAGTCAGTAAAGAGATATTTGGCGATGTCATACTGCTGCGGCGGTAGGGTTAGCATGGTAGCACTGCTGCTTCACAGCTCCAGGGACTTGGGTTCAATCCCGGCTTGGGTCACTGTCTGTGTGGAGTTTGCACATTCTCCTCGTGTCTGTGTGGGTTTCCTCCGGGTGCTTTGGCTTCCTGCCACAGTCCAAAGATGTGCGGGTTAGGTTGATTGGCCATGCTAAATTGCTCGCTAGTGTCCTGAGATGTGTAGATTAGAGGGTAAAATATGTAGGGATGTGGGGGTAGGACCTGGGTGTGAGTGCAGACTCGATGGGCCGAATGGCCTCTTTCTGTTCTGTAAGGTTTCTATGTTTCTATGTTAGCAGATTGTAAGCAACCACATTTGAGGCCCAAGCTCCAAGTTGTCATAAAATTTACTGGCTCACCAGCTAACCCAAGAGGAAGGGGGTAGGACCAGAAAATAATCCACAGTCCACTTCTAGCTCTTACAAATTTATATGCCATCACACTGTCATATCTGGCTCTGTAGGAGATTTGAGTATGAAATCTAGGTTGATATTCCAGTACTGAGGGAGTGCCACATGGTCAAAGTTACACCATCTTTCGGATGTGATACTAAATCTAGGCCCACACTTGCTTTCTCTGTTGGATACAAAAAGGTCCAGGGATACTCTGCAAGGAAGGTCAGGCAAAATCTCCAGTGTCCTGGCCAACATTCATCAAGAACAAATGATCAAGTCAATATAACATTGCTGTGGGAAAATTGGTGACTGAAATTCTGCCATGGCAACAGTGACAACACCTCAAAAATACATTATCAGCTGCAAAATGCTTTGCAGCATCCTGAGACCAGAAAAGGTACGATATAAATGTAGTCTCTTCAATTTTCAATTGCCAATCCGCTCAAACGTTGACTCAATCGTCCAATTTTTCACACTTCCTCAGAATCTCCAAAACACTGTGCATTCTCCATAGGAAGCTACAAAACACATAAGGGGGGGTGGGGGCACAGTGGTTAGCATGCTGCCTCACAGCGCCAGGGACCTGACTTCAATTCTCGGCTTGGGTTTGTACATTCCCCCTGCGTCTGCATTGGTTTCTTCCAGGTGCTCGTTTCCTCCCACACTCGTGGGTTAGGTGGATTGGCCGTGCTAAATTGCTGCTTAGTGTCAGGGGGACTATCTGGAGTAAATGCATGGGGTTGGGGGTAAAAGGCTTGGTTGGGATTGTGGTCGGTGCAGACTCGATGGGCTGAACGGCCCCCTTCTGCACTGTAGGAATCTATGATTCTACTATGCATTCTTCCTTGGAATTTACAAAACACTGTGCATGCTGGCTGCTCAATGATACCAAACTGATCAAGACACCTTGGCGTCCTTGAATGCTTTCTCTAGTCCGGATGCCAGTGTTTTACAATGAATCTCAATGAGGGAAACAGGCTCGAAGCTGGGACACTACAAGAGATCTTCTTTTGTTCAATAATCACAGTTCTGACAACTTGATTAACTGAAACTGGTAAATATTCTTTCTGTCTTGCTTCATTAAAATATCTTTGCAGGAGGAGTGCGAGGGATGGTTCTGTGTTTATCAAACCAGATGAGCGTAGCAATAGATTTTTTTGTTGTCCCTTTTCTTCTCCTTAACATTTTTCAGTGATGCAGAACATGACCTTGAGAGATTAAAAGTATGGGTTACTGCAGCGTGACTCAGAGGAATGACTTCATATTTTTACATTTGTTAAAGATGAATATCGGTTCACTCTGCTGTGGATATCTGTAATTACAGAGTGGAATTATTAAAGGCCATTTTAGCGTTTCATCCCTGAGACTGATTAACTTTGTTTTTTTTTGGCAAAAAAAGTTGAATATTTTGTCCCTCATTTTTGATCTCAGCACTCCCCATCCCTGTAATCTCCTTCCACTCTACAACCCTGCTAGATACCTCTGCTCTGCTAATTTTGACCTGTCCTTTTGGCTTTACTCTGTTCGCCATTGGTAGCTTTCAGCTTTTTTTTTAACTCATTGATGGGACATGGATGTCGCTGGCTGGCCAGCATTTATTACCCATCCCCAGCTGCACTTGTTCAGAGGGCAGTTAAGAGTCAACCACATTTCTCTGGAGTCACATGTAAGCCAGACCAGGTAAGGACGCCAGATTTCCTTCCCTAAAAA
Source organism: Carcharhinus amblyrhynchos (assembly GCF_965287045.1). NCBI lineage: Eukaryota > Metazoa > Chordata > Chondrichthyes > Carcharhiniformes > Carcharhinidae > Carcharhinus > Carcharhinus amblyrhynchos. Next base: position 12,343,112 of record NC_137328.1, read on the forward strand.
GGACATTAGTGAACCAGATGGGTTTTTCCGACAATGGTTTTACGGTCATCAGTAGATTCTTAATTCCAGATATTTTTTATGGAATTCAAATTCTACCATTTGCCGTGGCAGGGTTCAAATCTGGGTCCAGAACATTAGGTGAAAGCAAATTACTGCGGATGCTGGAATCTGAAACCAAAAGAGAAAATGCTGGAAAATCTCACCAAGTCTGGTGGCATCTGTAAGGAGAGAAATGAGCTGACGTTTCGAGTCCAAATGATCCTTTGTCAAAGGTCCCCAGAACATTAGTTGAGTTTTTGTTTCAATAGTTTATTGGTAATACCACTAGGTCATCCCCTTCCCTTTCAGCTGTCTAGGCCCTAAACTCTGGAATAACCTTAAGAATTTAGCTCTTGGCTTTGATGCTCCTGAAATGCTACCTTTTTGACCAAGTCTTTGGTTATCACAGGAGTCTTACAGCACACAGGGCCATTTTGCCCATTGTGTCTGCACTGTCATGTGGCCGAATGCCTCTTCCATGGCTTGGTGTCAAGCTAACTTCTATAGAACTCCTGTGAAACATCTGGGGAAATTTTATTGTGTTTATTGTTTTCAAAATGCCAGGTTCCACATTGAAAGCTATTGTGTCGCTTCCGAGCTTCACAGTCCGGTTTTCACTCCAGATGTTGAGCCTCTATGAGTAAAACGTAATGTGTGACCAGGGTTTACACCTAGATGGGGAGGGTTTGAGAGAGCTGGCAAGGCTGGCTCCACAGAGATCAGCGTGCCATCTACAAAGGGCGCCCCGATCAGCATTGAAGTGGAACTTACCACTCCAACCATCATGGAGATATCATGGAGATTGCTGTCCCCCTCTTCCCCCCTCCCTCGTACATTGATTAGGGGCACTGACCCCCACACCGTGGAATTGTCATTGGATTCCACCATCCTCACTGCCTATTTTCCCGCCCACCACTTATCCCACCCCCAGAGAACACCCACAAGGGCCTGCCACTGGAATTGCTTCTTGGTGCAGGTTGGCATTGTGCCAACATATGCCTAAGGCAGTGTCGAAGGTAGAGCCAGAGTACATCTCAGTCATTTTCCTCCCTCCTCGAGGGCTGTACTTATCTTTGCATTCCTGAGGGAATCTTCCCAACTGAATCTTATCTTTGCAAAGTTGTTGTAACCTGGCTGACGCAACCAGCAAGGGGTGTGGAACATCAGGAAACATGGTCCTCTCCGGATTTTCCAGTTGCATCAAGTGATCCCGATCGGTTTCTCACAATGACCTCTACATAACTGCAAGTTGTTGTCGTTGTGACTAGGATCCCAGTTACAATGAATTATATTCCCAATGTCTTTTTCAATGATTGGAATGCAAATAAATCTCAAAACACTTTTCACGTATCTGTGATAACTCCCAAGGGTTCCACACTTTAAAGTTTATTTATTATTAGTGTCACAAGTAGGCTTACATTGACACTGCAATGAAATTACTGTGAAAATGTCCTAATTGCCACACTTCGTGCCTGTTCGGGTATACTGAGGGAGAATTTAGCATGGCCGATGTGCCTAACCAGCACGTCTTTCAGGCTGTGGGAGGAAACTGTAGCACTCGACGGAAACCCCTGCAGACGTGGGGAGAATGTGCAAACTCCACACTGACAGTGACCCAAGCCAGGAATCGAACACGGGTCCCTAGCACAGTGAGGCAGCAGTGCTAACCACTGTGTTACCATGCCGCCCACAATCACTGATTAATTGCCCCATGGGTCCCATTGGAGTATTAGCTCCCCTGGCAACAGGCAGTGACCTGCCCAGCCTGGAAGTCATCACCTGAGCCTTTTATCAAACAGGACCTCAGGACTAAGCTGGCTGAGCTGTCGTCCCAGGCAGGGACTAGTGTGTGTATGCCACAGTAATGGTTTTAGTTTTCACTCTATAATAAACTATGTTCCTTTCCAGTCAGCCTTCCTGAGCCATTACAGCATCCTGACAGAGTAGTAACTAGAATCCCATCATTAATGTTGAAATGAATATTCTTCCACCATAACATCAAATGTTCATTTACGCTCCTACATTTTAATGCAGAAAAAATGAATTGGATGGGCCCAATTATAATTGCTGTGCAGCTAAATTTAGTGATGTTACTGATTATCTGCCTGTTTGTGAATCAGCAAAAGTGTAAAGAATGAGATATCATAGAAATTAAAAATTAATGGGTCCTTCAGCCAACTAGTTCATGCCAATATTCACTCTCCGCACAAGCATTTGGTTGTAATCCCATGTATCTCCCTGTTCCCACGTTCCTGCAGCCTGTTTTCATTCATTCACGTATTCAATATTATCTTCAATGCCTCAGGTTGTGTAATAACACTTTCACCGACTTCATTACAAACACAGAAAGGTATTAATAAGAAAAACTGTACGGCAGTACAGCTACCCAGTCCCCTATATTTCTACTGCCTAAGAAGCCTCCATTCTGGGGTGATTACCCATTCTCAGACCCAATTGTTCTCCCAAGTCAGGTGACCCTTACTCTGCTGTGTTGCCTTTAGGAGAACAATCACCACATCCCTCCCCTTCTAACTCATTAATACAATCTTCAATTGCTAAGTTATTCAGTCCTAAATAAGCATAATACGCATGAGTTGGACCATTATAAATGTAGTCTTTGACAAGTTTTTCTGTTTCTTGTAGAGCACTGTAATTCTGTAGTCTGAGATGTTCCCACAGAATCAATGTTAGCAGGAACTGCAATACAAGTCCCTCTTTTCTCATAGATAATTAATTACTACTTTCTTCCACAGAGAAATAAGTTATATCTGTACCTTGTTCATCAGAGTGATTACAGGTTCAAAAACATTTTTTGATGGCAACACTGACTGCTAGAGCATCTCCCTACTCCTCACATGATCCGCATGTTTACAAACAAATTGACCCTCCCTGTCTATTTGTTACAACGGGGGTCCAGCCTCAGAGATAACAATTCCATGGGTTTAACTCGATGCACTACTGAAATTTTATATTATGACACCATGTCATATTATGTTCCTAATATGGGTTTCTAATGTGTCACTGGTAATGGCTCATTGATAAAATCTTAAGGCTTGTGTGTTTAAACATAAATAATTTGACTGGTAAGCTTTAATTATGTATAGTTCCAAATCTGGTCCTGAATGGAACTTTGCACGTGTGAGTGGGAGACAGCCAGAGTAGGATTGGAACTTGGATTGGTGTGGTAAATAGAGTGGTAAATGATAAATCTAATTTTCTTGGGGTGTTTTTCCTGGTTATAAGTTTAGTGGTCTAGTTAGTTGGTAAAAAAGAGCTGCCCCCACACAAAAGATGAGTGGCAGTTATCTGTCAAATCACATGAAGCCCGGTTAGTGGTGAAAGGTGTAAATTGCACTATTCTGTTTGAAGCCTAACTCGCGTGTGAGTCATTCCTGCCCAGCTGAACTCAATTTAAGTTAGGGGTACAAGTGCATTCTCAGTAAGCTTTATGCAGGTGAAGTGGGAGACAGCTAGAGTGGGATTGAAACTTGGTGATTTGGAATAGTATGGTCATTTGGTGCAGAGTGGGAGAAGGTGCTTTTTTTGTTTTCTTTTCTTTCTCCTTATATTGTAGCTGTTAATCCACAGGGAGAGATCCAGAGAGCATCCAAGTTCTGCCCTAGACTCTTCTCTGACCATGTCTACTCTCTAGTTCCATGTTAACCCTTGCTCTTCCATACACCTTACATTATAACACACACAAGCACATATCACAATGCAACAAAGTCTTAAGTCTTGACAGTTCTTTCACAATTTCGTTCTGTCATGTGCGAAGGAGCAGCCATGGTATTCTGTTTCTGGTACTTAGGTTGTATGAAAAAGTTTCTTCTCTTTCCAGCATTCCAATTCAGTATATTTTTCATTGATCTTGTTCTGGCATGTAATCTCAGTTTCTTTCTCTGTCTGAATTGCTGATTCTGATGACAATTTCAATTTTTTAAAAATTATTTTACTTCTCATTGTCAAGCTTCCTTCTTCAAGCTCTTAGGTTCCCTTCAGTTGTTTCACTGACTTTGTTATTTTCTAGTTGCTTTTTCATGGAATTTAGCTTGTTCTCCATTGTCTCATTAATTTCTCCTTCTTAACTTCAGTTTTTGCAACTGTTTTTTTCATGTTTGCTGTCAGTTATTTCATCTGGTTAATTTAATGTCTTAAGAGCTTTTTGCTGTTTCCTCTTTTTGTTCAATATTTCCTCATTTCTTTTGAAGTCTTTGTGTTTCTTCACCAGGCATATACGTTTCACAATTGGAACTCCCATTTTTACTTATCTTAATTTCAGCTAAACTCATTTTGGCTTCACTGTTGTTCTGGTCTGTTTCTGACAAGTGTTGACTTGTTTCCATTCTGCAATTCTTTCTTTTCCCTTCTTGTGTGGCCTTTCATTGCCCTTCTTCTGAGATCTATAATTGCTCTTCTGGGGTCTTTATTTTGTCCTCCTTCTAGGGGCTTCCAGTGTACTCTCTCTGGGGTATTTTGGTGCTATCACACTGGGATCATCATCTTTTGCCCTCTCTTTCAGGTTTTTGTTGCTTCCTCAGATCTTCCATTGCCTCTGGACTTGTTTGAGATTTGCCTTCCTTCCTGGGTTTATAATTGCTTTTCTGGTGTCTTCAGAAACCTCCTTCAGGGGTTTTTAATCAGTCTCTTTCAGATGACTTTAATGGCCCTCCTTCTAAGGTCTTCCTGTGTCCTCTTTCTGGGGTCTTTTGTCCTCTTTCAGATTCTTACTGCCTCCTCCAATGTCTCCATTGCTTCTTTGTTGAGGTCTTCATTACGTATGGACCTTGTTTGAGATTTGCCCTTTATCTGGGATTTTCTCCAATATTCTTGTCCGTAGCCATTTGTTCCTCATCTTTTCCATTTTAAACACATAACCTTTTTAAATGCATTATCCCTTTCTGATTGACATTTTTTTTGTTCATTGAACTGTCAGCAGCTGTTAACCACATCTATGTATTTTTCCACAGGGTTTTGGAACTTTGGCACACACTTGGCTGCTCTTTTGAGCTTTCAAACTTGTGCTTTTTGTAAGAAATGTTCATTTTAGTGACTTCTGGAGTGTTAATTTTCACATCCTAGAGAGTCTGTTTTTTTTTGTCAGTTTCACTGGCTTTCTGGAAGTCCAAGGGGCAGTAGTTTTAAAACCTTTTTTTGGTTGACAACTTCTTGAATTATTTGAAGTCCATCAGTGCAGTGATTGCTGCCATGAAACAGCCTGCAAGCTTTGCTATGATCAGGAGTTTGTCATTCTCAGCCTCCTCATTTTTCAACACTTTGGGACAGCTCATACAGTTCCTTGGGACATGGTTTTCCTTTACTGAACACATTGCCCTCTATGTCCTCCTTACCCCTTCAAAAATCTGTTATTGTTACTTAAGTTCTGTTATCTTTTATACAGAGACACAGCTCTTGTTTCCTCAGGATTATTTTCTTTTGACTTTTTTTTCCCCCCCCCCCTGTACATCTGAGCTTAACTAGACCAGCCAATTCAGGTTTCTTCTACATCCATCCCTCAAGGTCTGACAATATCTCAAATGGCTCTCAATTCAGCAGTCAGGTATCATTCTTTTCCTTAGACTTTAATGAGCAGGATGGTCACAGATGTCAGGCAAGGAACAGTATCAGGATAAGTCCATTCTCATTGCCAGATGTAATATTGCACTTCCACAGACTTCATTGGAAACACAAGATATTTAGTCATTCATAAGAAGCTGTATAGCAGGACAGCAGCCAGCAAGAGCCCACCTAATCCCTTATGTTTCCTACCCAAGGGAGAACTCCACTGCCTGGTGTGATTCAAAGAATCCTTAAGTGCAGAAAAGGCCATTCAGCCCAATGATTCCTCACTAAATGCTCTGACCAAGCATTTTACCCAGTTCTTCTTCCTCACCTTATCATGTAACGGGAAGGTGGGAAAGAGGAGGGAGAGCGGGGACAACTAATCCTACCCATTTCCCATGGGTGATCCATCTAAAATCAGCACATCGTTGAACTGTGGAAGGAAACTGTAGTACCTGAACACAAAACAGACACAGGGAGAATGTCTGTGTGGAGTTTGTACAGTCACCCAAGGCTGGAACTGAACCCAAGCTCCCAGAGCTGTGAGGTAGTGGTGCTACTGTAATAAGTCTTTGGAACCAGAAGTCCCTTTATTTACAATTCCAACAGCAGTACAGAGTGCTATTGGTCAGGAGTCTACACAAAAACCAGGAGCAGGAGTAGGCCATCTGGCCCCTCAAGCCTGCTCCACCATTCAATAGGATCACGGCTGATCTTTTATGTGGAATCCACTCCATTTACCCCACAGTCATCAGGGCCCTTAATTCCTTTAAGATTCAAAAAAGCATCTATCCTTGCCTTAAAAACATTTAGTGAGGTAGCCTTAATTGCTTCACTGGGCAGGGAATTCCACAGATTCACAACCCTTTGTGTAAAAAAAGCTCCTCCTCAACTTTCCTCCCAAACCTGCTTCCAATTATTTTGAGGCTATGCCCCCAAGTCCTACTTTCACCTGCCACTGGAAACAACTTCCCTGCTTTTATCTTATCTATTCCCTACATACTGTTGTAATGTTTCTATAAGATCATCCCTCATTCTTCTGTATTCCAATGATATAGGCCCAGTCTACTCAGTCTCTCCTCATAAACCAACCCTCTCAACTTCAGAATCAACCTAGTGAATCTCCTCTGCACCCTCTCCAGTGCCAGTATATCTTTTCTCAAGTAAGGAGACAAAAACCTGTACACAGTATTCCAGGTGTGGCCTCACCAGCACCTTATATAGCAGCAACATAACCTCACTGTTTCAAAACTCCATCCCTCTAGCAATGAAGGACAAAATTCCATTTGAATCACCAGCAAAACAACTCCTTATGGATTTTTTTTTTGCACAAGGACACCCAAATTCCTCTATCTTTAGGAGTAGAGAGGAACTGACACTCCCGGTTAAATACAAGGAAAAGACTCCTTGATTGGCCCATCAATTGACCCCTAAATCAGGGAGTTCATATTCTAATAGGCCATTGTCAATGGCTTAATAGAATTCATTATAGCTATCCACCATGCCATGATGATTATCCACTCTGAGTCCCAAATAGTTCACCAATCCGGATGACAATTACTCTGCTGTGTTGCCCTTAAAGGGGCAATCACTGCAGGTCACATGACACCATGGGTTTCATGCTTTAACCATTAGTTGACCAACACATCCATCTTTGTGATGCACTGCCTTCCTACTCCAATTGGATAATAAAATGACTCATTGCCCAATTAGATGATGTTTAACCGTCAGCCAAACATTCTTTTCCCCCCATTTTCATTTTGATATGCATCTGAAGAAAAATGTTAACAAAAACTTAATACATATATTTTTTAATCTGCCACTGATTTTGATTTGATTTATTATTGTTGCATGAATTTACCAGGATGTAGCTTGGTATGGAGGGTATTAGCTGTGAGGAGAGATTGAATAAACTGGGATTGAGGTATAGGTAGGGTGAACAGTTGGAAGTTTTCTCCAGGACAGAAATGACAATTACAAAGGGGCACAAGATAAAGGGGGGAAAGGTTCAGTGGAGATGTGCAGGGGAGGTTTTTTTACAGTAAGAACTGGTGGCCTGCAATGTACGGCCAAGTGAGACAGTTGAGGCAGATATATTAGCGACATTTAAGACTTATCTGGATAGACGCGTGAACAGTTGGGAAACAGAGGGATATAAGTAGTTGGTCTAGATAAGACAATTTAATCAGCGCAGGTTTGGAAGGCTGAAGGGCCTGTTCCTGCGCTATACTCTTCTTTGTTCTGTGTATTGAGATACAGTGAAAGGTATTGTTTCTTGCGCACTATGCAGACAAAGAACACCGTACAGAGAAGGCGAGAGTGCAGAATGTAGGATTACAATCATAGCTAGGGTGTAGAGAAAGATCAGCTTAACATAAGGTAGGTCCATTTTTTTCTCCATGGGTGCATATTGCAATGTCCTGCAGATTGACCTTGGAGACACCAGGCTAATCCTGGAGAGTTTGCAACCTTATTTTTGCCTCATCCATCACTTTGGAAGTAAATTGCCCAGGTTCAAACCTCCTGCTTGAAGAGGTTTTTGTTTCCCTTCTGTTCAAAGTCTCTAATACCCAATCTCCTGTCCACTGCCTCTTGTTGCAAACACATCAATCACAGTCAGCAGTTTGCTTTTGTCTGTTCTGCACCATGCTTTCCTCAGTTTAGACACATGTAACATATCACTCCACATTCAGCATTGATCTGATGGAAAAGATTAAGGCAAAATACTGCAGATGTTGGAATCTGAAACAAAAGCAGAAAATGCTGGACAAGCTTAACAGGTCTGACAACATCTGCAGAAAGAGAATAGAGCCAATGTTTCCAGACAGGATGATCCTGCGTCACACTATGACGGAAAAGGCCACTTTTAAAGCTCATCTCTTTGTTTCTGATTCATTTTCTCTACAGCATCCAAGTAAATCTGCAATGTGTCCTCTCTAAAGACTCATGGTGAGGCTTTACAAGAAATGACCATTATTGTGATGCAGAGAATTCAGTGTCATAATCATCTGAAAGCAGAGCAAAACTAGAACTGAAATTGAAACTGACAATATCTGATTCCATGCATAATGATCGCAGTTCGGAGCAAGGTGACTTCTGACAAACTGTGGCCAGCATACCTTCTAATTCTATCTTTTGCTCTTAGTCTATTCTTCGAAAACTTCATTCTAACATTTTTAAATTCTCTAACAATGCTCTAATTAAATCTTTTAACACTGCATTCTGTGCTCTCTCCTTTCCTTCTCTGTCAATGGTATGCTTTGCCCATATAGCATGCAAGAAACAGTAATTTTCACTCTATAACAACACGTGACAATAATAAATCAATCAAATCAAATACAGCTAGCCTCCCTTTTATTATAGTTACTAGCTGCAATTTCTTTGTAATTTCATTCTGGTGTCCTGATCAGTATTTATCCTTTAACCATCATTAACTGAAACTGAATACCTGGTTACATGTCAAATTACTGCTTGCAGGATCCATCAGTGTAGAAAACTAGCTGCCATGCTTCTTACATTAGAAAGGAAATACTCAGTTGGCTGGAAAGTGCTTTGCGACATTGTGAAATTGTGAAAACTATTGTTCTGTCATTATGGGAATCTGGGTTCGATTCCAGCCTTAAGTGACTGTCTGTGAGGATCTTGCACATTAACGTTTATTTATTAGTCACAAGTAAGACTTACACTAACACTGCAATGAAGTTACTGTGAAATTCCCCTAGTCTCCGCACTCCGGCGTCTGTTCAGGACATTGCACCTAACCAGGACATCTTTCAGACTGTGGGAGGAAATCAGAGCACCTGGAGGAAACCCAAGTAGACTTGGGGAGAACGTGCAGACTCCACATAGACAATGATCCAAGCTGGGAATGGGACCGGGTTCCTGTTGCCGTGAAGCAGCAGTGCTAATCACTGTGCCACCGTGTCGCCCTGTGTCTCCATGTGTCTGCGGTTTCCCTTGGGTGCTCTGGTTTCCTCCCACACTCCAAAGATGTGCTGGTTAGGTGGATTGGCTAAACTGCCCTTTAGTGTCCAAGGATGTGTAGATTAGAAGGAGTAGCGGGGAAAATGCGCAGGATTACAAGAATAGGGTGGGACTAGCCTGGACAAGATGCTCTATCAGAGTCAGTGCAGACTTGATGGGCTGAGTGGCCTCCTCCTGCCCTGTGGGGATTCAATGTCCTGCTTTCTTTTTGTTTAATCTAATGTCCCTTTGATAACATGAATTCAATTATCCTGCAGTATGTTACCATACAAGTTGAGGATGTACTCAACTTTATCCATAGCCCTGTTCAACACAGTCCAAAATCTTCAAACCTCTGATTCCTTTCATAGACGCACCTCTCAATTTAATAGTCTTCTCCCAGATGACTGTCAGTGATCTAATGTTTCTCTACGCTGTTAATTTAGGGAGGTGATATCTTTATCTTTCAGGCTCCTGTCTAATTAATTTCTAATAAATCTCCCACCAGAACAACCATCTCCAAAATATAGAATTATTTACCCTGGTGACTAGTTCCGGATTGCTTCTGGCATTTTAAAAAGAAAAAGTGAAAAAAAAAAGTCTCCTACTATGCTAAAACTCCATAGAACTTCAGCATGCAAAAACAAATGGAAGTATTATGAAACTGCTTGCTTCTTGTGCATGGAGATTTTGAAAACAAAGACAATTCTTTGTGTGATCTCATATTACTTCGGGTGGTAAAATCATGGAGTCAAAGGATGGTTACAGCACAGGAGGAGGCCACTTGGCATGTTGTGTCCATGCGGATCTCTGCTAGAGCAATTCAGCTAGCCCTGCTTCCTCACCTTTTCCCTGTAGAAATATTTTCTCTGGGGTGGCACTGTGGTTAGCACTGCTGCCTCATAGCGCCGGATTCGATTCCTGGCTTCGGGTCGTAAGAACATAAGAAATAGGAGCAGGAGTAGGCCATCTAGCCCTTCGAGCCTGCCCCGCCATTCAATAAGATCATGGCTGACCTGTCATGGCTCAGTTCCACATTCCCGCCCTCTCCCTATAACCCTTAATCCCCACTCTTATCAAAAACCCATCAACCCGCGTCTTAAAAATATTTAGCGAGGTAGCCTCCACCACTTCAACGGGCAGAGAATTCCAGAGATTCACCACCCTTTGAGTCTGTGTGGAGTCTGCGCATTCTCTTCATGGCTGCGTGGGTTTCTTCCGGGTGCTCCAGTTTCCCCCCACAGTCCAAAGATGTATGGGTTAAGTTGATTGGCCATGCTAAATTGACTCTCAAATCAGGGGATTAGCAGGGTAAATATATGGGGTTATGGGAATGGGGCCTGGTTAGTGTAGACTCGATGGAATAAATGGCCTCTTTCTGCACTGTAGGGATTCTATGATTTTTCAGATTATAATCCTATTCTCTTTTGAAGGCTTTGATTAACTCTTCCTCCATCACACTCTCAGACAGTGCATTCCAAATCCCAATCACACGCTGCATAAAAAGAAAGTTCTTGTGACGCTGTTCCTTCTGGTTCCATTCATCCCACATTGGTGCCCTCTGATTCCTTTGCACCAATGGGAACAATTTCTCCCTATCTACTCTGTCCAGCCTGTAGCCAGCGAACTATTGTCTAATGCAAAAATGGCCACGTGAAAACAAGGACATTACTCTGGCCTGATAGGAAATACCGTTAATTTCAGGACAAGAAACTCAGGCTGAGAGTGTGTGTCTATGAAAAGAAATTATCTTTCTTTACCTACAACAAATGACTTTGGTTTTACGATGGGTAATAAAATCAGCAAGATACCGGGCAATGGATCTTTTCAAGGAGGAAGCTATTAACAATGCATGTTTGATAATAAGGTCATTCTAACTGATCAAAAGAAGCCAGGATGGTTGATTTTAAGTGCTAAAATAACTTGGGACAACTGCCCTAAATTCAGGCAGCCTGCAATAAACCAATTTGAATGATATGCAGCACCGTGGCACAGTGGTTAGCACTGCTGCCTCACAGCGCCAGGACTCAGGTTTGATTCCTGGCTTGGGTCACTGTTTATGTGAGGTTTGCACATTCTCCCCATGTATGCGTGGGTTTCCTCCCACAGTCTGAAAGATGTGTTAGTTAGTTGCATTGGCCCGAACGGGCGCCGGAGTGTGGTGACTAGGGGAATTTCACTGTAACTTCTTTGCAATGTTAATGTAAGCCTTACTTGTGACTAATAAAAATAAACTTTAAACTTAAATATGCCTATGTGCAGAACTGCATGTGTTCAAACGAGTCTCAAAACAATAAATGCTGGAGTCTTGAAGAACAGAATCAGAAGTGAAGAGCAAAAGAAGATGAAGAGGAATCTCAAGCTTCATGTTTGATGAATTATGATCCCTCCGTAGGTCTGCCTAGCATGAGCGGATAGAGATATCCCTACAGATCCATTAGATAGTTATAAATAGTTAAAATCTATGTTTATACACTTATAGTAGATTTATAGGGGAATAGAAGCATTTAATTGCGTAGCAATTATAAGTATTTAAAGTTTTCCTACATTTTCCTAATTTGATTTTAAAAAAAATAAAGTTTTTGGCCAGAATTTTACTGCTTCACCCGACACGGGATCAGGGTGGGCGAGGCTCAGAGAGCGGAATTCTCCATTGTCCTCGGGTGGGATTTTACATACTCGCCCGAGCGAGGTGGAAAAATCTCACTGTTTATGTCTAATAATTAACTGGTGCAAGGATCTTGGTTAATAAGATCCCCCATTGTGTTGACCTCCTCTGTCAAATCTCTTCTTAATCCTCTCTCGTCCAAGGAGACTAGCCCCAGCTTTTACAATCTATCCACATAACTGAAATCCCTCGTTCATGGAATCATTCCCATGATTTTTTTTTCTGCACCCCCTCCAAATGCCTTCATATCTTTTCTAATTCCTTCGCACTCTTCCTCAGGTGTGGTGACTATAATGCAAATCACGTCACTGCAGGTGGTTTAAACCGGTTAGAAGATACTCCACTCTTGTCATTTTCTTTTCAAAGGAAAGATGGGAGGAAAGAAAAGGACATCTGGAAGCATTGGACAGCCAATTAAGTGCTGTGGGAGGGCTGGAGGAAAGCTGGCCAATTCTGCAGAGAACTAAGTCTCACAGACGGTAAGGAGATTGTGTCCAGATTATCCGCTTAAGGGAGAAATGTTGGAAAGGAGACTTGGGAAAACTCACCCGCTGTTCTTTAAGATGGAATCATGAAATTTGCCTGGGAGCCCAGCAGGTCTACAATTCTCTAAGAATATTGCAGGCAGCAAAATTTCTCAATCTTTGTGCACAGAAATACTTTTCTAAAGGTCAAATGAAAAGGATTTCAGATCATCAGTTTAAGCGATGCCATTTTTCAATGAGCCTCTTTATTTCAAACTTTCCTTAAAGCACATTTTGCTATCTCAAATGTCACTCTTGTGCTGAGAACCATGCAGTTAATATTTTAATCAGCTTGGAAAAGAAATCAGCCAAGTGCTCTCCTGAAATAACCTTTATTATGATGACAATTTTCCTTCTTTCTCAGGAATTTAAGCGGTAATTTAATCTGACCTTTCAAAAGTAACCATGAGTATGTGTTATATCACTTGAACTTTCCCTAATTGGGATGATTTGGGCCTCAAGTTGATGTTCTTGAATGACTGAGTTAATATTATGTTTGGAGAGATTTGGCACGTCTTAGATAGGAATTAATGTTCTTTGGTTCATAGGACTGTGAAATGTGGTGATATGGAGTAGGTGGAAGATGAAAGAAAGTAGCTATGGGTTAATTCTGATCCCACAGAATTGGGTGCTTCAGAGATTGGATAAAATTTGGAGGATAAGAAGCCAATTAAATTAATTGGTTTGTTAGTTCTGAAGCTTAGGGGTTAGAAATCCTGACAGACCCATGTGTGTATGTGTGTGTGCGTGTGTGTGTGTGTGTGCGTGTGTTGGGTGTAAACTATACAATGCAGAAGGAGGCTATTTTGCCCATCGAGCCTGCACTGAGAACAATCCAACAATCCCACCCAGGCTCTATCCCTGTAACACCGCAAATCTACCCTGCTAGTCCCCCCTGAAACTAACAGAAAACTTAGCATGGGCAATAAACTTAGCCCGTACATCTTTGGACTGAGGGAGGAAACCAGAGCATTTGGAGGAAACCCATGCAGATAGGGGGAGAACATGCAAGCTCCTCACAGACATTGAGCAGAGGTTGGAATTGAACCTAGGTTCCACTGTTGTGTCAACGCCACCATGTGTGTGTGTGTGTTTTTGTGTGTGTTTGTGTGTGTGTTTGTGCGTGTGACTGTTAGTTGTATTATTTTCCTGTGGACATACGCACTATGTATGAATTCACCAGATTGCTGGAAGTGAGGTAGAAGGCTTACATAGGGAATATGGCAACTTCAAAGATTTTGGTAATTTTATGAAGTACATAGTTCCTTCTGGGTACATTTTACCAATCTCCAACACTTATAATAGCTCAGGAACAAAGAGTGAAATACTTCCTTGCGTCTCCACAAGTCTGGGTGTGAGCATTATTAGCTCACATTCAGCTGTTACAGGCTTCTGATTTCATTCTCAATTTCTGCAATCACCATTTATCAGTCCGTCAGTGTCGGGTCTCAGTTCTGGCTTTTATGAAGCCTTTATTACCAAAGCACTCAATGGGTGAAGAAGATTAGGCTGCTTGTGGCAGCTCAGAGGGGCACTCAAAATCATAGGTGGGATTTCCGACCGTTCTCACCAGTAAAAATGGAACTTGGAAGGTACCAGTCAGATTTTTGGCCTCTCACATTATCTTCCCAGCTCACCACACTGATAGACGGGTGTGGTGAGCTAGTAAGATTGCGCCCAAATTTTCTGCAGTGTAAGAGAAGAGTGACTTGGTCAGTCAGTAAGAAGACTAAAATCAACGTGGTACTCATGAGTGATTTCATATATATGAATATATATTTATCTATATATATATAGTTGTGTATCTATTCAATGTATAAAATGTTTATTCAGTTTAGATAATGTGTTTCCTCATTATCTAAAGTTACACTAAGCCTTGATGGTGTAACTTGCAGTTGAAGTCAATTCAACTAAATGGTTGTGATTTGACTCCTATCTTGTTGGTTTTGTGGTTAGTACTGCTGCCTCACCAGTGCCAGAAACCCGGGTTCAATTCCCAACTTGGGTCGCTGTCTGTGTGGAGTTTGTACATTCTCCTTGTGTCTGTGTGGGTTTCCTCCATGTGCTCCAGTTTCCTCCTACAGTCCAAAGATGTATGGGTTACATTAATTGGCCATGCTAAATTGCCCCTTAGTGTCAGGGGCAGTAGCTAGTGTAAATGCATGGGTTTATGGGGATAGGGCCTGGGTGGTATTGTGGTCGGTGCAGACTCAATGGGCTGAATGGCCTCCTTTTGCACTGTAAGATTCTATGATTCTACATGTCCTTAGTCAACTTTAAGTCTGAACAGAGTAATAAATACTAGTTACATGGCTCAACGGGCCTCGTGCACACATTTATTTCACATTCAATGGTTAACAGTGCTGCATAAGGGTACGAGAAATGCTTGCATACTTCAGAGGTCAGAAATTGCCATTTAAGCACTCCATTGAAAAAAAACAGTTTCCAGAGACTGTGCCTGAACAGGTGGCACTTCCACTCTATCTGGAAAGGGAACAAAATAATAATTTAGAAGAATCATGATAAAAGAATCAACGTTAACAACAAACAATGGCCAGTATTTGACGCTTTCACAACTTTAAGGCATAGCATTGAAACAGGGAAGTCAGTGATGAGTTGATCCAAATAGCCATCATTTAAAATGTTTCCAATGTAGGGCACGAGCATCATTAAGGTGGGAGCCTACCCAAACCATTAAATCTGAGAAAACCCATTGTCTTCAAATGAATGGTGGCACCATCTTGGATTTCAGTATCTTAAAACTGAACATAAACTTTAAAAATGTTAACTCTGTATCAAAAATCCATCTTACCAGATCAGTTTTAGATTCATTTGAGGGCCAGACCTAATGGAAAATAGAGCATTCTGGAGAAGATCATTTTTAAACCACCAGAGTACATCAAGTCCAAATAGAAAGTCATAAAGAGACCAGTTTAGTACGTTTTTACACTGGCTTGGTGAACGTGCTGATCAAGAAATCCTAATTCAGTGCATTGCTGTAGCCACATCAAGCTTCCAAGAAATGTTAAAAGAGCCTCAGATAAATATTTTAAACTTCAAATTGTGGCGTGCACAGGACTTAAAAAAGGGCACCAAAAAAAAAGTAAAGCATTGAAAAAGAAAAAGATAACACTCAAGTTAACAGACAAAAGTGCCGGAGAAGGAGAAAGATATAGATTCTAGATCTGGTTAGGGCATTGACACGAACAGGCGCTGGGGTGTGGCGAATAGGGGAATTTCACCATAACTTCCCTGCAGTGTTAATGTCAGCCTTACTTGTGCCTAATAAATAAACTTTACTTTTACTTTACTTAGATTCAGCATGGAAAGATTTAGGTTTCAGTATAGAAAGATAGAATTCCAGTAAGACTTCTGGGATTTTTGTAACCTTTAAAACACTTATTAACAGAAAGACTGGATTTTTAGAGTTAAAACTCTGTAAGGGCTAAGAATTTATTTACTTGTAAGTTCTGATTAAATGGGTTCTTTAAGGATGTTTCGTAAGACAGTTTTAATTGTACAAATTTAATTTTGTGTGCTTAAGTTTTCTTTTCTTCTTGTTAATAAGTATCTTAAAGTTTTTAAAAATCTCAGAAGTGTTATTGGAATTCTATTTTCTATACTGAAATCCCTGAAGTGTTACTATGCTTCTTTCTGGAAGTCTCCAAGTTGTCTTCAGTTCAGTGTAGAATTTCTCCTCTGTTAGATTTTTGATTTTCAACAGTAAGTTTTTAACAACGACTTGTTTTTGGGAAAGCGCGCTTTCTACTACTCGGTATGGCTACGATGGTAGCTACCTGTCTATGGTAGGCTATGGCTATGATGGTAACTGCTTCTCCAGTTATCTTGCTGTGGATATATTGGGTGGGATTTTACTGCCTTGCTCCTCCCACAGCCATAGAATCCTGCCTGAGATCAATAGATCTTCCCATTGTCTGCCTCTTGCCCACTCTCACTTCCGTGGTGGGCTAGGTGGTAAAATTCCGACCTTTTTTTTCCCTTTGATGTTACCAACCCTGTGGATTAGGGTTTTAGCATACAAATGCAAATTATTCCCTTACCTATCCACCTCTTCTATCTATGCACCCTTGTTTTCTCCTAGTCACCTCGCTAAACAGCTGTTTTCCGACTGATTCACGACACTAATTCACACATCAAATGTACTGCCTCAGACCAGCTGTACTATCAGTCACATCTATCTCCACCTTATTTTATCCTACATTCATTTTTAATCTTGATTTTCCTCAATTTATCTCAGAAAGAGAGAAAGCTTTTCAGCTGTTAAATTTCAAATGGAAGAGTAAGGGACCTTTACAACTGACAAAGATTGTGTAAGCAGACAAAAGCTGGTCATTAAATTTTAATTGAGTAGAGGCAATAAGAAAGATGGAAGATGGTCATATTTTGGAAAAACTGAGTTTAAGGTGGCACTGAGGACAATGATGCAATGCAAGAAGGATATTTTAGAACCACTACGGTACAGAAGGAGGCCATTCAGCCCATTGAGTCTGCACCGACTCTCCAAAAGAGAATCTTACCTAGGGCCAGCCTCCTGCCCTATCCCAATGCATTTACCTTGGCTAATCCACAAAAAGTACACATCTTGGAACACTAGGGGGCATGGACAGTCTACCTAACCTGCACATTTTTGGACTGTGGGAGGAAACTGGAGCACCTGGAGGAAACCCACGTGGACATGGGGAGAATGTGCAAACTCCACACAGTCTCCTCAGGCTGGAATTGAACCTGGGTCCATGAGGCCGCAATGCTACCTACTATGCCACCATAGTGTCCCATACCCTTACGCGGAAAATACATCCTGGGGACAGCACTGTTCTGAGAGAGAGTGGGAGCTCTAGAAGCAATCCTCCAGAAAAACAAAACTGTTCACAGCAGAGTGAAAGCAAGAAAGATGTCATGTGGTATACCTTCACTAAAGTGTCAGCAGTTTTGCCCTGGATTTTTAGAGTTACATTGCTAGGAATTTATTTACTTTTAAGTTCTGACTAAGTGTGTTCTTTTGGGGATGTTTTGTAAGACTGTTTTAACTGTACAACTTTAACCTTGTGTGTTTAAGTTTTCTTCTTGTTTAATAAATGTTTTAAAGTTTTTAAAAATCATGCAAGTATTGTTAGAATTCCTTGCTCTTGGGATCAATGTTTCTTTTTCCCTTCATTTTCAGAATTAACAAAAAAATGGTTATGGCCAGTAATACAAGTTACCCTCTGGGGTTTGGCTTGCTCAACTAGTAACGTCTGGTGTGGTTGTAACATTATTTAAGATTTCTGCAGCAAACTCTAAAACAAAAACAATTCAACTTACCAATGTTGCCACTCAGCTGAATGGGAAGATTCATAAGATTGAGAAACAGCTGGTAAAGAAGGAATGAATCAAAATTTTGGCTAACATTGTGAAAGAAGTGGAAATGAAGGTTCCATTGTTGAAGCATGAACTACCACATCATTGTGGTGAGCTCACAATGAGAGAAGAGGAAAAGGTGTTCCAGAGATGAGTACACTGTTCATCTATCCCAGAAGAAAAACAGAATAAATTGACAACTATCTATCTATTGTCAACGCCAATCACAGAATTGACAAAGAAAAGCACAATGCTAACGGAAAAACGGTAAAAAGAGGATGAAATACCCAGATACCCGTACAAACTACAAATCAATGTAATTTAGTTGCAATGTCAGAGACAACCACTCCTTTGATATTAGTGAGAATTAGATATGGAAGAACTAAAAGACCTTCAGACTGCCTGAACCTATGTACTCAAAGACTTGAAAGGAGAAGATGGAGTGGTAATAATAATGCCAATATGTGGAATATACTGGAATACTTGAAATACATTGGATAAAGACTTAGGGTGAAGTGTAGTATCAAGAACTGGGGGGGGGAGGTGTAGTACCAGTGACTGGCATATGTAGGGTTAATGTGAGACAGAGTACAGTAGCATCTACATAGTGCTGTTAGAGATCACATGACCCATATCTAGAGGTCAGTCTAGTGTTGGACACAGCTGTATGCACAAGCAAGCATGGAGACAACTCTTAGTTTGAACCCTTTATGACAAAGGGTTATGAATGAAGCCCAGCCCATCATGCAAACCAGCTTCCCATCCATTGACTCTGTCTACACTTCCCATTGCCTAGGAAGAGCAGCCAGCATAATTAAGGACCCCCCACACCCCGGACATTCTCTCTTCCACTTTCTTCCACTGGGAAATAGATACAAAAGTCTGAAGTCACATACCAACCTACTCAAGAACAGCTTCGTCCCTGCTGCCATCAGACTTTTGAATGGACCTACCTCACACTAAGTTGATCTTTCTCTCCACGTTAGCTATGACTGTAACACTACATTCTGCACTCTCTTGTTTCCTTCTCTATGAACGGTACGTTTTGTCTGTGTAGTGCGCAAGGAGCAATGTTTTTCCCTGTATATTCATACATGTGGCAATGAGAATTCAAATCAAGTCAAATCAAATGAAATCATACAGTTAGCCGACTTAAGACTACGAAGATTTCATTAAACATACTGAATGATAATGTGTAACAAACTTGAAAACAAACCACTTGCGAATTTATGCTGGAGATATGAGGCTACCCATTGAGGCCTAGCTGCAAACTTATACTCAGGACGTGATATTAGATTTCTGATCACATAGTATTCTTCCTTGCTGTGCATTTCCTTCACATTGTTGCATTTATCAATAATGTATTTCGCTTCCCATCTCTTCATTCTTTTACTTTCATGACACAAGTAGCTATAATGACTTATTGACATTTCATTTTCTTCCTCATTTGTTTGAAATCATTTTCTCTTATCCACAGCAGCATATATTTCTTCTGGTAGCTATGAGACTCCCATCTCTCCCGCTTGTAAGTTGACAGCACTTGCCCACTGTCTACATGAAGTGCCTTTCAGTTTACTGTGACATATTCTCCACAGTCCATGTCTCAACAAAGGTTAGAAAGGGAGGGACGTGGTCGTTGATAGCTAATGTGTTATATGGGGATGTGTGTATGTGTATATGTAGAAGTACAAATATCATAGAATCATAGAAGCCTACAGTGCAGAAAGAGGTCCTTCGGCCCATCGAGTCTGCACCGCCCATAATCCCACCCAGGCTCTACCCCCATATCCCTACATATTTACCCGCTAACCCATGCATCCCAGGACACTAAGGGGCAATTTTAGCATGGCCAATCAACCTAACCCACACATTTTTGGACTGTGGGAGGAAACCGGAGCACCCGGAGGAAATCTACGCAGACACGAGGAGAATGTGCAAACTCCACACAGACAGTGACCCGAGCCACGAATCGAACCCAGGTCGCTAAGCTGTGAAGCAGCAGTGCTAACCACTGTGCTACCGTGCCGCCCTTCTCTCTTTGACCAACCATCCCACTGAATGCTGAATTCAGATTTGTGGAAGAAAAATCTCCACCTTTCAAATCCAGCAGACCCCAGTCTATAAATAGATAACAGAGAAGTCAATGAAACCTTCTGTCTGAATTTTACTGCCTCGCCTGCCCAAGGCTCGTAAGATCCAGCCTGAGGCCAACGGAGAATGCTGTTCTGCGAACATCGTCCGCCCTGATTCTGGGATGGGTGAGGCAGTAAAATTCCAGTGTTTGAACCCATACTGGGATTCCCAAGTGGATCAGTCAGTAATTGGACAAGACATTCATAGAATCCCTGGTGAACAGGTGTGGTGACAATAATCCCTCTCCCTCGATGTAAACAAAATGGAGGAGATTGCATCGACTTCAGGAAGCATAGAGGAGAACATGCCCCTGTCTACATCAACAGGGATGAAGCAGAAAGGGTTGAGACCTTCAAGTTTTTAGGTGTCCAGATTACCAATAACCTGTTCTGGTCCCCTCATGCCAACACGATAATTAACAAAGCCCACCAATGCCTCTATTTTCTCAGAAGACTAAGGAAATTTGTCATGTCAGCTGCAACTCTCACCAACTTTTACAGGTGCACTGTGGAAAGCATTCTTTCTGGTTGTATCACAGCTTGGTCTGGCTCCTGCTCTACCCAAGACCACAAGGAACTACAAAAAGTTGTAAATGAGGCCCAGTCCATCATAGCCTCCAATCCACTAACTCTATCTATACTTCCTGCTGCCTCAGCAAAGCAGCCAGCATAATTAAGGACCCCACACACACCAGACTTCCTCTTTTCCACCTTCTTTCATTTGGAAAAAGATACAAAAGTTTGAGGTCACATACCAACCAACTCAAGAACAGCTTCTTCCCTGTTGCTATCAGATTTTAAATAAACATACCCTGATGTGAATTGACACCTTCGGGATTGGAGGGAAAATACTTAGAAGGAGAAAATTAACTGTCAATTTCTTTTTCTCAAGCACATTTTAATTGCTCTTGGTTTCTGCAAAGCGTTGGTCGAAAACTAAATGTATCCTTGTCAGAAATGTATAGAAATCCTCAACCGCTGTTTGGTAACAAGTTCATGAATGAATCCTACATGTATCTGGGACTAATGCCTTAATTGTCACTGTTTAGATTTCTTGGAAATAGTCTTGTTTGCTTTGACATCTGTTTAAAATACACAATACACAGTCATCAGGGAGCCAAAACAAAACTTTGAGCAATTGTGTCCTGGCAAGACAAAAATGGATAGTTTCTCCTTTGAAACAAAGTTAAGTGTTAAACCAACGTTTCTTCATAGTGAAATGGTTGAGATTGGAAACACAATTCATTTGTGTTTTTGGCCAGATTGAGGATGACTTGCAAGTCATGATACTCACCAATGGTTCCACCACAGATCCAATTCATGTTCGGTCTGAGGTCAAGCAAGGCTTTATCATCGCATCAACTCTCTTTTCGATCTTCCTTGCTGCAACGCTCCATCTCACTCTCAGTAAGTTCCCCACTGGAGTGGAGCTAAACTGCAAAGCAAACAGGAATCTGTTCAACCTCTGTCACCTGCAGGCCTGATCCAAGCTTGTTCTATCCTCTATCATTGAACTACAGTATGCTTGCATCTTGAGGCTGAGCTCCAAGGCATTGCCAACACCTGCCAACAGATTATCAAAATCCTTGACAATTCTTGGACAATGTGACTTACATTCTGTACCTTGGGAACCGATTGTCAATGAGGGCAAACATCGACAATAACGTTCAACAGCACCTTCAGTGTGCTAGCACAGACTTTGGTCACCTAAAGAAGACAGCGTTTAAAGTTTATTTATTAGTCATAAGTTGGTTTACATTAACACTGCAACAAAGTCAATGTGAAAATCCCTTAGTCACCACACTCCAGCACCTGTTCAGGTATACTGAAGTAGAATTTAGGATGGCCAATGCACCAACAGCACATCTTTTGGATTGTGGGAAGAAACTGGAGCACCCGAAGGAAACTCATGCAGATGCGGGGAGAACATGCAGACTCCGCACAGACAAAGACCCAAGGTGGGAATCGAACACAGCTCCCTCGTTTGTGAGGCAGAAGTGCTAACCACTGTGCCACCCCAGGTTGAAGTTGTACAAGACATTGGTAAGGCCACACTTCGAATACTGTGTGCAATTCTGGTCACCCTATTGTAGAAAGGATATTATTAAACTAGAAAGAGTGCAGAAGTATTACTAGGATGCTAGGACTTGATGGATTGAGTTATAAGGAGAGGCTGAAAAGACTAGGACTTTTTTCTCTGGAGCATAGGAGGCTGAGAGGTGACTTTTTGAAGCCTATAAAATAATGAGGGACATAGACAAGGTAGATAGTCAATATCTTTTCCCAAAGGTAGGGGAGTCTAAAACTAGAAGGCATAGGTTTAAGGTGAGCGGGGAGAGATACGAATGTGTCCAGAAGGGCAATTTTTTCACATAGAGGATAGCGAGTGTCTGGAACAAGCTGCCAGAGGTAGTAGTAGAGGCAGGTACAATTTTACCTTTTAAAAATCATTTAGACAGTTAAATGGGTACAATGAATATAAAGGGATATGGGCCAAATACGGGCAATTGGGATTAGCTTAGTGGTTTAAAATAAAAAGGGGTGGCATGGACAAGTTGGGTCGAAGGGCCTATTTCCATGCTGTAAACCTCTATGACTCTATGATTCTAGGTTGTTGGAAGACCAGGACTTCAAACTCACACCAAGCTTATGGTCTTCAGAGCTGTAGTGATACCCTTTTGATTTGATTTGATTTGATTTATTATTGTCACATGTATTAACAGGCAGTGAAATTATTGTTTCTTGCATGCTATACAGAAAAAAACATACTGTTCATAGAGAAGGAAAGGAGAGAATGCAGAAGGTAGTGTTACAGTCACAGCAAAGGTGTAGAAAAAGATCAACATAGTGCGAGGTAGGTCCATTCAAAGTCTGATGGCAGCAGGGAAGAAGCTGTTCTTGAGTCGGTTGATATGTGACCTCAGACTTTTGTGTCTTTTTCCTGATGGAAGAAAGTGGAAGAGAGTATGTCCGGGGTGCTTGGGGCCCTTAATTATGCTGGCTGCTTTTCTGAGGCAGTGGGATGTGTAGACAGAGTAAATGGATGGGTGGCTGGTTTGCGTGATGGACTGGAACTCATTCACCGCCATAAGTGGCTCAGAGACGCGCACTATTTAGAAGAGCTACCTCAAAACCCTGGAGCAGTGTCACCTTACTGCCTCCTCAAGATCCTGCAAATCCGTTGGCAGGATAGGCACCCGAATATCAGTGTTTTCACTCAAGCCAACATCCCCAGCATCGAAACATTGGCCACGCTCGATCAGCTCTGCTGGGTGGGCAGCGTCGTCCGCATGCCTGACACGAGACTCCTGAAACAAGAGCTCCATTCAGAGCTTCAACATGGCAAGTGAATCCCAGGAAGGCTGACAAAACACTTCAAGGAAACACTTCACAAGCTCGTCAGAAAAGTGCAACATCTACACTGACGCCTGGGAATCTCTGGCCCAAGACTGCCCGAAGTGGAGGAAAAGCATCTGGGAAGGAGCTGAACATCACAAGTTTCTTCACTGAGAGCAAGCTGAAGCTAAGCATTAATGGCAAATGGAGCACATGGCAACCCGGGAATCTCAACCACCTGCCCTCCAACCACTGCCTGCCCCCGCCTGCCACTCCTCCCCGTGTCAGAGACTGTCGATCACACATTGGGGCTCCTCCATCGCCTGAAAACACATTTCTACTGTGGAAGTAAGCCACCCTTGACTCCATGGGACTGCCTAAGAAGAAGAAAGTCAATTAAACACTGTTAAAATGTGGTCACTGTTGTAATGCAGCAGCAGCCAGTTGTGCACAGCAAGCTCCCACAAACACAATGAAGTGTTATTACGATATTTGACGGATAAAGAGGTTAACTTCATGGTGTTATGGATTCTCTTATGCCCACCTGAGAGAGCAGGCACAGTCTGACTTTAACCTCTTTTCCAAAAAACAACACCTCAAACACACTCTCAGTATTGCAGTGGGAATTTCAGCTCAGGGTTTGGAGCTCCAGCGGGGCAGTGAGATTTGAACTTCCAATCTCCTGACTCAGAGGCAAACGCACAACTTGTTTGCATCTTTATGGGTACGTGGATTGGCCACTTTGCATCTCTGCTCATTTTCACTTCCATCAAAGTCAACGGAGATAAATATTAATCTTTATTAAAGATTAAAGATAAATTAGGGAAGGTGATGGCTGAGTAGTAACATCACTAGACTATTAATCCAGAAACTCAGCTAATGTTTTGGGTGACCAGGGTTCGAATCCTGCCACGGCAGGTGGTGAAATTTGATTTCAATAAAAAAAAATCTGGAATAAGAATCTACTGATGACCCTGAAACCTTTGTTGATTGTTGGAAAAACCCATCTGGTTCACTGATGTCCTTTTGGAAAGGAAATCTGCCATCCTTACCCCATCTGACCTATATGTGTCTCCAGAGCCACATTAATGTGGCTGACTCTCAATTGCCCTGCTAGGGCAAATAGAGACAGGCAACAAATGCTGGTCCAGCCAGCGATGCCCACATCCCACAAATGAATAAAAAAAAGAAATTGCCCCTTAATGTCAGGGAGATTAGCAGGGTAAATATATGGGGTTGTGGGGATAGGGCCTGAGTGGAATTGTTGTCAGTGCAGACTCAAAGGGGTAAACAGCCTCTTTCTGCAGTGTACAGATTCTATAATCCCATAAAAGTTTATTTATTAGTGTCACAAATAGGCTTACATTAACATTGCAATGAAGTCACTGTGAAAATCCCCCAGCCGCCACACTCCAGCACCTGTTCGGGTACACTGAGGGAGAATTTAGCTTGGCCAATGCACCTAACCAGCACATTTTTCGGACTGTGGGAGGAAACCAGACCACCCCGAGGAAACCCACGCAGACACGGGGAGAACGTGCAGACTCCACACAGACAGTGACCCAAGCTGGGGATCGAACCCGGGTCCCTGGCAGCAGTGCTAACCACTGTACCATAGTGCTGAATTAAGCCATCTGTTTAATATTGTCCATTTTGCAGTTTTTCATAAAGTTAAGGGCTGCTTGCCTGTGTACAAAACAACGAATCCAGTTGTACAACTCCACTGCATCTTTAATTTTGACTCTGACCATAAGGAGCGAGAATCATACTTTATAATTTTAATGGATACTCACCTAGTGAAATTTTATTTGTTGGATGCTGAATTTTGAATGTAGATTTAAACAAAGGGAAAATATTCATTGCGTTCCTGTCTGGGATGCTTTGAGAATATGATCTCAATTCATTGCACTCACTGCAGCTTAGTTTGGTTTCAAGTTCATTGGTGACAAACTGATGAAGTACACACGTAGGAAGGGAAACATTACATTCCCAGTCACAACTAGAGTTGAGTGTCAATCATGAGCTTGTTGCCGATCCTTTTTTGCATTCTATTTGGTGACATTAAAGAGCTGTCAGTGTTCCCTTGAGCTTCTTTGAATCAGACCACGTGATAGTTTGCATTTATTCAGCTTTCCACATTTCCAAACACTGAACTCTGAAGTTCTTTCGCTTGTGCGGCTAATGCTGTGCTTCAAAGGGCTGGACATTTCCAAAAAGGGCTGGATCTGAACATTAAAAGATTTGTTTCTTCTAATCCGTCCCCCTGTTCAGAGCTTTGGTGTGCTTTTTAGTCAGAGTAATAGGCTTTTGGCAGAGGAGTGATAAATATTTGGAGGACGGCCGTAATTGTGTATTCGTAAAACAATGTCGTTGTCAATGATTCCTTACTACATTTTGATGAGGAAGAAGAGCCGGAGAAGAAAAGGTGCTGCACAGCACGGTAGCACAGTGGTTAGCACTGCTGCTTCACAGCTCTAGGGACCTGGGTTCGATTCCTGGCTTAGGTCACTGTCTGTGTGGAGTTTGCGCATTCTCCTCGTGTCTGTGTGAGGTTTCCTCCGGGTGCTCCAGTTCCCTCCCACAGTCCAAAGATGTGTGGGTTAGGTTGATTGGCCGTGCTAAAATTGTCCCTTAGTGTCCTGGGATGTGTAGGTTAGAGGGATTAGTGGGTAAATATATGGGGATAGGGCCTGGGTGGGATTGTGGTCAGTGCAGACTCGATGGGCTGAAGGGCCTGTTTCTGCACTGGAGGGTTCCATGTTCATGACATTGGCTTTTTTGGCAGTTACCATAAGACATAGGAGCATAATTAGGCCACATGGCCCATTGAGTCTGCTCCGCCATTCAATCATGGCTGATCTTTTTCTCGTCCCCATTCTCCTGCCTTTTCCCCGTAATCTCTGATCCTCTTATTAATCAAGAACCTATCTATTTCTGACTTAAAGACACTCAATGACCTGGCCTCCACAGGCTTCTGCGGCAAAGAGTTCCACAGATTCACCACTTTCTGGTTGAAGAAATTCCTCCTCATCTCTGTTTTGAAGGATTGTCCCTTTAGCCTGAGGTTGTGCCCTCTGGTTCTAGTTTTTCCTACTAGTGGAAACATCCTCTCCACGTCCACTCTATCCAGGCCTCGCAGTATCCTATAAGTTTCAGTGAATCCTGTAAGTTTAAATCGCACTAATATCTCCAAGTATTTTGGTGATCCAGCCCAAGGGTGGGATTTGAACTCCCAATCTTCTGGCTCCGAGGCAAACACATTTCTGCCTCATAGCACCAGGGACCTGGCTTCGATTCTGGCCTTGGGTTGTTGCCTGTGTGGAGCTTGCACACTTTTCTCGTGGCTTACGAGGAGAACGCGCAGAGTCCACAAAGACGGTCACCCAAGCCAGGATTTGAACCTGGGTCCTTGGCGCTAAGAGGCAGCAGTGCTCACCACTGTGCCAACATGCCGCCCACACATATATCAATCTTACTTATTGTGTATTGTCCTTTTCTTTCACTTTAATAATACTCTTTATTCATTACTTACACAAAGACTGAACAGGTTCCTCATTGGGTTGTATATTGTTTCTCACATTATTTCAAACAAGTGTACACCACTAAAAAACAGTGTTTCAAGTTATATTTTGGGGTTTTGAGACACTCTTGCCGGTAACATCAATAGGGTTTGTAATAGGAGTCACCTCGCCTTCTGTGTACTCGCAAAGCAGACTACACAAGGATTAACCAATCTGACATCACCACAGGTTTTTAACACACGTACAGAGCGGCATGAGAAAGATGTGTTTTCCTTTGTTCCCCGCTGCACAGCTGAATACTGGCTGACAAAAGAACTTACAGCTTTTCCCCTGGGCATTCGAGCAGCGCTCCAGGTGTGAATAGGAAGTGGAAGGGACCAGCTGGGCTTGTGAGCATCATTCAGGGAGCATGTAACCTTTTTAGTCTCACGGTTGAGTTAAAGCAAAGCGCTGGAGGGGAAGAGCTTTTTTTTTTCTCTGTGGTTGTACTAAAGATAGAAAGCCTGAGTGAAGGAGAGCAGCTACTTTCTGTGGGTTAAAGTAAAAAGATTGAGTGGCAGGGCTGGCGACTGTGTGGAAGATTCAAACAACTGGATGTGTCAACCTTTGATCTCATGGTTTAAAGTAACAGTAAGTAGTCTCACAACATCAGGGTAAAGTCTAACAGGTTTATTTGCTGGCATGAGCTTTTGGAGTGCTGCTCCTTCATCAGGTGAGTAGAGAGTTGTGTTCACAAGCAGGGCATATATAGACACAAACTCAATTACAAGATAATGGTTGGGATGTTGGTTATTGCAGATCCAATGGGCTGAATAGCCTCCTTCTGCGCTGTAGAGATTCTATACCAATCAAACAGGTTTCTTTGTCCTGGATGGCGTCGAGTTTCTTGAGTGTTGATGGAGCTATATTCATCCAGGCAAATGGAGAGTATTCCAACACACTACTGACTTACAGTGCACAATGGTTAACACTGCTGATCCATGGCTCCAGAAACCTGGGTTCAATTCTGGCCTTGGGTGATTGTCTGTGTGGAGTTTGCACGTTCTCCCTCTGTCTGCATGGGTTTCCTCCAAAAGCTTCAGTTTCCTCCTGCAGTCCAAAGATGGGCAGGTTAAGATGGATTGGCTATACTAAATTGCCCCTTAGTTTCTCAAGATGGATTAGCCATGATAAGTGTGTGCGGTTACTGGAATAGAGAGGGGGAGAGGGCCTGAATAAGTTACTCTTGTCAGAAAGTCAGTGCAGACTTGGTGGGCTGAATGGTCTTTTCTGCACTTTAGGACTTCTATGAAGTTATTCACAATCCTGACTTGGAACCATATCGCTACTCCTGAACTGCCGCTGGGTTAAAATCCTGTAACTCCCTCCCTAACAGCACTGTGGGTGTACCTACACCATTCGGACTGCAGTAGATCAAGAAGGCAGCTCAGTACCACTTTCTCAAGGGCAATTGGAGATGGGCACTAAATGCTGGCAAGCTAGTGACACCCACATCCCTTGAAAGAGTATTTAAAAATCAGTACACTATTCATATCCTGTTATTTTGAAAAATAGCTCAGTCAAAAGGATTTCAGAATGTTATAATCCTATATCTTTTTGAGCATCGCTATGGATTTTATTCAAGTCTGAATCCTTATTGCAATTCAGAAGATGGTGATTGGAGCTGGAGTTGAGTGAGAATGCAAAGTCAATGTGTGTACGTCCACTGGAGTGATGAGATTCCATTGCAGCTTGTGTCTAGGAATTAATGATGGAGTTAATAACTACAACACATTCATATAACACATCTCAGCTGGCTAATTTAACCCAGGGTTTAACTGATGTATTTTGAATTATTCCAAGTATTTTCAACAGTCCTGTCAAATTGGAATATCTGTTTACCTGTGATTCTGCTTGAGCTGTCTCAGTCTGAGGTGTGGGGTGAGACTCTGCATGCATGGGATTGCCAGCAAAATCCAGAGAGAACCAGAAAATGGCAGATTTTGCTGCTGGCCTCCCTATAATGGGCGTGAACTTGATTTTAATATACCTTAATAAATGTAAGTATGTTAAAACTGTCCCCTTGCCACATGAAGTGCAGGAATGAAGAATAAATGGAAATGAAGGAAGGGATAGTCAAAACTCATGCTATTACAAAAAGAGGCCAGTACCAGACTGTAACCTGCAGGTATGCTCACTGATGTGGAGATGCCGGTGTTGGACTGGGGTAAACACAGTAAGAAGTCTCACAACACCAGGTTAAAGTCCAACAGGTTTATTTGGTAGTTAACACCACTAGCTTTCAGGGCTCTGTCCCTTTGTCAGAATCCCTCACTCACCTGACGAAGGAGCAGCGCTCCGAAAGCTAGTGACATTTACTACCAAATAAACCTGTTGGACTTTAACCTGGTGTTGTGAGACTTCTTACTGGGTATGCCCCCACTACCAGGTACAGGGTCAATGCAATTAAATCGCACCTCCATACTGAAGGTTGCCGCCATAATGGCGGAGTTGTTAGTAAATGGCCATTCATTAAAAATAGAATTGGATACGAGGGCTGTTATCAGAGAGACTTATAATCACTTCCAAGCTGGTATTCAGCACCAGGGCTTTGAAAGCACAAGGCCAAACCTAAGAGGGGAACCATTACAGATAAATGGCACAGCCATGACCCTAATGACTTTACAGGCAGTTGTCAGCTCAGCTTCCACTTATCGTTGTATGGGGTCAAAGACAGAGCCTCATAGGGAGAGCTTGGCCTCAACACGTCAGACTGAACTGGCTGGAAATCTTCAGGCTGGCCACCGGGGGGGCGGGGGCACTGTACAAGTTAGCAAAGAGTATCCCAAGGTTTTTCAGGAAGGCTTTTGAAAAATAAGGGGTGCCAAAGCAAGATTAATGCTGACCCCGATGCTACACCTAAATATTTTAGAATCATAGAATCCCAGAAGGAGGCCATTTGACCCATCGAGTTTGTGCCGACAATGATCTCACCCAGGCCTTAGCCCCATAACCCCATGTATTTACACTGCCAATCCCCCTGACACTAAGGGGCGATTTAGCATGGTCAGTCAATCTAACAATTCGCAGAGTGGGCTGGATCTATTGTTCATATCCAAGTAATTTGGTTCAACTTTGTGGAGGCTATAAGCTTAGTGTCATATGTTTTCTAAACTTGACAGATATCCCATGCCCCAGATTGAAGACCTATTCACCAGGTTAACTCGGGGCCAAGCATTTTATAAGTTGGACATGAGCTATGCATTTCTCCAACTTGAATTGGACAATCCTTCCCAGAGGTATGTGGCAATTATTACGCACAAAGGCCTGGCTGAGTACACTTGCTTGGTCTTCGGGGTTGTGTCTGCATGAGCCATTTATCAACAGGTCAAGGAGAACATACTCCAAGGGTTGCCCCAGGTAACAGTGTACCTGGACAATGCCTTGGTCACAGGAACTTAGGAACGCGAACACCTAGCAAACCTAGAAGAAATCTTATGGCGATTCTTGGAGGTCATAAAATGCCAGATCAGGGAAAATGTGTGTTCCAAGCAAATGCTGTGACCTACCTGGGCTATTGGGTGGATGGCAAGGGCATTCATCTGGTTGGGGGCAAGCTGAGGGTCATTAAGGGGGCTCCATTTCCAATTAAAATCCTTCCTGGGGTTTAGTGCATTATTACAGGAAGTTTATTCCAAATTTGGCTTCTTTACTGGTCCAGTTGCACTCTTGACTATGGAAACATCAAAGGTGGTCTTGGGGGGTCGATTATACGTACTTATTTATGGCCGATGTGCTCTCCAAATGTTTGGAGATACATCATATGAGTTCCACCACTTCCCACGCTGACATTGAGAAATAACCACCAGGTTTCTGCTTGTACGGGTTAGTTGAAATCCTGGCTTCTGACAATGGCACTGTCCTTACAAGCAGCGAGCACTGCCCTTAGCAAGATTATTACAGGAGCCTTTCTTCAGAAAGTATTGCAGATGTATAAGAGGTTCTGACCGAACATAGATTCAGGAACAACAAATGGGGCAGAAAGAAAAAGAGGAAAGGCATGTGGTAGGTTGGGAGGAAGAATGGGCAACACGGTGGCACAGTGGTTAACACTGCTGCTTCACAGCGCCAGGGACCTGGGTTTGATTCCCAGCTTGGGTGACTGTCTGTGTGGAGTCTGCACATTCTCCCTGTGTCTATGTGGGTTTCCTCCAGGTGCTCCGGTTTCCTCCCACAGTCCAAAGATGTGCAGGTTAGGTTGATTGGCCATGATAAATTGACCCTTAGTGTCAGGGGAACCAGCTAGGGGAAATGCATGGGGTTATGGGGGTAGGGCCTGGGTGGTATTATGGTCAGTGCAGACTCAATGGGCCAAATGGCCTCCTCTGCACTGCAGGATTCGATGATTCCATGAATTGATTAAATAATAAAAGTAAAGATGAGATAACACAAGTGGTGGAAATGAACAATCTAAATGTATTGTTTTGAGGATTTGGTTTAATCATAGTTCTTAATAAGTATGAATGAGAATTTTAGCCTGAATGAAAGATATGTCAATTAGAGAGTTCAAAATGATGTGATGGTATCCCCTAACATTTCTAGTATATGGACCCCAAAGTGTGGTGGGTGCTGGGACAGTGAGTAAATTTAAGGAGGAGTTAGACAGATTTTTAATTGTTAATGGGTTAAAGGATTATGGGGAGCAGGCAAGAAAACGAGGATGAGGAACATATCAGCCATAATCGAATGGTGGAGCAGACTCAATGGGCTGAATGCTCTAATTCTGCTCCTACATCTTATGAACTTTTGATTGGATCCAATGCTGAGATGTTCCGGCCCTGCCTTAACGGGTCTTCCCATGGCACATCTGGCGATCCAATCAAATCTCCATTGAGTTCAGCAGGACCAGGAGATCCGAGGAGGGGCAAGAACGGCCAGAAAATCCTATTTTAGGTTTCGGGTCATATGGGACCTGACCTTTTGGGCTGAGAATAAATTAAAATGATTGGGAGAGAGCCCAAACCATAGCGCAAGTTATTTCTAATCAAAACCCCCGAGGTTTATTCAATTACTAGGAAATGAAAGGTACTAAAAAAAGCTTAATGTAACAACAGTTCTTCATCACTATTAGTCTGATGAAGAAAAATAATAATCAAAAGATAAAGCAGCTACGCAGCCCATGCACGCTACTTAATTCCAAAAAGAAAACAGTGCCTGAAGCATTTTCGCTTCTGTGAAGAAGAAATGATGATTGACCTCTGATGCAAGTCAAAAATAAATTTAAATTTGAAATTTGTCCAGAGTACAGCTTATATTCCTTCAGTGATCAGCACAGCTTTTAACTCACACCAGCACCTTCTAGGCTTGATGTGCTTGACAGAAATGAATCCATTAAGATTACGAGAGTCTATGTAGATACATCTGATGCATCAGCAGAAAGAGAAAACACATCAGTTACTGCTGGAATTTCAAAATACTCTGTGGGACTTACGACTGAACATACATTAGCTCAGTTGGCTAGTTGGTTAGAGTGTGGTGAAGAATGATACCAACTTGTAACAGTTGTAGCAATTCATGGAAGTTTCCCTTGGTTGATGTGAAGTCCTACCATGGATGGGCTGCATGGTGGCGAGTGGTTAGTACTGCTGCCTCACAACCCCAAGGATCTGGGTTCAATTGCCAGCTCGGGTCACTGTCTGTGCAGAGTCTACACATTCTCTCCGTGTCTACGTGTGCTTCTACCAGTTTCATTCTGAAAGACTCACTGGTTAGACGCATTGGCCATGCTAAATTCTCCCTCAATGTACCCAGACAGGTGCCAGAGTGTGGCGACGAGGGAATTTTCACAGTAACTTCATTGCAGTGTGAATGTAAGCCTACTTGTGACACTAACACTTAAACTTACCCTTTAGATTATATAACCGATTGTCCATAATGAAGAGAGTTGTTGATGGTTTTTCTCAGTAGGTCTTCAAGGTCATCCTGACTTGAAACGTTGGCTCTATTCCCTTTCCACAGATGTTGTCAGACCTGCTGAGACTTTCTAGCATGTTCTGTTTTTGCTTCAGATTCCAGCATCCACACTACTTTGTTTTTATGCCAGTAGCTCTTCATGTATTAAAGTTCATTATCAATTACCTTCTGTAAATGCGTTTGCTTATACCAGGATAAAAAGAAATCCCAAGGC
Organism: Carcharhinus amblyrhynchos; assembly: GCF_965287045.1. Classification (NCBI taxonomy): domain Eukaryota; kingdom Metazoa; phylum Chordata; class Chondrichthyes; order Carcharhiniformes; family Carcharhinidae; genus Carcharhinus; species Carcharhinus amblyrhynchos. The sequence continues at coordinate 12,376,378 of NC_137328.1, forward strand.
TGCCTGTGGCACCTGGGTGGAAAATTGTGCTTCTGCGAGATTACAGAGTAATCATAGTAACACACAGAGACAGAAACAGACATTTAGCACCTCACAGTGGGTCCCAACATTTAATTAAGTTATGGCTGATCTGTATATTAACTCCAACTACCAACATTGGCATGTTTTCCCTAGTTGAGGGGATATTAATCTTAGCTTATTGGTAGAAGGATTAGAAGGGACACAAGGAAAACCTTTTTTCACCCAGAGGGTGTTTAGAATTCACTTTCTGAATTAAAGGTTATGTCATATGAGGTGCAGTTCAGGAACCTGGGTCTATCCTAGATGGAATTTAGAAGGGTGAGGAAGGATCTAATTGAAGCTCACAAAATATTGAGAGGCTTAGTTCAGGCGTGGAGAGGATGTTTCCACTAGTGGGAGAGATTAGAACTCAAGGGCACAGCCTCAGAGTGAAGGGACACTCCTTTAAAACTGAGATCAGGAGGAATTTCTTCAGCCAGAGAGTGATGAATCTGTGGAACTCATTGTCACAGAGAGCTGTGGACGCCAGGTCACTGAGTGTCTTTAAGACAGAGATAGAAATGTTCTTGGTTAATAAGGGGACCAAGGGTTATGGGGAGAAGGCAGAAGAATGGGGATGAGCATCATATCAGCCATGATCGAATGGTGGAGCAGACTCGATGGGCCAAATGGCCTAATTCTGCTCCTACATCTTATGGTTTTATGGACTCATGAAACACTGAACATAAGAACATAAGAAATAGGAGCAGGAGTAGGCCAACTCGCCCTTCGAGCCTGCCCCGCCATTCAATAAGATCATGGCTGATCTGTCGTGGCTCAGTTCCACATTCCCGCCCGCTCCCCATAACCCTTAATCCCCTCTCTTATCAAAAACCCATCAACCCGTGTCTTAAAAATATTTAGCGAGGTAGCCGCCACCACTTCAACGGGCAGAGAATTCCAGAGATTCACCACCCTTTGAGTGAAGAAGTTCCTCCTCAACTCCGTTCTAAACCACCCCCCTTTATCTTGAGGCTGTGCCCCCTAGTCCTACTATCCTTTCTGAGCGGGAAGAGTCTCTCCACCTCTATCCTATCCATCCCATTCATCATCTTATACGTCTCAATGAGATCTCCCCTCATTCTTCTAAACTCTAACGAGTACAAGCCTAATTTATTCAGCCTCTCCTCATAGCTTAACCCCCTCAACTCCGGCATCAGCCTAGTAACTCATTCATTTTGAACTCATTCAAAAGGTACCTGGATCTGTATCTCAAGTGATGTAACCTGCAAGGCACTGGACCAGGTGCTGAAAACTGTGATTAAATATAAAAAAAATGTTGCTGGCACAGACGTGATGGGCCAAATAACTCTTTCCTAACTGTTGTTCTATGGTTTTAACACTTAATACATTAGTATCAGTGCTGGCTTTGAAATATTCCATTGAGTTGCAGACTTCCTCTGTCCTTTCTGTAGATAAGTGATTCCTGGTTTCACTTCTGAACAGCTCAGTTCTAATTTTAAGATTACGTCCCATTGTTCAGGACTCATGCACCAGGAAAAATTGATCTTACAGTGCAGAAGGAGGATGTTCGGCCTGTTGTGTCTGCACCGACCATAGTCCCTCCCAGGCCCAATCCCCATACATTTACCCTAGCTTGTCCCCCTGACACTAAGGGACAATTTAACATGGCCAATCCACCTAACCTGCACAGCTTTGTAGGAGGAAACTGGAGCACCTGTGCAGACACAGGCAGAATATGCAAACTCCACACAGACAAGGAATCAAACCCAGGTCCCTGGCATTGTGAGGCAGCAATGCTAACCACAGTGCCACAGTACCAACCCTATCGTCCCTATCAAATCTTCAACACCTCAATGACATCCCTTCCATCAAAGTTTACTGTTGATTGCATTGTGATTAGGTCCATTCACTTTCCCACAGATGTGATGCAGCCTGCGCCCACATTGCAGCAAGCCCTATCCTGTATCAAGCCTTGGATTGATAAGTGGCAATTAACATTTGTGCCACACAAATGCCAGGAAATGATCACCTGTAACAAAAGAGAATCTTAAAACCTCTGAAAGGTTTAATAATCACACAAGTTTAAAAGTCACTCAAGCTGCAATGAAAAACAAAGGTCTTCTAAGATTGTTGACAGAAAGGTAACAAGGCCATTGTCTGGGCAAAGCTCATTGAATCAGACGTCAGTAACTAGGAGAGAGGGATTGATCCACAGACATTGAAATGATCTGGACAATGATAGCTTGTCTTCACACTGACTGGATATTATAATGAAGCAAGTGTAAAGTGATTGTGATTGGTATATGCTAATTACCTGTAACCGAATTCAAAAACTATAATAGCTTATGTATCTTGCAATACTTCAGTCTGGCTGGCTATGAAGATGTGTGCTGTAGCTTTGCAAGGCACCGGACCAGGTGCTGAAAACTGTGATTAAAAGTTTCATCATCTCTGGGTATCTGGGTACCCTACATGGGTTTCTTTTGGGTGAACTGGTTTCCTCCCATGCTCCAAAGGTGTGCAGGTTAGGTTGATTGGCCATGGTTAATTGACCCTTACTAGGGGGATTAACAGGATAAACACATTGGGTGATAGGGATAGGACCTGGGTGGGATTGTTGTTGGTGCAGACTCGATGGGTTGAATGCCTCCTTCTGCACTATAGAGAGTCGATGATTCTTTCAAAGGTGCTGACATGATGATGATAAGGAATGGTGATATATGTCTAATCAGGATAATGTCTGAGCATGTAGGAAGGTTGGAGAACATGCAAAGTTCACACAGTCATCCAAGGCTGGGATTGAACCTGGGTCCCTGGTGCTGTGAGGCAGCAGTGCTAATCACTCTACCTAACAGTAACATGGCATTACCTGCAGTATAGAGTCATAGAATTATACATCGCAGAAGGGTCCCTTTGGCCCATCAAGTCTACACCAAGCAGCAGTTTGATTTCCATAGCTGAGCACCACCTTCACAAGGGAAATTATTATTGGGCAATAAATGCTGGCCTTGCCAGTTACACCCACACCTTGTGCATTAATGAAAAAAAAGTAGAACAACCTTTAATTACCTTTACTTTAGAGAATGCAAGCTGCGTCTATGCAATCTCATGATCTAACCTTTAGCTCAGTAACATTCCTGTGTGTTCAGTCTTTGCCCATTCTTTTCCCAGTGATATTAAAATCGATCCTACAATAAGTGTTTGTTCTTTTAAAAATGTATACTTACATTGAAAATGTTTTTATCTCTCACAAACAATGCAACAGAGGTAGGTAGATATCATTTTTCAAGCAAGTACATGTAGGAAGAGATGGAGAAAAAAATGCTAACACAGTTGGAATGCATTATTAACTTTATCCAGCAGCTCCCATCATACAAGTAATGAAAGGATATATGAAAGGATGGGGAGATATCAGGGTAACAGGATGCAACCACAATTAGCTCAGCTGTGCACAACCAAGCTCACGGGATAATGGTGAGAGAGCTACAGAACTAATAGAGAACCTAGCAGGAATAAACTAGACAATGCAGAGCCCAGAACTTTGTGATAAGGATCCCATACCTTATGCAATGTGTACGATTTAGCTCAAAGTAAGCAAGTCAAGAATTCCATTGGTATAATAGAATTCTGGAATGATTTGATGCCAATTCTGAATTGAAGGGGACTTATCACTAATCCATGAGCGAAGGATATTCTTCTGTATAGCTAATGTTGGAATATTGTAGAGCCTTTTCCCATTTACATCACCGACCTTTTTGTTTGGGAGACCTAGCAATCAAACTCCGAGGCTGTACCAAAGATCCTCTCAAGTTCTTTAAGATCATTAAACCAGTAGGCTTAAATCATACAATCATAGAATCCTTACAGCACAGAAAGAGGCCATTCGCCCCATCGAGTCTGCACCAGCCACAATCCCACCCAGGCCCTACCCCCATATCCCTACATATATACCCACTAATCCCTCTAATCTATGCATCTCAGGGCACTTAGGGTAATTTTTAGCATGGGCAATCAACCTAACCCACACAGCTTTGTACTGTGGGAGGAAACCAGAGCGCCCGGAGGAAACCCACGGAGACATAAAGAGAATGTGCAAACTCCACACAGACAGTAACTCAAGCCTGGAATCAAACCCAGGTCCCTGGAGCTGTGAAGTAGCAGTGCTAACCGCTGTGCTACCATGCCGCCCTTTGACAATCTTGACACAAGACCAAAAACAATGCAGATATTCCCCTGTATTGGCCTTGCACTTCAGACACAAGGAGGATATGATGTGACATTAGTGTACCTTTAAGAAAGTTTTTTTTTAACATGATTTCTGCAGCTCTCACAGTGTCAGTGGTTTCTTAGCTCACAGTTTCAATGATGTCATTGTTGCCAGCTTGACCACGATGAGTCATTTTATTGCTTCTTAAATAGTTTTAATAGGGCTATTTGTTTTAACTCTGGGATCAGTTTTACAATCCTATGTTGTTAGGAGAAAAGGTGATGTGTTTTTAGACATTATTTTTTCCAGTCTGTTTAAGGTTTCAGGTTTGAGAATTCTGAGGTTGCAGTCTAGTTTTTTGTTTTAGCAGGGGCATCAAGCAAGAAAGAAGCTGAGGCCTCTCTCGCTGTCTCCCTGTTCTATTTGGAAATACTGCAGGTTATCTCAAGGCAATGTTTTGCCTTCCGGAAGGAAAATACAATCTTCAAAAAGACTCAATTCCAGTCAAGTGAGATTTTAATCTATGCTGTTTTAAGCCTATGAAAAGGATTTTGTCTATGAAAGGTTTGGTTTGTTGCAACAGCTTTAAATCGAGGGTTAATATATTATTGTGTTTGCTTTCTTTTTGTTTTTTGTTTGCAATTGTTAAAAGTTCTTGCTAACTTTCTTTCTATACATGTTAACTATATTCTGAAATAAACTTTGTTTGATAAAACTTTTCTAGTGGGTTATTGAATCATACCCGTAGTGAAACATCATCCTAGCCAAATTCAAGATATAAAACTTATGGTTCAGGCAGTCTCCATAAAGCACTTTGGAGTTTTTGCCTTGACTCAACAATAGTGAGGTCAAACCTGTACCCTAAGCTTGGAGTAATATGCAATCGGCACAATATCTTAAGCTGAGTTTCTTTTGTTCTATTACAAACTAAAATTTGATTAGTACATTCCCAGATATCTCCTCATCAACATTTACTTTGACATCTCATTCCCAAGGCCGCAGCATATCCAATAGATTTTCACAAGATCTGGAGCCTGGAGTGTCATAGAATTTACTAACTAAATGCTTGGGCTCCACAGATAGTAGGGTATTTTTCCCTCACTGGAGAAATTGTAGAAGAGTGTTTCAGAACTATTGACATAGCTGCTCAAAAGATAACAAGATAGCGCCATCAAACACATCACCTAATTTGCAGAGACGGCTATCACTCCAGATAACAAAAACTTAGTCCGTAACATCTGGCAGGAAATCCAAATTATCCTGATTGGGAGAAAGAGTAGAAATGAAATGAGATCTCCCCTCCAACTCACAGACCATTCTTCAAGTCCTCAGAGTGCAGTGTTGGGTCTTGAATTACTCTGGCTGTTGGCATGGCCCCCATATTTAGCTCATATTATCTCCTCAGCTTTTATTCTTCACTGCTGATGGATCATTTGCAACTGAGTTCACATTCCACCTCTGTTTCCTGACTCTCACTAACTCATCTCATTTTCACTTTAAGATTGTGGGGTGCGTGGACACAAGATTCAGAACAACTTTTCTGGCTAGACAACTTCTCCTCAAGATAAAGCAAAAAAAAACTCTTTTCAGACAATTGCAAGTAATTTTAACTGTTAATTTGATTTATTATTGTCTGGTGTATTAGTATACAGTGAGAAGTATTGCTCCTTGCGTGCTATACAGACAAAGGACACCGTAAGTCGAGAAAGAAAGGCGAGGGTGCAGAATGTAGTCATAGCTAGGGTGTAAAAATCAACTTAATGTATGATAGGTACATTTAAAAGTCTGATGACAACGGGGAAAAAGCTGAATATGTGACCTCAGAATTTTGTATCTTTTTCCCAACTGTGGATGATGCATCGTTCTTGATTTTAATTTCCTATGAATTCATCTGACATGAAAATTGTGACAGATGTTTTTACGTATAGCCGAATTAATATTGGACATTATAACACCCATAGTCAAATTTCTTCTCCTTCTTCTTCTAGGGCAGTCTCTTGGGATTGAGAATGACTTATTTCCACTCTGATTCAATTGGTTCCAAGATCACTGATCAGTCCATCTACAGGTTGTCACGTGGGGCAGACAGTGGTTGAAGGGTTGCGTAGGTGGCTTGTTTTAATGATTGCGCCTTCCCTCCAATGCCTCAACCTCACCTCTGCATACTCCCAGTGAAGCCTCTCGATATGTTCAGCGCCTTCCTGAATGAAGCCTCCCCAGCTTGGTTGGCCGTGAGCCAACATTCATGGGAGACCCCATTAATCAGCGGGAGTGTTTCACCACTTCAGAGAAGCTTTGAGGAATAGTCAAAATGAAGCCCATTTTGTATACATATGGCAGAATTTTACTGGCACATCCACCTGAGGTTCATATGATCCTGCCTGAGGCCAATAGAGAATGCAATTCTCCGAACCTCGTCTGCCCCTGGAAATATAGCGGGTTTGCTGGTAAAATTCCAACCGAAGTATGATTTTATTTCTTTCATTCTTTCGGTGCTCTGACAACTTGATGCATCTTTGGCCATTGGTCTTGTCATGGAGTCAGATGTTAGAATGTCTGTGTTATAATGATCCTGACCCACTTCTAGACAGTTAACTATCCAGTCACAACATTGGCACTTGTACAGTAGAAATCATAGAAGTGCAGAATTCTGATTTTCATTATTAGATAGGGGGACTGTAGCAGTGGGGCCCCTATGGGACATGGCGATTGGTCCAGAGCCCATGAACTTTCATAGTTGATATCTGAGCCATTTAGCAGGAAGGTGTGTACCACGGGGTCAAGGTAGGATTTGCAATTGAAGCTCAGGGGTTGAGTAGAACAGTTGCATTGTGATCTAGTCTAACCTTGTTGTAACTGAGCAACGACAGACCAGCCATGATCTTATTGAATGGCGGGGCAGGCTCGAAGGGCTGGATGGCCTACTCCTGCTCCTATTTCTTATGTTCTTATGTATATGTTATTATTTTTCTTTGGCTATAAAGCCTTTGTTGGTTCAAGCCGCATTGAGTAGCCCTCAATCTATTACAGGAACTGATTTTATCAGTATGTCAATGAGGAATCAGTGCAGATGCTGCTCTTAAACAATCGGAACTGAATGTTATTTGCATTAAGATTTTCTTGGTGCCCTTTTCAAAACAGCATATTAGGAGCTAAAAATACATCTTCATCATTTCACAGAAAGTACCAGTGATAGGTTGAATATCAGCATGTTTGGTTTAACTTGAGAGTATGGTACAGTATTGGGTCAAAACCCTGGGAGTCCTTCCCTAACAGCATGAGGGTGTACCTACACCACATGGACAGTAGCGTTTCAAGAAGGTGGCTCACCACCACCTGTTCAAGAGCAATTAGGGTTGGACAATAAATACTGGTGCAGATTGCGATGCCTGCATCTTGTCAAAGAATAAATTAAAATGAAGTTGATGAATATGTTGTATAGTACTGTTCACAAAAGAAAATTTCAACTAAACACATTTCACCTAGTACAACATCCCGATGAGTTTAATCAAGCGAAAGTTGTCACTGAGCCATATAAAAGATATCAGGGGACGTGAGCAAAACTTTAATTAGAAAAAGGTTTTCAAGAGAGAGAAAGAGAGAAAATGAAAATGAGAGAGAAAGCAAAAGATAAAGTAAGAAAGAGAGAGAAAGTGAGAAAGAAAAAATAAAGAAAGAAAAAAAGGAAAGGAAAAGAGAGAAAGGAAGAGAGAAAGAAAGAAATAACAAGATAAAGAAAGAGAGAAAGAAAGAAAGAAAGAAAGAAAGTTAACTGAAGGGATGTCAGGGAGTCAGGCGTAGGCAGTGAAAACAGTCACCAGGGTGGAGCGATGAATCAGGGATAGAGGTTCAAAGTTGAACAGGATATTATGCTGCATCTCTTCATTTCTGTTTTCCTGAGTGCAAATACCTTGTGCCACCATAAAGTTCAAATGGGTTCGACATCAATAAATATATGCATGCTGTAGGCTGCCGCATAAGCAGGGCTACAATATGTGGAGCACTTTTGTATCAAGGCAGCCCCAGGTATTCTGCACTCTTCTTGTCATTTCCTGTACTTTTCAGCTTCCACAGCGTCTTACATGATGCGTTTCTCTGTTTTAGGTCACTTTTGTGTAGCTTTCTGGTCCCTCATCTGTACTGTCAGTTCCTAACAAGCATTGTGAACTATCTGGTGTATGTAGTTCATGAATCAGCATTCTTATCATGAAGTTTTCCCCGGCAGGAGCTGGCATCAGGATTTGTGAGTGGAGGTCAGTGCTCCCCAATGTCCATTAAAATTAATGAATCCTGAATCAAGCGCAGTGTACCAATACGTCCACGCCTGATTTCCCAATCTACCCACCCACTATACAAATCTCACTGTTGATTAACATCGATGCCAGTTTACACTCGGAATCAAACCTGAGTAAATTGCATGGAAGAGGGCAATTTCACCTCAATAAACAAAAAGTAATGTTCCAGCATTTTGCTGAAAATATAAATGAGTGCGCATAACTGTTATTAATATGCACATTGGTCAGCATTGGTGATGGGGAAACAGTACCCCATGAATTGTGCCACTGTAGCATTAAGATCTGGCACAGATAGAGTTAATATGGACTGAATATAGTATATGCACTGATGTAAGAGAGCACATGACTCCCATTCATGAAAAAACTCGTCTGCTTCCATAGTGTCCCGTAGGGAAAGAAATCTGTTGTCCTTACCCGCTCTGGCCCACATGTGACTCCAGAGCCACAGCAACGTGGTTGACTCTTAGCTGCCCTCGGGCAACGAGGGATGGGCAATAAATCCTAGCCAGCCAGCGACACCCATGTCCAATGACAAAATTAAAAAAAACTCGGTGTCAGTCCAGGGTTTCTCAGGCACGTGTGTACCAGCAAGCATGGAGACAGCTCTGACCTTGTATCCTTTATTGTACATTTGTAAATAGTTCTAAGAGCCAATAAAGATTGACAGTATACCTACACTATGAAGACTTCTTCAGACCTACCGAACAGTGGTCAACACCCTGCAACAGGGTGGCAGTAGAGGGATTTGAAACCACACCTCCTGAAGAGACTCAGGTCTCAATAAATCTTCCATTGCTTTCATGAGATCAAACAGGGTATTGTCCACCTCTCCAATCACTGTTCTGTCTCAGATGAGGCTCAAGTTTTAAGTCTCCCTGTTCACAATCTCCTACCATCCTGGACGGATTATTGATGAATGAGTTGACAGGCACTCCTGACTGCGGGCTCACCTTTTAAATTTAGTTCTTTCAAGTATTTTATTGTTTCTTAGATTGCGGCTCAGTGGTTAGCACAGTTGCCTCACAGCTCCGGGGGCCTGGGCTCAATTGCGGCCTCGGGTCACTGTCTGTGTGGAGATTGCACGTCCTTCCTGTTTCTGCGTGGGTTTCTTCCAGGTGTCCTAGTTTCCTCCTGCAGTCCAAAGATGTGCGGGTTAGGTGGATTGGCTATGCTAAATTGGTCCTCAGTGTTAGGGGGACTAGCTAGGGTAAATGCATGGAGTTACGAGGATAGGGCTTGGGTGGGATTGTGGTTGGTGCAGGTTTGATGGGCCAAATGGCCTCCTACTGCACTTTAGGATTCTATCATTTTAAATAAGTGTCAAATGATTTTATTAGATCCTCAAAATTTAGCGGATGGAACAGGCTATTCAGATAGTTCAGGCAGTCAGAACTCCGTGAGCTGCACAGTAATGCAAGTCCCTGAATTCTCCAACAAAGAAAATCTTTGTTTCCATCTCAACAACAATTACATTAAAGGTGTGCAAACGCGTCCCACAGTGATTCCAAAATGGAATATGTCTGCACCCAGGGGTGAATTCTAGAGATTTCCATCTCAAGGTCTTGACTGTAGCCTCAGAATGTACATTAACACATGAATTAAAGTCCTTTGCATTCCAAAGAGATGTAGTCAGATGAAGATTTACAGGCGTTGGTAATATTTCAAAAGATCTGTGACCTTGAATGAAGAAAATTAATTTTTTTTTCAAAAAAATAAAATCAGCCCAAGAAAACAGCAGCACACTGAAATATTTGCAGCAGAGGGCAGGTAGGTTAGCTGCACCAATGATTAAAGCAATCAGAATTAATTGTACTTTCTTCAAAGCATGCATACAATGAGATTCTTATTCCTTGCTATATACTGACCACTTTATGGGCTGAACGATTTGAAAGGAGGGTTCATCCTTTTGTTAAATCATGTTTCTTTCTCGCTTTTCACCGCTGACAGGTCCCAGAAAGTATTGCGCAGCATGTAAAAGAGAACATGCAAAAAACAAAAATCTCCAAACTTAGTGAGATTTATAGACTGCGGAATAAACAGAGAGTGAAGGCCAATGTGAATGGGTTAATTCAAATCCTGACGTAACGAATGTGTTTCTTCTTCCTGAGAGTGAAATGTTAGTTGCTTGTACGGTGGTTGGCACGGTGGCACAAATCCTACATTCTTGCTGGCTGTGGTAGCGAGCTGTACAAGACATTTCGGTGCAGTTTATTTGACAATGCTTTTGGAAACCTTCTTTGGAGCTTTTGTTTTCTTGTCCTCAGCCACTGTGCCCTTTCACTTCAGGTATGGAACCAAGATGAGGATAGGGAGGGAGTGCAATCCAGCTCTCCTCCCAAAGAAACAATTTAACTTATTCATAAGTTTGTCAGGAGCTTGTTGAAAGGGGGAAGATGGAATATTTAAAGAGACAGACAGGTTTCACAAGATGCCTCCATTGCATCTCACTGGCTGCACTTCTGAAGTGGGAAGCTGTCTGGTGGGAACACAATTTCTTCAAATCTATCCTTATTTATTAAAAACTATTGAGAGTTTTATGCATGTTTTATGGTATTATATAAATGCAATTTTTTCTCTGCCACTCACAAAGTTCCCCTCACAAAAACAAACATACTAAACAACATGAAACAAATCCAAATGTGGATTGGAATCAAGCACATCATATATATCACTGATTCGTACAGTTTTAGACATGTTTGGAGTAGAACCTTCTCCCTCATAATTGACAGTCTCCACTCAGTGGTAGCACTGCCACTTTTAAACAGGAAGGCCATCAGTTCGTGATTCATTCCAAGAAGGGTGGCATGGTGGCACAGTGGTGCCTCATAGCGCCAGGGACACAGGTTCAATTCTGGCCTCGGGTCACTGTCTGTGTGGAGTTTGCATGCGCCCTCCATGTTTGCATGGGTTTCCTCTGGGTGCTCCAGTTTCCTCCCCACAGTCCAAAGACGCGCAGGTTAGGTTGATTGGGCATGCAAAATTGAACCTTTGTGTCAAGGAGACTAGGAAAGTAAATACGTGGGGTTATGGTGATAGGACCTGGGTGACATTGTTGTTGACTCAATGGGCCAAATGGCCTCCTTCTGCACTGTAGATTCTACAATTAAGTGAGAAACTAAGCTCGGTGGTCGCTTCAAAGCAGTAATAAGGGAATGATATTCTATTGGGAGTGCTGACAATAATGGGAGTGCTGACTTTCAGATGCAGCCTTAAAACCCACACGTTGGTTCCCCTGAACCCCTCACCAACAGTTTATCCACAACTAATACCCCAGATTATTTGGTCATTTACCCCCCTTTCTGTATGTTAGATTTTGATGTGCCCAAATTCTTCACTTCAAAATTAGCTTCTTGGCTGTGAAGTACTTTGTAACATGGTGAGGTTGTGTAAAGCATTATGTAAGTGAAGGCCATGATCTTGTGGCCATGTCACGCCCAGCAGAGATTGTGTTGGGACAGTGCACGGTGGGAGAATCATGGACGAGGGACGTAGTGCATTTAGCGAATCACCACTGGGATTCTCCCAGTGATCATGTCTGGATGTAATCTGGTTCTCAACCAGTGTTGGGGAGGAACCAGATTAGCATATTTTAATAAGCATTTCAATACGATCTGTCTGTTTCAAGCCAGGTTCTCCCTGCTCCGGGGATTCTCCGACCCTCAAATGCGGTGGGGAACCCGGCGAGAATGACTACTGGTCTCCACAAGCAGAGACAAGGCATGATGATCTGGTGGCACTGCCAGGGTACCAGGTACAGTGTCAAGGGCGGGTGGGTCATGAGAGGGGTGGAGCCTGCGGGGGAGTGGGGCCTGAAGGGGGTCATGAACAGGTGGAGAATGAAGAGGGGGTCATGAGGGGGGACATGAAGGGGATCATTAGGAGAGTCTCTGGGCCCTGATGCTGTGATCAATGTTGAAGAGGGAGTGGGGAACATTTCTTCCTCTTGAAACTCCAGACTGTCAGTCAGGATTAGAGTCTGCCTACATTGTAGTTAGGATCAATGAGGCGCTAGAAGCGCATTCAACCGTGAAGGGATGACGAAAATACATTAAAAACTGACAGTTGAATCTTTTACCAGGCTTGAACTTGTTACAGATCAAAGACTTCAAGTGCAATGAGGTGGGTTGCAATGATTTCTGCTGAAGCTTCAGCAACTTCAGATCAAAGCTGTCCGCATGCATAGGGGCTGAGTGCACAGCAATGCAAAACAGGCTCCCTATCGCCCCAGGTGAAATTGATACCTTCTCTCTGCCAGAGGACTTCAAAGAGTTTCGCTCACACCTGCAGCTTCTGACAACGAGAAAAGAACTGCTGCTGCCGAATGGAGTGCTGCAATGATTTAAAATCCTGCCAGGGTGACCGGGGGTGGTTGGGGCAGGGGTGTGGTGTCAGAACTCTCCACTCACCTGACAAAGGAGCAGCGCTCCGAAAGCTACTGGCTTTTGCTACCAAATAAACCTGTTGGACTTTAACCTGGTGTTGTGAGACTTCTTACTGTGTTTATCCCAGTCCAATGCCAGCATCTCCACATCATGATATTTGTGTAGCAGTGGTCGAGGATGTTTGGGCCTCTGATGGAACAGGAGATGTGTTGGTGGTATCTTGGTAGAACGCTCTTGAGCTTGGCCTGATTGAAGTTCCTGGCCATGATGAACAAGGCCTCAGGATGTTTCGCCCCCAAGGCTATTTATAGAAATAGAAATGCAGACTCAATGTGATCAAAGCTTCAACTAGTTCTTTCATTTGGTACAGTGGAAGGCCAGACCAGCCCCCTGGTGTGATGGGAATATTATTCTCAGTGTTATCTTTGTAACCTTGTCCAGCCCCACAGCCCTTTGAAATATGTGCGCTCCTCTAGTTCTGACCTCTTGCGCATCCTTGATTTTAAATAAAATCAGAAAATTCCAGAAAAAAACTCAGCAAGTCCAGCAGTGTTTGTGGAGAGAGAAATAGGATTAATGTTTTGAGTCCAATATGACTTTTCTTCAGAACTAGACTGAGGTAGAAATGTGTTGGGTTTCAGTCTGTTGACAAAGGTTGGGGGGAAGGCAGTTACCGCAACATAGATCAGAGATCATTTGGATCTTAAATATTAGATTTTAAACACTCCACCTTTGGTGACTGCACCTTAAAGTGCTTTGGCCAGTGTGTTTATTTTATTATAAATTTGTCACAGTCCAGAGATGTGTGGGTTAGGTTGATTGGCCATGCAAAATTGTCAGGGCGACTGGCAGGGTAAATGGTATTACGGGGATAGGATCTGGGTGAGATTGTGGTTGGTACAGACTTGATGGGCCAAGTGGCCTCCTTCATAGGGATTCTATGATTCTAACGAGCCTTATCTTAACACCGCAATGAAATTACTGTGAAACTCCCCCCGTCTCGACACTATGGCGCCTGTTGAGTACACTGAGAAAGAATTTAGAAGGCTATTTATCTATGAATAATTGTGATTACATTATCCTCAACATTATTTTGGCAGCAAAATTGAGCTTTTTATATCTTTTCCTGTAAAAAACTCCTACTTTACTGATAATATTTTCCCATTGCCAGTGCAAAACCATCTCAAAAGAAAGGACAAGACAGCATAACCAGCCTTATAGTACTGGCACCCCACTGTATCTCTGTGAAAGTCACTCCCTGTTGAGATTGCAAGGTGGGTGAATTCCCTAATTTCATCCATTGTTCAGGTCTGATCTAGACTTACCTGGCTGATCATTGTTGCCAGGTACTGTAATGAGTTGTTTGTCCAGTTGCAGGATGTGACCTTCCCGGTTAATGCTTTTTTTCAGTTTGTTGATGGGTGTGCTCTGTTTATATTGCACATTTCAATGAACAAACGCACTGAAAGAAAAGACACGCACTGCGTACGGATGACAACAGCCTGTCAGCATCCTCGCAGCAGATCACAGCAACCACTTGAGTGCTGGATCATCATGCCATCCAAACAGCTTCCAGTGTCATATCTAAGACTCTTCACTCTGCTGTTATTGTTTTACCAGCCTTTCATTTCACGGTTCATCCATTGTAGACTCTATCTCCATACAATTCAAGGATTCAAGAGCACCCTTACTCGATACAGCAAGAACATCAGGTTCAAATCCAACAGGTTTATTTGGTAGTACAAGCCACAAGCTTTAGGAGCACTACCCCAGTCCAACGCCGGCATTTCCACATCATCTTTATTTAATACCCACCTTTCATCAGACATCCTCACTGCTACTTCTCTGCATTCGCTATGCAACGAGCATGAAATCAATATTGTCCGAGAGTTCAAATCATTGCTAAACAGTCCCCCTGAGACAGTTAGGTGATAGCTTCCTTATTTGGAGTTTTTTTCTTCATGCCCCAAGTAGGCTTACAATAACACTGTAGTCACTGTGAAAATCCCATAGTTGCCTTTTTGGGTATAAGAAGAATTTAGCATGGACAATGCACCTAACCAGCACATCTTTCAGACTGTGAAAGGAAACTGGAGCACCCAGAGGAAATCCATGCAGCCACAAGGAGAATGTACAAACTCCACACTGAGAGTGACCCAGGCCAGGAATCAAACCCGGGTCCCTGGCACCGTAAAACAGCAGTGCTAACCACTGTGCTACCATGCCACCTCTTTTGTATCCTGCAGTTAATAATCCTAGTGTCCACAACCTATGATTGCTCATCTAATTACAGGACAATCTTACCTTTAGGCGGGGAATCGATTGTAATTATTTGGTTCATAATAACAGCACTCTCTCTCTGCCATCCAGAATATTTGAATAAACCTACCATTTCCACTTCTGATACCATCCTGTGTGATCCGGTTGCTGTATTGAAAATTCAACAATTTGAATTCGACAATTCAAATGAATTTAAACTCGACAATTCAACGAAAAGTACATGTGTTGAGTGAGAGTGTAAGATGAGGAAATGATGAGCTTATTAACATGATTTCTTCCTTTCATCTCTCTGAGCCAAGTAAAGCAGCAGGATATCTGGAATTAGTTAAATTACCAGAGCAGATCTCGATTCAGGAAAGTGACAGGCAGTATACAGCAATATAGCAAACATACTCCGAGCCTGCTGATTGTACAACTGTTGCATACCACTTCTTCCTCCCCACCTCCTTATAAATATACCGTCTCTTTTCCCAGTTGGTGGAAGTAATTCCTCCGATTTGTATTCACTGATCATATCGCAGGTTTGTTTTATATTAAGCAAGATCAAATTAACAATGTGGAGGAATGCTTTGAAGTACAGCTCTGCGCTGCTTGTAAGTGTTTAGAAGAGTGAGCGGGGAATCTCATGAAAATTTATAATATTCTTACAGGGTTAGACAGATTCAGAAAGAATGTTCCCGATGGTGGGGGAGTCAAGACTAGGGGTCATAGTTGAAGGATAAGGGGTAAACCTTTTACAGCTGAGGTGAGGAGAACTTTCTTCGCCCAGAGAGTGGTGAATCTGTGGAATTCACTACCACAGAATATGGGTGAGACCAAAATGTTTTGTGATTTCAAGAAGGAGTTAGATATATAGCTCATGGGGCTGAAGGGATCAAGGGATATGGAGGGAAGGTGGAATCAGGATATTGAATTTGATGATCAGCCATGATCATAATGAATGGCCTTCTCCTGCTTCTATTTTCTATGCAACTCCCTGTAGCATTCCATCAATTGGCTTGATATCTAACTATTCTATCTTTGATCTCCTCCGATGTTTCTATGAAACTCAATCCAAGTTGCAAGAACATTTTATCTTACAGTGGCAGCTTGCACATTGATTTTACTAACTTCATTCTGAGTTATGGGCCGGGAGATAACAGCAGAGGGCTTTTTGCCACTGGTCGCAAGGCATTTTTTGTTTAATGCAATCAGCTCCGTATTGGAAATCTCTAGGCTTGCTAGTGTTTCCCCTTCCACCAGGAGTGGTTACCACCAGTGGGGTTTAAACTGCTCCCCACTCATGGGGAACAGGTGGACTCACCCTGCTGGTGGGGACAGAAGCCACTGAGGCCCCCCCGAGGATGTTGGAGGCAAGGGATGGTTCCCTTGGGCAATGCTAGCCTGGCACACTGGCATTGCCTAAGGGGCACACTGGCACTACCCACCAGGCATCAGGCAGTGCCAAGGGAACAGGGCCAGAGGTGCAAGGCATACCGGGGGGCTGGGCAAATGAGGGGGTGGCAATCAGTGGTGAGGGGTGCTACTCGACAAGTGGGACCTGTGGAAGAGAGAGGGAGAAGGATAATTGAGGCTGGACATTGGGCAGGAGGGCAGTCAGCATAATTAAGGACCCCACAAATCCTGGACATTCTCTCTTCCACCTTCTTCCATCGGGAAAAAGATACAAAAGTTTGAGACCATGTACCAACCAAAACAAGAGCAGCTTCTTCCCTGCTGCTGTCAGACTTTTGAATGGACTTACATTAAGTTGATCTTTCTGTACACCCTATCTATGACTGTAACACTACATTGCGCACTCTCATTTCCTTCTTTATGAACAATATGTTTTGGCTATATAGTGCGCAAGGAACAATACTTTTCACTATATACTAATACAGGTGACAATAATAAATCAAGTCAAATCAAAATCAAATCACCATAAAATACAGTCTAACACTGTCCCTTTAATCCAGTGGCATGAATCTGTTACGACCAAGTCTATTATGTGGAACTGTACCAAATATTTACCAATATTTACTCACTTGCTTTTCTCTTGTTATTAGAATAATAAGCTTGAAGTGAAACATCCACCATTGTTTTCTTCTCTTTTACATTCCATTTAATTTTCTTTCACTCTCCCTCTTCCCTGTAATTATACACCAGTCAAAAGCCGTGTTTCATTAGGGAGGATCCTTGTCAGCAGGTTTTTAATAAATCCAACACAGCTAGCAATTCAGTAGAGAGAGATTTGTGTTTAAAACGAGGGCGCACACCACTATTGCAGGAGAAAAAAGATGAAATATTATATTCGACTGATCGTTTTGCAGGCGTATAACCTAGTTCATTACTCCGGTTTACATTATTGAGAAAACACTTTTGTGAATCTGGCACTAGCTAGTTGAAAGATGATGTAATTTCACTCGTCTAATAATAAAAAGAGCAAATCATTCAAATTGATGGTTAACAAGGCGACAGCAGGGAAACTACATTTTTCCTGTAACTACTGTCCCCCACCTCTGTGTCACAGTCGATGAAATGCTTTGACGATTTATGGTTTTAATATCACCGCATTGGGAGACGCAGAGAGCCTCTCAAGTTATGATTTATTTATTTTTGAAGTCCCTCGCTTAACTACGGCTAAGTAGGTCAGTGTGCTACTTTTCTCGACTGAAGCCACCGGCCTCGGGTCGGGCTGCGTTCCACAAGCACCAGTATCTTGTAATTTCTCAGCATCTCTCCGTCAATGATTCAACACAGGCTGGAATGATGTGCCAACCTAATCCCGCCCTCGCCTGACCTGTGTGAGCATGGCCACTCAGTATAGAATGGCATTGTTCAATAAGAAGCTATACCAGTCCAAAGATGTGTGGGTCAGGTTGAATGGCCATGCCAAATTGTCCCTTTGTGTCAGGGGGATTGGCAGGTTGGGATTGTTGTCAGTGCAGGCTCGATGGGCTGAATGGCCTCCTTCTGCATTACAGGGATTCTATGACTATGAAACGGAGCAAAACCTTTGCTGATTCCCTTGTTTCATCCTCCAGCTGCCTGCTGCTCCTCCACCCCACAGCCCATGCAAATATCTCCTTTTCATGGATTTATCCAATTCCCTTTTGAGAGTTACGACCGAATTTACTTCCACCAGACATTCAGGTAGCGTGTTCCAGATTATAACGATTTCTGTGTTAAAATGTTCTCGTCTCTACTTCAGATTTTTTCCCAGTTATCTTAAATATCTGTTCTCTGGGTCCCAATAAAAGAACAAAGAACAAAGAAAATTACAACACAGGAACAGGCCCTTCAGCCCTCCAAGCCTTCATTGACTATGCTGCCCGACTGAACTAAAACCCCCTACCTTTCCAGGGGCCATGTCCCTCTATTCCCATCCTATTTGTATATTTGTCCAGATGGCCCTTAAAAATCGTATCTACTTCCATTACATCTCCCAGCAGCATGTTCCAGGCACCCACCATGCTCTGTGTAAAAAAACTTGCCTCGTTCATCTCCTTTAAACCTTGCCCCTCACACTTTAAACATTTGCCCCCTCGTAATTGACTCTTCCACCCTGGGAAAAAGTTTCTGACTATCCACTGACTATCCATGCCCTTCATAATCTTGCAGACTTCTATAGGTCACCCCTCAATCTCCGTCATTCCAATAAGAACAAACCAAGTTTCTCCAACCTTGCATCATAGCTAATATCCTCCATACCAGACAATATCCCGGTAACTCTTTTTTGTAACGTCTCCAAAACTTCCATATCTTTCTGGCAGTGTGAACCAGAATTGAATGTTATATTTCAGAATAAACCCTTTTGACATGATTGAGCTCCAGTGCCTCAGTTATCATGTAAGGTTGCTGACATCTTCAGCCTCCTGGAACAAGTCTTCCTTCCCATATGATCATTGACTGTCAAAGTGGCTATCACGAGAAGCACACCCTCAGTCAGCCCCCAATGCCCTAGATACTCTGCCTCTTTCTGGAATTGTGCACTCTCTCTTCTCCTATTCTCACCAAGATGACTCTGAATGCGAGCATCAGAGGTTCAGACGGGGATGCGAGGAACGTTCTGGAGTGAAACCAATGAGTGGAGCTGTGCAAGGTGTGTTGAGCTGAGGAACGTGCATCCTTACAGTGCGAAAGGAGGCCAATCAGCCCATCAAGTCTGAACCGCTCACAATCCCATCCAGACCCTATCCCCATAACCCCACATATTTATCTTGCTAATTCCCCTGACACTAGGATCATTTAGTATGGCCAATCCACCTAACCCCTGCATCTTTGGACTGTGGGAGGAAACCGGAGCACGCGGAGGAAACCCACACAGACAAGGGAAGAACATGCAAACTCCACATAGACAGTGACCCGAGGCCAGAATTGAACCCGGATCCCTGGCACCGGGAGGCAGAAGTGCTAACTACTGTTCTGCCATGTGGATAGCAGAACGGTAACATTTGTGGAAGGTGGCTGTGAAGCATAGGTGTGATTTTTTTATAAGTTTAAAGTTAATTTATTATTGTCACAACTAGATTCTATAAAGCAGCAACATGACTTGCCAATTTTAAACTCAGTGCCATGGCCGATGAAGGCAAGCATGCCGTATGCCTTCTTGACTACCTTCTCCACCTGTATTGTCACTTTTAGTGACCTATGTGCCTGTAAACCCGGATCCCTCTGCTTATCAATAGTGTTAAGTGTTCTGCCATTGAATGTATATTTTCTATCTGTTTTAGACCTTCCAAAATGCATTACCTCACATTTGTCCAATTTAAACTCCATCTGTTATCTCTCTGCCCAAGTCTCCAACCAATCTATATCCTACTGTATCCTCTGATGGTCATCGTCGCTACCCTCAAATCCACCAACCTTTGTGTCATCCGCAAACTTAATCTATCCAGTTCCATTTTCCTCCAAATCATTTATATATATTACAAACAGCAAAGATTCCAGCACTGATCCCTAAGGAATGCCACTTGTCACAGCCCTCCATTCAGAAATACACTCTTCCACTGCTACCCTCTGTCTTCTTTGACTGAGCCAGTTTTGTATCTACCTTGCCAGCTCACACCTGATCCCGTGCGACTTTACTTTCTGTGCCAGTGTGCTATAGGGGACCTTGTCAAAGACCTTGCTGAAGTCCATGTAGACAACATCCCCTGCCTTACCCTCATCAATCATCTTCGTCACTTCCTTGAAAAACTCTATCAAGTTTGTGAGACACGACCCCCACCTCCCCCCGCTCCCCCCCCCCCCCCCCCCCTTCACAAAACCATGTTGCCTCTCACTAATATGACCACTTATTTGCAAGTGGGAGTAAATCTTGTCTCGAAGAAACCTCTCCAATAATTTCCCTACCACTGACGTAAGGCTCACCGGCCTGTAATTACCTGGATTATTTATTCTTGCTACACTTCTTAAACAAAGGAACAACATTGGCTTTTCTCCAATCGCCAGGGACCTCCCCTGTAGCCAGTGAAGATACAAAGATTTCTCTCAAGGCCCTCGCAATTTCCTCCCTTGCTTCTCCGTATTCTGGGGTATATCCAATCAGACTCTGGAATTACAGGTTTACATTCACATCACAATGAAGTTACTGAGAAAATCCCCTAGCCAACACACTCTGATGCCTGTTCGGTTACACTGAGAGAGAATTTAGCATGGCCAATGCACCTAAACAGCCAGTGGGAGGAAACCGGAGCACCTGGAGGAAACCCACACAGACACAGGGAGAATGTGCAAACTCCGCACAGACAGTGACCCAAGTCAGAAATTGAACCCTGGTCCCTGGCACCTTGAGGCAGCAGTGATAACCACTGTGCCATCTAAGATAGCCTCAAGGTGAGTATAAGAGCGTTGGATGTTCAGACAGGGATGTGAGGAGGTGCCTGGTGTGAAACCAATGAGTGGAGCAATGCAAAGTGTGTTGACCTGAAGAATGATGTACAGGAGACTGCTGGGACAGTCAGAGTGTAGGGTTGCAGACCTAACTGGTAATGCCACTCACCCTTCCTGCCCTCCTGATGCCCTCAAGCCTCTTGGCGCACTGTCTCCAGGTTCGAGGGGCCACACTCCACTTGCTCATTTTCTTGGCTATATTCATGCACACCTGCCTGGTTTTACAAGCTGGTCTCTTCCTCCCACCCTCAACAAACATTACCTCATCTCAGCCCTTCAGATCCCAGAGCAGGAGATTGTCAGTTAATTGTCCGAGGGCCAGGGATGAGGGACAATTCTTCCTGGTCTCCTCTCCATTCCTCTATTATTTGCAGCCTCAATTTGTACTTCAGCTTCTCAAGCCATTATCATGGTCCCTCAACCGAGAAATCTGACCTCTAACATCATACACAGCCTTTCTGATTGGTCAGGCAACCAACAAGCAGGATGCTAATGCACTGCCTGAATTAAAGAGTCATCACAAAATCTGGTTCAATTATAATTGGAACCAAAACTGGCCCATTCTAATCTAGAATTGGCACTGTTTCACTAAAATTCCACACTTCGATTCAAATTTACGATCATCAGCCTTATTCCATTCAATAATGGTGTCATGAAAATGAACACATTTGCCGAGAGATTACTGGCAGCAGCATTAGCAGGCAAATGTTTGACAAATTGATACAATCAACCAGGGTTTATAAGATAATTAATCTTTAGGATTCTGTCTTCAATTGAGGGTAAAATGAAAGACGTCAAGTAATCTGTTCTAAAGTCTGCCTGGAGGCAGGCCTAGTTGGTGTGATTGTTGGAGATGAAAGGGTGCCAGATTGTTTTACTTTGAAGAAAGTGCAACTGGGGGACAATGGCAGCAAACAGTGTGCTCACAGTGGAAAGACTGCAAGTCTGCAAACTCTGCAAGAAACATCGAGGATAGAAACATAGGAGATAGGAGCAGGAGGAGGCCAGTTGGTCCTTCAAGCCTGCTCCACCATTCATTACGATCATGGCTGATTATCCAACTCAATAGCCTAATCCTGCTTTCTCCCCATAACCTTTGATCCCATTCGCCCCAAGTCCTATATCCAGCTGCCACTTGAATACATTCAATGTTTTAGCATCAATTCCTGTGGTAATGTATTCCACAGGCTCGCCACTTTTTGGGTGAAATAATGTCTTCTCACCTCTTGTTCTAAATGTTTGCCCTGAATCCTCAGACTGTGACCTCTAGTTCTGGACCCCTCCACCATTGGGAATATCCTCTATGCATCTACCCTGTCTAGTCCTGTTAGAATTTCATAAGTCCCTATTAGAGCACACCCCCACCCCCCACCGCCCCCCCATTCATTTGAACTGCAGCAAAAATAATCTTAACCTAGTCAATCTCTCCTCATACATCAGTCCTGTCATCCTCGGAATCAATCTGGTAAACCTTCGCTGCACTCCCTCAAGAGCAAGAACATTCTTCCTCAGAAAAATAGACCAAAACTGCACACAACACTCTAGGTGTGGCCTCACCAATGCCCTGTACAATTGCAACAACACATCCCTGCTCCTGTGCTCAAAACCTCTTGCAATGAAGGCCAATATGCCATTTAAGCTCTTTACTGTCTGCTGTACCTGTATGCTTACCTTTAGTGACTAGTGCACAGGGGCACCCAAATCCCACACTCCCCTCTCCCAATTTACAACCATTCAGGCATTAATCTGCATTCTTGTTTTCGCTTCCAAAGTGAATAACCTCACATTTATCCAAATTGTTCTGCATCTGCCATTGATTTGCCCAGTCACCCAACTTGTCCAGACCACTCTGAAGGATCTCTGTATCTGCATCACAGTTCACCCTCCCACCCAACTTGGTATCATCTGCAAACTTTGAGATGTTATATTTTTCTCCCTCATCTAAATCATTACTATATATTGTGGATATCTGGGGTCCCTGCATTGATCCCTGTGGCATTCCACTAGTTACTGCTTGCCAATTTAAAAGCACCCATTAATTCTTACTCTTTGTTTCCTCTCTGTCAACCAGTTTTCTATCCATCTCAATATACTTCCCCCCAATCCCTTATGCTTTAATCTTGCACGATAATCTTGAGTGCAGGACTTTGTCAAACGCTTTCTAAAAGCCAAAAATCTTCCACATTTACTAGTTCCCCCTCGTCATCTCTACTAGTTACATCTTCAATGAATTCCAGCAGATTTGTCAAGCATGATTGTCCCTTCATAGATCTATGCTGACTCTGTCTGATTCTGCCATTGCTTTCTAAATGCTCTGCTATAAAATCCTTAATAATGGATTCAAGAATTTTCCCCATTACTGTTTAGCTTACTGCTCTGTAATTCCCTGTTCATTTCTCTACCTCGCTTTTTGAATATTGGAGTGACATTAGCAGGAAGTGTTCTAGAGTCTATAGAATCCTGGAAGGTGACTACTAATACATCCAGTGTTTCTAGAGCCACTTCTTTAAGTACTCTGGGATGTAGATTATCAGGCTATGGGCATTTATCCACTTTCAATCCCATCAATTTTCCCAGAAAAATTTCTCTGCTAATATTGATCTCCCTCAGTTCTCCCTCTCACTAAATATTTCATTCTCCAACATTTCTTGCATTTGATTTGTGTTCTCTTTTGTGAAGACAGAACCAAAGATTGTATTCAGTTGTTTGGGCATTTTTTTGTCCCCTATTATACATTCCACTGTTTCTGTTTGTAGGGTACCTCCATTTGTCCTCACCAATCTCTTTCTGTTCATATATCTCTAGAATCTCTTAGTGTCAATCTTTATTTTCCCTGCATGCTTACTTTCGTACTGTGTTTTCCCCTTCTTAATCATTCCCTAGGTTCTTCTTTGCTGAATTCTAAACTGCGCCCAATCCTCAGACCTACTATTTTTCTTGGCCAATCTATATGTTTCTTCCTTAGATCGGATACTGTCTCTACTTTCCATTATAAGCCATGGATTGGTCCTCTTACCCATTTTCTTTTTGTTCCAGACAGGAATAAACATTTGCTACAGTTCCTCCATGTGTTCCTTGAACATTGCCATTGCCTATCCACTGTCATCTCTTTAAGTAATTCTCCCCAATTTATCAAGGCGAATACATGCCACATATCCTCATTGCTTCCTTTATTGAGATTCAGCACCCTAATTTCCGAATCAACTACTTCACTCTATATCTTGATGAAAAATTCTATCATGTTATGGTCTCATATTCCCTAGGGGTCTCATACAGCTAGATTGGCAATGATTCCCATCTCATTATACAGTACCCAGTCTAAGAGGATATTGGGTTGTAAACAATTGTGCTTTAAACTTTCCATTTACTGCCACAACAAAAGAGATATGGGGCCTCTAGGATAGCTAACTATCATTTCTACCTGAATACAAGGCCCACATGATTCATATTCCCATAGAAATTGGCTGTAAGATAGGAAGTGTACAGAGGTGGCCACTGTGATATTGGGTTATAGGTTTCATTTATGTCACAGATATGTTGGTCTGCCAAAATCCAGGAGAAAAAGAACGGATATAAACAGAAAAATGCACGCTTTACTATGCAGAACTGTGGGTCAGAGTTTATGTTTGGAATTGAAAGTTCAAATCCATGGGAAATAAAATGAGGCTGGAAGATTTGTTTATCTTTAGCTAAAAAGATGTTTCCAGGAAAACCTGCCCTATGAAATACAGTTCTGGAGTTAAAATGTACTATGTTGAAAAAAAATCATCAAAAGTAAACCCTTGGGGGCTAAGAATCATTTTTGGTCTGATTCTTGGAAAATGAAATGCATACTTAAGGTACAGCGTAATGTATATCTGATGCTGTGTTTTCTCAATGGCGTTAAAAGTTTTGTGTTGTAGTTTAATGCATAAGTTGTCTACAAAAATTACTGTTTAGTCAATAATGCTATCAAATTCTTTGTTACAATAAATGTCTGAAAAACATGAAACTTTGTCATGTCATTCATTCGGCCATTAACTGGAAACTCAAATTTCTTTTTGAAACTTATCTGCTTTTATGATTATCGTAAAAAAGTCCATATGCCCTTTACATCCATTAGATGCATTAACTCACTTATTGCAAATGGATTACTCACCATATTAAAATAATGGAGAAAAGAATGACATATTAGGCACTTGTCTGTGAATATTGCCAAAATTAATCTACATGCCTTCTGAAGAATATTGAAACATGTTGTGAAAAAACATAGCTGAGAGAAAGGCATATGCTGACAATCTCACCCATGTCAACTAGGGGAAAAGAAACATGAGTTCATTCAGCACCAAGGGATCATCTTTGAAGACAGCTGCTGACGTGGTGATGGTCTCTACACTTCCTGAGAAAGACAGCTGTTACCATCTCTGATTACTTAGAAGTAGAGAAGGCAACAATTGCTGCTCCTCTAGGAACCATTGATGTGAGTAAAACTACACTGAATTGAACATAAATGTGTCATTGCATTTCTTAACTGTAGCGGCAATGTGCTTACAATATTTTAGAGTTTAAAATCCAGATTTTGCAGTAATAATACCAGCGAGACTTAACGGCACAGGCTATTAATAATAGATTAAACTGATTGCAAATTCTGGTGTTTGCCTGTCCACAATTAAATGTGCAAATCTGTCAGAGATACAGCAGCATGATGGCACAGTGGTGGGCACTGCTGCCTCACAGCACAAGGGATCCCAGTTAAATTTTTGACTTGGGTCACTGGCTGCGCAGATTCTCCATATCCTCCCTGTGTCTGCATGGGTTTCCTCTGGATACTCCGGTTTCCTCCCACAGTCTGAAAGATAAGCTGGTCAGGTGCATTGGCCATGCTAAAGTTCTCCCTCAGTGTAACTGGACAAGTGCTGGAGTGTGGTGACTAGGGAGGTTTCACAGTAACTTCTTTGCAGTGTTAATGTAAGCCTACTTGTGTCATTAATAAATAAACTTTAAATCGCTTCACAGTGTTAACCATAACCCTTCAATTTTCGCAGAAGGAATACAAATATAAATCGACAGAGAATGTTGTCAATTTCAAATAGCTAACCATTATTTTCTAATGCAAAAATACTTGGTCAAGCAGTGATTGAGTTTTTAACAACATACAAAGTCCTAATTACTATTGAGAGAGTTCTCTGGCTCTGAAAAAAAATTACATGTCTAGTGTATAATTCCCTCAGGGGAAGATTTAACGTTTACAGTTGTAAAAATATTGACATTTGTGTTTTGATGTTCAAGTTCTCCATTTAATCTGTCGTGCATGCTACAATCTTTATTTCACCTTCTCTACAATGGTTGAAATGTGATTTATAGTTGCTGTGTTTTTAATTTCCTGCTCTGCTGTCTGTGAGATTTCTTTTGTCTAATTGCTTGAGCAGTCTTTCTATTGTCTCCCTTGTTGCTCAACACCATGTGGAAGATGCCACATTCAAACTGACGTTGGAATTGTGAAAATTTACATTCAGATGTAACTTTAATGACATTCTTTCCTGAGTTCAGTTACTTTGTCACAGACTTCAAGTTCCTAGCCGATATCAAACTACCAAAAGTTAATTGAAGAGCAAGGAAATCATGTTGCATTTCCTAGACTCCAGTTTTTTCCCTTTTTGCTCTTGAGTTTTAATGTAATGTATTCGCTGAGGATGCACTTTAATGTCCATCCAACACATTCAAACTTTATTAACATGAATAGAAAAAACTGCAAACACTCAGCAAGCCAGGACGCATTTGGGGAGAGAAAGACAACTTACGTTTCCTTGACTATTCCATGGCACTCTGGATAATAAGGACACTTATGTTAGACTGCTATTTATTGACTTTGGTTCAGCCATCATCACCATTAACCCGACAAAATTCATTTCCAAACTCCTTGGCCAAGGGCTTGACTCCTTCCTCTGCAACTGGATCCCAGGCTTCCTGACCTGCGGACTGCAATTAGTAAGCTTAGGCAATGACATCTCATCCATGATTATCCTCAACACCGGTGCCCCGCAAGGCTATGTCTCCAGCCCCTTTCTATATCCTTATATACCTATGACTGTGTGGCCAAACTCCGCTCCAACTCGATTTTCATGTTTGCTGCTGACACCAACATAGTGGGTCAGGTATCAAACAATGATGGGACGGAATATAAGAAAGAGGGAATCTGGCGAAATGGTGCAACAACAACAATCTCTCTCTCAATGTCAACGAAATGAAGGAGATCGTTATCAATTTCAGGAAGTGTAGTGGAGGACATGCCCCTCTGTATCTCAGTGGGGATGAAATGGAGAGGGTCAGGAGCTTCATGTTTCTATATATCTAGATCACCAACAACCTGACCTGGTCCCTCCACACTGACACTATAGTTAAGAAAGCCCACCAATGCCTTTACCTTCTCAGGAAGCTGAGGAAATTTGGCATGTCCACTACAACTCTCAGTAATTTTTTACAGATGCACCATAGAAAGCATCCTTTCCGGATGAGTCACAGCTTGGTATGGCTCCTGCTCTGACCAAGACCGCAAACAACAATGAAGGATTGGGACCTGATGAAAGAGCAGGGCTCCAAAAGCTCGTGATTCCAATTAAACCCGTTGGAATTTAACCAGGTTTTGTGAGACTTCTTACAGTGCCCACCCCAGTCCAATGCCGGCATCTCCACATCAATTCTGAGCATTGTATGGAGCATTTGTGCGAGTTTGTACTGGCCCTACACCCTAACAAAGGATCCACAGAAGCTCGGGAGATCTGAATACAAATTTACTGGCTAGCTGGCATTTATAGTTTGCCCTTTTGATAACCTTTTTAATGGAATAAAGAAACAATAGATCATCAAGCTTTAACATTCCCTTGCGGTGTATCCTGCAGTTCTAATCAATTGCTTTTGATGTATCAATGCCTAATAACAGTATTAAATTCACTGTTATATTAACCAAGGGCCATTAATCAAAGTCAAAACACTGAAGAAATAAGAGCACCACTTCTGTGAATCCTATCAATACTCCTCATTATATTTTCTGTTGCAAGCCTATTAATTACATACAATTACTGTTGATATTTGTTTTCCTTACCTGCTGAGTTCCAAATTTCTTTTTAATCTTCATGCATAAATATTTTTTTCTTTGCATGCAGTGCTGATGAAGTATGAAATTGCATTGTTTAATTTTGTGATGGCTTCACATCATGCTTGCAGCAGTTTAGGAATCAAAAGGCTCGACAAAGGCCCAACAGGTCTGTCAAGACTAAAAAGGACACTCAGCAATTTTAACCACAGTTCAACAAGGTAAACGTCGAGAAGATCTTTCTGTTCATCGGGGAGCCCTGAATGACGGACCGTAAGTATAAGATTGTCATTGTAATAACCTTGGCTCACCAGCTAGGTATGAAACAACTCACATTTATTTACAACATACAGAGTCTTGGGCTGGAATTTTACTGTCCCAACCACCAGGGGAACCGGGGTGTGTGTGGGCAGGGGTAGACAGAGGGAAGGTCCTTTGACCTTGGGTGGGATCTCATGGTTTCGGGACAAGTGTGGTCAGAAAATCCCGCCCTGGTACACAGGTCACTGAAAGTGGCAATGCAGGTGGAGAAGGTACTCAAGACAGCATACGGCATGCTTGCCTTCATCGGCTGGGGCACTGAGTTCAAAAATTGGCAAATACTGTTGCAGCTTTATAAAGTTAGGCCGCACTTGGAATATAGCGTTCAATTCTGCTCACCACATGACCAGAAGGATGTAAAGGCTTTAGAGAAGGTAGAGAAAAGAATTACTGAGATTTGCCTAGTATGGAAGGCATTTGCTATGAGGAGAGGCTGGAGAAACTTAATTTGTTCTCACTGGAACGACGGAGGTTAAAGGGGTGACCTGATTGAAATCTACAAGATTATAAGGGGCACTGACAGAGTGGAACATAGTCAGAAGCTTTTTCCAATGGTGGAAGAGTAAATTATGAGGGGGCATAGATTTAAGGTGTGAGGGGGAAGATTGAAAGGAGATGTACAAAGCACAATTGTTACAAGAGAGTGGTGGGTGCCTGGAACTCGCTGCCTGGGGAGGTAGTGGAAACTGATATGCTCATGATTTTTAAAGGGCTTCTGGATAAATATATAACTAGGATGAGAATAGAGAGATATGGTCCCTGGAAGGGTAGTATGGTCAGTGCAGGCTTGGCAGGCTGAAGGGTCTGTCCCTTTGCTGCAATTTTATTTGTTCTTTGCTTTTATAGTTTTCTAACTGCCAGTCAGCACCCAGGATCGAGCTAAGGCAAAAGTCCCTCGCTTGCTAGAGTGAAAACTCACCCCTGGTCACCTGATTGACTTCTCCAAGTCATGTGGAAAGGTGATAGCCTAGTGGTATTACTGCTAGACCGTTAATCCAGAAACTCAGCTAATGTTCTGGGGACCTGGGTGTAAATCCCACAATGGCAGATGATGGAATTTGAATTCAATATGAATTTAAAGTTTAGGATTTAGAATTAAATATCTTCTAAGGACCATGAAATCATTGTCGATTGTTGGAAAAACCCATCTGGTTCACTAATGCTCTTTAAGGAAGGAAATCTGCCATTCTTACCTGGTCTGGTCTACATGTGACTCCAAAGCCATAGCAATGTGGTTGACTCTCAACTTAGCTCGGGTAACGAGGGATGGGTGATAAATACTGGCCAGCCAGCGATGCCCATGTCTCACAAATGAATAAAAAAAAGTGTTGCTATCAGCCTTAAATGGGCCCGATGCCACATCCCACACTTCAAGTCCTTTGATTATAGTTAAACTATACAGTCCCCAATAAATTTAATAGTTAGTCCATTTCGAACAGTTTATCATATATTCAGTCTCACTGGTAGTTACTACATTCTGATTTTCATTACTTACATTGCCACTGAGCTCTGAGGAATATCAGTTGGTGTTTATTCTGTGTTGAGGGAACTAAATGTAATATCTCCAAATGTGCAGTTGACACAAAGTTGGATGAGAGGGTGAGCTGTGAGGAGGATGCAGAGATCCTTCAGTATGATTTGGACAAGTTGAGTGAGTGGGCAAATGAATGTCAGACGTAATATAATTTGGATAAATGTGAGTTTTTTCACTTTGGTAGCAAAAATGGGAAGGCAGATTACTATCTGAATGGCTATAAATTAGAGAGACAATGGATAACAAGACTTGGGTGTCCTTGTGCACCAGTCACTGGCGGTAAGCATTCAGGTGCAGCAGATAGTAAAGAAGGCAAATGTTCGTTGGGCCGAAGGGCCTGTTTCCCGTGCTGGGTTGTTCTTTGTTATTTTGGCCTTCAGAGCAAGAGAATTCGAGTACAGGAGCAGGGATATCTTGATGCAATTATACAAGGCATTAGTGAGGCCACATTTGGAATATTGTGTACCATTTTGATCTGCTTAGCCGAGGAAGGATGTTCTTGCTCTTGTGGGAGTGCAGAGAAGGTTTACCAGACTGATTCCTGGGATGTCAGGACTGACGTATAAGGGGAGGTTGAGTTGATTAGGATTGTTTTCACTGGAGCTCAGAAGAATGGGACAGGGAAGGGAGGGCGGAAATGGGAGTGGGGGGATAATCTTATAAAGACTTATAAAATTCTAATAGGACTAGACAGTGTAGGTGCAGGGAGGATGTCCCTTATGGTGGGGGAGTGCAGAACCAGGGATCATAGTCTGAGGATCCAGGGTAGGCCGTTTAAGACAGAGATGAGGAGAAATGTCTTCAAATTCGCCAGCACAGGAATTAGTTAAGTCCAAAGCATTGAGGGGTGAGTTTTCCAATCCTGCCCTCCATGGGAATCATAGTGGGTGTGAAGATGGACCATGCAAAGTTTCATTGGTCTTGAGCAGGATTTTCTGGTTTTGGGGTGAGCGTCGTCAGAAAATCCCATCCTGAATGTTTCTGGAAGCAGTTGGATATAGCACCTGAGGTGAAGGGGTCAAAGAATATGGGGAGGAAGACAGGATCAGACTATTGAATTGAACGATCAACCATTATCATAATGAATTGCAGAACAGGCATGAGGGGCCAAATGGTCTCCTACTGCCCCTACTTTCTATGTTTCTATGAGACATACCAAGGCTTTGCCTACTCTTTACAATCTTCGACCACCAGCTTACCTCATGGGAGACATTTATAAGAAGATCAACAACAACTCAATATCCTAAAGCATAATTGGACCCTAGAGTCTTGAGTGAACCATCAGTTATTAAATTGCATTTTTAAACAAATAACCAAGCAAACTTGATAACCAGTTATCAAGAACAAAGCTATGAGCATTTCGGGATATATTGTACATGAATAGAAGCATGTGAGTGCCCGTATGGTTTACCTGCTGATTGAACATTACCAGATTTCATGCACTTATCTTGATTTGCATTTTAATAAACATAAGAACATTAGAACAAGGAGCAGGAGTAGGCCATCTGGCCCCTCGAGCCTGCTCTGCCATTCAATAAGATCATGGCTGATCTTTTCATGGACTCAGCTCCACTTACCAATCCACTCACCATACTCCTTAATTCCTTTATTGTTCAAAAATTTATCCATCCTCGCCTTTAAAACATTCAATGAGGTAGCCTCAACTGCTTCATTGGGTGGGAAATTCCATAGATTCACAGCTCTTTGGATGAAGAAGTTTCTCCTCAACTCAGTTCTAAATCTGCTCTCCCTTATTTTGAGGCCATCTCTCCTAGTTCTAGCTTCATCTGCCAGTGGAAACAATTTCCTGCTTCTATCTTATTCCTTCATAATCTTATGTATTTCAATAAGATCGCCCCCTCATTCTTTTGAATTCCAATGAGTATAGCACCAGTCTCTCCTGACAAACCAACCCCCTCAACTCCAGAATCAACCTAGTGAATCTCCTAAAATTCTACTAGCTGCCATAGTAGGATTTTGAACTCATAAGAACATAAGAACATAAGAAATAAGAGCAGGAGTAAGCCATCTAGCCCTTTGAGCCTGCCCCGCCATTCAATAAGATCATGGCTGATCTGTCGTGGCTCAGTTCCACATTCCCGCCCTCTCCCCATAACCCTTAATCCCCTCTCTTATCAAAAAACCCATCAACCCGGGTCTTAAAAATATTTAGCGAGGTAGCCTCCACCACTTCAATGGGCAGAGAATTCCAGAGATTCACCACCCTTTGAGTGAAGAAGTTCTTCCTCAACTCCGTTCTAAACCGCCCCCCTTTATCTTGAGGCTGTGCCCCCTAGTCCTACTGTCCTTTCTGAGCGGGAAGAGTCTCTCCACCTCTATCCTATCCATCCCATTCATCATCTTATATGTCTCAATGAGATCTCCCCTCATTCTTCTAAACGCTAACGAGTACAAGCCTAGTTTATTCAGCCTCTCCTCATAGCTCAACCCCCTCAACTTCGGCATCAGCCTAGTAAACCTCCTCTGCACTCCCTCCAAGGCCAAAATATCCTTGCGTAAGTACAGCGCCCAAAACTGCACACAGTACTCCAGCCACGGCCTCACCAATGCCCTATACAGCCGCAGCAAGACCTCCCTACTTTTATATTCAATCCCCCTCGCTATGAAGGCCAGCATCCCATTAGCCTCATTAACCTCATTAGCCCATTAAACTCATGTCCCAGAGCATTAGACTGAGCCTCTGGGTTACTAACCCAGTGTCACCACCACTACACCACCATCAACATGAATTATAAAGCATCAGGGAAGCAGTGCAATTGTTTGGGAATTGTTCTATTTTTTGTAATCACACTGTAAAGAAACCTGTAGTCTTTTGGCTGCTTGCCTTGATTCCAGCAAGAAGAAGCAAAACCTTTGCTGTGACAGGAATTTTATTACTTATGGGTCAAGAGAGGAGAAGTGCCCGTTTTGCTTTGGAAGAAGATTTTGGGAGGCAATTAGATCTCAACAAACATTGTAGTTGCAAAAATAGGAAATGCTGGAAAATCTCAGCAGGTCTGACAGCGTCTGTGGAGATAAAATAGAGCCAACGTTTCGAGCCATGATGACTCCAATAACATATGCAATATTGATCCCAGGCATGTTGCAGAGCAATCTGTCTGGCTTTAACAGGTCCCATCTTTCCAGAACCATTCCTTGTGCCCTGGGAAAACAATTCCCCCCCTTGCTGCACAATCTCTCTAGTCATTCATTCATCTCCCCTATGCGTCTGAAAGACGTGCTGGTTAGGTGTATTGGCCCAAACAGGAGCCTGAGTGTAGCGACTAAGGAATTTTCACAGTAACTTCATTGCAGTTTCAATGTAAGCTTTACTTGTGACTAATAAATAAACTTTAACTTTACTTTACTATACTCCTCTTCTTGTGCTCACTTGTGCACGACATCAGTGGTAAGTCCTACTACTTATTTGCTCTCCGAGGTCCCTAAAACCTCTCTGCAGGACCTCATTCCTCTCTTATCTTTAACAAGGTGGACCATGATGTCTGTTGCTTACCTTGCTGCAACCGATCATTGATCTCCTGGTCTCGGGAAAGCAGAATACAACTCTCAAGCCTTGTCTGTGGCCAAATAAATGTCTGATTGTTCCCTATAATATTGAATTTTACTTTTCTAATTACTTTCCTGATCATCCCCCTTACCAACATTGTTCAGCTGAGCTACCCATGTTATCCTGATCTTCTCTCAACATATATTCTTCAGAGTAACTATCAACCCACATTTTGGACCAAACATTTATTAGAGAGTAAGAGGTTCTTCTGCACTATCTACTTCATCCTTCTTGTTTGACTGACTGTCACCCTGGGTTCTGTAAAACTGAATACCTATAAGTATTGTCCATTTGCTAGCTTGGATCCTCGCAGAGATGACACCAGTTTCTGTGTGAGTAAGGGGTTTTATTTACAATGCTTTCAAAATGTCTACTTTATGCCTCAAGTCCAGCATCCATCTCTTTCTGCATTTCTGTTTACTTTTCTCTGTGTCCACAACCAGATTTAACACACCAAGCACAGTGAGTGCAGATCAGTAAGCAGACACACAGAAGTGAACATAGAAGAATTGAACACCATAGTAAGCTATAGGTTTCACACTGTGGAGGGAGAAGTTCTCTCTTGAGTATTCACGCATATAGATAGAGTCATCAGTCATAGAGGTTTATAACATGGGAACAGGCCCTTTGGCCCATTTGTTCATGCTGCCTTTTGTTTAAACACCAAAGTTAGTCCCAAAGCCCACATTTGGCCCATATCCCTCTATACCCATCTTACCCATGTGATTATCTAAATGCTTTTTAAAAGACAAAATTGTACCTGTCTCTACTATTACCTCTGGCAGCTTGTTCCAGACACTCACCACCCTCTGTGTGAAAAAATTGCCCCTCTGGATACTTTTGTATCTCTCCCCTTAAACCAGTACCCTCTCCCCTGCTTTTAGGAAAAAATATCGACTACCTAGCTGACCTATGCGCTCATTACTTTATAGACCTCTATAAGATCACCCCTCAGCCTTCTACTGCTCCAGAGAAAACAGTCACAATCCATCCAGCCTCTCCTTATAGCTCAAACCATCTTAGTAAATCTTTTCTGCACTCTTTCTAGTTTAATAATATCCTTTTTATAATAGGGTGACCAAGATTGTACACAGTCCTGATGGAGAGGTATCAATGAGAGAGTTGATTAGATTGAATGTTGCAGTGTTCCACATGTTAAGATCCAGGCCAGAAATTCTAAGGTATATCATGAAGGTAGCATAAGCCCTAAGCTTTTACATTTGAATGTGGCACGGGTGAGTATAAGATGTTTCACTCCAGGTATAATTCAAGTGATCCACTGGGAAGTTTTAATCAAACAAAGTGTATTTAAGAATACAGTTACAATATAATAAAAGAATTCGCAAAACTTTTACCAATAACAAGGAATATACACTGCATAGTATAAACCTTAACAGCTAGCTATCTCTGTTGTTCCAAGTTAAACACCATCCTAGAGACATACATCCTTCTCCTGTCTTAGCACAAAAATAAACCAGTATACTCACGTGATGTTGGATTTTCAATTTTTTAACATCTGCTCTGAATTGATCCTTTCAATGTTGAATTAAATTTCTGAAGCTTCCTAGTCCTGGAACTTTCCAACATAACTCTGGAGAAAGAGGGAAAGAGACAGAGACACTGCCCTCTTCCTTCAGCTTCTAACAGCAACTAAACCAAAACTGAAAAGCTGGACTTTTCTGTGGAAAAAAAACTGTCCCCGGGCATCACCTAACCAGTCAAACATCCCCAAATCAAGCTCTACTCAGCAATTCCCAAAGAGCCATAAAACTCCAGGACACTGCATTAAGCCAGATTAAAAATGGCATGATGTCTATTATATTGCTTCAGTGACAACAATCAGAGGACACTGGGTATAGATACCATGGTACCAATAAAATGCTAAGGCCTGCTTGAAAAGAAACCTGCTGAGAATATGATTAAAATATATTTCTTAAAGGGACAGAATCGTCACACACAACTGATGCATGCATTCATTGAATGGTGTGGGACCAGGAAGAGAAACCATTGCAGGCAATTCTCCAGCCATGACTGGTTAGATAGAAATGGAACTGGGTGAGTGCAGTTTACTCAGCCGGACGGCAATGAAGAGGCGTCGGAGCGAGATGGTGTGGCCAGTCATATAAAAAGGGCTGGATAAATCAAGAAAAAATTCGGCAGGATTGTTCACTGCGGTCACCGCCACATCACATTGGAAGAAAGAACATTCCCAGGGAAGGCAGAACTCTAACGGTTAAGATCTAGAAAGAAGAACATGCACCTGGCATTTCATAGTGTCAGCAATTTAGAATAATTGTTTCTATTTTTGTCTGAAACTGCTGCAAAATAAGACAAGTCTTCCTGGAAACAGTTTTGCAAAAGAAAAGGCCAAGCTAAAACAAAACAAAACCCTCATGAAGGAGACAAGCTTGGCTCCTGAATGTGCACAAGGCAGTAAATGTTATGCTCTGATATTCCCGAGTGAGAGGTATTTGGATCAAGTTGAGAGTCAAAATCAATTCTTCAAAGAGGACACGCTGTTGAGGCAGGGTGGCAGAAGATACAAGCTTCCTTAAAGCGAGAGAAAAGTTGGAGGATTAGGCAACTTGAGTCAGGTCAAGATGACC
The DNA here is from genome assembly GCF_965287045.1 of Carcharhinus amblyrhynchos. Taxonomy (NCBI): domain Eukaryota; kingdom Metazoa; phylum Chordata; class Chondrichthyes; order Carcharhiniformes; family Carcharhinidae; genus Carcharhinus; species Carcharhinus amblyrhynchos. The sequence continues at coordinate 12,412,541 of NC_137328.1, forward strand.
TTCTGTGGCAGGCCATGTATTTCCTGTCTCAGGCAAAGAATGATGGGTGGATTTTTTTCTGAAATACAGATAGCAATAAATATCTATCAAAACAGGGAAGAGGAAGGGCAATCATTTTTGCATCACACTGAAAATCAAAACTCTGCTGCCATGAGTACTTCCCACTATCTGTGTGGGGAGGCAGTGGCATTGTCAATGGAGTAGTAACCCATAGACATGGGTTCAAACCCCAGAATGGCAGAATAGAAAATCCTGAATTAAATTGCCCATGAAACCATTGGTTCCCTAATATCCTTTAGGGAAGGAAACATGTTGTCCTTACTTGGCCTGGCCTCCATATGACACAGCATTGTGGTTGACTCTCTAATGTTTTCTCTTACTCATTCATGCGGATAGACTGGCACCTTTTTCCTCTGCAGCGTTGCTGGCTGGGTCAGCATTTATTGCCCACCTCTAATTGAACTGACTGGCTCCCTGGGCCATTTCAGAGGAACTTGAGGATCAACCACATTGCTGTGGGTCTGGAGTCACGTACAGTCCAGACCAGGTAAACACGACAGATTTCCTTCCCTAAAGGACATTAATGAACCAGATAGTTTTTGCAATGATTGACAATGGTCATCCAGATTTTTTTTTTAATTGTATTCAAATGTCGTGGTGGGATTCAAATCCTGGTCTCAAGAACATTTACCCTGGGTCTCCAGATTACTAGTCAAGTGACAATACCACTACACCACCATCTGGTCGTCCTCTGTTTTCTGAAATGGAGGGCAGTTAGGGACAGGCAATAATGGCAGCATGGTGGCACAGTGGGTAGAACTGTTGTCTCACAGTGCCAGGGACCCGGGTTCGATTCCCAGCTTGGGTCACTGTCTGCATGGAGTTTGTACATGGTCCCCATGTCTGTGTGGATTTCCTTCAGGTGCTACAGTTTCCTCCTACAGTCCAAAGATGTGCAGGTTAGGTGAATTGGCCATGCTAAATTGACTCTTAGCTTCAGGGCAACAAGCAAGAGGTTATGGGGATAGGGCCTGGATGGGATTGTGGTCTGTAGAGACTTGCTGGGCCAAATGGCCTCCTTCTGTGCTGTAGGATTGTATAATTCTATAAATGTTGGTCCAGGCAGCGATGCTCAAATCCTGAAAATTAATTCACAAAAGCAGGATGAAACCTGATGTTCTCCTCTGAGCATTTGGTGTACAGAATTTCTAAATAAATTTATATCCAACAGATTCATTAACAACTTTTGCACAGATAATAAGTCGAGTGCACTTTTGGGCAGTTTTTAACAGTGACTGCACTTCATAAAGTAATTCACTGGCAGCAAAGCCAATGGATATCCTGGGGTTATGGAAATTGCAGGTTTATGCTTTATTTGCTAGTCCGTGACCTGTCCTTGGTTTAAAGGTGCCTGTCGCTGATTTTGAGAGTCGGAAGTTAGAAAGTGGTGACAATATGCCAGGTAACTATTGGAAAAGTCATCAGTTATTAGTTGTTTAATTTTGATACTTCATGTCTTTTTCTTGCCAAAGATAAATGGAGTAGATTTTATGAATGAACACTCCCCAGCAGAAAGCTTCATAGGAAAGCTTCACTGGTCAGCACTTATTGCCCATTCCTAGTTGCTCTTGAGAAGGTGGCAGTGAGCTGCCTTCTTGAAATGCTGCAGTCCACATACTGTGGGCTGACGCACAATGCTGTTAGGAAGGCAACTCTAGGATTCTGCGACTGAGAAGGGATGGCCAATATATTTCCATGTCAGGACGGGGAGTGGTATGGAGGGGGCTTGCAGGCTGTGGTGTTCCCATGTATCTGCTGCCCTTGTCTTTCTAAATAGAACTGGTCATAGGTTATGAAGATGCTGCATAAGGATCTTTGGTGATTTGTTGCAGTGCATCTTGTAAATGGTACACAGTGCTGCTACTGAGGGTCGGTGATGGAGGGAGTGGATGTTTGTCGATGCAATGCTAATCAAACAGTTGCCAATGAGGTTGACCCTCAACTGTCCTCAGACAGCTAGGGAATGGCAATAAATGCTGGCCAGCCAGCAATGCCCCACGTCCCGCAAATCAATTAAAAAATATGTATTATTGGTCCCAATTTATGTCTGTACATTGTTAAGGCACCTTCATTCGATAAAGTCTATCAGATCCTTAAAATAGAAACTGCAAGCTGAACAACATCAAGATGAATGTGGTAACTGTAAGATGCAACAATGATCTGCAAATGCCTCAGGTCTTGCATGGCTTAATAATTGGAAGGGGCAAAGAGTGACTATCAATTAAGATGCTCTTATGGATTACTCTATAAAAATGTCACAGCAAGTGGCCACAACAGCGAAAGGACTTTGAGACTTCTCTTATCTTCACTGGGAGTATATATATTTTAAATCCTTTCCCCCTTGTGTTAACTCCTTTGGCAACCACTTTTAAATTATATTGGTTCACCAGTTAAACCTCTTAATGTGTGTCACAATCCTTTATTGCAGCCAGAAAAGCTTAGTTGTCAGAATTCCTTGAGGGGAATAATAAATGATGAGAAATCTTAGTTAGCGTCATCCATTATCCTGCAGCATGTTATTTGCACCATTAAATATTAAAAGTAAAAATATTTATTGTTCCAATATCACCAAGAGGTACCCTTCAGTAATCTCTCAGCAATCTCAGGCATATAAGCACACTGGAAAGCACCTTTAGGGAATGGGCTTCAGACTCTCATATTCTGAGGAATTAAACAATATATCTGCACTACTTGGACTAGCATTGCTTCTTTTGAAAGCTTTTGGGGCTTGAAACCCCAGATCTAATATAACAGTTCTCCATTGACTGACGCCTATTGAGATCTCTAGTAATCTGCATCATATTCTGATGAATCAACACCCTCGATTGGTAAGGATGCATCAACTAATAGCACAGGGCTCACTGCACATTCCATAACCCTGACTGTTAAATCTATGGAGCTCCAGCAGTATAGCCAAAGCAGTGAAGGAAGGCAGAATCAGAAATATTATTTGAAACAAGATAATAATATTAGCATCCTGTGCAATGAAGTGAACCGGACCCCGGGGCTGATGCACTTCAGTCTGAAGAAAAATCACGTTACATAATCATGATCTATCATTTCAAATCCCTTAGCGGTGCAGCCGATTTTCCCAGGTAACAAAGGAAATCGATAACTTCAACATGACATACTTCAGCTGATTTGAACAGAATACAAGTAAGTCTGTGCTAATTTACCTCTATTTGTCTACCTCTCTATTGATGTATAGGTAATGATGCGGAATGAAATTACGCATCAAAGATTTCATTTGCATTTCTATCTGATGCTAGTACAAAGCACCGGTGGGCGGCACGGTGGCATGCGCTGCTGCCTCACAACGCCAAGGACCCAGTTTGATTCCGACCTTGGGTTACTGTCTGTGTGGAATTTACGTGTTCTCCCCATGTCTGCATCTGTTACCTTTGGGTGTTCCTGTTTCCTCCCACTCTCCAATGATATGAGGGTTAGGTTGGTTGGTCATGTTAAATTGCCCCTTAGGGCAGGGTGATTACATGTGGTTATGCGTGTAGGGCTGGGTGGGATTGTTTTCAGTGTAGGCATATTGGGCCGAATGGCCTCCTTCTGCATTGTAGAGATTCTATTCTATGTATGAAAACTCAGGTCAGGCATTTAACTTGAGAGTTATTATCTTGGATATGGATTTCTGATATGCCTTTGGTTTTGTTCCTACATCCTCTTATCTGGGTTCTCTTGGATGACTGAACAAAAACAGTTGGGAAGGAAATGGACAACATCACTGACAAATGACCTGTCCTGACTTTGAGGCAACAGCAACATGGTGATTTTAACCCTTGTGGTTTTAACCATTAATATCTCTGGGGATTCACAATTGCCACCTGCACTGCCACATTTTAAAAAAAATCTTCTCAGGGCATGGGTGTCACTGGCAAACCCAAGCATTTATTGTCCACCTTTTGCTGCTCTTTTTTGGGCTTTGCTGGCTGGCCAGCATTTATTGCTCAGCTCTAACTGCCCACCAATTTAGAGGGCAGTTGAGAATCAGCCACATTGCTGTGGATCTGGAGTCATGGATGGGCCAGATTTTTTTTATATTAGTTCATGGCATGTGGGTGTCGCTGGCTGGGACATTATTCATTGTCTCTCTGTGAGGGCATCTAAAAGCCAACTACATTGCTGTGGGTCATACGTAAACCAGACTGGGTAAGGGCAGCAGGTTTCCTTCCTTAAAGGACATTAGTGAACCAGATGGACTTTTATGACAATTGGAAATGGTATCATGGTCATTAGGCTTTTAATCCCAGATTCTTATTGAATTCAAATTTCACCATTTGCCGTAGTGGGATTTGAACGCGGGTTCAACCTGCAGAGAATTATCCTGAGTCTCTGGATTATTAGTCCAGTGACAACACCACTGCACTACTGACAGTGCACTTAATTGAATTGTTGAAGTCCACAGGGCACACTTGCTTGAAATAGAAAAGTAGAATACAGATACAAAACATCTATCGCCTCACCATGTGGTAGACAGGTGGGACCCTTTTCTCCATCTACTGTCCCCATCTGCCTCTCCACCCACCTCCCCAATTCTAGCTCTCAAGGCAGATATGAATGTTAAAAATAGGACACTCAAATTAAACACAAAATTTCCATCATTGCATGCAATTTCAACACTTCAAAATCTACTTGCTGGGTTCTCTGCACCACCCAATGACAAATATTCATGACTGGAATAGTAATATGCACCAATTGTAATTGACATGACATTTGTCACACACCACAGTATTCATCACCTGATGGGCGGCATGATGGCATGGTAGTTAGCACTGTTGCCTCACAGCACCAGGGACCCAGGTTCAATTGCCAGCTTGGTTCACTGTCTGTGTGAAGTTTGCACATTCTCCCCATGTCTGCTTGGATTTTCTCTGGGTGCTCCGGTTTCGTCCCACAGTCTGAAAGACGCGCTGGTTAGGTACATTAATCCGAGCATGTTCCCAGCATGGGTCACTGTCTGTGCAGAGTTTGTAAGTTCTCCCCATTTCTACGTGGGTTTCCTCCGGTTGTTCTTGTTTCCTCCCACAGTCTGAAAGACGCATTGGTTAGGTGCTAAGTTCTTCCTCCAAGCAGGTGCTGGAATGTGACAACTAGGGGAATTTTGCAGTAACTTCAGTGCAGTGTTAATGTAAGCCTCACTTGTGACTAATAAATAAATAAGCTTTAAATAAAACTTTGAACTATGATGCCAAGGGGAATGGAAGAAACAACATGAGCATTATTTATGTGCTCAGATATTCCAGAACAATTCATAGTCAATTAATTTCTTTGAAGTGTATTTACTGTTATGTTGGCTACACAACATGCTACCATCAGCAGGAAGTGATTGATCCGTTTTGTTGCGGGGTTGATTGAAGATGGAATATAGACGAAGGCACTGGTGGGGGAAATGTGAGTCTAATTTGGAATGGTGACATTTTGTCTATCAAACCGAGGCTTCAATAAATAGCGAGGTCACTTAGATTTACAAATTGTCAACAAAGAGAGCAATCTTCAAATATTCGCACCATGCAAGTGCAAGCCAAACGCTATCTCCAACAAGAGAGAACCAAACCATCTCCCCTTTACGTTCAACAGCATCACCATCACTGCAAATCACCCTGCATTAGAATATAGGGTGTTACCAAGTGAAAAATGTAACTGGGCCAGCCACAAGAATACCACAAGAGCAGGTCAAGACTGGGGATGGGCGCGATCTTACCTGCCATTCGCACCACACTCCTGCTGCAGCAGAGTCAGAGAATTTGGCAGTCAGCCAAATCTCCATTCACTGCGGCAGGACGGGAAAATTCCACCAGTGTGAATGGCAATAAGATTCCAGCCTGGGATTCCTAATGTGATTCACTCATCTCATGATTCCCCAAAGCTAGTCCACCTGTCTACAAGGCATCAATCAGGAATTTGATGGAATACTCTCCACTGGTCTGAAAACCTGTCTGAACAATCATTCAGCAAGTCATACAGAAAGGTGAGTGGGCTGCAACATCCAACAGATCTGATCAAATCCGATACAATCGATAAGGGTGGCATGGTGGCACAGTGGTTCGCACTTTTGCTCACAGTGTCAAGGACCCGTGTTTGATTCCGATCTTGGATCACTGTCTGTGTGGAGTCTGCACATGCTCCCCATGTCTGCATGGGTTGTCTCTAGGTGCTCCGGCTTCTTCCCAAGTCTAAAAATGTGCTGGTTAGGTTGATGGCCATACCGAATTGCCCCTTAGTGTCAGAGGGATTAGAAGTGTAAATATGTGAGATTACAGAGATAGCACTTGGGTGGGATTGTTGTTGGTGCAGGATCGATGGGCTGAATGGCCTCCTTCTGCACTGTTGATTCTATGATAAGATTGGGAACTATTGTAAGCAAAAAAAATGATGAGGGAAACAAAATAGTAACTTTGGTTGTGGAAGCGATATACATCCTTATCGTTGTAGTATTCGTTCATGAGACATGGCTGTTGTTGGCTAACCAGCATTTATTGACCATCTCCATTTGCTCTAGAAGGGTAGTTGAGAGTCAGCAACATTGCTGTGGCTCTGGAGTCACACGTACACCAGACCGGGTCGGGATGACAGGTTTCCTTCCTTAAAGGACATTTGTGAACCAGATGGGTTTTTCCAACAATGGTTTCATGATCATCAATAGATTCTTAATTCCAGATATTTTTCATTGAATTCAAATTCCATCATCTGCCAGGGTGGGATTCAAACCCGTGTCCCCAGAACATTAGTTGAGTTTCTGGATTAATAGTCTAGTGATCGCCTTAGCTATCACCTCTCCATTTTGCCTTCTCTTATTTTAACAGTGATATTAATCCATTTATAGACTTGCAAAATGGTTAGAGGAATTTCATAAGAATATATTAAGCATTCTTATGAAATTAACGTTGTCCAGCACTTTCCAATTCTTCATTGATGATTTTATGAGCATCTGAGCAATTCAGCTCAAATTGCAGAATTACTAATTAAATTTCACTAGATAACGGGTAGTGTGAAAATAATTGAAGATATCACCTTCCATTATACAAAGTACAAATTGCAGAAATCTGCTTCTGGAGATGATGGCATGAATGGGGAAATACATGCAGGTGCAAAAAAAAAGTGTTTCCAACGGTAAAAGTGAAAAAGTGCCTGCTGCATGGTGGGTTGTAATTATGATGTGGAGATGCTAGCATTGAACTGGGATAAGCCCAGTAAGAAGTCTCACAGCACCAGGTTAAAGTCCAGCAGGTTTATTTGGTAGCACAAGCCACAAGCTTTTGGAGCGCTGGCCCTTCATCAGGTGAGTAGGAGTTGTGTTCACAAACAGGGCATAGCAAGGCACAAAGTCAATTTACAAAATAATGGTTGGAATGTGAGTCATTACAGGTCATCAAGTACAGACAATGTGAGTGGAGAGAGGGTTAAGCACAGGTTAAGGAAATGTGTATTGTTTCCAAGCAGGACAATTAGTGAGATTTTGCAAGCCCAGGCAAGTTCTGGGGGTTACAGATAGTGTGACATGAACCCAAGATCCCAGTTGAGGCTGTCCTCATGTGTGCAGAACTTGGCTATCAGTCTCTGCTCAGCGACTCTGCGTTGTCGTGTATTGTGAAGGCCAACTTGTAATTATCCCAGGTCTATCACTATGTGTTGGTGGAAAATTACGTGGGTTGGTGGAAAATTTAATTCCACAATATCTGACTTCTGGATTCCCCCGAAGTAAAGTATTCATCACTTTTTAAAATTTAGGAAGTTTATTTATTAGTCTCGCAAATAAGTTACTTTAACACAGCAATGAAGTTACTGTGAAAATCCCCTAGTTGCCACACTCCAGCACCTGTTTGGAGGGAGAATTTAGCACGGCTAATGTATCTAACCAGCACGTTTCTCGGACATTGAGAGGAAACTGGAGCACCCGGAGGAAACCCACGTAGAAGCGGTGAGAACATGCAAACTGCACAGAAGCGACCCAAGCTGGGAACTGAACCCATTCCTTGGTGCTATGAGGCAACAGTGCTACTCACTGTGCCATTGTGCTGCCCACTTAGTCATATCTTGCAATAAGACATAACCATAGAATCATAGAATCCTTACAGTGTGAAAAAAGGTCATTCAGCCCATTGAGTCTACACGATTGTCCAAAAGAGCATCTTACCAAGGCCCACCCACTGCTCTCCCCACCCCTGTAACCATGACTAATCCAGCTAAGCCACATATCTTTGGGCGCTAGGGGACAATTTAGCACGGCCAATCCACCGAACCTGCACATCTTTGAATTATGGGAGGAAACCAGAACACCTGGAGCAAACCCACACAAACACAGGGAGAATATGCAAACTCCAAACAGACAGTGACTCTTGTCCATCATTGGCACACATTCATTTAGTGCTACTGAAAGCATGACATTCCAATGTTCCCAAGGGAGCATCAGTCATTGTGCCAGTTAAGCATTCCTAATTGTGTCATTGGTTCCGCCATTCCTGCTTCAGTGTGGGAAGAGGAGACTTGGCTTGTATTAATCTGAATAAATTAGCAACCTCCATATAGGAGCTGGTAAGTGTTTCCCAGTAGCTTTCATACAACTTTCATGCAACCTGGCCTACCTGGAATTCTGCTCATTCATGTGAGGATCTCAAACAGGGCTATCCTCCATGTCAAAAATTCTTTTAAATTCATTAGTGTGTGAGCATCTTTGGTTGGGCCAGCGTTTATTGCCATCGCTAATTGCACTTCATCTCAAAGATCATTTGAGACTCAACTACACTGTGACGGATCTGATAAGGACAACAGATATCCTTCCTTAAAGGGCATTAATGAACCAGGTAAGTATTGATGATAATCGATAAAGGTTTCATGATCGTCTTTTGATTCCGAATTTTATTTATTGAATTCAATTTTCACCATCTGCCGTGGTGGGATTTGAACCCAGGTCCCCAGATCTTGTCCTGGGGTCTCTGGATTATTAGTCTAGTGACAATACCTCTCTGTGACAACAATTAGCACAAAGGCATATGGAAGTGCTAACAGAAACAAACAGAAAATAAGACAATATTCCTACCAATGTCTTTTAAATTGGCTATTTTCTTGTATGTACTTCAGGGATGAAGACATGTAAATCTGAATGTCAAGAAAAAGCTTTCAGGCATTCCAGCTCCTAATTAATATGTAAATGAAATGCCACGTGGTGTAATTTCTGGGGGAGAGACAACGTAGCTGCTTTAAACAAGTGGGAGCACATTTAAATTTCCCACAAGTGAGTGTCCCATTTAGCAGACATCAGGTAGTGGAAACCTTTATCTTGACCCAGATTTTTAGTGTGGGGATTAATCTAATAGCATCCGGCTGTTAGTTAAACTTGCTGTTACACATATAGATTTTTACATTTTAACGTTCCTGAAATTGCAAACTGATGGTGACACAGAAAGATAATCCAAATATAGAATAGAACTCGTCGTAGGATCCCTATAGTGCACAAGAGGCCATTTGGCCCATCGAGTCTGCACTGTCTTTCTTCCAGATACTGATTACCTTACCCAGACTCTCTCCCCCTGCCTCCCCATAACCCCACAAATTTTCCATGGCTATTCCCCCAAGCTTTTTTGATTTGATTTGATTTATTTTTGTCACATGTAATAGCATATAGTGAAAAGTATTGTTTCTTGCATGCTGTACAAAGCATACTACTCATAGGGAAGAAAGGAGAAGCTGCAGGATATAGTGTTCCAGTCATAGGGTGTAGAGAAAGATCAAATTAATATAAGGTAAATCCATTCAAAAGCCTGATGGCAGCAGGGAAAAAGCTGTTCTTGAAGCGGTTGGTACATGACCTCAGAATATTGTATCTTTTTCCCTTCAGAAGAAGGTGGAAGAAAGAATGTCCGCGGCACATGGGGTTCTTGATTATGCTGGCTGCTTTTCTGAGGTAGTGGGAAATGTAGACAGAATCAACAAGAGGCCATTTGGCCCATTGAGTCTACACTGTCTCTCTTCCAGATACTGATTACCTTACCCAGACTCTCTCCTCCTGCCCTCCCATAACCCCACAAATTTTCCATGGCTATTCCCCCAAGCCTTTTTGATTTGATTTGATTTATTATTGTCACAAGTCTGGTTTGTGCGATGGACTGGGCTTCGTTATAATGCTTTGTAACTCCTTGTGGCCTTGGTCAGAACTGGAACCGTACAAAACTGTGATACATCCAGGAAGGATCCTTTCTATGGGGCATCTGTAAACGTTGGTAAGAATCGTAGCGGACATGCCGAATTTCCTTCCACACCTTGGGACAGAAAGGGGCAAGTAAACATTGCTGATCCACCTAGCCTTTGGTCTGTGGCAGGAAACTGGAACACTCAGAGGAAACCCATGCAGAGACAGGGAGAATATGCAAACTCCACACTGTTACCCAAGGACAGAATTGAACACAAATCCCTGGAGCTGACCACTGTACCACCGTGCTGTATCTGGGTCAAGATTGAATGAGGAAAGTAACTTAACCAATCAAGATTAAAGGATTGGGACTACAGAATAAGAACTAAGAAAGAAGTAGAGAAGTTGAAATCAATATCAAATATTTTGAAAATATCCAATAATTTGAGCACAGAGTATAAAAATTGTCAAGTCGGGTATAGAACTTCAGTTTGGCCAGTTTGGAATATTGTGTATAGATCTGGTTGCCATGCTACCAGAAGGAGTGGAGACTTTGGAGAAGGTACGGAAAAGGTTGACCAGGGTGTTGCCTGGTCTGAAAGGTATTGGCTACGTGGAGGGATTGGACAAACTTGTTTGTTTTCACCTGAACCTCGGAGAATGAGGGGCGACCTCATAGGAGCTCGCAAAATTGTGAGAGGCATGGGTGGTCGGAGTGTTTTACTCAGGGTAGAAATGTCAATTACTTGGTGACATCCATTTAAGAATAAAAGGGGAGAGTTTAAAGGAGATGTGAGAGGCAAGTTTGTTACACAGAGGGCGGTAAGTGCCTGGAATATGCTGCCACAAGAGGTGGCAAAAGCAGATATAATAGCAATGTTTAAGTAGCAATCTTGACAGTTACATGAATGGGCACTAAATAGAGAGGGGTGGACTGCATTGAGGCAAGAGGTCTTCAGTTGAGCAAGGCTTAGTGGGCCAAAGGGCCTGTTTCTGTGTAGTACTATGTCATTTGTTCATTGTTAATTGTTTCCATATCCTCAATATTAACTTCCAGTACCAGAGACATTGACTGACAGTAAATCAAATTTAACATCTTGAATATAGTTGAATAAAGAGAAATGCTGTTGTAAATTTTCACCTTTCACTCACTAGGGCAGGTACATAAGATAAACAAACAGCAAAGGAAACAACAATTTATACTGCATAGGAAGAGTGTAGGATTATCAGTCGGGCTCACAGCATGGCTCATGTATGCATGCTAGGAAGCATCCATATTCACACTCAGGACTCTGTCCTTTTCAGACAGGAGGTGCATGCCCAGGTAATGCACCTTATCAGCTAAACATGGCCCGTTCCCCATGGCAATGAATGGTTCATTCTCCGTGGCAATACGAAAATAAGAACTAGGAGCAGGAGAAGGCCATTTGACTCCTCGAGCCTGCTCCATCATTCAATAAGATCATGGCTGATCTTTTCATGGACTCAGCTCCATTTACCTGCTCATTCACCATAACTCTTAATTCCTTTACTGTTCAAAAATGTATCTATCCTTGCTTTATAAACATTAATTGAGGTAGCCTCAACTGCTTTACTGGCCAGCGAATTCCACAGATTCATAACCCTTTGGGTGAAAAAGTTCCTCCTCAACTCAGTCCTAGATCTGCTCCCCCCTTAGTTTGAGGCCATGCCCCCTAGTTCTAGTTTCACACACCAGTGGAAACAACTTCCCTGCTTCAATGTCTTGACCGATCAGAGTCAACCTGCTTGGTTTGAATTTGAAACAAAAGCTTGGCAGTTAACAGTCAACTGATCTCTGCTACATTCTCCATGGCAACGCCTTTACCATAGTAAGAAGTCTCACAACCAACGTCTTTACCAATCAGAGTCTATCTGCCAACCAATCAGCATTCTTTTCTCATACAGTGTAACTTCTTGTACCCTTTACAATCTTGCTGTCCTGTTGAGTTTAAAAGAAAAGTTTTGCTGGCATGTCTCTTTTTTCAGCAATACTCACGTTCTGTGCTATCAAGCAACTACTTGACACCTTGGTCTAGAATGGACAGGACATAAATTTCTTTGGTGAGGTTAATTCATGACTATAGTGCAAATACAGCAACGTTGTGCCATTTAATACATTTCAATAGTGCAGCCAGCAGAGCGATGCTGTTCTTGTGAAACTAACAGCAGAGAGGTGCAGCTCAGACACCTGTTTTGATTTTAAACACATAGCTGTCCTCATTTGAAGTTTCTGTATCATTTGCTCACAAATGGAAGTGAGCACCATTCGCCTCAGTGCTATTTTTCAAGAATATTGTGTTATTAATATACATCTGCCTTTGAAGATAGCTTCTATGAGCTCCCCTACTGCCTGGACAAGGTTATCCAATGAAAAGCTGACTTATTGATGAGTTAGTGCAAACCCAATGAGCCAAATGGCCTCTTTCTACACTGTTGGGATTCTATGATTATTAAGGCTGGTAAAGTAACCAGTTCCCACCCTCCTCTCATCTGTGCTGACTCCACTGATCTCCACTTGAGTGGGACATGACACCATTACAATGGGACTTGCATTATTGAATCCCTACAAGTGCAGGATGAGGCCATTTGGCCCATTGAGTCTGCACTGACTCTCTGACAGAATGTCTTATCTAGGTCCTATTCCCCATTCTATCCAAATAACCCCACACATTTACCATGGCCAATCCATCTAACCTAGATATCTTGGGCCACTAGAGGGCAATTTAGCACGGCCAGTCCACCGAACCTGCACAGCTTTGAAGTATGGGAAGAAACCGGAGCACCCGGAGGGAACCCATGCAGATACAGGGAGAATGTATAAAATTCCCATGGACAATCACTTGAGGCCAGAATTGAACCCACGTTCCCGGCGCTGAGAGGCAGCAGTGCTAACCACTGTGGAGGATGCTACTTATTATTTTTTGCAAGTTTGAGCATTCTCTGTTGATGTTCCCACATGGAAGGACGCATTTATGGTAACCAGCCGGGTACAGGATTGGACGTGACTGTACTGCCCCCTGCCATCAAACAGTCTATTGACAAGGACAGTCAAAGGTTACATTAGATGAATAACAGCTTGAGTGAGTGACTTATGAAGCTGTGTATCAGGAGAGTAAAGAGAGCAAATAGACAGAGGAAATAAACAATTTCTCTCAAATTGTTTCCATTGTGAAAATAACATTCACACAGATATTTTCAGAAGTATTCTCTGCTTTGTTAGATGTGTGATGAATGATAATTGCTGACTGAGTTTTCTAACCATTCATTTAATTGTTAGACAGTAAATGTTGTGCTTACCCAAGCGTTCAATGCTGTGACATTTATCACATTCCCCACAATAAACACTGCAATTAATAGCGATAAGTAAATTCCCCTGGCTTTCAGGTCTCATGAGAAGTTGTGTTCTGTCTGCCTTCCTCACTACCCTCTGGCTCCACATGGCAGGAGAGTTATTGCAACGTTCCGATTGTTCCCATCTCCGTTCCATCACTGTTGGGTTTTACAGGTAATGTGTTGGATCTTTTGGCTGCGATGAATTCAGCCAGGCTAATGAGGTTGGCACGCTAGGGTATGAGCTACCTCGTGAGTCCTAATTGATGGCTAAATCAGGGAGCCTCATCTCCCAGTTTAAAGCAGGTGTGTCAGACTCCCAGCCTGCATTCAGCAGGGAGCAACTGAAGAGCTGGCTGTGTACAGATGTATGGTGTAAATAAAATAACTTGGTGACTGGACTTTCTCTTCTGTGGAGTTATTACACTGGCCACACTCACCTTAAGACTGGAAAATCCCACCCAATGTCAATGGATCTTTGCATGGTTCATGTCCTGTGGTACGTGGGGGAGAAAAATTCCACCTGATGATTCAGGGATAGTTGGGCAATGAGCCTCAGAAAAATATCTGAACCATTTAGCATATGGGTTTAGCATAATATGTCAAGTCCAAACCAGAAAAAGTTTACGAAAAAAAGTGACGCAATTGGGAGCGTTCCGTAGTTGCGTGGATTTGAATCCAGTCTGCTAGACAGTCACTGTAAAAAGTCGGACAACACCAGGTTTAAGTCCAACCGATTTATTTGATAGTAAAGTCACAAGCTTTCAAGGCTTCCCTCTTCTTCAGGTGAAGAAGGTGTGGCGACCAGATCTATACACAATATTCCAAATGTGGCCAAACTAAAGTTCTATGCACGACTTGACAATGTTTATACTCTATGCTCAAATTGTTGGAGATTTTCAAAACATTTGATATTGAATTCAACTTCCCTACTTCACACTCCTTTTTTAGTTCTTATTAGTTCACCTGAAGAAGAGGGAAACCTCGAAAGCGAGTGAGTTTACTATCAAATAAATCGGTTGGACTTAAACCTGGTGTTGTCAGACTTTTAACTGTGTTTACCCCTGTCCAACGCCAGCATATCCACATCAAGACAGTCACTGGTCAGATCTTTGTAAAAATGCCTCTGGCTCCTTATTTTGTGCTGTACTTTCCGACAGTGGTTCCCAACCTTTTATATATCATGGCATCCACTTATACATCATGGCATATATGCACTGGCGGGTGAAACTATAACTAGGGGGCGTAGCCTCAAAATAAGGGGGAAGCAGATTTAGGACTGAGTTGAGGAGGAACTTCTTCACACAAAGGGTTGTGAATCTGTAGAATTCCCTGCCCAGCGAAGTAGTTGAGGCTACCTCATTGAATGTTTTTCAGGCAAGGATAGATAAATTTTTGAACAGTAAAGGAATTAAGGGTTATGGTGAGCAGCGGGGGTGGTTGGGGGTGGGGGGGGTGGGGAATGGGTGGGGGGTGGTGTGGTTAAATGGAGCTGAGTCCACAAAAAGATCAGCATAATCTTATTGAATTGCAGAGCAGGCTCGAGAGGCCAGATGATCTACTCCTGTTCCTAGTTCTTATGTTCTTATTTATTTTCTTATGGCACAACTCTATATTATGAAAGGTTTTTGACGCATACCTCCCATTTTCTTATCATAAATTTATTTATTGGTGTCACAAGGAAGCTTACATTAACACTGCAATCAAGTTACTGTGAAAATCCCCTAGTTGCCACACTCTGGCACCTGTTCAGGAAAACTAAGGGAGAATTTAGCTTGGCTGATGCACCTAACCAGCATGGTTTTTGAACTGAGGGAGGAGACCGGAGCACCAGGAAGGAACAGGAGCAGACATGGGGAGAAAGTGCAGACTCCACACGGACAGTGACCCCAGCTGGGAATCATACCCGTGTCCCTGGCACTGTGAGGCAGCAGAGCTAACCACTGTGCAACCCTCATGGTGAACTTTGTTTTTATTCCTTTTCCCCTCTCCTATTCTGTTTAAGCCTTTCCCTGGCTCTCCCATTTCTCCCAGAGCTTTTTCATCTTTTTTTGAGTTTTTACTTTGGTGCGGGCACTTGGGACCTTTGTCCTCAGCTCTAAGTCCCATTGGTCACGTGCACAAGCCTGACCAACGTACAAAATGATGACTATAGTGTATTCTGACTCAAAACATTGGCTTTATTCTCTCTCCACTGATGCTGTCAGATCTGCTGAGATTTTCCAGAAATTTTTGTTTTTACTTCAAATTCCAGTATTCACAGTATTTTGCTTTTTAAAAACAACTTCACCAAAAATGTGAGACTCTTTCCCAGCTGGAAGGCCTGAGATTAATCAGGTCTCGGAGATGGCGACACGATAGCAAAGTCTTGGAGGCACATTGGCACAGTGATCAGCACTGCTGTCTCACAACAACAGGGATCCGGGTTCGATTCCGGTCTTGGGTGACTATCCGTATGGAGTTTGCACGTTCTCCCCATGTCTGCATGGGTTTCCTTCGGGTGCTCTGGTTTCCTCACACACTCCAAAGATGCGCTGGTTTGGTGGATTAGCCATGCTACCTGGCCACTTAGTGTCTGAACATAAATAGGGTAGAAGGATTAATGGGGGAAAGACATGGGTTTACAGGGTATGCCTGGGTAAGAGGTGGTACAGTCTCAAAGGGCTGAATGGTCTCCTTCTGCACTGTCTGGATTCTATGATTCTATGTCAACCACAGAACTGATGACGAACACTAATTTTAGTTTAATTACATGATTTTTGAATAACTTTTCATGGCATACTTAGGGAAAAGTCTTCAGAGCACACCAGTATATCATGGCACACTGGTTGCGGACCGTTGTCCTGGGGTCCTGTTATTCTGTGATCTGAGGTGTTCTCCCTGAAAGGAGATCCAATAGTAACTTTCAAAAGGGAGTTACAAAAGACAGAGAATTCCCTTGAGATGTTTTATTCTGTCAAAGATTTGTTGGAAATACAATATTGCCACGTAAATACTTTATGGAATCAGTGTAACGTATAACATAGGCGTGGTCAGGCCATTTGGTCCACTGTGTCTGTGCTGGCCCTTTGAAAGACACAACTTTGTTTCAGATTCCTCTTGGGGCATCCAATTTGTTGTGGTTTTTGGTGCTACTCCAATGTTACAGCCGGCATGTTTACGGTTTAACCCCACGGGTTTTGGTTCATACTTCCTCTCCCTGAAGCTGCCCCTGAGCTTCATTTCAAGGCTGCTGGAATTGGTACCACCTGATAGTTTGCTGCAAACACTGCAATCCCAGACAAAAATCAGTTAGTCTTGTATACCTTAACAGGAGATTTGAAAAACTTAAAGCTAAATAATGGATTAACTGTGCAAGATGTAACAGGGTCACTATTAACTTCCATGAGGCCAAACCATTCGGAGAGGCAAATTTGCTGCTCACCTTAGGGTAGCAGATGGCACAATGGTTAGCACTGCTGCCTCACAGTGCCAGGGACCCGGTTTCAATTCCCGGTTTGGGTCACAGTCTGTGCAGAGTCTGTCTGTGTTTCCCCCAGGTGCTCCGGTTTCCTCCCACAGTCCAAAAGACATGTTGGTTAGGTGTATTGGCCATGCTAAATTCTCCCTCAGTGTACCCGAACAGGCACTGGAGTGTGGTGACTGGGGGATTTTCACAGTAATTTCATTGCAGTGTTAATGTGACCCTACTTGTGGCACTAATAAAATAAACTTAAGACTTAAGCAGACCAATGTTTTTGAAAGAAAAGTCAGGTGTAGCACATGAGATGAGGCTGAGCCTCTACTGTTGTTTCTCCTCCTTTAACAAGGATCAAAATGATCCCCAACGTATCAAAAGAGAGGTGGGAATCAGCAGGAAAGTGAGTCATTCAGGATGGAGGCAAAGTCAACCACAAAATGAGAACATGAGTCTGACCATCCGGTTGGTTCCTCTTCAAGCTCACCCATCCAATTTAATTGATCTCAATTACTCTCCCATGTAGGTTTCTTGGGGAAAAAACAACCTTTATCGCCCTGCAAAATTACTTGGCTCTGACTGCGTTTGAGCAGATAAATTGGATTATGTATCAGGCAAGTAAAATGATATCCAAACGAATAAGCCTCCTCATGCTGCCGCCATAACTTGTTGAAGCTAAATGGCTCTTATGCTACAAGGGAGATACATCAATGTGAAGAGCACATCAATATTTCCCATACATCGAATCTTAATAATTAACTCTTATCATTCCCTCTCCAGGCACTACTACTTCAAATCAATAATTACTTCACTGTATTATGTATTCTCATTGCTTGTCAAATCCGAACCTGAGGCTTTTGTAATTAGTTCTAGTTAATGCCGATGCTACAGCAATCTTTAACACTGGGCAACAACATGCTTCCACTTTCACACTGCAGCTGTATTGTTCCTGTATTTGTCTACATCCATGCCCTCTTCCCACTTAGAAAACCCTAATTGGATCAACTTGTCACAAATAGCAGGAATGAATTCCTCTCTCCTTTGAAACTGTGCCAAAAATAAAATTTCTACCTCGGTTTGTGAAGTTGTTCTCAGCTCCTTACCTCAGCCATGGTCTTTATAACATTACTGAAAAAAAGAGACATGTTGCTGAAGCTTTATGGCTTGCACTCATCAGCTATGCTAAATATCAAATGATCACACCAATTTACACTAAAAGGTGCAAGGCTTCAATGTATTTCTTTCGTTTTACAGAGAACTAAGTCTCTGCATGCAAAGCCAAACATAAATGAGCCATGTTATAATTTTAATTGATTTCCTAATGTTGGTTTTAGTGTGGCTATTATCGTACTCAGGATTGTTCAACACTTTTTTGAAAATTCATTCATGGGTGTCACTAGTTGGCCAGCATTTATTACCCATGCCTAGTAGCCCTTGACTTTGTAGTGATTGATACAATGGCTTGCTAGCTCATTTCAGAGAGGAGTTGAGAGAGTCAGTCAGACACATTACTCTGACTCTGGAGTCACATGTAGGCCAGACCAGATCAGGACATCAGATTTCCTTCCCTAAAGGACATTAGTGAACCAGCTGGGTCTTTTTTCTGACAATTGACAATGGTTTCATGGTCTTCAGCAGATTCTTAATTCCAAATAATTTTTATTGAATTCAAATTCCACCATTTGCTGTGGCAGGATTTGAACCTGGGTCCCCAGAACATGAGTTCAGTTTTTGGATTAATAGTCTAGCAATAAGACCACTGAGCCATCGTCTTCCCCCATTCCAGAACTACAACTTTTGTTTTGCTTTTATGTTTTGAAAGCATGGACTGGTTAACTATGATCTGTACTCTGCCTATTATAAAGAGTAGGAAGAATATATTGGCCAGAATTTTACCATTCCACCTACCACAGGAACAGGAGCGGGTGAAGGGTGGAACATGGGCAAGTCCATTGACTTCAGGTGGGATTTAGTTTGGGGACAAGCAAGGCTGTAAAATCCCATCCATTGTTTGATTAGATTAGCCAGTCATTGGTAAGTACAATCTATATACCTAACATTGTAAGTTCTGTACTGCCAAGTGACACTTATCATTACAAAAGTATAAGTGACCTCAGAAGTGGGAGGTAGAAACAGAATCAAACATTACTATCAGAAAATTGGACTCAAAGCAAACATATAGGGAAATAGGTGACATAAAGTTCACTGCCCTTGTGTCAACCTGGCATTTGCCTAGACATGGTGTTAAGGAGCTCTAATAAAACTGAAGTCTGTAGGGATAAAGTAAAAACACTTAAATGATTGTCATCATACCCAGCCCAAAGGGAGATGGTCACAATTGTTGTATACCCATCATCTCAGCCACTGATCACTGCTTCAAGAAACCCTCAGGTTAAGTCCAAGGTTCAACGACCATTAACTGCTTCATAGAATCCCTACAGTGCAGAAGAAGGCCATTTGGTCCATTGAGCCTGTTCCGACCACAATCCCACCCAGGCCCTCTCCCCGTAATCCCACACATTTACCCTAGCTAGATCCCCTGACACTATGGGCAATTTAGCATGGCCATTCAAACTAACCCGCACATCTTTGGAGTGTGGGAGGAAACCCACGCAGACTCCACACAGACAGTGATCCGAAGCTGCAATCAAGTCTAGGTTCCTGGTGCTGTGAGGCAGCAGTGCTAACCACTGTGCCGCCGCCGTTCATCAATGATCCTGCGCCCACCATAAGGTCAGAAGTAGAGATGTTCATTGATGATTGCCCAGTGTTCAGCTTGGTTTGCCATTCCTCAGATAAGTAAGTGGTGTAAGCATCTCATTGTTCTCTTCAGTAGCAATGATATTGCTGGATGCCCCCAACATGGACATTCTGCAGCTCACCCTTGACCGGAGACTCTGCTGGACCAGCTGCCTTGGTTACACACAGCAGCAGGTCAGAGGCTGAGCATTCTGTATCAGGTAGCTGAACCACTCACTCCCCAAGGCCCTCATTAGCACCTCTAAGGCACAAGCCAGGCATGTGATCAAATACTCTCCATTTGCCTGGCGACGTATAGCTCCAACACTCAGGAAACTTAACGTTCCCAGAAAGCGCAAACCACTTTTTCGCTAAATTGGGGGAGCAGAAATGAGTTCCTTTGCAAATTAAAAAGTAACATTGATTCTTAAGCTTTCAAAGTCACTGCCCCCAAAAGATCCAGTGTAATTCTTTGGAGACCCCTCAAAGTTCTCAAATGAGCCGATTAACTCCCAATGTTGATTCATTCATAGAATCATAGAAACTACAGGGTAGAATGAGGCCATTCGGTCCATCAACTCTGCACTGACCACAATCCCACCCAGGCCTTAACCTCATGCATTTACCCGAGCTTGTCCCCCATTAGATGATCCTTGATGAAGGGCGGCACAGTAGCACAGTTGTTAGCGCTGCTGCCTCACAGCACCAGGAACCCAGCTCTGATTTCAGCCTCGGATCACTGTCTGTGTAGAGTCTGCATGTT
Organism: Carcharhinus amblyrhynchos; assembly: GCF_965287045.1. Lineage (NCBI taxonomy): Eukaryota > Metazoa > Chordata > Chondrichthyes > Carcharhiniformes > Carcharhinidae > Carcharhinus > Carcharhinus amblyrhynchos. The sequence continues at coordinate 12,433,049 of NC_137328.1, forward strand.
CTCCACGTATCTGCGTCGGTTTCCTCTGGGTGCCCCAGTTTCCTCCCACACTCCAAAGATGTGCGGGTTAGGTTGACTGGCGATGCTACATTGCCCTTAATGTTGGGGGTCTAGCTAGGGGAAATGTGTGGGATTACAGGGATAGGGCCTGTGTGGGATTGTGGTCAGTACAGGCTCAATGGACCAAATGACCTCCTTCTGCATTGTAGGGATTCTCTGAAGCAGTCAATGGTAGTTGAACTTTGGACTTATCCTGAGGGTAACTTAACATGGCCAATCCACCTAACTCGCACATCTTTGGACTGTGGGAGGAAACCGGAGCAGCTGAGGAAACCCAAGCAGACACAGGGAGAACGTGCAAACTCCACCCAGTCACCAGGAATTGAACCTGAGTCCCTGGTGTTGTGAGGCAGCAGTGCTAACCATTGTGCCACCCCATCATGGCGCTGTGCCCAGTTTTGTGGGTGCTGACCACTCAATGTTTATAAAACCTCTGTAAAGATCAAAAACAGTGAAGTGAATGCAATTTGTATATAAAATGCAGCTGTCTTTTTGCCCCCATTGCACTGGTATTGGAAAATTTGGAAAGAAAATAGCACAACTGAGCACAATCTATAGGCCCATCAGCTTTCTTCCTCACCGAGTGGAGACCTTCTGACCTGCTGAATGTTTCTGGCATTTTCTGCTTTTATTAAAGTCCTTCATAATACTAGGATTAGTCCCCTGAATGTTGAGTTTATGAAACATTCTTTATCTGCAAGGACTTTGTTCTGTATTACCAGTAGGCCAGGGATGAGGATTTCATGTTTTTCTTCAGGCGAACGAGATTCTAAGATCTTTTAACCCCGAAGAATAATCCTGCTATTCACACCTTGATAATTGTCTGAGAAGCCTGGGTATTAGGGCAGTGCTGACATGTGCTAAAATGTGAAGTAAGAATTGAATTGAAAAGTCCTCATGAAGAACTGGGTGAGGATTTTACATTTAAATCCAGGTTTTATGTGAGCTGCCTTGTGTAAGCTCAAGAGGTGTCGGTTATCAACTGACCTACTTAAAGAAAATATCATTGGTTGACTTGGTTTGAATACAGTCAGGCAAAGCCTCACTATTAAAGTTTAAGACACTTATGAGACCTCAAGTGCATGAGACAAAACCAATGTACTATGGACAATTAACTAGAACATGACAGTTATCACCTTTGTAGTGTTAAATGTCAATTATTACACTGACAGCAGTTGTTAGTGGATAGAAATAACAGTGTCCGGCAATATAGTTCCCATTTGTTTAAAGTGAGTGGATATATATATTTATATTATATATATATATCCATCCACTCATTTTAAACAACTGGGAACTATATATCTATATATATCAGTGGGAAAGAAGGACAGTTAACCCTTTGCAGTCACATCAATTTTTATGGCACAGTTGCACAGTGGTTAGCCCCTTTGCCAGGAACCCATGTTCAATTTGAACCTTGGGTGATTGCCTGTGTGGAGTTTGCACGTTCTCTCTGTGTCTGTGTGTGTTTCCTCCAGGTGCTCTGGTTTCCTCCCACAGTCAGAAAGATGTGCTGGTTAGGTGCATTGGCCATGCTAAACTGCCCCTTAATGTCAGGGGGATCAGCTGGGTAAATAGGTGGGGTTATGGGGATAGGACCTGGGTGGGATTGTTGTCGGTGCAGACTCGATCGGCCAAATGGCCTCTTTCTGCACTGTAGGGATTGTATGTATCATACATTATACACAGCTCAGTGGTGGACCAACTTGGATTTTGCAGATACTTTCTTGACAGTCTTCTCTTCTTTCTCCAATTTCTCTGAATCTTCTTTACCTTAAAGATTGTAGAAACACCGGGTGGAATCTTCTGGTCCTGTTAACGGTGGAAAGTGTGGTGGGCGGGGGTGATTAATTTGGCAGATGGCCATAATTCAGTTTCTCGGTGTTGGGGTGAACCTTCAGAATTACATAGATGGCACTGTGGGGTAGAAACTTAGAAACTCAATGTAGGAATAGACCATTTGACCCTTCTAGACTGCTCCACCATTGATTCTTATCATTGTTAATCACCAAATCCAATATCCCAATCCCACATGTTCCTTGATCCCGTTAGCCCCGACTGCTATATCTAATTTCTTCTTGAAATCACACAACATTTTGGCTTCAAATACTTTCTATGGTAATGAATTCCACACATTCACCACCCTCTGGGTGAAGAAATTTCTCCTCACCTCAGTCCTAAAAAGTTTACCTCTTATCTTCAAACTATGACCTCTAGTTTGGGACTTCCCCACCATCTGGAACATTCTTTCTGAATCTACCTTGTCTAATACTGTTAGAATTTTATACGTTTCTATGAGATCCCCTCTCACTTTTCTAAACTGCAGTGAAGATAATCCTAATAGATTTAGTTCCTCCTCATATGGCAAAGCTGCCATCCCAGGAATGGACCTGGTAAACCTTTGCTTTACTCCTTCTAAAGCAAGGACATCTTTCCTCAGATAAGGACACCAAAATTGCACACAATATTCCAGGCAAAGCCTCACCAATGCCCTATACAATTGTAGCAAAACATCCCTATCCCTGTACTCAAATCGTCTTGCTATGAAGGCCAACATACCATTTGCCTTCTTTACTGTCTGCTGTACCTGTGTATTTACTTTCAGCAACTGATGCATGAGGACACCAAGGGCGAAATTTTACTGGCACGTCTGCCCAAGTTTCGTATGAACCTGCCCGAGGGCAATGGAGCCCACCCCCGGAATTGAGGCTGGCATGCCAGTAAAATTCCAGCCCAAGGTTTCATTGAGTATCCGTCTCTCTCAATTTACACCCATTCAAATAATAATGTCTTCTTGTTATTGCTACAAAAGTGGATAACTTCACATTCATCCCCATTATACTGCATCTGCCATGCATACACCCACACACTCAGCCTGTTCAAATCATGCTGAAGCATCTCTGCATCCTCTCCACAGTTCACTCTCCCGCCTCCCTCACCCTTTGGATCGCTTGCAAATGTAGAGATAAATACATTTACTTCCCTCTTCCAAATTATTAATATATAGTGTGGACTGTTGGGGTCTAAGCACAGATCCCTGCAGAACCCCAAGAGTCGCTGACTGCCAATCAGACAACAATCCATTTATGCCAGCTCTCTGTTTCCTATTTGTTAACCAGTTTTCTACCCATCTCAAGACATTACCTGCAATCCCACATGCTTTAACTTTACATAGTAGTCTGTTATGTGAGACCTTGTTGAAAGCTTTCTGAAAGTCTAAATAAACCACGTCCGCTGGTTCTCCTTGGTCACCTCTACTATTTACACATTCAAATAATTCTGATAGATTTATTAAGCATGATTTCTCTTTTGTAAATCCATGCTGACTTTTATCTGATTACACTACTACCTTCCAAATGCTGAGTTATGAAATCCTTGATAATGGATTCTAGCAACTTCCCCAGCAGCGATGTCAGGCTCACTGGTTTATAGTTCTCTGTTTTCTCCCTTCCTCACTTTTTGAATGATGGGCTTACACTAGTTACCCTGCAATCTGTAAGAAACAGCCCAGAGTCCAAAGAACTTTGGAAAATCACTACCAATGGATCTATTATTTCCAGGGTCACTTCCTGAAGTACTCTGGGATGAAGATTATCCGAATCTGAAGATTTATCCACCTTCAATCCTAAAAATGTCCCAAAACCATTTTTCTGATAATGCTGATTCCCTTCCGCTCCACACTAAAACCTGTTTCTCGCAGAACTTCTGGTACATTATTCATGTCTTCCTTTGTGAAGATTGAAGCAAAGTGCAAATTTAATTCCTCGGCCTTTTCTCTATTCCTCGTTATGAATTCCCCTGTTTCTGTCTGTAAGGGGCCTACATTCATTTTTGTCATTCTTTTTCTCTTTACAGATGCATCGAAACATTTACTATCAGTTTTTATCTTCCCCACTAGCTTACTGTCATACCGTCATATTTTTCCCTTCTTAGTCAATTCCTTGGTCCTCCTTTGCTGAATGTTAACCTGCTCCCAATCCTCAGTCCTATTGCTTATTCTTGACAATTTGTATATTTCTTTCCTGGATCTGATACTATCTTCGATTTCCCTTGTAAGCCATGGTTTGGCCACAGTTCCCTCACCACTCCTGCGCCAAACAGGAATAAATAACTTCTGGAGTTCACTTATTTGTTCTTTAAATGCCTGCCATTGCTTGTCCAGTGTCTCTCCTTTCAGTAATGTTTCCCAGTCTGTCATGGCCAATTTATGTCTCATACCATCATAGTTGCCTTTATTGAGATTCAGGACCCTGGTCTCAGAATCATTATCCACCTTGACAAAGAATTCCACTGTAGTATAGTCACTCATTCCCAAGGGATCTCTCACAACTAGATTGTCAACTAATTATTTCTCATTGCATAACATCTAGCCCAAGATAGCTGTCCCCTTCTTGGTTCCTCAACATATTGCTCCAGAAAACCATCCCATATGTACCCCAGAAATTCCTCTTCTATTATACTGTGACTAATTTGACTCTCCCAATCTATAATTGACTGTCTCAATCTATATTCTGTACTTCTGCTATTTTGCTTCTCTGACATTTTCTTTCTCCACCATTTTGATCAACCTGTTCTGCATTTATGAAATTCATTTTGGTTTGATTTGATTTGGTTTGATTTATCATTGTCACACGTCTTGTATTACAGTGAAAAGTATTGTTTCTTGCATACTATACAAAGCATAGCATTCACAGAGTACATAAGGGGAGAAAGAAAGAAGGTACGGAATGAAGTGTTACAACCATAGCCAGGGTGTAGAGAAAGATCAGCTTATTATATGGTAGGTCCATTCAAAAGTCTGATGGCAGCAGAAAGGAAACTGTTCTTGTGTACGTGATCTCAGACTTGTGTATCTTTGGAAGAAGGTGGAAGAGGTGCAACAGTTCAACACTTTCAACTGTTCACTCATATATGACTCCTGATCCTTTACCCCATCATCTCAGGGAAGGCTCAAACAGAACACAAATTGAGGAATCAACACCAACATTGTTATAGTCCAAGCTCCAACTCTTCAAATGTAACCCTCCACTGCAAATATGGCCTTTCATCTCTGACAAAAAGTAAAAAGTAGAAAATAGAAAGTAGAACGCTGCTCGCTGTGACAGAGGAGCCCCTTCTGTGCTAATTTATGAATATATATTCTCCAGATACACTTGATGGTTGAAGCTTCTATTGTATTAACAGCTCTCTGGATTATAAATTGCAAATTTATCTCTCCTAGGTTAATTTGAATATGAATATCCAAATACATCCTTGCTTCGAAATGGCAGGGGAAAGACTCTAATCAGCAAAATTCACATAGGCTTTCTGAGGGCTGTCCTGTGCATGCTTTTTTTCTATTTAAGGATTGGTGCACACAGGAATACAGTGCAATCACATTTAAGAATTTGCATGTTGATAATTGGATTTTTCATCCACTGGATTTCATAATCTATACTGATCCTTCCATAGAGTAGAAACTCAAAAGTGCAGAAGGAGGCCATTCGGTCCATCGAGCCTGCACTGACAACAATCCCACCATCCCCGCAATCCCATGCTTTCTCACCACCAAGACTCTCAACACCAGGAGCAGAATTTCCCCATCCCGCCCACCACGAGAATTGTAGTGGGCGGGACATGGGCCATGCACAGGCCCATTGACTTCAGGCGGGATTTTCCGGCCTTAGGATGAGCATGGCTGGAAAATCCCGCCCATTATTGTCAACTTACAGTGGCCAATCAAGCTAACCTGCACACCTTTGGATCTTAAGGCACGTTCCTTCCTCTCCATTCTTTTAGATGTCAGGATAACAATTTGGAGTTCTCAACTTTTTCAAGGAGGTTGATGCAACAGATTCATGTTCTTTTACGATCCAACAAAATTACATTTTCTTCAGGGGAATATAACTTCCAGAAGTGATTGTCATTTTCTGCAAAACAGTAAATTTGACTTGACTTTTATACCACCCTAAAAATTGAATGAGATATGTAGGAAATATATCGTCCCAGCACTGCCACCCCTGGTGTCACGCACTTGACAGCCATTTGCCGTTAAGATCCTCAAGTGATCTTCAGAGACCATTTGATGGAAGCCATCAGTGAATGACATTAAATCTCTTCTGGGTTCTCCCCATCCATCTTTCCTGACCTGATTTATGATACATCTCTTCGCTATCACATTCCTCCTGTTTTGTTTTGATAAATTTTCTTCAGCTGATGCATTCATTTCTTCCCATGCAGGGTGCATTTATAGTTCAGTTGTAATATTGGTGGAAAACAAAGTTGGATTTGATTTGATAGGCGTAACTGCCTATCTTGCCAAAGTGACAACATTTCAACAAAAAAAGTACATCCTCAACAGTGCCGTTGAGGCCAACAAACAAAAGTCTTAACACAATGTAAGTGTCATATCAGTCCAGTGAGACAAGGTTTGAAATGTCAATCCACTGCCACTTCACATTTTGTTCAAAAAAACATTCAGTGAGTTCTTTGGACACTTTCCTAAACTTACCCGTTCCTAGATTTTAACTGGAGCGGAGAAATTCCTTCTTCCCGTGCTCTGACTCCTGCTCTGCCCAAGAACGCAAGGAACTACAAAGGGTTGTGAACATAGCCCAGTCCATCAAGCAAACCAACCTCCCATCGATTGACTCTGTCTACATTTCCCACAGCCTTGGCAAAGCAGCCAGCCCACATATCACAGGCATACTCTCGTCCACCTTCTTCCATTGGGAAAAACATACAAAAGTCTGAGGACACGTACCAACCAACTCAAGAACAGCTTTTTCCCTGCTGCCATCAGTTTTTGAATGGACCTATCTTGCATTAAGTTGATCTTTCTCTAGCTATGACTGGAACACTACATTCTGCACCCTTTCCTCTCCTTCTCTCCAATGTACTCTATCAGCAATTTGTTTTGTCTGAAAAGCACAAGAAACAATACTTTTCACATGTATTCCAATACATATGACAATAAATCAAATCCTGAATGTTTGAATTTTAAATTCTGACTATATCCATCCATGCATATTTCCAGCAACGGGCAACAATCTTTTTTTTATTTTATTGGTGTCACAAGTGGGCTTACGTTAACACTGCAATAAAGCTGTTGTGTAAATCCCCTAGTTGTCACATTCCAGCACCTGTTTAGGTACAGTGAGGGGGAATTTAGCCTGGCCAATGCACCTAACTAGCACATCTTTCAAGCTGTGGGAGGAAACTAGAGCAGCCAGAGAAAATACACGCAGGCACAGGGAGAACATGCAGAGTCCGCACATGCAGTGACCCTAGCCAGGAATTGAACTTGAGTCCCTGGCACTATAAGGCAGCAGTGCTAACCACTGTGCCACCATGCCACCCCAATCGTTCTTGCACTGGGGATTAGGGATAACAAGGAAGTTTAAAATTTGGATCAATCTATTTGAAACTGTCAGTTTTGGCTCAGTTAGGTGCAAAATGCTTTGGGATATCCAATGTTCACACAGCACACTGTGTAAATGCAAGTCATTCTGTCTAGAAATCCAGTGTAAATGGATGGGCATTTTCAACGTGTAATTCATTACTACAGAAAGTAGTGGAGGCCAAAACATCGTGTGGTTTCAAGAAGAAATTAGATAAATCCCTTGGGGCTAAAGCCATCAAGGGATATAGAGGGAATGGGGGAATCAGGATGTTGAATTTGATGATCAGCCATGATGAAAATGAATCACAGAACAGGCTCGAAGGGTCAAATGGCCTTCTCCTGCTTCTATTGTCAATATTTCCTCATAAAATGACAAGTATGTTTCTGAAGGCAAGCCCAGAAGACTTGATCTTAGTGGAATGGATTTTTAAAAATTAAGAAATGAGCGGTAGGTCAGGAATCTAGCCAGTCAACATGAAACTACGCAAAACAAAGAAGTAAAACAGGCATGTAGACAAATGCCATTGAAATAGCCACCAAAAAGAATGTTTTGAAGAGCAGTAACATTTGTTGTTATCATTTCATGGGATGTGGGTGTCACTGGCAGGGCCAGTATTTATTGCTCATCCGTAACTGCCTCAGAACTGAAAGGCTTGCTCGGCCACTTCAGAGGGCAGTTAAGAGTCAATCCGCTTTGCAGAACACCTTCGGTCTGTCTGCGAGCAGAAACCAGACATTCCTGCCATTTCAATGTATTACCCTGTTCTCCTGTCATAAGAACATAAGAAATAGGAGCAGGAGTAGGCCATCCAGCCCTTCGAGCCTACCCCGCCATTCAATAAGATCATGGCTGATCTGTCGCTGCTCAGTTCCACTTTCCCGCCCTCTCCCCATAACCCTTAATCCCCTCTCCTATCAAAAACCCATCAACACGCGTCTTAAAAATATTTAGCGAGGCAGCCTCCACCACTTCAACGGGCAGAGAATTCCAGAGATTCACCACCCTTTGAGTGAAGAAGTTCCTCCTCAACTCCGTTCTAAACCGCCCCCCTTTTATCTTGAGGCTGTGCCCCCTAGTCTTACTGTCTTTTTTGAGCGGGAAGAGTCTCTCCACCTCTATCCTATCCATCCCATTCATCATCTTATACGTCTCAATGAGATCTCCCCTCATTCTTCTAAACTCTAATGAGTACAAGCCCAGTTTATTCAGCCTCTCCTCATAGCTCAACCCCATCAACTCCGGTATCAGCCTAGTAAACCTCCTCTGCACTCCCTCCAAGGCCAAAATATCTTTGCGCAGGTGTGGCGCCCAAAACTGCACACAGTACTCCAGCTGCGGCCTCACCAATGCCCTATACAGCTGCAGCAAGACCTCCCTACTTTTATATTCAATCCCCTTCGCTATGAAGGCCAGCATCCCATTCGCCTTCCTGACCACCTGCTGCACCTGCAAGCTGGGTTTTTGCGACTCATGCACACGGACCCCGAGGTCCCTCTGCACCGTCGCCTGCTGCAGTTTTTCGCCCCGTAAGTAATAGTCCTTCCTACCATTCTTCCTACCAAAGTGGACCACCTCACACTTGCCAACATTAAATTCCATTTGCCATTTCCTGGCCCATTCGCCCAGCCTATCTAGATCCTTCTGCAGACTCTCCACACCCTCCGCACAATTTGCCGTTCCCCCAATCTTGGTGTCATCAGCAAATTTCGACACCATACACTCGGTTCCCTCCTCCAGATCATCTATATAAATGGTAAAAAGCTGAGGCCCCAGCACCGACCCCTGGGGCACTCCACTAGTCACCATCCGCCAATCCGAATAGCACCTGTTGACCCCCACTCTCTGCCTCCTATTTGACAACCAATCCTCTATCCACGCTAACACCCTACCCCCAACTCCATGTCCCTCGACCTTCTGCAATAACCTCTTGTGAGGTACTTTGTCAAATGCCTTCTGAAAATCTAGAAAGACCACATCCACCGGCTCTCCTCTATCCACCGCCCTAGACACATCCTCATAGAACTCCAGTAAATTTGTCAGACACGACTTCCCTTTAATGAAACCGTGCTGCGTCTGCTCTATCAATCAATTCCCTTCAAGATGCCTCGCAATTTCCTCCTTAATGACAGATTCTAACATTTTACCTACCACAGACGTTAAACTAACCGGCCTATAATTCCCCGCCTTTTGCCTGGCACCCTTCTTAAACAACGACGTAACATTAGCCATTTTCCAATCATCCGGCACTTCCCCGGAATCCAGCAACGTCTGGAAAATAACCACCAAGGCATCCACTATCACCTCCGCCATTTCTTTCAGAACCCTCAGATGCATTCCATCCGGTCCTGGGGACTTGTCCACAATCAGCCCCTCCAGTCTGTCGAGCACCGCCTCTCTAGTAACAGTAATGTCATTAAGACCCTCCAGTCCTACCACCTTTCCATCGCTAACACCCGGCAAATTATTCACGTCCTCCTCCGTGAAGACAGAAACAAAGAAGTTATTCAATACCTTAGCCATATCCTCATCCCCTACCACTAGGTCCCCTTTTTCATCCTCTAAAGGACCAACATTCACCCTAGCCAGCCTCTTCCTTTTTATATATTTATAAAAACTCTTGCTATCCTTTTTTATATTAAGCGCTAGCCCAGCTTCATAGTTTCTCCTACCCTTCTTTATCAACTTCTTTGTCAATCTTTGTTGACATTTAAACCTCTCCCAATCCTCTTCTCGCCCACTACTCTTAGCTACTCTAAATTCCTCTGCTTTTAATTTAACTTCTTTGCAGTTATAAGCAGGTACTGAGCTGTCTGTCCTTTTATTGCTGCTAAAAGGCATATAATGGACATTTTTGTCTATTTTTAATTTGGGCCTAATGCAATGTCCTGCCGTTTACGACCCTTTTGAATTGTCTGGCTTGTGATTGATTGATTGATAGGTCACGATCAAGTGGTTCCTTCCTAAGGAAAGCCAGAGTTAATTTCAGTTTGACTGGTTAGAACTCAAGTTTGGACTCCAGACTGAAAACAGTGTTTTTGTCTTTCTAGGATAAAGGCAAAATACTGCAGATAATACTGTCCTTACGTCCATCCTTGGCCTTTTGCAATGCTCCAGTGAAGCCCAACGTAAACTGGAGGAACACCACCTCATCTTCCAATTGGACATTTTAAAGCCTTTTGGGTTCATGCTCTGAAGTTCAACTTCATGCTCTCCTTCACCTCCACTCCATCTCCATTTATTTATTAATTTCTTCTTTTCATCTCATTCATCCATTTTTTGACTTCATATTCATATTTTAATTTTTCCACTTCTAAAATGTCGCTTTCCAAGTTATTTCATTCTCCTTGTCTTTTTGCCTGTGCCATCCCTATCAATTCCACTCGCCCCCGCACACTATAAATTTTACCCTAATTTCCTTGTCTTCGGCTCCAATGAAGGGTCATTCAGATTCAAAACGTTGGCTCTGTTCTCTCTCACAAATGCTGTCAGACCTGCTGAGGTTTTCCAGCATTTTTTGTATTGCTTCGGATTCCAGCATCCACAGCGTTTTGCTTTTATATGAGAGTCAGTCAACCTTGATGATCAGCCAGGATCAAAATGAGTGGCAGAACAGGCTCAAAGGGCCAAATGGCCTACTCCTGCTTCTGCTTTGTATGTATTTATGTCAACTTTGCTCTGGGTCTGGGGTCAGATACGGTGGCACAGTGGTTAGCACAGCTGCCCCACAGCGCCAGGGATCCAGGCTCGATTCCCAATCTGCCACTGTCTGCGCAGAATCTGCACACTCTTCACGTGTCTGTGCTGGTTTCCTCTCACAGTCCGAAAGACATGCTGGTTGGGTGCATTGGCCGTGCTAAATTCTCCCTCAGTGTACCCGACCAGGCGCCGGAGTGTGGCAACTAGAGGATTTTCATAGTAACTTCATCGCAGTGTTAATGTCAGCCTACTTGCGATTAATAAATAAACTTTAAACAGATCAAGTGAAGGCAACAGACTTTCATCCCCTGAAAGGCTTTGGTGAGCCAGAAGGGTTTTTAAACAATGAACGGAATGACACTTCCATGATCACGGTTACTGGAAGTAACTTTCAATTCCATGTTTTTTTCTCTGCATTGAACTTAATTCTCTCTGACTGCCACAGCGGGATTTGATCTGCACCCTCAAAGAATTAGCTTAGGCCTCTGGATTACCAGTTCAGTAACATTATCACTGCATCATCATCTCACACAGTAGGCTCAGTGTCACAGAGCTTTTGTTGTATTTTCTCTTGTTGATCATGGGTCATAGGTAACCAGTCTTCAGTCATCCAATGCAGCTACTCCTTAAGAAATACATTTGAATGCAAAAGATTGACTCAGCCCCGTGATATCACTGGCACTGATCTGAAAGAAGAAAATTGAATTGAAAATGAATCTCCTCGTCACCCTCAGTGACACTGGTGAAACATTCCTGCTCAGAGGTTTGGATGTTAATCGTCCTGTAATTCCTGAAAAATAACAACGTTTTTGCTGATGAAATCTCTTGATCTCGCAGGCTTACACGTCTGAATGATCGAGTAACTGAAACAGGAGAAATGCTTGGAGCAAAGATGTGAGAAGTTAAAGAAGACGATTGACCTTGATAGTATCTCCAACATAAAAAGTAGGCTCCCCGTGGGGAGACAGTGGCTTTGTGGTATTATCATAGACTACTAAACCAGAAGCTCAGCTAATATTCTGGGGATCTGTGTTCGAACCCCGCCATGGTGGATAGTGGAATTTGAATTTGATAATTGTGTGGGCATGTCTGACGCTCCAGTGGATCTTCTCAACACAACCCATATTGCTTGTTTCATCCCCAGTCATACAGCACCAGGGAGTAAAACCTGGGACGTGATGGTCTAGTGGTATTATTACTAGACTATTAATCCAAAAACTCAGCTAATATTCTGGAGATCTAGGTTCGAATCCCTCCGTGGTGGATAATGGTATTTGAATTCAATAAAAAGAATTCCTGGAATTAAGACTCTACTGATGACCGTGAAACCATTGTCTATTGTCTGAAAAATTCTCTGGATCAGTAAAGACTTTTAGGGAAGGAAATCTGTTGTCCGGCCATCTGGTTTCCTCATGTCCTTTAGGGAAGGACATCTGCTGTCCTTACTTGGTCTGCCCTACAGGCAGTTGACTCTTAACTACCCTTGGGCAGCTTGGGATGGACAATAAATGCTGGCCAGCCAGCGACGTCCATGTCCCACAGACAAACTACAAAAAACTCCACTTGTTAAATCCTCTGGCTTGAAATTAATGTTGGGATTTTCCAGTTCCACTTGCAGTGGGAATCATTGTGAGCAGGAATGGAAAATTTGGGAAGTAGCCAAACATCTGTTTGCTTTGGACTAGAATTTGTTGGGCCTGGAAAATCTCACCCAATATCATGTTTTGGTTTATGTTTTATTAATATTTAACCCAATCTGCCACATTAATAAATCAATTTTACTTCAAAAAATTGGCGTAAAAGGTTCTCATTGGAATACTCATTGGAATTTAGAAGAATGAGGAGGGAATCTTATAGAAACACATAAGATTATGAAGAGAATAGATAAGATAGAAGCAGGGAGGCTATTTCCACTGGCAAGTAAAGCTAGAATTAGGGGGTATAGCCTTAAAATAAGGGGCGAGTAGATTTAGGACTGAGTTGAGGAGGAACTTCTCCACCCAAAGGGGTTATGAATCTGTGGAATTCCCTGCACACTGAAGCAGTTGAGGCTACCCCGTTGACTATTTTTAAGACATTGATAGATAAAGTTTTGAACAGTAAAGGAATTAAGGCTTGTCTCCGAGTTCCCAGCCCACGGGTAAGCTCACCCTCTCTGCATGAAATCCTGGCCAATCTCTCAGTTTTGGTGTCAAAATACAAATACATGTGAGTAAATTATGTGTTCAACAATTCTTCAACGTGTGAAATTCCACAGAAATGCAAATTAATTCGACAGCTATACTTCAGGAATTAGTCTGAAACGAGTGGGATGTAACCTTCATTCTCACAGTGCAAATTAAAAGGAGTAGCATCTCTGAGTGGAGGACATGACATGGTAAATCCCTCTACGGAACAGGGAACATGCAAACTGTCCATTAAGGAGTAATTAGTTTGCAAAGGTTAATGGAGCTGGTACAAGCCTTAACCCACACTGAAATTGCTTTTCAGGGTAAACAGATACAATCCACATTAACACATTTAACATATTTATCCTAATTGCCTCATTTTGTTCAGGATGATTGCTCACCAAGGTGATGAGAAAGACTACAAATATCCATCTGGAAGGAAATTGCCATGAATAAAAATCCCATCGGCCTTTTGCAAGTTGGCAATTGTACATTTGCAATTGTAAAGTTTAAAGTTTATTTATTAGTCACAAGCAGGCTTACATTAACACTGCAATGGAAAAACAGGGCAGCATGGACAAGTTGGGCCGAAGGGTCTGTTTCCGTGCTGTAAACCTCTATGACTTTATGACAACACTGTGCATATCCCCGAGTCACCACACTCCGGTGCCTGTTCGGGTACATTGAGGTAAAAGTTTAGCACGGCCAATGCATTCAACTAGCACATCTTCCAGACTGTGGAAGGAAACCAGAGCACCTGGAGGAAACCCATGCAGACAAAGGCAGAATGTGCAGCTGGGAATCGAATCCAGCTCCCTGGCACTGTGAGGCAGGAGTGCTACCCACTGGGCTACCACGTGTGAAGAAATTACTGTACTCTATTTGCAGAAAGCTTCAATCCAACCCCATGGATATTTGGATGTGTGCTCCAGATGGGAAAGTTTTCTCTTCTCAAAGGCTCGTTAATATATAGTTGCAAGGGTTCTCTCTAAATTCCTTAGGCTTGCTCCGTTGTGAAGAGAGATTGGCTCCAGCGGCTTGAGCAGATAATCCAGGTTACCAGCTCAGCACCACATGAGGGAGTGCTAAAGTGCTGCTGCCACCATCTTTTAGATTAGATATTAAATGAAAGCCTCAATTTTGCCCTAGGGTGATTGTAAAAGATTCCATGGTGCTATTTGAAGAAGGATGGAGAAGTTCCCATGAGTTCCCAGCCAATATTTTTCTTGGAATCAACATCAATTTAAAAAAAAATCATCTGGTAACTGTCTCAATGTTGTTTGTGAGATTCTTCTTTATTCATTCGTGGGACATGGGTGTCTCTAGCTGTCCAGCATTGATTACCCATCCCTAGTTGCCCTTGAGACAGTGTTGGTGAGCTGCCTTCTTGATATGATGTAGTCCATGTGCTGTGGGTTGATCCACAATGCCGTTAGGGATGGAATTCCAGGATTTTGACCCAGTGAATACGAAAGAACGGAGATATATTTCCAATTCTGGATGGAGAGTGTCTTGGAGGGGAACTTCCAGGAGGTGGTGTTCCCAGATATCTGTTGCCCTCGTCCTTCTAGATGAACATGGTTCAGAAGGTGCTTTCTAAGGACCTGTGCACACATTGGCTGACTTATTTTCCTCCATGAACACATTGATTAACAGGTCAAAAATTCTTAGTTAGTTGCAAAGCATGTTGAGATTGGGGCTGAATTTTTAGGATGGGGCAGGCTCGACTTTTGCCATCCAGAGAGTTGTTGGGTTACACATCCCTGCCCACTCTGACAGACCTGCTGCCATTTTACATTCTAAAGAGTGTTGATTGGCAGCAGGTGGGACATCCAAGCTCACTTGGGCGGAGGTCCTGCTTTGTCGAGCTGCCAGCCAATTTGATTGGTTCAGTGCCTCTCCAGGTCTGCCAAGCATAGCGCCGCAGTGGCTGGAAGAGGCACTGCAGCAATGTGCCTGCGACTAGGTTTCGGGACATGGAAGCTAGGTAAGTGGCAGTAGTCTGGGGAAGAAAGGATAGGGGACTTCTCGGGGTGGGGGCAAGGGTAAGCACCAGGGATGTAATTCGGGTATTGGTGAATGGGCTGGGAGTGAGGGGGGGGGGGGCGCGGCAGGGGAAGTCCAGGGCACCCCCCAGCCTAAAGATTGTATAGGGTGGGGAAAGGCCCTTAAGTGACCACTTAAGAATGGACTTACTGTCCGACCATAAAATTGCAACTAGTTCGGGGAAGCAGAATCTTGGAGTATCAGGGTGGCATAGTGGCACAGTGGCTAGCATTGCTGCCTCACAGCACCAGGGATTTGGGTTCGATTCCCAGCTTGAGTCGCTGTCTGTGTGGGTTTGCACATATTTCCTGTCTGCATGGGTTTCCTCTGGGTGCTCTGGTTTCCTCCCACAGCCTAAAAGATGTGATGGTTAGGTGCATTGGCCACGCTAAACTCTTCCTTGGCGTACCCGAACAGGCACCGGAGTGTGGCCACTGGGAAATGTTCACAATAACTTCATTGCAGTGTTCATGTAAACCTACTTGTGACTCATAAATAAACTAAACACAATAAACTTAATAAAACAAAATCCGGTCTGTGCAATTCACACTACCCCCCACCCCCCAACCCCCTAACTTCAAAACCCACCCAGAGTCGAGGGAATCAAATTCAGTCTACTATGAAAAGTGCCATGTGGATGCAACTGCTTCACTCTTATTAATGTTGCACAAAGCTGGTGTCAACATCGCGAAAGAAATGTTCCAGTGTCGTAAAAGAACTTGAAAAAGGCAAAAGCAGCACATGAGGCTGTGGGGAGGCTGAGGCAAGCAGCAAGGTGAGTGCAGAGTATTGCAAGCTGCCCCAATGCAAAGGTCGCTATCTGTTCAGCCATCCTGGAAGTGCACATCTGTGCTTGGAGATTGGGGCTGGAAAATAGCAGCACAGTTTAACATGTAGACTTGGAGTACCATAGACCATAGGACCACAAGGTATAGGAGCAGAATTAGCCCTTTTGGCCCATTGAGTCTGCCCCGCCATTCAATCATGGCTGATATGGTCCCTATTCTCCTGCCTTCTCCCCATAACCCTTGATCCCCTTATTGATCAAGGACCTATCTATCTCTGCCTTAACAACACTCAATGACCTGGCCTCCACACCCTTCTGTGGCAAAGAGTTCCACCTTCTGGCTGAAGAAATTCCTCCTCATCTCAGTTTTAAAGGGAGCGTCCCTTCACTCTAAGTTCTAGTCTCTCCCACTTGTGGAAACATCTTCTCCAGGTTCACTCCATCGAAACCTCTCAGCATTCTGTACGTTTCAGTTAGATTCCTCCTCATTCTCACGAACAATCGAATTCAAGCACAGCTTGCCAGCATGTGGAGAAGAGAAAGGTGTGTTCGTAAAGCACCTTGGCTGTGGCAAAACAATCCAAGTCACTTTATGATGCCACGCACAGACTGACAGGACTTAATTTATTGCATGTACTGATCTTCGACCTGCAATCAGCAAGGCTCGATTAAATTAATCATTTCCATTCACAATAAGGAATTCAATCTGTGGACCTTAATAAGGTACTTGATTGACTTGATGTGTGTCTGGAGCGTCTCTTGCTTTAGATTTTCAACTTGCGCAGCTTTACTTGCTTTTAAATGTCTCCTTCCTGTGAGCGTGAAGATTTCTTACCCTGTTAACTAACACATCCTATTGTGGTTCACAATATGATTTAATTCTACAGGAATGGGGTGAGATTCTCTGGCCTTCCCTCAGTGTTTTTTTCTCGGCGGCAGGAGACGGTACGCCATTCGCATGTGATGGGATCTTCTGGTCTCTGCCACACTCAACGGGAGTTCCCAATGAAGCCATCCCGTGCCACCGGGAAACCCAAGGCAGAGGGTGTGCCATCGGCAGGACCAGAGAATCCCGCTGGATTGAACGGCTGGGGAATCCTGGCATGAAACTTCCACTCACCCACAAATGGGGCTTTCGATTTCCACTGGTAAACCTGAATCCACCTCAACATAAACACATCATTACTATCCCTCACAGCGATATTTTATTTATCCTCACAAAACACAGGTTAAATAAAAAATGCAACTGGACGCATCATGGAGTCTTCAAATACCCAGTCATCAACCTGACGATTCCAGGATGTCCGTTAGATTTTTACACAACAACTTTCCCTTAGACTCAGACATGTTTGCTCTAATTGATGGCAGGACCGAGGCATTGTTAAGTTCCTTTGATGGGATTTTGCTGCCCACCAGCCGAGAGACCGGAAATCTCCACCTGAGGTCAACAGACCTTTCAGCAGTCCGTCAAATTTTCCGTCCCACCCGCAGCCATTTCTGTGGTCGATGCCACTGGAAAATTTACTCCCTTTATGTCACTGCGTCCTCTGGTACTGCCAGGGTACCAGGGGCCAGTGCCACTTCCATGTCCCTGACCAACTACACTGGCCTTTCACCCCCCCGGCATGGTCATCTCTTCAGCTGGAGAACAGTAGCAATTCCCATCCATGTGACATCACACCGTTGGGGGCTGGGGGGGTGGGGGAGGGGTGTGGGAAGGTATGTGTGCCTTTTTGGTATTTTTATATCTATTCAAATTGATGGTAACCAGGCTCATGCCCTCACTAGATGTAAACCTGGTAACGTTGCTGGCAGGAGGTGAGGAAGATCTCATTCTGATACCTTCTCAGCGCCAATCCCATTATGGTCCTCTCGCAAGAGTTATTACCCATTATGGGATTTGCATTCATCGCGAACTGGTTTGGAAGATTGCAGCCCTTGTTTGTTTATTGGTAACTGTTGAGTAATGGAATCACTTCAATTTGATATTAACAGATTCTTGCATTCCATAATGACTAATGCAAACTGCACAGTGTTATAAACAACAAAAAAAGTATAAAGATGTGACAACAATGGAAGGCAAGCAGCGAGTTCTTCCTGCATTATAAATGACTTCTTACCATTTGTGTTTTCCTAATTCATGTATATTCTTCTCAATCTCCTCATTGTTCTGTTATATTTGCATCTTTCAGAGGCAATGTAATGGCCAAGCTATGTTAGGGAAAGTGGGTTTTACACAGAAAGAAAACATTTAGTTTGCACACATAGGCCTTGATTTTACTGGCGTGGCTGCCTGAGGCTCGGATGATCCCACCCGAGGTCAACAGAGAATGTTGTTCTCCAAGCCTCACCCACCCCCCAGAATTGGGGTGGGCACGCCGGTAAAATTGCGGCCATGGATTCAAACTAACACACAGCAAGCTTTATTGAAAGCTGCTCTCTGCCCTGCACAGAGCACAAAACTGAAAGTAAAATAGCAGCATCTACAAACACCCTAATGGCATCATCATCAAATCATGTATCAGCTCTTAAAACAACCTGAATCCCTTTTAAATATATAACAGACAGTAACACAGTTTATCACTACTTAAAGACTAAATGATAAATGGGGGATTGGCCATCCTAAGCTTTTATGACGTGCTCTGTTTTCTTCAGAAGGTCGCTTCTCACATTCAGATGGAACATAATATGGCCTCCATTTATCCTACCATTAGGTCAGAGTGACCAATTATCCCCGATTTCAAGTGAATGTCCCTTACCTGGAATGTTTCTCCTGTATGCTTCCAAGGGACACACTTTGCCACTTATTTCTAAGATTCTAGCTTGTTAATAGTGACATTGAAATGAACAGACGTTCTAGCTGCAGGGAAATTTTATAGAGCATTCTCTTCAATAAAACCAGTAAAGAAGATATAAAACTTTAGTCCATCAAATTAAACTGCAAAGCTTTAATACTGCAAAACAGTAGAATTTAATTATGTTTGAGAGTCAGTGTGTATGGCTACATCCAGGAGTGATAAGGTAACAGTACAGATAGCTTCATGTTTCAAAGTTATCCTCCTTTCTGCACTCAGCAGTAACAACATTCCTGCATAAACCAGGCATTCTCCATTTGCCACCAGTCAATTTTTTTTCTATTCATTCGTGGGACATGGGCATCACTAGTCGGTCAGCATTTAGTCCCCATCCTTAGTTGCCCTTGAAAAGGTGGTGGTGAGCTGCCTTCTTAAATCGCTGCAGCCCATGCACTGGGGGTTGACCCACAAGGCCGTTGGGAAGAGAATTCCAGGATTTTGACCCAACAACTGCAAAGGAATAGCAACATATTTCCAAGTCAGGATGGTAAGTGGATGGAAGGGGAACTTGCAGGTGGTGGTATTCCCATATATCTGCTGCCTTTTTCCTCCTAGCTGGTAGTGGTCATGGGTTTGGAAGGTGCTGTCCAAGAGCCTTTGTTGAATTTCTGCCATGCACCTTGTAGATAGTACACACTGCTGCTACTGAGTGTCGATGGTGGAGGGAATGGATATTAGTAGATGTGATGCCAGTCAAGCTGGCTGTTTCGTCCCGGATAGTGTCAAGCTTCTTTAGTGTTGGAGCTGCACACATTGAGGCAAGTGGGGAGTATTCCATCACACTCCTGACTTGTACCTTGTAGATAGTGAATAGGCTTTGGGGAGTCAGGAGGTGAGTTATTCGTCACAGTATTCCTAGCCTCTGATCTGCTCTTGTAATCACTGTGTTTACGTGATGAGTTCAGTTGAGTTTCTAGTCAGTCGTAACCCCAAGGATATTGACAGTAACAATTTGAAAGCCTGAGTACGGTTTATTTTTGCAGCACAGGAACTTTTTTCTCTGGAGCTTAGAAGGCTGAGGGACGAGTTTACAATGGTCTCAAAAATAATGAGGGGCATAGATTAGCTTGATAATCAATATCTTTTCTCAAAGGTAGGGGAGTCTGAAACTAGAGGGCATAGATTTAATTGAGAAGGGAGAGATACAAAAAGGTCCAGAGGGGCAATTTTTTCACATTGATGGTGGTGACTGTCTGGAACAAGCTGCCAGAGATAGTAGTAGAGGCGGGTACAATCTTGTCCTTTAAAAATCATTTAGGGTAAAATGGGTATAGAGGGATGTGGGCCAAAAGCGGGCAATTGGAACTATCTTATGGGGTTAAAAAAAGCGGTGGCATGGACAAGTTGGGCTGAAGGGCCTGTTTCCATGTTGTAAACCTCTATGACTCTATAACTTTAGTCATTTAATCTTTTCAATCCTATCCCAGCTAACCACTTCCCTATATCCAGTTCTCAACTTCAGGAGGACTTCCATCTGACCTTGTATTCAATCTTACTAGTTATGTTTTTGCTGGAGCCCCACAAACTCAAAGTTGCTCCTGACCTCCTACATAAACACCTTAAGCAACACATCTTGATATAGACAAAGAAAATCATAATCTACGGTGTAGAAACTTAACAGTTTGCCATGCAACCAAAAGAGTTCTTCAGCTCTCCTTTTACTGGAATCCATCTTGCTGATCATTTTTGCCATGTGATATTGCTTTCTAGCTCTCAATTGTCCCAAACCAAATTTTATATCACTCTTTATTTTTAATCCTTCTAACAGCTCCCGGTTTGTTTAACAAGGGCCAGAATTCTCTGGCCTCCCTGTGGCGTATTTCTCGCGATGTGAGATGATGTGCCGTTGGTTGGCGGTGGGATCTTCTGATCCCACTGCTGTCAAAGGGGTTTCCCATTAAACTGGAGGAACAGCATCTCATCTCCTGGCTAGGCACTTCACGGCCTCCCGGCCTCAATGTCGAATTCAACAACTTCAGATGATTTGCTCTATCACACCTCAGCCCCCATTGTGTCCATTCTATTTTATTTAATTTTTCAGCTTTTATTTCTTTATGGTCTTTCTGAATTTTTCTCCTCCCCACCCCCCACTCCTTTCTCCTACTTCATCCCCCTTCTCTTACCTTTTCTCCCCCGCCTCCCCTTTTCTACATTCTACCTCCGTCCCATTCCAACCCCCACCCCCCACCACCGCCCCCCCCCCCCCCCCAACCCCTTCCCCATCCCCCAACATCTCCATCTGTCACAGCTTACAGCTTCTCTGCTGTTTGGCCATTCACACTCTTTATTCTCTATGGACTGCCATTAGCAGTCTTTTCCCCTGTTTTTTTGTGGCTATGACTCATCTTCCATTCCCTCCCCTGCAGTATTAATATCTTTCGCTTTCTACGTTTTTTAGCTTTGACAAAGAACCATCTGGACTCAAAACGTCAACTCTTTTCTCTCCTCACAGATGCTGCCAGACCTGTTGAGATTTTCCAGCGTTTTCTCTTTTGGTTATCGATTTACTATTCTCACCCATGCTTAGTCCTGACATTCACTGCAATGTATATTGTTATCAGAGCACATTACTGTCTTTTGGTGAATTGTAACTTATTCAACTCACTTAGGAACAATGAGTTTAGAGGGAAAAAAAAACTCCCATTTGGTGGTGTAATTTTCCTGTTTTCATCTGATACCTTCAATCACTTCCTCTTATTCAATTTTGCACATTAATTACCATTTCATCTCATTCACAACCCCTGGAGGAACTTTACATTTTAATACCATACTAAAGACAGAAAATATAGATTAAACATTCCCACTTGGTCAAAACTATTAACACATTTCATTTGTTCTTTATTTTAGAAAACCTCTCATTTCTGAAACTAACCCAATTCATTGCGCCTTTAGAGTCTATTTTATCATTTCGAAATTATCCCAAATGCAAAAAATGGTATTGTTGGACCTACTCTTAGCTAAATCGAATTTCAATATTCGTTTTTATTTGCCCCAAAGATATCTTCCTTGATGCGCTCCAACCTCATTCCTCTTTATCACAACTAAAAAACTCAATTGGCCCCATAAGCATGAGGTGAATTTTCTCTTGTACAATATTTGAAAGAGTGACTCACATCAATTCCAATCGTGCCCGGTTTCCATTTGAGACAGGGGCCGGAATGTTATGGCTGTTCATGCCGACGGGATTTTCCCATTCCATTGCAGTGAGCGGAGGTTTGGCTGGGCGACAAATTCACCGGCATCACTGCAGCAGAACCATAGCGTGAATGACCGGTGAGATGGCACCTTGAGTGTTTGCAATTATATTTTGGGGTACTCTCCCTCCCTGTCGAGCATTTAGAGTGGAATGTAATGCAGATTGCAGGGGCCTATAGACACCTACCAACCCAACTCAAACTCCAGGAGCCCTGACAGAATACAATTCCTAATTGACAGGGGTATTGGTGCTGCCAAGGCTTCTAGGACATCCAGGGTCATTAACTCACTGCACTTCTCACTGTGGGATGTACATTCTGCCCTTAGGATCTGCTAGACAATCAGAGGGTGGCAGTTAAGCTGTATTGATAGTCCCACTGAGAGGATGGACAGCTCTGTCATTGAACTGGAGTCTAAACCCAGAGAATCTTCGATAATGTGACTGAACACATTGACGAAGGAAGTGCCATGGACGTGGTGTACATGGACTTCAGCAAGGCGTTTGATAAGGTCCCCCATGCAAGACTTCTTGAGAAGGTGAGAGGGCATGGGATCCGAGGGCCTTTGGCCTTGTGGATCAAGAACTGGCTTGCCTGCAGAAGGCAGAGAGTGGTTGTGGATGGGTCTTTTTCTGAATGGAGGTCAGTCACCAGTGGAGTGCCCCAGGGATCTGTTCTAGGGCCCTTGCTGTTTGTCATTTTCATAAATGACCTGGATGAGGAAGTGGAAGGATGGGTAAGTAAGTTCGCTGATGACACGAAGGTCGGTGGTGTTGTGGATGGTCTGGAAGGATGGCAAAAGTTGCAGCAGGACATAAATAGGATGCAGGACTGGGCGGAGAAGTGGCAGATGGACTTCAACGCGGATAAATGCGTAGTCGTCCATTTTGGCAGAACCAACAGGATGAATGAGTACACTATCAAGGGCAGGAGTCTTGGTAGTGTTGAGGAGCAGAAGGATCTTGGGGTCCGGGTCCACAGGACTCTTAAATCGGCCTCGCAGGTGGAAGAGGTGGTCAAGAAGGCGTATGGTGTACTGGCCTTCATAAATCGAGGGATTGAGTTTAGGAGTCGGGAGGTAATGCTGCAACTTTATAAGACCCTTGTCAGGCCTCATTTGGAGTACTGTGCGCAGTTCTGGTCGCCTCACTATAGGAAAGTCGTAGAAGTAATTGAAAGGGTACAGAGGAGATTTACAAGGATGTTGCCTGGACTGGGAGGCATGCCTTATGAAGTTAGGTTGAGGGAACTGGGTCTCTTTTCCCTGGAGAGACGTAGGTTGAGAGGCGATCTGATAGAGGTTTATAAAATGTTGAGAGGAATAGATAGGGTGGATTCTCAGAGGCTATTTCCCCGGGTTGAAATGTTCGCTACGAGAGGACACAGATTTAAGGTGCGGGGAGGAAAGTACAGAAGTGATGTTAGGGGTAAGTTTTTCACTCAGAGGGTGGTGAGTGAATGGAATCGGCTGCCGTCAGTGGTGGTGGAGGTGAACTCGCTGGGGTCTTTTAAAAGACTTCTGGATGAGTATATGGGGTTTTATGGGATTGGGGGTTATAGATAGGTGTTGATGTGATCGGCGCAACTCGTGGGCCGAAGGGCCTGTTTGTGCTGTAGTGTTCTATGTTCTATGTTCTAATCTCCAATGGAGACAGATAAGTAAGGGCAGGATGGGGTTTCCTTATTGGGGAGGCAATGGAGGAAGGTGGGGAAGAGTTGACAGCAATATCAGATCAGCAAGAGTAGCTTCCTGTGCCATTCCTATCCCCTTCACTTTCCTGATGGACAGTCCCTAACTGGGAACAGAATGTCTTTGACTGAAGGACCCCCTGCCCTCCAACGCTGCAGGAAAACCGCTCAGGGTTGGTTGGGTGGTCTCCCTGCATGACAAGCCCCCTGTTCTCCCCTGACAGAATAGCAGCAGCAGCAGAGTGTGGCACTTAAGTGGACACTTGAGGGCCACAATTGGCCTCCAAAGGGGAGGTTTTCCTGCCCTGGGCTTAATCAGGGAGGGGGAGTGGGTGGAAGGTGGCAAAATCTTCACCCCGCATTCTCTCTCTCAATCACATAAAGCACAGTCCCTCCCATACCTAGCCTTTGTACCAATGTCAGAAAGGGATGGCTTCTAATTCTACCTTCAGTCATTAAAGGTAATAAATCATCCTGAATGGGTTACGTCCAAGCTCTGGAAAGGCAAAATGTTGAGTCCAAACCATCCGCCTACTGTGACATTTGATATATTCTCATCAGCGGGGCCCTGAGCTCAGCATCATTTTCATGTGTGTCTGTGTGTGTGTCTGTGTGTGTCTGCATATATGTATGTGTATGTAGGTGTGTTAAAGTTTAAAGTTTATTTATTAGTGTCACAAATAGGTTTACATTAACACTGCAATGAAGTTACTGCGAAAATCCCCCAGTCGCCACACTTTGTCATCTGTTCAGGTACGCTGAGGAAGAATTTAGACTGGCCAATGCACCTCACTAACACAGTCTTTCGGACTGTGGGAGGGAATCAGAGGAAACCCATGCAGACATGGGGAGAACCTACAGACTCCACACAGACATTGACCCAAGCCGGGAATCACACCCGGGTCCCTGGGTGCTGTGAGGCAGCGGTAGCACCATGTCACCCATGTATGTACAAGTGTGTGCATGAATGTGTGTGTAGATATGTCTAGCTATACAACACCTGGACCAATATTGTTGTAGGGGAGAAAGATGGATAGAAATAATGGAATAAACACCTGGTTAGGGTAAATGAACTCACAGACTGAAAAACACATCGACAGCAGAAATGCATGCAAACTCACCTCTGAGGTAGCATGGGTACCTGTTCAGATGAATTGCATTGATTAAATAGTCAAAAAACAGTGATTGATGCAGAAGATTTTTGTTACTCAAGATAGGGCTGAGAGGGAGAGGAGGTACAAACTTATCTTTGGAAGTGGGACTTGACTACTTGTGGAACCCAATAAATGATGCATTTTGAAAGCTTAATGCCTCAAATCTGATTGAAAGAAATTAAAGTGTTATCATGAATAATCTAGAAAATAGGTACATTTTGGTGGAAGTTATATATCAGAGATCAGTAGAGAATGAATTAATCTGAACCAGACGTGAATTATATGGATACGTTATGTTCAGGGATAGCGTTAATATGTGCAACTGGCAGAACCTAATTTGATCTAAATGAGCTGGAGATAGTGTGAGATCAGGCATGTGTTAATATTGTAATTTAGAATATCAATAATGCATATGTGAAAGATCAAGTTGTTCTGGAAGATAGCAAATAGACTAGGTATCAGGTAGAAAGCTTATGATCTAGCAGGTGATGGTACATTAGGATACTTAACAAGCTAAGAATTGGAGCTGGGACCAAACTAATGGTAAACACTTCCTAGTAATGAAGTTTCACTCTGGATTTTTATGATTCCGATAATTACCAAAATATTGCCTGCTTAGAATACTGAAAGGCCTGGATGGAATGGGAAGATGTTCCCATTAGTAGCAGACTATGATCCAAGGGCACAGCCTCAGAGTAACGGGACAACCCTTTAGAATCGAGATGAGGAGAAATTCCTTCAGCCAGAGGGTAGTGAATCTATGGAATTCATTGCCAAGGAAGGCTTTGCAGGCAGGTCACTGAATGTATTTAAGACAGAGATAGACAGGTTCTTGATCGGTAAGGGGATCAAATGTTTCAGGGAGGAGGCGAGGGAATGGGGTTGAGAAACTTATCAGCCATGAATGAATGGCGGAGCAGACTTGATAGGCTGATTGGCCCAATTCTGCTCCTATATCTGATGGTCTTATGATCTTCACCAGTTTGTTACAGTTAATGTTACTTGGTAATTGAGCAAATTGGGGCTGTTTTCCCTTGAAAGACGACGACTGAGGGGGGATCTAATAGAGGTATATAAGATTATGAAGGGTATAGATAGAGTAAACAGAGGTAAGCTATTTCCTATGTTAGAAATGCACATTACAAGGGGCCACGCACTTAGGGTGAAGGGGAGAGGTATAACACGGATATTAGAGGGAGGTTTTTCACACAGAGGGTAGTGGGGGTATGGAATGCTCTGCCAAGCAAGGTGGTGGAGGCAGGCACGCTGGAGTTGTTTAAGAGTTACTTGGACAAGCACATGTGTGGGTTGGAGATGGAAGGATATAGGAGATTGTTTTAAATAAGGTTCATTAGGATTGGGACATCCCTGGTAATATTTAAGGATGTGGAATGATACTAATGTTTTTCTCTTTTAATTCACAGGTTTTAACAGGTCCAACAAGGGGCATACACGCGATGGGTCGTACAAGGGCTGATCTTGGATGTTCGAAAGTAGCCTAGTACTTCATGTCATTAGTGTATGCTTAAACTGGACCAGATGCTGGGCAACACGGCAGCTCAGTGACTATCACTGTTTGCTGTGCAGGCTCATGGATTTGGGCCAGTGTCTGTGGGAGTTTGCGCATTCTCCCCATGCTTGCTTGGGTTTCCTCCGGGTGCTCTGGTTTCCTCCCACACCCCAAAGATGTCCTATTAGGCTGAATGGAGGTAATAAATTGTCCGTAAATTAGTTTTCCCTCAATGTGGAATGCCATGAGCATAGATAAGGGTCATGGGTGGAGGGGGGACTGGTAATGTTAAAATGGCAGCGCGGCTCGTTGGGCCAAAGGGCCTGTTTCCCGGGCTGTTTTTGTTCTTTGTTCTTTGTATGTCTTTAGCGCTCAGTGGTGCAGGTGCGTATGTGCGTGCGTGTACATGTGTGTGTGGGTGTGTGTGTGTGTATGTGTCTGTGCATGTGTGTGTGTGCACGTGTGTGTGTGTGTGTGTGTGCATGCATCTGTGTATGTGCATGTGTGTGTGTGCATGTGTCTGTGTGTGTGTATGCATGTGTGTGTGTGTGCATGTGTGTGTGTATGTGCATGTATCTATGTATGTGTGGATGCGTGTGTCTGCATGCGTCTGTGAGTGTGTGTGCGTGTGTGTGTGTGTGTGTGTGTGTGTGTGTCCGTGCACGTACACCTCTGTTCCCAAATCCCCCTTTTGGAGGTCTTGGTTAATACTAATGATCAACACTCAAGTTCAGACAATCCATAAACACAAACTGGTAACATCTTGGTGGTTCTGATGAGCACGGTTGGATTCAGCACCATGGCCAGCACTGTAAACCCATTCCCTTCCATCCTGCTCAGAATATTGAAGCATTAAATGTTACAGTAATTATATGACCTCCATAACCCAAAATACTCCAACCACATCCAAGTCATTATAAACAATCAATTACAGTGTTTAAATATTGTGTTTAGAATTATTAACATTGATGCTGTTCCAGCAAAAGTAACCCCTATGACTATGGGAGGAATTACTTTAAAACATATTCAACGTGGGAGTTAGGGTTAGGGTTAGGGTTAGGGGCATTCTCTGGGGATCCTGTGCCACGGCACGGTGTGTTTCATTATAAATCTCCTCTGCTGCTGATTTCTGAAGATATGTTCCTAAGTGTTTCATACTGTTAGATATTTCCTGAAGCACTAGTATTTGTGCAGTTTCTATCAATTCAAAGGAAAAAGAAAAACAGGGAAACTACTCTAAAGGGACTAATTTGTCAAATCATATTTCCTTCTGTCACCATGGGAAAACTTCTCACTTAAAATATGAAGATTGAATCTAACAATTTAAAGTTGTGTGAACTTACATTCAACAAGGTGGCACAGTGGTTAGCACTGCTGCCTCACAGCACCAGGGACCCAGGTTCGACTCCTGGCTTAGGTCACTGCCTGTGTAGAGTTTGCATATTCTCCCCGTGTCTGCGTGGGTTTCCTCCAGGTGCTCTGGTTTCTTCCCACAGTCCAAAGATGTGCAGGTTAGGTGGATTGGCCATGCTGAATTGCCCCTTAGTGTCCGGGGGACTAGCGAGGGGAAATGCAAGAAGCTATGGAGATAGGGTATGGGTGGACTGTGGTCGAGGCAGACTAGATGGGCCGATTGGCCTCCTTCTGTGCTGTAGGATCCCATAATATAAAAGTTGTAACTTGGTGAGTTTAAAAAAAAACTTTTTTAAAAAAACAACAAAAAAACAAGGAAAATTACAGCACAGGAATATGCCGTTTGGCCCTCCAAGCCTGCACTGACCAGGCTGCCAGACTGAACTAAAACCTTGACTCTTCCAGGCAGCATATTCCTCTATTCCCATCCCTATTAAAAACCACTATCGTGTCTGCTTCCGCTACTTCCCCTGGTAGTGAGTTCCAGGCACCCATCACCCAATCTGCCTCGTACATCTCCTTAATCCTTGCCCTCGCATCTTAAACCTATGTTCCCATGGAACTGACTCTTCCACCCTGGGAAAAAGCTTCTGATTATCCAATCTGTCCATGCCCTTCATATTCTTATAGACTTCTATCAGGTCGCCCTTCAACCTCTGTCATCCCAGTGAGAATAAACCGCGTTTCTCCAACCTCTCCTCATAGCTAATGCCCTGCATACCAGGCAACATCCTGGCAAATCTTTCCCTCTCTAAAATCTCCATATCCTTTTGATGTTGTGGTGACTAGAATCAAATATCAGACACTGTGACATAGTAATAATGTCATTTGATTGGCAATCTAGAGATCCAAGCTAACTCTCTGGGAGCATGTGTTCCAAATCTCCCACTGGCCACTATTGGAATATAAAGTTAATAAGCCTGGAACATAATTCTCCTCTTAGTAATGGCGAATATGAAACCATTATCAATTGTAAGAATTCACATGGTTCACTGATTCCTCTTATGGAAGAGAAATCTGCTGTCCTTACTTGGTCTGATCTACCTGTGACTCCAGACCCACAGAAATATGGTAAACTCTGAGATAGTTGAGCAAGCCACTCAATTCAAGGATAATTAGGGATGAGGACAAATGCTAGCCTTGCCAGTGATGCCTACATCTCATGAGAGAGGAAAGCAAAAATAAGGTTAACATTTTTGTACACAAGTAAGACATCAGACGCAATTCCAACACTATAATCACATCAGACACAATTCCAATACAATAATCACATCAGACACAATTCCATCATGACATCTAAGTTTTAGAAGTGCACTTTCACAATAAAAAAAAACATTTTATATTTTTCCCCAGTCAGCTTTTTAAATCTTGTGCATTTTTTGTGCCTATGCATTGACAATACATTAAAACAAATGAAATCATTGGTTTCATCTCTAATTAGTAAAGCATTCTTATCAGGGAAGTGCACATTTTGGATTAAGCCCCATTTATTTTAATCCTTCTGGCATCCTTGTTAAAGAGGTTTCCAGCAAAGACTTTCCATCCTAACCAAGGAGATTTAAGTAGTGAGTATCACTTAAATGTTGCAAAATTCTGGCACAAACCATGAAACATTTAAGAATGTCAGAACTGCCAATTTGCATGTATGATATTCTCAAATCAAGAGCCATAAATTCCACTTCATTTAAATTAATAAACATAAGCTCTTTGTGGCCACAATAAGAGTGCAGTGTTTACACATTCGTAGGTCGATTAACCTGAGTAATTGCAGTTGAACTCAGTCCATTATCTTCAGAACTAAACACTAAACTAAGCAGATCAATTTCTGACAAAACAGTAACACCATCCTGCTATTGTTTTGATCTTTTTTTTGGCCACCATTACAAATTACTAATACAACTGAAGAAGAGTTAAACCATCGCAATTAATATTCATGCACGAAAGTATAAAGGAGGATGGAGCTTCTACATCTCGAGGACTCTGAAGCAGCACTTCAGAGGGCGGCACAGTAGCAAGGGCGGCATGGTAGCACAGTGGTTAGCACTGCTGCTTCACAGCTCCAGGGACCTGGGTCCAATTCCCGGCCTGGGTCACTGTCCGTATGGAGTTTGCACATTTTGTGTTGGCATTGGTTTCCTCCAGGTGCTCCGGTTTCCTCCCACAGTCCAAAGATGTGCAAGTTAGGTTGATTGGCAATGCTAAAAAAAATTGCCCCTTAGTGTCCTGAGATGTGTATGTTAGAGGGGTTAGTGGGTAAATATGTAAGGATATGGGGGTAGGGCCTGGGTGGGATTGTGGTTGGTGCAGACTCGATGGGACAGATGGCCTCTTTCTGCACTGTAGGGTTTCGATTTCATTTCTAAAATGTTTAAATTAATGTTGAATGAAACTAAATACTATTAATTTAAACCATAAAGAGGTAGTGGTATTGTTCATGGGCAGCACAGTGACACAGTAGTTAGCACTGCTGCCTCACTGTGCCAGGGACCCTGATCTGATTCCCAGCTTGGGCTACTGTCTGTGCAGAGTCTGCACGTTCTCCACATATCTGCGTGGGTTTCCCCCCCGGATGCTCTGGTTTCCTCCCACACATCAAAAGACGTGCTTGTTAGGTGCATTGGCCATGCTAAGTTCTCCCTCAGCGTACCCAAACAGATGACAGAGTGTGGATTTTCACAGTAACTTCATTGCAATTTTAATGTAAGCTTACTTGTGACTAATAAATAAAAAAACTTTAAACATGTTCCAATTTGGGCAAAGCATTTTGTAGGGGTCAGAATCAATCACCTCTCACAGCGATAACACCCCTGGGCCATTGCCTTCCATAGTCAGTGCTGTACCTTTGGCTGGTATGAAGTGGCATTGGTGACACGGTGGCACAGTGGTTAGCACTGCTGACTCACAGTGCCAGGGACCCGGGTTCGATTTCCAGCTTGGGTCTTTGTCTGTGTGGAGTTTGCACATTCTGTCCGTGTCTGCGTGGGTTTCCTCCGGGTGCTCCAGTTTCCCCCCACAGTCTGAAAGACATGCTGGAAAGACATGCATTGACCCGAACAGGCACCAAAGTGTGGCGGTTAGGGGGATTTCGTAGTAACTTCATTGCAGTGTTCACATAAACTATTATAAAAAACTATTATAAAAAGTGGTCACAATAAACTATTATAAAAAGCAAAATATACTCCATCAAAACATTATATTCCAAAAAATGAAAATAAGTACAACTGACTAGATTTTACATGCATAGCAAATTTACCAAATATAATATTAACTGCTAAATATACTTTAAGTAACATAAAACAGACTTCAATATTCCTCAAAAAGGAAACAGCATGATCACTGCTGTGCACCATGAGCTCAGTGCCTTTACATTAGATTTCAGAAAATCACAATGTTGTGTTATAAAGCATTAAGAACAAGCTAGTGTGCTTTAATGTGATTTGATTGCTAATTCTTCAAGGGGAAAAAAAAACATCCTTGTAATGAATTTAAGTTTGTGCCTTAAGCTTTTAAGTAACTGCTAATCCAGGTATCCTGATTAACTCAAATGGTATTCAGAGCTGTGACAATGTGTTCCTGCCCATTACTTTGAGGTGAATCTATCCTGAGCTTCTTTGATCATATCAGAGAACGAGATTGTAAATACCATTAAAGTGGTGATGCTGAGAGTATCAATCAGTAACCCTGACACCAGGCCCCTGCTGCTTTCATTTTCTCTGGCCTTCTGTAAGATTCAAAGGTTTTGTCTGGGAGATTATGACATTTGATCCATTTGTTGAAATTGGTAATTGGAACATTATGAGGTGTGTGTGTGTTTTAACCACTGCCAAGATGCTGTTCCAAAAATACTCAAACAGCTTCCCCTGTGAAAGACGTTCTCCAAATGCAAGTAGGAGAGCGGTGTCTGGTAGTGACTAGATACAAGGAGAGGGGAACATAGAAATATAGAAAATAGAAGCAAGGATAGGCCATTCAGGCCTTAGAACCAGGTCTTCCATTCATTTTGATCATGGCTGATCATCAAATTCAATATCCAGATCCCTCTTCAACCATATCCCTTGATCTCTTTAGACCCAAGACGTATATTGAATTTCTTCTTGAAATCACACAATGGTTTGGCCTCGACTACTTTCAGTGGTCGTGAATTCAGTCTAAAGATGTGCGGGTTAGGCGGATTGGCCAACCTAAATTAACTTTCAGTGTCAGGACGACTAGCCAAGGTAAATGCTTGTGGTTAAGGGGATAGGGCCTCGGTGGGATTGTGGTCAGTTCAGACTTGATGGGCTGAATGGCCTCCTTCTGCACTGTATTCTATGGTTCTATGAATTCCACACATTCACCACTCCCTGGGGAAAGAAATTTCTCCTCACCTCAGTTCTAAAAGATTTACCCCTTATCCTCAAACTATGACCCCCTTGGATTCCAAAGGCTGGAAATTTTCAAAGACTTGCTGTGAGCAATCAGGTGGAGGAGTGAATGGGGGGAATGGTCTTTGAGACTGTTGTCGGAATGGGTGGAACAATCTTGCCCTTCTTGGCTCCATGTTGAGATAATTTTGTAAGTTTATTTATCAGTGTCATGAGTAGGCTTATGTTAACACCACAATGAAGTTACTGTGAAAATCCCTTAGTCGCCACACTCCTGTGCCTGTTTGGGTACACTGAAGGAGAATTTAACATGGTCAGTGCACCCAATCATCACGTCTTTCGGACTGTGGGAGAAAACCAGAACACCTGGAGAAAACGCAGGTAGACATTGGGAAAAACATGGGTACTCTGCACAGATAGTGACGCAGGTCAGGAATCGAACCCGGGTCCCTGGCATTGTGAGGCAGCAGTGCTAACCACCGTGCCGCCCCACGTGGACATTTCAAATAACTGTTTCTGGATCTTTTGAGCTCTAAATGCACTGTCTTATCTTTCTTCCTGTTTCTTGAGTTCTGTTGACATAAAGGCATATGTTTGACAAGAAGAGGGGGTTGTCAGTGGGGCAGTAATTAAGAAGAAGAAGGTGATTGGGAGGATATGGTACAACCAGTTTGGCATAAGTTGGCACAAGTGGCACTACCAGGTCAGTGCCAGCCTATGCCGGGGGCACAGACACTGACTGGCGAGGTCTTTCTCCTCCAGGGGCTATATTGACTTTTGCGTACACAGGCAGGATCCCCATAATAGGTTCACGTCGGGTCAACCTGTTGTAAATCTTGCCCACATGATGTTGTGTCAGCAAGGTACGAAAATCTCATGAAAGGGGAAAATCTCATGAGGGAGTTCTTTATTTAGATTCAAATTTATTTAAATGTATGGAAATCAAGTTCTCACCCATAATGTGTGTGAACCTAATTACATCACTGACTAGGATGGCGAAAATCAGAGATCCTGATCTTGCCCGTGAGATCTATGATTTCCAGGTTTTGGAGACAAACAAGTGATAATTCCAACTCCACAACATAAGGTTTTGAACCAACTCCTTCCCTCACGCACTTCAGGTGTAGATTATTCTGCACCCACCAGGAGGCAGCGAGGTGAACGGTGATGAAGCTAATACTCCCCTCACTAAGTTGGACTAAGTTAAGGGGCAGCATGGTGGCAGAGTGGTTAGACTGCTGCCCCACAACTCCAGGGACCCGGGTTCGATTCCCGGCTTGGGTGACTGTGTGGAGTTTACACATTCTCCCCGTGTCTGTGTGCGTTTCCTCCGGGTGCTCTGCTTTCCTCCCACAGTGAGAAGTCTCACAACACCATGTTAATGTCCAACAGGTTTATTTGGTAACATACGCCACTAGCTTTCGCAGTGCTGCTCCTTCGTCAAGGGAGTGGGGAGTTCTGATCACAAACATTCCTCCCACAGTCCAAAGGTGTGCAGGTTAGGTGGATTGGCCATGTTAAATTACCCCTTAGTGTCAGACGGACTATCAACGTATAAATACCCTGGGTTGTGGGGATGGAATCTGAGTATGATTGTGGTTGGTACAGACCCAATGGGCTGAATGGCCGCCATCTGCACTGTTGGGATACTGTGATTCTTAACAATCACTGCATACACCACAATAATCCACAAAAGTTCAGATCTATCAGTGTTACTGTGATTCCAGTGATATCAGCTTGTTAGCCTGTGAAAGACTGAAACAGAATGGCAGGATCCAATTGATTACAGGTGTACATCCACAGGAGATTTTGCGGTCCAATCATGATTACCCCACTGGGCAATTTGTCTATTTGCAAGTTCACACAGAATGCCCTGCTTTGGGCATGTTAAGCGGCTGAGCTGCTGACTCAATGTATTGGGTAGTTTCAGAGCTAAAGTGGCTCCTTTTGTCATTCAGACATGCCACGTCCTATGCTGAGGCCATTACGAATGTCAGCTCATGATCATCGAAACTGTCACGAGGCCCTTACAGGTGCCCGCAGAGGACAAAACCTTTGTTCGTGCTACAGCTTCAGCTGATGGGAGCTTTGTTATCCCGGGGCTAGACAGACTAGCTGTCAGTTTTCTCCCATCGAAGGTGGTATTGCCAGTAGAGCAACTGAGAACTGACAGGAGGCCACCAAGGCTGAATGTCAATTGATGTCAGGAGATAAAGGTCTTACTCAAGGTTTCGGTGGAGTGTGTCTTGTCTACTATGTAAATGTGTCACTCAACATTTCTGAGAACTTTGACTTGTTCATTAATGTTACATTTAGGACTTCTAGGTTAACTATTCCTTTCTGTCATTGAGTAATTTGGCATTGTGTCAAGATGGTCTATGAATTAAAATGTAGTGCTCCCTGAAATACAAGGAGATCCTTACAGATTTATGGTTTGTTTTTGTCAGTCTTTCATACTATGACAGACAGCAGAATGACATTCTTAACACATTGACAGGAGTTATTGATGGATTACTGAAGATAGTATTTACCAGGCTTGTATCTCAGGCTGCACATATTGTCCTTGCAAATGGCTCAGATCTCCCTTGTGAGCTTGTTATTTTTGCTTTTCAACAATGCACATCACTCCATTATAAACCAAGACTGCTTTAACATTGGAGCGGGCGAGGGGCTGTCAATGGAAATCTCCGTTGACCTTGGGGCGGGGATTTCCAATCTCGCTCAAGCTAGGCTGTAAAAATGTTCCTTGAAGCACTAGCAAGATAAAACCCTTACTGGGCTTCCATTCTGGACAGCAAAAACCTTTATTATCTAAGCTCCCAGACGAGATACCGATTTTGAACACATTTCTATTTCAGTGCTACTGAAAGGAAACTGTATACTTAAGTTAAAAGAGCATTCTTATCCAGTAGATCGTCTTGTAAGACAATTATGTAGATTTAGTCAATAGTGAAACATTGGGTGGCCCATAGCTTTGTGCAGGTGTACAACACTGGGGATGGCAAGTTAACTCTGCCCATTTTTAATTCCATTGAGGTGAGAGACAGAAAATGGTTGTCAACTGACGATTGCTCTTTTCACACGAGGAACAGCAGAACAGGCATAAGCCATTTAGCCTCTCGAGCCTGTTCTGCTGGTCAATGAGATCAGGGCTGATCTGTGGCCTCACTACATACATTATCACACTCAGTGGACACTTACTATCTTATCAATCTTGCGACTACATTGCACCAGTATCCAGTGACTTAAACACCATACAGGAGTATGTAAATACCATTGAAAATGTGTGTTTAAGAAAGGAGGGTATTATTAAAAGTTAATTGCTTTAATGTTTTGGAATCATTTTTACTTGACGCTTTCTTTGTCTGAGTGTTGCTCTGTCGATTTCAACATTTAATTGGTGATTGGTGATGCTTGTGTGAAGAATCTTTTACATTACTGAGTGGAAACATGAACAAGAGGCACAATGGGGATAATGAAATGGTGACACTAGCCAGCCACCTGGCTCTATTCTGCACTGACTTCCAATGGAGTAGACTGAGTGGCATGGTGGCACAGTAATTAACGCTGCTGCCTCACAGCACCAGGGACTCAGGTCCGATTCCCGGCTTGGATCACTGTCTGTGCGGACTCCGCATGTTCTCTCCATGACTGTGTGGGCTTCCTCTGGGTGCTCCAGCTTTCCTCTCACACTCCAAAGATGTGCAGGTTAGGTGCACAGGCCATGCTAAATTGCCACTTGGTGTGAGGGGTATTAGTTACAACGACAGGGCCTGGGTGGGACTATGCTTGGTGTAGACTCAATGGGCTGAATGGCCTTATTCTGCACTGTGGGTGTCCTATGTATACTGGGTTGTCAATCTGTGACTGTTTAATCCCACCATCAGCCCTCCCTCAGCAAACATCGACCCAAATTGGCACTCTAAAATTGAAAATTTCCCTATATATCTTTTAAAGAAACTAATATAATGATAAGACCTTGATGCCTGAACATGTGGGCACCTGACCTAGTCACATGATGACAGAAAGTCATTCAATAGGGCATTCGTATGGCTTGAAGATTTTTAGTGAGACAAGTAGGCAATGGAGAATGACAACAGATAACATGTCTTGCATTGTATCATAAAATCCTACAGTGCAGAAGGAGGCCATTCAGCCCATTGAGTCTGCACCGACCACAATCTCACCCAGGCCCAATTCCCATATCCCATGCATTTACCCTAGTTAGTCCCTCTCACACTTAGGGGCAGTTTAGCATGGCCAACCCACCTAAACCCAC
The DNA here is from genome assembly GCF_965287045.1 of Carcharhinus amblyrhynchos. Taxonomy (NCBI): domain Eukaryota; kingdom Metazoa; phylum Chordata; class Chondrichthyes; order Carcharhiniformes; family Carcharhinidae; genus Carcharhinus; species Carcharhinus amblyrhynchos. The sequence continues at coordinate 12,469,646 of NC_137328.1, forward strand.
ACATTTTTGGAATGTGGGAGGAAACTGGAGGAAACCCACGCAGACACAGGGAGAACATGCAAACTCCACACAGACAGTGACCCAAACCGGGAATCGAACCTGGGTCCCTGGCGCTGTGATTCAGCAGTGCTAACCACTGTGCCACCATGCCATGCAAGTGACAACGTTTTCCTCCGAGGATCTTTGTTAATAGAAGCATTCTAATTAATAGAATGCCACGGTAACCTTACTGAAGAATGGTCACCATCTTAAAATGGCTTTCACAAGTTCATAGGTTAGGTTCACAGGTCATCTCAGTCTAAATGTAATAGGTTATTGGAATGAGCCATGGAGACAGGATGAATACGGTAAGTACTAAACACAGGTGGAGGATGGTAGAAATAAACTGTGGGTGAGGTTCTCTGGCCTCCTCTCAGTGTTTTATTCAATGACGGATGGCAGTGTGCCATTTGCTGGAGACGGGATCCTCCGGTCCCACCACTGTCAATGGGAATTCCCATTGAAACTACCCCATGTCGACAGGAAACTCATAGCAAGTTGTGGGTGGGACCAGAGAATCAAGCTTGAGTAATGTTGGAGCTGCACCCAACCAGGCAAGCGCAGAGTAATCCATTACACTCCTGACCCTGCCTTCTGGATGGTGGACTGTTCTCATTTGTACCAAGGATTAACATGAGTCTGATCACTGGGGGTGCCGGTGTGGTTTTCAACAGTGCGTTACAGTGTTAAAAGGCAACCAGAATGAGTGGCTGGGCTGAACCAACAGTTCTTTCCTACATTTTATTACAAGACGCCACTTTGATAAAGGTGTTGAAGTTTGCATGACAAATGTTGCCTCTTGAGATTTATTAAGAAGCCAATTACCAATTAGAATCCCTGTGATGCCCATTAAAGAGGTCACATGGCAATTTGGTGCTGATGCTTTTCCTAACTCACTTTCCTAACAGTGCATGTTACGTCCCTAGAAGTCATCTTTCCTTGTGTCTGCATGTTTGTTGTGTTTACATTTTCAGTATTGTGAAAATAAGCATTTATCCTTTCTTTTGAATGAAAGGAAAACAGTTCCCAGCTCTTTGAGAGCAAACATGACATTAATATGGATTTTCAACATTATTTAAAGGAACGCTGACCATTTCATGCTCACCTGCTCTTGAAGCTAACATGACCTCTGATATCCAGAGAGGTTTTGTCAAGGCTTCACCAATGTTAGGAATACTTACACAAATTCAGTGACGACATCACTTACAATAGTAAGTGCTGTGCTACTTTATTTTATCAGATAACCTCAAGGTGTCACCAGTTAACAGGCGGCACAGTGGTTAGCTGTGCTGCCTCACAGCACATGGATCTGGGTTCAATTCCCGGCTTAGGTCCCTGTCTGTGTGGGGATTGCGCATTCTCCCTGTGTCTAAGTGGGTTTCCTTCGGGTACTCCAGTTTCCTCCCACAGTCTGAAAGATGTGCTGGTTAGGCGCATTGGCCATGCTAAATTCTCTCTCATTGTACCCGAACAGGTGCCGGAATGTGGCAACAAGGGGATTTTCACAGTAACTTCATTGCATTGTTAATGTGAGCCTAGTTGTGATACTAATAAATAAACTTTAACATTTTAGAAAGGGAATGATTGATCATGGTTTAGAGGAAAATTACCTGACTGGAGAAGGGGCTTTCAGCTCTCACTCGGGTGGAATTCTAATCTCAGACTGTCGTTAGCCAAACGGATTGTCTGGCAGGCCTGTAATCACAGCAGCAACACTGCTCAGAGCAGAGGCAATGGGCAGTCCTTGTCTTCATTCTGCCAAAGTCCAGGACCAGGTAAGTGTAGGACTGGGGAGTGGTTTCATGATGGGAAGGGGAGTGAGTCCCTGGGAGGTGGGGAGCGGGATGGTGGCAGTCTAGATGAAGGGGCCAGAAGGGATTGGTGAAGGGGCAGAGTTTGATGGGATGGGAGTTTGCCCAATGTGGTGAGGGCGGCCTATCCCTCCGTTCCACCCAAGGACCGAGTAGGTTGACCTGCTGGGCTTTCCTCCTGCCCCCTGAAATCCTCCCAGTTGCCTCAAAATGGAGGCCAATAGGTGGCCAATAATTGGCAAATTAAATGCCTCAACTGGGGACAGCCATCATAGGCCTCACCTACCCCTCATACAATTGCAGACATGATAGGGGCAAGCGAGGTCAGGAGGCCACTTGGGGAATACTATCCACGTTCCCCAGCCCCGCAAACCCACCAGTGGAGAACCATAAAATTCCATCCATTGAAATGAGGCAGGATTTTGGATATTCAGTCTTTCCAAAAAAAAATCAGAAGAAACATTTTTACCTGGAAAATGGTTAGAATATGGAGGCTTCCGGTTGCAGGGAGTAATTTTGGGAATAGCCCTGATACATTGGAAGGAAGCTAGGGGAGGAGAAAGGAATAAAAGATAAGTTTGATAAGATTGGTTGACATAAACTGGGAAAAGGCTTGTCAGGAAGATAAATATTAGCATAGACCAATTTAAGTTTATTTATTAATGTCACAAGAAGGTTTACATTCACACTGCAATGAAGTTACAGTGAAAATCCCCTAGTTGCCACCTGTCCAGGCACACTGAGGGAGAATTTAACATAGCCAATGCACCAAAGCAATGTAATTTTTGGATTGTGGGAGGAAACTAGAGCACCCAGAGGAAATCCACTCAGACATGGGGAGAATGTGCAGGCTCTGCATAAACAGTGATCCATGGTGGGACATCGAACCCAGGTCCCTGGTGCTGTGAGGTAGCAGTACTAACCACTGTGCCACTTACTTGGGCCAAATGGCCTGTTCCTCTCCTGCAAATTTGATATAATTTTGTGCAAGTCTTCACAAATGCATTCACTATACAGTTCCACACATTGTTTTTTAGCTTGCCCAACATATTGTACAGATAAAACAATATATAGTATTACGAGGCTTTGGTGTTTTTTTAAAACATGTACTGCTGCATTACAAGCTTATTGCAGCTGCAGTGGAGACATTGTGCTTAGCGCACTGCTGCTACTGCCTGCATTTTAAAGAAAAACACTTTCTAATCTTGTGTATTATTTCTTAATAACACACAAGATGGTTTGACAGCCTCCCCAGAGCTTATTTTTCACTTAGCTGAGCACCGAGCACTTTGATGTGTCACATTCCGTCTGAGGCATTATGCCGCTAATGCAATAACACGGTGCGTGTGATATTTGTCAAAAAATGTTTGACAATTCACTTAAGCCTTCCTTTATCTTTTACGACTAAGAAGCTGTTCAATGCAGATTGGCAGCCAAACTCCAGAACCCAGCAGACTTTTTTTTTTCAATTCAAGGTCATGCTTAATCTATAACCAGAGAGGGTTGCTCCTGAATAAAAGCAGAACAATTCTGGAAAAACTCAGCAGGTCTGGAGGCATCCATGAAGAAAGGAATTGAATCGACGTTTCGACTCCATACGTGTCTTCTTCAGAGTTCCATGAGCTTCAAAGATCAGATAGACTCAAAACATTAAATCTGCTTCTCTTCCCACGGATGCTGACAGGTCTGCTGAGTTTTTTCAGTACCTTCTGTCTTTATTTCAGATTTCCAGTGTCTGTGGTATTTGGAGAATTCTCCCAAAGAAGCCACGATTCTCTGGGCCCACAAGCTCCCAACGAGCATCGCATTGGCCCGGAGAATTGGTTGCCGGGCAGAAAAATGGCCTCTCGCCTGCCTCCCCAGTGGGATCTTCACTGGGTGGGCTTTGGTGCAGGTCCTGACAAACACGGACCTGGCATGTTGGACTCTGAAGTTGTGGGGCGGATGAGGGAATCAAGGGGGTAAGTGGAATGCATCCCTCTGCCACTGTCAAGCTGCGGAGCAAGGGTTCACAAAGGTGGGTGATCTGGTGCTGAGGGCATTGGTTTGACCTCAGCCCTGTCTCATTGAATGGGGAGTCCCATGGCTGAACTGCCTCTTCTAGCCCTGGGTGTTTCCAGGGCACAGCCCAGCCATTGTCCCTGACCACCCATGGGTTAAAATACCCAGCATGGTCATCATGACTGGTGTCCTTTTGCGGAGATCAGTAGTGATTCCTGTCAACTTCCTGGGGAGCTGGGAAAATCCAGGTAAAACTCAGGAATGCATCTTAAAATTCTGATTTAAACATGCTAATCCGGCTCATGTCCTTATTGGGCATGAATCAGATCTCTGTGTGTGTGTGTGTGTGTGTGTGTGTGTGTGTGTGTGTGCCTGGCTCTCTTTCACCTATTTGGACATCTCATTATGGTGGAGAGGTGATGGCCTAGTGGTGTTATTGCTAGACTGTTTATCCAGAATTTCAGTTAATATTCTGGGGACTCGGGTTCAAATCCTGCCAGGGCAGATGGTGAAGTTTGAGTCTAATTTTTAAAAGTCTGGAATTAAGAATTTATTGAAACCATTGTCAACTGTAGGGAAAAACCCATCTGGTTCACTAATGTCCTTTAGGGAAAGAAATATGCTGTCCTTACTTGGTCTAGCCTATGTGACTCCAGAGCCACAGTAATGTGGTTGACTCTCAACTGCCCTCTGAACAAGGACAGCAAGTGATGGGAAATAACTGCTGAATAAAAAAAATAAATCCAATTGGAAGGAAATGTAATCAGATAGATACGGGATCCAAAGGGTAGGATCTGATAGTGTGCAATGGGAATCCTGTGCTAACAATAGTGAAATCATTTCCGTACAAGGTAAACCACTACTTCATAATAAGGACATACATTACTAAATTTATTTAACAATGTGCTGTCCTTTATTCTGAATAAACTCAAATTAGCATGTTAAGAGGGCTATGTTTATTTACAGTTTCTCTGGAGAATCACCAGCCAAAGAAATAAAAGAGAGATATCTTAGAGTATAATTGCTGTAATTTTCTAATTTCCATTACAACAGTCATCTTGTATTCACTTAATTATACCTGAGTACCAGATATATTGAGGTCTTGTGGTGCAGTGGATAGTGTCCCCTACCTCTGAACTAGGGGGTTCAAGTTGCACGCAGAATTTGAACATCAGGGAAGGTGTATTCATAGAACTCATAGAAATCTTCCAGAACAGAAAAAGGCCATTCGGCCCAACTAATCTGCACTGACCACAATCCCACCCGGGCCCTACCCGCATATCCCTACATATTTTAACCACTAATCCCTCTAATTTACGCATCTCAGGACACGAAGGGGCAATTTTAGTATGGCCAACCAACCTAACCTGCACATCTTTGGACTGTGGGAGGAAACTGGAGCACCTGGAGAAAACACACGCAGTCATGACACAGTCAAACTTGTTGAGTGTCGAGTTGCAGATTCCTCCAACTCACATCAATGGCTCATGGGAAGAGAGAGAGAGAGAGAGATTCCTGGTCAGGGGTGTGATGGACAAGAGGTTGGAACCTCTATCACTATCCATAGCTCCAGACCGCAACTCACATGTAAAACGTTCACGTTGTTACATCAACCCAGATGCCCTGAATGAACCGTGATGTACCTTCATATATGTCAGGTGGGAGACAAGCAGCTTGATGAAGGAAATTAGTTTCAAGAAGGGGGGTGTAAAAGGGGTGAAGCTGGTGGTGTGCTTCCAGATGAACTTTGGATACAAAGCCATGCTGGCTGAAGGCGCAGCCACCAACGGTGGAGAAAAAGGAAAAGGATTTGAGGAAAAACTTTTCCAGCCAAAGGATGGTGGGAGCCTGGAAATCACTGCCTGAACGTGTGGTAGATTGGGGCAGCACGATGGCACATTGGTTAGCTGCCTCACAGCGCCAGGGACCCAAGTTCGATTACCGGCTTGGGTCACCGTCTACATGGGTTTCCTCTGGGTGCTCCGGTTTCCTCCCACAGTCTGAAAGACATGCTGGTTAGGTGCAATGGCCATGCTAAATTCTCCCTCAATGTACCCAAACAGGCACCGAAGTGTGGTGGGTAGGGGATTTTCATGGTAACATAAATGCAAGCCTACTTATAACACTAATAAATAAACCTAGAGGCAGAGGCCCTCATAACATTTAAGAAGTGTTATGTATGTCAGAGCATAGCCCCTTTAAGTGAATGGGTCAGGTGACCTGAGGTGTGGGGTGAGCTAGTTGGGAACTAACCTGAGTAGGCAGTCAATGAGTGGAGTGTGGAGCGAGTAGATTGAAGAAAGACCTGTGTTCCCTGATGCCTGGTTGTAGAGTAGTTCTTGAGAATATGTTTCAGTACTAGGGATTTAAAAAGAAGTGTTTGGATAAGCACTTTAAATGCTGTAGCATTCAAAACTGTGGACCAAATACTGGAAAATTAAATTTGAATAGATAGGTACTTGGTGGACAGTACAGACACAGTGGGCCAAAGGACCTTATTCCATGCTGTAAAACTCTTTGAAAGCAATGCTTGTGAGATCAGAATCAGAGGAGCAGTGAGTCAGATGGGGGTGTGTAGTGCTGGAGGGTGTTATAGAGATAGAAAGTGGTGAATCCCTGTGGAATTTGTGGATGAGAGTGAGAAGTTTAAATCTGAGGCTTCAAGAAGCTGGGAGCCTCTGTAGATTAATGAGGACTGTGCAGATAAGTGAAAAGGACTTGAAGTGGTGTAAGATCAGAGAGAGCAGGGTTGGTAATAAGCTGAAGTCTACAGAGGTTGCAAGATTGGAGAACAGCCAAAAGGTCATTAAGGCAATCAAGTAGATACTCAGAATAAATACGAAGTTGAGGGATTCAGCTGAAGTAAGGCTGGATTAGGAGGGGATGCCAAGATTAAACAGATGGAAGCAGGCAGTTTTCTGTGTTGCAGACAATGTGGTATTGGAACATTAGCTTTTTGTTAAATTGGACACAAATTTTGACACCTCATGGGTCTGAAGCTCCTAAGATCCCATCCGAGGCCAATGGAAAATGCCGTTCTGCGAACCTTGCCCAGTCCCAATTCTGGGTCAGGCAAGGCTCGCTGAACGGCATTCTCTGTAGGCCTCGGGTGGGATCTTATGAGCCTCAGGCGGGCGAGGCGGCAAAATTCCGGCCAAAATGCCTCCTCCGGCATGAGATCGCAGTCAGGAAAAGAAATGGAGTCCGTGAGTGGGCAATGGAGTTTGTCGCTCAAAAGGCTGGAGTCATCGGCCTGAAAACAATTTGAAGCACCGTCCAGGATTGATTGAATAACATAAGAAGTTAGTACTGAGGATGCAAATATGTTGCGTATTAGTTTAAACAGATGTGGCGGAGCTGGGAAAAATGAGCAAGGTTTATAGATTAAAGTAACCCTTTAAGGTCAAATGGGTTTGATTGGTTTAACTAGAGCAAGATCAGAATTGTGAGTGTAAGACCACTAATTCATCACTGATTGAAATCTATTCCTTGAACTGAAATAAAAATGCAGCTAAGTGTGGTGCACCTTTTAAAAAGGCAATAGACTCATAGACTATTAACTGTTCTTTCTAAATGTTCAGGATGAAAGTCGATGAAGTCTTTCAAGATGGTAACAACAGACGATGCACATAGAACAAGCGAACAGCAAATTTAAAAAGCGCTCTGTTCCCATAGGGGCAGTCCTATTTTAGTCCATATGTCTGTCTACCCATTCATCACCTAATCAGCCTTCAGGTAGTATTGAATTGAAATTTATTTTAAAACCAAAGGGCAATGGCAATAAACCAAAAATTAATAATACTCAAAATAGAAGCGGAAAGTTCAATTACATGCGGCTTCCTCCAGGCTCAGGTAATGCCAAGAGCCTGTGTCGGTCCAGGAACCAAAATAATTTTGACAGCCGTCTTAATTCATTGAGCAATCAAACCGATGTCTTTCAATGAGACCTGTTCATCATAATCAAACATTTCTCCCTCTTATTCCAGGTGGATTTTCATTTGTATAACAAATTCAGTGACTGCGCAACATGTTCCACTCCAGAAAGTCAAGCGGTGAAGGACAGAATTGAAGATTATCTTTCCACACTTTTTTCAGAGATACGCATTACATACACCTCTTAACCCGACAACACCAATTCAACTCATCCCTTTGTATAGAGGGACCAGTGAATCCCCAGTTAATACTGACAACCCACCTAGGATTAGATACAATAAATATACAGTTAATACAATTTCTGTGTAGAAATTGGGACCAATATGTTTTCTTGGGCTACCAAGACACTTATCTTAGTTTCTATATTACTGAAATGAATATAAAACTAAACCTTCATAGAATCATAGAAACCCTACAGTGCAGAAAGAGGCCATTTGGCGCATTGGGTATGCAGCGAAAACAATCCTTCCCAGGCCCTCTTTCCATACCTCATGTATTTACCTTGACACTAAAGGACAATTTAACATGGCCTATTAACCTAACCTGTACATCTTTGGACTGTGGGAGGAAACCAGAGCACCCGGAGGAAACCCCTCTTCAGATATTTTTCCCTTCTGGAATAATCTTTCTTCTGCTTATCACATTCACTTCCAACTGCTAAGGAGTAACCTCTTTAATTTACTATTCCCAGATATGCTTCTACCTGAAGCAACTGATTCGAGTATTCACCTGCAGACACTCTCGATCGACAGTTCAAATCCCACCTGAGCAACTTTCTAAAATGAATTCTATAAATCTGGGAAAACTCTGGGCTGCTGCTACTATAAGCTGGCCATGAAAGCTGTTGAATGGGAGCAATAATCTAAATGGTTCACTGATGTGCTCCATCACAGTGACCTAACGCTCTACACCTGACTCCAGTGTGAAAATAAATGGTCAATTCTTAACATCATTGGTAATGGCAAGGGTTGAGTAATAAATATTGTCTTAATATAACATCCAAATTCAAAGGACACACAATAACAATGTTAAATTCTGCTATTCATCCCACGTGTTTGATTTATTTGTCAAATTTACCTTATCTTGTGTTTTCTTTCATTCACCTTTTGACCACTTCTGCTACCTAACATAAATTTATTTCTCCAAATCTAATTTAGATGAACCTCAAATGTTGCCTTATATCAATAGTCAGTCTCTTTGATTCAGGTCAAGCACAATTCAGTAAGATATATTTTCTATGGGGTAGTGCACCCAGAAAAAGCAGAGAATTTCATAGGTCCAGAGGAACAGGAAGAGGCCACTTCGCCTCTTGAGCCCATCCCTGTTCAATGTATACATGACACAGTGTGGCAGTGTGGGTGGTACAATGGTTTGCACTGCTGCCTCATAGCGCCAGGGATCTGGGTTCAATTCCCAGCTTGGGACACTGAGTTTGCAGACTCTGCACATTATCCCCGTGTCTGTATGGGTTTTCTCCAGGTGCTCCAATTTCCTCCCATAGTCTGAAGGACATGTGGGTTAGGTGTCGGCAAGGTGCGAAAATCTCCTGAGGGGGAAGATCTCATGGGGGGAGGGGACTTTTTTAGACTCAATTTTATTTAAATATATGAAAATCAGGTTTTTGCCCATTATAGCGTGAACCTGATTAACATCACTGACTAGGATGGTGAAAATCGGAGATCCCAATCTCGCCAGCAAGATCCATAATTTCCAGGTTTTGCTGGGTTTTCAGCTCCCATCAGCAATCCCACAGACAGAGAGCGCAAGCTCAAGATCCCACCCATAGTTTGGCACATTGGTTAGCACTGCTGTCTCACAGCGCCAGGGACCCAGGTTCGATTACTGGCTTGGGTCCCTGTCTGTATAGAGTCTGCATGTTCCCCTCGTGTCTAGATGGGTTTCCTCCAGGCTCTCTGGTTTCCTCCCACAGTCCGAAAGACGTGCTGGTTAGGTGCATTGGCCATGCTGAATTCTCCCTCAACGAATCCGAACTGGCACAGGAATGTGGCGACTAGGGGATTTTTGCAGTAACTTCACTGCAGTGTTAATGTAAAACTACTTGTTACACTAATAAATAAACTTTAAGCCAAAGCCTCACATTTGCCAAGACAAGCAGCTTCCTGCTGGAAAAGGCTCTGGATGTCCGTCGCATGGCATTTCTCAAGATGGCGATGACCGAGCAACAATGCGCAACATCATTCCAATATCATGAGTAAGAAACTCCCACTAACCTCAAGCTGGGCATTTAAAAGCAGATGGTTAGAATGCAAGCATTCAAGAAAAAAAGTCTTACCCAAGGTCATCCAGAGACTGGTTAGCCCGTGGAATTTGCCAACACAGAAAGCAGTTGAGGCCAAAACATTGTATGTTTTCAAGAAGGAGTTAGATATATTCGGCCCATCACGTCTGTACTAAATCGTAGTCCCCACCGGGCCCTATTCCCGTTGCCCCACACGTTTACCTTATTAATCCCAATGATACTAAGGGGCAATTTAGCACAGCCGCACATTTTTGGACTGTGAGGGGAAACCGGCGCACCCGGAGGAAACCCATGCAGACATGGGGAGAATGTGCAAACTCCACACAGGCAGTGACCCGAGGCCGGAATTGAACCTAGATCCACTGCTAACCACTGTGCCGGTCTCCTTGTAATGTTCCTACTTAATTGTCCTCACCTTTTTAAATTTGACTAATGCACACATTTTTTTTCTTTCCATCAAGAAGAAACATTGAAAAGAGTTACCATGAGAGTTCAGTGCACAAAACACTAGTTATCGAAATGGTAGTATTTCAAGCTTTGATTGCTTAACACCTCAAAAGCACAAATGTCACTGGTTTTATTTTCTATTTTATGTGGGTAATCTAAGTGCACAATAAATCAATTTGAGAGCATTCAGCAATCACACATTGTCAATTAAAACAGCCTTTAAACATGCAATAGTGGAGCTTTCACACTGAATACTAGAGGGCATTTTGAGACAGTATGAAAACAGTGTTAGTTGATCTGTGATTCAGGTAGAGTTCTACAAACATGGATCGCTGTCTGAACTCACTAACCCCCTACAAATATGGATTCATGGATGATTCATGTTTTGAAGATTATGTTTAATCTTCGACTGGGACCTGAACAATTGGCAGGCAGTACATAACATATGCAAGTAAAGGAATAATCAAAAAAAATCACTGCAGATCTGAAACAAAAACAGAAAATCCTGGAAACTATCAGCATCTTAGGCATATCTGTAGATATGCTAACATTCAAATTAGGAGAGGAACTTGTCATTGAATCCCTACAGTGCAGATGGAGGCCATTCAGCCCCTCAAGCCTGCACCAACAACAATCCCCGTAATACCACGCATTTGCCCTGCTGATCCCCCTGACACTTGGAGGCAATTTAGTGTGGCCAATCCATCTAACACACACACCTTTGGACTGTGGAAGGAAACAAAAGCACCCGTAGGAAACCCATGCATACACAGGGAGAATGTGCAAGCTCCACAGTAACCCGAGGCTGGCATCAAACCTGGGTCCCTCGCACAATGAGGCAGCAGTGCTAACCATTGTGCCACCATGCCACCATCACTTAGCCTCTTGAGTCTGCACTGCCATTTGATAAGATCATAGCTGCTCTGATCGTGGCCTTCAGTTTCCTCTCCCCCTGGAGTTTAATGTGGATAAGTGTGAGGTTATCCATTTTGGCAGAGAAAAATAAAAAGGCAAATTATTATCTAAATAGAAAGGATATTCAAAATGCGTCCAGGGTGTCTTTCTTCACGAATCACCGAAAATCAGTATGCAAGTACAACATGCATTAAAAAAGGCAAATGAGATGTCCGCATTAAAGCTGAAGCCACAACTGCAACCTTGGAGCAGGAGAAGAATGGCATTGCCAGTTGCTGTGAACACGGATATAAGCCTTTATGTGTCTAGCTGGAGCTGGAGTAAGTTGGAAGATTTCATATTTTGCATTCGAAGACTGTTATTGTCCCTGAGACTTTCTATTCAAACAGAGTTAATTAGATTTTGCCCTCTCCCAACAGAGACGTGGATGTACAGTGGGCATTTGGTTTCACTAGTATTGCAGACTTCCCTAACATGCAGGCTGCAGTTGGCTATCGTTTTTGCAGCAGCTGCATGGAACTGAAAGGGAGTTTACTCCTTCGATCTTCAGCTGTGAGTGTCAGCCGCTAACATCAAAGGCCATTACCCACAGTCATCATGTGACATTATGTAACATTCCGCTGTACAGAAGTCAGAATGGCAAACCAAAACGTGACTACAGGGTGGCACGGTGGCGCACACACACACACACACACACTCACAAACATATTCATGCACACACACACGTATACACATGCACACGCACACTCACAAACATATTCATGCACACACACACGTATACACATGCACACACACACTCACAAACATATTCATGCACACACACACGTATACACACGCGCACACACACACTCACAAACATATTCATGCACACACACACGTATACACACACACACACACACTCACAAACATATTCATGCACACACACACGTATACACATGCACACGCACACTCACAAACATATTCATGCACACACACACGTATACACACGCACACGCACACTCACAAACATATTCATGCACACACACACGTATACACATGCACACGCACACTCACAAACATATTCATGCACACACACACGTATACACATGCACACGCACACTCACAAACATATTCATGCACACACACACGTATACACATGCACACGCACACTCACAAACATATTCATGCACACACACACATATACACATGCACACGCACACTCACAAACATATTCATGCACACACACACGTGCACACATGCACACAATTTCACACGCATGTACATACCAACACACATTCACACACACACACCTACACACATGCACATATGCATACACACACATAAATGCGTGCAAACACACACACACATATAAAAAAGAGAACTAATGTAAGAAAACATAAGTGGAACTGAGGACAAAAGCAACGAGAATGACAAACTCAACCTGATTGAATGAAGTGGAAGCAAGCAGAAAAGGACTTTTTATCTCAGCTCCGTCCTTTGCCTCCCCCCAAGCCCCCCTGGCATCTCCACCACCCACCCTCTCCCTTCCCTTTGTAGACCTAGCAATCCACATGACCGCGTGTGATACCAATATCCTGAAAGTGGAAGCACACAACTAGTAGCTACCAGCTGTACATTGACCATTGGGTACATGTTCATAGCTCCTTGAAAGTGGAATCACAGAGTGGTGAAGAAAGCATTCGGCATGCTTGGTTTCATCATTCAGAACATTGAATACAGGAGTTGGAATGTTTTGTTGAAGTTGGACAAGACATTGGTAAGGCCACACTTTGAATACTGTGCGCAATTCAGGTCACCCTGTTATAGAAAGGATATTATTAAATTAGAATGAGTGCAGAATAGATTTACTAGGATGCTACCGGGACTTGACGGATTGAGTTATAAGGAGAGGCTGGATAGACTGGGACTTTTTTCTCTGGAGTGTGGGAGGCTGAGGGTGACCTTATAGAGATCTATAAAATAATGAGAGACACAGATCAGCTAGATAGTCAATATCTTGTCCCAAAGGTAGGGGAGTCCATAACTAGAGGACATAGGTTTAAGGTGAGAAGGGAGAGATACAAAAGTGTCCAGAGGGCAATTTTTTCACACAGTGGGTGGTGAGTGTCTGGAACAAGCTGCCAGAGGTAGTAGTAGAGGCAGGTACAATTTTGTCTTTTAGGTAGTTACATGGGTAAGATCGGTATTGAGGGATATAGGCCAAATGTGGGCAATTGGGATTAGCTTAGGGGTTTTAAAGAAAGAAAAGGCGGCATGGACAAGCTGGGCTGAAGGGCCAGCTCCCATGCTGAAACTTCTATGACTATGCTGCCCAAGAAGACAGTCTCACCTTCATGAGACAGGTATTCAGAATGGCAAATCATTCTTCAAATGAGTTGAATTTGCATTATCGGGCCATTGAAGGAATTATTATTTTCCTTTTGGCTGCATTTCATGCTCAGATTGGATATTGTTCCATCACCATTACATCATTTTGGTAACAGGAAGAGATGGCCTTCCTGTTGCTGTTTCTATGGAGACAATTTTAGCATGACTGACAATGTGGGCAACCCACAGGGCTGGCTCCAGTAGTGTGTTTACACACTGCCCGCTGTCATTCTCTGTTGAAGCCAATGGGTAATATTGGCTGGGGTCTGAATTCTGTATCCCACCTGACCCATGGGTGGCATGAGTTCAGTTTGCCTGCCGTGAATCCGGGAATAGAATGTGCTTCTTCACAGGCTGATCAATGATGCTGCTTAAACATTACTTGTATGATGCTAATTGGACTCTGCTTACTTGGAAAATAGATTTTCCCTCAAAATCAAGTGAACTATCTTTGACAAACTCAGCAAAGCGGATGCTGGAGAGGCAGTGCTACAGAAGAATCATAGAATCCCTACAGTGCAGAAGGAGGCTATTCAGCCCATCGAGTCTGCACCAAATACATCCCTACTCAGCCCTTAACCCTGTAGCCCCACATATTTACCTTGCTAGTCCCCCTGATACTAAGGGGCAATTTACCATGTTCAATGAACCTAACCTGCACATCTTTGGACTGTGGGAGAAAACCGGTGCACCTGGAGGAAACCCACGTAGACATGTGGAGAACATGCAAACTCCACACAGACAGTGACCCAAGCTGAGAATTAAACCTGGGTTCCTGGTGTTGTGAGGCAGCAGTGCTAGCCACTGTGCCAACGTGCCATTCACTGCTAACCACTGTGCCGTCCCAATCATATTAGACTCAATGTCAACTCTGTTTCTCTCTCCACAGATGCAGCCAGACCTGCTGAATTTTTCCAACACTTTCTGTTTCTATTTCAGATCGCCAGCATCCACAGTATTTTGCTTTTATTTTAGTGTTTGATTCACTGCCAGGAGTACCAACTTTGAAGAAGTTTTGTTCTTCCCTTTGACAGGATTTCTGTTCATCTCTTTTGCCTTGTTTACCTTCATTGCTATCCATTTATCATCTAGGATTTGAACAGTTGTCCAGCAAAACTCACTTCCACAGCCACATTTTCTTCCTTATTGACTTGTCTCGGCTGTGACTTACTCCATGTGGATTCCAGTTGAAGTTCCATTAAGGAGTTACCCAGGATTGCAGGTGACATTGTGACACACAATGTTCCTTGGATTGTTGTTCCCTTTCACCTTGGTACCCTCACTCAGTGCTTCAGTATCCCATTAAATTTGCACTGACTCTCTGAAAGACCATCTTCCCTAGGCCCAAGGTCCCATCCTATCTCCGTAACCATGGTGAATCCACTTAATTCTCACATTTTAGGACAGTAAGGGGCAACTTAGCATGACCAATCCACCTAACCTGCACATCTAGAGCACCCAGAGAAAACCCATGCAGCCACGGGGAGGACGTGCAAACTCCCCACCCTAGGCCGGAATTGAACGCAGGCGCTGTGAGTCAGCAGTGCTCACCGCTGTGCCAAAAACCCATCAGCAGTATCATCTTATCCTCTGCCAAAGCTGTTCTTGTCCCCAGTGCCATTTCATTCTTCATCTCATCCGCAATGCCTTAACAAGAACACTTTTCTCTTCCTTTCAGGTGTTAAGTGACGAAAGCTTCAACAACTTGTAGACACTGATGCCCCTCTGGATGCTTCCTCCCTTTCCCTGCCCCCTGGCTCTTCCTAACCTGTCCCTTGATTTGAGGCAGAAACTGCTTTTTTCTAACAGGGAAGATGTTAACAAAATGTGTTAATTAGACAAACTGATCGACATATAAAAATAAAGTTAATTTGCAAATGGATATTTCTACCATAATTAAAAGAAAATCCCTTTCATTTGTTGAAAGTGAGAAGTACTTTGGCAATGTTAAAATAATGAAAGAGTGGCGATTAGAATCCTTTCGAATAAACTGCTGATGTCAAACTAAATTGTGCATTTCTGATGTCTATGTTATGCAGTTTTTTTCTCTGGTATCCCCTTGCGTTTCACTCCCTTTGTCAACTTCCGAAGTTGTTAACTCTATGCAGTTGTGTGATTGATGCACTCCTGTCAGTGCCAGAATAGTCGGGACAGGGAGTGTCGGACGGATCTTTGATCACAGAGCTAATCTAAGCAGGGATGAAGGGTCATTCAGGCTCGAGAATTTGGGCTTTGTTCCTTCTCCACAAATTCTGTCAGATCTGCTGAGGTTTTCCAGCATTTTCTGTTTCTGTAATCAAAGCCATGTCTAATTGTGACATTATCACAATGCCTTCACCGGCACGCTCACTGCAAAAGATCTTGTGATCGTCACCAGGCCCTCAAACAATAGCAAGTTTCGTCTTCCCAATCAAGGACAACGGGGTAGATTTTGATGTTGAGAATGGAAGTGTAAGTGATTTGAAAATTGAAGTCCCAGAGGGTGCTGATATCCAGTCCCAAAACAGTTTACAAATTTCAAAAGAAGAGGGAACAGGAAGCCTGCTCGCCGGCGATTGACTCCTCAAGGAGCTTGTTAATTTTATTTATTTTGTTATGCTCACAAGGAGGCCTTCATTAACACTGCAATTAAGTTACTGTGAAAATCTCCAGGTCGCCACACTCTAGTGCCTGTTCGGGTACGCTGAGGAGAATTTTGCATTGCCAACGCATCTAATCAGCACATCTTTCAGGCTGTGGGAGGAAACCGGAACACCCGGAGGAAACCCACGCAGGCACGAGGCGACTAGGCAAACTCCATGCAGACAGTCATCGAAGCTGGGAATCAAATCTGGGGTCCCTGGTGCTTTGAGGCAGCACTGTGCCATCCTAAGGGGTCTGTCCTAAACTGGATATTCATTTCTTTTTCCTCAGGGTATTGCTGCACAGTCTACTCTTGGGAGAAAAGTTTGTTGGTATTCTTCTGTGTTTTTTTTTGTGAAATTTGAGGCATCAGTTGGCGTAAGGTCGAGCCTTGTAACTCCGCTTGGCATCCAGATCACTCTGTGCCATCTTTATCATCCTGCTCCTTCATGCCTGCTTTCCTTGGTGAAGCAGCAGCAACGCACAACATGGCTGCCACCTGTCTTTGCAGTGGGCACTGAGCAGGCAGCTCCCGCCTCCTGGATTCCCCTGCCATCTTTAATCAGGCACTACAAGATAATTGTATTATTATGTTAAAAGGTCGAAGAATGGCATAGATTAATTCTGTATCTTAAGAACATAGTAAGAGAGTTTTCTTGAACACTGGAAGCTAATTTGGGAGGGGGAAGTTACTTGTAGTTGTGCCTGCCCGTAGTGGGGGAGGGGGCAGGGATAGGGGGTAGGGAGTCATAATACATTGTATTTGCCTAAAACAAGGGAAAGAAAGGAGACACTGCAAGATAGCAGTTTCAGGGCATAGTCTTTCTCACTCCTAGTGCATTGTCTCTAAAGGGGCATTTCATTAGCTCTTTGTACCCATGGGGATATTTGTTTCCAAATTATCTTTTGAATGAAAAAGGTGCACAGAATGTTGAATCAACAAAGTAATACATTAAGTTTCAAGTTTATTTATTAGTGTCACAAATAGGCTTACACTAACAATGCAATGAAGACACCCGAGTTGCCACACACTGTTTGGGTACACTGAGGGAGAATTTAGCATGGCCAACGCACCTAATCAGCACGTCTGTGGGAGGAAACCGGAGCACCTGGAGGAAACCCACGCAGACACGGGGAGAACATGCAGGCTCCACACAGTCAGTGACCCAAGCCAGGAATGGAACTCGTGTCCCTGGTGCTGTGAGACAGCAGTGCTAACCATTGTGCCACCGTCCCGTCCTTGAAAAGGGGGTCGAGTGATTTATTTAGGGTCTCATATAATGTTGAATTTTGTTAGTAAATCTGGTATTAAATAAAAGATTGATGTGTGATTTCCCTCTTCCACCAATTGGCTTCAGAATGAATTAACACTGAACGTGATTCCTCCCCAGTCAGCCCATCTATATTGAAAAATAACACGGCCTGAGAGATACAGTTCTGGTACAAGATAGGGATCCACCTTGAGAATCCAGCTGGATGTCTTGCAGCCATGTCCGAGATCAGTTCAGCCTCACAGCGATGGAGCCATTTGTTTTGCCTGACTCAGCTATGAGCTGGATAAACTCACTGGTCCTAGCTGAAGATCTGAGTGCAACTTTTTGCAATCTCAATTGAAGCCATTGATGAGAAGCACCTTCACAATGGGCAGCACGGTAGCACAGTGGTTAGCCCTGCTGCTTCACAGCTCCAGGGACCTGAGTTCAATTCCCGGCTTGGGTCACTGTCTACGTAGAGTTTGCACATTCTCCTCGTGTCTGCATCGGTTTCCTCCAGGTGCTCCGGTTTCCTCCCACAGTCCAAAGATGTGCGGGTTAGGTTGATAGGCTACGCTAAAAAATTGCCCCTTAGTGTCCTGGGATACGTAGGTTAGAGGGATTAGCAGGTAAAATATGCAAGGATATGGGGATAGAGACTAGGTGGGATTGTGGTCGGTGCAGACTCAGTGGGCTGAATGACCTCTTTTTGAACTGTAGGGTTTCTATGATTCTATGAATAGTTGAAATCTACTACAAACAGAAATGAAAAAGATGGAAAACCTCAACAGATCTGACAGCATCTGTGGAGAGAGAAGCAAGTCAATGTTTCAAGTCTGGATGACCATTTGTCAGAGAGCTAAAGACAAAGGAAATATGATGAGATTTATACTGTCAGGATGGTGGGGACGGAGGTGTGGTTATATAATTGACCAAGATGTTGCAGACAATATAACGAATGGGGTGGTGATAAAGGCCAGGAATGGTGCTAACAGTGTCTGTTAAGAGACAGAAATGTGTAAATGGCAGAACAAAGGTGCAGAGTGACAAAGAACAAGCTGAGACATGTGGCAGATGGCTCTAGTGGGGTGGGGGGATGGAAAGAAACAAGACGGAAAGCAAGATATTTCCTTCCCTCCGACCATTTTGCAAACAAAAAGTAACAAATCAACTCAACATAGGTGCAACTCTGTGAATTTATTAGACAATTAGCTCTCCTGCTGTCTGTGAAAAGCCACATCAGGAAAAAAAAATGGTTCAATCATTTTTCTTAATGGAAGCCAAGAAATATCATAACATCCAAAGCTATGGGACAAGTGCTGGAAATGGGATTACTGTGAAATTACTATCGATTGAGACTCAGTAGGCCAAAGGGCCTTTTCTGCACTGTATGACCTATGGGCTCAATCTTACTGCTCACGCATGCCACACTCCCACTACAGAGAGATTGGAGAATGTGATAGCCAACCAAATCTCTGTTCACTGCGGCAGGGTGGGAAAATCCCACCAGCGTGAACAGTGGTAAGATTCCGGCCTATGACTCCATCTGACTCACGCTGGCGGGATTCTCTCGTCCTGCTGCAGTGAATGAAGATTTGGCTGAGTGCCAAATTCTCCATCTTTGCTGCCAATGGCTGCAAAGTGTGGAAGGCTGGAGAATTCCAGCCTATGATTCTGTGTGACCTGCCAATTCATTCTCAAAATCGCAGTACAACTCTGAGCTAATTGATAGTCTACACTTAGGCTGGCCAAGAGTGAACAGATTATTGGTGTCGAACCTCTCGAAAAGTGTGCATGAGTGCCCTATACTCAATCTTGAAAGGCAGTTAAGAGTCTCTTTTAATCTGATTGTTTAATGCAATCTCTCTCGCACACAGTGTGCTGCAAGTTCTTTGACAATCAGTTTGTTTAAAGAGGTGCCTAGCTCCAAGTATATGAAAGCAAAATGGTTCTGTCGCTTTGATTATAGCTCGTATTCATCATTCAGAGACCTGGCCGTTGAATATTGAAAACACATCTCAATCAGATCTTAACTTCCTGACAATGAAAGAGGCACAGTGATGCACAATGTGTGTGTGTTTTTCAATCCTTAATCACTTAGATCCTTTCTGTTCTGAGACAAAATATTACGGCACAGGGGAGTGCTATAAAGTAAACATTTATTGTCTTGGAGAAATAAAGGAATTATTTTTTAACCGACTGTAAAATTTACTTTATATTGAATGTTACGGCCAGAGCTTGTCGAGTCATGTATGGCCAATCTAGCAGGAAGCATTTAACATAGTATCAAAGGGTGATAAATTGCTCTTTTTAATACAGCGCCATTTCATCGGGTTCCTTTGTTAGAGTTGAATGTGATGCTTTTGGTGGTTTTAACCAGTGCAAATGCAAAGCAAATCTAAACTGATCTAATACCATGATATGGCTGTCAGCCACTTCCTCAGTAGAGATAAAAGAGTCAACAAATAGCCTTACTTTCTTTTCAAATGAAGAGAAAGCTACTCGCTATCTCACAACTTTTTGCTGAATTTCCACCACAGCGATTTCCAAAGTAAATAGTTTTAAGGTTTCAGTAATAGAGTTCTGAGCATTCAGACTCCAGCTGCCAATGGATAATTCACTGGCTTTTTGAAGGCACACATAACTGGAAGGACACTCTCCGGCAAAGGCAAAAATCACACCATCAACGCCTCCACTTTCTCAGGAGGCTAAGGAAATTTGGTTTGTCTGCCACGACTCCCACCAATTTTTACAGATGCACCATAGAAAGCACCCTTTCCAGATGTGTTACAGCTTGGTGTGGTTCCTGCTCTGACCAAGACCGCAAGAAATGACAAAGAATTGTGAACTTAGTCCCGTCCATCACACAAGCCAGACTCCAATCCATTGATTTCATCTGCACTTCTTGGAAAAAGTGGCCAGAAAATAAAGGACCCCACGCACAACAGACATTCTCTCTTCCACATTCTCCCATCAGGAAAAAGATACAGAAGTCTGAGATCACGTACCAATTGATTCAAGAACAGCTTCTTCCCTGCTGTTGTCAAACTTTTGAATGGACTTACTTTGCATGAAGTTGATCTTTCTCTACACCCTGACTATGACTGTAATATTATATTCTGCACTTTCTCGTTTCCTTCTCAATGCACAGTACACTTTGTCTGTATAGCACGAAAGAAACACTGCATGTTAATACATGTGACAATTATAAATCAAATCAAATCAAATCAAATTTGCAATTGGGTCTCTGTTTATACATGCCGTGTTTGTGAACCCAACTTGCCACTCACCAGATGAAGGAGCAGCACTCCGAAAGCTCATGATAACAAATAAACTTGTTGGACTTTAACCTGGTGTTGTGAGACTTCTTATTGTGCTCACCCCAATCCAATGCTGGCATCTCCATATCACATCTACACTAACAAGCAACTGCAAAAATACAGTGAAAGTGATTAGCAACGCAAGTTGAAGGAGAATGAGATTAATAAGCAGCCTGCCAGGGTGAGGGGGAAAGGTGTAAGAGTCAGCCGAGTTTTTTAAAGTTAAGGTTTATTTATTAGTCACAGGTAGGCTTACATTGACACTGCAATGAAGTTACTGTGAAAATCCTCTAATCATCACACCTGTTCAAGTACATTGAGGGAGAATTTAGCATTGGCCAATGCATCGACCCGGCACATTTTTTGGACAGTGGGAGGAAAGCTGGAGCACCTGAAGGAAACACACACAGACACAGGGAGAACGTGCAGACTCTACACAAACAGTAACACAAGGGGAATTGAACCCTGGTACCTATGAGGCAGAAATGCTAACCACTGTGCCACTATGACACCCCAAGTACAGCCCATCTTACTTTTTGATGGATATTGTAGATGAGTTGGTACTTCATCTTTTGAAATGTCTTTCTTACTCTCCACAGCATAATCCCATATGCCATCAGTGCAGCAACCCTGCTGAAAGTGCAGTCCATTGTCAGTGACATGTCCCTAAGTCATAAAATAAACACCAAACTGTAGGAGTCAATATTCATTATTTTTTGCATATATAAAAATGAACTTTTAATGTTGGCAAGTGTTGGCAAGTGTGAGGTGGTCCACTTTGGTAGGAAGAATGGTAGGAAGGACTATTACTTACGTGGCGAAAAACTGCAGCAGGCGACGGTGCAGAGGGACCTCGGGGTCCTTGTGCATGAGTTGCAAAAACCCAGCTTGCAGGTGCAGCAGGTGGTCAGGAAGGCGAATGGGATGCTGGCCTTCATAGCGAGGGGGATTGAATATAAAAGTAGGGAGGTCTTGCTGCAGCTGTATAGGGCATTGGTGAGGCCGCAGCTGGAGTACTGTGTGCAGTTTTGGGCGCCACACCTGCGCAAAGATATTTTGGCCTTGGAGGGAGTGCAGAGGAGGTTTACTAGGCTGATACCGGAGTTGAGGGGGTTGAGCTATGAGGAGAGGCTGAATAAACTGGGCTTGTACTCGTTAGAGTTTAGAAGAATGAGGGGAGATCTCATTGAGATGTATAAGATGATGAATGGGATGGATAGGATAGAGGTGGAGAGACTCTTCCCGCTCAAAAAAGACAGTAGGACTAGGGGGCACAGCCTCAAGATAAAGGGGGGGCGGTTTAGAATGGAGTTGAGGAGGAACTTCTTCACTCAAAGGGTGGTGAATCTCTGGAATTCTCTGCCCGTTGAAGTGGTGGAGGCTGCCTCGCTAAATATTTTTAAGACGCGTGTTGATGGGTTTTTGATAAGAGAGGGGATAAAGGGTTATGGGGAGAGGGCGGGAAAGTGGAACTGAGCCACGACAAATCAGCCATGATCTTATTGAATGGCGGGGCAGGCTCGAAGGGCTAGATGGCCTACTCCTGCTCCTATTTCTTATGTTCTTATGTTCTTAACTTTTCTGAACCAAAGGATGGCCACCACAAGTCACCTGATGTCTGGCATTGTAGGGTGATGGCTGTGTAGATTGCACTGGCAACATTCCCTGAAATGTCACACATGAAATCTCACAACTGGAACTGTCAATGTCCATTTCAGAAAAGAACTATTGAAAGGAAATGAACATCCTTAGTAGCTTATCTCTTCAGCAGTATCCAATGGTCTACCAAGACAATAGCTACCTGGAACACGACCATCAAATGGGTAGTGATTTTTTCAGAGATGAATGGCTTGGGTATTATCAGTCACCAAGAAAAGCTAGATCCAGGCACTAGATAAACATTACTTTATAAGATAATTGTGGAGGAAGGAGTTCACATAACCTAGTAACCAATTTTAAATCTCTTTATTCAGTTGAGAATGGAAGCAGGGCAGTCTGCTGATTCACCCACAGACTGCACAATCCATAGGAGGACTCCAAGTGTACCATGAAACCTCCATCAACGTTCAGTCCAATGAAGCCTGCTTGTCTGGAAGCCTCTCCGACCATTGCCTGCCAAGCAAACAAAGTCTACGTACAGCAACCTCATCTCACTGCATTGCCATTCACTGCTCAGGACTACAACACTACTGCTTTCAGTTAGGAACCCATTGGACTGGAACCTGTCTGTGAAGGAAGTCCCCTCGGGACTTTGAGTTTCTTAACTCTAGAATTCATGTGAACTGATATCTATTTTTGTAGTTCGTGTATGTGTGTGTGTGTGTGTGTGCGTGTGTGCGCGCGCGCGCACGTGTGTGTGTGTGTGTGTGTGTGGGTGTATATGTGTATGTGTGTATATATTTATGTATGTGTGCACATGTATATATATGTGCATGTATGCATGTATATATATACACATGTGTATGCATGTGTGTAGGTATGTGCATGTGTGTGTATGCATGTATACATGTGTGTGTGTGTGTTGCACTTGTGTGTGTGTGTGTGTGTTTGTGTATGTATGTGTGTGTACGCGTGATCAGCCTCCCTCCCAGGTTTTAATATATGAAGAATCTAACCTACTAATTTAATCATCAAAAGAGTTTGCTCATGGGTCACTTTAAAAATTGGGCCAACTGGGGTTTTGTCAAAACACAACACAGCCTATTTTTAAACAATTAAAAATACTTCTTCTTGCAGACAGAAAGCAAGAGTCAGTTTGCCTCTCTCGTTTGTCCAGAACAGTCGCGCTGTAGCTCAGCATAGCCGATCCCACACACACACACGCCTGCCCCATGCTGCATGGGAGCTGCCGCTGATCTTGCAGCAGATGGTAGGGCGTGACATCATTCCCTCTGTTGATCCAAGTGCTGGGAAAAGCCATACTCATTCCAGTTGGGCTGCTACCACAAGCTGTCGGTGAAGCAGAGCCAAGGGATTCTCTTAAAATGGAATCAGTGCGAAAGGAGAATATAGGTATTTATGGAAAATGAGCAAATATGTGAAATCTTACCATGTAATTCATGTGGAGGAAAACTCACATACCAATCTGACGGACTGAACGGCCTGATTTTGTGCTAATTCTGCACTAATCCCAAAACCTTTACAACTATGGAGAAGAAAGCATTAAGGACTCTTCCTTTCATAACGTTTCAAGCTTCTAAATAAGTCACTGTCTGAATCAATGTAGGGACTCTTGAATTGTGAAGATTCAATCCTAAACACAAAACTTCCCGGTGTCAAATGACATTGATTGAAAATTGGTTCACAAGAGGTGGCACTGCTGCCTCACAGCGCCAGAGATACGGATTTGATTCCCGGCTTGTGTCACTGTCTGCGTGGAGTATGCACATTCTCTTCGTACTTGCATGTGTTTCCTTGGGGTGCTCTGGTCTCCAACCACAGTCCAAAGATGTGCGAGTTAGGCTGATTGGCCATGCTAAATTGACCCTACTTTCAGACGGATTAGCAGGATAAATATGTAGGGTTACAAGGATAGGATGGGAATTGTTAACCAAAAGAGAAAACGCTGGAAAATCTCAGCAGGTCTGGCAGCATCTGCAAGGAGAGCAAAG
This sequence comes from Carcharhinus amblyrhynchos, assembly GCF_965287045.1. NCBI lineage: Eukaryota > Metazoa > Chordata > Chondrichthyes > Carcharhiniformes > Carcharhinidae > Carcharhinus > Carcharhinus amblyrhynchos. The sequence continues at coordinate 12,494,225 of NC_137328.1, forward strand.
AACTGAGCCTAGATGACTCTTTGTCAAAGCTAAAATGCATAGAAAGTGGGAGATATTTGTGAGAGAATGAAAGATGAGTCATAGCCACAAGAACCAGGGGAAAAGACTGCTAGTAGTCGTCCACAGAGAGAATAAAGGGTGTGAACAGCCAAAAGGCAGAGAAGCTGCAAACTGTGACAGATGAAGACGTTGGGGGGAGGAAGGAGGTAAAATGTAGAAAAGGGGAAGCGGGGGGAAAAAACGGTAAGGGAAGGGGGATGAAGTAGAAAAAAAGAGTGGGGTGGGAAAAATGAAGAAAGGCAATAAAGAGATAAAAGGTAGAGAACAATAAAAACTTAAACAAAATAGAATGAAAACATAGGGGCCGAGGTGGGGTAGAGCAAATTATCTGAAGTTGTTGAATTTGATGTAGAGACCAGAAGGCTGTAAAGTTCTCAGCTGGAAGATGAGATGCTGTTCCTTCAGTTTGCATTGAGCTTCACTGGAACGTTGCAGCAGGCCAAGGACAGACATGTGGGCATGGGAGCAGGATCGTGCATCAAAATGGCAAGCAACCAGAAGGTCAAGAGCCTGATTACACACAGGCCGATCATCTAGCATCCACAGTAATTCGCTTTTATACAGGGTGGAATTGTTGTTGGTGCAGGCTTGATGGCCCGAATGGCCCCCTTCTACACTGTAGGAATTCTATGAAACAGGAAACCAAGGGCAGTATCTCTTCACATTTGAGCCATGCATCAAACTATAAAATAAATCAGTTTCATATCATTTTCTGAAGTGAGCTTAATTGCCTCGAAGTCTGAGCTACAATGGATGGAAAAATGTTATCTAGCAAAAGCTTCTTCTGTTGTAGGAGAATCAGCAGCCAGCAGGTCCCCTCCTGTGTGGTTGATGACCTACACTTGTAATCTTTGAATTCTTAAGTACAGCTGGTTCTTACTGTCTCTTAAATGGTGCAAGCTGTCAGATCCAAGGCCAGACTATTTGCTACACAGGTCACGTTGTCTCTGATTTCATCCAGTAATTATACACATTAGAGAAACTATGTTTCACATATTATCTCCCTCAAAGGTAAAATTCTCCCAGGAATCCTTTGCAGCGCAGAGAGATGTTTAACAATCTGAACAACCTGTGCGGCACGGTGGCACAGCGGTTAGCACTGCTGCCTCAAAGCACCAGGGGCCCAGGTTCAATTCCAGCTTTGGCTGACTGTCTGTGTGGAGTTTGCATGTTCATAGAATTTCTACATTAATGAAGGAGGCCATTCGGCCCATCGTGTCTGTACTGACTCCATCCCACAAGGTCCTACTCCCATAACCCCACACATTTGCTCTGCTAATCCCACTGACACTAGGGTCAATTAAGCATGACCAATCAACATAATCTGAGTGTGGGAGGAAACCGGAGCACCCAGAAGAAACCCATGCAGACATGGGGAGAATGTGCAGACTCTGTGCTGACAGTGAACTCAGGCCAGAATTGAACCTGGGACTCTGGCGCTGTGAGACAGCAATGCTAACCACTGTGCTACTGTGCCACCCACATGTCCTCCCCATGTGTGCATGGGTTTCCTCTGGGTGTTTCCATTTCCTCCCACAGATGTGCGGGTTAGGTTGATTGGCCATGCTAAATTGACCCCAGTATCAGGGGGACTAGTAGGGTAAATGTGAAAGGTTACAGGAATAGGGCCTGGGTGGGATTGTGCTTGATGGGCCAAATGGCCTCCTTCTGCATTGTAGGAATTCTATGATAAATTTAGCAGTCGAGGTAAGGTACTTCATCCAAAACAGAAAATGCTGGAAAGTCCTTGAAGAATCATCCAGACTCAAAACGTTGGCTCTATTCTCTCTGTAGATGCTGTCAAACCTGCTGAGATTTTCCAGCATTTTCTGTTTTTGTTTCAGATTCCAGCATTGACATTTATCCAGGTAATCAACATGCTCCACGTAGTCTTTTTAACATACTCACACATTACTCATAACATACTCATTACTCACAATAATTTGAACTTTTATTTCTTTAAGTTTATATTTTATTTATTAGTGTCATAAGTAGGCTTACATTAACAGTGCAATGAAGTTACTGTGAAATTCCCTTGTCACCATACTCTGGCGCCTGTTTGAGTACACTGAGGGAGAATTTAGCTTGGCCAATCCATTGAACCAGCACGTCTTTCGGACTGTGGGAGAAAACCAGAGCACCCACAGGAAATACATGCAGCCACAGGGGGAATATGCAGACTCCAAAAAGGTAGTGACCCAAGCCGCAATTCGAACCCGGGTCCCTGGCGCTGTGAGGCAGCAGTGCTAACCACTTTGTCACTATACTGCCCTGATTGTACCGACATTAATCCACAAAGATCTCTTCCCTCACTGTACACCAAGCATGAACCAATCCTCCTGGCTCTTAATCCCTGTTCTTTCTTGCTTTTTGCCGCATTATATGAAAGATAAGGACTCTGCTTGGTTTTGGCTGCTATCGTCATGTTGGGCGGAATTTTCCCAGAAAATGGCAACGGCCAGAATTCTCTGATCTCACGCGCCCCACCACCACTGCTAGTGAGAGCAGAGAATTTGGCGCTCAGCCAAAACTCCGTTCGTAACAGCAGGACTGGAGAATCCCAGCTGCGAGTGTGTTGGAGAATACTGGTCAAAGTGTTAGGTACAGTCTGAAAACTGATGTGTTTCCCCCAAGGAACACAATCAGGTTTTCTCTCCAAATCTTCCGACAGTTTGTTAAAAAAAAAGCAAGGGGGGTTGTGTTATGCAGCATCATTTTTAAGGGGGGGGGCCTTAAACGGGCACCCCAGTCTCCAACATTAAGAAACAGGCCCCCTTCCCTCTCCATCACCATTAGACATTGAGACCCACCTCCCCCCTCCATCCCCATCATAGTTGGCAGTCTGTCTCCCTCCCCCTGCACACCCATTCATCTTCATGGCAATATCCCATTCCAACCATTGCCCATCCCTGTCCATTGGCCCCATGCCCCAGCTCCACCCCTGGCAGTGCCAATCTGGCCCTGCTCCTGTCAATGCCGGCCTGACCTGGCAGTGCCAGGAGTAGTGCTAGGGCATTGTCCTCCTGTACCCTAGACCACCAGGAGACCATCTACAATTCCCATCCATGTGATTTCACACTGGTGTGGGGGAGTGGTGGTGCGTGGGAGGCACGTTGTTACATTTGATGTCCTTGGAAAGTATGGCGTGTGTTGTTTCGGCATATTATAATTTATTTGTATTGATGGTAATCAGATTTGTGCCCTCCCTTGGTGTGAACCTGATTACATTCCCCACGGGTGTGAAGGGAAGTTCTCAATCTGAGAGTTTCATGCCACGATGGTATCTTAGTGTCAAATGGGTCTTGAAAATCCCAACTATTGTCTTTTCTTCTGATGCACATTCATTATGCCAAATCACCCAGCATCTATATCTTGGGGACGGCTATTGACCTGAAATTGAACTTGTAGCAACAAGGGCAAATCAGAGACTGGAAATTCTGAGGCAAGTAATCCACTTCTTATCCTCCCAAAACCTGTCTACCATCTACAAAGCACAAGTCAGGAATCAGATGAAATACTCTCCATTTGCCTGGATGAGTGCAGCTCCAACAAAACTAAAGAAACTTAACACCATCCAGGACAAAGCAGCCTGCATCAACTTTAACATTGCCTCCCTCCATCACTGACACACAGTGGCAGCAACATGTACCATCTACAATATGCATTTCAACAACTCAGCAAGATTCTTTCGACAGCACCTTTCAAACTGCAACCTCTATCGCCTAGAAGGACAAGGACAGCAGATGCATGTGCATATTATCATTGTGTTTCCCTCCAAACCACATACCATTCTGATTAGGAATTATATAACTGTTCCTTCGCTATCACTGGGACAAAATCTTGGATTCCCCTCCTGATAGCAATGTGTGCCTAACCATCGAACCATGGCAAGATTACAGCACGGGAAGAGGCCATTCAGCCCATCCTTTCCGAGTCCGAGGACACCCAGGTGCCCTTTCTAATCCCATCTTCCAGCACCCGGCTCATCACCCTGTAACTTCCAACACTTAAGGTGCAGATCCAGGAACTTTTTTAAGGATCTCTGCCCCCGTCACCAACTTGGATAGTGAATTCCAGAAACCCGCTAACCCCTGCATAAAAAAGTTCTTCCTCAAGCCCCCTCTCCATCTTCTGCCACTTATCTTAAACCCACCAGTGGTTCAAGAAGGTGGTTCACCACGACCTTCTCAAGGGTAATTAGGGATGAACAACAAGTGCTGGTCTTGCCAGCGAAGCTCAAATCCTGTCAAAGAATAAACTAAAAAAAAACAAAGTTAATTTGTAACTGCAGAGAAGCTCAGGAGCTTGAGAGCAACGTGGCTGAATATATTGGGGATGGAGATGAGTGCGAGTCAGGGAGCTAGAGGCTTGTTTGGATTGCTTGCCGTTTGTCAGTACACTTCAGGTGATTAAGGTGCTTAAGGTGATTTGAGGAGTCAGTGGAGAGGAACTGCTTCCTTTGACGGGAGATCCCTATGAACTGGTCGGTTGAGGAGTAATGTCAGAAAATACATCTCCACGCTCAGAGGATAATCTCTATAATCCCCTCCAACCCTCCGGCGTATCTACACACTTCTAACTCTGGCTTCCCAAGCATCTTTGATTTTAATTGCCCCACCGTTGGTGGTCGGGTCTTCAGTTGCTGAACCCCAAGCTCTGGAATTCCCTCCTGAAACCTCTCAGCCTCTCTCCTTTAAGACACTTATTAAAACAAAGAACAAAAACAGCCCGGGAAACAGGCCCTTCGGACCAACGAGCCCACACCGCCATTTTAGCATTACCAGTCCCCCCTCCACCCGTGACCCTTATCTATGCTTATGGCATTCCACATTGAGGGAAACTAATTTAGGGACAATTTATTACCTCCAATCAGCCAAATAGCACATCTTTGGGGTGTGGGAGGAAACCGGAGCACCTGGAGAAAACCCACGCAAGCACGGGGAGAACGCGCAAACTCCCACAGACACCGGCCCAAATCCATGTGTCTGCACAGCAAACAGTGATAGTCACTGAGCTCTCGTGTTGCCCAACATCTGGTCCAGTTTAAGCACACACTAACGACATGTGAAAAAACCTACCTCTCTGACCCAGATTTTGATCGACTGACCTACTTCTCCAAATGTGGCTCGGTATTCTACTTTGCTTTATAATGATCTGGCGAAATGCCTTGACTTAATTCATTACATTAGATCTGCTATATTAGTTGGCGTGTGACTGAAACAATTAAGTATTCCAAGCACGCTGGTTCCATTTTCGATGCAGCAAAAGCATGTTTCAGGATCATTGGGAAGAAGTAATCTTTTCCAGAGTAGGCGGGGAATGTTTCAATCATTAACCCCCCACCACTGGTGCAAGGGAGGTTGGAGAACTTGATGCTCAGCCAAATCTCCCTTCCTTGCAGCGGGATCAGAGAATCCCGCCGGCATGAATGACCGGAAAATTTTGGCCATGGAATTCTACAGCACAGCAAGACACATTGGGCAGAATTTTCCCATCCCGCCCACCACAAGAATCATCGTGGTCAGGACATGGGCAATGTAATGGTCCTTTGATCTCAGTCGGGGTATTCTGGTCTTGGGGCGAGCAAGGAAAATCCCACCCACCATATCTTCACCAACCATCGAGCACCTATCATTTCCAATCCCGTTTTCCAACACTTGGTCTATAGCCTAGTCCGCCACAACATTTCATATGCTCACCTAAATGTCGCAAGTCAGGACTTTCAAGCGCAAAGCCCAAGAACACCCTTAGAATCCCTAGAGTACAGAAGGAGGCCATTCAGCCCATCCATTCTATACCGAACACATCACCGCCCAGGCCTTATCCTCGTAACCCCATATATTTACCCTGCCAATCACCTGAAAGGAGGGTCAGTTTAGCATGACCAATCAACCTAATCTGCACATCTTTGGACTGTGGGAGGAAAACAGAGTACCTGGGGGAAGCCCACGCTGACACAGGGAGAATGTGCTAATGGGGAAATGCAAGTCAGCCCTGTTTCTGTAATAAGTCTTGCATCAAGCATTAACATATTGTGTATATTAAAGGAATCATTTTACAATGAATGTCCAGCTCAACAGTTATATATTATTAAAGACAGTGACCCAAGTCAGGAATTGAACCCCTGGTCCCTGGCGCTGTGAGGCAGCAGTGCTAACCACTGTGCCGCCCCACTTTTCAACCTTGTAAGTGTGCTGTGCATTGGGGAACAGATCTGCCCATGTACGCCCAAATACCTGAAACTATAAAATCGCCAAATAGACCTTACTTTCGGAAATGATTTCTTACACTTGTCAAATCGGATACCATTTAGATAAACCTACTGAAAAAACAAAGATGCCTGAGCTATCTCCCAGTGGTTTTCATTCCTGCTCACAGTGATACATTGCACTCCCATTAACAGCTGTCTCTCTGTGATTTCCACTATCAGATCCATTTGATGCTCTGCCGTACCATCAGAAAATTAATTATTCTGTGATATGTTTGAATTTTCAGCTTTTTTTCAAACATTTTTGCTGGTATTTTATCTGTGATCTATGAAAAGTTCAGACGGTCGATGTGGTGGAGACTGTAGGGTTGATACTTTTTCAATGATTATGTACTGCAGTTGAACAGTTTCTTTTCTAATTGGAAAATGTAACGGTTCTGAAGCTGGGAAAGTTGGTGAAATCATCTTGATCTCCTCTTAGCAACTCTGAAAAGCTATAACTTGCCTATTGCAAAAAAAAAGAGTTTGATATACACCTTCAGTGATTTGATTTGATTTATTATTGTATTAGTATAAAGTGAAAAGTATTGCTCCTTGTGTGCTATACAGGCAAAGCATACTGTTCATAGAGAAGGAAAGGAGAGGGTGCAGAATGTAGTGTTAAGCCACAGCTAGGGTGTAGAGAAAGATCAACTTTGTGGGAGATAGATCCATTCAAATGTCTGATGGCAGCAGGGAAGAAGCTGTTCTTAAGTCGGTTGGGACGTGACCTCAGACTTTTATGTAGTTCTCCCAACGGAAGAAGGTGGAAGAGAGAATGTCTGGGGTGCTTGGGGTCCTTTATTTCTGTGCTGCTTTTCCAAGGCAGCGGGGAGTGAAGACAGAGTCAATGGATGGGAGGCTGGCTTGCGTGATGGACCGGGCTTCATTCATGACACAACTGGACACAACTGGCTGGATTTCAGCAGAGATGGGCCAAAATTGGAAGACCTTTACAAATGGCAGGCAGGTCCCAGGTGCTGACATCCCACCTCTATTGCAGGTTGGGGGAGAGGATGACAAATGAACCTCATGGGCAAGAAACCTAATTTCTCCATAGCCTTTTAAAACGAGTGTTGAGTTCAAACTCAGGGCAACACGGTGGCACAGTGGTTAGCACTGCTGCCCCACAGCTCCAGGGACACGGGTTCAATTCCGGCCTTGGGTCACTGTCTGTGTGGAGTCCGCACGTTCTCCTCGTGTCTGTGCAGGTTTTCTCCAGGTGCTCTGGTTTCCTCCCACACTCCAAAGATGCGCAGGTTAGGTTAATTGGCTGTATTAAATTGACCCTTCATGTGAGGGGGATTAGTAGGGTAAAAACAAGGAACAAAGAAAATAAAGAATAAAGTTAACGCACAGAGACAGGCCTTCGGCCTCTAAGCCTGCATGCACTGACCATTCTGCCCAAATGAACTAAAACCCCCTTCCCTTCTGGGATCATATCCCTCTATTCCCATCCTATTCATGTATTTGTCCAGACGCCCCATAAAAGTCACTATTGTATCTGCTTCTGCTACCTCCCCCAGTAGCGAGTTCCAGGCACCCACCATACTCTGTGCAAAAAACCTGCCTCGTACATCTCCTTTAAACTTTGTCCTCGCGCCTTAAACCTGTACTCCCTAGTAATTGACTCTTCCAACCTGGGAAAAAGCTTCTGACTATCTGCTCTGTTATTGCCTCTCATAATCTTGCAAGGCTTCTATCAGGTCACCCCTCAGCCTCCGTCGTTTCAGTGAGAACAAGCCAAATTTCTCCAACCTCTCCTCATAGCTAATAACCTCCATACCAGGCAACATTCTGGTAAATCTTTTCTGCATCCTCTCCAAAGCCTCCTGGTAGCGTGGCGACCGGAATTGAACACAATATTCCAAGTGCGGCCTAACTAAGGTTCTCTAAAATTACAACATGACTTGCCAATTTTTAAACTCAATGCCCTGGCTGATGAAGGCAAGCATTCCACACACAGATCCCTCTGCCTATCAATACTCTTAAGGGCTCTGTCATTTACTGCATATTTCCTATCTGTATTGGGCCTTCCAAAATGCATTACCTCACATTTGTCCAAATTAAACTCCATCTGCCATCTCTCTGCCCAAGTCTCCAATCACTCTATATCCTGCTGTATCCTCTGATGGTCATCATCGCTATCCGCAAATTTACCAACCTTTGTGTCATCCACAAACTTAATAATCAAACCAATTACATTTTCCTCCAAATCATTGATATATATTACAAACAGCAAAGGTCCCAGCACTGATCCCTGAGGAATGCCACTTGTCACAGCTCTCCATTCAGAAATGCATCCTTCCACTGCTACCCTCTGTCTTCTTTGGCTGAGCCAGTTTAGTATCCACCTTGCCAGCTCACCTCTGATCCCATGCGACTTCACCTTCTGCACCAGTCTGCCATGAGGGACCTTGTCAAAGGCTTTACTGAAGTCCATGTAGACAACATCCACTGCCCTACCCTCATCAATCATCTTCGTCACTTCCTCGAAAAACTCAATCAAGTTAGTGAGACACAACCTCTCCTTCATAAAACCATGTTGCCTCTTGCTAATGTGTCCACTTATTTCCAAGTGGGAATAAATTCTGTCTCGAAGAATCCCCTCCAATAATTTCCCAGCACTGATGTAAGGCTCACTGGCCTGTAATTACCTAGATTATTCTTGCTACCCTTCTTAAACAAAGGAACAACATTAGCTATTCTCCAGTCCTTTGGGATCTCCCCTGTAGCCAGTGAGGATACAAAGATTTCTCTCAAGGCCCCAGCAATTTCCTCCCTTGCCTCTCTCAGTATTCTGGGGAATATCCCATCAGGTCCTGGGGACTTGTCTACCTTAATGTTTCTCAAGAACCCCAATACCTCCTCCTTTTTGATCTCAACATGACGTGGGGACATGGGGATAGGGTGCAAGTGGAGTTGTTGTTCGTGCAGGCTCAATGGGCTGAATGGCCTCCTCCTGAACAGCAGAGAGTCTATGATTCAAATGGATCCTATTTTTGCTCTTCCAAGGGTGGGAGGCACAAATTAATGAAATAGATGTAAACACCATTTATTGAAGGGTGGGTAAGTGTCTTGGTCCAAAGGTATTTATATCCCCAGCTCTTTAAACATGAAAAAAAATCAAGCTTCAGCTGTTATAGAATCATAGAATCCCTGCAGTGCAGAAGGAGTCTTTGTAGAAAGTAAAGAGTGAATATTCACCAGCCAACTTAGCAATATCCATTATATGGGATTCCAAGTTCAGGATGCATGTGTTTTGCATTGTCATCACAGGTCAAGTTGATCTGCTACTACTTTTTCTAAGTATGTTTGTACCAAGTCTCACACAGAAGTTGTTTGGGCCACACAGCAGAAAGGGGGGTTTTTGACCCGGGTACATTACCTCAGGCCGAGATCATGAACAGTGCCAGGACCACTTGAGTTCCAGACCAGCCGTTGTTACTGGGATCTCCGATGGGCAGAAGGCCATGAGACTCGTGGCGTGTATTTCTTTTATGTTATTTACTCTTTTGTAATAGACCATGATAACAGTTTAGAGATTGTGCAGAATTTTACGATGTTGCTCAGACGAGTCTCGTAAAATCCCACCCCGGGAAAAGGAAGAATTCCGTTTTGCGAGCCTCACCCGTCTTGGTTCTGGGGTGGGCAAGCTGGTAAGATTCTGGCCTATAATTTTAGTCTGTCTTATTTAACAGTCTCCTGGATCATTGAAAGATCAAAGCAGAACAAAGGCCAATCGACTCTCCGACAGAGCACCTTTACCCAGGCCCTATCCTCTTAAACTCACAGATTTACCTCACTAATTCCCCTAACCTATGCATCTTGACACCCTAAGGGGCAATTTAGCATGACCAATCCACTAATCTCTACATGTTTTGACCGTGGGAAGAAACTGGGGCACTTGAAAGAAATCTACGCAGCATGGGGAGAACCTCCAAACTCCAGACAGACAGGCATCCAAACCCGGAAGTAAACTTTGGTCCCTCATGCTGTGAGGCAGCAATGCTCACCACCATGCTATTAACATTAACAAACTCAGTAAGAGTTAACAAACACCATATGCTGGACTACTTCGACTAACAGGCTATCTGGTGTAACTTAGAAAAAATAAACATTACCATCTGTCGCTGAAGTTTCAAATGAGTTCTTTGCTGATGTTTTTCTAAGACTGTTATTACAACTGTGGTCATTATGAATACTTGGCTGAGTTTCAAAAGTTCAGCCCTCGACTAAAGTGTCAGCCTGGAGATGCCAATGCTTACAGAATTTATTAAACAGTGATAATCTTTAATTGACAATCACATTTAACTATGTTGTGCGATGGAAGACTTTTACAATGTAGTCAGCTAATTTTTAACTCAGAGTTCAAATGTAAAGTTGAAATTGTAGGGGTCTGATGTGAATGGAAACAAAATCAAGCAGTTTCTATAAGAAGCACCTGACCTAAAAAACGCTTACATTCCAGTATCTTAAACTAAAAATATGACATAATTCCTGCAGTCATCAATTTTCATTAGCAGAGAATAAGTTATCTCCAAGCTATGGAGTTAAGTTCGTTCCGGTCACGTCATGAATAGAAGATGATGGAGAAATCAAGATTCCTCATTATTCTCTACATTCAATGCAGCCAAATGTAGAATTCAAAAAATCTCCCTATAAAAAGAAAGAGTAGCAAGTGTATGGTAACACCACCATCTGTGTGTTCACCTGCAAGTCACACACTGTCCGGACTTGAAATTATATTGTCATTCCTGGATGGGTGCATTGCTGGCAGCAACTATCCTCTGGTGCTTCCTACATGTGGAGATGCCGTCATTGGACTGGGTTAAGCACAGTAAGAAGTCTCACAATATCAGGTTAAAGTCCAACAGGTTTCGGAGTCTCAAGCTTCTTCATCAGATGAGTCACGTCACCACTGGTGGGAGGATTTCTCTACTCATCTTTAAAAGATTGCTATAAAATCTTTTATGTCAACTTGAGTGAGCAGCCAGGACTCTGATTAATCATTTACCTGAAGGATAGAACTACCAGCAGTGCAGTATTTCCTCACAGGTTTACCAGAGTGTCAAACTAGATCAGGTCCATGGACTGGTCCAGAAAATAGCAAAACAGAGAACTGCTGGATGTAATCCCTCACCCGCCTCATGCCAATTGCAAGCAAGTATTGGGAAATTAGTCCAGAGGAGAAGGACATCTCCACTTCTTCATGATCAACAGATGGCACAATGATACAATGGTTAGCACTGCTGTCTCTCAGCGCCAGGGACCTGGGTTTGATTCCCTGATTGGGTCACCATCTGTGTAGAGTTTGCACCTTCTCGCTGTGCCTGCGTGGGTTTCCTCCGGGTGCTCCAGTTTCCTCCCACACTCCAAAGACGTGCGGATTAGGTTGATTGTCCATGCTAAATTGTCCCTCAGTGTCGGGGATTAGCAGGGTAAATATGTGTGGTTATGGGAGTGGGGCCTGGGTGTCGGTTTTGAGTCGATGGGCTGAACGGCCTCCTATGGGGATGCTACAATTCTTGATTCAGCCCAGAAGAAGCCAGCCTGTGAGTAAATATGAACAAGTTGAAGCAATGGGTTGTAAAGTCTATCAAAGGCACCGAGCAAGCCGTAAAAAACTGGAAATCCAAAAATAAATGTTTGAGACGTTTGCCTTTAATGAATTTGGAGAAAGGATTACACAATGATGTTATCAAATAACCTCTATTTTAAACAGATAGCCAGATTCATTTGTTAAATCTCACTTGTGTCATTGTGTATAGTGAATGCTTAATTGAAGGTGTCTTTTATGTTCCGTGCCCTCCTCCCCCTCCAACACACCCAAAGATCTCACATCTCTGATTGGCATCATTAATCTCTTCCCTCAATCGTATCTGAAGGAAAGTCCTTGAAAATGCTTTTAACTTTCAGAATGGGTCCTTGGAGGCATTGTTTGAAAAAAAATAATTCATGGATTGATTTTGCTATCATGACTTGGAGTAGCATTAATATTGATTGCCTCAGGAACAGGGAGCAGAAAAAAGGCATTTCAGGAACAACTACAGTTAGAATCCCTTGTGATATAAACTCAGAATCTCTTTTGCATGCTGTTATGTTCATTTGAAGTCACCGTACAACAGAAATCTATTCCTTTTTACACAATTTGAGAATTTAAAAATCCCACAAGTCAAACGCATTCAAAAGTTTCATTCAATGGCTTCATTAGTTAAAGATCTAAATCGTCAATATAATTTTTTGCTGAGTCCAGTGTCAATATTTCATGATTTTAAGTACTTTGAACAGCCTACCAGTTTGACTGATGTTTAAAATCAGCAGGCGTCATAGGGGAAGATTTGCATTCCTTTGTTTCAGCTGCACTTTTTAGTGAGAAAGTCATAGGATCATTGAAACCCTACAGTTGCAGGAGGAAGTCATTTGGCCCATCGAATCGTAGAATCCCTACAGGACAGAATGAGGCCATCCAGCCCATCGAGTCTTCAACAGAGGATTGCATCCATTCCTATAACCCCACATACTTACCCTGCAAATTCCCTAAGCAATACATCTTGGGACATTAGGGGACACTTTAGCACGGCCAGTCAAACGAAGCTGACTGTAGGATGAAACTGGAGCACCCAGAGGAAACCCATACAGACACAGGGAGAATGCACAAACTCCACATAGTTACCAAGGCAGGAATTGAACCTAGGTTCCTGTGAGGCAGCAGTGCTAACCACTGTGGCACCCGACTGAATAATATTCATAGAATCGTAGCATCATATAGAACGAGGTTATTTGGCCCAATGTGCTAATAGCAGATGTTTAAAGAAACCTACTAGTTGCAGAGTAGGCGATGGTCGAGTAATATTATCACTAATTTTTTTACTCCAGAAACCCAGGTAATGTTCACAATCATGAATATCATTAAAAGCTCAGGAGCAGGGCTTATCCACGCCAGAGTCTGACAGATGGATGGATGGATGGACGGACGGACAGATGGGTGGGTGGACAGACAGATGGATGGGTGGATGGACGGATGGATGGATGGATGGATGGACAGAGGAATGGATGGACGGAAGGACGGAGGGACAGGCAAAACATTGCTAGGCCAGCCCGACCCCTCCTTCCAGACTGGAGCGCCCTGATCTCCAGCCTGTCCCCCCTCCCCACCCACCCATGCAGCATGACAACAGCCCCCCTACCCTCTGCACTGACAACCTCCCCACATTCTCCCCCAGCAAACCCCATCCAGCTCCCCTCTCGGGAGGCAGACCCCTCCTGGCAGAACCTTCCCCAGGAGGCAGATCCTCCTGACAGACCTCCCCTGCCCAGCCCACTCTGATTGCCGGCCTCCCTCCAGCCCTGACCAATCCCAATGTAGTGTGGCAGCAGAGTCCCCGCCCTCACCAATTGCCCCTAAGCTGCATTCACAATAGGCCCCACCCCTTGGCCCCACCCTTAGGCCCTGAACCTAGGCTCCATCCTCTTGGCACTGCCCCATATGCAATGGACAATGTCAAGGTGCCCCCTGGGCATGGGCACTTTGCCCCTTGGGCACTGCCAGGATGCCCATGCCCAGGGATAACCACCCCCTCGCTGCCCGAGCCTGTGGGAGACGCGCATGGGTCAGGAACACATGCATGAATCCTGTGAAATGGCTGACACATCCGTCTCCCAAACTGACGTGCCAAAAAATATGCGCGTCGGGATTCAGGAATTGGGCCCCCAGGTTCAAATCCCATTACAGCAGTTGGTGGAATTTCAATTCCATTAAAAAATCTGGAATTAAAAATCTACTGATGACCATGAATCCATTGTTGATTGTTGGAAAACCCCATCTGGTTCACGAATGTCCTTTAGGGAAGGAAATCTGCCATCTTTATCTGGTCTGGCCTACCTGTGACTCCAGAGCCACAGAAAAAAACTTGACTCTCAGGGCAACCTGAGATGGGCAATAAATGCAGGCCGGCCAGTGATGAACATGTCCCATGAGCAAATAAAAAAATACTTCCCTACCCCTTCTCCAAGAGAAGCTTTGAATATCTTCAAGCATTTAGAACCCCGAGAATGCAGAAGGAGGCCATTCAGCCCATCGGGTCTGCATCAACAACAGTCCTACCCAAACCCTATTCAGCACCCCCACATACTTACCTCTTTAATGCCCTGACACTGGGGTCAATATAGCATGGCCAATCAACCTAACCCGCACAGACACAGGGAGAATGTGCAAACTCTACACAGTGACCCAAAGCCCAAATTGAACCTGAGTCCTTGGCACTGTGAGGCAGCAATGTTAACCACTGTGCTAACGCGCTACCCAGGTGGAATTTATTCAGTTCCCTTTTGGCTCTGGAGTCACAGGTAGGCCAGACCAGATAAAGGTGGCAGATTTCCTTCCCTAAAGGACATTCGTGAACCAGATGGGGTTTTCCAACAATCAACAATGGTTTTGTGGTCATCAGTAGATTTTTAATTCCAGATTTTTTAATGGAATTTAAATTCCACCAACTGCTGTAATGGGATTTGAACCTGGGGGCCCGATTCCTGCATCTCGACACGCATATTATTTGGCACGTCGGGTTGGGAGATGGACATGTCAGCCATTTCACAGGATTCATGCATGCATTCCCGACCCATGCGCATCTCCCACAGGGTTGGGCAGTGAGGGGGTGGTTATCCCTGGGCATGGGCATCCTGGCAGTGCCATTCTTTGAGGCAATGTATTAACAGGTCAATGCTGAACCTTGAATAGCTGACAAACAACAGTGACAAAAGTTCACTGGATCCCACTAAAGGAATAGGATTTGGTAATGATTATTTTCTTGTGAATCCCATAGTGAAGATGATATAATAGGATCTCCTCCCATTGTGCTGCATAACATTTAGTCAACATCTAACGGTTAACCTTTCATTAAAACACATATACCGGAATTTTATTGTCTTGCCCATCACGGGAATCTGAGCGGGCGAGTAGCAGGCCATGGAAAACACACCCATTCTCCTGTGAACAAAAAGAAGTGAGAGTGTGGACACCTCTGTCATCAGACTGGCTCCTTGCTAGATATTATTCCAATAATGCTTTACCTTAACTTGCAAAACAGACAGATCAAAGCGTTAACAGCACCAGTAATACATTCCATTCTATTAATACAAGTGAGAGCAGAAATTGGTTTGAAAGTCTAATGCACATTGTGGGTTCTAATATCAAAAACATTGAAAAATTCCTCAAAAGACAATCAACCAAACGCATTCCAAATACTGAACAATTTAAAAGCTCATTATCTCTGGAATCTTATCACCTAAGTTCGCACTCTGTTAGAATTGTGGGATTTTATGAGATTGTAATGTTTTTAGATAATGTCTTTAACAAGGGTGAACTGCAGGAATGAAGGGGAAGATGTTCTATAATCTGCTGATAGCAAGCCTGGATGGCTAAGTTGTTCAAGATAAAAAGGTAAAAGGTGGTTTGTGGTGGTGGTGATAGTGGGAGAAATGGGCTTACTGGGAAGGAGATACAACATACTGATACCCATAAACAATGTAAGAAGTCTCACAACATCTGGTGTTGTGAGACTTCTTACTGTGTTTACCCCAGTCCAACACCAGCATCTCAACCCCATGAACCAGAGCAGCCATGCTGATGATAGATTGTCTGTTAGTCTCCAAGTCATAGGGAGGTGTTAGGAATGTCATAGTAAGAAGTCTCACAACACCAGGTTAAAGTCTTACAGGTTTATTTATCTTACAGGTGAGTCACCTGATGAAGCTGCTACGTCCCCATGATTCCAAATAAACCTGTAAGATTTTAACCTGGTGTTGAGAGACTTCTTACTGTGCCCACCACATCCCAATGCCAGTATCTCCATATCATTAGGAATATCAGGTTTTATTAATGGAGTTACTTAAATCTAACTATTTATTTCCAAGACAAAATAAAATAGGATTCTGCATGGATATAAGGCCCATGTGATTCAGATTGCTACAGAAGCAGGCTTTGAGAGGGAAAGCAATTGTAAGGTTGTGTGTCAGGTTTTCCTAAAAAGTAAACATTAATGTTCACAGCCAGAGTCAGTCTTCAAGTATCTGAAAAAAAAAGACAAAGGAGGAGAAGGCATAGAGTAAGAGACAACAAACTTATTTTGCTTGCTATCCAGGTTGGAGATTGAACTCAGATTGAAGAGACTAAGTTTATGAGGGTTGAATAAATCATAATTATTCACCTAGCTTTGACTTGAGGGAGGGATGTCCAATTCTTCTCTGACTGTGAAAGTCAGTCTAAGGAGTCAAAGTTGTCAAGGAAAAGGAAATAGCTGAAAATAGCTGAGGGTTGGTTCCTGGAGAACAAAGCATCCACATAATGGGCTGAGTAAAGTTGAACCATGGCAAGGGGATGTCTTGTATTTATAAAAGTTAAATAGAGGATCATTTCAGCAGGTTACAATGTAAGTTACCTATTGAATGGAGTTTAAACACTATTGCACTTAGTTCAAACAGAAACATAAAAATGCTGGAAAATTGCAGCGGTCTGACAGCGTCTGTTGAAACAGAACAGAGCCAATGTTTTCAGTCAGGATGACCCATCATTTGAGCTAAAGACAAAGAAAATATTAAGAAGTCTCACATCCTTTTCGGAGCAGCACTCCAAAAGCTTGTGATTCCAAATAAACCTGTTGGATTTTAACCTGCTGCAGCTGTATAGGGCATTGGTGAGGCCGCAGCTGGAGTACTGTGTGCAGTTTTGGGCGCCGCACCTGCGCAAGGATATTTTGGCCCTGGAGGGAGTGCAGAGGAGGTTTACTAGGCTGATACCGGAGTTGAGGGGATTGAGCTAAGAGGAGAGGCTGAATAAACTAGGCTTGTACTCGTTAGAGTTTAGAAGAATGAGGGGAGATCTCATTGAGACGTATAAGATGATGAATGGGATGGATAGGATAGAGGTGGAGAGACTCTTCCCGCTCAAAAAAGACAGTAGGACTAGGGGGCACAGCCTCAAGATAAAGGGGAGGCGGTTTAGAACGGAGTTGAGGAGGAACTTCTTCACTCAAAGGGTGGTGAATCTCTGGAATTCTCTGCCCATTGAAGTGGTGGAGGCTGCCTCGCTAAATATTTTTAAGAAGCGGGTTGATGGGTTTTTGATAAGAGAGGGGATTAAGGGTTATGGGGAGAGGGCGGGAAAGTGGAACTGAGCCACAACAGATCAGCCATGATCTTATTGAATGGCGGGGCAGGCTCGAAGGGCTAGATGGCCTACTCCTGCTCCTATTTCTTATGTTCTTATGTTCTTATGGTGTTGTGAGACTTTTTACTGTGCCCACTCCAGTCCAATGCCGGTATCTCCACGTCATGAGAAAGAAAGTAGGATGAATTTTACACTGTGAGGGTAGGAAGAGGGTAAGTAGGGGGCTGTAATTGATAGGGATGGCATAGACAAAAGGACAGAGGGAATGTAAATGGGGATGATGAGGGCTAGAACTGGTGCAAAGAGTGTCCGTTAAGAGATCAGACTGTGTAAAAGGCAGAACAAAGGTGCAGAATGCAGGGATGTGGCCTTAGTGGGGTGGAGGGAGGGGGGTGCTCTTGGAGGGGAACAAGGTGGGAAGCGAGATATTAGAAGTGGAAAAATAAAGACAGGAAGTAGTAAAAATGGATTAATGAGATGAAAAGAAGAAATGGAGTAAAATAAATGGAGATGGAGTGGAGATGGAGGAGAGAGTTCACAATCTAAAGTTGTTGAACTCGGTTGTTTTTAGCTTATTAGGTGAATATGCTGCCAATACCATTGTAGGCACTGCAGTGCTGCTTTATTCCATGATATTGTTGGGAATAAGTTTATTTGATAGTAAACCCGCAAGCTTTCAGGGTTTGCCCCTTCGTCAGGTGAGTGGAGAGTTCTGGTCTCAAACAGAGCACTTAAAGGCACACATGGTTTACAGAATACTGATTAGAATGCAAGTCTTTACAGCTAATCAATTCTTAAAATCCCGATCAATCCCTATCAATTACAGCCCCCCATTTACCCCCTTCCTACCCTCACAGTATAAAATTCATCCTATTTTCTTTCAAATGATGTGGAGATGCCGACATTGGACTGGGGTGGGCACAGTAAAACGTCTCACAACACCAGGTTAAAATCCTTTAAGAATTGATTAGCTGTAAAGACTCGCATTCTAATCAGTATTCTGTAAACTGTGTGTGCCTTTATATATTCTGTTTGAGACCAGAACTCTCCCACTCACCTGATGAAGGGACAAACCCCGAAAGCTTGTGGGATTACTATCAGATACACTGGTTGGACTTTAACCTGGTGTTGTGAGATGTCTTACTGTGTTTACCCCAGTCCAACGCCAGCAACTCCACATCATTGTTGGGAATGACAGAGCAGGTGGCAACTAGGAGATTCAATTGAACTAACGTTTATAAGGAAGTTTCATTCACAGTTTAACCAGCCCTTGCATTTTCATGACTTCTTAACTTCAGGCTGACACTTCATAGTAGTTTTCACATGTTTGGTAACAAGCTGCACAGATTTAAAATATTTTCTCTGTGAAGCAAACAGTCAAAAGATGAAGATATTAAGTTTTGGTGATTATTCTTTCCTTTTCATTCAGACAGTTGAACCCAGTTCATTCTTCAGATTGTTCTCTTCATGGATGGCACAGTGGTCAGCACTGCTGCCTCACAGTGCCAGGGACCCAGGTTCAATTCCGGCCTCAGGTGATTGTGTGGAGTTTGAATGTTCTCCCTGTGTCTGCACGGGTTTCCTCCGGGTGCTCCGGTTTCCTCCCACAGTCAGAAAGATGTGCTGGTTAGGTTCATTGGCCATGCTAAACTGTCCCTTAGTGTCAGGGGGATTATCTGGGTAAGTAAGTGGGGATATGGGGATAGGGCCTGGGTAGGATTGTTGCTGGTGCAGACTCGATGGGCTGAATGGCCTCTTTCTGCACTGTAGGGATTGTATGTATTATACACTGACAAGTCTTCAAATTTGTTTGCCTGTGATTGCTGTGTGAAAATAAAACTCGCACTTTCCATACTAAGAGAAGGACAAAGCTGTCACTGATCAGGAGGAGCATGATGGAGTTAATAAGAAACAAGAGAATGATGGGGAGCATAACATTCAGGGATTTTTATGGATCACATCAAAGTAAGTTTGAAATCACCTGCGGTCAGCTCCACATTGATTTTGCAACTGAGAATGTTTGAGAAGCAGATGAGTATGAAGGTCAGGCACACTGTCACAATGCACTCTGGCTAAAACTGTACAATTATACGCTGTAAAACTGTACATCAGAGGCTGTTATGCACCTTCAATTTAAACTGCCATTTTTTATTCTTGCACAATCCAAATAAGATCCAAGCAGCATAATGTCTCCTGCAACTGATTTAATCTGATTTGATTTATTATAGTCACGTATTAGCTTACAGTGAAAAGTGTTGTTTCTTGTGCGCTACACAGACAGTGCATACTGTTCATCGAGAAGGAAAGTCAAGAGCGCAGAATGTAATGTTACAGTCACAGCTACGGTGTAGAGAAAGATCAACTTAATGCGAGGTAGGTCCATTCAGAAGTCTGATGACAGCAGAGAAGAAGCTGATTTTGAGTTGGTTGGTACCTTAGACTCAGACGTCAGATTCTTATACCTTTTTCCTGATGGAAGAAGGTGGAAGAGAGTGAAGACAGGTATCAGCTGCCATCTTGCATGGCCATCTTGCCTTGGCAGGAGATTACAGTGTCATTTATTACAGTAAGTGTCTTAAAAAATTGTCATGTGGATTTTCTAGCCAGCTACTAGGAGTTTAAGTATTTTTGTGCATGCTATTGGCCTCTACGGGGATTGTGACACCTCCACTTAATAATGGTATGCTTTGGTAACCGTGCTCCATACTGTGCGCACTGCAGAAGAGAACAAGAAAGAAGATTTCTAACATTCACATCTTATGGGAAACCTGGGGCGAGATGTTCTGGGCTCCTCTCAGCGCTCTTCTCGACAGCAGGAGGTGGCGTGCTGTTCGCTGACGGTGGGCTCTTCTGGTTCTGGAGAATTCCGGCCTTAATCTTGATGTTCATTTACCAACCCGCTGGGAATAGCAAATTGAGGAAATCTTCACAGTAATTTAATTCAGCACAAGTCTCTGAGCTGCATTGTTGTCTCTCTTTATTATCAGTGATTAAAAGTGTACAAAAAAGCTGCAATCAATAAGATATTTTCATACCATAGATTCGATCAATACAGGTGCTTTTTCTTACAAGCCTTCCGTAATGTCTTACAAACAATCTTATTTAAGAATGCAAGGAGGATGTAGTGAAGAAATTTGTGCAATTTGCAGTCAGAGCCAACAAAAATATAAATGCATTATATAAATATATGTTTAAGATCCATTGTCTAATTAGGGTGACACAGTGGCACAGTAACCATTGTGAATTAACTCCTATATTTAGATAGTACTGTGTTCTATTATTAATAATGAATTAGAAACCCATTGATTTAAGATCGTCATTGTTATGCAGTGAAATATAATTGTATTGACAATTTAAGGATACTACGATAATAGAGGGACTTATTTACGGTTAGTATTTAATTAATCAGTACAAGGGTGATAAAGGTTCCATAATAACTAATCTTGTGCATTTATATCATATCTATGTATCTCTCACAGCGCCAGGGACCCAAGTTCAATTCCAGGCTTGGGTCACTGTCTGCGCAGAGACTGCATGTTCTCCCCATGACTGTGTGGGTTTCCTCCAGGTGCTCTGGTTTCCTCCCACAGTCCAAAGATGTGCAGGTTAGGCTGTGCTAAATTGTCGCTTGGTGTCCAGGGGGACTAGCTAGGGTAAATGCATGGGGTAATGGGGATAGGGCAAGGTGGGATTGTGGTCGGTGCAGACTTGATGAGCCAATTGACATCCTACTGCATGGTAGGATTCTATGATTCTGATCGAATAACACAGGGGAAATTTCTAAGCTACGTATTTTTTAGCTTGTGCCTTTAATGTTGAAATTGTCCCAAAATGTTTTGCAGATTGGTGATCAAATTGAAATGGATACCAAACCAAACAATCAGATACTTGGGGATGGATGATTAAGAGCCCAGGTAAAGGTGGCTGTAAAGGTAGTGTTAAAGGAAAAAGAAGGAAGTAGAAAGGCGGAGCAGTTTAGGGAGGGTGTTCTAGAATAAAGAACTAAGATAGCTGCAGACACAGATGGCAATGGCAAAACACAAGGCAGCATAAGACCGAGGTCAGAGTTGAAAGTGCAGGGAGTGCTGGGTGGGTTGTCCATCTGTAAGATGTTACAGTGGCAAGAAGGGGCAAGGCCATAAGTGGATTCAGGCACAAGACTCAACATTTTAAACTTGAGCTGTTGGGGGACTGGGAGCCACAATAAGACAAGAAGGTCAAAGCTGAGGGATGATGGAACTTGTATGCCCAACTTACAATATATACTAAGGAACCATATTTGTGTTCATGTGTTCATTTTCATAGAAATCATCATAGAAATCATAGAAACCCTACAGTGCAGTAAGAGGGCATTTGGCCCATTGAGTCTGCACCGTCCACAATCCCACAGGGCCCTGTCCCCATATCCCTACATATTTACCTGCTAATCCCTCTAACCTACGCATCTCAGGACTCTAAGGGGCAATTTTTAGTATGGCCAATTAACCTAACCCACACATCTTTGGACTGTGGGAGGAAACCGGAGCACCCGGGGAAAACCCACGCAGACACAAGGAGAATGTGCAAACTCCATTTTTCCTCTTCAGAAATGAACAAAGCGTTCCATGTGTTTCAACAAAGGTTCAGTGAAGAGCTCAAGAGTCGGATCATGTTAGCAAAATGATTGTGAGGGAACAAGAATAATGCGGCTTTTATACATTATTCTAAAGGTCGCATTAATATTCAAACAATGGCCTTTTATAATCCTGGCAATGTAGCCTAGAAAGCCCAGATAACTGCGTTTATATTTGAAGCTAATTTTCTTGTCATTGAGCTTGGCTCCAAAGGGCAAGTTACAATTAGGAAATTGGACAGAGAATTCCTTTTCCTCTTGCTCCTGTTCAATATCCAAGAGGCACTATTGGCAATTTAGATCTCAATGGTGGTTTGGATTTTTTTTTCACTGTTGCTGCTGCTTGAAGCTACTCTTCCCAGGAGATCTACTGTCATGGTGAGCTTAGGAGGGAAATAAAACGAGTTGAGCCTTGGAAACCACGTCGAACTTCAAGAAAAGTTTTTATTCCACTTGCGTGAGGAAGAGCTGAACTACAGCCTGAAACCTTAGGTTGCCTGTGAATTCTCTCTGCCCATCGTAGATTCGCACAGACTATTATATATTTTCGAGTCACAAACGTTTACATTATCCTCGAGTTGGATACAAGATGGTTCTTCTCTTCTCATTATGCAAACTGCATTGTTCAGAACATCCCTGCTAATCATTTCTCTGGACAGTTCCATTTACCTGATTATGAAGTCAAAGTGTTGTATTTGCCCAGTTGATCTACAGCAACGTGTTAAGCGCTCCCCTCAACCGCTCCCCACTCCCCCAGGCCAGATGATCATGTTTTCAGAAGACTATACTCTCCCTAGACTATATGGAGCCTGCCTGTCTTAATGTCGGTTCTCCCATTGTCGTGATAATTCAGAAAGGTCTCCTGCGCATTGCTATCGTTAGAACTTGCATTAATCGTTATCTATCAGCAGAGCAAAATACAAACAAACACATAAATTAAAATATAAAAGACACAATCTTTAATATTGCTCTGCAACAATAAGTAATGTTTATTTGTCTTGTGCCATTTTCCCACTTCCACAGTATTCCATCAACAACTGTTCTCTAATGTCTGTCATCCAGATACACCTAAGTTGACCACTTTTTCCTGCTGCCCTCCACTTTGACCATCTAGAAAAGATCTCTTAAGCTTTTCAGCTCTGATCAATTGGCCGAAAATACTACAATTACTTCACTGGATCTCAATATTTGGAGTTCAGTTTGCTTTTTCTATTTCAAGTACCTCTTCATTCGTCTTACGATTTGTACATGGAATTTTTGCCATACATCTTTGTGTCCACATTTTCTTGCACTGACAACTGAGGCTGGGTGGGAAATGGCCCTTAATTGCCCAATAATGGGCCACTTAAGGGCCTCAACTGGTGCAAGGATGGGCTTCCCGTCTGAGGACCTGTACGCTCCATCATCAGATTACTGTGAGGGTAGGCAGCAGGAACCTGGAGGGAATCTAGCTGGGCAGTTTCCCATTCCACTCATTACACCACCCCTCCCCCTCACCCCCTCCTCTCTCCGCACCACTGCAGCCCCCACCCCCCCCCACCGCCCCCAAACTCCAGACCAACCTCAGAATCTGCAGGAGGGGTGGAGAGAGAGGGAATGTGAAATTCTGGTCCTGGTTTCTCTCTCACTTCCTCTACATTTCTTTAGTTGTGTTTATTTTGATGTTACTGGCTGGAATCTCCAGCCATTCACATTGGCGGGATTCTCTGGCCCCGTTGATGGCGCACCCCTGCCCATGGGTTTCCCACCGGCACAGGGTAATGTCAGTGGGAATTCCTATTGACAGCGGCAGGATCAGAGACTCCCGCTGCTGGCGAACGTCACCCACCACCTCCCGCCGGCGGGAAACGGCTGGGAAGACGGAGAATCTTGTCCACTGTTGTTTGTAGCTTTTCAATCTCACATTCTCAATTTCTGGGTTAGCGACATTAGCCAATTCAGTTGCTGCTCCCACCAAAGTACAAATGTATCGAAACGCCACTAATCGTTTCACTTGAACAAGTTAGTCACTCACTTGTACACATTTGCAGGTTCATTTATAAAGGGCCAAGAGACAGGCAGAGATTGTCCGTCCACTTCCGTTTTTTATCCACACAACCTTGTCTACAGATCCAAGAGCAGCTCTGAAAATGTTTATAAAATCATATAGTGAAGAAGGAGGCCATTTGGCCCATTGAGTTTGCACTGACCGCAATCCACCCAGGCCCTGTTCCCATAACGCCATGCATTTACCCTTACCAGTCCCCTGACACTAAAGGGCAATTTAGCCACCTAACCCACATATCTTTGGACTGTGGGAAGAAACCGGAGCACTCAGAGGAAACACACAGGGAGAATGTGCAAACTCCACACAGACACTGACCCAAGCCAGGAATCAAACCCAGGTCCCTGGCACTGTGAGGCAGCAGTGCTAACCATTGTGCCTCTGTGCTGCCCTACTTTTATCTACTTGTCATCACCAGGAAGGCAGTGATGGGGTTAAGACTTATTCCGGTGCTTGACCTTATTCTCAGGCTTGACATTCAGGGGTGATCAACCAGAGGAACAGTTTCGCTGGTGGCTCTGACAACTACCGTCCTAACCTTTTACATCTCTGATCATCTGAGGTCACCTCCAGGGGACTGAAGCCAAATCAGTCAATCAGCTATGGGCCAATGCACATGGCAGGTGTCTAGATTCGCTAATTCTGCTTGGATGTATTCCTGGAGGCCTCTTCACACAACGTCCTGCCTTGAACTAACCTTCCCGCTCCAACACTCCCAATATTGGCTCAAACCCATCGTCTTGTTGCACAACCTTGCCATGTCAATTGGAAAGTGAACAATACCACATAGTCAGACAGCCTACTTACTGATCTCCTGTATCTTTCTATCTAATAAAGGTGATGTGGATGCTTTGGAGAGGGTATAGGAGAGGTTTACCAGGATGTTACCTGGTCTGGAGGGTGTTATCTATGAGTTGAGTTTGGACAAACCCGATTTGTTCTCACTGGAACGATGGAGGTTGAGGGGTGACCTGATAGAGGTTTACAAGATTATGAGTGGCATGGACAGAGTGGATCATCAGATGCTCTTTCCTAGGGTAGAAACCTCAAGTACAAGGGGGTAGAGATTTATGGTGCATGGGGAAAAGTTTAGAGGAGATGTGCAAGGCAAGTTTTTTACACAAGGGTGGTGAATGCCTGGAACATGCTGCCTGGGAAGGTGGTGGGAGCAGTATGATAGAGTCATTTAAGGAACACCCAGGCAAATACATGAATAGGATGGGAATGAAAGGATACAGACTCCATAAATGCATACAGTTTTAGTTTAGGCAGGCATCGTGATCGGCACAGGCTTGGAGGACTGAAGGGCCTGTTCTTGTGCTGTACCATTCTTTGTTCTTTGGTTCAAAGAAAATGAGGAAAAAGCTATTAACTGCCCCCCTGATGTTTCACATTGATATTTCACAGCAGTCTAGGGACGCCAGGTCATGGTTATCAGGGTGAAGTTGTTCAGCAATCATTTCTTGAAGAGGTTCATTCAGCCTGAGAGCGTACTTCAGAATCCCCTGAAGTACAAAGCCCCCCTGATGGACAGCAAAGACTGTTGCACATAAACCCCAAAGCATTCATTAACAGAAAGCAGTTCCATTTGGTGTAAGTAGGTGACCGATGATCAAAGTAATGTAAATGAATGCAAAGGTTTATTGGTAATATTCATTTAAAAACATGTATCGAGGGATTTTATGACCTCATTCGTCCCAAAACAATAAAATCCCACCCGAGGTCAACAAACCCTGCCCCTCGGCCGCTTCGATTCCTGTGGCGGGCGGGATGGTAAAATTCAGCCCATAATATTTTTTGATGAAAAAGATAGAAGGTGAACAGCAAAATAATGGAGGGTGTACAGACACTGGGAAGATCACTGTGAAGGTATCTTCAATTCCTAAAGGGTAAAGAATTCATTTTCCGAAACAGCAAAAGCAGAAAGGCAATGAGTGTCTCATTGAGGGGAGGCAATGGCCTAGTGACATTATCACTAAACTATTAATCCAGAAACTCAGTCAATGTTCTGGGGACCCGGATTCAAATCCCGCACTGGCAAATGGCGGAATTTGAAGTCAAGAAAACATCTGGAATTAAGAATCTACCATGAAACCATGACAATTCTTGGAAAAACCCATCTGGTTCACTAATGTCCTTAAGGGAAGGAAATCTGCCATCCGAATTTGGTCTGGCCTACATGTGACTCTAGAGCCACAGCGATGTGGTTGACTCTCAACTGCCCTCCAAGGACAAAAGGAATGGGTAATAAATGCTGGCCAGCCAGCATGCCCATGGCCCATGAATGAAAAAAAAATGATGATGGTGTGAGTAATGGAGGAGAATTGGAAAATGATGATGTTCTAGTTGTCAAAGGAACCTTGTTGAATTGCCACAGTTCATCCTGATACTCTCATTGCAGAGTCCCAGCTCCCTGTGACCTCAAGAATATCATTGCTAGCACTGATATCAGTGTGAGATTTCAGTGTTATTTGTCCTTTGCGGTGAAGATAATCATGTACAGCAACTCAGATGCTTGGGAGAATTTCAGTGGGTACAAAGGCGATTGCGAGGGGGATTGAATATAAAAGTAGGGAGGTCTTGCTGCAGCTGTATAGGGCATTGGTGAGGCCGCAGCTGGAGTACTGTGTGCAGTTTTGGGCGCTGCATCTGCGCAAGGATATTTTGGCCTTGGAGGGAGTGCAGAGGAGGTTTACTAGGCTGATACCGGAGTTGAGGGGATTGAGCTATGAGGAGAGGCTGAATAAACTGGGCTTGTACTCGTTAGAGTTTAGAAGAATGAGGGGAGATCTCATTGAGACGTATAAGATGATGAATGGGATGGATAGGATAGAGGTGGAGAGACTCTTCCTGCTCAAAAAAGACAGTAGGACTAGGGGGCACAGCCTCAAGATAAAGGGGAGGCGGTTTAGAACGGAGTTGAGGAGGAACTTCTTCACTCAAAGGGTGGTGAATCTCTGGAATTCTCTGCCCGTTGAAGTGGTGGAGGCTGCCTCGCTAAATATTTTTAAGAAGCGGGTTGATGGGTTCTTGATAAGAGAGGGGATTAAGGGTTATGGGGAGAGGGCGGGAAAGTGGAACTGAGCCACGACAGATCAGCCATGATCTTATTGAATGGCGGGGCAGGCTCGAAGGGCTAGATGGCCTACTCCTGCTCCTATTTCTTATGTTCTTATGATTGCAAAGGCCAACCACTGCCTGGAAGGTTCTGCTGAAAATTGGGCAGAATAAGGCAGGTGATGTGTTGCTACCTCACAATTTCCTCTCCTAGCATTTGCTCTCTACTTTTAAAATGGGCTGGCTTTTGAACGAACAACAATGTTTTTTATTTGGTAGCAGCAGGCACAAGTTTCCATCAGCACTCCATGTTGACAATGATATTTCAAAGTGAAGCATTCAGAGTGTTTTGCAGCACTTCCTCTGGCTGCTGTGAGAACAAACCCCTAACTCAAACTTGCCACAGAGGATTTGCTTTGGTAAGTGAGTGCCAGACATTCAGTCTATGAAACTAGCCCAACTCAGCTGTGACAGCGGTGTTTATTTCTTTGTTCATTCATGGGATGTGGGTATTTGCTGCCTCTCTTGAGTTGCTCTTGAACTGAGTGGCACTCCAGGCTATTTGAAAGTCAATCACATTGCTGTGGGTCTGGAGTCACATGTTAACCAGATCGGGTAAGGACAGCCTAAAGGTCATTAATAGAATCATAGAATCTTACAGTGCAGAAGGAGGCCATTTGGCCCATCAAGCCTGCACCAACCACAATCCCACCCAGGTCTTATCCCCATAACCCCATGCATTTACCCTAGCTAGTCACCCTGACACTAAGGGGCAATTTAGCATGGCCAATCATCTAATCTGCATATCTGGGATATGGGAGGAAACCGGAGCGTCTGGAGGAAATCCACGCAGACACGGGGAGAATGTGCAAACTCCACGTGGACAGCGAGGGTGTAAGTGAACCCGGGTCCCTGGAGTTGTGAGGCAGCAGCGCTAACCAGTGTGTCACCACGCCACTAGAAGGGTATTTTGCAATAAACGACAATGGTTTCATGGTCATCATCAGATTTTTAATTCCAGATTTTTGTTGAATTCAAATTTCACAATCTGCCGTGGTGGGATTTGAACCCAGATCCCTGGAACGTTACTCTGGATCTCTGGATTACTAGTCCAGTGATCTAGCCACTGGGTCACAGAAGCATGGCGTGAAAGATTGGATAAGAACTCACTTTGTTCGGCCATCTGACCTTCAGATGCTTCTGAAGGTAGCTTAAGTGAAAGCTGGGCTTTATGGCATGGTGTTGGCACATAGAGGTCTCACATACCTAGTGCAAAGTTGGCAGGGCTTTTACTCCATACACTTTCCATTTGGTAAGCAGATTTACTCCATTTCATTTCTTGGCTGCTGCTCGAAGTCTGCTGAAGGCTACATTTACCCTGGCAATTCTTGAATACATCTCATCAACAATATGGATAGCGTGAGAGAGTGCACTGCCGAGATAAGTGAACATATTCGCTGCTGACAAGGTGAAGCCTTGGGCTTGAGATAAGGTCTTCCTGGAGCAGGTTGACACATTACCAGTTTTTTTTCCCTGCTGTTTGCAAGGCCAAAGTTGCCGCAAAGTGTTGGAGAACAAATCCACTTGACATCGCTTGTTAAGCCCTGAACCAGCAACTAGTACACAGTCATCAGCAAACAGGGGGTTGTGAAGTGTGTCCGTCCATTACGTCCCTTGGATAACGTGGAGAAAAACCTATCCATTAGATCTTGTAGCTAAAAAAAGAATGCTTATCCCTCACAGAAAGTTTTTTCCCATCTACTAGCAGCTCCAGAGTATCTCAGTGTCTAATAATCTTTCAGAATTTGACTGTCAAATTTTATTAGAGCACATCTTCACACATGGTGAAGGGTGGCACCGTGGCACAGTGGTTAGGACTGTTGCCTTACAGCGCCAGGGACGCGGTTTCAATTCTGGCTTTGGGTCACTGTCTGTGTGGAATTTCCCCATGTCAACATGGGATTCCTTCAGGTGCTCCGGTTTCCTCCCCTAACCCAAAGATGTGTGGGTTACGTTGATTGGCCATGCTAAATTGACCCTAGTGTCGAGGGATTAGCAGGGTAAATATGTGAGGTCACGGGAATAGGACCTGGGTGGGATTGTGGTCAGAGCAGGCTCGATGGGCTGAATGGCCTCCTTCTGTACTGTAAGAGAGTCTATGATTCCCCTTTGGAGGATAGCAGCAAAGGTGGTGGAAGGGTTTCTGGGCTGATGAATAAATAAACAACAAGAATACAATACAAATAGAAACTCTACTCTCCAGCTGCTCAAAAAAGGTTTGCCATTTACTAAATTGTCAATTATTTTGAGTAAAATGTAACATTAGCAGTAACTTTTTCCAACACTCACCTGGTTGGCTTGATGCTGATCAAACCTAACTGTGATTGGTTCCAAAGCAATTCCAACTATCTTAAATTCCCCTGAACCAGTTGCAGAATCTTTATGAACTTATGTCATTAAATGCAAAAAGGAGCTGTGAATAATAAATTCAACCGGACATTGAGCATTACTGATTTATTAATGGCATAATTAATTACTCAATTCTTGGAGACAATTGACCAAGCACATTTTTTTTTCCATTGGATGTGGGCATCGCTGGCTGGGCTGGCATTTATTGCCCATCACTAATTGCATTTGAGTGAGTCCCCTACTAGGCCATTCTGGAGTCGATCACCTTGCTGTGGCTCTGGAGTCAAATATAGGCCAGACCACGTAAGGAGGGCAGATCTCCTTCCCTAAAGGGGCAGGAGTGAATGAGATGGGTTTCCACAACAATCGACAATGGTTTCATGGCCATTGTTTGACTTTTAATTCCAGACTTTTTATTGAATTCTTCATCTGCCATGGTGGGGTTCGAACCCAGAGCCCCAAACATTACCCTGGGTCTCTGGATTATTTGTCCAGTGAAAATACCACTATGCCCTGCCTCCTATTTACAACTAGATGTAATTGTACACAGAATAAAACATCCTGAAATTGCTTCACTGGGCCATTATAAAGCAAAATTCAATACCAAGCTTCAGAAGGTATGCTCTATATGTGATGTCTGCCACTGGGTGAGTAGAATATGTGGTCAACCTACAGCCTGGGACATAACTTGGGATGCAGCAGACCTGTGTGGAAGAGTTCCATGCAAGACCATATTTGGAACTGTGCATAGTTAAAGCCTACTATACGATGTTAAATGAAAGCCTTAAGATCCCTCCATTGAACTGCGACTATATCGAC
This sequence comes from Carcharhinus amblyrhynchos, assembly GCF_965287045.1. Taxonomy (NCBI): domain Eukaryota; kingdom Metazoa; phylum Chordata; class Chondrichthyes; order Carcharhiniformes; family Carcharhinidae; genus Carcharhinus; species Carcharhinus amblyrhynchos. The sequence goes on from NC_137328.1 coordinate 12,524,640, forward strand.
TTACAAATGTCCGGCTTGTGTGCATAATGTTTGTTTGGAATGTGGGTTGAGTACATTGCTTTTGAAGATTGTATAAGAAAGTTAAAGCAGGCGGGATAAATCATAAAATCCCGATCGTGCAGAAGGAGGCTATTTGGCCCATTGAGTCTGCACTAATCACAATCCTACCCTATTCCCATAACCCTACATATTTATCCTGCTCATCCCCTTGACACTAGGGTCAATTTAACCTGGCCAATCAACCTACCATGCACATCTTTGGACTATTTATCTACTGTTGTATGGGTGGGGGAGGGGGACTTTTCCCATACAGCCCACTATGGAAATCGTACCAGGGAGAGCAGACCATGCAGAGTTCCATTGACCTCAGGCAGGATTTTCCAGTTTTGGAGCAAGCGCATTCGGAAAATCTGTGGTGTCTGTCACTTTAGGAGTTAAGGGTGAGTCATCTGACTTGAGGGATCAATGGAAACTGAGACTGAGTGATCACATCAGAGGGTGGTGTCTTCTCTCAGGAGAATGCATCTGGCAGCCACGTGGCCAACATGTAAAGGCTGGGGCGCTTCTCCTGGCAGCCATTGAGTTGCAATTGCTAGTACATAGCCTCTTGTTATCAATAAACACCTTTCGTTTCCAACAAAGTCTGAAGCTTCTTGACGACATTTGAAGAATGCCATGCTATTATTACGAGATAACACTCGGGCAAGTGGTCAAAATCTTTGTCATGGTTTTACGTAGCATCTTAAAAGGGGAAAGAGAAAGCGAGGCAGTTGTGGCAGTTCAGGGAGGGAATTCCAGAGCTTAGGCCCCAGATAGCTGTAAGCACAACCAGAGCTATTAAAGATGTGGAGATGCTGGCATTGGGCTGGGGTGGGCACAGTGAGAAGTCGCACAACACCAGGTTAAAGTCCAACGGGATTATTTGGAATCACCAGCTTTCAGAGCACTGCAGCACTCCAAAAGCTCATGATTCCAAATAAACCTGTTGGACTTTAACTTTGTGTTGCAAGGCATCTCTGACAGAGCTATGGAAATCAGGATGCCCAAGAGATGAGAATTAGATGAGTGCTAAGATTTCTTTAATAACCCTAAGATGAAATCTTAGCGCTCTGAGAGAAATCTTCGAGAACAGAATCTAAACTCCCCATGTAAATGGATTGTGAGTGATAGCCACCAAATCATCATTAAACAAAAATATATTTTGGCCCAGTGTATAAATTTGCTTCCTGGAACAAGTGCCAGGTTCTGTTTGTCTGTCCTACGAGCAGATAAATAGTTCAGAGTTGCCGTATATTGCAAAAGCACAGAACTTGGTACCCATCTGGCCACCCTGCATCACAATTTGTATTCAAGCAAATGAATATGCAACTTAGGCTGTGTCGGAGGCATGCCTGTGGGCAAGGTTTTAAATGTACGTGGATCAGTGCATCGAGATTTCAGCAGGAGCGGGAAAGGTTGCCCTACAGCAATCTATGTGCCCGTATGAAGTCTCGGAAAGAGGTGGAAGGTTGTTTAGATTCTCTGCACGTGGCTTCAGTCAAACAGTGTGACAGGAAACATTTTGTGGGCAGACAAATTTTGACACATCTGCTTTGTCTTCACAATTGCAGTCCCTTCAAGAGTCATTGCCATCTTGGAAAACCTGCAGCGGATCTGAGCAAGCTCTTTAGTGTCGGGCCCAGTACAGGTGGGAAACAGCACCATGAAAATTTAAGGGAGCCAAGTCAAAGTGGACGTGCACGTGTGGCTTTGCCCTCTCTGCTGCGTTAAGTGCTGGCTGCCGGCTCCCGGCATTCAGCTCTGAGGGATTATATTAAAAGTAGATAAGTGGGAAAATAGTTCAAGTGCAAAGGTAATCTAATTCATGACAGATGTACTTGGAGGCTGAATCATAAAGGTTTGTGTGTAAACATGACTGTTGCATAATGTATCATTTTTATAATCCATTGACAATTTTTGCAATACATTTTAGTCATGTTTATATTTATATGTGAACTCTGCATGTCAGAACATCACAAAATTTATCACATATTAATTATTTGAAATCTGTAGCGAAGGATCATGTATGAAAAAAATCATAGCATTACAGGAACTGTCCATTTGACTCATCATATCTTAGCTGAATGAATGGCTATAGGTGGATTAGTATATGTACATTCCTTTATCAAAAATACCTCCCTTAATCATTTTTACATGTTGTGTGTTGTTATTTTAAGATGGATAGACAAGTAAACAGCACGGTAGAACAGCGGTTAGCACTGCTGCCTCACAACACCAAAGACCCAGGTTTGATTACCAGCTTAGGTCACAGTCTGTGTGAAGTCTGCATATTTTCCCCGTGTCTGCGTGAATTTCTTCCAGGTGCTCCGGTTTCCTCCCACAGTCTGAAACGCGTGCTGGTTAGGTGCATTGGCCATGCTAAATTCTCCCTCAGTGTGACCCAAACATACGCCGGCATGTGGTGACTAGGGGGTTTTCACAGTAACTTCATTGCAGTGTTAATGTCAGCCGACTTGTGACATTAATAAACTTGAAACTTGCCTAAACTGTTCTTGTATAGCTTGAAGTGGAACTACAGTATTATTGATTTTTTTTATTGGGATCTGAACATACTGAGCTGGTTTTTCCTTTTGCAATGTATAGCAACCCACTCTATTTGTGCAAACATAGCCTGACATTTGTTCTGGGAAGCAAATTCATACACATTTTCTGGGCCAAAATCGTTTTTGGCTATCACTCGCAGTCTATTCACACGTGGAGTTTGAACTCTGTTCTCGCTGAAATCTTAGCACTCATCTCATCCTCAACTTTTAAGCATCCCTGCTCTTAACAGCTTTGCCATTGTTGGTGTTCTGTTCCTGAACCTCCACATGTTCCTCCACTCTCTCATTCCCCATTTAAAACCTTACAAAAGATTGATCATTTGCCCGGAGTATTGTAATAGTGTAGCAGATTTGCATCCAGTGGGATGGTAATTTGCGAACGATCTGAATTCCAACTTTTTTGTTTAGTAGTCCCAGATGACCTTAGGTTGCTCTCTCCTTTAAAGGGAAGAGCTGACTGGTGGTGATTTAACCTGGGAATAACCACACCTCAGGTGGGGGGAAAGGTTGAGAAGGCAGGTCTTGATGCATAACCTCAGCTGGTACAGGAATTGAACCCACACTGTTGCATTGCTCTGCATCACAAACCAGGCATCCAGTCAACTGAGCTAACTAACACCCATAAGATCTGAAGTACAATCCTAACCACATACCTTCTGTCTCGGATAATAATTGTACACCAATTGTGTGCAGGCGCTGGTCTAGTCTTCAACTGTCTTTCTGGAGCAGAACATGATTAAGTTCTGGCTTTGATGGGCTGTGACACAGTGGTTAGTTTTGCTGCCTCACAGCTTCAGGGATTCAGTTCCCATCTTGTGTCACAGTCTGTGCAGAGTCTGCATGTTCTCCCCGTGCCTGTGTGGGTTTCCTCCGGTTTCTTCTTACAGTCTGAAAGATGTGGTGGTTAGCTGCATTGGCCATGCCAATTTCTCCCTCAGTGTATCCAAACAAGCATCGGAGTGTGACGACTGGGGGGACTTTCACTGTAATTTCATTGCAGTGTTAACATAAGCCTATTTGCGACACGAATAAGTAAACTTAAACTTATCAAAGATTGAGCAGTATGGAGTGATGGACAATTAATTCACTCTCAGGACTGGAGTTAAAAGTTATAATTATGTTCTCGTGTTTCTCATATTTATTCATTTAAATTGAGCCCTGGCAGTCAGGGTTTTGGGAGAGCTGGCGACGAGAGATCGGTGAGGCTTTTTGAATTTAGAGGGTAAGTGCCTTTTCACTTCTCTGCTCGATCGAGTGTCATGTACATTATGCCCAGAGTCTGCAAGAATACCCCTTTCTTGAAAATGGGAATCCATCTGAGATGCATGTTCCTGGTTGCACCTTTATCTCTTTTGTTTTAAAAAAACTATTTCAATGGAGCTGGGCTCTTCTGAAATTTACACAGGACCACAAATAGGATCAGAAGCAGACCGCATAGCCTGTCGAGCTTGGTCCACCGTTCACTATAATGAGGGTCAATCTTCAACTTCAAATCCACTTTCCTGCCTATTCTCCATCAACTTGACAATATACACCAGATGATTTCATAATGTCAATCGAGGAGGATAGTTTATCACAGAATCCCAACAGTGCAAAGGAGGCCATTCGGCCCATTGAGTCTGCACCAATCACAATCCCACCCAGACCTCATCCCCATAACGCCATATATTTTACCCCAGCTAGTCCCCCTGACCCTAAGAGGCAATTTCGCATGGTCAATCCACCAAACCCACACATCGTTGGAGGAAACCCGGAGCACCCGGAGGAAACCCACGCAGACACGGGGAAAATGTGCAAACCTCACACAGATGGTGACCCAAGCTGGGATTGGAACCCAGAACCTTGGCGTTGTGAGGCAGCAGAACTAATCACTGTGCTACCGTGCTGCCCATCCTTAGACCTTATGCTATTCATTAATGGTTAGGTTTATGCTTTTCTCCATTCTCTGGCTGCGGCTTGGTGTATTAGTTCTCCCATCCCAATAGCCAGCCCTCCCAGGCCAAAAAGCAAAGCCAAGAGTAAACTAACTGGGTCCTGCTGTTAAATTTAACAAGACCTTCAGGAAACCCAATCATCTGGGCTTCTCAGCCTTCACTCAGCTCCCTCACTTCCTCCTTCCAGCCCAATTAATAACCAGAACTTTGCCATATTTTACTGCATTTGCAATAAAGCATTATTTTAACTCTTTAATTGCTTCTACATAGCAAATGTTGGGGTTGAGGGAAACTTTTGAAAGAATTGAATTTATCCTCATAGCAACCCACTCTCTTGAACAGGTGAACTGAAGACCAACTGTAAGCAAACAAAGGGTTGTCATTTACAAATGATGATTGTGTCAGATAAATTCAGCAAATATGAAGCAGAGTTCTGGGAAAACCGCAGCACCAGAGCTTCTATCAGGCAAAATCTGCCAGGGGGCCACCTCCTGAGCCAGAAGAAGCCCAAAAGATAAGCTTAAGGTTAATTCTCCTTGTTTTCCTTTGGGCCAGCAGCAGAGGGAGAGGTCAACTGGGCCTTGGATCTCCTTTTCAACTGGGCTCCCTTCCACCCCAACCCCCAATCCCCAATCCAGAACTGTCATCCCCAGCTCCTGATTACACTGCCAACCTCTCCGCCCCATCTTCTACATCCAGTCACCACTCCAAATCCTTTGGCTGCCCTTAAGAGTCAACAGCCCTCACCAGGGATCCTTACAAATTGCAGCCCCCTGTTTTTATTTCATAGAATCATTGAACCCTACACTGCAGAAAGAGGCCCTTCGGCCCATCGAGTCTACACCGACCACAATTCCACCCAGGCCCTACCCCCATACCCCTACATATTTTACCCACTAATCCCCCTAACCTACGCATCTCAGGACACTAAGGGGCAATTTTTTAGCATGGCCAATCAACCTAACCCGCATATCTTTGGACTGTGGGAGGAAACTGGAGTACCCGGAGGAAACCCACTCAGGCATGAGGAGAATGTGCAAACTCCACACAGACAGTGACCCAAGCCAGGAATCGAACCCAGGTCCCTGGAGCTGTGAAGCAGCAGTGCTACCCACTGTGCTACTGTGCCGCCCCATCATTCCTTAGTGTTCATTTGTCCTATGTTTGATTATGGGCGCCCACCATACTTGGTTGATTACATTGCTGTGTGAACTCAGTGAACAGTAGACATACAGTAGATGCTGCTGGAAGCAAAGAGCAGGCATGGAGAAGACACCCTGGGTGGCACAGTGGTTAGCACTGCTGCTTCATAGTGCCAGGGTTCTGGGTTCGATTCCCAGCTTGGGTCACTGTCTGTGTGGAGTTTGCACATTCTCCTTGTGTCCGTGTGGGGCTGCTCTTGTTTCCTCGCACACGTCAAAGATTTTTTCACTGTATACTAATACATGTGACAATAATCAATCAAATCAAAGATATGCAGGTTAGGTTGATTGGCCATGCTAAATTGGCCCTAGTGTCAGGAGGATTAGTAGGGTACCTATGTGGGTTTATGGGAATAGGGCCTGGGTGGGATTGTGGCCGGTGCAGACTCAGTGGGCTGAATGGCTTCTTTCTGCATTGTGGAATCTATGATGGTATTTTAAAGCACTGTGGATGAAACTTGTTGCACATGTACAAACTAGTGTCATCTCTACATGGCTCCGAGATATATAAAATTCCACCCACGACCAGGCTATCAACTAGACAGACTGTCAAACAGCAGCTGACAGTATTTCTTTTGAACGAGGCCACTTCGGTGACCTTACTGAACTCTTCCCCATATCTCCCTGAAAAACACGAGGGTGGTTTTAAAGTGTGTTTTCTCATATCCAACAGTAACTGACAGGAAATGCTGTCAGCCCATGAAATGAAAGCAATATTGTCGGAGAAGCTTTATCCTGCGTTAATTCGAACCTGGAGGTGTGAATCACTGATGTTCAACAACCAAAGGAAGAAAGGGATCTCACCTTGAGCTCTCGCACTCAGCATTAAGAATCAGACAACTTAATTTAAAACATAATTATTGTAATTGCTGCATTATTTACCTTTCAAGTCACCAGTAAATTATCATTCCCGAAAGAGCCCCCCCCCCCCCCCCAGTAAATTATCATTGTTGTTGGAGTGTTTCTCTTGACATTAACCATATTACATTCAATGTACCTGACAGACTCTCTCGCATTTTAATTATTCAACCTCTAACCTGCTATCCAAATATTTGAGCATATCCGTCGTTTAACCCGTGGTCACATTGGTGTTTTATCATATAGTTGCTAAAACCTCCTTTCTTGCCAACACTGAATTCAGTGAGTGAAATTAGAGAAACAAGGTTTTTATTCACCTTGTTAGAACTGTTTGTTTTTCAAAAATTTCTTGTACTCTGAATCACAGAACTGCTTTCTCGCTCCACAAGGTTGGAGGCTGGTACTTGAGGGAAGATTAGTTGTCCCTTGATGGGAGGATGCAATTTGGGCAATAACAAATTTCTTGTCACTTAGTTTTCCATTGACCTTAAAGAAGCTGAAATCTAGGAGACATGTAAAACAGGATTGACAATTCATTTTAAAGTTTATTTATTAGTGTCACAAGTAGGCTTACGTTAACACTGCAGTGAAGTTACTTTGAAGATCCCCTAGTCGTCACACCCTGGCATCTTTTTGGATATAATAAGACAGAATTTATCATGGCCAGTCGACCTAATCCGCATGCTTTTCAGACTGCAGAAGGAAATTGGAACCCTTGGAAGAAACCCATATAGATACGGGGAGAACGTGCAGACTACGCACAGACAGTGACCCAAGCCGGGAATCGAACCCAGGTTCCTGTACTTTGAGGCAGCACTGCTAACCATTGTGCCACCGTGCCATCCTTATCCATCTAATTATGTGATCTGATGATAAAAGATTGAACTGACTGGGCCTACACTCAGTGGCATTTAGAATAATGTGAGATGATTTTATTGAAATGTATATGACCCTGAGGAGGCTTGACAGGGTAGAAGCGGAGGCTTTTGGGGTTGGGAGATATGGGAAGATGCAAATAATTAGGACAAAGACTTGGTGGAGGGAGAGGTAGATTAAAGGGCTAACTTCAGAAGTGTCTTGATGCTGTTATAGCTATGATCTAAGGGCACATGACGAAATAATAGAAAGGTGGACTTCTTGCAGAGTTTCAAAGATGTACATGGAGCTGTAAAATAATAACAATGGTACAGTCTTGAGAAACCAAAGAGCCCCACCTAGACCTCAAAACCCATGATGGGACACACATTAGGTGGGGGTTTAATTGGTGGCTGATATTCTCATACCTGCTTTGTGCAGCTGATCTAGGTGAATTTATATCCCAGTTCTTTCATCCTGTTGGTCGGCAAAATTGTAAACCCAGAAATGCAATCAATCTTGTTAAAATTAAGTTCATCAGGCGAAACTCAAATCGGTATAAATTCAGCCTCAATGATTGTCTTTCTAATGATGTTAATCCAGTGCTTTCACATTGATAGTCTCATTAGCACCTCCCAGCCAGAACTCTTGCGTTAATGATTACTGCTTCGAATGTTCATCCAGCCTTTTATATTGTCAGATTCATTAACTCCTCCTCATGAGTACCCCTGTGTTAATGATGGAATTCGTACTGATGTTCACCTTGTAATCAGGTTGGCCATTCAGTGGTGGTGTTCTGCTGTACTTTAAACAAAAGGTGAACAATGCAACGTCTATATTGTAGAGGTGACATTTTGAGAAAGAATGTTGCATTGATGAATAAATCCAGAAAGGTGCAATTACACAGAATCATACAATCCCTACTGTACAGAAGGAGGTTATTTGCGCTACCAAGTCTGTACCGACCACAATCCCACCCAGGCCCTGTTCCCATAACCCCACACATTTACCTACTAATCCCCCGACACTAGGGTCAATTTGGCATGGCCAATCCACCTAACCTGCACACCTTTGGACAGTGGGAGGAAGCCAGAACATTCAGAGGAAACCCACGCGGATGTGGGGAAAAGGTACAAATTCCACACAGGCAGTAACCCGAAGCCGGATTTGAACCAGGGTCCTTGGCGCCGTGAGCTAGCAGTGCTAACCATTATGCCATCGTGCCACCCTACTTAGAATCATAGAATCCCTACTGTACAGATGGAACTCCCTCCCCATTCAGCCCAGTTCAGTTCAGTTCAGTTCACCCAGTTAGAGTGACATGGGGCGACCCTGGCGCTGACAGGTTTTTCTCACAAACTGGGTTGAAAGCTAATAGTTATGTAGCAACGAAGATGTCAAGATGCCCTGAGGTACCAAAAAGAGGCACTTACGTTTTTTCAACTTGCCCACAATGACCGAGCAAAATGTAAGTTATCGTTGTTGCACAAATAACAGCAAACTTTAAAATTAAGTATGGATCTTGTGCTGTTAAAGAAAAGTGCTCAACATAATAGCTTTAATAGAAATTGACTGGTTGCACGCAAACTGTTTATGTTGCAGGCTGGTTTACAGTGCATTTTACTGCACCCTGGGGCTACAATTCTAAATTGCTATCACTAAAATGCAGTCATGAGTCATTAAGTATCTTTCAGTGCTGTCATCACGTATATCCATAGTCCAAGTGCTATGACCTTTTTCCTTCTGAGAGCTTGAAGCATGTTTTCCACACAACAATTTTGCATTTGGATATGTTGTTGCAAAATATTAATGGCAAGCAAACAGATGTTAGCATAAAAATATAATTTAAAGTATCAATATTCTTAGTTGCCAGAGGTGTGAATGATCCGTACAGGGCTGGACACTTCCCAGTTTGATTCTGTGTCAGTGAGGTTAGTATCGCAGCTGTTAACTTGAGCACCCTTTTCTAAGTTATGGACCACTTTCCATCTAAAATCTGTCTGTTCAGGTGAGTAGCAACCAGTGGATTATTGGCCTTAAGATAAAAGCAAAATACTGAGGAATGCTGGAATCTGAGACAACAACTGAAAATGCTGGAAAATCTCAGCAGATCTGACAGCATCTGTGGGGAGAGAATAGAGCCAATGTTTCCAGGATGGAGCCAATATTTTGAGTCTGAGTGACCCTTTGTCAGAGCTGATATTATTAAAGATTATTGCCTTTTTTCCTCCTAAGACAGGGGACGAATAGTAAAAACAAGTCAATGAAGGTTTCTGTTCATGACGGGGGTGAAGTCTATTTGTGTGTATGTAGATGGATGGCACAATGGTTAGCACTGCTGCTTCACAGTGCTAGTGACCTAGGTTCAATTCCCAGCTTGGGTCACTGTCTGTGCCAAGTTTTATACGTTCTCGCTGTGTTTCCATGGGTTTCCTCTGGGTGCTCCAGTTATCTCCCACACTCCGAAAGCCATGCTGGTTAGGTACATTGTCCATGCTAAATTTTCCTTCAGTGTACCCAAACAGGTGGCAGGTGGGATCTTCACCATAGCTTCATTGCAGTGTTAATGTAAGCCTACTTGTGACACTAATAAATAAATTTAATCTTAGATGTAGTTTGAGGACAGAATGGGAACCATGTTAACTGAGACTTAGGCCTGTCATCAACACGGAAAGACTCAGCTAAAATGGCGCTCATGCCCCACTACAGGAAGCCCTATCCCTGAACCCGACACCTATCATTTTGATAGAGGGGTCGAGGGGAACTGGGGAATGTATTATACACATGTGTGGTTCTTGGAGGTGAGTAGCACATTTAAAACCTTCAGTTCAAAGCGACTTTCATCAGCTGGTGTTTTGAAACATGACAGGTGGGATTTGTCATTTGAGGAGAAGATCTCAACTCACTGGAGTTCTTTGGAAGGCTTGAAAAGTTTCCTCAAGTGCAACAGAATTTGCACAAGTTATATCACAGTGTGTGGTTGGCACTCAAGGAAGTTGGACACCAGCAGCCTTTGATAGGGCAACTATTGTTGTACCTCTTGACTAGGGCACGCAGGTAGGAGGGAGGAGAGTGTGCCAGAGAAGGGAAGAGTGTGCATTGTGGTAAGAAAGCTGCAAAATGAGGATGCAACCCTCATAAGTATGCACCACTTTTTAATGTGAAGCCAGGGAACCAGGACAAGGGCAGTGGTTGTAGGCAGCACTGTACACACCAGGAACGAGGGAAAGGGGATGGAGGAGAATCAGGTTTTACTCTGAGATGAGAGTTTACCAATTTGTGGAGGTCACATCTGGATAGAAGGAAGAAGCGATACAGAAGGCAACTCAGGTTCACCTGTTTTTTTAATTCTTTCGTGGGATGCGGACATTGCTGACTGAGCTAGCATTGATTACCCGTCCCTAATACATAACTTGAAGGGCATCTAAGAGTCAGCCACACTGCTGTGGTTCTGGAGCCACTTGTAGGCTGGATCAAGTAAGGACAGCAGATTTCCTTCGTTATTGAACCAGATGGATTTTTACAACAATGGTTTCATAATTACAAATTTTTATTGAATTCAAATTTCACCATGGTGGATTATTCTGGGTCTCTGGAATACTAGTCCAGTGACAATACAAATGCACCACTACGTCCCCATTGGTGACTGACATATATATCATGGTCCAACAAGCCTTAGAAGCTTGTGATCCCATGCAGATAATGTTGAACTATGCCCTCAGGAAAGAAGGATAGGAAATTAGCAAAACCAAAATGATTCCAATATTCTTCCAATTGCAGTAAACAAGGGTTGAGTTTTGGTAGCATTTTCAGGTGCTGACAATCCTTCAAGGTGACCAGGATGGAGTCATGACAGCATCCTGGCGAAGGGTTGGACCTTGTGTAGTAAAATGGACCATTTGGAAAATCATTCCAAAGATATGCGGATTAGCTGGATTGGCCATGCTAAATTGCCCTTTAGTGTCAGGGGGATTACCTGGGGTAAATGCATGGGGATAGGGCCTGGGTGGGATTGTGGTCAGTGCAGACTCAAGGGGCTGAATGGCCTTCTGCTGCACTGTAGGATTTTATGATTCATTAAAGGCTTGATGGCCATTGAAAATGCTTGTCAGCGCTTGTTAAATAGGCTGCATGGCATTCTGATGCCAAATCTGTATCCTAATGCTTTATACTAACACTGATCAGCTGTTTGCGAAGAAACAGACCCTTGATGTGGATTTAAAGTGCTATTTAAAGGGATACTTTTGGCCATTTGTTACTTGGGTCCCTGAAACACATTAGTAGGCATTCTGGGACACATTAACAAGATTTCATCAAGGCTCGAGCAATATTTATTCTGCAAATTTCTAAGAACTTACAGAAAAAAAAGGGCACGGCTGCTTCACTGATGAAGGAGCAGTACTCTGAAAGCTTGTGATTCCAGATAAATCTATTAGACTTTAACGTGGTGTTGTGAGACTTCTTACAGAAAAAAAAAGTGCCAGTGCTTTGCCACTCTGCCAAACTGGACACCTCGGAATAACCAGATGAATGTGAGTCCTTGATCACAGGCAACTCCTGAGTTTTTGTTGAGGAGTGAGAAGGGGATACGAGGCTCAGAAGTGGCACCATTTGCTGCAGGAGAGAGGCATGGGAGGAGAAAACGGCCTTTATCCCATTTGCAGCTACAGGACCTCCCTCTTCCTCTGCACTCTGTCCAGCAGGGCTCCTCCATGAGAAACTGTGCATCCACTATCTCAGCCCCTCGGCTACCCTCAACCCAGCCACTGTGTGTGCCAGCCTGCCCGCACCACAACTTCAGTGGGATCGGGTGTAAGGAACCCACACACACCACACACAAAAATTAGGTGGGATTTTCCGTTCACACTTGCCCCAAGACCGGTAAGTTCTGCCCAAGGTCAACAGACCTTTGTATGGTCTGCCCTCCCCCATTACGATTCCCGTACTGGGCGACACAGGAAAATTCCTCTCATTTTATCTGATCAGAGAGTACTAAAAATGCTGGTGTCTGGTTTAATACTTCCAGACAAGTTCAAATTACGGTCATCAATAATTATGACTAGCACTGAAGTCCGTCTTTCAAACAGGCAAAGATTATTTGCACAACACCCTGTTACCATTCAGACAAAATCGAGCCCCTAAAACTCTTCAGATAATCGCAATTTTGGCTAATTTGTTGCCACTGTGTGTGTGCGTGCATGCGAACATAATCAAGCAATAATGGTGTCACGCAACCAAAGCAGAGTCGTAAGAGGGAAAACGTTGAGAATCAAAAGAAATATGTGACCCACTTATCACATCACGCTAATACTGTGCATTTAGCTTTTTGGATTCATTGAAAAGATCATGTAAAGTTGGAATGCGAGGCAGAGAGCAGTTGATGAACTGAAGCGTGTGACCCAGAAGCTAATAGTCTTGTCTCACACAGTGCGCCCCATGTAGGCAGATTGACCTCCTTTTCCTTGGCTCACCTCTCGCCGTATGGCTTAGGGTGTATTAACTGGGATGTTATAAACGTGTAGCTACGTGAAAGTAAAATGCAAACAAAAGCGCTTGCACGCAGTTAAATGTTTCGGCCTTGAGTTTGCCATAGCAGAAAGGCATTTTTAAAACATGAGTGAGATTCCTAGCCGTATGTTTCCCATCGGAGGGAGGTGGCGTGTTGTTTGCTAGCTGTGGGATTCTCCTGTCCCGCCACTGTTAATGGGACTTCCCACTGACGTCACCCCATGCTGGCGGGAAATCTACAGGCTTGGGTGGGCTGCCGGCAGGACCGGAGAACTCTGACCAATATGTTCATTGTGAGAAGTCTCACAACACCTGATGAAAGTCCGACAGGTTTATATGGTAGCACAAGCTTTCGGAGTCTCAGTCTCCTTCTTCCGAAAGCTTGTGCTGCCAAATAAACATATTGGACTTTAACCTGGTGTTGTGAGACTTCTTACTGTGCCCACCCCAGTCCAACGCCGGCAACTCCACATCAATATATTCATTCACAGAGTGGGCACTTAGTGGTGAGGCCAGTATTTATTCCCAGCCCTAATTCCTCTTCAAGAGCCTCCTTGTGTACAACAAAATGGTTTGCAAGGTCATTTCTAAGTGTCAGCCACAGGGCTGTGGGCTTGGCGAGTCACCTACCAAACAGACCAGGAAATGACAGCAAATTTCTTTCCATTGAATCCCCACAGTGCAGAAGGAGGCTATTCAGTCCCATTGCATCTGCACCAACTCTCTAACAGAGCATTTTACAGAAGACCATAAGAACATAAGAAATAGGAGCAGGAGTAGGCCATCTAGCCCTTCGAGCCTGCCCCGCCATTCAATAAGATCATGGCTGATCTGAAGTGGATCAGTTCCACTTACCCGCCTGCTCCCCATAACCCTTAATTCCCTTATCAATCAGAAATCTATTTACTCATGACTTAAACATATTCAACGAGGTAGCCTCCGCCACTTCAATGGGCAGAGAATTCCAGAGATTCACCACCCTCTGAGAGAAGAAGTTCCTCCTCAACTCTGTTCTAAACTGGGCCCCCCCCAACCCCCTTATTTTGAGGCTGTGCCCTCTAGTTCTGGTTTCCTTTCTAAGTGGAAAGAATCTCTCTACCTCTACCCTATCTAGCCCCTTCATTATCTTGTAAGTCCCTATAAGATCCCCCCTCAGCCTTCTAAACTCTAACGAGTGTAGACACAGTCTATTCAATCTCTCTTCATAAGCTAACCCCCTCATCTCCAGTATCAGCCTGGTGAACCTTCTCTGTACTTCCTCCAAGGCCAATATATCCTTTCGCAAATACGGGACCCAAAACTGCACACAGTACTCCAGTTGCGGCCTCACCAGTGCTTTGTACAGTTGCAGCAAGACCTTGTATATTCTATTCCCCTCGCTATAAAGGCCAACATTCCATTCGCCTTCTTGATCACCCAAGCCAACACCCCCTCCACTCTATCCCCGTAACCCGGTGCGTTTACCAGGGCTAATCTACCGAATCTCAATCGACACTTATGGGGCAATTTAGCATGATGTTTCCTATTTACTGAAATAAGGGCTGGAATTCATAGGTGTGGAGATGCTGGCGTTGGACTGAGGTAAATACAATAAGAAGTCTCACAACACCAAGTTAAAGTCCAACAGGTCTATTTGGTAGTAAATGCTACTAGCTTTTGGGGTTTGCCCCCCGAAAACCCAAAAAGCTAGTGGTGTTTATTACCAAATAAACCTGTTGGATTTTAACCTGGTGTTGTGAGACGTTTTTTACTGGAATTCATAGAGTCATAGAATTCCAACTGTACAGAAAGAGGCCTTTTGCCCAACGGGTCTACATCGAGCCTCCAAAAGAGTATCCCACTCAGGCCCCCACCCTCTCCTCCCTTCCCCTCCTTTCTTCCCCCTCCTTCTCCTTCCCCCTCCCCCTTTCCTGCCCTCCCTCCTTCCCCTCCTCCTCCATCCCCTTCTCCCCTCCTCTCTTCCCCCTCCTTCCCCTTCCCCCTCCTCCCTCCACCTCCCACCCCTCTATTCCCATAAGCCCATGGCTCATCTACCTAATCTACGCATCTTTGGACACTTAAAGCGCAATTTAGCAAGGCAATTCTCCTAACCTACACATCTTGGGATCCTGAGGGGCAATTTAGCAGGTTAATCCACCTAACCTACACATCTTTGGACTGTGGGAGGAAACCGGAGCACCCAGAGGAAACCCACGCAGACACAGGAAGAATGTGCAACCTCCACACAGACAGTGACCAAGGCCAGAATCCAATCCAAGCCCCTGGCACTGTGAGGCCACTATGCCACCATGCCACCCTTAAATGGTGGGATCTTCTGGTCCCACCAATGTCAATATGTCCTTTCATGGCCTGCACCTTCTGCCATTAGGGAGCCCATATCGGGGGTCACTATCGGCAGGACTGGAAGTTTCCGCTGGCAGGAGGGCTGGGAAAAGCTTGGCCAACGTGTCGGAATGAGAAGCTTTGTCACCTATCCACCAACATACAAATGCTCGCTAAGTTCAAATCCTGGAACTCAGTACCTGACAGCACTGTGGGGGAGCGCCTTCTCCATGTGGACTGCCACTAAAATAAAAGCAAAATACCATGAATGCTGGAAATCTGATACCCTCCAAATATGGTGGGCAGAACGGTAGCATAGAGGTTAGCACTGCTGCCTCAAGGCACGCTGGTTTGATTCCCAGCTTGGCTCACTGTCTCTGCAGAGCCCGCACGTTCTCCCCGTGTCTGCATGGGTTTCCTCCGGGTGCTCCAGTTTCCTCCCACAGTCCGAAAGACAGGCTGGTTAGGTGCATTGACCATGCTGAATTCTCCCTTGGTGTACCCGAACAGCTGCCGGAGTGTGGTGACTAGCGGGATTTTCGGAGTAACTTCATTGCAGCGTTAATGTAAGCCTACTTGTGACACTAACAAATAACAGCTGGAAAAGTCCAGCAGGTCTGGCAGCATCTGTGGAGAGAGAAGCAGAGTTAACATTTTGAGCCTGTGTGGAAGGAAATCCACCAGCAGCTTCTCAGCATCAAATAGAATGGATAATAAAATGTGCTCTTGGTATTAGCAACGCTGAGAATATATTTCAGAAAATCTTCTCTCCTGGCTGACGCTACTTCCATTTCCATGCCTTGGACACCATCATCCATCAACAGAGATAGGCCAATTAAACTGGAGACCGACAATTGCTTTCTTTTTCTGATAGCCTCCAAACATGATGTTGCACAAGAACTGTTTAATGAGTTTCCCAATCTTCGAATAATGTATTTGAGAGAGCTATTTTTACCTTGCTGCACTGAAGTCAAACCTTTCAGCCTCACTACTGTCCTCAATTAGAATGTGCCGATTTCCAAGTCTGTTCTTAACATTTCAGCGGCATTTAACAGGCAACATCTGTTTTAGTTTTGTCTTCGCATCTTTATTCATGATCCCGTAAATCTATTTCTGCGACTTCTAATTTCCACAGAGGTGTCTGAAGACATTTGGGTAAAGCCTGTGTCATAATCAGACGTGGCACAGGCTTATTCCAAACCAAGTTTCTGAATTTTTAATGCACACCATTCCGATGTTGCAGAGATGCGTTCAAAGGTACAGAAGATGAACTGCAAAGACTGAATTTTCCTTCGCTCCGTGGAAACAGGTTTGGAAGTGTGAAGGGACAGTGCGGGAAGAGGATGGGTTGAGGGGAGTGTGGGGTGGGGGTTTAGAGTTGGGTCAGAATGACACCTCAATGGCGGGAAGCTTCCCAGGGACGGGAACAGAAGAAAAATGACAGCCTAAACCGGGAGGCGGGTGGACAATTCTGCCATCTAGGGAATAAAATCAGAGCTCCTCAGAGTAATAAAAACGAGATATACTGGAATTTAACCGTCTTGCCCAACTGAAGCTCTAAGATTCCACCCAAGGCCAATGGAGAATGCCGTTCTGCGATAAAATTCCGGCTACAGATTCAAAATGTTTACTCTTCTCTCCACAGATCATGCCAGACCTGCTGGTTTTTCCAGCACTTTCTGCTTTTGTTTATTAGTGTCACTAGTAGGCTTACATGAACATTGCAATGAAGTTACTGTGACAATTCTCTATTTACCTGTTCAGGTACACTGAGGGAGAATTTAGCATGGCCAACACACGTCTTTCACACTGTGGGAGGAAATCAGAACACCCGGAGGAAATCCACGCAAGCACGGGGGAAACATGCAAACTCCGCACAGACGGCGAACTAAGCCAGGATTCGAACCCGGGTCCCTGGTGCTGTAAGGCAGCAAGGCCAACCACTGTGCCACCGCGCTGCCACCTTGTTTGGAGGCTATCAGATTTGCAGCATTCAGGGTATTTTGCTTTTATTTTAGTGGCACTTAGGGACCCAGTTTGGTGCCATTTTTCAATGTGGCAGGGATCTTCCTCAACATCTGGGTGGCCTCCCACTTGCTAGGATAGCTTTGTTGAAGTGGCCTCCCAGTTTCCAGAGTCTCCACAACTCATTGAGGCTACCAAGAGAAGAGACTGAGAGAAGAGATTCTCTGTCCACTCCGATGGCCCTCTCCACTGGAGGTCTCTTCAATCTAATATGTGCAGACTGCATCAGAAACCACATCCATATCGATGCCTCAACAGCACCCACCAATCTCATTGGGACGGCTGGAGGGAAATTGCTGAGGGTCATTAAATTGGGCCTCTCATTTAACTGGCCGAGACATTGACCTTAATTGGAAGGAACTGTGGAAACAGCTTCTCAATTGGCCACCTCTGGAAAGGTAATGAATTGAAATTCAGCCCAACTTTGGAATCGCAACCAAAATCCAAGTTATGCAACACTAGAAATGTATCTTCGAGACCTGCTCGGCTCAAAGCTACAGGCAAAAATTTCTAACCTTTATAGAGCTGATTTGAGGATAATTGGTTGTGGGATACAGTAAGAAGTCTCATAACACCAGGTTGAGGTCCAATAGATTTATTTGGAATCACAAGCTTTTGGAGCACTGCTCCTTCCTCAGGTGAGCGTCCACCTCAGATGGAGAGGCGCTCCAAAAGCTCATGATTCCAGATAAACCTGTTGGACTTTAACCTGATGTTGTGAGACTCCTGACTGTGCCCACCCCAGTCCAATGCCGGCATCTCCACATCATGGATATGAACAGACATAAGTGACTTAACGATTGAATGTTCTTACTCTTTTAAGCCGAAATCGGTAGTGCACTGTTTCCACTCCCTGGTTCCAGCACAGTTTTTCTCACAAACTTCTGGGCAAATGGTGCTCTGTCAAAGTCGCAATCATGTAAACCATTAGTCAGAGTAAATGTACTTGAGCTTGAAATAAAGAGCTAAGGTTGTACATTTTTGATTTTGACAAGAAGATGGGTGTGCATGTCCTCTATAGCTTTACACAACACAAGAGTGTATCCTCTGCAATAATCATTATACAAGCTGGGACAGTGGCTTCTACTCACCAGAGTGGGGGATGTTGGTATCTTCTGGAACCAGGTCCATCGATCACCTTCCAGGGAGCTTCCAGTCTGACTAATGTTTATCATTGGGAGCATGCACATGGGAGAGGTCTCAATGGCTTGAAGCTACCGTTTTGTGGTTGGAGCTGTCAGGAAAATGAAGCACAGGTTTTGTAGGTCACCACAGTTGACTGATTTCTCTGTCGAGTTATTCCTAAAGGGAGTGCAGAAGGGAAGGGTAAACCTCAGCACCTGAACCGTACATGAACAACCTGCGCAGCATTGTAGGACAGAAGGTTAATGCTGAGACTGCGGTTTGGGATCCAGCAAACTGCAAATGAGGGAAAAGTTCAGAGGCATCATTAGCTCACTAATGATAAGAGTATCTAGTACAGGAGCAACATACATATCACACAGTGTGTCTTCTCTCTCACATTATCTGACTATCCATTTAAAGTTTACCCATTTATAGCAAGGTATACCTGCTCGCAGCAATTTATACCACACGGATTCTACATGTATGTAGACCAGAATTTTCTGGCCATTCACGCCACGTCGCCTCTCCAAGTGAGAACGGAGAATTTGGCGCTCAGCCAAATCTCCATTCACTGCAGCGAGACCAAAGAATCCCTTCAGAGCGAAAGGCTGGAAAATCCTGGCCAATAAATCCACAAAAGTTGCACAATGGTAACTTGAGCTACAATAATGTGCTCCAGAGATGTTTCACTTCTCAACTCTTCCTGCAGGCCAAGGATTTGCATCAAAGTGGAGAACAGAAACAGACTGGATGTTTTCCCGCTGGCTACAGCGCGTAATTTTTTAATGGAGAATCGCAGCTGGAGCACAGTGTCATGTGATGTCATCCGTCATCATTGTGTAGTTACATTATTTATTATTGTAAAAACAAATCTTCCTTATAATTGCCCTGACAATGGGTGTCAAAATTTACCTTTACCAACTGCAGTAAATGTGTTCAGTCAAGCTCTGAAAAGTTCCGAATAGATTGCAGATAAACACATTCAAACAAGTAGAACACAGAGCATAGAACATTATCGCTCACTACAGGCCCTTCGGTCCTCGATCTTGTGCCGACCTGTGAAACCAATCTAAAGCCCATCTAACCAACACTATTCCAATATCATCCATATGTTTACCCAATGACCATTTAAATGCCCTTAATGTTGGCGAATCCACTACTGTTGCAGGCAGGACATTCTCCGCTCTTGCTACTCTCTGAGTAAAGAACTTACCTCTGACATCTGTCCTATTTCTATCACACCTCAATGTAAAGCTACGTCCCCTCGTGCTAGGCATCTCCATCCAAGGAAAAAGGTTCACACTGTCCACCCTACCTAATCCTCTGATCATCTTATATGCCTCTATTAAGTCATATCTTAACCTTCTTCTCTCCTATGAAAACAGCCTCAAGTCCCTCAGCCTTTCCTCATAAGACCTTGCCACCATACCAGGTAACATCATGGTAAATGTCCCCTGCACCCTTTCAATGCTTCCATATCCTTCCTATAGTGCAGCGACCAGAACTGTATGCAATAATCCAAGTGCGGCCACACCAGAGTTTTGTACAGCTGCAACATGAAGAGTTTATCTTAAAACCCACTTTAAATATAGTTAGCAATCACAAATATACTTGCTATGGTAAATGTAGATAGTCTTGGAGTTTTCAGGCAGACATAGAACTTTAAGAAGCCTGCAAAACTCTCCTAACTTCAAACAGAGCAGCCAAACTACAATTCCTTCCTGCAAATCCTGTTTCTTTCCCCCGTCAAATCCAGGACTGCACATAAACCACAACCTCACCTGACCCTGTCAATCACTCTAATTTAAAATCCCAGAGAGCTGAAGTAAACAAAGATTCATTAACTCTAGTTAACATAACCATTTGCAGGATTGAAATGAGTCATTATTCTGCACTTCCAGCCTCTGAGCTGTATTCTCTTCAGACATGCTGACTACCTGTAGAAACATTCTCCTGAAACAGAAAAGAAAACACACAATATATACATATCATTTGCACACTTTCATCAAAGAAGCAACATGAATAGAACACAGACTGGATGATGCCTGCACTTATATAACACTGATTTATTTTTCTAGTGACAAAGACCTTTTGTTAACCCTGCTTTAAAATGTCGCTCTCTTATAAATTCATCTGCTCTCCTATCAAAAAACAAAGTGCATTTTCCTTTCATCAGGCAGTGGCAGCTCGGTTATATATTTCCGCTATTGGATTACTCATGGGTTTTCCAGTAATAAAAACATTCAGGCTGCTTTAATATTGAATGTCTGGTTAGCACTTCAGAGCACAAACTATTTGTTAGCCTTCCTGGAACTTCCAGCAGAAGGTAAAGACCATTGGGATACACTGCCATTACTTTTCTTCCTGAAGACCCTCTGGATATTACCACTTCACATTTGATGCGCTGAATTTCCACAGCTTCTCAATGACACTACATTTAGTGAATGCGGCACCAACTTATTTATTCACCATGCCCTCCTTTATTCATCTTTGATCTGCTTGCCACTTGTAGCGTAAGAATTGACAAGAAAAGAGGAAAATAGCAGCTTTTAAATGACTGTGCAATAAAGTTGTCCAAAATGTTGAACACTATGTGACTTTGCTGCGTTTAACGTTTCAACTTTATACAGTTCTAAATGAAATGTCTTTACCAGGGAGTCTTCTGGTACAATCAACACCATTTCAATCAATGACCAGGCACAAAAAATGCAGGGAGGCATAGCGGCACAATGGTTAGCACTGCTACCTCACAGTGCCAGGGACCCAGGTTCAATTCCGGTTCAGGTTGCTGTAGTTTGCATGTTCTCCCATAAATTTGCTTTGGGTGCACCGGTTTCCCCCCACTGTCCAAAGATGCGTGGGTTAGGATGATTGGCCATGCTAAATTGACTCTGGTGTCAGGGGATTGGCAGGGTAAATATGTGGGGTTATGGGAATAAGGCCTAGGTGGGATTATAGTTGATTCAGACTTGATGGGCCGAATGGCTTCCTTCTGCATTGTAGCATTATTTCACTCATCAAATTGAGTTTTTTTATTCAAGTTATTCATTCAAAAGACATGGGCATTGCTGGCTGTCCATCCCTAGTTGCCCAAGGACAGTCGAGAAGCAACCACATTGTTATGGCTCTAGAGTCACATGTAGACCAGGCAGGGTAAGGACGGCAGATTTCCTTCCCTACAGGACATCAGTGAAGTAGATGGGTTTTTCTGACAATCGACAATGGTATAAATCTGGTCTCCCATCGATCCCATAGGAGCCAGCAAGTTAGGTTAAAATTACTATAATCTCTACGTGACCAATTCCTGATCTGCTTGAGTGCAATATGATTAGATCTTTAACCAGTGCTGGCAAGTATATGATGGATAGACACATAGAAACTAGAAGCAGAAATGGGTCATTTGGTCTTTCAAGCCTGCTCCTCCATTCATTATGATCATGGCTAATCATCAAATTCATTGTCCTGATCTCCTCCCTTCCCTTCCATATCCCTTGACCTCTTTAGTCTCAAGGACTATATATAATTTCTTCTTGAAATCACACAAAATTTTGGCATCAGCTACTCCTTGTGGTAATGAATTCCACACACTCACCATCCTCTCAGTGAAGAGATTTCTCCTCACCTCAGTTCTAAAAGGTTGTTATCCTTATACTAAACTATGACCATCATGGTCATCAGTCGATTCAGATATTTTTTAATCAAATTCAAATTCCACCATGGCAGGGTTCGAACATATTAGCTGAATTTGTGGACTAATAGTCTAGTAATAATACCTTTAGGCCATTGCCTCCCTCCTGTGAGTTGGCAACATTGAGATGTATTGATGCAAAATTAAAGCCAGCGAGTTTGAATGGAAATGATCCTAAAATTTAAAACAGAGGCAGTGGAACCTTAGAAATACATTTGCCTCACACTCTGAAATGGAAAATACTCAAATAAAAGCAAATTACCGCGGGTGTTGGAAATTAAAATAAAAACGGAAAATGCTGTATAAGCTCAGCAAGCCTGACAGCGTCTGTGGAGAGAAACAGAGTTAACATTTTGAATCAAAATGACCCTTCTATAAAGGATCACATGGACTCGAAATGTTAGCTGGGTTTTTCTCTCTCCGCAATGCTGCCAGTCCTGCTGACTTCTCCAGCATTTTATTTGAAATGGAAGATATGTTGGTTTATTGAGATATATGAATCTCTGTAACAGTTTTCTTCCTGAATTATAAGTGAATATTTGATCTTAACCTTCTTGTTGATGGTATGTATTTTATATTTGATTTGCCTGAGAGCAATGCGGAGATGGCACATGTCTGACAGATTTATATGTTTTAAAATATCTCTGCAATCACAAAATGTCTGCACTCACCCTCAGACTCCAATATCTTCTGTGGTGTCTGGTAACTTTGCTCTGTGTCAACACCCAGACATCACCAATCAAGCACATTGAGTATAGATCAGTTATCAGACTCTTGTAATCAAAAACACAGTTGAATACATCTTCCATTGAAGTTAATGGCCAGCAATATTATACACAGTATAAACCTGGCCTTCCATCATTCCTATTCATCGCCCAACAAGTTAGATTAAAATCACTTTAATTTTTTCATGGCCAATTTCTAATATGTTTGAGTCCAATACGACGAGACCTTTAATCAATGCTGCCAAGCATATGGAGGGATAGAAACACAGAAACTAGAAGCAGGAGTAGGCCATTTGGCCCTTTGATCCTGCTCAGCCATTCAGTATGATCATGGCTGACCATCAAGTTCAATATCCTGATTCCTCTCTACCATATCCCTTGATCCCTTTCATCCCAAGAGTTATATCTAATTTCTTCTTGAAATCACACAATGTTTTAGCCTCAACTACATTCTGTGATACTGAATTCCACACATTCACCACTCTGGGTGAAGAAATCTCTCCTCACTTCAGTCCTGAAAGGTTTATCTTTTATCCTCAAACTATGACCCCTAGTTCTGGAATCCCCCACCATTGAAAACATGCTTTCTGAATCTATCCTGTTTGAATTTAAAAATTTCTATGAGATCTCCTCTCACTCCTAAAATTCAGTGATTATAATCTGAACCAATTTTGTCTTTCCTCATATGACAGACCTGCCATCCCAGGATCAGCCTGGTGAGTCTTTCCTGTACTCTCTCTATAGCAAGGACATCCTTCCTCAGATAAGGACACTGAAACTCTAGATGTGGCCTTACCAATGCCCAATACAGTTGCAGTTCTCAATCCTCAATGATCTCCTGGAGCAGAAATCTGCAGCTGGCAACAGCAGAGCATGGGTGAATCTTCAATACCTCATTTTCGGCTCCCAACCTGACTCATGTTTCCTGAGCCTGAGACAAAATATAGCCCCATACATTCAACTGGGGAAGATAGTGGCAAAATCCCAAGGCCCAGGCCAATGTTCCACAGGCCCGAGTTCAAATCCTGCCACGGCAGCTAGTGGAGTTTAAATTCACTTAATAAAATCTAGAATTTAAAAAAGCTGGTCTCAGTTAATGATGAACATGGCAACTATCATTTGTGTTAAAAAAAAACATCTGGTTTGCTAATGTCCTTTAGGGAAGGAAATCTAGTCTGGACTACATGTGACTCCAGAATGACAATAAAGTGGTTGGTTCGGAATTGCTTTTCAGAATGGCCAAGCAAGTTCAAGGGCAATTAGGGATGGGTAACAAATGCTGCCCTTGTCAGTGACTCCCAAGGAATAAATTATAAAAATGTGTATTTTAAATTAAATATGCAAATTATTCATTCAATCACTAACACTTGGTAATTTGTAAAGCATTTGATTTAGAAATGCCAGATATTGTAGAGTTGATCGCACAGTGGCATTGCCACTAGACCAGTAATCCAGAGACCCAGAGTAATGCCCTAAGGACTTGGATTCGAATCCTGCCATGGCAGATGGTGAAATTTGAATTCAATAAAAATCTAGAATTAAAAATCTAATGATGACTATTGTTGATTGCCATTAAAAAAAACCCATCTGGTTCACTAATATCCTTCATAGGGAAGGAAATCTCTAGTCTTCCCCTAGGTCTGGCCTATATGTGACTCCAGAGCCACAGTAATGTGGTTGACTCTTAAATGGCCTCAAGAATGGACAATAAATGTTAGCCAAGCACACATCCTATGAATAAAAAAAAAATCATCTTGAGACTCTTGGTAGTTTCCATTAATGCCCTGATGTCAATAAGTTTATCAAACCTATAGGGATTTAAATATCTGGCACACCTCCTCATATCCTTGTCTTCCTTCTTCTTCAGAACCCATAAATTAAGATGGGGTGCTTTTTCTAAAAGTAGGGAGGTTATGCTTCAGTTGTATCGGGCATTAGCGAGGCCACATCTGGAGTGCTGTGTACAGTACAGATCTCATTATTTGAGGAAAGATTTGAATACATTGGAAGCAGTTCAGAGAAGGCTTACCAGCCACCTGTAATTGGTGCTTGTGTTATGAGAAAAGATTAGACAGGTTGGTCTTGTAGTCACTGGAGTTTAAAAGCTTAAGAGCCAACTTGGTTGAAACCTTTAAGATCCTGAGGGATATAGACAGGGTGGATGTGAAGAGGACATTTTCTCTTGTGAAAGAATCTAGAACTAGGGG
The DNA here is from genome assembly GCF_965287045.1 of Carcharhinus amblyrhynchos. Taxonomy (NCBI): domain Eukaryota; kingdom Metazoa; phylum Chordata; class Chondrichthyes; order Carcharhiniformes; family Carcharhinidae; genus Carcharhinus; species Carcharhinus amblyrhynchos. The sequence goes on from NC_137328.1 coordinate 12,549,692, forward strand.
GGTCACGTTTTAAAAATAAGGCACCGTTCATCTAAAACAGAGATGAGAATGTCTTTCTTTCCTCAGGAAGTCATGAGCCTCTTGAACTCTTTTGTCCAAGAGGGAGTGGAAACAGAGTCTGAATATTTTTAAAGCAGAGTTAGATAGATTCTTGATAAGTAGCTGGGTGAAAAGTGAAAGAGTAAGTGGGAATGTGGCGTTGTAGTCACAATCAGACAAGCCATAATCTTATTAAATGAAGGAGAATGGTAGGACCCAGATAGTGTTGTCAAGGCTACAGGTTTACCCTAATTTCCCCAAGAATTGGGGACTAATCTCTAGGGCATGAATGCAAACAGAATGTGGGAGAACAATCATAGCAACAACAACCAATTGTGTTTTTCTTTGACGTTTTTCAACAATTTTGTTTATTAATCATAAGACGGAGAGGGGGTGGGGATGGATAAAGGCTGTTTGGCTGACAGGCAGAGAGTCATAGGGGGAGGTTTACTGTGTCTGGACATATTGGGAGTCCAATGTAAGAAGTGGGAGGATGGCAACATTGGAAGAAGAAGGTCATATGATGTCATAGAATCATTGAAATATGAAATAACACGGTGCGAAAGAGGCCCTTCAGCCCATCGAGTCCACACCAACATGCAAGAAACGCCTGACCCCCCACCTAATCCCATTTACGAGCACTTGGCCCACAGCCTTGAATGCTATGATGTGCCAGGGGCTCTCCCAGATACTTTTAAAGGATGTGAGTCATCCCACCCCGACCACCGTCCCAGGTAGCGCATTCCAGACCATCACCACCCTCAGGTTAAAAAAGGTTTTCCTCACATCCCCTGCCCTTCACCTTGAACCTATGTCCCACTGTGACTGACCCTTCAACTAAGGCGAACAGCTGCTCCTTATCCACTCTGTCTATGCCCCATGTCTAATCAGACACGGCAACCCTGGGCCCAAATCGAGGAATGAGACCTCCTCTGTCTTCTGAATGTATTTGGGGCCTAGCTTGTCATCACTCATACATTTTCAGATTCTGAATGTGTCTGCTGCACAGCAGAGGTTCATGCAGGTCGTATTTGGCACGCATCATGAACTCCAAGTCCAAGAAGGCCTCAGGCTTCAGTGTTTGGTGATGACAGGAACAGGTCATAAATGCAGAGAAGCAGTACATGTGCCAAAGGTAATATTGTGGACCCCTGTGAGTATTAGAATAACATTAGAATTGAATCAAAAACAGATTTATCCTCGCTATCCATGGAGATTAGGATTTTATCATGTCAGAGTAAAAGGAACTGCTGAAAATACAGCTCAAGTAGTGTGCAGAGAAAGCCAAGCACATTGACTCGGCAAGGCTAGATTTGTTTTTCTGCCCATTTGCTATGCATGAGTTGAAAACCTGGTCCCTGGAAGATAACTGTCAGAGGAACTGGAGAATGTTCAATCAGCGATTTGAGTTTTATGCAGTCGCATCAAATATAAGTGAGATATCAAGCTGGAATAGAGCCTATAATTTTAGTGGATGTATCAGCTTCTTAACACACACTGAGTTCAAAGATCAAACAGATAAGAAGCTGAAATTTCTGAAACTGAAAACTGAGTAACTGCAACTTGGGACAGGAAGGGGGATGGGAGGGGGGAAGGTGGCAGAAGAAAGCCATGAGGTAGTGGGGGGAGAATTCTTTTTCTTTTCAATAGCACATTATTGATTTTAGATGTAAGGAGCAGTATATTTTCGGAGTCCTGAAAGGTTTATTTGCAAAATTATACTATTGGTGGGCACGGTGGCACAGTGGTTAGCATTGCTGCCTCACAGCCCCTGGAACCAGGTTCGATTACGGTCTCGGGTGACTGTCTGTGCGGAGTTTGCACATTCTCCCCGTGTCTGAATGGGTGTTCTGGTTTTTACTCGCAGTCCGAAGATGTGCGGGTTAGGTTGATTGGCCACCCTGACGTGGCTTTAGGTGGCTTTAGGTGCATAACAATAAACTCCATGGAAAATAAGAACATTCCCAGTGAGTGGCCTTTATGAGGAGAGGCACAGGCTCAGTTGGTGCAGGGCCGGCAGGAAGGACAAAGGGGGAAAGATTCACCGAAGACAGCCCTATCCAACGGCTAGTGTATACATGCAGTTCTCCAACTGCCTCCAAATGTCCAAAGTCCAATGCAAAGAGGCTCCGCCTCTCTCGGGACACAGTGACTACAATATGCCACGTGATTCGCCTGATAGTCACCTCTAACTGCATGGGCAGAGATCCCATGCCAACAGTGGTCCTAAACTTCTGTGCCAACAGCACTGTTCATGTCTCAGTGAAGGAATTGTATGGTGTATCTCAATCAGACACACATACTTAGAATCATAGAATCCCTACTGTGCAAAATGAGGCCATTTGGCCTATGGGGTCTGCACCAACTCTCAGAAGGAGTATCTTACCCAGGCCCTACCCCTGTAACTAAGGGTCAATTCATGAAAGGGCAATTTAGCATGGACAATTCACCTACACCGCACATCTCTAGACTGTAGGAGGAAACCAGAGCACCTGGAGGAAACCCACGCAGACACAGGGAGAATGTGCAAACTCCTCGAAAAGAATCTGACATTGAACCTGGGTCCCTGGCGCTGTGAGGCAGCAGTGCTAACCACCGTGCCACCCCTATGTCTGAGGGGAAGCCTGTGGAGTGCCGCAAGATGTAAGCATCATCTGAGCTGCCAGGGTAACAGGCACAGACTTGGTAAATCTGTCTCTTGTGGTCACAGATGATCCGCACATTTATTGAGTTGGAACACCAAAAGGTCATTGGCGTGCTGAGACTGCCGCCAGAGTGCGCCTTGCAGGAGTGGGTAAGCTGGAGGGGGTGAAAAATCCCACCCACAATCTCTTAAACCTGCCTCATTAATAATTTGGATTTGACCAAAGCCTAGCGGGTTTGACAGTGCTTACCAGTGGCGACAAATGATAGCGCAATGTTATTCTGTTATCGATTAAAGCTTTAACTGCACTGCACAACATTTCAGTGTCCCAGTTCCAAAGGCTAAGTGCTTCTTTTGTACAATAAATGGATCTGGGTGGATGACTGTTTAGTAAAACAAACAGCAATTTGTTTTTTGGTAATGGCATTGAGAGTGTTGCACTCCCGCCAAGTGATTGACCCAAATGACTTTGTGTCTTTGTCACTCTCTTTCACTGCAGTGTCAGTTGTTAATTGTGGCCATCAGCCTTTTTTTTTAATGGTTTCGAGTGTTAGGTTATTCTATAAAAGGTAGACAAAACGCGACGCAAAGTGCTTCTTATTTTATGCAAAGTGCCAGTTGCAATGCTCTTTACTGTGAGTTAATCAATATCTTCAGAGATCCAGTCTAGATGTAAATCAATGGCTGCTTTCCAACATGGCACAGGAGAAGATTTTCACTAAATTACGATTGTTGCATCGGACACAAACTGCAATTACACAGGAACCGAGAAACAATTTTCTTTCGCTCTCTGGCCTCAGGCTTATCTCACTGAAACGAAAAGAAATCTCTTGATAAATGAACCCTCTGTGAAAATAACTGAACGTCCTTGGCAAGTAGTTCCATAAAGCCCAACCACCATTTGTTATCCTGCCTGGTAAGTGACCTTATTTTGGTCAATGACCAAAAATTGCTAAGCCCCAATGACATAGGCTCGAGGATCCCCAAGTATTGGCCACTCACCATCATTGGGCCAACAAGCTAAGGAAATCCCTGCACACCAGGGTGCTGCCTGACAGCACCAGGGATGCAGGTTCAATTCCCGGCTTGGGTCACTGTCTGTGTGGAGTTCGCATATTCTCCCCGTGTCTGCGTGGGATTCCTCCGGGTGCTCTGGTTTCCTCCCACAGTCCAAAGGTGTGCGGGTTGGGTGGATCGGCCGTGTTAAATTGTCCCCTTAGTGTCAGCGGGACTAACAACATAAATACACGGGATTATGGGGACAGGGCCTGGCGCGGATTGTTGTTGGTGCAGATTCGATGGGTCTCCTTCTGCGCTGTAGGAATTCTATGATCACTGGCAGAGATGATTAATGTAGACACACTTGAGGTAAGTTAATCAGAGGGGTGAACAGGATGTTTTTGTTTGTTTTTTATTAATGTGTGGGACATGGGCATCACTGGCTAAGCCAGTATTTATTGCTGCCCTTGAGAAGGTGGTGGTGAGCTGCCTTCTTGAAACGCTGATACAACCGAGTGGCTTGCTAGGGGGATTGAATTTAGGAGTCGCAGCGTCATGTTGCAACTGTACACAACTCTGGTGCGGCCGCACTTGGAGTACTGTGTGCAGTTCTGGTCCCCACATTACAGGAAGGATGTGGAGGCTTTGGAGAGGGTGCAGAGGAGGTTTACCAGGATGTTGCCTGGTATGGAGGGGAGGTCCTATGAGGAGAGGCTGAGGGATTTGGGGTTGTTTTCGCTGGAAAGAAGGCGGCTAAGAGGGGATCTTATTGAAACATATAAGATGATTAGAGGTTTAGATAGGGTGGATAGTAATAGCCTTTTTCCTCTGATGGAGAAATCTAGCACGAGGGGGCATGGCTTTAAATTAAGGGGTGGTAGTTATAGGACAGATGTCAGGGGTAGGTTCTTTACCCAGAGGGTGGTGAGGGATTGGAATGCCCTGCCTGCTGCAGTTGTAAATGCGCCTAGTTTGGGGGCATTTAAGAGATCCGTGGATAGGTTTATGGACGAGAAGGGATTGGTTTAGGTTAGTGGGTCATTGTTTTGTAACTGGTCGGCGCAACATCGTGGGCCGAAGGGCCTGTTCTGCGCTGTAATGTTCTATGTTCTATGTTCTATATTCTATGTTAGGCCATTTCAGAGGGCAGTTGAGAGTCAACCACATTGCTGTGGCTCTGGACTCACATGTAGGCCAGACCAGGTAAGCACTACAGATTTCACAGAATACTACAGTGCAGAAGAGGCCCCTTTGGCCCATTTATCATGTCTGCATTGACGCAAGAAAGGCCCTGATCTGCTCACCTAATCCCACTTGTCAGCACTAATTTCCTTCCCTAAAGGACGTTAATAAACCAGATGGGTTTTTCTGACAATCGACAATGGTTTCATGGCCATCGGTAGATTCTTAATTCCAGTTATTTTTTTTTATTGAATTCAAATTCCACCAGCTGCGGTGACGGGATTCGAACTCTGGTCCCCAGAATATTAGCTGAGTTCTGGGATTAACAGTCTAGCAATAACACCACTGGGTCATCACCTCGCCGTGAGTCACAGTGAAGGAGGGTGACTGGGAGAGGAGATAAAATTGACCAGGAGGGAGAATACTGGTGATTGGTCAGGATGGGTAGCAACTGCTGGTCATTGGGGGAGTGGAGACCAAGATTGTGAAGTTCAGGATGGAAATGAAGTGGGGACGGGAGCTTGGTGGGCTGGCATGGGTGGGCAACAGAATTCAAAGGTGACAAACAGTGGTTGAATGTAAAGCAAGCAGAAGGATACCCATTTCCCCCAGACCCAATTTCAGTTAAGAAGATTTTATTTGTTTATCTCCAATTCAATCCAATCAAAGTCTCAGCAAGTGAGACATTCCCGGTCCAAGCTGACAAGACAGGCTGGCCACTCTTTGTCTTGGGTGTGATCTTCACGATCAAAGCTAATTGGAGCAGGCAGTGCACCTCCTCCAAGGTTTGATCTCATTTGCATCTTAGTCAAAAGGCCTAGTTATGACTCTAAAAAATTGCTCCAGATGAAGCCTTGGTGTAACCTCATAACTTCAACCGAGAGCAGGATAGCAAAACTGCACTTGATCTTAGCCAAAAGGCTGAGGAAGTTTATAATACTTTTTTTTCCAAAAATATACTTTATTCATAAAAATCTCAAATAAGCCATTGCAAATCTACACGTCTTTGAATTGCAAACAGTACCTTTTTGCAGTTCTATACAAATTACAGTCGTAACAGTTCAGACCTTAAAACTATATACATGCCTCAAAAATTACTGTGTGCTGCTATTTCTCAGGCTAGTACACAGTTGCACAGGTCAAGGGTGATTCTGCAGTTCCCGGGCCCTCTGTCTGCTTCTGCCAAAAGGCCCCATAATACTACAGCAGGCCATACATGAATACCAAGCCCATTATCTGAATGGACAAAGTCTCACATTTATTTCAGGCTTGGGTCTTGGATGCCTCTTTTTGTCAGCCTGTACAACTATGTGGGCAACACATCTAGATAAATGAACATTCGCTCTTCCAAATTTCCTACCCCATCTCCACTGATTCTCTCTGAGTTATAGTTATTCATCTTTAGCTCTCTCTCTCTCTCTATCCCTTCAGGTGTCATACCTTAAAAAGACATAGATGGTTATGAGCTTCTGTGATTGGTTGATGAATATGCTTGGCAAAGTACTGCCAGGGACTTATTCACATTCCTATGATGTGCCTAGGGATGTTTTACTGCATTGAAATTGTCATATAATTGCAAGTTGTTGTTTTAAGGATGGTTAGAAAGATAAGTTGTAAAGTTGAGATAAAGTTAGCGTTTATTTATTAGTCACATGTAATGCTTACATTAACATTGCAATGAAGTTACTGTGAAATTTCCCTAGTCACCACACTCCAGCACCTGTTCGGGTCAATGCACCCTAACCAGCCTGTGTTTCAGAACGTGAGAGGAAACCAGAGCACATGGAGGAAACCCACGCAGACATCGTCCAACCTCCACACAGACAGTGACCCAAACTGGGAATCGAACCCGAGTTCCTGGCACTGTGAAGTAGCAGTGCTAATTACTGTGCTACCATGAAGGCAAACCTGGATAGCAGACAGAGGTGACTGGAAAATCCAACCCCAATGGTAAAGTTAGAAGTCTCACAATACCAGGTGAAAGTCCAACAGGTTTATTTGGAATCAAGAGCCTTCGGAGCGCTGCTTCTTCATTAGGTGTGTGCTACTCACCTGATGAAGGAGCTGTGCTCCAAAAGCTTGTGTCGACGGGGGGCTGCATCTCGAGTTATGGGCCCCCACAATTGGCGGGGCGGTGCTACTCAATGCTACCTGCAGTAGCAGGGGCCTGACAGCTCTCTCTTTGTCTGTCAGATCATATAATTGCGAGTTGTTGTTTTCAACGTAGTAAAACACGCGCAGGCACATCATTGGTGTGTTAATAATTAGTGCAGAATTTCCCATGCCGTTCTCATTGACGGGATCTTCCTGTTCCACTTGTGGCAGCCCCCTGCCACGGGTTCCCCACCGATGGATGGTGTAAAGAATTGGAAACCCCGTTGACAGCGACAGAATTGGAAGATCCCGCCGGTGCCCATTTTTATTTGACATGAAGCCACCTAAAGCCACATCAGGGTGGATTACAAAAGCTTTGTCAAAGAGATGAATTTCATAGAGCGAGACAGAGAGAATTCCAATGATTAGAATCTCTGCAGCTGAAGGCAATTTCCCCTTTGAGCCATACACCAACCTGACATCGAAATATAATCACAGTTCCTTCACTGCATCAAAATCCTGAAACTCCCTTCCTAACAGCACTGTAAGTGGACCACATGGATAGCAGTGGTTCAAGAGGACAGTTCACCACCACCTTCTCAATGGCAATTAGAATGGGTAACGTAATGCTGACAGAGACAGCGACGCCCATATCTCTTGGAAGAATTAAAAAGGCTGCCGGTGATGGTGTGATTAAAGATCAGGACATTCACAACATCACTTGGAAACGTTTACTTCTCTGTATAAAAGCAAATTACTGCGGATGCTGGAATCTGAAACCAAAACAAAAAATGCTGGAAAATCTCAGCAGGTCTGGCAGCATCTGTAAGGAGAGAAAAGAGCTGATGTTTCGAGTCTAGATAACAAAGCTTTGACAAAGTGTCACCTGGACTCAAAACGTCAGCTCTTTTCTCTCCTTACAGATGCTGCCAGACCTGCTGAGATTCTCCAGTGTTTTCTCTTTTGGTTTACTTCTCTATAACCGTGACCATTTTAGAAAAATATACTTGTTTGCTTCATCGTACTGGGCGCTCGGTCCTGGATTTTTGCTTTGTGTTAGGAGCGCAGATTCGAGGGAAGTCCCCCCTTTGCGAACGTTACTCTCTAGAAGCTGTCCTGGATCATCTGATTTTGTTTGAAAGGGAGAACAGGGGGTTGTTAATAAGATACAGGCTTACTGCTCCTAGGAAAAGTGTGGAATCAAACGTCGGGGTTACTGGGTGAAGAGGCCGAGTGGGTGAAAGCCTGGCCGCGCTGTTCTAGGACATGTGGGGAAATGAATAAAATGAAAGAAACAGCCTTCTAACCCTCATCCTGGACACATAGTCACTCTCCCATGCTCCCCATCACCCCTCATGCCCTCCATGTTAACCTATGCCCCTCTACTCGCACAGTAAGAAGTTTCACAACACCAGGTTAAAGTTTAACAAGTTTATTTGGTAGCAAATGCCACTAGCTTTTGGAGTGCTGCTCCTTCATCAGGTGAGTGGGATTTCCGTTCATAAATAGGGCATATAAAGACACAATTTACAAAATAATGGTTGGAATGCGACTCTTTACAGTCAATCAATTCTCAAGGGTACAGACAATGTGAGTGGAGAGGGCATTAAGCACAGGTTAAAGATTCACATTCCAACCATTATTTTGTAAATTGAGTTTGTGTCTTTTTATGCCCTGATCTGAAATCCCACTCACCTGATGAAGTAGAAGCAAGCGCTCCAAAAGCTAGTGGCTTTTGCTACCAAATAAACTTGTTGGACTTTAACCTGGTGCTGTAAGACTTCTTACTGTGTTTACCCCAGTCCAATGCTGGCATCTCCACATCATCCTCTACTCACAACCATGGCCCTTCATAGTCCTTTTTCAATTCAGAGTCAACACATGTCAACTCATGGCTGACCCCCCTCCGCCCCTATACCCTTCAGGCCATTCCACACATTATCCACCATGGGCAGAACTCTGGGGCGCATGTTGAAACTAAGTAAGATAAATTTTGAAGTGTCTATTAATGACTTTGCTAATTAAAAACAAACTCTCACTGATAAAGAAATTATTACATTTAAATCCTATCACATATTTAATTCCTGATGAAAACAAACATTTCCTTCAACCACTTAATCTTTTATAAAAACAGATATCTTTTATTCGTAGTCCTGCCATTAAGGGCCACATGGAGCTGTCAAACAAATTGCAACCTGACAGGCACCTCACTGTGATAACATAGGTTGTGAATTCCATCATAGAGCACAAATCCCACATTGGTAGGTATGCACAAACTCACATACATACACAGACACATGCAAATAGTCAAGCACACGCACAGAAAACACACAGACCGGCAAACATACAGACACATGCACAGATGCATGTGTAGACACATACATACATGCAACATGCAGACAGACACAAATACTTGCACATACATACACACACACATAGAAAAAATATACACAGACACACACAAACGTGCACACAGACAGACACTAGCGCAGACACACACTACACACACACACACACACACACACAGACAAACATGTACACAGACAGACAAACGTGACACAGATACAGACAGGTGCAGAGAAACACACACACACACACACACACACACACACACACACACACGTGTACACACACAGACACACACAGTAATTTCATTGCCATAGAGCAAGAGCAAAGCATGTAACTGCTTTGATTTTCAATATCTGCTTCTTGCAAGCAACTCCTGTCCTGAGATCTTGATGAATGTGAAACTGTTGTGCAAGGCAGCAGGGATAACTTTGACTTTGGGTAATAATATAAAGTAGTGGATAGCAAATCTCTTCCAAATGTTTATCTTCAATGACTTAAAATGAACATGAAAAGAGAAGAGACGTAACATTGGCTGACAATTTCTGAGTATCCACGTTACATTCTCACATAAAGGCAAAATTGCCAGTAAGTAGCAGTGAGCTTCTGGTCGCCTCATTACAGAAAGGATGTGAAAGCCATAGAAAGGGTGCAGAGGAGATTTACAAGGATGTTGCCTGGGTTGGGTGGTATGTCTTATGAGGATAGGTTGAGAGAGCTCGGTCTTTTCTCCTTGGAGAGACGAAGGCTGAGGGGTGACCTGATAGAACTGTATAAGATGATGAGATGTATTGATTGAGTGGATTCTCAGAGGCTTTTTCCCCGAGCTGAAATGGTTGCCACAAGAGGACACAGGTTTAAGGTGCTGGGGAGTAGGTACATAGGAGATGTCTGGGGTAAGTTTTTCACTCAGAGGGTGGTGGGTGTGTGGAATCGGCTGCCGGCAGTGGTGGTGGAAGTGGATTCGATAGGGTCTTTTAAGAGACTTTTGGATAAGTACATGGAACTTAGTAAGATACAAGGTTATAGGTAAGCCTAGTAGGCAGGGACATGTTCAGCGCAACTTGTGGGCCAAAGGGCCTGTTTGTGCTGTAGTTTTTCTATGTTTCTATGAGCTACTTCTGATGGGAAAGATGAATGCCAGAAACCTCTCACCATTCCTGCAGTTGGGATTCTCTGGTGCCGCTGCAGTGAATGGGGTTTTGGCAGACTGCCAAATGTTCCGTTCTCTCTGGCAGTGGGGCAGGGCAAGCAGGGTCGGAGACCACAAGGGCAACAGAGGTTGGTTCTCAATGAGGCCCAATGATGCCGGTTCCATAGATCAGGCGCTTGAGGTCTTTGAAGAAGCCCCCATTCACTGAAGTCACCCCACGCAGGCATGCTTGTGTTTGCTGTATGAGGAATCCTCCGCCCACCACTGGATAAATATCATTGTTGCAGGTAAGGACCCCACCATGGACTAAACCAGAGTGGGGTCATGAAGGCAGCAGGGTATCACCCGTGACACTCCTTCCTGACTAACCTTCAACCTCCCACCCATACTCCAATTGCCACAATGGAGAGCATTAAATGGCGGAGGTGATAGTGGATGCCTTGGTGGTTATTTTCCAGACGTCGCTGGATTCCGGGGAAGTGCCGGAAGATTGGAAAGCGGCTAATGTTACGCTGTTGTTTAAGAAGGGTGCCAGGCAAAAGGCAGGGAATTATAGGCCGGTTAGTTTAATGTCTGTTGTGGGTAAAATGTTAGAATCCGTCATCAAGGAGGAAATAGCGAGGCATCTTGAGGGGAATTGCTTGATAGAGCAGACGCAGCACGGTTTCGTTAAGGGGAAGTCGTGTCTGACAAATTTATTGGAGTTCTATGAGGATGTGTCTAGGGCGGTGGATAGAGGAGAGTCGGTGGATGTGGTCTTTCTTGATTTTCAGAAGGCGTTTGACAAGGTACCTCACAAGAAGTTATTGCAGAAGGTAAGGGGGCATGGAGTTGGGGGTAGGGTGTTAGCGTGGTTAGAGGATTGGTTGTCAAATAGGAGGCAGAGAGTGGGGGTTAATGGGTGCTATTCGGATTGGCGGTTGGTGACTAGTGGAGTGCCCCAGGGGTCGGTGCTGGGACCTCAGCTATTTACCATTTATATAGATGATCTGGAGGAGGGAACCGAGTGTATGGTGTCGAAATTTGCTGATGACACCAAGATTGGTGGAACGGCAAATTGCGCGGAGGGTGTGGAGAGTCTGCAGAAGGATCTAGATAGGCTGGGTGAATGGGCCAGGAACTGGCAAATGGAATTTAATGTTGGCAAGTGTGAGGTGGTCCACTTTGGCAGGAATAATGGTAGGAAGGACTATTACTTACGGGGCGAAAAACTGCAGCAGGCGACACTGCAGAGGGACCTCGGGGTCCTTGTGCATGAGTCGCAAAAACCCAGCCTGCAGGTGCAGCAGGTGGTCAGGAAGGCGAATGGGATGCTGGCCTTCATAGTGTGGGGGATTGAATATAAAAGTAGGGAGGTCTTGCTGCAGCTGTATAGGGCATTGGTGAGGCCGCAGCTGGAGTACTGTGTGCAGTTTTGGTCGCTGTACTTACGCAAGGATATTTTGGCCTTGGAGGGAGTGCAGAGGAGGTTTACTAGGCTGATGCCGGAGTTGAGGGGGTTGAACTATGAGGAGAGGCTGAATAAACTGGGCTTGTACTCGTTAGAGTTTAGAAGAATGAGGGGAGATCTCATTGAAACGTATAAGATGATGAATGGGATGGATAGGATAGAGGTGGAGAGGCTCTTCCCGCTCAGAAAGGACAGTAGGACTAGGGGGCACCGCCTCAAGATAAAGGGGGGGGCGGTTTAGAACAGAGTTGAGGAGGAACTTCTTCACTCAAAGGGTGGTGAATCTCTGGAATTCTCTGCCCGTTGAGGTGGCGGAGGCTGCCTCGCTAAATATTTTTAAGACGCGGGTTGATGGGTTTTTGATAAGCGAGGGGATTAAGGGTTATGGGGACAGGGCAGGAATGTGGAACTGAGCCACGACAGATCAGCCATGATCTTATTGAATGGCGGGGCAGGCTCGAAGGGCTGGATGGCCTACTCCTGCTCCTATTTCTTATGTTTCTTATGTTTCTTATGTTTCTTAAATTCCACCCGATATAACATCACACCTCAATGAGTTGCGTTTGCCTCAGAAATGACAACAGAAAATGACATTAATTTTCATCAAATACCTATTGTACATTTTGGCATTCTCACACCTGGCTCAGAAGGTCATAGGTTCAAGTCCCACAGTGGCCTAAACGCAAAGTTGAAGTTGATGCTCCAGGGGATTGCCACTCTACCTTGAGTGCCATCTTTCAGATGAATTGGAGTTGCTGGCATTGGAGTGGGGTAGGTGCTCTAAGTAGTCTCACAACACCAGGTTAAAGCCCAACAGGTTTATTTGGTAGCATGATCTTTTGGAGCGCTGCTCCTCCATCAGCTGAGTGCAGGAATTGCTTCACAAACAGGGCACATATATAGACACAAACTCAATTACAAGATAATGGTTGTAATGCAAGTCTTAACAGGTAATCAAGTCTTTACAGGTACAGACGATGCAAGTGGAGAGAGGGTTAAGTACAGGTTAAAGAGGTGTAAATTGTCTCAAGCCAGAACAGTTAGTGAGATTTACAACCAATGCAGTACTTTTGGAAATGTGGACACTGTCAAAATGTAGCAAGTGCTACAGCAAATTTGACACAACCTGATCTCACAAACAGCAATGCAATAACGACCAGCTGTTTGTAATGTTGGTCAAGGGAGAAAAATGTTCATGAAAATTCTCCTATTCTTCTGCAGAATGATGCAGTGGGATCTGAGTCAGCAGACTGGACCCCAGCTTAATATCTCATCTGAAAGGCAAGTCGTGGGAGTTACAGATAGTGTGACATGAGCCCAGAATCCCGGTTGAGGCCGTCCTCATGTGTACGGAACTTGGTTATCAGTTTCTGCTCAGCGATTCTGCGTTGTCATGTGCCCTGAAGGCCGCCTTGGAGAACGCCTAGCGGAAGATCAGAGGCTGAATGCCCGTTACTGCTGAATTGTTCCCTGACAGCAAGGGAACACTCCTGCCTGGTGATTGTCATTCATCCATTGTCATAGCGTCTGCATGGCCTCGCCAATGTCCCATGTCTCGGGACATCCTTTCCTGCAGCGTATTAGGCAGACAATGTTAGCCGAGTCACAAGAATATGTACCGTGTACTTGGTGGATGGAGTTCTCACGTGAGATGATGGCAACTGTGTTGACGATCCGGCATGCCTTGCAGAGGTTGCTGTGGCAGAGTTGTGTGGCGTCGTGATCACTATTCTCCTGAAGGCTGGGTAGTTTGCTATGTACAATGGTCAGTTTGGGGTTGTGCGGTTGTTTGAAGGCATCTTTCAGATGAGATATTAAGTTGGAGTCCAGTCTGCTGACTCAGATAGACGTAAAAGATCCCACTGTGTCATTCTGCAGAAGAATAGAAGAATTTTCATGAACTTTTTCTCCCTTGACCAACATTACAAACAGATGGTCATTATTGCATTGCTGTTTGTGACACCTGGTTGTGCTAAATTTGCTCTTGCATGTGCTACATTACGACAGTGCTCACATTTCCAAAAATACTCCAGTGGTTGTAAAGCACTTTTGGCTGCCCTGAGGCTATGAAAGGGGCTGTTAAAAATGCAAACATTTCTTTTTAATGCTTGCATCCAATTCTGGGCAAAGATCATGCTTGCCAATAAAGATGGCCCATCAGAACAATATAAGTCTAAGTTCAACTCTTATCAATTCTAATTATTGGTTTTGATCTGCAACAGTGCATAGGGCAGAGAGGCTGGGGAGTGGGATTTTTAATAATTTATTATTGAAACATACTGTTTGGCAAATATTGCAAAATCTCTCTGGATACTAATTCAGCCTTGTGATGAGAACATAACATTTCTCTGTTGAAGAGAATGATGGGGAAATTAAGCTATGTTTAATCATACAGTGCAGAAGGAGGCCATTTGACCCATCAAATCTGCACCGACCACAATCCCACCCAGGCCTTATCCCCATAAATTTACCCTGGCCAGACCCCCTGACACAGAGTGCAATCTAAACATGGCCAGTCCACCTAACCTACACATCTTTGGGCTATGAGAGGAATCAGAGCACCCAGAGGAAACCCACTCAGACATAGGGAGAACGTGCAGACTCCGCACATTCAGCGGCCCAAGCCAGGAATCGAACCTGCGTCCTTGGCGCTGTGAGGCAGCAGTGCTGACCACCGTGCCGCCCTAAAGGGCACTGGGTCCTTAGGCACAGATGAATTCCTCTGAAGAGCTCCATAACAAATTTAAATACAATACTCTTTCATTGCACGTGAAACTCGACCTGTTTAATATTGGCTACTGGCATTAATTGTGTCCAAGATGAGTAATGCTCACATGGTGGACATGAATAATTAAGCAGCGGTTAATTGAGAGATTCAAATAATGTGCCCACTTTGCAAATTCATTGTGTTTCCATCTGGGATTTTCCCTTTGATATTGATATTTTAAATCCTGCCACATCCCCTGTGAAAAATGTGCAGCTTGACACCGTTGGCTTCAACATGTCTTTCACTCCGAAGTTCCCGGAGTTGGTTTCTTTCCAATACTTGTTTGGTTTAAAGTGATGAAATGGATAACATTCGTGTGAATGTGTCATTTGACGTACGCTCCTGTTAGAAACGAGGTTCCAGGGAATTAAATGAAATATGCAGCGCAGTAAAAGGCTAAACAGTCCACCTGGCCCATGCCACTGCTTATATTCCACAAATAGTTCCTAGTGCTTACTTATAAGTTAATAAGGTCAGGTGCCATCTGTTTATTAAGCACATGTACATGCAATAGTGCTTAAACATACACTTAAACAAAAGTACTTACAATGATAGCTGTCGGATTGACTCCCCATGGAGTCAACCATGGTACAATTCTGAGCTCAGTTTCTTTGGTCTTAATAAATCCAAACACCTAGAATTAATTTTCATACATGTCTCTCACTGACAATCCACACAATTAAATGATTACATTATAAGTTTGAATACAACTCGATGTAAGTCGTCTTAAAAACATAGAAAATAGGTGCAGGAGGAGGCCAGTTGGCCCTTCGAGCCTGCACCACCATTCAGTATGATCATGGCTGATCATGCACTTTCAGTGTCCTGTTCTTGCTTTCTCTTCATACCCGTTGATTCCTTTAGCCGCAAGGGCCACATCCAGCTTCCTCTTGAACATATTTAAAGAACTGGCCCCAACAGCTTCCTGTGGTAGAGAATTCCACAGGTTCACAGCTCTCTGATTGAAGTTCTCCCTCATCTCAGTCCTGAATGGCTTAGCCCTTATTCTTACAATGTGACCCCTAATTCTAGATTTCCCAGACTCTGGTCACTTGGTCAGTGACTTTCGGTTATGTTATTTCAGCTATTTTCCCACAGAACTAATAGTTCTAGCCTCATTTCTTCATTATCTTACTGATACTTTTGCTCTTGTATGTATAATTATTATCCACTAAGTTAAACATTTAATCACCAAATTCCTACAGTGCAACAGGAGGCCATTCACACCATCATGTCTGCTCCGACTCTCTGACAGCGTATCTTACCCAGGCCCTCTCCTTGTAACCCCATGCATTTAACAAGGCTAATTTATCTAACTTACATATCTTTGGACACTCGGGGCAACTTATTATGGCAATCCACTGAACATTTGGACTGCGGGAGGAAATCCGAGCACCTGGAGGGAACCCACGCAGGCATGGGGAGAGTGTGCAGACTCCACACAGATATTCACCCGAGGTCGGAATCGAACCTCCGTCCCTGCTGCTATGAGGCAGCAGTGCTAACCACTGTGCCACCGTGCCGCACTTAATCATAAGTGCTACATTAGTTCTGTTTCATCCATGTCGTTAAAGTGGATGATGTACGCCCAGAGGTTTTCCTTTGCATATTTAATTGTTTTCCTAGCCTCTCAACAAATGATTCAGTTGGAAAGAAACATCTTTAATTCAATCACTCACTACTTCTTTCTGAAAGTGGCTGTTGCTGCTGCATTAGCCCTGACCACACCACCCCAGTAAGAAATCTCACAACACCAGGTTAACTTTCGGTTATGTTATTTCAGCTATTTTCCCACAGAACTAATAATTCTAGCCCCAGGTTAAAGTCCAACAGGTTTATTTGGTAGCAAATGCCACTAGCTTTCAGAACGCTGCTCCATCATCAGGTGAGTGGGAGTTCTGATCACAAACAGGGCATATAAAGGCACACACTCAGTTCACAGAGTACCGACCTTAAGGTGAGAGGGGCATCTCTGGCAGAAAAGGTCTTCTGATGGAGGTACCTCCATCACCACCCTATCCTGCACTCACCCCAGCCCCTCATCCCCACCCAGAATCTAAGCCTTATTCTTTTTCAAACTTCCCCATGCACCAGGCAAATCCTCTAACCAATCTTAAAATTGAGGATGGGTGCAAAAGTGTCTAATCACTGGGCACTTAAGGGCTTCATTTGGAGCAAGAGAGGGCATCCTGTCTGATGTCTTACCTGCCCCAGCATAAAATCTAGTGAAAGACTCTGATAAAAGTTAAACCGATTTCTTTACAGTTAATGTAACAATAGAACAACACCCACTCTTTAATAAAGTTTTGCCTCAATATCACTATAAATATTCTAACCATTAACTTCCATATACGTGGGGCAAGATTTTACAACCTTGATCGTCCCAAAACTGTAAAATCCCGCCCAAAGTCCGTCCTTGGTCCAATTCCCGTGACGGGCAGAGAGATAAAATTCCGACAACGTCCAACTAAAGAATATTAACAACTACATTTTGTAATTAAACTGAGTCTGTTAGTTCCTTTCGAGCTTCATTAGTGCAGTTGCGCCCGTCTCATTTTTTCATGATTCACTCAGTTATTTTCTCTCTCTGGCACTAATTCAGGTTGATTTTTCAATCTGATGCTGCGCTGAAATAATTTACAATGATTGAGTTTTTTTTTCTCCCCTGCCACGCCTTCTGATTCTCATACGTTAGAATTAACCCCTCTTAAACTCAAAATGGAGGCTCGTCAAGTGTATATCTTATTGGTCTCCATGGCAATACGTTGTTGTTTGGCACGTGACTCAAAAGTGCAGCTGCAAAATGGAGCACCCCAGACGTGTGTTCTCGTGACAAATTCTTCCTAGTTTTTTTAACAAATAATATAAAAATATAAAAATTCTCTCCTTCTCTTGGTGAAAAAGTAGGCAGATCACTCCAGGGCAAGGTGGCATAGTGGTTAGCACTGCTGCCTCACAGCATCACGTACCTGGGTTCAATTCTGGCCTCGGGTGATTGGCAGTGTGGAATTTGCACATTCTCCCTGTATCTGCGTGGGTTTCTTTCCGGCGCTCTGGTTTCCTCCCACACTCCAAAGATGTGCAGGTTAGCTGAACTAGCCATGCTAAACTGCCTAAGATATGTAAGTTTGGTAAATTGACCAAGCTAAATTGACCCTTAGGCTGAAATTGAGGGCAGGCGTGCTGGTAAAATCAGGGCCTTAGCGCCCCAAGATATGAAGATTAGGAGCATTAGCCATGAGAAATGTCTGGGATTATGGAGACAAAGTCTGGGTAGGATGCTCTATCAGAGGTCCGGTGCAGACTCGATGGGTCAAGTGCCCTCTTTCTGCATTCTATGATTCCCCTATCCACCCACCTTTCTCAAATGATAACCAAACTGTATTTACAGGCAGCTCTGTAACCCTGTGCTGAAGCCCAGCTGTTAAAGAACTTTAGGTTTTGGACGAACTTCATCAGGTGGATGCATGTTCACTGGTAAATCAAACCTTGAATCTGCAGTTCAAACTAAACGTTGGAAAGCACCGTCACCTTGGTGTGTGTGCACCTTCCTTTTCCTGGGATCGGGAACAACGAGGCACTTGCCGGAGGAGCCTCTTCCCATCTGCACGCAGAACATGCCAAGTGACATGAGGGCATTTTGCAACAGTTATGGACGCAACCCGGTGAGCTGAATGTGAGCGTGCTTCCCCATTCATAGAAATGACGTCTCGTTAAATTGTTTGTTGACCTCGAGCACTGGTTCAGATTGACTCTGTTTACTGTAATTTAATGTGTCAGCATATCAATAACTGTCTAGTGCAATCTAATTTACTCATTTGCCGCTTTAGTCACTGTGCAACTTATCACTTGATTCACAAGGTCTCATTGACGCTCTTGCAGGTAATTGAATTTGTTTCAATTTGACTACAGTTTAGCTATTCATCTCTTCGCTTATAAATAGACTCAATTTATTTCGGTGTAATAGCTGTCGAAGCTAGTTGTGGTATTAATGATTCATTTCACTTATCTTTGATTGCAATTCTGAGTAATTATTTTACTACTTACAATGCAGTGCGACTCAATTGTTTATTCCTGCCTCACGTTATTTACTAGCAATTCAGTTTAAACAGTTGGATTACTCAATTGCTATTGTCTTCTGCTTTCTATTTTTCACAATTAAGTCGGCTCTTGATCATACTTAGCGCGGCAGCACAGTGGTTAGCGCCGCTGCCTCACAGCGTCAGACACCCAGGTTCAATTCCAGCCTAGGGTCACTGTCTGTGTGGAGTTTGCACATTCTCTCTGTGTCTGAATGGGTTTCCTCCAGCCGCTCCGGTTGCCTCCTACACTCCAAAGGATGAAGAGTTTAGCTGGATTGGCTGTGCTAAAGTGCCTCTTAGTGTAGGGAGATTAGCAGGGTGGGGACAGGGTGAGATTGTTGCTAGTACAGGATCACTGGGCCAAATGACCTCCTTCTGCACGATATGGATTCTATGATTGGCACTTGCTGAGTTTCATTTTGTTTAGTCAAATTAGCAGTGTGAACTCAAAGAAAGTAGAATCGTTGACCATTCAGAGCCTTGTATCTGCCAACTCTTTGAAAACATAACTAAATTATAGAACATAGAACATTACAGCACTGTACTGGCCCTTCGGCCCTCGATGTTGTGCCGACCAGTGGAACGAATCTAATGACCCTCTAACCTAAACTATTCCAATGTTATCCATATGCCTATCCACTGACCATTTGAACGCCCTTAAAGTTGGCGAGTCCACAACTGTTGCAGGCAGGGCATTCCATGCCCTTACTACCCTCTGAGTAAAGAACCTACCTCTGACATCCGTCCTATAATTATCACCCCTCAATTTAAAGCTATGTCCCCTCGTGTTAGCCATTAGTGTCCTTCCCTTGCTATTTCCTTAAGAGTTTGGCATAGTTTTTTTCTGTTTAATTATAGATCCAATTCCCTTTTGAATGTTACTATTCAATATGCTTCCATCACCCTATTAGGTAGCACGTTCCAAATCATTGGAACTGGTTGTGTGAAAAAATCCTCTTTGTCTGTACGCGCATGAATCCACCCTACTTCACTCCTCCCCCAACCCCCTCACTACCTCTCTCCTCCCCCAACCACAATTATTATACTCAATCTGTGTCCTCAGGTTAACTGCCCTTCTGATAATGGAAGCAGCTCCCTTACTTGCCCTGTAAAATTTGGTTAAAGCTAAATTTTTGACTGTCTGCAAGATAACTAAATGGAAGTCCATGCAGTTATCAGCTTTCTGTCTGTCTGTGGCCACTTTCAGGTAAATCAAGTGAACTAAATTAAACAAACTCAGGGACAAAGCAGGAAGGGCAGCCCCAAAAAGAAGGGCCACCCAAAAGAAAAAGACAAAGCAGAAAGGAAATTTAAAACATTAAATACAAATGTGGCTGGCAAGGCCGATAATATATCCCAGTCCTTGTGGTGCCCAATGGAAGGCATTGACGGTGCCCTCGGACACTGCATACTCCCTCTCCTGGGACACTCGGTTGCAAATATAGCTGCAGTAGATGGGCAGGTGGTCAGGCTGGATTACCCCCTTGATTTATCTGTGGCCATCTATATCACAAGCTTGAGTAGACAGCTTTAAAAATTTGGATTGAGTTGTGTCAGGGGTCTGTTTGGTGTCTCAGTGATGCAATCTTGAGACTTTATTAGTGGTCATTAATTCGTGATCTGCCCCACCACCTCATCATTGGGTCAATGCCAGTGAAGGATGAGGCCTTTGTTTGGGCATTAATTTCCCACTAGAGAGTCTCATTGGTGCAGCCTGGTAGGAAGACTGGCCATAGGCTTTCCAGCCACAATCTCAAATTGGGTGAAGAGGGGACCATGACAGGGTCCTTATCTGTCACCAACCCCACTGATTAAATGCACCTCTGTCACCAAACTCACCAAGTAAGAAGTTTCACAACACCAGTGACTCACCTGGCGAAGAGGCAAACCTCGAAAACTAGTGGCGTTTAATATCAAATAAACCTGTTGGACTTTAACCTGGTGTTGTGAAACTTCTTACTGTGTTTACCCCAGTCCAACACTGGCATCTCCACATCATGACCAAACTCACCCACAGGGGTGGCAACAGGATTCTGCTAAACTCAATGACCTGTCATCAGAATTTCTGAAATCTTGAACTTGGTTTCCCCACTGTTGTCTATATGATCCTGGTTGCTTTATTAACTGTAAAGCCTAGCTGTTTCTTTTTACTTGTATGGCTTTACAGAAGCTAGATGACAAACCCAACTTTGTACGGGTAGCATGATGGTTAGCACTGTTGCCTCACAGTGCCAGGGACCTGGGTTCGATTCCAGGCTTGGGTCTGTGCAGAGCCTGCACATTCTCCCTGTGTCTGTGTGGGTTTCCTGTGGGTGCTCCAGTTTCCTCCTACTGTCTGAAAGATGTGCTGGTTAAGTGGATTGACCATGCTAAGTTCTGCCTCAGTGTACCTGAATAGGCACCGGAGTGTGGCAACTCAGGATTTTTACAGTAACTTCATTGCAGAGTTAATGTAAGCCTACCTGTGACATGAATAAATACCTTTTTAAAAAATATTCAGCTAAAGTTGATATTCACTGAGCTTTTTAAAAGAATGTTGTAAATAGGGGAGGTAATCTTGACTTTAAGTGCCAAGCATAAAATAGGCAGTTTATTTTATAACCAACACATTTTCATTTTCATTGACTTTAACTGAAAAATAAGATAGGCCATTAGGGAAAAAGAAATCACCGCAGATGTTATATGGAAACCTATTTGTGTGTAAAAGAAAGTGAGAGAATAGAGAAGACTGTTGATTGCATAGGTACGGTAGCTTTGTTCTGTGTCCCATCAAATGTGCATTAAACTGAGACAAAGTTAATCAGATAGATTTTCAACTCGCTAAACAATTTGTTATCATTAACATTAGAGTGACTGGATACTTGAGCATGAGATAATCAGAGGAATCCAACATGGCTCCATTAAACAGTAAGGCATGTCTGTCTAATCAGTACTTCTTAGGCAGTTCTTCAGGGTCAAGATTGAGGTGGAGATGTTGGTGTTAGATTGGGGTGGGCACAGTAAGGAGTTTCACAACATCAACTTAAAGTCCAGTAGCTTCATCAGTCACTTGATGAAGGTGCAGGGTTCCGAAAGCTCATAGTTCCAAATAAACCTGTTGGATTTTAACCTGGTGTTGTGAGACTTCTTAGAGTCAAGGGTGACTTAATTCCAAACTAAAAATGAATTCTCAGGTGATTGAGGAGTTCAATGAATGAACAGCAGTCTCTGTCACACGTGGGGCAAATAGTGATTGGAGGAGTGGGTGGGTGGTGTGGCTGGACTGCTATACCCTCCTTTCATCTGACTTCAACTTGCTTTTGCTGATGAAACTTGAGATATTCAACGTCTTCTCAGATGCTTTTCCTCCACTTTGGACAGGGGATTCCCAGGTGTCAGTGGAGATGTTGCACTTTCTTGAGGAAGCTTTAAGGGTCCCCTCAAAGTGCTTCCTCAGCCTCCTGGGACTCATTTGCCGTGTCGAAGCCCTGATTTGAGTGTTTGTTTCAGGAGTCTCGTGTCAGGCATGTGTACGGTGTGGCCTGCCCAGTGCAGCTAACCAAACGTGGTCAATGCTCCAATACTGGGGATGTTGGCTTGAGTGAGAAGAACTGATGTTGATGCACCAATCCTGCCAATGCATTTGCAGTAGAATATGGAGGCAGCACTGGTGGTACTTCTCCAGGGTTTTGAAGTGGCTGTGCACCTCAGCGACGTACCTCTCTGAGCCATGTAGGAGGGCAGGTATCATAACTGCTATGTATACCATGAGTTTGATGCTGTGACTAAAATCCTGGTCTTCAAACACTCTCTTACTCAAGTAACAAAGGTTGCACTCCCTGACACACTGAAAGTGGTGTTGAACCTCGTCATCAATGTTTGCCTTTGTTGGCAGTAGGGTCCCAAGCTATGGAAAGCGGTCCACATTGCAGTTGACAATCACTGAATCCCTACAGTGCAGACGGAGGCCATTCAGTCCATCAAGTCTGCACTGACCACAATCCCACCCAGGTCCTATTCCCGTAACCCCACCTATTTACCCTGCTAATCCCCCTGACGCTAGGGTCAATTTAGCACGGCCAATCAACCTAACCTGCACATCTTTGGACTGTGGGAGGAAACTGGAGCACCTGGAGGAAACCCACACAGACACAGGGAGAATGTGCAAACTCCGAGACCGGAACTGAACCCCGGTCTCTGGCGCGATGAAGCAGCAGTGCTAACCACTGTGCTGCCCTCAAATGTCAAAGGCCTTTCCGGGGTAAAATAAGGCCATGTATAAGGAGGATTGGCACTGTTCCCTGTATTTCTCTTGCAGTTGCCGTGCAGTGAAGATCATGTCCGTTGTACCCCTCAGGGCGGAATCCACATTGAGATCCTGAGAGGAGCTGTTCAGTCACAGGGAGGAGATGATGAAGGAAGACTTTTGTGATGACCTTTCCTGTAGCTGAGAGCAGGAAAATTTCACTGCAGTTATTACACTCAGACCTGTCACCTTTCTTGAAGATGGTCATGATCACGGCGTCTCCGAGATCTCCTGACATGTTCACCTCATTTGACATAAGAGAAATGAGGTCATGTATTCACATTCAAATAGTGCTTCTCTGTCGTGTTTTAATGCTTCAGTGGCAATTCCAACTGCACCTTTCTGTTCTTTAGCTGTCAGACGATCTTTTCTACCTTGTGCAGGGTTAGGATTGTGCTGAGATGGTGGTGGCTAGCATCTTGCAGGATAGAGTCAATGACACCCTCATGGAAGACAGAGTCACTTTGAAGTGCTCCTTCCAACAAACGCGGACAGCCTTTCTAGCTAGTTTTACACAGCGGTGCCAACAGCACAGGTTCGATTCCCTTAGTGGCTGAAGTTATTCATGGAGGCCTCACTTTCTCAACCTTGCTTGAGGTGTGGTGACCCTCAGATTAAATCACCACCAGTCTCGGGAGTACGTCAGGAATCTACAACCTTCTGACTCAGAGGCAAGAATGTTACCACCTGAGATATAATACTTACTACAAGTGCTAAGAATCACTTGAAAACTGAAGCCATGTTTTGTATCAAAAATGACTTTAATTATTTATTGGGTTCAAACCACAGGTTGGTTTTTACAATGATTTAACAGCCACAATGCTTTAAAAAAGTGACTTAAACAGCAGCTTCTAAGAAGGCTGAACATTTGCATAACTGTGCACCACAAATTCCAAAACCATTAAAACAGAGTTAGGTGGTCCAGTAGAACCCATTAGAGACAATCACCTTAGAATGATGTGCGTGATCCAGCCCTGCCCCATCCATAAAATATTCACACTGTATTCAGCTTTGAGTAGAACATTACCATTACTCTTCACATACCATTAAATACAATCGCTTTGGACATTGGACCCTGGTTGAGAAGGGAATTCTTCCAGCCTTCATTTACTCATGACTAAACATGGATCTGAAATTGACTTGTATGACCATATTTGGATAATTAATCAGCATGTGAGGGAAGATCCAACTATTCTCTTTTAAGAAACTGTATTTCTCCAGGCCAAGTAAGAGATGAAGCGATGCCAGTGAAAGATGCTGTGTGATCTATCTATCTATATATCTATAAATCTATGTATGTATCTATCTGTCTATCATCCTTGCTATCTCGATCTTTCTCTACCTTGCTATCAACTTGTCTTTGTCACACACACACACACACACACACACACACGCACGCGTGCACACGAACGCACACTGCTATAGGCCTGAGCCCTGCCTATTTTTTGACCAGTGATACACCAAAGGCAATGTGTAAAAATCAATCCGGCAGTTGCTGATCCCAGGAGACCAAGAGAAAAAAGGCCATAAACATTTTTGATAAATCATCTTTAAACATCTTAAAAGCACCCATTGCAGTCTGAAACCATTTAAGGCATTGATCTATCAAATCCATATTGGATCCATCAAATCCAAATGGATTTTTAAATTAGTCAACCTGTCTTCCCAATTGGTAAGTTACCAACGTGTGTCTGTGTGAACTCTTGAAAGCATGCGTTGTGTGGGTTGGAGTGTTTATTTACGAGTTCAGCCCAATATGTACTATTCTCTTCACTGAAAAATAAATTTACAAGACAATTAGTCCATGTCTGTTTTTTAAGTTGCTGGATTTAAACAGCTCAACACACATTGAACTAGCAAGTGTATTTTAGAAAAAAAACCTAAAAAACTGTTGCGGTCAACTAAGGAGCAGAAAATGATTGAGTCTTTCTATCTTATCTCTTGATTTTTTTAAAACCAACCCTATCAAATCATGTCCTAAAACATAAAGGGCGGAATTTTCTGGCCACACTTGTCCCAAGACTGGAAAGTCCCACCCTTGATCAGTGCATGGTCCTGTCCCGCCTGCTAAAATTCCTGTGGCGGGCAGGATGAGAAAATTCAAAACGCTTTATATAAAACTGCATTATTGAAATGACAGTCTTTACAGCGCACTTCTGAACTAGACAAGGGGGTAATTTAACCAGGGTTTCTAGAGGCAATCACTGCTCACTGACCTAGTGCTGGGAGCGCTTTAGTGCTGGGTGGGGATTGGAGTTGGGATTAGCTTTGATATTCCCTGGGATAACTTGGTTCCTTTTCGCAAAACTGCAAGAAACTACAAAAGGTTGTGAATGTAGCCCGATCCATCACGCAAACCAGCTTCCCATCCACTGACTCTGTTTACACTTCCCACTATCTTGGCAAAGCAGCCAGTTTAATTAAGGATCCAACACACCCCAGACATTCTCTCTTCCACCTTCTTCCGTCGGGAAAAAGATACAAAAGTCTGAAGTCACGTACCAACCAACTCAAGAACAGCTTCTTCCCTGCTGCCATCAGATTTTTGAATAGACCTACCCTGCATTAAGTTGATCTTTCTCTACACCCTAGCTATGACTACATTCTGCACTTTTTCGTTTCCTTCTCAATGAATGATATGCTTTGTCTGTATAGTGCATCAGAAACAATACTTTTCACTGTATGTTAATACATGTGACAATAATAAATCAAATCAAAACATTGGCCCAAACTTGATCTCTTCTATTGTTCCATTTTACAGTGAAAATGGGGGGGAGGGCAAGCAATGTTTTAAGGTAACTCTTCACTCAGTCTTAATGCCTAAAGGTTGCCTGCTGCTAGAATCTCTTCTGAAAACATGCAGGATCCTCACTTGGATGTGTAAATCAGGGTTCTATGACGCAGAAAAGGAGTAATCATTTTAGTCTGGAAGCATATGGCACATTGTCTATAACATGTCTGCTAAGATGGAAAGCATTGTGGCCACAACCAGCTATCAACCTAATCAGGGATCACTGAGCAGTGTACTGGGAGACTCATATGAGCTTTCAAACTGAGGATGTTTCCTGAACAGGGGCGGCACGGTGGCACAGTGGTTTGCACTGCTGCCTCACAGCACCAGGGATCCGGGTTCGATTTCCGCCTTGTGTCACTGTCTATGTGGACTTTACATGTTCTCCCTGTGCCTGCATGGGTTTCCCCCAGGTGCTCCAGTTTCCTCCCACAGTCCAAAGATGTGTGGGTTAGGTGGATTGGCCATGCTAAATTGCCCCTTAGTGTCAGGGGGACCAGCTAGGGTAAATGCATGAGTTATGGGGATAGGGCCTGGGTGGGGTTGTGATTGGTGCAGACCCGATGGGCCAAATGGCCTTCTTCTGCACTATAGGATTCTATGAACAGAATGAGTCTCACTGTGTTTCCCGTGCCTTGCTAAAAATCCTCACCAATGTTTCATTTCTTGTACTCCTCAGCCTAAAACCCTCAAACATCATACTTCCATCAGCATAAATCTGTTGTTGTGCTATTGGCTTTCCTGCCTGCCCTGTTTGTGACCATGCAGCACATTGATGGACATTTATCAGCACATTGATGGACCTGATCATTGTATGGTGGAGTTTCTGGTGCAGATGGAGGAGGAGAAAGTGGGTTCCCGGACACGCGTCCTTTGTTTGAATAGAGGGGAGTACGGTAGGATGAGAGAAGAATTGGCGAATGTGGACTGGGGGAGCGCGTTGGAGGGAGGGTCTGCTGAGGAGCAGTGGAGGATCTTTAAGGAGATCTTTCTTGGTGCTCAACGGAAATTTATTCCGATGGTCAAAAAGGATAGTAGGAGGAGAGGTAATAAGCCGTGGGTAACGAAGGAGGTGAAGGAAAGTGTTAAACTAAAAGCGGAGGAATTTAGAGTAGCTAAGAGTAGTGGGTGAGAAGAGGATTGGGAGAGGTTTAAATGTCAACAAAGATTGACAAAAAAGTTGATAAAGAAGGGTAGGAGAAACTATGAAGCTGGGCTAGCGCTTAATATAAAAAAGGATAGCAAGAGTTTTTATAAATATATAAAAAGGAAGAGGCTGGCTAGGGTGAATGTTGGTCCTTTAGAGGATGAGAAAGGGGACCTAGTGGTAGGGGATGGGGATATGGCTAAGGTCTTGAATAACTTTTTTGTTTCTGTCTTCACGGAGGAGGACGTGAATAATTTGCTGGGTGTTAGAGATGGAAAGGTGGTAGGACTGGAGGGTCTTAATGACATTACTGTTACTAGAGAGGCAGTGCTCGATAGACTGGAGGGGCTGATTGTGGACAAGTCCCCAGGACCGGATGGAATGCATCCGAGGGTTCTGAAAGAAATGGCGCAGGTGATAGTGGATGCCTTGGTGGTTATTTTCCAGACGTCGCTGGATTCCGGGGAAGTGCCGGATGATCGGAAAACGGCTAATGTTACGCCGTTGTTTAAGAAGGGTGCCAGGCAAAAGGCGGGGAATTATAGGCCGGTTAGTTTAACGTCTGTGGTAGGTAAAATGTTAGAATCTGTCATTAAGGAGGAAATTGCGAGGCATCTTGAAGGGAATTGCTTGATAGAACAGATGCAGCACGGTTTCATTAAAGGGAAGTCGTGTCTGACAAATTTACTGGAGTTCTATGAGGATGTGTCTAGGGCGGTGGATAGAGGAGAGCCGGTGGATGTGGTCTTTCTAGATTTTCAGAAGGTGTTTGACAAAGTACCTCACAAGAGGTTATTGCATAAGGTCGAGGGACATGGAGTTGGGGGTAGGGTGTTAGTGTGGATAGAGGATTGGTTGTCAAATAGGAGGCAGAGAGTGGGGGTTAATGGGTGCTATTCGGATTGGCGGATGGTGACTAGTGGAGTGCCCCAGGGGTCGGTGCTGGGGCCTCAGCTTTTTACCATTTATATAGATGATCTGGAGGAGGGAACCGAGTGTAGGGTGTCAAAATTTGCTGATGACACCAAGATTGGGGGAACGGCAAATTGTGCGGAGGGTGTGGAGAGTCTACAGAAGGATCTAGATAGGCTGGGCGAATGGGCCAGGAAATGGCAAATGGAATTTAATGTTGGCAAGTGTGAGGTGGTCCACTTTGGTAGGAAGAATGGTAGGAAGGACTATTACTTACGGGGCGAAAAACTGCAGCAGGCGACGGTGCAGAGGGACCTCGGGGTCCTTGTGCACGAGTCGCAAAAACCCAGCTTGCAGGTGCAGCAGGTGGTCAGGAAGGCGAATGGGATGCTGGCCTTCATAGCGAGGGGGATTGAATATAAAAGTAGGGAGGTCTTGCTGCAGCTGTATAGGGCATTGGTGAGGCCGCAGCTGGAGTACTGTGTGCAGTTTTGGGCGCCGCACCTGCGCAAAGATATTTTGGCCTTGGAGGGAGTGCAGAGGAGGTTTACTAGGCTGATACCGGAGTTGAGGGGGTTGAGCTATGAGGAGAGGCTGAATAAACTGGGCTTGTACTCGTTAGAGTTTAGAAGAATGAGGGGAGATCTCATTGAGACGTATAAGATGATGAATGGGATGGATAGGATAGAGGTGGAGAGACTCTTCCTGCTCAAAAAAGACAGTAGGACTAGGGGGCACAGCCTCAAGATAAAAGGGGGGCGGTTTAGAATGGAGTTGAGGAGGAACTTCTTCACTCAAAGGGTGGTGAATCTCTGGAATTCTCTGCCCGTTGAAGTGGTGGAGGCTGCCTCGCTAAATATTTTTAAGACGCGGGTTGATGGGTTTTTGATATGAGAGGGGATTAAGGGTTATGGGGAGAGGGCGGGAAAGTGGAACTGAGCAGCGACAGATCAGCCATGATCTTATTGAATGGCGGGGCAGGCTCGAAGGGCTGGATGGCCTACTCCTGCTCCTATTTCTTATGTTCTTATGTTCTTATCTGCCAGCTCAAAGTTCTCATGCAAGTAAGGCCCAGCCATCAAACTGCTTCAGGCCTCTATGATGACTGTTGTTGCTATAATCTTCAGGGGAATGTATTAAAGTTTAGTTTTACTACAGGTAGTCAGTATGTCTGGGAAGAATGCAAGTCGGATGCGGGAAGTGCAGGATACTTATTGATTTTAGGCATGTAGTATTTACTTAAGAGAGAGCTAACGGGCTTTTGTTTACAAAAAGAAAAGGTCCCCTGGGATTTTTGATTAAAGGAATGGGAGATGGGTTAAGGTATGCAGGGTCATGTTATAATGTAATTAATGGAAGGGGATAGCTACGTCACAGAGGCAAAAAACAGCGTTTAGTTTTTGCTAGGATTTCTTTAAAGATGGAGGTCTGCAAATTTGCTTACTATATAGTCTCTCTGAAAGCTTTGAGACTGACTACACTCCTTACTGCAGGTATATTTGTGGTTGCTAACTGTATTTAAAGTGACTTTTGAGTCTATAAGAAGAAATATGCTTATTTGGAACTGAAACAATGATAAATTAGAGATTTAAATTGTTTCTTTACATGTTTAAATATTGATCAACAGAGTTATAGTTAACCTGCTTCATTTGTTAGAGTTATAGTTAAATGGTGTTATTAAATAAAGTTGTTTCACAGTAAAATATTCCTAACGTATCAATGGAATTACTCCTGGAGTGAAGCATCTCATCCTCGTATTTATGCCAAAATATAAGAATTGTTGAGGCCTAGTCTGCCTTCCTAATATAATTTGGGATTCTGGCATGAACGCACCATACTAGCTATACCAGTCGTGCTTTGTGATCAGTTAAGAGAGAAGACCCCACAGTCAGATTGGGCCATGAATAAGTCCTCCATCATTCATTGCTGCTTCAGGGTATGGAAAAAAATGGTAACAACAAAAGGGCAGGTTTTCCAATGTGTCCCAGAGTTAGTGACTCGCACAAACCCATTTCCCACATTCCTCTGATCAATGGCTGCAAGATGCATCTCATTCCACAAAAGTGTCATCAGAATTTGCTATTAAAAGATAAGAATCGAAAAGGTCAGCACTTAAAGGATTCATAATGAATAATCACCTGAACAATAGATGTGAGAAGTAATTCAATATAACTGCATTGACACAATTGCATTTAAATTATTTCAATCCAATACCTATCTCAGTTTTATCGCTTTGATCTGATTTTTCTCATTTATGTCCTGGCTGGTTACCTCAGGATGAACAGGAGGAGGCCATTCCGCCCTTTATAACTGTTCCATCATTAAATTAGATCTGTATCTTAACCCATGTACTGTCCTTGGATTTGTATCCCTTAATACCTTAGAATCATTGAATCCCTACAGTGCAGATGGAGGCCATTCAGCCCATTGAGTGTACGCCTACTCTCTGACAGCATACCTTACCCAGGCCCTCTTTCCCTGCCCTTTCCCCATAACTCCACACATTTACCATGGTGAATCCATCTAATGTACACACCTTTGGACACAAAGGGGCAATTTCGCACGGCCACTCCACTAAAACCGTATATCTTTGGACTGTGGGATTAAAACCAGAGCACACGGAGGAAACCCACACAGACACAGGGAGAAGGTGCAAACTCTACACAGCACGTCACCCACGGTCAGAATTTAATCCAAGTCCTGTTGCTGTGAGGCGGCAGTGCTAACCACTGGGCCACTGTGCTGCGCACCTTTGCCTAGCGAAAATCTTATCGATCTCAGCTTTTTCAATTTCAGTTGCCACCACCCTCCAGCCTCAGCAGCTTTTTGGGGGAAACAGTTCCAGATTTGCACTGACCCTTTTTGTGAAGCACATTACCCTCCAAGACCTAGTTCTAATTTCAATTCTTTTTAATTAACACCAAATAACTCTAACTGACAGTGCACCCAGGTTTCATACCATCTCTGACCTGATTGTCTGCCCTTCAAACGCAGCGACATTCGTAGTCAGGTCTCCCTGTAGAGGGGGTATGCAGTATCTCCTGCACAATTGAGGCCTTCCATGCCCAGTGGGCACCACGGGGACTGGGGCACCTTATCAATCCTCTTAATCACATTTTGGTTTAACGTTTTACAATTTTTCATGATTTCCTTTTTTGATTTGTTTTAATTCATTTACGGGCCAGCATTTATTGCCCATCCCCATTTCAGAGGGCATTTGAGAGTCAACTACGTTGCTGTGGTGATGGAATTATACATAAGCGTAGGTAAGGACAGTAGATTTCCTTCCCTGAAGAACCTTAGTGGACCAGATGGGTTTCTCAACAATAGTTTCATGGTCATCAGTGGGTTCTTTAATTCCAGATTTTTTTAATCGAATTCAAATTCCACCATCAGCCATGGTGGGATTAGAACCCGAGTCCCCAGAACATTAGCCGAGTTTCCGGATTAATAGTCTAATGATAATATGACTAGGCCATTGCCTTCCCTTACTTTTGCGTTCAATTATGGAATCATTACAGTGCAGAAGGACGCCATTCGGCTCATCGAGTCTGGACCCAGGTCCTCTCCCTCTAACCCCACACACCTATCCCGCTATTCCCCCTAACATACACACTGTGGGCAGTAGGGTGGCACAATTAGAACTGCTTTCTCACAGCACCTGGGAACCAGCATGCAGAGTTTGCACGTTTAACCCCGTGTGGGTTTCCTCTGGGTGCTCTGGTTTTCTCCCACAAAGTGAAAGATATGCTAGTTAGATGGGTTGGCCATGCTAAAGTTCTCCCTCTACGTTCATGAACCAGAGTGTGGTAACGGGATTTTCACACTAACTTCATTACAGTGTTAATGTCAGCCTACTTGTGACACTAATGAAAAGAAATAAACTTGATAAACCTTTGGACACTAAGGGGAAGTTTCAGGCAGTATCACATTTCGGGAGCTCCCTCTTTAAATTGACCCTCAGTTTATTTGACTTTGTTTAATTGATTAATTGATTTCTACAAAATAGGAGGTTTCATATCACAGATGATTTCTGTCTGAGCAATTTTGACTACAAACACAATTTAAATTCCTGCTTATCCTGGGGCAACCATCCGACTAAGTTTATGATGTAATTGCAAAACAGTGCAACCCTTTTGATTTGTTAGAAACTTAAACTTGATCGTTATGGTGCTTACAGTTCAACGGATGTTGTTAATATAGAGGCGGTAACGTTCGACACCTTATTACTTGCAATTTAAGTCATTTCTTTGTGTCGGCTTATTAATTTACTCATTTTGCGATAGGAAGTTGATATGATTTGTTTGTGAAGCTATAGCTTTATTGCCGCAGATTTATGGTGTTAGGTTTTCTTGTTTTACAGTTCAGTTGGTGCGGTAAATTACAATTTGATTTAATGAAATTGGAGTGGTTTAGTCTTATATTTAAAAATGCCCAGGCTATTTCAGCACTTGGTCCATTAACACTTGCAATGCACTTTCTGAATCACTGTGTAAATGTCACCACAAAGTTTAAGTTAATTGATTATGTCACAAGTAGACTTACATTAACACTGCAATGAATTAGCGGTGAAAATCCCCGAGTCGCCACACTCTGGCGCCTGTTCGGGTACACTGAGGGAGAATTTAGCATAGCCAATGCACCGAACCAGCACATCTTTCAGACTGTTTGAGGAAACCAGAGCAATCATCTCCTGACTCCTCAAAGCCTGTCCACCACCTATAATTCAGAAGTGAGATAGAATATTCATTAGATCATAGAATCCTACAGTGCAGAAGGACGCCATTCAGCCCATCGAGACCACAATCCCACTCAGGCCCTATGCTTGTAACCTCATGCATTTACCCTAGCTGGTCCTGCTAACACTGAGGGGCAATTTAACATAGCCAATCCACCTAACCTGCACATCTTTGGACTGTGGGGGGAAACTGGAGCCTCTGGAGGAAACCCATGCAGACGCAGGAAGATTGTGCAGACTTCGCACAAACAGTGACCCAAGCCGGGAATTGAACCCGGGTCCCTGGTGCTATGAGGCAGCAGTGCTAACCATTGTGCCACCATGCCACAGCCGCTTCAGAATTTCAATTGCTCGGTATCAGAAGCGATAGTAATTATTGATTCTTTTCATTCATAGAAATTCACGATTGCAACGAAAAATGTGGCAGCAGGAGCAGTAGCATTTTTAAGGATAAAGTCACCAGCCAGCGTTTTATATGACTCTCCATGACCCGGAAGTGTGTAAAATCCCATGAGAAGACATTGGGAGTGTTTCCCAATGTCGTCACAATTTTGGGTCCGGTGGGTGACTGCGTGAACTGGATGCGTGTCCACTGATAATTAAAGGGCAGTTGAGGCCATTAAAAGTCCAATTGACAGCAATTTTCAGCTCATCACACAGGGAAACTGGGATAACTCGGCATCTACACACTCAAGATCAGGGTTAAAATCCCCCAGAGCCGTAGTAGCTTCCTTGTGATAGAAATCGTACCTGTGTGATTCTAGCTTGAGAATCTGGAAATTAGATTCTCGCTGACGAGTTTGCATCTTTTGATTTTCTTCACCAATCATTAGGTTCATTCCACAAAGGGCAAGAACCTCATTTTAATGGCTTTATATAATTTTAAATATAATTAGCTAGCCCTACCTCCCCTCCACAACATGATTCCTCCTCAATGAATATTTATACACCATTGATGTGATGTCACATCAGCAAGGTTTACAAGACCTTTCTAAGAATGAGATTCGGTTGGGGGATCTGGCAATTCTCCTTGGCACAGGTTGGCACTGACACTGCCAGTAGCATGGAAGCTCTTACCCAGAAACTACAAAAGGTCGTGAACGTAGCCCAATCCATCGCGCAAACCAGCCTTCCATCCATAGACGCTGTCTACAATCCCGGCTGCCTCGGAAAAGCAGCCAGCATAATTAAGGACACCGCACATCCCGGACGTTCTCTCTTCCATCTTCTTCCGTTGGGAAAAAGATGCAAAAGTCTAAAGTCACAGATCAACAGGTTCTTCCCTGCTGCCGTCAGACTTTTGAACGGACATATCTTGCATCAAGTTGATCTTTCTATATACCTTAGCTGTGACTGTAACATTACATTCTGCACTCTCTCATTTCCTTCTATATGAACAGCATGCCTTGTCTATAAAGCGTGCAAGAAACAATACTTTTTATTGTATGCTAATACAGGTGACAAAAATAAATCAAATCAAAAATCAGTATGAGTTGACAAACAGGATGCAAGAGCTGTAGGATCTCTCAGTAAACTGTTTAACCTATTAGACCACTGTCATCATTTACACAGAGTCCAGAAACTTTACATTCATGTTCCTGTGTTATACAATTAGTGGCTTCTAAAAGGCCAAATGATACTAAAGCAGATAAATGTCATATTGTTTATATTGCCTATGCAAGTGAGAGCAAGCAGGGTTTTGGAGCAACTCAGTAAGTTTTGTTTTCTGAATGAAGGTCAGGAGCAGCACAGTGGTTAGTATTGCTGTCTTACAGCACCACAGACCTGGATTTGATTCCCGGCTTGGGTCACTGTCTGAGCGAAGACTGCACATTCTCCTCGTGTCCATGGGGGTTTCTTCCGGGTACTCTGGTTTCCTCCCACAATCCGAATGACGTGCTGATTAGGTGCATTGGCCATGCTAACTTCTCCCTCAGTATTGCCGAGCAGGCATCAGAATGTGGCGATGGGTGATTTTCATAGTAACTTTATTACTAATGTAAATGTCAACTTCCTTGTGATACTAATAAATTAATGTTAATGTAAACCTACTTGTGACATTAATAAATTAACTTTAACTTTAAAAAAATATTAAAACTTCATTGTAGTGAGCACATTGAAACACCTTAGCAGGTCACATGAGCTGCCTGGCACACTAATTATTACCCACCCAAAAGACTGATATGGACTCCCAATGCTTATGATTAGTGAAATTTATAGACCTTTCTTAAAACTCTGGCTCATCCAGCCCTAGTCTCCTGCCCATGCTTTCCCCCAATGCCATCCTCTTCCCCACCTCTCTTCCCCAATTCTCCTCTTATTTGTCTCCTGTGGTGAAAAGCCTCCTCGAAGTATCACATTATTCTCCTTGTGATCACTTCTAATTAGCCTTCCATTCCTCAGCAGCTGTTTGTCTTCTGCAAAGGGCCCTGGGATATTTGCTACATCAAAGCATCTTCTAAATGTAAGTGGCTTATGGTGATTGATAGCATTTCAGTCTCTTTGCTTACAATTTGATTTCTTCTTTCCTGATCTTGATGCCATTAAGCCCTTGGGCTGACGTGCTGAACTCAACTGTGTGAGTAAGTGGTATTTTGCCATTGCTTGCTAATTGATATAAGCATTGAAACCAAGCCTCTGGCCAGTTGCTGATGTAATGCCCAGATAGCATTCAACCACTGAATATTTTCCCTATTTCTTTTTCAAACGAGCACGCAATAAACGATTGAATTCTGCTTTAGGCTGTAATTAGTTAACTCCTACCGTTTGGCACAGAAAGGTAACAGAAGAGGACAAAAATGTAAGTTGCACAACGTTCCTCATCAGTTCTCACTTTCACTGCTCTTAGAAATGAATGGATTTCAGATCAATAAGCTTAATTGGCATTTCTGGTCACCCTGTTAAAGGAAAGACATTGATAAACTGGAAAGAAGATTTATGAAGATGTTGCCAGAACTAGTGGGTCTGAGTTATAGGGAGAGGTTGGCCAGGCTAGGACTTTATTCCTTGGAATGTAGTAGAATAAGGGGTGACCTTACTGAGGTGTATAAAATTACGAGGGGCATAGCTAGGGCGAATGCACAGTCTTTTTCCCCAGGGAAGGGGGTTAGAAAACTAGAGGGCATAGGTTGAAGGTGAGAAGGGAATAATTTAAAAAGGATCTAAGTGTGTATGGGATAAGCTTCCAGAAAAGTGGTTGAGGCAGGTTCAATAGCAACATTTAAAAAAAAATTGGATAAGTACATGGATGGGAAAGGATCTCTTCCTCAGTGTCAACAAAATGAAGGAGACTGTCATCGACTTCAGAAAGTGTAGTGGAGAAGATGCCCCTGTCTACATCAATGGAGACAAAGTAGAAATGGACGAGAGCTTCAAGTTTTTAGGTGTCTAGATCACCAACAATCTGTCCTGATCACCCCATGCTGACACTCCAGTTAAGAAAACCCACCAACACCTCTACTTTCTCAAGAGACTAAGGAAATGGGGCATGCCAGCTGCGACTCTCACCAACGTTCACAGGTGCACCATAGAAAACATTTTTTCTGGTTGTATCACAGCTCTGTATGGCTCCTGCTCCATCCAAGACCACAAGAAGTTACAAAGGGTTGTGAACGAAGCCCAGTCCATCATTCAAACCTCCCACCCATTGTCATTGTCTATACTTACGGCTACCTCAGAAAAGCTGTCATCATAATTAAGGACCCCACACACCCACAGCGTACTCTCTTCCACCTTCTTCCATTAGATAAAAGATTTAAAAGACTGAGGACATGTACCTATCAACTCAAGAACAGCTTCTTCTCTGCTGCCATCAGTCTTGTGAATGGAATTACCTTGCATTAAGTTGATCTTTCTCTACACCCTAGCTATGACTGTCACACTACATTCTGCACTCTCTCCTTCCCTTATCTATGAATGGTATGCTTTGTCTGTAGAGTGCACAAGAAAGAATAATTTTCACTGTATACTAATACATGTGACAATAATAAATCAAAAGCGGACAATTGGGACTAGCTGGGAGAGAACCATGGTTGACATGGACTGGTTGGGCCGAAGGGCCTGTTTCCCTGCTGTATTGCTCTATAATTCTGTAACTTTTATTACTTCAGAAGTTTACTTTCTCTCAGTAGCATTTTACTTTGGCTTTGTAGCAAGCATTGCTTTGGATACTTACCTCCAAGTAAGAACGAGCAGCAAATCTAATCATGACTTTCATATTATGTAAGACGCAACTACGGAAATTAGATTACAAGCATAAAAATTTCATCCCAGAATCTCTTCTGATGTATAATATATTCCCAATTCAGTTTTATTCAAGAAGCCTAACTTAATTACTGGCCGGCCAACATTTATGCCGGGAACAGCTGGATTAGGCTCTGCGTTTCTGGTCCGTGGTGATGTTTATGTAAGAGAATTAATGATGCTGATGCATTGCTGTAATTGTATGGAGGAATGATCTACAACTTTTCCCCACCTCAGAGTATATATTATAAAGTAATAAGAAATACAACATTAATAGCAATGTATTTTGACTATGGAATATTTGATTGTTGTTATGTAACAAGATCATAAAAGTGAAATGTAAACTAATGGGCAGGAGTGTTTGTAAGATATTAGAATTATGATTTTTTAAATTTGATTTGATTTATTATTGTCACGTGTTAGTATGCAGCAAAAGTATTGTTTCTTGCACGTTACACAGGCAAGGCATATCATTCACAGAGAAGGAGACAGTGCAGAGTGTAATGTTACAGTCATAGCTAGGATTTAGGGAAAGACGAATTTAGTGCGAGGTAGGTCCATTCAAAAGTCAGACAGCAGCAGGGAAGAAGCTTATTTTTGATCACTTGAAGAAATGGTGAGGGGCTGGGAATTGGAGTGGGGAAGGGAATGGGATTATAGAGTATCATGGAATGAGTGTGGAGTATTGTGTGGCAAAGACATCAGGGTCAGGCAGATCATCGGTACATCTCAGGGAGCGTGGTAGAGTTCATTAGGGTGGCAGGAGGAGAGAGACTTGTTAGGATGAAGGAGGATAATCTTGACTTGGGCGGGCAGAGGGGTGAGCAGAGGAAATCATGATGGTTATGATGGCCATAGAGAGAAAGTGGGGGGAGGATGGCATAGATAAGGGGGTCATGGAAGTGGGGGAGAGGAGAGATTATGGATTGGGGTGCTATGAGGAGGGAGCCTGAAGAATGATGAGTCTGGGGAACATGGCAGGCCAGAGAAGTTATGTATTGGGGGGAACTATTAAATTGGTAGATTGAGGGAACATTGGGGAAGAGCGAGTGTGGTGTTGATGAGCTAGAGAAGTACCTTAGTGTTGTACTAACCACTGACAGAAAACAGTGTGGACCAGTATTCCTATTTGCCCGTTTTGCTGTGTACCAGTTTAAAGTATACAAGACCAGTTCAGCCCAGTGTACTTATTTGGCCATTTTCCTTCTGAGAGGGAGATTAGTTTGAGGAGAAGTTGGATGAACCTCCCTTGCTTCTCATGGCCCCAAAATATGGCTGGGTAGACATTTACTTATTGGATCTGGCTGCTCTCATTCTCTCAGTTATCAGGTTTCCAACGCTGGCCAACCCTGCCTACAGGTATTAAACCTGGAACAGAGGCAAAACTGAGTTGATTAAACTCACCATTAATTTTCCAGCAAATTTCGAGCCATTGTTCCAGGAAATCTCACATTTACTCAAATCAATGCAATTTGGGAGTTCTAATGTAATTCATCTTTCAATCTTACTAATGACTCATTAATAACTCCTGAAGGGTGTTGTTTTGCACAAAGCTGACAAATAAAAGCAATTATTTTCAACTTGCAACTTTGGCTTCACTGAAGAGCTCATTTCATTGTTGTGCATTGAAGATTTGTGACTCCCTGGTTGTTGCTGCCACAGCAAATATTGTGGCTATAACTCATCCTGCGCATTTATGACTTTATATACAGCGGCAAACTGTTCTACACCAGTTGTATTGCATATTTACTTGGTGTCAAGCTGAGTTCTTTCTGAGCTATCAATATTTAATGAAGTATGGCCTGGACTTCTCTTCAATTACTATCAGTTCTTAAACAGTGCTGATAAATTTGATAGGGCTGGTTAGATGTATACACATTGATGCTATGTGCTGACATGCATCTCCACATACACGTGTGCGCACAGACACACACATGAATAATCACACACACATGAATAATCACACACACTCACACGAATAATCACACACCCACACTCACACGAATAATCACACACACACACTCACACGAATAATCACACACACACACTCACACGAATAATCACACACACTCACACACACGAATAATCACACACACTCACACGAATAATCACACACCCACACTCACACGAATAATCACACACACACACACTCACACGAATAATCACACACACACACTCACATGAATAATCACACACACTCACACGAATAATCACACACACACACTCACACACACGAATAATCACACACACATACTCACACAAATAATCACACACGCACACTCACACAAATAATCACACACACACACTCACACGAATAATCACACACACTCACACGAATAATCACACACGCACACTCACACGAATAATCACACACACACACTCACACGAATAATCACACACACACACACTCACACGAATAATCACACACACACACGAATAATCACACACACACACACTCACACGAATAATCACACACACACACGAATAATCACATACTCACACAAATAATCACACACGCACACTCACACGAATAATCACACACACACACGAATAATCACACACACACACTCACACAAATAATCACACACACACAAACAATCACACACACATACACACACACAAATAATCACACACACACATGAGTAATCACATACACACACACAAATAATCACACACACGCATAATTACACATATGCAGAAATAATCACACACACACACATAAATAATCACACACACAAGCACACACACAAATAATCACATACAGACACCAATGATCACACACACACACACGCACACACACACAAACCCAATGATTTCACTCATACACCGATAATTAAACACACACACACACAGACAAGAGTAATGGAGAACATGCCCCTGCCGACATCAACGGGGACATTGACAAAGACCTCCTTTCCAGGGAGGTGATGGGATCGAGAGTTTCAGGTGTTTAGGATAACCAACAGCCTTTCCTGGTTCCCCCCATGCTGACAATATAATTAAGGAAGACCACTAGTGCCTCTATTTTCTCAGAAGACTGAACAAATTTGACATGTCTGCTATGACTCTCACCAACTTTTATAGATGCACCACAGGGAGCATTTTTTCTGATTGTATCACAGCTTGGTATGGCTCCTGCTCTGTCAAAGACTGTAAGAAACTACCTAGGGTCATGAATGTAGCCCAATCCATCATGCAAACCAGACTCCATCCATTGACTCTGTCTATACTTCCCACTGCCTTGGCAAAGCAACCAGCATCATTAAGGATCCCACACACCCCAGACATTCTCTCTTCCACTTTCTTCCATCGAGAAAAAGTTACAAAAGTCTGAGATCATGCACCAACAGACTCAAGAACAGCTTCTTTCCTGCTGCAATCAGACTTTTGAATGGAACTAACTCGCATTAAGTTGATTTTTCTCTACACCCTAGCTATGACTGTAACATTACATTCTGCTTTCCTTTTCTATGAACGGTATGCTTTGTCTGTATAGCGCACGAGAAACAATACTTTTCACCATATGCTAATACATGTGACAATAATAAATCAAATCAAACAAATAATTGCATACATCAATAATCACATATGCAAACAAATACTTGCGCATACACACACACACACACACACACACACACACACACACACACACACACACACACACACACACACACACACACACACACATGGCTGGGTTTTCACTCTGGAGTTGGGAAGTGCCGTCTGGATAATTTCCAGGACACTGCGATACCATTTAAAAATTCAAAGGCCTTAATTGGGTCAAAAGTGTGCCCAGTGCCCAATTTTGTGATGCCAGGTGTTAACCTGGAGATGGAAAATGGTTCTGTGGCGCAATGTTCAACAGCAAGCTTGACTTGGATTCCTACTTCCTTGCAGGTCAGAGTAGATAAGAGAGCAGAGAGCCTTATGCTGCATCAAGATGGGCAAATGGTCAATCAAAAGATACCTGACCCATTCTTCCTGAGCAAAGGTAACTTTGCGTTTTTTGAGTAGCTCAGTTGAAAACTTTCTTTTAGTTTCAACATTTTGATCCTGCAGCAATGTTGTATTATGGTTCCTTGCAGAACTCGTAGTAAGTGTGGGCTGGTGTCCCCCAAGCTGTGTGTTCTTCCCATTTATGCTTTGAATGGGAAGTGTATACAATTCTGGTTGCCACACGGCAAGGAGGATGTGGATGCTTTGGAGAGAGTACAGAAGAAGTTTACATAAATGTTGCCTGGTCTGGAGGGTATTAGCTATGAGGAGAGGTTGGATAAACTTGGTTTGTTCTCATTGAAACGATAGAGGTTGAGGGACAACGAGGTAGTGGTTTACAAGAATATGAATGGCATGGACAGAGTGGGCAGTGAGATGCCCTTTCTTAGGGTAGAAAAGTCAAATATTAGGGGACATAGGTTTAAGATACGTGGGGAAAAGTTTAGAGGAGATGTGTGAGACAAGTTTTTCATACAGAGGGTGGTGAATGTCTGGAAGACCCTATCCAGGGAGATGGTGGGGTCAGGTACGATAGCAGTATTTAAGGGGCAATTAGACGAATACATGAATAGGACGGGAATGGAAGGATACAGACTCCGTAAGTGCATATGGTTTTAGGTTAGGTAGGCAACATGATCAGTGCAGCTTGGAGGGCTGATGAACCTGTTCCTGTGCTGCACAGTTCTTTGTTCGAACATTTCCCACTGGCCTTCTCCAACCCAGTGACAAGCCCTTGAATAAGCTGAATGGGCAAGTACTGAGGATGAGGAGGTAATCACATCCTTTTTCCCAGTTTAGAAAATTGTAACAAGTTGTGGAGATGTCGAGAGACTGATACCCTTCCTATCTGGGAGCGCTCAACCTTCCCATCCCATGGGCATTTGGAAATCCTGCCACTGTTTGCAACAGTTTACCTTTTGGATACTCCCAACTCGCCATGCATTGTAAAGGAATTACCTACAATTTGCAGTTGAAACAGTCGTGCAAATGGCAACTATTCATTATTAATTCTAAAATCACACAGCACCTCAGGCTGCTGGAGTCAATGACTAGATGCTGGATATTGAATTCTTATTTGCTATGATCAGTATTCTGCCAACTTCCATTATAAGGCTAGAAAAATCAACTTAAACAGATCTGACTCTTCCATTTCCACTCAATAATGGGCATCAGGTTTAATGCATGGAGCTTTCAGGCTTTTTCTCGCAACCAAAGAACGGCATTTCACCAAACCTTCCGTCCTGAATGGTGGAAAGTTCCCTGCTCGGCCTGGCCATTTTAGGAGATGGTGCCTGAAAAGGTGTGATATTTATTGCCGGGCGTGGGTATGGCCTAGAGTCAGGCAAGCCAACCCAAGAGAAATCTTGGAGGCAGCCAAGTGGCGTGGTGCTATGTGCGGGGGGACATCAGCCCAGTTAACATAAAAACACAAAACACCCTTCTCCTATCACACTCTCTCAACCCAACCTCATCTCCCTTCTCTCTCTCTCTTTTCCCCAGCCCCCTCCCCCCAACACACAAACCAGACACACTCCACATGTCTTATCTATGCCTGGTTTTAAAAAGTTTCAGGGAACCTGACAGAAAAAGGGGGGGGGGGCAGGGGTCGCTACTTCATGTAGCAGACTTTACCGCATTACTTGTGGGCCATTTGCGGTGACACAGTGGCACATTGCTTTAGCATTGGCACCTCACAGCTCCAGGGACCTAGGTTCAATTCTGACCACGGGTCAATGTCAAATGTGGAGTTTGCACATTCTCCCCATGTCTGCGTGGGCTTCCTCCGGGTGCTCCGGTTTCCTCCCACAGTCCAA
Source organism: Carcharhinus amblyrhynchos (assembly GCF_965287045.1). Classification (NCBI taxonomy): domain Eukaryota; kingdom Metazoa; phylum Chordata; class Chondrichthyes; order Carcharhiniformes; family Carcharhinidae; genus Carcharhinus; species Carcharhinus amblyrhynchos. Next base: position 12,592,373 of record NC_137328.1, read on the forward strand.
AGATATGCAGGTTAGGTGATTGGCCATGCTAAAATTGCCCCTTAGTGTTCTGGGATGTGTAGGTTAGAGGGATTAGGGGATATAATATGTGGTGTGACAAAGATAGGGTCTGAGTAGGATTGTTGTCAGTGTAGACTCAATGGGCCAAATGGCCTACTTCTGCAGTGTAGGGATTCTATGACGCTATGATTCTATAATTTAGCCTTCCTCTCAATGACCTCAAACATACCCACTTCCTTCCTCACAATCAGCACATCCCACCTCTGCAATCAGATGCCCACACATGATTGACATATTCCCTCTATGATTCGACACCCCCAAACCCTTTCCCCCAAGATTTGCCACTCACCAGTGCCAACCCAGAGCCAGCGTCAGATTGGAACCTCAATCACAATTGCTCACACAAAATCAGCTATCGGATCCTCACCTGTCCTGGCAATCACCACCATCAAGGAGCAAAGCTTAACACTTAGCCTGGCAACAAACCATCTGGAGGTGAAAGAAACATGCTGAGGCTTTAAAATTGCCTCCATGAGTTTCCCACTCTTCTGTGCTACCCACAAAGCCTACTCAAGTCATTATCTGGGTATTGGTGATCCTCACAACTCAGTGAAAGCACCATTCTCCATGAATCAATACAATAAGGTGACACAATGGTTAGCACTGCTTCCTCACAGCACCAGGGATCCGGGTTCAATTCCGATCTTGGGTGACTACCTGAGTGGTGTTTGCACGTTCGCTGAATTTCTGCGTGGGTTTTCTCCGGGTGCTCAGTTTCCTCCTACAGTCCAAAGATGTGCAGGTTAGGTGGATTGCCCAGGCTAAATTGCCCCTTAGTGTCAGGGGGATTAGTAGGGTAAATACTTGGAGTTACAGGGATGGGGCCTGGGTGGGATTGTTGTCAATGCAATCTTGATGGGTCGAATGGCCTCCTTCTTCACTGTAGGGATTGTATGATTCTACAAATTTGCATTCAAATAGCTATATTGAATTACCTCAAAGTGGGAGCAATGCCAAATGAAGTTTGACACCAAGCCACATAAGGAGATACGGGGCAAATCTTTCTGTTTTGCCTGCCACAGGAATCGGACGGAAGAGGGGTGGACGACAGAAAGGAAAGGTCCATTGGCCTTGGGCAAACACAGCTGGAAAATCCCACCCAGTAGGACAGATGACCAATGACTAATAAATAAACTTAAATCATCACCCACCTATAGTGTCAACAGTCATAGAGGATATAGTTTGGAATAGTCAATAAACTTGGCAGAGAAACAGATAAGTTCTTGGTTAATACTTTACGGTATTGCAAGGTAGCCCAAGTGTTCGAAGCGGTTTTATCCCTTATCGGGCAAGGGGAAGCCTGACTGAAAGAGGTATGTTTAAAGGATCATCCTAAAGTTGGAGAGGAAAGTAAAAGTGGGGAAAGCTTCAGTGAGAGAATTCCACAATCTGGCACCTAGGCAGCTGAAGGCACAGCCATCAATGATAGAGGAATGAAAACCAGGAATGCACAAGGGAAAGTCACAGATACTATAGTCACTATACCCATTGGAATTTAGAAGAATGAGGGGGAAACATGTAAGATTATGAAGGGAATAGATAAAATTGAAGCAGGGAGATTGTTTCCACAGGTGGGTGAAACTAGAACTTGGGTATAGCTTCAAAATAAGGGGAAGCAAATTTAGGACTGAGTTGAGGTGGAACTTCTTCACCCAAAGGATTGTGAATCTGTGGAATTCCATGCCCAGTGAAGCAGTTGAGGCTACCTCACTGAATGTTTTTTTAAAGCAGAGATATATGGATTTTTGAACAGTAAAGAAATTAAGGCTTATGATCTTACTGAATGGTGGAGCAGGTTCAAGGGGCCAGATGGCCTATTCCTGCTCCTAGTATAAGAACATAAGAAATAGTTCTTATGTTCTGGATAGGAAGGGGCAAGGCCAGGGGGTGATTTTGAAAACAATATCAGCAGTAAGAAGCATAAACAGTAAAGACTTCAAGACTGATGAATATCTTCCCACACAATGTCTCTTTTATCATCACCACCCACTCTCTCTTTGTCCAAAAAAGTTTTAACTCACTCAGCTAAAGGAACTGTTATCTTTAGAGGTATTAGATGTATGGCCTTGTCAAGAATCTCTAGAAACCCAGGTAAATTACACCCTCTGAGTATCCATCATCCACTATTTCAGTGGCCTTGCGCAAACAACTTCAGTGGATTCAGAGCATATGATGCATTTACTCAGAACACAATGTTGACTTTTCATTACGTCATGCATGAGTTTCAGAGGAACTTCATTGGCATCCTGTTCTGTACTATCATACGTTCATCATCAGGGGTATATTAAACTAACAGATCTATGTTTTTGCTTCTTTAATGAAAAAGGGTTAATCGACAAAACTGGCTTCAGCCTCACTGAAGAAGAAAAAGTGGTTTAATGAGCCACTGTGCATTCTTTGGGCTTGCCGTTGTACTTGTGCAACACTGTAAAGTGTAAATCAGGAACTTATCTGTTTCTCTACTAAGTTTATTGACTAAGCTGTATCCTCTTCGACTGTGGACACTATAAGTGGGTGATGATTTAAGTTTAACTTAATTTATTTGTCGCAAGTAGGCTTGCATTAACTCTGCAATGAAGCTAGTGTGAAAATCCCCTAGTCGCCACACTCCAGTGCCTGTTCAGGTACACTGAGGGGCATTTAGTATGGCCAATGCACCTTACCAACATGTCTTTTGGACTATGTGAGGAAATCAGAGTACCCAGAGGAAATCTAAGCAGACACGGGGAGAACTCCACACAGCCAGTGACCCAAGCCAGGAATCAAACCCGGGGCTCTGGTGTTGTGAGGCATCAGCGCTAACCGCTGTGCCACCGTGAAGTTTAATCTTTATTTAGTCTTTTATTATTATACTTGATTGACTACCAACCATTCATTATACATCACTGAGTTATCTATTTGTAAGTAAGATTATGTGGTAGCGCGGCCCCTTTAAGGGGGCAAGCTTTTGTGAGTCACATGATCAGGCCAGGCCCTATGGAGAGGCCGTGCGGGAAGCTGAACCAATCAGGAGCAAGGGCCCACATCCAGACAGGGAGGAACCTCAGTGGGAGTCAGGGAGGTGAAGTGAGTAGACTTTCGACATCCAGAGCCTTATCTTGTATATCTATTATCCCTATTAATAAAAGGGAGGCAATAGCCTATCTTACCACTAGGCCATTGCCATTATTAAACTCAGCTCATGTTCTGGGGAGCTGTGTTCAAATCCCATCATGGCAGATGGTGGCATTTGAATTCAATTAAAAAAAAACTACCAATGACAATGATTCGATTGTCGTAAAATCCCATCTTGTTCATTAATGTTCTTTAGGGAAGGAAATCTGCTGTCCTTACCTGGCCTGACCTACATGTGACTCCAGAGCCACAGCAATGTGATTGATTCTCCCTCAGGGCAGCTGGGGATGGGCAATAAATGTTGGCCAGCCAGCGCTGCCCATGTCCTACCAATGAATAAAAAAAGTGTCTTCTTGATGCCACAAGTTACCTTCAAATTTACTATAGATTCCCCTTCATTGTACAAAAGAAACCCACAAGTAAGGAGATAATTGAAACATAATGAATGTATTTCTTACAAATGATGTAAATGTTTTCTACTGGTCATTGACGCTTCCAATTTTGAACATAGTTAACAGATTATTTTTGCCCCGTTTTATTAATCATTATCCATCTCTCCATCATGGTCCTTCCCTTCCACTGCAGCCAAGTTTTCTATTTGCATGGTGGCCCAAGTGTTTGAAGAGGTTTTATCAGCTGATTGCAACTTGGCCTCTGATTAAATTAAAACAATGCTTTGCTTACGTGCACCTTGTGTAGGGCATTAGAAGCACCAAGAAATGCCCAAGAGAGATTTATTTTGAATGGTTTCCCTTTCATTTTGTGGTCTTGTCTCTGTCCAGGATTTTGGACAGAACTCTGTCACGACAGGACCAACACAGTAAAAAGTCTGACAACACCAGGTTTTAGTCCAACCTATTTATTTGATAATATACTCACAAGCTTTCGAGGGACACCCTCTTCGTCAGGTGAATGGGTGACGAAGAGGGTGTCCCTCGAAAGCTTGCGAGTATATTATCAAATAAATAGGTTGGACTAAAACCTGGTGTTGTCAGACTTTTTACTGTGTTTACGCCAGTCCAACGCCGGCATACCCACATCATGACAGGACCAACCACAGGCGGGACGGAAAGTTCAGCCAAAACGTCCGTGGACTTTGGGTGGGAATTTCAGCTGGATCAGAAAATCCCGACCTTTATATCACAAGACTGTCAGTTCACATTCCAAACCCAGAACTGGACACCAATCTCAAGGCTGACGTACAAATGCAATGCTGGAGTGCTGCACTGTTGAAGAAGCTCCAATTTGGATAAGATGTTAAACTATAGAATGATAGAATCCCTACAGCGCAGAAGGAGGCCATTCAGTCCATCTAGTCCACACCGATTCTCTGACAGAGTATTTTACCCAGGCTCACTCCCCCACACTATCTCTGTAACCCCACACATTGACCACGACTAACCCACTTAACTTGAGACACAAAGGGGCAAATTAGCATGGCCAATCCACATAACTGGCACATCTTTGGACTGTGGGAGGAAACGGGAGCCCCCAGAGGAAACCTACACAGACACAGTTACCTGAGGTCAGAATTGAACCCGGGTTCCTGGTGCTGTGTTACAGCAGTGCTAACCGCTGTGCCACTGTGTCGCATGAAGTTTCATTGGCCTTCAGAGGTGGGTGTAAAATATCCTATTTCAGAGGAGAAGAGGGGGCTCATATCCTGTGTCCCAGTCAATAGTAATCTCTCAATCACTAAATAATAGATTAACAGGACATGATCACATTGCTGCTTGCGGGAGCTTGTGTACAAATGAGCTGCTGCATTGTCTACAGTGACTGCACGTCAGGCGATAATTCACTGACAGTAAGGTGATTTTGGATGTCCTGTACTTCTGAAGGGGGCAATATAAGTACACATCTTTATTTCCGTTCTAAAACTTTATTTGTGCTCCTCAGGTGTGAATATTCAAGCATTTCCATCTCTCTTCCTCAATGACTGCATCCAAACACACATGGACAATTCTACAGGACTATCTGGGATGGCACAGTGGTTAGCACTGCTGCCTCACAGCTCCAAGGACTTGGGTTCAATTCCAGGCTTGGGGAACTATGTGGAGTTTGCACATTCTCTTCACATCTGCATAGGTTTCCTCCCACATGCCAGCAATGCGCAGGTTAGGTGGATTAGCCATGCTAAGTTGCCCCTTAGTGTCCCAGGCTATGTAGGTTTAATGGGATTAGCCATGGTAAATGTGTGGAGTTACAGGGGTGGGGTTAGGAAGAAGGTCTGTGTATGATGCTCTGTTAGAGGATCAGTGCAGACTCGATGGGCCGAATAGCCTCTCCTGCATTGTAGGGATTCTATAATTAAGATCTGCTATGGTTGGTCCTAGTTCAATATATGTGGGGAGCTCATGTCATGAAAGGGGCATCATTCAGAAAAAAGGGGAGATGGCACCCAGCACACACAAGCAGCTCTGCAAGCGATCCTTCATTATTAACCTTGGCCGCCAATCTTGTCCCTGTGTTATCCTTTACCCACAAGTATCTTTCCAGCAGAACTCATCTCAGTATTAACCCAGATTTGGGGAAGGAGGCTACCTTCTATCATTGTCAGGCAGATGTGCCAGATGCAATTTGTAGCATATGCATCAGTATCAGTATAGATGGTATATGCATCAGTGTGACTTTGAAGCTAGTTGTTCACCCTATGAGTAGTTAATGCACTTGCCACACCTTCCTATCTGATACTACTTTATCACTAAATACCGCCGTTGAGGTACTTTTAAAGCAACCTCCATGATCACTTGGATTGATATAGCCAATTGGATTTGCTAGTTTGTCTGGGCTAGATTTTGAATGAAGCCACAAGTTCAATGACCTCACACGAATGGCAAACATCAATGAATGAATCATTAAACACCATATCCTTAGTCCTGAACCATTAGACTCACAGCTTTCCATGGGTTGGAGGATGGTTAACCCGATAGTGCCTTGGTAGTGTTTGCGGTGAGTGTTTCTGCCCCTCCCAACCCACAAGCAGTGCTGTAAAGACACGTGCCTCATGAATCAGCCCTTCCCATATAATATCCTTTCAAAAACATGGAAAAGGTGGCCAGCAGCCGTTAAAAACAGGAAGATCATGAAACTAGTTCAGTTTAGGAAATCTGGTCGGAGTGGACAAGTTGGGCCGAAGGGCCTGTTTCTGTGCTGTCTTTCTCGATGACTCAATGGGTAGGACTTTTCGCCCCCACCTCCCCCCCCAGTGCCCAAGGTCAATGGACATTTCCATGGTCCGCCCCTCACCCCCTCCCATTGCCATGGCAGCGGGACAGTAAAATTTGCCCCTATGATTGTAAATGAAGCCACAGAGCCTCATTATGATGACTAAACTGCTTTCCACATGTGGATTAGCCACCTGGCCCTCACCACACCTCCACGGAATGGTTTAAGACGAGTTTGATTGCTTTTCCAAATTATTTGCACTTTAACTTCTGAAATGACCCAAGACACCTGTTATTGGGAGTTATGGTTCAGCCTGGTATTTCTTCAAAATCCATGTCATTTTCAATCACATGTCTACCTTTGCTTAGATAAGAAAAGTCTCACAGCTTTCTGTTTGAGCCAATGCTGCTAAGGGTAAAGATCTGACAGTTTGAGATTAATTTTTGTGGCATCAAAGTAAACAATGTTAGACTTGGCACAAATGATGTGCGGACACCATCTTTGAAGATTTGAAAACATCTGTGAAACATCTGATATGCTCAGCAAATGCTTCTTCCATGGGATTCCATGGGTTCCACAGTGTAATGGGTATTCAGAGTAGAATCACTCTATTTTTAAGGCTTTGCGGCACAATGGCACAGATGGGCAGCATCATGGCATAGTGGCTAGCGCTTATGCCTCAAAGCGTCAGGGACCTGGGTTCAATTCCTCGGATGACTGTCTGTGTGGCACTTGCAAGTTCTCCCCATGTCTGCATGAGTTTCCTTCGGGTGCACCAGTTTCCTCCCACACTCCAAAGATTTACAGATTAGGTGGATTGGCCATGTTAAATTGCTCCTTAGTGTCGGGAAGATTAACAGGATAAATACATGGATTACGGAGATGGGCCCTGGGCGGGATTGTTGGGGCAGTCTTGATGGGCTGGAAGGCCTTCTTTTGTACTGTAGGGATTCTATGATTCTAAATAATAGATTCTGCCATTTTCCCAACAACCGATGTTAAGTTAATCACTCTGTTGTCCACATTTTTCTTTCTGTCCCTTCTCGGAAAGTGGTGTAATATTTACCACTTCCATGTTTCATTTGACAAACGTCAGCATGATTAAATCAGCAATATGAAACAAAGAAGGTCCCAAACAGCAGCCTCCAGAGTGAGAAATAGAGACAATATCGGACAGTCAAATTCCCCTTTTTCACCCCGAACCTAGAATCGACAAACCACAAGATGATGCCAAACTAATTACCAGGCCATTAAAATAATTCATTCTCTCTTTTATCAACAGATGTTTTCTCCTTTAAATATGCCAAACTCTGATTGAATACTTGAATATTTGAAGAAGACAACAACACCAGTTGATTAAAAAAAAGTGAATTAATTATTTTAATGGTGTAGTAATTAGTTTGGCATTATTTTGTGGTTTTCAGTACTAGGTATTCAATCAAAGTTAGAATTTAAACCGAATCTGTTGCAAAAAGTGCTGCATGGTGGCCATTACTCCCCCTATTTTCCCCCTCATCTTCATCTCTCACAGTTTACCCTCTGATTTCAGCTTCTCTACTATTTGACCAGTTACACCTTTTATTCTCTCCATGGACTGCCATCAGTAGCCTTTCCCCTAGTTTCTGTGGCTATGACTCACCTTTCATTCCCTCACCCTGCAGTATAAATATCTCCCGCTTTCTGTGCCTTTTACCTTTGACACAGGGTCAGCTGGAAACGCCAGCTTTTTTTCCTCCTTACAGATGCTGCCAGACCTGCTGAGAATTTTGAGCGTTTTCTCTTTTGTTTCCACTTTAGCGCTGAATTGCTGTGCAAGGAGTGTTCAACAATTAGCTTCAGCCTCACGCTGAGAGAATCTTGTCAGGTTTGCCACTGGAAACGTGCTTGAGAGAGATTGCTACCACACAGTTTTCTGAGGTGTACAGACTTCATGTTGATTCAGCTCATATTTGACCTTTTCAGATTTGAAGGAGCACATCATAAAATCCAGGCGGTTCTGTTATTATTCTCCGGATATAAACTAGACAACTTGCTTTCAGTTTGGACAGTTGGCAGCTGAAGCATTCTTTTGACGGTCGGAGAATCTCATGAGCTTGAGAAAAAAACAACTTGACAAACCACAAAAGAAGCCAGGAGACAATTTTGAAAACAATCAAGAAAATTGATATTCTTGAAACCTAGAAAGATGCTTTGTGCATTTAAAGATCAGGTCTAAAATATAATCGGGGCCCTTAAAGTTGCGATCTTTTCTTAATTTATTTAGTTACCAGGGGCAATGCAAAGAAGGTTCAACAGAATCTTGCCTGCCTCGAGGGTGTTGGCTATGAGGAGAGGCTGGCCTGCTTTGGGTGGAGATTACACATTTTCCCCATGCCTGCATGGGCTTCCTCCAGGTGCCTCAGTTCACTCCAACTATCCAAAGTTGTGTGGGCTACGTGGATTGGCCATGCTAAATCATGCCTTAGAGGGCTAGCTAGGGTAAATGCATGGGGTTATAGGGATAGGGTCTGGGTGAGATTGTGATCGGTGCAGACTCGATGGGCCGAATGGCCCCCTTCTGCTCAGTAGGATTCTATGAACAAACTAGGATTGTTTTCACTGGAAAGGTGGAGGCTGAAGGGAGACCAGATGGATGTCTACAAAATTATGAGAGGCACAGACAGGGTGAATAGTCAGAGGGCTTTATTCCAGGGTGGAAGTGTCAATTACAAGCGAGCGCAGCTTCAAGGTGAGAGGGAGAAAATTTAAGGGAGATGTGCGGGAGAAGCTTTTCACACAGAGAGTGGTGGATGCCTGGAACGTGCTGCCAGAGAAGGTGATGGAAGCAGATACATTAGCAACATTTAAGAGGCAGGTGGATGGGTACGTGAATAGGGAGGGAATAGAGGGATATGGACCGAGTAAGGGCAGAAAGTTTATTTTAAGTTTAGTTCGGGCATCATGGGCTGAAGGCCTGTTCCTGTGCTGTGATGTTCTTTGTTTATTGTTCCAGATGAAAAGACCTTTTGCCGTCTGTGTATATATATATTCCACTCATTCAATTATTATTTCAGAAATTAATTTCATATTTTAAACTTTGTATGTTGTCTCATATGATTTAAAAGCTGAAGTGAAAGCTGAGGGAGGCCATGAATAATTCATTTCCTAAACCTAATGGCAAACAGGGCTTTTGCTGTTGGTTTATTTGGAAGCTTATCCAAATCTCAAGACAAGCAAAAATGCTCTGAAATCTTTGGGGATTGAAAATAAGGTGCAAGAGCTGGGATTATGAAGACAAAGATATTACAGAGTGTGAACATGCATTAATAAGGTGCTTTTCACAAGCTCATAGCATGCTGCTTCCTGGATGATCCTCACTGCTGTACTATAGAAAAAGCAACAGTCAATTTGGGACAGTAACACTTCACAAACAGCAAGGTAATAAATGGTCAGATAATCTGTTTCAGTGATGCCGGACAGCTCACCTTACCAAGCTTTGAATACTGCTCTTGGATTTTTTTACACCCACCTACTCGCGCAGATGGGACCTTGACTTAACTTCACTAATAATGGTTGATCCTCTGTGTAGTAACTTGGTTCCACCAATTGTTAACAAACAAACAATATTTATTAATAGGCGGTGATGGTATTATTGTTAGACTATTAATCCAGAAATGTTTTTGAGCCCTGGGTTCGAATCCCACCACGGCAGGTGGTGGAATTTGAATTCAATAAAAAAAAATGGAATTAAGAATCTACTCATAACCATTGTCAGAAAAACCCATCTGGTTCACTAATGTCTTTCCGAAAAGGAAATCTGCTGTCTTTATCCAGTCTGGCCTACTCCAGAGCCACAGCAACGTGGTTCACTCTCAACTGCCCTCCAAGGGCAACTGGGGATGAACAACAAATGTTGGCCTGCCAATGATGTCCATGTCCCACTAATGGATAAAAAAAGCCAACTATGAACAGAGCAATGCAGATTGGTTGCTTACAGTCATGCCTCCAGGTTCTAACTGCTGAGACAGTCCCAGGCAGGATGGAGAGAAGCCCCAACTCAGGTCCCAATCGATCAGCTTGGGTCATGTGACCCATTCAGTAGATCAGCTCTTAAAGGGGCCAGACACCACACTCTGGCAATGCAGCATCTCCTCAGTATTGCACTGAAGTGCCATGGTAGATGACCTGTGTGTAGAAGTATGAATTCGAATGCTGAGAAGTGAGGCATAATTCTTACATAACGCAAGATTCTAATATACGGAGGATGGTGGAAAGTAATGTCACGCTGTTCTCAAAGCTTAGTTTAGGAGGTATTCTGACCTTTGGTTACTAGGAAACCCTTCTGTTTGCCAAACTCTATAATATGACAGCATCAGAGTGATGAATTGCATTGTGTTAACTGTGTTAGCTAAAGGGTCGCTTGCTTGGTAAAAAAATACCATGCATGAGGGACAGCAATGAAATAATGGTAAACTAATCAGGTCAATGATAAAATGACAGTAAACTAATCAAGTAAAAGCAAAATACTGTGATGCTGGAATCTGAAACAAAAACAGAAGATGCTGGAGAAACTCAGCAGGTCTGACAGTATCTGTGGAGAGAGAATAGAACCAATGTTTTGAAGGGTCATCCAGACATGAAACATTAGCTCTATTCTCTCTCCAGAGATGCTGTTTGACCTGCTGAGATTTTTCAGTGTTTTCTGTTTCTATAAACTAATCAGGTTGGTCAAGATGAAGTTTCACCAAATTCAAGGTTAACCTACAGCCACCTAATGCAGTACAAGAATGTATGAGAAAGGGTATAAGAAGAAGAGTGTTGCTACTCTTAACACACAGTCAAGAGAAAAGGAGATAGGCTACAGTAGACAAGAATGTAGCAGCAAAAAGAACTGAACAAGAAACAGAACCCCGATCAATCAGAGAGTCTGGAGCTGATATTAGTAAGGACAAAGTGTGACTACTACTTGCTAAGGGCTATTACCTTGCTAAGTTCCATTTTGTTGTATTCCTTGCGCTTCAACTTAATAAATTTATTACTGCTTATACCGAATGCCTTGTTGTAGTAGGGCAAAATCCAGTAGTGGGGCAAATCCAGCGTTTGCATGCAACAGCAGGAAAAGGAATGCCTAAGAAAGGGTTAAAACACAGGGATCCACCATAACTGCGGGCAGATATACCCAACTAACATCTCAGCTGCCAAAGCAGTTACTTTCCAGCTGAGATCATTTCAAGACCTTTGCGAACAATGCAGGGTTGATATTGATTAGCGAGGCTCTACTGAGTCTAGAGAAGCCATTGTTCCTAGAAACTGGGAAGATGGAACAGTTATCATACCATTGAAACCTATTTATCACACACATCACTTTTGTATGAGAAAATAGATAGACAAGGGTAGACGGACACAACTGATTAATGTGAAGTACCCAGGACGTTAGACCCGCCTAATGTGATCAACTATAATCAATTCAAGCTATCTGTATCAATGATATCCTGTTTTACAATATGCTGAACCCCAGAGAACAGTAGAAGTAATGTGTACAGCCATTGTGTTATCAGAATCAGCCTAGATACCGACTGGATTTTACTGGATCTTTCATGCATGTGGAAATAAAACCGTTTTACTGAAGGCTCGCATGAATTCAAAGATTCCTCATTTATTCCCTCCTACACTGAGCGGTCGGTGCCTAGTTGGTACAAAAGTTCCCAAAAGTTGACACAAACTTAGATACACTCATGTGGATCATGAACTTACAAGTCTCTGAATCAAGAGGCTAGGGTGCTAATGAGGGGAGATTTCATTGAGACGTATAAGATGATGAATGGGATGGATAGGATAGAGGTGGAGAGACTCTTCCCGCTCAGAAAGGATAGTAGGACTAGGGGGCATAGCCTCAAGATAAAGGGGGGGCAGTTTAGAACGGAGTTGAGGAGGAACTTCTTCACTCAAAGGGTGGTGAATCTCTGGAATTCTCTGCCCATTGAAGTGGTGGAGGCTGCCTCGCTAAATATTTTTAAGATGCGGGTTGATGGGTTTTTGATGAGAGAGGGGATTAAGGGTTATGGGGAGAGGGCGGGAATGTGGAACTGAGCCACGACAGATCAGCCATGATCTTATTGAATGGCGGGGCAGGCTCGAAGGGCTAGTTGGCCTACTCCTGCTCCTATTTCTTATGTTCTTATGTTCTTATGTTCCTGTGATGCTGAACTTTATTTGCAGAGATAGGCTGGAAAATTTAGGACTGTTCTCCTTGGAGAAGAGAAGTCTTGACACGTGATCTTACAGAGGTGTCTGGACAGAATAAACAGGGCAAACCTTCTCCCATTCATGAAAGGATCGAGAGTGCAAGGGCAAATATTTGACATAATTGACAAAAGAAGGAAAAGCGATATGAGAAACATTTCATTTTCATGCAGTGTGTGCTTAAGGTTGGAATGCACTGTTTGAGAGTGTGCTGGAGACAGGTTCGATTGAAGGATTCCAAAGATAATTAGAATGTTATTTGAAAAGGAATAATGTGCAGTTACAGGGGGAAGGCAGGAGAATGACACTCAGTAGATTGTTCTGTTGAAAAGCCAGTACAGACACAATGGCCTCCTTCTACATTATGGCTGTTCTATGATCTTGACGGAAGGATTAATTCATCCATCAGCATTCTTCTTGCTAAGGTTCCCTGTAAGATATTCTGACTTAGGCAATCCCTTTTTCCAAAAATTTGCATTCAATATAGGTATTATTTCAATCTATTTCTTATCTGCTGGTGGGGGTAGATCGAGGTGGGCGGTAGGGGGTGCGAGGAGCAGGGGTCAAGGCCCCCTCCCCCAACTCTAATTTTTTTGCATGAATCTCATTTGGGCGCTCCGCACAGAATATTCAAGTTTCATTTTAAAACTCCTGCTGAACCAAACACAGGGATTTACTTCAGTTTTTTATGCAAGTTCGGCACTTGAAATTTTTTTCAGAGAATCACCCGTTAAAGGTCTCCCATTTAAGATGGAGATGAGGAGTGATTTCTTCACTGAAGGTTATTAGTGTTTAGAATTCTCTTTCATTCAGAGTAGTGTAGGTTGGGTCATTGAAAATATTCAGGCTGAATTAGACAGATTCACATCCATAGGGAAGACCAAAGATGTGCAGGGCAGGTAAGAAAATGCATTTAAGGTCACAGTCAGCCATGATCTTATTGAATGGTGGAGTAGGGTCAATGGGTGGAATGACTGATCTGCTCCTGTTTCTTATGAGCATATTAAAACCAGATTGAATATGGGACCAGACAGGTCAGACCTGATTTTAGCTGAGAGTGGGAGTATAAAGAGACAGGTGGGTCACACAAAATGCATCATTGGCACAAGGCTTGACGGATCGCAATCTCATTACATCTTTGGCAGCCTGGCCAGCCAATCTCATTTCCATTCTTGTGCAATTTCTGGGACAGGAATCCTAGTTTTAATATTTGAATGTGAATAGACCTCCTAAAGGGAGGGTTTTGATAATCCTTTCATGGGATGTGGATGTGACTGGCTAGGCTATCATTTATTGACCATCCCTAATTGCTCTTGAGAAGATGGTGATGAGCTGCCTTCTTGAACCAGTGCAGTCTCTATTGTGGTATGCATAGGGTGGGTGTTTGTGGTGCATACTATCCCTTTTAAGAGGGTGGGGGTTATGTGACACCTGGGGGGATGCGGGGGGTTGGGGGGGGTGGGAACGTTTGCGGTGGGGTAGCTCTTTCTGGTGTGTAACCCAGTTAAGCAGTCTAGGATTTGACTGCAGGGCAGGGCACAACTCATAGAAATGATAGAATCCTACAGTGCAGAAAGAGACCATTCATTCGGCCCATCAAGTCTGCACCAACCACAATCCCACTCAGCCCCTATCCGCATATCCCTACACATTTACCCACTAACCCCTTTAACCTATGCATCTGGGACACTAAGGGGCAAATTAGAATGGCCAATCAACCTAGCCCGCACACCTTTGGACTGTGGGAGGAAACCGGAGCAAACTGACAAAACCCAAGCTGACACAGGGAGAATGTGCAAACCCCACACAGACAGTGAGTGACCTGAGCCGGGAATCGAACCCAGGTTCCTGGAGCCGTGAAGCAGCAGTGCTAACCACTGTGCTACCGTGCCGCCCAATGTAGTAAAGAGTTTCCCAGTGTTTAAGTTTAGGAGGCCTGTTTCGTGGTTCTTCTTGCACCATACTTGGATAAATACATTTATAACACCTGTGTTGTAGGAACACCCACAACACTGTTTGGGAAGAAGTTCCAGGATTTTGACCCAGTGACAGTGAAAGAATGGAGATGTAGTTCCAGGTCAAAGTGATGACCAACCTGGGGGGAAGCATGCACGTGGTGATGTTCCCATGCATCTCCTGCTGGTAGAGGTTGTGGGTTTGGAAAGTGCTATTGAAGGAGCTTTGATGACTTGCTGCAGTTCATCTTATGTATAGTACACACAGCAGCATCAGTGGGGGTGTGAATGAATAAATATTGAGCGTGGTGGATGTGGTGCCAATCAAGCTGACTGCTTTGTCCCAGATAGTGTCAAGTTTCTTGAGTGTTATTGAAGCTGCATTCATAAAAATCATAGAAACCTCACAGCACAGAAAGAGGCCATTCGGTCCATCAAGTCTGCACAAACCACAATCTCACCCAGGCCTCACCCCATTATCCCTACATGTGTATCCACTAATCCCTCTAACCTATGCATTTCAGGACACTAAGGGCAATTTTAGCATGGCCAATCAACCTAACCCGCACATCTTTGGACTGTGGGACGAAACCAGAGCACCTGGGGGGAGCCCACGCAGACATGAGGAGAATGTGCAAACTCCACACAGACAGTGAACCAAGATGGGAATCGAACTCAGCTCCCTGGAACTGTGAAGCAGCAGTGCTAACCATTGTGCTACCATGCATTCATCCAGGCAAGTAGAGAATGGGGCAACACAGTGGCACAGTGGTTAGCACTGCTGCCTCACAGTGCAAGGGATCTCGGTTCGATTCCCAGCTTGGCTCACTGTCTGTGTGGAGTCTGCACATTCTCCCCGTGTCTGTTTGGGTTTCGTCTGAGTGCTCCAATTTCCTCCCACAGCCCAAAGATGTGTGGGTTAGGTGGATTGGCTATGGTAAATTGCCCCTTAGTGTCAGTGCAACTAGCTGGGGTAAATGCATGGGATTATGGGGATAGGACCTGGGTGAGATTGTAGTCACTGCAGACTCGGTGGGCTGAATTGTCTCCTTCTACACTGTGGGACGCTATGAATATTCTATCACACTCCTGAATTGTAGTTGGGGCACAGGCTTTGGGGAGTTAGGAGGTGATTCACTGCAGGATTTGTAGCCTCTGACCTGCTCCTGTATCCATAGTATTTTCATTGTGAGTCTAGTTCAGTTTCTGATCTACAGTAGCCCACAGGTTATTGATAAAGGGGAATCCAATGATGGTAGTCATTGAATGTCAAGATTCTCACCACCACAAAGACAATTAGCGATGGACAATAGAAGCTGGAGCCTCCAGCATTGATCATACCCCTTGAACAAATAAAGAAAGCTCATTCTGTGACTGCCTTTTCCTTTAGCTGTAATGTATCAGGGTTCATATCTGCTACCATCTTTTACCCTGAAAAATCCAGACGCTTACTTGTCAGACTTTTTGCATTAGCACAATGCTATTGCTTTTCACCTTTCCTGGTGAGTTTAGTAACCTTTTTACTTTCTTTTCCTTCCGTATTGGAATTGTTCTTATTAAATGTTGTGTTATTTTCATCTGTTCAGTTATTTCTTTCTGTTACTTCAGATTGCACTTCATTATAGCCATATGTTCCAATAATAGAAACAAACATATTAGGGTTTCCCATGGGTAAATATTGTTAGACCTCAATATGAGAATGTTGGAACAATCTGATCAAATATTGGCACAGAAACCCTTAGAGGATTCTTCGTGTTTGCTGTTGCAACCACAGGGTGTTCGTCTAATAATAACTTTGCTCAGAGTCAAGCCCAGTGGGTTTTATGCATTCCTAATATACATTGACTGATAGGCTTAAAATGAGGTTTTTCATAGACTCTCCTACAGTGCAGAAGAAGGCCATTCAGCCCATCGCGTCAGCACCAACCACAATCCCATCCAGGCACCCATCCCCATAACCCAATTAATTTACTCTACTAGTCCCCGACACTAAGGGACAATTTGGCACGGCTTAACCCACACATCTTTGGAGTGTGGGAGGAAACCAGAGCACCTGGAGGAAACTCATGAAGACACGGAGAGAATGTGCAAACTCCACACAAACCGTGACCCAAGCCAGGAATCAAACCCAGGTACCTGGCATTGTGAAATGCTAACCACTGTGCTACTGTGCCCGCCCCACTTTTCTCACTCTGGAATTCAATTTCTGGTGAGTTCAGGCGGCTGGGGTCAAACCAGGATTGACTGCAGGTTTCCTTCAAGGTAAAGAGTGTTCAGCAGGCCCTGCAGACAGATTCAAACTCGGAGTTGCTGGAAACAGGTTGGAGGATGCTTTAAAAGACTCTTAGGCTTAAAAAGACAAGATGACACAATCTTTGCTGCAGCTGCGATATTGCTTGCGTTCATCGGGCTGCCTGGTCTCACTTACAGCTTTTATATCAAAGGATTTATAACTAAAGGGCTGCTTGAATCATATGATGAATGACCATTGGTAGAATAGAAGGAATGGATGGTCCTTCATAGTGAAGTACTTTCAGTTATATGGTCAAAAGCCTTTGGTACACAATAAAACACAGATAGTAGTCTTCAGCACTTCATTGTAGATATTTAGCCTCGACAGCCCTCTCTTTATCACATGGCAGACCTGGAGGCAAAGACTATGAGAGTTTATTGTCCTGTGTTTTGGAATGTGAAATCATAGAATCCTACAGTGCAAAAGGAGGCCCTTCAGCCCATCAAGCCTGCACTGACCACAATCCCACCCAGGCCCTATCCTCATACATTTACCCTAGCTTGTCCCCCTGAGACTAAGGAGCAATTTAGCACGGTTAATCCACCCAACCTATACATCTTTGGACTATGGGAGGAAACTGGAGCACCTGGAGGAAACCCATGCAGACATGGGGAGAATGTGCAAACTCCACGCAGACAGTGACTCAAGCCGGCTATTGAACCCAGGTCTCTGGCGCTGTGAGGCAGCAGTGTGCCACCGTGCCGCCCCTAAAATTGAGCAATGAAGTTAAATCATGCAGCCTTCGCTCACACTTAATGAGAAAGATCCAATAGTGTTCCTGCCGGGTTTCGAACCAGGGACCTTTATGCTTTGACAATAATAGGTGGGAACCTCAAGAGAAGAAGACTGTTTAGTCATATCCATTGAAGGAAGAGCTCTGCTCAATATAATCAAATTTGGAATGTTCTGGAAAGCTTACTAGATGGTCGAAGTTGCAGAAGCAAGTGACCCCTCAGCATCCATCCTACAACTTGTCAGGGAGGGTCCACCTTAAAAGCAATATATTTGTAATATCTTCGTGCCTTCTCTGGTCTAATCGCTGGAAATACTAAACGGGCCTGGCTGCATTCGTGGAGATAAACAGCGCGAATGGGCTGAATTTAATGGAGGCAATAGAATCTCAACCATCAACTGAAAGCTAGTGGGAGCCTCTTTAGAGAAGACAATTAACTGCCACTTGGGCATTTGACAGGTCAGGAGCAGGCCTTCCCACAGGTCATAAATTCTGGAGACCATCCACCATGTACCGCCAGCTAGTCAGAGACAGCAGCTCTTCATACTCAGCAGCGACACTGGAGAGGCAGTGGCGGCTGCTGGTATGACACCCACTTGTGGTCTTGGATCAAGGAAGGTCCCAGGATACAGGTGGAGGCGAGAAGAGATCATGGGGTAGATGGTGGAGGAGGTGTGAAAAAGGGGTCAGCAGCAAGGGTGGCCTGTGGCTTCTAGTGGGTGATCTCCCTCTCAATGGGCAGCACGGTAACAAGTGGTTCGTAGATGGTTGCCTCACAGCACCAGGGACCGGGGTTTGATTCCCGGCTTGGGTGACTGTCTGTGTGGAGTTTGCACATGCTCCCCATGTCTGTGTGGGTTTCCTCCAGGGTCCTCCAGTTTCCTTCCACAATCCAAAATATGTGCAAGTTAGGTCGATTGGCCATGCTAAATTGCCCCTTAGGTCTCAGGGGGCTAGGAGGGTAAGTGAGAAGGGCTACAGAGAAAGGGACTGGGTAGGACTGTGGTCGGTGGAGACTTGATGGGCTAGGTGGCCTCCTTCTGCATTGTAGAGTTGCAATGTTGCAAATACTGTGTCTTTTGATCAAGCACTGAATGCCTTTGAACACCCTCCATCTATTATGTCTCTTGCGCACCCTGGTGGCTCCTGGTGTGAGTCAGAATAGGGGGAATATAAGAACTTAAGAAAGAGAAGCAGGAATAATGTATTTGGCCCCTTGAATCTGTTCTGCCAATCAATACCATCCCAAAAGTAATAGGTAAAGCAGAAGTTATAGAAAGGGAGGAACTTAGAACTATGATCATCAGGAGGGAAAAAGTACTAGTCAAAGTATTGGGATTGACGGCAGGATTAGAAAAATGCTAACATAGCGCTCTTATTCAAAATGGGAGGGAGGCAAAATGTAAGAAGCAGTAGGCCAAGTAGTTTAACATCTGTCATTGGGAAATTGTTAGAATCCATAATTAAGGAAGCAATACAGGACATTTAGAAAGTTAAACTGTAATCTATCAGAGTCAGCATGGTTTTATGAATGGTAATTGTTTGACTAATTTGCTTGAGTTTCTTGGAGATATAACAAGCAAGTTGGATAATAAGGATCCTCTGGATGTGGTATGTCTGGACTTCCAGATAAGGTGCTGCACAAAAGGTTAGCACACGAGGCTAGTTCACATGGGATTAGGGTCAATTTATTAGCTTGGATAGAAGATTGGCGAACAAACAGATAGCAGTGATTTAGGATAAATGGGTCTTTTTTCTGGTTGGCAAGATGTAAACTAGTGAGATGTCACAGGGTTCGAGCATCAGGTCCCAACTATTTACAATCAATATTAATGACTTGGATGCAGGGATTGTAGGTACCATAGTCAAATGTATAGATGACATTAAAATAAGCAAGATATTAAATTGTTTTCATGAAATAATAAATTTACAAATGGATATGGATAGGCTAAGTGAATAGGGAAAATATTGGCAGATGTAGCTTAACGTGAATAAATGTGAGGTTATCCATTTTGAAAAGAAAAATACAAAGGCAAATTATTATCTGAATAGAAAGAAACTTCAAAGTGCAAAGGTTGCAGAAGACCATAAGACCAGAAGACAGAGGAGCAGAATTAGGCCACTCAGCCCATTGAATCTGCTCCGCCATTCAATCATAGCTGATATTTATTTCATCCCTGTTCTACTGCCTTTTCCTGCCTGATCCCCTTATTGATCAAAAACCCATCTCTACCTTAAAGGCATTCAAAGATCTGGCCCCCACAGCGTTCTGCAGCAAAGAGTTCCACAGATTCACCACTCTCTGGCTGAAGACATTCCTCCTCATCTGTTTTAAAGGATCATTTCTTTAGCTTGAGGTTGTGCCCTCTGGTTCTAGTTTTTCCTAGTAGTGGAATCATCATCTCCACGTTCATTCTATCGAGGCCTGGCAGTATCCTGTAAATTTCAGTAAGATCCCCTCCTCATCCTTCTAAACTCCAACAAATACAGGCACAGAATCCTCAACCGTTCCTTATACGCCAAGCTCTTCATTCCAGGGATCATTCTTGTGAACCTCCTCTTGACCCTTTCCAAGGCCCAGCACATCTTTCCTTAGATATGGGGACCAAAACTGTTCACAATACTCCAAATGGGATTTGACCAGAGCCTTATGTATCCTCAGAAGTACATCCCTGCTCTAGTATTCTAGCCCTCCCAACATGAATGCTAACATTGCATTTGCCTTCCTAACTGCCGACTGAACCTGCACGTTAACCTTAAGAGAAACCTGAACAATGACTCTCAAGAAGGACCTCAGTGTCCTTGTGAATGAATTACAGAAAACTAAAATTACAGGAAATATCTGAGGTTTAACTCAGATATCAGAGGGATGTATTTTACACAGAGGGTGGTGGGGGCCTGGAATGCACTGCCAGGCAGGGTGGTGGAGGCAGACACATTGGGATCGTTTAAGACTTATCTGGATAGTCACATTAACAGACTGGGAATGGAGGGATACAGAAAAATGGTCTAGTTGGACCAATGAGCGGCACAGGCTTGGAGGGCCGGAAGTCCTTTTTCCTGAGCTGTATTGTTCTTTGTTCTTTGTTCTAATATGCAGACAATAAGGAAGGCAAATAGAATTTTGGCATGTATTGCTAAAGGAATAGAATATAAAAGTAGTGAATTGTTGCTGCTAATGTACAAAGCGTTAATGAGACCACGCTTGGAATATTGTGTATAATTTTGGTCCCCTTACTTGGCGAGGGATGTAATTGCATTGGCGACAATTCAGAGGAGGTTCATTTGATTGATTCCAGAGCTGAGAGGTTTGTTTTATTAAGAGAGAGTGGGCAGTTTACTCTATATTCTTTGGCGTTTAGAAGACTGAGAGAGGATCTGATTGATGTCCAAAATAATCGGGGGGATTGACAAAGCAGACATGGAGAGATGTGTCTCTTCCTGTGGGGCAACCTAGAACAAGAGGTTGAAGTTTCAGGATGACGGGTGGTAGATTTAAAATAGCGCTGAGAAGGAATTTCATATCTCAAAGGGTTGCGAGTCTGTGGAATTTAGGTTGCTGGGATTTTGCAAAAATTTAAGGACAGATTTTTAATTAGTAAGGGTTTGAAGGGCTATGGTAAATGGATAGGAAAGTGGAGTTGAGGTCTAGATGAGATCAACCATGATTGTATTATATGGCGGAGCAGGCTCAAGGGGCTGAATTGTCTCTCCCGCTCCTAGTTCTGATAATTTTTATATCCTACAATCTAGACTTAATGATAATAGCAGTGGGCCCATCCTCCAGCCAGAAAGACAACCCTCTTGTGGCCATTTCTGGGTGCCCCAATGTGATTAAAAGCTAATCAGGCACCTACCTGTCCATTGCTATTGTTCCTGGGTCCTGCAGAGTGGATCATAGAAATCCTACAGTGCACAAGAAGGCCATTTGGCCCATCAAGACTACATCGAAAACAATCCTACCCAGTCCCGATCCCCATTTACCCTAGCTAGCCCCCCTGACACTAAGGGCCAATTTACCATGGCCAATCCACCAAACCCGCACATCTTTGGAACGTGGGAGGAAGATGGAGCACCCGGAGGAAATACATGCAGACATGGGGAGAATGTGCAAACTCCACACAGACAGTCACCTGAGGCCGGAATTGAACCGGGGAACCTCACAGCGCAGTGCCAACCACTGTGCCACTGCACTGCCCGTTCTGCCTCTGAGAGCCATCAACCATTCAGAGGCCAGCAGCCCCTCTATACCAGTAGCGCCAATAGGCGTGGTGGTCACTGCCAGTACTGCAATAGATCCGGAAGGGGAATAGCCATGGAACCCCAGAGCCCAGCTAGGCTCATTGGGGCCAGTCAGAAGATGTTTGGGGGGGGTGGGGGGAGTGCATTTTAAAGGATGAACAAATGGTCATTGCTACTCGCAAATCTCTCCATTGGGCACGGGATGCCTGAACAGGAAGGATACCTCCAACCTGCAGACATGTCCATGCGCCAGGGGACCTATAACATTGTGTTCAAACTTGTAAGTATCCCTCCTTAATTGTCTACTTAAAGGCCTCAATTTACCTCCAGCTAAAAGGCCATATCCCCAATCTTAATCGGGAGGAGTCACAAAGGCACGCCAACCCCAGACGTCCTGCTTGATTAAACAGCAGTACTCC
The DNA here is from genome assembly GCF_965287045.1 of Carcharhinus amblyrhynchos. Classification (NCBI taxonomy): domain Eukaryota; kingdom Metazoa; phylum Chordata; class Chondrichthyes; order Carcharhiniformes; family Carcharhinidae; genus Carcharhinus; species Carcharhinus amblyrhynchos. Next base: position 12,614,579 of record NC_137328.1, read on the forward strand.
CCCCACCTCTCAACCCTTTAAATTCCATCCTACATGTTTAGTCAGATTCAATCTGTCTTCTGCACTGGCAAACAAGCCGGAGCAGTTTAGAGTTTGTGCCTTTAATTAGGCCATTTATTTCCAAAACATTATCTTTCGCTACACATCTTCTGGCTGGTTCCTGAACTGAATTTAGTTGCTTTGATTAAAAAAAAGGGACATAAAGTAAAAGGTGGCTAATATTGGTCGAAATGCAACACCTGTGTTCCAACAACTGCATAAATGGTACAAGAATAATAATGTTAGCTGGCACTAGGGAGGCAGTGGTGTTGAGGTATTGTCACTGAACTAGTAATCCAGAGACCCGGGGTAATGCTCTGGGGACCCGGGTTCAAATCCCGCCATGGCACATGGTGAAATTTGAATTCAATAAAAATCATAAAAACATAGGGACGGCACGGTGACACAGTGGTTAGCACCGCTGCTTCACAGCGTCAGAGACTGGGTTCGATTCCTAGTTTGGGCCATTGTCTTTGCAGAGTCTGCATGTCCTCCCCGTGTCTGTGTGGGTTTCCTCTGGGTGCTCCGGTTTCCTCTCACAGTCTGAAAGATGTGCTGGTTAGGTGCACTGGCCATGCTAAACTCTCCCTCAGTGTACCCGAACAGGCGCTGGAGTGTGATGATTCAGGGATTTTTACAGTAACTTAATAGCAGTGTTAATGTAAGCCTACTTGTGACACTGATAAATAAACTTAAAAAAAACTTTAAATGTGACTCCAAAGCCACAGCGATGTGGTTGATGCTTAATGATGAGCAATAAATGTTGGCCCAGCCAGTGACACCCACTTCTCATGAACAAATAAAGAGAACTATAGACCACGCGAGGGTTTTGGGCTGTGAGGATTATATGGGTTTTATTTATTTTCAGGACGTGCATAATAAGTCACATTTATCACCAATCATTGAGATTTCAGAAAGCATAAAAAAAAGTTGAACGATGTGGGACTGGAGTCACATGTGGACTGGACCAAGCAGGGGAGCTCACTTTCCCTGATGGACTTCACTTGGAAGTTACATCCCGTTCTGTGGGAGAAACATTATCAACTTTAAAATCAGCATGGCTTTTCTTAGTTCATTAACTCTGTTAACCTAATGATAAGTGAGCAATTTGATGATTTCCATGCTATGCACTAAATCAGCAGGAGTTGCTTACAGGAACCTAACAGAGTGTTCTTTTAGTTTCTGCTGTGTGAATCTACCAGGTTTATTGGATTGAGCTTGGGATGATCAAGTTTGATTTTAGGACTGCCATATCCTCCACACTTCTGCATCCCTGATGGAACCCCTTTGATTTGGGGTGTTTCCACAAAGGGTGTACCGTTGGTCTGCCTCTGTCCTCAAGTTACATCCCGTTCTGTAGGAGAAACATTATCAACTTTAAAATCAGCATGGCTTTTCTTAGTTCATTAACTCTGTTAACCTAATGATAAGTGAACAATTTGATGATTTCCATGCTATGCACTAAATCAGCAGGAGTTGCTTACTGCCCACTGGGTAATAAGTTGGCAATCACAAAATTAATGAATTAGGAATAAACAAACAAATCTCATCTCCTTCACTGCTACTGGCCTGGTTACAGGTGGTAACTTCCCCAGTTATCCAACTAGAGGATAAGAAATTAAAAGGACACCAGCCAATGGAAATAGTGTGGACTAAAACTAAGATGGCAAGTACCTCAGACTCCCTGCAGAGTCTCACCTTGCTTCACCATTGTCAAACAGGTACCTGAATTTGAACCAACCTGATATTGATATTGGTGGAAAGATTGGAAGCCCTTGAACCTGCCCCATCTCCAGGTTCTGCAGAGCAGTCGGAGACATAGGTCTGGAACATTGCAAGATTCACAACTCAGTGCACCGATGAATGTTGAGCCATCTCCAGGTTTTGCTTGTCCTGTTGCTTCTCAGTTTATCAATCAGAAAGACATTGTTCTAGAAATTACAACACAGAGGTTAATCCTCTTTACCTCACATGGTAATCTGCTACAATTATTTGGGAAGGTTTTGACTGTTCCGAGTTAATGATTAGAGGGACTTTAATATAAAGGCCTGACACTCACTTCAAATAAATTATTAACAAGGTATTCTATGTAAATAATCAGGAAATTTAACTAAACAAGTAACATAATAATTAAGGTACTGTTCAACTGAAATGCTGTTTAGATAATAAAAGGAACATTCATTACCAAAACAGTAATAACAGAATTTTAGTGACACTCAAAGAAAATATACAACCAGGTCTGATAGCATTCAGGAGCTTTGGAGATTTTCGGTAGTTGTCTGCAAGTGCTGTCTGATTTGGTACTTTTCACTGTTCAGAGGGTGATTTACCTTAAGACATTTCTGAAGCTGGCAGAGTTAAGAACTAAGTGCTCTGGTTGATATAACTGCTCTTAACTTGTTCAGGTGTTCTGGCCCTGTTTCTGGTTGAACTCCTGGCTCAACCCCGGTGGAAGTGAACTCAAGGCCATTGAGTTCCTCTTTCATAATCCTTATGACCTATCACCATTCCTGTACTTGGATTGGCCTGAGGTTGACAACAACAGTAAATTCAAATCTGATAGGTCCCCTTTAACTCAATGTTTTCTTTAAACTCATAAGCTGTTAACTGAGTTTCTTCTTTAAAATCATAGGCTGACAAAATGCAAAAAACCCGCACAGCCAGTTACCAAGGCAACCCTGACGCTTGGTCCTTTAAAAACAAATGTTACCACCTGGAGTCTGTGTACTCTGCATTTTAGCACAGAACTCAAACAGCTTTTAAAGAGACCACAGACTGTTTTTTTATTCTCTAGCTTTTTTTTATAATTCTTTTCTATCTTTATAAATATTTTTTGTATCTTTACAAACTCAACTTCACAACCTGGACTAAAGCTGAAAAGCCTCAGCATTTCTTTCAGACTATTGAAGATAGAATTATATTTATGGGTAGTGCTCGCTCGTTGTATTAGCCCATTGAAATGTAAATGTGTTGTTTGGTTATTGAATGTTCAGATCTCCAGTTATTGAGATCCCCTCTCAATCAGGGAGGGGCAGGGAAATCTCACTATTCATTCATGGAGCATGGGCATTGCTGGCTGGCCAGATTTATTACCCGTCCCTAGGTGCCCGAGGACAGTTGCAAGCCAACTACATTGCTGGGGTTCTGGAGTCACATGTTAACCAGACCAGGTAAGGATGGCAGATTTCTTTCCTTAAAGGACATTACTGAACCAGATGGGTAATTCCGGCAATCGACAATGGTTCCATGGCCAGCAGTGGATTCCTAATTCCAGATGTTTTTTAATTGAATTCAAACCCCATCATCTGCCATGGTGGGATTCGAACCCGGGTCTCCAGAACTTTAGCTGAATTCCTGGATTTATAGCCTGGTGATAATACCAGTGGACCATCACCTCCCCTCATGAACAGGCACTGAGTCCTCCCTGAAACGAATAACAAGAAGTCGAGATTCCAGAATTATATGCAGTAGATGAGCAGCCTGCTTTGCAAGCAAGTTTAGCTGAAGTCTATGCAGTCCTCTGTTTCCCGAGGGCCCGTATATCTGAATATCATTGCTGCTGAACACCCTGGCTCTGAGAAGCCACTAATTGGGAAGCAAATCCTCAGTAAACATTGCATAAGTTTTTGCATGTTCATTACCAATAGTCAGATTAAGCCAATTGATTTGGTTCCGGGAAGTACAGCTTTGATTACCTTCCCAGATGCCACTAATTCAAATTAATCCTGGTACCTTGTCAGGAACAAATCCAGAGAGGAGGTAAACAGAGACAAGTAATCAATACAGTACTGGTTCTGCAAAGAAAGGATAGCAGCAGAAATGAAGCATTTATTGGTTTGGAACTGAATGAAAATAATTACAGTGGTGAAATAGAAAGACAAATGAATAACAGTTCCCAAGGGAAGCTTTCTCCCGCATTCCATTTTAGTCTTTCAGAAACTTATACCATGTCGATGAATCTTTCTTGCTCTCTTGCTCTTTTTCCTTACTGATTTCTGCTTTTCCTATTTTCTGTCCCCTTCTTCCATATTATCAATATATACGGTATGAATTCTATTATTTTATCTATCATGAACGTACCCTTGTATCTTCTATTCTTCAGCTACATTCTTCCCCTCAGTGACATTATCTGAAGGCAAGGCATTAGTTTTCACGTGTGCACTGGGGACACCCAACTCTACCTCACCCGCATTTTTCCCGAATTGCCCATTCTTACCAAACCCTCAGGAGTTACCATCGACCAGAAACTTAGCTGAACCAACCATATAAATATTGTGGCGACAAGGGTGGGACAGGGGCTGGGAATCCTGCTGTGTATAACTCACCCCCAGCACCCCAATATCTATCCACTATCTACTAAGTACAAGTCAGGTGGTGATGGCCTAGAGGTATTATTGCTTAGACAATTAATCCGGAAATGTTCTGGGTACCTGGGTTCGAATCCCACCACAGCAAGTGGTGCAATTTAAATTCCTTAAAAATATTTGGAATTGAGAACCTATTGATGACCATGATACCATTGTAAATTGTAGGAAAGACCCATCTGATTTGCTAATGTCTTTTAGGGAAGGAATTCTGCTGTTCTTACCAAGTCTGGCTTTCATGTGACTCCAGACTCTGAACAGCCCTTAGAAATGGCCCAGCGAGCCACTCAGTTGTGGCTATTAAATCATTAAAAAGGAACGAAACATGGATGGACCACCTGACATCGATCTTGGCACTGGAAAAGACAACGGCAAAACAAATAGACCCATGGCACATGGACTGCAGCGATTCAAGAAAGCAGCTCACCACTGCCTTCTCAAGGGCAACCAGGGATGGGCAATAAGTACTGGCCAGCCAGTGTCACCCATGTCCCATGAATGATTTTTTTTTGAAAAAGGAGTTTGATGGAATATTTGCCACCTGCCTGAATGAGTGCAGCTCTAATAAGACTCAGGAAGTTCAACACCCTCCAGCCCACTTTATCAGCAACCCATCCATCAATTTTGACATTCATTGTCTCCACTACCGATGCACAATGGCAGCATTGTGGACAAAGAACAAGGTGCACTGCCTCAGCACATCAAAGCCCCCTTGACAGCACCTTCCGAGTTCATGATCTCTCCCACTTAGAAAGACAACGGTAGCATGTTGCATGGGAACACTGCTACCTGCAAGTTCCACTTTAAGTCACATGCCATCCTGACTTGGAATTACATCACCCTTCCTTCACTGTTGCAGGAGTAAAATCCTGGCACTCCCTCCCTAACAGCACTGTGCATGTACCTACACCAGATGGACTGCAGAAGCCGGCTCACAACCACCTTCCCGAGGACAATTCAATTTGTGCGACAAATGCTAACTTTGCCAGGGATGCTCAAATCTCATGAAGTAATTTATAAAAAGACAGCTGATCCAACATCTGTTACTGGAAGGCAAAAGATTTCCACTAAGTTCAATCTCAGGAGGGATGAAGACATTTTTTCTGGACGTCATTCTAAACTCTATTCCCCAGCTACCAACTCCTTCCCATTCCTGACAACAGCCAACCTGTTCACAAATCTGGTATCGTGTAGGATAAGCTTCCAACTATCATGTATGCTCCTAAGAATTAAGGCTACATAAAGTATCATGAGGTAGACTTGATGACTTGAACACTGATGTGGAGATGCCAACATTGGATTGGGGTGGGCGCAGTAAGAAGTCTCTCAGCACTCACCTGATGAAGGTGCGACACTCCAAAAGCTTGTGCTACCAAATAAACCTGTTGGACTTGAACCTGGTGTTACAAGATCACTTACTGTGACTTGAACACTGGGAGCTCCTTATTTAAGGTGCGCATTGATTCATAGTCAGGTCTAAGACTGCTCAGTGGGGTCCTGCACTGGGTGGTGAACCTTCCACACACCTGATGAAGGGACACCGTTTCCGAAAGCTTGTGGGATTACTATTAAATAAACTGGTCGGACTCTAACCTGGTGTTGTGAGCCTTCTTACTGTGTTTACCCCAGTCCAACGCCAGCATCTCTACATAATGGAGCTAAGCGCCCAGGGGTCACCTGACCCACAATCTTAAAGGAGCAGTCTGCACCCCAAAGCCCAACATAAAATATATATATATCATATCAAACACATATCTGTGGCATTACCAAAACTGTCTATTTCTGCTTCCATAACATGGCATGACCTCCCCCTTCTCAGTCTTCACTATTTCAACACACTATTAGCAATTCTTCCACATTCCATCCTCTGTAAACTAGAATGCGATACCTTATGTCCTAACTTGCATTAAATCCTACTCACATATCATGCTTTTGCTTATTGATCTACATTGTCACCCAGTCAATCAATAGCTTGGTTTTGAAATTCTTTATGTCTTGACCCTTTGTCTGTCTGTGTAATTTGTTCCAGTCCAACAACACTCCGAGATATTGGAGCTCCTCTAATTCTTGCCTCCCAGTACATCCCCAATTTTAAACACTCTACGTTGGCCATGTCTTCAGCCACTTTACTCCTCAGCTATGGAAATCCCTCTCTAACACTGTCCGCCTTGTGATGATGTGGACATGCCAGCGTTGGACTGGGGTAAACACAGTGAAGAGTCTCATAATACCAGGTTAAAGTCCAACAGGTTTACTTGTAGCAACCACCACTAGCTTTCAGAACTGGCTGTTCCTTCATCAGGTGGGTGGGAGTTCTGATCACAAACAGGGCATATAAAGACACAAACTCAATTTACACAAACTTGCCTGGACTCGCAAAATCTCACTAACTTTCCTATCTGGAAACAATACGCATCTTTTTAACTTGTGCTTGATGCTCTCTCCACTCACATTGTCTGTTTCTTTAAGACTTGATTAGCTGTAAATACTCACATTCCAATCATTATTCATGTAAGTTGAGTTTGTGTCTTTATACGCCCTGTTTGTGATCAGAACTCCCACCCACCTGATGAAGGAACAGCCAGTTCTGAAAGCTAGTGGTGTTTGCTACAAATAAACCTGTTGGACTTTAACCTGGTGTTGTGAGACTTCTCACCTTGTGGCCTCATTTCCTTTCTTAAGACATACCGTAAAACCTACCACATTGACTAAACATTTATTTGATCATAGAACCCTACAGCGCAGAAAGAGGCCTTTCGGCCCATCGTGTCTGCACTGAACACAATCCCACCCAAGCCCTACCCCCATGTCCCCACATATTATACCCACCAATCCCTCTAACCTCGCATCCCTGAACACTAAGGGGTAATTTCTTAGCACAGTCAATCAACCTAACCCGCACATCTTTGGACTGTGGGAGGAAACTGGAGTACCCGGAGGAAACCCACGCAGACACGAGGAGAATGTGCAAACTCCACACAGACAGTGACCCAAGCCGGGAATCGAACCCAGGATCCTGGAGATGTGAAGCAGCAGTGCTAACCACTGTGCCACCATGCCGCAGAACAAAGGAAAGTACAACACAGGAACAGGCCTTTTGGCCCTCCAAGCCTATGCTGATCATGATGCCCTAATTAAACTAAAAAAACCCCTTCTGCCCTTACTCGGTCCCTATCTATCTATTCCCTTTCGATTCAAGTATCCAAACAGATGCCTCTTAAATGTTGCTAATTAATGGCTTAATATCACTTGATGTGACACTGTTGTCATATTTCATTTTATAACACTCCAGTGAGGAGTCTTAGGATGTTTCATTCCATTACGGGCACCCTGCAGATAAGTTGCTGTTAATGTTGCTTTCTCCATTTGCATTGTGTATGCTGAGATCACAGGAAGAAGAGAAAAGATTGTTATAAATAATTGAAAAGCTGAAATTTGTAACACTCGCAGTTTCTAGACTTTTTCAGAAACCTGATGGAAATTTTGAAGTGTAAAGGGGCAAAAATGTGTTTTATTTCACATGTAAAATTGCACAGTAGCACAATGGTTAGCATTGCTGCTTCATAGTGCCATGGCCCTATGTTCAATTCCGGCCTTGGGCGACTGTGCGCAGTCTATATATTCTCCCTGTGTCTGTAATAGGTTTTTACCCTGTATGCTCCAGTTTCCTCCCACAGTTCAAAAGATGTGCAGGTTAGGGTGGATTGGCCATGCTAAATTGCCACTGAGTGTCCAAAGGTGATGTGGTGACGCTGGCACTGGACTGGAGTAAACACAGTAAGAAGTCTCACCACACCAGGTTAAAGTCCAACACGTTTATTTGATAGAAAACTAGCTTTCGGGGTTGGCCCCTTCCTTACCTGACAAAGGGGCAAACCCCGAAAGATAGTGGGTTTACTATCAAATAAACTTGTTGGACTTTAATCTGGTGTTGTGAGACTTCTTACTGTGTCCAAAGATGAGCAGGTTAGGTGGATTGGCCATGCTAAATTGACCCTTTGCATCCTAAGTGTGTAGGTTAGGGGAATTAGTGGGGTAAATGCATGGGGTTATGGGGATAGAGCAGGCAGTGAGCCTGGGTGAGATGCTGAGTCGGTGCACACTCAATGGGCCGAATGGTCTCTTCCTGCGCTGTAGGGATTCTATGATTCTATGAAATCCTATTGCATTTTTTTCATCAGCCTTATTTGGCTTATGTCATCAAAATAAAATTAATGATTAAGAGGATTGCTAAGTTGGCATAGCAAGCTAATGGATTTATTGATAAGCACTGACCCACTGGCTAAAAATCTGTCAGTAAGGCAACATCTTGCAAACTGTAACCATAATACGATAGAATGTGATGTTACATTTGAGTGTGAGTAGGGAAGAATCACTAATCTCGGCTTTAGACTGAAGTAAGGCTGATTTCAAAAGAATGATTTATAAACTGACCTCAGGAAGCTGGGCTGAATTGCAAATGGAAGCTGATATACGCTAGGATGAATGCAAAGATGTACTTGGTGCAACGCATTACTTACTCTTAAAAGCCAAAGCTCTACTTATGTCGCTAGGCAACCATGATCTGTAAGTAAGTAGGGTCCAACAAAAATGAAAGTGCGCAGAATTGGAGGCAGTCTTGGGACACATCTTGGGTTGAGAGATGGGAGACAGGGAGTTGAGTTAAGAAATACGCACAATAATCACAAGAATAGGGCAAGTGATGTTCCCCAGGTATCTGTGCCAAGGCTGTAGATTTCCACCATATTTAATACTGACTTGGATGAAGGGGTAAAGAGTTTATATCCAGTTCTACAGGTCACATTATATAATGGTAGGTCGGCGAAGCAGTTGAAAGAAGAAACTTGCAAAGGGATATTAATAGATTTAGCAAGTGGGAAATGGAATTCATCCAAGCGGCAATCTTCTTCTAGAGGGGAAGATGTTGGCATGGTTTTTAATGAACTCTTCATGTCAATCTTCACAACAGAGAGGTGATGATGTTCCTATAGTGGCTAAGGAGGAGTGGATGTGATAAACATCAGGAGAGGAGAAATATTAATGGGATTAGCATCCTTGAAAGTGGATAAATCACCAGAGCCAGATGAAGCATACCCCAGGCTGTTAAAACAAGCTCGGAAGGAAATAGCCAAAGGTCTGGCTGTCATTTCCTAATCCTGTAACTATGCCACTATCCTCTGATCATGATGTTCCCATTTTCTGAAAGTATCTGGAATATGAAGGGAATTAAGTTTGCTGCAGTTATATAGAGCCCTGGTCAAACCCTATCTGTAGTATTGTGTTCTGTTCCGAACACTATACATCAGGAAGACTAGATTGACACTGGAGGGGGTGTGTCTAACAGAGAGAACAGAGGCCATGTTTAAAAGGTTCAATTCCAAGGATCATTTGCATATACCTGGCTTGAATTCTCGAGAAGACTGAAGGGGAATCAAAGGATTCAAAATGATAAAAGGGTTCAGTCACGTCGACGGAAAGGATCAGTTTCAATTGGTGGGGAAGTCTAGAGCTAGGGCATAATGTTAAAATCAAACCCAAGCTGGTCAGGAGCAAAATATGGAAACACATCTTCATACAGAGGGTTGTAGGCTAGTATTTCAGTTAGTTGGAGCAATTCTGACTGAGAGAGGTTCACTGTTGAAAGGTAAAACTATTATGGGATACGGGTCGAAGGCAGCCAAATGGCACTGTAATGCAGATCAACCATAATGTCATTGAATGAGCAGAAACAGGTTTGAGGGATTGAAAAGCCTATTCCTATCCTTGCATTCCTAAACATGAGCTGTGGCTGGAGGCAGCTGCAAACAGCTGGATGTGCATACTCGCAGCTGTTAGCTGCATCTGGATGAAATGTAAACTTACATCTTTTCATATATAGGTATCGGATATCAAACAGTGTGTTTTAGCTGAAAACTTAAAGATGTCACTGTCATGGGATTCAGATAATTAGAACTCAAGGACTGGGAGAGGAAATTCGGACGTAGGTCGATGTTTTTACATTGTGAAGTATCTGTTTCCTACCGGCCAGAGATTTCCAGAAAGTGGCGATCACTATTGCATTTCCACACAAGAGCACAAGAAATAGAAGCAGGAGTTGGCCACCAGGGCCTTCACGCCTGCCTCACCATTCAATGTGATCATGGCTGATCTATGCTGGCCTCAGCTCCTTTTCTGTGCCAATTCCCCATAGCCCTCTATTCCTCAATCTATCAAATATTTATCCAAGTCCTCTTTAAATACTTCTAATGATCCAGCCACCACTGCCCTCTGTCGCAGAGAATTCCAGAGATTCACCACTCTCTGCAAGAAAAAATTTTATAGAGTCTGCAGTACAGAAGGAGACCATTTGGCCCATCGAGTCTACACTGACAACAATCCCACCCAGGTCCTAAACTGTAAACCCATATATTTATCCTTCTAATTTCTTTGACGCTAAGGGGCAATTTAACATGGCCAATCATCTAATGCACACATCTTTGGACATTGGGAGGGAAACTGGAACACCCAGAAGAAACCCATGCAGACACGGGGAGAATGTGCAAACTCCACACAGACAGTGACCCAAGACCAGAATTGAACCTGAGTCCCTGGCACTGCGAAACAGCAGCGCTCACCACAATGCCAGTATGCTGTCCTTCTACACACCTTAGTTTTAAATGACTGGCCCTTTATCTTGTAGCTATGTCCCCTTGTTTGAGACTCTCCCACTCATCCTGTCAAGCCCCCTCGGGATCTTATATGCTTGAATAAGTTCACTCCTCACTCTTCTGAACTCCAGGAGATACAGACCCAGACTAATTAGTCTCCCTTGATAGGACAACCCACTCTCCAAGAACTAGCCTGGTGAATCTCCTCTGGATTGTCTCAAATGTTACTATATTCTTTTTAAGGTAAGAGGGCCAAAATTATACACAGTATCCGATTAGTCATTAAATATTGTTTGCACTTCACTCACTGTCAACTCTGACGCAAATATTCTCTCACCAACGATTCCAGATGCACTACAGAAAGCATGCTGTCTGGATGGTTCACAGCTTGGTGTGGCTCCTGCTCCGATCAAGACCGCAAGAAACTACAATAGATTGTGAACGAAGCCCAGTCTATCACGCAAACCAGCCTCCCGTCCATTGACACTGTTGACACTTCTCGCTGCCTCAGAAAAGCAGCCAGCATAATCAAGGGCCCCACACACCCCAGGTATACTCTCACCTTCTTCCAATGGGAAAGAGATACAAAAGCCTGAGACCACATACAAACTAACCCAAGAACAGCTTCTTCTCTGCCACCATCAGACTTCTGAATGGATCTACCTTATATTACCTTATAGATCTTTCATCCTAGCTATGACTGTAACAGCACATTCTGCACCCTCTCCTTTCCTTCTCTATGTACAATATGTTTTGCCTGTATAGCATGCAAGAACCAATACTTTTCACTGTATGCTAATACATGTGACAATAATAAGTCAACTCAGATATTTACAATCAGTTTTGTAAAGTGCTCATCCAGATTTTATTTTTAACTCCACAATAGTTTTGAGAGATCTGTGGTGAAGATTCTGAAATCCTCCAGGATGTAAGTGGTGGGTGGGAAGCCCTCATGCCAACTGTTGGAAAGAAATGAGCCAGAATTTTCCCCCAAAAATTCCAACTGTTGAATTTGCAGGAAAAACTGGAGTAATTCACCTTGGTTTCTTTTCAGCGGGAGTTCACACTAGAATCTCCCACGCCCTGTACAATGCAGAGGCCACCACCATGAATATCATTAGATTTCAGGAGGCGGGGGTCTATTCGCACCCAGGCACCTGAAAGCAGGTGTCTGCACATGCGCAGTGGCCCTGAACTGTCAGCCTCCAGTTTGCTGGCCAGCTCGATCACTTGCACTGAGGGATCTGCGCATGTCAAGAATGTGTGCATCGGGAATGCACGTGTGAAATCTGCGCATACCTGGCTGTGAGACTGTCCCACCCCCACTGCACTAGAAAATTAGTGTAGCAGGATGGAAGAATCACCCCCGTGATCTCCCAGCTGAGAGGGCTTTGCTCTGAATTCTCTGGGTCCTCCCAGTCAAACAAAGACAGCCAGGGTGGAGATTGCAGGGAGATCAGCAGCCTTGAGGGTGGTCGGGTCTCTCTGGCTCAATGACCTTCTGCGATCTGCAAAGGTGAGTGCGTCACTATTCTGGAGGTGGATAATATTTGGAATGTTTTGAAGTTTATTTATTAGTGTCACAAGTTGGCTTACTTTAACACTGCAATGAATTTACTGTGAAAATCCCCTAATTGTCAACACTCTGGCGCCTGTTTGGGTACACTGAGGGAGAATTCAGCATGGCCAATGCACCTAACCAGCACGTCTTTCGGACTATGGGAGGAAACCGGACCACCCGAAGGAAACCCACACAGACACGGGGAGAACGTGCAGACTTCATACAGACAAGCCGCGAATCGAACCCGGGTCCCTGGCGCTGTGAGGCAGCAGTGCTAACCACTGTCCCACTGTGCCACCAAGGTTGTGCTGTGGCTCCATTGTGGCTTATCTTGTCCATTGCACAACTGCATGAGGCAGCAGCGTGCACACATCCCACTCTGGTAATCAGGGAGTGACAAAACGGATGGGAACTACCATACTTGTTAGCTGGCAAACAACATAGAATAATTTCAGCTGCCAATCAAATGCACAGTGTCCACACATTTGAGACCCTAATTTTAGCACAATCCTTACAATCCCCATTGTTAGTTTTGTAGGAACTAAGGATTTACAGCACCCAAGAAATGAGCAAGACCAGATGCTGTGGCACTAACGTCACCATCCTGACAGCTATTGAGGAAGAAGAAGTGGAGTTGGCTGCCAAACAATGGAATTGGGCCATATGTTAAGGTGAGATAAGAGGAAGGCCACAATGTGGTGAGATTCCAATGGCCCTTCTTCATAATTACAGCAAACAGTGCTGAAGGGACTGGGAAGAGAAGGGTCCTCAATGCTGCAAGGAATGTAGGGACATGGACCAAGGGCAGACAGGAAAGATTAGTTAAATTTGGCATCAGATTCAGTACAACATTGTGGGCTGAAGGGCCTGTGCTTGTGCTGTACTATTCTATGTTCTAAATAGTTAGGTATGTAGTCAGGGAAGTGTTAAATTGGAGCCACATCAGTGAAATAATTGCAATATTTTATTTTGTAGCAGTTATCCCCCCATACAGTTTTTTGACTCTGACTGCTGTGCACTTTGACAAGCTATGGCCAGCTTTTCCATCCATTCTGCCAACTGGAAATGTTTCCACCCGTCGAGCTATAGAGTGCAAGTAAGAACACTGGCAGTCATCACTGCCGTACCCTTTGTCCAAGGGCACTGAAACTACTTAGCCTCCTGTAATGTTGCTCCGACAGAGGTCAGCTAAATGATCCCAAACCAGACAGAAGCTGAGAATCTACGTGGACTACACTAACCAAATCAATTTGCCAAGTTTTAACTTTTATTCCGAAAGAGAAAATGATTGCCTTGGTCAAACGACACTGCCTCTTGTCTGTTGTATGAATGAAGTGATTCATAGCTGCAATTCTGCCACTGCGGTCCCCACTTCTCTGGTGGGTTCGACCAGGAGACGGGGTCTTGAATTGGGATTTGCCCACGTGCGGGGAATGATGCGATCTCCCAGAGTTGGCGAACAGTTGCTGGTCAGACCCCACTGGAAACCAACAGGAAGGCAGATGAGTCATTTAAATCAGTTTTTAATCTAGTTTAAATATATATTTTTGTTAATTATCGCAGCCTTTCGGGGAACTAGCTGGAGACCCCACCAGAATGAAGGAGGGGCAATCAAGGCCCACAGGGAGGGCCCCAATTGTGGTGGTGGTGGAGGGTGGTGTCCCCTGGGCATGGGCACTCTAGCAGTGCCAGCCTGTGCCCCCTGGCACTGTGCATGGGGGGCAAAGTGCCCATGTCCAGGGGGCACTTTGGCATTACCCATAGGGCATTGGGCAGTGCCAAGGGAGCAGGGCCTGTTTTGGGCATAGCCTGGGTGTGATTGGTGGGGGTAAGAGTGCTTGCTGCCATTCTGCATTGGGATCGGTCTGGGATGGGGGGGTCAGTGATTGGAGGGGGCTGGGGTGGTCTGCTGGGGGGTGAGGCCTGCCTCTGGGGGAGTCTGACCCTGGGGGGGTGTCAGTGGGGGAGGTCTGCCAGGTGAGTGGCGTGAGGGGTCACCACTGCTTGGGGAGAGGTGAGCTGGTCACTGGGACAGCCCAGGGCAGTGTGGGGGGGGGGGGGATTAGGGCTGGCCCAGGAATTGTTGTGGGGCCACAATTGGATCATGGGGGGGTGGGGGCTTGAGGAGCAGCAATGCAGGGGGCCCGGGCTGGCCAGCGAATGGGACGTCTGATACATTGGGACTACTGCGCATGTGCAGAGTTTCAGAACTGTCAGATTCTGGCGAGAATAGGTCCTGCCCCCCCCTCGGCTTTTTAATGATATTCATAACCGGGACCTATTCAGTGCACAGAGTGCGGAGATTCAGATGAGAAGCTGAACTGACAAAACAGTCGGGATTTGAAACAGTTTTCCCACCAACTTAGCACTCCTGGGAGAATCATTTTGAATTTTTTATAAAATTATAGGACAGGATTCTCCAGCCTCACCCATTGCTGGCATTCTCTGGTGGCACTGCTGTGAATGGAGATTTGAACAAATTTTCCATGCTCACTGGCATCGGTACAATGGTGTATGAGAACAGAGAATTCTAGCCATGAAATTTTTATAAGTTTTTTTTGTAATTTACATAAATTGAATGAAACTTGAACCTGGTCAGACGTTAAATGATTATCAAATTTCTATTTACACGGGAGATTATATATTCTGTGTTATTATTCATTGCAATTCCCCAGCTTTAGTTCAATTCCAGAAAGGCTTGTAGTTTCTTGTCTCAATGATGTTGACATTAACACTCTCATTTTATCAGGCTTGAACACTGGCAGTGATTCTGCTGTTCTATTAACCTCTCTAGTACTCCACCCTATCAGGGACCTTCACTTCTGTTCCTTCCTTCTCTTATTGTCTCCCTGCCTCTATGCTTGCTTTAAACCAAGTGCACCTGGAATGTTTTCCAATTCTGACAAGAACCGTGATCAGCCTAAAACATAGACAGCTACCCTTGAGGCTCATTCTCCCTGGCCTGCTGAGTATTCCCATTAGAGACCCCCAGGTGGTCAGCGACAATGTTGGGTAGCACCCATGTAGCAGTGCCAGCCTGGCAATGTCAACCTGGCACCCTGGAACTGCCAGCCTGGCACCCTGGCACTGCCCACTGGGCACCAGGCAGTGACAAGAATGTGGATTGAGAAGGGCAGAGTCTAATGAGGGTGGGGCCTGAGGGGGCAGGGCATGATGGTGTGGTGGCAGTGTTAGCTGTATAGGGGGTGTGAAGGGTGCGCAGTTGACTAGCCTGGCAGCATTCCAGGGTGTGTGGGGGTGGGGGTGATCAACCGGAGCTGCGATCGGGTGGTTGACATTTGGGCTGACAATTGTGAGGAGGGGTGATGTCTGGGGGGAGGGTGACAAATTTCCCTGGATCCTGTTCATTCTATTTACCAAATAAACCTATTGGACTTTAACCTGGTGTTGTGAGACTTCTTACTCTGTTTACCCTAATCCAACACCGGCATCCCAGTACACTGGGAGATTGGTGCGCCTGCGCAATGGCACCCCGAGAGCTCAGCGGCAGCTTCACAGGTGAACTGAGACTCCGGGCTCCTTACTGGCGAGGTTCACACTATGTCCTCTGTATTACACATAAATCACCATTACTTGCCTCATTGAAAAAAGGGGCATGAGAACCGGAGGTTCCTCGCCCATTTTACACTTGGAATATTTTTCATGAGAAAATTCTGCCGGTGGTTTTTTTACTCAGAGGCTTGTAAAGGCTATGGAACATTTTTGCCACAAGGAGTTGTTGTGATTGCATCTTTCAAGTGGGAAGTGGATAAATATTTGAAACTCAGGAATTTTATGACACTGTGGAGAGAGAAAGCGGCTGTGGGGTTAACTTTGGATTGCTTAGCTAAGAGCCAATACAGACATGATAGGCTAACTATGGAACCACCGGTAGTTCAAACCTCAAAGATTTTATGGTTTGGTTGATAAATTCAGCTGACATTTCAGTGCTGTACTGAGATGCTCTTCTGAAGGTGATATGTTAAACCCATGATCCTGTCTGCCTGTTCTTGACTAGTATTCCTCCATCTACAACTGCCACCAAAGAGAACAAATAATCCAGCAATCTCCTGCTGTGTGTACCTACTCAACAATATCATTCTATTTCTAAAAGCACTTCACCCCATCAGGATCAATTGGGACTGGGTGCAGGCTAGAATATGGCAGCAGAGTTTTAACTTAGATCAATTTTGCGAAAAGGTGCAAGGTGGGAGGCCAACTATTAAAGCATGGCGATTAACTGAGCTGTAGTGATAATAAAGGCATAGGCGAGGATTTCAACAACAGGCAAGCTGAGCGAGGTGATGGGCAGTTTTCAATATTAATGGATAGATGCCAGCGTTGTAACTGCAACTGCTTGGCTAGGGCCACGGCAAGTTCTGCAGCTGTAATATGGTCAGGCCCCATAGCTCTTGGAGTATCCAGTGCCTTCAGTCATTTTTTGACATCACTTGTCGTGAATGGAAGTGGCTGAAGACTGACATCTGGGGTGCTGGGGACTTCCAGAGGAGGCCGAGATGGATCATAAATTTGGCATTGAAGACTGTAGCAAGTGTCTCAACCTTCTCTTTTTGCACTGGTATGTCAGGCTCCCCATCATTGAGGATGGGGAAATTTGTGGAGCTTCCTTCTCTAATGAGTTGTTTAATTGTCCACCATCATTCACAGCTGGATGTGACAGGACTGCAGAGATTAGATCTGATTCATTGGACACGGGGTCACTTAGCCCTGTTTATCACTTGCTGCTAATGCTGCATTAGAATCGGAAGTAATCCTGTGTTCAACTCATTTTGAGGTATGAATGGTGCTGCTTCTGGCATGCCCTCCAACACACCTCATTGAACTAGGGTTGATCCCCTCACTTGGTAGTAATAGTAGAGTGAGGAATGTGTTGGGCCATGAGGTTGCAGATTGTGGTTGTGCACCTCACCTCAGGAAGAATATCTTGATAGTGGAGGGAGTTGTAAGAGGAATTTTCTGGGGTGACCCTCTGGGGGACACGGCAGGGTCTGATAGTCAGCTGAACTCAGCCAATACAGAGATGATGAAAGGCAGCATCTAGGTAAAGAGTGAAAGGAAGTTTATTGGTAATGCACACATCAAGAGGAAAGATAGTTAAGAAGCACTGGCTACCCTTTCTGATGTAACAGAACAAGTGTGAGATTGATATATTCCTCTGAACACTTTGATTTCCCACCCAGCTTGTCACCCAACCAGAGGATCCAATTACAAAATTACACATTATTACTTCAGCCAATAACTCTCTACCTATCAGTAGGATTAGGAGCTCATTAGCCCAGACAGTTTTTCCCTTATTACTAAGAAACTGAACTATATCAATCTGGTAGGTTCAAGGATATTGCTACCATCTGCAAATTTTAATTGGTAAGGGGAGTCATTTCCTTGCCAATGTACAGTCCCATTATCAGCATGAGAAACCATACCAACCTCATTAACCAAAGGTTAATGCACTCTGGTACATTCCAAAGCTCTGATTCATTTGCAGTTGCCTGACTCAAGCTGAAAAGGAGAACTGCTCTCTCTCTACTTCATTGTCTCAAAAGAATTTGGTCTGTCTACTAGTGCCTATTTCACATCATGCTGAGCAGTTAGATTTCTCATTGTTCAAGGTTTACAGTTTAATTTCATAATACTTGGTTAAATTGTGGTTATACAGACAATATATTTGCATGTTGTATTAGGTACTTGGTGAATCGTTATTATAAATATAAGGCACATTATAATCTTTACCTCAACTTAGTCTACTTACTATAGTAAATTTAAAACGAGGGGCATTTGTATTATAAGTTTTATGTTACCTTCCTTTGGAAGTGCACAGCAAATTAGCAGAATTATATTAGGATGAAAGAGTTAATTCATGAGGATGTATTTCAAATATCTTCCCTTGAATACCACTGCATTAATGGAGATATTTAAGGTGATTAAAGAATTTGATGGACAGACATAAATGGACTCTTTCAACCGGTGACTCCTTCCTCTGGTGACTCCTTCTCCTGGTCACTCTTCCCCCTGGTGACTGGATTCCGGAAGCATGTGAGACACCCTAAAAATTGGAGCAACACCATTCGGGGTTAATGTCAGAAAGCACTTCTTTACACAAAGGCGAGATTCTCCGATCTTGCTTGCCCTGCCAGCGAGAACTGAGAATTCGGCACTCAGCCAAGCCCCCATTCACTGTAGCAGGACTGGAGAATCCCAGCCGTGGATGAGGTCGGACTATTCTGGCCAAAGTGGCACCGAAATCCGAACTCTTGCTTTCCATGTGAGGTTGGAAAGGGGGTGGGATCAACTGATAAATGCAGAGTGAGATTGATTGGTTAGTGTTCAACAGAGGGGTTAGGAATTATGAATCCAAAGTGGGTAAGATGGAGTTAAGATACAGAGCAGCCATGATCTACATGAATGAGAAGACAGGCTCAAATATCAGAATGATCAACACAGATTTGGTTTGATTTGATTTATTATTGTCACACACATTAGTATACAGTAAGAAATATTGTTTCTTGTGCATCATACAGACAAAGCATACCATTCATACAGAAGGAAAGGAGAGAATGCAGAATGTGGTGTTACAGTCATAGCAAAGGTGCAGGGAAAGATCAACTTAATGCAAGGTAAGTCCATTCAATGGCAGCAGGGAAGAAGCTGTTCTTGAGTTGCTTGGTATGTGTCCTCAGACTTTTGTATCATTTTCCTTTTGGAAGAAGGTGGAAGAGAGTATGTCTGGGCAGCAAGGGGTCCTCAATTACGCTGGCTGCTTTTCCGAGGCAGCGGAAAGTGTGGACAATGTCAGTGGATGGGAGGCTGGTTTGACTGATGGACTGGGTTTCATTCTCGACCCTTTGTACTTTCTGGCAGTTTTGGGCAGAGCAGGAGCCATACCAAACTGTGAATCAACCAGAAAGAATGCTTTCTATGGTGCATCTGTCGAAGTTAGTGAGAGTCATAGCTGACATGCCAAATTTCCTTCGTCTTCTGAGAACGTAGAAGCATTGGTAGGCTTCCTTATCTATAGTGTCGGCATGGGGTGGGGGGGAACAGTGTCGGCGACCTGGAAGTCTAAAAACTTGAAGCTCTCGACCATTTCTACTTCATCCCCATTCATGTAGACTGGGGCATTTCCTTCACTATGCTTCCTGAATTTGATGACTATCTCATTGTTTTGTTGACAATGAGGGAGAGATTATTGTTGTCGCACCAGCTCACCAGATTCTCTACCTCTTTGCTGGACTCATTGTTTGAGATCCGACCCACTATGGTGGTGTCATCAGCAAACTTGAAAATTGAGTTGTTTCCTATTAAGGAATGGGAGCGAATAATTGTGTGCGCTTTTTAGGTTTTTCGCATCTTTTGAAATGTGTTGAGCCGGACGTCATTTTGACATAGTATTAGGCATTTCGGCTCTGACATTCCAGGAAGATGAATCAAACTCCTGGTGTTATTGTGTGCGTGTGTGCGTGGGTGATTTAGTGGGTGGGATGAGGGGGTAGATGTGCGAGTGGAAGGATGTGCGCAATGAGAAATAAAACGCCAAAATCGGCAGGGGAAAGGTTACCTGGGTCCGATAATGATTTCTCATTTCAGCTGAATCCTTGTGTGGCATCAGCTTCAGGGCAATCGACAGGAGACAGTTTCCCACTGCAAATGTGACAACCAAGTTGACATATTATTCAGCTGCGCCTGTGTTATTCACAAACACAAAGCCCTGCTTCATAGAGTCATAGAGCCCCTACAGCGCAGGAGGAGACCATTTGGCCCATCGAGTCTGTACCGACCACAATCCCATCCAGGCCCTATTCCCGCAGCCCCACATTTACCCTGCCAATTCCCCCGAACCAAGGCACTCTAGCACCTGTTGGGCTACACTGAGGGTGAATTTAGCATTGCTGATACACCTCATCCGCACAGGTTGCCACAAGAGGACACAGATTTGCCGCAAAAGGACACAGGTTTAAGGTGCTGGGGAGCAGGTACAGAGGAGATGTCAGGGGTAAGTTTTTCACTCAGAGAGTGGTGGGTGCATGGAATGGGCTGCCGGCAACAGTGGTGGAGGCGGATTTGATAGGGTCTTTTAAGAGACTTTTAGATAAGTACATGGAACTTAGTAGAACATAGAACATTACAGCGCAGTACAGGCCCTTTGGCCCTCGATGTTGCGCTGACCAGTGGAACCAATCTAATGACCCTCTAACCTAAACTATTCCAATGTTATCCATATGCCTATCCACTGACCATTTGAATGCCCTTAAAGTTGGCGAGTCCACAACTGCTGCAGGAGAGGGCTATAGGTAAGCCTAGTAATCTCTAAGATAGGGACATGTTCAGCACAACTTTGTGGGCTGAAGGGGTTGTATTGTGCTGTAGTTTTTCTCTGTTTCTATCTTTGGACTGTGGCAGGAAACCGGAGCACCCGGAGGAAACCCCCACGCAGCTACCGGGAGAACAGGCAAACTCCACGCAGACAGTGACCCAAGCCTGGAATCGAACCCGGGTTCCTGGTGTTGTGACGCAGCAGTGCTGTACCGCCATGCCACTCCATAATGAAACCAACTTTGTGGGTTCGAGAGGGGAAAACATTGCAATGTTAATGTTGTTAACCATGCATTTGGAGCAAACCATCATTCAACATCATAGAAATTAGACCTGATTGCATCAGATTTGTGGCTTAAAAGTGGGTGCAGCGAAGGCCAAATTCAAGGAACTCACACCGGCATGTGAGGTGTGCATCCTGGATAAAGCAAATTAACGCGGGATGCTGGAATCTGAAACAAAGGACTGGATTTTCCGGCCGCACGCACCCAAGACCGGAAATTCCTGCCCAAGCTCAAAGGACCTTGAAAGCTTCTGCCGACTTTTCCGTCTGCCCTCCCCTACGATTCCCACGAGGTGCCAGATGAGAGATTTTCAGCCAAAAAAAACAGGAAATGCTGGAAAATCTCAGCAGGTCTGACAGCCTCTGTGGAGGGAGAAACAGTCAAAAGGTTGACTCAAAAACATTGGCTCCATTCTCTCTCCACAGGTGCTGTCTGAGCTGCCGAACATTCGCAAGACGGTCCAATATCCAGGATGCACTCAAACACAGAAAATGCCAGAAAATTTCAGCAGGTCTGACTGCATCTGTGGAGAGTGGAGAGAGAATAGACCTAGCGTTTTTGAGTCAACCTTTTGACTGTTCCTCTCTCCACAGATGCTGTGTAATCTGCTGAGATTTTCTGGCATTTTGCCTCTTTTAAGGTCAAACCAAAGAAACAAACTTAAGTTAAATCAGGACAAAGTAAAAGGGGCAGCTCCCCAAAAGGAGGGGGAACAGCCCGAACAAAGTACAAAGGAAACTTGAAATCATCAAATTAAAATGTGATTATTAGGGTCAATAATGCACCCCAGCCCCTGCGGTGCCCAACGGGCACGGAAGGCATCAACTGCCCCCCGTGGACACTGCATGCTTCCTCTCCAGGGACATCTGGCTGCAAACATAGCCGTGGTAGAAGGTCAGACAGTCAGGATGGAGGGCTCCCTCGATCACCCGCTGCCTGGTGCTGTAAATGACACGCTTCGCCAGGCCCAGGAGCAGGTTCACGAGAAGGTTGCCAATCCTCCTCTCCCCTCTCCGCACCAGGTGTCCATAGATCAGGAGCGTGGGACTGAAGTGCATCCTGGATATTAGGCCATCTTGCGAGTGTTCGGGTAGTGGTGGTAGTTGGAGCGGGTGGAAGGTGTGGGGGTAGGGGGGGTTGTGAAGGGGGCCTGAAACTGGCGATATGAAGCTTGCACAGGTTATTGGAGTGGTGGGGGGAGAAGGGACTGAGGGAGGCACATTTTTCAGGAGGCCTTTAGCAAATGCTAAGCGGAATAGGTGCTGGATTCAGGTTGACCAATGCAGCTCTGAATGTGGCCTAACAGGTGGCACCACTGGGTTAAGTAGAAAATTCAAAACGACATTTGGAAGAGTCTGAAGGTGCCTCCTTGTTCCCTAACACTGCCGGACCCCATTTGATGTTCAGTTGAACCGAAGTAAACAAAACTGAAAGTTGGTTGAATTACAAGGCAGTCGGTCAGTGTGAAACTGCCTCCTTTTGTCCCCTCCCCTCCAGGGGCAAATTTCTGATCCAAGAGCATTCCTCTCCACCCTCCCCTCACCCCATCCTCACCCCTAAACCCCTGAGAAATAGTCTTCAGGTAACGTCAGCTGCAGGCAAAGGATGGACACAGTTAATATGGATGAAACCAGCGTCAGGATTCAGGGCAACCACAGGGTGAAACAGCAATGGATTATCCTGCAGACCAAATTGAACGGAAAGTTGCTAAGTACCCTGGTGAACGTTAATTACTTCAGCGCAAAAATACACACTGGTGTTTTCTTAGCTAGAGAGAACAAATGATTATTGAAAGAAGTTCAAAGGGAATTAGCGATAATATTATAAGATAAAGCGGAGGCATGAAGTCAGCCAGAGTTCCTGTTGGGTTCAGGAAGATCACACTCAGCAATTGAAGCAGCACTTTCCAAAAGCTTTGGCGCATCACAAAAATGTATTTGAGATAAGACGCTGCCCTGATAGTGTATGTGAGATGAATGATAATGCCATTGATTCATTTTAATTCTTTCCATTTCAGTTTCCGACCGGGAACTTACAACATACATAACAAATCTCCTATTGTGCAGGAAATGCCATAGATTAACGCATTTTTCTCTCTCTAATATGGGCTGACTGTTCATTGTACTAACGTGATAAATGGATGTTCTACTTATCAGCAAGTTTGAGTCCCTCCTATTGGTTTCTAGAACGCAAGATGTAAACTGTTCTGCTAATAAGTTCTTTAGCGCACTTGGATACAAATGGCTTTGTATTACTTTGTTCTACAACCAATGCCCTATTAATCATCTTTAATTAATGCACAGTCACACAGCAAAGGTCGCTGTGAGTAAACAACCCTGAGATGCTGAAAATAAAATGTAAGTGTAAGCTCTTCTGCCTGAGAATTCTACCATGTAGCAATCATCAAAGTTTCCTCAGGCATTAAGTTGAGGACCCAGGATGGTGTGGAATATCTTTGATTTTTGATCCTTTTCTAATTTGATTTATTATTGTCACAGTGAACAGTACTGTTTCTTGTGTGCTATAAAGACAAACCATACCGTTCATAGAGAAGGGAAGGAGAGGGCACTGAATGTAGTGTTACAGTCATAGCTAGGGTGTAGAGAAAGATCAACTTAGTGCAAGGTAGGTCCATTCAAAAGTCTGACGGCAGCGTGGAAGAAGCTTTTCTTGAGTCGGTTGGTAGGTGACCTCAGACTTTTGTATCTTTTTCTCGACAGAAGAAGGTAGAAGACAGTATGTTCAGCGTTCGTAGGGACCATGATTATGTTGGCTGCTTTTCCAAGGCGGCGGGGAGTATGGACAGAGTCAATGGCTGGAAGGTTAGTTTGCGTGATGGACTTAGATACTTACTGGATTTTTTTGCTGGCATGATTCTGTTATGAAGAGCAGGGCAGTTGTCCCAGATTAGCATTTCCCGCATATTCCTTGCTACCAAACAGCATTGTTTGATGGAAAATTGGTGTAAACTCCAGATAAATGGTGCAAAAATATCTTTGAAATGTTAGACTCCCTATACTACAGAAAGAGGCCATTCAGCCCATTAAGTCTGCAGCTAGTCTCCAAAAGAGTATCCCACCCAAGCCCTTCCCACTGCCCTATCCCCATAACCATCCGTACATTTACCATGTCTAATGGTGGGCAGCATGGCGGCACAGTGGTTTGTCCACCTTGAGGCTGCGTAAGACTCTCTGCTCTCTTGTCAACTCCAACCTGCAAAGAAATAGGAAATGGGGGTGGCACAGTTGGAGTTTGCACATTCTCTCTATGTTTGTGTGGGTTTCATCCGGGTGTTCCAGTTTCCTTCCACAGTCCAAAGATGTATGGGTCAGGTGGATCAGCTATGCTAAATTGCCCCTTAGTGTCCTGGGATGCATAGGTTGAGGGATTAGCGGTGTAAATATGTGCGGTTATGGGAATAGGGCCTGGGTGGGATTGTTGTCGGTGAAAACTCAATAGGCTGAAAGGCCTCCTTCTGTACTAATTGATTCCATAATCCACCAGGCCTGCACATCTTTGGACATTAAGGGGCAATTTAGCATGACCAATCTACCAAATCTGCACATCTTTGGACTGTGGGAGAAAACGGGTACACCTGGAGGAAACCCGTGCAGGCAAAGGGAGAACGTGCATCTCCATACAGACAATGACCCAAGGCCGGAATTGAACCTGGATCCCTGGCGCTGTGAGGTAGCAGCATTAACCGCTATGTCACCGTATCATCATTTAAGTAGAGACTTTGCACTAAAGGTCCACCAAAGGTAGGATAGGAGGCCAAGGAGAAGCCAATCTGATCTGGCCTGGGCAATCTTTAATCCCTCAAACAACACTATCAAATATAGATTGGCTGTCAAACATATAAATTAGTAGGTGCCCTTGCCTACATAACAACAGTGATGATCGATCAAAAGTAATTGACTCACTATCATTTCCTTTAAGGCATTCAACATTTGTGAGAGGCACTCTATAAAATTATAGCTTCATGGTCCGAAATCCATGATTTACTTTTGTAAGACACTGATAAATTGTGTGGAATACAATGATAAAAGAATACTTGGACCAGTCTGTTATTTATGAAATGGATATTTCTTTCTTTCTCTTATGCACAAGCAAACAATCTCTGTGTCAAGAGAATACTAAACGTGAATCTTAGCTGAATGAAAACAATCAAAACAATTGAATATTGTTCAGCTCGATGAGGAATGGTTCCTGAGACTATGAATGTTGTGGGTTCCTGAATCACTAACTGCACCGACTTGAAGAATTCTTTATTCACGAGTCTAGCAGCTGCTCCAACAGCTGTCCACTACCCACAGGGATAATCTCTGCCACATGACCTCTTCTGTAACCACGTCATGTCTCGTACCAGAGGTAAAAGCAAAACACTGCGGATGCTGGAATCTGAAACAAAAACAGAAAATGTTGGAAAATCTCAGCAGGTCTGACAGCACCTGTGGGGAGAGAATAGAGGCAACATTTTGAATCTGGATGTCCCTTCTGCCATTCTTGCACCCTGATCACTTAATGGGCACTCTTATCACCTACTCAGTCTTCTGTACCCTCATTTACATTCCCTTTATCCAATTCTACAACCACTCCCCCCACCCCCCACAACCCCTCAGTAGTATAATTTTCTGCCATTCTCTTTGCTCTCAGCTCTGACAAAGGATCATCTAGACTCAGAACATTTGCTGGAATTTTACCACCTTTCTTCACCCGAGGCTAGTGTGATCCCACCCGAGGCCAGTGGCGAATGCTGTTCTGCGAGCCTCACCCATCCCGAATCTGGAGCAGGTGTGCCGATAAAATTCCAGCCATTGGCTCTATTCTCTTCCCACAGATGCTGTCAGACCTGCTGAGGTTTCCCAGCATTTTTTGTTTTCGCTTTACAGAGATATTGGGTAGGTCCATACAATGACCAATTTATAATCTATAACTAAGCTGCTCATGATGAGGTGTTACAGTGCTGAAGCCATGAACATTGTCTCTCCTGAAACCTCATTATCATCATTATGCTGGGTGCTATTTATACTGTCCCACACATGAACCATTACAGGCCTCAATACTACATCCCCTAGCTTTACTTCAAGTAACCTTGGAAAACAGGCAGTGAGACATTGTTTGAGGGAATAGAAATTAGCGACAGCAAGCATGCTGGGAATGTGCGCCCCCTATGCTTCCTCAATCTATTGGCTCTGCTTCCAGATAATTGGGTAACAGCTCTGGACAAAGTCCAAGCTTTTAGAAAAGGCTGGGGCCCTCAATCAAGACCATACTGGAAGTACAAACCATACTGAAGCAAGCCACTCAACTGAAGGACAATTAAGGCTGGGCAATAAATGTTGGCCCTGCCTCGTTCAGAGAAGCCTCGGTCGATAGATTCCTGAGTGGAAGGGTCATCTTCTGAAGAAAAGGGGAACAGGTTGGGCCTGCATCCATTGGAGTTTAGAAGTTTGGGTGGTGGTGTTACATAGAGGATTCTGAGGGGACATGACAGTTTGGAAAAATAAATGGGTGGCATGGTGGTAAGTGTTTCTTCAGAAGGAACTCTTCAAAAATGCAGTTAGTGAAAATACAACAGTACTTACTCCAACTTATAAATCAAAGGAAGAGTTTAATAAAGAAACGTCATTACTCCAAACTTGGGGCCTTGCCCTGGGCCACTCCAAGCTCCCCACAATTCTACATAGTTCATTATTTATCGTGAATCAGCTGGTCAGCTGACTATTACATCACTCTGTTATTGGTTTCATGGTTTACTGACCATTACATCTTGTTCCCATTGGTCACATTACATCCAATACAAAGTAGTCACCGGTTACATTCTAACAGTAAGTGTTGCTACCTCAGGGACCCAGGTTCAATTCTACCTTTGGATGACTGTCTTTGTGGAGATTGCACGTTCTCCCAGTGTCTGTTTCCTCTGGATGCTTTGGTTTTCTCCCACACTCCAAAGATGTGCAGTTTAGGTGAATTGGCCATTCTAAAATGCCCCTTGGTGTCTCAAGGTGTGTAGGTTAGGTGGATTAGCTATGGAAAATGTATGGGATTATGGGGACAAGGTAGGGGGCAGAGCATGGGTAAGTAACTCTGCCAGAGAGTCGGTGCAGACTCAATGAGCCAAATGGCCTCCTTCCACACTGTAGGGATCCTGTGACTCTATGATACACAAAGATTCGGTTTGTCCTTGTTACTGTGAATGGTGCAATTTTTAATGGTTAGGATTTTGCAATCAACGGGCAAAACTGCTTAAATGTGGCTCCAAATCAAGGGAATCTCCAGGCGCCCAGCAGCAATGATGTCAGCAAACAGTGAGAGCAGCCAACCAGACTGCAGTATTCTCACAGGCAGCAAACCAGGAAGTTTAAAGCATTTTATCATTCACTTCCAATTTACAATTTCAGCTAACAAAATAAGTGATTACGCTTGAATTAAGACAGATGCTAAACTATAATGTAAAGCAAACTTTTAACTTCCCAAAGTGTCAGCTGGTCCATTTTTTTTTATTTTTTAAGTGGAGGATTAATTAAGATTGTTAGTTGCATAAATATTTAGTAATTTCCCATTATTATTTTCTAGTCAGCTTCCTCGCTTCTGAATTTAACCTTCCCATGTTCTATTTTAATGCTTTACCGTATTCCTTTCAGTCAAACAACACAAGGTGCTGGCAAAATAGCAGTATTACAGAACATGAAACCATAGAAAGTATTCTTTCTTGTTGTATCACAGCTTTGTATGTGTCCTGCTCTACCCAAGACTACAAAAGATCATGACCAAAGCCCAGTCCATCACGCAAACCAGCCTCCCATCTATTGACTCTGTCTATACTTCCCACTGCCTCAACAAAGCAGCCAGCATAATTAAGGATCCCCACGCAATCTGGATATTCTCTCCTCTTCCTTCTTCTGTGGGGAGAAAGATACAAAAGTCTCATGTCATGTACCAACCGAGTCAAGAACAGCTTCTTCCCTGCTGCCATCAGGCTTTTGAACAATACTTTTCACTGGCAATAATACCACAAATCAAATCGAAAATCATGGGTGCTAATATATGTGTTTCAATAGTTAATATATAGATTGATCCATTTAAAAATACTTTTAAGTAATGGTTTATGTGTGTGCCGTATGACAGGATAACAACTTCATGTCTGGCATAATATCGAACAGCTCTGTTAAATGGCATAAAGATATACTTGTTTAAATTGACCACCTATTTACCTAATTGATCTGCTGGCAAGTGGTAAATGTATCAATTTCAGAGCCTCGAGCACTTTGGGTGGAAGATGGCACATCTCATGTGGAATGAGTAATCTGATACGGAAAGCTTGAGCAAATTAACATAAAGTATTTTGGGTATTAAATATCTTTTCTGGCATTGACTACAAGTCCCATTTAAAATGGACTAGTAACATTCAACTGTCGCTCATAAGTGAGCCTCCGGCTGGCTGTTGGACTCAATAGTCTAGACGTTCTCTCTTCATTCCTCTCTTTATATTTGACACACCCTCAGGCTGAAATAGTTTCCTTCCACCATTGTATTCTGGTTAAAAGACTTCACTGTTCCTCAATACGTTGCTACCCCATTTCTCTCTCCCAATATTGATGATGGAAGCTCTCAAGATGCAATAATGAAAGGTAACAAATAGGACATTTAAATGCCATTTTCTGTGGGAATTCTGGGCAGTATTTAATGGAGGCAGGAGACTGGAGAGCCAATGGGGGCCACATGTCACCCTCTTTGGGAAGCCTCACTGAGTTAAGCGTTAATCCGGCAATTGACTGAACAGTTTGGGTCCTTACCAGGGAGGTGGACACCCCCCACAACCACTGTTGAGAGATGCTGGTCATTCAGACACCATGAACTCTCCTTGGGTCAGCTGCGCCACTGGGAGGGGCTGGTTGCTGCTGGTATTGCACCCACTTGATGCCAAGAATTGACCCAGGCACAGGTCAATGATGGCCAGAGGGTTGCTCGCGGGGTGGTGTTCAGCTGGAGGGGACTCGGCAGCAATGGCGGTTGGTATCCCTCAGCGGATACCTCCCCTTCCCATTGCCAGTTCTTTAATTAGGCACTAGATGGCTTTAAATGAAGGACAACCCCATTCGCTTCTCAAAAAAAATTCCCGCTTCCTGCAAAGTCAGTCCCCTGCCCATCGTTGATTGGATGCCAGCAGCAGCAAGATGAGGTCCTTAAACGGGCAATTAATGCAGGCAGTTGGTAATGGGGCAGAAGAATATCCATGAGTTTTCCACCATGGACTTAATTGGGACAGTGGTAGGAATAGGGTCCTCAGCCTCCCATCCCATTAACTGCCCCATACCCCACTATCAAACCCTCCACAGGCATTAAATTCTGCCCTCTATTTCTCAACTGTAACACTCACAAAAGGATTGCACTAACTACTTGTACCTCATCCTCCCTATTTTGAGAAATCAGGAACAGTGATACATTGGGCTCGATTTTACCATTGAGTCACGCCTGTTTGCGGGGCCGAAAACTTGGTAAAGTTGGGCATGAGACTATTAACATGATCTACGCCCACATCCACGCAGATGCCCGCTTTACCAAGGCCCGAAAATGGCCACAATCCGAATCGTGTCCAAAATGGGCGCAACGGCGATTTAAATGTATTTGCATGCATTTAAATGGAATTAATGAACTGCCCGCCCAACTTTAACAGCATTTCCCCTCTTACCATTGCGTTGACACGTCCAGATTCGGAGCGGAACAGACATGCTCGGGAAAGGTCTGTTTCGGGTGCTCCAGCTTCTGAAGAGGTACGTTCAGTGCTTCCAACGGCTCTCTGACTCAGATCGGTGGTGGGGGAGGGAGGGAGCGGGTTAGATCATTCTCTTGTGGGGCCGAGAGGGAGGGAGGAGGCGGGTCAGCTGTATCTCTGGTTGGGGGGGTGGGGGGGGTGGGGGGAGGGAGGAAGGAGGGCAGATCGTTGTCTGGTGTGTGTTGGAGAGTAGAGGATGGGGCGGGTGGAAGAGGAAGGCCAGATTGTTGTCTTGTGTGGGGGATGGATGGGGGAGGCCCGATCATTTTCTGGTGGGGGTGGGGGAGTCTCGATCATTTTTGGGGTGGGGGGGTGAGGGAGGGGGGATTCCATCCCATCACATTTCTAATTCTGATCATTCCTGTTATAAATGCCGTTTAGATTATATTTCACTTGCCATGAATGTTTTTTTTCCCCTACACCAACAAGTTCAGAAGAAGTAGAAATTATCCTATCACCATTTCCCACATTATCTTCTAACCTTGGAAATGCGGTTCTTAGAATTTAACGCAAGTTGGCTGTTGCTGAACACAATTGCGAAGGTTGTTGAATGAAGCAACGGTTATTTATACACACACCTATTACATAACTTCAATAAAGGCCTGGATATGTACCTCAGTGGATTTTGCAAGTACAGGCAGCAGAGAGAAGGGATTTCACAGCTATAATAGTGCACCGGCACTTAATTAGTGAAACTGTTAAAATACTCGGCTGTGAGTATGTGAAATGTACTGGGAGAGAGGCCAGGTGGATCTCTGGTGGGGGCGGGGGGGGGCAGGGAGGTGCGGTGGAGTGGGGGACCGCTGCCACTCTCCGGGCGAAGGGTGGAAGGGAGTTGGGTAGGGGGGGTCGCGATCGGTCTGGGTAGCGGGTCGGGGTGGGTGGATAAGGGGGACAGTTATGTTGTGGGGGTGGGGTGATGACTGTGGGGGGCCATCGTTCCCGCTTTTCACTCCTGGCCACTTTCTCCGCTTATTTGCGGCCTAGAAGCAATGTGGACAGGGGCGCAGTTTCCAATTTTTTTTTCTAATTGCGCATGTGCAGTTCAGAGCTCCGATCAGGGCATGATAAGCCCCGCCCAGAGCGCGATTCAGACCTGCAAATTTTTTTTTCAGGCTGAGTGCGTATGGGGGCACCTGGGAACAGCTTTCCAAGTCGGATCTGAATTGCATCCAGATTCAGCACTCAGAATTAAAATGGTAAAATCGGGCCCATTGTCTATGCTGACCACTTTATCGTGGCAAGTGTACTATGGATTGACACTGATGCTCCTACTGAGCATGATTGCTGAGCAAAATAAAAGCAAATGACTGTGGATGCTGGAGCCGGAAACCAAAAGAGAAAATGCTCTCATGCCCATATGTCTGTCCTGGGCCTGCTGCAATATTCCAGTGAAACTCAATGCAAACCGGAGGAACAGCATCTCATCTTCCGGCTAAGCACTTTACAGCCTCTCAGTGTCAACATTGAATTCAACAACTTCAGATAATTAGCCCTACACCAACCTCGACCCCTTTGTTTTCAATTTATTTAATGTTTAATTGTTCTCTACCTTCTATTTCTTTATTGCCTTTCTTTATTTTTATTCCTTCCCCCACACATTCCCCCTATTTTATCCTCTCTTTCCTTACCTTTTCTCCCCCTTGGCTTTCCCCTTTCTCCTTTTTTTCAATTTTCCCCCTCTCCCACTGACCTCCCCCTTCCCCCCACATCTTCATCTGTCACCGTTTACCCTCCGATTTCAGCTTCCCTGCTATTTGGCCATTCGCATCTTCTATTCTCTCTATGGGCTGCCATTAGCAGCCTTTTCCCTTTGGTTTTGTGGCTATGACGCATCTTTCATTCCCTCACCTTACAGTATAAATATCTTCCACTTTCCATGTCTTTTGGCTTTGACAAAGAGTTATCTGGACTTGAAACATCAGCTCTTTTCTCTCCTTACAGAGGCTGCCAGACCTGCTGAGCTTTTCCAGCGTTTTCTCTTACAATTGCTGAACATATTGCACTGCCCTGGAGCATCAGTGGGATCAGACTGTGTATTATCATATCAGACATATCAGAGCAGCAAACATATATAACTGTCGCAACAATATAATCCTTTTTTACCAAAGAACAGCAGTTCCCTCAATAATCTTTTACATGCAGAGCAACGTTAAATTTGTCCTGTGCCTGAGGAAGAGAAGGAAGCAAATGTTTATTTATGGCATCACAGATCATCTCCTTGAATTTCATTTGCACCAATGAAGCTGTCCCTTTAAATATAATTTAATACAAAGAAGCTTGCTGCTGGTTAGAAATGAAGAGTTTGTTATCAGCCACCTGACTGGTTTGGTCTGGAGAGATGTGTGACTAGAAATATAGCCCTGTTAATGTGAGGGCGATGTGTTTATGTCTGCATACTGTTGAGACTGAAGATCTGTGCTGTGTTACATCTTAGGGTTGAAATATTCAAACCTTTTACTTTTGCCGGCTGTTCTCCTGCGCTGAAGCATGAGTTCGGCTGTGAAGAAGGCGAGGTTAGTAAGTATGTGACTCTCCTGTGACAACCATCACTGCCCTGATGGTAGCCACACGGCTACACAGGCTGCTCTTGTTAGAGACCCTTACATCCCTTGAATGAATTAAAGAAGACCTTGCAATATGACAATGAGAATTCGCCTCAGGCACGAAGATAAGAAATAAGAGCAGGAGTAGGCCATTCATCCCTTTGAGTCTTTCCACCATGCTCTGTCCAAGGTTGCAAGGAACTACAGAGGGTCATGAATAAAGCGCAGTCCATCACGCAAACCAGCCTCCCATCTGTTGTCTCGGTCTACACTTCCTGCTGCCTTGAAAAAACAGCCAGCATGATCAAGAACTCCATGCACCCCGGACTTACTCTCTTCCACCTTTCTCCATCGGGAAAAAGATACAGAAGTCTGAGGAATTTCACAGTAATTTCATTGCGCTGTTAATGTAAATAAATAAACTTTAAATTAGTTAAGTGAATGATTGAATAGAAGTTGGATGAATTCCATTTCCAATTTTCTTCCCACATCAAGTGGCGAACCAAGTCAGACTGTCATCTGTTAGTAATTCCTGGAACAGGTCACTGAAGATACAAAAGCCTGAGGTCACGTATCAATCAGCTCAAGAGCAGCTTCTTCCCTGCTGCCATCAGATGTTTGAATAGACCTATTCTATATTAAGTTGATCTTTCTCTACACCTAAGCTGTGATTATAACATTACATTCTGCACCCTCTCTTTCTCTATGAACGCTGTCTTTTGTCTGCATAGTGCGCAAGAAACAACACTTTTCACTGTATACTAATATACATGACAATAATAAATCAAATCAAAATCAGAAGATCATGGTAGCTCTTTGAATTCAATTCTACCTTCGTGCCCAATCCTTGAATCCCATGACTCCCTGATATCTACCTGTCTAATTCTTGAATGAGCCTCTGCAGAGAATTCCAATGATTTTCTACATCTCTCTCTACTCCAATCCCACTCCAATGCTTGATCACAAGAAACTAGGCTGACAGTCCAGCACACTACTTAAGGAGTGCTGCATCTCAGATGAGATATCGTGTGGAATTTTCCAAAACAAAAAGCAAAGTTCCAGATTCTGACACTTCTGTGTTTTGCGCCTTCGTTCTTTTGGGGCAGGGCCTGATGGAATCGGCAAAGCAGGCTCATCATTGATTGGAACGTCTTTTAAAAGGGTGCCCCAATTTCAAGTGAAGGGAAAGGCCCCTTTCCCCTCTCCTCATGGACATTGTGAACTCCCTGTAGGCAAAAGGAAGACCCCCAACCACTGGCCACAGAAGGACAATCTCCTGACCACTCCTTCCCCATCCCCCCAGCATTAATTGTTCATATAATCCCAAACCATAGAAAAAAATTGGCAGAAAAAAATAGGCAAATTATTACCTAAATGGAAAGTAGATTCAAAATGTGCCTGGGCAGAGGGATCTGGGTGTCCACGTTCATGAATCGCAGAAAGTTGGTATGCAGAATGTAATAAAAAAAGGCAAATAGGATGTTGGCATTTATTGTTAGGGATGGGAGTATAACAATAGAGAAGTTTTGTTGCACCATGTAGGGTATTGGTGGGACCACATCTGGAGTATTGTGTCCAGTTTTGGGCTTCTTATTTGAGAAAGGATGTGGTGGCAATGAAGGCAGTTCAGATTGATTCCGGGGATGAAAGGGTTGACGTGTGAGGAGAGGTTACACAGTTTGGGCTTATACTCGCTGGAGTTCAGGAGGATGAGGGGGGATCTGATCGAGGTATATAACATTTTATAAGGGATTGATAAACTAAGTGCAGACCAAATGTTTCCTCTTATGGGGCAATCTCGAACAAGAGGTCCCAGGTATACGTTCAGAGGCAGTAGATTTAAAACTAAGATGAGGGGGGAACTACTTGTCACAGAGAATGATGAATTTGTGGAACTCGTTGCCCCAGAGCACTGTGGAGTCTGAATCATTGAATGGTTTCAAGAAGGAAACAGATTTATTTCTAATTAAAGAAAGGGGGATTCGGGGATATGGGGAGGTGGATTTGAGATGAGGGAAAGATCAGCCATGATCTGATTGAATGGCAGAGCATGTTCAAAGAGCTGAATTTGCCTACTTCTAATTCCTATGCTGTTACATTCCGAACACAGCTTGCCGGCAGCGGGTCTTTAAGTAACCAGCTCTAACCGCACCCCCCCATTCCATCATTGCCAACATCAGCTCCCCCCCACTTGATCGAGCGTACGGGGGCATTGGGACATTCCCATCATCACTCCACCCCCTACATATTGGGGTCTCTCCCTCACCCAATCCGATTCCCTAGAGACCTTGCCCCAAGATCAGAATCAAGCTCCTCGCGTGATAAGGCAAAAGTGCTAATCACCGTGCCATCATGCACGCTATCCTGCATTGGTGTGTATGGCATATAGGAGGACTTTTGGCCCTATCAATGTGAATTGAATGACTGAGGGGCACATGTCACCTTCCTTCCATCTTTTGGATAAGACATGCTACCTGTTCAACTGGGTGTAAAAGACCTTTTCAAAGGAGATCAGAGGGGTTCTGTCTCAGTTCCTGGCCAACAGCGATGCCTCACCCATCAGTATCAAAAACAAACTGACCAATTCTCTCATTGCTGTCTCAGGGTCATTGCTGTACAAATGGGCCATCACACTTATATCCATGACAACAACACCTAGAATTTAGCCTGTGATGTGCTTTGGAGTATTCAGATAATGTGAGAGAAACAGATGTATGTCTCTCTTCCCTTCCTGGGAAGAGATTACTGGAATGATTAGCAAGTGTTGATGAAGCCAAATAATCACTGCTAGTGGTGGATATAATCACTCCTCCATTCTTCTTTTCCTAGACATAGCTGACATGAGTAAATTAAACAGAAATTCACTCTATCCTGCGCAAAGAGTTCTGATCCACTTCCAGAATTAGTTGTTGAGGCACAATGTTAAGTTTGAAGATTAGAGGTGGCACAGTGGCAAGCACAGTGGCAAGAGATCCATGTTCAATTCCTGCTTGGGTCACTGTCTATGTGGAGTTTGCACATTCTCCCCATGTCTGCGTGCGTTTCCTCCGGGTGCCCCAGTTTTTCCCCACAGTCTGGAAGACGTACTGGTTAGGTGCCGAAGTGTGGCAACTAGGTGAATTTCACAGTAACTTCATTGCAGTGTTAATGTAAGCCTTATTTGTGACTTATAAATAAATAAACTTTAAATTAGATAAGTGAATGAATGAATAGAAGTTGGAGGAATTCATTTCCGATTTTCTTTCCACACCAAGTCAGGCTGTCATCTATTCCTGTAGTTAAAGTTCCTGGAACAGGTTGTTAAAGATACAAAAGCCTGAGGTCAAGTACCAACTGACTCAAGAATAGCTTCTCCTGCTGCTGTCAGACTTTTGAATGGACCTACCTTGCATTAAATTAAGCATTCCCTACACCCTATCTATAGCTATAACACTACATTCTGCACCCTCCCCTATCCTTCTCTATGTTTTGTCTGTACAGTTTTTTTTAGTCATTAATGGGATATGACTGGCCAGCATTCATTGCCAATCCCTATTTGCCCTTGTTCAGAGGTAAGTTGAGAGTAAACCACTTTGCTGTGGCTCTGGAGTCACATGTAGGCCAAGCCAGGTAAGGACAGCAGATTTCCTTCCCTAAAAGACATCAGTGAACCAGATGAGTTTTTCTGACAATTGACAATTCAGGGGGAATTTCACATGAACTTCATTGCAATGTTAATGTAAGCCTCACTTGTGACTAATAAATAAACTTTAAGTCATTGGTAGATTTTCAATTCCAGATTATTTTTATTGAATTCACACTCCACCATCTGCCGTGGCAGGATTCAAACCCGGGCCTCTGGGACATTAGTTGAGTTTCTGGAATAATCATCTAGCGATAATACCACTGGGCCATCGCCTCCCCTTGTATAGTGTACAAGAAACAACACATTTCACTGTATACCAATACATGTGACGATAATAAATCAAATCAAAATAGACTGCTGCCAATGGACTTGAAAGTTGAGGGGCACCACTCCGCATAAAATATGCCTGACCAAGAATCTCTTCCATTCTTATCATCAGCCATTGGCATGTTTGGAAGGATTTGCACATTCAACATGTTTGACCACATTAGAAACATACCTTGCTTGGCCATCAAGTCCTGGGGTGGAACTTGAACCCAGAGCTTCTGGCTCAGAGGCAGGGATGCTAACCCACTGTGCCACAAAAGGGACAAAGGAACGGTGCAGCCAAAGGTGATTCAGACTATTTGCTCACATGGCAGAACAACACAAACAGGACATTGTTGATTCAAGTGATCTATTTTCACATTACACCTTGGATGCAATTCCACAATTGCTTGCATGAATATGAGTTCAATAATCTATATATTTGATGATTGAATCTGTTTCTGCCACTCTTTCAGATCGTATATTTCAGATCTTGCTGCTCCAACAGTAGTCTCCTCTCTCAAGCCACTAGGTTCAGCTTTAAGGCACCAATCATTCTGTAACAACTCAAGAAGCCAACTGGAAAGGAACAATGTTTTACTCTTAAATCAAAAGTTAAACCACAATGCTGTGTTGCGCATGTATGATGTCTGTCTAGGATGATGGTTCATTTGACCCGCTCAGGGGTCTGCTGTCAAGTGATGAATTCCAGTTGGGTAGGAAATTGCCTATTACCACGAGGACTTGTCCTCCACGAGTCCCACTGGGTCATCAATAAAGGAGTCTGCATGTTACTCCTAAAGGTTGTCACACATTTTCACAATAACTTCATTGCAGTGTTAACGTTAACCTACTTGTGACATTAATAAATAAACTTTGACACTCAATACCAGCTCTGCTAGAAAGGACACGTCGTTCATATACCTGACACCAGACTCCTAAAACGAATGCTCAACTTAGAATTCAGTCATGGCAGGAGACTCCCAAGAAGACAACAGAAATGCTTCAGGGATGTCCTCAAAGCACTCCTGAAGAAATCAAAAACCCCATCGACTCACAGAGGCCCGGGTTTTTGACTGACCAAAATGCATTCACGAGGGCAGCAAACACACTGAGAGACATCATCAGAAATTCGCAGAGGCAAAGTCAGGGTGTTGGAAAGAGGATACAAACCTCCCAACAATGCATATACGTGACCATCCAAGCAACCCTGTGCTGAACATGTGGCAGAGTTTACAGATTGTCATCAATCTCAAAACCCCTCAAACCAGATTGGAAACAAGTCATCCTTGACTGTGGGCTGCAACAGTTCAAGAAAGCAATGTGCCACCACCTTCTGAAGGGCAATTAGGGTGTTACTGTCTAGGCTGGCCTAACCAGTAACACCCATTGCCCAGCGGATGAATTAAAAAAAGCCTGAGGGATTGCTTCAGAAGAGGCGTTTTTTTAGATTATGACAACTTGCTGTGTGAAAGATATTGTCCTCCTCTCTCCCAAATTCTTTGGTCAAATATCTTTAATCTGCAACCTCTGATGATGGACCATTTTATCAGTGAAAACAATCTCCATAAAAAAGATTTAATAATTTTTAGCGCTTCGATTAAGTCTACTTTTAATCTTCTCTGTCCTGAAGAGAACCATTCCAGCTTTTCTAGTCTCTAAACTAGTTTTTCTAGTCCCTCACCCCGGCTCCATATTTGTACATCTCCTTTACATCCTTACTTGTTCCTAGCATCTTTCTTAAGGTATGGTGTCCAGAATTAGACACAATTGTGGGAGGGGGGGGGATTGTTACGGCCCTTTTGGAGTGAGGGAGGTGTTGGAAAATGCACTCAGACATTCAAG
The DNA here is from genome assembly GCF_965287045.1 of Carcharhinus amblyrhynchos. Lineage (NCBI taxonomy): Eukaryota > Metazoa > Chordata > Chondrichthyes > Carcharhiniformes > Carcharhinidae > Carcharhinus > Carcharhinus amblyrhynchos. The sequence continues at coordinate 12,652,906 of NC_137328.1, forward strand.
ATTTCATGGGGTAGCATTGCCCCAAGGCCAGAACTTCCCATCCCAGGTCAAAGGACCTTTGCGTAGTCCTTGTCCCTCCCACTACAATTCCCGTGGCAGGTAGGGTGGGCAAGTTCTGCCCATTGCCTTTGGCAGGACTGGAAAATCCCGCCAGGAGGAGGGTCTGTAAAAAATTCCACCCACTCTGGGGAAAAACCCAAACATTAAATGCCCTCAAGGTGACTAAAACATGTTCCAAAACATCAAGGCAGCTGCATAACCAGGTAGCACTGGGATAGACTGCCTGAAAGGATGGTGGAAGCAGATTTAAGAGGAACCTTCAAGAAGAATTTGGATTGATACTTGCAAATGAAAAGCAAATCGCAAGCTCAAGAGGAAAGAGCAAGGAAGTGTGACACATTTAGATTGTGATTGCAAAGAGCCAGCAGAATCACAAGGGGCTGAGTAGTATCCTTCTGTGCTGCATTATTACAGGATTCCACAAACACAAGGAGAGGCTATGGTGGATAATGAAGAAAACAGCAAGCCAGCACGGCAATTTAAACCTGCAATTTACACCCCTCATGAACACTATGAATAACAATTCTGCTGCCATAACAACAAGGATTCATATAGCACTACAGCAGAGAAACCGACTATTCATTTCATCAAATCTGCACCAATCTATTCTTCATGTAGGTCTTCTAGTGTAATCCCCATAGCCTTCAACCTTTCTATATTCCAAGCAACAAATTGTTACAAAAAAAAGTCTGTACTCCAAGAACAATTTCTGACATTGTTAGAATACAAAATGTAACCATTATTTCATCGCTTAGAGACTTTATTTGAACTACTAATACTAGAACAGTTGAACTTTATAGTTCCATGGAAGTGCATAGAAGTTACACTGTATCAGTCTATTTTGCTGGTGTTTACACTCGACATGAGCCCCCTTCCTATCAATACATTCTTCCGTAGCTTTTTCTTTTCTGTACTTAACAAGCTTCCACTTCTTTGTTCTTTTCCCCAACCACTCCCTGTGCGAATAGGTCCTACTTTCAAACCACTCTCGGGGTAAAGAAGTTATTCCTGAATTTCTTATTGCTTTTGTTAGCAACTGTCACATTTAAGGCCCCTCATTTTGCTTTCCCTTAAAAGAAACTTCTTGATCTCTGCTTTGTTTTTCAAAAGTGTAAAGGCCTGTATTTATTGCTGAAAGAGAAAGGAACAGGCAGTTGAAGCTTTTATTCTTGCACTCAACAGAACAGATGCAAGCGTACCAAATTTCAAAGTGAGACACAATTTATACTGCACGAGAAGCAGGTGTTGATTGGTTGGCAAAACAACTCCAATTAGTTAAGGTATTGCCCATGGAGAATGCACCAGAGAACTATTATACTCATGCTTCTGATCAATGTTTAAAAAATGCCTGGACATGTTCTTTTCTCTTAGAAAGGAAAGATCCTAGCATATGAATTTATGCAGCTTCTAGTAAGCTGCCTTGCAAACCTAACCGATAATCCTGAATTGGTTCTAATTCATAACACACATGGGATTGGTCAGCAAGTGCTATTCAATTGTGAAATCACATCTATTGTTGGATATTATGTTGAGAACATAATGTTAACTCAGTTCAGTGTTAGATGTGACTGTGTGATTGAACAGCACTTGCTGAACGTTCCCTGGTGTGCTAACAATTGCAGTAATAACAAATATAAGATTACCATGAGTCTGGCTCACAATATGGCTCACTTACACTTGCCGGAAGCTATCGATATTCACAGAGTTCTGTTCTCTGCAGGGCAAAAAAACACATCGAGGCATTGCGCCTTTTTAGAATAAAACAATAGTATGGGGGAAATATTTCCTGGTGCATCTTCTGTCATGCACCTCAACCAGTGTCAACTAGCCAACCAATCAGCATCTTTTTTCCCATACAGTATAAATTTTGTCCTCTTTTAAATTTGGCCCTCTTGATTCTGTCCTGATGAGTGCAAAACACAAAACTTCAACAGAACCTCTCTTTTTTCAGCAACACTAAAATTATGTATGCCTATATTTATATTATAGATGACACTGGCTCCAACATTTCTGAAGTCCACTTCTGCTGGCAGAAATGCAGAGGACTGGAACCTTTAACCCACCTATTCTGAGGCGAGCAGCCACATTCCAAACCCTAGGGACAGAGTTATTCGTATGACCAGGTGGAGATTTTTGAGTGGTGTTTGTCCTGCTCTGTCTACTGGACATTAGAGTGGGTCAACTTCATTCGCTAAGGACAATGGTTCCCAACCTGTGTGCTTAACACACTGGTGAGCCATGAAGACTCCCTACAAGTGTGCCATGAAAAATGTTTCAAACTGATTAAAAATTCATAGAATATACTGGAATAGAATCCCTTAAGGGCAGGAAGAGTCCATTAGGCCCATCGGGCTTGCACTCTTAACAATCCCACTCATGCCTTTTTCCTGTAACCCCATATATTGACCCTGCTACTCCCCTGACATAAAGGGGAAATTTGAGCATGGCCAATCTGCTTAACCTGCCCATCTTGGAGGAAACCCACACAGGCGCAAGGAGAATGTGCAGGCTCCACAGAGACAGTGACCCGAGGCCAGAAATGAACCCAGGTCTCTAGCGCTGTGAGGCTGCCCCTGTGCCACCGTGTAATTAAATTAAAACTAATCTTTATTTTTAGCTCCGTGGTTGGCATCTTCCAGACCGAGGAACTTCAGGCCTCCCATGCATGGGCTGAGAAAGAGTCGCACATGCGTGTTTAGATTTTTATTGTTCAGGCCTATGCGCGTGATCAACAGGACTTGGAGCTTGGAGGTCAAAGGTCCCATGCAACTGGTCAAAAACCAAAAACTGAAAAGTGCGCTAAAGAGTGAAATGAGAGAAGTAAACAAAGTGGAATATACTGTAGTGAAAACCACAATATTGAAATCATGCCAATAACTTGTATCTATCGTTATGTTTAGCTAATGCCTTGATATGTGATTAGCATTATGATGAGAGTTCCAACTTTCTCCTCTTTCTATTTTATGGACAGCACGGTGTCACGGTGGTTAGCACTGCTACCGCAGAGTGCCAGAGACCTGGGTCCAGTTCCCAGTTTGGGTCACTGACTGTGTGGAGTTTGCACATTCTCTCCATGTCCTCCAAGTGCTCCAGTTTCCGCCCACAGTCCAAAGACGCGCTGGTTAGGTACATTGATCCAAACAGGTGCCAAAGTGTGGCGACAAGGGGAATTTCACAGTAACTTCGTTGCAGTGTTAATATAAGCATACTTGTGATTAATAAATATATTTTAGTTGTGTTCCTGTTTTTTTCTCATACTTCATTCTTCTACCTGATGTAATAGCACTCAAATTATTAATACAAAAGCAAACTACTGCAGATGCTGAATATTTGATGTAGGAAAAAAAAATGCTGGAAAAACAGTGTGTGTGGAGAGAAAAAGTTAACATTCTAGTTAATGACTGTTCCACAATATTAAATTTTGTATGAACTGGATAGACTTTTGTGAACTGGATTTTTAAGGAAATCAAGGTTCCATTTAAGCAGTTTACATTTATGTCGTATTGTTTACATTTTCCAAGTCAATGGTCCAAAACCTGGGCCATTGAAGCAATCAGTACTTTGCACTATTATGGTGGAAATCAGATTTTTGGCATCCACATGCACACAGAAAGCATGGAAACCCATGATTCCCGATTCTCTCCGAATCTTCCACCCGCATCGCCGTTCTCTCTGACAGTGAGCGCAGGCTGAAAATCGTTGCCAAAAAGTACCTTTGTTTGAAGGCAGTTCAGAAAAAATAGAAGGTCATAGAATCATAGAATCCCTACAGTACAGAAGGAAGCCATTCAGCCCATCCAGTCTGCACTGACCACAATCCCTCCCACGTCCTATTCCCATAACGCAACTTTTTTCCCGACTAACCCCCTGACACGAAGGGGCAATTTTAGAATGGCCAATCCACCTAACCTACACATCTTTGTGGAGTGTGGGAGGTAACCGGAGAACCCAAAGGAAACCCACGCAGACATGGGGAGAATGTGCAAACTCCAAACAGACAATCACCCGAGGCCTGAATTGAAGCCGGGTTCCTGGCGCTGTGAGGCAGCGGTGCTCAGCACTGTGCCAGCGTGCTGAGGTATGCCTCAAAATATATTTATAGTATGGAATAGTGTCAAGACATTTAAAGGTTGGAAACCATTGGTTTGGGGGGGGGGGGGGGGGGGGGGCGGGGGGGGTCTAACTTGGGCTGAAGTATAAAAAGCTAACTTTTCTCTCCAGTAGTAAGCAGAGCCATTTACCACCATTTACTTAATAAAAGTGTTCCCACCACTTGCACAACCCCAAGAAAGTCACCACTATAACACTGGCCATTTACCATCAGCATAGCCATCAATCAAAGGTGCATTTAAATAGCTTAAGTGGACTATTGACTGTTTATTGACAGGATTTACCATCTACTATGGTGGGATTTGAGCCTACGTCACCAGATCATACACTCAGGCCCTTCGATTACTAATCCAATAACATGAGCAGTACTTTCACATGTCCAGTGTAACCTCAAGTTCTCCTGACTCTCACTAAGCTGTTAACCATATAACTTCCCTTCTGCGGCCCACCATTCTAATTGGCGTTGCCAATGATTCCCACTCCTGACAACCATCTTTCTCACTTTCACCACTTCTGATATCCCACCCATTTCAAAATAAATCTCAGGCTGGAATTTACCTTTTTCCCCGCCCCCCCACAATGTGTTTACCAGTGGAGGAGGTAGCTCACCATTGGTCCATGGTGGGAACCTCCTGCCCTGTCAAGCTATATGGCATTTTGTATAGATAGTCCGCCCTGCCCCCAGGGAACCTGGAAGGGAGGAGTTGCCTTCGGCAAGACCAGAAGGGCTGGATAATCCTGCCTTTGGTTTATGCAAATTAGTGTCCCAGTTCTAATTTCCTTTTCCACAAGTTCTAAGTCCTTGAACTTGTCATTGCTCCCTAGCTCTGCTCCCATCTCTCTCCAACTCATTATTTGAATGTTTTCATTTAAGCTTCTGCCCTCCCACAGCACTAAAATGTCTCTAACCAAAGTCTCAAATTACATTCCCTGTAGCTGCGACCATGGTGCATTACCATTCAGCATACATCACAGCCTTTCCTCAGCTTTTGATGTGTTTTTGTTTTGGTCTTCTGCTCTGAATGGCTTATTATTATTAACTTTCTTAACCACCCCCCTCCCCTCCCAATGCACAATGACTAATGCCAGAAGTGATCCATTTAAAAATGTATTGTGTGTCTTTTGCTCTAATTCTGCAGTGAATAGAACACAGCATCATTCTCCAACTAATGATGGGCAGCAACTCGGCAGTCCAGTTACTGTTCAAGTGTGACACTCTTTGTCACCTTTTCGCCATACACTTAGAGCATGAAGCTTTGAAATATCACTGCTCGAAAGAGGGCCACACTTGGTCATCAGAAAACTTAGGTGCACACTGAGATTTGCTGTTTCTTGTACCTGAGAGCCATGAGATGCAAGACATCAGCGTATAATATTCACCATTGCTAATGAGATTAGGTCAAACATCATTGTCAAAATTGGAGCTTGCCAATTTGTTCTGGTTGTGATCCAAACACGATGGGCAGAGTTTTCCCATCTCATTTGCCATGGGAATCGTAACAGGCAGCACACAAGCCATGCAACTGTCTGTTGACCTCAGGAGGGATTTTCCAGTTTCGGGACAAGCACAGCCAGAAAATCCTATAATTGCAATATCCCACTACACTAGGGTGAGATTGGTGCCCTCTGGTCTTAGCCCTGTCACAGTGGATCCCAATTCCAGGTCCATTTCAACATTCATGGCAGGATTCCAGCAATACAAGCCAGGGACACACAAGGAAAAACAGCGTAATTGATCACCAAGATCATATGGAGAGGGATAGTGTTTTATCACACATCGCTAACGTATGTAGGGAAAAATAATGATTCGTGGCTGGTAGTTGCATTTTTGGTACAGCCAGAATTAATTTTGCTGACACCTTCAGCACATTTCTCTATTCTGGCCTCCGATTACTTTCTGTGTGAAGTTTGCGTGTGTTTTTGTTTTAAAGTTTATTTATTAGTGTCACAAGAAGGCTTACATTAACACTGCAATAAAGTTACTGTGAAAATCCCCTGGTTGCCACACTCCGGCACGTGTCTGGACACATTGAGGGAGAATTTAGCATGGCCAATACATTTAACCAGCACGTCTTTTGGACTGTAGGAGCAAACCTCATGCTCATACCTGCATGGGTTTCCTCCGAGTGCTCCGGTTTCTTCCCACAGTCCAAAGATACGCGGGTTATGTGGATTCATCATGCTAAATTGTCCCTCAGTGTTAGGAGGACTAGCAGGGCAAATATGTGGAGTTAGAGGGATAGAGCCTTGGTGGTTTGAAGGCGGTGCAGATTTGATGTGTCAAATGGCCTCCTTCCACACTGTAGTGGTTCTATGATTCTATGATATCATTGCTAACTTACCTCAAGGGAAACAGTAAGTAATAGATTCTAACTTGTCCAAAACACTTCTACCCACATCCCAGCAGTACTAAATATCTCTACCTCTCCTGCCTTTCCTTGATGATCCATATGGGTTCTGTCTCAAATCTATTGTATTTAAGATTTTTTCTTTCATTGACCTAATTCTAATTGGCATTGTGTTTTTATGTGGCCATATCTCTGCAACCTCCAAAAGCATAACACCCTTTCCTGTACTGGCTTTATGTGTCAATCCACCTGCTTGTCACCAGTGTGTCAGGTTTTTGCTATCTTGACCGGACTCTAACTAAGCCTTTGCACTTCTCTACTTCTCTCCCTCTTTAAAAGACTTCTTTAGTGCCAGATTTCAAACTGATAATTGAATCAACTCTCCAAAATCCCCAGCATCAGTTTCTCTTATCACCAATGAGCATTCCAGGAAGTTTAAAGATGCCATTTGGATAAGATTTACAGTGCAGAAACTGGGCAGTGTGGTGGCACAGCAGTTAGCACTGCTACCTCACATCTTCAGGGATCCAGCCTCAATCTAGACTGACACTACAATGTAGCACTGAGGGAGTGCTGCACTGCCAGAGTTCCAATGTGACACTAAACTGAGAATACATAATGAGACTTAGTTAAGAGGTTAGCAACCTAGTAGTTTGTTGAAACATCTAAGCTTAAGGGAGACATTACTCTATAGACAGCCTTGGGTCCCTGTCTGTGCGGAATATAGACCTTCTCCCCTGTCAGCATGGGTTGACGTGATTTGATTTGATTTATTAATGTCACATGTATCAACATACAGTGAAAAGTATTGTTTCTTGCGCGCTATACAAAGCATACCGTTCATAGAGAAGGAAATGAGAGAGTACAGAATGTAGTGTTACAGTCATAGCTCGGGTGCAGAGAAAGATCAACTTAATGTCAGGCAAGTCCATTCAAAAGTCTGGCAGCATCAGGGAAGAAGCTGTTCTTGAGTCAGTGGGTACATGACCTCAGACTTTTGTATCTTTTTCCAAAGGAAGACGGTGGAAGAGAGAATATCCGGGGTGCATGGGGTCCTTAATTATGCTGGCTGCTTTGCCAAGGCAGTGGGAACTGTAGACAGAATCAATGGATGGGAGGCTGGTTTGCATGATGGATTGGGCTTCATTCACAAAATTTTGTAGTTTTTTGCAGTCTTGGGCAGAGCAGGAGCCATACCAGAAAGAATGGTGCATCTGTAAAAGTTGGTGAGAGTCATAGCTGACATGCCAAATTTTCTTAGTCTTCAGAGGCTTTGCTCCGGGTATTCTGGTTTTCTCCCACACTCCAAAGACGTGCAGGTTAGGTGGATTGGCCAAGCTAAATTGTCACTTGTGGTCGCAAAATGTGTAGGTTAGATAGGATTAGCCATGGTAAAATATGTGGAATTACAGGGATAGTGCCAGTGTTCAGAAGGCCTGGGTGAAATAATCTGTCAGAAACAGAAAATGCTGGAAAATCTCAGCAGATCTAATAACATCTGTGGAGAATAGAGTCAATGTTTTTAATTAGGATGAACACTTCGTCAGAGCCCATTTGAGATTTGATGAAGGGTCACACAGGTCAAAACATTGGCTCCATTCTCTCTCCACAGATGCTATCAGACCTGCTGAGATTTTCCAGCATTTACTGTTTTTGTTTCAGATTCCAGCATCCACAGTATTTTGCTTTCTTCAGAGAGTTGGTGCAAACTCAATGGGTCAAATGGCCTCTTCTATATTAGAGAGATTCTATGAACTGGCCATTCAGCCCAACAAAACCCTGCCTGGTGATTTGCTCCAGATGTACCCTATGTTGTGTATGTTGTTAGAAAGAAAAATGATAACCAGGTCTCCAAAGAACTCAGCAGTTTTTGACACCAATATTGAAAATAATGGTGAGCTTTAGAATGTTTCCATGGCAGTAATCTCATCCAGAAGTTCTGATAAGATTTCAAACCAGAAGAGCAAAACTCGAGAGATTTGGAAATGTTATTTGAACCTTGATATAGGGTTACAGCCGTGAAATTGCTCCAGGCTGCAATTTTTCTTTTTAACATCGTATTCCATTGAGTTCACAGTATTTGTTTCATTCAGATTTATTTTCTGTCACACAATCGAAGAGTTGAGAAAAGTTTTGCTTCAAGCTGTGTAAACTAGCAATCTAAAAGCTGACAGGTTTATTTGTGTTGTCTGAACCCCTGCTTCCCACATACATTTCCTACAACCTCAAGTCATCCACCCATCACTGTTTTCATATGCGATTAATTTGATCAAAATTGGTTGGGGTAGTGGAGGGAATTGGGGGAAAGAGAAAGATTTACATGTGTTTTAAAATAGCTGCGTGCATGAAGAAAGCTTATTCACTTTGAGCACTCGGTAACATTCTTGCCTCTGAGTCAGAAGGATGTAGATTTAAACCCAATTTCATAAATTTGAATGTATAAATCCAGCCTGACTCTCCATTGTAGCCTTGAGGGAGTGCTGCACCACCAGAGTTCAAATGTGACACTAAACTGAGAATAGATAATGAGGCGAGGTTACCTAGGAGGCTAGGAAACCTAGTAGAAGGAGGGAAACATTGATTGATTGACAGCTCTGGCTCTCTGATCTCTTCTGTCAATTGCACAATGTTTATTTAAACAAGCTGAAGTAATTTGGAGTTTCTGCTACTGATATTTCAAAGGGTCTGGATGATTGACATTTTATTGGATGGTAATGAAAATGAACTTTATTCAGAAAATGGCCAATGAATTATTGCTCTTTGAAGCTTTTGTTTACACACCCCATTGTCACTATAGGGGATACTGTTTGTATAGAGTGTTTAGTGGACGAATTAACTTGGAAATGTCATAGCTTGGAATGGGTGGGGAGGGTGGCATGAGGGGCCATAAAAATTGCAGAGGATGAGCACCCCACATTGGAGCTGACCAATCGAGCATGAAGGAGTTAGAATTATGACCTACTCTCTTAAAAGGCTCCAGTGAAAATCGGAAATCCTGGAATGGGATCAATAATCCCAGAATTAGATCCTGGCCACCATTTCCACCTCTCCACAAATTTTCCCCGACTCCATGAAGATCCATCTCTATGTTTTAGAAGTAAATCATTGATTGTATAGTGCCTTTACACTCCATGTGGTTATGAAAGGAGGCTATTTAACTATAGGTTTTACTGAGGGGCAAAATATTGTGCTCATGAATGCAAAGTTAAGAAAGAGATTTGGTCATCATTGTAGTCATTTGCCCTTGTAACACATTTTTTCTCCCCAACACTCAATGAACTAAATTTGATTATTCGGGACAAAATTAATTGGCAATCGAAAAAGTATTAGCTAATAAATGAAAATCAGTCCAGCTTTGTTAAAAGCAAATTGTTTTTGGCTAACTTATTTGAGTTCTTGGAGGAAGTAACATAATGTGTTCTTGTGGGTACTGTCATTTTCAAAATACACAGGGTAATGCACTACTTGATATACTTATTAATAAATATAAAGCCCATAGAATTAAATGGACAGTGTGAAAGTGGATGCAAAATTGACTAAAGGACAGAAATCAATATTTTGTACTGAACATTTGTTTTTCAGGACTGGACTTACGCAGAGAGTAACTCATTTCAAAATTCCAGATGATTTGAAACTCAAGAGGAAAATCATAACAGACATCAGAGCGGTGAAATGAGCAAGCACATGACAAATTAAATTTACACAGAGACGTGTTCAGTAATACAATTTGTTTGGAAGGATATGAGAGGCAATATGGACTAATAAGCTCCCAGGGCGATTCACTGATTCAAATGCACTCTGTACCTGATTGAGAATGCAGTACTGTTAAAGTGAGGGACCAGTGAGAGCCAAACTCCAGCTTCGCGACTGGCCCCTCAGTTGCCACATTCCCTGCAACACTCACCCTGCAACACCCCTCTCACCATCACTCACCTACGGCCTGCGATCCACTAATAATCATCGACTTCAGTTGGGCGTCATACCAGCAGCAGCCAGCACCTCCCCAGAGGCACCGCCATTGAATACAGTTGCCAGCCTCAGATTGGCTGGGCAGCTTATGGTGGGAGGGGGCTGGCGTGGAGGGTTGGTGGGTGGGGGGGGTGGAGTTCTACCCTGGCAATCTTCAGGGCGGCATAGTGGTTAACTCTGTTGCCTCACAACACCAGAGACTCCGGTTCAATTCCTGGATTGGGTCACTATCTGTGCAGAGTCTGCACTTCTCCCTGTGTCTGCATGGGTTTCCTCCGGGTGCTCCGGTTTCCTCCCATGCTCCAAAGATGTGCGGGTTAGATGCATTAGCCATGCTGAATTCATCCTCAGTGTATCCGAACAGGTGCCGATGTGTGGCTACTGGGGGAGTTTCACAGTAGCTTCACTGCAGTGTTAACATAAACGTATTTTTAACATGAATAAATAAACTTAAACTTAGATCCAGGGCAAGATCCCCTGCTGTCCGGCTAAGTATCTGAGTGGCACTTAATTTGGGCAGCCTTCCCAAAAGGAACACAGGGACTCCCACCATCTCTCCGCCAGTGGGCGAAACCTTTATCTCCTTTATTAATACCTGCCCATAGAGGCAAGAAAGTTATGCTGAACCTTTATACAACACTGGTTAGACCTCAGCTGGAGTACAGTGTTCAGTTCTGGACACCACACTTCTGACATAATGTCAAGGCCTTGGAGAAGAGATTTACTAAAATGACACCAAGGATGATGCAATTGAGTTAAGTGGTGAGAGGAGTAGTTGGGTTTGCTTTACTTTGAAGACTGAAGGTTACAAGCAGATTTGAAAGAAGTGTTCAAAATCATGGACAGTTTTGACACAGTAAATAAAGTGAAACAGTTTCCAGTGGGAGACAGATTGGCAGCCCAAGCATACAAATTTAAGATAATCGGATAAAGCACAAGAGGGAACGTGAGGAATCTTTTTGAACGCAGTGAGTTGTTGTGATCTGGAATGTGCTGCCTGAAAGGATGACCTCTTGACTTTTAATGTCTCAGTCTCACTGGTGTTCACTGATTCAGTTCAGCACTCCACATTTAGTGCTAATGTACTTTGTTAATGCTGTTTACAGTGTTGAACGTCTGTACTCCCAGTGAGTTTCCCAATAAGTCACCGAGACCTTGACTAATTTGACAGTGAATGTGGATAAAAGCAGTAAATTTGAGGAATCATTTTTTTCCCATGTGCTTTCAATTTTTGGAGGAAGCCTCCATGTAACAGTGCGCATGTCGCTTAGCATTCATATCCTTCTCCGATTAGAACCCTGCATTCGCATTGCATTGCTAACACTTTGTGATCATATCATCATACTCCTGAAAGTTCCTATGTAAATCCCAGCTTGTCAAAGCAGGACCTCGGGTCTTGTGGAGTTAAAAAAAAATTTACCCTATTCTTGAAGTTACAAAGCCAATGCTCAGAGTGGACCAAGCAAACCTGAATCCATTCCTTGCTTGCTCCAAAGAACAAATTCAAAATTAAATTTGTGGCACAATGCCTAACACTGTTGCTTCACAGCATCAGGGACCCAGGCTTGATTCCAGCCTCAGGTAACTTTCTATGTAGAGTATGCACATTCCCCCCCGTGTCAGCATGGGTTTCCATCAGGTGCTCCAGTTTCCTTCCAAGGTCTGAAAGACATACTGGTTAGGTGCATTGGCCATGCTAAATTCTCCATCAGAGGACCCAAACAGGTGCCAGAGTGTGGCAACTAGGGGATTTTCAAAGTAACTTCATTGCAGTGTTAACGTATTCCTCTGGACGCTCTGATTTCCTCCCCCATGCCAAAGATGTGCAGGTTAGGTTAATTGGCCAAGCTACATTGCCTCTTAATGTCAGGGAGATTAGCAGAATAAATACAATGGGGTATGGTGATATAGCCTGGTTGGGATGTGGTTGGTGCAGACTCGATGGGCTGCATGGCCTCCTTCTGCACTGTAGGTATTCTTTAAATCCAATTTGGTTCTCCCCATAGGAGAGACAAACAAGTTCTAAGCAGAGAAGATGAGGTGTTGCACCCAATCTTGGGCTTGATTTTAGCCAAAAGAAGTAGTTGATCTTGGGACATGTTTATGAGCGTGTCTGACAGATTGTTTGTGTAACTTTTCCAGTCTCCAGGAACCAATCCACAACGCCAAGTGAAGACTTCGCTCTCGAGGACATTTAATTTCAATCTGCGACTGAAGCCATCTTCACATTTTTTTTGTTGGCAGCTTGAGAGTCAACGCAAGTGTAGAGATGACACTGTATGATATGAAAGTTTGCCAGATCTGTAGTAACTGTTATGCTGGAGCAGATTGGCAGCACTGAGCCCATGCTGTGCAAGACACAGTAATCCATTTTTCTTGTTGCAGAGCCCTGCAATCTCTCATAATCTTAAAGATATTTCTGGAGAAAAAGTCAGGATGAACCTCATGTAGAAACAGCGGGTTGGCGCGTCCTGTTTTATTTTGCAGCAACCCACGTCTCTTAGCCGGTATTCAAAGTGAGCTTTGCTTCTCTTGTTTATGAGAGTACATATGTTGATTTCACAGGCTACCAGCTACCACTGCTGTTACTTGTTCACACTCCATTAGCCCCATGTCCTTAGCACTCTCACTCACTTCACAAACCGTTACACAGCTGCCACTTCAGTAAGACATTAACCTTGGCAATAATTTCTCCAGGGACAGGTTTAGCTCCAAAGCAAAATAAGACAATACATGTGTCCCAAACCATGATTGAAAACCTCACCGAGCGCTACAAATTTATCTTACACGCTGCACAAGTCAATCGCATCGAATTTCTAATTAAGGGACATACACTGGCAAGATAACAAGATGTGAAAAATAATTGACTTATTCTTCATATGTAAATGGCACCAGTATGGTGTGAATACAGAAAAGTGATTAATATTCTGCAATCCCAAGTTATCCAAAATGTTTTACAAACTAATCCGTGATAGCTTTTTGTCTGCGAGGGCCAGTGCTAACTTTTATTCTGTGAGGGAGACAAAAGCTCACTGATGTTGCTGCTGTATTTCTGTTTCATACAGCTGTGTGCCAATGATATGCATTGACGTTGCAACCTGGGTTTTTCCACTTTAGCAATCCACCAGAATTGAGTGACCTGACCGGAGAATAGGAACAGAAAATAGTATTGTTGGACTGCTGTCCATTTTAACCTGTTTCACTTTTCAACCTCCTTTTCTATAGACAGAGAAGATACCCCATGGTCCTGTCTATTTTCTTCTTCAGAATGAACTTGAGCACGACTGGTTCAAAGTGGAAACTTCTTTATTAAGTGTCCTTTATAATTAGCATTTTACAGAAAGCTAAAGAGATTAATTTTACTGGTGTGAGAGAGAGAGGGAACAGGGAGAGAGATCTTGCCTCAAATGCTTGTACAGCATTCAAAACAGTAATTGAACAGAACTGAAAACAATATAGGTTTCCAGCCATCCATTTTTTTTTAAAGAGCTGGGTACAAGCAGTCTCTAGCTGCATAAACAGTTGGCATCTGTGACCACAGAACACTTCTTATAAGATAAGCTGTTTATGTTATGAAGAAGGATCATTTCTGCTTAACATCACACTTTCAAATATAGTGAATTTTCTAAGCTGACCCCAGAGGTCCAAGCTGATGTGGCCAAATTAGCTTAAAGCATAGCACAATTAGTTACTTTAGGCCTTAAAATGAAGCTTTTTAACTGGGCAAACCATACAGAGGATCCCACACCCTGTCCACGTGAAATGGCCTTCTAGGGTTCCTCAGCACTCGAGAAAAGATTTAAAGAACCTAATACCTTTAATTTGATTTGATTTACTCTGGACACATGTATTAGTATACAGTGAAAGGTATTGTTTCTAACATGCTATACAGGCAAAGCAAACTGTACATAGAGAAGGAAACAAGAGAATGCAGAATGTAATGCTACAGACATAGCTAGGGTGTGGAGAAAGATCAACTTAATACAAGGTAGGTCCATTTAAAAGTCTGATAGCAGCAGGGAAGAAGCTGCTCTTGAGTCAGTTGGTACGTGAACTCAGACTTTTGTATCTTTTTCCTGACAGAAGAAAGTGGAAGAGAGTATGTCCGAAGTGCATGGGGTTCTTAATTATGCTGGCTGCTTTTCCGAGGTAGCAATAAGTATAGACAGAGTCAATGGATGGGAGGCTGGTTTATATAATGGACTGTGCTTCATTCATGACTCTTTGTAGCTTGTTGCAGTATTGGGCAGAGCAGGAGCCATACCAAGTTGCGATACAATCAGAAACAATGCATTCTATGTAAAAGTTGGAGAGAGTCGTTGCTGACATGCTAAATTTCCTTAGTTTTCTGAGAAAGTAGAGGCTTTCTTAACCATAGTGTCAGCATGGGGGGTCCAGGACAGGTTGTTGGTGATCTGGACCTAAAAACTTGAAGCTCTCGACTCTTAGAAGTGGAATTGACTAAAATGATGTGCAGTTAGGTGGATTGGTCATGCTAAATTACCTATTGTGTTCCAAGGTGTGTTGACTAGATGGATTAGCCATGGCAAATGTGTAGAGTTACAGGGAAAGGGCTTGGATAAGATACTCTGACAGGGAGTCAGTGCAGACTTGATGGCCCAAATGATTTCTTCTGCACTGTAGGAATTCTATGACAGGCATGAAGAATCATACTCTTACTCTACCACCCCAACTAAGGAGATGAGAGAATCTTTCCCCAAACACTACCTTCTGACCCTCTCCTTTCCATCTCCCATTTGTATTCTACAAACAGTATGTTTTACCTGTATAGCGTGCAAAAACAATATTTTCACTGCATCCCAATAGATGTGACAATATTAAACCAAAAATCACAACCAAAATTAGAAAACGCAATTTTGCAAGGTCAGATATGGTGGAAGGAAATTGTGCTGAGAACTTGGAAAGCAGTTTTCAGAGATCATTTTAGATTATTTAATTTAACTGGGTCCTGTGAATTAATTAAATATTTACCATTTTCCATACAACAAAACTAGAAAAGTCAGTATTACACTGATAGTAAGATAAAACCTCCACATAACTTTCTTGTCTATTTGTTTGGGATGTGAAGACCAAACATTGAAGACAAAAATTAATCAAATACAAGGAGCTGGTAAAAGATTCTATTTTTCTTTTTCAAAATATGTTTTGACAACTGTACTACTGGAGGATTCTTGCTTACATAAAATATATTTAAATTCAAGACTTCTATCCAGAGTCTTCCAATAAACATGAATAAAGAAAGATAATTTTGGGATTTATTTTGTTAATGTGAATCTTCATTTGAGTCTTGCTCCTTAATTTAATTACAATGCACTCTATGATAGAAAGACTTGCTACAAGCTATTCCTATCTAGGTCTCTCCAGTTCCTTTCCAAAAACATCTGTGTTCAGCACTCTTACTACGCTTACTCAGAATTTACAGCACATTGAGAGTGTTAATTCTTCATATAAACCTTCCAGTTTACTGCATCTCACCCTGTTGAATCCTTCCTCTCAGTTATGGAATTATCCTTGAACATTTTTTCTGCACCTTCTACAGTGCCTTTATGCAGCACAATGGTTAACACTGCTGCCTCCAGTGCCAGCGACCTGAGTTTGATTCCCGGCTTAGGTCACTGTTTGTGCAGAGTCTGCATGTTCTCACTATGTCTGCGTGAGTTTCCTCCGAATGCTCCGGTTTCCTCCCACAGTCCAAAAGACATGCTGGTTAGATATATTGGCCATGCTAAATTTTCCCTCAATGTACTTGAAAAGGTGCCCGAGTGTGGTGACTAGGAGATTTTCACAGT
The DNA here is from genome assembly GCF_965287045.1 of Carcharhinus amblyrhynchos. Lineage (NCBI taxonomy): Eukaryota > Metazoa > Chordata > Chondrichthyes > Carcharhiniformes > Carcharhinidae > Carcharhinus > Carcharhinus amblyrhynchos. The sequence continues at coordinate 12,669,203 of NC_137328.1, forward strand.
AACTTCATTGCATTGTTAACGTAAGCCGACCTGTCACGCTAAAAAACAAACATTAAAAACTTTCTTACAATATGGAGACCAGAATTGTGCGCAGAGTGCCCCAACTGTGATCTAATCAAGGTTCTATACAAGTTTACAGAATTTCTTTGCTTGTTAGTTGCATTCTTCAGTACTTTATTTGTATTTCTATGGCCTCACTCTGTGTTACGTTTAATGATTTGTAAATATACACTCACTTAAATGTGTACAAACACATCTAGATACCTTTGCTCCTCTGCACCATTGTAGACTTAAATATCCAAGGCTTTAGTCCCTCCTATCAAAATGCACCATCGCTTGTGCCTATTGATGCCCCTTTGCCACTTACCTGCCCACTCTGCGGGTTTATCATCTTTTCATGTTAGTTACCTCAGAATCATAGAATTGTTACAGCACGGAAGGAGGCAATTCGGCCCATCACACCTGTGTCAGCTCTCCAAACGGCAATTCACTTAGTGTCATTTGCCCTGGCCTGCTCAATCTTACCTTCAGACACTAATTCAATTCCCTTTGATTGAAACTGTCTCCGCCAGATCCTCAGACTGCACATTCCAGATCCTAACTACAAGCTACATGAAAATGTTTCTCCTCCTGCCTCTGTTGCTTCTTTTTGCCAATTATTTGAAAATGCACCTTCTTGTTCTTCTGCCAGTGGGAACAGTTTCTCTCTTTCTGCCCAATCCAGACCCCTTACAATGCTGAACACTTCTATCAAATCTCCTTTTCGCCAAGAAAAAAATAAACTTCCAATTTCTCCAGTCCATCTACATAACTGAAGTTCCTCAACCTTGGGATTCTGGTGAACATTTTTATGTTGGCCCAATGCCTTCACATCTTTCCTAAAGATTGCCTCACTTTTTTTGTTATCTGCAACATTGTGAAATGAGTCCAAAGATGTGTAGGTTAGGTGGATTGGTTAAGCAAAATTCCTCAGAGTCCAACAAAATGCAGGTTAAATGGATTGGCCAAGCTAAATTAGTCCTTAGTGTCCAACGATGTGCAGGTTAGATGGATTAGCCAAACTAAATTCCTCTTTAGTGTCCAATAATGTGCAGGTAAGTTGGAATTCATTATGGTAAATGTATGGGGTTATATCAGAGAGTCAGCATCGAGTCAATGGACTAAATGGCCTCCATCTGCACTATAGAAATGTTATGATTCTGATTCAGATAAACAATTTGGACTTAGGAATGGTGAATGACCTTATTCCCAGCTTTACTCCATGTAGGACAGAACTTCTGGCTTTTCACCAGTATGTGTAAGCATCTTTAACTCTTAACCTTTGTTTATATATAGAAGCCAGCATGTTATCCATTCTGCTACTTGTTCACTGACTCCATGAGCACTGTGCTTTGGCAACAACCTTATTATAATTGCAGCAAACAGGTTTATTTATGTCTAGTTTCATTTGCAGAAGTTTGAATCAGCTGAAAATAGTATTAGTCACAAATTATGCTTTCAATATTACTTCAGGAAAAGTTAATGTCATTCTTTTCGGATGCAAAAATAATCTGGTGTCACTATCCCTATTTCTGTCTGTGGTGATATCAGTCAGTACTCAGGGGGACAGAATTCACTAAGAACACTTCTAAAAATATTGCACATATTTCCTGTTTGAAAACATCTTACGCTATGATTTTCCAGCAGCATTTTAGGCAAATGTTACGATTGGAAAGCCTCATAGGAACAGTTCGCATTTATAAGAACTAAGAATATGTTGTCAGCACGCTAGCATCACAGATTATTGAATTTATTTAAAATTCTTCCCACAAAAAAAGGTTCTGGGGACAATCTTACCAAAAATGTTTTAAGTCCCAAACGACTATGAAAGCAGAGAGTTTCAGATCCTTTTTTTAGTGGGCGTTCAGCAAGTCCAATTTTATGCCACTCTGTGCAAAAACAAAAGTAGCAAAATCTGTTTCCCACCAGTAAGGGGAGGGAGTGGGGCCTAAGCTTGCTGGAAAGTCAGCTGCTCTAAGTAGAAGGTACAATTGCATTTGCGAATGAGCCCGGACGCATGCTCCAGGCACACTAAAAATGTCTGAATTCACCTTTACAAGGATTTAAATACTGAGATCAGTTGCAATCTTGTCGGTACTCTGGGCCCACTAAGATTGTGAAAGGTCAGAAATCAGGCACGCACCCAATTTTCCACCTCTTGTGTGATTTTACTGGCTCACCCCGCCCATTGACCAGCAGGATGAGAAGGTCAGATCACCACCACTGTGTTTTTAATTTTAAATGCTTGAAATAAAATTTTGAGGTTTGGCAGTCCTCTACAATGACATTTTAAAATTTGTCCATTCAAGTGTCCATCTCTTTTGATACCTCGATAACATTTGTAATTTAAGGCTTCAACTTGGACTTGAATGATTTCAGAGTCCATATTGACACCACTGTATCGTCCAACGAGCTGAAGATGGGGTGGGGGCATATAGCAATAATCACCACCAACAGTCTATTTCATCAGTGTGCTCAGTCAATAAAACAGCAAAGAGAATCTATTTAAACCAACTCCTTATGCACAAAACAAACATGGTCTATTTAAACTGTCTCTATGCGCTATAGCAGGCAGCTTCTATTTACTTAGCAAACAGAAAACAGAGTCTACTTCAACAGCCTACGGCAAATAGAGTTCATTCCTAAAATAACAGTGACTATACCCAGTAGAAGTAGTATCTCCAGCAGTGAGTGTAGTTTAATTAGTTAATACAAATACTGCACATAAAATCAATATTAGGTACTTACAGTCTCCAGGCAGAAGTTGTAAAATCATCTCAATTCAGGCTGGCATTTGTAATGTCACAGTGGTTAGCATTGCTGCCTCTCAGTGCCAGGGAGTTAGGTTCGATTCCCGGCTTGGGTCACTGTCTGTGTGGAGTTTGCACATTCTCCCTGTGTCTGTGTGGGTTTTCTCTGGGTGCTGTGGTTTCCTCCCAAACTCCAAAGACGTGTGGGTTAGGTGGATTGGCCATGCTACATTGCCCCTTAGTGTTAGTAGCTAGGGTAAATGCATGGAGTTATAGGGCTAGGGCTTGGGTGAGATTGTGGGCAGTGCAGGTAGACCAAATGGCCTCCTTCTGCACTGTAGGATTCTATGATTCTGTGGAGCTTCCATCGCTGTGACTCAGCAAAGTTAAGGTAGAGCCTAAGGTCTAACCATGTCCAGTCTCTACTATTCCAAAGAAACATAAACAGCTTTTACTTAGCTGTAGAGCTGGAACGATTTTTTTCTCGAGCTTTAAACAATAATTGTTTTATTTGTAGAAATTTACTTGGAGGAAAGTATCAGAATGAGGTTGATTCCTGGGATAGCAGGTCAGTCATGTGAGGAGAGATTAAGTCAGTTCGGATTATATTCACTGGAGTTCAGAAGAGTGACAGAGAATTTCAGAAACTTATAAAATTCTAACAGGGTTAGACAGGGTAGATTCAGAAAGAATGCTCCCCATGCTGGGGGAATCCAGAACTAGGGGTCAGAGTTTGAGAGTAAGGGGTAAAGCTTTTAGAACTGAGGTGAGGAGAAACTTCTTCACCCAGAGGATGGTGAATGTGTGGAATTCATTATCACGGATTGTAGTTGAGACCATAACAATTTCAAGAAGGAGTTAGATATAATTCTTGGGGCTAAAGTGATATGGGGGGGTGGTGGGAGGAGATCAGGATATTGAATTCGCCAATCAGCCATGATCAAAATGAAGGACGGAGCAAGCTCAAAAGGCCTACTCCTACTTCTGGTTTCTAAATTTCAAAAGCTTTTAGCAGGTAGTGTTTGAGTTGATTGGGGTGTTTTGTGTAGGCACTTGTTCAAACACAAGGAAGTGAGGATACAGCTTGATTGCAAACATTATATTCAAACTGATTGTGGCATTTGTTTATGTTTGAATGACAAACATTTATTTTTTCTTAGTGGAAAGCCAATTCACATCTCTGTATGTCCTAGTTGTGTGCTTTTGAAAACCAGATGATTAATTTGACTATATTTTCAGCTAAATTATCCAACAAAAGCCATATATCTTATCCTTCATAAGGCGTATAAAATTGGCAGTATCGTTCCTCATCCTAATTTGTTTTTTGAGCAGATAATTTACATTTTTGAATGCTTTGCTTTCAAAGAGAATGATTAGCATTACATGTATTTGTTGGTCACCGGGAACTGTAAATGTCTCAATTGGTGACAGCTGTAGGAGACTGACAGATACTTGGAGGAGAAATGGCACAATAGACACCGAGGACATGAGGGACAGATAGATACAGGCGGCAGGAGAGCAGACGGAGAGGGTGAAAGACAGACGCAATAGGGCATGAGTGACAGACAGGTAAGGAATATTATATGTGAGGTCGCATTTATGGACAACATGGTGACACAATAGTTAGCACTGCTGCCTCACAGTTCCAGGGAGCTGGACTCGATTCCTGGGTAACTGCCGATGTGGAACCTGCACATCCTCCCCTTGTCTGCATGTATTTCCTCCATGTGCTCCGGTTTTCTCCCACAGTCCAAAAGACATGCTGGTTAGGTGCATTGAGACCATGCTACGTTCTCCCTCAGTGCACCAAACTATGGCAATTAGGGACTTTTCACAGTAACTTCATTGCAGTGTAAGCCTACTTGTGACACTAATAAATAAAATTTTTAGGAAAAAAGAAACTTATTTTAATTTTTTAAACTTTTTTTTAAAAAACCTTTAACTATGAAATAAGTAGAGACCACAAGGGAAGTAGAGGTAAACTAACTGGAGCTGTTTATTTAAAGATCATGTGTGTAACACAGTCAGTACCAGACTAGCATTGCAAGCACCACCCAGGGTACAATATGTACCTCAGGTCACCGAACCCATTCTCTTAAAGGGGCATGCACCCGACATACGTAACAAGGAGGACAAAAGAGGAAGAGACAGACTGATAGACACAATGGGCAAAAAGATAGACACAGAGATCAAGAGAAAGAGACAGGTGGACACAGGAGTTAAGAGGCAGACAGATGCTGAGGGTAAGAGAGACAGACAGATAGATTGATACAGTCACAAAGAGCATGATAGAAAAAGATCCAGCTTAGCCCACTGTTCCTTCCAATACCAAACGGTGAAACTCACTGTTGAAACTTCCACAGGAAAAATAGCAGGTGAGATTCTCCAACCTCACCGCTGTGTGTTTCCCGCTGGTGGGAGGCAGCACATTGTTTGCTGGTGGTGGGATTCTCTGGTCCCGCCGCCATCAGTGGGAATGTCCCATTGACGACAACCACCCACCTCACACCGGTGGGAAACCAACAGGAAGGGATGCGCTGTCGATGGGACTGGAGATTCCTGCTGGCGTGAACAGCCAGAGAATTCCAACAGGTAAGGCATTGGAAGATGGCTGGTAACGTACACCAACAAGGAGGAAACAAGCAACAACTTCTAGCAGGGAGGGCTGATGAAGGGGGGAGGGGGGTGGGGAGTGGTGGGGGGAGCACAAATTCTAAGGCTTTTTACATTTTCTTCTTCAGCTTGTGTAAGCACGTAGCACTGCTTTCAAGCTAAGGGGAAAATCAATCTCGAGACAGCTCACTAATGGCTTATCTCAATAGCCCTAATGAGTCCCATGCTACCTGCCTTGTGTTATGTTCAGTTCGTCCTGTTTTGCTTAAATGCTTTAGAAATACTCAAAAATAGAAAACATGTGGATATAGCAAAAAGGGCTCTTCGGCCATTAAGAATGTTTCTGCATTGCGTTGGGCGGACAATAAAAGAAATTAAGAATCTACGGTTAAAAAAATCATTTGCTCCATTTTTGAGTGTGTGGGGTCAAGGTATTTTACCTGCTGTGTCGGTGCCACTGAAGGTTTGCAGCAAAGTGTAAATTCTATGTTGTTCCTTATTTGCATACCTTGCATGGACTCAATGGGTAGAATGGCCTCTTTCTGTTGCATGAAAGTATAGCCAAAATGGCATAGGACACCGCATTGCAGAAATCCTGCCCCCAAAGCTGGCACACATCATTTTCACCAGAGGAGCGTGTTGTGGTTTGCATATCCCTAGTTCACTTATAAAAGTGAAACTGCGTTCAAACAGATCCAATATTCACTACTGGGATGCCCAAAGCATGACTTGCACTTTTCAGGAGGAGGTCCAAAACGTGCCTGGGCTCTTTGGAGAGGTGGAATATGTCTGAGAGAGATGGAGTATGCTTTTGAGAGACTACGTGCCTTTTGCAAGAGATCAAATGCCTTTTTGTATTGTTAAAAGTAGGCATTAATGTGCGTAAAAAGTTGATAAACCCACTGAGACTCTCAAGATGGTTGGAATTAATTCTCTCATTGGAAGGCATTTAAATGCACTGGCCTTTAAATGTTTCAGAAAAAATACTGCAGTTCAAAAATTAAAATCAGGTGATTGCTATTTCACTCAGTCTCTTGAAATAAGTCTGAATCCCATTGTCATGTCATATCTGTGAGTCAGGGAGGTGGGCGCTGTGGGTTTGGGGGCGTGGTTCAGGTCATGGGCATCATGTTGAGTTGTGAGCACGAGTTGGGGCAGGCAGGCTGTTGATTGTGTCCAGTCTGTGAGTTGGGGAGGGGTCAGATCGGTTCATGTCCGTAAGTTTGGCGGGCAGTAGGGTGGAGTGTGATACTGGGTTGGGGAAAGGTTGCAGGCATTCTGTACTGGGGCAATATTTGAATCCATGGGGAAGGGTTCGGCTTATGGGGTAAATGTTAGGAATATGCGAGGGGAGCTCTGTAGGGGGTTGGAGTTGTTGGCAGAATCTTGTAGGTGAATTCATCTGGGAGTTTATGATAGTTACCCAATAGTTAGAAGAGGTTTCATTTCTTATAACCTTTTTGGACTAATTATTGGTGTATCCTTGGCAGGACCATCCAAAGTTAATGATTTCATAGATCTTAGAATCTCTACCGTGCAGAAAGAGGCCATTTGGCCCATCGAGTCTGCACCAACCACAGACCCACCCAGATTCCTATTCCCATGACCCCACACATTTACCCTGCTTATCCCCCGATACTAGGGTTAATTTAGCATCGCCAACCATCCTAACACACACATCTTTGGAATGTGGGAGGAAATTGGAGCACGCAGAGGAACCCCATGCAGACATGGGGAGAATGTGCAAACTCCAAACCGACAGTGAGCCAAGGCCAGAATTGAACCCAGGTCACTGGCGCCGTGAGGCAGCAGTGCTAACCACTGTGCCATCTGATTTAAATCACATTTCCAGGTGGTTCCCTGTGCAGTGTTATTTTACAGAGGAAGTTAGCGCTTCTGGACAATTGCTGTGCAAACCTTAACCAGTAAAGTCCTGAAAGAGATTCCACAGTGAATCTTTGGATTTCCCCCAAAATCTGACAGTGGGAGAGCTCAGAGGTTAGAGCCCAACATTATAAAACATTGTTGCTCACCCTTCAGCAAGAATGTATTTCACTTGGAAGCCAACAATGAAGGAAGAGTGACTGTACTGCAAAGCAGTTCATAGCAATTGTCTACAACGGACCTGGTTTCATGTCCCAGGACCCAATCAGGCTTATAAATGAACATTTGAAGGAAAGTTGGGAACCAAAATGAAACTATTCAGGGTTACTGATATGATGAAGCATTGAGTGTGTGAACCTAGGGATGGCTGATGTAATCAGACCTCACAAAAATGTCTTTGTCCAAATTCAAGTGCATGTTTTGACCAATGGACTCCTGTGACCAATTTCTAAGCGGCACTGAGCCAGCAGAGTCCCATTGCATCTGGGTCGACGCGCAATTGGAAATACCAATTGCAAACCCTCTCCAGAAAATAAAACATGTTAGCAATCTGCTGATGATGAAAAGCTCTGCATATTCCCCATCAAAACATCTTGAAATGTTAGTGGGCCATTCATGGATCAAAGCTGTGCAATTGATTTAAGGTTTAATATGTTACGATCACTGATGGAAATGAGTTAGCATCAGTTGCTACAATGGGGGTACTATAAGGCAGAACTTGCAAAAGTTGTCGTGGGGGCGATGGTGATGTATCATAGATTCCCTACTGTACAGAAGAAGGCCATTCAGCCCATTGATTCTGTACCAACCACAATCCCACCCAGGTCCTATTCCCTTAAGCCCACACATTTGTCCTGCTAATGCCCCGACACTAGGGTCAATGTTAGCATGGCCAATCAACCTAACCCACACATCTTTGACTGTAGGAGGAAACCGGAGCACCCTGTTAGCGTGAGTGGGCGAAACGACCACTACGGACTCAGGGTGAAGTTCAATAACGGCACAGCTTTATTTTCTTTACGTCGACGGAGAAGCGCAGTCAGGACATACAATCGGACTGTCCCGAAAGCGCTCTGCCCGTCCCTCGCAGCAGGCTATAGTTACACCTGAACTTCAGTGCAGTATGCGATTCAAATACTAATACTTTATTTACAGTATTCGACCTTAGCCATTCTGTCTCGACGTTTCCAAGTGTTGAGGAAATTGTTTTAGGTGTGTGTTAATTGTTTTGTCTGATTGGTTATTTAATAGTCTGGAATCTCCGGGGTTTGAACCATAGGTGTGTCATTGATCTCAAAAGAGGTTTTGAGGGGCCAGGAATGTTTCCTTAACTATGCTAATTTTAGGTGTCTCCATGGGTTGTTTGATTGTTTTAAAGGTGCTGATTTTGATGGGGTGGAGATTTTAGTTCCTGTAGGTGCCGTCCTGTCCAGCTTCCCTTATGTGCTAGCCCTCATTTGCATTCTAAAAGCATGCTCTTGCCTACTGATCGGTGTCTGTTACTTTGTGATTCTTAGTGGAGGGGCTCTGAGGGTAGCTTTAGTTTGCTTCCATTTTGTGTGCCCAATTTCATAAAATTTGTTGTCCGATAACAACCCAGAGGAAACCCATGCAGACACAGGGAGAATGTGTAAACTCCACACAGACAGTGACCCGAGGTCAGAATCGAACCTGGGTCCCTGGCACTGTAAGGCAAAAGTGCTAACCACTGTGCCACCCATATTTCCTGAGTGATTACCAGGGTGAATAGTGTTAGTTATTAAGAGCAAAAGATAACAGCATTGAAGGGTTTTGATTGAAATTGAAAGGAATGGGGCATTAATGATTGTGGTGCTAATAATCCAGAGACCCAAAATTCTACTCTGGAAACCCAGGTTTGAATCTGACCATGAAATTTTAACTCACTAAAAATCTTGAATTAAAACTCCAATGATGACCATCGTGGATTGTCATAAAAACCCATCTGGTTCACTGATGTCCTTCAGGGAAAGAAATCTAGCATCCTTACCTAATCTGACTTGCATGTGACTCCAGGTCACAGCAATGTGGTTGTTTCTTAAATGCTCTCTGAAATGGTAAAGTGAGTGACTCAGGGCGGCAAGGTGGCACAGTGGTTAGAACTGCTGCCCCCATAGAGCCAGGGACCCAGGTTCAATTTCCGGCTTGGGTGACTGGAAGTGCGAAGTTTGCACATTCTCCCCGTGTCTGTGTGGGTTTCCTCCAGATGTTCAGGTTTCCTCCCACGCTCCAAAGATGTGAAGGTTAGGTTGACTGGCCATGCTAAATCGCCCTTTGGTGTCAGAGGGATTAGCAGGGTAAATATGTGGGATTACAGGGATAGGGCCTGGACGGAATTGTTGCCAATGCAAGCTAGATGGGCCTCCTTCTGCACTGTACAGATTTTCTAGCCAGAATTTTACTGCTCACAGAATGGAATTCTCATTTGGCCTCGGGCAGAATTTCACTAGGCTCACTGAGCGTGGTCGTAAGATACTGGGTTATGATTCAATTAATGGTGGGCAATAAATGTTGGCCCAACCAGCAACATCCACACCCTATAAAATAGTAGGAAAAAAAGTCTGTAAATAAAGAGGTGATGCAGTGACCTGTTAAAAGAATACCGATTCCTCATGCTAATCCACTTAGATGGGTTCAGGTTGGTCTTTGGAATTAGAGTATATAGTTCTCCTTGAGAAAGCCTGTAGTTTTGATTTGTTTTGCCAATGATTGCTTATATACCTACTGGAGTAGCAAAGGGGTTGGTACCCTGTAAAATCCCCATCCAATTCATGGTTTTTAGTGCCATGGTGACACAGTGGTTAACACTGCCATCTCACAGCTCCGGGGGCCTCTGTTTCGATTCCCAGTTTGGGTCATTGTGCGGAATCTGCATTGTTCTGCGTTGACTTCTTCTGGGTGCTCCGGTTTCCTCCCACAGTCTGAAAGTCATGCCGGTTAGATGCATTGGGCATACTAAAATCTCCCTCAGGTTGACCAGAACAGGCACCAGAGTGTGGTGACCAGGGGATTTTCACAGTAACTCCTCTACAGTGTTGATGTAAAATTACTTATGACTAATACATAAACTTCGACATTTAAACGAAGATCTTTACACAAAGACCCACTTCACTTCTGACTGTACCATTGGCACTGTGGGATGCACAGCAAAGTGAATCATTTGCTCCTCAAAGCTAATTTATTGTGTGACAAAGCCAATGAGGCACACCGAGTAATACGCTTTCACCAACCCTGTCCCTGGGCATTTGGACCTATTCTGCAGTCATTATTATTCATATCCTTCACATGAAATTTGAATGTTTCCAAAGATATTTAGGTCTCATCTGGCATGGTCTTCGTGTACGCCACCTAATTTGTCATTTCTTCGGAAACCTGTCAAACTCTTTATATAGTGGCGGGATTCTTCATTAATTCACTACACTGGGTGACAGTTTGATTTCAGCCGTTAACAAATCCGTGAGAGAATCGCTTATAAATTATATCACTGCTAAAATGTCCTTCCTCCTAAAAAAAAATAAGCAGCACTAACATTAACAGAATGTGACAATGTGGTTGAAAGGTAAGTCTTAACTAATAGCATCTAGGGCTATTTTGTATTGCTTCTGTGGTATGTTGCTAATCATTAATTAATTTATTTCATGCAAGAGAATTTCTACGTGTATGAAGTAGAATTATACATGATGAATTTGGCTCCCATCTTATTTCTGTTTTTCATTCTGTCTCAAATTCTCAAATGTTTTAACTGCCCCAACTCTACAACTTATTTCCATTTTTTTTCAATGTCACCTCTCAGTCATCTTCCTCCATGCACTAATGTCACTGCAAAATGAAGTCTTCACCAATGTTAAGTCTGTTGTACTGCTGAAGTTTACTTATTTAGTAGTGTCACAAGTAGACTTATATTAACACTGCAGTGAAGTAAAATCCTCTAGTTGCCACATTCCAGCACCTGTTCGGGTACAGTGAGGGAGGATTTAACCAGCACGTCTTTCATACTATTGGGAGAAACTGCAGCACCCAGAAGAAATCCACGCAGACACAAGGAGAATGTGCAGACTCCACACAGACAGTGACCCAAGGAATTGAACTGAAGGTTTCTCCTCAAGAACTACTCCACATCCAGGCGTTAGGAAATGCAGCTCCTTATTTAGTTTACTCACTCCCTCTTCCAAATGTTAAGTACTCACACACAGGGGCTCTCAACAGCTCACCCCACACCCAAGGTCGAATGACCCATTTCCTTAAAGGGGCAATGCCACAACATACATAACAGCCCTAATGGTAAAGTTGGGGGGGGGGGGTGCGGTGCAGGTGTAATGCACATGACCAACAAAGTAGTCGGTAGAGTAAAGGGGTTGGATTTTCTTGTCATGCTCGCCCCAGAACCAGAAAATTCCACCTGAGGTCAATGGACCTTCGCGTGGTCCACCCCACCATGGAGAGCGGGAGACGAAAATTCACTCTTGGAGAAACATTGCACCGTGTTACAGAAACTTTACAGAAGATTTTAAAAAGCTGGCTGCTGGCACCCAAAATCTCAGAGGAGTACAATAGTAACACTAATAACTGAATAAAGTTGTCCTTACACCAAAAGATTAATGTTCGCAACATAATGGCTCAAAAATTCCATTAACCAGTAGATGGCCCAGACTCACCGTTAGTTAGACTTACCCTTGTTGTCCAAGGTTTAACCTCTGCAGTGAATAAAAACACAAAGTTAACTCTAAATACTTAAATTTATTCTGTAGTTACTTAAACAAGAGTAAATACTTACAATGCATAAACCAATACTCACTATCAGTTGCTTAACATAAGGTTGATTTCCACTTGCAATTAAAACTTGCCCAGGATTTTGTTGTCACATGGAATCAGTTCTTCATTCTCTTCTCCTTCCAGATGTTGTCTCTTCTTGTGAGCTTGGTTCCCGGGTTCCACACACTGACTTCCTGAACAAGCTCTTTGTGTTAGCAGAGTTAAAACTTCAAAAGTCCCTTAGTAATCAGCCAATGAATTGATTGGAACCCCAATTGCATCATTCGATTAGGCCAATCAAATCCAACCATAGTATCATAGGTCACTTCAGGCCTTATCATCAAAGTGCATATTGTTTACATTCCAATGTCCAGCGAAGGAACACTAGCTCCAAGAATCTGTTCATAACTCACTCCTGCCAAGGACAAGCTGTTCCTCTTCTGTTTCCTTGTTGAGTCCATGGGCCATGTCTATGTTTTGTGTCTTAGGTTGCACTCCCTTTTTGTTTTCCTGAAAAAGCTTTTATTAAAGCCCACGCTCCTGATCTACGGACACCAGGTGCAGAGAAGGGCGGGTCGGGATGGCGACCTCCTTGTGAACCTGCTCCTGGGCCTGGCAAAGCGTCCCATTTACAGCTCCAGGCAGCGGGCGATTGAGGGGGCCATCCATCCTGACTGTCTGCCCCTCTACCACGGCTACATTCACGGCCAAGTGTCCCTGGAGAGGGAGCATGCAGTGACTGCAGGTGCAGTTGATGCCTTCCATGCCTGTTGGGCACCGCAGGGGCTGGGGTGCATTATCAACCCTAATACTCACATTTTAATTTGATATTTTCAAGTTTCCTTTGTACTTTGATTTTATTCGGACTGTTCCCCCTCCTTTTGGGGAGCTGTCCCTTTTACTTTGTCCTGATTTAACTTGAGTTTATTTATTTGGCTTGAACTTAAAAGAGGCAAGGACAAGCTGTTGAATCTGGCACCTTCTGTCCTTTAACAAATTCCAGGCCACTGACCACAAGAAATCCTAAGGTAGTGAAAAAAAATCAACTTTAACCAAAAAAATCAGGTTTGCTTGATTGAAGATCTTTCAGCACATTAAAAGTTACAACTCCATTCAGCCACACCCTTGTCCACTTTATCTCCTAGCTGTTGTGTGTCAAGTGCTGGATGCGTGAGATTGAAATGGTGTGGACCCTTCCACAAGCCTGGGACCTGAACGAGCAGGTCAAACATCTGTAATTCTTTGACAATCAGATTTAAGGATTATACAATCAACAGAGCAGGGTCTGAACATGAAGGGTAAATTAGAGTCATCAATTCAATGTCAAATCAGCTACAGGAAAATAAATGTAAAGAGGGAAAGAGAGATATGATTCAGAGTGCAAGGAAAAAGGAGACAGAAAGAAAACTCAGAATAACATTTTTTATAAAAAATTCTCCAACAGTTAAAATCTGATAGAATTAGACTTTGCACTTATAATGGTTTATTTTCCAAAGCCAGAGAGGTTGATTGACAGTATCCGTTGTAACCTCATTACAAAGACAACTTGAAATGCTTCGACTTAACATTCTGTGGCAAATTTATTGTGCAAGTGTAGGAATTTCACACATCTCTCAACACATTTAAATGGGGTTTCAGAGAATAGATACTGATTATGTGAAGCTACTGATGGAGTGACACATTTCCAATGGAAACTTCTTAATTTCCATTGTTATTCATGCAACTGTGCTTGATATGATTTTTGCACTTGAATAATGCCAAGCTCTATTAGCCTCAATGTACTTTTGACAGCAATTCTTGGGCCAATTAAGGACCTCAGAACACAAATTCAACCAGAGGATATAAAGTGATAGGGTGAGCTAAAATCATAAGCCAAATTAACCTGAATATAGAATTATTAGAGAGCATAAAAAAAGGGAAAGGAGGGAGCTTGCAACCAAAGAGGTAGGTTTTAAAGAGTGTCTTAAAGATGAAATGGAGAGATGTGGGGAGAGAATTCCAAAACTTTTTTTTCATTCATTAGTGTTACAAGTAGGCTTACATTAACACTGCAATTAAGCTACTGTGAAAATCCCCTAGCCGCCACACTCCGACGCCTGTTTGGGTACACTGAGGGAGAATTTAGCATGGCCAATACACCTAACCAACACGTCTTTCGGACTTTGGGAGGAAACTGGAGCACCTGGAGTAAACCCACATTGGAAACACGTGCAGTGACGCAAGCTGGGATTCAGGCCTGAGGAAAGGGTGACAGCACTGATAATGCAGAACATTGACAATACACAAAATCATACAATCATTGTAAGTAGATATAAGAAACAGGAAAGGATGCAACACAGCAGAGGAATATATATCTGCTAATGATAGGAGACGTTATCTCCTACATCAATTGGGAGACAGGTACCACCAAATAGACTGGGAACTAAATATCAAATATTAAATATCATGATTTAATTTGATTTATTATTGTCACATATATTGGTATTCAGTGAAAAGTATTGTATCTTGCATGCTTTATTGACAAGGCGCATCATTCAAAAGGAGGAAAGGAAAGGGTGTAGAATATAGTCTTACAGTCATAGCCAGGGTGTAGAGAAAGATCAGGTGAATAAATCCATAGAATCCCTACAGTCCAGAAGAAGATCATTCGGCCCATTGAGTCTATACCAACCACAAACCCACCCTGGCCCTATTCCTGTAACCCCACTCATTTATACTGCTAATCTCTCTGACATTAGAGTCAATATACCACAGCCAATCAACCTAACCCATACATCTTTGAAGCGTGAGATGAAAGTGGAGCACCCAGAGGAAACATACACAGAAACGGGGAGAAAACTCCACACAGACAGCGCTCCAAGCTAGGAATCGAACTGGGGTCCCTGGCACTGTGAGGTAGCAATGCTAACCACCGTGCCACTGTGCTGCCCAATGTAGCTCTGTTCAAAAGTCTGATGGCAGCAGGGAAAAAACTGTTCTTGAATCGGTTGGTACATGACCTCAGATGTTTGTATCTTTTTCCCGACGGAAGAAGGTGAAAGAGAGAATGTCCGGGGTGTGTGGGGTCCTTAATTATGCTGGCTGCCTGTCTGAGGCAGCAGAAGTGTAGACAGTCAATGGATGGGAGGCTGGTTTGTGTGCTTTACAGAAATGGAAACAAGGAAGTATGAATGAGGCAGCCTTACCAATTAAGAACATAAGAACATAAGAAATAGGAGCAGGAGTAGGCCATCTAGCCCTTCGAGCCTACCCTGCCATTCAATAATATCATGGCTGATCTCAAGTGGATCAGTTCCACTTTCCCTCTTTCTCCCCATAAACCTTAATTCCCATGTCTATCAAAAACCTATCTACCCGTGACTTAAAAATATTTAGCGAGGCAGCCTCCACCACTTCAACGGGCAGAGAATTCCAGAGATTCGCCACCCTTTGAGTGAAGAAGTTCCTCCTCAACTCTGATCTAAACTGCACCCCCCCCCCCCTTATCTTGAGGCTGTGTCCTCTAGTCCTGCTAACCTTTCTAAGCGGGAAGAATCTCTTTACCTCTACTCTATCCATCCCTTTCATTATCTTATACGTCTCTATAAGATCCCCCCTCATCCTTCTAAACTCCAACGAGTACAGACCCAGTCTGTTTAGTCTCTCTTCATAGGCCAACCCCCTCATCTCCAGTATCAGCCTAGCGAACCTCCTCTGCACTCCCTCCAAGGCCAATATATCCTTCCACAAGTGCAGCGACCAAAACTGCACACAGTACTCCAGCTGCGGCCTCACCAGTGCCCTGTACAGTTGCAGCAAGACCTCCCTACTTTTATATTCTATCCCCCTCGCTATAAAGGCCAACATTCCATTCGCCTTCTTGATCACCTGCTGCACCTGCAGACTGGGTTTTTGCGACTCGTGCACAAGGACGCCCAGGTCCCTCTGCATCGTAGCATGCTGCAGCTTTTTGCCTTTTAAATAGTAATCCCTCCTACTATTATTTCTGCCAAAGTGGATAACCTCACACTTGCTAACATTATACTCCATCTGCCAGGTCCTCGCCCACTCGCTCAGCCTATCCAGATCCCTCTGCAGACTTTCCACACCCTCCGCACAATTTGCTTTTCCACTCATCTTCATGTCATCAGCAAATTTCGTCACCCTACACTCAGTCCCCTCCTCCAGATCGTCTATATAAATGGTAAACAGTTGAGGCCCCAGCACCGATCCCTGCGGCACTCCACTCCACTCATTGTTTAAAGCTGAAAGCAAGAATTGTTTTTGATGTGTAAATTAACAAAAAAAATGTAACAGCAAAGGAAGAAGTATGCCAGATTTAGAGAGATCAACAGTGGAGGCTAAGGCAAAAGTATTGAGCTATTGTTTTGGAGCAAAATGGTAGAATGTCAGAGATGTAGGAATTGTTGAAGTGGGAATTTTTCCTGCTTTTTGACTGTGGTAGAAAGACTCAACAAAATTTGTTCCAACAAAACAACTTATCTTTATTTCTGAAAGACTGCATGCAGTATTGGCAAAAACTTGAGTTCAGAGAGCCATCGTTACAACTTGCTAATTCTGCTCTCAGGTCCGCACCTACGTAAAGAATCAATTCAATTATTATACCCTTTTCTTATCAGTTTACATGACTTCAGGAATTCGATTAGTAATGCAAACAGTAGCAACATCATTAATTGTGTTACAACCCAGTGACCTCCAAGACTCCTTTGTCTCATCATTCATACTTTTGTCTTGTCCTTTTAGAACAATGTAGTTCTGTTCAAACAAGAAGAACAGAATTGAACAGAAGAAGGCTGATGACTTTGTCATTCCTGACCTTATCTCGTCTTACTCATACATCACTAGGTCATGTGAAATCAGTCTTATTAGGTATTGACCTTCTTGGTCTTATTCATGTCTTAGGTTATGCAGAGTCAGCGTTCCTTATTTTGTACCAAATACTTGACCAATTTTCCCATCATACCAATATTTCATTCGTACAACTTCACAGAATGGCTAAAGCTTAGTGATGGCAGGGGATTTACACACAGTAATTTATGGGCAAGTATCGTCATGGATAAATAATGGAATTGAAGCCAGACGGATCTTTATGCCTATGTGCAATTTACCTGAGGGCATTGAAATAAATTAGATCGGAAAATTGAGAATATAGTAATTACAATTTTTCAGCACTCATTGGATTGGAAGATTGCAAAAATTTGCTTGAAGAAAATAGATGACTGAGCAAAACATCAACTCTCATTCAATGAATTTAACATTAGGAGTGCTAGCGCTGCCTGAACCCATAGGAGGAGAGGATAAGTAAGTAGCTGGAAATATGTAAGCTGATCAGCATGAGTCAGTACGGTTTTGTATAAAGTAGGTCATCTCTACCTAATCTATTGGGTTTTACTGTCAGAGTTACTGAGTGGGTGCTTATAGAAGGATCATTGTGTCCCCCATACACAGAAGGCATTGATAAAAATTTCCACAAGAAATTGTTAGTTAAATTGACCTGGAGGTAGATATCAGGCAACAGTGTAGAAATTACCTTTGCATGTTGGCAGACTGAAAACAGTAGTGATTCCTTGGGATTAGTGCTGGAGTCCCAACTTTGTAGCTGCATGAATTTTGAATGAGTGTATATCCAACTTGGCGGATTATTCTGAGTGAGAAAGTGTAGTGGATTGTGACGAAGAAAGCATGAGATTTCTGAAGAAGATTTCAGGATAGCTTGTCAGACCGTAACAGAAAAGTAGCTTGTTGGGCTGTGATGGCAAGGCTTTAGAACAGGAAAGTAAGGCAATCTGACTGCAGCTATACCAAATACTGACCAGATTTAATCTGGGGCACTGTGTTCTGATTTGAGTGATCCATTCTCACCGTAACTTTGCAAGAGGTTAAATGGGTTTCAGTCGGGATTTTTTTTTCTAAAACCACCAACCCTTTCCTCGCCTTCCCCCGTCCCCTCCACACCCCTCTCTACAGTAGGTCCACCAGTGGTTGAAGTGTCTCGCCATTGGATGCCAGTCGGATTTTCCAGTCCTTCCAAAGCCAATGGCTATTTGCATTATTCACTGGCTGCACCACCAGGGAACCTGCGGCAATGTGGGTGGGGGTGTCACTTTCAGCAGGACCAGAAGATCCCAACTTGAAAATCACAGACCGATATATTAATTACAGGTATGCGGGTTAAGGGATGATCCAATAAAAGTGTTCAAGTTAATGCAGGAAAATAACACTAGGGAGCAATTCAGCATGGCCAACCAACCTAACTCACACATTTTCAGACTGTGAGAGGAAACTGGAGCACCTGGAAGAAACCCATGCAAACATGGGGAGAATGTGCAAACTCCATGCAGACAGTGACTCAAGCTGGTTCCAAACTCAGGTCCCCGGTGCAGTGAGGCAGCAGCGCTAACCACTGTGCCATTTTGCTACCCCAAATTGATTGCTGTCCCAGGAAAGTAGAATGTATTACTGTTGGGCAATGTTGTTTCCCTCTAGAAAGGAGAACCTTTCAATAGAATATGCTGGAAAATGTCATCTTCGTCAGCTAGAAAATGCTGGAGAATCTCATCTTCACCAGCTCTGATGAAGGGACATCCAGACTCGAAACATTGGCTCTATCCTCTCCCCACAGATGCTGTCAGACCCACTGAAATTTTCCGACACTTTCTGTTTTTGTTTTAGATTCTAGCATCTGCAGTATTTTGCTTTTATTTTACAGAAACTTCCAATTTCATTTCATTATCATTTGGTGTAATTTTGGATTTTCATGCAATGGAACTTTGCATTGCCCAGCAGTAATACATTCTACTTTCCTGGGACAGCAATCAATTTGGGGTAGCACGGTGGCACAGTGGTTAGCACTGCTGCCTCACTACACTGGGGACCCGAGTTTGGAACCGGCTTGAGTCACTGTCTGCATGGAGTTTGCACATTCTCCCCGTGTTTGCATGGGTTTCTTCCAGGTGCTCCAGTTTCCTCTCACAGACTGAAAATGTGTGAGTTAGGTTGGTTGGCCATGCTGAATTGCTCCCTACTGTTAGGGGGAATGTCAGGGGGATTAGTAGGGTAAATATGTGGGGTTATGGGGATAGGGTCTGGATGGGATTGTTGTCAGTGCAGGCTCAATGGGCCTAATGGCCTCCTTCTGCCCTGTAGGATTCTATGATTCTAATCTGCAATGGCCATTGAAACAGTTGAATACCAGCAAAAGGTTTATTGCACGTTTTAAGAAAATGACAAATAATTGCAAGCTCCTTGATAAAGCTGCACTCTATGCCTACTTCCAAAGTCCAATAGTGACGCTCTGATCCATTCGAATGTATGAGTGATGGAAAGGTGCTAGGAGCAAATAGGGACAGAAATTCCTTCCTTCAACACCAGGTGGGCACCTGAGATCTGAACTGCGTTCTGGAACTCCACAAAATTCACGGTGGCACAGTGGTTAGCGCTGCTGTCTCACAGTGCCAGGGACCCAGGTTCGATTCTGGCCTCAGGTCACTGTCTGTGTGGAATTTGTACATTTCCCCCATGTCTTCCTCCAGGTACTCTGGTTTCCTTCCACATTGCAAAGATGTGCGGGTTATGTTCAATGGCCATGTTGAATTGACCTTAGTGTCAGGGGGATTAGCAGGGTAAATATGTGGGTTTACGGGAATAGGGCCTGGGTGGGATTGTGGTCAGTGGAAACTCAATGAGCTGAATGGCCTCTTTCTGGATTTGATGATTCTATAGCTTGGTAGTGTGGCCCTTAAAGGGAGCTGGAGGCCTTTTTGTGTGTGGCTTCTTTTTTTGGAGATGTTTTTGAGATCTGAGGTAGCTACTACATTTTTATTCTTCCGCCACCTCAATTTTAGGTGCAGACCATTCCCAAAGAGGCACATAAAGGTCTGACATCAGAATACCAGCCAGGTCCAGAGAAATCCTGGAGATCAGTGCCTAGAAGAGAGTGCACTGGGCAAGAATAATCTGGCCACGATATCTTGAGTCAACCTAATTGAGCAGGTGAGTCGTAAAGGCAATAGTAACTTCTTGGGAATAATTGGGTCTTTAGTACTTTTACAATTTGACGTTCTGTTCCTAATCTGTGTAAAACAAGAGCACGCATTCGCAATTCAGGCATGGAGATTGCATACACAATTTACAACCTGCACAATTTTCCATCTGCCAAAAAATCCCTAAATGATCCAGTTTGCACCTATGTTCCCTTTTTACATGGAAACCTGCCATCAAAGCCCCTTCTTCCAAAAGAAATAACTGGTGAGGAAAAAGACGGTGGTGGAAAGACTTGTATTTACACATTACCTTTTGCAACTTTGGGACATTCCAAAGGACCTTGCAGCCAAGTCTAAGTTCTTTTGAAAAGTAGTCAGTGTTGTAAAATAGGAAACACAACAGTCAATCGCAGAGTAAGCTCTCCTAAGCGTTGAAATAATAGCCAGAGTGTCTCTTTTTCTGATGTTGACTGAAGTATAAATATTGGCCAGGACAGTTTTTTTTTAACCCGCCCACTCTTCTTCAAGTGGTGCAATCGGGGGATCTTCTATATTCACCTGAAAGAGCACTTGGGCCTTGCTAAATCTGTACAAGGTACTGGTTAGATGACACCTGGAATACTGTAAGTAGTTTTTGTCCTCTTATCTAAGGAAAGATATTGGAGGCAGTCCAGAAAAAGTTCACTAGGTTGATCCGGATGTGGAGGGATTTTCTTATGAGGAGAGTTGAGTAGGTTGGACCTGTAGTCATCGGAGTTTAGAAGAATGAGAAGTGGCCTTATTGAGACATCTAGGATTCTGAGGGGCTTGACAGCGTCGGTGTTGAGAGGGTGTTTCATCCTCCAGGGAAAGTCTTGGATCAGAGGACATAATCTCAGAATAAGGACTTGTGCATGTGAGACAGATGAGGAGGTATTTCTTCTCTCAAAGGGTAGTGAATTTGTGGCATTCTTTACCACAGAGAGCAGTTGAAGCTGGGTCGTTAAGTATGCTCAAGGTTGAGGTAGATTTTTAATCAGTAAGGGAATTACAATTTATGGGGATAAGACAGGAGAGTGGACTTGAAGGTTATATCAGGTTAATCAGATAGCCTGTTTATGCTCCTATGTCTCATGGTCTTATGGGCCCTTGGTTTAACATCTCAACAGAGTGCTGGAACCACTGATCGCACATGTGCTCCTTCATTACTGCCCTGGAATGCAGCTTAGGACTTGTGCTCAATTCCCAGGAGTGGAATTAAACCCATGACCATCTGATCTCCCCTTGCCAGTTTCTTAAATTTTGCTCTGATACATGTAGAGCAAATTATTCCTTTTGAAATGCTGCCATTGTGCGCAGGCCAGTTTTACAAGGTGGAGCAACATTCAATATTTTTGTGCAGTCACGAACTCGCAGTATCTGTCGCAGAGCAAAATCTACTTAAAGTTTATTTATTAGTGACATAAGTAGGCTTACGATAACACCGAAAATCCTCTAGCCACTACACTCCAGCACCTGTTCCGGTACAGTGAGGGAGAATTTAGCATGGCCAATGCACCTAACCAGCACACCTTTCGGACTGTGGGAGGAAACTGGAGCATCTGGAGGAAACCCATGCAGACAAGTGAAGAACATGCAGTCTCCACACAGGCAGTGACCTAAGCTGTGAATCGAACCCAGGTCGGTAGTGCTGTGAGGCTGTAATGCTAATCACCATGCCACCATACTTCTGCGCAGTCTCAGAGGCTTGTTTCTTATCGGAGTTTTGCTAAGGTGACTGAACTCTTACAGTCATGCAACTCACATTTTGAAATAGTCACCTGACTATTGCTGGAGAAAAAGAGATATTTTTGTCGAAGCTTTTCATCTTGCATCCATCAGGACACTTGCAAGAATGTCATACAATGCGAGGGAAATCAGCAAGCTTGTTTATTTCCCTTCCATCGGTTTTCTCGCGAATGTTCTGATGAGTTGAAGATGAAATCTTCAACAAAAAAAGTTTCTTTTTAAACAATCCATTTTGCAAGCATAGATCTTTGTTCATTAATACACTTTAAATGACAGTGCAGTATTGTAAATATAAGCATTGCTGAGTGCAGACGTGTCACATATCAGCCTTCTTTGTCTTGTGGAGTTGGCAGCTCTTCTAAAATTAAAATGACACCAATTGAATAAAGTGACAAAACATTCTCTGAAATATCCCGTCTTCTGCACCCCTGGGGTTTTCCATCATTGTTTTATACGTCCATTGATATCTTGTCTTTCTGCGTTTTTTTTTGTGTGTGCTTTATGTCAAGTCAGAGTTCCCTTCCTTTATAGTCTCATAACAAGACACCTGAGCCCCATTACACATGTAAGAACAGTGCTCATGCACCTCTGTGACAATTTGCTATTATCCACCTCCACTGCTTATCTCTCAGATTGAAGTAATACTGTCAAATTAATGCCAATTAGCATCAAATTACATGTAGGCATAAGGAAGACGAATCTTCTGCCAATTCATGTTAACACAAGCAAATTGCTAATTCCTGGAGTTTGTTCTTCACTTTCTTTCATTTCAATCACTCCCCTTTAATCTTTGGAACATGGGGGTAGTTCTAGCAGACTTCTGAGAGGCTGAAACATCACACAAAATATGCTGTATTTATTTTGGGAGTCAGTTAGGTGGAATGCCGAATGACTGTCACATTGGTACGCCCATCTTTCCTCACTCCGGCACGGCAATTATCCCACCTAGGACGCAGCCATTGAACCAGCAGGTCAAGAAGGACTTCACCCTCGAGTGGCTAAGGAGTCACTGCAAGATTCTGTCCAGGCCATTCTCCTTGAGAGTTCAATCCTGAGCCGTCACTGCCTTGCTTGTTCACCTCTCATTTCAAGTCAAGAAGCTGTGCTAAACCGAACAGTGTGTCAGTCAAGGTTTGTTTAATTGACTGCCCAAACTTCAATAAAGGTCATTTCAACAGCTGAATGTGGTCCTGTGGCACAGGTTGAGCTATAAATAAATGGTCTCATTTACCAATTTTCTGGTCAGCGTGTGTGATAGAAGAGATTAATGGCAGATGGTTGGACTCTCTTGTCAAGGGTGACTTCTTTCAATGCAATCCTGGCTCAATTTATTGAGATGCTTCTAAGCCGTAAGCAAGTAATTGATAAATGAATGAATACAGGATCAAAGGCCGTAACGAAAGCAACTGTTCAATGCAAAGAGTGAGAACTTCTGCTCCAAAATGTGCTTACTAAGTGGCACAGTGTTAGAGTGGTTAGCACTGCTGCCTCACAGCGCCAAGGATCTGGGTTCAATTCTGGCCGTGGGTCACTGTCTAAGTGGAGTTTGCACGTTCTCCCCATGTCTGTGTGGGTTTCATTTGGGTGCTCCAGTTTCCTCCCACAGTTCAAAGATGTGCTGGTTAGGATGATTGACCATGCTAAATTGCCCCTTAGTGTCAGGGGGATTAGGAGGGCAAATATGTGGATTTATGGGGATAGGACTTGGGTGGAATTGTTGTCGGTGCAGGCTCAATGGGCCAGATGGCCTCCTTCTGCTCTGTCGGATTCTATGATGTCTATGACTCACACCGGTTCTAGGGATAGTATTATACTGTATCGTTTTTTAGAGTTGTCACCTTTATAGTACGGGAAGGGCTGAAGATGAGAGACTCAGAGACCCCACCTCTTGTTTCTGCTGGGAACCCAGTGCAATCCACTCTAGGTAAGCTATCCTTATGCCAGTGCTAGGTAAAAGAGCCATGTTGCACTTAGTGTAGGCACCTGCCTTCAGACCTGTTAGCAAAAGCACTTTGTGGCATAGTAGTTAGCACTGTCGCATCACAGCGCCAGAGACTTGGGTCCAATTCTGACCATGGATGACTGTTTGTGCAGAGTCTGCATGTTCTCCCTGTGTCTGCGTGAATTTCTTCCGGGTGTTCCGGTTTTCTTTCAAAGTCCAAGAGTGCCGGTGAGCTGGATTAGCGCTGGTAAATGAGCAAGGTTATGGGGATAGGGCGGAGGGGTGGGCCTGGGTAAGATGCTGTTTCGGAGAGATAGTGCAGTCTCAATGGGCCATGTGGCCCCTTTCTGCACTGGAGGGATTTTATAGTTTTAAAAAGCCTTATTGGCTGTGTGGTGTTTGGACATTTTCCCCTATTTGCGTGGGGTTCCTTTGGGTGCTCCGGTTTCCTCCCACAGCCTAAAAATGTGCAGGTTAGGTGGATTAGCCATGCTAAAATGTTCCTTAGTGTTAGGGGGATTGGCAGGGTAAATACGTGGGGTTGCGGGGATAGGACCTGGATAGGATTGTTGCCGGTGTAGGCTTGATGGGTTGAATGGCCTCCTTCTGCACTATAGGGATTCTATGATTCTATGACACATTTTTTATCTTTTCACATCGAAATGGTTAATTTTATCATCAGAGTCGTTTAAAAATATCCACACATAAAACTTCTGGGATTGCTTTAACTATCAACAACAAATAATCAATGTTTCACTTGTGTGATTTATTTTTACCAGTAAACAATAGCTTGAGATGCTGTCTGCAGTTAAAAGCAATGAATAACTCTGATTTCACATTTTATGTTGAAGAGGAAGATGGATTGCATTTCTGATATATAACTCTTTATCACAACTTTAAAGACTGGGAAATTTAGTTGCAAACCAATATCCAACATTAAATCAGTTCAAACACACCTCGGCATATTTATAGAATTAAAAGAATACTGTGCACACAGTTAGTACATTGTCTTTGCTAGTCTATGGCCAGAATTTTACCAACGCATCTACTCCAGAATCAGGGAGGGCGAGGATCACAGAATGACATGCTCCATTGGCCTCGGGCAGGATTTTACAATGCTCCAGCAGGCGAGGTCGTAAAATACCAGCATACAATTCTCACCAACCTTTACAGATGTACTATAGAAAGCATCATTTCTGGTTGTATCACAGCTTGCTATGGCTCCTGCTCTGCCCAAGACCGCAAGGAACTACAAAGGGTCACTGTGCACAGTTCTAGTCGCCTCACTACAGGAAGGATGTGGAAGCTATTGAGAGGGTGCAGAGGAGATTTACAAGGATGTTGCCTGGATTGGGAGGCATGCCTTATGAGGATAGGTTGAGGGAGTTAGGTCTTTTCTCCCTGGAGAGACAAAGGTTGAGAGGTGACCCGATAGAGGTATATAAAATGTTGAGAGGAATAGATAGGGTGGATTCTCAGAGGCTATTTCCCAGGGCTGAAATGGTCGCTACGAGAGGTTCAAGGTGCTGGGGAGCAAGTACAGAGGAGATGTTAGGGGTAATTTTTTCACTCAGAGGGTGGTGAGTGAGTGGAATCGGCTGCCATCGGTGAACTCGCTGGGGTCTTTTAAAAGACTTCTGGATGAGTACATGGCATTTAATGTGATTGGGAGTTACAGATAGTTCTGTGGCCTGGTAGATATGGATATGATCGGCGCAACTTGTGGCCCGAAGGGCCTGTTTGTGCTGTAGTGTTCTATGTTCTATGAACGGAGCCCAGTCTATCACACAAATCAGCCTCCCATCCATTGACTCTGTCTATACTTCCCGCTGCCTTGGAAAAGCAGCCAGCGCAATCAAGGCATGCTGGACATATTCTCTTCCACCTTCTTCCATCGGGAAAAAGATACAAAAGGTACAAAAGTCTGACGTCACATATCAACTGACTCAAGAACAGCTTCTTCTGCTCCCATTAGACGTTTGAATTAAGTTGATCTCTCTCTATGCTCTAGCTACAACTATAACACTACAATTTGCACCCTGTCCTTTCCTGCTCTGTGAACAATGTGCTTTGTCTGTATAGCACACAAGAAACAATACTTTTCACTGTATACTAATATATGTGACAATAATAAATCAAATCATATCAAATGAATATAAGGCAAAACATTGCGACTGGCTGTAACAATCACTACAGTATCACTTATGGTGGGAAAGCTCATAAGAACACACTTGCCCACTATATGTGCTGGCTTTTGTAATTAAGTCACATTAAGGAAATTAAAAATCAACCCAGTGAGTTGTGCTTGACTTATCTCTGAGCAGGGTTTGCTAGTCTAAAGAAAAGATATCTTTCATGAAAAAAAATTGTTTGCCCAGAAAAGAAGTAAGGTTAATATATATGCTGTTAATTAGAGTCTAAATCATCCAGAAATTTATGATGTGGAAGAGATGTGACATAAACCACAATAGAAAGGCAGTGAAGTCTGCAAACAGTAAATCTGCCAGAAACAATCAAAGTAATCAATCAACAAGTTTGAAGGAGACCTAAGTGTAAAAAGTGAATGATTTTCATGTTTTGATCAATACAAATAATCATCCATTGTCAAAAGGCACCTGACCTCAGAACAGGGGCCCCCATGATTCATGATATCTCTGAGCTGATGTACAGAAAATTGCCTTCAAATACCAATCCAACTCCTTCAAAATTGCAAGGAGGTCTGGAAAGCCAAACTCCATAATGATGCCTGTAACATTGTGAAAGTCATGTGAGGGCACATAACCTTATTGCACACTCTTCAAAATTGCTGCTGACAAGAAGTATTGAATCATACAGTGCAGAAGAGGCCTTTCAGCCCATCGGGTCAGCACCAATGCCTGAGAAACACCTGATATCCTACCTAATCCCACCTAATATGCTGACACTGTGGTACAGTCGTTAGCACTGTTGCCTCACAGCGCCAGGGATCCGGGTTCGATTCTCAGCTTGGGTCACTGTCTGCGCAGAGTCTGTACATTGTCCCCATGTCTGCATGGGTTTCCCCTGGGTGCTCCAGTCTTTTCCCACAGTCTGAAAGATGTGCTGGTTACGTGCGTTGGCCAGGCTAATTTCTCCCTTGGTGTACCCAAATAGTTGCCGGAGTGTGGTGACAAGGGAATTTTCACAGTAACTTCATTGCTGTGTTAATGTAAGCCCACTTGCGGGTAATAAATAAAATTTACTTTTCTTTAATCCCATTCACCTTGGCCCATAGCCTTGAATGTTATGTTGTGTCGGGAGTTCATCCAGATATTTTTTAAAGGATATGTGGCAATCTGCCTCTACCACCCTCCCAGGCAGCGAATTCCAGACCGTCAACACCCTCTGGGTAAAAAAGTTTTTCCTCACATCCCCCATAAACCTCCTGCCCCTCACCTCGAATCTTTGTCCCCCTCGTGACTGAACCTTCAACTGAGGGGAGCAGCTGCTCCCTATCCACGCTGTCCATGCCCCTCATATATAAATGCAAATCCCAGAATTGTCATCTGCCCACCACTTTTCAAGTCAATCCAATGCATTGGGATAGGAAAATCGGCCCAATGTCTCCCAGAGGTTCAAACTCCAGTACCTTTCTTTGCAGGGAATGGGATTAGTTGGACAAGCCGTACACAGCTATGAAACAGTCATTTAAAAAATGCAATACCCAGTTACCCTCCCATCCTTTGCCTAAACCAGGATTTTAATTTGTCCAGAAAACTGTCCCTCTTTCTTTCACCTTCTCTATGAATCTTCCACTATGTGAAGCCCCTTCTAGTCAATTTTCCAGAAAAACGTATTCACACGTTGTGGAACATTGTGTTGCATCTTTATGTTTTCCCAGTGCCTACTCTTCACAAATTAAGGCACCAATATCCCTCTCTTGCTTTATTATCTCTGTTGCTTTCCTCGACAGGATTTGTTTTTGTCCCTCGGCTTTGTAAGCACAGTAGGGTTTATTTTTAAAAGACTTTGCAAGAGATGTTTTTTCAGCTCAGTTCATGTTGTTGTGAAGAATGATGTATAATACAGCCAGGTTTTTTCTTGTCATGAATTTTTTAAAAACCTTTCTCCCCCCCAGCAACCAAATAGTTGCCACTTTGGCCTTGCTATAACCCATTTTCCTGGATCAGGGACCAAATATATGTTGTTCAAACTCGGGGTTATTAATGTTGGATAGTCACTGATAAATTTAATAAAAAATGCAAGATATACTTCCCAGAGCACAGTTAGATTGTGCTCGAGGGAGACTGGCTGAGATGAGCAGCATAGATATCTTCAAGAGAGAGTGTGGAAGATAAATATAGAGGAAAAAATAAGTTGAATGATATATAGATAAAATGAGATGATATGTAGTGTGAGGGGGAAGGGAGGCTGTACAATGGACTTTAATCTTAGCTGTTTTTTCATCGAATCATGCAGAAGGAGGCCACTTGGCCCATCGAGCCGACACCGACAACAATCCCACCAGGCCCTATCCTCATAACCCCACGGATTTACCCTGTTAGGCGCGCTAACACTAAGGGCTAATATAACATGGGTAAACAATTTAACCCACACATCTTTGGACTGTAGGAGGAAACCATGGAGGAAACCCATGCAGGCAGAGGGGAGAATGTGCAAGATCCATACACACAGTGACCCAAAGCTGGAATTGAGCCTGGGTCCCTGACGCTGTGGGGCAGCTGTGCTAACCACTGTGCCACCCAAATATAAAGGCATCATAGTCCCAGATGACCTGAGGCTGCTCTCCCCTTTTGAGGACCGTCACATCTCAGATGAGAGGCAAGGTTGACAGGAGGGGGCCTTCATGTATAACCTCAGCCGATATGGGAATTGAACTCACACCGTCACCTTGGATCATGAGTCAGTTGTCCAGCTAATGCAGCTAACCACCAACACCCCACCGCACCCCCCACCCCCCCACCCCTTTGGGACTATTCCAGTTAGAGGCTCGGATGACTATTCTCACTTAAGGTTGAGAAAGACAGATCTCATAGACACTTAAATGAGTCTGAAAAATCTTAATTTCCCTAGCGTAAAGGAGCTACCAGAGAATATTACCTTCCACCAGATATCCTTTTTAATAAGCTTTAGCCAGATTATAACAACTTGGATGGTCTCAGGGTGTCTTTATCCATCAATGGACCTCTCCACTGAAGAGTGTAGGGAGATGGATTTTCAAATCCGGATACAGAAGATTATATGAGAGGATATGTTTTCTAAAATTTATTAAAGAACTAAACATGCATTTCACTTTTGATGCTAATGCAATCACAGCATTAACAGTTCTAGGAAAAGTAAGTAAAAGCTTAGAGAGATTCCCTGGCCTCCTGTAGCACATTTCTTGTGGCACAAGATGATGTGCTATTTGTGGATGGTAGGATTTTCATGTCCTGCTACTGTCAATGGGATTTCCCATTGAATCCACTCCACACTTCCAGGAAATCCATAGTAGGGGTAAACCAACAGTGGGATCAGAAGATACCGCCAGCATGAACAATCCTTATTTGTCTGGCCCTTGTTCCTGACAGAGAATCCAAGTCCTATTCAGGCTACAGAGAGAAATTTAAGACACCTATCAATATTTAAAGTAGTATTTATCTTAAATCCCAAGGTAGAAAGCTACCAAGTCTAGTAAGATACCTTTATCACAATTAAGGGGGAGAACTATCATCACTACACTACAGCAGCTAGCTTTGCAAGGTACTGGAGTGAATCTAACAAATCTGAAACTCTTTCTGTGTAACTCCGATATGTGTAACCTCAAAGAGTTGAACCATCAGGAAACATGCTGAATATTTATGCTGAACAACATCCTTTGTCATCCAAATCCTCCAAACAGGTTACGAAGAGGTACAGACAGTGGTCATTTCCTTGTAGCATCCAGTTTCCAGGATTCAGTAAAGCGAGTTATTTAGGGTCACTCTCAAGGTCATCCATTGCTACATTGCAGCATCTTACAATTTAGCAATGCTTTGCTGAGGTGGTGTAAAGGACAGTTTGTGTTCCTTTTTTCAGAGCTCCATGCTTTAGAGTAAAGCAAGTGGCACAGTGGTTAGCACTGCTGCCTCACAGCTCCAGGGTCCTGGGTCCGATTCTTGGCTTGGGTCACCGTCTGTGTAGTGTTTGCACGTTCTCACTGTGTCTGTGCGGGTATCCTCCGGGTGCTCCAGTTTCCTCCCACAGTCCAAAGATGTGAAGGTTAGATTAATTGGCCATGTAAAATTATTGCTTAGAATATGTAGGTTAGAGGGATTAGCAGAATAAATGTGTGGGATTAGGGTCTGGGGTGGGATTGTTGTCAATGGGTCAAATGGCCTCCTTTTGCAGTGTAAGGATTCTATGGACATGCCGCAGCATGTTGTTGTCTCTGAGCACACAATTATGTCCAGGCATGTTTATAAACATTTTAACACTTCCCCTTTCATCCAGAAGATAAGTATTGCTTTTAACTGGAACTCTGTTGTTAATTTTTAATCCCTACTTCATAGGAGAATCACTATTTTGCTCTTATAACTTCATATTTAAAATTGCATACCTTGTCAACTCGTATGAAACATAAACACCAAGGTAAACCTTTTGGGCCAAGTGGCCTGTTGCCACACATAATTCTATGTTTTTATATGGGGCTGGAAAGACCAGGGCCATCATCACAAGTAGTGAGGCTGGTGTTGTGAGACCATCACTGCCTGAATAGGCAGGGGCTACATAGGAGATGTAGCAAAGTCTCAAGGATGGGAAATGGAAGGGATGGAAGCGGCTGTTCCATTGGAAGGCACGGAGAGCAAAATAAAAATTGGTGTGGACTATGTTAGTAGGCCTCACTGTCACTTATTTTCTTGTAGAAATTAGATATGGTGTTCAAAGAGAATCCAGCCCATGGTATCTCAAAGTTAGCCTCAGAGTAAGCAGCACTGAATTCACAATTTTACAACTGGATACGGTTATACAGTGGTAGCACTGCTGTCTCACAGTGGCAGGGACCTGGGTTCAATTCTAGCCTTGGCTGACTGTCTGTGTGGTGTTTGCACTTTCTCTTCATGTCTGCGTGGGTTTCCTCCTGGTTTCCACCCACATTCTAAAGATGTGCAGGGTAAGTTGGTTTGCCATGCAAAATTGTCCCTTCGTGTTGGGGGATTAGCAGGGTAAATGCATGAGGGTGTGGGGATAGGGCCTGGGTGGGATTGTCGTCATTGCAGACTCGATGGGCTGAATGGCCTTCTTCTGCACCGAAAGGATTCTGTAGGGGACTATAGGGAATAACAGAATTAAAGGCAAATTAAATACCTTGGAGATCCTTCTCATGATTTGGTAGTATTGGCTAAGCCAATTTGTTTTTGGGCCTTTTTTGGCAAAAAATACTTTCCAGATATTTTTATCCATTCATGGGATGTAGGTTCTGCTGTCTAGGTTAGAATTTATTGGCCATCCCAAATTGCCCTTGAGAAGATGGTGATGAGCTGCCTTGTTAACATGGTACCATGTGCTGTCATGGTATTAGGAAAGTTCCAGGATTTTGATCCGCTGACAGTGAAGGAAAAGCAATATTATTCCAAATCAGGATGGTGTGTGACTTGGAGCTCAACATTCAGATTGGGGTGTTCCCTTACAGCTGCTCCCCTTATTTTTCTAGGTGGGCAAAGTTGTTGGCTTGGAAGGCACTGTTGAAGGGTCCTTGGTCTGTGTGGAGATGTGTTACTATACAAAATGATGGAGAAAAGGACAATATTAAACTAGAAGAGAAGAGACAACATTTTTGATGTTCCAGTATTGCACTTCAATATTAATTCAAATAGGTTTCTGGAAAATATTTATAAAGTATAATCACATAAATACTATAGCATTAGTATGTCCATGATTCGGGGCGTAGTGTGCTAAACAGCAGCCAATTCTAACTATGCACACTGGCATAGTGGTTGGCACTGCTGCCTCACAGTATCAGGGACCTGGGTTCAATTCTCGGCTTGGGTGTTTGAAGTCTGCACATTCTCTCTGTGTCTGCATGGGTTTCCTCTGGGTGCTCCAGTTTCCTCCCACAGTCCGAAAGATGTGCTGGTTAGATGCATTGGCCATGCTAAATTCTCCCTCAGTGTACCCGAGCAGGTGCCTGAGTGTAGCAACTAGGAGATGTTCACAGTAACTTCATTACATTGTTAATGTAAGCCTACTTGTGGCACTAATAAATAAAGTTATTAACCTAGTACAATAAACAGAAGTGCTAGTGATACAGTGAGAATTATCTAGAGTGATTCCAAGCCCCAAGTTAGGCTTGTTGAAATGCGGAAAATTGCAGATGGAATATTCAACAAGCTAAGATGAATATATTGTACGTGCCTGACAATTGGAGCAAGATCCGCAAAGAAAAATAATATTTCTGCTCCACTTTAGGTCTTGCGGAAGCTCATGGTGAATGCACAGCCTCCAGTCAAAAGGTGGTAAAACGATTCTTGGACTTTCTCACCCGATGCGATTGACTTTACAAAGAGAAAGGCACAAGACTTTGAGAATACAACACATGGCAGCTAGGAAGATCTATTGAAAAGGATATTCTTTTCCATAGACCTGAGCTCACTGACTGGAGGAGATGCTCAAATAATAACACTGCCCACAGTAATTTGAATCGCCAACTATCCTTCTGAATTGCCTGTGGGTTAAAACCCTTTATCATTCATCGCACACAGGTTAAAATTTACACAACTCCAACCTCAGGTAATTTTCTGTTCACTCCTCAGCGTGACAGTAATACGAAAAACTAATAAATGCCTCAAGAATGCAAACTAATAGTTAAAAATATAGATTTTATGAGTAAATCAAACAACACATGTCACAGAAGTTACAGCTGAGTTGAAATGGCTCCCATACATTATATAATGAGACAGTAGGCTACATAATTGGTAAGAATGCAACAATCATTTTGACTAAGTCGAATGTTGAGTTACCAGGAGGTTTGGGGAACTTATTGGCTGAGGTTTTCCAGTCCTCCTCACTGGCAGATCTTCCGGTCCCACCGTTGGTGCCACCTCTTGAGTTGGAAGGAGGGAAGGCAAGGTTCTCATATAAATCCTGCACTTTTATGTATGTCTTCATAAAATCACCATCTAAACAGAGGGAGATACCAAATCAGAAAGTATTCCAGACGAGAGCATCACCAGAAGTATACACTTCCAAGAGATGCCTGTTTGTATATTAGTTGAGAGTGACTGAATTCTGTAATGATTTATTTCATTATTCTTGAAGGAGTCTTGTAATATTTGAACAGCATTCTATTGGGATTTTATTCACTTTGTTAACTGTTTTAATAAGATTGCCATTAGTTTAAAAATAAAGACCTGTTAGTTGTCTTATCAACTAAGATAAGATCCTGCTTTAATTTACCAAAACCAGTAACTTCCTACTTCCTCACACACACTCGTACAAGATTACGAGACCAGAATTGAACCCAGGTCCTTAACGCTATAAGTTTCAAAATCGAGCAGAGGGAAACAGCACCTCCACATCATAACAGAAGTGACATTTTATCTTGTTATAATGATTGTCTCTGTGGTAGCTCTGCATTTTCACATGTGGGCTGCAGCGGTACAATCACCAGGCAAGACTGTTCCCTTCCTGTTGGCGAGCACTTCAGCGGTCACGGGCATTCAGCCTCTGATCTTCAGGTAAACGTCCTCCAAGGTGGCCTTCATGACATACTACAACTCAGAGTTGCTGAGCAGAACCTGATAGCCAAGTTCCACACACATGAGGATGGCCTCAACCGGGATTGGGTTCATGTCACACTATCTGTAACCCCAATGACTTGCCTGGGCTTGCAACATCTCACTTACTGTCCTGTCTGGAGACAATACACATGCCCTTAACCTGTGCTTAAAGCTATCTCCACTCACATTATCTGCACCTTTAAGAATTGATTAGCTGTAAATATTTGCATTCTAACCAGTATTCTGTAAACTGTGTGTGCCTTTATATGCTCTGTTTGTGACCAGAACTCTCCACTCACCTGATGAAGGTGCAGGCCCTGAAAGCTAGTGGATTTACTAAAAAATAAACTTGTTGGACTTTAACTTGGTGTTGTGAGATTCTCACTGTGGTACAAAAAGGCAGCTCACGACAACATTCTCAATTAGGGATGGAGGGATTAAATGCTAGCCTAGCCATGAATGAACTTTTAAAAAAAAAATTCAACAAGGTGGGCATGTGGGTTGTTGCCTGACATTAGGTGTATTGCCTAATACTAATTTGTACACAATTTGTACAATACCAATTTGTGCACCTAGGAATACTTACATTCCTAGATGTACAAAATTGATATCAGCAGTAAGAAGTGCCAGAAACAAGGAGTAGCAGAGTCACATGAAGCATGGGCTTCAGGGATCAAAACATAAGCGGCAGCTAACCATTTCATGAACATTTTGCCAGATGTAATTAAAATCATAATTCACGTGCTGACGATAATTACAATGATACAATTATGCAATTAAAGGGTTGGATATTTCCCAGACTTTGGGATCCCGAGGTCAGAAACAGATGCTTCTCCCTACTCTTCATCCCACCTGTTTCCTGACAATCTAACACCCCTAGTCTGCCTCTGACCTGTCTCCGTGGAGCTGGGGAGAAATAGTCCATCATCTCTATTTCATGTCAACTGCCCAAAGTCAGACAATTATCTTAAGAATAAATTGTTTTTCTGAAAGAGATTTAGGAAGCCATCATTATTAAGCTTACTTTGGAAGTCCAATCACTCAGTATGTTATTATTTCCAGAACTGAAATATTTAAAATAATATCCAGCACAGCAAAGTTTATTTATTAGTGTCACAAGTAGGCTTACATTAACACTGCAATGAAGTTACTGTGAAAATCTCATCATCGCAGTCCAGTACCTGTTCAGGTACACCTAGCGAGAATTTAGCATGGCTAATGAAAAAGAACCAGCACTTCTTTTGGACTGCGGGAGGAAGCTGGAGAAGAAACCCAAGCTGACCCAGGGAGGATGTTCAAACTCCACATAGACAGTCACTCCAAGGCTGGAATTGAACCCTTAACACTGTGAGGCAGCAGTGCTAACCATTGTGCCACCATACTGCCAACATCAATATCGACAATAATCCTTCGCTATCATTCAGTTTGTGTCAAACAGACAACAATTTCAGTATTACAATCTGAAATTAAGCTGTGTGATAATGATTGAAGAAAATAAGATGTTAAGACTTTGTACTGGAAAACTAAACTGAACTCTAAATTTGCCTATAAAATCAAATGGTTTTACAGCATAGAGCAGCAAAACTCATTATAGCATGTACAATTATTGTCAACTTTGATAAAATACAACATGAATTTAAATTTATATTGCACCTTTAATGTTGTATAATGAACAAAGGCATTTCAGAGACATGAACAGATACAAACATCACTTGAAAGGATCTATTGAAAAGGATAACTAAAAGGTTGATCAAAGTGTTTCTGAAGTGGTCCTTGAAGGAGGCGGGGAAGTTTTGAAGCAAAGATGTTTACAAATTACACAATTCTTTAATCTCATAAAATTACATGCTACAAAATCTAATAATGAAAGAAACAATGAGCTATTAGCAGACTGATAATATATACATGGCATTTCTTTAATTGGGATGTAAATGTGAAACCACTGGTATAAAATGATGAAGCCTGTGTTAAAATAATGGATGGAATAATGTTACAGCAACATGGCAAAGTATCAAATTTCCCTTTGGATGGGGGTGCAATCGCTTGGCCTTGTTCCTCAATCTGGCTGGAAGCCATTTGGAAAAGAGTCGGGTTCCACCTTCATGGCAGATGGAGTTTAATCTGAACAAATGTGAGGTAATGCATTTTGGAAAGTCTAATACATTAGACCTTCCAAATAGGAAATATGCAGTAAATGGCAGAGTCCTTAAGAGTATTGATAGGCAGAGGGATCTGGGTGTACAGGTACACAGGTCACTGAAAGTGGCAATGCAGGTGGAGAAGGTGGTCAAGAAAACATAAGGCATGCTTGCCTTCATCGGCTGGAGCATTAAGTTTATAAATTGTTGCAGCTTTATAGAACCTTAGCTATGCTGCACTTGGAATATAGTGTTCAGTTCTGGTTGCCACACCATCAGAATGATGTGGAAACTTTGGAGAGGGTACAGAAGTGATTTACCAGGATGTTGCCTGGTATGGAGAGCATTAGCTATGAGGAGAGGTTGGAGAAACTTGGTTTGTTCTCATGAGAGTGATGGAGATTGAGGGCCGACCTGATAGAAATCTATAAGTTAATGAGGGGCATGGATAGAATGGGTAGTCAGAAACTTTTTCCCAGGGTGGCAGAGTCAATTAATAGGGGGATAGGTTTAAGGTGCGAGAGGCAAGGTTTAAAGGAGATTTACATAGCAAGTATTTTACACGGAGGGTGATGGGTGCCTGGAACTCACTGCCAGGGAGGTGGTGGAAGCAGATATGAAAGTGACTTTTAAGGGGCATTTGGACAAATACATGAATAGGATAGGAATTGAAGGGTAGGAGGTGTTAGTTCAGTTGGGCAGCATGGTCGGTGCAGGCTTGGAGGGCCAAAGAACCTGCTCCTGCTGTAATTTTCTTTGTTCTTTGTTCATCAGCCTCTCATTATTGTAAGGATCAGAATGTCCACCCACACCTACATGAGGGAAATGACATTGCAGGCAGCCCCAGTGGAGAGCTCAGATCAGGAATCCACAATTCCAGGAGATTCCCTTTTCTCCAGTTCTGAAGTGATCCAGATTGGGATCAGAGGTCAGTAAACCTAAGGCTACATGGCATTCTCACCACCTGCCCCCCCAAAAGGGGCGCAAAGTGAGTCTCACGATAGAAGTCACCAGGATTGTAAAATAGTTCGACAAATAATTTTTGATTGACTCCCTGTTGGGTACATGTTTGTGGGAGGCTCCATAACATGTAGGACAACCTGGGCTTATTCATAGAATCACCATAGAACCCCTACTGTACAGAAGGAATCCATTTGGACCTTTGAGTTTGCACCAACCACTATCCCACCTAGGGTCTATCCCCGTAATCCCACACATTTACTCTGCTATTCCCCCTGACACTAAGGGACAATTTAGCATGGCCAATCCACCTAACCCGCGCATCTTTGGGTGGTGGGAGGAAACTGAAGCACCTGGAGGAAATCCACGCAGACACAGGGAGAATGTGCAAGCTCCACACAGTCACCTGAGGCCGGAATTGAATCGGGTCCCTGATGCTGTGAAGCAGCAGTGCTAACCATCATGCCACCATGCCGTCCATTCTTGCTGGATGTAACCTGGTGCTGAAGTTTCTATCCATGGTGGGCATCAGACGTGCACCTGCATTAGCAAGGGGAATTAATGGCCCATTTCATAGGCACATTGGGACAAGAATAGGCCATTCAGCCCATTGAGCCTACTTCACCATTCCATTAGACCTTGGGTGACCTCAAGGCCATTTTCCCATGCCATGTCTTCAATTCCCCACTGACCCTACAGACTTCAGTGTGGTCAATGCTGGAGAACCATTGTGAGCCCAGTTTTGCTGGAAAGGTGATGCCTTCAGTTGTTGATGGCATTAATGGTCATCTTTTGTTATCACCAGGAACACGTAGTGGACTACTGTGTACATTCTGGTCACCCTACTATAGAAAGAATATTAGTAAACTAGAAAGAGTGCAGAAAAGATTTACTAGGATGCTATTGGGACTTGGTGGTTTGAGTTATGAGGAGCTGCTGGATAGACTGGGACTTTTTTCTCTGGAGCATAGGAGGCTTAGGGGTGACCTTATAGAGGTCTATAAAATAATGAGGGGCATAAATTAACTTGACAGTCAACATCTTTTCCAAAATGTAGGGGGGTCCCAAAACTAGAGGGCATAGGCTTAAGATGAGAGGGGAGGGATACAAAAGAGTCCAGAGGGACATTTTTTTCATTCAGAGGATGGTGTGCATCTGGAACAAGCTGCCAGGGGCAGTAGTAGGGTCAGGTACAATTTTGTCTTTTAAGAAGCATTCAGACAGTTACATGGGTAAGATAGGTATAGAGGGATATGGGCCAAACGTGGGCAATTAAGATTAGTTAGTGGTAAAAACTGGGCAGCATGGACAAGTTGGGCCGAAGGGCCTGTTTCCATGAGGTAAACCTCTGATTCTATGACCACTGTTCTTAAACTAAGAACAATGTGTACAGTATGTACAATTTTAAATGTAACACATTAAATTTGTGGGGCATTTAAGCATAAACCTCTTGACAAGAAGCTGATGGGAACTGGTGAGGTTATCCACTTAACATCCTATGTGAGGTTGCTGCCCTTTGATCTTAATGGAAATTGAAATCAGAAGGAATATAAAACAAGATGCCTTCAAATCTATTTTGTTTGAAACAATACTGCTCCTTTCTTGAATGCATTTTTGTTTCCATTAAAATTACAACTGTTTTTAAAACATTCACAACCTAAATATCAACACTGTTGGCATGGTGGATAATTAAGCACTTCATTAATCTTGCATCAAATTATAATGAATTACACATGCGTGATATTGTAGCCACAAATTCAAACAAGCAGGAGGTCACGCGATGCAGAGACTCAGAGGAGGCAATGGCCTAGTGGTATTATTGTTAGACTATTAATCCAGAAACTCAGCTAATGTTCTGGGGACCTGGGTTCGAGTCCCTCCACGGCAGATAGCGGAATTTGATTTCAATAAAAAACATCTGGAATTAAGAATCCACTGATGGCTATGAAGTGATTGTTGGAAAAACCCAACTAATTCACTAATGCCCTTTAGGGAAGGAAATCTGCCATCCTTACCTGGTGTGGCTTGTGTACAGTTCTGGTCACCTTATTATAGAAAGGATATTATTAAACTAGAAAGAGTGCAGAGAAGACATATGAGGATGCTACCAGGACTTGATGATTTGAGTTATAAGGAGAAGCTGGATAGTCAGGGACATCTTCCCCTGGAGCTTAGGAATGATCTTATAGAGGTCTATAAAATAATGAGGGGCATAAATTATTATTGAGGTAGACCGACAGAGCCACAACAATGTCTGTGGTTGACTAACCTGCCCTTGGGCAACTAGAGATGGGCAATAAATGCTAGCCAGCCAACGACACCCATGACCTACAAATGAATTAAAGAAAGACATATAGAATATCCAGGTAATAAATAAGAGAAAAAAACTGGGTGAG
Source organism: Carcharhinus amblyrhynchos (assembly GCF_965287045.1). Classification (NCBI taxonomy): domain Eukaryota; kingdom Metazoa; phylum Chordata; class Chondrichthyes; order Carcharhiniformes; family Carcharhinidae; genus Carcharhinus; species Carcharhinus amblyrhynchos. Next base: position 12,708,160 of record NC_137328.1, read on the forward strand.
GGGCAATCAATATGCCAGGAAATTGAATCAAGAGAGTAGCATACAGCTGAGGAATTGAACCTGCAACAGTATTCATTCATTTTATGGGACACCAGCATCACTGGCTGGGTCAGCAATTATTGTTTTTCCTGATCAGCCTTCGAATTTCAGAAGACATTTTTTTGAGAGTTGGCTACATTGGCCTGGGGTCACATGTAGGCCAGGCCAACAAATTTATTTCCTTTCCTGAAGGATATTTATGAACCAGAAGGGTTTTTTTTACAAATATTGACAATGGTTTCATGGTCATCACTGGACTTTTAATTCCAGATTTTTTACTGAATTCAAATTTCACCTTCTGCTTTGAACCCGGGTCCCCGGATCTTGTTCCAGGTCTCTGGATCACTAGTCCGGTGGCAATACCACTGCCTCCCATAAAGGAGAGCAAAAGTCAAATAGTGCTACTAAATGGTGTACTTTAGGTGTGACTAGATCACCTCATGAGGGAGAAAGGAATAGGATGACTGATGAAATGAGATGAATGGATGTAAAGAAGCTCATGTAGAACACAAACGTCAGCACAGACCAATGGGCCGAATGGCCAGAATCGATCAATGTTATGAAACATATCTGATTTGCTGCAAAACTGTCCCAATCAGCAACCATTGCAGTTCTGCTTTTGTCAATTGATACTATTTCAGTTGGAATGGTGATTAGGATGCTGCTGATAAGGGCCAGATGCTTCTACACTTTCGTGTTTTGGGGCCATTTCCAGATTCGGACACTGTTTGTAACAACAGTGCACCCTCCGTTGCAATCTTACAAGGAGGTAGTTGGCTGTTTTAGAGTTCACATCCAATGGGTATGACAGGCTGGCACAGTATGAGGGAGGAAAAGTCAGAGCAGCTGAACTGAAGGGCAGCCAGCAGCCTCCACTGAGAATGGTGTGTGCTGCTTAGGTACGTGGAAAATGAGTAGGCAGCTCATAATGAAGGAGGTGCCACTGATACTGAAACCGGGAGTCAGAGCCTTATACAAGCACAAGCTCCACCTTCCAAATGGAAGCATTTCCTAGTGCATTAACCACAAATTGGATTTGACTCCCTTCCATCCTCAGTGTGTGTCTATCATGTCACACCGATATTGTTTAATTTGCTCATGGAAAATTGGGCGTCACAAACAAGATCAGCATTTGTTGCCCATCCCTAATAGCTCTTGAACTGAGTGGCTTGCTAGGTCATTAGAAAGGCAGTGAAAAGCCAACCACATTGTTGTGGCTCTGGAGTCACATGTAGACCAACGGTAAGGGTGAGAGATTTACTTTCCTAAGAGGCATTAGTGAACTGAATGGGTTTTTACAAAATTGGCAATAGCTTCATGGTCAATGTTATTGAAACTAGCTTTATATTCCAAATTTTATCAATTGAATTTGAATTCCACTGTGCGGCATGGTCAGGTTTGAACCCTTATCCCCAGGGCATTAGCCTGGGTCTCTGGATTACTAGGGGTGACACAGTGGTACAGTAGTTAACACTGTTGCTTCACAGCACCAGGGACCGGGTTTGATTTCCAGCTTCGGTCACGGTCTGTGTGGAGTTTGCACGTTCTCCCCGTGTTGTGTGAGTTTCCTCCATGCTCATGTTTCCTCCCACGGTCTGAAAGATGTGCTGGTTAGGTGCATTGACCTGAAAGGTGCCAGAGTGTGGCGACTAGGGGAATTTCACAGTAACTCCATTGCAGTGTTAATGTAAGCCTTACTTGTGACCAATAAATAAACCTTAAAAAAAATTTACCTTGCTCGTCTGGTGATATTACAACTACCCCACCATCTCTTCAACCTCCTGTATGGATCTTGCTTCACCTGAGGAGATAAAGTGCAGCCATAAATGGGATGGGGTTGTCGTGAGGGTGTTGAGGCACGTGACACACAGAAAGTAACCTTGAAGAACAAAACAAGGAACAATTGAACTTTGAATGACTTTAATTGGCTACCCACTGCTGCCATGAGGATGGCCATTGTCAATGGGTTTCCACCTCCAGAAAGGCAGGAATACACTGGGAAGCCAATGTTTCTCTCCGTTAATCCCTAGCATCAGCCAAGCACCCTCCCCCTCCTCCCCCTCGCCCACCACCCCCACCCCATCCTTCCATCACCTTCAAAGCCACTTTCATAGGATATGGGAAAATTCTGCCCAACAGCTCCAGGTTTATTGAAAGGAGGGAAACCTTTTGCTGGTTCATGTTCGCTTTCTTGCCCATCTCCTGGTGAAACCTACTCTCACCATTCCATGGACAATATCCCAATGCCCGTTAATGCTTTGTAAACTTAGTCTTCACTTACACTTTGATGCATTGGTAACCTGATATCTATCCAGTCGGTGATAACAATTTAAAAAATTGCATGATACAATGCAGGATGTACACTTGCTACTCCCTAGCTGACCAACCTAGAAAAGACTCAACAGCTTTTTAGCATCGATCAACACTGAGTTGATTCTTCGATGATCCTGTTGGAAAGTCCGTTCCAAGTACTGATCAAGATAAATGGGAGGCATCAGTCATAAATTTGCACTGGTTTGAAACTGAGTCCTCTTCGCTCACCATTCTGTCAGGAAAACCCAAGAAATATGAATACTTTTCTCTGTTGGCAATATTCTTGTCATTTTTTTTTAAAATCTTTGAGGTATAAAATTGCTAATTAAAGCAAGGGACAAAGTGTGACTATCTGAATCTAAACTGTGGGTTTGATATGTTGATGCTGGTGATACTTCAAACAGATTATTTACATAATGTAATTTAATAATGGTGTTTACAGCGCAGCACAGTGGCACAGTGGTTAACACTGCTGCCTCACAGCTCTAAGGACCTGGGTTCAATTCTCAGCTTCGGCCATTGTCTGTGTGGAGTTTGCATGTTCTCTCTGTATCTGCATGGGTTTCCTCTGGCTGCTCTGGTTTCCTCCCACAGTCCAAAGATGTATGGATTAGATTCATCGGCCATGCTAAATTGCCCCTTAGTGTCCTGAGATGCATAGGATAGAGGGATTAGCAGGGTAAGCATGTGGGTTATGGGGAGAGGGCCGAGGTGGGATTGTTGTCGGTGCAGACTTGATGGGCTGTATGGCCTCCTTAGGCACTGTAAGGTTTTTATGATTCTATGAGAACTGGAGTAGATTTGAATGGATTGCTGTCATTCAAAGAAGAAGAGATTCTGGGTGTAAAAGAAAGTTGTCACAGTTTATGTATTGATAGGGTACCATGGCGGAAACCCCAAAGTATGTTGTGAAGCCTGACCATACAAAGAACAAAGACAAAGAAAATTTGGCCCTCCAAGCCTGCACCAACCATGCTGCCTGACTTAACTAAAACCCCCTACCCTTCCAAGGACCATATCCCGCTATTCCCATCCTATTCATGTATTTGGCAAGACGTCGCTTAAAACTCACTACCGTATCTGCTTCCACTGCTTTCCCCAGCAAAAAGTTCCAGGCATATACCATCCTCTGTGTATAAAAGCTGCCTCATACATCTCCTTTAAACCTTGGCCCTCGCACCTTAAACCCGTGCCCCCTAGTAATTGACTCTTCTACCCTGGGAATAAGTTTCTGACTATGCACTCTGTCTATGCGTCTCATAATCGTGTAGACTTCTATCATGTTGCATCTCACCTCCATCATTCCAGTGAGAACAAACCAGGTTTTTCCAACCTCTCCTCATAGCTAATGCCCTCCATACCAGGGCAAATATTTTCTATACCCTCTCCAAAGCCTCCACATCTTTCTGGCAGTGTGGCGATCAGAATTGAACACTATATTCCAAATGTGGCTGAACTAAGGTTCTATAAAGTTGCAACATGACTTGCCAATTTTTAAACCCAATGCTCCAGCCGATGAAGGCAAGCATGCCGTATGCTTCTTGACTACCTTCTACATCAGCATTGCCACTTTCAGTGACTTGTGTACCTGTACACCCTGATCCCTCTGCCTATCGATACTCTTAAGGGTCCTGTCATTTACTGTATATTTCCTATCTGTATTAGACTTTCCAAATGCATTACCTCACATTTGTCCAGATTAAACTCCATCTGCCATCACTCCACCTAAGTCTCCAACCAATCTATGTCCTACTGTATCCTCTGATGGTCCTTATTGCTATCCGTAAATTTACCAACCTTTGTGTCATCCACAAACTTACTAATGAAACCAATTATGTTTTCCTCCAAATCATTTAAATATATTACAAACAGCAAAGTTCCCAGTACTGATCCCTGAGGAAAAGCCAAGAAATAGGAATATTTTTCTGTTGGTAATACTCTTGTCACAGCCCTCCATTCAGAAATGTATCCTTCCACTGCTACCCTCTGTCTTCTTTGGCTGAGCCAGTTTTGTATCCACCTTACCAGCTCACCTTTGAACCCATGCAACTTCACCCCAACAGTTTTTTCTATTTTGGCATTAGTTTGAGCATAAGGTGTTTCACTCCAGGTGTGATTCTATTGACACACAAGGAAGCTTTTATCGAAACTTTATTGAACAATACAACTTAACTAACACAAATGTGTTAGCTTAACTTTACCAATTGAAATATTTAAGCATGACAAGGTATAATTCTTAACTGCTAAGTTATCCATCTTAGTTCCAATTCAAGCAATATTCCTCTTATAGATGTAAACTCCTCTTCAAAATCAGTTGGCACTGCACAGGCTTATGTGCTGGCGTGTAGGCTGCTATTCTTTGAGCCTCCAGAATGTCTCTGGAGAAAGAGATGGAGAGAGGTCTATTTTTCCTAGCAGGTCCCAAATGGCAGCCTCCGGAGACAGAAATAGAGAGACAGAAAGAAATAGGCATTGCTTGCTTCTTCCAAAAGCAGACAGAGACTGTTCTTGACTTTAAAAACACTATGTGCAGGATTTTATCCCACTTGACCCTCACTAAATCAATCATTAGTTTGCATCTTAGCATGTGAGTTGTTTGGTGTAGACCAATCAGCACCATGTAAACAGAGCTGAACCTTAAACATACCTCTTACAAGAAACATAAATATGTTTCTTTAAAGGCATCATATCATCACAGTGTGGATAGTCTGAGTTCACTTTCCTTTTAAATTTGAAAAGTTAAGGAAAAGAAGTGATTCAGTTCTGGGAGAGCGGTTCTAAAGAGATTGAGTGAGACACTGGAGAGATCAAAGGGAAAGAATCTATTTAACGAGGCACCGAGAGCGATGAAGCGTTCTGTTTTAGATCTCAGCAGACAACAGGAATAGCTTGTTGATTCCCAGCAAGCAGTGTAAATGAAGCCAGACCTGAAATGCCAACTGCTGTCAACCTTAGAGGGCACCTCAAGAGAAATTAAACTGTGTGGTAGAAATGACTAGACCTTTACAGCTTTTTAAAGCTATAATAAGTTGCTGAACAGATATGGGAAGGTTAACTGGGTGAGGATAGGAAGATAGTGAGATTAAGATTGTCTAGAAATGTTTTAAAGTATTGGTATTGTGTGAAGCCACTGTTAAGTATAATTCTATTTTTATTTTATTTTTTTTCTAAATTTTAATGAACATTTACTTCACTATCAATTCATCATGAGTGATCAGGCCCATCTTTTCTGGTCTTTAAAGCTTCTCACCATAAAGTAAAAATTATAAAAAACACATGACACAGTTGTCTCAAGATTCCCTTCTAGGATTTGAACAACTCGGCATTTAACATCAGCCTTGTTTTAAGAAACATTGCTACAAATAGAGACCATTTTTGTTGAAGCTCTTTGCCCTGCATTAGAGAGCTGAAAAACTCTTGATGGACCTGCATAAGAGCAATGAGGCCACACGTGGAATATTGTGTACAATTTGGTCTCCTTACTTGAGAAAGGATATACTGACACTGGAGGGGGTGCATAGGAGATTGACAAGGTTGATTCTTGGAGTTGAGAGGATTGTCTTAGGAGGAGAGACTGAGTAGACTGGGGCTATACTCATTGGAATTCAGAAGGGGAGATCTTATAGAAACATAAGATTATGAAGGGAATAGATAAGATAGAAGCAAGAAAGTTGGCGGGTGAAACTAGCACTAGGGGCATAGCTTCAAAATAAGGGGAAGCAGATTTAGGACTGAGTTGAGGAGGAACTTCTTCACACAAAGGGTTGTGAATCTGTAGTGCCCTGCCCAATGAAACAGTTGAGGGTACCTCATGAAATATTTTTAAGGCAAGGATGGATATATTTTTGAACAGTAAAGGAATTAAGGGTTATGGTGAATGGGTGGGTAAGTGGAGCTGAGTCTACGAAAAGATCAGCCATGATCTTATTGAATGGTGGAATAGGCTCGAGGGGCCAGATGGCCTACTCCTGCTCCTAGTTCTTATGTTCTTCTGTTCTTAATGCCTCCACCAATCAGAGCCCACTTGCTAACCAATCAATACTCTCTCCTCATGCAGTATAACTGTGTTGATTTCTTCCACATTGAATTTTTGTGCATGTCTTGATGGGTGCAAGATGAAAAGCTTCAACAAAAAAAAATTCTTCCCAGAAATACACTTGCGCTGTACTGCCAAATGACTATTTGAGCTCATTGGAAGTTGTGTTCAAGTTTTGCTTTTTCTACACCATTTATTCTACTCCCACAAGACTTCTTCATATTCTCTTCATTTCAGGGGTGAATTGTCTCAAGGCTTTTTTTTAGCCTTTCTTTGTTTCTCTATTTTGTAATATTAGGGATTAGCCCCTGTGGCTCATCTTACACATTCTCAACACAATGCAGCCTGTACGTGTAGCCTCTTTCGCCTTTATTCTACTTCCTAGAGAGAAGAATTGACTTCCAATTTTAATCTGACTTGAGACTTGGTCATTCGAAGCCTCGGTCCTCTGCACTCACCTCTTGTTCCCAAAAAACACATCGGCCCCTTTCTTGTTTGTCAATGGGAGTGGGGGGCCTTCGAAACATGTAGGCCAAAAGGCAAGAAATAAATTACAAATAGCTGATAACGGCAACTTACACTCAATGAAAGAGCTTCTTTGGTGCAGCACTGTGCAGCATACAGACGCTGCCTCTGCATGCTATACACTTATCAGAATTCAACCTCGATCTGCTCTTTGGAGAAGATTGACATCATATTAGCAGGATTCATCACAAAGAACTCTCCCACCCAAGGCGCAATTAATGTCTTAAATTACTATTTAATACGATACTTCTTAAGGGCAGCTAGCCCACTCCCCCAAAGTAGCTTTTTAATGTCTGAGGATTTAACCTTTCTTAGCTACTGGGCGAGATTAATTTATTACTTCTGCTGTTAATTAGAGACTGCTACTGGGGCTAACAGTGTATTTTCTTATGATTTTTCTCCATGGGAACGGCTTTTAAATACCCATCTGCATTTGTAACAAATCAATTAGCAATCAGTTCGTCAATGGAAAGAAGAAGGAAAAAAGAGGTTCCCTTTCAATTCTACTGTTCGATGTTTATTTGATGTGGCGGCGCCTAGGGTAAAGGTTCAAAGGGCACTTAGAATGGCAGCATGGATGGCTGAAATCACACTGGGTACTCAGAAGGCAGGGTTAAACTGTGACCTCCTCCTGCCAATACAAATGTATCCACTCCTCAAGCAGCTGGTTCAAGCACAGCTAAGGCAGAAGCCCAGGGACAGACTATATACTTGCCCAAAAGGGGGAATCCCTCCAGGCCCATCCCATCACAGCATGTTTTGAGGTAGCTCTCCATTGGCCACTGGCAGGATAGAATAAAATAGAATCCTTTGAGTGCAGAAGGAGGCCATTCAGCCCTTCCAGCCTGCACCAATACCAATCCCGCCTCAGCCCTATTCCCATAACCCTATGTAGTTACCCTGCAAATCCCCCTGGCACTAAGGGGCAATTTAGCATGGCCAATCAACCGAACCCATACATCTTTGTACTGTGGGAGGAAACCGGAGCACCTGGAGGAAACCCATGCAGCACGGGGAGAACATACAAATTCCACACAGTTAGCCAAGGCCTGAATTGAACTCAGGTCCCTGGCACTGTGAGGTGGCAGTGCTGACCACTGTGCAACTGTGCACAGACATGGGAAGAACATGCAAACTCCACATAGATAGTGAGCCAAGCGGGGAGTCAAATCCGAGTCCGTGGTGTTGTGAGGCAGCAGTGCTGACCACTGTACCACCATATCTCCTGATTTCCTGCCCCATTGAAGTCTACAGAATTTTGTGTGGTTCACCCATCCGGCCATGAAGGACGGGGTTATACCAGGGGAGACAGAGAGTCTTGAGAGGACCAGAAGATCTAGGAAGGGCTGGTAAATCCTGGTCCAAGTGTTTGGTTTGGTGTAGGAAAACCATAAAACAAATGGGAAAATTGGACAAGTGTCAACCTTGGCTTACATCTGAGCTGTAGATTCAGGTTCCACTCCTAATATCTGGAGCACGTAATTTAGAATAATGCTTAAATACAGTTCTGAGGGAATGTTATAAATTTGAAGGTGCCATCATTCAGGTGAGATGTTGAACTAAGTCATTTTAAATGGCTCTAAACGATGCCCTGGCCCAATCCACAGAAGGACAGGGGAGCTCTACCCAATATACTGACCAACATCAATCCCTCAAATGATATCCTAAAAACTTATCATCTGGTCATTATCTCATTGCTATCATTGTGGGAGCTTGCTGCGCATTGACTGGTTGTTGAATTTCCTTCAGTACGGCAGTAAGTTGTACAGTGCATCATTAGCTGTGTGTAAAGCACTTTGAGAGATCCTGAAGTTTTGAAAGGTGCCATATAAATGCAAGCTCACTCTTATATGCATCTGGTAACTGTGGCTATTTATAGAAATAGGTTGTAATTGATAAATGTGATTTGAGATTTCTGTCTGTATCTAAAACTGGAGCATTTTCTGTTTACATTTATTGACACACTGAGCAGTTAAGTATTAATAGAATTCAATTAACATGTGGCTGTTATAGTGGTGCAAGATGACATTGTTACTTAAAAGCTTTGAAGGATATATATTGATTTACATACAAGTAGTGCAGCTAATCTGTACATAACACTTTAAACCATCACATTGTCCAATAATGATTTCCATCAGTTTTAGAAAAGGAAATCTCGGATCCTATGCAAGTGTTAGTTGGAGATGGCATCATGATTTACAATGTGAATATCAGACTGTCCATGAATTCGACAGCTTAAGGGAATATGAGACAAAATCAGTGATTAAGAAAAATTGGATTCAAAGGTCTGTGATGGGTGAAAACACCTTGGGAAATGGACTCTGCACTATGTTCCAAAAGCAGAATATTGATTTTAGTAAGTGGTTAAAAAAGGGTCATTATTATGAGAAATAGTATTGTTCAATTCCACATCACTAGGAGGGACTTGGAAACAATAGATACCTCTCGGTCCTCCATTATGTGCAGACTGTGACAAACTTTGCAGAAGAAAGTTGCTTTAATCGTCATCTCTAGCTTAACAAATGACAGAAGGAGACCAGTGCATCTCATCCAATCATCCTAAAATGTTGTAGGTAGGTACATTGTACCATTTTCATGCTGCTGTGACAGTCCAGAAATTCAAAGGAAAGGTTACCATAAAATCATAAGATATAAGAGCAGATTTAAACCATTCGGCCCATCGAATCTGCTCTGCATTCAATTATGGTTGCTATGTTTCTCAATCCCATTCTCCCTGTAAACTTCAATCCCCTTAGCAATCGCGAACCTACCTATCTCTGTCTTAAATACACTCAATGACCTGTCCTCCACAGCCTTCTGTGGCAATGAATTCCACTGATTCATCACCTTCTGGCTGAAGAAATTCCTCCCCATCTCATTTCTTGGTGACATCTTGGGTGGAATTCCCCAGCCATTGATGTCCCGCCTCCGTTAACAGGGAAAACTGGAGAATTTGACACTCAGTCAAATCTCCGTTCACCGCAGAGGCCAGAGAATTCCCAAAGACAGGTGAGATTGGAGAACGCACCTCCGGTAGATGGATGGGAAAGGTTTAGAGGGATTAATGGGATTAGTTCAGATTAGGAAATCTGGTCAGCATGGATGAGTTGGGCCGAAGGGCCTGTTTCCATGCTGCATATCTTGATGACTCCATAACATATTGGCTGATGTTTTGTAAATGAACAGTCTTGATTAGCATTGAGATGGACAGCGCACGAGGTCTAAGGTTTGATTCCTGATTCGTTCTCTGATAGCTGACCCACACGGTTGCTGAAAATGCATAAGGTAAATGAGGTAACGTGAGTCACAGTTCCTGTTCCTGTTCAATGTCTACTGATCCTTGACTAAAAAGTGCACAATTGTGTCGGCCAGATGAAAAGAGCATTAAGATCAGAAAATAAGTCAGGGGTGAGTAATCAGTCGAATCATTTGCTGATGCTGAAAAGTTCGCATATTAAGAAGGGCGGCATGTGTGTGAGGCACTAAAAGGTTGCTGATGCATGTGGAACTGCACCTCAGCATGAGTCAGCAACTTCAGGGGAGCGGAGAAAACAGATTCTACTCCCTTAATGTAAAGCTGGAAGATTTGAATGCTCATCGCTACGGGTAGCAAGCTGAGATAATTGGCCTCTAGAAAAAAAATAATGGGCACAGCGGCTTATCAGATCTGGAGCTGCGTATTGGAAGAAATCTACTTCCATTATCATAAGTCAGAAATACAGGAAAATTGCAGTCCCAGTAAATTTCCTTAAACACACTGGCTGAAAACTGCAGACCTCATGGGGAAGATGTATTTTGTCTGCCGGTTATAGTGAAATTATAAATCCTTCTTTTTGAATAAGTTTACCATTTTGCAAAAGAGAGGCAGTTCTCCACCCCGCCGCGCAGCATCAGAAAGAGTTAGGACACATTTCATTCCAATTTTACTATACATTACGGGATTGAAATTAGCCTGTTTATAATATGGGAATGTGAATGTTTATGCAGTTGGTCTCAGAGAATTATGGAATGGTCACAGCACAGATGGAGACCATTCAACCCATCATGCCATTGTCAGCCCTCTGCAGGAGCAACTCACCCAGTCACACTCCACCCGCCCGTTCTCCATAGCCTTGCAATTCCTTTTCTTTCTGGATAATTACCCAATTTTCTTTTGAAAGCCACAATTGAGTCACCCTCCATTACACAGTGGTTAACCCAGTGGTCAGCACTGTTGTCTCACAGCACTAAGGATTCCCAGTCTAGGATATTGCCTGTGCGGAGTTTGCATGTTCTCCCCGTGTCCGTGTGGGTTTCCTCTGGATGCTCTGGTCTCCTCCTATAGTCCAAAAGATATGCTGGTTAGCTGCATTGGCCATGCTAAATTCTCACTCAGCGTACCCAAATAAGAGTGTGGAGACTAGGGGATTTTAACAGTAACTTCATTGCAGTGTTAATGTAGGCCTACTTGTGACACAAATAAAAATAAAAAATTAATGGTAAAAGTAAATAAATATTTACACTTGGGACACAGAGGGAGCACCCAGCTCTCACAGTGAATGTTGCACGCAGTCAGCATGGACCTCACTTCACTCATCCTTGTTTCTCATGTGCATTACTTCAGTCATACTGGTTGGAAAAAATAACTATGCGGACAGAAATGTGGCAAACCTGTGCGGGGGCAACTGCCAGCAAAATGTCCCGTGGGCTACACTCAGGACTCAAGTGGACCTATGGCCCCCCACCACCACCCCCCCACCTCTCTGCCCAGGCGTAGGTAAGGAATTTAGTTACTATACATGCTTTCTGAAGAGAATTGGATGGAGAACAATTCTACATCAAAAGTTTGTACTGGAGGCCAACCGTGTACATTGTATTTTAATTAATGGGTTGGGCTTGGAAACAGCTTTCAACTTAATTACCTCCTTAACTTAAAAGAATACATTTAGAACTTTTCTTCCTAAAGTTAATGTGTTAAAGGATGCATAAATGTTGAGTCTTAATATAAATAAAACTAATTTATATTTATGCTTAGAATTCATTATAAGGAAATATTGGGTTTTGTTGTTTTTCTTATTACTACAATATTATTCCAGTAAGTAAGAGGTAGTTAGATGTCAGCAGTACAACTGTGTGTTGTGACATTTACACAAATTCTGATGTGCAGGAAAATCAATAGGTTTTTGCAGATGTTTCCGTGAAGGTAAATTTATTGTCAGGTGGACCAGGTTGAACTTACTTTCACCTCCATATCTTGTTCACATTGAATTAATGTCACAACATGTTATGAACAGTTTCCACAAAAAAAAAACAAGAATGTGGAAGGTAGTCTGTTGTTGCAGCTAACGCAAGGGGTCGACTGCACATTGTTAGCATGTGAATGTTTGAGGCTGAAAGCGGAAAAGTAAAGAACCGAAAAAGAAAAGTGCAGGAAAGGGAAGAAAAAGATCACTTATTGCAATACGTATTGCTCGAAACAGGAACGCTCCCCAGCATGCAGGGGGCAGTTCAGGAATAAAATGACCCACTGGGCTACCAGAGAAGATCTGAGCAGGAAGGAAACTATTGTCCTTGGGACTTAGAAGTTGAAATTAACTTCCTTGTTCCTGAATGTATTTTGTTCCTTTCATCAGGACCTTAAAGTTCTTAATGTTTGCGTCGCCATCCTTTTCTTTATGTGGCCCTGAAGCCAACATAGATTTGTATTATTAGCTGTGGGTCGTGATCGCATTACAGTAGGAGATGCTGTGGGTCAGTGGGTAATGCCCAGTGCCTCTGAGTCAGACACTCTGTATTCAAATCCCACTCTTGGACATATTGGCAATGCATGGAGGTTTGTATTCTGGTTCAACAGGTTGTCCATAATCAGCCTACTAATTCTCTCATTTCCCAGCTAGTCACCAAAGGGGAAATACATGTGCATGCAGATACGGAACAAGAATTCTGCTTTCAGAAGAGGGAAGATAGTCCTCGAGGAGACATGAAGGTAATTAAAATGTACCTTTCTGAGCATTCTGGGCATGATCTTACCAGCTGTTCACCCCACGCTCCCACTGCAGTGAGGTCAGAGGATTTGGCACCCAGCCAAATCCCCATTCACTGCAGTAGAATGGGAAAATCCCACTGGAGTAAAAGCTGGGAAATTTCTGGCTTCTGATTTTTCCTCTCTGCATAGGCATAGAATGCATGAAAACGGTTGGTTTCAGCCATAGGTTTTGAAATTGGGACCTTGTGGAAATGCAAGTGGCAGGAGTCCTGCATAAAGGATTGACCATATGGTCAGGAGGCAAAATATTGTGGGAAATTAACACAGGAAATACCCAGCAAGTCTGGCAGCATAGAGCCATAGTCATAGAGTCATAGGGGCTTACAGCATGGATACAGGCCCTTTGGCCCAACTTGTTCATGTTGTCCTTTTCTTTTAACCCCGAAGCTAGCCCCAATTGCCCGCATTTGGCCTATATTCCTCTATACCCATCTTACCCATGTAATTATCTAAATGTTTTTCAAAAGATAAAATTGTACCTCCCTCTACTACTACCTCTGGCAGCTTGTTCCAGATACTCACCATCCTCTGTGCAAAACAAAATTGCCCCTCTGAACTCTTTTGTATTTCTCCCCTCTCACCTTAAACCTATGCCCTCTAGTGTTAGACTCCCATACCTTTGGGAAAAGATGTTGACTATTTAGCTGATCTATCCCCTTCATTATTTTATAGACCGCTATAAGACCAGCCCTCAGCCTTCTATGCTCCAAAGAAAAAAGTCCCAGTCTATCCAGCTTCTCCTTATAACTCAAACTATTAAGTCCTGATAGCATCCTAGTAAATCTTTTCTGACTCCTCGAGTTTAATAATGTCCTTTCTATAATAGGGTGACCAGAATTGAACACAGTATTCCAAGTGTGGCCTTACCAATGTCTTGTACAACTTCACCAAGGCACCCCAACTCCTATAGTGAATGTTCTGCATGTGGGAAGAAAGAAACAGAATTAACCTTCCAGGTTGTGGCTTCTGGTCAGAAGTGGGAAAAGTTAAAAATGTAACAGAAAGGGGTGGATGAGAAAAAGAAAGAACAAAATAAAGTGTAATAAAGTGGAAGGCAGAAGAAGCTAACTGACGGAGTTAGTCTCACAGCGCCAAAAGCAATAATGCCACGGCAAGGCGGAGAAACTGAGACTGGAATTCTCCGTCACTGCTGCCAGTGAGAAAGGTGCTCAAGCAAGGCTCCATTCACCGCAGCGGGACTGGAGAATCCCAGCTGCGGGCGAGGTTGGAGAATTCTGGCCAAAGAAATGGAAGAGCTGGTTGACGGAGTGCAGACTTTGAGGCAGGAGGCCAAAACTGAAGACTCACCCCCCTCCCCCTCCCCCACCCCCGCCACCCACCGGACCCATTCTGATCCCGTATCGGGTTCCTGGCAATGATTGATTTTCCAGGGAAGCCATTGGTTATCATCAGCTCACCACACACCCTCACCTCCCTGAGTCAGGTCAGCTCGGAATTGACTACATTGTACCCGGAAAACACCAGGGCACCTCAGCCACATGTTTAAAGCAAGATTCCTTTTCCTTCCTGTGGGTGCATACTCACCAGGTCAATATGGAGGTGGAGGGGGCAGGATGTGGGATCGGCCAGGATCAGGTGGATAATTGGATAATCACCTTATCAAAATCATCATGATGGTCAGTGCCAAATTTTGATGATAGTGCAAATAAGGTGAGTAATCAACATTTGTAACAAAGTCACAGACAATCAGTAAGATAAAAGTAAAGTATCAAATAATAAAAGGGCTAACAATTATGAACATTTCAGGATAGAAATGATGAGAAAATGTTGCAAACTCCATTTACAGTCTGAAAATGAAAGGCAAATGCACTCTCTATCTTGTACTGATGTGAACCACAGAATCATAGAATCCCTACAGTGCAGAAGGAGGCCATTCAGCCCATTGGGTCTGCACCAAATCTCTAACAGAGCATCCTACCCAGGCCCTTTCTCGCAATCCCACGTAGCTGATCTATGCATTTTTGGACACAAAGGGAGAATTTAGCATTGCCATTGAAACTAAACCACACACCTTTGGACTGTGGGAGGAAATTGGAGCATCTGGAGGAAACTCACGCAGACATGGGGAGAATGTGCAAACTCCACATAGAGTCACCACACTCGGGCACCTGTTCGGGTACACTGAAGGAAAGTTTAGCGTGGCCAATGCACCTAACCAGCATGTCACTCAGACTGTGAGAGGAAACTGGAGCACCTGGAGGAAACCCACTCAGACACTGAGGGAATGTGCAAACTCCACACAGACTGTCACCTGAGGCTAGAATCAAAGCCAGGTCCCTGGCATTGTGAGGCAGCAGTACTAACCCAAAATAGTTATGTGACATCCACTCTAGTAAATTTTCCATGTTTTCAACATGTATTGGTGTCACAAGTAGGTTTACGTTAACACTGCAATGAAGTCACTGTGGAAATCCCTGAGTCACCACACTCGGGCACTTGTTTGGGTACACTGAGGGAGAATCTTGCATGGCCAATGTACCTAGCTTGCACGCCTTTCGGACTGTGGGAAGAAACTGGAGCACCCAGAGGAGAACATGTAGACTCCGCACAGTGACCCAAGAGGGGAATCAAACCTGGATCCCTGGAGCTGTGAATTAACAGTGCTAACCACTGTGCCCATCCCGTACTGCCCCTAAATTAATTATGTGAAATCATAATTATTGAGTCCGGTGACCCAAGCTGGGAATCGAACCCTGGTTCTTGGCGCTGTGAGGCAGCAGTGCTCAGCACTCTGTATGTGCTGTAAGTTGGAGTTCATTGAATTCTTAATTGTTTACATGATATCTTTAAGTTTTATAAAATAAGCATGTGGCTAATCAGGAACCATAATGCATGTACCATCAAGGCTACACGAGCAATTGATTTGGAAGACAAGTTTAACAGGTTCTGGTGGACAGTTCAGAGCGGAGCCTCTAGGCTCCAGCCATGTACAAATGTGCAGTTTCGCATGAATTATTTACTACCGTTGACTGACATCCACAACCAGTCAACAATGCAGCTCTTAAAGCTTCGGAAATGGTCCACTAACTCCCGAGGCTGGGGCAAAGAGCTTTAGAAATATCTCTTTACTCTGTGTGTTTTGCCTGCTTGGCATGATAGGGAGAATCTGACATGATCCTCCCCCCACCCCCCTCCCAGCCCACAGAGGGTTTAGCCGCCGGTGTAAGCTATCACAGAGACAAGATCCCAGCCAGCGCTATCAGGAGTTGAAAGATGTGGTGATTCAATGATAGAAGGGAACATTTCTTCGCGGCAAAAAAAAGAGACTGCACAACAGCAAGAGTATTAGTTTAACAAGCCTGCCTTCAGAGGAGGTATTGATGAAACGAGCCAGTTGACCCAAAGAACAAATGGTTCCAAACAGCCATGCAGTTTTAATCCCTTTCTCCTGATATTATGCACACAGCAGATGCCTCTGCTAAAAGCCCACACCATTGTCACAGCTTTAGCTGTTGCTGCAACGCAGGTTTATGGGCTTAACTGGGGCACTGGCCCTGCCTCTGAAATAACATCACCGTTTCAGGCAGCGAAGTAGCTTGAGCCACCTTCAAATATCAAAGGGAAGCCGCTCCCGTAAAATTGGATGTGCACATTTAACATACAGTTGCCGTTTGACAGGCAGGGACTAGGTCGAGAAAGGTAGGGTGAAAGATGGTGTGGTTCCTGCAAAAGCCTCTTTCTCACAAACACACACACACACTCTACAATCCATTATTACAGGAAAATAGCTTTTGCAGATTTCCAATTTGCATAAAGCTTTTCATCGCAAGCTTTGCCCCGGGGTTGGCCACAAGCTGTGCACTTTGGCTATTTAGAGGCTTCCCGGCTTGTCGGATTCGTTGAGTCCCCACCGTGCCTGTACCATCAAGGCTATAGGAGCCATTGATTTGGAAGACAAGTTTAAAAGGCTCTGGTGGACAGTTCAGAGCGGAGCCTCCAGGCTGCCAGCCATGTACAAATGTGTAGTTTCGCATGAATTATTTACCACCGTCGGTTTGTTGATTTTGGTAAACCGGACACACAGCTTGCAAAATCCCTACTTTGGCTGCTAAAGACAGAATGCTGGGCTCAATCCTCAGGTCATTGCCATTTTTAATTCCAGTGCAGACAATTCCACAGGGGGTGGAGGGGGAGGGGTGGAGGTGCCTTTCCTACTCACCCTTCAGGTTAAAGTTGGAAATTTGGGGGTTGGGGGTTGGGGGGTGGGGGGTGGCCACGTTTAGACTCCCGTCCCACCCCTGTCCACATTGAACCCATCATGCACAAGCTCTTTCTGGCAGTTGAAATTCTGCCCACTGGAATTGGTCTCTGTCCTCATAATAATGCCGCGCCCCTAAGGGATGTCCAAGACACTGCAGGCTTTGTTCGGAACAGAGATATTTATTGGTAAAGAGAAATCAGGCACAAGGGATTGCAGCCCATGGCTGCCTCAGGCCAAAGTCCCAGTTCTTATATGCTTTCCTCATGCTCGATCATTCTGCATGACAGAGGATTCCACCCTCTGGTGCGATTAGTCCCTCAAGAGGTGACCCTCTTCCACTGTGCTGTCTTAAAGAGACAGACCCCACAGTCACGACAGTCGTAAAACCATAGGATCGCTACAGTGCAGAAGTAGGCCATTTGGCCCATCGAGTCTGCGTGGAGCACATGCCACCCAGTCCCTATCCCCATATCCCCACACATTTACCCATTAATCCCCCTGACACTAAGTGGCAATTGAGCGTGGACAGTCAACCTAACCCGCACATCTAAGTTATTCGTCACAAGTAGGCTTGCATTAACGCTGCAGTGAAGTTACTCTGAAAATGCCCTTTGGGCTGTGGGAGGAAACTGAAGCACCCGGAGGAGACCCATGCAGACACGAGGAGAATGTGCAAACTCCACACAGACAGTGATCTAAGCCAGGAATCAAACCTGGGTCCCTGGCACTGTGAAACAGCAGTGCTAATCACTGTGCCACCCCAGTCCTGTTCCTCCAATCTTTGGTGTTGGCGAACTGAGTGTCCTTTGGGGTCAGGGATGATGAGATTTGCCGCTGGATCAATTAAGCTTTCTCAGGGGATTGGTGTGTGTTATTTTCTAGAGAAGATGAGCAGCATTACAGAATTAAGCAAAGGAAACCTGGGCTGTATTTAATGTAAGGCACACATCACAGCACAGCTTACCTTTAGCATTACAGGTTTAGCTCCTTCCAGTCAATTTTTAAATGAAACATTTTGTCAAACTGTGACCCAGCCCATCACACAACAACACATCTTTACCTCTGCATGACTGTGTCAGTAATCAGTACCTGATTGAAGGTGTCAGCACCACAAGAGTGGACTCTTTTTTGCATGACTCCAATCAATCACACTCTCATGGAATCCTACGGTGCAGAAGGAGGCCATTCGGCCCATTGAGTCTGCACCAAACACAATCCCACCCATGACACCATGCATTTATCCTAGCTAGTCCTCCTGAAACCAAAGGGCATTTTAGCATGGTCAATCCACCTAACCCGCATTTCTTTGGACTGTGGGAGGAAACCCATGCAGCCGGAAGAAACCCATGCAGACTCGGGGAGAATGTGCAAACTCCACAGAGACAGTGCCCCAAGCTAGGAATCAAACCCAGGTCTCTGGCACTGTGAGGCCGCAGTGCTAAACACTATGCCATCTTGCCATCCTCAATTCCATTAAGGTGAATTCCAGGATGCACATAAACCACCCACTCTTAAGCAGTACCATATTTTTTTCTGATTGCTAAGTGTTTTTTGCTGCCTTTTTTCCTGCTGTTTCTAGGTGCCATCCAAGGGCCAGGACCTCAGGAGGTGCTGGGCTTCTGTCCCTGTTCTGGGCAGGGAGGTGTAATTTATTCATGATCATCTCACTTGGCAGTTGGATGTCTGTTCAAATTGATAATACAGAGTATGGCAGCACAGTGATTATGTTACTCACCTCATCATCTCGATGTTTGGACTAATGTGCGTAAACATCTGGGTTCAAATCCCAGTCCAGCACCTGCGTACTTTAAATTAATTAAATGAATCTGTTGATTTAAAAGCAAAAAATTGTTAAACATTTCATAGAATCCTACAGTACAGCATTGGCCCATCGAGTTTGTACCGAGCACAATCCCAGCCAGACCCTATACCCGTAACCCCACACATTTACCTTACTAATCCCCCTGACACTAGAGTCAATTTAGCATGGCCAATCAACCTAACCCGCATATCTTTGGACTGTGGGAGGAAACCGGAGTACCCAGAGGAAACCCATGCAGACGCAGAGAGACTTAGCAAAGATAGTGGTCTGAGGCTGGAATTGAACTTGGGTCCCTGGAACTGTGAGGCAGCAATGCTAACCACTGCATGCAGCCTTGTATTTAAGTACCTAATAGTCCTAAAAAAGCTGAACTGATTCAAAAGGTGATAGTGTGGCTCAGCAGTCCAAGGTGCTAAATTAAGGTTCTAGTCTCTATGAAAGCATGGGTTTAAATCCCACCACTGCTTGAGGTGGGTTGAGTTTTTATACTAAACTGGCAATGGTGAAACCATGATCATGACAGTGGTCCACCCAGGATCACTGCTCAGCCATTTGGTTAAGGTCAAGTATCAGATCAAGCCCAAGATTGGATGCAATGACATTTCTTGTCAGCTTGGATCTTGTATGTCCCTCTTGTGGGGACCATGAATTGGATTCAATTTGAATTTGAATTGTTTTTTGGAGCAAGTTAGGAGATGGATTAAGGTTTGCCCTGTCCACTCTGCATATATTGGCTTTGTAACTTTAAGAATGGACGTTTTTTTAAATCATGCCGTTTAGTAGAGATGTGGTGGCCTAGTGGCATTGTCACTGGTCTGGATAATCCAGCAATCCAGGGTACTGCTCTGGAGCTGCCAAGTTCAGATCCCACCACAGTAGAGATGAAATTTGAATTTGCTTTAAAAAAAAATCATGAAATCACAATGACAATTGATGGACACAAAAATGAAACCCCTATTAGGGAAGGAATTCTGCCATCCTTACCCATATCTTCTCACAGGATGTGGATGGTGCTGGTTAGGTCGGCATCGCTAATTGCCTGTGCGAAGGTTGTGTTGAGCTGCCTTCTTAAAACCGCTGCAGTCCTTGTGATGTAGTTACACCCACAGTGCTATCAGAGAGGGAGTCCTCGGAATTTGACCCAGCGACCACGAGGGAACAGTGATATATTTCCAAGACAGGGTGGTGAATGGCTTGGATGGTAATGTCCAGGCGGTGATGATCCCATGTGTCTGCTGCCTTAGCAGTGATCGTGGGTTTGGAAGATGCTGTCTAAGGAACCTTGATGAGTTCTTGCAGCTTCATATTCTTCTAGATTCATATCAAAGCGGTTGATGTGTAACTGCCTTCCGAACCAACCGAGCAAGCGACTTAGTTGCCAAGGAAAGTGGCTCGCTACTCTCTTCTCAAAGTCAGTGCACAATGGTCAATAAATGCTGGCCCGTGCCAGCAATGCCCCCATGCTGTGAATGAAATGAACAATAAAATTAGGTCTTTCATCAGCAATGTCTGGACAGGTCACATAAAAGTTTTCATATAATTCAGCTGTTGATGTGGGTTTTTGTAATGACTTTAATCAGGCAATTGAGGTGGCCTGTTCGAATATGAACTCCCTGATTAAGGGCCAAGTTGATGTGCCAATCAGGGAGCCTCTTGTTTCGTATTTAATCAGGCGTGTCAGTTCCTCTGGGACTCCGAGTGTAGACTGCTGACTGAAAGCCCACTGTGTGCTGTTATCAAACTTGTAAATAAAGAGATTTTGGTGAAGGGACTTCTGCCTACAAGGACTTATTACAGTTTCATACAGAGTTTTCACCAATTTGAATGCAAATAAGCAGATATGGGAAACCTGCATACAATTCTCCCAAACAGAAGCATCTTTTTTAAAGGATCAAACAGGTTGTAGGACAAGGTCTTTAAGGTGGGTAGATTTAATTTAGCACATCTACAGTTACAATTTCACCTCTATTTTAGCTACATTGTAGCACAGTGGATAGCACCGCTGCCTCACAGCATCAGGGACCCAGGCTGAAATCCAGCATCAAGTCACTGTCTATGTGGAGTCTGCACGTTCTCCCCATCTCTATGTGGATTTCCTCCGGGTGCTCTGGTTTCTCACAATCTGAAAGAGATGTTGGTTAGGTGCATTAGCCATGCTAAGTTTTGCCGCAGTGCACCCGAACAGTCGATAGAGTGTGGCGACGAGGGGATTTTCACATTAACTTCATTGCAGTGTTAATGTAAACCTACTTGTGACAACAATAATTAAGCTTAAAAACGTAAAGCTATTGGAATCACAAATGATAGAGCAATGATGTAGGCCATGCAAACTATTGTGAAGTGCCAGTTCTTTGAAAAAAACTGTTACATTAGCCACACTCTGCTTTTTCTCCCCTTGGGGTCTGCAGATTCTTGATCTTCAACTAGTTTTGAAAGTTACCATTAAACTTGCTACCTCCATCCTTTCAGGGACACATTTCAGCTGGTAAGAACTCACTGCATGTTGTATATAGAATCATAGAAGTCCTACAGCGCAAAAGCAGATCATTTGGCCCATCACCTATGCATTAACTCACTCCAATAAAGCATCCCACCCAAGCCCTATCCCTGTAATCCTTTGTAATTACATCACTAATCCCCCTAACCTACACATCCTTGGACACTAAAGGGCAATTTAGCATGGCCAATCCACCTAACCTGCACATCTTTGTTCCGTAGTTGGAAACCAGGGCACCCGAAGGAAACCCACACAGACACCAGGAGAATGTGCAAACTGCACACAGACAGTCACCCAAGACTGCAAATGAGTCCCTGGCACTGTGAGGCAGCAGTGCGAATCACTGTGCCACCCCTATTTAAAAATCAACAGCATCTTTGGTTCCTTTATTCGTGCCCTCCAGGAACAGATCCTGCAGCCAATGCAAACTATTTCTCCCTGTTTGCTCTGTCGAAAACATTCATCCGTTTGAACCCCTCGATTAAATCTCCCCTTTTCCTTCTCTGCTCTCAGAACAGTATTCCCAGCTCCTTCAGTCCATCCACAAAACTCTCAGCCTCCCAGTGCCGGGGACCTGAGTTCATTTCCAGCCTGGAGTGACTGTGTGGATTTTGCACGTTCTTCCCGTGTTAACGTGGGTTTCCTCTGGGTGCTCCAGTTTCCTCCCACAGTCCAAAGATGTGCAGGTTAGGTTGACTGGCCATGCTAAATTGCCCTTTAGTATCAGGGGATTAGCAGGGTAAATACATTGGGTTACGGGGATAGAGCCAGGATGAGGTTGATGTCGGTGCAGCCTTGATGGGATGAATGACCTTTTTCTGTACTCTAATAATTCTATGATTCTTCTATGCATTGTCCTGTCTGTCACTTGACAGTACTCCCTGTGACATTTATGAGGTAAATTAACACTTTTCATTTCAGCCTTTATATAACAGGTATTTTGCATTATTTGGCATCCTGAAACAGGTTACTGAATATGGTTTACTGACATTTTATATTCTACGGTGGCAGAATTTCATCATGGTCAGCAGTTTAAACTAACTGTAGTTTTGCAGAAAGACGTACAGGCTTGGCTCATTCCTGTGGAATTTATGCAAAATGCATAGCATATCTTACTTAACATTGCTGTATTAAAATGGAATAATGACTAGGACAAGTGTTTCCTCAGATGATGAAAGCCATGTCCCTCTGTGACAGTTCACGGGAGAACAGACAGAATAAAGGACATTTCCTCAGCTTCTATTAACAATGGAAGAACACTGAGTAAATTGTAGTCTATCTAGCCAAATACATTTAGATTATAATGTAATATCTTCTTGATGGTGTTCGGCAACAGAGAAGTGAGATAAATTTCACTCCTTTGATAAATTCTGAAGAGCGATTAACTATTTTAAACAGATCAACATTGATCTCAGCATGAATATTTGCTCAAGTTATATCTACACAATTCATGGCAAACCCATCATGATATAACTTTTGATGTTCTCATACACACATACTCTTATGTATCCAATCTTTGTTTCTGCGTTTTGGAACTGTATGCCAGTGAAAACCCCTCACACAGCACCTGATCACACAGGATGCAGTAGAAGTGGTTTATCAACTCACCTCATTGCATGAGCGTTATAATGAGGCCACAGGAGGGGAAAAAGAAGGGAAGGGTGCAGACTGTAGTGTGAAAGTGATAGCTAATGTGTAGGGAAAGATCAACTTAATATACGGTAGGTCCATTCATTAAGTTGAATGAGTTATATTTTGAGGTGTATTGAGTAATATGGGCAAATGATGGAATTAATTAATGAACAGTAAACCTCCATAAATAGCAAAAGTGCAGTCAGGTCAACTTGGGGAGTGCTGTGCTATCCGATGAGACTTGAATCCAAGATGCAGACAGATTCATCAGTGTTCTGTTGAAGAAGGACAAGCCACGTCTCCCTGGCAACATGACAACATTAATCCCTGAAATAGCCTCTGAAAAAAACAGATTATCCACTTATAATCCTGAAATAGCTTCAACGAGGCCCATGAGGTTGGCCTTTTGGACTATGTGCTTCCTGATTGAGGTCAGTCCATCCTGACTGTCTGTCCCTCTACCACACTTATAGTCATGGCCAGGTGTCCCTGGAGAGGGAGAATGCGGTGTCCATGGGCACAGTTGATGCCTTCCGCACCCCCTGGGCACCGCAGGGGCTTGGGTGTATTATAAATCCTGAAAATCACATTGCGATTTAATGTTTTAAGTTTCCCTTTGACTTTGTTTTTGGTTCGGACTGTTCTCCCTTCCTTTTGGAGAGCTGCCCCTTTTAATTTGTCCCAAAGTTAATTTGAGTTTGTTTATTTGGTTGGCATGAAAAAAAATCCCTGATTGAGGTAATGATTGCCTGCTGAATTAGGGAGCCTCACCTGTGTATATACTGAGGCGTGTCACATCTACTGACACTCTGGAGTGTGATGTTGTACCTGAAGCACTCTTAGGAGTGGAATTGAGTTTGTAAATAAAGGGACTCTGATAAAGAGACATCAGCCTCTGAGGGGTCATTGCAAATCCCATTTCTGTTTGTTGGAGTATGCCATTCATAGATTGGCTGCCACATTCCCTACGGTATATCAGCGACTACACATCAGAAGTAATTCCCAAGGGGAATGGGACATCCTGAGATTGTGATCGTACAAATGCAACACAACATTTCTTAGGCCTGTATTAGGTGATGTTCTCTGAGGGACAATCATTGTTCAGAGCACAGGGAGAACTCCTCTCTTGTGTGAATTGGGTGGTATTCAGCTATTGTGCATACAATGAATGGTAGGACACTAGGAAGTATAGTGGAGCAGATGGAACTTGATGTGTGTGTCTATAGATCCCTGAAAGCAGCAAGACAGGTAGATAAGGTGGTTAAGAAGGCACGTGGGATGCTTGCTTTTATAGCCAAGTATGGAATATGAGAGAAGGGAGGTTATGATGGAGATGTATAAAATGCTGGTTAGGCTAGAGTACTGTGTGCAGTTCTGGTCACCACACTATAGGAAGGGTACGATTGTACTAGAGAGGATGCAGAAGAGATTCACCAGGTCGTTGCCTGGGCTGGAGTGTTTTAGCAATGGAGGAAGACCGGTTCGGCTGGGGTTGTTTTCCTTAGAGCAGAGAAAGCTAAAGGGGGACCTGATCGAGGAGTACAAAATTACGGGGACGTCAATAGGATACATAGGAAACAACTTTTCCCCTTAACAGAGGGACCAAACAGTGATAAGACAGAGTACAGGAATGAGATAGAGAATCTGGTGAACTGGTGCAGCAACAATAAACTCTCCCTCAATGTAGCAAAACAAAGGAGATTGTCATCAACTTCAGGAAGCATAAAGGAGAATATGCCCCTGTCTACATCAATGGGGATGAAGTAGAAATGGTCGAGAAATTCAAGTTTTTAGGTGTCCAGATCACCAACAACCTGTCTTGACCCTCCCTGCTGACAATATAGTTAAGAAAGCCCATCAATGGCTCTACTTTCTCAGAAAACAAACAAAATTTGACACGTTAACTATGACTCTCACCAACGTTTACAGATGCACTGTAGAAAGCATTATTTCTGGGTGTCTCGCAGCTTGGTATGGCTCTGCTCTGCCCCAGACTGCAAGGTCGTGAATGTAGCCCAATCCATCACGTAAACCAGCCTCCTATCCATTGGTTCTGTCTACGCTTCCCGCTGCCTTTGCAAAGCAGCCAGCATAATTAAGGACCCCATGCACCCTGGTCATTCTCTCTCCCATCATCTCCCATTGGGAAAAAGATACAAAAGTCTGAGGTCAAGTACCAAACGATTCAAGAACAGCTTCTTCCCTGCTGCTGTCAGACTTTTGAATGGACCTCCCTCGCATAAAGTTGATCTTTCTCTACACCCTAGCTATGACTGTAACACTACATTCTACACTCTCTCATTTCCTTCTCTATGAACGGTGTGCTTTGTCTGCATAGCATGCAAGAAAAAATATTTTTCACTGTATACCAACATCTATGACAATGATAGATCAAATCAAAATCGAATCTATAATCAGGGACACAGAATTATGGTGAGGGGGCAATGGATTTGCAAGGGGTCTACAGGGGATTTGAGAAAAATGTTTTAAATGAGATTCTGGAACTCACTGTCTGAAAGGCTGGTAGAGGCAGGAATCCTTAAAACATTTAAGAAGAATTTAGATGAACACGTGAAACGCCACAGCATACAAGGCTACTGACCAAGTGCTGGAAAATATGAATAGAATCGATAGGTGCTTGATGGATGAGGAGGGTCTCTTTCCACGCTGTAAAGCTCTCTAACTCTATGGGTGGTATCTTGAGCCCATTATCACCATCGGCAAGGTTGCCAGCGGCAGCTGAAAATCTGGAAGTTGCAGTTCTCACCGGTGAGGAACCCACTTCAAATTTTCCTCACCTTTAGGTGGCGGTGGGTGGGTAGGGGTCTAATTTACATACACTTCCATGAATTTTAACATAATGAACGCGTCCCCTCACCGTATCCACAAACTGTGCCAATGCGACGTCACGTGGACATGTTTTACAGCAGCTTCACACACATAAGAACCACTCATGGGGGGGGCGGTCTGGCCCGAGAGCAAAGCTAAGTATAGCCTCTGGGGAGGGGAAGAGGGACCTGGTCAGGCAGTGCCCTGATAATGCCTCCTGGCACTGTCCTTTAGCACTGCCAGGTTGGCACTATAGCACCCTGGTAATCCCACCCTGGCAGTGCCAACCCGTGCCAAGAGACAGGCCCCAATGGGATCCTCATCGGGGAGGGGTGGGGCGGGGTGGTTAATGCAGATATGGTTGTGGGAGGAAGCGGAGAGACGAGCAGGGGATGCTGCCAATGGCCAACATGGGAAGTGGGGGGAGAGAAGGAGCTGGTGATCGCAGCTGGTGGGGTGGGGTGGGGGTGGAGGGGGGGGGGGGCGGTGCGGCTGTGGGAAGGGACTGTTGATCATAGAGAGGGAGAGTGGGGCCGACGTTTGCAGGGATGGGGAAGGGACAAGGGACCAACGATCATGGCGGATGGTGAGGG
Organism: Carcharhinus amblyrhynchos; assembly: GCF_965287045.1. Lineage (NCBI taxonomy): Eukaryota > Metazoa > Chordata > Chondrichthyes > Carcharhiniformes > Carcharhinidae > Carcharhinus > Carcharhinus amblyrhynchos. The sequence continues at coordinate 12,734,693 of NC_137328.1, forward strand.
GGAGAGAGCGCAATGAGTGATGTCTCCAACTGGGGGTCTGGGGAGGGAAGTTCCTGGGGCCTCAGTGGTGAGGTGGGAGGAGGTTTAGTGCACTTCTGATCGGAGCGCCTTTTAAAGGCCGCTCCTTGTGAAGCCGGGTGTTGCTGGCTTGGAGACACCCCTCGCCCATGATGGCTTGAATTGCGCTCCCTTGATTTTGTTTTGACAAATGGTGGTGGAAATTGAAAAGAAAGTCGGCCGGTGTCTCTGGAGAGAAACACGTCAGCTTTCTTGCCAGGAGCAACACGCCGCCACTTTGTGGTAAGATTCCACTCTGCGACTCTATGAACTGCGATACGGGGCTTGGTTTAGAATCTGACTTGATACATGACAGCTCGAACAGTTTAACACTCCAGAGACCCAACTGAAACACTCGACTACACGATGAACATCCATCTTAAGAGCGCTGCTAACTGGTTCAAGCTGTAACGCCTGATGGGCGTAGGATGCATCCATTAGTGGCAGCCATCAGGCGCTGTTAACTGTTAACAGCTGCTGTGAGGGTGGATAACATTATCCTTGTTTTTGCATTCTCAGGGTTCATGCTGGGATTTCTTTAAAAAAAATAATTTATTTGTGTTAATACTGCCACATCAGTGATGCCCCCCAGACAGCAATCCCATTAACTCGCAGCGAGGATTCTCCGAAACATTAACCTCGGTAACATGCCACGATAGAGCAAGATTTACGAGCCGGCAAAAAAAATAACTGTGATGGTGGGGTGGCAATGAGGTACTGGCAGGGGAGGTCGGGGCTAGGGGTGAGGATTGTTTAGATATCTGGGAGCGCAAAGTAGGGATAAGCCTCACTTTAAACATCGCAACACCCCGAGTCAATTACTCGGGGGCACAGGTTTAACGTACGAGGGGCAACGTTTAAAGGAGATGTACGAGGCGAGTTTTTTTACACAGAGGATGGTGGGCGCCTGGAACTCGGTGCCGGGGGAGGTAGTGGAAGCAGATACAATAGTGACGTTTAAGCGGCCTCTTGACAAATGCATGAATAGGACGGGAATAGAGGGATATGGCCCTGGAAGGGTAGGGGGTTTTAGCTCAGACAGGCAGCATGATCACTGTAAGATTGAAGGGCCTGTTCCTGTGCTGTAATTTTCTTTGTTCCTTCCTCTCTAATCCTAAAGGTGCAGAGAGGCCATTTAGCCCATCAAGTCTGTACCAACTCTCTGAAAGACTACCTTACCCAGGCCCAATTCCTGCTCTCCTCAATAACGCCATGAATTTTCCATGGTCAATTCATCTAACCTTCTTTGGAGCGTGGAAGGAAACCCATGTAGACACAGGGAGAATGTGCAAACTTCACCCAGTCTATCAGCCAAGGCCAGAATTGAATCCGGGCCCCTGGCAATGTGAGGCAGCAGCGCTAATCATTGTGCCATCTTACTGGCCACCATGACACCTTTTGAGCTTCCCTCATTCCTAGAATTCCATCCCCAGTGGCTCAATCTGAAGGATTATTGGAAACTGCTCCACAAATTTGAGTTTTGCTGACATCTCCCCAACTGAACCTTGCTCTCCATGTCCACAAACTGGAATTATTAAGGTGCCTTTTCAATCAGTGAATAGCAGAACCATCCCACGACCCTGTGACCACTCACTGCCCACCATACATGACAACTGACGCAGGATGGACAGGCCCTCCTTCTCCCTGGATTGAGACCAGGACATGTGTGCTGGGCACAGCTTTGTAACATGGTGCACACTGCCCCAGGCCTGTCTCTACTTCCTGACCCTGACTGTGTGCTGTATACTGCCCCAGGACTCATCTTTCTTCTGACGCTGACTACTTGCGGCACACTGACCCTTCGAATGCCTTTGACTTATGAACCCGCTTCCTTTTATCACCACTATCAAAGTCTTTGTCCACCCCATCCTTTGGTGCTTCAGTCAGACAGTAACACCCGCTCTCCTACAAGTCCTCGGTGTCTGTCCATCCTTTTCCCATTCCATCCTGTGTTCCAGGCAACCATGTTCCCTTGGTCCCTTGCAACCCTTTCCCTTGTCACTGCCTAGTTCATCGCCACCCCACGCACTCCCACCCAACAGTCAAATTTGTGCTTTTTAGCCCTTCCCCTTTCCAATCGGTTACAGTAAGAAGCCTCACAACACCAGGATAAAGCCCAACAGGTTTATTTGGAATCACGAGCTTCTGGAATCACAAGTCAAAATTCACCTGAGGAAGGAGCAGCGCTCCGAAAACTCGTGATTCCAAATAAACTTTAACTTGGTGTTGTGAGACTTCTTATTGTGCTCACTCAGGTCCAACTTTGGCATCTCCACATCATTTCTAGCCTGCTTGCCTTGCCTGATCACCCTTGGCACCGAGCCAGAGTAGCCGTGAGTGCAATGGGATGAAAGGTTTGCAAAAACTGTGCACACAAACCTTAAAGTGGTGAGGGAAACGTCAATTGCCAGGTGCAGGTCTGTTATATCCTGTCATGATTCACGCTGGTCAAATTAGCCGCCATGATTACTATTTACTTTGGATAGTGGAACATGGTCCCGTGAACCGGGCTTTTAATCAGCTCATGAGATGCAGAGGCGTGCAAATATGGTTCCTGGCATGGCAAGGCCGAGAACCCAACCCAATGTGAAACTTGGGAGCAGAAAATTGCAATCTATTTTTACGCTGGTGAGAAACTGACCGAATTTTCCAGTCCCGCTGCCATGATGCCCACCACTGGTGACACCAGAAAATCCCACCCTATCTTTCCAGTCCACATGACCAGCCAAGGATCTCCCCTACATACTGGGAAACTGGGGCACACTGCCAATAATGTTCCAGCCATTAATTCTGATCAGAGACAATTAGCTAATGATTTGATTGATTAATTAATGCATATTTTGTTTGAGGAATTTTACTGTTCAGGAATTGAATGCTGCATTTGCCTACATAACAGTAAATTATTATTAATTAATTAGTCTAATATCTACAGAATCCCCACAGGAACATCAGTGAGTGAGGCTCCCACCATCCATGTTAATTCACAAACCTTGCCTATCACACACATGTCATGAACAGGCTTTGGACTCTTGAATTTTATTCCCCAAAATTTAGAAGGGTGAGGGGTGATTTGATCAAAGTTTTCAAGATATTGAGAAGAATAGATAGGGTAGGCAGAGAGAAACGATTTATTCTAGTTAGGGAGTCTAAGGGCAGCATTCTCTGGCTTCCCCTCAGTGTTTTTGTTGGTGGTGGGAATCTCATGGTCTTGCCACTGTAAGTAGGAACTCCCATTGAAGCCACCCCACACTGCTGGAGAACCTGTGACTGGGGTGGGTACACACCAGTGGGAACAGAGAATCCCACTGGTGTGAACAGGTGATTGAAGATGGCGCCAGAGTGATGCGACTTCTTGTGAGATGTCCCATGCTCTCTAATTTCACCTTTCACTCTCTAAAGTTCAAAGTTCTAAAGTTTATTTATTAGTGTCACAAGTAGGTTTACATGAAAACTGCAATGAAGTCTCTGTGAAAATTCCCTAGTCGCCACAGTCCGGCACCTGTTCGGGTACACTGAGGGAGAATGTAGTATGGCCAATGTACCCAACCAGCACATCTTTCAGACTGTGGAAGGAAAGCAGAACACTCGGAGGAAACACGTGCAGACAGGGGGAGAACATGCAGACTCTGCAAAGCCAGTGACCCTCGCCGGGAATCGAACCTGGGTCCCTGGGCACTGTGAAGCAGCAGTGCTAACCACCATACCGCCAAATGCTCTTAAAATTGTACTCTTAACTCTTTTAAACTTTCCAAACATGCTTTTTCTGAATCTCTTACAGATTTGTCGCTGATTTTTCTTTTCACTCAAATGGTAACTGCAACATTATATTCTGCACCCCATTCTTTCCTTCTCCCCAGTATACTCCATGGTTGGAATTTTACCACCTCACCCTCCACAAAATCGGGGCGGGCAAGGCTCGCAGAACAGATGGCCTCGGGTAGGATTTTACAAACCTCGCCTAAGCAAGGTTTCAAAATTCTGCACTATGAGCGCTATGTTTTGTGTGTCTAAGAAACAATACATTTGTCTGTCAGGAAACAATATTTTCACTGTATCCCAATTCATGTGACAATAATAAATCAGCTCGATTCAGCCAGAGAATTCTGGTCCGAAATAGGAGGTTTGGTCTAAAAGTTGGAGCTAGGGTCTTTTTTAAGGGTGAAATGAGGAAATACTTAACATCCTAAGGGTCAAAATAGCTCAGAATTCACTGCCACAAATGATAATTGATGCTCGATCAATTGTAAACTATTGATTTGCAATTGATGGATGTATTTCAACCAAGGGATATGAGGGACAGGCAATTATATGAAGCTAGGTCATAAAATCTATAAGCTTCTCTTGACAATTTCTAACATTGCATGATGAATTTTAACTTAAATTTTGTTTAGTTTTGTTCTCAAATGTTTGCAATCAGGCCGACTCATAGTCAAGCAATCTAACGGAATGGTGGAAAGGATGGAAGGGACTAAATGGCCAAAGCACAGTGGTTAGTACTGTTGCCTCACAGCACCAGATACACGGGTTCAGTTCCCGGCTTAGGTCACTATCTGTGTGAAGTTTGCACGTTCTCTCTGTGTTTGCGTGGGTTTCCTCCGGGTGCTCTGGTTTCCTCTGAAAGTCCAAAGATGTGCAGATTAGATGGAGTAGCAATACTAAATTGCCTCTTAGTGTCTGGGGGACTAGCTGGGGTAAATGCATGGGGTTATGGAGATAGGGCCTGGTGGAATTGTGGTGGGTGCAGACATAATGGGCCAAATGACATCCTTCTGTCCTGTAGAAGCCAATTCTTATGTAGCTCAATATGCCTATTTGAAAGTGTTTTATCATTTTAACACAATTATTATTTTTATTTATTTTAAAATTACTTTAACGCTTCTGTTAAAATAGCGATGTAAGATTCCAAATGGAAATGTTCCTCAGAATTATGATGTACCAAATAGAGGTGGGATTCTCTAATCCTGTTCACCGCACCCCCGCTGCCATCAACAATGGAGAATTTGGCACTCAGCCGAAACTTCATTCACTGCAGTGGGACTGGAAAATCTCAGCAGTGGACAAGGTTGGAGGTTTCCAGTGAGAATGCACATCCCCTCCCACAGCCCAAAGATGTGCCGCAGGAACAAGATATTTGGTCTGACTGGTTCATATCGGTGTTAATACTCTCCACCACTCACTATTTTACTCCATCAGCATATCATTCCATTCCTTTCACCCCGGTGTGAAATTTATTTATTTAGCTTGTCCCTAAATGCATCTGACCTCTTCCTTTCAACCATCCCTCGTGATTACAAGTTCTATGTTCTAACCACTCTTAGGTGGGATGGTGGTAAGCACGGCTCCCTCGCAGCACCAGGGACCCGGATTCAATTCCGGCTTCAGGTCATTTTACCATGGGCGACTTCCTAATTGGCCAGCTATTGGCCTGCTGTCCAGCTGATGGCAGCAGATGCGTTCTGATGCTGCTGGACCAATCAGATAACCTCAGCAGTGACATGGGGCAAGGTGGTTACTGCTGAGGCAGCTGGGTGATCTCAGGGAGTTGGCCAGCTAAGTAAATGAAATTGCGTAAATAAAATTCCAGCAATAGTCAGTGAGGATGTTGTTGGGGCCAGGAATATTGATTTCCATGCCATTTGTAGCCCATGAGAACTTCCCTCTTGCCCTACCACTGGAAGGAACCACATGTGTGTGTGGATGTCAAACAAGGAGCAGATCAACATCGGCTATAATTAACCAAGCATCTGTTCAACAATTTCAAAGGCTTAACAGATGTCTGCACTGTAAGTCAATGTAACAATCCCAGATCAATCTAGACAATGTAAGTGTCTAGATGGCACAATAAAATCCAATTCTCAACATTGTTGAATGCAGAGGAGCACTTTATCAACTGGATAAATGATGTAGATGCTCGTGAACATTTACATTGGTCTATTTAATGATTACATTCCTCTTAAGGGCAGAGCATTAAAAGCATAGTTAAATTGTCAAATGCCATTACATTCCAATATTTGAAGTTGGCAACACTATAAAATGTTTAAAGGTTCCCTATTCCCCAACAGGCTGTGCCACTGGTCATAAACCCTGTGATCTGATATGGTTAGGACCTATCCTCTGAAGATATCGATCTTTGGGAAATTAACAAATAAGCAGGCGTGTAAAAATGCTAAACCTGACATCACTTTGAGTCTCCTACCGTGATCCACAAACTGACCAAAATGGCAGCCAGTGGCAATTGAGTGGGAAATTTGAACTTCTTGATGCCAATCCTGTCTTGATTCTGTCTGCCCGATATCAGTCGCATAGGGCTGACAATATCTGGGCATTGGTCTCCTGTACAATACTAACAGAAGATCTTGACAGACTGGGTATTCAGTTTATGGAACTATCAGCAGCCCAGTATGACTAACGTTCAGTCTGACTCTCATGCCATCTGCTGGATTATTTCACTTATCCCTTTGTGGTTGAATACATTCATAAAGACATGGTCAATGGACATCAAAAGCTATCTGTGTTCACGTAGATATGTTTTGCTAAAATTAAGGGAGTGAAATATATTTCCCTAGGTTCATTATTCCACTATCTATAATTAGGAATTAAATTATTTTCTCATTACTTAAATGTTAAAATGTCTTTTTTTTTTGCTAATCATATTTTAAATCCCACAGCAGGTGAAGATAGAAATTCCTAATGCAATATCGTAGGATGAATTTTCAATTTGAATAGGACAAAACTTAGCAATAATATTAATAACTCTACTCAGTCCACCAAATGATTCAGTCTCTCTTTGGTCCTGAAGGAGATGGAGATCATTGAAAATGAATGCACCCAGGGGGCCAGAATGATGGTCAGTCACTTCTGAACCCCAAGTTCAAATCTAGCTCAGGTTGATGGGCGAGAGTGATCTCTATATTTTGACTATGGAAAATGAATGTGGGTCGTCTGCTCTCAGTTCCTGCTCCTGTGAGCCCAAAGTACAAAATCACTGCAAATTTAGCACAAAGGGCATCATCAATGTCCACAGAATGAAGGAAATATGTATTGTTGTAGTGAGGATGGTTTTTCTGAGGTTGTGGAGATGCCAGTGTCGGACTGGGGTAAACATAGTAAGAAGTCTCACAACAACAGGTTAAAGTCCAACAGGTTTATTTGGTAGCACAAGCCACAAGCTTTCGGAGTGCTCTCCCTTCATCAGGTGAGTGGGAGTTCTGTTCAAACAGGGCACATGAAGACACAAACTTGATTTACAAAATAATGGTTGGAATGCGAGTCTTTACAGGTAATCAAGTCTTAAAGGTAGACAACATTGGCCGAGTTGCAAGAGTACATACCATGTACCTGGTAGATGGCGTTCTCACGTGAGATGATGGCATCTGTGTCGATGATCTGGCACGTCTTGCAAAGGTTGTTGTGGCAAGGTTTGTGGTGTCGTGGTCACTGTTCTCCTGAAGGCTAAGTAGTTGGCTGCGGTCAATAGTCTATTTGAGGTTGTGCAGTTGTTTGAAGGCAAGAAGTGGATGTGTGGGGATGACCTTGGTGAGATGTTCGTCTTCATCGATGACATGTTGAAGGCTCCGGAGAAGATGTCATAGCTTCTCCACTCTGGGGAAGTATTGGAGGTCCAGGCTAATCCATCTAACCTACATATGTATAGGCATTAAGGGACATTTTATCATGGCCAATTCACCTAACCTGCTAAAGGAGGGGGTGGGGGGAGGTGTTGGGCGGGGAGTAGAAGGAGTGAGGGGTTGGATTTGGCGATAAGATGGAGAGCGTGATTTCAGAAGTGGAAAAATAAAAATAAGAATAAAAAATGATAAAAATGGATGAATGAGATTTAAAAAAAGTAAATAAAATAAAATAAATGGAAATGGGGTGGAGATGGAGGGGAGAATTCATGGTCTGAAGTTGTTGAACTCAATGTTCAGCCTGGAAGTCTGTAAAGCGCCCAATCAGAAGATGAGGTTCCGTCCCTCAAGTTTACGTTGTGCTTCACCTGAATATTACAAAATGCCAAGGACGGACAAGAGAATAGGATGGTGTGTTGAGAAGGCAAGTGACAGGAAGGTCTGCGTCCTGCTTGCGGATAGACCAGAAGTGTTCTGCAATGCGATCACACAGTCCGTGTTTTGTCTCTCTGATACAGAGTAGACCACATTGGAATCTGCCAATATTTGTTGGGGATACAACAAACTCTTGCAATCTCTGTCTTCCTGATCAATCAATTAATGACTATGTTGCACTGATGTTTTTGAAAGTTGAATCTAAGGATGGTGATAATGTGGATGTGATCTGCATTTAAAGAGTAAGCTTTCACCTTTGTGTTATGAAGAATTACAAAATGTTCACAGCACTGAAACAGGCCATTTGACCCAATAGGACAATGCCAGTGTTTATCCTCCAAATGAGGGTCCTCCCTCCCTTCTACTTTGGAACCCATCTACAAATCCTTCTAGTACTTTCTCCCTCATGCATTTATCTAGTTTCTTTTAATATACATCCATACTATCCTTTTCAATCACTCCTTAGGGCAGTGAGTTCCACATCCTCCCCATACTCTGGCTAAGGATGCGATAGTGACAATTTTATATCTGCCTCCTCATTCTGGGCCACTGCCACAAGTAGAAATGTACCTCCGTCTTTTCTAATTGTGAAGATATCTATCAGGTCACGACCTCTCTTCCCCACCACCCTACTCCACCCATCCAACCCAACCCAGCCACTCCAGTCTTCTCCTTTCTCGAGGTATTAAAGGTGGGGATCGCACTCTACTTTTTTAAATTCATTTGTGGGACATGGGCATCGCTGGCTGGCAAGAATTTATTCCCCATTCCTAGTTGCCCTTGAACTAATGGCTTGTGGAGGGCAGTTGAGAATCAAGTACATTGTTGTGACTCTGGAGTCATATGTAGGCCAGACCAGGTAAGGAAGGCTGATTTCCTTCCCCAGACAGCCTTAGTGAACCAGATGAATTTTTCCACCGACCAACAATAATTTCATAGTCATCAGTAAACTCCTAATCACCGCCATTTTTTCTTGAATTCAAATTCCACCACCAGCTATGGCAGGATTCGAAATCTGGTGCCCAGAAAATTAGCTGAGTTTCTGGATTAATAATCGGGTGGCACAGTGGCTCGCACTGCTGCCTCACAGCGCCATGGTCTCAGGTCCAATTCCAGCCTCGGCTCACTGTCTGTGTGGAATTCGTACATTTTCACCGTGTCTGCGTGGGATTCCTGTGGGTGCTCCTGTTTCCTTCCACAGTCCAAAGATATGCATGTCAGGTGGCTTGACCATGCTAAATTGCCCCTTAGTGTCAGGGAGATCAGCAGGGTAAGTGTGTGGAGTTGTAGGAATAGGGCCTGGGTGGGATTGTGGTTGGTACAGACTCAATGGGCTGAATGGTCTGCTTCTGTACTGTAGGAATTCTATGATTCTATGAATACCACAGATTGGACATTTCGGCCTATACCATTCAAAATTTTACAATCATCAAAATGAGTGGTTGGAAGACCACACAGAGGACCTGAAAATTTCTGAAATGTATTGATTTGCGAGAAACTCCACATCAAGAGTATTCAGTCAGCTGACTGTCCCTATAATACGCTGCATCAAGAGGTAACTAAAAGTAATTTGCCTAGGGAAGATTGTTGAAACAGCAATGTTTAAAAATAGATTAGAAATTTGCATGATAGTAGATATAAAATTCTACATAGCATGGTGCCACTGTGGCTAGCACTGCAGTCTAACAGTGCCAGGGACCCAGATACGATTCCCAGCTTGGGTCACTGTCTGTGTGGAGGCTGCACATTCTCCTCATGTCTGCGTGGGTTTCCTCCGGGTGCTCTGGTTTCCTCCCACAGACCGAAAGACGTGCTGGTTAGGTGCATTGGTCATGTTAACTTTACCTTCAGTTCACCCGAACAGGCGCCGGAGTGTGGTGACTAGGGGATTTTCATGGTAACTTCATTGCAGTGTTAATGTAAGCTTACTTGTGACAGTACTAAATAAACTTAAAGTTACATCTTTTGCTGGAGGCCTGAACGAGTGCTTCTGCCAGTCTCAAAAATGATTCAAGTTTCTTAAGTAGACGAGGCACCCAAAAGTTCCAAATAGCAAAGTGCCGCATTAGCAACTATGAATGGCGTTTTGCTCTGGTTGGTTTGCCAATGCCTATCTCTCCCAATGCTATCGTAGCCTTGATGAATTGCAATATAAAGAAGCCGTTCAAACATGAACAAGGCATTTCCAAATGGAGTGAATATTATAGTTAGTAGCAGTGAGGGTCAAGAGCAACTTATTCTCTGAATAAATTCCGAGACAGGACATGAGTGCCTGACTGATTTACCCCAGGGCCAAATTTTATTAAACTAGATTTGTTAAAGCTTTTGTTTTTCCAACTGGTTTGTTATATATACGCTTTGGTGTAATGTGCAAAAATAACGCAGGCATCGATCAAATTGGATATTGCGTAAAATATTCAATAGACAATACATTATTTGCACTTTGATTAAGACTGCATTTGATCTGAAGGTTCGGATAATAAAAAAAACCTGTATAGGCACACTCAGAGAAATGAAATGGGAGGTGATATTTTGATGAATCTCATGTTTCAAATGCTAACCAGTCTCTCAGATGATGACCAAACATCGAACCTAGAAGCGGGAGGCCATTCAGCCCTTCAAGATTGCTCCGCCTTTCATTATGATCATGACTGATCATTGAATTCAATATCCTGATCCCGCCTTCCCCCCCACATCCCTTTTTCCCTTCAGCCCCAAGAGCCAAATCTAATTTCTTCGTGAAACCAGACAACGTTTTGGCCTCAACTACTTTCTGTGGTAGTGAATGCCATACATTCACCACTCTCTGGGTGAAGAAATTTCTCCTCATCTCAATTCTACAAGGCTCACCCTTATCCTCAAATTATGACCCCTAGTTCTGGACCCCCCCACTCCCCCACCCCCCATCGGGAACATTCTTTCTGAATCTCCCCTGTCTAACTCTGTTAGCATTTTATAAGTTTCTCTCATTCTTCTAAACTCAATGAATACAACCCTAACCAACTTAATCGCTTAATAATGACAGACCTGCCCCCCAGGAATCAGCTTGGTAAACCTTCACTGTACATGTCTGTAACAAGGACATCCTTCCTCAGGAAAGGACACCAAAACATGCACACAATACTCCAGGTGTGGTCTATACTATTACAGTAAAACACGACCTGTAACCTTGTGGGAGCTCCATATCTGACCTGTTGCACTTAGCTCATTTTAATCATTCCACCACCAGATGTTTCTTCAGTGCCAATGGGTGGAACTTTTTCTTGTCCTCTGCCATCTTTAATACACTCCTTAAATTTGACCTGACTGACCAACAATTTGGTCACCCATCCTCATGCCTCCTCGCTCGTGCCTGGAGATGATTCACCATTTTAAAGAAACTGGATAAAATGCAAGTTGTTGTGCATTTTTATTTCGGAGTACTTTCCTTTTGCTTTATTTCTGAGATTTTGCAAGTCTCTTCACATGATCAATAATGCTAATCGAGAAACACAGTTAAAGTAAGGCCTTAATAATCTCCTGGATATGAACAAATTTTTATTAAATATAAATGATTGTGAACAGATCTTTTGAAACATGTACGATGTGAACAGATTTTAATTTAACTAAATGGAACAGCTTTAATTAAAGTTAAATACTGTGCCAATATTTCATACTGCAATTGTTCCAGGCTGGATGGCATAGGACAGAAAGTGGAGCAAAAGGCCGGAGAGAGGACTCCCAATGGTTTGGCTGTAACGCTGATAGCCTGAGCGAGAAACATCCAGTACCCACCCCAGACACGGGACTTAAGCCCAGAATGCAAACCTCTGCCCTTTGCGTATCAGCTCCCTAGAGGGTGAGTTTACGCAGTTTACTGAGCTGTGGACGCAGATGGGAATTTGGATAGCACTAAGGAGGTGTTGGTGAGCATGTACACTGATACGCTTGTTGCATTGGTAGGCCTTCCATAAGGATTTTTGTCACTGGCAAGGAGCATGGAGGAATCTGGCTCCAACTTGGCTTGGGCATCACACAGACTCAGAGCCCATCCTTTTCAGTACAGAAGGGGTCTCCATGGCTCTACGAAAGCACTTGCAGACCCAGTGGTGACATAGCCTTTCATTCCACCACAGAGAGAGGCCGCCTACTTTCTCAGTGCTGCATCGGACACTCAGACAGGAGTCATGCTTGTTGCCATGTCTGCTCAAGATGCCTTCAGAAGGGGCAAACATACTCTCACAGCAGTTCAGAAAAAGCCTTCAACAAATTACCAGCAATGTTAAGGTTTTGCTCCAGTAGCGCATAGGTGTCTCTGTGGTTGCCGTACCCTTCAGAAAGTCCTCAAGATACCAGTAATCACGCTCCTCCGATTATTACACTGACAGGGGAGGCAGTGGCACAGTGCTTGTCAATTCCAGGCACTCGGGGTCAATTTCCAGCCTTGGGTGACTGTCCATTTGGAGTTGGCACATTCTCCCCATGTCTGCATGGGTTTCCTCCAAGTGTTGTGTTTTCCTTCCACACTCCAAAGATGTTAGGTTAGGTCACAGAGTCATCCAGGTATATAGAATGAAAAACAAGCCCCTCAGCCCAACTTGTCCATATTGACCTTTTTTTCCTAACCACTAAGCGAATCCCAATTGCCTGTGTTTGGCTCATATCTCTTGGTACCCATCTTACTCGTGTAACTGTCTAAATGCTTTTAAAAAGACAAATTTGTACGTGCCTCTACTACTACCTCTGGCAGCTCGTTCCAGACACTCATCACCTTCTGAAAAAATTGCCCCTCTGGGCCCTTTTGTATGTCTCCCCTCTCACCTTAAACCCTCTAATTTTAGACCCCCCTATCTTTGGGAAAAGATATTGACTACCTTGTCGATGTCCCTCAATATTTTATAGATCCCTATAAGATCACCTCTAAGCCTCCTACGCTCCAGGGAAAAAAAAGTTCCAGTCTATCCAGCCTTTGCTCATAACTCAATCCATCAAGTTCCTGGTGGCACTCTAGTAAATCTTTTCTGCACTCTTTCTACTTTATGGTGGATTTGCCGTGGTAAATGTTGTGGGGTTACAGGGAAAGGGTGGGGGAGAGGGCCTGGGTAAGATACTCTATCAGAGAGTTGGTGCAGGCTTGCTGGATCGAATGGCCTCTTCTGCACTTTAAGTACTCTATGCTAGCTTTAATCAGGTTAGCATTAAGTGGTATTAACCTCGCAAGCAGTTGGGTGCTCTCATGACAGGTATGGGCACTCAACAGTAAGCTTAACAATTGTTGCAGTCAATTCTCATCTAAATAAGTAGACAAGACCTCTTTTGTGTGGTGCCTGCGTCAGACTAAACAGGTATAGGTTAACCATGGATTGAGGTTCCTGCACCATATTCAGACACTATCCCATATTGCCCTACTAATCTTTGATATACCAGTATAATCAGGCAATGGAATAGATTTGCTTCTATTCTTTCCTCCAATGTATTTAAGAATTCGAACCTTGTTCAGTTTTATTAACACAGTCGAACATGGATCCAGCAAGAATACTCATTTGCAATGACTTTTCGGTTCACTGAAAACAGATGTTTTAAAAAACCCAAACCGTCTCTTTTCACAGAATCATTGGTGTCCACTATCAGATTCTTAGTAATTAATTTTTAAATATGAAAATTCTTTTGAAACATGCCAACCAGTGTTTGTGCACTTCAGAAAAGACAATTTGAAGAACCTTCCGAAACCATAGCGGAATCACCAAATTTCAACCTGGGGATGCAGCTAGGATTGTGGGTGGGCTCTGATTCAGATTAATTGAATCTTGAACCACCAGAAGTTTAAGTTTAATTTTAAATTTAAGTTTATTTGTTAGTGTCACAAGTAAGCTTACATTAACACTGCAACTAAGTTATCGGGAAGACCCCTGAGTTGCCACACTTTGGCGCCTGTTCGGGTACACTGAGGGAAAATTTAGCATGGCCAATAAACCTAACCAGAACATCTTTCAGACTGTGGGAGGAAACTGGGGCACCCGGAGGAAACCCACACAGGCAAGAGAAGAGTGTTCAGATTTTCCACAAGAGGACACAAGTTTAGGGTGCTGAGGAGTAGGTACAAAGGAGATATCAGGGGTAAGTTTTTCACTCAGAAGTGGTAGGTGCGTGGAATCGGCTGCCAGCAGTGATGGTGGAGGCGGATTCGATAGGGTCTTTTAAGAGACCTTTGGATAAGTACATGGAACTTAGTAAGATAGAGGGTTATAGGTAAGCCTAGTAGGTAGGGACATGTTTGGTGCAACTTGTGGGCCAAAGGGCCTGTTTGTGCTGTAGTTTCTCAATGTTTCTATGTTTCCGCACAGACAGACAGTGAACCAAGCTGGGAATTGAACCGGGTCTCTGGCGTTGCGAGACAGCAAAGCTAACAACTGTGCCACCGTGCTGCTGGAAAGAATGAGTTTGTTCAGTTTTGGGGCATGTCTCACCTACATTTAGAATTTGCTGATCTTCTGTGCTTGATCAGTCAGCTCATGATGTATTGTGCTGATATAATGAGCGAAAACGTGAAAATCCGACCCCAAAATTTATTTTTGCCTGAAGCATCCAGAAATGTGATGTGTCTTATTACCCTGAGCACTGTCTACAGCTTTGCTCTCCTTAGTTAAGAATGGATTTACTTGCCACAGAGCGAATGCGGCCAAGGCTCACCAGACTGATTCTTGGGATGGTAGGATAGTGGTATAAGGAGAGGTTGGGTTAACTGGGCCTGTATTCACCTAAATTTAGAAAATGAGAGGGAATTTATCTGAAACATATAAAATTCTGATGGGGCTGGAGAGACTGGATGCAGCGATATTGTTTCCTCTGGCTGGGATATCTAGGACAAGGGGTCGCAGTGTCAGGATGCAGGACTGAGGTGAGGAGAAGCTTCATCACTCAGAGGGTGGTGAACCTGTGGAATTCTCTATCCCAGAAGGCTGTGGAGGCCAAGTAACTGAGTATATTTAAGAAGGAAATAAATGGACTTCTAGACTCTAAAGGTGTCAAGGGATATGAGGGGAGTGCAGGAGTATGGTGTTCAGATAGAGGATCAGTCATGATCATATTGAATGGCACAGCAGGCTGGAAGGGCAGAATGGCCTTCTCTTTATCCTATTTCTATGTTTCTGTGAAACATCATATCAGAGCTGCCCTTGCAAAGGGATAAACACCACAAATCATCATCAAAAAGGCTAGAAGAATGCAACAGATGTGTTATGGAGTGTCCAAAATGTGCATTGATAAAGTTATCATGTTGACAGGACACTGTTGCTGACGTGTAAACAGGTGACAAGCTGTATCTTTGCGATATTTCCAATTTTTATGTTAAGATTTCAAGTATCATAGAATCTCTACAGCACAGCAGGAGGCCATTTGGCACATCGAGTCCGCCCTCGTTCTCTGACAGAACATCTTACCCAGGCGCTATCCCCCATGTGTTACCACACTAATCCCCTTAACCTACATATCAAGGAGCAAATTTAGCAGAGCCAATCAACCTAACCGGAACAGCTTTGGACTGTGAGAGGAAACTCACGCTGATACAGGGAGACTATGGAAACTCCTCCCAGACGGCCACCCGAGGCCAGAATTGAGCCCGGGTACCTAGCGCTGTGAGGCAGCAGTGCTAACCACTGTGCTGCTGTAGTTACTGTTGATGAATAAGTTGGGACAACAGCTGTCTTTGGTACAGTTCCTTTGCTCATGTTGTATAATTATGAGTCCCACCCTGCCTTAATGCCAACTGATTAATCAGGCCAACTGAGAGTAAAAACTCAGGCACTGATTGAAGCGACAGGAAAACTCGGGTGTTGATGAATGACCCTTCCTTTAAAAGAAATGGGTGGGAAGGGAAAACTTGTCACTTTGTACTCCTACCTCATCTGACATCAGCCGAGCACTGGAAACCCCAGAAGGCAGATAGCATCAGCAAAAAAAAATGTGATCACTCCAAAGTATTGCTGAGAATCCTGCCAATTATAAAATGCAGTGAGAAGTCTCACAGCACCGGGTTAAAGCCCAACCAGTTTATTTGATAGTAAACTCACAAGCTTTCAGAAACGCTGTTCCTTTGTTAGGTGTGTGGAAAGCAATTACAAAATGCACCAGAGCCAACCTTCATTTTGAGCTACAGAAATGGTATAATACCTTTTACAACATAAAATGTTGTCACCTCTTGGCTCGATTATTCCAATATTTGCCTCACCTCACAACCCAGAATTCCTCCAAAACTCTGCTGCGCTTTTCCTAACTTGCCCCAAGTCTTGTTCAACCCCGTCTGAGCTCGCTGACCTACACTGGCTGCCGATCTAGCCACACCTTAGTCTCTTCCATCTTCTTCCATCAGGAAAAAGGTACAAAAGACTGAGATCACATACCAACCGACTCAAGAACAGCCTCTTCTCTGCTGCCATCAGACTTTTGAATGGACCCACCATATATTAAGCTGACCTTTCTATACACCCTAGCAATGACTATAACATTACATTCTGCACCCTCTCCTTTCCTTCCCTGCTATGTATTCTATGAACGGTATGTTTTATCTGTATAGTGAGCAAGAAACAATACTTTTCACTATATCTCAATGCATGTGACAATAATAAATTAAATCAAATCAAAAGCCTTCATTTTAAAATTCCCATTCTTATTTTCAAATCCTGCCATGGCCACATAAGGGGAACATTATTTAATCTCCCCCAAACCTATAGCAATGTTGGATCTCTGTACTCCTCCAATTCTGGCTTCTTATGCAGCCCCAATTACACCACTGATGTTGTGTTTTCTCTTCCCACTCAGAGGCATTATGAACTGTTGACATAATTTGATAGCTCAGCGTCGCACCCTCACTCTATATATACTGCAGCAGCCACACTGAGGATTATCCGATTACAGCCATATCGAGGGTAGGTTGTAAGTTTCAGCTGAATGAAACTGACACAACCCCAGCAAGCTTCTGAACAGGGGAGCGAGAAGTATTTTGTGGATAAAACACCATGAAAACAAGGTTGATGGGCAACTATTTTCCCCGAACTGGAATAAGGCTATGTTGCCTGGGTGATGAAAGTAGGTGGCACAATTGATGACAAGAAAACAAAGTGTGTTCTTCGCCAAGGATTTAAAGAAGTAGAATTTTGATTACCCCAGTGAATAATGGGTCCTGATAGTGATGGGGAAGGGGGCAGAGTAGCTCCCTAGTGACCAGGTAACCTGACAAGGCCAGTGACATGGCTTGCACTGCCAATTTCAACAGCAGAACCAAGCTCTTCAAGATTTACCAGGCTCAAGCTGGGCAAAAGCTGAAATATAAAGTTTGGAGAATAGATGTAGGGACCAGAGGGAATGATCCCCACCAGTCAGTGTGAGGGTTTGGGAAGCATGAAATCATGATCAGAATGGGGGATGGAGGTGAGTCTGGAATTCAGGAGGTGTGGAGGGGGGTGGGGGTCGGGGGTGTTGGTGGGGGGGCGCGGGAGGGGGAGATGGTGTAAGTTGCTGGTGAATGTAACGCTGAGATCAGGATTGAGTGGACAATGCTGATGCCAGCAATTGGTTGGTTAGGACTGGGAGAGACCAAAGTTTTCTTATGAGGCCTGAGGGTGCACTCCTGCTCCTCGTGGCCCACAAGGAAACTAAACTCAGGTAGAGATCTGATCGGTGTCTGGGCCTCTACTGGCCAGTCATTGCCTCCTGTAATGTTGGCTCTGCTGGACAGCAGAGAGTGTGAGACTCCTCTCTTGTGTATGATAATTAGATCGCAGGTCAGATAGTGAAGTGTGAAATTAGACACAAACCTCTTTCATGGGTAGTTGGTTTATTCACAGAATACCTGCCAATTACCCACCAACTACTCAGTTTCCCAGCGGTCTCTCTTTGCAAATGCTCGAGGTTCATAATTACCCAGTTCCCTTCAGCTGTATAAAACCAAAAGAGAAAGTGTTGGAAAATCTCAGCTGGCAGCATCTGTAAGGAGGGAAAAGAGCTGACGTTTCGAATCCAGATGACCCTTTATCTGTTTTTCTTAACAATATAATTAACCTAACATGAACAGTGCTGAGATAAAAGGTATGGTGTGGTACTAAGGGAATCAAACAGTCATGGCTTACAAATGTCAACTAGTCCACTGCCTGACTTTTGTAAGGTCCTTGTTCTGCAGGACCAGGGTAAGTATCATGCTGGGCGGTGATGCAGGGTGGATTGGAGTCAGGTTGCACAATTCTGATATTTTAAACCCCATCCCCAACCTTCTGCAATCCATCAGAGGGGAGAGATTGGAATCCAGATCATGCCTCCGTCTTTAAGTTCATTTTAAGATAAATTTGATCAAGCAGGTGTAATGTTAGACTTAATTTTGTCACCCCAACACCAGTGAACTGGAGGTTTTTTTTGCATCAATCTGTGTGAGAACGGTCACAGTTCAGTGAGTTCAAACTGAAACCATATGGAAAAATATCCGGATGAAAACAAGATGTTCAGTTTCTGCCTCCTGTTCCAGTCTCCTTTCCAGGTGAAGTGGTTTGTGTCGACAGTGAATTAGGAATTCCCTTTTCTCTTAAACATTATATACTGTGAAATAGTTGTGGAAGACAGATAGAATCACAACTGTTGTGCATAAAAGGAATAGTTTAAGGAGAGTCTGTTTAACCCTTCAGTGAAAGTGGGAAAAAAAATGGCAAATCAATCAATTTGGTGGCATGGTGGTTAGCACTGCTACCTCACAGCATCAGGGACCCAGATTCAATTCCAGCCTTGGGTGACTGTCTGTGTGGAGTCTGCATGTTCTCCCTGTCTCTGCGTGGGTTTCCTTCAGGTGCTCCAATTTCCTCCCACAGTCCAAAGATGAGCAAATTAGGTGCAGTGGCCATGCTAAATTGCCCCAAGATATGTGGGTTAGGGGGATTAGTGGGGTAAACATGTGGGGTTAGGGGATAAATCTGGGTATGGGTCGGTCAATGGATCAAAGGGCCTCCTTCTGCACTGTAGGGATTCTATGGTAACAGATAGATATTGACAGAATGACCCTTCATCTGAACTTTGCTCAGCTCTGATGAATCACTGCTGCACCTTGACACTTTAACCTATTTATTATCCTGCTTTCAGATGTAATTTCCAGCAATTATTTTCTGATTTCTAGTATTTTGGATTTCATTTCTCAACAGTTTCACACAGTTAGCACTGCAAGTGCTTTAATTGTTTTCTGCCTTCTTTCCTAATGGAAATCCATTTGTTATAGACATTGTTACAAACCTACTCCAAACAGGAACTCTGCTGCATACAATACTTCTCCAACATGGAAACCAACTGAGCATCATTCTTATCACATGTTGCGACCAGCCAAGCAACTCATGTTCCAACTTCAATGCCAATTTACTCATACATTTATGATGTATCCTTGTTAAGAAGCCAACCAAACAACACCAGCAGAGGCAACTTGCATTTAGTTAGTGCCTTTAACTAAGATGTTCTACTGGGGTGTTATCATGCAAAGATGTCATTGAGCCACTTAAGGAATAAGCAGGTCAAGTGTGATCAAAAGCTTGATTCAAGATGTAGGTTTTAAGGAATGTCGCAAAGAAGGAGGGAGAGAAGAATAGGAAGTAGAGAGGTTGAGAAGAAGACAGGGTATCAACAGTTGAAGGCATGGCTATCAGTTGTGGGGTGATTAAGACGGAATATGCAAGAGACCAGCATAGGGGGACCCAAATCGGAGGCCTGGAGTGATTAGAGTTAGAGTGGGGCAAGGATATGGAGGGATAGCAAACTAAAAATTTATTTATTAGTGTCGCAAGTAGACTAACATTTACACTGCATTGAAGTTACTGTGAAAATCCCCTTGTCGCCATACTCTGGAGCCTGTTCGGGTACACTAAAGGAGAATTTAGCACAGCCAATGCACAACTTTTGGACTGTGGAAGGAAACCAGAGCACCCAGAGGAAATCTATGAAGACACAGGGAGACTCCTTACAGACAGTGGCCAAAACCAGGAATAGAACCTGGGTCCCTGGTGCTGTGTGGCAGCAGTGCTAAACCACTGTGCCACTGTGCCACCCTACTACTGTACCACTGTGTCGCAACCTATTCCATGGATTACCAGCAATGGAAACAGATGTAAACCTGTCCTAATGCAACATGAGGTGTAGGAAGAGAATTGGAATGGAACGGAATGCCATGGAGGAATTTGAAAATAAAATATATTTTTTTTAAAGTTCAAGGCAATACCAGAAAGGGAGCCAATTTTTTTTAAAGTTTATTTATTAGTTACAAGTAAGGCTTACATTAACACTGCAATGAAGTTGCTGTGAAAAATCCTCATGTTGCCACAGTCCAACACCTGTCCAGGTCAATGCACCTCACCAGCACGTCCCTCAGAATGTGCAAGGAAACTGGAGACCCACTCAGACACGGAGAACATGCAAACTCCACACAGGAGGTGACCCAGGCCGGGAATTGAACCCGGGTCGCTGGTGCTGTGAAGCAGCAGCGCTAACCTCTGCGCTACCGTGCCGCCCCAGGTCAGTGAAGACACGGCATGAGTTTTTTTAAAATTTTACTTAAATAGCGTGAGGTGTAGTTATACTTTGAGATTTACAATCCGGTCAACATCTTCAGCTGGCACAATGTGAGTGGGTTGTCGTGCCACCTGAAATAGACCCTGTCAGGGCAAGATTCCAGGATATGGGTGATGGTCTACCTTGGATAACCAGAGTTACAATCTGAGCAGCTTCTCATGTTCCAATTATGGAGTAAATGGCCACATCTTCCCTGGCCAATCCTCAAATAGCTGGGGGCAGCCCTGATTTTCTGTGGTGGTCCGGTGCCAACGGGAGTGTTTTGTTAGCTGTCAGCTGGGTGGTCTTTGTTGAAGAGGGTGTTTTCTCTGTAGGAAGTTTAATATGTGTCAGAATAGGACAGAAAGACACCCAAGCTGTGCTGGGAAGGAAACAGGGATCTTTATGTGGTTCCCCCTGTTATATGGTGTCGTTCATACAGAAAACTTGTGAACTAATGCTGTCACAAAAGCAACAGAATTCTGACTATGGGCTCCCAGTCCAAGAAGTAAAAAAAAGGGAATAATAACCCAAGTAACGGCCAGAATTCTCTGGCTGATCATGCTCTGCCACAACTGCAAGCAAAGACAGAGAATTTGGTGCTCAGCTAAATCTCCATTCACTGCAGCAGGAGTGGCACAGTGGTGAGCACTGCTGCCTCACGGCACTAGGGATCCAAGTTCAATTCCCAGCTTGGGTCACTGTCTGTTTGGAGTCTGCACATTCTCCTCGTGTCTGCGTGGGTTTTCTCCGGGTGCTCCTGTTTCCTCCCACAGTTCGAAAGATGTGCGGGTTGGGTGGATTGGCCATGCTAAATTGCTCCTTAGTGTCAGGGGTGCTATAGCAAGGTTAAATGCTTGGGTTTAGGGGATAGGGGCTAGGTGGGATTGTAGTTGGTGCAGACCCAATGGGCTGAATAGCCACCTCCTGCACTGTATGTTTCTGTGACCAGAAAATCGCACTGGCGTGAAAGGCTGTAAAATTCCAAGGTGCAGAATTTTTCTGTCCCACCTGCAACATGAATCATAGAGGGTGGAACACAGATCATACAAAGGTCTATTTACCTCAGGCAGGGTTTCCCCCGACTTTGGGGCGAGTGTGGCCTCAAACCCTCACCCAACATGTTTATAACTTTGAGTTCTTCCTACGAATTGACCATGTAACACGATTCAGAAGTATTCTTGCTGTGGTGTGAACATATAAGACATTCCTGGTTTGTGCTTACACTATATTTGACTAAAAAAAAATTATAATGTGTTGTTGCTTTCTGCTAATTCAGCACATGAAAAGCTACATAATTATATGTAATAATGGATCTAAGTTGTTAAAAAAATTGAAGAGAGAGAATGAGTAGAACATAGAACATAGAACACTACAGCGCAGAACAGGCCCTTCGGCCCACGGTGTTGCGGCGACCAGTTAAAAAACAATGACCCCACTAATCTAAACCAATCCCTTTTCGTCCATAAACCTATCCACGGATCTCTTAAACGCCCCCAAACTAGGCGCATTTACAACTGCAGCAGGCAGGGCATTCCAATCCCTCACCACCCTCTGGGTAAAGAACCTACCCCTGACATCCGTCCTATAACTACCCCCCCTTAATTTAAAGCCATGCCCCCTTGTGCTAGCTTTCTCCATCCGAGGAAAAAGGCTATCACTATCCACCCTAACTAAACCTCTAATCATCTTATATGTTTCAATAAGATCCCCTCTTAGCCGCCTTCTTTCTAGCGAAAACAACCCCAAATCCCTCAGTCTCTCCTCATAGGACTTCCCCTCCATACCAGGCAACATCCTGGTAAACCTCCTCTGCACCCTCTCCAAAGCCTCCACATCCTTCCTGTAATGTGGGGACCAGAACTGCACACAGTACTCCAAGTGCGGCCGCACCAGAGTTGTGTACAGTTGCAACATGACGCTGCGACTCCTAAATTCAATCCCCCTACCAATAAACGCCAAGACACCGTATGCCTTCTTAACAACCTTATCTACTTGATTCCCAACTTTCAGGGATCTATGTACACATACACCTAGATCCCTCTGTTCATCCACACTATTCAAAGTCCTCCCGTTAGCCTTATACTCAACACATCTGTTATTCCTACCAAAGTGAATTACCTCACACTTCTCCGCATTAAACTCCATCCGCCACCTCTCGGCCCAGCTCTGCAACCTGTCTAAGTCTCCCTGCAAACTATGACACCCTTCCTCACAATCTACCACACCTCCGACTTTGGTGTCATCAGCAAATTTACTAATCCACCCAACTATACCCTCATCCAGATCACTAATAAAAATTACAAACAGCAGTGGCCCCAAAACAGATCCCTGAGGCACACCACTCGTAACCGAACTCCATGACGAATATTTACCATCAACCACCACTCTCTGTCTCCTATCTGCTAGCCAATTCCTGATCCAATTTCCTAGACTACCCTCAATCCCATACATCTGCATTTTCTGCAGAAGCCTACCATGGTGAACCTTATCAAACGCCTTACTAAAGTTAAGCTGATTTGTTATAAAGAAACAAAATGAGATTAGCTTAAAGCGCTGGGATTTTTAAAAAAATTGTTGTCAAATTTTGAGAGGCACGACTACCAGATTTAAAATAAATAGCAAATCTAGGAAAAGGTAGAAAGAGAACCTGAGCAGTAAACATGTTGCTACTTATTTCATTCACTAGGTAGGATTTTTCATCCTGCCTGCAGGGTACTTTCCAGTGGAAGAGGTGGCTTGTCAATGGCTGCCGACAGGATCTTCCAGTTGCGCTAATCTTTTGCTTGGCTCACCCATCCCACTACGGGACCTTCGGCGGGACTGGAAAACCCCACTGACAGGAAGGATTGGAAAATCCTGAAACCAGCTTTGAATTTTGAAGTTAGTACTGCATAATAATATCAGACCTAATGGCAAATGCTTTAACTTGTCTCTGTCGCTAACTAACAAAATAAAACAAAAGTGAAAAATCGTAATACTTATCCTGTCTGCCAAGGGAGGTCAGTAAGCAGAGGAATGATTATCAGTCCACATGATTGTCAGAGTCCAGAAAGTCCAACTCCAGAGGCGATTCCTCCATGGAGAAGTTCCAGTTGAAATGGGTTCCTGGCTGAAGGCAGAAGTGCAGAAGATCTTTAAAGATGATATCGCAGTTGTGAGGTTAGGCTGGTATTCAGAGATTTGGAGCAAAATTCACTGGCCATTCACACCATTGGAATTCTCCAGTCTCGATGGCAGAGTAGCTCTGCCTGTGTGTTTCCCGCCAGTGTGGGGTGACATCAGTGGGAATTGCCACTGATAGCGGGGGGACCAGAGAATCCCGCCATTAGCAAACGACCCGTCACCTCCCACTGGCTGGAAATACACGGCTGGGAGGCCGGAGAATCTCACCCAACGTTTGCTTGGCAGGTGGTGGTCAGTGGATTCCAGATAAATGGGCTTCTAGGAGGGCTTGTTGCAGATTGCGTGAGCAACCTGCAGTCCTGCTGGCTATTGTTTAAAATTATTTTTAACTCCGTCCTTAAAATTACCAAGCCAATGCTCGGCATAGGTCAGGCAAACCCAAATCCATTCCTTGCTTGCTCCAAAAACCAAATTCAAATCCTGACTGAATCCAATTCACGGTCACAAAATGGAGACAGGAAAGATCCAAGCTGACAAGATAAGGCATTGCACCCCATCTTGGGCTTAATCTGACGAGGTTTGATCTCAGCCAAAAGGCCACGTTGTCAGATGTTTGCAGGTTTGGGTTAAAGCTGCAGGCTGCCCTCCTTCATAGAGTCATAGAAGCAGTGCAGAATGAGGCCATTCGGCCAAACAAGTCTGCACCGAATACAATCCCACCCAGGCCCAATTCCTGCAACTCCACACATTTACCCCACTAATCCTCCAATAGTAGGGTCAATTTAGCATGGTTAGTCAACCTAACCCGCACATCTTTGGATTTTTCTGAATCCTCAAGTGTATAAAGAGGTTTCAAATTGGTCACTCGAGTCATATGAACTCCTTTGCAGTGGCACAGTGGTCAGCACTGCTGCCTTTTCTGAGGAAGGATGTTCTTGCTCTCGCGAGAGTGCAGTGAAGGTTCACAAGGCTGATTCCAGGGATGGCAGGACTGATATATGAAGAAAGATTGAGGAGGTTAGGATCGTGTTCACTGGAGTTCAAACGAATGAGGGGGAGATCTCATAGATCTCATAAATTCTAACAGGACTAGACAGGATAGATGCAGGGAGGGTGTTTCCGATGGTGGGGGAGTTGAGAACCAGGGGTCACAGTCTGAGGATTCAGGGTAGACCATTTAGAATGGAGTTGAGGAGGCATTTCTTCACCCAATGAGTGGTGAGCTTGTAGGATTCATTGCCACAGGAAGCAGTTGATGCCAAAACAACTGGATATAGCACTTGGGCTGAATGGGATAAAGGTTGTGGGGAAAAAGCAGGATTTGGCGATTGAGTTGGATGATCAGCCTTGATCGTAATAAATGGCGGAACAGGTTCGAAGGGCCAAATGGCCTCCCCTGCTGCTTTCGTCTATGTTTCTATGGATATCAAAGCCACTGGACAATAGTCATTAAGGCACACTGCTTGGCTTTTCTCCAATACTTCCCTACTTCAGGAAATTTTGGTTTTGACATTTCATTTGTTGATATGGAAACCCTTTATATACATAACCCCTCACATCATAAACCAGCTGACAGTGCATGAAACCACATTATTGTAAGCTCAGTGTAAAATTTTTAAAATAAAGTGAAACTCTGTGTGATGGTCTGGAACAGGTGCGAGCGAATTGCCAGCCCATTTTGTATCTTTCCTGATTTTTATTCCCATTGAAGGGAATGCAGTTAAAAACCCAGAAAGTTGTAAAACTGGCAGCCATCCTCACTATCCTCTTACCATCCTTATCACCGTACTCCCCATCTATTTCCAAACACTGACAGTTCATCAATCAAAGGGGCCTTCCCACAAGCTCAATCATCCGGTCCCACAGTAAGCAGTCTCCCACAATGGGTTCCCCAGTGGCGGAACGGGTGAGACACACAAAGCACCTGCGGGACTGGAAGATCCTGCCAGTAGCCAAGGGCGAGCCACCTCCACCACATGCCACGGCAGGGCTGGAAAATCCAGTGACGTGAATCCCCATCTAAAGCTGATTGATACATTGATTTTGCTGCATCATACTAACAAATTAGCACAGGTATTGTCAGATACTCTTTGCTCTTTCTTCTGGTACTAAAGTCAAGTACTAGGGGACATGGGTTTAAGGTGTGTGGAGAAAAGTTTTTACTCGACAAGCTTTTTTACACAGAGGGTGGTGAATGTCTGGAACGTGCTGCCTGGAAGGTGGTGCGAGCAGGTACAATAGCCACATTTAAGGAGCATCCAGACAAATACATGAATAGGGTGGGAATAGAAGGATATGGACTCCGTAAATGCATATGGTTTTAGTTTAGGCAGGCATTGTGATTGGCACAGGCTTGAGGTCTGAAGGGCCTGTTCCGTGCTGTACTGTTCTTTGTATGGACCCTTTGATTCCCATTCAGTGATGGCTGACCTGTGTGGGAAATCATTTCACTGGGAAAGGCAAAATTAGTGACATCAACTTCATTTCAAACATACATGTCATTACTGTTAATAAATGGAGGTGTAGTAACATGGCCCCTTTAAGGGGACAATCCTTTAAGAACAGTATGATCAGGCTGGATCCTCTGGAGAGGCATCTTGGGAAGCCAAGCTAATCGAGAGGAAGGGTGAGCTTCCTGAGACAGGAGGGGATCTCATTTGGAGCCAGGGAGGAGAGGAGAGTAGGGGTGCATTGTAGTTCTGTCAGACCTTAATATATGATAATGAATCATTCATTCTTGAGGCCACAATGGGTCTCCTTTGACCTTATCACAGGAAGGAAATGTACTGTGCATACTGTGTGTTACAGTGGGCAGCATGGTGGCACAGTGGTTAGCACTGCTGCCTCACGGTGCCAGGCACCTGGGTTCAATTCCCAGCTTGGGTCACTGTCTGTTGGAGTTTACACGTTCGCCCCATGTCTGCGTGGGTTTCCTCCGAGTGCTCTGGTTTCTTCCTACAGTCCAAAGACATGCTGGTTAGGTGGTTTGGCCATGATAAAATGCCCGTTAGTGTCAGGAGGACTAGCATGGGGTTCATAGAACCATAGAACCATAGAACCCTACAGTGCAGAAAGAGGCCCTTCGGCCCATCGAGTCAGCACCGAATAGGGCCTGGGTGGGATTGTGGCAGGTGCAGACTTGATGGGCCGAATGGCCTTCTCCTGCACTGTAGGGTTCTATGAATTGCTCATATTATGTTACCAGGGAAAGACATGGAAATGCACACATTACAGCAGCCGTTAGGTTTTTTTCCCTAAATACTGTTCTACTTAACTACAGGCTTTATTTCTCTCCTCAGATTTATTTAGTGCAGTGAATGCTTACATCAGTCTTATTGCTCAGCACTTTCAACACAGTCATTCCATATATTATTCATCATGTTACAAAGGTAGCTGTGTTAGACGTGCTCACTTAGAGTGGAACCTTGCCTGAGGACTTTCCATCTGTCAATAGACTTTCCTGTGCAACCGTACGGTCAGCTCCTAGATCTGTCAGTAACTAACACTTGCATTATTGCACAGAATGATTGTTTGATGATAATAGGAACAGACATGGTCTCAAATTTCTGGCTATAGAATTGGGCTTTGAGAGCCAATGTCAGGGCACTGAGGTGAGTGAGACATAAATGCACCATTTATAAGGGTTAATAATCGCACTATTTAAAAATCACATAAGCTGGTATGAGAGAAAAAAAACAGAGGTCTTTATAAAAATCTCCACAGATAAACACCAAGGCCTATTGTCATTACATCAGACTTTTGGACCTGGGAGAAGGAGGGATAGACACACAAACAGCCACAATATTGAGTTGATTTGATTGATTTATTACTGTCACATGTATTGCTATACAGTGAAAAGTATTGTTTCTTGTGCACTATACAGACAAAGGAAGGAAAGGAGAGAGTGCAGAAAGTAGTGTTACAGTCTAGCTAGGGTGTAGAGTAAGATCAACTTAATATGAGGTAGGTCTATTCAAATGGCAACAGGGAAGAAGCTGTTCTTAAGTATGTGTCCTCAGACTTTGGTATCTTTTCAACTTGATTTTCAAGTTTGTAAATGACACCACCCTAGTAGATTGCATCTCAAACACTGACAAGATGGAATAAAGGGTTAATAATCACACTATTTAAAAATCACATAAGCTGGTGTGACGTCTTTATAAAAATCTACACAGATAAGCACCAAGGTCTATAGTCATTACAACAGATCTTTGAATCTGAGAGGAGGAGTGATATAGACAGACACAGACACAAGGTGGAAGGGAGAATGCCCAGGATGGGGTCCTTGATTTTCTGAGGCAACAGGATGTGTAGGTGGGGTCAGTGGATGGAAAACTGATTTGCATGATGGACGGGGCCACTTTTACAACTTTCGTAGTTTCTTGTGGTCTTAGTCAGAGCAGGAGCCATACCAAACTATGATACATTTGGACAAGTCAGTGAGAGTCGCAGTGGGCATGCCGAATTTCCTTAGCCTCCTGAAAAAGTGGAGGCATTGGTGAGGCTTTCTTAACTATAGCATCAGCATGGAGGGACCAGGCCAGGTTGCTGGTGATCTGGACACCTAAAAACTTGAAGTTCTCGATCATTCCAAATTCATCACCATTGATTAGACAATGCTCCCTGAAGTTGATGACTATCTCCTTCATTTTGTTGACATTGAGGGAGAGATTATTGTTGTCACACCATTTCACCAGATTGCCTATCTCTTTCCTGTACTCCACCTTGTCATTGTTTGAGATGCAACCTACTACAGTGGTGTCATTAGCGAACTTGAAAATCGAGTTGAAGGGGAATTTGGCCACATAGTCGTAGATGTTTAAGGAGTATAGAAAGGGGTTAAGGAGACAGCCTTGCAGGGCACTGGTGTTGAGGATAATGATGGAGGAAGTATCATAGTCTATCCTTACTGATTGCAGTCTGTGGGTTAGGAAGTCTTGGATCCAGTTGCAGTTGGAGGAGCTGAACCCTAGGCCACAGAGTTTTGAGATGAATTTTGTTGGGATAGTGGTGTTGAAGGCTGAGCTGTAGTCAATAAATAGGTTTTTGATATAACTGTCCTTGGAATCCAGATCTCCCAGGGTTAAATGTAGGGCCAAGGAGATGGCACCTGTAATGGACCTGTTGCAGCAGTAGATGAACTGTATTGGGTCCAGGCAATTTGGGAGATCAGAGTTGATGTTACCATGACTAACCTTTCAAACATTTCATAATATTGGTTGTCAGAGCATTGTGTGATTGTTATTCAGGTATGCTGCTTGGCTTTTCTTGGTACAGGGATGAAAGTAATCTCCTTGAAGCAGGTAGAGACCTCAGATTGGTGTAAGGAGAGGTTAAAGATATCTGTGAATACCCTGATGTTAGTAGTAACAGAAATAGTCTAGAATTTCTGGCTGTAGAATTAGGCTTTGAGAGCTGCTGCCAGGGCAATGATGTGGATGTGCCAGAAGCCTTGCATGATGATTTGACACATGATCTGCCATTCCAGATGGCCATGCCCAGCTAAAATCTTCTGTCAAATATGCCCAGCTGAATCGGTCTCGAATGCATCACAAACCATACATCCAGATTCTTAAGCCTTTTTTGGAATAAGGATATCTGACATAGCAACGGTTAATGTGGGACTGGGACACTGCTACTGCCAGTAGGATGTAAAGAAACACACACCTGAGACTGGAGTAAGTTGTGGACTCGACAGAGACCTGTGTAGAAACAAGCATGGAGTTAGTTGAGGGCTATCCCCTTTATAAACGAGCATAGCTTTGTGTACTCAATAACATTTAATTTTTACCCATGCAAGATGTAAAAACTCTTGATGAGGCCTATACATCTTTCTCTTTTCAGATACTCAAGAATTGCAATCTGGATAATCTGGAATCGGATTATTGCTTCATCATGCTGCAATATATTTTATTTGCCATTCGTCCGACCTTTATCCTCAGTGGAGCCACAAATGTGATGGATCAACTCATTGTGCAGGAATATATCTGCTTTCTTTCCCTGAATTCCTTAGCGTGCCGCTGATAAACTATGTCACCCTATCCAGCGCAATGCTTCATTGTGAAAAAAAAGCTGTAATACCTTCCAGCACTTTGCATTGGCACACGGTAACCAAAACAAATTGCAAATGGGTTCTGTTAAAAAGTCACAACTATAAAGGGACAGATGAATTTCGGTTATTAGTAAAACTCCATGGAGAGTGGAGAATGGGCCACATGTTACTGCAATAGGAAGATAGAGGATGATATGCTCCACAATGCTAAGGAGTTGATAAAAGCCACTGAATGTTATAGGGTAATCAGATGCTTGTTGCTGTAATGGTGGAACAAAACTGAGTCATCCGTTACCATGCTGCAGTGCACGACATCACGCATTCTGTGTATTAAGGTTACCTGATTGAAAGGGAAGGGTGTCCCATAACAGAGCATGTACAATTATGCTCTTACAATAGCTGTTTCAAAATAATGTAGGTCACTGTGCTTTCAGTGAAAGCTCGCCTTACATTTGTCAAAAGCTTTTCCCTCAGGTTGGAATCACCTCTTCCAATGCAGTGCCGGCAATCCTGTTGTAAACACACAAAGTAACAAACCAGAAGGCTTCAAAAAGTTGGACCCAGAGACTGACAATTCTAGGGCAGGATGATTAAAAGCTTATGCCAAGTGAAAGTAAAATAGCCACTCTGCAAATGCAGAGTGTCACAGGCTTAAAGCTATAAGTAGAACTTTTATTCCTTTGTTAGTATTTGTTGTCGTTCAAATTCATTGGCCACATGGCACTGTAAACTATTTCAAAGATATGGGGAATGGTGACCAACTCTTTGGAAAGAGAATAAAGGTCTCTTCAACCATGGGACGGACAGGGGTGGGAGATGGAAGCTTCTGGTGAGCATAGGCGCGGGGCCATGAGAGTGGGGTGGGGGTGGCTGGAAGGCATGAGAGAGTGGGGGTGAGAGAGGGAGAGATGGGTCAGCATCTTATCCTGTTGACCAGTAACATTCAATGCTACCATCTCTCTGCTGGCTGACTCACTCACATAGAGCCTGCTCAGAAACTCAAACTCACCCTGGAGACTCCCAGGATAAGTCAATTACAGATTGCCTGAGAAATATTGGACAAAAGCTAAACTTTAAGGGGCACAGGACTATCAAATTAAGGGACAGTCCTTTAAAATACAGAACAGTTGGTCACCCTGGGGGTGATCTGATGAAAAAAATTGAAGTCCAAAATAAGGGTGACAATGGGGGAGTTTCTGATCTTTTTTTGGGGGGTGAATCTAGATCTGCACTCTTATATACTTTGACTAAGTAACAATTCCAAAACAATTTCTTGCCTGTCAGGGGAGGGGGCAGAGCTTAAATCACCTAACAGTGGTTGGGAGCAGTAGAGGGCGCAATTGAACGTGCGCAGCTCCCTCTGCTCTGAGAGCAAAGAGGCCTATTACTCAGCCTCTGCTGCTCTCAGCCTATCATCATGGCCTCAAATAGACACCCCACCCCCATCTCTCAAAGGGGCCTCTGGCCTACCACTTGCCTGGACCAATCTTACCCCCATGATCCTCTGGACTGATTGACCCTGCGGCCCCCTACTCTGCCCAGACCGAGCCACCACCACCAACACCCCCCCCCCCACCCTGCCAACTGATCGCAATGCAGAGTGGCAGTGGGCAAATCCTCCCTTTCTGCGATCACTGGCCCTGAACCCTACCACATGACTAGCCTGACCCCCACCAATGGCTAGCCTGATCACCCCCCACCCTCCATCCATGGCCAGCCCTCGCCCTCCCCCCATCGATCATTGTGCAAAGTGAGCAGTGGTCCCCCCTTCCCCTCACCACCGGCTGGCCATGACCCGGCCTTGCCCCCAGCAGTCCCCACCTCTCAGGCCTTGCACCCTTAGTATTATTGGTGCGCAGTGGGCAATGCCGAGTACCAGGCTGTCAGGATCTCAACAGGCATGAGTCAGGAACGTAGGACAAGTAGACACAGAGAACCTTTGATGCTACTGAATGGGTATGGAAAGGGCAATCCAACTCTGCTTGCCATGCTGTGGAAGTTGTGACAATGTATGTGGCAGAAGAAGAAAGAAATAGGAGCATACCCTTAATGGAAAAAGACTGAAACAACACTAATATGAACAACCTAATCTTAGGCGTCAATCCCCTGCAAATAGGATTAGAGTTTGAATTTTATGAATGGGACATAGAATAAAAGAATAAAGAAGTAATGATGAATTGGTACATGTCATTAGTTTGTTTGCAATCAAAGAATTTTGTGTGGTTTTTGGAATGCCAAACTTGGGCATTGATTTTAACCTCTAAACTGCATTGTTTTTTGATATTCACAGGGCAGGATGTCAATCCAATGTTGTTTAGAAGAAAAACCTACAGTTGCTTTTGGATCTGTAACAATTTAGCTTTATTCTCAGAATGGGGAGACAATGCCCGAGGGGTATAACCACAATCTAGAAATGTTCTGCGGACCTAGCTTCAAATCCCATCATGGCAGATGATAGAATTTTAATTTAATAAAAAAAATCTGGAATTAAGAATCTACTGATGACCATGGTTGATTGTCAGGAAAACCCAAATGGTTCACTAATGTCCTTTAGCGAAGGAAATCTGCCATCTTTACCTGGTCTGGCCTACATGTGACTCCAGAGCCAGAGCAATGTGGTTGACTCTCAACTGTTCTCCAAGGGCAACAAGGGATGGGCAATAAATTCTGGATAGCCAGCGACAGTCATGTCTTATGAATGAATAAAAATAAAGCAAACAAGATAACCCACCTCTGGGAACAGGTACGAGCTTCATTAACATATGTAAATCATGACCCAGATATGATCTTGAGATCATTTTGGAGTCCATGGCTCATATCTCACCTACTGATAGTCAGCAACAACAGCCAAACTAAAGGAATGACTGGACCCCAGTCAGCAAAAGTTACAGGCCACATTGATCATCATTCGAGAATGATTAATGTTCCTGGGTTATGTCAAGGAAATTTCTTGTTGCTGCCTTAAGTTCCATCATGCCCAACCTATTGACCTGCCGCTCCCTCTGAAGAGCCCAGTGTTCATTATGTCTTCAAGCATGGTGGCAAAGTGCTTAGCACTGCTGCCTCACAGCACCAGGGACCTGTGTTTGATTCCAGGCTTGGGTTATTGTCGGTGTGGAGCCTGCACGTTCTCCCCATGTCTACGTGGCTTTCCTCCAGATTTCCCGGTTTCCTCCCACAGTCCGAAAGACATGCTGGTGAGGTGCATTGGCCATGCTAAATTTTCCCTCAGTGTACCCGAACAGGCACCGGAATGTGGCGACTAGGGGATTTTCACAGTAACTTAGGTGCAGTGTTAATGTAAGCCTACTTGTGACTAATAAATAAAGAAACTTTAACAAGTCAACTGCTGGACTCCTCCATCTCCCAACCCCACCCTAACCATTACGGAGCTGCCGATCGGCACTGGAAACTGGAAGGCCACTCATTCTATGTAAATGAGAACTTGAGCAACAAAAGGGTCAGCTCCCTCCAACATTGCCAAACCTCCAGGATTTGTCTAGAATTTCCAAGAATCAAAGATTAATCCCCAAGAGTTGCTGTGAGCTATCGCAGCAGAGAAATTATAGAATAATTAAAAAATGACTTTATATGTTAGTTATTGAAGCATTATAGATAGATGGAAACAATGACTCGAACAAAGCATGAGAAGTCATGTTGATAAAACTGCAGCAAATGCATCAAGTAAAGTTAGCAACTCTAGGCCTCCCCCTGACTACCCCGAGCATCATTTCTCCAAATCAGAATTCATCTATCCTGTTTAGGATGAAAATAAGAGTTTTGGTAAGAAGAGTAAAGAGCCTACTTATGCATTGGAAAATACAAGTCAAGATGTGGTGGTGAAGTAAATGATTCTAGGGAAATAGATACACAAATCACTACAAGTAGTGACATTATAAGGCCAGAGGAACAGCGTTCAATACATTGGGTTCAATTCTACGGGGATAGAGTAGGAAAGTAGATAAGTTATCTTAAACTTACATAGAATCTTAGTTAGACTACATGTGAAGAACTATACACAGTTCTGGGGCTTAGTTTCTCTTGTCTCGGCTCAGAAAATCTGACCTGCATACTTCCACAGCTAACAAAATATACATTCGCCCTTTTGTGTGACTCTCCACGGGACTTTTATCTTTTTATACATGGGTCTGCAATGCATAATGGAGTTTGTGAGGACTGTGTGTGTGTGTGTGTGTGTGTGTGTGTGTGTGTGTGTGTGTGTGTGTGTGTGTGTGTGTGGGGGGGGGTGGGGGGGGGCAGTGGTGGGGGGAGGGAGGGCAAGCCAGTTAGAAAGCCCACTTCAATTTTCTAAAACAGCAGCCCACCTCCAAACATTATTTAAAGGGTCCCTAAGCCTCACCCCATCCGACCTGCCATGCCAACCCCTGACCCCTCACATCCGCCATGCCAACCCCTGACCCCTCACATCCGTCATGCCAACCCCTGACCCCTCACACTTATCATTTCAACTCCTAACCCCTTACATTCACCACGCCATCCTTGATCCCTCAACATTTGCCATGTCAACCCCTGACTCCTCACATCCGCCATGCCAACACTTGTCCCATCAACATTAAGCCATGTCTTCCCATGTCTGCTGACATTCACCACGCCAACCCAGACCACCTCTTTCCTCCTATCTTCCAACGCCACTCACCCAGTACACAAAATGTACAGTTCTCAGGATGCATGAAATAGGAATGGGAATTCTTTTCAAATCATTGGAAAAAACAATAACATCTCAGAATCCAAGTAAACCACAAATTAAAATTCATTGTCCTTCATATTGGTTTTAAAAAAGGGGAAAATGTTGTCAACATCTCAGTGACTATTAGTGTATAAACAAACAAGAAACCAGATTAAATAGATAATTGGTTGTTCAGCCCGTACTCGGTTCATACAATCTTGGAATCAGAGAATAGATATTGCACAGAATGAGAGAATTTGGCCCATCATATCTGTGCCATCACTCTGCAAGAGCAACTCATCAAGTCACTACCCCAACCTTCACCCTGTAGTCTTACAACATTTACTTGTCAAATTATCCAAATCTCTTTTGAAAGCTATTATTGAATCTGCCTCCAGGACACTCTTGAGCAGTGCATTCTGTATCCTAACTACTTGCTGCATAAATAAGGTTTTCCTCATGCCACCACTCACCACCCACCTTCTTACCTACTCTCTCCAGACCCCTCATGATTCTGAATGTCACTATGTATAAACCCAGGAACCTGAGTGCTTTTAGGAAACCCAAAAACTTACCTTGGTTTTAAGTTGGCAATTGGAAGCTGAAAACTTTAGAATAAACTATATTACATCAGAACTTATGCCAGCAAGGAATTGGCCACACTTGTGCAGTTCATTAGTTTTCACACCTTCAGTCCGGGAACATGCCCTGTGCAAATATGGAGAACGTAGGAATAAAGGAGGTGAAATGATAAGAAAAATGTAGGTCAAGTGAACAGAACCAAATTGTCATTTGAGAGAATTGCCCCAGGGAGTGGGCCACAGGGAGGGGGCAAGGAGAAGTTCCCAAACTGGGTTCTAAACTAGGGAGTGGGACAGTAAGAGGTCCCAGAGGAAATTCTGAGGCAGGGACAAAGACCATGATCAGAAATAGAGCCCATCAGTCAAGATAAATGGCAGGAGTGAGAAATTTAAAGAAAGAACTGCAGTGAGTAGACCTGGGACAAAACGGGCATGAAATACACCCTGAAGATTCAAGAGAGCAGATAAAAATTGGTGACCCCATGCTGTGGACTGTAAGGACAATGGTACCCCTTTGGAGTAATAGTGTGCTGCTGGGCATGGCTGAAGATCTAAATTTGTGCTTGGGAGACAAAACATAAGTACACTCTGAAATCCAGAGGAAAGGCATTTCTGAAGATAAGATTGAAACCCTGGAGGTGGATTCTTGTTGTAGCCACCTGAGTAGGAGAGACTTTTGGAAAAAAATCCAAGGTGAGTTCTTCAAGTGTGGAAATTGCAAACCCTCGTAACAAACACAGAGTTTCAGTAAGCGTGGTTGGCTAAAAATTTCACAACTATTTCGGTTGGTTGTTGAGAAATCCATGGAATCTGCTTTGGTCACCTGTGTCATTTACTTTGGAGTGTGGTATTTCTGTATAATTCACATGTACTTTATCCTTACTTTGAATGATAGAGGTTGTAAGTTGTTTTGTCTTTCAGAATTTATATGTATTTACAAAGATATTGCTGGGGTGAAGCAATCGTGAATATTTGAATTATTTTCTTGTTTTTATATTGAGATCTTTACAACCTTTTGTCTAGTGTAATAGAATTTATTTTTCTAATTTTATTATTTTTTATGTTAAAAGCTCATCAGCAGACTTCTGTGAATTTTTTCAATAACTTTCCTCCCCGGTTTCAAACAAAATTAGGATTGATCAAGTCAGGCCTCACTCTGGGATCTGGTGTGATTGTAACATTACCCACTTTCTCAAGCTGTGCCGCCACCTTCAATGAATTGTGCACAAATGCCTCAAGGACTCGCTTTAGAATTGTTCCCTTTATTTAATCTTGTCTCTGCATGTTCTTACGACCAGGATGATTCACTTCACGATTCTCTGCATCAAGTTTAATCTCTCCCTTGTTTGCCTATTCTAAGTCATTTTGAAATTCACAACACTGTTCACAGTTCGCAATACTTCGAAGGCTTGTATAATTTGCAAATGTTGATATTGTGTCCTGTCAGCCCAATTCTAGGTTATGATTATATTTAAGAAAGGCAGGAATCACAACCACTACCTTGGGGAACTCCCCCATAAGTCTTGGCCAGCATGTGGGTGTTGTGAGAACAGAGAACAAAGAACAATACAGCACAGGGACAGGCCCTTTGGCCTGCCAAGCTTGTGATGGTACGTAGTTTTTATCCTTCTGTTTACCTCCCGTTCATGTGTCTATCAAGATGCACCTTGAATGTTACTAATGTGCCTGCTTCCGCCACCTCCACTGGCAGCGCGCTCCAGGCACCCACCACCCTCTGTATGAAAAATTTTTCCTGCACATCTCCCCTAAACTTACCACCTCTCACCTTAAACATGTGCCCTCTTGTGGTCAACCCTTCCACCCTGGGAAAAAGCCTTTGATATCAACCCTATGCCTCTCATAATTTTGTAGGCTTCTATCAGGTCGCTCCTCAGCCTTTGTCTTTCCAGTGAAAATAATCCAAGTTTATCCAACCGCTGCTCATAGCCAAAACCCTTCAGACCAAGTAACCTCCTGGTAAATGTTCTTGACGCCCTCTCCAAGCCATACACATCCTTCTGGCAGTGTGACAACCAAAACTGCACACAATGTTCCAAATAATGTGGCCTAACTAAAGTTGACGGAGGAGTTGGGGGATTGTTGGGGGGTGGGGCGGGTGGTGGCGGTGGCAGGCGAGTGGTATGTGGAATCACACTGACAACACAACGTATCTTTTGCATATGTCTTGTGTCCTTTTCTAGCAAATGGTGAATACATTTAAAAAAGTACTTTCTGAGGAAGATTGGTACAAATTAGAAGAAATGGAGAAGACCATAGGTTAAGAAGAATGCAGATAGTTTTGATTAATGAATATTGTTCCAAGTCAGGTCGGATACTTCAAGGAGTTCTATGAAGCTCGTTTGGCCTGTAACATTTTATGTTGAATCTGGCAAGATGAGAATGAGAGAGTTCACTCCATTCAAATGATCCATGAAGAACTTTAATCAAAAACAAAGTTTAATTAAGAATATTGTTGACATGTATAGTAAGACAATTAGCAAGAACTTCTAATAATTATAAACAAGAAACACAACAACCACGATAATGTATAACTCACGATAATGCATAACTTAAGGATAATGTGTTCCAATCAAAGCCATCGTCCAATCCAAAAAAACCTCCAGATAAATAAAGTACAGCATAGGTTAATGCCCTCTGGTTACAGGAATCCAACCTTCTGCGCTAAATGTTGAAAACACCTTGTGAGGAAATTCAGAAAAGATTGTAGTCAAATTTGTTCCCAAAACACAGCTTCTTGAAGAGACGAATGGGGAGAGAGAGAGAGAGGTTTCTTCTTCACTTGCTGCTACAATGCTCCTCAAAGTCAAACTGAAAGCCCAAAGGAAAAAACCCATATCACCTGACTGCCTCAAATGAAACTGAAAGGCCTATCACCTGACTGCCACAGCTTAGCTCCACCCCCAATGATATTGCTGAAACTGTAAGTTGTATGATTTTTACAAAGAACGTTTCTTAAAGGTACACTCACATGACAATATCAATACAGTACAGGGACAGCACAGTGGCACAGTTGCTAGCACAGCTGCCTCGCAGCGCCAGGCACCCAGGTTCAATTCCTGGCTTGGGTCACTATCTACGCAGAGTCCACATGCTCGCCCCATACCTGCGTGGGTTTCCTCTGAGTGCTCTGGTTTCCTCCCACAGTCCAAAAAACATGCTGGCTATGTGCATCAGCCATGCTAAATTCTCCCCCAGTGTGCCCAAACAAGTGCCAGAGTGTGGCCACCAGGGGATTTTCCCAGTAACTTCATTGCAATGTTAATGTCAGCTGACGTGTGACTAATAAATAAATTTTGAAGAACGTGGAGAGAAACAAAAGATGTTAAGAATTCAATAAATAATGTTGTGGGAAGATTATGAACAAACGTGAAGTGATTATTTGTGAGAATGGAGTATTATTTTTCACTTTATTTTCAATTTTGAAGGATTAAGAATGTCCAAAATAAATATGGAAAATATTGGATGGTATTAATGCATGAATATAAATTCTTATGCCATTAATCATTTAGCATTAAGTACCATCGCTCCTTTGGTTCTGACCCCTCTCATTGACAACATTCGCAAACTAGAAATAGCTTGAAAGCACTTGAGTCAGGAAAACAGTGCAAATTAAAACTAATTCAGAGCTGTTTGGATTAAAGAACCAAAATGCCTCAATTAAGTACTTGTACTTTAAGGACTATTTTAAGCAGATCTATTAGAGCACTGAGTAAGAACTGATTATTGATGGTTTTTTTTTTAGTATTATTTAATACTTCAAGTGGGCAATTATTAACTTGACAGATTTGGAACACAATGCTTAGTCCTTGGCTGGAATCCAAGGCAGAATAGTGGGATGCAAACTGTTCCTTCTCTGTGAGTTTTAAGGATTGCACATTAATTGTGTTAATCTGATCATGCTTGATGCAACTTTTATAATCCAAACTGCTTTTGATTTGATTCTGATTTAATTTATTATTGTCACATCTATTGGTATGCAGTGAAAAGTATTGTTTCTTATGTGCTACACAGACAAAACATACCGTTCATGGAGAAGTAAAGGAGAGAGTGCAGAATATAGTTTTAAGGTCTTGGCTAGGATATAGAGAAAAATCAACTTAATGCGAGGTAGGTCCATTCAGAAGTCTGATGGCAGCAGAGAAGAAGCTGTTCTTGAGTCGGTTGGTACGTCGCCTCAGACTTTCGTATCTTTTTCTCAAAGGAAGGAGGTGGAAGAAAGTATGTCCGGGCGGTGTGGCAAGCTGGCTGCTTTTCTGAGGCAGCAGGAAATGTAGACAAAGTCAATGGATGGGAGACTAGTTTGCGTATTAAGTTCCTCATATACATAAGGGAGAATGCAATGTTACAGTCATAGCGAGAGTGTAGAGAAAGATCAGCTTAATAATGTAAATCCATTTAAAAGTCTGATGGCTGAAGAGAAGAAGCTGTTCTTGAGTTGGTAGGTACATAATTGCAAACTTTTGTATCTTTTTCCTGACAGAAGAATCATAGAATCATTACATTGTGGAAAGAGGCAATTTGAGTCTGCACCGACCACAATCCCACCCAGGCCCTATGTAATCACTGACCTGCAATGATGCCTCATCAGGCAAGTTAACATAGAACACTACAGCACAAACAGGCCCTTCGGCCCACGAGTTGCGCCGATCACATCAACACCTACCAATTTATAAACCTATCTATAACCCCCAATCCCATTAAACCCCATATACTCATCTAGAAGTCTTTTAAAAGACCCCAGCGAGATCGCCTCCACCACCACTGACGGCAGCCGATCTTAATTCCCATCCTTGTTTTCAAATTTCACCATAGCCTCAGCATTCCCCAGCCCAGGTCTCCACCCTATACCCATCCATGTAATCTCCTCCAGTCCCACACAACCTTCTGGGTTATCTCTGCTCCCCTAACCCTGGCCTCCCATGCATCCTGATTTTAATTGGTTCATCATTGGCAACTGCCCCTACAACTGTCCAGGCCTCAAGCTCCCTACACTTCTCTGATACTCTTACCAACTTCCCTTCTTTAAGACACTCCGTAAAATCTACCTCTTTGACAAAGCTTTTAGACATCTAACAAAGAACAAAGAAAATTACAGCACAGGAACAGGCCCTGTGGCCCTCCAAGCCTGCACCGGCCATGCTGCCCGACTTAACTAAAACCCCTTGCCCTTCCATGCACCATATCCCTCTATTCCCATGCTATTCATGTATTGTCAAGATGCCCCTTCAAAGTCACTACCGTATCCGTTTCCACTACCTCTTCCGGCAACAAAGTGGGTCTCTTCCAGACACCCACTACACTCTGTGTAAAACATCTGCCTCATACATCTCCTTTAAACATTGCCCCTCACACCTTAAACCTGTGTCCGCTAGTAATTGATTCTTCCACCCTGGGGAAAAAAGTTTCTGACTATCCATTCTGTCCATGCCTCTCATAATCTTGGAGACTTCTGTCAGGTAACCCCTCAACCTCCATCGTTCCAGTGAGAACAAACCAAGTTTCTCCAATCTCTCCTCATAGCTAATGCCCTCCATATCAGGTAACATCTTTTCTGTACCCTCTCCAAAGCCTCCACATCCTTCTGGTAGTGTGGCAACCAGAATTGAACACTATATTCCAAGTGCGGCCTAACTAAGGTTCTATAAAACTGTAATATGATTTGCCAATTTTTAAACTCAATACCCCGGCTGATGAAGGCAAGCATGCCGTATGCCTTCTTGACCGCCTTCTCCACTTGCATTGCCACTTTCAGTGAACTGTGTACTTGTACAACCAGATCCCTTTGCCTATCAATACTCTTAAGGGTTCTGCCATTTACTGTATATTTCCTATCTGTATTAGACCTTCCAAAATGCATTACCTCACATTTGTCCAGATTAAATACCATTTGCCATCTCTCTGCCCAAGTCTCCAACTGATCTATATCC
Organism: Carcharhinus amblyrhynchos; assembly: GCF_965287045.1. NCBI lineage: Eukaryota > Metazoa > Chordata > Chondrichthyes > Carcharhiniformes > Carcharhinidae > Carcharhinus > Carcharhinus amblyrhynchos. The sequence continues at coordinate 12,775,753 of NC_137328.1, forward strand.
TGCTGTATCCTCTGATGGTCCTCATCGCTATCTGCAAATCCACCAGCATTTGTGTCATTCACAAACTTACTAATCAAACCAGTTATATTTTCCTCCAAATCATTTATATATATTACAAACAGCAAAAGTCCCAGCACTGATCCATGAGGAACGTCACTTGTCATAACTCTCCATTCAGAAGCGCACCATTGCACTGCTAACTCTTGTCTTCTTTGACCAAGCCAGTTTTGAATCCACCTTGCCAACTCACCTCTGATCCCATGCGATTTCACCTTCTGCACCAGCTTGCCATGAGGGACCTTGTCAAAGGCCTTACTAAAGTCCATGTAGATAACATCCACTGCCCTACCCTGATCAATCATCTTCGTCACTTCCCTGAAAAACGCGATCAAGTTGTGAGACACAACCTCCTCTTCACAAAACCATGTTGCCTCTCACTAATATGTCCATTTATTTCCAAGTGGGAATAAATCCTGTCTCGAAGAATCCTGTCCAACAATTTCCCTACCACTGATGAAAGGGTCACCAGCCTGTAATTACCTCGATTATTCTTGTACCCTTCTTAAACAAAGGAACAAAATTGGCTATTCTCCAATCCTCTGGGAACCTAATAACCTTATGTGGCTACCTATCATACTTAATGTTATAATGCTCCTGACAAGCAACTTAAGATGTTTCATTAGATTAAAGATATTATATAAATCTAAGTTATTGTTGTTGTTGCTTGCTTCTGTAAGGTTAAGAGCTACCTGTGTCTCAGGGCCTCCGGCAGCAGGTGGTGGTATTGGGCGACAGCACCAAGTAGGGGAACAGGTCAGCCTTTGTGGGGCCCTTCCCTGTAGCGAGCAGTGTCTTTGACAAGATGAGCAATGGAATCAGGTGAAAGTAGCAAGGGTTAATCTAGGGCTTGGGAATGGCAGTGTAATAGGGGCATAGGTCAGCTGGAAGTACCTGAAGGTTAGGAATTGGACACTGAGCCAAATAGGAGTGCTCCTAAATCTGAGAAGCCTCCTGTGAAAGACAGAGAGAGAGAGAGCGCGCGCGAGAGTAAGTGAATGAATGAATGAATGAATGAGTGAGTGAGTGAGAGAACAGGATAGAATGAGTGAGAGAACATGATAGCTGCCAAGAGCTGGGCAGTAGAAAATCACCTGGAGAGTGACTGCATTCAGGGATCTGAAGACCCAAATACTTTTTCAGAAGGCTAAGGAAATTTGACGTCAGCTATGACTCTCACCAACTTTTACAAATGCACCACAGAAAGCATACTTTCTGGTTGTATCACAGCTTGGTATGGCCGCTGCTCTGCCCAAGACTGCAAGAAACTAGAAAATGTTGTGAATGTAACCCAATCCATCACGCAAACCAACCTCCTATCCATTGACTCTGTCTACACTTCCCACAGCCTCGGAAAAGCAGCCAGCATAATTAAGGACCCCACAAACTCTGGACATTCTCTCTTCCACCCTCTTCTGTCCAGAAAAAGATAAAAAGTCTGAGGTCATCTACCAATCGATTCAAGAACAGCTTCTTCTCCGCTGCTGTCAGACGTTTGAATGTACCTACCTCACACTAAGTTGGTCTTTCTCTACACCCTAATTATGATGGTAACACTACATTCTGCATTTTCTCATTTCCTTCTTTATGAGCAGTATGTTTTGTCTGTATAGCACGCAAGAAAACGCTTTTCACTGTATGCTATTACATATGACAAAAAATCAAATCAAATAGGACAGAGATTTGGAACTTCGTTTGTGATTATTCTCTGTAAGTAGCTTGTTTCTTGGAGTTATCCGTCCCCTTGAGGGTTGCTATCACTTTGATGTCATTGGAATAAACAAACATTATTTTCTAACTTGTGTGTAGTCCACATGCGTGAATCACAGATTCGAATGTTTGACGATGAGTGTAGTTTAATACAAGAGGTGGCACTTGGATTTTAAATAGGAATTCAAATACAAGGTGTATTAATTGTTGGCTGTTTTAGTGTTGTCTGGAAGCTTGACAATCCCACACAGAGAAACTGAGTATGTCACGTTTTAGATAGCGTTCTGCCTTCACACCCCTGGGAACACGCTTTCAAGCCAATCTACAATTGACAAGATGCGAGTTTTTTACTTTCTGTATGCTCAGGGGGTGTGGGGAGAAATTAGTTTTGGAAGCTTGGTCCTCATTCCCAATGGCTAGGAGCTCACGAATCAAAATTGACCATAATTCAAAACTAATTGAAATACTTGGTTAATCTCACCCAGTGAGGCCACAAAGATATTGGTTGGGGGAATTGAAATGTCACAGTGGTACACTGAGAATGTCTGGCTTTTGGTTAAAGTAGATTGCTACAGTGTAGCATCAAACCTTTATTGTAGGAAATACAAGAGATTTCAATACTGACACCAGTATTTGAATTCCTGAATAGCATGAACTGATTCAACGTATGTCCGTCCAGTTAAATATTAATGTGCAGCAAGCACTAATGATAGAAGTACTTTCATTACAAGAACAGTAACAACACTTCGAAAGTAGTTCATTAGCTGTAAAACACTTTGGCATGTCCTGAGGTCATAAAACCCATTATATAAATGCAATTATTTCCTTTATGTAGCAAATACTCCCTCACTCCCCTTATCGATCGTTCTGTCACCCATCCATAAGGAAATGGGTTCAGGCTGCAGTCTCGCAGTGATGCACGGACCTGGTTTGCTTACTCTCCGCACGTTTAGAATGGTATCTTACAAATGTAGCTCATTCATTTTGAAGTTATTCACAGCAAAGCAAAGATGCAGGAAATTGTGGCAAAGTTCGCAAAAGGGTGAGAAAATTTCTCAGCATCACTGTAAAAATATTAAGGAGACAATCAAATGCTGGGTCTTGGAAGTGTACCCTCAACCTCAACAGAACAGAAATACTGAGGCAGCCAGTTCAACTGCAGAATGATTTTGTACGTTGTGACCAATGGACCCAAGATCTTCCATTGATCTGGTATTAATTAACATTTGGCACCAAGCCGCAGAAGGGGATAACAGGACAGTTGATCAAAGTCTTGGATAAGGGCACAGGTTTTAAGGAGCATCTTAAAGAAAGTGGTATCGGAGGAATTCCAGAGGTCAGGGTCCAGACAAATGCAATCATGGCTGCCAGAGGAAAGCAATAAAATTGGGGTGTAAAGAACAGGCACAAGATATGATCTGGGCACCAGGGCTTAGGATATGTTCACATTCACACAGGATAGGGGATAATTTAAGTTTATTTATTCGTGTCACAAGTAGGCTTACATTAACATTGCAATTAAGTTACTGTGAAAATCCCATCATCGCCATATTCCGGCACCTGTTTGGGTACACTGAGGGAGAATTTAGTCTGGCCAATTCCCCTAACTGACAGGTCTTTCAGACTGTGAGAAGAAACCGGAGCACCCAGAGGAAACCCACACAGCCACGGGGATAATGTGCAGACTCCGCACATTCCAGAGCTCAGGGTCCATACAGTGATCCAATCCAGGAATCGAACCTGGGTCCCTGGCGCTGTGAAGCAGCAGAGGTAACTACTATGCCACCGCGCCGCCCCTAGGAAACCATCCTGGAGATCACTGGGATCGACAAGTCCAGAAGTAACAAAGGAAAGGATGAGGGTATCATCTGCAGATGAAGTGAGTCATGAGCGGAGTCAGATGATGTTAAGTAGGTGGAAAAAGGCAATCTTGGCAATGGAACAGATAGACAGTTGGAGACTTAGCTTGGATTCAGATAAAGCAGCAATGTTGTTAATGGTCTGCCTCAGACAGTTGCCAGGGAGAAGAATGGAGTTTGTGTGGAGTGAAATAAAGCCAATCGACTTTTGTCTTCCCAATACTTAGTTGGTGGAAATTTCTGCTCATCCAGTACTGAATATTGGACAAGCAGTACGAATTATCAGTCACCAGTTGAAGATCTGCAGCAGTGGTGTTGGTGCAATTGAGCTGGTTGTGATAAGTACGCCTGTAGAACCTATCTTCAAATAATGTCACTGAGGAACAGGGGACTGAGGAGAGCGGGATTTGGGGCAAATATTAATCCATGTGGGATTCCTGAAATAATGATGCAGGAAGAGAAGCCATTGCAGGTGGATTATGTTAATATTCAAACATAGGTCTGCTTTCAAACTCTGCTGATTGCAAAAAATAATCAACCAATGACTGGAGATAGATTTTACTATTGGACACTCAGCCATAAAATGTTAATGGATCAAAAAATGGATTATAAATCTGCAAGGCTAGTTTCTGTACCCGAAGTTCTGACCTGCATTACAATTGTGCAAATTTCAAATTTGACGCTGATATTTCTTTTTCTCTAAGCTCAGTGCGACTGGTGATGTCCATCACGCTCTAAAGACACCAACCTGAAATTGTTACCTCCCCATCGACCATATTGTCTTGGTGCTTGGTGCTAGATGGGTTGTACCTTGAACCATTTACACACTGTCATGTCCTTCCCGTTTCATGCAGAAAGAGAAGATGCCTAGATATAAATGTGTTCAGCATTAATTTAGGAATGCTTGCTATATTTATACAACAATACTTTGTCCACTTTATGAATGGAGACAGTTGTTAACAACACTTCTGTTATAATAGTAATGTAACATCATACAAATGGGGAAGGTGTTTATCTGCATGATTTCAGTGCAATGATTCTCCCAAAGTTATAATTTACAGATGTAAATGCAATCCATTTATACCATAATTGTACTCCTGACTTCTTGACATCAAATGCTAATTAACGCTTCCTGAACAAGTTACCTTTGTCTCGATTCAGTACGTGTGAATTTTTTGAATCGAAGCCCTTAAACCGTTCCGCATTCTTCTCTTGAACTTAAAAATGTAAAGAGTGTAATGTAACAGACTGAGGTTTCATTAGGACCAGCTGCCTCAGGGATGGTGGATGCAGTTACTGTGATTTATGGTTATCCTAAGCTTGAGTTAGTATATCGTTATAACACAGTAATCTATAATGTGACATTTTATGTCTCCTTTTAGACTGATTGTGTTTTATAGAATTTTAAATAACATTTTGTTTCCTCAAGCAGCTTTGAATTGGAAATTGGAGAAATATAAAATGAAGACTCTCAGACTAAGACAGGCAATGTTTTAGAAGTAAAGCAGATAGCGCGGCCTTATTTGAGATGGTAGATCCTTGGAGAATACCCATTTTAGTGCAAGTTCCCATTTGTCTGGAGAGGACTGACTTTTTTAAATGAAAGAACTCACAAGAATACTTTAAAATTGGCGAGGTGGGGTCAGGTAGTAGTGATGGCTACTTTACATTTAATATAAGAAATCATTTCTTTCCACTTACCTACAAACTTCAAACATGCTGTTTGTTCAACAGTAGTGATGGTTGTGTAAAAGCTGAGGCAAAGAACTAAATCTTTGGAAAGTCCAATATGAAACCAAAGAAAAGCTACAGGAAAAGAGACAATTTAACTCAGACGTACAAAGGGTATTTAATATAATGGATGTTGTAAAAAAATAATGGCCATTGTAATATAAAATAATGGGCATTATAGTATTATGTAATGAGTACTGTAATATTACAAAATGGGTATTACAATATAATGTTCACTTATATTAATGATTCAATGAGAACTTAGGAGGCATGATTAGTATATTTGCAGATGACACCAAAATTGCATAATGGATAGTGAAGAAGGTTATCTAGGATTGCAATGGGATCTTGATCAATTGGGCGAGTGAACTGCTGAATGGCAGATGGAGTTAAATTTAGGTAAATGCGAGGTGATGCGTTTTGGTACATCAAACCAGGGCAGGACTTACTCAGTTAATGGTCAGGTGGTGGGGAGCATTGTAAAACAAAGAGATCTACTGATACAGGTTCACAGCTTCTTGAAAGTGGAGGTACAGGTGGACAGAGTAGTGAAGAGGGCATTCAGCATGTTTGGTTTCATTAGTCAGAACATTGGTTACACAAGTTGGGACATCTTGTTGAAGGTGTACAAGACGTTGGTAAGGCAACACTTGGAATACTGTGCACAGCTCTGGTCACCCTATATTAGAAAAGATATTATTAAACTAGAAAGCGTAGAAAAGATTTACTAGAATGCTACCGGAACTTGATGGATTGAGTTATAAGGTGAGGCTGGATAGGCTGGAACTTTTTTTCTGTGAAGCATAGGAGACTAAGGAGTAATCTAATAAAGGTCTATATAATAATGAGGGACATAGATCAGCTAGATAGTCAATATCTTTTCCCAAAGGTAGGGGAGTCTAAAACTAGAGGTATACGTTTAAGGTGAGAAGAGAGAGATACAAAAGGGTCCAGAGAGGCAATTGTTTCACACAGAGGATGGTGAGTGTCTGGAACAAGCTGCTAGAGGAAGTAGTAGAGGCAGGTAAAATGTTGTCTTTTTAAAAGCATTTAGACAGTTACATGGGTAAGATTGGTATAGAGGGATCTGGACCCAACGCGGGCAATTGGGATAGCTTAGTGGTTAAAAGAAAAGGGTGGCATGAACATGTTGGGCTGAAGCACCTGTTTCTATCCTGTAAATCTTTTTGACTTGATGGCCATTGTACTACAATGCGCATTGTAATATAACATAATGGGCATTGTAATATACTGGGCACTGTAATATAACTTAATGGGCATTTTGTTCCAACATAATGGACATTGTAATATAATGGGTATTGTAATTGGATGGGCATTATTATATACTGGACATTGTAATATAACATAATGGGCATTGTGATATAATGGGCATTATTATATAGTGGGCGTTGTGATATAGCATAATGGGCATTGTGACATAATGGGCATTATTAGATAATGAACATTGTAATTTAGCATAATGGATAATGTGATATAATGGGCATTGTAATGTGGCATAATGGGCATTGTAATACGATATAATCCTTGTATTAGTGAAATCATAATCACAGAAATATTGTACTCAGTTTTGCTGGTAAAATATGTAGGAGTGAGTAGATTCATTTTCAACTAATAGGGAGTAAATAATTGAATGACAAAACAGACTTGAGGGGTTGAATACCTTTTGAAATGCACACATTAGAGTTCTGTGTGAGCAAAGGATGGTAGATAGGAGGCCAACCAGAAAAGCTTTGGAACAGTAATTATATAAAGTTCATATGCTAAGTTGATTTATTTTGCCTTTCAGAGAGTCCTCTATTTATAGTGAAATGCTCTTTACGAATTACCTCAGGGTTTGTTTTCCCTACGTGTGTTAAATGCCTGGGCTTTTTCCTTTGGTCCTCTGCCTTCCCTCAGCTTGAATATCCGCCCAAATAAATTGACATCTGCTCTTAAATTTCCTAGATGTGCCCTTGCTCTATGAAGCTCTGCTCCTTCAGTGCTACATTGGAAAATGTGTCTTATCTCAACTTGTGCTACTGTTAATACCCAGAACAAAATACATCCTGAGCTCAACACTTGCTATTAATTACAAATACATTTTCCAGACACAAATGGTATGCCAACCAAAAGTGTACAAATTGCAGCCTTAAATCCAACTTTGGACTCTTGTACTCAATTTGCTCCTCTTTGAAATTGATGAGGTAATAATACAACTCATTAGAACACGTTTTACACTGTTTATTTACATAACCTCAAGCTGAGGCGGATAACCTTAAAACAAAGCTAGGCCGTTCATTGGTGACATCAGGAAATACACCTTTGGACATCGGACAAGATTTTCCAGCCCCACCGAAGACAACCCCCTCACCCCTTCCCCGAACATGGCAGGTTCCCCTGTGGCAGATCAGGGAAACCACGCAAAAAGCCATAGACATCAGAGGGATCAGAAAGTCCCACCAATGGCCAATGGTGAGCCATGCCAGAAAACACACAGCAGGGAGGCCTGGAAAATCTTGGAAGTCTTTCCCTTTAAAAAAAACTATTCAGATTGCAGGTCTCTTGAAAAATTCAAAACGGAGATTGGTAGATTTGATTAGGCAACTGTATTTTATGGTTACAGAACCCAAAGTGAATGAATAAGTTATAGATGCAGATCAGACCTAGCTGAAAGGTAGAACACTCTTGAGGGGCTGAATGGCCTGCTCCTACACATATGCCTCTATTTTGTGAGGTGTTGTTGAAAATATTTGGGCCCATTACAGCAAATGAGCATCTGATCCAAAGAATTAGACAATGGACCTTTAAGATGGCCATTGTTCTCAACAGAATCTCAAATGTTCTGTTTAATTAGCTAGAAAACAAAGTAGTGGTTTTTAATCTGCTGAACACATTTTTAGTTCTTAATTAATTCAATGCTGGAATGTTCTTATTTTTTGTTGCAAATGAACAAATACCCAAATGTTAATTTATAAACTTGGTGTATAAAATCCTGCAGAGAATTGTCAAATAAAAGTGTAATCAACCTGGTGTGTGAGATGAGACCAGCGTGTACTAAGCTACTTTTTCATTTTAAAGAATAAAAATAATCTGAGGTCTTAATTGTTTTCGTGATCTGACCAACAATTATACTAAATTCTGTTATCAATGCAATTCAAGTCTTGTACAGTATATTGCCTTTAATCTTAATGTTTCTCAATAGTAATGTCTTTTTCAAAAAGAGATATTAAAATCATTAATAACGGTGCTGGCATTTATTATACACTTTCAGATACATTTTTTCTTGCTGATTGTTACTACAGAAATAGCACGTATTTTACACTTAACATGCTGCCATTGACATGGACAGACGCTGTCAAAAGCTCATAGAAAGAAGTTAAGGAAATATTACTAAATTATCAGTGAATATATATTCCCTTGAGAAACAAAGAACTCCAGAGCAAATTTGATTCTTCAGTGCATTACTAAGAAAGGTTAAGGATAGTAATTTGTCAAAAGAATATGCTTATAAAACACTCAAGCAGGTTAGTGAGAGGATTTGAGTATAGTGAAAGGGATGATTATTACTTGAATGGGCATAAATTGAGAGAGGTGGATAGTCAACGAGACCTTGGAGTCCTCGTGCATCAGTCACTGAAAGTAAGCGCTGAAGGTACAACAGACAGTAAAGAAGGCACGGGTCTGCATGGGTTTCCTTCAGATGCTCCGGTTTCCTCCCACAGTCCAAAGATGTGCAGGTCAGCTTGATAGATTGACCCTAGTGTCGGGGGGATTAGCAGGGTAAAATAAGTGGGGTTACAGGAATGGGGTCTGGGTGGGATTGTGGCCAGTGCAGACTCAATGGGCCGAATGGCCTCCTTGTAGGGATTCTATGATTCTATGAAAGCAAATGGTATGTTGGCCTTCATAGCAAGACAATTTGAGTATAGGGATGGGGCTGTTTTGCTGCAGTTCTGTAGGGCATTGGTAAGGCCACACCTGGAGTATTGTGTGCAGTTTTGGCGTCCTAATCTAGGAAGGATTGCTTTAGAAGGAGTGCAGCGAAAGTTTACCAGGCTGATCTTTGGGATGGCTGGTCTGTCATATAAGGAGAGACTAAATTGGTTAGGATTATATTCACTGCAGATTAGAAGAGTGAGAGGGGATCTCATAAAAATGTATAAAATCCTAACAGGATTAGACAGGGTAAATTCAGAAAGAATGTTCCCAATGGTGGGGGAATCCAGAACTAGAGGACATAGTTTGAGGATAAAGGGTAAACCTTTTAGAACTGAGATGGGGAGAAATTTCTTCATCCAGAGGGTAGTAAATGAATGAATTCACTACCACAGAATGTAGTTGAGGTCAAATCATTGTGTGATTTCAAGAAGAAATTAGGTATAACTCTAGGGGCTAAAGGGATTAAGAAATATGGGGGAAAGGGGGAATCAAGATTATGAATTTGATGATCAGCCATGATCAAAATGAATGGTGGAGCAGGCTCGAAGGGCCAAATGGCCTACTCCTGCTTCTAGTTTCTATGTTAGCAAGCCTGAAGATTTGAAGAGTTTTAAAAACCAGAAAAGGATGAACAAAAAAAAATGATAAAGGAGAAGAAAATTGAATGAGAATGAGCTGACAAGAAATAGAAAAATAATTTGTCAGAACTTTTACAAATGTGCAAATAGGAAAGAGCGTAACAATAGCAAGCGGAGATTCCCCAGCTCACTAATGATTCTGGGGGATAATCATTGAACAAATATTTTGTCAAAGTTTTATAGTATCCCATCAGTTGGTCTGAAGGTAGTAGGGTGGGAAGGGAAAAGGGGCCTGTAAAATTCCTCAGGGGCCTTTCCTGACACCCTCATGTCTGCCCCCCAACCTGTCTCCAATTTTACATCGTGTGGAGATGCCCTAGGGTGGTCTCCACTCTAACTAGCCACCCAACAGAAATTTTGAGGCTAGGGGGAAGGGTTCAGGACCAGTTTGGCCTCTGCTCCTAAGGAAGTATTTACATCACTTCAGAGGGTGTGCGATGTAGGCACACTAGATTGATTCCTTGGATAAGAGTATTGTCCTATAAGGGGATACTGAACAAGATGAGCATCACCTCCTGGAGTTGAGAAGCAGAAGGCGTGATCTGGGTGAATTATGTAGGATTATAAGTGGGCCTGACAGAGTAAGAGCTGAGCGTTATGTTTCCTTGGATGAACAAATAGCCACGGACTCAGGGTGAGGGATCAGCAATTTAGGACTGCAAATTGAAAAAATGGCTGTAATTCACCCAAAAGCGTTGAATTGGTGGGAAAACTGTTCTAAATCCCGACTGTTTTGTCAGTTCAGCTTCTCACCTGAAACTCCCCGCTCTAGTGCACTCCAGGGGTCCCACTTGTGAATATCATTAAAAATCCAGGGGGCCTATTCGCACCAGAGTCTGACAGCTCTGGAACTCTGCACATGCGCAGTGGTCCCGATCTCTGTCAGCCTCCCATTTGCTGGGACCCCCGCAGTGCTGCCCCTCCAGCACCCCCACCACCACCCGATCGTGACCCCCACTGCAATTCCCAGCCCTGACCCCTGTGCCGGAGTGCCCTGATTCCAGTCCACCCTCCCCCCCACACCCCCCCAGCAGTGGCGATTTACCCCCCCACGCCCACCACACCACGGTAGACCCCGTCCCGCTCAATCCCCCTCTGGGGGCCGCCTCCCCCCTCCCCCACAAGGCTGGTCCCTCCTGACAGACCACCTCACCCAGCCCGCCCCAATCACTGCCTGCCCTCCATCCCAGGACGATCCTGTCTGCAGAGTGGCAGCAGGTCCCCTCCCCCTCCACCAATCACCCGTACGCTCCGCCTCCTTGGCATTGTCCAATGGGCAGTGCCAAGGTGTCCCTTAGGCATGGGCACTTTGCCCCTTGAGCAGTGCCGGGGACAGAGGCTGACACTGTCAAGTGGGCACTACCCCACCCCGCTGCCCGACCCCATGGGGGGGGGTCCCGATTACCCCCCACCTTCATTCTGGTGGGGTCTCCCCTTAGTTCCCCAAACGTGAGGAGCTTGTGTAAACCCAACCAGAATGAAGTGCTCCTGGTAGGGTGGAAGATTCAATCAGGACCTGAAAGTTCCAGATAATGACCTGTTAAACATATTTAAAACACATTTATAAAAGATTCAAATTTCTTACCTGCCTTGCCGCTGCTTTCCATCGTGGTTTGCCTGGTGACTGTTCGTTGGCTCTGTGAGATGCGCGTGCGCTGTTCCCGGCGCATGAGAAAATCCCAGTACAAGGCCAGCGACGCGCATCTCCCACCTCGACCTGCCAGAAGAGTTATGGGTTATGATGGGAGAATCACGGCCTATATCTCCACTCTTAGAATTGCAAATCTTTGGAATTCACTATCCCGGTGAGCTCAGTCAGTTAGGGCTGAGATTGATGCGGTTTTTGGACTCTTACACAAACCAGGGACTTGGAGGTTGGCAGAAAAATAGTGCTGAGGTCAAAGATCATCCATGGGAATATGTCAGTGCCTGCTTTTACCCTCGCTGCACACTGAGAGTCATGTAGGAAGTAACAAGTGACATAGAGGACTCCCGGAGATGGCACAAAGTCTGTCATAGAATCCATAGAATTCCTTCAGCGTAGAAGGATGCCATTTGGCCCATTGAGTCTGCACAACTCTCCGATAGAGCATCTTAACCCACTCATTTACCCCACTTATCTATCTAGCCTACACGCCTTGGGACGCCAAGGGGCAATTTAGCCTGACCAATGCACCTAACCTGCATATCTTTGGACTGTGGGAGGAAACCAGAGCATGCAGAGGAAGCCCACGCAGACACAATGAGAATGTGCAAACTCTATACGGACAGACTCCCGAGGCTGGAATCGAACCTGGACCCATGGCATTGTGAGGCAGCAATGCTAACTATTGCGCCACCATGCCACCCCTATGTTGTGTGAGCAAATTCCTTGCCTCCTAACTTGCTTAGTAGGTAAAAGAAATGTTAAAAAAAATCTCAATGAAAACTGCCTAACCGTACTGAAGCTCGTTGGCAGCAAATTTTGCTAGGTAGGAAGATAATACATTGGTGACACCCTCACAAGGCAATGATACATCCTCGAACTCAGATCATATTATATAAATATTGTTACAAAATCTGACAGTAGGTACACTACATTTTCTACATTGAAGCTTTAATTTAAAACATAATTTTTATTCTACGGCCCCGCAACATGTTCCTGTAATCTCAGCACATAATGAGCTGGATGTTAATGAGAGTTTACTTAGCTGTCAATGCGCTATTCTTTGATATTCCCACATGACGCACGTCCTTACGAGATAGAAACCAGATTCAGAAATACAAAATATGACAAGAAAAGTTTTTTTTTAAGTTTAGGTGTACGAGTTTAGCATTTATTTTTAGAATATATATATATGCAAAATAAAAAATTTTGTCCTTCAGAATGAAAACATTGCTCAAAAGAAGTGCCACAAAACATTGAGTTAAAATATATGGTTGGTTTAACTCATGTTGTGTTTCTGGGCAGGACAGAACTCTTCTGTCGGACTAAATCTTATCAACAAAATGGCAGAGTGTTGTTTCCAGTGAGAAAACCGATGTGTTTCTCTTCAGAGAAATGCCCCAGTTTTCTCTCTAGATTTTGTGACACTTTGCCATAAAAATGGGGAGTGTGGTTTCATGCTGTGATGATGGTGGGGGGGCCTCAACATGCTGCACAGAGATCAGGGCGCCATCTTTAAAGGGTGCCTCATCAGACCCTGAGTAAACCACCCACCCCGCCCACCGCACAGGCCTTCCCTCCCCACCCCCGATTGGAGTCGGCACTTCTTTACATTCTCAACTATACATCGACCCTTTCCCCTACTCGACCATCGACCCTTTCTCCCCACCTCGATCATCGGTCCATTACCCTCCCCCACCACATCACCTCAATTATCGGCCTTTCTCTCCCTCCTCCCAACCCCCCCCACCCCACCCAATCATCGGCCCCCTTTCCCACCCGCAATCCCTCCACCGAACATCGTCAGCATCCTCAGCTTCTCCATCCAGCTTTGGCCACCACCACATCCAAACAAATCTCCTCCACACCAATGGAGCCCGCCCCTTGGCACAGGTTGGCATGGGCATGGTGCCAACTTGGCAGTGCCAATCTGTGTCAAGGGCTAGTGCAGCAGGCATTGCCAGACCACTGCCTGGCCATGTCCCTCTTCCCCCATGAGCTATCCTTACCTTAATGCTCCTGGGGAACCCCCCCCCATAGCATGAACCTGTTGTAAACCGTGCTGACTTAGTGTGATGTCAACATGATGTCAATATATGGCAGGGCGGGGGGGTGGTCCATATCTGGCTAGGGAGCAAGTTGATTATATTAAACGCTATTCAAATCCACCTGGTGGGGGGGGCACAGTGGTTAGCACCGCTCCCTCACAGCACCAGGGACTTGGGTTCAATTCCCAGCTTGGTCACTGTCTGTACGGAGTTTGCACATTCTCCTCATATCCGTGTGGGTTTCCTCTGGTTTCCTCCCACAACCTGAAAGACGTGCTGGTTAGTTGCTTTGGCCATGCTAAATTCTCCCTCAGTGTTCCCGAACTGGCAACTGGCGCATTTTCACAGTAACTTCATTGCAGTGTTCAATATAAGTAAATAAATAAACTTTAAAAAAAGACCACGTAAAGCAGGTTCACACTCGCATCACCAGCGAGAACTGAGACTTCTGGATGGTGAACGTGGTCTTCAGAACTCCCCCGTTCTCTATTTAAACTAAACTGGAAATGCTTCTTCCCAACTGCTTTATTCAATGTATGATAAATTAGAATATTGCCAATGGTTCTTGTGAACGGACATGGTTCAGTATTTCCAGCCTGATGCATTGCTGTGTGTGAAAATGCATTTACATAAAGCGGCAAGACAATGGGAGTCACTGGGGTGCGCGGCGATAATAGCTACTATTTCTCAGTGTCAGTGCTCATAGGTCCACTTATAGCAGGTCATTCGTCATTCGCCATTTAGTGCGAAGTGCATTACTGGCCAAATAATCATTATATCTGCTGGCTGTTTATGCAGCTCGAGTTTCTCGATCAAAGGGCAGGGAACCTGTGCGCAGTTCCTGACCTCGCAATCTCCATCCTGTGTTTTCAATCACCTTTAAACCGGGTCTTGCCAATCTGAGGGTAATCGGCTGGACACTAAAGGAGCCGCTTGCCGAGCCCTGAGAGAAACTTGCAGCTTGGCACTCCCACGGGCAGTTCCTTCCTATTGAATCAGACCCCTGTGAGCTTACAGAGGTCTGGCATGTTCTGCAGAATTGCTTGTTTGCCCATACTGCTGAAGGATAGTGTTGCCATGCTGTATATGTTGGAACAGCACCAACCTGTAGGAGTTCTTTGCTTTCACATATGATTAATTGGTTGAGAAGTTCGATGGCGGTCTATCCATTTTCTGGAACATCCAATGTGGCCAATGGAGTGGGAAAGTCCATTGCGTGCTGAAAATGCATCAGTCACGATGGGCAGAATTTACTGTCCCTCCTCACCCTCCTCGCAACCCCCCCCCCCCCCCACCCACTCCCTACCCACCCACCCCCCAAGGCTGGTTCAGTGACACTGGGAAGGTCATTCGATTGGGTGGGAGGGTGCAGGCTGTGGACCTTTCTGTCTCTCGCCATTTAATGCAAGGTGGGAAAACTCTAGGACAGATCTCCTCACCCGGATGCCAACAGAAGCCCACAGATGGACAACCAATGCCCACTAAAAGGCCTCATTCCGCCATTGCTACCATTCATCCAGCAGGAGACTGGCCATGTGAGGAGACCAACAAACGAAACGTGTTGGGGTTTCTCATGGCCTTCTGAGGGAGGGCTTCCCTCATTCAAAGGGGCTCAGTTGCTAATCGGGAGATCTGGCATTGGAAAGGGATGATCCACTAAAAGTCACCTCTACCCTTTCTTCCAATTCCCATTCTCCAATTTCCGCTGTCACCATAAACCCCCGTCCTGCCCTCATTTACCTTTCCCCAGAAATCCAATGGTGAAAGCTTTATTCTATTACCAGAAGCAGCCTGCTGTTTCTTGAAGAAGGTAGGGACCTCAGATTGGTGTAAGAAGAGGTTAAAAATGTCTGTGAATACCCCGATGTTAATGGTCATGGTGCTCTCCTTGTTACTGATTGATAGGCTGGCAGCTCTCGGGGGTAGGATTTTCACCCTAAAGTCCAGCAATTAAACTCCTCGGAAACTGAGAATCCCATTGGCAGGATTTCCATTCCTAATTATGTTGTGGGTATTGCACAGTCTGTTTTTAACCCTTATACGGTAAAGCACCATCTTAGGTGATTCTGTTTGGCCAAAATGAGCAAATTACTTCCCATGAGTCTCCTGGTCATCAGATATTGGTTCTGCAGGTTTTGGTGGTGGGTATCTTCCCTCATTAAATGGTACTCTATATTTTGCAAAGGGTTGAGGGGGGAGGTCATTCACCAGCCCTGTTCGACGCTGGTGGGAATCCCGATGTCCTTCCAAATGGGGTGTCAGGTCTAAAGTAGGATTCCCGATAGGTGTCAAATTCATCGCCAATCACCCGGCCTGCCCCGCCGTCCCCAATCAGGTGCCTGCCTGGCCCGTTGATTATGCAAAACTGCCAATTTAAGTGTTGTAAGTGGGCTTGAAGCCATGTCAAAGCCCTCCTGTTATTCACCCGTCTCCCCCAAGAGGATCTGCACCAGGTGGGCTTTGGGACTGGTCATAGAAGTCATAGATCTGGCACGGTGGACCCTGAGATAAGTGGCCAAGGAAGTTAGTGCAGTGCTCACGTGCCCTCTGCCAGGCTACAGAGGAAGAATCCTTCAAGGGTCCTGGGGCATTGGGTGCGATCATGCTGGGACAAGGATTTGATCTTGGCACTCTTCCCCGGAATGGGGGTCTTGAGACTGGACTGCTTCTTCTAGCCCGGGGAGACCCTGAACAACGTCTTGACATGCGGACTTCAGGCTTCCTTCTAATCTAGTCTGTGGACGGTGAAAATTTTGAAGTGGCCTGCTCAGTTTAATCTCCACGCCCCCTGGACAGCTGGAAGGCTTCCTAGTTACCACAACTCTCCATTCTGCAGAAGAGATTTCTCTCTCTCAGAAGCTGTAAGTGTGAGAAGATCCTTTTCAAGTCCTCTGACTGACAAGAGAAATTATTTTCAGTGGGGAGGAAGGGAGGAATTCTCTACTCTGGAGTTGTTCATGTGGCTTGTCCTACACTATCTCCCAATCCCACCTCTCTCAGGATTCTTGCCAGCAGTAACCAAAATAGAAACCCTACTCTTCCTGTCCAGCTGCTCGAGGATGGCCAGCAGAAAACTATAGCTCCTCAATTCAACCCAACTGAGACCTGAGGCCCAGTGTCGTATGTTAGGACCATTCTCTGCGTCTAATTTCAAGCAGGCTACGTTCGCTCGCAGTATATTGAATAGCACACACCATTAGCTGAAGGAAATAGAGAACCATGATTATATTTTCTTCTCTATGTATGGCAGGCCTTGTTTTCAGTGCCTGGCCTCAATTACAAAACTCCTAGGCCCCGGCAATTTTATACCTGGGCTCATGACAAATCTCTGAAATCACCAGAGTCTTCCTTATTTTGTTTGCGTAACATATTTATTTCAGGTTAGTATTTTAATTAGAAAGGGCACCTGGCTTTCCTTGGGCTGGCATTGACAAGATGGGCCGAATGGTTTCCTTCTGCGCTATAACTTTTCTATAGTTTGTAATGTCATTCATTCCTCCAGTTTGAAAGAAAATAGCCTGGCCAATTTTAACCCCCTTGACCAGTAAGCATGGTGCATGCAAGATTAAGCCACGTTCAATTGTCAACATGTTCCATTCCCATGTGGCTAACTTTCAAGTCAGCTGTGTTTCCCATTGTAGGCAGCCTTGGGCCTGGCTTAAATGTTAAGGTAGTGCCCTGAAGTGTCACTGGAACTGCAACAGCCTTTTTCATTTCTGCGTTCAAGGAACCTACACGAGCAGTCCAAAACATGACACCTTAGCCATGGTGGAAGCTCATACAGTGGCCAAGTTAACTTTAGAAAAGTATTTTTTTATTGTGGATAGGAGGACTAGGCCTGGCCTGCAAGGATATCCTGAGCCTCTCTGATCCCAGATTCTCCAATCATTCCCAATGCTACTCCTTCCACAGTTCCCTTTGATTCCATGGATCCCCTCTGCAGGCCAGACCTTCCATGAATTTCCACTCTTCCCCTTGGTTGATATTATTCCTGATGTCTCCAGATGGGAGTCAGTTTTGGAAACACTTAAAATGAGATGAGAGAGTCTCACAAGCTGAGTGGTCAGCGTGCCCGCACATTGCCACTGAACCCCCAGACCCAACAATTAAACTTGACCCCATTGTTTCTGCTGAGGTTTTGTGCATTGCTACCTCTGGACTGGCCTTAGCAAAGATTTTGCTATCTCCCTCAGAGAGACTGCAAGGATGGAGCGAATAGAAATGATCAATGGAACCTGGCTCTGGGCTATAAATAGAGGAAGATTTACTTTGCATCTGGGAATGTTCTACATGCAAACATTATTCATGTGATAGGACTTTTAAAAATGGGCAGCACGGTAGCACAGTTGTTAGCACTGCTGCTTCACAGCTCCAGGGTCCTGTGTTCGATTCCCAACTCGGGTCACTGTCTGTGTGGAGTTTGCACATTCTCTTCGTGTCTGCGTGGGTTTCCTCCAGGTGCTCCGGCTTCCTCCCACAATCCAAAGATGTGCGGGTTAGGTTGATTGGCCATGCTAAGAAATTGTCCCTCAGTATCCAGGGATGTGCAGGTTAGAGGGATTAGCGGGTATAATGTATGGGGATAGGGACTGGGTGGGACTGTGGTCGGTGCAGACTTGATGGGCTGAAGGGCCTCTTTCTGCACTGTAGGGCTCTATGATTCTATAATTATTCCATACATGCTTCACAAGTAATTGATTTTGGGTAGCATGATGGCACAGTGGTTAGCGCTGCTGCCTCATAGCTCAAGGGATCCACATTTGATTCCGGCCTTGGGTAACTGTCTGTGTGGAGTTTGCACATTCTCCCCATGTCTGCGTCTGTTTCCACTGGGTGCTCTGGTTTCCTCCCACAAGATGTGCAGGTTAGGAGGATTGGCCATGGTAAATGTGTGGGGTTATGGGGCTAGATGTGGGGGAGGTGCCAGGGTAAAATACTCTTTCAGAGATTTGGTGAAGATTCGTTGGGTCAAATGACCTCCTTCTTAACTGTAGGGATTCAATTATGTTGGGCACCCAACACTGACATTCCTCCTTTAGCCTGCAGAAGCAAAAAGAAGTTGACAATCGAAAAGTGTCGAGGCTGGATGAGATACAGAGTCTGTGTCTTGCAGATTGAGAGGAGTCTCAGAAATCTTATTTCAATGAATAAAATTGTAAAAAAAACTCCCCAGACTAGACAAATAATGGCAATTTTGGAAACATTGCTTTAAAATTGGACAAATTGGCATTCGTTATGAAATGAAAAATGAGTTTGGGTTTAATATATAAACGTAGACATCTTCATTTGAAATTCTGCTTTAAATAAATAACACTGACACAGATTCTAACAGATACAGGTAGACTTCTAACTACTCATGACAGAAACATGTTGTTTTGCAGGGAGTATTCCAGAGCAGTTACAGGCTTAGTTAATCACACAGCCTCATGTTGCCACAATTTTCAGACAGTCTACTAAGGTTGCAGCGGAAATCTTTTTATGCAATAATACCGTCTGTACCTTTAGACCAGAAGCTCTGGGACTTGATGCCACAGCAGGGGCATTCATTATGTAGCCAAGCAGGTTGGTTATCAGCTTATAAATCTTTCCACGATGCCCGATGGCATGTGGTAAGAGCAGGAGAGTTTCCTGGTCTGTCATACTGCAGAAGGCAATGGCAAACATTTGCCAAGCATAATCATGGACCAAGCCAAATGAAGTACTTTGCAGGTGTCACAAGTTGGTAGGATGCTATTAAAATTAATATTTTATTTTTTCCACAGGGTGCTTGACACTGTCTACTTAAAGACAATTGGAGGTGGACAATAAATGGCAGCCTCACCAACTATAGCAAACAATGAGAATGAAAATTAAATTAGAAGAACTATTTCTGCTGGGTAAGTACCGATGTCAAAATAAAGTACAACCGAAGAAACTTCTAACCGGAAAACAGATGGATATTCATTCTGCCAGTATAATGAGTGATCAGGCTAACTTTCTTCAAATGACCACTATTTGATTATTTCTGTGACTTCATGTACCACTCACCAATTATTTGGATTCTTCCGTCCTGCAGGAGTGCACGGAGATTTGGCTGTGTGCCCAATTCTCAGTTCTCGTTGGCAGTAGTAGTGGGGTGTGCGAGACCAGAAAGTTCTGGTCCTGCATTTTATTTCAATACTTCAATGTGTATCAGGCAGCAAGGTGGTTAGCACTGCTGCCTCACAGCACCAGGGATCCAAGTTCAATTCCCAGCCTGGGTCACTGTCTGTGCGGAGTCAGCACGTTCTCCCCGTGTCTGTGTGGGTTTCCTCTGAGTGCTCCGGTTTCCTCCCACAGTCTGAAAGACGTGCTAGTTAGGTGCATTGGCCATGCTAAATTCTCTCTCCGTGTACTCGAACGGAAGCCGGAGTGTGGCGACTAGGGGATTTTCACTGTAACTTCATTGCAGTGTTAATGTAACTCTACTTGTAATATAATAAATAAACTTGATTATGTATTGATTTGTGAAGCTGAGATTTTGGTATGACTGTGCACGGGTAGGAGGATAGGAAGTTGGCAGTGAATGGCAGATGCCAAATGACTGGGCATTCAATAGAGTTTGAAATTTCTGCTCAATTAGAAATGTTATCTGGGGTACTGTTTTAATATAGATTTCCCCAGTTCTCTTAAATTATGGCTCAAATTTATTGATCGATGCTTTAATTCTGAAATGAATTCTGTAAACTTCAGCACCTGACGAAGGGGCTAACCCGAAAGCTAGTGAATTTACTATCAAATAAATCGGTTGGTCTGAAACCTGGTGTTGTCAGACTTTTTACTGTGTATACCCCAGTCCAACGCCGGCATATCCACATCATAACTTCAGCACCTTGCCAGCTCTCTCACTCCTCCTTTAAAAAACTCCTCAAAACCTACCCCTTTAACCAAGTTTTTGGGTGTCTGATCTCGTGTGTGAAGTGCTATAAAAGTGCAAGTTATTGTTGTCGCAATGCAAGTCCACACTCTGAACTGAATGTTCCTTCTAACTTCAGAGCAGCACGGTGGCACAGTGATTAGCACTACTGCCTCACCGCATCAGGGACCCTGGATTCAATTCCTAGGTGGCTGTCCGTGTGGAGTTTGCACATTCTCCCCGTGTGTACCTTTGGGTTCTCCGGTTTCCTTCCACAGTCCAAAGTTGTGCAGATGTAGATAGGCCATGCTAAACTGTTACTTAGTGTCAGGAAGATTAGGGGGGGTAAATGCACGGAGTTACGAGTGGGATTATTGTGCAGGGTCAATGAATTTCTTGACACCTTTTAAGTCCTGAAAAGAGAAAGTGAATAAGGTGAAAGTAAATTTCTACAGCGTTTCCCATCAAATTTTAAATTGGGTTGCTATTATAATGACATCACTATGAATTTGGCACCCAACACTAACTCATCCACTGGTCCCATGTTTACCATGTATTGAGTAATCCATCTTATAGGCACCGTTAGAGCCCAAGATTCAGCAACAGTAGCTAATCTTTCCTGATGCGTCGCACTATTCCATTTCATTTCTTGTAAAACACATCTTTCTAAACTACTGTTTAGACAAATATATAGTAAAGAAAACCGGAGACTGCTTGACAAGGATAATTTTGCATTGCTGCCCTTTGAACAAGGAGATTGTTCCTTTGCCCTGTTTGGTCCAGCGAAGCATTAAATAGTTTGCAGTAGTTTACACTTCTACAAACACGGGTAAGTGTTGGCTTTTGACCTGGTCTGAGTCTCACATCATTTCTGCTAAATTGATACAAGGAAGAACTTTGGCAGAGGACTTAACTTGCTCATTACTTTCTAACCTGAAAGCAGGAGATTTAGAATCACTCAGTTGTAATTGTAAAATACATATTTTGTCGTGTATCCACGACCACACTGAGCAACAGTTCCAAGCCACCACTGAATTGGTTTGTTAATCATAGAATCCCTACAATGCAGGAGGAGGCCATTTGGCCCTTCAAGTCTGCAACAGCAACAATCCTACCCAGGCCCTATCCCCGTAACCCCATATATTTACCCCACTGAACCCTCTAACCTACTGGACACCAAGGGGCAAATTACCATGGCCACTGCATCTAACCTGCATGTCTTTGGACTATGGGAGAGAACAGGACCACCCAGACTAAACCCAGGAAGACATGGGAAGAATGTGCAAACTCACACAGACAGCAATCCAAACCGGAATTGAACCCAGGTCCCTGCCACTGTAAGGCAGCAGTGCCAACCACTGTGACACGTGCTACCCAAAAAATGCTGCAGGCACTTTGAGAATGCAATGGTTCCAGAAGAGGTGTAACTCTGAACTGTCAGGGCTTACAATAGTGAAAACAATTTTGAAGCCATTTTATCGAAGTACGCAGATTTTTGCAGAGTGGGAACGAGTCCGTAGCCATTTCAGAACGGCACACAGGATCCAATTCCAGGCTTCCAGCTGCCATTTCCATCTTAACCGACTCTGTTGGTGTGGGATTAGGTAGTGAGCTTGCATCCTGCACTACTGACCTGGTCACCTCCAGTGCAGGGGTAGGAGTAGGCATCTCATCACAGCTCCCCCCTGCCCACACCCATTTCCACCCCCCCTGCCCCACTTCCCCTCCCACCACCACCCCACAATGTTTGTGAAGTCGGAGCAGCTCGACATGTCCGTCTGTTGATTTCAAGAAGGAATTAGATAAAGCTCTTGGGGCCTAAAGGGATCAAGGGGTATGGAGCGAAGGAAGGGTCAGGATATTGAATTTGATGATCAGCCATGATCATAATGAATGGTAGAGCCAGTTCAAAGGGCCAAATGGCCTCCCCCTGTTTCTAGTTTCTATGATTGACGGATCTTGGAGGAGTTGTGAGCCATAGTCCGGATTTGAAAAACTTTTCAAACTGTGGTTTAAAAAGGCTTATCCATGCCCTCATATCCCCTTCATTCAACTCAGTGTCAACCTATGCCCTCCACACATTCCCCACGGTTCCTCATGCCCTCCATGGCAGCTCATGTCTCTCTCATGTACATTTAGAAGCAATAGCATCTGTGAAATTGCTAAAAAGAATAAAAACTGCTAGATTTGCAATCCAATAAAAGTGTCAATCACACAATCAATTGAAGCTTCAATAACAGAAAACACTTATATTTTATTATTTGCGTAAGAAGACCATCCTTGCATTGCAAGAGTTCATACACTGGTTCTCATTATGCATGCTTGCCTGAGAGCCCAGACTCAGAATTTTCACATCAGCGAATCCTGTTTTACCAATGGAGACAGCCCTTGACTTGTTTGAGTGACCTCTTTATGCGGTTATAATAAGTTGTTCATTCTGTGATCGCTGGAACATCTCACCAAGACTTCTTTGACAACACTTCCAAACCTGTGACCTCTACCACCTAGAATAACAAGGGCAGTAGACGTATAGGAACACATCATCTGCAAGTTCACCACAAGACATATCCTGTCCTGCCTTGGAAATATATCATCATTCCATCAATGGTGTGGGGTCAAAATCCTGGAAGTCCCACCTCGTCAGCACTGTTGGCGTATGTACACCACATGGACTACCACAGTTCAGGAGGCAACTCACCACCATCTTCTCAAAAGCAATTAGAGAGGGATACTGAAAATGCTGGCCTTGCCAGCAATGCCCACATCCAGTGACGGGATTAAAAAAAAACCCTTCTGTCAATTTCTCAATGTTTATTTGCAGAATGTTAAGGAATGTGAAGTGTTTGTTAGTATATTGATCATTGGAAAATAGTGTACACTGGTTGAATGGGCACGGAAGGGCCATAAAAAGGGTACGGGTTGGCATGGAGGTTACAAGGGTCTTGTCGTGGATGGGGTGCATGAGTTTGCGTGGAAGTAGTATGGGAAGTGGGAGGGTAGGTGGCTACATGAGGGTGTAGGAGAGTTGAAGTCCAGAGCACCCAGCAACCTTTAATACAACTGGGACAAAGAATTGAGATGGACTTTCTAACCGGCCTCCCCTCAACACTTTGATCGGAGCTGGGTTTCTGGTGGGCCCCCTGTGCCACATCCAATCGCCAGGTCAAACATCACAACATTCAGGGCCTTTTTACCACTACGAGTCTGGTGAGCTGGCTTAAGTTTCCTGGCTAAAGCCATCTACCTCGGTGGCAGAAGTTAGCCCTACATGTCTAAATTTATCACGGAAATTATTTCTGAGAGAAAATAAATGGCACGTAAAAATTTATGAGGAGTAAAAGAAAGACCTGGTTCCTTTGACATAAATGGCGCTGACATCATTGAACTTCAGTCACTTTGAGAGTTTATTGTGAATTTAAAGCAACCACAGCACATAAATTTAAACAAAACTGCTGAGGGGAAGTTTGATTTTTTTTCTAAAAATCATTCCAGCATTAACTGGAGTTCTTTGTAGAAAAGGCAAAGGTGCTTGGAAGACGAATAAATCAATGATACCAAATTACTGGGCATTGAAGCCATCGATATTTAAATCTACTGACTAAATATGTGGGCAATTAGCAACAATGGAATGGCATCCAACCACAATCTTTAATTCCTCACTCTATCATCCAAACTAGAGGGCCGGTGCTGGTTCAATGGGGAGTGCATAACAGCATGCCAGGAGTAGCACCAGGCATCTCCGGAGTAAAATAAATGCCAAGGAACACTGCTGTTTAGTGAAAGCCGTATGTGATAGCTGTACAACCAACAGGTTCGATCAAAGCTCTACAATCCTGCCATCCACTGGCGAATGGTAGTGGATAGTTAAACAACTAACTGAAGGAAGAGGCTCCACAAACATCCCACCTGCATACCGACCCCCCCCCATCCCACCCCCCCGCCGAAACCCCCCATCCCTCCCCCCACTCCCGTCTTAGATGGTGGGGAGTCCAAGATGTCAGGGCAAAAGACCAGGACGAAGCATTTGCAACCTCCTTCAGCCAGGAGTGCTGAGTGAACAAATCATCCCGGCCTCCTCCTGAGGTCTCCGGCGTCACAGATGCCAGCCTTCAGCCAATTCGATTCACTCCACATGATACAAAGAAAAATGGGAGGCACCCAGATTCCCACGCACCAAGCGACCCTTGACCCCCACGCAACCCGTAATGGCACAATATCGCCCAAAGCACCCAACCCAAAATCTGGCAAAATAACAAAGTCCAGCACGGCCTCAGTGCCAAGGTTCCTGGGTCTGAGAGATAGCACCCATATTAGCAAATCTTTGGCATCGTTTGAAATCCTAGGGACCGGGCCTCAACCGGGTTATATTGTATGTACATTGAAAATAAATCATTAAATCTTCTTCTGAGGCTTTCTGGAAAACATGACCAGCTCTTTAAATGGTAGTTGCAGAGTTCAAAGAAAGGGTATCCCCCCACTTTGGTGTGAGGGGTTGTAGCTCAGTTGTTGAACATTTGACAGATTTGGATCCCGATGCTGCCTCTGGTGATTGGTTGCTGTGTTTTCTACATTGTGCTAATGGCTGCACTTCAAAATGGCGCTTATCAACTAGAAAGTGCGGCGAGATGTGTCCTGGTCGAGAAAGGCTGCATATCAGTGCAAATCTATCTTTCTTTGGAGGTGACATAGTGGTTAGCTGTCTCTCTGGGTTTGATTATTACCTTGGGTCACTGTCTGTGTGGAGTTTGCACATTCTCCCTGTTTCTGTGTGCGTTTCCTCCAGGTGCTCCAGTTTCCACCAACAGTTCAAAGATTGTTGATTGACTGCACTAAATTGCCCATTAGTGTCAGGAAGATTAGTAGGGTAAAATGGATAGGATAGAGGTGGAGAGACTCTTCCCGCTCAGAAAGGATAATAGGACTAGGGGGCACAGCCTCAAGATAAAGGGGGGGGCGGTTTAGAACGGAGTTGAGGAGGAACTTCTTCACTCAAAGGGTGGTGAATCTCTGGAATTCTCTGCCCGTTGAAGTGGTGGAGGCTACCTCGCTAAATATTTTTAAGACGCGGGTTGATGGGTTTTTGATAAGAGAGGGGATTAAGGGTTATGGGGAGAGGGCGGGAATGTGGAACTGAGCCACGACAGATCAGCCATGATCTTATTGAATGGTGGGGCAGGCTCGAAGGGCTAGATGGCCTACTCCTGCTCCTATTTCTTATGTTCTTATGTTCTTATGTAAATACATAGGGTTACAGGCATCAGGCTTGGATGGAATTGTTGTCAATGCAGGCTCAATCTGCCAAATGACCTCCTCATGCTGTAGGGATTTTATGTTCTAAGTGTCCCTGTAACTGGAAAATTCTGAAGACCGCTTGCATTTTTCAGCTTCACCAGAAACCTTGCTTAATATTGATGGAGCGAGATGAGCTCCAAGAAATTTCTTGCCATTGTTAGATCAAACAGGGAAGATCAAAGATACTAAGATGTTCATTAGGTTGGGCACAAAGCAAACACCTTAATGTTTCCTTGTAATTTGAGAGTATTGACGGACATAATGGAAATTACCCATAAAGGATGATCAAAGAGCATTCGACTCATTTCACTGCACTTTCATATGATGGATATTATTATCAGAAATACAACTGAATCCATGCCGAACACCCCTTTTACAAGGATCTTTAACCCCAACACATGGTCCATGGATTACTTGTAAGCTTTTATCAGTTTTGACTCTAAACAGACATCCAACTTCATGCAGCTCCAATGATTTTCCTGAGGGAATTAGGTCAACCCATTCCAATCCCAGTTGGAGCTGAAAATTTGATTGATGGCTCAATGTGGAGAAGCAGTGGCAGAGACATCAGTCGCAGCTCTCTGATAATTGCTTCAATCAGATATGAAAAGGAAGAATCTCCCAAGGGACCACAACATTTATCATGGGGGCGAATTCAGGAAATTTCAATAGGATCAGAAATTAACTCCAGAGCTCTGGTTTTGTTCATTTGATCTAGCAACTATTATTAATAGCTGCTCAATGTTCTCTCTCTCTCTGTGCAGTGGGCACATTTATAAAGCCAAGTTCTGTGTAAGAGGTGAAAAGCCTCCCTCTAACACATTCTAGGCAAACCCCCAGAGATTCTGTACTAACACAATTAGCTGAAGGAAAATACTCAGTTATGGGTCAGCATTTTTCTAATTGCTGGTATCTAGAGATGAAAAATAGCATTGTTGTTCTGGTAAAACTAAATTCAATAGTTTAATATTTTCTGCCTTCTCTTTCCCTAGTTTGATTTTAAAATTTAAAGTAAGCTCTGATTTAGATGCAAGTCAATCATTTAGTGGATATTTTCATGCGTTTTCTCCCACGGTGCTAGCATTCTAAGGATTATTCTGTGATGTTTTTTGCTATAATCAGTACTATCTCATATTTACACACACACACACACACACACACACACACACACACACACACACACACACACACACACACACACACACACACACACACACACACACCATGCAGCATATTAAGCCCCATTGGTAGGGTCCCAGCAGCAACATCAGTTTGCATTTACTTAACCCTGTAAAGCAATGAAACATCATAAGTGGAGTTTTCCTCCCCTTCCGCTGTATGTTTTCACAGTGGCAGGAAGTGGCAAGCCACTCACTGGCAGTGGGACCTCATGATCCTGCCATTGTCAACAGGATTTCCCTCTAAATGCGCCCCTCACTGCCGGGACATCCGTTATAAAGTTAAGTTATAAAGAGAGGTTGGATAGACTTGGGTTGTTTTCTCTGGAGCAGAGAAGTCGGGGGCAAGGGATGTGGGGGCAGGTTGGGCGACCTGATTCAAGGTGTTTCAAGATTATGAAGTGCATGGACAGGATGGATATGGAGCAGCTGTTCCCCTTAGTTGAAGGGTCAATTAAAAGGAGACGCAAGTTAAAAATGAGGGGTGGAAGGTTCAGGAGGGATTTGAGGAAAAACTTTTTATCCAGAGGACGGTGACGGAATGCACTGGAGAGTGGTGGAGGCGGGATGCCTCACATCCTTTAACAATTACTTGATGAGTACTTGGCACGCTATAACTTTCAAAGTGATGGGCCAACTGCTGGCAAGTGGGATAAGGTGGGCAGGTCAGAACCTTTTGTGCATCGGTGCAAACTCGATGGGCCAAAGGGCCTCTGCTGCACCGTAGTATTCTGTGAAATCCGTGGCAGGGGGTGCATCGTCTCCAGGACAATAAGATAGCGCCGGCACAGACAGCAAGATTTTAGCGATTGTGCCATGAAGCATGATTAGGACAACTGGGTGACTGAAAATTTGATCAAAGGGGTAGGGTTTATGGGGCATTTTAAAGGAGGAAACAGTGGTAAAGAGGAGAGAGAGATACAGGAAGTGAGTTCCAGAGCTAAGGTCCGGACAACTGAAGAAGAGGCTTTCAAAGGTGTAGCGATTAAAATTCGGGAAGTGCAAAAGGTTGAATTAGGAATGCAGATTCTCAGAGGGTTATAAAGCTGGTGGAGAGGAGAGAAACCACACAGACAGGTGAAACATGGAGGAGATATTCCCTTGTAACTTTCATGAGACGCATGGAGGGACCAAATAATTCCACAAGAGGTAGATCTGAAAATAAGAAGACAAGTCACCCGAGTCCATTCTCCACTTACAGAACAGTGTTGAGGATGCTTGAGAACAAGAAAAAGGGAAGTAATTTAAAGTTTGTTTATTGTCACAAGCAAGCTGACATTAACACTCCGAAAATCCTCTAGTCACCATGCCCTGGTGCCTATTCGGGTACACCGAGAATTTAGCATGGCCAATGTACCTAACCAGCATATCTTTCAGGCTGTGGGGGGAAACTGGAGCACCTGGAGGAAACCCACATGTACATGGGGGGAACATGCAGATTCCACACAGGCAGTGATCCAAGCCGGGAATTGAACCCGGGTCCCTGGCACTGTGAGGCAGCAGTGTTAACCACTGTGCCATCATGCATTTATATACAGCCTGTTTCATGAGCTGAAGACACCCCTAATTAAATTAAATTGCATCTAATTAAATACTTTGGACGTGGCGTCAGGTTTGAGAGTTCATGAAGACAATGGAAAACCTGATGAGGAGTCTGGAACATAGAATCATAGAAACCCTATAGAGAGAAGGTGGCCACTTGGCCCATCAAGTCTACAGTGACAACAATCCCACCCAGGCCCTATCTCCATAACCCCACATATTAACCCTACTAATTGTTCACTTATTAACCCTACTAATACCCCCTGACACTAAGGAACAATTTAACATGGCCAATCCACTTAATCTGCACCTCTTTCGACTGGGGGTGGAAACCAGAGCACCAGAGAGAACCCACGCAGAAACGGGGAGAACGTGCAAACTTCACACATTCAGTCAATGCGTCTGTGTCGAGGTAAATACATGGAGTTACAGGGATAGGGCCTGGGTGGGACTTTTGTTGGCGAGTCAGTACAGGCTCAATGGGTTGAATGGCCTCCTTTTGCACTGTAGGGAGTCTATGATTTTATAATGTGTTGATGTTAGACGAACAGAATGAAACTAGAACGTTTTGAAAATTTAGAACAAATGCATCAACTATCTTTGCAAACAGCCCTTTTAGAAACTTGGTCTATGGTATCTCAGGTCCAGGGAATTTGTTGCCATTTAGTACTGGGGAAATTAATGAGACTATTTCATTTCTGATATTAATTACTCCAAGTTCCTTATCTCACTGGATTCTTGCTTTTCCTGATTTGTTGGTGCTTCTTTGTAATCCCTACTGTGAAGACAGGCACACAATATTTGTTAAACATTTCTACCATTTCCTCAAGCCGTGCTGTAATCTTTCTTGTCTCAACCACTGAGGAGCTCCTGTTTACTTTTGCTGCTCTTGTTCGTTTGCATTCTCGTTGTAGGTCTAACAATCAGTTTTAATATTCCTTGTTAGTTTGCCTGTACAAAAAATGACAGGTTGCATCTTAACTGGAAGGGCATTAACATCCTAGTTGGGGAGATTTGATTGTGTGGTTTGAGTGGATTTAAATTAATAAGACAGGGGGCTGGGATCCAAAGGAGTAGGCCAAGGAGTACAGAGACTGTGGAGAACTCAGTGAATGGATCCAGTGAGGCTAAGAGAAATAAAACATAGGGAGAGTGTACAAAACATGACAGGACAGATGATCTAAGGTGGGTTTGCTTTCACACAAGGAGTATGACACATAAGGCGGATGAACTTAAAGGTTGGATTACTACATGGAACTATGATGGTGTGGCAATTATGGAGGCTTGGATAAACGAAGGGCAGGACTGACATCTTAGCATTCCAGGATTTAGATGCTTCAGGCAAAATAGAAAGGGTGACAAAAGAGGTGGGGTTGTTTCTTTACCGATGAGAGAGAATTTCAGAGCTATGCAGAGGGAGGACACATTGGTGAGATCATGCAGTGAGGCCATATGGGTAGAACTCAGGAACAGGAGCTGCCACTGTTGGGTTTTTACTAGACCTCCCAACAGCCAGCGTGAAGTGGAGGAACTAATATGTCAGCATATTATGGGAGATGTAAAAACAACAGGGTTGTTGTGATGGGCAATTTGACCTTCCCCAACATAAACTAGGATTCCTATAGTATAAGGGGCTTGGATGGGGCAGAGTTTGTTCAGTATGTCCAAGATATGATCATTCCGGTAAATATCTTAGCTATCCAAGTAAATATATCAGGAAGATACGTAATGGAAAGGTAGAACTCAACAAAGAGCTAGGTTTTTTTGATTTTGTTTGAGTTCCTTATTAATTTGAAATGCCTCGCTTGTTTGAAACTACATTCATTGTGTTGATTACCTGAACTCTTGTGTTAAAAGGTATTTAAATTCCTGTCTTATAAGATCCGAGTACAATACAATTCCCTTGGTGGTGTTACAGACAAATCCCATGAGATCAACCAAACAAGTTTGATCACACCACATAGATCAGAACCAGTGGAGGTTAGTTAGAATCATTGATTAGAATCCCAGAAGGAGGCTATTCAGCTTATCAAATTTGCACCGACTTTCCAACAGAGCATTCTACTGAGGCCTTATCCCCGTAACTCCACGTGTTTACTCGCCAATCCCCTAACTTACATATCTTGAGACACTAAAGGGCAATTTATCATGGCCAATCCATCTAACACATACATCTTTGGAGTGTGGAAGGAAACCAGAGCACCTGGAGGAAACCCACACAGACAAGGGGAGAACATGCAAACACCACACAAAAATTGACCCAAGGCCAGAATTGAACGCGGGTTCCTGATGCTGTGAGACAGCAGTGCTAACTACTGTGCCACTGTGCTGCCATGTTGGTTGATAAGTCTGTAGATATTTACCCATAAATTATCATCTACTGTGTTGATAAAGTAAAACATATATCAGTACATGAATAACAAAATGATCAAACACAAAGCTACAAAGCAACACCAGAGAACATATTCACCAACCTGGATCTGGTATACTGCTGTAAACACTGGCCCATGCCACTGAGGATCAAATTCATGTTGTCATAACTGGTCAAGTACCCGCGAGCCAAATCTTAAGTGTCCACCACCAGCTAATCCACTCTGGACAGTCTTCATGAATTGGGAAGGGACACAAATTTCCATCCTTGGTCCCATTTTTCACAGACTTGGAAGATGTTCACTCACTTTCCTCATGACAATTGACCTGGGTTGAGATTGCTTGTCCCTGGTGGTCCTGCAACCACATGTATTTCCACGTGCATTCAATTCAGTGTGCACGATCATTTATCTGCAACCAAGTAAAGCCAAACTCGATGGTTGACTATCCAAGGCATAAGCAAATTCTCAGCCAGTCGCCGTCAACAACGCTCTATCTATGCCGGCAAGTGGTGTCATAGTCAGAGGAACCCTACTGGAGCGTGACTCACTTTGGTATAGATGAGCCACAGCTACAGTAACATGACCTCAATGCCATGTGCTATTGAAATGACAGCAGAGATATTGGAGCAACCTCTGATCTGGGTGCTGAACTTACTTGGAAGAATGGCTTGAAATCATTGCAGCCAATACTCCCCTCACTGCTGGAGGCCACCAATGGAAAATACCAGGATAAAGGGAATCCTTGTTAATCCCATCTAACACACTGTTAATCTAATTCCTCAAATTTCAATGGGCAGCACTGTGGTTAGCACTGATGCCTCACAGCACCAGGGGCCTGAGTTCAATTCCGGCCTTGGCTGACTGTGTAGAGTTTACACGTTCTTCCCATGTCTGTGTGGTTCCCTCCAGGTGCTTCTGTTTCCTTCCACAGTCCAAAAATGTGCAGGTTAGTTGATTGGCCATGACAAATTGCCTCTTGGTGTCCCAAGGTGTGTAGGTTAGATGGATTAGCCATGGGAAATATCTGAGATTTGGGGAAGGGGGCCTGGGTAAGATACTCTGTCAGAGAACTGGTGCCAATTTGATGGGCTAAATGGTCTCTTCTGCACTGCAGGAATTCAATGGTATGATAGGTAACTTTCCTCTGAAACCTATGTATTTGACATTAAACTTACTGCAAAATTTCAGACTCATTTACATCACTCAATATCAAATTTGATCAGCTATGTTAACTGTTCCTTACAGAATAACATTTTGATTGTTGATAAGACAGGGTTAGTTAGTAATTTCAAAGCAAATATTTCCAGCTTTTCAGGTGTGAGTTGGTCTGATTTGCATTTCCAATATTCACAAGTCCAATTTTTTCATCTGTAATTATTTACTTCCTGTGTATTCCATTCATTTTTGCTAATGGCGCTGATGGTAATATCTTTAATTGGTAGCAATAGGAAGAATAACAAAAGATGTTTTAGAGTCTAAGAGCAGGAGAAATCCATTCTGCCTCTTCCAACATTCAAGTGGATTATGGCTGACCTATATCTTAACTCCTTCCATATAACCCTTAATATCTTAGCTAAAATAATATGTATTTATTTTATTTTTGACATTTTTCATACACCTAGGCTTTAACATCTTTGTGGGGGATAAGAAAGTTTCAAGTTCCCATTACCTTCTATATGAAGAACTGACTCTGTGCATTTATGCCAGCACTACTTAGCTCTAATTTTAAGCTATGTCCTTTTGTTCTGAACTCTAGCATAAGACAGAGTACAGAGACAAATTAACAATGCCTTTGCTAGTCTTAAGCACCTCAATTAGATTACCTCTTTATCTTCCATACTCAAGAGAATAATATGTGTGTATATATAAATCTTACCATTTGTAACCCAATTCGGACAGCACAGTGGCATAGTGGTTAGCGCTGCTGCCTCACAGCGCAAGGGACCCAAATTCAATTCCAGCCCCAGTCAATGTCTGCGTGGAGTTTGCACATTCCCCCCGTGTCTGCGTGGGTTTCCTTCGGGTGCTCCGGTTTCTCCCCATTGTCCAAAGATATGCAGGTTAGGTTGATTGGCCATGCTAAATTGACCCTCGTGTTAGGGGGAATTAGCAGGTTAAATTTATGGGGTTACGGGAATAGGGCCTCGGTGGCATTGTGGTCAGTGCAGACGCGATGGGCCAAATGGCCTCCTTCTGCACTATGGGGATTCTATGATTCTATCATCTGGCAAATTGACATTGCACTTCATCCAAGACCAATAGATCCTCTTAGAGTTCAATGTCCAGAATTGAACACAATATTGATTTAACTGGATCTTTACATAACTGTGACATAACTTCCACTCACTTCCAATTCAGTCCCTTTGAGGTAAAATACAAATGGAATGTTGTCTATAAGCCAATTTTCGTACTTATATTAGAAGTAGATTTTCATTTGAAAAAATAAACTTGATTTGTTTTGTACAGCCTGTCATAACCACTGAATGTTTCAAAGCACTTTACAGCCTAATAAGTAATTTTAGGCACTGATGTGATGTAGGAGACACAGCAGCCAATTTAGGAACACTTTCAGCCTGTGAGGCAAAAGTGTTTCCAACTGAGCCACGGCTAACACTGACTACTCTCACAATCTTGTCACCCAGCTGTGTCATAGAGGGTTACTGGCATCTTTAATAATGAAGTTCTAATTAACGCTTCTGGAAACAAAAGAGAAAACGCTGGAAAATCTCAGCAGGTCTGGCAGCATCTGTCAGGAGAGAAAAGAGCTGACTTTTTGAGTCCAGATGACCCTTTGTCAAAGCCCTGGACTTCAGCCCTGATGTAGGGGGGCTAGAATAGGCTAATAAAACACACAACCATGGGTTTAAGAACACAATATTGACTTAAGAGTGAATGATCTTAGACTATTAGAGAGCGCTGACAAGCGTTGTTGCTGTAGAAGACAGTTCTATATGACTAATAAGTATTTCTCATTTAAAACATGTATTTTGAATTTATGAAATTAATATAGTTTGCTTTTAGGGTACATTTTGTGTAACTTCAGTCAATGACAAGATATAGCAGGGCTGGATAGGATGAGGTAGGAGCCAGAGCCTGCATTCCAGAGGACAGTGTTTTCACTGAAAGCAGCTACATTATCAGTAGTTGTTGGGAACAAGATGGCTACCAATGCCAATTTGATAAATAGAACTATACAACTCCAAGCTGATAATACAGGTGCAGGGCAGACATAAGGTTCTTCTCAGGGACGGACAAGTGTCTCACGGGTTCAAGTCGGTGGTAATCATTCTCCCATCTCACTGTCCAGTGTCCTGTGTCTCTGGGCAACAGAAGGGAGGTAAACGCCAGAATTTTACTGCCTTGCCCACCTGAGGCTCACACTCTGTCGCAACCTGCACTTAGTCACGTGCTTAGTTGGCAAGTTTAAAATATACTGCAATGTGTAATGCAGCCATTTTGGTAAAGGCAGCAAAACAAGTAGGGTTTTGAAAGGTGGTATATTAGACAGCTTCTTCAGTGGGATGATTTAATGAGGTAGCACGGTGGCACATAGTTTGTACTGTTGCCTCACAGCGCCAGAGACCCAAGTTCGATTCCCGTTTTGGGTCACTGTCTGTGCGGAGTCTGTACGTTCTTCCCGTCTCTGCGTGGGTTTCCTCCGGGTGCTCTGGTTTGCTCCCCAGTCTGCTGGTTAGGTGGATTGGCCATGCTAAATTCTCCCTCAGTGTATCCAAACAGGCACCGGAGTGTGGCGACTCGGGGATTTTCACAGTAACTTTCTTGCAGTATTAATGTAAACCTACTTGTGACACTAATAAATAAACATAGACTTAATAGCATACAGTGACTACTACTTGAACTTGAATCTTTGTAATTGGAAGATACAAGGGGGGAGGCAGATTGTGCGGGGCATTGTACTTAAAATACTATAAGCATATACAAAAAAAAGACCCCTAATACAAACTTCTAAACCTTGCCTATTTAAAAAATTGGCCAGGTAAGTCTCCTTACAAGTGTATGCTTCTGACACCCCTATCCTTCAACTCTTGTAGACAAAAGGTCTCCATTAATCTTTTCCCAGTCTAATCAACTCTCACACTCGCACATAATTCCATAATTGTGATTTTACGATGCAAAGCTGATTTTTCCCTCTGCCCAATTTTGGAGCCACTCAAAGGGACATACCTTGCTTTGATAATCTTAAACAAATGTGTGTGAGGTAGTAGGAAGTTATTGGTTTTGGTAAATTGAAGCAGGGTCTGACACTCTCTGTCATGAACAATTAACAGGTCTTTATTTTTTAAACTGGTGACAACCTTATTAAAACAATTAACAAACTGAATAAAAACCCAATAGAATGCTGTTCAAATATTACAAGATTCCTTCAGGAATAATGAAATAAATCTTTACAGAATTCAGTCGCTGTCAACTATTATACAAACAGGTGTTTTTTGGAAGTATGAACTTTCTCTGCTGATTCTCCTGTCTGAAATACTTTCTGAGTTGATCTCTTTCTCTCTCTGTATATGGTGGTTTTTATGAAGATATACATGGAACTGCAGTATTTACATGACAGCCTTATCTTCCCACCTTCTGACTCAAAAGGCAGCAAACATAGTCTGGCAGTTACCCCCTCTTATCTGGGGTTAATATACCTGGAAATACGTCATAATATTCCTGCAATCTAAGTGGCTTGAGGCTGTCAACAACTCTCGCATTTGAATTCCATTGACTCTATATCTCTGCATGCTTGCTTTAAACTTATTGGTCCAATTCAAAAGCCTATTTTGGTTGGGTTTGAACACTGACTCCAAGGCTTTGATACAAACACTGAAAAAAAACTGCTTCTACAGCCTGCTGTCTGCAAGTTAAAACCCTCATATAAGACTCCTGTTTTTTAAAGAGACAATGCTATATGATTTCTTCTTTTGATTTTAGCATTTCTTCTCACTATTTACATTTTGTCAAACACTACATTTTTAACCTTACATATGCAACTTTGCAACAGTAGTGACAGATGAATATTTGAACTTCACAAACATTAATGTCAACAAGAAGTTCAAAGGAGGAAAGACATGAAACTTTACATAAAATGATGGAAGCTAATTTGCTGATGCCAATACAGAAGTAACTACAATGGTGATCAATATTTAATTTACTATTATAAAGCCTTGAATCATTAAAATGCATTTTACATTGTGTGAATAGATTAGAGAGCTCATAGACTGATTAGACCTTTGCTCCCATGTTAAAGCAATTTGGGGTATTATTAATGATTACAGGGGCAACTCGAAATAAGTTTATTGTCATGGTTATATGGAAGTTCCTTTATATTCTTTATTACTTTTATTCAAGACAGGTATTGACTTTAAAGCTGTAAAGGATTAACATCAGGAGCATCTGATAGTGATTGATTTTTATCCATTCAAGGGATATGATGGCACAGTGGATAGCACTGCTGCCTCACAATGCCAGGGACCCAGGTTTGATTCCCGGCTTAGGTTACTGTCTGTGTGGAGTTTGCACGTTCTCCCTGTGTCTGCATGGGTTTCCTCAGGGTGCTCTGGTTTCCTCCCACAGTCTGAAAGACATGCTGATAAAGTGCATTGGCCATGCTAACTTCTCCCTCAGTGTACTCGAACAGATGCCAGAGTGTGGCGGCTAGGGGATTTTTGCAGTAATTTCATCGCAGTGTTAATGTAAGCCAACTTGTGATGAATAAATAAACTATTTACTTTTATGTGAGCATAACTAGCTAGGCCAGTGTTCATTGTCCATTCAAATTGCCTTTGAAAAGGTATTGGTGGGAAGCCTTGTTGTATTGTGCAGCTCATGTGGTGTGAGTGCACTCATCGTGCTGTTAAGGAATTTGACACACCACCAGTGAAGAAATATTAGTATATTTCCAGTCAGGGTGGTGTGTGACTTGGAGGGAAACTTCTAGGTCATGGATTTTCCATGTATCTTCTGCTCTCGCCCTTTGAGATGCTATCAGTTTTAGCTGTGTATAGGAGCCTTGGTGAGTTCCTGCAGAGCACCTTGGAGATAGTACACACTGCTGATACTGTGTGTCTATGGTGGAAAGAATCGACGTTTGCGAATGAAGTACCAGTTAGGTGGGCTCCTTTCTTCTGGAAGATCATAGAATTCCTGCAGTACAGAAGGAGACTATTCGGACCATTGAGCCTGCATCAACCACAATCCCACCCAAGCCCTATTCCCATAATGCCACATATTTACCTGCTAATCCCCCAACACTATGGTCAATTTAGCATGGCCAATCAACCTAACCCACACATCTTTCAACTGTGGGAGGAAAGTGGAGCACCTGAAGGAAACCCATGTAGACATGGGGAGAATGTGCAAACTCCATGTTATCAAGCTTCTTGAGTGTTGTTGGAGCTGCACTCGTCCAGGCAATGGGAGAGTATTCCAGGACTAATGTAATTACTGATTCAATTCCGATGCAATGTCTTATAATTAAGAGGCTAAAATCAGGTGGGAGGCAGAAGTACAAACTCATGTAGAGTTACGGAGATGTAAACAGATCTCTGAACATACAAGAATATCTTTCAAAAATAACAGTCTATGAAAGCTTTCTTAAGATAAAAGGCAAACCCTAAAAAACCACTACCAGGCACTGAACTCGAGGCAACCCAGGGGTGGCAGTGGACAGAGCATAATGACCCAGAAAAAATCCAGGAGAAGACTGTGGGCCTGGCAAACCCTTGGAAAAAAGATAAGAAGAAAACAATATTGAAGACTCATTCAAGAAAGGAGCAGCACAGGTTCTGCACATGCAAGAGTCAGATAACAGTGAGTGTAGATCAAAAGCTACAAACCTAATGGCTAGATTAGCAGATTCAGATCTTAGATCTTTCTGGTAGTATAATGACACAGTGGTTAGGACTTCTGTCTCACAGCGCCAGAGACCCAGGTTTAATTCCTGGCTTGGGTCACTGTCTGTGCGGAGTCTGCACATTCTCCCCAAGTCTGTATAGGTTTCATTTGAGTGCACTGGTGTCCTCCCACAGTCTAGAAGGTGTGCTGGTTAAGTATATTGGCTATGCCAAAGTGCCCCTTAGTGTCAAGGGGATTAGTAGGGTAAATATGTGCAGTAATGGGGATAGGGCCTGGGTGGGATTGTTGCGGATGCAGTCTCAGTGGATCAAACGGCCTCCTTCTGCATGATGATTCCATAAGTTTCTCCCATGTACTATGTCCAGACACTTCCTAACTTTGAATATGTCTGTCAAATCTTCTCTCAGCCTCACCGTTTCCCAAGGAACAGGTGCCAAGTTCCCCAATCTAGCTATATAATTGAAGTTCCTCATCCCTGGAACCATTCCAGTGAATCTCTACTGCACCATCCTCTGGGTAAAGTTTTGTCTTGGAGATTTAGCTTTCCGTGTGACGGACCCTTCTTGTTATTTCAAAAGGCTTTGACAAGAATGGTGTGGCGCTCCTGTGAAGCCGGCATTGACTGAGAGCTACTTTAAGAAACAATTAAGCACCATTTTACCAGGGTCTCTGCAATTTATGTTCATGTGTAACCAATTATCTGCTAATCGAACTGAGCATGTACTGCTATCACACCATTACCCTTAATTTGAAAAGAAATTGTCTCATTACTCCTTCTAAATATTTAATGCATTCTTCTTAAATTGTTCATTCTTTCATTTTGGTTGCAACTTGGTAAGATGCTTGGCACCATTAAAATAACCTGTGCCAGAAATGTATGAGGTCAAGTGACTCCTACTGAGAATTAAGCTGATGTAGGAAGCTTTGTTGCTTTGTGATGTTTGTCTCTCATCAGTAACAAGATGTGTCTTATTCTGTTAGCCTTTTCACATCTTATTAGGTGCAAAGTGTATTAGTATATTTATAGCTGTGTGTTTTTCTTTTTTATACATACTGTACTTCATTCAGCATAGCATCTTTCTTTTTCATAGAATCCCTACAGTGCACAAAGAAGCCATTCAGCCCATTGAGTTTGCACCAACCACAATCCCACCCAGGCCCTATTCCCGTAACACCACATATTTAACCCAGTAATTCCCTGACACTAGGATGACAGCATGACCAATGCACCTAACACAGACTTTTGCTAAGTTGTGGGACCAAACCAGAGCACCTGGAGGAAACCCATGCTGACACAGGGGGAATGTACAAATTCCACACAGGCAGTGACCCAAGTTGGGAATCGAACCCGGATCCCTGGCGCTGTGAGGCAGCAGTGCTAACCACTGTGCCACCCACAATGCAATGTGAATTCCAATCAGTTTCAGTCATGATTTCCACATTCCTTCTAAAACAACAGCTAGTAACCCAAAGCTGAAAGTGAAACCTGAAACTCACTATGAGAAAACAACTGTCCAAAACACATGACCTGCCATCCAATCATAATTTCCAAGTCAGTACATGAGGCCCAGATTAAAAATAAACAAAACCTCATTTAAGCCATTGAAGCAGCAATGAAAAGACTTCTAGCAGACAGCCCAGCAACAATGAAACCAAAATGCCTGCTTACAACTGCAGAGAACATGATTTTAAAAAATCCTTAAAGGGACACCAGCATCACAGTCATCCCTATCATCTGCCTCCCACCTTCGTTGCTGCCTTGGATCTTATTCTAGTGGTGGTATATCCATCCACAGTCTCTGCTGCCTTCCCAGCATGGGGATCCCAATATGGGTGGGCTCCTTCAGGATGGAGACAGGATCATGAAGCCAAAAAATTCCCAACTCCCCCAACGAATGTCTGCTTCACCAAGACTTCAGCTCTGTGGTGTAAAATGACTATTTTATGATGAACATAGCCTTTGTTGTATTAATTAAACTGCACCAAGTTATCACTCTCAAATATACCAATGAATTTTTAAGCCTTTTTCAAATTTATTTGAATGATTGCACTGGTTAATGGAAAATTATTGCAATCAGTGATTTGGAAACGTGAAACAAATCTACTTCTCAAAACAAATCAATTTCGGGCACTAACTCAACCTCCAGAGAAAACATTTGGCTTTGAAAAGGAATATCAGAGCACATATTGAGAGAATTCTGAAGGCTCCATAACCACACTGTGTGGCCAGAGTAATGGGCTTACATACAGTTTACTATTATAAATTTAGATGAATTTATATTGACATGTTCATATATAGGTGCAGTGACAATAATCTCTCCCTCAATGTCAGTCAAATGAATGTGACAGATATTGACTTCAGGAACCGTAGTGGAGGAAAAACCTGAGTCTAAATCAATGAGGATGAAATGGAAATGGTCCAGAGCTTCATGTTTCCAGATCACTAACAACCTGTCCTTGCCAGCACGGTAGCACAGTGGTTAGCACTGCTGCTTCACAGCTCCAGGGACCTGGGTTCGATTCACGGCTTGGGTTGCTGTCTGTGTGGAGTTTGCACATTCTCCTCGTGTCTGTGTGGGTTGCCTCCGGGTGCTCCGATTTCCTCCCACAGTCCAAAGATGTGCGGGTTAGGAAGATTGGCCATGCTAAAATTGCTCTTAGTGTTCTGAGATGTGTAGATTAGAGGGATGAGCAGGTAAATATGAAGGGATATGGGGGTAGGGAATGTGTAGGATTGAAGTTGGTGCAGACTCGATGGGCCAAATGGCCTCTTTCTGCACTGTAGGGTTTCTATGATTTCTGTGATTGCCCCTCCATGCAGACGCTTTAGTCAAGAAAACCCACCAATGCCTCTACTTTCTCAAGAGGCTAAGGAAATTCTGCATGTCCGCGTTGACTCTCACTAATTTT
Source organism: Carcharhinus amblyrhynchos (assembly GCF_965287045.1). Lineage (NCBI taxonomy): Eukaryota > Metazoa > Chordata > Chondrichthyes > Carcharhiniformes > Carcharhinidae > Carcharhinus > Carcharhinus amblyrhynchos. The sequence goes on from NC_137328.1 coordinate 12,816,409, forward strand.
TACAGATGCACCATAGAAAGCATCCAATCCAGATGTATCACAGTTTGATGTGTTAATGGCTCTGAACATGACTGCAAAAAACTACAAAGTTTGTGAATGAAGCCCAATCCACCCAGCTTTCCTACACTACACTTCCCGCTGCCCCAGGAAAGTAGCCAGCATAATCAAGGAACCCCACGCATCCCAAATGTATTCTCTTCCACCTTCTTCCATTGGGAACAAGATACAAAAGTCTGAGAACATTTAGCAACCGACTCAAGAACAGTTTTTTTCCCTGTTACCATTAGACTTTTGAATGCACCTACCATATATTAAGCTGATCTTTCTCTTCACCCTCTCTGTAATTGCAACATTATATTCGGCACCTCTTTCTTTCCTTCTCTCCTGTGTACCCTATGAATGGTGTGCCTTGTATAGCATGCAAGAACAATACTTTTCACTGCATCCCAATACATGCGACAATAATAATGGCCATTTTACTGTTGCAGACAGAGAGATGACACAGATGTGGGGCACTTATGTTATGAGGAAATACTAATGGCATACCCTGGGTGGAATTTAGTGCAGTACCCCACGGTCGGTTTGGTGATGGGGGAGTGGGTCGGGGACCCCACCTCTTCCCCGATTAAGTCTGAGGTAGTAAAGTTTGTGGATCATAGAATCATAGAACACAACAGTGCAGAAAGAGGCCCTTCGGCCCATCGAGTCTGTACTGAACACAATCCCACCCAGGCCCTACCCCCATATACTATACCCACTAATCCCTCTAACTTCTGCTACCCTGGACACTAAGGGGCAATTTCTTATCCTGGCCAATCAACCGAACCCGCACATCTTGGACTGTGGGAGGAAACCGGAGTACCCAGACAAAACCCATGCAGACACGAGGAGAATGCGCAAACTCCACACAGACAGTGACCCGAGCATCGAACCCAGGACCCTGGAGCTGTGAAGCAGCAGTGCTAACCGCTGTGCTACCGTGCCGCCCAGATGGTGCTCTTGGCTCACCACAAAATAAGGCCCACCTAAAAGCCACAACCCACTTCTGCAGGACCTGCCATGCAGGAAGCCCAGAAAGATGCTGGCTGAACGGCCTGATTCTATGCCGTAAGTTATTTGGAGATGATTCAGGAACAGATTGAATCAGTAATGAAATAGCCAGTTGCTCAGTAAAGAGATGAAGACAGTTTAATATTTTTATAGAGCTCCATCATTAGAACTAGTAAGTGAAAGAGATCTCCTTATGAAATTCAACAAATGAATTATAGAATCCTTACAGGGCAGAAAGAGGCCATTTGGCCTATCGAACCTGAACTGACAGCAATCCCATCCAAGCCCTATCCCTGTAACCTTAATATTTACCCTGCTAATCCTCCAGACACAAAGGGGCAATTTAGCATGGCCAATTAACCTAACCGGCACATCTTTGGACTGTGGAGCACTCGGAGGAAACCCATGCAAACACAAGGAGAACGTGCAAACTCCACACAGACAGTCATCCGAGGCCAGAATTGAAGCCAAGTCCCTGCTGCAGCAGTGCTAACCACTGTGCCTCTGTACCACCCTATGATTCTATAATTCTGAATGAAGCGGGGAGAAACAGCGAATAAAGATTTGTGAAACAGGATCTGGTTTAACAGAGGCAACTTACAAGTATAGTACTTATAAACTTATTTTTAAAGGAGCTAGAATGAAGTGAAAACCATTAGATCTACATATGTCACCTCAATTAGGCTATAAAAAGGCATACAAAGAACAAAGTGATTTAATTTGCTCTGTCCAGTAGAGCTAGCACATGCACTCATTTTCCCTGAAGACACTCTGTAATTTGGTTTTATTAAGCCAACATTAACTTTTGCTTATGTTCAGCAAGGAGATTTGCATTGCATCTTTCTTTATTCCACTGGTGAGCCTCTTTAGCAGCTTAAGATGTGGAAATAGTAAATGTATTAATTTGTCTCGGAGCATTGCTGTTAAAGCACCAAAGGCCATTGCCGGAGTTTCAGTATGGAACAGAACAAAAGGCTCCGAGCCAGAAATGTGGCAGCAGTGAATGGAGTAACTGATGTACAATGGAAGCAGTGGCATTGGAAATTCATAGAATCCCTACAGTGCAGAAGGAGGCCATTCAGCCCATCAAGCCTGCATCAACAACAACCCCAACCAGGCCCTATCCCCATAAATAGCCACATAATTACCCTGCTAATTCCCCTGACACTAAGGGCCAATTTAGCACAGCCAATCCACCTAACCCGCACACCTTTGGAGTGCGGGAGGAAACCGGAGCACCTGGAGGAAACCCATGCAGACACAGGGAGAATGTGCAAACTCCACACAGACAGTCATCTGAGACTGGAATCAAACCCATAACCCTGGCGCTGTCAGACAGCAGTGCTAACCACTGTGCCACCGTGCCACCTGTGATGGGAATGGGGGTGAGAGAGCAATGGCAAGAATGGGGTGGGAATGGAAATTGGAAGAGATATAAATACAATTTGAACTCCAGTAGACAAAGTGAAAATTACTTCTGTTCAAACACTTCAATATCTGGAAGACATGTATGAGAAAGTCAAGTAACTCCATATTGTTTCCAAGAATGCACAGAGATATCTGTGGGTATGTCAGTGAACAGGTTTCAGCTTAGATGTTTTGGAAATAGTTGATATCAGGCAATGCTGGTGAAAAAACAGTGCTTGGAGGATGAGTGTGAAATTCATTTCTGACCACAAAATCACACAGAGTTACAATGCCTTGAAAAAATTATTTGGGCCACAGTACACTACAATTCATGAACAGGACATTCAGGATAGGAGAGGAGGAGGAGGACTCTCTTTATAAAGCCCTACTCTAAGAGGGTCTTGTGGGACCAATGCTCCCATGTCGAGATGAGCCAGGAGCAGAGCATCAGGAGGCTTTGCTTTACCAGTGTATTCACATCTTGCGCCCAGCACCCCACCCACCTCTCACAATGCAGCACACCCCCTTCACTGAGCCCACAACATGTGTTAGTAATTGGAACTTGCCCCAACATCCTGACACGACACCTTAGAAACACACCAGCCACGCACTGCCTCCTCACAACTTCACTTAGTCACCTGTGTGTGGCAGGCAACAGTTGAGCATTCTGACATTCTGGCCTCCTGCTCTTGCAGGCGAAACTCATCCACAACAGGTTGGGAAGCTGAAAATCCTGACAATGGCTTCTCTGTGGCCGAGCAGGTACAATGATCCAACAGCCTGCAGTGCATTGCTGCGACTTGCCTTTCACGCTCCCTACTGAGCTATCCACCCAGCACAGGAGTGTGCAGAAGATGCAGTCACCGGACTGCATACTGGAGGACCATGGGGATCGGGGGAGGGCAGTTCTCCATGAGGGCTGTAATGAGAGGGAATGGGACTTGGTGGGGTGTGGGGAGTGATGGTACATTTATCTGCCCCTCAATCATCAACTGGGTGGCATAGTGGCACAGTGGTTAGCATTGCTGCCTCACAGCATCAGGGTCCAGGGTTCAATTCCTGTCTGTGTGGAGTTTGCACATTCTCCTCATGTTTGTGTGGGTTTCCTCTGGGTGCTCCAGTTTCCTCCCACAGCCCAAAGAAGTGCAGGTTAGGTTGATTGGCCATGCTACATTGCCTCTTAGTGTCTCAAGATGTGTAGGTTAGGGGGATTAGTAGGGTAAATACTTGAGGTTATGGAGGTAGAGCCTGGGTGGGATTGCTATTGTCCAAGGCTCCCATCCATTGACTATCCTTCTCGCTGCCTCGGCAAGCAGCCAGCATAATTAAGGACCCCATACACTCTGGACGTTTTCTCTTCCACCTTCTTCTGTCAGGGAAAGGGTACAAACGTTTGAGGTCACGTATCAATCGACACAAGAACAGCTCCTTCCCTGCTGCCATCAGACTTGAATGGATCTACCTCGCATTAAGTTGATTTTTCTTTACACCCTAGCTATGACTGTAACACTACATTCTGCACTCTCTCATTTCCTCCTCTATGAATGGGATGCTTTGTCTGTATAATGTACAAGAAACAATACTTTTCACTGTATACTATTACATGCGACAATAATAAATCAAACCAAATCGAAGGCTCGATGCATTGAATGACCTCCTTCTATGTTGTAGGGATCTTATGAATACCAGATGCTGGATTGAATCTATGTCTTCCCCAACCATTTCCAAAAGATATGGTGTCCAAAAAATAGCAGAAGCGAACTCTGCAACCACAATGTTTAAGATTGACCCAAAACTGACTGATGAACTTTGGAATATCAGCATGAAACACCTTATTTCGCACACTTTGGAATAATGATCAGCTCTTGCTCGTCAGGGCAAAGATGATTGGCACTATTAGTATTTGTCTCAGTGATGGATAGGGAAGTCTTGTTTTCCCATCACCTTTGTTTTTATTAGGCTGAGTATCTCTCACAAAAAAAAGGATGATAAACTTTTTCTCAAACAAACTCATTTTCAGACACTGTGGACATTATAAATCTCGCAACACTTCTTTCATAATTACATCAGGGACATAGATTTCTTATAGATTGGCTTCCAAGTGATAGATTTAGTGAATCTGTCAAATAGTTATCTTGTTGAAGTGTCTTTTGTGTTTCGGGTCATGTATTTTCTCCAGATAACGTCAATGCACCCATTTTTTATGTAATAGCATCTGGGCGATGAGTCAACATTAATAACATCAATAAGTCCACTCATTTTGTCTTTGACAGGGTATGAATATTGTGCCTTATGCTTACATGATTATATGATTACACGTACTGCAGACTACTGTTTGTTCCTAATAGTATAAGGAGGCTTGTCAGCAAAATTGAAGTCCATGCAATGAAAGGGGCAGTAGCAAAGTTCAACGTGGGGGCAGCACGGTGGCAGTGGTTAGCACTGCCGCCTCACAGCGCCAGGGACTCGGGTTCACTTCCCGGCATGGGTCACTGTCTGTGTGGAGTTTGTACATTCTCCCTATGTCTGCATGGGTTTTCTCCGGATGCTTCTGTTTCCTCCCAGAGTCCATAGGTGTGCAAGTTAGGTGGATTGGCCATGCTAACTTGCCCCTTAGTGTCAGGGGGACTAGCTAGGGTAAATAAGTAGGGGTATGGGGATAGGGCTTGGATGGGATTGTGGTCGGTGCACACTCGATGGGCTGAATGGCCTCCTTCTGCACTGCGGGTATTCTATGATTCTATAACACAAGGTTGATTAAGGAACAGGAAACAAAGAGTGGCAGTGAATGGTTGCTCCTCAGACTGGATGAAGGTTTCTCAAGGAGTTCTCCAAGGATTGCTGTTCAGACTGCTGCTCTTCTTAATATACATTAAGGATTTAATATACTTTGGACTATAGGGCACAAACTCAAAATTTGTGGATGAGACAAAGCTTGGAAGTATTTGATTTGATTTGATTTATTATTGTCACATGTATCGGGATATAGTGGAAAGTATCGTTTCTTGCTTGCTACACAGACAAAACACACTGTTCAAAGAGTACACAGGAGAGAAGGAAGGGTAAAGGTCTGGAATATAGTGCTACAGTTACAGTTCAGGTAAGGAAAAAGATCAGCTTAACATATGGTAGGTCCATTCAAAAGTCTGATGGCACCAAGGAAGGAACTGTTCTTGAATCAGTTGCTACGTGATCTCAGGTTTCTGTATCTTTTTTCTAACGGAAGAAGGTGTAAGAGAGTGGGGTGGCACAGTGGTTAGCACTGCTGCCTCACTGTGCAAGAAACCCGGGTTCAATTCTGAACTCGGATGACTGTCTGTGTAGAGTTTGCACATTCTCCCCATGTCTGCATGGGTTTCCTCTGGGTGCTCTGGTTTCCTCCCACAGTCCAAAGATGCTTAGGGTTGGTCAATTGCCATGGTAAATTGCTGTTTGTGTCAGGGGATTAGCAGGGTAAATATGTGGGGTTATAGGGTTAAGGCCTGCTTGGGATTGTTGTCGGTGCTGGTTCAATGGGCCAAATGGCCTCCTTCTGTACTGTAAAATTCCATGATTCTATGAGAGTATGTTTGGGGGTGTGTGGGGTCCTTCATAATGCTGGATACTTTCTCAAGGCAGCGGGAAGTGTAAACAAAGTCATTGGATTGGAGACTGGTTTGCATGATGGACTGTGCTACATTCACAACCCTTTGGAGTTTCTTCTAGTCCTTGCTGTGAACTTTGAGGAGAATAGTGATAGATTTGAAGAGGCTACAGGTAGATTGGTGGAATGACAAGACAGGAGACATTTAATGCAAAGAATTGTGATGTGATACATTTTGGCAAGATGATGAAGGAGAGGCAACCTAAAATAAAAGGTACAATTCCAGGTGAAGTGCAAAAACAGAGAGTCCTGGGAATTTGGTGCACCAGCTGCTGAAGATGACAGGGATGTTGGAGAAAGTTGTTAAAAAGGCACGATGATTAAAAAGGGCTTTATAAATTGAGGCATCAAGGCAAGGAAATTCTAATGAAACTTTATAACACCGTGCTTCAGCCTCAACTGAAGATTGCGTTTAATTCTTGGTACCCCACTTTAGGAAGAATGTGAGGCATTTAGAATAGAATCTTAGAATAACTACAGTTCAGAAGGTGGCCATTCAACCCATCAATCCCACCCAGGCCCTATCCATGTAGCCCCATGTATTTACCCAACTAATCCTCCTGACACAAAGGGGCAATTTATGATGGTCAGTCAACCTAACCTACACATCTTTAGACTGTGGGAGGAAACCGGAGGCCCAGAGGAAACCCACACAGACATGGGGAGAATGTGCAAACTCCACACAGACAGTGACCCGAGGCTGGAATCAAAGCCGGATCAATGGCGCTGTGAGGCACGCTGTACTGTGCTGCTCTGTATGCACTGTAGCCGTTCTATAATTCAATGGTGTTATGTACCCCCTTCTACCGATATTTTCGTTTTGTGTCTATCTGAAATCATTCAACCAGAATATAGACAGCAACAAACAAAACATAATAAATAATACATAATAATAATAAATGATAATAATTCAACATTTTGAGCCAGGGTTATCCATACTTTAGTCATTGTGAGCCATCTAGAAACACGGATCATAAAACCTCATGAGTCGCATAGAAATTTAAAAATAATATTTTTAACTCACATGTACAAACATAAAAAATGTTACCAAGGCTCCTTCGGCAGCACCTTCTAAAACCACAACCTCTACCATCTAGAAAGACAGTATGGGATTCAGGGTGAGGTAGACAAATGGATATCAAATTGGCTTGATGACAGAAGCCAGAGAGTGGTTGTAAGAACATAAGAAATAGGAGCAGGAGTAGGCCATCTAGCCCTTCGAGCCTGCCCCGCCATTCAATAAGATCATGGCTGATCTGAAGTGGATCAGCTCCACTTTCCCGCCTGCTCCCCATAACCCTTAATTCCCTTACTGATCAGAAATCTATCTATTCGTGACTTAAACATATTCAACGAAGTAGCCTCCACCATTTCAATAGGCAGAAATTCCAGAGATTCACCACCCTCTGAGAGAAGAAGTTCCTTCTCAACTCTGTTCTAAACTGTGCCCCCCCACCTTATTTTGAGGCTGTGCCCTCTAGTGCTGGTTTCCTTTCTAAGTGGAAAGAATCTCTCTACCTCTACCCTATCTAGCTCCTTCATTATCTTGTAAGTCTCTATAAGATACCCCCTCAGCCTTCTAAACTCCAATGAGTACAGGCCCAATCTACTCAATCTCTCTATAGAGGGTTGTTTTTCCAATTGGAGGCCTGTGACCAGCGGTGTGCCTCAGGGATCAGTGCTGGGTGCACTGTTCTTCATCATTTATATGAATGATTTGGATGAGAATTTAGTAGGCATGGTTAGTAAGTTTGCTCATGACACCAAGGTTGGTGGCACAGTGGGCAGTGAAGAAAGTTATCTAGGATTGCAATGGGACCTTGATCAATTGGGCTAGTGGGCTGATAAATGGCAGATGGAGTTTAATTTAGACAAATGCGAGGTGATGCATTTTGATAAATTTAACCAGGGCAGGACTCACTCAATGGATGATAGGGCACTGGGGAGAGTTGTAGAACAAAGAGATCTAGCGGTTACAGATCCATAGCTTCTTGAAAGTGGAGTCACAAGTGGACAGAATGGTGAAGAAGGCATTCGGCATGCTTGGTTTCATTGGTCAAAACATTGAATACAGGAGTTGAGATGTCTTGTTCAAGTTGTACAAAGCATTGGCAAGGCCACACTTGGAATACCGTGCATAATTCTGGTCACTCTATTGTAGAAAGGATGTTATTAAATTAGAAAGAGTACAAGAAAGATTTACTAGGATGTTACTAGTGCCTGATGGTTTGAGTTATAAGGAGAGGCTGGATAGACTGGGACTTTTTTCTCTGCAGCGTAGGAAGATTAGGGGTGATCTTATAGTGATCTATAAAATAATGAGGGGCTTGATCAACTAGATAGTTACTATAGGTAGGGGAGTTTAAAACTAGAGGGCATAGGTTTAAGGTGAGAGGGGAGAGATACAGAAGGTTCCAGAGGGGCAATTTTTTTTCATACAGAGGGTGGCGAGTGTCTGGAACAGGCTGCCAGATGTAGTAGTAGAGGCAGGTACAATTTTGTCTTTTAAAAAGCATTTAGACAGTTACATGGGTAAGATGGGTATAGAGGGATATGGGCCAAATGCGGGCAATTGGGAATAGCTTAGGGGTTAAAGCAAAGGGCAGCATGGACAAGTTGGGCCAAAGGGTCTGTTTCCATGCTGTAAACCTCTATGACTCTATGACAAGGGCAGCAAATGCCTGGGAACACCACCAGCTGGAGATTCCCCTCCGAGTTACTCACCATCCTGACTTGGAAATATATCGCCGTTCCTTTTCTGTCGCTGAGGGCAAGCTCTTGGAACTCTCTCCCGAACAGTGCTGTGGGTGTACCTACTCCACACGGGGGCTGCAGCGGGTTCAAGATGGCACAGCTCACCCGCCACCTTCTCAAGGGGCAGTTAGGGATGAGGAATAAGCCCTAGGCCTGACCAGCGACACACACACACACCCGGGAAAGGAACAAAAAATGAGGCATTGTATAAATTATAATCTCTCATCATTTTCATGCAATCTCTCCTCTAGCAGCTGGGGAGAAATTTGTTGGTGTAGCGCTGCTTCAAGTGACTTCATGCAGATTTTTGTAGATGATCTGAGGAACTAACAGAATTTATCATTTGACAGCATTGAAGAATCCACGTGGATTCTGCTGGCAATGGCCCCTCGCACTATCTGCCTCCCGGTGAATAAAGATGAATGTGCGCAGCACTGCTTGCAAACAAATCTCTAACCCCAACACCTTTCATGTAAAACATCCCCAGGCACTTCATAGGGGTGCTAATTAGATCAATTTTATACCTAGGCATATGAGAAGACATTAGTTCAACTGACAAATAGCTTAAACAAAGAGGTAGGCTTAAGAAGCATCTTAAGGGAGCAGAGAGAGATGCACAAGTGAAGTAATGTAGTGAGGGGATTCTGCAGCTCTGGACCCCTCATGGCCACCAATGGAATGGTGAAAATGGGAGGTTCGCAAGCTATAAAAACGCAGATATCTCGAAGGCTGTAGGTTGCAGGGCAAAGGGTAGAGGTTAAAGGGATAAGGATGGGCAGGTCATTGGATCATAGAATCATAGAATCCTATAGAGCTGAAGGAGATCATTAGCTCCATCGCATCTACACTGACCACAATCCCATCCAGGCCCGATCCCCATAGCCCCATGCATTTACCCTGTCTAGTCCCGCTGACACGAAAGGGCAATTTAGCTTGGCCAATCCACTTAACCTGTACATCTTTGGACTGTGGGAGGAAACTGGAGCACTGGAGGGAACCCACGCAGACACGAGGAAAATGTGCAAACTCCACATAGGCAGTGACCCAAGCTGGGAATCGAACCCGGGTCCCGAGTGCTGTGAGGCAGCAGTGCTAACCATTGTGTCACCGTGCCATCCGAAGGGAGGTTCTCAGAGGGATTTTTGATGCGATTTGATATTGTCACATGTATTAGTACACAGTGAAAAGTATTGTTTCTTGCGCATCATACAAACAAAGCATTGAGAAGGAAAGGATAGAGTACAGAATGTAATGTTACAGTCATAGGGTGTAGGGGGTAGAGAACTGCAAGGTAGGTCCAATCAAAAGTCTGATGGATGTGAAAACAATATCAAAAGCTCCTGAAACATGAGTACAGGCTCTGGCTTTCTCCTTTAGGTTTTGTTCACCAAAGCAATGGTGCTAAAACAATCCATCCCAAAATGTCCTCAAGTAGCAAAATAACTCTGAACAGGAAGAGTTGTCTTAAATTTGCTGTCCAGTTTGCTGGGGATCATGGATTTGGTTGCTTGAGAGATAAAGATTAGACACACTCGGAGAGACTATTTCATTCTTCTGCCAAGTTCTGTGCATTACCAACACTTGGGGGGTTTTACATATTTTGGTGTTGTCTCTGTTGACAAGACCATGTTCAGAATAGTTGGGGATTATGTTAATGTAACTTGGCAGGTAGCAATCCCACAAGATCACATGGAATTGCACCCGTCCCAACATTCCTTTCTGAGGACTTCAGTGGAGGGTAAGATTAGAAGGGGCACGAAACTATCATTCTCTCCAATCTTGGAATGGCGGCACAGTCATGAGCACTGTTGCCTCATAGCACTAGGGACCTGTGTTTGATTCCTGGCTTGGTCACTGGCTGTGTGGAGTTTGCATGTTTTCCCTATGTCTGCATGGGTTTCCTTCTAGTGCTCCGATTTCCTCCCACATTCTGAATGATGTGCTGGTTCGGTTCATTGGCCATGTACATACAACTCAAACATGAACAGTTGGAACCCATTAACTCTTTTCTGGGCTTTAAATCTAACTGAACATTAACTTTCAACTGAACTTTAACTCTTGAACTGCACTTTAACTTTAACTGAACATCAACTTTAACTACTTAACTGAAATTAGGTATGACCAAATTTAGGAAGAATTTGCCTAGAAATAGCCTCGATGTAGAATCTATCTTCTTCTTCTCTGAAGCATCCTTTAGGGTACAGGTCTTCTTGTGATGGTTGGTCTGTTTTGGTTATTGCTGGCAAACAAAGGCTGCACATGTCATTTTATCCACAATTTTCCACTCGCTTCCTGAAGATTCTTTGTCATCCAGCCAACTGTGTAGACAGAAACCGATCATATGGCCCGAACATTCAGTGAAATTGCTCTTGAACAATGCCATTACGCTGGTTCATTTGCCATGTACCATACATAACAACAATACAAATTGAAGCTGCACTGTCTGGGTTAGTGTAAACAACGTCCTTATCTGACCACAGATCACAGCTCCCAGACCAGAATCTTACCCAGAGCAATTTTATGACCTGCATCTGGTTCCCCTACAGTCTGAAAGGCATGCTGGTTAGGTGCAGAGGCCATCTAAACTCTCACTCAGTGCACCTGAACAGGCACCAGAGTGTGGCAACTCGGGGATTTTCATAGTATCTTAGCTGCAATGTTAATATAAGCCTACTTGTGACCGTGATAAATAAACTTTAAACAAAGGCATTAACCGAAATATACCTATACGACAATGAAGCTCCCACTTATCTCCATAAATATCGCATCATTTCCCAAAATAATTAATTTACAATGAAACAGAACAGCAATCGTATTTAAATATTGTAAATGAGGAGTAAAGTAAAATGAAAAAATAATTGTTAATAATCTTATCTTCAATGGAATATTGTATCAACAATAATGAACCATTTAACTACTTGTATTGATGATTGTTTGATATCAATGAGTATTGTGTCTTCTGCCAGCAGCAGGGAAGCCAGTGGTTGATTTGTTATAATTGCTGTGTATTTTGGGAATAAAAAGCAATTAGATCAAGATCTGAGTTTGCAAGTATAAACAATAAGCTAATTTACAAAATTAATTGGATGAAATCTTTGGAAGCAGGTTTAACAGCAAGACATTCATAGAAAAATTACAGTGTCGAAGGAAGATATTTGGCAAATCATCTCTCTGCTATCCAAAAATGAGTTAGCCAGCTATATCCCACTTCTTGGTACACAGCATGGTGGCACAGTGGTAAGCCCTGCTGCCTCACATCACCAGTGGCCTGGGTTCAATTCCCAGTTTAGGTCACTGTCTGTGTGGAGTTTACACATAAGAACTAGGAGCAGGAATAGGCCATCTGGCCCTTCGAGCCTACTCCGCCATTCAGTAAGATGGTGGCTGATCTTTTTGTGGACTCAGCTCCACTTACCCGCCCATTCACCATAACCCTTAATTCCTTTACTGTTCAAAAATTTACCTGTCCTTGCCTTAAAAACATTAATTAAGGTAGCCTCAACTGCTTCACTGGGAAGGGAATTCTGCAAATTCACAACCCTTTGTGTGAAGAAGTTCCTCCTCAACTCAGTCCTAAATCTACTTCCCCTTATTTTGAGACTTTGCCCCCTAGTTCTAGTTTCACCTTCCAGTGGAAACAACTTCCCTCCTTCTATCTTATCTGTTCCCTTCATAAGCTTATATGTTTCTGTAAGATCTCCTCTCATTCTTCTGAATTTCAATGAGCATAGTCCCAGTCTACCCAGTCTCTCCTCATAAGCCAACTCTCTCAACTCCGGAATTAACCTAGTGAATCTCCTCTGCACTCTCTCCAGTGCCATTATATCCTTTCTCAAGTAAGGAGACCAAAACTGTACACAGTATTCCAGGTGTGGCCTCACCAGCACCTTACACAGCTGAAACATAACCTCACTGTTTTTAAACAGCATTCCTCCAGCAATAAAGGACAAAATTCCATTTGCCTTCTTAATTACCTGCAAACTAACTCCTTGAGATTCCTGCACAAGGACACCGAGGTCCCTCTGCACAGTAGCATGCTGCAATGTTTTACTATTTAAATAATAGTCCATTTTGCTGTTATTCCTACCAAAATGGATGACCTCACATTTACCAACATTGTACTCCATATGCCAAACCCTCGCCCACTTACTTAGACTATCTATACTTTCAGCATCCTCTGTAGACTTTGCTCTGCCACTCACCTTAATGTCATCTGTGAATTTTGACACACTATACTTGGTCCCCAACTCCAAATCATCTCTGTAAATTGTAAACAATTGCGGTCCCAACACTCATCCTTGAGGCATACCACTAGTCACTAATCGCCAACCAGAAAAATACCCATTTACCCCCGCTGTTGTTTTCAGTTAGTTAAACAATCCTCTATCTATGCTAATATATTACCTGTAACACTGTGCACCTTTATCTTATGTAGCAGTCTTTAGTGCAGCATCTTGTCAAATGCCTTCTGGAAATCCAGATACACCACATCCACAGGTTCGCCATTGTCCACTGCACATGTAGTGTTCTCAAAGAATTTCACCAAATTAGTCTTTCATGACCTTCCTTTCATGAGCCCATGCTGTGTCTTACCAATGGGACAATTTATATCCAGATGTCTCACGATTTCTTCAGTGATATATTCAAGCATTTTCCCTGCTACAGAAGTTAAGCTAACCGGCCTATAGTTACCCACCTTTTGTCTACCTCCTTTTTTTAAACACATTTGCTATTTTTCAAAGTGTGGGAATCACCCCAGAGTCCAGCGAATTTTGGTAAATTTTGGTAAATTACTACATAACACTCTTTCTCCATATCTGTGTTAGTTTCCTCTGGGTGTTCTGGTTTCCTCCCACAATCCAAAGACATGTGGGTTCAGTGGATTCTCTCGGTCACGGATGACCATGCTAAATTTCCCCTTATTCAAGGGATCAGCAGGGTAAATATGGGGATAGGGCCTGGGTGGGATTGTTGTTGGTGCAAGCTCAATGGGCAGAATGGCCTCTTTCTGCACTGTTGGGGTTTTATGATACATGACCTGGTAGATTACTGCACTGTAGGTTCATCCCCATTTTCTTTGTAGTTTCAGTGAGGGTTTCTGATTCTGCCAGCCTCTCAGGCTGTGAGCTCCAGACACCCACAACCCTTCAATGAAAAAAAGAGTTCCTCAATTGTTCTCTAATCTTTCTGGCACCGCATACTCAGATTTAACTTTTCAAAACACTGCACAAAGACATTTCTTGAAGTTCTGTTCAATTCTTTCCCTAACAAAATTGAGCCAGGTGTTGCTGGAAACCAGGCTTTGCTGGTAGATTAGAGGGAGGGTGGAGAATTGGAAGCCTTAAGTCATATCAGAAGAGTGTGAGGCATCAACAGAGGGAAACAAAACAATACAGTGCCTATTATGTTGATTCTGAGGAAGAGTCTAAGGAAGTAGAAGTAAATGTGTGGGATTATAGGGGTAGGGTAGTGGAAAAAGCCTGGATAAGGTGAATTGGTGCAGTCTCAATGGGCCGAATGACCTCCTTCAGCACAGTAGAGATTCTATGATGCTACGATTCTATTCTGCAACAACTCACCTTTTGGAGTTTCCAAAGCCTATCCACCATTGACCAGGCACAACTTGAAGTTTAAGTTTATTTATTAGCTCACAAGTAGGCTTACATAAACTGCAATGAAGTTACAATGAAAATCCCATTGTCGCCACACTCCGGCACCTATTCGGGTATAGGGAGGGAGGACCTAACCAGTACGTCTTTCAGATGTGGGAGGAAACCAGGGTAGTGGAGGAAACCCACACAGACTTGGAGAGAAATGCATACTTTTCTTCAGTGCTCTAAGGAGAGAGGCCATGTTTTTGAGGATGAGAGTATGATACAGGCTGATAGGATGGAGGAGGTAGATGTTCTGAGGGAAGATGTATTAGCAATTTTGAAAAACCTGAGGGTCATTAAGTTCCCTGGGCCAGATAGGATACATCCTAGGATATTTTGGGAGGCAAGAAATGAGCCTTTAGCTTTGATCATTGGGCCCTCGCTGTCCATGGGGATTGTGCCAGAGGACTGGAGATTGGTGAATATTGTTCCTCTCTTCAAGAAAGGAAATAGGAATGACCCTGGTAATTATAGGCCAGCTAGTCTTACTTAGGTGGTCGGTAAGTTAATGGAAAAGGTCCTGAGGGATAGGATTTATGATCATTTGGAAAGATGCAGCTTAATCCGGGATAGTCAGAACAGATTCATGAGGGGTACGTGCCCCACAAGTTTAATTGAATTCTTTGAGAAAGTAACAAAGTGCGTAGATGCAGGTAGAGCAGTTGATGTCGTATACATGGATTTTAGTAAGGCGTTTATTAAGGTTCCCCATGGTAGGCTTCTGAAGAAAGTAAGGAGGTGTGGGATAGAAGGAAATTTGACCAATTGGATAAGTAACTGGCTGTCTCATATAAGACAGATGGCAGTGGTGGAGGGAAAATTTTCAGACTGGAGGCCATTTACCAGCAGTGTACCACAGGGATCAGTGCTGGGTCCTCTGCTATTTGTGATTTCTATCAATGACTTGGAAGAGGGGGCTGAAGGGTGGGTTAGTACATTTGCTGATGACATCAAGATTGGTGGAGTAGTGGATAAGATGGAGGGCTTTTGTAGGCTGCAAAGTGACATTGATAGGATGCAGAGCTTGGGTCGAAAAGTGACAGATGGAGTTTAACCCTGATAAGTGCAAGGTGATTCATTTTGGTAGGACAAACTTGAATGTGGATTACAGGGTCAACGGCAGGGTTCTAAGGAATGTGGAGAAACAGAGAGATCTGGGCATTCATATCCACAGATCTCTAAAGGTTGCCACTCAAGTGGATAGAGCCATGAAGAAGGCTTATAGTGTGTTAGCGTTTATTAATATGGGGTTTCAGTTTAAGAGTCGTGGGGTTATGCTGCAACTATATAGGACCTTGGTGAGACCACATTTGGAATATTGTGCGCGGTTCTGGTCACCTCACTGTAAGAAGGATGGGGAAGCATTGGAGAGAGTGCAGAGGAGATTTATCAGGATGCTGCCTTGTTTGGAGAGTAGGTTTTATGAGGAAAGGTTGAGGGAGCTGGGGCTTTTCTCTTTAGAGCGGAGGAGGATGAGAGGCGACTTAATAGAAATTTATAAGATGATGAGGGGGATAGACAGAATGGACATTCAGAGACTATTTCCTCAGGTGGATGTAGCTGTTCTTAGGGGGCATAACTATAAGGTTCATAACTATAAGGTGGGAAATATAGAAGGCATGTCTGAGATAAATTCTTTACTCGGAGAGTGGTTGGGGTGTGGAATGCACTGCCTGCTGTGATAGTGAAGTTGGACATTTTAGGAAATTTCAAGCGGTTATTGGATAGGCACATGGAGCACACCAAAATGATAGGGAGTGGGATAGCTTGATCTTGGGTTCAGACATAGCTCGGCACAACATTGAGAGCCAAAGAGCCTGTACTGTTCTATGTTCTAGAATGTGCAGAGGCCACACAGACAGTGACCCAAGCCCAGATTCAAACTCAGATCCCTGGCACTGTGAGGCAGCAGTGCTAACCACTGTGCCACTGCAATGCCAACAAATCTCCTTCAGCATCGTAGGGATTCTATAATTCCATGTGAACATCTAGTATCGAAAGCCATGGGAACATATTGGGCACGACATGAGCCCAAAGCTTAATGCAGCTGTCTGAAATGATCCTCTTCACTATTTTAACCCCATTTATTTTCAACAAGTTGGCATCTCTTCTGATGCAGTGGAGAACATCATTATAGATGAATGCTTAAATCCCATGGCATAAATCTGGGACCAACTTGACTACTAATTATCTGCAAACTCAGATCCCTGGCACTGTGAGGCCACATTAAAAACCGGCATGTGAGTCCGGAACTGAGCTGATAAATGAGATGGATATAGCTGGTGATGATTTTTCAATGTTGATCCATTGCCATGTGCATTATATCAGGCTCCGTGTTAAGTCACATGTGAGCGCTGTTTATAGCCATTCATAAATTCCAACATCAGTTTGAAACAGTTGTACATTTTAATGGCAGAAAGTAATGGCAACTGGAGATTAGATCCAATTAACTTTAATGGTGCTGCCTGTTCCAGATTGTTACATGACATACTCAAGCGAAGTTACAAGTCACAGTTGGAACCACTCTGACTACCAGAGTGAAGTTGGTGCAGCAGATGTTGTTCAGAATGTGTCTCTCAGAAGCAACAGGGTATATGTGGAGATTTCTCATCACAAATAAAGGTAAATACCAAGCTCGGTGTGTTACATCACTGCAATTATATTGTATTATTTCTGTGGGGAAAGACTCAATTTGAATCCAGTAAGACATTCTAGAATTCCAATCAGCTCTCAAAGGAGTAGCACATCCCATTCGTATCACCAAGGTCAGGGGTCAGATTCCCACTCTGCTCAACTGGAGTGGCGCATAAACACACACTTAGTGGGTTCATTAATTAATGATTTTTTATTAATAATGGATAAGAATAAGATTCAGTAACTTGGACATAAAGATTTCCTCTCAAGCGGATCAGGCTCTTCTTACAAAGTGGCTTCAATAAATCCCTAAATGCAGGAAGAGGCCATTTGGAGCATCGAGTCTGCACCGACACTCTGACAGGGCATCTTACCCGGGTCCAACCTTCCCCCACTCCCCGCTCGATCCCCGTAAGTCCACACATTTACCCTGCTAATCCCCCTAAACTATAAAATCTTGTAACACTAAGAGGCAATTTAGCATTGGCCAATCCACTTAACCTGCACATCTTTGGACTGTGGGAGGAAACCGGAGCACCCGGAGGAAACCCCATGCAGACACGGGGAGAACATTCAAACTCCACACAGACAGTGACCCAAGGCCAGATTGATTTACTTTTCGTCATATGCATTAGTATACAGTGAAAAGTATTGTTTCTTGCATGCTAAACAAACAAAGCATAACGTTCATAGAGAAGGAAAGGACAGAGTGCAGAATGTAGTGTTATAGTCATAGCTAGGGTGTAGAGAAAGATCAACTTAATGCAAGATAGATCCATTCAAAAGTCTGATG
Source organism: Carcharhinus amblyrhynchos (assembly GCF_965287045.1). NCBI lineage: Eukaryota > Metazoa > Chordata > Chondrichthyes > Carcharhiniformes > Carcharhinidae > Carcharhinus > Carcharhinus amblyrhynchos. The sequence goes on from NC_137328.1 coordinate 12,834,344, forward strand.
GCAGTAGGGAAGAAGCTGTTTTTGAGTCAGTTGTACGTGATCTCAGAATTTTGCATCTTTTTCCCAATGGAAGAAGGTGGAAGAGAGAATGCCTGGGATCTGTGCAGTCCTTAATTATGCTGGCTGCTTTTCCAGGGCAGCTTGAAGTGTAGACTATGTCAATGGATGAGAAGCTGGTTTGTGTGATGGATTGGGCTTCATTCATAAACTTTTGTAGATTTTGCAGTCTTGGGCAGAGCTGGAGCCACACCAAGCTATGATATAACCAGAAAGAATACTTCCTACAGTGCAACTGTAAAAGCTGGTGAGAGTTGGAGCTGACATGCCACAACTTCCTTAGTCTTCTGAGAAAGTAGAGACATTGGTGGACTTTCTTAACTATAGTTTTGGCATGGGGTCCAGGACAGATTGTTGATGATCTGGACACCTAAAGATCTGAAGTTCTTGACCATTTCTACTTCATCCCCATTGATGCAGACAAGGTTGTTTTGTGCTGCTGCACAGTCTGTTTTAACCCTTATATGGTGGACAAAGAATTGCAAGTAGACTTCTTGTTAATGCAATATTTATTCACACACACAAATATTAATCACCCATGCAATCAATACTAACTATCTTACGGAATACTAATGTTCAAGTTCAATGCTAGACCTTGACTTAACTTTTGCGTGACTGGCAAGTACCCAGGCAGAGGAAATACCCAGGAAATATACAGTAAATGGCAGAACCCTTAAGAGTATTGATAGGCAAAGGAATCTGGGTGTAAAGGTTTGCAGGTCACTGAAAGTGGCAATGCAGGTGGAGAAGGTAATCAAAGAAGCATACGGCATCTTACTTTCATCGGCTGAGGTATTGAGTTTAAAAATTGGCTTTTCTGACAATCGACAATGGTTTCACGGTCATCAGTAGATTCTTAATTCCAGACTTTTTTTTATTGAATTCAAATTCCACCATCTGCCAATTGAACCCAGGTCCCCAGAACATTAGTTGAGTTTTTGGATTAATAGTCCAGTGATAATACCAAAAGGCCAACACCTCTCTATTTTGAACAAGCGTGCTGAGAGTCAGATGAATGAGGAAACCTTAATCGCTTTCTAAAAATCTAATTTTATTCGTATTCAATACTTAACATCTAACTAAAATTTACTGTGTGAACTCGTCATTTCATCCAGGCTTAAGCAGGGATATACAAGCTCTCTGCTGGAGAGCAGTTGAAGACAGTTAATTAAGGCGACAAATAGTTTGTTCTGTGGCTAAACTGGCTTCAGAGCATAAATACAGGACTCTTCATGCGACTTTGAACCAGAATTGAGTGAGTGACAGAATCCGGTGAAGAGGGAAAGCAGGTGCCCCTTGTATTTTCTAACTTGTTTTACCTTGTAGGGACTGGTTCTTATTTTACTACCGGACTAGCTAGCTGCTTGGTCAGTGGCTGGTAAATATCTGGTGAGTGGTTAAGGTCAATTCTCCTTCTAAAGTTAAAACAATATGCACACCGACGGTAACGCTAACACAATATATAAAAAAAGAAACAGTTGATTTAATAAAACAATTAAGTCGCTAATTAAACACATAAATGATGGAAGGATGGGAGATTCATAAAAAAAATCTGGAATTAAGAATCTATTGATGACCATGAAACCATTCTCGATTGTCTTAAAAACTCATCTGTTTCTCTAATGTCCTATAGGGAAGGAAATCTGCTGTCCTTACCTGGTCTGGCCTACATGTGATTTCAGATGCACAGCCTCGGGCAAATAGGGATGGGCATTAAATGCTGGCTAGCCAGTGGTGCCCATGTCCCGTGAATGAATGAAAAGGAGTGAGTCCAGGCTGCAGCATGTGGGAGCTCCTGGATGTCATTGTGATTCAGGATTTTTTAATTTATTTAGTCATACATTAATAAGGCAATGAAGTTGCCATGGAAATCCCCGAGTGCCTCTGCAATAAGTGTTTGTAGCTCAAGGATCTTTGTCTCAGCGTCATTGAGATGGAGGCTGAGCTGCAGACACTGTGATGCCTTGGAGTGGGAAAGTTACTTGGATACTTTTCACCAGGAGGCAGTCACATCGCTTTAGATAAGGTCATCTGTTTTGATCACTGGTCAAGGGCAGGAAGGTATGATTTGAAGGAGGCAGGTAAGGACACCTGGAAGGCAAAAGTGCAGAGTTTCAGCCTTTGACATTGTCCAACTGTTTTGCGGTCCTTTGTTTCATTTATTTATTCATGAATGTGGGCATTGCTGCTTGGTGAACGTTTATTGCCCATCCATAGTTGCCCTTGTTCAGAGGGCAACTATGAGTCAACCACATTGCCGTGGCTCTGGAGTCACATGTATGTCAGGCCAGGTAAGGACAGCAAATTTCCATCCCTAAAGGACATTCAGCTTCTTTGGATGAGAGTGGGGGCCATGGGGTAGAGAGCAGACTGGCCATGGGACTGTGGTACAGGAAACCATATAAAAGTAAGGGATGGCTTATTCGAGACAGAGATAAGGAAAATGTTTTTCTCTCAGACATTTGTGAGTCTTTGGAATTATCTTTCTCAAAAGGCGGAGGAAGCAGACTCTTTAGATGTCTTTAAGACAGAGCTAGATTGATTCTGACAAGCAGGGAGGTGAAAGGTTATCGGTGGTAGGTGGGAAAGTGGAAATAAGACTGCAACCAGATCAGCCATGATCTTCTTGAAGGTGGAGATGCCAGTGTTGGACTGGGATAGGTACAATAAGAAGTCTCACAACACCAGGTTAAAGTCCCACAAGTTTATTTAGTATCACAAGCTTTTGGAGCATTACTCCTTCATCAGGTGAGCCTTGAATGGCAGAGCAGGCTTGAGGGGGCCGAGTGGTCTACTCCTGCTGCTAATTCTTATGTTCATTGGTTTCCATTCATGACACTCTTCCCGTACCCTCCTCCTGCTACCACTCACCCTCCTTGAACCCAGAGCTTGGGTAGGGATCGTCCTGGCAACAGCCATCACTTCTCCAGTGGTGCTGCTGACAATGGATGAGTTGCCAGCCTCTGATTGGCTGGCAGCTCTTGCAAACAGGACTTTTAGCTTCGGAAACCAAAGAACAAAGAACAAAGAACAACCCAGCACGGGAAACAGGCCCTTCGGCCCAATGAGCCCGTGCCGCCGCATCACCCTACACCTATTTTACCCTGCATGTCTACGAGTGGGACCCTACTCAGTCAGATTCAGGGAAGAAATAGTGTCAATTTGGTGGAAACCGATTAGCCTAAGAGCACATCTTTGGGGTGTGGGAGGAAACCGGAGCGCCCGGAGGAAACCCACGCAACCACAGGGAGAATGCGCAAACTCCCACAGACACAGGCCCAAATCCATGTATCTGCACAGCTAGCAGTGCTAGTCACTGAGCTGTTGTGACGCCCGTCTATCGGTCCAGGATCAAGCACACACATCAACATGAAGTACTAGGCCACTCCTGGACTTCCAAGAGCAGCCCACGCACGACCCGCCATGTGCATGCCCCTCGCTTGACACGAGGTGGACCTCCACCTGTGGAATAAAGACAAAAAATATTAATCATACAGCCTGCCCTTCCGGTGTCTCCCGAGGTTTAACCCTATTTAATAGCCCCTACCATATCCCTCCATTCTTGTTTCACTCATGTGCCTATCTAACTGCATCTTAAACCAGTCCAACGTTCCTGCCTCCACCACCCTACTCGGTAGCGCATTCCAGACCCCCACAACTCTCTGCGTAAAGAACCTTCCTCTTACCTCCAAATTATACCTCCCCCCCCTCACCCTTAAGTGATGACCTCTCGTGTTCGTACCCAGTCTAGGGAGCAGTCTCTCACTATTAACTCTATCTATTCCCTTCAGTATCTTATATACCTCTATCATGTCCCCTCTCAATCTCCGTCTTTCCAAGGAGAATAGCCCCAGTCTCTTCAATCTCTCCTCGTAACCCAGTCCCCCCATGCCAGGCAACATCCTGGTAAACCTCCTCTGCACCCTTTCCAGAGACTCCACGTCCTTCCGGTAATAAGGTGACCAGAACTGGACGCAGTACTCCAAATGCGGTCTAACCAACGTTCTGTATAACTGAAGCATTAGACGGCAGCTTTTATACTCTAAGCCCCTTCCTATAAAGGCTAACATCCCATAAGCCTTCCTAACAACGTTCTCCACTTGTGACGCAACCTTCATGGATTTGTGAACCTGCACTCCCAGGTCCCTCTGTATGTCTATACTCCTAATCGGCCTACCTTTTATCACATAGCTCCTCTCTGCATTATTCCGTCCAAAATGCATCACCTCGCATTTGTCAGGATTAAATGCCATCTGCCACCTATCTGCCCACTGCACCAACCTATCTATATCCTGTTGTATCACCTGACAATCCAGTTCCGTACCCGCCAACCCTGCCATCTTGGTGTCATCAGCAAACTTGCTGATCACACCACCTACGCCCTCTTCTAAGTCATTTATGTAGACTACAAAGAGGAGAGGTCCCAGTACCGAGCCCTGCGGCACACCACTGGTCACTGGCCTCCAGCCCAACAAGGTACCCTCCACAACTACCCTCTGTCTCCTATTTCCCAGCCAGTTCTCAATCCACCTAGCTACCTGGCCTCGTATCCCATGCGCCTTAACCTTTTCTACCAGCCTACCGTGAGGGACTTTGTCAAACGCCTTATTGAAATCCATATAGATGACATCAACGGCTCTCCCATCGTCAACCGTTTTTGTCACCTCCTCAAAGAATTCCACCAGATTCGTAAGGCAAGACCTCCCTCTAACAAAGCCATGTTGCGTATCCCTAATCAGATCGCAACGCTCCAAATGCTCATACATCCTACCCCTAAGTATTTTTTCCATTAATTTCCCTACCACCGACGTCAAACTCACCGGCCTATAATTCCCAGGGTTATCCCTACTACCTTTTTTGAACAACGGGACCACATTTGCTACCCTCCAGTCTTCTGGGACCTCACCTGTGTCCAAAGAAGAGACAAAGATGTGCGCCAGAGGCCCAGCAATTTCATCTTTCGCCTCCCTAAGCAGCCTGGGATAAATACCATCAGGCCCCGGAGCTTTATCCGTCCTTACGCTACCTAAAAGCCCTAGCACTTCCTCTCTCGTAATAACTATATCCTGCAACTGAACCTCCGCTCCCTCCAAGAGACCGCACGATTCCGAACCCCTCTCCTTCGTGAATACCGACGCAAAGTATTCATTCAGGAGCTCCCCCATTCCCTCCGACTCAATACACAACTCTCCACTCTTGTCCCTAAGAGGACCAATTTTCCCTCTAACTACTCTCTTGCCTCTAATATAGGAATAAAATGCCTAAAGAGAAAATGCTGGAAAATCTCAGCAGGCCTGGCAACATCTGTAAGGAGAGAAAAGAGTGATGTTTTGAGTCCAGATGACCCTTTGTCAAAGCTGCAGAGTCCTTGATCCTTTGGATGTTTGCCACAAATGTGCCGTTGTGATATTATAGTTTTTGTAAAAGAAGCTAATCTTCATTTTTCATTGAATATAAGAAGCCTTATGCCTTCCTCCCACTGCCCAAAGATGTGCAAGTTAGATTGATTGTCAATGCTAAATGCTTAGTTTCAGGAGAATTAGCAGGATAAATGTGTGGGAATATGGGAATAGGGCTTGGGTAGGATGTGGTTGATACGGACTCAATGGACTCCTTCAGTCCTGTAGGGATTCTACGATTATGGATGGCTGCCTTGAGCTTTATGCAACTGCAATTTTGTCACACCTCTGGAAAGCCTTGAGTGGATTGCAAGCAGACATATCCAGTCATGAAAAGACTTTGGTAATTTACTAAGTCCTCCAACAGACAGAAGATGTGGATAGCTTTCTCCCATCTCCTGACGCCGTGAGGCAGCAGTGCTAATCACTATGCCGCCAGGCTTCACTAAGTCCTGACTCAGGATCCATCTTGCATGATGGCTCTTCCTGTAGGTTTTTGTTCCCATCTCCGATGAGGTGTCACCTGTCACCTTATGGAGCTGTTACAACTCCCCGTCTCGAATGTTCTGAACTGCCTTGGTGCCCCAACCTCTGCCCAGCCTCTGATCAGCGAATCTGTACGTGTCTTGTGATAACACTGACTCTTGCCATTCCTCCTTTGCCATATAAACCCTTTAATGTGCTACATTCTCTTTTCAATTGTTTACTGACCTCAGGAAATATCGTTCCTCCTTTCCTCCTTCAAACCTTTGATTAGAAACATTTCCATGTTAACTAGGTCCTTACCACAACTCTTTTCAAAAGAAGCAACTTCTTTAAAGGATCAAGCAAAATTTAGGATGGATACATTTAATTTAGCATATCTAACGTTGCAATTTCACCTGTATCTTAGCTACATTATAGTGTGTGGCTCAGTGGTTAGCATTTCTGCCTCAAAGCACCTGTGACTTGGGTTCGATTCCTGGCTCGGGTCACTATCTGTGCGGAGTCTGCACGTTCTCCCCGTGTCTGCGTGGGTTTCCTCTGGGTGCTCCTGTTTCCTCCCACAGTTTGAAAGACGTACTGGCTAGGTGTACTTACAATGCTAAATTCTCCCTCAGTGTACCCGAACAGGCACTGGAGTGTGGCGATTCAGGAATTTTCACAGTGACTATATTTCAGTTTAGTAGCAAAACTACTTGTGACTAATAAATAAACATTACTTTAACAATGCGCAGCACAGTGGCACAGTGGTTAACATTGCTACCTCAGAGCGCCAGGGATGCGGGGAGAGAACAGACTGTGACCCCAGCCAGGAATCGAACCTGGGTCACTGGTGCTGTGAGGCAGTAGTGCTCACCACTGTGCTACCATGTTGCCCACTATTAAGCAGCCTGCCACCTGGATGGCACAGGTTGGTTGAGGCAGGCATATGGCTGCACAATGTTTTCAGTTGTGAAACAGTCAGCCAGTGAACGATGGATAACCTCTCCCAGGAGGTCATGTTCAGTAACACTTGTTAATCCATGTTAGATGCCAGATAGCACAAGTATATTTGCATAATTCCAATTAGCTTCCAATTTGGGTGTCTTAATTTGCTGTTAGCAGTTATTGGAACTGCTGCTTGAGTTTGTCACCTGGGCAGACAATGATTCCATTGTGACCACACTGCTCGCGGGCTGGAGTGTCACCCCCTACCTCTCATGATGCATTGTGAGTGTATTTCAACTGTGCCAGAGAGGGAACAATTTTTTATTGAACATTTTTATGGGTAACGAATGTTAGAAATTGGGATGGTGTACAAGGGAATGTCATACCTGCCTACAGAAATTTCCAAGCTGGATTATTGCTACTTCACCGCTCTGTCCCTGTTTAACAGTTGGCTTGTGTGGTGTTCGTCCAATTTTGATGGAAATTGTTACAGTAAAGTTGATGAAATGACTTCGCCAGAAGTTGCCCTCTGAGTAAATAGAGATGTGAGTTCGACTGTGGCACTTCCTCCTACTGAGGGATCAAAGTCTTCGCCAAAATCCCCGGGTCCAGCACACCCCACTATTCCTGCTGGTGAGAATTTGGCGCCCAATCAAATCCCCGTTCACAGCAGTGGGACCAGATAACTCCAGCCATGGGCAAGGTCGGAGAATTGCAGCCCTACTTTCTGCCTGCTTAACACACCCGTGTTATTGCTGCTGGATGGACTTCTTTTTCGCTGAGTCAGTTAGTGGACAACTTTCCTTCCAGTGACAAGAAGTCCACACTCTACTTTTGCCTCCAAAAAATCCAGACCCAGATTTCACCCCCTCCTTGGATCTCCTTGGGTCCCCTGCAGAGCTCCGCTCAACTACTCATCTGTCTCCTGCTGCCTTGGTTCTCACCAAAATTTGACTTTTAAGACAAAAATGTTGACAATAGTCAGCTGAGGCCTTATTGGATGAGCCTGTTTTCTGCAAGTCCTGCCAAGAAACGTCACCCATTATCATGGAATCCTACTGTGTAGAAGTAGGCCATTCAGCCCATTAAGTCTGTACCGACTCTCACCCACCTGATTCATGCAACCCTATACACTTCCCATAGCACATTCACTTCATCTAGGCATCGTGGGACATTAAGAGGCAATTTAGCCTGGCCAATCCACCTAACTTGCATATCTTTGGACACTAAGAGGCAATTTAGCATCGCCAATCCAGCTAGCCTTCACATCTTTAGACACTAAGGGGCAATTTAGCATTGCCAATCCATCTAACCTTCACATCTTTGGACACCAAGGGACAATTTAGCATGGCCAATCCATCTAACCTGTACACCTTTGGACATTAAGGGGCAATTTAGCATTGCCAATCCACCTAACCTGCACATCTTTGGGCACTAAGAGGCAATTTAGCATGGCCAATCCAACTAACCTGAACATCTTTGGACTGGGGGAGGAAACCAGAGCATCTGAAGGAAACCCCCGCTGACATGGGGAGAACATGCAAACTCCTCAGCTCCTCAAGGCTGGAATTGAACCCAGGTCTCTGGTGCTATGAGGCAGCAGTGCTAACCACCGTACCACCGTGCCGCATTCTGAAATGGGGCTTAAAAATCAAAGCCAGAGCATCAAACCATGTGTTGTTTGGCTGTTTATGGCACCTTGTTTTGAGCCACTTTTGGAGTGTGAATCAACAAAATAATATGCTCAGGAAAGCAGCAAATCAATTAATGCTGTCAGGTTAATTTGTGTAACTGTTGTAATGTAGTTCACAAACTTGGAAATAAGAAGCAAGTAAAATGTGCTCTAACATCTGTTCAGTAAGTGTGACACATGCCTCATGAATTTCTTATTGAGACCTGTAACAAATTTGGAAAGATATCCTGAGTAATATGCATACCATCTGGTTAACAAGTGTGGTTTAGATTGTTTACGATCTGGAACATTGGGCCTGAAAGAATTAGGGATTCTTCTACTCAAGAAATTTAACTACTGTTGTGTATTTAAACTACCACCATGTCTGGTGCACAATCAAACACAAGAAAGTGTTCTTCTGCTGTATGACCTGGGATGCACTGCCTGGAAACAGATTTAACTTTCACAGGAGAATTGAATATTTTCTGGAAATATTCGCAGGGACATGGGAGAAGGGCAAGAAAGTGGAATGATAGGCCTTTCTAAAAGCCAATACAGGAATGATGGGCTGAATAGCCTCTGTCTATGTTCTCACTTGTATTACTCCATGATGCTTAAGAAAAAACATCGTATTTTTTAAAAATTCATTCATGGGCTGAGCCAGGGTTTATTAGGGTGGCATGGTGGCACAGTGCTTATCACTGCTGCCTCACAGTACCAGAGACCTGGGTTCAATTCCGGTTCTATCTGTTTGCACATTCTCTCAATGGGTTTCCTCTGGGTGCTCCGATTTCCTCACACACTTCAAAGGTGTGCAGTTTAGGTGAATTGACCATACTAAATTGGCCCTTATTGTCCAAAAGTGTGCAGGTTAGGTGGATTAGCCATGGTAATGTTTGGGGTTACGGGAATAGGGCAGGGGAGAGGGCCTGGGTACGATACTCTGTCAGAGAATCGATGCAAACTCAGTGGGTCAAATGGCCTTCTTCTGAACTGTAGGGATTTTATGGCCCATCGCTAATTGCCCCTTCTTCAACTACATTGCCGTGGATCTGGAGTCATATGTTAAGGGCATCAGTGAACCAAATGGGATTTAAACAACAGTAAATTCACGGTCATCATTAGACTTCATTCCAGATTTTCAAATTTCACCATCTGCCACAGTGGGATTTGAGCTCTGATCCACAGAGCATTACCTGGATCTCTTTGTTACTAATCCAGTGAAAATACCACAATGCCTCCCAAGATATTTCACTGTTTTTTTTTAATTCATGGGACATGGGCATTGCTGTCTGGCCAGCATTTATTGCCCATCCCTAGGCTTTGCTAGGCCATTTCAGAGGGCAGTTGAGAGTCATCACATTGCTGTGGCTCTGGAGGCACATGTAGGCCGGCCCAGATCAGGGCAGCATATTTCCTTCCCTAAGGGACATTAGTGAATCAGTTGGGTTTTTTTGACAGTTGACAATGATTTCCTGGTCATTATCAGACTTTTAATTGCAGATTTTATTGAATTCAAATTTCACCATTTGCCTTGGTGGGATTTGAACCCTAGATCTTGTTCTGGGTCTCTGTATTACTAGTCCAGTGCCAATACCACTGTGCCACTGCCTGCCCAGACCACAACTCGTGTTTAAACTCTAACCTCAGTACAGCATTTTCTATTGTAGGACTGAGAAGCCATTAGGACAATCCGAGATCAGTCATATCAACCTCATATCACATTGGAACCCCATCCCCTAATTCCGTTCCTCTAAACTTTGCTCTGCAAAGAGGACAAAGGCGAGATATATCTGTCAAAGGTAATCTCAGGGTTCACGCCAAAAGGATTAGGTGACGTGTAAGATCATTGCATTGATGTTGTACCACAGCTACCATCCTTCCACATCAGACTGAACAGATTGCAACTGATGAACAGGGTTACTAACAGTGATGTGGACAGAACCTGTTGAAAAATAAGGAGCAGCACTCCGAAAGCGAGTGGCTTTTGCTACCAAATAAACCTGTTGGACTTTAACCTGATGTTGTGAGACTTCTTACTGAAAAATAACAAACCTCCCCAACCCCTCCAGGAGATCTATAAAATGCAGAGTACTTTTGCAACATTGTAAAGTTTCCTTGAACTGCTCAGCATTCAATTGAAATTTCAGTTGATATAAGTGTTGAGTTTTTTTTAGTGTAACAAGTACGTTTACATTAACACCGCAGTGAAGATGCTATGAAAATCCCCTCGTCGCCACACTCTGTTCAGGCACACTGAGGGAGAATTTAGTTAGGCGCAGCTGGCCACTGTCTTTCAGATTGTGGGAGGAAACCAGAGCATCTGGAGGAAACCCACGCAGGCACAGGGAGAATGTGCCAACTCTGCACAGCCAGTGATCCAAGCTGGGAATTGAACCCAGGTCCCTGGCGCTGTGAGGCAGCGGGGCTAACCACTGTGCCACTGTGATGTAGCAGGATATTCACTGGTGCCAAATCAGGTCACTTTAATTAGCTACATTTTTGGAGACCTGAGATTGGGAAGAATTTTTAAGCTCCTTCTAAAGCATGTGGAAAATTACAATACATTTGAGATTCCTTTTAGGGAAACACTCAGAAAATTTCTTTAAAAAGAAACTCACATTTGCATCAAACATATTGAAGACAAACATCTACAATTCAAGAACAGGGTTTGGAAAATGTGCCTACAAGTTAGAAAGGAAAGAAAACTCACCACTAAAACAATTCTTCAATTGTAAAACCAGTTTAACTTATTGATTGCCAATCTTTGCAGAAATGACCACTGAAATATGAATGGGCATCTTACAGATACAATCTTACATGGGTTTTATTGTCTATTTTTGAATTGATTTTATTTCTTCTGAATTTTCCATGTTTGTCCAGGTGAAATTCCAGTTTGGACTTTTGTTTTCAAATGTTACATTAACAATCCACACATTGAAATTAAAAACACCACAAGGGCGATTCTCCCAAAAGAATTCTAACTGCCGAATTTGCATGAAAACTGGACTAACTCGCGTTGTTCTTCTTAGCACGATTTTCAGAATGAATCTCCCACACTCTGAGCACTGCAGAGTACTCTAGCGGGATTCACTCTGAAAACCTTGGGGTAGGGGCCTATTCCCACTGGAGAGGCCGGCAGCACAGTGTTGAGTGGGCCATTGCGCGTGTGCCGATCTGTCATAGCAGAGATTGGTGCAGTGGCCCCTGTCTGCTGGCCTCCCAATCACTGGCCAGCCTGATCACTGGCTAGCCCCGCGGCGCTGCATTGCTGCCACTGACATATTTCATTTGAAATGCAAAAGAATGTATTAATAAGAATTGCGTAGCAGTACAACAGCTACCCAGCTGCACCTAATCCTCCTGCCTAAGAGAGACTCCAGCCTCTGGGATGATGACCCACCCTGAGTTCCATTTCATTCCCCAAGCCTGGTGACCCTTTCTCTGCTGTATTGCCCTTAAAGAGACAATCAGCACAAATTGCCACCATTATGATGATAATTTTAGTTGAGGAAAGAGGGAAGGAGTCTTGAGTGGAGCATAAATGTTAGCATGGCCTGTTTGAGCCCTAGCTGGGTTATATCGGTGCTGTATATCCTATGTAACCCCATAAAGTATTGATGTCACATACAGGCAATGAAATAACAATAACGTTGGCCTTCATTTTCTGGATCTTAATCTCTTACATTTCTCAAAGAATGGTTAATAGACTAGGGACAGGATTTCCAGACTTACGTGCCAGTGGGATTTTCCAGTCCCGCCAAAGCTGAAGTCCCCCCACCTCCCACTAGGCAGGTGAGCAATACAAAACCATAGATCGTGGCAGGTCTGGAAAACCCTACTGGTGAACCAAATCAGCCACTGGAAAATGCACTGGGGGGCGGGTGTTTGGTGTGGGGAGAAAAATCCCAGCCTTGATTTCTTTTTTATGGGGTCTTGTGATATGAGATTTGAACTTTCAAATATTCCTTTATGTACATTTGCAAGAAAAACAGACTTCCACTGGCGTAGCACTTTTCACAAACCTTGCCCAGAGTGCGTTAGCATCAAGGAAAGATTTTTGAAGTCTAGACTCTGTTGTAATGTTATATTGCTGGTTCAGGCATGCAGACAAGGAAACTGCCCTTCTTTGACTGCGATTAAATTGAATACGCATTCCTTCCACTGTTCTACCAAAGGTCATGCCTGGCAACTGCTAATATTATGCAATGGTTTAATTGATGAATAAATGCAATTAATAAAGTAATTGGGTCTTGGCTGTGCTGCGTTATTCAATGATTCTGTGTGCTCTACAAGGTTACTGCAATAGGCAAAGCATGGGGGTGCAAAATCTTAAACTTACAATGCGTAGGCGTGCACCCAACCAAAGGTTGTATGTTCCCACCTACTAGATGAAGTATACCAGTTATAACATTTAGAACGTTACCACCATTTGAAGGATAAGGCATTTCCCATTCCAATATGAATCAATTCTTCAGATTTGACATTCATTCCTACCTATGCTAGTAATAGCTGAAAGTTAATGTCATGGGCTTTTTCCTATCGCAGGAGTAATCTGTAAGCCTATCTGCACATTGTAAGCATTGACTTGTTGTATTGAGAATATTTTGATGGGAGAAGATGATTTGTATAGCCCCAATAAATAACCTTGAAAGCGTGAGAGCAATGATACTTAGCCTTTGCTATCATGATGGAAGTCAGTGTATCTGTCAAACATTTGTCAACACTGTTCCATATTTGTGCTGATGATTCACTGGTTCATTTTTTATTCAGTGTGTCCTTTGGCTGCTGCACTGAGCAACATGCCAATAGCTCCCAGTCTCAGGCTAAAGTGTTGCTTGATAAAATCAGATCCAACAGAACCATACCAGGTTCAAGTAGATATTATTGAGCCAGTGACAGTAGACTCTGAACCTATTGATAACAGTTCCTTTTTGTGATACCAAAGTGTTGCTGTGTTAGCTTAAGCAGCTGAATGTCTGCCAGTAAGGGTGGCATTGTGGCACAGTGGTTAGCACTGCTGCCTCACCACGTCAGGGTCACGGGTTCAAATCCCAGCTTGGCTCACTGTCCATGTGGACTTTGCACATTCTCCCTGTGTCTGTATGGGTTTCCTCAGGTGTTCCAGCTTCCTCCCACAGTCTAAAGATGTATGGGTTTGGTTGATTGACCATGCTAAATTGACCCAAGTATCAGGGGGTTAGCAGAGTACATATGTGGAGTTATGGGAATAGGGCCTGGGTGGGATTGTGGCTGGTGCAGATTCGATGGGTTGAAAGGCCTCCTTCTGCACTGTTGGGATTCTAATGATTCTACGTTATTATACTTCTGGAAAGTCAGAATTACAGTTAGGCATTTTCATCAAATGGATGTGATTTTGTTGAGGAAATTTGAGCACGCATTTTTACTTTAATAGTGCTTAGGTCAATGATTCCCAACCTTTTATATCTCATTGAGCACTTCTATATCAAACATTTCGAGACACACCTCCTTCTGTCTTATTTCCTTACTGGGAGCTTTGTTTTGAACCTCTCCCTTTCTCCTTCACTCTTCCAGAGTTTTTGCACCCTTTTTGGGTTTTGCATTTTGTGCCCACACATGGAGACCTTTGTCTTCAGATCCAAGTCCCATTGATCTTGTGCATGGGCCTGACAAACATTAAAGATCTAAACTGTGCCGTATCAATTCTGTGATATAAAACATAAACTCTTCATGTTGCTACATGGAATATGGTGATTCCTTACAGTTTGTGAAAATACATCAGAAGCGATTTTTCGTAGAATCATAGAACCCTACCATGTAGAAGGGGGCCATTCAGCCCATCGAGTCCACACCGACCACAATCCCACAAAGGTCCTATCCCTATAAGCCAATGCACTTTCCCTAGCTAGTCCGCCTAACACTAAGGGGGAAATTAGCATGGCCAATCCACCTAACGCGTGCACACACACACACACACACCACACACACACACACACACACACCGCTTTGGACTACGGGTGGAAACCAGACTACCCAGAGGAAACCCATGTACACACGGGAAGGACATGCAGACTCACTGTAGAGTGACCCCAAGCTGGAATTGAACCTGGTTCCCTGGTGCTATGAGGCAGCAGTGCTAACCACTGTGCCACCGTGCCACCCATTTTTGGTTCTATTTTCCTTTTGAAATTGCTTAGTGTTTTGGGTTTATTTGCTCTGATGTTCTACTTTACAGCGATGCAAGATTTCTGCCGATTTAGAAACTGGGCCCTCCTTCCAACTCTGGTGGCTGTTCACAGGTGACCTCAATAGAGGGTGATCTTCATTTGCTTTAATGATAGTTGAGATGTGCACCTCCTCAGATCCATCATCTTAGACTGGTAATGGTGGTTGAATCCACAACCTTCCAGTTTTGTGTCAATTATCATACTTAACTGAGTCAGTGGTAACATTGGACACTGAAGAGTGAATTACAAAGCCATAAAATAAAATTGCATCTATGTACTGAAAAGGGAGTGGGCACAGTAAGAAGCCTCACAGTACCAGGTTAAAGTCCAACAGATTTATTTGGAATCATGAGCTTTTGGAGCGCTGCTCCTTCTTCAGGTGAGTGGAGGGGTAGGTTTCACAAACACGGCATATATAAGCAAAGACACAATTGCAAGGTAATTATAGATTGGAGTATGAAGAATGGTTGGAATGCAAGTAATCAAGTAAACAAATCTTTACAGGTACAAACAGTGCGAGTGGAGAGAGGGATAATCACAGGTTAAAGAGGTGTGAATTGTCTCAAGCCAGGACAGTTAGTACGATTTAGCAAGCCCAGGCCAAATGATGGGGGTTACAAATAGTGTGACATGAACACAAGATCCCGATTGAGGTCATCTTCATGTGTGCGGAACTTAGCTATCAGTTTCAGGCGTGGGGTGAACGGTGGGGGTGTTGATGGATATGAGCCCGTAATCCAGCCTTTCCAGTGGAGTCGAACTCCTGGGAAGTGGGCATATGCAGCTGGACAGCTCAGGATTTTATTATAGACAAAAGCAGAAAATGCTGGAGAAACTCTGACAGCATCTGTGGAGAGAGAATAGAGCCAACGTTTTGAAATGTTTCACTGGAACCTGATAGAGGTCTACAAAATTATGAGAGATACAGACAGGGTGGATAGTCAAAGACTTTGCCCAAGGTGGAATTGTCAATTACAAGAGCACACAGGTTCAAGGTGAAAGGGGGAAAATTTAAGGGAGCTGTGCGGGGATGTTTTTCACACAGAGAGTGGTGGGTGCCTGGAACATGCTGCCAGAGGAGGCAGTGGAAGCAGGCACACTAGCAACATTTAAGAGATACCTGGATGGGTACATGAATCGGGAGGAACTAGAGGGATATCGACTGAGAAAGGGCAGAAGGTTTTTGCAATTTGGTTCATGATTGGGCTTGGAGGGCCAAAGGGCCTGTTCCTGTGCTGTACATTTCTTTGTTTTTTTTTGTTCTTGATCTATTCTCTCTCCACAAATGCTGTCAGACCTGCTGAGTTTCCTGAGCATTTTCTGTTTTTGTTTCAGATTCCAGCAGCGTTTTAGCTTTAACAAGATTTGATTAGTCTAATGGATGGAAAATGACAGGCTATATATATATACACTCAAGACTTCTGAAGAGATTGTCCCTGCAGAGAGTGCCTGATTACAGAATTCCCGCTCTTGCTGAAGCCAGCTGCTATTGTGTGCAGTGTTTGAGAAAGTTATTTGGTGTTAGTGTGCAGAATGTTTGCTGCTTATTTTGCATTCCAATTTGTAACCTTGTCAGCGCGCTGCAGGAAGATCTTGACAAAATCTATGCAGACGATCAGCCACTTGGGAGATGCGGAATGCTGTCAAGATGTCAGAGGCAGACCTAAGCCCAGGAGATTTGCAAGTCAAACCATGAGCTTGTTTGATTTAGTCGATTAACTTCATTAATTAGAAGACTGATGCCTCTTCCTGTTTTATTCATCGTTGGTTAATTAAACTGAACAAAGCATACGAGATTACACTGCCTGTCCCCTTTCACAGGTTGGTAACCGAGAGTTGGAATGTATTTGGCTCCGACAGGGGTCCGGGGAACTGCATCAGTTGGTGACTGCGATGACGCTGTAACCCTGGTTGAAGGACAAGGGTTGTGTCGGGAGGCAACAGGGAAAATATGAAGTGAGAAGAGCAGGCAAGGATTAATTAAAAAAAATACAAATAAAACACTTGCATGCTGATAGACCTTGAGCTGGAGTCTTGCAGGCAGTGCTTTCTGGATGTTTGCTGTATTAGAATTGACCTTTTGAGCAAATCTAAATGGAACAGATGTTCAAGTTACAGTTTAATCTTCATGCTCCTCTTCGTTTCTTCACATTTTGCAATTACTGTAACCCAGCAGGAAGTGAGATGCCAATGAAGCATTGATTTTGGCACTTTAATCCAGTGTGACCATGTACAATAATTTTAATATGTTTACAGGATTTATGAGGAAGCCTCCCATAAAATATTATCTAATACGAACAGCTTAGTCTTTCGGACCACACTAATTAAAGCCTAACTGCTTGCACTCCATTCGAGATTAGTTTCTGTGGTTGCCTTTCCATGCCACTTGCTAATTGAAGTTTACCTGAGCGGCGTTCTCAATGCATCTTTGGAGTGGCTGTGAATGCGTTACATGCTCCCTTTCCTGCAGCTCCAGTGGAGATAAGATGTCACTGGTGCCATGGCTATTTGTGACTGGACAAAATAGTTGAGTTGTCCCCCTATGAACCCTGACTAATAATGGAGGGCAATAGAGTGCGGTGTTTCCTGAATGGAAGCTACACTGCTGAATGAACCCACCTTGAAGGTCAATACGAGAAGTCACTTATATAGATAGGATCACTTACAGAAATCTCAAACACCAGGTTAAAATCCAACAGGGTTTATTTGGTATCACGAGCTTTCGGAGTGCTGTTCCTTCAGGTGATGAAAGATCAGGTCACCTGATGGAGGAGTAGTTCTCTAAAAGCTCATGATATTAAATAAACCTGTTGGACTTTAACCTAATATTGTGAGACTTCTTACTGCGCCCACTCCAGTCTAATGCCACCATCTCCACATCGGGGTCATTTATGTATTAAGAGCCACAAGGATGTAGCATAACAGTTGAATTATATTTTTAAAGCATTAGCTTTAAAGCCAGTAGGATGGTAATGATAAAATTCTAGCATTGAACCAGGCTGTGTTTAGGGCGATATTGAGTTGTGGATGAAACAAGAAGAAACGTTTGATCATATTGTGTGAGGACCTAGTCAGAGAACCATTTACAACAGTGCTATTTACAACGCTAAGAAGAGGTGTTGGCCTAGTGGTATTATTATTGGACTATTAATCCAGAAACTCAACGAATATTCTGGGGTTCAGGTTTGAATCCTGCACAGCCGATGGTTTGAATTCAATAAATAATAATTTGAATTGAATGACAACCATTGTCAACAGTCGGAAAACACATCTGGTTCACTAATGTCCTTTGGGGAAGGAAATCTGCTGTCCTTACCGGGTCTGGTCTCCATGCAATTCCAGAGCCACAGCAATGTAGTTGACTCTCAACTGCCGTCAGAACATGGTCGGCTAGGGATTGGCAATAAATGCTGGCCAGCCAGCAATGTTCATATCCCACCAACAAATGAAAAAAAAATTAGATGGATTGGCCATGCTAAATTGCCCCTTTGTGTCAGGAGATTTAGCAGGGTAAATATATGGGATTATGGGGTTTGGACCTGGCTGGAATTGTTGTTGGTGCAGACTCGATGGGCTGAAAGGCCTCCTTCTGCACTGTAAGGATTCTATGATTCTTGGCACTGCCTTTTTTTTAAAGTTATGTTTGGTTACAGAGGAACATCGCAACTAGGAACAGAAGTAGATAAATTCAGCCCTTGGATCTTGCTCCACCATTCAATCAGATCATGGCTGATCTCTCCCTGGTCTCAAATCCACCTCCCTACCTGATGTCCATATCCATTTATCCTTTTTTTTTATTAGAAATGTATCTATCTCCCTCTTGAAATCATTCAACACATCAGATTCCACCGCGCGATGGGACAGCGAGTTCCACAAATTCACCACCCTCTGTGAGGAGTTATTTAGTGGACTGCACACTGATTAAAACATCTGTGCTTTTGTGAAGCCCATTAATGCATCAGCTTACTGCTGTTAAATGTATCGGGCTACCCGGAATGGGCAATAAATGCTGGCCAGCCAGCGACGCCCAAGTCCCACAAACAAATTTTTAAAAATGCAATATTTTATTCAGATGGCTGCTACATTACTATTTACACCTCATTTGGACATATCTTTTGCTTCTTGACTTTACCCATCACAACAAAATATTTTGTAATTTAATCTGTCTTGCCCTCTACCCCATCTGAGAACTTTTCTTTTGTCCATCCACTTCCAACCCCCAGTTTGCTTGCTCAAGCCCTATCACACTTCTACCTTTCCTCAGTTCTAATAAAGAATCACCGTGAGTCTAAAATGTTAATTCTTCTTCTCTCCACAGGGTACACTGAATGTTTCTGAGACTCTTTGCTTTATTACATTTGCTCACATTGTTTGGGCTGTTGATCCCAGCACGCTGGCTGTTTACCAAGGGAACCAAGAGTTGATGGTGAGATTGCAATCTACCCATTCCAGAAGGGAGTTAGTGTATTTATTAAAAAATAAAATACTGCAGGTACTGGGCATCTGAAATAAACAGAAAAAAATGCTGGAAACACTCTGTAGCTTTAAGTTTTAGTGTCACAAGGCTTACATTAACACTTGCAATGAAGTTACTGCGAAAATCCTCTAATCACCACACTCTGGCGCCTGTTCTGTTACACTGCGGGAGAATTTAGCATGGCCAACGCACATCTTTTGGACTGTGGGAGGAAACTGGTGCATTTGGAAGAAACCCATGCAGTGACCCAAACCAAGAATCAAACCTGGGTCCCTGGCGCTGTGAGGCAGCAGGGCTAACCACTGTGCCACTCTGGTCTGGCAACATCTGATGAGTAAGAAACAGAATCAATGGGCAAAAGATCCCCTGACCCACCCTGTAGTGGGAAGTATGGTGGGCAGGGGAACGTAATTTGGCGTGAGTCAGGATGAACTGTCGGAATTCTGTTCTCCGAACTTGTTAAAGGTGAGTCATGTTTCTAGATGAGCAACATCAGGAAGACCTTTTGAAGGCTGGCATGCTCATTAGCTGGAATTTAGCACTCCTGCCATATTAACCCCCTCCTACCACTCACCCACCTCTAGTGGGAAATCAGAATGACTAGTTTGAGGACAAGATTGGCAGGATTTTCCAAACCCCTAACTCTGACCTTAAGCCTAATACAGCCCCTATTGGCTGTCGATGGGACCTTCTGGTCCTGCTGCTACCAATGGGGCTTCCTGTTGATTGCACCCTCTGTTGCCGGGGAACGCACAAGAGCTCGTCGCTGTCAGTGGCACTGGGAAACCTCACTGTCGGGGATCCCCACCAATACAAGCATCGTGCAACTGGCTTCCCTTAATCCATGACTTTGAGATCCGCTGTCACTGCTGTTAGCTTCTTGGGGACCATCCAAAAACTTCACTCATATCGGACGCCAGTCACACAAGCTGTGCGGAGGCTGGGGGTGGAGGGAGAGGACTGAAGAGTGAAAGGTAGGCTAAGGGGAGAGGGGGAGGAAGGGAGGTAGGTTTGCCTGGGTGCCCGGTAAACATTAAGCATGGGCCTCTGCACCCATGAGGTAGCGATGGGGTGGATGACATCCTGCCTGCCCCCGCCATGAGATACACATGCTCCTCCGTAAAGATGTTTAAGTAGTGAAGTGGGAAGCACAAGGTCCCATGTATTCAGAGACCTGCTACCCTTCCCTCTCAGCGGGAATCACTCACACTTCTGCACCCACCACTAAACTTAGATTTGAGTGGGGTTTTGGGGGGGGGGAGGCGGTGTGGAGGTGGAGTTCTCCAGCTTTCCAGCCAAGTGCTTGTCAGCAGCAGGAATTTAAGTTTAAGTTTATTCATTGTGTCACAAGTAGGCTTACATTAACATTGAATTAAGTTATTGTGAAAACCCCCCATCACCACACCATGGTGCCTGTTCAGGTACGCTGAGGGGGAACGTAGCATGGCCAATGCATCTAACCAGGATATCTTTCGGACTGTGAGAGGAAAGCGGAGCACCCAGTGGAAACCCACGCAGACACGGGCAGAAGGTGCGGCCTGTGAACAGATATCGACACAAGCCGGGAATCGAACCTGGGTCCCTGTCAGTGTGAGGCAGCGGCGCTAACCACTGTACCACCGTTGTGCCGGAGGTGGCGCGCTGTTTGCTTGTGGCGTGGTTCTTTGGTCCTGCTGCTGTAAATGGGAATTCCCACAGACGTCACCCCACACACCAGCAGGAAACCGCCCGTGACGGAATGTACTGCCAACGGGACCAGAGAATCCCGCCGGTGTGAATGGCCAGAAAACGCCACCACCCCCTCCAACCACCCCTCCCCTCCCACCACGCCACCTCCCACAAGGAAAAGATTCTGTGCCCAACATTTCAGATCTGTGGCCATTGAGAAAAGTTGGGAATCTAATAGGTTTAGAGCGAATGAAAGTATGCAGGATGAGAAGAAAAACGAAAGGGAAAGGTCTGTGATAGGAATGATTACATGACAAAGCAGGCCATGGGACGGGGCAGAATATCCCACCATTATCTCTGTTTCACTGTCCACAAATGCTGCCAGACCGGCTGCGTTTATTCAGCATTTTCTGTCTTTATTTCAGGTTTCCAGCCTCCGAGGTATTTTGCTTTTATTTGCATACCAATTAGTTGGGAAAGTAAAGTGAATGATAGAAGCCAGGCATGATTGTGGAGTTGCCAAGCCTGGGCCACAGGATGAATAAAGACCAGAGCAGGAGGAGACAGGATGTAACATTGGAGAAAGAGTCAAGAAACAAAGGAGGAGGAACAGGTTACATCTCCCCCACAGAGGGGTGCATAACGCCGTTTTACTTACATCCTTTACTACTGCCTTAGATGGTAAAACAATCTGGCTTGTCAGTTGAGCATTGTCTAAATAAAATGTTAAGGCTGAGATTTTTACCTGTGCATTAGGTGAACAAATTTGCAAGGACGTGAATCCAACTTGTCAACTTGTCTCAGATTTTCATTCTGGAGTGGTGGGCTTTCCTGACATTCAGGTCAGGTGATGCTGGAATGAATGTTTCTTGTGCACTACACAGACAAAGCATACCATTTATAGAGAAGGAAATGAGAGAGTGCATAATGTAGTGTTGCAGTCATAGGTAGGGTGCAGAGAAAGATCAACTTAATGCAAGGTAAGTCCATTCTAAAGTCTGATGACAGCAGGGAAGAACCTGTTCTTGAATTGGTTGGTACCTGATCTCAGACTTTTGTACCTTTTTCCCAATGGAAGGAGGTGGAAGAGAGAATGTGTGGGGTGCATGGGGTCCTTGATAATGCTGGTTGCTTTGCTGAGGCAGCAGGAAGTGTAGACAGAGTCAGTGGATCAGGGGGTTTGGTTTGCTTGATGGACTGGGCTTTGTTCACAACCCTTTGTAGTTTCTTGCAGTCTTGGGCAGAGCAGGAGCCATACAATCAAAAAGAGTGCTTCCTATGGTGCATCTATAAAAGTTGGTGAGAGTTGCAGTGAACATGCTAAATTTCCTTAGTCTTCTGAGAAAGTAGAAGCATTGGTCTCGGAGCAGGTGTGATTGGGAAATCCAGTCCAATTTTTTTCAACGTTCCAATAATTTTTCTCCAGGATCCCCAACACCCCCCACCCCCACCGTTCATCTCCATAGGCCCCCCCCACTCTGGCCACGCCCCCTCCCCTCCGGCACTGCCTGGTGCCCAGTGACCAGTACCAAGGTGCTCCCTGGGCACGAGCACTTTGCCCCTTGGGCAGTGCCAGGGGGCCAGGCTGGCACTGCCAAACTGGCAATGTCCAGGGGGAACACCCCCTTTATCCCCGACCTCCATTGGCCCTCTTCACTCCAGCGGGGTTGGCCCCCAGCTCCCCGCTAGTGGGGAGCTGTTGTAAACCAGCGCTGGAGGGAACCACTCCTGGCCGGGTTGGGACAGGCGCGGGGAACAGTTGCGAGCCTGGAGATTTCAGCTTCAGGCCCATTAATTATATGTAAATGTTCATTTAAATAATTTATTCGGCTCCGCACCGATTTCTGATGCAGAGCTGTTGACGCCGGAAATCTGGCAGTCAGAGACCCGCAGAGGCCATGGCGCCCAGCGGAGAGGCCCGCTGCAGGATCTCCACTGCTGTCTCCTGGTCTGCTGCACCGCTAAAGCTGCACAAGGGGCTGGGACAATCACCTCTAATATGCTTCTTTCTGATACTCTGCCACATCAAACAGCTGGTCGTGTTTCATGCCATCAAGTGGCGGTGGAGGGTGGGGGGATGGTGGTGGTGCGAGGGCCTCAACCTGTGGCAAAGCCTGGCTACCAAGGGATTGGGGCTTGGGAAGCCATGTTTAAAGGGCATCCTAATCAGAACAACCCTCCCCCACCCCACCCCCAGCTCACCACAGAGGTCTCAAGGATTCCCACCAACTCCTTCCCCCTCATGTCCTCCCCAGCCCCAGATCGGAGCTGGCATTCACCCACCACCACCACCACCAACCCCCCTCCCCACTCCAGCAAACTAATCCCCGCTCCTAGTTGTCATTCCGGGCACCCACTTCCACTGGAAAATGTAAACCCCTCTTCCCCAACTCCCCGCACCCCCAAATGTCAGTGCCGGGCAACCTTCCCTTCCCCCCTCAGCACGATGCCAACTTGGCAGTTCTATCCTCTGCCAAGGAGCAACATTAGGAGGCTTTGCTAGGCCAATGCCTGGCCATGTCCCCTCTCTTCCAGGGGGTTAGACTCACCTTTACACCAGCCACCCCCCCCCTTCATTGGGGGAGGGGATCCCCATAACAGGTTCACATCTGGATGAACCTGTTGTAAACCGTGCCAATATTACATGAATGTACACTGGGGGAGGGGTCCAATATGCAGCAAAAGGGGGAGGGGTTAATGAAATGTTAATATATTAAAATGTATTTCGTTCAGCTTCACCCCCCCCCCACCCCCACCCCCCCCACCCTCCCCCCCCACCCCCCCCCCCCCCCACTTATGTAAACCTGATAACATCACCTGTGGGATCCACGACTGCCAAGATTTCACCGAATCTTAAGCCCCCGCAGATGGCGGGTTTAGCTCAAGATCACCCTGTGATGTCTTACAATGTCTTATTACGCCACTGATAAATTTCTCAGAGTGCACAGAATACAACTGGACAAATCGCTTTGCTGTCTGAGAGAAATAGCCACCATCTACAAGGCACAAGTCAGGAGTGTGATGGAATACTCCTGACTTACCTGGATGGGTGAAGCTCCAACAACACTTAAGAAGCTTGACACCATCTAGGACAAAGCAGTCCATTTGATTGGCGCCATATCTATAAACATCCATTTCCTCCATCACTGATGCTCGGTGGCAGAAGTGTATACTATCTACAAGATGTTTTGCAGCAATTCATCAAAGATCCTTAGACAGCACCTTCCAAACCCATGACTACTTCCAGCTAGAAGGACAAGGACATCAGATAAATGAAAAGAGGCAAGGAATACTGTGGCAAGTAATTCATCTCCTGACTCCCCAAATCCTGTCCACCACCTACAAGGCACAAATCAGGAATGTGATGGAATACTCACCACTTGCTTGGATGGATGCAGCTCTAACAACGCTCAAGGAGCTTGATACCAACAAGGACAAAGCAGCCCGTGTGATAGGCACCACATCTACAAACATCCACTCCCTCCACCGATGCTCAGTAGCAGCAGTGTGCACTATCAATAAAATGCACTGCAGCAATTCACCAAAGATCCTTAGACAGCACCTTCTAAACCCAAGACTACTTCCATCTAGAAGGACGAGGGCAGCAGATAAATGGGAACTCCACCACCCGCAAATTCCCCTCCAAGCCGCTCACCGTCCTGACTTGGAAATATATCACCTTTCCTTCGCAGTCGCTGGTCAAATTCCTGGAATTCCCTCCCTAACAGCATTGTGGGTTAACCCACAGCACCTGGACTACAGCAATTCAAGAGGACAGCTCACCACCACCTTCTCAAGGGCGACTAGGAATAGGCAATAAATGCTGGCCAGACAGTGACGCCCATGTCCCACGGTTGAATTAAAAAAAGTACATTGTGGTTCAATGCAATTGTGAAGTTAAATTTTCTCTCTAAGCCTGGATTAAAATAATTACATCAATGAGACTTTGATGTGAAATTTTCAATGCTCCAAGGGTTAAGAATAAAATATAAAAGCGGCCACCCTCTCCGTTTGTGAAGAAAATGTGCTTGTAGTCTTAGTGACAGAAAGATTGGAGATGTATTCAAATTCACGTCTTGACGACTTGCTTGATATCCAGCCAAGATGGAGGGGGTGAGTTCCCACCCATTGTGAGCTGATTGAACTGAGTCGGAATTCTCCGAGCTTAGTGTCTGATGGGCACCAGTCCACAATTGCCTGCAATTCCCATATTAATTGGCAACCTCTGAACCATCAAAGTTGGTGGCTGGCATGGGAATATTCTCTTCCAAGGGTGAGATTAATCTAATTGCAAGGTTGATGTCAAGGCGAATGCGCTGATTATACCCGAACTGGGAGTGCTTGACATCAGGAGCACAGAAATGGATAAGTATCTACTGCCTATCACTGTCATTACTTCAGCACGAAACATTCATCATGAAGACGGAGATAAGTGAGAAAATAAGATTGAAAATTTGGAAGAGCTGTCAGATTTGAAGAGTCCAAATCTCTAGCTGTCCAAACTTAATTGAAAACTCATCACTCATAAGAACTGTTGCCGTGATCTGATGTATATGTGAGTGAGAGGGGTGATGTGATACAGGATGATACATGCCTAGCATGGCAGATCTATTTACATCCATGGTTTAGGAGGTTTTGAATGAATTATTTTCTGTTCACATATCAAAAGCAGCATTTTCAATATCACAAAGCTGTCATTCATTGAAAATCACTTTGACTTAAAGAACAGAAAAAAAAGACTTGCATTTATATAGCACCCGTCATGACCAATAAATGTCTCAATGCATCTTACCACCAATGGAGTGTAGTCATTGTCACTCTTATAATGTAGATAGCATGGAAGCCAATCTATGCACAGTGAGTTCCCACAGGCAGCAATGTGATAATGACCAGATAATTTGTTCTAGTGATATTGATTGAGAGATAAATATTGGTCAGGACACCAGGAATGGTGTGTTGCTCCCTGCTGTTTGTTGAAACGGTCCCATTGGATTTTTATGTCCACTTGACAGGAAATATGCTGACTTGAGTGAATACCTCAGCCAAAGGACAAGACATCTGACAGTGCAGCACCTCCTCAGTCAGAGCGGCATGCTGGCACAGTAGTTAGCACTGCTGCCTCACAGTGCCAGGATTCCTGGGTTGGTCACTGTCTGTGCACATTCTCCCCGTGTCTGCGTGGGTTTCCTCCCACAGTCCAAAGATGTGCGAGCTAGGTGGATTGGCTAAGCCAAGTTGCTTCTTAGTGTCAGAGGGACGAGCTAAGGTAAATGCACAGGGTTATGGGGATACGGCGTGAGTGGGATTGCAGTTGCTCCAAACTCAATGGGCCAAATGGCTTCCTTCTGCATTGTAGAATTCTATGATTCTGCTGCACTGGAGTGTCAGTCTTGATTAAGCGCCCAGGTCCTGGAGTGGAATTTGAACACAGGATCTTAATTGAGAATTATATACTATTGCACTGGTAAAGATGGAAATTCTCAAAGATTAAGGATGTCAAATTAGCGCAGTGTGGGACGCCTATCTCAACAATGACTACATTTCAGACATCTTTCATTGACAGTATGGCATTATAAGACACTTGAATTGAAACGCAAGGTCTAAGCACAAGCTGTTCCTTCCTTTTGCATCACATTGTTGCAATGGTGTTATTGAGGGTGATTATCATGAGTGAAACCGTTATTTGCCCACATCCCCCTGCCTGCTATGCCAAATTCCAAGGTTGCTGGGAAACTGATTACCAGACAATGCAGCAGTGATAGTTGCAATCCAGGGAGTTATTTATTTATGAGTGTCACAAGTAGGCTTACATTAACACTGCAGTGAAGTTACTGCGAAAATTCCCTAGTCGCCATACTCCAGTGCCTGTTCAGGTATACTGAGGGAGAAATTAGCATGGACAATGCACCTAACCAACACGTCTTTCACACTGTAGGAGAAAACTGGAGCATCCAGAGGAAACCCATGCAGACATGGAGAACATGTGCAAACTCCACAGTAAACAACCCAAGCTGGGAATCGAACTCGGGTCCCTGACGCTGTGAGATGGCAATGCCACCCACACGGGAATAGAGGAATGATTATCGCCAAAAACTTTAAATATTAAAGTTTGGTAGCAAAGATGGGGTCTTAACTTGCAACACCAATTAAGGCCACATTTAGCACAAGACACCATATTGGTAAAGAAGCTAAAGCTTGGCACAACCACCCAGAAGTTCATTGAGGGGAGGGTTGCCAATTAGAATGCCTTCTAATGTTCAATATAGGGATCATGTGACATTGTGGGGGCAAGTAGTTTACCAATGCCGTTTTTCAGCCCCTCGTCTGAGCTGTGGTAATCTTCAGATTAAGTCACCACCACTCAGTTCTCCTCCTCAAAGGAGGGAGCAGCCTATGGTCATCTGGGACCACGGCAACTTCACCTATGTTTAGCTGTTCAACAGTTCTATTCCTAAATATAAGATTAATTCTGGATTAATTTCAGGTTTCACAGCACCAGGAACCCAGTTTCGATTCCCCTCTGTGTGGAATCTGCATGTTCTCCCCGTGTCCGCGTGGGTTTCCTTCTGGTGCTCTGATTTCCTCCCACAGCCTGAAAAACGTGCTGGTTAGTTGTGGGTTTCCTCTGGGTGCTCCGGTTTCCTCCCACATTCCAAAAGATGTGTTCGTTAGGTGCATTGGCCATGCTAAATTCTCCCTCTGTGAGCGCGACAGGTGCTGGAGTGTGGCAACTAGGGGATTTTCACAGTAACTTCACAGCAGTGTTTACAATGTAAGCCTACATGTGACTCCTAAATAAACTTTAACTTTAAATCAGATTACTAGTTATGAGCAAAGCAGTGACTTGGTTTCCTAGGTATATGAATACATTATTTTAAAAAAATCGCGTTTGGGGGCAATCTTGAGCCCCCAAGTCTGTACAAATGCCAACGGGGGCTCAGGATCTGGAAGCTACAGTATTAGTCAGCGAGAAGTTGATTTCCAATCTTCCCCATCTCTCACCAATAACATCATTTGGTTCACACACCCATAATAAGTGTGAATCTGTTTTACATAAATTTGAATTTGAATTAGAAACATAGAAAATAAAAGCAGGAGGAGGCCATTCAGCCCATCTTGCCTGCTGTCCCATTCATTGTGATCATGGCTGATCATCCAACTCAATAGCCTGTTCACACCTCCTCCACCCCCCCACCCCATATCATTTGATCACCTTTGTCTCAAGTGTTATATCTCACTCTTTGAAAACATTTGGACCACAACATTACCTTCTTGCACCATCATTTGATGGGTGGGGCAAGCTGGTAAGATCATGAGAGAGCCGAGAAATCAGGTCCAATTTCTTGCCTCTCGCGACCTTTCCGGCACTGGATATCCAGCGAGGCCAGCTTTGCAGCCAGAAAGGGCACGAGACTGATTGTAATGTTTAAATCCAATGGTATTATGGGTTTAAATATTACAAGTGAGCCTGGGATGGAATCATTTGGGCTTATTTGCCTCTGTGGCCTTGACGGTGAATATTCCCACTGGCAAGGATCAAGCATAGTCCCCGTTAATGGGGACCGGTTGTGATGGTCTCACCGGCAGAACTGGAGGCCATTGGGGTCCCCTTGGGAGGCTGGGGGCAGAGGAGCTGTGCTTCTTGGGCAGTGCCAGCTTGGCGCCCTGGCACTATCCAATGGGATGCCGGGCAGTGCCAAGGGGGCGAGGCCTGAAGGAACGGGGACTATGGGAAAGGGCGAAATACACTGCATGCTCTGCAACCATCAATTGTCCGATCCTTGCGCCGGGATAGGGGGATTGGATGGCTCACGCAGGACGGGGGTGGGGGGGCTGGTGGACTGTGTGTGAGGGGAAATGGATCAGAGTCTGGGTGTGTTTCAGCTGCAGTGGTCCATGGTAGCTGGGGAGGAGTTGAAACGGCAATAAAGGCCAGCAGGGGCCAGGGGAGGCTGTCACTTACAAATCTCTATGTTCACTGAACACAGAGATCTGCGCATGTACTATGGTGCCCTCTGCTACTACTGCCGACTTTTGGTGCACTCAGGCCCTGCCCCCTCCCCTTGCTGGCAGGAAGCAGATTTAGCTTCTATTTTTTGACAGAGGTGAGATTCCATTTTAACTTGCCCAGAGTGACAGGATGGATTTATCCCTTTTTCACATGCGTTTAGCCCTTAGAATTTTTTTGGTGAGACTTCTCCACAATGTTTTGGCCTCAAATATTCTGTGTCAGCAAATTCCACAGGCTGACCACTCCCAGGGTGAAGAGATCTGTCCTCATCTCACTCCTAAATGGTCTACCCTGTGTTCTCAGACTGTGACCCCTAGTTCTGGACTCCCCCTACCATCAGGAACATCCTTTTTGCATCTACTCCATCTTGTCCTGTTAGAATTGTATAAGTTTTTATGAGAACCCACTCGTTCTTGTGAACCTAAATGTATTTAAATGTTATTAACCCGTCCTTTGCCACGATTGACCCCCTGCCTTGAATTTACACTGTGCCGACGGTGCCATCATGGGTCAATGATCAGGAGGAGGGTGGAGGGAGGGGGCTGATGATTGGGGGCCAGAAAGGGCCGGTGAGTTGGTCGGTGGGGGGGGTGGGGGGGGGGGGGGGGGGGGGTGGTGTGTGGGGGGGGGGGGGTGTGGTAGCAAACTGCCAACACTAATCGCGGGTGGGAAATGGGGGGAAGGTTTACTCAAGTTATGACCTTCACTGACGCCCTTTAAAGATGGTTCCCCAATCTCTGTGCAGCACCACCTCCCCCTCATACTCTGTGATGGCAGAGTATCATAAGATCTGAAGAGAAACACATCAACTTACTCGCCAGAAACAACGCTCTCCCATTTTGCGATCAGATTTAGCTCTGTATGTGTTTAGTACATTTAGAATATGCATGCATCATATTTCCATTGGAAGAGGTGGACTGAGTTGCGATGAGATTCTTTCGCAGCATGTTACATCTTGGCAATCTATAAATCAAGCTGTTATATGAATAGCAAAGTGGCTGCAATGTCCAATCCTTTTCCCAAATGTGAAAATATATCGCTTTTACATTTGAATTACTACCTGGCTATTGGAAACACAGCTGTCATTATGTTGTGACTGCCTCAACATTTATTGGAGCTCTCCTGTCCAGTACCATTCTGAGTCAGCCTTCCCACAGATGATGATGAGGTGGAATTGAATGCAGGAAATTGGCATTCACTGGTTTTAAATCAGGAAGGTGTGTATGGGAACTCAGCACGCAGTCTATATCATGTTACAATCTTCCCGTTATTCACAAATGCCGATCCTGAGGTTTTTGTGATAATCACAATACTGCTTGCCTTTATTTTGCTATCACATTGGCACTATAACATCTTCGCAACTTCCCAGCCGAAATATCAAAGAAATCGCCTCGTATCTGAGTAACAGTTGGCTTCAGCATCTTGACATAGCGGTGTTCAGTGACCTTTAAGAAGTGACTGTTCCCAAGGCGTGCAGCATAACTACAGATTGCACTGTGAATGGAATACATTGTAAAACAGAGTGGGGATGTGAGAATGTAACATGAGTGAAATTGCAGGACAGAGCAATAAAGAAGGAAAAAGCAAATTGCTGCGGATGCTGGAATCCGAAATAGAAACAGACAATGTTGGAAACATAGGTCTGACAGCATAGAAACATAGAAGCAAGAGTAGACCATTTGGCCCTTCAAGCCTGCTCTGCCATTCATATTGATCATCGTTAATCATCAAATTCAATATCCTGGTCCTGCCTTCCCGCCCATATCTTTAGCCCAAGAGCTATATTGAATTTCTTCTTGAAATCACGCAATCTTTTGGATACATCACACAACATTTAGGCATCTGTGGAGGGCGAACACAGCTCATGTTTTGTGTCTAAATGATAATGTTGTCCCATCCATTATGGGCTCTTAGTCTGTGGAGTAACCTTTGATATGGCGCATTATTAAATGCCTTTTAGAAATCTGAATGTGCCACATCTACAGGTTCCCCTTCAACCACCTTGTCTGTTACTTCCTCAAAGAACTCTAATAAACTAGTCAAACATGAGGCTGTGAATGGATATAGATTGCTAAGTCACTGGGCTGGAAAGTGGCAGATGGAGTACAATGGGAAATGTAAAACTACTCACTTTGGTCCAAAAAATGGAAACACAGAACATTGTTAAAGGGCGGGAGACCAGTGAATGTTGGTACCCAGAAGGGTTTAGTCCCTTGCTCATAAAACACTATAGCGATAAAGTAAAAAGTAAAACTGAAGTTTATTTATTAGTCACAACTGGGTTTACATTAACGTTGCAATGAAATTACTGTGAAAATTCCCTAGTCACCACACTCCGGTGCCTGTTTGGGTATACTGAGGGAGAATTTAACATGGCCAATCCACCGAACCAGCACATCTTTTGGATTGTGTGAGGAAATTGGAGCACCTGGAGGAAATCCATGCAGACACGGGAAGAATACAAACTCCACACAGTCAGTGACTCAAAATGGGAATCGAACCTAGGTCCCTAGTGCTGTGAGACTAGTTGTGCTAACCACTGTATCACTGTGCCACCCTAAAGCAAGCAGTAGGCGAGTGAATGGCTTGTCTGCTTTAATTACAAGGGAATTGGAGTAAAAGAGTAAAGCCATTTTGACACAATTATAAACCTGGAGTACTGTGTGCAGTTTTGACTTTCTTACCAAAGAAAGGATATATTTTCCTTGGAGGAGGCGCAGTGAACATTTCTGAGATTGCTTCCTGGGACAAGAGCTTTGTCCTATGAGGAGCAATGGAGTAGAATGAAACAATATCCCCTGGAGAATCTAGAATTGTGTTTTATAGTCTTAGGATAATGAGTTAACCAGTTAGGATCAAAATGAGATGCAATTTTTTTGTTTAGAAGGTTATGAATCTTTAGAACATTCTCTTTCAGAAAAACATGGATCAATAGCTCAGTATATTCAAGATTAGGATTGATAGATATTTGAGGACTAAAGGAGTCAATGGATAAAGAGGTAAAGTGAGAAAGTGGTATTTATAATTCTTGCCATGATATTAGTGAGTGGCAGAGCAGGCTGGAAGGGTTACATTTACTCCTGTTCCTTTTATGTGCTATTGTTGTAATATTTATTTTAATTCATTTACAGGATGCGGACGTTGTTGGCTAGGCCAACATTTATTGCCCATCCCTCATTGCCCTTGAGAAGGTGGTAGTGAGCTGCCTTCTTGAACCATTGCTGTCCCTGTGATGTAGGTATACCCACAATGCTGTCAGGCAGGAAAATATAGGGTTTTGGCCCAGCAGCAAGAAAGGAATGACGATATATTTCTAAGTCAGGATGGTGAGCGGCTTGGAGGGGAACTTCCAGTGGTTGTGCTTCCTGCAACCCTTGTTGTTCTAGATGGTAGTGACTGTGGGTTTGGAAGGCATTGCCTAAGGAGCCTTTGTGAGTTCCTGCAATGCATCTTGTAGATGATACACACAGCTGACATTGGTTAGTTTGTGTTACTGATCAACAGGATGCTGAATGCAAATGGTTTGGTATACATGATCACAGGAAGTGATCACATGTGATCAGTAGTCAGAGAGTATTAATCAGCAGCTAACATGTGTATAAAGAGTTCTCCTGGAATCCTGTTATAAAGAATCCTTTGTTTAGATTGCCAATCTATGTCTGTTGGTACATTTATGAAGAGCCAAAAATACAATACTATTGTTCTAATAATTAATAAATGCTTCAATTTCTATAAAGAACAACTTGAATTTACAACATTTACTTTCTTTTGTAAAAGAAAATCTGAGAAAAACATCTTTGCCATTATTAATTGAGTTAAAATGTGGTACCAAGGGACACTATTTAGATTCAGAAGGATGAGCACAATTCATTTTAAACATATCATTATTCTTAAGTGTACTCTTAGGAGGAGTTTAATGTTCCATGTCAGCTTTTATTGATGGTATGAAACTGATCAGGTTCCAGTATTATCTTCCAGTATTTTGTATATGTTCACTAACAACATTAAAGTTGGGTGAATTATTGAAAAATAAATAACATTCTTTAATGGGACATGGGTATCTCTGACATTGCCCTTGGGCTGAATGGCTTGCCACACCATTGCAGAGGGCAGTTAAGAGTCAGTCACATTCCAATGGGTCTGGTGTCACATGTAGGCCAGACCAGGCTAGGATGGCAAATTTCCCTCCCTGAAGGACATTAGTAAATCAGATGAGATTTTAGGACAATCGACAATAATTTCAAGGTCACCATTGTTGTGAAGTTAATATTTGAAAAATTATAAAAATTATGAAAGAGTTGTAAAATTGTCTGTTTAAAAGGTGGTTTAGTTTTTTTTTCCTGTGCTGAGGAGTTGCAGTGCACCCAGCGCAGACTGAAACAACGTATCAGGAAAAGCAACAGGGTTGCTTTGGTAACATGCTTTAGGTATTTGAATCAGAACATGTTTTTTGAATTTTAACCAATCAATTTGAAATAGGCATTTGAATCACAATGGCCTATCAAACTTGAATTTGGTGTTTTGATGACCTGTAAACCAATCCTAATGTGCAAATTTTGGTGTGTCATAGCAGGCATAAAACCACTCCAAGCTCCAGAAAACTGCCAGAAAGAAAACCACTGCCTCTGACAGCAGCCTGCCAAGTCATAGCTCTCTTAGAGAGAGAGAGAGAGAGACAGATAAGTCATAGACAGACAGCAGATTTCTTTCTGTGACTTTCTGTAACAAACACATTTATGTCTTAAAAAAAGCCTCATTTCACATCAGAAGAACAGACCAACTGAACACAGAGGTCAGCAAAACAGAAAGAACATTTGGGAAGATAACAAACCTGACTGTATTTTGAGACTGACTATAAAAATTCTACTTTTGTTATTAATAAGTGGGAATTGCAATTATCTAAACAGCATTCTATTAGAATTGCATTTTATTCGATGAACACTCGATGGGCCAAATGGCCTCCTTCTACACTGTAGGATTCTACAATTTCTATAATCCCAACCATCTCGCTCCCTGTTTTGCCTCATTTACTGCTGAAATCCTTATTTTTACAGTTTATGACCACAATCCAGATATTCCAGTACTCACCTGACTGGCTTCCCGATTTCCAGCATCCACCAACTTGAGCTGATTTAAGACTCTACTAAATCCCTCACCAAGTGCCATTCAACCACCTGCACTCACTGAACCACCTCAGCTTCTGGCTGGCCAACACTTTGAACTTGAAATTATCATTCTCACATTCACATCATGGCTTCCCCCTTCCTGACTCTGTTGAACCAACAGCTCTCCGAGAACTCTGCACGCCTTCAAATCCAGTCTCTCACATAGCTCTAACTCCCTTTTGCTCACATCAGTGGCCTCACCTTTAACTATCTCAGTCAGTGGAATTGCCTCTCTGAACCTCTCAACTTCTCTGTTTGTCTTTCTTCCTTTAATACCTCCTGTGATCAACGTTTTATCCATCTAACCTAATACCCCTCCCCTTTGGTTCTATGTTACACCCCTGTGAGGCTCCTGGGGATGTCCGCTGACACCAAAGGTGCCATAAAACTGCAAATTGCTGTTGCTTCACGGTTACTTCCTCTCTCCGACACGTCACAGCAGGTATCAATCCTAACTACCTCCATAACCACTTCAAGAAGTTGGCAGGAATTCTCCAGTCTTGCCTGCCTTGCCTTCACTAAGAATGGAGAATTCGACACTCAGCCAAATCTACCTTCACTGCAGCAGGACCGGAAAATCCCAGCTGCAGTGAGTTCGGATAATACTGTCCATTTTTTATTGGTGACAAAAGTTGCTTCATCTAAATAACCATGAGTGGGATTCTCCAACTTTGCGCACCCCAAGGCTGGAAATTTTCCAGCCTTGGGATAAGCATGGCCGGGACTGAACTGCTTGAGACAATGGCTAATGGGGGTTGTCAGGGCAAGAACTCAATGATATGACCACAGAGTTGTGACAAGAAAAGGCCATGTTTGCAGTCTCGGCAATGGGCAACTGTGACTGAGCCAGCACCAAAGTTTGGACAGAAAGCAATGGAGCAATCAAGATTTGGCGGTGCGATAATATTTCACGTTGTCAGTGTACATATGACTATCTCACCCAGAGGAAGCATGTAGATGAATAGGAAAGGTCCAAGGATAGATCCTTTGGAAACCAGAATTAATAGTGTGGGTGTTACATAGACAAGCTATCCTCTTGCAATAATTATACATTAAAGTCAACTCAGAAGGGAACAGTCATATTTGACTGAACAAGAGAGGGGAAATGTTGGCAGAATTGGGTATGATCAGCCATGCCAAATGTTGAAAGAGATTATCAAAGTCAGATGGGTGGATTTGGAAAGTGATAAGATGAGAGATATCTCCTTTGCAGGACACTCAGAAGCCATCCAACCTCTGGGCGTTACCGTGATAACTCAGATTGCGATCAACTTGCATTTTTTAAAGTTTATTTATTAGTTTCACAAGTAGACTTACATTAACACTGCAGTGAAGTTACTATGAATATCCCCTAGTCGCCACACTCCGACACCTGTTTGCGTACAGTGAGGGAGAATTTAGCATGATCAATGCACCTAACCAGCATGTCCTGCGGCCTGTGGGAGGAAACCGGAGCGCCCAGAGGAAACCCACACAGACACGGGAAGAACGCGCAAACCTTTAAACAGCTTTATTTCCCTGCATCCTTCATACATGCGGTCAATTTTACATGCTGGCAGCCATGGGTCAAATGTGATTCCCTCAAAATCGAGAGAATTTTGTGTGGGCTTTTTATGAGAATCCTTAAATTTCTGGTGGTATTTTTCTGGCCCAAATTCATTAGCACTCAGGTTAGCACTTTTCAACTGCTCATAGTTTGCCAAGGTCTCTGCAGGCAGCATGGAATAAAATTCACAGGTTTCTTTTCTATTAGCCGACCTTGCATTCGCAGAGTCCAAGCTTTTGCCAACTACTTTAACTAATCTGCCAACTTCTCAGAGGAAGGTTTCAAGTCTTCATCACATTTGGCTACTAAGCAGAAACACTTTAAGAAATCAAAGCTTATCTCTGAGCCAAGTTTACATGGATTACCAGGAGCACCTGCACTATGGAAGGAAACTTTCTCCTTAGCTATTTCCTTCTGTTTGATTTGATTTGATTTATTGTTGTCACATGTATTGGAATACAGTGAAAAGTATTGTTTCTGGTGCGCTATACAGACAAAACATACCATTCATAGAGTACATAGAGGAGAAGGAAAGGAGAGAATGTAGAACGTAGTGTTACAGTCATAGCTAAGGTGTAGAGAAAGATCAACTTACTGCAAGATAGGTCCATTCAAAAGTCTGATGGCAGCAAGGAAGAAGCTGTTCTTGAGTCGGTTGATACATGATATCAGATTTTTGTATCTTTTTCTTGACAGAAGAAGGTGAAAGAGATAATGTCCAGGATGCGTGGGGTCCTTGATCATGCTGGCTGTTTTTCTGAGATCGAGGGAAGTGTAGACAGAGTCAATGGATGGGAGGCTGCTTTGAGTAATGGATTGGGCTACATTTACAGCCCTTTGTAGTTTCTTGTGGTTTTGATCAGAGCAGGAGCCATACCAAGCTGTGACACATCCAGAAAGGATGCTTTCTGTGTCTGTCTATGAGGGCTTTGACAAAGGGTCTTCTGGACTCAAAACTCTTTTCTCTCCTTATAGATGCTTCCCGACCTCCTGAGGTTTTCTAGCATCCACAGTAATTTGCTTTTATCCAATACTTCTCCTGTCTGTCTATGCTTATCTTATTTGGTTCGCTCATCCATTTGCATTCGGACTTCCTTCTCAAGCTTCTCCTGTCTGGAAGGATCAGTCTTCCTCTCTTTCCTGGCATTCTTTCTCCTCCCGTCCCTGCTTGGCATTCCTTTTCCCTCTCTTTCTCTCAAAGTTCCCTTTCCTGCCTTGCCTGAAATTCCAATTTTAACCTTTGACTTCCTGGACGAATCTTGACCTGGATAACCTGATGTTGTTCCATGCTCTGCCTGTTTCAATTCTGAGCTGAGGTTGAAATGCTCATTTATAGCCTTTTTTTTTGTTTACAGTCATTCATTTTACACCGAGTTCTATCTGCTCCGTTATTGCATTAAGCTGTTTCTCTGGTTAGAGCTGCTAGTTTGCGCCAAATTGAATTCTTCTGTTCAATGAAGGATTTGTAATTGAAATGAATGATTCTATTTTCTAGCACTAATATGTGAAACCTGTTGCTGGAGAGCTTTTGTTCTCAAGACACAGGACAGAGTTTAACAGTTTACTTCTCAGGAGGTTCTCTCTGGTGGGAAAAGTAAACGGCAGCAGGCCAGCTGTCTTACCGGCTTTTCACATTGTG
The DNA here is from genome assembly GCF_965287045.1 of Carcharhinus amblyrhynchos. Lineage (NCBI taxonomy): Eukaryota > Metazoa > Chordata > Chondrichthyes > Carcharhiniformes > Carcharhinidae > Carcharhinus > Carcharhinus amblyrhynchos. Next base: position 12,871,597 of record NC_137328.1, read on the forward strand.
TTCTCAAATACTTTGAAAGGAAATGGAGGGGTAGGTGTGGAGTCCCACGGCACCATACTGGTGAGGTGGGCTCCAGCAACATCAGCCTCCAACAGGCAACACCCCTGTGGTAGGGCAACCACAGGGATTGTGGGTTGCAGCAGGGGAGGCGTGAATGGAAAGTGTTAAACAGACAGCACTGTAGCATCCATACTCATTGCAGGCAGACACATGATAAATTACAAATAACTACATCTCAGACGGCACTAAAGAGTCACAGCCCCCCAGGTGAGATTGTTCCGAGGTTGCAGAAACAATAAAATAATTGTTGTTTCTTATCAAGGCCCCAAAAAGTCTAGGGGAGACATTGTGCCACTCAAAAATTAATCAAATATTAAAGCTAAAGCACACAGGAAAATGGATCCATTTAATGTGATCAAGAACAGAATTGTAACCAATTCAAAGTGACAATCCAATGATGGAGTGGCACAGTGGTTAGCACTGTTGCCTCACAGTGCCAGAGACATGGGTTCAGTTCCCTGCTTGAACCACTGTCTCTGTGGAGTTTGTATGTTCTCCACGGATGTCTACATGGGTTTCTTCCGGGTGCTCCGATTTCCTCCCACAGTCCAAAGGAGTGCGGATTAGGTGGATTGGCCATGCTAAATTGCCCCTTATAAGGTGTATAACCTCACACTTTTCCACATTGTATTCCATCTGCCACTACTTTGCCTGCTCTCCTAACCTATCCAAGTCCTTCTGCACCCCCCTGCTTCCTCAATATTGCCTGTCTCTCTACATACCTTTGTATTGTCTGCAATCTTAGCAACAGTGCCTTCAGTTTCTTCTTCCAAATTGTTAATGTGTATTGCGAAAGGTTGTGGTCCCAGCACCGAGCCCTGAGGCAGACCACTAGTCACCGGCTGCTATCTTGAAAAAGACCCGTTTATCCCCACTGTCTGCCTTCTGCCAATCAGCCAATCCTCTCTCCATGCCAGGATCTTACCCTTAACACCATGGGCTCTTAATTTATTTAATGGTCTCCTCTGTGGAACCTTGTCAAAGGCCTTTTGGAAATCTAAATAAATCATGTCCACTGGTTCTTCTTTATCTAACTTCCATGTTACCACCTCAAAGAACTGTAACAGATTTGTCAAACATGACTTCCCCTTGATGAAGCCATGCTGACTCAGTCCTATTTTATCATGCACTTTCAAGTACTTTGTGACCTCATCTTTAATAATAGACTCTAAAATCTTCTCAGTGACCAAAGTCAGGCTAACCGGTCTATAATTTCCCATTTGCTGCCTCTCTTCCTTCTTAAACAGTTACTTTCTAGTCCTCTGGGACCCTCCCTACCTCCAATGATTGCTAAAGGATCACCGTCAATTCCTCCACAATTTCCTCAGCTACCTCTTTTAGAACTTAGTGAGTATTCCATCGGGTCCAGGTCCACTTATGCGAGGTTCTTGGCCCCAGGGGAGTGTGGTCAATTTCTAACAACCGCAGCAAGCTTTTTGGGATTTTAATTAAGGAGAGTTATTTGTTCATATATTCAATCGGAAAACCTAAACATTATATTAATCATTTCTTCACAAACAAAGAAAGATAAATTGAAAGAAAATAGTGCACTTTTGCAAGCTTATGTTGAAAAAATAGTTCAAAGTTCATGGGCGCGATTTTCCTATCCTGCTGTGCTAATCTTTTAGTGTTTCATGCCAGCAGGGTTTACAGTAGCTCTCCACGTTTGGGGAGCTGGTGGCCCAACCCCACTGGGCATAATTGGGGCCTTCCCAGAGGGCCGGGCAATAGGGATGTGCCCCCTGGGCATTGGCACCATGGCAGAGCCAGATTGGGCACTCTGATACAGCCCAAGAGGCAAGGTGTTGGCCTTACTTTGATTAGTCACGTCCAAGACCATTGTTTTCAACCCTCTCTTCCTGGGGACCTGCGGCCATTACTGTCTTTGACTCAAAAAATACCATTCACACCAGGAAGGCACTTCTGGATGGCTGCAAGATTTGGGTGGCACGGTGGCACAGTGGTTAGCACTGCTGCCTCACAGTGCCGAGGACCCAGGTTCAATCCTGGCCTCGAGTCACTCGCTATGTGGAGTTTGCACATTCTCCCCGTGTTTGCGTTCGTTTCTCCTGGTGGTCCCGTTTCCTCCCACTGTCCAGAGATGTGTGGGTTAGGTGGATTGGCCATGCTAAATTGCCCCTTATGTCAGAGGGATTGGCAGGATAAATGTGTAGGGTTGTGGGAATAGGTCTTGGGTGGAATTGCGGTCAGTGCAGATTTCATGGGCTGAATGGCCTCCTTCTGCACTGTTGGGATTCTATGATTCTATTTTGTGAAGATGTGGGTTGACCTTTTTTCTTAGCCTGAAGTGGGTTTCATTGTTTTTCTGAAAGAGTATGATTTTCATGATTTCCACAGGAGTTTGGTACCTGGGTATCCGCAGTAAAAAGGTGGTGGGGGGGCGGGCACAGCAGGCAAGGGGCTTGGCAGATCTCAAATGATTTAGGAAATTTCAGGAAGCTCGTTGAAGCTGAAAAGATCACTTGGCCTTTGGTCAGCCATCTTAACAATTCATCAGTGTCCAGTTTAAAGAAAATACAGTTCCTGAACATGGGCAGACCTCAATATTTAATGTTATGAACATGACAAGCCTTTACCAGGGAATAACACATTCAAGATTTTAATCATTTCGCCATTAGGGCACCATGGTCAGCATGGACCAGTTGGGCTGAAGGGCCTGTTTCCGTGCTGTACTGCTCTATGACTCTGAAGGGTTGGTCAGTTTTTTCAACCGATTAACCCTTCAGCTTCCGAATTCCCTCCTTAACTTCTCGGTATTTCGAATTTGCTGGATTGGTTCAATGTACAAGAGCGATGGGTTAACAAGAGAAAAGAAACCAGATGCGGTGTAACAAGAGCCAGCATCTTCCTTGAGCTGTCAATCATGACATGAAGAGGCCTGGAGTCTTTCCATGGTCAAGCCCAGAGCTGCCACCTTAGTCCCAGGTGGAGTCAATGAGAAAGCCATGGAAGTCTTGACTGATGTTTGAGACCTTGTACCCGGGGTGGGGGGTGGTATTTGAAACCACTGCTTATAAACGCGACACAGCTGTCATGGATTCTGAAGTATCTGTGGGGAATCAATAATTGCACTGGCTGGGAAACAAGATTGGTAAGCTGGGGAAGAGAGATTCAGCCATCTGTAAAGCCAAGTGGAGTGGGAAAGGAATGAAGTCTTCAGGGACAGCTTTGAGATAGGACAACAGGTCGTTTGTTTCCTGGAGATCAGCAATGGGCAGGGGTGTTAAGGTGCACACTGCAGAGTCGGATGCTCTAATGAGCTGCAGCGAGTTCTGTAGTTATTATGGGAGCAGGGTGAGAAAGATTTCAGTAGAAAAAAAGCCACTGGGATATGGAATGGAAAGCGATTATGAATTGATATCGGGGAATGATGCACTATTTTATTTCTTTATTTATTTATTTTATTTCCCAGTGGATGACCACTGACTGAAGTATCAGAAACAGCCGCACAGTGTGTTTAACAGATACTACTGGAGGTTCTAAAAATTTATTAACCATTTATAGCTATATACTGAGATTCACAAGCATGAGGCTTCTTCCAAAGGCATCTCTCTCTCTCTGAGTTATAGAGACGTGTGTTACTGATGTATATTCACTATTGGCATAATAACTATTAATTCGGCAGCACAACCGCACAGTGGTTAGCTCTGCTGTCTCACAGCACCAGGGATCGGGCTTCAATTCCGGCCTCAGGTCACTGCGTGGAGCCTGCACATTATCCCTGTATCTGCATGGGTGTCCTCTAGGTGTTCCTGTTTCTTCCTACGCTTCAAAGGTATGTAGGTTAGGTGCCTTGGCCATGCTAAATTCTCCCTCGGTGTACCCAAACAGGCGCCGGAGTTTGGCGGCTAGGGGGTTTTCACAATAACATCATTGCAGTGTTAATCTAAGCTGATTTGTGACACTAATAAATGAACTTAAACTTGAAAGAAGAGTATTTGCAGTGAGATAATCCCCTAAACTGTAATTGCTAAGATGTCAGCAGAGGGAAGGCAGAGTATAATAATAGCAAGATGAATGGACATATTGCAATGCAAACCAATGTAGTGCCTCAAATTCTTCATGTCATTAAGTGCTTCAAGTCTGGCATGACAAGGACAAAATTGTCCAGCCCTTCTCGCTGGCAGGATCTTCCAGTGTCACCAATGGCGGAAGGTACGGGGCATGTCAAACCCTGTAAATGTTAGTGAGACTGGAAGATCCCACTGTCACCAGAAAATACACCACTGAGGGGCCTAAAAATCCCATCCAATTGTCTCCCATGGCTTTGCTTGCTGTCGTTTACGATTGCAGTGTTTAGCTGCAATGGTGCAGTTCTGTGAAACCTGGCCCATTCCTTCAACATCGCAAACCACCAAGTCTGCTGTCAGGAAGTGCTCACATTCAACTCATCTGGGTGACAACCAGACAGGCGCATTCAAGGTCATCCAAGGGGCATGCTTAGAAATCTTCTGGTCATGTTGAAAATGCTTCTACGATTCTTGCATTTCCTGTTGTGCAGTAGCAGCTAAGATTTGGCTTTTTGGGTTGGACATTCAGAGAAAGAGTAGAGGAAAAAAAAACTTCTTAAACATGCCAACAAAAGCAAAATTGATACCAAAGCCAGCACTAAAAATGTACATCAGTATTAAAATAAAAAAACGCCTCAGGGCTGTTAAGAGTTCCATCGACCATGCACCATCAGTCAGATCAACCTAGAAGTGCATTCAGTCAGATTCATTTCATCGTTTCATTTCAAACCATTTAGTGAAGCTCTGAAGAAGAGTGACAGCTTCTTTTCAGCCAAACATTCAGTCTAAATGTACTGCCTTCAAATCAAGTCTAACGTGGGCCAATGTAGTGTTTGGCATTGTTTGTTACTGTCCTATGTCGCTAAGCCTCAATGAATGGCTATCTTCCCTCAATACGCCCACACACATACTGATGTTAAACTGAGGGTGTTACATATCGCATCTGACACATTATGTTGCAGATGCAACATGAGGTTGAAAGGAGACAGCTCTTTTCCAAGCCTGTACTGGATTTGATTAGTGTCCGTCGGGGTGGCACAGTGGTTAGCACTGCTGCCTCAAAGCACCAGGGACTGGGATTCAATTCCCAGCTTGGGTCACTGTCTGTGCAGAGTCTGCACATTATCCCTGTGTCTGTGTGGGTTTTCTGCAGATTCTCTGGTTTTCTCCCACAGTCTGAAAGACATGCTGGTACGGTGCATTGGCCATGCTAAATTCTCCCTCCGTGTACCCAAACAGGTGCCAAAGTGTTGCGACTAGGGGATTTTCATAGTAACTTCATTGAAGTGTTAATGCAAGCCAATTTGTGACGCTAATAGGTAAACTTTAAATCTGGTTTTATACTAGACAGTCAGGTATCAGCTGTCCCTTGCCAATCTAAGCAGGATGCCTTATTGCCCCATGTTTTTCAACTAGTTATCATCCGGTCTTGTGGTAGCAATTAAAGTAGAAATGATTGTCTGTGAGCCACTTTCCCAGCCTCACAAATATCCTACTCAGGAGTTGGGGGAGAGGGGGGTTGGGGGCGGAGAACTTGGCTGCATTCGGGGGGAGGGGAACTCTGTTAGACCATAATGTACTAGGTTCCCAAGTTCAACTCACTCTAAGACATCATTATGTTTTATTTTGAAACTGTGTGTGTTTGTGTCTGTGTGTGTGTGTGTGTGTGTGTGTGTGTGTGTGTGTGTGTGTGTGGTTTGCAGGGATGCCTGGTATTCCAGAAGTCTATCTGCGGTCAACCTCGACACATCGTATCCTGGAATCTCAGATACGGAAAAGCGGCTTCCATTTGGTGAAGATCAAGTGTTCTTATCAGTCGGGAGAGTCAATGACCATGTAGGTGGTTCGCCCAGGCTAGGGTGTCCAATGATAAGGGCAGCCATTGATGTTGAACCGAGGCATCACCTGATGCAATTTGTCAGAACCATCTCAGCTTTTGGCTAAGATCAAGCATCAGACAAGCCCAGAATGGGGTGCAACGCCTCATGTCGTCAGCTCAGATAGTTCTTGTTTGTCTTTCTTGTGGAGATTTTGAATTGGATTCAATTTGAATGTGTTTTTTTTGGATGGAATAAAAATTTGAAGGTTATTGGTTCATGACTGCCCTTCAGGAGAATCCCTCTACCCAGTCCTGTGTATATATGCCTCCAGTCCAAAAATATTTAGCAAACTCTTGATGTCCTGCTTGTCATAGAATCCTGGCAGTGCAGAAGGAGGCCATTTGGCCCATTGAGCCAGCACTGACCTCAATCCCACCCAGGCCCTATCCCCGTAACCCCATGCATTTACCCTGCTACCTGACACAAAGGGGCGATTTAGCTTGACCAATCAGCCTAACCCGCACATCTTTGGATTGTGGAAGGAAGCTGGAGCACCCAGGGAGAATGTGCAAACTGCACACAGTCACCCGAGGCTGGAACTGAACCCTGGTCCTTGGCGCTGTGAGGCAGCAGAGCTAACCACTGCGTCACCGTGTTGCCATCTTGCGGTGGAGAATAGAGTCTATCTTCCTAATATCGTCCATGTTCCAAGACAAATTAAGATTAGTGCCAGGCAACATTAATGGAGTGACTCTGAAAATCTTCCCAACCAAATCACAATTACATATGACCCGAAGCTCTGTACACGTTACAATTAGATTTTGATCCTTAGAGGACACGGCTCCACTTACCCATCAGAATAACACATCATGCATTTCATGATATAACTTTCCTGTCACCATAAAACAGCATGTAATCTTTTTTATGCCATTTTCCCCCAGCTAAGACAACATATGGCCAATCAGGCTTGCTGCTATCTCCAGGGCATGGGCTGCCTTATGCTGCATTCATCAGCTTTTCCCTTGACAAGTCTCAGTGCTTTCTCGACGGGCTACTATTTGGGGCTTTGCCATGACTCTTCACGGCCTCACAGTCTTCTGCTGTGCTGGTGTGTGCATGATGTCAGGGCACTCCACGCATTCACAATTGCTTTGCATCAGTATAATATCTAAGCAGTCCGTGTGTGCAAGTTCCATCTTATCAATTTGTTCTTTGCTGCAGAAAGATTTGATTGCATGTGTAGCCATCAGAAATTATCACTGAATCACAGAAATTAAAGAAACCCAGCAGTGCAAAAGGAGGCCATTCAGCCCATTGAGTCTAGACTGACAACAGAGCATCGTGCACAGGTCCTATCCATGTAACCCCCATGTACTTACTCCACCCAATCCACACATTTTGGGACACTTAGGGGCAATTTAGCACGGCCAATCCACCTAACCAGCACATCTTTGGAATGTGGGAGAAAACCAGAGCATTCGGAGGAAACCCACACAAACCTAGGGTGATCTGCACACAGATAGACACTCAAGGCCAGAATCGAACCTGGGTCCCTGGCACTGTGAGGCAGCAGTGCTAATCACTGTGCCACCGTGCCACCCACAAATTAAGGTTACAGAGGTAGAAGTAAAAACGTCAAAAAGTGAAAATATATTTCTTGGCTTTTTCTGTTGCCCATATTATGTCCAGCAATGTAGTTATTGAATCACCTGTAAAAGATGCGGAAAATATTATTCTAGGAACCAATCAAAAAACACTAACCACTGAGGCAAGCAATCAACAAAATTCTAAGCGACATCCCGCTATTCAAACAAACATGACAGCAACTTCAGAAGGTGCAGCAACTCTCCTGGTGCGACATCTATCTGAAAACATCTGCAACGTGCTTTGAAGGACTGTGCAGACGTTTCGGAAAGATGTTCAGACCTCCCGCGGAGGTAACATTTCCTTTCTTCCCTGAAGTATCTGCTGAGCTTGGGGAGAGATTGGCAGATGGGCCCAGGAATTGGCAGGGTGTTTTTTTTTGGACAGATAACTGTCAGCATTCGTTGTCAGTGCCCCTCCAGAACTGATTGCAGCCTCAGGATTTAGCCCGAGTGTGGATTGATGTAGAAATCCTGAAGTTGTGTTTTTTGTCATTCACTCATCCGACACAGGCTCCACTGTTTCTCTACATCAGAACCGGCAATCTGTTAAAGCAACTGACCTGGTGAGAACCTCCCCTTTCCTGCTCTCTCATTGCTGGCATTTTTCGGACCTGGAAGGTGGAATCAATGAATTCCCACTGTGCAGAAAGAGGCCATTCAGCCCATCGAGCTTATATCGACGACAATTCCCCTCCAGACTCTATCCCCATAACCTCACGTACTTAATCCCCCTGACACTAAGGGCCAATTGCGCATGGACAATCCACCTAACCTGCACATCTTTGGAGTGTGGGAGGAAACTGGACCGCCTGGAGGTGGCAGAGGTTGAACGCATTCCCATTTTCTCTCCAAATGCCTGCCTTTTAGCTGTCTATTGGCCTTTCCTATCTCATGCTGTGTTAGGGTTGTGCTGAGCTAGTGGTGAGTAGCATGCTGTGGGATGGAATCAAGGGCACTCGTGTGAAGATGGGGCGGGGTGGATTTTCTGATCTCATGTGGAGTCACTCTTACTGCGGCAGGTGGTGTGGGATTTGCCGGTGGCAGGATCTTCTGGGATTTCCCACTGGCTGCATCCCATGCCGATGGGAAACCCAGAGAGGGAGTGTGCCCTCGACTGGACCAAAAGATCTGTTAAGCGCAGGTGAGAAGAGGGCCTGGAGACAATAACCACCACTTAGAAGAGTGCCAAGGGTGTGATGGTGCCATTAACAGTGAGGGAGAAGTAATGGGGCAATTAATAGCGAGAGAGGAGCGATGTGGCCATTTACTGGGTGAAGGGATGACTGGGACCATTTATAGTGAGAGAGGAGCAATGCAGCCATTATCAGTAAGAAACGACTGTTAGTCTCATGAAGCCGCCACTACACAGGGAGAGAGATCCTGTGGGAAGGAGAAAGAAGGACAGTAGGAGTATGTGCACCTATATGCCCTAGGCCCATATAGCGGAGCCTGTCCAATCATCCAAAAAGCTATTTACAGCAGCAGGATAGTCACTAAATGGGTAACACAGACTTTTGGACATTGGCAAAAGAAACAGAGGGAGTATGAGAAGAATTTTTTTAATTCAGTGAGTTGGTGCCATTTAGAAAGAGCTGCCTGAAAAAGTGGTAGAAGCAGATTAAGTAGTAACTTGCAAAGGGGAAATTGGATAAATCCTTGAACTGAAAAGATTGCAGAGTGACGGGGAAAGAATAGGAAATTGGAGCTAATTGGAAAACTTCTTCTCATGCACCAGAATTACACTTAAGTCAGGTAACTCCTGAGTCATAAAGCGAAGCTGGATAGACTGGGGCTTTTATCCCTGGAGTGTAAGAGGCTTAGGGTGATCTTATAGAGGTCTATAAAATAATGAGGAGTGTAGATAAGGTAGACAGTCAACAGCTTTTCCCAAAGGTAGGGTGGTCTAAAACTAGAGGGCATAGGTTTAAGGTGAGAGTGGAGAGAGACAAAAGGGTCCAGAGGGGCAATTTTTTCACGCAGAGGATGATGAGTGTCTGGAATGAGCTGCCAGAGGAAGTAGTAATGATGGGTATAATTTTGTCTTTTAAAAAGCATTTAGACAGTTACATGAGTAAGGTGGGGATAGAGGGAAATGGGCCAAATATGGGCAATTGGGACTGGCTTAGTGGTAAAAAGCTGGGTAGCAAGGACAAGTTGGGTCAAAGGGCCTGTTTCTATGCTATAAACCTCTATGACTCTATAACTCCTATCAATTCTGTGGCATGGATTTACACATTACAGGAGCGATTCTCCCAAAAGTGCTGAATTGTTGGGAAAACTGGTGTATATCATGACTGTTTTCTCAGTGCAACGTCAGACCTGAATCTCCGCGCTCTGTGCAATGCAGAGGTTCCAATCGTGAATCTCATTAAAAACTCAGGGGGTGGGGCCTATTCGCGCCAGGGTTTGACAGTTCGGGAACTTTGTGAATGCGCTGTGGTCCCGATCTGTCAGTCTCCCTGTTTGCTGGCCAACCCGATCGCTGGCCAGCCAAGGACTCCCGCAGTGCTACCCCTCCAGCACGCCCCCCCCACAACTTGATCACGGCACCCATGAAAATTCCTGAGCCAGCTCCAAGTCCCCCCACCCCAGAGTGGCCTGATGTTGAGCCCCCACACCCAGCAGTGGCAATCCTCCCACCACCCTCACCCCATAAGTATCCCCCCCCCCCACACCACTGGCTCCCCCCAACAGGAGGCAGCCTCCCCCACATCCCCGGCAGAGACCCTCTCTGGAATTCAAGCCCCCCGCCCCTCACCAAAGGCAGACCACCAACCCCCAGTCCACCCCGATTTCTGTCCTCCCTCCAGCCCAGACCGTTCCCCATGCAGAATGGCAGTGGGACCCCCCCACTCCCACTGATCATCCTTAGGCCCTGCCCACCATAGGCCCCACTCCCTTGGCACTTACTGGTGCTTGGTGGGCATGGGCACTTTGTCCCTTCGGCAGTGCCAGGATGCCATGCCCAGGGGGCACTACCCCACCTGGGGGCCTCCGGTTGCCTCCCCTTCAGTCAAGTGGGGTCTCCCACTAGTTCCCCGAACATGGGTAGCTACTCTAAACCCCACCGGAATAAAATACTCCTGCCAGGATGGGAGATGCTATTGGGCTTGGCAAGTTCCGTGCCAGGCCCAATAATCACATTTGAACTAGATTTAAAATACATTTTAAAAAGATTTAAATCACTTAGCTCACTTCCTGCCAGTTCCTAGCGCTGTCCCAGCTGCGACTGTCCTCTGGCTCGGGGAGACGCACATGTGTCGGGAACACGCGTGCGAATCCCGCAAAATGCCCGACATGCTCATCTCCCAACCCACCAGAAAATTTATGGGTCGCGCAGGGAGAATCGCTCACAGTACAGATTGCGTTCAACATCATTGTACCTGAGATACATATAGAAATAGCAAAATTCAGCCCTAAATATTTAACAGTTAAGCTGTCAACAATATGACAGGTTTGTGTTGTACAGTAATGTTATTTCTATTATCACCGTAGGCAGTTATTGCAGTCCTAGGGGTAGACATTGAGAACATCGCCCAACCAATAAATTTAGTACATTGCTGGAGCGAGCTCACTCTAGGGTGATAGAATGCCCAATACCGAATAGTAATTCTTTCAAAAAGAGACTTTCATGGGTACATGCTTGTTCCTCAATCATTTCATTTGCCTCACATCAACCAGCCAGTTTGTTTTGCTACATTCACTATAGCTGATAAATGCACAAGACATAGTCTATATATACAGCCATTCTGTCACTCCAATGATCAAACGTGTCAGAAACATGCACCAATGCGAGTTTGCAGAAATATAGAAACATGGAGCATGTGTAGGCCATTCAACACTCCAAGCCTGTTCTGCCACTCAATAGGATCATGATGCCATCTTCCTGCTTTCACCCCATATCTCTTCACGCCATCTAAATACAGAGTGCAATCTTATTATCTGTTCATACCATGTTCCTGCTGCAGCGAGGTGGGAGAATTTGGCTGCCAGCCAGATCTCCATTCACTGTGTCGGAATGGGAAAATCCCTCTGGCGTGAACAGTTCTGGCCATTATCTATCACTTTCTTGAATACATTCAACAACTCCACAGCTTTCTGTGGTAAAGAACTCCACAGATTCACTACCCTTTGAGTGAAGACATCTTTCTTCATCTCAATCCAAAAGCGCCTTTCCCATATCCTGACATTGTGTCCCCTGGTTTTAGATTCAGTGGTCTGTAAACTGAACGTGTGCCTTTACTGCCCTGTTTGTGATCAGAACTCACCTGACAAAGGAGCAGTGCTCCGAAAGCTAGTGGCGTTTGTTACCAAATAAACCTGTTGGACTTTAAACTGGTGTTGTGAGACTTCTTACTGTGTTTAGATACCCCCAGCAGGGAAAGCATCCTCCCTGTATTTGGTTTGTCCAGCCCCGTTAGAATTTTAAATGCTTCCATCAGATTTCCACTCATCCTTCTAAATTCAGAATACAGACCCATCTCTCCTTCTTGGACAGTCCCACCATTCCCAGGATCAGCTCATCGAACTTCTGCTGTCCTCCCTCTGTGGCAAGTACATCCTTTCTTCAGTAGGGAGACTGGAACTGCATGCAATACTCCAGGTATGGTCTCACCAAGGCTCTGTATAATTACAATACGACATCTCCACTTCTGTATAGGTATAATGTCACTAACTCATTAAGCTCACTCCTTCCACATATACAATCTATCTTAACATGGATTTCATCACACCAATTGCATTTTTTGAGAGTAAATTCCATATAAATATTACCCAATCTATAAAGATATTCAAATGAAATTTTAAACTAACTAGATACTAAAAATTCACTGTTCAGCCACGGTAGAATATAGATAGGAGAACCCTCTCCTTCCAAACACAATGACTGATGCCGTAAGATCCTGAACATTATTTCACACCCCTTCTTTAACTACTGATCAATTCTATTAATTTGCAGTGTAGTATCAGGTGTCACAGTGACACAGTGGTTAGCACTGATGGCGAGACCAAATGGTCTCCATTGAATCTGCACCAACCACAATCCCATCCAGGCCCTGTTCCAAATCGCCACAAATTTACCCTGTTAATCCCCCTGACACTAATGGAAAATTTAGCATGGCCAATCAACCCAACTTGCATATCTTTGGAATGTGCGAGGAAACTGGAGGAAACCCATGCAGAGACGGGGAGAATGTGCAAACTCCACACAGACAGTGACCCAATGCCAGAATTGAATCTGGGTCCTTGACACTGTAAGGCAACAGCGCGAACTACTGCACCACCATGCTGCCCGTGTATTGAGATACAGTAAAAAATATTGTTTCTTACGTGCTATACAGATAAAACATACTGTTCATAGAGTACATAGGAGAGAAGGAAAAAAGAGGGTGCAGAATATTATTTTACAGTCATAGCTAGGGAGAAAGATCAGCTTAGTCTATGGTATGGTCCATTCAAAAATCTGATGGCAGCAGGGAAGAAGCTGTTCTTGAGTCGGTCTGTACATGATCATAAACTTTTGTATACTTTTCCCAACAGAAGGTGGAAGAAAGTATGATCTTTATTAACAATAATAATATTTATGGTCATGGTTTTGAACTATTCCAACTGCAACCTAACAAACCTCTGCAGGCTTCACATCAGACAGATGCCGGAATTTTACTGTCCCGCCCACCACGAGGATTGGAATGGGCTAGAGGTGGACCATGGAAAGGTACGTTGACCTCGGGGATGGGATGTTACAGTATTGGGAAGAACGAGGCCATAAAATCCTGCTCGGAATGTTTACTTATATTGATTGAACCAACTGGAAAACACACAGGAACCAAACACCTAATTAAGTGCTTTGTGAGATGGGGAGATAGCTGAAATGTTCTATTTGTGTTCACGTGCCATGTGGCTGCCCAGTTTAATGTCACTGTGTTGGGTCAAAAATTGCATATGTGTTTCAAAATTGGGATTTCTGCAGCTTTGCTGGAAAGGTATCTGCAAAGCCAGAGATTGCTTTAGTTCTTGATTATTCTACAAAAGGTCTGTTAATTAGCAAAAAACATGCCTTTTTTTCAGTTGCTAATAGACTACTGAGCACTAACAAGACAAATCCCGCTGAGACGTTATGAAGCAGTATTCTCTTGTCAGGAAATAAAGCCAATTTAAGTCATTCCAAGGAATAATGGTCCCAAATTTTCTCCAGCCCCATTCCACCCTCATTAATTGGCAAGTGGGGTAACCAACTGTCAGTAAGTGTTTTCCTGGAGTTTTATCATGTAAATTATCCCTACACTCCAGCCATGAGCTGACCAACATTTCAACCTTGTGATGTATTGCCTTCCTAAGCCAATTGGAAAGCAAAAGGACTCATTATCCAATTGGATGGTGCTTGACTATCAGGCATATGGCCATATTTTTATACCTGGTAAAGAAAAACATGCTAAGAAAATTTTAGAAATTTTAATGTCCTAGTGATTGTTCTCCAGGATTGCATGCAATGAGGTCCTGGATGTTAATCTTCAATTCCTGGAGACTCCAGGTCAATCCTGGAGGGACAGGGGAGCATTTCCACACATTTTGTTTGTTGGGTCGGCCAGGAAGAAATACGCTGTGACACCTCACTAAAGGGTCAGTTATCCGCTCACATTTGTCATTCCCTACTACAATTGATTGCTCTCTGGTTGAATGCATCTTGGAAGAACCCTCAGGCATGGAGACCAAGGATGTCATTGGCCCTGTGGTTTGATGTTCAATCTCTTAAGATTCTGATTGAGGGGTCTGATAGTGCGGCTCCAGTACAACTGACTCCCTGTTGTTTTCTGACAGGTTCCTCCATCTGGATGAAATAATGGCGGATTTCCGATGAAGGGGGAAGTTGCAGCCAGTGCTTCTTCAATTTGAAGCACTGGGCAATTTTTTTTCTTTTATTCATTTGTGGGACATGGACATCTGTGGCTGGGCCAACATTTATTGCCTATTCCTTGTTGCCCTTAAGCTGAGTGGCAGTTGAGAGTCAACCACATTGCTGTGAGTTTGGATTCACATGTAGGTCAGACCAGGTAAGGATGGTAGATTTCCTTCCCTAAAGGACATTAGTGAACCAGATGTTTTTTTTTTGACAATTGGCAATGTTTTTATGGTTCTTAATTCTTAATTCCAGATTTTTTTTATTGAATTCAAGTTCTACTATCTGCCTTGGCAGGATTCAAACCCAGGTCCCAGAACATTAGCTGAGTTTCTGGATTAATACTCTAGCAATAATAACACTAGGCTATCACATCCCTGCTGTACTGCTGCAGCTTAGCCCCGATTGTATACTTTTTGATTTGATTTATTATTATCACATGTATTAACATACAGTGAAAAGTATTGTTTCTTACGCGCTATACAGGCAAAACATACCATTCATAGAGAAGGAAATGAGAGAGTGCAAAATGTAGTGTTACAGTCGTAGCAAAGGTGTAGGGAAAGATCAACTTAATGCAAGGTAGGTCCATTCAAAAGTCTGATGACAGCAGGGAAGAAGCTGTTCTTGAGTCGGTTCGTACGTGACCTCAGAGTTTTATATCTTTTTCCGGAAGAAAGAGGGTGGAACAGAGAATATCCAGGGTGCGTGGTGTCCTTAATTATGCTAGCTGCTTTGCTGAGGCAGCGGGAAGCATAGACATAGTTAATGGATGTGAGGCTGGCAAGCTAGAGAAACATCGAGTGGGGTTGAGCAGTTATATTTCTGAGGCAGCACAGTACATTGTAATTCATGCAAAGAAAGCATGCTTCAAGAAATCAGTTTGGTAAGTGATATATCAATATAGGTATAACAATCAGTAAATCTGTGCAAATAGAACATTGTATTTTATGCGAACAACCCATCAAAGCTGTCACCTCTAATCTCAGCCTAGATTTTAAACATCCTTTCTGCTTTGTTCTGCCTTCCCTCACTGAATATTCCAAACATTTATCACCTCAAGAATGTAGAAATGGTTCTTAATGCCTGTTCTGAATTTATTTGTCATAGATTGAATCCTGTGGGACGAAACCAGCAGTGACAATGCAGATGCTAAATTAGCTAAGAGGCAGAACGCTTGAAGTGTTGAGGAGCATCTGCCTTTCAGGTGGATACGAAGTATAGAGTGGTGATGTACAAATCATAGAAACTAGAGCAGGAGTAGGCCATTCAGCCCTTCGAGCCTACTCCACCCTTCACTCTGATCATGACTGATCATCAAATTCAATATCTTGATTCCCCCTTTCCCCCATATCCTTTGATCTCTTTAGTCCCAAGGGCTATATCTAATTTCTTCTTGAAATCAGGCAATGTTTTGCCCTCAATTACTTTCTATGGTAGTGAGTTCCACACATTCACCACTCTCTGGGTGAAGAAATTTCTCTCACATAAAAGGTTTGCCCCTTAACCTCAAATTATGACCCCTTGTTCTGGATTCCCACACCACTGGAAATGTTCTTTTTGAATCTACCTTGTCTAATCCTATTCGAATTTTATAACGTTCTATAAGACCCCCTCTCATTCTTCTAAACTCTAATGAATATAAGCATAATCAACTTAACCTCTCCTCATATGATAGGTCTGCCATCCCAGGGATGAGCCTGGCAACCCTTTGCTGCATCCCCTCTACAGCAAGGTAAGGACACCAAAATTCCCCAGATAAGGACACCAAAACTGCACACAGTACTCCAGGTGTGGCCCCAGGTTTTAGGACCACTGCTCTTTTTAATATATGGTAAGAAGTCTGACAACACCAATTCCAACGGTTGGACTTAAACCTGGTGTTGTCAGACTTCTTACTGTGTTTACCCCAGTCCAATGCCAGCAACTCCACATCATGACTTTTTGATATATATCAGTGAGCAGGATTTGCAAGGCATAATTTGAATGTTTAAAGGTGACAGAAACTGCAGTGAACGGTGAGGAGGATAGGATAACATTCACATTAACCTCCATGGGAAGTGAAGCATTTTGGATGGAAGAATGAGATAGGTCAATATGAACAAAATCATGCAATTTTAAAAGGGTTGCAGGAAAAGAGAGACCTAGAGAAGTACAAGTACAAACTTTTGAAGAACAAGTTGAGAAGGATGCTACAAAAGCATACACGATACTTGGCTTTATCAACAGAGAGGCTGGATTTTCCCTTCAGGAACAGTGAGAAGTAGACAAACTGTTTCAGTGTCAAAAACTTGCCTGCCTCCCATGGGGAACAGTCACTCTTTGGGATTTTCACAGAGGCACCACCCCCTTACTTGGCATGGAGACAGATTGCTGTCCAATTAAGCATGGCGAGAGGGTTCTCAAAATTGTTTTTTAAAGTTTATTGGTTAGTGTCACAAGTAGGCTTGCATTAACACTGCAATGAAGTTACTGTGAAGATCCCCTAATCGCCACACCCTGGCACCTGTTTGGGTACGCTGAAGGAGAATTTAGTATGGCTAATGAATCTAACCAGCATGTCTTTTAGACTGTGTAGGGAAAGCCATGCAAACACAGGGAGAATGTGCAGACTCCACACAAACAGTGACCCAAGCTGGGGCATCGAACCTAAGTCCGTGGTGTTGTGAGGCAGCGCTGGAGGGCCAATCAGAGGCCTTCCAGCTTGAGAAGAACCTCAGACTCTAATAGAAGGCAAGCAAGACAGAGGGTGCTTCAAAATGGCGGTGACCCCTCTCCAACCTTTTTAAATCTTTCATTAGAAATAGATACAGAAGCCAGGCCACCACTGTTGGTTAGGGTGAGGGTGGGAACTGGGGACTCCAATTCCAGTTGACCTCCTTGAATGGCCTTGAATTTGGGAACTAGATTGACTAGGTGCCGCATGCAGGCGGGTAACCATGCAGGCCCCAATCCTACTTCCATGAAAATGGCCCAAAGGCCGGATGGAGCCGGGGAATTGGCATATCCACCAGCAAGGCTGAATTTTGGCCTGACCTACAGTTCCAATATTGGACCTAGGAGAGGTTGACAATCCTGCTAATAGAGTGCAAAAACACGTTACACTCAAGTTTCGTACATCACAAATTAGGCAGCAACTGGAGTGCTAATGTGGGCACCACACTTTTGAAACCATGTTGTGCCATAGAAAGCATTCTTTCTGGTTGTATCATAGCTTGGTAGGTTCCTGCCCAAGACCACGAGAAACCGTCACGCAAACCAGCCTCCCATCCATTGACCCTGTCTACACTTCTCACTGCCTTGGAAAAGTAACCAGCATAATTAAGGACCCCACCGACCCCGGACATACTTTCTTCCATCTTCTTCCATTGGGAAAAAGATGCAAAAGTCTAAGGTCACGTATCAACTGAATCAAGAACACTTCTTCCCTGCTGCCGTCAGACTTTGAATGGACCTACCTCGCATTAAGTTGATCTTTCTCTACACCCAAGCTACGACTGTAACCCTACATTCTGCACCCTTTCCTTTCCTTCTCTATGAACGGTATGCTTTGTCTATGTAGCACGCAAGGAACAATACTTTTCACTGTATACCAATACATGTGACAACAATAAATCAAATCAAATCAAATCAAAATCTCGGAGCGGGTACACGGCATATTTATTAGAATAGTGCCAAGTGCAGAAGGTTTCAATTGTGTGGAGAGACACAACAACTTTTCTCATTAGAATAGAATGATTCAGTGGAGGATATTTAATTGAGGCCAATATTATAAAGGGTTTTTGACAGGGTACATAGGGGGAACTTGTTTCTATTGACAGGGCGGTCAGTAACCAGAGGTCAGAATTTCAGGTTGTTGGGGGGAAAGGAAACCCAGACAGGGAAAAATATTTTAGTGGAGCAACTTATAATGATCTGGAATATACTGTCTGAATAGGTATAGGAAGCAGATTCAATCGTAACTTTTAAACAGGAATCAAGTTGTTAAAATGGAAAATATTCAGGGGTGTGGGAAAAGAGCATAGTGGGACTAATTGAATAGCTCTTTCAAAAACCTAGCATAAGCATGATGGACCAAATAGCTCCTTGTTGTGATGACAGATTTTATACTTTTAACATGCTGATCTGCTCGTTGAGGGGAGACTAGAAGAGCAGCAGGGATCCGGAACTTTGAGCAGCGGGTGTTTCGTTGGCTTTTTAACAAAAAATTAGCATTAGCTTCCTTGTACTCTTCTGCTCAAGAGTCGGCTGGATCCTCCACTTGGGGCAAATGGGATCAAAAGTTATGGGGAGAAAGCAGGAATAGGCTATAGATTTGGATGGTCAGCCATGATCATGATGAATGGCGGAGCATGCTTGGAGACCAAACGGCCTCCTCCTGCTCCTATTTTCTGTGTTTTGATGTTTCCTGCTTCCAGGTTGGCCAAACAATGTCCTGACCGTGATCACAACTGATTGTTAAAAATTTATTAGAACCATTCTACAACTGTCAAGTAAGAGGCAGGCAAGAGAACAAGAAAACTATTTGAGTAGTGAGTTCTGAAGTTTGCTCCGGAAGCTTTCTGTTGAATCCTGGGGCAATATTTTGCCAGCTGTAGGAGCCACACTTTATACAGAGTAACTCTTGCCTCCAAATGGCCATCTGCTGACCAAAATTGGAGGTGTCAATGTGTAGATTTAACTGCTGTAGAGTGAAGAAAGACATGACTGCAGCTTCCTGGGTATCACACACAGACATGCATGGTGATCATCAACAGCCTATAGACTAGCACTGATGACTACTATTTGGTTAAGTGCGTACAACTTCTGACCTCTTGGTCCATGGGGATCCAGCAGTAATGGCGACAGATCCTTCTGACTGACCTATCCAGTCAGGGAATGGATGTAATTTTTGCCCATGAATCAAAGCATCCAACACCTGGGAGATGCCATTATTGCTCCTCAGAAGTCACCAGAAGATTCTTGGAAAAGAACTGCAGTCAAAGAAACTAAGGACAGAGGTGATGGTCACTGGCAATGTGTGCCTACCTGGACCACTTGGCAGCGGGTTAGCTTCAAGGAGCTGATAAACAAGTCTACATCTCCTGAGGTACTGTTGCTCTGTCATATCCAGAATGTGTTTGGGCTATCACCTTCTGTGAGCTGGAACTCGGTGGCTCATCCTTCCTGTCCTGTGGCGAGGCAGTTGGCTGAGGAGAAAGTTGCTGCTGTTCTTACTGCTGCTGCCGGTGTTACTGTTCCTGTATCAGCAATCCAAGTTGAGGCTTCATGCGTACTTCCAACACTGATCTCAAGGTTGACAGTTCAAAAGGAAATAACTCCAAGGTAGAAAAGATTTAGTCTTTTATTATCAGGGGCTGTGGGTATCGCTGGTTGGGCCAGCATTTATTGCCCATCCTGAACTGTCCTTGAACTGAATGGTTTGCAGGGCCATTTCAGAGGACATTTTTAGAGTCGCATAAATTGCTGTGAATCTGGAGTCTCATCTGGCCAGACCAGGTAAGGATGGCAGATTTCCCTCTCTTAAAGGACATGAATGAACCAGATGCATTTTTACAATAATGGACAATAGTTTCATGGTCATCATTAGATTTTAAATTCCAGATTTTTGTTGAATTCTAATTTCACCATCTGCTATGGTGGGATTTGACCCAGGTCCCCAGAACATTACCCTAGCTCCCTGGATTACTAATCCAGTTGTACCACCACTGTGCAACACTCCCTTCCAAAATCACGGAAACAAGGTTAAATTATTAGTGCCACAAATAAGTTTACATTAACATTGCAATGAAGTTAGTGTGAAAATCCCTTAGTCACCACACTCTGACACCTGTCCAGGTACACTGAGGGAGAATTTAGCATGGCCAATGTACCTAACCAGCACATCTTTCGAACTGTGGGAAGAAACCAGAGCACTTGGAGGAAACCCATGCAGACATGGGGAGAAGGTGTAGACTCCGCACAGACAGCGATGCAAGCTGGGAGTCAAACCTGGGTTGCTGGAGCTGTGAGGCAGCAGTGCTAATTACTGTGCTACCACACCAATCACCTCCAAAGTGGTGATAGCAAATCCCAGAACTCTGAACAAAAAACCTTTCAATTATGTAAAGAGATACCTGTCAGGTCTCAATATTTAAAAGCTTCCCAGTTGCTCAGACTTTTCAATCCCTGCTGTCCACTCACCTTGTTCAACTTGCGGATTTCCAGGAAGTCTGGGAAACCCATGCGCTGACATTCAAATCCGGAATCTAGGGTTCAGAATGCACTCAACTGTTTTTTTAAGCATCTGTTTATTTGGCAGATCCTTGTTGTGATTAAAAACAACAAACCAATATTCTGTGCTTGTGAGTTTCAAGTAAGTAAAGATCCTTATTCAAGCACACGCTGAGAGAGATGTATCCTGGCTGGGCTTCAGGGTCTCTCTGATACAAAGTCATATAACCTGTTCATAGCTCCTAGATATCACAGGCTGGATTTTCCAGCTGCAAGACCGGAAAATCCTGCCTGAGGTCAATGGACTTATACACGGTCCTGTCCCGCCCGCTACGATACCAATGGTGGGTGGGACGGCAAAATTTCACCCCATATTTCACTACACAATGTGGTACAGCCTTCAATTATTTTTAACACATTCATCACGAAACCTATTTAATGAGCTGGACAGTTCATACTCGCAGATGTTCCCTATTATCTTGTCCTTTAACCCTGGGAGAGTTTTAGCGTCTAGGATCCAACAGCAAACCCCTTACTCTACACTTTTATCATCCTATGTGAAGATCATTACGCTTTTCAACTTTTACTCTTAGCATCACTTCCCACAGTACTGGCTACATATCCCAGTGTGCCTACAGTATTGACCACATTTCCCATCAGAGAGCCCACATAACGACATGTGCCTATTTCTAAAACTATTGAAACATGTTTCAATATCAACCTTAATAAAATAGTGTCAACTGTCTCACTTTACCCTCCTGTCCCATAGGGGGTTTCTGACACACTAACAAATGTGTTCCAGTTAAATGTGGAAGTCTTCAGGTTATTGCCAGTTTATCAGAGAGTCAGCATTTTTATCTCTCTTTAAACTTGCCACGTGCACAGACCCCTATCCACCCAGCAAGTGAAAATTCACTCATGATTTACATCAATTCACTAGTTATACCAGCCTGACTTGCTTTAAAATTATACCCTAGTCTATATTATCTGTACCCGGTTAATATTTCATACACTTTTCTGCATAGTCCTTTAATCTTCAATTTTCTGGAGCAAGTGCATTTCCACTTTTCTCTTTAAACTATTCTCCTTTATGGGTTTAGTCCTTTTTCTTTCCACTCTCTCATTAACGCACCTTCATCCTTTTGCTGCATAATCAGAATTGAAAAGTTGCAAGTGTGTTCTAACAAATTGATTGTTCAGCCTTGGAATAATATCCGTCAACCTGTATCTCAATGCACCTTTTTTGCTGTTGCATTAGATACTGGGGGAGGTGTTGGCCCAATGTTATTAATACAGAAGCTCACCTCATGTTTTTTGGACCCGGGTTCAAATCCCGCCAAGGCAAGCAGTGGAATTTGAATTCAATAAAAAAATCTGGAAATCAGAATCTATTGATGACCCTGAAACCATTATCAATTGTCAGAAAAACTCGTCCGGTTCACTAACGTCCTTTAGGGAAGGAAATCTGCCATCCTTACCGAGTCTGGCCTACAAGTGACTCCAGAGCCACAGCAATGTGGTTGACTCTCAACTGCCCTCTGAACAAGGATAAATAGGGGTGGACAATAAATGCTAGCCAGCCGGAGATGCCCATGTCCAATGAATGAAGAAAAAAGATATACAGCCTCAACAATGATAGGCCTAGTACCTACTAATCCCCAAACACAGTGAAAAGAGCAAGATGTTCTATCTGATCTCAGTACCAGGCTGGATAGTATGGGTTTGCCTCATGATACCATTGACCATCTAATTGTCACAACGCTTCAAAAAAAAGAACTTCAGTCATTCTAGGAAACACTCACGTGCTTTAAGTGATGTTAAAGTGCTGAATAAATGTAAGCTTTTACTATAACCTTGCAACAAAGAGAATAAGATTTGCATGTTTCACCAGAAAATGATTTTAAAAAAAAGGTCTTCCAGTATTTGTGCTTGTAAACAAGTATGACTATGTATATAGTCAAGTTATCCATGGCCCAGATTTTAAAACATTAGAGCACAATGGTGGAGTGGGACATGTTGTGTCATGCCTTTGTTAGTTTTTGCTCTAGTATAGTTTGCTGTCCAATGTCTTCATTAATAATGGAACACATCAGCGCCATTACTTTTCCAGCAAGCCCTGGGTGCATAATCTTTTTAAGCTCATTCATGAAGCCATTGTCAGAAACAGATACATTCCTCAGGAGGTTACTTGAGGTCAACCATTAAGTAATGACCTGTGAATGGATGTGTCCGAGGGATTGCAATCATGGGCCATACCTGGAAACAAGTAAACAGCTGGAAGGAACACATTTGTGTTTAGTTCACTGATAAAACAAGACCCAAGAGCATGAATTTGAAGGAGACGTATCCTATCACAGAGTGTTAGGGGATCTTACAGAGACCTACAAGATAATGAAGGGGCTAGATAGGATAGAGGTAGAGAGATTCTTCCCGCTTAGAAAGGATAGCAGAACTAGATGGCACAGCCTCAAAATAAGGGGTGGGGGGGGCGCAGTTTAGATCAGAGTTGAGGAGGAACTTCTTCACTCAAAGGATGGTGAATCTCTGGAATTCTCTGCCCGTTGAAGTGGTGGAGGCTACCTTGCTGAAAATATTCAATTCATGGGTAGATAGATTCCTGATAGACAAGGGAATTAAGGGTTATGGGGGAAAGCGGGAAAGTGGAACTGATCCACTTCAGATCAGCCATGATCTTGTTGAATGCCGGGGCAGGCTTGAAGGGCTAGATGGCCTACTCCTGCTCCTATTTCTTATGTTCTTATGTGTTCTGTAACAAGGTAAATAGGCTGGATGTAAGCTAACTGAAAAAGTTTGCTGCCTTGCATCTTAATAAACAGTTACCCTTTTTTTGCAACATCAAAATACTGTTCATACTCCACCTGAACCTTGTAATTAAGGTGATCGCAGCAAAGGGTTATGATGGATATACAAGTGTATCTCGCTGCTGAACTTGACGGCAGATTGTAAAACCCCCATTACCATTATGTATGTCCACTGTCTTGTGTTCACGAGTGCAGTTAGGTGAAACCTGATGAATAGGAAGCCAGTTTACTAAAATATATTCTGCCAGGATCAGGCTTTCAACAGCGCACAGATAAAAGCAGCCAATTTGCAATTCTTTGTACCAGAGGCTATCTATCCATTCATGCAGCGATTCAATCTGGTGGGTCCTGGGGAATGGAGTGGGCGGGGGGGAGGGTGGTTACTGGTAGTGGGAATGACAGCAAACACTGAACAAATAGATGTATTTTGTACAGAATTGATTAGCCGTGAATATTGCCCTGCTGTCTCGTGATAAAATGTAGCAACAAATCGATTATTTTTCGTGTCCTGTGTAAAGAAGACCAGAATGTTGGGTATCAACTTATCCTACTTAACGCCAGTGTGCTGATCTTCCAAG
Source organism: Carcharhinus amblyrhynchos (assembly GCF_965287045.1). Lineage (NCBI taxonomy): Eukaryota > Metazoa > Chordata > Chondrichthyes > Carcharhiniformes > Carcharhinidae > Carcharhinus > Carcharhinus amblyrhynchos. The sequence continues at coordinate 12,895,662 of NC_137328.1, forward strand.
TGCCTAGGCTATTGAGGCGCACAGGCAGTGGGTAAATAGCTGCTCTCACAGGAGCGGAGATCATGGACCAGTATGGATGTATCTTTCCCTCCATAATCCAGAAGCTCCAGGTCCATTGTTTCCCAGCGTGCTCTCGCCAAGAGTCTGGTTTCTTGGCTAATCATGGAATCATCCTTCAATATCCACATCAGTCCAAATTGAAGTACTTTTAATATTTTCCCTCGTGTTCTCGTTGGGATCCACTGCTGATGGTGTTCAACCAGCATTGTGTTCAGTTGGCAGTCTTTGTGTTTGAGTCACGATGATCGGTATCAGAGATTATCCAAACAAGGAAGCGGCACGCTGGTACAGTGGTTAGCATTACTGCCTCACAGCGCCTGTGAGGCAGTGGACCTGTGTTCGATTCCGGCCTCGGGTCACTATCAGTGTGGAGTTTGCACATTCTCCCCATGGATTTCCTCTTGGTACTCCGGTTTCCTCCCACACTCCAAAGATGTGTGAGTTAGGTGGATTGGCCTTGCTAACTTATCCCTTAGTGTGAGGGGGACTAGCTAGGGCAAATGTATATGGTTATAGGGGTAGGGTCTTGGGGGGATTGTGGACAATGCAGACTCGATGGGATAAATAGCCTCCCTCTGCACTGTAGGATTCTATGATTCTAAAGAAGGTAAAACAACCAAGTCCAATCCAGCCCTTATCTGACACACACGCACACACACATTTTTAAGCAAGGTCACTAAAACAACAGCTTCCATTTACATAGCTCCTTTAATGCAGTATAGCATTGAAGTATTATGTGAGCCACATAATGAGACATTAGCACAAATAATCAAGCACTTCATCAAAGTGATAGGTTTTATTTCTTTTTTATTCATTCAGCGGACACGGAATTCTGAAGCTGGAGGGCGAACAGCCAGTAGTCGTGGCCCTTACGACGTAGGCAGGAAGGAAAATACGGTTCTGCAAAATGAGTTCAGGCAGCTGAAAATGCAAAACCTCCAGGGTAGTATTCTCAGGAATACTCCCTGTGCCACGTGCCAGCATGGAGGAAATAGGAAGTTACTGCAGATTAATAAGTGGCTCGAGAGTTGGTGCAGGAGGGAGGGCTTCAGAATTTTAGACCACTGGGACCTCTTCCACAGCAGGTGGGACTTGTACAAAAAGGACAGGTTGCACCTTAACTGGACGGACACTAACGTCCTACCAGGGATATTTATTTGTGTAATTCGGATGGATTTAAACTAATAAGGCAGGGATGTGGGATCCACAGCAGCAGGTCAGAGAGCACAGAGACTCTGAAGAATTCAGTGAATGAGTCCAGTAAGGCTAAGAGAAATAAAACACAGAGAGAGTGTACAAAACGTGACAGGACAGATGGCCTGAAGTGTGTTTGCTTTAACGCAAGGAATATGATAGGTAAGGCGGATGAACTTAAAGTTTGGATTACTACGTGGAATTATGATGTTGTAGCAATTACAGAAACTTGGATGAAAGAAGGGCAAGACTGGCAGTTTAGCATTCCAGGATTTAGCTGTTTCAGGTGAGATAGAGAGAGTGACAGAAGAGGTGGGGGTATTGCTTTACTGATTAGGGAGAACATAAGAACATAAGAACATAAGAAATAGGAGCAGAAGTAGGCCATCTAGCCCTTCGAGCCTGCCCCGCCATTCAATAAGATCATGGCTGATCTGAAGTGGATCAGTTCCACTTTCCCGCTTTCTCCCCATAGCCCTTAATCCCCTCTCTTATCAAAAACCCATCAACCCGCGTCTTAAAAATATTTAGCGAGGCAGCCTCCACCACTTCAACGGGCAGAGAATTCCAGAGATTCACCACCCTTTGAGTGAAGAAGTTCCTCCTCAACTCCGTTCTAAACTGCCCCCCTTTTATCTTGAGGCTGTGCCCCCTAGTCCTACTGTCTTTTTAGAGCGGGAAGAGTCTCTCCACCTATATCCTATCCATCCCATTCATCATCTCATACGTCTCAATGAGATCTCCCCTCATTCTTCTAAACTCTAACGGGTACAAGCCCAGTTTATTCAGCCTCTCCTCATAGCTCAACCCCCTCAACTCCGGTATCAGCCTAGTAAACCTCCTCTGCACTCCCTCCAAGGCCAAAATATCTTTGCGCAGGTGCGGCGCCCAAAACTGCACACAGTACTCCAGCTGCGGCCTCACCAATGCCCTATACAGCTGCAGCAAGACCTCCCTACTTTTATATTCAATCCCCCTCGCTATGAAGGCCAGCATCCCATTCGCCTTCCTGACCACCTGCTGCACCTGCAAGCTGGGTTTTTGCGACTCATGCACAAGGACCCCGAGGTCCCTCTGCACCGTCGCCTGCTGCAGTTTTTCACCCCGTAAGTAATAGTCCTTCCTACCATTCTTCCTACCAAAGTGGACCACCTCACACTTGAATGTCACACTGAGAATGTCACAGCTATACAGAAGGAGCAAACCTTGGTGGGATCATGCAGTGAGGCCATATGAGTAGAATTCAGGAACAGGAGTGGTGCAATCCCACTGTTGGTGTTGCACTTCAGACCTCCCAACAGCTGGCGTGGAGTGGAGGAACTGATATGACAGCAGATTATGGGAGACATAAAAACAGCAGGGTTGTTGTGATGGGCAATTTTAACTTCCCCAATATATTTTGGAGCTCTTTTGGTGCCGGGGGCTTGGACGGGGCAGAGTTTGTCCAGTGTGTTCAAGAGAGCTCCTCAAAGCAATATGTAGATAGCCCCTTCCTGAATTGGGCTAACTTAGACCTGGTTCTGAGAAACAAGGCTGGACAGATGATTGATGTCTCAGTGGGGGACCATTTTGGAAACAGTGAACACAATTCTATAAGTTTCAAGATACTTGTAGCAAAGGATAGAATTAGTCCCAGAGTGAAAGTACTAAACTGGGAGAAGGCTAACTATGGCAGTATTAGGCAGGAGCTAGGGGATGTAAACTGGGGGCAGCTGTTTGAGGGTAAATCCATATCTGTCTTCTAAAAGTCAGTTGTTAACAATTCAGGACAAGTATGTCCCTGTAAAAATGAAGGATAAAGATGGCAAGATTTGGGAACCCTGGGTTCCCGAGAGATTGAGCTTAGTGAAAAAGAAGAAGGAGGCACACATAAATTTCAGGAAATTGAAAACAGATAAGGCGCATGTGGAATACAAAGATGCTTTAACAGAGACTTAGCAGGGCTAAAAGGGGCCAAGAAATTCCTTGGTAGGCCGGATTAAGGAGAACCCCAAGACTTTTTCTGCATATGTAAGGAGAAAGAGGGTAGCTAAGGAAAGGGTGGATCCACTCAAGGACAGTGTGGGGAATTTGCGTATGGAGCCAGATGAGGTGGGTGAGGTCCTTAATGAGTACTTTGCATCAGTATTCACAAGGAGAAGGAGGTGGTGGATGGTGAGTGTAGAAAGGAGGAAGTTGACATTCTAGGACATGTTGGGATATGAAGGGAGGAGGTATTGAAGGTTTTGACATGGAGGAGGAATTGTGAGGCAGCAGCGCTAACCACTGTGCCACTACGCCGCTCCTCACGAAAATGGGGGATCACAAACAAGAATCTTGACTCATTTAATTCTGCCGTCTCCAAATCAAGGGAAGCTGACCTGACAAGCAAAACCTTGACGTCTGAAGTAATTCAACACAGAGCAACAATTGAACACGGGGCATTATGATCCAAATGCCCCAGTAATTCACTGGACTATGACTGCTGACCCATGAAGCCTTTGTGAGAAGCTCAGAATGATTTCAATCCTGTTTGCATTGTGTTTTTGTAGATGAATCAATTACCTTTTTAGATGCTCCGTATAATTTTTCCACGGACCATCAAAGCAGATCTGATCATAAAATTCAGTCTGTGTGGCGGTGTAGTGTCAGATAAAGCAATGTGTGATGTGATAGTTGAAGCAACTTACTCTCTGAAATTGATTTAAGTTTCTGATCATACTTCATGACAAATCTAGTTTTCCAGTCAGCTCGCTGCACCATACAAATATAATTGCCAATACGCTCCAGCTCTTTCATATATTTTCAATTCCTCCTCCATATCACTTACTTACAACTCAACTTCCCTCTTCTTAAGATTTGATAAAAAAGATGATGTTTTGATCAAAACTCTTAACTGTTCTGATTTGCAGCGCATATTGATTTAAGACTGCAGTGCATAAATGGATCTGAGAAGCCACACATAATCCAAAAAAAAAATGTGGTGTGCTTACACAAAGTTGAGAATGCCATCTGGTGGGAATATTTAACAGCTTTGCAGCAAATTTCTTCACAGGCTTGTTACAGCGCAAAAGGAGACCATTTGGCCCATCACATTTGCAACTGTCTACTCATGGCTTGACAATCCCAGTAAACCAATATAATTACCCAATTTCCTCTGGCTCCCGTGCTGTGTTACATGGCAAGAGTAAAATCAGGGATGTCAGCTTGCTGTTGTGAGTACACTTTGATCCATCCCTCTTTCCTCACTCTCTCGCAGTCTCTGTTGGCACTCTCCCTCATTCTATTGCAGTTCTTGTTGAAATTAGCCCTCCCGACTCTCCTGTTGACATTCTGCCTCCCCGCTTTCTCTCAGTTGATGTGACACACAGTCTTCCATTGCTCACTCTCAGTCGCTGTTGACTCTCACCCTCCCAATTCTCTCTCAGTTCCAGTTGACGTTCTCCCTTCTGACTCTCTCTCAGTCTCTGTTGCCTCCGGGGTGGCACGGCGGCACAGTGGTCAGCACTGATGCCTCACCGCTCCAGGGACCTGAATTTGATTCCCAGCTTGAGATACTGTCAGTGTGGAATTGGCACATTCTCCTCAGATCTGCATGGGTTTCCTTTGAGCATTCTGGTTTGCCCCCACAGTCTAAAAGATGTGTGGGTTGGTGCATTGGCCATGATAAGTTGACCCTTAGTGTCCTGGAGTGCATTGATTAGATGGATTAGCAGGGTAAATATGTGGGATTACAGAGATAAGGGATTGTTGTGGGTGCAGACTCAATGGGCCAAATGGCCTCCTTCTGCACTGTAGGGATTCTGTGATTCTGACCCTCCCAGCTCTCTCTCAGCTCCTATTTATACATACCCTCCCCACTTTCTCTCAGTCTCTGCTAACTTTCACCCTCCCGCTTCACTCTAGTGGAGTTAGGCCACTCCACTGATGTGTACCAATCCTGGCGGGGTGGGGTGAAGAGGCTAATGGGCCTGGAGACTTCAATCCCGGACCCACTAATGACATTCAAAATAGATATAAAGAGAGGCTGCATAGATTAGGCAGTTCCGTGCCGATTTCTGGAGTAGAGCTGATGGGGCTTGAAAGCCAGTGCTTGGAGACACACAGAAGCCTGGACGCCCAGCACAGACCAGCGAATCATCTGCCAGTGGACTCTCCCATCACGCTGCACTAAAAAAAGCAGCACAGCAGGATGGGAGAATCACCTCCATGAACTCTGCTGCTAATGACTCAAATGGGTGCAGGAAAGACTGTGAGGCAAGCACACTAAGATGGGCATTACCACAGATTCTGTTTCCATTGTAAAGAAGCATGAGAGGTCCCTGGCTTCAAATTGAGCTTGAAGCTAAGCCTTTCCAATGTGGAAATGGTGGCCAGCTCCATGTGAGTATGCATGGACAAGGCATGATGCAGCACTGAGTGGATGATGTTCTGGTTTCCATTTCAGGATAGGCCAAAGTTGCCCAGTGTCAAAGTGCAGCAGTGGAAGCTCATACTGAGATCATGAGATATATGCAAACCTGGCTGGGCACCATGAAGACTCAAATTGCTACCCAAATGCTTGCTAAAAGGGACTTTATGTTGATTTATTGGTGTCACAAGTAGGGTTAGATTAACGCTGCAATGAAGTTATTGTGAAAATCCCCTAGTCGCCACACTCCGGTGCTTGTTCGGGTACACTGAGGGACAATTTAGCATGGCCAATGCACTTAACCAGCATATCTTTCAGATTGTGGGAGGAATGAGAGCACACAGAGGAAACCCATGCAGACACGGGGAGAACGTACAGTCCCCACACAGATAGTGACCCAAGCCGGGAGTCGACCTGGGTCCCTGGTGCTGTGAGGCAGCAATGCTAACGACTGTGCCACCATTCCGCCACATATGTATTTATCAATCTGTCCTCTAGCTAGGTACTGGGCTTGCTGAGGTGCTGAGGGGATGGCAGTGGATCCATGGAGGAAGAGCCTATGATCCTCCTCAGAATGACAATATTCATGTTCCTCTCCCTGCCACTCTGCAAGAGCCCCAGCTAATGCCTCTCAGCCAGCCAGCCCAGGTTGCTGGCACTCAAGCTAAGGTGGTACAGTCAGTAACCAGGTCCCCAAGCCTAAGAGCTGTTTACGGCCACCCTGCAGTATCATCTATTAAATCCAGCAACTTTTTGCCTTTGCTGTATTCATGCTAAGTCGGTGGCTGGAGGGAGACTATCAGCTTTCAGTGGAGGTAGACTGTTCTCTGAGGCTGTGCATGGTAGCATGTTGGATCTCATGACCTCTGTCTACGATTCTGCTGCAAATTGAACTGAAAGATGCCAACTTTGCAAGGCCTGTCTCAACGTGTTTTGTCATTTATGAAAGTCACACAGAGCAATGCAAAAAAAAAAGAAATCGGGTGGCATTAATGCAAAGTGAATGGAACTGTTCAACTTAATAGAAAAACCATGACATTATTCATGAGTAAACTGGAAGCAATTTGCTGATGTGTACTGAGCAGAAGTTTCAAGTCTTTTATCTTTGTTTCTCATTGATTAACAGTTGCTAGTCCTTGTGTTTGGTGGTCACTCCTTTTTCCATTCACATCTGTGACTAATTACCATCATTAATAGACCCGCTATGTCATTGCTCATATGTAGATAAAGGACATCAGCACATCTTTGTGATGGGTAGATCACATCGAGTAAAGGAAATCTGAGAAGTCACTGACACCATAGATGGGGCGTTTTTATTGATACTGTTGGAATTCTTTGGTCTCACACACCCTGCTACCCCCAACTGCAGCACAGAATTTGGTGCTCAGCCAAATATCCATTCACAGCAGCAGCACCAGAGAATCCCAGCTGAAAATGGGCTTGGATTTGCAGAGGCGCTTTGTAAGATTCTGCACAAAAAATTATAGCAAGTACATGGAATTTAAGATGGCTTTGTGACATGCATTGCCAATTGGGAGAAAGGAGGCAGAGTGTTAGGATAAAGAGAATTTGGGCAATACAGTGGTTAGCACCGCTGCCTCACAGCACCAGGAACCTGGGTTCAATTCTGGCCTTGGGTGGCTGTTTGCGTGGAGTTTGCACATTCTCCCGGTGTCTGCATAGGTTTCCTCTGGGTGGTCCAATTTCCAACCACCCTCCAAAGACATGAGTGTTAAGTGGATTGGTATGCTAAATTCCCCATTAGTGTCGGGGGGACTAGCAGGGTAAATACATTAAAGGGATAGGGTCTTAGTGGGATTGTTGTCAGTGCAGACTCGATGGGTCGAATGGTCTCCTTCTGCGCTGTTGGGATTCTATGATTCTATGATTCTTTGGTTTCAGGATGTGACAATTAGGGCTGCTAGGCACCTCAACTTTTCTCCATGAATTATAAAGAGTTATGTGAAAGATTATAGAAAGCAATATATCCATGTTTGCCAATGTACCATGACAAATGGTGCAGCAAGTTGTCTCGCAACATCAGGTTAAAGCCCAACAGGTTTATTTGGGATCACAAGCTTTTGGAGTGCTGCTCCTTCATCAGCAAGTTGTGTAAGTGGGAGTAAGGGAACATTGTTAGATTAAGCGAGCAAAACTCACAGATGAAGCTCATTGTGGAGAAGTGCAGCATCATCAATTTTACAACCAAGGAAGGAAGATAAAAGTATCTTCAAAATCATAAGAGGCTAGCAATTGACAGACAAGTGCAAAAAATAATTTCAAATGAAAGACTATTTTTCATCTCAAAGGACTGGATTTGGAAACAATGTTACAGTTGCACAATGGTCTGCTTTAGTCCTGATCGGGAATATTCAGTTTTACTCTACGTGTTGCTTCTTTGAAATAATATATTGGTGCTGAAGGGCGCGCAGTGGAGCTTCACCAGAATAATTCTGGGGATTTGACGGCTAAATTATGAGGATCTGTTGCACAGACTAACCACAGGTTTACAGGTTAATTTAGTTGAGTTGTTTAAGATTTTCAGTCATGGCATAATACAATGCATTAAATAAGGAGGAGTGATTTCTTCTGGTGAGAGAGTCATGGAATAGTGTCTTGAAAAGTTTAAAAATTAACTTGATGGATTTATGTTAATTGGGGTACTATGTGGTTTGAATGCAAAGTGAGTAGATTGATTTAAGATATAAATCATCCAAGTTCTAATTGACCCGCATAACAGACTCGATGAGCTGAATGGACTAAGTTTATAAAGGGATATGGATCAAAGGCAGGGCAATGTATTTGAGATCAACCATGAGCTAAATGAATGGAAAAATATACATGAGCATCTGAGTGGCCTAAACGTGTAGGCTGTAGATCTACATCACTACTCAGAAATGATGTAGAGATGCTGGCCTTGGACTGGAGCACATTAAGAAGTCTCACAACATCAGTCCAACAGGTTCATTTGGAATCATGAGCTTTCGGAGCTCTGCATCTTCATTTCAAATAAACCTGTTGCTTTTTAACCTGGTGTTGTGACACTTCTTACACCACTCATAAAGTAATCTGATTTGACCTCATTGCCCACTCTCCCTGATCCATGGGACATGACCATGTGGAAGCTGTTATTACATTCCAGTGCAGTCAGCCATTGTATCCTAAAAGCAACCCAAGGGTTTGACAAACATAATCTCATCAAAATGTCTCTTCATCTGAGGGGTCAAACCAGGGTATCACAGTGCAAGTTTCACCTACACAACATGCATCACAATGAAATCAGACATCACAAAATGTCAGGCTGGCACGGTGGCACAGTGGTTAGCACTGCTGCCTCACAGCTCCAGGGACCTGGGTTCAACTCTGGCCTCAGGTCACTGACTGTGTGGTGTTTGCACGTTCTACCCATGTCTGCATGGGTTCCCCTCAGGTACTCCAGTTTCCTACCACAATCCAAAGATATGCAGGTTAGGTGGATTGGCTGAGATGAATTGCCCCTTAGTGTCCCAGGTTGTGTAGGTTAGGGGGCTGAGTCATCAAAAATGTGTGGGGTTCCAATGATGGAGTAGGAGAGAGGACCTGACTAAGATGCTCTGTCAGAAGAGGGTCGGTGTAAACTTGATGGGCCGAATGGCCCGGTCTGGACTGCAGGGATTCTCAGAAACTGGTTAACTCTGAAGCAGGAGGCTAGACAATTAGTTCAAGTGAATGATAATGAGCTGCAGTGACATTACAAACTGACTGATCAGCCTCAAAATGATTGCTGTTAGCTAGAAAATCTGAAGTAGTTTACTTTTTGAAGGGTGTATGCAATAAGTCTGTGGAGACAGAAGTCCCTTCACCAAAATCTCTTGATTTACAAACTCTAACAGCAGCACACAGAGTGCTATTAGTTTGCAGTCTATCTGTGGGGGTGTCAGAGGAACTGACACTTCCAGTTAAATACAAGGCAAAGACTCCCTGATTGGCCCATCAATTGGATTCTTAATCAGAGTGTTCATATTCTAATAAGTGGCCTGATTGGAGTCATTACAGTGTGTAAACAATGGCAACATTATCGATCAGTTTCAGAAGGTTGCGGGCAACAAAAGTTTCATCTCACCTTAGTTGTCTGGCATTGCATTCTATGAAGGACATTAGAAACTCAAACTCAGTATTGCGGCAGCACAGTAGGCTGGAATAGCCATACCATCACAAATAAATCCTCAGTGTCTTCATTTGTAGATAATCATGTGTATGGGGCCTGAATTCTATTGATTAATCAGCACCTCCTCAGAATTCCTGATTCACTGTGAATCTGAGAGTTTGATCCTCATGTCCCATTTGGTGACTGAGTTAAGTTTAAGTTTATTTATGAATGTCACAAGTAGGCTTACATTAACACTGCAATGAGGTTGCTGTGAAACCAGTTAACCAGTTTCAGAGAATCCCTACAGTCCAGATCAGGCCATTCGGTCCATCAAGTTTGCACCTACCCTCCTCTGACAGAGCATCTTACTCCAGCCCTCTCCCCTACTCCATCACTGTAACCCCACACATTTTTGATGACTTAGCCCCCAAACCTACACAACCCTAGTCGCCACATTCCCCCTGCTCGTTTGGCTACGCAGGAGGAGAATTTAGCGTGGCCAATGCACTTAGCCAGCATGTCTTTCGGACTGTGGGGGGAAATGAGATGGTGGCACAATTGTTAGCACTGTTGCCTCACAGCACCAAGGACCCAGGTTCAAGGCAGGTATAGGGTGATTGTCGGTGTGGAGCTTGCATATTCTCCCCCTGTCCATATGGGTTTCCTGTGGGTGCTCCGGTTTCCTCCCACAGTCCAAAGATGTGCAGGTTAGGTTGACTGGCCATGATGTTTGTACCATAGTGTCAGGGGACCTAACAGGGTAAATATATGGGATTAGGTAGATAGGGCGTGGTGGATTGGGGTCGGTACAGACTCGATGAGCTAATCGGCTCCTTCTAAACTGTAGGGATTTTATGAGTCTGTGATGATTCACCTGGAGGATACCCATGCAAACATGGGGGTAACATGCAGACAGATAGTGATGCAATCTGGGAATTGAATGCAGGTTCCTGATGTTGTGAGGCAACAGTATTAACCACTGTGCCACCATGCCGCCCCACTTAACATCATTGGTAGATCTTATTTGGCATTGCTTGCGGGTAAGCCAGCTATGTGAAGGGCAGGTCAAAGCAAACTAAACTTGTAAAAGAAATTTAAGCATCTTGCTGACGTGGTTCAGTGGGAGTGTGTATGTTTGTCAACTGGGATTTCCAGAGGCATTTGTAAATTTGGATAATCTAGGAAAAGAAAGTTTACACTGAATTGGAGTGAATCTTGAGAGATCGGCTGGCGATTAGTTGGGAGATTGGAAAGAGAGTGTTGGCACAGAGGAGTTTCTCTGATTGGCAAGATGTAACAAGTTATGTTCCCCAGAATCTGTATTTGCCCTCAGATTTTCACCATGTTAGTGACTGAGTTGGAGGAAGAGGGAGCAGTATCACTTGCTAACGGCACAATTGCTAAGACGGGAGGAGACGCAGTAAGCAAGAGCAAAGAAATACAAAAGAACATTAGACCAAGTGGGAAAAGATGTGGCAGATGGATTTCAATGTAGGCTAAACGTGAAATCAGCCACTTTGGAGACAAGAAATATGGATCAGAAAGTTTTCTAAAGAGAGAGAAGCTGGGAGCTGATAGGCAAGTCCAAAACTAATTTCAGAAGCTAGTGAAAAGTTTGTTTCCACCTCAAATAGAGTGGAATTAAAATGGTTTCAAGCTATGGTACAATGGTGCAATTTAAACTACATCTGCACTATTGCATTCAGTTCTGAGCATCACATCTCTGGAAGAATATATTGATCCTGGAGGGGTTGCTGTATTACAAGATTTTTTGATTTATCCCAACTAAGATTTATGGGGTTCACTTGTTTGCAACAATTCCCCAATCATAATTCACGCTATGTTCCAGAGATTTAACCAAATGGTAAGAAATACTTTAAATGATGAATTCAGAATGTCTATCGACCATTAAATCATAGAATCCCGACTGTGCAGAAAGAAGTAATTCAGCCCATTGAGTCTGCACCAACTCTCCGAAGAACATCTGACCCAGGCCCACACACCCTACCCTATCCCCGTAACCCACCCAACCCTACACTTCTTTGGACATAAAGGGGCAATTTAGCATAGCTAATCCACCTAACCTGCACGTCTTTGGACTGTGGGAGGAAACCAGAGCATCTGGAGGAAAACCACACCTACACAGAGAGAACGTGCAGATTCCACACAGTCACCCAATGCCAGAATTGAACCTGGGACCTTGGTGCTGTGAAGCAGCAGTGCTAACCACTGTGTCACTTTGCACAAATCAGAGATAAAAAGTAATGGCAATTAAGAACAATTGGCAGTAATTAACAGTGAGGAGAAAGTTTATCTTTAACAATTAACAGACATCTCATCACCCTTATCCATAGAAACATAGAACAGTACAGTCCTTCGGCCCTTGATGTTGTGCCAAGCTATGTCCAAACCCAAGATCAATCTATCCCATTCCTTATCATTCTGGTGTGCTCCATGTGCCTATCCAATAACCGCTTGAAAGTTCCTAAAGTGTCCAACTCCACTATCTCCACTATTTCCGACCAAATTGTGAAATGATAATTCCAAAAATATCAAAAACAGCTCTTAGCACCTCTCCGCAAACATCTCTCTCACCCCAAATCTTCTTCTCTGCCTCTGTATCTCTCCACCCCTCCCCCCATCCCACCAAAATGGCTTCTCTAGACCCCTTTCTTATACCTTAAACTGTTGAAAGCCCACCTAGGCCAATTGTTAGAGAAATAGCCAATTGGTCTACAATCTGTCAATAATGAAATAAGAATTAGCCCAGTGGTTTTTAACATTTATGCATTTTGTCTCAGCTTTAAGACAACACTTCTTCTCAAACTATTTCTTATCTTAAGGTAGTTGAATGTTGACCAACAATTAGTTAACAAAGATATCTATCATTTAAAGTTGAGACAGATCCTTCCAGACATGGTTAACAAGTCATGTTATCTCTTTAGGTTCCGTGGCCTGAGAAGTGCACGAGATCCTTATTCATTGATTCACGGAATCCCTACAGTGCTGGAGACCATTCAACCAATCGAGCCTGCACCAACTACAATCCTATCCCCATACCCCCGACACTAAGGGGCAACTGAGCATGGCCAATCAACCTAACCCGTACATCTTTGGACCGTGGGAGGAAACACAGTAAGAAGTCTCACAACACCAGGTTAAAGTCCAATAGGTTTATTTGCTCGTAAACACCACTAGCTTTTGGAGCTCTGACCCTTCGTCAGGTGAGTGGGGAGTTCTGATCACAAACAGGGCATATAAAGACACATACTTAGTTTACAGAATACTGATTAGAATGTGATTCTAATTTGTGGTGTTTGCTACCAAATAAACCTGTTGGATTTTAACCTAGTGTTGTGAGACTTCTTATTGTAGTTACCCCAGTCCAACGCCGGCATCTCCACATCTGTGGAAGGAAACCAGAGCAGCCAAAGGAATCCCATGCAGACACAGGGAGAATGTGAAAACTCCATAGAGTGACCCAAGCTATGAGGCAGCAGTGCTAACAACTCTGTCACCGTGCCACTCTCATTCCCACAGCACTTTAGGAGTCTATATTAATAACCAAGTGTAAATAATGTTTTAGAATTATGAAAAGTTTTGTGTTTCAAATTACATTTTCAGCCTTTACAAATCTATTAATAAATGACATATTCTTTAATCATCTCACAATCAAGGCTGTCCGCTTAATTAACCTGGCTGGTTTCCAATAAAACTGCTTTAGTTTTATGAAAATGGCTTCCATTATTTTGAGCAGAAAATGCTTAAAAGCATTTTATTTCAACCTACAAATTGATGGTCACAATAAACAGCACAAAACTACAGTAAAGAAGGTTTAATTACAAGAAGTTGCTTAAACTGGGCTTTGGGTCCCTAGTGTATGGAATGTTAAGCTGAGGTGTTTGAAGTATAATCATGGTGTAATAATATGATTGATTAGATGGGGAGAACTTATTTCCTTTCAAAGAATAAAGAACAGTACACCACAGGAACAGGCCCTTTAGACCTCCAAGCCCATACCGATCACATTTACCCATCTAAACCAAGGGTTTATATCCCTCTAGTGATCATTTGTTCACCAGCCTATCAAGATAAGTCTTAAATGTGGCTAACATAACTGCCTCAACCACCTCACTTGGCAGTGCATTCCAGGCCACCACCAGTCTCTGTGTAAAAAACCTCCCTGCACATCTCCACTGAACCTTTCCCCCCTTATCTTGAGCTTGTGTCCCCTTGTAACTGTCAATTCTGTCCTCAGAAAAAGCTTCCAACAGTCTACCCTATCTATAGTTCTCATAATTTTATAAACTTCTATCAGGTCGCCCCTCAGCCTCTGTCTTTCCAGGGGGAAGAATCCCAATTTATTCAATCCCTTCTCATAGACAATACCCCCCCATACCAGGCAACATCCTGGTAAACCTTTCCACACTCTCTCCAAAGCCTCCACATCCTCCTGGTAGTGTGGTGACCAGAATTGGACACAGTATTCCAAATGTGGCCGAAACAACGTTTTGTACAACTGTAATGTAATTTCATGAGAGAGTCCAGAACAATGGGCACATTCTTAAAATTACAATTCTGAGGTGATGTCAGAAAGCAATTCATCATCCAAATTATGGTGGAAGTCAGGTAGCTACTCCCCCAAAAGACTCTCTTGACAAAGGAAATTGAAACGTTTCACTGAAATCTTGTTGCTGTTTAAGCCGGTGGGATTGTTTGCCCATAACCAGTCCAGTGACCAGTGGTGTGCCGCAGGGCTCGGTATTGGGACCTCTCCTCTTTGTAGTCTACATAAATGACTTAGAAGAGGGAGTAGGTGGTGTGATCAGCAAGTTTGCTGATGACACCAAGATGGCAGGGTTGGCGGGTACAGAGCTGGATTGTCAGGTGATACAACAGGATATAGATAGGTTGGTGCAGTGGGCAGATAGGTGGCAGATGGCATTTAATCCTGACAAATGCGAGGTGATGCATTTTGGAAGGAATAATGCAGAGAGGAGTTATGTGATAAAAGGTAGGCCGATTAGGAGTATAGATGTACAGAGAGACCTGGGAGTGCAGGTCCACAAATCCATGAAGGTTGTGTCACAAGTGGAGAACGTTGTTAGGAAGGCTTATGGGATGTTAGCCTTTATAGGAAGGGGCTTAGAGTATAAAAGCTGCCGTCTAATGCTTCAGTTATACAGAACGTTGGTTAGACCGCATTTGGAGTACTGCGTCCAGTTCTGGTCACCTTATTACCGGAAGGACGTGGAGTCTCTGGAAAGGGTGCAGAGGAGGTTTACCAGGATGTTGCCTGGCATGGGGGGACTGGGTTACGAGGAGAGACTGAAGAGACTGGGGCTATTCTCCTTGGAAAGAAGGAGATTGAGAGGGGACATGATAGAGGTATATAAGATACTGAAGGGAATAGATAGAGTTAATAGTGAGAGACTGCTCCCTAGACTGGGTACGAACACAAGAGGTCATCAATTAAGGGTGAGGGGGGGGAGGTATAATTTGGAGGTAAGAGGAAGGTTCTTTACACAGAGAGTTGTGGGGGTCTGGAATGCGCTACCGAGTAGGGTGGTGGAGGCAGGCACGTTGGACTTGTTTAAGATGCAGTTAGATAGGCATATGAGTGAAACGGGAATGGAGGGATATGGTAGGGGCTATTAAATAGGGTAAACCTCGGGAGACACCGGAAGGGCAGGCTGTATAACTAATATGTTTTGTCTTTATTCCACAGGTGGAGGTCCACCTCGTGTCAAGCGAGGGGCATGCACACGGCAGGTTGTGCGTGGGCTGCTCTTGGAAGTCCAGGAGTGGCCTAGTACTTCATGTCGGTGTGTGTGCTTGATCCTGGACCGATAGACGGGCACCGCAACAGCTCAGTGACTAGCACTGCTAGCTGTGCAGATACATGGATTTGGGCCTGTGTCTGTGGGAGTTTGCGCATTCTCCCTGTGGTTGCGTGGGTTTCCTCCGGGCGCTCCGGTTTCCTCCCACACCCCAAAGATGTGCTCTTAGGCTAATTGGTTTCCACCAAATTGACACTATTTCTTCCCTGAATCTGACTGAGTAGGGTCCCATTCGTAGACATGCAGGGTAGAATAGGTGTAGGGCGATGCGGCGGCGCGGGCTCGTTGGGCCGAAGGGCCTGTTTCCCGTGCTGGGTTGTTCTTTGTTCTTTGTTCTTTGTTGTTAACATATCCCCACTAAGGGTTTCCCAGCTGCAAAGGATACACGCATTCAATAGGAAACCCCATTGACACAGGCAGTGCTGTAAGATCCCACTAGGATTAGGGAGCAGCATGGTGGCACAGTGGTCAGCGCTGCCACCTCACAGTGCCAGGGACCCGGGTGTAGGGTGATGCGGCAGCGCGGGCTCGTTGGGCCGAAGGGCCTGTTTCCCGTGCTGGGTTGTTCTTTGTTCTTTGTTCTTTGCTCAATTCAGGCCTTGGCTAACTGTGTGGAATTTGTATGTTCTCCCCGTGCTGCATGGGTTTCCTCCAGGTGCTCTGGTTTCCTCCCACAGTACAAAGATGTGTGGGTTAGGTTGATTGGCCATGCTAAATTGCTCCTTAGTGTCAGGGGGATTAGGAGTTTAAATATGTGGGGTTATGACCTGGGTGGGATAGTTATTGGTGCAGGCTTGATGGGCCAAATGGCCTCCTTCTGCATTGTAGATTCTATGATTCTATGATACCAGCGAGTCACTGTGAAACATATCACAGAGAGGGAGGAAAATCCTGCCCTCCAAACATTGGAGTGATCAATTTACGTTAGTTAGATAGGAAGCGAAAGTAACTCACTGGCTCAGCTATCCAAGAGTTATGTGGCTGGCTGGATGATCCAAATAAGCTTGTTTTGTGAAGGGAGGAGGAATTAAAGTAACGCTATCAACTGATCAATCCAATGGAAGGTTGCAGAGAATAAAAGATCATCACAGCATGGCTATCTTGTTATGTAATTAGTGAAGGACATTACAGACTCAATAATACTTCCGCACAGCGGTGTGGCTGGAGCCTAATTTCTGATGGTTAATCAGCCCCATTCTCGGGTCACTCCTTAGAGTGCCTGACTGTCTGCTTCTCTGTCAGGTTGGAGATCATTTGATTTTGATTTGATTTATTATTGTCACATGTATCAGCAAACAGTGAGAAGTATTATTTCTTGCGCGATATAGAGACAAAGCACACCATTCAGAGAGAAGGAAAGAGAGTGCAGAATATAACGTTACAGTCATAGCTAGGGTGTAGAGAACGATCAACTTAACGCAAGGAAGTCCATTCAAAAGTCTGACAGCAGCGGGGAAGAAGCTGTTCTTGAGTCGGTTAGTACGTGACCTCAGATTTTTCGATCTACATTCAGGTAATTGACATCACTTTTAAATCTCCTGTGGCATTGTTTGGGACATGTTCGAGATTGGGCAAAAATTACCCATTTTTCCCAAAACCATTCTAAAGATTTGGGTAGATATTTACCCCCTGCTACATACATGCACAGGATTCAGATAAATGTAACCAAAAGGGAAAATGCTGGAAAATCTCAGCAGGTCTAGCAGCATCTGTAAGAAGAGAAAAGAACTGATGTTGAGTCCAGATGTTCCTTCGTCAAAGCTTTGTCAAAGGGTCATCTGGACTCGAAACATCAGCTCTTTTCTCTCCTTGCAGATGCTGCCAGACCTGCTGAGATTTTCCAGCATTCTCTCTTTTGGTTTCTGATTCCAGCATCGGCGGAAATTTGTTTTTATTCAGATTAAAGGAGCTGGTTGATTTGCCACAGTCTATGACTTCCCAAGAACTTGTTGAAAAACCTCAGATCAAACAGCATATAAAGCCCAGGAGGATAGCTATACCTTAGCTATGACTGTAACACTATGTTCTGCACCATCCTCTTTCCTTCTCTATGAAAGGTATGCTTTGCCTGTGTAATGCACAAGAAACGCCACTTTTCACTGTATACTAATACATGTGACAATGATAAATCAAATCAAATTAAGTATTTTAATTCGGAACTATCTAGGGCCTCCAATATAATTGATTACCCTCCCTATCATTGCCACCAAGCCTGTGTGGATCTTGATCAATGGTTTCCAACACTACTGATGATCTGGAGCGTGCAACTCCAAATCCAAGAAAAAGTCTTCTTTCAAAGGACGTTGCAGCTTTGGAATCATCCTTCTCGAAGGAAAGGAGATATGGAAAATTAGATATAATCCCGTCACTATTGCCCACCATCCTTGTTCACTGTGCGTAACCACATGGGTATCTGCTTTTACATTCTAGCTCATTCTGTCATTGAGACCTAAGTGAAACTTAATAGCTCCTGCCCAACAGTTACATCAAAGGTTGGCCCATTTGAACAAAGGGCAACATCACGATGCAAGCCCCATTCTCACAAAGAGGCCAGGACTTTCCCATCCCACCCACCACGGGAATCATAACAGGCAGGGGTGGACAGTGCAAAAGTCTGATGACCTCGGGTGGCATTTTCTAGTCTTGGGGTGAATGTGGCAGGAAAGTCCCGCCTAGAATATCGCAATGATTTCAGAGATCACAGTAGGTTTTTAAACTGGGTAAACTTGTGGCTGCAAACCAGTCTCACTGAAGGCAAAACAGCCGATGAACTGGCCGATCCAGCTAGCAGTGGGTGCGGCGAGCAATAATGTTCATGCTGTAAATAAGTATGGCAACAATGGTCATCAATTGGTTGCTACTGAAGCCTAAAATATATTGAGTGGTTAGCTCAAATATTTTCATTTGTGAATGGCATTACGGACATTGTAATACTGGTACACAGGAATGTGGAAACGTGGGCTGGAATTTTCCAGCTATTCATGTCAGCAAGATTCTCTGGTGAACGGAGATCTGACTGAGTGCCAAATTTCGCATCAACAATTACAATGACAATGGAGTGTGAACAGCCAGAAAAGTTCTGCTTTGGTATCTGTTGACAAGTGCAAATATTCCATGTCATATAAGTCCTTTTCTGGAGCCTGAATTCCAAGGGTCAATCCACCTGACTCTCCAATCCCTCCTTGGAGCTTCTATCTGACAATATCTCATTCATTGCCAGCCTGTGAGATTTGTGTGCATAATTATATTCAGCTACTTAAGATCATCAATAGATCCACATGACTTGGGATATCATAAAGCTGGGCAAGAACTATCAATATTTGCTTGAACCTCTCCCAAGTAGACGTTTGCTACTTGCCGGCCTGAGTGGAACGAATGGAGCAGGCCCATCCCCCAGTGATCAGTCGGTCAGGCAGAGTTAAATAACTCTTCTTCAGAGCTTTGAAGAAGAGTCATATGGACTCGAAACATTAACTCTCATTTCCCTCCGTACAGTGCTGTCAGAGCTGCTGAGTTTTTCTAGCATTTTTTTGTTGTAAATGAACCCCGGGGTGTTCGCTCAGCACTTACATCAAAGTGGGGCCCTTATCTGCCTAGGCAAATAGGGACACCACAGAGCAAGCCTCACCCTCACATAAACATCATGATCAGACCACACATCATAATAAATTTGTTTTGAGCTGGGAATGTTGCGCAACCTCAGTAAAAACAATCAAACCGTATAGATTGTTACTCATTTGCTCAGCTATTGAGGAGTGATTGTGGCCGAGTAGAAGATCTGAAAAAGTTTATTTTTTGAAGGAAATGGGGGCAGTAGTAACTCTATTAGCCGACCAATTCAATGGATGATTGTGGACAATGAAAATTTTGTATCAAGATTGTTATTTTTTACTGTAATTAGCTAGTGAATGTCATTACAGACTCGGTAATATTGCTGAGCAGCACTGCGGCTGGAACCTAATTACTGAAAGATCATCAGCTCCGATCTCTCGTGCCTACTTGGAGGAACTGACCGACCATTAACTGTGAGGTTGGTGCTTATAACTATATTCAGCTAATTGGCATCATTTGTAGATCTGCTGTGGCATTGTTTGTGATAGTCTGGACAAGCCGGGCTTGGGGGGGGTGGGGTGGTGTATGGTGGCACAGAGGTTAGCACTGCTGCCTCACAGTGCCAGGGACCCAGGTTCGATTCCCAACTTGGGTGGCTGTCTGTGTGGAGTTTGTACATTCTCCCCGTGCCTGCGCAGGGTTCCTCCGGTTTCCTCCCACGGTCTGGTTAGGTGCATTGACTCAAACAGGTGTCTGAGTGGGGCGAACTAGGGGAATTTCACAATAAGAGCCTCACTTGTCACTAATAAATAAACTTTAATCGTAGTGGGCAGGACAGAAAATTCGGTGGGCCAAGTTACATTAGATGGGAATTTTCGGACTTGGGGCAAAAACTGTTTGAAAATCCCCCCCATAGAGTCGAACAACATCTTTGATTCAGCTTTATCTAAAGCTCCAGATAGAATTAACTAACTCCCCTGTCACTGGTATCAAGTCTGAGTTTTATTTTTATTCATTCATGGGATGTGGGCATTACTGACTGGGCCAGCATTTATTGCCCATCCCTGAGGGCATTTAAGAATCAACCGCATTGCTGAGGATCTGGAGTCATATGTAGGCCAGATCAGGTAAGGACAGGCAGATTTCCTTCCCTAAAGAACATTAGTGAACCAGATGGGTTTTTCCGACAAGCGACAATGGTTTGATAGTCATCATTAGATTTTTAATTCCAGATTTTTATTGAATTCAGATTTCACCATCTGCCATGGTGGGATTTAAATCCAGGTGCCCAAAGTACTTGTCCAGCGACTTACCACTCTACCATTGCTTTCCCTTTGATCCTGATCAATGGTATCCGGCCACACTGCAGCTCTACACTGCTCCAAAACCAATAAAAACAAGCCTTATTTCGAAGAACATTGTAGTTTTGGGAGTACCCTTCATCAAGGAAAAGAGACACAGTGAAATAGGAAAATAATCCCATTAGTATGACTCACCAGCCATGTTCACAGAGCTGTAAACACATGGGAGAGCCTGTTTTTACATTCTAGCTCATTCTGTCATTGAGACAAAAATGAAACCCAATGGTTGATGCCAAACATTTCCATCAACGCGTGGCCTGGATGAACAAAGGGCAACATCACAATGCCAGCCACACTGTCACAGACTGCATTGGAATGAGATCAGACATCACAGTTGGCTTTTAAACAACTGATGACAGAATCAATTTCAGTGAAGCAAAATCAGCAGGCAAACTGGCTGATTTATCTAGGAGTGGATGTGGTCAGTGAGATGAAATGAATTTTGTGGACAGAGTGTGAACGATGGTAATAAAGGATAATCAGTTTCTTCAGCAGTAGCTTGAAAGACATCGAAAGGTTTGTCTCAACGTGGCTATCTTGTATTCTAATTTGCGAAGATCATGGAGGGTGGAAGAGGGAGGGTGACAGAGGGAGAGCGGCAGAGGGAGAGTGACAGAAGGAGGGCAGCAGGGGGAGGGTGACAGAGGGAGGGTAGCAGAGGGAGGGTGGCAGAGGGAGGGCAGCAGAGGGACGGTGACAGAGGGAGGGTGACAGAGGGAGGGCAGCAGAGGGAGGGCAGCAGGGGGAGGGCGGCAGAGGGACGGTGACAGAGGGACGGTGACAGAGGGTGGGCACTGTAGGGATTCTGTGATTCTATGATCATAAACTGGGGACTGTCATTGAGTTTAGCTCTTGATCGGATGAATTAGGAGCCAGGGAGGGCCCAAATATTACATCACCTGCACATATAAACGTACAATGGAAAGGCATGGAAAAGCCAATGGGCCCATTATGCTTCTTCAATTAGACAATATTAACCCACAGACTGTGCTCCCCCAATCAGCTACATGAAAAATGGACAAAGAAATGCGGCTTTTTGAAGAAAACACTTGGCAAAACTTCTTAAATCTTTGAGAGTGTCACATAACAATCTAAATCAATGACTAACTCCCTGCATCTGGCAATGCTCTCACTAGCAGCATCTTCTCAGGGACATTTTGTTCTTTTTAAGGGGTAGGAGAGACCCCCACATTCAACTGAAAACATGTTGCATATGTCTGTTCCGGACATTTTCTAGCGGAGGAGTGAGGGCACTAAAATTGGGTGGGTAATGTTGCAGAAGTACCCGAAATCCTTTCTCAAGGCTAGAAACTAGAAGTTCCACTTGATCTATAAACTAGAGTTCAACTTGATCATTGATCAAGTTCCACTTGATCTATAAACTAGAGTTCAACTTGATCATTGGTCACAATCACACAATGATGCAAATAAATGCCCACATGCAAATTTGCTTTCTCTATTATGCGTCACCCTAGCGGAAGAGTAGATCTGAGATCTTGGGAGATAGAGAAACACAGCATGACACCCAGATTCCAACCCTGTATCCTAGCAGGAATGTGAGGAGGCTACCATATGTCATATACCTAGATGTTATTGTCATATTACTTTCTGGGCACAGCCGGGCACAAGTGTAATTGCGACAGTTGTCCCTTTTTGAACTACAACATGAGCTTTTAATGTAAGCTATGAAGTAAGTCACAGGTGCTGAGGAAACTTTTTTTTAAATTTATTTATGGAATGTGGACATTGCTGGCTAGGCCAGCATTTATTGCCCATCCCTAGTTGCCCCTTAGAAGATGGCGGTGAGCTGTCTTCTTGAACTGCTGCAGTCCCTGAGATGTAGGTGCATCCACAGTGGTGTTAGGGAGGGAATTTCAGGATTTTGACCCAACAACAGTGAAGGATCAACAATATACTTCCAAGTCAGTATGGTTAGTGACTTTTAGGGGAACCTCCCAGGTGAGATGTAGCCTGGTATCTGCTGATCTTGAACCTCTAGATGGTAATGGTCATGGGTTTGGATTGTTTTCTGGCAACCTACTTTTCCCTGGCAGGTCACAGTGCTTCAGATAGTTCCAGGTATCTTTTAAATGAATTTAGAATCAAATTGTTGCAGTACAAATTATAGAATCGTAAAATCCTACGGGGCAGAAGGAGGCTATTCTGCCCATCGAGTCACAGCGACCAGAAGCCCACCCAGGCCCTAGATCCATAACCATATACATTTACCCTAGCTACTCCCTCTAACACTCAGGGAGAATTTAGCATGAATTTAGCGTCCATCTAAACCGCACATCTTTGGACTGTGGGATGAAACCAGAGCACCCAAATGAAGCCCATGCAGACACGGGTAGAATGTACAACTCCATACAGACAGTGACCCAAGCCAGGAATTGAACCCAGAGCCTGGTGCTGTGAGGCAGCAGTGCGAATCAATGTGCCAATGTGCCGCCCCACAAAAGGAGGCCATCCAGCCCGTCATGTCTGCACTGGCTCTCCAAATGAGCATTATGTCTTTGTGTGCCATTTCCTGCCTTTCCCCTGTACCCCAGCACATTATTTCTATTCAAATGATCATCTAATGCCCTCTTGAACGCCTTGATTGAACCCGTCTCTAGGCAGTGCTTTCCAGAGTTGAGAGGGTTGTATAGTTAAGTGGTTGCATGATTGCTTCGAGAGATGATCACATGATTTGATGGTGAGGTCATTAAGGTACTTTATAGATTGCTTCTTAGTTCCATTTTCTATTGTGTACAGATAACAGCTTCAGGAATAAATTTGTTTGTTTGAATCGGCAAATGTAAGCTGCATCTCTTTTTGTTTAAAACCCACATCCACTAACATACATTGCAGAGAGTTTCTACCACAACTAGCGAACTGGACAGTGAATTCCAGGCAAATATACCACTATTTGGTTAAAAAGGCTTTTGCTAATATCCCTACTTCCATCAATCACCTTAATCATGAGCCCAGTGGTAATCGATTTCTCCACCTGAGGAAACCTGTCTACTCATAATTTTATACGCCTCTATCAAGTCACCCCTAAGCCTCCTCTGTTCTAAGGAACAAAACCCCAGCCCACTTAACTTTCCCTCATCGCTGCAATTTCCAGCCCTGGCAACATTCGGCAAATCTCTTCTGTACTCGCTTCACAGCAATTATGTAATGTGGTGACCAGAATTGTACACAACTTTCCAATTGTTGTCTAACCAGCATTTTACACAGTTCTTCTAGCCTTATATCTCTGTTTCTCTATTCTATGCCTCATGCGATAAAGGAAAGTATTCCATATGCTATTTCTGCCAACTTGTTCACCTGTCCTACCACCTTCAAGGACCTGAGGACATGCACGCCAAGGTCTTTCACTTCCTCAGCCTCTCTAACCATCTTCCCATTTATTGAGTATTCCCTTCCATTATTTTCGTTAGAATCATGGAATCATAGAATCCCTATCAGTCTGCACAACTCTCCAACAGAGCATATTTACCCAGGCCCCACAACCCCACTCTTTACCCTACCCGCATAACCCCATACATTTACTATGTCTAATCCACTTGTTTACACATCTTTGCTCAAAAAGAGGCAATTAAGCATGGCCAATCCATCTAACCCGCACATCTTTGGACGCTAGGAGGAAACCGGAGCACCCAGAGGAAACCCACGCAGACACAGGTAGCAAGTGCAAACTCCACACAGACAGTCACCCAAGGTCAGAATTGAACCCCCGTTCCTGGTGCTGTGAGGCAGCGATGCTAACCATTGTGCCACTAATGCATTATTGCACATTTATCCTGAATGAATTCCATTTGCGACTTTACTCCACTGAAACAAACACCTCAAATCTTCCTGGAGTCTAAAGGTATTCTCATCACTACCAATGAAATGGTTGATTTTTGTGTCATCTGCAAATTTCCCCAATCATGCCTCCCACTTGAGTCCAAATCCAAAGCCCAAACAGCAGGGGACCCAATGCTGAACCCCGTGGAACATCAGTGGAAACTAACAGCCATTTGCTAAGACTAAAAAGGAAGACATCTTTCCTTTCTCTGTGGATTTTCTCCATGAGAATGCTGCACAGTTTTGCCACATCTAATTGTAGGGAAATGCTACATCTGTTTCACGTTAGCCTATTTTCTCAAACTTGCACAGAGTCATAGAGGTTTACAGCATGGAAACAGGCCCTTCGGCCCAACTTGTCCATGTCGCTCCTTTTTATTAACCACTAAGCTAGCCCCAGTTGCCCATGTTTGGCCCATAGCCCTCTATCCCCATCTTACCTATGTAACTGTCTCAATGCTTTTTAAAAGACAAAATTGTACCTGTCTCAACTACCATCTCTGGCAGCTTGTTCCAGACACTCAGCACCCTCTGTGTAAAACAAATGTCCCTTTGGAGCCTTTTATATTTCTCCCCTCTCACCTCAAATCTATGCCCTCTAGTTTTAGATCCCCTACCTTTGGGAAAAGATATTGACTATCTAGCTGATCTGTGTTCCTCATTATTTTATAGAACCCCTATAAGATCACCTCACAGCCTATAAGATCACCTCCAAAACTGCAGAAGGAGGCCATTCAGTCCATCAAGTCTGCACCAACAACAATTCCACCCCAGGCACTATTCCCACAACACCACACATTTACCCCGCTTGGTAATCTCTCTAAACTGCACATCTCGGGGTAATAAGGGGCAATTTAGCATGGCCAATCAAGCTAACTCACACATCTATGGACTGTGGGAGGAAAGCGGAGCACCTGGAGGAAACTCACACAGACACGGGGAGGACGTGCAAACTCCGCACAGACATTGACTCAAGCCAGGACAAATGTGGAATTGTACCATTTTGACAGGAAGATTAAAAAAAAACTTATTATTTAAATCATTCTAGTTTGATAATATCCTTTCTATAATGGGGTGACCAGAACTGTGCACAGTTGCAAATGCCTTTACCTTCACTGCACTCAGCTGCTCCAGATACTTCTATTTCAACACTTTTCCTTCTCCAAGACTGCACTGCTCTCTAATGGAAACATCAAACTCTCTACCTTACACCGCTCTTCTTGAAACAGCAGGCCCCTCAAACTAATAGGGGGCTTCCTTGTCTGCAGCTCCTCCGTTGCATGACAATTATCCACAGGCTCTGAGAAATGCTTGCCTGCCACAAATACATCCCTCCTTCAAATGTGGCAGCAGTGATCACAATCTGACCTCAATCCACTGACAAAAACCCTTGCAGGTTGCCTGTAGGCTGGGAGCATGCCGTGAATATTAAATTAGGATAAGTCTGGGAGGAATTAGTCACATGCAGAACATGTCAGTGCAAAGCTATCTGAGCAGCTTTCCAGCTTAAAAATGCTGGCAATGGGAAATATATCCAGAGCGCCACATCATAGCCCCTTCCTGTCTCTATATAACCTTATGGTGAAAGTAGCTATGTATGTTTTACAATGTTATTTTGAATAGAGAATTCAGACAGTACAAGTATGTAGCGATCTATACCAGTGTAGATAAGGATGGGGTCCAACTGTACGCTCACAGAATTTAGTTTAGATCGCAGTGACACTGAAATAAAATTAGCACAGGATGAAACTTAACACAATGGAACAGGATAGTGATCTTGTGCCCCCATTAGTATGTTCAGCCATCTGTTTGAGGACCGAATGTACATAAGAACATACATTGAGGGGTTCCAATTTCAATTCTCTTCTGGCACATGGTGATGCAGTAAGGCAGACCTTTATCTGTTTCCATGGTTAGCCATTCCTGGAACAGGTTGCTAGTCTATGGCCAGAGGATCATAGAAATCCAAAAGTGCATTCAGTCCATCAAGTCTGCACCAACAACAATTCCACCCCAGGCACTATCCCC
This sequence comes from Carcharhinus amblyrhynchos, assembly GCF_965287045.1. Lineage (NCBI taxonomy): Eukaryota > Metazoa > Chordata > Chondrichthyes > Carcharhiniformes > Carcharhinidae > Carcharhinus > Carcharhinus amblyrhynchos. The sequence continues at coordinate 12,922,053 of NC_137328.1, forward strand.
ACAACACCACACATTTACCCCGCTCGGTAATCTCTCTAAACTGCACATCTCGGGGCAATTTAGCATGGCCAATCAACCTAACTCGCACATCTATGGACTGTGGGAGGAAACCGGAGCACCTGGAGGAAACCCACGCAGACACGGGGAGGATGTGCAAACTCCAAACAGACATTGACTCAAGCCAGGAATCAAATCCAGGTCCCTGGAGCTGTGAGGCAGCAATGCTAACCACTGTGCCACGTGCCATTATAGCTTGACTACTCCACAACAAGTATGGCTAACCAGAAGTCTATCTCGTTCTTACCGCCACCAATTGTTTAAAAGGATTTGCAGGTTGACACATTCAATCGGTTTGGCTGTGTTATGAACGCACCTTCCTTGACCATCAAGTCCTAGGGTGGGACTAGAACCCAGAGCTCTGGCTCAGAGGCAAAGATGCTATCCACTGTGCCACAAGACAAGGACGGGGACAAAGTTTCATTCCATTAGAAATGTTGTTTATCTTAAAGGAGAGGAGTGTGAATATCCCGGATAAGTAATTCCCACAAATGTTTCTGGCATTGGACAGCATGTACTGTTCTGTGTGTAGGCTTAAGATGAATGGTTTGAAAGAACAATAAATCTATTTAATTTCAGACATTCTCTGAATTTTGTAGATCAGTTATTAAAAGGATAATGGCCTTTACGCATTCAATATGGATTCAGATTCTGAGTTAATATTTCTGTGCAGAAGAGATTCTGCTACATAATTTAATTTTCACATTGTATAAGATATAATTGGATGTTATTCTGGGAGAAAAAGGACATATAAGGAAAGTGTTACAATAGGCAGAACTGCCTTTTCCTATTCTTGACCTACTTTACATCTTTAGAAAAGCAAAAATACCTAAATGTCTACATTGGTTAGAAACACATGCAATGCCAGAACTTTTGATTCAGAAGGTCAGGGGCTCAAAGCCCTTTCCAGACACTTGAGTGTGTAATATATTCTGGCATTTAAATCTGCATCGTTGGTGCTGAAATGTGCCTATAAGGGATAGCAGCACGAAATCACTTGAAGGGAAGTATGTCATGTGATCCAGTTTTAGTGCCACTTTTGTCTTTGAGCAGAGCACACACGTATAGCTTTGCTGCCAATATCTTCAGACAAATGCTCCCATTCATCTATTCTAAATAAATGAACCCACAACACATTTACCATCCCTTTTGAGTGCTTGGTGCTTATATCATTATGACAACATGACAGTTGAAAGTCTCGCCTTTCAGATTAAATATTCAAGCGAGGTGCAGACCACCAACGGACTCTCACAAAAATCACATCTGCCTATCAAACACCATCATTTAAAAAAAACTCATTTGATTATTTATCTCATTGCTGTTTGTGGGACCTTGTTGTGGATTGGGGGTGGCCGGGGGGAGCGTTCCCTTGTGCATTGAATCCATGCTCAGCACAAGTGGTTAAGGGACAGGACCTGTGAAGTTCAAAATGGGGATTTGACAAGAAAAATAAGCATTGGATGTGTAGGGTGTAACTTGAAATATTGATGGATTACTTTGCAGTTCAGACATGGGAATTACGAGAAATGTTGAGAGCACACACAAATATTGGTATTAAGTATTAAGCTTTATTAGATCAGGCATACAATACTAAGCTATATTTTATAATGGAATATGCCAATCTAAATGCAATGAGCCATAACTTACAGCCAGCATTGGAAAGTGGTGGCTTGCTGGAATTAGAACAGTGTAAAGTGCAGTTATCTGCTCTGAAAATTTTGTTCACACCTCTGTTGGCTGGAACTGCTTAGGATCTGCAGTGAGGGAGTCTCTCTGAAGGTCCCATTGCAGTGTAACTCCTGTAAATTCAGGGAGACAATGCCATCTTTTTTACTGCAATGGCTGATGGAAAGTAGATTGGTTTAAAGGGCTGCCTCTGGTGAGAAGAAGGGACACTGTGGGGAGGGGTCAGGTCTACTTGCGTGGGTGTCAGGGTTGAGTCTGCTTGGGGTTGGAGGGGGGTGCGTGGTCTGCTCAGGATTGAGGTAGGGGCTTATTGGGAGACGGGAGATCCTTAGAGCTGGGCCCAAATGTTGGGCTGTCCAATGTGGCTGGGGCTAAGGGTTGGGGGGGACTCCCATGTGGAGGGGAAAGGGAGGTGGAGTGGGGGAATAGAATGCCCTGGGGTTTGATTAGTCGGGTGGTGGGAGGTCCAGAATGCGGGGGGTGTCCAGTGCAGAGCTCGGTCCAGATGTTTAAAATAGTTATGCCGAAGTTAGGGGTACCCCCCCAAATTCGACATTGGGGAGCCAAGAAGTTACAGACACACACACACACACACACACGCACACACACACACAGACTCATACAGACACACACCAACATACAAACACATACATATATTTGCATTGATACACATGCACACATAGACAGACATCCACTTATGCACATACACGTACACACACGGAGCATACTCATACACATACACTTTTCTTGGCTTACTTGTGAATACACTATTCTTCTTTGCAAAAAGATGCTCTAGCAATACAGTTCCCAACTATGCTCTAAGTAAATGGCCATACAGTCACCTGGGGTTGGCAAACTCCTTCTGATTGGTGATTTCTGAGTTGTGCCTGTACTAGGGCCCTTACCATTAAGGACTGCACGAGAATGGTCTGATCACCATTTCCAAAAGTTCCTAACTTTCATACCAGCAGCAGCAGCACTGCAGAGCTCAAATCTGAGTAATTATTCTAGTTACTTATAATTAATTGAGGCATGGTGGCACAGTGGTTAGCACTACTACCTCACAATACCAGGAACACGGGTTCAATTCCTTGTCTCGGGTGACTATATGGATTTTGCGTGCTCTCCTGTGTCAGCGTGGGTTTCCTCTAGCTGATCCAGTTTCTTCCTACAGCCCAAAGATGTGCAGACTAGATCAATTGGCCATGTTAAAATTGCCCCTCAGTGTCTAAAGATGTGTAAGTTAGTGGGGTAAATACATAAGGTTAGGGAATAGGACCTGGGTGGATGCTTTGTCAGAGAGTTGGTGCAGACTTGACGGGCTGAATGGTGTGCTTTTGCACTGTAGGAATTCTATGACTTTAACCTTTGTTTAGTTGCTCAATATCCAGTTAGCAACATCCTGCCAGGTTAGTTTAAACTCTCTCTCTCACTGCACTGACAAAGCATCCCATGAGGCCAACAGACCAAGTTATTTTGAGGTGGAACCTGTCTATCTTTCAATTTTCTAACTTCCCCAGAACAGGTCCTTACGCCTCAGGAACCTAAAGCCCTCCCACTCTCCAGTCATACATTAATCTGCTTCAGCCATTATTTTCCACATTCACCGGTGGGTGATAACTGGGAGAGATGTAGAGGTTTCCAACATTACATGCTAGTTCTGCATTTTAGGTTCTTAAAATCTACCCACAGGACCTCCCTTGTTGCTCTTTCTATGTATGCTCTGATATGGAGATGCCAGTGTTGTACTGGGGTAGGCACATTAAGAAGCCTCACAACACCAAGTTAAAGTCCAATATCTTTATGAAGGAGCAACGCTCCAAAACCTTGTGATTCCAAATAAACCTGTTGGACTTTAACCTGGAGTTGTGAGACTTCTTACTATGTATGCCTTGGACCAATGTGAACCATGACCTCTGGCTGTTCACCATCCCCCCTCAGATTTCTCTGCAACCACTCCGACATCTCGATGATACATTCATCTCATCACACTATATTTTATTCACCTTCACTTGCAACATAATGAATAATTCCAAAAGATTTTTGCTTAAGTTCCCAGATGTTCTGCTTTTGCACCAAATCCCTTTGTTCAGAATTTGCCCTTGAGCAAGTTAATGCAAATTCAGCTTTGGCTCCGCATAAAGAATTCAACTCATAAATTTTACACGGTACCCACGGTGGGTTGTTGAGTACGTTTTATTTTAAGCGTTCGTTCGCCAGCTTACAATTTTTGATATTCAGCCTTTAGCTATCCGAGAAAAAGAACGGTGTGGCACACGTAGGTGGGAATTTTCCAGCCATTCCCGTTGGCGGAATCTTCCGGTCCCACCGACAGCAAACACCCCGCCGTGAGTTTCCCGGCAGTGGAAGGGCGGTGGGGAGGTTTGAAGAATGGGAAACCCTGTTGACAGCAGTGGAACCAGAGATCCTACAGTCGGCCAATGGTGAGCTGCCAACAACTCCACGAAAAGCGCCGTGGGGGCATGTGGAAAACCCTGCTCACCATTTATAATGACGAAATGGGCTTCAAGCAAACTGTCGCATGAATGGGCGAATGGGCCAGGAAATGGCAAATGGAATTTAATGTTGGCAAGTGTGAGGTGGTCCACTTTGGTAGGAAGAATGGTAGGAAGGACTATTACTTACGGGGCGAAAAACTGCAGCAGGCGACGGTGCAGAGGGATCTCGGAGTCCTTGTGCATGAGTCGCAAAAACCCAGCTTGCAGGTGCAGCAGGTGGTCAGGAAGGCGAATGGGATGCTGGCCTTCATAGCGAGGGGGATTGAATATAAAAGTAGGGAGGTCTTGCTGCAGCTGTATAGGGCATTGGTGAGGCCGCAGCTGGAGTACTGTGTGCAGTTTTGGGTGCCGCACCTGCGCAAAGATATTTTGGCCTTGGAGGGAGTGCAGAGGAGGTTTACTAGGCTGATACCGGAGTTGAGGGGGTTGAGCTATGAGGAGAGGCTGAATAAACTGGGCTTGTACTCGTTAGAGTTTAGAAGAATGAGGGGAGATCTCATTGAGACGTATAAGATGATGAATGGGATGGATAGGATAGAGGTGGAAAGACTCTTCCCGCTCAAAAAAGACAGTAGGACTAGGGGGCACAGCCTCAAGATAAAAGGGGGGCGGTTTAGAACGGAGTTGAGGAGGAACTTCTTCACTCAAAGGGTGGTGAATCTCTGGAATTCTCTGCCCGTTGAAGTGGTGGAGGCTGCCTCGCTAAATATTTTTAAGAAGCTGGTTGATGGGTTCTTGATAAGAGAGGGGATTAAGGGTTATGGGGAGAGGGCGGGAAGGTGGAACTGAGCAGCGACAGATCAGCCATGATCTTATTGAGTGGCGGGGCAGGCTCGAAGGGCTGGATGGCCTACATATTTCTTATGTTCTTAAGTTCTTATGAACAAAACACATGTTTGTTAGGCAGCCTTCATGACCTCAGCAAGATTTGATTTGATTTACTAATGTTAAATGCATTGGGATACAGTGAAAAGTATTGTTTCTTGTGCATCACATGGAGTACTTCGGAAATATATTGCTCTCCCTTCACTGACACTAAGCCAAAATCCCTGAATGCACTGTGGCTGTACCTACACTACATGGACTGCCACAGTTCAAGATGGCAGCTCATCACCACCTCCACAAGAGCAATAAATGATGGGCAATAAATGCTGGCCTAGACTTGAATGAATAAAAAATAAGTATGCTTTCTGTCCAATCAATTCAGTAAAACATCATTTTCCCTCAAACAATTCATACTGGCTTTGCTTTTAGCTCATATTTGTCCACATATCTGTTCATTTCCTCCCAGATTACTGTTTTGAAAGGCTTCTCCAACACTGACATTAAACCGGCTGATCTGTAATTGCCAGCTTTATCCTACTCCTATTTTTTGAACAATAATATGTTTGTAATCCCCCAGTTCCTTTGGCCCCATTGCTGTATCCATGCAATCAACTCTATATGAGCCAATTAGTAACATGCAGTTGAATCCAAGATTTTTCTAGTCCTCTCTCCAAATGATTAAGCGACACGCATTCTGGGATAAAAACCACAATAAATGCTTTCACTATTTAACCTTAAAATATTAAGCACTGTTGGAACCATTATTTTACTGTAAGTTTTAAAAGATAATTAGCCAATCTTTACTTGAATGTGAGAATACATTTTATGCTGTAAGAATGTAAGAAAGCTCATAGCAAACAAGAACAATTCAGCTGATCATGGTGGCATGGTGGCACAGTGGTTAGCACTGCTGCCTCACAGTGCCAGGAACCTGGGATCAATTCCCGGCTTGGGTTACTGTCTGTGTGCAGTCCCCACGATCTCCCCGTGTCTGCGTGTGTTTCACCCGAGTGCTCCAGTTTCCTCCTGTAGTCCAAAAGACGTGCTGATTAGCTGCATTGGCCATGTTAAATCCTCCCTCACTGTACCCGAACAGGCGCCGGAGTATGGCAACTAGGGGGTTTCACAGTAACTTTGTTGCAGTGTTAGTTCAAGCCTACTTGTGACACTTATACATAAACTTTACACACTTCACCCAGATGCTGTGCATGATTACTGATCAATATCTTCATTGTGACTTGCTCAAACCCTGAAACTATTGACCAAGCACCAACAGGGGAGGTGGCAGCACAGTGGACTAATAGACCAGAGACACGTGTTGCCCTGGGGATCTGGGTTCGAATCCCACCAGGGAGGCAGATGGTGAAATTTGAATTCAATAAATAATGACGTCCAGGAAACCATTATCGATTGTCATAAAAACCCATCTGGTTCATTCATGTCCTTTAAGGAAGGAAATCTGTTGTCCCTACTTGGTCCAGCCTACAAGCAACTCCAGATCCATAGCAATACGATTGGCTCTTAAGTGCCTCCTGAAATGGCCTAGCGAGCCACTCACTTCAAGGGCAATTAGAGATGGACAATAAACATTGGCCCAGCCAGTGATGCTCCACATCCCTTGAATGAATAAGAAATAAAATTGGAGCACTTTCACCATGTTTTAAGAGGACATCTAACCACCACCTTCCCAGGCACCGAGGGATGGTATATAAAATTGAATTGTGTCAGTGATGGTCTATATCTGGAGAATGAAAAACACAAAAATGGTGCTCTTATACAAGCGACAGCATCTTATCTTCTGATTAGGCATTTTGTGGCCTTCTGGATCTAACATTGCATTCAACAATTTCAGACCATGAATTGTCTCCCCATCGAGACACTTTTTTTAAAAATTCATTATGTTTGCCCCTTCTCCCACAGGGTGATCTGTCACTTGTTCTTAATATTTGACCCTTGTTCTGCTATTAATGCATTCTGCTATCTTCCCTTTATACCACTATCAACACCTTCTTTAGTCTTTAACACTACCATGAACATTTGTTTTGTGCCCACTATATCTTTGTCACATCTCTCCTAGCTCCTACCTATCCCTGACTTTCTATTTTACTTCAACTTCTCCACTCCCTCTTAAATGGCACAATATCCATCACATTTCTCCCTCTCTTTTAACTCTGAAGAAGAGTCATACAGACTCATAATGTTAATTCTATTTCTCTATCCACAGATGCTGCCAGACCTGCTGAGTTTTTCCAACATCTTCTACAGCGTATCTGACCTTGTCAGATTGCTGATGGATGCATTTGGTGAAAAGTGTCCGCAGTTTTCAGCAGTCTCATTCAAATACAAACTGGAGAGATTTAGTTTGCTTCAATTTGTTTGGTAAGTGGTGATCTTAAAGCCATGCATAAGAATAAAAAGTGACATGATAAAGGCAAATAGGAGTATTGTCCAAAATTAAATTATGAATGGGCGATTCATACTAGCAACATTAAAAATAGATTTACCTGTTAGTGTCACAAGCAGGCTTACATTAACACTGCAATGAAGTTACTGTGAAACTCCCCTTGTTGCCACATTCCGACACTTATTTGGGTACACTGAGGGAGAATTTACAATGGCCAATGCACCTAACCAGCACTTCTTTCAGACTGTGGGAGGAAACTGGTGCACCTGAGGAAACCCACACAGACACGGGGAGAACACGCAGACTCCTTACAGACTGTGACCCAAGTGCGGGAATCGAACCCGGGTCCCTGGTGCTGTGAAGCAGCAGTGCTGTCCACTGTGTCATCATGCCACTCCTCAGGAAGTGCTCTTTCCTACAATGAGTGTCGAACATTTGAAATAAAGTTTCTTGTGAAGTTGCGGAGACAATATCCTAAACTGCATTAAGAAAATAGATGCTACAGAGAGAAGAGAATGGGAGTATTCTGGGTGGATGAATTAATATGAGCCTTTCATATGTATAATTGCTTTGTGGACCTGCAAGTCCTGGAAGCCACAGCAGCACTAACAAAAGGTGATTGCCCCTTTGTATCAAATTTTAGTAGTTTAGATCAGAACCTCCAGGTTGTGTTACAGCCAGCAGATGAAAAGAAACTCATCCTATTACTTGAGACTAGATTGGACCAAATGATTGAAATGTTGAACACCAATATCTAGCTAATTGCATCATTAGTTCCAGCAAGCAGTTAAGGAGCATTTCAGAATCTCACACCCCCTCCTCCCACAGGGCAGAGGGAGCATTAGCTTGTTGTATCTTCAAGTGTGACTTCCTGGTGGGAGTTTCATAGAACAATCCCTTTAAAATGTTGGGATTAGCACATTTATTACAAATAATTTAAAACACTTCATAAAAATAAGTATCTTGATCCTTTTCTTAATCACCAATTCTGTATGATCTATTCCATTGAAATGCAGATCTAATTGATACAGAATCATACAGTGCAGAAGGAGGCCATTTGGCCCATCGAGTCTGCACCAACCACAATCCCTCCTAGATCTTATCCCCGTAGCCTCATGTATTTATCCTAACTAGTACCCCTGACATGAAGGGCAATTTAGCATTGCCACTCAACCTAATGCTCACATCTTTGGAGAATTGGGAGGAAATCGAAGCACCTGGAGGAAACCCATGCAGGTACGGGAGAATGTGCAAACTCCACACAGACAATGACGTGAGGCTGGAATTTAATCCAGGTCCCTGGCACAGAGAGGCAGCAGTGCCAACCACTGTGCCACCATACCGCCCATGTGTGACCTGTCAGGATGATTTTTTTTCAGGTAAGCTATCATCACTCAGCCTAAAACTCTTCCATAGTAAATATATGGAGATGGCCAGGAACTGAATTGACAGCCATATAAAACTGTGTACAAATGTAGAACAGAGGTTGGGGATTCTGCCGAGAGGGATTTACCTCCTGACTGGGGGCGGTATGGTAGCACAGCAGTTCACACAGTGGGTTTCTTCCGGATGCTCCAATTTCCTCCCACACTCTGAAAGACGTGCTGGTTGGGCACATTGACCCGAACAGGTGCCAGACCGTGGTGGCTAAGGGAATTCCACAGTAACTTCATTGCAGTGTTAATGTAAGCCTTACTTGTGACTAATAAATAAATTTCTTACTTCAAAAGCCTGTCCATCATCCACAAGGCTCCAATCAGGACTGCAATGGAATACTCTCTACTTTTCCGAATGAGAGCATCTCCCAAATGCTCAAGAGGCCTGACACTATCCAGAACAAAACAGTTCACTTTATTGGTATCTTCTCCTGCACCACCTTCAACATCCACACACAAAGTGGCAGCGCTGTGTACCATCTACAAAGTGCACTGCAACAACTCACCAAGGTTCCATTGATAACATCTTCCAAACCCACAACCTCATCCCTAGATGGACATGGGCAACAGATAGATATGAATGGTTCACATGGACAAGTTGGGCTGAAGAGTCTGTTTCCATGCTGGATATCTCTATGACTCTATGAATGCCACCACCTGCGAGTTGCTCTCCAAGCTACTCGCCGCTGTGACTTGAAATAATATCGCCTTCCTTCACTGTCACTGGGTCAGAAATCCTGGAACTCTCTTCCACAAAGCTTGGGAAACCCATTCACTGGCTGTTCAGAACATTGAGCTACATTCAACGTTACTTGCCTCGTTGAACACTAGATGACTTACCAAAAGCTGCTGGGTGGGGTTTGGAGGAAGAGAGTGGGGGCGGGGAGGGTCGTCCTGCCTGCAAACATGCCTAAGATAAACCCACAAGGGGTTGAGATCATGTCCACTTCCTGACCTGTGCCACGTTGAGGATTTAACCTCCTGTCCAAAACAAAAATCCACCTCTCTTTAGTAGTAACATCTATTATGGCCATCTCCAGGGACCTTGGTTCGATTCCTGGTTTGGGTCACTGTCTGTGTGGAGTTTGCTCATTCTCCTCATGTCTGTGTGGGTTTCCTCCAGTTTCCTCCCTCAGTCCTAAGATGTGCAGGTTAGATTGATTGGCATGCTAAAAAATTGCCCTTCGTGTCCTGAGATGCATAGGTTAGAGAGATTAGTGGGTAAATATGTAGGGATATGGGGGTAAGGCCTAGGTGGGATTGTGGTTGGTGCAGACTCGATGGGCCGAATAGCCTCTTTCTGTACTGTAGGATTTCTACAATTCTTTTCTTTAGTCTCAATAACTTACATGAAGTAGATTACCATTTTAGAATTTTACATTAGCCATGCTGAAAAACAGACACCTCAAAGCTTTTCGTCTTGTGCTGATCAGAACATTCACTGGAATACCAAATGATAATGAAATAACAATTTATATTTCATGAGAAGAGAACGTAAGATTTTCAGTCACGCTTACTGTGTGGCACATATACATGTGCTAGAAACTACATATATTTATTCACAGAGTGCTGTTCTTTGCAGCCTGAAGGAACATGTCTATACATTGCTTCAACTGAATAAAACAGGCGACAGTCATTCTTTGGTTCATTCCCCAGGGCAATGTCGGCCAATCAAAGTGTTTTGAATTTTCAAAAAGCTTGTCAGTTAACTGTCAGTCATCAATTAACTGGTGCATTCTCCACAGCAATGTTTCTACCAATCAGACCACTTGCCAACCAATCAGCACTCTCTTCTCACGAAGTAGAATAAATTGTTGTTCCCTTTACATTTGATATTCTTGGGTATGTCCTCATGAATGTGAGACAAAAAACTTCGACATGTGTCTTTTCAGCAATGCTTAAGTAATTTACTACCAAAAGACTAATCTCACGTTACATATTTCTTCATAAAGTTGCTAAAAATGAATAAAATTTGGGTCATTATAATGAAAACAAAAGCAAGGAAGCTATGCAAAACTTTAAAATGCATTTATTAGCCCTCAGCTTGTGTTCAATTCTGGGCATCATATTTCCAGCAATATGTCAATGCATTAGGGGAGGGTAAAGGAGCATTTTACTAGCATTATGGCAAGAATGAGGGCTTTTGGAAAGACTAAGGAAACTGTGAGTTTTCACTTCAGGCCAGAATAAGTTAAGGGGAGATGTAGTAGGTGTCCTAAATGATTAAATGTTTTGAGAAAGTAAATGAGACAAAATTGCTTCCACTGGCAGCAGGGTCAACAACAGAATGTCAAAATATTTAAAGCAAAAAAAAATCAGGGGAGAGAGGAGAATTATTCTTGCATGGCAAATTATGCTTTGAAACACACTGTCTAAAAGGCCAGAGGAAGCTGATTCATAAGAACATAAGAATATAAGAAATAGGAGCAGGAGTAGGCCATCTAGCCCTTCGAGCCTGCCCCGCCATTCAATAAGATCATGGCTGATCTGTCGTGGCTCAGTTCCACCTTCCCGCCCTCTCCCCATAACCCTTAATCCCCTTGCCTATCAAAAACCTATCAACCTATCTTAAATATATTTAGCGAGGCAGCCTCCACCACTTCAACGGGCAGAGAATTCCAGAGATTCACCACCCTTTGAGTGAAGAAGTTCCCCCTCAACTCCGTTCTAAACCGCCCCCCCCTTTATCTTGAGGCTGTGCCCTCTAGTCCTACTGTCCTTTCTGAGCGGGAAGAGCCTCTCCACCTCTATCCTATCCATCCCATTCAACATCTTATATGTCTCAATGAGAAATCCCCTCATTCTTCTAAACTCTAACGAGTAGAAGCCTAGTTTATTCAGCCTCTCCTCATAGTTCAACTCCCTCAACTCCGGTATCAGCCTAGTAAACCTCCTCTGCACTCCCTCCAAGGCCAAAATATCCTTGCGTAAGTGCGGCGACCAAAACTGCACACAGTACTCCAGCTGTGGCCTCACCAATGCCCTATACAGCTGCAGCAAGACCTCCCTACTTTTATATTCAATCCCCCTCGCTATGAAGGCCAGCATCCCATTCGCCTTCCTGACCACCTGCTGCACCTGCAGGCTAGGTTTTTGCGACTCATGCACAAGGACCCCGAGGTCCCTCTACACCGTTGCATGCTGCAGTTTTTCGCCATGTAAGTAATAGTCCTTCCTACCATTATTCCTACCAAAGTGGACAACTTCACACTTGCCAATATTAAATTCCATTTGCCATTTCCTGGCCCATTCGCCCAGCCTATCTAGATTCATTAAATGCTGGCCCAGCCAGCTACACCCACAACCTACAAATCAACAAAACAAAAGTTACTTTCAAAAGGAAATTGGTTACATACTCAACATCTAGGACCATGGAAAAAGAACAGGCAATTGGGACCAATTGGATAACTCTTCCAAAGAGAAGCACAGACACGTGGACCGAGTGACCTCCATTTATAGTGTATGATTCTATAATTCTATTTGCAATCCAATGTTAATTTAGTATCCATGACCTTGAAATCTGGCTTAACTGTACACAAAGTTGATAGTGGTCTCCTTCCATATTTTCACACCATTTCTCTTTCAGTTTTGGTAAAAAATGGCTATGTCAGTCCAAAGATATGCAGGTCAGGTTGATTGGCCAGGCTAAGTTGCCACTTAGTGTCAGGAGGGTGGCAGGGTGTAAATACCTGGGTCTGTGAGTATAGTGGAAGGCTGGGATTGTGGTCGGTGTAGACTCGATCAGCCAAATGGCCTCCTTCTGCACTGTGGGGTTTCTATGACTACATGATCCGAGGACACTTCCATGTAAACTGGCTTGTGAATTTACAACTCACCAATGCTACAGCACCATGGAAATATGTTTAAATAGATTCACCATTGCACGACTGCTAAAGAAAATGGGTAGAACTTTCCTGTACTGACCGCCACGGGGATTGTAGCCAGCGGAGGCAGACCATGCAAATGTTTGTTGACCTCGGGTGGCACAGCTGGAAAATTCCACCCAGTGTGTATGCGCCTGGCTCAGCCATACATTAAACACATCGAAATTATAAATCCAAACACATCAAAAGATCCACCAAATAGCGCTAATAATATTTGCTGGTCTCTACGGGAAAATCCCTTGAAATACTTGGCAAACGTAATGACATTAGTGCAATACTAAATTGAATCAGCATGTTGCATCATGAAATAATTTCTGTTATTAAAAATATTCTAATTATTGCTTCTTGGTATTGCTTTTCAGGCTTAGCTTTGTATGATGGGGAATGTGTGGGATAAACATGGTCGGACTCAAACACAGAGAGCTAGAACAGATTTGCATAATGCATCTGTTAAACAATGATCTCACATCTTAGTTAATGCCAGAGGTACAGTGCACAGTTCAAAAAGTTACTGCAAATAATTAGGCTTAAATGTTAAACCTCTTTCTGAAAATGTTTAATCCTTTGGAGCAGAAACTCATTTTCTTTTCTTATTTCCAAGAAATTAAATATTTACTCGTTGATCTTCCGTGCTCCTGGGAAAAAAAATTTAAAAATCATAGAATTCTTACAGTGCAGAAACAGGCCATTCAGCCCATTGAGTCAGCATCAACCACAACTCCACCCAGGTCCTATCCCCATAACCTCACATATTCACCCTGCTAATCCCCTGACACTAAGGGGCAACTTAGCATGGCCAATCAACATAAACGCACATTTTTGAACTATGGGATGAAACCAGAGGACCCAGAGGAAACACACGGAGATACAAGAGAATGTTTAAACTCCACACAGACAATGACCCAAGGCCAGAATTGAACCTGGGTCGCTGGCACTGTGAGGCAGCAGTGTTAGCCACTGTGCTACCGTGCCACCCCTGTATCAATGAGCTTCGCTTCCTCTCCATTGATTTGTATTTATTTCTCTTTCGGAATCAAGTGTCTGACAAGGGTTCTAATGGTTTTCACCTCTGAAGCTTCTATGCCCTCTGCGTAAATCCATCATCGCCATTTCCTCATCCTTAATCTATCTATATAATCATTGCAGTTAAGGATGTCTGGCATAGCAAAGATTAAGGTGAAACTGGAAAACTGTACTGTCCACAGTGCTGCAAAGAGACAGAAGACCTGAGACTAGGTCTCTTATGGACTGGTCAGAGACCTGTATAGAAACAAGCATGGAGTTAGCTCATAGCTCGGGATATTTGTGCCTCTCGTCATATCTTGTCGACTCGCCAATGCCCATCAGGTCTTGTCCATACTTTCACCATTCAAGACTCAATATCTCTTCATGACTTCCACTGAACAACATTCAAGAATTGGTGTCTCCAACAGGATGAGAGCTGAAGTGTACCTGACCAGTGTTTGGGCCGGGTGAATGAAAGGACCAGCCAGGAGCTGCTACAAACTCCAAGAGTGTTGGAAACTGAGAAAGACTTGAACAGGGAGGGCCCTAGAGTCTGATGTTATCGAATGGAGGGAATGGGAGCCTAGGCTTAGAGTGGGCACAGTCCCGAGATTCAAAGGTGTACCAGCAGTAGACACGTATTGATGTCTGAAGTCTGAATCTAAATAGCGAGAGGCTGAAGTAGGAATAAAATGGCAAACCTTAAGACCATAAGATATAAGAGCAGAATTAAGCCATTCGGCTCATTGAGTCTGCTCCACCATTCAATAATGGCTGAAATGATTCTCATCCTTATTCTACTGCCTTCTCCCTGCAACCCTTGATCCTCTTTTTGATAAAAAAAACTATCTATCTCTGCCTTAAAGACATTCCACAGTGACCTGGCCTCCACAGCCCTTTGTGACAATGAGTTCCAAAGATTCACCACCCTCTGGCTGAAAATATTCGTTATTTTCCTTGTGATCTTTTTATAGTCCACAATTAGACCTTAAATATAATAGCAAAATACTGCAATCAAACAAGAGGATAAGACATTATGCTGATGATTGCCTCTTACTGCCTATGAGTGGCACGGTGGCACAGTGGTTAGCACTGCTGCCTCATAGCACCAGAGATCCTGGTTCGCTTCCCGGCTTGGGTCGCTTTCCATGCAGAGTCTGCATGTTCTCCCCGTATCAGCATGGGTTTCCTCCAAGTGCTGTGGTTTCTTCCCACAGTCTGAAAGTTGTGCTGGTTAGGTGCATTGGCCATGCTAAATTCTCCCTTAGTGTTCCCAAACAGGTGCTGGAGTATGGCAACTAAGGGATTTACACAGCAACTTCATTGCAGTGTTAATGTAAGCCTACTTGTGATACTAATAAATAAACTTTAATGTGTACGGTCTGGTAAATATTTTTAAGTCCATCTTGCTTTAATCAGTATTGTTCAAGCCAACCTGGTGGAAGCTAGTTATTGCTCTCCTGAGTGAGACAGCATTAAAGAGGATTGTGTAGCTCTGGGGAACATCCACTGATTTCCATCAGCAGCCACTGTACACTGGTCCTGGAAACATCAGCTGATCATAATAACAATGCATCAAATTTATAGAATATTTCTCACTCCAGCGAATTTTACTCTGACAACATATGCCATAAAGTTGGGAGCAGTCTACAGTAGATAATTTCAAATTAATGGACAATTTCATGGATGCAGCACAATTGCCAAAGGCTCAAATTAATGACTTTGGATGAATCTTCTTTTTCTCAAACAAAACTCAATTTTCACGATTATTGCCCTTGTGTTCACAACAAGCAAGGAATTCTTTATTATTTGACTGATAAATATTCAATCTCTAGCATTTCCACACAACCTCACCAATTTCATACTAGGACTGGGTAAACTAGACATAGGTTACTGGAAGTTGTTGTACAGTTCAGCAGACACATTGGAGATGATCTTATCAAAAATATTCTAAGCCAAGAATGAGTGTGTAAATGGAAGATATTGGCACCACTTTTTGGACGACTTAAAAATTGAATCTTACCCGACTTAGTCAAAAAAAACTTGCTAAACTTGGCATCTGCCAGCATGGGGAGTGGGTGGGATTTAAATCGCCCAAAAGCCGGCTGATAGCAGCAGAGCGCGCAATTGTATACATGCTGATTTCTGTGCTCTGAGAGCGTAGAAATCTCTCAGTGCCTCCACCAGCTATTGCCGGCCTCCATGACCCACCATTAAATCCCCATTGCTACTGTGGGGCTCTGCGGTCAGTGACCACCGCCCCACTCAGACCAATCACCAAACCCACACCCTCTGCCCCCATATCCCAGATCGATCGCACCACCCCCCCCAGTGCCTGGACCAATGAACCCCCCCCCCGCCCCCGATCACTGTTGCAGAGCGGTAGAGTGGCAATTCTCCACTCCTCCCCCCACTGATTGCTGTAGCAGGGTGGCAGCAGTTACCCCCCCCCAACTCCCCCAACTACACTGCCTTCACCTGGTCTGGTCCTCTCCTCCTCAGGTTCTGACCCCCTCAGGCCCAACCTCTTGGCGCTGCTTCATGGCTGATGTGTAGTGCCACAGTGCCAGGCTGGCAGTGCCATGCTGCCCATTGGGCTGTGCCAGGCTGGCATTGCCAGGGTGCCAGGCTGGCACTGCTAGGCTGGCACTACCCAATATTGTAATCTCACCCGGATCTAGGTGAGGGTGAGAGCGACTGAGGGTGAAAGTTGGTGTGGGTGAGTGAGTGTATGAGAGTGGGTTCTCCATTAAAACTAACAAAATTAAGTTAAGACTTGGAACTATTTGTTGAACAACAGAGCATTTTGAAATAAATGTGAGTATAAATGACATAGAAAAATCTTTTGCTTTTGTATATTTGTACATAATTTTTTGTGGTTTAATTCTTCAATTTCATAAGAATGTTTCTCAGGGGTTCCTTCCGTCTTCTTGGGATGTCAAAGGGGTTCCATGTTAGGAAATGTTTGGGAAACGCTGTCTTAAACTGTCTTCTGATTTCTACTGGTGACAGTAAGCCCACCTGAAGGATCTGGCACCGTGTCCTCAACAATAACCAAAAGACAGGAGAGTATCCATGGGGACCGGCAATGGTAGGCACAAGGTAGAGTCCTAATTAGTATAAATGATTACACAGATACAAACATATCTTTCAATAGCCATCTTGGGTGTGATCAAGAGCCATAAGGCGGGATTGTTGTAGGGCAAATGCAGGGAGTGTGGGCTGCAGCAGGAGAGGAATGAATGGAAAGGGTTAAGCAGACAGCCTGACTATAGTATCCACACTCACTGCTGGCAGACACATGACAAATTACAAGTAACTACATCTCAGATGGCACGAAATAGTTACACCCCAGGTGAGATCTTCCCGAGGTTACAGCAAAAATAGGAATCAATATAACTTAACAAGGTTCCACAATGTCTAGAGGAACCATTGTGCCTTTGGAAAACTAATCAAGTAATCAGGCAAGTGGGGACTATCAAATCAGTTTGACAAACACAACGCTTTGATATTGTAAATGGGAGACAGGATATGTCCAGAATGTGATTAATGTTAAAATACACAGAACAATGGATCAGCATAATGTGATCAAAACGGAAATTTAACAAATTTAAAGTATCAATCTGATGACCAAATTCAAAATGTAGCACTTTGTAACGTGAAAAAGTATAAGAATATTTAAGAGCCTATGATTAGCAGATAGCTCGGAAGCAAGTTGGAATTACAGCCCCGAGTTCTGCTCTCCCTCATGCATGTTGAATAAAGCCATTTTTGTTGAAGTTCTACACGGTCTCTGAAGACTCAGTTCATTCATTTTCTCCAACGCTTATCTTTTGTATGTAGCATTAGCCAAAGAAATAGGTCCAGTTGTAATATTTAACACCAGGAATGTACCTCGGCAGCAATCGTTCAATCCTTTCCCCTCAATTGTACAATTTTTGTGGTTTCTTCAGATGGAATAAATGGTTTGCAAAAGAGAAAGTTAAATTACAGGCCGTCAGTCCTGCTTGGAGTGAATGTCAACGTTGTGGTTAGGATCAGTGGAAGCATTTGAGATGCATTCAAGTGTGAAGGGAAAGGACAATAATCACAGCTCTCAATGCAGGTCTCACTCACAGCACTGAACCTTGAAATTGACAGCTCAAGGCTTTCCAGTTGAATAGAGAGTGTTTCAAAGGTTTCAACTTGCTGGGAACCTTCAGATACTTCAAAACAAACTGGGTACAGGCATTGGGGCTTGAGTGCACAGCTGTGCGCAATGGAACCACCATCTGTCCACCACCACCACCCCCACCCCCTGCCACGCCAGGTAAATCCCCCTCTCTGTCAGAGGACTTCAAAGGGGTCTGCTCACACCTGCAGCTTCTAACAATGAGAGAGGAAAATCTCTGCTGCAGAATGGAACACTGTAGCAATTTAAAAACCTGCCAGGTTACCAGAGGCATGGTTATCTGGCCACTTCAATGTTCTCACAGCTGACAGGTAGGAATGCAAATGTTAATTACAGGGCCACGGCAGGGGTGATCTTCAGGTATGCCAGGGCTAGGAGGGGCAATCTAGCCATGACATACCTATCCCAATGGAGACTGGTGAGGTCAATGGCTTACCTCCAGCCCAGGCCCACCCAACCCCTTTGAGGGACCATTCCTCTGCAGCCTAGCAATGGCGAAGGGGCAAAGGCCACAGGATCTACCTCCTTGACGCTCTCAGGGCCTAAGGCACCAGGCCAAGGTGTCAGTGCCTGGGCACCAGGGGGCAGTGCACCATCGGCACTGCCCAGGCGCATGGCCTGAATGGGGGTGTTGAGGTGGGAGGGGGCGTGAGTGGGAGTCTGATGGGAATGAGGAGTGAGTGGAGGGGTCGGAGGGAGAAGGGGGCTGTGAAAGGTTTGAGAGAAGGGTGGGCTAAGTGAGGGGATTGAACGGGTGGTAGTCTGGTCATCTTGGTGCCTGCATGGTATATGAGATGGTGGGGGGGCTGGTGAAGGAAAGTTATCCATTATTTATGGGTAGGATAGAGGATGCCCCTTTTTGTTAAGGGTTTGGTCACGGTCCCCAGGTCCTCGGGCCTGTGTGGGCACATTTGTGTGGGTCTCCTCCAGGTGTCCCGGTTTCCTCCCACAATCCGAAAGATGTGTTGGTTAGGTTGATTGACCATGCTAAATTGCCCCTAATGTCAGGGGGATTAGTAGGATAAATATGTGGTCTTATGGGGATAGGGCCTGGGTGGGATTGTTGTTGGTACAGACTCGATGGGCCAAATAGCCTCTTTCTACACTGTGGGGATTCTATGAAAGCCACCTGACAGACTTGAAACATTCCCGCTTTCCCCCTAGGAAGGGCACTATGCCTGAAAATGTTTGAATTCTGCTCGATATTTTTATATGGTTAGTAAGAGGGATCCTTGGGCTTGAGCTGAGTGAAGGGTTGCTTCACTTCAGATTTCAAATGAAGAATGTCGTCGCCCCAGAATTGTTCTACTTGGAGAAGGGACCTGGTATTAAACCAGCTCAAACAGGCAAACCATCATACGCATTCAGCATAATGCACACTGAATCAAATTGCTCCCTATCTCCCACTTACCAGTTGAATAATACTGCTTTCCGTACAACACCTCTGGCTCGGGGCGATGTGAGAGATTTTCTGTGACTCACTGAAACTAATTGCAGATTCCACTGTTTACTTAACTCATCACTTTCATTTTTATTGTGTTCAAACTGAATACTCAGTGAATGGATTTATAGACTTCTAATGCAGACCTTTGTAATTAGATACCAACTCCTCCTCCTTCAACCATAACCCATTTATCTGGGACTTTAGTGGCATGATACAGCAGTGAGTGTATTTGCAACTTTGTTTGCCTCATTTTGGAGCTCATGTAGTCTTGGATTTTCAAAGATGACTAACTTACACGTGGCATAGTGGTATAGTCACTGGACTAGTAATCCAGGGCAAAATCTGGGGACCCTGGGTTCAAATCCCACTGTGGCAGATGGTGAAATTTGAATTTAATGAGTATCTAGACTTAGAGGTCCAATGATAACCATGTGGTAAAAACCCATCTGATTCACTAATGCCCTTTAGGGAAGAAAACCTGCTGTCCTTACCTGGTCTGGCCTACACTCCCACAGCAGTGTGGTTGACTCTCAGATATCCTCTGAAATGAATGGTGGTTAGGGACGGGCAATAAGGTTATTCATCTTGATCATGCCTGATCTTCAAATTCAGCATCCTGATTCCCCCCTTCCTCCAATATGCCTTGATCCCTTTAGCCTAATTCCTTCTTGAAATTTTTGGCCTCAACCACATTTTGTTGTAGTGCATTCCACACATTCACCAACCCTCTAGGTGAAGAAAGTTCTCACCTTAGTTCTAAAAGGTCTACCCCTTATCCTCAAATTATGACCCCAAATTCTGGACTCCACCACCATTGGGAACATTCTGAATCTACCCTGTCTAATCTTGTTGGAATTTTATAAGTTTCTATGAGATCCCCTCTCACTCTTCTAAACTCCAGTGAATATAATCCTAACTGACTTAGTCTCTCCTCACATGATGGACCTACCATCCCATGAATTAGACTGGTAGACCATTGTTGTACTCCCTGTATTGGAAAGACATCCTTCCTCAGATAAGGACAACAAAACTGCATACAATACTCTATGCGTGGTCTCACCAAGGCTCTATACAACTGCAGCAAAACATCCCTATCCCTATACTCAAATCCTCTCGCCATGAAGGTCAACTTATCATTTGTCTTTTTTGCTGCCTGCTGTAGCTGCATGCTGATGTACGAGAACTTGTTGAGTGAGATGAATATATTAAAAAATACAAAAGCGGCCATTAAATTCATTGAAATATCAACTTTCTTGGCTAGTTCAGATAAAACTTTTATTTTTGTATGTGTTTCCATGGGCCTCGCCATCTTACTTTTGGCTGACTTGAATATTCCCATCTATTTTCACTAAAAGCACAAGCCTCTACAAGCTTTCATAATCGACTTCCTCCTTTACCCAGGCTGCAATTTTTTTTTTCACAGGAAAAACACTAAAACTCAATACTGGGAACAAAATCATAATTATTGGGGGTATCCTTTCCTTTCCCAACCTAATTGCTTACAATGTGTTTTTTATTATTCTTTGAGGATTACGTGAGCAAGAGTTTTTATTTGCAGTGACTCTGGAATTCCTCTCCAAACTTCTGTTGATCATTCTTTCAGAGGTTCCTTCAAACCTATCTTTTTGACCAAGCCTTTTCCACCTGTGTTCCGGTCTGCCAAACAAGAGTCATGTGGACTTGAAATGTTAACTTGGTTTCTCTCTCTACAGATGCTGCCAGCCCTGTTGAGTCTTTCCAGCATTCCCTGTTGTCTCTTTCATTGATCAATGTCAATTTGTTGCCTGATTCTGCTTCTATGAAGCACGTGGAACATCAGACTATGCTAAAAGTGCTATCTAAATCCACATTGCTGTTATTTTCAACAAAAAAAAAGACAAAATGAATAAATATAAGAGGATTTGGATAGGTTTGGAACGTAAGCTGTTGTATGGCAAATATCATTTACTTTTGATGAATGCAAAATAATTAGAAGACCATAAGATATAGGGGCAGAATTAGGCCATTCAGTTCATCAAGTTTGCTCCACCATTCAATCATGGTTGATAGGTTTCTCAACCCCATTCTCCTGCCTTTTCCCCGTAACCTTTGATCCCCTTACCAATCATGAACCTATCTATCTCTGTCTTAAATATACTCAATGACCTGGCCTCCACAGCCTTCTATGGCAATTAATTTCACTGATTCACCACCCTCTGGCTGAAGGAATTCATCCTCATCTCAGTTCCAAAGGATCGTCCGTTTATTCTGAGGCTGTGCCCTCGGATTCTATTCTCGCCTACTAATGAAAACATTTTCCCTATGTCCATTCTTCCAGGCCTTTCAGTATCCAAAGCTTTAAATGGGATCCCCCTCATCCTTCCAAACTCCATTGAGTAAAGACCCAGATACCTCAAATGCTCCTCATATGTCAAGATTTACATACCCGGGATCATTCTCATGATCCCTCTGGATTCTCTTAGACTGACGGAGGAAAATGAAGCAGTGAAAATAGAAATTTAAATGGCTCTAACTATAGGCTACAAGGGAAGGGATATCCCTGGTACTGATAGATAGTTCACTGAAACTGACAGAGTGATCTACAATAACCTTAAGACAGACTAACCATTCACACAACCCTTAAAGATCTCTGTGTTCATTTAATTCTAGCCTCTTAAGCTTTCTTGTTTTTTATTGCCTTCAATTGTCTAGGGCCTATGTGCTGAAATTCCCTTTCCTGCCTCTCTGCCTCACTCTTCTCCTTTAAGACACTCTTTAAAACCTACTTCATTGGCTTCTGGTCATCTAAACTAATATCTTCTTAAGTGGTTGAGTGTCAGGTTTTATTTTATAATACCTATCAGAAGCATCTTCCGTTGCTTTACCTGACAAAGTTCAAAAGTTTATTTGTGTCACAAGTAGCTTTACATTAACACTCCAATGAAGTTACTGTGAAAATCCCCTAGTCGCCACACTCCAGCGCCTATTTGGACACCTGAGGGAGAATTTAGTGTGGTCAATGCACCTAACCAGCACGCCTTTCATAGTGTGAGAGGAAACCGGAGCACCTGGAGGAAGCCCACGCAGGCACGGGGAGAATGTGCAAACTCTACATAGACAATGACCCAAACCGGGAATCGAACCCAGGTCCCTAGCGCTGTGAGACAGCAATGCCAACCATCGAGCCAGAAGCTGTTATTGGAGAAGAGAAGGTTCAAGGATTCTATTATTCAAGCATGCTCTATATTTAAGTGAATGGAGCAACAATAATAGGGTCTTTCCACTCTCAAACTAGATACACAGGCCCATGTTTAAATGAGGGGAGGTATTTTAACTACTTAGCACAGATCTTGGGGATTGTGTGGCCTGAACCATAAGTTCAAGATGTTGCTGTTACATGCATATTTGGGGAAAAGGTGATTAAGCGATATTTATTTTCAGGAGGCAGGCTGCAGTTTACTTTCTCCCCCCTGTTGTGTAACATACCTAAGTCAAAACACTGTAAAATGCTGCTTGCTTTGTAATTGATTTTTTAAGTAATTTGACTTCAGTTATCTCAAGAAACTGCCTTGGAGCGAAATAGATAATGAGAGATTTAATAGGTTTTTCAAAATTATGAAGGGCCTTGATAGAGGAGATTGGCAGAAATTGCACCCATTAGCAGGAGGATTGGAAACCAGAGGAAACTGATCTGAGGTAATTGGCAAAAGAATCAGAGGTGAGGTGGAAGGATTTATTTTTAAACACACAACGAGTCATTATGATCGAGAATGCATTGCCTGAAGGGGTTGAAGGAGTAAATGGAATAGCAACTTTCAAAAGGAAATTAGAGATACACTTGAAAAAGGAAACAATTACAGAGTGACAAAGGAAGACCAGGGCAGTGGAGCTAATTGCACAGCCTTTTCATAGAGTCATAGAATCTCACAGTGCAAATGGAGACCATTCAGCCCATCATGTTTGCACCAACAATAATCTCACCCTATCCTCATAACCCCATGTTTTATTCTGCTAATTCCCCTGGACAATTTAGCATCGCCAATCCACCTAACCAGCACACCTTTGCAGGAAAGTGGAGCACCCAGAGAAAACCCAAGCAGAACGTGCAAACTCCTCACAGTGACCCAAGCTGGGAATTGAACCCGGGTCCCTGGTGCTGTGAGGTAGCAGCGCTAACAACTGCGCCACCTTGCGCCCCTGGTTTCAAAGAATCAGCACAAGCATGATGGGCTGAATGGCCCCCTTGTGTATTACAATTCTGTGATTCCATGTATGCAGTGCCTTTTACGCAGACAATCAAGCCAACTGCATTCTTCAAACCCTTATGAGGTGAAAACATTGTTTTTTATTAATATTGATTGTTGGCCATGACTCCAGGAGGACTCTATACTTTCCCCCAAGAATCACTTTAACATCAGTGGAAATAAAGACAGCAAGACCTGTAAAGCTGCTTCACGCGCACTGGGTTATTGCATAAAGTCAAACTGACTTCTCTAGTCTCTGTCTCCCACATACCATCACACCACAGTGATGTTTTATCAATGGGGGAAGTGGTGGAAGGAATTTTGAGTTGATTATTAGTCTATTAAATGCTCCCTCCAGGGCCAACAAGTCCCTAACATTGGATTTGAACCCAGAGCTTCTGGTCCAGGGATAGGGAAGCTACCCACTGTCCCACAGGGCCTCCTGCAGCTTTGGAGTTGGAAGCTTAAATGGCAGTGGATGATAAGAGGTGGCTATTGAATTCACAGACTGTATACTCTTTAACGGGGAAGAGTTTGCATCAACACCTTTTCAACCCATTGTGTACTGTACCAAGAAGAGCTAATAGAACTTAGGGTCACAAAATGACCCACTTGGACAAATCAAATAATTCACCCCACAGCACATGCAACGGCCAATGTTCTTTTAGTTGCATTCCTGCCTCCAAGTCTGAGAGCTGTGGTTCATGTTCCACTCCAGAGAATTGAGCACAAAGATCTATGCCAATCCTCCAGTGCAGCTGATGGACTACTGCACTGCCAAAGGTGCTGTCTTTTCAATAAGCCATTAAACTGAGGTCCCATCTACCTTTTAGTGTGGGTGTAAATTATTGCCTGGTACTATTTTGAAGAGGAGCAGGGAAGTTGTCCCTTTTGTTCCAGTCAATATGTGCCTCTCATTTCGACCCTACCATTATTTTACCCACAGTAGGGGAAAGGCTCACACTGAGTGGATAGCCCCGCCTACAATCCAGCTGTAGGGTTCCAAATATTTTTGAAGTGCTATGATGTATGAAACGTGGCAGTTAATTAACAGAAAAATTATAATCGCCCGATTGTGGGTGGGGTTTTCTGACCCAGCTGCGGTGTAGTTTCCCCAGGCAGAAGCAGCTCACCTTTATCCGCCAGACAAATTTTCCAGTCCTGCCAATGTCTCCGCCATTTCGTATGCTTTGCTCACCCCGCCTCCGGGGAACCTCTTCTTCAGCGGGACTGGAAGATCCTGCCAACGGGAAAGGGGGGAAAGATACATGTGTTACCAATGTCTATTGAGGGATGAATAATGTCTGTAAGATAACCTGCTTTTTTCATTGTCATCCCTCAAGTACCTGTTACACTGGATTACATTACATTGAAAAGGGACCTGTGTGAAGGCATATTGGATTTACTCGCTTATGACTATAGGTTTTCATACTTCAGAGACAAATTTACCATTGTAAAAAGAGCATTGAATTCAATCAATGATATGTATTCAGAAAGAGCATTTTCACCTAGGGATGAGAAAGAACAGGGCAGCTCACACCAATTACCAGGGATCCTGTTAATTGAAACATTCATTACACAGGCATTTATCTGACATTGATTCATTCCCATTACAAACCAATTGAAACAGTGCTGATTTACATGAAAACCCTCAATGAAAGGTTACTGGTTTATAGCCCCAAATTTCAGTCAACATTTCAAATGAACTGGGATATAATAGCGTTTAATTTATTTTAGGCAAGTGCTATAACATTTTATGATCGTGTACTTGAAGCTTGCAATAAATATACAAGAATGATTGATTATATTTTACACTGTCTGCTTGCATTGGCGAATAGTAAATTCTTCAATTTCACTGCCCAGCATAACGGCACCCCATTATTTCTCCCACGTTCTGTCTCCATCCCTCTACCCAGTTCAGATATACAGACTAACAGGCAAAAACATGACCTCTTCCCATCTTTAATGACAGAGGTATCTGCTCTTTTTTTTCACCTACACCACCAGTTCGAAACCCAGTTCCATTTATTACCACCAGTACCAGTGGCTTTTTTCTTTGTGGGATATAAGGAGGTAAATGCGTGGCTCAAAGATTAGTGTGGGGAGAATGGGTTTGAATTCATGGGACATTGGCACCAGTATTGGGGAAGGCAGAGGGTGGGGATAAAGGGGTCTTTTTCAGGATGGCAAATGGTTACTAGTGGTGTGTCTCTGGGGTTGGTGCTGACACCACAATTTTTCACACCATACGTTAACAATTTGGAAGAAGGAACTGAAGGCACTGTTGCTAAGTTTGCAGACGATATAAAGATACGTAGAGGGACAGGTAGTATTGAGGAAGCGGAGGGAGCTGCGAAAGGACTTGGAGAGTTTAGGAGAGTGGGCAAAGAAGTGGCAGATGGAATACAATGTGGAAAAGTGTGAGCTTATGCACTTTGGAAGAAGGAATGGGAAACTGGGAAAATGCTTAGGAAATCAGAAACACAAAGAGACTTGGGAATCATTGTTCAAGATTCTCTTAAGTTTAACGTGCAGGTTCAGTCAGCAGCTAGGAAGGCAAATGCAATGTCAGCATTCATGTCGAGAGGGCTAGAATACAAGAGCACAGATGTACCTCTGAGACTGTATAAAGCTCTGGTCAGACTCCATTTGGAATATTGTGAGCAGTTTTGGGCCCCATATCTAAGGAAGGATGTGTTGGCCTTAAGAAAGGGTCCAGAGGAGGTTCGCAAAAATGATCCCTGGAATAAAGAGCTTATTGTATGAGGAATGGCTGATTGAATTATTGAAATTTATAGGAAACTGCGAGGCCTGGATGGAGTGGACGTGGAAAGGATGTTTCTACTACTCGGAAAAAATAGAGCCGGAGGCACAACATCAGGCTGAAGGGACAATCCTTTAAAGCAGAGATGAGGAGGAATTTCTTCAGCCAGAGAGTGGGGAATCTGTGGAGCTGTTTGCGCAGAAAGCTGTGGAGACCAGGTTATTGAGTGTCTTTAAGACAGAGATAGATAGGTTCTTGATCAATAAGGAAATTAGGGGTTATGGGGAAAAGGTAGGAAAATAGGGATAAGAAAAATATCAGCCGTGATTGAGTGGCAGAGCAGACTGGATGGGCCGAGTGGCCTAATTCTGCTCCTATCTATGCCTTATGGTCTTGTGTCTTTTGTGTTGTGCTTTGTCAAAAGTTCAGGTGGGCATAAAAGACGTCATGACATTACTTGAAGTAACTGTGGAAGTTCTCTCAGTGTCCAAGAAAATGTACTATTCTTTGAATCAACCAATTAACGGTGTTCATTTATGTTCTGTTGAGTGAAAACAAGTGAAAAAGTAAAGGAGACAAATCAAAAAAGATAGAATCCTACAGTGCAGAAGGAGGCCATTCAGCCCATTGAGTCTGCACTGACCACAATCCTATCCAGGTTCGATCCTCACAACTCCATGAATTTATCCTAGCTCGTCCCCTGACATTAAGGGGCAATTTAACATGGTCAATCCATCTAACCCACACATCTTTGGACTGTGGGAGGAAACCCACGCAGACAAGGGGAGAATGTGCAAACTCCACACAGACAGTAACCCAAGCCAGGTTAACCACTGTGCCACCATGCTACCAGTCTAATGAACAAATCTAATGAACAAATTAAGGAATAACAATTATTAGTGTGGACACTGGAGAGAACTCCCCCTGTTGCTTTAAGTAATATCAACTGTTGTCAATGCTAATATTTGCTATTCTTTGAATTAACGACATCCATTTATATTCTTTTGAATGAAAACAAATGAACAAATAATGGACAGAAATTTGAAAAACGATCTAATGAACAAATTAAAGAGGCAGCCCCCTAAAAAGGAAGCTACCACCAAAGAAGAAAAATATAAAGGAAGCATACAAAATTCAAATTAAAATGTGATTGATGTGGTCAGTAAAGTACCTCAGCCTCTGTGGGCATGGAGAGGCCAATACTTAGACCACAACCATCATCACTAACATAGATAATGTGGCCATTACCACATTGATAGTTGTGAAGCCTTTCTATGTGCAAATTGATTCCTGGGTTTCATACATTATATATGAAGTGGCTACACTTCAGAAAGGCCTTAATTGGTCTTAAAGCATTTTGGAATGCCCTAACGTTATGAAAGGTGCTGCATAAATAGAGTTTATTTACTGATTTGACATAAAATAGGATAGAGCGTTTTCTTTTCCCTGTAATTGTTTGAGAAGGTGGCTTGTTTGGGTGGTTGGGCTATCACCCTGAGGGGTAACTATTTGTTTCTTCCTGCCATTGATGCTTGAAGCACTTTGCAGATGCCTAATGTCCTCCTAAGATTCAGGCCCCTGCTTGTCAAAAAGGAATTCTCTCACGCCCATCCCTAATCTCTCAAAGTGAAGCACTTCAATGAATTGAAAATGCTGAATGCATTACAAACATACAAAACTGACAAGCTGGTCCTACAAACCTGTCCCATTTTCATCATGGCCACGATTCCTACCCCTCCCTGCAGGATTGTAATTTCCTAGGAAGGACAATAGGCCTGAAGAAACTGGAATCCGAAAGGAAATACCTTTCTCTCATCCTCAAATTCTAGACTCCTTACAGTGCATAAGCAAACCTTTCGGCCCAAGGTGTCTGCATTGATTCTCTCTGACAGAGTATTTTACCCAGGCCCTCTCCCGTAACCTATCCCCATAACTCCACACATTTACCATGGTTAATCCATCTAGCCTACATATCTTGGGACACTGAGGGACAAGTTGTATAAATGAAGTAAACCATACACATGGTCAACAACTGCATTGCACAAAAGGCACTTGAAGTACAATGCAACAGTTATAGGAGGCAAAGCAAACCTTTCCCCTTGGCAGCCACCTATCGCTTTCAATTGTCGCAGCTTGGGAGGACCAAGAGAGAAAGATGGGGATGTTTTCATACTCCACTGCTGATATCTTACCATGCTCTGGCACAGTGCTAGTTGTATCCATAACCCAGGTATTCTTTTTATTTCTGATCCCTGCCCTTAGCAAACCATACCGCTGTCTTGCCTTAGTCCAGAAAATGCTATTTACAGCAGTGGAACTGGCCACTTGGCTACGTGGTCTATATCAGCTTTTATCAAAAGATCCGCTCACTTTATCGCACTCAGTGCTACGAGCAAACCCTTCTAGCCTTTTGTCCCTCTTGTGCTTATCAACTCCCCCTTAAATGCATCAATATTTTCCACCACCATTACTTTGTTTTGTATTAAGTTCCATTCTAACCTCTCTTTAGTAGCCGTGAGGTGGAGACGCAAGCATTGGACTAGGGTGGGCAGAGTAATAAGTCTCACAACATCAGGTTAAAGTCCAACAAGTTCATTTGGAATCACAAGCTTTCAGAACACTGTTCCTACATCAGGTTACTCATCTGATGAAGGAGTAGTACTCCAAAAGCTCATGATTTCAAATAAACCTATTGGACTTCAACCTGGTGTTTTGAGACTTCTTACAGTAATCTCCCTTCGGATGGGGTTTCCTTCTGAATTACTTATTGGATTGATTAGTGACTATCTTATATTTATGACCCCTCGATCTGCATTCCCGCACTAATAAAAATATTTTGCCTATATCTAGCCTGTCAAACCCCTTCATA
Organism: Carcharhinus amblyrhynchos; assembly: GCF_965287045.1. Taxonomy (NCBI): domain Eukaryota; kingdom Metazoa; phylum Chordata; class Chondrichthyes; order Carcharhiniformes; family Carcharhinidae; genus Carcharhinus; species Carcharhinus amblyrhynchos. The sequence continues at coordinate 12,951,340 of NC_137328.1, forward strand.
ATTTTAAAGGCCTTTAGTAGGTCACTCCTCAATCTTCTCTTTTCCAAGAGAAAGGATCTTCGATCTATTCAAACTTGCCCGATCTATGGAAAATAACTACCCTGCATCAAGGCACAAGTCAGGAGTGTGATGGAATATTCTTCGCTTGCCTGGGTGAGTGCAGCTCCATCACTCAAAGAGCTTGGCACCATCCAAGATAAAGCAGTCCGCATGATTGGCACCCCCATCCATTACCTTAAACACTCACTCCCTTCACCATGGTCACAGAGTATATACCGTCTACAGGATGCACTGCAGCAACTGACCAAGACACCCTCAGCACCTTCCAAATTACAACTTCAACCAACTAGAAGGACAAGGGCAGAAGATACGTGGGATAACCACCATCTGGAAGTTCCCCTTCAAGCAGTTCACCTTCCTGAGTTAGAAATATATTGGCTGTTCCTTTGCAGTCGCTGGGTCAAAATCTTGGAACCCCCTCCCTAACAGCACTGTGGGTGCTTCAACACCACAGGGACTTCAGCAGTTTAAGTAGTCAGCTCACCACTACGTTATCAAGGGCAATTAGGGATGTTAACAAATGCTAACTGTCATCCAGTAAACAAATACATTAAAAAAATATATCTTTCTATCACTTTCTCTAGTACCTCAATTTCAGCAACATGGGCTTGGATTTAATGGGGTCTTGGGGAGGATGGGTGGGGGTGGGTCACAGGGGCCATACTGCTGCCCCTCCACTCAGGAAACCCCCCCGCCCTGTCTCACCCACTGAAGGAAACTTCCGTTGCAAACTGCCCAGCCTTAGAGAAGGCAGCCACACATCCATAACACACTGTAGGCAGCCATAACATGCTGAGGACCTCTGCCCCTCAGTGAAGGATGCCCTGCCCACAAGAATCTGGGAACAAGTGTCATGGACAGATAAATTAGACTTCTATGGGTGAGCAGGAAGGTTTGAGTAGTTGACGGAGAGGAGTGAGGGGAAGGTGAGAAGGCTTGTGCTTGGCAGGGAGGCATAAAGTGGAGTTTACAACATTAGAATCATAGAACCCTACAGTGCAGAAAGAGGCCCTTCGGCCCATCGAGTTTGCACCGAATGCAATCCCACCCAGGCCCTACTCCCATATCCCTACATATTATACCCACTAATCCCTCTAACTTACGCATCCCTGGATACTAAAGGGCAATTTCTTAGCATGTCCAATCAACCTAACCCCCACATCTTTGGACTATTAGGGCAATGCCTCAGATGCACACAGGCTACCCACTCTTCTTTTCTGCCTTTTCACCAACCCAAATGTAAAGAACAGCCTTCCACTCTTATCTGTTTCCAGTCAGCAGTGCACTTTGGCAATGCCAAAGTTGAAGGCATGGCACAGCCATAAGTTAGCCATTTAAGCAGTTCAATGGGCATAAGGGCAAACAGACTAGTGGGCACATTACCCACACTTCAACTTGTCTGGACAAGCTCGGGGGTGGAGGAGAAGGCAACAGACTAGTCACCCAACATTATTTATGCCCCACCTCCACAGAATGCATGCCAGTCATGGGGGTGGTGGAGAGAGGTGGGGTGGTCGTACAATTCGGCCAATGGAGACTTGAACAGAGCACAGTATTCAGTGTGATTTAACCAAGCGTCCATACAAGTTTCTGCTTTCCTCTTGGTAATTTTGCTTGGGGTGCCCCTTCATTGGCAGATAGGTTTCCTGTCAAACCATTTCGCTACCGTGCCGCCCATAACAATAACTTTGAGATGTGGGCTTGGAGGAGACACGATAGCTTTATCTGGACAGAAAAGTTGACTGATGATGAAGTGCTGAGGAGAGGCAACCAACTAAGAGAGAAGATTTCAAGGGAAAAGAACAAGAGGAAGAGAATATTGTGGCCTTAAAATTGTAGGACATTCCTCTTTGCTTGGCTCCACAAGTTATGGATGTGGGAAACCATTTGGTCTCTTTTAGCCACCTCTTCCCATGTTTCCTGAAAATTGCTCTGTGTTGACACTTTTCCACTGTGTCCAAAAAAAAAGTAAGAAGTCTCACAACACCAGGTTAAAGTCCAACAGGTTTATTTGATAGCACAAGCCACTAGCTTTTGGAGCTCTGCCCCTTCATCAGGTGAGTCAGAGATCCATTCACAAACAGGACATATAAAGACCCAAACTCAATTTACAAAATAATGGTTGGAATGTGAGTCTTTACAGGTAATCAAGTCTTAAAGGTGCAGACAATGTGAGTGGAGAGAGGGTTAAGCAAAGGTTAAAGAGATGTGTATTGTCTCCAGACAGGACAGTTAGTGAGACGTTGCAAGCCTGGGCAAGTCATGGGGGTTACAGATAGTATGACATGAACCCAAGATCCTGGTTGAGGCCGTCCTCATGTGTGCGGAACTTAGCTATCAGTTTCTGCTCAGTGACTCTGTGCTGAAGTGTGAAGGCCGCCTTGGAGTAGCACTCAGGCAGTTCTCCAAAAGCTAGTGGCTTTTGCTACCAAATAAACACATTGGACTTTAATCTGGCGTTGTGAGACTTCTGACTGTGTTTACCCCATCCAACACCGGTATCTACACATCCAAAAAGAAACCTCAGGCCTACATTCCAGTTAGTCACCCTTTCATTCTGTCTTTGTTCTCAGTGTGTGCAACTCCATTATCTTCCCCAGAGCTTTTGAAATAAACTTTTCCTTTCATCAGTAGCATTAGAGGCTATCAGAATAGGAAATGTGCACCACTTGGACATTGTGATTGCAATGTCTCCCCCTAATAACCCATTTCACCTCCTTGTATCGGGTGCTCTTAAGCTGTGGAAAGCCGAAGGCAAGGATTGTTACATGATCAATCAACAGGTTAGGGATGTAATTGGACGATGATGATATTCCTTCAGCAATGGCATCGAGATGGGATCAATAAAACAGAAGCTGCAAATCATAAAATCCCCTGACACTGAGCGAGAGTCAATGGTTAAAATCAAAAGGCAAAAAATTCCATCTGCCGTCAAACATTTGTGATCGCAAGCTAGATTTAAGCTGCAGTCATGATTGATGGACTGAATTTGGCAAATAAAAGAAGTGAAGCCTCACTTCTCATGAGATTATTTTAATATCTTATTGTGAGAACAGGTAAATTAATAATGTGTGTACTCTGCCCAGAAGCAGGTCCTGGGTTCATACTTTATTCTGCCCTGTGCCAGTCTTTTCATCTTCCAATAACTTCCTTCAATTTTCAGGCCACGCAACATCAATATTCTCTTTCCCTTTCTCTTTTCCCTTGAAATCTTCCCTCTGCATGTACTAGCCTGTCATCTCTTCAGTTGTTGCCTCTTCAGCTGCTTTTATCAAATTACATTCAGCAAATCTCTTCATTGGTTGACTCTCCTCAGCACTTCATCATTGGTCACTTTTTTTCTGTCCAGATGAACCTATCCTGTCTCCTTCAAACACAACTTTCAAAGACATTTTTTATGGGTGGGTGTGGGGGAGGGGGTGCAAAGTGGTTAGCACTTCTGCCACACAACACCAGGGACTCAGATTCAACTCTCAGCTTGGGTCACCGTCTGTGTGGAATCTGCATGTTGTCCCCGGGTCTGCATGGGTTTCCTCCCGGTGCTCTGGTTTCCTCCCACAGTCTGAAAGACGTGCTGGTTAGGTGCATTGGCCATGCTGAATTCTCCCTCAGTGTATCCGAACAGGCACCGGAGTGTGGCAACTAGGTGATTGTCACAGTAATTTCATTGCAGTGTTAATGTAAACCTACTTTGACATGAACAAATAAACTTTATTTAGCTTTTCATTTCTTTAGCTATTTAACTTTACTTATGGGCAGTAGGGTGGCACTGTGGGGCGCCAGGGACCCGGGTTCGATTCCCAGCTGGATCGCTGCCTGTGTGGTGTTTGCATATTCTCCACATATCTGCGGGGTTTCCTTAGGGTGCTCTGGTTTCCTCCCACAGTCTGAAAGACGTGCTGTTTAGGTGCACTCACCATGCTGAATTCTCCCTCAGGGTACCCGAACAGGCACCAGAGTTTGGCAATTAGGTGATTGTCTCAGTAACTTCATTAGCTTTTTATTTCTTTTTTATTTATTTAGCTATTTAACTTTATTTATGGGCAGCAGTGGGGCGCCAGGGACCTGGGTTCGATTCCCGGACTAGGTTGCTGTCTGTGGGGTGTTTGCATATTCTTCCTGTATCTGCGCAGGCTTCTTCTGGGTGCTCTGGTTTCCTCCCACAGTCCAAAAATGTGCAGGTTAGGTGGATTGGCCATTGCCCCTTAGTGTCAAGGGGATTAGTTCTAGTAAATGCATGGCGTTATGGGAATAAGGCCTGGATGGGATTGTGGTTGGTGCAGACTCGATGGGCCAAATAGCCTCCTTCTGCAGTAGAGAATTCTATGATTCTATGGTTCTAAGGTAGTCTCCATTTCTGTCAGGTCTCACACTCATACAAAATAACATTCCAAACTAACCCAGAGAACTGGAGGCTCGAAACATCTCGTCAGGAAGGGTAGAATACCTGATTGTGTCATTTTTTTATTCATTCGTGGGACTTTGGCATCGCTGGCCGGCAAGCATTTATTGCCCATCCCTAGCTGTCCCTGTTCACAGTTGAGAATCAACCACATTATTGTTTTCCTGGAGTCATACATAGGCCAGACCAGGTAGGGACGGCAGATTTCTTTCCCTAAAGGACATTAGTGACTTCAGTGGGTTTTTTCCGACAATTGTTTCATGGCCATCAGTATATTCTTAATTCCAGATATTTTTCATTGAATTCAAATTCCACCATCTGCCGTAGCAGGATTTGAACCCTGGTCCCTGAACGTTACCACTTTCTGGATTAAAAATCCAGCGATAATACCACTAGGCCATCGCCTCCCCCCTGTGAAACTATGTGGAAGGCTTCCAGAACTTCCTGGAGAGAAGGGCAGCACCAAGAAAAACACATTTCACTTCTAAATCATTAGGAGAATGTTGTGAATGCAATATTTTTGAATATTTTAATCTGGACTCAGCATCAAGCATTCCTGGAACAAACTGAGGGAAGCAGCCTTCCTTCTTTATACCTTCAGCATAAGTAATTTTTTTTAAAATTAATCAAATGCTTTCTGAGGCAATATGGATGCACGCCACATCATTAAGTGTAGAAATGTGTTTGAGCAATTAGTCAAGTGAACAAATTAAAAATAAAATTTGTTGTGAGCTTGTCAGTGTCGAGAGGGTGGGTGGCACAGTGTTTGGCACTGCTGCCTCGCAGCTCCAGGACCCAAGCTCGATTCCTGGTTTGGGTCACCGTCTGTGTGGATATTGTACATTCTCGCCGTGTCTGCGTGGGTTTCCTCCCAAAGTTCAAACATGTGTGAGTTAGGTGGATTGGCCATGCTAAATTCTCCATTAGTGTCAGGGGATAAGCAGGGTAAATATTACGGGTTACAGGGATAGGGCCTGGGAAGGATCATTTTGTCAGAGCAGGCTCATTAGGCCAAATGGCCTCCTTCTGCAATGTAGGAATTCTATGAGAGGGTGTGAGTAGTAATCCAGAGACCCAGGCTCATGAAGGCACGGGTTCAAATCTCACCATGGTAGTGAATGAAATTCAATTAATAAGCCAGGGATGTAAAGTTAGTCCCAGTAATGATGGGCATCAGTTGATTGTCTGTTTGATTCACTAATGTCCTTTGCATGGGCTGGCTTATAACTGATTCTAGACCCCTGGCAATGTGGTTGACTCTTAACCGTCCTCTGAAATGACCGAGCAAGCCATTCAGCTCAAGACCATCAAGGACAGTTTGAACTGGACACCAAATTCTGGCCTTGCTGGTGGCACTCACATCCCATGAAAGGATGAAGAAGAAAAAGCTTGCATCGCTTCCAGTTGAAAAACTGGTTTGCAAAGAGAGCTGGTCAGAATTTAGAATCGATTCATTAAATTTGGGGAACGGTGAACAGTCACACCTAAAATATGGCTACAGTCACTCTCCACAGGTTGAAAAGTTGGGCATTTAACTTCCATCACTCTTCCACAGAGATTTCCATGCCAGCAGGTTTTCTATTTCAAGTATGTTAAGAGGCTCTGGGCAGAGGCCGGCATTAATGCTGGTTTTCTGATACTGTTCTGAATAGTGGTCCTTTTGGGGGAGAAGAGTTTGAGGCCTAGCATGGTTGCCTACCTCCACAAGGTGGGCAGTCAAAAATTAGGCTCTTTAAGAGTTGCCTTAACTGTTAGAATGTAACCAGTGATAACACTGGATCCGTTGTAATGTGACCAATGATAACAAGCTGTAAGGGTCAGCTGACCCAGTAAACCATGTAACCAATGACAGAATGATGTGGTGGTCAGCTGACCAGCTGACACTGCATAAATAAGGACACGTTGGGACTTGTTAAAGGGCTTGGAATGGCCCAGGATGAGGCTGCAAATTTGAGGGAATATCAGTTCTTTATTAAACCTTTTCTTTGATTTATAGATTGAAGTAAGTTTTTTTTTTACTGTCAATGCTGGAAGAAGTCCTTGACCAGCATTAACAGTTGTTTCAGGATGTAGACTGAGAATTTCCAGTCAGCCTTATGTTTCCTTGAATGATAGGAGGCAGTTTAACTGTCTTGATGTGGATACCTGGTAGTAGGCAAGTTACTGTGTTCCAGGTAGATCTATAGGCCTGTCTGCCAGGCTGGCTGGAAGTGAAGCTAAAGGCTGCCCTGGAAAGGGACTCCCCCCTTCACAATTAAATTTAAAAAACATTGATGGGAGGACACATTCTTGTTGAAGTGTCCTCCCAGTTGCTTAGGTTTTACTGCAGGCAGCTGCTCTGTTAAAGCTCTAAGAACTTCTGATTGGTCCTCCAGCCACTCTTGGTTTGATGGGGAACTTACCTGCCAATGAAGAGGCACCCCAAGCAACTTCCCCTTCCCAGGAAGGATTAGGAACCTAGAAACAGTCCTGGTTGTGTTTTGAGGGAGATTGGCAGAGCCAGAAATCAAGATCAATAAGAAAAAATGAAGGGGCTGGCTGGGGAAAACAGGGAAGAAACTGCCCCAGAACAGAGTTTGCATAAAGAGATTTAAAAAGACACAAAGATCAGGGGAACTTGCTTTGAGAAATACCATTTGGATTCAAGATACACACATACCCTCACACTTTGCTTCACTTCCGCACACACACACACACACACACACACACACACACACACACACTCTGTTTTATTACAGGATTTTTTTTGTTTGCATCACCAGAGCCTTGATTGATTACCAGTGGATTGCTTGTACACAGATTTTTCTATCTGGGGGAGATGGTGGTGTAGGAGTAATGCCACTAGTTCAGTGCTACAAAGGGCCAGGTTAATGCTCTGAAAGACATAGGTTCAAACCCTGCTTTGGCAGCTGGTGGTATTTAAATTCAATTCATGAAACCTGGCATTATTAACAATGCCCTTGAAAATATGATTAATTATCTTTTTTAAAAAAAAAATCTAATGCCTTTCATTGAAGGAAATAAAGCAATCCTTACCTAATCTGAGCTACAGTGATTCCAGATCCACCGTATGCCAAGGTAGCACAGTGGTTAGCACTGCTGCTTCACAGCTCCAGGGACCTGGGTACAAATCCCAGCTTGGGTCAGTGTGTCTGTGTGGAGTTTGCACATTCTCTGTGTGTCTGCGTGGTTTGCTCCGGTTTCCTCCCACAGTCCAAAAATGTGCAGGTTAGGTTGATTAGCCATGATAAAATTGCCCCTTGTGTCCTGAGATGCGTAGGGGTTAACAAGGATTAGTGGCTAAAATATGTATGGATATGGGTGTAGGGCCTAGGTGGGATTGTGGTCATTGCAGACTTGATGGACCAAATGGCCTCTTGCTGGACTTTAGGGTTTCTATGATTTCTATGGCTCACAGCAATATGGTTGACTCTAAATTGTCCTCTGAAATGGCCTAGAAAAGTATGCAGTTCAAGGGCAATTAGGGATGGGCAACAAATGAGGACCTTGCCAGTGGCACCCACATCCCATGAAAGAATAAGTGGGGGAAAAAAGGATGGAAATCATGCAATCGCACCTTTCATTTTACAACTAACCACTGATTGGACTGAATTTGAAGGCTAGCATGGTAGCCCTGTCCACCAACCAGGACAGCAGGGGCAACCCTGCTGTGGGTCATTTTTGGAAGCGCTGACTTGATTCCGATTGCAGGGCTCTTTCAGCGAAAAGACACTGACTCCATGAAGCTGCTGGAAACTCTACAGTCCCACCAGTGCCACCAAAAGTGATGGCCACTGAATGGACTGTAGCAGTCCAAACACCAAAAATGGAGGGGGGGAGGGAGATGGGGTATCACATTGGAGAAACGTTCACCAGGGCTGGGCAAGCAGGCCCAAAATCAAAGGGAAGTGGGGGGCAGAGGTGGGGTGTTATTGAAGAGGGTGGAGGTCTCTCAGCTCTTGTTGCTGGGGTGTCCTTCCTGGTGTCTGATAACCTGTAACTCAGCAGTCTCACCATGTGGAGAAAAAACTCCTGGGGTGGCACAGTGGTGAGCACTGCTGCCTCACAGCACCAGGGACCCGGGTTCGATCCCCAGCGCAGAGTCTGCATGTTCTCCCATTATCTGTGTGGGTTTCCTCTGGGTGCTCCGGTTCCTTCCCAGTCTGAAAGATGTGCAGAAGCAGTGGTTGCTGGATGAGGCCTTGAAGCATCCCATCTAAGGGCCTCAATTGACCGCTGGGCGAGAGAGTCACCCTTGAACTTCCGTGTCTGACGTAATTGGAGGGAGCCAGGAAGGTGATGGGCACTCTGCCCTCTGTCTTGCCCCTTGATTCTATGCCATCCCACCCTCACCCTTCTAGCCCAGTGAAACTAAATTCCCCCTATTAAGAACATAAGAAGTAGGAGCAGGAGTAGGCCATCTAGCCCTTCGAGCCTGCCCCGCCATTCAATAAGATCATGGCTGATCTGAAGTGGATCAGTTCCACTTTCACTATCAGTTCCCTTACTGCATGCAGATGGCATTGGGCTTCTGAAAGTTTCATTCTAACTTCCACATTTATCTATTTTCCTCATTTTTCTGATCCACTTAACTCCCATTATCTACGTTGTACTTTTTAACAACACTTTTTTCCCAACATAAATTTTATTTCATGCTTTCAATGTGAGATGAGGAGAAATCCCAATCTTGCTATTAAATGGATAATTAGAAATATTTTGTGACTTAATCTACATCTACATTTCCCACATTGTGCTTGAAGTGCCATTTATAATGCTCTGTGTTGCGTTTGGATACTGTGACCCTAGTCTTATGTGGGCTGGCTCAGGTCCTGATGCTCTTAAATCAAATTTTCATAGATCAGTGGTAAAAAATTTTATCAGGCAAATCCCCTTTTCCCATGGGCAAACAACATCAAGTTGGAGAAGACCAAAACAAAGATGTGGGCTTATTGTTATCCAGCATTTTGTAACCCAGCATTTTTTATCCATCCCTAATTGCCCCTGAGCTGAGTGGCTTGCTAAGCCATTAGAAAGGCAGTTAAGACTCAACCCCATTGCTGAGAGTCTGGAGTGACAGGTAGGTCAGACTTGGTAAGGACAGCAACCTGTGCAGTGAAAACTGCTGGAGTAACTTCCTTTCCTCCACCTGTTGCACATAAAATAGTGGCAGGGGCAGAATGAGTCTCTTAATGATCATGACTTGGCCACTCAAGGACCTCAATAGGCCTTGGGGTGTCTGGGAGGCTTGGCACCTTCCTTGCCCATCGTAATGTCGGAGTCCGTTCGGTGGTGGGAAGCAGTGGGAAGGCTGGCTGCTTTATTCTATTGTATCTTTAAGAATTTTTTAAAAAATCATGTTCTCTGTAGCTCTCAATTCTCATTGTGTTCCTGGGTTGTCTACTGGGAGCTCTGTTATTGCTCCTTCGGTGGTTTGAATGGGTTTTGTTTTTGTTTATTGTGGGAATTAGTTTTACAACCCTGCATTGTCAGGACGAAGAATGTTTGCAGATCAAGTGACAGGAGCTCTTCCGCTTTCAGCTCTGAGTGCATGTTTTAGTTTTAGAAGGGAAGGGACATCAAGCTGGAAGGAAGTCTCTCTCACTCGCTCTATCTCTGGTTTTGCGAAGTTCTGCTGTTTAGCTGAAAACTTCCCTGGAATAGAAAATCTGCTGTGGGTGGCTAGACCAGAGAGTCTCCCTGGGGTTTTGGGAAGCTGTTCAGAATTCAAACTGTTCTGAGTATATCAAGAGAACTGTAGCGTTCATCCAAAGGACTCAGTTCCAGTATTGTGAACATTCATCTTTGCTGTGTTAAACCTGTGAAAACATGCTTTTTTTTTAAAAGGAAGTTTTGGTTTGATTGGAACATCTTTGATATATTTGTTTAATGTGGTTGTTTTGTTTCTGTTTGTAACTGATAAAGTTATTGCTTTTTTTTCCCATACATATTTAAGCCCTATTTTACCATTTTAATTCTCAGTGCTGGATGGATTTGAAACTGGGAGTGTTTCAGATCCGGCTTTTAGACCTGATCTCAGGCACCCCCAAACACACTCTGCCTGCAAAAATATCAGCGATTCTGAATCATGCTGCAGAAGTCTGTGGGTGGGGCTTAACGCGCCCAAAACCCTGCAGCTCCAATCAGTGCCTCCAACTGCGCATGTGCAGAAAAAATGTTAGAATGCAGCTTCCCTGCCACATCCCTCTTGGGCCGGCTAATGCCTCCCCCTAGTCCCCACAGATATTGCCCCACCTTCGCAACACATTACTGACCTCCTTATCCTCCCCACACCTCCACCACCCAGACCGATCACGGGCCCCTTTCCCCTCCCCCCTTCTCCCCTACCAATCTCAAACAGAGTGGCAGCAGACCCTCCTTCACCTCTCACTGATCACAGGCAGAGTGGCAGCAGGCCCCTCCCTTCTCCCTACTGATCACAGGCAGTGTACCCCCCCACCTCCACCGATCTCCAGCAGAGAGTCATCAGATCCACCTTCCTTTTGGGCATTGGTAAAGAGGGAATAGGTGCGGAGGTGTGCGTGGATCTCACCCCTCATCTCACACCCAACTTTACCAGTTTACACGCTCAAAAATGGGTGCAACTTGATTGTAAAATCAGGCCTGTTAATCCTGGTTCATTGAATAACTCTTCTGGTTAATTATATTCTTAAATAAATTTTGTTTTATAAAAGCTCCCTAGTGGGTCATTTGAATCAAACCTCAAGTGTAACAAATCATGCTTATCCTAGCCAAATTCAAGGTGCAAAACTTTATGATCCAGGTGGACTTCATAAAACACTGTGGTGTTTCTGACCTGAGCAATAACAATATAAGACCTAGCACCTTTAATACCCTGGCAGAGATGTTTCTGCTTTCTCTACACATTGTCCCACTGTGTAGGTGATTGCTTTGCATGTAGCACTGACACAACATTCTATTTAGCTATATGTTGGATGCCACCTTGTGGAATAGTACACAAATTAACATCAACTCTGCACACATTCATCTGTTCTCTTAAAGTCAGAGTAAGTTTACAGACACTATAACCATAGACACTCCAAGAAATGCAAATGCTTCTGGAAGAGTGGGGAAGGAGGGAAAAAGTGGAAATGGAATATTTATTTGGAAGGGATCACTGAGATGAGAGAGGGCAACAAAGTGGGGGTAAATGATGGCACAGAGGTAATTTCACCAGATAATAATCCAGAGACTAGTAATCCAGTGATCCAGAGACCCAAACAAATGATCTGGGGCCATGGGTTTAAATCCATCTCAATGTTGGTGGAATTTAAATCCAGTTCATAAAATCTGAAATATAAAGCGACTCTCAGTAATAGCGACTATGAAATATCATTGAGTGCCATAAAAACCTCTTCTGGCTCATTGATTCTCTTTAGGGGTGGAAATCCGTCTTACCTAGTCTGGTCAATATGTGACTCCAGATGCACCGCAAAGGGGTTGATTCTTAATTGCCTTTCTAATGGCTTAGCAAGCCATTCAGTTCCAGGACAGTTAGGGATAGTTAACAAACGCCTTGCCAGCGATGCCCATGCAAGAATAAAGAGAAACAAAACAGAGATTTAAAAGTGAGAATAAGAATCGCAGTATAATAGCATCGTACTATTCTTACAGTGTAGAAGAGGCCATTCGGCCCATCAAGTCTGCTACACTATCGGAGATTTGGATCTTACTCAGGCTGCCTCCCCCCATCCTAATCCTGTAACCCCATTACACTTACAATGGCTAATCCATCTAACGGGCAATTTTAGCATGGCCAATCCACCTAACGTGCACATTTTTGTGGGAGGAAAGCAGAGAACCCGAAGGAAACTCACGCAGACACGGGGAGAACATGCAAACTCCGGACAGACAGTTACCCAAGGCCAGAAATAAACCTGGTTCCCGAGTCCTGTAAGGCTGCAGTGCTAAGCACTGTGCCAACGTGCTACCCAATAGGATCTTAGAAGGAATTTAGTGGGGCACAAACAGTAGCGAGGATCAACAAAAATAAAGAATGGTGTGCGGGACTCATCACAAGATGTGGGCTGCGGCATATGGGGTGAGGTTCCTTATGGGCAGATTGTTGAGTTCAGTCACAAACTTGGAACTCGTGATGGAAGCACAAAAGTATTTGACGTAATCAACATACGTTTGGAAGCTCACCCTATGCTTTTCGATTCATGGGACAGAATTTTCCTATCTCGCCCTCCACAGGAATCGTAGTGGGCAGGACACCAGACCATGCAAAGGTGGGTTGACCTTGTGCGGAATTTTCCGGCATTGGGGTGAGTGCGGCTGGAAAATCCCATCCATAGAATCATACAGCCCAGAAAAGGCCCTTCAACCCACTGAGTTTACACCAGCATTGCACTAATGCATTCTATTTTCCTGCATTTGTCCCATATTCCTGAATGGTGTGATATTTCAAATGCTTAACCTTCTTTTAAAGGTTGCCTTCCCAGGCACTGCATTCCAGATTCCCACCACACTCTGAGTGAAAACTCTTTTTTTATCCCCTCTGAATCTCCTCCTTACCCTAAAACTACGTCCCCTCGTGGCTGACCCCTCAATCAAGGAGAGCAGCTCACCCTGTCCGTATCCCCCATAATCTCATACACCTCAATTGTGTCCCCTTTGGCACCAGAGGAAATGATGCAAATAGTTAAGAGCAGATCAAAGAGGGAGCTCTGGGGCATAAAATGAGAAAATATTTGAATCATGGTGCAGCACGATGGCACGCATGCTGCTGCCTCACAGCGCCACGGACCCGGGTTTGATTCCAGGCTCAGGAAACTATCTGTGCGGAGTCTGCACGTTCTCCCTGTGTCTGTGTGGGCTTCCTTCAGGTCCTCCAGTTTCCTCCCGCGTTCCAAAGATGTACGGGTTAGGTGGATTGGCTATGCTAAATTGCACCTTCGTGTCAGGGGGGGCTAGCTAGGGTAAATGCGTGGGGTTATGGGGATAGGGCCTAGGTGGGATTGTGGTCGGTGCAGACTCGATGGGCTGAATGGCCTCCTTCTGCACTTTAGGGATTCTATGAACACGGAGGAAACCCACCTTCCATCTGGGTTTGAGCTGAATAAATGGGATTTAAAAGTAGCAGGAAAACTAATAGCTGAAGGATGGTTTCCCTTCAAAGAAGCTGTTGGCACACAGTTACCCCCTGGAAAGGGAATGGCAGGGCAAACAAATACAAGGGTGGGATGTTCTGACCACGCACACCCATTCCCACCCGAGCTCAATGGACCTTTAACTGGTTCATCAAATTTTCCCCACTACGATTCCCAAGGTGGTTGGGACAGGGAATTTCCAGCCTGGAGCTCTGGAATAATAACAAAATGCCATGGGAATGCTGGAGGTCTGAAATGAAAATAAAGTTCAGGAAAAGCTGAACAGGTCAGGCAGTGTCCACGGCAAGAGGAACAGAGTTAACATTTTGACTCCTCCCAAAGTTCTGAAGAAGTGTCACACTGGACCCTGCTGAATTCTTCCGGTGTGTTCTGTCTTTATTTCCAATCCAGTTCATTTATGTCAATTGGAAAATACAATTGAGAACCAGGTTTAATATAGCAGGTTTGAAGAGAAGGTGGAAAAATAATCGCACAAGCAAAGAGGAAGTATGAGAGGAAACTGGCAACCGATTAAAAAGGGAATCCCAAAATCCTCCAATCAGCATACTAATAATAAAAGGAGTAGGGCGGATTCTGGAGCAAAAAAACAGTATTTATGCATGTGGAGGTAGGTACATTGATAGAGTTATAGAATGGGTGGCACAGTTCATTGTTGACCACAGTGCCAGGGACTTGGGTTTGATTCCTGGCTTGGGTCACTGTCTGTGTGGAGTTTGCACATTCTCCCCATGTCAGTGTCAGTTTCCTCCCACAGTCTGAAAGACGTGCTGGTTAGATGCATTGTCCATGATAAATTCTCCCTCAGCGTACCCGAACAGGAGTGTGGCGATGAAAGGATTTTCACAGTAAATTCATTGCAATGTTAATGCAAGCCTACTTGTGATACTAATAAACTTTATATTCAATATCATGAGGGATCTGGACAAAACAGATATGGAGTAAATGTCATCCATTCATGAAAGGATAGACAATGAGGGGGCACAAAGTTGGCAAAAGAAGTAAACGCAATATGGGAAAAAAAATTACTTCACATAGCTAGTGTTGAGGGTTTGGGATGCACTGCCTGTGGTTATGGTGGAGTGAGATTCAATAGAAGCATTCCAATGGGGATTGATTTGTTATCTGAAAAGCAAGAATGTACAGTCCGAAGATGTGCTGGTCAGGTGGATTAGCCATGCTAAATTATCTGTAAGTGTCCCGAGATGTGTAGGCTAAGGGATTACTGGGGAAATGATCACCATATTAGTATTATCCTAGCATCCTTATAGTGCAGAAGAGGCCATTCAGCCCACCAGGTCCACACCGAAAAAGTCAACGTGAATGAATTACTTTTTCATGCAAATTCAATACAGAATTTTTTGGGAGAATTAACTATAACATTTGATTATTTTACTCTTGAAGGTGAGGCAAACTTCTGATATTTGTGTTCCAGCCTACTCAATGTCTTCTATCAGAAAGTATTTGAGTGTTTGTTCCATGCTTTCACACCTCTTCTTTTCAATACTTTAAAATTCTGTTCGGGCCACCAACCTAACGGTATCGTTAACATCAGTGTTTGAACGCTGCGTTGGAAGTCCAGTTTGAGTGAAAGGCCTGTTCAAGTGGATGACAGTGTTGGCTGTGTGATGTGTCATGTCAGGCACATTATCCGAGACTTCACAGCACTGGAAGTGGCAGCGGTGGAGAGGCATCACGCTGTGCACGGCTACACCGCTTCATGTTGCAACTCAAGGTTAACTTTAACAGAATCCATTCCTCGTTTAAACCCTTAACCAGTTTGTCAACAGCACTTGTTCCAAACCTGGCGGCATTTCTCTTCAGTCAAGAAGGAAGGTACGCGTTGTTGTCAAAAACAGCTCTTCTACAAGATAATCCGTTTCGCAAATGAATGCACAAAACGTGAAAAACATTGAGTGCGCACACAATTAGTACCTCAAAAACACCATTTAAGGAAGCTAATTGGAAATTGTTTTTTACATTAGAAAATGCAGAATCAAATTATATCGTCAGGGGAAATGTCAATTGAGTAATTTGAGGCAGACATAGATAGAGTTATGCTTACCTCATGAGCAAAGACATTCATTAGATCATAGCAATCCTTGTGACATGTTCTTATTTTAATGTTGTGCTATGTTTATAACTGGGAAACAATAATTTGGATGAACGGTTTGTAATTTCTGTCGAGAGATCCAGAAAACAGTTGGCATCCATTTGTCACTACAGTGTCATGCTTGATGACATTTAATTTTAGCTTCTTTCATTCCTACACAATTTAATAATCAAAAACATTTAAGGATATGGTTGGATGCATTGTTTCAGTTTTATTGGTTATAACAGGCCCCCATGGAGTTCCTTTTATAGGGCTCCCAAGTGGACACCTAAAACAGGCATTGGGCCTCTTAACTGATGGCACAATCGTTAGAATTGCTGCCTCACAGCAAAAAGCGTTTAACAGGGACACTGATTTTTGTGAGTCTTTGTATTGGCTGAAGTTTTTGGTGATACCTCACCTCCAGAGAACCCTGCAACAAGAAGAAATCGGAAAGGACCAAATTGCTGGTGGTGTGGGATGGGAGTTTGGATGATCAGTAACTTTGGAAAGATCCTGGAGATCCAAGACTCTGGGAAAATCGGATACTGTTTAGGGGGATTGGAGGTTGAGGAGGGATTAGATATAGTATTACATCAGAGGCCAAAAGGAGATCATGGGTGGCACAGTAATGCAGTGGTTAGCTTTGCTGCCTCACAGCACCAGAGACCTGGGTTTGATTCCTGGCTCAGGTCACTGCCTGTGCGGAGTCTGCACATTCTCCCCATGTCTGTGTGGGTTTCCTCTGGATGCTCCAGTTTCTTCCCGCAGTCTGAAAGACATGCTGGTTAGGTGAACTGGATAAGCTGAATTCTCCCTCAGTGTACCCAAACAGGCACTGGAGTGTAGCAACTAGGGGATTTTCACAGTAACTTCACTGCAGTGTTAACATAAGCCTAATTGTGACATTAATAAAAAATAAACTTAAATCGGAGAAAGGTCGGAGATTTGAGAGCAGAGTGGGGGTTCAGAGGTAGAAGGGAGTTTGGAGATGGTGTTCAAGGAGGGGGTAGCTTGGATGTTGACTCCAAATGAGGAAGAATCAGGCAATTAGAAATAAGTTAGCCTGGAGGAAAGCAGCAAGCACTCTGGCAAGGTAACAACATTCACTCTATGGTCAGGCATTCATTTCAGAGGAATTGTGGATTATTTATATTCATCTGCAAAAATCAGTCCAGGAACTGCAATTTAATATGATACAATAACACAAAGTGAATGTGGTATATGGCTGACAAGGAGAAACATTTCAATGAGATTTTTTTAAATTGAGCTCTACAAAGTATCCATTCGACCTGAAGTTAATTGGCAAAGTGAAGGTCTGTTTTAATTCTGTGTAGTCCATTGAGGAAGCAATATTTAGAGTACTGCATCCAGTTTTGATCACCTCATCTTCATAAAGAGACGGATGTGTCCCACAGGATGTAGGGAAGAATGACTTGGTGGATGATTTAAATTCCGGGGATGAACTGAGAAAACTGGATGTGATTTAGCTTGAAAAGGAGATTGAAAGATTCCAGTCTTTAAAAGGAATCTATGATATGCATGTCAGTGAATTCTTTGAACTCAACTGTAGATGAGACAGAAGGTACAGAACAAAAACAATCAAACCTCATGTGATGCCGGAGATTGATTGAATTCACAATCACTCCCAGTGACTGAAATTTAGAATAGACTTCTCACAATTCTAAGAACTCTTCTAAAAATGATGATAATTTGGTAAAGAGGCAATTGCCAGGCAATGTTAACGTGGATATTATGAAATATTTAAGTAATACAGTGGTATGTTATGCAGATTATGACAAAATTATATGGAGGAAACACTGTGGGCAGTATTTTCATCTTTGATGTGGGAATCAGGAGTTTCCAAAGTTGCAATCTGGCCTCTTGTCTGTTTTGCGGGTTTATGGGTAGATAGATTTCTGCTAGACAAGGGAATTAAGGGTTATGGGGAGAAAGCGGGAAAGTGGAACGGATCCACTTCAGATCAGCCATGGTCTTATTGAATGGCAGCGCTAGATGGCCTACTCCTGCTCCTATTTGTTATGTTCTTAAGTTCTTATGTACGGGCACAATTTTAACCAGCAGAGGAAGGGACAGCGTGGAGTTAAGCTTACCAGGCTGATGAACATAGAACACTACAGCACAAACAGGCCCTTCGGCCCACAAGTTGCGCTGATCACTTCTATACCTACTAAGCCATAGACCTATCTATAACCCCCAATCCCATTAGATCCCATATACTCATCCAGAAGTCTTTTAAAAAAACCCCAGCGAGTTCGCCTCCACCACCACCAATGGCAGCCGATTCCATTCACTCACCACCCTCTGAGTGAAAAACTTACGCCTAACATCTCCTCTGTACTTGCTTCCCTGCACCTTAAATCTGTGTCCTCTCGTAGCCCTGGGAAATAGCCTCTGAGACTCCACCCTATCTATTCCCCTCAACATCTTATAAACTCTATATGGTTGCCTCTCAACCTTCGTCTCTCCAGGGAGAAGAGTCCCGGCTCCCTCAACCTATCTTCATAAGGCATGCCTCCCAATCCAGGCAACATCCTTGTAAATCTCCTCTGCACCCTTTTCAATAGCTTCCACATCCTTCCTATAGTGAGGTGACCAGAACTGCGCACAGTACTCCAAGTGGGGTCTGACAAGGGTCCTATAAAGTTGCAGCATTACCTCCCGACTCCTAAACTCAATCCCTCGATTAATGAAGGCCAGTACACCATACGCCTTCTTGACCACATCCTCCACCTGTGAGGCCAATTTAAGAGTCCTATGGACCTGGACCCCAAGATCCTTCTGCTCTTCAACACAGCTAAGACTCCTACTCTTGATATTGTATTCCTTCTTCTCATTGGTCCTGCCAAAATGGACCACTACACATTTATCTGCGTTGAAGTCCATCAGCCACTTCTCCGCCCAGTCTTGCATCCTATCTATGTCCCACTGCAACTTCTGACATCCCTCCAGACCATCCACAACACCACCAACCTTCGTATCGTCTGCGAACTTGCTAACCCATCCCTCCACTTCTTCATCCAGGTCGTTTATGAAAATGACAAACAGCAAGGGTCCTAGAACAGATCCCTGGGGCACTCCACTGGTGACCAACCTCCATGCAGAAAAATACCCATCCACAACCACAGTCTGCCTTCTGCAAGCAAGCCAGTTCTGGATCCACAAGGCCAAAGCCCCCTGGATCCCATGCCCTCTCACCTTCTCAAGAAGTCTTGCATGGGGGACCTTATCAAACGCCTTGAAGTCCATGTAAACCACGTCTACCGCTCTTCCTTCGTCAATGTGCTCAGTCACATTCTCAAAGAATCAACTAGGCTCGTAAGGCACGATCTGCCCTTGACAAAACCATGTTGACTATTTCTGATCATTCTAAACTTCTCCAAATGCTCATAAATCTTATCCCTCACAAGCCTCTCCATCAACTTACCAACCACTGAGGTCAGACTCGCCGGTCGGTAATTTCCCAGGCTATCCCAGTTCCCTTTCTTGAAAATAGGAACCACATCCGCAATCCTCCAATCCTCCGGAACCTCTTCCATCTCCATCGACGACGCAAAGATCATTGCCAGGGGCTCTGCAATCACCTCCCCCACCTCCCACAGTAACCTGGGGTACATCCCATCCGGTCCCAGCGACTTGTCTATCTTGATAGAGTTTAAAAGTTCTAACACATCCTCTTCCTTAACATCCACATACTCAATCTTTTCAGACTGCCGCAAACCTGTAGTACAACCTCCCAGATCACTTTCCACCGTGAATACCGAGGCAAAGTACTCGTTAAGCACCTCTGCCATTTCTTCCGGTTCCACACAGACTTTTCCCCCTTCACCTTTTATAGGTCCTATCCCTTCTCTTCTCATCCTTTTACTTTTTACATATTTGTAGAAGGCCTTGGGATTCTCCTTAATCTTACCTGCCAAGGCCTTCTCATGACCCCTTCTGGCTCTCCTAATTTCCTTTTTAAGCTCCTTTCTACAAGCCTTATACTCCTCTAGATCCTTACCATCTCCTAGCTCTCTGAACCTTTTATACTTTTCCTTTCTTCCTGACTAGGTTCACCACAACCTTCGTGCACCACGGTTCCCGTGCCCTACCAAAACCTCCTTGTCTCATTGGAACGTTATATCCGATTCCGGGAATGGTGGGACTGATGTATGAGGAGAGACTGACTAGCTTAGGATTGTTTTCGCTGGAGTTCAGATGAATGAGGGGGGATCTCATAGAAACTTATAAAATTCTAACAGGACTATAGAACAGTGTAGATTCAGGAAGGATAGTCCCAATGGTGGGGAGTTCAGAACGAGGGGTCACAGTCTGAGGATTTGGGATAGGTCATTTCAGTCGGAGATAAAGAGACATTTCTTCACCCAAAGAGTAGTGAGCCTATGGAATTCATTACCACAGGAAGGACTTGATGCCAAAACATTGAATGTATTCAAGAGGCAGCTAGGATATAGCACTTGGGGTGAATGGAATCAAAGATCATGGGGAGAAAGCAGGATTAGACTGTTGAGTTGGATGATTAGCCATGATAGTGTGAGTGGCGGAGTAGGCTTGAAGAGCCAAATGACCTCCTCCTGCTCCTATCTTCTATGTTTCTATGTCAGGCTTGCCACTCCTTGTAGAAGGCCTACGGGCAAAAGTGGAGAAAAGCCAATGCCGAGGTCATCAGATTAAAAAGTCCACCTCCATTTACTAAGGTCTTGGCCCAGTTCTGGAGGTGGATATGAGGCATCTATAACTCTCATCCTTACACTCCACTTAATTCACCTCCTGACATTCCCCCAACCCATTCTCTCAATATCCATTTTTATCAGAACTCATTAAACCTACAAACCTTTGAAAGTATTGAAAACCTTATGCATCAAAAGAAACAAACATGGCTTGATTAGCTACTTTAAAATCTTTTTCAGAAGCTCATCAATCTGTCAAAATAAAGCTCTCATTCCACATGAAAGCTAAGTAAATAACTCTTACTGAACAAAATCCATTAGTAATTAGGAAGGTGGCCAAGAATTCATTTTGACATTCTCTTGTCAATAACACCCCATAAGTAGAATCCATTAAAGTTTTTGAAGACAGTCAGAAACTCAACAATCTGTCACAGCTTACAAATAGAAAAACAGATGGTTAAGTTGAATTTCAAGATGAAACGAAAGCAATGAGAACATGTTACAAATAATCAGATCTGAATTTCAATGTAATACAATGCAGAACAGCATTTTATCCAGTAGATATTGTATTTTAATGCACCCACAGGCCTTCCCACTTTCACAAGGCTGTTCTTTTCCGTGACAGATTGCATTTGTCAGAAGGATCAACCACACAGCCACATTATTTGGCATCACTTAGCATTTCAAATCAAAGCACTGTGATCACTTACTGTAGCAAAAACGGAACATTGGCTATAGCATCTCATTATGACACATGAAATAGCTCACATCTTTTATACTGGCCTGTCATAGGCTTCCTGCCTCAAAACCAGGGTTCATGATACCTCCATGACTGACATGACCTACCAAAACCCTTTACAATAAAAGTGCAGAAATTCAGAAATATCCAACTCTGCAATGGTGCCAACAGCATTGGGCAGCAGCTTTCGGGCTCCCAGCCCATTCCTACCTTGCTGTACCAATTGCTGGCACTAGGGATGCGGTGGGAATCCTATTTGGGTCCCACCATTTTTCAAACCTGTGCAAAGTACTTCAGTCCCAGGTTGGTTTGGGAAAATCCGACCCTTTTTTGAACTTTTAGAAATTTAATCTGGTATTAGATGACCTCGTTCAGAAATGTTGTATTGAGTTAGATGGATAATCTGAGTGTCATTTTGCATTGCAGGTCAGAGCTCATGGGCTCACAAGGATAACTTTTCTTCCTCTAAGTTACATGGTTTCCTCTGCTCTTATGTAAAAGGTTGATGTGTATTTTGTAGCATTCTTCACAGTTTAAATACTATCCTCATTTAGCATGATTATCTATTCAGAAACTAGAGCAAAATTAAACAGCTTCATCTATGATGCTGGAAAGAATAAAACTCTTATAGGGTAAAAAGCTCTCATCAAAACACTCTGCTGTGTGGCTTTGAATTTAAGAACTCATAACTACAAGTCACAGAGGAGTCAATATCCCTTGTGTCAGCCAATGGATCAGGGAATGTGTTATTAACTGCACTTTTTAACTATGTAACTACTTTTATATGAATGTATGTAGGCCAGTTGTGTTGCAGTCCAATGGATAAGAGTTTTTTAGGTGTTGGAAGAAGGAATATAAAGATGAAAGATGAATCTGAGACCGAAGGTATCCAGGACTTGTATGGTATAGGCATGGAGAGGGGCATGATGGTTAATTTAACCAAGTCAGAGCCTTGCTAGAATTAACAGATTCTGCAAAATGAACTAATTTCCAGAAGTGCTTATGGCAGAGAAAAGATACAGACTGCCTCGTTAAGGCTTCTCTCCCTAACTGACCCATGCAATGCTTTTGTAACATTTATACGCAAGTGGATGGCACAGTGGCACAGTGATTATTAGTGTTGCCTCACAGCACTAGGGACTTGGGTTCGATTCCTGGCTTAGGTCACTGTCTGTGTGGAGTTTACAGTTCTCCCTGTGTCTGCATGGGTTTACTCCAGGTGCTCCAGTTTCCTCCCACAATCTTCACACATGCTGGTTAGGTGCATTGGCCATGCTAAATTCTCCCTTCGTGTACCCGAACAGGTGCCAGAGTGTGGCAACTTGGGGATTTTCACAGTAACTTCATTGCAGTGTTAATGTGAGCCTACGTGTGACGTGAATAAATAAACTTTAAAACTTTACGTTCCCAGACATACAAAAGTTCCTAGACATGCATTGCACTTCCCTCATGTCACATCTTATACCTTCTTATCTGAATGCCAACTTGTCTGAAATGTGATGGACTATATCATGTAGGGGTATGGGGATAGGGCCTGGGTGGGATTGTGGTCAGTGCAGACACGATGGGCCAAATGGCCTCTTTTTGTACTGTCGGGTTCTATGATTTTACGATATCTCACACCCAGGCAGGACCAGAATCTCAAATTTGCTACATGCAGGAATGAAATGGGATCATTAGATAGTTCCTTTTCTGGACTATTAGGAATGATTAGCATTGTGTTAACAAACAGCACCGTGTTAAAAAGGTACGTAATCTCTTAATGACCAAACTTTACCTTTTTGCAGTGTGTGTAATGGATATCTGATGAGAAAATCCAGTAATTTCTTAACAGTATAACGAGGAAGAAAAGGGGGAGTTCCAGTGTATGTGAAACAAACCGTGGAGCAAAGCCAATTGACCAGCATTGTGAGTCATTAATATGTCATAATTATTCCATTAAGATCCAGCCCAATATTTCCAGCAGAATTAAGGCTTTGCAGAGTTTATTCCAGAAAGCCGCTTACCCTCAAGCAAGTCGACTAAGTTCCGAAGTAAATGATTCATTCAAATCGCGCAAAATAAATGATAACGGTAGACGCGAGGGAATTTAGAAAACAAACAGCAGACAGGAGGCAGGACAATGATGGAGGACCCTTGCTCCACTTCTCCTTCTTAATGACACAGTGAAACATATGCAACGTAGTAAAGAAATAAATATATCAAACTTCTTGCATCAGAGAAAATAAAGAAATAGCGATGCCAGAGTTCTCTCCACACACACAACTCTGCAGAATTCATTCAAGTTTAGGTGCTCCAACTCCCTGGCATCTTTATTATCTGAGATGTTCCAAAACTTTCTGGTATGTCAAAATTAGCTTCGCGTCAAACAAAGCGATTGAATTAATTAAAAGTTTATGTGAATTTCAGACATTTTATCATGTATTGGTTGATTTCATGCGCATGCATACAGATTAGGAGCAGGAGTAGGTCCCCTCGAGCCTGCTCCACCATTCAAATGAAAGATGGCTGATCCAATTGTAACCTCAACCCCTCATTCTCACCTGCCTACAACCACTTATACCACCCGCATTGTTAATTCAGGATCTATCTGGCTCTGCCTTAAAAATATTCAAAAGCTCTGGGCGGGATCTTCTCCCGTGCATGCTGAGTAGGTCTATCGATGCAAGTGGAAAATATCACGAGAAAGCTTTAGACGTGTTTCCTGGTGATGTAAATCTCAGTCGTCCCCTCTATCAGTAGACAGCAGCACTTTTTTTTGCCGTTTAACATGGGGAACGTCATTGCAACACATTACCATATCTTCATTGGGCCCATGCACCTGAATCGTAGCACCACCGCGCCTCCCCCCCCCCCACCCCCCAAACATCAATTTAAAATGTTCACGATTGTGTGAGGTCAACAGTGTGATGTGCGACTGGTTTCAAAAGGCATGTACCCAGATGAGCTGATCCCGAAGGGGAGTTTGGAGGTGCGTACAGAATTTGAAGCCATGGGAACTGGGAGGATACGCACTGTCAAGAGTCACTGCAAGTAACAGTGGCGGTCAATTATTATGCTCCTTCCAGAGCACCACAGGATTGCAAAGCGAAAAGTATTGTTTCTTACGAGTTGCTATAGACAAAGCATGCTGTTCATAGAGTACAAAGGGGAGAAGGAAAGGATGGAGAATATAGTGTGACAGCCATAGCTAGGTTGTAGAGAAAGATCAACTTAATGCGAGGTAGATCCATTCGAAAGTCTGATGGCAGCAGAAAAGAAACTGTTCTTCAGTCGGTGACCTCAGATTTGTGTATCTTTTTCCCAACGGAAGAAGATGGAAAAGAGAATGTCTGGGGTGCGGGGATCCTTAATTATGCTGGCTGCTTTCCTGAGAGTAGATGGAGTCAATGAATGGAGGCTGGATGCATGGTGGATTGGGCTACAAACCCTTTATAATTTCTTCTGGTCTTGGTCAGAGGAGCAGTCATACCACGTTGTGATACATCCAGAAAGAATTCTTTCAATGGTGCATCTATAAAAATTGTTGAGAGTGGTAGTGGACATTTTCTTATCCTCTTGAGAAAATAAAGGTGTTGGTGGGCATTCTTTACTTGCTTTCACAGGGAGCAGTGGAGGCTGGGTCATTGAATATATTCTGTGCTGAATTAGATTCTCCATTGATAAGGGAGTCATGTGGGTGCTGTAGTATAAAGGGTCTGGCACATCCAGGGTTAATGTGGGACTGAGTATAGTACCGCCCACACAATGATGTAATAAGTCACATGACTCAGACCCAGGGGTCAATGTGGTGTTGAGCAGAGACATGTGAAATCTAAAACATGGGCTATCTCCTTCCCTGTATTCTTTACTGTGTATGTATATAGTTGCAGTTATATAGCTAATAAAGACACCCTCTGAACGACTGAAAACTATGAAAATGGCAAAATACTGCAGATGCTGAAATCTGAAACAAAAACAGAAAATGTTGGATAAATTCAGTAGGTCTTTCAGCACCTTGGAGAGAGAATAGAGCCAACAGCTGGAATTTTATCTACACACCCATCCTGATTCCGGGGGCAGGCAAAGCTCAGAGAATGGCATTCTCCATTGTCCTCAGGTGGGATTGTCTGAATCTTGGGCGGGTGTGCTGGTAAAATTTTGTCCAATGTTTTGAGTCTGCTGCGCTGTCTTGTGTCGTGGGGACCGCCTTGGGGCCCCCCAGGGATTTGCCCGGGGATCGGGGGCCGAATGCCCGTGACCGCTGAAATGTTCTCTAACAGGAAGGGAACAGTCTTGCCTGGTGATTGTCTGTAAACTGTGTGTGCCTTTTATATGCCCTGTTTGTGAGCAGAACTCTCCACTCGCCTGACGGAGGAACAGCATTCCGAAAGCTAGAGACGTTTACTACCAAATAAACCTGTTGGACTTTAACCTGATGTTGTGAGAATTCTTATTGTGTTTACCCCAGTTCAATGTCGGCATCCCCACATCATAACTGACACATCGTCAGAGCTGAAGACAAAGAAACTCAGACAAGATTTGTATTATGAGCCTGGGAGAAGCTGTAGTTGGACAAAGGGAGTGTAAATGGTGATGATAAAGGCTGAGAAAGGTGCTAAAAGCATCCATTAAGAGATGGAATGGCAGAACAAAGCTGTGATAGAGTCAGTTGGTGTTGCTGGATATTAAGTGAGTACATATGGTGGCTCATGGCACTGAGTGTGGATCTTATGATGCACTGGGCACAGCAGACTGAGGAGTGTTGTATGTCCTGGAGATGCCTGTAATCCTAGGTGGATTCAAAAGAAATTCTATCAGAGAGAAGAGCAGTACTTCAGGGTAAATATCCCTGGAATAGAAGTCCAGGAAGAGAAGTTATTGAATACTATGGGGACTTTTTTTAAGGGACACGCTCTAAATAAGCAAAAGACGGGAAAATGGTATTGAGGCTACATTCAAATCACCACAATCTTGGCTTGCACCTACTCAGAAGTTTGCATATATGTCACATTCGCAGCTACGAATGAATAATAAATATATTGGATGTCTGTGCAGAGTGAAGAGTTAATAGTGGAACTTCATTGTCTAGTGAAGCAACATAATGGAAAGTATGAATGGAATGGTTTTGAAATGTGAGAGGGAAGCGTTCATTTCTTCTGCTACAAAAAAAACATGCTCATGTGAGGATATAAGGGACAGTAACAATATCAACCATGAGTGATTAAAATTTAACTGCAGTGACTAAAGTAATAAGCATGGGGAGAAGTATCAATCCATTATACTATAAAAAAGGTAACGGTTAATGAAGCCTGCTCTTCACAAAACTTGAGTTACATCAGGAAGCCCTATAAAGGAAACAACCTTGGAGTAAACAGGTAAATCTGTTTACAGGATTGGTTTGTTTCCAGAGGATTTGAAAATAAATAGAATATAATGTCTTATAAGTGACCCCATTCTTTCCTTTGATGCAGGAAAAAATGGCATGCGTAGGGACATGGTTTACAATAGTTTCTTTCAAGAGAGATTGTAAGATAGAGAAATTGTTCCCTCTGTATCCGGTTAGATCCATCACAGCATTGTATAACAATAAAGGCTGTCCTATACTCTGTCACTGAAAGTCTCATGCTTCCTAGAATCATATTGTTGTGAACCGTAACAGGAAGGAGATTGAATGCTAATTGGTCTAAATCGGATGCGCTATACTTAAATCTTAGTTTTCAGTCATGTGGAGTTCTGACCCCGAAGCAGCAACATTTTTTTCTCATATTATCAGTGGCATCCAAAACTTGCCAGCTGTTCAAATTCTAAGCTTTGCTATCTGATGCAGCGATGAACACTGTAAAGTGAATGGCTTGTGAAGGGACACTGTTTGGAGGTGGTGCTATAAGAGTTTATGTGGAGCTGAGAGCACAGCCTACGCAGCAGATAATTGGATTGGATTTGCCAAATCTCTTTTATACTTTCTTTCCCCATTGCGAGTAAGTGTCTATTGTTAAGAAGTTCAACACTCTGGAAGGAACAGTTCTCTTCCAGTAAGTTGTCGCTGTAGATGAAACAGCACACAGAATAGATCTTACTGTAACGTGCCTAATTATGTAGGCTGTCAAGATTGATTCCAGCACGTCATGTCCATCTGATTATTCAGGTACAGTTTAACAGAATGCAATCAACAATCCGACCTTTGTCATACTTCCTGTGTTCAGTCTGACCTGTTCTTTGATTTTTTTTTCCCCTGGATATGCCAGGTACAACAGCCTGAGAATATAGGATAAATGTACTGCCTGTCCTGAAAAAAAAGAGTAAGGAATATAGAATGTCGTCACCGTAAAGAAAGAGGAATTCTGCATTTGCTATACCCACTTTACTGGTCTTCACTTTACCTATTCTATTTTTTTAATAATATCTCTAGAAACTCTTGCTATCCATTTTTTATATTTCTAGCTGAAGCTGAACTTGGAGTCTTTTTCCCTGTGCCAGATTCTCCAATCTCATACGCTCTGCCATCTCTGCCAGCGAGATAGGAAAGTTTGGCGCTCAGCTAAAACTCCATTCACTGCAGCAGGACTGGAGAATCCCAGCCATGGGCAATGAAGAAGGATTATGGCCCTTATGTCTAAGATTCTGTGTAGAATAGTCCTGAACTTCTTCACAACCAGTCACCATCACAGACACCATGGGCAGGATTTCTCGACCTCCCTCGAGCGAGACCAGAACTTCCTGCTCAAGGTCAATGGACATTTCCGTTGTGTGCCCCTCGCCCACCCCAATTCCATGGTAGGCAACGCGGTAGAATTCTGATGCTTGACAATCATTTAAGGTTCGTTACTTTCTTTTTAAGAAATAAATCAGATTTAAATATTCATTCTGATGACAGACTTTGCTTCTTTACTCCACAGCTCCCACTGGCCCGAAATAATATTTATCAAGGGACTGAGTAAGACTTTCAAAAGAAAACAAAGGACAATGAAGAAACTGATTTGATTTTACACTGATAATCTTGGAACCTGTTGGTTCAATGGCTAAAAAGTGAATCAGTACTGAAGGAGGGCTGCACTGTCAAAGATGCCAATTCAGGTGATACATTTAAACTGAGGCCCTGACTCCCCAATCTGATTTGGTTTGATTGGATTTATTATTGTCACATGGATTGGTACATAGTTAAAATCATTGTTTCTTGCACACTATACAGACAAAGCATGCCGTTCATAGAGAAGGAAAGGGGAGTGTGCAGAATGTAGTGTTACAGTCATAGTTAAGGTGTAGAGAAAGATCAGCTTCTTGCAGTGTAGATCCATTGAAAAGTCTGATGGAAGCAAGGAAGAAGCTGTTCTTGAGTTGGTTCGAACGTGTCCTCAGACTTTTAAAACTTTTCCCCGACGGTAGAGGATGGAAGAGCGTATGTCCAAGGTGCCTGGAGTCCTTAATTATGCTAGCTCTTTTTTGAGACAGCAGGAAGTGTAGACAGAGTTGGTGAGTGGGAGGCTAGTTTGAATGATGGACTGGGCTTTTCTCATGGCCCTTTGTAGTTTCTTGCACTCCTGGAAAAGGCCGGAGCCACACCAAGCTCTGATCCATCCAGGAGGAATGTTTCTATGGTATGTAAAAGATCTCATGCACTATTTGACTATGTGGCCTAAAGGATAAGGTCCCTGATTTCAGTAGATTCAATGATGGTATGAAGATTACAGTTTGGAGTCCTGTCATGGTTTCTTTATACAGTAATCTGGGAGAGTTTCCTGAAAACTGAGTCCTTCCTCACCTCCTGAAAGCTGGGGATCATGATGTGGAGATGCTGGCATTGGACTGGGGTAAACACAGTAAGAAGTCTCTCAACACCAGGTTAAAGTCAACAACTCCAAGTCCAACAACAGGTTAAAGTCCAATAACTATCAAATAAACTTGTTGGACTTTAACCTGGTGTTGTGAGACTTCTAACTGTGAAAGCTGGGGAGGCAGTGGTGTTGCATTATTGTCACTGGGCTAGTAATTTAGTGACCCAGGGAAATGCTCTGGGGGTCCTGGGTCCAAATCCCACTGCGGCAGATTTGAATTCAACAAAACATGGATCAGACTAATGGCAACAGCAATTTGATTTATTATTGTCACATGCATTGACATACAGTGAAAAGCATTGTTTCTTGTGCACTATACAGACAAAACATACCATTCATAGAGAAGGAAATGAGAGAGTACAGAATGTAGTGCTACAGCCACAGCTAGGGTGCAGAAAAAGATCAACTTAATGCAAAGTAAGTCCATTCAAAAGTCTGATAGCAGCAGGGAAGAAGCTGTTCTTCAGTCGGTTGATACATGACCTCAGACTTTTGTATCTTTTGCCCAAAGGAAGAAGGTGGAAGACAGCAGGTCCAGGGTGCGTGGGAGCCTTAATTATGCTGGCTGCTTTGCCAAGGCAGTGGGAAGAACCAATAGATGGGAGGCTAGTTTGCATGATGGATTGGGCTACATTCACGACCTTTTGTAGTTTCTTGCAGTCTTGGGCAGAGCAGGAGCTATACTAAGCTGTGCTACAACCAGAAAGAATGCTTTCTATGTTGCATCTGTAAAAGTTGGTGAGAGTCATAGCTGACATGCCAAATCTGAGAAAGTAGGTTTCTTAACTATAGTGTCAGCATGGGGGGACAAGGACAAGTTGTTGGTGATCTGGTCACCTAAAAACTTGAAGCTCTCAACCCTTTCTACTTCATCCCCATTGATGCGGACAGGGGCATGTTCTCCTTTCGACTTCCTGAAGTCGATGACAATCCCCTTCACTTTGTTGACATTGAGGTTGGAGATTACTGTTGCCACACCAGTTTCTCTTTCTCATTCCTGTACTCTGTCTCATCATTGTTTGAGATCCGACCCATTGCAGTGGTGTCGTCAACAAACTTGAAAATTGAATTGGAGGAGAATTTGGCCGCTTAGGCATAGGTGTATAAGGAGTAGCGTAGGGCCTGAGAACGCAGCCTTGTGGGGCACCGGTGTTGAGGGTGATCATGGAGGAGATGTTGTTGCCTATCATTACTGATTGTGGTCTGTGAGTTAGGAAGTTCAGGATCCAGTCACAGAGGAAGATGCCAATGCCCAGGTCAGAGTTTGGACATGAGTTTTGTGGGAATAATAGCATGGGGTTTCATTTGACCCATCAAGCCTACACTGACAACAGGCACTATCCCAATAACCGCATGCATTTGCCCCGCTAATCCCCCTGACACCAAGGACAATTTGGCATGGCCAATCCACCCAACTCTGCACATCTTCTGAGTGTGGGAGGAAACTGGAGGACCCAAAGAAAACCCACACAGACACAGGGAGAACGTGCAAACTCCACACAGTCAGAATGGCAATGTGAAGCTGCAGTGCTAACCACAATGCCACCAAGCCACCCCAGTCTGGCTGAGGTAGGCTCGAGACCTGCCTCTATTGGCCTACCAGATCGTAACAAATCACAGCTGGCCGTGAACAGTCGCCAAGGATCCGCCCTCAGGCAGAACACTCAAGGAGAAGAAAGAAATCTCTACCAAGTGAATAAGGCAGTTGGTGAGATGAGGGAACAAGAGACCGAGGATACAGCATGAATAGCAGCAACAAAAAAATTATGTCATGTCAGCTACAACTCTAATCAACTTTTACAGATACACCATAGAAAGAATTCTTTCTATGGTGTATCACAGCTTGGTATGGATCCTGCTCTGCCCAAGACTGCAAGAAATCACAAAAGCTCTTGAATGTAACCCAATCCATCACACAAACCAGCCTCCTATCTACTGACTCTGTCTACGCTTCCCACTGCCTCGGCAAAGCAGCTAGCACAGTTAAGGATTTTACACATCCCAGACGTTCTTTCTTTCTTCCATCGGGAAAAAGATAGAAAAGTCTGAGGCCATGTACCAACCGATTTCAAGAGCAGCTTCTTCCCTGCTGCCATCAGACTTCTCAATGCACCTATCTTGCATTAAGTTGATCTATCTCTACACCCTAGCTATGACTGCAACATTGCATTCTGCACTCTCTCCTTCTCAATGTACGGTATATTTTGTCTGTACAGTGCACAAGAAACAACACTTTTCACTCTAGACTAATACATGTGACAATAATAAACCAAATCAAAATCAAATCAAAAATTGCCTGGAGATTGCATCAAGCATGCTGAAGAATAAATGAGACTTGCTGCTGTGTATTTGGCTGGTTCAGACGTGTCTGGCTTGGATGTCTCCCAGTTGGCATTCAGGAATGGGGAAAGAGAAAGCATTGTAGATTAGTGTGATATCCTGTGAAGTTCCCCACTGATAGATCCTGTCAGTGGGTGACATCAATTGAACTGCACCCTACTGAACTCAGGAGACTAAAGTAGCAATCTTTAGCAGGATGGCAATACAAAAAAAACTTGAAGCTTCATATATTTCCCAAAGTTGTTGGAGACTTTCTTTCCCTCCTCAATATTCATAAAGTAACTCAAGTTGAGAGGCATTTCACATTAACATTGCTGTTCTATTCTAAACTTCTTTCAGATACATAAGCATAAAAACCTGAGTGTAGAATATTAGCATGTGAATGCCACATTGATCTTGGAATCATTTAGTCAGCTATTTTGATGCATTTATTTTAAATGGGAGCACACAGTCATTTAAGTTGGCCTGCGATGTAATTTTGTAAAGAAATATGCTAAGTGAGGGAGCTGGCAGAGTTAAGCAGTGCACTATATCAAAAGCATAGGGAAAATATGGATTCTTTCATTAAACTCTGCATCACAGTTGTCACATTTAGTCTGTCAGTGGCGGATACACTGCAGTAAAGCTCAGGGGGTAAAATGAAGGAAAACAAGGACCCCAACTGCTTGTCAGCTAGTCCTTGAAATGTATAGGACAGATCAATGTTTATTTCCTTCCCTGTAGACCTGTACTTTCATGCTCTGATTTCTACCTCAAGTGCCTAGCTGTATTATTTTTGAACACTTCACCACCCATTCTAAAGAAAGCTACTGTTTAAAATATGCTTCTTCTGATTCTTCTGGCTGTGTGGGGTTTCAACGTTCTCTCTGTGTCTGCATGGATTTCCACCAAGGGCTCTGGTTTCCTCCCACAGTCCAAAGATGTGCGGGTTACGTTGATCAGCCATGCTAAATTGCTCCTTAGTGTCAGGGGATTAGCAGGGTAAATATGTGGGAATAGGGCCTGGACAGGATTGTTGTCAGTGCAGACTTGATGGGCTGAATGGTCTCCTTCTGCATGGAGGGATTCTATGATACATTGCCCCAAAATGCCACATGCACTAGTACAGAAAGTATTTAAACTGATGCTACTCTTAGGCAATGCCCAATTGGAGAGGATGGGTGTAAAGGTTTCCCTTGAATGTTTCCCTGCGATTCCGCTGGCCGCACACCTTAACACGTGGATGATCCAGAACTACCTCGCCCTGCTCTGACTCTATGGGTCTGCTGGTTGTCCACAGGCCGATGCTGTCAAGAGAATGGTAACTCCATGATCGCCACTCATTGTTCCCTGTCAGCAGTGACAACCTTGGAGCCTGAGTTTTGATTGCAGTCAGTGGCCCTGTGCACAGAGACCATTATGTCCTCATGATTGTGGTTGGAAATGGATTTCCAAACATCCAAATCTGGCCTTTGTCCCACTTCAGCCTGTGCATATGAACGCCTTGTACTTATACTAAAACATTCACTGAGACATTCCAGTTGTCGCATACCCTAGAGCTCCCCTGCAAATGTCACTCATATCTTTTGCAACAAGTTGCTTAATTGGCTGGTAGAATCTACAACTAAAGAACCATAGAATCTAAATGGTGCAGAAGGAGGCCATTTGGCCCATCAAGTCTTCACAGGCTCTCCAAAAGAGCATCTACCAAGGCGCATCCCCATCCCCAGGAGCCCATGCATTTACCACGGCTAATCCGTCTAACCTGCACATCTTTGGATTGTGTCCAGACCACTTTTCATCTCCTGTAATGAAGTAATTGGCTGGAATTCTCCCAAAAAAATTCTAAATGTTGAATGTGTGTGAAAACTGGAGTAATCACGTTTTTTTTCAGTGGGAGTTTAAAGAAGAATTTCCCACATCTGCACTGCTGAGGTCATGAGTATGCGTATCATCATGAATCAGGAGTGGGGCCTATTCCTGCGAAGAGGGTGACAGCATAGCACAGAGTGGGCTACTGCACATGCACTGATCTGTCAGCACATTGACCGATGCATGTGCAGTGGCCCCATACTGCCAGCCTCTCGATTGCCGGCCAGGCCCGCAACCTCCGCGTCGCTGGCTCACTGACACCCACCGCCCGATCACCTGGCCCCCAACCGTTCCCGGGCCAGCTCCAAACCCCCCTTGCCGCCCACCCTGATATCCAGACCCCACCCATGATATAATCCCGTGACAGTGCCAAACCCTGCCCCCCACGGTCCCAACTCACCTCCCCTGCCCCCCGCAATCCCAAAACCAGGACTTGGCAGTCCGGAACACCAAGGGGGCTGACTCCCTCCCCCGTCCCCCCCCTCCTCCTTCCCACGCTGATCCTGTCTACAGAGTGGCAGCAGGACACACCCCCCCCCCACCCCCACCCCCAAAACCAGGCACCGCTCCCTTCAAGCCCTCTCCTAGACCCTGCCACCCCCCCCCCCCCCACCCCCGGCACTGCTCCATGCCTGATGAGCAGTGCCAAGGTGCCCCTGGGCATTTGCATTTTGCCCCTAGCCAGGGCACATGCTGGCACTGCCAAGGGCCGCAATTGCCCCCTTCACTCCTGCAGGATTGTCCCGCTCGTCCCTCAAAAGTGGGGGAGCTACTGTAAACCCCACTGGAGTGAAATACTCTTGGCAGGGGCTGGGGCGAAGGGGGAGGTGGAGGAGGTTAGCAATTGTGGGAACATCAGTCCCAGGGGGTGCTAATTCAATCTAAACTATGTGTAAACTAATATTTAAATGATTTTGGCGCCTTCCCACTGACTTCTGGCACTGAACTGACACCGCCAGAAATCCGGTACTGGGAGACACTGGGAAATCGGGTGGGTTTTTCCATCCTTGCTCGCATGAAACCAAAAAATTCCACCTGTGGTTCATCGACCTTTCCATAGTCAGCCCTGCGCCCACTCCGATTCCCATGGTGGGCAGGACAATAGAATTCACCTCATCATATCCATCAGTCTCATGTGGTCAGAATCACCAAGTGACTCGGTTAGATCTGCAACCACTCTATCACTCATCAGTTCTACACCTGCCGTACCTGTGGACAACTATTCGCACTGTGTTGTCTCCATGAGCTCTGAAGAGTGTAAGCTTAACCAAATGTCTGCTCCACATGAGGAGGAAGATGCAGAACGTTGAAGTCTGCATCATCACACTATAGTACTGGCAGCTGGTTAGTTTGATTGACTGGATGGCTGGTTTGTGATGCAGAGAGACTCCAACAGCATGGCTTCCATTCCCACATCTCGACCTTACCCCTCACCTTAAGGAGAGCAACCTATGGCCATCTGAGATTACCACAACTTTACCTTTTGCAGGATCAAATTGTCCTGTGGCATTGTGTGGGGAAAAAAAAAATGATGGCACGGAATAAGCATATGAGTGTTGTTATGGTTCAGGTCAGAAACTCCGAAGTGTTTTATGAAGTTTTGCATTTTGAATTGGCTAGGGTGAGCATGAGATGTTTCACTTCAAGTATACTCCCCACTATGGAGCTTTTATCAAACAAAGCTTATTTAAGAATATAGTTAACATGTTTAGTAATAAAATTAGCAAGAACTTTTATCAATTATAAACAAGAAATGAAACAAATGCTATAATGTAAAACTCTTCATGAATATCTCTCGTGTTTCAATTAAAACCAATTAGACAAAAACCCTTTTCACATGTTTAACATAGCACAAGCGACTGTTCACGTGGTAATGGAAATCTGAGTTGATGTTGGCTGAAGTCTGTACTCCAAGCAGTTTTAAGACAAGATAGCTTCCCAAAGCACCAGAGACTCTGGTCTACCCCCCCAACAACAGCTGTTCTATTTCAGGAAGGCTTTCAGCTGAACACAGAATTTCCCAAAACCAGGGAGAGAGAGAAACACTGCTTTCAGTCTGATGTTAGCTCTCTTCTAAACTAAAACCCAACCTGCAGCTCAGAACTGAAAAATGAAAAGGAACCATCTTGTTACCTGACCTGACAACCTGCTTTTCTTCCTTTCCTAACAATGCAGAGTCATCTAAAAAAAATACCCAAAGTTAAAACAAACAACCCCATTGAAGGAGCTATGAAAAGGCATCTTGTGACCAAGTCGGCAACATTGACATCACTGAAGATGTGAGCTGCAAAAATCATGTTTAAAAAAAAACTTTCTTAAAGGGACACTAGTGTCACAGTATGCATATTATTACCTTAAGTCTTTAATTGATTAAATCCTCCAGCTTCTCCCGCCTTCTATCTCCATTTGGTCTAGAACTGCAACTCACACAGGATATCACAGGCCTCACTGTCAAACACACTTCTCTGTAATATCAATTAATGTCATTTCAGTCATATTTCCAATATCAGAGTTTACCCCCACCACCTCCATCCCATCCATACATTCCCCTCCACCCTCATCATTACATCCCCTCCCTCCCCATCCATACCCCCTCCATCCCATCCATACACCCCCTCTCTCCCATCCATACACTCACTCCCTCCCCATCCATATACCCGCTCCACTCCATCCATACTCCCCCTCTACCCCCATGCACCCTCTCAGGCTATCTCTTTCCTCCTGCTCATTTCATTTTGGTTTATTCTTGCAATATGTGTATTATCCATTCGTGCTTGCAATTGACAAGAAAAATGAGATTGAACCACTGCAGCCCAGGTGGTGAATATACCCCTCCAATGCTGTTGCTTTGCTGAACTCCAATATTTCACTCACTGAAAATAGCAGAACACCAATAAACGTGTGACTTAGGAGGGCACATAGAGGTGATGCTATTCCCAGGTATCTACTGCCCATGTCCTTCTGGGTGTTCATCATGGGTTGGGAGGTACTGCCAAGAAACACCTTGATGCATTGCTGCAGTTCATCCTCTCGGCAGTACATACTGTTACAAATGCAAGGTGATTATGTTTTGAACTGTCTCTCCAAATAAATTATATCACAAAATGGCACTTGTGACCCGCTGCTGGTTTTGCCCAGTGATGAACCAATGTGATTTAGTCTGCATGGGAATAGGAAACTCATGTCAAGTGCTGTTGAGGTCCATGTGTCAGGTTTAGCATCTGAAATGAAAGGACAGAAAACTTGTCTTTGTCATGGGTAGACTTACAGATTCTGAAGCAACTGTTCTTGTGTTCTGCTGATGTAGAGACTCATTTAAAAACAAAACCTTGGACACAAGCAAAGAGAGAGTAAGAAAAATAGAAGCAACAGCTATTGCAAGCAGCAAGGGAAAAGCTGTCCTCTGCTAGATACCAGATAGAGTGCTAGTAAAAGTCTATCCTTTGGATGACGAGACAGAACCATGGACATCTCAAGACTCAAAGATTTGTCCTGGTGTGGGTGGGAGTGGAATTCATTGGAGTAACCTCTATTGCTGGAGATCAGTTTGGGAAGCAAGGAGTTTAGAATGCTTCCTGTGAGAATTACAATTCTGTGGAGAACATGTGGTAATTTATACATTTCACCAAGGATAATTGTGAATAGGGTTGTGTAGTTTAGAGCGTAAATTGCCTGTGAAGCAATGTTTAGTCACTGTTGATATGTGTTTGTTTGTTTGTTACGGTGAAATACTTAAAATTTGAAATCTTGCACAATTTCTTTAATTAGGGAATTTTTCTGAAACTTATCGGTCTCTAGCAGGTGATCATAACACGTCAAGGCACCTGATGGTGAATGTGTCTATATTTAGGCTAGTGGATGAGCTACCAATTAAGAGGAATTGACTACACCATAAGGTGTTCTGATGGATTTTTCTGTATATAGGAAAGCCAGCTGTTTGCAAAAAATACATGTAATTTTTCACAGCAGAATATTGGCATTGATCTAAATCTAATGAAAGTGTAAATCATTGTCACACTGAAGATCTGTCATTATTATTGCATGAACCCAGAGCGTTGCCATCTATGCAAACTTCAGTATTTTTCAAAGCCTGTACACCCTCCAAATCTAGGACGTCTATGACAGCCTGTTCATGACAGGTAAAGAAATTAATCTGTTGGGTCCCATCACTGTTCAGCAGTATCTAATGAAGGTTTTCTTCTTTTACCAAGGAAATAAAGCAAGTAATGTTCCAGATGGTTTCCACAGATGAATAAATAGACAGACGAAGAGAGAAGATTTACTGTCTGGTTCAGCAGAATTATATATAAAGTACATTGTTAGTTAAAGATGGAAAATGTAATTAGTTTGATTCTCACTATGACAGTTAATGGACAATGATTCTCAATCTCTAGCAAGCCTTTATTACCTTGTTTAACACTTCCAAGTGTCCCCTTACTGTTAAGTGTCTATTAATTGAGTGCCTAATTGTGTTCAGGTGGTGGATATTAACTGGGGAGTCATTCGTATTTCTAAAAATAGCAAAAGATGTTGTTGGTCTTGAAGGTGCATGTTTAAATGTGTTTGAACATCAGTGTCTGCCTCTCTTTTATGCTGTAAAGATAGGAACCTGATGTTGTGAGACTTCTTACTCTCTTTTATGCCCCAGCTAAAATGAAATATTCATAGATTCATAGAATCTACAGCAAGGAGACAAGGCCCTTTGGCCCAAACAGGTCCATGCTGACCAAAATGCCAATCTAAGTGAACCCTATTTGCCTGTAATTGGCCCATATCCCTCTAAACCTTTCCTACCCATGTATCTTTCCAAATGCCTCTTAAACATTTGTCAATGTCCCTGCCTCAACCACTTCCTCCAGCAGCTCATTCCACATACGCACCATCCTCTGTACAAAAAAAGTTGCTTTGCAGGTTCCCATTCATTGTTTTCTCCTCTTAAACCTATGCCCTCTAGTTCTCAATTCCCCAACCCTGGGAAAAAGACTGAGCGTATTCATCCTATCCATGCATCCATCCATGATCTTATACAACTTGATAAGATCACCCCTCAGTCTCCTATGCTTCAAAGAAAGAATATGTCCAATCTCTCTCTGTTCCTGGAATCCTGACAACATCCTTGTAAATCTCTTGTGCACTCACTCTCTCCTGTTTAGTAACATCTTTCCTAAAGCAATCCGATCAAAACTGAACACAATACTCCAAGTGTGGCTTCACCAACATCCCATACTATTGCAACATAACTTCCCAACTTCTATATTCAATGTCCTGACAGATGAAGGCCATAAGACATGTGAGCAAAATTGGGCCACTCGGCCCAATTTGTGTGCTCTGCCACTCAATCATGGCTGATATTTTTCTCATCCCCATTCTCCTATCTTTTCCCCATAACTCCTAATCCCCTTATTAAACAAGAACCTATCTATCTCTGTCTTAAAGACACTCAATGACTTGGCCTCCATAGCCTTCTGCGGCAAAGAGTTCCACAGGTTCATCACTCCCTGGCTGAAGAAATTCTTCCTCATTCTGTTTTAAAGGATTGTTCCTTTAGCCTGAGGTTGTTCTCTCTTGTTCTAATTTTTCCTATTAGTGGAAACTTCCTCTCCACATTCACTCTAACCAGGCCTCGCCGTATCCTGTAAGTTTCGACAAGATCCCGTGCCCCGCCTACCCCCCCCACCCCCCACCCCCCTCATCCTTCTAAACCCCACGAGTACAGACACAGAGTCTTCAGCCATTCCTCATACGACAAGCTCTTCATTCTAGGGATCATTCTTGTGACACTCCCTTGGACCCATTCCAAAGCCAGCACATCCTTCCTTAGATACAGGGTGCCCAAAACTGTTCACAATACTCTAAATGAGGTCTGATCAGAGTCTCATCTAGCCTCAGAAGTACATCCCTGCTCTTGCATTCTAGCCCTCGTGATATGAATGCTAAACTTGCATTTGCCTTCCTAACTGTGGACTGAACCTACATGTTATCCTTATGAGAATTGTGAACAAGGACTCCCAAGTCCCTTTGTGTTTCTGTTTTCGTCAGCATTTTTCCATTTAGAAAATAATCTATGCCTATTCTTCCTTCCAAAGTGCATAACTTTACACTTTTCCACAGTGTATTCCATCTGCCACTACTTCACCCACTCTTCTAGCCTGTCCAAGCCTTTCTACAGCCTCCCTGCTTCCTCAATACTCCGTGTCCCTCTACATATCTTTGTACCATCTGCAAACTTAGCAACAGTGTCTTCAGTTCTTTCTCCCAAATCGTTAATGTATATTGTGAAAAGTTATGGTCCCAGCACCCACCTCCGAGGCACACCACTAATCACCGGCTGCCATCCTGAAAAAAACCCTTTATTCCCACTCTCTGCCACTCAGCCAACCCTCTATCCATGCCCGGATCTAACCCTTAACACTTAACTTATTTAACAGTCTCCTATGCGGCATCTTGTCAAAGGCCTTTTGGAAATCTAAATAAATCACGTCCATTGGTCCTCCTTTATCTAACTTCCTTGTTAGCACCTCAAAGAACTCTAACAGATTTGTCAGAATAACCGCCCCTTGATGAAGCTGTGCTGACTCAGTCCTATTTTATTATGCACATCCAAGTACTCCATGTGTTCATTTTTAATAATGGACTCTAATTGGCCAGCAGGCCAAAAGCTTTCTTCATTGGCCTATCTACCTTTTAGACTCCACATTCAGGATGGACCTTAAAGGATGTCATTGTGTGAGCCTATTAGTGACAACTAGATTTTATAAAATTTCATAAAACATCCCAAGGCACTCCACAGAAGGATTATAATCCACTAAGCCACATAAAGAGATATTAGGTTAGAGAATGGTCAATGATATCGGTTTTAAGGAGTACTTGAAAGGGAGAGAACCAAGTAGAGAAATGGAGACGTCAGCAGAGGGAATTCCAAAGTTTAAGGCCTCGACAACTAAAGGAAGGGCCACCAATGATGGAGTGTTGAAATGAGGGGTACTTAGAAGACCGTGAAACTCACTAGCACAGGGTAGTGGG
This sequence comes from Carcharhinus amblyrhynchos, assembly GCF_965287045.1. Classification (NCBI taxonomy): domain Eukaryota; kingdom Metazoa; phylum Chordata; class Chondrichthyes; order Carcharhiniformes; family Carcharhinidae; genus Carcharhinus; species Carcharhinus amblyrhynchos. The sequence goes on from NC_137328.1 coordinate 12,991,483, forward strand.
GATAAGGCAAGAAGGTGGAGGAGAGGATTGTCACAACAGATCAGTCATATCTTATTGAATGGCAGAGCAGACTCGATGGACCGAATGACCTACTTCTGCTTCTATGTCTTATGGTTGTGGTAAGTAGCATAGATGCACTTAAAAGGGAGTCTAGAGAAGCACTGGGAAGTGATGGCCTAGTTGTATTATTGCTAGACTATTAATCTAGAAACTCAGAACATTAGTTCTGGGTACCTGGGTTCAAATCCCACCACAGCAGATGGTGGAATTTGAATCAATCAGTAATATCTGAAAATTAAGGGTCTACTGATGACCGTGAAATCCGTTGTTGATTGTTGAGAAAACCCATTTGGTTCGCTAATGTTCTTCAAGGAAGGAAATCTGTCCTCTTTACCAGGTCTAGCCTAGTTGTGACACCAGAGCAATGTGGTTGACTCTCAACTGCCTTCAGGCAACTAGGAATGGGCAATAAATGCTGGCCACCCAGTGACATCCATGTCCCATAGATGAACTAAAAAATATAGTCAAAAACTGGGTTGCCATGGATGAGATGATCCCAGCCAAGAATTTATCATTCTGATAAAAGGTATTGACCTGAAACACTAATTTTGTTTCTCGCCATAGGTTCTTCCTGACCTGCTGAGTTTTTCTAACCTCTTTTTCTTCTCATTTACACTTGATTTTATCAAGAGATGACTGGGGAGTGTAGGGGGAGTCAATCAGAAAGGTTCATTGTGTCTGATCACTGTTACTTGTCCTTGGTTGTGAAGTGTGGTGATTGGGTGAGGGATCGCATTTCATTATCTGGGCTTGTGCAGCGGAGTTTCCCAATTGCTATAACTCAGAAGCAATAAGTAACAACGTTGCCTGGAAAGGAAGAAAATTCGATGGAAATGAGAAAGCAAATAGCCAGTTAGGAAGAAACTGTGAGTAAGCACTGCTGGTGGAAATTTAACATTACCATTCTTCAACGAAGTCGAGGATTTTGGCTAACTGCCAAAAGATTATCGTAGATTCCCTACAGTCCAGAAGAAGCCATTCGGCCCATCGAGTCTGTACCAACTCTCTCTGGCAAAATATCTTTCCCAGACCTCCTTTCCCACCCTTTTCCTGTAAACCCACACAACGACCATGGCAAATTCACCTAATCAACACATCTTTGGACATTAAGGGGCAATTTAGCATGACCAATCCACCTAACCTGCACATCTTTGGAATGTAGGAGGAACTCGGATGGGGAAATCACACAGACACAGGGAGAACGTGCAAACTCCACACAGACAGTGACCCAAGACTGGTTTTGAACCTGGGTCCCTGGCGCTGTGAGGTCAGCAATGCTAACCACTGTGTCGCCTTGTCATCTTGAGATTGTTCTCTGTCTCTCTTCCATGAGCTTTTACAGATGCACGTCATCTTCAAAAACTGTTCACCACATATGGGAAAGCAACTGTTGAAATTAAATATTTTATTGGATACTCATGATCTTCTAATTCATGTTACTACCCAACAAAACAGCAGTCCACACTCAATGACTATTGATCTCATTTCCTCCTCCTGCAAGCCAATTATTTGCCGAATAGGTAAATTATTTGAAATCATTACCTTCGCAGATTGTAATTCTCAGTCAAGCAAGCAAATCAAAAAGTGCATTTAAAAAATCAATTAGCTTATATTATTGTCATTTCTATGTTTTTTAAAATTATTTCATGGGAAGTGGGTGTTGCTGGCAAAGCCAACATTTGTCGCTCGTTCCTAATTGCCCTTTAATGGACTGTCTTGTTCGGAGGAGAGCTAAGAGTCCAGCACATTGAACAAAGATTGAGAACAAAGAGAAGTACAGCATAGGAACAGGCCCTTCGACCCTCAAAGCCTGTGCCGATCACGATGCCCTAACTAAACTAACAAAAAAACCCTTCTACCCTCACTCTGTCCATATCCCTCTATTTCCTCCCTAGTCATGCACACTTCCAGATGCCTCTTAAATGTTGCTAATGTGCCTGGTTCCACCACCTCTTCTGCCTGTGCGTTCCAGACACCCACTACTCTCTGCACGGGAAGCTTCCCCTGTACATCTCCCTTAAAATTTCCCCTCTCACCTTGAACCTTGGATTTGGCATAGCCAATCCACCAAACCTGCACACCTTTGGACTGAGGGAGGAAACTGGAGCACCTGAAGGAAACCCACACAGACATGGGGAGAATGTGCAAACTCAACACAGACCCAAGGCCAGAATCGAATCTGGGTCTCTAGAGCTGTGAAGCAGCAGTGCTAACCACTGTGCTACCATGCTGCCTCATCCTTTAGGGGTGTATTCTATTCATAGTGTCATAGAGATTTACAGCATGAAACAGGCCCAAATTGTCCATGCCAACCTTCTTCTTTAATCATGAAGTGAGTCCCAATTGCCCGTGTTTGACCCATATCCCTGTATAGCCATCTTACTCATGTAACTGTCTAAGCACTTTTTAGAAGACAAAATGGTACCCACCTGTACTACTACCTCTGGCAGCTTGTTCCAGACATTCACCATTGTCAGTGTGAATAAATTCCCCTGTGGACCCTTTTGTATCTCTCCCCTCTCACCTTAAACCTATGGCCTCTAGTTTTAAACTCTCCTACCTTTGGGAAAGATATTGACTATCTAGTTGATCTATGCCCCTCATTATTTTATAGAAGTAAAGTGAAAGTTTATTTAATGGTCACAAGTAAGGCTTACATTAACATTGCAATGAAGTTACAGTGAAATTCCCCCAGTCGCCACAGTCTGGCACCTGTTCAATTCAATGCACCTAACCAGCATGCCTTTTAGAATGTGGGAGGAAATGAAAGCACTCCGAGAAAACCCATGCAGACAATGTGCAAACCCCACACAGACGGCGACACAAGCTGGGAATCAAATGCGGGCCCCTGGCGCTGTGAAGCAGCAGTGCGAGCCAACTGTGCTGCCTTCAACAGAACTCCGTAGATATCCATGACATCGCCCCTCAGCCTCCTACGCTCCAGAGTAAAAAGTCCCAGACTATCCAGCCTCTCCTTATAACTCAAACCATCAAGTCCTGGTAACATCCTAGTAAATCTTTTCTGCACTCTTTCTAGTTTAATAATATCCTTTCTACAATAGGATGACCAGAACTATACACAGTATTCCAAGTGTGGCCTTACCATTGTCTTGTACAACTTCAACAAGACGTCCCAACTCCTCTATTCAATGTTCTGACCAATGAAACCAAACATGCTGAATGCCTTCTTCACCACTCTGTCCACCTGTGAGTCCACTTTCAAGGATCTATGAACTTGTACTCATAGATCTCTTTGTTCTATAACACTCCCCAATGTCCTACCATTAACTGAGTAAGTCCTGTCCTGGTTCTATCTACCAAAATGCATCACTTTGCATTTATTTAAACTAAGCTCAACTCAACTTAAAACTAAATTCAACCAGACAACCTCAAAAAAACATAAAAATCTTTTCATAAGCAACAAAATGACTTTTTTTTGGGTTGCTTTCACTACAATAATGTAAATCTAAAGCAGGTCTATAACCAGTTTTGCATCCCTTCTGATTTTGATATCCACTGAAGTCAGTTGAAACCCCATTGTGTTTCTAGTCATTGTCAACTCCATGTTTAGGGGAGATACTGATATATTGACAATGAGCTCCCTGCAATGTCCCTTTGCAGCTCACACAATTTCAAGCATTAATTGACATGAAATCAGTGATTCTTCCAATTCCAAGCTTGGGGTGTGAATTTGTACATTTCAGAATGTTTTGAATGATTTTAATATAAATGTATATAAATGTGATTTTGGTCAGCGGGAATTGTTTTAAAGTTCAGTTTTTTTCTACAGATAGTCAGTATGTCTGGAAGAGCACAGCTCAGATGCTAGGAGAGCAGGATAATTACTCATTTTAGCCACATAGGCTGGTGTTCTCCTGGCCTGCTGCGCTGTTTGAGCAGTGCAGCAGGCTGAGAGACAAAAGGTGTATTTTTTAGCACAATTAGCTCTGTGCCAGAAATTGATGTGGAGTCGATTATCATTTGGAAATACCATGGAGATGACATTTGGCACACTGGCACTGACTATCGGGTACCTTGGCATTGCCCATCAGGGCATAGCAGGGTGGGACTTATTGGGAGTGATCAGTAGTAGGGTGGACCCACTGCCACCCTGCACTGGGATCAGTGAGAGATGGAAGGAGGAGGTAATTGGGGCTGGCAAACTTTTGGGGGGAGGTGGGGGGTAGAGGTGTGGGCTGACCATCGGAGTGCATTTAGACCTGGGTATCTGGGTGGGTGGGGGCAGACTGGCCATGAGAGCGTGTCAGGGTTGGCTGTCGATGGGGGGCTGGACCGGGGCTGTCTGGTAGGCCAGCAATCGGGGTGGAGTTCGGGAAGGCTAGTGATCAGGAGGCTGGTGATGGGGGGCCAGTTCACACATGCCGATCTCTGCACTGACAGGTTAGCACATGTGCCATGGCCCACTCAACACTGTGCTGCTGGCATCTGAGGGAATAGCCCTATCCACCACTTTGCAGAGTGAATCACACTCTGCATTGCTTAGAGCATTGGAGATTCATTCTGGTAAGTACGCCCAAAAAAAAGTGGGAATTTCACCCATTTTGCTATTGGTTGGGCATTTAGTTTTGTTTTGGGAGAATCCAGGCAGGGAGCTAATGGACCTTTGTTTACAAAAAGAAAAGGTCCTCCAGGACTTTGTAATAAAGGAATGGAAGGTGGGTTTAGATATGCAAAGTCATGTGATAATGTGATTAATGGGAGTCGCTTTTTCAACGGGCAGAGAATTCCAGAGATTCACCACCCTTTGAGTGAAGAAGTTCCTCCTCAACTCTGTTCTAAACCGCCCCCCCTTTTATCTTGAGGCTATGCTCCCTAGTCCTACTATCCTTTCTGAGCAGGAAGAGTCTCTCCACCTCTATCCTATCCATCCCATTCATCATCTTATATGTCTCAATGAGATCTCCCCTCATTCTTCTAAACTCTAACGAGTACAAGCCTAATCTATTCAGCCTCTCCTCATAGCTCAACCCCCTCAACTCCGGCATCAGCCTAGTAAACCTCCTCTGCACTCCCTCCAAGGCCAAAATATCCTTGCGTAAGTACGGCGCCCAAAACTGCACACAGTACTCCAGCTGCGGCCTCACCAATGCCCTATACAGCCGCAGCAAGACCTCCCTACTTTTATATTCAATCCCCCTCGCGATGAAGGCCAGCATCCCATTCGCCTTCCTGACCACCTGCTGCACCTGCAAGCTGGGTTTTTGAGGCTGCCTCGCTAAATATTTTTAAGACGCGGGTTGATGGGTTTTTGATGAGAGAGGGGATTAAGGGTTATGGGGAGAGGGCGGGAATGTGGAACTGAGCCACGACAGATCAGCCATGATCTTATTGAATGGCGGGGCAGGCTCGAAGGGCTAGTTGGCCTACTCCTGCTCCTATTTCTTATGTTCTTATATTCTTAGGTATGCAGCAGAGAAAAAACACTTTCAGTTCTAGCTGGAGTTTGCTTATAGACAGAGGTCTGCAAGCTGCTCTCTCCACAAAATGTCTCAGAAAGTTTCACTCATTATACCAAGTATACTGATAGTTGCTAGCTGTATTTAAAGTGGGGTTGAATCTGTAAGAAGAATGTTGCTTATTTGGAACTGCAACAGTGATAAATTAGAAATTAGAGTTGTTTCTTTTCATTTTAAAATATTGTTTAATGGATAACAGTTAAGCTGCTTCATTTGTTCAAGTTATAGTTAAACTGTTATTAAATTAATTTTTACAATAAAAGATATCTACTTTGTCAGTGGAATTATTCTTGAGGTAAAGCATCCTATCATCACATTCATGCTGAAATAGAAAAATTGTTGGGGTTTTATCTATTTTATTACAAAGTCCTGGGGAAAATGTTTTTTATTCATTTGTGGGACATGTGTGTCACTGACTGGCCAGCATTCATTGCCCATCCCTAGTTGCCCAAGGACAGTTGAGAATCAATCACATTGCTGTGGCTTTGGCATCACATGTAGGCCAGAATGGATAAGGACAGCAGATTCCCTTGCCTGAGGGACATTAGTGGGTTTTATCTGACAATCGACAATGGTTTTGTGGTCATTAGTGTTTTTTATTGAATTCTACCATCTGCTGTGGCAGGATTCGAACTGGGTTTCCAGAACATTAGATTAGTTTCTGGATTAATAGTCTGTGATAATATCACTTGGCCATCGCATGAAAAGTGAAAGGCCAGCTCATGGTATAGGTGAAATATAAAGTTTGCAACAACTATACATCACTCAAAATCAAGATTGCTGGCAACAAAGTGGAAAGGGATGCCTATAACTGAAATTAGTCTGTTAAGGTGGATAATGTTGCTGATGAAAATTACAGCACTACATTCCAAAACATGGTGGCACAGTGGTAAGCACTACTGCCTCACAGCATCAGGGACCCAGGTTCTATCCCGCTTGGGTCACAGTACGCACAGAGTCTGCACCTTCTCCCTCTGCTTGCGTGGGTTTCCTTCAGGTTCTCCGCTTTCCTCCGAAAGACATGCTGGTTAGGTGCACTGACCTTGCTAAAGTCTCCCTCAGTGTACCCGAACAGGTGCCGGGAGTGTGGCGTCTAGGGGATTTTCACAGTAATTTCATTGCAGTGTTAATGTAAGCCTACTTGTGACACCTAATAAATAAACTTAACTACTGGACTGGGAAGTTTAAAGACTGAGTAGCAATCATCCAGTGATTTAATGCTAAATCAATTTGCCTCTTTAGTCCAAAGAAAAGTCCCTCACCCACTCTTGGACAAGATTGAAATGGAAAAGGTGCAGCAACAAGGGGTTTTTCAACAGTCGCTATGCCAACAAAATGGTGATTAGGTATGGGTGCACTTCTAAAAAGGAACTCGTTACCTCACCATCCTAAAGCAAATGGAGAGGTTAAGAAAGAGGTACATACCATTAAGGAGTTACTAAAGAAAAATGAAGACATTAATCGAGCTCTCTGGGTTACTGGTTCTCACCACTACAGAATGGCTGCTCACCACCAGAGTTAATAATGGGTATCACAGAATCCACATCATGCAGAGGAGGCCATTCAGCCCATTGAGTCTGCACTGACAGCAATCCTACCAGGCCCTATTCCTGTAAACCCATGTACTTACCCTGCTAGTCGCCCTGACCCTAAGGGACAATTTAGCATAGCCAATCAACGTAACTCACACACCTTTGGACTGTGGAAAGAAATCAGAACATCTAGAAGAGAATGTGAAAACTCCACACGGACAGGCACCTGAGGCTGGTATTGAACCCGAGGCCCTAGCGCTATGAGGCAGCAGTGCTAACCACTGTGAAGATCGGGCAGTCGTGATGTGTAGATGCCGGCGTTGGACTGGGGTAAACACCGTAAGACGTCTCACAACACCAGGTTAAAGTCCAACAGGTTTATTTGGTAGCAAATGCCACTAGCTTTCGGGGCTCACACACACTTCCTTCACTGACACAAAAATTCAAACCTAATGTCATGACAAACAGCCCTGAGAAGGTAAAATAGCATGAGGAAAAACAGAGAAACAACCTGGCTTGGAGCTTTAATCACCAGGCATACAGCACACGAGATTCCAGTGATGAAGCCTGCGGTGAGAGCTTGGGTCCGAGACAAATGGAGGGAAAATACAATCATTCAAAAAACTCCATAACCAAGATTATACAGGGTTGAGACAGGCCATGGTATCACAAAATGAAGTGAGAGTGACTGCCCTTAATGTCAAGGCAGCATTTGAGTTTGACATCAAGGATCCTTAGCAAAGTCAATGGGAATTAGGGAGGAAGCTCTCTACTGGTTGGTGTCATTTCTTGCACAAAGGAAGATGATTGTTGGAGATGAATCATCTCAGTCCTGGGAAATCACTGCAGGAGTTGCTGAAAATGGTGCCGAACTCTTTCTATTTGTTTCATCAATGACCTTCCCTTCTTCATAAAATAAGGAATAGGAATGTTTGCAGATGATTGGGCAATGTTCAGTACCATTCACAACTCCTTAAATACTAAAGCAGGCATCTCCGAATGGAGCAAGAACTGGACAACCTTCTGGTTTTAGTTGACAAGTGACAATTAACATTTGAACCATAAAAGTGCCATAATCATCTCAAGAATAGAGAATGTAACCGTTTCTTAACATTTGATGGCATTACCATCACTGAATCCCACCATTAATACCTTGGACGCTATGAGTAACCATAATTTGAACTGGATCAGCCATAGAAATACTGTGACAACAAGAGCAAGTCAGGCTGTGAATCCTGTGGTGACTCCCCCAGGATCTATCCACCATCAACAAGGTACAAGTCAGGAATGTGATGGAATACTCACCACTTGCCTGGGTGAGTGCAGCTCCAACAACACATCAGAACAGAGGGAGTGGGAAAATCCATCAGATACTATAGTGTAGCTAGAAGAGATTGCAAAAGAAGTGTAGCAAAATTAAGAACAAGACCAAGTGCGAGGGATGGGGGAAGGAGTGACTTTGCATTGAGATAAAAATGCATGAAATATCAAAAGTGGTGTTAAGATGGATTAGAATGGTCTCCAAAATGTAAAACACTCCTCCTTATCCCCACTTCCACCTCCACACCTGGTCATCTGTCTCTTGTCCTTAAAATTGTTACACTTCTGTTGCAACCTCTTCCAGCTGCAGTATGGCATCTGAAGGTATTCCATCTCTTTACGTCTGATGGAGGGTCAAACGGATTTGAAACATTAATTCTGTTCTCTCTCCCTACGAATGCTGCCAGACCTGCTGAGTTTTTTCAGCACTCTGTTTGTTTCTGTAAGATCCATTTGTGCGGTACCTACTATTGCAGGTGCAATTTATTGATCATAGCCATTTATGTCGAAGTTACATTGATAATAATTTGTGTTAACATCTGTAAAAAGGAACGTCTCGGTTGGCGCTTTGTTCAGTTTGGGGTTCAGTCAATAAATTTGGTTCTTTTGGTTTATGGACTCCCATTGTGTTGTGTATTGTGTTCTTTGATAAAGCTTAACAATTTGTCTCGCCCCACTGCTCCTCTCCATTACCCAACAAATTCCTCCTTTCAAAGTATGTATCAAATTACATTTTAAGGATTACTATTGAATTTGCTTTCACCAGCCTGCCAAGCGTTCCACTTGCAAAGTAAAAGTGTCTCAATTCATTTACCCCTGGATTTTTTTTCCCAATTATCATAAACTGCTACAGTGTTACTATTTAGCCCAATACCACGAGAAACAGGTTATTATTGCACCACTGTTTTTGGGAGCTTGCTGTGCACAGTTGATTCCTGTGTTTTCTACCTGATAACAGTGTCTGCACTTCATGACTGCTTCATTGTAAAGTGCTTGGGATGTCCAGGGGTTATGAATGATGGTACATCAATGCCAGTTCTTTCTTCCTTTCCAGGATAGAACAAATTGATTCAGAGAATAAAGTTATGCTGTGTGCCTCGTTGGCCTTGAGAAGCTTGATGCCGACATGAATGAAAAAAAATGCTTAATTCCCCAGAAAAGACATCCCACATCTTGTTGAACACTAATAAAAGATTCAGGAGTGGTAAGAAAATCAATTATCTTATGTATTTAATACTGTAAACACATGCCTTTGGTTATTTTTTTAATATAAAATCAGCACACGGATGCGCAACTCAGTGAACGTCTGTCAGTGATCAGCTTCAAGCTCCTCTCTAATGAACTCTCGAAGGACAGTGTAGCATGCTGCATTGCAGAACACCAAAGAGATTAGTTCACTGATATTGTTCCTGTGCATTTTTTGAATTATAAACACGTTCCTTTCTTCCTGTTCTGTCAAAAAACAAGTACAGCAAACTGATTGCAACTTGCAAAAGCTTTAGTCCTGTGACGCATGAAAAAAGCAAATACTGTTTGGATGGGCAGATGGGTGATGGACAGGTGGATGGATGGAGGAATCAATGGATGGATGGATAAATGGATGATGGATAGATGGACAGATGAATGGACGGACGGCAGATGGATGGATGGATGGATATAGGTACAAACTGAGGAATGGACTGACAGACAGATGGGCGGATGGACAGACAAAAGGTGGTACAAATAATGACCTGGATTTTATGATCAGTGCTGAAGAAATGATATTCACCATTCACCTCACTAACAACTGCCCACCTATCTGACGAGTTTGGAGTTGAGAGTTGCTGTAATCAGGCATCTGTTCCAGCGTGATGCCTTCTACGGGGGATTCGTGCCATCTGTAAACAGGACAAGAAAAAGCATCAGTCTTTAACCAGTTAAAGTGAATAATCCTCACCAAGCCACACAGAGTCCAAACCATGAATTTTGAAACAGGAATCATAAATTGATTTGTGATGCCAAGAAAATGTCATAAGGATTGGGAAATATTGGTGGGATTATGGGAGAGAGATAAGGGAGTCAAATTTATTATTATAAGGTAACTTACTATTTTATAAACACTTTTTTTTTCTGAGAGTGAGAGACTCCACAATTCAAACATTAGTTTTTCAGGGCTCGAGAGATTGGTCAGCCATGACCATTACTTACCATGCCATTGAATACTCATTTAGACGTAGGGGCAGAAGTAGGCCATTTGACCCATCAAGTCAGCTCCAGTGAGATCATAACTGATCTAACAGTCCTTAACTCTTGCATTATCCCCATAACCCTTGATTGCATTACTGATTAAAGATCTGTCTACCTCAGATTTGAATATATTTAAGGACACAACCACTACAGCCCTCTGATACAGCGTTCCACAGATTCACTACCCTCTGAGATTAGAAATTCCTTCTCATTTCTATCTGAAATGGGTGACAATACATGGGGCTATGGGGATAGGGGCTGGGTGGGATTGTGGTCGGTACAGAATTGATGGACTAAATCCACTGTAGGGATTCTATGGATTCTGAGATCATTTACTTGGTGATTATGCTCTCTGGTCCTAGGCTCTTCCACAAGGAGAAACAACCTCTCAGCATTTACTCAGTCAAGCCCTCTGGGAATCCTTTATCCCTAAATGAAGAAGTCTTAACTGTTCAGGAATATTTAATGGGGAACTAGTGGGCAAATACGGCTGGTTCTTGCCACTACAGTCATTTTGATATCCAGTCCATCAGTAAGGATTACAATATCATAACATCTGGAGGAACAGTGTACCTCCAACTCCAACCTTAGGCTTTCTACATCAAACTGCTTGTTTGTTTAATAACCTGATTGAATCAAGAGTCCAGCGTTCATTTTTATTATTCAGTAATTTTCTATGGAACCCTTGTGAGGGTCAGGTGTAATCAATGCTGCAGAAGATGCTATAAAGAACAGTTTGGAAGTGGAACAGTTTTGGATGAAGGGCCCAAGTATTAAACCTGATCTGATTTGTTCACCTCCAATTAGTGTCTTATTCTATCCTTCCCAGAGAGAAGCTGAATCCTTGCAAATCTATACAATCCACAGTAAACATGTCCTAAGCCTGACTGAATATTTTCTCTGCCAGAATTAATATTAACTTTGAAAGTGCCACCTCTGGGACAATATTGTCACAGCTTGCCACCAGAAGGTATTTTAAAGTTTATTCATTAGTCTCAAGTAGACTTACATTACAATGAAGCTATTGTGAAAATCCCCTGGTCACCACCTCCAGCACCTGTTTGGGTACACTGAGAGAGAATTCAGCATGGCCAATGCATTAACCAGCACATCTTTCAGACTATGGGAGGAAACCAGAGCACCCGGAGGAAACCCAAGCAAGCGCAAGGCAAACATGCAAACTCCACACAGACAGTGACCCAAGCTGGGAATCGAACCTGAGTCCCTGGCGCTGTGAGGCAGCAATGCTAACCATCGTGCCACCGTGCCATCCAGTAACTAATAAGTGCAATAAAGGTATCGACCTTGCAGCAGAGCCAGGAAGTTGGCAGAGGGGAAAAAGGATAAATATTCTTAACCAGGAACACTGATTTAGAGTTTTTTTTAAAGCAACTGCTAATCAGAGGAAGTGCCTCAGTATTACACTGATGAAAAGTACTTTCCATCGGCTAAATTATGAAGTGATCACTTGGATTATTTTTAAAATGCTGCGCACAATTGCCAGCTGCCAAATGAGGGCAAGCAGGGCCTTCAATGGTCATTGAGTACACAGCTCAATGCCAATTAAATAATGAGACCACACGGCGTACTGCTGCATAATTGACCGCATTAGCTGACTAATGTCAAGGACTCTGCTTCGTGATGGAAAAATGTTCTGCTCTCCTTTTCAATCATAGTCACTAATGAAACATAAGTGAAGAACTTGAATGTTGCTGCTTTCACAAGTTTGATGCTTTCTTCTCAAAGTCCCTTTTTGAAAATTATAATTCTTATGCGATAATGTTGGATGTTATAATGTAACCAGTGATAACATTGGATTCTATTAAAATAACGTGGTGAGGGTCAGCTGACCTGGTAGACAATGTAACCAATGGCAAAATGGTGTGGCAGTGAGCTGACCATCTGACATAGCATGAATAGAAAGCAGAGGGGGATTGTGGGGAGCATTTGTGACCCAGGGCATGGCCCCAAGAGTGACATTTGTTTATTAAACCTTTTTCTTTGATTAGCTTTGCGAAGTTAGTACTTTTATTGCTTGCAACTGAAGTACCTTTACAGATGGATGAACATTTTTTGGTTGTTTGACAATATAACATACCCATTTAATAAAAAATTATGGGGACTGGTATCACAAACTGTGGGTGAGATTTTACAGCCTCTTCTCCCCATCAGTGGAATCTTACCATCCCACTGAAGGGAACCCCCCCCCCACCCCCGACTCCACACCTCGCAAAGTGTTCCCCAGCGGCAGGACAGGGGAGCCACACAAAACACAGTAGCTAACGGATTAGAAAAACCTGCTGGTGGCCAATGGCGATCTGCCTCTATTGTTGCAAGATATTAGGGAGAACATTGGGGGAGGGTGGTGGTGCCATGTAGGTAGAAAATCCCATCCTCTATGTCACCCTTTCTCTTTTTTTAATGTAAGTACTGGATGAGGTTTCGTAACTCAATGAGCAGAATTTTCTCAACTTGCCCACCACAGGAATTGTAGCAGGCGAGGGCAGACCATGTGGAGGTTCATTGACCTCGGGTGGGATTTGCTGGACTTGGAGCGAAAGCAGTGGTAAAATCCTGCCCAATGTCTGGAATAGAGTTTGCAGGACAGTATCAGCGCTTTTATGAATGTAAAACGGAGGTTTGTTGAGCTTTTTGTCACCTTTCCACAAGAATGTATTGGATGGCAAAGGCATTGTTTGAGACCTAGGAGCCTAGACAGCACCTTCCAAATCCACGTCAGCTAGAAGGATGGTGGCACAGTGGTTAGCACTGCTGCCTCACAGTGTCAGAGACCCGGGTTCAATTCCCAGTTTGGATCACTGTCTGTGTGGAGTTTGCACTTTCTCCCTGTGTCTGCCAGGTGCTCCAGTTTCATAGAACATAGAAAAACTACAGCACAAACAGGCCCTTCAGCCCACAAGTTGTGCTGATGATATCCCTACCTACTTGGCTTACCTATAATCCTCAATCCTATTAAGTCCCATGTTTCTTCCCACAGGCCAAAGATGTGTGGGTTAGGTGGATTGGCCATGCTGAATTGACCCTTAGTATCCCAAGATGTGATAGGTTAGAGGTAATAGCAGGGTATCTAAGCGGGGAAAGGGCGTGGATGGGATTATGGTCTGTGCAGACTCGATGGGCCGAATGGCTTCCTTCTGCTTGGTAGGGATTCTATGATTCCAAGACAAGGGCACATGGGAACAGCACCAGCTGCACGTTCCCTTCTGAGCCACTCATCATCCTGACTTAGAAATGTATCGCCGCCATCCCTTCACTGTGGCTGAGGAAAAATGCTGGAACTCCCTCATTAACAGCATTGATGGCTTATGTAGACCACAGGGAATACAGTGGTTCAAGACGAAAGCTCATCACCACTTCTCAGGGGAAGTCAGGAATGGGTAATAAATTCTCATCTCGCCGTCAAAGCTCACATCCCTTGAATGAATAAAAAAAAAGCTTGAGGGCAAAATGTGATCATAGCTTGTTTATTTTTCTTGTAGTAAAGAAATGGGAATGATTATGATATCTGCATATAAGGTTAGAACTGGCTCTTCAAAGCTATATTTGAATTCATAAGGTCATGGGTGGAAGAGGGAACTCACAATGTTAAAATGGCGGCGTGGGCTCATTGGGCCGAAGGGCCTGTTTCCCGTGCCGTGTTGTTCTTTGTTCCTGTTGATGAAATCTGATTTTGTGAGTGAAAATCCCCCTTTCTGAGATGCAGCATGACTGATCGCACCCATTGAAATAATTATATCAACCTTTGATAATTGTACATCAGCTGTGACAGATGGAAAATCCAGGCGAGCATTCTGATCCTGTGAGGAAATTCCTGTCCGAAGTCCGTGGACCTTTGGCTTGTCCGTCAAATTTCCTGTCCTGCTTAGGACAACTCCAGCCGTGGACAAGGTCAGGAAATCCCAGCGGCTGTGTATGTTATAGTGCACATTAAAGGGGAGAGGGGAAATAATGTAACAACAGCGACTATCACTTCAAAGATCCATGCAGACATTCATCATACAGCCAAAAGCCTCAGTTATCACTAATAAGTTTATTTATTAGCTCACAAATAGGCTTACATTAACACTGCAATGAAGTTACTGTGAAAATCCCCTAGTTGCCACACTCTGGTGCCTGTTCGGATAAGTTAGCATGGCCAACGCACTAACCAGTAGGTCTTTTTAAACTGTGGAAGGAAACCGGAGCATCCGGAGAAAGCCCCACAGACACGAGGAGAATGTGCAGACTCCACGCAGACAGTGGTCCAAGCCGGGAATTGAACCCTGTCCCTAGCGCTGTAAAGCAGCAGTGCCAACCACTGTGCCACCATGCTGCCTTCAGTATTAGCAGAGAGCTGGCAGCACACTGCCTGCTGTTGAAGTGAGTGTGAGACATTGCTTGGTGAAGGATACTAAAGGGCAGAGAGAAATTTATGGAGGTTGTGTCAAAAAGCACTCTAATTCATCAAGACATGGAAAGGTTGCAGCACAGAAGGAGGTCATTCAGCTCATCTTGTCCATGCCAACCCAAGGTGTCCTTTCTAATTCCACCTTCCTGCAACCAGCCCACAATAAGCCCTGCAGCTTACAGCACTTCAGGTGCAGATCCAGGTACTTTTTAAAAGAGTTTAGGGTCTCTGTCTCCATCACCAAATGGGGCAGTAGATTCCTGACGCCCACCATCCTCTGTGTAAAAAAAAGTTCTTTCTCATGTGCACTCTACATCTACCACTTATCTTGAATCTATGTCCCCTGGTTTTAGAATTCTCCACCATGGGAAACAATTTTATCCTGTCTGCACTTTCTCTTCCCCTCAAAATTTTGTACAACTTCATCCAATGAAATCAATATCATCAAAAGAGTCAACAATATAGTCAAAAGGAGGAAAAATATGAGCTAAAATATTCTATAATTAATTTTTGTGATTGAAATCTCAGCTCTTTTATGTTTGCCTGGCATGGTGAGGTGGATGAGTTCTCTGACTGTTCTTCCCTTTGTGTTTTTTAAGTTAATGGGGATGACGGTGTAGTTTTAAAGTTGAATTATTATTGTCACAAGTCAGCTCACATCAACGCTGCAAGGAAGTTTACTGTGAAAATCCCAGATTTGCCACAGTCCAGTGCCTGTTCAGCTACACTGAGGGAGAATTTAGCATGGCCAATGCACTTAAGCCGCACATCTTTTGGACTGTGGGAGGAAACTGAAGCGCTTGGGGGGGAAACCCATGCAGATAATGTGTAGACTCCACACAGACAGTGACCCAAGCTGGGAATAGAACCTGGGTCTCCAGCACTGTGAGGCAGCAGTGCTAACCACTGTGCCACAGTGCTGCCCTAAGTTTGAACAGAGTTGAAAATGGTTTTGGAGTCAGTAGTTTATGCCTGCGCCATGTGTATTTGTTGTCTGCATAAATTGAGTAAATCCCGTACAGGCAACACTTGCAATCCCCAAGCAGCAGGTTATCAGTCATAGCTGGGTTTCCTTGTGAAAGAGCTACAGAGCAGAAGTCTGGCATCTCCCTGAAATGGGGCTAATAGTAAATGATAGAGTTACCTGGCATCAGTTTGTTCATTCTCTGGCAAAGGTCCAGGAACGGATCACTTCTGCACCGGATGGTGAAGGCTTCATTGAAAATGGCCCGAGGGCTCAGGAGCCTAAGGGCAAAAGTTTCATAACAGGCGCTTCTCATGTTATAATAAGCAAAGTGTTGCGGATGCTGGAATTTGAAACAAACAGAGAATACTGGAAATGCTCAGTAGGGCTGGCAGCATCTTTAGGGAGAGAGAACAGAGTTAACATTTCCAGTCCATTTGTCTCTTCACCTGAACTGAAAGGGTAAATCTGTCAGACATGATATTGTAGCTGGAGGAGATTGTAACAAAAGTGTAGCAATTTGAGAATAAAAGAGGGATGATTACGTGTGGAAGGCGGGTGAAGGGGAAGGAATGTTTATTGCATTGAGGCAATAAATGTATGGGATATAAAAAAGAGGAAGGTTAAGATGGAGAAGATGGTCAGTCTAAAGTTATTGAACTGCATGTTGAGTCCTGAGGGGTGTAAAATGGGAAGATGAGATGCTGCTCCTCCAGTTTGCATCGGGCTTCAATGGAGCATTGCAGCAGCCAAGGATGGACATGTGGACATGAGAGCTGGGTGCCGAGATCAAATGGCAAGCAGCAGGAAGTTGGGGCCACGATTGAGTACTGAGCGAAGGTGTTCCATAAAGCAGTCGCCCAGACTGCGTTTAGTCTCCCCTGTGTCGAGGAGACCACGATGGGAGCAGCGAATACAGTTGACCAAATTGAAGGAGGTACAAATGTTTCTTCACCTGAAAGGAATCTTTGTCACCTTGAACTGTGAGGTACAGAGGAGGTAAAGGGGCAGGTATCGCGATTGAAAGCGAAGGTGCCGCAGGAAGGGAATGGGGGTTTTGGGTGTGATGGAGGAGTGGACCAGGGTATCACGGAGGGAGCATTTCCTGAGGAATACTGTTGGGAAGGGAGAGGGGGGTGAGGGGAAGGTGAGTTTTGAGGTAGCATCCGCTGGAGTTGGTGGAAATGGTGGAGGCTGATCCTTGGAATGAGGTGAGAGCTGAGGTGGAAAATGAGGATAGAGGAATCCTATCATGGTTCAAGATTCTGAGGGCAGGGGGATGAAAGGGGTGAGGACAGAGCTGTGGGAAATGGTCAAACCTGGTCAAGTTCCCTGCTGATAATGTTAGAGCTGGTTCTTTAACATTATATTTGAACTCACATTAAGAATGGACAAAGAAACCAATTGATTCCACCTCCACTGCCCCCCCCCCCCCCCCCACCCCACAAACCTCCCACACCAACAATATTAATAGAAAGACATCTGGAGGACAATTCAATCAAATCTAGTACAAGGTTTGTGCCAGTAAATTGAAGACTGCTAATATTAATTATAATGCCTCATGGACAAGCTGCAGATGATATTGAAATACAAAATTATTAATTACAAACAGCCAGTTACACATTGCTAACAACTGTATTGCAGTAAAATGTAAATCAATCTAAATTAGTTAATGTAATTATGCCAGTGAAGGGGTTAAAAACTGTGAGAAATGATTAGGACGCCATATGGACAAATTTATCCAACAGTGGAGCACAGGTCTATCAGTGTTAATTAATGATAGTCCTATTTCATTTTGCTAATCACTGGATGACAATCAGGTGAGGAGAGATGGAATGTCCTCACCACCTCGTCCCACTCCTTGTTTGACCGCAATTGGTTTTTAAAAGGATATGTTTGCCAATTCAGTGAGTGTACAACAATTTGCATTCTCTGCCTATAAAGGACTCAAATAGAAAGGTTTCCTTTTAGCTTCCCTCACAAAGAGAAAATATGATCATTTGTATGGTAATGAATAAAGCAACACAGGCACACACATATATACAAACCACACCCCCCCCAACACACACACACACACACACACACACACACACACACACTCCCACCTTCACATACACACACCCACTAATACACACAAATGCACACACATAGATAGACACATGCACATACACACACAGATACACACACCCACTAATACACACAAATGCACACACCCACTAACACACACAAATGCACACAAACAGACACACACAGACATACACATACACATATTCACAGATACACACACACACACACACACACACACACACACACACACACAGGAAAATTGATGGCCTGAGATATTATCATTAGCCATGGCAGATAGCGGAATTTGAACTCAATAAAAAAAAATCTGGAATTAAGAATCTACTGATGACCATGAAACCATTGTCAATTGTCAGAAAAACCATGTGGTTCACTAATATCCTTTAGGGTTGGAAATAAGACCACTTTTGCCTACTAGTGGAAACATCCTCTCCACATCCACTCTATCCAGACATTGCAGTATCCTGTAAGTTTCAACAAGATCCCCCTCTCATCCTTCTAAACTCCAACAAATACAAACCAAGAGTCCTCAACCATTCCTCACACGACACAAATTTGCCGTCTTTACCTGGCCTGTCCTCCATGTGACTCCAGATCCACAGCAATGTGGTTGTCTCGCAACTGCCTTCAGGCAACTAGGAATGGGTAATAAATGCCAGCCAGCCAGCGATGGCCGTGACCCACGAACAAATGAGACACACGCACACGCACGCACACACATAGATATGGACTGGAATTCTCCCGCCGTTCACACCAGCAGGATAACCTACACATCTTTGGGATGTGGGAGGAAATCTGAGAACCCAGGGAAAACACAGACCTGGGCAAATTTTCCCAGCATAGTCAGTTTCAGATCTGAAAGTTCTAAAAAGTGCATTTGCACCTAAAGAATGCATAACAACACAAGAAATAGCAGCAGGAGTTGGCCACCAAGTCCTTCAAGGCTGTGCCGCCATTCAATATGATCATGGCTGATCTATGGCGGCCTCAACTCCTTCTCTGTGCCAGTTCCCCTTGGCACTCTATTCCTCAATCTATCAAATATGTATCCAGCTCCACTTTAAATACTCCTAATGACCCAGCCTCCACCACTCATTGTCGCAGAGAATTTCAGAGATTCACCACCCTCTGCAAGAAGTAATTTCTGCTCACCTCAGTGTTAAATGGCCGATCTTTTGTCTTGCAGCTATGTCCCCTTGTTCAAGATTCTACCACTAGTCAAAACCCTTAATCTGGCTTAACTTCAGGAGCCTCCATGAAGGCCGACAAATGGGCAGAATTAGTGGAAATGGTAATTGATACAATTTGGAAAGGTGCACAGTTCTTTGAACATTTCAATTTCAATTCGCACCAGACCCAAACTTATGGCATGGTGGCACAATGGTTAGCACTGCTGCCTCACAGCACCAGGAACCCAGGTTCAATTCCGGCCTCGGGTCACTGTCTGTGTGGAGTTTGCACATTCTCCCCATGACTGCATGGGTTTTCTCTGGGTGCTCTGGTTTCCTCCTACAGTACAAACGTGTGCGGATTAGGTGGATTAGTCGTGCTGAATTCCTCCTTAGGGGCAAATTTTATCATTCTACTTGTCACAGGAATCGAAACTGCCGGGGTGGGGGGGGGGAGCATGAGGAGGCAGGGGGCAGGGGGCAGGGGTTGTGGGGGAGCACGAGGGGGCAGGGGTTGGGGGCAGGGAGCAGGGGGAGCGGACCATGGAAAAGGTCCATTGACCTCAGGTGGGATTTCCCGGTTTCAGGATAAGCGCAGCAGGAAAATCTCGCCCTTCGTGTCGGGGGATTAGCAGGGTAAATATGTGGGGTTATGGGAACAGGGCCTGAGTGGGATATATGTCAGCGCAGGTTTGATGGTCTCTTTCTGCACTAGAACAAAGAACAACACAGCACGGGAAACAGGCCCTTCGGCCCAACGAGCCCACGCCGCCATTTTAACATTGAGTCCTCTCTCCACCCATGACCCTTGTCTATGCTTATGGCATTCCACATTGGTGTAACAAATTGTCCCTAAATTAGTCTTCCCTCAATCAGCCTAAGAGCACATCTTTGGGGTGTGGGAGGAAACCGGAGCACCCGGAGAAAACCCATGCAAGCACGGGGAGAATGCGCAAACTCCCACAGACACCGGCCCAAATCCATGTATCTGCACAGCAAACAGTGATAGTCGCTGAGCTGTCGTGTTGCCCAGCATCTGGTCCAGTTTAAGGGTACACTAACAACGTGAAGCACTAGGCTACTCTCAACATCCAAGAGTAGCCCTCGTACGACCCATCGCGGGTATGCCCCTTGTTGAGTCAATGATTCCACTGTTCTATGAATGAAATGCTTCGACCAACACCTATTTCTTGGCTAATTTTGGGCCATTTGCGCCAAATGCAAAGCAAAACAGAACGGAAACAGGGAATTTAGCAGGAAACTGGAGAGGTAGAGCGGCCCACTCCTGCACTGAATTATTCTGTTCAGGAACAAGCTGAAAACATTTTGATTGGAATAATTAGAAAGGTGACAGCACAATGAAAAGACAGACAGTCTAACTCTGAGGAGAATAACAGGAGCCTAAAGAGAGACCCGATCCACAACTTACCTATTAATTTTATGAAGGCAGAAGATGTGAATCTATCAGCCAAGACAATGTTTTCGAGGGAGGGAATCGCAATAACAGAATTAGCTTTATCAGCAGTGTGTCTCCACTTTAAGACAATTAATACAGCTTGTTGCTATTAAAATTGCAGGGTTTCACCAACAGCCTTTGATGAAAGTTATTTGTTTTATTGCACATGAATGGATTTTCAATATCTTGCCATAATTCCCTAATGTGTAGTATTCTCTTATTTATCTAACGCAACATATTTTAATCAAAATTGATATCGGGTTTTGAAGAAAAAATAATTAATCTTGCTTTCAAAAAAATAAGGTTGAAATGTAAACTGCTTGCTGCTGAAATGGAAACTGGGGCCTTCCATGGGAACCACCAGCAATTCATTACCATAAAACAATTTCTTTTGATAATAGCTTTCTATCTGCCCTTGTTCAGTTAATACATCCAGATCCTCCTGGGTATTTACAAGGAAACAGTTATCATTACCTATCAGACAGGTTTTTCTTTCTCTTTAGAATTGTACATAAAAGCTGGTTGGTATTGGAGTCTGCTGGATGTAATGGTCTTGGGAGAGATTAGGATGCAAAATCCGCAGCTTAGATACAGATGATACTGTGCTGTGAGTGAAGTGCATCATTATTTACAGGGGAATGTATTTCCAGGAGATAACAGAGGAGCTCATTGACAATGTAAAGGGGATTATCCATATGTTTTTTAAGGAAAATATGCAATTCTTAACTGCGGTAATTCAGTTTGGGTGTAGGAATGAGAAGAATCGATGCCTGGATTGCAGGTGCCACAATTTCCAATTTGTGTTTTAACTCAGTGCGACAAATGACAAAATTTATCTTGTGACGTTCTTGTTACCCTCAGATTAATTCATGGTTCATTACCACATGGCAGTAGAATCCCTACCATGATTCTCTGAAAATGCATCTCACCCAGACTCTCCCCTCCACCCTATCCCCACGTCCTCACACATTTTATCATGGCCAATCCACCTAACCTATACTTTTTGGCAAAATTTACCATGACCAAACCAACTAATTTTGGACTGTGGGAGGAAACCACAGCACCCAGAGGAGACCCACGCAGACACAGAGAGAATATGCAAACTGATGGTCACCCAAGGCCAGGATCGAACCCGGGTTTCTGGCACTGTGAGGTATGGTGCTAACCACTGTACCACTGTGCTAATCACTGTGCCACCATACAATCCCCTATTTAAAATTCTGCACGGTGCTTCCAGTTAAAATGATGACCATTGTCAGAGATTACAGCAAGATATAGATTGGCTGGAAAATTGAGCAGAGAAATGGCAGGTGGAATTTAATCCAGATATGTGTGAAGTGATGTATTTTGGTAGATCTAATGCAAGGGGGAGCTTTGCAATAAATGGCAGAACCATTAGGAGCATAGACACACAGGGGGATCTGGGTGTGCAAGTCCACAGATCCTTAAAGGCAGCAGCACAGGTGGAAAAGGTGGTGAAGAAGGCATATGGCATGCTTGCCTTTATTGGACGGGGCATAGAGTATAAAAGTTGGCATATGATGTTGCAGTTATATAGAACGTTGGTTAGGCCACATTTGGAATACCAGTTCTGGTTGCCACACTACCAAAAGGACATGGAGGCTTTGGAGAGAGTGCAGAAAAGGTTTACCAGGATGTTGTCTGGTATGGAGGGTATTAGCTATGAGGTGAGATTGAGTAAATGAGGGTTGTTCTCCCTGGAAAGATGGAGGTTGAGGGGCGACCTAATAGAAGTTTATAAAATTATGAAAGGCATAGATAGGGTGAACAGCTGGAAGCTTTTTCCCAGGTCAGAAATGACAAACACAAGGGGTCACAAGTTCAGGGTAAGGGGGACAACGTTCAATAGAAATATGCAGGGGATGTTTTTTACACAGAGGGTGGTGGGGACCTGGAATGCGCTACCAAGCAAGCTGATTGAGGCAGACACACTAGGGTCATTTAAGACTTATTTAGATAGCTACATGAACAGACTGGGAATAGAGGGACACAAACGGATGGTCTAGTTAGGAACACGTGATCAGTGCAGGCTTGGAGGGCCGAAGGGCCTGTGCTGTATTGTTCCTTGTTCTTTAATACCAAATTTCAAAGGAACAACAATTTATACTGCAAGAGAAAAGGGGCACTGATTGGTCAAGACATTGCTATGGAGATTGCACAGGGGGCTTTTGTCTCGGAAGCATTTATTTATTCAAAAAAGATGTAATGTGAGGACATATTCCTTCAGAGGACAGACCCCTGAATAGGAAGATACGTAGCGTCTGGAAAACATATTTGAGCTACATTGTGAGCCTGGCTGATGATGTTGAATTATTTCTTAGCTAACACAATGTTCCATACTTCCCACTACATTTGGACTTGTGGGTTTCTATGGAAACCGGACAGAGGGATTGCTAGAACTTTTGGAGACAATGGGCTGATATTTAAATTTCAATCAGTTCACAGCAAGGGAGGCCGAAAGTGCATCGGGAACGTGGAAGTTTGATTTGTCAGATTTTTTTTAACCAAACCACGGCATCTGTATTCAACTTACAGGTTTTCCAACGTATTAGAGTGAGGGGGCAACGATAATGTGGACACATCTATGACTGTTGAAGTCTTGCTGTTTGTTGAAGGTGTGACATTGTACAAGTGTCAAGACAGAGCCAGGTACTTCACAGATAGAGTGTGAATGGGGAAGTTGGTTGGGTAGTGTATTGTCACTGAACTAGTAATCCACAAGGATAATACACTGGCGATCCAGGTTCAAATCCCACCGTGGCAAATGCTGGAATCTGAATTTAGTAAAAATCTAGAATTAGCCCCAATATCTTTTAAGGAAGGAAATCTACCATCTTTACCTGGTCTGGCTTACCTGTGACTCCAGTCCCACAGCAATGTTGGCCCTTGAAACGGCACAGTGGTCAGCACTCTGCCTCATAGCACCAGGGACCCGGGTTCAATTCCGGTCTGGGATGACAGTCTATGTGGAGTTTGCATGTTCTCCTCCTGCCTGCATGGGTTTCCACCGCATCATCTGGTTTCCTCCCGCAGTCCAAAGGTGTGTGGGTTAGAGTGATTGGCCATGCTAAATTGACGCTAGTGTCAGGGGGGATTACGGGAATAGGGCCTGGGTGGGATTGCTATCATTTCAGGCTTGATGGGCTGAATAGCCTCTTTCTGCACTGTAAGGTTGTGCCCTCACTGTTGGTGGGTCAAAGACCTGGAACTCTCTTCCTAACTATGGAGGTAGGTACCACAATGGAGGTACCTACACCACATGGGCTCCAGCAGTTCAAGAAGGCATCTCCCTACTACCTTCTTGGAGCAATTGGGGATGTGCAACAAATGCCCAGTCAGTGACACCTGTATCCCATGAAAGAATCAAAAAATATCTGTTGCTTACGGTGTCATTCCCCCTAAACGTGGCAAGTTAAAATTTCCCTCAGTGAAGAGGAGAGTAAGTAACATAAGTTATATCTTTGCCTGATCCAGATAACTAATCCTTGTCAAACAAAAATCAAAAATGCTGGAAAATCTCAGCAGGTCTGACAGCATCTGTGGAGAGAATAGAGCCAATGTTTTGAGTTTGTATCACCCTTCCCCCTGAGATCCAGGCTTGAAACGTTGGCTCTATTCTGTCTCCACAGATGCTGTCAGACCTGCTGAGATTTTCCAGCATTTTCTGTTTGGGTTTTGGATTCCAGCACCTACAGTATTTTGCCTTTAACTAATCCTGGTAGCTACTTTGTTATCATGGCTTCTTTATCTTAGACAGAAATAACAAATAATATATCATCTTTAAATAGAAGGTATTGCTGGACTCATAAGCAAAGGAAATCAGCAGACTCGTGGGTGGTACTTGAAGGACATAGTGCAGGTTAACATACAGACAGTAGCACATGAAAACAAACTTTTCCACAGCATCTTGTGATCTGCCATTATATGTGTCAGAGAGTCAGGGTTCCCAGCAGTAAGAAAACCTCAGATGATTGACCCCAGATATTGACTTCTGAGTCCCAGGGTCTCTCATTCCTTCATACTTGTTGATCCCTTGGTACAATTCATCATTTTATGCCTGCC
This sequence comes from Carcharhinus amblyrhynchos, assembly GCF_965287045.1. Lineage (NCBI taxonomy): Eukaryota > Metazoa > Chordata > Chondrichthyes > Carcharhiniformes > Carcharhinidae > Carcharhinus > Carcharhinus amblyrhynchos. Next base: position 13,016,263 of record NC_137328.1, read on the forward strand.
CTCGTTCCGATAGGATTATGTCATTCTAATATAAAGAGATGGATCACAATACCTGAAAGTAGATGCAACCATGCTCCTTTACAGCATTAGATCAACTTACTTTCATGAATGGGAACCTGTGCCATCAGAATTAAGGAAAATATGGATAACCTGTGGATTGTGTTTTTTTTTAATTTTATTCGTTCATTGTCACAAGTAGGCTTACATTAACACTGTAGTGAAGTTACTGCAAATCCCTTAGTCGCCACACTCTGGCACCTGTTCGGGTACACTGAGGGAGAACTTTTACATGAACAGTGCACCAAATCAGCATGTCTTTCTGATTACATTTAGCAACACCGTAAGAAGTCTCACAACATCAGGTTAAAGTCCAACAGGTTTATTTGGTAACAAATGCCACAAGCTTTTGGGGCTTTGCCCCTTCGTCAGGTGAGTGGGGAGTTCTGATCACAAACAGGGCATATAAAGGCACACACTCAGTTTACAGCATCTCCACATCATGACTACATTTAGGAAACCAGAGCACCTGGAGGAAACCCACATAGAGATGAGGAGAACATGCAGACTCCAGACAGACAGTGAGCCAAGTCGGGAATCAAATCCTGGTCCTTGATGCTGCAAGGCAGTAGTACTAACCATTGTTCCACCGTACCACTCAGCATGTGTGCGCGTATGTGTGTGTGTGCGTGTGTGTGTGTGTGTTTGACAAGTTTTTTAAACTCTTTTATATCAAATTATGGGCAGTTCTGCTTCTAACTGGTCTTCTCAGAAACTAATTTGAGGCTGGCTAAACTCATGTCACACTCAAACCTCATGGTTCATTGATAGATGAGATTTTCAGTCCACCAGGGCAGGATGTGAGTCCGACTCCTGAAGGTGAAAGTGCCACAATCCCACTGTTATTGGAAGGCTTTACTGCGCAAACAAGTTGTTCAAAAGCTAACACAATGATCCTTGTTTGAAAAGAAAAGAAGATTTCGAGAATTCTGCACTTTATTGAGTTTCTTTTGTAAATCTCCCTGGGATAACTTTTCTGAAATATTTTGACCAGAGATTTTCTGCAGCGTTGCTTTCAGGCACCTAGGCAAAATTATTATTCCTGGTCTGAATCAGCCCCATCAGATTAGGTAGCAGAAAAATATTGTTCTTCACATAATTTTAGACTCAGAATGGCGAATTACCGTGTTTTAGGATGATGGCAGGTTATCTGACAGCAGTTAGATTCATCATTGCAAAATGCAATTATTTTAATTCCTGAAACCTCAGCATGCCTTCAAGCTTCCCACCTATAACAAGCAGCTGTGGAATGCATAGCGCTTCATCAAAGGGGACATGCTTGCAGCAATTTGTTAGTCTCTCAGAATCCTATGAATTTTTAACACAAGAATTTTGATTTGCTCCAGGTAAGTTAGTGTGAGCCAAACAAGTCTGCTAAAACTTTGTCCCTGCCACAGAACTGCGCCGAAACTAGGAGGAAGTGCACGCTGTACGGTCCATTGTTATTTGAAACTGGACCCAAAATGGATATTCCATATTTCAAAAGAGGAAATGCTGGAAAATCTTAGCAGGTCTGGCTAAGGAGAGGAAAGAGCTGATGTTTCGAGCACAGACGACCCTTTGTCAAAGCTCCTGAGTTTTAACAAAGGATCACCTGGACTCGAAACGTCAGCTCTTTTCTCTCCTTACAGATGCCACCAGACATGCTGAGATTTTCCAGCATTTTGTCTTTTGGTTTTAGATTCCAGCATCCGCAGTAATTTGCTTTTATCTCACATTTCAATGTACTATGCCTTATAAAAAAGAACAATGCAGTGTGGAGCAATAAAGCAATCCCCTGCACATGTCTTCCATGATTTTGTAGTTCTTATGATTAGATTTACAATCGTCTTCATTAGTTTTGTTGCTTTTTCAACCATTAATGGGGAAGCTGGTACTGTAGTGGTGAGATAAGAAAGATGACTGCAATAGCTGTTAGCAATATTTCGTCTCTTGTTTTTTTTAGATCTAAAATGGAGCCAACTGTAACCAAATCTAAGCCATCAAAAGGTTTCCCTTTTTAAATGATTGTGTTTTATAAAACATGCTCTTCCTGTTTGTTGTATAATCCCCAGCACTTCAAGTTGACATTTGAAAATAACCATACATACGTACAAATAAGTAAAATTGCAGCGATCAAAATTTAATGTTGATAACATCCAGGGTTTCAATCTATTCTTGTTGAATCTTGTGGTCTGTCAGACATCCAATTACATATCAATTCATTTCAATTGTCAAAGGGTTTTCTTGCCTGGGTGAACGGTGTCTGATTTCACAGCATCATAAGAACATAAGAAATAGGAGCAGGAGTAGGCCATCTAGCCCTTCGAGCCTGCCCCGCCATTCAGTAAGATCATGGCTGATCTGAAATGGATCAGTTCCACTTTCCCACTTTCTCCCCATAACCCTTAATTCCCTTGTCTATCAGAAACCTATCTAACCGTGACTTAAATATATTCAGCGAGGTAGCCTCCACCACTTCAATGGGCAGAGAATTCCAGAGACTCACCACCCTTTGAGTGAAGAAGTTCCTCCTCAACTCCGACCTAAACTGCCTCCCCCTTATTTTGAGGCTGTGCCCTCTAGTCCTGCTATCCTTTCTAATTGGGAAGAATCTCTCTACCTCTACCCTATCCATCCCCTTCATTATCTTATATGTCTCTAAAAGATCCCCCCTCAGCCTTCTAAACTCCAACGAGTACAGACCCAGTCTATTCAATCTCTCCTCATGGGCTAACCCCCTCATCTCCAGTATCAGCCTAATGTTCCCAATCAGCATCCCAATGTTCCCTCTAAACTCCCTCCAAAAACAACCAAAAACAATCTGCCCTATTGGTTTACTGTAAAGATGTTTCAAAAAAACAGTATTTTATATTTGCCAAGACCACAGGGTGTGGGGAGTTGGTTAGTTCAGTTGGCTCGTGATGCAGAGCGACACTAACAATGAGGGTTTAGCCCCCATACTATTATTTATGAAGGCCCCGTCTTCCCAAACTTGCTCCTCTTGATCCTGGTGATCGTCAGGTTAACAATCACCACCAGTCAGCTCGCCCCTCCAAGGGGACAGGAGCCTAGGGTCACCTGGGACTATTGCGATTTTACCTTTACCTTACCAAGTTCTTCAGAGCCAATGAAGTACTTTTGGAGTGCACTTCACTAGTTCACCGTGGAAGAGGCAATGGCCTTGTGGTATTATCACTAGATTCTTTATTCAAAAACTCAGCTAATATTTTGGGGACCCGGGATTCAAATCCTACCATGGTAGATGGTGAAATTTGAATTCAATAAAAAAATCTGGAATTAAGAATCTACTGATGACCATGAAAGCAGTGTTGATTGTCAGAAAAACGCATCTTGTTCACTAATGTCCTTTAGGGCAAGAAATCTGCCATCCTTACCTGGTCTGGCCTACATGTGACTCCAGAGCCACAACAATGTGGTTGACTCTAACTGCCCTCGGGCAGCTAAGGATGGGTAATAAATGCTGGCCAGCCGGTGGTGCCCATGTCCCATGAATGATTAAAGTCCATCTGGCAGTCAGTTAGCATAGTGCAAGCTCCCAAAAACAGCAATGTGATCACGACTAGACAATCTATTTCTTTTGTTATGTTGATTGAGCCAAGTCCATCACACCAGGGGCCATTCTGCTGGACAGGAGGGGTAGGAAGAAGAGTGGAAGAACAACAGCAATAAAGGACTTGTTAGTTAGGGGAACAGACAGTCTTTTCTGCAACTGTGCACGTGCTTCCAGGTTGATAAGCTGCCTCCCTGACGCCAATGCCAAGGATGTCATAGAATGGCTGCAGGACATTCTTCCTGGGGAGAGTATGAACATGTGATCCACACTGATACCAGTGACATAGGTAGGAAGAGAGATGAGGTCATGAAAGCAGACTTTAATGAGTTAGGAAAGAAATTAAAAAGCAAAACCTGTTATTTCAATATTATTCCCAGTGCCACATGCCAGTGAGCCTGGGAAGAGGAGGCCAGAGTGATTGAACATAGCTGGAGAACTGGAGTCGCAGGGAGGGTATCAGACTTCTGAGGTTTTGGGATTGTTTCTGCGGCAGGTGGGGCCAGTACGCGATGGACAAATTGTATCTTTAGTAACAATGGGATGAACATCCTCACAAGGAGATTTGCTCATGTTATTGGGGAGTGTTTAAACTCGATTGGCTGGGGGATGGGAATCTGAGGTGAAAGGAAGTGAAACTGGTAACAGGAAGTATTCAGCAAAATTCGAGGGCAGATGAAGTGAATGTAGGCATCACATGATTATAATGTGGAATAGCGTTAAGACGACAAAGTTAAGGGCACTCTATCTGAATGCACACATCGATTGCAGTGAGGTGGATGACTTGACAGCAGTAATAGAGGTAAATATATATGATTTGATTGCCATTACAGAGACATGATTACAGTGTGTCCCAGACTAAGAACTAAACATACATCATTTAGGAAGGACAGACAAAAAGAATAAAGGACATGGGGGAGAGCTGTTAGTGAGAGATGTGATCTGTACATTAGTAGACCGAAGATCAAAGAGTCAGAACGTAAATCATTTTGGGTGGAGCTAAGAAACAGCAAGAAGAAGTGAATGTTTCTTTGTACATAGGCCACCAAGCTGTAGTGGTAGGATTGTATGCCAGAGGGCATAAAAAAGAATTGCATTTCATATTCCTCCTTTCGCAACCTCAGGACATCTCGAAGTATTTTATAGCCAATTAGGCACATTTGAATTGTAGTCTACACTGTGGCAACGTGCATAAAATATGGAGTAACACAGTTGAGTGAGCACATTTTATGTCTGGTTTTGTCTTCCGTTTACTCTGGAAGTTTTACGATAGATGTAACATGTGTGGCACGGTGGCACAGTGGTTAGCACTGCTACCTCACAGTGCCAGGGACCCGGGTTCAATTCCCAGCTATCTGTGTGGAATCTGTACATCTCCCCGCATCTGTGTGGGCTTCCTCCTTGTGCTCCGGTTTCCTCCCACAGTCCGGCTGGTTGGGATTGTTGGCCATGCTAAATTCTCCCTCACCCAGGAACAAGTGCTGGAGTGTGGGGACTAGGGGATTTTTGCAGTAACTTAATTGCAATGTTAATGGAAGCCTACTTGAGACACTAATAAATAAAATTGAAGCATAATTTATAAAACACCAGTTTTCACTTTCCGAGTTCCCAAAACCTTATGCAGCAACAGACCATTTTCTTCCGCTGCTAAATCAGCTGTAGCTTAATTTGTAACCATCGAATCATAAGATTCCAGGTTATGTCCCATTCCAGGGCTTAAGCACAGGAATCAAGGCTGAAACTCCAATGAAGTACTGAGGGAGTGCTGTTCTATTGGGAATGTTACTTTTTAGACGAGGTTTTAAATTAAGAATCTTTCTGTCTCCTCAGGAAAGAAGAGCCCATGGTTCTATATCAAAGAAGAGCAGTTAGATTATTGCCAGTTTGCTGGTCAATATTTATTGGGACATGGAGCACGATATTCCAGTCCCCCCTGGTGTGTTTTCTGGTAGCTTAGGCAGCTCATCATTGGACATCAGTGGGATCTTTTGGCTCCACCGATGCCTATGGCATTTTGCATGGCTCACTCATCCCATCATGGGGTGGTTGCCTCAGTAGGGTCGGAAAATCCCACTGGCAGGAGGGTCTGGAAAATCTTTCCCATTGGAGCAGGAGTCGGCCATTTGGCCCATCAAGCTTGCTTTGCCATTCAATTACATCATCACAATTTTCCTGTACTATTCCCATATCTTGATGTCATTAGTATCCAGGAATCCATCAATTTCCATCTTGAAGATACTCAAAGATTAAGCTTCCACATCCTTCTGGAGTTGAGAATTCCAAAGATTCACCACCCTCTGAGTGGAGAAATCCCTCCTCATCTCAGTCTTAAAAATCCTGCCCCTTATTCAGAGACTATACCATTTGGTTCTAGACCCAACATCCAGGGGAAAACATCTTATCCACATCCACCTTGAGCCATGTAAGAATTTTCTGATTTTTCTATGAGATCACCTCTCATTCACTGAAATTCTCGAGAATATAGGCCCTGTTTCCTAAATCATTCCTCATAAGGCAACCCCTGCATATCCCATCTTGTAAACCTCTGTTGCATTCCCTCTGTGGCAAGTATCTCCTTGGATAAGGAGATCAAAACTGTACACAATATTTCAAGAGCAGTCTGAATAAGGATCTACAATTGTAGCAAGGCACTTTTACTCCTGCATTCTTCCAATGAAGGCCATCAGACCATTTGTGATCTTACATGCAAACTTTGAGTGATTTATGAACAAAAACACCCAGGGTAGACATTAACACTTCCCAATCTCTCACCATTTGAGAAATACTCTTCCTTACTGTTTTCTCACCAAGGTGAAATGCTTCACATTTATTCACATTTTGGGAGTGATTCTCCCACCGTGACCTGCATCTTTTCTGGTGGATCCTGGTGGGAGATGCACGTCACCGGCCTTGTTCCGGGATTTGTGCGTGTACCTGGAATGCATGACCATCTCCCAGAGCCGGTCAGACCACGCAGGAAACTGGCGGGAAGACAGATAAATCATTTGAATCTTTTTTTTTTATTGATATGTTTTAAATGTATTTTAAATGCGATTATCGGGAACTTACTGGTCCCGAGTGAATCTCTTTCCCCCGTCAGGAATACTTCATTCTGGCGGGGTTTAGAGTAGCTCCCCACATTCAGGGAACTAGCGGGAGACCCCGCCGGAATGATGGGGGGAAAACCGGGGCCTCCCAGGGGGTCGGGTACCGGAGGATGGTGCCCCTTGGGCATGAGCACCCTGGCAGTGCCAGCCTGTGTCCCTGGCACTGTCCAAGGGTGGCAAAAGACACTAGCTTTTGGAGTGCTGCACTTACCTGACAACGGAGCAGCACCCCGAAAGGTGGTGGCTTTTGCTACCAAATAAACCTGTTGAACTTTAACCTGGTGTTGTGAGACTTCTTCCTGTGTTTACCCCACTAGTAACAGTCTGCCATCCTGAAAATGACCTGTTTATTCCTACTCTCTGTTTTATGTCTAATAACCAGTTCCCAATTCATTACTAGTATATATGTAAGCTGAAGTCACCCGATATTACTGGATTTCTCCAAATTTCCTGATACACACTGGCCGGAATTTTACCAGCAGACCCGCCCCAGAATCGGAGAGGGCAAGGCTTGCAGAACGGCATTATCTGTTGGCCTCGGCTGGATCTTACGAGCCTCGGGCAGCGAGGCAGTAAAATTCCAGTAACTATGTCCAATCCTACCACTGCAGTTTGGTGGCTTATGTACAACCCCTGTGTAACCAGCACGTCTTTTGGACTGTGGGAGGAACCCAGAGCACCTGGAGGAAAGCCAAGCAGATACAGGGAGAACATACAGACTCCACACAGACAGTGACCCAAGCTGGGAATTGAACCCGGGCCCCTGATGCTGTGAGGCAACAGTGCTAACCACTGTGCCACCGTGATTTTCTGATTTGTATTTCTCAAATATCCACATGCACCATTCTAAGAATGGGAGTCAGGTGAGTAATGACCCACATTCATTCCTCCATTTTTGTGATAATTACTTTGGAATTGAGTCACCGGAGAACATTGGAAGAGGAAGCATTGTTCAGCTACAAAGACTGTGCCATGGTTCTGCCCCTCCTGATCCTTCCCAAGATGGCAGCCATGGAGTTTGATAGTTGTGGCCCACAGGCATGTCTGTGCTTGCGGGAATGAAAGAGCTGGCTTTCTTTTGTTCCAATATCAAACTGGAGGAAATGCTTGGCTTATCCAGACTTTCACAAGATGAATATGGAAGCGTTTCCGTCCATCTTGGCTCACTCATCCAAAATTAGGTCCGGTGTCGCCACTGTTTGTGAAAGAATTCCAGGGTGCATGTCTCCAGCAATCCAATCCATTCCATGTGTTGATGTACTAAACCTTTCCCAACAACAATCCTAGTATACCTTTTGCTAATTTGAGTGTGAAATTTTGCATTGGGTAATTCTGAGGTAAATATGTCTGCAACCTGGTCGACTGTAGAATCCAAAATCATGGTCTGAGGAATATTTCCGCAGCATTTATCTATTCGAATCTTCAACGCGCAGTCCTTGGAGACTGCTGCTGAAATGCAAATCTCTGTCATTTGCCGTTTTTCAATTTACAACCAGAAAAGAAAATAAATCGTTATGTGCTTGGATCTCTTTTGGGTATTTAAGCACAATTGTTGGTAACAATTGAGCTAACAACCCTATCTCAGCAAGATTATTAAACTGTTCTCTCAGCCCCTTAGCTATGGTGGCATGCACATTAAAGATAATTGTTTTGTTTGCTTTTAGAGTTCTTAATAGTTCCCCACTGTTGTCTTAGTTACCAGCCCATGCTTCAGAATTTTGCTGCAAGCCTTACATCCGAGCACAGCAAAATTCGGAACGCCACAAATTGATGAGGTTTGGTGAAATTGACTTCTGGCAGCCTCTCTGTTTAAATGTAAGTCGACAAAAGTGACAGAAGGCTTTCTGACGACCGATGCAACGGCCCAGGTTTTGCTGCCTAAATTACTGGCTGGATTAGCCATGCATGGCATTATAAATATGTAAATTTACCCAGCAACTTGTGAACTGTGAATCCCAAAAGTTGCCACTCCAGCCATTGACTTCACAAATATGGAAACCCCCAGTGTTGAGAGGGGGGTGCTTTGAAGAGAGTGCTGGCTAATCACATGCTAATGTATTAAAATTAGATTTCTGCAATCCCGAGGCGTGTTTCATGCCACTCCGCCAGCGAGGGGCTGGTAAGGTCGGAACTCGGAAACTCGCTGACGCGAATCACGCTCTCCAGATTTTGAGCACGGACCGGCGTTCCCGCGGACAGAGGCTGCTGGCTCAAAATTGCACCCCCTCCCAGGTGTCAGGTCTCTAGAACAGAGTGCAGCAACCTCTGCATCAGCGGTGAGCACTGCTGCCTCTCAGCGTCAAGGAACCGAATTCGACTCTCAACTTGGGTGACTGTGCGGAGTTTGCATGTTCTCCCCGCGGCATGGTGGCACAGTGGTTAGCACTGCTGCTTCACAGCTCCAGGGTCCTGAGTTCGATTCCCGGCTCAGGTCACTGTCCGTGCGGGGTTTGCACATTCTCCTTGTGTCTGCGTGGGTTTCCTCCGGGTACTTTGGTTTCCTCCCACAGTCCAAAGATGAGCAGGTTAGGTTGATTGGCCATGCTAAGAAATTGCCCCTTAGTGTCCAGGGATGCGTAAGTTAGAGGGATTAGTGGATATAATATGTAGGGATGGGGGAAGGTGGGATTGTGTTCGGTGCAGACTCGATGGGCTGAAGGGCCTCTTTCTGCACTGTAGGGTTCTATGATTCTATGAGTTTCCTCCAGGTGCTCTGGTTTCCTCCCACAGTGCTGGTTAGGTGCGTTAGCCATGCTAAATTCTCCCTCAGTGCACCTGAACAGGCACCGGAAGTGTGGTGACTGGGGGATTTTCACAGTAACTTCATTGCAGTGTTAATGTAAGCCTACTGGTGACACTGATAAATAAACTTCAACTTCAGCAACTCAGCTGTTGCTACTCCTCTGCCCTTTCCATGTAATCCTGTAAAATCTCTTCTTCAGATAATTATCCTGTTTCCTTTTCTGAGCCGTTGTTGAATCTATCTCCATCACAGTCTCAGGCAGTGCATTCCAGCTCTACACCAACATTTGCATAAAGAAGTCTTTCCCCATGTCACCTCTTGTTCTTTTGTCAATTACCTTAGCGTTCTCAACCTGCTGCTGATGGGTGCAGTTTTTCCCCATTTATTCCATACAGACCCATCATGATTTTGAAAATGTCTAACAAATCACTTCTTAACCTTCTTTTCACTCTATACTTCACCAAATTGTCCATGAAACCATTCTTGGAAATCTTTGATTGGATTTGATTCATTATTGTCACATGTATTAGTATAGCATGAAAGGTATTGTTTCTCGTATGCTATACAGATGAAGCATACCGTTCATAGAGAAGGAAATGAGAGAGTGCAGAATGTAGTATTATAGTCATAGTTCAGGTGTAGCAAAAGATCAACTTAATGCGAGGTAGGTCCATTGAAAAGCCTGACAGCAGCAGGGGAGAAGCTATTCTTGAGTCGGTTGGTACGTGACTTCAGACTTTTTTATCTTTCTTGTAAGTCATTCCTTCAATTCCTGCAACTGTTCTAAAACCTTTTACGTCCTTGCCATTGAGGCTGAGCCGATGTTATATGAAGACACATCATTTTTATCCTTTTGTACTCCTATTTATAAAACCAGGTTCAGTATAATTTAGTAACTGCCAATCTAGCTTGCCACCTTTAATGATTTACTCACACATACACCCTCTGCTCCTGCATTATCTTCACAAATGTACCCTGTTTTATGCCACCTCTCCTCGATCTTCTGACCAAAATGTATCACTTCATACTTCCCAACCTTAAATTTATTCTGCTACAAGCCTGCCCATTCCACCAGTCTCTCTATATCCTCTTGAATTCTATCTCTATCCTCCTCACAGTTCACAATACTTCTGCATCGTTCTGCATCGTCTCCAACTTTTGAAATTGTGCCCTGTACACCCAGGTCTGAGTTATTAATATAAATGAAGAGAAGCAGTTGTCTCTCTATGTTCCAACTCCCATCAGAAATAAGTCAAGTTTTCTGTAATTCATATTTTAATGCAATTGAATTACACAATTCTTGCATTATAATTCCTGTGTAATTCTCAGATATTTGTTGCATTATGAAATCCTAGTGAAACTAAAGGCTGGTGATTCAAATTACCACACGGTATAATGATAGGAGAGGCAATGGTCTGGTGGTATTATTGCTAGACTATTAATCCATAAACTCAATTAATGTTCTGGGGACCAGGCTTCGAATTCTACCAGGGTAGATGGTAGAATTTGAATTCAATAAAAAAATCTGGAATTGAGAATCTACTGATGACCATGAAACCACTGCCAATTGTCAGAAAAACTCATCTGGTTCACTAATGTCTTTTAAGGAAGGAAATCTGCCATCCTGGTCTGGCTTACATGTGACTCCAGAGCCACAGCAATGTGGTTGACTCTCAACTGCCCTCTGGCAACAAGGGATGCGTAATAAACGCTGGTTAGCCAGCGACACCCGTGTCCCACGAATTAATAAAAGAAATGGTCTGAAATAAAATGCCAACTGGCACTATTATTCTTTTGCTTAAAAAGCTTAGTTTTACCGAATTTGGAGTTCTCAAATGATTAATATATAGGAAACAATGTAGTAATAGATTTAGAAATTATAGGACCAACACATTTTCTGAGAGAGGGCCATCTCAAAATTTGGAACTATACACCACAGATTTTGTTAATGATGAGGAGTAATTGTTTGTACTTCGATGGGCTTTATCATTTATGACTACTTTTAGCATCAGCTGCCAATATGCATGTGGAATGGGTCTCCATGCATTGCAGGATGACATTAGTACCACACGGCACATTAAAGATTGAGGTAAATTTTCTGGTCCTGCTCACCGCTGGAATTGCGCGGATGGGATGGACATTTTGACGGACCATTTAAAGGTCCGTTGACCTTGGATGGGAATTTCCAATCTCAGGGCAGGCAGGACTGAAAAATTCCACCCATGTTGTGTGAAAAATAAGTTTTAAAAATCAAGATCTCATTGGCGTCTCAAAATCTGATGTATTGTTGGGTTCGCAACTAACTGCAAATTGTTGATTTGGAGTTACATGTAACCCAGACCAGATAAGGACAGCAGATTTCCTTCCCTAAAAGACATTAGTGAACCAAATGGGTTTCCTCCAACAATCGACAATGATTTTATGGTTATCAATAGATTCTCAATTCCAGATTTTTTTATTGAAATCAAATTCTACCATCTTGGTGGGATTCGAACCCACATCCTCAACATTAACTGAGATTTCAGTGATAATAACACCAGGCCGTCACCTTCCCTGTTAGTAAACCGCATAGCATTTTGAACCACTAGTCCTTAGCATTGCTAAAATTTCATAATGCACCAGTGAGACCAGATCTGGACTGTTGTGTCCGGTCTTGATCTCCTTATTTGAGGAAAGATTTGGTGGCAGATCAGAGGAGGTTCACCAGATTGATTCCAGGGATGAAGGGGTTGATGTACGAGGAAAGATTAACAGTTTGGGCTTGTTCTCACTGGAGTTTAGAAGAATGAGAGGGGATCTGATCGAGGTATATAATTTTTTTTAAGGGAGTGCTAAAGTGGGCGTAGACCAAATGTTTCCCCTTATGAGGCAATCTAGAACAAGAGGTCACAGGTACAGGTTGAGAGGCGGTAGGTTTAAAACTGAGATGAGGAGGAATTACTGCGGTGGAGGCTGAATCATTGAAAAGGGAGATAGACATGTTTTTAATTAAAAAGGGATAAGAGGGTATGGGAAATAGGTGGGGAGGTGGATTTGAGACCAGTAAGAGATCAGCCACGATCTGATTGAATAGCGTAGCAGGTCCGTAGGGCTTAATTTACCTCCTTCTGCTCCTAATTCCTATTTTCCTATGGACCCCTGCAATGCAAAACAATAGGAATTCTGATAATAACTCCACATTCTTAAATGCATTTTTTTTTATAGCAACAAAGAGTGCATCTGAAATCCCAATATTATTATTTGGAACAATAGTGAGTTGCAACATGTGCATCTTTCTTTCATGGTTTTCTGGTCACAAGAGAAACTTTTCCATTACCTTTGAAAGCTATTTAAGTTTCTGCAAGAGGAATTAATAATTTGTTTAATCACATATTTTGAAAGCAGCATCAGAAATGCGAGAAACCTGATCTGTTGGAACCGTGATCCACCAGTCCCGCAAATGGCAATTCACGAGAGGTCAATTGTTCATTTTAAATCTGAAACCAAAAGATTGTTGTCCACTGGACAGCACGGTGACACAATGGTTAGCACTGCTGCCTCACAGCGCCAGGGAGCTGGGTTCGATTCCCGGCTTGGGTCATCGCCTGTGTGGAGTTTGCACTTCTCTCTGTAGCTGCATGGGTTTCCTCCAGCTGCTCCGGTTTCCTCCCACAGTCCAAAGATTAGATGGCTTGGCCATGCTAAATTGTCTCTGAATGTCAGGGGGATTAGTGAGGGTAAATGCTTGGGGTTATGGGAATAGGGCCCAGGTGAGACTGTGGCTGGTGCAGACCTGATGGACCGAATGGCCTCTTTCTGCACCGCAGGGATTCAATGATTCTAAATGCATTTGGGGAAAGGCTGGGCCTATCAAGTTAGGTCATGCTTCAGCCATGATCTATCACATTGAACGGTGATGCAGCTTTGAGGGGTAAAGTTATCCCTCTCCTAGACTTAACGACTGTACATGGGGACAATTCCAACAATGACAGTCATTGAGCACATGCCTTTTGTTTGAAAAAGAATATTTTGAACAATAAATTAAGTTGACCTAGTGCAACAAAAACATGCTGAGACCTATGAAAGGATTTTACTGCATGGTATTGGAATTCGCAATCGAATTTATTGCAGACTTTGATGTGAGACTTTTAAATTGGAGGATTCTCATTGAAATGTTCTGTCGCATTGGAAGCTGCGGAAATCATGCATAATTAAAATATACGAATGAGTCATTATTAATTGAAAAAGCTCAAAGCTATCATGCACAAGTTGTTCATTTGCACCCTTATTAGATCATCATTCACAATGCAGAGCTCACATGTGCACAGAGATAACTTGGCAAACCCGTAGATCTTGGAGAATCAGAAGAAGTGACGTGAAGATCGGAATGGTCAAAGATGGTCAGTCAGTTCACCATCCCCAACACATCCTGCCCCACCCAAAAAAACTCTCTCAAGAATCATTTAAGTCAAATTTTGGATAGACTGGGCTTCTGGAAAATGACAGGTGAGTTGCCAAACATTCGACCAGGGTTAAGTTAAGAAGGTGCTTCACTCTTGTTGAATGGATGCTGCAACATTCCAAAACTCTCACTTAAGATGACACAATGGTTCATAAATTCATAAGGTAGATGAGCAGAATTAGGCCATTCGACCCATCGAATCTGCTCTGCCATTCGATCACGGTTGATTTGCTCCTCATCCCCATTTTTCTGCCTTCTCCCCATAACCCTTCAACCCATTATCAATTAAAAATGCCTAACTCCTCCTTAAATTTACTCACTGTCCTACAGATTTTTGCAACCCTTTGGGAGAAGTAGTTTCTCCTCAACTGTTTTAAATTTGCTACCCCTTATCCGCAGACAATGACCTCTCATCTTAGAATGCCCCACAAGAGGAAGCATCCGCTCCACGTCTACTTTATCCATTCCTTTTATCATCTTGTATGCCTCAATTTGATCTCCCCTCATTCTTCTAAATTCCAGGAAGTATAGGCCTAAACTGTTCAGCCTCTTTTTATACGACAAGCTCAGTGTGGCACGATGGCACAGTGGTTAGCACTGCTGCCTCACACTGCCAGGGACCTGGGATCGATTTCTGGCTTTAGTCGCTATCAGTGTGGAGTTTACACATTCTCCCCACGTCTGCGCGGGCTTCTTCCGGGTGCTCCAGTTTCCTCCCACAGTCTGAAAGACATGCTGGTTATGTACATTGACCCAAACAGGTGCTGGGATGTGGAAACTAGGGGAATTTCACAGTAACTTCATTGTAGTGTTAATATAAGTCTTACTTGTGACTAATAAATAAATAAGCTTAAAAATAAACTTAATCCCCTCAAATCTGGAATCAATCTAGTGAACTGCCTCCAAGTGTAAATGCAGCAACAATACATAAGAATTCAGAGCAGGAATCAGCCATATGGCCTTCAGGCCTGTTCCAATAGATATTGTAAGAAGTCTCACAACATCAGGTTAAAGTCCAACAGGTTTATTTGGTAGCAAAAACCACTAACTTTTGGAGCGCTCACTGCTCCTTCGTTAGGTGAGTGGGAGCCCTGTTCACAAACAGGGCATATAAAGACACAAACTCAATTTATAAAGTAATGGTTGGAATGAGAGTCTTTACAGGTAATCAAGTCTCAAAGGTACAGAGAATGTGAGTGAAGAGAGCATTAAGCACCGGTTAAAGAGATGTGTCTAGTCTCCATACAGTTAGTGAGATTTTGCATGTCCAGGCATGTTGTGGGAGTTATAGATAGTGTGACATGAGCCCTAGATCCCGGTTTAGGCCATCCTCGTGTGTGGAAGTTTGACTATTGAACTTTGCATAGTCGTGTGTTGTGAAGGCTGCCTTGGAGAATGCTTACCCGAAGATCTTCCAGCAGGAAGAGAACAGTCTTACCTGGTGATTGTCGAGTGGTGTTCATTCATCCGTTGTCGTAGCGTCTGCATGGCCTCCCCAATGTACTACGCCACGGGACATCCTTTCCTGCAGCGTATCAGGTAGACAACGTGGGCCACGTTGCAAGAGTATGCACCTGGTGGATGGTGTTCTCGCGTGAGATGACAGCATCCATGTCGATGATCCGGCACATCTTGCAGAGATTGCTGTGGCAGGGTTGTGTGGTGTTGTGGTCACTGTTCTCCAGAAGGCTGGATCGCAACAGACACCTCCAGACGCTGAAAGGTGCGCTCATAAGAACAGGATATGGCGCTCGACTCATTGATCGACAGTTCCCCAAGTTACAGATCTTTGGATGGCCAAGGGGCAATTTAGCATGGCTAATTCACCTAACCTGTACATCTTTGGACTGTGGAAGGAAAGCAGAGCACCCGAAGGAACCCCATGTAGATACAGGGAAAATGTGCAAACTCCACATAAAAAGTCACCCAAGGCTGTAATCGCACCTGAGTCCCTTGCACAGTGTGGCACCTGTGCTAACCACTATGCGAACATGCCACCCAAAATTAGGAAAGCTAATATAATGTTTATTGCAAGGGAAATTGAATACAAAAGTAGGGAGATTATTCTTCCGTTGTGCAGGGCATTGATGAGATGACATTTGGAATAGCGTGTACTATATTGAATTCTTTATTTAAAGAAGGGTGTAAATGCATTGGAAGCAGTTCAGAGAAGGTTTACTTGACTATTACCTGGATTGGTAGGTTGTCTTATGAGGAAAGATTAGACAGCTTGACCCTGTATCCACTGGAGTTTAGAAGAGTAAGAGACAACTTGATTGAAACATGTAAAATCCTGAGGGATCTTGACAAGGTGGATGTGGAAAGGATGATTCCCCTTGTGCGAGAATGTAGAACTAGGGAGCACGGTTTTAAAAAAAGTGCTGCAATTATTCCAAAAGTTATTTTTAATTCATTCATGGGACATGGGGGTCATTGGCTGGACCAGCATTTATTGCCCAATCCTAGTTACCCAAGAGCAGTTGAGAGTCGACCACATTGCTGTGGCTCTGGAGTCACATGTGGGCCAGACTAGGTAAGGATGGCAGATTTCCTTCCCTGTAGGACAATAGTGAACTAGATGGATTTTTCCAACAATAGTTTCATGGCCACCAATAGATTCTTAATTCCAGATGTACATCTTTTTAATTGAATTTGAATTCCACCATCTGCAGTGGCAGGATTCGAACCCACATTGCCAAAATAGCAGCAGAGTTTCTGGGGTAATAGTCTAGTGAGAATACCACAACGCCACTGATTTCCCCCCCCCCATGGTGGTGAAAAATCATCCCAAGGCCCTGTTCATTATTGTAAGATACTTTAGGATATTGTGAAACGTTCAGCTCTGGGATCTTCAGACGATGACTATCATTAGTGAAGAATCAGTGAAGTTTTGGTTGAAGAAGTAAGAAGAAATTGTTTCTCCTGGCAACGGGATGAGCAATGAGGGAATAGAGATTTCAGGTAATTGGCAAATGTGCCAGAGGCAAGATGAAGCTTTTTTTTTACACAGTGAGGTGTCATGATCTAGAATGCATGGATTGAAATGGTGGTGCGAGGTCAATCAATGATAATTTTCAGAAGGGAACTGGATAAGTATTTGAAAGATAGAAGATATGAGAGTGGGTGAGTGGAACTAACAGCAAAGCTCTTCCAAGGGGCTATCACATGAAGGATGGGCTGAATCACCTTCTTCAGTGCTGTAAAATTTAATGATGATTTTAAGATACATAAACGAGATCCTGTAGTTCCGAAGTGCATCTTTTTGGAAGATGTGATTAAGTGCAGTTGACAAGGTAGAGAAGGAGAAATGAATTGCAAATGTTGTTGACGGGATAAATGCAGAGTGATGCACATTAGTTTGCATGGTATTACCTTCATATTTGCATAGCTTTACATTCCAAGATGCTAAGAATCACATTACAAAATCCCTGCTCTACTACCCATGGGGAGGTCAAAATGTATCGGTGGTTCTGGAACATTCTAAGTACTGAGGTACCGCTGTGGCGCATTGCTAAGAAAATTTGCTCACACATATTGGTGCTTCCTTGTGTCACGGCTAAAAAAAAAAGCTGGATTCTTTCATTCTTCATGAATCTCTGAACTGAGTCGTTTTGCTTTGAACTTGAGACAAACTTAAGTGAATGATCAAATCCCCAGGGTGCATGATTAACTCAAGAGTTGAATCAGATAAGAGAGAGAGAGAAGTGATTGATCAAGTAGAAGCAGGAGACTGCTGCATATAAGGACCTCCAGAGATTTCAGATACAGGGAGAGAATGAGTTGGAGTTAAGAGAGGTGATTGATTTTTGATTTCCAGGCACTGACATTGTGTGGAGGGATCGAAGTATTGCAGAGCTCAGAGGTCAGGAGGGGAAAGGGGGGAGAATTCAGAGAAGCAATGACTCCAGTGATGTTGATTAAAGCAGGAATCAACATGGAGATTTGTGATGGAGGCAGAGGGAAAAAATAAGCTCAACTATTGGGCAAAACTTATTTTTCAAAACTATATTCTGTCCACCCAAGCAAAAGGTAAACTGGAATCACCTTCTCAGGTAGGGCAGCAATGTTCAAGCTTTGAACTCACTTGAGCTTGACAGGGGTTTAAGGATTGTCGAATACTCTTCAGCAATTTTACCTTTCTATATATATACTTGACTTATCAGGATCAAATTGTATAGGTAGGTCAATATGTGACATGAAAATGGTGCAATTAATTTCTGTAAATTAATCTGAAGGACTGGACAGACTAACCATTTAAATACCTCAGTTATACTTGCTTTGATCTGATTCGCAACTGCATTGGAACATCTAGAATCACAGAATCCCTATTGTGCAGAAGGAGGCCATCCAACCCATCGCGCCTGTACTGACAACAACCTCACCCAGGCCCTATCCCCATAATCCCATGTATTTACCTTGTTAATCTCCCTGGCACTAATTGAAGATGGCCAATCAACCTAACCTGAGCAACTTCGGATGGTGGGAGAAAACTCGGAGGGAAACCCATGCAAGACATGGGGAGAACGTGCAAACTCCACACAGTCACCCAAGACCGGAATTGAACCTGAGTCCCTGGTGTTGTGAGGCAGCAGTGTTAACCACTGTACCACCGTTCCACCCTTTATCACCTTATTTATGTTCCACGGTTCACTCATACAATCCTATAACAGAATGGGGCCATTCAGAGCGTCATAATCCTTTAGCTAAATCTAAAAGATTTATCTCAATTGATGTCCTTCCTGAAAGCCCAGCAGAATTGTTCCCTTTAAGTAATTATTCAATTCCTTTTAAAAAGCTATCTTTGAGTTTGCTTTTACCAGCTTTTCAGGAAGTTTATTTCAAATTACCTGAACTCAGAGTGAAATGGATGTGCTCTGTTGCCTTTGATTCCTTAGCCAATTATCTTCAACATTAAGGGGTTGCAGTATTGGCTCCCTGCATCTGCTCTGTCATTTTGAATGATGAACCCACATTTCGCATTATTAAAGTTGCCACTTATCTGATGTGCTGCAGCCCTTAAAGAGCAGCAACGTTGCCATCACTTGTAATTGGAGTCTTGCTGCAAGAGTTGCCTCAGTGGAAGGTGGCCTACTGGTGGCTTAGGACCGTTCTCTGGGAAAAGCCCTGCTGCCACTATCAATGGAGAGAAGTCACCAATTGCAGTCAGCCAACATCCTTGTATTTGACTGGAAAGAGGAAAAGGTGTGTTTTGTATCAGACATGCATTTAAAATGAGTGTTCTCCTAACTGTGATGCAGATTTCTAGTGAGGCTCTTTAGACAACTCACGAACAGAAACTTGGAACTGCAACACTATCCGTGGCATACCTCCCAAGACACAACACCAGCCATTGTGCTTTTACACACATGGCATGATGACACAATGGTTAGCATTGCTACCTCACAGCTCCAGAGACCCGAGTTCAACTCCACCCTTGGGTCACTGTCTACGTGGAGTTTGCACATTTTCCCATGTGAGTGAGTTTCCTCTGGGTGCACCAGTTTCCTCCCACAGTGCAAAGATATGCAAGTTAGGTGGGATTGACCATGTAAGTTGTCCCTTCGTGTATCAAGATGTGTAGGTTAGATGGATTAGTCATGGTAAATATGTGGGGATACAGGTTTAGGCCAGGGGGAGAGGGTCTGGATAAGATATCCTATCAGAGAGTTGATGCAGTCAATGGGCCGGATGGCCTCTTTTCCACTGTAGGGATTCTCTGATTCTGCCATTGTTTCTGAGCTGCAGGGCACACTCTTCCTTCATCGGTCACTGTGATCAACACCACCATAATCATCACCATCATTGCCAACACTAACTGCAACAGCAAACTCTGACATATCCAAGATAAGGGGCTGGTTCATCAGTTTCTCAGTTGAATCACAGATGTAAAGGGTATCATCTGGGACTCTGCAGCGAGGAAAGCATGACAGGCGTGGATACTGTACTTCCTGTCCAGTTATGTCCATTTCACCCAGTCGAAGTGATTAAAGTTTCTTGCCTTTTGCAAACATGCTGACTGTTGCTTCCCTAGTGTATGCGTGTATTGCAGAATAGCTGATGTTGCAGACGTCTCCTGGAGCGGTGTGGCAGGAATGTAAGCTGCAATTACCTTCACTTCTATAGAAAGAACTATCCTTGATCTCGATCTTGTCAAGAGCAGCAATATATTGCTCTGTGGGTTAAGGTGGTGATTACTTTTACTACACAACATGCTACTTTGATATGGCCTCACATGTTCCCCTGCTGTACAAAATAATTGGTCAAGGAAGGCTCGCCGCCTTCACAGAGTGGCAATAAATTACATGATGTGATTTTCAGGATTCGTGTCTGGTGGAAATGGGATACTAACCCTCCAAAAATGGTGACGCATGAACAAAGAAGAAAGAAAAAAGGAAATTACAGCACAGGAGGAGGCCCTTTGGCCCTTCAAGCCTACACCAACCATACTGCCCATGTGAACTGAAATCCCTTACCGTTCCAGGGACAATATCCCTCTATTTCCATCCTATTCATGTATTTGTCAAGACCCCCCTTAAAAGACACTATTGTAAACCAAAAGAGAAAACGCTGGTAAAAGCTAATGTTTTCTCTTTTGGTTTCAGATTCCAGCATCCGCAGTAATTTGCTTTTATTCACTATCGTATCTGCTTCCACTACCTTCCCCAATAATGTGCCCATTTCCATCTCCACAATAGTCAACCACAAGTTTGTCAAAACGTTTGCCTGCATCAAGAGTTGAGCCTTCTTAACATGGGAATGGAAATACTATGATGGAAGTAATACCCCCATTGGCATTGTAAGATTCAACCAGGTGTAAACCATTGTGTCCTGCCTGACTTGACATACTTTGCAAACTGGTGTATAATGGGATCGCAGGATCCATGTTTTCCTGTTAGATCGATTGCTCAAGCAATGAAGAACAGTAGCAATGTTAATCACCACTGTTGTCTATATGTGTGCTGATTAATGTTGGAACGGTAACAAGACCAAAATACGTTAGCACTGCTGCTTCACAATGCCAGGGACCCGTGTTTGATTCCCAGCTTGGATCACTGTCTGTGTGGAGTCTGCTCGTTCTGATGGTGGTGTTCCCATGTGTCTGTTGCCCTTGTCCTTCTAGATGGAAGTGGTTGTGGGTTTGGAAGGTGCTGTCTAAGGATGTTTGGTGAATTGCTGCAGTGCATCTTGTACATAGTACACACTGCTGCTATTGAGCATCGGTGGTGGAGGGAGTTGATATTTGTGGATGGAGTGTAAATCAAGCGGGCTGTTTTGTACTGGATGGTAATGAGCTCCTTGAGCAATGTTGGAGCTGCACCCATCCAGGTTAGTGGGGAGTATTCCAACACACTCCTGCCTACTCAAGAACTGGCCACTTCTCAAGAACAAATGCCTTTGCTTTGAACCCTCTTTTACATTCCACCTTGATCAATATTTTCATTCGTAATCCTGAAAACTCCAATGAGGTCAACTTCTTTTACATCTTAACGTTAGGCTAAAGAGTTCCCTATTTGTTGACAGGTACATCATGAAAAATATAGAGCAAAGTTACTCATTGAAGTAATAGGCGAGGCGTTCCAAGTTGTCAGATACTCAATGGGAACATGTTAAGTTTTCAAAGACGTTCCTCAGATAAACATTGTATTAGGGAGAACACCTGTGTTGATGCTGTAAAGAGAACGATTCAACAAATTCTTGGCACAGTGGAACAGAAATGACTACTCAACTCCCAGTCAGCTGGTCGCTGTTAGGAGAGGGCATTCACTTAAGTGACAGTCAGTAAGGTGCGACACAGCTGCCTAAATGAGTGCTAGCAGCTAATTGAAATGGTAATCAACCCCTTTGTGATCTAATAAGCCATTCCTGTCAACTCCTTCACTAAGACGACATCCTGTGATAAGTAATTGCACGCTACCAGCACCAGACCGCACCTTCACCACGTCAGAAGCACTTTAGCACCTAATGCATCAGGGGAAAATCACCCCCTTACTTGGTGCACGGTGGCACAGTGGTTAGCGCTGCCTCACAGCTCCAAGCGTCCTGGTTCAATTCCAGCCTTGGGCGACTGTGTGGAATCATAACTCTACACGCTCACCCAAACAGGGGATTGAACCTGGCATTGTAAGGCATCAGTGCTGCCCACTATGCCACTGTGCTGCCCTCGAGTTTGTACATTCTCCCCGTCTCTGTCTGGGTTTCCGCCAAGTGCTCCAGCTTCCTCCCATAGTCCAAAGATATGTGGGTTAGGTGGATTGGCCATGCTAAATTGCCCCTTTGTGTCCAAAGATTAGTAGATTAGGTGGATTAGCAGGGTAAACATGTGGGGTTACTAGGATAAGGATATGGGGAAGTGATGGCCTAATGGTATTATCTCAAGACTATTAATCCAGAAACTCAACTAATGTTCTAGGGACCCGGGTTCGAATCCCACCACAGCAGATGGTGGAATTTGAATTCAATAAAAAGTATTTGGAATTAAGAATCTACTGATGACTGTGAAATCATTGTCAATTGTTGGAAAAACCCATCTGGTTCACTAATGTCCTTTAGGGAAGGAAATCTGCCATCCTTACTTGGTCTGGCCTACATGTGACTCCAGAGCCTCAGCAATGTGGTTGACTTTCAACTGCCTTCTGAAATAGCCCAGACAGCCATTCAGTTCAAGGGTAACTTGAGATGGACAATAAATGCTGGCCAGCCAGTGAAGCTCATGTCTCACGAATGAATAGAAAAACAGTGGAGTGGGCCTGAGTATGACTCTGTCAGAGTATTGGTGCAGACACAATGGACCGAATAGCCTCCATCTGCACAGTGTAGATGCAAGAATTCCATGCTTGTGTTTGTCAATGAAGCAAGTTCCTCATTCCAGTCTTGCCATCAAACCAGTGAATAAAAGGAAGCCAATGCTTGCCCACAGCAAGGAAGGGTAAACTGTTTTACTTTGTTACAAACTTCCTTCTCTTCAGATTCCTGTTGATATGAATGTTTTATTTGTTAAGATTTTTGTGAGAGGTTTCAGGATTTCTTTCTCCCAAACTTGCAAGGAATTTTTTTTAAAATAACTAAAATAAATTTTGGGAATTTATTAAAGGAAATTCCTAATAATAAGAAAACTCTTCATAGCTGGGAAAAGCAAAATACTGCAGCTGCCGGAAGACTGACATAAAAATGTAAAATGCTGGAAATATCCAATAGGTTAGAACAAATTAAAGGTCATGAAATGTTAACCGTTTCCAGCACTTTCTGTTTCCTCTTCATACTAGGGAGCGGGGAAGCAAGGATGAGGTTTTATTCTATGGCCAACACTTACAGATAATGGGGACAGGGTACTACACAGTGAGCCGGACCTTCCCAGCTAATGGTGGTTGCATTCTGGAAGGTTCTTGTGGGAAAAGATTAACCAAAACAAGATTAACCAAAAGCATGATGGATTGCATTGAACTCAAAAGGATCTGACATGCATCCATGGCCGTATGCAACAAGACCTGGACCGCATTCAGGCTTGGACTAGTAAGTGGCAAGTAATACATTTTTTAATTCATTCTTGGGGGTGTAGGTGTTGTTGAATAGGCTAGTATTTATTGCCCATCCCTAATTGCCCCTTGGAAGATTTGGGGGAGCTGCCTTCTTGAACTGCTAAATTCAATGTGATGGAGGTGCACCCTTAGTGCTATTAGGGAGGGAGTTCCAGATTTTGACCCAGCAACAGTGAAGGTCCAACGATATATTTTCAAATCAGGGTGTTGGGTAACTGGGAGGGGAGCTTCTAGGTGGCAATGTTCCCAAATGTCTGCTGTCCTTGTCCTTCTAGATGGTAGTGGCCGCAGGTGCATAGGAACACCACTGCCTGCAAGTTCCTTTGTAAGCCACACATCTTCCTGACTTGGAAATATATCAAAGAATCACAGAAACTTACAGTGCAGAAGAGGCCCTTTGGCCCACTCAGTCTGCACCGACGTATGAAAGGCTCTGATCTCCCCACCCAATCCCACTTGTCAATACTTGGCCCATAGCCTTGAGTGTTATGGCATGCCAAGTGCTCATCCAGTTACTTTTTAAAGGATGCGAGGCATCACGCCTCCACCATACCGCTGTTCCTTCACTGTCATGGGTCAACATCCTGGGACACTTCTCTTGGCAGCATTATGGGTGCACCTACAGCACATGTCTTTGATTTGATTTATTATTGTCACGTGTATTAGTATACAGTGAAAAGTATTGTTTCTCGTGTGCTATACAGACAAGTGTACCATACATAGAGAAGGAAAGGAGAGGGTGCAGAATGTAATGTTATAGTCATAGCTAGCATGTAGCGAAAGATCAACTTAATGCGAGGTAGTTCCATTCAGAAGTCTGACGACAGCCAGGAAGAAGCTGTTCTTGAGTCGGTTGGTAAATGACCTCAGACTTTTGTATCTTTTTCCCAATGAAAGAAGGTAGAAGAGCGAATATCTGGGGTGCAATGGGTCCTGAATTATGCTGTCTGCTTTTCCAAGGCAGCAAAAAGACAGAGTCAATGGATGGGAAGCTGGTTTGTGTGATGGACTGGGCTTCATTCAGAATCCTTTGTAGTTTCTTGCAGTCTTGGACAGATCAGGAGCCATACCAAGCTGTAATACAACAAGAGAGAATGCATTCTATGATGCACATACAGACGTTGGTGAGAGTCATAGCAGACATGCCAAATTTCCTTAGTCTCTTGAGAAAGGTGTTGGGGGGCTTTCTTAACTATAGTTGCAGTGGTTTAAAAAGGTGGCTCACACCACCACCTTCTAAAGGGCAGTTACAGATGGACAATAAATGCTAGTCTGGTCAATGATGTCCACAACCAGTTAAAAAGAATTACATTTAAGAAGAAGCACGGTGACTTTTTACGTTTTAACCTTTCTGCAGCGTGATATAACATGGAGAGTTAACTGCATCCTGACAGATGGATGCACTGGATGTGGCTGTATTACAGCTGTCCGTTGAATTTCAGGTCAAGAAACACATTGGATAGAAGTCAACGGAACAACCTTTCTGACTGATGTTTTACCACATGACAGAGAATTTATTAAACTTAGTGCATATCTCTGACCTGATTAATTAACTGGATTTCTTATCTTTTATTTCTTACTCCTCCCACCTTTCCCAATCTACCTACCCCATTGACTGACCTCCAGCCACAACACAATTCAAGATGGTGCCTAAGCGTGGCGACTTCTTGCAAGCTGTCCCCAGCATGCCCTCCTGTTCTATCTTTTATTCTCATTCTATGCTTTTAAAACTGTACGCTAACTCTGATAAACTCTCTTACAATGCTCTCATTCAATCTCTTACCTCTGACTGCAACAGTACATTCTGCGCCCTCTCCTTTTCTTAACAAACATAGAAACATAGAAGATAGGAACAAGAGGAGGCCATTGGGCCCTTCGAGCCTGCTCCGCCATTCATCACAATCATGGCTGATCGTCCAACTCAATAGCCTAATTCTGCTTTTTCTCCATAACCTTTGATCCCATTCGCCCCAAGTGCTATATCCAGCCCCCTCTTGCATACATTCAATGTTTTGGCATCAACTACTCCCTGTGTTAATGATTTCCCCAGGCTCACCACTCTTTGGGTGAAGAAATGTCTCCTCATCCCCATCCTAAATGGTCTACACTGTATCCTCAGACTGTGACCTCTGGTTCTGGACACCCTGACCATAGGAAACATCCTTACTGTTCTCTATTAATGGTATGCTTTTCTGTGTAGCTTGCAAGAAATAATACTTTTAACTTTATACCAATACATGTGATTATAATAAACCAAACCAAATCAAATCAAAACAGGGGAAGGATTATATTTTTTTCTCTGCCAAACTATTAACAGCTCAATTCTTTGACTGTTCTCAATCTCCTGTTGACTATCGGAGGGCCTGGAGATCCAAACAGCTCAACACCATCAGTGGCACTCATCACCCTGAACTGGAAATAAATCGCTGTACCTTCACTGTCACTGGGTCAACATCCTGGAACTCCCTCTCTAACAGCATTGTGGATGTACCAACACATCATGAAGCAGTCAAGAAAGCAACTTGCTGCCACCTTCTTGAGGGCAACTAGGGCTGGGCAATAAATACTGTTCTTGTCAGCTATGTCTACATTCCATGAATCAATTAAAAAAAAAAGACTGAATGGCTACAATAAACTTCCAAAATGATTCTATAGAAATACCACAGAAAATTCCTCCAGATAAACCTCAATGGAAATGCCTCAGTTTTGACCTCCTCTCATCCCCAACTCCACTGGCTACCTTGCCATTTTTGAAATCCACTTAAACCCACCATACTGACTGTGATAATGTGGTCCCTTTAAGGGGATCATCATTTGTGTGGCCACATGACTGGTCCAGACCCAATCGAGCGGCAATGCACAAAGTTGGGTCAATCAGGAGTGAAATGTGCTTCCTAGGACAAGGAGGTCCTCAGTTCCCAGGGAGGAGAAGAGAGTAGACCAAGGGTGGTACAGAGGCTTGGTGGTTAGCATTGCTGCCTCACAATGCCAGGGACCCAGGTTCACTTCCTGGCTTGGGTCACTGTCTGTGTGGAGTTTGCACATTCTCCCCGTGTCTGCGTGCTTAGCCTCTGGGTGCTCCGGTTTCCTCCCACACTCAAGTTGTGTGGGTTAGGTGGATTGGCCATGCTAAATTACTCGTCAGTGTCAGGAGGACCAGCAGGGTAAATATATGGTATTATGGGAATAGGGTCTGGGTGGGATTGTGGTCAGTGCAGACTCAATGGGCCAAATGGCTGTCTTCTACACTATCGGGATCCTATGATTTTGTCAGCCCTGAGTGTGTATTTAGTTATTATATTTTAATAAACCCTTCCTGAAGTTGGAGCCATATTCAGTCACCCCCAGTTATTAGACTGGCATATCATCTCATCTCATCTCATGCTAGTATATTGCTATAAGTGGTCTTGCAATCCCATCTTCAACATTCAACGGTCAGGATGATTTTCTAGTTGCATTCCCCTCTGGTTAAGTTGGATCACAGCTTTGCTGTAGCAGATTTGTTCAGAGCACTGCTTTGCTATATGGGCTGTATTGGCAGTTTAATTTTCTCGGAATCTCCGCAGCTTTTTGGAGGCTCACAATCCTCAGATTGCAAAAAGAACTATCATCATAGCAACGCTGAGCTGGATAAAGGAGCTTGGCCACTTGTTGTCTAAGGCAAAGATTGTATCAAAGGGAAGGTTAAGTGGATGAACAGGTAATATATTCAGGGACAGATGCTGTGGACCTTATTTTATCATTTTGATTCCAAGTGCTGGGCGGACTTGAAACTGGGCATGTTTCAGATCTGATTTTTAGGCAGAAAAAAAAATGATAGAATGAGGCTCCCCTGCCACATTGTCTGTGGGGGCCAGGAAGAAGCATTATTCAGTGCCGGAGCAATGTCCCACAACATTACCGACCGCCTTATCCTCCATTACCCTCCCACCACCCAGACTGATCGCAAGCCCCTCCCTTTTCCCCCTCACTGATTTTAGGCAGAGTGGGCAGCGGACCCCCCTCACTGATCACAGGCAGAGTGGCAGCGGATCCCTCTTCCCCTCACTGATCTCAAGCAGAGAGCCGACGGACACTTGGCACTTACCTCCTCACTAACTAACTGGAGTGTAGAAGTAGTAGAAGTAGTAGAAGTAAGGAGGAGGAGTAAGGAGGAGGAAAAAGGAGGAGGAGGAGGAAGGAGATGGGCCAGATCATTCTCTGCTGAGGCGGCAGGAGGAGGGAGGCCAGATTGTTCTGTGGTCGGGGGGAGGGGAAATGAGGGCCAGGTCGCTTTCTGGTCGGGGGAGGGAGAGAAGCCAGATGGTTTTCTGGTGGAGCAGGGGCTGGGAAGCAAGATCATTGTCTGGCATGGGGGGTATTGCTGCCACTCTGCACATGATCTGTCGGGGGGGTGGTGAGTGGGGCAGGTTGGTGGTCAGGGGGACAGTTATGTTGTGTGGGTGGGGGCGATGTCCGTGGGGACCATCGCTCCCGCTTTTTGCTCCTGTGCGCAATGTGACAGGAGTGCATTTTTTCAAATGTTTTTCACTGTGCATGCGCGGTTGAAATTGGAGCTGTAGCATTTCGGGTGCGATAAGCCCTGCCCACAGTGCGATTCAGACTCGCAATTTTTGTTTCAGATTGAGTGCGTATGGGGCTGTCTGAGGACAGTTTTCCAAGTCAGACAGACAGGGCAGACAGTGCTTGAAGAGTCAAATAGGAGAGATGCTTGGAGGCTTATACACTCCCTCCAATGCCTCAACTTCACATCTGCACATTCTTGATGAAGTCTTGCATTGTGTTTGCGGACTTCCCAAATGAATCTTCTCTATTCTGGTCACTCACAAGCTGGGAACTGCTACGAGTGGGTGGGGATGTTTGATCTCTTCAGGGATATTTTGAAGACATCCTAAACCATTTCCGCCACCTACACCAGTCTCAAATGCAAAACAGTAACTACCAAATCCTATAAAGAAATTAGGAGAATCATCATTACCAAGAGAAAGGACCCAATGTGGAACTTGCATAGATTTTTTTTTTGAGGGAAATGAGATAAATAAGTATAATCACAATAATCACCCTAATGGACATTAGTGTGATATTTACAATTTATTACTATTATTCACAGCACAGTTAATGCAGCACAGCACACTCTGCAGTTCATAATCTAATACCTTGTCTATGAGTTTTTACAGCATGACTTCTGGTTCTACCATCTGTATCCATTTGAAATAACCTTTCTAAATGGTCTGTATCCAATCCCTTCATCATTTTTCAAACTTCAGTCCTATACACTCTAAGCCTGTATATCCAAAGTCAATATCTCAGAAGCAAGGGTCAGAATTAAAGCTATAAGATTTGATTTCAACCTGGTTACCCTTCACTGCGCTTTCTCTAGATCCTCAGCAACCTTCACCATAGATAAAGCCGGACACAGATGCTGACATACCTGAGCTTACTGCAGGCTAAACGAACAATCCATTCTTACACTGGTCTCTTCACCAGAATATTAGCCCCGAGCACCTCGCTGTCAGCAGAATTCTACCAGTCTCTTCCTTTGTTGACTTTTAAAACAAAAGCCAAGAAATTGGACTCCGTAGCTGGTGCTATGGAAGCCCCCAGGGCACACACAATGATGCCAGTGATCTTTTAAATGCACCTTACATAGTGTCCCATTCTGGGAAGGGCATCAGCATGGGAACTTTGCAATGTGCTGCAACAATCAAAAGAGATGGTACCATGACATACACCAGAATTCTCCCACCCCGTCTGCCACGGAATTGGAGTGGGCAAGGGGCGAACAATGGAAATGTGCGTAGACCTCAGGCAGGAATTTTCATCTCACTCGAGCGAGGCCTTAAACACCCGCCCGTAGAATCTCTACAGAGCCAAGGAATCTGTACAGTGCATGCAAAGGCAGTCAGCCCATCAAGTCTGCACCAACCCTGAAAGAACATCTTACCCAGGCTGTGAGGCAGCAGTGCTAACCAGGGTGCCAGCCTGCCACCCCTGAACATGGATAGCCATTCTGGCTAATCAAATCCTAGTTGAACAAATTTGGATGGCGTGTGCGCGCAATGGTTCCAGTTCTAATAACTCTCACCATCACGACGGAAAACAACTCCCCCCACCCCCCGCCCTCCATTCCATCTCTCCAGCTGTCACACCTCTCCCCATTCCGACCAGACCCCGCCAGTCAGCTCTGGTCTGAACCCCCCTCTCCCTTTCCTACCTCCCCCCTTCCATCATGTTCCATTCTGACCCTGCTCACTGCAGCTCTAGTCTGATCTCCCCTCCCAGCATTACCCCACTTCCCACGCTCACCCCGTGCCCTCATCTCGGCTCCAGGCAAACTACCCCGTCTCCTGACATCCCAAACCAACCCAACCCCCCTAACCTCTCCATCAGCCTAACCCCCTCTCTGGCTCTGCTTCGTGCCGACCCTTACCTCCCTCCATTCTGTTCCAGGACGTCCCCATCCCACCACTCACCCATGTAGTAACCCCTCCCCCCACCTTAAACCACTTACCAGTGAAACTTACATGTGCCCTTGTCCTTTTGAAGACCCCCTTTACAGCAGTTACTGCCATTAAAAGGGGGCATTACCCACCTCCCTGCACCCCAGTTACTCTGCACTGACGTTGCTGGAGATAAGATGGACTGCTCCTGTCTCACCCAGCCTGAGTGAGGGATGTTGGGTGAGACAGAGGCTCTTCAGTTCTAGCCAGGGCAAGTCTGTTGGTAGTGGCAATCTGACAGAGTGTGCCACTCTGCGGAAGTTACGGGCCAATTCTCATTTTCACTATACACAATCCTAAGTGACTAGTTGTTCTCAGAGTGATGACTGATTAGTGTGACTTATGCTTATAAATTAGAACAAAAAGAAAAATTACTGAGGCAGTTACCTTGACTATCACAAAATCCAGTTTGTTCTTTGTCCAAGGACCTTGCTGATAGAATGTAGCTGATGTTACTGAGGAAACAATCAATCTTTGTTAAATTCAACTATCTCCTTGGCTGTTTAGTTTGCTGTCAAATCTCTCCAACTCTATAATTGATGGTTCATCCGCTGATCTTTTTCCATCGACTGAGTAGCTTCCTGCAGGTTACGCTGCCTCCCCAAATCAGTTGCTTCTCTCTATCAATAACCTGCTGCACTAATCATCCAACCCTATCCACCCTTGCGCTGATGATCCCACTCCATATTGACCAACTTCCTTCAGATCACTCTGCCCTCTGTGCTCACAGCAAATTGTATTTAAATGAAAAGTCTGTAACATGTTAAAACATTGGGAATGCTTCTGTGAAGCAACTTGGCAATCAAAATTTGACATTGAGTCACTAAACAAGTATCCAGGCAGCGGGCACAAAGCCTAAAATCGATGCTGCAAATTTTAAAGGAGTATCTTAAAGTAAGGAGAGGCAGAGAGGTGAGGAAGTTCTGTCAGAGAAAGCAAGCCACCAATGGAATACAATTGGGGTAAAAAAAAAAATCAGGGTTAGAGCAGGGTAGATATCTCAGAAAGACTGAAGATTACAAAGTGAGGGAGGAATAGAATTCACAAAGATTTGAAAAGAAGGGGAACTTTGTATAGTAGTACTGATGGAGTAGAAACCAACATGGACCAGCAAGAACAAGGGTTTTGGGGTGAAGGGGCTTAGGTTATGGACAGCTTTGATTCTCCTACAGTGAAATACTTGAATCATTAAGTCTTAACTGCCCATCTATTAATGGGGCAAAGAAAATGTTGAATTGTTCTTCAAAGTTGCTTTCATTAAATGTTTGCACATAAATTCAACTAGTTGTTCCTTCCTCTAAGGCATTTTGATACTGTGTATTTCTGTGATTCTGTAAGGCAGAGTTTCCTCATCTTTTTCAGCTAAGAAACCCCTTTAACCTCCTGAGGGCACTGAAGGAACCTTTGAGGAACATTCTTATTGTGCTGAAGAACCAAATCACAAAAAAAGATTGTTTTTGCACCTGAGTACAAACATACAAAACCTAATTTAGAAAAGTCTTTTCTATTTCTCATAGGTACACATTCACCATAATCAAAACTTCTCGTATTAAAATACGTACTTAGGTCTTGCCCTTTGTCATTTTTAATAGTGGGGGTGTTGCTACTACTTTGGCCCAAATGAGAAGGGTGCTGCTGGAATGCTGGATTCTCATACTGGACACACACTCTCACCTCACTCTCAAATACACATACCCATCTCCTACACACAAACACATACACAACTGAACAGGACAGAGGGAACAGTTGATCATTAAGTAGACAAGTCCTCCCTTGAAACGAGCCTACAACTTCCTTCTCTGTTTTATCAATGCATCTGTAGTCAATATTCCTCAGAAATGCCCTCTCATCTTCATCATCCAATCTCTTATAATCTTCTATCTTTTCAACTGCAACTGCGTGACAAACCATTCCAGTTGCATGATAATTTGAAGTATCTATAAAATTCACTCCATGAAATAATTTTCCACTGCTGATGGCCATAAAGTTTGATGTTCAAAGAAGGGAAGGTGAAGGAAAATCAGTTAATAGACCGCAAATTTAATGCTGTTTTCAACCAATATAAACTTAGCAGAACCGCTGTTATCTTTCTTGTTTACTGTTTCATGTAAAGTCAAGGAATTGAATCATGGAATCTCTACAGAGCAGGAAGATGCCATTCTGCCCATCAAGTTGGCACTAACTTTCCAAAAAAGTTTCCTGCCTAGACCCTGTCCTCCGTCCTAATCCCTTAACCCTGCCCATTTCCCATGCCTAATCCATTTAACCTACACATCTTGAGACACGAACAGGCAATTAAGCACGATCGATCAATCTAAGCTGGACTTTGGGAGGAAACCTGAGCACTCGGAGAAAACTCACATAAAGACAGGGAGAACATGCAAACTCTACACAGTCACCCAAGGCTGGAATCGAACCCAGTTCCTTGCCGCTGTGAGGCAGCAGTGCTAACAACTGTGCCACCATACTGTGATGGATTTAATACTGCAATCAAGTCTTGACTGGGACCCGTTACTCCTGATCTGAAATGGAATCGTACTTCTGTTGAATTTCTCCAGCTGATTTGTTGTGCTCCCACCAAACCTAACAGAACAGCTGGAATCCAGCCTTGCCACACCTCAACCTCATCTGGAACGACCCATTCGACTTTGTATTGAGACAGGGTAGTGAGGCTGGACTGAAGAGGAAAGGAAACTTTTAAAGAATTATCCATTTTGGTGAGCAGGCTGTCAGAACTTTTCTCTAAGGGTCACGAACACCATTCCTGATGACAAATTGACACCAGAGTAAACAGCATTAAGGTGGCAGATGCTATAAGTGAGATATAACAGAAAATGTTGGAAAATCTCAGCAGGGCTGACAGCATCTGTAGAGCGAGAATAGAACTGATGAAGGTTTAAAGTTTATTTATTAGTGTCACAAGTAGGCTTATATTAACACTACAATAAAGTTGCTGCGAAAATCCCCTAGTTGCCACACTGTGGCACCTATTCGGGTACACTGAGGGAGAATGGCCGATGCACCTAACCGGACCGTGGGAGGAAATCGGACTGAACTGACACGGGGAGAACGTGCAGACTCCGCACAGACAGTGGCCCAAGGCAGGGGTCAAACCTGGGTCCCTGGTGCAGTGAGGCGGCAGTGCTAACCTCTGTGCTACCATGCCACCCACTGTGAAAATCCCCTAGTCGCCACACTCTGGGAGAATGGCCAATGCAGCTAGCCAGCACATCTTTTGGACTGTGGGAGGAAATAAATGATATTTAGATGCAGAGGGTGAACATATCCAGGGAATTTCTTGATGTCCTATACCACCTGCTGAGTGTGGAGCTGTATAGACAGAACTAGCACCCCACCATTTGGCACACTGATGTCCCTGACAGTCTTCAGGTTCTGAAAGGGAAGTCACCGCACTGAGCCTGAATGTGATCTAAAATGTCTGAAATGGCCACACACTTCAGCTTTTGACACAGATCAATCCTAAAGGTAGCAGGATATTTTGTCAGTTTGCACAGTTCAACCATCGATTACCAGGAGATGGTGTACGGCTGTTAAAATAGAGAATAGTCCCTTAACCTACTCTGATCCTGCCTTGATCTGTCCCACTGCGATTTGTCCCCATTTATACCTGAATCGTGACTGGGGGAGACCAATTTGCCAGGAGCAGCAGCAGTCAGGGTCAGAAGAACCTACTAAAGGTGAGTTCTTCAAAAAAAAAGACTTAAAAATAGTTTCCTGCAGCCCAGGAGCAGAATAAACGTTCCTCCCAATCTGTGGATTTCCTCAGCCCCAGCTTTATCCATCTCGTCCAAATGCCATTCTCCTCACAGTCACTTATCTTGGGCCAGAAAACACTCCTGCTGGGATTCTAGCCTCAGGCCAGTATGATTCTAACTCTCAAAGAGCCACTTTCCACCTACTTCCCAACTGTTTTGGTCTGGTTATTGAGATACAGCATGCTAATGGGACTGAATATTGAAGATTGGCCTCCTTGTGGCTGCTGCCAGAAGGATTAGTTATGCTCCCATGTAAGGGAAGCACAGTGGCACAGTGATTAGCACTGCTGCCTCACAACGCCAGGGACCCAGATTTGATTCCCAGCTTGGGTCGTTGTCTGTGTGGATTTTGTACATTTTTCCCACGTCTGCATAGGTTTTCTCTGAGTGCTCCGGTTTCTTCTCACAGTCCAAAGATGTGCGGGTTAGGTGGATTGACCACACTAAATTGCCTCTCAGCGTCCACTATGACTCTCACCAACTTATGCAGATGTACTATAGCAAAGGACGTATCACAGCTTGGTATGGCTCCAGCTCTGACCAAGACCGCAAGAAACTACAAAGGGCTGTGAACATAGCCCAGTCCATCATGCAATCCCATCCATTGACACTGTCTACATTCCCACTGCCTCGGAAAAGCAACCAGCATAATCAAGGACCCCACGCACCCTGGGCATGCTCTCTTCCACCTTCTTCCATGGGGAAAAAGATAGAAAAATTTGAGACCATGTACCAACAGCTTTTTCCTTGCTGCCATCAGACATTTGAATGGGCCTACCTCGCATTAAGTTGATCTTTCTCTACGCCCTAGCTATGACTGTAACACCACATCCTGCACACTCTCCGTTCTTTCTCCCATGTACTCTATGAACAGTATGCTTTGTCTGTATAGTGTGCAAGAAACAACACTTTTCACTGTATGCCAACACACGTGACAATTATAAATCAAATCAAATCAATGTATCTGTATTAAACTGGTGTACATCCTCATCTCTGATTGAAATAATGACACTAAACTGTTCCTAACTCAATGTTACTTCAAACAGTTCCAGGAAATTCTGGGCTTCTCTCACAAATTTCTTAAATTGTACCCTTTTGTCAAAGATAGCCCTGGAAGGAAAATATGCACACAGCCTGCTAGGGCCATACTGTTCCCTAATTTACACTATCCTTACTGCCTTCCTAGTTCAGGGAAAGAGAAAGGCTTTTACCTGGAAAGTCAGATTGTTTGTGTTTTTATAAACAATGCCTTCGAGAATTGACTCCAGTTACTCTCATTTACCTACCTGACCCTCTGAAAGACTTTGTTTGAGAATAATAAAATGCATTTGTCAAGGACAAATAGCACTGATCTTTGCAGAAGAATCTACCATGGTTCTATTGAACAATTCACCTTCATTTCCAGGGTTACCACGTATTCTGGTTCCTAAACGCCAAAAACGTGACAGGAATTCAGATTGATCTTCACAATCCTACTTATTTCTTAAAATGCCCACTTTCAAAGTTTATTTATTAGTCACAAGCAGGCTTACATTAACACTGCAATTAAGTTATTATGAAAATCCCCTAGTCACCATACACTGATGCCTGTTTGGGTACAGTGAGGAAGAATTCAGCATGGCCAATGCACCTAACCAAAACGTCTTTCGGACTGTGGGAGGGAACTGGAGCACCCGGAGGAAACACACACTGACATGGGGAAAATGTGCAAGCTCCACACAGACAGTGACCCAAACCTGGGAATTGGACCTGGGTCCATGGCTCTATGAGGCAGCAGTGCTAACCACTGTGCCACCTCCATTTATACAGGAACATAGGAGGTATTGTGTGCAGTTTTGGCTACCTAATTACAGGAAGAATATTAATAAGGTTGAAAGAGTGCAGAGAAGGTTTACAAGGATGATGCTGGGACTTGAGAAACTGAGTTACAGAGAAAGGTTGAATAGGTTACGACTTTATTCCCTGGAGCGTAGAAGAATGAGGGGAGATTTGATAGAGGTGTATAAAATTATGATGGGTATAGATAGAGTGAATGCAAGCAGGCTTTTTCCACTCAGGCTAGGGGAGGAAAAAACTAGAGGACATGGGTTAAGGGTGAAGGGGGAAAAGTTTAAATGGAATATTAGTGGGGGGTGGGGGGGGGGGTGCGGGGGTGGGTTTCTTCACACAGAGAGTGGTGGGAGTATGGAATGAGCCGCCAGATGAAGTGGTAAATGCGGGATCACTTTTATCAGTTCAGAAAAACTTGGACGGGTACATGGACGAGAGGGGTGTGGAGGGATATCGTCCAGGCGCAGGTCAGTGGGACTAGGCAGAAAAATGGTTCGGCACAGCCCAGAAGGGCCATAAGGCCTGTTTCTGTGCTGTAGTGTTCTATGGTTCTATTCCAGGAACAGGAGTAGGCCGTTTAGCTTTTCCAGTCTGTTCCTCCATTCAGTTAGATCGCGGCAAATCTAGTTGTGGTCCCCACTGCCCTCCATAACTCTGAATACTCTTGTCTGTCAAAAATCCAACACTGCTTTGAATAAATTCAATGACCCAGCCTCCATTGCTTTCTGGGGAAGAGATTTCTACACAATAAATAAATTCTCCTCCTCTCCGTCTTAAATGGAAGGTCTTTTATTCTTAAACTTTACCCACTTGTTCTAATTTCCCCCACTGAAGCAAACATCACTTGGTACCCACCTCATAATCTCTTGGCCAGAATTCTCCAGCTGTTCATGCCCCACCCCCACTGCCAGCGGGAATGGAGAATTTGGTGCCTAGCCAAATCCCCATTCACTGCAGTGGACTGGACAATCCCAGCTGCGGGTGAAATCAGAGAATCCGGCCCTTTTGTTTTTCAACCAGATCATCTCTCATTCTTCTAAACTCTAATGGGTTGCGGGCCCAACTGTTCAATCTTTCTCCGCAAGATAGGTCCCTCATCCCAGGAATTTAATACGTGTAGGAGCTACTTATTGTAATGTAAACATTGCCTTCCAGGGAAGAATAATGCCTTGATTTTAAAGCTCTCAAGCTTGTTTTCAAATTCTTCATAGCCTTGCCCTTCCCTATACATTTCACTTCCTGCTAAGATTGGGTGCGATCTTACCTGCCGTTCACATCATGCTCCTGCTGCAGAGAGATCAGAGAACTTGGCAGTCAGCTAAATCTCCATTCACTGCAGGAGGATGGGTAAATCTCATCAGCACGAACAATGTTCAGATTCTGGCCTGTGTGTGCTTATAGTTCTGACTTCTAGCAAGTTCCTAATCTTAATGTTTCACCATTGACAGGTGTACCTTAGCTAGTTAGGCCCCAAGCTCTGGGATTCTCTTCCAAAACCTCTCAGCCTTGCTACCTCTCTCTGTTTCTTTAAGGCACTGCATAAGGCATACCTCGTTGACCAAGCTTTTGATTCACCTGATCTAACTTCTTAACTGTTCAATGGAAAATTTTGTTTGCAAATCCTCCTGTGATAAGGCTTTTTACCATGTTAAATTCAGTCTATAAAAACATCTCTCTATTCATTTTTCTGCTTCTCAATTGTGTTTTTGCCTGGCTTCAGTGATTCCTCCCACTGAAAGGAAAATACAGAGAGGTAAAGGTGAAGGCCTATTCTCCAACTTGAGCAAGGCTGCTTCTGCACCCATTGCATCTCCTCGATGCCTCGCTGTTAATTTTTCAGCATTGTTTTCGTCTTTCCTCAATCTAGGGAGATGAGAGTCAGGAGAAAAAAATTGACCGTATCTGTGCCTTGTACACTGATGCCATCCAGTGGCAAAACAATCACTGCACTTGGCAGACAAAAATCCTCTATTAAGAGGAGATCAACTACAAACCACTGATGTGAAGGGGGTGAAATTTGATCGCTACAAAAACAAATGCAGGATTCTCAATCTGGGATTAATCCATGCCCGATCATTCTTTCCACTGCATGTAGCAGACCAACTATGTGCCATTACCTGCTAATTATAATGACCTCTCCACCTGGCCTTAGGTTGAACATGCTGTTAAATGACTTTGCAACCCTCAGCGGAGGGTCCTATTCAGCCAATTAAAACAAGCCAGCATTCCCTCACAAAGAAAATACATTCTGACTGGATCGGGTACTTGAAGTGGCTGAAATGTATAGTTCTGTTTTTATAATGATATAAAGACATCAATAACTCATAAGGGATTGAGTAAATACATCTTGGGTTCATATATTGAGACAAGGCACACGTGAACAGAGATACATGGAGATAAGGTGTGAAGACACTGCCAGCAGAGCTATGTACTGTACTCTGCTTAAAAGCAAAAGTGAAACTAAAACTGGATCACATGACAATTCCTTTCTAGTCACGTCATGCTGCAATCCCTTATGGGCGCATTGCAACATCTCTCTTTGTTGTTAAAGATAATTTCCCTCCTTCCAATAAAGTATAATTATTTACAATACTTGTTCATGCTTAGTTGCCATTACATAAACGTATGGAACAGATGAACCCATGAGTCTCTAAAGCGTAGAGGTAACCTGCTGGCCACCCCACTGGATCCGACAGGCTAGTGCAGGATAAACTACCAGGACGATGCTCAGGCATTTACATTCAAGATGCACTCAACACACCGCTGGTTACTGTGGGTAGTTTTTGGTCCCTTCGTTCAAGCAAAGATATTGGCTGGAAGTTCCTGGCCATTCTCGCCCTGCTGTCGCTGCAAGCGAGAATGGAGAATCTGGCGCTCAGTCAAATCTCCATTCACAGCAGCAGGACCAGAGAATCCTGCTACCTTGAACGATCAGAAAATTCCGGCCATTATTTCTTTGGAGGCAGTTCGGAGAAGGTTCAGTAGGATGATCCCCAGTACGGAGGGACTGTCTAATGAGGAAAGGTTAAACAGGTTGGGATTCTACTCACTGGAATTTAGAAGAATGAGAGATGGTCTCATTGAAACAAGGATTCTTAAGAGGCTTGACAAGGTAAATGCTGAGAGTATATTTCCCCTCATGGGAGCATCTAAGGCCAGAGGGTATTGTCTCAGAATGAAGGGAGCTAATTTAAGACCGAGATGGGGAGGAATTTCCTCTCTCAGGTGGTTTAGAACTCCTTGCCACAGAGAGAGCTTTGGGAGCAGAGTCCTTGTGTATATTTAAGGTTGAGATACATTTTTGATCAGTTAGAGAATCAAAGGTTATGAGGAAAGGGTAGGAAAGTGATCTTATTGAATGGTGGAGCAGGGGTCAAATGGCCTACTCCTGTTCCTATTTCTTATGGTCTTATGGTTCGGGAATGGAGTCATCTGTGGTTGTGTGACAGGGATGCCACATTCACAAAGCAATGTGCACATTGTGTGATATTAATGTATCTTTAAGAGTTTTTTTTTAAATTCATGCTCACAGCCTAGGTATAAGATGATGAAAGGGATGGATAGGGTAGAGGTGGAGAGGTTCTTCCTGCTCAGAAAGGACAGCAGGACTAGAGGGCACAGCCTCAACATAAGGGGAGGGCAGTTTAGATCAGAGTTGAGGAGGAACTTCTTCACTCAAAGGGTGGTGAATCTCTGGAATTCTCTGCCCATTGAAGTGGTGGAGGCTACCTCGCTAAATATATTTAAGACGCAGGTAGATAGGTTTTTGGTAGGCAAGGGGATTAAGGGTTATGGGGAGAAAGTGGAACTGAGCCACTTCAGATCAGCCATGATCTTATTGAATGGTGGGGCAGGCTCAAAGGGCTAGATGGCCTACTCCTGCTCCTATTTCTTATGTTCTTAGGTGATGTCATTGCTGGGAGGAGACAAAATTATGGGCAGGTCAGGTGGTAGGTGTTCATTTTCAGTTTCAGTTTGGGAAGTTGGAGTGTTAGCAATATTAAACTGAAAGAGAAATCTCTTTTTTTTTGGAAATTCTGTTGCTTTTCTGAAGGGTGAAAAGCTGCTGTTGTTGGGGAGGGGGGGTGGGGAGGCAGGACCAGAGTATCTCTGATGTTTTGGGAAACCGTTTTGTTTTCAACCTGTTCTGAGTGAATTACACCTGAGAGTTTTCAATTCTCCAACCAAAGGACTCAATTTCCAGAATCATGCATGCTGTGTTAAACCTGTGAAAGGGGTCTTCTCTCTGTGGGATTGGTTTGATTGGAACATTGTAAATATCTTTGTTAAGAGTTATGCATTAGCACAGAAAACTGCTGGAAAATCTCAGCAGGTCTGACAGCATCTGTGGAGAGCTGGTCTGACAAAAGGTCATTTAGATTCCAAACGTTGGCTCTATTCTCTCCACAGATGCTACTGAGATTTTCCAGCATTCAGATTCCAGCATTTGCAGTATTTTGCGCTTGTTTCTTGTTTGTAATTGATAAAAGTCCTTGCTAATTTTCACACTATACATGTTAATTATATCCTTAAATAAACTTTGTTTGATGAAAGCTCCCTAGTGGGTCACTTGAATCATACCTGAAGTGGAACATATCATGCTTATCCTGACCAAATTCAAGATGCAAAATTTATGAGTCAGGCAGGCTCCCAAAAAAAAAAACACTTTGGAGTTTCTGACCAGAACCATAACAATTGTCAGAAGTACCTCATACCAAGAGGGAACTCTATCCTCCCAAAGGCAGATGCTCGCTCTGCCTGCTTCTCCTTGGAGAGAAGACAACATATTCCACTTTCTTTGTTGACAGTAGCTCGATCACCTCCCTTATTCAGCTGTGCATGCAAACGTTTTGTCTGTTCTAGCTTGCAAGGAATATCACAGAATCAAAAAATCCCTACAGCGCGGGAGGAGGCCATTTGGCTCATGAACCCTGCACTGGCAACAATCCCAGCCAGGCCTCATGTATTTACCCTGCTAGTCCCCTGACACTAAGTGGCAATGTAGCATGGCCAATCAACATAACCTGCACATCTTTGGAGTGTGGGAGGAAACCAGAGCACCCAGTGGAAACCCATGCAGACACAGGGAGAATGTGCAAACTCCACACAGACTTGAGGCCAGAACTGAACCTGGGATCATGGTGCTGTAAGACAGCGGTGCTAACCACAGTGCCGCCGTGGCACCCAGAAGTTCATGGCCACAATCCACTTCAGTGTCACTGGCAGTGCCATCCTTGCCTGAGCTGAACGGGGCATTGTCTCCCCAGCTAAAATCACTAAACCCCATGCAGAAACTAATAATGTTCAAGTTTCTCATGCACACATTACAAGTTTGTTGCTGCAATATTCTTAACAGTATACCTAAAGACATGGAATGTTTTTAAAAAAGATATTACATATTTACACATGATTATATAATTAAAAAGCTTTCTCTGATAACCATCCAAGACAATTAAACAAAACGCAAAGCCCCCTGCTTCAGGACTAAAGAGCACACTCAGTGAACACAAAGAAAACGCTGGCAATATACAGCAGCTCAAGCTGTTGCAGAGAAAACACAGGAGTTGATATTCTACTTGACGCATCATCTCTTCTATTCCCTTCACAGTTGCTGCCTGATCTGAGCGCTTCCAGCATTTCCTATTTAGCTTTCAGATTATCAACAATGGTGTTTTTTTTTATTTTCTGCTTATATTGTTTACTTCAGGCAAGTTGTTAAAATATGGATTACTGGTGTATCACTGTGATGCTTTAGGCAGTTATTTGTAGAATCAGGTAGGTCGTCTGTCTATTCCCAGTCTTAAAGTGGAACTGCGGCTGACTAAATTGCCCTGTTGTGCTAAAATGAAAACAAGAAGAATGTCGTAATGGTTAACAACCTGTATTTACGTGGTACTTTTACCAGTAAAATGGCCCAAGCAATTTGTAGAGTGGGGGGAGATACAAATGGACTAACATGGATAAGACGAGATGGCAAGCCAATTTTAGGAAGGAGTAATTAAAAACAGTGGGTCAGATTCTCCAACCCCGTCTGTCGCTGGGATTCTCCAGTCCCGCTGCAGTGAGCGGAGATTTGGATGAGTGCCAAATTCTCCGATCTCGCTGGCTCCAACACAGGACACGAATAACCAGAGAATTCCAGTCGTTGCATGAAAGCTTGTTCAAGATGATGGGTCTTTGTGGTGATTTTTCTACATGGGAAGAAGATGATGATAAAGTTAAGGTGGCACAGTGGTTAGCACTGCTGCCTCACAACACCAGAGACTTGGGTTCAACTCTGGTCATTGTCTGTGTGGAGTTTGCACATTCTCCCCGTATCTGTGTGGATTTTCTTCGGTTGCTCTGATTTCCTCCCACTGTCCAAAGGTGTGCAGGTTTGATGGATTATCCATGCTAAATTGAACCTAGAGTCAGGGGGATTAACAGGGTTAAATATGAGGGATTACGGGAATAGGACCTGGGCGGGAATGTGGTTGGTGCAGACTTGATGGGCCAAATGGCCTCCTTCTGCACTGTAGGGATTCTATGTTTCTATGATTCTATGAATGGTTGGATGAAAGAAAGATGGAGATATGCGTGGGGGCAGGTGGAGGATGGAAGAAGACAACGGATAACTAAGGGTTGCAGAAAAGCGCATACGTAAAACAGGAGGAAGCACAGAGATAAGATGGTGTGAGCCCTCGGTGAGATTTGAAGATGCAGGTAAGGATTTCAGATTCTTACCTGCATCTTCAACATGCTGAGGGACTGGGAGCTAGTGTAGGTTATCAGGGATGTGGGTGCTGGAAAGGATAGCAGGGTGGCTGGCTTTTGGCCCATCATGTGTCCACCAGCTCTCTGACTGAACATCATGACTTAGTGTCATTCCCCTGCCTCTCCCCCCCGCACATTGTTTCTATTCAAGTGATTATCTAATGACCTCTTGAACGCCTCAATTGTACTTGCCTCCATCAAAATTTCAGGCAGTACATTTCAGATCAGAACTGTTTAAAAAATACATTTCTCAGATCACATTTGCTTCCTTTGTAAAACACTTTAAACATGTGCTCTCTCACTCTA
This sequence comes from Carcharhinus amblyrhynchos, assembly GCF_965287045.1. Lineage (NCBI taxonomy): Eukaryota > Metazoa > Chordata > Chondrichthyes > Carcharhiniformes > Carcharhinidae > Carcharhinus > Carcharhinus amblyrhynchos. The sequence continues at coordinate 13,058,865 of NC_137328.1, forward strand.
GATCTTTTTAGGAGCAGGAACAGTTTCTCCCTATCTACTCTGTCCAGCCCCCAAATGATTTTGAACATCTCCATCAAAGCTTCTCTTAGCCGCCTTCTCTCCAAGGACAAAAAAACCCCAATCTCTCCAATCTTTCCTCATAACTGAAATTTATCATTCCTGCAATCTTTCTTATAAACCTTTTCTTCACTCTCTCCGATATATTCAAATCCTTCTTAGAACCCAGAACTGTACACAATATTCCAGCTGAGGTCTAACCTGTGTCTTGCCTCCTTGCACTTCTACTCTATGCCCCTATTAATAAAGCCCAGAATGCTGCATACTTTATTAACCATTGCCAGAAATGTCCTTTCAAGGAAGGAAATCTGCCATCCTTACCTGGTCTGGCCTGCATGTGGCTCCAGAGTCACAACAATGTATTTAAACTCCCAGCTGACCTTTGAACTAGAGCAACTAGGGATGGACAATAAATGCTGGCCAGCCAGCGAGACCCATGTCCTATGAATGAATTAAAAAAAAACTTGACCCATCGAATTTCCCAGAGCCAGATCCAACAGTACATCCTTTTTCATTGGACCGGACATATTGCTGAATAGCTTGTTAAAATAGCTCAACAAAGCGGCAGACTGGTCATATGCTGTAGCATTAATCAGCATTTGTCTGATTTATAAACATCATCTGAGGCGCTTCATTCATCCGACAACACAGGGGAAGGGTTCTACACAAAATGTGTGTTTCCAGCCTCTATCCAATCTGTATTACATGGGCCAGTGTTTGAACATGGCTGTTAAATATAACACACTTTTCCAGTGTTATCATAGGACAGTTTGTTGGGCCACATTTCCACATGATTTAGAGAATGGTTACCAGATTAAAGGCAGTATATTCACAAGAAGACAAGGAATCACATCTAGCAGTGCTGTTGATGACAGGCTGCCTAAAACAGCAGCTGCAGATTGAACTGGCTTTCTTTCCAGTGAGGGAAATGGTTTCAACAGGGAATGCCTGCCTGCGGTTCAGCATCACAAAGGAAAGCATCATGTCACTCATTCATCCCACACAAAAAAGCTGCAAAACTCTCCAGAGCTGGAGAATATAAACTAATGCACAGATTGAAATAGCAAAAATGATCTGTATTTAGACAGAAACTTTAATGGGTTTGTAGGTTAGATGTGGTCCATATCCATACACAGCAAGACCTGGACAATATCCGGGCTTGGACAACATTCATGCCACACAAGTGTCAGGCAGTGACCATCTCCAACCAGAGAAACTCTAACCATCATCCCTTGACATTCAATGGCAATAACATCAGTGAATCGCCCACTATCAACATCCTGGGGTTCACCATTGACCAGAAACTGAACTGGAATAGCCATATAAATACTTTGGCTACAAGAGCCAGTCAGAAACTAGAAAACATGCAGTGAGTAACTCACCTCCTGATTCCCCACAAGTCAGGAGTGTGATGGAATACTCTCCGCATGTTTGGATGAGTGCAAGTCCAACAATTCTCAAAAAGCTCAAAACAATTTACTTGTTTAGCACTCCTTCCACAAACATTCACTCCCTCCACCACTGATGAACAATGGCAATGGTGCGTAGCATCGACAAAATACTGTCCAGTGTTAAACAGGGCAGAGTCTGTGGGGCAAATAAGTGGGAGGGGAACCTCATTCACATAAGACAGTCAGCCACAAAAGCCACTCCACTCATAACCTCGATGCTCGCTTTCCAGTGTTAGTCAGAAACTTTGGCATCATGGATCTCCACAATCCACAAGTATCACTAAACAGCAGGTGCCGTGTCCAGGCCGGTATACAGACATAGTAATTGGTTCTGTGTCAATGGCTTTAAAAAAGAAAAGGGTTAAAAATCAAAAGTGTAGACAAAAGGGTATTCCAGCAGCAGCAATCCTGCATTCATATAAATGGCTTTGCACTTCATAGATACTGTTACGGTTCAGGTTAGAAACTCCAAAGTGCTATATGAAGCCCAACTGAATCATAAGTTTTGCATGTTGACTTTGCTTAGGATAAGTATGAGATGTTTCACTTCAGGTATGATTCAAGTGACCCACTAGGGAGTTTTTATCAAACAAAGTTTATTTAAGAATATAGTTAACATACATAATAAGAAAATTAGCAAGAACTTTTACCAATTACAAACCAAAACAAACAACTATGATAATGTATAATCCTTAACAAAGATATCTACAATGGTCCAATGAAAACCAATCCCATGGACAAAAGTCCCTTTTCATAGATTTAAACACAACACAAGCTACTGCTCACATGTCACTGGGACTAAGGCCATTAAGTTGAATTCTGCAGTCAAACGCTCTCAAGACTCAGAATAGTTTGAAGTCAATTCAGCTTCCCAGAACATCAGGAACTTCTGGCAAACTACTAATAGCAAATTCCTTCCTTCAGGAAGACAAACCCTTGCTTTAAGATCACCAGCAGAATTTCCAAATAAAACAGCTTGCTATCCCTGCTAAAACCCAATTGCAGCTCAGGACTGAAAATGAAACCTTAAACTCACTGAGAAAAAAAATCCTGTCCAAAAATGCACAAGTGCCCTCCTAACAATGCAGGACTGTAAAACTAATCCCAGAGTAAACATAAACAACCCCCTTTATCACTTAAGTTTATTTATTAGTTTCACAAGTAGGCTTACGTTAACACTGCAATGAAGTTACTGTGAAAATTCCCTAATCGCCACACTCTGGTACCTGTTCAGGTACACAGAATTTAGTACAGCCAATGCTTCTAACCAGCATGTCTTTGGACTGTGGGAGGAAACCAGAGCACCCCGGCGCATGGTAGCACAGTGGTTAGCACTGTTGCCTCACAGAGTCAGGAACCCAGGTTCAATTTTGATCTTGGGTCACTGTCTGTGTGGAGTTTGCACATTCTTCCTGTGTCTGCATGGATTTCCTTTGGCTGCTCCGGTTTCCTCCCACAGTCCAAAGATGTGCGGGTGAGGTTGATTGGCCATGATCAATTGCCCCTTAGTGTCAAGGTGATTAGCAGGGTAAATACGTGGGGTCACAGGGTTAGGACCTGGGTGGGATTGTTGTCTGTGCAGTCTTGATGAGCTGTATGGCTTTTCAACACACAATGATTCTATGATCTAGTCATTCTGTTAAATCAGGACAATTGGAATGCAACTCACTTAAGGAACCTTGGCAGACACAATAAAAGGAGACTCAAAACCTTTTCCTGTTGGACTTTCAGGAATCAAAGAATAGCCCATGCATGTTGCAATAATGCACGCTATGAGAGTTGGCCTTGAGAAAGGTTTTTAAAAGCTTCAATAGTGAAACAAACATTAGTTCAGATGTTGGTTTAAGTCATTTTAACCTCCAAGTGAATGAACATGGAACAATTAAATGAGCATTTGCTTTCCACATTCCACAAGATTGAATATTTGACTCTATTTTGTACTGAATTTGAACCTTCCCTTAGACTCACTGAGTGCTAACTATCTGGAAAACATTACAGGAAATAACAACCAGGAATTATCTAAGTCATAGAGGTTTACAGCATGGAAACAGACCCTTCGGCCCAACTTGTCCATTGCCACCTTCTTTTCTTAAAACCCCTAAGCTAGTCCCAATTGCCTGCATTTGGTCCATATCCCTCTATACCCATTTTATCCATGTAAATGTCTAAACGCTTTTTAAAAGACAAAATTGTACCTGCCCCTAGAACTACCTCTGGCAACTTGTTCCAGACACTCACCGCTCTCTGTGTGAAAAAGTTGCCCCTCTGGACACTTTTGTATTTCTCCCCTCTCACCTTAAACCTATGCCCTCTAGTTTTAGGCATTTAAAGATGTTGGGAAAAAATGTTGACTTTCTAGCTGATCTATGCCCCTTATTATTTTATAGACCTCTATAAGATCACCCCTCAGCCTTCTATGCTCCAGAGAAAAATGTCCTAGTCTATCCAGCCTCTTCTATAACTCAAACAACCAGGTCCCGGTAGTATCCTAGTAAATCTCTTCTGCACTCCTTCTAGTTTAATAATGTCCTTTCTATAGCAGGGTGACCAGAACTGTACACATTATTCCAAGCATGGCCTCACCAATGTCTTGTATAACTTCAACAAGACGTCCCAACTCCTGTACCCAACGTTCTGACCAATGAAACCAAGCATGCTGAATGCCTTTTTCTCCACTCTGGTCATCTATGATTCCACTTTTAAGGAACTATGAACCTGTACCCTTATATCACTTTGTTTTGTAACACTCCACAACGCCCTACCATTAACTGAGTAAGTCCTGTCCTAGTTTAATCTACCAAAATGCATCACCTCTAAATTAAATTCCATCTGTCATTCATCAGCCCACTGGCCCAATTGATCAAGATCACGTTGCAATCTGCGATAGCCTTCTTCACTGTCCACTATGCCACCAATCTTGGTGTCATCTACAAACTTACTAACCATGCCTTCTATATTCTCATCTAAATCATTAATATAAATGACAAATAACAGTGGACACAACTGATCCCTGGGGCACACATCCGATCACAGGCCTCCAGTTTGAAAAACAACCCTCTACAACCACCATGTCATCAAGTCAGTTTTTCATCCATTTAGCTACCTCACCCTGGGTCCAACGAGATTTACTCTTATGCAACAACCTACCATGTGGTACCTTGTCAAAGGCCTTGCTAAATTCATGTAGACAATATCAACTGTATTGCCCTCATCTACCTTCTTGGTTACCTCATCAAAAAAACTCAAATTTGTGAGACATGATTTTCCACTCTCAAAGCTATGCTGACTGTCCCTAATCAGTCCTTGCATCTCTAAATGCCTGTAGATCCTGTCTCTCAAAATACCTTCCAACAACTTACCATCACAGATGTGAGGCTCACTGGCCTGTAGTTCCCTGGCTTTTTCCTGCCACCCTTTTTAAACAAAGGCACATTTACCACCCTCCAATCTTCAGGCACCTCACCCGCGACTATCGATGATTCAAATATCACTGTCAGAGGACTCGCAACTTCCTCCCTAGCGTCCCACAACGTCGTGGGATGTACCTCATCAGGTCCCAAGGATTTATCTACATTAATGCGCTTTAAAATTTCCAGGACCTACTCCTCAAGGCATCGCTATTTATGTCCCCAAGTTCCCTAACATCCATGCTTTTCTCAACAGTAAATACTGATGAGAAATAATCATTTAGGATCTCTTGTGGATCTGCACATAGATGACCTTGTTGACCCTTAAGAGGCCCTAATCTCTCCCTAGTCACTCTTTCGGCCTTTATGTATTTGTAGAAGCTCCTTGGATTCTCCTTTGACTTGTCTGCCAAAACAATCTGATTTCTCTCTTAACTCTACTCCTACACCCTTGATACTTTAAGGGATTCACTTGATTCCAATTGCCAATAATGTCTTGTGCCTCCTTCTTCTTCTTGACCAGGCCTCAATATCCCAAGTCATCCAGCGTTCCCTACTTCTACCAGCCTTGCCCTTCACTCTAAGAGGAATGTGTTTACCCTGAACCATGGTTAACACACTTTTGAAAGCCTTCCACTTCCGAGATGTCCCTTTGCCTTCCCACAGACTCTCCCAATTAACTTTTGACAGTTCCTGCCTGATACCATCAAAATTGGCCTTGCCTCAATTTAGAATTTTAACGTTTCGGCCACACATCATTCTCTAGAGCTATCTTAAAATGAATAGAATCATGGTCACTGGTTCCAAAGTGATCCCTCACTAACACTTCTGTCACTTGCCCTTCCTTATTTCGCAACAGGAGATCAAGTTTTGTCCCCTCTCTAGTCGGGCCATTCACATACTGAATGAGAAATTCCTCCTGAATATACTCAACAAATTTCTCTCCATCCAACCTTCTAATACCAAACCTGACCCAGTCAGTGCTGGGAAAGTTAAAATCCCCTACTATTACCACTCTAACTTTCTTGGCGCCATCTGCAATCTCCTCTCATATTTGCTCCTCAATTTCCCGCTGAGTATTTGGGGCCCTATCAAAGTGATTTCCCCCTTCTTATTTCTCAGTTCTTTCCATGTACACTCATTGGCCGAACCCTCGGATATATCCCCTCTCAGTACTGTCGTGACGTTTTCCCTAATCAATAGTGCAACTCCCCCTCCTCTCTTATCTCCTTTCTATCTTTCCTGTACCCTGGAACATTGAGCTGCCAGTCCTGTACCTCCCTTAGCCATGTTTCAGTGATTGCTATGATATCCCAGTCACACGTACCCATCCACGCCCTGAGTTCATCCATCTTGCCCGTCAGGCCTCTTGCACTGAAATAAACTCTCTGTCTTGCTTTTGCCTGATCTGTCCGGTGTTAGGATCACTGACTTTACTACTTAATATGCTCTCTTTAACTCCTGTGTTGTCCTTAACCTTCTCTTCTGTCTTCCTATTGCTTTGGGTCCCACCCCCGTGCCAAACTAGAGTGGCTCTAGCAAATCTCCCCAGCAGGATATTAGTCCCCCTCCAGTCCACATGTAACCTGTCCCTCCTGAACAGGTCACCTGTTCTTCAGAAGAGATCCCAACAATCCAAAAATGGTTCTGCCTCCTGCACTAGCTCTCAAGCCATGCATTCATCTGCCTAATCCTTCTATTCCTACTCTCACTAGCATGTGGCACTGGTAGTAGTCCTTGATTTGTGGATCAAATGTTTTGTTTTTTTTTTAAAACTAGTAGCAGTTATAAATTCAATCAGAATAACAATGTATTTTGGTTATCATACAAGTACAGAAAGTAGTGTGCACACATCAGCTGGTCAAAATCTCAAGACATGCAGAGAATCCCAAACAAGTTCATGAAATAGGTGAGCTATGCCAACAAGAACCATAGAATCCCTACAGTGCAGAAAGAGGCCATCCCGCCCATCAAGTCTGCACCAACTTTCCGAAGAAACATCCCTCCCAGCCCTTGCTCTCTGCCCTATCCCCATTACCCCACACATTTGCAATGCCCAATCTAACCTGTGGGAGTCTCCTTTGGACTGTGGAAGGAAACTGAAGCACCCGGAGGAAACCTATGCAGATACAGGGAGAACGTGCAAACTCGACACAGATAGTGATGGAGATCAGAATCGAATGTGGGTCCCTGGTGCTGTGAGGCAGCAGTGCTAACCACTAAGAAGCCCAACAATGCTTCATGGGAGAAATTAAAGATCCCAGGGTTGACATTTTGGAACATTGACATATCCGTAAATTGTCACCTCACGAATTTCAAATTAGACACAGGCAGCAGTGTAATGGTCCTGTCGGATAAGAAACCGTGACTTGTGAACCAATGTCTTTAGACATCAAGTTCCAAACCAAAGATATGTTGCAAGCTGAGTTGCAATATGGGAACAAAAAGGAGAAATTAAATATGCTCAAAGACCAGGAATTTGCTCTCCTGAGCAGAAAAGCTTATGTCAACTTCAATCACATCCAAAAGATCGACAAGGATTTGGTCCATAGAGTCATGAGGTAGACAGCACAGTAAAATGCCCTTTGGTCCATTGCTTATGTGCTAGTCAAAAACAAGCCATCTAACCATTCTAATCCCACTTGGCCCATAGCCTTGTATGCCTTGGCATCGCAAGTGAATATTTAAATATTTTTAAAATGTTATGAGGGCCTCTGCCTCCACCACCCATTCAGGCAACAAGTTCCAGACTCCCATCCTCTGGGTGAAAAGGTTTTTCCTCACATCTCCTTTAAAGCTCCTGTCCTTTGCCTTAAGTCAATGCCCCTTGGTCATTGATTCCTCCATCAAGAGGAACGTTTCTTCTTGTTTACTCTACGTCCCTCATAATTTCATATATCTGAATCATGCAACAGAACTCCTCCCCCATCCCCCAGACTCCTCCGCTCAAAGGAAAACAACCCCAGTCTATCCAATCCCTCTTTACTGACCTCCAGCAGGATTTTCCAGTCTTGGGACGAACGCGGCCAGAAAATCCTACCCCATGACTCTCGATCAGGATCAGTCAGGCCACAGCTGGAATACTGTGAACAATTTTGGTCCCCTTATCTAAGGAAAGTTATACTGACATTGGAGGCAGTCCAGAGAAGGTTGACATAGAATGGCATAGAATGCCATTGGAGGCTGTCCAGAGGAGGTTCACTGGGTTGATCAGAGGTTTTGAAGGATTTTCTTAAGGGGAGAGGTTTAGTAGGTTGGGCATGTACTCAGAAGAATGAGGGGCAACCTTATTGAAATATTTAGGATTCTCAGGGTACCTGGCAGGGTAGATGCTGAGAGGTTGTTGCCTCTTGTGGGAGAGTCTAGGACTGGAAGATATAATCTCAGTGTAAAGGGTCATCCATTTAAGATGGGAGGAATTTCTTCACTCAGGGGATAGCGAATCTGTGGACTTCTTTACTGCAGAAAGCTGTAGAGGCTGGGTCGTTAAGTATGTTCAAGGCTGAGATAGACAAATTTCTAATCAGTAAGAGAATCATGGGGATAAGGCAGGAAAGTGGACTTGAGGGTATATCAGATCAGCCGCAATCTACTTGAATGGTGAAACAGACTTGATGCACTGAATGGGCTACTTTGAATCTTATGTCACATGGTCTCAGTTGAGGGGCCATAAGAAAAGCTTTGGGATGCTCAACTTTATAAACAGGGGCATAGAGTGCTAAAGCAAGAAAGTTAAACTGAACTTTAAAAAAAAAGCACTGTTCAGGTTTCAGCTGGAGGATTGTGTTCCATTTTGGGTTTTATGGTTTAGAAAGGATGTCAATGCATTGGTGAAGATACAAAGGAGAGATTTACTAAAACGGTACCAGGAAGAAGCCAGGACTATTCTCCTGAAAGCACAGCATTTGAGAGGAGATTTTTAATGGAGAAGTATTCAAAAACACAAACAATTTCAATAGTAGTAAATAAAGGGCAACAGTTGCTAATGGCAAAAGGATCAGTGACCATAACGCACAAGTAAAATGCATCAGAAAAGACATGAGGAAACATTTACAAGTATATATATTTTATATATTATGCACAGCACACTGTTATGACCTTAGTGTCAGGACAATTAGTAGGGTAAATATGCGGGATTATAGGGTTAGGGCCTGGATGGGATTGTTGCAGTGCAGGCTCGATGGACCGAATGGCCTCCTTCTGCACTGTAGAGATTCTGTGATCTTGGAAGCATGGTGGAAGCAGGTTTAATGGTAATTTTTAGAAAGTGAGATACTTGAAGGAAGATAAAAGAAAAGGATGCTGGAGAAAGAAGAGGGACTTATTGGACTGCACTGCCAAAGAGCTGGCATGATGAACCAAATGGCCTCCAGCTGTGTGGTACAATTCCATAAACAAGCCCAGTTCATTTACAGTGAACTGAAGTCCCACATCCTTGATGCCATTTTACTGAATCTTTTCTTTAACCTCACACAGACTACACTCTAATAACTTCAACTCTGCCTCAGGCTTTCTTCGCATAAGTGACACTCTGGATCTCAATCCTGGTGGAAAAGCAGATAATAAGCACTTAACAAGTGCTGTAAAAGCACAGTGGGATGATGCAGTTAATTAGTACACACTTTCCACCTCTGGGATCCATGTCTGATTTCAACCCAGACTGCTTGTTTTAATAGTCCCAACTAAATTGAATTTTACGCAGTTACAGCACAGCTTGTATGGAATGCTGGCCAAACGCACAGATCTGTTCACCATCTAGCATCAAGCATTCTGTCTCAGAAAGGAGACAAAGATGCTTGTTGTGAAAATAGGAGAAAAGAAAATCATGCAATGGTGTTCCTCTGAGGTTGAGGTTAACGCACTGATTCATGCAGACTCAATTTTACTTTATACCTGGTCTATTTTTTTTTCAAAACCTTACCTCTTTCTGTTGGGTTAGTTGGATTCAGATTTTATTTTTGTTGCCTGGCAATTCAAAGTTTTCTGGGCCAGCTACTTTCCAGTTTTCAATGACTGAGCCAGAATAAATGCCTAAAATAATAAAAGACATCAATTCCAAATTATGTACATTGATGGCAGGATGGCACAGCAGTTAGCACGGATACCTCACAGGGCCAGGGACCTGGATTCCGGGTTCAAGTCCAGCCTTGGTTGACTGTGTGGGGATTGCATTTTCTCCCCACGTCTGAGTGGGTTTCCTCTCACAATCTGAAGATATGCAGGTTAGGTGCATTGACTATGCTAAATTAACCCTTAGTGCCCCAAGATGAATAGCTAGTCCCCTTGACACGAAGAGGCAATTTAGTACAGCCAATCCTAACCCGTAGATCCTTGGACTGTGGGAGGAAACAAGAGCACTCGGAAAATACTCTTGGAAATACGGGGAGAACATGCAAAGTCCACACAATGACCCAAGTTGGGAATTGAACCCAGGATCCTGGCATCGAGTGGCAGCAGTGCTAACCCCTGTGCCACCATGCTGCCCGAATCAAAACGTTCATTCTGTTTCTGTCTCCACACATGCTGCCAGACCTGCTGAGTTCTTCCAGCATTTATTGCAGAATTCCAGCATTCAGTGTTGTGTTTTTAAGATGAAAATAGAGATTGGCCAAAATGTTTAAAATATTCTCTGACAAACACAAGCAATGAAAATCATGCCCCTCTAAACAGATTAGTATTTCTAAAAATCATTAATGGGATGTGGAGAACACAATCAAGCTTTGTTCTGAATGATAGCTTCCCGAATGTTTTTGAAAGTGGGCTCATGCAGGCAAGTAGCAGGTGTCCTACTGCACTCTAGACTTCTACCTCATAGATGGTACAAAGGCTTTGGGAAAATCAGGTGAGCTACTCACTGCAAAATTCCCGGATTCGGACTTGCTTTTGTAACCAACATATTTATGTAGATAGTCCAGTTAAGTTTCTGAGCAATGATGACCACTAGATGCTGGGGCAAATCAGCAGTGGCAATGCCATTGAATATCACGAGGAGGTAATCTGACTTTTTCTTTAAAGTTTATTTATTAGTGCCACATGTAGTATTGCACTAATACTGCAATAAAATTACTGTGAAAATCCTCTAGTCACCACCATCTGGCACCTACACTGGTACACTGTGGGAGAGTTTAGCTTGGCCAATGCACCTAACCAGCACATCTTTTGGACTATGGGAGGAAAACGGAGTCTCCAGAGAAAATGCACAGGTAAATCGTGCAGACTCTGCCCAATGACCCAACTCGGATTATTGAACCCTGGCCTCTAGCATTGTGAGGCAGCAGTGTTAACCACTGTGCCACCCTTTGTGACTAATGATTACCTAGTACTTGTGTGTGTATATGCCTGTGTCACAAATGCTCCTTGCCATTTATGAGCCCAAGCTGGAACACTATCAAAGCATTGCTAAATGTGATCATGGATTGCTTCAGTATCTGAGTTGTCAGGAGTGTGGTGGTACAGTGGTTAGCACTGCTGCCTCACAGCACCAGTGACCAAGGTTCAATTTGGCCTCGACTGTTTGCATGGAGTTTGCACATTCTCCCCATGTCTACATGGGTTTCCTTCGGGCGCTCCGGTTTCCTCCCACAGTCCAAAGATGATGATTAGATTGATTTGCAATGCTAAATTGATCCTAGTGTCAGGAGGATTAGCAGGATAAATGCGTGGATTTTCAAGGAATAGGATGGGCCAAAATACCTCCTTCAGTACTGTAGGTTTCCTATGATTCTAATAGTATTAAAAACTGTACACCAGTAAACATCCCCACTTTTGACTTAATGCTGAATAGAAGATCACTGCTGAAGCAGCTGAAGATGGTTGAACCAAGGCCATTGCCCTGAGGGACTCCAGCAAAATTCTGCAGCCAAGACATATGGCCTCCAAAACCCTCTTCCATTGTGCTAGGTGCAACTCCAATGAGTGGAGAGTTTGTCCAATTCCTGCTGATTTAATTTTTATTGAGACTTCTTGGTGTGCAGTACTACTGTGGATGATGCTGTTAATACATATTTGCCGTGCTGTAATTTTGGTTTCAATTTCTAAAATGGGTGAACATGCATGCAAGAATCAAAATTTTACTTCAGCTAGCTAAGACCCATTCTTCAAAACACAGCGTTTCCATAGCAGTGAATCAGGGTGTTTCAGATTGCTGCCTCATTATTGTCCCTCCGGGTTTCTGTTCTTCCAAATAGGATTAATTTACTCATTTTTACTTCAGTGCTTAAGTGAGAAATCATGGTGACAAATTGTTGTTTGACTAATTTACTCAGAACACTAAAGTCATTAGGTGCAATAGAAAATGATATAAATTAATTTTTAAAATGGAAAACATCCCTGTTAGATATCTTTCTTTTATATCCATAGTTTACCACAGGATTTCCATGTTTCTGGTCTGGTATTTTGGGACTGTGTGTGTGTGGTTACCTTGCGAGCTTTGGAGCAGATGGAGCATATGATAAAATCATTGCAATTTAGTTTTTGCACACTTGACATTGCTATGAGCTGGTTCGATATTTTTAGTTGTCCGGGTGAAACAGCAGACTTTGTGGCAAATTTTCCCGTCCGCCCACCAAGAAAATCTTTGCAGGCAAAAGGGCGAACCATGGAAAGGTCTGTTAACGTTGGGCAGGACGTTCCAGTTTCAGGACAAGCACAGCCAGAACATCCTGCCCTTGGACTCTCATAAGTTGACGATGAACGGATCTGTCATGAAGCGTAGCTCCAATTTGTTTCCTGGCCTGGTGGTAGGTAGCACATAATGTCTATTTTGTTTTATAGGGTTGCTCTGTAGTGGTGGTAATACCAGAATTTAACTGAGCCAAACAAGAAGACACACATTTATCACAATCATAAACATCGGGAAAACAAAATTACTGACTTCAATTTTGAATCTGAACTCCCAAGTTTTCAGTGTGACTAATATCCTCTATGGGTCGTTTTTAATGCAGGCGAAGGGAGTTTCATGCATTGACGGAGTGGTGGGTCAGTCAGAGCTCCATAATGCCTCCTTTGTGGATGGCCCACGACTCTAAGCAGTCTTTTCCACAATCAAAGACTCCAGAACAAAAATCCCACATTCCATGAGCTGCTGGCTAATGAGAGGCTGGCAGTTGATTTTTTAAAAAAATCCAATTCTATCACCTCTAAGTATTCCTTGCACTTGTATTCTATAGGAAACAAAAATGTCCATCAGGCATGTGTTAGTTAATGCCAGCGTTCCCACCAATAGCTGCCTTAAATTTTTAACCATGCTACCAGCGTCATCCAGCCATCCAGTTCAACATATGAGCTTAATGCCTAATGAACAGGCCTTTGCACATCTCCTCCATTGCCGTTTTAAATCAGTGATAAACTCCTGATCACAATTTTCATGAGTCACAGGACAGATTTCTCACCTTCGATGATTACAACTTGATTTCTCCTCTATTGGTTCTTAAAGTACCAAGGTACTTCCTCCTTATGGTCTAAATTAATGATAATTACAGTTTTGTTTTGAAAGACGAAGACGGTCACTTACTGAAATATCTTCACGGACACAACCCATTTGCCTCTGTTAACATCCTTGAGTTGCCTCAAAGACAGGATCAACAGTGCTGTGTTCCCTCAGTGTTGCACTGAAATTTTAATTTAGATAAAGCGCTCAAGTGTCTGGAGAGGAGCCTGAACTTTTGACCTTCTGGCTCAGCTATTTATCCAAGTTAGCACAAGAACATGAAAAAAATATTGGAGCAATCATAAGCCAGATGGCCCCTGAAGTCTGCTCTGCAGCAAGATGAAGATCTTAAGATCCCTCAACTCCACCTTATTCCCAGATCTGCCAAACCTACAATGATCAGAATAGCAGATACAACGAAATCTAAATAAAATGCAATTCATGTTTATAATTTTATTTATTAGTATCACCAGTAGGCTTACATTAACACAGTAATTAAGATACTAAGGTGAAAATCCCCTAGTCGCCACAATCTGGCACCTATTCGGGTGCACTGAGGGAGAATTTAGCATGGCCAACGTACCTAGCCAGCACGTCTTTCAGACTGTGGGAAGAAACGGGGGCATCTGGAGAAAACCCGGGCAGACATGGAGGACACTGACCCGGGCCAGGAATCGAACCTGAGTCCCTGGCGTTCTGAGGCAGCAGTGCTAAACACTGTGCCACCCCAATTCATGATGCATTTGCTACCAAACCAAATATAGGAATATTTGCATTCTGTTGTCATTTTAAAAAAAAATTGGGAGGACCTTGGCTGAATCCTCTCCCCAACCCCCAGAGGAGAATATTAAGTTTTTGCTCTTAGTGTCTTAAGATATGAATTTATATAATACATATAAAATCAGACTAGAATGAAAATCATTCCTAGCATCAATCTTGGCAGATTGAGACAAACAGTATCAGGTGTTTATTGCATGTTGTATAACCAACTGCTACATTTTTACCATCACACTGAACTACATTAGAAAATTAATCGACAATTATAGCTGATAAAACAGCTTGTTAATGTAAACACCAGTAAACTTGATGAAATAAAAGAAATTCACTTAACTGGAATTAATCAAACGCACTACATTCCTTGAACAGTACATCAATCAAGACTGAATGGTGTCCTTTTACTGAATATAAAAACACAGGGAATCATTGAAATCATACAACTGATCCCAAAGATTACACTGCTGTCACAATCAAACATAACTTGCTATGTAGCCAAGTCTTTCACCTGTCATGTACATACTACAGCAGTGTTTACATTTGTTAAAAAATGTAACATTAATCAGTCACCTTGCAGTGCTCTCCTTGCTTTGTGTAATCTAGATAAATCAAAAAGCCTTCACCGCTATGCTTGAACTACCTATCGCTCTTTTAACCCATCATTAACTCTGAAGCTGCATGCATCTAAATCATCTGAAAATAGGCAGAAGAATGATGTTGAAGTTTGCCAACGATGTCAAACTAAGGGCAATACAAAACGTCAGGGAGAGAGCCAAGACACTGCAACAAGAGATGGATGGCAGATTGGGCAGACCAGGTGGCGGCTGCAGCACAACACAGGAAGACGTGAGGTTGTTTTCTTGAGAAAAACGAGAGCAAAAGAAGGAAGTGTCGACCCCAAGCAGCAGCAAATGTGTGTGTTTTGTTTCAGCAATTGGGCTCAAAGTATTACCTGGGCATAGCAGAGAGGGATAAATCAGATGGGGTGCATCAAAAGCCTTCAATACAGCCCATCTGATTGTCTATTTATAATGATGGAAAAAAAAATCATACAGACTCCATTATGAGCCACTATTCAACCCACCCTGTTTTTCTATGTACTCCACCCAACTGATGCTTTACACATGAGCACTGAAGAGGGAGGTTTGCTGCACAACACAGAGTAATTGAAGAGTAGTAATGCACAGATTTTTTTTTAGCAGATATGACAAACATTCAATAGGAAAAACGAGATTCTTGATTTCAAATGGGGAATTTACGGTAAGAACTTAAAAGCATTCTTGACATTAATTCAGTCACCAGTTGCAATGTGGCATAGATCTGTGTGTACCGCACCACTGGAAGGAAAGGTTGGGAAAAATTCACGGATTACAGCAAGAATATTAGCAATAACTGAAAAGCTTCCCCACCTGCATCCTCCTCACAAACACAGGTAATCACAGAATCCCTACAGTGCAGGAAGAGGCCATTTGGCCCATTGGGTCCACACCGACCACAATCCCACCCTGACCCTATCCCCATAACCCATGCATTTACCCTAGCTCGTTCCCCCTGACACTAAGGGGCAATTTAACATGGCCAATCCACCTAACCCACACATCTATCTAATGGAGGGACCCACTAGTTTTTCAAAACTATGGAAGATTTTGAGACCATTAATAATAAAAGATTATTTTTGCTGCATGTGGAACTAATAAAACTCATGAAAAGTGCTTGTGTTAAAAATAGTGACCATTGAGGCAGACAATATCAAAAGAATTGGGACTTAAAATGGCATGAAAATAAAGGGAGAACAAAGGTAGAGAAGTCTAAAATTAGAGGGCATAAGCTTAAGGTGAGAGGGGAGAAACACAAAAGGGTCCAGAGGGTCAATTTTTTCACACAGAGGGTGATGAATGTCTGGAATAAGCTGCCAGAGGTAGTACTAGAGGCGGGTACAATTTTGTCTTCTAAAAAGTGTTTAGACAGATGGATAAGATGGCTATTGAGGGATTATAAGCCAAACATAGGCAACTGGGGCTAGCTCAGTCGTTAAAAAAAGGGTGGCATGGACAAGTTGGGCTGAAGCGCCTGTTTCCATGCTGTAAACCTTTATGACTCTGACAAGAAAAGGAATTAAGAGTTGCACGGCAAGAACTAAGAGGCCGCATAGTCTCTTATGCTGCTGTAAGTTATCCAATTTTGATTTAAACCTCTCATGGCAATAATGGATAACCAAAGAAGAAAAACCTTGCAACAGGAACATAAATGAATCAGTGTAAACGTTCTTCATGATATTAAAAATACACACAGCAAACGGCTCACAGCAAATAAATATTCACACCTTTGCTCATACATTGCACTGGAATACATGATGAGAACAGTAGAAAACTTTGGATTCTTCCTGCATGTTCACTTCATATAAAAGGTCTTGACCAAATCCACTTCATTTTAATATTCCCCAATAATAGTTGGGAACAGTGATCAGTCACACATTCTGTAAAGTACCCATCCTGAAGAAGTTCCAGCTGTGCTTAACAACTTGCTGTAGAGTTAACCTTCTTAACTAACATCCTTTATCCTTGTTCTACAAATTATACTAACAACAGCTACTGACAGTAGTTAACATCATCTGAATATTCAAAAAGCAATGTAACAATTTGTATTTATATTGCGCCTTTAACCTAGTAAACCATCCCAGGGCATTTCACAGGAGCTTTCTTGATACTGATCCAGATGTGAAAGGTTAGAGAAGATGACCAAAATCTAGTCAACGAGGTAGGTTTTAAGGAGTGTATTAAAGAAGGGGAAAACTTTTTTGTTGCTTGCCATTTTAACTCAGCATCCTGCTGCAGTTTTGTTGCAATCTCTCCCAACTACGGTATAACATCCAACACATTTTCCCTCTCTTTAGTTCTGAAGAAGAGCCAAATGAACTCAAAACACTAACTTTGTTCACTACCCCTACAAATGCTGCAGATCTGCTGAGCTTTTCCAGCATTCTCTGTATTGTTGGGGAAGAGGAAGAGTGACCCTGGCAGCTCAAGTAGAGATGCCAGCATTGGACTGGGGTAGGCATGTAAAGTCTCAAAACACTAGGTGGGCATCACCTGATGAAGGAGTAGCGTTCCGAAAACTCATGATTCCAAATAAACCTGTTGGACTTTAACCTGGTGTTGGGAGACTTCTTACTTGGCAGCTGAAGGCATGACCGCCAATGGGCAGTGATTAAAAAATGACAAATAGGCCAAATGGAGGAGCACATCTAGCTCAGAGGATTATAGGCTGCAGAAGGTTACAGAGACAGGGTAGGGCAGGGCAAGGTCAAGGAGAGACGTGAGAAAAAAAGATAAACCATTTAAAATCCAGGTGGTGTTCAAATAAAAGCCAATGTAGGTCAGGTGAAAAAGGCTTTGTGTAACTTCGGACAAGGGCAGTGAATTTTGGATAGCCTCAGATGAGCAGAGGCCGGGCTTGAGTCGGGCAATGTTACAAAGATGGAACTAAGCCATGGCACAGGTGTGTGTTCAGAAGATTCAAATACGACACCATTGTTGTGAACAACCTGGTTCAGCTTCAGAAACCGCCAGCGAAACTGACGGAATCAGTGGACAAGAAACAAGAGTTTGTGAAGGGACCCAAAAGCAATGGCTTCAGTTCTCCCAGTATTTAGTTAATAGAAATTTCTGATCATCAAGCAATAAATGCCTAACAAGCGATCTGATAATTTGCAGACAGATGCCCTCATGGTGGGGGAGAAAGGACCCTGTGATTTTGGAGGTAACAGTCTCAGAGTGCGAACATGAACTATTGCAGGTAATTCTCTGGTTACGACTCTTTGGAAAAAACTGAAATCTTGGGTATGTAGTCCCACCCAGTTCGAGGACAGTGAAAAAGCTCGAGAGGTGTGGTCAGCCATTTAAAGGGCCGCAGACAGATCGAGAAGGAGTAATTTACTTTAATCATTTGTTCACGACATCATGCGTCGCTTCCGTGAGATCCATTTTGATACTGTGAATGGGGCATAATCCTGAATGGAAGGATTTGAACATTGAAAGGGATCATAAACAAGACAGGGTCAGAGAGGGTTGGGGAGGGGAAAGAGAAGAGTGAGATAGGAGAGAAACTAGGGAAAGATGCAAGATCAAGATTAAGAAAGGTGCAATCTTAGAGAAAGTTTGACTTGGTGAGCCAGAGGGAGGGAGAGAGAGAACTGGCACTCGGAGTCAATAAGATGGTCTCAAAATGATCTGCATTTTAGTCTCTCTCCATTTTAAAACCACCTGGCACTTGTGCTGTAGCCTTCAATACATTTTTAAAAATATTACTACCCTGTAACAATCATTAAATAAAAGTTTAGCTAGTGCTACATAGGAGTATACGGTAAAAGAGAACTTATCACTGAACTGTGTATTAGTATGAAAAAAAATTTTAGTTTAACAGATACATGAAAGGATCACTCTTAAGATAACACCACGTCAGAATTCTGATAAAGTGGAAGACCTTATGAGGTTCACCTTTACAGTATTACCAAACCGCAATGTATATCACTTTGCAGAATAATCTAAAATGAGTTTTTCCTATATAGACCCCATACAAGCAAACAACTGTTGTTACACACTCAGCAAGCTTGTAAAACAATCAACTCCATTTTACTAAAGAAAAATTCATTCTCAACAATAATTTAACCTACTTGGAGTTATAATTTGAAAGAAAATGAACTGGTATAAATTCTTAATAAAAAAAAACGAATCTGCGATAAAATTCACTTCACCAGAACTTTTCCCTGAAGCTGGCTGTAAGTAGTAAAAGATCATTAGCTTATAATTCACTAGTTACAAAATATGACTATCAACTTGCAAATGGCACTGCCTACTTCCCTCCCTTCACACAACTAATGGCTGCTTCCAAATCTGGCATACTCTCTTATCTATGAGTTTCAGGTTTGGCTACAAAACGTTAATACGAATGTAACTTAATACTTACCACCTTGTTATGGTTAAGTTTACAATGCAGTTTCTAAACTATACAATGTGCAAGCACAAAGGCATACTAATTATAAAAGTTAATAAAAACTACAAAATCAACTCGGAGGTCACAACCTGCATGATGCCATAGTTGACAAGAAAAATTGTAAATGTAACAATAAATTGCCTTCAGTAGCCTAGTCACTAAATCTTCAACCAATAATCCTATTTGTTTTCTTTTAATTCAACTTTAGCTTTTCTCTTAAAAGCATTTAGTGTTTAGTCTGTTAGTCCATTCAAATCCCCTTGCTTTGATCTTGAACGATGTGCAGGCTTGTAGATCTGTATAATTAGTCCCTAGTACAAAAGAATAACTGCACCTTCTTCACAGAGTTGTAGCAATCTCTTGATTAAGTTCTAAGAAGATAAAGGAAGCTGGGATTTCAGCAACGTGGACATCTGTGAAGCATCTTCATTGGTGACGTGCTTATTGTTCTAAGGCCCATCACTAAATCAAGAAAATACAAATGTAGGCAGCTTGTTAAAAGATGCTGAGGAATAAATCGAATATGAAACTAACTTAAATCAACACATTCTTAATCATTACTTATGGAGGAGGACAGAAGACTGGTGGTTTAGATACAGCACTTAATTCTACCATATTCTGCATTGTCTTCAAGGAACTGTTATGAAATAAAATAGAAAAGGTTCATCTAGTACCATATTTCAAGTCAAATCCCAGGAAAAAGACAAAGCTCAGAATTTCAAAGCACAAATAACAACTAACTCCAGCAGTCATTTTCTGCACCAAAGAGTGAAACGATTCAAGAAACAAGGTGGATACTTCTTTTAGGCCAGCATATCAAAACCTCAGATAAAAATGGAATCGGAAACATCAATGGAGATTAGAATTATTCCCAGATCAATTAAATCATCATAGTCATCATCCAGAGTGTTAGGGATCACTTTATGAAGCCACATTAAATAACTTTGTGGAGCAGTGAGTTGCAACCAAGGATCAGGAGCAAATGCAAAAATCTAACATGATCTTTTAATCCTACACATGTTACTCTGTCATCGAGTATACATCTGTCTTTTCATAATGTGAAAGTCATGCAGCATGGTGACACAGTGGTTAGCACACAGCACCAGAGAACCAGGTTCAATTCCGGCCTCAGGTGACTGCATGGAGTTTGCACGTTTTCCCATTTCTGCGTGGGTTTCCTCTGAATGCTCCAGTTCCATCCCACAGTGCAAAAATGTGTGGGTTAGGTTGATTGGTCATGCTCAATTGCCTCTTAGTGTCAAGGAAATTAGTGGGGTGAATGCTTGAGCTTGTGGGGACAGGGCCTGGGTGGGGTTGTTTTCAGTGCGGCCTCAATGGTCTCTTTCTGCGCTGTAGACATAACGTACACAAACACTGCAAATTATTTAGCACCAATGCCATTGTAAAACCTTTCTCTACAATTCCCTGCAAGAGTACAGCATTTTTTCCATTTCAAATTCATATTGATCTCAGATTAATACCCAATACACGATATCTTGCTTTTTATGAGTGACTTGTAGAATAGTCCCAAAATCAAAGTTATGAGAATTATTTTCTCCCTCAGGCCTCATGGTTGGGAGCATACAGTTACAAGCTTGTGACTAAAAAGAGTAATTCAGTAATATTCTAAATGTCTTTCATGAATAAAAAAGTACAAAAACTTCTGTGATAAATTTCTAATTCATTACAAAGTGGTTTAGCAGAAAGGTATGGGCTCATATTAACGCAACATAAAAATTAAAACATTATGCTTCTGAACCATTACTAAGAAGAGATCTGCAGAAAAAAAAGTAAAGAATTAACAACTCCAGCACAGTTGGCAATCTTGTGGAGATTGAACAAATGTGGACAGCAACCAACTTGTCTGAGGTTTTGCTGTTCCTGCCTAGATATATTTACCTGCTGTTCAGGCTGCTGACTACCTCTTGGACCTTTCTCACAAGCTTCTCATTCTGTTGAGGATCCTCATCAATAATACTGTGGAGTTTAGTCATAAAGGAATCAACTGTGTCCAATGTCACACTTTCTCCACTACCTAATGATTATGGAAAGACAAAACAACAGTCATGTTGGACTGCACTGCAACTGAAAAACACACAATGCCAATAACAACCTTTGAACAATGCTGTATATGTCTTTATCTAGCACACTTACTTAAAAACTACAAAACATTTTATTTCTCTTTGCCAGTCTAGAATTTCCCACACTTAAAAACAGAAAACACTGAAAATACTCAACAGGTTTAGCAACATCTCTTTGGTTTTCACCATCATCTGTTTTATCATTTAACGTCTTCTGCATTCCATCTTAAAACATTCCCTTTCACTATTCTTCCTGTTTCCCCTGGCTCCCAACTCCCTTCAATTCTTTAAAACCCATTGTATCGCTAAGTCTTCCAAGTTCCGATGAAAGGTGACCAAACTGAAAGGTTAACTGGTCTGCCATACCTGCCATACACTTAAGGCATTTGTTTTATTTCAGATTTCCAACATTGCGGTATTTTACTTTTGCAGTTCCCACACTTTGTCGTCAATTCATTAACATGCTTGCATTTATTAATGAGGTCTGCTGATACAGACTAGATTAAAAACTATAGTTTTTGATCGCATTTGAAGGAATGGTGAAACTTTTCAGGATTATGATAGCAGGTTCTGGTAACAGTTTCACATATAAAATCACTCCCTGAAAACTATTTGTGGTGAAAAGCAGCCATCCGGTTATCAATAATATACTTATTGGTCGCTGTCTGCTGATCAAAGCACACATCTCTAAAATTAGGCTTAGCTGTAGAAAGTCACCAATCTGGCTGAACATGCATCAAGATGAGACAGAGAATTAGTACCCTCCCCCCTCCCCTCACAGGCAATTTTCTTCCTGAGGTTTGGTGTCCAAGTAAATATAGTTCAGGGTTCTGGACAAGGCTCTGAAACACTGAAGCTTCACTGCTTCATTTTTGTATTCTAACTTCCTCACAATAAAGGCCAGCACTTCAT
Source organism: Carcharhinus amblyrhynchos (assembly GCF_965287045.1). Lineage (NCBI taxonomy): Eukaryota > Metazoa > Chordata > Chondrichthyes > Carcharhiniformes > Carcharhinidae > Carcharhinus > Carcharhinus amblyrhynchos. The sequence goes on from NC_137328.1 coordinate 13,080,967, forward strand.
TAGCCTTTTTGATTACTTTTTATAGCCACATTGTTGGTATGTGATTTTTGTACTTGGATACACAAGTTACTGTCCTCCTCATCTTTCACCATTTGAGGATAATTTCACTTCATCTTTCTCACAGCCTAGACAGATGATCACACATTTCCTTATATTGGACTAAGCTGTGACATACATAGAGTTTAGATAAGTCATGCCCTGCTGTAACATTTTGCTCCCATCGACACTACTTGGTATACCTCTTAACTTTAACGTCTTTGGCAAACCTGGTTATCAACATTCCATTAAGTAAGCCAATAATAATCATGGCGAAAGCTATGGTCCAAGAACAGATCACTGGGGAACATCCTGCCCATCAGTAAATAACACATTGAACTCTACTGTCTCCCAGCTCTGGTCCAATTAACAAGTGAATTCTAAAGGGCAGATCCAATTTATTTTATTCTTCGATGGAACACAAGTGTTGATGGCAAAGCCAGGGCTTTTATCCATAAATATCCTCCAGAAAGGCGATGAACCACAGTGATATAGTTCCAAGTCAGGAAGACGTGCAGTTTGGAGGGAAACTTGCAGGCGGTGTTTCCATGCATCTACTGCCCTTCTTGATGGTAGAGATCACAGATTTGGAAGGTGCTGTCAAAAGGAACCTTACTGAATTCTTCAGTACATCATTTTAAAAAGAGACAAATAACAACGTTTCATTGCTAAGAAATTTCCCATTAACATTTGCAAACATTGCAGGCGATTCTCCCAAAAAAAATTCCAAAAGTCGAATTTGCATAAAAACTGGAGTAAACCCTGCTGGCTTTTCAGCGGGAGTTTCAAAATAAATCTCCCACACGCTGTGGACTAGAGTGCCTCAGCGTGAATCACGTTGAAATTCATGGGTCAGGGCCTATTCAAACTGTAGAGGCCGGTAGCATAGTGATGAATGGGCCACTGAGCATGTGCCAATCTGTCAGCTCCAAGATTGGCACACGCGCATTGGTCTGCGCTGCCAGCCTCCCAACTGCTGGCCAGTCCCGTGGCCCCTCATCACTGACCCTCTGGCCCCTACATGGCCCGATCGTTGGCCCCTCAGGCATGTCCAGGCCAACCCCTTCCCCTCGCCTGCCCCACAGCCCCGGTTTCCCTGGGCATTGGCACCTTACACAGTGCCAGCAGGCCTAGGTTGGTGCTGCCAAGGTGGCAATGCCCAGGGGCACTGCCCATGTCCCTGCAGTCAATCAAGCATAACAGTGATTGACTGCAATCGGTCTTTGTCTTGGATTTAGGAGACATGAATATAGCTCACAAAGTCCAGAGCTTTGGATTGATTAGGAGGAAAATCCAAATTGCTAAGAACATTTGTCACTGTAGACTTATTTGGCTAATAGGCAATGTGTATGTGGATTTGGGTAAACTGTATTGTGCCACACAAAGACTCCTAATCAAACTTCTTGCTTCCAGACAATCCATAGAACCTGTACAGTGCAGAAAAAAAGGCCACCTGGCCCATCAACTCTGCAACACTTTCTGAAAGAGCATCCCACCCAGGCCCTCCCTTCCACTCTGTCCATAACCCTGCATATTCACCATAGCTAACCCACCTAACCCACATATCCTGGACGCTAAGGGGCAATTTAGCATGTTCAATTAACTTAACCCGCACATCTTTGGACTGTGGGAGGAAACCCACACAGACACAGGGAAAATATGCAAACTCCACAGTCATCCAAGGCCAGAATGGAACTTAGATCCCTGGTGCAAAGAGGCAGCAGTGCTAACCAATATGCCATCCTTAAATATTCTTTAAGTTTCCTCAAATATCCTTCCTTAAATGTAAGTCCAAATGCCACATCACTACCAAGTCTCTTGTGAATCGCTTTTAAGTCCAAGTGGCAGTGGCATGAAAACTGACTTAAATGCAGGAAAATAATCATTGTCACAGATTTCAAAATAAGTGGGCTGTAATAATTAACAGTTTACTGTTTTCATGTACGCTGACGATAACCAAGCTCCACCTCACCACCACATTCCCACCTCTAAAAAAGTGTCAGATTGCTTGTCTACATCTAGGTGGATTTGAGGCCTGTCTCCTTTCCCTGTCCTTGGTGGCGATCACTTGGCTGTGGGTCGGACCTGCTTTCGGGCAGAGAACTGAAGATGATGATATCCAGGGAGAGGAAATTCTATATCAATAGCAAGACTAGTGGAAAATATTGTCGCAAAAAAAATCTATAAGGAGCAACTGAGGTAAATTGCAGAACACAACTTTCCAGAATTACAAGATGCTGCTAATCACTCAAAAAGGATTTCTGTAGCAAATATTTTGTATTTTAACACTGTCCTTTGCATTAGATTTTCTTAAAATACTTAAATACCTAAATCAGCTTGCCATAACCAAAGTACGTCCTAAAGTTGTGTATGCTTGCAGAGAAAGCCTCTTTTGGGTGAATTTATCTAAGTTACCCTCTATTATCCACTTTGAGGTTGTACACAATAATTTTTGACTTTTTCTAATAAAATACTGGACGTCAGTCTTTGAAACCAGCATTTATTCACTTAGATGCTGCTGTACAAAAGCAGCCTTTGCAACTAATGAGGTTCCTGAGACTCCAGCAATCTGACATTTTCTCCACCTGCTGAAAACATGTGATTGAATGGGTCACTTCATCACAACAGCATATTTGACACACTGACCTGGTAGAGACACATTACTGAAGCTAGTTGTTAACATCTGCCGTAAATTCTCAAGATGCTTGTGTAGAGTTGCATTTTGGCTCTGCTCTTCAGCCAGCTCCTCCTCCAGTTTTTCTTTCGCACTTCTCATGTTGTCAATGTGCTTCTGCAAGACCGCGTTCTGCTCTTCGTATTCAATGTTCGTCTTTCGTAACTTCCTCAACTCTGCTTCCCGAGCTGCAAAGCAAGATTATTCAACAAATTCCAGTGTAGCTTATTTGCTCCTCAAAGCATGGTCTCCTCTACAAATTGGGGACACCACACGCAGAATGGATTAAAGAACACATCACCAAATACCACTATTCTTCTCCAAGTCGGAATCAGATTCTCTGTATTCCCACACCCCTTCCCCCTTCCTTCTCACCCTAACCTCATCTTGGCCTCCTACATTTAATAACTGAGCCTTGTTTATTTTCTAAGTAATTACAACACAAGCTTTAGGAACTGTGTAATCATTTCTCTGTTGAGAATATTGCAGAGTGAATACTGAATTTAGTAACGTTGGTCTGTAGGGAATATAGCAGTCTGAATTCTCATTTTGCTGACTGGCATTTATTGCTAATGGAATAGAGTACAAAAGTAGGGAAGTACTGTTGAAACTGTATAATGTATAGGTGTGACCATAGAGTCATAGAGAAGTTTACAGCATGGAAATAGGCCCTTCGGCCCAACTTGTCTTTACTTAAGGAAGGATGTAAGTGAATTAGCAGCAATTCAGAAGGTTCACCAGATTGATTCCAGAGATGAACGACTTGCCTTATGAAGACAGGCTGAGCAGTTTAACCCTAACCCTATGTTCTAACCTTCAGCGAGTATGAGAGGAGATCTAATTGAGGTACATGTAGGATGCTCAAGGTGATAGACGTAAAGCATATTTTTCCCTTGTTAGGCATTCTAGAATAAGAAGCTGTCGTGTTAGGCTGAGGGGTGGCAGTTTGAAAACAGAAATGAGGACGAATTATTTCGCTCAGAGCTGTGAATCTATGGAGTTCTCTACCCCAGGATGCAGTGGCCACTAGAACACTAAACAAATTTGAGGAACTGGATAGGTTTGTGAGGGATGGAGGAAAATAGGCATGAAAGTGGAGATGAGGCCAAAGTGAGATCATCCATGATCATATTGAATGGCGGAACAGGCTCAAAGGGCTGAATTGTCTACTCCTGCTCTCAGTTTAGTAGAATTGGTCTGCACCTTTCATCCTGATTTTGGGAGGTGGAGACCCTTTATCAGAATTTGCTTCCTGCAATACTGAAGGATTCTGAATCTAGGTGTTAGCTTGTTTTTTTTTAAACCATTTCTAGGGACCAGAAAACCCACAGGGCAGATACAGCATATTTCTTTCATTCCAAACTTCCAATAGCTGCCCCTTTTCTTCCCATTTTTCCTCATCCAACTTGCAGTGTTTCTGCATTTATCTTAATACTTGCTCTACCATTATAGCATTTATTTGATGTGCGATTATTGCTTCACCCAGAAGTACTGCTCCAGCTTTGTTTCTGATCAGTTTGCAGACCACTCAATCCATTAACTTTCCATCACCGAAGAATCTGTTCTTCTGCCTGCCATTGCCCCACAATTATATTAAAAGGCTAGCTTAAATGTCAATTTTCATTTAAAGTTTTAAAGTTTAAGTTTATTTATCAGTGTCACTGGTTGGTTTACATTAACGCTGCAATGAAGTTACTGTGAAAATCCCCTAGCTGCCACACTCTGGCGCCTGCTCAGTTACACTGAGGGAGAATTTAGCATGCCAATGCACCTAATGAGCACGTCTTTTAGACTGTGGGAGGAAACTGAAGCATCAGGAGGAAACTCACTCAGACATGGGGAGAACATGCAGACTCTGCACAAACAGTGATCCAACCAGAAAGCAAATCTATGTCCCTGGCGCTGAGCAGCAGTGCCAACCACTGTGCCACCCCAATGTTTACATTCCCAGCAACTTTTGTTACAAGATTCCTTTTTAGTTTAATTATTGTGCAAATTATAAATGCCGAAATTTATTTAATTTGAATCAGATTAAGCAGGATTTTCTTCACTGAACATAAACACTTGCCATGACATTTAAGAAAAAAGTGTACATCAATCATTTCTTTGCAACTTTTTCCTTTATAAATTCTAACTTCCAGCACAAGGGTAAATCAATAATTATTGACAACTTTCTAAAATCATCTGACATATTGCTCTTTGAATATCAAGATTTTTGAATTAAATTCCATGAAGCACACTTTTGATTATACCATTTCATAAAGATATTCAAAAGATCACAATCAAACTTATAAAGCACAAATTTCATACAATGCATTTTCAGCATCTGAAGACACACTTACAAAGCAATTATAAACTTGTACATACATTACTGGAACAACAGGAACCTTGGTCAACATTGCAGATGTCAGATTTTAATTATATATATTCTTTAACATGCTACGAACAACACCCTTGCAACAGATCAAGGTCACCAGGCATAAGTCACACTTCCAAAGATTTCCTCACAATTTAAGTAATCTTTTAAACAATAAATTTATTATATGATTTTATGTAGACCCCGAGAGCTTATTTAGAAAGGTGATCTGCATTTACATAGCATCTCAGAATCCATCAAGTGCAATCAATATTCAAATGCCAGTATATAGGTCAGCCATTGAAAGATCCCACAATGATGAAATAATGGAGTTTACTGACTGAAAAACACAGATCAAGAGAACTCACTGCTCTCAACCAAGCATGTACACACCCTCCTGAACCACTGTTAACAGGAAGACAGGACCCTCAGTTAAATATTTAATCTGCAATTTATGAGTACTATACCCTGAGCAAAGAATGGTACCAACCTAGTCATGCTAACAAGGTGAGCAACTCAACAAAGTGGCAAATTCCATTTCCAACACTAACTGCACTGTGTGTTAAAAGCAGGCAAAATAAACATTTCATTGCTTGTGACGTTCAGTTAACCTAGGCATAAGTAGCATGGATTTCTGGAGATCTTATGAAAAGTCCAAATGCAACTTATTTGCCAAATTTGCGAGATCAATGTTGCGTAGACTTCCAATGTCTCTGTGATATCTAATCATTTGCACAGCATAAGATGACATGAAATAGGAAGAGGAGTATGCTATTCACCACCTCGAATCTGCTCCACTAGATAATAAAATCTTTGCTGATCTGATGCGGCCTTAACTCCATTTTCTTGCCTGTTCCATAACTCTGGCCTCCCTTGTCAATCAAAAACCTGTCCAACCCAGCCTCAAACGTTTTAATGACCCAGACTCCACGGCTTGTTCGGGGGGAGTAGTATTCTAACACTAAAGACCCTCTTGAGAGAAATAACTCTTCCTTTCCCTCTTTTTTGTTTTTATTCCAACTTAATCAAATCAAGTCCAATTCAGAGTCTCAACAAGTGAGACATTCCCGATCCAAGCTGACAAGGCAGGGCTCTCACCTCCTGTCTTGGGCTTGATCTACATAATCCAAGCTGACTGGAGAAGGTGTAGCTCCTTCTCCAAGGCTTGATCTCATTTGCATCTTAGCCAAAAGGCCAAGATGCCACTTTAAAAAATTGCTTCAAATAAAGCTGAAATGTAACCTAATGACTTCAACCAGGCACAGCATGTGGATACTACATTATCCCTAGTTCTAGATTCACCCAAGAGGAAAAAAAATTCCCTTAACATCCACTCTGACATGATCCCTCAGAATCTTATGCTTTAATAAGATCTCCTTTCATTCTTTTAAACATAAATGAACATAGACCAAAACTGCTTAGCTGTTTTTACTAAGACAACTCTCCCAGGAATCAGTCTGGCGAATCTTCTCTGAATTGCCCCCAGTGCAAGTATGTCCTGCTCAAGCAATGGTGACCAAAAACTGCACACAGTACTCTAGTTGTAGTCTCACCAATGCCCTGCAACAATGGGTAGCACACTGGCACAGTGGTTAGCACTGCTGCTTCAGGACCAGGGACCCGGATTTGATTCCCAGCTTGGGTCACTGTCTGAGAAGTTTGCATGTTCTCCTCTTGTCTGCGTGGGTTTCCTCCGGGTGCTCCAGTTTCCTCCCACAGTCTGAAAGACATTTACCCGAACAGGTGCCGAAGTGTGGCGACTAGGGGAATTTCACAGTAACTTCATTGCAATATTAATGTGAGCCTTACTTGTGACTAATAAATAAACTTCTCTTTAACAAGATTTCCCTACTTGCACAATAAACAGGAACACTGTCTTCTTAATTTCTTGCTGTACCAGTGTGCTGACACTTTGATTCCCTCTGTACTGCAGCACTCTGCATTCTCTCACCGTTTAATTAACACTCTGCTTTTCTAGTCTCTGCCAAAGTGGACAACCTCACACTTTGCCACCTAACACTTCATCTACCAAATTTCTGCCCATTCATTTAATCCAACTATATTCCTTTGAAGACCCTGTACCCTCCTCACAACTTGCTCTCCTATCCAGCTTCGTACCTTCAGCAAATGTGGCTAGAGCACAATGATCCCTTCATCCAGGCCATTAATATAGATCATAAAATAGTTGAGGCCCCAGCACTGACCCCTGTGGCACTCTACTAGTTACAGATTATCCATTTATCCTGAATCTCTTTTTCCTTTTAATTAGTCATCCGTTATCAATACAGATACATCCCCAAAAACCGTATGTGTTTATCTTGTGTGGTAACTTATCAAATTCCTCTTAAAAGTCCAAATACACTACATTTACTGGTTTCTCTTTGCCCATTCCATTTGTTACGTCCTCAAAAAAACACTAGTAAATGTGACAAAACAATTTCTCCTTCACAAAACCCATGTTGACTCTGCCTAATTGCTCAGCCTCAAATGAGCCAAAGCTTCCACTAGAAAGACCAAAGCAATCGTCGAACTGTGCATTCTCACCTTTCACGCCATTTTGCTTTTTGGCTATTGTCTCTTGCTGAACCAGACTATTAACAACATGAAGCCTGTAAACCCTGTTCTACACTTCATCTTCTGCTTAGGTAAGATTCTGTTGACCATATGCTATCTCACAAGTAATATTTGGCCTTACATTAAAAATAGAGAGAGGCAGTGGCATAGAAATACTGTTGCTGAGCTAGTAACCTAGAGACCCAGAGTAATGCCCTGAGATCCCAGGGCCAAATTCCACCACTGTAGATGGTGAAATTTAAATTCAATAAAAATCTGGAATTAAAAGTCTAATGGTGACCACTGATATCGTCATAAAAACTTATCTGGTTCACTGACGTCCTTTAGGGAAGAAAATCTGCTGCCCTTACCAAGTCTGGCCTACATGCAACACCAGATCAACAACAACATGACTCTTAACTGCACCTTAGGGCAGTAAGGGATGGGCTTCAAATATAGTCCTACCCAGCGATGCCCACGCCCCATGAACAAATTTTTTTTAAAAACTGACCCTTGGTCCCTTTAATGCTTCAATTTTAATAGTTACATCCTGGTGTAGAAATTTCTTCATTGTCTCATTGCTGCTATCTCTCTACTCTTTTACCTTCTTCCCCTGAATTCAGCCTTATACACACTGCCCCTTTCATCCCCATCATTCATGGCCAGGCCTTCAGCCACTGAAATCTCAATTTCCAAAAATTCCATTTTAAACATGTCCAACTCTCCACCTCTTGTTTCTTAATTAAAACCAGCCATAAAAATCACCTCCTTGTCTCAGTGTTTTAAATGTCAAGTCATTTTTTCCACATGCTTGGCAATACAGAAATGCAGCTTTAGTTTTATTTTCCTTCAAGTATTTGAATTCACAACTGAGAAAAACCAAAAATCAAGGTTACCTTTGTTATGATCAAGAAACTCTTCTGTAAATATTGGAATATTAAACATAGACATTCTTCCTTGCTGCTCGCTGTCGTTCTTCTGAGAGAAGAAAGCAGGCAAATTTACTCAAAGAGAAGGTTCTTTATTGTAAAAATTGAAAATATGTTTAACATACAAGGTTTTGTTTCTTAGCCTGAAAGCTGGCTGAATATCCAATTCTTTTGGAACTGGTTTGCGCATTATTATAGTTCATTCCTATGGCCATGGGAGATGAATCTTAAATAGAACCTTGTACCGTTTTTTCAGCCTTTTATACTTTTGGCCTAACTGCACTGGTTAAGTGCTCTCTTCAGCAGGAACAAGTATGTGCCACCGCTATAGTCGACTTCAAGGTCATTGTTTTGTATAGAAGAAAAGATTACGATTGTCCTTCTTAGCTGAAACATTTACATTTTTTTGTCTGGAGTCTCTCTTGCAAGGCAAAATTAACTTGTGTTATAGAGCCATCTGGAGTCAGTTTTTATAGTACAAAGTCAATTACTGCGCGACTAAGGGAGCTAGATGTTGTAGCTACCCACCTAAGCTACAGCTTAAAGACAGTGTGTCAATACTGAATGCAGATTGTAATGCATACGACCTGTATGCATTACAATCCCAAAATAATATGAACGAATTAAAAAAAAAACCATAAGCAGAAACAGCACACTGTGAAGATGAAAAAGCAGCTTAAAATAAAGTCCTTTTAAATAAAAATTTAATTAGGCTGTTTGCTCTAATAAAGAAACAAATTCTGAAATCCCTTACCTCTGCGTGCATGCCATTTGACATTGAATGAGTGGATTCTGAAAGAAAAAAAGCACAGAATGCTAGTTCATTGAGAAACGCACAATCATGGAAAAACATTGATCCATAAAATTTCCACCAGTGTCTTACTGTACCTTAGGTTTTTTTCTTTTGCAATCTGACATACAATGAAAAGATACGCATCAGTAAACATCTATTTTTAGTAAGCTACTCACAATCCAGTTCTTAAATTATATATTTTGCAGTTAGTATATCATATTGATGATAAAGAAAACAAAGAAGGGCTACCTTTTCGCAACTTCTTTTCCTGCACTGCAATCGTGCTCATTTTGTAAGCTTCAGTTTGCTGATACTCCTGCAGCTCTTTCATGTATTGTTGTTTCGCCCGTTCAGCTTCATCTAGGTAGCACTTGAAAATGAACAAAAGACCTTCATGAAAAAATATACAGAAGGGATCAAGATTCCACTGATTCCCATAGCTGGAACATGCTGCTTTTAACTCACGGGCAATAGAAAACATCTCACCATTTCAAAGCACTTCGGCTGCACAGGTTAAGAATAAACCTCAGAAAAAATAAAACTTATCAATAAAAGTTGTGGTATTGACTATAGTGAATGCAAGCTAAAATACAGTAATCAAATCATTAAATAGCCAGGAGTTGCATTAAATCACTCTTGCCTCACTGTGAGTAACCAGAATAGACAGATCAAGAGAGAGAGCATAATGTGTAGAAAATAAGAAATTCACGCTAGCACAAAAGGTAAGAAGAGTTGGAGGACAGCAGTACTGGAGGTGGTTACGAAGATGAGGGAACAAAAGGGCCACAGAGGGCTTTTAACATAGGGATGAGAATTTTAAAACGAAATCATGCTGGGCCACAGCCAATGGTGGTCAACTAGCACAAGGAGGTTAGATGATTAGAACTTGGGCAAGTTAGGATGTGGCCACAGAGTTTGGGAACAGCTCAAGTTAATGGATGTTGGAAAATGAGAGGTTAGCCAGGAGAGCACTGCAATATTCAAATCCAGATGTAGTCACAACATTAATGTGGCTGGTCCAGTTCTGGTCAATAAAAATCCTCAGGACACTGATGGCGAGAATCGGAAAGAATAATGCCACTGAATGTTAAGTTGGATTCTTTATTGTTGGAGATGGTCACTGCCTGGGACTTCTACGATACAAATACTACTTTTTACTCATCAGTTCAAACCTGAAATATTGTCCAGGTCTTGCTGCACGTGGGCACAGACTCTTTCAGTGTCTGAAGAGTAGCAAGTGGACTGAACACTGCACCAGTGAACACCTGCACTTCTGAGTTAATGGGGACAGAATGTCAGTAATGAAGCAACAGAAATTGTTGAACCTAAAACACTACCCTGAAGAACTCCTGCAATGATTCCTGGAGCTGAGATGATTGGCCTGCAACGACAACCATCACTCTTTGTGCTAGATTCCAACCAGTGAAAATATTTACCAAATGTTGCAAGAACTCTTTGATGCTACACTCAGTCAAATGTTGCTTAGATGTCAAGGTGTGTCACTCTCAGCGCATGCTTGGAATTCAATTCTTTTATCCATCCTTGTTTAAAGACTATAATGAGGTCTGGAGCTAAGTGTTCCTGGCAAAACCCATACTGGCCATAGTTAGCAAATTAGTTCCAAGTAAGTGCTGCTCAATAGCACTGTCAATGACACTTTTCACAGCTTTCTTGGTGATTGAGAGCAGGATGACTGGGTCATTATTGGACTTGTCCTACCTCCTGTAAACAGCATACACGGGGGGCATTTTCCCCTCGTCAGGTAGATGCCAGAATTGTAGAACTACAGTAGCTAGCTCTGGAACACATGTCTTCAGTACAATGGCAGGGGTGTCAGCAGGGCCAATAGTCTTAGTTGCATCCTGGGCCTTTAACCATTTCTTGACATGGTATGGAGTGAATGGAGTTGGCTGAAGACCGAGGACATCCTCCAGTTCATTGTTCAACTGTCCATTGTCATTCCTGACTGAAATGGCAGAGCTTTGATCCGATTCACTGGTTGTGGGGTAGATTAGCTCTACGGCATACTGTGCATTGTTTAGGATGCAGGTCATCCTATGCTGTAGCTTGGCATTTCATTTGCAGATATGCCTAGTGCTGCTCTCCTGCGCCCCTCATTGAGTTAGAGTTGGTCCCTAACATGATGGTAACAGTAGACTGAGGGATTTGCCAAGTTATCAGGTTATAGATTGTAGTGGAATGCAATTCTGCTGCTGTGAATGGCCCAAAGGCCTCACCAATGTCTAGTTCTGAGCTGCAAGAACTGTTCTGAATCCATCCGATTTAGCACAATTAAAGTACCAAACAACACAACGGAGTGAGCTCAGTGAGAAGATGGGATTTGATCTCCACGATTGTGCAGTAATCGTTCCAACCAATACTGCCATGGATAGATGCCCTTGTAACAGTAGATTGGTAAGGCTGAGATTAAATCATATTTTTTCCCTCATGTTGGTTCATTCGTCTTTGACCAGTTTGGCTGACGTGCCCTTCAAGTCTCAGCCAGCTCTGTCAGCTACTTCTGGTGATGGACACTGAAGTTCCCGAATCAGAGCTCATTCAATATTCCTGCTGTGCTCGGTGCTTCCTTCAAGTGGCATTCAATATGGAGGAGTACTGATTCACAGGCAAGAAAATGTCCATTCCCCCTCAGCCAATGTACAACCTGCTGCCGATATGCCACTTAGGGGTCAAGAAATAATGTTGAAAGCTCCCAGGGCCACACATTCCAAACTATGCTGCCATATCTACGGAGGGTCTGTCCTGCCCACACATATCTAAGGAAGGTGATAGGAGAGGGGTGAATGATATGATTTCATCAGGCTGATGCTTGACTAGTCTGTGGGACACCTCTCCCAGTTTTGGCAAAAATTCATAGATGGTAGTGAGGAGAAATGGTACGGCTGATGGGCTGGCTGTGCCTTTATCATGTCCGTTACCTGGGCTGGTGGCATGTGACTCACTCACTTTTATTTTTATTAGACTATGTAATGGTCTGATATAGCTGAGTGTCTTGCTGGACCATTTTGGCAGGCAGCTAAAGACACCACCACATTATTGTGGGGCTGGACCCACATCAGACTCTTGGTAGTAAGACAGATTTCTTTGTCTCAAGGAAATTAGTCTAAATCTGTACGAGAATCAGGAAGTTCCACATTCACATCACTGACACTAGCTGATTATTGAATATTTACTGAATTAACTGAATTTCAATTAGCCAGCTACCATGATGGAATTTGATCACACATCTCCAGAGCACTAGTGTAGGCCTATGAAGTACAAGCCCAAAAGTAAAACTGCTGTGCTATAGCCCCGTCTGTCCACCCAATACAACAGATCCAAACTGTTTTGAGAGTAGCCAATTTCTGCAACAGTTCAAGCTAAAGGCTCACCCATTATCTTTTCAAAGAAAGCGACGGATGGGCAATAAGTACTGTCCTTGCTAACGGAGTGAACATCTTGAGAAGTTTTTTTTAACCGAGTTTTAGTTCAAGAGCCATGAGACATTCTTGTCAACAATTGGGAAACGGTTCTGATTCTGATATTTAAAACGAAGGGGTTGAAAAAAATAAATCTTTGATTTGATTTATTATTACATGTATTAGTGAAAAATATTGTTTCTTGTGCACTATACAGACAAAGCACACCATTCATGGAGAAGGAGAGAGTGCAGAATGTAATGTTACAGTCATAGCTAGAGTGCAGAGAAAGATCAACTTAATGCGAGGTAAGTTCATTCAAACGTCTGCTGGGAAGAAGTCAGTCTTGAGTTGGTTGGTACGTGTCCTCAAACTTTTCCTGATGGAAGAAGGTCGAAGAAAGTACGCCAGGGGCGCATGGGTCCTCGATTGCTGGCTGTTTTTCCGAGGCAGTGGGAAGTGTAGACAGTGTCAATGAATGGGAGGCTGGTTTGAGTGATTGCCTGTGCTAAATAAGAGTTGCAACTTCAGCAGAACCCACATCAAAAAAAAAATGTTTTGGGTCTAAAATGACTTTTAGCAGTCAAAAAAAAAATCAGTTCACACTTCTCTCTGCCTCTTATCCCTTAGCTAATTACACACCCAAATGACCACCATCACTGAGTAGCATGTGTTTCTGTTTTCCAATTATGTCCGTTAAGAGTTTTGTCAAAAGTCATTTGAAAGAGTAGATATACAGCATCTACTATGCTACCTGCATTGACCCTCTCTGTTACTTTGTCAAAGAATCCACTTACGTGATTTGCCTTCAGCAAATTCATGCCGAATGACCCTTATTAACTGTGCCATAGCTGAATAGTACATTAAATGCCACTAACCTGTTTATCCTCAGGTGGAAGTTTGCTCCATTCACTTCCCAAAGTCTTGGTGATTTCTGGAAAAGGCAAATCTGGTTGCTGTGCCCGTAACTGTTCTCGCCGTTCATTCAAGAATCGCATGTAGCCTGTCAGTGGAGCTTTGGGGCCATTGGGTATATTCTTTTTGCGTTTTTTGCCCTTTGGCCAACCTCTCTTCTTGGTCACACGCTGCTAACAAAAACGAAAAAATGTTTCAATTGCCAGCGGCAAGTGTGGTGTGAAATGCTTGCTTGTTTATTGTTTTCTATTTAAAACGACAAGTCCTACATGTGACAGTACGAATTTTCAATAAAAGATGTTAGATGTAGACATCAAGTGATTTGTCAAACCTGTACTTGCAAGTTTAGTTTTCATGCAAGTTCCTAAACCAATGGCATTCATTACAAGTAAATATACACAAGTGACTTGATTAGGTTTATATCTGTGCAAAGGGAACGAGTAGATGTTTAATGCTCTCTCAGCCAAATGTTCAAATAAGCGTAGAAAAACATACGCACTTTTTTTTTGGAAAAGGCAATAAAAATTTGCACTTACGTATTTTTTTCATTCAGTGACAGAATCAAGCCTTCAAATGGTCATGGATGGCAAAATACCTAGTGAAGCTCAATATACTCTGTCCCAATAATCACTTTTAACTCAATTTTCTGAGCACCCCAAGGAACAAAAAACCACATATTCCATCCGGATTGTCCATCCGAGTGAAACTGACAATGTTGTGCCCGAATTTGAACAGATTTGTATGATGAATCCATAGCACTGGGACTACCTAAATTTAATTTACTTCGACCCTCAGAGCAGTTAGTGAGATGAGATCTTCATTACATCAGTCTCTCAAGTAAATTCAGCTGACAATTTTGCACGCCAATTTAGTGCTCCACTGAGTCTCAAGATAGAGGATAATACATTTATTTTGAACTGTCATTCTTAGTCAAGTGAAAACTCCAGCTAATACTATGATGAACTATGTCTGGACAATTAGTATTGTTGGATGAAACAAGATCCTAAGTTTTGACTTTACGGAGTATGCCATAAGAGGAAAAACTCAATTGGATCGTTAATAGGGATCAATACGTTGACAACACACACAAACAAACAACACTGTTTACACTCAGGGCCTGAGCCATTACACTCATTTTCTGGGGCCTAATTTTATTCAACCACTTAACATAAAACCATTACCCTTAACAGAATGAGTGGGAGGGATAAATGTATAAAATGTGTATACATTAAGCAAAAGATTAATATAATCCTAGAATCCCTACAGTACAGAAAGGCGCCATTCAGTCCATTGAGTCTGCACCAACTCTCCAAAACAGCATCCCACTCAGGTACCTCCCCTCTGCCCTATCTCCGTAACCCCACACATCTACCACAGCTAATCCACCTAACCTATACATCTTTGGACACGAAGGAGCAACTTAGCATGGCCAATCCACCTAACCTGAGCATCTTTGGACTAGGAAACCAGAATCCACGCAGACGCATGAAGAACAGTAGCTGGAACTGAACCTGGGTCCCTGGCTGTGAGGCTGCAGCGCTAACCGCTGTACTACAAATTGGGCTGCGCAGAATTTATAGATGGTTGTTCATGCATGGAATGCTTTGTCATGGGGAATAGTTGAGTTGGAGATTGGTGAATCTTTTCAGGGAAGTACAGATAAACATTTGAAGCAAAGAAAAGTTGACATGAAGAAAGCTGTATAGGGCATTGGTGAGGCCGCAGCTGGAGTAGTGTGTGCAGTTTTGGGCGCCGTACTTACACAAGGATATTTTGGCCTTGGAGGGAGTGCAAAGGAGGTTTACTAGGCTGATACCGGAGTTGAGGGGCTTGAGCTATGAGGAGAGGCTGAATAAACTAGGCTTGTACTCGTTAGAGTTTAGAAGAATGAGGGGAGATCTCATTGAGACATATAAGATGATGAATGGGATGGATAGGATAGAGGTGGAGAGACTCTTCCCGCTTAGAAAGGACAGTAGGACTAGAGGGCACAGCCTCAAGATAAAGGGGGGGGGGGGGGGGGGCACGGCAGCGGCGGTGGTTTAGAACGGAGTTGAGGAGGAACTTCTTCACTCAATGGGTGGTGAATCTTTGGAATTCTCTGCCCGTTGAAGTGGTAGAGGCTACCTCGCTAAATATTTTTAAGACGCGGGTTGATGGGTTTTTGATAAGAGAGGGGATTAAGGGTTATGGGGAAAGGGCGGGAATGTGGAACTGAGCCATGACAGATCAGCCATGATCTTATTGAATGGTGGGGCAGGCTCGAAGGGCTGGATGGCCTACTCCTGCTCCTATTTCTTATGTTCTTATGTAAAACAACAGGGTAGTGAGATTATTTTTCGGTAATCACCACAGTTACAGTGAATCAAATAGCTCTCTTTTGTGCTACAAACTTCGATGGATTGACATCATCCTTTCTTATTAATCCCGCATCTCCTGAGAAACATACTGAGGTGCTGCAAATGCAGAAAGATGCATCAACTATAAGACAATCTGCCAAAGGCCATCAAGTTCTACTATTAAATTCAAACAGCAATGTTTAGCAAAAGTGTTGGGAGTTTTCCATGCTGCAACATTGCTTAATATAGCAGCAGGATGCCAACTGACAGAAACCCATGAAGCAATTATAGAATAAGGGAATGATCCCTGGTTTATCTAAGTACTTCTTCCCTACAACACGGCAGCATTTAACTATTCATTCACTTAATATTTGGTGTTCAGTCACTTGATGTTTAAATCCCTTTACAATTAGAATAATCAAGGTCACTTGGTCTAAACAAGGAATATAACTTGAGGTACTCACAGATTCCACACAGTAAAAATGACAACCTAATTCTGACCACTTGGCTAACGAGACCTGTCTGAACCTAAATTAAACTAAATAACCACTGATCATAAGGAACTGTAACAACGTGTAATTGATCTCAGAGTAGGAACAACACTAATTGTGCAAAATACATCAACTCTACTTCATCTACTGTTGGGAGTTGTATGGCCTCTGTGAAATAAATCGTACACACTGGCCTGGTGGAATGCCATCCTCACCCGCTGAGGTTAAATCCATCAGTTGAATTATCCCATTTATTTGGGGTGAGGTGGAAGCACTACCACTCTGGGTGACTCTGCATTCAGGGAGTTAAAGGGACATCTAAGCTCACTATTCAAGAATCATTGTTAGAAATGCAAATTTGCAAAACAGAACAAGGGCAGCACAGTGGTTTGCACTGCTACAGGGAGTGCAGAGGAGGTTTACTAGGCTGATACCGGAGTTGAGGGGATTGAGCTATGAGGAGAGGCTGAATAAACTAGGCTTGTACTCGTTAGAGTTTAGAAGAATGAGGGGAGATCTCATTGAGACGTATAAGATGATGAATGGGATGGATAGGATAGAGGTGGAGAGACTCTTCCCGCTCAAAAAAGACAGTAGGACTAGGGGGCACAGCCTCAAGATAAAGGGGAGGCGGTTTAGAACGGAGTTGAGGAGGAACTTCTTCACTCAAAGGGTGGTGAATCTCTGGAATTCTCTGCCCGTTGAAGTGGTGGAGGCTGCCTCGCTAAATATTTTTAAGAAGCGGGTTGATGGGTTCTTGATAAGAGAGGGGATTAAGGGTTATGGGGAGAGGGCGGGAAAGTGGAACTGAGCCACAACAGATCAGCCATGATCTTATTGAATGGCGGGGCAGGCTCGAAGGGCTAGATGGCCTACTCCTGCTCCTATTTCTTATGTTCTTATGTTCTTATGTACCTCAAAGCGCCAGAGACCCATGTTCAATGTCGGCCTCGGGTCACTGTCTGTGTGGAGTTTGCACATTCCCCCTGTGTCTCTGTGGGTTCCCTAGGAACATAAGAAATAGGAGCAGGAGTAGGCCATCTAGCCCTTCAAGCCTGTTCCACCATTCAATAAGATCATGGCTGATATGAAGTGGATCAGTTCCACTTTCCCACTGTCTCCCCATAACCCTTAATTCCCTTGTCTGTCAAAAACCTATCTACCTGTGTCTTAAATATATTTAGCGAGGTAGCCTCCACCACTTCAACAGGCAGAGAATTCCAGAGATTCACCACCCTTTGAGTGAAGAAGTTCCTCCTCAACTCCAATCTAAACTGCGCCCCCCCCCGCCCTTATCTTGAGGCTGTGTCCTCTAGTCCTGCTGTCCTTTCTGAGCGGGAAGAATCTCTCTACCTCTACCCTATCCATCCCTTTCATTATCTTATACGTCACTATAAGATGCCCCCTCATCCTTCTAAACTCCAACGAGTACAGACCCAGTCTATTTAGTCTCTCTTCATAGTCTAACCCCCTCATCCCCGGTATCAGCCCAGTGAACATTCTGTGCACTCCCTCCAAGGCCAAAATATCCTCGCGCAAGTGCGGCGGCCAAAACTGCACACAGTACCCCAGCTGCGGCCTCACCAGTGCCCTGTACACTTGCAGCATGACCTCCCTGCTTTTATATTCTATCCCCCTTGCTATAAAGGGCAGCATCCCATTCGCCTTCTTGATCACCTGTAGACTGGGTTTTTGCGACTCATGCACAAGGACCCCCAGGTCCCTCCGCACTGTAGCATGCTGCAGCTTTTCGCCCTTTAAATAGTAATCCCTCCTACTATTATTCCTGCCAAAGTGGATAACCTCACACTTGCTAACATTGTACTCCATCTGCCAGGTCCTCACCCACTCGCTCAGCCTATCCAGATTCCTCTGCAGACTTTCCACACCCTCTGCACAATTTGCTTTTCCACTTATCTTTGTGTCATCAGCAAATTTCATCACCCTACACTCAGCCCCCTCCTCCAGATCATCTATATAAATGGTAAATAGCTGAGGCCCCAGCACCGATCCCTGCGGCACTCCACTAGTCACTAACGGTTAGTGACTAGTGGAGCATCCATTGACACCAACTCTCTGCCTCCTATTAGGCAACCAATCCTCTATCCACGCTAACACTTTACCCCCAACTCCACGCCCCCTAATCTTCTGAAGCAACCTTTTGTGCGACACCTTATCAAACGCCTTTTGAAAGTCGAGAAACACCACATCCACCGGTTCCCCTCTGTCTACCGCACTAGTCACATCCTCATAGAAATCCAATAAATTCGTCAAACACGACTTCCCCTGAACAAATCCGTGCTGCATCTGCTCGATCAAACCATTCCTTTCCAGGTGCCTTGCTATTTCTTCTTTGATGACGGATTCAAGCATTTTTCCAAAAACAGACGGTAAACTAACCAGCCTATAATTCCCTGCCTTTTGCCTGCTACCTTTTTTAAACAGTGGCGTAACATTAGCCGTTTTCCAATCTTCTGGCACTTCCCCGGAATCCAGCGAAGTTTGGTAAATAATCACTAAGGCATCTACTATCACCTCTGCCATTTCCTTCAGAACCCTGGAATGCATTCCATCCAGTCCTGGGGACTTGTCCACCATCAGTCCCGCTAGTCGATCAAGCACTACCTCTCTAGTGACAGTAATCGCATTCAGGCCCTCAACTCCTACCATCCTTCTATCTTTAATATCCAGCAAACTATTCGCGTCCTCCTCCATGAAGACCGAGGCAATAAACTTATTTAAGGCCTCAGCCATTTCCTCATCTCCGACCACTAAATCCCCCCCTCAACCTCTAAGGGTACAACATTCACTCTAGCCAGCCTCCTCCTCTTTATATATTTGTAAAAACTCTTACTGTCCTTTTTTATATTTAGTGCTAGTTTAGCTTCATAGTCTATCCTTCCTTCGTCAACTTCTTAGTCATTCTTTGTTGATTTTTGAACCTCTCCCAATCTTCTACTCGCCCACTACTTTTAGCCACTCTAAACGCATCAGCTTTTAATTTAATACTCTCCTTTATTTCCTTCAATAACCACGGCTGATTATCCCTTCTCCTACATTCCTTCTTTGCCATTGGAATATATTTCTGCTAAGCACCGAAGAAGATCTCCTTAAAGATCCTCCACTGTTCCTCAGTCGTCCTACCGGCCAATCTGCGCCCCCAATCTACATTAGCCAATTCCTCTCTCATCCTATCGTACTCCCCTCTGTTCAAACAGAGGACACAGGTTCAGGACCCTACTTTCTCATCCTCCATCTGCATCAAAAACTCAACCATACAATGATCGCTCGTCCCAAGAGGATCCCTCACAACAAGATCCCTAATTCTTCCTGCCTCGTTACACAGCACCAGATCTAAGATAGCTCGCTCCCTCATTGGTTCCATCACACACTGTTCAAGGAAACTATCCCTACAGCGTTCCAAGAATCTTCCTCAAGCCCACCACGTCTGACTTGGGTCAACCAATCAATATGCAGATTGAAATCTCCCATAATTATCGCCGTTCCATTTCTGCACGCATCATTTATTTGCTTGTTATAGCCCACCCCACCTCCAAGTTATTATTTGTGGGCCTATAGACCACACCCACCAGCATCTTCCTCCCCTTACTGTTCCTTATCTCCACCCACAACGATTCCACGTTCTGCTCTTTGGAGCCTATATCTTCCCTTACTACCGCCCTATCCTTAATCAACAGGGCTACCCCACCCCCTTTTTCCTCCCTTCTATCCTTCCTAAACACTTGATACTCCTGGACATTCAGCTCCCAGTCCCTGTCACCCTGCAACCACGTTTCCGTAACGGCTATCAGATCATATCCATTTGTGCTGATCTGCGCCACCAGCTCATTCACTTTGTTCCGAATGCTATGTGCATTCAGGTAAGGTGTCTTTATCCTAGCCTTTATCTGTACCCTATTTGAAGGAACGCTACCAACCTTTCTCATGTCCCCTACTCCCTTTATTATTGGGACATCATCAACATTTTCTCACGCCCGTACCCTCTCTTTTACTTTAGACATTGTAATTCCCCCCCCGCCCCGCCCCCCCCAATTAGTTTAAAGCCCTATCTACAGTCCTAGATATACGATTTGCCAGGACTCTGGTCCCAGTATGGTTCAGACAAAGACCATCTCTCCGGGTGCACCGGTTTCCTCCCACAGTCCAAAGATGTGAGAGTTAGGTTGATTGGCCACGCTAAATAAGTGGGGTTGCAGGGATGGAGCCTGGGTGGGATTGTGGTCGGTGCAGACTCGCTGAGCTGAATGGCCTCCTTCTGCACCATGGGGATTCTATGATCTAAGGAGCAGCATAAAAACAACAGCTTCATTTATGTAGCACCTTTAACATAATGAACTGCCCCCTAGCCAATTCACAAGAGTATTATAAAATAAAGTATTGGAGCCGAGCTACACAGGGAGATATTAGGTCAAATGTGCAAAAGTTTGACAACAGGTATGTTTAAGGAGTGTCTTAAAAGTGGAAATCGAGATGGAGGTGGGGATGGAATTCCAGAGCTTGAAATCTAGGTAGCTGGAGCTGCAGCTGCCAATGGTGGAGCAATTATAATTGGGAATGCACAAGAGGCCAGAATTGAAGAATGCAGAGGTCGTGGAGGGTGTAGGATTGGAGAAGATAACACTGATAAGAAAGAGCAAGGCCATGGTGGAACTTGAAAGCAACGAGGAGAATTTGTTTGACCGAGCAGGTCATGTCCCTGCCTCTGAGCCAAACCTCTGGGTTTAGGTTCCACCCCATGCTGCAATTGATGACCAAGAAAGATGCATTCATAATGTGACCAAACAGGTTGAACGTTAACCTGCAAGTCCTTCCAAACAAGTCAATGGCTTAGAGTAAGAGTAGGAGAGATTCCTGGTTAGCCATGCTTGACGTGGAGCTGCGCATCCTCATCCTCCAAGCCCTGGTGACAGACTAACTGATGCGGGAATTACTACCTATGGGAGCAGATGAAAGTCTTCCTTGGTGCACCACTGGGTGTGGGAAGAGAATAAGAACAGACCCCGAGAACCAGTGTAAGTCAGTGAGCACAAGGATGATCAGGGGACAGGACTTGTTACAAGTTAAAATATGAGCAGCAGCAATTTGGATGATCTCAAGTTTATGGGGGAGTAGAATGCTGGGACACCAGCCAGGGGTTCAATGGAATAGACAAACTAAAGTTAACAAAGGCACAGATGAGAGTTCTAGCAACAGATGAGCCGAGACAAGAGGCAAAAATCAAATGATGTGACTGAAAGGGAAGTAGGTTGTTGTGGTGATGGCACAAAAATAAGGTCAGAAATGCAACTCAGGATCAAATGACTGACTTACTTTTAACTTATTTTAGGGCGAGTGATGATGTCTTCTCATGAGAGAATGGATTTTTTTTGGCCGGGGTAGTGGTTGGGGGTGGGGACGAAAACAAGAAAAACAAAATTTGTACCAAAATAGCTGTGCTAGATACACAAGTTCTTCAGAGAGCACCACTTGCCTCCTCAGTTTTCTTTTCAGCTCGTTTTTCATTTTTCTGTGATCCGTTGTAGGTATTGTGGCCTTTGGATGGTTCGCTTCCATCCTGTTTCACTCCATGTGGTGATCCTGGAGTATTTGAGCATCTAGAAAATCAATGGAAGAGACCTATTATGCTTTCAAATTCACAGTGGATGTTTAAAGCAAAAAGACACAAACGTCATGTTAAAAGAATGCCACACTGACAAACAGGAGACTAAGGAAAGTTGGCATGTCAGCTACCACACTCCCAACTTTTAAAGATGCACCATAGAAGGCATTCTTTCTGGTTGTATCACAGCTTGGCATGGCTCCTGCTCTGAGCAAGACCGCAAGGCACGACAAAATGTCATGAATATAGCCCAATCCATCACACAAGTCAACCTCCCATCCACTGACTCAGTCTACACTTCCCACTGCCTCGACAAAGCAAGCAGCAAAATTAAGGACCCCACTCATCTGGACAATCTCTCTTCCACTGGGAAAAAAAAGTTACAAAAGTCTGAGGTCACGCACCAACCGACTTAAGAACAGCTTCTTCCCTACTAGCGTCAGACTTTTGAATGAACTTACCAAGCATTAAGTTGATCTTTCTCTACACCCTAGCTATGACTGTAACACTACATTCTGCACTCTCTCCCTTCCTTCCCCTCTGCATGGTATTCTTTGTCTGTATAGCGTGCAAGAAACAATACCTTTCATTGTATATTAATACATGTGAAAATAATAAATCAAATCAAATCGTTCTACTTCATAACTGTCCACTTTTGTTTCTGGAGGCCACGACTGAAGTGTAATCAGTCTATTAATGGCATTTTATACAAGGTTGTTAGTCTTTATCAAATTTGATGAAAACAAATAAAACACATTTTGCACATCATTTAGCAAAGGAAAAAGTTCACAATTTCCGAAGTGAACATTCTCCTCAAAAATTTCTCATTTAGGGTAAAGATGGATAAGGAGATGGCATCAAAAAACAAGTCTAGAGGTCCCATGCCTCAATACAACACAGTACAGCTCTGACAAATGGTCATCTAGACTAGAAACATTAGTTTTACTCTCTCCCCATAGATACTGTCAGACCTGCTGAGATTATCCAGCATTTTCTGTTTTTGCCTCAATACAGCATGGTTGGTAAAGCTCTAAGAATGTAACTGTTACTAATCTTACCAAACTCCCAAATGAAGTTCCTTGAAAAATCTTTCAGGAAAAAGAGAGGTCATTTTATGACAGCTAGAGTTACCATTTGCAGTGCTGCTGAGCTGAGGGATATATGCCCACGCATTTACAGTCAGATCCCATTTCCTACAAATAACTGCAGTGATGGACCATCGAGTCAAAAATTCTGACTCCTCTTTGCTCAACAAGTATCATAAAATCCAGGTATGTCACTCATTTGATGATTATGTGTAGAATTGTGGGAACATCACAGAATAGAATCCCTACAGTGCAGCCCAGTGCAGCCCATTCAGCCCATTGAGCCTGCACTGACTACATCCCAACCAGGCCTTATTCCCATAACCACACATATTCACCCTGCTAACCCCCTGACACTAGGGCAAATTTAGCAAACACCAAATTAAGCACTTCAAAGTAACTGTTACATTTTTTTTTAAAAAGTGGGAAAGCATACAAAAGAAACCATGACATGCCCATTTTGTTAACCAAAGTAGCTCAATAGAAATATAAGAACATAAGAACATAAGAAATAGGAGCAGGAGTAGGCCATCCAGCCCTTCGAGCCTGCCCCGCCATTCAATAAGATCATGGCTGATCTGTCACTGCTCAGTTCCACTTTCCCGCCCTCTCCCCATAACCCTTAATCCCCTCTCCTATCAAAAACCCATCAACCGGCGTCTTAAAAATATTTAGCAAGGCAGCCTCCACCACTTCAACGGGCAGAGAATTCCAGAGATTCACCACCCTTTCAGTGAAGAAGTTCCTCCTCAACTCCGTTCTAAACCGCCCCCCTTTTATCTTGAGGCTGTGCCCCCTAGTCCTACTGTCTTTTTTGAGCGGGAAGAGTCTTTCCACCTCTATCCTATCCATCCCATTCATCATCTTATACGTCTCAATAAGATCTCCCCTCATTCTTCTAAACTCTAATGAGTACAAGCCCAGTTTATTCAGCCTCTCCTCATAGCTCAACCCCCTCAACTCCGGTATCAGCCTAGTAAACCTCCTCTGCACTCCCTCCAAGGCCAAAATATCTTTGCGCAGGTGCGGCGCCCAAAACTGCACACAGTACTCCAGCTGCGGCCTCACCAATGCCCTATACAGCTGCAGCAAGACCTCCCTACTTTTATATTCAATCCCCTTCGCTATGAAGGCCAGCATCCCATTCGCCTTCCTGACCGCCTGCTGCACCTGCAAGCTGGGTTTTTGCGACTCATGCACAAGGACCCCGAGGTCCCTCTGCACCGTCGCCTGTTGCAGTTTTTCGCCCCGTAAGTAATAGTCCTTCCTACCATTCTTCCTACCAAAGTGGACCACCTCACACTTGCCAACATTAAATTCCATTTGCCATTTCCTGGCCCATTCGCCCAGCCTATCTAGATCCTTCTGCAGACTCTCCACACCCTCCGCACAATTTGCCGTTCCCCCAATCTTGGTGTCATCAGCAAATTTCGACACCCTACACTCGGTTCCCTCCTCCAGATCATCTATATAAATGGTAAAAAGCTGAGGCCCCAGCACCGACCCATGGGGCACTCCACTAGTCACCATCCACCAATCCGAATAGCACCCGTTGACCCCCACTCTCTGCCTCCTATTTGACAACCAATCCTCTATCCACGCTAACACCCTACCCCCAACTCCATGTCCCTCGACCTTCTGCAATAACCTCTTGTGAGGCACTTTGTCAAACGCCTTCTGAAAATCTAGAAAGACCACATCCACCGGCTCTCCTCTATCCACCGCCCTAGACACATCCTCATAGAACTCCAGTAAATTTGTCAGACACGACTTCCCTTTAATGAAACCGTGCTGCGTCTGCTCTATCAAGATGCCTCGCAATTTCCTCCTTAATGACAGATTCTAACATTTTACCTACCACAGACATTAAACTAACCGGCCTATAATTCCCCGCCTTTTGCCTGGCACCCTTCTTAAACAACGGCGTAACATTAGCCGTTTTCCAATCATCCGGCACTTCCCCGGAATCCAGCGACGTTTGGAAAATAACCACCAAGGCATCCGCTATCACCTCTGCCATTTCTTTCAGAACCCTCGGATGCATTCCATCTGGTCCTGGGGACTTGTCCACAATCAGCCCCTCCAGTCTGTCGAGCACCGCCTCTCTAGTAACAGTAATGTCATTAAGACCCTCCAGTCCTACCACCTTTCCATCGCTAACACCCGGCAAATTATTCACGTCCTCCTCCGTGAAGACAGAAACAAAAAAGTTATTCAATACCTTAGCCATATCCCCATCCCCTACCACTAGGTCCCCTTTCTCATCCTCTAATGGACCAACATTCACCCTAGCCAGCCTCTTCCTTTCTATATATTTATAAAAACTCTTGCTATCCTTTTTTATATTAAGCGCTAGCCCAGCTTCATAGTTTCTCCTACCCTTCTTTATCAACTTCTTTGTCAATCTTTGTTGACATTTAAACTTCTCCCAATCCTCTTCTCGCCCACTACTCTTAGCTACTCTAAATTCCTCCGCTTTTAGTTTAACACTTTCCTTCACCTCCTTCATTATCCACGGCTTATTACCTCTCCTCCTACTATCCTTTTTGACCATTGGAATAAATTTCCGCTGAGCACCAAGAAAGATCTCCTTAAAGATCCTCCACTGCTCCTCAACAGACCCTCCCTCCAACGCGCTCCCCCAGTCCACATTCGCCAATTCTTCTCTCATACTACCGTACTCCCCTCTATTCAAACAAAGGACGCGTGTCCGGGAACCCACTTTCTCCTCCTCCAACTGCACCAGAAACTCCACCATACAATGATCACTCTCCCCAAGAGGATCCTTCACCACAAGGTCCCTAATTCTACCCGCCTCATTACATAGCACCAGATCCAAGATAGCTCGCTCCCTCGTCGGCTCCAACACACACTGTTCGAGGAAACTATCTCGGCAGCATTCCAAGAACTCTTCCTCGAGCCCCCCGCGTCCAACATGGGTCGACCAATCAATATGCAGATTGAAATCCCCCATAACTACGGCCGTCCCATTCCTGCACGCCGCACTTATTTGCGCGTTAACAGCCCGCCCCACCTCCAGATCATTATTCAGGGGCCTATAGACGACACCCACCAGCGTCTTCCTCCCTTTGCTGTTCCTAATCTCCACCCACAACGATTCCATGTATCAAACTTAATGGAAAATTTGCAATGAAAATCCATGAAGTAAACCAAATACAAATCAGTTCCATGATATTCCTCTGCCTATTACATTAGTAGAGGCATTAAGTCATTAGTGAGGCTCAAGAGGAAAAATCACATCTCAGAAATTTGATTAAGTTTCTTGAAGAGGTAACCAAGAAGGGTAGATGAGGACAGTGCAATTGATGTTGTTTACATAGGCTTTAGCAAGGCCTTTGACAAGGTAGGTTGTTACATAAGGTTAAATCTCACAGGATCCAAGGTGAGATATCTAAATGGATACAAAATTGGCTTCTTGACAGAAGCCAGAGGATGGTCATAAAGGGTTGTTTTTGAAACTGAAGGCCTGTGACCAGCGGTGTGTCTCAGGGGGTCAGTGCTGGGTCCACTGTTGTTTGTCATTTATATTAATAATTTGGGTGAGAATATAGGAGGCATGGTTACTAAGTGCAGATGACACCAAGATTGGTGGATAGTGGACAATGAAGAAAGTTATCTTGGATTGCAATAGGATCTTGATCAATTGGGCTAGTGGGCTGACAAATGGCAGATGGAGTTTAATTTGATAAATGCGAGGTGGTGCATTTTGGTAGACTGAACCAGGGCGGAGTTGAGGGGGTTGAGCTATGAGGAGAGGCTGAATAAACTAGGCTTGTACTCGTTAGAGTTTAGAAGAATGAGGGGAGATCTCATTGAGACATATAAGATGATGAATGGGATGGATAGGATAGAGGTGGAGAGACTCTTCCCGCTCAGAAAGGACAGTAGGACTAGGGGGCACAGCCTCAAGATAAGTGGGGGGGGGGGGTTTAGAACGGAGTTGAGGAGGAACTTCACTCAAAGGGTGGTGAATCTCTGGAATTCTCTGCCCGTTGAAGTGGTGGAGGCTGCCTCACTAAATATTTTTAAGACGTGGGTTGATGGGTTTTTGATAAGCGAGGGGATTAAGGGTTATGGGGAGAGGGCGGGAAAGTGGAACTGAGCCATGATAGATCAGCCATGATCTTATTGAATGGCAGGGCAGGCTTGAAGGGCTAGATGGCCTACTCCTGCTCCTATTTCTTATGTTCTTATGTAGGACTTACTCAGTTAATGGTAGGGCGCTGGTGAGAGTTACAGAACAAAGAGATCTAGGGCTATATGCTCATAACTCCTTGAAAGAGGAGTTACAGGTGGACAGAGTGGTGAAGAAGGCATTCAGCATGTTTGTTTCATTGGTCAAAACATTGAATACAGGAGTTGGGACGTCTTGTTGAAGTTGTACAAGACATTGGTAAGGCCATGCTTGGAATACTGTGTACAATTCTGGTCACCATATTATAGAAAAGGTTATTGTTAACCTAAAAAGAATGCAGAAAAGATTTATTAGGATGCTACCGAGACTTGATGATTTGAGTTATAAGGAGACGCTGGATAGATGGGACTTTTTCCTCTGGAGCGTAGAAGGCTGAGAGGTGATCTTACAGAAGTCTATAAAATAATGAAGGGCACAGATTAGCTAGGCAGTCAATATTTTTTTCCCAAAAGGTAGGGGAGTCTAAAACTAGAAGGCATGGGTTTAAGGTGAGAGGAGAGATACAAAAGTGCAAGAGGGGCAATTTTTTCCACACAAAGGATGGTGAGTGTCTGGAACAAGATGCCAGAGGTAGCAGTAGAGACAGATACAATTTTGGTCTTTGAAGAAGCATTTTGAAAGTTACATGGGTAGGATGGTTATAGAGGGATATGGGCCAAATGCAGGCAATTCGGATTAGCTTAGGGGTTTAAAACAAAGGGACGGCATAGAAAAATTGGGCTGAAGGACCTGTTTCCATGCTGTAAACCTCTATGATTCTAAGCCAATTAAGGTAAACAGATTAACATACAACTAAAATGGCAGACAGAGTAAGTTCAAACAAGTGGAAGCGTGCACGCAGACTGGACACTGCTTGATCACATCTGTTTCACTTTGTAGCTGATGCACCCACAAACCGCCAGCGCCTGGTTCTGTGTCAGAAACCATGATGCCAAGGCAAGAGCTCAAACTTGCAATCAGTTTATTATCACATGCCATATTCACATGCAAAGTTTGGAATGTTCTAAAGAATGATTGAGAATTTGATAATTGCACAGGCAAATTGTTATTTGGGATAGCAATCAAGCTCAGTTATTACCAATTGGGGATTCATTGATCCTCATTATTAAATAAAACACATGTGATGTTTGGGAAGCAATGGCAATGTTGGTAAAGTCTATGGCCAGGACTTGCCGCAATACTCTCTCTCTCTCTCTCCCCCCCTTCCTCCCACCCCACAACTTCCCCTCACCATCCCCCAACCCCCATCCATGGTGTGTTTTCCAACAGTGGAGGTAGCTCGTCATTGGTTGGTGGTGGGGTCTTTCTGTCCCACCAAAGTCAAAGTCAACAGCAATTTGTGTCGCTTGTGAGCCCTGCCATCAGGGAAACCACCACGGGTGGTTGCCTTTAGTGGAACCAGAAGATCCCACTGGTGATAAGGGCTGGAAAATCACGTTCTATATTGAAACATTCAAACAAAAGACAATTAGTCACTTTCTAACAGTTAAACTGGTGATAGCAAATAGATCAATGGACAGATTTCTCCCCACCACCCCAAAAAAAATAGCCTGCTGCTTTACAAGTAAAAATAACTTTCAATCAGGCTACTTACAGAAAAATTGCCATTTACTGGCCATGAAAAACTGCCCCTCAGGCGTCAGGGAGATTAGCAGGGCAAAAATGTGGGTTTGCAGTCAGTGCAGACTCAATAGGCCGAATGGCCTCCTTCTGCACTGTAAGGATCTATGATTCTAAAATTTGAAGAATACTCAACAGGTCAGGTAGCATGTGTCAACTTCAATTTTCACTTATATAGCATATTTAATACATGAAACATTTCAACACATTTTCCATAAGCATAATCAGACGACAAAATTGACAAGACATAAAAGGAGATTAGGAAGAGGGGCAAAAATCTTGACTAGACTGCAGATGTTAAAAAGGGAGAAAATGCTTTTCGATAGCACTAAAAAAGTTGTTGCATGATCACACAGCAAAAGCTGGGAAATGGAAGATGAAAAGAATTAACCATTATTGATAACAGAAACTTACACATTATTTTTATTGTAACTAAACCGCCTGAGGTTCTACGCAGGATCATTACAGAACAAAATTTGACACTGAACTATACAAGGATATAATAGGTCAGATGACCAGAAGTTTGGTCAAAACGTGGCTCCTTACGGAGAGAGAAACAGAGAGGTTTAGAGAGAAAAGCTGAGGTAGTTGAAGGCATGTGCGGTGGAAAGATTACAATTCAAGGATGTGCAAGAGGTCAGAACACAAATCTACGGTGAGGTTGTAGGGCTGGAGAAAATTACAAAGATAGGAGAGGAGCAAAACCACGGAGGGATTTGAAAACAAAATAAAGAATTTTAACTGGTAGTCAATGCAAGTTAGCATGAGGAGATTAGTGAGAGAGATTTAGTGAGAGTTAGGACACAGGTAGCAGAGTTTTGAACCTGGGATGCTGGCCAAGAGCGCACTGAAACAGTCAAATGTGGAGGCGAAGGGATGAGGGTTTCAGCTGAGTAAGGACAGAGTCGAATAATGTTACAGAGATGGTCTTCATGATGGTGTGGATCTACGATAGGAAGCTCAACTTGGATATATATAACACCCGATTTGTGAACAACCAGGTTCAGCATCAGTTGTCAGTAATAGTAGGGATGGAGTTGGCAGCAAGGGAACAGGCTTTCTGAAAGCGAGTGAAAACAAGAGCTGTCGCCTTCCCAATATTTAGTGATAGAAAATTTATGAACAAAAATTAAGATTTCCACACATGATTATAGTTGCAATTGCCATGATATTTCAGTATTAAATAGTGAACATACCCAGAGTCCGCTGCACAGTCCATCTCTGGTACACACACCCAGGTGAACAGGATCCGGAAGAGCTGGGTTTACAGTAAAGTGTCTGGGAGGAGAATTTAAAAACAAGTTGTATTATTACCTGGAAGTTAAAATGGCCTCACCTTTCTAGGTTAAAAAGTTCAATAAAGTCAAGTGTTCAACCTTTATGTTTGTATTACTCTTTTCACATGGATGAGAAGTTTTACAAGTGGATTCTTACAGGTCTTAAAAGGTACTCATTTAACTTACAGTTGAATATTTTATCACGTAACCTTTTGATTGCTGAATGATAGTACACTGTAGTAGTCAGGAAAAATGGATAGCAACCATAAAAACATTTGACGGGCACTCCATTTTATGGGTAATAGCTCATGTTCATGTACAGCTCCCTTTAAATGTTCCCTCTAATTTTCCTTCACTGTTTGTTGAGCTGTGCAGTTCCTTTAAGCCTGCTGCACGGTCACATGTGCACACCTTAAAGGGACTGCACCTTATGCACAGCCAGTTTATTCCTTAGGTGTTAAGTTCTGAACATAAGAACATAAGAAATAGGAGCAGGAGTAGGCCATCTAGCCCTTCAAGCCTGCCCCACCATTCAATAAGATCATGGCTGATCTGTCGTGGCTCAGTTCCACTTTCCCACCCTCTCCCCATAACCCTTAATCCCCTCGCTTATCAAAAACCCATCAACCCGCGTCTTAAAAATATTTAGCGAGGCAGCCTCCACCACTTCAACGGGCAGAGAATTCCAGAGATTCACCACCCTTTGAGTGAAGAAGTTCCCCTCAACTCCGTTCTAAACCGCCCCCCCTTTATCTTGAGGCTGTGCCCCCTAGTCCTACTGTCCTTTCTGAGCGGGAAGAGTCTCTCCACCTCTATCCTATCCATCCCATTCATCATCTTATATGTCTCAATGAGATCTCCCCTCATTCTTCTAAACTCTAACGAGCACAAGCCTAGTTTATTCAGCCTCTCCTCATAGCTCAACCCCCTCAACTGCGGTATCAGCCTAGTAAACCTCCTCTGCACTCCCTCCAAGGCCAAAATATCCTTGCATAAGTGCGGCGACCAAAACTGCACACAGTACTCCAGCTGCGGCCTCACCAGTGCCCTATACAGCTGCAGCAAGACCTCCCTACTTTTATATTCAATCCCCCTCGCTATGAACTGCTGCGGGGCCATAGCTTAAAGGGAAATTAATTTGATATCACAGTAAACTTGAATGATCTACTTTTAATATTGTCACATTGTTTGTAAAATTCCTCCAAAGTAAGAGAGAGAAAGAAGGAAAATTGCTGCACAGGATTTTTATCAATATTAGAATTAACGACTGCCAACCACAATCAACATAACTTTCAAAGCAAGCAGCTTCTTTCTGACATGGCTCTTCTGTATTCACTATTGCAGTGTGGTTTTCCACACAAGGATTCAAATTGTGCATCATTCTCAATACAACTTTGAAATCCTCAACAAGGACCACCTAGAAGGATAAGTGCAGGAGGTGCTTGGGGAGTTCCCTCAAGTATCACAACACCCTTTGAAAATAGATTGCTATTCCTCCATTGCTGCTCAGTCAAAATTGTGGAACGCCCTGACGAAGATGTCCAAAGATATGCGGGTTAAGTGGGTTGGCCATGCTAAATAGTGTCAGGGGGATTAGCAGGGTAAGTATGTGGGGTTACGGGAATAGGGCCTGTGTGGGATTGTGGTCAGTGCAGATAGGCCACATGGCCTCTTTCTGCACTGTAGGGATTCTATTCCATGACGAACAGCAGCATAGGTGCACCTACACCAGCCAGTCCACCACAATCTACTCAAGAGAATTCAGGATAAATATCAGCATTGCAGCGATGCACATAATCAGATGAACAAACTAACATACTGGCATATCCCACTACAGACAAAGAATCCAAGTTCCACAAGTGTTGCACTGCTCAATCAACAGGCTCCAGAAAGTAGGGACGACAGGTGTGGGAAAATCTTTACTCAACACTTTCTAATATAGACAACTAACTTCAGGGACAAACACAAGAAATAGGTGCAGAAGTAGACCACATGGTCCATGAAGCCATCCAAATCCACCTCCCCTACTCAACCAACCTGTTACCACACCCCAGCCCCCTCTCACTGTCCCCGCTCACTGCCCCCAGCACCCAAAACCACCCCCCTCCACCACCGCCGGATGCCCTCTCCCCTCCGAAACCCCCTGCCCTTGCCCCAAAACCATCACCCCCCAATATCCTGGCCCCTCTCCACGCCCTCTCAATGTCCCACCTGCCTTCTGCCCTCCACTGCTGCCCTCCCCCCCCACAATGATCTACTCCTCTCCTGATCCCGCAACATCCCACCCCCTTGCAACGTCCCACCCCTCCCTTCTCCACACCGTCCCGCACCTCCCTTCTCTGCCACCACACCCCCGCAACGTCCTGCTGCCCCTCCCTTCTCTGCCGCCCCCCCACCTCGGCTCACCCACCTGCAACGTCCATCACCTTCCTTCTCTGCCCCCCCGCAACATCCTGCTGCCCCTCCCTTCTCTGCCCCCTGCTCACCCACCTGCAACGTCCTGCTCACCCCCTCTGCGCACACCCCCCTGCAACGTCCCACACCTCCCGCAACCCCCCGCAGCAATGTCCTGTCCCCCACCCCCCGCAGCAACGTCCTGTCCCCCCCTCTCTGCGGCCCGCCCCCCCACGCCACAGCAACGTCCCCCCCCCCCGCCCCCGGCAGCAACGTCCCGTCCCTCCCTCTCTGCCCCCCCCACCCCCCCCCCCCCGGGCAGCACGTCCCGTCCCTCCCTCTCTGCGACCCCCCCCCCCCCAGCAACGTCCCGTCCCTCCCTCTCTGCGACCCCCCCCCCCAGCAACGTCCCATCCCTCCCTCTCTGCGACCCCCCCCCCCCAGCAATGTCCCGTCCCTCCCTCTCTGCGACCCCCCCCCCCCCCCAGCAACGTCCCGTCCCTCCCTCTCTGCGACCCCCCCCCCCCCCAGCAACGTCCCGTCCCTCCCTCTCTGCGACCCCCCCCCCCCAGCAACGTCCCGTCCCTCCCTCTCTGCGACCCCCCCCCCCCCCAGCAACGTCCCGTCCCTCCCTCTCTGCGACCCCCCCCCCCCCAGCAACGTCCCGTCCCTCCCTCTCTGCGACCCCCCCCCCAGCAACGTCCCGTCCCTCCCTCTCTGCGACCCCCCCCCCCAGCAACGTCCCGTCCCTCCCTCTCTGCGCCCGCCCCCGCAGCAACGTCCCGTCCCTCCCTCTCTGCACCGCCCCCGCAGCAACGTCCCGTCACCCCCTCTCTGCGCCCCCCGCAACGTCCTGTCTCCCCCTCTCTGCGCCCCCCGCAACGTCTTGTCTCCCCCTCTCTGCGCCCCCCCGCAACATCCCGCCCCTCC
This sequence comes from Carcharhinus amblyrhynchos, assembly GCF_965287045.1. Taxonomy (NCBI): domain Eukaryota; kingdom Metazoa; phylum Chordata; class Chondrichthyes; order Carcharhiniformes; family Carcharhinidae; genus Carcharhinus; species Carcharhinus amblyrhynchos. The sequence continues at coordinate 13,114,614 of NC_137328.1, forward strand.
TCTCCACAACCCTGCGCAACATCCTGCCCCCTCTCCGCAACCCCCCCACGACGTTCCACCCTCTTCGTGCCGCCCCCCATAATGTCGCACCTCTTCTTTGCCCCTGTAGTGTGCCACCTCCTCTCTGCCCCTGCAACATCCCACTCTAACACCCACTGCCTGATCAGCCAAATCCCATCCATTCATCTGGGCAATTCAGTTCTCCCACAGCTGCCAATGCAACAAAAAAAGGAGCATATTGGCCTTGAATTCACCAGAGTTGCAACATATTAGCGGCTTCAGGGATTCGCTCCCCCATCACCACCCCCAACTCCTTCCTGAACACACAACCTCCCACCACTTACCTCACCTGACTCAACCTCACCACCCAACTCTCCGCCTCTCACAACCACCAGATTTCACTACACAAGGGCGTGGAATGTCCTGCCTGCAGTAGTTGTGGACTCACCAACTTTAAGGGTGTTCAAATGGTCTGTGGATAGACCTATGGATAACATTGAAATAGTTTAGATCAGAGGGTCATTAGATTCATTCCACTGGTCGGCGCAATATCGAGGGCCGAAGGGCCTGTACTGCGCTGTATTGTTCTATGTTCATTGATCAGAGTTCACCACCCGACTCTCCCTACTCGACCTCACCACCCTACTCACCTGCTGCCTTGCCACCCTATCCACCTCCTTAACATATGTCACTGTGTTATGTGCACCAATTTTATATATTTATAAACGTTAATGATAACAAAGCAAAATACTAAATCCAGAATAGAAACAGAAAATGCTGGAAAAACCCAGCAGGTCTGGCAACATCAGACAGAAACAGAGTTAACATTTCTTCAGAGCTAAAGAGAGGAGAAATGAATGAGGTTTACAAGACAGGCTGGAACAAGTGGAGCAAAATAGGGGAACTCAGGAGAGACTAGAATCCCCTTCTACGTGACTACATTTTATATATTATAGCTTATGTATCCAAATATTTTATATAGATTGTAACTAAATGATGTTCTACATAAGGCTACCATATAAATCGCAGCTTTTACATACAATAGCTTGTATAAAATGCAGACATAATAATGTTACATAGACTGATTCATATTTTGCATGTTACTGCTGTATACATTATTGCTTAAATATGAAGCTGTTTTATACACACCAATATAATATTTTTGGAAGTAATGATTTATGTAGGATTTCTCCATGTATATTGCTATAAGGATATTATACATGGAGAACAGTAATGTATTTATAACAATGTTGCAGTCACAAACTATTTGCAGCATGGTGGCACAGTGGTTAGCATTGCTGCCTCACAGTGCCAGGGACCCAGGTTCGATTCCCGGTTTGGGTCGCTGTCTGTGTGGAGTGTGCACATTCTCCCCATGTCTGCATGGGTTTTCTCCAGGGGCTCCGGTTTCCTTCCACAGTCCGAAAGATGTGCTGGGTTAGGTGCATTGGTCATGCTACAATCTCCCTCAGTGCAGATGCTAGAGTGTGACGACTGGGGAATTTTCACAGTAATTTCATTCATGTAGTGTAATGTGAATGTAAGCCTAGCTGTGACTAATAAATATATTTTACTTTTTACTACTTTGCATGCATCACAATATTATAGACTATAACTAAATCATGTTTTACACGTTGCTGCAATATAATGGGGCTTATATATCCTATTGCTGATAAAACATGCATGCATTAATGTTTTGACAACAACTAAAGCACGTTTTAAAGTTGCTGCTGTATCTATTATCACTTATGCATATAATAGATTATTTAGATGCATGCATTATTACATAAACTATAATTAAATCATGTTTTAAAGTTGTATATATTATGGTTTATACAATGTTGTGTTTTATACAATAATATTTACACAAGTTATGATGAATGCAGAATGTCTCCGCCCACGTGTATGTTGTTATATTGACGGTGTGTATAAATACATTGCTATTCCCTATGCTGTCACTATCTGCATACATCTAGTGTTAGATTTAATATGACTAAATTAGATTTTAAATGTTGGTGTGCCCTGCAGCTTATGTACTTGTCCATGTTGCTGTTATATTGACTCTAACGCTATGTATGAGTCAGACACACTGCGCTGCAGTCCATGTGCACATGTTGAGTTACTCACGGTCACTCCCCGGCTCTCCAGAGCGGCCTGTGCGGCGCTGTTGATTTTTACCGGTCTTTTCTGTTTAAATCCATCCGTAAACAACACAACGCAGCCCCAGCCGCCTGGAGTTCTACTTCCGGATCACCGGAAGGCGGGCAGCAATGAAAGGTCACGTAAGCAAGGGGCGTGAGCACAGTGTCTCTCTATCGCCACCGCCGGCGGGAGGACCCGTCCCTGTACAGCAGCCCCGCAATCGGGGCGCCGGGGCAGAGCGGCTCTCTACCGCCACCGCTGGCGGGAGGACCCGTCCCTTTACAGCAGCTCCGCAATCGGGACGCCAGGCAGAGCGGCTCTCTGGCGCCACTGCTGGCGGGAGGACTCCTTCCCCTTTCCCAGACAGTAATTTTCCCCCTCCCTTCCTCCCCCGCCGTGATAAAACGGACAAAGCGGCTCTCTGGTGCCTCTATTGGTCGGAGGACTCCTCACTCCCTTCACCCTACGGCAGCGCGGGCAGAGTGGCTCTCTGGTGCCACCGCTGGCGGGAGGACTCTTACCCCTTCCCCATACAGCAGATCCCCCACCCAAATCGGGATAAGGACCAAGCGGCTCTCTGGCACCGCCACTGGCCAAAGCACCTTCCACCCCTTCACCTGACAGCAGCTCCCCAGTTCGGGCACGGCCAGAGCGGCTCTCTGGCGCTACCGCTGGCTGGAGGACCTCTGCTTCTCCTCTATCGCCCTCCCCAGTGCTGTACTGTAATGCTTTGCGAGATCTTTAATCTGAGTTGGTTACAATCCCTATGAGTGAGCAGCAGCCTACCTGGAACACGTTTTTTTAATTAAATTTTTTTACTCCATTCTTAAATTTGCAATTCAATGCTCAGAGTGGACCAGACAAGCCCAAATGCATTCCTTGCAAGCTCCAAAAACCAAATTCAAATTGAATCCAATTCATGGTCCCCACAAGAGAGACAAACACCATCCAAGCTTACAGGATGAGGAATTGCACCACGCTTTGGGCTTAATCGGACACTTCATCTTAGCAAAAGGCCGAGAAGTGTATTTGCAGCATGTTATACAGACATGTTGCTGTTACACCCCTTGACTCTTTGTTTTAACAAAGGTGCAGTAAGAAAGTACCCTTCCACCAATCTCATTAAAGATTACAATCTCAATTTTACAATTGTTGTAACTCAATATTAAAAGTATCATCTTGTAAGTGATGTCTTTTGCATTAACTATGAATGTACTTTTCTTTCCCCTGCTGGTTACAATTTGCAGATTGAAAAGGAAGACTTGCATTTATATAGCTCTTTTCATGACCACCAGTTGTTTCAGAGCACTTTACCACCAATGAAGCACTTGTGAAGTGTAAAGTCACTTTCAGCAATCAATTTGCACACAGCAAACTACTTTTTTTCTTTGCTCTTTCCAGAAGAGTTTTAGTTCAGTCTATTTCAACCCTATTTCCTGAAATACTCTCGTTTCCTTCTCTATGAATAGTATGCTTTGTCTTTATAGTGCAAGAAACAATACTTTTCTCTGAATGTTAATACATGTGACAGTAATAAATCAAATCAAAGTCGGGCACATGTCTGTTGCAGACTTGGAGGGCCAAAGGGCGTGTTCCTGTGCTGTAATTTTCTTTATTCTTACCAACGACAGCAAAATGGTGACATTTTTCAGATGTTTACTAAGATATAAGTATTGGCCAGGACATGATAGGGCATTGGTGAGGCCGCAGCTGGAGTACTGTGTGCAGTTTTGGGCGCCGCACCTGCGCAAGGATATTTTGGCCCTGGAAGGAGTGCAGAGGAGGTTTACTAGGCTGATACCGGAGTTGAGGGGATTGAACTATGAGGAGAGGCTGAATAAACTAGGCTTGTACTCGTTAGAGTTTAGAAGAATGAGGGGAGATCTCATTGAGACGTATAAGATGATGAATGGGATGGATAGGATAGAGGTGGAGAGACTCTTCCCGCTCAAAAAAGACAGTAGGACTAGGGGGCACAGCCTCAAGATAAAGGGGAGGCGGTTTAGAATGGAGTTGAGGAGGAACTTCTTCACTCAAAGGGTGGTGAATCTCTGGAATTCTCTGCCCGTTGAAGTGGTGGAGGCTGCCTCGCTAAATATTTTTAAGAAGCGGGTTGATGGGTTCTTGATAAGAGAGGGGATTAAGGGTTATGGGGAGAGGGCGGGAAAGTGGAACTGAGCCACAACAGATCAGCCATGATCTTATTGAATGGCGGGGCAGGCTCGAAGGGCTAGATGGCCTACTCCTGCTCCTATTTCTTATGTTCTTATGTTCTTATAACTCCTCTTCAAAATAATACTATTAGATCTATTGTCCCCACTTGAGAGAGAAGAAAGGGCTCCCAGCTTGATATCACTCAGTACTGTAATGAGAATGCTAGATGTGACTTTTGTGATTACATCTTGCACTCGGACTTGAACCCAGAATACTTCAGCTGACAGGTAAGCTATTGACTTGCAGCTGGCATACAGTGACTTTTGTGACTTAGGTCATCCTAATAAAGGACTTCTGATGTGTGATCATTTTTGGAGTGGACAATGTGCTAATTAACAGTTTTGTACTTTTTTTATTTGTTCATGCCTTGTGGGACATTTGGTCAATTGAGTCTGTACTGACCACAATCCCACCCAGGCCCTAATCCAGTCACCCTGCACATTTACGCAGCTGATCCCCCTGACACTAAGGGGCAATTTAGCATGGCCAATCAAACTAACCCGCAATCTTTGGAATATGAGAGGAAACCCACGCAGACACGGGCAGAAGGGACAAACTCCACACAGACAGTGAGCAGAGGCCGGAATTCAACCCAGGTCCTAGATCATAGAACCCTACAGTGCAGAAAGAGGCCCTTCAGCCCATCAAGTCTGCACTGAACACAATCTCACCCAGGCCCTACCCCCATATCCCGACATATTATGCCCACTAATCCTCTAACCTACGCATCCCCACGCAGACACGAGGAGAACGTGCAAACGCCACACAGACAGTGAACTGAGCCGGGAATCAAACCCAGGACCCTGGGGCTGTGAAGAAGCAGTGCTAACCACTGTGCTACCATGCCGTCCTGAAGAGAGATAGAAAAGAAAGGACTATTATAAGATTGCCAGCCTCTGATAGGTTGTTTGTTTGATCAATTATGATGTAGAATTTACATTAAACCAATGGGGAGCAAGTTTGTTAGTAATTATAATTTGGTGTTTTAAGTACTTTGTAGTTTTAAAGGTACATGTAATTAATCCATCGATATAAGTATATCGTCTATACATTCTTAAAAGTTAAACAAATTTTGTTTAACATGGTGAACAGTTACGAAATGCCCTGTGATACTAAACATGAGTTAAATACATTCCTTTAATGTATCCAACTGTTGGAATTACAAGGCCATAAAGGAGACTAATTGCCCTGCCAGACACCTGATCATAAACGACTGATACAAGGGCAAGTTTTAATGAGGCTGCCTTTATAGTTTCTAATCAAAACAGAGTCAGAAAGACATTAATGTCACAGCTAACACAGGAGTTATTGTAGGGAACTTAGTGGGAATTGACAAGGACTAATGATAACATGCTGGCATCCCTTGAAGCATCATTAATTGTAGGGAGAAGTAAAATGCCCAGTCATTGGATTGATAAGCAATGTATACACGTGTTTCGTTGTTGTTGGCAATAAACAAACTTATCACGGCTGTAATCAGGGAATATCCTGAAGGCAAGTTGATTTGACCACATTCCTTAGAGATTCAGTTAACTTCACTGAAAAGACCATAAAATACTAATGGCTTTAGTAGCCCCCCTTTATCAATTAAAAGATACCCATGTGAGATTGTTTTAGTGAAGATGCTTTGTGAGGCTGCTAACACAATAGAGACATTATGCCTGACTAAGAGACTTGAGGACAGTTCACAAGGCTTGGTGATGATATATTGGGGTATCCCACGAGGTGCCGTGATTCCATGGCTCAGAGTTGTTCAGAATTTCATTCTATTGGATCAATATGTAATTATGTCATTTGTAACCGTTTTGATTGGATTGTATCCAGCTGACTGCAAGTTGTAGAATTGTATAAACCATGCTGATTTACTTTGTCTGGTGGAGTGATGTTTTGACTCTTCGCGTCAAGATCCCTCCTCTTGCAGGCAAGTAAAGACAATCTGTCAATTAAGTATCTTGTGTTAATGTGTGTTTGTGTTAAAGTCAAAGTCAGAAGTTGAGATTTCAACTGTTCCTGGCATGGTGAGGTAGCAGTGTACCACCGTGCCGCCCTCCACATTACTGTAGATCTGATGGCACATGTACCCAGATCAGGTAAAGACGACGGATTTCCTTACCTAAAAGGCATTAGAGGACCAGATGGGTTTTTATAACAAAAAACGATGGGATTTTTTGGTCACCATTGGACTTTTAATTCCAGATTTTTTTTTATTGAATTCAAGTTCTACCATCTCGCATGGTGAGATTCAAACCTGGGTCCCCAAAGCAACATGAGTCCAGCAACAATTCCACTACGCCACTGCCTCTCCATAAGGGTACAACCATATTTTTTCAATTTTTCAAAAGATATTCTTTGAGATCTTATTTGCTGTGGGACTTCTCAGGGATCCCATAGCAAATATCCCAGGGAATTTCTATCCTCTAATCTATGGTTAGATCTATGACCTATGATCTAACCATAGATCCTAGATGCTTAGGATCTATGGTTAGATTCTAACCATCTAAAAACCAGAAGATCTGGGTCTATTCTTTAATGACGGCTCCGAGCATTATGTCAACAAACGTCAATTGAAATTGCTGGAATAGATTTTCTTCACTCTCACAGTCAGGCATTTTTTTTCAATTTAGAAAATAAGAGATTTAAATAACTTGACAGCTTGACTGTTCTACATACCTTATCTGCCCTTCATGAGCATTTAATCGTGGCTTGAGGCCACTCATATGGGAAAAGTGATACATGCTTGTCCTGTGCACTTAAAAGGTCTAACCAATTCATAACTCACATCTGTGAGCTTCATGCCCCATCTCCTTTCCCCAGCTGGTGAACATGGGATCTGCCAGAAATGGGTATGAATCTTCCGGATCTAATTTGCCATTTTTAACTCCCCATTCACCATGGCGGGACCATGATATCCGGAAAGGCAGTAAAATCCTGGCCCTAGAGTCTCCTGACCCATGAAGATCCCTCCACGAATACTGCAAATAAACAGCAGTTCTGATAGCATTTTGTGTTGTTAATTCAGTTTTCCCGCACCTGAATTCTTTTGGCCTTGAATCCAGATTTGATTCAAGGCTGTAATGGAGTCTGCAGTCAAGTGGTCCTGATGGAGTGCAAAGTGAAGGGGTTATTGGTGAGCTTCCTATTGCCTCCTTCCGTCAACTCACCAATTATTGAGAAGCTGAGAGTAATTGGATGAGTTAGATTTATTTTGCCTTTTCAGCCCTAAATTTGGCAGAAGATAAAGAAAGACAGTGAGATTTCTGTCTATAATGGTTAGCTGTATAAAATAGCAGAAAATATGAACATTTTAGTAAATTAATAATGAAAACCACAGAAGTTTGCAGTACAGTAGGACATCATTTGATTCAGCATGACTGAGTCCACTGATTGCCAAAGAATGAAACAAAACTGATCTCATTACTTATCTCTCTGATTAACATGAGTGTTCCATTCTTGTGATTTTTATCCCTCTGTCCTCTCTACAGATACTTCCTGATGTAGGGGGCTAGAATAGGCTAATAAAACATAACTGTAGCTTTAGGAACACTAACACAACATAGGCTTAAGAGTGAATGACCTTGGACTATGGAAACATTGATAAGGGCTGCTGCTATAGAAGTCAGCTCTTTGATTAACAAGTATTTTTCTTTTAAAAATATATATCTTAAATTTATGAAATGAATTGTTTGTTTTAGAATTTTTGTGAAACTTCAGTCAATGACAAAATACAGCAGGCCTTGGTGGGAGAGGTATTAAGAAACAATAGCCCCACTGAGAACAATTATGTTATCAGCAGTGGTCGGAAACAAGATAGCTACCATTGCCAATTTGATGAAAAGAGTTATACAACTTCAAGCTAATAACGCAGGTGACAAGTTGTCATAAGGGATTTCTCAGGGCCAGATGAAAGCCTGTTCAATCTGGTGGAATTCAGCCTGCCATTTCATGTCCAGCTTCTCATGTTACAAGGCAACAGGACGAGGGTAATGTCTGTAATTAATAACAAATGAAATCCCATTAGGTCATGATGTGTATTGTTATTGCCTGCAGTTAATGACAGGATGATTATTGACTGATTTGTATTAACGGTTATTGGATTATGTCTACCAGGAAGGTGGGAAAAATGATTTTGTAACTGTATAATTGTCCTTGCGAGGGCATTGTTCGCCATAGCGACATTGGGCTGCCCGCATACTATGCCTTGAGTGTTGGGCTGTCTTAAATCAATCATTCTCCTGTTTGATTATTTGATTATTTAAATAAAGTCACAAATTAAATCAGTATTAGCAGTACATAGCCTCAAGGGAAAAACCCGCATCTATACTCCCTGACCTTCTGAGTGCTTCCAGCATTTTCTGAGGGCATTTTCACTCCCAAGTGCCTTTTATTTGGGAATTAAAAATACTAAAAATAGCATTTTGTTCAGCTTTTGTTTCTTTTACCTCTTATCACTCATTTATTCCGTCTCTTCATTTTGCCTTTCGTATATAATTTAGCAAACAAAAAACTAAAGCTAATGCCTCCTGGTTTATTGTTCCTGATCTAAACTCTAACATGTCTGAATGAATCTTCCTCAATTTGATTAGATTAAGGGACAGAGTGTTGCTTATCTCTTCATACACACCACTGATCCCCTGTGCAAGGAGTGGTGATGAGAAAGATTTTGAACTAAAGGAAATTGTGGCTCAAAAGCTCATAGAATCATAGAGTCACAGGAGGATAACAGCATGGAAACGGGCCCTTCGGCCCAACTTGTCCATGCCGCCTATTTTTTTTAAAACCCCTAAGCTAGGCCCAGTTGCTCACATTTAACCCATATCCCTCTATACCCAACTTAGCCATGCAACTATCTAAATGCTTTTTAAAAATTGTACCCACCTCTACTAATACCTCTGGCAGCTTGTTCCAAACACTCACCACCCTCTATGTGAAACTGTTGCCCATCTGGGCTCTTTATTACCTCTCCTCTCTCACCTTAAACCTCTAGTTTTTGATCCCCCTATCTTTGAGAAAAGTTATTGACTATCTGGCTGATCTATGCCCTTCATTATTTTATAGACCTCTATAAAATCACCCCTCAACCTCCTACGCTCCAGAGTCCTAGTCTAACCAGCCTCTCCATATAACTCAAACCATCAAGTCAATAGATATTATCTAATTTAATAATACCTTTTTCTGTAATAGGGTGACGAGAACTGGATAGTATTCCAAGGATGATCTTACCATTGTCTTGTACAACTTCAAGACGTCCTGACTCCTGTATTCAGCGTTCTGACCAATGAAACCAAGCATGCTGAATGCTTTCTTCAACACTTTGTCCGCCTGTGACTCCACTTTCAAGGAGCTAAGAACCTGTACCCCCTAGATCTCTTTGTTCTGTAACTCTCCCCAAGGCCTACCATTAACTGAGTAAGTCCTGCCCTGGTTCAATTTACCAAAATGCATCGCCTCACATTTATCTAAATCAAACTCCATTCGTCAGCCCACTGGCCCAATTGATCAAGATCCCTTTGCAATCCAAGATAACCTTCTCCACTGTTCACTATGCCACCAATCTTGTTATCATCTGCAAACTTACTAACCATGCCTCCTATATTCTCATCCAAATCATTAATATAAATGACAAATAATTGTGGACCCAGCACTGATCTGAGGCACACTGCTGGTCACAGGCCTCCAATTTGAAAAATAACCCTCTACAACCACCCTCTGGCTTCTGTCATCAAGCCAATGTTGTACCCATTTTGATACATAACCTTGGATCCCGTGAGATTTAACCTCATGCAACAACCTACCATGCAGTACTTTGTCAAAGGCCTTGCTAAAGTCCACGTAGACAACATCAATTACACTGCCCTCATTTACCTTCTTGGTTACCCCTTCAAAAAATTCAATCAAATTTGTGAGACATAATTTTCCACTCACAAAGCCTTGCTGACTGTCCCTAATCAATCCTTGCAACTTTAAATGCCTATAGATCCCTTCTCTCAATACTTTCTCACAACTTACCCACTATAGATGTGAGGCTCACTGGACTATAATTCCCAGGCTTTTCCCTGCAGCCCTTTTTAAATGAAGGCACAACATTTGCCACCCTCCAATCTTCAGGTACCTCTCCTGTGCTTATCGATGATTCAAATATCTCTGCTAGTGGACTTGCAATTTCCTCCCTAGGCTCCCACAATGTCCAGGGATACACTTCATCAGGTCCCAGGGATTTATCTAACTTGATGCACCTTAAGACTTCCGGCATCTCCTTCTCTATACTATATATACTCCTCAAGATATTACTATTTATTTTCCCTAGTTCCCTAACATCCATGATTTTCTCAACAGTAAATACTGATGAGAAATATTCATTTAGGATCTCACCCATCTCTTGTGGATCCGTACATAGATGACCTTATTGATCCATAAGAGGCCCTACAGTTCAGCACAAAAGCCATGTAAGCATCTCTGAGAATAATGAATGATAGTGTCATTCCTTCGCTGTGGACTTCAAATTCCACACCTATATTATCGCTATTATTAAATATGTATGTTTGAAGTGATACGTTAATGAAAGAATAAAGTAGAATAAAATTAAATTAGCATTACATATATCGCAAGTAGAAAAAAACTGTTCTGTGATGCAGTCTAAAACTTAATTCTACAAGTGTCAGGGAGTTTCATTACATAGTTGTATACATTATATCTGACCCTTATCATTGTCACCCTACTCGCAGTAGATCTACTTTAGAACCATAGACTTTTTCTATCAACTTGTTTACTCTTTAGGACAGCAGAGGTAAAATCATTCAAAACTCAAACTCTTCTCAACGTTGATCTCTCAAGTCTAACACATGACTGATCATCACCTATGTTATGCATTAGCACATCTCATCCGTGAACCTTTTATACCACATCCTGGATTATCTGTGATTGAACTCATGCTCTGTAATCGCTGCCAAAATCACACGAGTATTTTTCTACAGTCCCTCTCTTGCTTATGGATCAAAATGAGTTGATACCATGGTAATTGATATTCTCAATGTCTTTGCTGAATGAGCACCTTGAACCAAAATTGCTCCTTTAGCAGATAGAGGCCGGAATTCTCTGACCTTGCCCGTGGCTGGGGTTCTCCCGTCCCACTACAGTGAATGGAGATTTGGCTGGCAGCGGTGGCAGGGTGTATCATACCAGATAATTTTTTTTATCCATGGGACATAGGCATCACAAATTGGCCAGCATTTATTACCCATCCCTAGTTGCCCAAGGACAGTTGAGAGTCATTGTTGTGGCTCTGGAGTCACATGTAGGCCAGACTAGGTAAGTACGGCAGATTTCTGTCCCTAAAGAATATTTGTGAACCCGATGGGTTTTTCTGGCAATCGACAATGGTTGCATGGTCATTAGTAGATTCTTAATTCCAGATATTTTTTATTGAATTCAAATTCAACCATATGTTGTGGTGGGATTTGAACCTGGGTTCCCAGAGCATTAGCTGAGTCTCTGGATTACTAGTCTAGCGATAATACCACTAGGCCATTGGCTCCCAGTCATAGAGTACAATAATCAACATTGCAGATCTCAATATCTTTCAGGGTTCTCCTTTATATTGAATTAGAAAGTTACCAACATTGCTTTATTACATGGTGCTGGCTAAATCTTGTGAAAAAAACATAAAACAAGACTCATACTACATTACAGAACGAAAGCCATTATTTTCAACTTAAGTCCCAGTAAGCTCAAGCATCATTGCAACCCTGCTCTAACCTCAGCATTGACTTTTTTTAAAATTTATTAGTCACAAGTAAGACTTACATTAACACTGCAATTAAGTTACTGTGAAATTTCCCTAGTCGTCACACTCCAGCGCCCGTTCGGGTCAATGCATCTAACCAGCACGTCTTTCAGACTGTGAGGGGAAACCGCAGCACCCAGAGGAAACCCACGCAGATACGAGAAGAACATGCAAACTCCACACAGACAGTGACCCAAGCCAGGAATCGAACCCGGGTCCCTGGCGCTGGCTAACCACCATACCAGCTGTTTGAAATGTTCAAATCGTAAATGCATATCTACTGAGCAGGATCGCAGGGAGGATATTTCACGCTTAACTGCCAAAATTAAACTGACACGTACAATTAAATTTTACTAAGCAGGCTTCCCAATCTGCTTAATTATTTTCCTTGGCTGCATACAGAACACAAGAGAGGAAGAAACAGTAGTCGGGCTACGCAAGCAGCTTTCGTATTGCTGTTCCCTCTGTGCGACTGAAGAACGTCTGGCCTTGACCTCCTCAGTGAAAGGCTCCAGTTTGCAATCTGCGCAGTTGATGGGTAATAAATGCTGGCCAATTTGCGATGCCCATGTCCCATGGATAAAAAAAAAAGTTCTCTGGTGCCACACGCCCTGCCACAACTGCCATCCAAATCTCCATTCACTATAGAGGAACGGGAGAATCCCAGCCACGGGCGAGGTCATAGAATTCCGGCCTCTATCTGCTAAAGGAGCCAATTTTGGTTCAAGGCGTTCATTCAGCAAAGACATTGTGAATATCAGTTGCTGCGGTATCAACTCATTTTGAACCTTTAGCAAGAGCAGGACTGTGGAGAAATACTCATGTGATTTCGACAATGATTACAGTTCATGATCACAGATAGTCCAGGACGTGGTATAAAAGGTTAACAGATGAGATATGCTAATGCATAAGACATGAACATATGATCAATCATGTGTTAGACTTGAGAGATTAACATTGAGATGAGTTTGAGTCTTGATTGATTTTACCCCTGCTGATCTAAAGAATAAACAAGTTGATAGAAAAAGTCTATGATTCTATAGTAGATCTATTGCGAATAGGGTGACAACATGCAGATTTTGGCAAATTTGCACAAAATGTTCCACCTCAATTCGTAGATGCAACCTCTGAGTAAGCGTTTCTGGAGGCTTGGAATGAAATAGTTGGTTAATTCGGTCTAAAGGAATTACCATCAATCCCATCCAATTTATCTACTAACGGAAGCAAGGTATGTGAGTATATGCATTGGTATGCAGTAATGAAAGAGGGCACATTATATTGGGTTGTATTGCAGGCAGAATGGCAAAGGGGTGTTGGGCAGGTGGATACTGTGAATGAGTAAGTGAAATAAGTTTGAAATGTTCTTAAGTGCTTGTAAGATTGTGATAATACTGAGATCCTGGGATACGAGAGTATTGGGGATAATAGAGGAGATGTATGTTGTAGGAAAGATGTTTGGGTTACCTCAAGTTTTCTTACTCATGGGAAAAGCCTTTTGCACAAATCCATTTCTCTCCTTAACCATTGCTGCCTCTGCGGATCTCTTGCAAAGAGATCATACCCTCCCCTTCCCCCCACCACCCCCCCTCCCCCAGCCCCTTTGTCCATAACACCACAACTGGAACATTGCAATGTTGCCTGCCATTTTCAATATTGACTGATGATCCCCATTCAGCAAGCACCACAAAACAGCACTACGCAGGTAAAGCAAAATCTGTGGAGCACAGCTGAGGGATACTTAAGCAACTATTTGATTATGTCAACTGGTCAACTGGAGTTTTCATCTAAAGTCTAACCAAAATCCCCAAAACGCTATGTTGCATAATTTTGCTATTCAAAGAGAAGTGACATAGGTGATATGCTGAGGAAGTGTCTCATAGGCTGGGAGTGGGAAACATAGATGAAGAAGATGTAATGGTAAGAAGATAGGAGCAGAAATCCATTGTAGAAAACTATTGCCAGAGATGGACATTGCCTGCCTCTGAACAGCTTTGTGTTACGGTGTGAACAGCCATTCATTGTGAGTCAAAGATATAGGGCTCATTCCTGACACTCAAGCTGACCTTCCAACTTTCAAATTCATCCTATGATTGATTTCTTGTCACAGCTCCAGCTTATAAACTCAACACATTCATAGGAGGAACATAAAATCTCTATTTATTCAGTGCTTTTTAAAATTCTCTCATGGGATATGCGCTGGCCAGGTTAATATTTGTCCATCCCTAATTGCCCTCGAGGAAATGATGGTGAGCCACCTCCTTGAACTGCTGCAATGTTAGCGATGTATAAGTACACCGAGTGCCGTACAGAATGGAGTTTCAGCCGGTTTTTGACCCAGCAGTAGTGAAGGAACACCGATGTAGTTTCAAGTCTAACTACAAAGGGTCGTGAATGAAAGCCTGTCCATCACGCAAACCAGCCTCCCATCCATTGACTCTGTCTACACTTCCCACCGCCTTGAAAAAGCAGCCAGCATAATCTGGGACGCCACACATCCCAGACATTCTCTCTTCCTCCTTCTTCCATCGGGAACATGATAGAAAAGTCTGAGGTCACGTACCAACCAACTGAAGGACAACTTCTTCCCTGCTACCGTCACACTTTTGAAATGGACCTACCTCACATTGAGTTGATATTTCTCTCCACCTGAGCTATGATTGTAATATTATATTCTGCACCCTCTCCTTCCCTTCTGTATGAACGGTACACTTTGTCTGGATAGTGCGCAAGAAACAATACTTTTCACTGTATACGCGTGACAATAATAAATCAAATCAAAATCAAAAAATCAGAATGGTGTATGGCTCAAAAGAGAACCTGCAGGTGCTGGTGTCATCATGCATCTGTTGCCATTTCCCAGGTAGTACAGATCACAAGTTTGACAGTTGCTGTCACGGGTGTTTCGATGGGCTGAAGTACATCCTGTACATTGTAGACATTGCTGCCACCATACTTAGCTATTGAGGGAGTGAAAGCTCAGTGTAGGAATGGGGTGCCAATCAAGTGGACTGCTTTGCCCTAAATGGTGTCAAGTTTCTGGAGTGTTGTTGGGAGCTCCACCTTTACCGGTAAGTGGAGAGTATTCCATCACACTCCTGATTTATACCTTGTCGTTAGGGACTGGCTTTGGGAGTTTGGACTTGAGTTATTCACCAGCGATTCCGAGATTCTGACCTGTTTTTGTAGCCACGTTATTTAGATGGCTAGTCCAGTGTTGAATCCAAAGATACCTCATTACCTCAGAGAAAAAGCGTACAGGGTAGGATTTTACGGCCTCACTCGTCCTGAAACCCTAAAATCACGCCCGAGGTCAATGGACCTTTTCATGGTCCGCCCCTTGCTTGCTCCACTTCCCATGGCGGGCGTGATGGTAAAATTCCGACCATGATGACTTGCATTACCACCTACATGGAGATCCACATTGTCAGCAAACAGAAGCTCCATGATATGCTCTTCTATGGTTTTGGTACGTGTCAGTAGCCACAGAGGTTGAAGCGAATGTGACCTCCTTGAAGCTAATGTGTATACCCTCTGTCAAGCCTGTAATTGCCTCTTGAAGTATTATCCTCAAGAAGATGGTGTAGGACACTCCTTCAAAAGTTGGAGATGATGAAAAGCTTCGAAGTAATGCACTGTGAAGAGGATAGTGATAAACCTCAAGTGGAAATAGACGGGAGAAATATTTACAAGGCTAGACTAATGTTAAAGCCAAAGGTGGGGCAGCATAGTGACGCAGTGGTTAGCACTGCTGCCTCACAATGCCAGGGATCCGTGTTCGATTCCCAGCTCGGGTGACTGTCTGTGTGGAGTTTGTATGTTCTCCCCATGTCTGCATGGGTTTGCTCTGGTCTCCTCGCACAGCCCAGAGATGTGTGGGTTAGGTCGATTGGCCATTGTAAATTGCCCCTTAGTGTCGGGGGACTAGCAGGGTAAATGTGAGGTTATGGGGATAGGGGCTGGGTGGGATTGTGGTCGCTGCAGACTTGATGGGCCGAATGGCCTCCTTCTGCACTGTATAATGGGTGGGTAAGTGGCAGATGAAATTTACTGCATAGAAATGTGAACATTTTACAGGAAGAACAAGGAGAAGCAATATAAAATAAAATATAACATTCTGAATGGGGTGCAGGAGACCAGGGACCTAACGACTGAAACCTGGGACAAGTCACATGGTGAGACCTCCAGGAATGTATTTAATTGCAGTTGGCAATCCTATTTAATTCCAATCCTTTTGCTCTGGCTGTGCTTTTAGCACTTATAATTTTTCCAATATTCATTACAGCTTAACAATTTGGTTGTATACAGTTTGTACAAGAAAAGCCAAAAACAAGCCTTAAACTTTTGGACCATAAAAAAAAACAGGATTCTTTTTAAAAGAATCCTTTCTGTGGTTCACACCATGTGTTTGCAGTTTTCTGGAATATCAGCAGGGGGCAGCTGGTGATTAAGTCAAGTGCCGACACAGCAGAAACTCTTCACTACCATTCTCGTCAGTTTAAAGATTTTTTAATTAGCTTCAAGCTGCGAACACTCCAGACTTTCATCTAATTATATACTTGTGCTGCAAAAGCTGATATTGCATTTGTCACTTAGCAGCATTAATGGGATTCAGTTGGCATCTTCCGTTGCCATTTGCTAATTAAGTGAGGGAGATTTTTTTC
Organism: Carcharhinus amblyrhynchos; assembly: GCF_965287045.1. Lineage (NCBI taxonomy): Eukaryota > Metazoa > Chordata > Chondrichthyes > Carcharhiniformes > Carcharhinidae > Carcharhinus > Carcharhinus amblyrhynchos. The sequence continues at coordinate 13,131,411 of NC_137328.1, forward strand.
CCCCAGCTCCATGCTTAGTCACTGGAGCACCTGAGGATAGTACGTGTTGCAAAATCAGGTGCAATGTTGTGCAACAAGAATACTTTTCATTTGTATATCGCCTTTAATGTCACAAAATGTCCAAAGGTGCTTGGCAAGAGTGTTATGAAGCAAAATTTGACACCAATCAATTTAAGGACATATTTGAGACACTAAGAATTTGGTCAAAGTGGCATGATATAAGAAGCTTCGTAAGAAGGAACGAGAAGAAGAGAGGCATGGATGTTTAAGGGGAGAGAGTGTTCTAGACTGTAGGGCCTTGATTATGCAGATTAGGTGGATTGGCCATGCTAAATTGCCCCTTAGTGCCCAGGGGACTACCTAAGGTATGGGGTTATGAGGATAGGGCCTGGGTGGGATTGTGGTCGATGTAGACTCGATGGGCTGAATGGCCTCCTTCTGCACTGTCGGATTCTATGATCTTATGATTGCTGAAGGCACGACCACCACTCAGAGCCATAAAGCCAAAGATATTCAAGCAACCAAAATTAGAGAAGGGCAAATATTGTGGGCGGTTGTACATAGTTAAGGAAAGTGGATGAGGCTGTGGAGAGATTTGAGAATAAATGTGAGGATTTTAAAATTGAGCACAGGCCTATATAGATACCTGACCAAGTCACTACTCATCGAAGATGAAAGAAAAGCAATGGCCCAATGGTATTATCACTAGGCTATTAATCCAGACACTCGGCTAATGTTCTGGAGACCTGGGTCTATCAGCAGATAGTGGAATTTGAATTTAATAAAAGTTATATCTGGAAATAAGAATCTACGGATGGCCATGAAACCATTGTCGGATAAGTCCATCTGGTTTACTAATGTCCTTTAGAGAAGGAAATCTGCCGTCCTTACCTGGCCTGGCCTACATGTGACTCCAGAACTGCAGCAATGTGGTTTACTCTCAACTGCCCTTGGGCAACTAGGGATGGGCAAGAAATGCTGGCCAACCAGTGGTGCCCATGTTCCATAAATGAACAATAAGATAAACAGGTTCCTTTTACAGATGCACACTCTGATCCATCCACATCTTTGACGTTCTCTTTGTCCAAATGGTCCACTGCACTTGATCACAATCCTCAAAAAATCTTCCTATTTCATTTATCAGTTCAAAATATACAATTATGACCAGTAAATGTAAAATGACACGCAAGTTGAGCTTCCCATCTTAAAGCAGTCTTCAATTTAAAATAGCATTCATCTGTTCCCTTAACTTACACATTTTAAATATCAGATATTAAAATGTATATTTTCCCCCTAACGTTTGATGACTGGCATCTCTACCTGCTGAAAATGAGTCTGAGGGAAATTTTAATTAGAATTTTGTATTTGCAGCAGGATAAAATTGCAGTTCGAAATTTAACATAAAACTTAAGTACCTGAAATCTATCTAAATATTAAATTGCTTTCATAGTGATTTCTTACATTTGTTCTGTGGTCAAACAGCTAAATAAGAAAAATAACTTGTGTTGCCTGAAGTTTCATTGAATGGTGAGACATGGGCTAGATATTGCAGGAATCATGCAGCACAGAAAGAGGCCCTGTGGCCCATCGTGTCTGTGCCGGCCATCAAATACCTATCTAATCTAATCCCACTTCCCAGCATTTGCTCCATAGCCCTGTATACGATAGCATTTCAAGTGCTCATTTAAATACTTCTTCAATGTTGTGAGGATTCCTGCCTCTACCATCTGCGTGAGTTCTAGATTCTCAGCACTCTCTGGGTGAATAAGTCTTTCCTCAAATCCCCTCTAAATCTTTTGCCCCTTACCTTAAATCTATGCCCCCAGGTTATTGACCCCTCTACTAAGGGGAAATCTTTCTTCCTATCTGCCCTACCTATATTCTTCATAATTTTGTGCACCTCAGTCAGATCCCCCTCTCAGTCTCCTCTAAGGAAAAAAGCCCCACCTTTGCCAACCTCTCTTCATAGCTGAAAAATTGTGACGTCTTTTAGTGACGTTCCTACAGCTGGATTTGTCTCAGTCCTTTTAGGGTTTCTAAAAGTGCTGGAAGTAAGGACTGATGACAGCACAGTGGCATCTGGAACCTCGTTGAATGATGGGAACAACTGTCTACCCCCTTAACCAATAAGATAAAAGGATTGAGAGAAAAGCAGAAGACGCCCTGAGAAGGAACATAACTTTGGCTCAAATCCAGTGCAGACAGAGAAATAAAAGAGTGGAAAAGGGAAAGTCTGTTTCAACTTTATTTATTAGTCACAAGTAAGGCTTGCAATAACACTGCAATGAAGTTATTGTGAAATTCCCCCAGTCGCCACAGCCTGGTGCCTGTTCAGGTCAACACACCTAACTAGCACGTCTTTCAGAGTGTGGGAGGAAACTGGAGGAAACCTACGCAGACACAGGGAGAAGGTGCAAACTCCACACAGACAGTGACCCAAGCCGGGAATCAAACAGGGTCCCTGGCATTGTGAAGCAGCACTGCTCATCACTGTGCCGCCACGCAGCCCCTATTGGATCAATTGAGAGAGAAAAGAGAAAGAGCGTAAGTAAAAAAAAACCGTGACATCTTAAAATACCTCAAGGATTGAGATTCAATTTTAATTGTTCACTTTTAGGGAAAGAAAGAATTAATTAGTGGTCACTAACAATTATCACATTGTTAAAAGGGCGCCTGTTTTTGTTTCAGATTCCAGCGTTCACAGTAATTTACTTTTAGCTCTCTTCTGTATCATTTGTGACAAAAAACGCCTTTGCCCTCCAGAATGTCAATATTGCTGTCAGTACAAGTGCTGAACATCCTCAAATTTTCACATTCTTTGGAAAAATTGTGAAGGAAATAGTCTCGAGACTTTCTTTGTAAAGTTGGTTTTAAAAGTTCTCAGAAGGCTTACGCTTGCTGTAAAATGGACAGATTCTGTTTATTCAGCAGGCATATAGGATGCAGCAAACAGCCTGCATGTATTTAAAAATAGTCTACAAATTTCAGAAAAGAGCTCGGAAGTGAAACCACAGCAAATTCTTCAGTTAAAAGCAGGCTTATTTCTCCAGAAAAAATGCAGTGAGTGGAGGACAGTTACCTAATACATATTACATGCATAAATGTAATCCCAGTCATTTACGGAAACGTGGGCTGGAATTTTACCACCTCGCCTATCCCAGAATGAGGGTGGACAAGCCTCGCAGAATGCAATTGTCTGTTGATCTCGAGTGGGATTTTACTAGCCTCACCTGAGCGAGGTTGTAAAATCCCACCCAGTATCTCCAAACGTGTTTGGGTGTATTACCTGTTTCGTTTTGGGTTCGAACCTTGGGTGGGGTTTCATGGAATCATAGAAACCCTACAATGCAAAAGGAGGCCATTTGGCCCATTGAGCCTACACCGACAACAATCCCACCCAGGCCCTATACCTGCAACCTCGCATATTTACCCTGCTAATCCCTCTCATATACGTATCCTGAGACACTAAGGGGCAATTTACCAAGGCCAATCAACCTAACCTGCACATCTTTGGACTGTCAGAGGAAACCAGAGCACCCGGAGGAAACCCACAGGGAGAACATGCAAACTCCCCACAGATATTGACCCAAGCCTCCCTCAACCTCCTGCTCCTCATCTATGTTCCCTCGTGACTGGTCCTCCAGCTAATGGCAACAGCTATTCCCTATCCACTCTGTCCATGTTCCTCATAATCTTATACATCTCAATCACGTCGCCCTCTCAGCCTTCTCTGCTCCAACAAAAGCAACCCAAGCCCATCTAACCTCCCTTCATAAACTAAATGTTGCATCCCAGGCAGCATCTTGGTGAATCTCCTCTGCACACCCCTCTCCAGTGCAATCACATCCTGGATCTACTCATGTTCCTATAACTCATGTTTTTAATTAATCTGGATAGCTGGTACAGAGTATTGACTCTGCATCAAACTCATTCTGTATTTTGTATGCTGCTGTGTTGCCACAAGATTTAGGCCTTTCTTTCAAGAAACGGACAATAAATACTGGCCCAGACAGTGAAGCCCACCTCCCATGAATGAATAAGAAAAAGTAATTGAAAAAGAAAGCAAAGATAATGGGGGTAATTCTCCTCAAGAAGTTCTGAGCGTCGAATTTGTGAGAAAATTGGAGTAAATCACGTTGTTTTATTCAGCGGGAGTTTAAAAATGAATCCCCCACACTCTTGTGCACTGCAGAGTGTAATCAGTGAAAAATCAGTGGACTATTCCTGCTGGAGAGGCTAGCATAGTGCTGAGTGGGCCATTGTGCATGTGTCAATCTGTCTGCTGGTTGGTTCGATTGTTGGCCATCCCCGCGAACCAGACTCTCCCCCCAAGCCCGCTTCAATCTCCTGCCCTCTCCTCTCCTACTGGCAGTCCTGGCACCCCCTTGCACCCAGCACTGCTGACCCCTCTTGGCCCCTCAGAATGCCACCCCCCTCACTTCAAACCTGTCCCCCCCAGCAGGCTGCCCCACCCCCCATCCTGTCCCCTCCTCTCCCCTCCTCTGATGACTGGTTTCCAGCCCTCCCCAGCCGCAGAGTGGCTGTGGACCCACCCCACCACCACCCGCCTCTCAATCACTCCCCCAGAGGTTCCAACCCCATCAGGCTCTGCCCCCTGTTAGGCCCTGTCCCATCACTGGTGGGCAGTTTCCCCTGGGCATTGGTGCTTAACTACTTGGGCACTGCCAGGAGCCCAAGCTGGCAGTGCTAAGGTGTCAATGTCCAATCCTCCCCGTTAGTGGGGAGCTGTAGTAATCCCCACTGGAGTGAAATACTCCTGGTGGAGGTGGGGGGGGCGGGGGTGGGAGAGAGGTTGCAGGCTTGGAGACTCCAATCCTGGGCCTGCGGATGCCATTTAAATTATATTTAAATTAACATCTCCATAATTTACGTAGCTCTGTGCCAATTTCCAGCGCAGAGCTGATGATGTCAGGAATCTGGCACTGGGAAAAAAATACACAGGGCTGGATGCCCAGTGCAAACTGCGCGAATCAGGGGCCACTTGAACATCCTGGCCCACTGCGCTAAGCAAATCAGCAGAGTGGGATGGGAGAATCACCCCCAAAATCATTCACAACACCTGCAAACTTGAGCCAAGCTTGTTTTACATCACAAAAAACATTTTGTAGCTCAGGCAAGTAAAAGCTTGGACTTCTTTTGACCTCTGCATTGTCACATTGGAATTCTTCTTTGTCAGTGCAAGGAGCAGCTTTAGTGACTATTTTTAGTTCTAGTTTTACTCAGCTCTCCGTTCGAATTACCTTGAACAGAATGAAATCCCATTCCTTTTGAAACTGAGCAGCAAAATGCACTCTCCCAATACCCTTGTGCATCAAAACCATCAGAGGAGGGGGAGCTAGCCCATTCTGAGCTAAAGGCATGTTAGAAATGACATTTGCATATCACTGCCTTACATGCTTTATGTTCGCACTATGGCAACTGGTAGGCACAAGTTAAACACATGGTTTGTTTTGCCATTTTACAATAATTTCCTATGAATTATACTGAATGTTGATGTTCCTGCAAAGGAAGAGTAACATTGAGTGGGATCTTAACACCCATCCATACCATGGTCCTGCTCCAGCGAAGATGGAGAATTTGGCAACATGCCAAATCTTTGTTCACTGCAGTGGAATGGGAAAATTGCGGCTATTATATTCACTTGGTTACTATCATGTCACTGGAATAACACCCACTGCTTCATGTAGCCAATTATTTTTGGCACACAATGACTGCACACGATGCAAAAGCCTAACTGGCAAAACCTTGTCGTCATCTCTAATAGGTAGATCGAAAATTTAGGGATTATCCCATTCATTTAAATTGGATGAGCTGTATCAATACTCTGGCTGCAAGAACAGTTCAACAGCTGGGAATTCTACAGAGAGGAATGCAACTCCTGATACCACCGCCCCCTCCCGCCAACCCAACCCATCCCAAAGACTGTCCATCATCAACAAGACACAAGTCAGGAGTGTGATGGAATGCCCTCCAGTTGCCTGGATGGTGCAATTCCAACAACACTCAAAAAGTTCAACAACATCCTGGACAATGAAGTGGTAAGCAGCCATATTAGTACAAAATGGAAAAGTTCAGGTATCTGAGCACATGTATGGAAAAAGTAATCATTCCGGTAAGTAATGCCAACCCCACGTCCACCAGCACCCTTTCTGCAGTGATAGAATGAGTAAAATTGCATCAGCCAAGTCAGTTCTGATTCAGGCCTGCACTAATCATATTGTCAAGTAGATAATAGAACAAATCAACTCTGCCCAAATGATAGAAATAAAACCAAAATTGATCACAGGATTGTTAATCCCCTACCTCTATGATTACAAATTCCCAGTGGGCCTTTGCACTACAAGAATTGTAGCAGATTGGGATTTTAACCATTTGCCGTAGGCCTGTCTTTTAAAAACAGAAGAAAAAGGAGCAGGGGTAGGCCATAAGAGCCCTTAGGTCTGCTCCACCATTCAATCAGATCATTGTTGAGTTGCTGCCTCAACACCACTTTACCATACTATCCTCATACTACTTGATTTCCCCAAGAGTGGATTGCCCTCAGTCTTGAATATCCTCTTTGATTGAGTAGCCACTGCCTTCTGGAGTAGGGAATTCCAAAGATTCACAATGAAAACAAAAAAATCTTTCATCATCTCAGTCCTAAATAACTGACCCCTTATCCTAAGAATTAGGCTGCCTCATTTTAGATTGCTCCAGTCAAGGAAATCAGACACCCATCATTTACCCTGTTAAGCTCACACAGAATTTTATACTTCTCAATGAGATCACTTCTCATTTATTTAAATTCCACTGAATTTAAATCCACTCTATTCAATCCCAGCTGGTAGAACAGCCCCCTCTCTCTCTCCAGGAGTCAATCAAGTGAGCATTGGCTCTCAAGCGAGTATTAAGGAAGCCAACATTATACACGGGACTCTAAATGCAGTCTCAACGAAGACCCCATACCATTGAAGGAAGACTATGGGCAGAATTTTTCCATCCAATTGTAGTGTCTAGTGCATCAAAACATTCCAGAAATCGTAGTGGATGGGACAGAAAATTTGGCGGCCGATGCACAGGTCCATTGACCTCGGGTGGGAATTTTCAGTCTAGGGGTGAGTGGAGCCAGGAAATTCCACCCTATGTTGCTCTTTTACTCCAACCCCTAAAAGTTATTTGTCGTCTCTTGCACTGAAAATTCAAGCAGGTTTCTTTCCACCAGCTGTACTGCAGCCCCTGGGCTAGCATTGCGTAGGAGAATTAGGAAATGTAAAGCCTCAGCAGGGGATTTAACATCAGGGGAAATGCAGAAGGATAACTGGTTGACTTTTGTGTGGAATATTGAATGGTTTGATTGATGGAATCAGTTGGAGGTTTTGTGATGGCCTATGCTTTGTGTTGTGATTACAAGGATGCTGTGATGCTCAGTGAAGAGGAAGGAAAGACATTGGACTGTTGTTGAATGGGGAAATTGGGCTTTGGTTCACTGGTACTACAGTCAACAAAGTCACTCGTGGACAACCCAGAAGAGATGGGTCGTGTAGGCTGCCTCCTCCCTCCCTCTTCCTCATCTCCTTCATCCCAGGCTGCTCACTGGTAATAAGGACTGAATGCTTGTGATATGAGGTTATGCAGGATACAGAAGACCAAGAAAAATCATGACATGCATGGCAACTGAAGCATTGTTTCAGCAATTGGTATGCTCTATCACAGTTTATGTGGCAGTACATGCACCCTACCTATGTGTGTCCAGGACCTGCACTAAGGTCATGTACCAGCTAAACAGCACATAGCCATTGTTGCCCAGTAGCCATTCTTTATCATCATGACTGAATTTCATTTGATTTAATTTATTATTGTTACATGTGTTGATACACAGTGAAAAGTATTGTTGATAGGACAGAGTCAATGAGTGGGAGGCTCGTTTGAGTGATGGACTGGGCTACATTCACCACCCTTCGTAGCTTCTAGTGGTCTTGGTCGAAGCAGGAGCCATGCCAATCTTTGATACATCCGGAAAGGATACTTTCTATGGTGAATCTGTAAAAATTGATAGTACGATGGAATGATGCAGAATAAAGGCATTGTGACTACTGCCAGGATCTCAGGCACTGATATGTAGAGCATGGTTGTACACATTCTGGGCATTGAGGGAGTGGAAGTCTTTGCAATCATGCTTTGCTACACTGTAAGTACAATGCACGTGCCATGAGTGATATTCTACACTGTTGGGAAGCTTGTTATCTCTCCACCTGCTTCTCTCTGGAAAGTGACAAAGCAATGTAATGCTATGCTTTGCAGATAGTATTAGTGACCTCCCTTGTACAGTGGACAGCAAGCCATGACATGTTGCAGATGTCAACTGCTTCAATGTGAAAGGGTTGACACAAAGAAATTCAAGGCTTCACACTAACTTGCTCTGACGCTGCAGCAGGTAATGGATTTCCTTAGTGAAACCAAAACATCTCAATGATTTTGAAATAAGAAAATTGCTCCCTGGATATGAACTAACCCAGGTTTCCTACATGTCTTCAATTAGCTTCTATTAAAATTTTGTTACAAATTACATCCTGCTCTTCATTGTGGCAAAACATATCTAATTGATAAACACTAATTAAACCATCAGGAGATTGAGATTCAATTGTCTTTTTTTTAATGACTTGTTCTGAAGAGATTCCCCCAAGGTATTGCTTTATAGGCAATAACAACATTAATACAGCTTCTTGAGAGAATAGACTTGAGGCTATATGTGCACTGGACCACTTTAGCACAGTGCCTTTGTGGTTGGAGATGCAATGGCAGTTTACGACTGGGAATCTGTGAAGCTTGACAATGCTTAGTTCAGCATTGGTACACGGATGTTGGTATGTCATTTAATTGTGTCATCTCAAGAGACTAACAAGTTAACAGCTGTAGAAACTAGGTTGTAGCTGCAAGCGTTTGCACTTCAAATCAAATGCTGAACTCAAGATGAGCCACAATATTAGCTTGGGAAACATCTATAAATGCCATTTCAAAATGGTGTCTTGTGTTGGCTGAACGGAATGCTATTTTGAGTAGGTTGTAAGTCTGCTGGAATATTGGATTACAGAGATAGCCAGAGGGGGGACCAAACGGGGATTTAAAAGGCTAAGAATTTTTAAATCTCATGCATCCCACAGCCATATAAAACAGCCATTTTTTTCTGCCCCATGCCTCAAACCAAGCATTGCAGCAATGATTCCTTTCACATTATCCTCATGCTTCCCCTGTATGTTGCTAATTTGTGTCTTTGAATTTATCAAATAACTTAAAAGGCCAGATACTAGCCTGCAATGAAAAGTAGATAAAGCAAGAGAGAGTGGAACAAAAGAATATCATTTCCATGCTCCAGAGCAGAAATTTTGCAACACAGTAATGTTTCAGACATCCCTTTATGACAGTACAAACCTTTCATCTTCTTCTACCTTGTGCTCCTATGTGGTACAACCTTTGTGGTTTGAGCAGAGATTGACGCAGCTGCTCAGATCCCTGCACTGAAAACTGAGATGTTGGCCAATGTCCTTTGATTTTATTTGATTTATTATTGTCACATGCACGGAGCCTCACATCTGTGCTGGGTAAATTGTTGGAAGGTATTTTGAGAGATGGGACCTATGGGCATTTACAGATGCAAAGGACTAATTAGAGACAGTCAGCATGGCTTTGTGAGGGGAAAATTATGTCTCACAAATTTGATTGAGTTTTTTTGAAGGGGCAACCAAGAAGGTAGATGAGGGCAGTGTAGTTGATATTGTCTACATACACTTTAGTAAGGCCTTTGACAAGGTACTGCATGGTCGGTTGTTGCATAAGGTTAAATCTCACAGGATCTGGGGTGAAGTAGCTAAATGGATACAAAATTGGCTTGATGACAGAAGGCAAAGGATTGTTTTTCAAACTGGAGGCCTGTGACCAACAGTTTGCCTCAAGGATCAGTGCTGTGTCCACTGTTATCTGTCATTTATATTAATGATTTGGATGAGAATATAGGAGGCAAGGTTAGTAAGTTTGCAGATGACACCAAGATTGGTAGCATAGTGGACAGTGAAGAAAGTTATCTCCAATTGCAACGGGATATTGATCAATTGGACCAGTGGGTTTATGAATGACAGATGGAGTATAATTTGGATAAATGTGAGGAGATACATTTTGGTAAATTGAACCAGGGCAGGACTAACTTAGTTAATGGTAGGCCACTGGGGAGAGTTACAGAACAAAGAGATCTCAGGGTGTAGGTTCATAGCTCCTTGAAAGTGGAGTCACAGGTCGACAGAGTGGTGAAGAAGGCATTCAGCATGCTTGGTTTCATTGATCAGAACATTGAACACAGGAGTTGGGACGTCTTGTTGAAGGTGTATAAGACATTAGTAGGGCCACACTTTTTGTTGTTATCTCAATTCAATCAAATCAAGTCCAATTCATAGTCTCAACAAGGGATCTCACCTCCTGTCTTGGGCTTGGCCTACATGATCCAAGCTGATTGGAGTAGGCATAGCTCCTCCTCTAAGGCTTGATCTCATTTGCATCTTAGCCAAAAGGCCAGGATGCAACACAAGGCCACACTTGGAATAAAGTGTACAGTTCTGGTCACCCTATTATAGGGTGATCTTATAGAGGTCTATAAAATAATGAGGGCATAGGTCAGCTAGATAATCAATATCTTTTCCCAAAGGTAGGGGAATCTAAAACTAGAGGACGCAGGTTTAAAGTGAGAGGGGAGAGATACAGAAGTGTGCAGAGGGGCAATGTTTTCATACACAAGATGGTGAGTGTCTGGAACAAGCTACCAGAGGTAGTAGTAGAGGCAGGTACAATTTTGTCTTTTAAAAAGCATTTAGACAGTTACATGGGTATGATGGGTATGGAGGGATATGGGCCAAAAGTGAGCAATGGACACTAGCTTACGGGTTTAAAAAAAAAGGGTGGCTTGGACAAGATGAGCCGAAGGGCCTTTTTCCATGCTGTAAACCTCTATGATGATGACTCTATTAACATACAGTAAAAAATTGTTTCTTGTGCACTATACAAACAAGCATACATTCATAGAGAAGAAAATGAGACAGTGCAGAATGTGGTGTTACAGTCATATCTAGGGCGCAGAGAAAGATCAACTTAATGCAAGGTAAGTCCAGTCAAAGGTTTGACAGCAGTAGGGAAGAAGACGTTCCTGAGTCAGTTGGTACGTGGCCTTAGGTTTTTGTACCTTTTTACCGACAGAAGGTGGTGGAAGAGAGAATGTCTGGAGGGTTCTTAATTATGCTGGCTGCTTTGCCAAGGGAGCAGGAAGTGTAGACAGGGTCAATGGTTGGGAGGCTGGTTTGAATGATAGATTGGGCTACAGTCATGACCTTTTGAAGTTCCTTGCTGTCTTGGGTGGAACAGGAGCTATACCAAGCTGTGATACAACCAGAAGGAATGCTTCTATCTGTAAAAGTTGATGAGAGTCGTAGTGGACATGCCAAATTTCCTTAGTTTTCTGAGAAAGTAGAGGTGTTGGTGGGCTTTCATAACTATAGTATCGGCAAGGCGGTGGGGAGCGCGGGAGGGGAACCAGGACAGGTTGTTGAAGATCTGGACACCTAAAAACCTGAAGCTCTCCACCCTTTCTACTTCTATTTCTATCTTTCTACTTCGTCCCTTCGTTTCCTGTTTCTTGGTTTTGGAGGCTCTCCTGTACCTGTGTTTGTTTCTTTGCTTTATCCTTTTATGGGATGTGGATTCATTGACAAGACTAGTATTTGTTTCCCATTACTAACTGCACTTGGACTGAGTGCCTTGTTGGGCAATTTCAGAGAGCACAGTTGGTGTGGTTCTGGAGTCACGTATAGGCCAGACCAGGTAAGGATGGCAGATTTCTTTCCCTAAAGGGCATTAATGAGCCAGGTGGTTTTTTTTTACAAGAATCAATAGACAACATTACCGAGGCTAGGGGCAGAATCCTGTAGCCATTCGTGCCAGTGAGATTCTCCTGTCTGACTGCAGCGAATGGAGATTCAGCCAAGCACCAAATTCTCTGTCCTCTCTGACAGTGGTGGTGGGGCATTAATGGCCAGAGAATTCTGGCCTAGCTTTCAATTCCAGATTAGTTTAATTGAATTTAAATTTCACCAGCTGCCACAGCGGGATTTGAACCCATGTCCTCAGAGCACTAGCCTGAACTTTAGATCAAGGCTCCAGTGACATTACCACTATACCACTGTCTCCCCAAAGGTAAAGGTGTAGGGGCAGTCTCCATTACTGGGACGCAGGATGACATGTTGGATACTGGCTGAGGGATCGGTGGCAGATGTTGTTTGCCAAGATTGAAAGGTGGAAGCACTTTGAATGGAGACCCCATTTCCCTGCCCCCTTTTGCTATAGTTACTACAGTTGCATTCGCCTGCTGCTACTGAACTAGATAACACTTTGGCGCAACTCAGTGCTGGGCTGAAAGGGCAAGGCTGTCACATCTGAGAGATCCTGTGCATGCTTAACCCTGTTTGCTTCAGTCTGTGAAAAAAAAAATCATTTTAAGGTATTTCAGGCTATGCACAATTACATTTAAATGCTAAGACTGTTGGGGCTAACAAACTCTGCTGAGTTGAACAATTGTTTCTGACTTGACTACACGTAGAATCAGAAGGCATGATAGGTTAGCTAAAACTTGACTGCATTCCTGAAGGGTACGTAATGCAGGCAAACAACAGCGTCCCATAACAGCAGCTGTGAAGACTGTTTTTCTAGACGAGATAGCATGCAAAAAACACCTCCAATAACAAAATAAGAGTTGAAATATATTTTGAGTTTAGAATGTGTGTGTTCAGTTCAGTTCAGTTCTTAGATTCCGGTCATTTCAGTGCATGTTCCTTCTGTAGAGAGCCTGGTCAAGAAGCCAGTCTCCAAGTTCACTTTTTTGCTTCTATCATGTTAATTCTTTAAGTTCTTTTCAATAAAAGAAAACAAGTTTAAAACTCGTACCAATGCTGTCCTCTCGTCTCTTCAAATGAATGAGTGGACCCAACAAGAGCACCCAGAGGAAACCCAGACAGACACAGGAAGAATGTGCAAACCCCACACAGACAGTGACCCAAGCCGAGATTGAACCCAGGTCCCTGGTGCTGTGAGGCAGCAATGCTAACCATTGTGCCACCCTGACAATATTTGCCCTCTGCCCTAATGCCTCCTTATGTAGCTCAGTGTCAAATTTTGTGAAGTGCTCAGAACCTTTTACTATATTTAATTTGCAACATATCATTCACGCAAGATGTTGCTGTCATTAAAATTGACTTGGCTGTGATGTCTACCACAGTCAAATGGCTTCCTGCTATTTATTAGGATAATGGCTGCAGGCCCAAGGTCCATGTTCATAGAATTCATAGAACCCTACAGTGCAGAAAGAGGCCCTTCGGCCCATCGAGTCTACACCGAACACATTCCCACCCAGGCCCTACCCCAATATCCTTGCGTATTATACCTATTAATCCCTCTAACCTACGCATCCCTAGACATTAAGGGGCAATTCCTTAGCATGGCCAATCAACCTAACCCGCACATTTTTGGACCGTGGGAGGAAACCCATGCAGACACGAGGAGAATGTGCAAACTCCACACAGACAGTGACCCGAGCCAGGAAGTGAACCCAGGACCCTGGAGCTGTGAAGCAGCAGTGTTAACCGTGCCGCCACGACAATATTTGCCCTCTGTCCTAATGCCTCCCTATGTAGCTCAGTGTCAAATTTTGTGAAGTGCTCAGGACCTTTTACTATATTTAATTTGCAACATACCTGTTCTGGTTTTGGTGGAATTCTGTAAACTGATCACAGGAAACTCAGGTACAGGTTACAATCGTTTTATTTTTCCAGCACGTAGGGAGAGCACCACGTCAGCGAACCCTCCAAACCAACACTCGTCACAGATTTGCACCATATTTATCACTGTATACCACATACGCAGAACATTGTTTCAATTCCAATCTTGTCTACATGTATGTTCATATTAACTAGACATCTTTGTTCCAGGTACGGGATCCACCCAGCTCGGCACTGTCTGTCTTTTCCCTTATCCGCCAGGGGCTAATTTAATTTGTTCTGACTCCATGTCTATCCTTCTGCTCTTCTGATCTGTTCTGACTCAATGCCTGTCCTTCAGCTGATTCAGCCCTTCAAGGAACACAGGCTTCATTAGGCAACTCATCCTATTGATATGGGCCCCTAGGGTGTAAAGGTTCACTGGTGTAAAGTTTACTGACCATGTAAGCATTTAATCAGTGGTGTATTTTACTCTAAGGTTGGGATTGTTATCATCCCTTTTAATAAATCTACTTTATTTTATTTCCCCTAACAGTCCCTGAGATGGCAATACCTTGTATAACCATACATTAACATGTCCTGTCATCTTAAGGGGAGGAAATGCTGTCCTCTCGTCTCTTCAAATGAATGAGTGCACAGATTTAGATAGTACCATCTAGAATTGAAACCAAGTCAGTTTTCCTTGATGATTAAAATTCTCCATTGCGATTTAGTTCTTAATTCCACAGTGCTCTCCCAATTACTGCCACCAAGAATTATTTAACACACAGCCAATGTAATGGGTATTTTGTATAATAGCTGCGGTCTCCCACTTCATTTCAATTCGTGAACCAAATGATATTGAAGGTCAACAAATATTGTTTCTGAGCTAGACCAGCTAATCAATAATAAAACACAAGCGTCAGTGAGTCCACTGCACATTCATCTTAACATATTTGTAAAAGGATTATTTGTAAAGTGGATCTAAGCATTCATTAAAACCCACAGAGAGGGTAGAATATCATGGATGGGATGCCTAACTAAAGCTGAATAACAAAGATCAGGGTTAATTGGGGAGCAAAGCAAAGTTGAAAAGAAATGTCTCAGAGCACAACGAATCAGTAAAGGAGTCTTTCTGATAAAGGTCATGTGGTTCGTAAAAAGAAGAGCAAGGTTCTAAATCGGAACCAGGATAACAGATGCTGTAATGATGATTAGTACAGACTTTCTGACGGAATTAATGATGAACTTTTGGGTATTCGCCCTACTTGAGTGTTAAGAAGAAATCTTACGCGCACATGTGCGGTGTTTACCATGGGATTTCAAACACATGATGGGCAGAGTAATGTTGCCCAGACCACCCCACACCCCAATGGATGCCTCTGACCCTGACCCCATCATTCTAGTCTTGGGCTAGATGCCCTGCACTTATCCAGACATTGACTCCCAGGATAGGCAGCACGGTAGCATAGAGGTCAGTTGCCTCACAGCACCCAGGACTTGGGTTCAATTCTGGCCTTGAGTGACTGTGTATGTGGAGTTTGCATGTTCTCCCCATGTCAGCATGAGTTTCCTCCCACAGTCCAAAGGTGTGTAGGTTTGGTTGATTAGCAGTGATCAGCTGCCCTCAGTGTCAGGGGATTAGTAGGATAAATACATTGGTTTGCGTGGATAGGGCATGGGTGGGATTATTGTTGGTGCAGGCCTGATGGGCCAAATGGCCTCCTTCTCCACTGTGGAGATTCTATGATTCAAGGATAGTCATGTTGTTAATCAGGCAGAGGACCTGGGTTGGAATTTATTTACAGATGTTGTATTAGGAAGGCCTCAGACTATGTTTAATAATAAACCTGTTGAACAATTAACATCCTGTTCAGAAACCCACTTAACTCCCACCCTGCTGGCAAACCCACCCAATGCAATCCCAAATAAGCCCCACTCGTCTGAACCATCCTCAAAGTGGGGTCAGGAGACTCTACAGCTCCAGTGGATTAAGACAAGGCTGCAGTTCTGATCATAGGGGTCAGTAGCATGCTGTTGACTGGGAGATCTACACTCAGAACCCAGATGGGCTGCACACGGCGCTCAGGCGATGAGTTACCCACTACTGCTCCATCCCTTTACATCCCTGACACTTTGTATGCCATTTGACGATGCCATGTTCTCTCATCCATCATTTCCTTTGCAGCTGGGATGAACAGACTCAATTGTAAAATTACTATTGAATTGTGCTGCAGTCCTGTAGTGGGTGGAATCCCTCTTGCTCAGTGACACTCACCAGGCAATGGGGAAACCAACCCACCATTAACCTGCCATTGGGAAAATTGCAAGGGGTTTTTGGAGCCTGCTAGATTCTTCGCTCCCATGTTTTACCAAACCCGCAGAGGGTAGGATGGGAGAATTCCACCCAGTGGGGGTGACTTTCAGCCTGCATTTTGTGTCTTCAGGAATGGCATGGCATGGTCAAAATCCAGAAAGCACAATTCGCCCTGGCGAATATCCGAGTTCCGATCTTGCCGACCCCTCACCGGTGGAGCGGCATGAAACACAGCAAGGGACCACAGAAAGCTCATTTCAGTACATTAGCAAGAACTCTCCTCCAGACCTCCACCTCACCAGATATTCAGCAGGCACAGGCATGAGGTCACATTGGTGCCAATTACAACAGATCCACCTAGACATGAACCTGTTGTGGGGTTCTCCCAGGTGGTCAAGTTGGGGGGGGGGGGGCAGGGGAAGGAATGGCAGATGGGTGAAGACATAGGGAAGTGAGAATAGCCCCTGGGGGGAGAGGGACAGGCAATGACCTGTCAATATCCTTTGGTATAGCTTGGCAGTGCCAGATTGGCACCATGCCCATGCATCAGTGGGTGTTGTCCCTGACTGTTAGAGGGCTGGAAGAGCCAATGATCAGGGAGAAGGGACTGATGATCGGGTGGGGGTGGGGGTGGGGGTGGGGGTGGGGGTGGGGGCCAAGGGAGAGTCATGCCAATTACAAATCGGGGGTGGGAATGGGAGATCCCAAGACCTCTGCATGGGCTGACTTCTTTCGGAGAGAAACACATCAGTTTTAAAGTTTATTTATTAGCGTCACAAGTAGGTTTACATTAACACCGCAATGAAGTTACTGTGAAAATCCTCAGGTCACAACACTCCAGCGCCTGTTCGGATACACTAAGGGAGAATTTAGCCAATGCGTCTAACCAACACATCTTTCAGATTGTGGGAGGAAACCCACACAGAACACTCTGCCCTGTCTTGGTACAATTCACCCAAATGTTTACACTGGCAAAATAAAATTGGTAACCAGAGGACACTGATTCCAAGTCATGGACAAATGAGCCAAATTTGAGATGAGGATAAAACAGTGAGCTGTTGTGATCTGAAATATACTGAAAAGTTGGTAAAGGCTGAATCAATAGCAACGAGGATCTGACAAATGGAAAATCACGAGGCTACGATGAAAGTATAAGGATCTAGGAGTAATTTAATACCTCTTTCAAAGAGCACAAGCATTATGGACTGAATGGTCTTCGACACTGTAATATTTAATGATTAAATAGTGCTGGGGGCAAACGGAACTGACAGCACACGCGATACTAAAGGCTCAATAAAGCTGAGCTGACTGTACAACAGCTTCAAGTTTTGTCTTGCTTCCCTTACATGGAATTCAACATGTAATCAATTGTTCAAGCAAGTCAACTGTGTTTATTATCAAAGGAAAATAATGATTTGGTTTTCCTTCAGGCAGGTGCAGCTGTTTTAAGCTGTCAGTGGTTTTACATTGTCAAGCTTACTGGAGGTGAAAACTAAATCAGATATAACTTATTAGCAGACATATTTTGCTCTGGGGATATCATTGGTGAGGATAATCTATTTTGTGGAAGATTCATGGTTGCCTTGGGTACTTTACTTTGCAATCGTTGCCTGACCAAGAATTAAGAAACTGCTTCGGTGCATGAGGAAATAAAGCTGAAGAATTCTTATTTTCCATCAATGCCTCACGTTCAAGGTTTTATCTTGCCACTCATGGCTGGCACATTGGTTAGCACTCACAGTACCAGGGACAAGGGTTCAATTCCAACCTAGGGTGTCTGTCTGTGGGGAGTTTGCATGTTCTCCCTGTGTCTGCATGGGTTTCCTCCAGGTGCTCTGGTATCCTCCTATAGTCCAAAGATGTGCAGGTTGGATGGATTGGCTATGCTAAATTGCCCCTTATGTGTAGGTTAAGGGGATTAGCGAGGTAATTGTGTGAGGTTACAGGGATAGGAGAGCCTGGAAATAAGATCCTCTGTCACAGAGTCATTGCAGACTCAATGGGCCGAATGACCTCTTCTGCACTGTAGGGATTCTATGATTCTCTTTTTCTGCAACAGGGCAACCTTTTCCAGAAGGGGCCCATGTGTCTCATGATTTGAGCATTGACCCTTCCCTGAAAATTTAAGGACACCAGTCCATCAACAGATGTTCAGCAAATGGATCAATCATGAATAGCGGACAGGAATAAAGAGGCCAAAAGGCTTCCTCCTGTCCCTGAATGTCGATGCACACATAAGGATGGGAGGCCTTAGCCAGTTATGATGGAGGCTTGGAAATCAGAGCAGCACCACATCAGCAATGGACATTTTTTTTTAGTAGTTCCTCAGGGCACTCAGGCCACTGAGGCCACTGGAGATAACATAGTTAATTGCCAAAGGGTCAGTAACAGTGCATGTGGAGACACAGCCACCTCCCTGGGAGTTACACCAATTCTCAAGAAAAACAAACTCAAATAAATTATCTCAAGTTATAAATCCAGATTGAATAAAATAATCTTGTCTATGCTTTCTGGCTTTTTGCTTTTTCCTTAATGTACACACAGGTGTGTGTGTGTTCTCCATGGGTTTCCTCCCAAACTCCAAAGGTGTGCTGGTTAGGTGCACTGGCCAGAAAGCATAGATATGATTATTTCATATTTTATTCAATTTTTGCTTGAGAGTTGGTGTGACTCCCTGAGAGCTGGCTTTGTCTCCACACGCATGGTTACTGACCCTTTTGCAATTCTCCCTCAGTATACCCGAAAAGGCACTAGAGTGTGGCGACTAGTGGATTTTCACAGTAACTTCCATTGCAGTGTTAATGGAAGCCTACCTTTGACACTAATAATTAAACTTGATGTAAATAAAAAGATTGTTACAGAGGAAATCCTGCAATGCTTTGTTCGAGTTTCTTTGAATTAAGAAGGGTGGAGAGATAAAAACGAACACATTCCAGAGGGCGTGAGGTTTTGCCTTAGACAAATATTTTTTTCCTAAATGTAAAACATTTAGGACAGAGAGCTGGAGAAACTATTGTTTTGCACAATACTTGGAGCTGCCATATAGATGGGTTAGTCTTTCTTTATCTTAAATAGTAGTCAGTAGCAGCATTCCATCTTCGTTATTTAGATTGGACTCATTTGTAGGAATGAGGGATGTTGCAGGCGCAATGGTTCACACCTATATCTCTGAGCCAAAGGCTCTGTGTTTGAGATCCATTCCGAGGTCAAGGAAGATGTGTTCAAGGCATGACCAAACATGTTGAGTATCAACTTGCAAAATTCTTCCAACATGCCAATGGCAGTTGGTAAAGGCAGGAGTGACTCAAGGCCTGGAATGACCCCTGGTCAGCTATAAGCCCCTGGGGACAGGTTAGTGACCTGTTCCAGGTAAAGCATCTTATAGAAACAGATAAAAGTCTGCTTTGTACACAACAAGGTGCAGGAAGAGGAATGACAAAACATCTCAGAGTCAGTTACTGTAATGTTTGAAATATAGCAGATATAAAATACACCCAAGGAGTAGAAGATAATTTAAACAGAGGTTACAAGCAGAGTAACCTACCATGTAGGATTTTATCAGATCATCCAGTATTTGAGTCATTAGTTCCACGTAGTATTCAGAGACCAGATCAGAAACCCCAAGGTATGTTATAAAGCTAGACTAGACACCAATTTTCTATTTTGGCATTAATGTGAGGCATGATTCTACTGACAAACTAGAGAGCTTTTATCAAAACAAATTTTATTTAACAACACACATTTAACAATTAATTAATTAATTAGCTTAACTTTTAACACTTGTACAATCCTTCAACATGACAAGATTCAATTCTTAACTGCTAACCTATCACTATTAGTTCCAATCATGCAATATTTCTCTTATAGACTTTAACCCTTCTTAAAAATTAATTACCAGAACATACTTGCTGTGACTTAAGTTAACAGTCTTGGGGCTTTCAGGAAGTCTCTGAAGGGAGACAGAGAAATAAAAACACACTTCTTTCTTCCATTAGCTGCAGGCAGCAACTGCTCTTTGCTTCAAAATGAAAATGAAATTGTTCTTTTTTACCCCAGCAGGCTTAGCTCCTCCCATTAACCACATGATTCTGTCCTTGTCAATCAACCTGATCAAAACTCACATGACTCTGCACACTAGTTTGAAGTCCCAGGAAAATTTAAGTAAACAAAAAGCCCATTAACTCTACAAAGTAACACATTCCTAGATAAAATCAGTTATTATCCTGCATTCTTAGCATTCGGCTGCATGTTTTCTTAGCCAAACCAACTCTTAACTAAACACTGCCTCTTAAAGCAATCACATATAGCAAAATGGCACAGTATCATCACAATTGAATAAGGAAAACTGTACAGTGAAGGGTTTAACGACACAACAATACAATTCTACTCTTAACAATGCCTCCAACTGCAGCCTCCAGTCCCTGGGAATGCAAGCCCTCACACACCATAGGCCCAGATTTGCATGTCTACGCACCATAGGTTCTGATCCAGTCACGTGGTCCCACTAAGGATCGCCCATTAAAGGAGACACACTACCACAAAAATGAAACTGTCTATTGAGTTCCTTCACAGCTCTGCAGTTGTCCCTGAAGTACCACATAATTTGACATCTGTGCTCTCATGGGTATGAGTTAAGTCACAATAGCAAAGAATAAGCTGGTAATAAATATTACATATTTTGCTTTGAAGTAGTTAAGCAGTGTACTGAACCATGAATTGAACAGATTAAATATTAATTAGTGCTGCAGGCAAAAGCACAATAGATGTTTTCCCATCAAATTCTTCGAAACAACAACTCTGTAGCACATATATTATACATTCACATTCTATGACAGTCGGATACAATTGTGCATCCTTCAATTTGATTATTAATTTGTTCGATTCTCCGGTTTATACACTATGTTTTTACATATCCACATTTACACATATCTTCTTTTTTAAACAGTATCAAGCAATATATTATTTTTATATAGAGAAACTAGTCTGATAATCAGTTGAATTACATTAAAAGCAACTATGTACTTTTATAGCAAAGTGTCATTGCAATGACCTTGATAATTTCCTGGCAGAATTTTGCATTACACTGTCAGCTAGAGTTTAATTATAAACAATGCCTAGAGGAATCCAGCCGGAATAAGTAATGCAGGGTAAGAAGAACGACAAATGGCAGATTGGACAGCCCTATTCCCAAAGTGGTGACAGCAGGCATGTTAGATGTTTCCACAAAAAGAGTTGTTGCCTGGAAATAATGCTGTGCAATACTCTTGCAGAAACGTAGAATGGTGCACCTTAAAAAGGAGGCCATTCAGCCCATTGTGTCTGTACCAGCTACTTGAGAGATTATCAGATTATCTTCTGTTCCTCCAAGGCCCGGCAATTTAATCTTTTTTCCATCTCAAGGGTTTAATCCAACCCCCTCTGAAATTTATTTTTTGAATCTGGTTCCAGGAGCCAATCAAACACCACATTTTAGATCATAGCAATTGGCACAGTGGTTAGCACTGCTGCCTCACAGCGCCAGGGACCCAGGTTCGACTGCCAGCTTGGTCACTGCCTGTGCGGAATCCGCATGTTCTCCCCATGTCTGTGTGGGTTTCCACAAGGTGCTCCGGTTTCCTCCCACAGTCTGAAAGCTGTGCTGGTTGGGTGCATTGGCCATGCTAAATTCTGCCTCAGTGTATCCAAACAGGCACCGGAGTGTGGCAACTAGGAGCTTTTCACAGTAACTTCATTGCAGTGTTAATGTAAACCTACTTGTGACTTAATAAATAAACTTAAAACTTAAATGGTGTAAAACTTTTCCCCTCTTATTGTCTCTGGTTATTTGCCAGTTTCTTAAACTGGTACAACAGAATATTCTGCTCCCAACACTTTGCATGTTTTCTGGAGTTAAAAGTGCTCAACATTGGATGGCAGCAGGGTCTCCTGGTCCTGTTGATGCCTATGGTGTTTTGCATGGCTCATTCCTCCCACTACCAAGGAACCCTCCACAAATGGTCATCTTTGACGGGACCGGAAGATGGCTCTAGCAGGAAAGACCGAAAAATACCGCTTGTAGTTTATGGATACCGAATGTTCTGCTCCTTGTTTTGCTATTGAAGCTGGTAATGATTTTGAACACGCCTATCAAATCTCCTCTTAAATGTCTCCGCTCTACAGAGAGAAATTCCAGTTTCTCTCATCTCTTCACAAAACTGGAGACTTTCACCACCAGTACCGCTGGTGCCAGTGTGCCCAGTGGACAGTGCCAGGGTGCCAGGCTGGCAGTGTCAGACTGGCACAGTCCAAGGGGCACTACCATTTCCCCCCCCACCACCCAACCTCCTGGGGGGCTTCCGGTCACACTGACAAGGCCATTGTGCCTGGTCCCTGTTGCTGGGGACCATATGTGATCCCCAATTTGGTGAACTTCCACCTCTGGGGTCGGAATCATAAGTGAGCCTGGACGACACTGTCCCAATCTTGCTGAATAGATTGAAATGAGGTAATGAATATTGTAATCAGCATCACACCGTTCCCTGATGTGAGACTGATTACAAGTAACTCAGGAAGATCGCGCCCAGCCAAATATGAGTCACAATTCCCATTTTTGGCCTCTTGCTTAAATTTTCCGCCCCAATTCGCTACTTGCCCAGAGTAATGGTGCGGAAAAATCGCACCCAAGCAATCTTTGTAATTGTTTCATATTGTATCCTTTCTTCTGTAATATGGGCTTTTATTTATGAAGCTAAGTATCCTGGATCTCTTTTTTAACAGCGTTCTTAACTTTCCTGTCTCTTCCAATGATTTGTAGAAGTTACCCCAACCCAATCTGTCTGAGCAAACCCTTCAAAATTGTACAACCCATTTTATATACTCTTCCTTTCTCTGGGGAAAAAAACATCCATCACTTCTCACATCTGTGTTCAATTTCATCTCCTATCTGTCTACTATTTTCACCTGTCTATATTCTCCTGAAGTCCTTCTCATTGTTTAATACATTTCTGAATTTCATGTTATCTGTAAATATTGAAACTGTGTCCTGTGCACCCAGGTCAAGCTCAATAACTGATAACAAAAAGAGCAGAGGACCCCTGGACATCAGTGCAAAATTCCATCCAGTCTGAAAAACAACCATTCACCACCAACATCCGTTTTCTGTCCCTTAGCCAGTTTTGCACCTATGTAACTACTGCCCTTTTAACCTCTTGGGTTTTAATATTTCCACAGGTCAACTAATCAGCACCTTGAGCATCTTTTGATCTTATGTATGCACCATTGGCACCTCCCTCATCAACCTTCTCCACTACATCAGCTGAAATAAGATAGTCAAATTAGTCAAACATGACTTGCCTTGAAGAAAGACGGGCAGGATCTTCTGGCCGCAGTCGCCCCAAGATTGGAAACTCTTGCTCGAGGTCAATGGACCTTTGCACGATCCGTCCTCACTCGCCATGATTCCCATGGTGGGCGGGACAGGAAAATTCTACCCGATCTTGCTGTCGATTACTTATTGACTCGGGGATTTCTGGAATCCCAAAGAATTTTGCCTTGGATTGATGCCACAGAGAATTTTGCTGGCCCTGAGTTTCAGACTATTGGCAAAATAGGTAAAACATCAATAAATGAATTTTCCATATCTCTTGGTAACTTGCATGCAACCTCTCCTGTACTTACATATATGCTTGAACAGAATATTATTGCACATGCATCAATAATTCCGCACTCTGTTGCATTATTGTTGTAAGTTATTTATTAGCTTGAGATGCTTTTCTGCATTTGTCTTCAGGTCCCACTGCCAGGTTGATTTTGATTGCACTCTCTGAGGTTGTTGACAAGTGGCAAAAGACAATCTGAAAGGTCACAGCTCACTCAATATCCTTTATACCAAGTTTGTCATCTGCTAGGAAGAAGGACAGCTACTGAATCTCAATAACTTGCTGTGAACCTCAACATCCGGCTGTGGTGGACATGTCAGCTGTGATTAGAAACAGGAGTCACATCAGGGTGGCATGGTGGCGCAGTGGTTAGCACTGCTGCCTCACAGCACCAGGGACCTGGGTTCGATTCCTGGCTTGGGTCACTGTCTGGGTGGAGTTTGCATGTTCTCTCTGTGTCTGCGTGGGTTTCTTCCAGGTGCTCTGTTTCCTCCCACAGTCCAAAGATGTGTGGGACAGGTGGATTGGCCATGGTAAATTGTCTCTTGGTGTCAGGAGGATTAGCCATGGTAAATGCAAGGGGTTATGGGAATATGGCCTGAGTGGGATTGTGATTGGTGCAGATCCGATGGGCCAAATGGCCTTCTTCTACACTGTCGATTCAATGATATGGTCATTACTTGAAACAACTGAAATAGGGGTAGCACAATGGTTATTGGCCACACATCCTCACAGCACCAGGACCCGGGTTCATTTCCAGCCTCACGTGACTCTGTGTGAAGTTTGCACATTCTCCCCATGTCTGTGTGGACTTCTTCTGTGTTCTCTGGTTTTCTCTCACACAGTAAAAAGTCTGACAACACCAGGTTTTAGTCCAACCTATTTATTTGATAATATACTCACTAGCTTTCGGGTTAGCCCCTTCGTCAGGTGAATGGAGAGTTCTGGCCTCAGACACAGCATATAAAGCACAGACAGTTTAGAGATTACTGATTAGAATGCGAATCCTTACACTTAACCTGCTGTTCAAGACCTGAAGTGGCTGATAATGTGAGTGGAAGGAGCACTGATCACAGTTTAAAGAGATGTGTATTGTCTCCAGACAGTACAGTAAGTGAGGTTTTGCAAACCCAGGCAAGTCACGGGGGTTACAGATAGTGCGACATGAACCCAAGATCCCTGTTGAGACCGTCCTCATGTGTGCAGAACTTGGCTATCAGTCTCTGTTCAGCGACTCTGCGCTGTCGTGTGTCGTGAAGGCCGCCTTGGAGAATGCTTACCCGAAGGTCAGAGGCTGAATGCCCGTGACCACTGAAGTGTTCGCCAACAGGAAGGGAACAGTCTTGCCTGGTGACTGTCGAGCGATGTTCATTCATCCGTTGTCGTAGCGTCTGCATGGTCGGATGAATGAACATCGCTCGACAATCACCAGGCAAGACTGTTCCCTTCCTGTTGGCGAACACTTCAGTGGTCACGGGCATTCAGCCTCTGACCTTCGGGTAAGCATTCTCCAAGGCGGCCTTCACGACACACGACAGCGCAGAGTCGCTGAACAGAGACTGATAGCCAAGTTCCGCACACATGAGGACGGTCTCAACAGGGATCTTGGGTTCATGTCGCACTATCTGTAACCCCCGTGACTTGCCTGGGTTTGCAAAACCTCACTTACTGTACTGTCTGGAGACAATACACACCTCTTTAAACTGTGATCAGTGCTCCTTCCACTCACATTATCAGCCACTTCAGGTCTTGAACAGCAGGTTAGGTGTAAGGATTCGCATTCTAATCAGTAATCTCTAAACTGTCTGTGCTTTATATGCTCTGTCTGAGGCCAGAACTCTCCATTCACCTGACGAAGGGGCTAACCCGAAAGCTTGTGAGTATATTATCAAATAAATAGGTTGGACTAAAACCTGGTGTTGTCAGACTTTTTACTGTGTTTACGCCAGTCCAACGCCGGCATACCCACATCATTTCTCTCACACTCCAAAGATGCGCGAGTTAGGTTGATTGGCCATGCCAAATTGTCTCTTAATGCCCTGAGATGTGTAAGTAAGGGGAATTAATGAGGTAAATATGTGGGGTTACGAGGATAGGGCCTGGATAAGATGCTCTGTCAGATGGTCAGTGCAGACTTGATGGGCCGAATGGCCTCCTTCTGTACTGTAGCTATAAATTTCGCTGATGTATAAATACCATTCTCAGTCTCAATCTATTGAGGGGAAAAGAGTCAATGAAGATTTTCTGTTTGCTAAGCTCAGACAAAGCAGCTCCATGGGCTTAAAATGCTACAAGGTAAATGCACTGAGGTCCGTTGATCAAATCAACATTGAAAACCATGGGCAGGATTTTATGGCTTCATTTGTCACAAAGGCATAAAGTCTCGCCCATTGTTCACCCTTTGCCTGCTTCGATCCTTGTGGCGGGCAGGGCAGTAAACTTTTGGTGTAAGGGTGGCACTGGGGGGAGAAAGAACATTTCATGTACAGTGATTCCTTTGAGATGAATTCAGTGGACATTTTGGTTTATCACATGTGGTATACATGGCCTTATGGACTAACGGTGCATAAAGGATCGTGAGATAGGCTTGATAACTCGAACACTGGGAGCTCTTTATTTGAGGCATGCACTGATTCACAGTCAGGTATAAGACATCTCACTGGGGTCCCATACTGGGGGGAACTAACTGCCTAGGGATCACCTGACCCACACTCAAACTGAACCCCAAACCCCATCATAAAATATGTACATATGTATTGTATCACATCATGGTTCCATGCAATTATTTTACAACAATAAACTTCAACAGCACCCATTAAGCTTGATCTAATATTCATTTCAGCTAATTCATCTGTAAATAAAAATAGTTCAAAGAAATAGACACAATTGTTCATGAAGAATCATTTTTTGCACGTGACCTATCACTTGCTTCTGTCTAAGGCACTTTGTTTTTCAATACTACTTGATTATTAATTCCGGCACTCAGTAAAGGGAGACTTCGCAATAAAACTTCTGCTACCGGTAATGGTCACTTTGAATGAAATGTCCTTAGGGGGCTAAAGTGGATAACACCCAAAACTGGTGCGAGGATTGTAACTCACAATTATACATTCCTGTCCAGTGTAATGCAGACAGAATGTCACGATCATGCTGCCTGTTTATTGTTAAGATTGTTGCAGCAATTGCTTAGCGCACTGTTCATTGGCTGCACCCTTCAGCAGGGGGCCTAATACCCTTACTTGTTGGCACTAATGAAAGCAAGCCTGCATCTTAGAAAGGGCTGAGATAATCTGGAATACTGTAGTGCAATTAGCACCAATAGCGGACTAGGGGATGAGAGTATCAGTGTTTCCAGACACTGCTTTGAAGGGCTTGGAGCCAGAGGAAGATATCCTCCACACAAGGGGTGGGGTGGGGAGTTATTGATGGGAAGGCAATGGGAACAGATAGCCTTCAAGATAAATGCTTGGAACCACGTTCTGAGGATATGTGAATATACAAACATATGAAACAGGAGCAGAAGTAAGCCATTTGGCCCCTTGAACCTGTTCCACCATTTGACAAGCTCATGTTTGTGCTTCAAATTCCACATTTCCACCTGCCCCCAATCTGTCCATATCTGCCTTTGAAATATTCAGTGACCCCGCCTCCACTGTCTTCTGTGGCAGAGAGTTCCAAAGTCGCACAACTCTCTGGGAGAAAATATTTCTCCTCATCTCTGTCCTAAAAGGGGTGATCCCCTGACATATAGTGCTGTAAGACGTTGACTTGATAGGCCAAATGGCTTCCTCGACTTGATGGGCCACATGACCTCCTTCTGCACTGTAAGAATTCTATGATCTACACCTCCCAGCCAATTCAAAAATGTAAATGCTTTCATGTTTTAGAAAATCATACTCAGATGGGCAATCACAGTAACTGATGTTGAGACAGGTCGGAATATAGACACACAGAAGCTATAGTGCAGAAGGAGGCCATTTGGCCCATCGTGTCTGCACTGACTACAATCCCACCCAGGCCCTGTCCCTATAGCCCCATGCATTTTCGTCCCCCTGACACTAAGGGACACTTAACTTGGCCAATCCAGCTAACCTGCAGATCTTTGGACTGCAGGAGGAGGCTGGAGCACCAGAAAGATACACACGCAGGCCCAGGGAGAATGTGCAAACTCCACACAGACAGTGACCCGAGGCTGGAATTGAACCCTGACACTGAGACAGCAGTGCTAACCACAGTACCACCCTACTGCCCATAACTAAAGGCATTGATTTTTGGTGATATTAACATAGTCCACAATCCTGATGTCTCCCAGCATGCCTCCTCCCCTCCCATTCGGCCATTAATTGGCAAACAGTACCAAACCCTTACCAATTAACCCCCTTGCCACATTTTCTTTGACTGCTTTCCATCGGGGCGGGGGGGGGGGGGGGGGCGGCTGGGTTTGTGATCTGAAGATAAACGTACCTTCCAAATTCCGTCTCCTTAGCCAAACTTCAGCCTGATCTGATGTTTCAGTGAGTTGTAAAAAAAATCAACCACGGGGAACGGAATGGAGATAAGCACAGCTGGAACGTGCTTGGAGCAATGTCAATTCAGGCGACTTAAGTGGTGCGCACGGAGTATTTAAGGCTGTAAGTTTATTTGAAGGCTACAGGAAGAAGGCATAAAGTGATGTTGATCGATGATGACTGGAGCTGTCTCCTGTTGAAATGCCAAGAAGTTAACTCTCCGATCAGCTGTGTTGTTTTCCTGCGGCTTTTCACCATCAGATTAATCTTATTTTCTATTCATTCACGAAGCAGCAACTTTTAAGCAGCCAGTGAGCTGAGGGAATCTTGATTGTTTAACTGTCTTGGTGCTCCTAGAACGTGTAATCAAGAAAACCTACTGCTGTTGTCTACAAGATAACTATCTGCAATAACTTCGAAGGCAACTTATCATAGAAGCTATGGTTCAGAATGATGCCATTTGGCTCATCGAGCCTGCACTGACAACAATCCCATCCCCATAACCTCACTTATTTACCCTTCTAATCCCCCTGACACTAAGGATCGATTTAGCATGGCCAATCCACCTAACCTACACTTTGTTGGACTTGTTGTGGCTTAAAGTTACAAAGGGTTTATTACTGAGAGATGTTATGTATGCTTCAGTCCATGCAAAGACTTCACTGATGCAAATATTTCATTTTAAGATACGTCTGCCCGTGCAATTACATTTAAATGTCAGACTGTAGGGGTTAACTAACTCTGCTAAACTTAAAAAATTGACTACACTTTAGAACTCGGAAGGCATGCTGGGTTAGCTGAATATTGACTGCATTGCTGAAAAGTATACAACTGCAAAACCTGTTTTCTCTAGATAGAGACAGCTTGCAGAAAACATTTCCAATAACGAAATAAGAATTAAGCTATGATTTAGTCTCAGTGTGTGTTTAGAGTTCAGTCTGTTTTCGAGTTTTGTGCGACCAGTACAGGGATTGGCTTCGCAGCCTGTCTCAAATATTTCTCTCCTTGGTTGTGTAATGATCTAATTTTCCTTATGTTCTGTTCAATAAAAGAAGTTCATTTAAACTCTGTACGAGTGCTGCCCGCGTCTATTCAAAAGAATGAATGGGTCCTACAATTACCAACGATAAACAGATACATACAAACACGCAATCACACTCATTCCCCCCTCCCCCCATCAGCTCCTGAGTTCACCTAAGAATAAAAATTCAAAGATGTGCAGGCTAGGTGGATTGGTCATGCTAAATTGCCCTTTAGTGTCCCAAGATGCATAAATTGGATGGATTACAGGGATAGGGCAGGGGAGAGGGCCTGGGTAAGATACTCTGTCAGAGAGTTGATGTAAACTTGATTCTGCACTGTAGAGATTTTATGAAACAAAAGGAACCAGTAACATAGACAAGAAATTTACAACAGACATCAGGAATACCCAAGGAAAACACATCACAAATTCACACATTCCAAGGACATCCAGACCATGGTGGAATGCCCCAGATCTGTGTTATACTCTGAGGGAAATGATAAATCTGGTCAATACCTTTATTTATGGGCAGCAGGGTGGTACAGTGGTTAGCACTGCTGCCTCATAGTGTCAGGGATCTGACTTCCATTCCTAGCTTGGGTCACTGCCTGTGTGGAGTTAGCAGGTTCTCCCCCGTGTCTGCGTGGGTAGCTTTCTGGTGCTTTAGTTTCCTCCCACAGTCCAAAGATGTGCAGGTTAGGTGAAAGGTAAACTCATCAATTTGGGGTCAAGATCCTTCTCCGTAGCTGCTGTCTCCTCGGTTACAGAGACCACCGGTTGCTCTAGTTCCACATTCACGACAGGGATCCCTATCGTTGGTCCAGATCTGCTGTAAGGCGTGTGCATCAGGCTCAACGCTCTTCCTCACATGGTAAACCTATTTTTTTGACATGGCCCGTTGTATTTCTACAATGTTAATGACCAGTCCTGTTCTTTCCACAATCTTTCCAGCCCCCCCCGTATCGGACCTGCTGCAAAGTTTCCGATCGGAACGGAATCATCAACTTGGAAAACTCTGAATTTTTTCCTCAAGTTCTGATTTTCTTCCTGGGAGGCTTGTTGAGCTTCCACCCTCACTGCCAAATCTGGGAATGTCATATCTATTTGCTAACAATGTCCCATTAGAAGCTCAGCTGGTGTGCCCCTTGGTCGCATTTGGCGTTGTATTGTGTGACAAGAAACTAACTATATTTAGAGATAGAGGCCAATTAACTTGTTTTTTTGTTGATGATTTGAATGCTTGCACAGCGCATTTCATTAACCCACTGGAGGTTGGGTGGTAAGTCTGATCTAACATGGTGAATACCATTCCATCTGACAAATCTTGATACTCCTCTGCTGTAAATGATGTGCCATTATCTGGACACTGAGATCTCTGGGACGCCATGGATGGCAAAAATCTGCCTCAACTTGCCAATAGTGGGTGTAGCCATTGCAGACTTCATCAATTGGACATCCAACCACTTAGAATGTGCATCAGCTAAGATGAAAAACATATGTCCCATGAACGGCCCTGCAAAGTCTATATATAGTCTTGCCCATGGTCTACTTGGTCATTCCCAAGGATGCATATTCGCCACTGGCACCAGTACCTGTGGGCTTCACAACCAGGGCATTGGTTAACCATTCTTTCAGTTCTTTATCAATTCCCGGCTGCCAAACCTAACTTCGGGCAAATGCTTTCATCGTGCCTTGCCCTGAATGTATGAGTTCAATTCATGTAATAAGAGGCATCTCCCTTGGTGTTGTGCTATAACACGAGCTGCCCACAATCATATGCTGCCCTCCGATGTCAGGATGAGTCTTACTATTGTTGAAGTTTCTCGTCCTGTTTCAGTGAACAGAAATTTGGCCGGTCTCTAAATTCTTTGTCCTCATTGTAGCGGGAACGGGGCATGAACAGCCGGTAAGATCACGCCAGATGTTTCTGTTCTTCTCTGCTGGTAAGGTCTAAATAGCTCTGACTTATCATAGCGCCATCCTTGTATCTACCTGGTACAGCGTCAGCAATATTTCTTGTGGGACCGGTGATGAAGGTGCTGTCTCTGGCAGAGATAAATGACAGGGTGCATCCCCATTTGATAATTGTGTCACGGGTTGATGCTGGAATGTATAACTGCACACTGTTAACAGCAGAGGCCATCTCTGTCTCCTTCTAGCAGCAATTGGTGGCACTGGTTTTTCCTCTCTGAATAAACCTATCAACAGTTTATGATTTGATACTATTGTGAGATGTTGTCCGTGTGTACATATGGATGAAACTTCTTCATTGCATAAATTACTGCCAAACTTTCTGGGAGTACGATTTTTCTGCATCGGATAATGTTCTTGACACAAATGCAATTCTGTTTTGAACTCCACCAGGCATCCTGTGGGACAAGACTGCTCCCATTCCATATGGTGATGCATCAATGGCTTGGTTGGATCAAAGTATACAAGCAGCGCTGACAATTGCAAGGCCTACTTTACTTTGTTAAATGCATCTTTTTCGTTCTTCTCCCCTCTCCAACACCGATGATCTTTTAAAAGCTGCTAAAGTTGTGGAACACGTTTTGTAAGAATCTACCATAATAATTCTCCATTCCAATAAATAATTTTAACTCCGATACGTTTCTCGACTGCGGAATGGCTTTAAATTCATCATCTGAAGGATTTAGTGTCTACCCTGTAACCCAAATACGTAACATCATCGCCTGGAAAGTGAATTTCTTTCATTTCAAATGGACACTGGCTTCTTTCAACCTTCTCAAAGCTTCCTCTAAGTTTAATCTGTGTTCCTCGGTTTAGTCTCCTGTAATTAGGATGTCATCTAGATAAACTGTAACATTAGGGATGCCCTGTAACAAACTTTCCATCATATGTTGAAAAATGGCACAGGCCAATGAAACGCCAAGAGTTAAATATGTCTAGTGTATAAACCCTGGTGGGTGTTGATTGTTACTGACATCTATGAGTCTTCATCCAGCTTCAGCTGGTGGAAGATGTGACTGAGGTCTAAGTTGGTGGACTTTAATTCCCCAGCTGGTTTGGTGTAGAGGTCCTCAATTCTAGGAATGGTATGTCTACATATCTGAGCTTGTCGATTATGAGTGGCCAGGTGGCACAGTGGGTAGCACTCCTACCTCACAGCTCCAGGGGCCTGAGTTCGATTTTCAGCTTAGGTCAGTGTTTGTGTGGGACTAGTAAGGTCAATATGTAGGTTTATGGAGATAGGGTCGGGTGGGACTGTTGTCGGTACAGACTCGATGGGCCAAATGGCCTCTTTCTGCACTGTCAAGATTCTATGGATTCTATGATTGATATCTGATTTATAATCCCACAAGTGTTTACAATATGATCTGCTTTGAGCATAGGGACTAAGTGTGCGGTCCATTCAGAGATGTGTAAAGGTTCTATAATAACTAAATCTTGTAGTCTCCCAAGCTCTAGTTCAACCTTATAATGAGATGCATCGGGCTTTGGGTGACCCTCAAAAAATGTAAGCCTTGCATCAGGATTCAGATAAGTTTTGGCTTTCATCCCCTTTATTTGTCCTTGCTCCTTTTGAAAAACTTCAGAATATTTACTCAGCAATTTCTGAAAACCTCCATCCCGTAGGTTTAATATTCCCAACCAATTTAATGTTATCTGCTTAAGTCAATCACGGCCAAAGATGACCAGGATAGGTAGCTACACCTTTTGATACTCATCCTAAGGTCTTCAATGTCTCTTCTGTATACAAAGACAATGTGGTTCCTCAATCTCAATGGTTGGCGGCCTTTGTGAAGGTAACAAAATGCTTACTTCCCTATGACTGTGGGTGCGTCTCCTGTGTCGACTTCCATTTTAAGAGATCTGCCATTTGCCATCAAGGCTATTGCCATAGAAGGCACTCTATGTAGTTGATACGTGCATTAAGGATACGACTTGGGTCCCTTGTTGGGATCCTCATCCAGTTTTTTTTAAAGGAGTTAAGCTAGATGTTGTGGGGTTTTTTTGCACATTCTGTCCTGATTGCTTCACTCCACACCGCACTTGTAAGTGACCCTTCCTATTCCATCTGTAACATACGCAGACTGGAATTTCACCAGCAGATCCGCCCCGGAAAGTATAAGCATTGTTAAAATGAATTATTTGGCATCGTAGTCAGTCAGAAGCCAACCTGATCAGTTATTTGAGAGAGCACAATTGACTTGAGGTGACCTTGGCTCTCACATTTCCTTCAACAGCATCTCAAATTCTCTCTTGTCAACTGTACCATCATTCCTTACTCAGATTTTTCCCATCTGCTTTTCCATCGAAAGCATCCCACAATATTCTTTGAATACCTTCCAAACACAGCTCCTCCAAGATTACCCTCAACACTGGTGCCCCACAAGGCTGTGTTCTCAGCCCCCTACTATGCTGCTTATACACCTATGACTGGCCAAATTCTGCTTCGTTTTCAAGTTTGCTGATGACACCGCAAGAGTGGATTGGATCTCAAACAATGACGAGACAGAGTACAGGAAAGACATAGATGCCAGAACTCCACTGTCTCATCCACCATGAAGTTAGGGTGGGTGATGGGTGGACAGTGGAAATGTCTGTTGATCACAGGCAGGAATTTCTGGTCTCGCTTGAGTGAGGTTGGAACATCCTGCCCAGGGATCTGGTGAATTGATGCGATGACAATAATCTCTCCCTCAATGTCAGTAAAACAAAGGAGATAGTCATTGACTTCAGGAAACATTGTGGAAGACATGCTCTTGTCCACATCAATGGGGATGAAGTGGAAATGGGCGAGAGCTTCAAGTTTTTAGGTGTTCAAATTACCAATGACCTGTCCTGGTCCCTCCATGCCTACAATATAGTTAAGAAAGCCCACCAATGCTTCTACTATCACAGGAGGCTAAGGAAATTTGCATGTCTGCTGTGACTGTCATCAACTTTTATAGATGCACCATGGAAAGCATTCTTTCTGGTTGTATCACAGCTTGGTATGGCTCCTGTTCTGACCAAGATCACAAGAAACTACAAAAGGTTGTGAATGAAGCCCTGTCCATCACACAAATCAGCCTCTCATCCGTTGACTTTGTCTACAATTCCCATTGCCTCAGAAAAGCAGCCAGCATAATCAAGGACCCCATGCACATACTCTCTTCTAACTTCTTCCGTCAGGAAAAAGATATAAAAGTTTGAGGTCACATACCAATCAACTAAAGAACAGTTTCCTCCCTGCTGGCATTAGACTTTTAAATGGACCTATTTTATATTAAATTGACCTTTTTCTATACCCTAGCTATGACTGTAACATTACGTTCTGTGCCTTCTTTCCTTCAGTATGAAAGGCATGCTTTGGCTGTATAGTGCGCAAGAGCAATACTTTTCACTGTATACTAATATATGTGACCATAATAAATCAAATCAAAACATGAAAGATGCTATAGGTAAACAGATTATTGAACTATTATTGAATTATTAAATTATTATTTCAGAGCAATCCCAGCCACCGACTGAAATCAGTTGCAAGACATGTTTAAAGACATCTTCGCTGCTGAAAAGGTTGCAAACTAATGCTTCAATATTTGCAACCTACAAGTAGCTACTTGGCCATGTCATGAAGGTGGAGTGGCTGATGACTGCTCAGTGTATCCTTATAG
The DNA here is from genome assembly GCF_965287045.1 of Carcharhinus amblyrhynchos. Lineage (NCBI taxonomy): Eukaryota > Metazoa > Chordata > Chondrichthyes > Carcharhiniformes > Carcharhinidae > Carcharhinus > Carcharhinus amblyrhynchos. The sequence goes on from NC_137328.1 coordinate 13,166,305, forward strand.
TGTGAGGGGAAGCTCGGAGATCAAATCGCCCTGGGGTCTTGCTGACCATTCAGCCACTGATCCAAAAGAGACAATGGGAAAATCCAATTTTCTCCTTGGAGTGTAGGAGGCTTAGGGATGTACTTATAAGGTCTATAAAATAGTGAAGAGCGTAGATCAGCTAGATAAGTAACATCTTTTCCCAAAGGTAGGGGAGTCTAAAACTAGAGGGCATAGGTTTGAGGTGAAAGGGGAAAGATAGAAAAGGGTCCAGAGGAGCAATTTTATCACACAGAGGATGGTGAGTGTTTGGAATGAGCTGCCTGAGGTAGTAGTAGAGGCGGGTACAATTTTGTCTTTTAAAAACATGTAGACAGTTACATGGGTACAATGGGTATAAAGGGATATGGGCCAAATGCAGCAATTGAGACTAGCTTAGTGGTAAAAACTGGGTGGCATGAACAAGTTGGGCCAAAGGTCCTATTTCCATGTTGTAAACCCCTATGACTCTGCGAATTGCCTTCTCACAGAAATAGTCACTTTGGAGCAACAATTTAATTTTGCTCTGAGTACAATTTCAACCCTTTATACAAATAGCAGTTTTTCTCACTTTGAACAAGTAACTCTGTCGGTACTTTAGCAAGTTAGGAAATCTGTTTACCCTTACCCAAGAACTCATCTGTAATTGCATCCGGCCACTTCACACCATTAGCTCCTCTGTACATGTTCCATCTTGCTAAGAGCTGTAGGGGTCTTTTTTAATGGCAATATAATCTGTCAGTACTAGTGTTTGATCTAAATTAATTGGAACAAGTTTATTAGAAGGCTTGCTCCAACAGTGTCCTTTCCTGTACAGTTGAAAAAAATACACAAAGGTTTTTTTTTCAGTGGAAGGAAACATACATAGTTTGGGACAAGTAAGGAATAAGATTCAACACTGCTAGTACCCCTGGTTATACCATACGCTTGCTTATTCATGTAATTGTGGCACACCAATGTCACCAAGTCAGACAGAATGGTGCAGAACCAAATGTCAGAGCTGCACAGTGTGGTTCCACAACAAAGCCACAGATACAAGATGTAATCCTAACCAGAAAGTAAATAAATTGGAATTCTAAATTTGTGAAAAGGAAAAGGTTCGCTCTGGTTCAATTCATTTCTAACACAAGTGATTGAAAGTTTTGGGTTGTCTAATTCACAATGGTACAGGAGCGCAAAAGGGACTTGGGATTCCAAGTTCAGGATTCTCTTCAGGTTAACTTGCAGGCTGAGTTGGTAGTTAGGAAGGCAAATGCAAGGTTAGCATTAATTTCGAGAGGACTAGCATACAAAAGCAGGGATGTAATACTGAGGCTTTATAAGGTTCTGGTCAGACCACATTTGGATTATTATGAGCAATTTTGGGCCCTGTATCTAAGGAAGGAGAGGGTCCCAGGGAGGTTCACGAGAATGATCCCAGAAATGAAAAGCTTGATGTATGAGGAGCGTCTGAGGACTCTGAGTCTGTACTTGATGGAATTTAGAGTGATCCTGGGGAATCTCATTGACACTTGTCGAATACTGAAAGGTCTGGATGGAATGGACGTGGGAAAGATGTTTCCATTAGTGGGCGAGACCTGGATCCGAGGGCACAGTCTCAGAATAAAGGGAAGACCCTTTAGAACCAAGATAAGGAGGATTTTCTTCAGCCAGAGGGTAGTGAAACTATGAAATTCATTACCAGGGAGTGCTATCATTGAGGCTAGGTCATTTAGCATGTTTCAGGTAAAGATAGATAGGTTCTTGATGGGTAAGGGGATCAAAGGTTATGAAGGAAAGGCAGGAGGATGGAGTTGAGAAACTTATCACCCATGATTGAATGGCAGAGCAGACTTAATGGGCCAAATGGCCTAATTCTGCTCCTTTATCTAATGATCTTATGAACTGGGTCAATCAGAACATTTATTACTCTGCTGGTTCTATCTTGAGCAGGGCCTGAGGTCGATGCTTCAATTTTGAGGCCAATCCATTCATTTTAAATGAATTGTGGGGGATTTTCCTGCCTAGCGTTTTGTATGGTTAAGGAAAGTTATAAACACTAAAGGAAGATAGAATAACTTATCCTATTGTAGCAATCACAATTATTTTGCTTAGTTAGAATAACCCTGAACTTGACTGGATGAAGCCTGTTGGGGTACAAATTACTGGAGGCCTCTACATTAACACATTGAAGTCTCATTTGATTGTGTGACCACAAAGGTTAGTATTATAGTATCAGATTAGGAGTTGCATGAATGATATAATTGGGATTATCATTGCTGCTTTTTGGTGGGGGAGGATTAGTTTAGACTTGGCCAATTCAAGTTAAAATGCTCTTTGAATCAAATCTATTGTAGGAGTAAGGAATGATTTAATTCTTGAGAAACAGCCTCCTATATGGAGTACAATGTAACACAGCTCAGCATGCCATATGCTTGTAAAGTCATATTTAATAAATCATTTGCTTTTGCTATTGATTCCTTCCACTGTAATTATTTTCAGATTGAATATGTGGAGGCTTGGTAAGTGACTGTATCTGAAGTACAAACCTCCTAAACCATGAATTATTGATCGGTCCCAGAAGCTACCCACAGTTCATGGTTGCAAGGAATCTTAAAATGAATTGGGTTTGGCATCTCAAATATATTTCTGCCTGTGATTTGTAAAGATCTTGAGTGGAAATTCATCTTTGTAGCACTGTTGGATGAGGTGCTTTGTGAACCTTCTGGACGTATCTAGCGCAGTTGAAAGGCAATCAGCAATGGGGAACCCACTCGGCCCTGTGCCACAATCAGGTAGCAGCACCAAAATTAATTATTTCTGATTACCAGTGGCACCAATACAGGCAGGTCACAAATCAGGATCCCTGCATTAAAAATAAGGGCAAGCCAATTTCCAGACACTTGAGTGTCTCATGACAGATCCATAAATAAGTGATTAAAAACAGTTTTTCAGCAGCAATCCTCAACAGTAATGAATGGGATAAAAGCAAATTACTGCAGATGCTGTAGTACTTTAGATGGAATCTGAAACCAGAAGAGGAAATGCAGGTATGGCAGCATCTGTGAGAAGAGAAAAGAACTGATGTTTTGAGTCTAAGTGCCCATTTGACAAAAGCTCATCTGGACTCGAAACTGATAAATTGGAAATGGTTTTATGTCAATGACAGAGCATTGCAGTTTAATTGGGCTCTAATGTGTGAAGGATTGGTTCCTATATGGATATGTGTCTACTGTTCCTCACACTGGGGAGCTGCCGATTTCATCTTCAGCCCAATCCCAGAAAGATGAGTAATTCAACTAATATCACTAAGAAAGCAAGTTATCTAGTCATTCTCCATTGCTGTTTGTGAGAGCTTGCTGTGTGCAAATTGACTGCCACGTTTTCCGCATAATAATAGTGAAATTACATGTTGACTGAAAAGCAGACTGGGACATGAAATACAAAAATGCTAATCTTTCTTTCCTTTAATACCTGGAGAGAAAGTCACCCATGGACTTATTTTTGCACATTCCCTCATGCATTGTTCCGGCCACAAAGTAGTCCATTCACTTCATCTCTTAATTATAACTGACATGTGAATTGATGGAGACCAAAAAGAAACAATGTATAAATTTGGAAAGAAATAAAGTGTGATATCGCTGTCAAAATAATGTAGAAAATTAGTAGTGCAATATTTCAAGCAGTACTGAAAAAAACTCCACATGGAAATAGTTACTTTATTGCTGAAGTATTGGCAAAGGACTTGGTCCATTGAAAATCTATATAGTCAGAGTGAATGTGAACAATTTTGTTTATTGAATTTACAAACCCAGAGAGCTGTGTAGTATTGAAGTATAGAGTGACCGAGTGTGTGTATGTGTGTGGAAGTGAGAGTGAGTGACTGTGTTCATAAGTGGGAATGAGAGTGAGTGACTGTGTACGTGTGAGCTGTGGATGAGGAGTCTTATCAGAAATGAATGATTAACATACAAAGAGGGTCATTTAGAATCATAATTTCATCATAAGAACATAATTTCATCCAGTTCACATCTGCCATTTTGCATACGTTGAGAATCTGTGCAACTGTGTATGATCCAGCTCACGATCAGGTCTGCTTCCCAGGGGAGACCTTACTCACGAAGTATATACTGTATAGACCATGGAGCAAATAACATTGCTAGCTTGGAATATCAAAATTAGGTGTATGCTGTATGTGTCATTTAGATTGTTAACTTGGTCGCTAGGGAGGCAACAGCCTACTGGTATTATTGCTAGACTAATAATCCAGAAACTCAGCCAATGTTTTGGGGATATAGCAGATGGTGGGATTTGAATTCAATAAAAAAGAATCTGGAATTAAGGATCTACTGATGACCATGAAACCATTGTCGCTTGTTGGAAAAACCCATCTGGTTCACTAATGTCCTATAGCGAAGGAAAGTTGCCATCCTCACCTGGTCTGGCTTACATGTGACTCCAGAGCCACAGCAATGTGGTTGACTCTTAACCGCCCACCAGCAATTAGGAATGGGCAATAAATGCTGGCCAGCCAGCCACACCCATGTCCCATGAATGAATAAAAAAGAATTCCTGGAACGTTGGTTACATAAATTCCTATACCAACTATCCCACCCAACCAAACAGCCTTTTTACCTCCATCTCTGCTTTTTGTGTCATTAATAAACACACTAATAAATCTGTTCATTGAAAATGTTGATGAAACACTTAATTGTTTTTAATGGCTTTGCAATGAATTTAATCGAGCAATTGAGGTGGGCCTGTTAGAATATGAGCTCCCTGATTAAGGGCCAAATTGATGGGCCAGTCAGGGAGCCTCTTTTGTACTTAACCAGGTATGTCAGTTCCTCTGGGACTCCTAGTGTAGACTGCTGACTGAAAAGTAAAGAGGCGGCGGGGAAGGGGGAGAGAGGCGGCGAGGAGGAGGGAGAGAGGTGGCGGGGAGGGGGGAGAGAGGCGGTGGGGAGGGGGGTGAGAGGCAGTGGGGAGGGGCGAGAGAGGCAATGGGGAGGGGGGAGAGAGGCAGCAGGGAGGGGAAGAGGCAGTGGGGGGAAAGAGGTGAGGGGGAGAGGCGGCGGAGGGAGAGGCAGCAGAGAGAGGGGAGAGGCAGTGGGGGGAAGACGTGACGGGGAGTAGGAGAGAAGCAGCGGGGAGGGGGGAGAGAGGCGGCGGGGAGGGGGGAGGGGCAGCGGGGAGAGGGGAGAGAGACAGTGGGTAGGGGGGAGAGAGGCTGCGGGGAGGGGGGAGAGACAGTGGGGGGAAAAGGTGATGGGGAGGGGGTGAGAGGCGGCGGGGAGGGGGGAGAGGCGGCGGGAGGGGGAGAGGCAGCGGGGGAGTGGGGCGAGAGGCAATGGGGGGGAAGAGGTGATGGGGAGGGAGGAGAGGTGGCGGGGAGTGGGGGAGAGGTGGCAGGGAGGGAAGGAGAGGCGGCGGGGAGAGGGGGGAGAGGTGGAGAGAAGTGGGGGAGAGGCAGCATGAAGGGGGAGAGGTGACGGGGGGGAGAGGGAGAGAGGCGGCAGGGAGGGGGGAGATGCTGTATGCTGTACTCAGACTGGTAAATAAAGGAATTTTGGTGAAGGGACTTATTACAGGCCTATGATTCTTTATTCTTCCATGTTGCCTGTAGCAGTACTTTGTTCAATTGAAGTAGCCACGTTAGGTCTTAACTGAATAAAGAGCTATTGAGTTGAACAGTTTAGTGTACATATGTGTACATAGAGGATGTAGCATGGTGGTCCTGTGGTGCAGTGGAGAAGTTCTGGGTTCAAGTCCTACTCCAGCACTTAATGGCCATGACAGGCAGTAAAGGTAGAAGAGATTCCTGGGTTAGCCATGTGGTGGAAAGAAAGTTGGAGCCTCTTCCAACACTATACAGGCGACAACAAAATTGAATGTTGCTGCAGCAATTAGTCTTTATAGACTTCTTACTTCATTGCAGCCTAAGATTACTGATAGATATCATTGTAGAATGAAATGGAAATGACCATGAAGACTTCCTTCAATCAACTATGAAGAACATTGAGTTTGACCCCTGTTCCCAGTTGCTACACTGGTGTGGTGTTGTGGGTGGGGCCTGCCTTTGAGTAGAAAATTGAAGAAGAGTAGATTTGCAGCTGGGAAATTCCAAATGAGCCATTTATAAAAGTCCTAGTCCTCCTCTGTAATTTAACCCAGTCCTTGACTGTCTGACATCTCCTTGAGTCATAGAGAAATGCAGCACAGAAACAGGCCCTTTGGCCCAACAGTCCATTCCGATCATGGTGACCTCCTAGCTAATCCCAATTACCCAATAGCCCTTTAATCTTTTCCCATCATTGAATCATAGAATTACAGAATCACTACAGTGCAGAAGGAGGCCATTCAGCCCATCGAGTCTGCACCATCCACCATCCCAACCATGCCCTATTCCCGTAACCCCACATATTTACCCTGCTAATCCCCTGACACTAGGGTCAATTTAGCACGGCCAATCAACCTAACCCACACATCTTTTGGATTGTGGGAGGAAACTGGAGCATCCAGAGGAATCCCAAGCAGGCACAGGGAGAACATGCAACCTCCACATAGACACTCACCCGAGGCTGGAATCGAACCTGGGTTCCTGACGCTGTGAGGCAGCAGTGCTAACCACTGTGCCACCATGCCGCCCCTTTGCTGCTCTTATTTTGGCCTGTTCCGTGTAATCACTCCAGCAATGTCAGCCATGTTTTATCTACCTAGGCCCTATAATCATGGAGAGGCACTGTGGCACAAGTAGTAAGGGCCCAGGTTCAATTTCTGGCTTGGGTCACTGTCTATTTGGAGTTAGTACATCCTCCCCGCGTCTGGATGTGTTTCCTTCACATGCTCCTGTTTCCTTCCTCAATCCAAAGATATACAGGGTAGGTGGATTGGCCCATGCAAAATTGCCCCTTAGTGTCAGGGAGATTTGCAGGGTAAATAAGTGCGGTTAGGGGAATGAGGTTGGGACAGGAAAATCCACCCCCCATAGTCTTTTATTTAAACAGTGCTGAGTGAAAATAGGATTTGTGATTTAATACTTTCAATCACCGCCCAATAAAAATCATACTTTCGTTTCCGCTTTCAAATCCATTTCAAACACCTCGGATTTTTTATTTCACATAATTGGCCATCACTATTAGGAGAAGCAAAATGCAATTTAGCATTTCTTTATAGAGCTCTTAGGTTGTTGCAGATTAAGGTTACTAATACATGACACAATATCATTTCAGAGTGAAATGGAAGTGCCTATAAAGTCTTCCTTCAATCAAGTGTGAAGTACCTTTAGTAACTCGCAATTAAATATTTTATGTGTTGCTCTAGTGCCATGATAACTCTAAAATATAAAGTATGTTTGAATTTCCAATGGTGGCTGATGCTGGATTTAATGACATTGTGAGATTCTAGCTCTCTCCCTCTTTATCTTCCGTGTAAGGGTCATCTTGATTGTCTTCTGCCAGGTTTAAGTGTCCACTTGTGCAAAATATTAATAATTAATATTAATTAATATTAATATTAATGGGTCTGAGTGGCAAAAGTGGTCCTAACATTTCACTCAGTTTCAAGCTCACTATTTGCTGTACAATTGTTCATACACTGAGATATCATGGGACATATTGTGGGGTTGGACAGTGGCATAGTGGTTAGCACTGCTGCCTCACAGTGCCAGGGACCCAGGTTCAAATCCCAGCTTGTGATCACTGTCTGTGCGGAGCCTGCACGTTCTCCCTGTGTCAGCGTGGGTTCCCTCCGGGTGCTCTGGTTTCCTCCCACAGTCCAAAAGGCGTGTTGTTTTACAAAGGGCGGCTTGGTGGCACGTGGTTAGTATTGCTGCCTCCCAGCTCCAGGGACCCGGGTTTGAATCCTGGCTTGGGCACATTCTCTCCATGTCTGTATGGGCTTCCTCTGGGTGCTCCGGTTTCCTCCCACAGTCTGAAAGGTGTGCGGGTTAGGTGGATTGGCCATGCTAAATTGCTAAGTTAGTTAGGGGGACTAACTCAAGTAAATGCATGGGAGTTATGGGGATAGGGCCTGGGTGGGAATGTGGTTGGTGCAGGTTCAATGGACTGAATGGCTTCCTTCTGTACCGTAAACTTCTATGATTCTGTGTAGTTAGACAAAAAAAAACTACAATTGCTTGGAGAGCTTGCGATGAGAAGATGGCCTAAAAATTAGAGTCAGGTATCTCAGGAGTAAAATTTGGACACACTTTCTGACACAATGGTTGACAGAAGCTTGGAACTCTTCAATTGTTAAAGATATTAAAGGATAATGACCTGAGGCACAGTAGCAGGAACATATGGCCTTTTCAATTTGTCTGCCATTGAACAAGATCATGACTGATTTTCTACCTCCTACACTATTCCAATATCTCTTGATTCCCTTAAGTACTTAACTATCTATTAGCCTTTTATTTGAATATGCACAATGGCTGATTATCCACAGCTCTCTGGGTTAGTGAATTCAATAGACAAAATTGTTCACATTCACTCTGACTTTACAGATTTTCAATGGACCAATCCCTTGTCATTTACTCGCATTGTACCAAATTTGAACTTTTTATGCAGGACCATGTCCTGTGTGTTAGTACAGTGTATGCTGAAGATGTATATCTAATGGCAATGATACCATATGGATACGAAGTGTGGAAGTGTGAATTTAGCAATCTCCAAATGAAAGCTGTATTTTACCCAAGAGTTGTGTTCACTCTGAAACAGGCATTATAGACACGCACACACCTTAAACTCAATGTCCAGAGGGTCATGCTACAGTTGTGTCACTCCAGTCTCTGCCACATGTGTTGGCATATGGGGCAAAGATGAGCGTATGGTGGATCTTCCAACCCTCCAGGATTGGTTTAGAGCCCCAGGAATTGAAGATCAAACCCCAGGACACTGCTGTGTGCAACCTTGGAGAAAAGTCATGGGGACATTAAAAAAGGATTGGGTTTTAATGTCATTTTCTTTGCACACATATAAAAATATTGAAAATGGAGGGGAGGAGGAGGGAAAGTCTATTTGGCTGATAGTCAAACATCATCCTATTGGGTAATGAATCCTTTTGCTTTCTAATTGATGTCGGAAGACATTACGTCACAAAGATGGATTTCTTGGTCAACTAATGGTTGGACCTTGGGAGTTAGTCCTGTGATGAAACCTCCAGGATTACGTTTACTCGCTGTTGGCTGTGCTAGTATATGGAGTGAGGCCAAAGATCTGCTGTAATCTTATTGCAGGTTGGAATAGACTCGAGATGCTATATGACCTCCTCCTGTTCCTACCTTGTTATATAGGCACCCATGTTTCAAATGAATTGCAGTTTACAGACAGTTAAGGACAGAAGGTTAGCTTGTACAAGCCCACCAACGCCTCTACTTTCTCAAGAGGCTAAGGAAATTTAGCATATCTGCTATGACACTCACCAATTTTTACAGATTGCATCTTTTCTAGATGTATCACAGCTTGGTACGGCTCCTGCTCTGACCAAGACCGCAAGAAACGACAGAGTCGTGAACCAAGTCCAATCCATCACACAAACCAAACTCCCATTCATTGACCCCATCCACACTTTCCACTGCCTTGGAAAAACATCCAGAATAATCAAGGACTCCTCACACCACGGACATACTCTTTTCCATATTCTTCCACCGGAAAAAGGTACAAAAGTCTGAAAACACGTATCGACCGACTTGAGAATTGCTTCTTCCCTGCTGCCATCAGTCCCTTAAATAGACCTATCATATATTAAGCTGATCTTTCTCTACACCCTATGGGTAATGGCATCACTAGATTCCGCACCCTCTCCTTTCCTTCTCTCCATGTACACTATGAATGGTATGTTTTGTCTGCATAGAGTGTAAGAAACAATACTTTTCACTGTATCCCAATACAGGTGACAATGATAAACCAAATCAAATCAAATACACCATTAAAACATTAGGACAAAGCAATGGATGAGACTTTTAGAGGAAGTTGGTCTTAGGAAGAGGCAGTAAAGTCACTGAGGTGAACTAGGCAGTCTTTATGATGGATTGTATACGAAGCCAGTAACTTAAATCGGCATTGAGTAGGAATCTGGATTGCAAACATTCTGATGCTGTCTGCCACTCGGCCTAAGGGAGAGGAGGATTGAACCTACAGCTTTTGAGCTTTGAAGTGGGGTTGGAAAGAGGACCCTGTGTTGAACCATAATGCAATAAGTAACAATGGCACCTTGTAAATTTCAAACCGTTGAGGTATTGAAGTTGGATGATAGGGTTGGCCGTGGTGAAGGTTGGCTAGAGGATATGGAGGAATTAAACAGTGCAGACGCACCCATGGAAAATATCACGGTGATTTTGCTTTGAGCTCTATTGGCACCTTGACAGAGGCAAAAACCCGATTGGAGAGATTCAAAGAAGAAGGCCGGAATTCTCCAGCCATTCGTGATGGCGAGATTCTCCAGCCCTGCTGGCAGCGCACCTCCATGCTTGGATTTCCCACCGACATAGGGTAGTCAATGGATGGGGGGGTGGCTGGTTTGTGTGATGGACTGGCCGAGATTCAAGACCCAACAGGAATTCCCATTTACTGCAGCCAGTCCAGAGAATCCCGCCGCCAGCAAACAACATGTGGTCTCCCATCAGAGAGGGAAACATGTGGCCGGGAAGCCGGAGAATCTTGCCCGCACTTGCAGAATAGATGGGAGGGGGGAGTGGGAGTCAGTGGACGGATGGTGGTGACTACGCAACTGAAGAAGAAAAAGAGGTAAGAAATGGGGTTCGTGGGTGAGGAGAGAGGTTTTGACTGGTTTTGAAAGGCTAAATGACAAAGTGTTTTCATGAAAAAGGATAAGTGGTTGAATTTATTAAACGTAAGGCCTTGGCAGTGTAAATCACCCTGAATTGAAATGATATAACATTTATTTATCATTTCAATGCAAGAGATGAGCTAAAGAAGAGGCTGCAGAGATTAATGTGGCTCAAAATAGCCATTAATCAACTCTCTTGCAGGCACGTTATTTCCTGAGGTGCGAATCTGTCATTAATCATCAGTCCCACTCCCTGAAGCATCAAGACTGGGATGGCAGCTGACTCAAAATGTCACCAGATGAATTATTGTTCTGTGGAATCTAGCATTTTATTCTGATTCACAGTGCAATTTCAATGCAGATACATTGCAACCTCAGTCCCCTCACAGAATTGAAACAACAACCGTCAAGCAACCTGAGAATGTCCCCCGTCATCCTTTCAACTTGGCAATCAAAATCTCACCAGATACATACAGTCAATATCATCCCATCCAGGAATCCCTCACTACCCGCACCCCCCAACCCCCCGCCCCGCCTCCCCCCCTCCCAACAAAAGCCCCGTCAGGCACAACAAGATCACCAAATTTAAAATAAAATACAACACAACTGATATTTCCTTTAAAACGTTGAAACATGGTGGCAACGGTGACACAGTGGTTAGCACTGCTGCCCCACAGTGACAGGGACCTGGGTTCAATTCTCGGCTTGGGTTACTGTCTATGTGGAGTCTGCATGTTCTCCCCGTGTCTGCGTGGGTTTCCTCCGGGTGCTCCAGTTTCCTCCCACAGTCTGAAAGATGTGCTGGTTAGGTGTATTGGCCATGCTAATTTCTCCCTCAGCGTACCCAAACAGGTTCCAAAGTGTGGTGACTAAGGGATTTTCACAGTAACTTCATGGCGGTGTTAATGTAAGCCAACTGGTGACATTAATAAACTTTAAAAGAAAACTTCAATTTGAGAACGATGAAGATTGAATGGGTTCTACAGTGGGCAGACAATTCGCTGCCAATGTGGCCAAGATAACAGTGAATCATGTGACATTCATATTACTCACTTTTTAACAATTTCTTTATGGGACATGGGCATCACCGGCTGGGCCAACGTTTATTGTCCATCCTTAGTTTCCCTCAAGAAGGTGGCGGTGATCTGCCTTCTTGAATCACTATTGTCCCTGACATGTAAGTACACCCAGAGTACTGTTAGGGAGAGGGTTCCAGGATTTTGACCCAGCCACAGCGAAGGATCAACAATATATTTCCAAATCAGAGTGGTGAACAACCTGGAGGGAAACCTTTAGGTTGTGGTGTTCCCAGGTATCTGCTACCCATCTCCTACAATTTGGTAGCAGATATGGCTTTGGAAGGTGCAAACTAAGGAGCCTTGATGAGTTCCTGGAGTGCATCTTATAGGTGATACATTTGGTTGCCACTGTTTGTCAGTGGTGAAGGGATTGGCTTTTTGTGGAAGGAGCAGCAATCAAGCAATCTGCTTTGTCCTGGGTGGTGTTGACCTTCTTCAGTCTTGTTAGAGCTGCACTCATTCAGGCAAGTGGAGAACATTCCATCACACTCCTGATTTGTGCCCTGTAGATGGTGGACAGACTTTGGGGAGTCAGGAGGTGACTCACTTGCTTCAGGATTCCTAGCCTCTGATCTGTTCTTGTGGCCATTGAACTTATGTGGCTAGTCCAGTTCAATTTCTGGTCAATGGTAACCCTCAGGGATGTTGATAATGGAGATTTAGTGATAGTAATGCCATTAAATGGCATCACACACTATTGCACCCTAAGTTGACCATATAACCCTCGGCATTGCATTAAAGGATTAATTTATGCTATCTCTTTCACAAAACCTGGGACAGAATTTAGCTACAAAAGGAACATAAAACTTAGCATGCCTTTCAATATTCTTTAAAAGGGCTAAAGATTTGGATGAGTTCCACTTAGCACAGTGAAAATTTCAAAAATTATGAACTACAACTGCGCAACATTCATTCAATTGTTGTCTTGCAATGCAAACATATATTTTTAAACACTTCCCTTTCAATTCTTTTCAATTGTCTACACATTAACCCTGCAGTGAAAAACGCCATTGCAATGATCATTTTCTGCAATAGGTGCCAATGCATATGTGTTCACATACAAGAAAGATTTTTTCTTCAGATGATATGCACCCTGTAGTCAACTGATTTGAGTTGACTCAATCTGTACTCCTGTGATGATCCAGCTACCATGCCCAGCAAGTAACTAAGAACGGAGTATAAACAGGCATCGAGATGAATCCCTAGTTTGTGGATAATCAGTCACTCTCAGCTAGGGTGGCAGTAGAGGACAACAATTGGTTTTGGCACTTTAATGGGGACCACCCCCTCCTGAAAATAAGCTTGTGGATGTCAGAGGAGAAAAGGATTGGTTTCAATGATGTTGTCCTTCTCGCAATCAAAGCTCACATTGGAATAGCAACTACTCATAGGGGGCCAGCAACCAAATATACACACGTTTCCACAAGAGGAAGTTTGGTGAGAAAATACAAAAATAAAAATGATTCAGTTTGAATAATTGTTGATCTTAGTTTGACTCTGCAGTACAAATTAGTCATCAGAACACAGGAACATAGGAATTAGGGGCAGAAGTAGGTAAATTCTGCCCTTGGAGCCTGCTCCACCATTCAATCAGATCATGGCTGATCTCGCCCTGGTCTCGAATTCACCTCCCCACCTGTTCCCTTTTTTTTAAATCAGAAATATATGTATCTCCTTCCTGAAACCATTGAAAGATTCAGGCTCCATCGTGCTCTATGGCAGCGAGTTCCACAAATTCTGCAAGAAGTAATTCCTCCTCCTCTCTGTTTTAAATCTACTGTCACTCAACCTATACCTGTGACCTCTTGTTTGAGTCAAAATCATTTGAAAAAGGATGCGATTAAAGATGAGACTATCACTAGAGAAGTAGCCCTACGATGTTCTTGCGCGGCATGGTGGCACAGTGGTCAGCACAGCACCAGAGACCCGGGTTCAATTCCAGCCTGGGAGGCCATATGGAGATTGCATATTCTCCCTGTGTGTGTGAGGGTGCTCTGGCTTCCTTCAACAGTTCAAAAATGTGCAAGTGAGGTGGACTGGTCATACTAAATTTTCCTTTAATGTAGGCTTGGGTGGTTCGAGGGGTAAGTGCAGGGGGTTAAGGGAATGGGGTGGGTGTTGGCCTCGGTAAGATGCTCTGTTGGAGAGTTGATGCAGACTCAATGGACTGAATGGCCTCCTTCTGCACTATAAAAGTTCTATGTTTTTCCTGAGCTTCTGCTTAGGAAAGAAGATACTCTATTCTATAAAATAGGAATTCTGTGAAGGATGAGGTTTGAGCTATTCCCGATGAGATAGTTAATTTTCAAATGTCATGTTAAGCAACAAAAAAAATAGTGAAGTTGCTTTTGAAATAGCATGATTAGGATATTAGAAAGGGAGGGAAATACCTGAATACTATTTTAAAACATGCACAAGTGACACAGGCCTCGAAATACCATGCAGTAAGTTGCAATGCTTTTTTCACCAGTGAGTATTTACATTTGAAATCGCTGGAATTTCCATTGGTATGTCATGTGGAGGAGATTTTTTTCTGTAAAACTACAGAAAAAAATAACTCGGATGACTGTCATTTAGTTTGATCGGATCTCTCATGTCTAGTTTTGTTCCACTTTACAAGAAGTTCCAACAGATGGCAGCCTAACAGAGACAAGGAAAGGCATGAGAAAGACAAAAAAAATGTATCGTAAGTTTGGAGTCCAACCTTGGTGAGATAAAATAGTGGGAAAGCACTCTTTTGGGTGACGATTATCAAAATGTTATTGGTGGTTTCATAGAAACCCTGCAGTGCAAAGAAGACCATTTGGCCCATTGAGTTTGCACCAACAACAATCCCACCCTGGCCCTATTACTGTGCTAATCCCTCTAACCTAACACATCCTGGGACACCAGAGGTTAATTTAGCATGTCCAAACAACCTAACCCACACATCTTTGGGTTGTGGGAGGAAACTAGAGCATCTGGAGGAAGCCCATGCAGACATGGGGAAACTCCACACAGACAGTGACCCAAGTCAGGAATCGAACTCAGGTCCTTGGAGCTGTGAGACAGTAGTGCTAACCATTGTGCTACCATGACGCCTGTGAAGCAGTGTGGCACTGGATGCTAGCTCTCATTCTCAAGACTGCAGACTAGTGCTGCAATAAGTTCAATGATCTAACCAGGTCAGATAAGTTAACAGTCCGGACATTATTCTTTTGCTTCCTTGGGCACCTGCACATTCTTCAACACAATGGGGGCAATTCTCCCAGCCCCAATGGGCCAAGAGACATCAACAGAGATGTTTCGCGAGCACCTGCTGGGGGTGCCACAATCTCCCTGCATCTCCGGGGCAAAGATTTTTGGAGTCATCAAATTGCGGCTGCACATTGTGGAAATAAGTGCAGAGAAAGCTTTCAGGACTCATAAGGACTTCTCAGTTAAGAACTTTCCAACACTAACTATAAGACTGTTGAAAGACATGCTGGTTAGGTGGATTGGTCATGCTAAACTCTCCCTCAGTGTACCCAAACAGGTGCCGGAGTGTGGCGACTAGGGGATTTTCACAGTAACTTCATTGCAGTGCTAATGTAAGCTTACTCGTGACACTAATAAATAAACTTCAATCTTTATGAGAGAAGGAAAAGGTGAGGGACTCAGAGCGAGAATGAAAGAGCGGGAGTAAAAAAGTGAGAATTGCATTTATATAGCTTGTTTTTCTCAAATTAGTGCACTTCCATGGGTGCAGCAAATGAAGCATTTTTAACATTTTTGCTCTTTCACCGAGATGATGAATGATTACTGTGCTGCAGAACATAATTTGTAGTTGATACTAAAATGTACTTCCCAAAAGATGTTGCAATGGAAGCTATTTGAAATGTCCACAAACATGCAGAAGCTTA
Organism: Carcharhinus amblyrhynchos; assembly: GCF_965287045.1. Classification (NCBI taxonomy): domain Eukaryota; kingdom Metazoa; phylum Chordata; class Chondrichthyes; order Carcharhiniformes; family Carcharhinidae; genus Carcharhinus; species Carcharhinus amblyrhynchos. The sequence continues at coordinate 13,182,050 of NC_137328.1, forward strand.
GGAAAAATTTGGATCGGTGCCTTTGTTTCCCATTCTTTTAATGCTTTGTTTTGTATTTATAGGCATTTATCCATCACTGTCTGTGCCCTTCCCAACCTAAAGGCAGATTTATTGTTTAGAATCACAAAAAGTTGCAAGTACAAAAGTTATTGCCTTTTTCGCATATCAGTCCTCAGTGTTGTAACATCGGTTACATCTCCCTTTACTGTAATGATTCATCAAAGCACCATTAAATAATATGCTTGCCAGGCTGACAAGCTGTCAAAAAGAGAAAAAAAATGTGCAAGTAGAAAAGTCTTCAGTCACATTAGACAGCAATGTGCATTCGATAATGTACCATTCTCCATTATGCACTTTTGAAACCTAGATCAGATTGTATGACATTTCTCCATTCCTTTAATTATTTTCTTGAAGTACCGATTGATAAAGGCAAGTGTCATCAGGGTCGACACGACAGCAGAGTCAGCAGGCTGCCAAAGGCACTGCCAGTGAGGGAGCGGCACCAAGGTGTAACTTAAATTAAAGAAACCTTGAGCGAAACAAGGGCTTTTTACAGGTGACCTTATTTACAATCTTATTTCAAAATTCTCTTGATGGCGTGATCATTGATACCAAAAAATGTTACGTTTGTTTCTTGTTTCTTTGAATATTACATAAACATTGATTTGATTTTTTTTGTAATAGTTTGAGTTTGTGCGAAGGTCATGGGTGTTGGTGGGTGGGGGAGTAACAGGAGCTTTGAACGTCTTGCATAGGATGCAGTTGGAATTAGGGAATTTGGCATCAATAAAGTCCTGTATGGAAGCAGCATGCTTGGTGTGAGCTGGAATCAATGCCTTGGCAGCCTAGGTGAAGGTATGTATTATTAAGGCCTCCCTGATATCCCTCCCTCCCTGAAAGTTTCTGACATCTACCTCCATGTCCTCATGCAGTTCCTGCATGGGTTTCTCATCAGTTCCAATTGTAGATTCATCCTCCACAGTGTCTGGAATGCCTCGCAAACCTCATACTCCAGTGTGATACCCCTTGCCAGAATCAGATGGTACAGAATGCAATACATGACAATAAGTGATATGGGCTCTGGAGAATACTGCAGATCTGACCAGGTACCTATACCATATCTTCAGCAGCCCAATGGTTCTCTCTACCACTGGCACAGTATTGATAGGCAGAGGGATCTGGGTATACAGATACACAGGTCAGTGAAAGTGGCAACGCAGGTGGAGAGGGTAGTCAAGGAGGCATACAGCACGCTTATCTTCATCAGCCGGGGCATTGAGTTTAAAAATTGGCAAGTCATGTTTCAGCTTTATAGAACCTTAGTTAGGTTACCATTGGAATAGTGTTCAATTCTGGTCACCACACTACCAGAAGGATGTGGAGGCTTTGGAGAGGGTACAGATAAGATTTACCAGGATGTTGCCTGGTATGGAAGGCATTAGCTATGAAGAGAGGTTGGAGAGATTTGTTTTGATCTCGCTGGAACGGCGGAGGTTGAGGGGAGACCTGATAGAAGTCGACAAGATTATGAGCGGCATGGACGGAGTTGATAGTCAGATACTTTTTCCCAGAGTGGAAGAGTCAATTACTAGGGGGCATAGGTTTAAGGTGCAAGGGGCAAGGTTTAAAGGAGATGTACGAAGCACATTTTTTTACAGAGTGTGGTGGGTGCCTGGAACTCGCTGCTGGGGAAGGTAGAGGAGTGGATAAGGTAGTCACTTTTAAGGGATATCTTGACAAATACTTGAATAGGATGCAAATAGAGGAAGGGGAAGGGGGTTTTAGTTAAGTCGGGCAGCATGGTCAGTGCATGCTTGGAAGGCCGAAGGGCTATAATTTTCTTTGTTCTTTGCTCTTGTGGAGCTGTGACGTCTGTCGTATCTCTCCTTCGCATTGGTTCTTGGGCAGTGGAGTGAGTTCTGAGCCACTTTTTCAGGGTCACCCAGGAGCCAATCATCCAAAAGTGCAGGAGGAATGAACAGCCTTCATTGATGCATGTAAGCTTTCAGATGGGCACAGGCTTACAAGGTTTGTGTCTACTGGTCACGTACGATCAGAATGGTCATTGAGAAGCACCCCTTTTAGTTCAGGAAGGCACCCAGCTCACCACTGGTATCCTGATGGCCACATGAGTGCAGTCGATGGCATCCTGGGTGTGGAGGAAGCCAACAATCAAAGCCTCTGGTGCTCTTATCCTGGTTGCCCTTGTCCATCTGGTAATTATAGAATCATAGAATCCTACAGTAAAAAAAAGGCCATTCGGCCCATTGAGTTTGCACCAACCAAAATCCCACCCTCTTAACCACATGCTTTTACCCTAGCTGGTCCCCCACACTAAGGGTCATTTTTGCGTGGCAAATCCACCTAACCCGCACATCTTTGAACTATGGGAGGAAACCGGAGCACCAAGAGGAAACAATGCAGACAAGGGGAGAACGTGCAAACCCCACACAGACAGTGACCCGAGCCAGGAATCGAATCTGGGTTCCTGGCACTGTGAGGCAGCAGTGCTAACCACTGTGTCACCCTTCCGCCCATAATGGATGAATGTCACCACCTTGACACAACTGTGGGCAGCAGATTTGGCCACATCACAGTGATCCTCCACTGAACCCTGGAAAGAACCAATGGCATAGAGGTTGAAGGTGACTGTAATCTTCAGAACAACTGGCATACGGTGGCCACCTCCGGAGTTGGAGATGATTTCCAGCCCTATCATCTGGCATATGGTGGAGGCTGTGTCCCTGGAGAGGCAGACCTCCTTCAGCACTGGACCCCAGCCATGTTGAGGTAGTTGGCGCACTGCCTGTAAACTCTGACTGCAAGGAAGTGGCATCACTTGTGGACCATTTTGCCTTGCACTCCCTGCTGGTTTTCTGCCCCCTGTGTCTGCATCTGTCCTCTCTCAGGTCACTCCGTAAAACGCTGCCTGCAATTATCTGATCTCCTCTCCACTTTGCCTACATTCCCTCCTCAGAGGAGGTCCCACCAGCTGAGTGTACAATCTCCACGATCAGAAACGCACTGTCCCATGCATCGAAGGTACACTGCTAAAATCTTCAAAGATGGCAAATTAAAGTATTCCTAAAGAAAACCGCTCATGCACGGAATGTACCAGAAATGACAGAGGATCCTTTCAAGTTGCATTAATTTCACAGCAAAAAATTCTAACCTAAAGAGACAGAGCCTTTGCTCCAGGGCCCTATTATTCTGGACTTGGATGTGAACTCGAAGAAAACAAGTTGGCTGCCTGCTTGCATTGCCCATGCAACGGCTGCAAAATTGCATGGGCAACACAAAAGTCCTTTCAATTGGTCATTAATTGGCCCTTCAAGTGTCAGCGGGCTAGCTTCTAGCTCCTGGTCATGTGCAGTGACTGTAATAGCACCTGTGTGCATGAGGTCATCAGGACACTTAGAGAAAAGAACAAAAACAAGTACAACACAGGAACAGGCCCTTCGGCCCTCTAAGCCTGCCTCAGTCATGAGTTCTGCCTAAACTAAAACCGTATGCGCTTACGGAGTTTGTATCCTTCCATTCCCGTCCTATTCATGTATCTGTCTAGTCGCCCCTTAAGTGCCACTATCGTACCTGTTCCCACCACCTCCCCAGGCAGCGCATTCCAGATATTCACCACCCTCTGTGTAAAAAAACTTGCCTCTCACATCTCCCCTAATTTTTTCCCCACGCACCTTAGACCTATATCCTCTTGCACTTGATGTTTCTACTCTAGGAAAGAGCATTTGACTATCCACTTTCTCCATGCCACTCCTAATCATGCAGACCTCTATCAGGTCGCCCCTCAACCTCTGTCATTCCAGTGAGAATAAACCGAGTTTATCCAACCTCTCCTCATAGCTAATACCCTGCAGACCAGGTAACATCCTGGTTAACACTTGCCCAACACCTGCTGTGTAATTTCACATAGGTTCCAGTTGGGCGTCCACCCGTTTTTGTCATAAAATCCTGGCCCAGGTTCCTTCACAGGTGGACTTGGAATAGGGAGACTTATTTAGATGTAACAATCTCCAGATTTAAAAGCTGTGGATCTATTGACTTTTCTGCTGCGGGTATTGTGTAGACTGCCTGACTGGATCTTACAATAAGCACAATTTGTTATCCGAAGACAGTTTCAGTAACATGGCCAACTTCTCTTGTCTACCCAGAATGACCTGGAAGTCTGAAACCCTGGCAACATAATGGGTTAATATATAAACACTTCACACTTACTCAGAATGAGTTTGTTTCTGCCCAGTTCTCATTGTTAGCATTCAAATTTGGAGACATGGGGCAAATTTTTCTGGCCCCTTCCGCCAGCAGGATTTTCCAGTCCCGCCAAAGCCAGTCGAGCTTCGAATGGCTCGCCACATGTTACAGTCCCATGATGAGGTTGTAACATTCCGCCCATGGGATCCAGATGTCGGTAAATCCGCAAACAATAGCAATTGTAAATAATACGGAGGATATTTGTCTTGGAATATGTCCATTCAAGGGGGAGCAACCTATGCACAGGCATCGAAGCAGGAACTTTCTGGAAACTTGAGTTTTTCTGCACGGTAATTGCAGAAGTCACCTGACCCTCAGCAGCCACCTAAAGTTTTGTTAGTGTCTATTTTCCAAAATGACAGAAAGTTCTAGAAAACTATGTACTGAGTCTATGTTTAAAGTTATAAATAGATTTGCATTGAACAATCAGCCACATTACTGATTTAACATCTCTGTTAGTTTGAGTGCATTACATCTGCTTTGCACTAAGAGCCAGTTCCAAGATCTAATTGCTCATTATGGGGCTACGTCACTTTTTCTTTGCCCGTATCTGCTGATTTACACACAGGTACATCATATTCAGTTCACAGAAGCCCTACAATGCAGAAGGAGGCCATTCGGCCCATCAAATCTGCTCCAACTCTCTAACAGAACACCCTATCCTTGCCCTATCCTTGTAAACCAATGTATTTACCCTGTTCATCCCCCTAATCTACAAATCCAGGGGCACAAAGGAGCAATTTAACATGGCTAATCCACCTAACATGTACATCTTTGGACTATGGGAGGAAACCGGAGCACTTGGAGGAAACCCAGGTATATATGGGGAGAACATGCAAACTCCATACAGTTACCCAAGGCTGGAATTGAACATGGGTCCTTGGAGGTGTGAGATAGCTGTGCTAAACATTGCGTCACCATCTCTCCCAATAGAGCAATCGCAATTGTAGAAAACTGTAAACCTGGGCTGGCAAAAAAAAGCTCTCAAATATCCCAAGTAGATGGGTGACCAAGAGCTAAGAGGTACAAGAACAGCTATCTCCAAAGCTGACCTTCAGTCGTTCCTACTCATCAAATACTTACTTTCTCATCATCAGTTTTATTTCATCTTGACAGTTAAGAGTTATAGTAATGAACTTCAAACATTATAATGCGGTGCCCATACACAGGGTCTCAACTGGCGATAAAGATGATTTACAACTGTAGGCATGTCAAAATGCAGAACTGCATGAGCCATAACATGGTAATCATCAAACTCCACACGCCAGCTAGCACCCCAGCTAACCAGCTGTGACACAGTGACTGTTCTCCTTGGCAGAGTCAGGCTGCAGTGAAATCTCACTCCCTCATTACCACCGCCTGACATTAGACATTTGATTTATCACATGAAGAGGTTTGAAATACAACTCGGGAAATGTTAATGGTGCAGCTTGGATGGAGATGACCTTTCAAACCTGTGACAGTCGGATTAGCAGCTTTGGAAGGTGCGAGTCAGCATCTTGTAATTTATACTAACCTGCATTATTGCTGACGGCAAAATCACAATGATTCATTATATTCTCACCCGAGGAACATTATCATCTGTAAGGGTGCCAACTCTGGATGGATTTACCCTGGAGATTTCATCACATGACCTTCCTATCCCCAACCATCCTGTCCAATGAAAAAACTGTTTTTTTAAATAAAATCTCCAATTTTTATCAATTTAGAAACAAACGTGTGCAGAGTAAATGACAGAAACACAAATATTTTAGACACCCTGATTTTACCCCCAGATTTCTAGCAGGTGTGTCCAGGAGAATTAATCTCCAATTCCTGGAGGGGTGACAACCTTAAGCACAGATCATACATAAAGGTCTAGATCCTACATTGTCTGTATGCCTAGATTAACTTTGACAAAAGGCCATTCCACCATCCCCCCTACCCAGCTTACCATGTGCTCCAGCTTTTACCCTGGGATTTTTAGTCGAGAGTGACAAGAAATGTGCATTGCCTACACCCAACACACTGAAATGCTGTGCAAACGCCGAAATGATGTCGTTCAACACAGCTCCCGTCATTTGTTTGCAGCAGCTCAAGAGAATAAAGCTGCCTCTTCTTCTCTGGTGTCCATTGTAGCTGTGCATGTGTGATTCCATTACTGAAGGGATTAAAGAAGTGTAAAGCCCATGCTTTATTGTGTATGATTTATGTATAATGAATGGGACAGAAAAGGGACACTTTAGTAATGATAAAAGTAATAGTTCTATAAAGATAGCACTTAGGGTATGTCAACAAATAGCTATTGAACCTGCGAGAACAGATTCTTTTTTACCTTTATATGCACAGACAGGCAGCCTCTTCAACCTTTAGAAGACAAGCAATTTAAATAATGTGGTAGCTTGATAGTCCAATATGCCTTACCTGTCCCCCAAGAATTAAATCTCCACTGTGCTGGTTGAGGCACTTCCTGCTCTAGAAATCAGGTCTGCTTGTCCTGTGAATTCATTTTACATGTCCCAGCTGATTCATAATTTGCATCAGTGCATTTCACATCTTTCCTTACTGGTGTAAATGGGATTTTCTAGAAATGGGGTGGGGACTCCCACCAGCCATATTTAGAGATTCGCAAGTCTTCCCCAAACTATAAATATCAAGTTATATTTTAAAGTTTTACTTCATTTATTAGTGCCATCTGTAGGCTTACATTCACACTGCAATGAATTTACTGTGAAAATCCCCTAGTCGCCACAATCCAGTGCCTGTTCGGGTACACTGAGGGATAATTTAGCATGGCCCATACACCTAACCCGCACATCTTTCCAACGGGGGGAGGAAACCAGATCACCCAGAGGAAACCCACGCAGATACGGGAAGAACATGCAGAGTCTGCACAGACAGTGACCCAAACCTGTCTTGGAGTGAGCGTGGCCAGAAAATCCCACCCAATAACTTTCAAAAGGATAAATATTTGAGTAACAACGCAGAGAGCAGAGAAGAAGAGTGGGACTAATTGGCCTACCCATTAAATTAACCATCAAAGGCACAACAGGCCAACTCACCTCCTTCCGAGAGTCGAAATGCTAGGTCTTTGATGTGACTGTCAAGTGCCTTTGAACATGTGAATAGTGTTATGTTGTTGCACGCTATCTGCAGGATGTAAGTGACCCGAAGTAATGGGTCTGGTACATCTTTTCAAAAGCACATAGCCTCTCTTTTGGCAATTAGCACTCAGAAAAGGTCACAGCAGACTGGCTGAGTGCTTTGCGGGACACCTTCATTCAGTCTGTAGACTAGCACCGAGCTACCTTCATTTTAAGTTTATGTATTACAAGTGGGCCATTATCAACACTGCAATGAAGTTACTGTGAAAATTCCCTAGTCGTCACGCTCCGGCACCTGTTCGGGTACACTGAGGGCTAATGCACTGAACCAGCAATCTTTCAGACTGTGGGAGGGAATCAGAGCACCCAGAGTGAACCCACTCAGACACAGGGAGAATGTACAGACTGCGCACAGACAGAGACCGAAGGCAGGAATCGAATCCGGATCCCTGAAGCTGTGAGGCAGCAGTGCTAACCACTGTGCCACTGTGCTGCACCATACCTGTCACCTGTCATTTTATTTCTCCAATTTGTACCCACTCCGGCCTTTCTTTCCTTCACTTCTGGGTGAAACTCGAGAACAGCCCCCTGAAATAAATATTCGATCATTTCCAGACCACAAGTTCCGACCCCATTTTGGTTCCTTAATTTTTTTTTCTCCTTCTATTTTGTTTTGAGACAGTAGCTCCAAATGATTCGGTCAATCCACCTCTTGACACGTCCTTGTTTCTCTACTTATCCCATTACTACTCCCATTAGCCTAATATCATTAACCCTTCTGTCATTTAATCTTTCCTGCCTTCTACCCAATCATGGACCTTCTCTTTTGTCCCTTCCTTCCCCCCACCTTTCACTGACGGTGTTTTCTTACAAGCTTTTGTATCTCCAACTTTTACCTGTTCATATGAAAAAAAACATTGGGTGGAATTTTCGGGCCTTTGCAACCTTCCATCGGAGTCAACCCCTGCTGTAACTGCCGTTGACTTTGGTGGGAAAAATTGACAATTGCAAACTCCTTTTCTCTCTGCACTGATTTTGCTAGACCTGCAGAACATTTCCAGCATTCTCTGTTCTGACTGAAGGTTTCCACCATTGTCAGTATCTTTCTCTTGATTCAGTGAATGGGAATTGGCGCAGTCCGACGGAACTTAATGATAACTCCATTAAGTCCAATTCCGGGAGGGTCAAGGGGACTTAATCCCAACTGGGAGCCTAGCTGGTCAACATTAAGCTTCCCTGGCTCCGGAGGGGGATCCAGAAATCCCGCTGGAGGGCAGATGTGCTGATTTTGGAGGCTGCTGGCCAATTATTAGTGTCACAAGTAGGCTTACATTAACACTGCAATGAAGTTACTGTGAAGTCCTCTAGTTGGCACACTCTGGCACCTGTTCAGGTACAGTGAGGGAAAATTTAGCATGGCCAAAGCACCTAACCAGTACATCTTTCAGACTGCAGGAGGAACCACATGCAGACACAGTGAGAGTGCACTGACTCTGTACAGACAGTGACCCAAGCTGGGAATTGAACCCAGATCCCTGATGTTGTGAGGCAGCAGTGCTAGCCAAAGTGCCACCATCTTCCCAAATTCTGCATTTCTCTCATAATCCAGTTACAATTTGAGACACTTCCAGCGAAATGTTGACAATGTCACCCTCACAATCTGTTAACGCGGCAACTTGCCCAGTAAGACCCTTTAGTAGATGACACTGCCATTTTGACTCCAACAGTATTATATTGTGTAACTTTCAGCACTTTTGGGTATTGATACATAAATGTCTGAACTCAGCATTTAGCTGTATCAAATAATGAGAAAGTGTTAAAAGTTGTGGGATTTCTTCATAATTTTCACTTAAAAATAAAACGTCCATAAAACTCTCTTTAGGGAATTGAACAAGTCATACTCCATTAGTCACAGTGTAATTATTCTGAGTGCTTTTATTTACAATATGAAAATGGATGTGGCAAAGACTATTTCCCCTGACGACATTCCAAGTGCTCTAGATCTAGCCCTGCCCCTAGTTGAACTGCTCCAGTATTGTTACAAGACTAGTATCTACCCAACAATATCTAAAATTGCCTAAATTAGCCTATCCACAAAAAGCAGGATAAATCCGTCCCAGCCAATTACTGCACACAGGATTCTTAAGGGAGTTGACAGGATAAATGCTGAGAGAACATTTCCCCTCATGGGAGAATCTAGGACCAAAGGGTCTCAGAATAAAGGGATGCCAATTTAAGACTAAGATGAGGAGGAATTTCTTCTTTCAGAGGGTTTTGAGTACCGCAGAGTTTGCCCAAAGTGGTTCAGGCAGCAGAAACACTGGTCACTTGTCCTAATCTTTGATTACATCCCTGTGCTGGTATAGCTCTTGTTATAAAGATCTGGCCCTTGTTTGCTTGGATTGTGAGCTCGAGACATTAGCCAGGTGATCAGCAGAAAGCCCTGGTCATCTAGTAGCCACCCCACTGGATCCAACAGACTGATGCAGAATAAACAATCAGGACAGTGGTCAGGGGTTTACCTTCAAGATGCACTCAACATACCATCAGTTAATGTGAATAGTTTTTGATCCCCTTGTTTAAGGAAAGATATCGGCTGGAATTCCCCTGTCATTTAGACCTCTACACCGCTGCAAGCGAGGATGGAGAATCTGGCGCTCAGACAAATCTTCATTCACTGCAGCAGGACCAGAGAATCCCATTGCCGTGAATGACCGGAAAATTCCAGCCATTATTTCTTTGGAGGCAGTTCAGAGAAGGTTCACTAGGATGATCCCCGGTAAGGAAGGATTGTTTTATGAGGAAAGGCTAAGCACGGTTGGTACTCTACTCACTGGAATTTAGAAGAGTGAGAAGTGATCACATCGAAACAACTAGGATTCTTAAGAGTCTTGACAGAGTAAGTGCTGAGAGAATGTTTCTCCTCATGGGAGCATCTAAGATTAGAGGGTCTAGTCTCAGAATAAAGGGAAGCTAATTTAAGAATGAGATGGGGAGGAATTTCTTCTCTCAAAGGGTTGTGAGTTTTTAGAACTCTTTGCCACAGAGAGCAGAGTCCTTGTGTATATTTAAGGCTGGGATAGATTTTTGATCAGTAAGGAAAACAAAGGGTTACGGGGAAAGGGCAGGAAAGTGGATGTTAAGAATTTTGGATCAGCCTTGATCCTACTGACTGGTGAAGCAAGCTCGAGGGACTGAACTCTTTTCCTATTTCTTATGGTCCTTTTTCTTATTACGGCCTCATTGGTCTACCTTGATCATCAGCAGAGTAGTGGAAGTATAGTCGACAGTGTCATCAAGCAACACTTGCACAGCAGTTTGGGTTCTGCCAGGACCACTTGATCTCAACCCTTGATACAAACATGGAGAGAAGAGCTAAACTCAAGAGGTGGTGTGAGAGTAACTATGCTTGACATCAAGACAAAATTTGAACTAATGTGGCGTCAAGGACCCCTTGCAAAATCGGAGTCAATTGCACTGAAGGGGAAACATCTTTACTGATTAGTCATACCCAGCACAAAGGACTGCCAAACATCACTGAGTTTCTCAGGGCAGTGCCCGAGGCCCAACCACCTTTAGCTGCTTCATCAATAACCTATCATTCATTATAAAGTCAGAAGTGGGGATGTTTGCTGATGATTGCACAATGTTCAGCATTGTGCATACTAGTATGCAGATACAAGTAATTCAAAGAGCTCATGAAACATTAACGTTATTGTCTGTTGTGAGGAGGATTTATTACAAAGGTAGGGAGGTTAAGCTTCAGTTGTACAAGACAAAAGTGTGACCATTGTCCACTGTTGGAAAAACCCATCTGGCTCATGAATGTTCTTTAGGGAAGGAAATCTGCCATCCTTGCCTAGTCTGGTCTACGTGTAACTCCAGAGCCACAACAATATTGTTGAATCTCAACTGCCGTCCAAAGGCAATTAGGATGGGTAATAAATGCTGACCAGCTAGCAATGCTCATGTCTTACGAATGAATAAAAAGGAGCAAAGTATGTTACTCCCCTGCTTTGAATTAAGTTAGGTCAATGTTGGGGAATGGGATTATTGTTCGTTGTGGACAGAACGGAGCAATTTTAGCTTATCCACAGAAATCACCATATAAAAATACCCCTCAGCGTCAGAAATGACCATTACAATAGGTCCGCGGAGGCAGAAGTCCTTTCACCAAAATCCCTTTATTTACAAGTCTGACAGCAGCATACAGAGTGCTTTCAGTTAGCACTAGGAGTCCCAGAGGAACTGACACTCCTGGTTATGTGCAAAGCAAGAGATTCCCCAATTGCCCATCAATTTGGCCCTTAATCAAGGAGTTCATATTCAACAGGTCCACCTCAATCACCTGATTAAAGCCATTACAACCATCAATCTCAATTACAACATCTAAGACAACTGATGCCGATGTAAAATGTTAAAAGATGCTTCAAAGGATTGTAATCGAGGGGTGGGCAACAAATACTGACCGCCCATTGATGCCTGTGTCCCACAAATGAAATGAATAAAACATCTGGAGTACTGTGTACTGTATTGGTCTCCTTATTGAAGGAAAGATGCAAATGTGTTAGAAATATTTCAAAGAAAGTTTACTGGACTAATTCCAGGAATGGTAAGTTGCCTCATGAGGAAATGTTGACGAGGTTAGGCTTCTATCCACTCGAAGAGTAAAAGGCAACTTGATTGAAATCTTTAAGATCCTGAGGAGTATCAACATTATGGATGTGAAGAAGATTCCTCTTGCTGGTGAATCTAGAACTGGGTGGGGAGGTGGGGGGGGGAGCGGTTTACTGTTTAAAAATAAAGAATTGCCCATACAACACAGAGATGAGGAAAACTTTTTTCTCTTAGTGTATGGTGAGTCTTTGGAACTCTTTTCCTCAAAAGGCGGTGACAGGAGAGTCTTTGAATACCTTTAAGGCAGAGCTGGATAGATTCTTGATAAACAAGGGGGAGAAAGGTGATTGGGGTTAAGCAGGAATGTAGAGTTGAGGTTCCAATCAGACCAGTCGTGATCTTACTGAATGGCTCGAGGGGCCAAGTGGCCTATCCCTGCATCTAATTCATATGTTCGTACACAAATCCTCGGATAATGCATCAGTCCGTGTCCATTCGCAACAAGATATGGACAACATTCAGACTTATGCTGGTAAATGGCAAATGACATTCATGCCAGTCAAGTGTCAGACAACAGCCACCTCTAGCCAGAGAGAATCTAAACATCTCCCCTTGACATTCAACAACATTGCCATCCCTTCAATATCTTCAATATCCTGGGGGTTAACATTGACTTGAAATTGAACAGAACCAGCCAATAAAATATTTGGGGCTGCAACTACATGTTAGAAGCTAGGAATTCTATGGTGAGTAACTCACCTCCTGACACTCCAAAGTCCTTCCACAATCTATAAAGCACAGGTCAGAAGTGTGATGGAATATTCTTGACTTGCCTGGGAAGATGTAGCTCCAATACTTAAAAATGTCAACACTATCAAAGACAAATAAACCGGCTTGATTGTCACTTAAATCACTAGCTTAAACTTTCACTCCCTCCATCACTAACACATAGTGGAAGCTCTGTACCATTTACAAGTTGCACTGGAGCAACTCACAAGACTCATTTGACAGAACCTTCTACACACGTTACCTTTCCCACCTTGAAGGACAGGCAGCAAATGCATGGGGACAACATCATCTGCACGGTCCCCTCCCCAAGTCACACACCGCCTTCAGTTGGAATTACATCACCTTTCTTCACTGTGGCTGGGTCAAAATTCTGCAACTCTCCTACCAACAGCACTGTGGATGTTCCGACATGAAATGGAATGTACCTCTTCAAGAAGGCAATTCACCACAACTTTCTTAAGGGCAATTAAGGGTTTGCAAGAGATGCTGGCTGAGCCATCGGCGCTCTCAACCCATGAACAAATAAAAAAAACTTGCTGGTTTTAACTTTGGATTTGTATATTGAAAACTACTTCCAATTTTTCAAAACAGAAGAATATAAACTTATTTAATTATCATGCTTGCCCAACACACCCTTGTTTAATGCCTCATTATTTTTAAAAGAAAGATAATTGACAAATACAGATGATTAAAGGTAGAAGGAAGTAAATCACGTTCAAGATCTTTAGGTTTGGGTTTGGAAAAAAGAACCACAGAATTACAGAATAGAATCCCTACAGTGCAGAAGGAGGCCATCAACCCACTGAGTCAGCATTGACCACAATTCCACCACACCCTACCCCCATAACCCCACATATTTACCCTGCTGATCCCCCTGATGCTAGGGTCAATTTAGCATGAGATAATCCACCGAACAATTGATCTTAACAGACCAAGACCAAAGATATTCCAGTTTTCTGCCACTGTTGGCCACACACGTGATGAAGCTTCCAATGTTTGGTTGTGTGGAGAGACTGGAGAATTTGGGATTAGAGGCTAAGAGGAGACTTGATAAGAGGTGTGCTTGGATTATTCTGACAGAATAATTAAGGAGAAACTATTCCCATTTTCAGAAGGGTTTGTAACCAGAGGGCACAGATCTAAAGGTGATTGTCAGGTGGGGACCAGGGATGACATGAGGAAATATTTTTGGTACATGGCCAGTTGAGATCTGGAATGCACTGCCTGGAAAACAGAAGCTGATTTAACAGTAACGTTCAAAAGGAATTGAATATTTGAAGGGGAAGTTTTACAGAGTAATGCACTGAATTGCAAAATTCTAGGAAACATTTGAATGCCACGCTTCTACACTATTGGTCTATGGTTCTATGAAATACAGCTTCCCACTCCAAAGGCTTAAGCACAATCTAGGCTGGCACTCCAGTGCAGTACAGAAGGAGTTCTATGCTGTCAGTGATGCATCTTTCGGATCAAACATTGAAGCAAGATCCTCTTAGCTGGACATTCAAGTTTCTACAGTACTATTTTGTTTCTTTATTAGTGTCACAAATTGGCTTGTATTAACACTGCCACGAGGTTACTGTGAAAAGCTCTGAGTTGTCACACGCCAGCACCTGTTCGGGTACACTGAGGGAGAATTTAGCATGGACAATGCACCTAACCAGCTCGTCTTTCAGACTGTGAGAGGAAACCAGAGTACCTGGCGGAAACCCATGCAGACATGGGCAGAACATGCAGACACTACGCAGAGAGTGACTCAAGCTGGGAATTAAACCTGAGTCCCTGGCACTGTGAGGCAGCAGTGCTAACCACTGTGCCAACATGCCGGCTCCTTGCTGTGGAGTTATTCCTCATGTAAGTGCCAATCTTAACCTCTCAACCAATCTGACTAGAACAATTGCATGGCCATCAAAACATCGCAGTTTATGGGGGATCTTGTGACTCGCCAACTTTAAGGGAGTTCAAATGGTCAGTGGATAGGCATATGGATAACATTGGAATAGTTTAGGCTGGAGAATCATTAGATGTGTTCCACTGGTTGGCGCAACATTGAGGGCTGAAGGGCCTGTACTGCGCTGTAATGTTCTATGTTCTATGAATTGGCTGGTATTTGGCCCACATTACAACAGTTATTACTCTGCAAAGATACTTCATTTGTTCTAAAATGGCTTTGGGACAACCAGAGGTCATGAAATGCAAATTCTACAAATGCATGTTGCTATTAATTTGGGTATATTTTATGTTGTTGATGTT
This sequence comes from Carcharhinus amblyrhynchos, assembly GCF_965287045.1. Lineage (NCBI taxonomy): Eukaryota > Metazoa > Chordata > Chondrichthyes > Carcharhiniformes > Carcharhinidae > Carcharhinus > Carcharhinus amblyrhynchos. The sequence goes on from NC_137328.1 coordinate 13,197,058, forward strand.
AGCGAATCTTATTCTCATTGGGATTCATCCTCTTGTCAGATAATCAACTGCCAAGAAATTCCATAACTCTCCTAATGCAAGAAGGAAAACATTTCTAACTGGAAATATAGGTCAGAATTTTCAAAGTGTCATCGCTGTTAGAATGTTGGAACTGTTGCCTGCAGCAATCTTCCACAAACATCAATCACATAAATAACAAGGTCATCTATTTCTTTTAGTGTTTGTGGAGTGAGAACTGCCAGCCTTCTTCAAATATTGTCGTAGAGTTGTTTTGTTCTGTCCACCTGAGTGAGCAGATGGAGCCTCAGTGCAAAGCCTCATCTGAAAGGCAACATATCCAACAGTACAGCACTCCCTCAGTACTTCACAGAAGTGCCAGCCTAGGTTATACATTCAAATTCCTGGAGCCAGGGCTGGAATCCATTACCTTCTGGCTCAGAGGTGAAAGTAAAATTAGGGAGAGGGTTTTGTCGTGGATCTATGGCCAATATGATGGATATTGACCAAACTCATTACATGAAGGGATCTTTCAGCCAAAAAACAAAGGATTTTTTTTTTCCAGTCAATCTGGGAAAGGAGATTTAGTGGTGCAGAGGCTCTGGGTTCAAATCCCACCCCAGGACTTGAAGGCTAAGAAAAGTGTAATGATGTATGCCAAACCTGCAAATCCTTCCAAACATGCTAATGGCTGTTGGTAAGAGTGGGAGAGATTCCTGGTCAGTTACATTTGTTATGGAGTGGTTCCCCTTCAACTATAAGTTCCTGGAGACAGACTAGTGACCTGTTTGGGAGTTTAAGTTTATTTATTAGTGTCACAAGGAGGCTTACATTAACACTGCAATGAAGTTACTGTGAAAATCCCCTAGCCGCCACACTCCACTGCATGTTTGGGTACACTGAGGTAGAGTTTAGCATGACCAATGCACATCTTTTGGGAAGAAACTGGAGCACCCGGAAGAAATCCTTGCAAACACGGGGAAATAGATAAAAGTCTGCCTTTGTGCACCACCAGATGCAGGAAGGAGATTGGAATGGAATCTGGGAAAGCCCAAGGCCACAGTGGCTTACTTTTTCAAAGGATCAACATGGGCACAATGGACCAAATGGCCTCGCTCTGGGCAGTTTGATTCCGTGGATTGAAATATTTTCCTGCTTTATGTGTGGAGTTGAACATTAATCACAGGGTTATGTGACAGCAGGCCTACTCAGTGACATGTTAATAATTTATCAGTTGGCTCAGGTGTTTATGCTCTTGCCTTTGGTTATAGAGGTTATGAGGTTAAGTTACACTGAGGTTTAAAAAACTCCACTTTTCTCTTGTATCCTTGAATGGGGTCAGGAAGTTTATGTATTTTCTGACCAGCATTATAAGATAATATTGAACAATTGCAAGAAACCAAAAATCTATTGTAAAACAAACAAAATGTGTTTGTTAAAATCATCAAATCCACATTGCCCCCTCCAAGAAAGGGGAGTATTTAAATTTGAGCTTGCATTCCGATCACAGATTGGATTAAATCAGGCTTGAAATTTGAATGCAGGCTGTTTCCCTTGACCTCCAATCAAAACCAGGCACATTTAAGACTGTCATGTTTGCTTTCATCAAAATCTTAAAATTACACAGGATCCACACAACAGAAAGAGGTCATGGGGTCCAACAGGTCTACGCTGCTGTTTATATACCAACAGAACCTCCTCTGCCCAGTTCCATCTAAAGTAATCAGCTCCTACCTCCGACTCTTGGACACGAGGGTGGGACGGGCAGGAAAGGGCACTTGAGGTAATTGGTATCAGATAAAAGAAGCAACTTCCTCGTTAGTGTAGAGGTTAGTATCCCCGCCTGCCATGTAGGAGACTCGTGTTCAACTCTCCAGTGGGCAGCAGCCAAGTTCCATGACTGGGCGACACGTGGTTAGCACTGCTGCCTCACAGCGCCAGGGACCCGAGTTTGATTCCCGGCTAGGGTCACTGTCTGTGTGGATTCTGCATACTCTCCCTGTGTCTGCATGGGTTTCCTCTGGGTGCCCCGGTTTCCTCCCACAGTCCAAAGATGTGCGGATTAGATGGATTGGCATATTGCCTCTTAGCTAGTGATAGCTACAGTAAATGCCTGGGGTGGGATTGTGGTCAGTGCAGACTCAATGGGCCAAATGGCCTCTTCCTGCACTGTAGGGATTCTAAGCCAGGGGTTACCGCATAAGCCAGGAGGGTCCCGGAAAGGTCTGGAATCCTAACACGTGAGAGCAAAGATTCGGGAAAGCATCTGTGAGCTCTGTGCTTTGTTTAGTTCAGGACTTCAGGAAGTTAAGGGAGGTTGGAGACGAGTTTTACTCTCAGGCCAGCGTATTGGGTAAGCTCAGTCAGCCCATGTGACAAGACAGCGAGTTGCTCAAGGACAGAGAGTTGGCTCAGGTGGCTGGACTGAGCTGTAGCCTCTGGTCCCAAACACTGCGAATGGCAGCACCACCTGAAGAATGCTTCACTCACAGGCGAATGGTCAGGGAGCACAGTGCTCTGCGGGCATGGAGATTGGAAATTTACCGTGCATTCTTAAAAGGAAAGAAGATTAGATTTCAACTCAGTCACTTTCTATCAAATCTGATTTAAAAAGCTTGTTTCACTGAGCTGCAACTTGATTTCTGGTCTGCGAGGTGCCAACCAACTTTCAGCTCCTCTCCCCATAGTATCCAGTCTTATATGTTTGGGACCGGCTCAAAACCACGATGAATCATGCAATCTCTACAGAACAGAAGGAGGCCATTCGGCCCATCAAGTCTGCACTGACCAAAATTCCACCCAGGCCCTATTCCCATAACCCCACATATTTACCCTGCTAATCCCCTGACACTAAGGTCAATTTAGCATGGTCAATCCACCTAACCCACACATCTTTGGAGTGTGGGAGGAAAGCAGAGCACCCGAAGGGAACCCATGCAGACACGGAGAGAATGTGCAAACCCCACACAGACAGTGACCCAATCTGGGAATCGAACCCGGGTCCCTGGCGCTGTGAGACAGCAGTGCTGACCACTGTGCCACTGAGGATCATTAGAAAAGAGTGTCGGAGGACGAGGAGTCGGAGGTAAATGTGGAAGTGCAATAGAGTAAGGAACTCATGACAACAATTGATTTGCCATTATTCAGCTGTGTTCAACAATCTGTGGGGGCTATATGTAAACTTACAGCTCATACAACACTTAGTACATGTCTCAAATATGAGCTGACCAAGTCACCTTTCTCGTCATATTACTGAGGAGACAGGAAGAAAGCAAAGTGCAGAATATTTTCTAATATATTGAATCTTTAAAAGCTCTTTGGAAAATTGCAAACAGAAGAATGGGCAAACTGTCAGATGCTTTACCCATATCCCTGTAATATTGGGGACAGCTCAGGAGTGGGCTGACCTCCTACTTTATTTTACATTTCCTCCCACCACCTTCAAATATTCTGCCAGTGGAAGAGGGGGTATAAAATTCACCACACAGAGATTCACTTTTAGCCCTTGGCTTGAAATAACTTTGGTAAATCATTAAACAAGCATTTGATAGAAAGTGACTGATTGCATCTCTTCCAATCAGTCTGGGATACCCTATACCTGAAGGTGTTCAGACTGAAAACTACCCATTTACCTCAATATAACTATTCTGTCCAAACTTCCAATGGGGGATCCTGAAGAACTCCCTCAGTGCAGTGATTCATGGAGTGCAGCAAAGAAAACTTATACAAAAGCTGTGCCTCCCCTTAACAACACTAATTGCTGTATTCTGGTAAGCGTTTGAAAGTCATGTGTGTTAATGAATGGGCCTGTAAGTGGGTGAGTGCGTAGATGGGTGGCATAAGTGGGTAAGCGGATCTGGTGGCAAAGTCAGAGGGTAGGACGATAGGTGCATAAGGTGGCAGTTGAGGAAGGTGGGTAGGGAGGCAGGTGGGTCAGGGGGTGGGTGGGTAAGTTGATAGGTGGCTAAAATGGTAGGTTGGTAAGGTGACAACTGGATAGAGTGGCAGTTGGGTAGCATGGCACGTGGATAATTGGGCAGGAGTGAGGGTAGTTGAGGACAAATGGGGTAGTCAGGAGGTCATGAGGGTGAGATGGTAGGTCACTGTGAGTGACTGAGGGTGCCGGTTCTATAGGTACCCAGGAGTTAGACAAGACATTTTCTATCTCATATTTTCTGAGTAAATTTAAGTTTTAAGTTTATTTATTAGTGTCACAAGTAGGCTTATATTAACACTGCAATGAAGTCACTGTGAAAATTCTCTAGTTGTCACATTCCGGCACCTGTTCGGATGGCCAATGCACCTAATCAACACATCTTTCAGACTGTGGGAGGAAACTAGAGCACCTGGAGGAAACCCACGCAGACACAGGGAGAATGTGCAGACTCCGCACAGACAGTGATTCAAGCCGGGAATCGAACCCGGGTCCCTGGCTCTGTGAGACAGCAGTACTAACCACTGTGCTATCCAGTCGCTATTCAGGTAAGTAAGTCAGCCAAAGTGTCTGATTCCAATTCCGAATCAAGACTTTGTCAGAGGGTTCCGGGGAACAAGGGGAATTGTCCATGGGAATGTCAAATCTCCCCAACAATTCCCATGGAGTCAAAGCGTTGGGTTTTTTTTGTGTCCCAATTCGCATCCACTCAGCAGGACATCAGAATATCTGGGCCATTAAAAAGAAAATGAAGAGAATTAACTATAGCAAGAGAATTAACTCTCAGTGCGTAAAATTAGGAGCCATATAGGGGCCAAAGGTGGATTTGCTTCTCAGCAAGGAACAGAAGTGATATAAGAAAATTTGTTGGCAGACCCTGGGTGGGGCTTTCCAGCCACGCTCGCTCCAAAACTGGAAAATCCCACCCGAGATCAACAGACCTTTCCGTGATCCACCCCTCGCCTGCTACAATTCCCGTACCAGGTGGAACAGGAAAATTCACTGGATTATGGTGGTATTCCAACCATTATTTCAGGACTGCCCATGTTGCTAAGTCAACACACTGCTGTGCGTTCTCTTTACGGCTACATCTGGGGGACTGGAACCAGGAAGAACTCATAATGTTTTATTTAAGGTTGAATGTGATTATTCTACATAACTGGTTTATTCTTTGTGACCTTTCTTAATGAGCAACAGTTTGCACTATTTATACTCACAGTGAATGAATATATGCCAAAGTCAGTTTGGTAATTAAACTGTGAACAGCAGTTTATGGCCTTTCCATCTGTTCAGTGATTTTCTCTTGCTGCGTAAGAAGAATATTTAGTCTTTAAATTACTTGTATTGGTAAATAGCATTGTGCAATGTGAATGAAAAATTCTGTTTGCATTTTGTGCAATTATGTTCTTTTCATGGGCAACAGGAATTAACAATTTAAATAATCTTAACATTTTAGATTTGTGACAAGATAACTGTTAAGAATCACTGCTTTCACAGCACACAGAGTTATTCCGGATGTGTTATCTATCTTGCACATCATTCAATAACAGAAGAGGTAATAATTGTATCTGTAAAATTACACTTTGATCTTTATGAATTTTCTTGTGTATTTTGCCAAAATTACAGATAAGGGAGAGGCTGTGGCGTTGTCACTGTCCAGAGACTCAGCGTAAAGCACGTGGGACCCAGGTTTGAATCCCACCATGGCAGATGGTGAAATCTGCCTGCCACCGGAATCGTAGTGGGTAAGGGACGAACCATAGAAATTGTGCTGACCTCGGGTGGGATTTTCTGGTTTTGGGGCAAACGTGGCAGGAAAAACCTGCCCCTGGAGTTAAAATTCTAATAATGATCATGAAACCATTGTCAATTATCATAAAAACCCATCTGGTTCACACTATATGTGAATCCAGACCCACAGCAATGTGGTTGAGTCTTAAAATGCCCTCAGGGATGGGCAATAAATGCTGGCCCAGCCTATAGTGCAGAAGGAGGCCATTCAGCCCATTGACTCTGCGCTGACAATGAGCCCTATGCCCAGAAACCCACATATTTATCCCGCTGATTCCTCGGATGTATGCATTCCAGGACACTAAGGGTCAATTTTAGCATGGCCAATCAACATAGCCTGCACATCTTTGGACTGTGGGAGGAAACTGGAGCACCCGGAGGAAACCCATGCAGTCACAGGGAGAACACGCAAACTTCACACAAATGGGTGACTCAAACATGGAATTGAACCCGGGTCCCTGGAGCTGTAAGGCTGCAGTGCTAACCACTGTGCCATTGTGCCACCCCAAAAGGGATGAGCAATAAATGGTGGCTTTGTCAGTGGCATCACATCCCATAAATGAATAAAAAATAATAAGGATGGACGCGCAAACACTTCAGCTATAAAATCAAGTCACTCTGAGAGTTGTTGGGATCTGGAAGGTGTTCTTGAATAGATGACAGAGGCTGACTGCATGAATGATATTAAAAGGGATTGGGCAGGCGGTTGAGGATAAACAACTTGGAGAGTGATAGACAAAGGAAAAAGGAAAGATTTTCAATTATCTTGCATCTTTCTCAGCAGGATGTTCCAAAGTGTTTTATGGTCAAGGGGACACTTTTAAAGTAGAGTTAATCTTTCATTTTATTTGATTTATTATTGTCACATTATTAGTACACAATGAAAAGTATTGTTTCTTGCGCACTATACAGAAAAAGCATACTGTTCATAGAGAAGGAAAAGAAAGAGAGTGCCAAATGTAGTGCTATCGACATAGATAAGGTGTAGAGAAAGATCAACTTATTAAGAGATAGGTCCATTCAGAAGTCTGACTGCAGCAGGGAAGAAGCTGTTTTTGAGTCAGTTGGTATGTGACCTCTGACTTTGGTATCTTTTTCCCAAAGGAAGAAGGTGGAATAGAGAATGTCTGGCATGTGTGGGGTCCATAATTATGTTGGCTGCTTTTCCAAGGCAGCGGGAAGTGTAAATAGAGTCAATGGATGGGAGGCTGGTTTGCGTGATGCGTCGGGCTACATTCACGACCTTTTGTAGTTACTTGCGGTCTTGGGCAGAGCAGGAGCCATACCAAGCTGTAATACAACCAGAAAGAATGCTTTCCAAGGCGCACCTGTAAAAGTTGGTGAGAGGCATAGTCAACATGCCAAATTTCCTTAGCCTTCTGAGAAAGATTTGGTGGGTTTTTTTAACTATAGTGTTGGCATGGGGAACCAAGACAGGTTGTTGGTGAGCTGGACACCTAAAAACATGAAGCTCTTGACCATTTCTACTTCATCCCATTTGATGTAGACCGGGCATGCCCTTCACTACGTTTCCTGAAGTCAATGAAAATCTCCTTCATTTAGTTGGCATTGAGGGAGAGATTATTGTCATTGCACCAGTACAGGAAATGAGGCAGCCATTTTGCATGAAACATTTAAAAGTGATAATGAGAGAAAATGATTTTTTTTTGTGATGTTGGGTGCGGGATAAGTATTGGCCAGGAAATAGCAACTTCTGTCATTCTTCGAAACTGGAATGGTGTGCATCTTCCTGAGAAGGCAGATGGGAGCTTGATTTAACTTTTTCATATGAAACATGGCACCTGTGACAGTCACCACTCTCTCAGTCCAGCAATGGAAAAAGCAGGAATGCATGCCTGGTGAAACATGATTGTTCTTCCTAGAATGGCACCACAGAACCACTGCTCTCCCATCGGCTTCTGTGAGTCATAGAGGTTTACAGCATGGAAACAGGCCCTTTGGCCCAACTTGTCCATGCTGCCAGTTTTTGTAAACCCCTAAGCTAATCCCAATTGCCCATATTTGGCCCATATCCCTCTATACCCATTGTACCAACGTAACTTTCTAAATGCTTTTTAAAAGATAAAATTGTACCTGCCTCTATTACTACCTCTGGCAGCTTGTTCTAGATACTCACCAACATCTGTGTGAACAAAATTGCCCCTCTAGACACTTTTGTATCTCTCCCCTCTCACCTTAAACCTATGCTCTTTAGTTTTAGTCTCCCCTACCTTTGGGAAAAAATATTGACTATTTACCTTATCTATGCCCCTCATTATTTTATAGATCTCTATAAGGTCATCTCTCAGCCTCCTACGCTCCAGAGAAAAAAGTCCCAATCTATCCAGCCTCTCCTTATAACTCAAACTATTAAGTCCCGGTAGCATCGGAGTAAATCTTTTCTGCACTCTTTCTAGTTTAATAATATCCTTTCTGTAACAGGGTGATCAGAACCAGAAGTGTTGCCTCTTCATCAGGTGAGTGTCCCTCCATCACTCGCCTGAAGAAAGAACAGCGCTCCAAAAGCTTGTGCTACCAAATAAACCTATTGGACTTTAACCCGGTGTTGTTAGACTACTTACTGTGTCTACCCCAGTCCAATGCCAGCAACTCCACATCGTGATACTATTAGGTCAACGTCTAATGTTCCGTATTATAGGGCAAGATTTTGGGATTGATTTAGGACTCTGCCATTGTGGTCAAACTAAGGTCATGACCCTGCACTGTATGAGGAAGTCACTGGCAGTGATTTTCTCCAAATTGGGCCAATTAGTGGCAAAAACAGGATTCTCCAGTTCAGAAGGATGAGCAGGCTGCCATTTCAGACAGGAAAAAATGGAGGTGCCCTTCACTCAACGTTTAAAATATGAAAAAAGTCCTTCCCAGCAGAAAAAAACCAGTTTGAGTCAGTATTCTTATTTCTTATTAAGACGTCCACTTTTTTCCTTCAGTGATGGGTCAATGGGTGGCTTTTCAATATGGCAGCCACACATGATGGTGGGATCATGCCATTTTGCCACCTCACCTCAGAATATGGACAAATCCCTAGGTACATGATGAATGGGGTCGGAAGATATGGAGGGCTTTCCCGCCAGCCTCTGCAGCGGGAAGCTCTCCACCCTCTTGCTCCCGCCACGGGGCTCAGATGGGAGAATTCTGCCAGTGACCCCTGCCCTTTTCCAGCCATTTATCCTTAATGAGCTTAACGGCTTAAACAGCCACTTTAAATTACAGTTGCAGACTTTAAGAACCACAGCTGCGTGCCATTTCATATGCTGTGCTGATAGTGAACTCTCAAAGATAGCCCCAGTCTGTGCCAGGAGAATATTATGAGCAGTTAATAAGGCCAATCTTGAGAAATTGTGGATGGCCATTACAATTTAACTGAAAACATGACCAATAATATCCAACAACACTCAGAAAGTCTTTCAGCACAGGCCGATGCACCAAATGTTCACATTCTACATATTTTGCTAACAGTATGAAGTAAAATAATCAGATTTTGGGGATGGGAGAGGTTTAACTGTTCACCATAAAGGAGCTGTTAACAATCATTATTTTTAAAAATTGTCAAGAGCTTCGGACAGAAGTGAGGAGAAATTTCTTCCACCAGAAGTAGTGAATGTGTGGAATTCACTGCCACAGAAAGTAGCTGAGACCAATACGTTGCCTGATTTCAAGAAGAAGTTAGATATAGCTCTTGAGGTTAAATGGATCAAGGGATATGGGGGATATGGGGGTGGGAGAGGGAGGATTGATTTTGATGATCAGCCATGATCAAATTGATTTGATTTGATTTATTACTGTCACATGTATATAGTGACAAGTATTGTTTCTTGCACGCTATACAGTCAAAGCATACCATACATGGAGAATGAAAGGAGAGGGTGCAGAATGTAGAGTTACAGTCATAGCTATTGTGTAGAGGAAGATCAACTTACTGCAGGGTAGGTCCATTCAAAAGTCTGATGGCAGCAGGGAAGAAGCTGTTCTTGAGTTGGTTGGTATGTGACCGTTTTTTTTTCCCGACAGAAGAAGATGGAAGAGAGAATGTCAGGGATGCGTGGTGTCCTTAATTATGCTGGCTGCATTTCCGAGGCAGCAGGAAGTGTAGACAGAGTCAATGGGTGGGAGGCTGGTTTGCGTGATCTGTTGGGCTGTATTGTGTTTGCTTGCAGTCTTGGGCAGAGCAGGGGCCATACCAAGCTGTGATACCATTAGAAAGAATGCTTTCTATGGTGCATCTGTAAAAGTTGGCAGAGCAGACTCAAAGGGCCAAATGTCATATTCCTGCTTCTATTTTCTATGTTTCTATGTTTGCAGAGTGTGGAGGAGATATACCAGGACAGGATCAGGGTTGAACGTGAAGAGATTAGAGAAGCTGGAATTGATCTCCTTCAAGCAGAGCAGTTTAAGAGGAGATTATTAGAATCATTCAAAATTACAAATGGCTTTTTTTCAGATTCTGCTCTTCACACAGGATACAGTGCAAAGGTCAAATGCTTCCGATTCACTGATAATCCATTTAAAATTGATTCTTTCAACTTGTGCTGACTTTCAAACTAAACCCATCTTCAGAATGAATGACTTAGACAAGCTATTCTTAGACCTGGCTAGATGAAACTTCCAGAATAACTGGAGCAATGAGTAAATGGAAATTTAATAGCTCAAGATTTGCTTAACAGTTGCTAAAGTAAATAACAGAAATGAAAGTTTCAAGATTTGAGGGATTTTAACACAGTAGTGATGAAATGGTTTTCACTGGCAGGGTTTGATTTTTGATTTGATTTGACTTGATTTATTGTTGTCACATGTACAGTGAAAAGTATTGTTTTTTGCGTGCTATACAGCAGAACATACCATTCATAGAGAAGGAAATGAGGGAATGCAGAATACATTCATAGCCAGGGTGTAGAGAAAGTTCAACTTAATGCAGGGTAAGTCCATTCAAAAGTCTGACAGCAGCAGGGAAGAAGCTGTTCTTGAGTCAGTTGATACATAACCTCAGATTTTGTATCTTTTTCCCAAAGGAAGAAACGGACAAGAGAATGTCCAGGGAGTGTGGCATCCTTAATTATGCTGGCTGTTTTGCTGAAGCAGTGGAAAGTATAGACAGAGTCAATGGATGGGAGGCTGGTTTGTGTGATAGACTGGGCTACATTAACAATCTTTTGTAGTTTCTTGCAGTCTTGGGCAAAGCAGCAGCCATGCCAAGCTGTGATACAACCAGAAAGAATGCTTGCTATAATGCATTTGTAAAAGTTGGTGAGAGGCATTGCCGACATGCCAAATTTCCTTAGTCTTCTGAGAAAGACTTGGTGGGCTTTCTTAATGATAGTGTCAGCATGGGGGAGCCAGGACAGGTTGTTTGTGATCTGGACACTTAAAAACTTGAAGCTCTCGACCTTTTCTACTTCATCCCCATTGATGTAGACAGGGGCATGTTCTTGTCTACACTTCCTGAAGTCGATGACCATCTCCTTCATTTTGTTGACATTGAGGGAAAGATTATTTTTGCTGCAGCAGTTGACGAGGTTCTCTATCTCATTTCTGTACTCTGTCTCATCATTGTTTAAGATCCAACCCACTACGATGGCGTCATCAGGAAACTTCAAAATTGAATTGGAGGGAATTTAGCCTCACGGTCATAGGTGTATAAGGAGTATAGTAGGGGGCTGAGAACACAAACTTGTGGGGTACCGGTGTTGAGGATTATCGTGGAAGAGGTGTTGTTGCCTATCCTTACTGATTGTGGTCTGTGAGTTAGGAAATTCAGGATCCAGTTGCAGTGGGAAGTGCCAAGACCAAAGCCACGGAGTTTGGAGATGAGTTTCATGGGAATAATGGTGTTGAAGGCTGAGCTGTAGTCAATAAATAAGAGCCTGACATAGGTGTCCTTGGCCATAGGGAGCTCAGTAACCACTAAAAATACCTTTTAGATTTTTAAAAGTTCATTTATGGGACATGGGTGCACATTTACTGCCTATCCTTATGGGCAGTTAAGAGTCAATTACATTGTTGTGAGTCTGGAGTCACATGTAGGCCAGATCAGGTAAGGGTGGCAGATTCCCTTCCCTTAGTGAATCAGATTGGTTCTTACAACAATTGGTAATGGTTTTGTGGTCATCATTGAACTTTTAATTCCAGATTTTTATTGAATTCAAATTTCACTAACTGTTGTGGTGGGATTTGAACCCAGGTCCCTGGCAGCATACCCTGGGTCTCTGGATTACTACTCCAGCGGCAATACCACTATGCTACCCTGACTGGCAAAATATCCAGGAGGGAAAATGGACTTTTGCACTCAGCGAGATGCTATGATTTAAAATGCATTGCCTGAAAGGACGGATGAAGCAGATTCAAGAGTAACTTTCTAATGTTACCAAGAATTGAGAAGCAGAAGATCTGGTGTCAAGGAGCGGTAAGCCTGTAACACTACATTAGTGTTTCCCTCACTCCCTCCTCCTCTAGCCAAAAAAAAAGGCCACTGTGAGATGGTCAAAGTGAAGGTAAGAGTTTTATAAATTTTCTCAAATAATTTAATTGGTGTTCAAAATGTCGATCAGTGGGGTTGAGCGCTGCACGTGTGAGATGTGGGAGATCCGTGACATTTCCAGTGTGTTGGATGACTACACCTGCAGGAAGTGCAGCCAATTGCAACTCTTTATAGACTGCATGGATAGGTTGGAGCAGCAGTTGGATGCACTTAGGAACATGTAGGTGGCGGAAAGCTTCATAGACAGGAGTTTTAGAGACATGGTCACACTGAAGGAGCAGGTAGATAGATGGGTGACTGCCAGAAGGGGCAGGCAGTCAGTGCAGGAATCCCCTCTGGGCATCCCCCTCTCTAACAAGTATACCATTTTGGATACTGTTGGGGGGAATGGCCTATCAGGGGATAACAACAGCAGCAGCAGCCAAAGCAGTGCCACCACAGCTGGCAATGTCGTTAAGCAGGGAGGGACAAAGAGCACTAGGGCAATAGTTCTAGGAGACTCTATAGTTAGAGGGGCAGATAGGTGCTTCTGTGAGTGTGGAAAAGACTCCAGAATGGTATGTTCTCTCACTCAACAATTTCTCCTTTAACTCATCTTACTTCCTCCAAATAATAATGCGGCTACGGGCACCCACATGAGTCCCAGTTATGCCAGTCTTTCTATGGGATATGTGGAGCATTCCCTGTTCCAGTCCTACTTTGGCCCCCTTCCACAACTCTTTCATCAGAACATCACTAACTATTTTAGTGCCACTTCAGCTCCCATCTGGACCTGGAAAAATTTATCCTTTCCCTTTCAATTTCCAACCTTCTATCCCCTTCAAGTGGTCCATCTCTGACACTTCTCTTCCCTTCCTTGACTTCTCTGTCCCTATTTCTGTTGATAAACTGTCCACTAGTATCCTTTACAAGCCCATTGACTCCCATAGCTACCTTGACTATAGTTCCTTGCATCCCTCCCTATCCTGTAAGGACTTTCATCTCCGCTGCATCTGTTCTGATGACCACACTTCCCAAAATGGTGCTGCTGATATCTGCCTTCTTTGTAAATTTCCACTCACGGTGGTTGACAGGACTCTCAGCCATGTCCAACCCATCCTCCAGGCCATTGCTCTCATTTCCTCCCCTCCCTTATGGAACAAGGATGGGGTCCGCCTTGTCCTCAGTTTTCATCCCACCAGCCTCTGCATTCAAAGGGTCATCGTTCACCATTTTCGCAAACTCCAGCATGATTCCACCACTCAACACACCTTCCCCTTACTCCCCCTGCATTCCACAAGGACCGTCTCTCTGGGTCACCGTGGTTCACTCTTCTATAACACCCAACGCCTCACACACCGTAAATGGTACTTTCCCATGTACTCATAGACAATGCAACACCTGCCCCTTTACCTTGTCCCCGCTCACCATCCCAGGGTCTAAACCACTTTTTCCAGGTGAAGCACTTCGCAAAACCTTTTTGGTTTGTCCACAAGCAGCACCCTGACCTTTCTGTGCTTGCCACTCCAACGTACCACCTGCCCTTCTGTCCAAACGTCCGTCCTTAGCCTTTTGAAATATTCCAGTGAACCCCGATGCAAACTGGAGGAACAACACTTTATCTTTGGATTGAATATTTTACAGCCTTCTCTACTAAACATTGAGTTCAACGACTTCAGAGCATGAACTCTCTCCTTCACCTTCTCCCTATTTCCATTTATTTTATTTTCTCTCTTTTCATCTTATTCATGCATTTCTATTACTTTATATTCTTATTTTTCCACTCCAAAATTCTTGACTTCCATCTTGTTTTCCCCTCCTCCCACCTCACTAGGGCCAACTGCCACATGCTTCAGGTTATTCTTTGATACTCTATACCTTCAGTCTGCCATTTACACATTCCAGTCTCTTAATGGACACTATTAGCACTATTCTCAGCCTTTATCATCACTGTCTACATTTCCTTTGTCTTTCTGTCTATGGCATTCCCCCACCTTCCCTCCGCCCACCAACCCCCAACCCTCACAGTCTAAATCTTGTCCAATTTTCCCTGTCTTCAGCTCTGATGAAGGGTCACCCAGGCTCAAAACATTGGCTTCATTCTCTCTTCACAGATACTGTCAGACCTGCTGAGGTTTTCCAGCATTTTCCAATTTTGTTTCAGATTCCAGCATCCGCAATACTTTGCTTTTGACATGATTGATTTAAGGAGCAACTGTAACTGGACAATGACACAGGTTAACTGTAATGATGAATTAAGAGCAGTTGAGAATAAAAGGAGCATTTACACCTGAATAAGCTGCGAGCTTAGCACCTCTCATCTGTGGGAGGGAAATGATGTTATCCTTCTGTTGGATGTAAATCAGGGGAATTATTAATTCCCATAGCAGTTCTGGATAGCCCAGGACTGGAGTAAAGTGGGGGGAAGAAAGGGGCAATCCAGTGAAATGTTAATAGAATCTTGGTGTGTGATAGTGTGATTTGAACATTATGAAAAAGGGGCAATATCAAAGGCAGTTGCTGCAGTCAGGAGAAGTGCAAGGACTGGTCATCTCCAGATCAAGACCTACAACCATAACAAACAGCCACTTGGGCGATTGTAAATTTCAGTCAACTTGTAATGAGGTTTGCACTGTGGCTATGTGGGTTCAATAAATGAACAAATTTAATGGCAGCCAAACACCCTTTGCTGCCTGTGTTTTGTTTACGTAACCCCATGATCCAAGAACCACTGTAAGGAGGGAGCAAACATAACCCCTTTTTGGTGATTATGTCTCTTTAAGGGCAACACAGTGGAATAAAGGTCACCTGACCAGGGTGGCCAACTGGGACTCAGGGTGTGGAATCACTCCATGGTGAGAGAGGCTCCTAGGTAGAGACATTTTCATAGAATCACTCCCAGAATCGCTGCCGTGCAAAAGGAAGCCATTTGGCCCATTGAGTCCATGCCTGTTCTCCAAAACAGCACCCCTCCCAGGCATTTGCCTCCTCTCTATCCCAGTAAACCCACATATTTGCACTACAAATCCTGGGGCACGAAGGGACTATTTAACATGGCCAATCCATCTAACTCCCACATCTTTGGGATATGGGAAGAAACTGGAGTACCTGGAGGAAACCCACACAGACATGGGGAGAACATGCAAACTCTACACAGACATGTAGAACCCAGGTTTCTACACTGTAAGGTAGCAGTACTAACTACTATGCCACTGTGGGAAACCTACAGCCTATGCGACTGCTGTACAATTCTTATTAATAAGTACTTTTGGCATTCACAAATGATGTCTGTAAAAGTGCATCTTTGCATCCTTACATTGGTCCTCCTAAGGCTAAACCTAACGTCAACCCCTCCCCCCACCTCCAATCCTATCATATGGGCCCATGAAAACTTGGACCCAAGTATTAGGAAGAATTACTCTTAGCTATGTCAGATCAGCTTGGGTCAACTGCTAACTAGTTTTGTCCCACCATCTGCCTCAGTGTAAATCCTAGAATTATGAGGCCAATTCCATTCCCAAAGCATGTTATGACTCTCTCTAATTCAGTCTGCTAATATAATACTATAATTTTATAGCAGTTTGCTGCAATGCACCCATACAAATCAGAAACCAGAGTGGAGCTATCAAATATAATTTACTGGCATTGTTTACAACTGGCAAAGAAAATATAATTCTATCCCATCAGTGTGGACTCGATCCAAGCCCCGGTCTGAGAGGTAATGTGGAATTGTGCCAACCTATCAGTCCTCCTACTTTGTCCATTCTTGCTCAGAACAAGTTGCCACTTAATTACTTGTCCTTAAATACATAAAATTTGCAGCACAGAAGTAGTCCATTTGTGGCCTAGCAAGTTTATTTTCACGTGACCCTTCTCCCCAGCTTGGTTGACGAGAAAATAAGAAACATTGGAAATAGATTAAGTGGTACGCCACACATTCCCTCTGTTCTTTTGCAGATAGTTTAGGAATAGAATTACGCTGAGGTGCAATTCTGTGGGAAATTAGCAGAAGAAGTGGAAAATCAGCACTGGTTAAAATGTTTAGTCATCCAGTTATTGGACATGCAACATTTATAGGTTGCAGTTTCCAATAAAACCTCAGTTAACCCGCAAAGGTCTGTATTGCCACAAAACGTCAACTTGAATCACAAATAGTGGTATCACTTGCCAGAAATTGATAAATGCACTTACGATTCTAAAATATCTGCACAGTTTCTATGTTCAACAACAACAACTTGCATGGTATTAGAATCTTTAAACTGACTTAAAGCTCTTCAAATCATTCTGTCCCCACACATTTGGCAATGTTTATATTCTTCCGCACTGTGGGAAGCATAGTGGTACAGTGGTTACCACTGCTGCCTCACGACGCCAGAGACCTAGTTCGATTCCCAGCTTGGGTCACTGTCTGTGCGGAGTCTGCATGTTGCCTACGTGGGTTTCCTCCGGGTGCACCAGTTTCCTCCCACAATCCAAAAAGAATTACTTGTTAGGTGCATTGACCATGCTAAATTCTCCAAGGCACCAGAGTGTGGTGACTAGGGCATTTTCACAGTAACTTCATTGCAGTGTTAATGTAAGCCTACTTGTGACAAGTAAATAAACTTTAGTTAGTGAGAATGCTACATTTGCAAGAAGGTAGATGATATATTTTCTTCCTGTATTGAACAGTCCCTCTTTTCATTAAGATATGCTGGATGTTAAAAATGCACATCTAATACTATTACAAGACTATCAGGGCCCCAAGGCAAACACAAATCTCATCATGGCTTTGACATACATTTCCACAGGATGAGGGGAAGAATTTTTTTTAAAGGCAGAGACTGTATCCCCAACCTATTCACAGTGGCAGGCTTAATATTGTGCGGGATTCTTCATTAACATTTTCAATCAGGCTCCCCCATTGCAATTGGGAAACAAAGTCAACTTTGAAAATGATCATCTGTCCATCCCAGAGACCTGACAGTAAATGGAG
The DNA here is from genome assembly GCF_965287045.1 of Carcharhinus amblyrhynchos. Taxonomy (NCBI): domain Eukaryota; kingdom Metazoa; phylum Chordata; class Chondrichthyes; order Carcharhiniformes; family Carcharhinidae; genus Carcharhinus; species Carcharhinus amblyrhynchos. Next base: position 13,214,230 of record NC_137328.1, read on the forward strand.
ATGGGAGCTGTTTGACTGAAGGAGATATGTGCCTTTTACAGCACTACTAGTGGTCCAACTGAAGCTGGAGTGCTTCCCCTGGCTCCTCAAGGAATTTTTCATTTTCTTTCCACTGCTGATCAAAGGTCGCTGTAATCAATGGCCTTTCACCTTTCACCCAGACATCTCACTCCCTCCTGTTTGCTGCTCCCTTTCCTCCATAACACTCCCACCTTCATTTACTCCACACCCCTCCTCCCACCACCCTCAATTCCTAGTCTGCCCTGTGATCACAGAAGCGTGGGACAATCCAAAGTTTACTGTTGAATTGGCCAGGTGAAAAGCAAAAGAAAAAGCTACAGTGAAGTTCTGCCTTTAATGGTTTAATTTCTCTGTGTTTGATTAAGTTAATCTATACTCAATGTGTTGATTGATTAGGCCTGGGTGTGGACTCAGAACAAAGTAAACAGATACCACAGAAGCTACTGGAACTTGAGCTGTAAGCATGAGTGTAAGAGTGTAGACATTTTGTGATGTACTTTCTCCAAAGCCTCCACGTCCTTCTAGTAGGATGGTGATCAGAATTGCACACAGTATTCAAAATGTGGCCTAACCAGCATTTTACATAACTGTAACCAGTTCAAGTCCAGATATTGGATTGCAGAGATATTTTAAAACTCTTGCAATTAAATCTTATGCATACTTAGAAATCAGGATCAGAACTTTCTGGTCATTCACACCAGTGGGTTTCCTAAAGGGGAGAGGCGAATTTAAAGGAAAACCCCATTTACAATGGCAGGACCAGATGATCCCATCGCCAACCAATGATGGGTCACCTCATAGTGGCAGGTTGCCATGTAATTCCCACTCAAGGATGGTCTCTACATTTTTTAATGTAGAGATTTTTTTTTAATGTCCTTTAGGGAAGGAAACCTGTCACCCTATCTGGCCTGGCCTATGTATGACTCCAGAGTCACAGCAATGCGGTTGATTCTCAACTGCCCTCTGAAATGGCCTGGCCAAGGGTGACTAGGGATGGACAATAAATGCTGGCCAGCCAGCAATGCCGGTGTCGGAATGAATAACACAAATATATACAACATACAACACTGCCTTTAAATTTGGCAGAACCTTTATATCCTTGACCTCACTGGGCCTCCTCTGCACTAACACACTCTCCCACACTTTCTCTGCCTTCCTATAAATATTGGGCTCATATATTCCTCCTCTAATTAGGCAAATTAAAGTGTCAAGCCATCTAACTGTCATTGGTGCACTTCAGGCACAGTGTTTTTAAGACCCTGCAGTCACGGAAGCTTTTGAATTTTTATTACGGCTTGTACAGATGTCATAAAGATACAATTAAAGACGCAGAAAATCCAGACCAAATCTCACTGAGGCTCAAAAAACTGAAGCAAAACACCAGAGAGATGACTCCTGTGGCACCCAGGATATTAGGCTTAATTTGCACTCCTTCTGAGCCATGCCATTTGTGTGGGGTTGCAATCAGATGCCAGATGGGTGTAATAAACTATTTCAGGTTTAAACAATAAAGAACGAAGAACAGTACAGCACAGGAACAGCCCCTCAGGCCCACCAAGCCTGCACCAGTCACATTGTCCTATCTAGACCAACCGCCTTATCCGTCTAGACTCCACCTGTTCATGTGTCTATCCAGATAAGTCTTAAATGTCACTAAGGGGTCTACCTCAAGCACATCACTTGGCTGTGCATTCCAGGCCCCCACCACCCTCTGTGTAAAAACTTCCCCCGCACATCTCCATTGAACCTTTCCCCCTTTATCTTGAACTTGTGCCCCCTTGTCATTTCAGCCTTGGAAAAAGCTTCCAACTGTTCACCCTATCTCTGCCCCTCGTAATTTTCTCAACTACTATCAGGTCACCCCTCAGCCTCCCTCTTTCCAGGGAGAACAATCCCAGTTTATTCAATCTCTCATCATAGCCAATACACTCCATACCAGGCAACATCCTGGTAAACCTTTTCTGTACTCTCTCCAAAGCTCCATGTCCTTCTGGTGATGTGGGGATCAGAATTGCACACAGTATTCCAAATGTGGCCTAACCAGCGTTTTACATAACTGTACCCAGTTCAAGTCCAGAATTGAGCTGATAATTGTGATAATTCATGCCGGTGTCCTGAATTGAGGAGGGAAAATTCAGACAGGGTCCTTAGCTTCCGAGGATTATCCATTAACTCCTTCAAGTGCTTGTGTGGACAACAGCTGTGAGCAGAATTGAGCTCTACCGCAAGGCGCCTGGATGGGTCCATGAATAGGGAGGGAGTAGAGGGATACGGATGGATACGGATGGAGTAAGGGCAGAAGGTTTTTTTAGTTTAGTCAGGACATCATGATCAGCACAGGCTTGGAGGGCCGAAGGGGCTGTTCCTGTGCCATACCTTCCTCGTTGTTCTTTGTCACTCACACAAATGACCTACTTTGCTGATTTAGTTTATCCGGTGACCAAAAAGAAGCACAAATAACCGAACGATACTCATTTAAGGCTAGCACATTAACAGGAATTTTACACTGCCCTCCGCTCCACCCCCCCACCCCAAGCCCACCCCCTCCTCACCACCATCACAGGTTCTGAGAAGCAGAAGGGGATAGTGTAAAATTGCATGGACAGGATTCCTGCTGGGATCCTGCCTGCCCAGACCCAGACACAATTTCCCAGTGGGTCTCTCCTCATAAGCCAACCCTCTCAACTCTGGAATCAATCTAGTGAATCTCCTCTGCACCCCTCCACAGTAATGAAGTTCCTACGAAAATCTTGTCACTCTCCAGTGCCTGTTCGGGTACACTGAAGGAGAATTTAGCATGGCCAGTGCACCTAACCAAGTCAACTTTCAGACTGTGAGAGGAAACCAGAGCACCCAGAGGGAACCCACGTAGACACAGGGAGAGCGTGCAGACTCCACACAGACAGTGACTCAAGGCCGGAATTGAACCTGTGTCTCTGGCGCTGTGAGGCAGCAGTGCTAACCACTGTGCCACCGTGCTGCCCTTGAATGGCCACTCAAGGACCTTTTCTCACACAGTTCCATTTTTAGACTGGCAGGTGCAGGTCTGAAAAAGTCACAAATCCCCATCTCGGGCGGGCAGTGGGTTTGGGGATGGGGGATAGTGGGGTTGGGGTACCTCAATTTGAAGGCCACTTCGGGTTTGGGGTACTCTTCTGGGAACTGGAAACTCCAGCCATCCTGCCCCCACCGGCTCAATGCCAAGATTGTTCCAGAATTTCTATCCCGTTTCAGTCAGAGTGTTGGTCACCCTGACACAGTGTGCATTTCCTTCACTTACATGATACGCAATTGCTTGGTTCGTGCACCCAAAATCATTCCCTTGACAGTCTGCATGTTGACTCTTGGTTTGGAGACCATTTCCCATTCTCCCACTCACTGTAAGGGAGGGCAGAGTTCTAAAGAGCCTGCGCTTTGGTGCTGGACCTCACAACCTGTACCTGCTCACCCCTCTAATAGAGAGGGAGTATTGCAACTAAGGTACTGGAACAATACAGAAACGTATAGGCTGTGTAACTGGCCAGTGTGACGCATTGCAGATTTCTCTAACACATGGAAGAATTTCATGTGCCTTTTGTTACTGTACAATTTTTACAATAAAATTAAAAATATGCCCAAACGTTAAAAGTGGCCATTCAACAAGCATGACTAATTTGTCCAGCACATAGTCATAAGAAATGATGAATGATAATGCTGCAAGTGTTTAGTGGCCGTTCAATTAAACTGATTGCACTTGAGCAACTTATGCGACTCCTTTGATAATGCATTTCATAATGTTCATAGTTTTGGCGCTATAATGCCTTCAGTATACAGTTAAATCGATAAAACACAAAGGCATTTCGACAAAGCACAACTATTTCAACCAATTTATCCTTGCAGCTTGTGTCCACATTTTAACTCATCCATTACAATAGGACTTGTGGACAGTGCATGAAATTCCCAAACAAATAACTCTTATCTCTTAAAATAACAATCATTTTTTAGGAATTACTTATCTGAGATGTGTGGGTTTGAATAATTATAATAAGGTTGTAAATCTAGAGAATCGTAGAACCCTACAGTGCAGAAAGAGGCCCTCCAGCCCATCAAGTCTGCACCGAACACAATCCCACCCAGGCCCTACCCCCATATCCCTACATATTATACCCACTAATCCCTCTAACCTGCGCAGCCCTGGACACTAAGGGGCAATTTCTTAGCATGGCCAATCAACCTAACCCACACATCTTTGGACTGTAGGAAGAAACCGGAGCACCCCGGGGGAAATCCATGCAGACACGAGGAGAATGTGCAAACTCCACACAGACCATGACCTCAGCTGGCAATTGAACCTGGGTCCCTGGTGCTGTGAGGCAATAGTGCTAACCACTGTGCCACCGTGCCATCAAATGATGTATGGGTTGGGTTGATTGGTCATGTTAAATTGCCCCTCAGTGTCAGGGGGAATAACTAGGGTAAATGCATGGGGGATAGGGCCTGAGTGGGATTGTGGTCAGTGCAGACTCAATGGGCCGAATGGTAATGTGACCTACGTGCCTCCAGCACCGGTTAGGCATGGCCGTTGGGTGCACTCCCAGAGATTGGTGTGATCAAACTCTGATTGATTGATTTACAATGATCAAGAGACTACCCAAAAAGGCAAGAAATCAATGAGGGATAAAAGGTGCTGCAGATGGAAGGATCTGTCTCTCATCCATGAACAACAACAATGGTGACCATCACCAACAATGACCAGCACAAGGAGAGCAAGTACATCAAACAAGGAAGGAAGACCAGAGCCAGAGTATTAGGTCAGACCGAAGGACCAGACTACACAGAGGACTATGGAGACCAACACGTGGATAAAAGCCAATATGTATCTGGGTACTTGCCAGTCATGCAAGAGTTAAATCAAAGTCTCGTATTGAACTTGAACTTACGTATTCTGTAAATAATTTAGTATTGATTGAGTGGGGGATTAATAATTGTATGTGAATAAATATTATTGCACTAACAAAAAGTCAACTCACAATTCTTTGTCCACCGTTTAACAAATTGTGCAGCAGGCGCAACACTAAATTGCCCCATGGTGTCAAAGATATGTAGGTTAGATGAATTGGCCATGCTAAATTGCCTCTTAGTGTCCAAAGATGTGTAGGTTAGGTGGATCAGCCAGGGTAAATGCGTGGCGTTTATGAGGATAGGGCATGGGAGCTGTGATGTATTTCAACAATTATAGCACCTCTGCTTATGGGGAGATAGGGAAAAAAAACAAGGATTTCAATTTTATCTCCCTCCCCTATCCATAACAAACGCTCAGGAAATTGAAACAAACCACTGAGAAGAAATTAGAGGGTCACTTTGACAAATGCATTAGATTTTCAGCTTCCGTGTACATTTTTGCCCGGTGAGGTGTCATCTTTACAGTTTGCTGTTTCAACTCATCTTGTGAAAAATATTGTTTGCTTCAAGAAGCCTCCGTCACCTTGGCTCCTCCAGCAGTGTCCCCTTGTTAATCATGAAGGTTACCACAGGAGATCACCAACTCACACATACAATAATGTAAAACAATCTTAATCCCAGAGGATTTCAAGATTTGAAATTCAAACTTGGAGTTCAGGAGCTGATTATAAACTGCTTGAACATTGTTCTCAAAGATTCAATTGCTATCTTGTAATTGCTCCCAAGTATCCATTTATAAACTGAATATAATGAGGTTTGAAGTGACCTTTCCATTTCTAGACAGAGAAGTGAACCAAACAATCACAATATGATTTAGTATGCATTGTAATTCAGCTGCACATGCCTGTGTTTGACCTTTGGTGATTTGCAGCTGTTAAAATCAATTAGTGTTCATTGGTTCCACAGACATTACTGGTGACAGGATGTGGAAATATGATTCAGGTTCAGCGTGGCTCCCCAGTGTGGCAAACAGAAGGTGAGAACAGTTGCACATGAATTTCATTAGTTTATCGCCACAGATGTTAGCTTAAAACGCGAAGATCAACAATCCTTAACTCCCAGAAACAAAGTATACTTGACAGCTAGGAGTATTGGCCAAGGAAGGACTAAAACGCCATCATGCAGGCTTGCTAAATCATCTAGAACAAAACCTAACAGATGACCTCCATCGGTATCTTTCAAACTTCAGAAAAACAATACTTTTGATTTGATTTATTATTGTCACATATAACCATAGAAGAAATGTAGAAGGTAGGAACAGGAGGAGGCCATTCAACCCTTCGAGATTCATCATGATCAAGGCCGATCGTCCAACTTAGTAGCCTAATCGTGCTTTCTCCCCTCACCCCAACTGCTATACCTAGTCGCCTCTTGAATACATTCAATGTTTTGGCATCAACTACTTCCTGTGGTAATGAATTCCACAGGCTCACCACTCCTTGGGTGAAAAAATGTCTCCTCGTCTTCGTCCTAAATGGTCCATCCTGAATCCTCAGGCTGTGACCCCTGGTTCTGGACTCCCCCACCATCGGGAACACCCTTCCTGCATCTACCCTGTCTAGTCCTGTTAGAATTTTATAAGTCTCTATGACATTCCCCCCTCATTCATCTGAACTCCAGTGGAAACAATCCTGACCTAGAAGTGAAAACAATCTTAACATCTTTTGGTGTACAGTGAAAAGTATTGTTTCTCCCGCGTTATACAGACAAAGCATACCGTTCATAGAGTACATAGAGGAAAAGGAAAGATGAGGGTGCAGAATGTTGTGTTACAGTCAAAGCTATGGCGTAAAGAAAGATCAGCTGAATATATGTTAAGTCCATTCCGAAGTCTGATAGTAGCAGGGAAGAAACTATTCTTCAGTCGGTTAATACGTGACGTCAGAATTTGTATATTTTTCTGACAGAATAAGATGGAAGAGATCTTTCTTAAGCTCCAATATTGCACCAGAATGAACTCCAGGATGAACTGTAGTTGCAGTATGGTTGCTGGTTTTGATCTCGATGTCAGGTCCATGAATGAATTTGTGAACTTAAGTGGACTCTAGGCACTGAATTAATTGATCACTTTTGGTGGGAAGTTGACGCATTGCGACCCATTGTTAGGGTGCCTGAAGCCTTTATCTGGCACGGTAGCACAGTGGTTAGCACGGCTGCTTCACAGCCCCAGGGTCCTGGGTTCGATTCCCGGCTCGGGTCACTGACTATGTGGAGTTTGCACATTCTCCTCGTGTCTGTGTGGGTTTCCTCCCACAGTCCAAAGATGTGCAGGTTAGGTTTATTGGCTATGCTAAGAAATTGCCCCTTAGTGTCCAGGTTAGAGGGATTAGTGGGTATAATGTGTAGGGATATGGGGGTAGGGTCTGGGTGGGATTGTGTTCGATGCAGACTTGATGGGCTGAAAGGCCTCTTTCTGCACTGCAGGTTTCTATGGTTCTATGGTTATCCCCTCAGCAGCGGAAGTGGTACTGGGAGTCAAGCAGTCTGGGTGGCAGGAACACAATGGGATTGCGGGGGAAGGAGGGCATCATCATTATCAGGATAATGGCTGACATCGCATCAGCCCAAACACTGTAGGAGACATTAGTCTCCAGAAGATCCTAGTGCCAATGGCAACCTTCTGTCAGGGGCCTTGCTATTTTCTTGTACGTGCACAGTTAAAAGCCATTGGTTGCCAACATTGGATCCAACCCTACCCTGAGAAGCATGGAAACCCACCTCCAAAGGGTTAGGAAACTTCCATCCCTGGTTTAATTAAAGCTGAAGTAAAACTGCTCAATACAAGGTGAACAGATGCCTTGTTCTAAAGTATTTCCTCATTCTTTTTTGAACATTTTAACAGAAGTGCTTACTTGTAACAAAAGAAATCTGTTTAACTTTACTTATCCAAAGTTCAGCGTTTTTTAAAAAAAACCTACCTCAAAAGTTAAATAAGTTTATCTTCCTTCCAGAATTTCCCCCTGTTGTATTAATTCTCATTGTCACATTGTTTTTGAATGATAAAGGAGTTACACCTGCTCTATCCATTTTTAATGCAGTTTAAAAAAAATCACACCTTCAGATGCTTTGGTTTCATCCCACACTCCAAAGATAGGATGATTGCCCCTTAGTGTCAGAGATATTAGCAGGGTAAATACGTGGGGTTACAGGGATAGGACCTGGGTGAGACTGTGGTTGGTGCAGACTCGAAGGATGAAATGGCCTCTTCTGCACTGGAGGAATTTTCTGACCCCATAAATAATAAATATATTTAATACACACCAAATGTTTTATGATGATTTACAGAAAATATTTAATCATTTCTATATTCATAGAACTACCATCAACATCAAATGGTAAAAACAAAATTAATTTTGACACTTTAGACACAGAGGGAGTGCACGGCTCTCCTGGTCAATGTTGTGCACAATCAGTATGCAATTCACTATCCTTGCCCTTGCTTTCCGTGTGTATCTGTCCAGTCATACAGGCAGGGAAAAGCTATGCAGACAGAAATCAGTGAAATGTGGCAACCCTGCATGTGGACAATAGTCAAAAAAATGTCTCGTGGGCCGCACTATCAACCCAAATGGTCCACACGCTGGCCACAGGTTGCCCACCACAGATTTAAGTTTGCACACATGATACTGGGAGAGAAGGCCAAATTGAAGAAATCAACATTTACCAAAGATCAGATTGGTTCAACTGGTGATATTCAGAAAAGGAAAGAGTCACAATTTAGAATAATGTAATGTTTGGATTTAAATTCTCTGACATGATTATTGGGTCTGCCGTATTTAGATTACAGTGCACTCTTATTCCTTTCATTTATTGAATGGAAATATGAACAAGTCAGTTATTTATTTTAGTTTCGAGGAAAGATCAGGTTAGGTTGATTGGCCACGCTAAAATTGCCCCTTAGTGCCCTGAGATGCGTCGGTTAGAGGGATTAGCGCGTAAATATATGGGGGTAGGGGCTGGGTGGGATTGTGGCCGGTGCAGACTCGATGGGCCAAATGGCCTCTTTCTGACTGTAGGGTTTCTATAATTCTATATTCCAGGGCATGTCCGGTCCTTGACTATCCAGAGATCTGAAAATGTGGGCCATTAACTTCTGGAACATTGCTGGTACTTCCCAACAGCCTGACAGTGCATTGGGGAAATCAGCTTGAGAGTTGCCCCCGGACTGCAAAACAGGATTACAAAATAAATCATTCAGATGTAATATTGAAATTGGATTTAAGTCAATTATGATAAAAGTGGAAACCACATTATAAGGTATTCTTACTCCAGGTCACATGGTGTAAAAATTTAGGGGCTGGAAGGAACTTGAATGATCCTTTCAGCATAAAGTGTCAGAGTTACAGCTTTTAAAAGAGTTGTCTGGTTTACTGCAAACATTTGTCTTTTCAAAACCACAGATAAAGGTAGCAGTCAATATATATTGCTTGGTGTAAATGCCCCAAATCTCAAAAAAATGCTCATGAACTCAGCACATCATAAAACCATAAGATGTAGCCCATTCAGCCCATCAAGTCTGATCTACCATTCAGAGAGATTATGGCTAATCTGATATAATAGTCCTCAACTGGGTGGCACGGTGGTACAGTGCTTAGCACTGCTGCCTCTCAGCTCCAGGGACCTGGCTTCAATTCCCGGCTTGGTCACTGTCCGTATGCAGTTTGCATGTTCTCCCCATGTCTGCGTGGGTTTCCTCTGGGTGCTCCAGTTCCTACCCACAACCCCACCCCACCCCCCCCCCCACACACACACAGTCCAAAATGTGCAGGTTAGGTGCATTCGCTATGCAAATTTGTCCCTTCGTGTGCTGGGATATGTCGGCGAGAGGGATTAGTGGGGTAAATATGTAAGGTTATAGGGATCGGGCCAAAGTGGGATTGTTGTTGGTGCAGACATGTTGGCCGAATGGCCTCCCTCTGCACTGTAGAGATTCTATGAACTCCATTTTCTGCCTTATCCCCAAATCCCTTGATTCCCTTACTGATTAAGAATCCGTCTATCTCAGCTTTGAACATACTTAATGACCCAACCTCTACGGCCCTCAAAAGTATCAATCTCTGCCTCTGCATACTGAGTGTGAAGGGTTGCACCATTTATTCTTGGCCTCCATGCAAGCAAATTTCCAAACAGCAAATGATAGTCTTCACAGTAATCAGGAAATGGACATTGGACATGAAGGTTAGGAGTGCTTTAGTTGCTGAACCCATTGCAGCCGACAGAGGAACCTTTGTGTATTTTAAGTTGTTTCAAAGGTGTCAAGTAAATCGTATTTCCACCTTTTTATTCATCAAGCTCTCAACAGTTGCACAAATATATCTGAATTCAAATCAACACTATTGATTATAAGGTAGAACTAATTAACTGTATAGTGCAGTCCTCTTCTTTTAAATGATTTTACAGTTAATGTAAATTATCAGGTGGAGAATAATAGGGATGCCAGAGGGCGTACTAGGTTGGAATCTAATTAAATGCTTCAGAAGTCACAACAGTGAAGGTTATCCAGGGTATATCCATCATTTGTGTTTTCAATCGATTGCTTCCTTCAAATTATTCCATGGCTATTTATTGTTTATAAATATCAGAAGACATGGTGAAATGAAAATATCCAGGCTTGGGCTGAGAAGCAGTTAGTAACATTTCCACCAAACAGATGCGAGGCAATGACCATTTCCAACAAGAGAGATTCTAACAATCGCCCGTTGACATTTAACGCCATTTCCATCACCGAAATAGATGAAATATCAATATATTATATCAATACCATCGCCCCTTTACATTAAATGACACTATAATCATTGAAACTCCCACTATCACTATTTGAGGGGTTACCAGTGATCAAAAACGCGACTGGACTAACCGTATACTGTGGGTATAAGAGCAGGTCAAGAGGTTAGGAATCCTGCAGAACGTCCTGACTCCCCAAAGCTTGTCCACCATCTTTAAGGCACAAGTCAGGAGTGTAATGGAATACTCTCCACTTGTCTGGATGAATGCAGCTCCAACAACACTCAAGGAGCTTGATACCATCCACAACAAAGCAGGCTGCTTGATCGAGATCTCTTCCATGAACATTCGCTTTGTCCCCTATCAATGCATATTGGCAGCAGTGTGCAACAGCCACAAGATACACTACAGGAACTCAACTAGGGTCCTTAGACAGCACCTTCCAAATTCGTGACCGGGGGAAAAGGACAGCAGGCACATAGGAACACCATGAACAGAAGTTCCCCTCAAAACCACTCACTCACCCGACTTGGAAATATATCACCGGTCTCCGGTCTTCACTGTCACTGGGTCAAAGTTCTGGAACAATGAGTGCACCTGCACCACATTAACTGCAGCAGTTCAAGAAGGCGGCTCACCACCACCTTCTCAAGGGCGATTTGGAATGGGCAATAAATGTTGGCTTAGCCAGCGATGCCCAAATCCTGTAAGAGAATAAATAAAAATGTTCAATGTGCTTTGTCTTGTAAGGTGGAACACCATCAACACATTCACATGCCTCAGGCTCTCAAACTTTACATTTGTCAGATAACCAGGCCGGGCCTGGTTAAATTTGGACCCAGCATCCAATCACGTTGCAGCTCCCATTTTGCCAGATTATTTTATCCTGAGTTAAAGTTTAAAGCTAAAAGTTTATTATCGTCACAAGTAGGCTTCCATCAACTCTGCAAACGCTGTGAAAATCCCTGAGTCACCACACTGTACACTGAGGGAGAATTTAGCATGGCCAATGTACCTAACTGGTATGTCTTTCAGACTGCAAGGGGAAACCGGAGCACCCGGAGAAAACCCACGCAAACACAGGGAGAACGTGCAGATTCCGCACAGACGGTGACCCAAGCCAGGAATCGAACCCAGGCCCGTGTTGCTGTGAGGCAGCTGTGCTAACCATTGTGCCACCATGCTGTCTATTGTACATTTTCCCCTCATCTGTACTTCTTCCCTGTATCTATTCGTCACCTATTGCTTTGCTCTATGCCCATACCCATGATGTGTGAGCAACAGCATAAGTGCAACATAATCATAGGCCTGGTTTCCTTCTAGTTTTGTGTTTTGACAATGGTAAATCAACGTTGATGTCAACTATCATCTGAAAATAAAACCTTAATGAGTGTCACTTGAATCGGTTGGTACGCGACCTCAGACTTTATAGCAAGGGGGATTGAATATAAAAGTAGGGAGGTCTTGCTGCAGCTGTATAGGGCATTGGTGAGGCCGCAGCTGGAGTACTGTGTGCAGTTTTGGGCGCCGTACCTGCGCAAAGATATTTTGGCCTTGGAGGGAGTGCAGAGGAGGTTTACTAGGCTGATACCGGAGTTGAGGGGGTTGAGCTATGAGGACAGGCTCAATAAACTAGGCTTGTACTCGTTAGAGTTTAGAAGAATGAGGGGAGATCTCATTGAGACGTATAAGATGATGAATGGGATGGATAGGATAGAGGTGGAGAGACTCTTCCCGCTCAAAAAAGACAGTAGGACTAGGGGGCACAGCCTCAAGATAAAAGGGGGGCGGTTTAGAACGGAGTTGAGGAGGAACTTCTTCACTCAAAGGGTGGTGAATCTCTGGAATTCTCTGCCTGTTGAAGTGGTGGAGGCTACCTCGCTAAATATTTTTAAGACGCGGGTTGATGGGTTTTTGATGAGAGAGGGGATTAAGGGTTATGGGGAGAGGGCGGGAATGTGGAACTGAGCCACGACAGATCAGCCATGATCTTATTGAATGGCGGGGCAGGCTCGAAGGGCTGAATGGCCTACTCCTGCTCCTATTTCTTATGTTCTTATGTTCTTATGTATCTTTTTTCTGACGGAAGAAGGTGGAAGACAGAATGTCTGAGTTGCATAGTGTCCTCAATTATGCTGGCTGCTTTTCCAAGGCAGTGGGAAGTGCAGTCAGAGTTAATGGATGCGATGCATGATGGACTGGGCTTCGTTCATGACATTTTGTAGTTTGTTGCAATCTTGGGCAGAGCAGGAGCCATACCAAGCTGTGATATACAGAGCAAAGGGAAGTAATTCCACAGCTCGGTGCCAAGGAAGCCAAAAGTGTGACAACTAATGTGGAGAGATTAAAAATAGGGTGCCTGAGATTCCAGAAGTGGAGGAGTGCTGAGATCTTGGAAGACTGTAGGGCTGAAGGAGATAGGGAAGGAGGGATTTGAACGCAAGAAGGAAAATGTAAAAATTGAGACATTAACCAGAGTCAGTGTAATGAAAAATAAATGCACTATGGCAAATGGAGTGGACTGAATGACTAACATGTTGAGATTAAATGTGTTTGCATTATAAAATGGTGCGGCCCAGACACACTCCATGCCTTGCAGCAAGTGCAGTGTGTTTTGCTGCCTTAAATGTGAGGAATCTGCTTATTGTAACTCTGTCGACAATAAAGGTCACACAGGTTCCAAACGTGTGCAACTGTCAAGGTAAATGTGGTTTTATCTGATGCCACTGTTCAATCAGTCAGGCTTCATAGCCCACTCTACATTAGAACATAGAACATAGAACATTACAGCGCGGAACAGGCCCTTCGGCCCACAATGTTGCGCCGACCAGTCTTATTTTTAAAAAAAAACATTGACCCACTAATCTAAACCAATCCCTTGTCGTCCATAAACCTATCCACCAATCTCTTAAACGCCCCCAAACTAGGCGCATTTACAACTGCAGCAGGCAGGGCATTCCAGTCCCTCACCACCCTCTGGGTAAAGAACCTGCCCCTGACATCCGTCCTATAACTACCCCCCCTTAATTTAAAGCCATGCCCCCTCGTGTTAGCTTTCTCCATCCGAGGAAACAGGCTATCACCATCCACCCTATCTAAACCTCTAATCATCTTATATGTTTCTATAAGATCCCCTCTTAGCCGCCTTCTTTCCAGTGAAAACAACCCCAAATCCCTCAGTCTCTCCTCATAGGACCTCCCCTGCATACCAGGCAACAACCTGGTAAACCTCCTCTGCACCCTCTCCAAAGCCTCCACATCCTTCCTGTAATGTGGGGACCAGAACTGCACACAGTACTCCAAGTGCGGCCGCACCAGAGTTGTGTACAGTTGCAACATGACGCTGCGACTCCTAAATTCAATCCCCCTACCAATAAACGCCAAGACACCATACGCCTTCTTAACAACCTTATCTACTTGATTCCCAACTTTCAGGGATCTATGTACACATACACCTAGATCCCTCTGCTCCTCCACTCTATTCAAAGTCCTCCCGTTAGCCCTATACTCAACACATCTGTTATTCCTACCAAAATGGATTACCTCACACTTCTCCGCATTAAACTCCATCCGCCACCTCGCGGCCCAGCTCTGCAACCTGTCCAAGTCACCCTGCAAACTTCGACACCCTTCCTCACAATCTACCACACCTCCGACTTTGGTGTCATCAGCAAACTTACTAATCCACCCAACTATACCCTCATCCAGATCATTAATACAGATTACAAACAGCAGTGGCCCCAAAACAGATCCCTGAGGCACACCACTCGTAACCGAACTCCATGATGAATAATTACCATCAACCACCACCCTCTGTCTCCTATCTGCTAACCAATTCCTGATCCAAGTACCTAAATTACCACCAATCCCATACATCTGCATTTTCTGCAGAAGCATTTTCTGCATTAGCAGTTCCTTCCAGAATGACCCAAGCCTTATCAATTGAGTGGACTTCCCACTCATAAAAGCATTGAAAACAGCTTGGGTCCACTAAATTAAAATCCCTCTGCCCCCAAGGAAAGCACATATGGTTACACATTAATGTGATTTATATTCTCCATTTTCTCAGACGGTTGTGCAGATAAGATCATCTCACCGTGTTCATTATATCACACTGTCAATATGCTGGGAGCGGGGAGGGAACATCACCATTGATCCTGAACTGGACTAGCAATACAAATACTGTGGCTGAAAGACCAGGTCAAAGACTGGCAAGTTTATGGCAAGTCACTCCACTCTTGACCCCCCCAAAGCTTGTCCACTACCTATCAGCCATAAGTCAGGAGTGTGATTGAATACTCTGAATTTGCCTGGATGAGTGTTACTCCAACAACACTCAAGAAGCAAAAGTTTCCCATCCCACCCACCACAGGAATTGTATCAGGTGGGACACGGACCATGCAAATATCTGTTGACCTTGGGTGAGATTTTCCGGTCTTGGGGCAAGTACGGCTGAAAAACTCACTTAAAAGTTTTGACACCATCCAGGACAAAATAGCCTGCTTGATTGTCATCCTATCCACTACTTACATCACCCACTTCCTCCAGCACTGACACATTGTGGCAGCAGTGTGTACCATCTACAAGGTGCGCTGTAGCTACTTACCAAGGTTCCTTCAATAGCACCTTTCAAACTTGTGAATTACCACCAAGAAGATGCATGGGAGAACCACTTAATTGAAATTTCTCTCCAAGTCACACACCATCCTGACTTGGAACTATATCACCATTTCTTCACTGTCACTGAGTCAAAACCCTTCCAAACAGCACTATGGATGTACCCGATTCAAGAAGGCAGCTCACCACCACATTCTCAAGGTAGTTAGGGTTGGTCAATAAATGGTGACCTTGCCTGCAATGTCCACATCTACTGATTGAGAGCAGCAAGCTTCCAGATTCATCGTTTGTACTGTGCTTTACAGAATATAGGAACTTACTTGCTACGTCTGAACGTTTTTAAATGTGTAACATACATTTTAGAGTCAAGTGAATGAGATAGGTTTTATTTGCAACAATGAGGTTTGTGCATCGATTTTCTATGATGTTGGCTTAAACCTGAATGAGTATCTTTCAACACAACAGGATGGTATTTTTGTCAAAGGTACATCTTTAGCACAAATTGTGCCTAGATTATAAAATGCTTCCAAACCAGAGGCTATGTTGCCTCATATGTGTTTTAATGTGTCTATATAAAGCCATTGAATTCTTAATGCTGTTGTAACTTTCCTTTCTTCAGCAACTGATACATTTTTAACCTTCTGTCCTACTGCAAGCGCTGTCATTATCTCAAGGGAATCACCTTCTCTCCTGATGGAAAAACTGAAAAAGAAAAGGAATCTATGGCACCATGCAAGTATGAAAATAGCGGGCACGAAAAAAACTAGTTGGTTCACCAAGCTGGCCCCCACATGCTGGCTGGTGCATCAAGAATAGATTCTTGCTTCTCATTCATCCCAACTCCCTTCCCTCACCCCTGCAACCATGGAAAGAGATAACAAAGATCAGGCTAATCAGCAGGAAAAAATATTCTCTACAAAATTCCAGTTGGATGTCATCACCAGTTCAGGATATTACATCAACCACTTGTTAACCGTGAGACCATTTAACTACTGTGGCACAGTGACACAGTGGTTAGCACTGCTGCCTCACAGCACCAGGGACTCTGATTTGTATCCAGCCTTGGATGACTGTCTATGTGGAGTTTGCACATTCTCCACATGTCTACGTGGGTTTTCTCTGGGTGCTATGGTTTCCTCCCACACATCCTGGACAAACTTTCTTCCATTGGGAAAAAAATGCAGAAGTCTGAGGTCAGGTACCAACTGGCTCAAGAACAGCTTCTTCCCCACTGCCATCAGATATTTAAATGGACCTATCGTCTATTAAGGTAAATTTTTCTCTACAGCCTAGCTATGATTGTAACACCACATTCTGCAGCCTCTCCTTTCCTTCTCCCCTATGTACTTTATGAATGGTATATTTTGTCTGTATATCACAAGAAACAATACTTTTTCCTCTATCCCAATACATGTGACAATGATAAATCAAATCAAGATGGCATCAGAATTCTTGTGAGCTGCTCCCTCTAGTTTAATCTTTTATTCTCGTTTGGATGCTTTTAAAACTGTGCTCTAACTCTTTTAAACTCTCTAGCAATGTTTTAATTCAATTTCTTACAGATTTGATGGTCCTTTATAATAAGCTGATCTTTCTCTACACTTTAGCTAACATTCTGCACCCTCTCTTTTCCTTTTCTATGTACCATACGCTTTGTCTGTATAGCATGCAAAAAACAATATTTTTCACTGTATACTAATACATGTGACAATAATAAATCAAATCAAATCAAATTAAAATCAAATCCATTCAAAGATGTGCATGTTAGGTGAATTGCCATGTTAAATTGCCCCATTGTATCCAAAGATGTGTAGGTTAGGTGGATTAGCCATGGTAAATGAGCAGAATTACGAGGAAAGGGCCGGTCGATGGAGGGCTAAATCACTTGAGTTATGTCAAGTAGACTAGATTAATTGAACTTCCCCAACTTCTTCACTGTTTTATAAATGCCATCAGCTTGCCTTCAACTCTACTGCAGTCAAACTGAATTTCACAAGATAGCATTTCTGTATATCAATCAAAGGCACAAAGCAAAATCAAACTGAGTTTCACCATCTTACATTTTTTGAATTTGTCACTTTTTTGTCCGCCTGACCTGCCTGTTGATATCTTCCCACAGTCTACAATGTCCTCCCTCACTAGCTCTTAATTACCCTTAATTCAGCCTTAAGCTCATCAACAAAAAATTGAAAATGCAAATTTCCCTCTAGATTAGAAGACCGATCATTTTATACTCATCAGTACAGTTCAAAATGTCGTGCCTTGGATCACGTACAGACTTTTATCTCTGTCAGTGCGACGTCATTTAAAAGATGTTGAGGATTTTGACATTCGCAACCCGATATTTGAGGAAAGCTCAGTAATTTATTGAACTGTATTTCAATCAAAGGCACAGGACAAAGACAAACTGAGCTTCACCATCTTACATTTATTGAATTCAATTTTCCACTTTCCTGTACACCTGACTTGCCTGTTGATATCTTCCCACAATCTACAATTTCCTGCCTAGCTATCTCTTAATTAACCTTAATTCAGCCTTTTGACTTCCAGCAGATAATTGCCTTGATCCCCAGTGTGGAATTATCACTAACAGGAACAAAATAAATGGGTTGTTACATACTGCCTCAATAGGGTAGATATGTGACTCAAATTACCAACTGGCAAGATATTAAAAAAAGCACCAAATGTTGAGGTTTTACGCAGAGCAAAAATGTTGGCAAGTCAAAAATGGTCAACTAATATTTTAAAAGAGATCAGATAGATTAAAACTAAGAGTAAAATCCTTTGTTCCACATATAATAAAAGATGACATAGTAACACAGTGGTTAGCATTGCTGCTTCATAGCGTCAGGGACTTGAGTTTGATTCCTGACTTGGGTCACTGTCTTTGTGGAGTTTACACATTCTCCCTGTGTTTGCGTGAGTTTCCTTTGGGTGCTCTGGTTTCCTCCCACATTCTGAAAGAGGTGTATTGACCCAAACAGGTGCTGGACTGCAGCGACAAGAGGAATTTCACAGAAGCTTTATTGCAGGGTTAATGTAAGCCTTACTTGTGACTAATGAATAAACTTTAACTATAACTTTGAAAATGCCAGAGAAAATCAACAGGTCTGACAGTGTCCGTGGAAGCCATGACGTGGAGTGATCCACTCACCTGATGAAGGAGCAGCACTCCGGAAGCTCGTGACTCCAAATAAACCCATTGAACTTTAACCTGGTGTTGTGAGGCTTCTTATAGAGCCTGTGGAGAGAGAATAGAGCTGATGTTTCGAGTCAGGATGATCCTTCTGATTTGAAACAATGGCTCCGTTCTCTCTCTACTGATACTGTTGGACCTGCTGAGTTTTTCCAACATTTTCTGTTTTTGTTTCAGATTCCAGCATCCTCAGTATTTTACAGTCACATTAAATAATAAAGATCCTCCGTTGCTTAAATACCTATATCAAATAATCCAAAACACAGCTTTACACGTCCTGTAATACTAAAGTTCAGCATTTATGTAGCACCTTTCATGATTTCTGCACATTTAAATGCAATGACAGCCATTGAAGCACTTTTAAAATGTAGTCACTGTCATAATGTCAGGAGTGCAAGTCAATTTGTACATACAAAGCTCTTACAAACAGGGATGTGATAATGACTAGATCATTTGTTTTTACTGGTATTGGTTGAGGGATAAATATTGTGCAGGATAGCAGGCGAATTCTGCACTCTTCTTCAAAGAGGTTGTTTCTGATGGTAGGGTGTGGTTGGTTACGTGATAGAGAAAGAGGGGCTCCATAAAAAGCCAAGAAAAATGACAGTGATCCGAAAGATGCCAAGACCACAGAACGTATCACAGTTGTGTTTATTCCATCGACTCTGTCTACACTTCCCCCTGCTACGGCAAAGCAGCCGGCATTATCAAGAACGCAAATATCCCGGACATTCTCTCTTCCACCTCCTTCTGTCGGGAAAAAGGTATAAAAGCCCGAGGTCACGTACCAACTGCCTCAAGACCAGCTTCTTCCCTGCTGCTGTCAGACTTTTGAATGGACTTATCTCGCATTAAGTTGATCTTTCTCTAATACTGTAACGTGACATTCTGCTCTGTCTCATTTCCTTCACTATGAACAGTATGCTTTGTCTGTATAACGCGCAAGAAACAATACTTTTCACAATATGTTAATACATGTGACAATAATAAATCAAACCAAATCAAATCATTTTTACGACTACTAAATTATTATGGAAAATTCATCCCAAATCTTGCAACACTACTGAAGTCACTTCACACTTTATACGTGCGCTGACCAATAATGGAATTGGATGAAAGAGTGTGAAAGTGCAGGCAAAGGAGTTAAAGACGTCCTACAGAAATCTGAAATATTGGTCCATTTTAACTCAAAGTTGAAAATTCAACCAGCATGTGACACATCGCCCTATGGGATGAGTGCAGCTGTTTTACATATCATGCCAACAGGGGAAGAACAACCAATAGCATTCACATCTCAAACTTTATCAAGTGCTGAACAGAATTATGCCCAACTTGAGAAAGAGGCCCTGAACATAATCTGGAATCAAACAATTTCACCAGTACCTGGGCGGCATGGTAGCACAGTGGTGAGCACTGCTGCTTCACAGCTCCAGGGACCTGGGTTCAATTCCTGGCTTGGGTCACTGTCTGTGTGGAGTTTGCACGTTCTCCTTGTGTCTGTGTGGGTTTCCTTCAGGTGCTCTGGTTTCCTCCCACAGTCCAAAGATGTGCAGGTTAGGTTGATTGGCCATGCTAAAATTGCCCATTAGTGTCCTGGGATGTGTAGGTTAGAGGGATTAGTGGGTAAATGTGTAGGGGTGTTGAGATGGGGCCTGGGTGGGTTTGTGGTTAGTGCAGACTTGATGAGCCGAAGGGCCTGTTTCTGCACTGTAGGGTTCTATGTTCTACCTGTATGGGAGATATTTCACTTTGTTGACCAACTACAGACAACAGTTTTTGGCCCACGCAAGGGAATTCCATCATTAGCTGCGAGTGGTCTATATAGATGGTCTTTAATGCCGTCAGCGCATAATTATATCAGGTATAGGAGGTCAGAACAATATGCCAGCTTTGATGCCTTAGTGAGAGTGCCAATTGAGAATAAAACTGAATCACAGGATGGCTACATTAAATAAAAGAAAAAGTGAGGCAGTTCCAGTCCTGTGCTAGAACAAAAAATACTCCATTTCCACAATCACTTCACCCATGGAATTGGCCAAAGCAATGCTGGCAGAAAATACACAGTGATTTTGTGGGATCAATTGAAGGATACATGTTTCTTGTCCAAGGTGACATGCGTTAAAAATGGCCTAAAATTATGATGATGAAATTCAGAATCATCGAATCCCTACAGTACAGAAGGAGGCCATTTCGCCCAACGTGTCTGTACTGACCACATCCCACCCGGGCTCTATTCCCGTAACTTCATACAACACTGAGAATAGAGGACCTCAGTCCTCTTGCCCATGTGCCATTCCAAATTCTTCATTGAAAATCCTTGGAATCCACTCCAAGGTGCCATTCCCGTGCCTTTTCCAACTCCAAGTCACTTTGGCAATGAATTCCACCAAGATAAAATGCACCTGTGATTTAAAAAGACCACAAAGTTTGATGGCAGTGCACCGTACAATTTGCAAGCATGGATTAATCACCTATTGCTGTGTTTGTTTTCAAGCACTCTTTTCCTCACAGTCTTTCAAATGAGGTTTTAAATTGAGCTCTTACCTTCTCTTTCAAATGGATAGAAAATATATTTCAATATAGAGCAGAGGAACTCTCCTTAGTCTATTGGCTAATATTTATCACTCAGCTAATCTTACCAAACAACAGAGCATAACATAGAAACATAAAATCCCTTATGTGCAGAAGGAGGCCATTCAGCCCATTGAGTCTGCATTGATCACAATCCTACGCAGGCCACATATTAACCCTGCTTATCCTCCTGACACTGGGTCAATTTAGCATGGCCAATCAACCTAACCCACACATATTTGGACTGTGGAGGAAACCGGAGCACCCGAAGGAAACCCATGCAGACTTGGGAAGAATGTGCAAACTTGCCACAGTTAATGACCCGAGGCCGGAATTGAAGCCGAGTTCCAGGCACTGTGAGGCAGCAGTGCTAACCCACTGTGCTGCCATATCTGATCATTAATTCATTGTTGTTCCAGGGAGCTTGACAATTGAGGTTCCGTGCATTACAACAGTAAGTTGACTGAAGAGTGATTTGAAGTGTCGTGCATTTGTGGAAGGTTTATTTTTCTACAAGGCTAAACATAAAGCAGATGGGTGAAGCTTATGATTATCCTGAAAACAAACCCCAAAACCCTTTGGCGCAATGCTCTGATGTGGATGGCTTCCACAGGGTCAGCTCTATGTACAAAGAGCTTGTAAATGGTTTTCTACTGTGTTAGTAATACTTCCACACAGCAGAAACATCTTGCTAGTCAAAATAGTGATGCATAGAGTTAACTCCTTCAATTAGTGCCATGTCACTGAACCATCCCTGGCAATATCTGGAGCTTAAATGTGAGTCACGTATAAAGAAATTGTTCCCAAACAGATACTGCACAAAGCTTGATGGTAACATTTTGGTGTATAAGGAAAATGAAGGTTTTTCAATTAATTAGTTTACTATATAATTATAAAATATAATTTGTCAACTTCAAAAGAAATACATTTTTAAAGATTGGGCATTCTGCTTTAACTGATTAACTGAAAAAAGGGATTGTGAAAGCATGGATGATTCCAAATGAAAATTAATTTAACTTAACATCTAAAGTATTTATTTTCATAGCCAAGCATTGAGTGTGACAATTATTTACTCCGGACCAATGTGTGGGGCTATTTTCTGAAGGAAATGAAATTTCACTAAGCACACACCAAATATTACAGATTGAAATTGACTTTATTCAAGGTAATAAGAATAGATGGACTTAATCGATCTGCACCCAATCTAATAACGCAGGGAATGTTCTAACAGAAGTTCCAGAGTGCTTTGCTGTTTAGTTAGCCATCAAGGTGGTGGGTTCAGCTGAGGTTAATGTAATGTACAGCCAGCAAAACATTTAGATGGGCAGCTTAATCAATAATGCACGAGATCTGGGTAAATGACAGAGGGACCAGGATTAGCAGGTATTATATCTTACACGTCCACCTATAACACTGAAGAATAATGGCGAATTAAATACATTGAAAGGAAAAGATGTGCTCCAGTGGTGCAGAATTTATTCATTAAGGGAGGCCCTGGAGTAAGCTCTCAGACAATATAGATTTTTTAACTGTTCTGGGCGATGAAAGACATCCTCTGAATGCGAGTTCTTTCACTCTTATCTGTTGAAGAACAACACATTTTGGAGAGCACTTAAGAACAGGAGGAGGCCACTTAGCTTCTCAAAACTGTTCCATCGTTGTTCAATGAGATGGTGGTTGACCTGCAGTCTAACTCCATACATCCAGCTTTATCCCTTATCCTGTAATACCTCTGGCTAACAGAAATCTATCTGTCTCTGATTTAAATTATTAATTGGCCATTTGTGGAAAAGAGTTTGAAGTTTCAAGAACACAAAGTAATTTAATTTAATTTGGTTTGATTTATTATTGTCACAAGTATTAACATATAGTGAAAAGTATTGTTTCTTGTGTGCTATACAGACAAAACATATCGTTCATGGAGAAGGAAACAAGAGAGTACAGAATGTAGTGTTACAGTCATAGCTAGGGTGTAGAGAAAGATCAGCTTAATGCAAGGGAAGTCCATTCAAAAGTCTGACAGCAGCTGGGAAGAAGTTTTTGTGAGTTGGTTGGTATGTGACCTCAGACTTTTGTATCTTTTTCCCAAAGAAGGTGCAAGGGAGAATGTTCTGGGTGCGTGGGGTCCTTGATTATGCTGGTTACTTTTAAGAGGCAGAGGGAAGTGTAGATAGAGTCAATGGATGGGAGGCTGGTTTGTGTGATGGATTGGACTACATTCACGACCTTTTGTAGTTCCTTGCAGTCTTGGGCAGAGCAGGAATCATACCAAGCTGTGATACAACCAGAAAGAATGCTTTTTATGGTGCATCTATAGAGAGTCGTAGCTGACATGCCAAATTTTCTTGTTTTTTTTTATCAAATCTACACTGGTACACTTTGTTATTGATTTAGTTAAACCAGCACTTACCTTCCCCTTACCTACTCCTAAGTCAGTGCACTGATGTGCCGGCATACATTCCTTCTAGCACATTGCTCTTGAATGACCTTTGATGGAGACCGACCAACAACTCCAAAGTAGACACTTCTTTGCACACAGGAGTGTAGGTGATAAGCAACTTGTCATTCTTGACTTCTGGAGCTTAAACTCCAAAGCAGTCTTAATATAGAGACGAACTTCTCATCACACCCTGCCCTCCTCCCATACTGTAGCAGCGCAGTTTCAACACGTTCAGTTTAAAGTTTATTTATTAGTGTCACAAGTTGGCCTACATTAGCACTGCAATGAAGAGACTGTGAAAATCTCCTAGTCATTACACTCCAGTGTCTGTTCGGGTACAGTGAGGGAGAATTTAGCACGGCCAATGCACCTAACCAGCATGTCTTTCAAACTATGGGAGGAAACTGGAGCACCCGGAGGGAACACATTCAGCAGCCCTTTTAAGTACTGCTGCTGCCAGACTGCATAGCCTTGGTTTTTCATCCTTCTAGAACATCATGCATTTTATTCCAGGCATGCCGACTTTCATTTAAATCAGCCAGCAACGCATTATTGCTTGAGATTTGCTGACTATTACAGAGGGACAGTGCAGACGGACAGCTACCCTGCCAGGAGCCTGGTACTGCAGCAAATCCGTCGTAAATACACGTCACACCTGAGACTCTTTCTCAAGAAGCTAATGTAGGCAAAGTGCAGAATCTCGATGCTTAAAAAATATTTTCACTCTGCAAAACATCCCCCCTGCGCCTATGGAGGCAACTCTCACCGTAAAGCAAAATGAATTGTGTCAACGAGAATGAGTCATGGTGCGAGCTCGTGTAGTTTATAATTCATCAGGGTTAACACAGATTAAACTGTTTCCATCTAAATCCACTCTGTAATACAATCTGCTAACTGGGAAGTGAAGGTGCTGAATGATAGCAAGGTGGGAGACTGTTGATTAATACTTAGCTTCTGCCATCTGCTGCCAGTCTTATTCAACGCTTACTTTCCAAATGGCTTTACCCAGGTGGGATTAATGTCTTATTGGTCTTGACTGAGAGTTTCCAGAGAGCTTTTACAATTTGAAAGTGAGAGATTGAGAATTGTAAAGAAGCAAATAACAAATGTAAATAACAAACAGAATGAAGAGGTGGGTAAACTGTGAGATGCTGAGCAGGTGAATCTAAGTGACCACAGAGGTGGCACGGTGGCACAGCAGTTAGCACTGCTGCCTCACAGTGCCAGGGACCCAGTTCAATCCCCGGCTTGAGTCACTGCCTGTGTGGAGTCTGCACATTCTCCCCATGTCTGCATGGATTTCCTCCGGGTGCTCTGGTTTCCTCCCACAGTCTGGTTATGTGCATTGACCCAAACAGGTGCTAGAGTGTGGTGGCAAGGGGAATTTCACAGTAACTTCATCGCAGTGTTAATGTAAGCCTTACTTGTGACTAATAAATAAAGTTTAACTTTAAAAGACATTCCAACCCAATTCCACTATCTATATAAAATAGTTCACTCATAGAATCACAGAATCACTACAGTCCAGCAAGAGGCTAATCAGTCCATTAATCCTGCCTCAACAACAGTCCCACCCTATTCCCGTAACCCCATGTATTTACCCCGCTAATTCCCCAACTCTACAAGGTAATTGAGCATGGCCAATCACTCTAACCTGCACATCTTTGGACTCACTTCTGTCCACTGAACTAATGTAATGAAAGATGATGTTAAAAGTTCCATGTTTGGCATTCAGTTTTTCATCCTGATAATGCGAATAAAGCAACGCAACTAATTGTAACAGCACTGAGATCTGACTATACTTCCTCCAATACAGGCTGCCCCAGGAACAACAACAAGATTTTGCACTATATCTAACACCTTTAACATGTAAAAAGGTTCCAAGGCACTATATAAGTTGGTTGACTGAAGCACATTTGAGGACTAGGGTCTGACTCGATGGGTTGAATGGCCTCCTTCTGCACTGTAGGGATTCCCTACAGTGCAGAGTCTGCTCCGACCACAATCCCACCCAGGCCCTTTTCCCATAATCCCACATATTTACCTTGCTAATCCCCATGTCACTCGGGTCAATTTAGCATGGCCAATCAATCTAATTTTGGATTCTATGATTACAACGCTGGGCAGCAGTGATCCCCGCAATCCTATATATTTTGGTGACTTGAACAATCTATACCAGACACCTCAAAGCACTAAAGAAGAATCTTCAGTGATGCTTTTCTAGGATCTTCCAAATCCAGTGTCACAAAAAGTATTCCTTTCCAGGCCAATATTTCCAGCAGCGAGGCACTAATCACTCAAGCCCAGCTCTGCTGGGTGGGATATGTTTTAAACATACCTGACATCAAACTCCCAAAGCGACTGTTCTATTCACAACTTAATTCTGGCAGGAAGCTTCCCGATGAGCAATGGAAACACTCAAAGTATCTTTGAAGTGTTCAAACATCCTCACCAATGTGTGGCAGTCTCTGCCTCGTGATGGCCAGCTTTTGATGATTTCAGGTTAATGAAGGGTGGTCAGCCCAGGAGGGCATCAGCATAGTCAGATCTAGAGATAAGAAAGCAATGAATGAGGATTTCAGCAGCAGTTAGGGGTGGAGTTGGGTGATGTTACAGAGGTGGCATTAGGCAATCTGAGGCTTACTTAGTATCACCAGAGGGGAACATTGGCCAGTATTTTACCACCCCGCCACAGGAATCGGAGCGGGGAGAGGCAGATCATGGGAAGGTCATCGACCTCCGGTGGGATTTTACAGTTTCAGGACAGGCGAGGCCATAACATCCTACCCATTGGCCGGAATTTTACTGCACTGCCCACCATGGCAAAGGGAGTGGGCAAGGCACAGACAATGGGAAGGCCCATGGACCTCAGATGGGATTTTACAGTTTCAGGACGAACAAGGCCATAAAATCCCACCCATTAGTAGGACTTTACTGCCCCGCTCTCCACGGGAAAAGGAGTTTGTGAGGTATGGACAATGGGAAGGCCCATTGACCTTGGACAGGATTTTACGGTTTAGGATGAGTGAGGCTGTAGAATCCCACCTATTGTGTCTGTACAGCCACTCATCCATCCATCAGTGTACTCTGAGCATGGCTGAGAGTCTGTGTGAATCTGGGGAGGGCTACTGTATCCTTGCCATCTCTCCTCTTCCTCCACTTGGAGAGTAAAACAGTGAAACATGGGAAATGATTGGCAATGCTCTGAACTGGTCTTCTATACATTAAAATGGAACTGCAGCTCGGATTTCTACCACTTTTACCGGTCCCACGTTTTACTACTAATTTAATTGCCTATCCCTCCGACCCCAAAGCTCTCCAACTTCTCCACCTCCCCCTCCAGCCCCCCTTTCCCTCAAAATCCCCTGTGGTGTTTTCCCTCCCCAATCCATTCCATTCTTCATTTCCCCCTCCAACACCTCCTCATTCCCCCAGCCCCCCGTTCCCCAGCCTTCCCTCCCCCAATCTCTCTTCCCTCCTCCCTCCCATTGCCCCATTCCCTCTTCCTCCCCTCTCCCTTCTTTCCCTTCTCCCTCCTCCCCTTTTCCCTTCCCCTTCCTTCTCCTCCCCTCTCCCCTCCTCCTCCTCTCTCCTCCCCCTCCAGTGCTCTGAGAGCCCTCATCCTCACTGCTCTGTGTCTCAGCCTGGCTGTGCGC
The DNA here is from genome assembly GCF_965287045.1 of Carcharhinus amblyrhynchos. Lineage (NCBI taxonomy): Eukaryota > Metazoa > Chordata > Chondrichthyes > Carcharhiniformes > Carcharhinidae > Carcharhinus > Carcharhinus amblyrhynchos. Next base: position 13,241,396 of record NC_137328.1, read on the forward strand.
ACTGTCCCTCCGGGCTTTAATATTGTTTTCTCGGCTGCACCCTGCTCTCTCTGCTCCTGGTGTACGGGCTGGAGGTCGGATCAAGATGGTGATGCCATTCGCGCTGATCGTCTCCGTTCTCTTTCTCATCTGCAAAAGTAAGTACAAAAAACCCCCCCCCATCCATTCTGTTCCGTTTACCATGTATCAGAATCTAACCAGCAGCTTGGAGCGAGGAAACAAGCGGGATGTCTGGAAGGACAGGATTGCTCAGGAAGGAGTGTGGCTGAGAGTGTGTGTGTGTGTGTGTACGACTGAGTGTGTGAATGAGGGGGTGTGCGAGACAGATGTGTGTGTGTGTACGTAAGGGTGTAAGAGTGTGTGTCTATGTCTGAGTGTGCGTGTATGTGTGTGAGAGGGGGTGTATGTCTGAGTGTGTGTGTGAGAGAGAGAGGGCTATGTGTCTGAGTATGTGTGCGCATGAGTGTGTGTGTCTGAGAGAGGACTGTGTATCTGTGTGTATGCCTGTGTGTGAGAAAGAGGGCTATGTGTCTGTGTGTGTGTATGAGTTGGTGAGTGTGTGTGCGTGAGAGAGGTGTGTGTCAGTGTGCACGTGTGAGAGAGGGTGAGTGTGTGTGTGTGCTCAGGGGGCTGCGTGTGTGTGTGAGAGAGAGAGGGTGAGTGTGTGTGTGTTTAGGGGGCTGTGTGTGTGTGTGTGAGGGAGAGAGGGTGAGTGTGTGTGTGTTTAGGGGGGTGTGTGTGTGTGTGTGAGAGGGAGAGAGGGTGAGTGTGTGTGTGTTTAGGGGGCTGTGTGTGTGTGTATGAGGGAGATAGGGTGAGTGTGTGTGTGTGTGTGTGAGAGGGAGAGAGGGTGAGTATGTGTGTGTATGAGGGTGTGTGTAAGGGGGTTGGAGTGTATATGTGTGTGTGTGAGAGAGAGCGAGAGGGTGAGTGTATGTGTGAGAGAGAGGGTGAATGTGTGTGAGGGTGTGTGGTCTTTTGTGTTTAATAACAGAGTTCATTGAGAATGATGTACAATATTTACAGCACGTTTTGCAGTGTAGGAATGGATTAGTGAATGATGCAGAGTTGAGCATGTGTGCTCTTCGATGATGTCCTGCTAGCTTCTATTTCAAAGCAACTGCTTAGTGATTACTCCTAATCCCTATGTTCAGCAAATTAATTGGTACACTGACATTCCCCCCCCCCCTCCAGTTTATTGGAAACACCCCCAGGCTACACATTTAGCATGAGACAATCCTCTTGGGAAGTGTCTTTATAAGTGGGTGCACGTGTTTTGAAGCCCTAGACTTCTTTTCATTTTGCAATACTGGCTTTTTCCTCAGTGCTACTTTCTAGAACAGTCCACACAATCATTCGGGCGTCAGCCAGCGTTTGAGAAATTTTCAAACTCTTCTGAGTGGGAAATTGACACAGAGGAAGTTACTGCACCAAATTGTCACATTCTCGGGAATCTTTCACACCTCCATGCACCTCCTGCGTATGTTAACACTCTAAGGAACCCCTTATATATATGCAGACAGATCTTAGGGAATTCTTGTATTTATTAACATGCTGTCAGGGGCCCACCGCCCTCCACACACATTACTGCACTCTCAGGAACTCTTCACTGCCTCCAATGCTCAGTACAGCCAACTGATGTTCAGAATATTAAACCCCAGATGGACGACATGACTTACCAGGCAGCAGTGATCGCTCGCTCTTCCACGGGCTTCAGAGACTTGAACTGCCTGCAGCCGACACTTCAAAGCACTGGAGAAGTACCACCAGCGGTTCTTTCGCAAGATCCTCCAAATTCAGTGCCAAAGATGTGCAAGAGCAGTGTCCTCTTCCAAGCCAACATGTCCAGGACGAGGCGTTAATCACTCAAAACCACCTCCACTGGCAGCACATGGTGTTCGCATGTCTGACACCAGACTCGAACTTAGGAGGGCAGACGAAACAGGTTAAGACGCCCTCAAGGCAATCCAGAAGAAATCAAACATTTGATTATTATTGTCACATGTATTGGGATACAATGAGAAGTATTGTTTCTTGCGCACTGTGCAGACAAAGCATACGGTGCTGAAGAAGGAGATGAGAGTGTGCAGAATGTAGTGTTACAGTCATAGCTAGGGTGTAGAGAAAGATCAGCTTACGGTGAGGTAGGTCCATTCAAAATGCAACTCTTAGCGCACACATCTCCACCAACTCATGGGAGACCCTGGCCTGTGACCAGGATTCAGGAAGGCAGAATTGGCAGTGGCTGAGGGAGGAGGAAGGAATGGAGATTTTAGGGTTGGGGGTGTGAATGGAGCATTTGGGGAGGGATGGTGGGAAGGAAAAGCCAGCAAAACTTGCGGAAGGACTGGTACTGGCCCAAACTGGAGTTCCATTTTAGGGTATAGAAGACCATTTCAGACCAAAAAAAGTTGTTTCCAAGTTTACTGTTTCTTTTCCCCAAAGGAAAGAGGGGAGATGGAGTGGGGGGATTGAGAGACTTCGCCGGGAATGTGCAGAGGCAAAGTTGTGGCGTGGGAGGGAGAAACTTCCCCAACCCTTCAAGCACCTCCTGCTCCACATGTGGCAGTCGGCGGATTGCACATTGGACTTGCCAGCTATCGCAGAACCCATTGAACTGAAGTAGAAACAAATAATCCTCAATCCCAAGGCACTGCTTAAGGAGACTTTCAGGAACTCCTAGGTATGCAAATACATTCCCAGGAATCTCCTGTTTAGGTGTTGATACATCTCCAGCGATCCAGTGCATAAATTGATACACATTCCAGAAACCCAACACAGTCCCAGGAGCCTCATGTATATATTGACATGATTGTGACAAATAGGCAAAGAGAAATATAACAATATCATCACTGTGAAACTACCCTGGTAGGAAACAAAATACAAAGAATTAAAGGAAAATATAGGATTTCCAAGGAGAAAATGAAGGAAAATAAAAAACTCAGCAAATCAGGCAATATCTGCAGAGAGAAACATAGTTAACATTTCAGATTGATGTGATGATGTTGCATCAGAACTGAGAATAATTTGGAAATGTAATATGTTCTGAGCCATTGTAAGGGAGGAGATTGGGATAAAGAACAAAAGGTGCGTAATAGGTAGAAATCAGCAGGGATCCAATGGCAGAAGGTTTCATGGTGTGAAGCCAAAGGGACAAGTCAGGGAAAAAAGGGTGCCTCTAGAAGAGGTGTGAACGACAGGGTAGCTGTCCAAAAGCTCAGTGAAGAATTTCGGAGAGAAACAAAAGAAAAATCCCACCAGCAAAAGAAAAAAAGAGAAAATGGGTGCAGTGGTTATGATCTTTGAACTCAGTATAAAGTCCAAAGGGCTGTAAAATCCACTTAACCGATGAGATGCTTATCCAAAGTTGAGCTTCATTGGAAAACGATAGCAGATAGAGAGGTCAGAGTGGGAGCAAAGTGGAAAATGACAGGCGACTGAAAGCTAGGGGCCACAATTGTGTTCTGAAAGGAGATGTTCGGCAAATTGGTTATCCAGTCTGCATTTGGTTTTCCCCATGGATTAGTCACTGTCAATGTGGAGAGGAGCCTACATCCTGTGCAGTGAATACAGTACTATACAATAAAGTTTAAAGTTTATTTATCATGCCACAAGTAGGCTTACATTAACACTGCAATGAAGTTAGTGAAAATCCCTTAGTCGCCATACTCCGGAGCCTGTTTGGGTACATTGAGGGAGAATTTAGTACGGCCAATGCACCTAATCAGCACATCTTCTGGACTGCGGGAGGAAACCAGAGAACCTGGAGGAAATCTACGCAGACACAGGAAGAACAGCAAATTACTGCGGATGCTGGAATCTGACACCAAAAGAGGAAATGCTGGAAAATTTCAGCTAGTCTGGCAGCATCTGTAAGGAGAGAAAAGACCTCACGTTTCGAGTCCGGATGACCCTTTGTCAAAGCCATGCAGTCACAGGGAGAACATGCAGACTCCACAGACCCAAGCCAGGTATCGAACCCGGGTCCCTGGCGCTGTGAGGCAGCAGAGCTAACCACTGTGCCAGCACGCTCATTGTTTCACTTGAAACCTTTTGCTATTTAATTACTCCAAACCTCCACTGCATTACAGAGCTCCCCCGTTGTTCTCCTTCACACTCTTCCCCCTTTGCTGAAAATCACTCTTCTAACTTCCCGCAGTTCTGACAGAAGGTAAAAGACCCATTTCTCTCTCTGCAGATCCTGCATGACCTGCTGAATGTTTCCAGCATTTTCTGTCCAACTTTCCAGCCTCCATGATATTTTTCCTTTGCAGGCGAACAGAAGTTTAATCACCCCAGGGTCCTTGGACCCTGTCGTGCACACATGGATTCCCCTTACAGACTGTCCATTGTCAGTGATGCTTTACTTTGAAAATAGACAGCACAAATCATATTTTTGCTCTTGCTGGCCCTTCCCACAAATTATTGTGTGAAAGTCGTATCAGTGCCTCTTCAGCTTGGTATTTCAAAAAACAACCTTACTGAAGACTTTGCCGCAATGTCAACTGCTGCATTACATTGACAGTGACTAATCTTGATAAATGAGTTCCTCCTTTCTCTGCACAGGTATTACTTTCACAGGTATAATGTTGTACAATCCCAGAATTCCCTCCCCACTTTCCTCCTTGGTGCACCTTGGATACGGGGTCAACCGACTCCTTAATTGTATCTTACCAAGTTACCACAAAAGTATGAAACCTCCAATATAAAGACTATCCAAAAGCACTATTAAAGTATAAAAATACTGACTCACAAAAGGTGTAAAGACTTATAGCTTGTTCGAAATGCTGTCCATTCTGAGGTGAGATTATCAGTTGTGCTATCTTAAAACAAATGGACTGTGGATGCTTTTGACAAAGGGTCATCTGGGTTCAAAATGTCAGCTCTTTTCTCTCATTATCGATGCTGCCAGACCTGCTGAGATTATCCAGCATTTTCTCTTTTGGTTTCAATCGCTCTCTCTCGGTGGGTTCCTTTTGATTTGATTTATTATTATCACATGTATTAGTACACAGTGTGAACAGTATCGTTTCTTGTACGCTACACAGACAAAGCATTCCGTTTATAGAGAAGGAAAGGAGGGAGTGCAGAATGTGATGTTACAGCCGTAGCTAGGGTGTCGAGAAAGATCAACTTAATGCAAGGTAGGTTCATTCAAAAGTCTGCAGGAAGAAGCTGTTCTTGAATCAGTTGGTACGCAACCTCAGACTTTTGTATCTTTTTCCTGACGGAAGAAGGTGGAAGAGAGAATGCCCAGGGTGTATGGGATCCTTAATTAATCCAGTGACTCAGGGTAATTTTTTTTCCCCCCAAGATGGTGCTGGAACGAGGCGACTTCTTGCAAGTTGTACCCAGCGTACCTTCTAATTCTATCTTTTATCTTGTTTGAGTTTCTAAAATTTCATTCTAACTCTTTTAAACTCTACATTCTCCACTCTCTCGTTTCCTTCTCAATGAATGGTATGCTTTGTATAGCATGCAAGAAACAATACTTTTCACTGTATACTATTGCATGTGACAGTAATAAATCAAATCAAATCGGAGTAATTCCCTGGGGACAAAAGCAGAAAATGCTGGAAAATCTCAGCAGATCTGACAGCATGTGTGGAGAGAGAGTAGAGCCAATGTTTCAAGCCTGGATGCCCCTTCATCAGAGCTGTTTAAGATTTAAGCATCGGCTGTATTTTTCCTTTATCTCAATGCTCTGGGGATCTGGGTTTGAATCCAACTATGGCATTTTGTGAGTTGGCTCCCTAGGTGGGAGGAATGAGTTTGAAATGTTCAGACTCCTACCTGAGTGATGAAAATTCTCTTTCAAGCTTTTCTTCCTTTAATGCATTTTTTAAAACTTAGGTTTTTGTCTAAGCTTTAAGCGATGTCTGCTAATATCTTTTACCACACTCTGTGCAAATTGTATTTGATGATGTTCCTGTAAAACCATCCAAAACACCATCCCTGGATCTTCTTAGACCATCAACCTTTCAGCTGCATGCCATAACCACTTATGCCATGGAGACTGTGAGAACCTTCCATCTAAAATGAAAAAAATAAATATAGTTTTAATTTGCTTTAATTAAACTTCAACTTAAACCATTAATTGTGGTCCTCAATACAGATTAGAGTCTTTCATTTAAACTCACTTACTTGAGCAGCTCAAGGCATTTAGAGTCCTGTTAGGAATACGAAGGTAGTTTCAGTGGGTTTAATTTAATGTTCCTATGCCAGGAAAGGTAAAATCTATTGTTAGGTTCATGCTGGACAGAGGTGTTTGTATGTGTGGATGTTGGTTTGAATTCAGCTGTGTTTCTATTGTGTTTATAGAGGGTTAGAGTGTGAAGAGTAAATAAAATGCAGTCGTTGCTTAGCAACTGAGGACTGAGGGCCTCTTAAGATAGGAAGGCTTTTTGTTCTCAGTTTAGCTGAATTTATTTGCAATTCGAGACAGGACACTGGGCAATGCACATCTCTTCACTCTGGCAGAAGAACAAATGGACAGGACAAGGGAACTGCAAAGAGGCAGTCATTCCAAAGAACAAGATACAGTCCAGATAAGCAAGGAATTGAGACTTAAAGAATATCTGAAGAGGACTAAAGCCAAGAAAACAGTGACCAAGGTGTTGTCCAGGAGAATTCAAGGGGAAAGATGAACAAAGCATTCTGAGTTAAAGAGACAGCTGCAGCAATCTAAAGTGGGAAAGTTGACAACAGAAGTAAATCAAATGTTTGATGCCAACTTAATAGGATCTGGGAATCGATAGTTAAAACGATTGTGGACAGTTTGTGCCACAGTCAATACAAATAAATCCAAAAGGGGAAGTTGTAAAACCTGATCCTGGATTGGTTGGTAAAAGTGGATTGGAAGCTTTGAGTAAAAGAGTAATTTGGAAAACTTGAACTGGATTTCAGAATGTAAACTGCTGATTTAGAAATCCCACTATGTAGAAGAAGGCCATTCAGCCCATTGAGTCTGCACTGACTACAATCCTACCCAGGCCTACTCCTGTAACTCCACATATTTATCCCACTAATATCTTTAACCTATCCATCCCAGGACATTAGGGGGCAATTACATGGCTAATCTTTGAACTGCACATCTTTGGACTGTGGGAGAAAATCAGGGCACCTGGGGGAAAACCCATGCAGACATGGGGAAAATGTACGAATTTCACACAAACAGTGACCCAAGCTGGGAATTGAACCCAGTTCCCTAGAGCTGCGAGGCAGCAGTGCTAACCACTGTGCCACCGTGTCATCCATTTCCTAATGGAAAGCATTATTGTGAAACAATATTGTAAAGTCTATCTTTTGGGAGTGGAGTTTGGAAATTCTCGTGACATTGATCTGGAGGGATTCTGAAGAGAAATTCACATTCACTTGAGGTTCAGAGTGGCGAGTGTATTTGATGACGGCTATTGTGTGTGATTCAGGGGACTTGTGTTATTGAAACAGTAGTAGCTTAAAATGTGCTTTGGAATCTGTATTAATCTTAAAATCTGTGTGTAATTGTTAAGATAAGGAGTGTCGTAACATAATCCAAACGTTTCATGTTTAATGAATGTTTTCAAGTCATCCTTGACTCTGTTCCTCCACATTGCAGAAAAAAGTAAAAGTTACGGTCTTTGGAGCCTGGATTCCATCCTGGGATCTTCCTGTCCAATTATGATATCAACTGGGACCGTAACAGTCCAACTAAGCAGTGGTTTTAGCAAAGAGATATTGTTGCACAAAATATAATGTCCTGGGATTAAAGGTTGCTATTCTGGGAATTGTTTGAAGTTTGCCATATGGCATGTTAGCAATTGGGCCTAATGCTGGCTAATGTAGAGGGTGGAACCACGTTTTTAGAATACTGCTGTCATTGTGAAGGCCCCTCTCTTTTACATCAATATCTCATTTTTTCTAAATTCCTCTCACTCGTTTCCTCAATTCCTGAGGCATTTGCTAACGTGCAGCAAGTTATTAGGTAAGTTAATAGAACGTTATTGTTTATTGTGAGGAGAATTGATTACGAAACCAGAGAGATAATGCTTCAGTTGTGCAGGGTATTGTTGAGACCACATCTGGAGAATTGTGAACAGTATTTGTATCCTTATTTAAGAAAAGATATAAATGTATTTGAAACCGTTCGAAGGTTTACTAAGCTAATGCCATGTTCACCTTATTCGTATTGTTTCTTGCACACTATAAAGACAAAGCATACCGTTCACAGAGAAGGAAAGGAAGGAGTGCAGAATGTAATATTACAGTAATATCTAGAGAAAGATCAACTTAATGCAAGGTAGGTTCATCCAAAAGTCTGACAGCAGCAGGGAAGAAACTGTTCTTGAGTCAGTTGGTACGTGACCTCAGACTTTTGTATCTTTCTTCCTGATGGAAGAAGGTGGAAGAGAGAACATCCAGGGTTTGTGGGCTCCTTAATTATGCTGGTTGCTTTGCCAAGTTAGCAGGAAGTGAAGACAGAGTCAAAGGATGGGAGGCTAGTTTGCGTGATGGATTGGGCTACATTCACAACTTTTTGTAGTTTCTTGCGGTCTTGGGCAGAGCAAGAGCCATACCAAGCTATGATACAACCAGAAAGAATGCTTTCTATGGTGCATATGTAAAAGTTGGTGAGAGTCATAGCTGACATGCCAAATTTCCTTAGTCTTCTGAGAAAGTAGAGGCATTGGTGGGCTTGCTTAACTATAGTGTCAGCATGGGGAGACCAGGACAGGTTGTTGGTGATCTGGACACCTAAAAGCTTGAAGCTCTCAACCCTATCTACTTCATCCCCATTGATGTAGACAGGGGCACGTTCTCTCCTAAGCTTCCTGAATTCGATGATAAACTCCATCGTTTTGTTGACATTGAAGGAGAGATTATTGTTGCCGCACCAGTTTACCAGATTCTCCATCTCATCCCTGTACTCTGCTTTGTCATTGTTTGAGATCCAACCCACTATGGTGGTGTCGTCAACAAATTTGAAAATCGAATTGGAAGGGAATTTGCTCGCATGGTCATAGGTGTATAAGGAGTGTAGTAGGGGGCTGAAAACACAGCCTTGAGGGGCACCAGTGTTGCCTATCTTTACTGATTGTGGTTTGTGAATCAGGAAGTTCAGGATCCAGTCACAGAGGGAGGTGCCGAGGCTGAGACCATGGAATTCGAGATGAGTTTCATAGGAATAATAGTGTTGAAGGCTGAGCTGTCGTCAATAAAGAGGAGTCTGACATAGGTGTCCTTGCTATCTAGGTGTTCCAGGTTTGAATGCAGGGTCAGGGAAATGGCATCTGCTGTGGACCTGTTGCAGCATAAGGCAAACTGTGGTGGATCCAGATAGTCTGGTCGGCTGGAATTGATGCATGCCATGACTAACCTTGTGAAGCACTTCATAATGATGGATGTCAGAGCCACCGGCTGATAGTCATTAAAGCATGCTGCTTGGTTTTTCTTGGGTACTGGGATGATAGTCATCTTCTTGAAGCAGATAGGGACCTCAACTTGTTGTAAAGAGAGGTTGAAGATGTCTGTGAATACCTCTGCTAGCTTATCCACGCAGGATCTGAGTGCACGTCTGGGTATCCCATCCGGGCCAGTTGCTTTCCATGGGTTGACCTTCAGGAAAGCTGCTCTGACATCTGCAATGGTGACCACAGATACAGGTTCATCCAGGGCTTCCAGGGTGGGGGGGCATGCTCTCACTGACCTCTTGCTCAAAATGGGCATAGAATGCAAGAAGCTCATCGGAGAAGGGTGGAGCCAGCGATTTTACGTGCCATAATCTTGTAGTAGGTTATGTTTTGCAGACCCTGCCATTGTTGTCAGGGGTCAGTGTGGCCAACGTGGGACTCTAGCTTGGTCCGGTCCTGTCTTTTGGCATCTTTGATGGATCTCTTTAGATTGTGTCTGGCTTTCTTGTATAAGACTTGAATGCCTCAGACCTGGATTTCAGTAAGCAGTGGATATCCCTGTTCACCCATGGTTTCCAGTTGGGGAACACACAGACTTGCTTCTTTGGCACACAGTCTTCCACACACTTACTGATGAAATCAGTTACTGTAGCGGCGTACTCATTCAGGCTGTTCGCAGAGTTTTTAAATACTGACCAGTCCACTTACTCCAGGCAGCTTATGGGGAGGTGGTGGCCTAGTGATATTATTGCTGGACTGTTAATCCAGAAACTCAGCTAATGTTCTGGGGACCCGGGTTTGAATCCTACGCACAGCAGGTGCTGAAATTTGAAATCCATAAAAAAAAATCTGGAATTAAGAACCTACTGATGACCATGAAGCCATTGTCATAAAAATCCATCTGGTTCACTAATGTCCTTTTGGGGAGGAAATCTGCCATCCTTACCTGATCTGGCCTACATGTGACTCCAGACTCACAGCAATGTGGTTGACCCTCAACTACCCTGGGGCAGCTGGGCTAGCCAGTGATGCCCACATCCTATGAATGAATCATTTAAAAAAATGTAGCTCTTTGACTAATTCTGTCCAAATATTTCCTTATGTCAAACTTTATTTTATAACGCTCCTGTGAAGCTTTTTTTACTCCTTTAAAAGTGCTATGTAAACGCAAGTTGCTATTGTTAATGAACTGAGCCATCAGGGGAATTATGTTCCTTTGAGATATGTAATTACACTTGACAAACATTGAAAGATTCACCAGAATGAAACTTGACACAAACCGTATAAATCAATTAGTTAACTCATATTAACCTAGACCGCTTTTAAAAAGGATTAATGCCTCTGTCAAAATGAAAAAAAGAAAAATTCATTCCATGCATATTTAAACCTTTATTTTCACAAAACATTATTTGGAGAAATAATTTTAGAAATTGATATTTTTGACTTTAATTCTGCGCAGATCCTGGAGAAATTGTGTAGCCTCCTCCTCCTAGCACAGAATTTCATCCAAAAGTCTATATTGTGAGCAGCAACTCATACCATCTATGCTCATTTCTTTCAGGGTAAACATTTGTTTCCATGTGTTGTGATCTTGTGGTCTGAGTGTGTGGCTTAGTAATACTGTCACTGCCGGATTAGATCAAATGCCAGGTAACCCAGAATTGTCAATTTAGCTGTCTGATATCTGACCCAAGAGTAACCAGAATTGACTTTTGCAGAAATTGTATTTTCAGTGCTCTGCTTGCTGTGGTCGAGTAGAGCTTTATGGAAGAGACGAACTGCTGCTTCATGGAAATAAAATCAAATCAAAAGCTAGTACATCCACACACGTGGAGGGCAGTAGTTCAAGAAAGTGGCTCATCACCACCTTCTCAATAGTGACTTGGGATGGTTAATAAATGCTGGCCTTACCTACGATCGTCACATCCCATGAATGAATAAAAAGAAAGCATTTGTCTAATCATTTGGCTTTGAGCCAAAGTAGCCCCTGGTGTGTCAAAGCCCATATTCTTGTGAAATGAATACCGATCGTATATTTGATTGGCACGGTAATATAAATGCCTGGCATTATGGGTAGCATGGTGGCACAGTGGTTAACACTGCTGCCTCTCAGTGCCAGGGTCACGGGTCCAATTCTCGGTTTGGGTCTCTGTCTGTGTGGAGTTTGCACATTCTCCCCATGTCTGCACGGGTTTCCTCTGCGTGCTCCAGTTTCCTCCCACAGTCCAAAGATGTGCAGATTAGGTTGGTTGGCCATGCTAAATTGACACTTAGTATGAGGGAGATGAGTGGGTAAAACACTTGGGGTTATGGGGATAGGGCTTGGGTGGGTTTGTTGTCAGTGCAGGCTCAATGGGCCGAATGGCCTCCTCCTGCACTGTAGGGATTCTATTCTATTCTATTCGGCTAAGCTGATTAGAGAACCACGTTTTCTGCCGACCCACAGTGTGTTTTGCAGTGGTGGAGGCAGTCGCTATGGGTCAGCGGCGAGAACATCTATCCTGCTGCTGGTCAATGGCGGGCTGCCTCCACTGCCGCAGGAGTACATAAAATCGTGCACACTGAGTCTTCTGGTCTTGCTGCTGTCAATGGGATTCCCCATTGATTCCACCCCCTTCCACCAGGAAACCCACAGTGGGGGTTCACCGTCAGCAGGACTGGAAGCTCCCGCTGGCTTGAACGAGCAGCGAATTCCAGCCCATGAGCGACATAGCATGCACAGGCTGAATTTTGCTTTGATTTTGATTTGATTTGATTTATTATTGTCGTATGTATCAACATATAGTGAAAAGTATTGTTTCTTGCGCGCTATACAGACAAAACATACTGTTCATAAAGAAGGAAATGAGAGAGCGCAGAATGTAGTATTACAGTCTTTTTCCTGAAGAAAGAAGCTGTAAGAGAGAATGTCCAGGGTGCTTGGGATCCTTAATTATGCTGGCTGTTTTGCAGAGGCAGTGGGAAGGGTAGACAGAGTCAATGGATGGGAGGTTGGTTTGCATGATGGATTGGGTTACATTCACGACTTTTTGTAGTTTCTTGCGGTCTTAGTCAGAGCAGGAGCCATATCAAGCTGTGATACAAGAAGAAAGAATGCTTTCTATGGTGCACCTATAAAAGTTGGTGATTTCCTTAGTCTTCTGGGAAAGTAGAGGCGTTGGTGAGCTTTCTTAACTATAGCGTAGGCACGGGAGGTCCAGGACAGGCTGTTGGTGATACGGACACCAAAAAACTAGAAGCTCTTGACCCTTTCTACTTCATCCCCATTGATATTGATAGAGGCATGTTCTCTACTACACTTCCTGAAGTCAATGACATTCCTAAATTCCCTTGACATGTAAAGTATATTTATTCGTCACAAGTAGGCTTACATTAATACTGCAGAGAAGTTACTGTGAAAGCCCCCGAGACACCACACTCTGGCATCTATTTGGGTATGATGTGGGTATGCCGGCGTTGGACTGGCGTAAACACAGTAAAAAGTCTGACAACACCAGGTTTTAGTCCAACCGATTTATTTGATAATAGACTCACGAGCTTTCGGGTTAGTCCCTTCGTCAGGTGAATGGAGAGTTCTGGCCTCAGACAGAGCATATAAAGGCTTTATATGCTCTGTCTGAGGCCAGGACTCTCCATTCACCTGACGAAGGGACTAACCCGAAAGCTCGTGAGTCTATTATCAAATAAATCGGTTGGACTAAAACCTGGTGTTGTCAGACTTTTTAATCTATTTGGGTATACAGAGGGACAATTTAACATGGCCAATTCACGTAACCAGTGCGTCTTTCAGAGTTTGGAAAGAAACCGGAGCGCCCGGAGGAAACCCACGCAAACACAAGGAGAATGCGCAGACTCCACACAGACAGTGACCCAAGCCGGGATTCGGACCCGGGTCCCTGGCGATGTGAGGCAGCTGTGCTAACCACTGTGCCACTGTGCGGCCTGTGTCTGAAGAGCAGGAGGCTCAGGTTGCTGTATGCATTGTTTGCAGACATCCACTTTCTGGATCTGCCGGCCACTCGTTACCAGGGGCTGTCAAAGTCAACAATACCCTCAACAGTTTTATCTCTAGATCATTTCAGGATGCTGTCTGAAACATTCAGGATCATCCGGGTAGTGCTTGATGGCTTGCTTAACCGGCCTGCAATTAGGTCAGATGTGATTGCGACATTGCCAGTCTGAGCGGACAGTTTACAGCTTGGCCTGATTTCCCAGGGTGCAGTGCACCACCGACTGCACACACATGACAACCAGGGAAATCCAGAAAAGTTGGGAGTTATTTGTCAGCCGTGAGGGTTTCCACTCCATCGCTATGCAGCTGGTGTACAGCCACAAAGAGAGATGTTTGAAACAATGCACCACATTCCTGAGGGGCTGCCACGATGCGTCTGAGCAGCAGTAGCCCGAGATCGCAGAGGTATATCAAGCTGCAAGGAGGAGATCTACGGGTGACTGTTGGGGGACAGGGGAAACCCTTTTCAAACCTGGCTGATGATACAATCAGAAATGCAAACAAATCTGGTTCCTGTGTTTTCCTTAAACACAGTAAGAAGTCTCACAATACCAGGCTAAAGTTTAACAGGTTTATTTGGTAGTAAATGCCACTAGCTTTCGGAGCGCTGCTCCTTCGTCAGGTGAGTAGCCCACAAGCACGGGCACAAGTAGCATCTGATTGGTTCTAAAATTTCGGGGGTTTCATTGAAGAGCATCCTCCAGACAGTTGCTGCTGCTGCCGAACATGGAAAGCTTTGTGATTTTCCAGCAGGCTTTTTGAATAAAATATTCAGAACCACCAAGCTGTCCATGTTGAGAGGCGACAATGCAGCAACTAAGGAAACTGACATGATGCTGATTGACCAGCTTTAAAAGGTTATAGAGCTCTCTGGCTGATGGTTCCAATTTTTTTTAAAACCGGTCTGTCAGGTCTGCAACTCTGGCTGCTCAGGCTGGGGGACAGCAAGAAACACTGTGCCTGTGTCCCCAAACCCCTGAGCTCCAGTGTTTGGCACTGTTTGCATCTTCTCCTTTCCCAGGCCATACTCACAACTTTTGAACCCAAAAATGGTGTCAGCTGAGCCACAGGGAAATGCATTCTTAAGGAGATAATATACAATAAAACTCAATTATTTGAATCACTGTTTAAGGCTCAGCCTTTTTTCTAATTCTAGTTTGAACAATTTTTTTTTATCCATATAATGGTGAAGCTTACAGAAACTAATAGCTAAGTTACACATGCATGAGAACGGCCTCATCTGGGGCCTTGGGTTCATGTCACACTCCATGTAACCCCCACCATTTGCCCTGGGCTTGAAAATCCTACTAACTGTCCTGGCTTGAGACAATTCCCACCTCTTTAACCTGTGCTTATCCCTCTCTCCCCTCGCACTGTCTATACCTATAAAGACTTGGTTACCTAAAAAGACCCGCATTCCAAACATTATCTTGCAATTGTGTCTTTATCTCTATATGCCATGTTTATGGAACCTACCTCTCCACTCACCTGATGAAAGAGCAATGCTCCAAGCGGCTCATGATTCCGAAAAACCCTGTTGGGATTTAACTGGATGATGTGAGACTTCTTACAGGTTCAGCTTGATGAGTCCATGCCCAACCCAGTCCACACATCACTGCACATGCTTTCAGTATGACTTTTTAAAGAGCTTTAATCCCAATCTGTTTCTCCAGTGTACAGAGGAGAGGTGTCTTTATTAGTTGGCAGAGGATAATAAGAACATAAGAAATAGGAGCAGGAGTAGGCCATCTGGTCCTTCGAGCCTGCCCCGCCATTCAATAAGATCATGGCTGATCTGTCGTGGCTCAGTTCCACATTCCCACCCTCTCCCCATAACCCTTAATCCCCTCTCTTATCAAAAACCCATCAACCCGCGTCTTAAAAATATTTAGCGAGGTAGCCTCCACCACTTTAACGGGCAGAGAATTCCAGAGATTCACCACCCTTTGAGTGAAGAAATTCTTCCTCAACTCCGTTCTAAACCGCCCCCCCTTTATCTTGAGGCTGTGTCCCCTAGTCCTACTGTCCTTTCTGAGCGGGAAGAGTCTCTCCACCTCTATCCTATCCATCCCATTCATCATCTTATACGTCTCAATGAGATCTCCCCTCATTCTTCTAAACTCTAACGCATACAAGCCTAGTTTATTGAGCCTCTCCTCATAGCTCAACCCCCTCAACTCCGGCATCAGCCTAGTAAACCTCCTCTGCACTCCCTCCAAGGCCAAAATATCCTTGCGTAAGTACGGCGCCCAAAACTGCACACAGTACTCCAGCTGCGGCCTCACCAGTGCCCTGTACAGTTGCAGCAAGACCTCCCTACTTTTATATTCAATCCCCCTCGCTATGAAGGCCAGCATCCCATTCGCCTTCCTGACCACCTGCTGCACCTGCAGGCTGGGTTTTTGCGACTCATGCACAAGGACACCGAGGTCCCTCTGCAACGTCGCCTGCTGCAGTTTTTCTCCACGTAAGTAATAATCCTTCCTACAAGGACTGTGTTCCAACTGTGATTCTGTTGCACTTTACGAGGGTTGCAGCATGAATATAAATTAATTAGCAGTGGTTGTTTAGCAACTGGGGTCTTGTTAGGGGAAAGAAAAGTGTTTGTTCATGGTTTAGCTGAATTTGTGGGCAGTTGAAGAACACCAGGGAGTGAACATCTCTCAACTCTGCCAGGAGAAAAGACTGGACAGAGCAGAAGCTGAAAGGAGGCAGTCTTTCCAAAGAACCAGTTACTGTTCAGATAACCAGGGAATTGTGACAAAAAGAGAATATCTTAAGAAGGCTGGAGTTAAGAAAACACTAGAGTTAAGAGAATGGAGATATTGTGTTGAGATTCATTTCTGCATTTAGATGAACCACCAAAACAGGCAGAGAGCCTAGCAAACTCCATCCAAGTGAACTTTGTCAATACACCCCCCACCCCCTCAGCAGTCCATTTCAGTGCTAGATTGGACAATACTCATATTCTTCCAAGTCCACAACCTGAAAGTGGCAATGCAAATGGCTAAGGTAGTCAAGAAGGCATACAGAATGCTTGCCTTCATTGGTTGGGGCATTGAGTATGAAAATTGGCAGGTCATGCTGCAGCTGTACGGAACCTTAGTTAGGCCTCTTTTGGAATATTGTGTACAATTCTGGTCGCCACACTACCAGAAGGATGTGGATGCTTCGGAAAGGGTACAAAAGAGGTTTACCTTGTCTGGAAGGTACTGGCTATGAGGAGAAGATGGATAAATCCAATGTGTTCTCACTGGAATGACTGAGGTTGTGGGGCGACCTGATAGATGTTTACAAGATTATGAATGGCATGGGCAGAGTAGATAGTTAGGTGCTCTTTCCCAGGGTAGAAAAGTCAAGTACTCGGGGACATAAGTTTAAAGAACATGGGGGAAAGTTTAAAGGAGATGTTCACGGCAAATTTTTTTTACACAGTGAGTTGTGAATGTCTGGAGCGCACTGCCCGTGAAGGTGATGGGGAGCAGGTACAATAGTGGCATTTAAGGAGCATCTCGATGAATACATGAATAGGATGGGAATGGAAGGATGCTGACTCTACAAGTGCATACAGTTTTAGTTAAGGCAGGCATGGAGGGCTGAAGGGCCTGTTCCTGGACTGGACTGTTCTTTGTTTTTTGTTCTGATTCGGGTAGGAGAACACCAAAAACCGAAATACACAGCCTCTGAATTAATGGTAATTCCAAAAATCTACTCCAAATTGAAGACGGGCCCCCCAGAAGAATAGTTTGTCCTATTCGGCACAGTGAAATTGTGTGTTCTGCTTATCTTTACACAAAGCGAAAAGAAACTTTTGCTCTATCTTCCTGAATGCAACATGGTTGGAAGAATAGGCAGTGCCATGAGTCAGTGCACTTGCTGTTGCCTGTGACGTCTGAAAAGATAATGGTTGTTGATCTCTGCAAAGATTTTGCATGCAGCAAGTTTGAGGGCCTTTAACTTGGCCAGCAGTGTGCAGAGCCCCATAGCATACTGGCAGTCTCACTGAGATTAGCCGTAATAATTAGTGTGAAAAATAGAATGCTTGTACCTCAAGGGTCTTATTGAGCATTCCTGGGAGTGAGCAAACTGTGTGGGAAAGTTAGGGTGCCTTCTGAGATTGTGGTTACCCTGTGGCAGCTGTATCAAGAATGAAAATATTGAAACTGGAAGAGCTTACGGGCAGCACACTAGCACAATCATTAGCACTGCTGCCTCACAGCTCCAGGGACCCAGGTTCGATTCTAGCCTTGTGTGACTGTGTGGGGTTTGCACATTCTGTGTGCCTGTGTGGGTGTCCTCTGGATGTTTTGGTTTCCACCCACTGTCCAAAGGTGTGCTGGTTAGGTGGATTGTGCCTGCTAACTTGCCCCTTAGTATTCCACGATGTGTAGATTAGATGGGTTAGTGGGGTAAATGTGTGGGGTTACAGGTATAGAATTGAGGAGAGGGCCTGGGTAAAATATTTTTATTAGAGAGTTGGTGCAGACTCAATTGGCTAAATGGCGTCCTTCTGCACTGTGGGGAATCTATGATTCTAATCTTGAAATCCTGCACCCTAATCAACATTTAAAAAAGAACAACTAAACAATAAACCTTGTTAAAGTGTAATCAGAAGTTAATTTTTCCTTACCCTTACAGGTGCCCTACCACCGAATGCGGAAGAGAGGCTCGCTAACTATCTTTTACATGCAGACCGGTACAATAAACTCATCAGACCGGCGAAGAACAGCAGTGAGATAGTGACCATTGCAATAAAGGTGTCCCTGTCACAACTAATAAGTGTGGTGAGTACATACTGCTTTAACAGAATTATGTAAGAATGTACTGCAAAATCTAACATTGATCAAGCAGATTGCTGTGATGTTCGCTGAAGCAAACCCATACTCATGTACCAATTGCACTAATTGCTTCAGTGAAAATGGTATATTTGTCTTTATTGCAAGGAGTGTAATATATGAGAGTAAGAAAACCTTACTGCAGTTACATTCTGCTTTGGTGAAACCACAGCTTCAATACCGTGTATACTTTTACTCACCTTACCAAATACTTACTTTACGTGTCTACAATACGATTGATTCCTGGGAATGACAGGGTTATCCTTACAGGAGAGGATAAGTGGAATAGGCATCTGTATTCTCTGGAGTTTTGAAAAAATTGCAAAGTGATCTCATTTTTAGCCAAAATGTAGAAAACTCAGCAAGAACAGTTCTACATTTTGTTTTTGGGAATGAAGCTGAGCAGGTTGAAGGAGTATTGGGGAGAGTGTTTTAGTAGCAGTGATTATAATGAAGTTAAATTTAGAGCGGTTATGAGACAGGATAAGGATAGACCAAGAGTAGGGGCAGGAATTTTTACCACCAGGATCGTCCAATCCCGTCGACAGTCAATGGATTTTTGGCTGGGCCACCAAATCTCTAACTGCAGGTCCCACTGTGATGGGGCCAGAAAATCACAGCCTGGGAGTTCTTACTTGTACAAAGATCAGTTTAATCAAGCGGCGATGTGATTTGGCAAAAATAGGCTGGAAACAGCCACTTGAATGTAAATTAGTGCAAGTTGGGTCCAATATTGGCCCACCGATAGGAAGTAGACTGTTATGGTCAAAGATATTTATATGACTGGAAGGCTATTTCCAGTAGCGTTCTACAGGGCTCAGTACTGGCTCCCTTACTTTCATGGGATATATAAATGTTTTACACTTAATTGTAGGAGGAATAATAATTAAGAGGTTTGCAGGTAACATAAAACTTGGCCACCTGTTTGATAGTGATGAAGAAAGCTGTGGACTTTAGGAAGCCATCAATGAACTGGTGGGAAAATGGTAAATGGAATTTAATCCAGCGAAGTGCAAGGTGATACATTTGTAGAGGACAAACAAAGCAAGGGAGTATGCAGTGGTATGTAGTATTTTACATACTATATTATAGTTTTCTCAAAATAGTATTCTCAAAATTGTAGAGGAACAGAGGGACCTTGTAGTACATGTCCACAGTTTGTTGAAGGTAGCTGACAGGTAGAAAAGATGGTTAAGAAGGCATTAGACAAGCTTTCCTTTATTTACCCAAGTCCTAGAGAATGCAAGCAGAGAGTTTATAGAAATACTAGCTTGACTGCAGCTCAAATACTGTATGCAGCTCTGGTCATCACATCACAAGTTATTAGAAGATTTAAGAAAATGTTGTTTAGCATGAGGAATCTCGAGCAAAGATTGGATAGACTGAACTTGATTTGTTTACACTAGAGGAGGCTGAGGAACCATTTAATTGAGGTGGGTAAAATCATTAAGGACTTGTAGTTCCAGTAAAATAATTAGACATGACCTGACTTTCATGAACCTATGCTGTGTCTTTCCAGTGGGACAGTTTATATTCACATGTCTCGCTATTTCTTCCTTGATGATAGATTAAAACATTTTCTCTACTATTGAAGTTAAGCTAACCAGTCAATAGTTATCTGCCTTTTGTCTACCTCCTTCTTTAAACAGGGCGTCACATTTGGTGTTTTCCAATCTGTGGGAACCACCCCAGAGTCCAGCAAAATTTGGTAAATTATCATTAGTGCATTTGCTATTTCCTCTGCCATTTCTTTTAGCACACTGTGATGCATTCCATCAAAGCTAGGAGACTTGTCTACTATTAGCCCCGTTAGCTTGCCCAACACTACCTCTTTAGTGATAATGATCGTTCCTAGGTCCTCACCTGCCATAGCCTTCTTGTCATCAATTTTTGGCATATTATTTGTGTCTTCCACTGTGAAGACCGACACAAAACACTTGCTCAATGCCTTAGCCACTTCTTCATTTACCTACTCATCCTCTGAAGGACCAATCTTTACCTTAGCTACTCTTTTGCGTTTTATATACACATCACCTCTTCCTTGAGATTTTTCTTTTCATGGCCGTCAGGTAAAATAAATAACAGCCCAGCCCCTGACAAATGTGCAGTGACCTCTCTGTAGGTGCAAGGCAGTTAGTAACATTTCCACTTTGCTCATTACCATTACAGTCCACACAAGTTGTCAGTCTCTGACTTCACTGAGATTCAAACTGCGCTATAGTTTGAATATAGCGCAGTTTGGAAACAATATGCTGATTCTGCACATTGCTGTTTATGCCTTTGTTCACTCAACAGAGAGAGGAATGTTTTAC
This sequence comes from Carcharhinus amblyrhynchos, assembly GCF_965287045.1. Lineage (NCBI taxonomy): Eukaryota > Metazoa > Chordata > Chondrichthyes > Carcharhiniformes > Carcharhinidae > Carcharhinus > Carcharhinus amblyrhynchos. The sequence continues at coordinate 13,261,944 of NC_137328.1, forward strand.
ATAATCTGTTTGTTCACACATTTGTTCCTAATGTTGTCTTGAGCAAAGTGACTTCAACGTATGTGCAGCATAGAACAAGGCAGTAAGTCTGTCAATCAACTTTTAACATGGGTGGTGAAATAGGATACTATGTAGGAAAGGACAGGTGACGTGGAGAGCAGACTCTGCATTTCAACTTGTGCCTTCCCAGCCACTGTCTCTTTCTCTCTCTCTCCCTTTTATACACACTATCAATCTCCTGCACAGTGAATGAGGAAAGAAGTGAAGGTGGGGGGAGCCACAGCCTGCTGAGGAATTGCTGACAGTTCTACAATTTGGGGTAGCATGGTGGCACAGTGGTTAGCACTGCTGCCTCACAGCACCAGGGACCCGTGTTCGATTCCTGCCTGTGTGGAGTTTGCACATTCTCCATTTGTCTGCGTGGGTTTCCTCCAGGTGCTCCGGTTTCCCCCACAGTTCAAAGATGTGTGGGTCAAGGTAATTGGCCATGCTAAATTGCCAGTTAGTGTCAGGGGGACTAGCAGGATAAATATGTGGGACAACAGGGTTAGGCCTGGGATTGTGGTCGGTGTGGATTTGATGGGCCGAATGGACTCTTTCTGCACTGTAGGCATTGTAGGGAGTCAATTTGAAAGTTACACCGACCAAGTGATAGATTGAAAGTACGGCTGGCAGTCAGATAAGGAGCTCTCTAACTCAGGACAGTAATTACCCATCTAGTACCAGCAAAGGATCTGGTTTCGATGAGTGGGTTTCAATCAGGTGGGGACTAGCTGGTGACTAGGAGTTGGTAGATGGTGGGTGATGGTCAGTCAGACCTGGTTGGGGATGAAGGTTAGATAGATTGGAAAGAATGGGTGGGCACGAGAGTGGGATGTGTTGTTGGTGCTTCTACAATTTCGCTTGCTGGGCTGGACTTTCTCCTCCTGGTCCACAAGCAGCACCGTAGAGACACTTCCCTCTTCCACCCAATACTTCGCGTCTGCCTTCATTGTTTGGTGATGTTTAAACGGGGGCATGAGTCCTCAGAATCATAGAATCCTCACATATAGTAGGATGCCATTCAGCCCATCGAGTCTGTACGGACCACAAATCCCACCCAGGCCCTATTCCCATAATCCCACACATATACCCTGCTAATCTCCCTGACATTAGGGTCAATTTACTATGGCCAATCAACTTAATCTGCATATCTTTGGACTGTGGGAGGAAACCAGAGCAACCGGAGGAAACCCACACAAACACAGGGAGAATGTGCGAACTCCACACAGACAGTGACCCAAGGCCGGAATTGAACCTGGGCCCCTGGCTCTGTGAAGCAGCAGTGCTAACCACTGTGCCACCTTCTTAAAATATTTTAATAGCGAGGCCTCTTCCTCAGTGCAGAGTGACCGTCCTCTGACCCGTGGGCAGATTTAGGTCAGATTACCATATTTTTAACTTTAACTATCTACCCAAGGAGGGTTAAAATGACTGCCCTTGATGCCTCTGTCTATGAATGATGACCAGGTCTGCTTTATTGTCATATATTTGCATCACCATGCCAACTTTGCTCCATCTTTTGCCCCAGTCTCTCTGTCAGTTGGATACCATGTTCAACTGATCTCTTCATCCCTGCCATCACTTACTCTGACAATCGATCTTCCTCTCATTGTGCTTTAGTGGGTGATATCCCAGTTCTATATTGTTCACGGCTCTTTACTTGTAATCTAGGTGATTCCTTCTCCGTCACTTAGACACAGGGCAGTATATTACAGCCTTGTTCATCTTGAAACCATAAAATCCTGCACCTTTCCATTGTCCGTCCCTTGCCTGCTCCGATTCTCGTGGTGGCCAGGGTGGTAAAATTTAGCCTACAGAGTCATTAACACTGAGGTGAAAGGTGGTTCCAGTTCATGCCAGCTTGTGAACTGGTGATTTAGTACCCCTCAACCATGCAAGATATTGGCCTCATAAGCTAAATACTCCAGAACAAAATTGTAATTTTTTGACAGAGTGGCTCTGCTGTGTGTAAATGAGATTGGGGAATATATGTCAAATCAGAGAGAAATTAGACATTCAAGAAAGAAACAAAATTAGGAATAAGGATTTTCACTTTAGATGCAATCAGTGAGCCCTGCGCAATATGTATCCAAAACTGTGCACATGTTGAAGCCACAGATAAGAAGCTAGGTTGGAAGCTGTGTGTTTATACTGAAGTGGGGCAGAATCCTGATTTTCGTGTCTGTAGCCAGAGCTTCTGATCTCCTTCTGCATATAGTCTGCAATACCAGCATAAATAATAGTACCACCAGATAGGACAGTGTTGGGTATAGGTCCTTCCTGATATATATCTTGCCCTTTCTTTTGGAGGTGAAAGTGGTTTCATTCGTACCACAGGATTCCACACCTGAGAAAGATGGTTGGAAAAGGGCCTCTGAATTGCCGGTGATGATTTGCCGCCCAAGAGGCTGTTCGCTCATAGCCCTTTCCCAATGAGGAGGAGGAACCAGCAGTGGCTATCCATGGAGGAGCTTCCTCCTGATGTCACTGACAATTTTTCTCTCAACTGTGGGGAGGAAAGAGGAGCCATTTCCTGTCAAAATCTTCAGGAATTAGTCTGTCAGATCACAACCAGCCAAATGTAGCTTCAGAAAGGGCAGGCACAGTGGATGGGCATCGTGTAGGTGACACTATCACCCAATTCCATCAGGAATGGTTCGACCAGAGACACACATAGATGGCACAATCTGATAGGGCAGTATGGTGGCACTGCTGCTTCACAGCACAGCCAGGGTTTGATTCCTGGCTTTGGTCACTGCCAGTGCAGAGTCTGCATGTTCACCCCATGCTTGCGCGAGTTTCCTCCAGGTTCTCCGGTTTCCTTCCACAGTCTGAAAGATATGCCAATTAGGCACATTGACCATGCTAAATTCTTACCTGAACAGGCGCTGGAGTGTGGCAGCTAGGGAATTTTCACCGTAACTTCATTGCAGTGTTAACGTGAGCCTACATGTGATACTAAAAAGTAAGCTTAAACTGAATGGCAACAGTCTAGGCTGAGATACTGAAGGTTTCAAATATGATCCGTGTCATTTTTTTTCCCTCTGTTGGTGCTCAGGGGGTTTCTTTGAGCCAACTCGAGAAAGTATGATGTGACTATTTGTCTCTGTGACCCAGCTGGTGACAATTCCCGGCTCAATGAGGTACCCCAGAGTCAGGCTACTTCTTCTGCTCTGGGCTTCGTCACCAATGTAACTATCTTTGGACAGAATTTTACAGGCACGTCTGCCTGAGGTTCATACGATTGCACCCAAGGCCAACAAAGAATGCTGTTCTCCGAGCCTCGCCTGCCCCTGGATTCGGGGATGGGTGTGTCGGTAAACTTGCCACCTTTCTGTTCCTCACACCCTGGTGGCTTATACAGCCAATAGTGGAATGAAAAGACAAGATGAGCTTGGTTTATTTGTTATCTATTTATTATTAGCATCACAGTTAGGCTTACGTTAACACTGCAATGAAGTTACTGTGAAAATCCCCTGGTCGCCACGCTCCGGCACTTGTTTGGGTATACTGAGGCAGAATTTAGAATAAAAGCAAATTATGCTGGAATCTGAAACCAGAAGAGAAAACGCTGAAAAATCTCAGCAATTCTAGCAGCATCTATAAAGAGAGAAAAGAGCTGACGTTTCGAGTTCAGATGATCTTTGACAAAGGGTTATGTGGACTTGAAACATCAGCTCTTTTCTCTCCTTACGGATGCTGCCAGACCTGCTGAGATTTTCCAGCATTTTCTCTTTTGGTTTCAGAATTTAACATGGCCAATGCCCCTAACCAGCACGTCTTTAGGACTGAGATTCAAACTGCGGGGAATTGAACAAACTGAGGGGAATTATCTTGAGTAAAACCAGTCTTCCACATACCAGTTCCATTGCCAATAACTGGTGCTGTAACATCATCATTCCCCATGGCTATAGTTCACCATAGTGTAAGCATGGCCTCACTCTCAGCCCTCGAGGTTTAACCTCCTCCTAATTTTAGCACATACTTCAACTGAGCAAAGTTTGCATTAAATTCCTATGATAATTGATTCGCCCTGGGGGGGTGTGATGAGCCTTTTGGACAGGGCCTGCCTTGAGCGTGATGCTTTTAAACTGAATGCAAATGATCACAGAAACACTCTTGATGCTGAGCACAATTTTGTGCTAAAATTTCCACAATTTATTGCTTGGTTATGCTGAGATTAGCAAATTGCAGCAAAAGCAACAGTGAACTCAAGCAGAAACTCCGTACCCAGCACCTTTTTTTCCCTGATGAGGCACTTTAAATGATCACGATCTGCTAATTTGTTTAATTAATGTTGTTGATATTTTCACTTTGGTCGGATCATTAAATTTTGCTAATGTGGTGAACTTGTCCTCATGTATGTGACTTGGAATAATTTAAGATGTGATTTCTTTTTTCCCCAGAATGAGAGGGAACAGATAATGACCACAAATGCATGGCTTACACAGGTTTGTATGAGTTATTCACAGTACACTAAATCAAAAGATGTAAAACTTTAGGACCATAATACACTCCGTAACTTGAATATGTACTTCATGTTCATCCTGGTGCAATCATATCAAGTTTATTGAATTGTATCAAGCATTTTAGTTCTGAAAAGGAGTGCTGATTTGATTTATTATTGTCACATGTATTAGCATACAGTGAAAAATATTATTTCTTGCATGCAGGCAAAGCATACTGTTCATAGGGAAGGCAAGGAGAGGGTGCAGAATGTAGTGTTATAGCTAGGGTGTAGAGAAAGATCAACTTAATATAAGATAGGTCCCTTCAAAAGTCTGATGGCAGCAGAGGAGAAGCTGTTTTTGAGTGATCTCAGACCTTAGTATCTTTTTCCTGACAGAAAAATGCAGGAGAGAGTATGTCCTGGGTGTGTGAGGTCCTTGGTTAGGCTGGCTGCTTTTGCAAGGCAGTGGGAAGTGTAGACGGAGTGGGTGGATGAGTGGCTGGTGTTATGGACTGGGCTACGATCGCAACCCTTTTAGGTTCTTGTGGTCTTAGTCAGAGAAAGAGCCATACCAAGCTGTGATACAACTGAAAATGATGCTTTTTATGGTGCATCTGCAGAAATCGGTGAAAGTCATACTGGACGTGCCGAATGTTGTTAAATATATTATTAAATGTTGTTGAACATGTATTCTGAATATGGTTTCTCATTAATGAGCTGAGAAAGAAATAACACTTACTGTTTTCTATATTGTTATGCAAAAATATCTTCAAAGAATGTTATGTCCGCTATAAGGTAAAAAGTTGATGTGAGGAAGCCAGCTTAAAAAATGATTCAGAATACAGAGCCGTCAACACTGACTAACAATCGTAGAATCACAAAGTGCAGAAGAGGCTCTTTGGCCCATCAACTTTACAAAGCAATGTAAAAGGCGATGCTTAACGTTCCTTTCCAATAACAGCCACCTCTATTGTTGGAGACCAGATCCACTGTATATTCTGAAGTTAGCCTAGAAGCTAACTTTTTCCGATTTTGGCATAATGTATTTTGCTCCAGGTATGATTCAATTGGCCCACTGGGAAGCTTTTACTAAAACAAACTTTATTTTTAACAACATTTAAAATATAACAAAAAGATTTATCATAACTTTTATCAACTGGAAATACATAATTGTGAGAAGATATAATTCTTAACAACTAGTTATCTCTAAAGTTCCAATGCAAGCTGTATCTTCATAGACATAAATCCCTCCAAGATACAGCATTGAATAAATATCTTCCATTTCCAGCCTTTTAATCCCTCTAGACAAATACAGAAAAACGTCTGGCTTCTGACTCTCATACAACATCCTCCAGAGAAAGATCTACTCCCAACCAACAGACCCTCAGAGAAAGGCACCAATTTCCTGACAGATCCCCGTCTCAAAATCTAGAGAGACAAAGAAACGTAGAGAAAATGATCTCTCTCTACACATCCCAAGCAGCGAATTGGGCTTTATTTGTCTGTGTAAGCCCAGCTCTGCCCAGTCACATGACTTGTCAATCAATCTAATCAAGCTCCACTCTGAAAAACCCCAGGGGAAAACACTAAAATAATAATCTTGCATTAGTCAGGATTAAAATAAACATTGTGGCCATTAAGATCAATTATGCTGCTGCAGTAACAACAGAGACTGCTGTATATAGACAAAACAGCAGTATTACTCAGAACTCCCTGTTATGAAAGAGTACTAAATAGCAATCACTTGAGTCAGAGTCAACTGGTAGTTGGAGCTGTTCCTGATACTCTGTAAAGCCAAGAGCTTAAAGTATTTGTACCTGTTACAAAATGTATAGGTAGTTGTGATGGCTCTACATGCAGAAAGTTGGGACATGAGGAGAAAGGAAAGGAATACATGCAAATAAAATCGATTCCCAGCTTGGGTCACTGTAAAGTTTGCAAGTTCTCCCCATACCTGTGTGGGTTTCCTCCAGTCCTCCAGCTTCCTCCCACAGTCCAAAGATGTACAGGTTAGGTGAATTGGCCATGGTAAATTGTCCCTTAGTGTCTCTGGATGCATAGGTTAGAGGGATTAGCAGGGTAAATATGTGGGGTTACAGGGATAGGGCCTGGGTAGAATTGTTAATGGTGCACACTCAATGGGCTGAATGGCCTCTTTCTGCACTGTAGGGATTCTTCTATTGTAAAACCTTCACCCAAAAGACACACAGTTTCTCAAAATTTTGCAAGGGAGCATTGACCTACCTTATATTAAGTTGATCTTTCTCGACACCATAGCTATGACTGTAACACTATATTCTGCACCCTCTCCTTTCCTTGTCCATTATATACTCTATGAATGGCATGCTTTGTCTGTATAGTGCGCAAGAAACAATAATTCTTACTGTGTACCAATATATGTGACGAGAATAAATCAAATTAAATAAGTGACTTACTCCACCTGCAGTTATTCCACATTTAGAAAATGTGACAAGTAATTTATCATTCTGCACGTTAATGACAAAAAACTTTAGTCATTCATTCCATCTTGTAGAAGGTCAATATTTAAATGTGGAGTAAATTGACTTAAGTTAACTTCAAGATTTGGATAAATTAGAAAAGAGATGATCGAGGCAATAGGGAAATAACAATGTTGACTTTTAGCCCTTCATTATTTAATGAAATCAGTTTAATCCTATTTAATTATTTATCCACAGATAAGCAAACAAAATAAGATTTTGTGGCAGGCTTACTTGCAAATGAAGGCTTAGGGAGAAACAAGCAAATAGGAACAATGTGAATCAGAATTTCATTGTGCAAGATTAAGTTTAACATGCATTAGAAAAACCCCCAAGTTCATTATAGGTTTTCTCAAATGTTTGAGAAAGATTATTTGGCTTCGAGGGTTCGGGGCGTTGTAACTGGACTGAACCCCAAAGATGTGCTTGGGCACCCCCGCCATCCCTGGGAATCCCCAGGTAAGGATATCCCGCCAATTGCCCATGAAGTTGAAATTTCCATTGTGCAATTGCAATCATCTGAAAGTATGATGTAAATTGTGGACTTTGAATGAATGTCTTACAGTAATAGAAAATAATTGAAGAGTTTAAAACACCAAGGTAACTATAGTACTGTCCCCCCACCCCACCGCCACCCCTTCACGGGACAAACACCCACCCCTCCAACATCCCCATCAAACACCTGAGACCTGATGTCTCACAAATTTGACTGAGTTTTTTGAAGGGGTAACCATACAGGGAGATAAGGGAGTGCAGTTGACATTGTCTACATGGACTTTAGCAAGGTCTTTGACATGGTACCGCATGGTAGGTTGTTGCATAAGATTAAACTTCACAGTATCAAGGATGAGGTAGCCAATTGGATATAAAATTGGCTTGATGACATAATGCAGAGGGTGGCTGACAAGTGTTGCTTTCAATCTGGAGGTCTTGCAGCACGCCTCAAGGATCAGTGCTGGGTCCAGATATTAATCCTTTAATGATTTGGATGAGAATTTAGGAGGCATGGTTAGCAGATGACAAAAGGATTGGTGGCACAATGTGAAGAATGACACAGTGAAGAAGGTTACCTAGGATTGCAACGGGATCTTGATCATTTGAGCTAGTAGGCTGATGAATGGCAGATGGAGTTTGATTTAGATAAATGCTAGGTGATGCATTTTGGTGGATCAAACCAGGGTAGGACTTACTCAGTTAATGATAGGGCGTTGGGGAGAATTATAGAGCAAAGAAGTCAAGGGGTATACATTCATAGCTCATTGAACGTGGAGTCACACATGGACAGAACGGTGAAGAAGGCATTTGGCCTTGGTCAAATCATTGAATACACGGTTGGGACACCTTGTTGATGTTATACAAGACATTGGTAAGGCTACACTTGGAATACTGTGTACAGTTCTAGTATTGGTATACATTGACACCTCTAGTGATGACCCACCCCCTCCCCCATCTCCTCCCCTGAGCGACTACCGCTCCAACTGCTAGACCCCATACCACTACTGACCAACTGAGCCACCTCCCAACCTAATTGTCAATATACCATTAATCACAATGTATGGCATTGACCTTGTTAAGAAAATTGCTCATTAAACATGCAACATTGATTGTCCTATAAATAGAGACAGCTGGGACACTCTGGGGGGAGAGCTTCTTAGTAGGACTGAGGGATTGTCTTGCAATAAACCAGCTTGAACCAAAAAGACCAATCTGGATTGATTTTTCCACCAGCCACTTCTGAGTAACACTAAAACCCCCTTGATCACCTGACCACACCACACCCCATCCAACCAAACCTTGCACCTACCACCCCACCACAACCAACCTCTCCACACTACAACCCCTCACATTCCTCTACTCACCTCAAAGCTACCTACTTCTTGGCGTCTGAAAGTGGTTGGACCTTGAAACCAAGAACCCATTGCAATCCTAGATAACTTTCTTCACTGTCCACTGTGCCACCAATCTTGATGTCATCTGCAAACTTACTAACTATGCCTCCTATATTCTCATCCAAATCATTAAGATAAATGACAAATAGACCTAGCACCGATCCCTGAGGCACACCACTGGTCATAGGCCTCCAATTTGAAAAACAACCCTCTACAACCATCCTGTGTCTTCTGCCATTAAGCCAATTTTGTATCCAGTTGGCTACTTCACACTGGATTCTGTGAGAGTTAACTTAATAAAATAACCTACCACACAATATCTTGTCAAAGGCCTTGCTAAAGTCTACGTAGACAACGTTAACTGCATTGTCCTCATCTACTTTCTTGGTTACCCCTTCAAAAAACTCAATCAAATTCACGAGATATGATTTTCATTGAAGCTAATCTGTTCTTGCCTCATTAAATGCCTGTAGATCCTGCCTCTCAGAATACCTTCCAACAACTTACTCACTATAGGCATGAGGCTCACCGGCCTGTAGTTCCCAGGGTTTTCCCTGCAGCCCTTCTTAAACAAAGGCACAATGTTTGCCACCTTCCAATCTTCAGGCACCTCACCTGTAGTGGTTAATGATTCAAATGTCTCTGCTGGGGGATGCACAATTTCCTCCCTTGTCTCCCACAATGTCCTGGGATGCAATTATCATAGAATCATAGAATTCCTACAGTGCAGGAAGGAGGCCATTCGGCCCATTGAGTCTGCACCGACCACAATCCCACCTATCTCCTATGCCCAGTCCCCTTTTCATCAGGTCCCGGAGACTTATGTATGCTGATGCACTTTATGTCTTCCAGCACCTCCTTCTCTGTAATACGTCCACTCCTCAATTATTTATTTCCCCAAGTTTCTGAACGTCAATGCCTTTCTCAACAGCAAATACTAATGATGTACAATTGATCTTATTCAAATAGGAATGGAATGACTATCGGCTAAGATGGGATCCAGAAAAATATGAAGGGATTGATAAACTCAGAATATTTTCTCAGCATCTCTGGCTTCCTGATATAGTGTTATATAACAAGTAAGTAATCTGATCATCATTTTGATTAGACTTTGGTACCACCATGTTTTTCCACGTGTGGTCTGTAAAACCTGTTTGCCTGAATATGTGGATAAAACATCACCTATTCAGCCAACAAAGGCTAAGCTGCAAATGTTGGGATAGCAAACTTTCTTGTCTGAAATGTCAGGGCTGATTCTACAATCTGCTACTCTCCCACAGGGTTGTCATTCAGTAGAACCCTTGATTTCCTGAGGTGTTCTGGTCAGTGGAAGCTCCAATTCACCTGCTTTCAGATGCTGAATGAATTTAAATATTCATCTTAAATATTAATTTGATCACCCAGCTAACACCTCCCACTGCCACCACCCCCACCCCACCCCTGCTCCTCCACAACCGTCTGAACTTGACTCCCCCTGACCCAACTACCCATCTGACCGCCTGACTGTACCTAAACTCAAACAAACTAAACCTTGACCGGACTCAACTACCGGCACCGCCCCCCTCCAGCCTGATGTTCCCGCTGGACCATCCAACTAGTGGACCTTACTACCTACCCCACCCAACTGTCCCCCGACTCAAACTGACCTGACTACCCTGATCATCTGACTACCCATTTCACCCATCCACATGTCCTACCCACTCACCCACCTCACATAGACACACCCATCCGCCTTCTAATTCACCTACTCACCCACTCACTGACTCAGATGCTCATTCATTCAGGTACCCACTCGCTCACTCAGGTACACACTCAGTTATGCACTCACTCACGCACGCACTCGCACACTCATCCATTCACTAACCCACTCTCAAATACCAGAACTTCAAGCTCATCATACAGAATATGACACCTCGCGCTGTAAAAAGGGAGCGTACCCACTCAAGCCCTGACTCTACTGCACACACTGAAGCTAAAAAGGGAGATACTATATTGCACAATTCTCTCACAGCTGAGATCAGAAGATCTCAATGGCGCACAGCATCACTGCTGTATGGAAGATTCAGGTCACACTGTACCATCCTTCTGTGGAAAAATATCACTGTTCTTTCAGCGTTGCTGGGTCAAGATCCTAGAATTCCCTGCTTAACAGCACTCCTGGGAACACCTTCACCACATAGACCACTGCAGTTAAAGGAAGTGTTATCTTCTAACGGGCTACCTGGACAATAAATGCTGGCCTTGCCAATACCCAAACATAGCAAATTAATCGAAACAATCCACCGTGTACTTCCAGCATTTTCTATTTTTATTTAGTTCTTTTTGTAGATAATGATTTTTTTAATCTATACTTACTTGCACGTTGGAGCTGTTTTATTGATTTAGTTACTATATTGGTAAAATTGCACTGTAGTATGCTGGTCAGTAGCTAATGATCACAATTTAAGTGTTGAAGTAATACCAATTAGACATGGGTTACTCAGTATTCAGACTGTGGCAACTGGAGGAATATTCACCGTAATTTAGAAACATAGAAACTATAATCAGGAATAGGCCACTCAGCCGTTCGAGCCTACTCCACCATTCACCTTGACCATGACTGTTCATCAAATTCAATATCCTGATTCTCCCGTCCTGCCCATATCTCTTGATCCCTTAAGCCCCAAGAGTTATATCTAATTTCTTCTTGAAATCAAACAATGTTTTGGCCTCAACTACTTCCTGTGGTAGTAAATTCAACATATTCACCAACCTCTGGGTGAAGAAATTTCTCCTCACCTCAGCTCTCAAAGATTTACCCCTTATCCTCAAACTATGATCCCTCGTTCTGGACTCCTGCACCATAGGGAACATTCTGAATCTACCCTGTCTAACCGTGTTAGAATTTTATAAGATTTTATGAGAGCCCCTCGCACTCTTCTAAACTCCAATCAATACAACCCTAACTAACTTAGTCTCTCCTCATATGATAGACCTGCCATCCCAGGAATCAGCCTGGTAAATCTTTGCTGCACTCCCTCAATAGCAAGGACATCCTTCCTCAGATAAGGGCACCAAAACTGCTACAATATTCCAGATGAGATGTCACCATTGCCCTATACATTCAATACCCTAACTTCATTGCGGTGTTAATGTAAGCCCATTTGTGACACTAATAAACTTAGCTTATTCTTTTAACTTGAATACTGCCAGTTGACAATGGGAGGAGGAATAGGAAGGGGTGCATCCCAAAAACTGCCCAATATGTGGGGGCTTGTGAGAAGATACTCCTATAAACCTCATTGTTTTGATTCTTGTACAGGGTGGGGAGGAAGATGAAATTTGGGGAACTATTCTCCTGCTTTCCCAGCAGTTGGCAGCAAGAGGTGGGACATCTTAATGGTAATCATAGATTATCGTAGAGAAGGAGGCCATTTTGGCCCATCGATTCTGCACCAACAACAATCCTACCCAGGATCTACCCCTGTAACCCCACATATTTACCCTCCTAATCTCACTGACTCTAATAGGAAATTTATCAGAGCCAATCAGCCTAAACCGCACATCTTTGCACTGTGGGAGGAAACAGGAGCATCCGAAGGAAACCGATGCAGACGCAGGGAGAATGTGCAAAGGTCCACACAGTCAATGACCCAAGGCCGGAATTGAACCTGGCACCATGAGGCAACAGTACCAACCACTGTGCCATCGTGCCGCCCTGGTCTTGCTCGTGATCTTCTATTCTTTGTCAAACATTTTTGTGTTGAAGACAGTGCAGAGTCTCTGAGGAGAAATCAATTCAGTTAGGATTGTACTGATTGGAGTTTAGAAGAGTGAGAGGGGATCTCATAAAAACTTATAAAATTCTAACAAGGTTAATCCTCAGTGTCTGTGCTGATGAGAAAACTCTGGAAAAGCCTTGGCATTTCAGTCTGAAAAAGGCACCCGATGGATGATCCCATGGAGCCAATAAACAAGATTGCTAAAGTGAATCAGAAATATTACTCTGAAATTAAATGGGGGAGCCGAACAAGTGGATACAACTATTAACTGGAGAGGATTACTTTTAGAACAGATGTCAGGATTCGTAGAAAGTGTGGAATTAGTTTCTTGATGGGGAAAACATTGGAATTGGATGTCGCCTTTGTGGGGAAGGCATCAAGGTCAATAGAATCGTAGGATCCATTCGGTACAGAAGAGGCCATTCGGCCCATCAAGTCTGCACTGACCCTCTGAAAAACAGTATCTTACCCAGACCCAATTCCCCACCCTAACTCCATAACCTACCATGGCCAGTCCACCTAACCTGTGCATCAGTTGAATCACAAAGGGTAAAACTTCCTTTGGTCTGTTCTTAATGTGGTCAAACTGGTTGAGTATGTCAACCTTCAGATCCCTTCAAAAAACACACCAAAGGTTGGCAGTAAGAGCGGGAGAGACTCCTGGCCAGCCACGTTGGATGTGATGTGATGCCCCTCAAGATGTAAGCCTCTGGCAACATATTAGCGACCTGTTCCGAGAATGACTAGCTGCGGAAACTGACAAAAATCTGCCTTAATGCACCACTATGTTACAGGAAGAGAATTTGAATTGGGAAACTTCCTTTGAAGTCTGTTGACTCAAAAGCCTTCAGATACAATGAAAGGGGTCATACTGTGTAATTAGGTCTGACATATGGTGTTAAGCAGACTACACTATCCTTAATAGATGACTTAATGCATCCTCCCCCTGCCCTTAATAGATGACTTAATGCGTCCTCCCCCTGCCCTTAATAGTTAATTTATTATTATTGTCACAAATAGGCTTACATTAACACAGCAATGAAGTTACTGTGAAGATCCCCAAGTTGCCACACTCCGGCACCTGTTCGGGTACACTAAGGGAAAATTTAGCATGGCCAATGCACCTATGCAGCACGTCTTTCGGACAATAGGAGGAAACCAGACCACCTAGACAAAACCCATGCAGACATGGGGAGAATGTGCAGACTCTACACAAACAGTGAGCCAAGTTGGGAACTGATCCTTGGTCCCTGGCGCTGTGAGGTAGCAATGCTAACCACCGTGCCATTGTGCCGCCCATCACTGTGTCACTGACAGGCAAGATACCAGTGGTAGATTGTAGCCCAGTGGGATGATGAATTCATTACATGCCCCAAATGATTTTGAAACCTGGTCCTAAACAGTTCTTGTAGGCATTTTTCTTTTTCCTTTTCAGTGCTGATGGGACATATGAGGTATCCCTCTACACTAACACAATCGTCTACAACAATGGCGATGTGTTCTGGCTGCCGCCTGCCATCTACAAGAGCGCCTGCAGAATTGAAGTGAAGCACTTCCCTTTCGACCAGCAAAACTGTACTCTGAAATTCCGATCATGGACATACGACCGCACGGAAATTGATTTGGTCCTCAGCAGCGATGTTGCAAGCAGGGACGACTTCACGCCAAGTGGGGAATGGGATATTGTCTCTCTTCCGGGACGACGGAATGAGATCCCAACAGACCCAACTTACGTTGATATCACGTATGATTTCATCATTAAAAGGAAGCCATTATTTTATACCATTAACCTCATAATCCCATGTGTGCTGATCACATCTCTGGCGATTCTGGTGTTCTACCTACCCTCTGACTGCGACGAGAAAATAACATTGTGCATTTCGGTTCTGCTGGCGTTGACTGTCTTTTTGCTGCTCATCTCAAAGATCGTCCCGCCAACCTCACTGGACGTGCCCCTGATAGGCAAGTACCTGATGTTTACCATGGTCCTGGTCACCTTCTCCATTGTCACCAGTGTCTGCGTACTGAACGTCCACCATCGCTCGCCCAGCACCCACACCATGCCCGAGTGGGTGAAGCGAATGTTTCTCCGAAAGCTGCCCGCCCTCTTGTTCATGAAGCGTCCCGAGAATCGAAGCATAAGGGACAGAATCAGGAAGGGGCAGCTGCCCGCTGGCACAGGCGGCAAGGCAGGCCAAGCTGATGTTCAGACATGCTACGTGAATCAAGATTCGGCAAAGAAATATGGCTGGCGCTTAGGAGATATGTCTGACAGCCAGGATTCAAGGAAGAAGTTGTCATCAAAGATCAACTCCAGTGTGCAGGAAGCAATTGATGGGGTCAGGTTCATAGCGGAACATATGAAGAGTGAGGATGATGATCAAAGTGTGAGTTTATCCCTTTCTCCCTCTCATGTTGACACCAAATGAAACTAAAATTAGTGAACGGTGAAAAATGGATAAATTAATGTGTCATTTTATTGGTGCTTTAATTGAAGATTAATTTTCACATCAAGGTTAAATGAAGCCCTTCTGAATTTGCAGTATTGTTTTGCCCAGAAACGCGACACAAAGACACCGATGGAAGCGGTAGTATCTTACATAGACATGTAATCACTGAGTAGGTTAACACAGTTTATTAAGGTAAATAACTTTAGGAGCAAACGTAATTTTGTTCATTCGTGGGACAAGGGCATTGCTGGCTGGCCAGCATTGATTGCCCATCCCGAGTTGCCAAAGGGCAGTTGAGAGGCAAACAGATTGCTGTGGCTCTGGAGTCTCATGTAGGCCAGACCAGGTAACGATGGCAGATTTTCTTCCCTAAAGGACTGTAATGAACCAGATGGGTTATCCCGACAATTGGCAATGAATTCACGGTCATTACTAGATTCTTAATTCCAGATTTTTTTTTATTGAATTCAAATTGCACCACTTGCCGCAATAGGATTCGAACCCAGGTCTCCCGAACATTAGCTGGGTTTCTGGATTAATAGTCTAGTGATAATGCCACTGGGCCATCGCCTCCCCATTCGCCAGCCCTGCAAATGCTTCTCACCAATGAGAACTCGGCTCTGGAGCTTCCTTACTTCTCGTTGGTGACATCATCATGGGTGTGAACCTGTATTACATTAATTTGAATATATTTAAAAGTTATTCATCTACCCCCCTCAAAAATACCCCGTTAGGCAGCATCAATTCTGATGAAAGATCATCGACTTGAAACATTAATTCTGTTTCTCTCTCCACAGCTGCCAGACTTAGTGGGCATTTCCAGCATCTTCTGTTTCAATTTCAGACTTCCAGAAACTGCAGTGTTTTACTTTTGTATCGCTCTGGTAAATCTGCACTCCAACGCACTGGGCTGAGTTTACTCCTTCCATCGTTGCCTCCCCTGGCAGGAGCCGCTAACCTGGAGTGGGAAGGGTGGAACCAACAGATCCGGATCACACGCCAGCAAGCTCAACAGGCTGGCTGCTGGATCACGGAAGCGGCTCTGATGTTGGGAAGCCCAAATCACCTGATCTCCACACGGGATATGGCACCTCAGTTAAAGGACAGCTGTCCCTGTGTTACAGCCACATATCAGCATGCACTGATTTTATACAGCCTGGTTCCTCTGCGATGGTAAACCCCCTCCATCTCCCCACGGCCGTCCCCAGCACTTGAAGATGATGAAGTACAGGGTGAAAGATTACCATAGTGCCACAACCTCTCCTTTTCTTTAGGTACAGCTTCTAAAGGGTGGCATGTTAGCACTGCTGCCTCACAGGCTATGGATCTGGGTTCGATTCCCAGCTCAGGTCACTGTCTATGCAGAGTCTCCCTGTGTTTGCATGTGTTTCCTTCAGCTGCTCTGGTTTCTTCCCACAGTCCGAAAGACATGCTGGTTATGTGCATTGGCTAAGCTGAATTCTGCCTTAGTGTACCCAAACAGGCGCCAGAGTGTGGTGACTAGGGGATTTTCACGGTAACTTCATTGCAGTGTGAATGTAAACCTACTTGTGACACTAATAAATAAACTTTAAAATATCCTCTCCTTGGGGACTCAGCTCTTGATACCACATTAATGAGTGAACCCTCAGCTGCTCCTTTATTGTTTGGACTCAAATACTCTTGGCTCGTGCAGTTCCCATCTCCTCCCCCAGAGTCTAAGATTATCAAGTTTCAGCATAGAGAAAATACTTCAGAAGTAATCCACCACCCTGTGACTCACTCTCCTCCTGCCAGTCAAAAGGGCTCTCAAAGTGAGTCATTCAAGTCACAGTTAAATTACTAGATTTTAATGGATGGAGAGGCAATGGCCTAGTGGTATTATAGTTAGACTATTAAACCAGGATACTCAGCTCTGGGGAGCTGGGTTCATAATCCCGTCATGGCTGATGGTGAAATTTGAATTCAATTTTAAAAAAATCTGCAATTAAAAATCTACCGATGACAATGAAACCATTGTAGATTGTTGGCAAAAAACCAGCTGGTTCACTAATGTCCTTCAGGGAAGGAAATCTGCTGTCCTTGCTTGGTCTGGCCCACATGTGACTCCAGAGCCACAGCAATGTGGATCACTCTCAGCTGTCCTCTGAAAGCAACTAAGGATAGACACAAGATAACTGAGGCAGGCCTTCTAACCATCCTATCTTGGCACTACCCACCTCTGTCTCTGGACTTCCTCCAGAGTGGGGGATGGGGGCTGGGGGCAAGCAGGACTCCACCCCACTATAACCCCCCATAATAAAAACGTGGAGATGGGCCTGCTAAGTCAGGAAATGTCATGATCCAAACTCCAAATCTCAATCTTGCTCCTGACCTAACGACATAAGTTCAAATCTCACCAAGGCAGCTTGGAAAATTTAAATTCAGCTAATTAAGTAAACTTGCAATAAAAAGCTAGTATCATCAATTGTGACCATTAGATTGTTGCAAAATCCATCAGATTTACTGATGTCCTTTCAGAAAGAAAAGTTGCCCTCCTTACCTGGTCAGGACTAGATGTGACTCCAGACCCAATGGTTAACTCTTAACCACTCTCTGAAATGGCCAAGCAAACATTTCTGTTTAAGAGGATGACTTACCACCACCTCCTCAAGGGCAATTAGGGATTGGCAATAAACACTCACCTTGTCAGCAATGTCCGTAGCCTAATAATGAATTTTAAAAAGTCGTATTTTTCAATAATATCACCTGTCATTCTTCTAAAGAAAGGGGGAAAGTTTAAAGGAGATGTGAGAGGCAAGTTTTTGTTTTTACACAGAGTGTGGTAAGTGCCTGGAATGCGCTGCCAGAGGAGATGATAAAAGCAGATACAATAGCAACGTTTAATAGGCATCTTGACATATATATGAAAAGGCAGAGAAGAGAGGGATATGGACCACTTAGGGGAAAAAATCTTTAGAGAGGCAACACAGTCCTCTGTCAGAACAGAGCCTATTCTTGTGCTATACTGTTCTTTGTTCTTTAAATTCCAAAGAATAAAAGACCCATTTCTCCGCATAGGGCAACTGTTTTATCTCAGGAATTAACTTAGTGAACCTTTATTACAAACCTTTGGAGGCCATATTGTTCCTCAAACAGGGAGACCAAATCTGTACACAGACCTCCAGGTGTGATCTCACCAAAGTGCTATATACAAGATTTCTGCTTCACAGATTACTTTCTCGCTGAGATACTGTTGTCAGTAAACTGGGATCTGTTACACTTGCTC
Organism: Carcharhinus amblyrhynchos; assembly: GCF_965287045.1. NCBI lineage: Eukaryota > Metazoa > Chordata > Chondrichthyes > Carcharhiniformes > Carcharhinidae > Carcharhinus > Carcharhinus amblyrhynchos. The sequence continues at coordinate 13,280,281 of NC_137328.1, forward strand.
GGCTCATTTAAGAGACTGTAAATGGCCAAAGTCCAAGATATCTGTAGTTAACCAATCTGCAGCCCATGCTAGTATATTAACCGCAATCCTGTGAAACTTGATCTGTTGAAACAATTGCCGGAATTTTACCGCATCATTCACCGGCGGTTCGTAAGACCCTGCCGGGAGAGAATGCCATTCAGTGAGCCTCGCCTGCTCCGATTCTGGGTCTGGCATGCCAGTAAAATACCGGCCAAGTTCTTTTTAGTTCTTTTTCAAACATCTTCTGCATTGCCAAAAGTACTACATCAAGTGGTTCCGTATTACCTCCTGTGCATCATACATCTACTGTCACGCCATCAAAAAATTCTAATGTATCTGTCAAATGCATTTTGCCTTTCATAAAATTGCATTGATTCTGCCGAATTATATAATGATTTTCTAAGTGCCCTGTTAACAACATTTGTATTGGAGATTTGGTAGGCCGGTATTTTTTTCTTCTGTTAAGTTTAATTAGACACACTGCTCACATTGCTTTATTAGGGGGAGGGTTAAAAAATAGCTTGAGTTTTATTTCTAACCTGCAGAGAAGCATCCCCTGCAATAAAGAAGGATGTGCAATGGCATTCATGCTCTTCAGAGGTGTTTCTGCTGGAGCTTTCACTGTGGTTAAGATAGCAGGATTTCTTTACTCATTTTTGTGACATTTTTAACTTTCTATTTCAATGTACTCTGCTGCCGGGGTAAACATTTATTCTGGTTGTTCGAGGGAATTTGGGATTATCACAGAAAACTGCTTAATCTCCCTGCAAAGGTTTGCAGGTCAGAGTCACACTTAGAACAGTACACATTCATTTTTTTTTCTTTTAGTGAACTAGCAAATTAGTTGGTAATGTGAAGGAAACCAATTCATCTCTAAAGTCTTCAAAAAAATTAATATCACTCAAAATCAATACCTTTGTTTATGGGCAGCATGGTGGCACAGTGGTTAGCACTGCTGCCTCACAGCATCAAGGTCCCGGGTTCGATTCCCAGCTTAGGTCACTATCTGTGCTGAGTCTGCACGCTCTCCCCATGTCAGCATGGGTTTCCTCCAGGTTCTCCTGTTTCCCCTCACAGCCTGAAAGACATGCTACTTAGGTGTATTGCCCATGCTAAATACTCCTTCAATGTGCCCGAACAGGAGCCAGAGTGTGGCGACTAGGGGATTTTCACATAACTTCATTACAGTGTTAATGTAAGCCTACTTGCAACTAATAAATAAACTTTAACTATACTTCTAAATTCAGATTTCGGTAGATATATTCACCAATTAAGGCTTCTGAGGCTGTACCTTCCAAACGCATGACTGTTACCACCTAGAAGAGCAAGGGCGGCAGATAACAGGGAACGTACCGTGTTCCAACTACACCTCCAGACCTAGAATTGGAAATGTATCACCGTTCCTTCACTGTCACTGGGTTAAAATCCTGCAACTCCCTCCCTAACAGCACTGGGGGTGTACTTACACCTCATGGAGTGCAGTGGTTCAAGAAGGCAGCTCAACACGACCTTCTCAAGAGTGATTAAGAATGGGCAATAAATGTTGGTCTCGTCAGCAAATTCCACATGACTTGAGTGAATAAAAGATTAATATCCCATATAATTGAATTCTTGTTGCTTCTGATCAGTAAATGAATTTGAATTGACAGAATGGAATCAAAATCACAATCACATACCAGGCATGTTAAAGGGACTGTACATTATAAAATACTAATAATCACTGATTAGTCCCTATTTTTCTTTCGTTTACGATTTGTCTTATGAGAGATTCATACTGTGTGATGTAGGGTAATGGCCAAGCCGTCTTTCCTCTTGGAATTTCCTCTGCATGAACTATGGACAGTCACCTGCACTCACAGCAATGTTGATCACATCATGCTTGTGCTAAGTGTCCCTTTAATGAAGCCCATTCTATGGCCATCACTTGCAGTCTGTGCACATTTGCTGTCGTATTTCTTTACAGCTTTGTGACTGTGCCTCAAATGTAATTAATTGACTGTAATGTGCTTTACGAGGCTCTGAGGATTGAAAGGCACTTTACAAACACAAATCTGTTCTTTTTTCCCTACTTAGCATCTGTTGCCAACCTTTAAGAATCAACAGCTGTGTAAAAGAGATGAAGCAGCTTGTCATCCATGTGAATGCATGTTAAAACTGGGGTGGCACGGAGGCATAGTGGTCAGCACTGCTGCCTCACAGTATCAGGGATCCAGGTTTGATTCCCAGCATGGGTCACTGTCTGTGCGGAGTCTGCACATTCTCCCTGTCTCTGCATGGGTTTCCTCTCAGTGCTCTGGTTTTCTCCCACAGTCCAAAAGACGTGCTGGTTAGGTGTATCAGCCATGCTAAATTCTCTCCCAGTGTAACCGAACAGGCCAGAGAGCAGCTGGAGCTCCAGTTTAATGTTTCATTCAACTGATGGCACATTTGAAAGTGCAGCAGCCTCCTGGGCGGCATGGTGGCTCAGTGGTTAGCACTGCTGCCTTACAGTGCCAGGGACCCGGGTTCGATTCTCGGCTTGAGCCGCTATTTGTGCGGAGTTTGCACATTTTTCCCGTGTCTGCCTGGGTTTCCTCCCACAGTCTGAAATAATGTTTAGGGGCATTGGCCATGCTGAATTCTCCCTTAGTGTACCTGAACAGGCATCTGAGTGTGGTGACGCGGGGATTTTCACAGTAACTTCATTGCAGTGTTAACGTAAGCCTATTTATGGCACTAATACAATAAACTAAGACTGCGCTTCAGCGCCAGATGGACTATGATCCAATAGGAATTGGCATCTAGTGTGCCGTACTTGAGATAATATAAAGACAGTAAGTAATGTCATAAACTGGGCAAGTTACTCCAGTGGACTGCAATGGTTACGTTGCCACTGTCCTTGTGGGATATTCCATACTGTGAAATCTCTTTAGAAATGGAGTTCATAGAAACCCACCTTATTCTGCCTCTTTTGATGTCATCGCCATCCTGACTATCCCCAAAGCTTAAGAAAACCCTGTGATTTCAATGAAATGCTTTTATCCTAAAGTTTTCCGAAGTGGAAGAAGTTTGAATTGTCTACAGATGATAGGGTTATGAGACCACCCTGTTTAAGTTGCAGAGCTAATATTGCAGGGTCTGGGCTAATAATACGAAGATTCCAATAACACTAAAGAAGCTTGGCACTATTTAGGACACAGCAACCCACGACTGGCACCCAATCCAACACCTTCAAGATCCACTCACTCCACCACTGATGCACAGTGTGCATCATCTACAAGATGCACTGCAGAACTAATCAAGGCTCCTTTGACAGCACCTCCTTGGTGCCAGTTAGAAGGACAAAAGCAGCACTACCACCTGCGAGTTCCTCTCCAAGCTACTTACTTTCCTGACTTGGAAATATATTGTAAGAAGTCTCACAATACCAACGTTGGACTTTAACCTGGTGTTTACCCCAGTTGAATTCCGGCATCTCCACATCACTATCCCTTCACTGTCTCTGGATCAAAATCCTGGAAGCCTCTCACTAACAGCATTGTGGGTATACCTATGCCACATGGACTGCTGCAGTTTAAGGCGGCAGCTCACCACTGCCTTCTCAAGGGCAGCTAGGGATAGATTAGCCAAACCAGATGCCCACATCCCATGAGCAAACAAAATAAAAAGCATGAGTGCAAATCCCATCCTGGCAGAAGGAATTACAATAACATTTAAATAAATTATTGAATTAAAAGGCTAGTCATCAATAATAATGGAGTATAGAAATACAGAGGGACCTGGGAGTGCAGGTTCACAAATCCATGAAGGTTGCGACACAAGTGGAGAAGGTTGTTAGGAAGGCTTATGGAATGCTAGCCTTTATAGAAAGGGGTATAGAGTATAAAAGCTGCAGTCTAATGCTTCAGTTGTACAGAACGTTGGTTAGACCGCATTTAGAGTACTGCGTCCAGTTCTGGTCACCTTACTACCGGAAGGACGTGGACTCTTTGGAGAGGGTGCAGAGGAGGTTTACCAGGATGTTGCCTGGCATGGAGGGACTGGGTTACGAGGAAAGGTTGGAGAAACTGGGACTTTTCTCCTTGGAAAGACGGAGATTGAGGGGGGACATGATAGAGGTATATAAGATACTGAAGGGAATAGATAGAGTCAACAGTGAGAGACTGCTCCCTAGACTGGGTACAAATACAAGAGGTCACGATTTAAGGGTGAGGGGGGAAGAGGTATAATTTGGATGTGAGAGGAAGGTTCTTTACGCAGAGGGTCGTGGGGGTATGGAACGCGCTACCGAGAAGGGTGGTGGAGGCAGGAACGTTGGACTCGTTTAAGGTTCTATTAGACAGACATGAGCGAAACGAGGATGGAGGGTTATAGTAGGGGCTATTAAATAAGGTCAGATCCTCGGGAGACACCGGAAATGCAGACTTGTAAGTTAACGTTTTTTTGTCTTTTTATTCCGCAGGTGGAGGTCCACCTCATTGTCAAACGAGGGGCATGCACACGGCGGGTCGTGCATGGGCTGCTCTTGGAGGTTCCAGGAGTGGCCTAGTACTTCGTGTCGGTGTGTGTGCTTGATCCTGGACCGGTAGATGGGCGCCACAACAGCTTGGTGACTAGCACTGCTGGCTGTGCAGATACATGGATTTGGGCCTGTGTCTGTGGGAGTTTGTGCATTCTCCCTGTGGTTGCGTGGGTTTCCTCCGGGCGCTCCGGTTTCCTCCCACACCCCAAAGATGTGCTCTTAGACTGATTGGTTTACCAAATTGACACTATTCTCCCCTGAATCTGGCTAAGTTAGGGGTTCCATTCGTAGACACGTAGGGTAGAATAGGTGTAGGGTGATGCGGCGGCGCGGGCTCGTTGGGCCGAAGGGCCTGTTTCCCATGCTGGGTTGTTCTTTGTAATAATAACCACAAAGCTATTAAATTGTCCTAAAACCTACCAGGTTCTCTGATGCCTTTCAAGGAAGGGAATCTGACATCCATATCTAGTCCGGCCTATGTGTGACTCCAGATGCACAGCAATGTGGCTGACTCTCAAATGTCCTCTAAACAAGGGTAATTAGGCATGAGCAATAAGTGCTGGCCTAGCCAATGTTGCCCACATCATGTGAACAGATAAAAAAGGGATAAGTATGTAAAAAAGATAATGTAGAGCATGTATACACAATCAGCAACCCACAATATCCATTCTGCTGGTTTAAACTGAAACAGAAATAGCAGAGTTTAATGAGTGGCTAAGTCAGCGTCAGCCATATTATATCATTGCCCAGTGTCAAAAGGGCCCCGGAGTGACTTAAACCATGCATCATAGACTAAATTGATGGATACAGTTTGGGATTATCAGTGAAAGAGTGGAAATTCTTGATGTGCTGGACATCACTGCTATGGATAAAGTAGTAAAAAGTCTGACAACACAAGCGAGTATATTATCAAACCTGGTGTTGTCAGACTTTTTACTGTGTTTACGCCAGTCCAACGCCGGCATACCCACATCATGGATAAAGTAGACATGGAGCGGATGTTACCGCTGGTGGGGCACTCTCGGACGAGAGGTCATAGTCTTAGGATAAGGGGTAGCAAATTTAAAACAGAGTTGAGGAGAAACTATTTCTCCCAAAGGGTTGTGGAATCTGTGGAATTTGCTATCCCAAAGTGTGGTGAATGTTGGAGGAGTTAGACAGATTCTTAATTGGTAATGTGTTGAAAGGTTATGGGGCGAAGGCAAGAAAATGGGGATGAGGAGCATATCAGCCATGATCGAATGGAGGAACAGACTTGATGGGCTGAATGGCCTAATTCTGCTCCTATACCCTATGAACTTATGAGCTATAACAAAGAATCAAGGAATAGTGTAGATAGATACTACTACATTTTGTGTATTATTTCCTTGTTAACATTTTAACGAATGATATGTCGACATTTATCAATTTTTGTTTTTCAGGTCATTGAAGACTGGAAATATGTTGCAATGGTTATCGATCGGCTGTTTTTATGGATATTTGTGCTTGTGTGTGTGGTTGGCACTTTGGGACTCTACCTTCAACCTTTATTTCAAAATCACGCCACACCAGATACATTTTCCAGTGCAGAATAGTTGTTGGTTTGTTCCTCCGTGTGAGATTTTCCACATTTAAAAGCAAATGAGTACAAGGCACAGCATGCGTTGTTTACAGACACACAGCAAAAGCGAACTGCAACTTTGGATCACACGTTATGCTAGTGACTGTTTCCTTTAAACACTGCTGCATGTCCACCTGAAAAAAGTTAACTCAAATAGGTATAGCTGCCCTCTCTCGATTATCCTGTTTCTCTGAATGGGTTAGGGTGAAAACAATGCTACAAGCACACAGCTGATCCAACAGAAACTGGCCTGACTGACTCTAGTTTAACAATTTTAAATGTTATTGGAGCGTAGCACTTTGCAGCTTGGATGCCCAAGATTACCCAGGATCACAGAATCCCTACAGTGCAGGAGAGGCCATTCAGCCCATTGAGCCAACACCGACTGTCTGCAGAGTATCCTACCCAGGCCCTCTGCTCTGCCTTATCCATGTCGTACCATACATTTACCATGGCTAACCCATCTAACCTTGGGATGCTGAACATCAATTTAGCATGGCCAATCCACCTAACCTGCACATCTTTGGACTGTGGAGGGAAACAGAGCACCTGAAGGAAACCCACACAGACATGGGGAGAAAGTGCAAACACAGTCACCCAGTGCCAGAATTGAACCCAGGTCCCTGGAGCTGTGAGGCAGCCGTGCTAACCACCGTGATGCAATGCTTGATTCAAATATTTCCACTTAAACAGGAAAAAATCTGTTGAAAAAGCAAATACAAAATGCTGATGGCATATGATGTAACAATCATCATCACTCCTTAACCCAGATTAGCACATTCTACACAAAGAATTTTTATTTCAACCTCTTTAGTATTTGTACTTTGATCTGTGTACTATTTTTCATGAAAGCCCAGTTGACAGATCTTTGGGGATTTGTAGATTGACAATGTGTATGTTCCTTTTGATCCAGACATCATGTGCAATTCGCGCTGTGCTGCTTTGTAACTTTATTAATGCCATTATGTTGTTTGCTTGTGAGCATTTAGATGAACACTGGTGCTTTTAAATGAGTTTGAATTCAACTTCCCAAGGAAATCGCAGTTAAAGCCTGGATGGTCCAAGTTATGAGATGTATTTCCAATTCTGAGCCATTGTAACCATAAGAGTAACAGAGACTTGGTGAAAACCTTTAAAAGTGTTTATAATATGTTGTGACTTACTGAGACGTTGGACATCACACATCAATAAAAGCTCCTGCTTTCAAACTCAATGTGTCAATTGACTTTAGTTCCTTCCCCTGAATTATTCTGCTCTTGAGTTCTACCTAACATGTTTTGAGGGACATTTCAATACTGTTTATAAAGATATGTCATACAGATTAACGTACCAAAAAAATCAACACAGACTAGCGATCAAATCTCGGTGTTTCCAGATGTATGTGACAAGACCAGACTGGGCCGAGCATGGGCATAAGTCGATCGGAGTTGTATTCATTGGAATTTAGAAGAATGAAAGGGCATCATAGAATCCTCTCAGTGCAGAAGGAGGCCATTCGGCCCATTGGCGGCACAGTAGTTAGTGGTCAGTGCCAGGGACCCAGGTTCAATTCCAGCCTTGTGTTACTCCCTGTGTAGAGTTTGCATATTCTCTCCACATCTGCATGGGATTCCTCCAGGTGCTCCAGTTTCCTCCCACAATCCAAAGATGAACAGGTTACGTTGATTGATTAGCCATGACAAATTGACCCTTTTGTCAGGGGATTAGCAGGTAAATGCGCGGGGTTATGGGAATAGAGTCTGGAAGGGATCATGGTTGGTGCAGACTCAATGCGCTGAATGGCCTTCTCCTGCACTGTAGGGATTCTATAATAATCATTACAGTTTTATGAGTCTGCACCAACCACAATTCCACCCAGGCCCTATCCCCACAACCCCGCATATTTACACTGCTAACCCTGTGACACTAGGGTCAATTTAACACAGCCAATCAAACCAATCCACGCATCTTTGGGAGCGTGGGAGGAAACCGGAGTATCCAAAGGAAACCCATGCAGACATGAGGAGAATGTGAAAAGTCCACACAGTCAACCGAGGTCGGAATTGAACCCGAATCTCATAGAAACTTATCAAATTCTAACAGGATTAAACAGGGTAGATTCAGAAAGAATGTTCCCGATGGTAGGGGAGTCCAGAAATAGTTTCAGGATAAGGGATAAGCCTTCTAGGACTGAGGTGAAGAGACATTTCTTCACCAAGAGAGTGATGAATCTGTGGAATTCACTCCAACAGAAAGTAGTTGAGGACAACAGTGTGCAATCTCAAGAAGGAATTAGATTCAGCTCTTAGGGCAAAAGGGATCAAGGTATTTTGGGGGAAGGGGAGATCAGGATATTGAATTTGATGATTAGCCATGATCAGAATGAATGCGGAGCAGGTTCGAAGGGCCCAATGGCTTTTTCCTTCTTCTAGTTTTGATGTTTTGGTGTTAACATTGTTTCACACATACCTGCTTATTGCTCCCAATCCCTCTTGAGTTTTTAACCACAGACCGCAGGCTGCATGATCTGTGCTGCACAAATTCACCAGAGCCACTGTATGCATCTCAAAACATCTTTGCTTTGTTAGGAACTCATGCAAGATTAATATCTGAGTGCACAGTGCCATCAGTAGCAAAAATAACATACTTGGCTAAGTTGATTGCTCGTGTTAAAAAGCCACAACACTTGCTTATAGACATTTGGTAAGTTTATCTAAAAGTCTAATTTCATTGTCGTACTTGTGCTTGCATCTACATCTTGTGGGCAAAAGACAGTGAGACAATATTTGGGTAATTTTGCACACCAAAAACCCTTTCTTCAACCAGAAAGAAATGCTGGTTCTACACCACCCTGCCAGCACTCTTCTGTTTCACAGTTGCTATCCAGGTTTGATCTATAGGGGCTCAGGAAGTGGCACAAGACCCATGATTTGTTGGCTCCTCATCACGTTCATAAATCATGTCACTTCTTGAGGATCCTGGAATGTGAGCACTTAATTAGCACACGCAATCTCATCCAACTCAACTCATCTACAATTTCACACTGCTAGCACCTGCTTCACAAGATCTACTCATCCCAGCTCTGTTAACATAGGCACCAGGAGCCAATTGTGTTCTGTCCAGTCTGGCAGTATGTTCTTAAAGACAAATTTGTCCTTTTAAAATCATTGCAACCAAAATTGTGAAAATGCTAGGACGTTATTACTACCTCCACTTGTGATTTTGGATGTTTAAGGGGAGAATAAAAGAGCAGAAGAGTAGACCATACATGCCCTTGAAACTGCTACACTGTTCAATAGGATCAAGACTGATATTCCACCTTAGCTCCACTTCCCTACCTGGTCCTTATATACCTTCCCTCCCCAAGAGAGCAAAGTGTAACTCTCAGCCTTGAATATATATCAGTGATGGAGTATAAACATTCCTCAGGGGCAGAGAGATGCAAAAGATTTACAACTCTGAAGAAATTTCTCCGAATCTCAATCCTAAATTATTACCCAAAAACTGTGCCGGTCTCCTAGATTTCCCTAAACAGGGGAAAAATCTCTCAGTCTCTGCCCTGTCAAGCTCCTTGAGAATCTTGTATGATTCAATATAATCACCTTGTATTCTTCTCAGCTTCAGAGAATAAAGACCTCTTCCATTCAATTCCTCCTCACCGGGTGACCCTCTCATCCCAAGGACAAATTCAATGGCCCTTCATACTGTTTTCAAGGCGAGTTTAAATTTATCGGTGTCAAAAGTAGGCTTACATTAACACTGTAATGAAGTTAGTGTGAAAATCCCCTACTCGCCACACTTCGGCGCCTGTTTGGGTACAATGAGGGAGAATTTAGCATGGCCAATGCACTTACCCAACATGTCTTTTGGACTGTGGGAGAAAACTGGAGCACCCAGAGGAAACCCATGGAGACATGGGGAGACAGATTTAGCACAGACAGTGACCCAAGCTGGGAATCAAACCCTGGGTCCCTGGTCCTGTGATGCAGCAATCTAACCATTGTGTCTCTGTGCCACCCAGGGAGATGCTTCCTTAGAAACCGAGATCAAGACTGTACACAATCTTCCAGGTGTGGTCTCACCAAGCTGAATACAAATGGAACAAAACTTGCTTATTTAAAGGCAAAATACTGCAGATGCTGACAACTGAAACAAAAACAGAAAATGCTGGAGAAACTCAGCAGGTCTGACAGCATCTGTGGAGAGAGAATAGAGCCAAATTTTCAAATCTAGGTACCCCTTCATCAGAGCAATCTTGCTTATTTTTGCACTCCAATTACCTTGCAATAAAGATCAAGATGTTATCTGCCTTCCGAACTGCTTGTTGCACCTATATGCTAGCTTTGTGTTCATTGTATTGTACACCTGTGTCTCTCTGAATATCAACATTGGAAAAGTCATGCCTTTAAATCATGTCCTGGCCCATAACTTCCTCGGAGTGGCAGTCAGCCAGCTGACAGATTGCTACTCCATAGCAACTTACCTGCGAATGAAGCAGAAAGTGTCTAACTCACCCAATCTCTATGGCTCAAGCCAGGCATTAGCTGCTGTAAAGCAGGTGAGCCTAAAGATCTGGTTAAGAATAGGTTTCTAAGATGAGTGAATGGGATATTGAAGTGTAAGATGTCTGAACATTTGGACGGGGGTGGGGGGGGGGTTGGTTTCCAGACATTGGAGGTGGGGGAAGGGTCAGGTCAGTTGTGGGGGGGGGGATACTTTTAGGAGAGGAAAGAAGCATTGGGTTAGGGAGTGCTGTGTTTGGTGGGTGTTTTGTTGGGGGGGGGGTTCATCAAGGGATCGTTGTTCAAGTTGGGAGGCGTTATTTGAGTTGGCAGGGGCATGGGTGTCAAGTCAGGGAGATCTGGTTGGAGGTAGTTCAAGTTATCTCCCTGAATCTCTTCAAAACACTCCCGCAAGTTAGTGAAACATATTTTCCCTTGATATATCTGCACTGCTTTTCCTTAGTTTCCCACATGACTATTAATTTTTCTAGAAGCTTCCTCATGACTGATGTTAAACTGACTAGTCGGTATTTGCTGTACTTATCTCTGCACTCTTTCTTTGAGCAAGGATACAACCTTTGCAATTCTCCAATCCTCTGGCACTACCTCTGAGTCTAAGGAAAATTGGAAAATTATGACCAGTCTCTGCAATTTCTATCCTCACTTCCCTCAGTACCTGTGGGTGCTTCTCCTCTGTTCCTGGTCCTTCATCAATTTTAAGTACAGTCTATTAGGGGAGGTGATGGCCTAGTGGTATTATCACTAGACAATTGATTCAGAAATGTAGCAAATGTTCCAGGTTCGAATCCTGCCACGGCAGATGGTGAAATTTGAATTCAAATTAAAAAATCCAGAATTAAGAATCTACTGATGACCATGAAACTATTGTCAATTGTCAGAAAAACCCATCTGGTTCACCAATATCCTTTAGGGAAGGAAATCTGTGATCTTTACCAAGTCTGGCCTACATGTGACTCAGAGCCACAGCAATGTGGTTGACTCTCAACTACCCTTGGGCAACCAGGGATGGGCAATAAATGCTGGCCAGCCAGCGAGGCCCACGTCCCACGAATGAGTACAAAAATTCAATATCTCCTTTTTATCAATTTAAAACGTTCAAATGTCTCCTCTTTCGCCATGGTCTGGGAATCACCTTCCTTGGTGAAGACAGATGAAAACTATTAATTTAGTCCCTTAGCAATGTCGTCTGCTTCTATGCAAAAATTATCTTTTTAATTTCTAACCAATTGTATCCCCGTAGAAGGGCTGCTCCTCTTCACCTGAGGAAGAAGCAGCGCTCTGAACGCTCCTGATTCCAAATAAACCTGCTGGACTTTAACCTAGAGTGGAGAGACTTCTTACTGTGCCCACCCCAGTCCACATTCAGCATCTCCACCTCATCTTACCAGCCTCTCGTTCATTTGCTTTTTACTCCTATTCCTATATTAATTTGTGCATAGTCCAGGGAGATAGCCTGAAATTGCTACTTTTGACATTTGCTAATTTCCTAACTAGTTCCCTAAATTCTGACCACATTCTTCCTTCTTTCTATATTGTTTATATCAGCGTGCAACAGGACTGCTGGCTGTTCAACCTCCTCCTCTTCAGATCTCTCTGCTGCCGTTCTGTGGCATTCTTGACACTGGCACCAGGGAGGAAAGATCCCATCCTGGATTCATGTCTGTGGCCTCAGAATCATCTACTTGTTTCTCTAACAATTGAATTTGCTCCCATTGTTGGTCTTGCAATCTTTTCCTTGCCACTCCATACAGGTGAGACAAGCAAGTCCTGGAATTGGCTTTGGCCGCACATCTCAAATGAACCATCGCTGACATCAATATTCAGAACTGAATAGTGGTTGGAGAATGAGATGTAGTTGAGGGGACTTCTGCACAACCTGTCTTTCTCTTTGCCTGCCCTGCATGTTACTGGCTATTCATCTTTTGTTGTTTTTCTGACAAGAAAGCAAAGGAATAGGATAAAACCATTCCGATCTCAAATTTGTTCAGTTATTTGATTTAACCAGCGCTGATCTGAGACTTAATTGTTGATAGTCTTGTCCCCTAGTAACCAGATTCTGGGTTCCAGGCCCCTCTGCTAGACTTGAGCACAATGATCATGACTTACATTGCAGTGCAGAACGGAGGGAATGCTGCACTGTTGGATTTGAGCACTGTTACAATCCCAGTTTTTACTGGGGCAGCACAGTGGCACATAGGGTGGCACAGTGGTTAGCATTGCTGCCTCACAGCGCCAGAGACCCAAGTTCAATTCTGGCCTTGGGTGACTGTGTAGAGTTTGCATGTTCTCCCCATGTCTTCATCGGTTTCCTCTGGGTGCTCCAGTTTCCTCCCACACTCCAAAAATATGCAGGTTAGGTTGACTGGCAGGCTAAATATGTGGAATTAGGGGAATAGGGCTTGGGTGGATTGTGGTTGATGCAGACTTAATGGGCTGAATGGCCTTTTTCTGCACTGCAGGGATTTTATGATTCTATGACCTGGACAGGGAGTTTCCAGAATGGAACACATAACTTTAACTGTCTTTTGAAAAAAATGGATGAACAGAGTCACAGGAATGTCAATTAGCTTTTAGTGACAAAAAAAATTTATAAACATGGTAAGTCTAATTTAAAAAAATACTCCTTCATTCCTACTTATCTTCATAAATGCACACAGATTTTATTCTTAACAGGGCAAAAATTATATCCCAAGATGTTCTCAGCAACCACACAGTCCCTGTAACACAACAGGCTAACTGTGGTCAAACAGCACCCCACTCTGAAGTCAAGTGGCAGAGGCCACTCAAACAATCTTAGAGTCATAGAGTTATAAATGTTTACGGCATGGAATCAGGCCCTTTGACCCAACTTGTCCGTGCCGCCTTTTTAAAACTCCTAAGCTAATCCCAATTGCCTGCATTTGGCCCATCTCTCTATACCCATCATACCCATGTAACTGTCTAAATGTTTTTTAAAAGATAAAATTGTGTCTGCCTTTACTACTACCTCTGGCAACTTGTTCCAGACACTTACTACCCTCTGAAAAAAATTGCTCCTCTGGACACTTCTGTATCTCTTCCATCTCATCTTAAACCTATGCCCCCTAGTTTTAGACTCCCTAACCTTTGGCAAAAGATATTGACTATCTACCTTGTCTATGCCCCTCTATTTTATGGGCCTCTAAGGTTATCCTCAGCCTCCTATGCTCCACAGAAAAAGTCCCAGTCTATTCAGCCTCTCATTACAATTCAATCCATCAAGTCCTGGTAGCATCCTAGTAAATCTTTTCTGCACTCTTTCTAGTTTAATAATACACTTTCTATAATAGGGTGACCAGAATTGCACACAGTATTTCAAGTGTGGCCTTACCAATGTCTTGTACAACTTCAACAAGACGTCCCAACTCCTGTATTCAATGTTCTGACCGATGAAACCAAACATGCCTAACAAGGGAGTGAGATAGCTTGATCTTGGGATTGGACATAGCTCGGCACAACATTGAGGGCCGAAGGGCCGGTACGGTGCTGTAGTGTTCTATGTTTTAATGCTGAATGCCTTCTTCGCCACTCAGTCCACCTGTGACTCCACTTTTTAAGGAGCTATGAACATGTACCCTGAGATCTTTGTTCTGTAACTCTCCCCAGTGTCCTACAATTAACTGAGTAATTCCCGCCCCGGTTCAATATACCGAAATGCATCATCTCACATTTGTCTAAATTAAATTCCATCTGCCATTCATTAGCCCACTGGCCCAATTGATCAAGATCCCATTGCAATTGGAGATAACCTTCCCCACTGTCCACCATGCCAATCTTGGTGTCATCTGCAAACTTACTAACCATGTCCCCTATATTCTCATGCAAATCATTAATATAAATGACAAATAACAGTGGGCCCAGTACTGATCCCTGAGGTACACCACTGGTCACAGGCCTCCAGTTTGAAAAACAACCCTCTACAACCACCCTCTGGCTTCTGTCGTCAATCCAATTTTGTACCCAGTTGGCTACCTCACACTGGATCCATGAGATTTAACTTTATGCAACAACCTACGATGCGGTACCTTGTCAAAGGCCTTGCTAAAGTCCATGTAGATAACATCAACTGCACTGCCCTCATCTACCTTCTTGGTTACCCCTTCAAAAACTCAAATTTGTGAGACATGATTTTCCACTCAAAGCCATGCTGACTGTCCCTAATCAGTCCTTGCATCTCTAAATGCCTGTAGATCCTGTCTCTCAGAATACCCTCCAACAATTTACCCACCACAGATGTGAGGCTCACTGGCTTGTAATTCCCAGGCTTTTCCCTGCAGCACTTTTTAAAACAAAGACACAACATTTGCCACTCTCCAATCTTCAGGTACCTCACCCGTGACTATCGATGATTCAAATATCTCAGCTAGGGGACCCAAAATTTCCTCCCTAGCTCCCTCAATGTCCTGGGATATACCTCATCAGGTCCTGCAGATTTATCTGCCTTAATGCGCCTTAAGACTTCCAGCACCTCCTTCTCTGTTAGATGTACACTTCTCAAGACATCACTATTTATTTCCCCAAGTTCCTTAACATCCATGCTTTTTTCAAACAGAAAATACTGTTGAGGAATATTCATTTAGGATCTCACCCATCTCTTATGGATCCACAAATAGATGCCCTTGTTGATCCTTAAGAGGCCCTACTCGCTCCCTTGCTACTCTTTTGGCCTTTATGTATTTGTAGAAGCTCTTTGGATTCTCCTTTGCCTTATCTGCCAAAACAATTGTGTCCTTTTTGCCCTCCTAATTTCTCTCTTAACTCTACTCCTACACCCCCTATACTCTTCAAGAGATTCACTTGATCCCAGCTGCCTATGCACGTCATGTGCCTCGTTCTTCTTCTTGACCAGGGCCTCAATATCCTGAATCATCCATGGTTCCTGACTTCTGCTAGCCTTGCCCTTCACTCTAAGATGAATGTTTTCCCTGAACTCTGGTTAACACACTTTTGAAAGCATGCCACTTACCAGACATCCCTTTGCCTTCCCACAGACTTTCCCAATTAACTTTTGAAAGTTCCTGCCTGATACCATCAAAATTGGCCTTGCCCCAATTTAGAATTTTAACTTTTGGAACAGACTATTATTCTCCAGAGCTCTTTCAAAACTAATAGAATTACAATCGCTTGTCCCAAAGTGATCCCTCACTAACGTTTGTCACCTGCCCTTCCTTATTTCCCAAGACGAGGTCATCTTCTGTGGATTTCTCCTCAATGCCCTCCCACATGACCATTACACTGTGAGTGAACCAATCTCACTGGACTCCAGATTTCACCTTAGGTGTTTCCAAACTCCACTCTTGAACAGACATTATCATACTTCAGGTCAGAAACTCCAAAGCTTTTTATAGAGCCCACCTGGATCATAAGTTTTGCATCTTGGCTAGGATAAGCATGATGTGTTTTATTTCCGGTATGATTCAAATGACCCACTAGGGAACTTTTAACAAAGTTTATTTAAGGATGTAGTTAATACTTATAGTAAGAAAATTATCAAGGACTCTTACCAATTACAGACAAGAAATAAAACAACCGCTATAATGCATAAGCCTTAACAAATATATCAAAATGTTCTAAAAAACCTAATATCCTTGCCATAGATTTGCTGTGTTGAACCCTTTAAACAAGTTCAACACAGCAAAGACTAATACTGACGTGATATTAGAATTGAGTCCTTTGGTTGAAGTGTGCAGTTCTCTGGATACACCCAGAATAGATTGAAGTCAAAAAGAGAGAGAGAGAGAGAGAGAGAGAGAGAGAGAGAGAGAGAGAGAGACTTATTTTCAGCACGATGCCTACAGTTCCCAACTGAAAATGAAAAAAAAAACTGCCTTTATCTGATCTGCCAACCCAGTTTTTCTCCTAAAAATGCAGAGTCATAAACATCCCAGTAAAAATAAACAGCTCCTTCATTTAAGTAGCAATAAAAAGATATCACCAGTCAAGCCGGTGCCATTATGACATCAGTTAAGACTGTGAGCTGAGAAACACAGACAGTGAGAGCTGCAGAGATCATGATATAAAAAACATTCTTAAAGGTATACTAACCTCACAACATGCCTTAGAACCTTCTCACAAACAATGCTTTCACTCAGCTGCTTTCCAAGATTTTCAATGGTCCTTTAAGTATTCCTCTGTCTTCATTAGCCAGGAGCTTTTAAACTATCACAGTCTCCTCAGGAATCCAGCCACCAGTTGATTTGATATATTATTGTCACATGTATTGATATAAAGTGAAAAGTATTGTTTCTTGTGCGCTATACAGACAAAGCATACCATTCATAGAGAAGGAAAGGAGAGACTCCACAATGTAGTGTTACAGGCATAACTAGGCTGTAAAGAAAGATCAATTTAATGTGAGGTAGGTCCAATCAAAGTCTGATGGCAGCAGGGAAGATGTTGTTCTTGAGTCAGTTGGTATGTGTCCTCAGGCTTTAATATCTTCTTCCCAACAGAAGAAAGTGAAAGAGAATATATCCGGGGTGTGTGTGGTCCTAAATTATGCTGACTGCTTTTCTGAGGTAGTGGGAAGTACAGACAGTGTCAAAGGGTTGGAAGCAGGTTTCAGTGATGGACTGAGCTTCATTCACAATCCTTTGTACTTTCTTGTGGTCTTGGATTGAGCAGGAGCCATAACAAGCTGTGATACAACCAGAAAGAATGCTTTCTATGGTTCATCTGTAAAACTGCTTCATAATTGCCTCAATATTTTACATCACAAGCTGTCTATTAAAATGTCACCAATCTTAGGAGTGTTTCAGATACCAATTGATTTTTTACTAACAAACTCCATTAGTTCTGCACTTTTCAGCTCTGATCAGTACCTTGTTCTTCTGGCAGTTCCTTTTACTCCAATCTTCCTGGAAAATTCTCGTTGCTCTGTAATTTCTAGTCTTGTCCATTTACTCGATGGTATGGTTTTTATTCTAACAAAGTTGGGGGAGCTGTTCCCTCTCTGGCTCTGACTGCTATATGTTCAGTTTAAAACTAAATTGAAAGAGCCTTTGTAACCAATAAATTGGCCCTTGGATGCTAAACAACAACTCATTCCTTCTCCAAACTCATGTTTAATTTTTATGTCATAAACTCTCTAAACATAAGGACTCAATTTTCCCATTTTGATTCTAAGTGCTGAATCTGGGTGTAATTCAGATCTGACTCGGAAATTTGTTCTCAGGTGCCCCCATACGCACTCAGCCTGAAAATAATCTGCGGGTCTGAATGCGTCTGCTGTGGGCGAGGCTTATTGTGCCCAAAACGCTGCTGCTCCGATTGGAGATCTGAGCTGTGTACGCACAGTGAAAAAAATGTTGGAAAAAGCACTCCTGTCACATTGCACAGGGGCTGCAAAAAGCGGATAAAGCGGCAGGGAGCGAAAAGCGGGAGTGATGGCCCCCAAAGACATCACCCCACCCCCACAACATAACTGTCCCCCTTATCCACCCAATCCCCCGCGACCCAGACTGAATGCAACCCTCTGCCCCACTTCCCCTCCACCGATTGCCAGCAGAGTGGCAGCGGACCCCCCACTTCACCCACCCGCTCCCCCACATTCCAGCTCTAACACAAGTCATTATCACATTGCCTGTGGGATCTTGTACAAAATGTGAGGGGTGGGAGGTTCAGAGGGGATTTGAGGAAAACCTTTTTTTACCCAGAGGGTGGTGACAGTCTGGAATGGAGACGCTGCCTGGGAGGATGGTGGAGGTGGGATGTCTCACATCCTTTAAAAAGTACTCAGATGAGTACTTGGCATGCCATAACATTCAAGGCTCCGGGCCAAGTGCTGGCAAGTGAGATTAGG
Organism: Carcharhinus amblyrhynchos; assembly: GCF_965287045.1. Taxonomy (NCBI): domain Eukaryota; kingdom Metazoa; phylum Chordata; class Chondrichthyes; order Carcharhiniformes; family Carcharhinidae; genus Carcharhinus; species Carcharhinus amblyrhynchos. The sequence continues at coordinate 13,298,724 of NC_137328.1, forward strand.
TGGGCAGGTCAGGACATTTCATGCATTGGTGCAGACTCAATTGGCTGAAGAGCCTTTCCTGCACTGCAGAATCCTATGATTCTTTTTTATTCATTCGTGGGACATGGGCATCACTGACTGTCCAGCATTTATTGCCCATCCCTAGTTGCCCTTGAGAAGGTGGTGGTGAGCTGCCTTCTTGAATTGCTGCAGACCATGTTCTGTGGCTTGACCCACAATGCCATTAGGGAGGGAATTCCAGGATCTTGACCCAGTGATTGCAAAGGAACAGCGATATATTCCTAGTTAGGATGGTGAGTGGCTTGGAGGGGGAACGTGAAAGTGGTGGTGTTCCCATTTATCTGCTGCCTTTGCTCCTCTAAATGGAAGTGGTTGTGGGTTTGGAAGGTGCTGTCTAAGGGTCTTTAGTGAATTACTGTAGTGCATCTTGTAGACAGTACACGCTGCTGCTGCTGCTGAGTGTCAGTGGTGGAGGGATTGAGTGTTTGTAGATGTGGTGCCAATCAAGTTTCTGTGAAAATGGCTGCTGTATTTCCTGCATTGCAGCCATGGCTACACTTCTATGGTACTTAAATGGCTGCAAAATGTGCTTTGAAATGTCTGATGGTCATGAAGGGGCTTGCAATGGCACAGTGTTGCGTAGTTGCCTCACAGCGCTGGGGATCTGGGTTCGATTCTCAGCTTGGATCACTGTCCATGCAGAGTTTGCACGTTCTCCCTGTATCTGTGGGGTTTCCTCTGAGTATTCTGGTTTCCTCCCACATTTTGAAAGACATGCCAATTAGGTGCTTTGACCCGAAGGGGCACCAGAGTGTGGCGACTCGGGAAATTTCACAGTAACTTCATTGCAGCGTTAATATAAGCCTTACTTGTGACTAATAATTAAACTTAGTGCAAGTCTTTTGTTATTTTTTCTATTCTAATCTAGCCACATTGATAGCAGATGTGGAAATGTCCTTTCAGCTTTTGTTATGTGTAAGTTTCTGGTGCAGAGAAACGTACAGCCAGTCCATACCAGTGATTGTTTTTTTATCTCCACACAAACGAGAAGAGATGTGTTTTAGAGAAGAGCTAAATTAATGGAGGAAAGCTATAGCATGCCACAGAGGATCACTGAGCAGGCCACACCATAACATTTATATGAAGAGCTGTCACCACCTCAGCTCCACATAATCACAATGACTAGAACTGATTTGATTGCTTATCTATCACACTTAGTTGCGACTTGTACCCAGATATCTCACTGCACCTGAGGTGCACCATATATCCTGACAACTGGAACAATGCAGCAGTGCCTTTCTCTCATTCTGCGTCTCCGCGGGAATTCAGAGATCATCGCAATAAATAGGAGGAACTGGGGAATTTCTCTTTCACTTTGAATGGAACAATTGCTGCTAGATTAATGCCATGTGGTGTTTTGATACAAATAGTACGAGGGGCCTTTCAATGCCTGAACTCTTTTATACTGATATTTTACCCGCCGTTGAAGCGGACTTCAGCATTGTCCTTCCCAGACTGACATAACGGATTCCCATTTCAGACGTAAAAACAGCAAGTGAATAAATGTGAAGTATGTGTAGATGGGAGAACAGAGTTAATGGGCTGAATGTTAACTGAAAGCAATCAGGCTGATTTTGGTCAGTGAGAGTCATAGAGGTTTACAGCATGGAAACAGGCCCTTCGGCCCAACTTGTTTATGCCGCCCTTTTTCTTTAAAACCCGTAAGCTAATCCCAATTGCCCGCAGTTGACCCATATCCCTCCATACCCATAGTTACATGGGTACAATCTAAATGCTTTTTAAAAGATAAAATTGTACCTGGTTGTACTATTACCTCTGACAGCTTGTTCCAGACACTCACCACCCCATGTGAAAAAATTGCCCCTGGACACTTCTGTATCTCCCTCCTCTCACCTCAAACCTATGCCCTCTAATTTTAGACTCCTCTACCTTTGGGAAAAAACATTGACTATCTACCTTGTCTATACATCTCATTATTTTAAAGACCTCTATAAGGTCACCCCTCAGCCTCCTATGCTCCAGAGCAGAAAGTCCCAGTCTATTCAGCCTCTCCTTATAACTCAACCCCTCAAGCCCCAGTAGCATCCTAGTAAATCTTTTCTGCACTCTTTCTAGTTTAATAATATCCTTTCTATAATAGGGCAACTAGAATTGCACACAGTATTCCAAGTGTGGCTGACCAATATCTTGTACAACTTCAACAAGATGTCCCAACTCCTATAGTCAATGTTCTGACCATTTCAAATCCCAGAATTGTCCTTAACTCTTTTTCTATGTGCAGTAACATTTCTAATAACATTATTCCAGCAACTTGGAAATCATAGCTATGTCTAAAGCAATGTTTTGTTTGGTTGACCTGCTCTGAAAGTTGAAGGATAGGTAATATTAAGCAAGCAGACAATTAGAACATAGAACATAACAGCGCAGAACAGGCCCTTCGGCCCACGATGTTGCGCCGACCAGTTAAAAAAAAAACAACAATGACCCACTAACCTAAACCAATCCCTTTTCGTCCATAAACCTGTCCACAGACCTCTTAAACGCCCCCAAACTAGGCGCATTTACAACTGCAGCAGGCAGGGCATTCCAATCCCTCACCACCCTCTGGGTAAAGAATTCTCATACATCTGCTTGACAACGTCGAAGATACATTTGTGAACAGAATCTCCGGCCGGAATTTTACCAGCACACCAGTTCCGATTCCGGGTGCGGGTGAGACTCGGGGAATGGCATTCTCCGTTGGCCTCAGGTGACATAGTACAAAACTCAGGTGGACATGTTGGTAAATTTCCTCCCTTTGCCTTTTGGTTTAAGGTAGATTTCTATGTATTTTCCAGCTAATTCCACTTGGTACTGGCAACCCTTAGAATTCTTACGCCCAATATATAATAAAACTTAAATAGTATCAGACGCAGATCTGCACTATTTTGGAGTACTACATTCAGTTTTGGGCCATGTTCATTCCGCGCTCCATGCAACATCAACTTAAACAAAGGGTCATCTAGACTCAAATGTCAGCTCTTTTCACCCCTTACAGATGCTGCCAGACCAGCTGAAATTTTCCAGCATTTTCTCTTTTGATTAAACATCAAGCTAAAATGTGGGCAAGACCACATAAGTAGGAACAAAAATAGATCTTTTGGCCTCTCAAGACTGTTCTTGGCTGATCTGACTGACATTCCTCAGGCCTGCGAGAATCCGGCATTGAATGGCAAAGCATATTTAAATATGTCGATCTGCCTCATGGTCTTTGTGGGCAAGATCCAGTTTGTACCAGCAGAAAAGGATCGGATCACAAATTATTTGGCAGCAGGCATAAGATGCATTTTTTAGGCCTGCATGCAATTTTCCCAGATTAGCATGATTTGTGCCAGCACTGTAGAACACTTTATTTGTGTCGATCATCACATTTTCAGGACTTGTCTAATTCAAGCTAAAAATAGGTTTGGCTCATGCCCAACTTGGCAAACACCTTGGTGCCTATTAGCTCAGCACACAAATCTTTGGTCAGTGACACAGGATATCTAGTGGGTTTGGAGACTAGATTTAATTTGTTAAATGTTAATTTATAGTCTATGCAAAGACAAACTGATTTATCAGACGTAAGAATAATGACAATGGGCACAGCCTATTTTGCAAATTGCATGGACCTTTCTATATCAAAATTTTCAAAGCACCCGAGTTCAGTTCCCATCCACTTAACTTGCACCAATTTTTTGGATGGTTAAAAATCCAATCTTACAAGTCTCTGAGCAAAGGAAGAAGCAAGATTTGTTTCTTGCTGGCAGGGGTAGGGGCCTAAGCTTGCTGAAAGCCAGCAGCTCACAGCAGAGGGCACAATCACACCTGCACTACTATGATCACTTGACCCCTCCCCCCACATGGGCTGGCCAATTGCCCCCTTCAATCCCTGCATGGGTTGACCGGTCACTCACCCTCCTGCAACCAACCAACTGCACCCCGCATTGTGTTGGTAGAAAGTGCACTGGAGATCCAACCATTCACAGAGTGAAGGGATAATCTTATGAAAAAAGTTTGACCAGGTTATGCCTATATCCATTGGAGTTTTGAAAACTGAGAGGTGATCTTAATGAAACATGTAAGATGCTGGTGAGGCTTGATAGAGTAGATACCAGGCGGATATTTCTTCTTTTGAAGGAGACTAGAATCAGTTTAAGAATAAAATTGCCTTTTTAAGACAGAGATGAGGAGAATTACTTTCTTTCAGATTGTTGTTGGCCTGTGGAATTCTCTTCCCCAGAGAGCAGTGGAGGCAGGGGTCATTCAATTTATTTACAATTGCGGGGCAGCAGGGTGGCACAGTGGTTAGAACTGCTGCCACACATGCCAGGGACCCAGATTCAATTCCAGCCTCGGGTCACTGTGTAGAGTCTGCACAGTCTCCCTGTGTCTGCATGGGTTTCCTCCAGGTGCTCAGATTTGTTCCCACTCTCCAAAGATGTGGGGGTTAGGTTAATTAGCCATGCTAAATTGCCCCTTAGTGCCAGGGAGACTAGCTAGAGTAAATACATGGGGTTATGAGGATGGATCTGTGTGGGATTATGGTCGGTGCAGACTCAATGAGCCAAGTGGCCTCCTTCGGCACTGTATGAATCTATGAGATAGATTTTTGACTTACAACGGTTGTGATATCAAGGGTTATGGATGCAGACAGGACAGTAGACCTAAGACCATAAACACATCTTCCATGTTCTTATCAAATGGTGGAGCAGGCTCAAAGTGGTTAATGGCTTACTTCTGCTCCTAAGCCTTATGTTTGTATGTTGTTTTGAAGGGGTCACACATTGAATACAGACAAAAAGGGCTTTTCATCACAGAGGGTTGCAAGTCTCTCCCTCAAATGGCAGTGGAAGCAGAGTCTTTGGATATTTTTAAGGCAGAGCCAGATAGAACGGGCACGGAAGTGAAATATTATTGGGCGTAGAGTGGGCATGCAAGGTTGAAGTTACAAACAGATCAGCCATGATCTTATTGAATGGCAGTGGGGATGGCTGGAGGGGCTGAGTGGTCTACTCTTGCTCCTAACTCATATCCGTACGTCTTATGGAAGCAGCTATTAAGGATTGAGTAACAGATGGCATGTGTTAATCTTTTGTGAAAGGAGTTCAATGAGTTGAAGTGTAGACTTAATATGCAGAGGTTTTTAGGTCTATGCCGTCTGGTTTTTAACCACTAAGATAGTCCTAATTGCCTGCATCTGGCCATATCCCTCTATACCCATCTTACCCACGTACCTGTCTAAATGCATGTTAAAGACAAAATTGTACCTGCCTCTGGCAGCTCAATCTAGACACTCACCACCCTGTGTGAAAAAAATTGCCCCTCTAGACCGTTTGTATCTCTCCCCTCATCTTAAACCTAGGCCCTGGAGTTTTAGACTCCCCTACTTTTGGGAAAAGATATTGACTATCCACCTTATCCGTGCCCCTCCTTATTTTGTAGACCTCTAGGGGAAAAATTCCTAGTCTATCCTTACAATTCAAACTATCAAGTCCCAGTAGCATCCTAGTAAATCTTTTCTGTACTCTTTCTAGTTTAATAGTATCCCTTCTGTAATAGGATGACCAGAAATTGTACACAGTATTCCAAGTGTGGCCTTACCAATGTCTTGTACAACTTTAACTAGACATCCCAACTCCTGTATTCAATGTTCTGACCAATGAAATAAAGCATGCCGAATGCCTCCTTCACCACTCTGTCCACCTGTGTTTTCATTTTCAAGGAACTATGAACCTGTACTCCTAGATCTTTGTTTTGTAACTCTCGTGTAAATGTTCCTTCTCACAAACCTTATCTCATCTATCACACCCTGACAGACAGATGCATCAGCGAGACCATGGAGATATATCAAAACTGCACTGTTGTAGAGCAATATCAGGGATCATGTCATATTTTAATTTATATGTCCATTCATATTTTGTTTAATTTCAGTACAATACATCCAGGGCTACGTAGAGCAAGCACAGAGAGCCAGACCTCACCAGAGGGAAGGGAAGGTTAATGCAGACAGTTAGAGGCCTGCTCTGCCAATAGGTAATGATTAACATAGGCTATCAACTTCTGATGTGCAGGGGATTATCGCAACAGTGAGAGAACCGGCACCAAGACAACCAGGCTCCATGTAGTCTAGGGAGGGTTTAGTCTTCTATAACTCACAACCAGAGGTTCTCCCAGAGGGGGATAACAATTAACACATCAGTGCAAATCGGTTGGGCTGATACAACATTTTGACATTTGAACAAAACTACCCAAGAGACTGAGTAATAAAGTTGTACTGAACAATGCAGTCTCCATTATGACATTAAAAAAGAGCTATTCTGTATCTAACTCAAGGAATTAATATGCTAATATAAACCTTTATGATTTGAAGCAGTTATATTAACCCGTACCAATCTACCAGGGCAGAGAGGGCTCGCAGGCAACCTGGGTTTTCAGGCCTGAGTTCAGCTCTCCCTCATGCATGTGGAATAAAAGCTTTTCTTGAAGTTCGACATGGTCTCCAAGGTGTGATCATTTTATTTCCCTCCTACGTGCACCATCCTCCAAGAAAGTGGTTTTCTCATCAGTGATGTCTAGCCCCCTTTTCACATGGAATACATTACCATCTATTATGCACAATCCACCAGTCAACAGCAATGTGAGCATGCTCTGGCCTCCTACAAACATTATAGCCTGACCAATCACCAGTAAGATCTCATCCATAATTACCACCCTTCACTATGTACCTCATTCATCTGTTACTGTCATTCCTCCAGCTCATTGATATTAGGACATCCATCACAGCATATTGTTAGCTCTGCAATTTTATGTAATAAATGAACTTCATTATGCAGTAAATGGCATTCATTGCACACATTTGTATGTAAGTTAGTTCATGATATGTGTATTTAGCAAATTTGTATCTAAGTTCTTCATAACTTGAAAAGTTGCTTGTACAGTTAGCTCATATAGTCCTCTATCGATTGGAGCAGTACACAGAATTGGATCAAATACTGATCGCTAATACAAAATGTCCCCAAATTGAGACTCTGGACAAGGCATCAATATCGTTAGCTTTTATATTTCTTGGTGCTGTCCTTAAATGAATTACAGCTCAGACAATGACACTGTGACAACGCAGTTCTGATGACACATTCCACTATTAAACAGAGAAGAAACCCACAGTATCATAAAAGAACTAATCAATTTTTGATATATTGTACTGAATGAACTGTTGGTAGATATCTTGTTAAAAGATTTATCTGGATCGATGTTTAATATTCCATGACCACAATTCCCTAAGTATAGTCCAGCTATCATCCTTTATTAATTAAATCATCTCATTGAAGACTAAAAGGGATCCATATTATGGTGTCCCTATCTGTGAATGGAAAACATGTGCCATAGTTGTAACCAAACTCAAGATTATGTATGATATATCATACACAGATAGGACATGGTGGACTGGTAAGTGGAAATGTCTCAGGTAAACAATACAAATTTCAGTCATTCTAATTTATGGAGTAGTTAAAGCACATGGGCAGTATTCTCTGATCTGTAACTAAGTCAAATAGCGGGGATGGGAACATGGATTGTTTCCCACTGTGGGATGTTGATGGAAAACCATGTCATACCTCCTGGTCACGATCTCATTAATTATGCATCGGTAGCTTCAGTGGCAGGGCAGGCTGGATTGTATGTGCCTTGCTGTCATATCTGAGTGCCATATTTAAAAGGCGCCCAACATCAATCATCTTCTGTCGAAGAAAGATGGATCTCCGGGAACACTGAGGCTGGAGGAAGACCTCCTCAAATGACATTGAAGCTGGAAGATCCACCTGATATGTGCGCCCACACCCAGTAATGTGGTGTTCCAGGGTCCATGGTAGCTGGCAGCCTCCATCCCATACTCTGGAGACAGCATTCTTCAGGTAAGTCTTAACTTCTGCATGTTCCAGACATGAGCTGGAACAATGTGTTTTATGAGTTTAATAAAGTTGCTTCATTTGCACATTAACTTCCCACTAAAATCACACAGAAATCGAAATTGAGTAATGAACAATTTTGTATCTTTCTGATCATATGATAACTTTTAATGACCAACAATCAACCTCTCTTGCCCGGAAAGAAAATAATTATGGACATGGGTTTTCTTTCCTTCTGATTGTTCATTTTTTTAAAAATGTTACATTATTGGAGAAGTGGAAGATGTCTTTTTCTTTTACTTAGTGGTCCTTTCTGTATTTCTTCTTTCTTCATCCAGTCTTACTTTGGGTCTTTGTTTTTCTTTCTGTACCTGATTTCAGATTGAATTTACCCTATCCAATTCACCTGTTTATTTTTCAATCCTTAAAAAATAATTGGTTAAGCAAAATACCCTGTTGGTCCAATCATCCATCAAGATCCCACAGGCTCCTTTGTTCTCTCTGCTGCATTATCTGCTGACTCTTAAATGATTAAAACCTAAACAAGTCCAAACAGCTTTAGCTAACAGAGAGGACGTCAAAATAAAATGATTGAATTTCCTTGTCAACTTGGATACAGAAACAAAATAAAGGGAATTAAAAACTGGAATAAGAGTGAAAAATAGGACAGAGGAGGTAAGAAAAATATAAACGTTTAAAATGTAACTCTTAAAAATCCCTTAAAATAGTTCACAACTTGAAGAAATACAATTCCAATTTATAACTGGCCACTTTGAGCAAGAGAGCTTGGTTGGCTGCTATTAAGCATGATCACATTAATTAATTTATTCATTTATTAGAGTCACAAATAGGCTTACATTAACACTGCAATGATGTTGCTGAGAAAATCCCCCAGTCACCACACTCTAGCACCAGTTCAGGTATACTGAACAAGAATTTAGCATAGTCAATGCATCTAAATCAGTGTGCCTTTTGGACTGCCGGAGGAAACCCACGTAGACATGGGGAAAGCATGCAGGCTTCACACAGGCAGTGGCCCAAGCCAGGAATCAAACCCGGGTCCTTGGCGCTGTGAGGCAGCAGCGCTAACCACTGTCACCGTATCCATTACAGCATAATTACTTTTTAGATTTGCTGGGCTTTAACTTCCTGTCATGAGTTTACTGTGCAAACACAACAAATAAGAAAATCACAGGAAGGTTAAGTGTGCGATATTAGGTGAGATTCTCCAGTCTCCCAGCTGTGTGTTTCCTGCCGGCGGGAGGTGGCACGTTGTTTGCTGGTGGCAGGATTCTCTGGTCCCACCACTGTCAACGGGAATTCCCATTGATGTCACCCCAGGCTGGTGGGAAACTCATGGGCGGGGGTGTGCTGCCAGCGGGACCGGAGAATCCCACTGGCATGAACAGCCAGAGAATTCTGACCACTGTTTTTGCAAAGCTCATGTAGAGCAGCATAGATCAGCCACCAACCTGTGGCAATTCACACTTCACAGGGTTTCTGTTCCTCAACAGAAAATGCTGACCCAATTTGCACATTGATAATGGTGTGTCATTCACATGATGTGGAGGTGCCGGCATTGGACTGGGGTAAGCACAGTAAGAAGTCTCATAACACCAGGTTAAAGTCCAACAGGTCTATTTGCGGACAGAGTACCCTTTGTCATCCAATACTTCCCTGGAGCCGAGAAGCTATGACATCTTCTCTGGAGCCTTCAACATGTCATCAGTAAAGACAAACATCTCACCAAGGCCATCCCCACATCTTGCCTTCAAACAACCACACAACCTCAAACAGATCATTGCCCGCAGCAAACTATCCAGTCTTCAGGAGAACAGTGACCACGATGCCACAGCAACCTCTGCAAGACATGCCAGATCGTCGACACGGATACCTTCATCTCACATGAGAACACCATCCACCAGGTACACAGTACGTATTCTTGTGACTCAGTCAACTTTGCCTACCCGATACACTGCAGGGAAGGATGTCCTGAGGCATGGGAGACCATGCAGACACTATGACAACTGATGAATGAACACCACTCAACAATTACCAGGCAGGAGTGTGCCCTTCCAGTCGGGGGAATACTTCAGCAGTCATGGGCATTCAGCCTCTGATCTTCAGGTAAGCGTTCTCCAAGGTGACCTTCACGACATACGACAATGCAGAATCGCTGAGCAGAAACCGATAGCCAAGTTCTGCACACATGAGAATGGCCTCAACTGGGACCTTGGGTTCATGTCACACTATTCTGTAACCCCTACAACTTACTTGGGCTTGCAAAATCTCACCAACTATCCTGGCTGGAGATAATGCACACCTCTTTAACTTGTGCTTGGCTCTCTCTCCACTCACATTGTCTGTACCTTTAAGAATTGATGACTTGTAAAGACTCGCATTCCAACCATTATCTTGTAAATTGACTTTGCGTCTTTATATGCCCTACTTGAGAACACAACTCCTCATTCACCCGATGAAGGAGCGCGATTCCAAAAGCTTGTGCTGCCAAATAAACCTGTTGGACTTTAACCTGATGTTGCGAGACTTCTTACTGTCATTCTCATGCCAGTATTGTTTCAGAAAAGTCTGGCCTAATGATTTGTAGCATGTACAGTATGTCAATTGAAGTACCACACTCCAACATTCCATGGGAATGTTAGCAAGGATGAATGGGTTTAGTTATATGTCTCCATAATATTGGCCTCTCTGTGCTCAAGTTCAAAACCATTTTTTCAGCCACTTATCTTCTTCCAATTTTCCTAGCTAATCTTCTGCCAATAGGCCAACAAACTGCAGTGAGGCACTATCCCATGAATTCCAAATCACCAATTTATACCATTCTACTGTTAGTTTCACAATAAATTATGCACCACTTAACAGCCCATGAATTTCAGAAAGCTGCTTCATTTGTACATTAATAACCCATTAAAATTGTAGCAGAAAGCTGAGTCTAGTAATTGACAATCCTAAGTGTATTTTTAATAATATGATCATTTTTACTGACTGTTAGTTAACCTCTTGGGGGAGTTCATAAAATCTCTATAGCGCAGAAGGAGGCCATTTGGCCCACTGAGTCTGCATCAAGCACAATCCCATCTATCCCCATAACCCCATTCATTTACCCTAGCTAGTCCCCCTGACACTAAGGTGGATTGGTCATGTTAAATTGCCCCTAACTCGCACATCTTTGAACGGTGGGGGAAGCACTCAGAAGAAATCCACGCAGACATGGGAGAATGTTCAAATGCTATACAGACAGTAACCCAAGCCGGGAATTGAACCTGGATCCCTGGTGTTGTCAGGCAGCAATACTAACCACTGTGCCACTGTATTGCCCCGCGGGTTTGGGGGTTCAGAGTATCAAGTTATATTGCCTATTTACCCAGAAGTGAGACTCTGAATTTTCTATGCACCAATTTCCTGGTTAACTGTGCAAATATGCAAATTAGAATAGTCCAAAGTCTCTGACTCCAACTCCCTCAACACCAGAAGCCTCTGAGGGAGCAGCGGAGAGAATCTGCACAGAAGATCCACTCCCTTTTATGTCACGCCCTGCCATATTCTAGTAAGAGTTTGAATGTTCCAATGCTTCTCAATGTATTAGTGAATGTATGTAGGATGTATAAGTGAATGTGCAAATGTGTAAGGGGATTGTGTGGGTGATGCAAGTGTGTAAGGGGGCAGAATGGATGATATAAATGGGTAAGGGTCTAGGGTAGGTGAGCTATGTGGGTGAAGTGGCAATTGGACAGGGTGGTGCTTCAATAGGGTGGCTGGCAGTTATGTAGTGGCTACATAGGGTGGAAACTTGCTAAGATAGTGATACCAGGTGAGGAACCACTGAGTGATAGCTGAAGGGCAGTTGGGGATGTGTCAGGGTGAGTCAGATGGTGGGGCTAGACAGATCAGACATGAGGAAGGCAGATGTGGAGTCACAGGGGATTTTGGGGGTGAGTCAGGTTGGCTTAGAGTGAACTTTGGAGTCAGTAGGGCATCAGGAGGTATGGGGGGCACCTGAAGTGTCAGTTTTATAGTTATTCAGGAGTGTAACTAAGATTTCTGAGGAGGTCTTGTGGTGCAGTGGGTAACAATCCTGCCTCTCAGCCAGAAGCTCTGGGTTCAAGTCCAACCCAGGATATGATGGCCAAAGAAGATGCACTTTGTGTCAACTTTCAAAATAATTTCAACATGTTAATAGCTGGCCATAACAGTGGGAGAAACTCCTGGTCAGCCATACTTGATGTGGAGTGGTGGCCCTCAAGCTTCAAGCCTCTGATGGTAGACTAGCAACCTTTTCTAGGAATTACTGGCTAAGGGACAGATGAAAGTCTGCCTTAGTGACCACTGGGTGCTGGGAGAGAATTGAAATTACATTGGAGAAAAGTTTGGATGGGACAAAAATAATTGATATTTTTGGTCGGCACAATGGTTAGCACTATTGCCACAGCTTCAGGAACCTAGTTCCAATTACCAGCTTGGGTCACTGTCTGTGTGGAGTCTGCATGTTCTCCCCATGTCTGTTTGGGTTTACTTCAGGTGCTCTGGTTTCCTTCCACAGTCTAAAGGGCTTCACAATGGTTAGCACTGCTGCCACAGTGCCAGGGATTCAAATTCACTTCCTGTCTTGGGTCACTGTGTGGAGTCTGCATGTTCTCCCCCTTTGTGTGGTTTCTTTCAGGTCCTCTGGTTTCCTCCCACAGGGAAAGATGAGCTGGTTAGGTGCATTGACCATGCTAAATTCTCCTTTAGTGCACCCAAACAGGCGCCAGAGTATGGTGACTAGGAGATTTTCACAGCAACTTCATTGCAGTTTTACATTAACATTGCAGTGATAATGTAAATCTACTTGTGACATTGATAAGTAAACCTTAGTGTCAGAGGGAACTAGCAGGGTAAATAAGTGGGGTTACGGCCATAGGGCCTGGGAGTGGCTATTTTTAGCACCGTCTGTGGACCAAATGGCCTCCTTCTGCACTCTAGCAATTTTAGGATTCTAAAATTCTCTGTCTAACATTTCTGGGTAATAATGACAAAACTCTCCAAAGTTTCTGAAGCTGACTCAGATTCAGAGATTTTTCTGAGGCTCCCAGAGAACAGAGGAATATGTCCCCTGAAAAATGTTCAAACTTCCCAGTGAATTCCTACGCAGTCAATACATTGGGACTTCCAAGGGATCCTGTATCATATTGAGAGATAAATCGTATGTCCAATGAACCAGAACACTAGAGCCCTGGAGGAACCTTGACATCCACTAAATCTTGATATATTAAAATGGAGATTAGTTGCTACCTTAAAGATTGATAATGAATTGAACCCATACATTTATTTAGTTTAATAAAAATTCCCTTTGCGATGGCTTAATGAACTGAACTTTTAGTTGACTGGAAGTGTGAAGGTTAAGGCTGGCCTAATAGAATTTGTCAATATTATAAAGGGTCATGTTAAGGTCAATAGTGATCAATTGTCCCCAGTGGTTGTTGAGGCAGTAATGAGAGAAGATAAATTTACGACCAGGTGATCAATAAAATACTTCAAGAGGTGCTTAGAATAAATTTTTTCTGCAGTTGGTAGCTGGAATGTGGAATTCTCTGCACAGGTTAATACTAAAATAGTCCTTAAAATCATTGTGCAATTAAATAGTTACTTGTAAAAAAGAAAAACATGAAAGGGTATTTCAGAGCTAATAGATGGCTAATGTGGAGTAAAACATGGGAACAGGTTTAATAGCAGGATGGCCTGTTTCTCTGTGGTATAAACATTCTCTAATGTTGCCTCTTATCACAAGTCTATAATCTCATTGTGAGTGTCCTGTTTCAGCAAAGTGGTCCTACAAGGCCGCAGATAATGCCCTTCGAAACTCGCTGCATGCCAAAGAAATAAATCAAATCACTGCTTTCTGTCTTCCGGCAGCAGCATCACTGCAGAGCCATCAGAAGCTTAATTATACAAGCCGTGTGCTGTATCTCTATTGCTGCAGCTGGCACGTCCACCACCGAATCACCATTTCAGACTTGTATCCAACTTAGACTGCAGATAGAACCACACTTGTACAGCAAGTTATCCAGTCTCAACATCTCAAAGCGTTTCACATACAGGCACCATTGTGATGTAGACCATTCACTCATCTTGTTCACCGCAATGATGACCGGCCAATAGAAATTTCTGGAACAATTAAACGAATTGGATCTGATTACAGGATCAGGATTTCTGATGCTTGCCTACATGTTTAAAATCCAGTAGGTAAGGAAGTAAATCCCTATTTTCTGCTGCATTACTGACCCACCTGCTTTCAGTACATTGTTAAGGACCAGATTAGAAACTCTAAGGTATTTTATGAAGTTAGCCTAGACTCTAACTTTAGCATTTGATTTTGGCATTAGGATGAGCATAATGCAATCTATTCCAGGTATGATTCAAGTTGCCCACTTAGCAAAAAAAGCTTTATGAACACAGTTAGAATTTAACAAAAGAATTAGCATAGCTTTTACCAATTAAAATACTTAAACATGCATCTACTGTTCCAATTCATGGGTGGCATGGTGGCACAGTGATTAGCATTGCTGCCTCACAGCACCAGGGACCTGGTTTTGATTCCTGGCTCAGGTCACTGTTTGAGTGGAGTCTGCACATTTTCCCGTGTCTGTGTGGGTTTCCTCTGGATTCTCCAGTTTCCTCCCACAGTCCAAAGATGTACAGATTTGGTACACTGACCATGGTAAATTGCCCCTTAGTGTTCCAGGATGTATCAATTAGAGGGATTAGCAGGGTAAATATGTGGGTTTATGGGGATAAGGCCTTGGTGGGGTTGTTGTTGGTGTAGACTCAATGGGCTGAATGGCCTCCTTCTGTACTGTGGGGTTTCTATGATGGGCATAGACACAATACCCTTCTTTGGGACAAGTTAGCACAGAAACCAAAGATGGTTATGTGGCTACTAGATTTCCAGCCTTTTGATTCGGGAGAGTGATCCAGACAGACCTTTGCCTTCTAATTCTCACGCAGCAACTTCCAGAGAAAATCTAATTAAGAAAAATATAGGATGGGATTTTCTGGCCACACTTACCAAAAACCAGAAAGTCTACCTGAGTTTAAATGGACATTTCATTGGTTTGGATATGATTCCTGTGGTGGGTGGGATGGGAAAACTCCTCACTGAAAGATTGAAATCTTCCTTACAGACATATGTTGCATCAAGGAGATGCTTGGTAATGTTAAAGACTTTCTTCAGGAAATGATGTACAGCAACTGAATCTGTGGCCTACAATAATCTTGCAAAAATGAGGCTCATTGGCCCATATCTTGCACCCTGAACCCCAACTTATGCAGATTGCACACTTGTACAACATGGAAGTCCTAACACACAGACATAGGTGCTGAAAGTGCACCAAGTTTAAACCTCTGGTTGGACTGCAAGATTGAAGCCCAATGCTGATGTGCCTGAAAAAAGTGACAGCACAGCACTCACTTCGCTTTCTTGCCCTAATGAGTATTTACACCTCTGCTCAAGTACCAGTGAGTCGAGGCAGCATTCTGTGTGGATTAATTTTTAAGAGATGCTTAAAATATATGTCATGCAGAAGATGAAAGAAAGATTTTTTCAATTTTGTCTTGGCACACATTTAATTCAATAAAAAATATTCTCACATGTAACAAAATAATTTGAAATGTTAATACATTTCAGCTAAAGTTCATTTCAATTTTGCTATATATTTTAGGCAGTGTTGTTTGTCCCAATTTTAATAGTCTCTGATGCAGTGTTGATCCTTAGAAACCTCTTGATATCAGGTGAAGTGAGTTCTACAACGACAGGGGAAAGAATCCATCTTGGCCATTTCAAATGCTTTAGGAAGGTGTATTCCTTAAAGTGACATATACAAGCCTCCTAGAAGCTGACAAACTGTCTGATAGGTGTTGCAGAATCCAGTGCAGATTGAAAGCCTGGAGTCATGTAGCAGTGGTTGTGCAACATCACACTTGTGCGTGGATTCTTAAAATCACTGAAGTGCTTTTGAGACTTCAACATAGGCACAGGGATCATGATAGAAGAGTTAAGTGACATGTAAAATATATAATTAATACCTCCAAACCCTTCTCTACCCCTCCTCACATCTATACCTCCCTCCCTTACCTCCTGGTTTACAATAAGTCTCAAAACACCAGGTTAAAATCCAACAGGTTTATTTGAAATCAAACTTTCATAGTGCTGCTTCTTCATCAGATGCACCAGACTCCTTACTGTGCCCACCCCAGTCCAACACCAGCATCTCCACCTCCTGGTTTACAGAAAGTCAACAGAACTGTTGAAGTAAGAAAAAAGTGATTGTTCTGTTGAAGAGAACATACATTTTATTGCAAGAAATTTGAAAAGGGGAGGTAATTAAACAATTGTCATAGTGTGGCTGCTAAAGTGAAAAGTTAAATGCTAACATGGTGTCAATGTTTTGAAATTATTTTTGTTAAATTTTTCTATTAAAAACTTTAAAGCATTTGCAAAATTTTGTATCAAAACATTAAAACACAACATTTAAATATAATTATAATTGAATTAAACAAGGCAGAAGAATACTAATGATAAACACATGGGGGTTTAGATTTTCCATGGCCTAAAACGTGACTTCTCCCTGGCTCAATCTCATGCAATAAGGTATCTAAGTCATGGTCTGAGAAATTATGACCTCTTCTTCCTAGTTAGATTTTCCATATTCTAAATTAAAACATGTGAACACTTAAGCATGTCACTCAAAGTTTAAGTTTTTAAAGTTTATTATTAGAATCACATAAGAACATAAGAAATAGGAGCAGGAGTAGGCCATCTAGCCCTTCGAGCCTGCCCCACCATTCAATAAGATCATGGCTGATCTGTCGTGGCTCAGTTCCACATTCCCACCCTCTCCCCATAACCCTTAATCCCCTTGCTTATCAAAACCCATCAACCCGCGTCTTAAAAATATTTAGCGAGGCAGCCTCCACCACTTCAATGGGCAGAGAATTCCAGAGATTCACCACCCTTTGAGTGAAGTTCCTCCTCAACCCCATTCTAAACCATCCCCCCCCCCCTTATCTTGAGGCTGTGCCCCCTAGTCCTGCTGTCCTTTGAGCGGGAAGAGTCTCTCCACCTCTATCCTATCCATCCCAGTCATCATCTTATACATCTCAGAGATCTCCTCATTCTTCTAAACTCTAACGAGTACAAGCCTAGTTTATTCAGCCTCTCCTCATAGCTCAACCCCCTCAACTCTGGCATCAGCCTAGTAAACCTCCTCTGCACTCCCTCCAAGGCCAAAATATCCTTGCGCAAGTGCAGCACCCAAAACTGCACACAGTACTCCAGCTGCAGCAAGACCTCCCTACTTATATTCAATCCCCCTCACTATGAAGACCGGCATCCCATTAGTCTTCCTGACCACCTGCTGCACCTGCAGGCTGGGTTTTTGCAACTCATGCACAAGGACCCTGAGGTCCCTCTGCACCATCACCTGCTGCAGTTTTTCACCATGTAAGTAATAGTCCTTTCTACCATTATTCCTACCAAAGTGGACCACCTCACACTTGCCAACATTAAATTCCATTTGTCAGTTCCTGGCCCATTCGCCCAGCCTATCTAGATCCTTCTGCAGGCTCTCCACACCCTCTGCGCAATTTGCCATTCCACCAATCTTGGTGTCATCAGCAAATTTCAACACCATACACATGGAGGCTTACATTAACTTCATTGCAGTGTGACTGAAAATCCCCTAGTCACCACACTCAGGCACCTGTTCCAGTGCCCTGAAGGAGAATTAGCATAGCCAATGCACCTAACTAGTACATCTTTCAGATTGTGGGAAGAAATCAGAGCAAAGGAAACCCACAGACACATGGAGAACATGCAGACTCCACACAGATAGTGACCCAAACTGGGAATTGAACCTGGGTCCCTGGTGCTGTGAGGCATCAGTGCTAACCATTGTATTACCATAATATAATGCTGATTTAAAGAATAGATTTAAGGCAAATAACAAAATCTATGTTCATTTAAACATTACATACTAACCTTCAATCAAAAAAATTAAGAATTACACTATAAGTGAGACAATAACAATAGGATTAATTGCTTAAAAGAAATAGGAGAAAAAAAAACTTACATTTATAATAGCAGGGAATCCTTTTGAGCTCTCTGCCTTCACTTTAAAACTGCAATTTCCAAGCTGGACCTCAATGGGTGTGCCCAGTTTGGCCCACTAAGGAAATGTGACTAGCATCCTCTGTGAAACACTGAGGCCTGCAGAGATTGTCCCACTGAATGCCAAAGGTTGCAGCTCCCGCTGGGGGATAGATCACAATTTTTCAACACAGGTAAGTGCACAAGAAATCAACCTATTTTTGGCAACCCATGGCTTCATACCACAAAGCAGAAGTGATGGACTAACTTCTTTCAGACCTGACTGTCAGCATTTATAGTTTGGAAAAAATGGAAACCCCCCAACCACTTAATCTGCTTTCAATAAATTGGTGTGGAGGGAAAGCTGGGGGCCAATGAGAAGAGTGGAAACAGTAGCTTGTTAAATTGCCAGCTCTATTGATTAACCCTTGAGTTGCAGAGCAGCTAGGAGTCCAAACACACAAATCCTCCTCCTTCCTGTCACTCTCACCCAGGGTATAGGCAACATGTATCAGACTCAGATCCGACAAAGGCTGCTGAGTGGACTGGGTTGGAGGCAAATCCCCTTTAAAAAGAAATAAAAACAGAAAATGCTGGATAAATTCAGCAGGCCTGGTAGTGTCTGTGGAGAGAGAAAAACAGAGTTAATGCTTTGAGTTCATATGCCTCTTCCTTAGAATCGAAGTGGGATAAAAATGTAACTGATTGGGGGGCTGGGGGAGGTGGGGCAGAATAGAAGGTCACAGAGAAGTCGAAGCTAAGGAGAGGTTGGGAAAGGTGTCGTGGGCACAGACTTAAGGACTACAGAAGTGCTAATAGTGATGCTTTGAGATGAGTTCTGCTCTAGGCTCAATTAACTGGCTGGGTTTACGAGAGCAGAGAAAATGAATAACCAGAATTTTCCATTTGATGATGCTGCTTTTTTTTGACGCAATGTGACTAAAGTTGGTGTGGCCGACACATCGGAATTAAAAGTACAATTTACAGTCAGTGCAACTCATCATTCCATGATCTTTTGCGCTGCATTTCGAGGAACTAGATGGAAGCTGAACCCTTGTCCAAGAAACCACACACATTCAGCAGCATAATAGCATGTTGGAGAACACTTCAACATAATGACCTCAAAACAAGAATACATGAGGGAAATCTCAGGAAAAGTAAAGAAAGAACTTTCAGTGGACTATAGACCTATATAGCTGATGCAGAGCATAACTTCACATGTCATTACTCTAACCAGCCAAAAGATGCACACAAAAGCTGTTGCTGCCATTAATGTAGAATAGGGGGACATAATGCCAAGGATATTTTAATACTATAACTAAAGTACATAGCACGAGAATACCAGAGACGTTTGTCCAAATGTTGGTTATTTTGTACTTACAGGGCATTGCCAGCACGATTCAATTGTTAAACAAGATACAACAAACTAAAAAACAAATAAGCAGTAAACTTGAGTTTTTTTTTAAAAATCTGTTCACAAGATGTGTACATCATGGGGGTCGATTTAGCTCAGTTGGATGGACGGCTAGTTTATGATGCAGGGTGATGCCAACAGCAAGGCTTCAATTCTTGCACTGACTGAAGTTATTCATGTCTTCTTAAGCTTGGCCCTCACCTGAGGTGTGATGGGTTTCAGGTTAAACGAGGGCCTATGATCATTTGGGACTATGGTGACTTTACTTTTACATCATGGAATCCCCAAAGTGCAAAAGAGGTTACTTGACCCATTGAGTCTGGACCAATTCTCTGAGAAAATACCTTATCTCCATTACATCCTATCCCTGTAACCCACACATTTACCATGGCTAATCCATTTAGCCTACACATCTTGGGACACTAAGGGGCAATTTAGCATGGCCAATCCACCTAGCCTGCACATCTTTGGAGTGCGGAAGGAAACAAGAGCACCTGGAGAAAACCCACACAGACAGTTACCCAAATCCGGAATTGAGCTCAAGTCCCTGGCACTATAAAACAGCAGTGCTAATTATTGTGCCGCCTATAATGTTGATGTCCTATTGACCTTCTTCTCAATTCCTCAAACTACAATTTGGTTTGCTAGACCATTTCAGAGGGCAGTTAAGAGCCAACCTATAGCCCAGACTGGTAAGTGTGTCAATTTCATTGCCTAAAGGATATCAGTCAACCCAGTAACATTGCCTGCTTTGTAAGAGTCAACTGAACTTGGGAATAAATGTAGAAAAAGATAACATCACTTCAGTTAGCTTGGTCCATGCCTTGTTCAAAATAACATCATTCTTGCAACAATGCGGCATTCTATTTCCAGGCAAGGATATTTTAAATAAATAAAAAATGTGTTCAATAAAATGGAAAATAGGAAGAATCCAATTGAGGCGCATCTCTTGTGATTCTGGTCTCAAGGTGACTTGAGACAAAAACAGGTTACAGAGGAAAGGCAGAAAAACATGAGGAAAAATATTCAAAGAATAGGGATGAAAACGGGATGGTAATAAAAACAAGCTGAAAAATAAAAAGGAAAAAACACAGAAAAAGCAAGGAACAAGAAATGTTAGGAAGAGAAATGTGATGCAAGGAATAGAACAGAAACAGATGTTAAAAGATAGAAGCAAAACATTGAGTTAATTTTCAATTTTGAAAAGCTGCGCTCCCAGATGATTGTTAGTCTTTCTTCTTCACATGATAGATTGGTTAATAGATTGGCACAGTGGTTAGCACTGCTGTCTCATGGTGCCAGAGTTCAATTCCGGCCTTGGGTGACTGTGCGGAGTCTGCACATTCTCCCCATATCTGCGTGGGTTTCCTCTGGATGCTCTGGTTTCCTCCCACAGACTGGGAAAGGTTGATTGGCCATGTTGAATTGACCCTCGTGTCAGGGGGATTAGAAGGGTAAGTATGTAGTGTTACGGAAATAGGGCCCTGGGTGGGATTGTGGTTGGTGTGTACTCGATGGACTGAATGGCCTCTTTCAGCTCTTCAAGAGTTCTATGATTCTTATTGCTCATTTACAGTTGCCAATGCTCTTAGTCACTGCCCAATCAATAAAGCTGCGTTTGCTTTTATTGAGAAAATAATTTATTCCATTTTCCTGGCCTTGGTTTTACCACCAAAATAAACTGTTGGAATTAAGCAGCACTGAGTCAATGTAAACAGAGCCTTGGAGTTGTGGTGGGGGTGAACTCATACAATCTGGACCCCTCTTCAGCACACCTTGGGCTTTGCACCCACCTGCGCTTCACAAGCCCAACCATGCCAAAGCTTCCAGACTCTCTTCACTGCAAGCTGTTGGCCTACCACTGGGAACTCAGGCAGTGGAGAAGTAGGAGTTTGCAGGTTGCTGGAGGAACATAAGGGACCTGCTGTGATTATTTTAAGGGAAGTGACCACTTAAAGGTGAATGGCCTAAAGTTGTGCGACAAAACCTATTTGTATTGAAAATATTCTCAGGCAGCAGAAATAATGGAGGAATATTGGCAATAATGAAACACTGGTATAGCAAATGGGCAGCCATTGCCCACCCAATTTTCACCCTTATTAAGCCTAATTGGGAAAGATAAATTGGGATGGAATGCAAAACAGTTGCTCCCTGATTTGGGATGAAAAGATTTCATTCTGATTTGTTGATTGACACATTCCATATCCTTTTATTTGATGTTTTATGAAAATAATATTCCAGCTAAATTTGATTTGATTTATTATTATCACATGAATTAACATACAGTGAAAAGTATTTTGCTGGTTCTAAGTCTTTTAACTTATTCCTATAAAACACTGCTGCATCTGGCATGTACTTAGTGCCTCTGTCAAACATAATTCCCTTCAGCATAAAATCCGAATTGATTCAACTTTTCCTGGAAACGTTTCAGTAAATGTTGCTTCCTCACCATTGAGCACCCTTTTCACAAACTTTAATTCTTTCATAGAGTTATAGAATAGAATCCTTACACGAAAGAGTCTATTTGGTTCATTGAGCCTGCACCAAGAATAACCCCATGCAGGCCCATACCCGTAACCACACATATTTACCCTACTAGTCCCCCTGATACTAAGGGTCAATTTAGCATGGTCAGCCCACATAACCCACAAACCTTTGGACTGTGGGAGGAAACTGGAGCATCTGGGGAAAACCCACAATGCGAGAATGTGCAAACTCTACACAGACAGTCACCCAAGGCAGAATTGAACCCAGGTCCCTGGTGCTGTGAAGTAGCAGTGCTAACCACTGTGCCAGCCTGCTGCCCTACTATTACAATGTGCATCCCTTCTCACCTACTTATCCCAACACAACTTGCAATATGATTGGAAAATAGTTTTTTTTCTGGTGGACTAAAGATTATAATCAACAGCTTGGCTGTTCTATTATTATTACTGCTTTTTTGTGGTGTAGGAATTAAAATGCATTCAGGAATTCTTAGGAGGATACAGTCTTTCACACAAGTGACAGTGTAGAACTATAATGTAAAACTGTACATCAAAAAAATTTTCCTCTTAGGCAGGGGAGAGGATCGCACATCATGACTATTCAAAAGAAGGAAGGTTAGGAATGATAGTGCAGTAGTTGGTCCCATTCTTGGGTAACATTCTTGTGAATCTCCTTTATGCTCTAAAACGTAGAAACATAGAACATCGGTTGATTGGCCATGCTAAAATTGCCCCTTAGTGTCCTGGGATGTGTAGGTTAGAGGGATTAGCAGGTAAATGTGTAGGGATATGGGGATAGGGCCAGGGTGGGATTGTGGTCAGTACAGACTCAATGGGCCGAAGGGCCTCTTTCTGCACTGTAGGGTTCTATGGTTCTATGCTCTCTCCAATATCTTCACATCCTTCCTCAAGGATGCCTCCCAGAACTGGAAGCACAACTCCAGATGAGGCCTAACTTGTGTCTTATACAAGTTCAACATGTGCTCAGTGCCCCTATTAATAAAGCCTAAGATGCTCTATGTGCTTTACTAACTGCTCCCTCAGCATGCCCTGCCACCTTCAATGACTTACTTATGTAGATATTCACAGAGGTTCTCTGTTCCTGCACCTCCTTTAGTGTTTCTCCCTTTATTTTATCCTGTTTCTCCATATTCTTCCTGACAAAATGGATCACCTCACATTTCCCTGCATTGATCTTCATCTGCCCAATCCACCAACACGGTTCTATCCTTTTGAATTCCAAGACTATCCTCTTCATATTTGAACCTCCATATCATCTGCAAGTTTTAAAATCATGTTCTGAACACCTAGTCTGGGGCATAAACATATATCAAAAAGACCAAGGATCCTAATACTGATTCTCGGGGAACTTCACTACAAAACTATAACATTATCCATTCAAAGAAACAAGGTATCTCAAATAAGATAAAGACAAAATACTGGGATATGAAACAAAAACAGAGAATTCTGGAAAATCTCAGCAGACCTGACAGCATCTGAGGAGAGA
This sequence comes from Carcharhinus amblyrhynchos, assembly GCF_965287045.1. Taxonomy (NCBI): domain Eukaryota; kingdom Metazoa; phylum Chordata; class Chondrichthyes; order Carcharhiniformes; family Carcharhinidae; genus Carcharhinus; species Carcharhinus amblyrhynchos. Next base: position 13,322,221 of record NC_137328.1, read on the forward strand.
GAATAGAGCCAACGTTTCAAGTCTAGATGACCCTTCGTCGAGGGATCTTTCACAGTGTGCAGATTTTCCAGACCCCCTGCGACATGCTTTCCCAAGGCAGAGGCAACTAAATTTAAGGGGAAATTGGCCACCAGTTCCGCCATTGTCCGTGGTGCTTTCCGTGGCTTGCCTGTCCTGCTATAGGGGAACCCACTGCAAATGGTGGTGTGGGGTGTGGGGTAAGTGGGAAGGGTGGCTGGAGAGTGGTCAAATTCTGCAGGTCCAGAAGATCCACTGGCGGGAAGGGCTGGAAAATCGCGTCCAGTCTCTTTCCCTATCTGGCTTTGCACAATTGTCAAATGTTGGGTCCCTACTCTGACATGGTCAAGGCTAGAATGAGCTGCACTGTGCATGGTAAGATCAGACAATAGTCGAAGCTCAGCACTCATGCTCATTTTAGCACTTGTTAGAATTTACAGACTTCTGAATGTAATTCAGGCTGTGTAACATAACTACTTTATGAATTACTAAATCTTCAATGACAACTTAACTAAGGCACACTATTTGGTCAATCATCAGTTTCTGGTTGATTGCTCATTATGCAGTGGGTCTTAATTGGTATATGTGAATGATTATAACATGCAGAGTGTAACGTGACGTCTTTGGCAAGTATTAATATAAAATGGCATTTTGACCTTGAGAGCTTACTACGGTGAATATAATATGAAAAAAATCTTTAATGGTCAAGTTACACTAAGAATCTATTACCCGTCCAGGCCTATTTATCCCATATGCCTTAGTTTCTTTACTGTCCATAAATCCGTCAGTCTCGGTTTTAAATATAGTCAGCAGCTGAACTTCCACAGCCCCTTTTCCTCCAAAGCTGCCAATTATTATGGAGTTTAACGGTATCAGTCAGTCTGCCTGGCAGATTTCTCTGATATGTTTGCCACGCGAAACAAAGCAACAGTCAAGGCTGAAAGTAATAGCATTTCCAGAAAAATGGTCCAGGCAGTGATTCCTAAATGATAAGCTCTGTCTCCCACTCGCAGCCCAGGGATCAATATTAATTGTTCCTGACACCTGACTGAATTTTGCATCCATGATTTGGTAAACAATGCACGTAGATAAGATGACTCATCCAGCCTTTTACACACGAGACAAATAATATGTTTCTTGAGTAGACACAGATTGTTTCCAGCTCGGAGTAATCAAATAGAAGTAGTTACCAGTTGGTCAGTTCCCAAAATACCCTAAGGAATTATTAAATTATGGTCTTCTCTGATTTGAAACAAGACAGATCTCTGATCTGTTACAACGTTCAAATCTTTTAACCGTACCTTTAACCCAAATACTGAGCACTGTAAGGTTAGAAGAAGAATCCCCACTGTGCAGAAGGAGGCCATTCGGCCCATCAAGCCTCAACAGTCCCACCCGAGCCCTATCCCCGTAACTCCATATGTTTACCCTGCCAGCGCCCCCCCCCACCCCCCCCACCCACCCCCGCTAACACTAAGGGGAAATTTTAAATATGGCCAACCCATCTAACCTGCACATCTTTGAATGTGGGAGGAAACCGGAACACCTGGAGGAAACCCATGCAGAGACGGGGAGAATGTGCAGACTCTGCACAGACAGTGACCCAAGGCAGGAATTGAATTCTGGTGCTGTAAGGCAGCAGTGCTAACCATTGTGCCACCATGTTGTCCATTAGCAATTTCTGTGTTAATTTTATATTGATTGTATTTAATAATCAAAAACAAGTGTCCTTGTGTTGGCCAACTTCTTCTGATTTTCATGGGTTAGGTCCATACGCGGATGATTCCAAAGTTGAGAGATATATTGGCTAATTATGAGTAATCCATAACATGACTGCCTTTCAATATGTAAATAGCATGCAACATGGAGGAAATTTGGACTGAAGTAATTTCATACCCATTTATTCCTCTCTGTCACCAAACACATTTTAGCTTATTATATTAGCATTCAGCTGACACTGTCCTCACACATTTCCAACTTTTATGCTGTTCAGAATGGATTTAACTTTAGTGCCGGGGAAACAAAGTCGTATTTCCTATGTCAATTATTGAGTTTGTAAGGTTTACCATCATTGAGGCCTGTTTTTTAAATCATAGAATCACAGAAACCCTACAGTACAGAAGGAGGTCATTCGGCCCATCGAGTCTGCACTGACAACAATTGCACCCAGGACCCATCCCTGTAGCCCCACATATTTGCCTCATTATTCTCTATAAACTATGCATCCCAAGATGCTAAGGGGCAACTTAGCATGGTCAATCAATCTAACTTGCACATTTTTGGACTGTGGGAGGAAACTGGAGTACCCGGAGGAAACCCACGCAGACACGGGGAGAATGTGCAAACTCCACACAGACGGTGACGCAAGCCGGGAATTGAACCAGGTCCCTGGAGCTGTGAGGGAGCAGTGTTAACAGTGCCATTGTGCCGCCCGCATGTTTACTTGAGCACATTTTTATGAGATCAATTTGACCAACATTTATGATTGGAAAATTATTGCAATTACATTTCCTTTGCAGCCGCAGGGTGGCTCAGTGGTGAGCACTGCTGCCTCACAGCACCAGGGACCCCGGTTCAGTTCTGCCCTTGGGTCACTGTCTATGAGAGTTTGAGTGTTCTTCCCATGTCTGCATGGGTTTCTTCCCACAGTCTGAAGGCACGCGTTTTAGGTGGACTGGCCACGCAAAGTTGACTCTAGTGTCGGGGGGTTAGCAGGGTAAATATGTGGGGCTATTGAAATAAGGCCTGGGTGGGATTGTGGTTGGTGTAGACTCAAATGGCCTCCTCCTGCACTGGAAGGATTCTATGATCAGCAAAAACAAGGTTGTGCCTGATGAATGATGCTTATATGGCTTTAAGCTTTAATTTTAATACTTTGTGGGGATCCGGGATTGCCTGCATATTTGCAATTGCATAGATGGCCCAAAACAATCTATGGGCATGTGGCCATGAGTATGCTATTTGTGTACGTCACCTCAAATGTTTACAATTAGCAGTCAGAATACTTCTCAAAGTGAGGCACTGGATCTCTGGCAGTGGGCAGAGACTTGCAAGGGGGAGCCAGTAAACATTTATTTTATTCATTCGTGGGAGCTGGGTGTCATTGGCTGGCCAGCAATTAATGCCCACCACTAGTTGTCCTTGAACTGAATGGCTTCCAAGGCCATTTCAGAGGGCAACTGAGAGTCACCCACATTGCTGCTGATTTGATTTTGATTTGATTTATTGTCACGTACATTAGTGTACAGTGAAAAGTATTGTTTCTTGCACACTATACAGACAAAGCATATCATTCATGGAAATGAAATGAGAGAGCACAGAACGTACTGTTACAGTCATTGCTAGGGTGTAGAGAAAGATCAACTTAATGTGAGGTAGGTCCATTCAAAAATCTGATGGCAACAGGGAAGAAGTTGTTCTTGAGTTAGTTGGTACGTGACCTCAGACTTTTGTATCTTTTTCCTGATAGAAGAGAGTATGTCTGAGGTGTGTGGTGTCCTTAATTATGCTGGTTGCTTTGCTGAGGCAGTGGGAAATATAGACAGAGTCAATGAATGGGTGGCTGGTTTGCATGGTTTGCATGATGGATGGGCTACGTTCATGACCTTTTGTAATTTCTCTGGACTTACATGTAGGCCAGGCCAGGTAAGAACATTAGTGAATCAGATGTGTTTTTCTGACAACCAACAATGGTTTTGCTGTCATCACTAGATTCTTAATTCCAGATATTTTTATTGAATTCAAATTCCACCATTTGCCGTGGTTCCCACAACTTTAGCTGAGTTTCTGGATTAATAGTTTAGCGATAATACCACGAGGCCATCACCTCCCCCACTGTGTGAAAGTGCTTACCAAGTAGGGAGGGTCGCATGGGTGGATGACTTGTGCGATGCAGCTGGATGCCTGGTGACGACTTGGCATTTCACCTTGTCACTGCATCGCCTCTCAGTGACACCTAAGACGTTGAGTGCTTTAATCGAAAGCCCCATGCAGACTGACATGGCAAACATCACCAGCCTCTGACATTACCACATTGCCACTCAAGTGAGATGCACAAACTAGCGACCAGCTATCCTGCAGCCTGTCTCCAGGTGCTCTGCAGGTCCATCGCTTTGAATTACATTGGATTTTTATGAGCGTTTTGTGCAAGTTGCATTCTGCAATCACGTCCACTTTGCCCTGACTCAGGAGAAACATTAGCTTTTAAACTGAGTGATTTATGAGTGTTTTGTCACACATCACATGAATAGAATAGAGTGAAAAGCAGGCACACAGAATATTTATAAGTTTTATTAAAAGCATTATCAAAACACTTTGCATGCAGCACTTTTATATTATGATCATTATATAGTGCCTAACTTGGATGGTGTGTCTGCAATTAATAATCTCTTTAAATAGAGGCTCTGCAACCAAAACGCTAGAAACCAATGGCCTGTCTAAATGTTTAACAAATTATAATAATTGACCTCACCACAAGTTACAGAGTCTTGCATTCAAGTCTTCTGCAATTATGTATAGTAATAATTTGAATGGGGTTCAACAATATAGGGTTCTTAAGCATGATGGCCTTGAATTTCCTGTGCATATGCCCGCTCAGGGTATAAATTAATTCTGCGGAATAATTCACCATGCGGGTGGCACGATGGCATAGTGGTTAGCACTGCTGCCTCCCAGAGCCAGGGACCCGGGTTTGATTCCCCACTTGGGTCAATGTCTGTGTGAAGTTTGCACATTCTCCTTGTGTTTGTGTGGGTTTCCTCCAGGTGTTCCAGTTTCCTCCCACAGTCCAAAGAAGTGCAAGTTAGGCTGATTGGCCATGCTAAATTGCCCCTTTAGTGTTGGCGGGTTAGCAGGGAAAATATATGGGGATAGGGGCTGGGCAGGATTGTGGTTGGTGCAGATTTTATGGGCTGCACTGTCAGGATTCTATGATTCTATGACTATTATGAGCATAAATAAGTTACACATGTAAGTGCAATACTCCTAAATCTCCAGCTGTCTACTGATCCTTCAACCCAAATGCATTGCTGTCCATAAAACCAGCCATATTCCAGCATTCAAATGCAAGTTTCTCACACCTGCAGATGGTCCCTTCAAATTCTGTCTTTCAGATGCATTGGCACCTGTGCTGGTATGATCCCAAATCACATGCCACCAGGAAACACCAAAGCCATTTTCAGCAGTGCATTCAATATTTACGCTCAATGTTTCAGAATGACATCTTAAAATGTATGTCTGTTTGGGTGGCACCGCTTCTGCTTAATGCTGAAGCAGAGAAGGACAGACAAGAGGAAGAGAACCAATATAGGAAACACCATGAGTGGTGAGACTAATGCCCAATATAGAGTGTAAATAGATCTTGAATGGCACTCCAAGATCTGTCTGAAGAGTACCCTGTACAATGGTTCTGTACAAAGGAGGCCCTAGACCACTGACATGACTTCTTTACATATGACAAAAAGTGTTGGCATGCGGGCAGTTTGTAGAATGAAGGCGACTGTGGCCTTCACTTTTATATATCTGGATCCCCCTAGGCATTCGCTGGGGGATCAGAGATCAGAGATTTTTGACCTACTGGCCCCCACCTCTCAACCAGCCTCTCCTCCACCGCAGCCCCACCTCCAAACACCCTCTCCCCCTCCACAACACCCCCGCCCCAAACTCCTCCCCCTACACTTTGTCCTCCCTAGGCATTGTCTGAATTCATATTCCGCAAAGGCAAAAAATAGGGAAAGAATAGAAACAAAGAATGCAGAAGGAGGTTACTCAGCCTACTGGGCCTGCACCAACAACAACCCACCCAGGTCCTATCCCCATAAATCCATGTATTTACCCTGCTAGTGCCCCTTACACTATGGGGCAATTGATCTTGTGGGATAACCCCCACATCTTTGAACTGCGGGGGAAACCTGAGCACCCAGAGGAAATCCACACAGACATGGGGAGAAGGTGCAAACTCCACACTGACAATCATCTGAGGTTGAATTGAACCCGGGTCCCTGGCACTGTGAGGCAGCAGTGCTAACCTTTGTGCCACAATGCTTGCTGTCGTGCACGGAACAATTGGAGGAACCATTGACCTGCATCATTCTGAAAGTTATAGATCAGCCTGTTTCCCTTCAGATACCTGACTGTGATGACCACAGCAGACAGATGTTGGGAAGGGTAAAGGATGGGGGGCATCTTCTGGGCAGGTCACTGAATTTCATGAGGCTGTGCCCTGAGCACTGCAGAGGTTAGCTCCTGTGGCATATTCTTGGGCTCTAGGAGTCTTCAGAGTGTAGGGCCAGGCTTCTCGGACATTTTCCTGGTCTCTGGAAGCTGGTGTGGTCCCAGATCACCATTGCAGACGTCAGAGCAGCTTTCTCGAAGGCCAACCCAGAGAAAGCAACTGGCCCAGATGGGCTACCCGGACGAGCACTCAGATCCTGAGTGGATCAGCTGGTGGAGGTATTCACAGACATCTTCAACCTCTCTTTACAACAATCTGAGGTCCCTATCTGCTTCAAGAAAATGAGCATCATACTAGTACCTAAGAAAAACCAAGCAGCATGCTTTAATGACTATCATCTGTTAAGAAAACCCACCAATGCCACTACTTTGTCAGAAGACTAAGGAAATTTGGTATGTCAGCTACGACTCTCACCAACTACTGACCATAGAAAGCATTCTTTCTGGTTGTATCACAGCTTGGTATGGCTCCTGCTCTGTCCAAGACAGCAAGGAACTACAAAAAGTTGTGAACGTAGCCCAATCCACCACGCAAACTGGCCTCCTATCCATTGACTCTGTCTTCACTTCCCACTATATCGGCAAAGCAGCCAGCATAATTAAGGAGTCCACTCGCCCCGGACATTCTTTTTTCCACCTTCTTCCATCCGGAAAAAGATACAAAAGTCTGAGGTCACGTACCAATCGACTCAAGAACAGCTTCTTCCCTGCTGCTGCCAGACTTTTGAATGGATCTATCTTGCATTCAGCTGATCTTCCTCTACAGACTAGCCAATATCGTGACGCAACATTCTGCACTCTCTCGTTTTCTTCTCTATGACCAGTATGCTTTGTCTGTATAGCGCGCAAGAAACAATACTTTTCACTGTATGCTAATACATGTGACAACAATAAATCAAATCAAAATCAAGTCAAAAAGGTGGAACCCAGTGCATCTACCATCACCATCTGCACTCACCATCTGACTACATGAGGTCTGGCAGGTGGGCGAGCTCTAAATATTAAGATGGCATGGGCAGAATGGGCATATTTCGGGTGTAGCTTCCAGACTGGGTCACTGCTGGAGATTGCTTGGATATCTGGTATAACTTCTGAATTGCCCTGGGAAATCTAAGAGCAATCCACTCCCCACAGGAAAATCCAATATCTGTCTGCAGTGTGTGGCATGATGGCACAGTAGTTAGCACTGCTGGATCACAGCACCAGGGACCCAGATTTGATTCTCAGGTTGGGTCAATGTCTGTGCAGAGTCTGCATGTTCTCCCTACGTCTGCATGGGTTTCCTCTGGTTCCTCCCCACCCCCGCCACAGTCTGAAAGACATGCTGGTTAGGTGCATTGGCCACGCTGAATATCCTCCCCAGTGTTCCAGACAGGCTCCAGGGTGTGAGGATTTTCACAGTAACTTCATTGCAGTATTAATCATAGAATCAATAGTGTAGAAGGAGGCCATTTGACCCATTGAGCCTGCACCCACAACAATCCTACCCAGGTCCCATCCCCGTAACCCCACATATTTGCCCTCCTAATCCCCCTGACACTAAGGGTCAATTTATCATGGCCAATCAACCTAACTTGCACATCTTTGGACTGTGGGAGGAAACCGGAGTACCCCGAAGAAACCCACACCCAGTCTGATGTAAGCCTACTTGTGACACTAATAAATAAGCTTAGAAAAAGTGTATGTGTGTGTGTCCTGCTCCTTCCCCCTAAGGAAGTTCAGTCCTGCAGTGTGCTGATGCTGGAGGGGGAGGAGGAGAGAGGGCGGGGTACCTTGAGGCTGACTGGCAGGAGGAAATAGAGCCCGATGCTTCGATCGGTCTTCATCCAGTTGGAATAAACCTGTGTGAACATCCCTTCCCGAACAGGATCGCCTTTAACAACTCAACCTCCCGTCAAAAAAAAGGCAGCAGCAACAGCTACCGTACAGATGACAAGTGCCAGGAAACCGAATGCATTCACGCTGATTGTTTTGCCATTATTCATACACGGTAAGGAAACAATTTAATTACTCACAACTACAACACAATAGGTTGCAACAAGACAAAAAAAAAGACCGTGATATAAAATGTTGACATTATTTTGTAGATTACATACAGTGGGATGTGTTGCAATTTCACTAGTAAGTGGCTGTTTTGTGTGGTGTGTGTTTCTGTGCAGGTTATTTTGCCTCCAGGGCAGAATATCGGCTGTTCCAGAGAATATTCCGCCGGTATAACCAGTCCATCAGACCGGTGGAGAATGTGTCTGACCCGGTCACCGTCCACTTCGAGATCTCCATCTCCCAGCTGGTCAAAGTGGTAAGGACAAGACCGCGGGTGGGAGTGATAGTAGAACTTAATTGCAAGTGTATATGTGTGCGTGTATTTCTTTTTTTGGGGGGAGGGCAGGGGTGGCCGTGCTGTGGTTGTAAAGTTTAATTCGTTTTAATTTTCAATCACCTCCTGGCAGGATGAAGTCAACCAGATAATGGAGACAAATCTTTGGCTGCGACATGTAAGTTGTGTCAGTTGCACTGTACATTAGCAATGCGCCTCCCCCAGGTATAATATGCTTCCTCACGCCGCTTGCTGTATCGCCAGGGCCCCCCGTGTATGTCCCCCTGATCTCATTTCCCAGCAGCTAAGGCAAATCTCGGGCTATCTCACTTACTTCCGTTCCCTGGGGCGTTTGGATTCCACCTGGGCCTTAATTTCATCGCAGTTAGCAGCAGCACTCTGAGATTTGCACTGCAGAAAACCCTACTCCCCTTCCACCCTTTTGGAGGACTTGTACGAGTTTAAGTAGTGTGTGTGGTTCATTGCGCTTTTACAGTTCAATGTAGGACACTGCACTCTGTTTCAGAGCTGCAACAGATGACTAATATGATGAAGAGTTTTTTTTAAAAAAAACTCTATAGGCATAGAGTAGAGCAGCGGAGCTAATTTTGTTGCTCTTTCAAAGAGCTAGCACAGACTCGATGGACTGAATAGCCTCTTTCAGCGCCACCCCAGCATAAATATAGGATTGGACCCAAATAACAACAGTGCTTTCTGTGCTGGCAATTATGTTGCATGTGCTGGAAATCTGAAATAAAGGCAGAAAATGTAATAAATAAATGATTTATTACTGTCACAAGTGGGCTTATATTAACATTGTAATGAAGTTACTGTGAAAATCCCCAAGTTGCCACATTCCAGAGCCTGTTTGGGTACTTTGAGGGAGAATTTAGCATGGCCATTCCACCTAATCAGCGTGTCTTTTGGATTGTGGGAGGCATTAACTGGTGGGGACCCACAGGGATCGGTGCTGAGACCCCAGTTATTCATAATATATATTAATGATTTGGATGAGGGAACAAAATGTAACATCTCAAAGTTTGGAGATGATACCAATTTGGTTGGGAAGGTGAACTGAGACAAGGATGCAGAAATCCTTCACCATGATCTGCACAGGTTGGGTGAGTGGGCAGATCAATGGCAGATGCAGTATAATTTGGAATAATGTGAGGTTATTCACTTTGGAAGCAAAAACAAGAAGGCAGATTACTATCTGAATGGCTGTAAATTGGGAGAGAGGAATGTGCAGCGGGACCTGGGTGTCCTTATGCACCAATCACTGAAGGTTAGCATGCAGGTGCAGCAGGTGGTAAAGAAGGCAAATGGCATGTTGGCCTTCATTGTGAGAGGCCTTAGTGAGGCCACACCTAGAGTATTGTGTGCAGTTGTGGTCTCCTTTTCTGAGGAAGGATGTTTTTGCTCTCTAGGGAGTGCAGCGAAGGTTTAGCAGGCTGATTCCAGGGATGGCAGGACTAATGTATGAGGAGAGATTGACTAGGTTAGGATTGTTTTCACTGGAGTTCAGACAAATGAGGGGGAATCTCACAGAGATTTATAAAATACAAACAGGATAGGATAGATGCAGGAAGGATATTCCTGATGGTGGGGGTGTCTAGAACCAGGGGTCACAGTCTGAGGATGCAGGGTAGACCATTTAAGACAGGGATGAGGAGATATTTCTTCACCCAAAGAGTGGTGAGCCTGTGGAATTCATTACCACAGGAAGTAGTTGATGCCAAAACATTGAATGTATTCAAGAGGTGGCTAGATATAGCACTTGGGGTGAACAGGAAAAGGGTCATGGAGAGAAAACAGGATTAGGCTATTCAGTTGGATGAGCAACCATATCGTGATTATTGGTGGAGCAGACTCAAAGGGCCGAATGGCCTTCTCCTGCTCCTATCTTCTATGTTTCTATGAAACCAGAGCACCCGGAGGAAACCCATGCTGACGCAGGGAGAACGTGCAGACTCTGTACAGACAGTGACCCACGCCAGAATTGAATCTGAGTCCCTGACACTGTAAGGAATTGGTGCTAACGACTGTTCTACCGTGTTGGAAATACTTAAGGCTGGCAGTACCTGAGGAGCTAGAAACTGAGTTACTAATGTTTTGGGTTGATGGCAATTTTGATGAAAAGTCTCGATGAATGAGTATGGCATTTTTTTAAACCTAGTATTAAAACATGCCAATGCATTCATAGCTGGTCACAGCTAATACATACTTTCTTGATAAGACAGCATTGCATATATTTACAATGAATGCAACATTTCCAATTCTGCACTGGGTATTTCTAACAGATTTGGAATGATTACAAACTGCGGTGGAACCCAGTTGACTATGATGGGATCGAATCCATCAGAGTTCCTTCTGCCGAGATATGGAAACCAGACATTGTGCTGTACAACAAGTGAGTCTCATGTGACCATTAGACTGAGAGCAAATGCTTTAACCTGTTCGGTGTATTTAATCATGGTTTCTCCAGATATTTCTGAGGTACACTGACCACTTTTGGACCCTTCTACTTTGCAGTGCGGTGGGAGAATTCCAAGTTGGGGACAAAACCAAAGCACTTCTCAAATATGATGGAACCATTACCTGGATGCCTCCTGCTATTTTTAAAAGCTCCTGTCCAATGGACATCACCTATTTTCCTTTCGATTATCAGAACTGTTCGATGAAATTTGGATCCTGGACCTATGATAAAGCCAAAATTGACCTTGCAATCATAGGATCCAAAGTAAATCTGAAAGACTATTGGGAGAGCGGCGAATGGGAAATCATTGATGCTCCAGGATATAGACATGACATTAAGTATAATTGTTGTGAAGCTATTTATGTAGACATTACATACTCCTTCTACATTCGAAGATTGCCTTTGTTTTACACAATCAACTTGATCATTCCATGCCTGTTGATCTCCTTCCTGACCGTGCTAGTATTTTATCTGCCCTCTGACTGTGGAGAGAAGGTCACTTTGTGCATATCTGTCCTCTTGTCTTTGACAGTATTTCTGTTGGTTATCACTGAAACCATCCCATCCACCTCTCTGGTGATTCCTCTGATTGGCGAGTACCTCTTATTTACAATGATCTTTGTCACTCTGTCTATTGTTATTACAGTTTTTGTGCTAAATGTCCACTATCGGACTCCAACTACTCATGTCATGCCAGATTGGGTGCGGAGGGTCTTCCTGCACTTCTTACCCAGAGTAATGTTGATGAGAAGGCCTCTAGACGAAAAGCATGCTGAAAATTCCAGGAGCAGACGAAGGAAAGCCAACTGGCCCCAAGCAAACAGCGCCAACTATCTGGAGCATGATGACCTCAAGATTTGCAACGAACAGCCTAAGTGCCCCTGCCAGTATTGTAAGGAGCCCATCCATGCTGCTTCCTGTAACCTTTGCAGACGCACCAGTCCTCAGCCACTTGAAACTCTGTTGGGTATCTCACTCCTTTCCCCTGAAATCCGACAGGCTATAGAGAATGTCAAGTACATTGCAGAAAACACGAGGAGCCAGAATGCTGCCAAAGAGGTAGGTGGAGATCTTCTGCCTAATGGACAAGCAGTAAGGTTGTGCGTTGCACATTCAACATCCCTACCGCTTTCTATGATGCAAGTGACAGTACATTGGATTTGTAGCATTGAAAAAAGGCATTTGAGTCAACTGGGCCACTTTGATTCTCCTTAAATACATCCACATTTTTCATCTCAACTACTCCCTGTGTCGTGAGTTCCACCTTCTAACCAGTCATATTTATGACCCCAAAGTATTGCTTTACCCCCACAAGTGCAAGCATTTTCTCTGTCAAACCTTTTCATACCATTAATGATCTCAAAGAGACCACAAATAAGTTTTCTCTTTCCGAGAGAAAAAAGCCCTTTGGCAAAACTTTCCCATCCAGCCAGCCATGGGAATCGTAGCAGGCGGGACACAGACCATGCAAAGGTCCATTGACCTCAGGAGGACTTTTCCGGTCTTGGAGTGAACGTGGCTGGAAAATCTGTCCTGACTTTCAATCCTTCTTGATAGGTATAACCTCTTAATTCTGGTATCCGCCTGGAAATCTTATTTGCACCTTTTCTATCCCTGTGTATCCAGCTAGAAAGGCAATTATGCACACACATATACACACACTGACATGCATATATATGCACAGATACACATATACATATCCATACACATAGACGCACACACATACACATATACTCACTCATATGCACATATATACATATACACACAAACACATATGCACAAACAAACACATATACATATATATGCATAGACACATACATATGTACACACATATGTACACATACATTCACATACACATTCACATATATACATGTACACACATGCATATACATGCATACACACAAACACATTCAAAGGGAATCACCAAGGACTCCATTCATTTAAGACAAAAATCAGCCTGTGGCAAAAAAAATACACTTCCATCTGAAACAAAAATGCATCAGTGTGTCAGAGGAATACTACCACTTGGTGAGTAATTTTAGCATTGTTAATGGATAATAGAAATACAGTTTTGTAGGTAATCCTTGGCAATCTGCCCTTAGGCCCAAAACTCAGCTCAAATCGATGTAGATACCTATCATTCACTGCTGTTTCACTTCTGTGATTTATATCTTCATCAGAACCCAGGAATTTAAGCTGTATTAATTGTCCCCAAACATCCACAATCCCCTCCCCATATTTACTTCTTAATGTGTTTACATTTTTAATTTTGCGTTTATTTTACATTTTTATTATTTTACATGTTACATTTATGTATTTATATTCTCGTCAAACATGACAAAACCAGGCCTTTTTTTTCGCTAAGTCCTGCTGTTAATGTCCTTTTCCATGGAATGTATTGATTGTTCTCTAATCCAAGTACTGAGAAGCCCAATACTTGCAGGGTTAATGTGGCTGAGCTGGCTCTTTTTGTGGCAATTTATATGAGGTCTTCTTATTCATTGGTTGTTACCAAGAAAAACAACATAATAGTAAAATAAACACATTTGCTCATCAATTTGTATGAAAATGATTCTTACTATATTTCAATGTATGTATTGTATTACATATTTCTTGTAACTTTTAAGGAAAGAGTTTGCATTTATGTAGAGCCGTATATGACCTCAGTACGTTCCAAAGCCAACCAATTACTTTTGAAGTGTTATCACTGTTATAAAGTTGAGAAAATGGTAGCAATGTGCACAGCAAGGTCTCACCAATTGCAATCAGATAAATGATCAGGTAAGCAATGTTGGTTGAAGGATAAATACTAACCAGAACACTGGGGAGACTCAACTGCTCTTCTTCAAGTAGTAGCCTTGAGCTTGTTAATGTCCGCTTGAGAGTGTACTCAGAAACCCCGTATGGGATTTTATGACCTCGATCGGGCAAGGCTTGTAAAATCCCACTGAATCCAATGGAGAATTCCGGTCTCCAGAATTTTTAAAAATTCATTCATGCTTAGGCTAACACTTACTTTCCATCCCTAATTGCCCCTAAGGAGGAGATAGTGAGCTGCCAGCTTGAAACGGTGCAGTCCCAGTGGTGTCAGTACAGTGTTGTTAAGGAGGGAATTCCAGGATCTTGACCCAGTGACAGTGAAGGAATGGTGATGTATTTCCAAGTCAGGACGTTGAGTGCTTTGGAGGGGAACCTCCAGGTGGTGAAGTTTGCATATGTCTGCTGCCCTTGTCCTTACCAATGGTAATGACCGTAGATTTGGAAAGTGGGGCTTACAGACCCCCAGATAGAGTTACAGTGCTTTGGAAAATGCAGTACTGCAATGTTGTGCCAGCTTTAATTATGGCTCAGGACTCTGAACCCACAACCTCTGATTCATTTGAGAATGTGCCAGCTGATCCAAGGTTGACATCTTTTAGCTCAAGGCAATATAAGAGATCTTCATAAACTAGGGGATAGTGCACATTTTTTGTTCAGACAATGGGAACAGGGTCCTTGGAGTTAACATAGAAATGGAAAGGTGGGCATTTCTTGTTTTCCTTCTTCTGTTTTTTATTGTATTGATTTATCCAATTCTCCATGTTTAACGGGAATCGATTGTTAATACAAAAGGACTGTTGGTCTGAATAGAGACTCGAACTGGTTTATTTGGTTCACTTGATAGAGTAGCCAGTTAAACACAGCCCGAGACTGTAATGCCAGTCTGTTTGAAGTTGACTTTGAACAGTGCTACATGGGGTTAAGTCTGACCAAACCAATGGGTTTGCAAAATTATTCAGTTGAGTTTCTTTATGTCAAGGCTGTATAATGAAATCAGTACAGAGCAACTTGAGAGCAGCGACTTTACAGACCGCAGCTGGAAAAAATGCTTCAGCACGGAGGGACTTATGGTGGGCCTCTTACTCTGATCCATTGACAAATTAAATCCCATTTTTGAAAAGTTCACCACACGATGCCTCTAAAGTTAGCATTGGTGCTGTGCTACACGTTTTATTTAAGTGCAAATCATTTCCTGCCACTCAACTTGGCTTGGTTCTTTTTGCAACTAACCATGGAGGCAAAACTGAATGTTAAATCTTTAAAAACCTGTATGTTTGTAATGAACTGCTATGTTTCCTTTTAGTTTGTGAAGACAAAAGGGTGGGTCTTTCGTCTCATGATTGCACTGCTTCTTTACTAGCGTAACGAGCTAGAGATCAGTCAGAAGAAATCTGAATGTGAATTTAAGAGCACATGCTCAGAATTTACTTTATCTTCTGACGAGAAAATGATGTTGTTTACTTTCGCCTCTCTCACCACCCTTAACACCGGTGCCAACACCGAACTACACCTGAAGTATAACACAGCAGAGGTCCCTTCCTCAGAATACAATTTCCACTTTTGTCAGACAAATTTAAGTTTTATGTTGTTTTATTATTGTCACAAGTAGGATGACCTGAACACTGCAATTAAGTTGCTGTGAAAATTCCCTACTAGGAAGCCAATTCTGGGCTAACTGGATCAAGGGATATGGTGGGAAAGGCAAGATCAGCGTATTAAATTTGATAATCAGCCATGGTCAAAATGAATAGTGAAGCAGGCTCAAAGGACTGAATGGCCTATCCTGCTTCCATTTTCTATATTTCAATAAGGCAAGACAGACTCCAGAGACTTTAGTTTGGGGCAAAAGTGGATCTGTGGATTTAAGTTGCAGATCAACAGTGATCTCATTAAATGCTTGACTCGAAATCAAATGGCTTACTCCAGATCCTAGGTTCCAATGTATTGGATGAATTAACCAAATGATCAATGTTTGGTGGTGGTGATTGAGAGGTAAGTGGTGTCTGATACTCCCAGTTGATTTCTGAGGGAGAGCAGCACTGTAAGATGCTAAACTGATGCCCCATCTGTCCTCTTAGGTGGTAGATTTTATGCGAGATTTGAGGCAGTCCTTCCAGTATTTTAGCTCATGTTTCTCACTCAATCACCACTAAAAACAATATGATATGGTCATTCATCTCATTGCTTTTTGTTCCATTTTGCTACATTTCTCAACATTACAACCATGGCTACACTTTCAAAATAATTACTGATGCTGATTTGTTTGCTATTTACTAACTTGTTTGCTTAATTCTATTTATTTGCATTAAAGTTACATCATAATCATGGAAAGTGGCACAGGATAAGTCTTTGGATATAGACCTTCAGGCAAATCAAGTTACTTTCAACAAAAACACACAGAAGTGATCCCTACATATTTCACAGCTTTTTGTTTTTCCATATCGCCTGCCCCATGTGTTTTATTCCAATTCTAAAACTCAAAGGCTAAGTTTGGGGATTTGGTTGGAAGTGGGATGGTAGTGACCATCTATGGTTCAAATGAGTAGGGAGGTAATGCTGTACCCTCTTTGTATTTTGCAGGTGGAAGATGATTGGAAGTATGTGGCTATGGTAATTGACAGAATATTCCTGTGGGTATTTGTGTTGGTTTGTGTCCTTGGAACTGTGGGACTGTTTTTACAACCACTGATGGCTGCAGAGTAAATGCAGTGACCTGTCTGAAATTTGTGAAAATCATTCATCTTAAGATTTGGTATATACCTGTGTCATCTGACACAGCGGAACATACAGATGGCCAAACATAAAACAAGAGCATTAAAAAAGTTACTCCATTGAGATCTATGTTCTTGATACCATGCACAATATTGTCAGCAAAATACTGTTTCTGTGTCTTTTTATGTATAATACCATAAATCATTGTTTATTGTGCTGTATCATAATACCAATAAGTAGGTCATATCCTCTCTTCCTGTATTGTGAGTGATGCAATCATAACTTCATTAAAAATGTAGCCTGTGGATGTTGAAAATGATATCAGCAATTAAATCATATTGTGAATTTTACTCTTGCATTTGTTTGACAGTAACAACTTTTAAGGCCTTTCTTTTTATTGTAGCTGTATATTTTTTTAAATTAGTGTCAGAAGTAGGCTTACATTGACACCACAATGAAATTACTGTGAAAATCCTCCACTCGCCACACTCCAGCACCCGTTCGGGTACACTGAGGGAGAATTTAGCATGGGCAAAGCACCTAACCAGCATGTCTTTCTGACTGTGGGAGAAACCAGAGTACTTGGAGGAAATCCACACACTTAGGGAGAATGTGCAGACTCCACACAGACATTGGCCCAAACCTAGGAATTGAACCCAGGTCCCTCATGTTGTGAGGTAGCAATACTAACCACTGTGCCATCGTGCCACCCCAATTTACATTTAATTATATTAGTGGATAAACTATATTCAATGTCTTTCTCCAAATTAATCAGAGCATCAGATAATTTTAGAAGCATTTTGTGAAAGAGTGGAGAAGAACGTGAAAGATGTTTGACATACAGCATCTGAAGAATATGCGACCATTGAAGATCCTTGATATTTCAATGGGGTGAAAATGTTGGTTCCAACTGTTTCAGTGTTTTCCTATTGTCTACACTGAATGTATTATATCTGAAACGCAAATGTTGCCTTAATTGTTTTCAAAAATTATTCTGCAAGGTTTTTTCCCCCTTTCTCTTCAATAATCATTAAGGTATGATTCTGTCAGTACTCTAGCTCTCTTATATATTGCTCGTTTGATCATTTTTCATGCATGCACCTAGACACCTAGAGATTTTGCAGGGCTGTTAGATTCCGCAAGGTTTCACAGGCAAGTGTGTCTTTACCTGACACGTGCACTTTCAAGCTTGAGTTGTTGAACAGTGATCAGGTTAGGGGAAAACGGAGTGTTTTCCGTGGCGGGGAAGCCACTGGCAAATGTAATCTTCCACAACAGCCAGCTGAAATCCGTCAACTGCAACTCTTGGACTTACCGGAACCTCACTGGGCAGCGAATTATAGAATCCCTATAGTGTAGAAGAGGCCATTCAGCCCATTGAGTCTGCACTGGCAACAATTTCACCCAGGCCCCATCCCCACAACCCCACACATTTACCCCACTAATCCCTCTAACCTACACACCCAGGGATACTAAGGGCCTGGTTTTACCATTTTGATTGAATCGAGGAGTGTTTCAGATCTGACGTTTAGACCCGTTCTCAGGTGCTTCCATACGCACTGCCTGAGAAGAAGCAGCAATTCTGAATCACACTGCACAAGCCTGTGGGTGGGGCTTAATGTGGCCGAAACCCTGCAGCTCCAATCGACACCTCCAACTGCGTATGCACTGCAAACAAAAATAGAAAAACGCTCACCTGCCACATGGCTCTCGGGCCCGATAATGTCTCCCCCTGGCCCCTATAGATATTGCCCCACTCACACAACATAACTGTCTGTGGAGTTTGCATGTTCTCCTTGTGTCTGTGTGGGTTTCCTCCCACAGTGCAAACGTGCAGGTTGGGCTGATTGGCTATGCTAAGAAATTGCCCCTTAGTGTCCAGGGATGTGTTGGTTAGAGGGATTAGTGGGTATAATATGTAGGGATATGGGGGTAGGGTTTGGATGGGATTGTGTTCAGTGCAGTCTCAATGGGCCGAAGGGCCTCTTTCTGCACTGTAGGGTTCTATGATGATGAAAAAAAAATATCTATGATGATGAAAATATCAGAAACCCCTTTATCCTCCCACCCCCTGCTCCCTGACCTCAGCCCCTGCCTCCTTCCTGCCCATCGATTGCATGCAGAGTAGCAGCAGATCCCCCTTTCTCCCCACCAATTGCACGCAGATTGGCAGTGGACCCCTCTTTCCCCGCATGAGAGAGCGATCTGACCTGCTTCCCTCCTCCCCACCATAGAGCCATTGGACCCATCTTGCTCCCCCCCCCCACACACCAGAGAGCCATCTGACCTGCCTCCCACCCCCCCTCAGAAAGCCACCTGACCTAACTCCATCTCCCTCCACACCAGGGAGCAATCTGACCCGATGCCCTCACCCCCCCAGATCTGAGTCAGGGAGCCGCCGGAAGCTCTGAACTTAACTCCTCAGAAGCTGGAGCACCCTAATTGGACCTTTGCAGACCATGCGTGACCATGAAGGGCGAACGCGGTAGTATAAGAGGAAATGCTGGTAAGTTTGGGCATGCAGCCCATGAAGTCAATTTAAATGCATGCGCGTTTTGGGTGCGGTGGCAACGGTGGCCATTGGCAAAGGGGGAGCAGGCGCAGAGCAGTCATGGATCACACACTACTTACCTCATGCCCAACTTTATCAAGTTTTCGCACCTGAAAATGGGTGCAACTTAATGTTAAAATCAGGCCTTTAGGGTCACTTTAGCATGGCCAGTGTATCTAATCCTCACATCTTTGGAATATTGGAGGAAACCAGAGCACATGGAAGAAACCCACATAGGCCCGGGTAGAATGTGCAAACTCCACACAGAGTGACGCAAGACAGGATTTGTACCCAGGTCCCTGGTACAGTGAGGCAGCAGTGCTAACCACTGTGCTACTGTGCTACCCAGTGCTTTCGGCTGCTCAATCTGCTGGAGAGTGACTTTATGCATAGAAGCTCAAAACAATAGCTTGTGAGTTCCTGTACACGTTTACTCAAATATTACAAAAACGGGAAGACAGCCTTTCAAATATAGCACTTTCCGCAACCTCAAGATGTCCCGAAATGATTTACAGCCAATGAAGCATATTTAAAGTGGTGAGTGCTGTAACATTGTAATACACATGGATAGACATGAATCTTAAACTTTGTACAATTGACAAAAGCAGTTCATAAAGCTGAATTAAAAATGACAAAAGCAACGCATTTAGATTCATTCCGCTTATGGACTATTACAGGTGTTGTACAGAAAGGAAATTGCTTCTGAAGGATGTACATATCATGAAAGCAATACAGTTGAGAATGCTCACGATTCCTTCAGGAATCTGTATCAAGGTGTGTGCACACACAAGGATACACAATTGTGTTGGTTGGGAAAAAAAACGCCAGCTGAAATTGGACTGAAGATGCATGGAAGCTCGAGCAATAGTTAGAAGATGTGATTTGACCAGATATAGGGTGGAACTTTCCCTTTGCAGAGTGTAACAGCGGATGAGAAAAGCCTAGTCGAAGCCATCAGCACCAACAGTGGTTTTCTCTGCGCTATTGTTAGGAGTGGAATGCAAACAAAACTGCAATGGGAGGGTCCCACAATATCATTCGGCAGTGCCAGGGGCAGTGCCTGGCATGACCACCTCTATAAGGTGAATACCATGGGAAACTAGTAATCCATGCCAGTGTGCCCTTGTGCCAGCATGAGTGGATTAACTAACTGGAGGTGGGTGGGAGCAGGGGCGGGGGTGGTGATAGTTAGGTGTAGACACAGTGGGAAGTCTCACAACACCGGGTTAAAGTCCAACAAGTTTGTTTGGAATCAGGAGCTTTCAGAGAACTTCTCCTGCATTAGATGACTCACCTGTTGGACGTTAACTTGGTGTTGTGAAACTTCTTACTATGCCTACCCAAGTCCAATGCCAGCATTTCCCACATCAGGTGTAGAGGCCTGATAATGCAATTCAAATTCGTTCCAAGGATGCTCCCAACGTTGACCATTGAAATTTTCAAAAATTCTTTCATGAGATGTGGCCACCATTGGCTGGGTGAGCACTTGTTCAGAATTCTACCCTGAGTGAACAAACCTCCCACTTACCTGAAGAAAGAGTAGCGCTCCGAAAGCTAGTGGCTTGTGCTACCAAATAAGCCTGTTGGACATTAACCTGGAGTTGTGGGACTTTTTACACTGCAGAGGTCCCAGTCATGAATCTTGTTAAAAACCCTGGGGGCAGGGCTTATTCACGACAGAGACTGACAGTTCCGGAATTCTGCGCATGTGCAGTGATACCAATCCATCAGACTCCCCACTCCCTGGCTAGCCTGATTGCTGGCCAGCCCAGGACCAACACAGTGTTGCCCTTCCAACCCCCCCACGGTTTGATCGTGGCCTTAACAGCAATTCCCGTGCTAGCCCTAACCCATCCCTTCCCAGAGTGCCCCAATGTCCAGTCCCCTGCACCCAGCAGTGATGATTGCCCCACCCCCCTCACTCTGGCAGACCCCCTCTGTTGATTCCCCTATGTGATCAGGCCCCCCCCCCCCCCACCACCCTCCGGAGGCAGACCACCCCTGGCAGACCATTCCTCAGTCCATCTCAATCATTGCCCTCCCTCCATCCCAGATCGACCCTGTCTGCAGAGTGGCAGTGGGACCCCCCACCGATTGACCCAGGTCCCACCCACAACAGGCGCTGTCCCTTTGGCACTGCCTGATGCCCAGTGTGCAATGCCAAGGTGCCAACGAGCATGGGCACTTTTCTCATTGGACAGTGCCCGGAGGCGGGCATTGCCAGGGTGCTCATGCCCAGGAGGCACCCCCCCCACCCACCCACCGCCCAACCCCCTAGGGGGTCTATTGCCCCCTCTTCATTCTGGCGGTGTCTCCCACTAGCTCCCCGAAGGTGGGGGGCTAGTCTGAACCCCGCTGGAATGAAGTATTCCTGGTGGGCTGGGAGATTCAATCAGGAGTTGAAAGTTCCCAATAATTAGATTTAATATACATTTAAATCGTATTTTAAAACAATTTAAATTACTCACCTGCCTTCCTACCGGTTTCCACTGTGGTCTGACTGGTGACTGTTCACTGGCTCTGGGAAACGCACATGCATTCTCGGCGCATGTGCAAATTCCGGAACAAGGCCAGAGACACGCATCTCCCACCGCCACCCAGCAGAAAAGTTGTGGGGCACGATGGGAGAATCGTGGCCAGTGTGTGTTTTCTTGCATACTTAATGAGTTATTGGCCAATGGCTTCAGTAACTTTAACCTAAATCTTGCACCTAACCTGATAATAGAATCATAGAATCCCTACAGTGCAGAAGGAGGCCATTTGGCCCATCTAACCTGCACCGACAACAATGCTATTCAGACCCCATCCTCGTAACCCCAAGAATGTACCCTGCTAGTTCCCCCTGACACTAAGGGGTGATTTAGCATGGCCAATCAACCTAACCGGTACATCTTTAGATTGTGGGAGGAAACTGGAGCCCTTGGAGAAAACACAGGCAGACATGGGGAGAATGTGCACAGACAGTGACCCGAGGCTGGAATTGATCCTGGTTGCTGGTGCTGTGAGGCAGCAGTGCTAACCACTGTGCCACCGCGCCGCTCCAAATAGATTGTCTTCAGAAAGAGTTGTGTGTTTTAAGGGTGCATATGAAAATTGCTTTAGATTGTCATGGTGCTGTTGTGCACAGGATCTACCTAGATCACTTAGGCTTAATTACACACCACACCAAAAGCCAGAGTGATGTAGGAGCTAATAACAGTTAACAGTTGCACCAGAACACAAAACAATGTGAGAGATTAGTGAAGCCACATTCAAAACGAAGATAATGGGAAATTAATGCTACAATGTATACCATAATAAAATCTAAACGGGGCCATTGAGAGATGCTCATGTGTGAACTGACTATATGCATTATGAATATTTCAATCTGTCATCCATTATGTATTGTGCCTTTAAATGGCTAAATGGGCATTAAGCTGAGCAACATAAGATTGTTTTGCAATGCAAAGCTTGCTGCTATGTGCTGTCCAGGAACATCCGCCAGTAGGGTCTGATTGTCTTGGAGAAGAATACAGTCAACATATTTTCTCAATTGAAAAGTGTGGATTATTTAATCTCAGACAGATCAGTTCCAGATGAGCACTGAAAGAACATTGATACTCAAGCTGGTAACCTGATTCTGATTGCAAGCCACTCTATCCATATTTCTTGTGGTGATGCACTGGAATTCAGAGGAAATTCAGGCAAAATACTTGAGACATTCCTTGGCACAGATTTTATGATGGGGTTGGAGGAACAAATGGTGGAGGGGTTTTATGACGAACTGTGGTTGTTCGCTGTCACCACTCTTCTGAACCTAACCGCAATGCCAGGATGCAATGTCATAAATGAAGCCCAGTTCATCACACAAACCAGCCTCCCATCCATTGACTGTGTCTACAATTCTCGCTGCCTCAGAAAAGCAGACAGCATAATCAAGCACCTCACACTCCCCAGACACTGACTTTTCCACCTTCTTCCATTGGGGAATAAATACAAAAGTCTGAGGTTATATACCAACCGACTCAAGAACAGCTTCTTCCCTGTTGGCATCAGACTTTTGAATGGACCTAACCTGCATTAAGTCGATCTTTCTCTCCACCTTAGCTATGACTGTACTACTACATTCTGCACTCTCTCCTTTCCTTCTCTGTGAAAAAATGCTTTGTCTGCATAGCGCGCAAGAAGCAATACTTTTCACTGTAAACTAAGATATGTGACAATAATAAATCAAATCAAAATCACACATTCAGGCAAAAACCTTAAACTTGCAGTTTTTCACCTGGGTGCTCCGACACAGCCTAACTGTGAATCCATTTCCCCTGTGAAAATCTGTATATTTCATGTTTCTACTCTCAAGGTACTGTGCTAGGATGATGTCAATCATATTGAGAGAATGCTTAGGTTTGCTCAAATAAATTCCAGACTACTGATGTTTCCAAATAATCGATTTCTGGATGGAGAGGTGACAGCATGGTGATATTTACATGGATAAGTTGAAATAGTAAATACTTGAAAATTTAATTTGCCTTACAGTACACATAGTTTTAACCATGAGTGGGATTTTCCGGCCATTCATGCCAATGGGATTCTCCCGTCCTGTCGCAGTGAACAGAGATTTAACTGACCGCCATATTTTCCACTCTCTTCAGCAGCGACAGCAGGGAATAAATGGCCGGAGAATTCCAGCCAGTGCCTTCCATGAAACCCATGCAAAATTAGTGGGAAAAGTTGGCTGAGGTGTCGCATAGAGCTGTGTAGGGGAGTTACTGTAATGAGTGACTCCATTATTTCAGAGCACACTGTAACAGGAGTGCATCAGCAAATGTGCACTTTGCTGAAAGTCCTGCATTTGTATAGCAACTTTCACAACCTCAGCATTTTCCAAAACACTTTCCAGCCATTGAAGCACTTTTGAGGTGTAGTCACTGCTGTAATGCAGGAAGTGTAGCAGCCAATTTGCACAAAGCCAGGTCCAACAAACAGCAATGTGATCATTTCATTGATAGATCCTTCCTGTCATCAGTGAGAGCACATCACAGTGAGAATAGCCCAGCAGAGAGTTTGCAGTTTTTCACCTGGGTGCTCTGACACAGGCCTAACTGTGAATCCATTTTCCCTGCGAAAAATGTCTATTTCATGTTTCTACTCTCAAGGTACTGTGCTAGAATGATGTCAATCGCATTGAGAGAATGCTTGGGTTTGCTGAAATAAATTCCAGACAACTGGTATTTCAAAAACAATAGATTGGCATTAGCTCCATGGAGAAGGCACTTGTTGGTCTTTCTCAGTATCACAGCATAGATTCATAGAAGCCCTACAGTGCAGAAGGAGACCACTGAGGGTGCACCCACGACAATGTCACCCAGGTCCTATCCTCATAGCATGTATTTACACTATTAATCCTTTGACACTAAGGGTCAATTTAGCATGACCAATCAACCTAATCTACACATCTTTGGACTGTGGAAGGAAACCGGAGCACCTGGAGGAAACCCACACAGACATGGGGAGAACATGCAAACTCTATACAGGCAGTGACCCGAGGCCAGAATTGAGCCTGGATCCCTGACGCTGTGAGGCAGCAGTGCTAACCACTGCGCTAGCCATCTCTACTCATTTATCAGTCATTCCTCCAGTATCCTCATCAGTGTCCCAAACCCAGCTGGGCTAGATTGTCCCAGCCCTTACCAAGATGCTGCCTTTCTGCAGCCAGATCAAGGGGCAGATTTACTTGAAGCCACCAGCAGAATCATTTAAAGAGTCCTCACCAGAACCCCAGCAGTCTTCCAAGCTGTAGCCACAGAGATGAAATGAATAGAAAGGCTTAATAGGATAGGTAAATAAACAGCCAATAAGGGCTTGCACAACAGTGATTCTCAAATCTGTCGGTTAACCATTAGATAAAAATGAACTGATCTATCGGAGTAATATTTTCTTGTTTTGCATTTAGTATAAATATTAATATTTATACTCGAATGAGGGTAAGACCCAGGAGGTTTGCCGGAATGAAGGCAATCAGTTGATGGTTTTACAGTGACAAAACTACTAATGTATTGGGGCTGGTGGGGAAATTGGTTCAAGTCGAATTCAACTTGTATTGATTGTTCGCTAAGGTCGTGTAAGTAAATGTATGACTCTTGCTCCCGAAGGAAATTGTAATGCTGGCTCTTACCTGCTTCGTTTCTTCCAAGGGAAGGAAATTGAAGTATTTCTCCTACAGTGTTGCTTATCTTCCTGAGGCAGCAATAGGCCCTGAGATGTAATTGATGTTACTTGTTGAAGGTTGTGATTACTTTGAGATGGAGAGGTTAACGGCCACTATTCTTTTACAGCCGCAGTTAATTCTATCAATGACCTTGTCTGGGATTCAGTTGCAGCTACAGTGGATGAATGCTTCATTATAGTCTTTATAGTGAAATGCAAACTTCTCCCAAGACACTGCTCATTCTGCTTGTGGTATTAAAAGCATTCCCTCAAGATACACTGTGGCCATGCTAAGTTACCCCTTAGTGTCCAAAGATATGTATGTTTGATGGATTAGGTCATAGTAAATCATTATGAGGAAAGGGCAGAGGGAACGGCCTGGATGAGATGCTCTTTGGAGTAAAGATGCAAATGGCCATTTTCTGATCTGTAGGGATTCTATGGTTCTGTGAATACCTTCTGCATGGTGCCCTGCTCTTTCTCTTTCCACCTTCTCCTGCCAGACATTGTCCTCCTTATCCTCACCTCCTCGCATTCCATTGGGAGACTAAACAGGAAAACCATGAGTGAAATAAAGTATTAGCAAGACAGGCCAAGCTACCTAACATAAGCATAACATTGTTTCCACCATACATAAACGTCAGTAACAGAATGGGATACGAAACGAAGAAAAGGCCCAGAACTTAACCAGTCTGCTTAAGAGGATGAAACGGCAGCTACCGTATTGTGGAGTAGCTGATGTAGACAGAGAGAGAATGGCTACAACAATGATTTAACAACAACAATGGCAATAGTGGCTTGAAAATGGCTGTTCTGTCTGAGAGTTAAGCATGCTGGGATGTTTGGTCAACTTATAATTAATACCAGACGTAGGTCATAAAGTTGCTCTGAATCCGGGTTCTAGCCTGGAAGCTGTGATCTGAAGCTTCCTGTGTTAGTCAAATATGGGATATTTTTTACATTAACTCAGACATAGTGGCCTCAAATTTTATTGTCATTATATGTGGAACATGCAGTTTGAAAGAAGCATTACGGCATTGTTTACAAGTAATTTCATTGGATGTTTGAGCCTGATGATTGGTTTCTGGTTACATAGTAGGCTAGATGACAAAGAATCTTCTGGAAGCAAGTGGAGAATTTGTAGATAAAAGACAGTACAATCCTTTGATTGCCAGCGACAACTCTGTAGAGATTAACCATGGTAGAAAGCATGGCCTAAAGGAATTTTCCTCAGAGGTTAAGATAGATTCGACATCGGGAATATTTCTTGGCCAAGGTTTTTCCTAAACTCAGTAGTATCTATTTTCAGTTAAATAATTGAAATTAATGTTCAATTAAAGTTTATGTGCAGTTAAGAGTTAAAGTTCAGTTGACAGTTGATAAGTTGATAAATTCATAAGATATCGGAGCAGAATTAGACCAATCGACCTATCGAGTCTGCTCCATTATTCGATCAAGGCTGATATGCTCCTCATCCCCATTTTCCTGCCTTCCCTCCATAACCCTTCAACCCATTACCAATTAAAAATCTGTCTTAAGTTTACTCACTGTTCCAGCATCCACCAGACATCACGGTAGCAAATTCCACAGATTCGCAACACTTTGGGAGAAGTAGTTTCTCCTCAGCTCTGTTTTAAATTTGCTGCCCTTTATCCTAACACTACGATCTTTCATCCTACAATGCTCCACAAGAGAGATTATCCACTTGACGTCTACTTTATCCGTACCTTTTATCATCTAATATACCTCAATTTGATCTCCACTCATTCATCTAAATTTGAGAGAGTATAGGCCTAACCTATTCAATCTTTCTTCATACGACAAACCCCTCATCTCTGGAATCAATCTAATGAACCTTCTTTGAACTGCCTCCAATGCCATTACATCTTTCCTCAAAGATGTTCAGTTAAAAGTTAAAGTTCAGTAAAAGAATTAGTGACTTGCAACTGTTTAAGTTTGAGTTGGTGCCGGAATAAAGTAAGAAATTGTTGAATGAACTAAAGAGTCAATTGCTGTTCTTGTTTGTATCATTAAACTGGAATTCTTGCAAGGTGTTTAAATTAAAAGCTGAATAACAGTGAGCCCCGTAAATAAAGCTGCTGTAGAATCCTAGTCAACACTTAATGCCATAATTGGCTGGTCATTCACATCCCAATATCATATTCTGATGCTTGGGATAAATGCACGTAGAGAAGCTTGATCCAATATGATGGCAGCGTCCATCCATTGTAGAATAATAGTGCAGAAGGAAGCCAATTGGCCTGATAAGTCTGCACCGACTCTCTGATACATCATTTTACCGAGTCCTCATAACCCTACATATTTACCCCACTAATCCCCCTAACCTGCACATCTTGGGTAACTAAGGGACAATTTAGCATGGCCAATTCACCTAACCTGCACATTTTTGGACTGTAGCCAGAAACTGGAGCTCCCAAAGGAAACCTACGCAGACACAGAGAGAGCATGCAAACCCCACACAGATAGTAATCCAAGTTTGGGATCGAACCCGGGACTCTGGCACTGCGAGATGGCAGTGCTAACCACTGTGCCACCATATCACCCCAGCGTGCTACCCTCCCGCACTGGGATTATTTCGTGCCTTCGAAATGGATGTAGCCCAATCCAATTTCTGGATCAGAATCTCTCCATTGCAAAACGTACACTCTTATGAAGCATGGATTGTATTGTCTGATCAAACTCTCTGTGACTCAAATACTGTTTGTAGAAAATGACCCAGCAGTGTCAGGTTCATATAGTTGGCCCCATATGAGGAACTGTGATATTTGGAAGTGCCGATACAAAGGCACTCTCTCTCCAACAGCAGATTTGAGAGAGAAAATGCTGCATTTCAAAACAATTACTGTCTGAGTGAGGGTAGAGGTGTTTTATTTCATTACATTTATCACCAAATTGATATCACGTTTTCACGTGTAGTCTGTTTTTTTCTGTTCTCCACGTGGATTAGCTTCATATAAAATAGTCACTGATGAATCCATTAAGGAATGCAAGAGGAATTCTGAGAACAAGCCATGGAGCGGCTGAGGGGATTAGCATAGACACACTTACAGGGAAGCTACTTAAGGGAGAAAGAAAGAGAAGGATATCATTGAATAGAATAGAATCCCTACAGAAGGAGGCCATTCATGTCCATCAAGTCTGTACCAACAACAGTACCACCAAAGCCCCATTCCCGTCACCCTGCATATTTACCCTGCTAATCTCCTGACACTACGGTCAATTTAGCGTGGCCAATCAACCTAACCCACACATCTTTTGACTGTGGGAGGAAGCTGGATAACTGGAAGGAAACCCAAGCAGACACAGGGGGAATGTGCAAACTCCACACAGACAGTGATCCAAGGCCGGAATTGAACCCGAGTCCCTGGCGCTGTGAGGCAGCAGTGCTAATGACTGTGCCACCGTATTGCCCATGTGAAATAGAATGAATAGAGTGGACAACAACTCTACTGCAGCTTAATTACCATCATTAGGTGAATTGCCTGTTTCGGTGCTGTAAATTTTATATCATTCACTGAATTCATTTTGATTTTAGTTATCTATGGGAGAACTAGAAAATGGAAATTTGGGGGAATTTGTTTGAAATGGAAAGATTTTCCATCTGGATGCAGGAAGGTGATAATAAGTTTAACCACCAGTTCATCAAAGAGCTTCTGTCCTGCTTCATCTATTCATGACAATATCACTGCCTTTCTTTTGAATGAATGGGTTAGTAATGATCACCCCCCTCACTAAAGGATTTCATTCATGGAACATCAACATAATTAAAGGTCAGTTTGTTTTAATAAGTGCGCAAACAGACAATATGTGGACTGATAGTTGGTCAATAAATGCACATTCAGAAGCGATGGATTAAGAAGCTGTTTATTTTTTAACAAAAGTAAATTTAGTTGTGTTTCATTGCATTAATTCATAATTGACAAATGCCACACAATTTTAAGTCCATATAATTAATTTTGTGTCATTAATGTATTTCAGCATTCGATTCTTTAGAGTATTATATTTTGCATTACTAACCACGCACAAGATTTAATGACTTGGGATATATATTATCATACATTCAGATCAACCAATTTCTGAAGGGATGACCCTCTGACTATTTTAACTTAGGTTGAGGATTGGAGTTATTGTGTTCATTCTCTCTGTTTTATAGTTTAATGCAACATTTATCATTATCTGATGAACCGGACAGTGGAGCTGATGAACATGAGATTTTGGTCATCTATTCTAATATCTCCTTTCATGGTGTCAAGTTTTGATTGATGACGTTCCTGTGAAAAGTCTTGGGAGATTTTATGATGTTAAAGGCATTGTACAAAAGCAACCAGTTTAAGTTTATTTATTAGTGTCACAATTAGGCTTACGTTAACACTGCAATGAAGTGACTGAAAATCCCCTAGTCGCCGCACTCTGGCACCTGTTTGGGTGCGCTCCACACCTTCAGTAGAAGTGAGTGATTGCAGGCCATTCATACAGCTCCAGGACAATTATATTTCAGCAGTATTTGAATTCTAAAGCTGGAGTTTTCAGTTTCAGCGCCGGCAGCAATGTTTAAATCATGATCATCACCAATTGCCCTGAAAATTCTCCAGCCCAAACTTTAAATAAGGATCACTTATAGAAGAAGAGAAGCCATAATGCAGCTCAGCACACAAGATGTGGCAGTGCGGTGGCCAACCTGTTCGTACTGAGCAAATGTTAGACATCTCTGAGCTTCGGTGTAAGTGTACACCAAGATCATCAGGTCATGGAGAAGCAGGCATCTTGCAAGAAACAAAACACCAGTGGAGACAGAGACTGAAAACAATGTTGGGTCATTTAATTTTTCATAAAGACTGCAAAACAAGGGTCCCCAATTATTCAGCAAACATGAAGCCACCATGATGCCATTGACATCAGTCTCACCTGGTTGTATAGGCTAATCATAGAATTCTACAGTGCAGAAGGAGGTGCAGCCATCCACCAATCTAAACCAACCTTAATCCCTGACACTTAGGGGAAATTTAGCATGGTCAATCAACCTAACCCACATATCTTTTGGACTGCAGGAGGAAACTGGAGCACCAGGAGGAAAACCCACACAGACATGGGGAGAATGTGCAAACTCCACACAGACAGTGACCCAAGCTGGTAATCTAACCCAGGTCCCTGGCACCATGAGGCAGCAGTGTTAACCACTGTGCCACTGTGCCATCATGGACAATGACTATGTGATGAGTGATAATACTGACCGATTGACTTCCTCCCTCAGATAAGCATCATCCAGAGTCAGCCGGGAACATGAGGAGGTGCCACTGACAGATCCACACTGTCACATCTCTCACGCAATCAGGCACCAGTGCAGATCCAAGCAGCTTAGTGGGCTTTAAGTCGATGGCTCGGATAGTATGTGCACCATGCGTGGGCAAGACATACTCACATGAGGAGCTGGTGGAGGCAGAGAATGCCCAGGGTGCCAGTTGTCAGAGGGCTGCGGAGGGGTAGTCAATTAATACCTGGGAAAACTATTTACGTTTTGAGTAACTTCCAGAGACGTGCTATTATATCCATCTTGGTCTATCTGGAAGCCACAAGAGGAGTCACCCGACGATGGAGCCCACATTATGGATGCACAATGTCAACATTCCAAGTTGCTGACATTTTTTTCCAAATAAAGTAAATGGTTCATTTCCCAATCAGATTTATAGGCCTTGATATCACATCACAAAAACAGCATGCACACATTATCTTTCCAGTTTCACTCACTGGGTTTTACCAAAATAATGTATTACTCACTGTAGTAATTACAGATCATTGTTTCTGGTTCATTCAAGTTTAACCATTTGGGTTAAGGAGACAGAGAGACATCTAAGTGAACTCAGTTGTATCATGATTTGATTTGATTTATTATTGTCACATGTATTGGTATACAGTGAAATACATTGTTTCTTGCGCACTATAAAGACAAAGCATACCGCACATAGAGAAGGAAAGGAGAGAGTGGACAATGTAGTGTTACAGTCATAACTAGGGCGTAGAGAAAAATCAACTTAATGTGAGGTAGGTCCATTCAAAAGTCATATAGCAGTAAGGGAAAAGCTGTTTTTGAGTCGGTTGGTACATGACCTCAGACTTCTGTATCTTTTTTGTGACAGAAGAAGGTGGAAGAGAGTATGTCCGGGGGTGGAGTCCTTAATTATGCTGGCTACTTTTTCTGAGGCAGCGGAAAGTTTAGACAGAGTCAGTGGGTGGGAGACTGGTTCGAGTGATGGACTTGGCTTCATTCACGGCACTTTGTAGTTTCTTGAGGTCTTCGGCAGAGCAGGAACCACACCAAACTGTAATACAATCAGAAAGAACGCTTTCTATGGTGCACCTGTAAAAGTTGGTAAGAGTTGGAGTGGACATGCCAAATTTCCTTAGTCTCCTGAGAAAGTAGAGGCATTGGAGGGCTTTCTTAACTATCACACTGAATAGAGGAACCAGGACAGGTTGTTGGTGATCCGGATACCTAAAAACTTGAAGCTCTTGACCACTTCTACTTCATCCCCATTGATGTAGATAGTGATAACTATCTCCTTCATTTTGTTGACATTGAGGGAGAGATTATTGTCGCCGCACCATTAGACCACCAGATAGATTATCACATTCCTGTAGTGTGTTTCATCATTCTTTGAGATCTGATCCACAATGGTGGTGTCATCAGCAAACTTGAAAATCCAACTGGAGGGAAATTTGGCCATACAGTCAAAGATGTATAAGGAGTATAGTAAGAGGCTGAGGACACAGCCTTGTAGAGCACCAGTGTTGTGGATGATCATGGAGGTGTTGTTGCCTATCCTTACTGGCTACGATCTGTGGGTTAGGAAGCCTAGGATCCAGTTGCAGAGGGAGGAGCCCCAGGCTAAGTTTGGAGATGAGTCTCGTAGGAATAATGGTGTTAAAGGCTGAGCTGTAGTCTATGAATAGGAGTCTGACATAGGTGTCTTTGTTATCTAGGTGTTCCAGGGTTGAGTTTGGTTCAGGGAGATGGCATCTGCTGTGGACCTGTTGCAGCAATATGTGAGCTGTAGCGGATCCAGGCAGTCTGGCAGGCATGAATCATTGGTATGGAATGGTTGTTGTTTTTGCTGTAGTAGAACATTAAGAAAAGGGTTCATGGAATGGCTATGGATTCAGAGCTCTGTTTGTTATGTAGAAAGCAATTGAGTGTGATCCTTGCTAATTGCTTCAATACTTATTAATTGCAGTCACACTGCTGAGAATAGCACAATTAGCTACCAACACTCAGCTCTTTCTTTTGACTTATTCAAGCTTAAACATTTGGTTGAAGAGACCAAGAGGCATCTAATTGAATTCAAAGGCAGCATATATTATTGCCAATTTTCTTGCTTGCTTAATGTGAAGATAACAATGTCGTATAATATTAACAATATTACTTTAAACCTACATATTTCAAATGGCAAAATATTATTCCCTAAAATTAAATTGTTTGGCATGAACAAAGGACATGGTTAGTTATGCCCTTATGAATTGGGCAATAATTTACTGCCAAGCTCCTAAAATTAACAACAAAAAAAGTTGCACATTCCTTTACCCCTTAAGGTTTATATTTTGGGAGCAGATGGTACCCATTTTACAGAGCCAATTTCATATGAATCATAGCCAAGCTGATGGGAAAGAATTGTTTTAGCCTTTTACAGGATTATCTGTGGAATATTCAGTCACCAAATCAGCTGTTAGGACTTTTCTTATCAATCTGTTTAATACAAAAGTAATTGATCCTTAACGTGCTGCAGATTAACTCACCTGGACCTTGGACCATTGGCAGCTTGCATCTGGGCAGACTTAACATTGACCAATGTGAAAATCCTTTCTGATTCTCATTAGTTGTGGCAATGTTTAGGATGCTAGATAAATGTTTTCCATTAACTTAAGCTTGTCAGGCCTTTGAGTATGTTTAATTATATTTTATATTATAGATTAAAGTATTACCCAAGATCCACATTGGCCCCAACGGCCTATCCAACCTGCCTCTGTCAATATCAAAACCTTTCTTTCCATTAATAGAACTCCAGTGGCAAGATGTGAAAATAAAAATGCGTAGCCAATACAAAACTCACAGACCTAAGTGATTAGACATGTTGCGATTGTGGGCTCGCGGACTATTCAGGCACAATTAGATAGAATACTTTGAAGTTCCCTTCTCCCTCCTTCACTTCATTAGCTCTGAGTCCTGCAATGAATGGGGAAAATCTTAGAAGCTGATTAGATGATAGTTGGAAGCACTGTAGGACAGATTGAAAGATTAGCATTGTGCTGAGCTAAGAATTGCTGCGGGATGTAGTTTGGATGTTCGGGTCACTGAAGCATTTGTACACATCAAATAGTTTGCAGTGATTTACAAAAGTGCCTCACCATTACCTTCTCAAGGTCAATTAGGGATGGGCAATAAATGTAGACCTTGTCGGTGGTACAGACATTCCATGGTAAGGAAATCCCATGAATGGATAAAAAACGATTATATTGAAACAGCAAATATGGGTTTTTCTGTGAAATGGTATCATAGAAACCCTACAGTGCAGAAAGAGGCCATTTGGTCCATCAAGTCTGCACTGAGCACAATCCCACCCAGGCCCTACCCCCACATCCCTACATACTTACCCACTAATCCCTCTAACCTACGCGTCTCAGGACACTAAGGGCAATTTTTTAGCATGGCCAATCAACCTAGCCTGCACATCTTTGGACTATGGAGACCTATTTTTGAAGAAAAAGAAAATTATAATGTATGCCAGGTCAGGAATGTAGAAATGAAAAAACATTGAAGTCAATACTTTGGGCCAAAGTTTATACTTCGGAATACAGCTGAGATTTCTGCAATATTTGCAATGTATGGATTTCAACAAAATTTAGCTGACAGGATTATCTTGTCAAAATGCAAGCTGTTAGTCTTTGTAATTTATCCAGCTCGCTGGTGGAATTGCAATATGAGATTCTTGGTGATATGCAATAGTGTATAAAGAACAAAGAAAATTACAGCACAGGAATGACCCTTTGGTCCACAATGGCTATACCAATAGACAGTTTCTATCTCTATGTTCCTCTATCAAGATGTGCCTTGAACATTGCTAATGTGTTTGCTTCCACCACTTCAAGGCACCCACCCACCCTCTGTGTGAAAACCTTTTGCCACATGTCACCCCTAAACTTACCCCCTCTCACCATAAACCTGTGCCCTCCCGTAGTTGACCTTTTCACTTGGGAAAAAATCTCTGACTATCCACCCTATTTATGCCGCTCATAATTTTGTATACCTCTATCAAGTCGCCCTTCAGCCTCTGTCTTCCCAATGGAAACAATCTGAGTTTATCCAACCTCTCCTCATACCTGAAACCCTCCAGACCATCCTGATAAACCTGCTCTGCACCCTCTGCAAAGCATGTAGATAACTCACATAATAATGAGGATGCTAATCTTCATAATTTTTCATGGTTCATGTACCTAAAGTATCAATTCAGGTTAGAATTGCATGTTATTAGTTTATGTGTTAAGAGATAACAGCTATTAATTGTACTGTATGTACTAACGCACACATCTCAAAATGAAATCTGAAGTATTAACTTAAGTAATGTGGGCAAATGCATGAAACTTGAGCATAGATAACTTTAATTTGATTAATGCAGAATTTTTATCAAAAATATAGGGCAGTAACATTAGTAGTGTGTGTTTGCATGGAGATGTTGTTATAGTGCAAGGCCCTCTAAAAATGATTATGAGAGTAGAGTCAGGCTGGCAAGGAAATAAGTGGTGACACACAATAGCACAAAATGCTGTGATGCATTAATTGCTATGGATATGGTAACTTAGGATACTCAGGCAGAGTGACAATCACTAAATATTGTACTAATACTAGCCATTGTAGTAGACAATTCAACGTATTATTCTCAGCCATGAATAACAGTATTCATGGATCTAGGGGTTAAAGGTATCAAGAGATACGGGAGGATGTTAGAATCAGGTGCTGAGCTTGATGATCAGCCAAGATCATAATGTGTGGCGGTGCAGGTTCCAAGGGCTGAATGGCCCATCCCTGCTTCTATTTTCAATGTATGTTGCTATATAAGTGGATGCTGAGCATGGGAAAAAAGGTGAAATTTGAAGGAGCTAGGTTTCAGGTTGGAAGGCACAGTCAAAGAGTAGGGTTTGAGAAGGTTTTGAAAGCACAAATGTGGTAAGACGGAACAATTTGAGCAGTAAATCACAGATGACAGAAATAAAGTGACAGAATGGATGGGCACTGTCCTGTTTAAGGATTCAATTTATATTACATCTTTCATGGCCACAGAAACCACCCCCCACACACCCCCACCACCACCAACAAAGCTTTACAGCCAGTGAAGTACATTTGAAGCATATTCATCGCTTTTCTTCAAAAATATTGCCATCGATTTCTATCTGAGAGGCAGGTTAATGTCTCACCTCAGTATTACGCTTGAGTGCTAACCTTGATTTTTGTGCTTAAGTCCTAAAACCTTCAGACCCAGAAGTGACAGTGTTACCAACCAAGCTATGGCTTTGTGTAGAAATAGAAATTGTAAATGTCAAAGAATTATTGTTGTTCTGGACTTGATAGGCAATATACAGGTTCTTAATCTCAGTCATTTTGCAGTAAAAATCTGCAGTACATATGTAGAACATTAATCCTAGTGGATATTAACACATAACTCTAGATCAAGACCTGAACTGCATCAACTTAAGCTCCAAATGAATAAGCTTGTACTGTTATTTATTAGAAATAAACAATTAGAAAATTAGAACAACTAGAAAATTAGAAAAGTGCACTGAAAGATTTTTGGCAAGAATATCATGTTTAAAATATCATGTTTAAAAATCCTATTTATTTTGATGTTATAGGACCCAATTGGATGTGCCAATAATAACTCACAGTTAATTTGTAGTGCCACAGGATACTGTATTGCAAACACAGGCTATAAATCTAAATAAATTGTAATATTATGCTAACAAAGCACATTATGAATGTCTATATTCTACAACACTGCAGAGCCATCTGCTATGCAAGTGAGATATTAATCATGGCACTATATTACATTTTAGCTGAGGCCTCGATGTAAATAGAATGCAATGCCAAACCATTACCCGGAGTGTCTATAGAAACACAAGAATTAAGCAAAAGATGACAAGTAAGTAACTTCCCATAGTGAATTAAGGATCTTTGGCAAACCAATTGCACTCACATCCCAGTAATTTGCAATGAAGTTGTGTAATATGAATAAGGTTTTCCTTTGAAAATGCAAGCTTTGTTAATTGAAGGTTTGAATAAATGTCTTTCATTGATATATGGCAGAGCATATTTGAGACCAAAGATGTTAAACTGTAATAGGAACAGAATGCAGAGGATATAAACCTCAGTAAGGTGTAATTATACAAGGGTGTAGGTGAAATTGTAATGCTAGCCTCTTATACTCGCACCGGTGCTCTTTCATCTGCCCAAAACTTGGAGGTTCATCAATTTTTTTTTAAGTTAATTTATTAGTGTCACAAGTAGGCTTACATTAACACTACAATAAAGTTACTGTGAAAATATCCTAGATGCCACACTCCGGGACATGTTTAGGTACACTGAGGGAGAATTTAACATGACCAATGCATCTAATCAGTACAGCTTTTTGACAATGGGAGGAAACCCGAGCACCCGGAGGAAACTCACACAGACACAAGGAGAATGTGCAGACTTTGCAGTGATCCAAGCCAGCAATCAAACCTGGGTCACTAGTGTTGTGAGGCAGCAGTGCTAACCACTGTGCTATCGTGTTAGGCCTATCAATAATGCATAGTTCTCTAAGAATGTATTGGACCTGCTAAACATGTTCTGTGTTAAATTCAGAGACTCGAATGAAGGTAATGTATTCTGATAGAAACTGTCCTTGGCAGGAATGAATGATTCCTGTGCGGCAGCTTGTTATGTGTTGAGAATTGGATTTTGAGTTATCCCCACCTTGTCATTAACCTTGTAAGCTCTTACCTGAATTGTAAGGTTTTCAGCCATGATCTTATTGAATGGCAGAGCAGGCTCGAGAGGCCAGATGGCCTACACCTGCTCCTAGTTCTTACGTTCTTTGCCGAGAAGTGTGATGCTGGATTCTCAGTTCCAGTTATGAACTATTGATTCTTTTGTAACAGTGAACCAAATAAAGGGCTTTGTTATCAGTAGGTGCTCCAATTAAAATTAGCTTCTCATAGTTGTGTTTAGTTGAGAGGGACTAGGTCAAAAATTTTTGTTTTCAGATTGAATGTATGGATGTGTCTATATCAAACCTTCCAGAGCTCAATATTTTAGGTCCTGTCTCTTCTTCACTTATTATCTATGACCTGGCATCAAATAAAACACGTTTCCTTAATAGCTTGGATTTTGTATGTCTCTCTTATGGGACAGTGAATTGGATTCAATTTGATTTTTTTTTAAGCAAGCAGGGTGATGGATGAAGGGTTTCCTCTGCTCTGTGTATTGGTTTTACAACTTTAAGAAAGGAATAAAATTTAAAAAAAAACCTTCTTGAATTGTTACTATTGGTTGTACCTATTTTGTAGCTACTCTCTGCTATTTTTGAGTTAACCGCACCCAGAAATACACAGCACAGGTTAAGTGTTCATAGAATCCCTACAGTGTGGAAGGAGACCATTCAGCCCATTGAGTCTGCACTGGCTCTCTGACAGTACATTTTCCCCAGGCCCTCTCCCCCACCCTATCGCTGTAAGCTCATACATTTAATCAATCACGTCTTGGGCCACTCAAAGGCAATTTAGCATGAACAATCCACCTGACCTGCACGTTTCTGGACTGTGGGAGGAAATTCAGCACCCGGAGAAAACTCTGACAATCCCGGCATTGAGATAGATTGCATATTTGACACTGACCCCAGGAGAATTCCTTTCCCTCAATAACACTGCAGTCAAACTTGTTGTTAAATCTGCCAGAGCTCACTGTGATTCAAATGGAGGGGAGTTGGTCTGGGTGGGGGGTGGATTAGAGATGCTGCCCCAAGGTCTCCTAACACAGTTGAAAAGACAAGAAACAAACTCTAGTCTAGTCTATGGGTGGCATGGCGGCACAATGGTTAGCACTGCTACCTCACAGCGCCAGGGACCTGGATTTGATTCCTGGCTTGGATCACTGTCTGTGTAGAATTTGCACATTTTCCCCGTGTCTGCATGGGTTTCCTCCGGGTGCTCCGGTTTCCTCTCACAGTCTGAAAGACATAGTGGTTAGGTGCATTGACCTTGCTAAATTCTCCCTCAGTGTGTACTGGAACAGGCGATGGGATGTGGCCACTAGGGCATTTTCACAGTAACTTGATTGCAATGTCAATGTAAGCCTACTTATGACACTAATGAATAAACTCGAAAAAACAGAACCTATGAGATGTGCCTGTTTAGGGATTTAGATTTGAACTATTACACGTTTGTAATCCGGCCTCGAACAGAACGTATTAGTTTTTCAATCTGGGTTGCTGTTGAGTACAATATGGATTCACTGATCTCGCCTGGCCCAAGCCAGACAGTGGGCGCTGTCCACGGTGCTGAATCGCAGTCGTTCAGGTGAGTTCATTTTATCTCATGCATCCTGCCGAGGGAACCGCGGTCACTTGAATGCCATGCTCCTTCTGTGCCCAGCAGCGCAGGGAGGGATTTAACCTTCAGCAGGTCGAACAAAATGTCTAATGCCAACCTCCGTGAGGGGAAGTTGGATAAGTCCATGGGGGCGGGAAGAACAGATGGATATGTGGAAAGGGTGGGATGAAGTCGGGTGGGACAAGCTTCTTCTGGAGCATAAGAGCCAGCACAGACTAATTGGGCCGAATGGCCTGTTTCTGTCCTGTAAATTTTGGTGTAACTCCACAGCACAAAGATGTTGCCTCTTTACAACATGCTGGCGAGAAGTTGCGCATGCACATTAATGTTCCTCGCTTTAATTAAATCCTGGGACCCTGTTTACCTGGATTTCCCTCCCCAGCACATTCCCACCTGCTTTAGCTCAATCTCTCTTTGCTAGTCAGATGACGGTTCTTTAGGTGCCTCTCCCATTGTCCCACAGCCCAACCGTATCTCAGCCATTTGCACTTTCCAGATTTGGGCATGTTACAAGAACCCCACCCCTGACCCTCACCTCCTGGGTGTGTGTGTGTGTGTGTGTGTTTCGTTTCCTGTCCACCATCTCTCTTTGAGTGCTATCCCTCAGTATTTTTTTTCGGTTCAGCAATGCTGCTTCCCTCCACACACAGACCCTCTACTGTTTCCTCGCCAGTTATTGTTTCTGTATTTGCTTTGCCCCGCTGCATCCGCAGGGTACCAACTCCAATGACTTTTGTAAAACAAAAATAGCCATTATCACAATCCCTCTCCTCCACACAGAGAAAGACAAGCACACATAGGCAGCGTTCAACTTAACAGCATTAAGAAATGTATTCAGGCAGAGAATATGGTCTGATGTATGTTTGTGATTTAAGTTAAAAACGGTTGGCCAATTTCGAGCTCTGTAAATGAATGATGCTGTGTGGAGCAGCTCATGAATAATTCCTCCAACTTTAAGGGTTAGATTTCCAGTTGTCAGAGCATGCGACGGCAATTAGGACCCAGGGTGTTACTCTTGTGGTCCAGTGTGGCTGAAATCCCAGCCTGGAGAAATGCAGTTTCTTCTCTGTCTCTCTCTCTCTGAAACTGGAGGACTCTTTAAAAAAAAGGAAAAATAGAGAGACCCGCCACTGCAACTGTGCTGGAATGTAAGCCCGGCGGGACATTTTTCGACCCGTTTGGAATTGCACACTCGGACCT
Source organism: Carcharhinus amblyrhynchos (assembly GCF_965287045.1). Classification (NCBI taxonomy): domain Eukaryota; kingdom Metazoa; phylum Chordata; class Chondrichthyes; order Carcharhiniformes; family Carcharhinidae; genus Carcharhinus; species Carcharhinus amblyrhynchos. The sequence continues at coordinate 13,362,385 of NC_137328.1, forward strand.
GTCCCCTTAACCCACATGGGGCTCGGAGAAGTTGCCTCCTGTCTCGGGCGGGGGAAGGATTCGGTGACTGTATCTCAAGGCTGAGAGTTTGGAGTCAGCCCTTCGAGAGGTGACATGCAGCTGCTACTCGCCTTGTTTATGTGTGTTCTGTCCCTGCCTGGTATCACAGGTAAGAAAGCTTCAGTTGTTCCAGGGTGAAGACTGCGGCTTGTTTCTTGAAAACCAATTAGATGTGCGTGTGTGTGTGTGTGTGAGAGAGAGAGATAGAATTTTCCAGCATGACCCTCGCTTCATATCAGAAAGGCGCTGGTCTGGAGTTGGATGGAAGGCATGCAGATGTGCGCAGTCAGTGAGACACATTTGTCTCATAGGACTCGGGGTCTGGGCGAAAATCAACTATGGAAGATGGAGAATTGTGTCAAAGCTTGCTTGGGGACTATTTACCTGACACCACACTCCTTCACTGCCTGCTCAGGCAGTGTATCTTTACTTCTGTGTCCCCTCTACCCGCACCCCCTCCCCCCACTCCCCAACTTCCAATCGTTTGACTGCCGTGGGTGAATTTGGGAAATCTTTAGAATTTAGGAGGTATTGTCAGGCGAGGTTGCCCCTGAAGGAGATCAGAGATCTCCTGAGACAGGCGAGGGGGAAAGGACATCCCAAAGTGAAGTAGTTTGAACTTAAACGTCCCAAATGAAGGGAAGACCGTGCATAGATTAAGGCAAAGGGGCGATTGCCAAGCGAAAAAGAACTGGTCTATTTAAAGAAGAAGAAATCGGATTATGAAATTAAACTAGGCAAAGACACAAGGACTGAACAGAAACATTGTTCCCGTGCTCCACCATCTGGCTGCTTCTTAATCTGATGATGTAAGAGGCATGCTCGCTCAAAATAACGTTTTGTTTCACATTCAGTCATCCCATAAGAAAGAATTTGCTGAGGTTGGAAGGATAGTGTCACAGCATTATAGAAACATCCAGCACAGTTAAATATCTCCATCAATAAATCGAGACTGACGGAGTAGCAGTCGCGGGAACAAAATAACAGCACGCACTTTGATTTGCAATATCTGATTCTGTTTATTCTCCCGACTTTACAGTTTTGAAATATATTGGAGCAATGTAACTTTCAATTTCAATGCATTCGCTCTGTAACTCAAATTGGATGATATCTAAACACAACCGAAAGACTCAATGAACCAAAGCTGTGCATTAAATATTTATAAATATGATATAAATATAGTGAGTATTTGAAATGCCTAGTTGAAGACAAATGGAATTTTAGATGTAAATTTGAAATGAAAATGTTGGAGTATTCATGGTAAAAGCAATACATGCTGTTAATGTAATTTGTTAATATCGTTTGGCCAAGTAAGTTTTTTTTGTGTAAAAGCAAATTACTGTGGAGTCTGAAACAAAAACAGAAAATGCTCGAAAATCTCAGCAGATCTGACAGCATCTGTGGAGACAGAGTAGAGCCAATGTTTCCAGTTGAGATAACTCTTTGCCTATCTTCAGACAACGCTTGTAACAAATCTGCATTATAGTTATTATTATACTGTAATTTGTGAAGTGTGCCTAAGTGCAGATCTATGCAAAATCCACTCACTTATTATGAAAAGCTGAACAAAACGGTTTTAAAAAAAAGTCATTTCCCACTTTTCATTTTTGCCTTTGGATTTTCTGCACTTGTACTACTTCCTCAGCTTGTACAATGGATTTCGCCTCATTCCTAAAGATCTATCAATGATACACAGATACAGCAGCATTCATCCTCATTTTGGTCCTTTGTTGAAAGTTAATGCTTGTTCCACTGTCCACCATTCCCCCACTGATAGCTCAAGTGTGGAGTTTGCACATTCTCCCTGTGTCTGTGTGGGTTTCCTCCGGTGCTCTGGTTTCCTCTCACTGTCCAAAGATGTGTGGGTTGGATGGATTAGCCATGCTAAATTGATCCTAGTGTCAGGGATTAAATATGTGGGGTTGGGGGAATAGGGCCTGGATAGGATAGTGGTCGATGTGGACTCGATGGGCCGTATGAGCTCTTTATGAACTGTAGGGATTCTGTGATTCAATGATTCTATCTTTTGTTTTAATTCTTGGCTTAATTGGTTGAGTATTTTGCAGTGTCTGACTGCACCGTCCCTACCAAAGTCAGTAATGAAGACATGGAAGCACTCAATGTCATAGTGAATCACTACAAAATAATAACGTTTGATATAAAGCATATTGAAATTCAGCATTAATTTTTTTAAAAAAATAATATTTTAGCGTGATTTTGCTGTTTTTGAAATTGAAATTACCTTTCTTTTGCTTAGAATTACTGTCCACAAAATGTAAAGTATAGGGAAAGGCCATTTGGCCCAGCAAGTCTATGCCAGCGATTTTATGCTCCACATGAGCATACCTCTCATCCTATTTCCTCCAACCCCATTGATATAACTTATTCTTTTCTCCCTCATGTACCTACTTAAATGCACTTGCTCAATCACTCCTCTGATAGCGAGTTTAGGCATTGTCCTATAATAGTGATAATTTATACTGCTTGACTTGAATCCAAATAATAAAATACAATTGTCCCAAAGGTAATCTAATATGATCTTAGAGTTGAACATGTCAAATGTGGAAAAAAGATCTGCATCTGCATTTATATAGCACCATTCACAACTGTAGAATGTCCAAATTAAGCCAATTAAGTAATTTTGAAGTATTAATGCTTTTGCAATATATATACATAGGCAATATATAGGCAAAATATAGGCAGCTTAAATGAAGTTAGTACTGTAACAGTGAGTGCACTAAATTTGTATTTGTAAGACAGTCCATTCAAATCCTTATGGTCTTTAACTATTCACTAACAATTAGGTGGCACTGCTTTTATAATGGACAATCGCAGTTGTGCCAGAATTGGAAACTTTAAAGTCTCCGATTAATGACTGTCAGTGAAATTATGAGGAAGGAATTCAATGATAATTATTGTAATATATAATTCTATTTCTAGCTCTTAATTCAGTTTTGAAATACATTAAAGCATTGCAATTTGGAGGATTTCCATGCAACCTCTCTGTGTTACTCAAATTGGATGGTGTTCAGTCAAAACCAAAATACTAAATGGGACTAGCACTGCAGAGTGACTAATTAAAATGTAATTGCAATTGTAAAGTTGGTGTGCTTGCTCATTGGAAAGATTAATTGATATCATGGGTAAAAGTAAATGCTTTATGTAGATCGCAGTTATGCAAATCATAAGATGTCAAAAGGTTTCTATTTCCTCTAGAAATCTCATACACCATAATCCTTATTATCATATCTAGATTAATGATGTATCATGAGTATAGAACACTCTTCCAGAGATGTTCATCACAATAACAGTTATTGACCAAAAAACTTAACTTCATTAACTGAATTATATATATATATATTTCTTAAAAATACATAAATGACAAATACAAGTCCCAGGATTTAAAAGGTACTTACAAAGATGTGCACGTTAGGTGGATTGGCCATGGCAAATTGCCCCTTAGTGTCCCAGGATGCATAGCTTGGATGGATTGGCCATCGGGTTATGGGATATGGTGGGGGAGAGGGCCTGAATGAGATACTCTGTTGGGGAGTCTGTTTGGACTTGATGGGCCGAATGGTCTCTTCTGCACCATGGGTTATGATTACTGCCAAGGTTTATGGGTAATTTATACTGTCATCACTAATTATTGCCTATAATCACTTAATGTACTAATATCAAAATATCAGACAAATAATTTAATTCTCCGATAAAACTGTTTTAGACCTGTACCACTATTTCGCTATTTCATGTGCCTGTCAATCATATGATAATGTTGATATTCATGACATCAATTTGTCACAGTCTATGGTCAGTGTCATTTCTGTTTTGCTGATGTCATGGGCATTAATTTTATTGAAATTTTGGGAAGAATATACACAAAATTGAAGGCAGAAAAGAATGAATATAAATCTGCAACGTGGGATAGTTAGTGTTTATAAATAATACAATATTAAATACTAACTATCCTGAAAAAAGTGCCAGACCAAAGTCAGACCAATAATATTTCCCTTAGGTGTGAATCAAAATCAGGTGATATTACAGAATTCATCAGTCAATGAAGATTAACTCTGTTAGCATTGCAACAGCAAAATATAGCTTCAGAATGAACAAATCCTGGTTGTGAACCCTTGTGGCATCTCAAGTAAGCACTGGAAAGCCTTACAGTGCAGTGTACTCAACACTGTCTACTTAGACTTCCAGAAGTCTTCTGACAAAATTCAAGCATTATCATACCTCTATCTCCATGGCTAAATAGTGCAGATAACAGTGAAATAGCCACCTCATCTTTATAATAAACTGTCTCATCGACTCTTTCCTTCAGCGACCTTCTTTTAACACTAATTGGAAGGAATGTGCAGATTTTTTCACCGTGGAGACTAATTATTCATACGACTGTTAAATTATCACTTCTCTCCTATTCCCAATTTTCACTCCTTCCGCAATCCATGATTGATTCATTTGCTGTTTCACCGCCATCACAGGGCACCTTCACAGGGCACCCTGGGCATTTCCAGCCAGTCTGACACCCTGATTCCTGTGAATGACATATCTCCACCCCCCCTCCCCCCTGCCCCCCAAGGGATGTCCTCCAAGATCATCCCAGGCAAAGGGGTGCAGAAGTCAGCAGGCCACTTCCACCTCAGCTGTAGATCCTGGGGCTATACCCTATCATATTGGGAGGATGAGGAAGTTTGAGAAACCAAGGGCATTAACTAGGCATGTGTGAATGTAAGCACTGGGGTAGATAGGTCACCATTTTGTTTTGAATGTTTGGCATTAAGTTTCACTTCAGTTACCCACAGAGCCACCATCCTGTCTGTTCATGCCATCCAAACTCAGGGGAACCACTGTGCTCACCTGGTGCCTCATCCGTGTGGAGTGTGAGGCTGGCACTGCGATGTTCCTCCCACACCAGCAACACAGAAGGAGGTGCTGCTGCCTACAGACATTGTGTTTGACACTAAGAAAAACTGTGGGATGTCAGATTAATGGAGGGCCTGTAAAATTAGTTTATTATTCTTAGAGTGGGGAATGTCACAAGGAAAGTTAACAGAGGTATTCAACGCAGGCACAATGACCAACAGTGGAAAAATCTCGGCCTGTACCTATGCCTCTGTGGTGCTGCTCCTGGAACAGTGTCGGACCCAGGTCCTGGCCAGTTGACATGTCGTTGTCGCTGCTGCTACTCTATGCCAATGAATAGGATAGCCATTTCAATGGGTCCCATGATCCTCTAGACCATGCACTGTAAAGAAGAGAAAACTGCAGTGAGTTATAAGAGACTCCTGACCCTCATCCATCAATGTGCCTGGGTCTACCACCCAATGGCAGCACACTCAGTAGGTGCCTCAATGCCATCCCTCACACCTTCCACTTGGATACAATAACCACATCTCCACACTGGTCCCTGTCAACAGGTGGCATGGTGACACAGTGGTTAGCACTGCTGCCTCACAGCGCCAGGGACCCAAGTTCATTTCCTTGCTTAGGTCTCTGTCTGTGTGGAGTTTGCACATTCTCCCCATGTCTGCATGGGTTCCTTCCAGGTGCTCCAGTTTCCTCCCACAGTCCAGAGATATACGGGTTTGATTGATTGATTGGCCATGCTAAATTGACTCTAGTGTCAGGGGGATTAGCAGGGTAAATATGCGGGATTACAGGAATAGGTCCTGAATGGGGTTGTGGTTGGTGCAGACTTGATGGGCTGAATGGTCTCCCTCTGCACTGTAGGGATGCTATGAACTCCAACAGGATACACCACCAGGGTCTCAGTGGCATCAATCGCTTGCATTCTCCCAGCCCGCAAGCCCCCCCCCAAAAAAACCTGGCATCACATTCACGGGCAGTCAACTGGCATGTGCATCCTGATGGTAAATCTCGCCAATGCACCCCGTCATGTTCTGGAAGGTGATAAACATCACCTTCACACCTTGCATAGGGGTTCACATCAGTGTTATCCATGTAATGTTGCAGCCTGTCTGGGAATGTCAGCTCAATGCTTGGGACATGCACTTGCAAAGGGTTAAGATGTGGCCTCCACTAAATGGTTGTGTTGTTTGGTTGCACAGCATTTATTGGCATAATTGCTAGTGAGGGGATGCCGGGTTGGCTGTTTAGCCAAATGTCTTCCTCTTGTGGCAGATTGTGGGCAGCTCAATCATGCAAGGCCAGCGATTAGCATATCCAGCACACTACCAGAGGGCACCCTCCTTCTCCAAGGTGACAAGAGATGCAAAGCTGAGTAGCCTTCCATGACCTATCACACTCAAGCACCTTGACAATTAGTTTTGGACTTTCCCCTTTGCCCTCACAACGCTGCTTGAGTGTGGGTTCTAAAGACTCTGCAGTCATCCTCCCCCAAGTCTGAGGCCCTTCAGGCCACAGGAGAGAGATGCAGTCCATCCCTGAATCCCCCACTCTGTCCTTAAAGCCCAGTCTACCATAGGACCCCACCCAGCTAACTTACAGCTGTCCCCAGTGTTGGTTTTCAAGCCCTCCGACCCTCTAGCCAGCCCCGAGTAGCAAGGGCACTGCCTCAGCTGAAATATGGACAGGAGCCCAGGATAGAGGTCATGGGAAGCATTGTGTGCATACCAGCCTTCACAGCCCCTTTAAAGCCCTGATATGAAGGCAAGGCGAGGACTGCAAATGACTCCTCCTGACTCCTCTCCACAAAATGGCAATTCTGGGACCCCCAAAATTAAACTTACAGAATGGAACCCGAGTAGAACTTACCGTGTCCCCCGAATCCTCTCCGGCGTCCTTGAGCAGTGTACATTGCGGAAGTGCTGGTGACCTGAGCGCTCACCTCTGAACTCCCCCTTGGAGCTGAAGGTGCCAGGTTCATGTTTAAGTAAATGGCGCCAGCATAACGTTACAATGGCGCCTGCTGAATATCCAGTCAGTGGGGAATTCCCACAGGGAGTGCTCACTATTATATCAAAATGAGTGTGTTTTACATTTCGCCAGCAAGGGGCTGGGAAGGTCATAATTTGCAAACCCGTCAGTGTGACTCATGCTTTCCGGATTTTGATCTTGCACTGGCATTCCTGCAGACAGATAGTGTGGGTTCAAAGTCATCCCTCCATAAAGTTTGCTACTTTGTTTAGCTCTCGGGATTGCTTTTCCTTTAGGTGCTGGAAAACACAGGTTTCTTTAGAATTTCTCAATTTGGTGCTCAGCAGTGCTGATCACCTTTGTGATGTCTCTCTTATTTGAATGGCTTACTTGGACTGCAGTGGTCAAAATTAGATAGCACGTTCCCTCAGCCTCGGAAAAGCAGCCAGCATAATTAAGGACCCCAGACATTCTCTCTCCCACCTTCTTTGGTTGGGAAAAGGATACAAAAGTCTGAGGTCACATACCAACAGACGCAAGAACAACTTCTTCCCTGCTGCTGTCGGACTTTTGAATGGACCTACCTCACATTAAGTTGATCTTTCCATACACGCTAGCTATGACTGTAACATTACATCCTGCACCCTCTCATTTCCTTCTCTCTGAATGGAATGTTTTGTCTGTATAGCATGCAAGAAACAATATTTTTCACTGTATGGTAATACATGTGACAATAATAAATCAAATCAAAATCACTCCAGGAGCAACACGATCATGGAATTGAACAGGTTTAACATAACCTTTGACTTGTCCATTTTTGCCTGTATAGGTGGATTCTCTGTTTGTATTGATTTTCTTATTTCAATCATGGGGTGGGGACATTACTGGCAAGGTCAGCATGTATTGGCCATCCCTAAGTGCCCTTAATTGAACTACTTGCAGAGAATAGTTAAGAACGAACCTTGTCATGAGTCTGAAGTCACATATTGATCAGGTAAGGGATGGCAGATTTCTTTTCCTAAAGGACATTGATGAAGCAGATGGAATCTTACAACAACCCAGTAGCCGCATGGCCATCATTATTGACACCAGGGCTGGAATTCTCTGGTCTTGCACACCTTGCTACCCTTATCAGCGAGAACAAAGAATTTGACGCTCAGCCAAATCTCCATTCACAGCAGCGGGACTGGAGAATCCCACCCACAGACAAGAATGGAGAACTCTGACCCCGTTTTTATTTAAAAACTGGATTTAAGTTATTTATAAAGTATGTTTGAAATCCCCAGGAGTCTTTGGATTACTCGACTGATAGTAATACCTCCACACCACTATTCATTATGACGGAGTGCGATGATTAATTAAATAACAACGAGCCAAAAGTCTCAGAGTCACCAGATTGCTAATGATGTCAGTCTCCAAATGTAAGAATCTTTGACAATGTTACAACTTTAAAAGATTGTATGAACATCTCTTGGCATGTCAGCTACAACTCTCACTAACTTTTACAGATGCACCAGCAAAAGCATTCTTTCTGGTTGTATCACAGCTTGGCATGGCTCCTGCTCTGCCCAAGACCACAAGAAACTACAAAATGTAGCCCAATCCATCACACAAGTCAACCTCCCATCCATTGACTCTGTCTACACTTCCCACTCTCCTGGCAGAGCAGCCAGCATAATCAAGGACCCCATGCATCCTGGACATTCTCCCTTCCACCTTCTTCCGTCAGGAAAAAGATACAAAAGTCTGAAGTCACGTACCGGCCGACTCAAGAACAGCTTCTTCCCTGCTGCCATCAAACTTTGCATGGACCTACCTCACATTAAGTTGATCTTTTTCTACATGCTAGCAATGACTGCAACACTACATTCTGCACTCTCTCATTTCCTTGTCAATGAATGGAATGTTTTGTCTGTATAGTGCACAAGAAACACTACTTTTCACTGCATGCGAATACATGTGGCAATAATAAAATGAATCAAATGTACGATATAGAGTTCAGCCTAAACAATAAATTAAGTTTGTTTGCGTTTTAAGCAATGCAGGTTCAAATTCAATGACACCATTTGACGAAGTAGGTTGACTGCATTTACACTGATCTGGAACTGGTCAATCAATGCAAACAAGGCATTATTGGGGTCAAGCTTTGAACAGCCATTTATAACATCAGTCCATGCAACCATCATTGAAAACTCTCCCAAATAAAGCATTGGCTGCAGTGATAAGAAAGTATAGTAGCTGGAAGAACTGTCCTTTCACAATTCCAGCAGCTCGAGAGAAATCGATGGATGAATGTGGCACAGATTGAAAATAAGGTTTGCCAATTCTCTATCCAGCGCTCCATAATTTTCTGTTTTTCCTCAGAGACTGACAGATTGGGGAATGTAGAAGCGTCTAAAATGGAGTGTTTTCGTGCCAGTTCAGATTTATTCTCTTTCCCCCCAGTTTTCTCTCATTTCCTGACGATATCCTTTAGGTTAGACGAAGTAGGGTGGGAGGAGGTTCATGGAGCGCAGATAATTAGTGGCTCCCTTTGGAGTATGGATCACTTATGCCAAATGACCTATTTCTGTGCTGTTAAGTTTTTTTTTAGTGAGTTATGATCTCACTGAGTGCCTTTCGGCACCTCGTTCCAGTGACCAGTTTATAATGCATGCAGCTGCTGTTATTCATCTAAATGAAACATTGGGATAGGTTCCAATAACATCCACACCTGATGCTGGTCTATGTTTTAAAGTCTGAAGTTTATTTAGTAGTGTCACAAGTAAGGCTTACATTAACACTGCAATGAAGTTACTGTGAAAATCCCAGAGTTGCCGCACTCCACTGCCTGTTTGGGTACACTGAGAGAGAATTTAGCATGGCCAATGCACCTAACCAGCACGTCTTTTGGAGTGTGGGAGGAAACCAGAGCAAACTCATGCAGACACAGGGAGGGTGCAGATTCTGCACAGATAGTGATCCAAGCCAGGAATTGAACTGGGATCCCTGGCACTGTGAGGCAGCAGTGCTAACCCCTGTGTCACCATGCTGGCCACGCTGATGTAGTTGATGCTATTCAATCAATTGAAACATTGAAATAGATTCCAATAATGCCCACACCTGATGCAGTTTCCAGCCTTGCTGGTTTCTCTGACTCAACGCTCACTGGAGAAGTTGAATTGATTAGTAATGGCTCTTTCTATTTCTTTCTCTCTCTTACTTAAAGTCAGGTCAATAAGTCATAAGATTTGAATCAGCTCAACAATATAATTATTATCGCTAATATCAAGATGTCATAATAGCTTATCAATTAACAGCTATTAACTGGGGCATCACAGTGGCATAGTGGTTAGCACAGCCTGCCTCAAAGTGCCAGGGACCCGGGTTCAATTACCAGCTTGGGTCTGTATACAGTTTGCACATTCTCCCCATGTCTGCATGGGTTTCCTCTGGGTGCTCTAGTTTCCTCCCACACTCCAAAGATATGCAGGTTAAGTTGATTGGCCATGCTAAATTGCCCGTTAGTGTCAGGGGATTAGTAGGGTAAATATGTGGGATTACAGGGATATGGTGGGATTGTTGTTGGTTCAGGCTTGATGGGCTGAATGGCCTCCTTCTGTCCTGTAGGGATTCTATTATACTGTTCATCTGTACTGTTGTTTGACTCCAAGTAAAACTGTGGGATGACAAATTAATGGAGAGGCTAATAAAGCTGGTTTATTCCTGTTATGGGGAGACTTAATAGAGGTGTTCAATATTATGAAGAGTTCAGTTCGAGTAAATGAGGAGACATTTCCTGCTGGCAGGAGGATTGGTGACCAAATTATTTACTGAGAGAAACAGAGGGAAAGAGAAAGAGAATTACATTATGCAGCAATTTGTTATGATCTAGAATGTGACGCCTAAACAGGCAGTGAAAATAAATTCAATAGTTTGTTCAAAAGGAAATTGGATATAATCTCAAAAGGAAAAATAATAACAAGATTATAGGGTACACAAGAGGGGTCGGGGGTTCATTGGATAACACTTTAAAAGAATAATCTTTGTTTGTAGCATTTTGTTCTGTGAAAAATAACTTCAACTTCAGTTTGCATGCACCCAAGGAGCAGCACAGTGGTACATGATTAGCATTGCTGCTTCACAATGCCAGGGACCCAGGTTCAATTCCCGGTTTGTGGGGTTTGCACATTCTCCCCGTATCTGCGAGGCTTTCCTCCAAATGCTCTGCTTTTCTCCCACAGTCCAAAGCTGTGCTGGTTAGGTGGATTGCCTGTGCTAAATTGCCCCTTAGTGTCAGGGGAACTAGCTAGGGTAAATGCTAGTAAAGGTTATAGGGATAGGGCCTGATAAGATTGTGGTCAGTATAGGTTTGATGGGCTGAATGGCCGCCTTCTGCACTGTAGGATTCTATGAGTAGGCTATTCAGTTCCCAAGCCTGCTCTGACATTTAATAAGATCTGATAATAACCCCGAATCTGTATCCTGAATTCCCATGATAAACTATCACTCCCTTGGCTTACCACAAATATATCCTCACCTGCCTTAAAAATATTCAAAGACTGCCTCCACTACCATTTCAGAAAGAGAGTTTCAAAGAATTACGACCTTCTGCGTGAAAAATTTCACCTCATTCACACACACTGTCAACTTTTATTTTTCATTGATTAGAATGAAGACCATTTAAGGAGAAATTCGTTTTGTTTGAAAGTGATGACCAAAAGGCTGCAAAGCCAGAAGATCATCTTGGTCAGAGCGGCATGGTGACACAGTAGTTAGCACTGTTGCCTCACAGTGCTAGGGACCCAGGTTCAGTTCTGGCCTCGGATCACTGTCTTTCTGGAGTCTGCACTTTCTCCCCATGCCTGAGTGGGTTTCCTCCGGGTACTCCGGTTTCCTCTCACAGTTCAAAAGATATGCTGGTTAAGTGCTAAATTCTCTCTCGGTGTACGCAAACAGGTGTCTGGGTGTGCTGTCTAAGACATTTTCACAGGAACTTCATTGCAACGTCCAGCCTCCGGTCATTGTCTTTGCAGAGTCTGCAGATCCTTCCCGTGTCTGTGTGGGTTCCCTTCGGATGCTTTGGTTTCCTCCCACATTACAAAGATGTGTGAGTTTTTTTTATTCATTCATAGGGCATGGGTGTCGCTGGCTGGACCAGCATTTATTGCCCAAGCCTAGTTGCCTGTGGAGAGCAGGTAAGAGTCAAATACATTGCTGTGGCTCAGGAGGCAAATGTAGGCCAAACCAGGTAAAGACGGAAGATTTCTTTTCCTAAAAGACATTAGTGAAGCAGGTGGGTTTTTCCAGCACTCAACTTTGGTCTCATAGTCATCAGTAGATTCTTAATTCCAGATTTTTTAAAATTGATTTCAAATTCCACCAACTGCCGTGGCAGGATTCAACCTTGGATCCCCAGAACATTAGCTGAGTATCTGGGTTAACAATCTAACAATAATACCACTAAGCAATTTCCTCCCCTAGGCGCATTGACCATGTTAAATTGCCCTTTAGTGTCGGGGAGACTAGTAAGGTAGATACATAGGGATAGGGCCTGGTTGGGATTGCTGTCCAGGGATTGTTGTTGGGATTGGTGCAAGCTTGGTGGCTGAATGGCCTCTTTCTGCTCTGTAGGGATTCAATGATTCTATGGTGCAAGGGATGTGGGGACAGAAAGAAGGATGAAGAGGGTTGAAATGGGTTACCTTGTCCCTTGGGCACTGCTATACTTGGACATGTTTGTTCAGCTCCAGTGTATCCCCAGAAACCTCAAGATCAGGATAAAGGGGATCAACATGAAGCAAAACTGCCAGCCAGCATCTGGTGACGAAAGTCACAGCAGTTGGTCAACTTCCATTTGCAAAAGGTCTCGTTTCCACAATGATGTTCTTTTTTACAACCTGTGACTTTGCCATTGACTGCTTTCTCTGAAATGCATTCTTCCAGCCACCAGAACAATCAAGTTGCTTGCAGAGATAGAGGACACCCTGCTCAAAAACTTGTTTCGAGGATACCAGAAATGGGTCAGGCCGGTTAGAAACTCCAACGATACAATCAAGGTCAAGTTTGGACTCGAAATCTCCCAGCTAGTGGATGTGGTAAGTCAATGAGGTGGCATTTTGAGAAAGTTCCGCGTTCTCGTTTTAATTGAAACCCAAGGGCGGAATTTTCCGGCAGGTTTCTCTGGACCCACTGCAACAAACAGAGATTTGGATGAATCAAATTCTCTGTCCTCGCTCACAGCAGTGGCGGGATGTAACTGATTGGAAAATCCACGCCGAAGATTTGTTCTTAAACGAGAGCTTGCATTTTGCTGACTTTGGTTGGCAAATTATGGACGAGGTCAAGTGTGACTCATAAATTGGAATATTCTCAAGTTCGCAGGGTGGCACGGTGGCGCAGTGGTTAGCACTGCTGCCTCACAGCGCCAGGGGCCCAGGTTCAATTCTGGCCTTGGGTCACAGTCCATGTGGAGTTTGCACGTTCTCCTCGTGTCTATATGTGTTTCCTCCGGGTGCTCTGGTTTCCTCCCATGCTTCAAAGATGTGCCGGTTAGGTTGATTGGCCATGGTAAATTGACCCTAGTGTCAGGGGATTAGTACGGTATATAAGTAGGGTCATGGAGAGTGGGCCTGGGTGGGATTGTGGTCAGTGCAGACTCGATGGGCTAAATGACCTCCTTCTGCACTGTAGGGATTCTATGATCAAAGTTAGCCGAAATCTATACATTGATGCATACCTTTATCAGTATAAAAGACTGTTTATCCTTTATTGCAGAATATAACTTGTATAATGCAGAACTACGCTAGTCTCAATTTTTCAATCGGGGGACAACTGGGGTCATGCACACCTGTGAAGAAGGTATATTCGGATAGTGTTGATGGGTTGTGTCAATTATTTGAAATCCTCATTTGGCTATGCTCCCGTATGCATGGGCAGCACACACACTCAGGCCTTCAACATCACTAATTGTTGGTGGTGTGTTACAGTTTGCTCAAGGAGCCTAGGTTGCTGTGGCAATATTCACCTTTTTTTGTATGCTGCAGTCTGGAGTTGTAGTGATGATAGGTTCTATAGGTTCAAGTTTGCAGGGGTGGCACAGTGGCACAGTTGCCTCACAGCGCCAGGGACCCGGGTACAATTTTGGCCTGGGGTCACTGTCAGTGTGGAGTTTGCACATTCTCCCCGTGTCTGTATGGGTTTCTTCCGGGTGCTCTGGTTTCCTCCCATGCTCCAAAGACAAGTTCTTTCCATCATATGATTGATCAGGAATCTCTCCCGCTCTTACCGCCTGCCATTGAGGTGTGTTCGGTCCTTGTTCCTGAGGGTGGAATTTGAACCCAGTGTTACTCATTCAGAGGCAGATATACTACTCAGTGCACCACAAGGCCTCCTGATTCATGCCAGTAGAGGGAGTGGACGGTCTATTCTCATTGGAAAGCTGGCTGCTCACAGCTTGAGGGCATCATTGTGTATGCACCGATTTGTCCATGTTCTGTGTATAAGTGATATGGAACACTGAAGATCTATCACTACTGCCACACTCCTGGATATCACCCACCTCCCCCCACTCCCACTCCCCGCCCCCAGATATCATTCTACCCACACCACCACCACCCCCCCCACCCCACCCCCCAACATCCTTACACATCACCACCCTCCGAACGCTGACTTCCCCGGCCCATCACCTTGCATCACTGCTGGCCTGATATCCCTGGGCCAGTTGCCACTCTCATATCCTCTGGCCAATCACTGCCCTGACTGCTCCGTGATTTCAGAGTGCGCTTCCCCCCCCCCACTGTTTGCTTCCCCTTAGGCTCCACCCCTATCATGGCCCCACCCCTTCCCCTTAGGTACCACCACTTGGCATTGTCCGGTGCCCAGTGGGCAGTGCCAGAGTGCTAGGCTGGCACAGCCAGGGTCCCAGGTTAATTCTACTACCCCCCGACCATCCGGGGGGAGCTTCAATAATCTCTGGTTCCACTGACCAGGCCGTCATGTCTGGCTCTCCTTGCTGAGGGCCATACATGATCCTTGCCGATAAGCCGGGCTCATTAATAACATTTAAGTAGCCTCATGAATAATAAAATCAGCCTCGCATCCTTCTTGGTTGTGAGGTTGATCGCACCTGCTTCACAGTGCCGATAGGCTAGCCAAAGGTGAGAAACCAGGTGGCGACTGGCAGGATGAGCTGGTAAGGTTGCCCCCTTTGCCTTATCTTTTTCAAAGAATATCTTTGCCCTCTTTCCCATCTGCTCATGTGATACATATATCTTCAAGCTGAAAAAGAATCTGATTGGAAAATTCAAACTCGTGTGTGGATTTTTGTTTGAGGCATATTTATTGCTCATCCTTGATTGCTCTTGAGAAGATGGTGCTGCTTTTCTTTCTTGAATGCAACCAAATGGCTTGCTGGTCCATTTCAGAAGGCACGTTGATGTGGGAGGCACAGGGATCTGGAGCCATAGTAATGGAGCAAGAATGACAGATTTCCTTCCCTAAAAGACATTAGTGAAGAAAATGGGATTTACAACAATTTGGTGATTGATTTGATACAGTTGCTGACTCTAGTTTCTTTTGTACAAAGAACCCAACAAAACGCTTATACAGCAATATAGTTAGAATTTCACAAGGTATGAAAAATAAGGGCACTGTTAAATAGCACACATCAGGTCGGGAAACATATACATGCAGCATGATCTCAGTAGACCTGAGCTTTGCTGCCAAATCCACACAGGGAGCAACATTGTACAAGTGAACTTGCAACACATATTTCCTTTCACTCCAAGGACATTGATAAATGTATCAGTATGGACGGCACAGTGGTTCGCACTGCTGTCTCAGAGAGCCCAGGAACCTGGGTTCAATTTCGGCCTTGGGGGACTGTCCATGTGAAGTTTGCACATTCTCCTGTGTCTGCGTGGGTTTCCTTTGGCTGCTTCAGTTTCATCCCACATTCCAAAGGTGTGCAGGTTGTGCAGATATGTGGTCTGGGGAATTAGTGGGGTAAATATGTGGGATTATGGGGATAGAGCCTGGGTAAGATGCTTGATGCAGACGCGATGGACAGGATATTAGGGGGCAGCATGGTAGCACAGTGGTTAACACTGCTGCCTCACAGCGCCAGGGACCCGGGTTCGATTCCTGGCTTGGGTCACTGTCGTGTGGAATTACCACATTCTCCCTGTGCCTGCATGGGTTTCCTCCCACAGTCTGAAAGATGTTCTGATTAGGTACATTGACCCGAACAGGCACCGGTGTGTGACGACTAGGGGAATTTCACACAAACTTCATTGCAGTGTTAATGTAAGCCTTACTTGTGACTAATAAATAAACTTTACAGCCTCGCTTGTCCCAAAATCGTAAAATCCCACCTGAGGTCAATAGACCTTTCCATGGTCCATCCTTCGCCTGCTCTGATTCCCATGGTGGATGGGACGGTAAAATTTCAGCTGATTAGCTGAATGGCCTCCTTCTGTGCTGTAGACCTTCTATAGTGTTTCAATAATCTACGTATTATGTTGAAAAGTACATGTATGTATCTCAGTACAAAAACATTGCTCGAATGGGGAATTGAACTCTTTGTGAGCACAATTCTGCTTTAGCATTCACATCAGCAACACAAAGAAAGGATTCCTTGTGCAATATTCTTTTGAGTGACACCCTTTTGGGATATTAACCTAAACTAGGTTAACATTTATTGCCTTTTTGAAATTAATTCACGGGATATAGAGCCATGAAGTTAAAGTTTATTTATTAGTTACAAGTAAGGCTTATATTAACACTGCAATGAAGCTCATGTGTAATTCCCCTAGTCGCCACACTCCGGTGCCTGTTCAGGTCAATGTACCAACCAGCACATCTTTCAGACTGTGGGAGAAAACTGCAGCACCCAGAGGAAACCCATGGAGACACGGGGAGAACGTGCAAGCTCATTAATTCATGGGATGTGAGTGTCGCTGAGCTGAACCAGTATTTATTGCCTTTGAACTGAAAGGTTTGCGAGACCATCACAGAGAGCAGTTAAAAGTCAGCCACATTGTTGTGGCTCTGGAGTCACATGTAGCACCAGATGAGGTAAAGATGGCAGATTTCCTTCCTTTTGGGACATTAGTGAACCAGATGGGTTTTTACAACAATGATTTCATTAGAATTTTTATTGAATCTAAATGTCACCATGGTGCGATTCGAACCAATGTCAAGCATTGTCCTGGGTCTCTGGATTACTATTCCAATGCCAATAGCACCCCCCCATAGCCCCAGTCATCTTTAATTTAGTGATTGTGATACTTCTTAAACTACACCTCTTCATGTGGCCAAAGTGCTGTTAGATTCAGGGATGCAGGATTTTTGATCTAATGATGGCATCTAGTTCAGGAAAAGCGTGACTTAGAAGGGAAAGTGAAGGTGACAGTGTTGCCACATGCTTGCTTCGACTGTCCTTCTATTGGGTAAATCATGGATTCGGGAAAGGGTTCTGGAAAAATTTTGGCCCATCAATGAAGAGTTATTTGGATGCTAACCTGGGATTATTCCCATTGAATAACTGAGGCCCCTGTGTTTAGTTGCTCACCTGCCAAAATGTTGGTGGGGATTTTGAAAAGACAACAGGCCAGAGGTAGCAGGGTGAAAGTTGCTACATTCTTAGAGCAGGAAGCAGCAGTGACGGCAGAACTTTGCAGGAGCCAGAGCAGAACAATAGTGAAAGGGAGAGTAAATGCATCCAACACAAAGAGGTGTGCAAAATCCCCAGCTGATACAGAGCCTGTACAGTGAATGTCCCCATTCTGTGGTCTCAAGTGTGGGCAGTGGGATAAGCCCTCAGAGCCTGTATAACTGCACTCCAGCAGGAATGAGCATTTTCACAAAGTGAGAAAAACACTTTTTCAGGAATATCAACTCTATTTAAAAAAACTTTAAAGATCCTTTCATTAAAAGCTTTCTGTACGTGTGAATGTAGCACTGCAGTGTTGTAGTCTGCCTTCAACTGGATTAAAGAAACAGAGATTGGATGAATCCTGAAACCGCTTGCATCCTGGAATTTAAAATAATCACATCCCATAACTTTTGCGGTTGATCTTGATTTGGTGTGATGTTGTAAAATGGGTGATGACAGGCTGGCATCTTATCTTACATCAGTTTGTTTTCTTTTCCTGTTCATCGACGTGACAGTGGCACAGTGGTTAGCGCTACTGCCTCACAGCGCCAGGAACCCGGATTCGATTCCTGGCATGGGTCACCGTCTGTGTGGAGTTTGTGCATTCTCCCTGTGTCTGTGTGGGTTTCCTCCGGATGCTCCAAGTTCCTCCTACAGTCCAAAGACGTGCAGATTAGGTTGATTGGCCATGCTAGATTGCCCCTAGTGTCAAGGGGATTAGCACCGTAAATACACGGGGATATAGCCTGGGTGGGATTGTTGTTGGTGAAGACTCGATGCATTGTAGAGATTCTCACTGGAATTCTACCGCTGCGCCTGCCACAGGAATCAGAGCAGGCAAAGGGTGGCCAATGGGAGGGTACATTGACCTTGGGTGGAATTTATGACCTTGGGTCAAGCGAGGCCATAAAATTCCGCCCTCTGGGTGGCATTGTACAGGCACATCCACCTGAGGTTCATATGATCCCACCCGAGACCAGAGGTGAGTGCCATTCTCCCAGAGCCTCGCCTGCCCCAGAATCAGGGCTGGTGTGCCAGTAAAATTCCGGCCTCTGAGTCTGAGACTAAAACAACAGCAAATTTGCTTCATGAAGGACCACAAACAAGTGATGGCGAAAACTCATCTTCATACTGAATTCAATCTGAGGGCATGGTCAGTATTGTGGACAGAGAAGGGTTCCAGTGCAATATTTTTAAAAGTCAATGCAAAAGAAAACGGAAACTATCTGATGAGGCTGATTTCCATCAAAGCGGAAACTATTGACAATTAACTTTCTATACAGTGTCTTGCTTCCCCTTTTATTGTAACTCTTAACATCCAAACTGCATTATACAAATTGTCTGGAATAAAATCAAATAAGATAATACTTACTTTTAAAGCTTTCACTCAGGTTGCTTTTTTTTTAAGTAGTGTCTGGTTTGTTCTGCATCTACCAGTGTGTCTCTTGTTACAGGATGAAAAGAATCAGTTGATGACGACGAACGTTTGGTTAAAGCAGGTGAGGAGATAATTTCATGGTCTCCACAAGCATCATAAGCAAAACGGTGGAGGGTGGAAAGGTGGCACAGAGGTTAGCACTGCTGCCTCACAGTGCCAGAGACACAGGTTCAATTCTAACCTTGGGTGACTCAAGTGTGGAGTTTGCACATTCTCCCCATGTCTGCATGGGTTTCCTCCGGGCGCTCAGGTTCCCTGCCACAGTTCAAAAGGCCAGCTGTTTAGGTGCATTGGCCATGCTAAATTGCCCTTTAATACTCAAAGATATGTGGGTTGGTGGATTAATGGGGTAAATATGTGGGGTTACGAGGATAAGGCCTGGGTAAGATGCGCTATCAGAGTCAGTGCAGACTAGATAGGCCAAATGGCCTCCTTCCTCACTGTAGGGATGCTATGATTTTTCAATAATCAAAATATTATGATGAAGAGTACATGTATGTATCCTTAGTATAAAAACATAGCTTATATGTGGAATTGAACTTTTTGTGTGCATGGCTCTGGACCACTATGTATGGAATTTGCACATTCTCCCCGTGTCTGCATGGGTTTCTTCCAGATGCTCTTGTTTCCTCTCACAGTTCAAAGATGTGCAGGTTAGGTTGACTGGCCATGCTAAACTGTCCCTTAGTGTCAGGGGGATTTACAGGGTAAATAGATGGGGTTATGTGTGGGATTGCTATCGTTGCAGGTTCAATGGGTCAAATGGCCTCCTTCTGCACTGTAGGGATTCTATGATCTCATGATATGTTAATTCTGACTCTAATGGGCAATTGAGTATGATTCAGTGACAGAGTTCATTCCTACCCTTAAACCGAAGAAATATGTACTTCTCTTACACATTCAATCATTGGCAGTTAAACCAGATGTCTGAGCTGCTGTTTTCCAGCACTGGAAGAAATAACCCTTCCCAGCAGCCATTCATTTGGTGCTCTTTGTGGATCTATTGCACTGCTTGCCCCTTCACCCTGTTTCCAGTCTGCTTGTCCATAAAGATGACCAATTTGGGGATTTAATGTTATTTGTTCTCTGCATATTGCCAGTCAGAAAGTAGGCTTATATAATGAAGAATCGAAGCTACGACAACATCTACAACATGAGTGGAAGATTGTAACTGAAAGACCCAGAGTTTTACTTGAACTTTTCTCTTTCTTGCAGGGAAATGTTTGATCTCCATTTCACAGCTGCAGGTGGTACATTTGCAATCGTAAATTCAAAATCTAGTTCAACTTTTGGTTAACCTATTCATATAAAATTCCCTTTTGCATCATTTTGTGGCCTCACAGGCCATTGAAAGTAATAAAGGTTAGCAAATGTATTACAATCGCTCATGAAAAGATTTCATGCAAGCACATTCATCAAGGTGCCATAAACTAAAGTGCTGTATGGTAAGTCATAGGCATCGATTTGTATCTCATCAATTTGTGCTGGAATGTGCCGGACTATCTCTCAGACTTGTTCTCAAACTTAGAGCTATCGCCTTTGACAAAAACAAATGTGACCAATGCTTCTCCATCTGCTAATGCACTGCAATAGCTTGGGCTGTTTTCGTTGGAGCAGAGAAGACTGAGGGGTGACCTGATTGAGGTGGACAAGGTTATGAGAGACGTGGACAGGGTGGATAAGGAGCAGCTATTTCCCTCAGTTGGAGGGTCAGTCTTGAGGGGACGTAGGTTCAAGGTGATGGGCAGGAGGTTTAGGTGCCGGGATGAGGAAAAACATTTTTACCCAGAGGGGCGGTGACACTCTGGAATGCACTGCCTGGGAGGGGTGTGGGGGGAGGGGGTTGGAGGTGGGTTGCCTCTCATCCTTTATAAAGTATCTGGGTGAGCACATGGCACATCATAACGTTCAGCGGTATGGGTGAGGTGCTGGTAGATGGGGTTAGGTGAGAGTTCAGGTGTTTCTAATGTGTCGGTGTGGACTCGATGGGCCGAAGGGTCTCTTCTGCGTTGTATGATTCTATGAATACAGTACCTGTGTCCATCAGCTGGTGTACTGAATGTGTCATTTTGTATTTCTCATTGCCATTGTTAATTTCTGAGCGTGCGGAAATTGTTTTGTCCCTTTTCTTATATGACTCTGTCACGTAGTAACGTGATTACTTTTCTATACTGTAGGAGTGGAATGACTACAAGCTGAGCTGGAATCCTGATGATTATGGTGGCATTAACACAATCAGAGTTCCATCGGAGTCCATCTGGCTGCCTGACATTGTATTATATGAAAAGTAGGTGTTTATTGTTATACATTTCCCCATCTGCTGAGGGGAAAAAAATATTGGTAAATCTGCCCAGATAAGGTTAAATGAGGTCAGTTGTGAGGTGGCTTATGCATGGACCATTTGGGTCGAATATATCTCTGTTATGTTATAAGTTCCACATAATTCTACACTGCTGTCAGTGTGGTATTTCTTCTAAGTTCAAACAACGTTGGTAAGTCTGCCTGCCGTATCTCCTCACCTTGTCTTCCTGACAGCACCGTGGCTACACCACGGATTGCAGTGGTTCAAGATGGTTGCTTACCACTCACTACCTTCTCAAGGGCGGTTAGAGATGAGCATTAAATGCTGGCCTGGCCAGCAATGCCCACACCCCACAAAATAACACATTTTAAAAATTACTGGTACAAATTGCAGCCCAAACTGGCAATCTCACTTGAGGGCTACAGGAATGGTGCTTAAGATGTGAAATTGCTGCAGCACTGAAGTCGGAGGGGTGGAATTTTCTCCTCCCACCCACCACGGGAGTCGTAGCGGGCAGGACCGAAAATTCAGTGAGCCATTCAAAGGTCCGTTGACCTCGAGCGGGAATTTCTGGTATGGGGGCGCGCACGGCTGGAAAACCTCGCTCAGGGTATCCGGAAATAAACTGAGCCAGGAAGCCTAAAATCCATATCTGGTGACAGTGAATCCAACCTGACAAGGTTTAAAGGGTGACATAGCATGTATGAAATGGAACATGCTCTACGTCCCAGCAGCAAACACTTACCTTATAGAGTCATAGAAGTTTACAGCATGGAAACAGGTCTCTCCCCCCAGCTTGTCCATGCTGCCCCTTTTTTTAACACCGGAGCTAGTTCCAATTGCCAGCATTTAGCCCATAAGCCTCTACACCCATTTTATCAATGTAACTGTCTAAATGCTTTTTTAAAAGACAAAATTGTACCCGTCTCTACGACTGCATTGGCAGCTTGTTCCAGACACTCACCAACCTCTGTGTGAAAAAATTGCCCCTCTGGGCCCTTTTGTATCTCTCCCTCCTCACCTTAAACCTATGCCCTCTAGTTTTAGACTCCCTTGCCTTTGGGAAAAGATGTTGATTATCAAGCTGATCTATGCCCCTCGTTATTATAGACCTCTATAAGATCACCCCTCAGCCTCCTACACTCCAGAGAAAAATGTCCCAGTCTATACAGTCTCTCCTTATAATTCATACCATCAAGTCCCAGTAGTATCCTAGTAAATCTTTTTCTGCACTTTTTCTACTTTAATAATATCCTTTCTATAATAGAGCAACCAGAACTGTATACAGTATTCCAAGTGTGGCCTTACCAATGTCTTGTACAACTTCAAGATGCCCCAACTCCTGCATTCAATGTTCTGACCAATGAAACCAAGCATGCTGAATGCCTTCTTCGCCATCCTGTCCACCTGTGACTTCACTTTCAAGGAGCTATGAACATACACTCATAGATCTCTTTGTTCTACAACTCTCCCCAACGCCTTACCATTAACTGAGTAAGCCCTGCCCTGGTTCGATCTACCAAAATGAATCAAGGGATGGGACAGCAAATTCTCAATGGACACAAAACTGGATTTTTAAAATATCTAACCAATCTGTCAGATAGTCACATGTTCATATGTAATCTCAGAATCAATTTAGAGATGTGTATTTCACCAGAGTCTACCTGAGTGCTTGACTTTTCTCATTCCAAAATAATCTGAGCTATTTTAAGAAAAAAAGATCCGTTTCCACTCCCACAGAGAAAAGGTTTTAGATTAAAGATCTAATCACTTAATGATTTAAGTGATTATATCACTTCCCGAGGTTTGTATGGGTTTCCTCTGGGTGCTCCAGTTTCTCTCCACCATTCAAAGATGGGCAGGCTAGGTGGATTGGCCATGCTAAATTGCTCTTACAGCAGGATTTTGTGGCTGCACTCACCCCAAGACTGGAAAACCCTGCCCAAGGTCAATGAACTTTTGCATGGAATCACGATTCCCGTGGCAGGGAGGACAGGGAAATTCCACCCATAGTCTCCAAAGATGAGTAGGTTAGGGGGTTTTGCGGGTATATATGTGGGTTACGGGCATAGTATCTGGATAAGATGCTCTGTTGGAGAGTCAGTGCAGACTTGATGGGCCAAATGGCCTCCTTCTGCACTGTAGTGATCCTGTGAAAGCTTCTCTTATACCCTCTTTGTAGCAACATCTGTGGGAATTTTCACATACTGTCCACTATGGCACATCTCATATCCTTCCACTACATATCATTTTGAGTTATTAAACCCCCTGGGAGCTTGCCTTCAAAGTCCATCAGTGTTGCTGTTTTGACACATCAGTTTAGACAGTATTCAAACAGTGTATTCAAACCAATTTACCTTGGTCTCCTTCAGTCTAAGTAACACTTCCAGTGGAAACATCTTCATGTACAGATTTAAACATGAAGCATTTTAAGTATCTTTGTTATATTACACTCACGCACACACTGCAAATTGTGTGTTCTGGTGTTGGAAATACTTCAGCCACTTATGAGTGTATCAAAATCAACTATACTTCCATGTTTGTAGAGTCATAGAACCCTACAGTGCAGAAAGAGGCCCTTCAGCCCATTGAGTCTGCACCAAACACAATCCCACCCAGGCCCTACCCCCATATCCCTACATATTGTACCCACTAACCTACGCATCCCTGGACACTAAGGGGCAATTTCTTAGCATGGCCAATCTTTGGACTGTGGGAGGAAACCGGAGTACCCGGAGGAAACCCATGCAGACACGAGGAGAATGTGCAAACTTCACACAGGCAGTGACCCGAGCTGGGAATCGAACCCAGGACCCTGGAGCTATGAAGCAGCAGTGCTAACCACTGTGCTACCGTGCCGCCCCAAACATCTGGTTAGGTGGCACAGTAAATAGTGTAGATGGTAAATAGTCCACTAGGCGCAGATTATCTGCTCTCACACTGACATGAACGGACTTTCTCACAGCGGGCAGGTTGATTCAGGTGTAGAGGCCTGACAATGTGATAATAATGTATTATAACAATATTAGGGCACTGCCGGAGCACAGGAACAATTATGTCATGTTTTTATGATGGTGTGAAACGTGATTTGGACATCTTGTGAGATTCTCTGCCCCTGTCGCTGAACGCCTAGTGAAAATGAGAACAGAAAGTTCCCTCTGCCCCTTTATTTAGGTAAGGATATTTAGGGGTGTGGAACCAAGATGGCTGAATGGAATGAGATAAAGATCATTCCTGATCTAATTAAATTCTAGAAGAGGCTTGAGGACTGAATGGCCTCCTCTTTTCCTATATATTTCAGGACATTTGGAAAACTATAAATACATAGTTAGACAACTAGCAAATTATTATTCCTGAGTGACTCTAACAGGCACTGACAATGGTAATCTCTGCCTCAAAGCTATATTTTAGTTTACATTGTCTCATTTTAACATCGGTCGCCAAATTGCTGCTGTTTGCAAGTATCAAAACCATGGTGGCTATTGTCTCTCAGTGGTTGTCTTTAGATGAGATTTGTACAAAGTGATACATTGCAGTAACAGTGAAGTCACAACATCTGATGACAGATGGACTAACATGTCACCTTGCACCTCAGGAAAATTTGCAGTCACCCTCGTGACATTGCAGTTAGGCTGTCAGCTCATCCTTCTGAATTTGTCTTTGAATGAGATATAAACCTAAACACAGAAGGAAAATGACAGGCTTCAGCAGATCTGTCTGCAGGGCTATCTGCTACATGTGCAAACAGGACACCAACTGAAGGACAAAGATTGCAGAAAATTACACACAAACAGGCCATTCAGCCCAACTACTCCATGCTGTTGATTATGCTGCACTCCAGCCTCCTTCTACCTGTGTTAGTTTTTTTTTTAAACAGCAAAATCCTAAACTGTGGCAAATCCTAGGTGGCACAGCACCAGGGTCCCAGGTTCAATTCTGTCCTCAGCTCATTCTATGTATGAGGTTCTCCCCGTGTCTGCATGGTTTTCCTACTGATGCTCCAATTTCCTAAAGATGTCTAAAGATGTGTGAGTTAGGTTGATTGGCTATGCTAAATTGCCCCTTAGTGTCAGGGGAATTAGCGAGGGTAAATGCATGGAGTTATGGGGAAAGGACCCGGGCGGGATTGTGGTTGGTGCAGACTTGAAGGGCCACATGGTCTCCTTCTGCATTGTAGGATTCTATGATTCTATCTTCACTCACACGCTTACAATTTTATTTCCACGTGAAAAGAAAAAAATGTCAGGTAAACGGCCTTTGATGTTCTCACACCCTTGGCTCAGGGATTCAGGCATTCTGAGTCACCCAACCTGACATCAAAGTTCTGACTTACTTTGAATATAGAGTACAAACCGACATCTGAAAAGATGTCAATTTTCATAGGTATTTTTGCATTATATTTGTAGATTTATTGCGTGCTCAAGCTACCTGCAACTGTGGTGGAGTTTTCTGCGTGTGTTTCGCAGTATCAGAGTTAGCCTGTCATTGGCTGTTGGTGGGATTTTCTGGTCCCACCATTATCACTGGGGTTTCCTGTTGAATGTGCACCTCGCCACTGGGAAACCCACGGTGGGGATGCGCCATTGACAGGATCGGAGGGTTCCACAAGCCGGAATAGCCATAAGATGCCAGCCTTTATGCCATTACAGATCATTGGTGGCATTCTTCAACTTGAAGTCAAAAGGCTATGAGTTCAGGTTCCATCCCGGAGACTTTACCCTATAACTTAGACCGAGATGTTATTGCTGTATTGAGAGTGTGCTACATTGTTGAAGCTGTCTTTTGGATGAGAATTGAAATGAGGTTCCTGTCTTAACATAGGTTCTTTATCCTGCTGTGATGATGGCTCATTGATGAGATTTCGAGGCTTCTGAGTTTAAACATAATCATCTTTGTTTGTAAACTTTAACCATTTACAGTTCCGAGTATGGTCTTGCGTGGTGTTGCTTCTGCCATGCAGACTAGTTGCTTCCAAAATCAGAAAAATGCTGGAAAATCTCAGCAGGTATGGCAGCATCTGTGGAGAGAGAACAGAGCCAATTTTTCGAATCTGGATGACCCTTTGTCAGTGCCTTTATCTGCTCACAGTGTTCTTTTAGACTGTTCCCTGACTATGTGACCACAGTAAGAAGTTTCACAACACCAGGTTAAAGTCCAACAGGTTTATTTGGTAGCAAACACCACTAGCTTTTGGAGCGCTGTTCCTTCATCAGGAGCAGCACTCTGAAAGATGAAGGCTTATTCTGCCAAATAAACCTGTTGGACTTTAATCTGGTGTTGTGGGACTTCTTACTGTGTTAACCCCAGTCCAATGCCAGCATCTCCACATTATGTGACCACATGCATCATACTATGGGTCGTGTCACTCTTCTGGCCCAATTTAACCCTTAATCTGCTGAGCACCTTTACATTGTAATGCATGCAGGTGCATATCATCACCACAAGCCCATCTGCCCACTGAAGTGGACATAAAAGATTCCAAGCCGCTATTTTGTAAAGAGTAGGGGAGCGCTTGGTGACATATTAATCCCACAAAAAATGCCACACCACAACAGATGATCCAGACATTCATCTCATTGATGTTTGTGGGAGCTTGCTGTGTGTCCTGTATTACAACAGCCACTCCACTCAAAAAATATTTAAGTGGCTAGAATGTAACTTGGGATGGTTTGAGGTATTATATCGTGAAAAGTACCTCACTGTTGCTGGGTCAGAATCGTGGAATTCCCTCCCTAACAGCGCTGTGGATGTATCTATGACAGGGACTGTGGTGATTCAAAATGACAGCTCACCACCACCTTTTCAAGAGCAATTGGGGGTGGGCAGTAAATGCTGGCCCAGCCAACAACACTCAAAGCTCATGAACAAATTTAAAAAATGTAAGCTCATCGTTCATAGGATCATAGAATCCTTCAGTGCAGAAGGAAGCCATTTGGCCTATCGAGTCTTCACTGACCACAATCCCACCCAAGCCCTATCCCCATAATCCCATGCATTTACCCTAGCTAGTCTCCCTAATACTAAGATGCAACTTAGCATGGCCAATCAACCTAACCCACACATCTTTGGACTGTGAGAGTAAACCCACGTAGCACAGGGAGAATGTGCAAACTCCATACAGACAGTGACCCGAGACCGGAATTGAACCTGGGTCCCTGGCGCTGTGAGGCAGCAGTGCTAACCAGTGTGCCACCATGCCGCCTTCTTTAATATTTATGAGAATTGAGATCTGCATGAAACCCCTTGACTATTATTCAATGGAGATAGTTTACATTATTAATGCTGTTGTTAAAATGTGTGACTATATTTGTTACTAAATTACATTGCAACGCGAATTCTTTAGTTTTTTTGTCATATACATACATCTAAGATCCAGCATTGAGTTGGAATGACTAACAGTGCACAGTGAGTATATAAAATCCTGACATTTATTCAATACTGGGCACTACTTTATGTAACTACTACATCTTCTGTGGTGTTTGTCATGGAAAGCCAGGGTGATTCACTGTTTAAAACAGCCGTATCGGATTAAATCAGAAGCTAAAGCGATTTAGAGAAGGATACTTTTTTTGTTGAACTCATTACAAAGTTACTTGGATTTTCAGGCAAGTATAAAGACTTTGTAGGACATGGGCTGTTAAGACTCATCTTTCATGCTGGCTAGTCTGATAGATTATATCATAGAATCATAGAATCCCTACAGCACAGAGGGAGGCCATTTGGTCTATTTAGCATGCTCCGACAGCAATCCCTCCCAGACACTATCCCCCAATCCCATGTATTTACCCTGCGAGTCTCCTTGACACTAAAGAGACAATTATAGCAAGGTCAATCCATCTAACCAGCACATCTTTGGAGTGTGAAAGGAAACAGGAGCACCCAGAGGAAACTCACGCAAGTATGGGGAGAATGTGCAAACTCCACACATACCCGAGGCCTGAATCTTACCTGGGTCCCTGGCGCTGTGAGGCAAAGGCAAAGAGGCTCAAAATGCATCCAATTTTCACACCTACAGGGTTGCACCTGTCTTGTGCATGTTCTTTTAATCATTCATGGCACATAGATGTAGATGGCTATCCGGCATTTATTGTCCATCCTTAATTGCCCCTGAAAGGCAGTTGAGAGTCAGCCACATTGCTGTGGCTATGGAGTCACATGTAGGTCAGACTGGGTAAGGACGGCAGATTTCCTTCCCTAAATGACTAACGTGAACTAGATTTTTTTTCCAACAATCAGCAATGGTTTCAGTAGATTCATAATTCCAGATATTTTTTATTGAATTCAAATTGCAACATCTATCATGGCGGGATTCGAACCCGGTCCCCAGAACATTAGCTGAGTTTCTGGATTAACAGTCTAACGAGAATACCATCAAGCCATTGCCTCCCCAAAAGAGCAAAAGCATTTTATTTATTGCCCACTTCTCTGCTGTATTGCATGGAAAAAGCATCTAAGAGATGGTAATAATGCGAACACCACTCCAAAATTTCAGAGAACATTAAGACAATAACTCACTTAGCCACTTCAGATTCCTGGCATTTGAAGTTTGATTTTAAAATTCCATCAGCTCCAGTTTCTCTGATGAGTGAGCATACGAGTTATCTTCTTGTCTTGAGGAGCAGCATTGGGAACAGAGATCAAGGCTGGTCCACTGTGGACTTGTGGGTGAGCCAGCAGCGGGCATTGGAAATGGAAGGGGTTACGGAGGAGAGTCGTATATCACAATGACAATATGATGAAGCAGGTGAGGCCATCTGGGGGGGCGCCAGTAGTGACATGGCCAGCAGCATGTCTGCTGAAAAAATATTTCAACTGATTCTGCCAATTTTTTGAGGCAATCAGAGGGAAAAAAAAACCCCAGGGTTATCACTGTTCTAACTACTGATTTCAGTTAAAATATACCAGAATTTCTCGATAAAAACAGAAACATAGAAAGATGTGTGGCACAGGAGGACGCCATTTTGGCCCATCATGTCTGTGCCAACCAAAAAAGGAATCCCATCTTCTAGATCTTAGTCCATCATCTGTCAGCACCTCAAGTGCAAATCCAAGGCCAGAATTTTCAGGTTAATGGGAGCTTGGTTCCCATCATCCGAAGGGGCAGTTGGGAACATATCCACCACGCTGGACTCCAGCAGGCCTAATGCCATTTCACTCCCTAATATGCATGGGAAAGGCAGCACAGTGGCACGGTTAGCACCGCTGCCTCACAGTGCCAGAAACTCAGGTTTGATTCTGGTCTCTGGTGACTGTGCGGAGATTGTACGTTCTCCCTGTGTCTGTGTGGATTTCTTCCAGGTGTTCCGGTTTCCTCCCACAGTCCGAAAAGCGTGCAGGTTAGATACCTATATCCCTTTGCAGTCTTTCAGCATCTCTGCACACCTTGCTCTGCCACTCATCTTCATGTCATCTGCAAATTTTGACATACTACACTGGGTCCCCAACTCCAAATCGTTTATGTAAATCGTAAACACTTGCAGTCCCAACACTGATTCCTGAGGCACACCACAAGTCACTGATCACCAACCAGAAAAACACGCATTTACCCCAACTGTTAGTTAACCAATCCTCTATCTATGCTAATACATTACCCATAATGTGCACCGTGCACCTTTACCTTAAGTAGCAGTCTTTGGTGCAGCACCTTGTCAAATGCCTTCTTGAAATCCAGATACACCACATCACAGGTTCCACATTGTCCACTGCGCATGTAATGTACTCAAAGAATTCCTCCAAATTAGTCAAACGTGACCTGCCCTTCATGAACCCATGCTGCATCTTACCAGTGGGACAACTTATATCCAAATGCCTAGCTATTTCTTCCTTGATGATAGATCCAAGCATTTTCCCTATTACAGAAGTTAAGCTAACTGGCCTATAGTTACCCACCTTTTGTCTACCTCCTTTTTTTAAATAGTGGCATCACGTTTGCTGTTTTCCAATTTGCGGGAACCACCCCAGATGAGGTCATGAGGGTCAAAGGGTTGGCCTACCTTACCCATGGCTCCGTCTTTTATCCATTGGCTCCTATGGCCCAAGGGCTGCCACAGTCAACCCTACTTCGGGCCTTAACTCTTTAAATTGCCACTCAGCCTCTATCCACCAGGAGGCCAACTGCTTCCTGAGCTACCCCTGGCAAACTAATATCAGGGAGCCATCCCCACATCATTCCCCACTCTTTTCCACTCCCATCACCACAAGACTCAGAATGCTCAGCGCATTAATCCTGTTTCTCTCTCCACACATGCTGCCGGACCTGTTAAATGTTTCTAGAACTTTCCACTGGCATATGTACACTCTGGAGCTGGTCAACCCCCTGGCCAACTCTCTGCTGGTGCTGAGGGAACCAAAGTTAGAAAAGGAGAAGGGATAAAATAAATAAAATGTTGGAGAAGTAAACAAAATGAAAGTGAGAGTGTTTTTGATACCTGACAGGTAGTAGCATTGCTGGGTCGATTGCCAAGAGCTCTCTATGGGTGAAATTAGCCTCTTTCTAGGCACTGGCCTAGGCACTGGTATTATCGCTGGACTGTTAATCCAGAAACTCGGCTAATGTTCTGGGAATCTGGGTTGGAATCCCGCTACGGCAGACGGTGGAATTTGAATTCATTAAAAAAGGAAATCTGGAATTAAGAATCTACTGGTGACTATGAAACCACTGTCGATTGTCAGAATAAACCCATCTAGTTCACTAATGTCCTTTCGGGAAATAAATCTGCTGTCCTTACCTGGTCTGGCCAATATGTGACTCCAGAACCACAGCAATGTGGTTGACTCTCAACTGCCTCCAAGCAATTAGGGATGGGCAATTAATGCTGGTCAGCCAGTGACACCCATTTACGAATAAATAAAACAAAACTCTAATTGACTTTGTCTCTGCATTTCTCCCTCTATCCCATTTTCCTCCTAAAATCCGGACATGTTTTTGAAGGTTTTCCAATTTGTTACCACACTTGTGACAAGGCAATGTCAAGCAGTAACTTACAAAGTAATAATGAGAATGACAACGACTGACAGAAACAGGAGATCGGATTATCTCCATCCGCAGAAGTGACATGACTGATGCTGAAGCATAGGAGGATAAACTGATGTGACAACATGAGCTTGGATTGCGTCTGCACATTGCCAAGTGGGTTGTCATCACTCCCTGATTATCTGACAGCAGAAAATTCTTTTCCGATGAATATGTTATCATTTCGCTCACGCTTGGATGTGACTCCCAGACAGAATCCTGTACAGGTTGGACTCAGGACAACAGAGAAAGGGCAGCTGCTTCTTCTGCTTTGGTTGTGTCTATGTTGTATGATTCTATGATTACAGTGGCACAGCAGTTAGCACTGCTGCCTCACAGCACCAGGGACCTGGGTTCAATTCTGGCCTTGGGTGATTGTCTGTGTGGAGTTTGCACATTCTCCCCATGTCTGCATGGGTTTCCTCTGGGTGCTCCGGTTTCCTCCTACAGTCCAAAGATGTGCGGGTCCGGTTGCTGGTCATGCTAAATTGACCCTAGTGTTGGGGGATTAACAGGGTAAATATGTGGGGTTACGGGGATAGGGCCTGGGTGGGATTGTGGTCAGTACAGACGTGATGGGCCGAATGGCCTCCTTCTGTATTGTAGGGATTCTGTGATTCTATGATTCTATTGCGTAGATGTCATAAACGAATATTCATATTCAACCAACATTTCTATGGTTTGTGTTAGCTAATCTAAACATGAGCCACTGATGCTAGCCCTGATAATTTTGGTGGTAGCTCAAACCAGGCTTCCATATGTTCGTCTCATCCATATGCACTCGGCAGTGTTGTAAGCCTCAAGCCCATCTCTTGTAGCTAATGCACACTGGCAGCTACTCAAACATGACAGCCAGATTGCACCACATTGATTGACAAAGTGGGCAGGATTTTACTACCTCGCTCATCTCGAAACTGTAAAATCCCACCCAAGGTCAACAGACCTTCCCCTTGTCCGCCCCTCACCAGCTCCAATTCCTGTGTCAGGTGGAGCGGTAAAATTCCAGCCATTTTCTCGTTAAACCTTAGAAATTTCCACTTGTAAAGGAAAAGTTCATAAACGCAGAAATCTCTGAACATACTAAAATGGTGGGCAGGAAAAGTCTATCTGGTTGAATAAGCTTGCCTCACATTGTCAAAATGGCTGAAGCAACATGCTTGGACTTCCCTACCCCTCAGCAGCTACTCCAATAATGTCCAAGGAGGAACTAAAGTCAGATTAAAAAATTTTTCTTTGACCTCCTTATGCAAACAAAAAAAGTAATACCTGGAATGGGCGGGTTGTCATATGAGGAAAGAGTGGAGAGGCTTCGCTTGTATCCATTGGTGTTTATAAGAGTAAGAGGCAACTTGATTGAAACATATGAGACCCTGAGGGGTTTTGACAGAGTGGATGTAGAGAGGATACTTCCTCTTGTAGAACTAGGGGCCATTGTTTAAAAATTTAAGATGAAGTTGAGATAACTTTTTTCTCTCAGAGAATTATTAGTTTTTGGAACTCTTTTCCTCAAAAGATGGTGGAAGCAAAGCCTTTGAATATTTTTAAGACTAGATAGATTCTTGATAAGCAAGGAATAAAAGGATATCAGGAGTAGGATGGAATGTGGAGTTAAGATCAGACCAGCCAGCTGGCACAGTAGTTAGCACTACTGCGTACAGCGCCAGGGACCGAGTTCGATTCCTGGCTTGGGTCATGTCTGTGTGGAGTTTGTATGTTCTCCCTGTGTCTGCATGGGTTTCCTCCAGGCGCTCCGGTTTCCTTCCACAGTCCAAAGATGTGCAGGTTAAGTGGATTGGCCATGCTAAATTGCCCCTTAGTATCAGGGTAAATTAGCAGGGTAAGTACATGAGGTTGCGGGGATAGGGCCTGGGTGGTATTGTTGTTAGTGCAGGCTCGATGGGCTGAATGGCCTCCTTCTGCACTGTAGAGATTCTATGATAATAACTTGTGTACATCTCTTTAGGTTTCAGAGGGACAAAACATAAAAATGTCGCTGGTGGGGGAATTCAGTCATGACCTTTGCTCAATGGCAGCTTCTTGTCTGCAGTTCTATTGCTCGTGGGGAGCGATGGTCTAGTGGTATTATCACTAAACTATTAATCCAGAAACTCTGCTAATGTTCTGGGGACCTGGGTTTGAATCCCACCATGGCAGATGGTGGAAATTGAACTCAGTATTTAAAAGTCTGGGATTAAGAGTCTGCTGCTGACCACAAAACGAATGTATGAAAAACCCATCTGGTTTACTATAATCCTTTTGGGAAGGAAACCTGCTGTTCTTACCTGGTCTGGCCTACTTGTGACTCCAGAGCCACAGCAATGTGGTTGACTCTCAGCTGCCTTCTGAAATGATCTAGCAAGCCATTCAATTTCAAGGGCAGCTAGGGAAGGGAAATAAATGCTGGCCAGCCAGCGCTGCCCATGTCCAACAAATGAATTTTAAAAAAAGCATTTGAACACACATACAAGCTGATGTTTAATGAAGATACTGCAAGTGCACAGGGCAGGATTTTCCAGCTGCGCTTGCTCAAAGACCGGAAAATCCTGCATGAGGTTGTCGAAATCCTGACTTCTGAGATTGACTTTAATACAAACACACATTAAGGAAAGATACTTAACCAACCAATTATCTTTATTTTACTTGCTAGCAACAGGAGAGTCTTGACACAATGGGTCAGAGACACCACTCCACTGGACAAAGAAAGTCATCCTGGTTTATACAGTTCTGCAGCTCACAGTCAGTTGGACACAATCCAATCAAAAGCGTTACAAATGACATATTTTATGTATTGATCCAATAGAAAAAATACAGAACCACCCTGATCTGTGAGATCCTGATACCTCATGGGTACCCCAATATATCATCTCTAAGCCTGTCCTCTAGTCTCTTAGTCAGACATCATGTCACTATTTTGACAGCAGCCTCACAAAGCATCTTCACTAAAACAGTCTCACTTGGGCATCCTTTAATTGATAAAGAGGACCTACAAAAGCCATTCGTATTTTATGGCCTTGTCAGTGAAGTTAACTGAATTTTGAAGGGATGTGATCAACTCAGCTTGCCTTCAGGATATTCCCTGATTATAGTCCTGATAAGTTTGTTTATTCCCAATGTAATGAAACACACATATATATATATGTATATATTTAATATATATATATTGCTTATCAATCCAATGACTGAGCTTTTTTATCACTACCTACAGTTTCCAGAGGCATCATCATGTTACCATTAATTTTTGTCAGTTCCCACTAAGTCCCCTACCATAACTCTTTTGTTAGCTAAGACATTAATATCTTTCTGACTCTGTTTTGATTAGAAACTGTGAAGGCATCTTCATTAAAACTCACTCTTGTATCAGTTGTTTCTGATAAGGTGTCTGATGAGGCAATTAGTCTCTTATATGGCCTTGTGATTCCAACAGTTGGGTGCTTTAAAGGAATATCTCTAACATATGTTTGGGATCAAAGGGGCACTCTGTAACTGTGCATCAAAGTTTATTTGTTTAATTTCTAAAAATGTATAGAAGATATATTTATGTGTATGGACTAATTAAAAGTATTACATCTACCTTTAAAACTACAAAGTATTTAAAACACCCAATTACAATTACTAACAAACTTGCCCCTGTTGATAAAGTGAATTCTAAGTTGATTGAACAAAAACCCAAACCCAGTCTGGCAATTTTATAGTAGCCCTTTTTCTTTTCTATCTTTCTACAAGGTCAATGGACCTTGGCATGGTCTGTGTCCTGCCGCTATGATTCTCGTGGTGGGCAGAGTGGGAAAACTCCACCAATAGTGTCCATTAACAAACACATCTCAGACAGTGTGTTCCCCACTCAACACGGAGTATGTCTCTTGTCATTTGTTGAATGGTATGGAAGCCCCCTAGCATCTTGGCTAACATCTACCAACATCAAAATGAGACTTACCACATTGCAGTTGCGGACACCTTCCTGTGTGCAAATTGGCTGACTTAGTTCTCTTCATTACAACAGTGGCTGCAATTCAGAAAAGTATTTCATTTTTTAAGATGCAATACTCAGGAAAAGCGTGTTATATTAATGTATGTTTTTCAAGTCCATTTTATTTTATTTATTATTGACACATGTATTGGGATACGGTGAAAAGTACTGTTTCTTGCACACCATACAGACAAAACACACCATTCGTAGAGTACATAGGAGTGATAGAAATGAAAGCCCGCTAAATCTTCACTGTACTCCCTCTAAGGATGTCCTTGCTATAGAAGGTTTACCAGGCTGATCTCTGAGATTGCAGGTCTGTCATACGAGAAGAGGCTAAGTCAGTTAGGATTATATTCACTGGAGTTTAGGAGAGTGAGAGAGGATCTCATAGGAACTCATAAAATTCTAACAGGGCTAGACACAGTAGATTTAGAATAAATGTCCACAATAGTGGGGGAATCCAGAACTAGGGGCCATAGTTTGAGGATAAGGGATAAACCTTTTAGAACAGAGGTGAGGAGAAATTTCTTCACCCAGAGGATGGTGAATGAGTGGAATTCACGACCACAGAAAGTAGTTGAGGCCAAAATGTTCTCTGATTTCAAGAAGAAATGAGCTGTTTGGGCTAAAAGGGGTCAAGGGATATGGAGGAAAGGGGAGATCAGGATATTGAATTTGATGATCAACCATGCTCAGAATGAATGGTAGAGCAGGCCTGTAGGACCAAATGGACTATTCCTGGTTCAAGTTGCTATATGTCTGAGAGAGTGCAAAATGTTGAATTAGAGTATGGTTGCACAGGTTGTAAGAGTTAGACTAGAGCTTTAAAAGCTCATAATGAGCATAAAAGATAGAATAAGAATGGGACAGCTCACAAGAAGTTGCCCCAGTTCAGCGTAATCTTGAATTTGAATTTAGTGCTTTTAATAATATAATCTAAATGGTGATGAGTTTTTACTATCTAGACCCAATAGTTTTGCAAGAGTATAATTCTGTCTGAAGGAGATTGAGAATTTGGTGGCTTGCAGTATGTAGATTTTGTGTTGCCACTTTTTGCCTCTTATACTCACCCATGCCTCTTTAATGCTTTCAGTGCAGATGGACGTTTTGAGGTTTCCCTGATGA
Organism: Carcharhinus amblyrhynchos; assembly: GCF_965287045.1. Taxonomy (NCBI): domain Eukaryota; kingdom Metazoa; phylum Chordata; class Chondrichthyes; order Carcharhiniformes; family Carcharhinidae; genus Carcharhinus; species Carcharhinus amblyrhynchos. Next base: position 13,398,768 of record NC_137328.1, read on the forward strand.
CCAAGGCTATTGTGAAGCATAATGGAACAGTGAGGTGGACACCACCTGCGAGTTACAAAAGCTCCTGTACGATCGATGTCACCTTTTTCCCATTCGACAAACAAAACTGCTCGATGAAATTTGGATCCTGGACCTACGATGGTAACCTGGTTGATCTCATTCTGGTGGATGAAGACGTGGACCGAAAGGATTTCTTTGACAATGGAGAGTGGGAAATTTTAAATGCGACAGGGATAAAAGGGATGCGAAGAGATGGATATTACTCATATCCCTTTATCACCTATTCCTTTGTACTGAAGCGCTTGCCTCTATTCTACACATTGTTCCTGATTGTCCCTTGCCTTGGTCTATCTCTCCTAACTGTACTGGTGTTCTACTCACCATCAGATGAAGGGGAGAAGTTGTCACTATCCACCTCAGTTCTGGTCTCCCTAACCGTGTTCCTTTTGCTCATTGAAGAAATAATCCCTTCTTCCTCAAGGGTCATCCCACTGATTGGCGAGTACTTGCTGTTTATTATGATCTTTGTCACTCTCTCGATCATTGTCACCGTCTTTGTTATAAATGTCCACCACCGCTCCTCAACCACCTACCACCCCATGGCTCCGTGGGTCAAAAAGCTCTTCCTTCAAACCCTTCCCAAGCTACTGTGCATGAGGGGCCACACCGATCGCTACCACTGTTCAGAAGGTGCCGCTGACAGTCCGAAGGTCAAGCCAAAAGCGTTTGAGAAACACCGGCACAATGCCACAAGGAATGATGAAAATGCAGCTACAGTTGCAATCTTAGAAAAGGCAGCAGAATCGGTGAGATACATCTCTAGCCATATAAAGAAGGAGCATTCTATTCGTGAGGTAAGGAAAGGGGCAAGCCTCCAAAGTGTACACTGAAGGTTTCCACATCAAAGTCATATGTAAAGATGTCTACATTGGCCGAAATTCTACTGCCTGCCGACCAGGGAAATCAGAGCAGGCAAGGGGCAAACCATGGAAAGGTCCATTGACCTTGAGTGGGATTTTACTGTTTCAGGATGAGGAAGTCTGTAAAATCCCATTAGCTTCATTGCTATCCTTCATGACCCTGGATTCTAAGATATAACATAAGGCCATTAAAAAAAAGCCTACTTAAGAACTGTGATCAGTTTTTTTCTCTAACATTTTGCTTCTCCAACACTTCAATTATTTTTTCTCTTTTATGTTACGAACACTACTTATCGGTGAGATGATATCAATGTATAGACTGCTAACCCTTTGTCAATGTTAGAACAATAGATGCCCTGCAGTGCAGGAAGAGGCCATTTGACCCTTTGAATCTGTACCAAAAGAGCATCTTATTCAGACCCCCTCTCCAAACCCATATCCCCATAACTCCATACCATGGCTAATCCACCTAATTTGTACACTAAGGGGGAACTTTAGCATGGCCAATCCACCTAACCTGCACATTTTTGGAGTGTGGGAGGAAATCGGAGGACTGGAAAAAAACCCACGCAGACACGGGCAGAACGTGCAAACTCCACACAGTCACCTGAGGCTGGAATCGAACCTTGGTCCCTGGCGCTGTGAAATGGCAGTGCTAACCACTGTGCCACCGCGTCACCTGTCATCTATCCTGTTTCTCTGTGACTTTTTAATTGCCACTCTTCACGATTTCAGCCTCCTTCCAGTGGATCCTGTCCTTTTTATCCATTTGCCACCATATCTCAGACTGTATTTCCTTTGGGCTGCCGTACATCCCTGTTGTCTTGATATAACTTTCACTTTAGCAAATACTTCATATAGACTTCAATCCAAGAACTCAATGGAAAGACCTTCTCCAACTCTCCAACAGAAATCTGTCTTTAGCTCAGTGGTCACAGTTTTACTATCCACAGTGGCACGATGGATAGCAAAGGTGTTTAGGTTAAATGGATTAACCATGTGAGGTATGTGAGGTTATAGGCATAGGGCGGGGGAGAGGACCCTGGGTAAGATATTCCGTCAGAATGTTGATGCAGGCTCAAGGAGCTGAGTGACCTCTTCTGCAAATGCAGGGACTCTATGATTTTATGTTTCTATGATAAATTCCAGTTTTTCCTCTGGTAAATTCATAAGACCCATGGTGGCACGGTGTCACAGTGGTTAGCACTGCTGTCTCATGGCGCCAGAGACCCAGTTCAATTCTCGACATGGGTCACTGTCTGTGCAGAATCAGTACCTTCTCTCCATGGCTGTATGGACTTCCTTTGGGTGCTCCTGTTTCTTCCCACAGTCTGAAAAACATGCCGGGTAGGTGCATTGGCCATGCTAAGTTCTACGTCAGTGTACCCGAACAGGCGCCGGATGTGGTGAGTAAGGGACTTTCACAGTAACTTCACTGCAGTGTTAATGTAAGCCTACTTGTGGCTAATAAATAAATAAAAATAAACTCAATTCCCAGCTTGGGTCACTGTCTGTGCAGAGTCTGTGCATTCTCACTGTGTCCACGTGGATTTCCTCTGGGTGCTTCTGTTTCCTCCCACAGTCCAAAAGATGTGCTGGTTAGGTACAGTGGCTGTGCTAAGTTCTTCCTCAGTGTACCCAAACAGGCATCAGAGCGTGACAACTAGGAATTTTCAAGTAACTTCACTGCAGTGTTAACATAAGCCTACTCGTGATACTAATAAACTTGCAAAAAAAAAGACTTGGAATGCCTTTATAAACATTCTTTCTCCTTCTACAGGTTGTGGAAGACTGGAAATTTGTAGCTCAAGTCCTGGATCGGATTTTCTTGTGGCTGTTTTTGCTGGTGGCCATTCTTGGATCGGTGCTGATGTTTGCTCCAGCCCTTCAGATGTGGTCAAGCATCGTAATAATGCCCAGCGTAAACTATCATAACTAATCTCAGATGTTGGCACATTGACATTTTGGATCTGGTTGGCTAATGTTTAATTATTTTATAGAAGGAAAAAAAATTGATAATCCGTCATTTGGGAGTCATGCGAAAACTCTTCCATTCAAAAATAATAGGCAAGAGTTTTTGTTAAATTGTTTTGGGTTCTTTTCATTGCAATGTACCCAAAATGGGCAAAAACAGTAGTAATAGTGGAGGAATCTCAAAGACAAACTACACCCAGAGCAAAATTAGCTTCTATGATCATTTGCTTCTTTTTAAAGTCTTTGTCAATTATCTATAAAGAGTTATTCAGTCAGTATTTTTTTTATTGATAAGGCCATTTTCAGCTGTATTTATCAAACTGGAGTAAGCTGCCACACCTGAATATATCAACTATTAGATTTTGATGCAGTTAAGAAATTATATTCTGAATCGCTGTCCACATTTCTTAGTTCTACGCAGATTATTTGTTTAATTTATTTTATTATTTTATTTCATATGAATTATGTTTTACTTTGGTGATATGCAAACATGCCTGAGCACAAAATTGAACAAGGGAAGACCCAGATCACCAACTGCACCAGAGTGGCCCCAATAATACATGTTGTGCACTAAAAATCACAATAACTATTTCTATTGAAGAATAGGAGGCAAAAGCATCAGCACATGCTATTATTCCAGCACCGACCAACAACACTTGTTTCGTGTCTCACTAGTTTATCTATCGGTTGTGGTAATGATTAATTTGATTGTTTTTTTGACTACGATTGAAAGACATTCTGGCATGGTAATGGGAGTTACACCAGTCTATGATACATGGAGAAACACTTAGAAAATAAGAATACGGGGAGGTGGTGGTGTAGTCATCACTACTGTAGGCATTATCACTGGGTGAGTAATCCAGAGTCCAATGTTACGGTGCCCCGGTTTGGAATCCCACCACGGCAGATGGTGAAATTTGGAATTACAAGTCCATTGATAGACACAAAGCCAGTTCAATTTTCACAGAAAGCACATCTGTTTCACTGATGTCCTTTAGGGAAGGAAATCTGCCATTCTTACCTGGTCTGACCTACGTCTAACTCCAGATCCACAGTAATGTGGTTGTCACTGAAATGGCTTAACAAGCCAGTCAGTTCAAAGGCAATTAGGGATGAGCAATAAATGCTGGCCCAGCCATTAATGCCCACATCCCATGAAAGAATAAAAATACTGAACCACAAGCCTATATTTGTTATATGAAATGTTTGGATATATATTTGACTCAAAGGAACAAGAAGATTTTGTAGATGAAAGAGATTGCATTAAAAATGTGATTGAGACATAAATGACCAATCTAATAGATTGATTAAGGAGCCATCATTATGTTAACAATGCCAATTCTTTTCCTGCACCTAATGGTGCACTAAGACAGACTTTTGTCTGTTTCCATAGTTAGTTATTCCTGGAACAAGTTGCTAGTCTGTCACCAGGGGCTTTCAGCTTGAGGGGCACCACTCAACATTAAATGTGGCTGACCAGCAGTCTCTCCTGCCCTTACCTCCAGCCATTGGCATTTTGGAAGGATTTTGCAGGTTAATACACTATCCTTTTGGCTGCATTGTGGACACACTTTCCTTCGCTGTCAAGTTCACGGGTGGGACTTGAACCCAGAACTCCCGACTCAGGGGCAGAAACGCTACCCACTGCACCACCAGACCTGCATGTTAACAATTACAATGAAAAAAGGTATAATCAAATTAGTTCACCCTAGTGATGTCGCAAAGACAGCCAAGCGATCTTATTACTCTATTCAATGGATGGTGAGTGGATGTAACACTTGATATTCACGGCATTATTCTTTACATGTGTCTAACTTCCAGAGAGTAACAAATTGAGGACATTCAGATCTGTTACCACTTAATCTTGAGTTGCTTGATCACTCCTATATTACAAATGAAGTGCTACATTGATCCAGTTACAATCTATTAATCTGAGACCCACTGTGGATTTCAGTGTCCTTATATGCATGTAAGAATTATGCTATGTTAGCGTATGGGCTTTATTCTTCACAGTTATATTCACCTATAAACACCCTTTTCACCTCCAGTAACTGGTATATCGGCATATTGACATAAAATAAAGTGTTTTCTTGTTCTGAACATACCCTATAGTCTGTTTCCTATTTCCATCGCACAGAGTAACAGTGAAACTTAATATGATTTGTGTTGCAAACAAGATCCTCAGTAATTCTTGTCTAAATTTGGGTTGACTTGCCCTTCCCTGAGGTAAGAATGATGAATGGCCTTCTCCGGCACTGTAAGAATCAATCATTCTCTGACTTGACCCTTCCCAAGGAATCCTATTGCTCTGAAAAATAAACACACTAATCCACAGTCTCCTATTTTTTCACAGGAGCTCAAAACATTGGCTCTTTGGGCTTTCTCAGTCTGCCCTTTCATCTCACAGTTGGTCTTGGCCCTCCAGTGGCTCAGCGGTTAGCACTGCTGCCTCACAGTGCCAGGGACCCGGATTCAGTTCTGGCCTCAGTCACTGTCTGTGTGGAGTTTGCACGTTCTCCCGTGTCTGCATGGGTTTCCTCCTCGTGTTCCGGTTTCCTCCCACAATCCAAAGATGACTGAGTTAGGTGGATTGGCATACGAAATTGACCCTAGTGTCAGGGGGATTAGCAGGATAAATGTGTGGGTTTGCAGGAATAGGGTCTGGGTGGAATTGTGGTTAGTGCAGGCTTGATGGGCTGAATGGCCTCTTTCTATACTGTAGGAATTCCATGATATGGCATGGTGGCAGAGTGGTTTGCATTGCTGCCTCACAACACATGGGACCCAGATTCAATTCAGGTCTCGGGTCACTGTCTGCGTGGAGTTTTTAGGATCCCCCGCCCCCCGTGTCGCGTGGGTTTCCTCCGGGTGCTCTGATTTCCTCCCACAGTCCAAAGTTGTGTGGGTTAGGCTGATTGGCCATGTTAAATTGACGCTAGTGTCAGGGCATTAGCAGGGTAAATATGTGAGGTTACAAGAATAGGGCTTCGGTCGGTGCAGACTCTGAAGGCCTCCTCCTGCACTGTAGGGATTCTGTGATTCTATAGAAGAGGTCTGATGTAGAACTTCAGTTACTTCTGAGGGAACAAAAAGAGAATAATCATTGCTTGTCCAGGAGGGTAGACATATATTAAAGCTTTGAAATACCCTGTGGTTGTTAAATGTGATTCAGATTTGTTTATACTGTCTTTATTCTCACTACCTTATATTATAGTTTTTTTGTTATTTCACGTATTGCTTTCTGACATCAGAACTGGGATTTTATTTTGAAAAGAACCTTGTATTCAATCTGCTGTCTGTTGTGGTGCCAAGATTTTATACCAGTCTGTCCATACAATGTATACACGATATACACATATATGAAGTATTGCATTTAGCAGAACACAACACAGTTAAACATTATGTCTGACATACGCCCTTGGAAAATGAAAGACAATGCTATTTCCATCTCAAGGCATAATGTTGCTGCATTTATATTTTGGTAAAATACTTTGCTATGAATCAAAATGCCCTGGTGCAAAAACACTTTGAATATGTTTTCAATTCTTTCAAATATGTAATCACATTCTGCAAGTTATAAATATTGACTGGAGGATTTGCTATGGCAGAGTCATATATGGGCAAATGGGTAATACACAGAATTGCACATCATCCAAATTCCTCGCTATTTTACACCCCATCTCTTCCGTCAACTTGGCTTCATCTCTTTACAATGAATCATCCACCAGTACGTGTGAAATTCCTGCAATTACATTGGTTCTAAATGGGTGACATGCTGGCACGGTGGTTAGCACTGCTGCTTCACAGCGCCAGGGATCCGGGTTCAATTCCCGGTCTGGAAGATATGGATTATGAAGGAAGGTTGAACAAACTTGGATTGTTTTCATTGGAGCGTTGGAGGATAAGGGGGGAACCTGATAGAGGCTTACAACATTATAACAGGCGTGGATAGTCAAAAGTTTTTTTCCCAGGGTCGAAAGTTCTGAGGAATGTGGAGGAACAGAGAGATCTTGGGGTTTATATCCACAGATCTCTGAAGGTTGCCACTCAAGTGGATAGAGCCGTGAAGAAGGCCTTTGGTGTGTTAGCGTTTATTAACAGGGAGTTTGAGTTCCGCGGGGTTATGCTCAACTGTACAGGACCCTGGTGAGACCACACTTGGAATATTGTGTGCAATTCTGGATACCTCACTACAAGAAAGATGTGGAAGCATTGGAGAGAGTGCAGAGAAGATTTACCAGATGCTGCCTGGTTTGGAGGGTAGGTCTTATGAGGAAAGGTTGAGGGAGCTGGGGCTTTTCTCTTTAGAGGATGAGAGGTGACTTAGTGGAGATTTATAAGATGAAGACGGGAATAGATAGAGTGGACGTTCAGAGATTATTTCCTCGGGTGGATGAAGCAGTTGCTACCGGGCATAGCTATAAGGTTCGTGATGCGAGATATACGAGGGATGTCCGAGGTAGGTTCTTCACTCCAAGAATGGTTGGAGTGTGGAATGGGCTGCCTGCTGTGACTTTAGAAACTTTCAAGTGGTTATTTGATAGGCACATGGAGCACTCCAGAATAATAGGGAGTGGGATAGCTTGATCTTGGTTTTGGACAAAACTCGGCACAACATCGAGGGCTGAAGGGCCTGTACTGTGCTGTACTGTTCTATTTCTATGAAGGATCAATTCCTTGGGGGCATAGGTTGAAAGTGAGAGGGGGAATGTTTCAAAGAGATGCAAGGGGCAAGTTTTTCACTCAGAGGGTAGTGAATGCCTGGGACATGCTGCCAGAGGAGATGGTGGAAACATTCTACAACAACATTCAAGAGGCATCTGGGTAGATACATGAAAAGACAGGGAATACAGGAATATGGATCACTTAGTGGCAAGAAAATATTAGATTAGAGAGCCATCTGAGTTGGCACAGACTTGGTGGGCTGAAGGGCCTGTTCCTGTGCTGTACTGTTCTTTGTTCACTGCCGATGTGGAGTTTGCACATTCTCCCTGTGTCTGCATGGGTTTCTTCCTGGTGCTCTAGATTCCTCCCAAGTCTGAAAGACATGCTGGTTAGATGCATTGGCCATGCTGAATTCTACCTCAGTGTGTCCGAAGAGGTGCTGGAGTGTGACGACCAGGGGATTTTTGCAGTAACTTAATTGTAGTATTAACACAAGCCTACTTGTAACACTAATAAATAAACTAAACTTAGTAAGTGCAGGATTTCAAGTACGTAAGGAAACTAAATAAATCTTCTGGGATTTAACGTTATTTCTGGGGCATTTTTAAACATCAGTGAGACAAGTTCTGCAGTTTGTTTGGTTGATCATGTCTTCCGGTGTCAGATTATGTCACTTTAAAAATTGAAGACTTCCCCAATTGCACGATCTTAAACATTCTGTTCTTTAAGTTTTTTCGAGGGCTGGATTTTATGGAGGGGGGATACTTTCAGGACCCAATCCTGCGAATGCTGATGTTCAACCGGCGACGGAGAGTCAGGGTGGGGCACGTCACATGGGGTGCCTGAAAGGCAAAACACTCATAGCTATTCCTGCAATCTCCCGGGGGCTGCGGAGAGAAGAGGTGGGGGCTCCCTAGTTTAAGGCCAGTTCAAGGGATCAAGGGAACCTTTGGAAATGGGGGCTAGAATTCTACTGTCCCACCTGCCAATGGAATGGGAGCGGCGAAGAGGTGGACCACAGAAAGGTCCGTTGACCTCGGTCAGGATTTGGCAGTTTTGAGATGAGCGAAGCTGTAAAATTCCACCCGCCACCAGTCAGCAAACCCCTTATCGTGATCATGATTCCACCCTCACTAACACTGTGGCCAGGGTCACTTGCCGAATCTGGGCTGTAATGGGTACATTGATGGCAGCTACCCCAACTCTGGTGGCACATTTTTGATTTGATTTGATTTATTATTGTCGCATATATGAGTATACAGTGAAAAGCATTGTTTCTTGCATGTTACACAGACAAAGCATATCATTCACAGAGAAGGAAAGGAGCGAGTGCAGAATGTAGTGTTACAGTCATAGCTAGGCTGTAGAGAAAGATCAACTTAATGCGAGATAAGTCCATTCAAAAGTCTGATGGCAGCAGGGAAGAAGCTGTTCTTGAGCCGGTTGGTACGTGACTTCAAACTTTTGTATCTGTTTTTGCTGCTGCATTTTCCTACAATAATCAATTCAAATCAATTCAATCAATTCAAATACGCAATGACCATAAAGTTCTTTGTGACCTCCTAAGGCCATTCAGGGTTGTATGTAAAGGTTCACTTTCTTTTACCAACTTCTTTGATTTATTTATTCCCCTCATCTTCATTTACCATTTGTTTACGACTTTTGCCACAAACATCCCCCTCACGGCTGAATGCACCTCTGGTTCTTTGCGAACAGTGTGGTTCGAAAAGAAGAAGTGAAACCAGGTAAGTGATCCGACCCGTCGACGCAAGGCACAATGTTTGCGAACATTGCGGTTAGGACAAAAGGCAGCCCTCAAAAAGCATTCAACCGTGATGGGTAAGAAAAACAAGCAAAGCTCTTTTCTAGTGGGTAACCTGTCAATCAAACCACTTCAACGGATCCAGAAACCAGACACAATTCTTTCAAATGTTAAAAGGGAACTCTCCAGTGAAATTGACCATTAAACTACTTCAAAAGAGCAACTGTGCCTTATGAGAGAAAGCAAGGGGATATTCTGAGTAAATCTGACAGGCCATTTCTATAAGCGTACTGTAAAGAGGCCTTTTAACACCTGAGCCAATCCCTAACGTGGAATGGAGTGATGCAGTGATTTTTGAAGGCTTCCGGGTATCCATGGGGTATGAAAGTGACCAGGGCACCTCAAAGATTTTAAAGGACACAGACAATAATGAATATATTGACCTGACTGGTGTCTGAACACGCCATCCTAAAAGTGAACACACCTTTCCCAGGGGACCAAGGAGTAGTGCAGCCATGAGACCCATCACAGAGGGGAGATCCCCAAGGTCAACACCTTCCTCCAAGCCTGGAGTGCACCAATCCCCAGGCCCCTTTGGGGATCCTCCCTCCGCAGACTGGCAGAGGTAGAAGGTGACATGGGGCAGCACTTTCCTCCTTACCTCTCCTGGGGACCAAGGTGCCAGGTCAAGGTGTCACCTCAGGACGCTCAGAGACAATGCAAAGTTGGCACTACCAAGGGGAAAGGCATGAAGGGGTTATAGGGAGGCTGAAGGGTAAGCTCAGAGTGTCTCTCACATGGTGGAATAGGGAGGTTGAGGCCTCTGGCCATGAGGAATTTGGGGTGAGGGGAGAGAGTCACCCTCATGCCTGCATGGTGTGTGGTGGGAGGGGACCCATCCTTTCAAGGGTGGGTGTTAGGGTAGGATGCCCCTCTATGCTAAGGAGTTGGGATACTCCCCTTGTCAGTGGGGGGTCGCCATGTCCATTGTGTGTGTGTGTGTGTGTGTGTGTGTGTGGCGTGGGGGGGGAGGAGGCGGGGTTGGTGGAGGGGGGTGCCTGATTCTCAGCATTGAGATTGGCGTGCCCTTTAAGAATGGTGCCCTGATCTCTGTGAAACCAGGCTTCGTTTTATGTTTTGAATATTTTTAAATACTAAGGGTGGGAGAATCCTAGCTGACAGGCACAGCTAATGCCTAAGGGAAACACTCCTGCCTTCCTGCTGAGGAGGACACTTAAGAGCCCGATTTTACCGGCACATTTCCGGGCATGAAAACTTGGTAAAGTCTGGTGTGAGGTGCGTAGCCTCCAAGCCTGTTCCCCCTTTATGAAGGCTCAAAAATGTCCACGATCAGGACTGCACACAAAATGGGCACAATGGCCATTTAAATGCATTTACATTGATTTAATGGGCTGTACGCCCAACCTCACCAACACGTCCCTCTTTACCACCATGTTTGCCCATTCAAATTCAGCATGAAACAGGCACGCTCCACTGAAGTCTGATTTGGGCGCTCCAGTTAGTGAGAAGGTAAATGCCTAGTGTCTGACTGCTCTCTGCTTGAGATCAGTGGGGGAAGGGGGGGTCCGCTGTCACTCTGCCTGTGAACAGTGAAGGGGGAGGGGGAGGGATAAGGGAGTCAGCAATGTTGTGGGGGTGGGCAATGTCTGTGGGGGCCAGAGGGAGGCGCTATCTGGCTCGAGAGGGATGTGGCAGGGGGCCATTATTCTAACCTATTTTTCCTGCGCATGCGCAGTTTCGGAGGTGCAGGGTTTCAGGTGCATTAAGCCCCGCCCACAGGCTTCTGCAGCGTGATTCAGATTCGCTAATATTTTTTCAGGCGTATGGGGACACCTCAGAATGGGTCTAAAATTCAGATCCGAAACACTTCAAGTCCACTCAGCACTGAGAATCAAAATGGTAAAATAGGGCCTTTGGAATGCAAATGGGAGAATCCCAGCAAATGTACTTAAATGAGGAATCCCTTTACATCAGTGGCAGAGTGGGAGGTGGAACGGGTGGGACGCCTGTGCCATGAGATTTTGCCGACAAGAATCTCATTTTTGGCCTTGCTTGGGGTTTTTTGCCAATGTCGTCAGGTGCAAAATCCTGGGCAATGGAGTTGAATTGTAATTGTTTTCTGGACAATTTACTCACACACAATGCAACGGTTACATTAGAGAACCAAGGTGCAGAGAGAAGCATAGTACACCCTCCAGGGGTAAGATTCTGAATTGCACCTGCAAACATATTGTCTTTATCAACCTTCTGCTACGTTCTCAGAATTAAAGCATCAAGATTAGTCCCGTTTTTTAAAAAAACTTATTTACTCTCAGCATGTGAGTGGCACAGTGACACAGTGGTTAGCTCTGTTGCCTCACAGCGCCGGGGGCCCAGGTTCAATCCTGGCATTGGGTGACTGCCTATGTGGAGTTTGCACATTCTCTCCATGTCTGCATGGGTTTCCTCCAGGTGCTCCAGTCTCTTCCCACAGTCCAAAGATGCGCGTGTGGGTTAAGTTGATGGGTGATGCTAAATTGCCCCTTGGAGAATGTGCAAACTTCACATAGGCAATCACCCAAGGCCAGGATTGAACCTGGGCCCCCGGCGCTGTGAGGCAACAAAGCTAACCACTGTGTCACTGTGTCACTCACAAACTGAGAGTAAATAAGTTTTTAAAAAAACGGGACTAATCTTGATGCTTTAATTCTGAGAACGTAGCAGAAGGTTGATAAAGACAATATGTTTGCAGGTGCAATTCAGAATCTTACCCCTGGAGGGTGTACTATGCTTCTCTCTGCACCTTGGTTCTCTAATGTAACCGTTGCATTGTGTGTGAGTAAATTGTCCAGAAAACAATTACAATTCAACTCCATTGCCCAGGATTTTGCACCTGATGACATTGGCAAAAAACCCCAAGCAAGGCCAAATTTTACCAGATAGGTGGCGCAGAAGATTGGATCCAAATCCCACATTGCTACCTGAGAAAATATAAATCAACTGAAATAGACATTGTAATGATGACCATGAAACAATTGGATTTGCTGTAATAAATCTATCTGGTACAATGATATCCTTCGAGGGAGGAAATCTGCTGCCTGTATCCTCATTGGATTACCCCGGATTTCAGACCCATGTTAATGTGATTGATTTGTAATTTCCTCTTGAAAAAGGCCCAGTTATATCAAACGATTACAGAAAAGGAAAGTAGGAATGAAATAGGATGGACTACGCATCATCGAACTCGACACCAGGCAAAGGCACATCGAGCCCAGATCTTGTAATTTCAATAGCAGCAGAACTATACTCCACCACAACCTGCAACCTCACAGCCCGACATATCCCTCATTCCATCATTACCACCATCTGAGGGGCTGGGTGGCAACTCTAGTTCAGTGAAATGTGCAGGAGTGTATGCCAGGAGCTGTACCAGGCATATCTAGAACTGAGGTATGAACCAGCTAGAGATATAGCAAGCTACAAATATACCTGACAACATAAGCAGTATCTGACAGATAGAACAAAGCAACCCCAAAACCGATGAAGCAGGTCAAAGCTCTGCAGTCCTGCCACGTCCAGTTGCGAATAGTTGCGGGTGGCATGGTAGCACAGTGGTTAGCACTGCTGCTTCACAGCTCCAGGGTCCTGGGTTCCATTCCCGGCTCGGGTCACTGTTTGTGTGGAGTTTGCACGTTCTCCTCGTGTCTGCATGGGTTTCCTCCGGATACTCCGGTTTCCTCCCACAGTCCAAAGATGTGCGGGTTAGGTTGATTGGCCACGCTAAGAAATTGCCCCTTAGTGTCCAGGAATGCGTAGGTTAGAGGGATTAGTGGGTATGATATGGGGGTAGGGCCTGGGTGGGAATGTGTTCGGTGCAGACTCGATGGGCCGAAGGGTCTCTTTCTGCACTATGGGGTTCAATGATTCTATGATGATTCTATTAAACAACTAACTGGAGGAACAAGCTCTAACAGCATCCCAATTCTCAATGATGGCAGAGCTCATGTTGACACAAATGACAATTATCTTCAGCCAGAAGTGCAAAATGGATGATCCACCTCAGCCTCCTTCTGATACTCCCAAGATCACAAATGCCCATCTCCAGCCAATTCAGTTCTCTCCACAAAGGGTCAGGAAACAGGGAGGCACGGTGGCACGGTGCTTAGCTCTGCTGCCTCACAGCACCAGGGACCCGGGTTCAATTCCCATGTCTGCATGGGTTCCCTCCGGGTGCTCCGGTTTCCTCCCAGGTCCATTCCCCATATAGAATCCATCCTCGTGGTCCTTCTCTGAAGATGTTCTTCTGGGAACGCTCTCAATAGTTACTCTTGAGTTCTTGCTAGAGGATAAGGATTGCATATGTGCCTTTATCCCCCAAAATGTCCTAATCTTCCAGAAGATTCCATGACATCCAGCCAATGGTGTAACTGGAAACCAATCACGTTGTTCAAACAGCCAATGGAATTACTTGTAAATGACTCCACAATAGTTTGTTCAAATAGGTAGCTCACATCGTCTTAACCCATGGTTAACCCATAAAACTTGGTGCCGTAGAGGCTAGCTCCAGATAAACAACTTCCCATATTTGGGCAACACAGGAAGCTCCGGGACACAGCTCCCAACCAGATCATATCTCACAGTGACTCTACAGCCTGAATCTGTTTTTAATCCATCTTGATCAAAAATCCCAGTATGTTTAGCTGTCAGTCACCTTTGCTTTTTGAAAACTAATATTGCCAGCATTGTTGTTAAAATGATTGTTGTAGTTGTTCTTTCTCTGTTCACGGGAGTGTGATGACTGCAGCTCCAAAAACACTCAGGAAAGTTCAATTCAGAGACAAGAGGGATCAGCCAAGCTGATAATGCAATTTTGAGAAGCGGACTTGCATTTTCCCAAGAACTAGCTCCATTATGTATGAGGTAAAAGGGTTAGTGTGCCACAGGCTAACAATTTGATTTCCCTGATACATTTCTAACATTGTGTACGGAAAGTATATATTGTTACAGCCCGCAGGATATGAAGTAGTTGCATGTTTTTTTTTGAAAAAATTAATTATTGGATAACTCCAGAAATACAATACCCGTCACAGTGTATACCTTATATTTGTGTCATATTCTGAACCATCAATCACCAGTAACTCCAAAGATAAAGATACTTCAGTCCTTTAAGGATAAACAACTGTGCTTTAATGGCTTCAGCTTCACCAGATTTCCTGTCAGCAATAACATCTTGTATTTTTTAAAAGACTTTAACTGCCACATAACTGCTTCACAGGAGCTTTATAAAGCAAAATGTGACATCAGGTGACGTAAGATAATATTACAAAGATGTTTGCAAGAATGGGATGAGAAACCCCAGTTATGAGATCAATTGGAGAGGTTGGGACTGTTCTCCTTGAAGAGAAGAAGGCGAAGAGGAGATTGGATAGAGAATTTCAAAATGGTGCGGGGGCTGGACAGAGAAGATAGGGAGGAACTGTTCTTGTTCAAAAAAGAATCAAGAACTAGAACTAAAAGGCACAGATTTGAAATGATTTACAAAAGAAGCAAATTGATGTGAGAAAGCTTGTCTGAAAGGCAGGTTCGACTGAGGTCTTAGATGATTACTTCAATAGAAACAATATGCGGAGGTAGAGAGGAAAGGCAGGGAAGTGGCACTAATGATGATTATTTGGAGAGCCAGTGCAGACACAATGGGCTGAATGGCCTCCTTCTGTGTCATGACAATTAGGTGATTCTGTGATTATGAAAGATGGTCAAAAGCTTCATCGAAGACATAGGTTTTAAAGAGCACTGTAAAGGAGGAGTGGGGATTGGGAAGACAGCAATGTTCAAGAAGGGGATTTTCTGGAATTAGAGCCCAGGCAGCTGAAGGAAGGGCTGTTAGTGAAGAAACAATTAAAATTGGGAACGCTTAAAAGGTGGAGATTATAGTAATAAGCAGGGGCTTGCTCAAAGATAGACTTGTTAACAAGAAAGTGGAATTTAACATGAGGTGTTTCTCAACCCATATGTGTCAGAGAGAGAAAGGGCAGGATTTGGTGTGAATAAATGCATGGGGAGCAGAGTTTTGGATAATTTTAAATTTTTGGAGATTTAAACATGGGACATCTTGTCAATTCATCCCAAAGGAATGTTTTTAAACAGATTTCAGTTACTCCAATATTATTAGGTATTCTTGATGCCACATTGGGTCAAATGCTGCCTCAATTTCAAGAAAGGGTCCAGCTCTTCTCACCTCTGAAGTTTGACTCTTTTGTCTATGTTTGGACCAAGGCAACAATGAGATTTGGAGCTGAGTAGACCTGGCAGTACCTAACTTAAGCAGCGGTGATCAGGTCTTTGCTGAGTAAGGGCCGGTTAATAGTTCTGTTGATCACACCTTCAACATAATGCTGGTAATTGAGAGCAGATTGATGGGGTGATGATTGGCCAGATTGAGTTTGTCCTGCTTTCTGGGGACAGGGACGAACTATTAGGGGTTGTGGCTGTACTGAAACATAGGCTAGGGCATATTTAATTCTGAAGCACAAGTTTTCAACAATGAAATTGGGATTGTTGTTAGAATCTATATAAATTTTGCTGTGCTCAACTGTTTCATAGAGTAGAATCATAGAATCCTACAGTGCAGAAGGAGGCCATTCGACCCATTGAGTCTGCACCCAGGCTCTATCCTATCCTATCCTATTCCACCCAGACCTGCTCCCCATACCCCAAGTATTTACCCTGCTAATTCCTCTAACCTATACATCTTGGGACACTAAGGGGCAATTTAGCATGACCAATCTACCTAACTTGCATGTCTTTTGCGCTGTAGAAGGAAACCTGAACACCCAGAGGAAACCCATACAGACACGGGGAAAATGGATAGATTCCACACAGACGGCGCCCCAAGCCAGGAATTGAACCCAGGTCCCTGGTGTTGTGAGGAAGCAGTGCTAACCACTGTGCCAACGTATCTCCCTCAATTATTCAGCGCAGGCTTCCTTTCTCATGTCTAGACGCTGATTATTCCCTGTGGGTGGAGGACTGATTTTCTGCATTATGCATAATAAAATCCTGAGCAGGTTCCTTAAAAAGGGAATTACAACACTGTTGAGCCTCATTACAAAGAGGAGACTTTGTAATGCAGGCGACATGTGGTAATTCCACAACCAAATAATCAGATTTATTTCATTGAAAGATGCAACTGAACACACATTCTTCAATTCAATTTTGTCCCTCTGCTTTTAAAATATTCAGCATTTGATGCAAGAACATGATTTAATAACAGTCTGCGGGTAAGCAATGGTAGTGAGCTGTCACTTCATTACTGGAAGAATGAATCATGATTAGCTTGATATATCTATTAAATAGAAGAACACTGCTGACATCCACACTACACAGCATCATCAGTTTTTATCCTTAATTTTGTCTGCATGTACATTCTGTCATCTGAATATAATACAAAGAACAAAGAACAGCACAACCCTTTGGTCCACCAGGCCTATACTGATACATAGTTTCCATCCCTCTGTTCGTCTCCTGTTCATGTGTCTATCAAGATACATCTTCAGTGTTGCTAACGTACCTGCTTCCATAGCCTCCACTGGCACCCACCACCCACTGTGTGAAAAACTTTCCCTGCATGTCTCCCCTAATCTTACCACCTCTCACCTTAAACCTGTGCCCTCTTGTAGTCAACCCTTCCATCCTGGGAAAAAGCCTTGACTATCAGCCCTATGCCTCTCATAATTTTGTAGACTTCTATCAGGTCATCCGTCAGCCCCCATCTTTCCAATGAAAACAATCCTCGGCAAATTGGAGGAACAGCACCTCATCTTCCGGCTCGGCACTTTGCAGCCTTCCAGTCTCAACACTGAATTCAACAATTTCAAATGATTTGCTCTACCCCACTTTTGTTTTCTACTTTATTTAATTTTTTACTGCTCTTTACCTTTTAATCCTCTATTGCCTTTCTTAATCTTTCTCCCCCCCATTCTTTCCCCTTACTTTATCCCCCTTTTCTTCTCTTTCTCCTTTTCTCCTTCTTTGCTTCCCCTTTTCTAAATTTTACATCTGCCCCATCCATTCCCCTTCTCTCCCTCATTGCACCCCCCCATCCCTGCCCCCATCAATCTTCCCTCCCCCCAACATCTTCATTACTCACAATTTACCCTCTCATTTTAGCTTCTCTGCCATTTGGCCATTCACACTCTTTATTCTCTCTGTGGACTCCCATTAGCAGTCTTTTCCCCTGGTTCCTGTGGCAATGACTCATCTTTCATTCCCTCCCCCTGCAGTATAAATATCTCCCACTTGCTATGCCTTTTAACTTTGACAAGGGGTCATCTGGACTCAAAATGTCAGCTCTTTTCTCTCCTCACAGATTCTGCCAGACCTGCTGAGATCTTCCAGCATTTTCTCTTTTGGTTCCGTGATGACCCAACCAACCTCTCCTCATACCTAAGACTCTCCGGATCAGGTAACATCTTAGTAAAACATTTTGCACCCTGTCCAAAGCATCCATGTCCTTCTGGTAGTGTGGTGACTGGAACTATGCACAGTTATACATCAGCAGGCCAAAGCATACTTGACTGCTAACATTTGCAATCATCTCAACAGCAAGAATGATCTCAAATTACCAAAAGGCAGTAGGTGGCAGTGCAGTACTAGAAAAAGTGTCCGATGCTTCACCCTTACTGCTGAAGTGCAACTCAAGAAGTGTAACAGCAAAACCATGAATACGGAAATGCAACATATGGTTTCTATTTATGAAGGAGACACTCGGAATTTAATTTTAAGTCTCTGATAACCACTGCAGAATATCATTCTTTACGGAAAGCTCTCAGGGTTAGATTTGAACTCTCTTTGCGCAATGGAAAGCTAAAATGGAAGTAAGGTAATGCAATGGATGGCACAATGCTGCCTCATGGCATCTGGCAACAGAGTTTGATTCCCAGCTTGGTTGCTTCTGTCTTTCAAGCAGGTACCTTGGCCATGAAAGGATTGCCCCTGGGAGATACAGAGGTTTGAAGGTTAGTTTATATTTTAGTGTCACAACTACGCTTACATTAACAATGCAATGAAGTCACTGTGAAAACCCCTATCTGCCACAATCTGCTGCCTGTTCAGGTACACTGAAGAAAAATTTAGCATGGTCAATCCACCTAACCAGCACATCTTTCAGACTTTGTTCTCTCCACGTGGGTTTCCTCCAAGTCCTTCAGTTTTCCTCCCATAGTCTGAAAGATGTGCCGGTTAGGTGGATTGACCATGCTAAATTCTTCTTCAGTGTACCTGAACAGGCACTGGAGTGTGGCAAATAGGGGTTTTCACAGTGACTTCATTGCATTGTTTATGTAAGTGTAGTTGTGACACTAAAAAATAAATTAAACTTCAAACCTCTGTATCTCCTTGGGGCAATCCTTTCATGGCCAAGGCACCTGCTTCAAAGACAGAAGCCTCATTAAAGCATGCAAGTTGGGGTGCTCTATTGCACATTGGATACTATTTTACCTGTCCACCAGGTAAACCTTCTGCTGTCCACACCCTGCAGTTAGCCAAGAATGAACAGTAGAGGTGGCCCCTCCTACAAAGATTTAAATTATTTTTCCAGGACCATGATTGAAATAATATGGGCCGCTGCCAGTACAGACATCTCCCCCTGTGCCCCACCCCCACCCCCCGGCAGATCACAACCCACCCCATCTCCTCCCCATCCCTAATCCGATTATTTTCCTTGTCGGTTCGGCCTACAGGTCACGCGATGCCACCCGAATCCGGCAGGATATCCTGACTTGTCTGTTTTCCACCTGCAATCCTTTGGGATATGAGGTATGATTCTCCCATTTCAAATACAAATGTTCCTGCTGGGGGGAAGACCACAGTGTTTTCCATTGGCATTTGCAGCGCTGAGTAGGCCTAATTCAACATATCTAAATTGACCATCTCTCCCCACAGATGGATCACACTGATATTCTGGCTCCACAAGGAAGAACAAAGGACAAAGAACAAAGAGCAAAGAACAAAGAAAAGCACAGCGCAGGAAAAGACCCTTCAGCCCTCCAAGACTGTGCCGTTCATGATGCCCTAAATAAATTTTAAAAGAACCTTCTGCCCTTACTCAGTCTGTATCCTCTTTATTCTCTTCCTATTCATGTACCCATCCAGATGCTTCTTAACTGTTACTAATGTGCCAGCTTCCACCACCTCCTCTGGCAGCACGTTCCAGGCACCCACTACTCTCTGCATGGAAAACTTCCCAGTACATCTCCCTTAAACTTTCCCCCTCTCATCTTGTGACTGACACTTCCACCCTTAGAAAAAGCCTCTGACCCTGTCTATGCCTCTCATAATTTTGTAGCCCTCTGTCAGGTCTCCTCTCCGCCTCCATCTTGCCAGTGAAAACAATCCCAGTTTATTCAATCTCTCCTCATAGCCGGAACCCTCGAGACCAGGCAACATTTTGGTGAACCTTCTTTGCACTCTTTCCTCTACATCCGCCTAATAATGTGATGACCAGAACTGCATGCAATACTCCAAATGTGGCCTAACCAAGGTTTTATGTAGCTGCAATATGATTTCCCAGCTCCTGTACCCGACTGATGAAGGCAAGAATGCCATTTTCTTCTTAATCACCTTGGCCATCTGTGTTGCCACTTTTAGGAAACTGTAGAGCTGCACACCCAGATCCCTCTGTATGTTAATGGTTCCTATGGGTTCTGCCATTTACAATGTAATTCATACCTACAATTTGACCCTCCAAAATGCATCACCTCACATTTGTCTATTTCATATTCCGAGCTGCAAGGAGGGGTATACACCTGCATGCCAATAGAATCACATCCGTTCCTAACCTCTAGCATCTCACCTTAAACCCTTACAAACGTTAACACTGGAACTACCAACATCTACCAACAGAAGAGTGTGTGCCCATCTCCAGTAATGACCATCACAACCCCTCTGTGACTAGGTGCCATGTCCACACGTGGCATTAGCTAAAAACCCTCTCATACCCAAGAGGCCACCACCTCACAATCTTCTCTTTGTAACCCCATAGGACAAGATAGCCTTTAACCGCACCATGAGGATGTTCAGCCCATCTAAGGAGCTGTTGTGTAAGGGATGAATACAGTGTAATCATTCTTATTCACTTGTTAAGTGACAAACAGCAACATTTTTATTTACAGATAAAGGCTACACAGAGGCTTACAACCTCAAGGTTGCAGTCAGCTCCCAAGAAGGTTCTGAAGCAGAAGTTCAGGCTCACCAGGGTGATTCCCCACACTGCTTCCCAAATTGGTTCCCTGGGTCATGTGACCCTTACTCTGCAGATTGATCCTTAAAGGGACAGTCACCACGTATAGGCCACTATGCCATTAACTGTTATTTGAACCAACATTCTAGTTTAAATAACCAGTGCACCGATTTCTCAAACTGCCAGCCAATCGCCAGGGTCAAACAGGTGAGTGCACAGCAGGGAGTTTCTTCTTCATTGAAAGTGACAGCCTGGGAAGGCTTTTAAACCTGAAGAACTGCAATGCAACTGAGAGGTTGGTGCCCTCGACACTTCTTCTGAGAGTGTGTTTTCCTTCCTTGACAGGGTGATTGTCAATTTCTTGGAAGTCAATTGACTCGTTTTGCACTTTGCTCACTTCCCGCTGCATTTTTCCGCTGCTGGCTTAAGTATGGATGTTTAAAACAGCAGATAAATTAATTACTTACCCAACAGCTGCAACCTGAGGAATCAACGTCAAGTTGAACCCTTCTGTCTCATGTTGCAGTTTCTTCCTTTGACAGATTTGATGCGTCTTCCTTTCCATAACCTCGGATCAGTAATCCAGGAAGCAGGCTGCTAATGCCAAGGTTTGATTAAAGATTCACAGCAAAAACCATTGCCACTGCAGACATCTCAACAGAGATGCCACCAATGTTCTTGCTGATGGAGGACCAAAGGCTGATTGGAGGAGGGTATAAACCTATAATGTAAAGGACAGAAAGAAACTACGTTACAGGGAAGCAAAACAGGAAGTGGCAAAGGGGCAAAGGTAGACATGAACTATTGGAAAATAATAAAGAAAAGATAAGAAAGAGGGGAACTAGCAACAAAAGTATTGCCAAACAGACAGAGGCTGACTTGAGATATATGTACATAAATACACAAAGCATTTTGAATTAAATTGGTGTGCTGGGTGCATAATTTGCTATGGAAGATAATATATACAGTAATTAATGGAGGTGTAGCTTAGGCTACAACAGGGGTGGAGTTAAGTTAAATGAGGCTGGGGTGCAAAATAAAGAAAGAAGGTGATTAGTGTTAATTAAAGATTGCAATGCTGCACTCTGGACAGTTTGAAAAATCTAACTCATTTGGTTATCGTTACGAAAAAAATGATATTTTGTTTGGAGTTTATTATGGATATCTGGATGGTGAACCAAAGGTAGAAGTTGGGAGGATCGAGCTGGCCAGCGATCGGGAGGTCGGCGGTGCGAGGCCCACTGCGCATGTACAGATCTCGACACTGACAGATCAGCGCATGAGCAGTGGCCCACTCAGCACAATGCTGCCAGCCTTACAGTGAGAATAGGTCCCACCCCCTATTTTCAGTGTAAATCTCGCTAGGGCACTCTGGAGTACTAACAGTGTGGGAGATTCATTTTGAAAATATCACCAAAAACACCAGTGGAAGTTATTCCAGTTTTCACGCAAAATCAGCACTTCGATTTTTTTTGGAAGAATCAATCCCATAATATGGAAAATACTGCTCCTATTCCATAAGGTAAAGAGTTGCAAGCAAGCAGTATTGGTAGCTTTGGATTAGAAGTAACCAATACTTCAGACTTCTGCAAAGCATCTTTGACATCTTTGTTTCTTTCTCACATTCTATTGTCCAGTCCCATGACTGTTTTCATACACAGTGAATTATGCAATGGCTTCAGTAATGTCACTAAGTTAAGAACAAATTTGCCATCATAATTCACTAATCCTAGCAAGGACTTCAACTGTTTTGTATTTGTCGGACTTTGTGCTTTTAAAATAGTGTTCATTTTTTAGTTGCTTTATGTAGGGTCTTTAGAATAAAATCCATAGAATCCCAACAGTGCAGAAGGAAGCCATTTGGCCTATCAAGCCTGCACTGACCACAATCCAACCCAATCCCTAAACCTGTAACCTCACATTTTCAACTTGTTAGTCCCTCTAATCTAGGCATCCCAAGACACTAAGGGGCAATTTAGCATGGCCAATCCACCTAACCCACACATCTTTAGACTGTAGGAGGAAATTGGAGCACCCGGAGGAAACCCACGCAGACACCGGGAGAATGTGCAAACTCCACACAGACAGTGACCCAAGCCAGGAATCGAACCCGGGTCCCTGGAGCTGTGAGACAGCATTGCTACTAGTAACGTGACCCAAGTACTGGACCGGTATCTGGAAAATTCACACATTTCTTTTTTGCTACACAGATCTACTTGAAGACTTTCCAATGTTACTTCTCAATTATTAAAGTGCCCTTGTTTGCTAGACCTTGTAAATAAAATATCATTAAAAGACCACTTCAAATGTGATCTATTGACCTTTGGATTAGGGCTGGTCCAGATATTATTCCAAAAGGCAACTTTTTTATAATGAAAAAGACTTTTATAGCTAACAATGGTAAGCAGTGGCTACATTCATCTGTAAATATGTTTGTGAAAGATCAATCTTACTGAGTTTCTGCCCACCAGATAACTCAGTAAACAAGTCTTCAATTAAAGGAAAAAGATATTGATCAGCACACAACATCAGATTTATTCTTGTTTTCAAATCACCGCATAAATGAACTGAACTATCTGGTTTTGTGACAGGTACGATGGGCAGTCATTCATTATAGCTGACTCTAACACACAGTGTTAACAAGTCATACTAATTCTTCTTCAATCTTGGGGTGAATTACATATGACACCGTTCTTGCTTTGAGACTTTTTTGATTGACTTTTAGGTTTTATCTTGAACTTCACTTGAATTCCCTTCATTGAGTCAAGTGTCTCCTCAGATACACTCTTGGAGTAGAATCCATAGAATCCCTACAGTGCAGAAGGAGACTATTTGGTCCATTGAGTCTACACCGACCACAATCCCACTAGGCCCTATTCCAGTAACCCTCATATTTACCCTGTCAATCCCCTGGACACTAAGATCCATTTAGCATGGCCACTCAACCTAACCTGCACATCATGGGCAGCACGGTAGCACAGTGGTTAGCATTGCTGCTTCACAGCTCCAGGGACCTGGGTTCGATTCCTGGCTCGGGTCACTGTGTGTATGGAGTCTGCACATTCTCCTCATGTCTGCATGGGTTTCCTCTGGGTGCTCCGGTTTCCTCCCATAGTCCAAAGATGTGCAGGTCAGGTTGATTGGCCATGCTAAAATTGGCCCTTAGCATCCTGAGATGCTTAGGTTAGAGGGATTAGCAGGTAAAATATGTAGGGATAGGGGAGTAGGGCCTGGGTGGGATTATGGTTGGTGCAAACTCGATGGGCTGAAGGGCCTCTTTCTGCTCTGTACGGTTCTATTCTATTCTATTCTATCTTTGGACTATGGGAGGAAACTAGATCACCCAAAGAAAACCTACACAGACATGAGGAGAATGTTTAGACAGGTGTGAATATTGTGGCTACAAGGGAAGGTTGGACGCTAGGAATTCTGTGGTGTGTAATTCACCTCCTGTCTCTCCAAAGCCTGTCCATCATCCACAAGGTACAAGTCAGGATTGTGATGTAATACTCTTCACTTGCCTGGATGAGTGTAGCTCCAGAAACATTGAAGAAGCTTGACACTATCCAGGACAAAGTAACCCACTTGATTGGCATCCACCCTGCTACACTGTGACACAGCATGATCGACTCTTAAACACAAAATATGTTGTTCCCCCATCCTCCCAGGGACAGCGCTAAAAAATACAAGCAACCCTTTGAATACACAACTTCATTATCTGTGCCTCATTCAAAAAATAAATCAGCCACAAAATAAATCCAATCTTATACCTTTGTTCCAAATTACAATCACAGCAACAACTTGTTTTTTTATATTCCAACTTTAACGTAATAAAATGCTTCTAAAGCACTTCTCTTATGCTCACGAAGTAGCTTATACACTATCCCCTGTAGCAATTGGGACATTCTCTTGGCAACAATTGCTTTCATTGTTTGTATTGTAAAACGACACAAATATAACTTTGAAAGATGATGCCATGCAAGCATCCACCGAGGATTAGATATTCTCACAACAAGTCAGCCCATCAATCTGTTTGTCATCATGAGGCTGTCCAAAGATGCAGTAAAACATTGTGATCCCAAAACAGATTACCTGGTCATTCATCTTATTTACTATGTTGGATATTCCCGGGTATGTGTGCTGGATGTCACATTTGTTTGCATTGCAAAATAACTAACCTGAAAAAAAACTCATTTATGGAAAATGATTTGGTGACATTGCAAGACACTGTGTTAATACAAGATAGTTTTTCTGCAGCGCATTCTCAGATAATGATGTATTGTTGATGCAGATAACACCGTGTACAGAAAATGTCACTTAAGTAGACAATGACTTTCTTCCATTCCAAAGGTGCATTGTAAGATAAAAGATACAGAATGCAAATTCCTTTTTCTAACCTCCAGCAAATGAATGAATGTATTTCTGATAGGCCTCACAACTGATGTGTGTGATCACTCACACTGATAAACTGAAGGCATAGTTTTGCCTTAGGTTTAAAGTTTAAAGGTTTATTTATTTATTGTCACAAGTTGGCTTACGTCAACACTGCAATAGAGTTACTGTGAAAATTCCCGAGCAGCCACACTCTGATGCCTGTTTGGGTACACTGAGGGAGAATTTAGCATGGCCAATGCACTTAACCAGCACGTCATTCGGACTGTGGGAGGAAATCAGAGTGCTCGGAAAAAACGCACACAGACACCAGAATAACGTATGACTCTGCGCAGGCAGTGACCCAAGCCAAGAATCGAACCTGGGTCCCTGGCGCTGTGAGGCAGCAGTGCCACCTGCCACCCAAGGGAAATGTCAGGAGGGTTATTCTGCCAATACTCCATAGCTCAGCCAAAAAGTTGTAAAGTTCAGCGATTGGAAATAGTCGAGGTGAAAATGTAACTTCCTATGAGTAACTCTGTATTATGAATCCAAGACTCTGCCACTGTGTTCTGAGTCACCTGTTACAATCATAGTGATTGAGATGCATGGCGATATATTCTCATAGGATCCCTGTGCACTGGGAATTCTGCTAAGTTCCTGAATGAATAAAACTCAGCACTCAATGCTGTTAGAAATTTCATTTTCTCTTGGCCTTCCGTAAGCCAAATTGAATTTAATTGATGTTGTCCTTTCTTAAAATTTATTGCTATTTCATATGTTCATTTTTTATTTCAACATTAATTAAAGCAACCAGGTTTCGTAAGAGATGGTTTTTCAATGAAAAGAGAAGTGGAAAGGAGATTAAATCAATTTTAACATGACAGAATAAGTCTGAATTTGAGGAGACTATGTTTTTTTCATTCCCATTGGGAGGGGACTGAAGGCTTTCCTACAGAGGTGATTATTTTTTTCTGAAGGGGTTTACAAGGTTCTCCTAGCTTGAGTAAGTTAAATGTTGTAGCCATTTTCATTGATTTTTATCTCGCAAAAGGAGTGCGAATTTTACCGGCATGTCCGCTCGAGCTTGGTATGAACCCGCCCAAAGCCAATGGATATTGCTGTTCTCTGAGCCTCGTCCAACCCTGGAATTAGGGCGGGCGTGCTGGTAAAATTCCAGGCTCATCTGTCAAGAGGGGCAAGGAGTTAGATGTGGAAAAAGGGTATATGAAAATATTTAAGATCCTAGCTCTTCAATTTCAAACGGTGACTTCCCATTTCTGCAATAAAATCACGGAAACTTTCAGAAAATATATTTACAACAAATTGCACATTTCTTTCCTGTGGAATGATCTTTTAAAAAATGATTCCATTGTCACTTATCAACTTGTGCAGCTGACTCAATAAGAGATGTTATATTTTCTTTCTCAAGTATTCTGCAGTGCGTTATCTAGAATTCCGCTAATCATGACTTGATCATCTGTTCTTCTTCACATAGCAACATGGGATCTTTTAATCCAACTGGAAGCATGGACATGGCATCTCTGACACATCTGGGTGCCAATCTAGATTTTGCACTCAAGTCTCTGGACTGGGGAGTCATAACCTTCTGACTCATAAGCAAGAGAATTAGTAATGAATTACAACATCCAGCATCTTTATTCATGTTACAATATTCCAATGCAATGCAATGCAGCCAGTAGCAATCATTAATACACAAAATGCATAAAATGTCTTATATAAACACAAAATACTGTATGTCTGTCAAATGCCACAATGCTGCAGTTCAGTTTAGCTCAGTTGGCTTGATGGCTGGTCCATGATGCGAGTGACGCCAATAATGCAGGTTCAATTCCTGTACCAGCTGAGGTTATGCATACCTTCTCAATCTAGTCCCTTACCTGAGGTGTGGTGACCCTCAAGTTAAAGGGTGGCATGGTAGCACAGTGGTTAACACTGCTTCTTCACAGCTCCAGGGTCCTGGGTTCGATTCCTGGCTCGGGTCACTGTCAGTGTGGAGTTTGCACATTCTCCCCGTGTCTGCGTGGGTTTCCTCCGGGTACTCTGGTTTCCTCCCACAGTCCAAAGATGTACAGGTTAGGTTGATTGGCCATGCTAAGGAATTGCCCCTTAATGTCCAGGGATGCGTAGGTTAAAGGGATTAGTGGGTATAATATGTGGGGATAGGGCCTGGGTGGGATTGTGCTTGATGCAGATTCAATGGGCAGCAGGGCCTCTTCCTGTACTGTAGGGTTTTATGTTTAAATCACCACCAGTCAGCTCAGTATAGAATTGATCGGCTGAATGGCCTCTTCTACACTATGGAGATTCTACGATTTGTCATAAAGCCTTTGCCTTTAAACTCGTTTTTTTCCCATTAAAATAGCAGCGCAAACCAGCAGAAATCTCGTTCCTCATAAGTACCATGATGGCATGTGGTCTTTTGGAAAAGGCATTGTAGCTGCCAGTCCAGAGGTGAAGTTATGACCTCCTTGTAAAACGAAAGTGTCCAAAAATTCAAGTCCTTCCAAATTTTAAAAGAAGATATGGCTTTCCCAACATTCTGTTTGAGAAAGTTTCTGAATTGGCTTTGGAAAGATAGTTTATAAAAGTGTTCTTGGATATACTAATAAAGTTTAAATTTGTGTCAAATAACCCACCATATTTTAATTGTAATAGTGATGTAACTTTCCGCTGTGAACTGATCAGATTGTGCTACAGGTTCTGCCATGCTAGAATTGAAATTAGATTAACCACTGGGTGTAACTGAACGAATTGTAAATGGCCAAGGTAAGGGAAGTACTTGTTGAAGGTAATTGCACAATTTGAGAATATACCGACGTTTGCTCTTGTTTCTCTTCCCGCACTGAGTGGCATGAAAGATAGACTTCCATCTATTCTCATAACAAGGCTTTTTCCCGCAACAGATCACTTGCCTATTGCCTGAGGGGCATCATTCTACATTGAGCATGGCTGACCAAAGATCTCTCCTACTCCTACTGTCTGCCATTGGCATGTGATGGAAGGATTTTGCAAGTTGCTTCTCAACCTGTTGGCCTTGTTATGAACACACATTCTGTCTCTATTTAATTCTGCGGTGGGACTCAAACCTGAAGCTTCTGGCTCAGAGCTAGGTACACTACTGACTGCGCCACAAGACCTCCTAAATATATTGATAATGCCAGTTTATATTTAGGTCTTTTCCATTTTTAACATGATCTTGAAAAGCTAATAAAGTGCCAATCAAAGAAATAATATCTTTGGGAAGTTTCAAGGTTTGCTGCAATGTGGGTCAGATTTTGGAACTTGGACAGAGGAGAGAAAGGAAGCAGGGTGTCTTTTTCCAGTTCTCTAACTCAACTTATCATGCCAGCTTTATTCAATGTAACTATCTATCATGCCATAGCATAATGCTGGACGTGCAATTTTCCACTGACTTTGCTGAAACAAAGAGTCAGTGCTTAGTTAACCTTTCACATAACGGCTAGAATTCTCTGGTCTCACACACCCTGCTACTGTTGCAAGCGAGAATGGAGAATTTGGCACGCAACCGAATCTGCATTCATAGCAGCAGGACTGGAGAATCCCAGCCGCATTGAGGTGTGAGAATTCCAGCCAACATCTCTGGGAGAACTGTGTGGACTGGAAGACTCAACATGGTAAGAGTGTCCATTCATTTGCAGTTGCCTACTGTAATTATAGAACCCCTACAGTGCAGAAGGAGGCCATTCATGCCAGTGAGTCTGCAATGACAATCAGACAGAGCATTTATCCAGGTCCACTACCTATCCTATCCCCGCAACCCCATGCATTTACCCTGCTAATCCCTCTAATTTACACATTTTGAGACACTAAAGAGCCAAGTTAAAATAGCCAATCCAACTAATCTTGTCGGCAACAAAAAACAGGAAATGCTGGAAACTCTCAGCAGGTCTGGCAGCAACTGCAGGGAGAGCATATTATTATATCTTAATATTATCACATATTAATATATTTAAAATAAATGCATTTTTAAATGAATGTAATAATTTTAGTTAGTAAATGTAATTACATTTAATAAGAAATAAATATGAAATAAAATAATTAATAATATAAAACATGAAATATTCTGTCTCGACAGATGCTGTCAGTCCTGCTGAGATTTTTTAGCATTTTCTGTTTTTGTTTCAGGTTCCAGCTTCCGCAGTATTTTGCTTTTAGTCTTGTAAGCATCTCCCTCTGCCCATAGCCCAACAGACAACTCATCAGCAGCAGAATTGGCTTTAGTTGGTAAAACTTTCAGACCCATGTACTGTAAGTTTATCCGTCTCACAGGGTACATGTTGGCATCTGATGAGCATGGACTGCAGTTTGTTTGTGACTCATGCTGCCATTGGATTAGACTTTGGATCTGGTGTCACGTTGGGACTTGAATTACGTCAGTGTTAAAAACTGCAGTATTCTGCTGCCAGCACAAATCCAGGTCAATTTAAGTGAGGCAACCTTACAACTGGGAGACTCACATTGTTTCCTTTATTTTGCACAAACAGCAGCATAGCTTTTGATGGCGTGCAGTCTGAATATCATTGTCTTTGTAAGATGCAAATCCCTAACAGTGGCGAACACTATCAAGAGAGATCTTCTGGCCTCCGAATAGTTGGAGACCAGATATAGCCTAAAAGGCACGCTACGAATCCCTTTGAAGTCCCAACACAAGGACTCACAGGGAATTGCCCAGAAAGTTTGAACTTCTGACAGGAAATTCTTCTACTCCTGGGATTCTCCGAAAAAGATCTTCAACTCGAAGAACTTGAATGGTTCTGACATCAAGCAGGTGATCCCTTAGAGGTATTATCCCATAGACTATTAATCCAGAAACTCTACATTTATTCTGGGAACCCCAGATTCAAATCCCACCAGAGCAGATTGTGGAATTTGAATTTGAGAATTAAGAATCCACTGATGACCATGAAAGCATTGGTGAATGTCAAAAAACCCATCTGGTTCACAAATGTCCTTTCAGAAAGGAAATCTGCCATCTTTATTTGGTCTGGCTTACATGTGACTCCAGAGCCAAAGCAATGTGGTTGACTCTCAACTGCTCTATGAAATGGCCGAGCAAGATACTCAGTTCAAGGGCAAGTAGGGATGGACAATAAATACTGGCTCAGCCAGCGATGCCCATGTCCCATGAATGAATAAAAAAGATTTACAGCTTCATAGTTACCCAGGAAATGTTACACAGCAAAAACCTTCGATTAACTGTTGGGTAACTATACAACTGAATCCCACTTCCAACACTCCCAACTTCCTCATCGACTCCCTAACTACATTCCTTCTCCCCTCACCCCGGACTCCCCTAACTTGATCTGACTACTCCCCATCCCACCTACCACCCTACCTACATGTTACCCTGTGAACTTGCCCACCTGTTACCCTACCCCCTTACCCACCCAACTCCTTAAATCTCACCCATTCTACCCTCTCACCCACTCTGCCATGATGAGAAATTTGGCATGTCCACTACGGCTCTCACCAACCTTCACAGATGCACCATAGAAAGCATTATTTCTCATAGTATGGCTTCTGCTCTGCCCAAGACCACAAAAAACTACAAATGCAGTCAATCATGCAAACCAGCCTCCCATCCATTGACTCTGCCTACACTTCCCGTTGCCCTGGAAAAGCAGCCAGCATTGTCAAGGACCCACACACTCTGGACATACAATCTTCCACCTTCTTCTATTGGGAAAAAGATACAAAAGTCTGAGGCCACGTTCCAACTGACTCAAGAACAGTTTCTTCCTTGCTGCCATCAGGCTTTTAAATGAACCTACCTCTAAGCACTAAGTTGATCTCTCCATACACACTAGCTATTACTGTAATGCTACATCCTGCACCCTCTCACTTCCTTCTCTATGAATGGAATGCTTTGTCTGTATAGCAGGCAAGAAACAATACTTTTCACTGTATATTAATACATGTGACAATAATAAATCAAATCAAAAGTCAAATTAAATGGCAGAGCAGGATCAAGTGGCTGCATAGCCTACTCCTGCACCTAGTCCCTATGATTATGATTACCTCACCCACCTTACCACCTCATGTACTCACCTTACATACTTATCTTCTCTTGGTAGGTTCTCAAAGAAACTTCGGGACATTTAAACCCTTTACTTATCACAACACAGTAGCTAGTGCCATGAAAAGGTGTTGTGGATTTTGCATTGATTCTATCTGCTGCTCTCTGGAAGGTCAGTTAATATTTCAAATAGAAGCCTGGTCCCTGGACCCATTCCTCATTTGGAGGTGCACAATTTTCCATCAAAAAATGAGATTGTTAATGGATTGGTGCTTGGCTTACACCGGAGACCAGTGATGTGGATGTTGATGAGAGGGTTATTAAACTCAGATAGGAAGAAGGAACAGCTTGGCAGTCTTCATTATGAAGGGACCAATAACATAGAGAAGAAAACAAAGGGCTCAGAAGTAGGTTTTAACATATTGCCTAGAAACTGAAATAAAATGGACAAGAAGTTGTACTCTCTGGTTCTTGGTACAGACCGAATAGTTAAGAAATGAGTTGTGATAGTAGCAACTAACTGTATTGAGTTTATGTTTTTTGAGATCAACCAGGTTGATACGAAAGAAATTATTTGAATTTCAAGAGCTATACAGTGTGATAAGAGGATAAGGCTTAAATTTGATGTGGGAGTCAGAGACTAGCATAGTTTTGAATGTAGTCAGAACATAGATGAAAGAAACATGAGATATCAAATCTAGGCAAATAATCAAACACAAAGGGATGGCACATAGAAAATAATAAAGATCAAAGTGGATATAGTGGAAAACTGGGAACATTTAGTAGGCAAAGCCCAAGAAGTGTGGGCTGTAGCAGGAGAGGAGTGTATGAAAAGGGTTAAACATACAACCCTGTAGCATCTACAATCACTGCAGACAGACAGGATAAAGTACAAATAACTATGTCTCAGTTGACACTAAAACAGTCATACCCCAGGTGGCATCACTCCATGGTTACAACTACCATATGAGAATTGATATCAATTATCAAGGCTCCAAAAAGTTTCAAGATGAACAATTGTGCCTCTGAAAAATTGATCAAATATCCAGGAGATTAACACCCCATCAAAATCAGTTTGACAATCACAACACTTTGATTTTGTAAACAGGCAGACAAGCGATGTCCAGAAAACAATTAAAAACTAAAGCACATAAGACAATGGAACCATATAATGAAATCAAAAACAGAACTGTAACCAATTCAAAGTAATGATATGCCAGCCTGATGTAAATGTAATGTTTTGTAATATAAAGAAAGAGGTATAAGAACCTGTAAGAGCCAATGCTCAGTAGAGTAGCTCAGAAGCAAGCTGCAGTTACAGCCGCGAGTTCTGTTCTCCCTCATGCATATTGAATAAAGCTTTTTTGTTGAAGTTTTTATGTGGTCTCAGAAGATTCAGTTCATTCATTCCCTCCAACAATTTGAAATAAATCTGTGGAACATTTCAGTTATAAACTAAATACTTTTGGTCATTGACTTTAATAATTTTCATAATCTTCTCCTCCATTTTGTTTTGTATGGATTTTTTTTCACTGGTTTTGGTTTCTTTTGTATTTTTCTTAATTCTTTAACTTTGCATTCCAAAGTCTTTTAACAAACAAGTCATATCTCTTGAATCATCTTGCAATAAAAGATCAACGTGCCATTTGCCTTCCTAATCACTTGCTATACCTGCATGTTAGTTTTTTTGTGTTTGCTGCACAAGTACACCCAAGTGTCTATGATCATCAACATTCACAAGTTTCATGCCCTTTAAAACATATTCAGTTTTCCTCTTCTTCCTAACAAAGTGAGTAACTTCACACTTCCCCACATTATACTCCATCTGCTAGCTGGTTACCCACTCAGATAACCTGCCCAAATGTCTTGGCAGCTGTTAACATATGCACTTAATTTTGTATTGTTGTAGGGCGATATCAGGGATTGTGGCTTTTATATTTTAATTTATGTGTTCATTCATATTTTGTTTGATTTCAGAGTAATACATGCAGAGTTACATAGAGCAAGCCCAGAGAGCCAGTGTAAGGAAATTTGTACTCAATATGTAAGCATGTTAGTACTTAGAGAATTTGTACTGAATAATTGTGCCTAAACTGGATATGAAATATGGAAGCAAGGATAGTATTAGAATGTCTTCCTTGAAGTAGAATTAGGATGGGTAGGATGGGTAATCAAGTATAGCTGATTTGTAACCTAATATAATCAAGTGTAGCAAATGTGATCAAAGCAGGAGGCCCAGAGAAGCAGTATAGCAGTTACTTACTAGCAAATGCAACCAATAGTCCCTTAGGGGACAATGGACACAACCCAGCTGTCCAGCTTGAGATTGACCGTAATAAAAAGGAAGTAATAAAGTGAGCATGTTTTCTTCACATTCGGCCTAAGTCAGCTAAACCACCATTAGTGTACAAGCAGAGTCGTAAAGATAAAAGCAAGGGATATAACCACCATGGTTTCAAGAAGAAAAGAGAGGAAACAGGGGGTGATCAATCTCAAGCAAGACAGATAAAGGGTCAGTGGGTCGTAAAAGCGAGATAAGGATCTTGAGGTATAGAGCTGAAATGTGCTTAAAAAGACTGTAAGCCGATGGCTCGTTGGAGTGTTCCGGACATCCCGGCTTTATTTCTCTTGTACTGGAAATAAAGTCTATTGCTTGGAGGATTACAACTCAGACTCTCTGTTTCAATCGGGTTAAATAAGTTGTCGTCTTGGGGAACCACGACACCAGGCCTCACAAGAGGGAAGAAAAGAGTTAATGCTGACAGTTAGAGCCTGCTCTGCCCATAGATTATGATTAACGCATGCTATCAACTTCTAATAGTAGTAATGCGCAGGAGATCTTTCCAAGTTATCATGCCAATAGGAGAATCAGCATTGAGACAGCCAGGCTCCATATAGTCTAGGGGGATCATAGTGTTCTAGAAAACATGATCACCTAACAGAGGGGGGAGAGCAATTAATGCATTGTTGTACATCGGTTGGGCAAATACAATGCTTTGACATCATAATCAGGTCCAGAGAAATGATTAACAGGATGTACTGAACAAGTGCAACTAGATAACATTGGGGTTCCAAATACATGAAAAATGTTAACCTGTATGAAATTGAGGTATATTACAGACTAATTTAAATATAGGAATGAATGTTTGCATAATAAGATTAGAAGAACCAACTTGTATCCAATTTGAGGAATTAATGCAATAATGTAAACTTTTGTGACTTGATAAAGTATAACAGCCTGTACAAATCTACGATGAGCAGACAGAACTCGAAGGCAACCTGAGATTTCAGGCCTAAGTTCAGCTCTCCCTCATGCATGTGGAATATAAACTTTTCTTGAAGTTTGACATGGACTCCAAGGCTCGACTCATTTTATTTCCCTCCTACAATGTCATGTGCAAATTTAGACACATTAGTCTAGGTCTCTTGGCCTATATCATTAATATAGATCATAACTAGCTGAGGCCCCAGCGCTGACCCCCATAGCAGTCCACTAGTTACAGCCTGTGAACTTAAAAATATCCCGTTTATCCCCACAGTCTGCTTCCTGGCCATCAAAAATTCTTCATTCCACCCTAATACATTACTCCCACCCATCATCCACCCCTCTCGCCCCCGCCCCCCTCCCAATTTCATGAGACGTTATCTTGCTTGGTAGCTTTTTGAATGCCATTTGGAAATCCAAGCATACTGCATTCACTGATTCCCTTGCTAGTTACATTCTCAAGAAATTTCCTTTCATAAAATCACATTGGCTTTGTTTGATCATATTATAACTTTCCAAGTGCATTGTTTGGACTTACTGAATGCAGATAATAAATGTACGCCCCAGCAGCCTTGATCATCAGCAAACTGATAGAAAGCATTGTCAACAGTGCTTTAAAGTGGCATGCTTTCAGCAATAACCTGCTCACTGTGGCTCAGCTTTGGTTCTGCCAAGGTCACTCAGCTCCTGACCCCTTTACAGCCTCGATCCAAACACGGACAAAATAGTTGAACTCAAGAGGTGAAGTGAGAATGACTTCCCTCAGAAACGTACAAAATCTTACAGTGCACAAGGAGGCCATTTGGCTCATTGAGTCTGCACTGACAACAATCCCACCCCAGGTCCTATCCCCACAACCCCACACATTTATCCCTCTAATCGACACAGCGCAGAACAAGTGGGCATTTTAGAATGGCTAATCAACCTAACCAATACATCTTTGGACTGTGGGAGGAAACTAGAACATCCAGAGGAAACCCACGCAAACGTGGAAAGAATGTGCACACTCCACACAGACAGTGACCCAAGCCAGGAATTGAACCCAGATCCCTGCAGATATGAGGCATCAGTGCTAACTACCATGCCACCATGCCGCAGCATTGCGGAGCCTTGGAGAAACTGATGTCAATAAGAATCAGGGGAAAACTCTCCATTAGTTGGAGTCAAACCCAGAATAAAAGAAAATCATTGTGGTTGTTGGAAGTCGATTATCTCAGTCCTGGGATATCACTGCAGGAGTTCCTCAGGATAGCATCCGAGGCACAACTGTTTCATCAATGACCTTCCCTCCATTACAAGGTCAGAGTCGATGTTCACTGATGATTGCACAACATTCAGCATCACATATGACTCCCAAGGTACTGAAGCAGTTATTCCATAGGCAACAAAACACCAACAATATTTAGGCTTGGACTGATAAGTGGAGAGTAACATCCATGTCACAAAGTGCATAAGCAATGACTTAGAAATATACTGCCACTCATTCACTGTTGTTGGATCAAAATCCTGGAATTACTTCCCTAACAGGACTGTGGGTGTATCTATGCCAAATGGACTGTAACGATTCAAAAACAAATACCACCTTCTAAAGGACTACTTGTGAAGGGCATCAAATGCTGGCCTAACCAGCAATGCACACATGCTGTGTAGGAATAAATGAGAAGGAGAGATTCCAGTATTCTCCCCACAATTGATATCAGTCTAATTGCTCTGGTTTCTTTTTCCTTCCTTTCCTGAATTGGTGCACTGCATTCCTTAACAAAGTGTCCACTGGAAGTCAATTTGATTGGCCAGTTCAGCTCTCAAAAGGCAGGGAAGTTTCAGAAAAGGTCTCAGACTCAGAGCAGGTCTGGTTCCTCCTCCTTAGGTTGGTGGAGGGTGCATACTGTATGGTCTGTAAGGTTGAAAGATGATTGAGGTGGGACAGAGAGGGATTTGGGATAGAGATGGAATGCTGTGGATTGCTGACTCTGGAGAGATGTGTCGGTGATAACGGGAGGGGGATTTGAGGAGGACGGTTAGTAATCACTAATGGTTGGGGGGGGATGTTATTGCTGATTTCAGGAGGCCAATTTTGGGGGAGTCCAATCACAGAGGAAAGGTTCCCAAGATGGGAGAGTGAGTGTTGACATTAGTCACCTCTTGAAAGACATAAGAACATAAGAACATAAGAAATAGGAGCAGGAGTAGGCCATCTAGCCCTTCGAGCCTGCCCCGCCATTCAATAAGATCATGGCTGATCTGTCGTGTCTCAGTTCCACATTCCCGCCCTCTCCCCATAACCCTTAATCCCCTCGCTTATCAAAAACCCATCAACCCGCGTCTTAAAAATATTTAGCGAGGTAGCCTCCACCACTTCAACGGGCAGAGAATTCCAGAGATTCACCACCCTTTGAGTGAAGAAGTTCTTCCTCAACTCCGTTCTAAACCGCCCCCCCTTTATCTTGAGGCTGTGCCCCCTAGTCCTACTGTCCTTTCTGAGCGGGAAGAGTCTCTCCACCTCTATCCTATCCATCCCATTCATCACCTTATATGTCTCAATGAGATCTCCCCTCATTCTTCTAAACTCTAACGAGTACAAGCCATAAGCAGATGATTTTCCTCAAAAAGGTTGTTGTCTAATGGAATCTCTGAACGAATGAAATCTTAATAAGGAAAGAAAATAAGTGCTAAACATCAGCCAATTTGTTCTCAAGAATTTACGGTTTAATGAGATCCATTGGGACTGACATCTGCCAGTCAACCATAACTTTCTGACAATATTTCAACTTCAAATACATTTTCAGGCATGCTATTTTCTTCAGGCAGAAAACCTGAAGTGATCTACAGGTCTCGAAAACAGAAAAGAAAAGAATGTTTTTTTTTCTCATCTGCTTTGTGTGAAAGAGTGGAGAGAGCCTTATTCCACATCTAACTGTACAATACCACATTCAGTAATGCTTGGTGCTTTCACAGGATCAGACTTCCATGGTTCTTTGAACTGACTGATCTGCAATTTTAATGAAAGATTGGCAAATTAAAACACCCTGGAAAAAGAGTGTAGATGGCCACTGGCACTGTTGCTCCTGGGTTTCTGATTATTTACAATGAACACTCCTAAGAATCCCTGGAAAATTACTATCATGGATCTCCAATGCAAAAATATCCCAGAGGCTGAAATGACATTCCTCGCTGCAGTGAAAACAAAGGTTCACCAAAAAGACATTCTGCAGGATGCATTCTAAAATATTCTACATTAGGTGACATTCTGCCACCTGTGTGACATTATATGATTATTGTTACAATTGTGAGGTTAGGTGCATTGGCCAAGCTAAATTCTCCCTCAGTGAACCCAAACAGGCTCCAGAGTGTGGCAGCTAGAGGATTTTCACAGTAACTTCATTGCACAGCAACTTACATTGTCAATGTAAGCCTACTTGTGACACTAATAAATAGATTTTAAACTTT
Organism: Carcharhinus amblyrhynchos; assembly: GCF_965287045.1. Lineage (NCBI taxonomy): Eukaryota > Metazoa > Chordata > Chondrichthyes > Carcharhiniformes > Carcharhinidae > Carcharhinus > Carcharhinus amblyrhynchos. The sequence goes on from NC_137328.1 coordinate 13,436,472, forward strand.
ATAACATTATTGTGCTTTGCAACTGTAATTTAGAATCCCTACAGTACAGAAGGAGGCTATTCGGCCCATCAAGTCTGCACCGACAACAACCCCTCCCAGGTCCTAACCCCGTAACCCCACATATTTAAGATACTAATCCCCCGGCTGTTGAGAGGCAATTTAACACGGCCAATCAATCTAACCCACACATCTTTGGAGTGTGGGAAAAAACTGGAGTACCTGGGGGAAACCCATGCAGACACAAGGAGTACGTGCAGACTCTGCATAGATGTGACCAAAGCCAGAATTGAGCCCAGGTCCCTGGTGCAGTGCTAACCATTGTGCCACTGTGCCATCCACTGTGCCACTATGCCACCTTCAAACATGGGATAACTATAGTGAGTCATGTGATCTATTCTGAAGTCTACCTGCCTGGGTGGTTTGATTGATACAGATCAAAGAAAGGCTTAGATTATTTTACTGGGAAGAAGATGCAAGATACTTGCAGATGATAGCAGCAATCTCTGGTTGCACAACTGTTGTCTCTGAGTCTCCTAAAGTCCCAGAAAGGTGTTGAGGCTATTGGGTTTGTAAACAGTTGTTGTAAACTGTCCATTGACTTCCAAGATGAAAGAGAGTTGGGGTCAAGAATGGCATTTCAGTGTTTCTATTTAGGTGTGAGGTGAATTGTTTCATGTTGCCATGGGGAAGAGTGCAGATGAAGCCACTTTAGAAATCAAGTATGGGATTCCCTAGCCATCAATGAGTATCTCATACAGACTGTAGTTCTGCATGGGGCCAACTAACAGAAAAGACTGATTGGCCCTGCAAATTACAACAGCAGGATCTGGAAAGGAGAAGGTTTCTAGTTGAAGAGATGCATCCACAGCTTTCTAAGTATTCCAGGAGGTTTGTCTTGATGTGGCCAAGGAGAAGAGGAATCATCTTATGGTGGAGAATTTACGAAACTCTCCAAAGACTGAAGAAAGTGCCTAGGGACAGTCACTGTGGGTCACTGCACAGTGAAATAGGAATCCAGGAACCCACTGGAAACAGATTGGATTTGATTTATTATTGTCACATGCATTAGTATATAGTGAAAAGAATTGTTTCTTGTTTGCTATACAGATGAAGCATAACTGGAGAAAGAAAGGAGACGGTGCAGAATATAGTGTTGCAGTCACAGCTCGGGTATAGAGAAAGATCACTTTAATATATGCTAAGTCCATTCAAAAATTTTGAGTTGGTTGGTATGTGACCTCAGGCTTTTATATCTTTTTCTCAATGGAAGAAGATGGATGAGACTATGTCAGGAGTGTGTGGTGTCCTTAATTATGCTGGCTGCTTTGCCAAAGTAGTGGGAAGTGTAGACAGAATCAATGGATAGGAGACTGGTTTGAGTGATGGATTGGGCTACATTCATGACTCTTTCTTGCAGTCTTAGGAGCTGTGATATCAGGCTGTGATATAACAAAAAAGAATGGTTTCTATGATGCATCTGTAAAAGTTGGTAAGAAAATGTGGATAGTTTGCAATAAGGACCGCAATTCTCTGGAAAGTGTGATGTGTGATGAGCATAAAAGGGGAATATCTGTAGTTTCAAGGAAAAGCAGCCAAAAAAAAGTATTTACTTACAGTGCTTTTTGGTTATCTTGATACAGTAAAAGTGATATCTTGTTGTGCCGTTCAGCTATGAACAGAAAGGTAGAATTTCTCTTTCAAAGTTGTCACTCTGCCCAGAGATCTCTACATTATGACTATGTTTCCCATTAACACAATGGTGGGAGTTTATTTTCAGAGTGAGGGTCAGTCACAGTGCATTGAAATAATCTGATATATATTTCTGATGAGATATCATTAATCTGAAATGTTAGCTCTATTTCTTTCTCCACTGATGCTGTCTGGCTGGTTGAGTATTTCTAGAACGTTTGCTTTCGTTTCTAATCGATAAACTTTTTATGTTAATCCAATGTATAAAAATTTACTGGATTACCTGACACGCATTCGCATATACATCTGGAGATGTTTAAGAAAATCAAGGTAATTTTAAACCATTTCTTTCTCCTGTTTATAGTGTACAATCTGAAAAAAGTCTCATGGGTTTAAAGAGGACGATAATTTGTTATTAAAATATTAGAAGTATGAACTGAAGAATTAAAGACAGGATCCATGTAGTTCAAGCTGGCTTAGCAACAGCATATGGTAGATCTCAAATTGTCTCTACAATAGTCTTCATTGATAAGTGAGGTTAATGTGAAGAATTGGATTGACTGGATCTAAATTTGGATTTTTAATGGTGCCATTCCCAGGTATTGAGGGGAGGCGGTGGTGTAGTGGTACTATCATTGCAATAGTGATCCTAAGATTCAGGATAATGCTCTGGGGACCTGGTTCCAATCCCACCATGGCAGATGGTGAAATGTGAATTCATTAAGAATCTGGAATTAGAAGTCTACTAATGACTGTGAAACTGTTATGCACTGTCTAAAAAAAAAGCTCATGTGCTTCATTGCCCCTTAAGCACTGGGCTATCCTTAATCATAATCATAATCAGGCTAGATTGGTGCCCAGTCTACTCCAATGGAGTGTGAATAGACGCTGGCAAGACAGGAGTGAATTTGTCTTTAGTTTGTTATCAAATCTTTTATTCCCCTCTCCTCCTGTTTAGCTGTTTTTTTATATATATTTCGACAAAATCCGCTTTTATTTCCGCGTGCCATGCAAGCAAGCAGTTAGATTGGGAACCGTTTGTTCGCTCACTCTTAAATGTGTGCTAGATCTGCAACCCTTTGCATGTATCCCCGCTTCAGAATTGTTAACTCCGCGCCTGCTGATTTTAATCTCCAGCCATTCACTCACTTGTCACTGTTCGAGACCCACAGGAATAACAGTGAGTGTGGTGTTAATATCACGATATTGTGACCGCTGGAAGCATTGACAGGGGTCTGTAATGTAACCATTCTCTCTCTCCCTCCCTCCCTCCCCAGTGCGTTCTGTACAAAGGGACACCCTGATAGGGAAGGAACATCAAAACTGGGACAGAAATAGACGCTTTACTGTCCCTCCGGATAGGAGCCGGAAATTCGCCGATATTCCTGGGGAATTGGAACACGTGGGGGGAAATGCAGCGGCGAACGCTGGCGCATTGAATTGGGAGTGTTAATGGCTACAGTGTTTGATGTGGAAGTTGGGGGATGGCTAGTTCGTGAAGCTGGGGCAAGTTGCCGCAAAGAATAGTCTGGAAATGTTGAGAAAAGCATTTAAAGAAAGGAAAACTCTATTAACAGGGGTCTGCAATCTAAAGCTTGCAGCCGCATTTAACATATATATGTTATACGTATGCATATATATGTGTGTAATCTAATTGTGTACAGTAAAATGTATTGGGCTAAACAGGGTGACCAACTCTGTGGGACACTTTGACCGGCGGGGGGGTGTTGGTTGCTGGGTGACCCTGAGAGTGAGGGGTAAGGGAGTGTGATTCTGAGAGTGGGGGAGGAGGGGACGGTAGCCCAGAGAATGAGGCGGGGGAAGGGGGGGGGGGAGGCAGAGAGTGGGGTGGGGGGAGGGGCGTGGCCCAGAGATTGGGGCGAGGGGAGGGGAGTGTCCCAGAGTGTGGGGCGGGGGGGATAGGGGGAAGGTGGTCCAGAGAGTGGAGGGGGTGGGCGAGTGAAGGGTAGTGACCCTTTTTAAAATTTGATTTGATTTATTATTGTCACGTGTATTAGCATACAGTGAAAGGTATAGTTCTTGCGCGCTATACAGCCAAAACATACCGTTCATAGAGAAGGAAACGAGAAAGTGCAGAATGTAGCCTGAACGTGTGGAGGGTTGGGGGGGGGGGAGTGTTGGAGTGACCCTGAGAGCTGGGGTTTGGGGGTGACACTGAGAGTGGGGGTTTGGGGCTGACATCGAGAGTGGGGGTTTGGGGGTGACACTGAGAGTGGCGGTTTGGGGGGTGACACTGAGAGTAAGGGTTTGCGGGGTGACACAGAGTGGGGATTTGGGGGGCTGACATTGAGAGTGGGCGTCTGGGAGTGACACTGAGAATGGGGGTTTGGGGGGTGACACTGAGAGTGAGGGTTTGCGGGGTGACACTGACAGTGGGGATTTGGGGGGCTGACATTGAGAGTGGGCGTCTGGGAGTGACACTGAGAATGGGGGTTTGGGGGGTGACACTGAGAGGGGGTTTGGGGGGTGACACTGAGAGGGGGTTTGGGGGGTGACACTGAGAGTGGGGATTTGGGGGGTGACGCAGAGAGTGAGGGTTTGGGGGGTGACACTGAGAGTGAGGGTTTGGGGGGGTGACACTGAGAGTGAGGGTTTGGGGGGCTGACATTGAGAGTGGGCATCTGGGAGTGACACTGAGAATGGGGGTTTGGGAGGTGACACTGAGAGGGGGTTTGGGGGGTGACACTGAGAGTGGGGATTTGGGGGGCTGACATTGAGAGTGGGCGTCTGGGAGTGACACTGAGAATGGGGGTTTGGGGGGTGACACAGAGTGGGGATTTGGGGGGTGACACTGAGAGGGGGGTTTGAGGGTGACACTGAGAGTGGGGGTTTGGGGGGGTGACACTGAGAGTGAGGGTTTGGGGGGGTGACACTGAGAGTGGGGGTTTGGGGGGGTGACACTGAGAGTGAGGGTTTGGGGGGGTGACACTGAGAGTGGGGGTTTGGGGGATGACACTGAGAGTGGGGGTTTCGGTAAGCGCGGAGAGAGGGAGAGGGGTTTCAACGTGAAGTGGGGGGGGGAGGGGTGTCTTGAGACCAGAGGTTTAAAATCAAGTCCAACTCTCAGTTTCTCTTCTTGAGTCACAAGTTTATCACCTATCCGCTGCCTCACTCAGTTCCAATCACTCAAACGCCTGAGGGGTTCAGTCTGTCAGTCTCCCTCCTCGGGATACCCTATGGGGACAAGCTGTGAAAATAGTGGGGGGGGGGGGAAGGGTTCCCTTAGAAAAGGGGCAGTGGGCGCCGCTCTCCCAGAACAATGAGAGCTGGTGTGAATGGGAACACTGGGGAATACATTCCCCACCACCACAGGAGCAGGGCAGTGAGTTGGGATGGAGGAGTGCACCGCCTGGAGGGGTGATGGACACAGGCTCTACAGTAACTTGCAAAAGGGGAGCTGGGTTACAGGACACAATACTGCCGTTCTGTGAAGAAAGAGTGAGTTTAATTAGCCAAGGAGTGGGCAGAGGGACAATGGGCCGAATGGTCTCACTCTGTAAGATTCGGAAGCAGGTATTCTGTCTCTCCTTCTCCCTCTCTCCAGACGATTCAGTGCCGAGGTTGCCAGTTTGAATGGGTTTGGGGAGGGGGAAGTGTGCGCACAGACACCGACAGGTAGCCCTGGTTGGGTGAAATGATTCCCAGTCTCATTGGAAAGTCAGGTTTCAAATCTTCAAATCCAGTTGGGCGACTGTGGGCGGGCTGAGGCACTTTAAACCGATGGTCCTGCTCAGACATCCCTGCTTTCAGAAAGGCGTGCTGTGTGAGGAGCAGAGAAGACAAGAATAAAATACAATGCAGCCCTCGAAGTGGCTGCATAGTGTCTGCTTGACTCTGATCCTTTACTTGGTGCGAGGTAAGCATCGATTCTATTTGTTTCTGGAGATTGTGGATGTATCTGGAGATGTAAGCGGACACTGTCAGCTGCGTATCTTGTGTGCAGTTTTCTCGTCCATATTATCGAATTCCATTCATTTCCAATAGTGGAAAAGTTTACCCAAGGAAAATACAAGAGAGGAGAGCTGTATTCGTGGAATATAATTGTACTGAGCCAGGGTTTATTTGGGAGGCTAATTCATTGCTTAATAAAAGACTGATTTGCAAGGTTTTAGTTAATGCTTAGAATTCCCTTCCATCTCTCCCTCCTCCCCCGCCCCTACTGTATGGACCTGGTAGCAAATTAAGATATCAAGGAAATCGGCGACTGTTGCCTTTCGGTCGCGGTGACCCGGGTCTGTGGAAGGCGAGCTCCCAATCTCACGGAATCTGATCCCCTCTGTTAACGCATCCCACAAAGTGGGACGTTCCCCACCGAAGTAAGTTTAGAAACTAGCGTGGTGTGAAGGGCACACACACACAGGGGGAGGCATAGAAGTGGGCACACGCACACAGCAAAGAAATTGACACGAGTCAGTTACACATAGAAGCACCACACGGGCATAGGTAGACATAGGGACAGACTGGAAGTCGGAACTTTCAATAGCTTGAAAATAATGCTGCTTTGAACACCTCCTAATACTTTAATAAAGGCAGATTGGATTTGGTTCTTCATAGTCAACGTTTAGAACGTTAGAAGAAACTTACAGGGTCATAAGAAACATTGATGGAACCTTATAATTTCAGTATCAAACCCACAGCCTGACTAAAATCAAACTAATAATAGTTTCAAGCCTCCAAACAAAGACATCTGAAATCTGGAACTTGGACTGGCTCGGTTGAATTCTACTGAGATTTTCTGTTTCAATGCGACTTGTGTTCTGAAAGTCAGAATTGTTAAAATAAAACAGACGTGGAAAGTTCCAATGCAGTTTCTTTGAAACATACAGTTCTATCTTATTGTTCGATCTGTAGAATTCTTAGTTTGTCTCCATTATGCAGCAGATCTTTATTTCTGCCTCTGTGTCAATGTGGGACAGACTGTCCTTGCAGATACAGGAACACTATCTGCTTGTGCAGCCGCAGTGAAACTCTTCTCCAGAAACTCTTCCACTTTGGGCTACATCGCTGCGCTGGTCTTCCATGCCAGCGAGTAGCCTGACAGTGTTAGGAGTGCAACCTCTTCTCACCCCACTGCCTGGTTGCTGTATTTTCCGGTGTGATACTTTCCGGCAAGTTTTAAGGGTTAACAGTGCTCCATCCAAAGCAAAGAGAGGGGTTTGTGCAATAAGCATTTGCTCGCTAAATTTGTCGGTTGAGCCCTTAGCAGAACTGGCAAGTGACAGATTAACCAGATGAGTGGCGCAGTGGTTAGCACTGCTGTCTCACAGTGCCAGCGACTCAGGTTCGATTCCCCTCTTGGGTCACTGTCTGTGTGGAGTCTGCACGTTCTCCCCGTGCCCACGTGGGTTTCCTCCAGGGGGTGCTCCGCTTTCTTCCCACAGTCCGAAAGACATGCTGGTTAGGTGCATTGGCCATGCTAAATTCTCCCTCAGTGTACCCAAACAGACGCTGGAGTGTGGCAACTAGGGGATTTCCATCATAACTTCATTGCAGTGTTAATGTAAGCCTACTTGTTGTGACCCTAATAAAATATTAAGTACTTAATGGCATTAAGGAGCATCAGCGGAGTTGTTCATATGGTGTTCATATTTGCAAACACTTAGAATAAAATATGTATGGACTAAGATTGAAAGCCGCCAGCAGAAGTTGGAGAACTTGAGAGTCAGCTGTATGCTGTCCAGAACATTTAGTGAGGAGGTTTTCTGGAGCGGATATTGCAAGGAATGGTTATCCCATTATGGAAGTAATAGCTGGTAAAAGTGAATGGTTGATCATGAGCAGATAGGGCAAGAGATAACAAGTCAAGGGAGAAGTAGGATCTACAGCAGAGTTGTATTTGACTCATTGGTACACTCCTAAGTGTCAGACATGTGAATAAGAAAAGTAATGCTGCCAGTGTTAACCATGAGAAACTAAAAGTAAAGTTGCCATAGTCCCAGATGACCATAGGCTGCTAGATGTGCAGCCTTTCCAGAAGTATCACAGTTTGGTATGGCTCCTGCACTGATCAAGCCTGCAAGAGACTACGAAGTGGTGTGAATGTAGCCCAGCCCATCACACAAACCACCACTGACTCCACCTACACTTCCTACTGCCTCAGGAGACAGCGGTTAGCACTGCTGACTCACCGCCAGGGACCCAGGTCCGATTCCCGCCTTGCTCGCTATCTCTGTGACGTTTGCACATTCTCCCTGTGTGGGTTTCCTCCGGCTGCTCCTGTTTCCTCCCACAATCTGAATGACATGCTGATTAGGTGCAATGGCCATACTAAATTCTCCCTCAGTGCACTCAAACAGGCGCCGGAGTGTGGTGACTGGGGGATTTTCACAGTAGCTTCATTGCAGTGTTAATGTAAGCCCACTTGTGACAATAGTAAATAAATTAAACTAAAAGCAGCCAGCATAATCAAGGACCCCATACACCCTGGACACATACTCTTCCATCTTCTTGACTCTGCTATGACTGTAATATCTCCTTTCCTTCTCCGTTATGCACTCTACAAACAGTATGCTTCAACTGTAAAGCTCACAAAAAGCATTACTTCTCACTGTGTACTAATACATGTGACAATAATAAACCAAATCAAGAGGGAGCTGGATTTGGCCCTTGTGGATAAAGGAACCAAGATGTATGGAGAGAAAGCAGGAATGGGATGTGGAAAGTCATGATCAGCCATGATCATATTGAATGGTGGTGCAGGCTAAAAGGGCAAATGGCCTATTCCTGCACTTAGTTTCTATGTAAATCAAATAAAAAGAAAGTTGATTGGTGATGATTTAACCTAAGGATCACCTCACCTCAGGTGAAGGACAAGGTTGAGTAGGCAGGGTCTTCATAAATAACCTCAACCAATGCAGTAATCAAATCTGCAGTGTTGGTGTAACTCTGCACCACAAGCCAACACTTGATTTGGGGCGAGGCGACTACTGGTGGGAGAAATATTACAGGCAATGAGATTAGTGGTACCATTAGATTAAGTAAGATAAGAGGGTAGTGCCTTGAGGAACAGAATGCAAACTCAGATCTAAATACTCCTCTCTCCCAAAGGGGACAATGTATAAACTTTCAAGACCGGCTGCCTACAAATTGGAGTTGTCCAGAACTTAGATGATTTTAAAAATTGGTACGCATCAATTAAAAAAAAGTACTTAATTAAATTTAATTTACCTGGACTATTTGACTAGGCACTACATGGCCCCAAATTTGTTACGTCTTTGCTGTTTATTCTATTCCCAAGAATAAAGAAACCCCTGACCTGACCCAACCCTAACTGCCCACTATCTGAAGCTCCCAACCTGAAATCCAACAAAATTCTGATATCCAACAAGGCCTGGAGGCTGCCTGCTTTGAAAGATTGTACCTGCAGTAATAGTCTTTGGCTGTTCACAATTGATTAAAATCATCCTTGGGACATACAATACATGAACCTCCTGACCCCACTCAGGGATATAAGAGCTAAGCAATAGTTTTCATAGCTCAAAGCAACTTAAACTCCAAACCTCTCCAGCCCAAGGCAAGAGCCTTTGAGTCAGCCAATACATTAATGACGTGTCATTGAGTAGGCCTATAGTCACATGACCCTGTGACATAGTGAAGCTATACATGGATAAAAAAGGAAAATATTTAAATTCATGGAATAAAAGAAGGGCATTTGGCTCATTGTGCCTGCATAGACTTTTTGGAAGAAATAAGTGACTGTGTCTCAGGGTTTTACGAAGGATTTGATATAAAATGTGTTTTAGAAATCTGCCTTGCATTGGCAATGTATCCACAGCTATCCTTAATTTAATATTTACCTCTGATTTAGAAAGTCGCAACTTCCAAGAATTTGAATATATCATTTAAGCTGGTGTAAAGCAGCTTGAGCAGCGCTGCTGTTATTCAGTAATTGGCCAAGTTTGGCATTATCTGGGTAGCATGGTGGCACAATGGATAGCATTGCTGCTGCACAACACCAGGGACCTGGATTCGATTCCCGATTTGGGTCACAGTCTGTGTGGAGTTTGCACATTCTCCCTGTGTCTGCATGGGTTTACCTCGGGGTGCTCAGGTTTCCTCTCATAGTCCAAAAGACGCGCTGGTTAGGTGCACTGGCCATGCTGAATTCTCCCTCCGTGTACCCAAACAGGCATCAGAGTGTGGGGACTAGGGGATTTTCACAGTAACTTCATTGCAGTGTTAATGTAAGCCTACTTGTGACAATAATAAATAAATAAATAAATAGTCATGTTTATAAAGCAGAAAGTCCAATGTGTAATATTCCTTCATCTGACAGTTTGTTTGCAATTCATCCCGTACCTGAGCAAATGTTCACTTTAACATGATATTCATATTAGGCCTTTATCTGATCAATGCTAATTGTGTATATTGTATAGACAATTCATGAATCTGTTCATTAACTTCTAGAATGAACTCCGTAGCATCAAAGACTTTACAGTCATGATGGAATCCATACACAGTGGGAGTCCCCTGTTTAACATTTTAATTGTACCATCAATGCATTTCCTAATTGTATTTTATAAATCCTATAAATAAACATTAAAAACTTAAGGGAAAGTTCTTCCCGTTTGTCTCAAAGTAACCAGCAGTGTGTAATCAAAGTGGAACTTACATTTGAAGTTATTGAGGAGTGCTATTAAGTTTTATTGCTCACAGTGGCCCTTTCTGCATTTGCTGATGTGTAACGAGGAAATATTGAAACTATATGGTAATATGTTACCTACAGCCATAGATTTTATATCATGGAAATAGCCATAGAAAAAAAATTGAACACATTATGGAATACCGAGGTATGCAATGTGCAATCTAACTTTAAAACCAACTTCACCGTAGAATTTCTATGAGGAACGTGTATGCATGAAACAGTTGAATGGACCTCTGCTGTTTTCCATTATCTGCACATTATTTCTTGATAAAGTCATTAGACCATAGCCCCAGATGACCATAGGCTGTTCTCACCTTTAAGGAAAAGAGATGGCAAGTGGTGATTTAACCTGAGAATTATCTCACCTCTGTTGAGGGTTTCAATGAATAATCTCAGCCGGTACGGGAATTGAATCTGCACTGCTGGTGTTGCTCTGCATCACTAAACAACTGTCCAGTTAATTGAGCTTGCCAACCACCCATTGTGCAGAAACACAGCATCGTACAGTAAAGGGTTAACTCTAACACCACTGGGACAGTAACTACTGAGTAATTAAGTCAGAGTTGAGTGACAAGAGCCTAAGAGAAGAGCAGTTTGGCTCTATCCTGATGTTCTATAATCTCCCACTGATGTTATGTCATAGAGTCATAGAGGTTTACAGCATGGAAACAGGCCCTTCAGCCCAACTTGTCCATGCCACATAAGACCATAAACATAAGAAATAGGAGCAGGAGTAGGCCATCTAGCCTCTTGAGCCTGCCCCGCCATTCAATAAGATCATGGCTGATCGGATAGTGGTTCAGTTCCACTTACCCGCCTGCTCCCCATAACCCGTAATTCCATTATTTGTCAAAAATCTATCTTTCTGTGATTTAAACACATTTGATGAGGTAGCCTCCACTGCTTCAATGGGCAGACAATTCCAAAGACTCACTACCCTCTGGGAGAAGAAGTTCCTCCTCAACACCATTCTAAATTGACTCTCCCTTATTTTGAGGCTGTGCCCTCTAGTTCTTGTTTCTATTCTAAGCGGAAATAATCTCTCTGCTTCAACTCTATGTAGCCCCTTCATTATCTTATATGCCTCTATAAAATATCTCCTCAGCCTTCTAAACTCCAATGAGTACAGGCCCAATCTTCTCAATCTGTCCTCATAAGCTAACCTTCTCATCTCCTGAATCAACCTGGTGAACCTTCTCTGCACCCCCTCCAAAGTGAATATATCCTTGCTTAAATAAGGGGACGAAAATTGTACACAGTACTCTGGGTGCGGCCTCACCAGTACCTTGTACAATTGCAGCAAGACTCCCTGCTTTTATACTCCATCCCTCTCGTGATAAAGGCCAACATTCCATTTGCCTTCTTGATCACCTGCAAACTGAGTTTTTGTGATTCATAAGAACATAAGAAATAGGAGCAGGAGTCCCGCCATTCAATAAGATCATGGCTGATCTGTCGTGGCTCAGTTCCACTTTCCGGCCCTCTCCCCATAACCCTTAATTCATGCACAAAGACTCCCAGGTCCCTCTGCACAGTAGCATGTTGTAATTTTTCCCCATTTAAATAATAGTCCAATTTACTATTATTCCTTCCAAAGTGGATAACCTCACACTTGCCAATGTTATATTCCATCCACCAGATCCTTGCCCACTCACTTAGCCTATCCAAACCTCTCTGCAGACTTTCTGCGTCCTCCATGCAATTTGCTTTCCCACTCATCTTTGTGTCATCTGCAAACTTTGTTACCCTACACTCTGTCCCCTCCAGATCGTCTATGTATATGGTAAACAGTTGAGGCCCCAGCACCGATCCCTGCGGCACGCCACTAGTCACCAACTGCCAACCAGAAAAGCACCCATTTATTCCAACTCTCTGCTTTCTGTTAGATAGCCAATCCTCAATCCAAGCTAACACTTTCCCCTCAATTCCATGTACCTTTATCTTATGCAGCAACCTTTTGTGAGGCACATTATCGAAAGCCTTCTGGAAATCTAAATATACCACATCCACCTGTCCACATCCACATCCTCTCTGTCAACCGCACTCGTTACACCTTCATAAAAATCCAGTAAATTCATCGAACATGACTTTCCCTTCATGAATCCATGCTGCGTTTGCTTGATTGAACCATTCTTTTCCAGGTGTCCTGCTATTTCTTCCTTAATGATAGATTCCAGTATTTTCCCAACTATGGATGTTAAGCTAACCGGCCTGTAGTTACCTGCCTTTTGTCTACCTCCCTTTTTAAACAGTGGCGTTACATTAGCTGTTTTCCAATCAGCTGGCACCTCCCCAGAGTCCAGTGAATTTTGATAAATTACAACTAACGCATCTGCTATTACTTCTGCCATTTCTTTTAGTACCCTGGGATGCATTCCATCCAGACCCGGGGACTTGTCTACCTTTAGTCCCATTAGCCTACCCAGTACTACCTCTTTAGTAATAGTGATCGTTTTAAGGTCCTCTCCCCCTACAGTCCCATAACTGTCAATTATCCTATTTGTGTCCTCCAGTGTGAAGACCAACACAAAAAACTTGTTTAAGGCCTCGGCCATTTCATCGTTTCCCATTATTAAATCTCATCTTCTAAGGGTCCAACATTTACTTTAGCCACTCTTTTCCATTTTATATATGCCACCCTTTTGTTTTTGAAACCCCTAAGCTCATCCCAATTGCCCACATTTGGCCCATATCCCTCTTTACCCATCTTACCCATGTAACTATCTAAAAGCTTTTTAAAAGACAAAATTGTACCCACCTCTACCACTACCTCTGGCAGTTTGTTCCAGACACTCAGCACCCTCTATGTGAAAAAATTGTCCCTCAGGACACTTCTGTATCTTTCCCCTCTCACCTTAAACCTATGCCCTCTAGTTTTAGACTCCTCTACCTTTGGGAAAAGGTATTCTTCACTCAAAGGGTGGTGAATCTCTGGAATTCTCTGCCCGTTGAGGTGGTGGAGGCTGCCTCGCTAAATATTTTTAAGACGCGGGTTGATGGGTTTTTGATAAGAGAGGGGATTAAGGGTTATGGGGAGAGGGCGGGAATGTGGAACTGAGCCACGACAGATCAGCCATGATCTTATTGAATGGCGGGGCAGGCTCGAAGGGCCAGATGGCCTACTCCTGCTCCTATTTCTTATGTTCTTATGTATTGACTATCTACCTTATCTGTGCCCCTCATTATTTTATAGACCACTAAAAGTTCACCTCTCAGCCTCCCACGTGCCAGAGAAAAAAGTCCCAGTCTATCCAGCCTCTCCTTATAACTCAAACCATCAAATCCCGGTAGAATCCGAGTAAATCTTTTCTGTTCTCTTTCTGGTTTAATAATATCCATTCTTTTATAGGGTGACCAGAACTGCACACAATATTCCAAGTATGGCCTTACCAGTGTCTTGTACAACTTCAACAAGACATCCCAACTCCTGTATTCAATGTTCTGACTGATGAAACTAAGCATGTTGAATGCCTTCTTCACCACTCTGTCCACCTGTGACTCCACTTTCAAGGAGCTATGAACACGTACCCCTAGATCTTTTTGTTCTGTAACTCTCCCCAATGCCCAACCATTAACTGAGTAAGTCCTGCCCTGGTACAATCTACCAAAATACATCACCTCACATTTGTCTAAATTAAACTCCATCTGCCATTCATCAGCCCACTAGTCCAATTGATCAAGTTGCAATCAGAGATAACTTTCTTCAGTGTCCACTGTACCACCAATCTTGGTATCATCTGCAAACTTACTAACTGTGCCCCCTATAATCTCATCCAAATCATTAATATAAATGACAAATAACAGTGGACTCAGCACTGATCCCTGAGATACACACTGTTCACAGGCCTCCAGTTTGAAAAGCAACACTCTGCAAGCACCCTCTGGCTTCTGTCAAGAAGCCAAATTTGTTTCCATTTAGATACGTCACCCTGGATCCTGCAAGATTTAACCTTATGCAACAACCTACCATGCGGTACCTTGTCAAAGGTCTTGCTAATGTCCATATAGACAACATCAACTGCACTGCCCTCATCTCCCTTCTTGGTAACCGTGTTATTGTGGTTAACGTTGGTTAATGAGCATTCCAACTTGAAACACTGGTTTCCTGAGATGTGTTTTGTTTTTGGGTATTTATGAGAAATGCTTACGGAAGCAGTGAAAACTCAGACATCTCTTTTGCTAAACAACAAAATAAAAGTATTTATGCACTGTAGAGATTTTATGATTTCTCCTCTTTTTCCAAAAGCTTTTTGTCTGTTGTATGCCTTTTGTTCTTATTGTGCCATAACCTGAGATAGCTTCCTGTGTGTGAGGAGTGTAACGTGAATGTAAGTGATTGGTATATTTTGTTTAGGTGTCAGTTGTAGCACTCTTACCTCCAAGTCAGAACAGTTCAAGCAATATTCTAGGACATGGGCATATAATCTGGGCTGAGACTTTAATGTGGTCCAAATTAAATATGAGAACACTTGAAAGTATTGCAAGAAGAGTAGGCTTGTTGCTTCCATGGTTTGGCCAATCTTTATCCCACAACCAACATTACTAAATCGTTTAATTACATATGCATTTTGAAGTATATTGTAGCACTTTGCTGTGCCCAAGTTGACCTCAACATTACCCTGCAATAGTGACAACACTTCAAATGTTCTTCATTGATAGATGTTCTGGGACATCCTTGAATTATGAAAAACACTTTATAAATGTAAGCTCTTTCCTTATGTAACTGAATTGTATGTCATATCACAATCTGCTTATGATACTGGCAAACTGTTCTAATGCTTTTGTTGATTTTTTAATCTGTTCAGGGAATGTGGACGTTGCTGGCTGGGCCAGCATTTAGTGCCATTCCCTAATTCCCCTTGAACTGAATCGCTTGCTAGGCCATTTCAGAGGGCATCTTAAGAGTCAACCACGTTGCTGTGTCTCCGGAGTCACACGTAGACCAGACCAGGTAGCCATGGCAGATTTCCTTCCCTAAAAGACATTAGTGAACCAGCTGGGTTTTTATGACAATCAACAATGGCTTCATGGTCATCGATTGACTTTTAATTCCAAGATACTGTATTTTGCTGAATTCAAATTCCACCATCTTCCACGGTGGGATTAAAACCCGAGTCCCCAGAGAATTACCCTGGATATCTGGAATACTGTTCCAGTGACAATACCACTATGCCACCTACTCCCCAACCACCTCTGTGTTGTAAAGCTAGTTGGTCAGCTGTTTCCTTCTTCTGCGGACTGTACTTTGTTTATCTTTCAGCTTGCGTCCCCTATTAAGGTGTGTTTACAGTTGATTATTACAGAATTCTATCAGTACTAGCTTGAACATGAATATGGTTCTTGTATGCTGTGATTTCCTCCATCGCACTAAATTTTGTGAATTGATCACATCACTTCAGAAATTCTTGACCCCCACCCCATTTGATTTCAAAATAAGATGGAATTATGGAGCGTAACCAAACGTTTGAGAATCAATCTTTAATTCTACAAGCAGATATTCATTTAATATAAGAGTTAAATACTGCAGATGCTGGAATCTGAAATGAAAACAGAAAATGGCAGAAAATCTCAACAGGTCTGACAGCATCTGTGGAGAGAGAGTAGACCCAATGTTTCAAGTCTAGATGACCCCTCATCAGAACTGAGAGCAAAGAAAATCAGTGGAGATTTATACAATGATGTGGGGGAGGGGGGGTTGGTGGTGGTGGAATGGGACAAAGGGAATTTAAATGCGGATCCTCATTTACATTCTCTTTGTCCCATTCCACCACCCTTCCCCCCAACAACAATGCTCATAGCATAAATCTCCACTGATTCTCTTTGCTCTTAGTTCTGATGAAGGATCGGTAGACTCGAAACATTGCCTCTATTCTCTCTCTACAGATGCTGTCAGGCTTGCTGAGGAATTAATTTAATATTTTCCCCTGGCCCTTGAATAATCATTGAATTACCCTTGAGTATGTAATCAGCTGATTTACATAGAATCACAGAAACATCAAGCACAGAAGGATGCAATGTAAGGTTTTGGGGTTTTGCGGTGTTAAACCCTTCTAACTAAATTATCTCAGTTTCAAATTCTTAATTCTCAGGCAGGCAGTGCTTTCCAGATCAGACCCATCCGCTGCATTTGAGTTGAAGTTTACTTACTAGGGTGGCATGGTGGCAAAATGGTTCGTAATGCTGCCTTACAGCGCCAGGGAGCTGGGTTCAATTCTGGCCTCGGGTGATTGTCTGTGCAGAGTTTGCACATTCTCCCCGTGTCTGTGTGGGTTTCCTTCCAAAGACTGGCCATGCTCAGTGGGTTGCTCCGGTTTCCTCCCACAGCCCAAAGATGTGCGGGTTAGGTTGATTGGCTGTGATCAATTGTTCTCTTGTGTCAGGGAGATTAATAGGGTAAATATGTGGTGTTAGAGGGATAGGACCTGGGTGGGATTATTGTTGGTGCAGATTTGATGGGCTGAGTGGCCTCCTTCTACACTGTAGGGATTTTTATGATTCTAATTGCTAACAGTGGGCCTTCAGTTGTATCTGATTTAACAAGGTACAAATAACTACTATTCATGAATCAAGTTGAATTTATTACACAAGATTTTACATAATCTCATCAAAAAACATTGAAGACGATATGGAAAATATTTCTTCCCATCTCCCTTCTAAATCTTTTGCCAAAGCCAACCCTTTGTTATTAGCTCTTTGTGGCAGAGGGAATAATTTTGCTTGATCTGTTCTGTCAGAACATATCATCATGAGAACTTCTATTAGGTCACGTCTTAGTTTCTTCTGATTCAAGGAGAAATTTTCTAAGCTTTGTTCATAAATGAAGTCACTGATCCTCGGTAACATCTTGGTAAACCTCCTCTGCGTCCTTCCACAGTTTTTATACCTTCCCTGAAGTGTGGTGCCCAAAGTTGCCCACATTCCTCCTACTGAGGGCCATCCAGTGCTTTGTAATGTGATAGCCTGATCTGTTTTGCTATCATGAACTCTTTTTGCATTGTGACAGTCATACAGGAATGAAAAGAAGTTTTATCTCCTGCAAGTATGATTTTAACTCTTGAACTGCTGTAAAATTCATATGATTTGTAATGTTCATAACCTTGTGTAGTCTTTTCTTCCATTGGATTTAAAGTAAAAGATGCAAATCTGAAGAATAGCCCTTTAATGCACCATTTTTATCACTGCTGGGATCTACAAAATTTGTTACAACTTAAAACCTCCTCAAGGGCAACTGGAGATGGGCAATAAATGCAGTCTGATACTGCGACACTCACATCCCACAAGTGAATGAAAATAAGAAAAACAGATGCAGATCATATCCACTGTTCTCCTACTTTGCAATATGCCAAAACCTCAACCTTGTGGTCAGCACTATTGCCTCACAGTGCCAGAGACCTAGGTTCGATTCCAACCTAGGGCAACTGTCTGTGTGGAGTTTGTATATTCTCCCCATGTCTGGGTGGGTTTCCTTTGGATGCTCCAGTTTCCCGCCTCAGTCAAAGATGTGCAGGTTAGGTGGATTGGCCATGCTAAGTTGCTCGTTAGTGCCCAAAGAATTGTAACTTGGGTGGATTAACTGGATGGATGCATGGGGTTATTGGGATATGGTGGGGAATGATCCTGGGTAAGATGGTCTGCTGTTGGGTTGGTGCAAACTTGATGGGCCAAAAGGCCTCCTTCTACAATGTAGGAATTCGATGAACACCTGAGTTCACCAATGTAATATTTCCATTTCAAATACCTGATGACTTCTGAGTCCATATTAATGCATGCCCAATTAGGGGCAGCTTTGTCCAATAAGGTAGCCTTTAGTGGAAACTAATATTGGACACAACCCTTGGAGCCAGCAGAAATGAGACAATTTTACTCAACTTTCATTGGATTCAATCTCAAAGTCTGAGATAAGCAGCAAGCCACAGTACCTCGTGCTATTGAAGATCGACATCTTAAATGAAAACTAATTATTCACGTGACACAAGCAGCAGATAAAAGCAGGCTAAAAGAAAAATAAGAAAGTGCTAAAATCTTGACATCTTGGACAGCAGCATAGATTCATTTAATACTAGCTGTCCTGGTTGATGGACGACTTTCAGTTAGACAGCACAACTGCACAGTGGTTAGCACTGCTGCCTCTCAGTGCCAGGGACTCAGGTTTGATTCCAGCCTTGGGTTACTGGCTGTGTGGAGTTTGCATTTTCTCCCTGTGCCTGTGTGGCTTTCCTCTGGGTGCTCCGGTTTCCTCCCACATTCTAAAGATGTGCAAATTAGGTTGACTGGCTATGCTATATTGACCCGTAGTGTCAAGGGGGTTAGCAGGGTAAATATGTGGGGTTACATCTGAATGGGATTGTTGTCAGTGCAAGCTTGAAGGGGCAAATGGCCTCTTTCTGCACTGTAGGGATTCTATGATTATTTCTATTTTACTTCTACAGATCTTACTCAAACAATGTATTTACATCAATTACGCAAGGACTTTTCCATAAAAATCAGGTTCTACACTCAACTATTTTGACCATGATATTTTTATTCTTAATTGCTCTTGATAAAGCATGTGCTATGATATTACCTACTCCCACTACATGAATGGCTTACAAATTGCATGGTTATAGCTTTAGACTACACATTAAACTAGTTATGGACTTTGGTAGGAAGAATAAAGGAGCTGAATATTATTTAAATGGAGAAAGGCTACAGAAATCTGCAAGTCAGAGGGATTTGGTGTCTTCGTGCACAATTCACAGAAAGCTTGCATGCAGGTTCAGCAGGTAATTGGAAATGCAAATGTAATGTTGGCCTTTTTCAAAGGAAATGGAGTATAAAAATGGGGAAGTCTTGCTAAAGCTAAACAAGACACTAGTTAGATGACACCTGGAATTCTGAACAGTTTTGGTCTCCTTATCTAAGGAAAGATATACCAGCATTGGAAGCAAATCATAGGAGATTCATTTATGTTTACTTATTTTCGTTAGAAGTAGTCTTTCATTAACACTGCAATGCAGTTACTGCGAAAATCCCCTAGGTGTCACACTCTGGTACCTGTTTGGGGACACTGAGGGAGAATTTAGCATGGCCAATGCACTTAATCAGCATATCTTTGGAGTGTGGGAGGAAACCAGAGGACCCAGAGGAAACCCATGCAGATACAGGGGAGAACATGTAGACTCTGCACAGACATTGATCCAAGCAGGGAATTGAATCCATATCATTGGCGTTGTGAGGCAGCAGTGCTAGCTATTGTGCCGCTTTGATCAAAGGTATGGAGGGACTTTTTTTTGAGGAGTGTTAAGTAGGTGGGCCTGTATTGGAGTTTAGAAGAATGAGAGGTGACCTTAATGAGACATACGGGAGTTGGGGGGTGGGGGGGGGGGGGGGCGGGGTTGGGGCTGGATCTTACCGGCTCATCCCACTGATTAATCCACAGGGCAAGCTGGTAAGATCATGAGAGAGGCAAAAAATTGGGTTTGCGCCTAGTTTCTCACCTCTTGCAATTCTATTGGCATTGTGAAGCAGGCATGACCAGCCTCATGCCTAGGTAGGGCACTAAGCTGATTATAATAATTAAACCTTAATTTTAGTATTATTAGTGAACCTGGAACGGAATCTCTAATTGGCATTAGATCGTGTCTGAGAGCGCGTCCAAAAAATAGGCGCGATTCCACCTGTTTTCACACTCGTTTGGCACTCAGAATTTTTTTGAGAAGATTGCTCCTCCCAATAAGGAAATCTCAGAGGGTTTGGCAAGATAGGTGCTAGCAGGAAGTTTCCTTTTGTGGGAGAATATAGGACAGAGGGCATAATCTCAGAATAGGAGGTTATTCACTTAAGACAGAGATGAGAAATCCCTGTATCTATGGAATTCTTTATCGCAGGGAGCTGTGAAGGTTGGATCATTGACTGTGTTCAAGACTGAGACAGATGGGTATTTAATTGATAAAGGAATCAAGGGTTATGGGAATAAGGTGGGAAAGTAGAACTGAGGACTATATCAGATCAGCACTATTTCTCTGAATGGTGGGACAGACCCAATGGGCTGAATGGCTTACTTCTGTTCCTACATCTTATGGTGTTTTTTTCCCAGGGAAACAGCCACGTTTTCTCTTCAGATCTTCTTACACCTTGTCAAAAAGAAACATGCGTGTCTGGGCACCATCATTCTTGAGGGGTGTGGCCTAAAGACACCAGTAAGGTCTATTTTACAGAGATTGAGGTGCCATTTTTAAAAGCACTCTAGTCTCAAATTTAAGAGAGACCGCCCCACCCTCCGACAGACATCGGAAGCCCATGATGCAAATCCTGTCGGCAATTCCCACCCCCCCGCCATCATTGTCCCAGATCTTGGCCTTTTCGCTTGGCCTACGTGTTGGCAGTGTCAAGCCGGCAGTGCCAGGAGGCACTGCCTGGACAATACCCTGCCATATCGCTGACCACCTAGTCGCTGTACTGGCTTCTGCGCTGTTCCTTCACAATCACTTTGTCAAAATCCTGTAATTCCCTCCCTAACAGCATAGTGGGTCAACCCACAGCATGTGGGCTGCAGTATTTGAAGAAGGCAGCTCATCACCGCCTTCTCAAGGGTAACTAGGGATGGGCAATAAATCCTGGCCAGCCAGTGACGCCCATGCCCCACAAATAAATTAAGAAAAAGAGAGGTCATCTTGACTGTTGAAGACCCGCAGTACTTTCTGCTAGAGTAACATCACTCGCTGGGCATGAACCTGATTACATTGCCAATGGGGTGGAGGGGCTAAGGAAGATCTCATTCTGAGACCTGCCCAGGGCGAATCCTGTTACTGCCTTCTTGTAAGAGTTAGCGGCCATAACAGGATTTCCACCCATGGCAAATGAGCCCAGAAAATCACAGTCATAATCTATCATTGTCATGTATGCTCTGCCCAAAGACAAGTCCTTGGCTCAATGTTTGCTGATACGTCATCCTGCGCTGCTTTCTTGGCATTGTGTTCTTTTTTATTGCTAGCCCCATGGAGGGCCGAATGTCCTGTTTCTGTGCTGTAATTTTCTTCCAGTCTTATGTGTGACAAGGCAGGTTGCAAATGTACTTCATCCAGAATGGAAATTGAACCTGCACTGTTGTCATTCTGAACCACATTCTAGCCATCTATCTAACCATCTCTCGAGCTCCATGGATTAACTACAGTGGTCATGGGTCAGAATATTTCTGGGAGAGTTCCCCTGACTCCTAGCCTGTCTTTCCTACTGGCAGATATTTTTTCAGCCAGATATGAAATATGTACAGCCAACTATACACAATGTATCATTATGAAAGGTGAAGGATAGGATTACATCTTCTGTTGTGCATTATTATTTATGGCAACCATTGTTTATACCAGGAATGCCTCTATGTTCCATTAGTTTCATAAGTTGGACAGTACGGTGGCACAGTGGTTAGCCTCACAGCACCAGGGAGCCGGGTTCGAATCCCGATGTGGGTCACTGTCTGTGTGGAGTCTGCGCATTATCCTTGTTTTTGCATGCGTTTCCTCCAGGTGCTCCGGTTTCCTCCCACAGTCCGAAAGACCTGCTGGGTTTGGTGCATTGGCTGCACAAAATTCTCACTCAGTGTACTGCGCCAGAGTGTGACGACCAGGGGATTTTCACAGTAAGTTCATTGCAATGTTAATGTCAGCCTAATTGTGACACTAATAAATAAATGACTGTAACACTAATTTCTTGCCTTTAACCTATAGTTTAAAGTTTATTTATTAGTGTCAAAAGTAGGCTTACATTAACATTGCAATGAAGTTGCAATAAACCCCCTACTCACCACAGTCCGGTGCCTGTTCGGGTACACTGAGGAAGAATTTAGCCAAGCCAATGCACCTAACCAGCACATCTTTCGCACTGTGCGAGAAAATTGCAGCACTGGAGGAAACGCAGGCAGACCCAGGGAGAAAGTGCAAACTCCACACAGATAGTGACCCAAGCTGGGAATCGAACCTGGATCCCTAGCACTGCGAGGCAACAATGCTAACCACCTTGTCACCATGCTGCCCCGTTGTGATTGACAGATATAGGTTTAAATGTTCAGGGAATTCCTGTGTAGCTACATGGAGTAAGTCCATATTGAAAAATTGCCCCTCTCCGTTATCAATCTATCAATCCAGTTCAGAGCTTGACATGTACTCTTTGATTGTTTATCTAATACTCTGTTATTAATCCTGCTTCACAGCTGTACTCTGGTGCTTCGTGATTATCTGAAGGCAGAGAGAGCACATAGAAAAGATTAAAGGAAAGGCGATCGCAATTTTGAAGAAAATTCAAACACTTATTTCCAAGCTTCCAGGTTGTGCCCCCTTCCCCTTTAGTTTACTTAATATTGAGGGTAGACAAATCCACTCCTCTCAAAGGAAAACATGCCTGTTCTCTGCAAAAAGAGGGAGTAACTCATTGTTCATGAAAAAGGAGGAATGAAGGACATTGAGCATTAAAACTAAATTAGATCAAAAAAACTCTTCCCTTAAATAAGACTTGTGCAGCACTGACCCATTTTAGGTACAATCCTTGGCATTAAAGCTTGAAGTGTGCGTGGGATGTCTCCACTGCTGGCAGATGGCAGATCAAGCAAAACTCCATTAACTTTAACCTACAGATTGCTTGAAGGGCCCACAGCCCAGCCTCTGTATCAGTGAAATTAGCAGCAACTGGCAGCCAGATTTCAGCTTTGCGTCTCCTTGGGTTATAACACGTTCTGCTGCTCTATTTGTAATTAATGCATCGATTGAAACAGTTATTTCCCTCTCAAGTTCAGAAACATAAGAACACCAGCACCCTTCAAATGCACTGCTTTTTGTTTTGAAGATACTGCATTCAGATAACTCCTTTTATATCCGTAGAATGTCTAAAGTGCTTTAAAATCAAATAATTGGCCTTAAAGTGAGACAACTGTCATTGCGTAGGCACAGTTTGCAGCCATTCCGTGGATACGACGGTCCCCCAGATGATAATGAGGTAATGGCCAGTTAATTTTGTGGTGTTGATTGAGGGATAAATCATAGATTTCCTACAGTGCAGAAGGAGGCTATTCAGCCCATCAAGTATGTACTGACTTTCCAAAGTGCATTTTATCCAGGCCCAGTCCCCCACCTTATCCCCATAACCTCATGCATTTACCATAGCTAGTCCACCTAACCTACACATCTTTGGACATTAAGGGCAACTTAGCATAGCCAATCCACCCTACCTTGCACATCTTTGGACTGAGAGAGGAAACTGGAGTACCTGGAGGGAACCTACGCAGATATGGGGAGAATGTGCAGACTCCGCGCAGACAGTGACCCAAGCTAGAAATCGAAACCAGGTCCCTGTTGTGAGATAGCTGAAGCTAACCACTGTGCCACCATGCCACCTATGTTGGCCAGGGCACTGGAAGAATTCCTTTGAATAATGCCATGGAATGTTCTTGATATGTATCCGAGCAGGCAAGGCCTGGGCTTAACATCGCTCATGAATGTTGGTAATTCCAGCAATGCCGATCTCTCAAGTGCCAACCTCAGTGAGGCTTGAATACACAAACTTCAGAATCCAAGGTGAGAGTCTTACCATTAAACCAAAGGCTGATATCAAATACCAAAAGAGAAAATGCTGGAAAGTCTCAACATCTGTAAGGAGAGAGAAGAGCTGATGTTTTGAGTCCAGATGACCCTTTGTCAAAGCTTTGTCAAACCAGTTTTGTCAAACGGTCACCTGGACCCGAAACGTCAGCTCTTTTCTCTCCTTACAGATGCTGCCAGACCGGCTGAGATTTTCCAGCCTTTTCTCTTTTGCTTTCAGATTCCAGCATCCACAGTACTTTGCTTTTATCCAGCTGACATTAAATAGTTATGCTTATCATCACTGAATCGACACAAGTGATTTTCTCTGCATTTTCGGGGAATGGAAGGCCTTAACAGATAATGTGGCCAGCTGCAAACCACAAATTTTAAGTTTTTGTTTTCAGTAACTTGGTTACAGATTTTCAACTTTATTTAAAGTTTATTTATTATTGGTAGGCTGACATTAACACTGCAATGCAGTTACTGTGAATATGCCTTAGCCACCACACTCCAGGACCTGTTTGGATACAATGAGGGAGAATTTAGCAAGGCCAATGCACCTAACCAGCACATCATTTGGATTGTGAGAGGGAACCGGAGGACACGGAGGAAACCCACACAGACATGAGGAGAATGTGCGGACTCCGCACAGACAGTGACCCAAGCCGGAAATCGAACCCGGGTCCCTGGCTCTGCAGAGCAGCAGTGCTAACCACTGTGACACCGTGCATCCAAAGATCTTTACTTGTTATTATTGTTGGAAGATCTTTACAAAGAATGTATAGCACCGAACTGGACTATTTGATCCAACTGGCCCAAGCCTGTGTTCATGTTAACCTTAAATTTTCCTCCCAATCCTTTTCAGTCCTTAGGTACCCTAATATTATTTGCCTCAAATATTCTATATGGTAGCAGGCTCCACATTTTTGGACGACACCTAAAATTATAAATTAAATCTCCTATTATCTTTATTTTTCCTTCAATTCCCAGAGCAGTCCCAGGTCTTTATTGATGGAATGCCAAGACAGTTGCTGCAGGAAGTTGTTGCCAACTGCAGAAATCACAGTTTGACCTCTCTGCATGCTTCAGATATGCAAACTTGTGATTTTCACCTATCTCAGCTGATCCTGACTTCTGCGGTGCCCTTGTAATTCTCACCTAAGCTTATCCAAGGTGACTTGTGAACATAAATGTGGGTAACTCGGTGATGCAGCATTGATGACGCTTACTATAATCAATGCAACTGAGTCCATTCAGACCTCGAGGATAGTGGCAACTAAAAATGATCGGTGAATTCAGGTTGCGATGGCAGTTGGGGTGGGTCATTGAATTAGGAAATTGGAGGTGAATGTGGCTTCCCCTCTACGTTGATATCAAATGGAAGTTAGCACCTACCCTGGGATCATGCCCCACAGCTGTGATGAAACCAAATGAAACTTCTCAGCCCTTCACCTTTGAGTGAACCTTCATCACATCTTGTGTATTCAGGGATAAATTTTTTTTTTACAAGACTAATGGAAATGGAACAGTGGTCAACACTGCTGCCTCACAGTGACAGGGACCTGAGTTCAATTCCAAACTTGGGTCATGGTCTGTGAGGAGTTTGCACTTTTTCCCCATTCTCCTGGGTTTCTTCCAGGTGCTTCAGTTTCTTCTCTGTCTAAAAAGGTGTGGGCTTAGGTTGGTTGGTTGTGCTAAACTTCCCCTCAGTGTCAGGGGGATGAGCAGGATAAATGCTTGTGATAACAGAGATAGGGCCTGGGTGGGATTGTTGTCAGTGCAGACTCGATGGGCCAAATGGCCTCTTTCTGCCCTGTAGGGATTCTATGTAAACGAAGGAGGGAAACAGCAGCTGGCGGTCCAGATTTCAGATACGCTAATTAATTTCACACAGTGGAAGCTCATGCATGGGCTTAATGTTCTGGTCACGTGTCTTAGCAAGCTGCGAAGAGGAGTCAATTCTTCTGCATTGTACAGAAGTCAGTTCAGTTAGGCTTTTATCAATGGACTGAAAATAGAAGTCGTGATTTAGACATGGTTCAAAATGACAAGTTTAAAGACACTGAAAAGGGAAAAATCCAGCAGTAAGTCAAGAAGACAATTAAGGATGGAAGTTGCTAATAAGAACACAACATGAGAACATAAGAAATAGGAGCAGGAGTATTTGCTCGAACCAAAACACTGACAGAGAGTTCCATTATAAAAACAATGGGATACCATTCCTGAAATCAACACTGCTATTGCTGGAGTAGAGTAAGGGCCCAAACTGACAAAAAAAACCCAGATCTAAAGAGGCTCAGAAATTTGTTAAGAACAAATCTGCTTCGTAGTCACATGTACAGCATAATGCATAAAAAGCAGAGAGACCAGGGTGATGATTGATAGCATCCAGACAAGGAATTTCCTTGATCCTGGTCTGCAAGAAGCCAGATTGGAACCTTGGAATCGTAGTGAGGTGAAGCGTGCCCTGCTTGCAGTCACATAAAATGTGCCACTGTGGTTCCTAGCCAGGCAAGTCACCTCAACTCGAAACTACCAAAAGAAACTCTTTGTGTCGCCACTCCCACTATAAAGGGAGAAGAAACCCCTTTAAGGCATAATTTGTAGGGGAAGTGGAGTGTAAAACTGAGCATTACTTTCCCAGGCACTATCAAGTGTCAGAATTCTCAGCAATCGGGGTAGATGTGTACAAGGTGTGCATCATATTGTGGCCCAACGTCCGCTAGCCCCATCCAAAAAGATGTTCTCTCGCTGACTGCCATTATGGTCAATGTTAGGATTCCCTGCTGTGCAATTTCCAGGCCACTTGGGTGTTAATATCACATGGAAACATAAAAGCTAGAAGCAGGAGTAGGCCATTCAGCCCTTCGAGCCTTCCCTGCAATTCATTATGATCAGGTATGATCATCACTTTCAATATTCTGATCCCCCTTTCTCCCCATATCCCTTAGTCCCTTTAGCCCAAAGAGCTATATATTTTTTATTGAACTTGCACAACATTTTGGCCTCAGCTACTTTCTGCAGCAGTGAATTCCAAACAAATTTCTCCTCACCTCAGTTCTAAAAGGTTTACCCCTTATCCTCAAACGATGACCTCTAGTTCTGGACACCCCCACCATCGGGAGCATTCTTTCTGAATCTACCCTGTCACATTTATAACCTCATGGCACTCTTTATGATCAAGGAAATTCCTTGTCTGGAATCATCATCTTAGTCTTTCTGCATCTTTTTATGCATTATGCTGCACCCATGACAACCAAGCAGAAACATTCTTAACAAATTTCGGTGCCACTTGAGACCTTTTTTTGCCATTTTGGGATCTTACTCTACTCCAGAATATCCCTCACTCTATCATTCACATTAAATGGAAATGGGCCAAAGGGCCTGTTTCCATGCCGTAAACCTCTATGATTCTATGGCTCTATCAAGCAGAGGGATGAACCCTGGTCCAATGAAGAGTGTAGGAGGCTAGACTAGAAGCAGCATCAAGCGTCAAAAAATGTGGGGTATCAACCTGGTATAAGTTACAACACAAGATTATGGCCATACAACGGGAGCAGCATGTGATAGACAGAGCTAAGTGACCCCACAACCAACAGATCAGATCTATGCTCTGCAGTCCTGCCTCAGCCACCCATGAATGGTGGTGGACAATTAAACAACTCACTGGAGGAGGAGACTCTACAAATATCCCCATCCTCAATGACTGGGGAGCCCAGCACATCAGTGAAATAGATCAGGATGAAGCATTTGCTAAATGTGCTGATGATACAAAGATAGGTAGGAAAACAAGTTGTGAAGAGGACATAAGGAGGCTACAAAGAGATATAAATTATTAAGTGGGTGGGCGAAGATACAGCAAATGGAATACAGTGTGGGAAAATTTTTCATTGTGCAGGAAGAATAATACAAAAGCATATTACCTAAATGGTGAGAGATTGCAAACTCAGATTGCAGAAGGATCTGGGTGCCCTAGTACCTGAATTGCAACAGGTTAGTGTGCAGGTACAGCAAGTTATTAGGAAATGCACTGCCTGGAAGTGTGGTGAAGGCAGATTCAATTGAGGCATTCAAGAGGGTATTAGACGATTATTTGAACAGAAAAAAGGATGGGATTTTACAGCCTCACTCGGTCCGAGTTCAATGGTGATTTCCCGTTCCGATTCCACGGTGGATGATGTAGCAGATTTCTAGCCAATGTGTATGAGAAAAGGCAGTGGAAATGGTACTAAGACATGGGGCCCGATTTTACCATTGCATCGCGCCCACCTTCGGGCACAAAAATGTGATAAAGTCAGGTGTGAGGCCATTAATGTGATCTGTGCCCACTTCAGCGCAGATTGCCACTTTACCGAAACCCGGGAGTGGCGGCGATTCGATTCATGCCCAAAACGGGCGCAACGGCGATTTAAATGCATTTGCATGCATTTAAATTGAATTAATGAGCTGCCAACTTTATCAGCATTTCACCCTTTACCATTGCGTTTGCCAATCCAAACTGTGCCATATTGGACCTGCTGAATAAAAGTCTGAATTGGGCACTCCAGCTGCTGAAGAGTGCGTTCAGTGTTTCCAACGGCTCTCTGACTCAGCGGTGGGGGGGGGGCAAGAGGGAGGCGGGTCAGATAATTCTCTGGCTGGAGGGGAGGAAGGGGGCTGAGGCCAGATCGCTGTCTGGTGGGGAGTGAGGGAGGAGGGGGCGGGTCAGATGTTCCTCTTGGGAGAGGGGGGGGATGAGTGAGGCCAGACCATTCTCTAAGGGGGAGATGAGTGAGGCCAGATTATTGTCGGGGGTGGGGGGGTTGGCGGAAGGAGGAGGGTGACGGGTAAGATTTATCTCAGGCGGTGGGGGAGGTGGGTAGATGGATCTCTGGCGGGGGGACAGATATATCTCTGGTGGGGCTGGGGGGGCAGATATATCTCTGGTGGGAGGGACTGGGGTGCTGGGGTGTCCGCTGCCACTCTGCGGGCGATTAATGGGGAGGGAAGGGGGTAAGGGTGGCAATCAGTCTGGGTAGTGGGAGAGCGGATAAGGTGTACAGTGATGTGTGTAGGTCGTGGAAGGGGTGCATAATGGCGACAGTGTGTGTGGTAGTGGGGGAGATGGATAAGGGGGACAGTGATGTGTGTGGGTAGTGGGGGCATGGATAAGGGGGACAGTGATGTGTGTGGTAGTGGGGGCATGGATAAGAGGGACAGTGATGTGTGTGGTAGTGGGGGCATGGATAAGAGGGACAGTGATGTGTGGGTAGTGGGGGGGATGAATAAGGGGGACAGTGATGTGTGTGGTAGTGGGGGGGATGGATAAGGGGGACAGTGATGTGTGTGGTAGTGGGGGGGATGGATAAAAGGGACAGTGATGTGTGTGGTAGTGGGGGGGATGGATAAGAGGGACAGTGATGTGTGTGGTAGTGGGGGGGATGGATAAGAGGGAGAGTGATGTGTGTGGTAGTGGTGGGATGGAT
Source organism: Carcharhinus amblyrhynchos (assembly GCF_965287045.1). Taxonomy (NCBI): domain Eukaryota; kingdom Metazoa; phylum Chordata; class Chondrichthyes; order Carcharhiniformes; family Carcharhinidae; genus Carcharhinus; species Carcharhinus amblyrhynchos. The sequence continues at coordinate 13,465,838 of NC_137328.1, forward strand.
AAGGGGGACAGTGATGTGTGTGGTAGTGGGGGCATGGATAACGGGGACAGTGATATGTGTGGTAGTGGGGGGGATGGATAAGAGGGACAGTGATGTGTGGGTAGTGGGGGAGATGGATAAGAGGGACAGTGATGTGTGTGGTAGTGGGGGGGATGGATAAGAGAGACAGTGATGTGTGTGGTAGTGGGTGGGATGGATAAGGGGGACAGTGATGTGTGTGGTAGTGGGGGAGATGGATAAGAGGGACAGTGATGTGTGTGGTAGTGGGTGGGATGGATAAGGGGGACAGTGATGTGTGTGGTAGTGGGGGAGATGGATAAGAGGGACAGTGATGTGTGTGGTAGTGGGGGAGATGGATAAGAGGGACAGTGATGTGTGTGGTAGTGGGGGAGATGAATAAGAGGGACAGTGATGTGTGGGTAGTGGGGGCATGGATAAGAGGGACAGTGATGTGTGTGGTAGTGGGGGAGATGGATAAGAGGGACAGTGATGTGTGGGTAGTGGGGGCATGGATAAGGGGGACAGTGATGTGTGTGGTAGTGGGGGAGATGGATAAGAGGGACAGTGATGTGTGGGTAGTGGGGGCATGGATAAGGGGGACAGTGATGTGTGTGGTAGTGGGGGGGATGAATAAGAGGGACAGTGATGTGTGGGTAGTGGGGGGGATGGATAAGGGGGACAGTGATGTGTGTGGTAGTGGGGGAGATGGATAAGAGGGTCAGTGATGTGCATGTGTACCATCGTCCCCGCTTTTCGCTCCCAGGCCACTTACTCCACTTTCTGCGGCCCAGGACCGATCTGAAATGGGCGCGCTTTTTCAAATGTTTTTCTAACTGCGCATACGCAGTTCAGAGTTCTGAGCGTTTCGGCTGCACTAAGCCCTGCCCACAGCGCGAATGGGACTGGAGATGGCTGAGTGCATATATGGCGGCGCCTGAAAGCGGATTTCCAAGTCGGATCTGCATTACGCCCAGATTCGGCACTTAGGATGAAAATGGTAAAATCGGACCCATGATGTCCATTTGGAGAGCTGGTGCAAGCACGATGGGCTTCCTTCAGCACTTTAACAACTTGTGATTCATTGGATGAAGGAATGGAAATTTTTACACCCGTGTCTGAGGATGACACTGAGTTAGAAGTGCAGATGGGAGCAGGAAGTTGTAAAAGTATTAAATGTATGGGCAAAACAGAGTTTAATGTGGAGAAGATTGGAGTCATCTGCCGTGGGACTGAAACAACAAATTAGAATCAGTTTTGTCAATTGAGAGACTTGGAACTGTGGTGGAATCAAGGAGTGAAGTGTCCAAGTGTATAAATCTTTAAAAATTATTACACAGGTATGAAAAGCAATAAATCGTATAGTTAATGATAGATGCCCTTTATCTGAAGGCTGCTGCAATATAAAGGTAATGAAGTGATGGTTCAGCTATGTTCATTATTCTCCAGCTTGATTATGGCATTCAGCTTTGAACAGTGCACTGCAGGAAGAATACCTTAGCCTTGGAAGCCTACAATGCTGACTCACCAGAATGCAACCAGAGCTTAGGGCGACACGGTGGCATAGTGGTTAGCATTGCTGCCTCACAGCGCCAGGGATCCAGAGTTTGATTCCCGGCTCGGGTCACTGTCTGTGTGAAATTTGCTCGTTCTCGCTGTGTCTGCGTGGGTTTCCTCCGGGTGCTCTGGTTTCCTCCCACAGTCCAAAGATGTGTGGGTTAGCTGAATTGGCCATGCTAAATTGCCCCATAGCATCAGGGGGGATAGAAGAGTAAATGCACAGAGTTATGGGGATAGGGCCTGGGTGGGATTGCGGTCGGTGCAGTCTTGATGGGCCAAATGGCCTCCTTCTGCACTGTAGGATTCTATGATTCTAAAATGTTAAATTATGGGGACGGGTTGCTGGCTTGTGTTCAGCATTTAGAATCCAATCATGACTTTTAAAGTGGTAAAGGGACTCAATTGGTCAGATTGTGAGAATCTATTCCTCTGGTGAGGGGATCCAGAAGAATCATAGAATCCCTACAGTACAGAAGGAGGTCATTTGGCCCCTTGTGTCTGCACTGACTCTCCAACAAAGCATCTTACCCATGCCCACCTACCACTCTATCCTGTAACCCCATGTATTTATCCCACTCATCCGTGTAACCTACTCATCTAGGAGCAGCAAGGGGCAATTTCTTTACCATGACCAATCCAAGTAACCTGCACATCTTTGGAGTGCGGGAGGAAACCAGAGCACCCAGAGGAACCCCACGCAGACACGGGGTGAATGTGCAGACTCTGCATAATCAGCCATGGCCAGAATTGAATGCCTGGCGCTGTGAGGCAGCAGTGCTGACCACTGTGCCACTGTGCTGTCCCGAAAAGAGGACATAGTTTTAAAATTTGAACGAGGATCAATCTGTGGAAGCAATTTTGTCATATGGCGAGTTGTAGAAATGAGGAAGTATCAACTCCAAAAGGCATTGAATGCTGAATTAATGGATATTTTCAATACTAAAATCAAAAGATTGTTATTAGATGGAAGTATCAAGGGATATGGGTTGAAGGTGGGTAAATGGAACTGAGGTACAGATCAATCATTATCTGACCAAATGATGATCGATTCGATGGACTGAATGGCCTACTGCTGTCCTGGTGCCAATGCCTGTTTATTTATACAATGTCAGGTGCTTTCTTCCAAGCTGTACAGAAGAGGGCTTCACTTTAGGGTGGGCCAAAGTCGCCATTCAATTATATTTTAAAACTTCAAGCCGGAACTTGAGCTGTGGCTCCCTGATCATACAAAAATACTAAAATATGAAATAAAAGCAGCAGTACCACTGGGCTCCTCAAGCCTGCTTGCTCCACCAGTCAATGCGATCATGGCTGATCTGATTGTATCTCCAATGCCACATTCCTGACTAGCCCCGATAACCTTTTATCCCCGTGTTAATCAGGAATCTTTCTAACTCAGCCTTAAAAATATTCAAAGACTATGCTTCCAATGCCTTTTGAGGAAGAGAGTTCCAGAGACTCACAATGTTCTAACCCTGGAAATACACCGTTCTGTACCGTGTCCAAAAGGGAGCACTACATGAACTGAAGTATGTGAACGAGACGGAGTAACGGGACAACTTGGTCGGAACAGACTTCTGGAGAGCAGAGGGCCAGCAAATGCAACTGCAGAGCATGGGGATTTGGTCTTCACTGGACTTGCCTTTAAAGAGGGTTGGTCTTTGAATCCAATCATCTTTAAGAGTGGCTTCTTAGTGTGCAAAACACCCTGATGCAAAAGAGAAATCGACTACCCCTGCCTATGCAGTCACGCATATCTCTCCAAACAACAATCTCTCAAATCAGTGCTGAAATCTCAGTCACAAATCAGGTTGAAACCATACTGTGTTTGGTCTGATCATACATTGAGAGGTGGCACAATGGTTAGCATTGCTGCCTCACAACGTCGGGGACCTGGATTTGATTCCGGCCTTGGGTTTAAAGATCTGGTTTTTTTCTAAAGTTTATTTATTAATGTCACAAGTAGGCCTACATTAACACTGCAATGAAGTTACCATGAAAATCCCCTTGTTACCACACTCCGGCGCCTCAGGTACACTGAGGGAGAATTTAGCATAGCCAATTCACCTAACCTGCACATCTTTGGACTGTGGGAGGAATGGTTGAGAACTGTGCTCTAATCAGTAATCTCTAAACTGTCTGTGCTTTATATGCTCTGTCTGAGGCCAGAACTGTCCATTCACCTGACGAAGGGACTAACCCCGAAAGCTTGTGAGTCTATTATCAAATAAATCGGTTGGACTAAAACCTGGTGTTGTCAGACTTTTTACTGTGGGAGGAAACCAGAGCACCCAGAGGAAACCAATGCAGACACAGGGAAAATGTCCAAACACCACACAGACAGTGACCCAAGCCGGGTATTGAACCCAGGCCGCTGGCGCTGTGAGGCAGCAGTGCTAAGTACTGTAGTATCATGCTGCCCTGTGACTGGCTGTGTGGAGCTTGCACATTCTCTCCATGTCTGTGTGGGTTTCCTCTGGATGCTCCGAGTTTCCTCCCACAGTCCAAAGTTGGGCAGATTAGGTGAATTGGCTGTGCTAAATTTTCCAAGTGTCCAAAGATGAATAGGTCAGGGAAATTAACACGACAAATGTGTGAGGTTACGGGGTGGGGCCTGGATAAGAGGCTTCGTCAGAGAGTTGGTGCAGACCCTATGGTCTGAATGGCCTCCTTCTGCACTGTAGCCATCCTATGATTCTTAGGAATGGCAATTTCTGATTACTGAGGAACAAGGGTGATATTCAGGTGGTAGAAACAGTGGGTGAAAGAGCTATCAGACAAATCTCTAGTGCAATAAAGTCTCAAGTTTGGGGGAAAGACAACAGAAACCTAAGCTTTTCAGTCCAAATAAAATGTGCCTGAATGTGATCTTATAAACTTAGAGATGTACAATAGTTAGAACAGGGAAAAGGGAAATCTGGATTATTCCTTTCAATAAAACTGCAAAAGACAGAGGAGTCATGAGACAGGATTTTAACCCTTGGGGCAAGACTCTCAGTATTGTGGTCAAATAGCAGTAAGAAGCCCAGACTCTGTGAGGGGAAAAGTCATCTGGAAGTAATTATCCCCAAGTTGGCCAATTAGTTGCAGAGTGGTGAAGCTGATAGGCTGTTTGGCTGAGATCAAGTGTCGTTTCAACATGCTACACTTGCTTGAAGTCATTAGGTTACATTTCAGCTTTATTTGAAGCAATTTTTTAAAGCGACATCTTGGCCTTTTGACTAAGACTCAAATAAGATCAAGCCTTGGAGGAGGAGCTACACCTACTCCAATTAGCTTGGATCATGTAGATCAAGCCCAAGACAGGAGGTGAGAGTCCTGTCTTGTCAGCTTGGATCGGGAATGTCTCAACTTGTTGGGACTCTGAATTGTATCTCATTTGACTTGATTGGATTGGAATAAAGTTTTAAAAAAAATTAGTTCCAGAGCACCGGCTTGCCATTCAGTTAAAGATGGTGGGCAGGCTCTGGGAACTGGATGGTGAATAGGAGGCCCTCTAACTCAGAAGGCATTGAAGTCTGCAGTTCATGTGTGTGTGTGGGAGAGAGATGATTCCTCCATTTGTTATCAATTCAATTTTTTAAACTTTAAATTTAAAATGTCTTCAGCAGCTGGGCTAGCTACCACTGTGGTGGGAGGATCCTTTCCATGAGGCAGACTGTGGCTGCAACTATGGCCAGGCAAGTAATGTGGGCCTTGGAGCCATGTTGGAACACCTGCCCCTCAATTTGTTGCCAGGAGACCATCTCCAGGCAGCTGACCTAGTCCCCAGTACCTCTGTTGATTGGTCAAAAGTGGTCATTTGCTTATCTCTATTTGGCAACCCACCACCTTCTTGCATGAGGACAGATTGATGCTGGAAATCCAACACCACAGAACTTTATAACAACCCATCTACATCCTTATCCTTATTTGGGGCTAGAAATCAGATGCTCCATCTCAGGTGGGTGTAGAAGATCTCGTAGCTCTGCTTCAAGAAGTGTAGGGTCGCTGTATATCTTGGCTAATGTTTACCCTTCACCCAATATTGCTAAAAACAGATTAGCTGGTGTTCATCACGTTGTTGTTTGTGGAGCTTTGCTGTGTCCACATTGCTATGTTTTCCACTTTGCAGCACTGACTTTAGCTCACAGGTACTTAATCAGCTGTAAAGCACAGTCAGATCTCCTGTGGTTGTGAACAGCATTAATTCAGATTCTTTCTTTCTGCTGGAGCACATAATACCAGGAGGTGGCCACCTGATTACTCCAAGAGAGGCTAAATAAAGAATGGATGTGCCCAAATCCTAGAAGTGGGCAAACTGCCCATCTTCCCCACCAGGAAATCTAAATTAGTCAAGATTTTCCCAGATTAACAAGGTTCTGAATCTATTCTGTTGGGAAGCAACCAGCTAGTTTAACTTGTGCACATTTTATGGCTTCAGCCTCAGTATGTGTGGCACGGTGGCACAGTCGTTAGCAACGCAGTCTCACAGCGCCAGGGACCCGGATTCAAATCCGGCCTCAGGTCGCTGTCAGTGCAGAGTCTGCATGTTTTCCCCGTGCCTACTTGAGTTTCCTCCGGATGCTCCGGTTTCCTCTCACAGTCCAAAGATATGTGTGTTAGGTTGATTGGTCATGCTAAATTGACCCTGGTGTTAGTGGATTAGCAGGGTAAATATGTAGCGTTACAGGAATAGGGCCTGGGTGGGGTTGTGATTGATGCAGACTCGATGGGCCGAATGACCCCCTGCATTGTAGGAATTCCATGATTCTGTGATGTGCTAATGTTGAAAGTTGCCAGAAAATTTAGGGGAGAAATGTGGATTGGTAGTAATATCATGGGACTGGTATTCCAGAGGCCCGGGTTAACGCTCAAGGGACATGTGTTCCATTCCATTAAGTCACGGTTAATTCAGTCAACAAATCTGGAAAATAGAACTACTCGCTGGCAGGGTCGGTATTTATTGCCCATCCCTAACTCCCCTTTCAGAGGTTACTTGAGAATCGATCATACTGCTGTGGGTCTGGATTCATTGTCAGCCAGACTAGGTAAGGACTGCAGATTTCCTTCCCTAAAGGACTTCAGTGAACCAAATGGATTTTTAACCACAGTGGTTTCATGGTCATCATTAGACTTTCAAATCCAGATTTTGATTTAATTCAAATTTCACCATCTGCCGTGATGGGGCTTGAACCCAGGTCCTCCGGGCTTTACCCTGAGTCTCTGGATTATGAGTCCTGTGAAATTACCTCAACACCACTGTCTGCCCATCGATTGTTGCAAAGGCTAATTGCGCTGATGTCGTATAGGGAGGGAAATCTGCTGTCCTTGCCTGGCCTACGTGTGAGTTCAGACCCACCGCAATGTTGTTGACTCTTCGCTGCCCTCTGAAATGTTCAGCTCAAGGCAATTAGGGATGGATAACATCGTAGTCCATATCTCAGGGAAAAAATGGAATAAGAGGATGCACAAATACAGCAGCTTACAAAAAAAAAGCTTGATGTTGTTCCAAATGCCTCTCCCTCAGCATTCTCCTGGAAACGCAGTTGTTCAATCACATGACTGACTGAATTCAATAATTCACTTGTTTTATCGTTCTGGTATTCATTAACGTCTCCAAATTAAGATTCAGTATGCCCATTTTTAGCTCTGGTTCACTGGCGGCCAAATCAATGTTCTACATATGCTTAAGATCAATTTAATTTTAATATCCTTGCTTATTATTGTATCAATAAAAAGCATCTCATTTAATTATTTTTGAAAATGGGTCTCTTAATGTAATTCATTTTGAAGTTGATTCCTAATTAAAGTGGCTATTGATTCTATGTTATGGTTTGATGCACTTCCACACCAGTGGAATGCAATAATACCCCATTTATTTAGCAGTTTTCTTGGTCTCAGGATATCTGAAAACAGTTTGTAGTTAATTAAGTTGTTGTTGTTGGTCACACTTGCTTTGTTATTCGAGGTGGTCAGTTTTGGGTGAGTGGAGTCATCTGTTGCCAAAATGTGGTTATGGAGTCTGATTGTAGACCTGCACATTGTAGGCAAGGATACATTGTCTGATATGTTGCGACTGTCCACGTTCTAGCTTTTTCTCCTTAGCTGGTTAAAAACACTCCATGGTCCACTGAAGACCATGCTTATAGTGTAACATGTGGGTATCATTAAAGGCTAACAGAAATCCCTCTACCATCATCTCTGATACCTTAGCTGAGGATTTCAGGTTGAAGAGATTGCCATCTGTTCTAAATTGGATGCATATTCCACCACATTTCCATCAAATGTCACATAAAAGGGCGGGGGAGTGTGTAGGGGTGAAGGGGGTGTGGGAGAGCAGGGGGGATTTTCCATCCTGGTTGCTGACAGGGCTGGAAAATCCTGTCCACATATACAGAGCACTTTATAGTAACTACACTTCATGAATGATAGAAAGTCAGCCATATAATCACAAGAAGCCTTACAATATACTCATTATCTCATCGAAACACATGTGGAATGTACAACCAACATGTAAGGTGGGATTTTCCGGACGACCTTGCCCCAAGAACAGAAAATCCTTCCCGAGGTCAACAGACCTCCGCATGATCCTGTCCCACCCGTTACAATTCCCATGGCAGGCGGGATGGGAAAATTCCACCCAAACTAACAAGAGACAAAAGTCAACAAACAGACACAAAACTAAAAAGAAATTTAAACACATTAATAATGTTATTTTATTAATGGCTTAGATTTGCTGTAATTTGGTGAATTTGTGTTTAAGCAAGGTATTCAAAAGAAGGAGATGTGCAAGGCAAGTTTTTTACAGAGGGTGGTGTAGGTACCTGGAACTCGCTACCGGGGGAGGTAGTGGAAGCAGATACAATAATTACTTTTAAGGGGTGTCTTGACAAATACATGATAAGGATGGGAATAGTGAGATATGGTCCCCAGAAGGGTAGGGGGCTTTAGTTCAGTCAGGCAGCATGGTCAGTGCAGATTTGGAGGGCCGAAGGGCCTGTTCCTATGCTGTAATTTTCTTTGTTCTTTGTTCTACAATGGGCGGAATTCCAGAGCCATGCTAGTCTAAAAGCTAGAAATTCCTATCCGACAGTCAATGGCGATTCACATTGTCCACAACCCATCTGCTAAAATTCCAGTGGCTGGCCAGATGGGAGGATTCCGGTCTGTATCTGAGGCTGTGTTTTTTTCTTACTGACAACATGCTCAGTTTAACGTTGATCACCTTGGAACTCAGAGAATATATAAAATGTGCGTGAGATGATGCTTGCCAATGTCGAAGAAATGCCTTATTGTTTGACTGCCCTGTCATGTATTCAGTGCATGGGTGCTGGCTGCTGCAACACTTCAACTTGATTGTGAGAAGCTATTCTTTTGACGACGCTGAAGATTTTCTCTTGCACTTTCAACTCATCCAGCCAATTAGCAATGGAGCATTTGTACAGCACGTCAGAATTTGTTTACCTAGGTTTGATTTTCAATTTGAGGTGCATCATCCTCTAATTATCAAGAGATCAAAAGGGAGCAAGAAAAGTCCTCAAGTGGTCTTTGAAAGACAGACTGATTCATTTCCCCCTGTTGCTGCTGGAGGGTGGATGGATCATATTTTGTTGTTTGCTACAGAAGGTTACGATCAAGTATTTTGAAATTCAAAAATGCAGCGAAACTCAATTGTACCCACACTGGGGGCGCACAGGAGGTTTGGGTCTGCTATTCACACACTGGCTCCATACTGGGGTGTGATGTTGATGCTGGCAACTCAGTATAATATGGTAGACGTGTCATCCAATGCTACCTGCTTTATCCTTCAGCCACATGTCTTTATCCAAAGGGGCTGAAAATTAGGCTTGACTAATCATAGAACCCCTACAGTGCAGAAGGAGGCCATTCAGCCCATTGAGTCTGCACCGACCACAATCCCATCCAAGCCCCATCGCCTGCTATTTATCCTATTTACCCTGCTAATCTCTCAACACTAAGGGGCAATTTAGCATGGCCTAACCCGCACATCTTTTGCACTGTGGGAGGAAAGTGGAGCACATGTAATACTAATAAATAAACTTTAAAACTTTAAATATCAAATTAACAGAAACTCTTTGAAAGAGTGCAGCTTATGTTTGTCAGTGGCTGTACACATGTGCATTCACTTCAATGTGGTTGGGCATAAGTCACATGCATTAAATGAAGTGGATCATTTTGCTTTTGAATGATAGTATAAATCATGCAACAGTGACTTGGCCTGTCTCAATTTTATTTTTGTTAACTCACAAGGTATCTCACCCAAAGTCAAAACTATATCTTTCTTTGTATGTATCCAGAATACTGTTACTCCCAGTGTGTGTTTCATCTATTCTTTAACGTCTGTCCAAATGCCGTACACAGAAAAAAGTTAATTGCAGTAGTTCTGATAATTTCTTGAACCTCATTGACTCTGAGTGTAATTTGATCAGAATATCCTGTGTCTGCCTGCAATTGCGGAATTCAAAATCCTGTCACTCCACCTCCTGACCCCACATTTTTAGTTACATCTCTTTAGACTCGCTATGAAAGAAGACCAAGCCATTAGGCCTTACCTTGCCTGGCTACCCATTGCCACGGAATTGCTGGTTTCTGACTGAACCCAAGACGTTGAAACTCTTTGTCCCTTCTCCTTCCTGTGAGCTTTGGCTCATCCTGTAGGTCTCTGCATCCAAGTCTTGTCACAAGCTCTTGGGTAAATGCCTGAAGGTCGGTGAAACTGCTGAAGATTTCTGGGTCCAAGAATTCAGTGCTGGACAAACTGAATGAGTGGACGTGCAGCGGGTATACAAAGTGGCTTGCAAGTCTAATTAACAAGCTGAGGGTGATTCAAAGCAACTGTCACAATAGTGGGAACAAAAACTTAGCTTTTCATGAGCTGCAGGAGAAACATTAAAACATTAATGACAATAGTCGCAGGAAAAGGCAAAAAAAGTAAGGAAAATAATGAAAAAAATGAAAATACAGAACAGGTTTACCAGGATGCCTGGTTTGGAGGGTATTAGCTATGTGAAGTGGTTGGATAAACTCGGTTTGTTCTCACTGGAATGGCAGAGGTTGAGGGGTGACCTGATAGAGGTTTACAAGATTACGAGTGGCATGGACAGAATGGATAGTCAGATGCTCTTTCCTAGGGTCGAAAAGTCAAGTACTAGGGGACAAAGGTTTAGCGCATGTGTGGAAAAGTTCAGAGGAGATGTGCGAGGTCAGTTTTTTACACAGATGGTGGTGAATGCCTGGAACGTGCTGCCTGAGGAGGTGGTGGGAGCAGGTACAATAGCAGCACTTAAGGGAAAACTAGGCGAATACATGAATAGGATAGGAGTAGAAGGATCTGGACTTCATAAGTGCATGTGGTTTTAGTTTAGGCAGGCATCATGATCAGCGCAGCTTGGAAGGCCTGTGTTGTACTTTTTTTTGTTCTTTGTCCTGTTCCAGACATGAGACTGTACAAGTGATATAGCAGCCCATCAATGTGGTCTAGATGATGCTGCATGTGAGAAGGATTAGCCTTAATAGCAGTCAAAGGAATCCATCCTCTTTGTGTAGCAAGGTGACTTGTGTGTCTGCAATTAGGTGCATCTAATCTTCACATCAGAGTTTAATATTATTGGCCTTGCTTGTGCTCGTCTTCTGAAGCACTGGGTTTTTGCTGTAGATGGGAACATTTTCCATTTTCATCTCTGCAGATGCAGACCCTGAGAATACCATTCTTCATGTTTAATGCCAGGGTTTGGAAAACTTGCTGGTGGGATCATGGGTTGGCTGCCCAATCTGAATATCCATACTCTTCCTCATAACAGCATGCCATCTTTCAATCCATGGAAAACACTGCATTATGTCAATCTTTCAGCAGCATTGAGTGAATGACAATGCACTACTTTGAACAGGAACATGTGTACCCAAATTGGCCATATCCAACAAGATTCATCCTACAAGTTCCCCATGTGGTGTAGGAAATAATAACACTGTGTTTAATCAAGCATCCGGGTATCTCGTCTTAAAGCTGTGAAAGATCTCCTGGTGCCTGTTCTTTGGGAAATTGAGCCTCCATCAGCAACCTGTCTCCCTGGTTTCTTTACCTGCAGATGCAAGTGTTTAGTTACAATTTAGTTGATAAAGTATAGTGTTTATTGGCACTTCTCAACTATGTGAGAGGAAATCAGCTGGTATAAGGACTGATGTGAGTGATAGAAAGGAAATAACTGCGTAGTGAAGGAACTCCAGTGATACATTTACATTCCCGTGTCCTTACTGCAGTCTGCTGATTGTCTCCTGCCAACGTTTAGCAACATTGGATGCCAAATTAAAATGGGCTTTCTTAGTGTTGGATGTAGGCATCCCAAAACTGCACAAACTGGCATATAGGCCTGACTTACCCTTACACTCATATTAAAGAGACTTTCAAACCAGTGTGACCCAAGTCCTTCCATTGCTGCTGACCCTGCCCATCAGCGAGTGCATTGGGATGTGCTCTTTCCAAGGCTGGGGTACATCTTTTTGAAGGATGGGTTTTGCATAACTTTACTGGTCATGTGAAGTAAGTCCTGTCCAAATGGAAAACACTTTGTGGTTCTTTGTTAGTTGCATTTTAATCAACCAATCCCAGCACTATGGGTTGAATTTTCTAATCTGTTGAGATGTCATAGTGGTTAGTAATTGCTGTACTACTGAACCACCAGGATCATATGGAAAGGAGGGTAATAGTTGTGACTACTACCAGTGTAGTGTGTCCAGTGGTTCTGCAGGAGGAAACAAAAACATTAGAACTTGACTTTTCTGTTAAAATGAGCTTGCCCTGCTCAGCATAATCAAACATTCTGAAATTGAATGCATTGAGCAAGTCAGCACTTTAAATGTGAATGAACTTATCTAGGCTGAATTACAGGAATTCATGCTGACAATCAGAATTGTGATAAAAGCCATGTTTTACAGGTGTCAGCCTCTATGTTTAACAATATCCAGGAAATTGCACCAGCTGACTCCTCGTTCAAACCCCATTGTCAAACATTCTGATTGTTGCCTGACATTGAATTTTTCTTTATTATTTATTAGTCATAAGTAGACTTACACTAATATTGCAATGAAGTTACTATGAAAATCCCCTAATTGCCACATTCTGACGCCTGTTTGGTTACACTGAGGGAGAATTTAGCATTGCTAATGCACCTAACCATCATGTCTTTCAGGCATGGGTAGATCGCGTAGACTCCACACGGATAGTGACCCAACCCAGGAATCGAATGCAAGTCCCTTTTGCTGTGAGGCAGCACCGCTAACCACTGTGCCACCCACGTTTGGGTACACTGAGGGAGAATTTTAGCATGGCAGTTCACTTAATCTGCACATAGTTGGATTGTGGGAGGAAACCGGAGCACCCACAGGAAACTCATACAGAACAGGGAAAATGTGCAGGCTCCACATAGACAGTGAGCCAAGCCAGGAATCGAACCCAGGTCCCCGGCACTGTGAGGCAACTGTGCTAACCACTGTACTACCGTGTTGCCTCAATTTCATTTAAACATTTAATCTAAATTTAAACATTTAGCATTAAGCATTGCCTAAAATTGCACGTGAGTTTCATTTTTCTCAGGAAAATAATAATGTTATCCCTCCCACTAGCTCTTTCCATTAAAAAGAAGCATCACTTTGTTAATTTTAGACTGTTTTGATATCCCACATAAAAAAAGAGGATTAGGTGTTTAACATTCTAGTGAATTGTTCAATTGACAACCAAATGACAAATTCTATTGCAGTACAGGAGCCATAGATATACAATATGAAATGATAGTTTGGTGGTATTTCCGCTACATTATTAATCTAGAAATTGAATTAATATTCTGGGGACCTGGGTTCAAATCCCACCACAGCAAGTGGTGGAATTTGAATTCAATAAAAACTATCTGGAATTAAGAATCTACTGATGACCACAAAACCATTGTCGATTGTCAGGAAAAACCCATCTAGTTCACTAATGACCTTCAGGGAAGGACATCTGCCGCCCTTACCTGGACTGGCCTACATGTGGCTTCAGAGCCAAGGCAATGTGGTGGACTCTCAACTGCCTTCCAAGGGCAACTAAGAATGGGCAATAAACGCCAACCAGTGATGTCCATGTCCTATGAATGAATTAAAATCTCCATGGGTAGAATTGTATGCCCCTCTTGCCATGGTATTTTCTGCTCCTGCTGAAGTTGATGTAGTTTTGAACAGCTTGTTGTATTTTCTGATCCCGACAAGGCTCTATCCCATACATCAGTGCCTTGCTGACCAGAGGCCAGCATGGAAAATCAGAGTGCATGCTGTATGAATGTGAAACATTTCTCTGGGCACTAGAGGCAATCACCTGAAGCAATATATTGCCTTTCTGTACGCACAGTTATCTTCCTCTGACAGCTGGAGCTGGTTTTTGTTTTAGCTTGGCTGCGTTCCAGCACATTTCAATCATAGAATCCCCCACATTCACTTCTTACACTGGCCGGAATTCTCTGACCTTGCCCTCAGCTGGGATCCTCCAGTCCCGCTGCAGTGAATGGAGATTTGGCTGAGCACCAAATTTTCCATTCTCGCTGGCAGCAGCTGCCATTGTTTTGCTGCGTCCATTTGAATTTGGAGGGACAGGAGTTCTATTGCCTGCCAAAGGTTTCAATTTGTTCTTTATTTCATAGAAACGTAGAAACCATTGAATCATAGAAACCCTCCAGTGCAGAAGGAGGCCATTCAGCCCATCAGGTTTACACCGACAACATTCCCACCTCAGGCCCTATTTGCATAACCCAACATATTTACCCTGTTAATCCCTCTAACCTATGCACCCCCGGGGCACTAAGGGCCAATTTAGCAAGGCCAATGCACCTAACTCGCACATCAACATCCATGTGTAATTTTAAATGGTTTATTATTTAGGGGACATGGGCGTCATTAGCTTGTCCAACATTTATTGTTGATCCTTAATTGCCCTTGCAGAGGTGCTGGTGAGCTTTGAAGTGCTGCAGGCTGTGTGGTGTAGGCACACCCACAGTGCTGTTAGGAAAGGGAATTCCTTGATTTTGACCCAGTGACAGAGAAGGAACACCCTATACTAGAAGGACTCCCACCTTTATTACTGCAATGATGAGACATTAGCAATGCCTTAATTTTAGCTATGTTATGATAATTTTCAGTCCAAACTGGTCTCCAGCTTTTTCAAGTGTGCTAAAGCAATTAAAATTATCCACTTAAGTGCTGTGCATTTGATTTAGTAGGTGAACCAGTTGAATTATGTTGGCTGGTGACTCACCGTAATTGTACTTAATGTCCCTTAATGATGCTTCATAATCACAGTTTTCACAGCAGCAATCTCAAGTCTGAAACTTCTGCTCTTATCTCCAATTCATTCCATATAACCTGCAAATATTTTGACTGTTAAATGAGTATACAACTTGTCAACGTTGGAACTGTCGTTTCCAGTATTGATAAATAATGTATTTCACCTTGATGTTGATTTCAATTGAAAATGCCGCCTTGAGATACTGCGCCAGGTTTGCTACAATTTCACTAGTTTTCTGACAAGAGTAACATTTTTTTGTCAAAGCCTTTCATTGAAGCAACAGTTTATGAATAGAGTCCTATTGCCTGCAGACAGAAAGACCATGTAGACACATTGCGCCTCTTTCAACTAAATTATAAGTGGCAACAATTCATTCCTCGATATGTTGCCAGAGACAAACAACCTTCTTTAAATTTCAAAGATTGTTTGGCATTTAACTGTCAGTGACCATGGTGCATTCTCCACTGCCAATCAGAGTGTATTTGTTAACCAATCAACACTCTCTCATTCAGTATTAATTGTTTCCTTTACATTTGGTACTCTTGTGAATTGTCCCAATCAGTGCAAGATGAAATGGAAGTTCTGTGCCACCAGATGACTGTTTTAACATATAGTATAAAATACTGACTTTCGTAAGGCATCTTTCATGAACGTTGAATATCACAAAGTAATTTATAATCAAGGAAGTATTTTTGAAATGTAGTTATTATTGTAATGTGGGTCACGATTTTTTCAGCCACATTGAGCAAGTTGTGGACAGTGCAAATCCGGAAAAATTGTGTCTGTCTGCCCCCAACTTAGATTTTGTGCCCGGCGCCAAGTTGTTTGTGATCTTCCCAATCCCTCTCTGTTGGCGCAAGCCAGATTGCAAGACTGATTAGTATGACATTGACTGGATTTCAGTCTCGTTAGCGAGTTTGGCATGCGATCATCCCCCCCCCCCGGGAAGTTCCCACAGCCCCAGGAGGAAGACACACAGGTACAGATCATTTCTTGTCCTTTGAGGTATCATCCAGGCACCATGGAATGAGAGGGTAAGCGAGGAGGTTAGTATTACTTAGCACTAACTTCAGGGTGAAAAAGGTCAAAACCGCCACTGTCATGGTGCAGGTTGGGGTTCTTCAAGGCCTGGAAGTCCACAGGCTGGGGCCACGACTGAGTTGGACCTTGTATAGTGAGTATTCTCGCTGGCTGCTGAGATGCTATTCAGGGACTGCCTATGATGCCAATTGCAAAGCCTGCTAATGTCGTTATCCTGCCTGAAAGACTCTATGGTTTATTTTCGACATTCCACCCCAGGCCCCACAAACAGTTACAAGCACCAGCTCTGGCAGTTGTTGCCTCAATTAAGGGAGCTTGTCAGATAATAACACAGCTCTTCACATTGCATAAACTCTGACGTGCTTCCTACAATGAGCACTGTAATGTCTACTCGCATGGAAGTTAGGAGGTTTCTTTCTTCTGCATGCCATTCCTGGAGCTAGGTTGACCAGTTGGGTACACCCTGAAATCATAGTGTAAGTGTTCCTCAACAGGGGCCCTCTCACTCTCTACATGAGTGCTGCAGAGCTCAGGTCATTCTACCACATGTTGCTGTCAATGGCAAGGTGCCAGGTGTCCATATGTGGGTGGGAGAGACTCCCACAACCAAAACTTGCCAGCACAAGGGACTATCTATATGTCACTCAGAAAGAGAAGGCGGGATAGACATCCTGAAAGTGGGTGAGGGGGGAGCTAACGTCTAACTCTGTATTGGGCTTCAAGTCACAGTTCATGCGCTGACTGCCTAGGTGCATTGAGTATAATAGCATGACAGCTTCATCCTGGGACATTCAGATATAATGTGGAGATGCCAGCGTTGGACTGGGGTAAACACAGTAGGAAATCTCACACCATCAGGTTAAAATCCAATAGGTTTATTTGGTAGTAAACGCCACTAAGTTTCAGAATGCTGTTCTTTCGTCAGGTGAGTCACGAACAGGGCATATAAAGGCACACACAGTGTACAGAATACTGATTAGCTGTAAAGACTCACGGTATTCTAATCAGCTAATCAAGTCTTAAAGGTGCAGATGATGTCTGCATCTCCTGTTTGTGATCAGAACTCCCCACTTAACTGATGAAGGAACAGCGCACTGAAAGCTAGGGGTGTTTACTACCCAAATAAACCTGTTGGACTTTAACCTGGTGTTGTGAGACTTTTTACTACATTCAAATATACCCAAGGGCTTCAAAGACCACTGCAGGCCACTGGGATATCTCCTTGGGATCAAGGGCTACCCGCTGAGGTTATGGCTTATGATGCTACGTGGAGGCCAGAGACAGAGACTCACTACAATGTCACCTGATCTGTCACTGAGCAGTGCATCTAAGGCTTTGAAAAGAAATCCTGGGAAAGTAATGATTTCCAGTAGTCTTTTCTGGGACAGATGGGACATTCCGCAGTGTCACCAGAAATGGAGGATTCCATGTTCATGGAATTTCAAGATGTTCAGATATGGGAAGCAGGTGTCATACAACAGAAGAATTGGAGACAAAAGAGATGAGGGTGCAGTCTGTCTTTGCAAATCTGACAGGTAACAGGAATGGAGTAATGGTAGCAGAAGTTTATGAGGATAATTCACTTCAAACATTTAAGTCTAAAGTGAGACCAGTATTTTGGGGTTTAAAAGAGACACTTGGTGACCAAGATATTAGAGTGGAATCACCCACTGCAGCAAAAGTGATCTTGAAGATATATTTTAGCCTTCTAAGCCACATGTTCTTAGGAATGTAAGTCGATTGTTATCAAAAGCTACATACTTGCAGAATGGAAAATTTCAAGTAATTTCTTTTGAGATCACCTAAAAGCAGGTGCCATCAAAAGGCCAGTTGGAAATTAAATACATGTGTTTATGGGCTAAGTGATGCACTGAGGCTGTAGTATTTCTCCATTAGGGTCTGTCTTTCTGAAACTAGGCTGTGTTCAGCTGAAGGCAGACTGAACTGTCTTCTATTGGTGTCACTAAGATAAGCTCAGAGGCATAATTATGATGTATGTCAGTGATTTTCTTTGGGGAGGTTCTGCGGAATTTGAACAACTTTTTAATCGACAAGATAAATGGGGAATTTTAAAGTGGGAGGCAGTCTTCAAGTGCCTCTAAGGGTTAGACATTAATCAAACTAAATCAGGAGTAACCTTGAATCAGCAATCTCATCTGGAAATATTAATTATATCCTGATGAATCGGGCTGGGTCCTTGCAGAAATGATTTTGCACTGAAGGCAGAAACAGGCCAGTTAAGAAGTTTGATTGAACATTTAAACTGCCCGCGCACTTAAGGCCTGATGCCAATTGTGATGCACCAGACCTTTGTACTCTGATGAAACAGCCTACGGTCTAACTTCCCTCTTTTGTAAACCACAATCATTTGAAAGGAATCACAGGCTGTTAATCAGAGTTTTCTATCAACATTGCAGTTAGGATCAATGGGGTACTTGACGTGCATTCAAATGTGAAGGAAAACAGAAATAAACACAGCTGGCTGGAGCATGATAGAAATCCTTTCAGCTGTCTTTCTCAAGGCAATGCATGTTGAATTTGTTAAAGATCAAAGTTTTGCAGTGGAATGGAGAAAGTTTCAAAAACTTTGGGTGGAGTTTTCCAACCCGCCCACCAAGGGAATTGTAGTGGGCAAGTCAGGACCATGCAGAGGTCGACTGACCTCAGGCAGGATTTTCTGGTCTTGGGATGAACGTGAGTGGAAAGTCCAGCCCTATAGCTTGCTAGGTAGCCTAAAACTTCAAACCAAAGCTGTGTCTATACATCAGGGCTGAGTGCACAGCTACGCAGAATGAAACAACTCCACCACCACCCCTCCCAACTGAATTTGACATCCCCATCCTGGCAGAGAGTGGTGAGATCAACCCCTTGTCCCCAGCCCAAACCTACCCAACCCCCAGGATGCCGAGCAACCCTCCCTTTGCAATCTGGCAGCAGCAGAGAGAAAAATGACCATCTACTTCTGGTGAGGGTCAGACGAGTGACATTCAAATTCCAATATCAGTGTGAAGAAACGCTGCGCCACTAATTGCTACAGTCGCTGATATAGTCAGAATTAACAACTGCCTCCACCTTGGGCTCTTCAATCTTGAAAGGTGGAAACTGAAGGTGTATCTTGTTTTAGAAGTCTGTGGTTGTCAAAGTAAATCTCGAACATAAATTGCACGTGAAACCTGATAGAAAAACGAAAGGCTACAAATTGAAACTGGCAACAGGCAACAATAGCAGCAAGTTCTTTATGCAACAAATAGTTAACTCATAAATGGCCATCCAGTGAGAGTAGGGGAAGCAGCATCCTTGCGATTTTTTTAGGTACAGTTGAATGCTCTACATGTAGGGACTACATTTTTTTGGATGGATGGAGCAAGTAGTGATGAATAGCCTTGCTCATTAAATTATCAACAATTATTATTCAGCAGTGCAATCCGTCATTTGCATACTGAATAGTCACTGCGCTCCAGAAGTGAAACATTGAGCCTGAGTCATCTGTGTAACACAATAAGGTATTACATTATTGCAATTGTTATTATAACTATCCCTACACTTTAAAATGCTCCAATGAAGCGATCTGCTATTCTTAGAAGTCACCATCCTTTGTAACTTGCACATTGTCTCCATGTTTGCATGGTGTTTACTCTTGGTGCTCTTGTTTCCTCCCACACTCAAAAGATGTACTGGTTAACTTGATTGGCCATATTAAATTGTCCCCTAGATTCCCAAAATATGTAAATTAACAGGGTAAATGCATCAGATTACAGGGAAAGGGCCTGGTAGGATGCTCTGTTGGAGAGTCAATGCAGACCAATGGGCGAAATGGCCTCCTTCTGTATCATAAGGATTCTATGATTTTATGAACTTGTATTTTTAATTCAACGTTTGGAATGCTTTTGGCCAGGACACTCTTTTTCTGACCCACTTATTCATCAACTGCTTCATCAATGACCTCACCTATGTCATAAGATAAGGAGTGAGTCCTTTGCTGATGCTGCAACTTGATGTTTTTCCCACATCTACAAAGTTGGACATTGTGACCTAGATTTCATGCTTTCATGAATTTTGGGAGTACTTCCAGTTACATTTACAGATTATGCCTAATACAAAGTATTGCTGACCTCATCAAGTTGTCCAACATTCGAATTTGCCAAGGATGTGAGTAAAGACTTTTGAAGCCTCATTGATGCCACTGGCTTCCAAACTACTGGAGAATTTATTACATTTAAAAAAATAAAAAATTCACATCCAGAATCCTGGGCTTTGTGCAATTATTTGTTCTGTGACAGACCGAAGAGATGTTCTGAATTTTATAAAGTTTAAATGCTTTTTGCTGCTGTAGGAAAGAAAAGCGATGTACCACGGAAGAACAGATTAAGTCTAAAACTGGAGGAACGACATCTTATTTTCTGGTTAGACATGTTAGAGCCTTCTGGACTTAACATTGAGTTCAACAACTTCAGACTGCAAACTCTCTCCTCCACCTTCACTCCCTTTTTTATTTCTATCATTTATTTACATTTCTTCATTGATTCATTTTTCCAAACCCTATTTTAAAACCCGTGTTCCATCTTTTTTTTTATCACCCTCTTCCCTCTCCCTACCCCGCTAAGGCTATTTGTTACCTGTTCTAGGTTGTCCTTTGTCACACTGCTTACCTTTGCTCTGCCAGTAACACACTCTGATCTCTTAATGTCCATTATCAGCACCCTTCTTCGCCACGATCACCACATTTAAGGGGAGGCAGCGGCACAATGGGATTGTTGCTGGTGTAGCAATCCAGGAACCCAGATTAATGTTCTGCTGACCTGAATTCAAATCCCACCATAGCAGATGATGAAATTTGAATTCAGTAAAAATTTGGAATTAATGCTAATGTTGTAAAAACCCACCAGGTCCACTAATGTCCCTTTAGGGAAGGAAATCTGCCACCCTTACCTGATCTGGCCGACATGCGACCCCTGATCCGTAGCAACATGGTTGACTCTTAAATGTCTCTGGGGATGGGCAAGAAACACCACATCCAATGAGTAGAACAAAATCCCTTTGTCTTTTTGTCCATGGCATCTTTTCAATCTCGCCATAGCCTCCAGCTATTGCTGACCCTCCATCCAGGCCCTATTCTCCCCTGCCCCACCCCCACAAACACAACAGTGAAAATCTCATCCTATTTCCTGTTGTCTTTAGCTCTGATGAAGAAGCATCCAGATTTGAAATATTGGTCCTGTTCTCTATCCACAGGCTGAGATTTTCTAGCATTTTTTGTTGTTGTTCTTAATTTTAGAATTATGTTGTAAACGATGAGAAATATGTCACAAAGAATTGATACAAATGCTGGCCAGATTTGTTGTTTGTCCCTATCTGTTCTGGTTTAGGAATGCCAGAAACAGGCATATGGAGGTGGGTAAGTAGCCAGTAGATTAATTCCCATTGTATTTTCTGCACGAGTTCTCCCAATGAGATTCTTAATATAAGCATTAAATCTAGGCCAACCCTTCTGTAAGCATTCTCAATTGTTTAGCCATTTGCTTTCCTATTATACTTCATTATCCACTATTCTGGTATTTTGAGCACATTTGAACTTGCCAAAAATGGAGAATGTTCCCTCGCACCAGCTGCTCTTTTGAATAGAATTACAACTATTCTTTACAATGTGAAAACTAGCACATTTTCAGTCACGTTTTCTCCAGACATTAGCATAGAATCATAGAATCCCTACAGTGCAGAAGAAGGCCATTTGGCCCATTGAGTCCACTCTGACTCTCTCGCAGAGTATCTTACCTTCTCCCTAGCCCTAGCCCTGTAATTGCACACGTATACTATAGCTAATCTATCCAACCTTCACATCTTGGGATACTAAGGGGCAATTTTTTTTACCATGGCCAGTCCGCATTGGCACAGAGGTTAGCACTGCTGCCTCGCAACTCCAAGAACCTGGGTTCCGTTCCTGGCTTGGGTCACTGTCTGTGTGGAGATTGCATGTTCTCCCTGTGTCTGCGTGGATGTCCCCTGGGTGCTCCCGTTTCCACCCACAGTCCAAAGATGTGCAGGTTCGATGGATTAGCCATGTTAAATTGACTTTAGTGTCAGGGGCATTAGCCGGGTAAATGTGTGTGGTTACGAGAATAGGGCCTGTGTGGGATTGTGATCGGTAGAAACTCGATGGGCCGAATGGCCTCCTTCTGTACCGCAGGGATTCTATGTACAATAGAAAGTGTGGTGAAAGGCAGGTGGCAAACTATTATTCCAGAGATTTTGTGACTGCAATTTTGTCAGGAAATTTTCTCTGTGGCTATTAATCCTCATCTGGTCGTTTATTGTTTACAAAAACTTGCGATAAGTGAATGTGCTGCATTTCAACAGTTAATACATTTCACTTGCACTTCATCAGCTGTGAAGTGCTTTTCAAGTTCCAAGGTAGTGAAAAGTTCTGTAAGTAAATTCATCTGTTTGTACTTGATCTATTTCATGCAAGATAAGTCAGTCAAGGTCATCTGCTGTTGGAAATGTTGATTAAGTGGACCATCCTTCGCTTGATTTTCACGCCCATTCATTATACCTTTAGTAAGGATCCTTTACATGAGGGAAGCATTATCCTTACCAATGGCTCAGGCAGGGAACGAAAGAGAGTCCTTCACTTAACGGTTTGATATGTCTTTCATTACCAGAAATAGCAAAATATGATGTCTCTTCACATTATTGTAATTTGATTTGATTAATTATTGTCACATGTATTAGGGCAGCACGGTGGCACAGTGGTTAGCACTGCTGCCTCACAGCACAAAGGACCTGCGCTCGATTCCTGCCTGGGTCAATGTCTGTGTGGAGTCTACACATTCTCAGCCTGTCAGCATGGGTTTCCTCCAGGTGCTCCGGTCTCCTCCCACAGTCTGAAAGATATGCTGGTTAGGTATATTAGCCATGCTAAATTCTCCCTCAGTGCATCCAAACAGGCATCAGAGTATGGCGACTAGGGGATTTTCACAGTAACTTCATTGTAGTGTTAACGTAAGCCACTTATGATACTAATAAATAGACTTTAAACTTTAGTATGTAATGAAAGGTATTGTTTCTTGCATGCTATACAGACTAAAGTTTATAGAGAAGAAAAGGAGTTGGTATGGAATGTAGTGTTACAGTCTCATCTAGAGTATAAAGATCAGCTTAATATAAGATAGGTCGATTCAAAAGCCTGATGGTAGCAGGGAAGAAGCTGCTCTTGAGTTAGTTAATACATGACCTCAGACTTTTATATCTTTCTCCTAATGGAAGAAGGTAAAAGAGAGTATGGCCGGGGTGGGTGGGGGTCTTGATTATGCTAGCTGCTTTGCCGAGGCAGCGGGAAGTGTAGACAGAGTCAATGGACGGGAAGCTGGTTTGCGTGATAGAACATAGAACATAGAACATAGAACACTACAGCACAAACAGGCCCTTCGGCCCACAAGTTGCACCGATCACATCATCACCTACCAACCTACAGACCTATCTATAACCCTCAATCTCATTAAACCCCATATACTCATCCAGGAGTCTTTTAAAAGACCCCAGCGAGTTCGCCTCCACCACCACCGACGGCAGCCGATTCCATTCACTCACCACCCTCTGAGTGAAAAACTTACCCCTAACATCACTTCTGAACCTCCCTCCCCGCACCTTAAATCTGTGTCCTCTCGTAGCGACCATTTCAACCCGGGGAAATAGCCTCTGAGAGTCCACCCTATCTATTCCTCTCAACATTTTGTAAACTTCTATCAGGTCGCCTCTCAACCTTCGTCTCTCCAGGGAAAAGAGTCCCAGCTCCCTCAACCTAACTTCATAAGGCATGCCTCCCAGTCCAGGCAACATCCTTGTAAATCTCCTCTGTACCCTTTCAATAGCTTCTACATCTTTCCTATAGTGAGGCTTTCCTATATGGACTTGGCTTTACTCATGAACCTTTGTAGTTTCTTCGATCTTGCTCAGAGCAGGAGCCATAGCAAGCTGTGATACGACCAGAAAGAACAAAGAACAAAGAACAAAAACAGCCTGGGAAACAGGCCCTTCGGCCCAACGAGCCCACGCTGCCATCTCAACACCACTAGTCCCCCTCTCCACCCACGACCCTTGTCTAATGTTTTATGGCCATCTATTGAGGGAAACTGATTTAGGAACAATTTATTCCTGCCAATCAGCCTAACAGCACATCTTTGGGATGTGGGAGGAAACCGGAGCACCCGGAGAAAACCCACGCAAGCACGGGGAGAATGCGCAAACTCCCACAGACACCGGCCCAGATCCATGTGTCTGCACAGCAAGAATGCTTTCTGTAGTTCCCCTTTTAAATTTGGTGAGAGTCGTAGTGGACATGCCAAATTTCCTGAGTCTCCTAAGCAAGTAGAGGCTTTGGTCGGCTTTCTTTACTATACTGTGGCGAAAATGTGTATGTTTCGATTTTTATATTTTGTTCAAGCCTTTAACTGTTCCACAGCACGCTATCTACTCAGATAGAGAAAAATGTAAAGAGTCTGTTTGCAGATGTATGCACTCATTATAGAGAAGTGGCATGCCTTATTCCCAACAGAATCACCATTGTGAGCAATCTATCTCTATCAGTGGTGAACAAATTGCTCGCGTTTGCCGTAATCAGTAAAGAAGCAGCAGTACATTTAGTCATGGGTAAGTGGTTAAGGTGATGGACTAGCAATCCCTTGATGTCTCACCATGCACTTATGTTTCAGGCAATTTCCCTTAAAGGGGATGTCCCTTTAATTTGTCCCTCCGTTTATTTGATTTCGTGGAATTGATTATATTATCAACCAAAAATGGGAATAATCAATCAAGACAATTGTACTTAAAGATTTTACAGTTTATTTATTAGTGTCACAAATAGGCTTACATTAACACTGCAATGAAATTACTGTAAAAATCTCCTAGTCGTCATACTCCAGCGTCTAGTTGGGTACACTGAGGGAGAATTTAGCATGGCCTTTCAGACTGTGAGAGGGAATTGGAGCATTCGGAGGAAACCCACACAGACACGGGGAGAATGTGCAAACTCTGCACAGGCAGTGGGCCAAGCCGGAAATCGAACCCTGGTCCCTGGTGCCGTGAAGCAACAGTGTAAACCACTGTGCCATCGTGGCGCCCCACTTAGCTGTAATCCATGGAGCATTCCTAATGCAATGGACGCTCAGAATGTGTTTCTCAAATAGGCAGGTGACAAAGACATAGTGGATGTGATTGATATTGTTGAATTGTGTCCTGGGGCTGTTGGGGTTGGATAATGTTGAAAGAACAAACAATCTGACCATCACAGCCTTCTTATAAAAGCAAAACAGAATGCTGGAACTATTCAGAGATATGGCAGCATCTGTCGTAAGTAAATGGAAAGTTTACAGTTCAAGTCAATCACCTTTTCTCAGAACTTCCAACTTTTTATTTTTAGCAGGTTATTTTTGGAAGATTGTATCCCAGGAATTCTCACTGATGGGGGGTGGTTTTGCACACGTTGTACATGCAATAAATAAGCTGTGACCTGACACAATCCTGTATTATTCAAGGAGGTTACAGTTGTACAGTAAAGAGCGCACTCATTTGGAACTGACAAATGAGTGAAATGTTGGCCTCGTGGTATTGTCACTGAACTAGAGACCCAGTGGAATGTTCTGAGGACCAGGGTTCGAATCCCACCATGGCTGATGGTAAAATTTGAATTCACTAAAAATCTGCAAATAAAGAGTCCAATAATGACCATGAAACCATTGCTGGTTGTTACAAAAACCGATCTGGGTCACTGATAAGGGATGGAAATCTGCTCTCCTTAACTGGTCTGACTCCAGATCCACAGCAACGTAGTTGACCCTGAAATGTTCAGCTCAAGGGCAATTAAGGGTCTGCAGTAAATGATGGCCCAGCCAGTGACACCCACATCCCACGAAAGAACTTAAAAGAAATTTGCTCAAATGATAATTACTGATGATTCACACAAGGGTTAGAGAGTGCTCTATTAACCTGTTTTTTGCTGCCTGGGTCTATAGCAGCCACTTTCTTCTCTTTACTCCTCCCCTCATCCCTCTGTCACCTGGAGCAAGCTCCCAGTATAAGCTGTAATCCAGGAATTCCTTACCAACTCACTGGCGTTAACAGTGGCAAAATCCATCACGTCAGCTTTATGCCAGGCCTCTACCAAAGTGGAAAGTCTCAACAGGACGTTCCTTCAAAATAAAATAAAAACAAATGGAGGCTGATGTGAAAACTTTACTTGAATGATTAACTCTGATAGTTTTCAAATTGTTAAGAAACTCTCAGAAATCCATATAAATTACAAAGAGATTTACCTCCCCAAAATATTGAATAACAAATCTCTAATGAATTCTTGAAAACCCTATTATGTTTGTGTGCAAATAAAACGGGACATCTCTCTTCAGCAGATAGTGACCCTTCTGTAGATAAGTATCAAGTCCATATTAGGAGAGGATAAGGCTTTGCAGTAAACATTTTCTTGAAGGAACTCACAAAAGACATAAAGCACAGTTGAATTATGTTACTCCAAGCTATGCAGTTTTTATAAAATGCATTCCCGTGTTGTCAATTTTAATCTGATCACACTGTTTGCAGGTTGGGAGATAACAAAGGCAGATGAGAAATTTGTCAAATTGTTCTTGCATGTTCATCATACTGTCCTTAACAAATCACTTGCTCAGCAAAACTGGAGCATTGGGCGGGATTCTCCGGCCAGGCTCGCCCCAAGACCGGAAAATCCCACCCACAGTCAACGGACCTTTGCACGGTTCTGTCCCATCCACTGAGATTCCCCGGGCAGAATGAGATGGGAAGATTCCACCCATTGTCTCCAATTCTGGATCTTGCACTTTAAGAAAGATGTCAAATCTTGAGGAAGGCTACATAAAGAATTTCTAGATAGTGAGAGAAGCTGGAGTTGTTCCCCTTTACACAAGGGATGTTTGAGAGATTTAAAAGGAGTATTCATGGTACTGAGCAGCCAAGACAGAGTAAATAGAGAGAAACTGTTTCCATCTGCCGGAGGACAGAGATTAAAAATGATGGGCAAAAGAATCAAAGGCGACATGAGGAAAAAAAGGTGTTAAGCAGTGAGTCTTTACGATTTGAAATGCACTGGAGTCCTGTTCAATTGTGACTTTCAAAAGGGAATTGGATAAACACCCAAAGGGCAAAAATAGATTGCAGGACTATAGGGAAAGGGCTCAGGAGTAGGTCAAGCTAAATTACTCTTGCAGAAAACCAATACAGATGTGATGGGCTCAATTACATCCTTTGGTGCTGTAACCATTCTGATTCTGTGAATTCTTCTCAGTGATTTTATTGGTTCACTTGTTTCATCCTCCTTCTAAGATATTTGCATATGGCTAAACTGTTACTGCTCTTCTGGCACTGAGCAGCCGTGCCTGGAACATTGCTCTCCTGCCATTGTCATTAAGTGTCTTCACACTTGCTCCTTCACCTCATACACTCTGGTATAACTTTCATTGCTGCTTTGTGAAACCTTGTGCCCTCCTCAAACAGCTCCCTGTTAGTATCACCGCATGTCATGCGGGGGACCGGGGCTTCAATTCCCCATCAGGGAGTTAGGAAGTTTGCCTGACGGTGCGCCTGTAGGGCGTCTTTATGGACGGCACAGTGGCACTGCTGCCTCACAGTATCAGGGATCCAGATTCAATTCCTGGATTGGGTGACTGTATGGAGTTCGTATGTTGTTCACTGTCTGTGCGAGTGCTCTGGCTTCCTCCCACAGTCCAAACATGTGCTGGTTAGGTTAATTGGCCATGTTAAAATACTCCTTAGTGTCAGGCGCACTAGCAGGGTAAATATGTAGGGTTACAGGGATAGAGCTTGGGTGGGATTGTTGTTGGTGCAGGCTTCTTGGGCTGAATAGCCTCCTTCTACAATGTACGGATTCTAAGATTCTAAATAGATTTCTTTTTCCAGTGTGCCATTCTGCTAAATGACTTCTGGCCTTCAAATTGTGCAGGAGGTTTCTGCGCCCTGAATGGTTTTGAGACGCAAACTGTTATTATTAAAATTGCATTGAAACTGTGGTGAAGTCCATTCCTGCTTAGTTGGGAGCCCTAGATTGTGTCCTGCCTGAGGTTTTTTTATTCATCTGTGGGACATTGGCGTCACTGGCTGGTCAGTATTTATTGCACATCCCTGGTTGCCTGAGGGCAGTTGAGAGTTAATCACATTGCTGTGGCTCTGGAGTCGAATGTAAGCCAGATAAGGTTAGGGACAGCAGATGTCCTTCCCTAAGGGACATTAGTGAATCAAATGGATTTTGCCGACAATTGGCAATGGTTTCATGGTCATCAGTAGATCCTTAATTCCAAATTTTTTTTATTCTGCATTCAAGTTCCACCATCTGCCGTGGCAAGATTCGAACCCAGGTCCCAAGACACCAGAACATTAGCTGAGTTTCTGGATTAATAGTCTCGCAATAATATCATTAGGCCATTGCCTCACCCTATAAACATCCAAAGAGCAACAAAGTGGGCCAAATGAGTCAAATGAGAGTAAGTCGATGGGCCGAAAGGCCTAATTCTGCTTGTATATCTTATAAACTGATGAAAATTTCCGAATTATTGAAGCCCAATTTTAACCTAATCTGCCAGTGTGGACAAGGGCATTCTGTTATGAATGGTCATTTTTACATCCCATCCCAACTTTACACCCTTTTGAAGTGTGTTAATGAGTTATTTTACTCTGTCACCTCCTACTTTCATGCACAGATAGAGGTTCCAAACTTCACGGACCATTTTACTGCCACTCTCTCCATCCCTAGGCCCGATATTCTTCCTCAGTTGACTACCATTTCGTTTGACTTGGGATCGAAATCTTAGACAATCATACTGACATTTCAGATTGAATGCCCTGTCAAGCACTTTGAATTTTTCAGCATTTTTAAGTTCCTTCAGCAGCCATGCACTGCTTTGTGGATACAGCTGTTGACCAGTTGTTTCACTGTGACCTTTCCCTTTTTAAGATTCTATAAATGTGGCCGGCAGGACATTTTATTAAGAGCAACAATACTCCTTTGATGTAATGGGTATGAGAACCGTACATCTTGTTTCAACACACAGCAGTGGAATTGGAAATCTTTATTCACTTCACCCCTGTAAAATTGATGTCTGAATCAAATTGTCCTTGAGCCTGAGCTGGAAATCACTTTCATCTTATGAAGTCAAAGGAAATATATAGCATTTCAAGGTGGCGGTTCAGAAATGATTATGCTACAGATGATGGCATTGTGTGTATGAAATATAAAGTTATTGACTCTGATTTCAGCCTTTTGCGGCAAAAGCTCTTGGACTCATCCCCCAAAAGTCTTGGCCTCAATACCAACACCGCCTCCCTTCCAGAATCAGCTTAAAACCTACCTCTTAGGCCAAGCTTTGATTGATTGATTTCTCTTTGTCACATGTATTAGGATACAAGTGAGAAGAATTGTTTTTTCTGTGTTATACTGACAAAACATACCGCTCATAGAGTATAGAAATAGATCCTACATTGGGGATATTGCTTGGTCAAAGTTTTTTCTTAAACTCGGCAGTATTTTCAGCTAAATAATTAAAGTTAATGTTCAGTTAAGGTTAATGTGCAGTTAAGAGTTAAAGATCAGTAAAAGAATTAATGAGTTGCAACAGTTTAAGTTTGAGTTGGTTACTGAAGTGTAAAGGGAGAAATTGTTGAGTGAATTAAGGAGTCAATTACTGTTACTGTTTGTCTCATTAAACTGGAGTGTTTAAATTAAGACCCAAATAACACTCGGAGCTACATTAAGGTCACTGAGAAAAAGTATACCGTCACCAACAAGCTGTGAAGGAATTGGAACTGGAACTAAAGCATGAAGAAGTGAATAAAAGATAAAAAGGATTAAGGTAAACTTAACTGCGGCACGGTGGTGCAATGGTTAGTACTGCTGCTTCACAGCACCAGGCACACAGGTTTAATTCCGGCCTCGGGTCACTGTCTGTGTGGAGTTTGCACATTCCCCGTGTCTGCTTGGGTTTCCTCTGGGTGCTCTGATTTCCTCCCAAACTCCAAAGATGTGTGGGTTAGGTTGGTTGGCCATGATAAATTGCCCCTAGTGTCAGGGGGTTGATGGGGTAAATGTGTGGGGTTGCAGGAATAGGACCTGGATGGGATTGTGGCCAGTGCAGGCTTGATGGGCCAAATGGCCTCCTTCTATACTGTAGAGATTCTATGAAAAAACTGAAATGGAACTCAGCAACAGAGGTCATAACATGGAATTCAAAGAGCCAAGGAAATTCCATGTAATTGAAGCTATCACCTTTGTGATGGGTGAGAGATGTTCACCTCAGAGTGAAAGGCATCAAAGATTTGATCCATGGCTCTCATGTAGAACATCCTGTATCATCTACTTTATACTATTGATGCAGAAGTTAGAGTAATCATTTATCAGAGCTATTATTGGAAAATGAAGCCAGACAGTTGAAAAAGTTGTGCTCCGGGGAGCTAGACAAATCAACAATTCAGGCAGAGAAGTGAAACTTGAGAACATGTGTTATGGTTCAAGTCA
Organism: Carcharhinus amblyrhynchos; assembly: GCF_965287045.1. Lineage (NCBI taxonomy): Eukaryota > Metazoa > Chordata > Chondrichthyes > Carcharhiniformes > Carcharhinidae > Carcharhinus > Carcharhinus amblyrhynchos. Next base: position 13,496,290 of record NC_137328.1, read on the forward strand.
AAAACGCCAAAGTGTTTTATGAAGCCCGCCTGAACCATAAGTTTTGCATCTGGAATTTGGTTGGGATAAGCATGAGATGTTGCACTTCAGGTCTTATTCGAGTGACCCACTAAGAACTTCCATCAAACAAAGTTTATTTAAGAATATAGTTAACATGTATAGTAAGAAAATTAGCAACAACTTTTGTCAATTACAAACAAGAAACAAAACAATCATTATAATGTATAACTCTTAATGAATGTCTCTAAAGTATTCCAATTAAAACCATAATCCAATAAACAAAATCCTTTAAACAGATATATATCACTGCACAGGCTAAAGCTCACATGACACTGGCTTGGATGCTGATTTCAAATGATCTTGAAAACTCAGAGCAGCCTGTGGTCATCAGCTCCTCAAAACACAGATTCTTTACTGTAGGATGGCAATCAAGATGTGCTTTCAGCTAATTAGTAAAACTTTCAAAATAGAAAGAGAGAGAGACTTCTTTTAGCTATGCTTCTAACACTGCAGCCAAAACAAAACTAAAAACAACCTTCATCATCTGAGCTGTACACAGCGTTTTGCTCCTCCTAACAGTGACATCACCAAAGACCATGAGATGAGAAACATTGACTTTGAAATATGCAGAAATCATGATTTTCAAAAAAAATCTCTTAAAGGAATATTAATGTCGCACATTAGAAAAAGAAGATGGTCAATGAAATGCTTGGAAGAGAAAGAACTCTATGACATGACCCAAGTATTAGAAATAGTACCAAGTACCTAAGTACCACAACCATTCCCTTCAACTGACAGACTGAGTGAGCTGTTACGGCAGAAGGCTTGTGTTGTGTTTGTATACTTTGTAGAGGGAGTTGTGTGACAGGGAAAAGGTTCAGCGAAGGATTGCAGAGTTGCATCATCCACTGAGTAAAGTAAGCAGTCCTTGGTCAGAGCACAGTCTAGGATAGAAATCAGAAAATGGAAGACAGCAAGCCTGTATGGGAGAAATCCATGCAAGACTATATTTGGAACTGTGCATAGTTGAAGCCTACTGGTAAAAGTGTAATGTTAAATGCAAGCCTTAAGATCGTATCATTGAATATTTGCTGCATCAATTTACAAATGTCTAACTTTTCTGTATAATGTTTGTTTGGAATGTGGGTTTGAACAAATCCATTTTGAACATGAATAAGGCAAAGGGGGAAGGATTTAGTGATTGTGGTTCTGTCTTTCTAAGGCAGCACAGCAGAAGAAGGTCACCTGACATGAGGGGCCAGTGGGAACTAAGAGTGACCGCACCAGAGGGAGGAGTCCTTTCTCAGGCAGAATAAATCTAGCAGCCATGTTTCAAGCATGTGTGGAGTGCTCTTGCTTCAAGGCACACTAGTGCTGCCTACTCCTTACCTAATTTCTCTTTAACAATAAATACCTTTCTGATACCCAAAATATGCCATGCCAGTACACAAACCTTACTACTATGGCCTTATTGGCACGTGTAGCAATTTCTAATGTTAAAATCCCATAGAATTTCTATAGTGCAGAAAGAGGCCATTCGGCCCAGTGAGTCTGCACTGACTTTCCCGACAGAGCATCCCACCCAGGCTCTCCCCTCTGCCCTATCCCAGTGACCCCATGCATTCATCGTGTCCAATCCACATAACCTGTACATCCTTGGACACTAAGGAGCAATTTAGCATGGCCAATCCACCTAACCTATGGCCACTCTACGCTAACCTGCACATGTTTGAACCGTAGGGAACCTGGAGCACTTGGAAGAAATCCACACAGACACTGGGAACCCAAGGCTGGAATTGAACCCGGGTCCCTTGCAGTGCGAGGCAGCAGTGCTACACCCTGTGCCACCCCTTTGTTCATGTATCAATATTCTAAGATATCTTTGTCATCTTCTGGTTAATTTTGTTTCTTAACTCTAAGGAAGATTTGGATTCTATATTCCTTCAACAAATATGAACAACCCAGTAGATTGCTAAATGGAATTTAATATGCTATTTGTCCACCCATACTGCAAATCTATTTATGACTTTGTGCGTTGTGTTGCAACTTCCTTCATCATCAACTCTGTCTACCAATTGGGTTTCATCTGTTTATCTCAGGAATACACCTCCAATCCCTGAGTGCAAATCATTGATGGATATGTTGAATAATAGTGGTCTCAGCAAGGATCATTGAAGGATAACTGTATCTACTTTGTCAGTTTGAGAGACTCCAGTTAACATCTGCCCTCAGATTTGTGTCATCTGAAGATCTTCTGAATGTCCACACACATAACATCCATCGCATTATTTCTGCCTTTCTCCAAGGAATTCAATAATGTTGCTTCACTTGTTTCTTATTTTCATGTAGTTTTTGTTACATTTTTCCATCTCAAGATGTTTGTTATTTCATCTGTTAACAAAGACCTTAATATCTTTCCCACCATTGATGTTAAACGGTGTATAATTCCTTGGGTTAGCTTAACAAATTCATCTGTTTATCAACACTTTGGAATTATTTTTGATTTTCTTTCTTGTATCTATGGTTACTTGTGCCTCTATCTCCTCCATTGCTTTTTTGAATATCTAAATTTGCATCCTACCTGGACCTCCAGTCTTGACCTCCTTATGTTTAGTCAGTGTGTTTAGTACCTCCTGTCTTTTTACCTTTAAAGGGAATATTACAATTGTTATGGACTGGTGGAATTTCATCCTTAGCAGCCTGTTCAGTGAAATCTGAAGCAAAGTATTTTAGTATTCCTGCCTGACCAGCATTGAACTTTGATACAACCCTAAAGACCCTTCCCCCTCATGGTCCTCTGTGTGGTTAATGTATCTATTCAGCAGCTGGGCAACTTATCAATTTATCTGACTGCTCAGTGGAAAGAAGAAACAAACTTAGCACAATCCTGCTTTTAAATTTGATAGGACCTCTGTTGCATCACTTTTCCAGATTTCGTCCACGCCACCATTCCTTCCAAAAGATTCCTGACCCCAAACCGTACGGAAGAAGCATTGCTCTGTATAGTAAAATTGCAGGAGGCCTTGAGATGCAGTGTTAGCATTCCTTATTCTGGGCCAGAAGCTCTGTGTTCAGATCCCACTTCAGGACATGATGGCCATGGAAGGTCATAGAATTGTAGAATGCAGAAAGAGGCCATTTGGCCCATTCAGCCTGCACTCACAATAATCTCACCCAGGCACTACCCCCATAACCCCTTGCTAGTCCCCTGACATTAAGGGGCAATTTATCATGGTTAATCCATCTAAGCTGCATATCTTTGGATTATTGAAGGAAACCAGAACACCTAGAGGAAACCTACACAGTCACGGGGAGAACATCCAAGCTCCACTCAGGCAGAGACCTAAAGCTGGAATTGAATCCGGGCCCCAGGTGCTGTGAGGCAGCAATACTAACCCACTCTGCCACCGTGCCATCCAGAGATGTGTTCATAGTTTGGCCAAACAGGCTGATAATCCTCCCAATACACCTGATGGTAAGAGTGGGAGAGTTTCCTGGTCAGCCATACTGCAGAACGCAATGGCAAACCACTGTAGTACTTTGCCAAGCAAAATCATGGACACATCCAGCGTAAGTCCATAGTTATCAATGCCCCTTTAGAGCATGGAGGAAGTGGGGAAAGTAAGATTACAAATGCCTCCATGAAGATTTGCTCTGGTCTATATTCGTAGTGAAATTATAAGCAATTAATTTTGAGTGCAAGTTGTCAGAAGTATTAACCAGGAGAAATGAAATTTTTCGAATGTCAGGCAAGTAAAGTTTGATTAGAATAGCCTGCACCCAGGACAGCCTGAATACACGGCAATTCCGCCATTTCTATGTCACCTCAAATTAGCAACTAAAGTCAGCTTTCTCCTAAATTATCCAGCAATCCGAGACATTCCTTCATTCAATGGTGATACATTGTGCTGCGTATTGAAAGCTGTTGAGCTCATACCAGCAGTTCTGAACTTTGTGAAATCCCAGTCATAATGTGTTATCAAGGGGATGGTGTCAAGTAGAGTGCAGATTTTTAGCCTGAGGAAGCATACCTCTTCAGTCAGTTACAAAATGACAATGACAGATGGTTAATGTTGCTGCAAAACCGTCAGCCAGCATTGGATAGCGGAGATATGGGAATAATTGAACAATCTGTAGTGTGCTCTGATAACTTAGGTGTCAAAGAGAGCTTTTGATGAATAGAAATTAATTGAGGTGCACATGAATGCATAACCCAGTGAATTATACCTCACGAACAGTTTGGGATTCGAACAGAAAGTCGAATTGGCAACCTTGGTAAAGGGAAAAGCTATCTCATTTGTTGAAGCCGATTGTATGGCCAGTGTGAGAGTTGAACATGAACATTACTTCCGCAAGTATTTCCTCTTATATCTATTGATTGAGTCCTAATGTATGAAACATGTCTGGAAGTAGTCTGTTGCTTTGAATCCCTTCCATGTTTCAGAAGAGCGGCATGGTGGACAGGGGTTAGCACTGCTGCCTCACAGCACCAGGGACCCAGGTTCAATTCTCGGCTTGGATCACTGTCTGTGTGCAGGCTGCTCATTCTCCCTGTGTCTGTGTGGGTTTCCTCCGGGAGCTCTGATTTCCTCCCACAGTCTGAAAGACGTGCTGGTTAGATGCATTGACCATGCTAAATTCTCTCCCACTGCGCCCAAACAGGCGCTGGAGTGTGGCAACTAGGGAATTTTCACAGTAACTTCATTGTAGTGTTAATGTAAGCCTACTTGTGACACTGATAAATAAACTTTAACTAAAACTTTGTAAGTTTTTTTAACTTTTAGCAAAAATTGATGATGGAGTGAGTCACTAAATTAATGCAAGAGATTTTAAATATTTTTGCTATACTAATGCACAATAAAATCATAAGGTTCAATAATTAGCTTAAAAAATAAAATGACTCCTTCATTTTCTGCCTAAAAATAATCTTTGATGGTTGAGGTAACAGAAACATTTCCCAGAGCTTTGGCTCACATCTTTGATCTCTGTGAGGAGATGTATCAAGGGCATCCTTTATGTCCTTTTATCTCCATTTGTTACTGATCCATTGACGTGGGGATTTTGACCTTGATACTAAATTCCCCCCTTCCCCCCTCCATGATAGGTGGAGACAGTTAGGAAATGGTGGAAGTTGGAAAAAAAAATTACATTGAAACACTGCCAAATATAACCATTAATGAAAACTTAGCCTAGCAATATGAACTCCAGCAGAAGAGCCTTGTGCGTTGATATTAATTAGCACAGGATTAGTACAATTTAGCAAATGATGGTTTTATTATTTTGTACAGTTACAATGATAAATGTGCAATAAATAATTTAGTTGAGTATTGTTGGGAAACGGTACATGTTGTTGAAGTTTTTTGCCTCAAACTCATCAGGACAGTTGGTAAGAATACCAAAAGTTTAAAGTTTATTTATTAGTGTCACAATATTAACGCTGCAGTGAAGTCACTGTGAAAATCCCCTCATCACAACACTCTAGCACCTGTTCGGGTACACTGAGGAAGAATTTAACATGGCTAATACACCTAACCAGCATGTCTTTCAGACTGTGGGAGGAAACCGGAGCACGCGGAGAAAGCCCACGCAGATAGGGGGAGAGGAAGCACACTCCACACAAGCAGTGACCCAAGCCAGGTCCCTGGTGCTGTGAGGCAGCAGTGCTAACCACCGTGCCGCCCCACAATGCCAAAGCCAAAAATTAGTACTTCCACAAAAAGTGGGTGTTGGTTGGCTGGCAAGTAACCCAAACACTTGCTGTTTTGACATTTTTGATATCAAATTCTAAATGATAAACTCTATGTAATTTAACATTTTAGTTTCCTCTCCCCCTATCTGCATGGGCTTTCTCTGCGTGCTCTGGTTTCCTCCCACAGTCTGAAAGACATGCTGGTCAGGTGTATTAGCCATGCTAAATTCTTCCTCAGTGTAACCGAACAGGTGCTAGAGTGTTGTGATGAGGGGATTTTCACAGTGACTTCACTGCAGTGTTAATATTGTGACACTAATAAATAAACTTTAAACTTTTGGTATTCTTACCAACTGTCCTGATGAGTTTGAGGCAAAAAGCTTCAACAACATGTACCAAGCTGCACTTTTTTTTGGAAAGAGGTTTCCAAGACACCTTGGGAAAATAACCTTAATGTCCTGAGATATTATTGATTAATATATGGTGTGGTAATGAGTGAATGAAAATTGACAGTTTTCTCTTCTTTCTGTGTGGAGATTCACAGCAGGGTGAATACCAAAGAAAACTCTACAGGGACTTGATGAAAAACTACAATCGTTTGGAGCGCCCCGTACTGAATGAGTCGCAGTCGCTGGTTGTTGATCTCGGGGTGACCTTTATACAGATAATTGACGTGGTGAGTCATGGATTAATAATATTTATTCGGGTAGTGTTTAAACCTCTCCGTCGCCACACAATGAAGAGGCAACTGCTTCTTGTAGTCTTGGTGGACGTAAGATCAATAATGCTGGAAGCTGTCAGTCGGCTTAGCTCAGATGCTATAACGTTCATTTTTGAATTGGAGGCAATGGATTCAAGTTCCACTTGAGGGCTTAAGTAGAAATCTAATTACTTCTACAGAGCCTTGGAATTGATCAGTATTAAATAGATCTTTCACAACTCATTTGAAGAGCCTTCTTACATCAGGCAACATTCCTCCTTCAAACATCGTGGCCAAAACAGTGTGAAACTATGATGGATATGGTTCCGACCCTAATGGTAACACATTTAGGTCAAACACTCATTCACATCTGAGGAGATTTGATCACCTGCAATCGGCCACTTGCATTGGGGGGAAATGGTAGAGAACTGACACCCATGCCTGCGTTCTAGCAGTGTTCAGCAATCTCAATAGAGCTTAGGTTCAGACTAGGGGAAGCTGAGTGTACATGACTCATCATGCTTTAACCAGCTGAGTGACAGAGGGGGAAGGCAATTATTTCTCGAAAAATTCAATACAAATAGCTTATAGTGGTATTCTCCATCACAGAGCCCAGAGAGGTTGATGTACATGATGTGAAAGTTCAGGTTTTTGTGACTCTCCTGAAGTCAGGGATTAATGAATGGTTGTTCAGAGTATGAGGACGTTTACTGTGCTCCACACCAATGTTACACCTGACCTTGATTCTGACATGGGTTAACAAAATTCGAGCACATTCTTCTTCCTAACAGTACATAACCTTCTCTTAATGAATAAAATCCCTCATGAACACCTGGGGTTTTGTCTTCAGAATGCCGGAGAATTCCAACTCTATCAACTAGCATCTTCAGGGGTCAGGCCTGCTCCCTCAGAGACTCTGGCTTATACTTTAATGCTGGAACACTCTTTATTTCTGGATGACCATTGTTCTCAGAATAGGCTGTCAACCTGAACAACATCAGTGTAATTAAGAGAATAAAAACCTCGGGGACGATTTTCCCGCGGCTGGCGCGGATCATGCTGATCTGGGAAAATTGCGTGTGGGCCTAAAAGCTAGTTTTGTGCCTGGCACAGTTTGTGCTTGCTCCGGTCCCTTTTGACTAGCACGAGCAACATCATGTCCCGAAAAGACGCAAGGCCAATTCGCATGAGATTGACTGGATTTCAATTTCATTAGCGAGTTCGACACATGACCGCCCATTCCAGGAACGTTTCCACCTCTCTGATGGGAGGTTATTTCGGCGTCAATCAGTATTGGTCTCCACTAGTAGAGACCTGGTGCGATGGTCCCACCAGAAGTCGTGGAGGCCATTGGCGGCCTCGAGTGGTCGGAGGTCAATGTGGGGCAGTGTTCGTCAGGCAGTGCCCACCTGGAGCACTGACAGTGTCCATCGGACACGTGGCAGTGCCAGTTGGGCACCGCCAGTGTGTCAGTTGAAGCATTGGGCGTAGGGACTGAATGGGGTCATGGGGATGGGCTATATCGATGAGGTGGTGTGGGGTGCTGTTCAGGGGTGGATCAGGAAGGGGATCACAATAAGGGACGTGGCAGAGGTTGCGGCTGTTGGGGGGAGGGGGGCAGTGGGATACAGCCACCTGATAGATGCAAATGAATGCATCTCCTAGAAAGAGAAATGTGAATTCCTTCCTCTAAATGGAGTGCTGTGTTGATTTGGAAGCCTTCCAGCTGTTCAGGGGTTATGGAGATTAAAATGACCAGGGAACTGCGAAAGTTTTAGAGGACAGAGATAAGAACAAATATCGCTTCGAGGATGATGTCTGAATTCGCCATCCTCAAACTAAACAACACTTTTTTCAGGGCTAGAAGGGGCAATCCAGCCATGAGACCTCCATCCCAGGAGTGTGCACTGAGGCCAACCCATTGCCCCCAAGCCTGAACCCATCCAACCCCCAGGACTCATGGGGGGGACTCTTCTTCTGAAGCCTGGCAGAGGCAGAGAGCCTGTAGGCACTGGACTTCCCTTCTTGAACCCTCCTCCCCCTTCTGTTCCCCCCACTTCCCCCAACTCCTCCCAAGTGTCCAGTGCAACAGGTCTACCATTTTCAGGACCTGCACCAAAGCCTATCCGGTGTCGATCTCACTGTGGAGATGGGGGAATAGCAGGAGGGATTGCAATCATGTCTACTAATGGCATGTTAAACAGACCATTTGCATATTTATTGGGTTTCCACCAAGGGATTTATTTGATGCTGATGCAGCAAGCTGGAAGCATTGTGATGTGTCAATTGCCTGGCGTCAAACCTGATTTTCTGCTGAAGCCTGATTCTCTGGGCCAAGGCAATTCCTGCCAGGAGCTTGTGGACCAGTAGAATTGCCTCCTATGTCACCGAATAATCTAAAGCTTTCCTCCTCAGTATTTACCACACCACCGATGTTCATGTCATCTGCAACTCTACTGATCATACCTCCCACATTCACGTCTATATCATTAACATACAAGATGAGGAGATGTCAGCATTGGACTGAGGTGGGCATAGTAAGAAGTCTCAAACACCAGGTTAAAATCCAACAGGTTTATTTGCAATCACAAGCTTTCGGAGCGCCGCTCCTTCATCAAGTGGAGAGATAGGTTCACAAACATGGCATGTATAGACAAAGACACAGACTTGAGTGTCGTATTCATGAACCTACCTCCCCACCCATCTGATGAAGGAAAAACGCTCCGAAAGGTTCATGATTCCAATTATGTACAATACAAACATCAAGGGATGCAACACTTGGCCTCCATAGTGTTCTGTGGTAGAGAATTCCACAATTTCACCACCCTCTGAGTGAAGAAATGTCTTCTCATCGCATGCCTTAAATGGCCTGTCTTGAGACTGTCATCCCTTGTTCCTGAAGGAACATTCCTGCATCCAGTCTGTCCAACACTGTCAGAATTTTGGATGTTCCAGTTAGATCCCTTGGCAGTTTTGCATTTCTACTTAGTTGTGTCTTTAATCACTTGAGACGATAATCAATCCTATTTTCAAAGAAAGATTTTAGAAAAGAACATTGTCTCATGCAGGTTTATGGAAATCTTGGCCGTGATTCTCCTAACCTATTGCATTAGTTTTTTATCGACGCAGGAGGGGAGAATCTCGTGTTGGCCAATTTGTGGGATTAGGATTGGCGCTGCACTTGCATCTCCTAGGGCGGGATTCCTGGCGGCATCTGTGCCATGCTGGAAATTGGCAGGGAGGCGAAGCTAGTATTTAAATACTATTTAACATACCATTTAAATGCTATTAGCGGTCCGGGACAAAATCCTTTGTGTCCGCTCACATCTCTGACCCCGCCAGAGTTTTTCACTCCAGTGAGGATTACACTAGCTTCCTGTGTTCAAGAAATTAGCGGCTCAACCCCACTGGAGGGAAGGGGAGCCATCATGGCCCCCCAGGGGGTCAGGAGGCAGGGAGGTGGTGCCCCTTGACAATGCCAGCCTGTGCCCCCTAGTATTGCACAAGGGGCAAGGTGCCAATGCCAGGGGGCACCTTGTTATTGCCCACTGGGCATGGGGCAGTACCAAGGGGTGTGGCCTGATGGAGAGCAAAGCCTAGGGGGCAATTGGTGGGGGTGTGGGCTCCCACTGCCATTCTGTCATTGAGATCGATGGGAGCAGGAGAGAGGCCAGCTATTGGGGTGGGCTGGAGCTGTGCTCCACTCCAGCCCACCCCAACTATTGGCGGGGGGGGGCAGGCGGTGGCGTTGGGGGGGGTTGTCTGCGGGGATACCTGCACTTCAGTAAGGCCTTTGACAAGGTCCCTCGTGGCAGACTGGTGCAGAAGGTGAAGTCGCGTGAGATCAGAGATGAGCTGGTAAATTGGACACAAAACTGGCTCAGTCATAGGAGACAGAGGGTAGCAGTGGAAGGCTGCATTTTTGAATAGAGGGCTGTGACAAGTGGCGTTCCTCAGGGATTGGCGCTGGGATTTTTGCTGTTTGTAATATATATAAATGATTTGGAGGAAAATGTAACTAGTTTGATTAGTAAGTTTGCAAATGACTAAAAGGTTGGTGGATTTGCGGATAGCGATGAGGATTATCAGAGATACAGCAGGATATAGATCAGTTGGAGACTGGGGTGGAGAGACAGCAGATGGAATTTGATCCAGACAAATGTGAGGTAATGCATTTTGGAAGGTCTAATACACTTAAGAAACATACAGTAAATGGCAGAACCCTTCAAAGTATTGATAGGCAAAAGGATCTGGGTGTACTGGTACACAGGTCACTGAAAGCAGCAATGCAGGTGGAGAAGGTAGTCAAGAAGGCATACGGCATGCTTGCCTTCATCAGCCGGGGCTTTGAGTTTAAAAATTGACAAATCATGTTGCACTTTTATAAAACCTTAGTTAGGCCGCGCTTGGATTATAGTGTTCATTTCTGGTCACCACACTACCAGAAGGATATGGAGGCTTTGGAGAGGGTACAGAAAAGATTTACCAGGATGTTGCCTGATATGGAGGGCATTAGCTCTGAGGAGAGGTTGGAGAAACTTGGTTTGTTCTCACTGGAGCGACAGGGGTTGAGGGGAGACCTGATAGAAGTCAACAAGATTATGAGAGGCATGGACAGAGTGGATAGTCAGAAGCTTTTTCCCAGGGTGGAAGAGTCAATTACTTGGGGGCATAGCTTTAAGGTTTGAGGGGCAAGGTTTAAAGATGTACGAGGCAGATTTTTTACAGAGAGAGTAGTGGGTGCCTGGAACTCGTTGCCAGGGGAGGTAGTGGAGGACAATACGGTAATAATTTTTAAGGGGCGACTTGACAAGTGCATGATCAGGATAGGAATAGAGGGATACGGCCCCCAGAAGGGTAGAGAGTTTTAGTTCAGTCGGACAGCATGGTCAGTGCAGGCTTGGCGAGCCGAAGGACCTATTCCTGTACTGTAATTTTCTTTGTTCTTTCTTCTTTGTTCTTTGTTATCATGTTGGTGCCCTCTGTATTGCATAAAGTGTGGAAGATTCTGTTGTGAACTCCCACTGAAATAAACAGCATGAACTTTTCGAGCTTTCCCGCAAATTCAACACTTAGAAGTTTTTGCGGAGAATTCTGGCAGTTATGTTGGCTTCAAGGAGTTTTAGGGAACTTAAGCCTTCTGGAAATATCCAGTGAATTGAGCAATTATGTCCAATAGGATCCTTGCATATTTCATGAAAGTAATTTAGATTAATCTGAGCCACAGCTGGGATGGTACAATGAAATTTCCAAAAGTCATTTAAAGCACACATTATCAAACGGTGACTGAGGGAGATTGCAAAGAAAAGCGATCTAGCTGGGTGGACTGCAAGAGCTACTCAGTAACAAGAGGCCTGTGGAGGTTTTGTTACAGCAGCTGATCTTTTTCACTGAGCAAAGATAATACTTCTCAATTAGAACATTCTCACATCTAGAGGTGGTTCTGAGTGTTCACAAAATGCAGATGAAAAGAATTCATTGTATTATTGACAGCAGCCACAGTTTTCCCCTAATAAGGAAAGCAGCCAATATTGGAAATCAGGAATATCATAGAATCCCATAGTGCAGAAGGAGACCATTCAGCCCATCCAGCCTCACCAGCCACAAGCCCACCCAGATCCTATCTTCATAACCCCGTGCATTTACCCTAGCTAGTTACCCTGACACTAAGGGGCAATTTAGCATGGCCAATTTGCCTAATCCGCACATTTTTATGTAGGCAACAGAAGTAAAACAGGTTGAATAAAGAAGATTGCATCACTTTTCCTCAGACCTATTTTCAATTTTCACCATGACTCTCATTTTCCAGTTAATAGATTTTCCTTTCCTCAGGTCATCTGCTGTTAAAATTCTCATCCATGTCTTTTTTATCACCCAGGGCAGGATTTTCTGGCTGTGCTCGCCCCAAAACCAGAAAATCCCGCCCAAGATTCCGACATCTGCATGGTCTGTCCCCACCTGATATGATTCCCGTGGCAGGCGGGATGGGGAAATATCCCCCCCTAGACTCAGATTGCAATGTTCTCCTGACCTGCCTCTGGCCTTGCACCCTCTTTAAACACCAGCTCATCCAAAGCTCTTCTTAATTTAAATCAATATCCATTCATCCATCACCCCTGCTCCCTCTCTCTAACTGATATTCGCTCCTGATCCAACAATGTCTTAATTCTTCAAGTTCTCATCTGTGTTTCCATATCCCTCCATCGATATGTACCTCCATATCTCTGTAATCCCCTACAACCCTAAAAGAACTCTACATTCCTCCACCTTTAGTCTCTTCTGCAATCCTGACTTCTATTGGTGCATTATTGTCACCCAAGTTTTCTGAAAGGCAGTCCTTAAATCTCTTTGAATCTTCTTCCGACTCCTACTTTAAGAACAAAATTTTACAGCCCCCCAGATTCTGTAGTGGGGACAGTGATCCATTGGCACCTCTGTTCACATCGGTGGGAATGGAAGATCTCACCAATGTGAAGGGCTAGAAAACTCAGGCCCACGATTTTGCCTAAAGTTGACCCCTGACCATTTATGACATTTGGTTACTAACCCCATAGAATCATAGGATCCCTACAGTGCAGCAGGAGGCAATTCAGCCCATCGAGTCTCCACTGATAATAATCCCACCCAGCCCCTGTTCCCGTAACCTTACATATTTTCCCTGCTAATCCCTCTAACCTACACATCTTGGGACACTAAGGGGCATGGCCACTTAACCTAACCCGCACATCTTTGGTCCCATGGTCTCTGTTCTTGGCTTGCAGTCTGAAGCTTTGCCTGATTACAAATTTATGATGTGCCTTGAAATAGTTTATGATATTGAGGACACTCTAGAACAGCAAATTGTTTTAAAAAAAACATACTAATTGTAACTTATAAAAAATGCAACAGTGAACGTATGCTTTCAGTTTGTGTCTTCACCAGCTAGTGATTTCTTGCATATTAAAATTAATATGGGAAAGATCAGCAGCAGAAAAGCTTGATCGTAATGACTGTTTGGGGTATAAATGTTGAATATCTTCAGTAATTTTTGATGACTGGTGATATTTAAATAAGATTCAGATGTTGGCAGTGATATTATGTGGAGCTAGACTCCTGAGAGCGTGATTTCAGAGTTTGACATTCATGGTGAGTGTACAATAATGGCCCAGAATCAGTAAGCATGACCAGAAGGAGTAAATTATATTTGTGGGTGTTAGGAATAAGATATAGCTTTAATTTTAAGTTTAATGTGTTATTTCTGTATTTGAGCCCAAATAGGGGGATCTTGAGTTTTGGTTTAAAAGATGCGTGCTTCCTCATGAGATTTTCTGATTCTTGAAGAGAAGTTAAAACGAACGCAAAGTAGAAAAAAAGCCGTGTTGTTGCTTAGCAACAGGGGGAACAAGAGAAGCCCACAGATACGCAAGATGGCCCAAAAGGAAGCAGCATTTTACCAAGTACCAGAATGGAAAGGACATGGAAAGGGATTGAGAGCAAATCTCAAACTGAAGAAGAATCTAGAAAAGGTTGTGTTGAGTCAAAAGTGAAGAATCAAGGAAGACTCTTTGAGAAAAGCTGCAGGAAGAAAACCTAAAGCAAAGGAGGCTTGTGAGAAACCAGAAGGTCCAAGGAAAGAGGCTTATAACTTTTTACCATGGAACTGTGAAATAGTGACATTCTTGTGGTATCGCTGGGTAACTGAGAGAGGGTAGTAGAAGAAGCTTGAATGCATCTGAAGATCTCATGGAGAGGTTGAAACTGGAGGTGGATCCTTGATGTGGACATCCGAGAGAAAGTGCTGGTTAGAAGAAAATTCTGAGGTGTGTTCTTCAAGAGCAGAGATTAGATGCCGCCCTGTGAAGGACAAAGTTCCACTGAGACCAGTTGGCTCAATGTGACAAGATCTGGGGGAATTTGATGAGAATTCCAGAGAAGTTGTTTTGGGTGGCATCCATCGCTTGATTTCAGAATGCAGGGTATCTGTCCAGAGTAGACCACTTAGTTTACATATATATGTGTATGTAAATATTATGTGGCTTCTAGCATGTGTACGCCACGGTGCAGCCAGTCTGATCCCCTTAAATTGGTTGTCAGTGTAATTCTTAGCACAATCAGGGTTGTTTAGCAAGTGCTGTCCAATTGAAAAATCGTATTTCTCACTGTGTTTTGAGTTTTGCAAAGATAAATTTGTTGGATATGGTCAGTGCACTGAAATGTCAGTGGCATGTTTAATGGGTAAATAATGTATAAAAATGCAGCAAATTCATGGTGTGGTTGTGGGTGAAATGTCTTCACAAAGCTAATGGGAAGCTTACACAATGCATCTAGTAACTTGTGACTATTCACAATTCATGGGTTTTCTCTTGGTTGCAAGCCGCTGGCCAGTTTTACACATTAATAACAATGAAGCATTGCTCCGAGGCTAATACTTCTCACCAAGTTGCACTGTGAAATTAAAACAGAAAATACCAGAAATATTCAGCAGGCTTGGCATGGCAGCATCTGTTGTTGAGACATTTTAAAACCCTATTTTCCTCTCCGCTACTACTGCCAAATCTACTGAGTATTTCCAGCATTTTCTTGTTTTTATTTCAGACTTCCAGCTTTCTCATTATTTTGGTGCCTTGGCCACTACGCACTGTTCCATTGTGTCGATCAAATTCTGCTCAGATCATTTTTGCATTTATCTTGATTTGACTGTAATAGGAATTTTGGCAAATGACCAACATACCATCTAATTCTATTAGACTTACTTTAGTGTCCCGTTACTTACAAGAGTAGTCACAAAGACTCAAGATGTTTGACATTTTCAGAAGGTGCCAGAAGGTCAAGGTAAGTCATGCATTAGAGTCCGAATGAATAATGACTGAAATATTTCACTAAGTAATAGTAGATCTGCTGCAGACCTTCCACAGATCATAGAATCCTACAGTGCAAAATGAGGCCATTTGGCCCATCAAGTCTCCTTTGACCACAATCCCACAATAACCCCATGCATTTACCCTAGCTCGTCCCCCTGACTCTGAGGGGTAATTTAGCATGGCCAATCCAACCAACCCGCACATCTTTGGACTGCGGGAAGAAACTGGAACACCCAGAGGAAACCCACGCAGACACAGGGAGAATGTGCAAACTCCACACAGGCAGTGACCTAAGCTGTGAATTGAACCCGGGTCCCTGGCGCTGTGAGGCAGCAGAGCGAACAGCTGTGCCGCCCAATATATCCTGAGACTCGGTACCAGATTTTCAGCTTTTCCTTGAGGTAAGAATTGGCTGGCAAAACACAGAACCTCATTTTTTATTTCACGAAAATCAATCCTGACTCCCCGTCATTTTATGTGGACATTTAACAGATCAGGCAAGCCTTGGGCTGGAGTTCTGTGGAGGAGGCCAGAGAGTTGAGTGGGCAAACATTATGACTCGCCAAGCCTTTAAAAGAGCCTCCAGTCATCATATTTTTGTGCTGAGGAGTGCTCCTGGTTCAATTGCTCCATGTGTGCTGAGTTTCTGTCGGAAGTCCATAGTGTTGTGACAGAAGCTGGGAGTTCTTTGTCAGGATGCCCTCAATGTAGCCGGAGAGGTTCTCGCACAGGGTCCCATTGCCTGATACGATGGGATGGGCGGGTGTGTTGGCCTTGTGTATCTTCGGGAGGCAGTAGAGATCTCCAACGCGGGGAGTACGTGGGGTGAAAGCACGGACGGCGTTCTAAAGGTCCGGATCAAAGTTCTTGATCAATCTGAGTTGACAGGTGTGTTTTTTGGTCAGATCTGCGGGTAACTGTTTGTAGTGTTCCTTGTTGTTCAGTTGTCAGTACACTTCTTTGCAGTCATCCATTCTGTTCAGTGTGACACTGGCCCTTCCTTTGCCTGCTGGTTTGATGACAATGTTGCGGTTGGTCTTGAGAGCACGGATGGCGTTGCGTTGAGCATGGATGACGTTGAGGGCTATCTTGTGAGTGCGGCTGATGAATTTGGCATTGACGCACCTCCTGACGGTTTGGGCATACACTTTGAGTCGAGGGCAACAACCTTCCGGAGAGTCCGCACCGTGAATCAACATGTCGGCTGTTCCAGTTCATTGGCTCATTGTGTTCACTGTTGGCCTTGGGATTTGTGGAAAAATTCCCGCAGCCTCATTCACCTGATGAATTCCTCTGTGTCTGCTGTGAGACTGATAAGATCTGTTTTGGTTGTGGGGCAGAAATTGACCCCTCGGCTGAGAACTTCGATTTTATCTGGTTGAAGTGTGTAGTCCGAAAACTTGACAATGGACTTCCCTGCAGTGGTACTGGACTCATCGAGCGACAGTTCCGACATACCACTGTGAAAAACCGCACCTTCCTCCTCAAAAGACAAACACGAGACATGGCGGACAAAGTACCCTTCGTCATCCAGTATTTCCCCAGAGCGGAGAAGCTACAACATCTCCTCCAGAGTCTTCAACATGTCATTGGTGAAGACGAACATCTCACCAGGGCCATCCCCACACCCCCACTTCTTGTCTTCAAACAACCGCACAACTGCAAACAGACCATTGTCCAGAGCAAACAATCCAGCCTTCAGGAGAACAGTGACCACGACACCACAACCCTGCCACAGCAACCTCTGCAAGATATGCCGGATCATCGACACAGACGCCGTCATCTCATGTGAGAACACCATCCACCAGGTATACGGCACATACAGGAGGTGCAACTCGGCCAAAGCTGTCTACCTGACACGCTGCAGGAAAGGATGCCCTGAGGCATTGGGGAGACCATGCAGATGCTATGACGACGAATGAATGAACACCGCTCGACAATCACCAGGCAGGAGTGTTCTCTTTCTGTTGGGGAACACTTCAGCACTCACGGGCATTCAGCTTCTGATCTTAAGAAAATAAGAACATAAGAGCGTTCTCCAAGGTTGCGTTCATGACACACAACAACACAGAATTGCTGAGCAGAAACTGATAGCCAAGTTCCGCACACATGAGGACGGCCTCAACCCAGATCTTGGGTTCATGTCACATTATCTGTAACCCACTTGCCTGGGCTTGCAAAATCTCAGTAATTGTCCTGGCTGGAGACAATACACATCATTTTAACCCAAGCTTAACCCTCTCTCCACTCACATTGTCTGTACCTTCAATACTTGATTACCTGTAAAAACTCGCATTCCAACCATTATCTTGTAAATTGAGTTTGCCTCCATATTTGGCCTGTTTGTGAACACAACTCCCACTCACCTGATGAAGGGGCAGTGCTCCAGAAACTTGTGGCTTGTGCTACTAAATAAACCTGTAGGACTTTAACCCGGTGTTGTGATACTTCTTACTGTTCTCACCCCAGTCCAATGCTGACATCTCCTCATCATGGCCCTTTTTTTTGGACAGAGAAGGAGGGAGGAATGGAAACATTGATTCTAGCTAACCACTCCTTGACACCAGATCTTCCACTTCCCATTTCTTGGTAGATATTGCTGGTCTGACTTCTCCCAGCATGGACCAGTGAAGTCCCTCAGCAGCCTCAGAGTCACACTCCTGACCTGTGCATTGTAGCTGGTGGACAGGTTCTGGGGTATCAGGAAATGATTACTGCAGCAGGGTTTCTAGTCCCTGACCTGCTCTTGTAGCCATTCTATTTACACGGTATTCTAAATGGTTCAGTTTCTGATCAATGGTAACATCCAGGATGTTGATGGTGGGGGAATTCAGCAATTATAATGCCATTAAATGACAAGGGGTGATGGATGGATGCTCTCTTGTCTGGGAATGCCACTGTAATGTGGACTCAAAGAAAAATGTTGCTATGAAACTTGAAACCTGAATAAAAATACTTGTCATGGAAAAAGATCGATAGTTAGGAACCTGTTTCCTGCGATGATAGAAGGTGAAATTATAACATATTTCAAGGAAATAGAGCGCTTGTTTATTGACTAATATTGAACCATCCGATGTAAACCTGATGGTTCAACTTAGGAAAAAACAGTTTCCAATTAGACTTGTATGTTCAATGACTGTAAATAAATCACAAGGTCAAACTCTTGATAACATACATATTTATATTCTAGATTAGTTTTTACACCTCAGCAGATTTATGTCACTTTTTTAGAGCCAGAAGTTTTGCTTCTATTAAAATCTTTGGTGAAGGAATGACTGAGAATCTTGCACTTTAAGAAATACTGTTGCAATAAAGATATTGGAGGTGTTGTCGTAAATAATACCTCTGAGACTAGTCGTGAGTCAAAGTACAGCAGGTTTATTACAAAAGCTTTTGGGAGAAGCCTGGTTCCTAAAGCAGTTCACCAGACTTCTCTCCGAACACAAGTAAGAGTAAATTTTTATACATCCTGGTTCCTACCCCGAGTCACATCCGCAGTTCTCCAGGATGTCTGTCATGGTTCGCCATCCGTCATGTGGCTATTACTGCCTCAGCGGTTTTGTGCTTTGCGTAGTCCGTTGTAATTGTCGCTGTCTCAAGACCGCGACTGTCTCCGTTCTGTTCCTCTAGTGTGATAAGCTGTTATCGCATCTCGACACCTGCGATTTGTTTAGCCACAATTTTGTACAAACAGGTTAAGGGGCATAGGAGGTTACAGGGGTGCAAAAACAAGTCTTAAAATGCTGCACAAATCTTTAAGTATTACTAAGTTTATTAACCTGTACCATTCTTCAGATACAATTCTCCCAGCCCACTGTGCTGCTTTTTTGTTTCACTCCAGTGGAGTTTACAATACTTCCCCAGTAGTGGGGAACTGGTGGCCCAACCCGGCTGGAGTGAAGGGAGGGCCATCGAGGCCCCCCCTCCCACCCCCAGGAGTTCGGGGTAAGGGGGATTCTCTGTAGCCATTGCCAGCTTGGCAGCAGCAGCCTAGCCCCTGCCACACCCCAAGGGGCAAAGTGGAACTGCCCACTGGGCAGCAGGCAGTGCCAAGGGGGTGAGGCCAAATGGAGGGTGGAGCCACTGGTGGGGGAGATCGGTGGGGGTGAGGGTCCCACTGCCATTCTAAACTCAGCAGTGACAGAGGGAGGGAGGGAGGCCAGTGATTGAGGCTGGCGATTGTGGTGGTGGGAGGGGGTGTGCAGACAGGGGCACTGTGCATGCGCCAATCTGAGGCTGATAGATCGGTGCATGCACAGTGGCTCGTTCAGTGTTATGCTGCCGACTTCTCCAGCGGGAATAGGCCCCACCCC
Source organism: Carcharhinus amblyrhynchos (assembly GCF_965287045.1). Lineage (NCBI taxonomy): Eukaryota > Metazoa > Chordata > Chondrichthyes > Carcharhiniformes > Carcharhinidae > Carcharhinus > Carcharhinus amblyrhynchos. The sequence continues at coordinate 13,515,832 of NC_137328.1, forward strand.
CCTGGTTCTGGAGTGATTCATGCTAATGCACTCTGCAATGCACAGAGTGTGGGACATTCACTCTGAAACTCCCTCTGAAAAACCACCGGGATTTACTCCAGTTTTATGCAAATTTGACAATTCAAAAAAAGACCCCATGATCTCTGAAGCGTCATACCCCAAAGATGTAACAATATAGTGCCCCCCAGCCCCATTCCCCGCTTCCTAATTCTCCAAAACCAATCCACCATTTACAATACACAAGTCAGGAGTGTGATGGAATACTTTCCACTTGCCTGGATGAGTGCAGTTCCAACAACACTCAAGTAACTTGACAGCATCCAAGACAATGCAATCTGCTTAATTGGTACCCCTTCAACAAACATTCACTCCCCTGAACACCGACAAATAGTTGCAGCATTGTGTACCATCTACAAGATGCACTGCAGGAACTCATCAAGTCTGCTTAGGCAGCACCTTCCAAAGCCACGACCACTCCCAACGAGGAAGAACAGGACAACAGATACATGGGGACACCACCACCTGGAAGTTACCCTCCAATTCACTTTGCGTCCTGGCTTGCAAATATATTGCTGTTCCTTCACTGTCGCTGGGTCCAAATCCAGGAGCTTCCTTCCAGACAGCACAGGGACTGCTGCAGTTCAAGAAGGCAGCTCACCACCATCTTCTCAAGGGCAACTAGGAATGAATGAACCAATTCATTTTTCAAAAATTATGAAATGAAAATGGCTCAATTTCCAGTCTTTTTTTGTGTTTGTATTCCTCATGCCAGAGATTATCCTAGTGAATCTTCATTTTAACCTTGGAGTTGCCTCAATATCCCAATTGTTATGTGGAGCCTAATACTAGATACAGTAGTCTTGAGATCTTATTGGAGTGTTACATGGGGTTACCATGGTCCGATACTGATAGTCATGTATTACAATTCCTGAGCTCTGTTTTTAGCATGTAAGTATGAAAAGATACCACAAAAATATACATATGTAGACTTGTGTTGAGTGCAGGCACCAGCATAGACTGGATAGATCGAATAGCTTGTGTGAATTTCATGCAATGTCATTGACCGGCTATCTGAGTTTGTGGCATTAGGGATATCCCCATTAGGACATCTGAAGGCTTTCTGCACCCTGCCATTGCAGTGAGCCACACATAGATTATGTCTGTTTCAAGTCACTCAATGAACGTTTCAGATCCTCCCATTTTAATAAAGCCAGTCCAGCACCGTATGTGGGACAGGTCAGCTGTCATCTTTTTGGGGAAAATCTTCTATTGTTCCTTAATGAGCCAAACTGCTATTAATATCATAGAATCGACAGGGCAGAAGGAGGCCATCTGGCCCATCAAGCCTACACTGACAACAATCTCACCTAGGTCCTATCCCCGTAATCCTACATGTTTACCCTCCAAGCAGCACAGTGGCACAGTGGTTAAGACTGCTGCTTCATAGCACCAGGGACCTGGGTTGGATTCCCCGCTCGGCTCATTGTCTGTGTGGAATTTGCACATTCTCCTCATGTCTATGTGGATTTCCTCCAGGTGCTCTAGTTTTCTCCCACAGTCTGAAAGATGTGCTAGTTAGGTGCATTGACCCAAACAGGTGCTGGTCTGTGGCAACTAGGGGAATTTCACAGTAACTTCATTGCAGTGTTAATGTAAGCCTTACTTGTAAATAATAAATAAGCTTTACTAATCCCCCTGACACAAAGGGGCAATTTATCATGGCCAAGCAACCTAATCTGCACATTTTTAGACTGTGGGGGGAAACCGGAGCACCTGGAGGAAACCCATGCAGACACGGGGAGAATGTGCAGACTCCACACAGTCACCCAAGGCTGGAATTGAACCCGGGCCCTTGGTGCTGTGAGGCAGCAGTGCTAACTACTGTGCCACAATACTGCATGTACTATATTAACTTGCGATAATATTAATTTCCAAGAGTACTTATAAAAGAATGGGATAAAAGTCAACAATAATTAGTAAAGCTGACAATTTTTGGGAATAATTTTTAATATTACAAAAAAAACTAGGAAAACAGTCAGTAACGTACGTTGTTTTCAGTAAAACCCACAATGGGGCTTACAAATTGAATGTTGCAACTGTGACAACTCGTATTTATAAAGTCCCTTTAACATATGTCCCAAGGCAGCTTACAAGGGGATTTTCAAATTAAATTTGATGCTGAGCCATATGAGGAGATATTAAGTTGGATTGCCAAAAGGTAAGCCTTAAAAGGTGTCTTACAGGAGAGGAGAGAGGTGACGAGCTGTTCATTTGTACTCCCAAAGTTTTCCTTTGCAAGTATTTATTCAAACCCTATTAAACCTTATCACAGCTTCCACGTTCTGTACAATTGCCGAGACAGATCCTTAGAGCCGATCAAATGCCTTGTTTTTCCCCGCTGAACATAATTGCTCGCTAGCTGGAGGCTACAGCATCTGCGACTATCAAACATTCATTTCTCATTCAGTTAAATGGAACTTGAGCACAGGTGCATCCTTGCCTAAGTATTTCCCCTTCTGGTTGGACTGTGGGAGACAAAAGGCAGAACTTTGCAGTGGACAGCTGGTTGTTTATGGAAAATATACCAAGCACCACTGTTTATTTTCTTATCTGTGATGTGATCCCAAGTCTATTAGCAGAGCATAGGAACATTAAAAATAGGGGCAGGAGTAGACCATATGGCCTGTTAAGCTTGCTCTTATTCAGTGTAATCATGGCTTCAACTCCACTTTCCTGCCTACTCTGGGAGAGACCAAGGGTGGAATTTTACTGCAGGCGTCAGGACCATCTTGGTGTCACAAGGTATGCTGCTGGCAATGTGATTGGTAGTCTAGGAGGTGGCCTTCTAATTGGCCATCTTCATGTTGGCCAATCTGGGTAGAGCATGGTAGGAATGTTCCCAAGGCTAGAGGCCCAATCAAAGTGACTCTGGAACCACCGCTGTTTCACCAGGGGAGATGTGGGCTTTGTTAAGGTAGGTGGGGGACCAGAAGGGCACCTCAACTGAGAGGCACCCTTGCTTGGCTTCACAGAAGAGGTGGTGGAGTAATGTCACTGGACCACTAATCCGAAGGCCAGTGTTGTGGTGACATGGGTTCAAATGCCAATGTATCTGGCGGAATTTAAATTCAATTAATGCATGTGAATTAAAGATTAGTCTCAGCAATGGTAACCATGAAACTAATATTGATTGTCATGAAAATATCCAACATACCTAAAAATGAGGTGTAAACTTAATGAAGCTACAGCACAGGACTACGTTTGTGCCAAATAGTGGAAGCAGCATTTGGTGGGCAGAGTTAAGTGACCCCATAATGGACCAGATCTAAATTGTGAAGTCCTATCGCATCCAATCATGAAGGTGATGGATCCCAAAGGAACTTGATGGGGTGGGTCCACAAATATCCCCATCCTCAATGATTGGGAAGTCCAGACACACCAGTGCAAAAGACACGATTGGAGTATTTGCAATAATCATCATAGACAACCATAGAATCCCTACAGTGCAGAAGGAGGCCATTTGGCCCATTGAGTCTGCACCAATTACAATCCCACCCAAGACATCACTGTAGGGATTCCTCAGGATCGTGTCCGAGGTGGAACTATCTTCAGCTGCTTCTTGTATGATCTTTCTTCTATCATAAGGTCAGAAGTGGAGATATTCACTGTGCAATGTTTCAGCACCATTCGTGGCTCCTCAGATCCTGAAATAGTCAGTGTCCCAATGCAGCAAGATCTGGACAACATGCAGGCTTGGGTTGATAAGTGGCAAATAGTATTTGTATCCCAAGAGGGCACGGTGGCACAATGGTTAGTACTGCTGCCTCCCAACACCAGGGACCCAGCTTTGATTCCCAGCTTAGGTGACTCTGTGGAGTTTGCATGTTCTCCCAGTGTCAACATGGGTTTCCTCCGGATGCTCTGGTTTCCTCTCTCAATCCAAAAATATGGAAGTTAGGTTAATTGGCCATGATAAATTGCTCCTTAGTATTAAGGGGATATGAGGGGGATTAGTAAGGTAAATATGTGGGGTTACGGGGATAGGATCCGGGTGGGATTGTTGTTGATGCAGAAATGCGCCTTGGCCAGGCGTGGTGTTAAAATACTGGCCTATGACTTCAATCTTGGAACTTCTCCCCTAAATGCCTTTGTCTGCTCACTTCTTGCACTGACTTCAGAAAATCCAAAGTTCTGGCCAGCCTCTCTGTCAGCTCTTCTAATCTCTGTTTTCACAGCATGGCATCTGTTTCCTTGTTTAGCACCTTGGGGATATACCTTCTAACACAAGCTGTGGTCGGACACTGGATTTGCATTGCCACTTTTGCAATGGTGCAAATGAATCTGAGTTCAGTCCATTGGACACCTTGACAGTTCCTGGTTAGATGGATGTCTTCTTTACAAACGTCAATTGTGCATTTCTGGTCAGCACATCCATTATTCATGTCTTGTTCACACCACTTATTTTTCCAAAGGCCTGTGGAGAATACAGCTGGCCACGTTGTTCAGCAGCTTCCCTCCAAAACATGCCACTGGCTCATTCAGTCTCTCCTCATGCAGGCAGTAATTACTATCTTAGTGCCGATTGACTAAAATACGCACAACTTCTAAATATGGACCTCGGCAGCACACTCCTGATTGCAGAATCAAATTGCAAAAGGTACAATTGATAAATCTACAGGTTTATAGACTACATTTAGGACGGCACATTGGTACAGTGGTTAGCACTGCTGCCTCACTGGGACCCGAGTTTAATTCCTGGCTTGGATCACTGTCTGCAAGTTTGCAAGTTCTCCCCCGTGTCTGCGTGAGTTTCCTTTGGGTGCTCTGGTTTCCTCCCACAGTCCAAAAGACGTGCTGGTTAGGTGCATTGGCCATGCTAAATTCTCCCTCAGTGTACCCAAACAGGTGCCGGAGCATGGGCAACTAGGGGATTTTCACAGTAACTTCATTGCAGTGTAAATCTATTTGCGACAGTAATAAATAAACTTTAAACTTTACATTTAGTTTTCAAAGCAAGTCTCTTGTAAAAAAAAATGCAGCAGAAGATATTGCCCTCCAACTTCAACCACCTGTAAACACGAGGGAAAAATTTACATAGAATCATATAATCAATCCCTCCAGTGCAAAAGATGGCCATTCAGCCCATTGGGTCTGCACTACCTTTCTGACAGTATCTTATCCAGGCCCCTCCCCTGCCCTACCCGCATAATTTATGCATTTACCATGGTCAATCTATCTAACCGACAAATCTCGGGCATTTTTGAATGGACCTACCATATATTAAGTTGATCTTTCTCTACACCCTAGCTATGACTGTAAAATTACATTCTGTACCCTCTCCTTTCCTTCTCCCCTAAGTACTCTATGAACGGTATGCTTTGTCTATATAGCATGCAAGAAACAATACTTTTCACAGTATACTAATACATGTGACAATAAATCAAATAAAATCAACAGCACTTTTTCCGATGGCGTGGTGGCACAGGGGTTAGCACTGCTTCCTCACAGTGCCAGGCACCCAGGTTCAATTCCTGACTTGGGTGACTGTCTGTATGGAGTTTACACGTTCTCCCCATGTCTCCATGGGTTCCCTCGAGGCGCTCCGGTTTCCTCCCGCAGTCCAGACATGTGTGGGTTAGGTGGATTGGCCATGCAAAATTGCCCCTTAGTGATTCGCAGGGTAAATACAAGCAGTTTTAGAGATAGAGCCTGGGTGGGATTGGTGTTGGTGCAAGCTCGATGGGCTGAATGGCCTCCTTCTGTACTGTACCATCTTTTTATATTTGCTCAAAGTCGTGACCCAACACACCTTTCCTGCTGACATCGCCATTAAATACAAGCTCCAGGAAATCCTGGAATATTCTGAAGAGCATCAGCTTCTGATACATATGAAACAGGTTATGTGTATGTGAGGGAGAAAATTGAGAAGAAAATGCAAGATCATCTGCCCGTGGTGAAGAGGTTCAATATATTGGTGTAATTTCTAGCGCAATATTTCAACTATGAAGAGAGGCTGGTTAGGCCGGGGTTGTGTCCTCAGAGAAGAGTTTTGAAAGTTTATTTATTAGTGTCACGAGTAGGCTTACATTAACACTGCAATGAAGTTACTGTGAAAATCCCCTAGCCGCCACTCTCTAGCACCTGTTCAGGGAGGCTGAGGGAGAATTTAGCATGGCCAATACACTTAACCAGCAAGTTTGTCGGACTGTGAGGGCAAACCAGAGCAATCACCCAATCTGGAAATCGAACCCGGGTCCCTGGTGCTGCGAGGCAGCAGTGCTAACCACTGTGCCAGAGTGGAGAGCTGATTGAGATGTGCAAAATTATGAGGGACATAGGGTAGATAAGAAGGAACTTGTGCCATTAATGAGGTCAATAACAAGGGGGCATCGATTTAAGGTGAGGGACAGGAGATTTAGAGGGGATTTGGGAATGGTGGTGGGAATCCAGAACTCACTGCCTGAAGGGATAGTAGAGGCGGGAACCCTCAAATATTTCAGTAGCATGAGCACTTGAAACACCATATGCTATGGACCAAGTGCTGGTAAATGGGATTAGAAGAGACAGGTGTTTGATGGCCAGCACAGACATGATGGACCAAAAGGCCTACTTTTGTGCTATTAATCTCCATTACTCTGTGATTCTAATCTGAAGATACACATCCATGCATTATTGTTAATCAACTATTCTATGTTGGCACGTAGGATTGCAATTATGCTACTGAACTAGTGCAGAGAAACCAAGTGCTGAGGAATTGCATTCGCAGTCCTTGCATCATTTAATGTTAAAATTGCTAACTGTGGGTTTTTTCCAACTTTTCCACTGAAAACAGCTTGAAACTGATTAAATGCTTCTTTACATCATTTTCTCCTCGTTTTCTGCAAATCTTTAAGTCATGGGCGGCACAGTGGCACAATGGTTAGCCTTACTGCCTCGCAGTGCCAGGACCTGTGTTCAATTCCAGTCTTGGGTCACTGTCTGTGCAGCGTTTGCACATTCCCCCCATGTCTGCATGGATTTCCTCTGGGTGCACTGGCTTCTCCCCAATGCCAAAGGTTAGGTAGATTGGCCAAGTTGGATTTCCCCTTGGTGTCCAAAGATGTGTAGCTGTGGAGGATTAGCTTGATAAATGTGTGAAGTTATGTTGATAGGGCAGAGGAGAAGGCCTGGGTGGGATGCTCTTTCGGAGGATCAGTGCAGACTCAATAGGCTGAATGGCCTCTTCCCACACAGTAGCAATTGTATGGTTCTAAAGGCTGTGATGGAAAGAACCCATGAAAGTTAATGCCCAATTCACTAAAATCTCCTGACAGAGTCTTTCTTTTGATCTTTAATCAGATGTGTTTGTGACGAATCCCTGTATTAATTTTGTTGATAAGAGCTTCACGTTGATTGGGAACTTTCAGCTATTGCCTAATATTTAACAACATCCTTTAAATTGCTCAAAAGAGAGTCATGTTGGCAAAGCTTTATACCCTGCACTCGTTCAGACAAGTGAAGAACGCGACATTTCAAATGATCACCACAATTTATTTTAGAGAAATAACATGCTAATTTACACTTACTTATCATATATTCACACACAGGGACCAAGCTGTTGCAAACAAAAGGAATATGTTCAAGCCTTTGCCCTTTTTGGTTCACCTGGGAGTTTGGCAGGCTTAGTTCCTCATTGTTTGCTCCATGACTATGCTTCAGCCAACCAGAATCAGTTTGCTAACCATTTTTCTCCTGTGGTATAAATTAATGTGATTGTTTGAAATTTGGTTCTCTTGTATTTGTCCCAATGACAAAATGCTTCAACAAATATCTCTTTTCAGTGATATATCCTTTCTTTGTTTCTGAGTAAGGAAATACTTGACTCTTGAACTAAAGTCGTAGAGTTGAGTTGCTGTTGGTTCTGGTTATGTTAATACAACCTGGGCAGGATGGACTTTTTTAAAAATTTGTTCATGATATGAGCATCATCTACTGGGCTGGCATTTATTGCATATTCCTCAGGCCATTTAAGAGTCAACCACACTATTGTGGATTTGGAGTCACATGTAGGCCACGTCAGGTAAGGATGGCAGATTTCCTCCCCTAAAGGAGATTAGTGAACCAGATGGGTTTTTATAACAATTGACAATGGTTTTGTGATCATCAGTAGGTTCTTAATTCCAGATATCTTCTTTTATTGAATTCAAATTTCAGCATCTGCCATGGTGAGATTTGAACCCAGTCCCCAGAGCATTGCCTTGGCTCTCTGGATTACTTTTCGGTAACTAGTAAACAGTGATGGTGCCGCCACACCATTACCTCCACTGAACTACCAGAAAGGGTCAGGGAGTTTTAACCATAAGTGAATTATGCCCAGAACTACCTACACTCATATTTTCCTAAAATTTTGTGCTGGTTTAAGGCACAAAGACAGGCCCCAGCCACAAAACTGGCGCAGGCTTGGAGCGATGAAGGGCCTCTTTCTGTGCTGTATTTTTCTTTGTTCTTTGAATTGATGAGGATTGAACAAGAACTGGGATTGACGCATCAGTGAGGGAGCATGTGGAAGGTAGAAATATTGGAAGCATTTGTTCTGAGAAATGTATGAGTTATATGAAATGCCCAACCAAGGCAAAATTGCAAGTCTCCCTTGATCCTGCTGCTATTGAAAGGTGCTTCAAGTTGTCCTCATTTCCGGGATGTACACAGGCACCAGTGCTCCATTTCTAAGCCATTTTCAGTGATTGTAAATCATGTTATTCACAACTGGAGAACTGAATAGCCTTATTAAATATGTTGATTTTGGGGGAAGGAAATGGTTTTCAGTCGCAGCTGCCCTGGATTATCATTTTTAAAAAAATATCAAGGGGTAATTTTTTATTGGAAAGGACTGAAAAAAATTCTGCTGTGCTGCCCAATTGTGTTTGCTCAGGATTGATTTTACATTTGTGATTATGCAAATGATTTTTAGCAGGAGTTTGAAGTGTAGCCTAATCCGTACAATGTCAAAAGCAGCTCAGTGCAATTTCCAGATTGTGTCAAATGCAGAAACTGTACTCAATAATGAGGATGGACTTGAACCTCGATGATGATGGAGGAAGGATAATGGAAGTGTCAATTTCAAGGGGGCACAGGTTCAAGGTGAGGGGGAAGGTTTAAGGGAGATGTCTGGGGGAGGTTTTTCACGCAGAGTGGTTGGAGGCCTGAAAAGCATTGCCAGAGGAGGTGATGGAAGCAGGCACATTAGCAACATTTAAGAAGCATTTGGATATGTACATGAACAGGGAGGGAATAGAGAGATACGGACCAAGTAAGAGCAGAAGGTTTTTTTTTAGTTTAGTTCAGGCATCGTGATCAGCGCAGGCTTGGAGGGATGAAGGGCCTCTTTCTGTGCTGTATTTTTCTTTGTTCTTTGAATTGATGAGGATTGAACAAGAACTGGGACTGATGCATTGGTGAGGGAGCATGTGGAAGTTAGAAGTCTTGGAGCCATTTGTTCTGAGAAATGTATGAGTTATATGGAATGAAACAAAACCCTTGTGCTTTCAAAAACATTCCCTATTCCAAATTGTTCACTTATCTTACAGATCTGTCCTGCTGAGTGTAAGATAAAAAGCTTCAACAGCATGTCTCTTTTTTTCAGCAATAGTCTATGCTGTATGAAAGCTTAGCACTGCTGCCTCACAGCATCAGGGATCCAGGTTTGATTCCCGGCTTGGGTCACTGTCCGTGTGGAGTCTGCACGTTCTCTCCATGTTGGCGTGGGTTTACTCTGGATGCTTTGGTTCCCTCCCACAGTCCAAAAGACATGCTGGTTAGGTGGATTGGCCAAGCTAAATTCTCCCTCAGTGTACCCAAACAGGTGTCGGAGTGTGGTGACTAAAGGATTTTCACAGTAACTTCAGTGCAGTGTTAATTTAAGCCTAATTGTGACAATAATAAATAAACTTTAAACTGGGTTAGGTTACCTGGTGAAATGGTCAATTTTTTCTGCTTCCTGAAGAGTTATTGAAGAAAACGTGGAAAGTTGAAGGTTAACTTCGAAATTAGATAATTTACAAACTGCTCTTTGATTATGAGTGGAGCATAGATTTTAATATTCAGGTATTAAAATTCCGAAGCCTTACTTGAGATGAGTAAAATTACGGCTGTTGTGCATTTGGAACTGTGATATAATTCAGTCACCTGCAGACATGAATCAGAGAAGGGGAATATCTGATTGTGCATCTCTTGGAGAAACACAGCATGAGATACGGTCAAAACTAATTAGGCTATTTCTCCTTGCGATCCAGTTTTACTGGGCTGATCTTAATTAGACTTGGCACCAAAACATGTTAACTTCATCAGCTAGCTATTGCAGAACGTTGTGCAGCATTCCCGCAGCAGTCAGTTCGAGACACTGTTCTCCCTCTCCTTTATATGATTTTCTGTTCATTCCTCATCTTCGCTGCCCTGTGTTGGCTGTGATTAAGTAAGGCCAAGATTTTAATACTCTCATGCTTTCTTTTTTCAAATCTCTTCACGGCCCTCCCCATCTACCGCATCTCTATAATCTCCTTCAGCCTGATAACCTTTGGCGAAAGCTGTGATCATCTAATCCTGGCCTCTCGAGCATCTCTGAATTTAATTGCTCCAAGATTAGTTGACATGCCTTCAGTTGATGAGACCCTAGGTTGTGTAAATCCCTCCCTAAGCTACCCAGTCTCCCTACTTTAGATTCCTTTTGTTTAAGACACTGCTTAATACCTACCTCGTTGACCATCTTTCAATCATCTGCCTTAATATTGCCACATTATGGTTCAGTACTGAATATTTATTAATGTGCCTGTGAAACACTTTGGGATGCTCTATTATGTTAAAAGTGCTAAACCAATACAAGGGAGAACAAGGAAAAGCACAGCACAGGAACACAGGCCCTTTGGCCCTGCAAGCTTGTGCCGTTCATGATGTCTGCCTAAACTAAAACCATATGCATTTACAGAGTCTGTATCCTTCCATTTCCATCTTATTTGTGTTTTTGCCTAATTGCCCCTTAAATGCTACTGTTGTGCCTGCTGCCACCACCTCCCCAGGCAATATACATTCACCATCCTCTGTGTAAAAAAAAACTTGCCTCGCATATCTCCTCTAAACTTTTCCCCATATACCTCAAACCTATGACCCCTAGCACTTGACTGTTCTACCCTGGGAAAGAGCATCTGACCATCCACTCTGTCCATGCCACTCATAATCTTGTAAACCTCTATCAGGCCACCCTTCAACCTCTGTTGTTCCAGTGAGAGCAAACAAAGTTGATCCAACCCCTCCTCATAGCTCATACCCTCCAGACTAGGCAACATCCTGGTAAACCTTTTCTGTGCCCTCTCCAAAGCATCCATATTCCTTCTGGTAGTGTGGCGACCAGAATTGTATGCAATATTCTAAATGAGGCCTAACTAAGGTTCTGTACAACTACAGCAATCGGTTCAGCAACTGATAAAGGCAAGCTTGCCATATGCCTTCTTCAGTTGTTGCTGTGGTTTTTCCTGATTGCTTCCTTCCTGTCTGTATCCCTGATCTTATCTGAGGATCCCCTCCACCAAAGCATTGGCTCAAAATTAAAATCTTCTTCCCTGTTAAGTTGCCCGGGGACTACCAGCTGATAACCAGCCTCACATAAATGAAGCCCAAAGCCCCAGGTCACATGTGCCTTGGGCTATTCCATTTGGCATGCCGATCATTGCCAACATCGATGCCAACGATTGGAATTGATGAAATTGTGGTTGCGAGTTATGTCCATGGCAATCAGGATTAAATCTGAGGTAAGATTAACAAAGGGTTCTCGACTGCTCTTTTCTTATAACCTAGGGTTAATTCTGATTCCTCTGTCTTAATGGTGCCTTCAGTGACCTAGCACTTCATGTCAGATTCTGGTGAACTATTAAAACGAGAACAGTAGGAGTGTTTAATTTTTGCCCTCATCCTGCCACATGGGGAATGCATAGCTTCTTCGTCAGGGCATAGGTATGATCAGGAACTCGGTGTGTGCTTTAATGAGTGGAAAGAAGTTATCTTGTTGCGGGCAGCGTTGTGGAAATAGTATTCAGCTCTGTCTTAAGTGTCATTTTATTCCGCCTGAAAATTACTGGTTAGAATTTGTTGAAATTTAAACCAGACATCTGACCCATCCTTCACATTAGAGCTGACAGAATACATAGTGCAGTCTGCAGAACAGGACATATGCAAAAGGGAGATCAGCAGCCCAGAGATGTGCAGTCTCTGTCCTCCTGATAGTGTTGTCATTCAATTATTTCCTGTTCGTACTTATGTAGGGAATGTTCAGGAACATCACAGAACAACTTGCTCTAAAAACTCCACTCTTCTACTCCAAAAACCTGGGCATCTGCTGCGTTTTTTACTTTCTGTTTGAATTTAGATTTTTTTGCACCCGCTTTGTGAGTTTTATGTCAGGAATCGTGCAATTCTCATGATTAACCTCTGGGTATGGTTCTCCGTGTCTGAGGCAGCTTTCAGAGATTTGGATTTGAGTTCCGTATCACTGAGGTTGCCTTCATCAGCACATAGAAAGAAAAGAAGAGTCCGTTCAGCCCCTTGAGCATGTTTCACTATTCAGTGGGATTGTAGCCAGTGTGTTATCTAACTCCATGGGGAGAAGTTTATTTGTGCTGTGCTGTGCTGATTCTTAGCAGGCATATAATGCTATGGCTCTTATGAACTGTTCGTTCAGCTTTTGATGTTATGTGTGTTCCTTCCACTTGCCAGTAGCTGTGTGAGCTTTTGCATTTTCGGATTTTTTTTTTCTACAGCTTTATGTAATCCATTATCTCTTTGACTGTTGTCTCTTTTTTGGCAAGTAGAGATCTTGTCCAATTCGTAGCTCTGAACTATCATTTGTCTCATCAGCTCAATGTCTGAATCAAATACAGATTGTCTCTTTGTGAGATACTTCTCTCTCTCCCATTCCTCAGTCAATTTGGGCATCACAGCCAGCAGCACAGTGGTTAGCACTGCTGCTTCACAGTGTCAGGGACCTGGGTTCGATTCCTGGCTTGGGTCACTGTCTGTCTGGAGTCTCCACGCTCTCTCCATGTTTGCGTGGGTTTCCTCCGGGTGCTCCGGTTTCCTCCCACAGTCTAAAGGACATGCTGGTTAGATGTGTTGGCCATGCTAAATTCTTCCGCAGTGTACCTGGACAGGTGCCAGAGTATGGTGACTAGGGTATTTTCACAGTAATTTCATTGTAAAGTTAATATAAGCCTACTTGTGACACTAATAAATAAACTTCCAACTTTGTAGCTGAGACGGTCAAGATTTTCCAGATTTCTGGAAGTGCCAACCACATTGTGGGGCATGGAAGATTTGTGTAACATTTGACCTCGACTCAGTTCTTCCCCACGTCATTGTGTGCGGAATTGTAGGAAATAGCATGAGTGTAAATGTGTAATGTGGGGTAAATGGGACCTGCTCAACTGTAGGCTATTATACTACACCATTAAGAAATGGATGAAATATAAATACGTTATACCAGTACGACAGTCCCTTGACATTCAATGTTATTTCCATCACTGAATGCCCACTATCAACACTCTGGGGGTTATCATTGATCAGAAAAAGAGCTGGGCTAGCATGTAAATGCTGTGGTTACAGGAGATCAGACACTCGGAATCCTGAGACAAGTATAATGCACGTCTGTGTCCAAAAAGTGTATCCACTATCTATAAGTGGATGGCACAAAAGCACAGTGGTTAGCACTGCTACCTCACAGCTTCAGGGACTTGGGTTCAATTCTGACCTTAGGTGACTTTGAAATTTGCACATTCTCCCTGTGTCCACATGGGTTTCCTCTGGGTGCTCCCACAGTCCAAAAATCATCGAATCAAAGAAAATCATAGGATCATAGAATCCCTACAGTGTAGGAGGAGACCATTCAACCCATCAAGCCTGCATCAATGACAATCCCACCAAGGCCCTATCCCTGTACCGCCACAAATTTACCCTTTGGTCCCTCTGATGCTAAGGGGCAATTTTTGAGTGGCCAATCAACTTAACCTGCACATCTTTGGACTGTGGGAAGAAACTGGAGAACCCGGAGGAAACCTGCGCAGACTTGGTAGAGCTTGCAAGTTCCACACAAACAGTGACCTGAGGCTGGAATTGCACCCACGTCCCTGGCACTGTGAGGCAGCAGTGCTAACCACTGTGCCACCATGCAGCCTAAAGATGTGCAGGCTAGGTTGATTGACTATGCTAAATTATCCTTTCATGTTTCAAGATGTATAGGTAAGGGGATTAGTGGGGCAAATACATGGGGTTATGTGGATAGGGTCGGGATAACATGCTCTTTTACAGAGTTGGTGCGAATTTGATGGGTTGGATGGCCTGTTTGTGCACTGTAGGAATTCTATGACTCCACAAGCACAATTCAGGAGTGTGATGAAATACTTTCCCCATTGCCTGGTTGAGTACAACTTCAATAACACCCAGGCTCAACACCACCCAGGACAAAGAAGCCCACCTGATTTTTTTGATTTGATTAATTATTGTCATATATATTAGTATACAATGAAAAAAATTATTCCTTGGCGCTATACAGAAAGAAAAGCATACCATTCATAGAAAAGAAAATGAGAGCGCAGGATATAGTGTTATAGTCGTACCTGGGGTGTAGAAAAAGATCAACTTAATGCAAGGTAGGTCCATTTAAAAATCTGATGGCAGTAGGGAAGAAGCTGTTCTTGAGTCAGTTGGTATGTGACCTCAGACTTTTGTATCTTTATCCTGATTGAAGAAGATGGAAGAGAGAATTTCTTGGGTATGTGGGGTTCTTAATTTGCTGGCTGCTTTGCTGAGGCAGCAGGAAGTGTAGTCAGAGCCAATGGATAGGAGGTGGGTTTGTGTGATGGATTGGGCTACATTCATGTCATTTTGAAGTTTCTTGTGATTTTGGACAGAGCAGGAGCCATGTCAAGCTGTGATACAACCAGAAAGAATGCTTTCTGTGGTGCATCTGTAAAAGTTGGTGAGAGTCATACCTGAGATGCCAAATTTGCTTAGACTTCTGAGAAAGTAGAGGCATTGGTGGGCTTTCTTAAGTATAAAGTATCGGCACGGTGGACCAGGACAGGTTATTGGTGAACTGGACATCCAAAAATCTGAAGCTTTCGACCATTTCTACTTTGCCCCCATCAATGTAGAATTGATGTTCTCTACACTTTCTGAAGTCAATGACAATCTTCATTTTGTTGACAAAGAGGGAGAGATTATTGTCATCACACAAGTTCACCAGATTCTCTATCTCATTCCTGGTTTTCCTTCCACCAACATAACACTGTCTCCTGATGAACAGTGGTCACTATGTGTACCATCTGCAAGAAGCACTGCAGTGACTCACTAAGACCCCTTGGACAGCACCTTCTAAACCCATGACCACTACCATCTCAAAGGATAAAACTGCAGACATGTGGGGAACACCACCATCCAGAGGTTCCCCTCCAAGCCACTCACCATCCTGACTTGGAAATATATCGCCCTTCCTTCACAGTCACTCAGTCCAAATCCTGGAAGTTCCTCCCTACAGGGATTGCAACAGGACAAGAAGGCAACTCACCATCACTTTCTCAAACACAATTATAAATGGACAATGAATGTTGGCCTAGTCTGCTAAACCTAGATTTCTTGAATGAATAAATTTTAAAAACTAGCAGTAGCTTGCGAGGCAATCTATCATAGAGTCATAGTCATTGAAATATACAGCACGGAATCAGGTTTTTCAACCTGTGCATCCATCAGTTAAATAAAATATAGTCACTGTCTACAGCTTTACAGTTAACTAACACAGACATATCCAACCAGCACCCACAGTAAATGGTAGATGACACTTATAACCGAATAGTGATATTCTGCATAATGAGATAAATGGAAATGAAATGAGTTGGCCTCCTGCCAGTGATTTCCAATCATTCACAGGTTAACATGATGATACTCAGGATGCCTGGTGAGCAACTGATGTACTGTAAACAAATGCACTGTTCATTCCGAGCAAGGGAGGGACCTTCAACCCATCCAGGGGGTGTGAAGGTTTGACACATTTTTCAGATTTTGTCTTTGCTTTTAATTTTTTGACAAGAAGCACATTGGCATTAGAAGGAGATTTGCCAGCTGAGGTCATTGTTACAGAAGGGTATCCGACCGAAACAGAAAGGTTTATCCGAAAAATCGTAATTGCCAAGTGAAGATTTGAACAAAGTCGACAGGTTTTTCTTCAACAGGCTTATAGCTGTTTGCAAACTGCCAACCTAAGCACTCGCAATCCAATCCTCAAAGCCCATCCATTTGTAGCTTTTTTTAAATTGGAGTGGCATGGTGGCACAGTGGTTAGCACTACTGCCTCGCAGCGCCAAGGACCCAGGTTCGATTCCTGGCTTGGTCACTGGCTGTGTGGAGTTTGCACGTTCTCCCCATGCCTAGCTGGGTTCCCTCCAGTTTCCTCCCACAGTCCAAAGATATGCAGGTCAGGTGAATTGGCCATGACAAATTCTCCCTCAGTGTACCCGAACAGGCGACGGAGTGTGGCACCTAGGGCAATTTTCACAGTAATTTCATTGCAGTGTTAATGTAAGCCTACTTGTGACTAATAAATAAACTTTAAAAAGAAATCCAGTTACAGCTGGGTAAAAAATTATGGCTTTGTCAACAATGCCCACATCCCATAAATTCGTTTAAAAAAGATGTAATTTGTGGTGAACAAAATTAGGCATTGTAACATCCATTTATTTAGGCGTTACAAGGAGTCTTATCTTGGAAAATACTGTCCACGAAGCATTTACACACTTTCAACAGGGCATCTGTCAGTCACCATCACTGCACACACAAATCTAATGACCTCCAGCAGCAAGCAGAACCGATAGGCCACAAAACACTGGTTTGACCCTTTTTTGGGGTTTCACTCAACCCAACTGGATTCAACACTAAAAGGCATGAGGGCCCTCAACCACCAGGCAGGAGTGTTCCCTTCCTGTCAGGGAATACTTCAGTAAAAAGTCTGACAACACCAGGTTTTAGTCCAACTGATTTATTTGATAATAGACTCACAAGCTTTCGGGGTTAGCCCCTTCGTCAGGGGATACTTCAGCAGTCAAGGGCATTCAGCCTCTGATCTTTGGGTAAGCATTCTCCAAGGCGGCCTTCACGACACACGGCAACATAGAGTCACTGAGCAGAGACTGATAGCCAAGTTCCGCACACACGAGGACAGCCTCAACCAGGATCTTGGATTCATATCACACTGTTTGTAACCCCCACAACTTGCCTGGGCTAGCAAAATCTCAAGAACTGTTCTGGCTGGAGACAATAACACACCTTGAACCTGTGCTTAACACTGTCTGCACTCACATTGTCTGCACCTGTAAAGAATTGATTACCTGTTAAGACTTGCGTTCCAACCATTATCTTGTAATTGAGTTTGTGTCTATATATGCCCTGTTTGTGAACCAAACTTTTCACTCATCTGATGGAGGTAATGCGCCGAAAGCTCGTGCTACTAAAGCTATTCGGATTGGCGGATGGTGACTAGTGGAGTGCCCCAGGGGTCGGTGCTGGGGCCTCAGCTTTTTACCATTTATATAGATGATCTGGAGGAGGGAACCGAGTGTATGGTGTCGAAATTTGCTGATGACACCAAGATTGGGGGAACGGCAAATTGTGCGGAGGGTGTGGAGAGTCTGCAGAAGGATCTAGATAGGCTGGGCGAATGGGCCAGGAAATGGCAAATGGAATTTAATGTTGGCAAGTGTGAGGTGGTCCACTTTGGTAGGAATAATGGTAGGAAGGACTATTACTTACGTGGCGAAAAACTGCAGCAGGCGACGGTGCAGAGGGACCTCGGGGTCCTTGTGCATGAGTCGCAAAAACCCAGCTTGCAGGTGCAGCAGGTGGTCAGGAAGGCGAATGGGATGCTGGCCTTCATAGCGAGGGGGATTGAATATAAAAGTAGGGAGGTCTTGCTGCAGCTGTATAGGGCATTGGTGAGGCTGCAGCTGGAGTACTGTGTGCAGTTTTGGGCGCCGCACCTGCGCAAAGATATTTTGGCCTTGGAGGGAGTGCAGAGGAGGTTTACTAGGCTGATACCGGAGTTGAGGGGGTTGAGCTATGAGGAGAGGCTGAATAAACTAGGCTTGTACTCGTTAGAGTTTAGAAGAATGAGGGGAGATCTCATTGAGACGTATAAGATGATGAATGGGATGGATAGGATAGAGGTGGAGAGACTCTTCCCGCTCAAAAAAGACAGTAGGACTAGGAGGCACAGCCTCAAGATAAAGGGGGGGCGGTTTAGAACGGAGTTGAGGAGGAACTTCTTCACTCAAAGGGTGGTGAATCTCTGGAATTCTCTGCCCGTTGAAGTGGTGGAGGCTGCCTCGCTAAATATTTTTAAGACGCGGGTTGATGGGTTTTTGATAAGAGAGGGGATTAAGGGTTATGGGGAGAGGGCGGGAATGTGGAACTGAGCCACAACAGATCAGCCATGATCTTATTGAATGGCGGGGCAGGCTCGAAGGGCTAGATGGCCTACTCCTGCTCCTATTTCTTATGTTCTTATGTTCTTAAACGTGTTGGGACTTTAACCTGGTGTTGTGTGAGACTACTTACTGCACCTGCATCAGCACACTTCAAAGAAATCATCAACTATTGGATTATTTCCTCTGACCGTTACTGTTGGTCAGGTATTTCCAGCCCCACAGTGGTGAGACCCACAGTGGATCAAGTTGTCAGGCCAGCCAAAAATCCAATGACTTTTAGCAGGATTTGGAGATGCCAACAGTGGTCAGAACAGGAAATTCCAGGCCATAATTCTATATATTTGGGATGCTTTTCCGTTTTTCAGTGCTGAAGTACTTTAACGTTTATTAGTGTCACAAGTAGTTACATTAACACTGCAATGAAGTTATTGTGAAAATCCCCTAGGCACCGCTTCCAGTGCCTGTTCAGGTACACTGAGGGAGAATTTAGCCTGGTCAGTGCAGCTAACCAGCATGACTTTCAGACTGTGGGAGGAAACCAAAGCACCCGGTGAGAATGTGCAGACTCCGTACAGAGAGTGACCCAAGCCAGAAATCAGCCCTGGGTCCCCGGGAACTTGGCTATCAGTCTCTGCTCAGCGATTCTATGTTGCCGTGTGTCGTGAAGGCCGCCTTGGAGAACACTTGCACTGTGGGACAGCAGTGCTAACCACTTTTATGATGACATAAATGTTTGTGCACCAACCAGTTACTTATAAAAATGGATGGTCTACCAGGCTGTCCTTTTAGGCTGTCCTTTTAGCTTTCAGAATTTTTGGGAGCATAAGTAGAGGTCAAGTGGAGCAGAACAAGCTGCTGGAAGAGGAATAGGAGGAGAAGAATAATTCTCAACAGGTCATATCCTCAGAGGGTGTTAAATTCTCTGAATAAACTTCATCAATGACTAAATTTGTGGAATTCGCAAAGGGTTTCTGGCTGAAAAAAATCTCTCAAATATGATAATCACAATCCCAACCCGAAAGCAGGGCAATAAGAATTTAAGAACTGGACGGAGGAGTAGGCCATCTGGCCCCTTGAGCCTGCTCTGCCATTCAATAAGATCATGGCTGACCTTTTCGTGGACTCAGTTCCACTTACCTGCCCACTCACCATAACCCTTAATTTCTTCACTGTTCAAAATCTATCTAACTCTGCCTTAAAAACATTCAATGAGGTAGCCTCAACTGCTTCACTGGGCGGGATATTCCACAGATTCACAACTCTTTGGGTGAAGAAATTTCTCCTCAACACAGTCCTAAATCTGCTCCCCTTTATTTTGCATCTATGTCCCCTAGTTCTGGTTTCACCCACCAGTGGAAACAACTTCCCTGATTCTACATAACATAAGAATACAAGAAATAGGAGCAGGAGTCGGCCATCTAGCCCTTCGAGCCTGCCCTGTCATTCAATAAGATCATGGCTGATCTGAAGTGGATCAGTTCCACTTTCCCGCTCTCTCCCCATAACCCTTAATTCCCTTGTCTGTCAAAAACCTATCTACCCATGACTTAAATATATTTAGCGAGGTAGCCTCCACCACTTCAGCGGGCAGAGAATTCCAGAGATTCGCCACCTTTTGAGTGAAGAAGTTCCTCCTCAACTCCAATCTAAACTGCGCCCCCCCCCCCCTTATCTTGAGGCTGTGTCCCCGAGTCCTGCTATCCTTTCTAAGCAGGAAGAATCTCTCTACCTCTACCCTATCCATCCCATCTTAAGATTCTATCTTAAGCATCTCCTTCATAATTTTATATATTTCTATAAGATCCCCCCTCATTCTTCTAAATTCCAGAGAGTATAGTTCCAGTCTACTTGATCTCTCCTCGTGAGCCAACCCTCTCAACACATGACTCAACCTCTGAATCTCCTCTAGACCAGTGCCAGTATATCCAATGATATTATTGGCTACAGAAATGGGGAGGCAATGGTCTAGTGGTATTATCACGAGACTACTAATCCAGAAACTCAGCTAATGTTCTGGGGACCCAGATTTGAATCTCACCATGGCAGATGGTGGAATTTGAATTCAATAAAAAATTCTGGAATTAAGAATCTATAGATGACCATCGTTGATTGTTTGAAAAAAACCCACCTGATTCACTAATGTTCTTTAGGAAAGGAAATTTGCCAAACTTACCTGGTCTGAACTACATATGAGTCCAGAGCCAGAACAATATGGTTGACACTCAACTGCCCTCCAGCAATTAGGGATGGGCAATAAATGATGGCCAGCCAGCGATGCCTTGTTCCATGAATGAATAAGAAAAAGTTGTCTAGTTAACAATGGCGCTTAACTTTTACATATCTATGTCGTTCTAAGAGATATATACAACACTTCACCCTCCCCAGTTTCCGTACCTACATTACATTGTAATGATAGCAGTTGATATTACTACTGGACAGAAGTCCCAGAGTGGAACCCTGACCCAAAATACATTAACTTTTACTTTGTTTTGAAAAAGTGGGTGAACAGAGTAACAGGACTGTCAATTAGCTTTTAACAACAAAAATACATTTATTCAGCATGAAAAGTTTGAGGACAACATGATAGTCTCACATAGCAGGCTACTATGTAAAGTTAAAGTGTATAGTTTCTTGAGATGGATAGAAAGTTGGCTAGCAGACTGGAAGCAAAGAGTTGACAGAAATTCTTTAAAGTAGGCATAGCAGGGATCTGTGCTCGGACGCCAATTTTTCACATTTTATGTTACTGATTTGGAAGGGGGAACTAAATGTTATCTCCAACTGATACAAAGTTGGGTGGGAGGGTGAGCTGTGAGGAGGATGCAGAGGTGCTTCAGCATGATTTGGACAGGCTGAAAGAGTAGGCATGTGTATGGAAGTTGCAGCATAATGTGAATAAATGTGAGGTTTGGCAGTAATAATAAGAAGGCAGATTATTATTTGAATGGGTTTAAATTGAGAGAGGTGGATATTCAGCAATACTTTGGTGTCCTTGTGCATCACTCACTGAAAGTAAAGATGCCGGTCCAGCAGACAATAATAATAATGATCAACAATGGTTTTGAGGTCATTGTTAATTCTAAGTTCCTACTAAATTCAAATTTCCTCATTTGCCCTGCTGGTATTCACATCTAGGTCCCCAGAGTAGTACAATGGGTCTAGAATTACTAGTCTTGTGACAATCCAACTATGCTATTACCTTCCCTCAAAGCATAGGAGTTTTAAGTGGGTGTGTCTTTCTTTTGTTGCTGCAGAGTTAGTGGAAGAACTGTGTTCAGCTTTGATGGAGGGTTCAGAAGAGATATTGGAACAACTTATATAGCACTTCTAACATAGTGAGACATCCCAAGGCATTTCATAGCAGCATTATAAAGTATGACACAGAGCCTCATTAAAAAAAAGGTCAAATGACCAAGAGCTTGGTTAGAGATAAGTTTTAAGGAATGCCTTAAAGGAGGATGAGGATCCTATGTATGCTTAGCCCTGTTTGCTTCAGCCTATGAAAATATTTCATTTTAAGATATTTCTGCCTCGGCACATATACATTTAAATGCTAAACTGTAGAGATCAACTAACTCTGCTAAGCTGACCAATTGTAGTTGGCTTGACTACGTGTAAAATCAGAAGGCATGATGAGTTAGCTGAAAATTGACTGCATTCCTGAAGGGTACACAACGCAGGCAAGCAACAGCATAACAGCAGTTGCAAGGATTGTTTTTCTAGATGGAGACAGCCTATGAAAAACATTTCCAATAACAAGATAAGGGTTGGAAACAGCATGCGAAAAACAATTCCAATAATGAGATAGGGGTTGAAATATATTTTTGACTTTAGTGTGTGTGTTCAGTTTAGTTGTCTATTCAAGTTCAGCTCCATGCAGTTCAAGGGTTTGGCTGAGAAGCCAGTCTCCAAGTTTGCTTTTTTATTTCCGTCATGTTAATTTTTTTAAGCTCTTTTCAAAAATAGAAAACCGTTTTTAAACTCGTACTAATGCGATTCTGGCACCTCTTCAGTGAATGGACCCAACAGAAGAAAATGAGGTAGAAAGGCAGAGAGGGAACTCCAGAGCTTGGGCCTAGGCAAATGTAAGCATGACCACCACTGGTGGAACAGTTAGAATTTGGAATAAACAAGAAATAGAGGAGCACGGGTATTTCAGAGGGTTGAAGGAGGTTGCAGAGATAGGGAGGAGCAAACCATGGAGAGATTTTAAAGCAATGATAAGAATCTTAAAGTCAAGGGAGGGGGAAACTTTCCTGTCCTGCCCACCAAGGGAATTGTAGCCAGCAGGGGGCGGCGGATCATGCAGAGGTCTGGTGATCTTTGTGGCAAGCGCAGCCAGAAAATCCCACCCAAGACACTGAGCAAAACAAATAATTTGGAGACAGAAGGGAATCAGAGGAGTTTGACACCCAAAAGTCTTCTATCAATTGGAAACCCAAAATTTGCCATTTGTGGGTAGTCTGAACAGTTGTACTGCTCAGTGCGTATAGTATTTGTTGACAAAGTTAAGTGAAATATGCCTGGCTGTCAAAGTGCATATCTTGGAATATGAACTGAACAGTCGTTAAAAAAAAATTATCTTGAAAAGTGAATAATTCTGAATTTCAACAAATCATTGGGACCTCCGAGTAGCTGAAAAACTGTGATATTGTACAAAAAACAGAACAAACACAGGAAGCAACTTCTAATGGAAGCTACACAGCCAATCATCTTAGATATACCCTTAGTCCTTAGATATGGTGGCACAGTGGTTAGCGCTGCTGTCTCTCAGCGCCAGGGATCCGGGGTCAGTTCCTGGCTTGGATCCCTGTTTGTGTGGAGTTTGCACATTCTCTTCATGTCTGCGTGGGTTTCCTTCGGGTGCTCTGGTTTCCTTCCACGTTCCTAAAATGTGCAGATTAGGTGGTTTGGCCATAATAAATTGCCCCTTTACTGTCAGGGGACTAGCTAGGGTAAATCCATGAGGTTATGGGGATAGGGCCTGGGTGGGACTATGGTGAATGCAGTCTTGATGGGCTGAATGGCTTCCTTCTGCAGGGTAGGGATTCTGTATATCAGTAAAGCATATTTTAGAATCTAATACAAGCTGTTTTCAATTGACGTCACCTCCAAATTTCACTTTGTAATGTGCCGCAAAATTTAAATGCAAATGTCTCGGTTGGCAGCCGTGAAAGATGAGGGCGAGGGCCAGGGTTCTGAGCAGAGCAGGAGCATCACAGCCGAGCCACAACAGTTTCCTATACCACACTCGACACATGGACACCGTGACTCCGTGTGTGAAATGTTGACAGGCTGTACAAAATATGGGAGGCTGACACGAGGCTGCTATCCGCTGAGCTATCTGTCTGTAGCAAAAGGATTTGGCAGATGCTGTTAAAAGATTGAGTCATGAAAACATTCCTCATACGCCAGCGGAAACAGGAACAGAAAGAAAGGGAAAAAGATGCTGCACTGATACAGTGAGATTTCGCCACATGGACTATTTGGTTAGTGAAGCGTTTAAGAACGGAGTAAAGCAAAATGGAGAAAGGGTATTTAAGGCTTCTAGATGTAACAAGATTTCATAGAAGTAAAAGTTCTTGAAATGTTGTTTCAGTTCAAAAACAGGATTAAAACATAACTTTGACAAATACCAAGAAAGTCAGACATCTTAGAACAAAATCAACGTTACATCTATTGAAGTATAAAATCAATAGTGTTCAAAGTGATGATTCCATGGAGCCTTCTTTGAAATAGGCTTACCTGAGTGACTCAGTAAGCCATTATAGCTGTGTTTTTCCCCAAAAATACAGATTCTACATAATAAATTTGAATTATTCCACTCCACAATGTTTTACATTCAATCTAAATATCTCATTAAAGTGTATAAGACATTTGATGAGCAAGGCAACATCTATAATGCATGTGGGTTCTCTTGCGCGGCACTGCATACAAATAGCACAGTTTGAATCACAATACACTGTGCAAAATAATGGAGTGGACTCTAGTGGCATTGATAATATAGTGCCTTAGTTTTTTTTCTTCAGCCTTCTTTTATATCCAGTATTCCTTTGGAACATAGACAGCCTGGAGGAGATGTGTAGGAGTAAGGGTCAGCTGGTTCACATGGCTTGAGGGTTACTTTAATGGCTCTTGCAGCCAAGTTCAGAGTTGGCGTATATCCATCCACGCAGCTAGGCATAAAAGACAACAGCAGGGTTCCTCAGGGAAGAGATTCACTGAGTGTGAGCAACATTAATCTTTCTCCCACCCACCCCTGTTTTGATTCCTGTCTCCAAAGGCTAACTTTGTGGGATACTGCAATGGTTATCTGCTCACTCAATGGATTTTGGAGCAGGAAAATTAAAAGTTTTAAATTGCTTGCAATAAGTAGCGAAATGGCAAACACTGCAACTTGCAGCCTATTTCAATAGCTTTTTTTTAAACAGCAAATTTAATTGCAATGCACCTCGCACCTTTTGCAATGAGAAGCAATAAAAACGGTTGTTTTGCATAATCAATGAACCACGAACTAAATCAGCAACTCTATCAACTGAGCTCTATACTACAGGGAGCATTGCAAATTCCAATTCATCACACGCGTTGTGGGAATGACCAAACTCCATGTGAAAAGAATTTAACATTGAGAATCTACCAATGCTGCCAGGATCAAAATGAAACAAAACTACCAAATGTCAGTGGTGAATCTATGGAATTCATTGCCACAGAAGGCTGCGGAGGCCAAGTCATTGAGTGTATTTAAGACAGAGATAGATAGGGTCTTGATCTGTAAGGGGATAGGGAAAAGGCAGGAGAATAGGGTTGAGAAATATATCAGCCATGATTGAATGACGAAGCAAACCTGACGGGCCGAGTGGCCTAATTCTGCTCCTATATCTTACGGCCTTATGGCCTTATTTTCACAGAAGACACTGCATTCTTACTCCTCCTCAACAATCCCCCAAGAAAGAAGGAAGCTTGGCACAGCTGAAGTAACTAGAGAATGTAAGGGCAAATTCCTCAATCCTACTGTCTCAGAAGGTTCGTTGCAGTACAAAGCATACTGTTCATAGCGTACATAGGGGAGGAGAGGAGAGGGTGAAGAATGTAATGTTACAATCACTGCTAAGGTGTAGCTTAATATAAGGTAGGTCCGTTCAAAAGTCTGATGGCAACAGAGATAAAGCTGCTCTTGAGTCAGTTGGCATTTGATCTCAGACTTTTGTATCTCAGACTTTTGTACACAAATCAAACATTCAGAGAATTAAGTACAGTTCCAGGATAATGGAGGCAAGAACATAACAGACTTATGTAATGCCAATGACGCCACACTACTTGCAGAATCAAAAAAAGCCCAAAATATCAGAGGACACGTTAAAATCAAGACATGAACACCAACAAGACAAAAGCAATGGTAGAAGGAGAATGCTAAAGACATGAGAGTGAAGATTGGAGTGAATGGTGTTACACTGGAGCAAGTAGGCAGGTTTGTCTATTTCGGGTGAATGATAAGAGAAGATGGTGGATGCAATGGTGAAATTAGAAAAAGGATAGAAGTAGCAAAGAGTAATTTTGTGAAAATCAAGGATGTCTTGACAACAAGAAAACTCAAGCTCACAACCAGGAAAAAAGTCACAAAGGTGCTACACATTCTATCCACTTTTCCTTCATGCCTCAAAAACCTGCATTTCCCAGGAGTTGCAATCACACTGATGGAGTATCACTCAGCTTCTACTTTGTTACCTTGTGCTGGAGCTCCGTTTTTGCCACCCGGACTTCCA
Source organism: Carcharhinus amblyrhynchos (assembly GCF_965287045.1). Taxonomy (NCBI): domain Eukaryota; kingdom Metazoa; phylum Chordata; class Chondrichthyes; order Carcharhiniformes; family Carcharhinidae; genus Carcharhinus; species Carcharhinus amblyrhynchos. The sequence continues at coordinate 13,542,089 of NC_137328.1, forward strand.
AACCGAGAAATGACACCCCCTTTCCCCAGCTCTGGCTGTCATAACTTGGTAAGTAGGAAGTTTAAATCTGTCAAAGGCTTGGGACGAAAGGTGAGTGTATGAAGTTAGTGGGTAAGGGGATAGAGTGACAGGTAGATACGTGGTTGAGAGGTTAGGGTGGCAGGTGGTTGGGTAAGCAGATAGGATGGCAGGTAGGTGAGGGGAATAGAGTGGGTCAGTATGTTGGGGGCAGTTGGGAAGTTGGAGAGTGTGGTCAGTAGTCAGGATTTAATCAGGTGATGGGTAGTTGAATGGTCGGTGGGGTAGTCGGCAGTCAGGGGGTCAGGGGTGCAGACAGGAAGTTGTGAGTGTAGTCAGGGGCCACAGCAGAAGTCAAAGGGTTCAGTAGTATAGTTATCCAGGAGTTAAAATAGATTATAATCCTTCAAACATTTCTTGGGTACTATTCTGGGAAGTGAGCCAGCATCACCCAAAGTCTCCGGGGGGGTGGTGGGAGGGGGGGGGCATCTCACCCCACCTGCTACAGGAGTCGTAGACTGTGGGGTAGGGTGGGGAGGGGGGTGAGGTGGGGGGGGAAGCGGGGAACCATGCAAAGGTCTGTTGACCTTGGACAGGATTTTCTGGATTTGGGGTGAGCCCACCCTCCAATTGTGGAGGGCTACTGATGCAAGGCAATTGCCCATCAGAAGTCTAAACCTCCCAGGCAAATCCTACAGAGTCAGCACATTGGGAGCTCCAAGGAGTCCCCCGACACATTTTGTGGGGTATCTCTGAGTCACTGCCATTTGGAGACTGGAAACTCCTGTGCCCTGGACAATTAAAAAAAAAGACCTATGGAAGAAAGTAAAAGCCTTTGAATTCAGGATGCCATGAAGTTTGCTGAAAATTGTATGTACAAACCATGGGACAAGTGAAGAAATGCTTGAAGAGCAAGAGCAAAAAAAGAAACTCAAAAAGTGACATCCGGAAAAGAAAATGTTAGTATTTTGGCCAGTTGATCAGAGCTGAAAAGCTATAGAGACCTCTTTCAGTTGGCAAGATGAAGGGCAGCAGAAAGCGGGCTGACCTATGTGTAGTTGAATGATGGAGGTCACAGAGCAGTTGTAGATGAGCTACTGCAGATGTGTGAAGATGACACAAGACAGATGGGCACTGTGTACCTGCTAGGAGTATCAACAAGCAGCGGCACTGTTTGGGAAAAGACCAAGGTGATAAGGTGATCCTTCACCTAACCATCAAAATAAATAATTCATTAACTAGCCTTTCATGTCTATGCTGCTGCCTCCCCCAAGTCAGAAACAGTGACTGTATTTCCGAGTAACTCTGCATGTGAAGTGGATTGGGATGTGCTTAGAGCCATATATTCTGTTCTTTTCAGTCGCATCTCCACAGGGGACTTTGTAATTGAGCACATGGTCAACCAACAGAGAGTATTCAGGGCACAGAAGGAAATAGTAACAAATGTTGGCAGCCAACCACAAGTGTACAAACTGCAACACATGAAATTATTCCATAAGGTGGATTGGCCATGTTAAATTGTCCTCTAGTGTTGCGGGGGGGCTAGCTAGGATAAATGCATGGGGTTATGGGGATAAGGCTTGGGTGGAATTGTGGATGGTGCAGACTTGATGGGCTGAGTGGCCTTCTTCCGCATTTTAGGGGGTTCTATGATTTATGGGATAAAACACTGAAACAAAGGCAAAATGTAATGATTCTCAAAAAAGCTACACTCAACAATCTCTGGACCTGAAATATAGGAATTAGCTCTTGATATTGGAGGGAAAGGAGATTTCAGCTAAATGTAGTGGAATTAGGAGGCTACTTCTCAAGGGTGCACTTATGATTAGGTTACATATAGTGCTTACAGGAAATTCACCTGATCCATCCACACTGGAGAATCCTGTTACTTTCTAAAGCCTATAAAGGAGCTTTCAAAAAGAGAGTCTTCAAAAAGGTCATTTTCATTATGCCCTGTTACAAGTCAGTTCTATTTTCATGATTGATTCAAAGCTGATAGTTTACTCAAGCACAGAGTTAGGAAAATAAAACATCTTCCAGGGAGTGGCAACAACCACCACTGTCACTCCACTCGGAAGGGTAGTTGGGAGTAGGGATGTGATCAGGGTAGGGGTCCAGTGGAGGTACCTGGGGTTATCGTCGCACAGTTACTGGTTTCAATCCTTCCACCTTTTCCTGGGTAACTATTCTGCTGAGTGGAAACAATCCAAAGGGCGAGATTCCCAGACCTCCCAACCACATGTTTCCGATAGCGGGAGGTGGCGCATTGTTCGATCGCGGCAGGGTTCTCTGGCCCCACCGCTGCCAATGGGAATTCCCGGTGATGTCACCTCACGCCTGCAGAGACCCAAGCGTGTGCTGCCGGCGGGACTGGAGAATCCCGCCGGTGTGAACGGCCGGAGAATGCCAGTCAAAGTCTCAAACTTTAAATCAGAGTTTTGGAGGGTTCCTGAAACAGTGTAACTGTCCAACGGAAGTCAAAACTTTCCAGACAATTCCTGTGTAGTAAACACAAGGGACCTCCAAGCAGTTCCCCAGCATATCCTTCAGAGGAGAGCCATTTGGAGACCATAGTTTCAAAATTATCATTGTAACCTAGATTCAAAATATTCATTGTCAACTCTATCAATCTGTTTGTGTTGGCACATTATTTGGAGCGACTTGTTTTGTTCAGACGTACATCTGAATTAATCTTTGATCATCAAACACCATGGCAAGAAATTGTTTGTTCCCAATGTTTATTAGACCCTTCATGGAGATTAAATGTAGTAAATGGAAAACTTAGCAGCATGACCTGAGTTCCTGGATTTTGGGTGGCATTTCGTATTTTGAATAGAATGTGACTTGGGAAGATGCCTGGCTACTTACAAAGTTTATGAGACGTAAGAAAAAGCATAACATCTTTAAGAAAGACCAGTTATCCACTCAATAAATCGGACAGTTCAATTAGGAAATTGAACTGAATGCTCTGCATTTATGATTCACATTCTCGGTGAACATGTAAACTTAGTGGATAACCTTCCTCTTCACTTTTGCTTTAATAACCTTTGACATGGTCAACTGAAACTCCTGCCCTCCAATATCTGATACAGTGTAGAAGATACAGTGGGTGGCACAGTGATTAGCATTGCTGCTTCACAGTGCCAGGGACCTGGGTGCGATTCCTGGCTTAGGTCACTGTCTGCATGGAGTTTGCGTGTTTTCCCTGTGTTTGTATGGATTTCCTTTGGGTGTTCCGGTTTCCTCCCACATTCTCAAAGTTGTGCTGGTTAGATACATTGACCCAAACAGGTGCCAGAATGTGGCTAATAGGAGAATTTCACAGTAACTTCACTGCAGTGTTAATGTAAACCTTACTTGCGACTAATAAATAAACTTCTTACTTTTTCTTTTGAAATAGGGACAGATAGCCAACATGTCAATTTTCTAATCCCACAATATTAGGGGCGATTCTCCCATCCCGCTGTGCTAATTTTCCGGGTCTAGGAATGGTAGGAGAGGCCACAATTGGGCTGTTGAAGGGTTGGGGGGGGGCAGCACCGTGGGGGCTCTGGGCTGGCCCGCAATTGAGTTGGCCAGAAAATGGGAGGCTAACAGTTCAGGTCCACTGCGCATGTGCAGAGGCCTGCTGGTTTCAGCCTCCTGGGTGGGAATAGGCCCCGCCCTTTAAAATCTAATGGCATTCACGCTGATGGCCTCTGCTTTGCACAGAGTGTGGGAGATTCTAGTGTGAATTGCTATTAAAATACGAACTTGAATTACTCCAGTTTTCCTGCATATTCAACACTTAGAATGTTTTGGGAGAATTCTGCCCATTGCCTTGGAATGTCAGGGGTTTCCCCACATGTTTGAAATTGGGTTTACACTTGGATGCATAGGGTTTTCTGGGCTGACTGCCCCACCCTTCTTTCGGCACTGTTGGGGCACTCACATGGAGGAACTTTTGGAGGTGGACCTTACACCGGGACGCTACAGACCAGAAGATCCATAAAGTGCCCCAAAGACTGAAGGAGCAGCACATTTCCTGTAGCTATTATAATGTGCTCCTCCCCCTCCTGATCTCTTGGGAAATCAGGATTTCTAGGGAGCCAGAAAGTTCCCGTGTTGGTAACCGGGGGGATTTGCTTTGTGGCAAGCTCCTTGATTCCATTGAAAAGCCCACATTAGGAAGACATCCGACCTGCTCAAGTGAAATGGGGCAGGAGGGTTGCATACATTACTCCCCACACAGACTCAGTATGCCAACATGCACTTTCATTTTTCAGTCACTAAGTCAGGGTCCAGAATTATCCCCATAATCTTAAAAAGGTGCATGATAGTAAACATATGGAAAAGAATGATCTGGAAAATTGCTTCAAGCTAAACTGCGAGAGTACAATAAAGGGAACAAAGAATAATGGGTGCACAATAATGGGTGCAATTAGAATTAATGTCACAAAACCCTTCACAAAAAGTGATCAATAGCTGGAATGGACTTTCAGCAAAGTAAAAATGATAAAAGAGTTTAAGAAAACAATTGCTATGAGACTGGAGGAATTTCAGGATCCTTCTGTTTGGATGAACTGAGTAAAGCTGAATGGGTTCCTCTTCCTGAAGATCTCTCCTGGCCTAGTCTGCAGTCTAGTGGATTCAAAATTCATCTGCTTCCCAAATTGTGTCACCAAAAGTTTCCTGACAGTTTACTATTTCCGCACCTTCCAATTTTCCTGCCTTTGGAGAGATACCTTTCATTCCTCACTCTCCTCATTCAGTTACAATGACCAGGATCAACATCTGATCATAAAACAGAGAACAATGATATGAATCTTGGCTTCATGGCATAATTTGGTTTGATTTATTATTGTCACATGTAATATATACAGTGAAAAGCATTGTTTCTTGCACACTATACAGACAAAGCATACCATTCATAGAGAAGGAAAGAAGAAAGTGCAGAATGTAGTGTTACAGTCATAGCTAGGGTGTAGAGAAAGATCAACTTAATGTGAGGTAGGTCCATTCACAAGTCTGATGGCAGCAGGGAAGAAGCTGTTCTTGAGTCAGTTGGTACGTGACCTCAGACTTTTGTATCTTTTTCCTGACGGAAGAAGGTGAAAGGTAGTATATCTGGGGTACATGGAGTCCTTGATTATGCTGGCTGCTTTGCCAAGGCAGCAGGAAGTGTAAACAGAATCAATAGATGGTTTGGAACATATACAAGCTGAATGTTAATGCCTCCCCACTGCTGAATTTTTAAGAAAATTAAATCACATATAAACATAGGAATGAGTTGCACATTTATTGTGCTTGTCTGCTCTGTCGAGTTTTTGAGGTAATTCAATACTTCTGCATCTGATATGACCTTTCTCAGGAGAGTTGAGTGAGCCTTTATATTACATCTTCAATACCAACTCAGTTAGATTTTTAAACATCTGGTCCATTTATGCTTTGAACTGTCTCCCTCTTTCTACCCCGTACCCTCAGACCCAAGTCTTTTGCTTGCAAACGTATATTTCTAAAGAGTTCAGATGTTTCTTTGCCGTATGGTTTGTTACATGGCAGAATGCTTGGTATTTATTGCAAATAATTATTCTCCCTTTTTTCAGGATGAAAAAAATCAGGTGTTGATTACAAATGTTTGGCTGCAAATGGTAAGAATTTTACCCATATACATGTCTCTCTCTTCCTGTTTAATGTTATTGTAGGTTTTATCATTGTTTGAAATGATTGAAAGTGGCAGCTAAAATGTCCCTGCATTATTTCCTAATAACACTGTAATGAGGAGATTTGGCTCTTCCAGAAGCTTACAAGGAGAGACAAGAGGCAACATCTGTGCTCAGTGATGGTGCTGGGGTAGCTGAGGATGAAGCTGAAAGAGACACAGTGCTTTTTGTACAGTAAATATTCAACATTTCCAACTCATATTCAGTAGCAATCAGTAATGCAAATAGGGCACTGAATTATAGAGTCAAAACAATAAGATATAAATCAGAGGAGGAAAAAATTATACTATTTGGCATATATATACTATATATATGCCAATTATATACTATATATATGCCAATTACTATATATATGCCAATTGGCATATTATACTATTTAAGTTGTTTTACTTCAACAACAATTCATATCAATGTGATGATATTGTGCCTTTAAGAAGTATGTTTGAATCATGTATGACATTAGTGCACCTTTAAGAAATGTGTTTTTTTGATCATGTTCTCTGCAGCTCTCTCCGCCTTTGCTAATGTCACTGTTGCTGAGTTGGCTGGCAAAGTCCTTTTATTGCTCTTTCAGTGGTTTAAATGCAGTTTGTTTATTTTTACTCTGGGATATATCGTGACACTGCATTGTTAGGAGGACGGTCATGTATTTTGGATAGTTTTTTTCCTTCCTAATTTAAGATTTCATTTTCTCTTTTGGTTGGCAGCTGTTTAGTTTTAGAAGGGACATCAAGTTGATGCTTGATGACCCTGCTTTTGGAAATTCTGTTGTTTAGCTGAAAGCAAGCTTTCTTGCCTTCCTAGAGTAGACAAACTGCTGTTGGCAGCTTGAACAAGTCTCTCCCTAATGTTATGGGAAGCTATGCTGACTGTTCTGGGTATCTAGGCGGCCGTATGCAGCTACAAGGCTGAGAAGTCAGGGTTTCATTTCTTCAACCAAAGGACTCAGTTCCAGCATCACGCGAGCATTAGCCTTTGCTGTGTTAAACCTGTGGAAAGGGTTTTTGTCTACGGAAAGTTTTTGTTTGATTAGAAACTCTTAGATATTTGTTAAAGATTATACATTATCTTCATTGTGGGAGATTCATTTTGAAACTCTCGCTGAAAAAAACAGCACAATTTACTCCAATTTTTACGCAAATTCAACGCTTAGAATATTCTGGGAGAATTGCCTCCAACGTATTTAAATTCCCGATCGACCTGCTGGGAGTGGGTTCTCTGCCTTGGCAAAATTGAAAACTGGGTTGGACCGTAGTTGCCAAAATGTTTTTTGTTATTTAACCCTCACCAATACCCAACCACACCCATTCCTCCATGTTTAAATCCTATCACTTATTACGCAAATTAGTAGCAGATTTACGGTGCAAACTCACATCCAATAAAAGTTCAGTTGAGACTGATCTGAGTCATTGTACTTAGAAGCCTCACAAGTGACAGTATAAAGATATTTATTATGTGAATTAAATGTTAATTTGCAAAGATCAGACAAGCAGAGAAACCTAGGCCATAAAATTCATGGCAGACAGTAGCACAGTAGTTAGCATTGCTTCCTCATAGTGCCAGGGACCTGGGTTCAATTCCTGGCTTGGGTCACGGTCTATGTGAAGTTTGCATGTTCTCCCCATGTCTGCGTGGGTTTACCTCTGGTTTCCTCCCACAGTCTAAAAGATGTGCTGGTTAGATGCATTGGCCATGCTAAATTCTCCTTCAGTGTACCCGAACAGGTGCCGGAGTGTGGCGACTATCGGATTTTCACAATAACTTCATTGCAGTGTTAATGTAAGCCTACTTGTGACACCAGTAAATGAACTTTAGACTTTAAATAACTGGCTTCCATTCTACGTCTAATCAAATGTCCATTGACCACAATAAAACTGAACATAAGTCGGTGTATATGACAGCCAATAGATTCATAAAATGTTTATAGAATCCCTGCAGAGCAGAAGGAAGCCATTCAGTCCATCGAGTCTGCACCGACCACAATCCCACCCAGGCCCTATCCCCATAACCCCATATATTTACCTAATCCCCCAGACACTTGGGTCAATTTAACATGGCCAATCAACCTAACCTGCACATCTTTGGACAGTGGGAGCAGACTGGAGCACCCGGAGGAAACTCACACTGATACCATCCACAGTGCGCCCTATCTCAAATGGAATTTCACCTGCCAAGGGTTTCCAGGTACATGCATCATACAAGTTGATAAAAAAAAGTTAATATGATCCAAAATTACAGAGGCAGTGACACAAGGGAAAGAAATTGAACTTTATTTTGCCTGTTTATTGAGTGTACAGTGAGGATTAGATGGACAACTGTGAGACTACAACCTCTCAGACTCCTACAGCCTGTCGTATAGATACCAGTCATCATAATGGAAGCGGGCCCTGAAACAGCCATTAGGTGTCTTATATATACAAATTGTCATCAATTCTTCAATTGTCAGACCTTGATACAAATTTCAGGTACAAAAGGAAAGAACTTCCTCTTTAAAAATCTAATTATACCAGGTCATGAACAGTCCAGCCAGTGGTGCTGAAAGGAACCACTTGAGGCCACCTAGGGAATGAACGCAAAATTTAAAAAATTCTGTTTCAATGTTACATTTTGAACATGTCTATTCCTCCTCTCTCCACAATAATGTTGCAAGTCATCATGAATCCAGGTATACTTACCCAATCCCCAAATTCTTGGCCATAGTGTTTCTTTGGAAGGAAATCTTCAAATGCAGACACTAAAAACACAACAATACTTACTCCAGCTTATAAATCAAAGAAAGGGTTTAATAAAGAAACTGCATTATTCCAAACTTGGAGCCTCGCCCTGGGTCAATCCAAGTTCCCCACAATTCCCAACAGAGTCAGCTGACCATCACATCCTTCTGTAATTGGTTCCATGGTTTATTGGGTAAGCTGACTGTTACAGCTTGTTACCATTGGTCACATTACATCTGATACAAATTTGTCACCAGTTACATTCTAAGACATTGCTCCCCATGCCCCAGTGTAGCCCCTCTCTGCTTGCGAGGGCTTACTGGTTCAGGGATCATGTGACTGAAAACTGAAAAAGAATGCACCTGAAAACATATCTAGTGCACCGTGACTAAGGTATCATGGCTCTGAGCTCTGGAATACAATCCTTAAACCTGGGGTGACTAGGCTAGTGAAAGGAAATCATGTTAATCTTGCAATAGACCAATGTCGAGTGTTTCCTGCACTTTGTGCTGTGAAGCAACAAGATTAGCATTGATGGGGATGCTTCTGCTAAATTGTTCCTCACTAAACATTGCAGGAAAATGTACGATGAAAAGGAAGGGTATTGAAAAAAGTGAAGAAAAAATAATAATGTTGATGCTGAAATTGTTGGAAAATCTGAATCGGCCAAGTTTGGATCTCTTCAACTCTCTTGTTAGTTTATCCAGTTCAAAGGTATTCAGATTCAGGTTGTTCAGGGAGGATGTGAGGAAAATCTTTTTTACCTCGAGGTGGATGACAGTCTGGAATGCGTTGCCTGGGAAGATGCTGGAGGCGGAATGCCTCACTTTCTTTAAAAAGTACCTGGATGAGTGCCCAGCACATCATAACATTTAAGGCTGTGGGCCAAGTGTTGGTAAATGGAATTAAGTGGGAGCTCAGGTGTTTCTTGCGTGTCAGTGCAGACTTGATGGACCAAGGGCCTCTGTATGACTCTGTGATTCTCTACTTGCTGCCTTGTGCACATAGACCAGGTGTTAGGATCCTCCATACAGCTCAGGCAGCTGTAAGCACCTGGAATTGCTGCGTGAGAAAGATTAGATTGGGAGGTGGAAGGCTGAGTGTGAATTGGAATTGAGGAAGTCCACAATTCCACATCTTTATTAATTTTGAAGGTCATATAGAATAGAATTACTCAGTGCACTAGCCCCTAGCCACATGTGGTTAATTGGAAATCCAGATGTGGCTAATTGCATTTCTGACTAGGAAGTAAAATAAATGGGGAATAGATGCACTCGATGGTTATTGATCACAGTTCCTCATATTGAGATACTACAGGAATATACTTTGAACTTTTATGTATATTTTTGATAAAAGGGTAAGGTGAAAATCAGCTCATGGGAATGCGATTTGACCACTGAGTTGCTTTACTTCAACTGCAGCAATTTATATTGACATAATGATACTGAAATATATTTAAATCATGTTTCTTGTAAGGGGTATGTTTAAAATTCAGCAGTGTTTTGCACGGTGACAATTTGTCTTGGAAAACCTTTAAATTAGTAGCTGGGACACCAAGATAAGTATTCATTTTAGACATGGACTGTTTATTTTAAGCAGATGTAATGCTTTTGCATTTACTGAGATTTGAGTAGACTGAGTGACAGGGAATGTGATATTAGACATGGGAGCAGCTAAGCTTGCAGAACAGAATAGTTGCACTTTCATTTTGAAATAAAGTACAGTTGCCTGGAGCTGATAGAAGAAAGAAGTGTCTGTCTGTCGCTCTCCAGAAGTTTTCTGAAGGCCTCAAGGCTGTAAACCTAAGTCACAAGCAAGTATGCCAGTGTTTTGCTAACTAATTTAAAGAGGGGTTTAAGTCTATAAGATAAATTTTGCTTGATTGGAACTCATGGTGATAGTTAGCAGTTAAGAATTTTATCTTGCCATGTTTAAGTGTTATTCAAGTGTTAAAGGTTAAGCTAACTCATTTCTTACGGTTGAATTGTCTTGTTAAATAAAACTTGTTTTGATAAAAGCTCCCTGGTTTGTCAATAGAATCAAGCCTGGAGCGAAACATTTTATCCTCACATTAATGCCACAATAAAAATGGTTAGCGTCTAGTCTGACTTCATAATATATGTTGGGGTTTCTGATCTGGCACCCTAACATTGGTATAACATCTTTAATTTAATGAATCTTATCAAGGCAGTTCATAGGAACATTATAGAACAAGCATGATACAGAGCCACATAAGATAATGTTAGATAAATTTTACAGAGGAATGAAAGTTAGAGAGGCTGAGAAATATAGAGAGGGAATTCCAGAGGTTGAGACCTAGAGACAATTGAACATTGAAATTGATCTTTTCAAATCCTCTGTTTGTCAGTTTCAGGATCTTAGACTTATCAAACTGTTAATTAGCTGTTTGGCTGTGTAAATAGTGGACAGTAGGAGAGTGTCCGGCCTTTCATCAGGTCTATGACAGTTGCACTCAAAAATGGTAGGGGGGACTCTCACAGCTCTTGTAGAGAGACAATCAAAAGTCTTATTTTACACCTTAGACAAGGGGCTGCGAGGTGGGTTTTGTTGTTGCATAAGTGCATGAGTGAAGCATTAGACACAAAGGTTTGGTGTCTGCAGAAATGAAGAGGTAGTTTTGAGCAAAAGTGCCACGATGCCCCATTACCTCATGCCTGTTTGAGGTAATACACATGGGAGTCATGGAAGGGATGTGGAGGCATGAGGGGGCCTGAAGAGGTCATTGAAATAAGAAGGGCTTGGAGGAGACATGGGGGTTGTCTGGGCTGGGTTGGGGAATGTGAGTTTGAAGCCCTGATGTTTATCGCTATAACTGGGCTGATGCCCCAGCTTTGCCATCCACCTTGGGCCTGCCGCTAGAGACAGTGAACCAACTCCATCCCAGCCTCACCTCTCATTGACGGAAATTTGACAGGCAGGAATTCATTAAAAAAGATAGCTCTGCCAAGTCGGGAAGTTTCCTGCTTTGGCCTCACTGTCTCCTCCATGAAAATCCAGCTCCATACATATAAAGATCAGAGAAAGTCAGGTTCAGATACCCTCATAATGAAACACAGTTGCACAGCACGCCATTGTTTAAGCTCACATATGGTCTTGTGATGAGGAAGACTGAACCTGTTACCTGTGTGATTGCATTGCAACAAGGGATCAACACTTTTAGAAAAGATTTAGAATATTGGTGCAAAGGATTATGCAACACCCCCCCCCCCCCCCCCCCCCCCAAAAGTAGTAACTGTATTAGTTGGGCTTTGGTGATTGTCCTGACAAAAGTGAACTTGGCGTGGTAGACCCGGGCGGGGTGAGGGGGTGAGGAGCCAAGGAAGTAAGTGCAGTGTCCATGTGCCCCTCTGCCACTGCCAGGCTTCAGGGGGGAGTGGTTCCACAAGGAACCTGGAGCTGGGGGTCTGGGGAAGGGTGCAAGAGGTTGATCTTGGGGTTCTCCCCTGGGATGGGGGTCTCAGGGCTGTACTGTCCCTTCTAGCCCTTGGAAGCCTGCACATCATTCTTGGCATGGCGATTTCAGGCAGCTGTCTGATCAGAAATCTTAATTCTTCTGCGTCTACTGTGAAAACGTTGAAGTGGTCCATTCCCCCTGGACAACGGGAAGCCTTTCAAATCACAGCAACACTCCATTCTGCAGAAGACATCGTCCTTTCTCTTTCCAAGAAGCCACAGGTGTCAGGAGACCCATTTGAAATCATCCAACTTACAAGAGGGCCATTATTTTATGACCTCGCTCGGGGGCGAGACTTCTAAAATCCTGCCCGAGACAACGGGGAATTTGGTTTTGTGAGCCGCGCCCTTCCTGATTCTGGGGCGGACCTGGTGGTTAAATTCCAGCTGAGAGGTCACTTTCACTGAGAGGGGGGTGAGGGGTAGAGGGAGGGTGGGGGGATTCCCCATTCCCATTTCCACAACTGCTCACTCAGCCTCATCCTTATAGCACTGCGTTCTTTTTCAAAGCCACAAACTGAAGCCTCCTACTTCTCTCCACTCACAGAGAGGTCTATGGATTTCCTCTCACCTTGAGTACAGGACTTCTGCAGTCACGCCGCGATGTACAGCAAACTGTGAGATGTTGGCGACAACCACCCCCCCCCCCCCCCCCCCCAACTCCAACCTGAAAGGATCCTGAGCTACAGGAATTGCGGGACACTTTGATTTTGCCCCATTCTCAACCCTACTTTACAGATCTGGCCTGTATGGCCCACATCAGTGGCTACCTCTCGGGTGATTACCCCCACTGCTCGTAGTTTGAGATGGGAGTAGAAGAAATGCTTTCAATATCCTACAAGGCCACCTCTTCTTCCTGAGCCTAGCTTCCCCTCTCTGCCTTTTCCCGATCCAAGTCCCAAAAGTACTGCAGCTCCTGACCCCAAGATAATTAACAAGCTTTCTGTTCAGAGGTTAGAAAGCTTCATCGAGCCTCTTGGAAAAGTCCAACGCCACTCCCTTCCACCTCCAATAACTTTTCAGGCCTTCTTTTACACCACAATCCCTAATGCTCCCACTAACTCTGCATCAACAAAGGAGAGTTAAAAGCACCCCACCTGAAAATTCAATGTTTATCTCTCTAAATAACACAAGTTGTGGGGGAGTAGGGCGGGGTAGTGTGGAGGTGGCAGGGAGGGGGCCGGTGGGGGGGGGGGGTTCCTCGTGCAGCATAGTGCCTGCTCAGCTGACACTGTTTCGAACAGTGGATTAACAGGAACTGTGAGCCAGCAAAACAGCATCAGACACCAAGTGGCATCACAATCTTAGCCCACTGCATGCTTCCGATGCACGCATGAAATGCTCGCAGTACCAGACTTGGCCATCCAAGCATGCCATGCCAGAAGTGGGTAGAAGAAGGTCGACCAGCATAATCCTTCCCTTATGGCTTCACCATTAATAGTACTGCAGAGCCCAATTTTCCAGCCCATGAACCCGAGGTGATGGCAGCATTGTCCCAGCAGGATATTCAGACAGCGGATTATGCGATGGCAGCTATATAGTGTTAATTCACTGGGTTAGCACTGACTTTCTAGTGCGCTCCCAATGGAGCACTAAACATCAACTCGTAAGAGATCTACAACCTGCCATTTTACAATCTTAGCCCTCAGCTTAGAAATGTTCTTGGAGATTCTGAAATGTTGGACATAAAATCAAACGTCCTTGACTTTCCAGTTAATTATCAAAAGGCATGTTTTTTTTTAAAGTTATAAAACCTTCTTTGCACATTGAGGCAAACAGCCAGCCCAGGCACAATAAAAGCAGGAAATTGCTGGAAAATCTCAGCAGGTCTGATAGCACCTGTGGAGAGAGAGAGGAGAGGCAACGTTTTGAGTCTAGATGACCCTTCATCAGAGCAGTTCAGACACAATAGGTTCTCAACAAACTTAGGAAAATATTGTAAAAACAGAAAATGTTGGAAACACTCAGCTGGTCTGGCAGCATCTCTGGAGAGAGAAAATCGAGTTTATGTTCCAACTGTTCTTCAGAGGCCAGCTATTAGCTGGGAGAAGTCTATGGACAAACCCAAATCCTGATTGGCTTCTGCATTCATAAGAACATAAGAACATAAGAAATAGGAGCAGGAGTAGGCCATCTAGCCCTTCGAGCCTGCCCCGCCATTCAATAAGATCATGGCTGATCTGTCGTGGCTCAGTTCCACTTTCCCGCCCTCTCCCCATAACCCTTAATCCCCTCTCATATCAAGAACCCATCAACCCGCTTCTTAAAAATATTTAGCGAGGCAGCCTCCACCACTTCAACGGGCAGAGAATTCCAGAGATTCACCACCCTTTGAGTGAAGAAGTTCCTCCTCAACTCCGTTCTAAACCGCCTCCCCCTTATCTTGAGGCTGTGCCCCCTAGTCCTACTGTCTTTTTTGAGCGGGAAGAGTCTCTCCACCTCTATCCTATCCATCCCATTCATCATCTTATACGTCTCAATGAGATCTCCCCTCATTCTTCTAAACTCTAACGAGTACAAGCCTAGTTTATTCAGCCTCTCCTCATAGCTCAATCCCCTCAACTCCGGTATCAGCCTAGTAAACCTCCTCTGCACTCCCTCCAGGGCCAAAATATCCTTGCGCAGGTGCGGCGTCCAAAACTGCACACAGTACTCCAGCTGCGGCCTCACCAATGCCCTATACAGCTGCAGCAAGACCTCCCTACTTTTATATTCAATCCCCCTCGCTATGAAGGCCAGCATCCCATTCGCCTTCCTGACCACCTGCTGCACCTGCAAGCTGGGTTTTTGCGACTCATGCACAAGGACCCCGAGGTTCGATTTTCCTTCGGCATGATATTCCTTAGCCTCCTTTCTCAATGGAAGGCACTGGACATGGAGAAAGTAGAGATGATGGAGATCAGGCCATTGCTGTATCCTGCTTATCTCAGCATTGATCTACACATGCTGAAGGAGCTGTGATTATACAGGATTTCTGAAGCTTTGGCCTCTATCACTGATGCTTCAAGCTAATCTGTTAAAGGAGCACTAACTTTGAAGAAGAAACCTGTTGCCAACCTATTGTTTTCTTTTAGAAGGAAGGGCCATTTTGTCAGAAATGCTATATGCAGCTTTTTGGCAATTGATGTCACCATGTCACCAGTCGCTGAATGTAAACATGCAGGTAAAGGCGGTAAAGAAGGCAGATGGTACGCTGGCCTTCATTGCGAGAGGTTACGAGTACAGGAGCAGGGATGTGTCATTGTAATTATATTGGGCCTTAGTGAAGTCACACTGACAGTATTGTGTGCAGTTTTGGTCGCCTTTTCTGAGGAAGGATGTTCTTGCTCTCGAGGGCGTGCAGTGAAGGTTTAGCAGGCTGATTCCGGGGATGGCGGGCCTGATGTATGAAGAGAGATTGACTAGGTTAGGATTGTTTTCACTGGAGTTCAGATGAATGAGGGGGGAATCTCATAAAATTCTAACAGGACAAGATAGGATAGATGCAGGGAGGATGTTCCCGATGGTGGGGGTAGTCCAGAACCAGGGGTCACAGTCCAAGGACTCGGGGTAGACCATTTAGGATGGAAATGAGAAGACATTTCTTCACCCAAAGAGTGGCGAGCCTGTGGAATTCATTACCACAGGAGGTAGTTGATGCCAAAACATTGAATGTATTCAAGAGACGGCTAGATATAACATTTGGGGCGAATGGGATCAAAGGTTATGAGGAGGAAACAGGATGAGGCTATAGAGTTGGCTGATCAGTCATGATCGTGATGAATGGCGGAGCAGGCCCTAAGAGCCAAATGGGCTCCTCCTGCTCCTTTGTTCTATGTTCCTTTGTTCCTGAACAACCAAGGCTTATAAGGACATCTTTAATTGCAGGGTGATTGACAACTGTCCGGGAGCCCTCTCAGGATCAGCGAGGGTGATTTAGCAGGAAGTCTGACAGGAGAGATAAGAGAAAAATATTGCACCTGTCACTTACTACACGACTAAATACCTTGAGGAGAACAAATCAATTCTTTCTGGTGAAAATTCAAAACGCACTTTGCATTCAGCAGCTGCGAATGGAGTATTGAAATTGTGTGTATGAAGGGAAATAGTCGAGTACACTTCAAAAACACAGGCACTGAGCCTGATGTATAGCTGCCAGTTGCTGGGCTAAGGGTAGAATCCAAATCATCGGGGGTGGAATTCTCCCAAAAAAATTTGCGTAAAAACTGAAGTAAATTCCATTGGTTTATTCAGCAGGATTTTCAAAATGAATCTCCCACACACTGTACACTGCAGAGTGCCCTAGTATGAATCATGTTAAACATCTGGGGGTGGGGCTTATTCTCGCTGGAGAGACTGGCAGCATAGCACTGAGTGGGCCATTGCGCATGCGCTGAACTGTGAACGCCGAGCTGTGTGTGTACACAGTAGCTCCATACTGCCAGCCTCCCGATCACTGGCCAGCACAGCAACCCCTCACTGCTATCCATCTGAACCCCTCCCCAGAAGTCCCGATTGCTGGTCTCCCAAATGTAGGCGAGCAAGCCTCAACCCTCCCCCTCTCCAGCCCACCTTGATCTCCCCCATTCCCCCCACCCATGGCAGTCCCGCTCTCTCCAGATCCCACCTCCTCCACACCGGCAGCCCCGACACCCCCCTCCACTGTCCCAAACACTCCCCTGCAGTCCCAAACCCCCACCACCACCACCCCCCAAAGCAGTCCCAATCCCCCCCCCGCCCCACAGGCTCCCCTCCCTCTCTCTCTGCTTACGATCCTTCTGTAGCGGGGCCCCCACTATAAACCTGCCCTCCAATGGGCCCTGCCTCCCTTGGCACTGCCCAATATTTGGTGGGCAGCGCCAAGGGGCCAGGCTGGCACTTCCACACTGGCAATGTCCAGAGGGCATCACCTCTTGCCCATAACCTCTTGAGCCCCCTCTTCACTCCAGCTGGGTAGGGTTGCCAGCTCACCATTAGTGAGTAGTTGTTGTAAGCCTCACTGGAGTGAAATACTCCTGGCTGTGCGGAGAGGCTAACAGGTCCAGAGATTTCAGTCCTGGGCCTGCTAATCATTTTAGAATTCTAATTTAAATATTTTAATCAACTCCATGCCGATTTCTGGTGCAGAGCTGACGATGCTGGAATTCTGGCTGGCCAGAGGTGCACGGAAGCCATGGCACCCAGGGGAGAACCTGCTAGAAGGCTTCTGCTTGAGTCTCCTGGACTGCTGTGCTACTACAGCAGTGCAGCAGGCTGGGAGAATCGCCCACAAGACCTGCCAACATGACATTGGTTATTAGTTCAAAATGTTTAGGAGGAACTTTAACTCTTGGACAGGAAACTGGGTTGGCATGCAGTTGGCCTGACTGAGATCAGTCGCAAGAGATCTGGCCAGCTTTGATGACTAGGTGCCCACAGTATCCCCCCAGCCATCAAGCTGTCCACCCAAAATGATAAGCAGTTGAAGATCAGTCAACAATGCAGCTAAGCCCCTGGGAGGTGCTCTGTATTGGTGGTGGGATGTGCAAGGGATGTGGTGAGTATTTGCAGGGTCTCATAAATGGAAAATAAGGGGGAATGGAGTAAGCAGAACCTGGGACATTCTTGATTCAGACCTTCCATTAAGGAATTGGTTCCTCCTGACCCCAGGAAAGAAAGTTCAACACTTATATCTTCTCCCTAAGCATCAGTTTCTCTCGTGGCCATTTCAGATATTCCACGTAGTCAGCAATTGAAGTGCCATCAAGGTCATCTATATAGGACCCCAAATTTATAAATGTATGAAGCCCTTGCCCAATTCAGACAGGCACCAAAACCTCCCAAAGGAAAATCAGTGCTTAACTTGTTGCAAAGTGAGAAAAAAAGAACTCCCATTTGACCCATTATCTATGGGGAGAGAAAGTTCAAATATCCCCTCTCGCTCTGCAATGCAGGGCTGCACAGCAGATTGGAACTACCCCAGGTGGGAGTCCAGTTGACACCAATTATTTCCCACATAATGAATTGTCACTCTCATCCATGCTTTGGAGGGTGAGGTCAAGGGGAGGTCAATGTATTCCTTCATCATGAGAGGTAGTTTAATCTACGCATTACAGGGCAATGCCACAAGGGTAAGTGACCTGCCATTTCTTTTGTACAGGATGTGGAGAAAGGTGGAAAAATGAAAGGAAAAAGAGCAAAAAGGATTGATTTATATGGTGCCTTTAACAACCCCCCAAACACAGGAGTCTCATATTGTTCAGAGTCTGTGTGTTTGAGAGAGAGAGTGCGTTTGAGCATTTGAGAGAGAGAGTATGTTTGAAAGAGAGAGAGTGTGTTCGAGAGAGAGAGAGAGAGTATGTTTTTGAGAGAGAGAGTATATGTTTGAAAGAGTATGTGTGCGAGTGTGAGAGAGTGCACGTGTCTGAGAGAGAGTGTTTGAGAGAGAGAGTATGTGTTTGAGAGAGTGTGTGTGCGAGAGTGTGTGAGAGAGAGTGTGAGGGTGTATGTGCCTGAGAGAGAGAGAACATGTATATGAGAGGGAAAGAGTATGTTTGAGAGAGACTGTGTGTTTGAGAGAAAAAGAGTGTGTTTGATTCAAGTATAGTCCCTGTCATTGTAGGACAACATGAAACCCAGTGTGCTGTGAAAGGACCTGAAAGTGGAGGGTTCGGTGAGGGGGGCAGATAATTTAAAATGTATTTATTTATTTTGATAATAAGTGCAAATATTAAAATAACTATTTATTGCCTCAAATAGTACTGGACAGACTGCTACTTAAGGTGGAATGTTAGTGAATATGGTGGTGTTCGCAACCTACGCTTTCCTTCAGACCTTGTGTGGGTGCCAGATATTCTTCTCTACAACAGGTGAGATGACTTTCTTTCTATTCATTGCAACAATTACCTCTCAGTAAATATTTAACTGAGCCATATTTTTAAGGGAATTGCAGAAAAGAATTTCAATCAAATTCCATTAAGAAAAATTCTGGAACTTCTTACTTCCAAACATCCATATAAGTCTCCTCCTCCTCCTTCACATACCATGCTCCAAGAAGGTGTTGCCCACCATGGGATTCCTTTTGGGTTGACCCCTGACAAAGTACTACAGTGGTTTAAAGTTGCACTATGGCTGACCAAGATTGTCTTCCAGTCACTGCAAAGGTGCAACAGTTGGATTTACAAGCAGATATTCATCCTGTTTGTTCACGTTCCGAATGCACCTTCCTTGGCCATCAAGTCCTGAAGTGGGACTTGAGGCCAAAGCTTCTGACACGGAGGCAGGATATCTTTGCACCACAAGATCTCCCACATATGAGCTATTAGATATTAATGCTGACTGAAAAACAACAGGCAGTCACATAATTTAATCAAAATTTCTATGTCAGTCTCTATCTATGGGAAAATCCAATATGAAGGTGTTCAAATTTTGAAAATTTTCTGATATGATGACATGCACTATTCATAAATGAGAAGCCTACAACTTCATATTATATTTATACAGTGAATGCAAAGAATAATATACTAATAAAGTGCAGTCTAATAGTTGTGTGGTACTACAGAACTTTGGTATTGTTGAAAGAATATATCTTGTCGAAGCTTTTCATCTGGCACTTATCAGGACTTTTATTCTTGTGATTGTCCTGATGAGTACAAGATGTAAAGCTTCAATAAAATATCTTTTTTCAGCAATATGAAAGTACAGCCTGATTGCCACCAATTGTAGGTCTAACCAACAGGTGGCATTCCATCCTGCATTGCGGTCTACTGCTTCGTGCTAGGTCAATGTTTTATTGGATTGAATAGTAAGGCATTTTCCAACATTTGTCTAAACTTCTAACCTGCATCAAATCTATATGTCAATGTTTCTTCTTGCTCCAATTGCCAGCAACCTACTAAGTGGTGTCTGAGTGAAGAGGATCCTTCCTCCTCTGCCAACACATTTCTTGCCCCATCACCTACTGAACATAAGCTGCCCTGTTCAGTGCCTTTGAGTAAAGCATTGTTTCATTAAACAGGGGCTTCTAATCCAGGCAAACTGGGTGATATCTGGTGAGCCATCCCTCATCTGGCCATGCTGATATAATGTGGGTATGCTGGCGTTGGACTGGCGTAAACACAGTAAAAAGTCAGACTTTTTACCATGCTGATACAAGGCAGCCCATCCGACATTCACCCACCACACTCCCCATTGGATAAATTCCCCTCAATTGCTGCCACACTGCAGAAACGGACTCAACGTGGCAACTGCTTTTAAACTTGAACACGGACTGGTCACCAGCTACTGGAGGCTTCCACAGCCTCCAACTTATCCGCCCCATCTTTAAAGACTTGACCCTGTAAAATTTGGTCCAGTTGTCACAGTTTGCCAAAAGACAGAGTTGTTGCCATTGGCAATTTTAAAACAGGTTATTAAGAAACGAAGGCTTAGATATTGATATATAAGCTAAGTGAGGAAAATGGACGTATGGCCCTTGACAGTTGGGAACGGGTTACTGGTTCCAGTTTGGAGAAACAGATGGGAAAAGCAGCAGTGGGAAAGGATGCTGATCTCCTCAGAATGGTTTAGCTGCTTGGACAAGTGGATGGATGGAGCTTATCCCCACTGCTGGAGGTGACAGTCTCTTCTGCTCCCAGTCTTCTTGTGCGTATGTGAGTATTAGACTGAAGCCTGTATAGATCAGTTTGAAAAGCTATCCCCTGTCCGATGTCTTCTTGAACTAACCAAGATGTTAGGATGGAATAAGAATTGGTCCACGTTGAAAAACTATTTTACTTTTCCCTCTTGAAAGCTTGTCTATATATTTTATTTTTAGGGTTTTTATAAATTCATTTACGGGACATGGGCTTCGCTGGCTAGACCAGCATTTATTTCCCATCCCTAGTTGCCCCCGAGATGGTGGTGGTGAGCTGCCTTCTTGAATTGCCACAGTCCCTTTGGTGTAGGTACAGCCAATGTTATTAAGGAGGGAATTCCAGGATTTTGACCCAGTGATAGTGAAGGAACGGTGATACATTTCCAAGTCAGGACGGTGAATGATTTGGAGGGGGACCTCCAGATGGTGGTGTTGCCAAGTATCTGCTGCCCTTGTCTTTCTAGATGGTAATGAATTTCAAAGGTGTTGCCTAGGGAACCTTGGAGAGTTCCTGTAGTGCAATGGGGAGGCGATGGCCTAGTGGTATTATCGCTAGACTATTAATCAAGAAACTTAACTAATGTTCTGCGGGACACAGGTTGGAATCCTGCTACGGCAGATGGTGGAATTTGAATTCAATAAAATGAAATCTGGAATTAAGGATCTACTGATGACCATGAAACCATTGTCGATTGTTAGTAAAACCCAACTGGTTCACTGATGCCCTTCAGGGAAGGAATTCTGCTGTCCTTACCCGGTCTGGCCTATACGTGACTCCAGAGCCACAGCAATGTGGTTGACACTGGTTGCCGATAGTGGAGGTGGGTGAATATAGTGGAAGCAATCAATTGGGCTGCTTTGTTCTGAATGGTGTCAAGTTTCTTGTGCATTTTTGGAGCTGTTCTCATCGAAGCATAATATTCCATCACACTGCTGACTTGTGCATTGTAGACAGATTTCAGAGTCAGGCGGTGAGTCACTCACCACAGGATTCCCAGCCTTTGATTTGCTCTTGAAGCTGTAGTATTTATATGGCTGACCCAGTTCAGTTTCTCATCAATGGCAACCACTAAGATGTTGATAGTTGTATAATGTCAATCACTTGTTCAACTGTTCATTATCAAGAGACAGACAGTCAAGGTTATCCCTCTTATTCCCATCTAAAAGCCACAAAACCATTTGCTGACTTGTCACTATCTGTTTGACCTTTACTGGATGGTTGATCAAAGTATGGGTCATGACATCCCAGCTTATCGGACTTTCAGAATGTTTTTACCAGAACCTATGCTAAAGCCATGCCCTTGACAGAGATAACAGGCCAATGCTGTGTCTAACAGCGCAGAAACCTTCCGGTGAAAATCATAGAATCCTTACAGTGCCAAAAGATGCCATTTGGTTCATCGGGTCTGCACCCACAACAATCCGTAACCTCATATATTCTCCCCATGTCTGCATGGGTTTCCTCTGTGTGCTCCAGTTTCCTCCACAGTCTGAAAGACACACTGGTTAGGTGCATTGGCCGTGCTAAATTCTCCCTCAATGTACCCGAACAAGTGCCAGACTGTGGCGACTAGGAGTCATTGCAGTATTAGTGTAAAGCTTACTTGTAACACCAACAAATAAGTTTTATTTTAAAAATTTCATACACTCATAAACTTTATTATTGAAAAGATTCTGACATCTGTTTCTGGCTTGTGAGTCATAGTATATATTTTTCTTTCAAAACTCATCATGAGGAAGAATATGGCAGCTGGATATCTACTTCAAAGTAGTTAATTAGTGCTTCAGATAGTGCAAGCTGTCCTTGAATTCCTTCTTACACAGGTACTGATGTTATTTTCGTGTACTGTTAAAGTTTATCTATTAGTGTCACAAGTAAGGTTTACATCAATACTGCAACAAAGTTATTGTGAAAATCCCCTAGTCGCCACACTACAGCACCTGTTCGGGTACACTGAGGGAGAATTTAGCACAGCCAACACTCCTAACCAGGGCATCATTTGGACTGTGGGAGGAAACTGGGGCACCCAGAGAAAACTCATGCAGACACGGGGAGAATGTGCAAACTCCACACAGACAGTGACTCAAGGCCGCATTTAAACCCGGGTCCCTGGAGCTGTGAGGCAGCAGTGCTAACCTCTGTGCCATTGTGCTGCCATGTAGCCTGATCTGGCTTTTTACAGCTTTAATATCTAAAGTATATTAAATGGAAACAGCCTATTTAACAATCCAGCAAATCTTGACAAGAGGCTTCAGCAAGTTCGCACTGCTGCTTCCGCTAACATTCATGCTTTTCTTCCCACCTTCACAGTATAATGTTAAAATAAACTGCAACATTTGAAACTCTTCCCAGTATAAGACCGGGGTGTATCTTACCAAAAAATGGTGTAGTGTTGTCTCCAGCAAGAAAACCAACATATTTCTCTCCGGATCTATGATATTCTGCCTAAAAAAAACTAAGGGAGCATTTTTTATTGTCATGGGGGTGTGGAGGGGGTCTGAATACACCGGCAAAATGTGACTGCACTGAGATTGGGCGCTATTTTTAAAGGGCGCCTAGATCTTAACAGGAGTAAACCTTCCCACCAGCCCACCACAGAAGTCTCAGGTGCCCCATCCCCACACTTTCCCCAGTCATCAGCCCCTTGTCACCTGCCCCCCAATCATCGATCTCTCCACCCTTCCCCTGTATTTGGCCCCCTTTTCTCCAAGCATCGGCCCCTTCCCTGATTATCGGCCCCTTCCTTCCCTTTACACCCGACCGTCAGCCCTTCCCACCCTTTTCCCCCAAACGTCGACCCCTCTCGCCACATTGGGAACTTGCAACCAATCCCACTGCCCCCCACCACCCCCCCCCACCCTGACACTACCACTGCCAACGTTCATCACTGCAGCCCCTACTCCTCCATACAATCCAGCCCACAACCAGCCCCCTCATCCCCAATGAGTTTCTTGCTGGGGCCCGCCCCTTGACACACGGTGCCAACCTATGCAATGGGGCAGTGCCAGGGACACTGCCTGGACACATCCCTCTCTCCCGCGAGCTGTGCTTTATGCCCCCCCCACACACACACAAGGGAGACCCCCACAACAGGGTGGCAAGAGGTTAACACTGCTGCTTCTCAGCACCAGGGATCCAGATTCAATTCTAGCCTTGGATTACTGTCTGTGCCGAGCCTGCACGTCCTCCCTGTGTCTGCGTGAATTTCCTTTGGCTGCTTCGGTTTCCTCCCGCAGTCCAAAGATGCGCAGGTTAAGTTGATCAGCTATGCTAAATTGACCATCAGTGTCAGGGGGATTAGCAGAGGAAATACGTGGGGTTAAGGAGATAGGGCCTTGGTGGGATTGTTGTTGATTCAGGCTCGATGGGCTGAATGGCCTCCTTCTGCACTGCGGGGATTCTATGATTCTCTGTTGTAAATGGTGCTGGCATGGTGTCATGCTGGCAGCCACTGACTATCCAGTGAGGGGGGAATGTCCCAGAGAGACTGCTCGCTAATGACATTTTTTTTTAATTCATTCATGGGACATGGATGCTGCCCTGCTGGCCAGCATTTATTGCCCAATCCCTCACCTTGATCAACATGACAGTGTTGGATGTTATGCAGAGTGTTAATTTCTTAAAAATGTAAAGTTAATTTACTAGTCACACGTAGGCTTACATTAACACAGCGGTGAAATTCCCCTAGTCGCCACAGTCTCCTGTTCGGGTCAGTGCACCTAACCAGCACATCTTTCAGAATGTGGGAGGAAACCAGAGCACCCAGAGGAAACCCACGCAGACACAGGGAAGAATGAACAAACTCCACACAGACAGTGACCCAAGTTGGGAATTGAACCTGGGTCTTTAGCACTTTGGGGCAGCAGTGCTAACCACTGTGCTACCGTGCCACCCACTGTGTGAAGGATGGGAATTATGTAGGGTTGTCTTAATTGTTTGGTCCCATGTCCCAGGCTAGGTACCTGGTTCATTCTGAGATTTTTCTGGTTGTTTTATGAGTGTCACAAGTAGCCTTACATTAAACTGCACAGGAGTTACCGTGAAAATCCTATAGTCGCCACACTCCAGTGCCTGTTTGGGTACACTGAGGGATAATTTAGCATGGCCAATGCACCTAACCAGCATGTCTTTTGGACTATGGGAGGAAACCGGAGCACCCAGAGGAAATCCACGCTGACATGGGGAGAACGTGCAAACTCCACACAGTGACCCAAGCTGGCAACTGAACCCGGGTCCCTGGTGCCGTGAGGCAGCAGTGCTAACCACTATTTTCCAAGGCAAAGGGAAGTGTAGACAGAATCAATGGATGGGAGGCTGTTTCGTGTGATGGACTGGGCTACACTCACAGTCCTTTAGAGTTTCTTATAGACTTGGTAAGTGCTGGAGCCTTACCAAGCTGTGATAAATCTGGAAAGGATGCTTTCTATGGTGCATCTAGCAGCCTATGGTCATTTGAGACTATGGCAACTTTATGTTCAGTTTCTATGTGTCACTGTGCCACCCAATTAGCTGTCTTCAACCAAGGCAGAGCTGTCTGTGCGAGAGGAGACTTTACTATTTTTATGCTGGAGATTGGGAAAGACATGTCAAGTTCCTGCCCTAATTATTAACCAGTGACCTCTAGTGGACCTTGCAGATATCTGGATATCAGTGAAGTTCACTGCAATGGCAAAACAGAGTTAACTAATTAGGCTTAAATGTTATTCGCTGCCACAAGGCTAAGATAGTATAAGGCTAATGGTATCTGTACAATGTATTCCAAGAGAGATGGGGGGGTGGTGTTTGAGTGAAGAAAGAGTGTGTGTTTCTGTTCTTGTCAAGGACTTTATCATGGAGAATAGAGATACAAGAGGAGTTTTCATGGGCATTTTCCAGTAGTTAAGTGGAAAAATCCTCAAGGTTTTCACAGAAGCTACAGTGGGAGTTGAGGAGAACTACATTGAATTTCAAGGCATGCACTTTTGTAAGTGTGACATTCTTCTGTCTGCTATTTTAGCTGAGGCACAAACTCATTTAAAGCAGGCAGGCTAATACTGTATTAAAATAATGGAAAGAGATATATATTAGGAACCATTAGTATCTGCCGTCCTCAATAACTATAACAGTAATTTGCAGGCTGATAAATCAGAAATTATGACTCTATTCTCAGATTTCTGATGACTTGTCAATTACACAAAAAACTAAGAGGCTTCAGAATAGATCAGGATCAGTAGTTTTATTTTCCAAAGCGGAACAATTTTTCATAGAAACGTTCACCAATTGTATGGCTGGATGAGAAAATTAATTTCAAGATTTGAGCCTTTTGAAATTGCAATTTGTAAGATTCTAATGGTGAAATTATCCATTCAGGAAAACAACAGTGACAATTAAGTGAAAAGTGATACAAATTATAAAGGCCACATTCATAACTCTATCAAGGCAAATCTTGGAGAGAGTACTGGATACCTCTGACTGATCGTACAGTCCATATTGGAGTGATTTCAGAACAGCAATCGATTTAAAAACTCTTGGTCAAGCCAACATTCATATGTATAACTTACATGACTTGTAACTACTATCTGGCCATTAAGTATGCACAGTTTGATATCTACAGAACAAAAGACAAGGGGTGAAATTTCCCTGTCTCATCCAACATGGGAATCGTAGTGGGTGGAACAGAAAATTCAGCATGCAAAGGTCTGTTGATCTTGGACGGGAATTTCTGGCCTGGGGAGAACTTGGTCGCAAAATCCCATCCAAAATACGTCACACGGAACTCAAGTACAAAACTGAAACATACAGCGGAATTTCCAGTCCCTCCTGCCATGGGAATCATGGTGGGTGGGACACGGACCACACAAAGGTCCATTGATGGCGAGTGCGATTTTTCAGTCTTGGGGTGAGTGCAGCCAGAAAATCCCTTCCATAGTTTATTCTGGTTTGCTTATATACATATGTAAGCAAATGGCCACAAAATGATGCTGTTACATTCCTCCCTCCTCAATGAAAAAGTTACACAAAGTTAAAATTCAACACAACTTTGAAACATTGCTTGCTTTTCATTTATTTACAAATGCAACTTAACCACTGGTCCCCGAATCCTTTAGTTCAAGCTTGCTTGATCCTAACTTTTAGAACTAGGGTAAAGACTTTGACCTATTTTAGCTTAAGTTTGAGAAGACATTTCCTCAAATAAATATTGTTTTTTTTTCCCCTTGACGTGTAATTGAATTTTCCATTGCATCAGGTACAGCTGTTTGACTTTGACTTGGATCTGAACTGGTTTTGGGCACTGCTTGTCCTGGTGTAATTATTGTTGCACTCTTCATATCCCAACTATCCAACTCATTTGAATTTTCCCCACTTTCTTCTACTCCAAGAACTTCTGAAGATAAGCACAGCCGATATGTAAAATCCTAACCTGTGGGTGCACCTTTAAGAAAGATTTTTTAAAAGAATCGGGCAGCTTACAGCTTCAGCGATGTCACTGGGGGTTGGAGTTAAAAGGCAGTCAGGTGAAAGGCTTTTCAGTTTCATTTGTGGCAGTCAGGTGATAGGGTTTTTTTATTTTAGAGCTTTTAGTTTTGTTTTGAGAAGCAGTTTAGTAGCAAACTAAGAAGCGGTTTCTCTCTCTCCCTATTTCTTTCTCTTTGTTTGCTTCTGCCTTAAAGAAGCTGTGTTTGGGAAATAGATTTGACTACAAGCTCTTCTGCCTTTCTTCACCAAGGAATTTCAGCATTCAACCCAGGAGGTTGGATTCCTCTAACAAGCAGACATTAACCTATGCTGTATTGTACTTAATTGAAGGTTTTTTTTTGTATTGGATGTTGGTTATGGTTGGGACACATTATCCTTAAGAGTTAAACATTATCATGCTTGTTGCGTTTCTTGTTTGTAATTGTTAAAAGTTCTTGCTAATTGTCTTACTACACATGTCAACAATATTCTTAATTAAACTTTGTTTTGATAAAAGCCCCTTATGGGTCAATTGAATCACACCTGGAGTGAAACTTCCCATTCTCATCCTTACCAAATTCAACATAAAATGTTACAGGTCAGATGAACTTCATAGACCACTTGAGATATCCAACCTGACTTATAACACCACTACTAGCATCTTGACCAACTATGTGAACGCACCATATATTTTCACAACTTTTGGCAACCACTTCAACCACTTAACCTTCTAGTTCAACTTCAGACTCATTGCTTTCACTCTTTCCCTATCATGGCTCACTGCTCAGATTATTTTCCATCTACTGATTATGAATAATTTCAGCAATGCAAACCTCATTCTAGGCTGTCACATCAGAAGCAATTCAGCTGACAGTAGTAGGTTGATGTGTTACTTTTATTAATAAATAAAAGTTCACCAGTTTGTGATTCAATGACATGTGACATTTCTCCCTGTTTTTATCTGGCATTTGCTTAACAACTGCATGCTTAACAATTTGCACTATGTGTTCAGCAGCTCCGTTTGAAGCAGGGTCACCCAGTGGCATGGTGGTTAGCACTGTTGTCTCACAGCAACAGGGACCTGGGTTCGATTCCCAACTTAGGTCTGTGCGAAGTTTGCACATTCTCTCCGTGTATGCGTGTGTTTCCTCTGGTTGCTCTGGTTTCCTCCCACAAGTCTGAAAAACGTGCTGGTTAGGTGCATTGGCCATAATAAATTCTCCCTCGGTGTACCCGAAGAGACACCCGAGTATGGAGACTAGGAGATTTTCACAGTAACTTTATTGCAGTGTTAATAGAAGCCGACTTGTGACACTAATAAACTTTAAGTTGATACGGTGGAATTCTAGCATGTTTTACCTGGTTCATTCTCGTGAAGTTTGGATACCCTTCTGAACAAAACTGAAGTCCATTTCGGACACAACTTCCTCTGGGAACCCATAAGCTTCAAACAAACTGTGCAAAATATCTAGAGTTCAGCTAGTTGTAGTTCCATTCATTGGGAATCTATCAG
The DNA here is from genome assembly GCF_965287045.1 of Carcharhinus amblyrhynchos. Lineage (NCBI taxonomy): Eukaryota > Metazoa > Chordata > Chondrichthyes > Carcharhiniformes > Carcharhinidae > Carcharhinus > Carcharhinus amblyrhynchos. The sequence continues at coordinate 13,570,539 of NC_137328.1, forward strand.
CCCTCTGGATTGGTAATCCATTACAATGAATGGGTTATGCCTTTCCAACTCTGCAAAACTTACGTGCAACCTCTGCCACACTCAGGCTGGCACATGTTGCAGAGACACCAATGGTAACTTCTCTTCTACTGTTTGACATAATCAATTCTCTTTCATCGTGTCTTCAATGTCCTTATTAAACCCTGGCCACCAAAGATATCTTCTCATTAGCTCTTTATCAAGCTCACTCCTTGGTGTTGATCATGAAGATTACATAGCAATTGTGCTTTTCAGGGATTATGACTCTGTCTCCCCACATAACGCAACATTTATCAACTGACATCTCATTCTTATTCTGTATTGGCCACCTGTTTTCAAAATAGTCATAGCGGCTGGTTAATACAGGATCTACAAGTTGTTCTATCGATGTCATCAGCCCTGACTGGCAACACATCAAAGTGCGAAGAGAAAAATACATCCTCCGTGTTTGGAGGCATGGTGGCCCGAAGGTTAGCACCGCTGCCTCACAGCGCCAGAGACCTGGGTTCAATTCCAGCCTCAGGTCACTGTCTGTGTAAAGTTTGCACGTTCTACCCATGTCTGCATGGGTTTCCTCCAGATACTCCAGTTCCCTCCCACAGTCCAAAGATGTGCAGGTTAGGTGGATTGGCCATGCTAAATTGTCCCTTAGTGTTAGGGGGATTAGCAGGGTGAATAAATAGGGTAACACATACAGGTGGTATCATTGTCGGTGCATACTCAATGGGCTGAATGGCCTCCTTCTGCACTGTAGGAATTCTGTGATTTTATGTTGGGCTCTACGGGGCTGTAATCTAGACAAGTGGTCCCCAACCTTGCATCTGTCATGACACAGTTACAATTTGGGAAATTATACTTCCACAGGGTCTTGCATCACCTGATTGAGAACTGAATGCACAAGCACAGTTGGGGTTTTATTATACTATAAACATGTTGACATACAACTCCATCCGTCCCTTAACTGCCCTGCCCTTGAGCAAAAGTCTTTTATGCCTAAAGCTTCATAAAAGCACATGAAGACACCATTTAATGCAACTTCTGTTAGTTCAAAAAGTTTTAACTAGAAGCATTATCATCATTTGCAAGTAAAATGCATCATTTTATTCAAAATTTACACAATGTAAAGTATTTTCCATTAAAGGTTTCAATTTTTTTCAGTATTTTTTTAAGCCTGCATTCAAACCAATACCAAGTCCCTGCCTGAATGTAGAAAACACAGCACCCCAATTTACGCACAGCAAGATTTCATAAACATCAAGGTGATAATGGCCATCAGTTAACCTGCTGTCTTGCCTAGGTGTTCAGGGATAAATGTTGGACATTATACAAGGAAGCACTCAAAGTAGTCTCCTCTGCAAGCGGGCACTGCTGGCAATGCAGCTTTCTTCTGAATCAAAAATAACCCAAGTAATGAAAACTGACATTAAGTATTCCCAGGTTAGGGTCTAAGTATGTATAATGAAAAGCAATCATTGCAAGTATACCTGAGTTCTGAAATGCTGTAACTCTTGTATTAAGCTACGTTCTACCAGATGTGAATTAATAAGTGAACTATAGCAGCATTCCACCATAAATGAAAGTTTATTTATTAGTGTCAGAAGTATGCTAACATTAACACTGCAATGAAGTTACTGTGATGTAGAAATACAGCCAAAGCAGATTCCATGGATTTTCTCAATGTTTGTCATTCTGAGAGCCAACCAGTCTTTCAGAAACTTCCTTCCTCATGAGGTTTTCCCATCTCTACCTTTGAGAGAACTTGCCTTGGAATTCTCTCCAAGCGTTGCTCCCATTTGGACAGCTTCAACAAAGATCCACCTCCTGAGTTTCCTTCTCACCTTCTGACATTTCTTGCCCCTTGTTCTCCGAGTGGACTCAAGGTTAACCTTTCAGATTTTCGACCGTAATAAGCAGGATACCACTGCCCCAAAAGACCCGCAGGAAGGAGTCAACAATCTCTGGCTGCCTCCTCAGGTCTTTAGGGTGTGCATATTTTACTTCAGGTGTGTTCCTTGCAGCAATCTTTTCAATTTAGAATCTATTATTCTGGCTCAGTCACTTATCTTGACTGATGGGCTGTATTCCTGATTCCTGCTTTCGTTCCTGCCTGGAACTATCTTCTGGGACCTCTTTCTGTCCTATTCTCGTTTGGGACCTTCTCCCTGTTCCACTCCTCATGACCTGCCTGATGGGGATCTCTGGAATGGCACTCCAATTCAGGTCACCTGACCTGCAATTTCACACTGTTTCACTTCTTTGTTTTCTTTCTTTCTGTGCATTTCAGCGGAGCTGAGTCTGGGTCTAAAGAACATCAAAAAAATTAATCATGCGTGTGTGGCTCTTTATGATGTGGGTATGCCAGCGTTGGACTGGCGTAAACACAGTGAAAAGTCTGACAACACCAGGTTTTAGTCCAACCTATTTATTTGATAATATACTCACAAGCTTTCGGGGTTAGCCCCTTCGTCAGGTGAATGGAGATTGAACATCGCTCGACAGTCACCAGGCAAGACTGTTCCCTTCCTGTTGGCGAACACCCCAGTGGTCACGGGCACCCAGCCTCTGACCCTCGGGCAAGCACTCTCCAAGGCGGCCCCCACGACACACGACAGCGCAGAGTCGCTGAACAGAGACCGACAGCCAAGTTCCGCACACATGAGGACGGTCTCAACCGTAAGGACCCCCGTGACCACTGGGGTGTTCGCCAACAGGAAGGGAACAGTCTTGCCTGGTGACTGTCGAGCGATGTTCAATCTCCATTCACCTGACGAAGGGGCTAACCCCGAAAGCTTGTGAGTATATTATCAAATAAATAGGTTGGACTAAATAAAACCTGGTGTTGTCAGACTTTTCACTGTGTGTGGCTCTTTCCCAGGTGGCACGTGCGTGAAGTGCCTGAATTACGTAAAGATAAAACCCCAACTGTGTATGTGCATCCAGTTCTCAATCAGCTTATGTGAGACCCTGTGGAAATATAATTCCCCAAATTGCGACTGTCAACTCAGAATATTTGATTTGATTTGAATAATTATTGTCACATATATTGGTATGCAGTGAAAAGTATTGTTTCTTGTATGCTATACAGAGTATACCATTCATAGAGTACATGGAGAGAAGGAAAGGAGAGTTGCTGAATATAACATTACTGTCATAGCTAGGGTGTGGAGAAAGATCAGCTTAATATCTGGTAGGTTTATTCAAAAGCCTGATGGCAGCGGGGAAGAAGCTGTTCTTGAGTAGGCTCGTAGGTGTTCTCAGACATTTTCCTGATGGAAGAAGGTGAAAGAAAGAATGTCCGGGGTGTGTGGAATCCTTGATTATGCTGGTTGAATTTCTGAGGCAGTGGGAAATGTAGACAGAGTCAATGGATGGGAAGTAGGTTTGCTTACAGGACTGGGCTATAGTCACAACTGTTTGTGGTTTCTTGTAAAACACTACATTTTATTCAAAATGTACACAATTTAAAGAGTTTTCCGTTAAAGGTTTCAATTGTTTTCAGTTTTTTTTAAAGTCTGCGTTCAAACCATCCCCATGCCACTGCCTGAATATAGAAAACACAGCACCCCAATTTACACACAGCAAGATTCCATAAAGAATCATCCCCAACATTCTGGTGAAAATAAAATGAGAAAACTGGGGAAACATTTGAGTGAAATAGAATTAACGTTTCAGGTTGATCGGAATACTGTGTACAGTATATCATAGAAAGGATATTATTAAACTAGAAAGAGTGCAGAGAAGATTCACTAGGATGTCACCGCCCCACCCCCAACACCCTCACCTCCACTAGGGGTCCCATGGTTGCATGATGGGACTGCTACTTCTATCCTGGAAAACCTGAGCATCATCCTTGACGCGATGATTTCCAGCAGCTCTCTGATCAAAATTTTAATTCTGTGTGTACTGTGAAAATTTTGAAGTGGCTCAATTTAATCCCCATGTTCCCTGAATACCTGGAAGGCTTCCAAATCACAGCAACACCCCATTCTGCAGAAGAAATTCACCTTTCTCTCAGAAGCTGCAGGCTTCAGAAGACCCCTTAGAAGTCCTCTGACTGACAGGAGAAGTCTCTTTCACTGGGGAGGGAAGGGGAGGTGGATGGGTGTGGATTCCTTTCTTCATGCACTTTTTTCAAAGGTTTTCAAGGTTTTCAAAGGCTTGCAGAAGTTTTAAGCTTTCTGAGAAGGTTCAGAGCCTTTAGTTTTTCCACTGGTGGGAGCACTTAGAGTGTAAATGGCAGAATTGCACCCATTATTTGGTTTCTGACATTTTTTGACGGCTTATGACTGCCGGAATGATTCTTGAGAATTGGAAGCCAGTTCCTGTGTATCTGTTATTTAAAATAGAAAAGAAGGCAAGTTCCTGGAATGACTGGCCCCAACTTAACTGGGATTTGCAGGAAAGTTAACAGAAATCGTCACATGAAATACTATGAAGGAATAATATTCAAGTGTCACTTGGGGATTCTCAAACTAGCTGTCCAGGGAATTGGACAAGTTAGTTACATTTTTTGAGGAAGTGAGTAAGGCAGTGTTTATTAACAATTATGTAATCATTAGGTACTAAAGCTTTTGGTAATGATCCTCAAACAGCTGTAAAAACGTTGATATTTTGGGGAAAATAGCACCATGGATTGCAAATTGAATGAAATGGCAGAATTGTTCAGGTCAAAGGTTGGTGAAGGTCATAGCTCCATTGGGGCATCTTGACTATTTACAGAAAGGTACTCTTAGAGCTATTATAACATTTGAAATGACATGAAAACTTATTCAAAGAATGACAATAAGGGGGACATTTGTACGTTGCTTGATGATTTAAATTAGTAAATGGAATCAAAGGAGATAGTCATTGACTTTAGGAAGCCTAGTGGAGGGCATGCCCCTGTGTACATAAATGAGGATGAAGTGGAAATAGTCAAGAGCTTCAAGTTTCTAGATGTCCAGATCACCAGCAACCTGTCCTGGTCTCCGCACGCTGATGCCATAGTTAAGAAGGCCCATTAACATCTCTACTTTCTTAGGAGACTAAGGAAATTTAGCATGTCCGCCACGACTCTCACCAATTTTTACAGATGAACCATAGAAAGCATCCTTTCCATATGTATTGCAGCTTGATATGGCTCCTGCTCTGATCAAGACCGCAAGAAACTAGAATGGATTGTGAACAAAGGCCAGTCCATCATGCAAAGCAGCCTCCCATCCATTGATTCCATCTACATTTTCCACTTCCAGCATAATCATGGACCCCACCCACCCCGGACATACACTTTTCCATCTTCTTTCATTGGGAAAAAGATTGAACAGCTTCTTTCCTGCTGCTGTCAGACTTTTGAATGGATCTACCTTATATTAAACTGACCGCTCTTTGATTTGATTTGATTTGATTTATTATTGTCACATGTATTGCTATGCAGGGAAAAGTATTGTTCTTGCACACGATACAGACAAAGCATACCGCTCATAGAGAAGGAGAGGAGAGTGTGCAGAGTGTAGTGTTACAGTCATAGCTAGGATGTAGAAAAAGATCAACTTAATACAAGGTAGGTCCATTCAAAAGCCTAGATATGACTATAACACTCCATTCTGCACCCTCTCCTTTCTTTCTCCCTTATGTACGCTATGAATCGTGTGCATTGCCTGTATAGCATGCAAGAAACAATATTTGTCACTATATCCCTGTAGACAATAATAAATCACATCAAATCATGACAGTAGATGTCACTTTACATGCTTTGTCACGCACATAGGCTCAGTAACCCAAGACTTGCTTAAGTTATTTTGTAAAGTAGGGCAGTGAGGCTGGGCTAAACAGCATCCCACTGAGATGTATGAAACATTCCACTTTGAAGCAAAATGCTCTAAAAAGCTTTTATATGTTTGTGCTTAATGGTCTACTCAACTCATTCTCCAACAGAGTCTGCGGAATTACTGAAATCATAAAACCAACAATATGGAAGTCAAATTTCAATCTGTGCCCAACTGGTACATGGATTGAACTCATGACTTTGGCATCATCACCCATACCCCGTCCTGCAAAACACTACACTTTAAGTAGATCAGACTAAACAAGGCAAGCTGATCTCCACTGGGATGCAATGCAGTAATTTTGCTGAAAGGAAAAGCGCAGCTAATTGTGTGGATTGTTATTACATGTAATAAAACAGGAGTGGGATTTGGGGGATTGCTGAATCTTTAAGATTTATGAACAGTATTAAGAAGTGAGAAGGAAAGAAAATAAAACTCTGGGTTATTTAGTTAAGTCAACAAAATGAGTACATTGCAACTCATTACCAAACACGGTGATCCACAGTGAGGCTGTAATGGTAGCCCTGAGAATGATGAGAAGGATAATGCCCAAACATTGATCTCATTGCCATTGGAGAAGAGAATTAAACTTAATCACTTCAGGGAAATTTAGGCTCAGGAGGGGGTAGGTCTTAGGTTTATAAAATTTAACACAGATAGAAATAGTACAACTAGTTAGAGTAGATGCCAGGAAGTTTTTTCTTCCCTGTGAATTATCATCCTTTCCAACAGGTTACTGATATTTGGACTATTTGATAGATGGAGGAAATATTGATAGAGTTAACAATTTTTATCTCATTGGTTTCAATGGCAAAGTAGCTGGCAAAGTAACAGTGGGGTTAAAAGTGCTTACCACTAATTAGGGGCAAAAACTACAGTAATATCAGATGAGGACGGATGTATGATGAAGCCGAGGCCACTGTTTAAAAATAAGGGGTCAGCGGATGAAAACAGAAATTAGGATTTTTTTTTGTCTCATTCAGAGGGTTGTGGACTTCTGTTGGTTAAGACGGAGTCTTTGATTATCTTTAAGGCAGAAGTAGATAGATTCTTGACGAGCAAGGGGGAGTTATGGGGAGTAAGCAGGAATGTGGAGTTGAGGTTACAATCAGATCAGCCATAATCTTATTGAATGGCAGAGCAGGCACGAGGGGGCGCGTGGTCTACTCCTGTTCCTAATTCATATGTGCGTAAATTGAGAAGTTACTGTTGGAGATATGTTTCTCCAGTATTAGCTTCACAAAAATGGTGCAGTATCTCACCGTCTATCTCCAGGTTCAAATTCAGCAAGCAGTTTGAAGTGTTTGTACATTCTAAAGAAGGAAGGATGTTATATACTCTTGCATTATCAGTGAATAGCTTCAAAAAGCTAGGAATAAATTAACTGGGAACTAATTGTTCGGTGTAAGTGTTCCAGGGGCCATTTATCACAATCGCACCAGAGTCATGGGCTGAAAAACAGAACCTGCTCAAACCAGTCCTTCTTTTGTAGAAGGCAGAATGGCAAATATTAAACAATATATATTTTACCATTTTGATTCCAGGTGCTGGGCGGACTTGAAACTGGGAGTGTTTCAGATCTGACTTTTAGACCCATTCTGAGGCGCCCCCATATGCACTCTGCCTGAAAAAGTATCAGCAATTCCAAATTGTGCTGCACAAGCCTATGGGTGGGGCTTAACACACCCAAAACACCGCAGTTCCGATCGGTGCCTCCAACTGTACGTGCACAGGGAAAAAAGATAGAATGCGGCTGCCATATCGCTCCCATGCAAGATAATGCCATCCCTGGCCCCCACAGACATTGCCCCAACCCCCACAACATTACTGACCCCCTTGTCCACCCATCTCCCATCACCGAGATCAATCGCGGTCCCCTTTGCCCCTCAAGCAAAGTGGTAGCGGACCCCTCTTTCCCCTCACTGATCACAGGAAGAGTGGCAGCAGACCCCCCCCATCACCCCCACTGGTCTCAGGCAGAGTGGCAGCAGACTCCCCCTCCCCCGCCAATGGATCACAGGCAGAATGGCAGCGGACACCCGCTCCCCCTTCCCCTCCCACCACCGATCTCAAGCAGAGAGCCATTGAATGCTCGACACTTACCTCCTCACTAACTGGAGCGCCCGAATTGGACTTTTGTAGAGCATATCTGTTTCATGCTGATTCTGGATGGACGAACGTGGTGGCAAAGGGGGAAGTGCCAGTAAGGTTGGGCACGCAACCCATTAAGTCGATTTAAATGCATACAAGTGCACTTAAATGGCTGTCTCGCCCATTTTGAGTGTGGCCCCAATTGTGTCCATTTTTGGGCCTTGGTAATGGGGGAACCTGTGTGAAGGCAGCGTGGATCACACTACTCGCCTCACACCTGATTTTACCAAGCTTTCTTGCCTGAAAACAAGTGCAACCTGATGGTAAAATCGGGCCTACATGTTTAATGTAAGTAAAATATTAAACTTATACATAAAGAGCTCTAGCTGTGCTAAGCTCAAAGGCTGATTATTACCAACATCTGGAATCCAAAATGCAACAAGAGCACCTAACTTTCTTCTCTTAAAGATGTTGGCCAGGATTTTCTGACTCCATCATGGTGGGACCCACCGCAGGGATGTGACAAGCTAGCAACAATCCGTTAACCCTCGGCAAGGCTGGAAAATCCTGGCCTTTGTGTTAAAGCTGCAGAAAAAAGTTACACTTTAAAGTGAATACAGGACAGTGTGAACTCACATTACTGATAGCGATATTCTAAGGAAATGTTTTATGTCCCTATTTTCCATACTGGCTTTTGTACAGGACTCAGCACTTCTGGACAAATGTAAGTTTGCTGGGTTGTAGTGGATCTATAGAGTTGAACTATCCATTGCTCAATCTCTTTCCACGATTCACAGCAACATGTGACCAGTGACGATGAGACACCAGACAACTGAGTATCCAGAAAATACTTTATTCATATATATAAGTGGTCGATCTTCGTAGACCAAAGAATAGCATTGGGTATCTCCTTCTTTCCAGTTCTCCAGTTAACTCTAGAGAAGCATCCTTATTTACCCTTGCTGCTTCTTTCGAAGGTAACTTTCACAGGTAATACTTCATGATTCATAGAATCATAGAATCACTACAGTGCAGGAGGCGACAATTTGGCACATCAAGTCTGCACTGACAACAATTCCACCCAGACCCTATTCCCACAACCCCACATATTTACCCTGCTAATCCCCCTGACACTGAGGGATAATTTAGCATGACCAAACAGCCTAACCTGCACATCTTTGGACTGTGGGGGGAAACTGGAGCACCCAGAAGAAACCCACACAGACACAGGGAGAAGGTGCAAACTCCACACAGACAGTGACTGAAGGCTGGAATTGAACCCAGGTTCCTGGTGCTCTGAGGCAGCAATGCTAACCACGTGCCACCGTGCCATCCCAGATTCACCTGTTATCAGGCCAACTTAAGAGACAAAAGATGGAACTTTACCAGCACGTCTGCTCAAGTTCCTACAATCCAGCCCAAGGCCAATGGAGAATGATGTTCTCTGAGCCTCGCCTGCCCCTGGAATCCAGGCTGGCGAGCCAGTAAAATTCTGGTGAAAGTATGGAGAGCTAATTTAGCTAAATTGTATCAGACGTCAACTTGGAACAATGGTTAATTGACTTGTCTCCCAAAGTTCATTACACTAACCACTAAAAGTTACATATTAATCACTCATGGTCAATGTTGTTCCAGCCAATATCTCCTTACATGGGGATTCCTTGCAAACAATAATTGGACATTTGAAGAAAAAGAAAACTCATCTTTCCCCTGGCTCATAATACTCCACCGCTATCCAATTATTTCTAGAAAACCTTCAGCTCTATCCCCAGAGATACAACATGATCCACATGCAGCTTACATAAAAATAAGCATTGTATCTTCAAAACTACACATGGCATTGCATCAGACAGAGCCTAATGGATTGAGAAAAGAAATTGTGAGAACTGAGATGAAGATGAAATGAAACATGTCTCCTTTAATGCCTTTTTCTTTGGTCCAGTGTCAATTAAAACACTTCAATCGAATAGGTGCCTTGAGAAATACACATATTCAAAGAAAGAACTCTTGAATACTGCTTAAATGTGCCTTTGAAGAGATGTTCCTCTGAGTATATAGTTTGTGAGATCTATTGTGCTTAGTCAGATTAAGAAGCTCTACCAAGAGGCAGAAGGTATTGTGCAATAAATCTTATCCTTTCACAAGGGCAAATTGGCCGTAATTCAGATTTTCAATTCTTCATTTAATGAGACATTGACTACACTCTTCCAGTGTCAAACAAAGTCAGGAGAATGGTATCACTTGTTTATGAGTTAGCAGTTCAGAGGCTCTGTGTTACATAGACAGACAGTCAAATTTCACCAAGGCAACTGGAGAATTTAAATTCTGTTCATAAATACATCTGAAATTAAAGGTGAAACCCATTAGATTGTCATTAAAATTAAATGGTTCATTAACATGTTTTAGGGAAGGAAATCTGCAATTGTGACCTGGCCTGGTCTGTACGTGACTCCACACCCACATCAATTCTCACTTTGGAATTCTCTCCAAGCATCACTCTCACTTGGATGGGTTCAACAATGATCCACCACCATGGTTTCACTCTCACCCTTTCAAGGACATTTGACACACAAATGTCCTTGAAATTGCAAGCCACTTAAACTCCGGATGAATCAAGATGGGTAATAAATGCAGACCTTGCCAGCAACACCCCCATACTGTAAATGAATAAAGCATAAAGAGAGAGAGAGCGTTCAATAAGTTATAATTAACAAAGATCTGTCTTTATCATCTTACAGTAAAATGAAACTTCTGGCAGGTTAAGGAGTACATTCAGCCCATTTAGTACCACCTCTTTATGTGGAGTAGTCTGTTCATATTTGTCTGTTAATGCTGCAATCACAGCTAATGTTACAGATGGAAAAGTAGATCCCAGAATGAAACAAGGTTTGATAGATCTTAATTTGCTTTTTTACCCCCGAAACAAGGGAGGAAAGTTACTGAACAAATTCACAGGGAATCTGCTCATGAACTTTTAACAGAAAGAATAAAACATTTGTTGAACAAGAAAACTGAACTGTACTGCATCACACAAAAAGATTGGAAAGATCCAAACACAAGATAATTATTCAAGTATTCACTATTCCTTCACTCCAGTTACATCTTAATAAGCTTCAAATCTGCTCGCAAAGATCTTTCTTTAACTTGGAGCTGAAGGCTCTGCTTCTTTCTTTCAACTTGACATCTGGGTTTGCTCTTTGATCCCCGTGTCGTCCTCCTTTCAATGCCTTCCGCTCTAATGGTGCTCCAATTCAGGTCTGCTAACTTGCCTTGCAAGTTGGGGGCGGGGGGGGTGAGGGGGTGGTGGTGGTGGCTGGTGGGGGGGAGGTGGGGGAGGGGGCGTTCTTTAGATTAAAAAGGGAGCGACGGTGCAGGAAGGCAGATTCCTAGCCCCACCGATACTGCCGAAGGGATTCTCCCTCTATCATGTGAACCCTCAAATTTTTTTTTTAACAAACTGTTTCCCCAGATGCTGAAGGTCTCCAGCCTGCCTCAGGGCTGGCAGCCACACCTGCTAGTGCTGTTGAAGCTGTTAAGCTTCCAGTATTTCCAGGGGTAAGCCACCATTCCCCAATAGGATGAAAGCTCTGGTGGCAATTGTCTATTGCCTGTAAGAATCAGTGAGAAGTCTCGCAACACTAGGTTTAAGTTCAACAGATTTATTTGGAATCACAAGAATTTGGAGCACTGTTCTTTCCTCACTCACCTGTTGTGAGACTTTCTACTGTGCCCATCTAATCCAGCGTCGGCATCTCAACATCATGTAAAATTGACAGACAAAGTCTCACCAGCTGCCCAAGAATGCCAACAACACTTATCTCCGTCCAATATTAGATGTTATGCCCAGTTGGTTAAATTCTGACCTATAACTTCCAAAACTTGTTTTTCCTCTGTCAATCCAATGTGCTTTTGAAACCTTTCAGGGGAACTAACTGGGGGACTTTCTACAGCTGTAAGTGATGTGCCGTAGCTTTCAATGCCGAAGCTAAAAATAAATTGACTTGATGCTTCAGCAACTTACCTCCTTTCTTTTCTAATTCTTTTAATGAGCTTTTTAATTCTAATTCCGTGACCTTTTAAATGCAATTGCTAACTAAACTTTACAATCAGAATTCCTTCAAAAAGGATTCCAAAGCACACGTTGCAATTAGGCCAACTGTGTCAAAACACAATCAAGAAAGTTATACCCAAATCTCAATCGATAAAGATTGCAGGTAAAATTTATTTATTAGTTACAAACAGGCTTTCATTAACACTGCAAAGAAGTTACTGTGAAAATCCCCTAATCACTGCACTCTGGCACCTGTTCGGATATATTGAGGGGCAATTTAGCATGGCCAATGCAACCTAACCAGCACATTATTCAGAGTGTGGGAGGAAACCAGAGCACCAGAGGAAACCCACGCAGACATGGGGAGAATATCCAAACTCCACACAGACAGTGACCTAAACCGGGAATTGAACCCAGGTCGCTGGCACTGTGAGGCAGCAGTACTAGCTGATTAGCTAGAAAGCTGATTGATGGGAGTGTGTTGCATTGAGTAGTGATTGAAGCTGGTGGGAATATGGCATTTGAAGATACATCATTAACCCCATAAAATCCTGACAGTCCAGAAGGAGGCCTTTTGTCTGCACCAACCACAATCCACCCAGATCCTATCCCTGTAACGTCACATATTTACCCTAGCTAGTCCCCCGACACTAAAAAGAAATGTTACATGGCCAATCCACCGAACCTACATATCTTTGGAGTGTGGGAGGAAACCGAAGCACCCGGAGGAAATCCACGCAGACACAGGGAGAAAGTGCAAACTCAACACAGACAGTTGCCTGAGGCCAGAATCGAACCAGGGTCCCTCAAATGAAATTTCCTGATGTCAAGTTAACATATGTGAGCAAGGATCAGGAGATTATCTTTAATATTTGTTTCTCACCTGATTTCTTCCGCCAATATTTTCCAACCCAGTGGTTCTATTGACATTTATAGCATAATTAGCTGGTATGTTTACCTGAGTCAGGCTGGGATGCTTTATAAGTCCAATTTGATTAGCAATAAGGAGAATACCTTGCATGATAGAGCTTTTTAAAAGGCATAAAAGGGAATCTGTTGGACAATCCCTGAAAATGCGTGGGGGCAATACATGATTAATCCTTGCATATCGTATCCAATGCAGACATCCCACTAACTTCATGCTAATTAGTATGATTTACATTTGCAACCACAGCTAAATGTCAGTGGTTGCACAATCAGCAAGGGGCCCAGGCTTGCGTGAGATTAGAATCACATCAAGTTAACTCACATTGACACAGATCAGCTTGCCTCTCTTATAGGGGAGTTGCACTCTGGCTGGAATGTGCACTGGGACTGTTTGGGAAAAGAAGTTTGAACAAGAAGAAGAGTGAGTTAAGGGGTAACAGTGGAAAGATCATTCTCCAAATTCCTCTGATGCTGCACTGGACAACCCTTAACGGAGGAGGCTGACAGGGGGAGAGATGTGCTCTATGGAAGACCAATAGGCCAGCAAGCAAACTGCAGGATAAACAGATCACCATTTTGGTCAATACCAGGGGTCAAGCCTCAAGGACCTGGATGCTGTGCTGCAAAAGATTCAGTGACCTCACATGAGTAACCAAGGTTAGCGAAGCACCTTCAGATGCTGTATTCCCACCAACTGCATCACTAGCTTAATTCACTGCTCAATACAACAGACCCCACCCCCCCCATATCATCTACCAACAATCTCTGTCAATCACGATACAGTAAAAAGTCTGACAACACCAGGTTTTAGTCCAACCGATTTATTTGATAATAGATTCACAAGCTTTCGGGGTTAGCCCCTTCGTCAGGTGAATGGAGAGTTCTGGCCTCAGACAGAGCATATAAAGCACAGACAGTTTAGAGATTACTGATTAGAATACATCCACATCAATCATGATACATGCATAACATACATAGCCTCACTTTACTCTCACACGATTACCCCTGTTACAAGTTTCACACCCGCATACTGCCACCTACACAACCATGAGACCCCACAATGCCCATGCACATTGCAACAGTCTCACTGGCATGCATCCCCCTTTATTGCAGGATAAACTGGCAGCAAGAGCTTACTGGCAAGAAACAGGTGAAGCTCATGTCCCCTAACCCCATGGAGGAAATTATGCTCCCCATCAACTGGAGCACCCAACAGTGGAAGGTAAACTCGGAGATATTAAAGATATTGGCCAGGATTTGTCGGCTGTTATATGGGCGGGAATTTCAGGCCTCACTGATAATGACCCCCAACTTGGGTTTCCCAGTCGGGGGATGGGGGTTGGGGGGTGCAACAATTAGGTTGATTGGCCGTGGTAAATCCCCCTTACTGTCAGGGGTCTAGCAGGATAAATATATGGGACTACGGGAATAGGAATGGGTGGGATTGTGGTCAGTGCAGAGTCGGTGGGCTGAATGGCCTCCTTCTTCACTGTAGGGATTCTATGATTCTATGAATGGAAAACCTTGTTGACAGCAGTGGGATCAGGAAGTTACACTTCCAGCCAATGGCCTATCACCTCAGCTGCTGCCAAATACACCACGGCGGATGTGGAAAATCCTGCCCATTGCCTCGAGTCTGGAAGGATCCCAATGTGAAAGGTTCATGGTCACAGTTACTTTGAAAGCCTGAGGCAACATTACTCTTGTCCTGTTCTGAAGTTGCAGGTCTGCCTGCAAGAGTTGATGCATTTCATTTTGCCCCGCCTTCATTAAACATAAAGCACACGTAAAGCAACCTCGTTGAGGTTGAGATGGAAAAAATACTCCTAAAGAAACTTAGGGTAGATGAGACTTCCTGCCGAGAAGCCTCTCCCTCCTCCTCCTCCCTCTATGGGCTGTTTATCCTCCTCTATGTTAAGTCTGCTCCACCTCCCTCTCAAGCAGCAGGCCAGGGGGAATGGTAACCCATAATTGGGACCGAATGGTATGTGCATGTGTCTTCATGTCAGAACTATGGCCTGCCTTAACCACCTGTAACGCCGCACCCTGTTGACTTCGCCAACTTTCAGTAGCAGAAAAAAATCTCAGCTCCTCTAGAAACTCAGAAAGAGCCAATAAAATCAACCAGAAGCTAAATTGTTTGGGGAGGGAGGGGAGGGTGTTGGGGCGGGGGGGAGGCGGGTGCAGAGGGTAGCGTCCTTCCTGTTGCTGAGTGCATGTTCAGTTATGCATGTTGAAGAGAGGATGTTTGCTGAAGCATTGAGGTTGAAAATAGCACCATTGTATCAAATCAGTGTTATAAGCTAACTGATGGCACAATTTTCCAACTCTATATCTATGTTAAACAATCCTATAAATCAGAGTGAGACCCTCACCAAATTAGAATCCGGTGTGCGCCACATCGAAGTGTGCGCACATGGTGTAAATAAAATCTTGCATCTAAATTGGCCCTGGTAGCTCTGAAATTTCGAATGCCATATGTCTGAATTTTGCAACCAATATGTGTTGATTGTTTTCAAAGGATCTCAAATGGTGACATTGTTAACACTCTTGACTTTCCACTTCCCACCTTTTAATTTGAGATTCGGGAACAGCTTTGTAACTCAGTGACACTACACTGTGTGACGTGGGATTGACTTTGTTTCAGTGCAAACTTTGGAATGTTACTCATCACCCAAGTTGCACATATTCAGTTTAAGAAGTGGTGTGATAGCACTTGCAGTGGGTAACCTCACACTCCTTCAACGTATGTCTGCCTGCAGTGTTACTGAAGTCACTCGCTCTGCATCCCATCACTGATGCACCTTTCCTGTGAGTTCGCAAAGCACAATAGTACAGCTTCTGAAGCCACATCTGGAATGAATGATGTTGGAACTGGCTCGGAACTGCATATCACAATATATGGTTGCTCCTGCTGTCTTACTCACTCCAAACATCTAAACTGTTTGTCTTATTCTTCACTCCAAGTTGAGCCTTCTCAAGCAACTGCTCTGATCTGTGGCTTAAAGCCAAATTCATCTCATAGCACTCCTCCATAATGGCTTGGGACATTTTGTTATGTTAAAGGGAAAGACATGTTATTGGTACCTTGCTTAGAAAAAATGATAATCAGCACATGCTCATGTTCACAGGATTCTACTATGGGTGGCACGGTGGGACAATGGTTAGCACTGCAGCTTCACAGCGCCAGGGAACCGGGTACAATTCCAGCCTTGGGTGACTGTCTGTAAGGAGTTTGCACATTCTCCCCATGTCTGCGTGGGTTTCCTCTTGGTGCGTCGGTTACTTCTCAACGTCCAAACATGTGCAGGTTAGGTGGATTAACCACGCTAAATTGCCCATTAGTGTCCCAAAATGTGTGATTGGATGGATTTGCCATGGTGAATATGTGGAATTATGGGGAAAGAGTGGGTAGAGGGCATGGGTAAGATACTCAGTTAGAGAATTGGTGCAGACTCAATGGCCGGAATGTTACCAGGGCGGGCATGCCTTGCGGAATGGAATTCTCCATTGGCCTCGGGAGGGATATTACAAGCCTCGCCCAAGCGAGGTTGTACAATAGTGGCCACTGGGCCAAATGGCTTCCTTTGCACTGTAGGGATTGTATGATTACTGTTTTCAGGAGTCAATACCTCTGGTGTGAGGCAAGGAGTGCCGGGATTTTGACCCAGCCACAATGGGTGGGTCAAAATCACCCATTATAGTTCCAAGTCAGGATGGGGAAGAACTCAAGACATGCTCTTTGGGGTCTAGTGTCATGATGAACCATGTTAACCTGAGCTGATGTCCAAACGTATTATTGAATAAAGCAGACCTGATGCTAGATGGGAACTGTAGCCTTATAGCACATATCCTTCCCAGCTTCCCACCAGTACTTTTATTAAGCCAGCTGCTCAAATACGTATGGGAATCTAATAGTGGCCCTACCTCTGATTTTTCTCCTGTAATCCTTACATACCTTAACAGGTAATTTAGTGGAGTGAGTGGTTTGACTTGGAGTCCAACGCTACACAATGCACTGTTACAGTGCAATTGCCAGCGTACACTTTAATAAGTCCCTCTTAAAATATCCCAGGGAAATACTTTCTCTCAGCTGATATTTTAATAGTTGTATTTACTGAGTGAAACCTGAGTGATTAGATATGCAGAGAGTAATTGGAGATAAATAATGGTAGCAAACAGATACAGCTCCACTAATACATTCTTCAGAAGCACTGACGTGAAGGACTTGTGCAAATTCATTTGCTGTTGGAGGGGAAAACACTCTCAAAGCAATTTCGTTACCGTTTCCTAGATTCTAATCCAAATATTTATTTCCCAGCAAAGGGAATGATTATTCCTTGAGAATTGACACTGCCATGTAGCAACTCACCAAAGCTTTTTCAACAGCACATGGCAAGCTCATGATCTCTACCACTTATGAGAATAAAACTAACCAATACATGGGAGTGCCCACACCTCCAATATCACCTCCAAGTCATGCCCCATCTTGTCTTGGAACTGTTTTGATATTCCCTCTTCATTGCTGGGTCAAAAATCCTGGAATGTTCTAACTTACAACGCTGCCTTCCAAACAGTGGTTCAAGAAGGTGGTTCACCATTACATTCTCAAGGGCAATTAGGGATGGGCAATAAATGGTGGACTTTCCAATGATGCACATGTGCTATGAAGAATAAGTAAAAGTATTTACATTATGTCATGTGCAGTAGTTCATTAATTAATTACATGAAGTCCATCCTATGACAAAAATCACTAAAATATCACATTTTGAGACATACAAAGTTCTCATCTCATTTAAGATCAGGTTTCGACACTAGTTGCTTGCCATTTGCCTCACTAGCTAGTTAAATTATTGTATGAACTGTACCACCACAATTGTAAACCACCAGCTGGATTATTTTGTTGCCACCCTTAATTCAAAGAAATTGTCGCCAAGCTGATGTAAAAGTAAATGTGCAGAATGGGCATATAATTGGAAAATGAACTTCATTATCAATAAATATGAAGCAGAACATTTGAAGAGAAAGGTTAAGGGGACAATGTATTCCCAGTGGTGTAGATTTTCATCTGTTCCCATAACAAGGTCTTTTTCCTGGAACTGGTCACTGGTCTGTCACCAGGAGTTTGAGGGGTGCAACTCTGCGTCAGACATGGCTGATCAAGAGTCTGTTCCACTCTCGCCACCTGCCATTGGCATGATGGAAGGGCTTACAGGTTGACACTCAACCTGTTTGACCACATTATGAATGTGCCTTTCTTGGCCATCAAGTTCTGGGATGGGACTGAAGCCCGGAGATTCTGGATTAGAGGCAGAGATGATACCCATTGCATCACAAAACCTCTGAGGGTAAACATTGATAACCATATCTATAACTAAAAATAATGATACTGATTTTAAAAAGTAAGAATAGTGAGCTTCATTTCTAGAATAACAGAATTTATAATACAGTGAAATTTTGGTAATTTTTGAAACGACCTTCATTAGATTTTACTTGGAGTACTGGGCCTGGATGAGATGCTCTTCTGGTGTGTTGGTGCAGACTCGATGGGCTCAATGGCCTCCATCTGCACTGCAGGGATTCTGTATTTCTACATGGAACTCACTAACACAAGAAGTAGTTGAGGTAAACGGGAAGCTAGATAACCACATGATGAAGAAAAGAATGGAAGGGAACGTTGATGGATTTGAAGAGAGTTGGGAGGATGTTCGCAAGGTGCATAGACATCACGTGGCCTGTTTCTGTTCTGTAAACTCGACTCCGTAATTATCTTGTAACAATTTGTGAAACCATTTTCAACAATCAGCTTGAGAGAATTCTGGATTTAAGACGGTGATTTAACCAGGTTTATTTCTTAAGTATTTACCACAATACTGTTGAAATATCCTTCACTTTTTCTTAAGATATGCAACACCTTTGATACTCTATTTTAGCAGCGACAATCTGGGGGTTTTTAGTAAAGCGTTTGGTTTTCAATTCTTCACATCGCTGGGAGGGGAAGGATAGTTTTTCTACAGTGAATTTTTTTTATTTGATTTATTATCATCACGTGCATTAGCATACAGTGAAAAGCATTGTTTCTTGCACTCTGTACAGACAAAGCATACCATTCATAGAGAAGAAAAGAGGATTGTGCAGTATGTAGTATTACCTCCATCGCTAGGGTGTAGAGAAAGATCAGCTTAATAGAAGGCAGGTCCATTCAGAAGTCTGATGGCAACAGGGAAGAAACTGTTCTTTAGTCAGTTGGTAAGTGTCCTCAGACCTTTGTATCTTTTTCCCGACGGAAGAAGATAGATGAGAGAATGTCTGGGGTGCATGAGGTCCTTGATTATGCTGGCTGCTTTGCTGAGGCAGCGGGAAGTGTAGACAGAGTTAATAGATGGGAGGCTGATTTGCGTGAAGAACTGGGCTTTGTTCATGACCCTTTGTAGTTTCTTGCAGCCTTGGACAGAGCAGGAGCCATACCAAGCTGGGATACATCCAGAAAGGATGCTTTCTATGGCACATCTATAAAAGTTGGTGAGAAGCATAGTGGATATGCCAAATTTCCTTAGCCTCTTGAGAAAGTCGAGGGCTTTCTTAACTATAGCGTGGAGGGACCAGGGCAGGTTGGTGATCTGGATGCCTAGAAATTGGAAGCACTCGATCATTTCTGCTTCATCCCCTTCTCCTTTTCTGTTAGGATCTGTTCCCTGAAGTTCCCTCTTCAACTAGACTGCTAACCCTTAAGGTCCAGAACACACTCGACATTCACTGTTACTTTTAATTTAGAGAAACTCATCTAAGATTCTTAGACTTATTTTCCTCAGCAATCGAATAGTATATCCAGCTAGACAGACTTAAACTGCTCCCATTACCTTACAACATAATCAACAACTGAACTAAAATCTGCTGTTTTATCTCTGTGGGTTCCCCTCGCTAGACTCCTGTTGCTAGGCAACAGCACAGTATTTTTCTACCTTGTGTTTGTTTTAACTTCCCTACAAGAGGTGTAAAACCAAATTAAGAATGCAGATGACAGAATCCACTCTAAAACCAGCCTAGATCTCGGGTTTCACTTTTTAAACCCACAAATAAAGAATATAAACTAAAGTTAAACTTAAAGCTAAATGTTGTTGCTAATATCCACAAATACAACAAGGACTTACTTGAAAATTATTTATTAGTCACAAGGCTTACATTAGCAGTGCAATGAAGTTACTGTGAAAATCTCCTAGTTGTCACATTCTGGCACCTGTTCAGATACACTGGAGGGAGAACTTAGCATGGCTAATGCACCTAACCAGCACATCTTTCAGACCGTGGGAGGAAGCCGGAGCACCCAGAGGAAACCCATGCAGACATGGGGAGAATGTGCAGATACCACACAGACAGTGACCCAAGCCAGGAGTTGAACCTGAGCCCCTGGCACTGTGTGACAGCAATGTTAACCACTATGCCACCGTGCCGCCCTATCCCTATTCCTATTCCCCAACAGTGCTTTGACTTAATTTTCTGCCCAACGCCTCTGAGCTATTCTGCAATAGAAATTTGAATTGTGGAAATGTTGGAATTGAAATTTGATGTTGGTGTGACAGATTGGAAATTAACGTTGTCTCAACATTTGGTGTTTCGATACGGCCTTAGAACTTTTCCAGACTTTGAAGAATTATAGATTGGAAACAGTGTGAATAAATAGTTCCTTTCAATGCTACTCGGGCTCACAGGGAATAGAAGTATGGAAGTAGCTAATAGTTTAATCCTTTATTCTGTGCAATTATAAAGGGTTTGTCAAAGATTCATTGGTTATCCCCACTGACTTCCCAGTTCCAGACCTCGTTTAGGGATTAAGAAAATCAAAGTGAATATTTAAGTATTTAACATTGACCAGTTGTTCAGCCATAGATCAATGGGAGACGTAGCATAATCCACTGAGTGCCGTGAAATCCCATGAGGAAGGCTTTCCAGCTCCCTTTCGCACCCCCACCCCTTCCCCCACATCCTCCTTGCTGGCCCAGCATTCCAGCGTTCAACAGCAGGAAAATAAGCAGCGCCTGCGCAGATTTACCTGGAGTATTGTGTGCAGTTTTGGTATCCTCATCTGAGGAGGGATGCCCCTGCTATACAGTGAGTGTACCAAAGGTTTACCAGTCTCGTTCCTGGGATGGCAGCTCTGTCATATGAGAAGAGATTAAGTCAGTTCAGATTGTATACATTGGAATTCAGAACAGTGAGAGGGGATTTCATAAAATCCCAACAGGATTAGACAAGGTAGATTCAGAAAGAATATTCATAATGGTGGAGGAGTCCAGAACATAGTTTGAAGATAGAGGGTAAACCTTTTAGGACTGAGGTGAAAAGAAATTCTTGAGAATGCTAAATCTGTGGAATTCTACCACAGAAAATATTTGAGGCCAAAACATTGTGTGCTTTCAAGAAAAAATTAGATATATCTCTTGGGGCTAAAGATATGGGGAGACAGGTGGGATCAAGATATTGAATTTGATGATCAGCCATGATAAAATGAATGGCAGAGCAAGCTCGAAGGGCTGAATGGTCTATTCTTGCTTCTAGTTTCTTGGTTTCTATGTTTATGCACTCCGCACACATGAGGATGGTCTCAACAGGGATCTTGGGTTCATGTCGCACTATCTGTAACCCCTGTGACTTGCCTGGGTTTGCAAAACCTCACTTACTGTACTGTCTGGAGACAATACACATCTCTTTAAACTGTGATCAGTGCTCCTTCCACTCACATTATCAGCCACTTCAGGTCTTGAACAGCAGGTTAGGTGTAAGGATTCGCATTCTAATCAGTAATCTCTAAACTGTCTGTGCTTTATATGCTCTGTCTGAGGCCAGAACTCTCCATTCACCTGACGAAGGGGCTAACCCCAAAAGCTTGTGAGTATATTATCAAACAAATAGGTTGGACTAAAACCTGGTGTTGTCAAACTTTTCACTATGCACTCCGACACAGTCCATTAACCTGTTCTGGGGCAATCCCTGGCCAAAGTCACCATACACACAAGCACAGCAATGGCTAAAAGGGGAAAGCAGTCCTACAGGCAGCACTGCAAAGGCTTCTTCATTAACACCTGGCAACTGGTCCCGTGGTTAGGAGAGCTGTCCCACAGAGAAGAAATGTGACAGGCTGATGTTGCCACACTTGCTGTATCATTTCAGCCAAATTCCAGACTCTCCATCACCAACCTCTGGCTGCGCCCTGTTGTTATCCCCACACATGATGACAAAGTGGCCTACAGATGAGGGGGATAAGGAGCCTAAATCCTTGCAGTCTCATAGTTTCTGATCAAACATGAATAAAGACATCTTCCGTCCTCCCTCAATTCCATTTGACTCAATGGTTCTTCATGTCAAATGCCACTTGGAGGAAGCATAGAGGGTAACAGGAGCAACACATGTTCACTGGGAAGGGTACTTCAATGTCCATCTGCAGAAATGTGGCTCAGTACTGCTACTACTGATAAACTGGCCTGAATTATATTGTCATGAGATTGGGCTTGTTTCTGGTAAGTGAGAGAACCACCACAAGGAAATAGTTGCCTTGATCTTGACCTCAGCAATCTGCCAGTTGCACATGTGCCTGTTCTGGGTTCCATAGTGTGTTCAGTGGTGTTCCTGCTGGTTCCATGGTCTCTGTTTCTACCTAAGCTTTACTCAGGGGTGGTAGAATTGTGGAGGGTGTCAACAGCCATTCATTTGATGCGTAGCTCTGGTAATCAAACAGCTACCCTCTAACATCACTGGAAGGGTGGAATAGTAAGGGGATGTTCAGCTGCCATTGGGTACTGTCATCTCAGGTGCTGCTCCCGAAGATAGCATGGGCTTTCAGAATCCTTTGCTGATAGTTAGACGTTGTCTATGTATGAATGAAATGTGAGCTCTGCCTGTTGATGAAAGCTGCTGTCTTGCTGTAATAGATTGAATTTGACTTGTTAGTTCAAAGTACGAAAGGGTTTATTCCCAATAACACTTAGATGCATATATAGATACCAGTTGGAGCTGGGGAGGAATGGAGAGTAGTCATGTATTCAGTTCTGTCAGACCCTATATAAATATATTATAAGTTCTGACAGAACTGAATACATGCCTGCTTTCCACTCCTCCCCAGCTCCCTCTGAGGACCTCCCCAAACTGGGACATGCATCCTTGCACCTGGTTGGCTTGGCTTCCCATAGCCCAATTATGTGACCCTCAGGGTTCACCCCCTTAAAGGGGCCACGCTACCATAAGTGTATTTATAATTATAGGAGTATATTACATGCATACCTGCAGAGAAGAGCAGAGTAGGCAACTTCCAGACCCTGCACCTTCCTGAACATTTGCCACCTTATTCCCACTGGGTATTTGAAGCACTGTCAGAGGGGCCTTTTCCAGTTCATAGGCAGACCTACCAGAGATGGCTGTGATGGGGTTTTCGCACACTTAGTGGGCTGATTTTTCTGACCCGCAAAGACTTCTGCCCTCAGACTAAACATGATTATTTGATTTGATTTATTATTGTCACATGTATTTAGCATACAGTGAAAAATATTGTTTCTTGCACACTATACAGACAAAGCATACCATTCATAGAGAAGGAAAGGAGACGGTGCAGAATGTAATGTTGCAATCATAGCTAGGGTGTAGAGGAAGATCAACTGAGTGCAAGGTAGGTCCATTCAAATGTCTGATGGCAGCAGGGAAAAAGCTGTTCTTGAGTCGGTTGGTACGTGATCTCATTGTATCTTGTTCCCGATGGAAGGAGGTGGAAAATATCTTCTCTATATCTGGGTGATATAGAGAATTACCAGGTGTGCTGTTTCACCAGACAAGGAGTGGAAAGGATAGTTCAGGGAGGTGACTGGTGTCAGCAGTGCCAAACAGGAGATAATCTCGACTCTGTCTTCCATTCAAATTATTCCACAGGATTTATAGGTCATTCAGTCTATCTTCTATGAACCATCATTCATGCTCTACTCAGGCCTCCTCCCCCGCCATCTCAGCTCGTCCCATCTGTATATCCATCAATCCTTGTCTCCCTCATCTGATTATCTAATTTCCTCTTAAGTGCCCTCATGCTATTTGCCTTTGCTACTCCTTGAGGTAGCGATGTTTCACATTTTCATTTATGTCTGGGTGAAGAAGTTTCTCCTGAATTTCTTATTGAATTTATTGGTGTCTGTCTTATATCTAAAACCCCAGGAGGTGGAAAACATCTTCTCTATATCTATCAAAGCATTTCACAATTTTAAAATCCTCAATCAATCCCTTCTCTTTCCAAGAGGAAAGAGCCCAGACTATTCAATCATTGTAGATGGTTATAATCTCTCAGTTCTAGTATCATTCTTGTAAATTGCACTTTTTCCAGTGCTGCTATAGATCTTTTGTAGTGTGGAGAACAGAACTGTGTATTGTACATAAGCATTGTGTCTCTACTCACCTCCTAATATTTGCTTGGAAGTGGTCCCACAAGCTTCAGGTACCCTTTCTCAAGTGGTATTCTTCAAATGTGAACCAGCACCATGATTGTCAGAGGGGCGACATGGTGGCACAGTGGTCAGCACTGCTGCCTCACAGCGCCAGGAACCCGGGTTCAATTCCAGCTTTGGGTGGCTGCCTGTGTGGAGTTTGCATATTCTCCCAGTGTCTGTGTGGGTTTCTTTAGATGCTCCGGTTTATTCCCACAGTCCAAAGATGTGTAGGTTGGGTCAATTGGCCATGCTAAATTGCCCATTAGTATCCAAAAATATGTTTGTTAGATGGATTAACCGCTGTAAATGTCTGGGGTGATGGGGTGACTGGGATAGGGTGGAGGAGAGGGCCTGGATAAGATACTCTATCAGAGAGCCAATGCAGACTTAATGGACCAAATGGCTTCTTCTGCACTGAAAGGATTCTGTGATTCTATGAAACAAATCTGATTCTCTGCACATTTAATGCCCTCACAAAAACTTCAGGTATTAAGGCTAATTACTGCCCTGCTTCAGAGCAGATTAGAACAAGAAATGGTTTTGTATTATAGCACATGTGTATCCCTCCCTAACAACAACACTGCAATGACACCTGACAACATAGATTGCGGTAAAAAGTCTGACAACACCAGGTTTTAGTCCAACCTATTTATTTGATAATATTCTCACTAGCTTTCGAGGGGACAGCCTCTTCGTCACCTGACGAAGAGGCTGTCCCCTCGAAAGCTAGTGAGAATATTATCAAATAAATAGGTTGGACTAAAACCTGGTGTTGTCAGACTTTTTACTGTGTTTACGCCAGTCCAACGCCGGCATACCCACATCATAACATAGATTGCAACAGCTCAAGAAGGCAACTCACCACCACTTTCTCAGAGGCATCTTGGGATGGGCAATAAATGCTGGCCTTGCCAGTGACACTGAACATTTAAAAACATAGCATTTTTCTATTCACTTATCAGAAAGCTTTTTGATTATTTATTACAGTATTTAAGCTCATTTTCTCAGCTGCTATCCATGTGATTGTTGGTTAGATCTGAATGAATAAAAATCCATTAAGAGTAATCATTATAGGTCAGTAATATAGGTCTCAATGCAATGGGAATTAGTGCTAATAATGCATTGGCATAATTTGATCCCACATTTCTGTATATTTGGATTAGAGTTCAAGTGGATGGCATTGTTGGCTGTTCAGTAATGACATAACCATTATATTACCTCTGGACCACCTTTTTGAAGGAGATTTATTACAAATGCAAGGTTTCATAGAAGTTACATTTTGGGATTTTTCTTTTAATTTAGGATAAAATGGAGGAATGAAAGGAATCATATTACCTGTTCAGAGTTCTGCTAACAGAAATCCTATGTGACTTGAATGTTCGAAGTTTAGAAGAATAAGAGGAAATCTATTTGATGTGTCCAAGGTGTTAAGAGGGATTGACAAAGTAGAAGTGGAGAAAGTCTTTCCTCTTATGGGAAAAGAGGTCATAGTTTTAGGACAAGGAGTGGCAGATTTAGAACAGAGATGGAGAGAAATTACTTCTCTCAAAGGGTCGTGATTCTGTGGGATTCACTACTTCAGAATAATCTGGATGCTGGGACGTTGAGTAAATTTAAGGAAGTGATAGACGGATTTTAACTTAATAAGGGTTTAAAGGGCAGGAGAGGAGAAAGGGCAGGAAAGTAGACTTGAGGCCAAGATGAGATCAGCCATGGTCATATTAAATGGCAGAGCAGGCTCAAGGAGCTAAGTTGCTAACTCCTTACTCCAGTTCTTATATTCTTATGTGTTAAAGGTTAATTGGAGGAGAGGGGTGGGCAGGGGCATGGATGGGGGGGGTAAGTGGAGGAATTGGAGCAATGGGTTATCTTGCTGAGAAGATGTTCATGCTACAAACAATGACCAAAGCATCTGTGTTGATGGTGATTTGACCATTGGTCTTCAAAATCCCAGCAAGCTGTTAGGAATATCAGACTTGTAAATGGTTATACATTAACTTGCCTATTTAATTTCGAAATAGAACGAAGTTGCGAGTCTGAAGTTATCTAATTAATATTTCTACCTGGATACAATGCCCATACGATTCACATTTCCATAGAAATGGGCTCTGAGAAGGGGAGGTCCACAAGAAACCATTGACTTTCAAATGGCCTAACAAAGCTGACTTATCAGTTTCTCATAGGCATTTGAAGATGAGCAATAATTGCTAGCCTTGCCAAAGATACACTCATTTTATTAAAAACTAGAGGAGTACTTTATTGTTAGAGGTATCGTCTCTGGGATGCATGGGTATAAAAGATCCCATGGCACTATTCTCAAAATGCAAGAGATTTTTCTTCAATTCCTTTCTCCTCAGTTCTTATCTTGCTTTGTGTAGCAACTGGTGTGCTTGAACTATAGGTGAATGCCACATGGTCAGTGGGGTTACAGGCGGCACGGTAGTACAGTGGTTAACGCTGCTGCTTCACAGTTCCAGGACCTGGGTTTGATTCCCGGCTTGGGTCACTGTCTGTGTGGAGTTTGCACATTTTCCTTGTGTCTGCGTGGGTTTCCTCCAGGTGCTCCAGTTTCCTTCCACAGTCCAAAGATGGTTGGTTGATTGGCCATGCTAAAATTGCCCCTTATTATCCTGAGATGTGTAGGTTAGAGCGATTAGTGGGTAAATATGTAGGGATATGGGGGCGGGGCCTGGGTGGGATTGTGGTTGCTGTAGACTCGATGGACCAAATGGCCTCTTTCTGCACTGTATAGTTTCGATGGTTCTATGCTTATACAGAGCAACAGATGGCAGGAGTTATGGGGTGAGAAGAGAAGGAGGAAGAAGAAGGAAGGGATGATGTTGGGTGCACATCTCTAGGGAGGAAATGTACAAATGTGAAGCAATGCACAGGACAGAGTAACTCAGGTTTGGGACAGCAAAGAAAGAGAGGAATTTGCAGAAGTTACATAAATGAGAGGCAAAAAAACAGAAAACGCTGGAAAATCTCAGAAGATCTGATAACATCTGTGGGGAGAGAATAGAGCCGATATTTGGAATTTTGTTGACCCTTCGTCATAGCTAAGAGCAAAGAGAATCCGTGGAGATTTATACTATGGGGTGGAGGAGAGGGGGTGTGGAATTGGACAAAGGGGATATAAATGAGAACACAGAAGACTGAGAAGGTGCTAAGAGTGTCCATTAATTGATCAGAATGCGAGAATAGCCGCACAGGGGTACAGATTGTTAAAGGACTGCCTGAAGGATGTCGACGTTGACTGAAACTGGAGGTGGGGGCACAGGTAAAAGTAAAGAGAAAGGAGGAGTCAAAAAGAAAGGGGCAAAGTAAAAGGGAGATAGAAAGCAATAAGCAAAAAATGTACGTATTGTCACTGGCATCCCTCTACCTCTGTAATGACCTCTAGTTCTACAAGCCATTAAGATCTTTGCATTCCTTCAATTTTGACATTTTGCATGTCCCATCATCAGCTGCTCAAAATTGTAGTGAAACAAAAGTCTGTGAGCTCCTCACACTTATTGTTGGTAGTGAGGTGAAGAAGATGGCAGAGAGGAGTTCAAGAAAATGGTTTGCACTCAGAGAGCAGAAGGTATGGATTATCTTTGCCACCGTGAATGATCCTTGAATGACAGGCTCTTAAATGCATCTGTTTTATTCCCCAAGTGGGAGCATCTTCCATGTCCTCACCACTGTCTGGCGAAAGAGTTTTCTGCCAAACTTCTGATTTAATTGATCAGTGATTATCTTATATTTATGACTTCTAGTTGCGGAGGATGTAGTATGTATATACATCAAATGCATTTATTCCACGTGCTATTTATAAATTAATTTGTTTCTTTTTTTGACAGTGCCGATGAAAGATTTGATGCGACCTTTCACACCAATGTTCTTGTAAATTCCAGTGGGTTTAGCAAATACATCCCACCAGGTGAGTGCTGTTGACAGTATAAAAACTGGTCCAATAAGGCTCAGGTCATAGTGAAGGCAAGCTTGTTCTTAACCTCCCCCTGCCACTTCCCCCATCACCCACCCACCCTTTAAAGGAAAGGAAAGTGCCCACAGTGCTTTAGGAGGGAATTTCCAGGATTTTGACCCCGTGATGGTGAAGGAATGGTGGTATATTTCCAAAACAGGATGGTGAGTGACTTGGAGGGGAACCTCCAGGTGGTGCTGTTCCTCATCCTTTTTTAAAGGTTTCCTCTATTTTGTAGCAAGTTTCCACTTCTTAGGAAACTGGATGGGAAAAGGTGCATGGGTTATCTTGAGGTGCAGCAACAGAGGCTAAAGTAACTCGTACGGAGTGTTACGGTGGCACAGGGAGTATCACAGTGCTTAGCAATAGTGCCTCATAGCTCCAGGAACCTGTGGTTCAATTCCAAAATTGGGTGGAGTTTTCACAGTCTCCCTGTGTCTGCATAGTTTTCCATCGGGTGCTCTTGTTTCCTCCCACAGCCCAAAGATGTGCATGTTAAATGGATTAGCTATGGTAAATGGGTGAGAGGATAAGGCAGAGGAAAGGGCCTTGGTAATGTATTCTGTCAGTCGGTGCAGACTCAATGGGCCAACTGACCTCCTTCTGCAGAGTAGGGAGTCTATGATTCTAATTTTGATTGATAGAGATTGTTGGTAGGTGAGTGATGGGGTGGAGGGTGTTGATTTGAAACTAGTGGTGGACGGTTACTGCATTTTAAAAAGTTCATTCATGGTACATGGGAGTCACTGGCTGGCCAGCATTTATTGTCCATCCCTAGTTCCCCAAGGGCAGTTGAGAGTCAACCACATTGCTGGGTCTCTGGAGTCACATGTAGCTCAGACCAAGTAAGAATGGCAGATTTCCTTCTCTAAAGGACATTAGTGAACCAGATGGGTTTTTCCAACAATCAACAATGGTTTTGAGGTCATCAGTAAATTCTGAATTCCAATTTTTTTTTATTGAATTTAAATTCCAACATCTGCCATGGCAGGATTTGAACTCAGGTCCCCAGAGCATTAGTTGAGTTTCTGGATTAATCGTCTAGCGGTAATACCACCAGGCCATTGCCTCCCCACATTTGAAGATGCATACATTAACCTTGAACACTTTTGTGAGGTCATTGAACTTCTTGTAGCCCTGCAATTGTGTCCTCAGGGTTTGGCCCCTGGCATTTTCCTACATGACTATCTGCTCCCACTCCATTTTGACCATGGACAGTTTTCTGACCCTCTGCAAATGCAGGAAAAATCTCCTACTTCCTATTGCCTCCACCAAACCACCAAATCAAACATCAAAGTGTCTAACAGCACATTTTCCCTTATTCTTCATTCTCTCTTAGATCTGATTTACTTTGCATGCACGGCTACCAGCACCTGCTCCAGCCACAATGCACCTCCTCCAAGCCTCTCCCTAGTCACCAAACAAGTTGCAATTTTAGGGTCCCCTGCAAATGGATGAAGCCAATGAACAGCAGAGTTAGTGCTGACTGCACACCAAGGTTGTTCACATGAGCAGGGAACACACAATTGGATGTGCTGCCTGCCTTGAACAGACATGGATTAATTTGGAAATCTAATAGGAAAGACTGAATCCTCTTACACGCTTATCACAGAATCCTACAACATATGTATCCTTGACAAAATGTACTGCAGTGCTAGTTTCTCATTCTGTAATTGGCAGACCGTCAACGTTGAATGTCTGCTGCAGCAACTTCTGAACATAGTCCGCATTTATAGCACACCTTCAGTGAAATGATCATAGAAAGCGACCATATTCAAAGCATAATTTGTAGTGAGTACCATCTTATTGTGTGGTTGAAATAAAGGTCATCGGAGAAACTAACTGCTATCAACACAGTACCTCTCCGGTAGCGTTGAAAAGTCATAGCACTTGATTTCTATAATGTTCCAGCCCTATCTTTGATTTGTTTTTGTTTCCCATGTGAAATTACGGATTGCTTTAATTATCTTTATAGACTGCTGCAATAGTTCTCCAATGGGTTCAGCAATGCCTCATTGATAGATTTACATCAATTATTTACAATTAATTTCATGTTTGTTTACATTGCCTGCAGGAACAACCTGTATCTCTCCATAATATCATTTTCCCCAGCAATACTGGCACAAATTGGACTCAAGTTTGCACATGGAGCATTCCGAACCTCTGGATTATTTGCTTGTTAGTTTCACAATATTAATTTCTTCCCTTTCACAAGATGCTTATCAATCTGCAGAACCACATCGTTGGTTGGTTGATTGATTGATTATTGTCACATAGAATCATAGAATCCTACAATGCAGAAGGAGGCCATTTGGCCCATCAAATTGACACCAACCACAGCTGCACCCAGGACCTATCCTCATAACCTCATGCATTTACCCTAGCTATTCCCCCTGACATTAAGTGGCAATTTAGCATGGCCAATACACCTAACCTGCACATCTTTGGACTGTGGGAGGAAACTGAAGCACCCACAGGAAACCCACACAGAAATAGGGAGAATGTGCAAACTCCGTACATACAGTGACCCAAGCTGGGAATCAAATCTGGGTCCCTGGCACTGTGAGACAGCAGTGTTAACCACTGTGCCACCGATATATTGGGATACAGTGAAAAATATTGTTACTTGTGTGCTACACAGACAAAACATACAGTTCATAGAGTACATAAGGGAGAAGGAAAGGAGAGGATGCAGAATATAGTGTTGCAGTTACAGACAGGGTGAAGTCATCATTCACACTTTCAACAAGGTGTAGGAATACAGAAAACATTTGGGGCATTTTCTTTTAACCTATCATGATTAAGAAAGAAAATAAGACAGAACAGGATTGTCTCCATGAACTTCAGAGTGTATATCAGATAATCTGATCCCTAACAATTATTATAAAAGTGTAACTTCAATGTGGAGTTCAGAGATCAGTTGAAATTGATGTTGTTATTTTATGAAATCCCCTTAATATTCCATTCTTATAGAATGTACTTCAAGAATTCCATCCAGATCATTGTTAATGTTATGACAAAACTAATATTTGCTAATGCCATCATCAGCAAAGCCATTTTGGAAGTCCTCTAAGTATGAAAATCTGACTTGACTTTTTCTTAATATGTTACATTCTCAGCATCCTCGCAACATCTGTGCCTTGGTTATTAAACTAAGCAGCTGGCAACACAACAGGAACAACTGAATGATGTAATCTTATTCCACACAAACAAGTTGTAAAGCTTTTAATCACAATTTTTGAATACATCCCAAGCTTCAGATGAAAAGCGTTGATGGTCTCCCCCGCCTACCCATTCTCTGCACAATGTTTCAATGAATTACATTGCAAAAGAGTGGTCCATCTCTTTGTGAATAGTTGAGCTCCATGCCTTGGGATATTTAGGTTAACATACTGATAAATATTTTTGATTTAAATGTATTTGTCTCCTTTAACAAGAAAAAATACTTATCCTGAAAATTTCTGGAGACTTTATTTCCCTTTTACCATCATGATAAACAGGTACCTATAGCCATAGGGTCTGCATTTTGTAGATGAAATTTTCCGGTTGAGACCCTGAAGAGACAAGATTTGAAGTCACATCGTCCTGAATTTTACCACCCCACCTGTCACAGGAATCGCGTGAGTGGTGGAGCATGGGAAGGTCCATTAACCTCGGGTGGGATTTTATGATTTCGGGACAAGTGAGGCTGGAAAATCCCAGCCATTGAATCTGGAACTTTCTGGTTTGCACATAGGCCAACTTCAAGCTTTCCTTCCAAAGTCTTCAACATAACAACTTATACCTCTAATCTAATAAAATCTCCCAGATCAATTGAAAGACAAAATTAACTAAAAGGCAAAAGTCATCATTCGATCGCTGTAACAAGACTCACAATACCAGGTTAAAGTCCAGCAGGTTTATTTGGAATCACGAGCTTTTGGAGCGCTGCTCCTTCACCAGGTGAGTGGAGGTTTGTTCACAAACATGGCAATATATAGACAAAAACACAATTGTAAGATGATTACAATTTGCCTATTCTTACTGTGCCCACCCCAGTCCAACACTAGCATCTCCCACATCATGATCATTAGATCAGAGGTAATGTGCAAAGGCACGGCTTCAAGGAGGTTTTAAAAATAAGACAAAGAGATAGCAAGATGATGATGGAAAGCAAACAGTTTATTATTGAAATTACATGCTTTAATGTCTTTGGAAAATGTAGGTATTCTGAAGAGTACGTGCTACATTGACGTCCGCTGGTTCCCCTTTGATGTCCAAAAGTGCAACTTAAAATTTGGCTCCTGGACACATAATGGTTGGCTATTGGACCTGCAGATGATGGAAGCTGATATTTCTACCTATTTACCGAATGGAGAATGGGACCTTGTTGGTATGTGCAATTCTCTGTAAATAGTTTATTGATAAATAAAAACACATTGCCTAAAATCTACAGCGTTAAGCCGAGGAAGAAGGAAAGCAAAAATCTTATGACATTTTATCCCAATTATGTCGGTCCAAAGTGCATTTGAACTAATATTTAACATGCTGTCACTCCCATAATCTATAACTATCTTTCCCACAACCAAGCTTGGATTTCTTCAATCAGGTTTATGCTTATGTCGTAACACTGAAATGGTGACTCTAATTTATAAGTGGCATACTGCATGATTCTGAAAGTTTTCTCTCCTCATTCTCCGCGCTCTCTCTCTGCCACCTTTGACATGGATGGTGACACCATCATCCCCCATTATCTTTTCCCTGCTATACTCATTCTTATAGCTCCCTTTGAATGAAGAACAGCATAGCATGTGCCTTCCTGATTGCTTGCCATACCTGCATGTTAGCTTTCCTGTGGTCATGTACAAGGTCCCAAGAAATCAGTCCGCTTACCCAACATTTACTCATACCCCCTTCTCTTAACTGTTTCCCAATCCTTCCCACCAAAATGATTAATTGCAGACTTGCCCACATTATATTCCTTCTACCACTTTATTGCCCAGTTGTTTAATGCATTTGTATCCCTTTGTAGCCCCTTTATGGGAGCGATCCTCCCCAAAAAATTCGAAGTGTCGAATTCGTGTGAAAACTGGAGTAAGTCACGTTTTTTTCAGTGGGAGTTCTCAAACGAATTTCCCACATTCTGTGCACTGCAGAATGCACTAGTGTGAAGTGCATTAATAATCAGTGGGCGGAACCTATCCCCACTGAGAAGCCAGCAGCATAGCACAGAGCAGGCCACTGCACATGCACTAATGTGTCAGTGCTGAGATCGGCGCATGCACAGTCTGCCAGCCTCCTGGTCACTGGCCAGCTCGATTGCTGTCCAGCTCTGTGAACTCCAGTACACTGGTCCTCCGCTCCCCCCAAGGCCAAATCACTGGACCTAAAGCATGTCCGAGCCCAGCCTGACCCCCCACCTTGATCACTCACCCCCCTATAGCTTTGATCTCCTGTTCAACATTGCTGACCTCCCCCACCCCACCTACAAGCCTAACAACTGACACCTCCCACCCCCCCCACCCCACATTGACCCTGCTAGCCAGCCCTGACCGCAGGCCTCCCTCTGGTTTCAATCTGTACACAGAGTGGTAGCAAGATCCCCTACCCCCAGCAATTGTCCCTCCCAGACAGGGCCCCATCAGGCCCTGGTCCCTTTAAGCCCCACCCCCTTGGCACTGCCCTATGTCTGATGGGCAGTGCCAAGGTGCCTCTGGCCATTGGCACTTTGACCCGTGGACAGCGTCAGGGGCCCAGGCTGGCACTGCCAAGGTGCCAATGCCCTTGGGGGGCACCTGGCATCTGATCTCGTGGGGGGGGTGCCGATTGCCCCCCCTTCACTCCAGCAGAGTTGGGCTGCCAGCTCCCTGGAGAGCTATTGTAAAGCCCGCTGGAGTGAAACACTTCTGGTGGGTGGGTGAGGGGGGGCGGGGGGGAGGTGAGATGTTGCTGGGCCCGGGACTAAAGTCTAATTATATTTAAATTAAATATACATGCTCCTTTGCATATCTAATGCAGTTCCATGCCAGTTTCCAGCGCGGAGCTGACAGTGTCGATAATCCACTGTTGGAGTACATGCTCGGGGCCGGATGCCCAGCATGGATCACACTAATCCAGCCCCACTGAAATCTCCCGGTCCGCTGCGCTAAAAAATTAACACAGTGGGATGAGAGAATCGCCTCCTGCGTCTTCCTCTCAGTTGACTTCCCTTCACTTTGTATCATCAGCAAGCCAGGATACATTGCACTCAGTTCCCTTACCTAACTCATTAAAATTGACCACAAATAACAAAGGCACTCCACTTTTAACACCCTGTCATCCTACAATGAACTATTGATTTTTCCTCTCTGTTTGATGTCCAGGAACCAACCCTCAACCAAAGCCAATATATTACCCCCAATCCCTGAGGATGGTATTTTCCCACCACACTCACTCCCAAACCGTAAAATCCCACCCGAGGTCAACCACTCACTCCCCCTCCACCCACTATGATTCCTATGGCGGGCGAGACGGGAATATTCCCCTAGTAGTGTCAAAAGCTTTTGTATCGGGCCTTATTGAATGCCTACTGATAATCCAGATATATGGCCAGGAATCACCCACCTCGCCTGTGGCTGGGATTCTCCAGTCCCGCTGCTACTGTGTTTGATGATTTGGCTGAGTGCCAAATTCTCACTGGCAGCGGTGGCAGTGCGAATGGCATTGGAGAATTCCGGCAACTATATCCATTGGTTCTCCAATGGATCTACTGGTTAGTTACAGTTTCAAAATGCTCTAATAAAAGTTTATTATATAAGTAGGCCTGCATTAACATTGCAAAGAAGTTACTGTGAAAATCCCCCAGTCGCCACACTCTGGCACCTGTCTGGGTACACTGAGGGAGAATTTAAAACGGCCAATGCACCTAAGCGGCACGTCTTTCTGACTGTGAGAGGAAACTGGAGCAATCGGAGGAAACTCACACAGACAAAGGGAAATGTGCAGACACCGCACAGACAGTGACCCAAACCTGGGATTGAACTCAGATCCCTGGTGCATTGAGGCAGCAGTGCTAACCACTGTGCCACTGTGCCGCCCTGTTCTAAATTTATCAAACATGATTTCCTGTTCATGCAATGATGTTGTGATTTTCCTCATGTCCCTGTTACTGTACATTTAATAATAGATTCTTACAAATGCAGGGACTTGTTGGCTTGCTCAGCAGAATATACAACAACAAAACAATCATTATGATTACATGATGGCAGGCATATTTGCTTAATGAGGAAAGAAGTTATGGATGACATTGGATACATCCAGGAATTTTATGACTGCTCAGACAAACAATACTCAGATTGAAATCGATACTTAATAGCGAGATATGGAGAGAAAGATCTCTTCACTTTGCCACAATGTCATTTTGAATCTTTGCAAAACATTGATTATAGGTGGACGTGCTAAATTTCATGCATTAATCCAAATGCGGCCTCACCATTGATCCACATAAAAGTAGAAATAAATTACTTTGAATTAATATCAAATGCTCCACTGTTAAATTAGAACATCCTTGTGGAGCATGTGCATGTATTTTGGAAGCTGGCTTATCCATCATTTCTCTGCAGTGATCTATGAGGCTTGTAGCTTATTAATCAACCTCTTAATGACTGAGAGACTGAGCTTACCCACTGAGTCTACATTAAAGGGAGGAAAATGGGTAAAAAAGATTCATCCTCTCAAAGCTAATTTTGAGTAATATTTTTATTGGTGAAATCCAGAACACTGCCCTTCAAATGCTTGCAGGTCCTAGGAATTGAGTATTTATTTTGTCTGATTTTTGGGAAAGATTGAGCTGGGGAACTTCCCTATTCTGAGACCCATCTCCTTTAAAATTCCGTCACCCTTTTTGTTCTGGGGTGTTCAGGCAGACACGAGATGCCAACAGAAGCAGACAAATTCACGCAAACCAGCCCCCCATTCATTGACATTGTTTACACATTGTTTACACTTTACAGGGTGGCACGGTAGCACAGTGGTTAGCACTGCTGCTTCACAGCTCCAGGGACCTGGATTCGATTCCTGGCTCAGGTCACTGTCTGTATGGAGTTTGCACATTTTCCTCGTGTCTGCGTGGGTTTCCTCCAGGCACTCCGGTTTTCTCTCACAATCCAAAGATGTGCGGGTTAGCTTGATTGGTCTTGCTAAAAAATTGCACCTGAGTGTACTAGGATGCTTAAGTTAGAAGGATTAACGGGTAAAATATGTCGGAATATGGGGGTAAGACCTGGGTGGGTTTGTGGTCAGTGCAGACTTGATGGGCCGAAGAGCCTCTTTCTGCACTGTAGGGTTCTATGATTCTTCCCGTTGCCTTGGAAAAACAGCCAATATAATTAAGAATCCCAAATACCCTGGACATTCTCTTTTCCACCTTTTTCCATTAGGAACAAAACACAAAAATCTGAGGTTGCATATCAACCAACTCAAGAACAGCTTCTTCCCTGCTGCCATCAGACGTTTGAATGGAGCTATCTCACACTAAGTTGATCTTTCTATACACCCAAGCTATGACTGTAACACTACATTCCGCACTCTCCTTTCCTTCTCTATGAATGATATGCTTTGTCAACTCAAAGCACACAAGAAACAATACTTATCACTGTATACTAATACATGTGACAATAATAAATCAAATCAAACCAGATAGCCAGCCAGAAGGTTAGAAAACCCACCTCAATTACTGGGAAATTGCCTGTTTTAATTATGAATGATGTAGAGATGCCGGCGTTGGACTGGGGTAAGCACTGTAAGAAATCTCACAACACCAGGTTAAAGTCCAACAGGTTTATTTGGGCAGCACAATCTTTCGGAGTCCCGCTCCTTCATCAGTTGAGTGAGGACTTGTGTTCACAAACAGGGCATATACAGACACAAACTCGATTTACAAGATGATGGTTGGAATGCGAGTCTTTACAGGTAATCACGTCTTAAAAGTACAGACAATGTGAGTGGAGAGAGGGCCAAGCACAAGTTAGAGGTATGTATTGTCTCCAGCCAGGACAGTTAGTGAGATTTTGCAATTCCAGGCAAGTCGTGGAGTTACAAATAGTGTGATATGAACCCAAGATCCCGGTTGAGGCCGTCCTCGTATGTGCAGAACTTAGCTATCAGTCTCTGCTCAATGACTCTGCATTGTTTTGTATCGTGAAGGCTGCCTTGAAGAACGCTTACCTGAAGATCAGAGGCTCAAAGCCCATGACTGCTAAAGTGTTCCCTGGCAGGAAGGGAACAGTCTTGTCTGGTGATTGTCGAGTGGTGCTCATTCATCCATTGTAGTAACGTCTGCATGGTCTCCCCAGTGTACCATGCCTCAGGACATCCTTTCCTGCAGCGTATCAGGTAGACAACGTATCAGGGATGAGTTATATGAGGAGATGGGAGAAGCTGGGGTGATGTTCCTCAGAATGGAGAAGGTTAAGGGGATAATATTGTTCAAAATTATGAATTAGGGTTTGATGGAGTAAATGCAGAGAAACTACCAATAACCTCCCATGTCCCATGAACAAATTTTTTAAAAATTCTTTTTTACAGCTTATGGGTCAGGAGAAACATGAATGCTTTCCCCTTTCCTTCATCTAAGCCTTCGACTATGATCTCTCCCCAACAACCCTACAAGCATTCCACTCCACAACCCCCCACTCCCTCCAGACTGCAGCACACTAAGAATTCTTGTCTCCAGCTGCTGCCTTCTCAACATTGTCCATTCACAGAAGGGAAATGAAAGAAAATTCCTAATGAAATCCAAACATTAAATTAAGCAGTGCTCATTTGCCTTCTGGATATTTCTGGTTTCCAACTGCTGACACACACTCCTATCCCGCCCCCCGCCTTCTCAGAAATATCAGGGATACAAAAAGTGTGTGTGCGGAACCTCTGAAATGAAGAAGTTTGCAGGTTCATTTCTGCACATCAACCTGCTATCCTTCTTTTCAATGATTAATATTGTGCATCTTTAGTATTTGCTACGTTTATCATTAATGCAGTCGACAATACCCAGAGAGGGGTCACAAAGATATTC
Source organism: Carcharhinus amblyrhynchos (assembly GCF_965287045.1). Taxonomy (NCBI): domain Eukaryota; kingdom Metazoa; phylum Chordata; class Chondrichthyes; order Carcharhiniformes; family Carcharhinidae; genus Carcharhinus; species Carcharhinus amblyrhynchos. Next base: position 13,608,889 of record NC_137328.1, read on the forward strand.
TAAATTATGAAAAATGGTTCACAGGAATGAATTCATTCTATTAGAGAAAAGATAAAGCAAGGTTTCAATTACTGTCATAAAAGAAAATATGTAGAATTATAGAATCTACAGTGTAGAAGGAGGCCATTTGGCCCATTGAGCCTGCACCGACAACAATCCCACCTAGATCCCATCCCCATAACCCCACATATTTACCCATCTAATCCTCCTGACATTAAGGGGCAATTTGTCATGGCCAATCAGTCTAATTCACACATCTTTGGACTGTGGGAGGAAACCCACGCAGACACAGGGAGAGTGTGCAAACTCTGCACAGACAGTGACCCGAGACTGGAATTGAACCCAGATCCCTGGCACTGGGAGGCCATAGCGCTAATCACTGTGCCGTCCCATGGGTCTCTTAATGTACAGAGTTAAAATTAGCACCATCAAGGGGACTGACTTGAACAGCCCTGCCCCACACCCAACCAAATACTGATGTTCTGACTGTGCCTTGCTCTCACAAGGTCTTCTAGTTGGTTTCCAATTGTTTATAACTGGATTGGATCCCACCTCCCCACGCTGATAGTGAGTGGTAGGCAGGACTGAGATTCATTTAACAACTGACCCTGGGATCCTGGGAGTGGAGTGGGCAAGCACTGCTGAAAACAGCCAAATCTCAACTGCTAAGCATTACCTGTGACCTCTGTGATTACAAGGAAGCTGGGAAGTCAACATTCAGGGTGTGTCTTTTCATCAGGACAAGCAGGAAGGAAAGGGTAGTGGGGTAGCTTTGCCAGTACAAGATGGAATAAGGACAATAGCAAGAAAAAAATCTTGGATCAGAAGGTGTAGATGGGCGGAGGTAAGAAATAACAAGGGGAGAAGGTCATTGGGCATAGTCAATAAACCCTCAAACAGAAGTTATACTGTAAAACGGAGAATATATCAGGGGATTATTAGTTCGTATATAAAGGGCAGTACATTAATCATGGGTGACTTTAATCTTCATGTGGATCGGGGAAATAAAATTGGCAGAGGTAGCCATGAGGAAGAATTCACATAGTATATTCCAGACAATTTCCTAGAACAATATGGGGGTGGCACAGGAAGGAAGGAACTGAAAATAAGACGTGGGGCCCAATTTTACCAACAAGTTGCGCCTGTTTCCGGGTGCAAAAACTTGTTAAAGTTGGACGTGAAGACGAGTAGCGCGATACGCGATCGCCTCCCACCCGTTCTCCTCTTACCAAGTGCCCAAAATGGCCACAATCATCACCGCGCCCAAAATGGGCACGATGTCAATTTAAATGCATTTGCATGCGTTTAAATTGACTTAATGAGCTGGATGCCCAAACTGACCAACATTTCCCCCTTTACCATCACATTCACCTGTCCAGATTCGGAGCGAAACAGACATGCTCGGCAAAAGTCTATTTTGGGCGCTCCAGCTTCTGAGAGGTAAGTTCAGAGCTTCTAGTGGCTCTCTAACCCAGATTGATAGTGGTGAGGGTGCAGCGGGGGGGTGGTGGAGGGAGACGGGCCAGATGGATCTCTAATGGGGCAGGGGGGGAGGGCCAGATCGTTCTCTGTTGGGGGAGAGGGAGGAGGAGGGAGGATGGCCAAATCATTCTCTGGTGGGGAGGGGGGGAAGTGAGTCTGATGGATCTCTGGTGGGGGCAGGCAGGGGGAGGAGGTGGAGGAGGGAGGAGGTCCAGATCATTCTCAGATGAGGGGGGAAGGGGCAGTCCGCTGCCACTCAACGTGCAGTCGGTGAGGGGGAAGTGAGGCAGGAGGTCATGATTGGTCTGGGTAGTGGGGACACAGGGAGGTCGCTAATGGGGACAGTCATGTTGTGGGGGTGGGCCAATGTCTGTGGGGGACATTGCTCCCGGACCATTTTATCTGCTTTTTGCAGCCCAGGATCGATATGGCAGGGGAACGTTTTTCAATTTTTTTTACTGCGCGTGCGCAGTTGAAGGCTCCGATCGGAGCTGCAGCGTTTCGGGGACACAATAACCAGCACGATTCAGGTTTGCTGTTTTTTTTTCAGGCTGAGTGTGTGTGGGAGGGCGCTTAAGAACAGGTTTCCAAATCGGATCTGAATTACGCCCAGATTCAGCACTTAGAATCAAAATGGTAAAATCTGGCCCGTGGATACAAAATTCCCAAGACTCAAAGGCATTTGCAGCTTAAATACATAAAACAGACTCACAGCAGAAACAACAAATACTAAACCAATTAACACCTTTGAAAAAAGGCCCGAAAATATAGCTGGCTAAAGACCAAACAGCAGATAATGAGGATAAGTACAAATTTAAATGATCACGTTCTGGAAAATCACATTTGTCATGCTTCAAGAATGTAAAAATGTCACCTGAATAATACAACCATTGCGGTCGAGTAATATTAACTGTACAATTGGACTGATATGGTGGATTATATTTCTTGAATCATCCTCATGGATAAGGAAAATTTTAAGGAGAGTTTTATGCTTTTGTAAGTTATACCTGTGAATAAAGAAAGAACTTGCATTTCTGTAGGTAAAGTTGGGGTGAGCCAGAAATATTGATGGGAATACTGAGGATGCAATGCTTTTCTTCCTTTGGCAATGATTATTCATCTCCCACAAAACAAATTTGTGCTAGCACCAGTTGTCTCTTGGGGCTAGGAGGAAGTTTAAGGGTGTGGGTAGTTTGATCTCATGTTCTAAACGTGGACGCCCCAACAACTCGTCCCAAGTTGTAGATGTGGTACTTGGCCCAATTTCTGAGTGGATCCATCTACCCTGCTTGAGAACACTACTTGTGCTGCACCTGTAGGCTGGACCTGAAAATGGGTCCAGAATTTCTACGCCTCAGCATTTTCATGGAGCAGTTCCAAGGTTTGAAAATGACATATAAACTGCAAACCTGAGGGGGGGAAAATCAATGACCACATTTGAGAACGTTCCTTGATAAATTTGTGCAAGATACCTTATGAGAAATAGTTAGAAAAGTTGACCAGCCAAGTAGTTCTTTGGCTGTCTCTATATCCATCCAAAAATTAAAGAGCTTGCCTTCTTTTCTTCAGAGTTTTGGAGACCATTTTTTACTTTGGAGATAGAAGCACCATTGAAAAAAGGTTGACTAGTCCAAAATCAGAGCAGAAAGCTATTTCCTCAACCAAGCTAAGAGTAAATTGAACAAGGATTTGTTTTATTAATTCGTGGGACATGGGCGTCACTAGCTGTCCAGCATTTATTGCCCATCCCTAGTTGCCCTTGAGAAGGTGGTGGTGAGCTGCCTTCTTGAAACACTGGAGTCCACATGCTGTGAATTGACCCACAATGCCATTAGGGAGGGAATTTCAGGATTTTGACCTAGTGACTGTAAAGGAACAGCGATATATTTCCAAGTCAGGATGGTGAGTGGCTTGGAGGGGAACTTGCAGGTGATGTGTTCCCATGTATCTGCTGCCCTTGTCCTTCTAGATGGAAGGTTAGCATAGAAACATAGAAACTAGAAGCAGGAATAGGCCATTCAGCCCTTCGAGCTTGCTCCACCATTCATCTTGATCATAGCTGATCATCAAATTCAATATCCTGACGCCCCCTTTCTCCCATATCCCTTGATCCCTTTAGCCCGAAGAGCTATATCTAATTTCTTCTTAAAATTGGACAACGCTTTGGCCTCAACTATATTCGGTAGTAGTGGATTCCACACACTCACCACCCCCTGGATGAAGAAATCTCTCCTCACCTCAGTTCTAAAAATTTACCCCTTATCCTCAAACTATGACCCTCTGGTTCTGGACTCCCCCACCATTGGGAACATTCTTTCTGAATCTACCCTGTCTAACCCTGCTAGAATTTTAATAAGTTTCTATGAGATTCCCTTTCACTCTTCTAAAATTCTAAACTCTTCTGCACTTCTAAACTCTTGGCTACATCATCTTACTGACAATGTCAATCTTGGAGATATTTTACTTTGTCCAATTAGGAAGAGAATCCATTGACAGTGTCAGTGGAGATCATTGTGGGACAATTTTTCATATATCTTCCAGTTTCACTATTTAAAAGGGAATATTAATTTTGAAACAAAATCTACATTATCTTGAATGGAACTTATTCTTTGCTCCAGAACTATCCTTTACTGCTTAAAAAAAGTGACAGCCAGTGTCTTACTGCACATTATTGTATTTCATTTATACAATTGTGGGCCACAATTAAATCTTAACTTTCCTCAGATGCATTAGCCACCTGACACATTTGACTTTGAACTCTAACAAGCTGCTTATTTAACCAAATTGCCAATGTTTTATTGAAATAGTTGCCAGCAAAAAGTAAAACAAATGAATGCCCAAATTTGACAATTAGAATAGCACAGTCCTAGCTTGACATAACATGATGGAAGAGCGGAGAGGAATGAAGAAACATCAGTTCCCTATTAGTGACGCAAAGCCCCTCAGTAAGGGAAATCAGCCAGAGGCTTGGCTGGATAGTGTGTTATTAGTGTGGGCCAGAGATGGAATGGGTGGGAAGAAGTATGGCTGGGAGTCATGGCAGTAGGGAAGGAACTTCTGTTCCTGTTGCCCCTTCTGACCTCTCAGGTATATTACTAATTTTCCTTATTATAGATGATCCCTGTTATATATGTTGGGGCATAGCTCCTTTAAGGGAATGGGTGTTGTGACCTCAGGTGTGGGTTGAGCTGCTGAGATCTGCCCAGAGTGGGCAGTCTACATTTGGAGGGTGGTGTGACAAGACCTTGAATAAAGAGTTGTGCTCCCTGACTGTGGGTGTGAAGAGAAGTCACAGTACAATAAGAGTTAACTATGCTGAGAAGTGATTTCCATGAGTTCAGCCTGCGATGCTGCTGGCTACTTAAGGGTAAACTGGCGTAGAAACTGGGAAGCAGATACAAGGCCTTTTATCTGCATCTGTTTCGAACATGAGTAAAGGACGCCTTCTATTTTTACTCATAAAGTATGGCAGGCAGAACAAGGTGAAGGTCGGACCTGCTGATGTGCTTCCTGTCCACCATTTTGGAAGATATGGGCAGCACAGTGTCTGACAAGAGCATATTACACCCCTTTAACCCAATGATTAATCTGAAGACATGATAGGCAATATATAGAACAAGCAGGTGGCCCTGTGGTCTTCTGTTATAGATGTAGAGTTGCTGGCGCTGGACTGGGGTAAACACAGTAAGAAGTGTCACAACACCAGGTTAAAGTCCAACCAGTTTATTTGATAGTAATCCCACAAGCTTTCGGAAATGGTATCCCTTCATCAGGTATGTGGAAGGTGCATGCTTGTAGGTGATTTGGTCTTCATTTCTGTTTGCCTTTGAAACAGATCAATTTATTCGGCTAATATCCATGATACAGCTCAGTATCTGTGCGGGATACTCATTAGTCTGCAGCTTTTGATGATACTGCAGGTTTGACTTCGATGTGATATTTTAAAGGGAGCAGTACCCACTGTGTTTAAATTTTGTTTTCTTGATCCTTTTCTTGCAGTGTGGGCATAGAATCATAGAATCCTACACTGCAGAAGGAGGCCCTTCAGTCCATCGAGCCCACATCGTCAACAATCCCCACCCAAGACATTTCCCCACAACCCCCATGCATCCACCCCCCTAATCCCCCGGACACTAAGGGGCCATTTATCATGGCCAATCAGCCTAATCTGCACAGCTTTGGACTGTGGGAGGAAACAGGAGCACCCGGAGGAAACTCACGCTGACACAGTGAGAATGTGCAAACTCCACACAGACAATGATCCAAGATTGGAATTGAACCCGAGCCTGTGGCACTGTGAGACAGCAGTGCTAACCACTGTGCCATCGTGTCGCCCCTATAATTGAACTTAAATTCCATCAACTGCTGTGGTGGGATTTGAACCCATGTCACCAGAGCATTAGTCCCTGGATTGCTAGTCCAGTGACATTACTCCGTGCTGCCATCTCCAAATGATAGATGTTACATTAATTGTGTATTAGCAATAAGGCCAAAAAATTCACAATCCTGTTATCCTGTCATAACTTTGCTGGAGCCGGAAACACAGCCCGCTGGTGACCTGCAACTCTGCCCTTGCTGGATTCCCAGCAGTGGGAAATGTAAATATTCCCAGCCCACATCTTCCCATGCGGATGGCGCTTCTGTACATCTCAGTCATATGGTAGTGATTGTGCTGGAGAGTTCATACTTCCATGGCCAGTTGCGTTCAATTGCCACCATTTTATGATACAGCAGATTTCCAGAAGGGAGAATACTTCTGTTTTGGAGTTCCGAGGCTGTATTCAAGTCTGGATTATTCCTGTACAGGCCACACTCACCCTGTGCTAAGTTAGTGATCCTCACACCCCCAAGGGGACATTCCAGCAGCCTTCTCCTGAGGGCTGAGATCCAGTAATCTCAAGGGGAAGTCAGGCGAGGATTGTTCAGGCAGGGCAAGGGTGTTGGTCTTGCTGCAAGTGTGATGCCCGGCCCTCATTTTAATCAGAATGTGTGGTTACCTTCCCAATTGGGTCAAGTAATGGGTAGCCCAGCCATTTAAACAAAACAATTTCACATTAGGTGCCAAGACCTGTTTGTAATAGGAATGCATTCCTTCAAACAAAGTTGCATCCCCTACTCTGACAGGAATAATTTGGGCATCAGGGACAGCAGTGAGTTGAAGGACCACTCCTTGGTTGGCAGGAGACTCCTAGGATGGGTTGCTTGAGGAGGTCTGGGTAAAGAAAGAGACACTATCTTCTAGCACCCACAAGAGTTTCAACAGAACAACTGTCCAGAAAATCAAAACAAAGGTGAACTGAGAGAGTCAGTGCCAACAATGTAGAACATAAGAACATAAGAACATAAGAAATAGGAGCAGGAGTAGGCCATCTAGCCCTTCGAGCCTGCCCCGCCATTCAATAAAATCATGGCTGATCTGTCGTGGCTCAGTTCCACATTCCCGCCCTCTCCCCATAACCCTTAATCCCCTCGCTTATCAAAAACCCATCAACCCGCATCTTAAAAATATTTAGCAAGGCAGCCTCCACCACTTCAACGGGCAGAGAATTCCAGAGATTCACCACCCTTTGAGTGAAGAAGTTCCTCCTCAACTCTGTTCTAAACTGCCCCCCCTTTATCTTGAGGCTGTGCCCCCTAGTCCTACTGTCCTTTCTGAGCGGGAAGAGTCTACCTCTATCCTATCCATCCCATTCATCATCTTATATGTCTCAATGAGATCTCCCCTCATTCTTCTAAACTCTAACGAGTACAAACCTAGTTTATTCAGCCTCTCTTCATAGCTCAACCCCCTCAACTCCGGTATCAGCCTAGTAAACCTCCTCTGCACTCCCTTCAAGGCCAAATTATCCTTGCGTAAGTGCGGTGACCAAAACTGCACACAGTATTCCAGCTGCGGCCTCACCAATGCCCTATACAGCTGCAGCAAGACCTCCCTACTTTTATATTCAATCCCCCTCGCTATGAAGGCCAGCATCCCATTAGCCTTCCTGACCACCTGCTGCACCTGCAGGCTGGGTTTTTGCGACTCATGCACAAGGACCCCGAGGTCCCTCTGCACCGTCGCCTGCTGCAGTTTTTCGCCACGTAAGTAATAGTTCTTCCTACCATTATTCCTACCAAAGTGGACCACCTCGCACTTGCCAACATTAAATTCCATTTGCCAGTTCCTGGCCCATTCGCTCAGCCTATCTAGATCCTTCTGTAGACTCTCCACACCCTCCATGCAATTTGCCGTTCCACCAATCTTGGTGACATCAGCAAATTTCGACACCATAAACTCGGTTCCCTCCTCCAGATCATCTATATAAATGGTAAATAGCTGTAAATAGCTGTTTCCATGCTGTAAACCTCTATGACTATGGGCCTAATTTTACCATCAAGTTGTACCTGTTTTTGTGCGTGAGAGCTTGGTAAAGTTGGGCATGAGGCGAATAACGCAATCCATGCCTGCCTCCACACCAGTTCCTAATTTACCAAGGCCCAAAAATGGACCACATCCAAAATGGGCACAACAGCCATGTAAATGTATTTGAATGCATTTAAACTGACGTAGTGGGCTCCATGCTGAATCTTATCGGCACTTCCCCCTTTAACACCGCGTTTGCCCATCCAGAACCAGTGCGAAACAGGCATGCTCCATAAAAGTCTGATTCGGGCGCTCCATCAGTGAGGGTTAGTGAGGAGGGAAGTGTTTAGCGTCCCACAGCTCTCTGCTGTTTATGGGGGGTCCTTTCATTGTGGCTATTTTCTTTCTTGGTCAGTAGTGTTTCTGTGAGTGTGTGGGGGGTGGGGGCTGTTGCTCAACAATGTCTCTGATGTCCGATTTGCAGCACGGACTCGAGTCTCGTCACTGACCTTGGGTCTTGTGGGTACTGCTGGATCCTGGTTCACTCTGCACCCTGCGAGCTGAAGGATATGCACAAAGCCCTCGCAAATTGTACTGCTGCAGTCTCTCAAATTTTCAAGGAGCTGTGATTCACAGGAGAATGTGGCTGGGGGAATGGGGGGGGGGGGGGGGGCGCCACTCTCCATGAGATCAGTGGGGGTGAAAGGGGAGGGTTCACTGCCACTTTGCCTGAGATCAGTGGGGGGTGAAAGTGGGGGAGGGACCTGGAATCCATCTGGGTGATAGAGGTGGTTGGGGGATAAGGTGGTCAGTAATACTGTGGGGGTGGGGCAATGTCTGTGGGGCCAGGAGGAGGGATTATCCAGCCCGGGAGGGATGTGGCAGGGGAGCAGCATTCTATCATTTTTTTTCTGCGTATGCACAGAGGTGCCAATCGGAGCTGCAGGGTTTCAGGCGTGTTAGGCCCTACCCACAGGCTTGTGCAACATGATTTGGAATCATTGATATTTTTGCAGGCACAGTGTGTATGGGGGCGCCTGAGAATGGGTCTAAATACAGCTGAGAGTTGAGAACCAACCACATTGCTGTGACTCTGGAGTCAAATGTAGGCCAGACCAAGTAAGGACAGCAGATTTCCTTCCCTAAAGGGCATTAGTGAACCAGATGGGTTTTTCCGACAATTGACAATGGTCACCAGTAGATTCGTACTTCCAGATATTTTTTATTGAATTCAAATTTCACCATCTCCTATGGTGAGATTTGAACCCAGGTCCCCAGAAAGTTGACTGACTTTCTGGATGAATAGTGATAATACCACTAGGCCATCATCTCCCTGATGTAGTGTAGACAGAGTCAATGGGTGGAAAGCTGATTTGGTTAATGGACTGGGCTTTGTTCATGACTTTTTGTAGCTTCTTGTGGTCTTGGGCAGAGCAGGAGCCACACCAAACTGTGATACAACCAGAAAGAATGCATTCTATGGTGCATCTGTAGAAGTTGGTGAGAGTTGTACCTAACATGTAAGAGTACCAGGCACAAACAGGGAATCATTTGTTATATTATTTTACGAGATGTGGGTGTCAGTGGATAGCCCAGCATTTACTGCACATCCCTAATTGCCCTTCGGACAGTGGTGATGAGCTGCCTTCTTGAACTGCAATCCCTGTGGTGTAGGTACAACCACAGTGCTGTTGAAAGGGAGTTCCAGGGTTTTGAACCAGCCAAAACGAAAGAACAGTGATGTATTTCCAAGTCAGGACGGTGAGTGACTTGGAGGGCAATTTTCGGGTGGTACTGTTCCCAAATTACCATCTGCCTTTGTTTGTCTAGATGGTAATGGTCATGGGTTGGGAAGGTGCTGCCTAAGGAGACTTGATGAGTTCCTGCAGTGCATCTTGTAGATGATACACAAGACTGCCACTGTGTGTCAGTGGTGGAAAGAATGAATGTTTATCGAAGGGATGCAAAACAAGAAGGATGCTGGATGGCATTGAGCTTCTTGAGTGTTTTTGGAGCTGCTCTCATCCAGGCAAGCAAAGAGTATTCCATTACACTTGTGCTTTGTAGATGGACAGGCTTTGAGATGTCAAGAGGTGTGTCACTCGCTGCAGGATTCCTAGTTTCTGACCTGCTCTTGTAGCCACAGTATTTATATGTCTAGTCCAGTTCAGTTTCTGATCAACGTAACCACCACCCCCCCGCCCCCCGAGGATTTGATTACGGAGGATTCAGCGATGGTAATGCCAATGAATGTCCAAGGGTGATAGTTAGATTCTCTTTTGGTGGAGATGTTCATTGTCTGGCAATTGTGAGGCACAAATGTTACTTGTCATTTCTAAGCCCAAGCCTGGATATTGCCCATGTCTTGCTGCATCCTGGATGTGACTGGCCTGAGAAAAGCTATGGGCTTCAGAGAAGAGGAGGTTGGCAGTATCTCTGATGAGCTGAATTGTGAAGAAAATCACCTGCTAACTCCCAGCTCGTTCATACCTTCCTAAATCTCATTCCTTTTCTCTTTTCTCTAAGTTCTTTTCAGAGGAGAATACCACCCTTGGTGTGCACCATCAGGCTCTCTTCCTCACAAGAACCAGCACAAACCATATAGGTTAGAATTCTCCATATATATAGAGCAGCACATGATATACAAGTGAGCAGATAGCAGTGGCAGGGACAGTAGTGGAGACATCTCGCTGCAAGGCAATGTTCTTTCCCACTTTGGCTGAGCGCTATTGAAATGAGGGCTTGGGGATGCACCTTAAGAAATGAGAACTGGTTGTTTCTCACAAGCTATATCAGCTAATCAACACCCTGGCACAAGATTCACACATTGCATGATGGTGATGGCATGGGTCCCAGGTGTTGAATTAAAGATGGTGTAAAATATTAAGCAAGTGCACCATTTCTAATGCTCCCACCATTGCCCAGCTGGGACAACTAATTCCGCACGGAGAAGCAATTGAAATGGAATACGTTCTTGTCCGTCAACCATGCTGTTGATGCTCACTGAACCAGTAGGCTATGCTTGTGCTTTGTTTTGTTAACACAGAACAACGATGGAACACTTTGGCTCTCCTAGGAATTGGCGTTGATCTATTCCGAACGTAGTATTAGGAAGAGGAATTATAGGTTAATATTGTAGCAGGGACAAGTTTTAACTGGACAGTTTCATGGCTTGTCACAAACGCTTTTCATAAATAGGGCATGGTTGTGGTTGGCATTTTTATTCCCTTGAGTTGGCCACGTGGGCAACAAGGAAGAATATTTTATGTAAACTGCATAAATATTGACATCAGAAAGCATGTGTGACTAGAGGCATCTGCCAAGAGGACATTATATAATGCCTCCAGTTAATTCTGACCATCTGACAGCATCAGACCAGCTGTTCATTGGCACAGTTTTCTGTAACTGCACTTTTAAGTTAACTGGAAATCGTGGTTTGCCCCAATTTGATGTAGCTTCAACCATTATGATATCTGTTAAAACTCTACCAAATAATTCCCTTTGCATTCATAGTCAGAAACATAACATTTATAACACAAACAAAAGCTAGTTGTAGGGCTAAATGGTACAGTGTGCCGAGGCAATGTTGTTCAACACTCTTCTTGCACTCTTGAAGTCAGACCAGAGATAAAGATAATCATTATCATTGTTATTAAGCAGCAGGGATCAATTTCCTTTTTTAAAGCTTAACACCAGCAGTTTTTCCAAAGATAAAGAAAATCAAAAGACTTACATTTACATAACGCCTTTCACAACCACTAAATGCCTCAACATGCTCTACAGCTTTGAAACACCATGGCCGGAATTTGCCAGCCGTTCATGCCAGCAGGATTCTCTGGTCCCGTCGGCAGCACACCCCTGTCCACTTGGGATCAGATCAATTCCCATTGACAGTGGTGTGGCCGGAGAAATCCACCGCTAGCAAACATGGCGCCACCTCCCACCGACGGGATGCATGCGGCTGGGAGGCTGGAGAATCTGATGCTGTCAGATGGTCATATATTTGTATAAAGCTCGGATTTTTGAGGCAAATCTTCTTAGGCCAAAAATTAAGAAGTCAATTTTTGCATGGGTGACGTTCTTGTGGTATTGACATGTGCTTGATCTGGGGGGGCACAGAAGACAGTTGACTTGGAACACCTGGAAGGAAACCCACACAGACACGGGGAGAATGTACAAACTCCATACAGATAGTCACCCAAGGCCAGAATCGAACCCAAGGCCAGATCAAACCCAGGTCCCTGGCACTGCGAAACAGCAGTGCTAACCACTGTGCCACAATGCCACCCAATTTTATCTGAACAATTGCCGTGCAAACCTTTACCTGTCAAGTTCTGAGCGGTACCTTCCCAATCCAGCATTGCGGAGCTCAGAAGTTATGATGTAAGACAGTAGGAAGCATCCAAAGTTTGCAATTTAAATTGCATTTTCAGATGGTTCCCAGTGCAGAGAAATTTGAAATTCTGGGGCAATTGCCATGCATTCTTTATCTGGGAGCTTTCCAGTGGGTGAGAAGGAAGTTCCCCAGGGGATCTTTGGGATTCTGCTCTCCACATATCCTGAATCTTGAGAGTTACAGGTCCATATTTAACCATTGACAGTGATTAAATATGATAAGTGATCTTTGATCTCCTGTTATTATTGTGAGTAAGCATCTATATTCCACTCAATACTTCCCTGTAACAGAATGGTTGAGACAAAAAAACATATCATGCCACTAATCTACATGTGCAGCTCATTGGCTCCTTATGCAATAGATTAGCTCCTAATTCATGTTTCTCCCCAAGAGCAAACCCAAAGCTGACTCACTCCAGCAGTACGTTGATGATGTCCTTTCGAAGATAAATACCAGAGTCAAGGTTTTTACAGTTATGGGAATAACAATAAAGTATTTTGTCTGTTGAAAGATTAACCAACTTTATGGTAATCCTTTTTGTTTTTCACGCATGTACTTAAATCGCTGAAGGTGGCAAAACAGATGGACGGAGTTGTTAATAAACCGTATAGTATTAATAGCGGCGTAGGATACAAGAACAAGGAACTTATACAAGACACCAGTTAGGCCACAACTGGAGTATTGTGTACAATTCTGGGGCCCACTCTATAGGAAGAATGTGAACACATTGGAGAGAGTGCAGGAGAGGTTTACAAGAATGAGGGATGAGAAACTTGAGTCACGAGGATAGATTGGAGAGGTTGGAACTCTTCTCCTTGGAGAGAAGGAGGCTCAGAGGAAATATGATAGTGATATTCAAAATCATGAAGGGGCTGGTCAGAGTAGATGGAAAGAAACTGTCCTCGTTCTTAAAAGGATCAAGAACGAGAGGGCACAGATTTAAAGTAGTTTGCAAAGAAAGAAAATGTAATGTGAGAAAAAACTTGTTTCCACTAAGGATGAGATTCTCCAGCCTCTCAGCCGTGTGTTTGGCTCAGCAGCTGCTGGGAGGTGGCGCATTGTTTGTTAGCAGGGGGTTTCTCTGGTCCCGCCGCTATCAGTGGGAATTCCCCATTAATGTCAACCCACGCTGGCAGGAATCCCACGGGCAGGAGTGCGCTGCCAGTGGGAATGGAGAATCTCACCGGCGTGAATGGCTGGAGAATTCCAGCCCACGAGTGGTTCGACTCTGGATTGCACAGCCTGGAGGTGCGGTGGAGGCACATCCAATCAAGGGCATTAGATGATTACTTCAACAGAAACAACATGCAGGGGTTACGGGGAAAAGGCAGAGGAATGCCACTTAAGTCATATTGCCCATTTGGAGAGGCGGCACAGAAACACTGGGCCAAATGGCCTCCTTCTGCCAACGTCAATCAGTCAGACAGCATTGTCCAAGTACATGACCAAGAAGATGGTGCAGTTATCTCCTGGAGCAGTTCCATAAGCTGCAAGAGCAAATCTAAAGTATCCTTACGAGGTTTGGAATTAATTTCTGGCGCAGAGCTGACAGCACTGAAATACGGCAACCAGAGACTCAAGGAGGCCATGGCACCCACTGGGAAACCCACTAAACTGCCTCCGTTTGAGTCTCCCGACCTGCATCACTGCCATAGCAGCGCAGCGGGTTTGGAGAATTGCCCCCATTATGTTTTAGAGCTTTTCCCAGTTCCGATGAAAGATCACCAACATCGAATGTTGGTTGGAATTCAATTATCATGGCAGTAAGCACAGGTACCAGCCAGAGCGCTGACGGCAATTCCGCTGTGGCCATTGCCGCGATAGAATTAAATCACAATTGAACAGCCCGCTGGCTTCAATCAGGGAAAAGGGTGGCACAGTGGTATTGTCACTAGACTAGTAATCCAGAAACCCAGAGTAATGCCCTGGGGACCTGGGTTCGAATCCCACCATGGCAGATGATGCAACTTGAATCAATAAAAATCTGGAATTAAAAGTTTAATGGAGACCAAGAAACCATTGTCATAAAAACCCATCTGGTTCATTCATGTCCATTAGGAAAGAAATCTGCTGTGCTTACCGTGTTTGTCCAACATGTGGCTCCAGATCCACAACAATGTGGTTAACTCTTAAATGACCTTGGGAATAGACAACAAATGCTGAAGCAGCCAGCCACACCCACATCTCATGAACAAATTTTTTAAAACATTAGGGTTCACAGTTCCACCAGAGCAATTTACCATCTTGTATGGGCAGCACAGCCACCTCCAAGAGCTTCCAGCCATCAGAGGCCAGCAACTCTCCAGTACCAACAGTGCCACTGGGAGTGGTGGCCACTGCCAGTATTGCAGTGATGTCTAGTAAAAGATTCATCACTGGAGGCCCTGGGCAAAATTGAGTGGATGGGGGTCACTGGGGCCAGCCAAGGTGGCATGGGCGGGGAGGGAGTGGGTGATTGGAGGTTATTGTGAAGGGTAAGGGAATGTTTCCCTTGGTCCCTCTGCCTTGAGGCAATAGATGACCAAGAAAGACAGAACAGTTGTTAGCACTGCTGCCTCACAGTGCCAGGGATTCCGACTTTGGGGACTGCACAGAGTCTGCACATCTCCCCATGTCTGCGTGAGTTTCCTCCGGGTGCTCCGGTTTCCTCCACAGTCGAAAAGCATGCGGGTTAGGTGGATTGACCATGCTAATTTTTCCCTCAGTAAACCCGAACTGGCGCCAGAGTGTGGCGATTAGGGGATTTTCAGTGTAATTTCATTACGGTATTAATGTCAGCCTCCTTGTGACAATAATAAATAAATAAAGGAGGGACTGCCCTAATCAGACTATGGGCATTCCTACCAGAGTTTACCTGGCACTTCATCCACATGGTCACTTAAAAGGCCACTGAAGGACCTCAGTTGGTCTCCAGGCGGGAAGACCATTTTCGACCGTTCCCACCCTCAATCTAATTGAAGCCAACCTTGAAGGGCAATGGGATCTCCATCCTGCACCTTCCCCACGCATTACATGGGGCAACCCTCCTGCCCCTCCTCCCTGGATCCCATCTCCCCTCCAGTATTAAATCCGCCCATTAACTGTTTCCCTTTCCACACTTGCTGCCTGACCAGCTGAGTATTTGCAGAACTTTCTGCCCTGATTTCAGATTTCCAGCATCTGCAGTATTTTGTTTTCTTTGGAATATTCCATTCCATTTTTCGAACGATTTTGAAATGAAATTACTTTGAGACACAACACAATCACCAAATGGACAGAAGACAGAGAACAATTTACAAATCGTTATTCGGACATCTCAGACTGATCTAACATAAGGACAACTAGTATGGGAAATTAAAGCAATAGGTTAGTGCGGTGTTCTGAGATTGGGGTTAAGGGACATTGGCTGTAATGTTCCCTTTAGCAGCTGGTTCCTGCTGGGAACAGCACTGGAAAATGTAATGCTGCCAGGTTTCCCAGTGACATGATGCCACATCAGTCTAAATAATGTCCGAAGATGTTTATCAAAAGATGCCAAGTTAATCTTCTTTGTTGACAACTGGTGCGAGCTCATCTAGCCATCTGACAAGAAAGTTTCTTTGTTTTCTAAAGGATGCTAAATGAAAGCTTTTCATTTAAAGAAGAATTTTTATATCGCCAAACTCAGGAATGTTGGAAAGGAATGATTAGGGAACCATACAAGACAAGAGCAGTTGTTGGCCGTTTAGCCCCTTGAACCTGCTCTGCCATTCAACTAGATCATGGCTGATCTTTTACGTCAATGGTATTTTCCCGCACTTTCGTCATATCCCCCATACCTTTAATAGCTAGAAAGCTATCAATCTTTCTCTTGAATACACTCACTGACTGAACCTCCTCAGCCCACTAGGATCAATAATTCCAAAGATTCACTGCCATCTGAGTGAAGAAATCTCTCCTCATCTCATTCATAAATGGCCTGCCCTCTATTCTGAGCCCGTGTCCCATGGTCTAGACCCCACTAGCCAAGGGTGGCATCCTTCCATCATCTACCCTGTGAAGCCCTGTAAGAATTATGTAAGCTTCAGTGAGATTACCTCTCATTCTTCTAAACTCCAGAGACACCTCCTCAATTTCTCCACATAGGACAATCCCACCATCCCAGGGATCAGTCTGTTAACCCTTCCTTGCAGTCCCTCTGTAGCATGGGTATCCTTCCTTAGATAGGGGGACCAAAGCTATACAAAGCTGTAGTCTCACCAAGGCTCTGTACAATTGCACCAAGTCACCTTTACTCCTGTACTCAATCCTTTTGTAATAAAGGCCCGCATACTATTTGCCTTCCTAATTGTTTGCTGCACCCATATGTTGGTTTTCTGTAATTTATGAACAAGGATGTCCAGATCATTTTGACCATCAACACTTCTCAGTCTCTCTCCATTCAAGAAATGCCATGCATTTTAATCAAAATGGATAACTTCATAATTTTCTACTTTATATTCCATCTGCCATCTTCTTGCCCACTCGCTTAGCCTATCTAAATCTCTTTGAAGAAGCTTGCACTTTTAACACACAGAGGGTGCAGCTAGCCAGAGTGGTTGATGAAGCAATTGGCCTGATGTAAATTAATGGCAATATTAATCCATCCATGTGAACTATATCCTTACCACAGACTATTCCATTTAGGATTAAACATTGGGTCACACACTCTTTGATATTTATTCATTTTATCCATTTCTTACACATTTGCTGCCCTCTCAAGGCTAAGCTTGTGTTTGGCAAACTTAAAATGAAATATTGGATCTGATTGTTGTTCCTGCTTAAAGCCGTAAAGGGTCCTACATTAAACCTGAAGGTTGACCTACCAATGTAACCTCTCTTTTTATCCAGTTTATGGTCTGCATCAAGCTAGCAGTGTACAGTGCGATGGAAAGATGTTAGTACTTGGATGAATCAAATTGCTTTAGTCTCAAAAGTAGCCTTGTTGTAAACTCAGCAGTCTCATATTCATGAGACCTACCAGTCCTTCTTAAGTTGTCTTCAGACTTATTTCATTGTTATGTCTCCTAAAATATTGAGACAACATGCACGACTTTAGTGGTGGCTCTTGTCAGTGTGGTCCCGATGGGATGAAGAACCGTTTCTACGCTGTACGATTCTATGGGCAGGATTTTCCAGCCACACTTGCCCCAAAACTGGAGAATCCTGCCCGAGGTCAATGGATCTTTGCATGGTCCATCCCTTACCTGCTCCTTTTCCTATGGCAGGAGAGGCAGTAAAATTCTGGTGTATGACTCTCTGATTCTACAATAACTTGATTAGCCCAATGTGCCAATATCTCATTCTTTGGCTTCCTCTACAGCAAATTTTGCAAACTTTAACCTTGTTAAAGCTAAATTGAGTAACTGTGATCACTGTTGCCAGATGGAGTTTGTCCAGGGTTCCTAATTAGATATGCCAGACATAGTTCAACAGAAGATGGTTTGTCACCGATACTCCCACTCACCCCTTTCTTGATCTGATCTTAAGAAGTTCCACTCCAGTGAGGAAAACTAATGCTTATTGTGATATGGTGACATGTACCTTTAAGGGAACATATCTTAAACTACTATCAATTAGAACTACTAACTTGGCAAGATGTGATGTATTAGTTCCATAACTTGTAGTCAATCTGTAAGTTGCAGCAGTCAAGGTTGGACATGTACATAGAGTCTTCCAGTTAAAATACTGATATACAATGATAGATGAATAGATATTCTCTACATCATCCTGATGCATGGAATGAGGAGACTAGGTTGGAGGAGAAAGTGAATAATCTAATTTAAACAAGATAAAACAAGGCCATTTGGTCCGTTGTGATTGATTCGCTGACAGTACGATTCACTTAGTTCCATTCCCATGCCTTTTCCCCTTTCAGTTGCTTGTAAGCCGCAATTCACTTCCTTTTCAAAAATATAATTACGGATTCTATTTCATTATTTCTGGTAAGGCATGCTGTATCTTACCCAGACGTTATGTTAAATATTGCCAGTACCTTCCTTTCTTTTTCCATTAAAGGACTTGAATTTATTGTGGAGTCCCTGAGATGTAGACGAAAGTCGTAGGTAGAAAAAGGATTGGAATGAGACACTCACTGAGTGTTAAAATGGGCGGCGTGGCCTTGTAGGGCCGAAGGGCCTGTTTCCTGTGCTGTGTTGTTCTTTGTCCTTAGTTCTTTGTTCTGTGAATTTATGTTCTTCACTTACTCATTGGCCAGTGGAAAGTTTCTCTCCTGATTTACATTCTCAAAATCTGTACAAGTTTGAAACTTATTATAACGTCTTCTCTTTTTGTTCTTTATTCCAATAGGGAACACGTCAGTCTATTCTCATAACCAAAGCTATGGCCACAATTTTCCCAAAAAATGACTAAGTGTCATAACAGTAAGAAAACCAGGGGAATCCTCATTGGTCTGTCTGGCACAAAATGGACCACAATCCTCTCATGCTTAAGTTATTTTTTGGGAGAGTAGTGAGTTGCACATTGGTTCTGAGAGGAGCGGGATATAAACATATCAGTGGTCGGGCGCCATTTTGAAAGTGGGCCCCCATATCACAATGCATTGGGAAATCCCTAATCTTCCCCATGAACGTTGGGACACCTCCCCCTTAACGACAACATGTTTCCCACCCCATCCCTAATGCAGATCACCGGCATCAGGGGATTGGGACCCTCCCAATGGGCTCTCCTTCATGACCCCTAACATTCCACAAATTCATGACATCAAACACAGCCCCCTCATGCCTCACCCCTTCACGAATCTCCCACTTCATAGCTCTCCCCATCACAAACCTCTCTCAGGCCCCATCCCCATCAAGGCCCCACGCCACTCAAGCCCCACTCCTATTCAGGCACATATCTTGGCACCATCCTGACACATGGCAGTGCCCACCTGGCATTGCAATTGTGCCAGGTTGGCACTGGCAGGATATCTGATTGGCACTGCCAGGGAGCAAGGTGGACATTGCCAGGTGGGCACTGCCAAATGGGGACTGCTCAGCCATGTCCCTGACCACTGGAGACTTCAAAGGCCCCTGATGCTCCTTGGCATGGTCATCACACCAGGTCTTTGCTAAAAGCAACCAGTGATTCTTGCCTTGCCCAAGGGTTGGAAGATCCTGAGAACTGGGAGAATCTGGCGTTGAATGGGTAAGCGTATTTAAATGCTACTTTAAATATGCTACTTAGCCCTGCACCTTTTCTGGTCATGATCTGTTTGTGCCATTAGAAAGGGACTGAGATGATTGCATACTATTTGACACCAGATGCGATACCCATCTTTAGGGTTTTGCAAATTTCCATGCTCGGCCTGATCCGTTCCAGGTGTGGCGAGGCTGGAAAATCGCTCCCTCTATTACAGTTGGCGTGAATTTCTCCTGCATTCTCTCCATGGTTTTGAGTTTTATCTTGACATGAGTGTGCCTACAGCTGCAAACAATTGAGAATGACTTTGAACACACCACTGAGCAATGAACATAAAACTCAGCTATAACAACAACTTGCATTGATATAGAAACATGCATGAAACAAACTGTCTCAAGGTGTTACATAGAAATGTTATGGCAAGATTGGACATTGATTCATGTGCAAAGGTATTAGGGCAATGTATTCAAAGAGGTTAGTTTTCAGACACACCTTGAACGAGGGGAGAAAGATTTAGGGAAGGAATTTCCAAGTTGGGAGCTGAGACAGCTGAAGATGTGTAAATTTAGTTGTAATTCCAGTTATGGCCAAATATTTAATTCACTTTGTTCTTCAAGATTAAGGACACTCACTTCAAATTAAGTACCATGAGGTTGTTAGAACTTGTGAAACTATAGTTAAAAGCAGTTAAAAACTGCAAATATTGGTGTGGGAAATTAAGGTACAACAATTGTGAAAATTAAGTGATGACAAACAACTCTGTTAAGTAATGGAAAATGCTTATTAGCAAGCAAGGCCTTCAATGAGGCCAGCGCTTGTGTATTCAGAATAAACAACTAATCTAAACCTTGTGTTCGTTTCATAAACACCAAGGGCGGAATTTTACCAGATCGCCTACCCAAGGTTTGTACAATCCCACCCGAAGCCAATGGAGAATACTGTTCTCCGAGCCTCATCCGCCCCCAGAATCAAGGCTGGCATACTGGTAAAATTCTGGCCTGTGTTCCCAGCCTTGGCCACAAGATGAAAATAAGATCCTGTCAATAACAAAATTCCAAAGAACAAGATACGGTGAACTGTAACTGCTACATTTTCTTTATGAATCGACAGAACATGTTGCAATGCTTTGCACTATAGTGTGCTCTCACTTGGAATCAAAGCTTGGAAGTTTGAGTACTCTTAATGCCTTGTGTTGTTTGTACCCAGGTCAACTATAGTGCCTAGTGTTGTTTGTGCCAGGTCACCCCGTAGGGGGGATGACTAATGTTGGGGACATGCAGGAGATCAGAATTGGATGAATGGAAATGGAGGTTACAGACATAAGGAGGAAAGAGTTCATGGAAGAATTTGAATACGAGAATGAGATTTTAAAACCAAGATTGGACTGGGATCCAATATAGTCAGTAAGCAGAGGAATGATGGGTGAATGGGACTGGGTGTGAATTATAGTAGAGTTTTGGATGTATAGTTACAGAAACTTTGTTGGTTTCTCTAGTTGGCAGTAGCAGCTGTTTCATGTCCTGGTGACAAATTAAAACTTTACCCTAATATCTTAACAATAACAGGTCGAGGGCGAGATTCTCTGACTTCCCAGCCATGTGTTTCCCCTGGTGGGAGGTGGTGCATTGGTTGCTAGCAGCGGGATCCTCTGGTTCTGTCCCTATCAATGGGAATTCCCACTGACATCACCCCATGCCGGCGGGAAACCCACGGACGAGGGTGTGTTGCAGGTGAGACCAGAGAATCCCGCTGGCGTGGACGGCCAGAGAATTCCAGCCCTAATGATTTGAATTAATTTTAATTTACAATTCTAGAATTCTAATTACAAAGCCTAGCACTCTATCTTATTAACTTGTCCTCCCACTTATAAAGATTTGCCTGTCTGTTTCTCATTGTAAACTGCTGTAACAAAACTTTCCTGATCTGGACTGTTGTGTACAATCTCAACTATTAGGATGTAATTAATTCTCCCTGATTTAATTATCAATGCTAAACTCACCCAGCAGACCAGAAGGATAGAAGCATTTCAAGTGGAAACTCATCTGGGCTTTGATTTTAATTGTTTTGATATGAAATGACTGCGAAACCAGAGAGAGAAGTCTCCGTTCTTTGCAAAAATGTAAGCATTATCTGACTTAACAAACCCTTAATTACTTCAAGAAGCGAACCGCACCAGATGAGATGATTTGAAGAGACTTGCATCTCTGGGGGTTACATCGATCCAAAAAGCAGAACTGAAGCCACCTTCCCGGTACAATATAAAGCCATTAAACAATGCATGCGTGATCAGGAAATGCCGCAACAAGGAATGACAGTCAAGTTTGTTCCAACTGCCTGACTGATATGTCAAGTGCCATTGATTTATATCCCTTGACGGTTGTCTGACTATGGAATCTAAACCCATTTAGCTCAGGGCAGGCCCATGACTACTTGATGCAATGTTTAATAATTTAGCAAGTCACTTGAAAGCCTTTGGGCTGGGACTGAATTTGGTCATGTTCCTGTCAGCCATGCTCAGTCAGTAATGGTTTTGTTTCTGAGTCAGGAGGCTGTGGGTTCAAGGCTGAATCTGGGGTAGAACCGAGTGAGTGCTTAGCTGTCAGTGAGACTGTCTTTTAGGTGAAGCATGAAACCAAGGCCCCCTCAGGTGGACCATGGCACGTTTGGAGGAAGAACAGGATTGTTAACCCCGGCATTATTTTGAACCTCTCAACTAATTCAGCCCATTGAGTCGGCACTGACTCTCCAAAAGGGCGGCACGGTAGCATGGTGGTTAGCACTGCTGCTTCACAGCTCCAGGGACTTGGATTCGATTCCCGACTTGGGTCACTGTCTGTGTGGAGTTTGCACATTCTCCTTGTGTCTGCGTGGGTTTCCTCCAGGTACTCCGGTTTCCTCCCACAGTCCAAAGATGTGCGGGTTAGGTTGATAGTGTCCTGAAATGCGTAGGTTAGAGGGATTAGTAGGTAAATATGTAGGGACATGGGGGTAGGGCCTGGGTGGGATTGTGGTCGGTGCAGACTCGATGGACCAAATGGCCTCTTTGTAAGCTGTAGGGTTTCTATAATTCTAAGTAACATCCCTGAAAACCAATCCATCACGCAAACCAGCCTCCCATCCATTGACTCTGTCTACACTTCCCGCTGCCTTGGTAAAGCAGCCAGCATAATCAAGGACCTTACGCACCCTGGACATTCTTTCTTCCATCTTCTTCTGTCTGCAAAAAAAACAAAAGTCTGAGTTCACGTACTCAAGAACAGCTTTTCCCCTGCTGCTGTCAGACTTTTGGATAAACCCACCTCGCATTAAGTTGATCTTTCTCTACACCCTAGCTATGACTATAACACTACATTCTGCACTCTCATTTACTTCTCTATAAACATTATGCTTTGTCTGCGCAGCACGCAAGAAACAATATTTTTCACTGTATATTAATACACGTGACAATAAATGAAATCAAATCAAATCAAAAAACAGCTGACATGGCCATTATTATATGATTGCTTGTGGGAGCTTGCTATGTGCAATTTAGCATGGCCAATCAATCCAACCCGCACATCTTTGGACTGTGGGAGGAAACCGGGGAACCCAAAGAAACCCATGCAGACGTAGGGACGAGCGAACTACACACAGACAGTGACTTGAAGCTGGAATTGAACTTGGGTCCCTGCATTGTGTGGCAGCAGTGCTAACCACCATGCCGGCCATTTCCAATCTTAAGAGTGCTTCAGGGACAGTGTCAGAATCCAGATGTCAGTAGCCCTGACACTCCTCAACATATATACAGTTGAGACTCCCAGATTGGACAGGTGATCATTACCTCTATCAGGAATCCAAGTGGTCAACCTTATGGGACTCATTGAGATCATTACAGTGTGATATTGTAAAAGTGGTGACAAGGACTCAACAGCTGGTTTAACATCCCCTCCATTTTCATTTCCACTGAAACAAACAGAAGGCGCAGAGAGAAAGGAAGATGTAAAAATGACTAGTCGATTCACAATCACCCACCTTATGTTTACGGACAAGTTAGACTTATATCCACTGCCCCAAGACAATTCTCTCCTCAAAAACAGTGTTCAATGCCAAATGAATTATAGTTATGTCCTTGCAAAAAGTACAACTTGCCTATGTTTGTTTTATTGAAGGAGTACCAGGAAAGAGGAATGAGCTTCGTTATGAGTGTTGTGAGGAGCCCTATCCAGATGTGACCTATACAGTGCTGATGCGTAGGCGCACACTATATTATGGACTGAACCTGCTGATTCCTTGTGTCTTAATATCTGGACTGGCACTTCTGGTATTCCTCTTACCAGCTGATTCAGGAGAGAAAATTTCATTAGGTATGTCTTAATTAATAGATACACTTCTGGTTGGTGTTTGAGGCACTTGATTGATGAAATGTAGAACCTGTGTTGCCGAAGAAGATAATGCAATCCTTTCAGAGCCTGCTAAATAGCAGCAGAATATTTCCATTATGCTGTGCTGTATACTTTATAAAGTGCATTTTTGCTTTTGAATGTTGCTGTTATTGAAGTGATTGTAGTCAGTGCTCTTATTAATATGCACCTAAGTGCCAACAATACAGGCTGAGCCAAGAAAGAGGTAGTGCAAAGAGAATATGGTAAATAGACATCACAGTGGTTAGTACTGCTTGGTCATGTCCCCCTCCCCTGGAGGCTACATTCACCTTTGTGACTCTGGAGGGATCCCATCAATAGGTTAGCTTCTGGGTGGACCTGTGGTGAACCTCATCGACATATGGAAATTTAGTCAGACAACTTGGCCAGGCGAGTGTATAATTATATTTAAATTTATTGAAATCTATTAAAATCAGGTTCCCATTCATTGCTGGTGGGGGAGTAAGGAAATTCAGGAATCACAATCTAGCCAGCGAGATTGGCAATTTCCAGTTTTCGCTGGATTTTGAATCCCCTCCGGCGACCTCATGTACAGAGAATGCGGGCTCAAGATCCCACCCCACAGTAATGATTTCCATGAAGAAAGTAAGTGAATTGCAGCCAAAATTGCTGACGATGCCAAGACAGGTAGTTAGGAAAACAAGTTCTGAGGAGGTCACAAAGAGAGCACAAAGGAATCTAATAGATTAAGTGAGTGGGCACAGATTGGGCAAATAATGTCAAAAAATATCCACTTTAGCAGGATGGAAGAGCAGAATATTATTTCAGTGGAGCGAGACTACAGAATTCTGTGGGTCAGAGGCCCTTACACATAAAGAATCCACATACAGATACTTCAAGTAATTAGGAAGAACAATGGAATATTGATTCCGATTGCAAGGGGGCTGGAGTCTTGTTACAACTATACAGATGATGAAACCATCATATTTAAGGAGGGATGTGCCTGTACTGGAGCAATTGAGAGAAGGTTCACTAAGTTGATTCCTAGGATGAAAGGGTTGTTTTATTTGAAAAGTTGTGCAGAAAGGGGCTACACTCATTGGAGTTTAGAAGAATGAGAGACAATTTTGTTGAAACAAATAAGTTGCTGGGATAGATTTGACTGGTTGGACATTGAGAGAATGGCTGAATCCCCGTGTTGATTTTTAGCTGTTACTTCAAGATAACATATTAATACCACTGTTTGGAAAACTTTCAAATGCTATGCTATTTCACCTTCACATCACTTCTTTTCTGTCTTTCAGGGATCACTGTGCTGTTATCCTTAACAGTATTTATGCTGCTTGTGGCTGAGATAATGCCAGCAACATCTGATTCTGTCCCATTGATTGGTAAGTGTCCAGTCTCTAGATTATCTGTACCTCGTTGGTAAGTAGAACAGATCTATAATTTGTCAGTTTGGGTGAACAGATTACAAAGGCAAGGAGTTGTGAGTTCAACACTTCTACTGATTCAAAAAGGGGGGAAATGACTGATTTGTGAAAATGAACTTGTGTTTGAATATCTTTAAAAAATGAAAAAGAGACAGACGTTGGCATGTTTTGAGGAGATTGTTGCACATTTCACTCCTTATCAACAGGAAATCTCAAGCACCTGTACGTAGCGACTTCAGAATGAAAATTTAATGTTAAAAATATGTTTTGTTTTGTGTGCAAGTTGAATCGTTTCCTCTGGGTCATTCTTAATAGCTTTCATGTTGCTTTCTGAGGCTGGTGTTGTTCCAGTACAATTTCCACCATTCGGAGTAGGAATCCCCCTCAGAGCAAATTACCTGAAGGCACATTGCAAGATTAAAACAATGGAAATTTGAGGATGAATCAGACACAAAGTTGCAGTACTTCCAGGTAGTCAGGCAATGGTGTGTGATAGAAATGTGCTCTGGAGTGAACCAGTATGAATCATTTGCAACACAATCAGCGCTGTGTTAAAATCGAGATGCGGGCCTTTAATGTTACAAGTTCCAGTAATTCAATTTCCATATGTTAGGTCTGCTCAGATTTCTTTATTCCGGAGCTGATAATTCCTATTGTATCCAGCTCTGGTTGACAATTTGTGTTCTCCTCAAAAAAAAGGGATGGGTTCAAACCTTGCTCCTTTGTTGCATTAACTGGAAGCATGGGGAGCCTATAGTTTCCCATTGTTTTCTCCACGAGATCACTCTGACCAATCAGAATTGACTCGCCAGCCTATCAATACACCTTCTTTCCCTGTAGAATAAATTGTTGAGATCATTTGAAATTTGCCATTCTTGCATTTGTGCTGATGAGTGCAAGACAAAAAACTTTGACCGCACGTGTCTCCCCTTCCAGCAATAGATAATTTCTGTTGTGAGTGGGCATGTGTGCACACACAAATTGGGTGAAGGAGCACAGTGGGAGGGCACGGTGACAGATGCATCATGGGATATGTAGCTTTCATCCAGGTGAAGTTAAAAATACCCAGAGTGTACCTACTCAGTAGGTAGATTAGTCCATTCCATATCCACAGTGATTTAAATCCATTGGTTGGGATGGCATTCCCATTGATACTGATATTCCCAATAACATTGCCATGGTGGCAGCTTGGCGGTTAACCTTACAGTGCCAGGGACCCGAGTTCAATTCGGGCCTCAGATTGTGCGGAGTTTGCACATTCTCCCTGTGTCTGCGTGGGTTTCCTCCGGGTGCCCAGGTTTCCTCCCACAGTCCAAAGATATGCAAGTTAGGTGAATTGCCCCTTAGAGGCCAAGATGTTCTGGTTAGCAGGATTAGTAGGGTATATGTGAGCTTAGGGCATGAGTAAGGTGCTCTGTCCAAAAATCGGTGCGGTCTCAATGGGCCAAATGGCCTCCTTCTACGTTGTAGAATAATTTATTTTGTATACCAAGGGTGACGAATGTCAGGGTTGATAGGAACGTTGATGTTTTGGAGTGGAATTCAGTCGCTGGTCCCAGAGTCAATCTAACTCAAGACAAACCAAATATTCACCAGTTCAGTACATTGATCCTTGGTGCTTTAGTGATGAGAAAATTCACTTTGTTACAGCAACTAGATTCCAGACATCAGAAAAAGCTGCAATGGAGAAAAGTATTTAATTATACAAAAGATTGAAATTCCTTGGTTCCTCTCCACCAAATGTAAATATCCTCTGGTGAGGAGTTGGCCTCCCTCTGTTAATTCAAATAGTTATATGTTAAGGAAGAATGACTCCAAGTTATACCTTGACTAGATTTATTTCTATGACAGCAACTCACAGTCTCAGGCTGGAATTTTACTGCCTCACCCACCCTCCTTCCGGAGTGGGCAAGGCTCGCAGAACAGAATTCTCTGTTGGCCTCAGGTAGGATTTTACAAGCCTCACCCAAGCGAGGTCATGAAATCCTGGCCACAGATTCTCTCAGTTCCTCCTTTCCTTAGTGTTCAAGCTGTCTCGATTTCTAAATGGACTAACGCCCTTCACTGATTTAATAATACAATTGCCTTAACAGTGGAATGGCCATTGAACCTTTACAATGTATTTGCCATTTAACAAAGTGATTGTCACTGAACCTTAGCAATGTGATTATTAAGATATGGACACCGTCTTGGTGGAGGAGCAGGGATGGAAAAGAATCTCCCTGTGAAGCAGTGTCTGGGCTTGGCTGATCTTGCCATCAACAGGCCCAGGCAGGGGGCGGTCGAGCGAATCATCCAGCCCAACTTCCTGCCCCTCTTCCAGAGTGGCATCCACGGCTGGTTGTCTTTAGAAAGAGACCACATGGTATCTGCCGGCTCAATCAAATCCTGAAGAAGTTCCTCCACAGTGCTTCCACCTTCTCCAGCCTGCTGGGTTAGAGGCAGTAGGACTGCTTTCCCACGACCACTGCCCCCCACCTCGTCCCCCACACTCCCAACACCGCCCCTTCCCCTCCATCCCACCTCCCCTTCCCCCCTCCTCCCCTTCTACCCCCCCTCCCTCCCCACCTTCTCCTTCCCCCCTCCCTCTCCCTCACTCCCTGTCAGGAAAGAGAGGATCAATGCAAAAAGAATTGCCTGCTTAACTAATGCAGTTTCCCTTCTGGCCTCAGTTTCCCAACTTTATTTCCACCTCGCCCCGAGGGAGAGATGAAAGGAGGCAGGAGGAGGTCAGGATAATAGCCCCAATAGTACTTTTGTAATCTCCCCAGCTTGCCTCACAATCTAAACCTTGCATCCTCTAGCCTGGGAAAATGTTCCCCTTTGAGTTCATCTCCAGACAGAACAGCTCCAGTGAATTTATCCTGTTACAGCAATAAACAAATTGCTGGTGCATTTAGACTGCGGTAGGAAATGGTAGACATCAGAAATCACACTTCAGGCACTGAACCATTAAGGGGCAATGTACTGGAAGATAAGCTACAATTCCGTGAGGAGAACCAAAGTGAAAAGCTGGCCTGGAGTAAAAAATGTGCATCATTACTTCAAAACCTCTCGCACAGTCTCAATCAAGTCAAATTCCACTAAATGAGCTGTGAACTTATTGAGGGAAATTGGCAGAAACCAAAGATGGGGCAGCACAGTGGTTAGCACTGCTGTCTCACGGCACCAGGGACTTGGGTTTGATCTGGTCACTGTCTGTGTGGAGTTTGCACATTCTCCCCATGTCTGCATGGGTTTCCTCCAGGTGCCCTGGTTTCCTCCCACAGTCCAAAGATGTGCAGATCAGGTGGATTGGCCATGATAAATTGCCAGTTAATGTTAGGGGGACTAGTTAGGGTAAATACATGGGGTTATGGGAATAGTGGTCGGTGCAGACTCGACGTGCCAAATAGCCTCCTTCTGCACTGTAGGATTCTATGAAAGGAGGAGAAAGCTTTAGAGCAATGGACAATTTTAGGAAACTGAGACGTAATTCAGGCTAAGAACCCACTTTCGCTTTTGACAGAAAATGACACTGATCAAATCCTTTTATGGTTGCACTTTTCAGATTGGTCAAGCATTTAATTCAATTGAGTATGAACACAATTAGGATATCTTAGCAAAAAGGACAACGGCAACTTGCATCTATGTAACATCTTTTTAGAATCATAAAATCCCTACACTACAGAAGGAGGCCATTTGGGCCATCGAGTCTGTACTGACCACAATCCCACCCAGGCCCCATTCCCACAACCCTGCACATTTACCCTGCTAATCCCCATGACACTAGGGTCAATTTTTTTTTGCATGGCCGAACAACATAAACAGCACATCTTTGGACTGTGGGAGGAAACCGAAGCACCAGAAGGAAACCCACGCACAGACGGGTCGAAAGTGCAAACTCCACACAGATACGAACCAAGGCCAAAATTGAACCTGGGTCCCTGGCACTGTGAGGCAGCAGTGCCAACCACTGTGCCAATAAAACATCCCCAAGCTCTTACAGTACCAGGCAAGAACAAGGCAACATGTTGAAATGCTATTAATCCAACTATTTGTTGGGCTTTCTAACCGCACTTGACTGTGAGATGATGACACATTCAGTTTTCATCTTCAGTCAGGCAGCTGCAGGATCATGCGTACATTTGGGAAGCACGTTTTTGACATTTCAGCACATGCACAAATCCCACTGAATCCTTCCAACACAAAATTGATGAGGATGAATATTTATCACTGTACTTGAAGCAGATCAACCTAAAAGTTTATTATTGAGTCACAAATAATACCATCCAACAAAGTTTGTCATCAGGCCACACAACCAACTATTAAGATGGTTGGAGATAAGTTTTAAGAAGGGTCTTTAAGGAGGACAAAGAGGCAGACCGGGTTAGGAAGAGAATCTCGATCTCTGGGCTTTGGCAGCTGAGGGCACAGCCACCAATGGAGGAGCGATTAAAACTGGTGATAAGTAAAAGGATAGCATTTAAAGAGGACCGTGATCTCGAAAGATTGTCATGTTAGGGAAGGTTAGAAAGACAGAGATAGCAAAGTCCCGGAAGGACCTGTAAACAAGGGTGAAAATTTGATTAGAAGGATGCTAGTGAATAGAAATCGGTGTGAGCTATATATGGGAATGGGTTTTCTCCGGATGCCTCGGTTTTCTTCCACAGTCCAAAGATGTGTGTTACGTTGATTGGCCAGGCTAAGTTGACCCTTATTGTCAGAGGGACTAGCAGGTGACATAAGTGGGGATATAGGGGATAGTGGTTGGATGGGATTGTGGTCAGTGCGGTCTCCATGGGCCGAATGGCTTTCTTATGCACTATAGGGTTCCTATCGTTCAAACCATTGACTTCAGCAGAACCAGAAATTCCCAGTGGCCAAGAATTTTTGAAGCAAGATATTCAATTATTTGGCAGCACAGTAGCACAGTGGTTAGCACTGCTGTTTCACAGCGCCAGAGACCTGGATTCGATTCCCGGCTTGCGTTACTGTCTGTGTGGAGTTTGCATATTCTCCTCGTGTCTGTGTGGGTTTCCTCCGGGTGCTCCGGTTTCTTCCCACAGTCCAAAGATCTGCGAGTTAGGTTGATTGGCCACACTAAAATTGCCCCTTAGCATCCTGAGATGCATAGGTTAGAGAGATTAGCGGGTAAATGTGTAGGGATATGAGGGTAGGGCCTGGGTGGGATTGTGGTTGGTGCAGACTCGATGGGCCTCTTTCCGCACTGTAGGGTTTCTATGATCTTCTATGATCTATGAATATGTTCAATATATTTCCTTATCATATGAAATAGTTGCAATTTGTGAAGAGTATCTCAATTTTCTTTGGGAAGGCACTGTAAGTGATAAAAGGGAAACATTAAATCAACATGAAGAAATTTTTAAAATATTAATTGAACATAAAAGCTCACTGAACCAAACTAAACAAGTATCAGGGAGGAACAACGCAGAATGCTTGAAATGCTTTTACTCCAACTATTTGTTGGGCTTTCTAACCACACTTGGAATGTGAGATGATGACACATTCAGCTTTCATCTTCAGTCAGGCTGCCGCAGGATCATACGTATATTTAGGAAGCACGTTTTTGAAATTTCAGCACGAGCACCAATCCCACTGAATTTTCCCAACATAAAGAGTGATGAGGATGAATATTTGCCGTTGTACTTGAAGTAGATCAACTTAAAAGTTTATTTATTAGTCGTAAGTAAGGCTTACATTAACACTGTAATGAAGTTACTGTGAAATTCCCCTAGTTGCTACAGTCCGATGCCTGTTCGCGTCAATGTACCTAACCAACACGTCTTTTGGACGGTGGGAGGAAATGGAGCACCCAGACAAAACCCACGCAGACATGGGGAGAATGTGCAAACTCCACACAGACAGTAACCCAAGCCAGAAATTGAACTCAGATCCCTGGTGGTGTGAGGCAGCAGTGCTAACCACTGTGCCACCGTGCCAACATTAGTCCCCTCATCTGATTCTCGGCTCAAAATTATTGCCGATTGTTAACAATTTAAACAATAGAGTTTGGAGAGTTAAGTGTTTATTAATAGAACTGCAAACACTCAGATAAGTACCTTATTAGCAAGATAAAGCTTTTGTAGAAAAGCTTTACAAACTGCATTGGTCTTTGAGAAATGGATGAGTATATGATTTGATTTGATTAATTATTGTCACGTGTATTGGGATACAGTGAAAAGTATTGTCATACAGACCAAGCACACTGTACATAGAGTATGTAGGGGAGAAGGAAGCTTGGCTCAAATGAAGTAAGGGTAAATTCCTCAACCCTGCAATCTCAGCACTCACTCCTTCAACAGCAACTTCCACCCCCATGACCCCTCCCTCCAAGAAGAGCGAGGGAAGCAACGACTGGGGACACCACCATCTGCAAATTCTCCTCCAAGCCACACACTGTCCTGAATTGGAATTATATCACCGCTCCTGCACTATTGCTGGGTCGAAATCCTGAAACTCCCCTCCCAACAGTACTGTGGGTCTAATGCACCACATTGACTGCAGGAGTTCAAGAAGGCAGTTCACTCACACTTTCTCAAGGGCAATCAGATATGATTCTCCAAAGTAAAATCCATTTTTCGAATTCTTTGCCACAGGATGAGGGCATCATTGCTGGGCCAGCATTTCTGCCCATTTCTTCAATGGATGCATAGAGCCATGTTTATTGGCTAGGGCAGGGAGGAGCTAGATCCCTCAGGTGAATACAGTGCTTTCCCCTCCTCCCAGCCTGCCACCACACGTCCATCTCCACCCTCCAGATGTGTTTCAGCCCCAGGGAAGTTCCACAAGCTGACTGGAGTCAGTTTCTGCTGAGTGACCTTAATATGTCATTTCATTGACTTTTATAAGCTACCCACCATTTGTCACACCTATCCCGGCTCATCCAGGAGTGATAATGACTGGGAGACCAGTACACTGGCAAAAGTCAGGAAATTGGAGATCCTTCTGCCTCCAGTCCCGCCTCCGCTGTCATTTCAAAATTCGGCTCCACAAGCCATTGGGCATTTCAGAAGACCGTACTCTATTGTGTAAGTAGGGACAGCATCCCAGGCCTGAGAATAAGTTACCAATGTACCCTTTTGTTAAAGAAGAAGTTATAAAATAGCCAATAAATGAAAGGGAAACACAAAGAGACCAGCTGATTAGAAGAACAAACACTCTCTTTTGGCATTGTGACTGAAACTCATAGAATCCTACAGTGCAGAAGGAGGCCATTTGGCCCATCGAGTCTGCACCAACCATAGTCTCACCCAAGCCCTACTCCCATAATTTATTTACCCTGCTAATCCCTCTGACATTAAGGGGCAATCTAGCATGGCCAATCCACCTAACCTGCCCATCTTTGGACTGTGGGAGGAAAGCAGAGCACCCAGACATGCAGACACAGGGAAAATGTGAAAATTCCATTCAGACAGCGGTCTGAGGCTGGAATTGAACCCAGATCCCTGGTGCTGTGAGGCAGCAGTGCAAACCACTGTACCGCCCAAACTCTGAACACATCATAATTGAGTGTTGCTTAGTTGAAAGTTTCTATGACCCAGAAGTGTATTTGTGCTCCCCTGACTAAAATGGTCGTGAAATATTAAAATCGCAAAAAAAAGATGAATTTTAGTTACTCCGTTTTTAAGAGATTCCCGAGGGACTCGTACTTCTGACCTGAAGGTACTGCTCACTGTCTTGGCTGGAAGGACTTTATCAGACCGAATGTATTTGTTACTAATTCATTGCAATTATTCTCAGTTAAGATGGTGCAGAAGTTTCTTTGAGAGTCCCTCTTTGCCTGGACTTGCAATTCTGAACACAAGCACTTTGTCCATTACCTCCCCGCAGTGTTGCTGAAATGAATATCAGAATGGTGGAAGTATATTTGGCTTATTTGCAATGCAATTCAGCCAGAAGCCACTTAACAGAATTCATCTTTAATGATGCGATGTACAGAGAATAAGGCGGCAGTGAATAGCGGTAGTGTAGTTTTGAGCATATATAATTATTCCATATTTGATGCGTGGTTTGCGCTGTTCCTGAGGGCTGGATTTTCTGAAGCCACCTATAAAATGGTCAGGGCAGGATGTCTATGTACTGCCCCAGAGTCACTTTGACCTGCCTTCAGTTTCCACCCCAGCTTCAAGCAGTTATCATAGGTCATAAAATCCCGACAGTACGGAAGTAGGCCATTTTGCCCATCGAGTCTGTACTGACCACAATCCCACCAGGCCCCATTCCCATAACACACATATTTATCCTGCTAATCCCCCAATACTTGAGTCAATTTAGGCAATCAACCTAATCCATCAGATCACTGCAACACCAGAAGAAAAGTGAGCCCAATTAAATCTAGGGGGAGACAGTTAACTAGTAGTTATGTTACTAGGACTATTAATCCAGTGGTCCAAGCTAATGTTCAAATCCCATCATGGCAGCGGGTGGAATTTAAATTCAATTTCTAAAATTTGGAATTCAAAGCTGGTCTCAGTAATATTAACCATGGAACTATTATCAATTTTATCTGGTTTACTAATCTCCTTTAGGAAAGTTTAATTTTTTTTATTTATTAGTATCACAAGTAGGCTTACATTAACACTGAAATGAAATTGCTGGGAAAATCTCCTAGTCGTCACATTCCTGCACCTGTTTGGGTACACTGAGGAAGAATTTAGCATGGCCAATGCACCTCACCAGCATATCATTCAGACTGTGGGAGGAAACCAACGCAGAGATGAGGAGAATGTGCCAACTCCACGCAGTGACCCAAGCCAGGAATCCAACCCAGGTCCCTGGCACTCTGAGTGCTAACCACTATACCACTGTGCCACCCCAGGGGAAATTGCCTTCGTTACCTGTGCTGACTTAGCCTGGCCTACGTGTGACTCCAAATCCTATAGCAATGTGGTTGACTCTTAATTGCCCTGTGAAGTGACCAAGCAAACCACTCAGTTCCAGTGCAACTATGAATGGGTAACAGATGCTCTTCTTGCCAATGGCATTCTCATCCAATCAAAGAATATTTTTTTCAAAATTAAAAGGGCGGGAGGTGTCATGAGAAAAGAGCCATAGGGTGGAATTCTCCAGCCATGCATTCCCCAAGACCGGAAATTCCCGCCCAAGCTCAACAACACTTTAAATGTTTTGCCAAATTCTCTGTCTTGATTCCTGCAGCCGGCGAGGCAACAGAATTTCAGTCATAGAGCCATAGAACCCTACCGTGCAGAAAGAAGCCATTTGGCCCATCGAGTCTGCATGGACCACAATTCCACCCAGGCCCTACCCCCATATCCCTACATATTTACCCACTAATCCCTCTAACCAATGCGTCTCAGGACACTAAGGGGCAATTTTAGCACGACCAATCAACTTCACAGTCTCCAAGCCACAGTCTCCAAGAGGTGTATGGCTTGGGCCTTTATGGAGGAAGAAGGCATTTGCAATCCTTTTAAGGCATTGGGGCCGTGCTGCTGCTACCATTGGGTTACGGAGGGGAAGTGGGGTGGGGGGATAGTCTGTCAGCCAATTCAACTTTTGGTTCCCATCATTTCTTTTCACAGGCTCTGAGGTTGATTTTATTCGAGGTGGTATTTGGTCAATTGCCAGGTCACATTGCATAAATAGAAACATAAGGTGGAATTTTCGTGAACGTTGACAAGGGAAGGAAAAGTGGCATGGAAGTCTCCAACACCAGTGACGGCTTTCCCCTCTATATCATTCAGGACACAAAGAACAAAAGGAGCAAGGGGTGGGTCCCAGGATGTCACCCTGGCTCTGATTGAACACACCCTGTCAGCTGCTTAACTTTTAAATGGGTCGCCATTTTTAAATTACACAAAAAATCACTTGCCACACCTTCCCCCTCCTCACCCCTCTCCGGCATTACCCAGGTAGTGCCCAAGCATGACCCTTCTCCCCACTGAGTGATGCACTCACCTGGGCTCTTCTGGGCAGTCTGCTCACCAGGTGCACACTTTGGGAGACCAGTCAGGTTTTATGCCGTTCTGCCAATCATGCTGATGCGAATGGACTTCCTTACAGGGTGGAGGGAGGGGGTGATGATTCAGGATAAAGGTATGCTAATGTATGGAAATGATATTACATCACTGGTGGAGGGAGGGGACAATCACATCGTGATTTGGATATCTCTCACGATTTTCCGCACCTGTTGAACCTGCCCAACAAAAACGGGAGCGGAAGATCTCAGCCATAGAAAATAGGAGCAGGACTTAGCCTTTTGGCCCATTGAACCTGTGCTGCCGTTCAATTTCACCACGGATTTTCCTCTATCGGAACGCCATACTCCCACCCTCTCCCAATGTGCTTTGACATCTTTAGTGTTTAGAAATCTATTTCTTAAATACGTTCTGTTAGGGTGCCTGACCCTGAACCTCAAGGTGTATTGTGAAAAAGAACTAGAACCCAAGAATTTTTCCATTTTGGTACAAATGTGATGGTTCATCTCAGGAGTAATTCCACTGACACATTAGGGACCTTTTCATCAAAACAAGTTTTATTCATAACACAGTTTAAATATGACTTTAACAAAAATTTAACTCTTAACTGATTTAATTATCCATTCCCGATGAATTTCAGCCCATCCAAAATCTGCTATCCATAACCTCCCTCTAATTTCCTTTCACTCTGTACAACCCATTTATTGGAGTGCCCATGAAGTCCCTTTAAGATTGTTGCATGGCCACACATAAGGCAACACTGCTTGTGCACAGATTATTTGTCCCCAATGTGGCACATTCCTGATTGCTAGCTCCCTGCGGATCAGTGCAGCTTGAAGGTGATGTCGCCCATAGCCTAACCCGCTCACCATCTCCTCTCTCCTTCACAGTCTGCAATAGCACCTCAAATTCTGAAAGTCCTTTTCTGTGTTTAAACCCCTCAGACTGAGCAGAAAATTCTTGTCCTGCCCACCAGGGGAATCGTAGCAAGTGGGTGAGGGAAGAGAGGGGGGAGA
Source organism: Carcharhinus amblyrhynchos (assembly GCF_965287045.1). Lineage (NCBI taxonomy): Eukaryota > Metazoa > Chordata > Chondrichthyes > Carcharhiniformes > Carcharhinidae > Carcharhinus > Carcharhinus amblyrhynchos. The sequence continues at coordinate 13,645,004 of NC_137328.1, forward strand.
CCAGCTCATTACCATTTGTGGTGTAAGTAAAGTTGTGCCTCTTGCACATCTCTATCAAATTTCCCTCACCTGTCTTCCCTCCAAGGAGAACAAACTCAGCTTCTCCATCTGCTGTCTTTATTCTGATGAATGGCCTCTGCAGCCTCCCAGGGACCCATGGTGGAATCTGTGCCTGTGTAGAAGTAGAACAAGACAACCATAAACATTGGTCTCTGCTCAGTAATTTAGATTTCTCTCAGATTAAACTTTACACAGCAGATTCCCAAGAGCTTGACAATAAAAATTTTGCAAGTTGAAAACTTTCTACTGGGTGTTCAATTCTCAGATGCCATTTTTATTTAATAACACAAAGCACAAAGTTACTGCAAATGTACTTTGCATCAAGAAATCAATTATTTCATCCTTTAGCCCATCAATCTGCATACATTTCCTCTTTCAGTGAATCTCTGAATTTCTGCATCAGGACTAATCAACAGGAAATTTCCTTGCTTCAGTTAAAGGTTAAGTTTACTTTTTAGTATCACAAGTACGCTTACATCAACACTGCAATTAAGTTACTGTGAAAATACCCTAGTCTTTGCACTCTAGCACTTGTTCGGGTACACTGAGGGCCAATTTAGAATGGCCAATGCACCTAACCAGCACATCTTTCGGACTGTGGGAGGGGAACTGGAGTACCCAGAGGAAACCCACACAGACACGGGGAGAACGTGTAGATTCTGCACAGACAGTGGATCCCTGCGACATGGGGCAGCAGTGCTAACAACTGTGCCACCATGCTGTCCATAATTCGACTGCACTGTGTGAGTGTTGGAGTGGATGACAAGGGTTTGGGAATGGTATGCAGACTGTAGAAGGGATAACAATTGGCCTGCTGTGGTGGCTGGATCTAAAGGGAAGTAAGGAGTACTGTAGCTTATCTACACATGTGGAGGCGGTCAATCTGAATACAGATGGAAGAGAGATTGTGATTGTTCTGCACAAATGAATCCAACTTTATTTCCCCAGCTCCTGGTCCTAACACTTAAACGGTAAGAAAATAAATAAGAGGTACTCAAGGCCTCTTCATGAATGTGTATCTTAGGAATATTTCTTTATGAGATACCTTTCTTTAATTATTCCAGTTGTCCCCAAAACTAATTAAACAGAGTATTTTTATTTGAAAGCCGTGTAGTCTCCATGGCAATGGACTATTGAAACCTCTGTGTGGATTTCTCAGAAATAATTTAACTAAAGTGGTAGTATCGCCACCAAATGTAATTTTTTAAAAATTTTTTACAACTTTTTTTGCATGTTGCTGAAGATGTGTACACTATAACGTACCCACTTCAAATCTGTTAGATAGTTCCTCTATTATGCCACACATTGCATTGGTTGGTGTCATCTCCCCTGTGGACACCAAAATCTGTCTGAAAATCCTTAAGACATGGGCGTCATGATGGTGATTTTAGTTGACTTTGAAACTTCACATCATGACATCAAAATGATGTGTACTAAAATTTGGTTGAATTTTCTCAGCCATTTGAAAATGGGCTGGGAGGTGGAAGGCATTAGGAGAGATCCTGACGTCTTCCTGTCACCATGGCATATTGCCTGATTGTTCTATGACTTAGGTATGATAGGCTAATTCACATCTCATCATTTCTCCAGCCATCTGCCTCTAATCAACTCCCTGCTGCTACTTTGTTCTTTTAATCTTAATTTTCTTCAATTTTTAACACATATCCAAATTGTCTTAGAATAATGCAGAGATCATTCTACAATATGTTTATTTATAGTACTTTAAAATACATCAGAATTCACAGGATTTTCTGCACACTTCGTCTTAGCTTAGAGTCTTGGGTCTTTCCAGCATCTTCTCAGTTTTCCTAGAACTCTAGGTCCACACATATAGACTTAAGCATCCAGCCCATTGTACATGGATCTGTTACCAGAATAATATAATCAAACCCAGATCAAGCAAATCATTGAACTCTACATCAGCGATGGGAATCTCAGCAACATGACCACCTGCTCTGCCGATTTAACGATTCCCGGGTTCAGTTAAGAGCCACTTCCTGCCCCTTGGGCATTTTGCCTGAGTGGAGAGGGCACACGGCCTTGTGGGGTTGAGGAGGATGGAATTCTTCCCCCGCCTCCATCACCATCAGGACCTGCCTGGTCTGGAGTTCCTCAGACAAATTTAATGTCTTCACGGGCACTCTGCCATTGAAGTGCCCCTTCTCCCAACTACGCCCCTAGCACTGCTAGTGGTAGCACTGCCATGGCTGCCAATCTGCTGATTGGGCTGACAGATTTTGGGGGTGTGGCAACGTTCAACAGATTAAGATTTTCAATCTCCAAAATGGCAAGGAACCTGCTGGAACAGAAACACACCTATCACTTCCTCCAAATGTTAAAAATACATATACTGTTCGTCACATGAATATACACATATTATATAATATATTGTATATTTTAACTCAAATTTAATAAACAATGAATAAAGGAATTAGAAAGAATATTAATTCAAGACTCTTCTCTGACGTAAGGTCATCCAGACTCAAAACATTGGTTCTATTCTCTCTCCACAGATGCTGTCAGACCTGCTGAGTTTCTCCAGCATTTTCTGGTTTTGTTTCAGATTCCAGCATCCACAGTATTTTGCCTTTATGTTAATTCAAGAACTTGTTTCTTAGTAACTGAAATTGGACATATTATAATCGATTTTAAAGGGATTTATAACGATTGTTTATCTGTTCAGGTAACATAAGCCTTGAAAGTATGGTAAATCCTGTAACATTTTCAGTCTAAATGTTTTATTCATTTCCACATTAATACTGCATGTCTCAATTTGCTGACATATGAAAAGTTCAGACCAAGTGAGGTAAAACAATTAAGTGTTGTAGGTGTAAATTGTGTTATGTGCATTGTGTGCTTGTGTGAGTGTTTAATGGACAAATAGTGTTCAATGCAAGTACCATAATGCAGTTTCTCCTCAGCTCAAAACTGATCCTCGCTTGACTGGAGCTGAAGGTGCACTGCACATGAAGCAATCCCTGGTTTTACATAGAAGCGTAGAAACTAGAAGCAGGAGTAGTCCATTCAGCCCTTCAAGCCTGCTCCACCATCCATTTTGAACATAGCTGATCATCGAATTCAACATCCTGATTCCCCCCCCCCTTATCCCTTGATCCCTTTATCCCTTTAACCCCAAGAGCTATATCTAATTTCTTCTTGAAATCAGACAACATTTTGGCCTCTACTACATTCTACGGTAGTGAATTCCATACATTCACCATTCACTTTACTAGGTAAAGAAATTTCTCCTCACCTCAATTCTAAAATGCTTACCCATTATCCTTAAACTATGACCCCTAGTTCTGGACTCCCCTATCACTGGGAATATTCTTTCTGAATCTACCCTGCTAAACCCTGTTAGAATTTTATAAGTTTCTGTGAGATCCCTTCTCACTCTCCTAAATTCCAGTGAATATAATCCTAGCCAATTTAGACTCTCCTGATATGACAGACCTGTCATCCCAGGAATCAGTCTGGTAAACCTTGGCTGTACTCCCTCTACAGCAAGGATATCCTTTCTCAGATAAGAACACCAAAACTGCACATAATACTCCAGGTATGGCCTCATCAACACCTTATACAATTGCAGCAAAACATCCCTATCCCTATACTCAAATCCTTTCTCTATGAAGGCCAATATACCACTTGCCTTCTTTACTGCCTACTGCGATGATACATGAGGATTCCAAGGTCTCGTTAAGTATCCACCTCTCTCAATTAACAGGTGAAAACATTTTCAGTTTTGCTTCCAGACTTTCCTGGGGATCGAACTTGGGTTGGTAGACTCTGATGAATCCACAACCCAAACACTGAAGCTCAGATTATCTAGATCCATGCAAATGGGGTATCTGAACTCAACAGATAGGAGACGTCAGCAGGAATGTAACAAGGCTCGTGCAACAACATACAAATTAGGTGCAGGAGTAGATCACTCAACCCCTCAAGTCTACTCTGCAATTCAATAAGTTCATAGCTGATCTGCTTATAACTTCAACCCCACATTCCTGCCTGTCCCAGATAAACTTTCATCCCCTTGTTAATCAAAAGTCTATCAAGCTTTGCCTTAAAAATATTCAAGTACTCCGTTTCCACAGCCTTTTGAGGAAGAGAGTTCCAGAAACTTTAGACCCTCCAAGAGAAATAAAACTCCTCATATTTTAAAGTGGTTGACTACAAAATTGGCAATTACTAAGTTGAATAGGAAATTAAACCTTTGAGTGTTTGCAAAAGGGAAGTGAAGTTAAACTAACAGTGTTGGCAGGTAAGTTGCAATTGGGGTTAGGTGTGGGGTAGGGAAAGCAAACATAATTGAAGGTATAACTCAGCATTTCAAATTGGAAAGGATACCAGCAACATCAAGTTTTCCAAAGAGTGAGAGATTCGAATTGTTTGAAAAGAGACACCACTCAGAACTCATACACAGTGCATTGCAGAATGTTATTATTTAAAGGATAATATAATAATGAGTGGGGAGACCTTCTCATGTTCAAGCAGATGAGAAATGGGCAGAAATACATTGAGTTGTAATACTACCTTGTATAGGAAATAAATGCAGCAAGTACCTCATGAGGTTCCAATAGTGGGGACATTTAGGAATAAGGAAAACTCAGGCTAAGGTACAGAAGGTACAGACAAAGAATGGAAATCAGTACTTGATGACAATTATGAATGCATGCACCAGACTCCCAGAAGCCATACTATTAAGAAATCTTATAGCAAAAAGTGTTGTAGAGGAATTGATCAAATGTTTTATCAGATATGGTTTACCAAAAAACAATACAATCAGACCATGGTCTAATTTCATGTCGAGATTGTTAGGGAAGTCATGAATAGTCTAAAGCTAAAGCAGTTTAATTCATCAGTATATCATCCAGAGTCATAAGTCGCATTAGAGAGATGGCATCAGACATTGAAGACTATAATGAGAGCATATATCCAGAATTATCCACAAAATTTGGATAGAGAATTTGGTTCTTACTGTTTACCAAATAACTCCACAAAATGTCACCATTTTGAATTGGAATATAGTCATGAGGTAGGAGAAACATGCAAACTAATTCAAAAGAGGTTAGCGAGTAAGAATTCAGAAACTGCACTCTTGGACTATGGGCCCAATTTTACCATTGCATTGCACCCAATTTTGGGCATGAGGCCATTAATGCGATCCGCGCCCATGTCTGCTCAGATGGCTACTTTACCGAGGCCCGGGAATGGCCGCAATCCAATTTGTGCCTGAAATGGGCACAACAGCGATTTAAATGCCTTTGCACGCATTTAAATTAAATTAATGAACTGCCTGCCCAACTTTACCAGCACTTCTCACTTTACCACCACATTCGCCCGCCCAGATTCGACATGAAACAGACCTGCTCGGCAAAGGTCTGTTTCGGGCACTCCAGTTTCTTCAGAGGTAAGTTCAGAGCTTGCAGTGGCTCTCTAACTCAGATTGGTGGTGGAGAGGAGGGAGGTGGACCACATCATTCTCTGGTGGGGAAGGGGGTGGGGGGGGGGGGGCAGATCATTTTCTGGTGGGGGCAGGGGGAGGGAGGAGGAGGCGGGTCAGATGTGTCCCTGGTGGATGGGAGGGAGGGAGGACAGATTGCTCTCTGATGAAGGGAGGGGAGGGCTGAGGGAGGCCAGATTGTCATCCAGTGGGAGGGGAGAGGGGTGGCAGGTCGGATCATTCTCGAGGGGACTGGGGGAGGCCCAATCATTCTTGGGGGTAGGAGGGGCTGGGAGAGGCCCATTCATTCTGGTGAGGGGGAGGGGGGCAGGGAGGGAGGGAAGCCAGGTGGATCTCTGATGGGTGGGGCGGGGGGGGCAGGGGCAGGAGGAACCGCTGCCACTCTGTGGGAGATCAGTCGGGGGGGTGGGGGGGGGGGGAGGGGGAGGCGGGCAGAGGGTCACGATCAGCCTAGGTAGTGGGTGGGGTAGGTGGCTAAGGGGAACAGTTATGTTGGGGGGACCTTTGCTCCCACCTTTTGCTCCCAGGCCACTTTATTCATTTTTTGCAACCTGTGAATGATGTGACAGCGGCGCGTTTTTCAAATTTTTTACTCGCTGCACATGCGCAGTTCAGAACTCTGATCGTTTCGGGCGCGATAAGCCCCCGGCCATAGCGCAATTCAGACTCACGATTTTTTTTCCCAGGCTGAGTGCGTATGGTGGTGCCCAAAAGCAGATTTCCAAGTTGGATTTGAAATGCGCCCAGATTCAGCGCTTAGAATCAAAATGGTAAAATCAAGCCCAATGTATTAAAGTTTAGGGAAAAGTTAAATGGAGCACATGAATTGGCGAAAGAACATTTAAAATTATCACAGCAGGTGTTGAAGACAGAAGCAGCTAGGAAAGCAAAGACTCTCAGTTTTGTACCTGGGGAGAAAGTATTTGTTTTATTTGTTTAATGGTAAACAGTCAAACCAAATTTCTCTATCTAAATCTTGTGGGTAATTCTGGATATGTGGTCTCATCGTTGTCTTCAATGTCTGATGCCATCTCTCTAAAGTCACTTGTGACTCTGACGATACACTGGTGAATTAAACTTTAGCTTTAGACTATTCCCTAAACAACCTCGACATGAAATTAGACCACAGCCTGATTGTATTTTTGTTTGCGAACTAGTAAAACATTTGCTCGATGCCTCTAAAACACATTTCGCTGTAAGGTTTCTTAATATTATGGCTTCTGGGAATCTGATAGACACATTTTATTGCTGGTATCAGGTGAACTATTAAAAGCTATATTTAGCGGGCTGTACCAAGTTGAGAAGTAATTCAATGAAATTAATTACCTGGTAAGAACTCCAGATAGGAGAAAAACCCAGAGTATGTCACATAAATATGCTCAAGAAGTACTTTGATCAGGAGGATGACCAAACACAAGAGGTAATGGCAGTGATAAATCAGGAAAAGGAATTTTTTAAAATTCTGAAAATGATTTTTGTCAAACTCAATTGGGTAATGAGGAAATATTCGAAAAGTTAAACTTCTAAGTTAAAATACCTTCCAGATAAGACTAGAAGAGAGTTGAAAGAGCTTGATCAAAGAGGTGGGTTTAAGCAGTATCTTGAAGGAGGTCAGAATGGGAGAGAGGCTCAGAGAGCGAATTCCAGAACTCATGGTCCAGACAGCTGAAGGCACAACCATCAGCACCAGAGAAATAATTAAAATCAGGGATACTCAAGAAGCCAGAATTGGAAGAAAGCAGAGTTTGCTGAAGGTTACAAGGCTCAGATGGTTTAGGATTAATTTCTCATAAGAATTATATGCAATATGTCTTACAGATTGTGACTTTGGTCGTGAATAATTGAAAGCATGAGAATTACTTGCTATTAGCCTGGGATCTTTACTCTGCCACATGAGCAACAACATTCAGGGGTGAACTGAAACCCATTGTAACCACAAACAATATCTCAACAATCCAACCTGATTGCTCCTACCACTGGATCTGGTGCCTGCCAAAATCTACAGGAAATATCATTCTGGAAATTGTTATATTAACCCTTTGATTCTTCTTCATGTTTTTGCTTCTATGTGTTACGCCACCTTTAATTTTATCCGGTTGGCTCTGATCTGTCTAAAAAGTAGACTTGAGGGGCCCAAAAGCCCTTTCAATATATATGCCTTCCAAATCCTATCCAATATAGGGTTTAAAAATTTAGACCCACTTTTTGCCTTTGTCAACTTGTGTCACCTGTTTTAGTTGCTGCATATTTTTGTTGAATATTCTATCACTATGGCATTGTATAATAATCAGCTTTTTAAACAGGATGAACAAAATATCCCGAATTATTAAACTGCGCTGAATTCTATTTTATCTTGGTTTGACTTTGTTTGACTCTAATATAAGCTTCTCCTTAAATTAACCTATGCAGTTTGTCTGAACTATTCCTTGTGGTAGTGGTTTTCATATTCTGTCGTGTCATATCTTAATATAAAGCTTATCAATAATTAACACACTGTCTTAGGTTTAAAAATCAAAGCAGTGAAGTTATTGTGGTTCACGTTTGTGTCCCAAGGACATCTTCCGTGAGGTTTTATTCAGGTCAAGGACAGGGGTTTGAGTGTGTGGGACCAGCGCAATTCAAGCATAAAGGGACCGCAAAAGATGTGAAACCAATTGGAGGTGTTGGGTGAAAGAGCCATTGAGGAAACAAGTGGCAGGTTAAAGGTCTGTCACAGACTGGAGTGATCACTACATCACAGGAACATAGGAATTGCAAGAATGAAGTAAGGACCAAGATCCATCTAGTTCAGCTCTTACCGTCTTAATACTACATCAATAATGGACTAAGTCTGCAACTGGCTCAAGTGTGAGTCGAGAAAAGCCCCAGTATTGGAACATATTGGGAATCATGAACTCAAAGTTACTTGTGCCAAACATGTTATGCTTATCCTGTATAAAGTAATAAATTCATCAATAGTAATAAATAATAGTTTTTAAATGTCCTAAGAAATTATTTTCTGGAACAAACCTAATTTGAATTCACCTTCTGATTATGAAGGAGGAATGGCAAAGCTGGAAAGAGCCAACAGGTTAATTGGTTATCAAAATGACTTCTGTCTTTCTTTCACTAACTTTGCTGTGAAAGAACATTTCCTGTTACTTTTTGATTCACTGGTTTCGAAAAGGATAAGAATTTCTCTCCAACGACAGTCTGAATCAGGATTCTGTTCAACAGGATATATTTACTCCTTAACTTGAATCATAGAAATCATATGAACCCTGAGTGCAGAAAGAGACCATTCAGCCCATTGAATCTGCACTGACAACAATCCCACCCATGCCCTATCCCGTAATCCCGCATATTTACCCCACTTATTCCTCTGACCTACACATCTTGAGACACTAAGGGGCAATTTGGCATTGCCAATGCAGCTAAACCACACAATGAGACCAGAATGGTGAATAATATTTCTTGATAAAAGATACAAGTCTAATTGGCAAAGTCTTCACTCACTAAGTCATACAGCCTAGAAGATCCATGCTTCGTTTTCCAATTAATGATGAGTTAACTGGCTGGATAGTAGTCCAAGGCCCTAAGGATGGGAATAGAATCAGCTGAAATTCACACTTTGATCTTGGTCTAGTGGCTCCTTTTTTGGGTAACATGCCTTGTGTACACCCAGTGAGGACAAGATTAGGCCAAGCCACTGTGTCCTTCATGTTGAATGGCCCAGGGTAAGTCACTCTATTTACAAGTGACACCAACACATTGAGAAGCCAAGAAGTTGGTAAAATATGTGCAGCTAAAGCCCCAGGACAAGGCAATCCATTGAGACAGGGAGTAGAGAAAGAATCAGAAAAATGTAAAGTAACAAGTTGAAAATGTTGTCGTGTGCTCAGTGTCACACTGATGAAATGTGTTGTTGTTCCAGCTCGATATTTTGCAAGTACGATGTTCATCGTGGGACTGTCGGTGGTCGTCACTGTGCTGGTGCTTCAATTTCACCACCATGATCCCCATGCAGGAAAGATGCCCAAATGGGTAAGTGATCAGAAACCTCATACAAAACAATTGGCAATCAGTTTGTAATGGGCGCAGGTGCCAAGCAGCATCAGTCTGTCTTTCCTTGTTCAGTGAATAAATGACTGATACACTTCATGTGAGACTGAGGTTCAATGCCTAGAGTTGCATTGGATTTTAGTGGGTGTCATTTGGGGTGTTGGGGAGCACCGCTACTGAACTCGGCTGCCAGAATTTTACCACCTCGCCTACCCGAGGCTCATAAGATCCTGCCTGGGGGCCAATGGATAAAGCCGTTCTTTGAGCCTCCCCTATCCCGTGCCAGTAAAATTCCAGCCAGCATCTCTGAGATCAAAAAAAAGGTGAAGTTTTCCATTTTCAACCCATATCTGTTAAAATGCATGTATGTCAACATCAAATGAGGCCTGTGACACTTGTTGTGAAGACATGCATGTGGAGAATGACATTTTTGTCACTTGTGCAGTGCATTTAGAGCTTTACTTACTCCAAGGGGTTGTAACAGTGAGGAAAATTATTTTGGCATATTTCGTTCTTCTGCTCTTAGTTAGCCTAAGTCATGCATTATTCTCCAACTATGAGACTGAGTGGACAAGTTGTTCACTGAGCTCATCCAATGTCACTTTGGAACCAGCCACCAGGAGATACACACAACATAGAGTCATTGAGGTTTACAACATGGAAACAGGCTCTTCGGCTCAACTTGTCCAAGCTGCCCTTTTTTATCAAACCCCTAAGCTAGTCCCAGTTGCCTGCATTTGGCCCATATCCCTCTATACCCATCTTACCCACGTAACTGTGTAAATGCTTTTTACAAGACAAAATCGTACTTGCCTTTACTACTATCATTGACAGCTTGCTCTAGACACTCACCACCCACTATGTGAAAAAATTGCCCCTCTGGACACTTTTGTATCTCTTCCCTCTCACCTTAAACCTATGCACACTAGTTTTAGACTCTCCTACGTTTGGAAAAAGTTATTGACTATCTAACTGATCTATGCACCTTATTATTTTATAGACCTCTATAAGATCGGCCCTCAGCCTTCTGCGCTCCAGAAAAAAAGTCCCAGTCTACCCAGCTTCTCCTTGTAACTCAAAACATCAAGTCCCAGTAGAATCCTAGTAAATCTTTTTTGCACTCTTTCTAGGTTAATAATATCCTTTCTATAATAGGATAGGAGATGATAGATTTTTACTTCAAGCTGGGTTACCGGTGATGCTCCACAGAGCTCAATTTCAATCTCAAGAGACAACAGAAACACCTACGCAATTTTGAATGTTTTCACAAAAATGGTTCCAAGGATGAAGATTCATGAAAATGCTTCCCAGAGTGAGGAACTTTAATTAGGTAGCTAGCTAGGAGGTGGTGGGACTGTTGTCCTTAGAAAAGAGAAGGTTGAGAGATTTGGTAGAGGTGTACAAAATCATGAGGGGTCTGCATAGAGTAGATAGCATGAAACTCTTCCCATTAGTGGAAGGATTGAGAATGAGCGTGCACAGATTTTAGAGAGATATGAGAGGAAATGTTTTCACAGCACGAAGGGTTGGGATCTGGAATGCATTGCCACAGAATGTGATGGAGGCAGATTCAAGTGAGAAATTTAAGGGGGAAATTGTATAATTATCTGAAAAGGAGAAACATGAAAGACTGTATAAAAAGGAAGAGAAAATGAACGTAGACCCCTTAGAAAATGAATCAGGGGAGATCAGTATGGGGAACAAAGAAATGATAGAGGAATGGAACAGATATTTTGCATTAGTCTTTACGGTGGAAGATACACTGAATATTCAATTAATACTAAAGAATATGAGAAGGGGTGGGATTTAGTACAATCACTTGAGAAGTAGCATTCGACAAACAAATATGGCTAAAGGCAATTAAGTCCACTGGTCCTGAATTCTTGCAGCCTAGGATCCTAAAAGAAAACAACTGAGATAGTGGGTGCATTGGTTGTAATTTTCCAAAAATCGTTGGATTCTGGAGAAAGTAACGTAGGATTGGAAAACTCCCTTTCCAAAAAGGAAGGGAGGCAAAAAGCAGATAATAATAGGCCAATTAGCCCGACATCAATTGTTGGAAAAATGTTGGAATCAATTATTAAGGAAGCAATAGTAATAACATTTGGAAAATCACAATTTAATCAAGCAGAGTCAGCATGGCTTCATGAAAGAGAAGTCATGTCTGACTAATTTATTAGAGTTTTTTGAGGAAATCTCAACCAGTGTGGATAGAAGAGAACCAGTAGATGTATTGTATATAGACTTCCAGAAGGCATTCAACAAGGTACCTGACAAAGATTAAGCCATAAGAGTCCATTGTGTTGGAGGTAGTATATTGGCATGGATTGAGAATTGGCAAATGGGCAGGAACAGCGAGTGGGGTAAGAGGTTTGTTTTCAGGTTGGTGACCTGTAACCAGTGAGGCTCCACAAGGATCAGTGCTGGGACCGCAACTATTTACAATATATATATAAATGACTTGGAGGAAGGAAGCAAATGTACAGTAGCCAAATTTGTAGACAACACAAAAATAAGTGGAAAGGCAAGTTGCTAGAAGGATACAAATGGTTTACAAAGTGATATTGTTAGGTTAAGTGGGTGGCAAAAGCTGGCAAACAGAGTATAATGTGAGAAAATGTGAGGTTGTTCATTTTGGAAGGGAGAACAAAAGAACAGTATTATTTAAATAGAGGAAGGCTACAGAAAGCCTTCAAAGGGTTTTGGGGGTACTTATGCATGCAAAGCTAGCAAAGAGGTGCAGCAGATAATCAGGAAGGCCAATGGAATGTTGGCCCTTATTTCAAGGTGCTTAGATTATAAGAGCAGGGAAGCCATGCTGCAACTGTACCAAGATACTGGTGAAACCAAATCTGGAGAACTGTGAGCAGTTTTGGTTCCCTTATTTAAGGAAGGAGCCAGTTCAGTGAAGGCTCACTATGATGATCCCCGGTATGGAGGGATTGTCTTATGAGGAAAGGTTAAACAGGTTAGGATTCTACTCATTGGAATTTAGAAGATCTCACTGAAACATATAGGATTCTTCAGGGCTTGACAGGATAAATTCTGAGATGATATTTCCCCTCATGGGAGAATCTTGGACCACAGGGCATTGTCTCAGAATAAAGGGGTGCCAATCTGAGACTGAGATGAGGAAGAATTTCTTCTGTCTGAGGGTTGAGAGTCTTTAGGACTCCTTGCCACAGGAATCTGTGAGCGCAGAGTCTTTGGGCAGGATTTGATAGCCACATTGACCCCAAAACCAGGGAATCCTGCCCAAGGTCAATGGACCTTTACATGGTCTGCCCCCTACCTGCTTTGATTCCCCTTTTGGCTACAGGGAGCAGATGGACAAGTGGCACAAAAAACATTGCTCCCTGTGAGAGCCAAGAGGGATAGGACAAGCCAAATGGCCTTCTTCTGAGCTATAACCATTCTGTGATGTTGCTGGCTCACTTTCTGTAAAGGAAGCTGCATAAAGAAAGTGCAGAACAGTTGCTGGTAAACAAAGATTGTTGCCTTGGCCTCTCTAGCTAAGATGTGGGGAGAGTTTTCAAAATTGTGTTACAAGAGAAAATGAGTGGCGGTTGGGTTGGAGCTGGAGCTGGGGGTTGTGGAAGGTGGAGTTAGAGCAAGGAAGGATGCAGTGGTCCTCTTGACCCTATCAATGAATGTGTTAGACATTCCAGAGGAGCCTTTACTGTCTCCTGACAAGCTGCAGACCTGTTTTTGCTTCGAGAAAAAGACAAATCTCTCCTCTTTAATGCTGGGATACATCGTATCAGGCACTGTTGGCAGAACAGGACCTTGATTTGTCAAACTTACAGGCGCCCCCCCCCCCCATGAGGTTAATATTCCAGATGGTTGTAAAGGGTTGGGATCTGAGAGGATAAATTATTCCAGGTTCCCTGGAGCACGCGAGGATGAAATCAATCTCAGGGTTACTCATCGTTGAATTTTCACATCCTCTTGCCGTGAAGTGAAACTTCTCACATCATCCCAGAGCTTCCCCAGAATATCAAGCCAAGAGTCAGAGCTCACTCAGTGTAGAAGGGTAGATGTGAATATACTGATCAAAATTTCTCTATTAGCTCCTTGCTCCCCTGATAAAAGTGCATTTACTGTCATCACTCTTACAATAAAGACGCTGATGGATTATGTTGTGAGAAGTCGGAAGGAAATCGATGGTAATGCATTCGCATTTGGAATTCCTATGAATGTCGATGGTTCATAGCCGTGAGATAAATCATTCAAAAATTCCAACGTAGTTGCTATTTTCAAAGCATCATCCAATGTTAAGTCACCTCCCCTTTGCAGCAGTTTACACGTCAGCGTATCCGATTTGCAATGTAAGATCCATTATCTGGGGCGGAATTTTACGTGACCCTCAAGACAGGTTCTAAGATGGGAGGGGTTGTAAAAATGAATAGATGGCATTCCCCCTTCAGGAACCTGCCCGCTGAAACTCAGACCAAATGTCACGCTTGGGGGGGGGGGGCAGGGCCTTGGGTAGGGAACACATCCATTCACCTATAAAGGCCTTTAAGAGGCTACTTGATGGGCTTTATCCTGCCCAGTCTCAATTTTTAGGCTGTCAGGAGCAGTGAGGGCGCAAAAATAATGTTTGCACTTTTCCCCATCTCGATTAGGAAGCACCGCACATCGGAAGCCCCCTCATGGCTTGAGTGCCTTCCCCCGTGGGATGTTGGAGCCGTGGGGTACCCTCCCCCTCAGCTTACTTACCTCTTGATGCCAAGATTACCCCCCACACCCACCCACCCACCCACTCCTGCATCCTCCTTCCCTCGAGCATCCCTCCTGTTCCTGCGATCTTCTGTCTTTTGGAAAATCTCAGGACTTAGTTCCAGGCAGAGTGCTGACTTACCACTGCAGACCTGTGCCCGCTGGGTTGAAGAGCTGAAGCCAATTTGATTGGCAGAGAGCTCTGTCAGGTGGGACTGCCTTACATGGGTGGAGATGAGGTTCCGCCTACTGCCAATTGACACTCAAGTGAGAAGGACATGGCAGTGGGAGTTTGAGAGCAGCTTCACATTAGTCACTCAACCTTGAGATGGGAAGTACCGATCACTCACCATCCTTAAAATTCTAGCCCTGGTTGTTCAGATACAACACATTTGCATCCAGCCGATGCCCACCTCAAGTGGGTCACAACTTGGATGAGTGTTTCCCCGCCTTTCTATCTTTACTTACTGAAAACATGCTTTTGGATGGAGTCGCCACATAATGGTGCCTCAGAGATTTCACTGCATGTGCAGAATCTTCTTTTCTCTTGTGTCAGGCAGCATCTTGAAATTTTCCATCGCTGACACACCTGCATTAAACAGCAAGAAGAGCTGGCACTTGTGCTTTCTACACCACTGTCATAGTGTCCAAAAACAGGCCACGACTGTAACAGGCACAATGGTTAGCACTGCTGCCTCACAGAGACCGGGGACCCAGGTTTGATTCCAGCCTCGGGTCACTGTCTGTGTGGAGCCTGCACGTTCTCCCCGTGCCTGCATGGGTTTCCTCCGGGTGCTCTGGTTTCCTCCCACAGTTCAAAGATGAGTGGGTTAGGCTGATTGGCCATGCTAAATTGCCCCTTAGTGTCAGGGGGATTAGCAGGGTTAATATGTAGGGTTACGGGGATAAGGCCCTGGAGGGATTACTGTGATTGCAGGTTCGATGGGCCGAATGGCCTCATTCTGTACGGTTGGTATTCTGTGACTGTCAGTATACGCTTTAAACTCCTCCAGCCATGCTTCCCATATCATGTTGACAGTGCTGTCATCACCAGTCAGATCAAATGGCTCAATTCCTGGGACTGCAGACATATCAGCTCTGACAAGTGTCATGATTCAATCCTAAATGTCACTGAATTTATCCCTGTCATCACTGTCGCATTTCAGGCTGAACAAACAACATTTAGGTCACAGATTTAACTACAGGAACATCATCATTTAATTTGCCATACCAGCTAACTGTCAAACATGTGCCACCTGCTCCTAAGTTCAGGTGACCCCATATGTAACACAATTTCTTTTGTAGCATCTTATCCAATACCATATTCAAATCCACACACACACACACACACACACACACAAACAGTATCACCATGATAACTAGTGGTATGCCGCAAGGACCAGTACTTTGGCCTCAGCTATTTATAACTTATTTTCATGATTTTGATGAAGGGACGGAGTGTGACTATCCAATTCTCTATTTTTTTAACCAAAATAATATCATGGATTCCTAGAATCCCTACAGTGCAAAAGGAAGCCATTCAGTCCATCGAGTCTGCTTTGACCCTCCGACAGAGCATTTTACCCAGGTCCTATCCCAATAACCTCATGTACTTCTTTCCACTAACCTTCACATCTTAGGACACGAAGGGGCAACTTAGCATGGCCAATCCACCTAACTAGCACATCTTTGAAGTGTGGAAGTAAACCGGAGTGCCCAAAAGAAACCAATGAACACACGGAAGAACGTGCAAACTCCATGCAGATAGTCACCCAAAGCTGGAATTGAACCCCGGTGCTGAGACGCAGTAATGCTGTCAACCTCACATTTGCAGATGTTGCATTCCATTGAGCACATTCAAGCCCATTTTCCCTTCTGATGTTACCATTACAGCTTTCTTTGGTTTTCTAAAGAATTACAATTCCCTCTATTTTGGCATCATGTTCAAATTTCTAATCATTCCCTTTAAGTCTCAATTATAGTTGCAATTTTCTCATCTGACATTGTATTCAGGGAGGTGGCTGTATATTGTTACTATTTCCTGAGGCAAATTAAGTTTGATTGTGCACTGGCCACTTGCGCTAAGG
Organism: Carcharhinus amblyrhynchos; assembly: GCF_965287045.1. NCBI lineage: Eukaryota > Metazoa > Chordata > Chondrichthyes > Carcharhiniformes > Carcharhinidae > Carcharhinus > Carcharhinus amblyrhynchos. The sequence continues at coordinate 13,661,378 of NC_137328.1, forward strand.
ATTGCAGGTACACTATCACCTTGATAAAGCCTTGATCACTTGAAAACTAAATCTAGAATCGTAGAATCATTTAGTGCAGAAGGAGACCATTCACCCCATCGAGTCTGCACCAACCACAATCCCATCTGGGCCCTATCCCCATACCCTAGCTAGTCCCTCTGACACTCGAGGGCAATTTAGCATGGCCAATCACCTAACTCACACATCTTTGGACTGTGGGAGGAAAACAGAGCACCCAGAAAAAACCCATGTAGACATGGGGAGAACATACAAACTCCACACAGACGCTGACTCAAGCCAGGAATTGAACCCAGGTCCTTGAGCGCTGAGGGGCAGCAGTGCTAACCATTGTGTCATCCTGCCACCCCAACTAGAACAGGCCTACCTTGCCTGGGTTCTCTACTGCACAGAGCTAGGAACAATTAATGCATAATGTTGACACGCTCACAGTCTTCATCACTTGCCCATGCCTGATCAATACTAAACCCCATGATATGCACCAATGACCTATTTTATTTTAGTCATGCTCATCCTTTTAATGACATTGCAAAGTGACCATTTATTCTGCTTATCTAGTCTGGCTAGCAAACTACTAAAGCCTGGGCCTTCTTCCCATTGATGACAACTAGCCAGACCATTTCCTGCCGCAACTTTTCCCGGAATGTTTGCTTGAAGAATCGAATCACCCAGATCATTTGCTCATTTGTTTGTCCAACGTTTCACCTTGTCTAGACCTGCCCTTATCCTTCTTTCTGAATGTCCTGCACCTTTATGAGTTGGCAACTGTTCCATCTTCCTGAGTTAACCATAGCCCAAATCTTCCAATATGAGCACAACCCTCCTTTCATGGATCTGCATAACGACAGGTAAGGACCAGCCTACCGACAACAATAGCCAGCATTCAAAGCAGATGATGAGATGTCACCTTTACCAGCAGTGAGATTAGCAGATAGAATCAGGTACAACTCGCTGCCGTCAGGAAACAGCTTACCCAAACAACTAACGAATCAATGGATGTATACAGATGCGAATTTCAAGAGTCATGAAATGTGAGTGGTGCAGACAGCCCTGATACACAAAGAGGAAAAAAGGTCACAAATGAATTGCCAGCACCAACAGAAGCAGGCAGTTTGGTTTAACATCGCACAGCCAATAGCCAGTTTAACATTTAACAGCCAAGAAGGTTCGTTGTACCATCTGAAAGCTGGAGAGGCCATTCAGAGTCTGAGAGGCCATTTTATCATCTAAGAAGTCTTAGAGCCAAAGACAGTACAGAAACCTTCATAAAGGAAGTGTGAATATCTTTGTTGAACAAGGAATAGATGTTGCCCAGAATCGGTCCTCTGCCTTGTATTGTGTGGAAACTATAAATTGGATTTGACTTATACTTTATTTAATTTGAATGTTTGTTTGAGAGCAAGAATGTCTTAAGGGATAATTGCTATATAAATTTTGTGAGTGCTTAGTACTTCACATATGTAATTATATGTCCTTGTCGTGTGTCTTTGTTTTTTCTTTAGTTTAATAAATAGTCTTTAGTAATAGTTACACAACAGACCTGATGAGAAGGGGGATGCTGTGGTGATTTGGCAGAACTCCAACTGTCCAGGGGCATGGATATTAAAGTGATCAGGGAACTTCAAAGCCGTCAGAGGACAGAGAATATCTTACCCTAAAATGGTATCTGAATTCACCATCCTGAAACTGAACAGCACCTTTACCAGGACTGGAAGGGCAGTCGAACCATGAGACCTCCATCCTGGGGGAGAGCGCTGAGGTCAACCGTGCCCCTAGCCCAAGTCCACCTAACACCCAGGATCCAGGGGGTCCTCGTTCTGCAGCTTGGCAGTGGCAGAGAGGCATATGGGCACTGGACTTACATCCATGACACCCCCGTGGTCCAACACATCAGGTCCGTTATTATCAGACTGGGCTAGTTATTCTCACTGGGGATTTCATGTGGTTCCTTACACCATTCCAAAACAAAACTGTACACCACCACATACTGGGGTTAAGAGTTGAGAGTGAGGATGGGTGAACATTGTTGGGATGAGGGTGGGTGAGTCGTGTGTGGCTGGTGAGAGTGGGCTGGTGAGAGTGGGTGGGTGAACATTGTGGGGGTGAGTGTCGGTGAAGATTGTGGAGAGGGGTGCGAGAGCATGGTAGCACTATCAATGGTGTGAGACTATGCAGTTTCAGAGTTTGACAACTCCACTTTAAAAAATGGCAGAGGTTTTATGCTCCCAATAATCTTGAACGGGTTCGGTGACGGTAATGGAAATTCTCATGTGAGGCGCAGATTGTGTTTTACATCGGCAGGAAGTCTCTCTACAATTATCCCTATGCCCCTCCAGCAGTGACGTAATGGAAATCCCAACTTTCAATGTTGGGAAATCCATTCCAATAAATTTGAATGTAATTATCAGATCTCTATGCCTGATAATCCCCCACATCATCAGATTCTGCTATTCATATCAAAATCGTAAATCCATTGTTTTTACATTTTTTTTGTGAAAAATATTGTAACATTTGCGTTAAAACCTGTTTTTTTTCCTCTGATACTGAGGGGAATGTGGCAGTTCTGAAATTTAAAATAAAATTGGAGTTATCCACAACATGCACAGTATAAATTATGCTCTGCCATCATAACAGATATTTGGTCATAAATGTTTACTCCAGCAGATTACAGCTTGTAATGTGGATGCACCACAAGCTTTATGTCCACTTACTGTCTGCTTGTAGCAATTACTCACCAATACTAGGTACTTAATCTCTAAATTACATGAATCCCATGGGCCTATGGAAAATCCATTTCAATAACAAAACAATTATTTCTGACTGGGCTTAACTAGATTGAACCAATAACTCGTGTCTCTGACACAGCTGACTTGGACCTGGCAAACTCTTGTTAAATGCCTGAATTGTAACATATGATTTCCAATAGGCAAAGTTCACGCACAAAGACTCAATGCCTCCACATTCCCTACCTCTCTGTCTGCTACCAATCTGCAGAGGAATGTGGACCACAATTTTCCCAAAGCGGCAGTAAGTGCCCATGCCAGTGAGAAAACTGAAACAACTGTCAAGTGAGATTCACCCAACTATTGGATGTAAATAGATGCATCCTGTGAATCACACCAACCAGCCCTACCGTTCAGAGATCAGTGTGCCCCTTTTAAAGAGCACCCCCATCTCCATGTTCGCAGACAGATTTGCAGCTGGCTGCACAGATGCAAGCAACTTCAAAAGAGTTAAGTTCCTGTGTTGTATAAACATTGCAGTTAGGAACAATGGGGGTACTTGAGATGCATTCAAGGGAAATTAAGTAAACACAGCGGATTGGGAGTCAAGTAAAAAACCATTTAGCTGTCAATCAAATGAGAGGTCAAAATATTACACTGGAAGTGAATGAAAACAAAGGTTTTCAAAGGGTTGGAAGGTATTTGAAAGACTCTGAGCTTTTTTTGAGGACTCAGAGACTTGAAATAAATGCTGTGTTAAAACAATGGGGCTGAGTAAACAGATGTGGAGAAGGGAATTATCCCCTAGTGAAAGGGAGTGACTTGTCAATCAGAGGATTTGAAAGGGATCTTCTCACACCTGCAGCTTCCTAGAGAGAGAGGTTGAATGGAGCGCTGCAGTGATATAGAAGTCTTCCAACTGCCTAGGGGGCATGGATATTAAAGTGACCAGGGAACTTCAAAGCCTTTAGAGAACAGAGACAATAATGAATATCTTACACTATTACACTTAACAGAACCTTTACCAGGGCTAGAAGGGGCAGTCTAACCATGAGACCCTCATCGTGGGAGAAAGTGCTGAGGTCAACCCCTTGCCCCAGCCCAAGCCCACCTAACCCTAGGATCCAGGGGACCTGCCATCTGCAACCTTGCAGTGGCAGAGAGGTATATGGACACTGGACTGACCTCCAAGATCTCCCTCAGGGTCCAACACGTCAGGTCCGTGATTATCAGCCTGCTGGGAAGAGAGTAAATAGTGGGAGGGAATTGAATCAGATTTCAAGCCCACTGATTACTTGGAAAGAGGTTATAGGAATAATTAACCACTTCCCATCTCTCTGGCGGGTATCCAAATTGGGGGAATTGCGATGGGTTGATCTGATTTGATGCATTATTGTCACATATATGACTATACAATGAAAATTATTGTTTCTTACGCACTATACAGACAAAGCATATCATACGCAGAGAAGGAGAGGAGAGAGTGCAGAATTTACAGTCATAACTAGGGTGTTGAGAAAGATCAACTTAGTGTGAGGTAGGTCCATTCAGAAGTCTGATGGCAGCAGGGAAGAAGCTGTTTTGAGTCAGTTGGTACGTGACCTCATACTTTTGTTTATTTTTCTCAACGGACGAAGGTGGAAGAGAATGTGCGGGGTCCTTAATTGTGCTGGCTGCTTTTCTGAGACAGCGGCAAGTATAGACGGAGTCAATGGGTAGGGGGCTGTTTTGAGTGAAGGACTGGGCTACGTTCATGACCCTTTGTAGTTTCCTGTGGTCGTGGTCATGATCAGAGCAGGAGCCATACCAAGCTGTGATACAACCAAAAAGAATACTTTCTATGGTGCATCCGCAAAAGTGGGTGAGAATCATAGCAGACATGTGAAATTTCCTTAGCCTCCTGAGAAAGTAGAGGTGTTGGTAGGCTTTCTTAACTATAACATCGTGCCTGTGCTAAGTCTGCTTTTTTGCCCAATGCCTGATTCTCTGGGCCAGATCCAGTCAGAAGCAAACAAGCCCAGGGAATTGACCCCACAATATATACCTTATATTTGAACTTTGATCAGAATATAGAGCAAAATCTTCCCTATCTTGCTTGATGTGAAATGTGAAAATTAAAAAAAAGGGGAACATTTGGATAAGAGACAACACAGATTCCACTTGTGTTGTGACCCTTCTCTACAGACAACCAGGTCTTAGTGTAGCAGGAGGAAGATTTACAGTCTTCTAGGCTTTAATTCCAGATTAAGAGGAATTCTTCACTTTGGTATTTAAATAACGATAAGCACCGCATGAGAATGGAAGTCATTCTATCAAAGAGATTAATACTGAGAAAGCAGATTCACCTCAGGTTCACCTTAGCTATCATAGAGTTCCAAAACACCTCGTACATTTATTCAGAACACTAGTTGTTGAATTTTAATCGTGTTCTCCATCCTGTTACATGAAGTTTCCGTCCTCTGCAGGACTGAATGTCATAAATATTTATATACTGTTTGGGAAAATAAAAAGCTGGATATCAAAGTAGATACTTAAGATTGCTTGAGAAGATTAAAAGTACATCCATTTGCAATGCCGTAAAAAGATTTACTTTTGACAGAAATTGTTTTCTCTTACGTACAACGGAAGCTCATACAATAACGTGGGAAGGATATACGTATATGGCTCAGTGTTAACATTCAGTTTGATCTTGTACCCACAGTTCAAGAGTAATCTGGTTACACATACTGGGCACCATTTTACCAGCCATTCATGTCATGCTCCTGCTGTAGCAAGATCAGAGAATTTAGCGCCAGATGGCGCGAATGGTGGTCACATTCATCAACTACCTTTCTCACAATCACAGAATCCCTAAAGTGCAGATGGAGGCCATTTGGCCCATTGAGCTTGCACCAACCATGATTGCACCCAGGTCCTATCCGTATAAGCGCGTGCATTTACCTAGCTAATCCCCTTGACAACTAAGGGGGCAATTTAGCATGGCCAATCCACCTAACCCACATATCTGTGGGAGGAAATTGGAGCACCTGAAGGAAACCCATGCGGACACATGGGGAGAAAGTACTAACTCCACACAGATTCAAGCCAGGAATTGAGCCCAGGTCCCTGGTGCTGTGAGGCAGCAGTGCTAACCACTGTGCCACCTTGCCACCCCCAAACACAATGCAACATCTACCGTCACCAATGCGATACACCAAGTGAGTTCTTTATCATGTCATTCAACCCAGTTCAATCTCTCTCCACAGATGCTGTCAGACCCGTTGAGTTTTATTAGCGTTCAGTTTTTGTTTTTTGTTTCAGATTTCAGCATCTGCAGTAATTTACCTTTATCTTAAAGTTGTTTCAGGCCAGGTTCAATATCTTGCTCGTTTTCCTGGAACCCAGAGTGAATGATGCCGCTCTTCTGCTTGTGAGCGGAGAAAAGACTCTGCAAAAGTTCAAACTTAACCAATGGGTCTGCCAAGAAACAGCAGATAGTAGGATGAGGACAACAATGACTGGAGATGGGTTAATAAGAAGTGATTGTGCATGATAGGAATCAGAAATGATTAATCAGAGCAAATCAAAGATTTCATATGATATATATACACAAAAGGCTACACTATCCCTTTTAATGATTTGGGTCACAGTTAGCTTTAGGGCATTTTCTTTGTTCAAAATTATGTAAGTATTACACATGCACAACCACTGAACAGTCTGTAGAGTATTTTTCATGTGACATATTGCGAAGAGGCTATATTACAAAGCGATATTGCAGTAAAATCTTAATTATAAAATAGATCAGTTCAACATCAGAAGTTCTATTATACTTGGAAAGTCAATGCAAGGCCATATTAAGAAGGAGGTAGGTAGCTTATGCATTTGGATTTTTTTTAGTTTTTATAGTGATGGACTTGGGTAATGAGGAAGAATATCAAGGGTAGGAGTCTTAGCAGTGTTGAAGAGCAGAGGGATCTTGGTGTCCGGGTCCACAGGACTCTTAAATCGGCCTCGCAGGTGGAGGATGTGGTCAAGAAGGCGTATGGTGTACTGGCCTTCATTAATCGAGGGATTGAGTTTAGGAGTCGGGAGGTAATGCTGCAACTTTAGAGGACCCTTGTCAGACCCCACTTGGAGTACTGTGCGCAGCTCTGGTCGCCTCACTATAGGAAGGACGTGGAAGCTATTGAAAGGATGCAGAGGAGATTTACAAGGATGTTGCCTGGATTGGGAGGCATGCCTTATGAAGATAGGTTGAGGGAGCTGGGACTCTTCTCCCTGGAGAGACGAAGGTTGAGAGGCGACCTGATAGAGGTTTATAAGATGTTGAGAGGAATAGATAGAGTGGTTTCTCAGAGGCTATTTCCCAGGGCTGAAATGGTCGCTACGAGAGGACACAGATTTAAGGTGCAGGGAAGCAAGTACAGAGGAGATGTTAGGGGTAAGTTTTTCACTCAGAGGGTGGTGAGTGAATGGAATCAGCTGCCGTCAGTGGTGGTGGAGGCGAACTCGCTGGGGTTTTTTTAAAAGACTTCTGGATGAGTATATGGGATCTAATGGGATTGGGGGTTATAGATAGGTCCAAGGCTTAGTAGGTATAGAAGTGATCGGCGCAACTAGTGGGCCGAAGGGCCTGTTTGTGCTGTAGTGTTCTATGTTAAAGACCAATACCATGGCTCTTTTTGCATTAACATTTAGTCTGAGCCTGCATCAACAGTTTGAGGAAGTATTTTGTCACACATGTCATCTTATTACATTACTGTATGCTGAGTAATGGATGGAATGTCAGTGCTGGAGAACCATAGAAACCCTACAGTGCAGAAGGAGGCCATTCAGCCCATCGGGTCTGCATTGACCACAATCCCACCCAAGCCCTATCCCCATAACACCATGCATTTACCCTACCTAGTCCACCTGACACTAAGGAGCAATTTAGCATGGCCAATCAACCTAAGCCACACATCTTTGGACTGTGGGAGAAAACCAGAGCACCCAGAGGAAACCCACGCAGACATGGGGAGAATGCGCAACCTCCCCGCAGACAGTGTCCCAAGCTGGGAATCGAACTCTGGTCCCTGGCGCCTTGAGGCAGCAGTGCTAACCACTGTGCCACCGTGCTGCCCCATCAACCAATTCAGCCCCCTCGCTCCATCTCCCACGTTATGTGCAAAATTTGAAGCAGCCTGCTGAAGAAGGCAAGATGGCAGCAGGTGGACTCAGAGATTGTGCCTCCGACTCCGGCTGGCAGGAAAACTGTGGCAGATTTATTGGGGGTCCAGGAGGAAGGGTCTAACCTGGAACCATGCCCTCTGGTGGAGGTAAAGCAATTAGTTAACTCATCAATGAGCCAATCAAAACCAATAATTTCCAAACCGACAAGATTTAATGGCGGGAGTCTCTTAACTCAAATTGTCTCCCGAAAGCTGCCCTCTGTTATTGCACCAACCTCCCTTCCCCTCACCCACGGTCACCAGCACCCTCTTTCCCTGTGACACCCATCAAGCCCAACGTACCTCTCTCCAGTGATGATCCCTGACGAAGGCCTCAATGCCGTGCCAGCAATGGAGAGCTGCCAGTCTCTGATTGGTTGGCAGCTCTTGCGGGGGTGTGGGGAAGGGGGGGCAATCTTCTCACCCTATTGGGACTCTAATTCACCTGCGAGGCCTGACCTTGTCCAGGTAAGTGCCTGATTGCACAAAGCGTCAGGACACCTGATCCCACCTATTCTCCAATCAGTGGACGGCTCATGGACTTTTCAATCTCAGTGCTGGCATTGGCCATCTCACCACTGTCCTGATTGGCCATTCGGTCAGAATATTCTAATTGGATAATTAGGGATGTGTGAAGGCAGTTTGAAAACGTTTTTGATTGTACACATGGGGTAATGGACCTTCAAAAGAAATCACTTGCACTTCAGAAAAATCAGCACAGAAAAGAATGGCTCCAAAGGGGATGAACTGTTTGTGAAATGATGGGGCAGGGGATGGTGGGGTAATGTCGTTTTGGGCGAGTAATTAGGAAAGCCTATTCCAAGGACAGTAATGACTTGGCAAAAGATGTCAGGCAGAAATCCAAAGCATTCTCCCTCTTTATTTCCATGCACAATGTGCTCTCAGTGAGAATGAGAACTATCAAACAAATGGTCCAACAGCCAGATAGGGTAATATGCAGCTTCATATCTGCTTGATTGGGGCCAAAGTTGGTCAATTCTCTGCCAAAAATCTGGGCATCATGGTGGCACAGTGGTTAGCACTGCTGCCTCACAGCGCCAGGGATCTGGGTTCAATTCCGGCCTTGGGTGACTGTCTGTGTGGAGGTCTCCCCATGTCTGCGTGGGTTTCCTCCAGGTGTTCCAGTTTCCTCTCACAGTCGAAAGATGTGCGGGTTAGGTGGATTGGCCATACTAAATTATCCCTTAGTGTCAGGGGGATTACAGAGATAGGGCTTGGGTTGGATTATTGTCAGTGCGTACTCAATGGGCCAAATAGCCTCCTTCTGCACTATAGGGATTGTATAAGTATCTGCTTAATTAAGTAGGTAACAAGAGGTGGCTGCTGCAGGGATCGAAGGCTGGCAGGTAGAGAACAAGAGGCAGCAGTTCAAGATCATAACCCAGGCCTGAGACGTCCAATGCTGATACTTAGGGTGAGTGGATATCTTTCTGGATGCTGCTAAATATATGGCACCTTTGGCCCCATGAGGTGACGGTGATGTTGGTGATTTCTTATTACACAAGTGGCTGGGCCTCTTACCTCCGAATAATAAATTGGCTGCATGAGACCAATCATCCTGTCTCTAAGCAGATGTTTTCCTCACTCCCAGTCCCACCATTGGGACACTTGCTGCTCTAACAGAATTCCAACTTGAGGTTAAAAATGAAAACGCACCTTTACTAAAATAGGCACAAGTCAGGAATGTGATGGAAAGCTCCCAACTTGTCTGGATGAGTGCAGCTCCAACAATATTCAAGAGGCTTGACACCATCAAGGACAAAGCAGGCCACTTGATTGGCACCCCACCATAAACATTCGATCCCTCCACCACCAACGCACAGAAGCAGCCGTGTGTACCACCTACAAGATGCACTGCAACAATTCACCAAGACTCTTTCGGCAGCGCCTTCCAAACCAATGACTGCCACCATCTATAATAGGCTTCTCTAAGGCACAGCTTGCAACCTGATGCACCCCCCAAAGCCCCTCTATGTGGCCCTTAATCCAGTTTCCAAAATAGGACGAGTTTGCCTTGGGCCCAGTGAGGGCTGGGTCTTGTCAGGGGACTGTATTTTGGTGAGTATGTGTGAGTGAGTGACTGACTGGGTGTGGGGGAAGTGAAAGACTGGGCTGTGTGTATTGGAGCGAGTAACTGAGTGTGAAAGGGAGTGACTGAGTGACCATGTGAGTGTATGGAGGGGAGCGCAGGAGACGGAGTGAGTGTGTTGGGGTGAGAGCAAGTCTTCCTTATGCCCATTCTCAGGCTTCTCACTCACTCACACCAACAAATACACACACACTCACACCATCTACCTACCTACAGCCCTCTCACACTCTGGTCAATTTATTATTCACTATGGTTTAATTGAAGAATTTATTGCTGTTACTTTTCTGAATCTTTGTTCAGCAATTGATTTTTCCTTAAAACGCTTTTTTTTGAAATTCAAACTTTGTCTTTCTGAAATTTGCTCAACAGCCATTTGAGTAAGAAAAATATGCAAATGTGACCCCTCTGAGCAAAAAGATTAGGCAGGTTGCTCCCATAGTTCAAAGACGTTTGGGTTACGTGGATTGGCCATGCTAAATTGACTCTAATGTCAGGGCAAATATGTGGGGTTTCGGGAATAGGGCCTCAGTAGGATTGTAGTCGGTGCAGACTCAGTGGGCCAAATGGCCTCTTTCTGCACTGTAGGGATTCTGTGAGTCCTGAACCAGAAGGTCAAGGACTGCAGATACCAAGGAACGCTACGACCTGGAAGTCCCCCTCCAAATCACTCACCACCCTGACTTGAAAATATATTACCGTTCCTTTGCTGTCGTTGGTTCAAAATCCTGGAATTCCCTCCCAGCTCCATGGGCGTACCTACACCTCAGGAACTACAGTGATTCATAAAGAAGATTCATCACCACCTTCAAGGACAACTCGGGATGGGCAATAAATGCTGGCCCAGCCAGCGATGGTCATCTTCCAATTTAGAAAAAAAGGGAACACTGTAAAATTTCTTACACTACCGCATTTCTGGAGCATCAGAGTGTATGAACATTGAGAAGAGAGAATCTGGTTAATACAAATACCACCTGTCTCACAATCCTCTGCAACAAGAAAATAGCAGCTGGAATTTGTTGAGGATTTAATATTCAAAAGGTGTATTTATAGTCACCCAAAATGGAATTATGCAGGTCCAAAGACATTTCCAGCCACATTCGCCCCAAAACCGGAAAATTCTGCTGGAGGTCAACGGACCTTTGCACGGTCTGCCTCTTGTCCACCCACTACGATTCCCATGGCGGGCAGGATGGGAACATTCCAGTCATTGTTTCTTTTGATACCTGGATGGTATTGAGTTCCAAAACAGGGGTCATTTTGTCAAAGCCATCAGTGTAGTTTTGTTAAGAGGAAGTCATGTCTGAACAACTCAATTGAATTTTTTGAAGGGGTGGCCAGATGTATGGCTGAGGACAATACATTTAACAGAGTCTACTTGGACATTGAATCATGGAATCCTACAGTGCAGAAGGAGGCCATTTGGCCCATCAAGTCTGCACTGACCACAGTCCCACCCAGCCCTGTTCCCATAACGCCAGGCATTTACCCTAGATAGTCTTCCTGACAACAAGGGGCAATTTAGCATGACCAATCCACGTAACCTGCAATCTTTGGACTTAACCAAGGCTTTTGACAAGGTCCTCACGTGGGAGACTGATAGCAAAGGTGAGAGCCCATGGAATCCAAGGAAATTTGGCAAATTGGGTCCAGAATTGGCTGAGTGGCAGGAAAAAGAGGGTAATGGTTGCAGGGTATTTTTCAGATTGAATAACCATATCCAGTGGGGTCCCACCCCGATCAGTGTTGAATCCCTTCTGTTTGTGGTTTATATAAATGAGTTAGACTTGAACGTAGGAGGATTAATCAGTAAGTTCACGGATTATATGAAAATTAATAGGGTGGTGAATAGTCAGGAGGATAGCCTTAGATTACAGGAGGAGGGCTGGTCAGATGGACAAATGGAATTCAATCTGGGTAAGTGTGAGATGATGCATTTGGCCAGGACAAAGAAGACAAGGGAATACATGATGAATGGCAGGACCCTGAGAAGCACCAAGGATCAGAGAGACCTTGGTGTGCATGGATAAAGTGCTTAGGAAAGCATATAGTATACTTGCCTTTATTAGCCAAGTCATAACAGCTTAATCACAGGGAGGTTATGCTGGAACTATATTAAACATTGTTAGGACACAGTTAGAGTATTGTGTGCTGTTCTGGAATTCACATTATAGGAGGGATGTGATAGCACTGCAAACAGTGCATTTCCAGAAGTAAGAAAGTTAAAGCTCAATTGAAAGTTAAAATAATATAATTATATCCTTTGCTTGTCCTTGTGGCATAGATGGTTGAACTTTGTGGCTGTTTTCATTTGTTGGTTTTCTGGAGTTAATTTGGTTCAGATCTGCACTTTGTTGAAGACACACTTTGAGCTTCAGAGAGTTCTTTACTGTTCTCTTCCAACAGAATTTTCAGATGGCTGCAATGTTTCTTCTTCCTCCTCCTGATTCTGCTTGGCAGAACCAGATTTTAATACTCCTCTCTGTACATATCCAGAAAGAATCTGATCAGCTTGTCCTACAGTCATTGTTGCAGACCAAGTAATCCCTTTTTTCTTTCATCGTGACACATTTCAAAATAGAAATAAATAGGATGTTTGTCTTCGACAGGAGGTTTTAATTGTTTGATGAGTATTTGACTGGGTTGCACTGCTCGTTGTTCTGATAGTTGTTTAAAGTCTAGTACCTTGCATTTTTAATGCTTTTCTTTCAAGAGAGTTTCCATTTGAAGTGGCATTTGACACCCCTATAAGTGTGAAATTCTATGCAAAGGCGTGCAGTGCTATTCATTTGGAAATGTTACAGCAAAGTGGTCAATTTACAATATCAGACATCTGGTGACTTGTAGCAGACATCTTTTTTGAGCAGTGTCTTGTATTTTTTTAAGAAGTCATCTTTAAACAGTTCAAAAAAATATATAGGTGAGCTTCGTGTTGTGGTGTCACTGTGTAAACTGAGTATGATGCTGACATGGATGATATAGAACTTAAACAGGCCAGCAGAAAATTGGGATGGAAGTTCTAGTGATACTGTGTTGGCACTTGTATTTTAACCTTCCAGCCAAGTAACCATTTAGTAACATTGATGAGCAATATGCACAGAACTGTGTTTATATTCTGAATGACGAGCAAGTCATTTTACTCAGTGAGTATTTCAACTGCAAAGAACTGAAGAATTTATCCACCCAAAAGCTATCAGCTAGGAATACAAACTGAGTTTAGATTGTTAACAGAAGAACAGATTTTTCTGCAGCAATGTGAGGATCATATTGCAGACAGCACACGAGAACAGCAGGTTGAAACACTTGATTTGCATGTTCGGTTAAGGAATCAATGGTATGAAACCACCATCGGTAGGTTTAAAAAATAAGCAGCTCCCAGTCAAAATTATCTCAAAGTTAAAAAAAAATAAGATTAGTGCAGTGCAGTTTTAGATAAAGATTATTGTTATGTTGGATGTGATGTAACAGCATGGATAGGGCACTGTCTAATCAATAGGAAACAGGGGATGGCATGGTGGTTAGCACTGCTGCCTCACAGCACCAGGGACCCGGGTTCAATTCTGGCCTTGGGTCACTATCTGCATGGCTTTCTTTTGGGTGCTCCGGTTTCTTCCCACAGTCCAAAGATGCACGGGTTAGGGTGATTGGCCATGCAAAATTGACCCTTAGAGTCAGGAGGTTAGCAGGGTAAATGTGTGGGGTTGTGGGAATGGGGCCTGGGTAGGATTGTGGTTGGTGTAGACCACAATGACCTCCTTCTGCACTGTAGGGATTCTATGAGTCAGAGAGTCATGTTAAATGGATCGTTTTCAGGTTGAAAAACTAACGAGCAGAGCACCACAGGGATCAGTACTGGGCCCTCAACTATTTATGATCTATATCAATTACTTAGCTGAAGATACCAACTCTGTGATCAAGTTTGCTGATAATACAAAGATATAGTAGCAAACTGTGAGGAGGACACAGGAATTTTATCAGCACATCTGCCCCAGAATCAAGGCGGGCAGGTGGGTGAGGGTCACAGAATGGCATTCTCCGTTAGCCGCACGCGAGATCTTATGAGTCTCAGGTGGGTGATGTGGTAAAATTCTGGTAAATGAGTTTGCAAAGGGTGTTAGATAGTCTAAGTGAGTGGGCACAAATCTAACAGAGGGAGTAGAGTGTGGGGAAATTTGACGTTGTCCCTCTTGGCAAGAAGAGTAGAAAAGCAAAATGTAATTGAAATGGAGAGAAACTGCAAAATGTGGCAGTACAGAGGGACATCAGTCTCCTTCCACATAAATCATGAAAACTTAGCAAGCAAGTGCAGCAAGTAGCCAGGAAGATAAGTGGAATGTTGGCCATTCTTGCAAGAGGGATTGAGTAAAAAAGGATATCTTGCTACATTTGTACATAGTAGTTTTGAAAACAGACCCGGAGCACTGTTATAGTTTTACTCTCCTTACTTAAAAGATAAACTTGTCTTGGAAGCAGCTCAGAGCAGTTTCACCAGATTGATCCCTGGGATGAAGGCTTGCCTTATAAGGAAAGGCTGAGGTATAACCTATATTCATTGGAGATTGGAAGAATGGGAGGTGAACTTATTGAAACGTGTTGAGATTCACAGGGAGCTCGATGGGGGAGACGATGAGAGGGTGTTTCCCCTTGTGAGGGAATCTAGAACTAACGGCTACAACTTCAGAGGTCCCCTATTTAAGAAGGTGGCGAAGAAGAATTTATGCTGTTACAGGGATGTTAGTCAAAGAACAAAAAATATTACAGCACAGGAACAGGCCCTGTAGCCTTCCAAGCCTGCACTGACCATGCTGTCCGACTGAACTAAAACCCTCTACCCTTCCGGGGACCATATCCCTCTATTCCCAACCTATTCATGTATTTGTCAAAATGCCCTTTAAAAGTCACCACCGTAAATGCTTCCACTACCTCCCCAGGCACCCACCACCCTCTATGTAAAAAATATGCCTTGTACATCTCCTTTAAACCTTTCCCTTCGCACCTTAAAGCTGCATCCCCAAGTAATTGACTCTTCCTTCCTGAGAAAAAGCTTCTGACTATCCACTCTGTCCATGCCTCTCATAATCTTGTAGACTTCTATCAGGTCGCCCGCTCAACCTCCTTCATTCCAGTGGGAACAAACGAAGTTTCTCAACCTCTCCTCATAGCTAATGCCCTCCATACCAGGCAACATCCTGGTAAATTTTTTCTGTGCCCTCTCCAAAGTCTCAACGACCTTCTGATAGTGTGGCAACCAGAATTGAATACTATATTCCAGTTCTATAAAGCTGCAACATGATTTGCCAATTTTTAAACTCAGTGCCCTGGCTGATGAAAGCAAGCATGCTGTATGCCTTTGTCACTACCTTCTCCACCTGCATTGCAACTTTCAGTGATCTGTATACCTGTGCACCCAGATCCCTTTGAATATCAATACTCTTAAGGGTTCTGCCATTTACTGTATATTCCTTTTCTGTATTAGACCTTCCAAAATGCATTATCACATATTTGTCTGGATTAAACTCCATCTGTCATCTCTCCGCCCAAGTTTCCAACTGATCTATATCCTACTGTATCCTCTAATGGCCCTCATTGCTATCTGCAATTCCACCAACCTTTGTGTCGCAAACTTTCTAATCAAACCAGTTATATTTTCCTCCAAATCATTTATACATATTTATAAATAGCAAAGGTCCCAGCACTGATCCCTGAGGAATGTCACTTGTCACAACCCTCCATTCAGAAACGCACCATTGCACTGCTACACTCTTGTCTTCTTTGACTGAGCCAGTTTTGTATCCACCTTGCCAGCTCACCACTGATCCCATGCAATTTCACCTTCTGCGCCAGTCTGCCATGAGGGACCTTGTCAAAGGTCTTACTGAAATCCATGTAGACAATATCCACTGCCCTACCCTCATCAATCATCTTTGTTACTTCCTCGAAAAACTCAATCAAGTTAGTGAGACATGGCCTTCTTTTCACAAAACCATGTTGCCTCTCGCTAATGTGTCCACTTATTTCCAAGTGGGAATAAATCCTGTCTCGGAGAATCTCCTCCAATAATTTCCCTACACTGATGTAAGACTCATTGGCCTGTAATTACCTGGATTATTCTTGCTACCCCTTCCTGAACAAAGGAACAACATTGACTATTCTCCAATCCTCTGGAATCTCCCCAAAGTGCTGTGGAGGCTATGATATACAAGGAGTTATGGAGTTACGGAGTGGGGTTTAGGGGGGTTTGGCCAGGGAACAAGAAAGTGGAGTGAAGGCCACAATCAGATCAGCTGTGATTTTATTGAACGATGAAACAGGCTCAAAGGGTCCAGTGGCCTACATCCATTCCCATTTCTTCTGATCTAATGATCATATAATGGTGGCTTGAAGTGTACCAAAAGAAAAGGATCATCATACATCTTACAGGACACTCAGTGGTTATGTCCTTGGACCAGAGTCCAAATCTTTTAGGTAGTTTGTTATTGAATTCAATTTAAAACCTAAGGAAATGGTAGCTGTATAATTGACCACAAAGCCATTGTCACAAAATCCAGTAGGTTCACTGCTACCCTTCAGGGAAAGAAACCTATGGTCATCACTGAGTCTGGCCCATATGTGACTCCAGTCCCACACCAGTGTGGTTGTCTCTTCCCTGTCCTCTGAAGTGGCCAACTATTCGGTGGTATCAAAAATCAGCATAATGGATCACAGTGGTTTAAAAAGACAAATCATGGTAATTCACAAATCTTACAGAACAGTGGCCAATATCTTGGCCCTTCCTGCCTGTGGCAACTCTTTGTAAGAATTACCCAATTAGCCTCACTTTCAATTTTGTCTTTATAGCCCTCCATTTTTTTTCCTTTACAGATAAGCCTACAATTTCCATTTGAAAGTTATTACTGAAGTTGCTTTCACTACTTTCTTGGACAGTGCAATCTAGATCATAAAAACATAAGAAATAGGAGCAGGAATAGGTCATCTTGCCCTTCGAGCCTGCCCCGCCATTCAATAAGATCATGGCTGATCTGTCGTGGCTCAGTTCCACATTCCTGCCCTCTACCCATAACCCTTAATCCCCTCGCTTATCAAAAACCCATCAACCCGCATCTTAAAAATATTTAGCGAGGCAGCCCCCATAACAACTCCTCTCTCCCAATTCTTTTGTCAGTTTTCTTAAATCTGTGACTTCTGGTCACCAACATTCCTTTCATAGAATCATAAAATCCCTACAGTGTATAAGGAGCCCATCGGGTCCCACTGACAACAATCCCACCCAGGCAGGCCCTATTTTTGTAACCCCACATAATCACCCTGACAGTAAGGAGCAATCCCACCCAGACCTCTTCCCCATATCCCTAAGTATTTACCCTGCTAATCTTCCTAACCTACTCATCTTGGGACATTAAGGGGCAATTTAGCATGGTCAATCCACTGAACCTGCATATCTTTGAACTGTGGGAGGAAACCGGAGCAAACCCACATAGACACGGGGAGAATGTGCAAACTCCACACAGATAGTGACCTGAGGCTGGAATCGAACCTGGGTCCGTGGTGCTATGAGGCAGCGGTGCTAACCACTGTGCTGCCCCTATTTCAATGGAAATAGATTCTTCCTGTTTACTTCCTCAAAACCAACTTGATTTTGAGCATCTCTTAATCTTTCCCCCCTTAACCTTTTCTGCTCCAGGGCGATTAATCTTCTGACATGTGTGTTGAACGGAGGAAATTTGAGCAGTTTATTTGGCACAAGTAGACCCTTACACCCCAATAATTTCTAACACATCTGCGTCTGAGCAGTCCATTGTAATAAATGGGTTGCATGGAGAACCAGCATGGGGTGTTCAAAGGATTTAATTTGTTTCAGGGACGTGTTTCTTTCCTTTTTTTCATGAAAGGGTTTTTAATTTGACACTCTGGATTTATTGCTCTTTGTGAAATTGGAGCCAATTGGCATATCTTGTACTCAGTGGAATCATCTGACACTTTCAAACTTGAGAACCAATTTACCATACCTAGTGGACATTGAGATAATTTAAAAACCTTGTTGTAATTTTTGTTACCAATGCCATTAAAGGAGCATATGTCGAATTTATTGCACATATGGTTAGTGAATAAGATCTACAGTCATGTAGAACTGATGGTTATTACGTTTCAGTTAAAACTGTGAGAGCAAGGAGTTTAAATTCACATTTTACGACATCTGCCATCTTCTGATCGCTTTTACGGGCAATTACTTGAAGGTTGCACACAACGCAGCCAGAGTTTTGATACCCGGGGCAGGATTTTGGGATTTGGATCTGGACCCTGACATCTCGACCAAATGTGGGTCCTGACTGGACGTTGTGTGGGAACAGTCACTCGGTAGTGATTTCCCCTGAATTGTTCAAATAATTGTCAAGAAGCCAATTAAAGGAAGTGGGCAAGCTCTTGACGCTAGGAGGCCAACAAAAATCTGCCCAGCTAGGAAGGAGCTGCAGTCTGCTTTAGCAAATTGAAGCGACCTTGTAAATTAATAACATGGCCACAGCTACCAGGGCACTATAGTAGAGGGAGGACCCATCCACAGAACAGCCAATAAAAATTTGGACCTAAAAGTCTACTGATGACCATGAAACCATTATTGTTGTTTAAAAAACCCATCTTGTTCACAGATATCTTTTAAGGAATGGAATCTGCCATCCGATATGTGGCCAACATATGACTTCAGACTCAAAGAGAGATGGCTGAATCTTAAATACCCTCTAAAATGGCCTAGAAAGGCATTGAGTTCAAGGACAAACTAGTAAGGGTGGGAATGGTGGAGGCTCCCAGAGAATCAAGATTGGAAGACCCAAAATGGCTTCCAGGCCTGCGGGATTTCCCCACCCCCACTGGTGACGTAATGGAGTTCCCACTTTGAGATGATGGGAACCCGATGGTAATACATTTAAACATAATTAGCGAGCCTCCACACTGTAACATCCCCCCAGATAGAAAGGCCATACCGCACCACTACACCCTACCTCCCTACAATGCCTGCACCCACAGCCCCCACATCTCCCCCAGGTGGCATGGTGTCATGTCGGCTTGGTTTAGAACAGGTTTAAAAAAACAGGGAACTGATGCACAGGTACATACAGCCACCAGGGGGGAGAGGACCATGTCTGGCAATACCTGGCACTGCCAGGTGGCACTGCCAAAGGAAAGTTCAATTGGATAGGACGCTCCCTATCCATGGGGTGTGGCTGATCCTTGTCCTTGGGGGTGGGGTGGAATTCCATCAGTTGTGGGGGTGGGTGGGTGTTTTGGGGAGTTTTGTGGTGTTGGTGTGTCCATGAGAGTGGAGGGAGGGGGTATTCCTCTTATCGATTTTTATTGATTTGCCCCATTGGAGCACCCAATGTGTCAAGGGTTGAGATTGCTGGTGGGACGGGCCCGTCCTGCCAACATGACATCATAGGAACCGCACCCTTGATTTCTTTAGTCTGAATGTTTATTTTAAAAAAGGCTCGGCGGGGTTGGGGGAGGGGGTGTCGGGTGGAGGAAGAGGTGGTTGGTGAGGGGTGGGAGCCGGCAGTACAGTCATCTGGCTACATTTCACTTTCGCTGCCGAAGTTGACGCTTCGACAAAATAATTGAGAAAAGTTGACCCAGCATGTATTGGACATAATTCACTGACCTCGAGAAGGTGGTGGCAAGCTGCCACATTGAACTGCCGCAGTCCATGTGATGTAGGTACATCCACCATGCTGTTAGGAAGGAAGATCTGAGATTTTGATCCAGTGACAGAGAAGGAAAAGCCATGTAGTTCCCAGTCAGGATGGTGAGTGACTTGGAGGGCAATTTGCAGATGTTGATGTTTCCATGCATCTGCTACCCACGTCCTCCTTTTATTCTGCAATATATTGTCATGAAAACAGGACAAATAAATTGGATTTGTTGATTGCATCAAGTGATTTTATGAAGTAATATGTCAGAGCACCAAAAGCATTCACATTTTAATAATATCAGTTTAAATGAAAAAAGCACCCTATTGATTCCATGACTGGCAGATACACTTAGGGTGAAATGAAGGGTAGAATTTTCCCAATCTGCCTACCACAGGAATCATAGCGGGAAGGACACAGACCATGCAAAGGTCGGTTAACCTCGGGTGGGATTTTCTGGCACTAGAGTGAGCATGGCTGGAACATCCCGCCCAAAATGTATAATTGAACTGTGTAACGTGGTTTATGCACATCACAACAGATTAACTAATTAACATAAGCATTCAGAGAATATCAGTTTTTCAATAATATAAAATAAAGCAAAATATTGCAGGGCCTGGAAATCTGAAATGAAAACAAGACAATGCTGGGAAAATGCATCAGGTCTGGCAGCATCTGTGGAGAAAGAAACAGAGTTAATGTTTCGAGTCTTTTTGACTTTTCTTCAAAGCTGAAGAGAGAGAGATGTGGTGGATTTTATCCTATTTAAGAGGGTTATACTTACTAGTATAAAGTCCATCACATTTCCACTTTATGAATCTGAAGATAGTTTGTTTCCAATATTTCTTCATTACCACAGCGAACAGAGTCTTTTCAAGCCATTTAATACAGTGGGATGTTAATAGGAATGGATGGCAAGTGCAGAAGATGCAGAAGAAGTG
Organism: Carcharhinus amblyrhynchos; assembly: GCF_965287045.1. Classification (NCBI taxonomy): domain Eukaryota; kingdom Metazoa; phylum Chordata; class Chondrichthyes; order Carcharhiniformes; family Carcharhinidae; genus Carcharhinus; species Carcharhinus amblyrhynchos. Next base: position 13,682,036 of record NC_137328.1, read on the forward strand.
AGGAGAAAAATGGCATGTAACTCCATATAAATACCTTGGAGACTATTATATTTAACTAAGTCTGCACATGTATAATGTAACTTGACCTATTTTTTAGTAGAACAAATTAATGTGCTCCAAAGTATTTGCCCATTAGATATCAAATTGTTCAGTCAGTTGTGGAATCTTCAGGGATTGAAATAATTTGAGATAAAGAGCTGCATTTGGTGGGGCCATTGGGATTCTTGCCTGCTGGCCAGTTCCTTGGGGAAGGTGTGATGGGAATCAAGTGCCCTTCAAGTACTTGCGTCAGACCACCACTGTGATTGAGGACCTTGATAGTGGACGTCATTAAGGAGGAAATTGCGAGGCATCTTGAAGGGAATTGCTTGATAGAGCAGACGCAGCACGGTTTCATTAAAGGGAAGTCGTGTCTGACAAATTTACTGGAGTTCTATGAGGATGTGTCTAGGGCAGTGGATAGAGGAGAGCCAGTGGATGTGGTCTTTCTGGATTTTCAGAAGGCGTTTGACAAAGTACCTCACAAGAGGTTATTGCAGAAGGCCGAGGGACATGGATTTGGGGGTAGGGTGTTAGCGTGGATAGAGGATTGGTTGTCAAATAGGAGGCAGAGAGTGGGGGTCAACGGGTGCTATTCGGATTGGCGGATGGTGACTAGTGGAGTGCCCCAGGGGTCGGTGCTGGGGCCTCAGCTTTTTACCATTTATATAGATGATCTGGAGGAGGGAACCAAGTGTAGGGTGTCGAAATTTGCTGATGACACCAAGATTGGGGGAACGGCAAATTATGCGGAGGGTGTGGAGAGTCTGCCGAAGGATCTAGATAGGCTGGGCGAATGGGCCAGGAAATGGCAAATGGAATTTAATGTTGGCAAGTGTGAGGTGGTCCACTTTGGTAGGAATAATGGTAGGAAGGACCATTACTTACGTGGCGAAAAACTGCAGCAGGCGACAGTGCAGAGGGACCTCAGGGTCCTTGTGCATGAGTCGCAAAAACCCAGCTTGCAGGTGCAGCAGGTGGTCAGGAAGGCGAATGGGATGCTGGCCTTCATAGCGAGGGGGATTGAATATAAAAGTAGGGAGGTCTTGCTGCGGCTGTATAGGGCATTGGTGAGGCCGCAGCTGGAGTACTGTGTGCAGTTTTGGGCGCCGCACCTGCGTAAAGATATTTCGGCCTTGGAGGGAGTGCAGAGGAGGTTTACTACGCTGATACCAGAGTTGAGGGGGTTGAGCTATGAGGAGAGGCTGAATAAACTAGGCTTGTACTCGTTAGAGTTTAGAAGAATGAGGGGAGATCTCATTGAGACGTATAAGATGATGAATGGGATGGATAGGATAGAGGTGGAGAGACTCTTCCCGCTCAAAAAAGACAGTAGGACTGGGGGGCACAGCCTCAAGATAAAGGGGGGGTGGTTTAGAACGGAGTTGAGGAGGAACTTCTTCACTCAAAGGGTGGTGAATCTCTGGAATTCTCTGCCCGTTGAAGTGGTGGAGGCTGCCTCGCTAAATATTTTTAAGACGCGGGTTGATGGGTTTTTGATGAGAGAGGGGATTAAGGGTTATGGGGAGAGGGCGGGAAAGTGGAACTGAGCCACGACAAATCAGCCATGATCTTATTGAATGGCGGGGCAGGCTCGAAGGGCTAGATGGCCTACTCCTGCTCCTATTTCTTATGTTCTTATGTTCTTATGATGTCTCACCAACAAATAGTTGCCAACTAGTCTTCACCACCAGCACTGTTAAGATCAATGGCTGCCAGTGGCAATGGATCCATGAGGGGCCCAGGAATGTTGTGGGACCCCTAACCAAAGATATCCGATAGTGGGATGGGGGATAGCGGAGTAGAGGTCATGGGTGGGGGAGGGTTCAGGGCTCAAAGGCAAAGTCAGGTGGATAGTTTTCAGCAGCACCCCACCTTTCTGGTCTCCTTAAGCTCAGTCAGGTGAGTCACTTGATGAAGAAGCAATGGTCCGAAAGCTTGTGATACCCAAATAAACTTACTGGACATTAACCTGATGTAATGAGACTTCTTACTGTGCCCACCTTAGTCCAATGCCGGCATCTCCACATCATGACTCCCGGAGTTAAACAGGGGAAGTTTTGATGCAGGACCTCTCTAATGATTAAAGGGCCCAGCCGACATGGGCAGTTGGCTCACTGCAGGCTTGACTGACGAACCTAAATTGATTGTCAGCATAATATTTAGCATATAGAGGTTCCTTTTCCCATACTGGGAGCTATATATTATAATACAAAAGGCCTTGCCCTACGGAGACAGAAAGAACATATACACACATTGTTCCTTCCACAGGGCAATGTCTTAATCAATCAGAGCCAAGCTGCTTGGTCTAAATTTCAAACAATGCTTTGCAGTTAACTGCCAGTCACCATCAATTGCTGCATTCTTCATGGCAACAACCCTACCAATCAAAATCCACTTCCTAACCAATCCAGCAGCCTCTTCTTATAGAATACAAAGTTGTTCTTTTCCTTGAAATTGGTGTTCTTGTGATTGTGCTGATGAGTGCAAGTCAAAAAGCTTCAAAGAAATGACATTTTCAGCAATACTCAAGTTATGTGCTACCAAACGGCTATTTATATACTCGAAAAGCACTTCAATACCATCGGCGCACATCAAGTCACAGATAAAAGTTAATGGATCTTTACTCCTGCAGTTTACGATGTTATCTGAATGCTCTCAAATATCCAGTTTCCTTTACGTCTAATCAAACTTAACAAAGTTTATGCTTGGAGCTTGGTGCCTTTTGGACAGTTACACTTATAGGTGACACGAGCAGCTGTCCAGATGCTCAGAACATTCACCTGCTGAGCCCAGGGATTTGGACCTTACTGGTATTGGTTATATGCATAGCTTAGACATAACTTATCTGAAGTGATATATGGAGTACCCGGAGAGAGTGAAAAACAGCCAGTATACTTTAAGATGGAGTTCACAATCTCTATTTATACAATGTTGCATGACTGATCTACAGGCTACTATGGAGACTACTGAGGTCTCGAAGCAGAGATCTTAATCAAGGCTTGGTTCCAATCATTGTACTTGCTTTAGGACTATTGGGATTTTGAGGTTCAATGGGCAGCAATCCATCTTTGTTTGGATTCACTATGTTGGAGAACCAAATGTTGAAGGACTTTAGCAAGCCCAAATTGTTATGATGTAAACTGGGGATGTGTACATGGTCAGAATTTGAGGAGCCTAGCAATTTCATGGAATCATAGAATCATTACAGTGCAGAAGGAGACCATTCAGCCCATCAACCTGCACTGACAACAATCCCACCTAGGCTCTATCCCTACATATTTACCCACTAATCCCTCTAACCTGCACATCCCATGACACTAAGGGACAATTTAGCATGACCAATCAACCTAACCTGCACATCTTTGGACTGTGGGAGGAAACTGGAGCATCCGGAGGAAACCTACGCAAACAAGGAGAGAATATGCAAACTCCACACAGACAGTTACCCAAGCTGAGATCGAACCCAGGTCCCTGAAGCTATGAAGCATCAATGCTAACCACATTGCTACCATGCCACCCACATCTTTACCCAGCTAATCTCCCTGGCATTAAGGGACAATTTAACATGGCAATCAATGTAACCTGCACATCTTTGGAGTGTGGGAGGAAACTGGGGCATCTGGAGAAGGTCACGTGCAAACTCCACACAGACAGTGACCCAAGAACGGAATTGAGCCCGGGTCCCTCGCACTGTGAGGCAGCATTGCTAACCACTGTTGTCACCATGCCACTGTCGGAGGACCACAGAGTTGGAAGAGATTGCAAAGATCAGGAGGGGCGAGGACATGATGGGACTAAAAACAATAGTGAACATCTTAAATTTGTGGCTTTGCCACACCGGGAGCCCATGTAGGTCAGCAAGAACAGAGCTCCTACTTACGCAAGGATATTTTAGCCTTGGAGGGAGTGCAGAGGAGGTTTACTAGGTTGATGCCAGAGTTGAGTGGGTTGAGCTATGAGGAGAGGCTGAATAAATTAGGCTTGTACTCGTTAGAGTTTAGAAGAATGAGGGGAGATCTCATTGAGACATATAAGATGATGAATGGGATGGATAGGATAGAGGAGGAGAGACTCTTCCCGCTCAGAAAGGACAGGAGGACTAGGGGGCACAGCCTCAAGATAAAGGGGGGGCGGTTTAGAACGGAGTTGAGGAGGAACTTCTTCACTCAAAGGGTGGTGAATCTCTGGAATTCTCTGCCTGTTGAAGTGGTGGAGGCTACCTCGCTAAATATTTTTAAGACACGGGTTGATGAGTTGTTGATAAGAGAGGGGATTAAGGGTTATGGGGAGAGGGCGGGAATGTGGAACTGAGCCACGACAGATCAGCCATGATCTTATTGAATGGCGGGGCAGGCTCGAAGGGCTAGATGGCCTACTCCTGCTCCTATTTCTTATGTTCTTATGTTCTTATATATTTTTAAAAATAATGTATTCTTTTGGCAAAGCCATTCATCTGTCACCTGTATCTGCAAACTAAATAGATTGAGAATGACTATCTCTGGAAGGCACAGGTCAATATTCCATCTTGACTTTAGCGGTCTATTTCCTAATCTCAAGGTTACAGATGCACGAACTGCCACTAAATCTTGAAGCTTTGTGACTCTCAGCACATCTGCCAATTAAAGTATTGTAGAAATTACAAACAATCTCAGCTGGTTATATTAATGGACTAATAAAGGATTTTGATCTAATTAAAGGAGTGTTACCTCTCTCATGGGATTGCATTCACATCCTAATGTTGATCTTTTGGCAACAACTTCAATGGGAATAATAGTAATCAAGAGAGATGTAAATTAGGGGAGTGATTCAATGTCACCTCTTTTACATTCTCACTGAGTCAGATCTACCTCACTGTGTCTAAGAAAGAATAAAGAGACAAAAAAAAGTTATTTCCTGAAAAAAAGGGTGTTAACTTGGTTAAGTTCAGTTGATGTTGTGCAGTTTAGTAAGTATGCAATCTCATTTAATGGAACAAATGTCAGCACTCAGACGATTCTTGGCAGAAGCCCAGGGGAATTCTAAATCATTGGTGGAATTTTATCACCTACCACGGGAATCGGAATGGGCGAGGGACGGACCATGGAAAGGTCCGTTGGCATCAGGCGGGATTTTGTGGTTTTGGGACAAACTAGGCCATAAAATCCCACCCATTATTTATACCTTGACAAACACCACTAAACCAGTTTGCAGTGCACAAATTGGATGTTATGTCCCCTGGCTTACAACAGTGACTGCACTCCGGATGTACTTAATTGACCGCAAAGTGCTTTTGGATATGCATTGAGTGGCTTGGTACACTGCTGCTTCACAGCTCCAGAGAGCCAGGTTCAATTCCAGGCTTGGGTGACTGTGTGGAGTTTGCACGTTCTCCCTGTGTCTCCGTGGGTTTTCCTCCGGATTCTCTGCTTTCCTCTCACACTCCAAAGATGTGCGAGTTAGTCTGATTGACCATGCTAAATTTCCCCTTAGTGTCCCAAAATGTGGCCTAGCCATGATAAATTTGTGGGATTACAGGGACAGGACAGGAGGAAGAGGGCCTGCGTAAGATGCTCTGCCAGGGTCAGTGCAGATGGGTTGAATGTGTTCTCCTGGACTGTAAGGATTCTATGATTCCATATCCTGTGGTCTTATTAAGGTGCCACGTAAATGCAAAATCTTTCTTTTTAAGCCTGTGTCTTCTGGCCTTTTGGCAGGTGCGAGTGGTATTGTTGAACTGGTGCGCCTGGTTTCTGAGGATGAAGAAACCTGGAGAAGGGAAGAGCAGTATGCCCTACAGGTACAACCAACAACAGCAACAGTGCATCAGCAGCATGGAAATGAGCGGACTGCCCGGACAGCGGTCCAGCAACGGCAACATGGTCTACTTTGGCTATCATACAATGGAGAACCCCTGCTGCCCCCCCAGCAGCGACTCGGGTGTGATGTGCGGCCGGATCACGTGCTCGCCTTCCGAGGACAATGGCAGCGCTCAGAGCACCCCGCTGGTCGGAAGCTCCCCGGAGATGACAAAGATTCTGGAGGAGCTCCAGTTCATCGCCAGGCGCTTCCGGGACCAGGATGAGGGCGAGGCCATCTGCAGCGAATGGAAGTTTGCCGCCGCAGTGGTCGACAGACTGTGCTTGGTGGCATTTACAGTCTTTTCTATCATTTGTACATTTGCCATTTTAATGTCAGCCCCTAATTTCATAGAAGCAGTTTCGAAAGATTTTGCCTGAGGTTTGACTTGAGTCAGTAAGATGTATTTATTTCCCAACAAACATTCAGAGACCAGCCAATATGACAATTGATGAAGTGCTCAGATAAATGCACCATTACTGAATAAAGGACGTTAGGGAAGATCATTTCATAAAAATCCCAACACACATTACCATCATTCTTATCACAGAGGTTTTAAAAAATATAATTGTCATTCGTTTCACATTTCTATTTCAAGCAGGCGCATTTGTCGCAAAAGCAATTGCTTTCTCTAATAGTGCATTTTAATCATTTTCAGATCTACCTGTGCACGTTAACACATGTGACAATAATAAATCAAATCAATCTTAGAATCCCCACCACGCAGAAGAAGGCCATTCAGCCCATTGAGTCTCCACCGATCACAATTCCAGCCAGGCTCTATCTCCATAACCCCACACATCTATCCTAGCTAGTTCCCCTGGTGCTAAGGGACAATTTATCATGGCCAACCAACCTAACCCACACACCTATGGACTGTGGGAGGAAACCGGAGCACCCAGAGGAAACCCATGTGGACACGGGGAGAAAGTGCAGACTCCACATAGCCAGTGACCGGAAGCCAGAATTGAACTTGGTTTCCTGGTGCTGTGGGTCAGCAGTGCTAACCACTGCACCACCATTCTGTCCCCATAATATCATGATCTGTCAATTTAATGGCTTACTAATTTGCAGCAGCCAGTCCATGTCTAGTCCTCATGATAACTTAAGTGATAACAAGAACTTACCAATGCAATTTGGAAATGGAATTCACTCTTTTCTGAAAAAGAGAGATATCACTTTCTAATATTATTGTCTTTAATCAATGGATATATTCTGCTGTTGGTGCAAATTGATCAGTGCATGATTAGTTAATCATTAAAAAAAGCTAAAACATGTCCTTTATTTATTAAAGAAGGATCTCGCGGACTGCATCATTTAGGATCTAGAAATGGAGGAAGAACAATTACATTGTGATACTAGGCAATGGCTAAATCCCAGTTTGAAAAGATGCATCCAGATAGATACATTTTCAAAACAGTAACTTGCGCCCAAATTACCTTTCCTTTGTCAATGTTTGGTCATGCAAAGTTAGTGTAATATTATGTTTAAGTGTATTGATATGTAAGGAATTGTTTGACTGGAGGTAGGTTCTTCATGCAAAGGATCTGCAATTTGTACATGTTGCTATTATGATTATTGGGGAGACCAATATAGTTGATAAGACCAACTATCATTAGTGGGATGTAGTATTTAAGATATGGCTCACCAAAACAATCTTCCGTGGAGCAAAACAGTTTATTAAAGCGGAAGGATGAACTACATTTTGTAGTTTGTGAAGGGAGGCTTGTCAAAGTATGCATTAAACATGACAGCGTGCATTGGACTATATAATGGATGTGATTTCCATAGATCCAAGATATATAGCTATCTATATTTTAGTGGGAGATGTTAAAAATTACACCCCATTTGTAGGTTAGTGTAAAGATCACTTCTCACTATGAGAGAAGTTCTCCCAAGAGACTTGACCAATATTGATCCCTCAAACAACATCACTGAAACAGGTTACCTGGTTATTATCTCATTGCTATTTGAGGGACCTTACTGTTTAATTTAGCTGCTGCATTTCCAAAATTACAATGACGACACTTTAGAAATACTTCATCAACCGTAATGCATGATAAGACATTCTGAGGCTATGAATACATCCATATAAATTCACATTCTTTATTTCTCTTTGGCAACTATCATTATATTGCATATACAGCATGGATTCTTGCCATTTGGCCCAACTATTTTGTGGTGGCATTTAAGCTCTATGCCAGTTACCTCCCACTTCATCTGACTCAATATACATATCCATGCATTCCTTTCTCTCACATGGATTTATCTAGCTTTCCCCCCAAAGGCATTTCTTCTATTCACCTCAATTATTCCATGTAGTAGTACATTTCATTCTCATGGCAAAATGTTGTGTTTGTTCTTCCATGGGATGTGGGCATCAATGCATTTGTTGCCCACCCTCACTGCCTTGCAACTGTAGGCCATTGCAGAGGCCATTTCAGACTCAGCAACATTGCTATAGGTCTGGAGTCATATGGAGGTTAAAGGACATCAGTGAACCAGATCGATTTTTATGCTAGTCAATATTAGCAGTCACAGTCACCGTTACTGAAACAAGTGTTATATTCTAGATTTACTGAATGAAATTAAATTCCACCATGGTGGGATTTGAACCCATGTCTCCAGAGCATCACTGTGGGCCACTGGATGCCAGTAATACTGCCATGACACCATCTCCCCAGAGATCATACCATTTGAACAAATATGAATCTGAATTCAGCTCGGATTCTATTTTCCCATGGCAATTCCTGCCAAAGACAAGGAAAAGAGCTATTACTCAAAACAGAAGGTGCAAATTTGCTAAAAACAAATAATGTAGATCAATGTGCAACAGATGGGATGAGAAACAGCTGTAGGAGGCTATAAATTTATAAATAAACATTTCCAGCTCTTTTACAGTTTCTTTTAGCTAACATATGCTAGGTCCAGCAAGAAATCTTCCAGTCCTATTTATTAGTAACGTACACTGTGCGGAAGCTAGTTTGTGCTGCTGTGACACACGCAAATGAAATGTATTTCCGGAACTACGAATGCTTTGTTGAAATTCACAGTTTGATTTTGATGTTTTCATTAAAGATGTCAGTAAATGAAGTGAATAATACTTGCACATGGTCATGAATACAGGCAACTGGCCATTTTGAAGGTTGATTAATACTTCATGTTAATGGTGCTGATCAGACATGTTTGTTATCACTCCAATAATTAGACACGAGTGTTCTGGGACTCCTGTCAAAAACCATGCTGTTACTGTTAGAATAAGCTTCTCTGGTAATGTGTATTTTATTTCATCCGTTCTCTGAATGAGACAGCAAATGGGGGAACCCTAGGTGTTCATTCATTTAATGGTCAGTGTTGCATTTAAGATTTAGCCACCTGGTAGCTGCTGGAATTGTGTTATCTGTTACCTTTATTTGTCAGTTCTCTCTCAGTCTTTATCATGTCTAGGTATAGACCTGGGCCCCATATAAATAGTCTGATCCTTTTGTGACACCACATTAAATGCTAATTTCCTGTATGATGTTGCTCAACTCCAAATGGACTGCTAAATTTTTTTTGTTGTTTAGATTTCTGTTCGGTGTGCTGGGAGTTTCATGTATTTGGCAATCATTCTGTCCACTTCTCCCAATTAATGTAAATGTGTATGGATGTCATACAAGGCTTTAGTTAATTACAGAGCTGACTGAGAATATGTGCTTTGTCAATGTCAATTGGTTTTGCTCTTTCTATGTAACTCGCTTTGTTCTAAAAATATTTGTTTATGTGATTTGATGATATTATAAACAATAGTCTCAGGTAGTTGTGAAATAAAACTGCTGCTTTGCATAGTGACTAGCTAGTAATTTCTTACATTTGATGAGTGCCTCAGCTGTTTGTAAGCAGGAACTAAAAGTGATAGTGAATTTTGTTTGTATTTCGTATATCATCATGTCAATGTTTGATTAAAATTTACAGAAGTAACACCTATAACAGCTTGATTTCTTGTATAAATAATGTGGTTTCACTGGTTTATCACGTGTGTTATATATCTCACAACAAGGCAGAGGTGATGAAATAGTTCAACATCTACAAAAGGTTTATTTAGACTACTTTAGTAGCTCAAAATCACAGGGTTTCTACAAACAGCTCAGGTTACTCAAGTTTTTCACTGGAAGAATTTGTTTACTTCAGCTCTCAGAGACTACACCCAGGCATAATCAATCAAGCACAGTGAGCATTGATTGCTTAACAGTCTAACATAATCAAACACAGATCAATTGAACCATTGAACATGACAAAGTTAAGAAATAGGATCCTTTTTAATTTTTTTCCACTCTTGGAATCAGTGAGCATTTGTAAATAATAATTTAAGATCCAAAGAATATCTCATTAGATATGTACAATAACTTCCAGGACTTGCTGGAATTCCAGGAATCACTGATTGACCTCCCTGTAGGACTCATAGAACACAAGCTCCATCTAGTGATTGGCAATGACAATACCACGTGGCGCTCGCATACTAAGCCCTTTATAAAGCAAACTCCTGAGTGGGTCCATTATTGTCTTGACCTGTTTGTGTTCACCACAGGCTGGAATTATTATAGTATGAATACATGACTACAGGCTGCAAGAATCCTTCCAATGATAAATTGATTGGTTAGCATATATAGACCATGATTAAAATCTTTCCATTCCATTTTTATGAGGCAGTGATTGTTTATTACACGAATGAAGCATGCAATGCAAACAGATAGAAAGTACTCTTGATAGAGTAAACTGTCAGACGATGAGTCATCATGTTCATCCAGGAATCTGCCCAGGTCACTCAACCCCCTGAAGGAAATCACTTGAGCAAAGGGGAATAAGCATGAGTGTATTTCCAAAATGTGGGAAGAATGTTGCGGTGGGAGAAGAAGGTACTTGTGAACATAGTGGTCATGGAGGTGGGCCCATGAGAGACATGGTCATTTCAAGGAGCTCCAATGGGTCATTTGGGCTGAACTCTTGTCAAAGCCAAGTTCTGCTATTGGGCTTGAGGTACTATGTAAATATGATTATTTTGTTTTCTTGGTAACCTGGAGATACAAGATTCAAACTATTTCTTGGTATCATTTATATTGATTGACACTTCAACACATAAAGCTCCAAACCAGGGCACATCATTTCAAAATTGAGCAATTTCTTCAGAACACTCAGTTTTCTGATTCTGCCCAAAGCACTGATTAGAAGGCACACTGTATTGACTTTGACAGGTAAATTAGGACAGATAGATTCTCAATGTTCTTGAATGTGCTATCCCCAAAGTGTTGTGCATAAAGAAGAGTTGAAAGTCTAGGACTGAATGATGACCCACATCCGTGGAAAGAGGTGGGGTCGTGGCAAGGCCACTGGGTTAACACTCCAAAGGTCCAAACTAATGTTCTGGGGACTCAGATTCAGATCTCACCATGACAGCTTGTGATGGAGTCTGAAATCAATTCAAAAACCTGGAACATAAAGCTAGTCTGAGTAACAGTGACCTGAAACTACTATTGTTCAAAAACCACCCTGATTCCTTTGATGCCTAGCAAATTACTCAGATCAAGGGCAATTGGGGATGGGCAATAAATGCTGGCCTTGCCAGTGACACCTACATCCCATAAAAAGAATTAAAACAAACATGCATTCTGTATTCTGTGCCAAAGCAGTTCTCAAGTGCAAATACTGTAAGAGCTGCCCCAAAGCATCTTACAAAGTTTGAATATGCAATTTGATTTTAATCTTATTTCCTAAAAGAAATTTTAGACAGAAATTGTCACATCACTGCTCTTTTAGTTCCATTACTGCGGCAAATGACAATTCACTTCCTAAAAGTGCTCTTTGTAATGATAAGTTGTTGAGTCTGGCAATTGTTTTGTCTTATCCCAGCGAAGAAACCTTTCTTTGGGAGGAGCAGATAAATATCAAATACAGAAAGAGTTCAGGAGTGCAGTACAAAAGCCCAGTAAAAGAAATGAAAATCAGAAGTAACTGGCAATCTGTGTTGCCTAATAATCCGAATATCACTAAATAAAGAAAACCACTTGATCAAACCCTACTCATGCTTTCATCCCTGAAGTGATTTGGAGTTTTCTTTTCCCCACTTATTCATGGGATGTGGGCATTACTGGCAAGACCAGCAATCTTTATCTATCCCTCATTGCCCTTGAGAGCAAACAAGAGTCGCCTGAATTGCTTAGGTCTGGAGTCACATGTAGGTCAGACTGGGTATGGATGGCAGATTTCTTTCCCAGGATGAATGAGCCGCTGTTCACTCTATCTGTACCCTTCACAATCTTATACACCTCTATTAGATCTCCCCTCATTCTCTGTCTTTCTAAGGAGAACAGCCCCAATTTTCCCAATCTCTCCTCATAGCTAAGTCCTTCTTTACCAGGCAGCATTTGGTAAACCTCCTCTGCACTCTCTCCAGTGTCTCCACGTCCTTCTGGTAATATGGCGACCAGAACTGGACGCAGTACTCCAAATGCGGTCTAACCAACGTCCTATACAACTGCAACATTAGACGCCAGCTTTTATACTCTATACCCTTTCCTATAAAGGCAAGCATACCATAAGCCTTCAATTGATACTAAGTTCATGGGTACCATGACTGAGACCTGCTTCCTTGTCCTTGAGGAATATCTTTGCTTTGTTATGCACCAGGAATGAAGTAACAATTTTATTTTTGATTTTATGAAATGGATCAATATTTGTTTCATCCTAATAGAATTTTAAAAAGTTTATGTTGTAACTGATTTCTCAGTTTAGTCTCCAGCAAAATTAGTCTTGTCTTACTGTTCATGGGCATTACTGGTTAATAGAAATACAGTACAGGGGAGTTCCATTAAACACCACTTTTATGAACTACATACAACTTCACGGAAAGAAAGAGCTGGGCGCTTAGGAATCTTTTGGAAATCATCATATTCATACATTTTTCTGAATGGAGGTCAGTCACCAGCGGAGTGCCTCAAGGATCTGTTCTGGGACCCTTGTTGTTTGTCATTTTCATAAATGACCTGGATGAGGAAGTGGAGGGATGGGTAAGTAAGTTCGCTGATGACACGAAGGTCGGTGGTGTTGTGGATGATCTGGAAGGATGGCAAAAGTTGCAGCAGGACATAGATAGGATGCAGGACTGGGCGGAGAAGTGGCAGATGGACTTCAACGCGGATAAATGTGTTGTCGTCCATTTTGGCAGAACCAACGGGATGAACGAGTACACTATTAAGGGCAGAAGTCTGAGTAGTGTTGAGGAGCAGAAGGATCTTGGGGTCCGGGTCCACAGGACTCTTAAATCGGCCTCGCAGGTGGAGGAGGTGGTCAAGAAGGCGTATGGTGTACTGGCCTTCATTAATCGAGGGATTGAGTTTAGGAGTCGGGAGGTAATGCTGGAACTTTATAAGACCCTTGTCAGGCCTCATTTGGAGTATTGTGCGCAGTTCTGGTCGCCTCACTATAGGAAAGATGTAGAAGCTATTGAAAGGGTGCAGAGGAGATTTACAAGGATGTTGCCTGGACTGGGAGGCATGCCTTATGAAGTTAGGTTGAGGGAGCTGGGACTCTTTTCCCTGGAGAGACGAAGGTTGAGAGGCGACCTGATAGAAGTTTACAAAATGTTGAGAGGAATAGATAGGGTGGACTCTCAGAGGCTATTTCCCCGGTTTGAAATGGTCGCTACGAGAGGACACAGATTTAAGGTGCGGGGAGGGAGGTTCAGAAGTGATGTTAGGGGTAAGTTTTTCACTCAGAGGGTGGCGAGTGAATGGAATCGGCTGCCGTCAGTGGTGGTGGAGGCGAACTCGCTGGGGTCTTTTAAAAGACTTCTGGATGAGTATATGGGGTTTAATGAGATTGAGGGTTATAGATAGGTCTGTAGGTTGGTAGGTGATGTGGTCGGCGCAACTTGTGGGCCGAAGGGCCTGTTTGTGCTGTAGTGTTCTATGTTCTATGTTCTATGTACATATCAAATATTAGAATCTTATAGTTATGGATCTTTCCAATGCTGATTGTTCACAGGTCAGAGTCACAGGCTGTTCTAGTGCTATATTAACACAAAGTTATAGAACCATAGAATCCCTACAGTGCAGAAGGAGTCCACTCATCTCACTGAGTCTACGCAAACTCTCCAATAAAGTAGCTTACCCAGGCCCTCTCCCCATCCTATCCCCATAACCCTACATGGTTACCATGGTTGATTCACCGAACCTACAAATTCCTGGATACAGAGGGTCAATTTAGTATGGTCAATCCACCTAATCTGCACACCTTTGGGTTGTGGAAGAAAACTGAGGCACTTGAAGGAAACCCACGCAGTCACGGGGAGAATGAACAAAACTCCACACAGACAGTCACCCAAGGCCAGAATTGAACCTGGATCCCTAGCGCTGTGAAGCAGCAGTGCTAACCACTGTACCACCCCACCTGCAGTCAGAATGTATCTTGCATAGGATGAACACCAGCATGCAAAACATACTTTTATTTTTCTCTCAGTTATTTTGCAGTCAGCTTTTCAGTTTATTAAGTCCAATAACCATAGACTTGTACAGCACAGAATAAGGCCAACTTGCGAACGTTTTCCAGGTTAAGGACCCAAGCAGATGTTGCCATTGTTTAGAATTTACTGCCATTTGAAGCTCCAATCTCTGGACACATAGCTATGAAATATTAATTCAGTTTAAATTGATCAAAATATTAAAATTCTATAAAGGCATCCTGTCAGGATTATATTACACCACCATATCATTAATACAAAAACTGAAGGCTGATGCTTATCAAGTGAGCTAATAAAATTTAAATCATTTCAAATACAAATAAAAGCCTAGCTTTAAAGCAAAGTTTAATGATGCCCTGTAGCCTTTATGTATGAGAAACTTTAATGTATTTCCTCTACCTGAAATGCTCGCTCACGAAGAGGAATAGTTCGACAGGCACTGTAAGACCTCTAGAACTTAAAAGTGCCAATTGGTGACCTGGTTGCCTCACAATTATCCATGATCCAACAATCAAAATTGCTTTGCACTGATTCCAAACTTGAGGTGTAAATTAGGTGTTGTGATCTAAGGCAAATCTCCTCCAGTTCCCGGATCGACCCTGACTCAAGATACAGCTGCATTTACCTTCTAACTTCACAGTCATTCTGTCGTCACACTGCAAATGCATCCTTAGTTATTTTTACATGGAGACAAAAAAGTGAATTCAAGCATATAATCATCAGCTACATGTGCCTGAGGCCTGCTATAGTCCCTTGTCTTTGCTTTTAGCTACTAGTGATTGCTGGGAACCTGACTTCTCTGTATATCAAGCCCCTGCTCAAATATCTGACTGATGTTTCAGGAACTAAACACTCATTTGCATTCAGGACAAGCGGGCATTTTAAAATTATTGGCCCAAGGCGGTACTCAATGGAAGTCTTCACACCTCGACCTCTGTGGGAATTGTCAGTTTCCATCGGGTAATTCCCCGTTTCCCATGACCCTTTCCAAATGTCTCTGACTCTGAGTCAGGAATTTCAGACAGTTCTACAGAACTTGCCTGAATAGTTACCTCAGAAATGTTAGACAGATAAAAACCTAGTCCAACATCTGGTAACTACACAACTGACCACCCTGCCCCCCCCAACCCCCACACCCCCCCGTCCCCCCGTCCCCGTCACACCACTGAACCTCCCCTTCATCTATCCCATGAACTAAACTGATTGTCCTCTAATCCCCCAACTATCTGCCCGACACAACCTGACCTGCCTACACCCACAATCAGAAATGACCATAACCCTCCACCTCCTGACTGAAAACTCCAACTATCCGAATATTCTCCCAATCCCAATACGTTCTCTCAAACATTCTACCCAGCCTGACTACTCCCAACTACCTGAATACACCCCTAACCTGACCTGACCAGAAAAACCTAGTCTAACTCCTAACAACACAATTGATCCCCTAATCACTCAAGCTCCCTGACTACCCTCAGACTTCATGACTACCCCTGGACCCCTAATACCCCAACTATTCAGCTGAAACACCAACTATCTCTGACCTGAGCCAACTACCACTTCTGGACCACTGACTATCACGTAATCACCCAACAGCCCCCTAACAATCTCCATGAACCCCCAAATCAACCCTGACTACCCATCACAACCATGATGCCTTCCACAACCACCTGACTACCCTCCCATCCAGACCTGACTAGGCCATTAACTGAACATGGTCTTGCATTTGGCGTGTTCAGTGTAGGTAACCGAGTCCCGAATGAGGTTCTCTAAGAAAACCTTCAGGACTCTGTGAGTTTCTTCATAGACGAGGCCTGAAATGTGTTTAACTCTCCCACGCTGAGTGAGCCGATGGATGGCAGGTTTAGTTATTCCCTGGATATTATCGCGGAGAACTTTCTGGTGCAGTTTGGCACCGCCCTTCCCAAGACCTTTCCTACCTTTATCTGTACCAGACATCCCACCCTGACAGCGAGTTCAATAGTAGGTCTAACGCACAGTGCCACAATCTTGGCAAGTCCCACGTCTACCCAGCTGGAATAAGGATTGAACTGCCTGGGTTTGATTCCCAGCTTGGATCACTGTCTGTGTGGAGTTTGCACATTCTCCCTGTGAGTTTCCTCCAGGTGATCCAGTTTCGTCCCACAGTCCAAAGACATGTGGGTTAGGTACATTGGCCATGTTAAATTTTCCCTTAGTGTCCTTGGATGCGTAGGTTAAAGGGATTAGTGGAGTAAATGTGTGGGGTTACGGGGATAGGGCCTGGGTGGGATTGTTGTCGGTGCAGACATGATGGGCCGAATGGCCTCTTTCTATACTGTAGGGATTCTATGATTTACCCACTGTGGTTAAATCTCAGCACTAATAAATGCCAAATGTATGAGGGCTGTTCCATGTGATGGACTTCTATATCATGTCATCAGGAATCTAATGAAGAGGTAATTATGAAATGGGCTGGTTATCTTTCCTACAGGATGGTAAGACGGACTCC
This sequence comes from Carcharhinus amblyrhynchos, assembly GCF_965287045.1. Classification (NCBI taxonomy): domain Eukaryota; kingdom Metazoa; phylum Chordata; class Chondrichthyes; order Carcharhiniformes; family Carcharhinidae; genus Carcharhinus; species Carcharhinus amblyrhynchos. The sequence goes on from NC_137328.1 coordinate 13,698,895, forward strand.
ACTGTCCATTTAGGAAGTTGCTAATATGGATCAACCTACCTTTGGTGCATGCAGATTGTCCAGTTTGCTAAAATTGCACTCAGCAAAGCCCTTAGAATTAAAAGAATCCACTTTTGTTCTCATCACACTAGCTGGAAACTCAAATCCCAATTTTGTACATATCCATTCATTTTAACAAATGGAAGCCTATTGTCTGGGTTTGCACCTTTTGTAACATGGACAACAAAAAAATTATTATTGCAAATATTGCTAAATAATCTGAAACAAATCCTGTTCTTTTTTCTTTTAGGAAATGTATTTAACCATTCTTCAGTCAGTTTATTGCAAGCGTATATCATTGCAAAATGACTATTTGTGTATTGTGGGATACAAGGTTATTTAGTCTTTGGTCTCAGAACAATCAGCTTAGAAGTTTATTGCAAAGCATACTTTCAGTCATTTACACCTCATTTCATGTGTAGTGAGGCATCGTTGCTGGAAGCAGAAATATAACTCATCATAAAAGGGGCATAAAACAGAAAATGTCAAGGAAAAGAGGCAACAAATGCACAAGCAGACAGAGGGAGAAAAAATCTTAATCAACTCTTTATTTGCTGGCCATGAATATATTTCTATTTTTTCATATTATTTGAAATGTTATCTTCAGCTATACTAACACTGTATACATGCAATGTTTCCACACGATGTATTAGTGAAAAAAGCCAATTCTTTTAAAGAAGAATTGTTCAAAATGAACCCTTCAGCAAACCTCATTTGCTTTTGTTTACGAACCTGTGACTAACGACCATAATTTATAATACTTAGAAGTAACATTATCACCATAATGCATAAAATGGAATTCTTGGGTTTCTTACCCCCTCACAAACCAAAGTTCCTAACCACATACTGCCTTCATGAAGGTGTGCTCCTTTAACATCCATTAGAATAATTAGTTCTATTTGCAGGAGAAACTGATTCACTGATATTGGAATAATCTGGGAACTTACCCCTTCACCTTGATCCCTTTTTGTTTTTTGTTTCCTTGGTTTGCCCCAAAACAAACACCTCCCCCTGCTTTCTGCGCCCCCCCCACCGCCTGCCCCCCCTGCCCCCCTCCCCCCTCCCCCTCCCCCCCCTCCCCCTCCCCCCCTCCCCCTCCCCCCCCTCCCCCTCCCCGCCCCCCCTCCCCCTCCCCCCTCTCCCCCCACCACCCCCCTCCCCCCCCACCACTCCCCTCTCCCCCCCCACCACCCCCCCTCCCCCCCACCACCCCAACACCCCCCCTCTCCCCCCCACCACCCCCCCTCTCCCCCCTCCCACCCCCACCCCCTCTCCCCCCTCCCCCCCACCACCCCCCCTCCATGTACTCTAATTTTGTTTACTAATCTCAGGTGTAACCTTATCTAAAGCTTTCTGAAAATCTAAATATATCACATTCACAGATCCCCTCTTATCTATTCTGCTAATTACATCCTCAAACTTAACATTCAGAAAAAAATCTAACAGGTTTGATTAAACATGATTTCACTTTCTTAAATCCATGTTGACTCTGCCTAATCCTGCCATTATTTTCTAAGTGCTCTGTTGTCACACATTTTATTACAGATTCTAGCATTTTCACTATGATTGGTGTTAGACAGTGATCAGGACCAGAAACCATGACTGTATTTTCCTTCTCCCTTTCTCAGAGCACCAATTTCATGAGAACTGATAATCTGATTGTTATCACATTGCTGTTTGTGTGAGTTTGCTGTGTGCAAATTGGCTGCTGCGTTTCAAAGGACAAAGAACAAAGAAAATTACAGTATAGGAACAGGCCCTTCGGCCCTCCAGGCCTGCACTGACCATGATGCCCAACTTAACTAAAACCCCCTACCCTCTGGGGACCATATCCCTCTATTCCCATCCTATTCATGTATTTGTCTAGGCACCCCTTAAAGGTCACTACCATACCCCTTCTACTACCTCCTCCGGCAACGAGTTCCAGGCACCCACCACCCTCTGTGTAAAAAATCTGCCTCGTACATCTCCTTTAAACCTTGCCCCTCACACCTTAAATCTGTGCCCCTAGTAACAGACTTTTTCACCCTGGAAAAAGGCTTCTAACTATCCACTCTGTCCATGTCTCTCATAATCTTGTAGACTATGAGGTGGCCCCTCAACTTCTAATGCTCCCGTGAGAACAAACCAAGTCGCTCCAAGCTCTCCTCATAGCTAATGTCCTCCATTCCAAGCAACATCCTGGTAAGTCTTTTCTGTACCCTCTCCAAAGCCTCAACATCCTTCTGGTAGTGTGGTGACCAGAACTGAACACTATATTCCAAGTGCGGCCTAACCAAGGTTCTATAAAGCTGCAACATGACTTGCCAACTTTTAAACTCAGTGCCCCAGACAATGAAGGCAAGCATGCTGAATGCCTTCCTGGCCATCTTCTCCACCTGTATTGCCACTTTCAGTGACCTGTGTACCTGTACACCAAGATCCCTTTGCTCATCAATACTCTTCTGCTATTTACTGTACATTTCCTACCTGTGTTAGGCCTTCTAAAATGCATTACCTCACATTGTCCAGATTAAATTCCATCTGCCATCTCTCCACCCAAGTCTCCAACTGGTCTGTATCCTGCTGTATCCTCTGATGGTACTCATTACTATCTGCAGAGTGACTACTCAAACCAGTTACATTTTCTTCCAAGTCATTTATATATATTACAAACAGCAAAGGTTCCAGCACTGATCCCTGAGGAACATCACATGTTACAGCCCTACATTCAGAAATGTACTCTTCCACTGCTACCCTCTATCTTCTTTGACCGAGCCAGTTTTGTATCCACCTTACCAGCTCACTTCTGATCCCATGCGACTTCACCTTCTGCACCAGTCTGCCATGAGAGACCTTGTCAAAGGCCTTACTGAAGTCTATGTAGACAATATCCACTGCCCTGATTCTACCGCTCCATATGTGCTGAAGTCCATAGTGTTGCGACAAAAGCTAGGGTTTCTTTGTACAATGGGTTTCAGGATGCCCTCAACGTAGCCAGAGATGTTCTTGCAACAGGGTCCCACTGTCTGATATGATGGGATGGCCAGGTACGTTTGCCTTGTGTATCTTCAGAAGGCAGTAAAGATCTGCAACGCGGGGAGTACGTGGGATGAGAGCACAGAGGGTGTTTGGAAGGTCCGGATCAAAGGTCTTGATCAGTCTGTTGTGCTAACGGGCGAGTTCGTTGGTTGGATCAGCTTTTGTCTTGACATTACGGACTTCCTACAGAAGCTCAGCACACATGAAGCAGTTGAACCAGGAGCACTCTTGTCACAATGGATGTTTTGGTGCTCTACACCAGCATCCCCCACGACAGTGGCATTGCTGCAACTCCCTCAATACTCAACGTCCTCAACTGCCAATCTCCAGATGCAATTTTACAACTCATCAGCTTCATCCTGGACCTCAATATCTTCACCTTCAACAACCAGTTCTTCATTCAGACACACGGAACAGCCATAGGGACCAAATTCACACCTCAATATACCAACATCTTCATGCACAGGTTCGAACAAGATCTATTCACCGCACAGAACCTTCAGCTGATGCTATACACTAGATACATCAATGACATTTTCTTCCTTTGAAACAACTACACGATGACATCAACAAGTTCCATTCCACCATCTGACTCACCATGGACTACTCTCCAGAATCGGTTGCATTCTTGGACACACACATCTCCATCAAGGACGGTCACCTCAGCACTTTACTGTACCACAAGCCCACGGATAACCTCACGATGCTCCACTTCTCTAGCTTCCACCCTAAACACGTTAAAGAAACCATCCTCTACAGACAAGCCCTCCTTATACACAGGATCTGCTCAGATGAGGAGGATCACAACAGACACCTCCAGATGCTGAAAGATGCTCTCATAAGAACAGGATATGGCACCCAACTCATCAACTGACAGTTCCGACATGCCACAGCGAAAAACCGCATCGACCTCCTCATAAGACAAACACGGATACAGCGGACAGACTTTGTCATCCAATAGTTCCCCAGAGCGGAGAAGCTACGACATCTTCTCTGGAGTCAACATGTCATTGATGAAGATGAACATCTTGCCAAGGCCATCCCTAAACTCCCACTTCTTGCCTTCAAAAACCACACAACCTCAAACAGACCACTGTCTGCAGCAAACTACCCAGCCTTCAGGAAAACAATGACCACGACACCACACGACCTCTGCAAGATGTGCCAGATCATCGAAATGAACGCTATCATCTCAAGGTGAGAACATCATCTACCAAGTACATGGTACATACACTTACAACTCAGCCAACCTTGTCTACCTGATACGTTGCAGGAAAGGATGTCTCAAGGAATGGTACATTGGGGACACCATGCAGATGCTACCACAACGGACGAATGAACACCACTCGACAATCACCAGGCAAGAGTGTTCTCTTCCTGTTGAGGAACACTTCAGCGGTCACGGGCATTCGTCCTCTGATCTTCGGGTAAGCATTCTCCAAGGTAGCCTTCACGACACTCGACAACGCAGAGTCACTGATAGCCAAGTTCCGCACACGAAAACGACCTCAACTGGGATCTTGGGTTCATGTCACACTATTCGTTCCTCCCATGACTTGCCTGGGCTTGCAAAATCTCACTAACTGTTCTGGCTGGAGATAATACATATCTCTTTAACCTGTGCTTAACCCTCTCTCCACTCACAATGTCTGTACCTTTAAGACTTGATTACTGTAAAGACTTGCATTCCGACCATTATTTTGTAAATCGAGTTTGTGTCTTTATACACTCTCTTTGTAAATAGAACTCCCACTCATCTGATGAAAGGGCAGCGCTCCAAAAGCTAGTGGCTTGTGCAACCAAATAAACCTATTGGACTTTAACCTGGTATTGTGAGAGAGACTTCTTACTGTGTTTACTTACTCAGCCAGAGTTCACAGTAGCCCCCCCCAAATCATTTATTCATCCAGATTACTGGAAACACATTGAAAAATAAAGTATAACTCTTTGGTACATCAGTTTAGATATTGATCCCTCTAATATTCTCTCTGAATATGTTTTAGCCTTTGGTAACATATATTTGTGAAAAGCTAATGAGGTCACCATCCCCAGTGCAGCATCTGAATTTTTGTCCTAGATTTGATACTTCCTTTTAAGGGGAATGTCTTTTTAAAGTATGTTATTTAAGTGAAATGGAAATTACAGCTGGTTTAAGGTGAAGCTTTACAAATATGGAGAAAGGATTGATGGATGTTACCCAACCAATTTAATATTTCGTCAAAAAAAAAGCTACGAAATGCCAGCATGTGTGACCTGTAATTATTCTGAGTCCACGGATGGCCTGGTAAGAATCTGATAAATGTGTTGTAACTAATTTGCTGTGAAATGTTCTGCTTGGATTCAAATTGTCCTCAGATGGCAATTTCTATAAAATGAAGAAAATGTGGAGTGGTACATTAAAATGTCGTGCTTGTGGAGGGAAAATGCTCAGTCAGAAAAGATACACATCTGTCTAGGCTCCACTGTACAGCCACTGCAACAGACAGGTCTGTTTTAAAACTGACTGGTGAATGTCAAATTCAAAAAAAAATGTTCCCGTTATTGTTTCAGTGCAGTGGAAGGAAATTCTCACTGAGCAGTTTACTTGTGGTGTTGCACTGAGGCAACCAAGACTTCAGGCAAGCATTGTGAGCTAAGTGAAATAACAAGACTGCTTCCAAGATGCTCGAGGATAGACTCACAGACCCACCCAAGTAGCTGGTTCACCCTGCTGATTCCACAGGTATTAGCAGCAATGTAAAATTGGAAGGATATGGTGGAGTGTCCAGGTCTATCTGTGCAAGTAACCCAGGGGCCATCAAAAATGTGCAAGTTAAAATGCTTCCTGCTACTGCAATGTCGGAGAGGCAACAGCCTTGTGGTATTATGGGGGCACACTGCTTAGCACTGCTGCCTCACAGCTCTAGAGATCTGGGTTTGATTCCTGGCTTGGGTCACTGTCCGTGCAGAGTTTGCATGTTCATCCCGTGTCTGCATGGGTTTCTTCCCACAGTCCAAAGATGAGCGGGTTAAGTGCATTGACCATGCTAAATTGCCTCCTAATATCCCAGGATGCATAGGTTAAAGGGATTAATGGGGTAAACGTGTGAGGTTACGGGGATAGGGCCTGGGTGGTATTGTTGTCGGTGCAGACTCGATGGGCTGAATAGCCTCCTTCTGCAGTAGGGTTTCTAGACTATTAATCCAGAAACTCAGCTAATGTTCTGGGGACCTGGCAGATAATAGGATTTGAATTCCATAAAAGCTATCTGGAATTAAGAATCTACTGATGACCATGATGAATCCATTGTCAGAAAGACCCTGCTGGTTCACTAATGTACTTTAGGGAAGGAAATCTGCCGTCCTTACCTGGTCTGGCCTACATGTAACTCCAGAGCCACAACAAGGTGGCTAACTCTCAACTGCTCTCCAAGGGCAATGAGAGATGGGCAATAAATGACCATCACCCACGTCCCATAAATGAATAAAAAAAGGGTTAATTCCACAGATAGTTAAAGTTTTTGCAGGACCCCTTCGCTAACGGATACAATTCTAAGGTTAAATGTTGGTTCAAAGGTGGCTTCATTAAAACAAATTGATGAAATAAGCAACAGACAGATGGTACTGGCAGAGGAATGGGAGAAACAGATAGTATCATGGACTCTTACAGCATAGAACTGAGGCTCGCTTGCTTGTACTGGCTATTTAAAAGCTATTTGTTTCAGTGTTTCTTTCCCCCATAGACGGGGAAACTTTCTCCCTTTGTAAGTATTTATTCGTTACTTGAATGAGAGACCAGGGGGTGAGCGAAAGTACAAACAGCAGGGATCACACCTGGAGCAAAGGGAGGGAAAATTACCTCAGGTAGTATTTTCCCATTTTAAGTGGCCAGTCTATGGTAATTTGGATGAAAATTTTGTCTGCCGCCTCTTTATGAATGATACAAGACACACAAAATAATTGCTAGGATTTTATAGAATTCGGTGAGAAATGCTCCACTAAAACTGAGGAGAAAGGAGTCAAGTTGTTACATTTATTCAAAGGAAACTACTTTGGAAGAAACTACTTCTCCCAAAGAAGTTGAAGTTTATTTATTAGACACAAGTAAGTCTTACGTTAACACTGAATGAAGTTACTGTGAAATACCCCAGGTTGCCACTTTCCGGCACCTGTTCGGGTCAATGCACCTAACCAGCACGTCTTTCACACTGTGGAAGGAAACTGGAGCACCCAGAGGAAACCCAAGCAGAAACGGGGGAAATCTGCGAACTCCACACAGACAATGACCCAAGCTGGGAATCAAACCCAGGTCCCTGGTGCTGTGAGGTAGCAGTGCTAACCACTGCGCCACCATGCCACCCCTACAAGCAAGTGAGCCTCAATTCTATGATGTAAGGGTTGTGAATCTGTGGAATTCGCTACCCCAAAGTGCTGGGGCAATGAGTAAATTTAAGGAGGAGTTAGACAGATTTTTAATTGGTAATGGGTTGAAGAATTATGGGGAGAAGGCAAGGAAACAGGGATGAGGAGCATATCAGCCATGATCAAATGGTGGAGCAGGCTTGATGGGCCGAATGGCCTAATTCTGCTCCTATATCTTGTGAACATACGATATTTAGCAAATGCAGAAAATGGAGTGGTTCTGCAATGCATCAGAACTCATGACATTCTAGAAACTTGCTTCTTTAATGTTGCCAGTGGACTTCACTGTCCTGGCAGCTCCATCAAATCAATCAAGCAGTTTTGGCTACAGATTTAATTTTCTGGCAGTGAGCTGTATTAAAAATTGAGGAAGATGCAATTGCAAGCTAGCATTGCAAAAACATTGGACTGCATGAACATTCAGCTTTGATGACTAGAAAAAAGCCATCCTGCTCTTGCAGTGGAACGCATTGATCTCTAATGGTGTTGTGTCTTTATTTGACAAAGGGGAAATTATTCTTTTAGATGCTCCTCCATAGCTTGGAGGTGCAGGAGCTGTCCTATACATGGCTATTGCTTGGGATAATGTGAACCAGTGGTGCAGTAATATAACTGCAAAATCACATGTGGCTCTGAGGCAGGTCTCTATTTGCATTAAGATTTAGTCTTGAGGTTTATTATTTGCAACTCAATTAGGAAAAAAAAATTGACCTGAAACATTTGCAGGAATTCTCCAGTCAAGGGGAAGCAGGGCTGTGCATATGCAGGGAGTTAAATTCCTTCAAATCGATATCAGTTTGGGATCCCAAAATCATCTGCCCTCTTTGAGGTTTCTGCAAGGCAGGATTGAAGGCAAATGAAGAATTCCCTAGGATCTGTTGGGTAGCTAAGGTGGTTAATAAGCAAATTAAGAATCCTCAATTCTGGATTACCCAGCCCTGAGTAGTTTTTTTCCCAATTTATCAACAAATCACCAGGGTTACCAAGGTAAGGTTTAATGTTTATTTATTAGTGTCGCAAGTAGACTCACATCAATGAAGTTACTGTGAAAATCCCCTAGTCGCCACATTCCAGCGCCTGTTCTAATACACAGATGGAGAATTTAGCCTGGCCAATGCACCTAACCAGCACATCTTTCGGACCGTGCAAGGAAACTGTAGCACTCGGAGGAAACCCACGCAGGCATGAGGAGAAGGTGCAGACCCCACACAATTACCCAAGCCAGAAATTGAACCCGGGTCCCTGGCACTGTGAGGCAGCAGTGTTAATCACTGTGCCAGCATGCTTTAAAGGAAAAGCTTCACCAGTGAAACTGACAAGCTAAGAGTCTTTGATCAGTTACAATGAAGCGTATATAGTCAGGTGAGAGGTAGTTGTTGAAACTATATCTTGTCTCAGGGAGTACTATCACTGCCTGACAGGTTATTGCTAACATCTAGGAAGGCACTTTACCTGTTCAGCACTTACCTGATAAGTGGAAAAGCAAATTGTGTGGAGGGTGTGGAAAGTCTGCAGAGGGATCTGGATAGACTAAGCGAGTGGGCGAGGACCTGGCAGATGGAGTACAATGTTAGCAAGTGTGAGGTTATCCACTTTGGCAGGAATAATAGTAGGAGCGATTACTATTTAAAGGGCGAAAAGCTGCAGCATGCTACGGTGCAAAGGGACCTGGGGGTCCTTGTGCATGAGTCGCAAAAACCCAGCCTGCAGGTGCAGCAGGTGATCAGGAAGTCAAATGGGATGCTGGCCTTTATAGCGAGGGGGATTGAATATAAAAGCAGGGAGGTCTTGCTGCAACTGTACAGAGCACTGGTGAGGCCGCAGCTGGAGTACTGTGTGCAGTTTTGGTCGCCGTACTTGCGCAAGGATATTTTGGCCTTGGAGGGAGTGCAGAGGAGGTTCACTAGGCTGATACCAGAGATGAGGGGGTTGAACTATGAAGAGAGGCTGAATAGACTGGGTTTGTACTCATTGGAATTTAGAAGGATGAGGGGGGATCTTATAGAGACATATAAGATAATGAAGGAGATGGATAGGGTAGAGGTGGAGAGATTCTTCCCGCTCAGAAAGGACAGCAGGACTAGAGGGCACAGCCTCAAGGGGGGAGCAGTTTAGAACGGAGTTGAGGAGGAACTTCATTCAGCTCCCAGTCCCTGTCACCTTGCAGCCACGTCTCTGTAATGGCCACCAGATTGTATCCATTTGTGCCGATCTGCGCCACCAGCTCATCCACTTTATTCCGAATGCTTCGTGCATTCAGATAAAGCGCTTTCATCCCAGCCTTCACCTGGACCCTATTTGCCGTAACGCCACCAACCATACTCACGCCCCCTACTCCCTCTATTATTGGGACATCCTTGGCCTCTTCCCTTACCTGTATCCTTAACTTTAGACCTCGTAATGTCACCTACCCTCGCACCCTCCCCCCCGCTAATTAGTTTAAAGCCCTGTCTACAGTCCTCTTTACTCGAGTCGCCAGCACTCTGGTCCCAGCACGGTTCAGACCAACCCCATCCCGCCCGAACAGTCCCACCTACCCCAATACTGGTGCCAATGCCCCATAAATTCAAACCCATTCCTCCCACACCAATCCCTGAGCCACCCATTCACTTCCTTAATCCTGTCAACCCTACGCCCGTCTGCACTCGGTTCAGGCAGTAGCCCAGAGATGACCACCTTGTCGGTTCTACTTTTTAATTCCATTCCCAGCTTTTCATACTCCCTCCCCAGATCCTCAGTTCGCATTTTACTTATGTCGCCGGCACCCACATGTACCACAACGACCGGATTCACACCCTCCCACTCCAGGTTCCTCTGCAGCCCAGCTGCGACATCCCGGACCCGAGCACCAGGCAGACAACACACCCTTCTGTGCACTTTGTCATTGTGACAAAGGACAGTGTCAATACCCTTCACCCCACTATCCCCAATCACTACTACGTTCCTTTTCCCCTTCTCTCTGCCTATGCCCTGCTGCATCACTGTACCGTGTGCAGTTTGCTCACCAACCTCACCTGCCTCGTCCTCTTCCAGACTGGAAGCAAGAACCTCAAACCTGTTATGCAGATTAAGAGGTTGAGGCCTCCGCTCCTCACCCCCCTTCCTCCTCCCAGCAGCCCCCTCTTGTCCCTGACCCTTAGAGTTAGCCAGTCTAGGGGGGGTGGATGTCACTTGCACCCCATTGACAATGGCACCCTCTCTCCCCCTGATGAGCCTCAGCGTCTGTAGCTCAGAGGCCAGCTCATCCACCTTGAGCTGGAGCTCCTCCAGCAACCTGCACTTACTACAGACATGGTCACTGGGATGGACCCTGGGGTCCACCAGTTCCCACATCATACAGAAACCACACATCACATGCCCCTCCATTATTCACTGTAGTAGTTTTGGAAAAATTTTTTTTTTCCTTGTTTTTTCAAACAAACTCACCTGGCCTTTTTTCCCTCAAGCCCTTTTTGATATTAAGCCCTATTAGCTCACTCTGCTTCCCTCTCACTCCGCTGCCTGCTCCGATGCTGCCCGCTGTCTACACCAGGCCTCCTTTTAAACCTGGCGCTGATTTCAAGCTGTCTGGACCACAACTCCCTTCTAACCACTCCCTCAGAATTCTTAAAGCAGTAAATACAAAAAATGCTTTAGTAAAAGCGGAGGAATTTAGAGTAGCTAAGAGTAGTGGGCGAGAAGAGGATTGGGAGAGGTTTAAATGTCAACAAAGATTGACAAAGAAGTTGATAAAGAAGGGTAGTAGAAACTATGAAGCTGGGCTAGCGCTTAATATAAAAAAGGATAGCAAAAGTTTTTATAAATATATAAAAAGGAAGAGGCTGGCTAGGGTGAACGTTGGTCCCTTAGAGGATGAGAAAGGGGACCTAGTGGTAGGGGATGGGGATATGGCTAAGGTATTGAATAACTTTTTTGTTTCTGTCTTCACGGAGGAGGAGCAGACGAGTGAAGGAGCAGAGAGAGAGCTAAGATTTTACCTGTTAAAAACCTGTTTAAAATAAGTTTAAAGCACTTTGTTCTTTGTAGAACTGTTTAAAGCATTTATTGTATTTACTGCTTTAAGAATTCTGAGGGAGTGGTTAGAAGGGAGTTGTGGTCCAGACAGCTTTAATTATCAAGTGGCCACACGGTGAAGCCTTCCATTGTTTGCTGGAGCAGACGAGTGAAGGAGCAGAGAGAGCTAAGATTTTACCTGTTAAAAACCTGTAGGGGATGGGGATATGGCTAAGGTATTGAATAACTTTTTTGTTTCTGTCTTCACGGAGGAGGACGTGAATAATTTGCCGGGTGTTAGCGATGGAAAGGTGGTAGGACTGGAGAGTCTTAATGACATTACTGTTACTAGAGAGGCGGTGCTCGACAGACTGGAGGGGGCTGATTGTGGACAAGTCCCCAGGACCGGATGGAATGCATCCGAGGGTTCTGAAAGAAATGGTGGAGGTGATAGTGGATGCCTTGGTGGTTATTTTCCAGACGTCGCTGGATTCTGGGGAAGTGCCAGAAGATTGGAAAATGGCTAATGTTATGCCGTTGTTTAAGAAGGGTGCCAGGCAAAAGGCGGGGAATTATAGGCCGGTTAGTTTAACGTCTATGGTCGGTAAAATGTTAGAATCCGTCATTAAGGAGGAAATTGCGAGGCATCTTGAAGGGAATTGCTTGATAGAGCAGACGCAGCACGGTTTCATTAAAGGGAAGTCGTGTCTGACAAATTTACTGGAGTTCTATGAGGATGTGTCTAGGGCGGTGGATAGAGGAGAGCCGGTGGATGTGGTCTTTCTGGATTTTCAGAAAGCGTTTGACAAAGTACCTCACAAGAGGTTATTGCAGAAGGTCGGGGGACATGGAGTTGGGGGCAGGGTATTAGCGTGGATAGAGGATTGGTTGTCAAATAGGAGGCAGAGAGTGGGGGTCAACGGGTGCTATTCGGATTGGCGGATGGTGACTAGTGGAGTGCCCCAGGGGTCGGTGCTGGGGCCTCAGCTTTTTACCATTTATATAGATGATCTGGAGGAGGGAACCGAGTGTAGGGTGTCGAAATTTGCTGATGACACCAAGATTAGGGGAACGGCAAATTGTGCGGAGGATGTGGAGAGTCTGCAGAAGGATCTAGATACGCTGGGCGAATGGGCCAGGAAATGGCAAATGGAATTTAATGTTGGCAAGTGTGAGGTGGTCCACTTTGGTAGGAAAAATGGTAGGAAGGACTATTACTTACGTGGCGAAAAACTGCAGCAGGCGACGGTGCAGAGGGACCTCGGGGTCCTTGTGCATGAGTCGCAAAAACCCAGCTTGCAGGTGCAGCAGGTGGTCAGGACGGCGAATGGGATGCTGGCCTTCATAGCGAGGGGGATTGAATATAAAAGTAGGGAGGTCTTGTTGCAGCTGTATAGGGCATTGGTGAGGCCGCAGCTGGAGTGCTGTGTGCAGTTTTGGGCGCCGCACCTGCGCAAAGATATTTTGGAATGGCGGGGCAGGCTCGAAGGGCTAGATGGCCTACTCCTGCTCCTATTTCTTATGTTCTTACGTTCTTATGAATCTCTGGAATTCTCTGCCTGTTGATGTGGTAGAGGCTACCTCGCTAAATATATTTAAGACATGGGTGGATAGGTTTTTGGTAGGCAAGGGAATTAAGGGTTACGGGGAGAAAGTGGGAAAGTGGAACTGAGCCACTTCAGATCAGCCATGATCTTATTGAATGGTAGGGCAGGCTCAAAGGGCTAGATGGCCGACTCCTGCTTCTATTTCTTATGTTCTTATGTTTATGTTCTGCTCACACCTGCTGCCAGCATTCACCTTGGCAGAGGAGCAGCTGTACATCTCTGATCTTAGGGAAGAGCAGAAGTAACTCCACAGCCATCATCAGGAGTATTCACGAGCACCAGCTGCCTTCTCCTCAGCTTTCCACAAGACAGAGAGGATGGATAATGAGATCCAGATAGGAGGAGACAAGGCTGGAACTTGCTGTCCGTACACACTGGCGGGATCTTCCAGTCCCACAGACGGCACGATCCCTGATGCGGGTTTCCAGGCAGTGAGGGGCACATTCAACAGGAAACTCCATTGACAACGGCAGGATTAAAAGGACCAATTGTTGAGCAATGGTGGGCTGCCTCCCACTGCTGTGAAACATGAGGGTCTGAAGGCAGAGGTTCTGCTCTCTCGTGATGTCTGAGAAGCAGTGCCTCAGGCTCTCCTCTCATGGTGGTTTGCTGCTGACAGCAGCCACCTGGAGCAAAACCTGCCTCCTTGTGGAACAGACGGGAACACATTACTAGTGGCTGATCTGGAGGCCCAATGCCCACTCTCCAATTCACACCACCCAACCCTCTCCACACCAACCACCACCGCCCCCTCCCACCACAACCCTGCACATGTCCCTCTCCCCAAATTGTGTGCTCTCCTTTCCTACAAGGGGAGAAAGCAGAGAATCAAGAGTGTTCATAATGCCCGGTGTGGAGAGGAAGGGAGGGGCAACATTTCTGAAGGGGAAATGTGAGGTATGAATGCGAGAAGCAATCGAATGGGGATGAGTGCAAATGTTGGTTGCTCAGAAGGGGATGAGAGATGGCTGCAGAGATAGGAATGAAAGGAGTTGCAAAGTGCTGTGCAGGATAATGCTGTGAAGATGGGGCACCACAACTGAAATAGTTTTGCCACTGAGCTGTCATGTCCTCTTAGGAGTCATAGAGGTTTACAGCATGAAAACAGGCCCTTCGACCCAACTTGTCCATGTCACCTAATTTTTATCATTAAGCTACTCCCAATTGCCTGCATTTGGCCCATATCCCTCTGTACCTACCTTACCCATGTAACTGTCTACAGAGAAAATCAAAGGGTCAACTTTTACGTGGGCGATGTTTTTGCAGTATTGACATGTGCTTGACTGGGGATACAGAAGACAGTTGACTTAAAGCATCTGGAGGAAACCATGTTGACATAGGGAGAACATATGATTTCCACATAATCACTCAAAGCCAGAACTGAACCTGGATCCCTGGCACTGTGAAGCAGCAGTGCTAACCACTGTGCCACCATACTGCCGTCTTGCAGCCCTGGATCATCTTAGTGAACTTTCTTCAGTTTCTATACTTCTGTTGTTGACCTTCTTGACCGCTTTCATTGCCACCTGTTTTCTCGGAAAAATTATCCTCTTTCTGCTGTCCTGGAGAGTTCTCACCTTACTGCAGCATCTCAGATGCCACAGCAGGACCTCCTGGTATAAGTGGAATTCCGAGAGCAGCCGTTCATTCTGCAGTCTTTCCCCTCCTTTCCTGTGGTTGCTAGAATCTCTACAATCCAAATACCAGAGGACCATTATAACCCAGATCACAGGTAAACCTTTGACAGATGCAGCATGTCAATCTTGGACCTCTCTCACTGGTCAAGGAACCCAGCAATGGGTTGTTAATGCCAAAGTTCAAGGAAAGAGCCTCAGCAGATTTTGTCAATTAGTTTCTGACCCACTAATGGCCCTACAGTTGCATCAGGAAAAAAACCATAGAATATTTTGTCTGTTAATTCTTTTTCTTGTCTACAGATGCTGCCAGACTTTGCTGGGTGTTTCCAGTATTTTCTGCTTTTGTTTCTGCTTCTGGAAGACATTGTATAAAATCTGAGTTTTATATTCATTGTCATTAATTTGATTTGATTTATTACTGTCACATGTATTAACATAGTGAAAAGTATTCTTTCTTGCACACTATACAAACAAAACATAGCCTTCATAGAGAAGGAGAGAATGCAGAATGTAGTGTTACAGTCATAGCTGGGGTGTAGAGAAAGATCAACTTAGTGCGAGGTAGGTCCATTCAAAAGTCTGATGGCAACAGGGAAGAAGCTGTTCTTGAGTCAGTTGGTGTGTGACCACAGATTTTTGTATTTTTTTCCCATGGAAGAAGGTGGAAGAGAGAATGTCCAGGGTGCATGGGGTCCTTAATTATGTTGGCTGCTTTTCTGAGGCAGCGGGAAATGTAGACAGAGTCAATGGGTGGAATGCTGGTTTGCGTAATGGGTTGGGCTATGTTCACAACCTTTTGTAGTTTCTTGCAGTTCTGGGCAGAACAGAAGCCGTACCAAGAACAACAGAAAGATGAGTAAAAATCTGAGGGATTCTCGACCGAAGCAACTGGCTTTAAGAAATTTGAGGACAAACTGTCCTTGCAACTAGCAGTGACAAAATTTGTGTTCGGTAGCTTGCAATGTGGTGGAAACCTCAACAGCAATCCAACAACTCTGCAGCAGGCATATATCTTAAGGCAATTCGTAACACAATAGCCTAATTAGTGAGCCTTTCAAATTATAGTGAATGATGTACGTGGGATCCACTTTAATTCAGGCTGTAATTCATGAAATGGATAATATTGGGAGGAAAGGATGGCATAAATATCTCATACTGATTTTTTTTTGACAGAATTATAGTTAATTCTAAATGCAATTTTACATTTTAAAAAATTCCTATTTAAAATAAACCATTTTCAGCAAAATTGATTATTTCATCTATTTATTTAAATGTCATTAATAAGGTGCAATTACATTATTTTACCTAAAATTTTTAAGCAAAGAAAAATGTACTTAAAGAAATGTTACTAATACTCAGGTAGCAAATTAAAAGTTTAAATAATTGAATGACTATTCAGGAATAAAGATGTAATGGTATATATTTTTAAAAAATCAGTCATATATGAAGATTTGAATAGATGCATTTGGAGCAAGAGAATAGAAGTAAAATGGGAGCTAAAATGTGTGCAAAAGCTTATCCAAAAATCATGGTGCAGTTCAAAAGGAGAGTCCAGTTCTTCAGCTCCTTACTCTGCCATTTTTCAGACTTATTTACATGGAAATGAATGCTTAAATAAATGGTCTAGCCCGCACAGATCTGCCAAGATTTACTCATTCAGCTGGCAAAGCAGAGCTGCTCCTTTAGAAATCCAATAATCGCTGTCATGCTTTGATGGCAACAGTACCGTCACGACAAAATTTGTAGAATGGCCTGCAATCACACAAACAGAAATACTTGCTTTGTTACATTGACTCGCAATCAGCCAAACCTTGCGCCAGCCCGGGACGTGGAAAATATTGTCGTTCCTGCCACTGATTTAAGAACGTAATCTAATCCGACGGTCAGGTATTGCCAACCACAAGAGTTGAAAAACACTTACGAATTGTCAGCTGCAATTAGGTTACATTCTTGAAAGCGCTTATGAAGAGAAGCATGAAAAATTGGGAACACAAAACGAAATACTGCAAACGTTGGAAATCTTGAAACAAAAATGTTTGGCTAATGTTCCAGTTTGATGACCTTTCAGTAAAGCTGGTAGCTGTTATGGATGAGCATTTTATAAGGAGGACCAGAGCCGGGTGGAGAAGTAAGTAGGAGAAAAAAAATGAATGCATTGTGACTGAGTGGAGAAGAGGAGATGATTACATGGTACAAAAGAGGAAGGCAAAACTGAGAGGCATTAGAGAAAAGAAAAAGAGAATGTATCTGAGGAGCAGAGTTATCCTTTTTAAGTTTATTTATTGTCACAAGTAGGCTTACATTAGCATTGCAATGAAATTACTGTGAAAATCCCCGAGTCGCCACAATTTGACATCTGCTCAGGTACACTGAAGGAGAATTTAGCACCTAGCCAGCATATCTTTTGAACTACGGGAGGAAACCCATGCAGACATGGGGAGAATGTGCAATCCCCACACAGACAGCAACCCAAGCCAGGAACTGAACCCAAATTTCTGGTGCTAAGAAGCAGCAGTGCAAACCACTGTGCAACCGTGCTGTCCACAGAATTAATGTCAGGAGTGTGATTTGAACACATGCCTCCCAAAATGACTGTGACCTGAACACAGGTCACAAGGCCACCTTGACACATTAATTCTCAAATATGGGATGGGGCAAGAATGTAAAGATCCTTAAATGCATGGAACCACAGTCCTAAGATTAAACCAGCCTCTAATTCTTTTTAGCACTCATTGGTACCTGATGGTTAACCATGATGGAATTTTCAGCTTATCTACAGAGGGCAAGTGGAAATCCATGCCACAGCAGCCACATCATCGAAAGCAGTTCATGCAGCCAGAAGATCTCATGGTCCACTAGGGAATCAATTGTTCAACTGCCACCTCTGTGCCAACCCCCCCACCTCTCCCAACCATATCCTGAATGAACTTCAAAGATGAGGTGAGAGTGACTGCCCTTGATATCAAAGCAGCACTTGACCAAATGTGACATAAGCAGCCTTAGCAAAACTGGAGTCTATGGGAATATGGGAATCAGGGAGAAAAGTCTAAGATGGTTGGACAAGGGAAGATGATTATGATTTTTTGAGATCATCTCAGTCCAGGACATCAGCACAGAGTTCCTCAGGGTAGTGTCTTAGGCCCAACATCTTCAGCTGCTTCATTAATGGACTCTCTCTCTCATAAGGTCAGAATTGTTTTTATACTGATGATTGTTCAATACTCATGATTCCTCAGATATTGAAGAAATCATGCCCAAATGCAGCAGGCCTTGGACAATAACCAGGCTTGGGCTGGCAACTGGCAAGTAACATTGGACAGACAAGTGCCAAGAAATGACCATTTCCAACAAGAGAAAATCTAATCACCACCCCTTGACATTCAATGGCATTACCATTGCTGAACTCCCCCATTAGCAACATCCTGGAGGTTATCATTGACCTTTCTAACAGCAAGTCCTGACACACTCTGTGAATGGCATGTTCATTGCCATCAGAGGATTGGATGGTTAACTCTGCCCTGGAATGAAGAATGAAATGGGAAGACAATTGCTGGGATTAACATAGACGGTGGCTTGTCAGGGGGAAAAAAAACTAGGGATTTGTAGAATAAAGGGTCAGGAAAGCTGAGGTCAATAATTCAAGGAGTAGTGAAGCACTCCACACAGATGGTGGGCTCAAACCAGTCACACAATACTTCGTGGTCATTTGATTGATTGTTCTTTGCTACTTACCAATTTGGGACTAGCAATTTAGCAAAAATAAGATGTGTTTGTTCAAACTCTGATATTTTATTAGTTTCATACTGACAGCTTTATTCTAGCTGCTGTCTTCATTTTGAGTCAAGCATCTCCCACCCCTTTAACTGTGATCCATTGCTGTTTAGTTCAAATTTCACCTTCATAAGTCATGTGCGAGTTTGAAAGAGAAATTAAACAGACATACGGGGCCAGATTCCCAGATCAGGTTGGCAACTCAAAACCTGGATGGCTCCTGAGTCCCGACATCCATGATGCAACTGTGTTGTGCTCTGAGCTCTGGGTGAAATTTTTCAAAAATGTGTCAGACTCTGGCTGAAAACTGGCATGTTTCTATCTGGAAACACAGCCAGGCTTTCTCACCAGACCTTCTGGCACTTTGTCAAAAAAAAATAGTCAAGGGGCTTGGTTTGTGCCATCCTTCTGATGGGGTGGGGCATGATAGTGACGGCAAGGCCAGCTCCAGAGAGACTGGGGCAACATCTGGGGCACTCCTCCCTCCCCTCCAACACATACACCACAATCATCAGCATGGCAACCCTGCTCTAATTTTGTTCACATAGTGCCACTTCTAACAACATTGCACAGAACTACCTCAATTCACTGGGGTAAGGCAATGCTGCCAGCTACCATATGTGCAGTACCTGCGACATTTCTTGTTGGTATCACAATTTCTCCCCCTTGATGTGTACTTCCCATTGTGCTAATTTGAGTACACTACCTGTTGTTGATAAGGTTCCTGCTTGGGCTGATGTTTTTGTAAAGCGGTGCCTGGTTCAGCGATGGACTTGGTTCATAATTCCGTGAAGCACCTCCCACCTCTCAGTCTCTGTGCCCGCATCCCATTCACAGTCTCACTTCATCCAATTGTAGGCACATAACCAACCCATGAGCCAAAATCACCTCCCCCTCTTCCTCCTCAACACAATAGGGGAATATCCCCCCACCTCCCCAAAGCAGCTACCCAGAGGGATTGGGCATTGTAACCTGTGGGCAATGCCAACCTGTGTGGTCATCCTGACTGGTTTTTTTAAATATGGTAGTGATTCCTGCTGGCGTGAACTATGGCATTAAGCTGTATTACGATATTTAATTTAATTTAAATTCATGGAAATCAGGTTTGTCTCCTTTCCAGGCATGAACCTATGCAGCCGATGGGAGGGAGGATCTCAAATGAGATCTTGCCAGTACAAAACCCTCTTGCAAGATTTATTGGCCATAGCAGGATTTGTGCCCACGATGAGCAGGCCCACAGAATTACATCCTGTTTTTGAATGTAAATGCTCTAATTGGGCAGGAGTTGAGTTGGCATCCAATTGGAGCACGAAATGTGTCCAAGGGGCAGAAGCCACTTGCCTGGCACCAGCAGTAAAGACAGGCAGCAGCCACATTGAGGGGCTTTATTGAGGGAAGCAAAGACCAGCAGAACATGAGGGGGGTAAAAATGCCCATGAACTCAATGTTAAAAGTACAGTGACTAACCTGGTGCCAACGAAGCTTCAATTCCCCACAAATGAAATTAAATATTTTGATGGCCATGGAATGAACCCAGTGGCTGTGCACTAAGCTATATGTTCAGATTCAGGGAGAAAAACCCTTTAAAAATTGCAATCCTGATCATGCTGGTCTCTATCAAGCTCCTAAATGATGGAGAGCATGTTTCCCTTTCCCCCGCCAAAACCAGCCCTTTAAAAATTTCATTAGGTCCCAGAGGCATCAACAATGGCACGGTGATTGGCGCTGCTGCCTCACAGTGCCAGGGACTTGGGTTCAATTCCGGCCTCAGGTCACTGTCTCTGTGGAGTCTGCATGTTCTCCCAGTGTCTGCGTGGGTTTCCTCCGAGTGCTCTGGTTTCCTTCCACATTCCAAAGATGTGCGGGTTAGGTTGGTTGGACATGCTAAATTGCCACTTAGTAGCTCAGGATGTTTGGGTTAGATGGATTAGCTATGGGAAATGTGTGAGGATATGGAATCTGGCTAAGATGCTCAGTCAGAGAGCTGGTGAAGATCCGAAGACCCAAATGGCCTCTTCTACACTGTAGAGATTCTATGATTCTACTCTATGATTTTCTAAACACGACATGGCCTCTTAGATTGTGATTTTGAAATCACTGTCAGACAACCAGTACACAGGGAGATAATTTTGTTCACATAGTGCCACTTCTAACAACATTGCACAGAACTACCTCAATCCACTGGGGTGAGGCAATGCTGCTAGCTACCATATGTGCAGTACCTGTGACATTTCTTGTTGGTATCACAATTTCTCCCCCTTGATGTGTACTTCCCATTGTGCTAATTTGAGTACACTACCTGTTGTTGATAAGGTTCCTGCTCGGGCCGATGTTTTGTAAAGCGGTGCCTGGTACAGCGATGGACTTGGTTCATAATTCCGTGAAGGCTCAAAGTGCACAACCGGTAAAACAGAATGCATGACCTTGGGAAAGGCATCTTCGAGCACCATGTCTTTATCATCCCAGCGACAAGCATCCATAAACATTCCATGTACTAGGACACCATCTTTAGGGGAAGTTAACTTGTGGAAAGAGTAAAGAGAAATGCACAATGAATAGAAGATTAACAAGAAGATATTGTGAAATCAGAAAAAAATATTCTGGATGCAGTTATGATTCTTTGTTACAAAATAGGATTTTTTTCATCAAATTATACATTTTTTAATTTTATGCATTATATTTATAAATATGGAGCAAATGCCCCGAGCCTTTTTTGCATCATGGGCTTTTCTCCAATGAATAAATCTCCATAGTTGCTTTGCAAAGAAATATTGAATGAGTTTTACAATATTATTATTGTACAATGTCATTATTGTACAGTGTCTCGTAAGCGCTTTTACGATGCCTGTGTGTGTAGAGAAGTAATGTCATCAATGTGTCAATAATAAAGCTACAAGTTTAATCTCCTACTGTTAATTTTGAAAAAGTAAATGCAAAATGAAAATGTAACAAGTTCAATTTTTAGAAAACTTTCCACCAACAGATTCTGCTGCAAGATGACAGACAAGGCTACACTTCCCAAACACCCATGAACTGCATGGCTGATTTATATTCTGGTGACTTCAGTTGAGAGAAGAACGTTGAGCCACTATGGAATCATAATGCCCACCCACACTAGCCAGCTAAGAGCATT
Source organism: Carcharhinus amblyrhynchos (assembly GCF_965287045.1). NCBI lineage: Eukaryota > Metazoa > Chordata > Chondrichthyes > Carcharhiniformes > Carcharhinidae > Carcharhinus > Carcharhinus amblyrhynchos. Next base: position 13,720,497 of record NC_137328.1, read on the forward strand.
CAAGGATAGTATATCTAACAATGCAGCACATCATTAGCATTGTATTGGAAAGAGAGCTAAAGTCATGCGGTCATGTCCTGCTGTAGGCTTCAATTGTGGAATTTCTCCAGAAACTGACCTTCTGTGGGGCCTGGGTAAGATCCTCTGTCAGAGAGTCGGTGCTGACTTGATGGATTGAATGGCCTCCTCTGTGCTTAGGGATTCTATGATTTGTATGTTCTGGTACAGGTTCAAGTTTTCACACATAGGTTTTTGATTAAAATTAATTAAAATTAGCCCCTATATAACGAATTTTGATTTTTTTTGAGTCTGCTATTAGACACTTGCTTTTGGAAATAGAGAAGAAGGTGTTGCAGAAACTGGTCAGGCGTAATGAATGTGTTGCATATGGGGATGATCCACAAACTGCAGAGTGGAGAGCCAAATTGTGAACCAAGGCATTGTGAAGCAGAAGGCAGAGTAGGGAGGGGGAAGAACAGAATAAAAGGGTTGCAATCATGACTGCACTCATTGGAGTTTAGAAGGTTGAGGGGAGATCTTTTGGACATATAAGATAATGAAGGGGCTAGACAGGGTAGAAGCAGTGAGGTTATTTTCACTTACAATGGAAACAAGAACTAGGGGGCATAGCCTCAAAATACAGTGGGGGGGGGGGGAGTCAATTTAGAACAGAGTTGAAGAGGAACTTCTTCTCCCAGAGGGTAGTGAGTCTTTGGAATTCCCTGCCTAATGAAGCAGTAGAGGCTACTTCATTAAATGTATTTAAGTCACAGATAGATTTCTAATCAATAAGGAAATTAAGGGTTATGGGGAGCGGGTGGGTAAGTGGAACTGAACCCACTATCATATCAGTCATGATCTTACTGAATGGCAGAGCAGGCTCAAAAGGACTAGATGGCCTACTCCTGCTCCTATTTCTTACGTTCTTATGACTGTGACAATAATTAGTGGGATATATAGCACTGTCTTAAGTCACAACCAAGGGTCCGGAGAGTGTGTTGCCTATGTGGTGCAAAGATAAAACATATCACAGGGCCAAGGATCTGGGTTTAATTCCAGCCTCGGGTTACTTTGCAAACTCCGCACATTCTCCCCGTGTCTGCGTGGGTTTCCACTAGGTGCTCCAGTTTCCTCCCACAGTCCAAAGTGAGGAGTAGGTGGAATTGCTATAATAAAATTGACCTTAGTGTCCTGGAATATGTAGGTTAGCTGGATTAGCTGTGGGAAATATGCGGGGTTACAGGGATAGGGTGAGGGAAGATTTCCCCCTGTAGTAAGGTATTCTGTAAGACAATTGATGCAGACTCGATGGGCCAAATGTCCTCCTTCTGCACTGTCAGGATTCTATGATCTATGATCATCTCAGAAACTAATTTGCCATAATCCCATACCTAACAAAACCTACACCTAATTCTGACATTGGCAAAATGTAGCCATCAGGAGTCTTGTTAATTCTACATTTTTGGTGATATTCGTTATTGTAATTGAATAGAATTTTAAAAATATTCTTTGTTGCTGATCCAACCAATTCCATATAACTCAAAGTGAGAAAATGCTGGAAAATCTCAGCAGATGTCCCTTTGTCAAAGCTTTGACAAAGGGTCGAGTGGACTCGAAATGTCAGCTCTTTTCTATCCTTACAGATGCTGACAGACCTGATGAGATTTTCCAGCATTTTCTCTTTTGGTTTTAAATTCTAGCAACCGCAGTAATTTGCTTTTATCCATATAATTCTAGCTGCCAACACGAGATTGAGCAGCAATATTAAATCGGTAATCAGAAGGATCTGCAGTCAATTATTCGACAGAGTGAATCATGCAACTCTTTGACTGAAAAGATGAAATTACCAATTCATCCATTGGAAGCACGTCCCCATACTTTAAGTTTTTGACAGCTTCTGCTACTTCTGTCGCATTCCGATACACAGGAACAACATTATAGCGAAAGTTAAGTTCATCAATTGGTAGGTTGTATTTCCTGGCATGATTTTGGAGTGTGCCTGAAAGATAGAATGAAAGAACCTGTAACATTGGCAGACCTTCCACTTCTTAAAACCAGCCCACAGCTCCTCAAGGGCAGTTTTCATCTGCGGTGAGTGAATAAAGCATTTATGAGACTTGAGGCAGGGTGACAATTGCCAAGACATTTCACTTTTCCAATAAATTTCCCACCATTTACAGCAGGCTCATTCATGTAAGAGTAATTTTCACATCATACGCAATGGCCTAGTGGCATTATTGCTAGACTATTAATCCAGAAACTCAGCTAACGTTTTGGGGACCCGGGTTCGAATCCCGCCACAGCAGATGGTGGAATTTGAATTAAATTTTTTTTAAAAAATCACTGAAATTAATATTCTACCAATGGCCATGAAACCGTTATTGGCTGTCAGACAAAGCTATCAGGTTCACTAATGTCCTTCAGTGAAGGATATCTGCCGCCCTTACCTGGTCTGGCCTGTATGTAACACCAGAGCCACAGCAACGTGGTTGGCTCTCAACCACCGATGGGCAACTAGGGATGGGCAATAAATGCTGGCCAACAATTTGATTTGATTTATCACATGTATTAGTATTGTTTCTTGCATGCTATGCAAACAAAGCATACCATTCATAGAGAAGGAAAGGAGAGAGTGCAGAATGTAGTGTTACAGAAATTTCTAGAATGTAGAGAAAGATCAGCTTAATACGAGATCGGTCCATTCAAAAGTCTGATGGCAGTAGGGAAGTACATGCCAAATTTCCTTAGCCTTCTGAGAAACCATAGCATGGAAGGACAAGAACAGGTTGTTGGTGACCTGGACACCTGGAAACATGAAGCTCGCGAACATTTCCACTTCATCCCCACTGATGTAGACAGGGGCATGTCCTCCACTATGCTTCCTGAAGTCGATGACTATCTCCTTTGTTTTATTGAGGGAGACATTATTGTCATTGTCTCTTCCCTGTGCTCCGCCTCATCATTATTTGAGATCTGACCCCAATAGTGGTGTCATCAAACTTGAAAATCAAATTGGAAGGGAATTTGGCCACACAATCATACGTGTGTAAGGAGAATAGTAAAGAGCTGAGAACACAGTCTTGTGGGGCACCAGTATTGAGGATGATCGTAGAGGAGGTATTGTTATCAGCCATGATCTTATTGAATGGCGGAGCAGGCTCAAAGGGCTAGATGGCCTACTCCTGCTCCTATTTCTTATGTTCTTATGTCCTTGTCTATCCTTACTGATTGTAGTCTGTGGGTTACAATCACAGAGGGAGAAGTTGTGCCCTAGACCAAGGAGTTTGGAGATGAGTTTTGTAGGAACAATGCTGTTGAAAGTTAAGCTATAGTCAATAAAAAGGAGTATGATATAGGTATCTTTGTTGTCTAGGTGTTCCAGGGTTGAGAGTGGGGCCAGGGAGATGGCCTCTGCTATGCTGGTAGACGAACTGTAGTAGATCCAGGCAATCCAAGAGGCTGGAATTGATTCATGCCATGACTAACATTTCAAAGTACTTCATAATGATATATGCCAGAGCCATCAGATTATATTCATTAAGGCACAATGCCTGGCTTTTCTTTGACACCAGGATGATGGTTGTCTTCTTGAAGCAGATTGGTGTAAAGAGAGTTTAAAGATGTTCGTGTATACCCCCACCAGCTGGTCCTCGCACGATCTGAGTGCTCATCTGGGTGCCTATTCAGGCCAATAGCTTTCCATGGGTTGACTTTCAAGAAGGCTGCTCTGATGTCTGCGATGGTGACCTCAGATACAGGCTCGTCCAAGGTTTCCAGGGTGGAGTGCGTGTACTCTTGCTGACCTCTTGCTCAAACGGACATAGAATGCATTGAGCTCATCGGGAAGAGGTACATTGGTGTTGGGAATTTTACATGCATTCATCTTGTTATGTCGTGCAGACCTTGCCATAGGCGTTGGGAGTCTGCGTGGATAGCCTGGGACTCTAGATTGGTTCAGTATTGTCTTTTGGCATATCTGATGGATCTCCATAGATCATATCTCATTTTCTTGGATAGGGCAGGGTCACCCGACTTGAAAACCTCAGACGTGGACTTTAGCAAGCAGCGGATATCCCTGTTAATCCATGGTTTCAGGTTGGGAAACACACCAATTTGCTTCTTTGGCACACAGTCTTCTACACAGTTACTGATGAAATCAGTTAATGTAGTGGTGTACTCATTCAGGTTGGCAACTGAGTTTTTAAATATTGACCAATCTACTGACTTGAGGCAGTCCCATAAAAGATCATCTGATTCCTCAGACCAACATTGCATGACTTTCTTTAACGGATTCTCTTGCTTCAGTTTTTGCTTATAAACCGGAATCAGGAGCACAGCTTTGTGGTCTGATTTGTCATAGTGTGGGTGGGCGATAGACTGGTAGGCATGTTTGATGTTTGTGTAGCAGTGGTCTAAGATGGTTTGGGCCTCTGATGGAACAGGAGACGTGTCGGTGGTATCTTGGTAGGACACTCTTGAGCTTGGCCTGATTGAAGTCCCCGGCCACAACAAACAAGGCCTCGAGGCTCTGCTCGTGGTGGTGTATATTTCATCCAGCGTAGTCTTCATGCCCACATGGGATGTAAACTGCTGTCAGGATAACAGAGATGAACTTTCGTGGAATGTAGTAAGGGTGGCATTTTAGCATCAGGTGCTCTAGGCTGGGGAGCAGAAACTCACCAGTATTGCTATGTCTAGGCACCATGAAGTGCTGATTAGAAGGAAATCCCCGCCTCCCCAAGCCTTGCCTGATGACGCCATATGGCCCATTTGGTGGATTGAGAAGCCCTCTGGTTGTAGGGCATTGTCCGGTGAAGCAGGAGTGAGACACGTCTCTGTGAAATGGAGTACACAACAGTCTCTCAGTTCCCTTTGAAAAGTGAGTCTGGCTCTAAGTTCATCTAGCTTGTTTCCCAGACATTGGACATTATCCCATGAGTGAATATTAAAAAAAAGGCTGAAGGTTTTTTTTTCACTCTCTCTCTTTCCCTGTAGCTAGTTACTCGAGGAATATGGTTTTCCTTCAAACATGTCATTTTCCCTTTCTTTTATCTGGACATATCTAGTCAATGGAAATTTCATACGAATGTTTGATCCACTCCCACTGAAGAGGCTAAAAGTCTGGAAACAGTGGGCAGGTTGTTACATAGAGAAAGAGAACTATTATGCTGCCCATAAAGATACATCAAGGAAGTCCATTTATCCAATATTTCTTTCCTCATCAAACAAAAGCTGATGAATACTGAAGGAACAGAAATTAGAACAACTCTTATAGGAAAAAAGTTGTAGCTTTTACAGTGTCAATGACTGGTAGTGTAGAATCAACAGGAAATTGGGATTTAGATCAGAATGCAATATTCCGCAGTACATGAAATTGAATTTAATGAAATCTTAATGAGATGAACACTGCTGTGTACCCCAGCCACTACTTCTCCAAGTAAACAAAACACTTAAAATGCTATTGCTAGCAGCTCTGAAATTGACATTAATGTCATTACTGTTGGGCTGAATAACAAAAAACATTTTAGATGTGGATGTGTGTAACAGGCCAGTAATGAAGAGGTATTGGTGTAATAGCATTGTCACTGGACTGGTAATTCAGAAACCCAAGGTAAGGAACAGGGGGTCCAGATGGCAGATGGTGAAATTTGAATTCAATAAAAAAAAATCTGGAATTAAAGAAGGCTAATGATGACGTAGAACATAGAAAAACTACAGCATAAACAGACCCTTCAGCCCACAAGTTGCGCTGAACATGTCCCTACCTACTAGGCTTACCTATAACTCTCTAAGTCCCATGTACTTCTCCAAAAGTCTCTTAAAGACCCTATCGAATCCACCTCCACCACCACTGCTGGCAGTCGATTCCATGCACCCATCACCCTCTGAGTGAAAAACTTATCCCTGAGATCTCCTCTGTACCTACTCCCCAGCACCCTAAACCTAAACTAAAATCCTCTTGTGGCAGCCATTTCAGCCCTGGGAAAAAGCCTCTGAGAATTCACTCGATCAATACCTCTCAATGTCTTATACACCTCTATCAGGTCACCTCTCATCCTTCGTATCTCTAAGGAGAAAAGACTGAGCTCTCTCAACCTATCCTCATAAGGCATGCCACCTAATCCAGGCAACATCCTCCTCTGCACCCTTTCTATGGCTTCCACTTCCTTCCTGTAGCAAGGCGACCATGAAACCATTGTTGGAAAAACCTATTTCATTCATTAGATCTGCTGACATTGTGTGGCTTATGTATGACTCATGACTCCAGATCCACAGTAATGTAGCTGGCTCTAAAATGGCCTAGCAACACACAAAGTTGTATGAAACCACTAAAATGTCAATAACAAGGAATGAAGACAGCACTGTGGATATATTCGGTCTTCACAAAGACAATGCAATGTCAGTCCTACGGACCTATCTCCTACAGACACATCTGTGACAGGTTTATTGGTGACAACCAATTCAAATTGTTTAATGTTATGTCTCTTACCACCTGCTGGAAATCCAGTCTGACAGCTATGCCTTTGGGTCCTGATCAGAGTTGATATTATCACCTCTTGGTGATGGACATCCATCCTGTACCCTTGTTATCCTCAGTGCTGGGCAGAATGGTGGCACTGTGGTCAGCACTGCTGCCTCACCATGCTACAGATATAGATTCAATTCTGGCCTTCGGTCATTGTCTGCGGGGAGTTTGCACATTCTCCCCGTGTCTGCATGGGTTTCCTCCGAACGCCCCAGTTTCCTCCTACAGTCCAAAGATGTGCAGGCTAGATTGGTGAGCCACGCTAAATTGCAGTTTAGTGTCAAGGAAATTAGCAGGGTAAATACATGGGATTAAAGGAATAGGGTCTGGGTGGAATTGTTGTCGGTGCAGGATCGATGGGTCAAATGGCCTCCTTCTGTACTGTAGGGATTCTGTGATTCTATGCTTCCTCCGAGTGTGTTTGACATGGTGCAATACAGGTTCAATTGTGAGGGAGGACAGTAAGCAGCAATTAGCCTGCATTTTCCTTTCCCATCTTTGATCTGAAGCTACGTAGCAGTTCTCCAAAGCTTCTTCCACAGCACTTCCCAAACCTGTGACTTCCATCACGTGGCTGGACATGGGCAGCGGATGCTTGTGGCTCTTCACCTCCAGGTTACAGGTTATTTAGACTTGAATGGATGTGTCCATTGTACTTGGATCAAAAACCTGGAACTCCCTACCCAATAGCATTGTGGAATCATCAACAACACATGGACTACAATGATGCGAGAATGCAATTCACCATTACCTTTTCTGGGGATGAGCAATAAACAAAGGCCTTGCCAGCAACACCCACATCCAAGAATGAATTTTTAAAAAGGCAGACTAAAATCAATACAGTGAACTAGCAATAGTTTCTAGCAGCTTGGAAAATGCATTAGTTAGTTTGTGTTGTGTCAGTCCATATGATGAAGGCTTTTTGAAACATATAGACCTCTGAAGGCATTACTTAATAAACACTAAGGAGCAGAGATACCAGCTTCAATGACCAGCTTGAGCTCAAGTCCCCAGACAAAAATATCAGCTCACTGGACTAAGACTTAATCATAGAAACGCTACAGTACAAAAAGAGGCCCTTAGGCCCATCGAGTCTGCACCAACCACAATCCCACTCAGGTCCTACCCCCACATATTTACCCACTAATCCCTCTAATCAATGCATCTCAGGACACTAAGGGGCAATTTTAGCATGGACAATCAACCTAACTTGCACATTTTTGGACTGTGGGAGGAAACCGGAGCACCTGGAGGAAACCCATGCAGACACGAGGAGAATGTGCAAACTCCATACAGATAGTGGCCCAAGCCGGGAATCGGCGCAACATCGTGGGCCGAAGGGCCTGTTCTGCGCTGTAATGTTCTATGTTCTATGAACCCAGGTCTCTGGCACTGTGATGTAGCAGTGCTAACCACTGTGCTACCATGCCGCCCTCCCTAATGGATCGATGAATAATATAAGTTGGGTAATTTTATGGGTAAATTAAGAAAAAGAATCTAAATTATATGCCTTGTGACATGACATAAATTGCATTTTTAGCCTATGTCTATTCAGCTGCCTAAAAGAAAATCTTGAGCAATTTGATTAATTGCTCTGGTACACTTTCAACCGCAGAATCACGAAGTCTAATTAATAACCGTTAAGTAGAACACTGGGTGAGGTCACAATTTAATTGCCCTTCAGGTTAGAGGTCTTCATATCTTTACTTTTATTTAAAAGCATGAGAAAGGAATGTGTAGTGCACCAGATGGAAAATGCCGGCTTCTTTGTAAATATTTTAAAAAGCATAGGGCCTATTTCTCTTTATTAGCAATGCAAATTATTACTCTGAACTTGATTATTTGATTCAACACCATTCTACAGTATTTTCTTCAAACATGCCTTTGATTGATGGTGAGACAGTGGTTAGCACTACTGCCTCACAGCTTCAAGGACCTGAGTTCTATTCCCTGTTTGGGTCACTGTCTGCGCGTAGTCTGCATGTTCTCCCTGTGTTTGCGTGGGTTTCTTCCAGGTGCTCTGGTTTCTTCCCACACTTTGAAAGACATGCTGGTCAGGTGCACTGGCCATCTAAATTCTCCCTCAGTGTACCCAAACAGTTGCCGCAGCGTGGTGGCCAGAGGATTTTCACAGTAACTTCATTGCAGTGTTAATATAAGCCTACTTGTGAAACTAATAAATAAACATTAAAAAAAAGCAAATAACAACCCAAGAGTGCTCAGTGGGTAATAAATATTGAACTGAGATCAAAGATGTGCAGGTTAGGTTGATTGGCCATGCTAAAATTACCCCTTAGTGTCCTGGAATGTGTAGGTTAGAGGGATTAGTGGGTAAATGTGCAGGGATATGGGATAGGGCCTGGATGGGATTGTGGTCGGTGCAGACTTGATGGGTCAAAGGGCCTCTTTCTGCACTATAGGGTTCTATGACTCTATGATTCTATGAGTTCAAGGCTAACAAATAGACTAATTAATATTATTTTCAAGATATTATATGTGGTGATTACCAGTCAGAAATCCCTGCGGGAAGAAGAATCCAGAAATCCAGAAAGACTTTGGTTGGCCTTGTTTAATCCAGGTCTAAAAATAAAACAAATAAAAATCAGCACTGAAAAATCATTTCTGTTCATTGTAGACAAAAGCAAAATGCTGCGGATGCTGGAATCTGAAACAAAAACAGAAAATGCCGGAAAATCTCAGCAGGTTTGACAGCATCTATGGGGAGGGAATCTTCCAGCATTTTCTGTTTTTGATTCCATACTTTATAACTTGGCAGTCTACATTAACCCACAAAACTGAACATATAAAACCACCATATTTTTTTTTAATACTACCAGTTAGTCAATTCAATTTTAAACTGCTGGATGGTTTGTTTCTTTATTTTAATAATTAAAGAAGAATGCTTTTAATGTTGCCTGGCATGTCAACAAATGAGTTAGAGGCAATTACTTATTTATATTTCTTCTTCGAGACCAACCCAGACCTGGAGGACAAGCAACTGACCTGCACTTAACTTTATGTGCAGACCAAATATTTGATCCACCTCCTTTCAGGTGACCAAGATGGAATGTCTCTAATGTTTTTCTTTCTTCCTCTTCACAGGAGTGCAATGTTTTAAACGCTATCTTTCAATGCCCTGTCAGCAGAAATATTTGGGCAACCTGATTGAGGTGTTCAGGATTATGAGGGGCATGGACAAGACGGATAGGGAGGAGCTGTTCCTCTTAGTTGAAGGGTCAGATACGATGGAACACAGGTTGAAATCGAGGGGTGGGAGGTTTGGGGGGGGATTTGAGGATAAACAGTTTTACTCAGAGGGTGGTGACAGCCTGGAATGGTGGTGGAGGCGGGATGCCTCACATCCTTTAAAAAGTATCTGGACGAGGACTTGGCACGTCATCACATTCAAGGCAGTGGGCCGAGTGCTGGCAAGTGTAAATGGATAGGCAGTGCATTTCACGTGTTGGTGCAGACTTAATGGGCTGAAGGGCCTCTTCTGCGCTGAAGTATTCTGTGATTCTGTGAGTTCTTGAGATAAGATCTTCTGCACTCACTTGTATTCGTGGCAGCTAATCCTCAGCCTGAATTATAGGGTAGGCTTTAATTATTTGATGGCTGACTGGCACAGTGGTCCACAGAATCCCTACAGTGCAGAAGGGGGCCATGCAGCCCATCAGGTCTGCACCGACTCTCCAACCCACACAGACACAGGAAGCTGGTTGCATGAGAATGCAGGGGGGGCTTTGCACATGCTACTGGCAGCACGCAGATTCTACCTTATCCTGCTGCAGCTCACTGACTCGAGCCCAGTGTCATGTCAGCAATAAAATGGTTCCAAATATGGGCTGGAGGTGGCAATAGAGAGGCTATGGAGCATGCGGCAGCAAAGCCACACAATATTTGGGGGGGGGGGGTGGTTGATCCTCCTGGCATCATACCAATTATCTTAAATGTACTGCTTTTGGTCCTTTTTTGTACAGCCAGTGAGTGCATGGCATATGTTCCATCTGGTTATCCCAAAAATGGCAATCAGGGCTCTGTACGTGCCATGGGACCAGAATTTGTATATTAAGTCATGTCCAGTACCTGAAATAACCCAAAGATAGGCCCCTTTCAAGATGGAGTCACCCAGAGCTTGCTTGAAAAAATGAATTTATGAAATGTTTCAATGACAGTGTCATGTGTTACTTGGCTATTCATAAGTAAACAGAGTCAAATATATTTTATGATAAGAAAAACTGACACAAGTGCCTAATTATAAAAAGTGGAAAAAATGTAATACATTGCTTTCGTTCCATAGGCTGAGTAAGCTCTCTGATGTTTCTCACATCAGCCACCTTATACATACAAGCAACAAATTGTGCCAGATTTTCAAAACCACAAGTGTAGCAAGTTGTTATTTCAAGATTGTTGTTCTAGTTTGTCTCACCTCAATAAACTCCGTTCTCAATATGAAGTCTTTCACCCAAGCTCCCAAGGGTTTGAGTGATGGATAAGCTGCATCAGCCCAAAGGGTTGGAACGTGGTTGTTTAGGAAGCTGGTGTACATCTTTTCCACCTCTTCGGACATTACCACAAATCCAGCAATGGCCTTATTCAGTGTAATTAAAGAACTCTGTACAGACAGGAAAATAAAAGGACAAGCATTTTTTTAAAAAAATAACTGATCATAATTATGGATTGTTTTTAACCTGATATCACCAAAAATGTAATGGCCCAAGTACTCCATTGCCTGAACCCAGGACAGGTGGAATGCATCAAATGCAAGCTCCAACTGTCCATGACAACATGCCATTCACCTGACGAAGAGGGAAACCTCGAAAGCTTGTGCGTTTACTATCAAACAAATCAGTTGGACTAAAACCTGGTGTTGTCAGACTTTTTACTGTGTTTACCCCAGTCCAACGCCAGCACATCCACATCATGACAACATGTGCCAGAGTTTGGTAGGTTGGGCATTAGCATGCCTGATATGGGGGCAGCACAGTGGTTAGCACTGCTGCCTCACAGCACCAGTGAGCTGGGTTCAATTCCTGGATCACTGTCTGTGCAGAGTTTGCACACTCCCCCCATTTCTGTTTGGGTTTCCTCCAATATTGCCTCCTACAGTCCAAAGATGTGCGGGTTCGGTGGATCAGCTATGCTAAATTGCCCCTTTGCATTCAGGGGGATTAACTAGGGTAAATGCATGGGGTTATGGGGATAGGGCCTGGGTGGGACTGTGGTCAATACGGACTTGATGGGCTGAATGGCCTCCTTCTGCACTGTAGGGATTCTATTCTACGTGCCCCCAGTACAGGCCCAGTCTCTGGCAAGTGGTTGCACCATGAATCAAAAGGCAGAATCCAGAATTCAGTTGCAAACTTTCATTAATTTTTAAATCAGCCTTGCACCATTTCTGTGCAAAATAGGGCCAGCAAACCACGAGAGGCAAGAAACCAGATGCAAATTCAATTAGTTTGCCTTTTGTTCTCTCTTACTGGTGTGGCAAGCTGGTAAGATCATGCCCAATGTTTTGAGTGAAAATATGTAAATGATTATTTCTCACAAAAGTGGTTATTTTTAGTTGTACCAAATAGCTAGACTGTGCCATGTGCTTTTTTGCTGTAAAGACTAAATCAAATTGAAGTAATCAGAAATTTGCAATTTTTATTCTTTTCCGAAAGCGCTGATTAAAAAATGATGCATAAATGTGACTTTTTTTGAGAAATTTAAATCTTTTATTGAGACCTTAACTTGAGTGATGAAAACCTTTGAAAAAAATATCATCCTGCCATAGTTACGTTCTCTTAGGGAAACAAAATAAGGGACAATTGTTCCAAACACTATTAGAATATACGGGAAATCATAAAAAAAATTGACATTGTCAAACTATGAAAGGAACAAAATTTGTCACGCAAATGATATGCTGCACTGCTTCTCAGCCTTTTGGCTAAGATCAAGTGTAGTAACGATATGCTGTGCTTGGCTGAAGTCATTAGGTTACATTTTAGCTTCATTTGAAGCAATTTTTAAAAGCAGTACCTTGGCCTTCTGGCTCAGATGCAAATAAGATCAAGCCTTGGAGGAGGAGCTATGCCTGCTCCAATCATCTTGGACCATGCAGATCAAGCCCAGAACAGGAGATGAGAGCCTTGTCTTGTCATCGGAAATATCTCAACTTGTTGAGACTCTGAATTGGACTTGATTTGATTGAATTGGAATAAAAACAAAAAAAAATGCTATGCTGCATTTTTGAGTCAAAAGAAAGCTGTTCCAATAGGACAATTTATGTTAAAATACTGTGAAACTTACTGAAGATCAAACATCAGAGCTGTCTTTAATGTTTTGTCAATGGTTTTATGCAAAACATATTATGTGACCTTAACCTCTAATTTTAATTTCTGATTGACTGATATTGCTGAAGTCATCCATGATAGCATTGGTTGAACTTGAAGCATAATAACTCTGGGCTGTGATCTGCTTTGAATGTCACTAAGGTATAAGCTTCCTGTGGAGGAGCTTCTTGGTACGTGAGCTTCAAGAATACAATCTTGTGACTGTCTCCCAGGTAAAACCCAGTTTACGAAGATAGATTTCTTCAGATGTTTCTGAGTCAGCTTGCCTGAATCTATACACGTTGCTCTGTTTGTAATCTGTGGCATAGGCACCTCCAGGAGGTGGGAGCTACCTGCCTAGTGCTAGAGGCAAGAACAGGTGACAGCTATGATAGGGCCTGCTGCTGCCTTGCTATAAAGAGGGGGCAGCTCCTCAGAAGCCCAACAATAGAAAGCCATGAAATTGTGTATGACTGGACAAAGTTGACATATCCCCCGCCTTCAGATTCAGAGAACATGACGCCCCTGTGATTTAAATATATAAAAAAAACTCTGTTGCCCCGCAGTGAACCCAACATCCATGTGCATCAGTTCATTTGGTTTCACTGAAATCGCCAGTAAATATTGCAATGCCATCCTCCCAGGCTCGTTAACATGCTCCATGAGCTCAATGAGTCATTAATTGAAGATGAGCAGGTACTTCTTCCCTTTCCACCACCAATACTTTGAAAATTGAAGACTGGCACTGAGAAATCAGGATCCAGAGACAAAGTACAGGATCACAATATTTAAATCGCACCCACACTGGATCCTGTATATAGCTGTTAAGCTTAGGAATAAACTTACTTAATTGGAAGTCCTTGATATCAGTGATATAAGGAACCTACAATACACAACAGAAATTATTTTTGATTTGCTTGCTCCTGCCATTTGAAAATCCCATCCCAGAAGTCAACCCATTGTTTTCAGTCCTGGTTAGTGCTTTTATAGAGTCAGACTCATGGGTTTATCACCAAAAAGCCTTTTGCAAAAGACTGGAAATTTGCCAAATTATGAATCAAAATATTTAAGGAGAGTAATGCTGCTTGATGCTAAATCCACTCCTACATTTGCTATGACACATTGCCTATACTACCTGTCAGCATCCTCTCCCTCACTTTAGAGGAGGCTGGCTCCATTTCAGCTATGGGGAGGTTCAGGAAACACTAACGCATTTTTAAACTGAACATGAAACTTAATGAAACATTTATAAGCTCCATTCAAACTTTCAATCAATGCCTTTTAACATTCAGATTACCATTTTAATAATCCGTACTTTTTTTTTACGATCCTTTATTCTTTAAAGTCTTTTTTTTAACAAATCCATTATTCTACAAAAATATTTTAAGTTTTTAGTTATTTTATTTATGAGTTACCCAAGCCACTTCCCCACTATCTGAACCATCATTCTGTAATGTACAATTTTTGATTAACGTCATGAAATATTGGCAAACTAGTCTGCTGCCTTAGAGGGACGCAGAGGTTTATTTTTCACTGTTCTACTCCATTTTCGCAGGCTTAGTATTTTGTCTGAGAAATTTCAGCTTGAAATCAATCCAGTTATTCATACTGACAGGTCAATCTCTCCCAGCAAAAGCTGAATCTAAAAAGATAGCATTATTTAAAGATCAAAGTGGCAAGCAAAACAAAATAATTTCTGTTGAATGTTATGGGTTTCTTCAATCGTTGATCATAGAATCAAAGAATCCCGACAGTACGCCCTATTCCCATAACCCCACATATTTACCCTGCTAATCCCCTGACACTAGGATCAATTTAGCTTAGTCAATCAACCTGACCTGCACATCTTTGAACTGTGGGAGGAAACTGGAGCATCAGGAGGAAACCCATGCGGACACAGGGAGAATTCACAAATACCACACAGACAGTGATCGAAGGCCGGAATTGAGCCAGGGTCCCTGGAGCTGTGAGGCATTGGTGCTAATTACTATGCTACTCTGCTGCCCAGATTTCGAGGATATCAAAGACTTCCATCTAAGGAAGCTTTTTCCTAAGCTTACAGTTGTATACAGTACACACGCTCTGTCTGAAATTCTGGGGACAACCCCCATGCTGTTATCATGTTCTCATGTGACCACTTGAGATGTAACAGTGTATGAGATGTAACAGAATGTAATCAGAAAACATGTACAGACCACTATGTGACATGCAATTAAACTAATTGATAATGCATAACTATTTACACATATTTTTTATATATATATATATGTGTACACACACACGTGTAATATAGAGGCAGAGATCAGGCTTTAGCAACTGGTGCGTAGCCCATGGTGTCTTCTTCATCCCCACACTTCTATTGGAAAGAAAGCTGAACTTCAAAAGTCACTTCTATGCTACACGATAATAAAGTTCTGGAATCTTGCATTTGGTCTACTCATGCGTCTGAGCATATGATTACATTGGCTGATGGTGTTGTAGTCTTCCTATCACTAATTTCTTCACTGGTAGCATGAAGGGGAGTGGGGGGCGGTGGAAGTGGGGGGCGGTGGAAGTGGGGGGCGGTGGAAGTGGGGGGCGGTGGAAGTGGGGGGCGGTGGAAGTGGGGGGCGGTGGAAGTGGGGGGCGGTGGAAGTGGGGGGGGGGGGTGGAAGTGGCAGGGGGGGTGGATCTTACCATTGCACCCAGCTGGCCAATGGGCCGGCTGAGTTGGTAAGATTGTGCGAGAGCTAAGAAATCAGGTTTGTGCCCAATTTCTCGCCGCTTGCGATTTTACCAGCACTGGGTATCCGGCAAGGTCAGTGTCCCACCCATTTCCAGCGAGAGGCTAAATAAATTATTTAAATTCAATTTGAATGTAATTTGAATGGAGTTGGTAAGCCCAGGATGCTATCATACAGGCTAACTTGCCTGTGTGACCTGTCTGGGAGAGGTCCTCTCCAGCGAGAAACACAGTAGGTCCCAGCAATGTGACCAGTTGTGATAGCTTAGTTGGAGAACTGGAGGCCGTTGAGGCCCCTCTAGGAGGTCAAGGGCAAGGGAGGGTGTGCCCATTGGGCAGTGCCAGCCTGGCACCCTGGCACTGTTCACCGGGCATGCCAGGGTGTGGGGCCCTGAGGGGATGGGGGAAAACTGAGGGGGTGGGCTGATCAGGTAGGGAGGCAGACCCCACTGCCACTCTGCAGGTGATCAGTGGGGGAGGGGGGATAATTGATCAGGGTGGCAGGGGCAATATTTGCGTGCGTTGTAGGGCTTGCGATTGGCTGTGGGCCCCACGATAGGAGTGTTGGGTCATGGCCGGCTGCTTAGGCCTCTGTTGGTTGGCATTATGGATGAGCAGCCACTGAATTCTGTACACACGCAATGGTGGCCTCTTATGCTGCAACAAGCTTGCTGGTGACTTAAACCCTGCCCCATTGCCTTACAGGCAAGGAATGGCTTAGCCCAGTTTTTCTTGCACTAAGCGGATAAAATACTAGATTTGAACTGCTCCAAAAACTGGGTCAGAAACATTCCCGTTTTCGTGCCTGTCCTGGACTATTTTTGGTAAGATTGACTCTGTGATGTTTCATTGGTGCATTGTTAAGTAAAGAAGCAGCTACGTTGGCATCTTTAGGTGTTTGCATATTAGTTGGTGCCACAGGAAGGATGACTGAAGTGGTGTGTTATTTGGTGTTGCTGGTTCTACTACATGCAGAAGGTGACAGTGATTGCTACAGAGTGGGCACTGTCTGAGGTTACCATATAGCTTTTTGGTTGCAGGGCATTACTGTGAACCACCACCAACTGGTCATGACCATGTATGGTCTGAATCCTGACCGTTTGACCTGGTGGTAGTGGAGTAGAGACTATGGGTATCTCCATCATCGCATCTTTAGTTTTTCAATCGCTATTGCAGGATGGCCACATGTTGGTTTCAAGTTTAGACTGCAGCAGAGCCTTGACAGTAGGAATCATGGTCATGGTGCATCTGGTGAAAAGCCATTGTGCTGACGAGGGCAGGCCCTGGTGTGGTAGATTTCAAAAGCTAAGCAGTGCAGCATAGTAATCTGTGTGATCCTGTGCACATTTCTCGAGTACATGCTTAACTGAGTGAACCACCCATTCTGCCAAACCATTGGACTGTGGATGTAGGGGATATCATTGAATCATAGAATCCCTTCAGTGCAACAAAAAGGCTTTTGGCCCATCAAGTCAATACCAACCCCTGAAGGAGCATTCTACCCAAACCCATCCCTGTCTCCCTGCCCTATCCCCATTAGCCCACACATTTACCATGGCTAATCCATCTAATTTATACATCTTTGGACAGAAAGGGGAAATTTAGCATGGTCTTTCCACCTAACATCTTTGGACTGTGGGAGGAAACCCATGTAGACATGGGAAGAATGTATAGACTCCGCACAGACAGTGACCTAAGGCCAGAATCGAACCTGGGTCCCTGGCACTGTGAGGCAGCAGTGCTAACCACTTTGCCACCATGCAGGTATATTAGAGTTGAGAATTGTATCAGGCTTTCACATGTCCCAAATTGCTTCACAACCTATTATGTCCTTCTGAATTGTAGCGACATGTACAATGTGGGCAATGTTTTCAAATAGTGGAGTAAACTTTAGGGACTGAATAATTTACTCTGATTCCAAACATATATGTTTGTATGTCATTCTAGATGAGCGAGGCTAAATGGCCATTATCATCCATAATTATCATGGAAACAGAAGCTGTAGCGTTGTTAATTTAGTTGCTAGTGCAGGTTTAATATGAGAAGGCTTTGTGGGGTGAAAATGCCAGGACAGCAATCTATAATTAGCTCATAGTGAATCAATAAACTGTTCTACACTCCATTTGATTCTGGAGTCTTTATGTTAATTAATGTCATCCTTGTCCTTTTTCTACTTACTGTTTCTACTTATTATCTCACTCAATCTTGATGCTTTTAAGAGTTTTTGAAGTATTTAAATATTTTGATTAAGTTATGTTTCATCGTAGATGTTGAAATTATATTGTAGTGAGAAGCTGCAATCAGCAGCATTTTTAGACTTTCTGATAAAAAACAGATACAGTCGTGAACCAGTTATTGCCCACCAGCCTCTTAAAACCTATGTTGTACAGAGATACCTAAGGGCTCCAATGCTTCTCACTGACAGTGAAGACCCATGTTGTTCAATCATTCCACTGTGTTGCTTGGTGGTCATTTATTCTATCTTGTGGGGTTACTGATAAAATAAAATGTAATTATACCCTTTATAATAATTGCATTGAATAAGACCATGGATAACTCCTATTTCTTGAAAAGGTTTTTAAAAAATATGTTGTTTATCTAGGTTACAAGCATTGAATCTTTCTCCCAAATATGAATTTACTGTCACCATGTCTATATGACACAATGTGGAGAACCTGTTAATTTTGTCCAACTCATCTCTTCAACGAGAATGGCATACAAATATTAGGAATAAGAGTAAATTATTCAGCTGCTGAAGCTTACTCCACTACTTGAAAGCACTGCCCACATTCTACAGAAGGACATAATTAGTTGTAAAGCAATTTGAGACGTGTGAAAGCCTAATACAACTCTCAGCTCTAATACATGGCATGGTGGTTAGCACTGCTGCCTAGGGTTAATTAGTGAGGCAATCACTGAAATCTGTGTTAGTACCAGCACAGTATTATTAATAACTAATGGGATATTTTCTTGTCAAATTAACAATATTGCCCAATGTGTTAAAGCAAAATTTGTACTTTCTGGTTTGCTCAATCATCATGGTGAGTCAGGGTCACATGAACTAACATTGCAACATATCATTGCGGCTCTTAATATTAACAACCAATGTTGCATATAAATGAGAGGATATTTATAATCCAATGTTAACAATGGATATCATCTTTTTACTCTTAATTTTGGGTGATTGTTTGGTGCACTGAGTGGTGAATTTTGAGATGGACATGTGTGATCATATGTGATTGAGGGGGTGGGTTAAGGGAGGGCCCAGAAACAGGAGAAGCACCAGCAGCTTTGGTGCACATTAAAACTTATCCCTTTGACCAAGCTTTTGATCATCATCGCCTTATTTAGCTTGTTGTTAAATTCTGTTTGGTAACATTCCTGTCTATGCTTTAGAACATTCTACTATGTTAAGTGTGTTCTATAAGTGGTTGTTATTGTCATCACCTTTGTTAAATATTTCTACTCATCCAAGAAGCTTCATCATTTGGGCGGCATGGTGGCACAGAGGTTAGCATTGCTGCCTCATAGCGCCAGGGATCTGGGTTCAATTCCAGCCTCCGGCAACTGTCTGAAGTTTGCACATTCTCTGTGTCTGCATGGGTTTCCTCCAGATGCCCAGGTTTCCTCCCATACTACATAGATATGCGGATTGGGTTGATTGGACACGCTAAATTGCCGCTTAGTGTTAGGGGTTAGCAGAGTAAATATGTGGGGTTACAGGGTTAGGGTTTGGGAGGGATTGTTGTCAGTGCACACTCGATAGGCCGAATAGCCTAATTTTGCACTGTAAGGATGTTATGGCTCTATGACTTTGATGATTTGCTGATTTCCCAATGTTCAGCCCCTGTCCTACCAATTTTTATTTCAATTTATCTAGGCAAACCCCTTCTCATTACATTGAAAGCATCAGCTCATTATACCAATATGATTTCAATAAGAAGTATATTTTGCAAGAAGATTTTTTCAAATTTGATATTGTTGCTTCAAGCCATAAAGGGAAAGTTATGTTACTTGTATTTTTGGTCCCAGTATAACGTTTTTTTGGCACTGCAACCACATGCTTAAGGAAGTAGGTCGAACAAATTGACTTGATATTCACCTTTGAACTTTTACTTTCCTTCAGACAACTAAGAAGAAACTCTGAACTAATCTTTAGGCACTAATACAGTATCATTTTTAGAAAGAACTTCATATTTCAGACTATTAAGCATTAGTAGCAATCACTTCCTACCCTCTGGTTATCATGTTAATCATAAAATATGCATAACAGTAGTACTCTCAAAAATTTAAATGCAAAATATTAGTCAGGCAAAAGGATAGATAGACCACATAAGCTATTAATCAATGCTATTCACAGATTTAAATTAAAATTGAATCTGATGGATATTTTATGATCTGTTACACACTGAACTATATTACAGCCTTAACAAGGTTGAAATGATGGATGAAGATAAAATCAAATCTAATTTGAACTAATTATGATGAATGCATCATTTTTGGCAAGCAATTTTCTCTGCTGATGACAAAACAGCTAACAAAAATAAACATTTCAAAGGAAGGAAGAGGAATAGGATTTTTGTGAGAAAGGTAAGAACATTGAACAAAGTCTGAGAACGTGTACCAAACGACTCAAGAAGGGCTTCTTTCCTATTGCCATCAGACTTTTGAATGGACCTACCTCATATTAAGTTGATCTTTCTCTACACCCTAGCTATGTCTGTAACATTACATTCTCACTCTCTCCTTTCCTTTTCTATGAACAGTATTCTTTATCTGTATTGCGTGCAGGAAACAATACTTTTCTCTGCATAGTAATACATGTGGCAATAATAAATCAAATCAACTCAATTCAAAACATTGGAATATTATTCAAATGAAATGAGAGTGCCATCATAATTCATCCCCTATGCTTTTTTGTAAGGAGTACAGGCCTCCAAAAAACTCCATAGACTTTATATGATTCAAAAGAAGTCCAGAGAAAATGCAGTTAAAATCCACTGGGACTATGAATAGTCAATGTCGGGCACTGGGCTAGGTCTGCAGTTCTGCTTCAAAAGAATGCCATGGGACCCTTTATATCATGAGAAGACAGACAAGACTTTGGTTTACTGTCTCACCTGAAACGCATAGCCATTGGTGGAGCATTCCCTTGATGCTGACACAAGTATCAGTCTGGATTATGTGCTCAGGTTTCTGGACTCGCATTTGTACCCACAAACATCTAACTCAGAGAAAGATGCTACTATAGCCTAAATGGTGCCCTTCAGGCTGTTTATGCCCATTATTTTTTGTACTTGTTTTTAGCATTGGTGAGAAAGATGCCAAAATTATTGAAAAGAGATCTTGGCCACGGTAACGAGGCACTCATCAATTTCAGGCACGCATGCCAAATGACTAACAAAAAAAACCTATTCAAAATAATAACAGGCACGTTCTGTGGTATGAGAGATCATGACCCAACATTCAGTGCCTCAATGCTCACTTTTTTAGATTAAAACATACATTCCCAAGCTGAAAGTTCTCCCCATCTTCTTTCTTCTACAAGCTTAAGTGGTGGTCACTGCCACAGAGTGTATCACTGATTTTTAAGGGGAGTTTGATGGTTTTGCTCATCTTTCTTTTCATATGGCAGTATGTTTATGAATATTATAATTAACGTGCTAAATAAAATTTAAAAACGAAAGTACAGTAGAATTGTTTGCAGTAAATGCCACTTTCATGTATTTTAAATACACAAATAACTGTGTTTCCCATGCAATGTTAGAGGGTAATAACAAATACTTCCCTTTGGAAAATATGCAAGGCTGATAAATTTAGAAATTTGCAAGACACAATGAAATCAGGTTAGGGGAGTATAAAAACTAATGCAGCCTTCAGTTAAATAGAAAACATGCCACAATTAACCTTCACATCATACATTGTTTTTGAGAATGAGAAGAGTGCTGTTTGAATTCTATATACAGATCTATTACTTACTTTTAGCACGGCCAGGAGACCATTAAAGCGGTCAACTTCTTGACCAAGTACTGTGGTCAACGAATTCAAACGTCCTTTCTTATCTCTAACAAATAGGGCTTCGATTGCAGCTTCAAGGTCAAGTTTATCTGAAATAACATATGAAACAATGCTGAGGAAGTTTTTTTCCACAGACTTTCACAGTGATTTTGTACTTTGCTGTCCCAGCAGTAAGATGGCATGGTTAGTGGACTGCCCATTATAAAAAAAAAAGCCTGATTTTCATTCCATTATCCCTGCTGGATATAGGTGCAGTGGATTCTATAGAGGGAAGGTAATCTTCACCATTATGTTATCAAACAGATTGTGAAGATGAAAATGAACCCTGTTGGATGATATTGGAACAGGTTAGATGGTTTCACAGGTCGGCACAACATCGAGGGCCGAAGCGCTGTAATGTTCTATGTTCTATGTTGTGTCCCAAATTGAATTAGTTAAGATTGTGTATATAAAGTATGTTTAGCCAAATTGTACAACACAATGTGCTTATGATTTTGAGTATTTGCAAATACAGCATCATAACATGCTACTAGACAGTTCCCACACAATGTTTATTTCTTTCATGTCAAAATGTAACTTGCATTTCTAAAGATAAAGCATTTTGTGGTTATTTGCTTATTGAATCTATTTACTGAAAGTATTATGTCCTGGGAAATATTTTTCCAAATCCATTCTTCCTGCAGAGAACATAAGGAAGCCTTACTCAAAAGTCAGAGATAAAGTCACAACACTGGTCTCACTTTTCAACCTTCCCAAATCCCTCTGTCAATCCCAAGCAAATCGTGGAGAATTCAAATATCACATTCAATCAATCTAAAGCCATTCCACTCGTATTTAGTTTTGTATGAACACATAGTAGGGCACTGGAAAGGCTCCCATGAAATGTAGATGTTGTGGGGGCTGGGTGGCGAGGGGGTTGCTAATTTTCATTCAAATATTGCTGCCCAATGTCTACCTGCCTTGACCCCTTTGGTTCTTCAACCTCTTTTTCATGAGCACAACTTCCTACTGTGTTAGATAAGCATAGATAAGGGTCATGGGTGGAGGGGGGACTGGTAATGTTAAAATGGTGGCGCAGGCTCGTTGGGCCGAAGGGCCTGTTTCCTGGGCTGTTTTTGTTCTTTGTTCATGAATTCACTCTTTAGATAAAGCACATTACCAAGCAATTTGTTTATATACTTTGTGAAGTGAGCTTCCTGGGTGGGATTTTGCGGCCTTGCTTGAGCGAGACCGGAAATTCCCAACCGAGTTCAACGAACATATCCGTTGGCTGCCCCCTCGTCTGTTTCGATTCTGTGGCAGGTGGGGCATTAGAATTCCAGCACCTGAGTCAGCAGACCCCTCCCCTTTAAAAAGGATCCCACCCACTATATTTTCATTCAGCATAGGTGGAGAGGGGGAGAGAGTTGGGCACACAACCTTCTGAAGCAAGCCTGAGATGAAGCAAGTGGGCAGATGGTCCGATTGGCAGGCTAGAGTATCCATCTCTGTTTTCAACTGAGACATTGGCCTCGGGTTAATTATGAATTTACTCTACCCACCCCACAGACCTCCTCTATGCTCCCCTGTCCCCAAGCAACCTCTATAGCCAACTGATACCTCCATCTCATCAAAATCTTGATTTTCCCAAGTACCCTTTATAACCACTCATCCAATATCCACAATGGGCAGGCCTCAGCGTACGTTTGAAATGAATGTTTACAAAATGAACTTCTATCATTCTAATAGATCTGTCATATTCAAAGGCATGTTATACTGAATAAAATTCTCAGCCATAAAAGTAAATAAATCCCTTCAAGTGTTCAATCTGTGATAAAAAAAAACAAACTTAGCCATATAAAAATATAGAGAGAATCCTTTCATAAACCCTTACAACTGTCATCAAAATGTGAAAACATATAAATGGGTTGGGGAGTTTTGAAACTCAGTCAAGCATTCATAATCACCCCAACTATTACAAAAAAAGGGAAATATCAACAATGAAGGCAACTGAAACCATTTCAAAGCAGGCTGTATCAATTTCAATCTTCTTTCATTCAAAGGAGGTTTTTGGATTTTCTTCTAATATTCAGCAGAATGCCAACATTTTTCAAAACTGAAGATTGCTGAACATTTAAATTTCTGCCCAAAATATGACAGGAAATCTCCCCTGCATATGTTTTTACAAGTTTTGAATGCATTATGGTACTTTCCCCATTGGGAAAAGTATTGTAATACATGCCAATACTGACACAATGATGGTCAACTTACCCTTGCAGGGAAAGCCATATAATTATTATAGTAAAAATACATTTAACTTACTATGCAGAATGTAACTATTAAAACTGAAAGAACAAGCCTGTTGTATTTCAAGGTTGACAATGAAATAATTTCAGAAGTAGGTGATTGCATTTCTTTGATTGCCCACTTGGGAATGAGTCTCCCCTTAGTTCCCAACTCCTCTGAAGTGCTGTGAAGTACCAGACTACAAAAGCGAGCCTAATTCCATAATGGGAGGTCTCAAATGCCCATCCCATCATGGAGTAGGTAAGGGAGGGATTAACAAGTGCTAGCACCCTTATCCTTGTGTCATAAAAAGCCACATGACTGGAATGGGGCTGGGAATCCTGCAATTCAGGTCCCATCCTCAATTTTCAAACTCACCTTTCATAGACAGTGGCATGAAAATGCAGGTCTTGAACGTTTTCCTGACTTGACAAGCAGTCAGCCAAGAATCTGGCTGGTTGTCGGGCGAGAAACTAGCTAAATAAATTTTGAAGATGTCTTACAGATGGGGTGTCATGGTGGCACAGTGGTTAGCACTGCTGTCTCACTGTGCCAGAGATCCAGGTTCGATTCCTAGCTTGGGTGAATGTCTCCATGGTGTTTGCACATTCGCCCCATGTTTCCTCTGGGTGCTCCAGTTGCCTCCTACAGTCCAAAGATGTTAGGTGGATTAGCCATGGTAAACTGTCCCTTAGAGGGGCAATTTAGAGACCACTATCAAAGCTGCACAGCACCTATGGAGGATAGGGCATCAGAGGCACCAACTTTCATTTATGGGGGCTGTCCAGAACTTTCTGATCTGCCGTAGACCAGTCTGTCCTTGCTAGTGAGCAGAAACTTATATTTGGCCTCACACTGTAATAATAGTATAGAGGAATTACTTTTTCTTTGGGTTGCATTCAGAAATTAAGTTTTTGCGGACATCTAGAGGTTCTAGCTTTTCCAGACTATTGTGAAGTCTACAAATCGAAGATTGGTCTCTTTGACATGATTGCCGGTAAGATAAGGAATCAGGGAGAAAAATCACTCAACCAGTTCATTGATGCTTTCAGCGTTGGTCATGCGAGTGTGATCAATGGCAACACACCCTAAAGTCAGTTCTGAGTGACTTTACCATAGCAACCAAGCCTACATTTAGCTCATGAGCATTAGCAGCCTTGCAATAACATGGTCTCAATGAAGAACATAGAACATAGAACATTACAGCGCAGAACAGGCCCTTCGGCCCACGATGTTGCGCTGACCAGCTTTTAAAAAAAACACTAACCCACTAATCTAAACCAATCTCATTTCATCCATAAACCTATCCACAGATCTCTTAAACGCCCCCAAACAAGGCGCATTTACAACTGCAGCTGGCAGGGCATTCCAGTCCCTCACCACCCTCTGGGTAAAGAAGCTACCCCTGACATCAGTCCTATAACTACCCCCCCTTAATTTAAAGCCGTGCCCCCTCGTGCTAGCTTTCTCCATCCTAGGAAAAAGGCTATCACTATCCACCCTGTCTAAACCTCTAATCATCTTATATGTTTCAATAAGGTCCCCTCTTAGCTGCCTTCTTTCCAGCGAAAACAACCCCAAATCTCTCAGTCTCTCCTCATAGGATCTCCCCTCCATACCAGGCAACATCCTGGTAAACCTCCTCTGCACCCTCTCCAAAGCCTCTACATCCTTCCTGTAATGTGGGGACCAGAACTGCACACAATACTCCAAGTGCGGCCGCACCAGAGTTGTGTACAGTTGCATCATGACGCTGCGACTCCTAAATTCAATCCCCCTACCAATAAACGCCAAGACACCGTATGCCTTCTTAACAACCTTATCTACTTGATTCCCAACTTTCAGGGATCTATGTACACATACACCTAGATCCCTCTGCTCCTCCACACTATTCAAAGTCCTCCTGTTAGCCCTATACTTAACACATCTGTTATTCCTACCAAAATGAATTACCTCACACTTCTCCACATTAAACTCCATCCGCTACCTCGCGGCCCAGCTCTGCAACCTTTCTAAGTCACCCTGCAAACTATGACACCCTTCCTCACAATCTGCCACACCTCCGACTTTGGTGTCATCAGCAAACTTACTAATCCACCCAACTATACCCTCATCCAGATCATTAATAAAAATTACAAACAGCAGTGGCCCCAAAACAGATCCCTGAGGCACACCACTCGTAACCGAACTCCATGACGAATATTCACCATCAACCACCACCCTCTGTCTCCTATCTGCTAGCCAATTCCTGATCCAATTACCTAGATCACCCCCAATCCCATACATCTGCATTTTCTGCAGAAGCCTACCATGGTGAACCTTATCAAACGCCTTACTAAAATCCATATACACCACGTCAACTGCGTTACCCCTATCCACCTCTTTGGTCACTTTCTCAAAGAACTCGATAAGGTTAGTAAGGCATGACCTACCCGCTACAAAACCATGCTGACTGTCTCTAATCAATTCATTACTCTCCAAATAACTATAAATCCTGTCTCTAATAATCCTTTCCAAAACCTTACCCACCACAGAAGTAAGACTCACCGGTCTATAATTCCCAGGGAAGTCTCTGCTCCCCTTCTTAAACAATGGGACAACATTCGCTGTCCTCCAATCTTCCGGTACTATACCAGAGACCAACGACGACCTGAAGATCAGAGCCAGAGGCTCCGCAATCACCTCTCTTGCCTCCCAGAGAATCCTAGGGTAAATCCCATCCGGACCAGGGGACTTATCTATTTTCAAACCCTCTAGAATATCCAGCACATCCCCGGTATCAACTGCAATACTATCTATTTTACACCCCTGCACCCCAGTGTCCTCCTCAGCTACATTCATGTCCCCTTGCGTGAACACCGAAGAGAAATATTGGTTCAACGCCTCTCCAATCTCCTCCGGTTCCACACACAACTTCCCTCTACTGTCTGTAACTGGCCCTAATCTTGCCCTAACCAACCTTCTGTTCTTGACATACCTGTAAAACGCCTTAGGGTTCTCCTTAATCCTATCAGCCAAAGTCATCTCATGTCCTCTTTTAGCCCTTCTTAACTCCCTCCTAGCCAATCTAAAACTTTCTAATGCACTACCTGAGCCCTCAAGCCTCATCCGAACATAAGCCTCCTTTTTCTTCCTAACCAACGAATCAACTTTTTTAGTGCACCACGGTTCCCTGGGCCTACCAAATCCTCCTTGCCTGACAGGGACATACCTATCACAGACCCGCAGTAGCTGCTCCTTGAAAAATCTCCACATCTCGGACGTTCCCAGTCCCTGTAATCTCCTAGTCCAACCAATGCTTCCTAATTCTCTCCTAATAGCCTCATAATTACCCTTCCCCCAGCTGAAACTACTGACCCGAGGTTCATGCCTATTTTAGAAATGCAAAGCTTTCTAAAATATAAAATTTGACTGCTCAAGTTTACAGGCATAGGTGTTCACATCTCGTGATCAGCTCACACCTGGTCCTCTTGAGGCAGGCAACAGGCAAACATTGTGCTGTTTCCTCATTTCAATGTTTTCAGGTTGCAATCCAACCCCAGGCTCACTTCTAGCTGGTCACGTGCTAATCAGCATGGTCAGAATGTGTTTCAGCTAACCTATATCTCTTAGAGGCAGCCTTCCACTCTTAAAGGGGAGTTGCCTACATTATACAGAAGCTGCCGCTGATTGTGTAGAAATTGGCTAGAAGGCCAAGCAAATCAAAGGGATTAGCAGGGAAAAGAGAGGGGTCCCATGCTTTAAGAACATAAGAACATAAGAACATAAGAAATAGGAGCAGGAGTAGGCCATCTAGCCCTTCGAGCCTGCCCCGCCATTCAATAAGATCATGGTTGATCTGTCGTGGCTCAGTTCCACTTTCCCGCCCTCTCCCCATAACCCTTAATCCCCTCTTTTATCAAGAACCCATCAACCCGCTTCTTAAAAATATTTAGCGAGGCAGCCTCCACCACTTCAACGGGCAGAGAATTCCAGAGATTCACCACCCTTTGAGTGAAGAAGTTCCTCCTCAACTCCGTTCTAAACCGCCTCCCCTTTATCTTGAGGCTGTGCCCCCTAGTCCTACTGTCTTTTTTGAGCGGGAAGAGTCTCTCCACCTCTATCCTATCCATCCCATTCATCATCTTATACGTCTCAATGAGATCTCCCCTCATTCTTCTAAACTCTAACGAGTACAAGCCTAGTTTATTCAGCCTCTCCTCATAGCTCAACCCCCTCAACTCCGGTATCAGCCTAGTAAACCTCCTCTGCACTCCCTCCAGGGCCAAAATATCCTTGCGCAGGTGCGGCGCCCAAAACTGCACACAGTACTCCAGCTGCGGCCTCACCAATGCCCTATACAGCTGCAGCAAGACCTCTCTACTTTTATATTCAATCCCCCTCGCTATGAAGGCCAGCATCCCATTCGCCTTCCTGACCACCTGCTGCACCTGCAAGCTGGGTTTTTGCGACTCATGCACAAGGACCCCGAGATCCCTCTGCACCGTTATACCATTCCAGAAATTTCCACACAAGAAGTGGAAAGGAAGAGAAAAGGAATGGGTCAGATTATAGCGAGAGAGCAGATACTCCACCACCAGGGCTAAAAATGGGAGGTGACCTTGTTTTGGCAGGCGTTGGACTCAGGGCAGCATTTTGCTGCTAATGGCTGATTAAATGGTTGCCACCAGTACTGTCATCCAACGAAAGACGATATCCTACCCCCACGAGTTTCTGGCTGAATGAGGAGGCTGGCAGTTAGACAGCCTAAGCAGCGTCACTGCTAATGGTAGCCATTGCTGAGGCCACAAGTGAAAGGGATGGCCGAGCACCCTCAAAGGCAGATAAGTAGGGTTGTTCAGGACCCCCTCATCTGCACAGAGGTTATATAAACGGTAATTCATTCAATTTGCAGAACCACATGTCCAGCTGAGCGTGATTAGGAGAGGGGCATTAATTTGACCTGGGTGTTCCAAATTGATGGTGTGAAATCAGTCTGAGTGGTTGTTGGGGCCACAATTTGGATTTCGACTTAGCAACAGTGAAGGGACAGAGATATAATTCCAATTCAGGATGGTGTCTGAACTGGAGGGAATTCTTGCAAGTAGTGATATTCCCACATGTTTGTTGCCCTTGTTTTTCCAGGTGGCGGAGGTCACAAGTTTAGAAGGTGTTGGTAAAGGAGTCTCAGACAGTTACCAGGGAGAGGGATGGAAATCAGTGGCTATGGAACAAAGTTATTGATGAGAACCAAAACCAAAGGTTTTGATTTTTCCAATTTTAGTGGGAGGAAATTTCTGTTCCACCAGCACCAGATATCAGACAAGCAGTCAGACAACTGAGAGATAGTGGAGGGTTGAGAAAAGTATTGGTCAATTAGCGTTGGGTGTCATCAGTGTAGATATGGAAAGCAACACTGTGTTTTCAAATGTCATCATCAGGAGGCCCTATGTTAATTAAAAATAGGAGGGAGCTAAGCTGTAAATCATATTCATAGAATCCCTACAGTGCAGAAGGAGGTTATTCGGCCCATCAAGTCTGCACCAATGACAATCCCACCCTGGTCTATTCCTGTAACCCCACATATTTACCCTGCTAGTCCTCCTAATACTAGGGCCAATTTAGCATGGCCAATCAACCTAACCAGCACATCTTTGGGCTGAGAGAGGAAACCAGAGCACCCGGAGGAAAGCCACGCAAATACGGGGAGAATGTGCAAACTCCACACAGACAGTGATCCGAGGCAGGGAATTGAAGCTTGGTCCCTGGTGCTGTGAGGCAACAGTGCTGACCACTGTACCACCATGCCACTCTTGTGCCACCGTGCTGCCTAGTTTTCACATATGATTGAAATCAACTAATTGCCACAAGGATTTCATGAACTAGCAATTAATGATAATGCGGAACAAACATTAGATACCTCCTGTCAGTTTGAGCTGTCACACATTCATTCAGCAAGATGAAAAGATTTCATTAAATCAAGATTAATTTAAAGAACATAGAACACTACAGCACAAACAGGCCCTTCGGCCCACTAGTTGCGCCGATCACTTCTATACCTACTAAGCCATAGACCTATCTATAACCCCCAATCCCATTAGATCCCATATACTCATCCAGAAGTCTTTAAAAGACCCCAGCAAGTTCGCCTCCACCACCACTGACGGCAGCCGATTCCATTCACTCATCACCCTCTGAGTGAAAAACTTACCCCTAACATCTCCTCTGTACTTGCTTCCCTGCACCTTAAATCTGTGTCCTCTCGTAGCGACCATTTCAGCCTGGGGAAATAGCCTCTGAGAATCCACCCTATCTATTCCTCTCAACATCTTATAAACCTCTATCAGGTTGCCTCTCAACCTTCGTCCCTCCAGGGAGAAGAGTCCTGGCTCCCTCAGCCTGTCCTCATAAGGCATGCCTCCCAATCCAGGCAACATCCTTGTAAATCTCCTCTGCACCCTCTCAATAGCTTCCACGTCCTTCCTATAGTGAGGTGACCAGAACTGCGCACAGTACTCCAAGTGGGGTCTGACAAGGGTCTTATAAAGTTGCAGCATTACTCCTGACTCCTAAGCTCAATCCCTCGATTAATGAAGGCCAGTACACCATACGCCTTCTTGACCACATCCTCCACCTGCGAGGCCAATTTAAGAGTCCTATGGACTCGGACCCCAAGATCCTTCTGCTCTTCAACACAGCTAAGACTCCTACCCTTGATATTGTATTCCTTCATCCCATTGTCCTGCCAAAATGGACCACTACACATTTATCTGCGTTGAAGTCCATCAGCCACTTCTCCGCCCAGTCTTGCATCCTATCTGTGTCCCGCTGCAACTTCTGACATCCCTCCAGACCATCCACAACACCACCAACCTTCATATCGTCTGCAAACTTACGAACCCATCCCTCCACTTCCTCATCCAGGTCATTTATGAAAATGGCAAACAGCAAGGGTCCTAGAACAGATCCCTGGGGCACTCCACTGGTGACCAACCTCCATGCAGAAAAAGACCCATCCACAACCACTCTCTGCCTTCTGCAGGCAAGCCAGTTCTGGATCCACAAGGCCAAAGCCCCCTGGATCCCATGCCCTCTCACCTTCTCAAGAAGTCTTGCATGGGGGACCTTATCAAGCGCCTTGCTGAAGTCCATGTAAACCACGTCTACCGCTCTTCCTTCGTCAATGTGCTCAGTCACATTCTCAAAGAACTCAACTAGGCTCATAAGGCACGATCTGCCCTTGACAAAACCATGTTGACTATTTCTGATCATTCTAAACTTCTCCAAATGCTCATAAATCTTATCCCTCAGAAGCCTCTCCATCAACTTACCAACCACTGAGGTCAGACTCACCGGTCGATAATTTCCCAGGCTATCCCAGTTCCCTTTCTTGAAAATAGGAACCACATCCGCAATCCTCCAATCCTCCGGAACCTCTTCCATCTCCATCGACGACGCAAAGATCATTGCCAGGGGCTCTGCAATCACTTCCCTCACCTCCCACAGTAACCTGGGGTACATCCCATCCGGTCCCGGCGACTTGTCTACCTTGATAGAGTTTAAAAGTTCTAACACATCCTCTTCCTTAACATCCACATATTCAATTTTTTCAGACTGCCGCAAACCTGTAGTACAATGTCCCAGATCACTTTCCACCGTGAATACCGAGGCAAAGTACTCATTAAGCACCTCTGCCATTTCTTCCGGTTCCACACAGACTTTTCCCCCTTCACCTTTTATAGGTCCTATCCCTTCTCTTCTCATCCTTTTACTTTTCATGTATTTGTAGAAGGCCTTGGGATTCTCCTTAATCTTACCTGCCAAGGCCTTCTCATGACCCCTTCTGGCTCTCCTAATTTCCTTTTCAACTTCTGTCTACAAGCCTTATACTCCTCTAGATCCTTAACATCTCCTAGCTCTCTGAACCTCTTATACACCTTTCCTTTCTTCCTGACTAGGTTCACCACAACCTTCGTGCACCACGGTTCCCGCGCCCTACCAAAACCTCCTTGTCTCATCGGAACGTTATTGTGCAGAGCTCCAGTCAAACATTCCTTGAATATCCGCCACCTTCCTTCTGTACTTTTCCCCAAGAATGCCTCCTTCCAGTTTATCCGTCCAGTTATCTGCCTGATGTCTTCATATTTCCCCTTACTCCAGACAAACACCTTCCCAGCCTGCCTGATCCTACCTCTTTCCAATGCTATCGTGAAGGAGATAGAATTATGACCTCCATCCCCAAGATGCTTTCCTACCGACAGATCCGACACTTGTCCTGGTTCATTAGCCAGCACCAGGTCAAGTACGGCCTCTCCTCTCGTAGGCTTATCCACGTACTGTGTCAGGAAACCCTCCTGAACACACTTAACAAACTCCTCCCCGTCCAAACCCCTTACCCTTGGGATATTCCAGTCGATGTTTGGGAAATTAAAGTCTCCCACCACGACAACACTGTTACTACTACATCTCTCTATGATCTGTTTCCCTATCTGCACCTCAACTTCCCTGTCACTATTGGGCAGCCTATAGAAAACACCCAGCAAAGTTATCGACCCTTTGCTGTTCCTAACTTCCACCCACAACGACTCTGTGGACAGTCCCTCCACGGCATCCTCCTTCTCTGCAGCCATGACACTGTCCCTGATCAACAGTGCCACTCCACCACCTCTTTTGCCCCCAACCCTGTCCTTCCTGAAGCATCTGAATCCTGGCACCTGAACAAAGAACAAAAGAACAACCCAGCACGGGAAACAGGCCCTTCGGCCCAACGAGCCCGCGCCGCCGCATCACCCTACACCTATTCTACCCTGCGTGTCTACGAATGGAACCCCTAACTTAGCCAGATTCAGGGGAGAATAGTGTCAATTTAGTAAACCAATCAGCCTAAGAGCACATCTTTGGGGTGTGGGAGGAAACCGGAGCGCCCGGAGGAAACCCACGCAACCACAGGGAGAATGCACAAACTCCCACAGACACAGGCCCAAATCCATGTATCTGC
The DNA here is from genome assembly GCF_965287045.1 of Carcharhinus amblyrhynchos. NCBI lineage: Eukaryota > Metazoa > Chordata > Chondrichthyes > Carcharhiniformes > Carcharhinidae > Carcharhinus > Carcharhinus amblyrhynchos. The sequence goes on from NC_137328.1 coordinate 13,753,322, forward strand.
ACAGCCAGCAGTGCTAGTCACCGAGCTGTTGCGGCGCCCGTCTACCGGTCCACGATCAAGCACACACACCAACACGAAGTGCTAGGCCGCTCCCGGAACCTCCAAGAGCAGCCCACGCACGACCCACCGTGTGCATGCCCCTCGTTTGACAACGAGGTGGACCTCCACCTGCGGAATAAAAAGACAAAAACGTTAACTTACAAGTCTGCATTTCCGGTGTCTCCCGAGGTTCTGACCTTATTTAATAGCCCCTACTATAACCCTCCATCCTTGTTTCACTCATGTCTGTCTAATTGAACCTTAAACGAGTCCAACGTTCCTGCCTCCACCACCCTCCTCGGTAGCGCGTTCCATACCCCCTCAACTCTCTGCGTAAAGAACCTTCCTCTCACATCCAAATTATACCTCTCCCCCCTCACCCTTAAATCATGACCTCTCGTATTTGTACCCAGTCTAGGGAGCAGTCTCTCACTATTGACTCTATCTATTCCCTTCAGTATCTCATATACCTCTATCATGTCCCCCCTCAGCCTCCGTCTTTCTAAGGAGAAAAGTCCCAGTTTCTCCAACCTTTCCTCGTACCCCAGCCCCTCCATGCCAGGCAACATCCTGGTAAACCTCCTCTGAACCCTCTCCAGAGCCTCCACGTCCTTCCAGTAGTAAGGTGACCAGAACTGGACGCAGTACTCCAAATGCGGTCTAACCAACGTTCTATACAACTGAAGCATTAGACGGCAGCTTTTATACTCTATACCCCTACCTATAAAGGCTAGCATTCCATAAGCCTTCCTAACAACCTTCTCCACTTGTGTCGCAACCTTTATGGATTTGTGAACCTGCACTCCCAGGTCCCTCTGTATGTCTATACTCCTAATCGGTCTACCTTTTATCACATAGCTCCTCTCTGCATTATTCCTTCCAAAATGCATCACCTCGCATTTGTCAGGATTAAATTCCATCTGCCACCTATCTGCCCAATGCACCAACCTATCTATATCCTGTTGTATCACCTGACATTCCACTTCAGTACCCGCCAACTCTGCCATCTTGGTGTCATCTGCAAACTTGCTGATCACACCACCTACGCTCTCTTCCAAGTCATTTATGTATACTACAAAGAGGAGAGGTCCCAGTACTGAGCCCTGCGGCACACCACTGGTCACTGGCCTCCAGCCCGAAAAGGTCCCCTCCACAACTACCCTCTGTCTCCTATTGCCCAGCCAGTTCTCAATCCACCTAGCTACCTGACCTCGTATCCCATGCGCCTTAACCTTTTCTACCAGCCTACCATGAGGGACTTTGTCAAACGCCTTACTGAAATCCATATAGATGACATCAACGGCTCTCCCATCGTCAACCGTTTTTGTCACCTCCTCAAAGAATTCCACCAGATTCGTAAGGCAAGACCTCCCTCTAACAAAGCCATGTTGCGTATCCCTAATCAGATCGCAACGCTCCAAATGCTCATACATCCTACCCAGTCCTGTCCCTGAGATATCCAAGTCTCTGTAATGGCCACCACATCACATTCCCAAGCAGCAATCCACGCCCTAAGCTCATCTACCTTATTTACTACACTCCTGGCGTTAAAATAGACACACCTCAGCCCCTCAGTCTGGACATTTCTCTTCTCCACCACCCGTCTAACCTCCCTCTCATACTGTCTACAGTCCTTCCCTACCCGGGAGCTAACCTTCTCGGTCTCAGTCTCCTCATCACTATTCCCTCCCCCCAACCTTTCTAGTTTAAAGTCCCCCCAGTAGCCCTAGCCAGTCTTCCCGCCAAGCTATTGGTCCCCCTGGGATTCAAGTGCCACCTGTCTTTACTGTACAGGTCACACCTGTCCCTAAAGAGGTCCCAACGATCCAGGAACCGGAATCCCTGCCCCCTGCTCCAGTCCCTCAGCCATGTATTCACCCTCCACCTCATTCCTTTCCTGCTCTCATTCTCCCGCGGCGCAGGCAGCAATCCTGAGATTACGACCTTCGCATTCCTCTTTCTCAGCTGCCTACCGAGTTCCCTATAGTCCCTTTTCATGACTGCTTCCCTCTTCCTGCCTATGTCAGCAGTACCTATATGAACCACAACCTGCGGATCCTCACCCTCCTGTTTCAGGATGTCTGGGACGCGTCCAGAGACATCCTGGATCCCAGCTCCAGGGAGACAAACCACCATCCGCGACTCCCGTCTACGTCCACAAAAACACCTGTCTGATCCCCTCACTATGGAGTCCCCTATTAGTACTGCCTTGCTGCTCTCTTTCTTAGTTTTTTGAAGTACTGGCTCAGCTCCAGAGAGCTGGCCACTGCTTCCTCCTCCAGATGAGCTGTCCCCCCCAGTAGTACTCAGGCAGGAGTACTTATTTTGAAGGGGGACATCCACCGGCGTGCTCTCCATCACCTGAGGTTTCCCCTTCCTAATAGTTACCCATGTGCCTTCTTCCCGTTGCCCTGGTGTGACCACTTGCCAATTGCTCCTATCAATTATCTCCTCATTCTCTCTAATGAGACAAAAGTCCTCAAGCCGCATTTCCAGTTCCTTTACCAGGTCCCGTAGGGGCTGCAGCTCCACACACCGAGCACAGGTATGGATGTCTGGGAGACCAGGAGCCTCAAAGACATCCCACATATTGCGTCGGCAACAACATACTGGCCTCACACTCATACTTGCCCTTTTTAGAAATACAGAGAAAAAAGTAATAAACTTATAAACTTACCTTGCCTCACCCTTTTTGCTTTGGCCCTGTGAGCCAAAGCAAAGAAGTATATAAATTACTTCAAATCAATTGTCATTACACGTAAAATCAGTGGATACATTAAACCACAGGAGCAGATCACCATTTGAAAACTAATCCATGACTTTCAAAATTAATTTTAAGTATGCAATTACAAAAAAGCTATATGCCTTACTCAAAATTACTACAATTTTAGTCATTAAATGAGCTGTTACTTCTTAACAAAAGAAATTGAGGTGCAAGTTATGGGCAAATCCGCCAATTAATATAAAAAAACCTATTTAGCTCACAATGTACCAGAATTTTTTCAGTTGAGTCCATTGGGAAGGTAGCTTACTGAGGATATGAATACACCCCAGGCTATAATCAGGACTGAAAACAATTTTGGAAACAATTATTTGATGAGTCTGATGAGGAGTTGCTATGCATAATGGGAGAATATGAAGTAAACGGAAAATAAAAATTGGGAGTGATGCAAAATGAGGTACCTGATTCATTCTCATCCCCTTACACTATTAAAAATATGCCCAGTGTGTTTCCATATTGCATCATACAAACTCATAATATAACCTGAAAGTGAAGTTGCTGAACTCATGGAACACCTTATCTGGCAAGTGATGTGAGGCAAACTGGACGAGGTTGCATCATAATGCTTTCACTTTTTAGCCATTGAGTATAACTACAACCAATGTGAAGCAAACTACAGGAAATATCCAGCCATTCAACCATTCAAATGTACTTTCTGGGCTATGCTAAGAGAATAGTGTATTTGCGCAAATGAAGGTAAAGTTGCCATAGACCAGATGACTCTAGGTTCTGACTGGTGGTGATTTAACCCGAGGGTCACCACACCTCAGGCAAGGATCTAGGTTGAGAAGGTAGGACTTTCATGAATTACCTCGGCTATTACAGGAATTGAACCTGCGCTGATGGCATCGCTCTGCATCATTAACCAGCTGTCTAGCCAACTGAGCTAAACATATGTGCAAGTACAAGTGTGAAAGTACATATGATCATACTGCTGCTTTCTGATTAGACAATGGTATACATGGAACAACGTAATGCAGCAGTGTTACCTCTACTGATTAAGTGAAAACCTCAAACAACATGTTCAAAAGTGTGTGTGGTGTGTGTGTGTGTGTGTGTATGTATATGTGTGTATGCGCGTGTGCTGTGTGTGTGCATGCATGTGTGCACATGTGGGCGGCAGCGCACATGTACCCATGTGCGTACATGCATATGCGCACATGCGTCATTTCCAAGATATAAAGGGAAATAGATAGGACAGGCAAATATGAACTAATTTGAGAGTCGAGGAATAAGGGACAAAGCATAAAATTTAGAACCACACCTTTTTGGAGTGAAATTAAGGAACACAAGGATGAAAGGAGTTTGGAATTCTCTTGGCTGTAGATCAGTTGTTAGTATTAAATCCGAGATTAAAAAGTTTCTGTTAAGCAAAGGTATTAAGAGAAACGGGATCATGTCAGATTTTTGGAGTTAGATCACAGATCAATCATAATAAAATTCAATAGCAGAACAGGCACAGGAGGCTAAATGGCCTTCTTATATTTCCATGCTACTGGAATTTGACACTGGGCCATATAAAGAAATATTAGTTGGACAAGATTTGGTCAAAGAGGTAGATCTCAAGGAGGGTCTTAAAAGAGAGAAACATTGAAAGACAGAGTTAGGAAGGGATTTCCTAACTAGGTGGCTGAAGGCACAGTCATCGACGCTGGAGCAGAAAAAAGGCAATTGGGATTGTGCAGAATTGGAGAAATGCATTTATCTCTGAGGACTGTATGGTTGGAGGAGGTTACAGAATATGGAGGAGCGAGGTAGGGGAGGGATTTGAAAACAAGAATGAGCAATAAAACGAGTGCAAAAATCCCTTTTCATAATTTGATACTGTATTAAAATAATGTTAGAAAATTCTAATTGAGCCAGAGAATAGTTAGAATTTTATAGAAATTACTGTTTACTATGTAGCATTTCTCCCACAAACATTTGAGAGAATATTGTGGTGGAAATTAGTTTATTTTACATCCACCAGAATGTAAATACAATGTTTTGTCATGCATTTCATTTCATCTAGTTACTTCATAGATTCCATCATAGGTGATTTTGAAATGATTCTGAATGAAAAATCATCAAGTTATTTACAGAACTCAAAGACATCAAGTTCATTTGAAACCACCTTTGAAAGTCAGGAAGTGGAATTTTTCCACCCCACCCACCACGGGAATTGGCACGGGCTGGACATGGAGCATGCAAAGGTATGTTGACCTCAGGTGGGATTTTCCAGCTTTGGGGGTGAGCATAGCTGGAAAGTCCCGCCCAGGGAGTCAGCTGACAGTTTCAGAGAAACAAATCGCACCCTACGGCTGATACATCAGTTTCTGGCCAAATATCAATACGCTTACTTGGAATTTTTGATAGTATGGAATCTGCTAATTCCTGAACAATTTCATCGCTGCTTTTGCCAGTTCCACGTGCCATAATATTGGGCTGTACTTCAAGAACTGTCAGGATCATGTTGCTGGTTTCCTTCCGCTGTAACAAGAAGAGTAGCAAATGATCACTGTGCATGTGATTTCAGAATACTTACATTCAGAAAAGAGCTTTATTTCCAGAAAAAAAAGTCACAAGATGACACTAATCAGTCACCACATTGGCACAGGAAGTTCAAACTGTATTGTATCCTTATCATAAAGTAAGTTTGAAAGCAGCCAGCATGAACTACGCAACATTACATAATCAGAAATTTCACCACTAAATGGGGCTGTTTAATGTCCTATCCCAGAACTAACTCCACCATTTATTCCAATTCTATTAGCTTTCTTTGTCATTTTCTCTTTTCTTTTCAATTGTTTAATTAAGTCCTTCTTGAATAATATTGTTGGTTCAGTTTCAAATGTTGTTTATAGTAATATATATGTTTTAATTAGCCATTGACTGAAGTGACTTTTCTAACCCCCTTCACTTTTTATGATCATCCTTCACCGTTTATCCATGCAAATTCTTTTGAAACTTTACACATTTCAGTCAAATCTCTGTAACCTTTCTCTAATGAATAGTTTTTTTTCAAACATTGCATCATACCAGTCCTCTCGTCCCTCTGTTAAGACACAGGCCAGGGTAAACTCCAAGGTATTTTGTGAAGTTAGCCTAGATCCTGAGTTTTATATTTGATTTTGACACAAGTGAGCATAAATTGTTTCACTCCAGATATGATTCAAATGAACCACTTGGAAGCTTTTATCAAAGTTTATTTAAGAACACAGAGTATAACAAAAATAATTAGCATAACTTTTACCAATTACAAGACTTAAACATGACACAGGATATTTCTTAACAGCTGTTGTTCAAATGTAAAGTGATGCCCCATAGAAATACACTCTTCTCCAGAATTAGCACAAAAACATGTGTGCTCAAGTGATGCTGGATTGTCAGTTTTTTAAAACTTCTGGACAGAACACCAGGCAGCAATTTTCAGGGGAGGTTATTCCAGTGAAACAGCAAAACTTCAGGGAAGCAAACCTAGCCTCTGGATCCAAGAGACAGGAAATGGTACCTTTCCACCTGCAGCTTCCAAAGCAGCAATTATCACACAGCAAAATCTTCAAAAAAGAGACTTATCTTCTGGCAGATCCCATTTTCCAACTTCAGAAAGGGAAAAATAAAGACACTTCCCTCTCAACTCCAAAAACAACCTCTAAGCTTGAATGTTCTGTGAATAAACCAGCTTTCCCGTCACATAAACATACTTGTCAATCATCCCAATGAAGCTCCACTCTGCAAAATCCCGGGGGAAAAACAGCAGAACAGCATTAGTTCAGATTAAAGCCAACATTCTAGCCATTAGAAACAATTCTGCTGCTGCAATAACAATATGGGAATCTGGTAGACACTATGGGTCTGAGTGCTTAAAAAAAAACTGTTACAACAGATCCTGCCCAAGAACAGAGCTCAAATACATTTCTTAATGGCACAGTATTGTCACACCTTAGTGAATCTATACTGCAACTTTTCCAAATTATTTATTCCGAATGGGTTGTCCAAATCTGTACACAACACTCAAACTACAGCTGAACTAATCTTGTACAGTTACAATATTATCTTCTTGCTTTTGTATTCAGTGCCTCTGTATATAAAACATAGGATAGGATTTTTATGACATTTTCTGACTCCCAACCTTTTTTCAGAGATCTGTGTAAACTCACATTTTCCAATCCAAAGTTTAAGTTGCATTCCCATTCTCTGCTCTTTTGTCCAAAATGCACATGCCTTTATCAAGATACCAACAACAGTAAATAAAGTGAGTCTTACTGGACTTTTAACTGCTCATGATTTCACACATTACACTGTTAATGGTTTTGTTAATTTTGTCCAGTTTTCTTTCGTCCCACCCAGTGGCAGTTCCAAAGGTTTTGCAGTATCTTTGGTCTTTCCTCATATATGGAGTGAATATTCCATGACACTTGTAAATAACCTTTATCCCATCTGACACTTGCCCCTTACATTTAACCTATAGGTTATAGCACCTCATAAGCATATTCAATTGCTTTTTATAAGTGAAGAGGGTATCTTCTTCCAGCATTGTTTCATGCAGTGAAAAATGTCTCCTCACCTCACCTCGAATCCTTCTACCAATTACTTTATAGCTATGCAACTCAGTTAATGACTTCCACTGATGCAAACAAGGCCTTCCTGCCCACCTAATCTAGATCCCTCATAACTTCATGCATCTCAATTAAATTGCCCCTCAACCTCATCTGTTCCAAATCAAATGTCCCCAACCTATTTAATCCTTTCTCATGGCAAAAATCTCCTGGCAACATTTCCATAAATCTCTCCCGTACACTCTCTAGCGTGTTATAGTGTCAGGAACCGGATAAGCAGAATGAAATTTTGATCAGTTTATTATTTCCTACCACACTGGAAAGGCATGTCTGCTCAACACCTTTCTCGTTCCATACGACTTTGATCAGAAAATTCCTATGGAAGGAACTATGTGGGTGCACCCACTCCTTAACAGTTTTCAAAGATGTACAGGTTAGATGGATTGGCCGTGCAAAATTGCCCCTTAGTGTCCAAGATGTGCAGGTTAGATGGATTGACCATGATCAATGCACAGAGTTAAAGGGTTAGGGTGAGGTATTGGGCCTAGGATGGCTAATCTTTACAAGGGTCAGTGCAGACTTGATGAGCCAAATGGCCTTTTCTACACAGTAGAGATTCTGTAATTCTTCACTTGCAAACTACACTTAATGTATAAAGGCATCTCTATGCCTTAAATTGGATATAAGTTTCACCCTTTGATATAAATGATGGAGAAAAAAGTGCAGTAACCAAGAGCAAATCGTATTTTTAATATCATGTACCATTTGGCCTTTACGCTAAACATCTTTAAAAGTGCCAAGTTCAATGATATAACCAAATTATAATTATTTATTAATCATATTCTGTTGATTAGCCACAGGCTGAAATATTTAAATCTCAGAAGATTGGTGGTCTTTGCCAACGATTATAATTTACTTACAGTGTTTGATTTTCGAGATTATATCTGTCCATAAGACCTGAAATAAATGCTGCCGAGTAACTCTCTGACACTTATCAGCTTGGATAATGCAAACACTCAGTTAGCAATATTGTAATAAGTTGTGCAAAAATAAATAATGGACCAAGAAGTTGCTGAAGGATTTCATCAATCGTGTCAGCAAAAAGATCATTCTTCAATCTTCATTAAAGTGACAACGTACAATAGTGGCTAGAATTATTGGCTTCTGACTTGGCAGCATGGTGTCACATTGACGAATGTATCATCATTTCACAGAACATGAACTTTTCATTAGGAAAGATTGCTGAGATTATCTCATTAGCACAAAGCACTCAATACAAACCTGGAAAGCTAAATTAGCATTTTCATGCATCCCAAATATTTCTGGGTCATCAATTAGGGGAAGTCCTTCAATGTACTCTCTATATGCCAACAAGCTGTCTGCCTCAGGACTGAAGTAAATTCCTGAAATGCAGAACATTGCACAGGTTTAAACACTTGCTTTTTCCCAATAACCAAGTCACAATTATAATTTATAAACATCATGAAATAAGACATTATGCACATCAAAGAAATGCCCTCTAACGCTAACTATGGTCAATGCTGCAAATCTGTTGCAAAAACAGACAACGCTGGAACAACTCAGCAGGTCAGACAGCAACTGTGGAGAGGAAAACTGATGTATAGTTTCATTTCTGTGATTTCTACCTTTTTTTCACTCCATTCTTAAATCTGCAAAGCCAATGATCAGAGTGGATTGGGCAAACCCAATTCCATTCTTTGCTTGCTCCAAAAAACAAATTCAGAATCCAACTCAAGGTTCCCATAAAAGGGACAAACAAGATCCAAGCTGACAAGATGAGGCATTGCATCCCATCTTGGGCTTGATCTGACATTAGAATTTGCAAGCAAGAGAGTTTCTCCTCCTCCTCAGCTGAAGTACTGTATCCAGTTCTGGGCTCCACACTTTTGAAAAGCCTTGGAAAGAGTGCAGAAGAGGTTCACAAGAATGGTTCCACGGATGAGGAACTTCAGTTATGAAGATGGATTGGAGAAGCTGGGACTGTTTTCTTTAGAGAAGAGAACACTGATAAAAGATTTGTTAGTGACGTTCAAAAATATGAGGGCCCTGGAAAAAGTAGACAGGGAGGAACTGCTCCCACTCGTGTTAAGGTAGAGAACAAGAGGAAAGAGGTTTGAAGTATTCAGCAAAAGAAGCAAAAGCAACATGAGGAGAAAATCTTTCATGCAGTAGTGATTAAGACCTGGAAGGCACTCCCTGAGATTGTGGTAGAGGCAGATCTAATTGAGGGAATTACACTGCTATCTGAAAGGGGGGGGTAATAGCATTACGTCAACTGTTCATTCGAACAGCCAGAGGACACACAATGGCCGATTGGGCTCCTTCTGTGCTGGAACAATTCTGTGATTCTCTGTGTGCTTTCTCTCTCCTGTTAAGGGTTGCCCGAGCAGACAAATTGAGCAATTGTTAAAGTGGCAGATATTAAGCTAAAACAGCAAAATGTGCCCTGTGACAATGATGTCTTGTGTAGAAAACATTGAGATGCATGGAATAATATGTTGTTTTAAATGGGTAAGACTGAAGAAACAGATGAAGATTTGGTACTCTAAATGCATCCTATTCCATCACTGAACAGCCATATTAAGGTCTGAAAACAGTTTGTGACATTGTGAGAGAATCAACTCTAATTGCTAAACACACTGCATTGTCAGAATGGATGTTTATGGTGGGTTCTCCTACCCTGGTTGAAATGGTATGAAATTAAACTCCATCTAGTATTCTATAGATACTGGGTAGGATTTTACTTTGCACTGGCATTCCTCTATCCCAGCAAAAACGTTGACGATGAGCCTACCGCTGCTCTGGCAGGTTCCCCATTGCCATTCAATGTACAGCGTTAATTGCCTCAGATAGGGATTTTACCCCCATCTACGGAGGAAGTCCAATTTTGAGAACTGCCAGTCACTCAAATGACCAGCCACTCAAATCTCTGGTCTTTGCAGCTCCACTGGGGGTAGCCATCACTGCCAGATAAGGGGGTAAATTAGAGGGTGGGGGGATTTCTGCAGGGCCAAATTAGGAGGCTCCAGTGAATGGAGTGAGGTTGGTTAGAGTCAAAGAAACCTTACAGTGCAGAAGTAGGCCATTCGGTCCATTGAGTCTGCACTGACAACAATCCCATCCAGGCCCTACCCCTATCACCCCACAAATTTATCCCACTAATCCCTCTAACCTACGCATCCTGGGACACTAAGGGGCAATTTAGCATGGCCGATCAACCTAACCTGCACATTTTTGGGAGTGTGGAAGGAAACCAGAGCAGACACAGGGAGAACTTGCAAACTCCACCCAGACTGTGGCCCAAGCCGGGAATCAAATCCGGGTCGCTGGAGTTGTGAGGGAGCAGTGCTAACCACTATGCCACCGTAACACCCCCAGGGTCAGGGTGCACAGGCCAGGGGGGAGGGAAAACCTGGATGGGGACGAGGCCTTGAGAAGAAGGACCTTTCAGCCCCAGGAGAATGTCAATGAGCGAACCCAGAATCCGTCCCTTCTTTTCCTCTTATGAACCGAGCAGTGAGACCCGGTGGGCTTCAAACATGGCTGTGGTCACCCTCTATAGTGGTAAAAATTCCAAACCTATGGCATCCACCATCTAAAAGGACAAGAGCAGCAGAAGCATGGGAATACCACCATTTACAAGTTTCCTTCCAAACTTCTGATTTGGAAATATATCACTGTTCTTTCACGCTTGCTGGATCAAAAGCCTGGAATCACCTTCCTAACAGTGCTGTAGATATACTGCCTTGGTTCAAGAAGGTGGCTTCCCACTACTTTCTCAAGGGCAAGTTGGGACAATAAATGCTGGCCCTATCAGCAACATTTAAATAATAAATGAGAAAAAAACCCTTAGTGCTACTAATCTCAAGAGAGAAACTTTCAAGATTAGGTCACGGCATTTTTAATTATATCATAAATACACAACATGATAATACATTGGGCACATGATCATTGAGTCATAACAATAGGCAAGGAGACCATTCACCACATCAGGTCAATGCTGGCTCTCTGGACAGCGATCCCATCAACACATCAATCAACGATAAAGAAAAGCTGAAGGAGCAGGTTCAATGTTTAAAAACAAAACTTTTAAATATTTGTTAAAATTGCTACAAAGGATGAATCTGCATCATTGGTACTGAATCATTACTTGCCTGATGCTGAATACTTATATCCATCTGCCAAGATTCCTGGTGAGAAGAATCGCTTTAAGATGGTACGTAGACATCGTTGGTCCCAGGCATCTGTAACTCGACCTCCATAGGTGATCTCACCTATACAGTGTAATTAAAGCAAATAAATGTTATGACAATCTTGCATTCACTCCAAATAAAGCTCAAAATATGGTCTGATCTGAGTGTGCCCTATCAACATCCATTACTATGTGTTCTAGATTTCTTGGCATTTCTGAGGATGTAAGAAATGGGCGTGGATAAAAGGAAACCAGTAAAAATGGTGTGGGTGATTCTCCCAGCCCCATCAGCATTGCCACCTTGGCAGTGCCAGCCTAAGTCCCTTGGTTTGGCAGATGGAGTGAGCATTAGCAGGAAAAACAGAAATGTAGAATATTATTTAAATGGAGAGAGACTTCAGACTGCTTTCATCATATATGAATCACAAAAAGTTAGCATGCAGATTTAGCAAGTAATTAGAAAGGCAATTCAATAATGACCGTCATTGCAAGGGGGATTCAGTATAAAGGTAGAGAACTCTTACTACAACTGTACACAGCCTTGGTGATACCACATTTAGAGTATTGCATATGATTTTGGACTCCTTAATTAAGGGATATACTCGCATTGGAGACAGTTCATAGAATGTATAAGAGGTTGATTCCTGGGATGAAGGTGTCGTCTTTGAGCAGCTTTGGCCTATCTTCATTGGAGTTTGAAGAATAACATGTGACCTTACTGAAATATATCAAAATCTGAGGGTACATGACATGATGGATGCTGCGAAAACAGTTCTCCTTGGAGGGGAATTTAGAACCAGGAGACACAGTTGCTGCAATTCACCTTGGAAATGGTATACACTGCTGCTTTAGTGTACCACTGATGGTGAAAATGATTGTTTGAAGTGTTGAAATTGTAGATTCAGTGATAGTTTTACTGTTGAAAGTCAAGGGAGATGGTTAGATTCTCTCTTGTTGGAGATTGTCATTGCTTGGTACTAGTATGGCACAAATGTTACTTATACTTCAGGAGTTATGAATGGTGCTGGACATTACTCAATCATCAGCAAACATCTCTACTACTAACCTTATGTTAGAGGAAAAGACATATCGAAGCAATTGAAGATGACTAGATCTCGGATACAACCATAATGAACTTCGACAGTGCTGGGGTCGAGATGAGTGGCCTCCAACAGTGACCACAATATTCCTTTTTGCCAGGTATGACTTCAACCACAGGAGAGCTTTCCTTTTGAATCCCATGAACTTAAAATTTTGCTGGATTCCTTGATGCCACATTCAATCAAATGTTGCTTTGATGCCAAGAGCAGTCACTTTCACCTCAGCACCTTTGTCCATGTTTAGACCAAGGCTATATTGAGGCTCTGGAGCTGAGTCACCTTGGCCGACTCTAAACTCATTGGCCAGCAGCTGACTGCTGACTAAGAAACACTTGATCATACTTTTGATCACACTTTCCATCATTTTGCAGATGGTTGGGTGGTGGTAATTGGCCAGATTGGATTTGCTCTGCCTGTTGTGGACAGGACGTACATGAGCAATATGCCACATTGTTGGTTAGATGCCAATGTTGTGGCTGGAATACTGGAAGTCTGAAATGGAAACATAAAATGATGGACCACACTCAGTAAGTCATATAATGCCTTTGTACAGAGAAAGAGAACTAATTGTTCAGGTTGATGATCTCTCATCATAACCCTTCAATCTATTCTGATGAAGAGTCATCACACCATGGAACTGACAGGGGAAATAAAATAAAATTGATTTATTGACAAGGATTCGAACTAATATCCAGACTTAGAATAAAAACACCATTGGTTTAATGCTTGTGTGGACAGTAAACTTTGCGCCAGTGAATTTTTATGCCCTAGGGTCCCATATCAATTGGATGAGTTGCCTAACAAACCTGGTGTTGCTTGAGGGCCTGAATCAGCAGAAGGATAGGCATTGAGTCAGAACAGATAAAATAAGAAACATAGAAACAAAGAAAATAGAAGCAGAAGTAGGCTACATGGCCCTTTGAGCTGGCTCCGACATTCATTTTGATCATAACTGATCATCAAATTCAATATCCTGATCTCACCTTCCCCTTGTATCCCTTGATTCCTTTAGCCCCAAGAGCTTTATCTAGGGGGTGATTCTCCTAGCTTGCTGCGCTGGCCGGGAGACTCGAGTGGAGGCTGTCTCACAGGATTCCCACTGGGCGCCATAGCTTCCGTGAGTGGCAGGCAGCCGGGTTTCCAGCACCATCAGCTCCGCACCAGAAATTGGCGCAGAGCTGCATAATTTATGCAAACCCTCATTCTAATGTATTTCACACTTGATTCACGGGCCCAAGACTGACATCTGTAGGCCTGCCTAGATTCTCCCCCCCACGCCACCAGGAATGTTCCACTCCAACGGGATTTACAATAGCTCTCCACTCGCAGGGAGCTGGCAGCCCGACCCCACTGGAGTGAAGGGGGGCCATTGAGGGCCCCTAGAGGGTCAGAGGTAAGAGGGATGTCCTCTGGGCATTGCCAGCTTGATACTGCCAGCCTGAAACCCCAGCACTGCCCAAGGGGCAAAGTGCCAATGCCCAGGCATCAGGGTGGGGAAAGGGAAGGGACTGCAGGAGAGGGGGGAGGAGGAGGTGGAGGTGGTCAGGACTGCTTGTGGGGATGGGGATCAGGAGATCAGGGCTGTGAGTGTCAGGGATGGAGATCAAGGTGGGCCAGGGGCAGGGAAGGAGTTGAAGCTGGTCAGACATGTTTGTGGGACCAGCAATTGGGCCATAGGGGAGTCAGGAGGTCAGCAATGAAGAGTCTCAGGACTGGCCAGCGATCAGGAGGCCAGCATTCCAGGGCTTCTGCGCAAGCACCAATCTCAGCACTGACAGATCCGTGCATGCGCAGTGGCCCACTCAGTCCTATGCTGCCGGCCTCTCCAGTAGGAATAGGCCCCCTGACTTTTCCCGTGAATCACGCTAGTGCACTCTGCAGTGCACAGATTATGGGAGATTCATTTTGAAATCTTACTGAAAAAAACCAAAGGATTTACTTTAGTTTTTTTGTAAGTTCAACTCTTAGAATGTTTTTTGGGAGAATCACCCCTCTAATTTCTTTTTGGAAAAACATAATGTTTTGGCCTCAACTACTCTCCAGCCTTAGATGACTACAATCTCCAGGTATTGTATTCCCCACTCTCTGGGTAAAGAAATTTCCCCTCAGCTCAGTCCTAAAAGATTAACCCCTTACCCTCAAACTATGACCCCTAGTTCTAGACTCTCCAAACATCGGCAATATTCCTTCTGAATCTACCCTGTCTAACCCTGTTGAAATTTTTAAAGTTTCTATGAGTTCCCTTCTCCTTCTACTAAATTCCAATGAATACAATCCTAACTCTCTCCTCATATGACAGACCTGCCATCCCAGAAATTAGCCTGGAAAACCTTTGCTGCTTTCTCTCTATAGCAAGGACATCCTTACTCAGATAAGGACACCAAAACTGCGCACAGTACTCCAGGTGTGGCCTCACCAATGCAATGTATAATTGTAGTAAAACATCCCTATCCCTATATTCAAATCCTTTTGCTGTGAAGAACAACATACCATTTGCCATCTTTACTGCTTGCTGTACCTAAATGCTTACTTTCAACAACTAATGCACAAGGACATCAAGATCTCACTTAGTATCCATCTTTCTCAATTTACACCCATTCAAATAATAATCTGCTTTCTTACTTTTGCTACCAAAGTAGATAACATCAGATTTATCCATATTGTACTACATCTGCATGCCCAAGTTCATTCGCTCAGCCTGTCCAAATCACACTGAAACATCTGTGCATCCTCCTCACAGCTCACCCACCAATCCAACTTTGTGTGATCTGTAAATCTGGAGATAATAGATTTAGTTCCCTCTTCCAGATCATTAATATATAATGTGAACAGTTGGGTTTCAAGCGCAGATCCCTGTGGTACCCCAATAGTCACTGACTGCCAATCGGAAAAATATCCAATTATGCCCACTCTAGCTTCTGCTAACTAGCTTTCAATCCATCTGATGACACCACGCACAATCCCAGTGCTTTAACTTCGCATAGTAATCTGCTAAGCGAGACCTTGTTGAAAGCCTTCTGATAGTCTAAATAAACCAAATTCACTGGTTCTCCTTGGTCAACTCTAGTTCCAGCCTCAAAGAATTACAATAGATTCATCAGGCATGATTTATTCTTTGTAAATCCATGTTGACTTTGTCTGATTACACCACTTCATTCTAAATATTGAGCTATGAAATCCTTGGATAAGTCTCCGTGAGATAAAGGAAAATACAGATCGTGCTTAGCTGAGTGGGTTCTGTAGCTGAAACAAAGACATTTGATTAATGTAAAACTATATGTCGACACAAGTGGAATTTAAATAATGCTCTGTGTATGTGATATACAAGTGTATAAATATAATGGAAATCTGTGACTTGGCAGAGTGCTGGTTTAGAGGTCTCTCTAAGGTAGTGCTCTCCCTGCGTGCTGAAAGAATAAAACAATCATGACCTAGAATTACCACAGAGCAGAAGGAGGCCATTCGGCCCATCAAGCCTGCATTGACAACAATCCCACTGAGGCCCTATCCCCATGTGTTCACTCTGCTACTCCCCCTGACACTAAGGGGCAATTTAGCATGGCCAATCAAACTAACCTGCACACCTTTGAAATGTGGAAGCACCCAGAGCAAACACAAGCAGACATGGGGAGAATGTGTAAATTCCACACAGTCACCCAAGGCCTGAATTGAACTCGGGTCCCTGGCACTGTGAGGCAGCAGTGCTAACCACCATGCCACCTCTACCTGAGTCCCCTGTGTTCAGTTCATAAAACATTGCCATGACAGAACAACAACTGTTCCTCCTGCCACAGGAGTTATCTGTTCTGTGTGCTGTGTTTCACAGCATTTTGTGTTTATATTTCTGCTGTTAAGCACAATTAATAACTCTATGCACATGGTAAAAAACATTTCAATCTTTGCACAATGGTGATTTTAATATTCACACAACAGCTGTAAACTATGAGGACTCACCAGTAATATAAACTAGAGCATCCCATGGGACAGTTCCTCCTTGACAGTAAAGGTTCAAATTGAGAAGGGCACATTCTCGATCACTATCACTGAACTCATAACAAATGTTCCAACCCAATGGACCAAACTTCTTCCTTTCCTGAAGCAATACATCATAATTTCACACTATAGACAAGACAGGTACTTTATTAACAGAGTACCAATACAATTTTTCAATCATATTCTGACACAAAGTTTAATCCAGGTCATAACAATATGTATTAAATTGAATAACTTCAATGTAAAATAATCTTGTTTTTGAAGGCATATTTGGATGGTAAAAAAAGAATTATTGAAAGACAGTTGTTAGGCATGTGATATCATTGGTTATATTTGCACAGCATGTGCATCTTTAATCTTATACATTTGTTGAGAAAATGGAAAGGTGGAAAACCAAGTGCTTTTGATCATTGTGAGTGTTTTGCTTCCTTGGTTACTGCTTTTTGATTCAATAGTGTGTAACACCATGAAATCTTGAAAACATCAGCAACATTGTACGGAGAGGCAATTTTCCACAGTTAACAGTTTGACCAGTTGGATTACCAGTACAATTTCCAATTTCCTCAAACTAGTTGAAGGCTGACAGATTATCGTCAGTTAATGCAACTGTTAAGGCACGCTCACATTTGAGACCTCTGATGCATGCTGCACAGAACCTCCAATGCTGAAAGGTTATTGTTGGCGAAATTCTAGGTCCCTAATGTAAGGGGCACAGCAGAGAGGTTTTTAGAGCTGCCAGACTGAGTGACAAGACAAATGACAACTTGCATCAGTGTATGTGGTCATTGGCAGAAGAAAGATGTAACTTCCTTTTTTATAATAATTGCAAGACCTTTACTGAGTCCACAAGCTTTGGCTGCATAAGCACTGGATTTCCCAAACAGGTATATCCCAATACTTACTCCAGAGTGTGCCTGCAGTGGATTGCAGATCTCGAAATGTTATTTCTCTCTGTCTATGTTCAAGTGAACAGCCTCCTAAATATTTTAATGTGTTCCCAATAGTATTCCAGGTATCAAGTGAAACACAGTGAACTGATTGTTTGCTTCCCCACCCCATCACCAGCCTAGAACTGAACAGGAGCAGTGCAACCAAAGTGTTTTTCACAGGTTCAGAACTAGGAATACTGATTCCTGGGGGTTAATGCTATTAACTTCTTGTCAGTTAAATTGAGCTTACCTGAATCACAGCATGGAAGAAACAAATACCAAAGATCAGTTTCCTCCACTTCCTACCCAAGACATTCTCCTCAAAAAACGAGGGTGCAATCTCTGTGAAAGCTCGTCTAATATTTGCACGAAGTCCCTTCGGAGGTTCATTGGTGACCTGAAGGAGAACATTTTTTGTTAGCTTTGTTATTTCATTCTACATAAATCATTAATATCTACTTAAAATACATTTTAAATTCTGTGAACAAAGCTACTCATATGGTGAACATACAACGTATTTAAAATAGGTTCCCTTTCTAGTCCCCAGATCATCTGTTACCGTTAATGTTTCTCTCACTTCAGGTACCATCTCCTTCTCCTTCAATCACATAATCATCACTGCTCACCTTAAAGAAACCAAGCCCTGAACCCGCATTTCTTTGCAAATTACCAGTGCATCTCCAATCTTTACTACCTTGCCAAAGCCAAGAATTTCCATGCCAATCTTTCCAGGATGTCTACGTTTGAATCCACCCCTCACCTGCGCAAGCACACACACCAAGTTCTTATCTCTGCCACAGTACCAGAACAGCTCTTATCAAAGTTACAAATGACAATCCATTTGACTATGACATCTTGCTCCATCCGTCGCACTCTATCTGCAGCCTTTGACAAGGTTGACCACATGCTCCACCTCCAAAGCCTCTTCAACTTTGTCCAGCAATTGGGATTGCATAAGAACATAAGAAATAAGAGCAGGAGTAGGCCATCTAGCCCCTCGAGCCTGCCCCGCCATTCAATAAGATCATGGCTGATCTGTCGTGTCTCAGTTCCACATTCCCGCCCTCTCCCCATAACCCTTAATCCCCTTGCCTATCAAAAACCTATCAACCCGCGTCTTAAATATATTTAGTGAGGCAGCCTCCACGACTTCAACAGGCAGAGAATTCCAGAGATTCACCACCCTTTGAGTGAAGAAGTTCCTCCTCAACTCCGTTCTAAACCGCCCCCCCTTTATCTTGAGGCTGTGCCCCCTAGTCCTACTATTAGACTGGTCTGATCCTTAACTGTCCAAGTGTGGTCAGAGGATCAACCGCAATGGTTTCTCTTCTCATTCCAACACTGTTACTTCTGGTTTCTATCCTTAGCCTCCTGCTTCTCATCCACATGATGGGCCCAATTCTCTCATCGCAACACACAACAAGGCCGGTTGGAAGAATAGTGTGTCAGCCCTTTTCTGGGATTTGCGCACACACCGGGAACGCATGCGTTTCTCCCAGAGCGAGAGAACAGTTGCAGTTGAGACCACGCTGGAAACCCACAAGAAGACACATAAGTCATTTGAGTTTTTAAAAGATATATTTTAAATGTATTTTGCATGCCATTATCAGGGCCGGCACAGAACTTGCTGGACCTGATAGCATCTCCCAACCAGCCAGCAGTTTCTCCTGCCATTGGGGTTTAGAGTAGCTCCCCACATTTGGGGAACAAGGAATGAAAGGGGGGGCAATCGGGGCCCCCCTAGGGGTCGGGCAATGGGGGGGGTGTCCCCTGGGCTTGGGCACCCTGGCAGTGCTGGCTTCTACTCCCTGGCACAGCCCAAAGGGCAAAGTGTCCATGCCCAGGGGGAACCTTGGCATTGCCCATTGAGCATCAGGCAGTGCCAAGGGGCCAGGGCCTACTGTGGGCAGGATCTCAGGGCGGTTGGTGGGGGTCCCGCTGCCACTCTGCATTGGGATCTATCTGGGTTGGAGGGAGGCTAGCTATCAGGGCAGGCTGAACGGAGGGTGGTCTGCCCTCCAGTGGAGGGGGGGTGGTGTGGTCTGCTGGAGTGAGGGGGGTTGGGCAGATCATCACAGCTGCTGGGGATGGGCTGGACATTGGGGCATTCTGAGGGTTAGGGCTGTCTTGGGAATTGTCCTGGGAGCTGCGATCGTGCTATTCCCCCGGAGTCTGACAGTTCTGGAACTCTGCGCGTGTGCAGTGGCCCCGATCTGTCAGATTCCTCATTTGCTGGCCAGCCCTATCGAGACTTTTTAACAAGATTCCCGATTGTGACCCCTGCATTGCAAAGAGTGGGGGGATTCGAGTGCGAAGCTGCACTGAGAAAACAGTTGTGAGCTAGAACAGTTTTCCCACCAATTCAGTGTTTTTGGGAAAATTGGCCCCAGTGTCTTTCAGCAACATCATTTGAAGACATAGAACATAGAACATTACAGGGCAGTACAGGCCCTTCAGCCCTCGATGTTGCGCCGACCAGTGGGACCAATCTAATGTCTCTCTAACCTAAACTCTTCCAATGTTATCCATATGCCTACCCACTAACCATTTGAATGCCCTTAAAGTTGGTGAGTCCACAACTGCTGCAGGCAGGGCATTCCACAACCTTACTACCCTCTGAGTAAAGAACCTACCTCTGACATCCGTCCTAGAATTACCACCCTTTAATTTAAAGCTATGTCCCCTCGTGTTAGCCATCACCATCCGAGGAAAAGGGCTCTCACTGTCCACCCTATCCAATCCTTTGATCATCTTGTAAGCCTCAATCAGGTCACCTCGTAACCTTCTTCTCTCCAATGAAAATAACCTCAAGTCCCTCAGCCTTTCCTCATAAGACCTTCCCACCATACCAAGCAACATCCTGGTAAACCTCCTCTGCACCCTTTCCAATGCCTCCACATCTTTCTTATAATGCGGCGACCAGAACTGTACGCAATACTCCAAGTGCGGCCGCACCAGAGTTTTGTACAGTTGTAACATGACCTCACGGCTCCGAAATTCAATCCCTCTACCAATAAAAGCTAACACACCGTACGCCTTCTTAACAACCTTATCAACCTGGGTGCCAACTTTCAGGGAGCTATGCACATGTACCTCGAGATGTCTGTTTCTACACGAAAGCTTAGGATTACCTCACTGTTACCTCTTTCAACCCCTTCACGCTCCCTAAACTGTCTCACTGTCTGTCTGGATTCCAGTAAAGGATGAGCAGAAATTTCCTGCAAGTAAACACTTGGAAAAACAAAGCTACTGTCTTCAGTCCTTGCAAAATACTCCATTCCATGATTATTGACTCCATCCTTCTCCTGAGTGACAATCTGAGGTTGAACCAGACTGTTCACAACCTTGGTGTCATATTTTACTTCAAGATAATGTTCTGTCCAGATAAGTGTCAAATTACTAAGACTGCCTATTTGCACCTTGATCACATTTTGGCTACTGGGGTATATGCCAAAAACTGAATCCACAGACAAATACTGGGGAGCACAGGTATTTACTTTCAGGTCTCACCTGCTGCACACTCCAACTCCTATTGCCCTCCCGGGACAGTCCCCAGCAGTTCTCCAGACACCCAGGGTCACAGGACCTATTCCATTAAAGGGGCTACATCCCCAACATACAAAACATCATCATCAAATTATTGTTTTTCTTTACCAATCTGTCCATGGGGACTCATCCTTCCCTTCTTCTCTAATCTCTTTGAGCCCTACAATTTTGAGGTGGTCCAATGATTCTATATCTGGGACCTCTAATGCTGGTCTCTTGAATATCTTGAATTTTAGTCGCTCCGGCAATGGGGGCTGTGCCTTTGCCTGACATGATCCTATAGTCTAATATTTCCTTCCTGAACCTCTCTAACTCTCTACCTCTCCTTTCTCTTTTTGGACATTCCATAAAACCTACTTTTTTAATCAATCTTTTGGTCATCTGTTCAAATACCTCCTGTTGTGGCTTGATATCAATCAACCTTGGAAAACAACCCTGTGAAGCGACTTGGGATATTTTAATGTACCGAAGGCACTACATAAAAACAATCTGTAGTGTTTGTTATTAATTCTACATGGTGATCCACACTATTTTTATATTTGTGGTGAGATGCCCCATCTAGTGGCCCGAAAAACAACCAGTGAAATTCAAGATTCATGCTGACCAATTCATTGGAAATAACCTTCAGCTTAATACAACAGCAATCTCCCTTTACTGCCACAGCAAATAAAATGTCTGGCAATGGACAAAGTCCCTGTAGATGTGAAAAATATTTTGCTTCACCGCCCCATGGTGTAGAAGCAGCACAGTGACGTGAGTGGCATAATGGTTCGCACAGCTGCCTCATAGCACCAGGGACCTGGGTTCGATTCCCGGCTTGGGTCACTGTCCGTGCGGAGTCTGCACATTATCTCCTTGTCTGAAAGACGTGCTGGTTCAGCCACACTAAATTCTCCCTCAGTGTACCCGAACAGGTGTTAGGGTGTAGCGACTAGGAGATTCTCACAGTAACTCCATTGCTGTGTTAATTAAGCCTACTTGCGACACTAATAAATAAAACTAAACTTAGAAGCATCCAAACCTGCTCCAATCTTTGCATTTATATTTTCCTCCAAAATATGCCATATGCAGATATGGATTAAAATGCGATGCAGCACATGGTTGTAATCTAGAATACACTGCCTGAGAGCGTGATGCAATCACAGTTTTCAAATGGGATTTGGATAAAGGCCTGGGGCACGATCTTATCTGCCATTCACGCCACTGCAACGTGATTGGAGAATTTAGCAGGCAGCCAAATCTCCATTCACTGCAGCCGGATGGGAAAATCCTGCTGGCATGAACATAGCACATTACAGCGCAGTACAGGCCCTTTGGCCCTCGATGTTGCGCTGACCTGCGAAAATGAATCTAACCCCATCTAATCTGCACTATTCCAATATCATCCATATGTTTATCCAATGCCCTTAATGTTGGCGAGTCCACTACTGTTGAAAGCAGGGCATTCCATGCCTTTACTACTCTCTGAGTAAGGAATCTACCTCTGACATCAGTCCTTTATATATCAGCTCTCAGTTTAAAGCTATATCCCCTCGTAGTAGCCATCACTATCTGAGGAAAAAGGCTCTAACTGTCCACCCTATCTAATCCTCTGATCATTTTGTATGTCTCTATTAAGTCACCTCTTAACCTTCTTCTCTCTAACAAAAACAGCCTCAAGTCCCTCAACCTTTCCTCATAAGACCTTCCCACCATACCTGGCAACACCCTGGTAAATCTCCTCTGCACCTTTTCCAATGCTTCCACATCCTTCCTATGATGCAGAACTGTATGCATTACTCCGAGTGCAGCTGCACAACGACCTCATGACTCCGAAACTCAATCCCTTTACCAATGAAAGCCAACACACCCTACGCCTTCTTAAGAACCCTATCAACCTAGGTGCCAACTTTCAGGGATCTACGCACATGGCCATCGAGATCTCTCTGCTCATCCACACTACCAAGTATCTTACCATTAGCCCAGTACTCTGTATTCCTATTATTCCTTCCAAAGTGAATCACCTCACACTTTTCTACATTAAACTCCATTTGACACTTCTCAGCCCAGCTTATCTATGCCCCTCTGTAACCTGCAACATCCTTTCGCATTGTCTACAACTCCACCGACTTTAGTATCATCGCAAATTTACTAACCCATCCTTCTATGTCCTCATCCAGGTCATTTATAAAAATCACAAACGGCAGTGGCTGCAAAACAGATCCTTGCGGTACACCACTAGTAACTGAATGGTGATAAGATTCTGGCCATAGGAAAAAGGCAAGTGTGTTGGACGAAATGAATTGTCCTTGCAAGATAACCAGCAGAGAACAATGAGACAAATGGCATCCTTTTGCACTGTAACCATTCTATACGATTGCATTAATCAATACAGGTCCTGGAAGTTTCTGGCAGCGTTACCTTGACGGAGTTTTGCAAAACTGTTACAGGAAAGGTATTGGTCGGCATGGAGCTTAGGAACAGCCTGAAGTTCTCATGAATAACAGCATCTAGGAAAAAGCATATTTCAATCATATGCCAAGCTCTATCTTTGCAAATAATAAGAAAGAAAACAATACACATGTTGGCCTCTTAATGTGCTGCAAATCCAAGGCAGTGGAGAATACATTAATCCTTTTAAAGATTACACCACTGTTATGGGGTAATCTTTGACTTTCATAAATTGACTTTCATAATCTTCATAAATAACAGCACTGCTGCCTCACAACATCAGGAACCCGGGTTCGATTCCCGCCTTAGGTCTCTGTCTGTGTGGAGTTTGCTGCTAAACCTGAACACATCACTGTAAACGACAGCAAGCTTCAAGACTCTGGCTTGGTTCTTGTAAAGCACAGATGTCGCTGAATGATGTTAATAAACCCTTGATCCCACCCAGCCCCTGGGTAAACTGGTGGACCTGGCTTCCCTAGAGCTAACAGCTCCACGAGGCTAGTTGTAAATTATTGAGCTTCATAATATTACACTAAAGCAAAATTTATCTTGTACAGCTGCACTAATCAGGTGGTATATCAACAGTTGCCCAGCATACACTCCTCGTTATTTAATAGAAGTGAATATCAATGGGGGCAGGATGATGGGTAGTATAGCTAGCAAACACATCTGAAAGTTTAGCAGCTTATACAGTGACTCCAGAGCTCTGTCAGCATTGAAGCAGCAGGCCTGAAACAGTGGGTGGATGTCCTTCGGTTTAGCAGTACCCCGAGAACTGGAACTTTGGAGCAAGTTCTGGCTACAAAGGTGAGTAAGCTTGAGTGAAGAAATTTCATGACTCCCTCGACTTGCCATGGTAACTAATGTCCTGATATGGCCACTTTCATTCCAGAGGGTTGGGTATGGAATGGATTCCGGCCTACCTACCCCAAAAGCAGAGTGATTGCCAAGGCTGATTTGATAGTTAAAAGGCCTGCCTTTATTCTCGGGGATTTTGACCCAATTATTGCAGAAGCCCACAAGCCCTCTAGCATTGGCCTTTCAAACCCTAAAATGGCTCCCCATATCCTACAACCAAACATCAATGCCTACTCATGTCTTTCACTCACCCCATCCTCCGTGGCCTCCCATACTCTCTTTGCCACCTTCATAGCCACTCTCATACCATCCACCATGGATAGATTTCAGATGCCAAGGAGTCTAACACAACTCTCACTCTTACCCATTTGATAGTGAAGCAACATTCATTCATTAAACTGAAGCTGTAGCCAAGGTAGGGATTTACGGTCTCATAGCAATGGGGAGGGCTGAGTAAACAGTTGATTGTCATTTTAAAGCAAAGGTATGGGTTAAAAAATGTTACTTTTTTCTAGTTGCTGCAGGCGGATAAAATAACTTAACAAATGGTTCTACTGACAACACTTGTTTCTCCACTGTGCCCTTGGAAACCATAACGTAGAAAACCCTTTAAAAATTGATCTTGTAACTTCTTTTAAATCATTAACAAAACTAATAAAAGCTGTTAATCAGTAAGAAATAAAATGTTTTTAAAACTTAAGTGTAAATTAGCTGAAAACAATCATTGCTTTCAAGCTAAGGGCCAGATTTTTGCTACCAATGTGGGTAATTTGAGTCAGGAAATTTCCAGTCTCACTGTACCCATCTCATTTAAAAGTACCCTGAATCATGCAATTTTATCACTTGATAGGATGGTTGTAGAAGTGTTGGGCTCGCTGACCCTGAGACAGGCTCAGCATTCATGGAGATGGGCAATTGCTAGGCTGGCCTGGTTAGTAGGCCTGTCCCAGTTTTCTGGGGCTTTTTCCCACTTGTTTCATAAGCTGTTAGGCCCCCCGCCCACCCTCTGCTCACCAGCTCCATCCTCCTAGCCTCCATGCCAACCCATACCCCCACCTCCTCTCTCCCATGCCAGCTCAGATACAGCTGTAGCCTATTTTCTTATTTAGTTTAAAGGGCAGGAGATATAAAACACTTTAAGATCAAGACACTTAAACAGACCTTAACTGCTCTCCAAGACCATTTGCATCTACTCCATCAATTAGTGACTCCCACAATGCAGATTAAGGCCCTTGGATTTGCCAAAATCGAGTCAGCACTGAGTTCAGGTTTCCAGCCTGGGTAAATCAGGCTGTGCCCCTTTTCCCCAATTAACAAAAATTATACATTGAAAAGGGTCTTCCACATCTGTGCCCCAGCTGACATTTTCAAAGGTCTGTGTGCTCTAACTGACTCCATGAAAATCCAGCCCCAAGTATCTTTCAGTAGGTGATCATTGTTCTGAATGGCAGCTATAAACGTAGCACAGGTCCTGTTAGCCATGGGCCTAGTTGTCTCTTCATAAGGGTGACAAAGAAAACTCCTGCGAAACATCTACCTCAAAAAGAATCCAAATCTTACGATGATCGTTTTGTGTAACAAACAGAAAAGTACTGCCACATCCAGATAATGTGCTCCAGAACATTCCCCTCTTTTGCTATTTTCAGACAATGTCATTTCTGGGAATTGGAAACATTCCTTTATGATGTTTTGAAAACTCCCATAGCATAGGAGTCAGAGTGTTCAGAACAGCATTCAAACACATCCCAAAGATACGATAGCGGCATTTAACATGCAACTAGATGAACACATGAATAGGTGGGAATGGAAGGAAATGGACTCCATACGATTTTAGTTGAGGCAAACATCATGATCAGCACAGGTTTGGAGGGCCAAAGGGCCTGTTCTGTGCAGTACTTTGTTCTTTGTTCATAAAGTCCATGGGGTACATTCTCCAATATTTCATCATTCTTTACTTCACTTACCCATGTTTACCTTTTCATAAATATTCAATAACTCAAACGAATGTCAGGAGGAAGAATCATGAATAATTGAATAATTGGACAGCCTCGAGGGCATGAATAAATGATGTGGCAGCAATTAGTCATTTGACCATATTTTAACAACAACGACATTGTAACAATGTTGACGTCAAAGAAAAGTGGACAAGCATTCTGAGACAAAATCCTCTGGCCGGGACACTTCCTTATGTAACATATATTCCTGCCAATGGATTTCACACATGAGGTTATGTACTTACTCGGCTCTGTGAAGGACTTAACTAATTCCTCCATTGTTAACATCCAAGAAACTGCAAGATGGCAATTTTGGAGAAAGACCCAATTTCCCGTCTTTAGCGCTTCTTTAATCAGTTTTTCAGCGATGGGCCCTTGCCCTTGCCCCAAGGAAATAGACTCTACCCTGCATTATGAAAGCAAGAAAGAGTGAATACTAATTAGTCAGAAGGAATTACATTGATCTATACATGGAGTCATAGAATCCCTACAGTTCAGAAGGAGGCCAGTTGACCCATTGAGCCTGCAGTGACAACTATTCTACCCAGGCTCTATACCCGTAACCCCATGTATTTACCCTGCTAATCCCAATTTATCATGGCTGATCCACCTAACCCACACATCTTTGGATTGTGAAAACTGTACTTTTTTAAAATTTATTCCTGAGATGTGGACATTGCTGGTTAGGCTAATATTTATTGCCCATCCCTAATTGTCTTTGAACTGAGTGGCTTGCTGCATTTCAGAAGGCAGGTAAGAGTCAACTGCATTGCTACGGGCCTGGTCTAGGCCAAACCAGGAAAGGATGGTAGATTTCCTTCTCTAAAGGACATAAGTGACAATTGACAATGGTTTCAGGGCCATCATTAATTGATTTTTATTGAATTTAAATTTCACCATCTACCATGGTAGGATATGAACCCAGGTCCTCAGAGCATTACCCTCAAAACCTGGATTACTAGTCCAGTGACAATACCATGATGCCACCATTCTGTAAAATGTAGTGAAAGTTAGAATGTGTTAAACTGGCATTCAATGTATAAGGCATGTTACTGGCCTGAGTAATCAGAAAAAGTCTAATGTTACGCCATTTCATATCATCTGGTGAATTAATATTTTCCGATTCTTACCAACAATGAAACAGAACTGTCGCTTCTAGCTCTGGTTTTATACATCATAATGACTAACAAAGGTTGGTGGTGTATGTAGCAAGGAAATATTAAGGTAGATCTGAACTTCATAGCGACCGAAAAACAGAGTTCACAAGTCACCTCCCGAATGGAGGCTGAGCTATTCAGCTCTGTGTCACCAGTGGGTTCATGCTGCACTTCACGAGTTCCAAAATGAAACAATATTGTGAGGCTCAAACAGTGCTCAAGGCTGCAATAGGCCATGGAAAATGGTGACGGTGGTGAGGAAGTGGGTAGCAGTTGAATGACAAGGAGGCAAGCCTGAGTCAGCAGTAGGATTCTTGGTGCTCCTCATGAAATGGCCCTTAGCATAAGGTGTATAGTCAGGGGAGGAAAGGCCAGGAAAGGAGAGGCCCAACATTTCTTTCTGGGGCCAGGTGAGGCATTCCTGCTTCTATTGGTCCACTAAGGAAATCTAAAACCATTTTAAGTATTTTTGTGGGGCACTCCTGGCCTCAACTGCTGCTTGCCACCAACTTTCATTGACTGCTCTATCATGGGTGTCAAAATAATGTTGTGGTCCAAGTGGACACTGACATTTAGATAGGAGTGAAGCACTGACCTGCCTACCCAGTTCTGACACTGCCAAAGGCCTGCAGTTAAAATGACAGGGAGTGTGAGCATAATGAGGAACCTCACCTGGCTGCCACTTCCTACCTTGCTGGCAGGGATAAAATTGACCTTTGTTTATGTCTACCTCTAACAAAATTTTCTTGTATGTATTGGAATTTGCAACTCGCTTTCTCCTCCATGAGACCCATTTTGGCGGACCAAAGCCAGCCCAATCATATAGCTTACCCTCATAGCCAAGAGGGCATCCCAGAGCAGCTAGGCTGGTTCACCAAGTCAAGCTTTTGGACCAACATGAATTGAAACCCAGAGACAAGGGGATGCAATGCTGTGATGTGATATAAAGGCATGCTGGAAAAGTTCCTCAAGAGAATTAGATGTCTATACTTCCACAGGATCACCTTGAAACTGATTTGGCAGTGCACCATACAGGAACAGTAGCACCACTTTGTCCTGTAGAAGCTACTAAATCTTTGTGGCTGAGAATATTCTCATTGGTATCCATGCAAGTCAGAAGTAGTGATAGGTCAATAAGGCTGAAAATCACATGGGCAAATCTTTAACCAGAGCCCCTTGAAAATAAGAACACCTTTGTACAAAATATGGATCAGTGTCTACATAGGCAACAAAAGGGGAGATGGCAGAGTTTTAGGAAACAAGGATAAGGGCAATGTTAGATAAATGAAGGGTGTTCTTGTTGCAATGACAGATACATGCCAGAATATACATCCGGTGGTATGAGTGGCCACTCGCCTTACACAAAGTTCTCTTTCTCTCATCCTTCAAAGTGGAACATAGAATCCTAGAATCCCTACAGTGCAGAAAGAGGTCACTTGGCCCATTGAGTCTGCCCTGAGCACAATCCCACCCAGGCCTTATTCCCGTAACCCCACATATTTATCCTGCGAGTCCTCCTGACACTAGAGTCCATTTAACATTGTCAATGAACCTAATCTGTACATGTTTGGACTGTGGGAGGAAATAGGAGCACCCGGAGGAAACCCATACAGACACGGGGAGAATGTGCAAACCCCTCACTAACAGTGAGGCCGGAATTGAACTCAGGTCCCAGGTGCTGTGAGGTAGCAATGCTAAACACTGTGCCATCGTGCCGCCATGGTCAGTTTTGCAGGATGATGCAACTACCAGGATTGTGACCCACAACTTTTCCAGACCATTACCTGTACCAGCAAGTTTTGGCTATTTTTCAAAAAAGGGCAATTCCAATACTTCCGCCAAGTGAACATGGAACTTACCTGTCAATGTAATCCTTTTCTTTTGCAAATCTTAGGAAGGCTCCCATGGGATCTGAACCAGTACTTAATATGAAAACGAGGGGAATGTTGTTTGACATGTCCTGGTAGAGAGTAGCTAAATCCACAGGAGGATTCTCCACAAACTCCTTCCCCAGAGTTTCTATGACAAAATCAGTGATTGCAAATACTACCTGGAAAAAGAGTGAAGAGAAGTCTAATTAACAAAACATCTTACAAACTGTTTTTTGCCTATATGAAATGTTTTCCAGCTTTGCTGACTTTTGAAGCAATGGGGTATAAATTGCTTTGAACGTGTTTTCATGGGGACGGCAAGGAGATATTTATTCTTGTTGCTGGTATGAGTGGGAAGACGAAGACAGTGCAAGGAATATTGGCTCCCAAATCAATGGAGAAAGAAATTCCGTGTCCTCACAAGGATAGCTAGTTCACACCTAATTACTTTAGCCTTGCATCAAATGTTGCTCCAGCATCGTAGGTAGTGAACAGAGTACACCGAACATGAAGAAATTTGAGCAACCACTGCTTCATCCAGGAGTGTTGGCAGTTCTCCAAAGTTAGTGTTTTAAAGTTTGTTTCGTTAGCGTCACAAGTAGGCTTACATTAACATGGCAATGAGGTTACCGTGAAAGTCCTCCAGTCGCCATGCTGCGGCGCCTGTTTCGGGTACACTGAGGGAGAATTTAGTATGGCCGATACACCTAACCGGCATGTCCTTCAGAGGAAACCGGAGCAACCAGAGGAAACCAGCACTGAGATGGGGAGAACATGCAGAGTCTGCACAGACACTGACCTGAGCCGAAAATTGAACCCCGGGTCCCTGACGCTGTGAGGCAGCAGTGCTAATCACTGTGCTACCTGTATGGTGGGAACAAAGGGTATTGAAGTAGTGATTTACAAGCTTAGATTGGGTGATTACTTTGTTGAACAATGTTGTTTAGTTTTCTGCTGTGACTCTAAACCTCCAGTCGTGTAAATTAAGTTCTGCAATCAAACCCACACTCTTACGTATCTGCCCTCAGAATCCTGCACTATGCTCAATATAAGCTCAAGCAACACCACCTCACCTTTCTACAATCACTTTACAACCTTTCAGGTGTATCAAAGAGATGAATCATATTAGATCATAATCATTGTTCCTATTTTCTCTCATCTTGGATGTTCTGCAACCATTTACAGCTGCACTGAATCCAGGTTATTCCACAATGCTTGTCCCATTGGCATGTCCTTTTGCTTTTCACCAACATCCCTTTTGTCATTTAATCACTTCTGACCTTCATCATGTTACAAAGCTTCCTTTTCATTTTTTCACCCACCTCCGGTCCCTTTTCCCTATCTCTGTATTTGCTCAAAACATGTTCATCACCAACATCTTTCAGTTCCGATGAAAGGTCATCAGCTTAAAACGTGGGCCAAAATTTTACTGGCGCATCAGCAATGTTGTGTCACCAAACACAAATTGCAGCTGATGTTCATTGGAAGGAGAAACTTTGGAGTAAAAGAAAAAGACAACAGTGTGAGGAAAATAAAGGTTCCCAATTTTTTCACAGCTTTGCCTGCGGTGCTGGTGTCAAAAGACCTGGGAGTGCAGCAGAAAGCGCAGGAAATCAGGCAAGAAATGTAAATGCCAGATTTCCACACAGAAAAGCAACAGCTGAGAATTTTCTCTGGAGTATGTGTGTAAAAATTCCATCATACCCATTCAAGCTAACTATGGCATAAAATATGGAGATGCCAGCATTGGACTGGGGTGGGCACAGTAAGAAGTCTCACAACATTAGTTTAAAGTCCTGATGAAGGAGCAGCGCTCCGAAAGCTTGTGCTACCAAATAAATCTGCTGGACTTTAACCTGGTGTTGTGAGACTTCTTACTATAAGAAGGGAAGGTCATGTCAGCAGGATGTCTTCCCTGCCACCCTCTCCCACACATTGCGTTTACTTTTTGCTGGGTAATTGGGATATTGACACATTACCAGATCCCTGGATCGACACAGTAGCGGCCCATCAGAGTATCTTGGGCCTACCCCATGATATGGGAATTGACTTGCTTATGAAGAGAGAGGCTAAAACCAAGTGTAGCATCGACATGCTGTGCTTCATTGAAGTCATTAGGTTACACTTTCGCTTCATTTGAAGCAATTTTTAAAAGCAGCATCTCGGCCTTTTGGCTAAGATGCAAATAAGATCAAATCATGGAGGAGGAGCAATGCCTACTCCAATCAGCTTGGATCATGTAGATCAAGCCCTTAGACAGGAGGTGAGAGCCCTGTCTTGTCAGCTTGGATCGGGAATGTCCCAACTTGTTGAGACTCTGAATTGGATTTGATTTGATTGAATTGGAATAAAAATAAAAAAAAACCAAGAGAGATAACTGCCGGCATGTTTAAAGGATATGTTTTGAGCCCAAGTTATAATGATAGTGCCATGTGGATCCACCGGCAGTATTTAAATTAGTTGACCTCGTATTGATGGAAGATGCAGGCATGCAGCAAGTTCAGCTGCACGAAGTAAGACAGGGTAGGTCTGAGAATTCTCGGCTGTAAACCGTATCCTTTTCTTTCCTCTTTTACGGGTGTTTAAGCCAGTAGTTTCTGGTTCATATTATGGCAATTAAGGTATTGCTAACATTTGAGTAGCATGACGTTAATGTTTATATCAGTGTCACAGTACCTGTGCTGAAAAAAAGTTACTCTTCAAATTCCTGAGCTTGTCAGGAGTTTAATCACTGAGGCAGCAACATTTTTCAATGGTCAATGAGCACAAGACACAGATTTGCACTTCCAAGACAACTGACCATAACTTTTATTATCTGCGATACTTGCAATGCCTGCCCAGATTCATGAATGTTTTAAATAACTAATACTGATCATTTTTCGTTATTTGTTGGAATTTCGAAAGCTTTTATTTTAAACACGTTATCTCATATTCAGTTTAATTTAAGCTGATTTCCTAGAGTTTAATGCTTTTATTGAAGGGATAGAATAGAACAAGTCATTGCAGCATTCTGACAATAGGTAGAATGTTCCACCCCTCCATTGTCCTCATCCCCCACACTGCAGCCCACCCCATCCCCAGCATGCATGCATGCACACAGTGTGTTTTGTGGCCATTGGCAGGCGGTGGGATCTTCTGATCTTGCTGCTGTCAACGGGGTTTCCCATTACTCGCACCCTCTACTACCGGGGAGCCATCAAGGTTGGGGGTGGTCACCATCAGCGGGATCGGAAGATGCTGCCGGAGTCAATGGCTGGAAGAACAACAACTGACATTTATACAGGGCCTGCAATGGAACTGAATACCCAAGGTGTTTCAAGGGACCATTATAAAACAAAATGTGATGCTAAGCCACACAGGTATTCAGTCAGGTGATCAAAAAGCTTAGAAACATAGAACATTACAGCACAGTACAGGCTCTTCGGCCCTCAATATTGTGCTGAGCTATGTCTAATCCCAAGATCAAGCTATCCCCTCCCTATAATTCTGGAGTGCTCCATGTGTCTATCCAATAACTGCTTGAAAGTTCTTAAAGTGTCCAACTCCACTATCACAGCAGGCAGTCTATTCCACACCCTAACCACTCTCTGAGTAAAGAATCTACCTCGAACATCCCTCTTATATCTTCCACCATGAACCTTATAGTTATGCCCCCTAGTAAAAGCTACATCCACCCAAGAAAACAGTCCCTGCACGTCCACTCTATCAATCCCTCTCATCATCTTATAAGCCTCTATTAAGTAGCCTCTCATCCTCCTCTGCTCCAAAGAGAAAAGCCCCAGCTCCCTCAACCTTTCTTCATAAGACCTACCCTCCAAACCAGGCAGCATCCTGGTAAATCTCCTCAGCACTCTCTCCGATGCTTCCAAATCCTTCTTATTATGAGGTGACCAGCACTGAACACAATATTCCAAAGCTTGGTCAAACAGGTTGGTTGTAAGGAGGAGTGAGGTTGAGAAGGCAGGAGGATGGGAGGGGGTGGCGGGTTGGGGAGGAGGAGGGCAGAGTCCAGAGTGTATGGCCCTGGCAATTGAAAGTGCTGTCACCAGCGGTGGAGTGACTAACATTGGGGATGCTCAGGAGGCCAGAATGAGATGAGTGCAGATTCTTCAGGATTGTGAAGAAGGACAAGATTACAGAGATAGGACAAGGTGGAGGCATGGCGGAGGAGGGGAGGGGACAGTTTGAAATAATGATTTCAAAATTGAAATGTGTTTGACTGAGAGCCAATGTAAGTCAGCAAGCAAAGGTGTGAACAGGATGTTCGTTGAAGGGAATTGTGGCGAGTTAGGACATGGGCAGTGGAATGTTGGATGGTCTGAAGCTTAGGGGGAGTAGAACATGGGAGAGCAGTCAGGAGTGTGCTGAAATAGTCCAAGTTGATACTTTATGCAGGAAACACTACTGTTTGAGAAGTTATTTAATTGATGACTGATTTCCCTCGGGCTGTGCATGGATTACTGGACAGGCCATTGACTGCTCAGGTTATTGCTTTGGTTTGGTTACATATCCAATACAAGACAACCAATAATCAAACCTTGTACTCAGATGTGGATAGAAACATGATATGGAGGAAATGGTAATGGCATCTAATTCTAAGTATCTTATTGCATTAATTGCAGCAGAAATATGTGTTGCTTTATTTTGTCCACATGTTGGTGTTGCCAAATATCACTACAGATTTATTTATACAAAATCACAACGAACTGCCCTTAATTTGGAACTTTTTACAGGAGAATAGGAGACAGCATCACAACTTTTGAACTTTGTACTCAGGCCGTGTACTCAGGTACGGACAGAAACATTGGTAGGTGGGCGAATCACAGTGGCATAATATTAGTTAGCACTGCTGTCTCACGGCACCAGGAACTCAGGTTCAATAACAGCTTGGATGCCTGTCTGAGTGAAACCCTGCATCTGCGTGCATTCTCTCCAGCTGCTCTGGTTTCTTTTCTCAATCCAAAGATGTGTAAGTTAGGTGAATTGGCCCTGCTAAATTGCCCCTTAGTGGCCAAAAAAGTTTAGGTTAGGTGAATTAGGCATGATAAATGGGTTATGGGATCAAGCTGAGAGGGGAGTCTGGGTGGCGGATGCTATTTCGGAGAGTCGGTTATAAGCTTAATGGATCGAATGGCCTCTTTTTATACTGTAGGGATTCTATGGTTCTACAGTTCTGGCCAGTCTGTAACATTGGCAATGATTGCTATGATTAGGGCCTATGCACATGCAGACCGAAGTCTGATGGAACATTGCAAAGACAGAAAAGAGCCATTTACTATTTTGACCATTTACCATTAACGCACCCTCTTCTCTGATTTGCAATGTCTACAGTGGTTTCTTCAGGCATGCCTCCTGGTAAACATCAAATTGACCAAAATACAGAAAAACAGAGTCGGACAGGGTAAGTCCCAATTAGGAAAAGGGCCCTGTGAGGCTGAAGGGTTGTGGGGGGGAGGGGACTGGCCCCCTTCTTGCCTGATGTCACTTGGGGAATTTTATAGGGTCCTCACCCACAAGTTTTGCCCATGAAGTTTGGAAAAGTAGCATGAAACTGTCATACTGACTGAATTGTGAACTAGTTTTCAAGCCCCGATGTGGTCTGAAAAGTGAGTCCTAAGCACAAACTTGTCAGCAATAAGTCTAACTCGGTAATTTTACTGCAGGAAGCCTCTTAATTTGCCAACCCTGGGCTCCATGGACTCCTGATACTGAAATCTCAACTGCACAATCAGGAAAGATAGACACTGCAGAGGCAAGCAAGAAACATTGGGGGCAGCTTAAAATGAAGGCAAGTGCGTAAAAAAAAAAATTTAGAGGGGCAATAAAGATGTTCAATGCTGTGAGGAGGGAGGGGAAACCCCCTCGGGAGGGAGGTTATTGGTTAGGTTGCCTTTCATGCCCACGGCCCCCTCTCGGGATCATAGAACCTGTGGCTTAGGTGGCATTTGTGTTCCAGTAAGGGGAAGGGGTTGCTTCCATGAAGCTGATGGCCTCCCCACACAGATGGCTCACTGTCATGAGCAAAATACCAGCAAAATCCTCAATTTAGTGGTCCCTCCATGGAGTGGGCTGCTGATTTGCCTCACAGTCCCTAATTCCCTCAGTGGCATCATGCTGTCCCAACATTGCTTTCTAATATTTTACCCAACCACTATTGGAAGCTAAAATTCAGCCTATTGTCTTTGAACAAAGGATTTCAAGAATTCACTGGGTCACAACTAAACCCTGTTCAGATACGATTACACAAACACATGAAATTAATAACATACCTTTTCTTCCATAAAAGCTTTAACTAAGATAAGTTTCTGAAACAAGGTCAGCCGTTCATTCCAGTGGCCAGTTATAACATATTCTTTTTCCTCGGCTTCAGCGTCCGGTGGTTTTGGTGAAAATGGTGGCAAATCTGTCACATATCCTTCCCATCGTGATGGGTTGACGTCAAGGTCAAGACGTCCTGAAAGAATGGTTGACAAAAGTTATCAAAACTTCAGGCCTTGCACTTTGATCAGGAACTCTTCATGTTTCCTTCATTACAGGGGTAGCACGGTGGCACAGCAGTTAGCACTGCTACCTCACAGTGCCAGGGACTTAGATTCGATTCCAGCCTCGGATCACTGTCTGTATGGAGCTTGCACATTCTCCCCGTGCCTGAGTGGGGTCCCTCCGGGTGCTCTGCTTTCCTCTCACAGTCCAAAAATGTGCAAATTAGCCACGCTAAATTGCCAATGGTTAGTAGACTAAATATGTGAGGTTACGGGGATAGGGCCTGGGTGGGATTGTTATCAGTGCAGGCTTGACGGGTTGAATGGCCTCTTTCTGCCCTGTAGGTATTCTATGATTCACCTGCTGACTAAGCATTTGTGCTATGAATGCTCTGGAATGCTTCTCAATCTCCCACTTCCGAAGTAGGATGATATGATGAATAAAGGGTTCAAAGTCAAATAATGAAAAACAAAACCAAAATATGACTGAAACAGTGGTAGTAAAAGCATTTGCCAGAACTCTCTGGGTTTCCCACAACAGTGGGAAGGTGGCAGGCAGCGGTGTGCCATCAGCCGGTGATGGGATTTTCTGGTCAATCAATGGGATTTCCCATTGATTCCACCCCACACTGCCAAAAAACTCAGCAGGGGTGTGCCATCAGTGAGAGCAGATGATCCTGCCTGTGTGAAGAACCAGGAGATTGCGAGCTTGTTATGCTAAGTGTCAAAACCATGATACACAATGACATTAAATCCTGGGACTTGCCAACACTGCAGCACCAGATAGTGATTAAGTAACTTGGCACTTCCAGAGAAAGTGCCAAGGCTCCAGGCAAATGGGTACCTGGACGAGTGTACTAGGATCGTAAAGGCAGGAAAGACCAGCAAAAGTTGGGTGATGTAATCCCTGAATAACAGGATCCACAACCTGTAAGCTCTGACATAGCTTTAGTATATTACAAGTGGCTGAAAAAGCCACAGTGGACAGTCAGAAACACGACACCAGGGTTTAAATTCCTACCTCGAAGCGAAGGTTAAATGTGGGGTCTCTGATGACAGTCGGCAATTGACATTGGGAGGAATGTGATAAAAAAAATCTTGTTGGAAATTAAAATTAATGCATTTGAGACTTACCTAATTTGATCTTTATGTGGGTTGCAATAATTTCCTTTGTAATCCCCTTGAAGCATGGCAGATGGTCTTCAAGGTTGCAGCATGTATGCCACACTGCAGTTCTCAACCAATCAAT
The DNA here is from genome assembly GCF_965287045.1 of Carcharhinus amblyrhynchos. NCBI lineage: Eukaryota > Metazoa > Chordata > Chondrichthyes > Carcharhiniformes > Carcharhinidae > Carcharhinus > Carcharhinus amblyrhynchos. The sequence goes on from NC_137328.1 coordinate 13,790,503, forward strand.
TTGAGGTTTTGGAGGAAGCTCCTAGATAAATGAAAAACTAGACTTCAGCATCATATTAGCCATTTCAATTATACAATCCTTTGCTGAGAATCTGTTTTGTGTATTTACATGTCAGTGAAGAATGACATTGAAAATCTGTTCAAGTGCTGCTAGGGTACAGTCCTTGCCATCTGCTTTCCAGCTTTTCCTCTTTCCTATCTGAAGTTGGGGAGGCGGTGGCTCAGTGGCATTATCATTAGACTATTAATCCAGAAACTCAGCTAATGTTCGGGGCATCCAGGTTCAAATCCCTCCATGGCAGATGGTGGAATTTGAATTCAATAGAAAACATCTGGAAATATGAATCTACTGATGACAATTGTCAACTGTCGGAAAAACCCACCTGGTTCACTAATGTCCTTTAGGGAAGGAAATCTACCATCCTCACCTGGTCTGGCCTACATGTGACTCCAGAGCCATAGCAATTGCCTTTGGTCTAGGGATAGGCAATTAATGCTGGTCAGCTAGTGACAGCCATATCCCACAGATAAACAATATGAAAAAAAGGGGGTGGTTCATTGTGCTTTTTATTCAAAGGGCCACACAACTGCTATCTTGTCTAAGTGGCCACAGGTGAACCTAGACTTTGGCTGGAATTTTCCAGCCATTCTTGCCGGTGGGATCCTCTGGTGACCAACAGCAAATCCCCACCGTGGGTTTCCCAGTGGCAGGGGTGTATATAATGGGAAACCCTGTTGACAGCAGTGGGATCAGAAAACACCTCTGCAGTCACGAAACTTGCCATGAGGGCGCAGAAAACCCTTCTCTATGTCAGCAAGTTATTTGATCACGAAGCATGATGCTCTCTAACATTGCTTGAAGCTATATTATTCAGCATATTGTTTGGAGGTGTTGAATTGAAACATTGGATGGTATTTAATGTCAATCGAAATAACAGGATGATAGGGTTTTTTCATATTCATTCATTCATGGGATGTGGGTGTCTGGCATTTATTGCCATTCTTGAGGGTATTTAAGAGTCAACACATTGCTGGGGTCTGGAGTCACATGTAAGCCAACCCAGGTAACAATGGCAGGTTTCCTTCCCTAAAGGGTATTAGTGAACCAGATAGGTTTTTACGACAATCGATGATGTTTCTTGGGCATCACTAGACTTTTAGTTCCAAATTTTGATTCAATTCAGATTTGACCGTCTGCCTTGGTGGGGATCAAACTTGGGTTCCAAGAGAATTGCCTGGATCTCTGGGTTACTCATCCAGTGACAATACCACTATGCCACTGCCTCCTCACAAAGATCAGAGAAGTTAATTTTCTTTCAATGGTTTCACACTGATTTTCTTAAGGAACATAATCCTTTATGACTTACAAACTGGGATTTTTCTATATGATGTCCTTGAAAAGATGAGGACGTACATGATTAACAGTGCCTCTTCTTGCAGTCACTTGATCATTGGATTTAACAACTGTCTGCAAAAGCTTCAAATCTCCTTCAAAATGATGGGCATAACCACACCAGTCACTTTTGTAAGAAAATTGATTATGTGAAGCTCCTAAATTCAATAACATCAAGGTATTTGGTATAGTAAACACACAAAACTATCTGAATTGGAATATTATATATTAGCGCATGAAGAGAAAGCAACTGCAGGCTATCTTAAGCCTGAGAAAAAGAGAAGTCATGCTTCAGGCAAGCTCAAATCAATTTCTTCATCAGCAAAATAAAACAAACAGATCATTCTTGGCTGTGCGATATACACATTGAACCAGGATGTGACAAAGGTACAAAATTCCCAGTTGGCCCTTCAAGACATTCTCATTAACATAGAATCCTGACAGTGCAGAAGGAGGTCACTTGGCCCACCGAGTCTGCACCGTCAACAATCCCACCCAGGTTCCATCCCCGTAAGCACACACATTTACCTCACTAACCCCCTAACACTAAAGGGCAATTTAGCATGGCCAATCTACCTAACCTGCACATCTTCAGACTGTGGGAGGAAACTGGAGCACCCAGAGAAAACTTATGCAGACACGGGGAGAATGTGCAAACTTCACATAGATACTCACCTGAGGGTGGAAATGAACCCTGGCACTGTAAGATAGCAGTTTGAACCACTATGCCACCATGTCACCCTTACACATGGACATCTCTGCAAAACTGGGAAGAGCTGTCATACAACTTGTCAAGAAACATTCTAATGTAATCGTACTCACAGAATGATACCCATCAGCAAAATCTTTGATTCTCTAGCAGCATTCTAATCCACCTAACATTCACATCTTGGGACAACTTAGCATGGCCAATCTACCTAACCTGTACATCTTTGGACTGTGGGAGGAAACCAGAACACCCAGAGGAAACCCATGCAGACACAGGGAGAATGTGCAAACTCCACACAGTAACCCATGGCTGGAACCAAACCCAGGTATCAGGTGCTGTGAGGCAGCAGTGCTAACCACTGAGTCACCATGCCACTTGTGCCACCATGTTGCCCATGGTAACTTTTATTGACTTTTCACTTTTTATGCTCTTCTGCTGTCTTAACCATTTCACTCAAAACTATATTGTATGATACCATTACATCTCTATTTCCAATCTTTTGTACATACTTCAGTGATGTTTCATAATCTTGCCTGGTATTAAATTCACTAACTAATCTGGAGTTGACTATCCATTTATGACTTTCCCCGTGTAAAATTTTCAAGGTAGACCTTAAATCAGATTTTTTTTGATGTTCTCATTCCATTAAAGTTTGTTAATCCATTTGTGTAGAGTTAGGGAACATTGACAAATTTCCTTATATCTTTTAATTACATTTCTGTACTCTTTACTCATGTTTATGTTATTGGTAAAGTTAGCAAAAGAATAAAGAGCTCATTCTTAGCGTTAAATTGAATAATGAAAATAGTAATGAAGAAAATAACTGCACTGTAATAACTGATCAAATGTCAATAAATAATTAAGATAATGCTTTGACAGAATGTTTATACAGGTCAACATTTCAAATTATACAATTTGTTTTCTACTTGGGTTTATGAAGCTGAAACATACCTCATCTAAGGCTACAGCTCCCCTGAGGAAGTAGTTCCACTCAGTATCTGAGATGTTTTCATTCTGACGCAGAATCTCAGTACAGAGCAAGAAACTATAAACAAGTTTGTGTTGTTCGAAGAGACCTCGGGAAACATTGGTGTACACGGCAAATAGCGTTGTACTCAACAGAATCTTCAGACGCTTCTGCAGGTTATAGGTCTTGTCGGATGTTTCAATGGTTTGATTAAAGAGCTATCAAAAGAAAAGATTGAGCACTAAACAGTAATTCCTTACAATTGCAGCCTGTGTATACATTTGACATTTATTTCAAAGCAGGTACCACAGCCCAACTTACCTCTCACTCTACAACTAACATCAGATCGAGCGATCAACCCTGGTTCAATGAAGAGAGGGACCCAGGAGAGGGAGGGAGAGGAGGAGGGGCGGGGGGCTGTTTGTACTGGACACAAAACACCAGGGGTGGGGGAGGGGGGGGGAGAAAAACTCTGTGGGAAGGTGGGTGGTTGCAGGGCAGAGGGTGGGGGGCACTGCCATGCCCAATGCAACCAATCTGGTACATAAATGCAGGAATAATTGACAATGATAATTCCATAGATCCTTTTGTTCTAAAGTAACAAAATGAGATAACAACAAGGAGCATCACAGGGCCATTAGATCTGGTAAACACTGCTCAGATGTTGGCACTATTGAAGTGATTGGAGACAAATAATTTAGTGTTCCGTAGAATATTTTACTGACTAAAGTGATTGTTTTGTTTGTTATGAATATTTAGTTGTCAGAAGTAGGAGACTTGACTTTGCCTTGTCTCAAGCCAGGAATCTTGATGTCATTGTCATTCCCTTTTGATTGAAAGCTGCTAACTTTTCTGGGCTGGAGAGATTACAATGTATTTTGTGCATATTGAATAACAAAAGAAGTGTCAAACCTGTTTGAAGTATTTTAAAGAAAATTGGTACATTGGGTCTATTTCAGCCAAGCTAGCGACAACAAAGTACATAACACTTCCACGAGTAGCCACAGGACGATATTTTTCACGAGCAGAATTAATTTTCTGTTCTGTGGCTTCAGCTTCCTCTAAGCGGACTTTGATATCACCTGAGGTAACCTATATAAAAGCAAAATTCAATTAATTTTAAGGAATAATAAGGCATAATAATTTAAACTACATTGCTTTTTTCCGGTGTCGCTGAAAAGTGAAGAGATCATTTTCTGAGCCCATGCTGCTAGTGATTTAATTAATCATCATCTAATTGAATCCCAGAGAAAGTTGAATGGTCTTCTTCTACTCTGAATGCTTCAATATTCCTGGTGGGGAATACCTGCCAGCACTACACATCCGAAAATTAGCTTACAGTTTTCAGATTAATAAATCAATGCTGTTGTCAATTTCACAGTTTTTGATTTATGCTTCCGGTGGGTGTAGTTCCCCTCGGGCAGGACCAGATTCATAAAGTTCCTTCCAATTGACAGCGTATTGTATCTCCCATCAAAGCTGCCTTATGATTCCTTTAATGACTCTTCTCCCAACTTGCACCAATGCTTCTATTATACTGGCCTTATGTTGTATCTCTGGTCCATCAATTATAGATGTCCTGGCATATTTTGCTGGGCAGAAATGCAAAGCAAAACATCCACTGGTTAGGGAGAAGAAATATGTCCATGATTGAGGCTAAAATATTCTTGTATATATGGTCCTTCTTATGCATTAAGGGGGATTTTCTTCCACCTGTGCTTGTATTATAGGGGTGACTCATTTCATCAGGTCACTGCTCCAGAATTTTCCCATTAGACAAGTCAGAGCATGTTTGTCCAGCATAAATGTTTTTAGATGATGCAGGGTGGCATTCCTAAGGCGCTGCCACTTTTTACATTCATTGAGTGTTCCAATACAGAAGCATCCACTTCCCCCACCCCCCCAACCCCCTCACCCCCACAAAGAAGCTAGCCTGCCCTAAAATTATACTGATTGAAGGGTCAACATTAATCTTAGATGCAGCACAAAGAAACAAAGGTAGAAACAAATATTCTATCCATCGACCTGAACCGTTAGCTTTGACTCCCTCCGTCAAAGCTTCTAGATCTGCTGAGCAAATACAGGAATTTCTGCTTTTACTTTAGATCTACAGCTTCTCCAACACTTTGCTTTTATACTGATCTTTAATTTTAAACATCGTTCCATACTCATAACCTTACCTGGATGATTTGAGCCACAGCTCCAGTCCTGTTCTGGACCTGGAGTCCATTAAATTGTGTATATTGTCTCCTTTCCTTCAACCCTATGTACTCTTGGTATGCTTTGTCTGTACAGTGGTTAGCACTGCTGCTCCACAGCACCAGGGACCAGGTTTGGATTCCCGGCTTGGGTCATTGTCTGTGCAGAGTCTGCACATTCTCCCTGTGTCTGTGTGAGTTTCCTTCGGGTGGTCCGGTTTCCTCCCACAGTCTGAAAGATGTGTTAGTTAGGTGAAGTGCCCATGCTAAATTCTCCCTCAGTGTACCCAAACAGGCACTGGAGTATGGTGCCTGGGGGATTTTCACTGTAACTTCATTGCAATGTGAATGTAAGCCTACTTGTGGCACTCATAAATAAACTTAAAAAATTCTTTTCCCTGTATCCCAATACATGTGACAATAATAAATCAAATTGAAGATTAGTCTGGGGTGAGAGTTGTTTTTTTCCCAGCCGATGTAATTCTGACTTAATTCATTTTAAACCCAAATCTCCTGGCATTCTATCTCTTTTGAAATGAACTGATAGATAAATAGAGTCATGAGAGATTCATTCGCTTCCTTGAAGAGCCAATCATCCCCATGACACTCAAAACTCTCATTTTCCTTGGTGCAGGTTAACAGTGGAAAACAACAATTTTCAGGAAGGGGAATTCAATAATAGGGATTGCTTAAGCTGAAAGAGACACATGTGTATGAGGTGAAGGAAGCAATGTAAGACTCTCACTGTGAGCATGAATCACTGGAAGAGTGAATTGGCATAACTGAGATCCAGGAACTCAATATTTTTAGGAATTGCCCAATTTTCTCTTTCACTTTAAGGGTTGCTGTTGAACATTTTTCATTGGCAAACAAAATAAGTGGGATTTTTTGGCTACACTCACCCCAAGACCACAAATTCCCACCCAAGTTCAAGGGACCTTTGCATGGTCCCTGTCCTACCCGCTACCATCCCCATGGTGGGCGGAATTTTGCCGTCCTGCCCAATATCTCTCATATGTCAAATTACCTTTGATTGTTGAAGAGTGTTTATTAATTCTTCATTATCCAAAATATTGCCTTCTGAAGTAAAAAGCAGCTTCAAGATTCTGTCTTCAATGTCTTTCAGTTGATTTTTGTCTGCGTTGATTTGAACAATCAACTGATTTCTTTGTTCCTCAAGCTCAGGTTTTTCAATTCTCACGACATCACTGTAAAGAATCATACCATCACAACTGAACAGCAGCATTCTATCTTTGCAACACAGAGCTCTCTAAATAAAACAGACTAGCTTGTTTGTGAAGTGTAACCACAGTAACAGGGCTAAATTCATAACCCTCAACATTATTTTTCATTTTTTTAGTGAGTTAACACAGAACATTGAACCCTACAGTGCAGAAAGAGGCCCTTCGGCCCATCGAGTCTGCACCGAACACAATCCCACCCAGGCCCTACCCCCATATTCCTACATATTATACCCACTAATCCCTCTAACCTATGCATCCCTGGATACTAAGGGGCAATTTCTTAGCATGGCCAATCAACCTAACCCGCACATCTTTGGACTGTGGGAGGAAACCGGAGTACCCAGAGGAAACCCACGCAGACACGAGGAGAAAGTGCAAACTCCACACAGACAGTGACCCAAGCCAGGAATCAAACCCAGGACCCTGGAGCTGTGAAGCAGCAGTGCTAACCACTGTGCTACCATGCCGCCCACCACTGTGCTACCATGTCGCCCATACTGAGTTGATTGAATCACAGCTCTCTGGACCATACAAATATGGCTGAACTGTACATTAAAATTAATTTGATGTTTTATTAACTGAGAAATTTAAGGACAAAGTCTTCACTTCAGAACAAGGAGCCCCTGAACATGTGTTCCTCTAACCACACTTGTCACGTTCCATAAGGTACTCCCTGAGAAACACAGAACTGACTTGGCAGTGCCCTCAGTATCACAGTTTGGTCATGATCTCATGGAACCAGACAATCCACTGGCATGTAGTATAAAGCAATTGAAAGAATGCCACAAACTATATTCATCAGACCAGACCACAGGGAAATATTATGGCAGAAATAGGGAGTGATTACAAAGCCTGACTTTGTACAACCTGCCATTTCAGATTCAGCAATTTTCAAAATGAAATCCTATTACGAGCATGCTAATCTTCTAACAAAGGGAAATATTCTTAACGTTATACAATTAAGTTGGAGAAACTAATAACTATGACAACTAAATGCATTTCCCCTGCTTTGAATCCTACAGCTTTCAAAGATGTATCGGATCACAACAATTTTGTAAGTACTGTACAGGGACTTTTGCCCTTTGTTTTTGATCTACAATCAGCATTATGTAAGCAGTGTTTAATGTTACCATTGCTCAAGGCTGACCTGAAATTGAGCCTTAGGGGGTCATTAACATTATCGGCAGAATTTGCCGGAAGAGCATTTTTCCCACCCCAGGGAAGTTAGTGGGGAATGTATCCCTAACGATCAGGGATGCAGTTATGTAATGCTCTGAGGAGTGTTGATCAGCTTGAGGTCGGTCTCTTGACATTCACTCAGGCAGAAGCACTGCCTCAGAGCCGTCAGACAACCTGATTGCCTGGTTCTGGAATGGTGTCAACTGGAGTGGTGGTGGTTCCTAAGAGTACAAGTAGTCTCACCACTCAAAGTGCCAGAGGACGGGAGGGAGAAGGAAGGAAGACCTCGTGGGAGACCTGATGGAGCTCATGTTTTGAAGCCCAGGTGGGGAGGGAGCAAATAGGTGGCCTAGATCTTGGTCAGGGTTTGCTTGATTTCAAAAAGGGGGACAGAAATGAAAGTGTCTTCTATTACACCCTCTTTTCCACCTGAGACCTAAAAAGGATCATCTGTTGACTTATACTCCTTCCCTTGACTCATCCTGAGGGCTTCAGAATTTCAGCCAAGCAGGATATGGCCCTTAAGTGGCCATTATTTAGCTATTCAAAATATGAGCAAATTACATTGATACTTTACACAGCTGTATTGGAATATGAACTAATTCATATTTTATCAGGTAATGTTTCTTAGCAGAGCACACTAAATAGCTTCATACAATGAAATCTGCTTTCATAATTCACCTTCTTATTGTAATCAATTTTTGCACCTTTGCAGCTAAAATTCATCAGAAGTCCTGAAAGGACAAACACAACTCACAGTCAAATAAGCTGTTCTGAAAAATATCCCATCAGCCTCAAATATTACTTTGTTCTTACAACATACTATGGATTTTATATTCCAGTGAATACTTCACTGTGAACTCAGTCAGCCAGCTACTGATTACTGCAAAGTAAATTCCAATAAAATGATTCAAGTGGGATTCCAATGATGGAAATATATCTGTAAGATAGAAGAGTGTTGGGTCACCAAAAAAACACAAGAAGCCTTACCTTAGCACCTGATCTTCCAAGCCAGATTTGGTCACAGTGAAGTTGATAATGGTAACCTTGATACATACCTGAAGGAAAATGAGGATATGATGAATTGTAAAATATAAGAACATATGTTAAACACATGGGCTCAAATCTTCCATTCTAGAGGCCAGGTTTGGTTGTGGGAGCAGAAATCGGAGTGATTTCTGTTGGGGAATGGCCGGTCACGTGTGCTGGCCAGCTCATTACTTCTGCAACCATGTGGAGCATGGTGAATATTGTGGTGGGGAAAGTCACTGTCTCTGCTGTTACCACATGAGGTTGGAGATCCAGAGGGCACCCAGACAGCTGATATAATCCTTTCTGCCTTCGCCCAGCCACTACTCCACACTTCCCGCTAGCCTGCCTTCTCTGGTCACTCCACACAACTTGCTGTGCCACTACCCATTCTTGAGCAGCATTTATGGACACTTCCTAAAGAGGACAATGCACTGGCAACTCACGATGAAACATGGAAGAGGTCTACCTTGCAAGTTGCATGACACTTATGTACGATAATAAAACTGAACTTTCCTATTTCTCGCTGACAGGGAACATAACTTGGTGAGGGAACTTAATTCTGGCAAGGTGACCTGTATGATTTGCTAATGCCTGACATTGTCTGGCAAGAAGCTTGACCCACGTTTAAAGAACATAAGAACATAATTGCTAAAGTTCATCCTACCAGCAGGGAACTAGTTACTGGCCTCAGGCCACATTAAGTTCCCTTGCCAGCCAATCTTCCTGCTGCTGCCGGGCCAGAAGTTTCCGCCGTCATGGAAGTTTTTCATTTCCTTCACTTCAGAAAATTATAATTCACATTTTGCCGTGCTAATTTCTGATATGTATTTCTTGAGTTTATGAAGCAGAATAATGTCTAATAGATGTCAGTGTGGAGTTTGCACATTCTTCCAGTGTCTGTGTGAGTTTCCCTCCGGGTGCTCTGGTTTCATCTCACAGCCCAAAGATGTGCAGGTTAAGTGAATTGGCCATGCTAAATTGCCCCTTAGTGTCAGGGGACTGGCAGAGTAAATATGTGCGGTTATGGGGAAAGGGCCTGGGAGAGATTGTGATCATTGCAGACTCAATGGGCCAAATAGCCTCTTTCTGCATTGTAGGGATTCTATGGTTTACATAGAAAGCCAGAAAGTGATTTTTGTGTGATAAAAGCAGATTTACAATAAGTGATATTAATTATAAGTAATCATACATGGCAAGAAAATCACCGCTTCCGGCAAAGCAACCTCATCGAACATTGTAGTCAACACTCAATAGAAGTGAATTCACAATCCAAGGTTCTCTCGAAACATAATTTGAACATCACAGACTCATGATCATTTGTCTGTTCAATTTAATGGACAGAAAATCATGGTACTGCACCAGTGATGTAATCTGTAATGGTCACATCCCCCTAGGAGGTCTCGATTGTGAAATCGCCCCAGTTATTCCAAAAGCTTGCGAAGGAATACACGTGCACACACAAAATGGTAAATTACCTTTTGGAGGTGTGGGATTAAATTCAATTTTCTCATACAGTATATTTTTTCCAGGACAAAACTAGAGAAAATGATTCAGGACACAGCACCACAAGTTGAAGCTCTACAAACTTCACAAGTTAGCCTCAGAGGAGATCATTGCATAAGTACAATGAACTTGGCCTTTTTATTCAGATGTCATGCGCAATTCACTATTATTTGTTTCTTATTAGTTTTGATTAATGCCTTTGCAATCAAGCTAACAGGACTCCTGCTATTGACCACCCTTTTTGGAAAGCTTGTAGGTGGTTGATGTGGGCACAATCAGGGTCAGCTGTCCGATGTCTTTTCAGCGTAAAGAACTATCAATACACCTTGAAGAGTTGGCAATGGGGTAAAAATCCAGAGGCCTACAAATGCTTAAAATTATACTTTCAATCATAATGTAACAACTTTGTGAATGCCTGAAGTAAAAGAGAGAGTGGGGGGAATGAAGCAAGTTGAAAAAAAATCTGAAATACCTCCGGTAGATAGTGTGGATTGGACATTTTGGTTGTCATGTAGAATTTGAAGTTTTTGTCGTAATCGAGGTCTGTGTCTCCCAACCGCATGAGTAATCTGCCACCGCTGATAAACGTCTGATTGAGAAGAATCGGTTCCAAGGATGGATCCAAGCTCTCCCTCAGCTATAATTTCAAAAGAAAACATTAAGTCAGCATAACAAATGATTGTTGTTTTAGTGTGATGGTGGAAAAGCACAGAAGGAGCACATACAGAGAAATGTTGCTCTCAGTGAGTCAGAGGATACCTTATTTTATCAGTAGAACTATTCAATAATTTAGATCAACTTCTGGCCTGAAATGGATGTAAAATTGGCACAATGTGATCTGACATTGTGGCCACACGTGTAATGTTGTGGCTATTCTCATGAAATATTCCTCACATACAGAATATTGCATATCTCTTCTAATTACTTCAGTATTTCTTTGCCTCGGGGCAGCATTGTGACGCAATGGTCAGCACTGCTACCTGTCAGTGCCAGGGACCTGAGTTCAATTTTGGCCTCAGGTCACTGTCTGTGTGGAGTTTGCACGTTCTCCTTGCTGCTGCGTGGGTTTCCTCCGGGTCTCTGGTTTCCTTTCACTCTCTAAATATGTTTAGATTAGGTTGATTGACCATGCTAAATTGCCTGTTAATATCAGGGGGACTAGCAGGGTAAATATGTGGGGCTGTGGGGATGGGCTGAATGCCCTCCTTCTGCATTGTAGTGATTCTATGATCTATGAAGTGTCTCAATCTTCCCTTCTTTCTCCTTTCCTTAATTGATGTCTCCAATGCTCTTGCATAACCCAGATATGTCTCTTTACCACTTTACCCATTTCTATCTTTTGCCTTCTTTAAGGTCCAGAGTAAGTAACAAGACAGGAGGCAACATTAACTGGATTGAAGGTGTATACCAAGGTCAGGTGGAAAATATATGGCTGGAGGGGTCTTGCGACAATACTAGCAACAAGAGAAGGTGGAATAGGAAGGTGGTGTGATTCATTTTTGTTTCAGCTGATCAAAAAGTGTAAAGATAAAATACTGCATAGAAATGCAGCATGATGAATATAAAATGGATACAAGTGTATCACTTTTACTGTTATATTACTGATGTCCCATGCGAAGTTGGGCAGTCGCAAAGCAATGGGGCTATTATGCCACAAACCATAACATGAAAGCGGGCTACTAAAGGGTGGCCACTGGTTTTTCATTACATGATAAATCTAAGGTTTTTATTGACCTTCAGTTTTTGCAAATCTGACCTTCTTATGTGAAAACTCTAAATGAGTGACCTCTATTGTTACATAATCTGGCATTATATTGTCCAAGAATAGAACAGAGATACTGGCTCCTCACAAAGAATTGACGGTCAAGGGTTAGCACTGAGTGAAGGTGTTCCAATACATTCTTGATTTGGAAATCATAGATTTTCTGTCTTTTTTTGTCAAGTATATTTGCATATTTGATCATGTGATTCCTGGGCCCAATAAATTGTTTGTGCTGGCTTGCCATGTGGACTGAATGTGCGGAACGAGTAATTGCAAGATGTGCTCAATATTACACCTTAGGCTTCATTAATAACATTCCAGGAGTGCAACCAGGCAGCTATCGAACTCGCATTTCTGTCTTCTGTTTTGACAACAATGGTCCTTAATTAGGTTTGTTGAAGGGGGAGAATAAATAATCAGGAGGAATTGGGAGAAGAGGGATGTAACTGAGAGGGAGGGAAGAAAAATAGAGGGAGGAACAAGCTAGTAATTAGAAAACAATTGATCAGGAGACTGGATAATAATCTATCTGGCAAATGGAAGGAGAGTCGATCAGGACATCAATGAGACGGATTAGGCATTGGGTGGGGTGGGAGGTGGCAATAGATGAGTGCAGGTGGCAGCAGGGAGAGAGAGTTAAGTAGCAGAGGCTCACTGCTTTATCTTGGAGACAGCAATTCTGGTGCGTAAGGCGGATGTCCATCTGTTTCCATAGCTAGTTTTTAACCTGAAACAGGTCACTAGCCTGTCAGCAGAGGCTAATAGCTCGAGGGGTGCCACTCCGCATCAAGCATGACAGACCAAGAGTATCTCCCACTCTTACTGCCATCCATTGTTATGCTGAAGGCAGTTTTCAGGCTGACACTAATCCTGTTTAGCAAAATTATGAAGGCCTGGGAAGGGACTTAGACCTGGGACTTCTAGCTTGGACGCAGGGATGCTCAAGACCTCCTCCATTACATCCATAGCTCTGTGCAAAAGTGAGCACTTGACTTCTTAATGTTGTTTTGCCTCTACAGCGAAGTGGCATGTTTGATGGGTGAAATCTGAAGTACAATAGACCAAATGTGTGTTGTACTTGAATAATGCTCTAGTGCAGAGTTACTTATTTGAGTGAGATTAAAACCACCGAGCACAATATATTTACCTCTTCTAACAGTATTGGCATGCCAAGCCGAATAGCATTCTCTAATGTGCGTAAGAAGCCAGAGTCTGTTAGCTTAATTATCTTCAAACCATTTTTAGTTTCCATGTTTCTTATCCAGCGGTTTGCCTGTGTAGAATCATGAATGCACTATTTAAGATTTTGTATAAAATGGAAACATAAACATTCTTTAAAACAAAGGAGCCAAGATTTGCTACTCTTTATAGCAATTATTCTCGAACAGAGTTTGATTTTGGAAGAAAAGTGTGCAGAATCAGAGCCCAGTCAGATTGACAGTTTGAGAATTACCGCTTGGATTTTACTAACATCCATAAGGTTACCATCACAATTTATTTTGCGGCTGATCAATTTTCTCTCCCAGCCAGCAGGAAGCCGCTGTTTGTCTCATTGCGTTATTTAATCAGATGCACTTTAATATCTGCCTCAACATGAGAGCTGAAGAATTGTCAAAATAAGCTTTTGAAGAAAATTCCAGCTAGGGCAGGAATAGATTTTGCTTACAGATGGCTCCATTGTCAATGTGAAAAATTAAAATATATACATTTTTTTTGTTTATATATCCAATTCAATCCAATCATAATCCAATTCAGAGTCTCAGCAAGTGAGCCATTCCAGATCCAAGCTGACAAGACAAGGGCTTTCACTTCCTGTCTTAGGCTTGATCTACATGATCCAACATGATTGGAGCAGGCATTGCACCTCCTCCAAGGCTTGATCTCATTTGCATCTTAGCCAAAAAGCCGAGACGCCACTTTAAATAAATTGCTTCAAATGAAGCCTTAGCGTATGCTCAAGACTTCAAACAAGTGCAGGATATCGATTGTACACTTGATGACCTTGTGACATCCTACCCAATGGGGTCATGTTATTTTCAATCCCCTTTCTTCCCGAACCAGTCTAGCGTGTCACTGACAGTGGAAATACATCCAAATTTGGAATTGATAGTGAATCGTGAAAGGAATTAACATTTGTTTGAAGGCCAGACAAGGAAAATATTAGATAGTTCATACTGTAAGGAAGTCCAACCTGAAGAGGGATGCATTATGAGGGTGGATATGTGGAGATGAGAAGTCAATGAGTTATTAAATTCTAGCTCACAGATACAGAAGGCAATCAAACATAGTATTTCAATCTCTGTGGAGAAATCTTAAATAACCAAATTTACTAAACAATTCTCAAATAGAGAAATCACCATAAGAAGTTTCACAACACCAGGTTAAAGTCCAACAGGTTTATTTGAAATCCTGAGTTTTCGAAGCGCTACTCCTTCATCAGGTGAGTGTATAGGTGAGAAGGAGCAGCACTCCAAAAGCTCACGGTTCCAAATAAATCTGTTGGGCTTTAACCTGGTGCTGTGAGACTTCTTACAGTGCCCACCCCGGTCCAACGCCAGCATCTCCACATAATGGAGAAATTACTGACATGATTTCAGTTGTTGTAACCTTTACCTCTAACACGAATTGGAACAAGTACAAATTACATGAATCAACATGCAAATCATACTTGAAATATAAAAGGTAAATTTCACTTTAGAGTCGAGGCACCAAAGATATGTCTTACACAACTAAAAGCAGCCACATCACTTCACTTCACTCAGAAATGTGGCATCATGTGCAGTTTCAAAGTTCTCTAACTTGGCCTCTGGCACACAGTAACTCTCATTGTCCTATTCAATTTATTGATGCATTCACTGACTGCCGTATTCCTGGCGAGAGAGGACATCATCTGAATGGAATACTCCTGTAGAACTTCTGTCATTAGGCTCATGACAATCTTGATGACACAAATTCCTCAGAGCCTCCTTTGCCTGACTCCTTTATTAAATACCGTTAAACAGTCTGGTCAGCACTGGCAAAACGGAAGCATAGCCACTGAATTGTAAATCTCTACTCTAACTCTCTTCTGCTTTCTGTAGTTTTTAACTGCATTAGGCACACAGTTCCTTGGAAATGTGCCTTCTCAGTTCTTCACCTGCTGCAACTTTCATTTGTCTGCTGCTCTGACAAGAGCAGAAGAATTGGGAGCAGGAATTGGCCCTTACGCTTGGCCACATGGTTTCACATGTTAATTGCCTTCCTGCTAGTACTCGTTCCAGGTCAAGGATCACCAGGTCACATGGGCCAATATTTATTATTGAAAAAAGTTACCATTGATTTATTTACAATAGGCGGCAACTGTTAAAAGTCCTCTTTTAAACATACTTATAACCAATTACTGATTCCACCAACATGCAAAAAGATTGCAAAGTTTCCTTATTGTACTGCTTTCAGGCCAAAGATCACCACAATGGCTAATAGAATGTTATCATAATAAGTATAAAGTATATACATCTAAGTGGTAGTCCCGCAGTTCTCATTTGCAATAATAATGACATTTTTTTGCCCTGGGCTTATTTTGGGTGCATGATGAGAGAGGTACTTGTGCTTTACTGTTGAGATGTCGAAGTCATTTTCTGAGTTGGGCCTCATTTCAGTATTAATCGCGTGCTGCAAGTGCAGAACCAGCACTTACCGACTCTCAGAGTGTGGGAAATCCACTAGGATCCCCAGTGACCTTTTAGCCAGGAGAAAGGGTGCAGAGTGACCATGACACCCACAAAATCCAACCCTTACAATTCTCACCAGCTTTTACAGATGCATCATAGAAGGCACTCTTTCTGGTTGTCTCCCGGCTTGGCATGGCTCTTGCTCTGCCCAAAACCACAAGGAACTACAGAAGATCGCAAACGTAGCCAGTCCATCATGCAAACCAGCCTCCCATGCATTGACTCTGTCTGCACTTACTGCTGCCTCAGAAAAGCAACCAGCATATAATTAAGGACACCAGGCACCCTGGGCATTCTCTCTTCCACCTTCTTCCATTGGGAGAAAGATACAAAAACCTGAGGTCATGTACCAACCGACTCAAGAACAGCTTCTTCCCTACTGCTGTCAGACTTTTGAATGGACTTACCTTGCATTAAGTTGATCTTTCTCTACTCCCTAGCTATAACTCTAACACTACATTCTGCATTTTCTCCTTTCCTTCTCCACGAATGGTATGCTTTGTTTGTATAGCACGCAAGAAATAATACTTTTCACTGTATGCTAATACATGTGATAGTAATGAATCAAATCAAAATCAAAATTTCCTCATAACTTGCAACTCCAGTCCCCGCAGGCACATTCACCAGTGCATCTGAACATCCAACAACCTCACCTCATCTTAGCTTATGGCCCTCTCTACCCATGACAATGCCACACAGTCACATCCTACAAATGGTTTCCCTTCCCCCTCACCACACAAACTACCATGAGCGCTTCTTCTGCTTTCTCTCCTCATAGACGTAAGCACATGGCTCCGTGAAAGGCTGGCCCTGGAAAGACCAGTGGGATGGTTTTCCAGTTACAGACTCCTGAACAACCACTGGCAATATATGCCCATCTTGTCCACTGGGAAAGAGGTCTTGATCCAGAAGGCTGAAGATGACAGCATCAACCAGCCATGAGAACTTGACCTTCCTGAGGTACTTTATTTGGGCATGTCTAGAGAGTTGATACATTGTGTGTGTTGAGGGTTGCACCATTTATCAATTGGTTGCATAAGCTGCTTCTATGGCATGGTGAAGATTAACAGCAGTGAAGAGGAACTGAAGGTGCGTGAAGCTAGACAGGTAAAGTGCCTTCCAAGAAATCGAAAATAACCTGAGAAACAGAGAAAGCATTCTCTGAGGGAATAGGTGCTTTGAACTGCAATCTCTCAATGGCCATGGCTGAAGCTCTTCAGAGAAATTGACTGAAACCTTCCCTGCCTGACAGTTTTGCTCAGGAAGCTCTCAGCATTGGGTACTGACTGCTGATTCTACAGATTGGCTGAAAGGTCAGGAAAGAAGTTCCATGGATGTGAAATTCAGGGTTAATTTTATAAGCTGCTCATAATTGCCTTCTTAACAACCTCAGCCACTTCTTGATGACTCCCCTGACAGATCCAAAGGGATTCCTTATTCTTCTTCAACTCCACTGGGGAAGGTCAGTAATGGGAGGAATCATGCTGGAATCTCAACTTAATGCCAATTTTTGAAACCTCTCTAGGCTGTTTGTTTGCAAACTCACATCTAATGGTCTGGGGAAAACCCCATCAATTTTGTTTCTCTTTCCACAAATGTCACCTTACCTGCTGAATATTTTCCCCATTATTTTGTTTTCATGGATGCATACACACACACAAACTAAACATATATGTTATATAAATAATGAAAATGTGATTGTTCACACTCTTGTCCATCTGCTTGATTATTATCAATAATTCCTTAGACACAGAGCTGAGTTCTAAATGCAGCATCTCCCAGGTTGCCCCATAGCCTTAATTTCAATGAGCTACCATTTTTAAATTGAATAGTAGCTGAGGATCAAAAATAGCTCTCAGCTTTGGAGTCAGTAGATCACAGAATCTTTAAAGCACACAGGGAGACCATTTGGCCACCATGTCTACATCAGCTCTCTAATCGAGCATTGTGACTTGATGCCATTCCCCTGCCTTTTCCCCTGCATATTGTTCCTATTCAGTAATCATCTGATGCCCTCTTGAATGCCCTGATTGAACCTGGTTCCAGCACAGTTCCAGGCAGTGCATTCAGGACCTCAAACACTCCGTGTGGAAAATGTTTGTTAGTCACACCATTGTTGCTTCTTTTGCAAATCACTTTCAATCAGGGTCCTCTCATTCTTGATCCTTTAATGAGAGGGAATGGTTTCCCCCTATCTACTCAACCTAGCCCCATTATGATTTTGCACATCTCAATCAAATCTCCTCTTAGCCTCCATCTCTCTGAGGACAGCAGTGCTAACCCCTCCATTGTATCCTCACAACTGAAGTTTCTCATCTCTGGAACCATTCTTGTGAACCTTTTCTGAACTCTCCAATGCATTTGAATCCTTCCTATAGTGCGGCACCCAGAACAGAAAAATTACTCCAGCTGAGGGCTAACCAGTGTTTTGTATAAATTCAGCATAACCTCCTTCTCTTGTATTCTATGCCCCTATTAATAAAACCCAGAATATTTTATACTTTTATTAACTGCTATCTCCACCTGTCCTATCTTCAATGATCTGTGCATATATATGCCCAAGTTCTGCTGCTCCTGCACCCCTTTTAGAGTTTTATCCATAATTTTATATTGCTTCTCTGTCTTCCTGTCAAAATGCATCACTTCACACTTCTCTGCATTCTACCCACTCCACCAACTGTTTGTGCCCCTTTGAAATTATTGACTGTTCTGTTCACAGTTCATAATATTGCCAAGTTTTGTGTCACCCAAAGAAGTCTCACATTAGAGATTTAAGGACATAATAGAACCTGACTGTTCCAATCTTTTAAAACTCGAGTTAAAAAAACTGGTAAGACAGCATGAACTTTTGTTGTTTCAGAGACAACAAGAGCAATTATGATCAAGCTTACTTAATTCAATCATTACACCAAAAGCCCACAAGACGTAGAAGTAGGATCAGGCCACTCGGCCCATTGCGTCAATAAGAGAACTGAGCAAAAAGATGGAAAATAATGAAAATGGTTGATCAGTTAACTGCCTTGCTTTGCTTCAATAAAGTTTCAACTATTCTGCTGCAGCCTAAACATCAGACTCAATCAAAAGTTTCTGTTAGCAGCTTCCTATTTAAAAATTAGGCTGTTGACGTGCTTATTTTTAATGCGTGTTCACAGTCAGGATGGGGGTTAATTCTGTTCAGCATTCAGGACCAGAGACTCCCCAACAAAACTGCTGTCAACTCCACAGAATTACAAATTCCTTGTGGTGTTTCCATCTTTGGGAAAAACAACTTTTGTGCCCACATTATGAACATTATAACCACCTTCTATCTCAATGCCTTCTCCAGGAACTTAAATGAAAATGCTTTGATCAAAATCTGAATACTCAGACAGAACTTTTCTATTCAGTTTTTTCTGTTGGAAAAATGTTCCAATACTGTTAAAAATATGCATCTGCTATTATGCTAAATAGGATGGAGTCCAAAATGATATGATAACTAATCTGTCATTCACTTGCTGTTCCTGACAATGTATTTTCAACAATCACATTTGTTTCATTTTGTTTATCAAATGAGTGTTGTTCATAGAGATTTATTTGAAAGTTAATTACACTACAGATTGCTTACCTGAATGGCATTGCTAATGCAATTCCATCATTTTAACAACTGAAGAGGACAGCCAAACAATTTACACAATTGACACTTCGCTACAAAGTAAGTGCCACTCAAAATTTAGAACAAATGGAATAAAAGAACATTATTGAACTTTTCTAGAATCCACCTAAGTTGCCTGTACAATTTTCATTGGAAACAACACTGAAGGTAAAACTAATTAAACTTCGAACAGAAACACCCATCTGTCTTACCAAAAGCCAGCAGTTCTTAGCTGCAATGCATTTTTAGTTACAAATTAAGATACCTTTCAAATAAAGCATTAATACAGTACAATAAAGTCATGACTTTAGCCACATTATTAACACTATCGATGACTTCCAAAAGGGAAATTTTAAAAACTGGTTTTGAAAAGTCGTATGCAGTAGGGAATATTCCAACTCCTTGAAAGTCTGCCAGCAGAGTTTATGAAGCTGCACAGTTACCTGGTCCTGTGGATCAATCATCAGGGGCCACCGATGGCCTCGCTTCACAAGAATGCCATTCTCAGTGGAAACATTATCCCGGGGCAGACCATCAGTGTTCCACTGACGAATCTCAAATGCATCACCTAAGATGTTGATGAGACTGAAGTCTGCGCTGATAGGAATTCCCAGTTCCGCACAACCTTTAATCCAGTCATCTACGAGCTGTTAGTTTAAAAACAAACAACAGTTGTAATGGACAGTTGCTGCAATTTGATTTCTTTTACAATGAAAGCAATAATAAAAGAGAAAAACATAATGCAAGAAAATTGAATGCGTAAAGTGCTTCATAAACCTCTTCATTGTAATTTGTCTGACAAATTTACTGGAGTGTCTGACAAATTTACTGGAGTTCTATGAGGATGTGTCTAGGGCGGTGGATAGAGGAGAGCCGGTGGATGTGGTCTTTCTGGATTTTCAGAAGGCGTTTGACAAAGTACCTCACAAGAGGTTATTGCAGAAGGTCGAGGGACATGGAGTTGGGGGTAGGGTGTTAGCGTGGGTAGAGGATTGGTTGTCAAATAGGAGGCAGAGAGTGGGGGTCAACGGGTGCTATTCGGATTGGCGGATGGTGACTAGTGGAGTGCCCCAGGGGTCGGTGCTGGGGCCTCAGCTTTTTACCATTTATATAGATGATCTGGAGGAGGGAACCGAGTGTAGGGTGTCGAAATTTGCTGATGACACCAAGATTGGGGGAACGGCAAATTGTGCGGAGGGTGTGGAGAGTCTGCAGAAGGATCTAGATAGGCTGGGCGAATGGGCCAGGAAATGGCAAATGGAATTTAATGTTCGCAAGTGTGAGGTGGTCCACTTTGGTAGGAATAATGGTAGGAAGGACTATTACTTACGTGGCGAAAAACTGCAGCAGGCGACGGTGCAGAGGGACCTCAGGGTCCTTGTGCATGAGTCGCAAAAACCCAGCTTGCAGGTGCAGCAGGTGGTCAGGAAGGCGAATGGGATGCTGGCCTTCATAGCGAGGGGGATTGAATATAAAAGTAGAGAGGTCTTGCTGCAGCTGTATAGGGCATTGGTGAGGCCGCAGCTGGAGTACTGTGTGCAGTTTTGGGCCCCGCACCTGCGCAAAGATATTTTGGCCTTGGAGGGAGTGCAGAGGAGGTTTACTAGGCTGATACCGGAGTTGAGGGGGTTGAGCTATGAGGAGAGGCTGAATAAACTAGGCTTGTACTCGTTGGAGTTTAGAAGAATGAGGGGAGATCTCATTGAGACGTATAAGATGATGAATGGGATGGATAGGATAGAGGTGGAGAGACTCTTCCCGCTCAAAAAAGACAGTAGGACTAGGGGGCACAGCCTCAAGATAAAGGGGGGGGCGGTTTAGAACGGAGTTGAGGAGGAACTTCTTCACTCAAAGGGTGGTGAATCTCTGGAATTCTCTCTGCCCGTTGAAGTGGTGGAGGCTACCTCGCTAAATATTTTTAAGACACGGGTTGATGGGTTTTTGATAAGAGAGGGGATTAAGGGTTATGGGGAGAGGGCGGGAAGGTGGAACTGAGCCACGACAGATCAGCCATGATCTTATTGAATGGCGGGGCAGGCTCGAAGGGCTAGATGGCCTACTCCTGCTCCTATTTCTTATGTTCTTATGTTCTTATGTAATAAAAGCCAGACAAGAATATTAAGCGTGTGAATTACACACTGAGTAAATAGTAAAAGTTTAATAAAAAATTTAAATAGGAGACATGCAAGTTGTCCAGTGCACACCGACATGTTACACAAATTACACAGAAACAGGTGATGTGGCCCACGTGCTGCACTTGGGCCTTCTCTGAATTTTACTTATTTAGATCAATATACAGGCGGAGAAGAGAGCGACACACTGAAATACACTGTGCAGAATTATCTCTGATGTCAGCAAGGAAAAGTGGCATTGAGGCCACTGACGGTAATTGCGGCATTTTTGCCGTATTATGCGGTTGAAAGATTGGCAGGCATGGGTTCCATGCCCCATCACTGGTTGGCATCCTCTGATTATCCCACCCTACCATCACTTCAGCACTTTTATGATCTGGGTGCAATATTTAAAGGCCGTCCCTGCACACAGCTAGTTGGGAAGTGATGACTGCCAGACCCAGGAAACATTTTGTACCCAAGTTCACCCACATTCCTCCCACTACTCATCCCCTCCAGGCCCTCCCAACACTCACCTCCCCATGTCCCCCCCCCATCCCCAGCACACACCTCTGTCCCGCCAACTCATATCCTGTTCTCCCTGACTCACTGCCTGCCCCTCCGACTCAACCTGTCAAGACGTGCCACTCCGTGAGTGCTGCACTCAGCTCTGAGCTCCCTACGGAGTTCTGTTCACCAGGCAAACATGTTTTGAAACCCGTCATGGCATTCTGATGTCACCCCACCATTAATTATGATTCTGGCATATTGGCCCGAGAATGGTATACTGATGTATTATGAGGTTTCTGACATTGAACAGCGAGAAATGTGGCCCACCACTGACAGGCAGTGGGAATCATTGCATCCTTTTCACAGTAACTTTGCTGCAGTGTTGATGTAAGCCTACTTGTGACACTGATAAATAAACCTTAAAATTTAAAACGTCAATTTATGCCAATGTGCAATGTGACACAGGGCTTCTTACGATAGTTCCCACTCTGGGTGCTAATCTTGCTTGATGAGAAGAGATCTGGCATATCCTAGCCTCTAATTGTTCTAATCTTCCACCTGCAATCAGCGTGATTCAATTTAGATAAATCTAAAGTGTGTTCCTAAGCCCTCATTTATTTGTGGCCAGTTTTTACAAATAGGCTTTCATGGATTTTTAAGTCATTCACACACACTCCTTTCAGGAAAGTTTATCGCTACTTTACACATGTCACATACACATGAGGAAGGCGCAGTAAAAGGAAGGAGTTTCACTTCTACAAGTGTTAAAACTCAAAAACAGTAGCTAACAATCGTAGTCTCGTCCGATGGGGCTACAGTTCAGATAAGTCCGATAAACTGAAGACCGAATTCTGTGGAATTCCTTTGGCGTAAAAGGTGCACAACTATAAGTGTAGAGAGCCTGGATAATACTTGTAGATAGAGAATTAGTTCGTCTTTTCCTAACAAACACAGGGACTGGAATTTTACTGGCATGTCTGCCCTGATTCCAGAGGCGGGCGAGACTCGGAGAACAGCATTCTCTGTTGGCCTCGGGCAGGATCGTACAAACCTCGGGCGGACATGCTGATACAACTCCGCCCTTTTGGAAACACCTATCAAGGAGGTTTTAAACCTCAAGTTTGTGACCTGGTAGAAAGCTAGATGTTATAGCCTGAAATTATCAGTGATATTCCTTCTGATGTTACTCCTGCATTCTGCAATCCACTGCAAAAAGCAAGCATCACTTATAAAAAAAACTTCTAAAAATCAAAAAGCTTCAGTCATGTGACAACCAGCCATTTATGCAGCATGGAAAACAATTAATATTCTATCTATATTGAGTAGTTTCCATCCGCCATGGTCAAAACCTAACAACATATAATAGAGACAGTTAGGAGTCATTAGCATTTTCTTTTTTCATAATTAGTTTTATTAGTTCTCTTTTGTAACCAGGTAGTCCTGGAGACGGAAAATTTGAGGTCTTATTGGCCCTGCTGTTTTGGGGTGAGTCCTGACAGACAGGTGTGACATTCCACCAAGATGTTGCCTAGGCAACCATGTGCCCAGGACAGCAGGAAAGTGGGAGTGTTTCTCATTGGTTCTGACAGCGTATGTCAGGTGGGTTATACCCTCCTGAAAAATGCAGATGAACCCATCCCACGATTCATGCCAGCCAGTCCCACTGTTCAGAGATCAGGGCATCTTTTTTAAAGACCGCGCCCATCTCAACGTTCATGGACAGGCCCCCGCCTCCCCCCCCCTCCTCAAAAAGTAAATTGGTGACGCTGTCCCCCCGCAACTGACCAAGGGAGCACTGCCTACTCTTCAACAAAGAGAGGCAACTCCAATAATGGGCCATCCCTGAGGCATAAGGGTAACCCAACCTGTTCCCTTTCAGACCCCCTCCTGCCCCCAACTCAGCTCCTCTCAAATCCTCACTCAGGCCCACCTTCAGTCCACATGTCTTAGCAGTGCCAATGGTACTTAACCTTTTGACACCCTGGGCCCTGATACATTCAGGGAGGTATATCCAGTGGCCAATTTCTCTCCTGTTGCTGCCATACTGCAGTGAAAGGGCTAGTCAACAGTTCCTAAGGATTGAGTAGGCTCAGGCTTGGGTCAAGGGTTTGGCCTCATCACACTCATCCTGGGATAGAACTCTGGTGGCTGGACTGCCCCTTAGAGGCCTGGCACACCCGAAGATCACCCTGGCATGATGATTTCAAGCAACTCTGTGATCAACATCTCCCATTACTGCCTGTCTGCCTTGAAAATTCTGAAGTGGACAGGTCACTTTAATCTTAATGCCCCCAACTCCGGTCACTGGCGGGATTTTAAATTATTGCAGCATCCCAATCTGCAGAAGAGATTACCTTTTCTCCCCGTCAGAAGCTGCAGGCTTGAGCAGACCTCTTTGAAGTACTCTGACAGAGAGATATCAATTTCACCTGGGGGGGGCGTGGGTGGAGGGGTTCATTCTTCAAAGCTGCACACTCAGCCCCAATGAATTCACACAGCTTTGATTTGAAATCTCTGAGCCTTCCTGGCAAGTTGAAACCTTTGAAAGTCTCTTTTATTTCATAGAAAATCTGTGATCTCTGTCATTTTTAAAGTGCAATGCTTTGAAGGCAGTTTCCAATGAAAACTTAATGGATGCCCACACAGCCTCCAGTCAGTTGTGGTTATTTACATTTCCCTTCATGCTTGAATGCATCTCAAGTACTTCCATTGTCCCTGACCACATTCCTTACATTGACTCTAAACCTGATTGACAGCTATGGTTTCTTCAAAGGGAAGAAGTGATCTGCAAAAGAGGAAGCGTTGAATCCCAACAACCCTCCTGTCTAGCAGAAATCCCAATTTTTGACTGACGCTCCATTCAGTGAGGCATTGGGATTCCCACTGGTTGTCTGATGAGGTTGCTGAATTCCCCCTCATAATCTTATTAGAAATTTAACATCTACAGAAATTTCAGATATTAAGGGGGCGATTCTAAGTGCTAAATTGGCAGGAAAAATGGTGCAATTCACCACTGTTTTCTCAGTAGGGAAATTCAGACAAGAACCTTTCACACTGTGTGCATTGCAAAGATCACAATCGTGAATGTCATTAAAAGCTCGGGGGGTGGGGGGGAGAGTCCTATTCACACCAGAGTCTGACAGTTCTGGAACTCTGCACATGCGCAGTGGCCTCGTAATGTCAACCTGCAGTTTGCTGGCCAGATCGGGACATTCACAGTACTGCTCCTACACCCCCCCCATGGCCCAATCACAGCCCCTACAAGCATTCCCGGGCCAGCCCTGACCCCTTCCTGTCTCGAAGCACCCCGATCTCCAGCCCCCCTGGCCTTCCCTGCAGCAACAATTCCCCCCACCATCTCACCCTGGCAAATCTACTCCCATCCCTGGAGGCAGACACCCCTTCCCCCAGCAGACCCATCCCCAGCCCACACTGATCACTGGCCTCCCTCCTGCTCCAACCAGACTCCAATTCAGAGTGGCAGTGGACGATGGAAGCAAAGGGGTTAATAAACCAGAAATTCTGATGAATGCTACAGATGTAGGGAAGATCATCTCCAGGAAAAATGTAAATTCCGGTCTGCTATCTGTTTTAGTTGCAATCATAGAGGCTGCATCCTAATTATGCACCGAGGCAAACAGAATACATCTGGCTTAAACAAAATAAAAGACTGTGGGTGGGATTTTATAGCCTAGCTTGTCCAGAAACCGTAAAATCCTGTCCGAGGTCAACGGACATTTCCATGTTCCACCCCTTGCCCGTTCTGATTGCTGTGGCAGGCGGGACAGTAAAACTTTAGGCCTGGACTCCATGATTCAGAAAAGGAATCTGAGATCTGTCAACTGAATAATGTCAAAAGGAATAAATCAAGATCCTACAGTAATAGTACCCCAGGTAAATGGGCAACCACTAAGCAGGTAAGTAGACACCAGTGTTTCTGTTAACATCATAGGGGAGCACACATTTAAATAATTTTAAGGGTTAAACTCTGCCTTGAAAGTTAGTAATTCAACACCTAGATTAGCTACGTGAACACAGAAAACCCTAAGACATTTTAGGAGCTACATCTGCACCAGTAACTTATCAGCAATAGTCTACCCAACTGTGACTCATTCTTACAAAAGACCAGAGTCCTGGTCTCATGAGTTTGGTTACACCAAATAAATTTAAATTGGTTAGATATCTTCAGTATACGTGAAAATACCCTTTTTTTTCAAAATGTATTTGGGGAGGCAAAGCCAGAATTTATATTCATTTGAGTACTGCCCCAAATTATTTTAGATCTCACCCAGTGCCTTTTTTCTTACATCAAAAAGTTGAGACAGAACTTGAACGTTTGGAAAAATTAGGAGCATTAGGCCAATACACTTTTCTGAATGGGCTGCCCTCATCGTATCAGTACTGAAATTGGACAAGACTGTCTGTAGTTGTGGGGCTTACAAATTAACTATCAATCAGGCAGCCAAGCTGGATAGACACCCAGTTTCAAAGCTTGAGGATCTTTATGCAAAGCTAATGGGAGGCCTAACATATACAAAAGTAGACATGGGCCATACCTATCAACAATTAGAATTGGATAAGGACTCAAGAAAAACTGGACATGGGCCATACCTATCAACAATTAGAATTGGATAAGGACTCAAGAAAAACTGTAACGATTAATACCCAAAAGGGTTTATTTCAATATACCCGGCTACCATTTTGTGTGTCTTCAGCATGCATTATTTTTCAACACACTATGGAAAGTTTATTGCAAGACATAGCCAAGACATGTCCAGAATTTGTTTAAAGCCTGAAACAAGTAGTGTGGTGCATCAAACAACCTGCAAGAAGCCACGATTTATTCGTTCCTTTTTTTTCCTAAGAGGCGCCTGATTAATATTTCACTTTTTGATGTCATTGCTGAAACATCTCTAACTATAACTGGGATTGAAAATTCTGATTAATTCTAAATACCGAACATGAGGATAATTAGCAGCTAATGTTTTAATATGTGGTATGAGAATAATACAAAATATTTAAATAACACCTTCATAATGTCTCTAAGAAATGAATTTGTAACATGCCAGTAAAATGAAAGATGTATTCATGAAGGATATCAGCACAAGTCAGGCACAAATTATGCAACAAAGTAAATTACCCAGGCTGGGTGATATTACCAAAAGATAAAGGTGTATTTCAGCATTAGAGCCGGTTTAAACTGGTTAGAGAAATGCTGAATCATAAGAAGCCATTTTTGGGAGAGACCTTCTGTAAAACGGACAGACGAATGACAGATCAATATTTGAAGGTGTCAAAATATGATTAGTTGAAGGACATGCCATTGTTAGATTGAAAAATCAGTGAATGAATGAAATTGCTTTTAAATAAGTGCTGGGCTGTATAATCTGATAATGAAAACTATAACCAATTCTGCTCTTTGGCATGAAATCTGTGATCTTTTGTGAAAGTCTGCTCGCGCATTAGCTGTGTAGGTGGAACCACTGATCTCCCATTTTGGCCAAAATGAGATTTGTCTTGTCCTAATTGTATGCTTGCCTAACTATTGTTAATTTGTAATGTTTTTGATTCTAACATTTCAATGTTTTAATAAAGACTAGTTTAATTGAAGAGTTTCATTGAACTGAATAAACTTTTTTTGCCTTTGTGAAATGAAATGTTTAATGAAAAAATTTAGTCTTTGAATTAATCAGACTACCTAAAAGAATTTTCTACAAGTTATGTAATACTGAAATATAATATTCACGAGGTTGCTCTGTGAAGTTGTTAAGTCAGTAGTTACATGATTGCAAATAAAATTAATAATTTTATGGTTATATGCAATTAAAGTGTCCCTACAACAACCAATGAATTACAGCAAAATCTGCATCAAGTTATTATTCTCAGAAAGAGAGGCACGTAATTGCTGAATTCAGAAATGCAATATTGAACTGCTACAACCTTCATCATAATAATGTTAATTTAAAGAGCTGCTGACTTAATTTTATGTGATGTCTACAGTTTACAACAGAGCTATCTATTTGCTGCAGTGTGTTTTGCCACCTCAGTAAGTGATGATAAGTTAGCACCACTGCCCACCATCAGTGGATGAAAATGTAGAAATCTAGCCCACTGCTATGTCCAAAGGTAGCAATATTGCACCTTGGATAACAACTAAGCAGGATGTGCAAATTTTTGTCACCTCTCAGATGGTCTGGCTGACAACAGCACGCTTGCCCTCCAGCGGAAAGCCAACAAAGACTGTTAAACAATTTCACGGCTCCTGAAATAATTTGAAAATAAAATTTTCAATTTTACTCCTGTCGTTACGAGTAGATTCAGGATTTGCCACACTTGAGTGATTAAATTATATTGACAGGACCATGACATACCAACTGTCGGTACTTAGCAGTAAAAGCTCCATAATATGCAACACAAGCTGCCGCGATGAAGACATTTCCAATTATGTTTGATATTTCCTGTTCAAACAGAACTATGCTCTCTTGCCAGCGAATTTGTTCATCTCCAAGAGCGGCTGTAAGTTTTCCAGCGCGCATTAATCGAGCCTGAGTTAGTTCCATTGTTTGTGCTGAAGAGGAAAAAAAGGACAATACAGTCATGCAGATTTGCAATTGAAATCATTTAAGAGCAATTAGATTGAGTTGAGGAAATTGCAAATCTTCTGAACACAGTTTTGGTAAAAATAATGTATAAGCGTTAAAAATTCTTTTATACAATAAAAAAAATTATGTTTTCAGTGCCTCAACCTGAAAATACAAAATGATGATTTTTCAATGAATAACTTTCCACATTCCACCTTGCTTCCTGTTTGAGTTTCATTAAATACATTTTCTGTTCTGGTATGTATTATCTTTCACCCATGCAGCTGAAAAAGTTCTTCGTTATTTGTTGGAAAACCTTAGCAGGTCTGACAGCGTCTGTAAAGAGAGAAAAGAGCTGATATTTCGAGTCCAGATGACCCTTTGTCAAAGTTGACAAAGGGTCATCTGGACTCAAAACGTCAGTTATTTTCTCTCCTTACAGATGCTGCCAGACCTGCTGAAATTTTCCAGCATTTTCTCTTTTGGTTTCAGGTTCCAGCATCTGCAATAATTTACTTTTATCCTTCACTATTTCTTAGTCAATTTGCTAACTTCTCTGTTAATCCTAAACACTTTTATTACTAAGCTGCAGATCTTCACATCATTGACACATTTTATAACATTGCAAAACACGGCCTACTCTAAATTGATCAAAATTCCTCAGGATAATTTTAACTCGTGAAAGCAGCAGAAAACAGGTAATAAAGGTCACATTACACATGTTGGGGTATTAGAGTATCTGGTATAGTAGCAAGGATTATTTTAGGATTAGCTAATAATACTGCCCACAATGTGATGTAAAGAGACTCAGGACTTGAGATTAGAATCAGTCGTGGCTAGACAGACACCTGTGTAGAAGCAAGCATGGAGTTAGTACATACAGTACATACTGTTTATATAGCTACATGCTTTCAATAAGCACTTAAATGTGCCACCACAAAGTACTAAGAACCTCTCTGTGAGACTCACGGAACATACAAAACATGGCATTTAATTTTTCTGTCCAAATATTTCAAGGCAAAGAGAAATCAGGCTGGGTGTACAATAAAAGCACTTTGTTACTGGTTGATTTTCGTCCTCTGCAGAAGATGAAAATTACCCCATCTGTGGACAAAGAGCTTTGGACAGAATTTATTACTACAGCTACAAATTTTAGATATCATTTTTAGCTTTAACACCAATGTGGTTATCTGGTGGAGTCGATTACCCATCCATTGCAAAAGCCACATATTACACTGAGAGCTGATATTTAAAGGACTGTAATCAGATTGGTTCTGTAAGGGTGGGTAATCTATTCCATCAGATTGCTGCCCAGAGGGTGAAAGTGAAAATTTCCCCCATTGAGTATGTAATATTGTAGAATTATACTTTGACCATGAATTATGAATCAGCAATTCACTTGTAAACTTGCAACTTTGCTGGCTGATGAATTGTTACCAAGTGACACCAAGGGCAAATCATATCTTACATTGGTCCATGGAAACCTCAAAACACCATGAGCCAACCTGACCAGTAAAGAAAAAGTTGTAGGTAAATAAATGCCATTTTGGCTCTTGTTCTGCCCTCCACTAATCCTTCCCCCTAAGTACTTTACCAACTCTTAAACCTAGCTCAAAATCAGCATTCTTACTTCTGACTTAACATGTTGTGACTCCAGGGATGTAAACCTGGGTGAAAGTCAAATGGAGAAGTGTTGCACTATAGGAATTGCCATCTTTGAGATGTGAAACCAAATGCCTGCTTGTCCTCTTAGGAAAGATTAAGAGACCCCATTTGGCATATTTGAAGGACAGGAGAGTTCTTCCAGTACTCTAATTAATAATCATCTCCCAAGCGACACCACAAAAAAAAACAGATTTCTCATTGAGATTCTTGGGGGCTGAATTTTATGCACTTTTGGTGGGTTTTGAGGCAGCAAGAGGGATTGGTGATTGGGAGCAGGGAGGTAGTGCAAAATTGCATTGACAGGGTTACTTCTGGATTCCGGCCCACACCAACCCAGATGTGATTTTAGGATAATGCGGGTAGACATCAGACAGGAACACCACCCTTGCCCCTATTGAGATCCGGATGATCTGGAGAGCTGTCTACCAATCAGATTGACTTACAAAGTCCTGTCTGCTGCCAATCAATATTCATTTGAACTTAAAATGGCAGAGGACTAGTCAGGGTCAGAGTGGACACATTTTGCACCAACTCTCTGGATGGTGGGTTCAGCTCCTGTTTAAGTTTGTATATTCTCCTCGTGTCTGCGTGGGTTTCCTCCGGGTGCTTCGGTTTCCTCCCACTGTCCAAAGATGTACGGGTAAGGTTAATTGGCCATGCTACAATTGCCCCTTAGTATCCTGAGATGTGTAGGTTAGAGGGATTAGCAGGTAAATAGGTAGGGATACTGGGGTAGGGCCTGGGTGGGATTGTGGTCAGTGCAGATTCGACAGGCCAAATGGCCTCTTTCTGCACTGTAGGGTTTCTATGATTTCTATGCTCTGAAATATTCAGGCCTTTGTTTTGTTGTGTCATTTGTTGCCATGGTTCCATCCATCATAACAATAACAACTTCAAAAATACTTCATGAATTGCAAAGATGTGAAAATGCAATACATAAATGCTCCAGTTCTGTGTCACTTTGTCATCCTTATAGACCTGCTTAAATGCCCAGCTCCACTCAATCCATCCCAAAAAGAAATCTTCCTTCTATGGTTTCCAAGTTCCCTCTTTTTCTAGTTATGCTCCTTGCAAAACTATGGCCCACTAAAGCATACCAAATCTACTCTGCTATCTCAGGTCCACCAAATCATGTTCTATTTGGTCATTTCTTCTAACCCACTGACATTTTCATTCAGTCTGCCCACATCCTACTAGATGCTTAAATGCTTCAAAATTGTTCTGCTCCATTCCATGCAGGCCAGTTGCAAGTCTTCCTATGCTGTGATCAGCAAAGCATAGTTATTTTAGACAACACCATTACATGCCATTCTCTGTAGCTTCAATTATTTGTCTTATTAATGTTGTCCCTTCCTTGCCACCTTTTCCTCATTCTGCCAGCTGACTTCCCTCACATTGTCCCTTGTGTGGCTTGGTCCCATTTGCTCTCTCTACCAGTTCCAATTCTTCAGGGTCTACCATCATTTCAATGTGTGCTATGCCCTTTTCTCACCATACCTTTAAGCTTTGTTCCCTTATCCACTGCACCTTCCAGCCTTATTATGTTACTCATCCAATTCCTGGATTACATTTCATCTGAGAAGTATTTGCTCAGAGTTTACTTAGGACTTCCTTACTCTCTCTTTCTCATGAACCTTCACATTCTCAATGTTTCTCCCTCAGTCAAAGAGGTTCCATGATGCACAAATATTGGTCGGAGGTCACCACTCTGAATCCACCTCAGCATCAAAACAACCATCCTGCCTGTGGTGGAGGTCTCCAATTCCACCAACCTTTAATCTTCTTAGAACAACCCCAGGCAACAAACTCCCACTTTATCTCTTAAAGTGACTTTTGGTCGACATTCTAATGAGCCATAAAGAAAGGAGTTGCACTCATGTTGTACCCTTCATATCCGCAGAAAACCTTAAAGTGTTTCGTAGCCTTATTTTTGAAGTCTAGCTACTATTACTAAAACATCAGAACATTGCAAACTAGTTCTGAATAAAGAAAGCCCTTCAGCCGATTTGATCTCATTTGTTCAGAATGCTAAATTTTTATCAGCCCGTCACACATCTGGCAATTACTTAAATTTGTGTCATATCCTGGTTTTAACCATTTTCTGACAAGTAATTCCAGCTGTTTATAATTCAAAATGGTGAAAATGAACGGGCAGGCTCATTATCTGCAATGTTCCTTTATACCACTAGATCTAAACTCATTTTCTCTAATCTTGTTCATCTTCTATCAAAAATGGAATTGAACATTATCATGGAACATTTCTAACAAGATCTCACCAAGTTCCTCTTTTTCACTCACGCTGCTATCGTACTGTTCTTGAAGATCCTCAAGTTTTTGATCAAGCTGTCTGAGTTTTTTCTGTTTCTCTTTAAGTGTTGCCAAGGTGGCATCAAGTTCAGCCTATTAATTAAAGGGATGCTCGTTAAAGGGTTATAACTTCTTGCCAAAAAAAAATGCAGCCCGAAGGGTATTTGCAGTAATTGCTGATCAGCTCAAACTTTTTGCTGGTTCTTAATCCAGCGGGAACGTGACCTTTATCAATGCACACTTACACTTTTTAATGACAATTTGCAGGGTGCCAGTGGGATGTTTTGGTTTTAATCTACAGATACCCAGCAGAAACATGCCGATAAACCATCTGAGGCTTGTGGCAGGAGACCCAGGCCTCATAAACATACATCCAGTGAGTTGTACTGCCCAAATGCATTTCCAATTGCACCATGTTAGATTTGTATCAGTCCCAATCAGGCCCCTTGGAGGCCAACCTAGCAAGCAGAAATGTAGCACTGGGCAAAGGCAAGGTGGCAGAGGTGGTAAGGAAATGTGATTGCAGAGGAGCAAAGCCCAGAGGAGGGGGAGGGTGGTGGGCACGGCACATCATTTTTGTAGGGCTCGGAGGAATCCTCATGGTCCCACATAAACAATTCACACATTTATATCATTAGGCTTCATCCACTTGCTTGCCAGGTTTACTGGGCAGAGCATCTGTCCAGTAAGCCATTGGACTTGTGTTTAGATGGATTCATTAAGCTTTCCACATGATTAGCACAGGTACCTGGGCAACCCAGGTCTAAACCAAGATGGCAGCAGAGAAGGATCAGCAGCAGATAAGTGAGCTCTATCACAGTCCAATTTCCACTGAGTGGTAGCGTTAAAGATACCCTCGATTATCATAATTCAAAATTAATTTGGGATGTGGGCATTGCTGGCTGGCCAGAATTTATTGCCCATGCCAAGTTGCTCTTTAACTGAGTGGTTTGCCGGGTCATTTCAGAAGGTTGTTAAGAGTCAATCACATCGCTGTGGGCTGGAGTAAGGATGGCAGATTTCCTTCCCTAAAGGACATTACTGAACTAGATGGGTTTTTTTCACAATCGACAATGATCATGTCATGTGTGCCATGTGATTGATGGAATGAGCATGAAGGGGCTGTGAGGATTCAACAGGTTTCATGGTCATCAATAGATTCCTAATTCTAGATTTTGTTTATTGAATTCAAATTGCACTTCTGCCATGGTGGGATTCAAACTTGGGTTTCCAGGGCATTAGCAGAGTTTCTGGATTAATAGTCTAGCAATAATATCATTAAGCCAGCACCTTCCTGTTCTTTTATGTAATCTATAATGGCTGAAGTTACATTTCTAACTCACCTGAGCTGCAGCTAGTTTTACCCGTTTTGGCTCTACTTCTTTAGAAACTCGGGAATACAGATCCATAGCTCTCACCCACATACACATTGATTTGCAGGCTTTGGACACTTTCTCCACTTTCTCTGGCACAAAGTCAGGGTTATTAATATACTTCTGGAGCCGTTGCAGAATCTGGGGTTTAATGTTGTCTTTGTCATAGTCCATGAGCTTCTTCAAGAAATTTGAATCACCAAGAATTTGTTTAGCGGAAGCCCAGTCAGTTCTAGAACATGAATAAAAAACTTTTGTTCAATTAGTCTTCAAATTCAATCGACCACTCCAAAAACAAACGATTCAAATCATCATTGACAAAGTAACTTAATTCACAGAGAAGTCTGCTCCAAAATACAAATCCATTGGCTGGTATCTCACAATACGGCATAAGCAGTCAGAGGAGAAAGTGGCCACACATCATACAACTTGCAGAGGATATTACCCCAGACAGTGGTTAATACCACAGCGGAATCAAGTACATGTTATGGCACAAGAGGCAGAACTTTCCCGTCCCACCTGCCATGGGAATTGTAGCAGGTGGGGACAGACCATGCTAAGGTCCATTAACCTCAAGTGAGATTTTCCGTCCTTGAGGTGAGCGCAGCCAGAAAGTCCCGCCCACGGACGGGGAATGAGTTCAGTCAGGATCAACAGCAAGGAAGAAGGTGAGATGTGCCCGCTTATTGGCGAAGGCATGGAAAATTAGCTGTATCCCCAACTTAACACATCACTGGGAATTGCCAATCTCTCATATTCAATATCTCAGTAATTTTCATTTCCCATGAACTGCTCCTGTGAGGCAGTAACTGCAGAAGGCCCTGTTTCACTGCACATCAAGCAACATAAACTTCAGCATTAACCAGTGCATCAGTAAAGCAATTAAGATCTAATCAAACCAATCACTTCCCAAGGCCCAGAGTTAATTGATTATGTGGACACACAGAGCCACTTTGTGCTCACTCCATCAATCACATGGCACACAAAATAGGAAGAATTAATATTTCAAAAGTAATTAGTCTGTTATCTATGTATGAACAAATTGCATATGTTCTGCTTATTTTTGGAATATATGTTTCACTTTCAGCATAAGAAAAAATGACAGATGGTAAGGTTTTTTAAGAATAAATTAATTTTTGTGTTTCTATAATATGTTTTAAGGGTTAATAGTGTAGAGTGAACTACTTTGTGTAGAGGGAACTTCTCAATTCGGGTTTCCATTTTATTTTAACTGCCAATGTTCCCATACTTAAAAGCATTGTAATGGTAGATGGTTGCATATTGCTCAGTTGTAGAGAATGCAGCAATCCTTGCCCCCTTTATCTCCAAATACTTAAATACACTGATACTTTGAGATACTGGCTACTTTGAGATACTGGCTCTGAAAATCCCAGGTTCTGGCACATAGGAGGGGAAGATTTCCATCCAGGGAATGCCATGAATTTGGCATTCCAGTTACATCAGTAATTTACATGTTAAGTTTAAAGTTTATTTATTAGTGTCACAAGTAGGCTTACATTAACACTGCAATTAAGTTACTGTGAAAATCCCCTAGTCACCACGCTCCGGCGCCTGTTGGGTACACTGAGGGAGAATTTACCATGGTCAGCGCGCCTAACCAACACATCTTTCAGATAGTGGGAGGAAACCAGAGGAAACCCAAGCAGACACAAGGAAAACATACAGCCTTTGTGCAGATAGTGACCTAAGCCAGGAATCGAACCCGGGTCCCTGGCGCTGTGAGGCAGCAGCACTAACTACTGTGCCTCCATACTGCTTTTAGAGATCCAGCAGAAAAGCCCACAGCAGATTGTCTACCAAAGAGATGTGCATGGGTGAGTTCTTACACTTCCCTGAGAAACACTACCCCATTCACCCTGGAAAGGTCTAAGCAGAACTCACACCTAAATATTTCTGCCATTAGAAGTAAGAAATGAATTAACAGAGAACATTTTGGCTCAGGAAGCACTGGAAGTGAAATTGGGGTGGGCATTTTTGACCCCACCTTGAAGGCACAATGGAATTGCACTCATTATGTAAATAACCACATTCCCATCATTTGGAATGGGTTGTGCACCTTCTGCTCCAGTTGGACACAAAGTTCAATGTTGGTGCCAAGGAGCACCAGTGAGTTCCAGCGGACATTATAGAAAGGCAAGTTTGATTGTCACCGAAGATCTCCTATTTGCCTCAGACCCCAGCTGCAACTATAAAGGAAACCTCAACAACCACTTACTTACACACCCTTAATCTCCTGTTGAAAATGGCTCACTTAGATATCTTGTCCCACACTGGTGGGTTTTTGATTGGAAGGCCCATTGACTGGAATAAATTATGAATACTGAGTATCCTTGAGAATAACTGTCTCCAACCCTTCATACTATTTGCAAGCACACTCTGAGTAAGCTAAATCAGGAGCAAGGAGCCCAGTCCTCCAGAAGTGGGGACAGCATTGCTGAGAGATGCCCCTCTATACTGTTATGACCAGCTGAAGAGTGAATTAGCTCCCCTCACCCTCCATTCAGCCTCCCTGTTTGCTCACAACAAAAGGTTAAATTTATTTTCTGGAAAGATACGCCTTTTCCAAATCCAAATGTACTTACTATATAATAAGGATCTAATCAATCAAGGTTGTATTGAGTCAAAGAAAGAACAAATATATTAGTCATTAAACTAAAGAGAAAGAAAACATAAAGGATTCTCCGGGCCTGCTAGCCCTGATCGCATATTGTAGTGGCCCAGAGAATCATGAGTCGGCAGGAAAATAGATTTTGCACTGGTACCTAAACAAACTGCAACCCTCCCCAGGTCATTTTGCCGGTGCCAATTAGGGTCCCAGCCGGAGTGGGTAGGAAGCCTTTTCAATTACACACATTTAAATACAAGTAGCAGGTTTGCAGCCCAAGCCAATTGTCTCTTGTAATTCACCCACCTCCACTCATCCCTCTCCCCCCTCAAAACCCCTCCACTCAGGCCCCCTTCCATTTCAGATCCCCCACTCAGGCCCCCTTTCACCTCACACCCTCCACTCAGGCCCCCTTCCATTTCAGATCCCCCCCATTCAGGCCCCTTTCCCCCTCATATCCTCCACTCAGGCCCCCTCACACTTCCCACTCAGGCTCCTTCCCCCTCAGACCCCCCAGTCAGCCTCCCTACAGGCCAATGACATTGGCCCCTTGCATTGGCCTTGGCCTGGTGTCTTGGGCACCAGGGGGCTCAAGGTGGTAGGTCCAGTGGCCATTTTCCCTCTCTGTTGCTACCAGGCAGCAGAGGAAGTGTCCCTTAATGGTCTTGAGGGTTGGATGGGCTGAGCTTGGGAGTGCCGAAGCTGGACTACTCCTTCTAGCCCTGGCAGACCTGAAGATCACCCCTGGTATGGTGATTTCAGGCAGCCTGGATCAATAGCTGCATTCTTGCCTGTTAGCTGTACAAATTCTGAAGTGGCCAGATCGCTTCAATTTCCATGTCCCCCTGTCACCTGGCAAGATTTGACAGGTTATATAGAAACATGACTCACACGAGAACCCAAAGTTCACCTGCCTTACTACTCTTAAAGAGAAAGTTGAGAGCTGAGTTAGATTTGCTATTACCTGCAGCCTTGAAGCCTCTTAGCATCCTCCTCACCATTCACATTCCCACCAAGTTTCACATCATCAGCAAACTTGGAAATATCACATTTGGTTTCCTTATCTAAATCATTGATGGATATTTTGAATAGATGGGGCCCAAACACAAATGCCTGTGGGACTTTACTAGGCACTGTCTGCCACTTTGACAAAGACCCATTTATTCCTACTTTTTTTTGTCTGTTACCATTTATTGACGTGTGCATGGGTTGTAAACCAAAGTTATGAACCACGTCACCCATGGATCACCCTTGCCAATCAGTGGTCATTCTTTGGTTTGTCCCAGTGGTTGAAGTACAGCTCGTACTTCAGACTGCTATAGAATGCTACATGTCTGCTATCAGGATATAGTGAAATGCACGATGCATTGGCCATGATCATGCAAAAGCTGCTCTGTGAGGAAGCCTGTAATTTTAGTACGCATGTTCACTTTGTCTGTCTTGTAAGAAGAATGCAGTGTGGTCAACTTATATCGAATCAAGAGCCATGGTGACCTCCTTTTATCAGCTTACGCCAAACTACCCGATGCTGCAAATTTCACCAGCTCCAGCCTGGGAGCAGTCAGGTGCATTAAAAATCATCATCGTGGTCACCTTCACGGTCAATGATAATGCGGTCCTTGCCCCGCTGTGAGGATGGACTGTGCCTGGCTTCAGAGTTAAATGTTCCTCGCGCAGATATCACAGATAATGGCTGTTATTCTGGTTCAGGTGGAATAATTTCTCCCTGAAAACCCTGGTTGAATGCTGAGAGTCATCCTCCTCCTCCCTTTTCCAAAAGCCTGTGCACCCAGGTCTGGGAGCAACTATTTGTAGGTAGTTGATGATTCCTTTAAATAGTTCTGCTGGGGGAGAGGGAAGGCTGGGCATGGAAGGAGGCTAGTGGCAATCTTTTGCCTTGAATAATGTGTGTTGAACTATGCAAGGTTAAAGAGAGAGCATTGTTGAAGCGTGAAGCTTCCCAATGGAGCACTGGCCTCAAGTCACTGTCGCATGTTGATTGATGTCATGGTCTACCTTTTGGGCGACACCACGGTTAGCACTGCCACCTCAAAGCGCCAGGGACCCAGGTTCAAATCCGGCCCAGGCGACTATCTGCGGAGTTTGCACATTCACCCCGTGTCTGTGAGAGTTTCTTCCCACAATCCAAGCATATGTGAGTTAGGTTGACTGGTCATAGTAAATTGACCCTTAGTGTCAGGTGCACTAGCGGGTGGATAAGTGGGATTATGGAGATACGGCCTGGGTGGGATTGTGATCCGTGTAGACTCAATGGGCCAAATGGCTTCCTTCTACACTATAGGGCTTCTATGATACCTGTTCTGCGTCCTTTCTCCATATCATAACCGTGTGTGCAGTCCAATGCCTTTCCTAAGATGGCATCTGATGCATTATGCTTCAGAATTGTTGTGCGTACCATTTTGGAGCTCTAACAGCACTTGTAGCACACCCAAAATAGGTGCTGCAAACACCAATCTCGTATCAACAATGCTTCAGTTTGTGGTGGAACTTGAAGTCAAAAGTGTCTTTCTTGGATGAAAATACTAGTAATGAGTTAATCTCCTCATAATAATTATGTGGCTTCCATTATCAAATGCTGACATTTTGGCAACAATCATTCATTCCTCCTACCCAATGAGAGTGACAGCAGAGGCTTCTTTTTGCACACAGACAATTTGTTTGAAAAGATAGATACATACGTTGATAATAACAATAAAGTATAGATCAACTGTGCAGCAACATCTTACTGCAATGTTACTCACTTTGCACTAAGCAGGATGCATATGGCTTCCATGACAGTCATAACCAGATCCGGAGGCTTGGTGAATACTCTGACTTCAGATATATCTGCTTTGTCCAAAGAGTCAAGAGCTTTGTTTGCTGCATCCAAGGCTGGCATAGCTTCATCAAGATCTCTCTGTGCATCATCAGCTATAGCTTGAGTCTCTGCAGCTTTTGACTTGGCTAAAATCTCATCTTCTTGTACGACTTTACGAATCTAATACAACCAAACAAAAAGCGTCGTAAAACTCACATCTACATTTGAACTTTGTTCAGTTTACTGAATAATGTGACATATCAGCTGACATAACGGAAATGTTTTGAGAAATATCAAGTAACTTTCATAATCCACAGAAAATATTACAGAAAAAAGAATGGATATGTAAAATAACATTAAGAGCATTGTAACTTAAACTTATCTGTAAACCAGAACATTATTGCAAAAGTTTCTGCAGCTAGGGCAGGGTTTTCCAGCCACATTCCCCAAAAATGGAAAATCCCGCCCGAGGTCATCAGACATTTCCATGGTCCACCCCTTGCCCACTACAATTCCCATGACAAGCAGGATGGGATAATTTGTCCTTTAAACTGTAAGGAAACTCATGTTCATATTGTCACCAGTAAGTCTCCAAGGGCATTATTATCAGATGTTGGAGAGATCAAGGACATAAGTGGAGATTGTTATGGTGAAGTAGTATGGTGTACCCAAATACCCTGTATGGTACACAATAAGTAGTGCATGTGAGACAGAGCTAGTGTACTTGGTTCAATCATTTGTCTCTTACGCAAAATCCACATCGACAAAGTTGACTTAAAGAAAAAACAAATTATGCAGCCTACTTGGGGATGGGAGAGGACGAGGTCAAGCCAGAAGTTATGGTCAAGGTCAGTACCAACACCATGCAGTCAGTATTGAGATTCTGTAGTCATATTTTCAGGAAATGGGGAAGAAATTAAAAAGTAGGACCTCAACGGTAGTGATCTAGGTGCCCGCAAGAGCAGAAAGAAGGAGTTAATGAGAATCAATGCACAGCTTGAGGCATGGTGCTGGAGAGGGACTGTAAGATTCTTCGGGCATTGGGACTCATTTTGGGGCAGGAGACATTTATTCAAAAGGGATGGGTTACTTCTCAACAAGATAAGGAGTAATGTCATTGTGACAAGCTGGGGAGGGTTTAAACTAAATTGGCTGGGGAACGGGCACAAGTATATAGAAGTAGGAAAGAGGAACAAGGTGCATAAAGAGGTGAGAATGTTCAACAGTGCTAGAAAAAAGGTTAGTCCCATTTTAGGTTGGAGCAAGTTATGAGGAGCTATGAGAAATACAAAGACAGGTTCACAATGCAGGTGCAGCTACGGAAACACGTAAAATGTAGTAAATAAGATTGCTGAGCTATAACCACATGAAGCTGTGCAGGTGATGGCTTAAAATTGTGGGTACTCATATTCAGGGAATATTCAGAAAAGGTAGGTGTTATAATCTCACCAAGGCCGGTTTTGCATCACCAATCACCTGTTTACTTATAATAATAGCATGTGTGTTGCTCAACTGCTACGGAGTGCAGGTCAGTCCTGGGTCTATCAACTGCCAACCTGAGTGGAGCCAGCTGGCTTTAAATCCCCCCGTTGCTCCTTCCCTTTTGGGTGAGCCTCCCCTTGCCTAATCGGGGAGCTCATCTTTAGTGAGGTCCATAGGGAGATCGACTGATGATCCCCCGTGGCCGTTATAACAGTAAGAAAGGGAAAAAAATGGAGGTGGAGTGGAGGAACTGATTAAGGAGGATATGATAGTATTGGAAAAAGAGAAGGGGCAAAGACAGAAACTATTTGATTAGAATTGAGAAGCAAAAAGGATGATCACGAAACTGAGGATATTCTGTTGGTCTCCAAATAGTGAGAGAGAAATGGAGAAGCCAACCTTCAGGGAAATAACTCAGATATGCAAGCAATATCAAGTGTTGGTATGAGAGGACATCAATTACCCAGATAATGATTAGGATAATGCTAGTCTAAAGGATAAGCAGAGGGTGGAAATTTCTAAAATGTGTCTAGGAGAATAACTTTGAGCAGTATCTTCTTAGTTCAACAAGGGAAGAGGCATTGCTGAATCTGGCACTGTGAGGTGGGCAAAGTAGACCAATTGTCTGTGGTCGAACACTTAGATAAGGGTGATCATTATACATTAAAGTTTAGGTTGTCAATGAAGAAGAGCAAGGAATAATATAAAGTAGAACTTTTAAGTTGGAAGAGGATTACTTCACTGAAACTAGATGAGATATATCCAGTCTAAAAGGGAATCAAGAATTGACAGCCAAAACTGTAACAAAAGAATGGATAACCCAAAATATTTCAGATACAGACTAGGTACATTCCAACAGAGTGAAAGGTAGGGGGATTATATCCAGGTTTCCTTGGATGACAAGGCAGTTATGATTACAATTAAACAAGATGATTCAATGAGAACAAGGCCAATACAATAAATTGAGAGAGGAAAATGAAGAGGAAAATAAGGCAGGCAAAGAGAGAAAAGTGAGAAGACAATAGCAGCTAACCTAAAAGAGATCCCAAAGAAATAGTAAGTTGGCTGTAAGAAATGGAATGTTGCCTCACAACAGTCAAGGCCAACAGCAGATGAGTGTGTCTGGGATGAGAGTAACAGATGGGGAAGCCTGTAGTTAGAAACAGGCTGTGCTGAATTAGATTGCTCCATGCACAGATTGCACTTTCAGCAGTTGCTCATTCATGATAAGGTTATCTCTGGAGAAAGTTTTATGAAAAGAAAATATTAAAATAAAAATACATGGAGAACTGGATCAAGAAATTATGGTAAATTGGTGGAGTAGATAGTTTGTTCTTTATACCACCTTCTTCATTTTTCACTGCATTCAGTCAAGATGTTAAAATCAAAAATCTAACCCATTTTGGCATACCAGTAAAATGGCAGATCTGTTAAATGGATAATTCCTAACAGCCTGACTAGCTCCGGTTCACTTGGAGAGCAGTTGTTGACAACCATGTGGCGAGATTCTAAGCTTACATACATGTTTGTCACTCTATCCTCTTACAGAAGAGTGTACATTTTGAGATATCCTCCAGC
The DNA here is from genome assembly GCF_965287045.1 of Carcharhinus amblyrhynchos. Taxonomy (NCBI): domain Eukaryota; kingdom Metazoa; phylum Chordata; class Chondrichthyes; order Carcharhiniformes; family Carcharhinidae; genus Carcharhinus; species Carcharhinus amblyrhynchos. The sequence goes on from NC_137328.1 coordinate 13,832,881, forward strand.
AGATGAAAGAGAGAGCACTGATGTGCATGTCTAACAGGTTAATAAATTCAGCCCTATACCTAGTAGAGCAAGAAGGAAGAATAAACAACATGATCTGGTTTTTTTTTAGCAGTTAATGCAATCATACTTTTTAGATTCTTAGATAATGTGTAGATGTCAGCTTTGGCCTAGTGGTGACACTAACACCTCGAAGGATGGTGGATTAATTACCATTACAGATACCTGAGCACATAATTTAGGCTGTTACTTTAGTGGGAGTGATGCAATTGTAGAGCTGTCACAATCTGGTTGAGACTTAAACTGGTGTAAAAGATCCCATGGCCATATTCAAAAACCAGCAGGAGAGTAGTCCCCTTTGACCTAGCTTACAGCACTAAAACTGATTATTTCATTTCTGTTTGTCAGCCTTTGCTGCATGCAAATTATCTGACAGGCTGCTACACTTCAAAGGTTACTTCATCACCTGAAAAGGGTTTTAGGACATCCTTTGGTCATGTAAAGCATTATATAAATGCAAGTTCTTTCTTTAGCAATTTAAAAGGTTTATAATTACAGTGGATAAAAGCAAAATATTGCAGAAGCTGGAATCTGAAACAAAATAGAAAATGTTGGCGAGAGAATAGAGCCAAGGACTTTGTGACTCAAAACATTGGTTCTATTCTCTCTCCAAAGGTGCTGTCAGACCTGCTGAGATTTTCCAGCATTTCCTGTTTTTGTTACAATTACACTATCCTGGAATTGTAGCAGTACCAACAGCATTGTTAAGCAGTTTTCCAGAATATCTGAAAAGTCTGATCTTATCATGCAATGACATTCAAAATCTGGATAAGCTCATTTGGAGTACATATAGTGGGTTATTCAGTCTCTCAAGTTAGTTCCACTATTTCTTTGATTTGATTTATTATTGTCACATGTATTAGTATACAGCAAAATATTGTTTCTTGCATGCTATACAGATATACTGCACAAAGACAAAAAAAGGAGAGGATGCAATATGACTTCAATACAATCATAGTTAGGGTGTAGAGAAAGATCAAAGCATTGTTAAAAAGTTAAAAAGAGTTAATAGAGTTTTAAAAGCATAGAATGAGAGTATAAGATAGAATTACAGGGTACGCTGGGCATAGCTTGCAAGAAGTCGTCACACTCTGGTGCCATTTGGATTATAGGTCCTGTCTGATTCCCTTCTCAACCTTTGATCTGTCACAGAAAATTTCAAATAACCCAATATCCACATTCTTTGAGTGAATGTGGGATATGGACCAGTCGGGCCAAATAGCCTGTTCTGCACTGTAAATGCTATGCAATTATATGCCATCTGTACACTCCAGGCAGCAGGGTAATCTTCCATTCCACTTTGTTGATGAGCTGTATGTTAGCAGCTGCAACTCACCAGCTCAATGATAATGAGATCCAAAGTCCAGTATTGGGTGTTCCTTGGTTCTCACCATCAGGTGAATGGACCATTCCTTATGCCCCACCTGTATTCAAAAATGCCTGACTAGCTAAGCCACAATTTTTACCATATTTAGACTACTTCAGTACAATCAAAGCAACAACTGTAATAGTCATTTGCAACTCAAAATGTTAATTCTCTCTCTCCATAGATGCTGTCAAATCTACTGAGTATCTCCAGCATTTCAGATTTCCAGCATTTGCAGCATTTTGCTTTAATTTTAGTGAAGCTCCAAAAGTATTGCTTGAAAGAATTCAGAATGTTCAAAAGAAATCCTGAGGAAGGTGTGAGAGGGAAGTTTAATCACCAGAAAGGAAATTCAACAGTCCAGATCTGATAATCATGGATTTCCTGAAAATGATTGTGCGTGGATGGTATACCTGGTCTGCCTCTGCATGGTCCACACTCAGTTTCTCCATTAAAGCATTTACATCAATTGATTTCTGCTTAAGAATTGGCTCCAGAGCTGAAAGATCAACTTGCATTGTGTCTACCAGCACATTGGTCTCCAGCAACTTGGTAAGACCATTCTTCACACGATCCCGAGCCTGTTGTTAGACCAGAAATATTAGAATTAACGAAGATAATGTAATCATGCATAGTGATACTTTCAGCTAATCAGATCACGCCCAATGCAGAAGAATTATATAATGAATGCAGGTATATGCAAAGAAGTTATGCATTTATGAGCAAAAATATGAATTAATCATCCACATGAAATATCAATTAATTATTTTAAATTAACTATAATAAAGAATACAAAGGTCCCTTCACAAATCCTCAGCAATGCCTCACACTGAAAATGCAGAAATCCTCCTTGTGTATCTCACAAATCTAATTCGAGTATATAGAAATTACCCATGGTGACAGAATATTTTTGTGCCTGAAAGGACATGGCTGATGGAATCATCTCTCATTCTTACCTTCCTTGAAAAATTATAAAGAAAAAGTAGGTTGTCACACCATAATTATGTTATTGACCAATGTAGAAATGTAAGTATTATTTTATAAATGTTATGTCTGTGGAAATAATAATGAATAATTAAAAACCTTTTAGCTTACTGAACACACCATGTCTGAAAACGTACTAAATCTGACAGAAGTTGCAAAGGCTATGGCTCTACAAAGGCAATGGGCAGTAGGATAAAAAGGTAAGGTACTTTTTACCTTTACAAGGGCACTGAGCAGTAGGATAGTACTGCAATAACTGTTCTGTTCATATCTTCCTCTGTTTATTTGCCAAAATGAGTGATGTGTGCAGGAGAATGGCAGCATGATACTATGCTGTCTCAAAGCAAGCAAACCAGGATATTTGAGAAAAATCATGCCTGGATGGTCACTGCTACCAGGTGACTGAGGGCTTTGACAGAATTATTGCAGCAAAGAAGCTATAAGGATTGTATTTGATGTCCCTGCTAGCCACTTAATTTCATGCAGCACAATGTAAAATGCATGATATGGATAATGAACTACCACCAAATGGGACTGCAAAATGTAATCACTGGCAAGTGCCAGTTCTCAAGAGATACTTACCTCTGTCAAATGCAATTAAAACTAAAAGTGATATTTAGTTCAACATGGATATGCTTTAAGCATCCCTTTGTTAATCAAAGCAAAAGTATGAACACAATTTACAGCAGCCTACATAAACCAGTTCACTCACACTTCATAAATCTTTAAATGCAACAATCCAATATTGCCTAGAGAAAATATTCTCAGTGTGTAAAAGCCACAAATAATTAAAAATGTTTCCACAATGTTTTTGTGTTTTTAGCACAGAGTGGAAAGCATAATCTCAACTTTATTCCCATCTAATCGTCAATCTGCTCAACAATCTATAATATAGCTCTTGGGATTAAAGGAATCAAGGGATATGATGGGAAGGGGATCAGGATATTGAACTTGATGATCAGCCATGTTCATAATGAATGGTGGAGTAGGCATGAATGGCTGAATTGCCTACTCCTGCTTTTACTTTCTAAGTTTCTATGTTTTGATCATGGCCCATATCTTCTGGTCAAGTTCAGAACCTTGTATCTGAATCTGATCAGTCACAACATTTACCCACCCTGTCACCTTATTTTACTCACACTACGCATCTACACACTTATGTATTCATCCTTCCACTAATGCACTCATTCAACACACTGAAAAGCTGTGGGACATTTAAATTCTTTGGGATAGATGAGGAGAGGAAGGGGAGGGAGGTCAGAAAGGAGTGCAGAGGGGAGAGTGTAAAGACAGGAGAGAGGTTCCGGGGGATGTGGAGAGGAGGGAGAGAAGTGAAAAGAGGGCATGTAAATTAAAAAGGGATTTCTGTCTCTTCACAACGAGGAAAGAAGACAGAAGGAAGAGGAAACAGTAGTGGAGAGTGAGAAGAAAAGAAATGTAGGTGCACAATGAGAGCAAATGAGAGTAGGAGAAATGGCCATATTGAACAAGAGTTAGGTCATTGGAAAGAGAAATAAGGCTGTGAAGGGCAAGAGGTGGACCTTGGTTTAATTATATCCTTCTGCTAATCCTGCTTAAACTGTAAGATGTCCTTTTTCTTAACTCCTCAGGCCAGATTTCATCTCATGATGGAGGCAGTAATGCCATTGCTGACGTAAACAAAATTGAAATTTTGGCTGCAAGTTCCAATTTGGAGTGTCTTATTGGCTCGGCGCTATTTTTGTGTGGCCTACTCATGTGTTGGGAAGGCACAAGTGCAAACTTTGCATGCACCTCTTCTAGGACAGGTTTATCATTGAGAGGACAGTAAGAAAATTGAATTTCATTCCCCATGATATTTCATGTGCTGATGTGAGTTTTGGAGGCCCGAAGTAAAATCCACGATGTTTGAACATTTGAACACTGATGGAAGCATGCTGAGCAGTCAGGAACATTCTGATTCATGCATGTTAAACATTTTGATACCTTCGAATGTCATTATTGTCTACTAGATTATAATGTGGATGTGTTTTTACTGCAATGATTGACTTTAAGACTCTGACCTGTAAATATAAATTAACCATTATATTGACAAGTATTCTATAAGTGTGGAGATGCGTAACGTACTTTTCCAATTGGGAAATCGTCATAATATATTCAGAACTGTAGAAAACTGTGAGAAATTCTTTTTACTGTGATTTATATGCACTATGATATTGCCCAGTTAAACAAAACCTAAGCACTTGCGCTTGCTTTGGTTCCACCATAAGTAATTTGCTTTGAATTGGAAATCTAACACCATGGCGGGATTCTCCAGGCCAGCTAGCTCCGATCATAAATTGTGATTGTCCAGACAATCAGGGATCAGCAGGAAAATAGGTTTTGTGTCAGGCACCAAACCTCCTGCAACCCTGCCAAACTGCACTGCCAGCCATGATTGGGTTCCAGCCCATAGCAGACAGGAACCCACTACATATTCAAAACTACATACTTAAATATAATTAGGGGGCTTGCAGCCTGAGTCAAATGGCCCTCACTATTCACCAACTTCTCCAGCAGGATCAGCACTGGGTGGGCTTTGCATCAAGTCCTCACAAGTGAGGACCTGGCATCTTGGACCTCGAATGTCAAGGAAACACCAGCAGCTACAATGAGAAGCTACCATCACATTCCCCTCAACCCTGACATACCATGCGGGCATGTGGTTTATCTGACCCAACTTTTAGCAGTGCAAAGGTGCCAGGCTGACACTGCCCACAGGGCACCCATCCCTTTCCCTCAATCTCCCTGGGGGGCTTCAATGGCCTCCAGTTCTACCAGCAAGGTCATAACAACTGGTCCCTGTTTGTGAGGACCAACTGTGATCCTCGCCAGAGAGAACCTCTCCCAGCAAGGCCACACAGGCAAGTGAGCCCAGATGATTGCCTCCCAGGCTCATTAAATCTGTGCACATTTGAATTTCCTTATATTTAAGTTAATTATTCAGCCTCACACTGGAAACGGGTGTGAGGCTGACCTTGCCAGATACCCAATGCTGGTAAGATTTCGAGACGCAAGAAGTCGGGAGCGAAACCTGACTTCTCAGCCCTAGCGCACCTTTACTGGCTCGCCCCACCCATCGGCCAGCGGGACGAAAAGGTAAGATCATCCTCTGTGACTCTGTCTGGCTACTTGAGGGAAATGATAGTTTTAAGTACAAGAAGAAAAACATTCTGACAGCCCAGCAACAGTGGGGCATTTGGTTTTGATGGGCAACTTCAAGGACTATAGCTTTACCGAAATCAGTTCCTTCCGTTTCTCCTGTAGCATGGCCAAATATAAATTAATCAGCTCGAGGTAAGATGTGGGTGTCGTATAGTATCGCCGTCGCAGTTCAGCATAATATTGTTCCGCCTTATCATTTACACTTGTGTGGACTTGTACACACATTTCAGAAAACATTCCTTTCATTTCAGCACTACCAAGGTCAACATTTGCAAAGAAGCTCTTTGATACAGAAAGGAGAGCTTCTCGTGGCCACTGGAAGCAAAAGGATAAGTTCCATTAATTCTTTATCGCTTTATTAACAAAACACATCAATAGCATTTATCAACAGCATTTTTAGCAACAGAGGTGATGGCCGAGTGGTATTATCACTAGACTATTAATTCAGAAATTTAGCTAATGTTCTGGGGACCCAGGTTCAAATCCCGCCATAACAGATGGTGGAATTTGAAGTCAATAAAATAAAGATCTGGAATTAAGAATCTACCGATGATCATGAAACAATTGTCAATTGTCGGAATAACCCATCTGATTCACTAATGTTCTTTAGGGAAGGAAATCTGCCATCCTGACCTGGTCTGGCTTATATGTGACTCCAGAGCCACAGCAATGTGGTTAACTCTCAACTGCTCTTGGTCAAAACTAGGGAATGGTAATAAATGCTGGCCAGCCAGAGTCACCCTTAATCCATGAATGAATTTTATAAAAATCACAATTTATTATTATGATGAGCCAAATTTCACAGCTTACTGCACTTTAAATTTTATCAGATTGGAACAATCTATAGAAGACCGAATTGCATGGACAATTTTAGGTTAGATCTAGAAAGATGTACAGATAAAATCATCATTACTCATTGGAAACTGAGATCATTATTGGTGCATATCAGGAATTTCATGTTTAAGAATCTGCAGTCAGTGTTTTTTTTCATTTTTAAAGTTAATTATACTATAAAATTTCATTTAAAAAACCCATGAATATAAAGTATGAATTCTTTCAAAACCTAGATAAAATACTGCAGTTAAAGGACCAGAAATATTATGATTTCCCTGCTTTCTGTATTATTACTGGAAATCCAACTGCAATGATGAGGAACTCTCTTGAACATGTGAAATTTGAGCATATTGTCAAAATCACTCTGGGGGAACCATAAACCCAAATGACCAAATTTAACTGAATTATCTCCAATCAAAGAAATCACCACAAGATTCTACATTTTGTAGCTTTTACTTTAACATGACTCAGATCCAATGGGAATTAAACATGAATCAACAAGCAAATGATTCTGTAAATAAAAGGTATTAGTCAGTGCAACAAAGATACATCTCTCACAAACACAAGCATTTGCCTTCAATATGTGCTGCATTACACAAGAATTCCATCAACAGCTTTCACCTCCAAGATTCATGGCACACTTCTATGAAAGCCTCTCTCTCTCTCAGGTCACAAAAGTCCTAATGGTGTAACTTTCCAAAGTTTTTCTTTAAGACGAAAAGCTCACAAACAAGTGGGTCAAAGAGATATCACATCACTTACTGTAAGGAGTTAGGCAAAGACTTCAGGTGTAATGGATAGGGCTCCAAGAGGGGCAGGGGCATTGCAGAGGTGATGGACTTGCAGGTGGGGAGGGGGGAGTGCATCCAAAGAATTTTCCCTACAAAAACTGCAAGGTGCTGGCAGGGGGCTGATGGGGGTGGTGGGGTGGGTGTGTGGGGTGCATAGAATTCTTTCTCTGGTGATTCAAGCCAGCATCATGGCCTGGACTCTGAAAATTGTGAACTGAGGCCTTGATTTTATAAAGGATTTGATTTTACAGTGGATTCAACTGTAGCATATTTTGAATAGAGCAGAAAACAACAACCAGCCAAGTCTTTAATATGACAGTCTCCTATATATGTCCTTCACAGTATGTGCTTCTCTCATTAGGCAAAATTTTCAACCTCCCCTGGAAAATTCACTGGGGTTCGCAACTGAGGTTCTTGGCAGCATAGGTACCTGGATCTCTGGTTGATGAATTTTTGTGGCCAAAACTACCATTACCTTGAACAGGGGCACTGAAAGTCAGAAGAACGGTCACCATGGACTGCTCTCACAGAGCGCTCAATGTATCTCAGGGATTTACATCGGCCTCACACAGCTATTCAGCCATCCTCTTGAGCATAAGTGGTGTCACATATGGAGGCCAAAGTTCAGAGCCAAAAAGATAACTTTCCCAAGAAAGTTTCACTCTTCAGCAGAGTCTAAGTTATCAGCAGAGAACATAAGAACATAAGAAATAGGAGCAGGAGTAGGCCATCTAGCCCTTCAAGCCTGCCCCACCATTCAATAAGATCATGGCTGATCTGTCGTGGCTCAGTTCCACTTTCCCACCCTCTCCCCATAACCCTTAATCCCCTCTCTTATCAAAAACCCATCAACCCGCATCTTAAAAATATTTAGCGAGGCAGCCTCCACCACTTCAACGGGCAGAGAATTCCAGAGATTCACCACCCTTTGAGTGAAGAAGTTCCTCCTCAACTCCGTTCTAAACCGCCCCCCCTTTATCTTGAGGCCGTGCCCCCTAGTCCTACTGTCTTTTTTGAGCGGGAAGAGTCTCTCCACCTCTATCCTATCCATCCCATTCATCATCTTATATGTCTCAATGAGATCTCCCCTCATTCTTCTAAACTCTAACGAGTACAAGCCTAGTTTATTCAGCCTCTCCTCATAGCTCAACCCCCTCAACTCCGGTATCAGCCTAGTAAACCTCCTCTGCACTCCCTCCAAGGCCAAAATATCTTTGCGCAGGTGCGGCGCCCAAAACTGCACACAGTACTCCAGCTGCGGCCTCACCAATGCCCTATACAGCTGCAGCAAGACCTCCCTACTTTTATATTCAATCCCCCTTGCTATGAAGGCCAGCATCCCATTCGCCTTCCTGATCACCTGCTGCACCTGCAAGCTGGGTTTTTGTGACTCATGCACAAGGACCCCGAGGTGTCTCTGCACCGTCGCCTGCTGCAGTTTTTCACCACGTAAGTAATAGTCCTTCCTACCATTCTTCCTACCAAAGTGGACCACCTCACACTTGCCAACATTAAATTCCATTTGCCATTTCCTGGCCCATTCGCCCAGCCTATCTACATCCTTCTGCAGACTCTCCACACCCTCCGCACAATTTGCCGTTCCCCCAGTCTTGGTGTCATCAGCAAATTTCGACACCCTACACTCGGTTCCCTCCTCCAGATCATCTATATAAATGGTAAAAAGCTGAGGCCCCAGCACCGACCCCTGGGGCACTCCACTAGTCACCATCCGCCAGAGGTCCAGAGGTTGCAACTAATCCTAAGTGACAACTGCATTAATATTTTTTCCATATTAATTCAACATGCCCAGGCTGATTACAGCACACAAGTAGTCAATGATTTGTAATTTCTGCCAAAAGGACCAGCAAGAAACCTGAAGTGGCACGTTCAGAGAGAAATGGAGTGTGTATAGGCATCCATGGAAAAATCAGAAAGACCACAATTTGTGTCCATTTTCAAAGCTGCCTGCAATGATCCCTTTAATGATCACTAGTAAAGCATCTCCAGGTCCAGCACTTGAAAACTGCACCATGATCATTGACAGACATAAGCATTCAATTTAAGTATTTTTTAAAAAAGCCTTTTTTTGGGGCAGAGCTGCTGGTTGCCCATTGAGAATTAAGGGCCTTTGGGCAACAAGTGGTCAATGGGCTTTTAGATACAAATGCTCCTTGGCTACTTTGCAGTTAAACCTAAGCAACTATTTTTCAGGGTGCTTGGGGTGATGGTGCCCTTGTGGGCTTTTAAATACAGTGCTGTGATTTCTATTCCTTCCAAAAGAACAATATCTAAATATGAGACTGATGAAGGTCAGTGAGTAGATTACTGTATACCTGCACAAACCAGTCAATGGTGCAACAGTTCACAAGGGATGGAAACATTCGACATCGAGCTCGAAATGCATCACCAACAGGACTCATGCACAGTACAATGTGCAGTTTCTGCCGAACACGATTTATAAAAAATTGAAAGACCTGAAAAAAGGACAAAAAATTAATGGGTACATATATTTTTCCTATACACAGAATTTTCTTTGTTATATAATGACTGCATAACGATAAATCAGCAAGTACCTGTTGAAGAAAGATCTCGTGTGAAAAATTAAATGAATTATCTGGCTGAAGTGAATGGCTTAATTGCAGAAATTATTGAAAGCACAATGCTCCCCCCGATTCCCATGGGGCGGGGAGGAAAAATTCCACCCAAAGTCTGGACACGAAGAGTTTGATGTTATGACATTAGCGTCACCAGTAAATACAAATAGGAAAGGATGTGCCATTCTCTTCCTTAATTATCATTAGCATTGCCTAATGTTTAAGATTACGATTACAGAAAGCCAAGTCCAGTAAATACAAGTACATCCAACAATTAAAATCACAAAACAAGTGAAAAAGAGTAGCAAACAAATAAAATTCAAGTTAGCCACATATATTTTCCTTTGATAGAGTAATATAAGGTACAAATATTCAAGACTCCATGTTTTTGCAGAAAGGAATTAGAGCTTGGCTGCCCTGGTTGAAATTAGGAGAATTTTGTAGCCTTCTGAAAGCTCTATGGGGCAGAATTTCCCATTTCGCCTGCCACGGGAATCATAGTGGGCACGGGGCGGACATGGAAATGTCTGTTGACCTTGGGTGGGATTTTCCAATATCGAGTGTAACCAGGAAATCCAGGCCTATATCTCCTTTGCTCCAAGGCTATCTCCACCTATTGTAGCAACCATATTTGTGATTGCTAACAATACTTAAAATGTTTTTTTAAGTCTATGAGAAGAACATTGCTCAACTGGAACTGAAACCCCAATAGGTTAGAAATTAGAGTTGTTTCTTTTCATGTTTAAAAACTGTTTAACTATTAAGAGTTAAGCTGCTTCATTTTGTTAGAGTTATCATAGAATACCTACGGTGCACAAAATGGCATTTGGCCATTGAGTCAGCACAGACAAGCTATCTTATCCATGCCCACACCCGGTCCCCATGCCTGCACCTGCTTGATCACTGTAACGCTGAATCCATCTTTCTTACACAACTTCAGACACTGTGGAGTAATTAACATGGCTAATACAGTTAACCTGTACATCTTGTCCCTTCTTCTGAAGTTTACAAACCAATTTTTTTCAATTGAAATCCAGTTTAATGGTCCAACTTATTCATTTTAACAAGATGAACTCCAAATGTCACTGGATCCAACAGCTCAAAAAGCATTGTTATACTTAAACTGCATTATGAATAAAGCTTGTTCTGATTTTTAAAAATCCTTAATTTGTCACTGGAATCATTCTGTCCCTCACATGTATGCCAAAATAGAAAAATTGTTGGAGTCTAGTCTGGTTTCACAATATACATTGGAGTTCTAATCCAGGACCCTAACAACTGGTATTATAGAGTAACTTTAAGTTATCCAATCAGTATTTAATTGAAAACTGAGGCTAATTTATTATCTCTTAGTGGTGACTACCATTATGTTTCATTCACTTGTTAAATGGAGTAGCATATCGAAGGAGACAAAACTATTCTGAGGAGACAAAAATTCTGAGCACATTCTCTAAAGCCATTGAATAACTCAATGGGGATGATCTTGCGCTCAATGATGTGGACATAAAATTCAAAGAATTCAGAAAATGAGATTCTTGCTGATAAGATCTCATTTTCCAATTTTCACTGCCTCTTACTGGTGACTTAATGATGTGTGGGTTGAAGAGGGATTGTCCTGATGCTTGTATGAGACAGGGGGTGGGGGTTTCTCTTTTGGCTGTGCGGGGGTGGGGACGGGGGCAGGTTTCCCTGTTACTTGTGGGAGAACCCCCTGTCCGTGGAGGGGGTGGGGAGAATTTCTTTTTAACACAAATCAGGGCACATTTCAAAAACAGCATCCTGACCTCTCAAGAACAGACATTGCCAGCAGTATCAGGCTCCATCCAACCAATGTGATGGGAACCATGCCCCCAGACTTTCTGTGCATAGAGTGCCAGAGAATCTGGAGAGGAAACTTGGCTGTGCAGCTGCTGAGCTGCATGCCAGGTTTCTCACCCCAGCCAGCACTCTATGCACAGAGTATAAGATTTTGGCAATGGAACTGAAGGGAATTCTCCAGTTGTATAATGATTACTTCACTGTGCTTCTCTATGGCAATGTGTAAAACACTATACATGCACTAAAGGAGATTTTGGCACATTAATTAGAGTTAATTTGGGGATCTCATTTTCAAATTTGTCATCAGGTATGTGGCTTATTTTTTCTTTATTACCACCTCCACCTTGAAAAGACACAAATTGAAAATATGCTACAAGTATCAGAATTACTATGGACAAATAAATTATTTGATGTAGCTCCTCAAATAAATAATCTGCAATCACAAACACATTTTGATTCAGTAGCCACATTAAGTACATCTAATCTTTTAATAGCCTCTTTAGTCTATCCTTCAAAGTGTGACTTCAGAACCCCATGCTGAGATAATTTAGCTATTGAAACTTACACAATCATCCAAAATGACATAAGAGCCTTTGGGAAATGTCAACAATGATCAAATATTTAATTGTGTGACCGACACCAGATGGCCTGTCAATAAAAGCAGTCTGACAGACTTTTTTTTTGAACTCTCACTGACAAATTAAGCAAGTTTTGTTTTCAAGTTTAAAGAGCAGTGGATTTAAAAATAAAATTCAGATCCTGATACTTAAACAGACTTACATCTACTCCAATGATGCAGGTCATGGCCTCATAACAGCCAAAACGGGGTGTGTTTGAATTCTGTACTAATTTCAAATGGCCTTGTTGAGTTTACATTTTCCATCTGTATGAATCACACCCTGTCCCTTCCCTGCTAGTAAAAAATGGATCTGTCAGAAATGGAGGCAAAACTTCTGCATCCAGATCCTGCCTGCTTTTCAAAAGGACAATGGAGTCTTCTCAACTCAGTGAAAATCTGGCCCATGGCCACTTGGTGAAACAAACACTCAAAATAGATTGGCAGAAGGTGTTGTATCCATGGGCAAGAAGTGAACTTACAGATATTTGGACCCTTTGGTCACAGTTGGCACTAAAGCATGGATACCAGGATTTCAGGGGGATGGTGGTCATATATTCAAAAGAGGGAGGCCATTGTCCACGGCAAAGACATCCAAAACTTTTCTTTGGCACCTGGAGGAAGTCTCCAGCTCCTCATGGCTTCTCTAACTGAAGTAAGAAATTTGCCTTCAATAACACCTGCATTTCATATTCTTTCCATTTGACTTTACCTGGCAGGAATGCTGGAGTGGCATATAACATCAGAATCCTAATTGCGTTTGGGGCACATCGATATCTACAGGCCCTGAGCTAAATGTTAAAAGAATGACTCAACCAGATTCAATTGAGTGTCTTTTTCAGCTGCTCAGAAGAGCCATTTAAAACAAAATACAAGATGGAATCCAAGCAGGACATTAGCAAGTAAAGTTACCCAACCAACTTTAACCATCTACCTGCCCGAAGAATGGGCAAGGTATAAACCAAACCCAATTTTGTGACATTGCATGGGTATTCCTCCTATTCCAGCTACCAACAACTATCCCTTTGCAAGCACCATTGTTTCAATCAAATCATATTGTCAAGAAATCCCACCTTATCAACTTTGTATGTAAAGTATCCAATTTCATTCCTGTGTCTTGTGGTGGAACGATTGGATAAGCAGTGTTATAATCATCGGAAATTGCACCAGGCTATCTCAAATTGATTGACCTCCAAACTTTCTTGTGGGACAAGAACATGTTGTCATCCAGCAAACAGAAACTTACCAATAGAGAGCAAGTAAATATTCAACTCAATCACCTAGGCCAGATTCCTGCCACCTACCAAACATTCTGCATTAGCCAAAGTGACTGTGTTACCACATCAGTGCTTTTGAACTCTTACTTCATCTCTATTTCCTTCTGGTATTCCGGCATCCTTAGCTTTTGGACGAGTGGCAGCAAGAACCTGCTCGAGTTCATCTTTCTCAAACAAATTTGGAACTTCTCCAGAGTTGAGGATGTTATTGATGTCTTCCAGAAATTCCTCTACCACTATCTGTTAGGAAACAATGGTACATCAGTCTAATCTCAAGTCTGTTGGTAATTATGCCAACCAATCACAAGGAAGAAATATACTTAACAACTGACATGGTACTAAGCATTCTAGATAACTGTACCCAAATGTTTGAATCATGAGTATGCTGCTTGTAAAACCATGTATTGTCACTGGCTATGTCTCACTCTGATCATATCATATTCATTGTAAATGTACAACTAATTAAGGGCAACTACCATAAATACTACGGCCTAGAAATTCAGTTGCCCAACACTCGTATTTTCTTGGTTTCTTCCAATGCGGTGGGCAGGAAGATTTCTGCTCAGAGGTGTGCCATGTGGCATGTCAGAAAAGATACACATATTCAGAGCAAGAAAAAAATGAGGAGATAGATCATTTCAGCTACGGGGTCTCGGCTGGGTGATTCTTGCTCAGAAAACCTAAAAAGATCTGCCATGAGTGGCTTCTTAAGTCTGCAGCCACCATTTATGTTGAGGGCATCAATGCGGACCTCAAGAGATCTGACTCTACGCTATCTGTATGCTGTTACTGTCCTATAGGAAGGATGTGATTGCACTGGAGGGAGTGCAGAGGAAATTCACCAGGATGCTGCCTGGGATGGAACATTTAAGTCACAAAGAGCAGTTGGGTCGGCTTGAATTGTCTTTGCTGGAGAAGGCTGAGGAGCGACTCCCTACATTGTAGATATCAAATTCTGAAACATGCGTGGAAACTCAGGATTCCACATGATGCCAGACTTCCACTCCTGGCAAATCAAGACGTTAACATGCCCCCAAAGTATTCTCCACTCGGTCAGTATGGACAAACAATTATAATAACGAGCTGTGAAATATTTAGCTACCATTCATAAAAATGTAATGTTGTTAAATTGATATGAAATATACTTTTTGTTTAAAGATTGAATATTTACAGGGTGACATTTCATTGAACAAAGAACAAAGAACAAAGAACAACCCAGCACGGGAAACAGGCCCTTCGGCCCAACGAGCCCGCGCCGCCACATCGCCCTACACCTATTCTACCCTGCATGTCTACGAATGGGACCCTACTCAGTCAGATTCAGGGAAGAAATAGTGTCAATTTGGTGGAAACCAATTAGCCTAAGAGCACATCTTTGGGGTGTGGGAGGAAACCGGAGCGCCCGGAGGAAACCCACGCAACCACAGGGAGAATGCGCAAACTCCCACAGACACAGGCCCAAATCCATGTATCTGCACAGCTAGCAGTGCTAGTCACTGAGCTGTTGTGGAGCCCGTCTATCGGTCCAGGATCAAGCACACACACCGACATGAAGTACTAGGCCACTCCTGGACTTCCAAGAGCAGCCCACGCACAACCCGCCGTGTGCATGCCCCTCGCTTGACACGAGGTGGACCTCCACCTGTGGAATAAAGACAAAACATATTAGTTATACAGCCTGCCCTTCCGGTGTCTCCCGAGGTTTAACCCTATTTAATAGCCCCTACCATATCCCTCCATTCCCGTTTCACTCATATGCCTATCTAACTGCATCTTAAACGAATCCAACGTGCCTGCCTCCACCACCCTACTCGGTAGCGCATTCCAGACCCCCACAACTCTCTGTGTAAAGAACCTTCCTCTTACCTCCAAATTATACCTCCCCCCCCTCACCCTTAAGTGATGACCTCTTGTGTTCGTACCCAGTCTAGGGAGCAGTCTCTCACTATTAACTCTATCTATTCCCTTCAGTATCTTATATACCTCTATCATGTCCCCTCTCAATCTCCTTCTTTCCAAGGAGAATAGCCCCAGTCAGGAGAATTTTCCAGATTGACAAGGCTAAGAGTAGAGGTTCATATCATGTGTTGCAACTTACACCAGTTGAGCGAAACAAAAGTTATTGATTTTTCAAAAGCTATACCTGTGTGTCAGTGAAGAGAAAGACTGTATCTTTGTCATCAACCCCAGCCAGTTTATAAAGCTTTCGCAGGTCCTCATGGAACGAGTCATAGTTGTAGCCACGGCTGAGTTCAATTTGAAAGCACTTGTAGCTACATATGTGGGCGGCCAGTCGTGTGAGGGACTGTTTGCCCGTACCTCCAACGCCCACCAGAAGTGCATTTCCTCGTTCCTGGCGAATCATGCGAGCAATTCTGTAAGATCATTGTAGAATCATCTTAGAAAGATCTTGGCATTCTTAGTTCCAACCATTAATTTCTTCAAACTATCATGATGATATCACATGTACAAGGAGGTGCTATCACAACTTCCACATCAATCTCTAAAAATTTGTGATGTCGTATGTAGTTTACCAATATCATACATTATTATTCTCAGTTGTTCATTTGAACAATTATACTGTTTTAATCCTTATGAACCATTTCAAAGTTGGTGCTCAAGCATATCATTAGACTATTATCATTATCATTAGACTATTAATCCAGAAATTTAGCTAACGGTCCAGGTTTGGATCCCACCATGGTAGATGGTAGAATTTGAATTCAATAAAATACCAGAATTTAAAAATCTGCTGACGACTATGAAACCATGGGCAAGGGTTGGAAAAATCCATCTGGTTCACCAATGCCATTTCGTCCTTACCTGGTCAGACTTACATGTGACTCCCGAGTCACAGCAATGCAGTTGACTCTGAATTGCCCTCGGGCAACAAGAGATGGACAATAAATGCTGGTCAGCCAGTGACACCCATTTGCCACGAATGAATAAAAAATAAATTTACAATATTCGAAGTTTAAAGTATCCTTTTGTGTGAAATGCGTTTTCTTCATTGTTTCTGAAATGAAGCAACCCATGGCACATGTGCACATGAAGAAAACCAGAATTAACAGAAGAGAAGCTCCTGATCTCCCCAATTCCAGGCCACAATCCCCAATTTTCCTCAGTTCCAGACGTCATCCCCTGATTTCCCTACCTTATCCTAGGGCTTGTGATTCACCTGCTCATAATCCCAGGACCTTTCACTCCATGATTCCTGATCATCAAGATGTAAATTCCCTCTAAGCTGTGCACCAACACAACCACTAAGCACTTAGTTGAATAGCTACATGCCCGAAATGGGTGGGGTTGCAAAATCACGGGAGGTTAGCACCCATTCAAACTAGATTGTATTACTTAAAACCAGCCTGCACCTGTGAAAGGGGAAGTGTGTTTTAACTGGAGCAGTTGCTGCAAATAGCTGGGGAAGTGTGTGGCCTGCAAAAAGATTCACTGTGGCTCAAGCAGGGAGAGAGTTATCTCTGACAGGACTGATGTAGGACTGCAGGACTTAGTTTAGGACAGGACAAGAGGCCCTCTATCCACAGAGGACGAGGAAATCCTCCAGACAGACTCTGCAAAGACAGTGGGAACAGATAGCCATCACAGTCACTGCCAGCAATCGAGTCCCGAGGAGGTGGATTCATATCGCAAGAGGTTCAATGATCTCATGCAACTGGTCAGTGAATGCATCTTCAAATACCATACCACATCAGCAACAACATTCAATTCAAATTATTTTCAATTCACTACATCCCCATCATACACCTATCAACAATCTCTAAAAATCACAACTCAATCCATACATTCATTGCCTCACCTCAATTTCATGCACTGAGTACTGTCACAAGCATCAGATCTCTCAGATTTTGCACCCATTCAGCCATGACAGCTACCTCACCTCAAACACATTGCACCACACTCCCGGGGTGCGATTTTCTGGCTGCACTCACCCCGAAACTGAAAATTCCTGCCCAAGTTCAATGGACCTTTCCATGGTCTGCTCCTCACCTGCTACCATTCTTGTGGTGGTCAGAATGGGAAAATTCAGGTGACTGACATACGTCCCTCTGTTTGTAGGGCATAATGGCACATTTACAAGCAACAGAGACTCAACAGCAGGATGACAGAAACAGTTGATATCATTGGAAGGGCCATTACTGCGATTATGGTTAGCTGTGAGGCTGAATGTATCAAAGGTGACATTATTCCCATATCCAACCCTCCTCCTCACTTCTCCCTCATCCCATAATTTCTTCTGTTACACAAGCAGCAGATGGTCTTTTTGCTTTCTGCCCTTCCTTTACTGCAACAACCCTACCCTATGCATTTCTCCTTTCAGATACTTAAGGGCTGTCACTGGGACACTGCAATATAGGGGAAGTCTGATATTCTGGCAAAGCCAAATGTTCACTGTTCCAGCAGCTCTGAGTGAAAAACAATTTATTCCCCTGTCTTTGCAGCTCCAACCTGAAAAGGTACCAACATGAAGAAGTTCAAGGCCATGGTCATCACAGTCATTAGCAATGCCATCCTCAGTCTGCATCAGATGGCAGATTTCCAGAAGCACCCTCCTTACTGAAATGGAAATGTTTTGCACATTTTTCCTCACTGATGTTGATACAGGAGAATTGCTCCTTGAAGATCCAGAATTGAAATGGCCTTGTATGGACTCCTACTCTAGTTCCTGCTCCTCATTCTTCAAGCAGTTTGTCCTGCTCTGTGCCACCTCTGTTGCTCACCCTTCATGCTGTAAGCCAAGTGAGATAGAAACTACAACACCCATGACTGGAAGCTCAAGATGTAAGCAGAACCTGTTAAGTCAGTACCAGGTCTCCACCATGCGCCACAGTACTCCCTGTTGATTTCACCATCTTAACAGTGCAATCCTCCAAAGACATCTATCAACTCAGAACACCAGTCAAAATCAGTGACTAATCTGAAAACAGTTCATGATTCCTTTAAAAGGGGTTGGTGGGGACAGATGGTACCTTCCTGTTGGGCTGTGCAAGATTAAGAGAGGAGGTTTGCTGGAGTGATGAAGTCAAAAATGGAATTGTTCAAGTCAAATCAGTGTTACGCCCTGGCAAATGTGCTTACTCTGTAAATATTCACGCTATCAATCTTAGCAAAATGACATCCTATGAACCAGCACCACACTTAATGTGAATACTACGTTGGACCCCTAATGGCAGCCATTGCTGCAAAAATGCAGATGCTACATACCCAAATCTTGCAACATCAAAATTTGAATGTTAAAACATATAATTCCTTTCTAGAGCTCCACCAGTTTCTTGATAATTTATGCCATCTTTCCTTTCTTTCTCGTTTTTGATGTAACCAAGAATGTTAAGTTGCCACTCCTCCCTTTGTTTGAGCGAAATCTTCACTACTGCCTCATGATAATCCTATTTGGCTACTTGCACCTGATGCTCACCAACCTTATTATGTCTCAGGCATTCAAGAATATGCACTCATCTCCCCTCACCCCTCCTTTCCCTACCCCACAATCCCTCCATATCTGATCTCTCCTATTTCAGACCAACTGTTTTATGCTAGTTTAGCCTATCTCCCAATCCCTTCAGCTCTGTTTATCTCCTCATAATCCTGGTGCCCCTACTGGACTAAAATCCGATCCAGAAAACAACCATGATGCATTCTTTGAAGTGCTCTATATTTTGACCTCATGTATTACGAATGGATAGTGAAGAAGTCAAGAAATATGGGGTGAGGGTAGCCATGTAGAGTGAGCTAGAAGGTCAGACACAATTTTATTGAAGACTCAATGGACCAGATGTCATACTTCTGCTCCTGTTTTCCTACATTGTAAAAACATTCATGTCTTGAGTTGATTAGAATTACCCAATATTATTATTTTGCTGCATCTAGCCTATTAGTATGTGATGGGATTCCTGGGATAGCACCTACTGGGATACATATGGGACAGGTACAGGAAGAATTTACTCTCCGAATGGAATTTCCCACAACAGTGTTCATGGGGTAGCAACACTGTAATGATTCTACTCCACTCTAGATTCCAATGCCTCTGCCTACACTGTCCCTGAATTCTGCTCTGGTGGAACATATACACGGCCCAGAATTTTACAGTTGTTCTCATTTGTGGGACCTTACAGTCCCAATGAACGCGTGACCCCGCCATGGATTTCCTAGAGGTGAGGGGTGCATTCAACAGCAAACCTGTTGACAATGGCAGGATCTTCTGATCCCGCTGCCAACCCTCTGCGGCAGCGAAACTAGCAGTGGTCTGCGTGTAAAATCCCGCCCATGGTATGCATGTTCACTTATACATAAAACAAGAAATAGTTAGTGCTAAATAAAAGCTAGTACCTCGAAACATGTTCAACTGCATCTTGAAAGAAAACTAGTTTCATCTCTTTGGAACTTGTCATATTATAATCGTCCATGTAGTCCCGTAGAACACCTTTTACTTTTTCATAATTTAGCAAATCTTCATAAAACCGGTCTGCTTTCTCCGCTCCAATCTGAAAAGAGTAATTGGGGACTCCACTGAATAAATTACACCTATATAGAATAACTGATTCCCTGGGGTGATTATATGTGAAATAAGGGCTTCATTGATTTCATTACATGCATTGTAATGGGAAAGTGGTAATAAACTACACAGAGAACTGATATCTGGAAATTACTATACAGAGAACAATGAGGAACTGGAATAATTACATAGGCAATAAAAATACTTAGCAATGACTCAAACAGGCAAAATGTTTATAAATTAATAACCAAATCAATGACCTCAAAGGAAACATCAATTAAATGAGATTACCTGTCGTAATTGTAATAATTGAATCATACGTAGCTTTGATATTACTCCTTATTATTAACTCATCATTAAACTATAAATTGTTTGCTTTTATTATTCAATGGATTTCTATTCATTTGCAGTAAACTTTTGCATTGCCATCTTTCAATGCAATCAACCTCTTTTACGTAAAAACATCATACAGAAAATAATTATGAAGAAACACATGTGAGTTTACTAAGAAACAAAAAACTGGACAATACACATAAAATTTAATCAAAGTATTTAGTTTCCTATATTACTAATAATTATCCCATTTAATAGTTACAATCCAAAGGTCAAAAAGGAAAGGGACTCATGAGAATAAGAGGACCTTTTGATCAATGTGTTTTCAGCCCAAGGAAGGAAACAGTGCTAGTCTAGCTCTGGATGCAATTAGGTGAATAGAGCATGTCTGCATGGGAGTGTGATTGGGAAACAGTGATCATAACATCATGAGATTTAGAATAGATATATTTAAATATATATATAATTGAGAGAGAGAGAGAGAGATAAGAGAGAGAAAGAGATAGATAGATACATAGATAGATACAGAGAAAGAATAATAATAATAATAAAAACATTGGCCGTTCTCAAAGTACTAAAGTCACCAGGTTTGAATGGGATGCATAAAAACTTAAGTGAAATAAATCTCTCACTACAATCTTCCAATTCGGCTTTGATTTTAGCTTATGTCAGAGGACTGGAGAATTGCAATTGCCAAACTCCTCTGTTTAAAAAACAAAGAGAGAAAAAACACGGCAACTATAGGCTAGTCAGCTAAATTTCAGTGGTGGGCAAACTTTTAAAGGGAATAATCTGGGTCAAAAGTATTTGGCATTTGAAAAAGCTAAGGCTAAAAATATAGGGGGCAATTCTTCCAAAAAAAACTTGCCGGAAAACTATAGTAATTCACGCAGATTTTTCCAGTGGGAGTTCAGAGAAGAATCTTCCACACACTGTGCAATGCAAAGGCCACCAGCGTGAATATCATTAGATTTCAGGCTGGAGGGGCTGAAATCAGTGGGCTTCTGTGCATGCACAGTGGCCCTGAAGCGTTAGTCTCCCATTTGCTAGCCAGCGATTGAGCTGGCCAGCCCGGGATCCTCACAGTGCTGTCCCCCAAAACCTTCCCCATCGCCCGATCGCAGTCCCTCTGCCATTCCCAGGCCAGCCCTGTCCCCCTATACCAGATGGCCCAAATCCCCAGCTCCCTATCTCTGCAGTGATGATCCCCCCACCACTGTCTGGGTGAAGAAATTTTTCCTCACCCCAGTTCAAAAGATTTACCTCTTATCCTCAAACTATGACCTCTAGTTCTGGACTCCCCTACCATCAGGAACATACATTCTTTCTGAATCCACCCTGTCTAATTCTGTTAGAATTTTAAAAGCTTCTATGAGGTCCCCTCTCACTCTTCTAGACTCCAATGAATCTGACACAGCTCAGCTGGTGTATTTGGTACTGGGTTCAATTCTGGGCACCACACTCTAAGAATGATATCAAGGCCTTGGAGATGGGGCAGGTGAGGTTTACTAGTATGGATTGGAGATGAGGGATCACAAACATGTGAAAGGATTGGAGAAGTTGAGTTTGTTTTCCTTGGAAAAGAAAAGATTAAGAAGAGGTTTGATAAAAGTGTTAATAGAAAATAACAGGAAGAACTCTGAAAGGGTAAATAAAAAAAGCACCATTGCCAGTGGCAGAATGGTCAATAACAAGAGGATACAGATTTAAGATGATTGGCAAAATACCACGGATTTTGTGAGTTGTTGTGCTCCAGGGTACACTGCCCGACAGGGTAGTGGAAGCAGATTCAATAATAACATTCAAAAGAGGCTTGGACAAATAGTTGAAGGGAAAATAATCTCCCAGACTATTGGAAATGGAGGGTAATGGGAGTTTTGGATCACTCCATCAACTAGCCAGCACAGGCACAGTGCATGGAATAATACCTTAATGTAGTTTATCATTCAATGATTCCGTAACAGTGAAGCTATGGTTCTAGTAAGTGCAAAATATTCTTTTACCTTCATAAAATCTCCAAAGATAATTGGACTGGTAATAAAGTAATCTGGTTCCAGCTGAACTGAAAAATGCTTGCCTTTAATAAAAAGGAAAAGTGTATCAACAAGATGAAAATACAATAACCACAAATAAATTATTTTGTATATCCTTACAGTACCAGCACACACAGAAACACAGCAAATAGAAGCAGGAGTAAGCCATTCAATCCTTCGAGCCTACTCCGCCATTTATTAACATCATGGCTGATCATCCAACTCTACAGCCTGTTCCTGCTTTCCCCCATTCCTTTTGCTCCCTTTAGTTCCAAGAGCTATGTCTAACTCATTGAAAACAAACAATGTTTTAGCCTGAATTACTTTCTGTGGTAAAGAATTTCACAGACTTATGACTCTCTGGGTGAAGAAATTCTCATCTCAGTCTCAAATGGTCTACCCCGTGTCTTCAGACTGTGACCCCTGGTTCTGTCGTCTCCCGCCATTGGGAATATCTTGTCTAGTCCTGTTATAGGTCTCGATAAGATCACTCTAAGTTTTCTGAAGTGCAATAAATATCGCCCTAATGGCTCAATCTCTCCTCATAAGTCAGTCCAACCATCCCAGAAATAAGTCTGGTAAACCTTTGCTGCACTCCCTCCATAGCAAGAATATCCTTCCTCAGAGAAGAAGACCAAAACTTCACACAATATTCCAGATGTGGCCTCGCCAAGGCCCTGTATAACTGCAACAAGACATCACTGCTCCTGTACTCAAATCTTCTCACTATAAAGACCAACATACCATTTGCCGCCTTCGCTGCCTGCCGCACCTGCATGTTTATCTTCAGTGATTGGTGTACAAAGACACCCAGGCCTCGTTGCACATTCATCTCCGTCAATCTATAATCATTCAGATAATAATCTATCTTGCCGCTTTTGCTACCAAAGTAGATAACCTCACATTTATCCACATTATATTGCACCTGTCTTGCATTTGCTCACTCACTCAACTGGTCTAAATCACACTGAAGCATCTCCGCATCCTCCTCCAAAGTCCAACTTTGTGACCCTCCCACCCAACTTTGTGACATCTGCAAATTTGGTGAAATTACATTCAGTTCCCTCATCTAAATCATTAACATACATTGTAAATAACTGGGGTCCTAGCACTAATCCCTGCAAAACTCAGCATGGAGGCACAGTTGTTAACACTGCTGCCTCACAGCACCAGCATGTATTTGATTCCCGGCATGGGTTTTTTTTTGATTTGATTTGATTTATTATTGTCACATGAATTAGCATACAGTGAAAAGTATTGTTTCTTGCATGCTATACAGACAAAGCATACCGTTCATAGAGAAGGAAACGAGAGAGTGCAGAATGTAATGTTACAATTATAGCTAAGGTGTAGAGAAAGATCAATTTAATGCAAGGTAGGTCCATTCAAAAGTCTGATGGCAGCAGGAAAGAATCTGTTATGTCAGTTGATATGTGACCACAGATTTTTTTATCTTTTTCCCAATGGAAGAAGATGGAAGAGAGAATGTCCAAGATGCATGGATTCTTAATTATGCTGGCTGCTTTGCCAAGGCAGCGGGAAGTGTAGATAGAGTCAATAGATGGGATTGTCTGTGTAGAGTCTGCACATTCTCCCTGTGTCTGTGTGGGTTTCCTCCGGGTGTTCCGGTTTCCTCCCACAGTCAGATAGATGTGCTGGTTAGATGCATTGGCCTTGCTAAATTCTCTCTTAGTGTACCCAAACAGGCACCAGAGTGTGGCGACTAGGGGATTTTCACAGTAACTTCATTGCAGTGTTAATGTAAGCCTACTTGTGACACTAATAAATAAACTAAAACTAGTCAGTGCTTGCCACTTGAAAGAGTACCCACTCTGTTTTATGTTGGCCAACCAGTTTTCTATTTGTCTCAATACACTACCTCCCACATCACATGCGCTTTAATTTTACATGCTCATCTCTTAAGTGGGATCTTATCGAAAGCCTTCTGCAAGTCCAAATAAACCACATCCACTGGCTCCCCGTCATCAACTCTACTAGTTATATCCATGACAAATTTCAGTAAAATTCAAGCATGGTTTGCTTTCATAAATCCATGCTAACTCTGTTCAATCTGGCCACGGTTTAATAGTGTTCTGCTATTAAATCCCTTTTCATACAATCTAGCATTTCCCCTATTACAGATGTCAGGCTTCTATAATTTTCTGCTTTCTCTCTACCACCCTTTTCAAGTAGTGGGGTCACATCCATAGGAGCTGCTCCGAGTCTATAGAATCTTGGAAGGTGACCGTCAATGCATTCACTATTTCCAGGACCACTGTATACTGGGATGTAGATTATCAGGCCCTGGAGATTTATGAGCCATCAAACCCATCAATTGCTACAACACCATTTCCCTACTAATACAGATTTTCTTCAGTTCCTCCCTCTCACTAAACCCTGTATTCCCCAATATTTCTAGTACACTGTGTCCTCCTTTGTGAAGACAGAAGCAAAATATGTATTTAGTTGGCTAACCATGACTTTGTTCCCATTATAAATTCCCCTGTTTTTGACTGTAAGGGACCTAATTTTTTTTTATATATCTGCACACCAATAGAAGCTTTTACAGTCAGTTTTTATTTTCCCTCCAAGCTTGCTCTCATTCTTAACTTTATGCTTCTTAATCAATTCCTTTGTCCCCCTTTGCTGATTTTTAAACTGTCCCCCATCTTAAGGTCTGTTGTTTTTGCTGTTCAATTGACATCTCTTCCATGGATCTAAAACTATCCCTAATTTCCCTCATAAACCATGGCATGGCCACCTTTTCCATTTTATTTTGCACCAGACCGGAAAGAACAAGTCTTACAGCCACAATAATTTGCTTTTATCGATCATAGTCAAATCGTGCCTCATATCATTGTAATTTCCTTTATTTCAATTGGTGTTTTTGATTAGATTTGATTTGATTTATTATTGTCACATGCATTAACATACAGTGAAAAGTACTGTTTCTTCCACACTGTACAGTTAAAACATCATTCATAAAACAAGAGAGTGCAGAATGCAGTGTTACAGTCGTAGCTAGAGTGTAGAGAAAGATCAACTTAATGCAAGGTAGGTCCATTCAAAAGTCTGACAGCAGCAGGAAAGAAGCTGTTCTTGAGTTGGTTGGCACATGACCTCCGACCTTTATATCTTTCTCCTGACAGAAGAAGGTGGAAGAGAGAATGTCCAGAGTGTGTCGAGTTCTTAAGTATGCTGGCTGCTTTGCCGAGGCAGCAGGAAGCGTAAACAAAGTTAATGGATGGGAGACTGTTTTGCATGATGGATTGGGCTTCATTCATGACCTTTTGTAGTTCCTTGCAGTCTTGGGCAGAGCAGGAGCCATACCAAGCTGTGATACAACCAGAAAGAATGCTTTCTATGGTGCATCTGTAAAAGTTGGTAAGAGTTGTAGCTGACATGCCAGATTTCCTTAGTCTTCTGAGAAAGTAGAGGCATTGGTGGGCTTTCATAACTATAGTGTCAGCATGAGGGGACCAGGACAGGTTGTTGGTGATCTGGACACCAAAAAACTTCAAGCTCTCGATCTTTTCTGCTTCATCTCCTCTGATGTAGACAGGGGAATGTTCTCCTTTACACTTCCTGAAGTCAATGACAACCTCCTTTCATTTTGTTGACATTGAGGGAGAGATTGTTTTTGCCTCACCAGTTCACTGGATTTTCTATCTCATTCCTATACTCTGTCTTGAGATCTGACCTACTACGGTGGTATCATCAGCAAACTTGAAAATTGAATTGGAGGGAATTTGACCACACAGTCATAGCTGTATAAGGAGTATAGTAGGGGGCTGAGAACACAGCCCTGTGGGGCCCCGGTGTTGAGGATGATCATGGAGGAGGTGTTGTTGCGATTCCTCACTGATTGTGGTCTGTGAGTTATGAAGTTCAGGACCCAGTCGCAAAGAGGGAGGTGCCAAGGCCCAGGCCACGGAGCTTGGAGATGAGTTTCGTGGAAATAATAGTGTTGAAGGCTGAGCTGTAGTCAATAAATAGGAGTCTGACATCGGTGTCTTTGTGATCTAGATGTTCCAGGGAAATGGGATCTGATGTGGACCTGTTGTGGAGGTAGGCAAACTGTAGTGGATCCAGGTAGTCCAGGAGGCAGCAACTGATTCGTGCCATAACTAATCTTTCAAAGCACTTCATAATGATGGATATCAGAGCCACCGGCCGATAGTCATTAAGGCACGCTGTTTGATTTTTCTCAGGTAGGTACCAGGATGAAGCAGATAGGGACCTCAGATTGTTGTAAAGAGAGGTTGAAGATATTTGTGAATATCCCCACCAGCTGTGTGCACATCTGGGTACCCCATCTGGGCCAGTCGCTTTCGTGAATTGACCTTCGAGAAAGCTGCTCTAACATCTGCAATGGTGACCCCAGATACAGGTTCATCCAGGACTTCCAGGGTAGAGGACACGCTCTCATTGACCTCTTGCTCAAAATGGGCGTCGAATGCACTGAGCTCATCAGGGAGGGGTGCATTGGAGCTGGCGATTTTACATGACTTCATCTTGAGCCTGTGTACTATAGGCCACCCAACAGCCCAAGGCCAGTGGAAGAAGGCATTTGTAAAGACATTTTAGATAGGTGCTGAAAGAATAGGGTGGTTGTAGTGGGTGACTTTAATTTTCCTGGAGTGGATTGGAAGGTGCCTAGAGCTGGGGGTTCGGATGGGGAGGAATTTGTAAAATGTGTGCTGGAAGGGTCCTTGGAGCAGTACATAACTAGCCCGACTAGGGAGGGTGCTACAGTGGATCTAGTGTTGGGTAATGAGCCGGGGCAGGTGGTTGAGGTTGTGGTAGGCAAACATGTGGCTAACACTGACCACAAGTCTGTCTACTTTAGGATAAAAATGGAAAAGGATGAGTGCCGTCCGAAGGGGAGGGTGCTGAACTGGGGGAAGGCGAGCTGTAGCCGGATTAGGAAGGAGCTGAAGGACACTGATTGGGAGAGGTTGTTAGCGGGTAAGTGGGAGGCTTTCAAGAGCAAACTGAAAATGTTGCAGGAAAGACATGTGCCGGTAAAGAGGAAGGATGGAAAAGGCAGGATTAGAGAGCCATGGATTACAGGGGATATTGAGGACTTGGTCAGGGAGAAGAGAGAGGCATATGTTAGGTCTAAGCAACTGGGAACGGAGAGAGCACTGGAGGAATATAGAGAGAGCAGGAGGGAGCTCAAAAGGGGAATTAGAAGGGCGAAAATGGGGCACGACATGGCTTTGGCTGATAGGATTAAGGGAAATCCAAAGGCATTTTACTCTTATATTAGGAACAAGAGGGTGGTTAGAGGGAAAATAGGTCCTCTTAGGGACAAAGGAAGGGAACTATGTATTGAGTCTGAGGGAATGGGGGAGACCCTGAATGAATACTTTGCATCGGTATTCACGAAGGAGAGGGGCTTGGTGTCTTGTAATGTCTTGGAGGGAGCTGTAGACCAGTTGAAGGAAATATTCATTACGAGGGAGGAGGTGTTAGGGTTTTTAGGTAGCATAAAAACTGATAAAGCTCCGGGGCCTGATGGCATTTATCCCAGGCTGCTTAGGGAAGTGAGAGATGAAATTGCTGGGCCTCTGACGCAAATTTTTGTCTCTTCTTTGGACACAGGTGAGGTCCCAGAGGACTGGAGGATAGCTAATGTGGTACCGCTGTTTAAAAAGGGCAGTAGGGATAACCCTGGTAATTATAGGCCAGTGAGTTTGACATCAGTGGTAGGAAAATTGTTGGAAAAAATTCTTAGGGATAGGATGTATGAGCATTTGGAGCGTTGCGATCTGATTAGGGATACGCAGCATGGCTTTGTTCAGGGGAGGTCTTGCCTTATGAATCTGGTAGAATTTTTTGAGGAGGTGACAAAAACGGTTGATGATGGACGAGCCGTTGATGTCATCTACATGGATTTCAGTAAGGCGTTTGACAAAGTCCCTCACGGTAGGCTGGTAGAAAAGGTTAAGGCACATGGGATACAGGGACAGGTATCTAGATGGATTGAAAACTGGCTAGGCAACAGGAGACAGAGAGTAGTAGTGGAAGGGTCCTTTTCTAGCTGGAGGTCTGTCACCAGTGGTGTGCGGCAGGGCTCAGTACTGGGACCTCTTCTCTTTGTAATATATATAAATGACTTGGAAGAGGGCGTACGTGGTGTGATCTGCAAGTTTGCAGATGACACCAAGATGGCAGGATTGGCGGATGGCGAGGAGGATTGTCAGGTGACACAGCAGGATATAGATAGGCTGGTATATTGGGCAGATAAATGGCAGATGGAATTTAATCCTGACAAATGCGAGGTGATGCATTTTGGAAGGAATAATGCAGGGAGGAGTTACATGATAAAAGGTAGACCAATTAAGGGTACAGAAATGCAGAGGGACCTGGGAGTGCAAGTGCACAAGTTTCTGAAGGTGGCAACCCAGGTGGAGAAGGTTGCAAAGAAAGCTTATGGAATGCTAGCCTTTATAGGAAGGGGTATAGAGTATAAGAGCTGGCGTCTAATGCTTCAGTTGTACAGAACGTTGGTTAGACCGCATTTGGAGTACTGCGTCCAGTTCTGGTCACCTTACTATCAGAAGGACGTGGAGACCCTGGGGAGAGTGCAGAGGAGGTTTACCAGGATGCTGCCTGGTATGAAAGGACTGGGTTATGAGGAAAGATTGGATAAACTGGGGCTCTTCTCCTTAGAAAGACGGAGATTAAGGGGGGATCTGATAGACGTGTATAAAATAATGAAGGGTATAGATAGAGTCAACAGTGGCAGGCTTTTTCCTAGACTGGAGACAAATATCATGAGGGGTCACGAGCTAAGGGTGAGGGGGGAGAAGTATAATTTGGATACTAGAGGGAGGTTTTTCACACAGAGGGTCGTGGGGGAATGGAATTCATTACCAAGGTGGTGGAGGCAGGCACGCTGGACTTGTTTAAGGTTTACTTAGATAGACACATGAGTGAGACAGGGATGGAGGGTTATAGGAGACGGTTTTAAAAAGGGTCAGAGCCTCGGGACGATACTGGAAATCTAATGCTACATGTTAATGTTTTGTCTCTTTTAATCCGCAGGTGTATTCGTCCACCTTGTTGTCTAACAAGGGGCATGCGCATGGTGGGTCGTGTGTGGGCTGCTCTTGGATGTTTTGAGAGTGGCCTAGTACTTCGTGTCGTTGTGTGTGCTTAAAACTGGACCAGCAGATGGGCACCACAACAGCTCAGTGACTATCACTGCTAGTTGGGCAGATACATGGATTTGGGCCAGTATCTGTGGGAGTTTGCGCATTCTCCCTGTGGTTGCGTGGGTTTCCTTCGGGTGCTCCGGTTTCCTCCCACACCCCAAAGATGTGCTCTTAGGCTGACTGGTGTAACAAATTATCCCTAAACTATTCTCGCCTGAATCTGGTTACAATACAGGTACCATACGCATACACACGGGTCAAGGTAGATGTAGGAAAATGCTTTGTTAAGGTGGCAGTGCGGGCTCATTGGGCCGAAGGGCCTGTTTCCCGTGCTGGGTTGTTCTTTGTTATGTCTTGCAGACCTTGCCATAGTCGGCGGGGGTCAGTGTAGCTAACCTGGGACTCTTACAACTGATATCAACTACCTGTTAAGATTTTGAATATATTTCTTACTTAATTTGTGGATTTTAATCTATTTTACAAAGCTGAGTGTTGAAATTCTAATCTGTACATTAGGAAGAAATAACATCTATTCTGCAAACTAATAAAAATTACAAAATAAACTCCAGAATACAACTACATTTTACAATAGTTAAAGTAGTGCATGTGAGCATTTTGAAGCACTGATAAGAAAAGAACTCCTTACTGGCCATTTCACACAACATATTAATGAAATAATGTTTGTCTTCGGTGTTGATAAGCCGATCATGGAAGACTCGTAGACATTCGTGGCAAAAAAGCCTAAATATTTGTTGATCTGTTCTTACTGTACCAGGATTACACTGAAGAATTCCTGAAAGGAAAATAAAGCATTTAAAAGAAAACAAAATTCAAATGTCAGAAATCTCCAAATCACACAAAATGATGCACATAAACAACAGTTTGACTGACATTTAAAAAATAAAGAAAGGACAATGTGCAATGAGTAACCAGATCTAGATGTAACATGGCATCATAGTCATAAGTTGAGTATTTGACCATTTTAAATATAAACCTATATACACTATATACATAATAGGCAGGATTTTCTCAGCAATCCACTGTTGTCACTAAGGTTTTACATTGAATGTACCTTTCGCCCTTAGGAAACCTGTGGCAGGGGTGTTCTGTCAGAGGGACCGGAAGGTCCCGATGGCATAAACAGCTGAAATGTTCTAGCCAATAGCCCGTAGCTCCAAGCTCCAGGGTATTGTAACTAGAAGGTGCCCAAAGATGCATAAGGGAGCTTTTCCCTGGAAATCCCCAGGTAATGATTACATGGCAATTGCCTGGGAAGTTCAAACATCTATTGGGCATTTGCTCTACAATGGGAACCATCCAACAGTATGGTATAAATTGCAAGCTTTGAATGGTTATGACTGTTTTACAGTAATAGTTACATGAAAAAGGTTAGAATTGAAACCACCTCTAACTTCTAGCGAACTATAGCACTGATCACCCCCTCCCCAGTCCCTGAACCCCCAGGCTAGCCCTCCCGCCACCACCACCCATTATTCCTCCCCCCACTATCCCAATGTAATACAGTCACTCCCTTAACACCCCACAGGACATCCAACCATCCCCCAACATCAACTAAAGCTCTCCCCAGCTAACTCCCCATGGGACTCTCCCCACACCCTTGACCCCAACAGTATATCCTACCTCCCATGGAATGCCATGACTGCCCTCCCTTTGCTTTTCACTGACCACCAGATCCCCATCATTCCCCCCTCCCCCAAGCAGGTGACCCCCACCTGTGACCAACTGACCCACCCCAATCTCCCCACCAACCCCAGCCAACCACCTCCCCTACTCATCCACATCCATCTCTAATCCTACTCACTTACTTTCTTCTGGCTTTTCAAAGTGGCGGGAACCTTTAAACTTACCTGCTTTACAGCTGCTACTGCCACAAAATATCACCCACTTTCCATCTCTCTGACTCCCCTGTCCTTAACAAATGACCTTGGACACTGTGCTATATATTTCTCATGCAGCCTGAGTCAGAAGGTCAGTTGGAGTAAAGTAACAGTTGAATTTCAAGGTAAAAAGATCTGAAGTAAGAATCTGATTCTGATTGCCACTCCATGGAAGTTATCATATGTACGATATTGGGAAACCTTAATTAGCATGACAGCATCATAATCTTTTGATGTTTCAGTTCTCCTGAGACTTTCTTTGACCTCATTAACATTTCCACATCACCTCCACGGTTAAGACTGACAAGAAGCTTCCTTTTTCATACTAAATACTCCCTTGCCCTTCAGTTTCTAATTCTCAGAAATCATAGAATTCCTACAGTGCAGGGGGAGGCCATATGACCACAATCCCATCCAGGCCCTATTCCCGTAACCCCACATTTTTACCCTGCTAATCTCCCAACACTAGGGTCAATTTTGCATGGCCAAACAATCTAACCCTTTGGACTGGGAGGGAACCGGAGCACCCAGAGGAAATCCATGCAGACACAGGGACAAAATGCAAACTCCACACTGACCCGAGGCCGGAATTGAACGCGGGTGCCTGGCACTGTGAGGCAGCAGTGTTAACCACTATATCACCATGCCACCTGGTTTCTCTCTAGAGTCCAAGCCCAAGGCTTGTTGCTTGCAGTTCTAGAAACTATTTCAAACATTTCTCTTACACCACAAGTCAAGCCTTAATTTTTTTTAAAAAAACTACCAATTTGTAAATCATCCCTCTCTCACCTTTAGTTGCTCACCTGTCTTTCTACTGTCTTTCTTGTCTCTTATTTTTCATTTTATTGATATTACTGTGGTCAGTAGAAACATAGGAACATTGAAATTTCATTTCTTTGAGCATCATCTCCTGCTCTACTGCATCCTCACTGAGCTTAGGTTAAAATTTACCATACATTTTTGCCTCTATTGTACTCTTGCAGAGGACTTCTAAACCGTTGAATAATTTCCTCCCTTGAATTTTCTTTCCTCTTGCAATGTTTAGCTTTATAAAATCCAAGTATGACACCAACTGATGAATGACACTTAATTTAAGAGAATGTCCTTTCTCTTAATATTCCAACCTTTGTGCATTCTTCGTGATAAAGAACCATCTGAAATGTTGCGTAACTAATGCACCTCATCAGCATTATTGTCATAAATAGGCTAATTTGCCATGGCTGGACAAGATTTTTAGAATATTAGAACCACTTCCCATTTAAAAGACAAAGGGATTTTTTTAAAAATTCATTCCTTGGATTTGAGCATTTCTGATTGCCAATCCCTGAAATGCCCTTGACAAGGGGGCACTAAGGTGCTTTCTTAAACTGCTGCAGTCTGTCTAATGTATGTACACCCCCAATGCTGTTTTGGAAAGACATCCAGGCTTTTGACCTAGCAACAATGAAAGAACTGCAATATAGTTCCAAATCAGGAAGGTGACAGGCTTTGTGGGGAACTTTCAGAAGGTGGCGCTCCCATGCATCTTGTCACGATGATTGGAAATTGACTGAGTAGAGTACCTGCAAGTCCAGCAGCTAACGACTAATATATTGAGCTGTTTAAAAAAGACCTGTTTCTCTTAGGAAATGCAAGAAAAGACACTGATAAAAAGGCTGCCACCAAACACTTGATAGTTGATACTGTAAAATTGACCTCTTCCTTCGAAAGTCTATGTAAATTGCACTGCAGACATGGAAATTCACACCTGGCTGGGTGAAGATGTCAAGACTCACTTCAAAGAGGGACACAAGAAGACATTAAAGATCTAAAATGCTCGACCGCAACCAGATAATCATCCAACATTCAAAACCCGGGTGCAGGGTTTTTTCTCGGGTTTTGTAATTAACGCTCTGACTCTTCCTTTGACTCAATAAAATCTGGTTTTATTAACTGCTTATTAACAAAGAAGTACATTTAGATTATGTAATAAGTCAGGAAGCTCGACTAAAAATTTAGACTATTTATTGTTAAACACGAAACAAAGTCACTACTCCGTGGTGTACATATATAAGTCGCAAGCTCTGCAGACCCTTTCCGGTGTCTGCCTTATAAAAGTTTCAGGGGATGTGTCCTACCTGGACAGGCCATTGCCTGTTACCAAGGGAACTTATATTCAACGGGCCTCAGAGATCAATTAGTAATTATTCGTGGAACTCAATGGGGTTATCACAGATTGGAGAAGGCATTGTGGGGAAAATAAATTTGTAACGTCTTTGTTGTGAACTGAGGGGACTGAAATCAAGGGGAGTCAATTCACTACTCCTCAACTGGCTGAAACAGTCTACTGCTCTTGCAGTCTATGGGATAAAGGTAGTGGGCTTAAAAGGTTCCATCAAAGATGTGTTGGTGAGTTGCTGAGGCACATCTTGTTGTTACTGCTACCACTGTGCGTCAGTGGTGGAGGGAATGAATGATCAATGTGATGGATGAGGTGTCAGTCAATGGGTTATTTTGTCCTTGATGGAGTGCTGGTGGAGCTGCGTGTATTCAGGCAAGTAGAAAGTATTCCATTGGACGTTGAGGGAAATATTAAGGCATTTTCTTTTTGGTCTCAGCACACTTTGCACGCCGTCGCTAAAAACACTTCAGCCAGGTTTTAAAAATGAATGGTCGGGTGTGATGAAAAGTATTTTTAGCAGATTTTCACAGAGTTCTTTGGTAGCCTTCCATAGAATTCCTACGGTGCAGAAGGAGGTTATTCGGCCCAGCGAATCTGCACTGACTCTCCAAAAGAGCATCTTACCCAGGCCCAATCCTCTGCTCTATCCCCAATTATCATGGCCAATCCACCTAATCTACAAATCTTTGGACTGTGGGAGGAAACTGAAGCACCCAAAGGAAACCCATGCAGACAAGGGGAGAATGTGCAAACTCCACGTGGGAATCACTCAAGGCCAAAATTGAAATGGGGGTCCTTGTGTTGCAAGGCAGCAGAGCTCACCACTCTGCCACTGTGTCACCCATGTGAAAGTTAAAACAAATAGACAAAAAACAAAGTCGATAAACATGATAAAAACAAAATTACTGCAGATGCTGAAATCTGAAACCAAAAGAGAAGACGCTGTAAAACCTCAGCAGGTCTGGCAGCATCAGTAAGGAGAGAAAAGAACTGACATTTCGAATCCACATGATCCTTCGTCAAAGCAAAGGATCATTTGGATTCGAAATGTCAGCTCTTTTTTTCTCCTTCTGATGCTGCCAGACCTGCTGAGATTTTCCAGCGTTTTCTCTTTTGGTCTATAAACATGATGAAGTACTTCAATCGTGCATCACACCAATTTGTTGTTCGACGTCTAACAAAGTGAAGATTTTTTTTTGAAGTGAATAACACTGCTTGCCCTCAGCATTTACATGAAAGAAGTGCTAGAGACTTGGTTTGTTCAGCCAGGTTAGTTCCCTCATTCTCCAGCCCTAATAGTAGGCCACACAAAACTGCAGTGAAACTGTTTAGAAAGCAAGCAAAAACAGTTCAGCACTAACAGAGTTGTGAATGGAAGTCATAAATCTGTTGTAGAATGTTAGAAATAGGCCACAAAGAAACAGGCAGAGAGTAGCCAGCAGCCTAGAAGGACAGACTAGCGTTTAAGCTATATGGTGTGACCTGAGCCCTTTAAATAGAATTGATACAAAGGGGTGAATTTTCCTTTTCCGCTCACCATGGAATCAGAGCGGGCGAGGGGCAGACCGAGGTAAGGTGCACTGACCTCAGGCGGGACTTTCCAGTTTCGGGGTGAGCACGACTAAAAAATCCCATCCAAAGTCTTTGCTAGCTTTCCAGCATCTTAATTTGCTGAGCAAATTTATCAAGCTAAATGCAGAAAATTTTCGCAAAAGGGTGGTACAACAAACATATGCCCCTTACTTAAACAATACAACAAATGTTTTTACTACTTCCAACAGGCAATCTAGCATTGAATGTGTAGCCCGATCCAACATACAGGTGATATACTTCTGGTGTGCGAAGAGTGTACCTACACTGTTTGCCATATTGTACCGTTAGTTGTCTGTTTTATGCCTGTAAATTGAATATGATGCAATCAAATTTCTAGATCAAAGACCACACATTTGGAATGATGTTGAGTGGGAACACAAGACATTGAGTGACGTACTGCAAGGGATAGGTTGGAACCGTTATTGTTTCTACTCACGGGAATTACCTTGATTCAGAAACTCAATGCAAAATAGTCAATTCTGTGAATTATACCAAGTGTGAAAGCACAGTGGTTGGCACTGCACCTCATAGTGCCAGGGATATGGATTTGATTCCCGGGTTGGGTCACTATCTGTGTGGAGTTTGCACATTCTCTCCATGTCTGTGTGGGTTTCCTTCAGGTGCTCTGGTTTCCTCCCACAACACAAAGATGTACGGTTGGGTGGATTGGCCATGCTAAATTGATCCTTAGTGTCAGTGGGACTAGCTAGGGTAAATGCATAGGATTATGGGGATAGGGCCTGGATGGGATTGTGGTTGGTGCAGGCTCAATGGGCCAAATGGTCTCCTTCTGCATTGTAGGGATTCTATGATAAAGTGAAGTGCTTTGGAATTAAAGTAAGCAGTTTCAGATTAAAGTTCTGTAGAAAAGACACATGAACTCAAAACATTAACCAGGTTTCTCTCCCGACTGATGCTGCCAGACCTGCAAAATTTATCCAGCATTTTGTGTTTTGTAGTACATAAGAACATAAGAAATAGGAGCAAGAGTAGGCCATCTAGCCCTTCAAGCCTGCTCCGCCATTCAATAAGATCATGGCTGATCTGTCGTGGCTCAGTTCCACATTCCCTCCCTCTCCCCATAACCCTTAATCCCTTGTCTTATCAAAAACCCATCAACCCGCTTCTTAAAAATATTTAGCGAGGTAGCCTCCACCACTTCAACAGGCAGAGAATTCCAGAGATTCACCACCCTTTGAGTAAAGAAATTCTTCCTCAACTCCGTTCTAAACCGCCCCCCCTTTATCTTGAGGCTGTGCCCCCTAGTCCTACTGTCCTTTCTGAGTGGGAAGAGTCTCTCCACCTCTATCCTATCCATCCCATTCATCATCTTATACGTCTCAATGAGATCTCCCCTCATTCTTCTAAACTCTAACGAGTACAAGCCTAGTTTATTCAGCCTCTCCTCATAGCTCAACCCCCTCAACTCCGGCATCAGCCTAGTAAACCTCCTCTGCACTCCCTCCAAGGCCAAAATATCCTTGCATAAGTACGGCGCCCAAAACTGCACACAGTACTCCAGCTGCGGCCTCACCAATGCCCTATACAGCTGCAGCAAGATCTCCCTACTTTTATATTCAATCCCCCTCACTATGAAGGCCAGCATCCCATTCGCCTTCCTGACCACCTGCTGCACCTGCAAGCTGGGTTTTTGCGACTCATGCACAAGGACCCCGAGGTCCCTCTGCACCGTCGCCTGCTGCAGTTTTTCCCCACGTAAGTAATAATCCTTCCTACCATTATTTTGACCAAAGTGGACCACCTCGCACTTGCCAACATTAAATTCCATTTGCCATTTCCTGGCCCATTCGCCCAGCCTATCTAGATCCTTCTGTAGACTCTCCACACCTCCGCACAATTTGCCGTTCCACCAATCTTGGTGTCATCAGTATTTAGCTTTGATCAGAACTGAAGTACGTGGACAGAGGAACGACACGGCAAATTCGACAGAGGCAAATGAAAGGCACCATGAATAGGAATGAAAAATTAACAACTAATGAACAGATGAGACTGCAGGATAGATGCATCTTACCTTGTATGCATTTTGATAAATCCCGAAGGTTGAAAACATAATGAGACTTGGCGGGTGTAGGCAGCAGGTCAACGCTCATTCGGTGGTAAATCTCAACAGCCGCTTCCACAATACTGATGGAACATTGTTTCACTGCTGGAGTAAATTCTGCCAGAAAACCATTCAAGATAGCCTGAATCACAGAAAAAGAAAGGCTAAGAAACACGTGCAGGGTGATGCAGACTAGAATGCAGGCTGGATGTCAGAAGTATTTATTATGATGCTTTTCCACAAATTTTGTACAAATTGATTACAGATATAAAATGCTTCATAAGTTTGTTTATTAGTTTCACAAGTAGATTGATATTAACACTGCCATGAACTTACTGTGAAAGTCCTTAGCTGCCACACTCCGATGCCTGTTCGGGTACACTGAGGGAGAATTTAGCATGGTCAATACACCTAACCAGCATATCATTCCAACCGTGGGAGGAAACCGGAGCACCTGGAGGAAACCCACGTAGACATGGGGAGAACATGCAGACTCTGCACAGACAGTGACCCAAGTTGGGAATCGAACCCCAGTCCCTGATGATGTGAGGCAGCAGTGCTAATCACTGTGCCACTGTCCCATGCCTAATAAGATGAGGAATTGAAATGCAGCCAGGTGATGAGTGACCGCAAGAAACTATAAAAGGGTCGTGAATGAAGACCAGTCCATCAAGCAAACCAGCCTCCCACTCAATGGTTCCGTCTACACTTCCTGCTGCCTTGAAAAAGCAGCCAGCATAATCAAGGATCCCACGCACCCCATACTCTTTTCTACCTTCTTCTGTCTGGAAAATTGTATAAAAATCTGAAATCATGTACCAATCGACTCAAGAACAACTTTTTCCCTGCTGCCATCAGACTTTTCGATGGATCTACCATACATTAAGCTGATCTTTCTCTGCATCCTAGCTATGGCTGTATCACTATATTCTGCACCCTCTCCTTTCCTTATCTCCCATGTACTCAATGATTCCAGCATCCGCAGTAATTTGCTTTTACTCTATGAACTTTATGCTTTGTCTGTACAGCGTGTAAGAAACAATACTTCTCACTGTATTCTAATACATGTGACAATAATAAAACAAATCAAATGACTGCATTGAATAATTCAGAGACCTCCACAGTTAAGCTCGCAAGGTTGTCCTTCACCCTCAAGTAGGGCCATCTTCTTTTGGCTCACCTTCCACAGCTGCAACACCAACCGTACAGATCAATGAGAGCAGAGTTGCTCACATGTCTCTGTTGTGCCACCATGAGTAGTTAGTTCATGTCATTTTGGACTGGAGGATCCTTGGCAGCAGCACAAATTGTGAAAATCAGCCTCCCAAAAACAATACAAAATTAATCAGATTTCTTGATGCTGCTCAACAAGGTCTACTACTAACCTGGAAAATCTGCTTCAGGCTGTGCTCAGAGGGCGTTGGGAGGCACAGCATGCTGAAGTGTCTTATGAAACGCGGAGTCACTGGATTTCGTCCACCACCGGGAGGTGCACAGGCAGCAGCAATAGTAACATCCTAAAATAGAAGTTAAAAATGAACTAAAGAGGGATTCAGCAGGGTGGATATGGAGAAGAAGTTTCCACTTGTCGGGGAGTACAAACTCAAGCGTCAGAATTATTAATCAAGGTTTCTGGATTACTAGCCCCATGGTGTAACCACAGTTTTCCAGTTCTGTGAATCTATAAATCCTCATTTGTCATAATGAGCTACCATTGATCAATAAATAATAAGTCAAATGAACATAAAGTCACTAACCAAAGTACCAATGAAAAAATGTTTAGGTGGAAGAAAATTTATTACTTTTCTATTCATTCATGAGGCATGGGTGTCACTGGCTAGCCAGCATTTATTGCCCATCCCTACTTGCCCTTGAGGTGGTGAGCTGCCTTCTTGAAACGCTGCAGTTTACATGCTGTGGGTTGACCCACAATGCTGTTAGGGAGGGAATTCCAGGATTTTGACCCAGCGACTGTGAAGGAACAGTGATATATTTCCAAGTCAGGATGGTGAGTGGCTTGGAGGGGAAATTGCAGGTGGTGGTGTTTCCATGTATTTGCTGCTATTTTCCTTCAAGACGGAAGTGGGTGTGGGTTTGGAAGGTGCTGTCCAAGGCTCTTTGGTGAATTGTGCAGTGCGTTTATGCATTTGGACTAAAAATTGTTTGAATAAATTCTGAAAGGTTACACCACATTATGCATAAAAAGTCATCAAGACCACCAGTGGACAAAATTCAAGAGAGTCACAATTTGTTTTGCCAGAAATGATTGACCATACCTTTCCATTTTTTCCTAATATCATAAGCCAAATGTATTTTTATTTATTTTATATTTTTACATGAAAACATTGATTGATATATAAATATACCAATCTATAAGTTAACTTTCCTATAAGGATATTACAATTTTGGATCTTTGTATGATTGCGTTCATCCCCTAATAATTTCCCATGACCTTTTTCCCTAACTTGTTTTGTATAATCTCCACAAGAGATCAAACAGTTAACATGCTTTGAGTAATCAGCAATCTGAATTAAACATAAATTGGGATTTCCCTTGAAGGTGCCTCTGCTGCCTCTCAGCCACCATGCTTTGTGCTGGAAGTGGGAAAGAGGGACAAGACGTGTCGCTGTGGGAGTCAGAAAGCCTGCAGCAGATTAAAAAGATAGCAGCTGTGCGAGGCACAAGAATCCAAATGATTTCTCTTGCAACATTTGGCATAAATCAAAAGATCCACTGGGTACTCGTTTCACTTTTCTCATACAAGAGAGCACACAGGTTGTAGCATTTCTGGAAATCTAGTAGCTTCGTGCGGCACCCTGTCCCTCATGAATGCAGAAGCTAAATTCTGACCAGAAAAAAGACCTACGAACAAGCAATGTGGGCAGAATGCTCTCAGGAATCAGTAACATCTTTGTTCAAGTCTTTGAAAGAATTTTCTTGTTCATAGAATCCCTGTAGCGCAGAAGGAGACCAATAGGCTCATCGAGTCTGCACTAACTCTTTGATAGATATCTTATCCAGACACACTCCCCACCCTATCCCCATAACTTCACACATTTTCCATGACTAATCCATCTAACCTACACATTTTGGGACACTAAGGGGAAATTTAGCAATGACAATGCACCTAATGTATACATCTCATACAGCACCTGTATTTCCTTCCAAAAGAGTTTCTCTCTGTCATAGAATCCCCCAAAGTCCTGGTATTGTCGAAGAAGCTCAATCGGTGGTTGAGATCCATAACGATCCAATCTGGGCATGTTAAGATCATCCACAAAAATGATGACTCTCTTATTTCCTGGAGCACCTATACAAAAAAAACAGCCATTTTAATTTAACTTTTATGGAGCCCTGTATTCATGCTATGAAGCAGGATAGTCAAAATAACAAAATCAATTTAAATCACACTTCACACTATACCTTGAAAGTTTTCAATACAGTTTGATATTTATAATCCTTTAACAGGTTTATCCAATTTCACATTTTCCATTGGCTTGTATGCGTTTACACAATTTCAACATTGTGAGGGATGGCACAGTGGCAGAGTGGTTAGCACTGCTGTTTCATAGCACCAGGGACCCGGATTCAATTCCGGCCTTGAGTGGCTGTCGATGTGGAGTTTGCACATTCTCCCCACATCTGCTTGGGTTTCCTCCGGATGCTTCAGTTTCCTTCCACGGTCCAAAGATGTGCAGGTTAGGCTGATGGGCCTCGCTAAATTGCCCTTAGTGTCAGGAGGATTAGGACTGTAAATATGTGGGATTATTGTCAGCGCAGGCTCGTTGGGCTAAATGGCTTCCTCCTGCACTGTAGGGATTCTAATGATTCATATTAAAATGCATGTTTTGTTTGGTAATTTTGGAAAAGATTACAACCTATTGTGAGTAATGTGGCAGATTTCTTGGTCTCAGACAAACTCCTTTGTGCATTCTTTCTGTGCAACCTTTGTGCTTTTGAGGCACAAGAATTTTTACTGCATAAACTAGGATGCAACAAAATATCCATATGTCACTTCATGTGAAATTGGTTGCTGGTGCTCAGAAAAAGTTCTGTCACAGTCTAACGATCTGAACTTGCAGAAAATCCTGCTGAAGGACTCCTTTTGCTTCTTTTACCAGATCCATGATCAAGTTATGAGGCAAATTAAACAAACTTGTTTGGGTAAAAGCAAACTGTGATCCAACAGTCCAGAAGGAGAATCAATCTCAGGAAGGGGGCCTTTCTGCTCAATTCCTGGACAGGGGATAATTTATTTCCAGTGTTGTCAACCTGATCAATGGCATTGAATTTAAATAACAAGAACATCAAGGGGCGGCATGGTGGCACAGTACTTAGCACTGTTGCTTCACAGCACCAGGGACTCGGGTTTGATTCCTAGCTTGGATCACTGTCTGTGTGGAGTTTGCACGTTCTTCCTGTGCCTGCGTGGGTTTCCTCCGGGTGTTTCGGTTTTCTCTCCAATATGCCAAAGATGTGCAGGTTAGGTGGATTGGCCATACTAAATTTCTGCTCGGTGTCAGGGGGACTAACTAGGGTAAATGCATGGGGTTATGGGGATAGGGCCTCAGTGGGATTGTAGTTGGTGCAGACTCGATGCGCCTAATGGTCTTCTGCACTATAGGATTTTATGATTCTACATGGTGACTGACATTCTGGCATTGGCCCTATGTACCCTCACCGACAATGCTGAAGACAATTGCACCATCTTATCGTGAAAATGCAAACCTAGACTTTGGAGGAGAGCCACATTATAGTTGGATACTGAATCTTTTCAGTGCTTTGTACTGGGCATCTGTCCCAGTACCCTGGACAAACTGTTAAAATTCTGAGTGGTCATTACACAAAAACCTGGCAATGAGAGATACGATGCTGCTTCCTCAGATATTTCTCCCTCCTTCTATTAGAGTGGGAATGATAAAGGGTGTCTTGGGATTCCATTGGGGCTTGTGTGAGACATAAGGGGAGCTTACGCAAGTTCACCTTCACAACCCTGAAGGCTCTGCGTTACTGATGCCTTCTGCACTGTCTGTACGGAGTCTACACATTCTCTCTTGTCTGCATGGGTTTCCGCTGGGTGCTCCAGTTTCCTCCCACAGTCCGAAAGACATGCTGGTTAGGTGCATTGACGATGCTAAATTCTTCCTCAGTGTACCCAAACAGGTGCCAGAGTGTGGCAGCTAGGGGACTTTCACAGGACCTTCATTGCAGCCTGCTTGTGACATTAATAAATAAACTTCCCATGTGTCCCATACTTGGCATATTTTCAGATGAGGTGCTGTGCAAACCAGGCCCCTCCACCACCAAACAACAACCATGTGCATCCAAAACTGCAGCTTC
Source organism: Carcharhinus amblyrhynchos (assembly GCF_965287045.1). NCBI lineage: Eukaryota > Metazoa > Chordata > Chondrichthyes > Carcharhiniformes > Carcharhinidae > Carcharhinus > Carcharhinus amblyrhynchos. The sequence continues at coordinate 13,875,495 of NC_137328.1, forward strand.
CCATTTAACAAGCTGCCTCCACCCTTGTGGCATCCTTGCCATGCCTATGGCTGCTTTCTCTAAGACAGAAGAGCTGTCATATGAACTTATGAATTAGGGACATTCCTCCTTGGGTTTCGCCATTTCACAGACAATATGTACCCTTTTGAAGTTTTTAAGTTTGTTCATTAGTGTCACAAATACTCTTACATTAACATTGCAATGAAGTTACTGTGAAAATCCCTGAGTTGCCACACTCCGATGCCTGTGCGAGTACACTGAGCACGGCCAGCACGTCTTTCGGGTTGTGGGAGGAAACTGGAGCACCCGGAGGAAATCCACACAGATACAGGGAGAGCATACAGACTCTGCACAGTGATCCAAGCTGGGAATCAAACTCAGGTTCCTGGCTCTGAGAGGCAACAGTGCTAACCACTGTGCCACCCATTTCTCCTGCAGGAACAGGACAGTAAGGGAAATACATCCTGCAAAGGGAAAGTTCAGCTACTCCAGAGGAGGAGCATCCATACCACAGTCACAGGCTCTCAGAAGCCCTTTGGCTGAAAATGACTCCATGGACTGAGCGAGTGGCCAGGCTGCAAACCCCTCCAGATCTGAGTATCTTCAGGCACCTCAGGTCTCTTCAGCTGCCGTGAGAATGGTTGAGTCTGTGTTGAGTGTAAGGGGCTGTCCATCTGGTAGAAGTCTCACTCACCTTTCCAGTTCTTAAAAATGCTTGCTGTGCTATATCCAGGTGTGCCAAACAGCTCCAGTGATGGTTATTCTGTTGGCTTGCCCTTGTTCATTCAGAGGGTCCATTCATAGAATCCCTTCTGTGCAGAAAGAGGCCATTTGGCCCATCGAGCCTGCACTGACAACAATCACACCCAGGCCCTATCCCCGTAACCCCACACGTTTGCCCTGATAACCCACCTGATAAGGGTAAATTTAGCACGGCCAAACAACCTAACCTGCACATCTCTGGATGGTGGAAGGAAACCAGAGTACCCGGAGGAAATGCACGCAGACACGGAGAGAATGTGCAAACTCCTCACAGAGGGTCACCTAAGGGTAGAATTGAACCCAGATCCCTCGTGCTGTGAGGCAGCAGTGCTGGCCAGTGTCATCATGCCACACTATTCATCAACTCATTAAAAGCCCAACCCCATGAAAATCCCATCAGATTCTATATTCCTGACAGAAGTTTGCAATTGGGACTCAAATCTGTTTCCCTTCTTCAACTGGAAAATCCAACACCGAGAAGTTAGGATCCCAGAATTTTTAGGTCACACATTGCAAACACAGTCAGTAGCAATAAAAAACAAACCAAATTGTTAAGTCTCTTTATGGATTTTGAGCATAAAATTATCACCTTTACGTTTTTATTAAACTTTATAAGTTCATTATTATGTGACATTAATAGATTTTCATCACGTATGAAACTGTATCCTACCAATGATATTTTTCCTTTTCTTTTCTAGTTTGGATTCAATTATCTCTTGCGTCCTTGAAGATGATGTCTGAGCGGAAAAGTTGATATAAAGAGGGACATAGCCAGCTTCATCTTGGATTTGATTGAGCAAACTTCGTGCAACAACAGACTGTAATAAGAATTTTTAAAAGTTCATGGAAGCATCTACCAAATCTTTCAAAATATAAAATTACTCTTCTCATAACGGAACTGTCTAATGTGTAATCAAGGGTTCTCAAGTGGGGGGGCCTAAAAGATGTCATGGGGTTTACTGCCAAAAAAGACTTAGGGCTGGATTTTTGGGGAACAATCTTTAAAATGATAGGCGGGTCCAGGGTGCAGAAATCCCACCTCCAATTCCAATTGTTGCTGCTAAGTTTAAGAGTGATGGGGCTCACACAGGAGGGAATCCTTGCAAGACAATTTGAAATTAGCATTGAGTTCAAACACGCCTCATTTTGGCTGGTCCAATTCCTTAAGCTGCAGAGTTGAAGGGCAGATAAGGCCTGTATAACTGTCATAATCAGAAATTTAATTTATGCTCTTTCAATTTAAAAAACAAACAGGAGGCAACTGCACATTTTTTAATAAAGATCTGCTGAGTTCCTTTGATTGACAAGCTATTTGATGCAGATTAGAAGAAAAGTTTCAATGGATTCTTTGTTGACAGTGCTTCAAGAGCTACCATTGTGTAATTAATGCTTGGCTAGGTTTCAAATGCTAATATTATCTCAGCAGGGAATTCCGAGTTCCTAATTCAACTGACAGCTTGAAGAGGCTATTATGTATTACCTATCTTTGATGTGGGGATATAAGTAGAATTTCATTTTATCACAGATTAGCCACTTGAGGCAATTTAAAAGTTTTGGAGTGATGTTTCATCCTCCTTACAGCTTACTTATCCATCTATCTTATGCAGACTCAGAGATGGTTATGAAAACACACAGCAGACCAACAAGATAAAGATGATTCAATTAATCAGCCACATTTATTCACTTTGACAATGACCTTGAAGATGCTCCTGCAACTGCTGGGAAGAGTATCTCCCCCTTTACCGGACCTTGTACACCATAACGTGCCAAGGACGTATCAGAAAAGCAAAGAACAGACCTTCTACTGGGTTAATATATATCATGCAGTCATTCAACAGGAAGTCAAAGTAACATCACTTTCAGATGCACATCTCCACTTAACAGAAGACCTTGAGAGCCGTACCATGTTGGGTGCAATGGGTAGACAGGCCACCAAACTTGGGATGTGATTGGAAATAGGGGCCATCAAACAAAAGAAAATATAGATCTGATAATTAAAATCTCATGCCAATATCACCAGGCCTTCCCATTAACCAGCAACCTAAATTAAAATGGCAACAAATATTGTGCAGCAACTATTTCAGAATTATTGTACAAGTTGTGAAATGTTTTAGGATGTCCTGAGCTCATGAAAGTCAATATATGTTACTAGTTCTTTCTTTACACAATTCTTCTGAAATTCAGTCATAATTGATTACTTGAAGGTAATAGCTCATTAGAGCATGTACCTGCTATGTACCCCTTTTGTAAAGCAAAAAATACCCTTTAGCAAAGAATAATTTTGTGATATACAAATCTAGAAAAGATAAATCATTTCACTTTATTAATAACATCATTATTGATACTAAATTTCAATTTTTAAGAATCATCTATAGCTTTGACCTGGTTCTTTGATATAATTAATGCAGAAAAAGATGACAAAACAACATTGTACCTTGCCCACTCCAGTTATGCCTGTGAATAAAACAGAATGCTTAACAGCAAGAAGTTTTTCCAATAGATAGCCAAATCGCACAGTGTCTGTTGTGGGAACAAGCATCTCAAAAAATGGTATTTCACTATCATACTTAAAACTGGTAATAATTCTGTCCCATGGATCTAATCGGTTGTTGTGAAAGTCCATGTAGTAGCTCCAGAGGTCACCAGATGTCGGAATCTAAGATAAAATAATAAAGATGTTTTGTACAATTCAAAAGCGTCATTGTTGAAAATAGCAAATTGATATTTCACAGAAAGTACAGAAAAATCATGTTTGTAAACAAAGCATAGCCTCAGTTAGCTGGCTAGATGAGAAACATCACATTTTAAGCAGAGTATAAAATGAAATTTATTACAAAACTGTCAAGTTGTAATGTTAAAGTCAACTTTGATTTCAATTCATCCAGCTCACTGCTGAAGTTATGGGAGCAGACATTCTCGCTATAACTTCTGAGCATTGTGCTTGATTTGGAAAGACAATGACTACAATGATTTAGATGTGGGCAAGCAACGTTGGTTAAACTTAAACAAAGAAGGATGTTTGAAGCTCCTCAATAATGTATCTGGAACACTTAATTGATAAAGTCTCATCACATGACATAGTTGAGTCTGTTTACAAATGAGAGTCGTCAATTAATTACAGTTAATTTCTGAGGTCAGCATGTTCATATGTTTTTTAAAGCTTAATTGCCAAAGTTATGTGAAATCAAGGAAGTGTGGCAGGAATGGAATACTGGGACTTAAAGACAGAAAGAAAAGAGAGAAAAGGGAGAGGGCAACAATAGGAACAGAACAATGAGAGGGAAGCCTGGGAAGACAAACAGTAGTGAATGGGAAGAGGATATTGAAAAGAAAGCCTGCAAAAAAGGGAGATGAGTGAAAGATAGAATGGGAACTGATAAGTAAAACTGGCACAATGGTTAGCACTATTGCCTTGCAGTGTCAGAGATAGGAGTTCAATTCCAGTCCTAGGTGACTGTCTGTGTGGAATTTGCACATTCTACCCATGTCTACGTGTGTTTCCTCTGGATGCTGTGATTCTCCGCACAGTCTAAAGATATACAGGTTGGTGGATTGGCCATGATAAATTGTCCCTTTGTTTCACATGATGTGTATTTTAGGGGGATTAGTGGGGTAAATATGTGTGGTTATGGGGAAAGGGCTTGGGTAGGATGCTCTGTTGGAAAGTTGGTGCAGACTCTATGAGCAGAATGGTCTTCTTCTGCACTGTAGGGATTCTAGAATTAAAGAAAAGAATGAAGACCAAATGAGAAATACAACACCTGGAGAAAAAATTCTGAATAGAGATAGAAGGACAAAGCAAGAAAAGGGAAATATGAGGGACCTTTCATCAAAGCCTGGTATTTAATTGAAAAGTAACATTCCATTACTTTTTCTTTAGTTATCAAAGAAGAGATTTAGGGGTATCCCTGATTGTCTATGATCATACTGTTAGTTCTATAACATCCATCATTACAAATGTTCCAATTCCTCTAATTTATCCCATTTACAAATCAACCTCTGCCCTCGTAGGCAAAAAACGTCTGATAACAGTGAAACAAATAAGATTGGCACATGGGTATACAAGCCAAAACAGACATCAATATAACCATAGCAGCCAGAAGCAATAATAGAAAAGTTAACGTGAACATACTTAGGGAGCAATCTTAGCAAATAAATTCTAAATGTCGAACAAGCGTGAAATGGAAGCGTTTCAGATCCATTTTTTGGTGAGGTCACAAATGAAATCTCACAGCACTTAACGCAAAAAATGATGCACAATCGAAGTCCTGCCAGTAGGGGGAGAGGGCTGAGCCTAAGCTCACCAGAAAGCCAGCAGCTCACACTAGAGGGTGCAATTGCACAGTGCCACAATGCTTGACATGCAGTGTAATCGTGTCTGGTGGGAAGTGCTGGACTGACAGTTCTAGGGTGCAAAGTTGGCACTGCAAGGCTCATAGGTTGGCAGTGCCAGGCTGGCACTGTCCTCCTGCCCCCAACCTCCTGGGGGCCTCAACGGCCTCTGGTCCTAGCAGTGAGGCCACCATGTCAAATTCCCATTGATGGGGACCACATGTGATCCTCACTGATGAGGCCCTTCATCGACAAAGCCATTAAGGCAAGTGAGCCAGATGATTGCATCATAGATTCACTAATTCTGTGGAAATGAGGATTTTATTACTTAAACCAGCCTCACGTCCGACTGATCACGTTGAAGATCTGGGGCTGGTAAGATTCTGAAGGATGAGAAACTGGGCAGAATCTCAATTTGTGCCTCTTGTGCAATTTTACTGGCTCACCCACCCATCAACAGGTGTGCCGAGCTGGTAAGATCCTCGCCTTAGAAATGTTACCGACAATAGTTTCAACAAAATATGCAATTTCAGATGAACTGAAATTAAATGTTGAAGTCATCAGATTTTTGACTCTGGTGAATGGTTTGGTGCTCACACCTAATCCGCCAGGGTCCAACTGTGATGCTGTCACAGAGATCTATATTTTGTTCCATACAAATTAAATGCATATGAATGTATAATAAAACTGCATCTGTTTCGTTGTTAAAATCAAAAAAATGCAAATTTAATCTTTTTGATTCTGTAACAAATAGACAAGCAGCTGCCCATGGAAATGTTTTCTGACAAAAATACTTGCTTAAATAATTCCACTATGCCCTGCCTATTAACAATCATGCACTCGGTGGTACAGGATAACTTCTAGGAATCCACCATTTCAACTCTTTGCTGGTTAAAGATCAGCCTGCATACAAAATCTGGAATTAAGGATCTATTGATGACCATGAAATTATTGTCAATTGTGAGAAAAACTGATCTGGTTCATTAATGTCCTTTAGGGAAAGAAATCTGCTGTCCTTACCTGGTCTGCCCTTCATGTGACTCCCGAGCCACACAATGTGATTGACTTTCAGCTGCCCTCTGAAATAGCCAACAAGCCACTCAGTTCAAGGGTCAACTAGGGATGGGCAGTAATTGCTGATCAGCCAGTAATGCCACGTCCCATGAATGAATTAAAACAAAATCTTGGGTTGGTTCAATTGATTTGAACCAGAAGGGTCTACAGATCAAAAGTAGCAATGGCTTCAGATGCAGGAGCACCCAGCCAATAATATTATTTCCACCTCTGAGCTAAAGACCCCATTAACATTTGTAAAGCTGTTTTCGGGCATCATGAGAACTGCCCAAAGTGGAAACAAAAAAAAAATGAGCTGATGTTTATCAAGAATTTCGAAATTATACAAAAAAAATCTCTTAACAAGCAGGAGATAATGTGCCTTTTCTCCTAATTGTCAAGTGGGGAAGCATTTTGTACAGCCAAGATATGTCTGATGGGGCAGCATGGTGGCGCAGTACTTAGCACTGCTGCCTCACAGTGCCAGGGATGCAGGTTCAATTCCCAGCTTGGCTTGCTGTCTGTGTGGAATTTACACATTCTCTCTGTGCCTGGGTGAGTTTCTTCCAGGTGCTCCAGTTTCCTCCCACACTCCAAAGATGTGCGGGTTAGGTGGATTGGCCATGCCAAAAAGCCCCTCAGTGTCGGGGGACTAGCTAGGGTAAATGCATGGTGTGGAATTGTGGTCGGTGCAGACTCAGTGGGCTGAATGGCCTCCTTCCGCACTGTAGGATTCTTTGATTCTAAGTTATGAAAAACAATGGGCGAGATTCTCCAGCCTCCCAGCTGTGTGTTTACTGCCAGTGGGAGAGGGCACATTGTTTGCTCATGGAGGAATTCTCTGGTCCCCCTGCTGTCAACGGAAATTCCCATTAACATCATCCCATACTGGTGAGAAACCGACGGGCAGAGGTGCACTGGAGAATCCTGCTGGCGTGAATGGTTGGAAAAATTTGGTTGTTGTATTTATTTGAAATAAAAGCAACCGATGCTGGAAAAGCTCAGCATTGTCTGGCAGCAACTGTGGAGGGGGGGGGGAAAGAGGATTAACATTTCAAATCCAACATGAATCTTCTCGGAACTGAATTTGTTTGCACACTTTGTGGATACCTTAGCCTCCGGGTGTTCCTCAAACTGACGCCGCACAAATAAATCAAAGCCATCCCAATGGTTTTCAGTCAAATTTCCTCCAAGGGACCAAATGTAACAGAAGGCAAATGTCTGGCAAATAACACCATTCAATTGAGAAGCATCCTTGAAAGCAAATCAGATCACATAGTTTGTTTAAAAAGTGACAATAAAAAGTGAAACACGCTAATAACTTCTATTCACATACAATTTTTTTCCCTATGTCTAGGAACATGAAGCTTCTAGCACATTTGAAGTTACTGATTTTAATCAATTACAATTATTGCTTTTAAAAAAGCATTTAGGCAGTTACATGGGTAAGATGGGTATAGAGGGAAAGGGCCAAACGTGGGCAATTGGGGCTAGCTCAGTAATTTAAAAAAAAGGATGGTATGGGCTAGTAGAGCTGAAGAGCCTGTTTCCATGCTGTAGACCTCTATGACTCTATGACTTAGGTGTTTAGCAACATAATTCTGAAATAGTAAACCAGCTGTACAACCTGTATTCTATCAAAATCAACCTTCTAAGCAGGCCAACAGTAGCATTTACCAGATTTTGAACTTTGTTTCAATAAGATATTCTAGAGAACAACTTGTGATTCAATGAGGAATGCAGAAGAGAATATCAGCAGCAGCACTGGGCATTGTTAAAAATAAGGTGCCAACCAAGTGATGCTACAACACAGGATTACATGAATACTAAACAGCATGTGCAACAGATCGAGCTAAGCAATCCCACATCCAATGGGTTAGATAGGAGCTCTGCAATCCTGCACATCCAGTTGTGAATGGCAGAGAACAATTAAACAACTAAGAGGAGAGAATTACACAAACATCTCCATCCTCAATGATGGGGGAAGCTAGTATAACAATGTCAGAGACAAGGTTGAAGCATTTTCAATTATCTTCAACCAAAAGTTGCGAATGGATTACCCATCCCCGTCTCCTCCCCAAGTCCTCAACTTTACAAATGTCAAGCAATGGGCCATTTCCAAGAGAGAATCCAACCATCTCCCTTTAATATTTAAAAGATTACCGTCACTGAATCCATTTACACTCTGCGGATTAGCACTGACCAGAAATTCAACTAGACAAGCTATGTAAATACTGCGGCTACAAGACTAGGTCAGAGACTGGGAATTCCGTGGCAAATCACTCTTCCCTTGACTCATAGGTCATAGATCATAGAACCCTACAGTGCAGAAAGAGGCCCTTCGACCCATCGACTCTGCACCGACCACCATCCCACCCAGGCCTTACTCCCGAATCCCTACATATTTTACCTGCTAATCCCTCCAACCTAAGCATCCTAGTACGCTAAGGGGCAACCTAACCCGCACATCTTTGGACTGTGGGAGGAAACCGGAGCACCTGGACGAAACCCACGCAGACACGAGGAGAATGTGCAAACTCCACACAGACAGTGACCCGAGCCAGGAATCGAACCCAGGTGCCTGGAGCTGTGAAGCAGCAGTGCTAACCACTGGGCTACCGTGCCGGCCCTCTCCAAATCTTATTCACCACCTACATGGGCATACAGCAAATCAAGTCTGTTGGAGATTAGATAGCTTCACATTAACAACGTAAAAATATTTTCTGGGTCATATTTGTAAAAGACCCCATGTTTTTGTGTTGTAGTGATAACTGTGACTGGTGCTTACATTTAGCAAAGCTCCATATGACCATTACAATCTTAAGTTACCTTTGGAATATATTTCAGATATCAGTTCACATACCATGCTGAGGTCTGGACCATCTTTTCCCAGCAGCAGAGATTCAAGGAGACAGCAGAGAGTAGTGACCTTACTAATGTCGACTTGATTGATGGCCTGTGTGCATTTCTTGTTAACATAGCGGAGCCCATTTTCAACGCAGCTTTCAAAAAGTTTCATGAGATACAGCCGTGGTTCGGAAGGCATCTAAACAGATGTTAAATATTTATTTCGAATGTCTTTGATTTGATTTGATTTATTATTGTCACATGCATTAGCATATAGTGAAAAGTATTGTTTCGTGCGTGCTATACCGTTATAGAGAAGGAAAAACAGAGTCCAGAATGTCGTGTTGCAGTCATAACATATTGAATTACAGCATCGTTAGAGAGTTTAAATGAATTAGAATGAAGTTTGAGAAGCATTTATTATCCAGAGAGATGTTGAATTTCACTTTACACCATGCTACTTTATAACAACAGAGCACTTATTTAACAAATAATATAACTAATTAAAATAAATACCAATAACCAGAAATGTTTGATCAATTGTTACATTGTAATTGATTGTTTTAAGGAAACTGTTGACGTACAAGCCCGTTTCCATAAAAAAAGCAAAATAATATTAATTGTGACCATACTTTTAACCATGATTCTGTGTTTCTGACAAACTCTGGTGCCTAACTATTGACTACGCTCAGCATTCCAGTTGCCCCTGTGATTAAGAACATAAGAACATAAGAAATAGGAGCAGGAGTAGGCCATCTAGCCCTTCGAGCCTGCCCTGCCATTCAATAAGATCATGGCTGATCTGTTGTGGCTCAGTTCCACTTTCCCGCCCTCTCCCCATAACCCTTAATCCCCTCTCTTATCAAAAACCCATCAACCCGCTTCTTAAAAATATTTAGCGAGGCAGCCTCCACCACTTCAACGGGCAGAGAATTCCAGAGATTCACCACCCTTTGAGTGAAGAAGTTCCTCCTCAACTCTGTTCTAAACCGCCTCCCCTTTATCTTGAGGCTGTGCCCCCTAGTCCTACTGTCTTTTTTGAGCGGGAAGAGTCTCTCCACCTCTATCCTATCCATCCCATTCATCATCTTATACGTCTCAATGAGATCTCCCCTCATTCTTCTAAACTCTAGCGAGTACAAGCCTAGTTTATTCAGCCTCTCCTCAGAGCTCAACCCCCTCAACTCCGGTATCAGCCTAGTAAACCTCCTCTGCACTCCCTCCAGGGCCAAAATATCCTTGCGCGGGTGCGGCGCCCAAAACTGCACACAGTACTCCAGCTGCGGCCTCACCAATGCCCTATACAGCTGCAGCAAGACCTCCCTACTTTTATATTCAATCCCCCTCGCTATGAAGGCCAGCATCCCATTCGCCTTCCTGACCACCTGCTGCACCTGCAAGCTGGGTTTTTGCGACTCATGCACAAGGACCCCCGAGGTCCCTCTGCACCGTCGCCTGCTGCAGTTTTTCGCCACGTAAGTAATAGTCCTTCCTACCATTCTTCCTACCAAAGTGGACCACCTCACACTTGCCAACATTAAATTCCATTTGCCATTTCCTGGCCCATTCGCCCAGCCTATTTAGATCCTTCTGCAGACTCTCCACACCCTCCGCACAATTTGCCGTTCCCCCAATCTTGGTGTCATCAGCAAATTTCGACACCCTGCACTCGGTTCCCTCCTCCAGATCATCTATATAAATGGTAAATAGCTGAGGCCCCAGCACCGACCCCTGGGGCACCCCACTAGTCACCAACCGCCAATCCGAATAGCACCCATTGACCCCCACTCTCTGCTTCCTATTTGACAACCAATCCTCTATCCACGCTAACACCCTACCCCCAACTCCATGTCCCCTGACCTTCTGCAATAACCTCTTGTGAGGTATCTTGTCAAACGCCTTCTGAAAATCCAGAAAGACCACATCCACCGGCTCTCCTCTATCCACTGCCCTAGACACATCCTCATAGAACTCCAGTAAATTTGTCAGACACGACTTCCCTTTAATGAAACCGTGTTGCGTCCGCCCTATCAAGCAATTAACCTCCTACTCAATATCCTTTCCTCCCTCAAGACAGCCTACTATCTCCATACGTAGCCAATCTCCAACCTTGGATCATTTATTTGCTCTTGCAACCCATTATCCATGCTTTAGTTGTTTCTAAACTCAATTATCGCAATGTTCCTCTGCCAGCTTCCTGCCTTTCAAACCTCCATAGTCTTTAGCTTATCCAAAACTTTGTTGCCTCTATTCTAACTTGCATCAAGTCCCATTTACCCATCACCCCAGGCTTGCTGACTAATATCTTGACCACCACTTGAGCATTGATTGGCAGTGGGCAGGACTTCCATCTGCTCTTTGAAGAGAGTCCCATCCATGAGAGCTGGCGATTAATAAAATTGACTGGTGGCTCGCCAACCCAACTGGGCACAGTGTTGCAGGGGCCAGAAGTGGTAGTGGCTGGAACTAAGTCCCGGCATCGTTGAAAAGGTAAGCCATAGGGACAGGAGAGTCAGGGGTTGGGAGGGGAGTGATCATGGCGTCAGGGTTAAGCCAGAAGGAAGGAAGATCTGGAGCTCCAAGGTCCCAGAGAGGAAGCTTTCAGATTGAGGTGCCCCCACCCCCCCACCTCACCTTCCCAAACGAGATGAACATTTTTTTTCTGTCAGTTGCCCATGCAATCTGCGCTTACAAGCTAAAAATTGAGACTGGGCGGGAGCAAGTAAATGGGACTTGGTGCCAGTTAGAATATAGGCCACAGAGTATTTGATAAGGTGAAAGTTGTGGAGGAAATGGAGGCAGGCATACGACTACCCTGGCAGAGTGATATAAAGCACATCAGCATCAGTACAGTGGCAGAATGATTTTTGCACTCACCCCAAAGTCTATGGCAAACTCAGGGCTGCCTTGTATACATCATTCATTAGCAATCGGATTTTTGATTTTCGATTTGATTTGATTTATTATTGTCACATATATTAGTATATAGTGAAAAGTATTGTTTCTTATATGCTATACAATTAAAGCCTACCAGAGAGAAACAAGGGAGAGGGTGTAGAATGTAGTGTTACAGTCATAGTCAGGGTGTTGAGAAAGATCAACTTAACATGAGGTAGGGCCATTCAAGAGTCTGATGGCAACAGGGAAGAAGCTGTTTTTCAGTCAATTAGTATGCAACCTTAGACTTTTGTATTTTTTTCCTGATGAAAGATGATGGAATAGAGTATATCTGGGGTGCGTCGGGTCCTTGATTATGCTGCTGCTTTTTCTGAGTGTAGACAGAATCAATAGGTTGGAAGCTGGCTTGCGTGATGGACTGGGCTTCATTCATGTCCCTTTGTCCCCTTCATTCATGTCCCTTTGTCGTTTCTTGTGGTCTTAGACAGAGCAGGGGCCATACCAAGCTGTGATACAACAAAACAGAATGCTTTCTATGGTGCATCTGTAAACTTTGGTGAGAGTTTGTAGAGAACATGCCAAATTTTCTCAGCCTCCTGAGAAAGTAGAGGTGTTGATAGGTGTTCTTAACTACAGCATCAGATGGAGGGACCAGGACAAGTTGTTGGTATCTGGACACCTAGAAACTTGAAGTTCTCGACCACTTCCACTTCATCCCTGTTGATGTGGGGTGGGCGGGGGGGCATATCCATCATTTCTCACTGACACGATGCAACATTGAAAGGCCTGATGGGATGGCAGTGGCCATCTGTTTTAATGAGCATTTATGTGATGCAAATGGCATTTGTGCCACCGGCCAGCGGGTAGAATGATCCATCATTAACCTGCCAGTGAGGGGATTGCAATGTGATTTTACACTGGCAGGTTTAAGACTTTATAGCTCGTGCCAGCTTCACTGTGCCTGCCCAGAACCTACCACGGGCTGGGTGGAAGTATTACACAGTAAAAAGTCTGACAACACTAGGTTTTAGTTCGATTTATTTGATAGTAAACTCACAAGCTTTCGAGGGGACTGCCTCTTCGTCAGGTGAATGGAGAGTTCTGGCCTCAGACAGAGCATATAAAGCACAGACAGTTCAGAGGTTACTGATTAGAATGCGAATCTTTACACCTAACCTGCTGTTCAAGTACTAAAGTGGCCGACAATGTGTGTGGAAAGAGCACTGATCACGGGTTAAAGAGATGTGTATTGTCTCCAGACAGCACACTGAGTGAGGTTTTGCAAACCCAGGCAAGTCACGGGGGTTACAGATAGTGCGACATGAACGCAAGATCCCTGTTGAGACCGTCCTCGTGTGTGGAACTTGGCTCTCAGTCTCTGCTCAGCGACTCTGCTCTGTCGTGTGTCGTGAAGGCCACCTTGGAGAACGCTTACCCGAAGGTCAGAGGCTGAATGCCCGTGACCACTGAAGTGTTCGCCAACAGGAAGGGAACAGTCTTGCCTGGTGATTGTTGAGCGATGTTCATTCATCCATTGTCGTAGCGTCCCTTTGTTAAGCTCGTGAGTTTACTATCAAATAAATCGGTTGGACTAAAACCTGGTGTTGTCAGACTTTTTACTGTGTTTACCCCAGTCCAACGCCGGCACATCCACATCATGGAAGTATTACGCCAAATATCAATCAAGTATTTATTAAGTAAACTTGCGGATGTTCCTTGTCTTTTCCTCAGATTCAGTGGAACCAAAATGGTTGTGTGTGTGCAAATTACTTTTGAAGAATCTGACTATAGCCTGAGTACAAAGGGACAATGATGATACTGAGAAGTGACAGGAGTGAAACAGAAATTCCATTTAACATAGCGACATTGTTTGCGCGTTGCAGGGACAGCTGACACTAATTTCCGGACAAGTGAAAACATAAATGAGGAGTTTTTGTTTTCTACCATGCTTGGATTACAATTTATCAATATCACAGCTTACACGGTCTGAATTGTTAGCCATCCATGTTTGTACATATGGCATCCACTTGAGTTCATCTGCATCAACGTATACCATTCCACACCTGCTAACAGTGGCAGGAGAGGCCACCTTCAAATCTTGTACCTGGAAGTTAACAAAAGCAATTTCTCATAAATTGGCCGTACATTTCTGCTACTGATTGTTATGCAGCAATCCGACTTAACAACACTGCAACTATAAGCCCCAAAGAATTTTGGGAGTTTGGATAATGTCAAGTAGTCACATGCTTGTCATAACCAAGCACACTGCTCTACTGATCATTTTAATGAGACCATCTGAAAAACATATTTTAAAAAATGAATGGGTTACATCTCCATTAAAAATGAGACCGTGACAGACACATCTGCCACTGTGATAGGGCAGCACAGTGACATAGTGCTTAGCACTGCTGCCTTACAGCAGCAGGGATCCAGGTTCAATTCCAGCCTTGGGTGATGGTCTGTGTGGAATTTGCACATTCTCCCTGTATCTGTGTGGGTTTCCTCCAGGTGTCCGGTTTTCTCTCTCAATCCAATTATGTGTGTGGGTTAGGTTGATTGGCCATGCTAAATTGACCCTAGAGTCAGGGGGATTTGCAGGGTAAACATCTGGGGTTACGGGAATAGGGTCTGTCCAGATTCAAAGGGCCGAATAGCCTCTTTCTGCACTGTAAGGATTCTATGATTCTTCTGATTCTATGATGCTACCTTTCACAATGGTGCTTGTGACATAATAAGAACAGGAATAGGCCATTCAGCTGCTCAAGCCTGCTCCTCCATATATTAAAATCATGCTTGGCCTGACATTCCTCAAGTCCACTTTGTTGCCCTTTCCCCATAACCCTCACTGATCAAAAACCTAACTGTCTCAAGCCTTAAGTCTGCACAAGGACTCTGCCCCCACAGCACTCTGTGGCAAGGAGTTCCAAAGGCTCACAAACATCAGAAGAAACTCCTCCTCATCTCAGTCTTAAATTGGTGCCCCTTTATCTTGAAACTATGCCCTCTGATCCTAGGCTCTCCCCTAAGGGGAAACACCCTCTCAGCATTTACCCTAACAATCCCCTTAAGAATCCTGTATGTTTCTTGTCTTTCTTGTTCCTAAAAAAGGATTCCCCCCCACCACTGCAGTTGCCTGGGCCCTTAACCATTTTTGACCCATTTCACTTCTGCCCTCAATCTGCTTCCCCTCACTTCCAGAACCAGAATAGGATTCTTCTTGTCCTCACTTTCAACCTACCATTCTCCATTCAAAGAATTATTTGTTGCCATTTTTGCCATGTCCAGCGTGATGACACCAGAAACACATGTTCCCCTCCCCTGTCAGCATTCCAAAGGGACCATTCTCTCCTTGACAACCTGGTCCCTTGCTGCTCTATCATCCCCAACACCTCAACTCCTTCCCATGCAATCACAAGAAATAGAACACGATGTTTTCTTTTCTCACTGCCCGGGGTGAAGCAGCGAGTTACTTGTATTTCTTTCCATTTATAGAATCATAGAATCTCTACAGTGCAGAAGGAGATCATAAAGTCTGCACCCATCACAATCCCACACAGGCCCCATTCCTTTAACTTCATTTATTTACCCTGCTAGTCCCCCTAACATTAAGGGGCAATTTAGCACGGCCAGTCAACCTAACCTGCACATCTTTGGACTGCGGGATGAAACCAGAGCTCCCAGGGGAAACCCACACAGTCACGGGGAGAACATGGTCGGCTTTGCAGAACACCGGTGCTCAATCTGCAGCACAGCCCTGACCTTCTGATCATTTGCCATTTCAATTCACCATATTGCCCTCATGCTCACATTTATGTCCTTGGCCTATTGTAATTTTCCAGTGAAGCTCGATGCAAACTGGAGCAACAGCACCTCAATGTCCAATTAGGTACTTTACAGCCTTCTGGATTCAATATTGAGTTCAACAACTTCAGATCATGATGTCTATCCTCCATTTTTCGATTCCATCCTTCCCGCCAAATGTCCATTTGTACCTTATAGGACCTACAGTGCACAAGGAGGCCATTTGGCCCTTCACGCCTGCACCGACAATAATCCTACCTAGGTCCCATCACAGTAACCCCACATATTTACAGTCCTAATCCCTCTGACACTGAGGAGAAATTTAACATGGCCAATCAACCTCACCCGTACATCTTTGGACTGTGGGAGAAAACCGGAGAACCTGGAGGAAACCCACGCAGACATGGGGACAATGTGCAAACTCCACACATACAGTTACCTGAGGCCAGAATTGAACCCAGTGCTGTGAGGCAGCTGTGCTAACCACTGTGCCACCAATTTACATGTTTTTGTTTTCAGGCAGAACTGACCTTTATCTTGCTGTTAATATCAACTCTGGACCAATGCTTTACTTATTTGCTACCACTGCCACTCCTTTTCCCTTTTGTTCCATGATATTAGTATTTAATCTCTCCTGCCCTTTAACCTGCCCATGACCTTCCCTTTTGCTCCATTGGACCCTCCAATTTCTCAAAAACACAAACTCAGCACCTCCCTTTCATTCAAAAACAAAATACTGAACACCAAGGGCCAGATTTTAGCATTTTACCATTGCAAAAACTTGGCAAAGTCAGGTGTGAGGCAAACAGCGCAATCCGTGCCTGTGTCTGCACCGATTCCCACTTTACCAATGCCCAAAAATGGATGTGATCGGGACTGCACCCAAAACGGGCACGACATCAACTTAAATGCATTTGCATGCACTTAAATTGAATTAATGGACTGCCCCCCCCCCCCGCCTTTACCTGCATTTCCCCCTATTACCGTTGTGTTCACCCGTCCAGATTCGGCGTAAAACAGACGTGCTCGGCAAAGGTCTGTTTCAGGCGCTCCAGCTTCTGAAGAGAGAGGTTCAGAGCTTCCAACAGCTCTTTAACTCAGATCAGTGGTTGGGGGGGGCAGGGAAGGAGGAGGGGGCGAGATGGTAGAGGGAAGGAGGAAGGAGGCCCTGATCATTCTCTGATGGGGGGGGGGGGTGGAGGAGAAGGGCCAGATGAATCTCTAGGGGTGAGAAGTGAGGGAGAAGGAAGTCGCAATTGGTCTGGATAGCTGGGGTGGGTGGATAAGGGAGACGGTTATGTTGTGGGGTGGGGCGGTGTCTGTGGGGGCCATCGATGTGGCAGGGAGCGTTTTTCAATTTTTTTTTTACTGCGCATGCGCAGTTGAAGGCTCCGGTCAGAGCAGCAGCATTTTGGGCGTGATAAGACCTGCCCTCAGCGCGATTCAGATTCGCGGCTTTTTTTTCAGGCTGAGTACATGGGGGGGGGGGTGCCTCAGAACAGGGATCTGAATCATGCCCAGATTCAGCATTTAGTATCAAAATGGTAAAAATCGGGCCCTAGATATTAACTCTGTTTCTCTGTCCATGGATGCTGCCAGACCGGTTGAGATTTTCCAGCACTTTCTGCTTTTATTGTGATTAAAGGTCTAACCTTTACGCTAAAAATGCCACAAGCTTGGAGGGCAGTAACCAGTGGAGTGCCACAGTGATCAGTGCTAGGATTGCAGTCCTTCACAATATAAATTAACGATTTGGAGGAAGGAACAGAGTGTACTGTGGCCAAATTTAAAGTTTATTTATTAGTGTCATAAGTAGGCTTACATTAACACTGCAATGAAGTTACTGTGAAAATCCCCTAGTCACCACACTCTGGATCTTGTTCGAGTACACTGAGGGAGAATCTAGCATGGACCTAACTAGCACGTCTTTGCGGATGATCCAAAGGTGGGAGGGAAGTCAGGCTGTAAAAAAGATATAAATAGTTTGCAGAGTTAGTGACAAGTTAATTGAGTGGGCAGAAAATTGGCAAATAGAATTTAATGTCGGAAAATGTGAGATTATTTATTTTGGAAGAAAGAATGAGAAGGCAGATTATTATTTAAATGAAGAGAGACTGTAACAAGATGCAGCACCAAGGGACTTGTTTGTAAAAACCAAAAAGCTAGATTACAGGTTCAGAAGGTAACAGAGACAGCAAATGGAAGGGTGGCTTTTATTTGAAGGGGGCTGGTGTATAAAAGTAGAGGTATTGCCGCAACTGTACAGGTATTAGTGAGGCCATATTTAGAATAGTGTACAGTTTTGGTCCCTTTCTCTAAGGAAAGATATATTATTAGAGGCAGTGCAGTTTCTCCCAGGGTGGTACTGGGTATGGGGGAGTTGCCATAAGATTAAACAGGTTGGATCTGTTCTCCTTGGAGTTCAGATGAATGAGATGTGATGTGATTGAAACATATATGATTCTTAGCGGGTTTAGACAGGATAAATGTTGGAAGAATGTTTCCACTCATGCGAGTGTGTCGGACTAGAGGGTCTGGTCACAGAATAAGTGGGTGCTCATTTAATACGGATTTCAGCAAGAATTTCTTCTTTCAAAGAGTGATGATTAGTTGTAATTCTATACATCAGGAAGAGTCAAAACATTATACATTTTTAAGGCTGAAATCAACATATTTTTCATCAATAGGGGAACTAAAAGTTATAGAGATAAGGTAGGAAAGTGTTAAATCAACCAGGATCCTATTAAATGATAAATCAAGCTCAAAGGTTTGAATGGCCTACTTCTGTTCCTATTTCTTATGGTCTTAAGATGTGGTACCACAATCTTGAGACATGCATAATAAACTTGCTTAGAATCACCTACCTCAAAGACCATGTGGATATACGGTGTAAGTTTAATCCGTTCGCTGTTTGCAAGGCACAGCATCTTGTTATCATCAAGGACAGTGTTCATATTCTCAATCCAAAGTGCATCAACCGGACCATCACAGATAATCCATTTGTGATCTTTACTTTCATCATTCACAGCTGCACGGACACTAAGTGCCATTAGTCCATCATTCCATTCCAAAGTCACGTTATTCACTTCACCATACAGTTCGCCCATGGTGATCGATTTAGGGTTTAGCACATACGTTTTCACTGGCTGATAACTGGGGTTCACCTCACCAGCACTATGCAAACTTCCAAGAGTGTCAGCCAAAACCTGGTAAACTGTAGTTTTGCCACTTCCAGTAGGCCCGACCAGCATAACACCATGCCTCACAATCATGGTCTCATACAACTGTATGACCTTTGCAACCATGTTAGGGACAGGCTGCAGGCCACGGTTCAACATGACGTCAATGGCTGTTTGCTGGAACGAACCATAGTCATGATCTGGAATAATAACTCCTGGAAATAAATCTGAAAGGATCCCACTGAAGGAAGGAAATAAAAATGTCACCATAGTCGACAGTCAAACCATTCCAAAGCTACGTACTATCCAAAAAAAAGTCACCATAGTCCATAATCAAACCATTCCAAAGCTAAGCACCATTCAATAAACTTAAGGTACCTTATTTTGTTAATGTATCCCACAATGATTTGAAGAACATACTGAGTCAGCATTTCTAAATTTTAAACTGAAACTATGGCAACATTTCAAAAGGATATGAAAATAATATTGCATTACTTATTATGATACTTCAACAAAAAAAAGACCTGCCATGTACCCAAAAAGCACTGCATCATCTGACAGAAATTTAGGTAGATTAGAATCTCTTAAGGCTCTAATTAGCACGACGTCCTCATTCAAATCTGGGTTCTCTCTCTTCAGAGACCTAAACAAAAGAAATGTAGTGGAATATTAAATTCTCTTCAAAGTTAGCACAGGCAACTAACTGTACATCAACAAAAAATTATATTTTAGACAAATAATCATTTTTACTCCAATGGAATTGGGTCACAGAGACAGATACATATCACAGTGAAACTCCCTTAAAATGAAACTAATAGCTACAGAACATCACATTTCCACATTATGAAGGTCATGTTAGTGAGCAGCCTTGTGCATTCTGGAATAGTATCATTCGCTACAATAGAAGCTATTATGACCTTAGGTCAACATGAGATCAAATCCATGCTGCTCCACAACATTTAGTTCTGCTTATCTGCATATTTTTACTGTATAACCTTTAGTTAGGGTTATTTGACATCCATCACCTTTCCTGCCTTCCTAACGGTCACACACTCTTTTGTGTTTTCCTCCTTGGATCTCACCATTGCAGTTGAAGTGTTTTCTTCATTTGGGGTGCACATCAGACACGATGTTGTTCTTTGCCTAACTTTTCAGTCACTATGATCAACTGTTCCATACAACACCAATTCCAACTATACTCCTTGTGAATCCCTATGTAAGGTAATCACAGTTCCATCTACTGAACAGAGTTGAAGAACACAAATGTTTAGATAATTGCTTTACAGACTTTAACTTGGATAAAGTTTGTAAATATTCATGCCATTGGTATACCATATACACCAATTGAGAGGAGAACCTGGATTGAGTTTAGTTTTATTTAGTTATTTATCTTGGGATCCTGCAGTTGCTGACAAAACTAGCATTCATTGCATATCCGTAACTACCCTTGTGAAGTAATTGTGAATGACTGCTTGGACTGCTGCAGTCCATATGGTATAGGAAAGTTTCATGATTTTGAGCCAGCAATGGTGGAGGAACAGCAATATACTTCTAAGTCAAGAGGTGAATGAGCAGATGGTGGTGTATTCCACATGCCTGCTGCCCTTGTTCTAAATAGTAGAGGTTGCAAATTTGGAAGGTGCAGTTGAGAAAGGCTTGGCAAGCTGCTGTAGTGTGGCTGAAGAGGTAGCCATTGCCACCTGATAGTCTCTTTATGGGTTAAGGAGTGCCTAAAAAAAGAGGGCATCTCTCTCCTGAAGTTTGCTGGGATGCTGCCAGATTTCACAGAGACAGGTGGTGGCTCTTAAATTCAATGGTCTCCTGGCAGGTATCTTGCCTGTTGATGGCAATATGGTCACGCCAGCAGGAAGATGTCGAGCATTGTGCCCAATGATGCACACACCATTTTATCAGTGTTCCCACTTCCCACATCTTTGCCAAAGGGCTTATAAAATTCCTGATTTATTTTCCAAGGAATGTGTGACCTCTTATTCTTGGGTAATAAACCGTACCAGCTAACATTTACCATATTGAATGTATTTGCTAAGTGTATGCCCATTCTACAAGTTTATTAATTGCTTCCAGTATTATGCTTTCCATACTGATTATACCCCGAATTTAGTGACATCCACAAATATTAAAAGTGTGCTTCTGATTCCCAACTCCAAATCACTGATGTTAATAATTGTATCAGAGCAAACCCTTGTGGAACACCACTTTCCAATTTTTGCCAGTCTGAGCAACTAGTCTCCATTGTTTGTTTTGTAATTAGTTTGCTACCCATTCTGTTGATAATCCTGATTCCACATTATTTGGCTCTAGTCATGAGGGTGCAAGGTGGGTGCCTTACCAAAAGCTTTTGAAGATCCAAAAAATACCTTTTGCCTTACTCTTGTCAACCCTTCTATTACTTTGAAGAATTCTATGAAATTAAGTCAGCATGATCTTCCACTTCGAGATCTATGTATGGCATTTTTGATTTCTGTTTCCAAGTACAACTTTGAGCAAGGATTTCATTAGCTTTCCTACAAGCTACATTAAGATAATTGACTTATCCTGGATTTGGGGGAACTGCCACAAGATTAAACAGGTTGGGTCTGCACTCCTTGGAGTTCAGAAGAATAAGATATGATGTGATTGAAATATATAAGATTCTTAGGGGATTTAGACAGAGTAAATATCTGAAAATGTTTTGCCTATGTTTTTCAAAACAGGAATTCCCCAGTCATTTGCCATAATGTCCTGTTTTCATGAAATATATTTAAGAGTGTCTCTGTCATCTTCGCTTGAACTTATTGTAAATGTCTTTAGATCACAACTAATATTTTCACATTGACTTAATTTATTACAGTTCAATTTCCAAATCCAAATTTTGCTTCATCTGAAGGCCATGAGGTAGATTTTTAACTTGAGAGGCCTGGATGTAAAACCCCTGGAGGGGCCATCCGTAATAGAACAGGCGAACTTTCATTACTATTGATTCCACTCAAAATCATACGGTTCCTTTAATGCTTAGTTGATGTGTATTGCCATCAGCTTTATACCTGGGCAACAAGTAGAAAATCTACCCTCAATAAGTTCATTTTTCCATCTATTAAAAGCCAAAGTTAAACATGTTTGCTTACCCAGCCATGACAAGCACAGATTTGACTGCTCTCATACCAAAATCATAGTGATCCTGTTGGGATAGTTGCTCACTACATAATTTGTACATCTGGGTCATCTTTCTGGCCAAAACCTTGCTGGATTCAAAACCCTCCGAATACAAGATGACCTATTATACACAAAAACAGATAAATAAGCAAGGCTCATGGGAGCTATAAGTCATATTTATTATTAACCAAAAGAAAAATTGCAGGTAATTCTCAGCAGGTCTGGCAGCATCTGGAAGCAGAGCAAAAAAAAACTGACACTTTAAGTCCAGCTGACCCTTTGTCATAGCTTTGGGGCTTTGATCCACTTTGATCTGGACTTGAAATGTCAGCTCTTTTCTCTCCTTACAAAACACAAGTAGAGAAGGTTGTGAAGAAAGCTTATGGAATGCTAGCCTTTCTAGGAAGGTGTATAGAGTATAAGAGCTGCTGTCTAATGCTTCAGTTGTACAGAACGTTGGTTAGACCGCATTTGGAGTACTGCATCCAGTTCTGGTCACCTTACCCCGGAAGGACGTGGAGACCCTGGAAAGGGTGCAGAGGAGGTTTACCAGGATGTTGCCTGGCATGGAAGGACTGAGTTACGAGGAAAGGTTGGAGAAACTGGGGCTCTTCTCCTTAGAAAGACAGAGATTAAGGGGGGATATGATAGAGGTGTATAAAATAATGAAGGGAATAGATAGAGTCAACAGTGGTAGGCTTTTCCCTAGATTGGGGACAATTACGAGAGGTCACGATCTAAGGGTGAGGGGGGAGAAGTATAATTTGGATACGAGAGGAAGGTTTTTCACGCAGAGGGTCGTGGGGGTATGGAACGCGCTACCGAGTAGGGTGGTGGAGGCAGGCACGTTGGACTTGTTTAAGGTTTACTTAGATAGACACATGAGCGAAACAAGGATGGAGGGTTATAGTAGAGGGTACTAAATAGGGTCAGAGCCTCGGGACGACACTGGAAATGTAGTATTACATGTTAATGTTTTGTCTTTTTATTCCACAGGTGTCAGTCCACCTTATTGTCAAACGAGGGGCATGCACACGGTGGATCGTGCGTGGGCTGCTCTTGGAGGTTCCGGGAGTGGCCTAGTACTTCGTGTCGGTGTGTGTGCTTGATCCTGGACCAGCAGACGGGCACCACAACAGCTCAGTGACTATCACTGCTAGGTGTGCAGATACATGGATTTGGGCCTGTGTCTGTGGGAGTTTGCGCATTCTCCCTGAGGTTGCGTGGGTTTCCTCCGGGCGCTCCGGTTTCCTCCCACACCCCAAAGATGTGCTCTTAGGCTGATTGGTGTACCAAATTGACACTATTCTCCCCTGAATCTGGCTACATTAGGGGTTCTATTCACATACACACAGGGCAGGGTAGGTGTAGGAAGATGCGGCGGCGCGGGCTCATTGGGCCGAAGGGCCTGTTTCCCGTGCTGGGTTGCTCTTTGTTTTGTTTGGCCGAAGTTATTTCAAATTAAGGCAGCTAAACCAGGTTAATATACAGCTCAGCCATTATCTAATTGAATGGTTGAATTTGATGGGGTGAATGGTCTAATCTTGTTCTTATGAACCAATTAATGCCCAAACGATTTTTGTTTTATTCAATCATGGAATGTAAGCATCACTGCTCAGGGTGGCACATATTGCCCATCTCTAATTGCCCTTGAGAAGGTGTTGGTGAGCCACCTTCTTGGATCACATCAAATCATCTTAAAAAGAGCAATTGAACAGAAACTGCTCAAGGTAAAGGGAAAATATTCCATCTGTTCAGCTGACTTCATGGCATCCATCCTATTACTTCAACGATAAAGAGCAACATAAAAGGAAAAGACATAAACAAGTGCATCTGTTCAATCACCTCAGCAATAAGGGCATAGTTTGGAACCATCATTGCAATAGGTCTAAAAAGAGCCTTGAGATTATCTGGTAGTTCTGTCCTTCCAGCATATCCAGGGTTCATAGTAATGAACGCTGCGCAAGACATGACCAACTTGATTTCTCTACCTTCAAACATGAAACGGGTGAGCTGCAGAAAAAGGAAACAAACAACAATTCCTTTACTTGTGATTTTTCTCTTCTGATTTTATTCAGTCATTCTTTTTTAAGATGGCAACTAATGGTTGGTTGCACAGGTATCAAAAACCTCCACAGCAGTATCATCATTCTATGTCTCTGAACCTTAGCAAAGGTTGATTTGATTTGATTTATTATTATCACATGCAATAATATACAGTGAAAAGTACTGTTTCTTGCACGCTATACAGACAAGAAACAATACTTTTCACTGTATACTAATACATGTGACACTAATAAATCTAATCAAATCAAATCAACATTTGCTAAGGTTCAGAGACATAGAATGCGAGCAGACTATTTAAGCAACCACAATCAAGGCCAATTATTCCCTCAACCAACATTCACACAATGGAACACTTAGCTAAGTTTACATGGAATATACAGTATACAAAAGGCCATTTAGCCCACCACATCTATGCCAGTGTTTTTGCCACGTATGAGCTGCATCCCATTTCAGTCATCTTGACCTATATATTGTATAAAGAATAAGGATTAATGGACAGCAATCAAGAAAAGGGCAAAAAGAAAAAGAATTTGCATTTCCATAGTGCTTTTAATATCCTCAGAATGTCTCACAGCATATCAGAGCCAATTGAGTACTTTTGAAATGTGGTCACCACAGTAATATAGGAAAATGCAACAGCCAATCTTAGCACAGCCAGATTCCATAAACAGCACTGAAGTAAATTATTAAATTTATTTATGTTGTGATGTTGAATGATGGATAAATGTTGCCCAGGCACCAGGAAGATCAACTACGCTACTTCAAAAAGTGACAAACTAATACCAAAGTTTAACATCTTATCCTAAAGTCAGCAGCTCTAGCAGTAGAATGCTGAAATGCCAGCCCAGATTATGAGCTCAAGTGCCTGAGATGGTGCTTGAAACGGGGAGGCACAGCCTACACAACAGTGGAATTGGACTATCATTTTACTTATTACTTCACCGTAAGAGCAGCAAAGAAAAACATAAATGCTGTTTACGTTGTTTTGCAAAGCTTCCACTTCTACCGAAATTATGGTCACTGACTGGGAGAAGCCCTTTCCCTCACCCCAGTGGAAATTCACCCATATGTTCTAATGCAAAGTTAAGTCTGATTATTAAGACTGATTAGTATCAGAATAATATGGTACCTTGGCTGCTTTCGCATTTCTGATGGTGATGAGCTGCTGTGCAATGACAGAAAGTACTTCAATATCAATCCGGTTGAACTCATCAAAGCAGCACCAGGCTCCTGACTGAGCTAAACCACTGAAAAAACGTCCCATCATCTGGAAAAGAACATAGTCATTATGCATTACCTTACAACAGCAAAAATTAATGTCGCTAACGAAAATCGTATGCTTTGTTCCTTGTGGCATGCACAATAATGTACGCTTAAAAAGATTCAGAAATTCTGTCCACACATTCATTGAAATTTCCTATTCTGATCATTAACTCACCTTATAATCTAAGCCTTCAGAGCAATTAAACACAACACACTGGATGGCCAAGGCCTTTGCAAGATCTTTGGTTGTTTCTGTTTTCCCAGTCCCAGCAGGGCCAGCTGGAGCTCCTCCTAGATCTAACTGCAGGGCTCCCATTAGGCAGAGGTAACAGCGGTCCTAAGAGATCCAAGACAACTTAATCAGCCAAATTTCTGAACAAACTACAAACATTGCACAAAAAGATGAACATAGACTGAATGTCTTTCCCATTTATAAAACAGGCTACACAGTTTTGTTACTTTCCCCTGCTAGCAGCATTTCTCTTGTTCAAGTATGCAAATAATTTTTCTTACTGATAAAATGGAGAACATAATAAAAGTTGGCCAATCACTGAGGGCAACATCAGACTTTAGTTAAGCTGCTTGTCTCGTTTCACTGTGCATAGACTTGCCTGATGGAAGAGGCGCTGTGCAATTAAAAAAAATTAGATCAGGATACGATGTTGTTGTTCGTCCATCGTCATTGATGACGACCTCAACACCATTAGTCATTCTGGTTGCGGGTGTGTCTGAAGATGACTGATCAAGCCAATTTGGGCACGGAATATCCTGCACATATTGGACAGACTTGTGTAGACACTGCAGTTGTTGCGCTGGTGGCTCTGGACTTGCACAGTTCACGCTTAAGTTGTGCTTCAGCAATACACCTTGCTTCGTGAGCTTGACAGCCTTTGTGGATTAGGCAGTGCCAGGTAGGGTGGTTTTGTGCCAGCGTTTCCCAGGTGGTCATGTCAATGTCAAGCGACTTCAGGAAGGCTTTGAGTGTGTGCCTTTGAAACATTTCTTCTGTCCTCCATGTGAGCGTTTTCTAGCGTTCCCCAAAAACGAGCTGCTTGGGTATGCGCTCGTCTGACATATGGATGACATGACCTGCCCACTGGGTCTGTGCTCTCATCAGCAGTGTGTGGACTCATGGTAGACTTGCTCTAGAGAGAACTTCTTTGTCTGGTACTTTGTCTTGCCATCGGATGCATAATATTCTGCGAAGACAAGTCAAGTGGAAATGATCGAGCTGTCTTGCATGCCTTTGATATTCAGTCCACGTTTCATGGGCATACAGGAGGGTAATGAGTACCACGGCACTGTACACCTTCAGTTTTGTTGCTGGGCTGATTCCTCGACATTCCCATACAGCGGAGCGCAGTCTTCCAAAAGCAGAACTTGCCTTTGCTATTCTGCAGTTAACTTCTGCATCAATAGTCACTGCTTGGGAGAGGGTGCTGCCAAGATAAGTGAACTGGTCCACTGCCTGTAGTTTCTGCCCTTTGATTGTGATTATGTGTTTTGTGTACAGTACATGAGGTGCAGGCTGGTGCATGACTTCAGTCTTTTTAATGTTGATAGTGAGTCCGAAGTTGTCACAAGCCATGGAAAATTTGTCCATACTGACTTGTATCTCTGGCTCTGAGCCAGCATACAGGGCGCAGTCATCGGCAAAGAGGAGATCTCTCAGAACAGTCTCCTTCACTTTGATAATAGCTTGAAGTCTTCTCAGGTTGAAAAGCTTTCCATCCACTCTATACTTGAGGCTGATTCCAGCAACACTGTCCTGGAAGGCAACATTCAGCATGGCAGTAAACATCATGCTGAACAATGTGGGTGCGAGCACACAGCCCTGTTTGACGCCATTGGTGACTGGGAATGCCTCAGAGGATTCTCCGCCATCCTGTATTCTGGCCATCATGGAACTGGCGTACCATCTGAATGAAATCGATAAACTTCGGATATGGCCTAGTGGCGCTATTGTTAGACTATTAATCCAGAAGCTCAGCCAATGTTCTGGGGAACTGGGTTTGAATTCCACCATGGCAGATGGTGGAATTTGAATTTAATAAAAAGCAGCTGGAATTAAGAATCTACTGATGACTGTGAAACCATTGTCAATTGTCAGAAAAACCCATCTGGTTCACTAATGTCCCGTAGGGAAGGAAATTTGCTGTCTTTACCTGGTCTGGCCCACTTGCGACTCCCGAGCTACAGCAATGGGGTTAACTCTCAACTGCCTTCGGGCAACTAGGAATGGGCAATGCCAGCCACTCAGCGATGCCCATGTCCCACAAATGAATAAAAGAAAATCACAATCTCCGTAGCAATGTTCATAGTAAATAATGGAGCCATCACTCTTCCTCAAGTTTCAACATGACCTTCTTACCACCACCAGAGGTGTTGTTAGAAAACGAGACAGTCCTTTTACCATTAAAAAGGGTTGAATTTTCACATTGTTCCAACAATTGCCAGCAAAAATATCTAGTCATTATACCATTATTGTTTTCCCCATTTTCTCCCCATATTAAATTTCTGGTCACTGCCGCTTTCAGCGAATATACTTACAGTAAGTGGTGTAATGACCAGGCGAGGGGATGCTCCCAGGTACTCATAGCCATATGTGTAATTAGATAAAGCCATCATAGCCACACAGTTATCTACATCAAGATCCCAGTAATAGCGTAGCTGCCTCTGCCACTCAAAATTATTTACTGTATCCACCTAGCAGAAGAATGAAAGACTGGTTATCATCAACAGAGAAAAATAGCAACTTAACCAAGTTTGTTCCACATTGTTAAATGTCTTCGCATCCCACTTTCAAATGACATTAAGTGTAAGACCAAAATATATGGATATTTTAACAACTGTTCTGCTTACTGACGGGCAACACCTGCTATTCACACTCATCACCAGCAAGAATGGGCCTGTAGTAATTTTAACGGCTGGGTTTCACCCTTCCAACCAATAATTTAACATTAAAAGTGAAGATTGTTTTAAAGTTTGAAGTTTATTTATTAGTGTCACAAGTATGCTTACATTAACACTGCAATGAAGTTACTGTGAAAATTCCTCTAGTCGCCACACTGCAGCACCTGTTTGGGTACACTGAGGGAGAACTTAGCTTGGTCAATGCACCTAACTGACAGTCTTTCAGACTGTGGGATGGATCTGTGGCACCAGGAGGGAACCAATGGAGACATGGGGAGAACATGCAAACTCCACACAGACAGTGACTCAAGACAGGAATTGAACCCGGGTTCTGGCGCTACAAGGCAGCAGTGCTAACCACTGTGCCACCATGCTGGCCTGAGGCAGTTAGGATACATATTGAGAATGAATGGATATAATGCTTTACTATTATATTTCTCATAGCTTTCATTCTATCATATATCTTTTGTGACATATTATTTTGCTTTTATTTCTCCACTTATGCATGAAACTCTCAGCCTTTTTATTTCATCGCATTTAGTCTCAGTTGGAAGCTGATCAATCTGCATTCCTAGTATCATGTATTTCAATATCTCTCAAGGTTAGTTCATAGTTTGATCTATACCCATCCTACAAGCATTGGAGCACACCTTCCACCCCCTCAACAAGCATTGCGGCACTCACCTATTCCACAGAATGCCCCCCCCCACCCACACCCAACGGGGCTCTCCAGATGATCCATCTCAGCACAGGCCCCTGTCACTGCCACCCTGGCACTAATTAATTGAAATGTCTACGTTGTTCTTAAGCTTAATTGGTAGCACTGATTAGCACTGCTGCCTCACAGCACCAGGAACCCGGGTTCAATTCCGATCTTGTGAGACTGGCTGTGCGGAGTCTGCACATTCTCCCTATATGGATTTCCTTTGGGTGCTCCAGTTTCTTCCCACAGTCCAAGGATGTGCAGATTGGGTGGATTGGCCATGCTAAATTGCCCTTGGTGTCAGAGGGATTAGTGGGGTAAAATGTGGGGTGACGGGGATAGGGCCTGGGTCAGATTGATGGGCCAAATGGTCTCCTTCTGCACTGTAGGGATTCTATGATTTACTTTTTAAGGCGAAAAAGACAAGAATGAACATTAATATTACTTTCAACAATGAGGCACTGGTCAGACCAACAAAAATCCTTGGAATGCTAGATACCTTTTCTGCCACCAGTTCAGTGACAATGTCTCTCGCGTGAACATCAATAGTTATAAGTGCAGTCACAATACTTCGATGCAGAGTTAGGAGCTTGCCTCGAACCAAAGC
The DNA here is from genome assembly GCF_965287045.1 of Carcharhinus amblyrhynchos. NCBI lineage: Eukaryota > Metazoa > Chordata > Chondrichthyes > Carcharhiniformes > Carcharhinidae > Carcharhinus > Carcharhinus amblyrhynchos. The sequence continues at coordinate 13,905,073 of NC_137328.1, forward strand.
AGCCAGAGCATTAAGTCTCTATAAAATAGATATAACACCATTATGTACCAGCCACAAAGTGTCTCCATTAGTATAAAATTATTGAAATCTTCCACAATACTTGTTAGATACTCAAATCAAATTATTGCTTCATAATAGATCAAGGGTGACCTGATGTGGCTTCAAAGAATAAAAGGCTTTATTACAAAGAATATATATACAAGATCGTACTAGATTACAATGCGAACGCTCTACTTAACTCCCTGGCTTTAATATAGAGAGAACAGTGTGGAGATTGAGGAAGCAGTCCCTCACTGACCTGTGGAATGCAACCTCCTTCTGATTGGCTCAGCTATCCATCAGGATGATCCATAGGATTCTTGCCAATCATGTGGCCCTCAGGAAATGCCCATCTGCTCCCCCCTTAAAGGGCCATGCTACTTAAAGGGCCACGCTACTACACTCCTTCCAATCCAAAATACTCCCAAGGAGAAACAAGGAACAGGGTTAGTCAGGTGCACAACAGGCTCTTATGTAAAAATGGAATCAGGAAGAACCACTCAAAAACTCATCAAAGATTCAGTTGGTCCAGAGAGTTCCTGGCTCTGGTAGAACACTTCAGTTCAACAGTAGGCTTGTCTGCAGTTAAAGAGCCAGGTTGGACAGATGAGAAAGACAGATTCATTAATCCAGAACCTAATGACTCTGCAAGCTTCTGACTCCTCAATCTCCACAACATTGGTTGTCCAGGCTACACATTCCCTATCGAAATCCCAGTAACCAGACTTGGTACCTTCGAACTATCTGCAGGGATCACCTCTGAATCCCCTATGTCTATTACTGCTCTCCTCTTTAAGGGGTTCACGTGTTTCCTAAGCCTGTGGTTTTGTAACTTCATGAGGTAGGAGACTAGCCCAGTTCCCTTTGCAGTTTTACCAGTCACCTGTCCCAGGCCTGCTGTGAAATTTCTAACCAAGATTGCATTCTCCACTTTAAACACTCTGTTCTTCCTATATGAAAGCAAATTATTGCGGATGTTGAAAGCTGAAATAAAAACAGAAAATGCTGAAAATCTCAGCCAGTCTGATTGCATCTGTGGAGAGAGAATAGAGCTGATGTTGCAAGTGTTAAAGTGCCTCAGGTTTTTAAGATGAAATGTCTGATTGGTTCTTTAGAAGAAGACATCATTTAGGGAAAGGAATTGAAGCTTACAATAGGAACAGCTGAAGAATTTTAAGCAGAAAGTTGTCATTTTGCCTTCTGGATCTCATTAATCAGGATGTTGAGCTAACATCCTCTCTATACAGCATCCAGCAGCTAGGAGTAAACTTGCTTGACAGAATTTTGCGCGCTACTTCAAGGTTGTCGCCATTTCTCTCCCTACACCTAGTGCACAAGGCAGATATATATCTGGTTCCAAAGCTTTTTTTCCTAGAACAAGTCACTAGCCAGAGGTTGATTGCTTGAGGGTAGCACTCACACCAAGCGTGGCTGACAAGGAGTCTCTCCCACCTGCCACTGGCACATTTTAGAAGGATTTTGCAGGCTGATACTCCAACTGTTTGGCTAGTTTATGAATGCACCTTCCGTGGCCACCAAGTCTGGGCATGGGACTTAAACCCAGAGCTTCTGACTCAGAGGCAGGGACGCTACCCGTTGTGCCACAAGACCTCGGCGCTACTTCAAGGTACAACACCCTCCACTATTTACTAGCTAACGGGGGTTTGAACAGGACTTTTGAAACATATTGGTTACTTTCTACGATGTGTTGTAAGCCATCAATAACATTCTATTGTGATGATAGCAGTTGCTATAGATATAAATTTTTTTGCGTGTTCAAGAGGAATGCTTAAAGTTCAGCTTAATGCGCTGGGTCATCAATATGTCTAGTAGGAATACTGCTCAGATGCTGGGAGAGCAGAATAATTACTCATTTTACTCATATAGTGTTTATTTAGGATAGAGCTAACGGACTTTTGTTTACAAAAAAAAGGTTTCCTGGGTTTTTGTAAACATTTGGAAATATTACATTTGGTCTCCACATCCAATTCATTTACATAGATTGTGAATGGTTGTGGATCTAACACTGATCCTTGCAGTATCAGTCTGCCATCTTGAGAATAATCCATTTATTCCTACTCTCCGCTTTCTGTCTGATAACCAATTCTCGATCCATACTCATAGGTTTCTCCCGTCCAATGCTCTAATTTTATTTACTAACCTACCGTATGGAACCTTATCAAAATCCTTCTGAAAATCCAAATTCACCACATCCTTTGGTTCTCTTTTATCTATGCTACAATATCCTCAAATAACAACAAATTTGTCAAACATGATTTCCCTTTCTTAGATCCAATGTTGACTCTACCTAATTTTAACATTCCTTTCTAAATGTCCAATTATCACAAGCTTAATAATAGTTTCTAACATTTCCCTTACTACTGACGTCAAAATAACAGGTCTGTAGTTTTCTATTTTCCCTCTTGGGAATAAAGTGTGAGTTTGGTCTTACGGGCAAGATGAGCTTGGAAAAGGCTTGATGTAGATAGGGACAAAAGTAGAGAGGCAAAAAGGTCCGGAAATAGAATATAGTGAGCATGAGGAAGGCTTTGGGGGGAGAAGGGCAGGGTTTGATACAAATTCAACCTGCGATTGTTGGATATAAGGAAAACTCCAACTAAATATGAAGGAAAAAAATGGTATAAAGCTCTTAAGTGACTGCACTTCTGAGTGATTTTGCCTCCTTCTGTCATTCCCATTGTGTGGTGAACAAATTATACAGCACAGCAAATCTCAGAATTTGAAGCAATCATAAGAGTTAGAAATATAATTTCTTGTAAATGCAACTTGGAAGCAGAAGTTATTACTTTCTCTATTTAAAAAAATTCATAAATACAGCTAGAAATCACCTCAAAGTTAGTTTTTTCAAATTCAGCCGTGACAGCAATACGATTGTGGTCACCCTCCAAGCAATGGTGCAAATCACGGCACCACATCAGCTGTGCAATGGTCAAGATAACCTGAAAATACATCCACAAAGACTAGTTAAATAACCTGGAATGTGAACTCATTCAGAATAAAATATAAAAGTCCTTTAAAAAAAACAAATGAAAGTTGGCACTGGAATCATGGTATCAGATGCTTTTTACAGCTAAAACCTCCATCTTCAGGTCTTGAATCATTTATAAAAAATTAATTTTTTCTGTGATGTGTCCTTGCATCTGAAACTGCAGCACTTACCCAGCCACCCTCCAATTATACAATATAATATTCCAGCTTTGCGGAGGCATTAGCCTAGGTGGCACTCTCACTAGACTATTCAGCCAGAAACTCTGCTAATGTCCTAGGGACCTGGGTTCGAATCCTGCCATGGCAGATGGTCGAATTTGAATTCAATGAAATAAAAGTCTGGAATTAATTATCTGCTGATGACCATGAAGACATTGCCAATTGATGGAAAAACCCATCTGGTTCACTCATGTCCTTCAGGGAAGGAAATTTGCTGTCCTTACCTAGTCTGGTCAACATGTGACTCCAGAGCTACAGCAATGTGGTTTACTCACAATTGCCCTCAGGCAACTAGGGATGGACAATAAATGCTGGTCAGCCAGCAACTCACTCATGTCCCAGGAATTAATAAAAAAAAACTTCCTGGACCTTTTCTAATGTTGGAAAGAAAATTCTATACCAGCCACAAAATACTCATATTCGTATGTTCCCTTATCACAACTCTTAGAAACATCCCGAGAGATTTCACATTCAATTAACATTCTGCAGTGCAGTCATTGCAATCATACAAAAAAAATCCCCCATTTTGCATTAGATTGCATAAATAGCAATATGATGAATAAGAGTCAAGTTGTTTCTGGTAACATTACTTCAGGGAGGAAGACCTCCTTAGACAGCCAGTCTCTGCAGCGTTAGATGCTGTAGCAGGCAGGACTGGGACTGTATAAGCAGTCCCTGGAGTCTGAGTCCAGGGATTCCAGAAAGAGGGAGTTTCTTAGGTTACCAGACCGTAAGACATGGTTGCGTCCCACGGAGCTGCTGATGGAATCTCATTATCATTGACTTCCCTTGAACCATATTGTTTTTGAGAACCTCCCCCATACCCTGGAACTCCCCTCCACCAGCCTAGAAATTGAGGCTGATTGAGAAAAAGCCTTTTAAGGGTTAAACTAATGGCCGCTTAAGGGCCACAACTGGGGGAAGACTGGGTGGGCCATCTGAGGCCTTGCTTAACCCAGCAAAAATTGCAGAGGTCGAGACAGATGGGAACCCAGCAGGAAGCCTATTCAAGGAGTTTTATGCTCAACTCCCCCATCTACATACCTGCCAGAAGGGGAGCGTAAAATCCTGCCCCATGCCCCCACGCCTGTCTGTTCTCCTCACTTTTGCGAACACAAAATGTCTCATGGTAGAGTTATCATGGTAGAATTCCGCGTCAGATGCTTCGCATACTTGTACAACATTCTGTGTGCACTGTTGTAACAGGAGTTGACTGGCTTAAAGGTAAATATCTGTATTCACTAAAATGTAGTGCAATTGTAGTAGGTGGTCACATTTGAACTTTTTGGATGACAAGTCCTGCCATAACATGTTAGCTATTCATAAAAGAACAGGAGTTTGCCCAGTATCCAAGCCACCATTCCTCCTTAGTGAAATGATAGCGGGGCAGATAGTGGCAACCCCACCAACTCTTTGGGATGACAGGAAACCCTGCCACCCTAAAGATACTGGCTATGATTTGTTATTAAAATAGATACAAGTTGGTGAAGGAGGCACACCCAGGCATGTAACATGACTGCCATGTCAACACCAGACTGGGTGGCATTTAAATCCAGCTGATGGGTTGTGTGTGTCAAAGATAGGAAGTTCGCTTAAAATAGATGGAGCGCAGAGGAGATGAGGAATGGGATTTTCATAACAGTAAAAGGACGAGACATGAGCATTTTGGTTGCAAAAATAAGGAATATTGTTTGGCTAATAAGAATCTAAATGAGGCAGAGGGTCAAAGGAATTTAGGAATACAAATACATACATCATCATCTGTACTCTGTTGAAGGTAGGTCCTGGTTCATAGTTTTCTCCATAACTGTCTGTCCTGTACCAGACTCTTCATTTTTCAATTACGTGCTTCAATTTTCAATCCATACAGCATCAGTATTCTTCTCCTTTCTCTTTTTCTTTTCTTTGAAATCTTCTCTCCACCACGTATCTTAAGGATTTATTTTCTCTTAAGATGTGCCCTGTCAAGTCTCTCTGCCTTTTCCCAGTTACATTCAACCGATTTCTTTGCTCATTCACTCTCCTCAGCACTTTATGATTTGTTTCTTTTTCTAACCAGCTGATCCTTTCCATTCTCATCCAAACTCACGGTTCAAAGTTATTTAGCAAGTTCGCCCCCTCTTTCTATGAGGTCAAGTCTCAAGTCTATACAAAACAACACTTCAATTAAAGTTCTGCACAAGTCACTTCTCAAGTTGTTGGTTTAGTGGAAGGAAGTGTATTATTGGATAAAGACAAAACTCAGGGAAACAACAGTATGGATGCCAGTTCCCCACAGATCATGCATTAGAGAACACTTAATGGGGTTTTGCATAGAAAAAAGGCTATAAGATGTTCACATAGAAATGTTTGGCACATTTCAGGTCTATCAGAAAGCCAATTGCCATTTTCAAGAATCATAAGAACATAAGAAATAGGAGCAGGAGTAGGCCAACTAGCCCTTCGAGCCTGCCCCGCCATTCAATAAGATCATGGCTGATCTGTCGTGGCTCAGTTCCACATTCCCACCCTCTCCCCATAACCCTTAATCCCCTCTCTTATCAAAAACCCATCAACCCGCGTCTTAAAAATATTTAGCGAGGTAGCCTCCACCACTTCAACGAGCAGAGAATTCCAGAGATTCACCACCCTTTGAGTGAAGAAGTTCCTCCTCAACTCTGTTCTAAGCCACCCCCCCTTTATCTTGAGGCTGTGCCCCCTAGCCCTGCTATCCTTTCTGAGCGGGAAGAGTCTCTCCACCTCTATCCTATCCATCCCATTCATCATCTTATACGTCTCAATGAGATCGCCCCTCATTCTTCTAAACTCTAACGAGTACAAGCCTAATTTATTCAGCCTCTCCTCATAGCTCAACCCCCTCAACTCCGGCATCAGCCTAGTAAACCTCCTCTGCACTCCCTCCAAGGCCAAAATATCCTTGCGTAAGTACGGCGCCCAAAACTGCACACAGTACTCCAGCTGCGGCCTCACCAATGCCCTATACAGCTGCAGCAAGACCTCCCTACTTTTATATTCAATCCCCCTCGCTATGAAGGCCAGCATCCCATTCGCCTTCCTGACCACCTGCTGCGCCTGCAAGCTGGGTTTTTGCGACTCGTGCACAAGGACCCCGAGGTCCCTCTGCACCGTCGCCTGCTGCAGTTTTTCTCCACGTAAGTAATAATCCTTACTACCATTATTCCTACCAAAGTGGACCACCTCGCACTTGCCAACATTAAATTCCATTTGCCAGTTCCTGGCCCATTCGCCCAGCCTATCTAGATCCTTCTGTAGACTCTCCACACCCTCCGCACAATTTGCCTTTCCACCAATTTTGGTGTCATCAGCAAATTTTGACACCCTACATTCGGTTCCCTCCTCCAGATCATCTATATAAATGGTAAATAGCTGAGGCCCCAGCACCGACCCCTGGGGCACTCCACTAGTCACCATCCGCCAATCCGAATAGCACCCATTGACCCCCACTCTCTGCCTCCTATTTGACAACCAATCCTCTATCCATGTTAACACCCTACCCCCAACTCCATGCCCCCTGACCTTCTGCAATAACCTCTTGTGAGGTACCTTGTCAAACGCCTTCTGAAAATCAAGAAAGACCACATCCACCGGCTCTCCTCTATCCACCGCCCTAGACACATCCTCATAGAACTCCAGTAAATTTGTCAGACACGACTTCCCTTTAATGAAACCGTGCTGCGTCTGCTCTATCAAGCAATTCCCTTCAAGATGCCTTGCAATTTCCTCCTTAATGACGGATTCTAACATTTTACCTACCACAGACGTTAAACTAACCAGCCTATAATTCCCCGCCTTTTGCCTGGCACCCTTCTTAAACAATGGCGTAACATTAGCCGTTTTCCAATCTTTCGGCACTTCCCCGGAATCCAGCGACGTCTGGAAAATAACCACCAAGGCATCCACTATCACCTCCGCCATTTCTCTCAGGACCCTCGGATGCATTCCATCCGGTCCTGGCGACTTGTCCACAATCAGCCCCTCCAGTCTGTCGAGCACCACCTCTCTAGTAACAGTAATGTCATCGAGACCCTCCAGTCCTACCACCTTTCCATCTCTAACATCCGGCAAATTATTCACATCCTCCTCTGTGAAGACCGAAACAAAAAAGTTATTCAAGACCTCAGCCATATCCCCATCCCCTACCACTAAGTCCCCCTTCTCATCCTCTAAGGGACCAACGTTCACCCTAGCCAGCCTCTTCCTTTTTATATATTTATAAAAATCATGGAAGAGTTTGGCTCTAATTTGGCACAGAACTTTCCACAGAGCTTGGAACTCACCTTTCCCAGCATGGAGGTGGTGGCAATCTCCAAGACTGTCATTGGAAGGAAGGTTGGGAGCAGACATTGGAGCCCTTGCAATCACAAACAATGTCTTCTCTACTTTTGGCACCAACTTCAATTCCTCAAAATATTCAGCACTTTCCACAAACTCAAACAGATCTAGTAGAAAGTAATTGGCAACTAAGCTGCAAGTTGTTGATGATCCTTTTAAATAGAGTAGGTGGATTCCTTCATGATACTGAACTGTTGAAGAGAGAGTTTTCACAGGTATGGAGAACAGCATCTTAAATGGTGTGTCCGGCATCAAATCAGTATGTCATGCTGATTGATGTCATTGTCTGCACATTTCAAACACATAGCTATAACATCCGTGATAATATCCACATCAAAGTGGTGTTCAGTATGGAGCATGCCAGGGGTGGGTGGAAACATCATGAAAACCATTTTGCTACCAGACGGAAAACTGTAACACTAAAACTGCTGGCTCTCTGGAGCCAGATTTAATGAAGTGAGGACAACATAAGGATTAACTGTGGCTGCATAAATAGGCACAGAATCTGCCTTCACTCTCACCATAAGTAGACTGGTACATGAAAAATTACCACTTGAACAAAGTGCCAGCTGTGGAATCACAAATTAAAATGAGCCACCAACTTCCTCCAGGGTGATAAAAGGAAGATTTCACATACCTGAGAAGGATGTCCTGATATTACCCACTGCACTCTGGGCTGGGTTTGATAATCAGCGATTGAAACTTTGCATAAACGTCGCAGAGATGAAAACATAGCTTCCTCGACCTTTCCAAGCCAATCTTCTACATTTCCTCTTGCCTTAAGTCCCTTTCCCAAATTGACCTGCCATGCAGAAACAATATGGTTATTTGATTCAACAGTGCTTGAATTGATAGTATACATCAGCCAGGGCTTTGTTCTTTCTAACAAAGTTGTTGTCAGTTAAAAAAAATCCTTATAGCCCATTGATTTATTATGGCATTTCTCTCATTTTCTTTCAACAGAATTTAAGGTTCAGTTGACAACCATGCTTTCATTAGACTCTACCTTTTTTCAATTATTTGACTTGTTAAACAACTATTTGCATTTTCTCACACTTCCCAGTTTTAAATCTCTCTCTGACATTTAGTGTTCTCTCCCAAGAAGATAGGAATCTATTTCCAATTCAGCTCTCTAATGGGTCACTGTAAGACTTTTCCGACTGCACTCAACCCAAAACCAGAAAGCCCCACCCAAAGTCAATGGACCTTTCCATCCCTCACCCATTCTGATTCCCCCGATGCTCGGGATGGTAAAATTTGCTCATTCAATCCAATTCCCCTACTTCTCTATCGAGAAACAAATGGACGGTACAGTGGCACAATGGTTAGCACTGCTGCCTCACAGTGCCAGGGACCCAGGTTTAATTACAGCCTCAGGTCTGCCTGGGATAAGTTTGCATGCTCTCCCCCTTGTCTGCGTGGGTTTCCTCCAGGTGTTCTGGCTTTCTCCCACAGATGTGCAGGTTAGGTTGATTGGCCATGTTAAATTGCCCTTTAATCTCAGGGGGGTTCAGCACGGGACAGGGCTTGGGTAGGATTGTTGTTGGTGCAAGCTCAATGGGCCAAATGGCCTAATTCTGCACTGTAGGGATTTTATGATTCTTTCGTTATGACATAGCTGTATGTAAGAAGATTAAGACGTTGCATGTGGTGAATCAAGCAGGCAAGTCTGCTCCGTGGCACAGACTAACATGTCATGAATAAGGCTTTAGTGCAGATTGAGGAACCAGTTAAAAGTCAATTTAACCCAATTCTGTAATCCCCTTCAGAGTGCCATCTACTCCAATAAAAGTATCCTCACCTTTTCTCCTTCAGGAGAGAGCATAGCCAAGATGTCATTGGTGTACACCTTCTCAGGTTCACCCTCAGTTGTTTTCTCCTCACTTTGGGTAGCAAGGGCGAACTCAAGTCTTGCAATCGCATCAAAGCACTTGCGGAGATGTGGCTGGACAGCCTGGGGGTTACGTGTCTGAGCTAGAATCTCCAGCAGCTCATCATTTGACAGGAAGTAGAACCTAACAGCCAGAAAGAGGGAATAGATATTAGTTTATCAAGAATTCAACATTGAATTTTTATAAGAGTGGCCATTTGAACAAAATATCAGGACAGTGTCAAAATGGAAGGAAGTTTACCTCACAAAGGACAACTTCCATCAAGAGTTGCTCAGATTTCCTTATTGGAAAAAAATGCCTTTTAAAAAAATAGGCATAAGTAATCACATTACTGTTTAATCAGAAAATTTATAAAGAACTATATGGTAGTAATATTAAAAATTCAACCAATGGAGCTGAGACCTAACTCAGTTTAAGGTTTTACTATTGTAAAAAATTGTGTCAAAGTCCCTTTCAACAATCAAATTGTAAGGAACTGCAAACATCCATTTTCGCTCTCTCTCAGTCTATTATATTTAGTAAATATTGAATGTGAATTTCTAATGAGGTTTTCCCAGTCATCATCTATTATAGCTATTGGAGAAAAGCCCAGAAACTCTGAAGGAATGCACATTTTACATGCTTCCTTTATTAAGGAAACTAATAAGCTTTCATTCTATCATATCTTTTTTTTTACACCTTATTTTGCTTTTACTTCTCCACATATCCATGAAACTCTCAGCCTTTTCATTTCATCTCCTTTAATCTTAGTTGGAAACTGTTTAACCTGCACTCCTAGCATCTTGTCAATGTTTGTTCAGTTTGATCTACCCCTCTACCCTACATGCATTAGAGAATTCCTTCCACACCCTCTCTCAACAAGCATTGGGACATGCCCCCATTCCCCACAATGCCTTCCCACCCCTAAAGGAGCTCTCCAGAGAATCCATCCCAGCACAGGCCGCTGGCAGTGCCACCCTGGCACTAAATAGTTGAAATGTATGTGTTTTTCTTAATCTTAATTGGTGGCACAGTGGTTAGCACTGCTGCCTCACAGCTCCCGGGACCGGGGTTCAATTCTGACCTTGTCTGCAACTCATTTGTATATATGTAATATATAGTTGTTTAAGGGGAATGTTTAAAAATTCAGCTTTATGCCAGGGCATTTCTGGAAGGAATGCAACTCAGATTTTCAGACAGCAGGTTAATTACTCATTTTAATCTTGCAAGTAGTTATGTTAAGGAGAGTTATTGGATTTTTGTTTATTCAAATTCCCCTAGGTATCTGGATCAGAGTGATTGACAGGGTAATGTGACGATGTTGTTTATGTATAGAGGGAAAACATTTTTGCAGAAGGCAGTTCAGTTTGCAGCTGAAGCTTCATTGAAGTTAGAAGGATTTTGCAGGCTTCTACAACTCTACTGTCGGAATTTTACTGCCCCTCCTGCCCAAGGGTCATAAGGTTGCACCCGAGATCAATGGAGAATGCCATTCTGTGAGCTTTTGCCTGCCCTGATTTCAGTGCAGACGTGCCAGTAAAATTCCAGCATATCTCTGGAATTTTCAAGTCTGTCTACACTCATTATTGCAAGTATATTTAAGGTTGCTAACTATAGTTGAAGTGGCATTTAAGTCTTCTGGAGGAATGTTGTTTTCTTGGGACTGAAACAGTGATATATTAGAAATTAAAGTTGTTTCCTTTTCATTTTTAAATATTGTTCAACTGTTAATAGTTAAGTTATTTCAATTGTTAGAGATATATTTAAACTTGTATTAAGAACATAAGAACATAAGAACATAAGAAATAGGAGCAGGAGTAGGCCATCTAGCCCTTCGAGCCTGCCCCGCCATTCAATAAGATCATGGCTGATCTGTCGTGGCTCAGTTCCACATTCCCGCCCTCTCCCCATAACCCTTAATCCCCTCTCTTATCAAAAACCCATCAACCCGCTTCTTAAAATATTTAGCGAGGCAGCCTCCACCACTTCAACGGGCAGAGAATTCCAGAGATTCACCACCCTTTGAGTGAAGAAGTTCCTCCTCAACTCCGTTCTGAACCGCCCCCCCTTTATCTTGAGGCTGTGCCCCCTAGTCCTACTGTCTTTTTTGAGCGGGAAGAGTCTTTCCACCTCTATCCTATCCATCCCATTCATCATCTTATACGTCTCAATGAGATCTCCCCTCATTCTTCTAAACTCTAACGAGTACAAGCCTAGTTTATTCAGCCTCTCCTCATAGCTCAACCCCCTCAACTCCGGTATCAGCCTAGTAAACCTCCTCTGCACTCCCTCCAGGGCCAAAATATCCTTGCGCAGGTGCGGCGCCCAAAACTGCACACAGTACTCCAGCTGCGGCCTCACCAATGCCCTATACAGCTGCAGCAAGACCTCCCTACTTTTATATTCAATCCCCCTCGCTATGAAGGCCAGCATCCCATTCGCCTTCCTGACCACCTGCTGCGCCTGCAAGCTGGGTTTTTGCGACTCATGCACAAGGACCCCGAGGTCCCTCTGCACCGTCGCCTGCTGCAGTTTTTCGCCACGTAAGTAATAGTCCTTCCTACCATTCTTCCTACCAAAGTGGACCACCTCACACTTGCCAACATTAAATTCCATTTGCCATTTCCTGGCCCATTCGCCCAGCCTATCTAGATCCTTCTGCAGACTCTCCACACCCTCCGCACAATTTGCCTTTCCCCCAATCTTGGTGTCATCAGCAAATTTCGACACCCTACACTCGGTTCCCTCCTCCAGATCATCTATATAAATGGTAAATAGCTGAGGCCCCAGCACCGACCCCTGGGGCACCCCACTAGTCACCAACCGCCAATCCGAATAGCACCCATTGACCCCCACTCTCTGCCTCCTATTTGACAACCAATCCTCTATCCACGCTAACACCCTACCCCCAACTCCATGTCCTCTGACCTTCTGCAGTAACCTCTTGTGAGGTACCTTATCAAACGCCTTCTGAAAATCCAGAAAGACCACATCCACCGGCTCTCCTCTATCCACCGCCCTAGACACATCCTCATAGAACTCCAGTAAATTTGTCAGACACGACTTCCCTTTAATGAAACCGTGTTGCGTCTGCCCTATCAAGCAATTCCCTTCAAGATGCCTCGCAATTTCCTCCTTAATGACGGATTCTAACATTTTACCTACCACAGACGTTAAACTAACCGGCCTGTAATTCCCCGCCTTTTGCCTGGCACCCTTCTTAAACAACGGCGTAACATTAGCCGTTTTCCAATCCTCCGGCACTTCCCCGGAATCCAGCGACGTCTGGAAAATAACCACCAAGGCATCCACTATCACCTCCGCCATTTCTTTCAGAACCCTCGGATGCATTCCATCCGGTCCTGGGGACTTGTCCACAATCAGCCCCTCCAGTCTGTCGCGCACCACCTCTCGAGTAACAGTAATGTCATTAAGACCCTCCAGTCCTACCACCTTTCCATCGCTAACACCCGGCAAATTATTCACGTCCTCCTCCGTGAAGACAGAAACAAAAAAGTTATTCAAGACCTTAGCCATATCCCCATCCCCTACCACTAGGTCCCCTTTCTCATCCGCTAAGGGACCAACGTTCACCCTAGCCAGCCTCTTCCTTTTTATATATTTATAAAAACTCTTGCTATCCTTTTTTATATTAAGCGCTAGCCCAGCTTCATAGCTTCTTCTACCCTCCTTTATCAACTTTTTTGTCAATCTTTGTTGACATTTAAACCTTTCCCAATCCTCTTCTCGCCCACTGCTCTTAGCTACTCTAAATTCCTCCGCTTTTAATTTAACACTTTCCTTCACCTCCTTCGTTATCCACGGCTTATTACCTCTCTTCCTACTGTCCTTTTTAACCATCGGAATAAATTTCTGCTGAGCACCAAGAAAGATCTCCTTAAAGATCCTCCACTGCTCCTCAGCAGACCTACCTTCCAACGCGCTCCCCCAGTCCACATTCGCCAATTCTTCTCTCATCCTACCATACTCCCCTCTATTCAAACAAAGGACACGTGTCCGGGAACCCACTTTCTCCTCCTCCATCTGCAACAGAAACTCCACCATACAATGATCACTCTCTCCAAGAGGATCCTTCACCACAAGGTCCCTAATTCTACCCGCCTCATTACATAGCACCAGATCCAAGATAGCTCGCTCCCTCGTCGGCTCCAACACACACTGTTCCAGGAAACTATCCCGGCAGCATTCCAAGAACTCCTCCTCGAGCCCACCTCGTCCAACATGGGTCGACCAATCAATATGCAGATTGAAATCCCCCATAACTACTGCCGTCCCATTCCTGCACGCCGCACTTATTTGCGCGTTAACAGCCCGCCCCACCTCCAGATCATTATTCGGGGGCCTATAGATGACACCCACCAGCATCTTCCTCCCTTTGCTGTTCCTAATCTCCACCCACAACGATTCCACGTTCTGCTCTTTGGCTCCGATATCATCCCTTGCTACCACCTTGATGCTGTCCTTAATCAGCAGAGCTACGCCACCCCCTCTTTCCTCCTGCCTATCCTTCCTAAACACTTGATAGCCCTGTACATTCATCTCCCAGTCCCTGTCACCTTGCAGCCACGTCTCTGTAATGGCCACCAGATCGTATCCATTTGTGTCGATCTGCGCCACCAGCTCATCCACTTTATTCCGAATGCTTCGTGCATTCAGATAAAGCGCTTTCATCCCAGCCTTCTTCTGGACCCTATTTGCCGTAACGCCACCACTTGGGACATCCTCAGCCTCTTCCCTTACCTGTACCCTATCCTTAACTGTAGACCTCCTAACATCACCTACCCTCGCACCCTCCCCCCCCCTAATTAGTTTAAAGCCCTGTCTACAGTCCTCTTTACTCGATTCGCCAGCACTCTGGTCCCAGCACGATTCAGACCAACCCCATCCCGCCCGAACAAGTCCCACCTACCCCAATACTGGTGCCAATGCCCCATAAATTCGATCCCATTCCTCCCACACCAATCTCTGAGCCACCCATTCACTTCCTTTATCCTGTCAACCCTACGCCCGTCTGCACTCGGTTCAGGCAGTAGCCCAGAGAAGACCACCTTGTCGGTTCTACTTTTTAATTCCATTCCCAGCTTCTCATACTCCCTCCCCAGATCCTCAGTCCGCACTTTGCCTACGTCGCTGGCACCCACATGTACCACCACAACTGGGTTCTCACCCTCCCACTCCAGATTCCTCTGCAGCCCAGCTGCGACATCCTGTACCCGAGCACCAGGCAGACAACACACCCTTCTGTGCACTTTGTCATTGTGACAAAGGACAGTGTCAATACCCTTCACCCCACTATCTCCAATCACTACTACGTTCCTTTTCCCCTTCTCTTTGCCTATGTCCTGCTGCATCACTGTACCGTGTGCAGTTTGCTCACCAACCTCACCTGCCTCGTCCTCTTCCAGAGTGGAAGCAAGAACCTCAAACCTGTTATGCAGATTAAGAGGCTGAGGCCTCCGCTCCTCACCCCCCTTCCTCCTCCCAGCAGCCCCCTTTTGTTCCTGACCCTTAGATTTAGACAGTCTAGAGGGGGTGGATGTCACTTGCACCCCATTGACAATGGCACCCTCTCTCCCCCTGATGAGCCTCAGTGTCTGTAGCTCAGAGGCCAGCTCATCCACCTTGAGCTGGAGCTCCTCCAGCAACCTGCACTTACTGCAGACATGGTCACTGGGAAGGACCCTGGGGTCCACCAGTTCCCACATCATACAGGAACCGCACATCACATGCCCCTCCATTATTCAATATAATTTGTTGTGGGAAAAAATTTTTTCCTTGTTTCTTGCTGTAGTAGTTTTGAAAAAAAAATTTTTTTTTTCCTTGTTCTTTCAACCTGGCCTTTTTACCTTCAAGCCCTTTTTGATATTAAGCCCTAATAGCTCACTCTGCTTCCCTCTCACTCCGCTGCCCGCTCCGACGCTGCCCGCTATCTACACCAGGCCTCCTTTTAAACTTGGCGCTGATTTAAAGCTGATGGGCCACAACTGCCTGATAATCACTCCCTCACAATTCTTAAAGCAGTAAATACAATAAGTAAATGCTTTAAACAGTTCTACAAAGAACAAAGTGCTTTAAACTTATTTTAAACAGGTTTTTAACAGGTAAAGTCTTAGCTTTCTCTCTGATGCTCCTTCCTCGTCTGCTCCAGCAAAGAATCCTACATTGTCAATGGAATTACTCTTGGAAGGATGTATCCTTTCCTTACATTGACACCAAAATAGAAAAATGGTTGGTGTCTAGTCTGGCTTCATAATAACTTGGGGTTCTGGTCTGGAGCACTAACACAACAGGTGGGAATTTCTGGTCCTGCCTGCTGTGGAATCATCACAGGTGGGATGGAAAATTTGATGGACCAGCAAACCATCCATTGACTTCAGGTGGGAATTTCCAGTGGTGCTGAGGGAAAATCTCACCCGAAGTCTGGGTGAAAATAACTTGCATGAGTCTAGCATGTTTTGTTTTAAAGTGGAATTAGGATGCTAACATAAATACGAAGTTTAGAGGTTTTTGAAGGATGAGAGAGAGGCAAAACCAGAGAGAAGAAACATTGTGCAACAGCTATATAAGTTCCTGCAGGGCCATGGATTTTCAATGAACTCATGGAGTTATTGGTAGAGCAACTTGTGGTTGTTGCTATTAGTGAACAACACTGGTTGAGAACCTGTCCCTTAACTGCATGCCTCAGAATAACAATGTCAAGTAACACACTTAAGTAATGAAGGAAGCGGCCAAAGATATGCATTCTAAATCAGTAATCTGTAAACTGTCTGTGCTGTTATATGCTCTGTCTGAGGCCAGTACTCTCCATTCACCTGACGAAGAGGGAAACCTCGAAAGCTTGTGAGTTTACTATCAAATTAATCGGTTGGACTTAAACCTGGTGTGGTCAGACTTCTTACTGCCTTGAGGCACATGCAGTGTCACCATTGCTATACTGAGGGTAGAACTGTTTAAATAATCTTTGATGGGGTGACATGGTTGATGGGGAAGCAAGCACAACCTGATAATAAGGTAGCAGGTTTCAGTCGCGATGAAGAGAAAATTAAAGGGAAAATAAATATATACTTCTCCCATGTACGTCCTCAGGGCTGTTTACCAAGCAGCAATGACACAATACTATTTTCTCATACCCATATTTGATGTGACACGATATAAATAATGGACACGAACTTACCGGCTTGCTGCAGTCTGGCCAGTCAGCTTGGTGAGCTTTGTGAGGCTAAAATTCCAGTTCACACCAGATACGAACTGGCTTGGTGCTGCTCGCTACTTTCCTGGCCCTATTTTACCGATGGGGTCAGCTTCAGGCCTAAAGACTCAAAGCCGATTTCACCGGCAAAACAAGGTCAGTAAGGTTGGGGGAGGCCAGAAACTGGACACGAACCCGATTTTTCACCTCTCACCCAATCCTACCACCTCACCTTGCTGAATGATGGGCGGGACGAGGCTGTACGTTCATGCCCTTAGAACTCTTTTGGGAAGGTTGTGCCCAATTTGTGAGGAATATTTTGAAAAATGAATTAGTTCTACTTTCTTCGAGTAAAACACTCTCATGCTTGCTGTCATTGATAAAGTATATAAAACACACCAGTAGAAAGAGAACACATGGGCGGGATGAGGCTGTACGTTCACACCCTTAGAATTCTTTTGGTAAGATTGTGCCCAATTTGTGTGGAACATTTTGAAAAATAAATTATTTCTACTTTCTTCTAATAAAACACTCTCATGCTTGCTGTCATTGATAAAGTATATAAAACACATCAGTAGAAAGAAAACACAAACCTGGGGAAAATCACTCGTTTCGATTCAAGATAGGCCTCCAGACACTTCTGAATTTGATCTAATAACTCGTTGTTGTTCAGCAAAATGTCCAGCAAACCTATTTATGAAGTAGAAATTACACGATGAAAGAACACAAAATAAACATACAGAAAATGAAGAAACAAAAGTAAAATATGCTGGAATTATGAGGTTAAGCAACCTCTGTGGAGAGGGCAGGCTTGTTCTAGTATTACTATACATTAAACGGTGCACATTGGGAGAGGCAGATGTCTAAACTATACTGAGGAGAATCAGTGTATTCTGAGAGCTGTCTCTACACCTACCTCCGACTTCAGCAGTTTTCTGTATTTCGTCAATTAATGTTGTTGTGCCCAGTTCCGTGCCTTGACATCATTACTACTTCAAACTGATTAAAAAATATTCAAAAAAAAGCAAGCAGAATGTTGCAACATTTGCACAAGATTGGTTCCTACTCCTTATGTTCCATTGTCAGGAATTTGGGAAAGGGAATCTACATGTGTAGTTGAACTCTGAAACTGCCAAACTTAAATGCGACTTGCGATATTGATACATTTTCATACTGTGTGGTTTTGTTCAGAGATTTTTGACACCACTATTAAAAATGTGCATTATCAGAATAGTGTTTGTGCCTTTACTCGCGTAGTTGCTTCTGAAACACCATGGGCCTGATTTTCCTGGCCCGCTATGCAATGAGCCGGGAATGTCAGCGGGGGCCTTTAGTGGGAGTTGCGACTGGCATTGAGACAATTGCAATTTTCCCAGGCTCTTTTTTATAACATAATCAGCCTCGCGCTGGAAATCAGCATGAGGCTGATTACCATATGGAAATTCCCCACCGGAAGAGGTTCACACCAACAAGGATTAAAGCTGGTCCCCATTAACGCAGACCAGGTGTGATCACCTCAATGGTGGGGACAGAGGCCACTGAGACCCCCACTGCGTGCTTGGAGCAGGGCAGATGCCCCTTGGGTAGTGCAAACCTAGCACTCCCAACATGGCACCCTGGCAGTGCCAGCCTGACATCCAGACACCAACCCCCCCACCCCTACACCAGCGTGAATTCCCCAGCACCACTCCATAGCACACAGAGTGCGGGAAATCCATCCCACGAAGTACGCCCAAAAGTCGGGCTGGAAAATCTCTCATTTTCCCACCCATTGGGACTTAGAATGTTTGGGAAAATTGCCCCCCCCCCCACCTCATTTATTTAAAATGTTTGAAAATAAAGGAAGGCATACTGGAAGACGAGCAGGTACCATACTAACTTCAATCACTGATGTCAGATGACAACCTAACCTGTTCAGAAGGGAGACAAGCTACAGTGCTTTGTCACCTTTCAAGGTAACTCCAACCACTCTATAACTTGATAATGTCTTGCAACTAATTGCTTTCTTCTGGGGAATGATTTATATTGAGTTTAATATCCATCAGGCCATAAAACTGCACAAGTTTCTGTTGTGTCTGTTCAATTGGTTCTGACCAATTTAACAAGATAAAAGGATTTTTGAGGTGCCACACTGTGGGTTACTTAAACCAATACAGTTTTATTTACAAGGTGTCGCTTGGTCGAAATCCAACAGAGAAGAGAGATAAAAACCTCTGAGTGCCTCTAATGGTGGCAGGGCATAGCATGTGACTATTCCCATAAAGATGCATTGCTTTACAAGACATAACATCCCTCCCCCTTTACTTCAACGATAACACAACAACAAACCTTTACACATTAATGTTACATTAATTTACACATTAATGAAAACCCACTAAGAACATCAGTTACATTACCATTATCAATATATGAACAATTAAATGAGAGCCTTTCTGGTGAACATCAATTTCACTTTGGTAAGATATGGAGTAGAATCTGTACTCGGTTCTGTAGTAAACCTTGGTTTAGGGATTTCACTAACTTGGGTGCCTGACGTTAGCAAATAAGGATTTGATCCGTGCGTCTCCACTTCAATATTATCAAGTTGCACAGTATGAGAAATCAGGCCTATCTTAGCTAGAATGGCTGCAAGTACCCATTCCTCACTTAGAGAGTAGCTTCTTACTGAAACTCCTTCTCCTTGTTTAAAACTCCTCAGTTGCAATGCTTGTTTGCAGTGAGTAACTTGTGTTTGTTGTTATTGCTATACTACTGTACTGGTGGTATGAGTAGATCGAACTTAGTTATCAGCATCCTTCTCAGGAACAACACTGCCAGTGAATTATGTACAGTGACATGAGTTATGTTCTGATAGGACACGAGAAAGCCATTTATACTCTTAGAAGCAAACCTTCATCATTTGACTGGCCTCTCCACCGATCCGCTTGTGAATGGATGATGTGGCGCAGTCTTTATGTGTTGTATAACATTGTTCTTAAGATAATCCATAAACTCCTGGGATGTGAACGGTGTCGCATTATCACCGACTAGTTGTTCAGACTGTCCAAATCTTGCAAATAACTCACCCACCTTCTCTATGGCACTCTTCGTCATGGTAGAATTCATCTCCTGGCTTCGGGCCACTTGAATGTATCTCCATCAGGGAAACAACTTGCAGCCTTCAACAAGTCCCACAAAGTCAATGGCAGCGATTCTCCCATCCAACTAATTTTTTTAGCGCGTCAGGTTAGAAGAATCATGCATGGGCCGATTCACATGATTTGCACACGTAAGAACATAAGAAATAGGAGCAGGAGTAGGCCATCTAGCCCTTCGAGCCTGCCCCGCCATTCAACAAGATCATGGCTGATTTGTCGCTGCTCAGTTCCACTTTCCCGCCCTCTCCCCATAACCCTTAATCCCCTCTCTTATCAAAAACCCATCAACCCACGTCTTAAAAATATTTAGCGAGGCAGCCTCCACCACTTCAACGGGCAGAGAATTCCAGAGATTCACCACCCTTTGAGTGAAGAAGTTCCTCCTCAACTCCGTTCTAAACCGCCCCCCCTTTTCTCTTGAGGCTGTGCCCCCTAGTCCTACTGTCTTTTTTGAGCGGGAAGAGTCTCTCCACCTCTATCCTATCCATCCCATTCATCATCTTATACGTCTCAATGAGATCTCCCCTCATTCTTCTAAACTCTAACGAGTACAAGCCTAGTTTATTCAGCCTCTCCTCATAGCTCAACCCCCTCAACTCCAGTATCAGCCTAGCAAACCTCCTCTGCACTCCCTCCAAGGCCAAAATATCTTTGCGCAGGTGCGGCGCCCAAAACTGCACATAGTACTCCAGCTGCGGCCTCACCAATGCCCTATACAGCTGCAGCAAGACCTCCCTACTTTTATATTCAATCCCCCTCGCTATGAAGGCCAGCATCCCATTCGCCTTCCTGACCACCTGCTGCACCTGCAAGCTGGGTTTTTGCGACTCATGCACAAGGACCCCGAGGTCCCTCTGCACCGTCGCCTGCTGCAGTTTTTCGCCCCGTAAGTAATAGTCCTTCCTACCATTCTTCCTATCAAAGTGGACCACCTCACACTTGCCAACATTAAATTCCATTTGCCATTTCCTGGCCCATTCGCCCAGCCTATCTACATCCTTCTGCAGACTCTCCACACCCTCCGCACAATTTGCCGTTCCCCCAATCTTGGTGTCATCAGCAAATTTCGACACCCTACACTCGGTTCCCTCCTCCAGATCATCTATATAAATGGTAAAAAGCTGAGGCCCCAGCACCGACCCCTGGGGCACTCCACCAGTCACCATCCGCCAATCCGAATAGCACCCGTTGACCCCCACTCTCTGCCTCCTATTTGACAACCAATCCTCTATCCACGCTAACACCCTACCCCCAACTCCATGTCCCTCGACCTTCTGCAATAACCTCTTGTGAGGTACTTTGTCAAACGCCTTCTGAAAATCTAGAAAGACCACATCCACCGGCTCTCCTCTATCCACCGCCCTAGACACATCCTCATAGAACTCCAGTAAATTTGTCAGACACGACTTCCCTTTAATGAAACCGTGCTGCGTCTGCTCTATCAAGCAATTCCCTTCAAGATGCCTTGCAATTTCCTCCTTAATGACGGATTCTAACATTTTACCTACCACAGACGTTAAACTAACCAGTCTATAATTCCCCGCCTTTTGCCTGGCACCCTTCTTAAACAACAGCGTAACATTAGCCGTTTTCCAATCATCCGGCACTTCCCCGGAATCCAGCGACGTCTGGAAAATAACCACCAAGGCATCCACTATCACCTCCGCCATTTCTTTCAGAACCCTCGGATGCATTCCATCCGGTCCTGGCGACTTGTCCACAATCAGCCCCCTCCAGTCTGTCGAGCACCGCCTCTCTAGTAACAGTAATGTCATTAAGACCCTCCAGTCCTACCACCTTTCCATCGCTAACACCCGGCAAATTATTCACGTCCTCCTCCGTGAAGACAGAAACAAAAAAGTTATTCAATACCTTAGCCATATCCCCATCCCCTACCACTAGGTCCCCTTTCTCATCCTCTAAAGGACCAACATTCACCCTAGCCAGCCTCTTCCTTTTTATATATTTATAAAAACTCTTGCTATCCTTTTTCATATTAAGCGCTAGCCCAGCTTCATAGTTTCTCCTACCCTTCTTTATCAACTTCTTTGTCAATCTTTGTTGACATTTAAACCTCTCCCAATCCTCTTCTCGCCCATTACTCTTAGCTACTCTAAATTCCTCCGCTTTTAATTTAACACTTTCCTTCACCTCCTTCGTTATCCACAGCTTATTACCTCTCCTCCTACAGTCCTTTTTGACCATCGGAATAAATTTCTGCTGAGCACCAAGAAAGATCTCCTTAAAGATCCTCCACTGCTCCTCAACAGACCCTCCCTCCAACGCGCTCCCCCAGTCCACATTCGCCAATTCTTCTCTCATCCTACCGTACTCCCCTCTATTCAAACAAAGGACGCGTGTCCGGGAACCCACTTTCTCCTCCTCCATCTGCACCAGAAACTCCACCATACAATGATCACTCTCCCCAAGAGGATCCTTCACCACAAGGTCCCTAATTCTACCCGCCTCATTACATAGCACCAGATCCAAGATAGCTCGCTCCCTCGTCGGCTCCAACACACACTGTTCGAGGAAACTATCCCGGCAGCATTCCAATAACTCTTCCTCGAGCCCACCGCGTCCAACATGGGTCGACCAATCAATATGCAGATTGAAATCCCCCATAACTACGGCCGTCCCATTCCTGCACATGTTCCCTATGGAATCCAGCGGGACCAACAGGTAAGTAATTGTAATCTTACTTGAATGTAATTTAAATGTCACTATTGGGCCCAGAGAATTCAGTCCCAATAGCAGTTCCCAATCTGCCAGTGCAATTTCATTCTGGAGGGGTTTACAGTAGATTGCACAGGAGTGATGGGTCAATCAGGCACCACCCCCCCCAGGGGGTTGGGTGGAAGGGGGGGGTGGTACCCACTGGGCATGGGCACCCTGGTAGTGCTAGCCTGTGCCCCTGGTACTGCCCAAAGGGCAAACTGTCCATGCCTAGGAGGCACCTTGGCACTGCCTGCCAGGCGCCAGGGAGTGTCAATGGGACAGGGTCTTGGGAACGGGGCCAAGGGGCAAATCGGTGGGGGTGGGGCCATCCCACTGCCACTCTGCATGGAGATCAGTCGGGACTGGAGGGAGGCCAATGATCAGGATGGGATGAGGTGGGGGGTTGGTCTGCCAGGGTGGGGGTCTGCCTCCCGTGGGGGGGTGGGGTGGAGGGGTAGTCTGCAGTGGGAGATCGTCACTGCTGTGGGTAGTGCTGGAGATCGGGATGCTCCTGGAAAGAGAGGGGTGGTGATGGTCAGGGACTGGCTCTGGAATGGATTGGGGGCTGTGATTGAGCAATGATCAGGCCATGGGGGTGTGGAAGGGCAGTTGCTGCAAGTCAGGGACCCTTGCAGAGTCGAGCTGGCCAGCAAGCTGCAGGCGGACAGTTTAGGGTCACTGCGCATGCTCGGAACTATCAGATTCTGATGTGGGTAGGCCCCACCACCCCCGAGCTTTTAATGATATTCACAATTGAGGCCTCTACATTGCACAGTGTGGGAGATTCATGTCTGAATTCCCACTGAAAAAGCAAATCAAGATTTATACCAGTTTTGCTGCAAATTCAGACTTAGAACTTTTTTGGGAGGATCGCCCCTGCTATGTATCCTCTGTCAAGGTGCCCAATTCCATGGGTGAGGTAGTTGTGAAGGTTAGTGCAGATGATGGAGTGTTAAAGAGCTATCGATAAGCAATCATCTTTGAATTGCCTCATTTTGAAGTCCATAAACAAGTCTGTCTCACAAGGTGTCTTTGAGGGTCATGCCAAACTCATCAGTGTTGCAATGAACTCCAATATATTTTTACCTTTCTTGGCTCCATCAATGAAGTGGGTATGCCAGCGTTGGACTGGTGTAAACACAGTAAAAAGTCTGACAACACCAGGTTTTAGTCCAACCTATTTATTTGATAATATACTCACAAGCTTTCGGGGTTAGCCCCTTCGTCAGGTGAATGGAGAGCACTCTCCATTCACCTGACGAAGGGGCTAACCCCGAAAGCTTGTGAGTATATTATCAAATAAATAGGTTGGACTAAAACCTGGTGTTGTCAGACTTTTTACTCCATCAATGAAATCAGAGTCTCTCAACAATTATTAGTGGTTTAGGCAAAAAGTGACTTTCAAGAATCTTGGTCAATCCCTCATAGATTTTTTAACTAGACTTCTCAGGAAGGGTTTGTAGCAATGTAAAACTTTTATGCCCTACTACG
Organism: Carcharhinus amblyrhynchos; assembly: GCF_965287045.1. Classification (NCBI taxonomy): domain Eukaryota; kingdom Metazoa; phylum Chordata; class Chondrichthyes; order Carcharhiniformes; family Carcharhinidae; genus Carcharhinus; species Carcharhinus amblyrhynchos. The sequence goes on from NC_137328.1 coordinate 13,929,120, forward strand.
CTTAGGAAATGACCAAGTTCATCAAGTATAATGTTCGTGGTCAGTTAAGAATGAAACCTCTCTTCGTAATCATTCCATGTTTCCACATTTTCTTCAAATGCTCCAACTGAGGGAGCCTTTGCCCACCACTGCATTTGGTAGTTATTAAATTGCAATACTTTCCATGTTTTCTCCCCTCTTATTTCTTTTTCTCTTTCTTATTAACTTGTATTATTTGCTTTGTTTTGTTGCTTCTGTAGTTTGGAAAAATTATCTTTTTCAAACTGCTTTTATGTTCAGTGATCACACTTCCATGTCCTAAACACAAAAACAATACTTGGAATTCAAAGCTGGCTTTTGTTTTTATTTACTTGGAGTAGAGTCTTGCCTTTTTTGAATGCATAGGCTCACCCTTTTGTAATGAAAGTGAAGATGTAAGGATCCCATTGTTGCAGCCCCACTGTGAGGTTCCATTCAAAGGTCTCTCCAGCCTCTAAGCAGTAAACAAACTTCTTTTCAAAGCTACTCACAGTATTTCTTCCTGCAGAGGTGTTTTTTGTTATATTTGACTTGTTTCAGGATGGAGGTGCTAATTTTTTTCTCTGTCATCTTCCTCACGTCAATCACATCGAAGTCATAGTTAAAAAGAAAAACTTCAGGATCCAATCAATTGCAGTTTAAAAAGCAACCTTGTCGCCAGCTTTTTCTTGTTGCGTGTGAGCAATTGTGCGTGAGCAATTGTTCTTGACCGATTCAACAACAAGATAAAAGGATTTTTGAGGTGCCACACCACGGGTTACTTAAACAAACTAATACAGTTCTACGAACAGTGTTGCTCGATTGAAGTCCAAAATGGAAGCAGGATAAAAACCCGCAAATGCCTCAGACGACACCAAGGGACATCATGCGATTAATCACATAGAGATGCATTGCTTTACAATATGTATCAATCATATTAATAGAAAGTTTTGTTCTTCAAAGGAATTCAAGGCTTTCTAAATCACAGAACATGCATTTTGGAGTTACTCTTACATTCGATAATTATTTTTACATCCCAGACACAGCTGCTGGCTTGTTATTGTTCTAAATTCCCTTATAATACATTGATGTTTAAGATAAACTACAAACTTTTTAAAATGACTGAAATACTTCCAGCTTTCTCCCAGCACCATAGTCCCCATTACTTGACCATTTTGTTCATGTTTTCCTTTTCAACTAACACAACAATGTATGCTGACAATTCACCTCATTTCGTAGAATTGTACTGTGCATAAACTAATGGTCTACAGAACAACCACTCTCAACAAAAGGTCGGATGTCTCATCAGTATAACAAAAATAGCAATTTACATCTGTATAGCACCTTTAATATAGTGAAACACTATATCATTACTGTAAATCTGACACCAAGCTAAAGAATAAAGTGAACAAAGAATAGTACAGCACAGTAATAGGCCCTTCAGCCCACCACGTCTGTGCTGATACAGATGCCGCTCTAATCTAATATTTTATTGCCTCTACGTGATTCACATTCCTCTATGAGGACAGATGTCAAATAGGTCAATTTTAAAGCACCCTAATTGTGCAAATAGGAGAGGAGAGGTTTGGCATTTTTGAAAATTATAATATAAAAGGAGGCCAATCAGCCCATCAAGTTTGCGTTGGCTCTTTGAATAAATAGTCATGTTTAGTCTCACACTCTTTTTGTCCATAACGCTGTAAGTTTTTCATCCTTATTAACTGTTCAATTCCCTTTCGGCTTTAACTACAGGTTTCAGATACAGGTTCCAGAAACCAACAACTTTGAGTGAAAATATTCCTTCTTATCTCCCATCTATATCATTGGCAATGATTTTAAATCTATTACCTCTAGTTTCTCAACACCAAATGTACTTGCAGTAGCACCTACCACTCACCCATGGATACAAGATCCAAACACACGTAGAAGGAATCACAACAGAGGTGGCATCCACTGAGATTAGTGGAAAGGTCCAAAAATTCACTTGTGTCTTTCAAGATGGAAGCTGGAAATGTCACAGGCCTGAAGATTTCTTCTTTATTCACATTTGATACTGCTGATTATCAGCCCGTTGAACCATGTTATAAACGTACATTGCACGGCCAACAAGTCCTGGCATGGGACTTGAACCTGGAGTTACTATTGTGCCACAAGATCTCCTGTAAAGTCACTGAGCTAATAACATGGGATCGTTGAGCATTTTAGCTGAGTTTATATTGTTCTGAGACCCATGGTAATAAGTTCAGGTACAAATACCTTTCTCATTGACTTCAAGAGGAGCTGGGTATAGGAGTGTTGGAAATACAATGGATGATGGAATCACTGAATTGCACTGAGAGCACCTGAGGAAGAAGATGGAATCTGGTAATGAGAATTCATGGAAGCATTATGAAGCAACATTGGTCTTTGAAGGTGCTGTGAGCTGGGTCCAGAAGAAGTGTAGGACAAAGGTAAAGATCCAGAGCAATCAATCCTATAAACAGACGACAGCCACAGGGGGAGCACAATAGGATAAATCAATCAAAAATTATTGGATTGTTGACCATTAAGATAGGATCATGATAAGTATTAATTATTAGAACATTTTGTAATTTTGCTAAATTGTTTGAAAGCAGATGTTCACAAATTTTACATACCAGGTTGTGTAGCTGCTCTCAGAGCATTGGGCAGACGATTTACTTTTCGCATGATTTCCTTCCAGGCTTTATCCACTTGAGTGAACATCCTTGCCTCTGCAGGCAGCTGACGCTGAATATCTGGAGCACTGAAGATACTCTCCAGGTACAACCAGTTCCGCTGGCACATCAACCATTGTTCCTGTGATAGGAGAAAAAAAATTTATGATATTAAAATTTTTGGTCATGCCTTCTTCACTAAGCAAATTATTGTGTCATAGACAGACCCACCAGAGGTAATGGCACAATGGTACACAGTGAGGAGGGAGTTGTCCTGAGGGTCCTCAACATTGAGGGCATGCCAGGAGCATCACCTGGCATACCTAAAAATGAGGTGCCAACTGGGGGAAGTTACAACACAGCTATTTGTGTGCCAAACAGTGAAAGCAGCATGCAATAGACAACAATAAGTGTTACTCCAACCAATGGATCAGATCTAAGCTTTGCAGTCCTGCCACATCCAGTCATGAATGATGGTGGACAATTAAACAATTTACAGGGGGAGAGTATCCCTGAGAAACACTCAGTGAAACACTCAGAAATTTCAATATGGTAGCATGTGTAAATGTGAGCATTACATTTGATTTTCTTCTAGTTGGTTGTTGAAGATGCAATATTCAGGAGAATTATCATTACTTCATTTGGAACCGTCTTTTAACAAGTGGTAATATTAGGGCATGTGCTGAATGTGGGTAGATAGGTTTCTGATAGACAGGGGAATTAAGGGTTATGGGGAGAAAGTGGGAAAGTGGAACTGATCCACTTCAGATCAGCCATGATCTTATTGAATGGCAGGGCAGGCTCGAAGGGCTAGATGGCCTACTCCTGCTCCTATTTCTTACGATCTTATGTATAACTTTAACAATTCAATGTAAAGTTAAGCATTTTACAAGGGGCCATAACTTCCTCAGAGTGGCAATCAGCGTTGGATTGCCACTGCCTACCCAATTACTTGTGCCAAATCTCTTCCATGCTTGTCTCACGTGGCCTTCCGACTTAGGCTGAATGAGATCCAGGGAGCACAGCTGACTCCAAAGCCCAGAATCGGATTGAAGGAAGACATGCCACCTTCTTTTGTGTGGGTGGTTGGAAGAGTGTCGAACACTGTGTAGGGGTGAGAAGGGTCAGGGAGGGTGGGGGCTATTGGACATATCAGGGGCGTCGGGGGCTTGAACATCGGAAGCGGGGTATACGTCAGAAATGAGAGAGTGGGGACTGGGACATCATGAAAGGATCGGACATTGGGGGCAGCAGAGAATCAGAAATTAGAAGGGTGGTAGGGTCGGACATCGGCAAGGGTGTGTGGGGGGGGGAGGGTGCGAACATCAGGGGTGATGTGGGGGTCAGACCTGAGGTTGTGCAAGGTCAGACCAGGTGGGGGGGGGAGGGTGGAGGAGTCGTGAAGGGAGTGGTGTCTGGTCAAGTTGGGGGGAGGTCCTATCAGGTCGGGGGTGCAGTCATGATGGATGGGGGAGGGGTGATCGGGGAGGTGCAGTGTCAAATCAGGCCTGGGGGTAAGAGTTGGGCTTACAGGGTAGAGGCATTTTAATTCTTCTAACTTGTTCTGAGTAACTGTGAAGTTTGCAATTTTAATCATGTTTTCGGATGGTTCTCAGCACAGGGTAACTGTCCGGAGGAAGTTTGCACTTTTAGGCAATTGCCAAGCAAAGGTTCAGAGAGATTACCCAGTGTTTCTTTGGGGAACTCCCCCAGTATAACACTGGGGAGCTCAGAGATTATGGCTAATGTTACAAATACACATTGTGCACCATACAGTCCAGTATGAAAAAAAACTCCTTCACATACTCTGCATTATAGATAGACAGGCACTTCAAAAGATTTAGAATTCTTGATCTGAAACATCAAAGCATAATGCAGTATAAAACATAAAGTTGAAGCTTTTGGAATTCAAACCAATAGAGGTGTAACACTCACCAGGGTTTCATTGAATAGTGAGAGAAGCCTTTGCCACTCATCAACACGACTTTTAATAGGTCCAACATAGCGTGAAGAGGCAATGGTCGATACGTTGATGATGCTGTCATCCAGCAATGCCTGTAACAATTTGTTTTTATATTATTCAGCTGAAAACTTGCACTCGGGTTTCGAACACTTCGATTTACTGGATCTTGATGCAGGATTGCCATAGGGTACATCCCTCCAACCAACACTTTATGATTAAAACCTTCAGCAAAACCATCATTGAGCACTAGATACGAAGTACTTCAGAAGTTTTGTTCCTATTTTTGTATTCCCGTGTTTTGTTTAAACGCTCCTACATTTGTTTCTGGGAGCCTGAACAAAGATTATAATTTTTTCTTTGTTTTCTTTAAAATATATAATGTACTTAGTTATTCCTTTGTATTACCTGTTGATATGAGTCCCACGTAGATGCGCAAGAAGGGATATATAATAGTATGGTACTTTTTAAAAGGATCGAAATAAAGTTAATTGAAAGAATTATTTGTAGCTGTGTTAGGAACGTTGCAAAGCAAATGTTAACTAATTGTAATGCTGATGACTCTGCAAGGCGGCTTTATCAGGAAGGGTCTGGCTACAACATAACAAATCAAATTTACACCTGAAATTACTCAAGTACTATCTCAACAAAGTGTCAATCAAAGCTCAGATTCTTGCCAATAGGAAGGAAAGCTCGCATGTGCATGAGATGAAACACTTTATAACCCGATGAAGTTTCTTCTGCCCAGAAGCTTTGTTTTCCTTATCTGAAGGCAATTCACAGTATCCCTGGAGTGCAGAGGGAGACCATTTGGCCCATTAAGTCTGCACCAACTCTCCACTAGAGTATCTCGCCCAGACGCTATTCTCATAACCCCTGCCCATCTTGGGACTGTGGGAGGAAACCAGAGCACCCAGCGGAAACCCACACAGACGGGGAGAATATGCAGCCAGAATTAAACCTGGGTCCCTGGCTCTGTGAGACAGCAATGCTAACCACCATGCTGCTTGCAATGACAGCCGAGGAGAATTTGATACAGCACAAAAGTATCTAATTGTGTACATGGTCATGCAATTTTTTAATGCACACTCTTCTGCACTTGAAAGTTGTTCGAAATGTATAGCCACATATACAAATCTATGATATCCAAAAATTGTACATTTGCATACAATTCCTGCCTATAAAAGCTTCCTTCAAATTTTGTCATTTTCTGTTGTAAATTTCCAAGTTTCTACTATAATGTAACCATGTTTTCAGCTTTTGATGTTATAATAACACCCTCCTATTGGTAGTGGTGCTGCTGAATTTTGCCTCTTCCTGTTCCTCAATCTATCTTCTTCACTCACATGCCTAGCACGACAGGAGACAAACTATTGCTTCCGCAGCTTTATACCCAACAGACAGTGCTCTGTATTTTTCTGTAGCAAAGACCCACTTTATGTGGAAAGGTCTTTTTTAACCAGTAGCCAGCATGTAGCAGGAGAATTGGCTATATGCAATCCAAATCCATCTGCGTTGGATGTGAGTACAGTATCCAGCGGATGTCAATCCAACATTCAGCGAGAACAGCCCCCCAGGCTGATAATCCGGCATGATTTGAGGAAAATCTGCTCCCACTGAATATAACTGCCCAGCTGGATTACAACCCAGTATTCGGATAATGGGACTCTTGTGTGCAATCCTCAGCTTATACTGGACAATGTCACAAATCAACACTTACAAAGTTGAGGAGGTGCAATTTTGTGCCCGCGATTGCCAGGAACATAAATGGTGATGTGAGTGCAAAATCTCGTGGGTATTGGAAAATGAGATTCTCGCCGGCGAGATTTTGTTTTCTGATTTTTCCCACTGCTTGCCGGTGATGTAATGAGGTTCCTGCCTTTAAATACATTTGCATAAATTTAAATGTAATTATTGGACTTCCCTGCTAAGAGTTATCCCCATATTGAGGATTACCCTGCACCAAAGTGACATCACGTTGGTGAAGTTTATAACTGCTTTTGAGAGATGTGAAGCAGTGCAAGGAACCTGCTGGGGGTGCAGAGATAAGTAGAGCCACCAGAGATGATAGACATGCCCAGACAGAACTCTGACACTGCCCCCAGGCCTTGCCCCCACCATTCCAAATTGGCAGTGCCACACCAAGAACAGGGGCAGGAGGCAATGGCCTAGTGGTAAAAATCGCTAAGCTATCCAGAAACTCAAATGATGTTCTGGGAACTCAGATTCAGATCCCATCAGGACAGATGGTGGAAGTTGAATTCAACAAAAAATAGTTGGAATTAAGAGCCTACTTATCATCATGAATCCATTGTCGATTGTCGGAAAAAACCATCTGGTTCACTCATGTCCTTTAGGGAAGGAAATCTGCCATCCTTACTCATCTACATGTGACTCCACAGCCCCACCAATGTGGTTATAACTCTCAACTGTTCCCGGGCAACTAAGGGCGGGCAATAAATGCTGGCCAGCCAGCGACACGAATGTCTCACAAATGAATAAAAAGAAAAGAGCAGGTGCTCTGTTTGGTCCATTGTTGGGAAGAGATCGCTGGGGTGGAGTAGGAGGGGGGGAGTATGCTCTTTCAATGCAGATTGGTATCAGTCCTGTCCCTTCACTGTGATGGCAAAAACCAGGCCTCCAGATTTTTTTATACACAGAGTGCCATAAAATGTGGAGAAGAAGCTCAGTCGTGTAGCTGGAGAGATACTCACTGGTTTCCTTGGCTCTGTGCACAGAGTTCAAAATTCTGCCTGTTATGTTTTTATAATATTTCTTTAAGTTAGGGTAAAATGGAGGAACGATGGTGGTCACCTGACCTCATTCTGCTCAACAACAAGCTTGGTTGCAAAGGTTGGCACAGGTTGTCTTGCTGGTACCAAGGAAGTGTGAGATAGTCACCAGCATAAACAATGACCAGACCAACTGGGCTGAGGGTGGATAGACTTTTAAGGTTAGAGTTTCCTGGATTTGGGAATTCCAGAGCTCAGGCCCAGGTAGCTGAGGGCATGGCCACCAACAACAGAACAAATAAAATCAGGACTGCTGAAGATTCCAGAATTAGTTGAGCACAGACAACTAGCCAGTCATCAATATCACTCTGCTGTCTTGGGACAACATTGATTGAGGTTTAAATATTGGCCGGAACTCCAGAACTCTTTTGTCATTCTTCTACAAGTGCAACCGGTCTTTTGCATTTATCTAAGAGAGCAAGCAGAGTCTTAGATAAATCAGCAAAATATCACAGGTGCTAAAACTCTGAAATAAAATCAGCATAGATGGGAAATATTCAGCAGGTTATGGAGGGAGAAAAACAGAGCTAACATTTTAGGTCAATCACCTTTCACTAATTTTGATGAAAAGTCATCAACCTAAAACAATGAGCAAACTTCCTTAGCTCCTACTGGAGCTGGGAACAGAGGTGGTGAGTACAAAAACATTGCCAAGTTCTTGGTTGCATCTTGGCACCAGGCCATTCTGACCAGTGGGTTGCCCAGTAACTCTGTTTCACTCTCCACAGATGTTGCTAGACCTGCTGAGTGAATGGCCCAGAGGTAATATCACTGGCCTTTTAATCCAGAGACAGAGCCTAATGTTCTGGGGACAATGGTTCAATCCCATCATAGCTGCTGGTGGAATATAAATTCAATTAATAATATGGAATTGAATAGTTCATAACGATGGCTATGAATCAATTGTTGTAAGAACCCATCCAACTCACTCATGTCCTTTAGGGAAGGAAATCTGCCATCCTTACTTGGTCTGGCCTACGCATGACTTCAGACTCAGACCCACAGTAACGTGACTGACTCTTAACAGCTCACTGAAATGTTGGTAACAAGTCACTCAGTTCAAGAGCAATTCGGGATGGACAGCAAAATATCCATATCCCTTGAGTGAATAAATGCATTTCCAGCATTTTATGTTTTCACCTGATGTTGATATGTCATCTTAAAGACAGTGGGCAGAGTTCTCCCAAAAAAATTTTAGGTATTGAATTTGCTTGAAAACTGGAGTAATTCATGCTGTTGTTTCAGTGACCAATCTGTCAGCGCTGAGATCGGCACACATGCAGTGGCCTCAGATGCTGGCCTCCCAATTGCTGGTCAGCGCTATCACTCACCAGCCCGCGACCCCTGCATCACTGGCTCTTCGCACCCTCCCCATTCCCTCATGGCCCGATCGCTAACCCTCCAACTATTCTCGGGCCGAGCCTGACCCCCATCCGCACCCCCCAACCCCGACCCCCATCCGCCCCCCCAACCCCGACCCCCATCCCCCCCCAAACCCAACCCCAACCCCAGCCCCATCCCCCCCCAACCCCAGCCCCATCCCCCCCCCAACCCCAGCCCCTGCCCCCCCCAACCCCAGCCCCATCACCCCCCCAACCCCAGCCCCCGCCCCCCCCAACCCCAACCCCAACCCCCCCCAACCCCAGCCCCAGCCCCAGCCCCATCCCCCCCAACCCCAGCCCCATCCCCATCCCCCCCCAACCCCAGCCCCATCCCCCCCCAACCCCAGCCCCATCCCCCCCAACCCCCAACCCCCCCAACCCCCAGCCCCATCCCCCCCAACCCCATCCCCCCCAACCCCCAACCCCCCCCAACCCCCAGCCCCATCCCCCCCAACCCCCAACCCCCCCAACCCCCAGCCCCATCCCCCCCAACCCCATCCCCCCCAACCCCCAACCCCCCCCAACCCCCAGCCCCATCCCCCCCCAACCCCATCCCCACCAACCCCCAACCCCATCCCCCCCAACCCCCAACCCCATCCCCCCCAACCCCCAGCCCCATCCCCCCCAACCCCAGCCCCATCCCCCCCCAACCCCATCCCCCCCCAACCCCCAACCCCATCCTCCCCCAACCCCCAGCCCCATCCCCCCCCAACCCCCAACCCCATCCTCCCCCAACCCCCAGCCCCATCCCCCCCCAACCCCAGCCCCATCCCCCCCCCAGCCCCATCCCCCCCAACCCCCAACCCCATCCCCCCCAGCCCCATCCCCCCCCAACCCCCAGCCCCATCCCCCCCAACCCCCAGCCCCCCCCAACCCCCAGCCCCAGCCCCCTCCAACCCCATCCCCCCCCAACCCCATCCCCCCCAACCCCCAGCCCCATCACCCCCCATCCCCCCCCAACCCCCAGCCCCATCCCCCCCCAACCCCCAGCCCCATCCCCCCCCAACCCCCAGCCCCCCCCAACCCCCAGCCCCATCCCCCCAACCCCCAACCCCATCCCCCCAACCCCCAACCCCATCCCCCCCAACCCCCAACCCCACCCCCCAACCCCATCCCCCCCCAACCCCATCCCCCCCAACCCCCAGCCCCATCCCCCCCCAACCCCCAGCCCCATCCCCCCCCAACCCCCAGCCCCATCCCCCCCCAACCCCCAGCCCCATTCCCCCCCCAACCCCCATCCCCCCCCAACCCCCATCCCCCCCCAACCCCCAGCCCCATCCCCCCCCAACCCCCAGCCCCATCCCCCCCAACCCCCAGCCCCATCCCCCCCAACCCCATCACCCCCCAACCCCCAGCCCCATCCCCCCCAACCCCCAGCCCCATCCCTCCCAACCCCCAGCCCCATCCCTCCCAACCCCATCACCCCCCAACCCCATCCCCCCCCCAACCCCATCACCCCCCATCCCCCAGCCCCATCCCCCCCCAACCCCATCACCCCAACCCCACCACCACCCCCCCACACCACCATGATCTTCAGCCACCCCACCACAACCAATTCCCCTCCTAACAGTTAACACCCCCTTGCTGTGTCAACTCCCCCCCGCCAACCAGGCTAACCAGTTCCCCACCCCGCAATGGTCGCTAGTGTCCCTCCTTCTCCCACCGATCCTTATGCAGACTGGCATTAGGACCTCCCACCACCACCAAATCATCTCTTAGGCCCTGCCCCACTAGGTCCTGCCCCTAGCTCTTTCCCCATATGGCCCACCCTTTTGGCACTGTCCCATGCCTGATGGGACAAGTAAAGGTGGACCCTGGGCGTGTGCACAGGCTGGCACTGATGGGGTGTCAATGTCCAAGGGACAATACTCCCCTCCCCTGCTACCCAGTCCTCTTTGGGGGGGGGAGCGGGTGCTGATTGCTTCCCATTCATTCCAGCAGGGTTGGGCCGTTAGTTCCCCAGTAGTGGGGAGCTACTGTAATTCCTGCTAGAGTGAACCACTCTGGCGATGGGGGGGCGATGCAAGACTTCAGTCCCCGGGCCCGCTGATCACATTCAAGTTGTATTAAAATGACCATGTCAATGGTCTTTGCGCCTCTCAGCCAATTCCCAGTGCCAAGCAGAAGCCGCTGGAAATCCAGCACTAGGAGACACTAGCGAACGTGCCTGCAAACCCCACAAATCAGCTGACGTGACAATCTCCCGACTTGCTGCTACAAAAAAATTAACATGCTGGAGGGAGAATAGCTGTTAGCATCTCTAAAAGTGCATTATTCCATCAATACCTAATTTACGTGCTCAAACCTCTGGAGTGCAAGCACTTTTCTGAAAATTGTAACTGACAATAGCTCTGATCACTCAGCACCACTTAGTGGTGAAAAGCAAGTTTGTCCTTATTATGTCTGGAGATCTGATTTGGAAGGCTAACAAGGACCACAAGGTAAGTAACGATAAATTAACAGAACAGCTTACAAATCTTCTTCTAGCACATTCAGCACTAGGCTGTTCTGGCAAACTCCACCCAAGGTGGGGCTTGAGCCCCAGGTCACCTGGCCTGTTCTCTTAAAGGGGCATGCCCCAACATACATAACAGTCTTCATTGTTTCTCATACCCAGTAAACAAGCGCAATTTTTATACCGATTCACATTGTTCCAAGAAGCACGTAACCTCCCTGCTGGTTGTTCATGATCACCATGTAAGCATACAGCTAGCAGTACCCTCAGTATTCCTTGGTTACACACCTCTCGGGGGACTGAATATTGGGCTAGTTAGCATCTCCTGAAGGAGAAGTGCAGTCTGGCAAAGGAAGGAAACATTTAGAAGGACAGATCGTGTTGTAGAAGACACCGAGAAATCGCCAAGGTTCTCTAACAATGCCTTTGATGTCCCAGTGCAGACAGCAGACCGAGTAAAGGGAATCCTTTTCCCTTCCGGGAAATATCTCTATTGCTTTTACCAAGAGATAGCCGCTGCTGGATTAGCTGAAAAAAACGAAAAGTCCTAAAGATACAGTTCACTGGATAATTATTACCTGAATTTCATCAGTGCCACCAAGAATGAAAATATCTTTGGCATCACGATGAGGGAGCACAACAAACTCGGTAATTTTCCATCCATCTTCCACCTAAAAATAAAACATGTTTAAAACACCATGAATTAAAGTAATAACATCATATCAAATAAAAACATACAGACTTTGAAATGGTAACCATGGGTTTTTACGTTTAACCTCGTTAAATTAGAGCTTCCATTTGAGGCATACACCTAATAATCCTTAATATATTTGAAATTATAACAAGACTGGTTGACTGCTAGCTCGTGTTAAAAAATGTGGTGATTCTCTTTACAAAGAGTAGAAGCTGTTCAAGTTTATACAGGAGCTATAGTCAGGTACGCAGTACATTTTATTTGGAAAATGCGTCAAAGTTAAACCACTCCGCTTTAGCTGCAAAACAACTATTTCCAATTATGGATGCCATGGAGACCAAACGCCAATGAGAGTCTTTAGATAAACTCCATTGGTTGTTTGCATTCAATTTTCCATGTCAGGTCATTGGGTGCAAGGAGCAGAACATTGCAGGTGAATGAAATTTCAACGCAAAGGAACAATCAAAGCAGAGTCTGTGAACAAGGAGACAGAAAGTCATAAAACCAACGGGAAGACTCTGAACCCATCGACAGCCTTTACTAAGAATGAAAGGAGAACCAAATTAACAGACAAAAACAGAGGGAAAGAAAATCAAAGGTTGAAGCGGAAGTCTGTGGTGAAGCAGTGCCTCAGAACCTCAGCATCCAACCATTTGGCAGAAGTGGAACAGACTTGTACAACCAAATGAGATGCACTAAATGTGTTAACTACTCTGACATTCTGTAATGGCTCAGGGAGCTTGACTGGAAAGGTACATAGTTTCTTACAGAATACAAAATAAAACTACTGCAGTGGTGTACACACACTAGTCCTTGCCTGGGATTACAGTTCAGCAGCCCCAGTCCTGGGCCCCACAGGGAAATCAATCACTGATTTTCCATTGACCTCATGGGGGTTACCACACATTCCATCCTTTGCTCAGTGCTGGGTGGCACAATGGCACAGTGGTTAGCACGGCTGCCTCACGACACCAGGGGCCCAGGTTCAAATACCTGCTTGGGTCACTGTCTGTGTGGACTTTGCACATTCTCTCCGTGTCTAATGAAGGGGATAGATAGAGTAGAGGTAGAGAAATTCTTTCCGCTTAGAAAAGACAGCAAGAATAGAGGGCACAGCCTCAAGATAAGGGGGGGCAGTTTAGATCGGAGTTGAGGAGGAACTTCTTCACTCAAAAGGTGGTGAATCTCTGGAATTCTCTGCCTGTTGAAGTGGTGGAGGCTACCTCGCTGAATATATTTAAGTCACGGGTAGATAGGTTTCTGATAGACTGGAGAATTAAGGGTTATGGGGAGAAAGTGGGAAAGTGGAATTCATCCACTTCAGATCAGCCATGATCTTATTGCGGGGCAATAATATTATTGTATAATAATATTATATTGTATAATAATATATTGTATTAATATCATATTATATTGTATATTATATTATAATATACAACATAATATAATAATAACAATATTATATTGTATAATAATATTGGCGGGGCAGGCTCGAAGGGCTAGATGGCCTACTCCTGCTCCTATTTCTTATGTTCTCACATTCTTATGTCTGTGGGTTTCCTCTGGGTGCTTGGGTTTCCTCCCACAGTCCAAAGATGTGCAGGTTGGGTGCATTGACCATGCTAAATTCTCCCTCCATGTACCCAAACTGGCGCTGGAGTGTGGCGACTAGGGGATTTTCACAGTTACTTCGTTACAGGGTGAATGTAAGCCTACTTGTGGCTAATAAATAAGTAAACTTTATAACCCTTTTTAGCATATCTTTACATATGCACTTTTTTTCCCTTTGAGAAATAGTGGGGATGTGATCAAAGGATTCCTGAGCTGATTATTAGATTGTTGAACTGCATTATGAATGCTCCTTCTGTGACCAACAAGTCCTGGTTTTAGACTTGAAACTGAATCTTTTGGTCCAGAAGTAGGAAACTATTAACTCTGTTTCTCTCACCACAGATGCTGCCAGATCTGCCAATTTTTCCAGCACTTTGTTTATTTTATTTCTGATTATGAACATCCACAGTAGTTTGCTCTTAGTCAATTATACCCACGTATACACCAAGGCACCTGGTTTTGGGCCAGTGAAATTCATCAACAAGAACAGCTTTCACTCTATCAACTTCCAACTGCTTCATGACCACAACGAGGTCTTCCTGCAGATATGTCCTCACTTTAGTGAGAACTCATTCATTTTCTGCCTGTTCAAGCAGCTTCAGAGCTTTATTCCAACCCCAAAACTACTCAGATGAAGCCCAGGGGATAATGAATTTTCCTTAAAGGAACGACTACTGACTCCTTTACTTGAGCCTCAAGCAGATCTGCAGGGGCACGAGGAATGTCACCGCTCAGCAGGCCATCAGGCTCCAAAGATATAATTCTGGTGCCTGGACTGGCTTGGTTGTGCAAGTAAATGCCTTCCTGCAAGTGTGGTGGTCTGCTGCATGCCCCGTTAACATGATTGTCCAGAGATGTGGATCTTGAGGGTAGTGAGGCCTTGGAAGTAGGCAGCTCATCAGGGGAGGAGCTGAAGGGAAAAAAAGGAATTGGAATGGAGGGAGATGATGGTGGAAAGAAAGATACCTCCGATGCAGAATAAGCCCCTTAACTGAAAAGATTGTACTGCAAAAAGCAGTGACCTACATGTAACATATGAAAATTCGAGCTAGATATCAAACTGATATTTTCTGGTGGCGAAGTTGTATCATGGCTTAATTAAAAAATAAACTTTGATCAGATTACTAGTTGTGATGCAGTGAGCAAATCCAGTAGTTTCCATTTCTCAACAGTAACGTCTATAAACAGACAAATCTCTCACCTTTTTCAAAATGGTTTCCAAGGCAGCTTCGCCAGAGGCCTGGCCTGACACATTCTGAATTTCCTCAGCATGTTCAAAAGCATCAAGTTCTATTAGTCGAGCCAGAGTTACAGGTTCGGTTACGTCGATCAATTTAGCGCCAACTGTATGCTCTATTAATTCCCAGTGTCTGTGCTTCAGGAAGGGGTTCCTTAGATCAGTGATTACAGGAAGCTGCAACATAATGCTAAATTAAAATTTGTAATGCATTTTAGATGGAATTTACACACAAAAACAGGCCATTCAGTTCAACTAGTCACTGCCGTTGTTTAAACTCCACATGAGCCTCCTCCCATGCAATTGCATCTTAACCTGTTAGAATAGTCTTTTATTCTTCTCTCTTTCATGTATGTATCTGGATTTCCCTTAATTTCATAGAATCCTTACAGTACAAAAGGAGGACGTAAGAACATAAGAAATAGGAGCAGGAGTAGGCCATCTAGCCCTTCGAGCCTGCCCCGCCATTCAACAAGATCATGGCTGATCTGTCGTGGCTCAGTTCCACTTTCCCGCCCTCTCCCCATAACCCTTAATCCCCTCTCTTATCAAAAACCCATCAACCCGCATCTTAAAAATATTTAGC
Organism: Carcharhinus amblyrhynchos; assembly: GCF_965287045.1. Taxonomy (NCBI): domain Eukaryota; kingdom Metazoa; phylum Chordata; class Chondrichthyes; order Carcharhiniformes; family Carcharhinidae; genus Carcharhinus; species Carcharhinus amblyrhynchos. The sequence goes on from NC_137328.1 coordinate 13,944,509, forward strand.
GAGGCAGCCTCCACCACTTCAACAGGCAGAGAATTCCAGAGATTCACCACCCTTTGAGTGAAGAAGTTCCTCCTCAACTCCGTTCTAAACCGCCCCCCCTTTATCTTGAGGCTGTGCCCCCTAGTCCTACTGTCTTTTTTGAGCGGGAAGAGTCTCTCCACCTCTATCCTATCCATCCCATTCATCATCTTATACGTCTCAATGAGATCTCCCCTCATTCTTCTAAACTCTAACGAGTACAAGCCTAGTTTATTCAGCCTCTCCTCATAGCTCAACCCCCTCAACTCCGGTATCAGCCTAGTAAACCTCCTCTGCACTCCCTCCAGGCCAAAATATCTTTGCGCAGGTGCGGCGCCCAAAACTGCACACAGTACTCCAGCTGCGGCCTCACCAATGCCCTATACAGCTGCAGCAAGACCTCCCTACTTTTATATTCAATCCCCCTCGCTATGAAGGCCAGCATCCCATTCGCCTTCCTGACCACCTGCTGCACCTGCAAGCTGGGTTTTTGCGACTCATGCACAAGGACCCCGAGGTCCTTCTGCACCGTCGCCTGCTGCAGTTTTTCGCCACGTAAGTAATAGTCCTTCCTACCATTATTCCTACCAAAGTGGACCATCTCACACTTGCCAACATTAAATTCCATTTGCCATTTCCTGGCCCATTCGCCCAGCCTATCTAGATCCTTCTGTAGACTCTCCACACCCTCCGCACAATTTGCCGTTCCCCCAATCTTGGTGTCATCAGCAAATTTCGACACCCTACACTCGGTTCCCTCCTCCAGATCATCTATATAAATGGTAAAAAGCTGAGGCCCCAGCACCGACCCCTGGGGCACTCCACTAGTCACCACCCGCCAATCCGAATAGCACCCGTTGACCCCCACTCTCTGCCTCCTATTTGACAACCAATCCTCTATCCACGCTAACACCCTACCCCCAACTCCATGTCCCTCGACCTTCTGCAATAACCTCTTGTGAGGTACTTTGTCAAACGCCTTCTGAAAATCCAGAAAGACCACATCCACCGGCTCTCCTCTATCCACCGCCCTAGACACATCCTCATAGAACTCCAGTAAATTTGTCAGACACGACTTCCCTTTAATGAAACTGTGCTGCGTCTGCTCTATCAAGCAATTCCCTTCAAGATGCCTCGCAATTTCCTCCTTAATGACGGATTCTAACATTTTACCTACCACAGACGTTAAACTAACCGGCCTATAATTCCCCGCCTTTTGCCTGGCACCCTTCTTAAACAACGGCGTAACATTAGCCGTTTTCCAATCCTCCGGCACTTCCCCGGAATCCAGCAACGTCTGGAAAATAACCACCAAGGCATCCACTATCACCTCCGCCATTTCTTTCAGGACCCTCGGATGCATTCCATCCGGTCCTGGGGACTTGTCCACAATCAGCCCCTCCAGTCTGTCGAGCACCGCCTCTCTAGTAACAGTAATGTCATTAAGACCCTCCAGTCCTACCACCTTTCCATCGCTAACACCCGGCAAATTATTCACGTCCTCCTCCATGAAGACAGAAACAAAAAAGTTATTCAATACCTTAGCCATATCCCCATCCCCTACCAGTAGGTCCCCTTTCTCATCCTCTAAAGGACCAACGTTCACCCTAGCCAGCCTCTTCCTTTTCATATATTTATAAAAACTCTTGCTATCCTTTTTTATATTAAGCACTAGCCCAGCTTCATAGTTTCTCCTACCCTTCTTGAATCTGTACTGACCACAATCTCACCCAGGCCCTTTTCCCACAACCCTGCACATTTACCCTGCTAATCCCCCTGACACTAAGGTCAATTTAGCATGGCCAATCAACCTAATCCACACATCTTTGAACTGTGGGAGGAAACTGGAGTACCGAGTTGAAACCCACGCAGACACGGGAGAATGCACAAATCACACAGACAGTGACCCAAGGCTGGAATTGAACCCGGGTCCCTGGCGCTGTGAAGCAGCAGTGCCAACCACAGTGCCTTCGTGTATGCTGTATAGCTTAACTGTTCCAAACTGTTGCAAACTCCACATTCTAACCATTGTCTGAGTAAAGAGAGTCAAGAGTTTCTCCTAAATTCCTTCCTTGAAGGAAAGGCCAGTTCCTTCCCTGAAAGAAAAGTCTTGGAAGGGTTGCAAACGTGCTGGTGTTCCGAGCTCCACAGCATCAGATTTGTGGGGGGTGGGGGGTGGGGGGTGGGGGGCTGGGGGATACACCAAATCTGCGCTGGAGAATCCCTCTCAGAATTTCCTAGGTAAGCATTTGCACAACAATTTCTCAAAAGTGTTAACTTTCCGTGGACAATTGCATTTCATTGGGAAGAATCCGACTTTAACTTTCGATTGCTCTGACACAGTTACGCTAATGGTTACTCAGAAAATGTTGGAATTAGTAAAACTTCTTGTAGCTTCTGCATAACTATTTTAAATACCCAGCTCGATCCCCGCAAGGGACACCCCCCAACTGGAATGAGACTCCCCCAACCCCATGGCCCGACAACATATGCCCAACTGAACTCAACTAGACCCAATCCTACCACCATCTCATCTGGACCCACCCCCTCCATGGCCTAAAGCCCCAATCTTTCTCTACATCCTCGCTATGACTAGCACTACATTCTGCATTTTCTCCTGTCCTTCTCTTAGAACAGTATGCTTTGCCTGTATAGCACACAAGGAGCAACACTTTTCACTGTATGTTAATACGTGTGACAATAATAATTCAAACCAAATCAAACAAATTTGTTTAGTGAAAAACAAAATACCTTATGTTTCATCTGCTCTACATTGTCTTTTAGCTTAGCTACCACAGTGTTTTGGGGGAGACCTTTTTCTAATTGATTCACAAATTTGCTGTATTTCGCGACTTCACTTGCTAATTCTTCTGCATCTATGGTTTCAAATTTAAGCTGTGGGGAAAAGAGGGAAAAAACAGGATGTAAGTATTGTTTCCTTTTCTGTGTCAATCTGTTGAAGGAATCATATCACATTAACTTTTCAACAATTGGTCCCTTTACATAAGTGGAGACAATGGACCCAATCTTACAGTGAAGTTGCACCCATTTTCGGGCACGAAAACTTGGTAAGGTCAGACGCAAGGCGAGTAGTAGAATCCACGCCCGCCTCCGTTCCAATTCCCCCTTTTATAAGGCCTGAAAATGGCTGCAATCGGGACCATGCCCAAAACGAGAGTGACGGACATTTAAATTGAATTAAAGGGCTGCACGCCCAACTTTACCGGCACGCCCCCCTTTACCACCACGTTCGCCAATTCAGAATCAGCGCAAAACAGACATGCTTCATAAAAGTCCGATTCGGGTGCTCCAGCAGTGAGGGTTAGTGAGGAGGTAAGGGGGGGTGGGTGGGGGTCTCCGATGTTCGATTTGCAGCAAGGAGCCAGGTCTCTGCGCTGACCTCGGATCTTGCAGTGCTGCTGGGTCCTTCTGCACTCAGCTCACTTCCAACTGAAAGGTGTGCACAAAAACCTTGGAAACTGCACTGCTACAGCCTCTCAACTTTGCAAGGAGCTGTGATTGTGGGGGGCATTTGAGAATCGGGGGGGGGGGGGGGGTGGCAGTAGAGAGCATGTGGCTGAGAGAATTTGGGGATACGAACAGTGACTATTGATGTGCTAGGGGCAAGCAGCATTCCTTACCTCTGCGTGTATTCACAGAGTCACAGAGGTTTACAGCATGGAAACAGGCCCTTTGGCCCAACTTGTCAATGCCACCCTTTTTTTAAACACCTAAGCTAATCCCAATTGCCCACATTTGGCCCATGTCCCTCTATACCCATCTTACCCATGTAACTGTCTAAAATGCTTTTTAAAAGACAAAATTGTACCTGTCTCTACTACTACCTCTGGCAGCTTGTTCCATACACTCACCATCTTCTATATGAAAAAATTGTCCCTCTGAACCCTTTTGTATCTCTCCCCTCTCACCTTAAACCTATGCCCTCTAGTTTTAGACTCTCCTACCTTTGGGAAAAGGTATTGACTATCTAGCTGATCTGTGCCCCTCATTATTTTATAGACCTTTATATAATCACCCCTCAGTCTCTTAACTCCAGAGAAAAAGTCCCAGTCTATCCAGCCTCTCCTTATAACTCAAACCATCAAGTCCCAGTAGTATCCTAGTAAGTCTTTTCTGCACTCTTTCTAGTTCAATAATATCCTTTCGATAATAGGGTGACCAGAACTGTACATAGTATTCCAAGTGTGGCCTTACCAAAGTCTTGCACAACTTGTGTTTTTAGTGGAGCTGCCCCTCATTAGAGCAGCACAGCTACAGGCAGTTTGGCAGAGCATTCCAGCAAGTTCCATGCAACTTGCTTGTTAGCATTGACGGGAAGGAAAGTGAGCGCTTACAGGTGTGCTGATGGGGAGGGGGACTGGTGCCTCAATGATTGGGGATGGGGAGAAAGCAGGAGGATCACACAGCCATCAGAATCCAGAGGAGATAGGAGCCTTGTGTGAGGGGGTCCAGGGTGAGGGTGAGAGGGTCCAGGGTGGGGGTGAGAGGGATCATCCTGCCTGATATCTGTAGGATTAAGGAGGGAGGGTGGATCTCTCTGCCTGAGATCATTGAGGGGTAAGGGGGGGGTCTGCTGCTACCCTGCCTGAGATCACTGGGGGAGAGAAATGGGGAGGGGTTGTTCTGGGTGGTGGATGGGTGGGGGGATAAGGGGCTCAGTAATGTTGTGGGGTTGGGGCAATGTCTGTGGGGAGAGTTATTCTATCATTTTTTTTTTCTGCGCATGTGCAGTTGGAGGCAGGGATCAAAGCTGCAGTGTTTTGGGCGCATTAAGCCCCGCCACAGGCATGTGCAGCGCGAATCAACACTTCGGACTCGCTGATATTTTTGCAGGCAGAGGTTGCCTGAGAACGGGTCTAAAAGTCAGATTCGAAACACTCCCAGTTTCAAGTCCGCCCAGCACTTAGAATCAAAATGGTAAAATAGCATACATGACAATCTTTTTTTTTCACAATTATCTAGCCTTTGTTCCTGTTCAATATTTTGAGATTTACAATTCATCAGCTCCTTTGCAATTTCCAACTGAAACAAGCAGGTGCTGTTGAAATGTTGAGTGGATAGCAATTAAAACTGTGCTGTCATGCTGGTCATAAACCTCCTTAGTGAAAACAGCGCCATTATGAAACTTCAACAGGTACCTAGAAACAACTATGTACCTTGGTTGCATATATTGAAATATTCCAACTTCCAATCAAATTATTGAAATTCTGCATCAGTTTTTTTTAAATGATTAAAAATCAAGATAAATTTGTGACATTTAATTAAACAATTCAATCCCGGTACACAGGCCACTGAATAAACATGAAATAATTTTTAATATGTACATAAATCGTTCAGATAGATGTGTAAACTAATTTCTTGGTTCACTCTAACACCATTGATTAATCTATTATAATTATACATGCTATAAGCCTGTATTTTATTGATAACTCTATAATAACCACCTGATAATCAGATGACAATAGTGTGTGTCCATGTGTGTGAGTGTCTACGTGAGTATGGGTGGGTGGGTGAGGTGAATTTTCCTGTTCCACCCGCCAAGAGAATAGTAGCGGGCGAGGGGTGGACCATGGAAAGGTCTTTTGATCTAGGACAGGATTTTCTGGTTTTAGGGCAAGCGCAGCCAGAAAATCCCGTCCAGTAAGTGAGACAATGAGTGAGTGAGAGAGAGAGAGAGCATGAGAGAGTGAGTGAGTGTGTGTGCATGTGTGTCCGAATAAGTATGTGTGTATGTGTGAATAACTGTATGAGGGTATGTTGGGGGTGATTATGTGTCTGTATGAACATACATGTGAATAAATGTGTGCGTGTGAATATATGTGTGTGTGTTATTGTAAATAATTATTGAGCAATTTGAATCTCGATTTTGATGCCAGACAAAATTTTCTGAGGATGAAGACACTTCAAATTAAACTGAAGTATTGTATACCAATGTTCTTTGTTTAAAATATGATTCATACCCTAATAAAAATTAAGAGTAATAATATTCTTACACTCACCCATTTTGATATGTGATAATAATGTCATTTTTTATTGCTTTTCATTTCAGAATTCATTATAATGCCAAATTAAAATGTCACATTGAAATTAACTTGAAAAGTAAAAGCATTAATCCAAAAAATGCAAACTACCTGACCCAAGAGCTACTTCTCATAGATGAGTCTAGATGGTGTCAGTAAGTCAGGCAAACAGCAGAGTCATAAAAGATCCATTCATTTTGCTGCCCATACAGATGTTTCAAAGAAACCAGCAGTAGTTCTGTCCTAATTTCTTGCCCCCATCTCCCCACATCTGGAACATGGAGGGCCAACTGCAATGCCTCTTCCAGTGCTCTGGGCAGAACCAGCTAAGGCAGGTTTTCATCAACTGATAGAAGCACAGTTTGCATTTTAAAAAGATTTAACAAATGTTTAAACTAAAAAAAACCGGTGGAATTACTCAAATAGGAGCAAATTCTCTGCATTTTTTACCATCTGCTTTGTCTAGTGAGAAATCAGTCACATTAACAACAAATTCTCCATCCACCCATTTTAATAGACAAAGAATGGACCAAAGCATAGATCCAGCTGTGGCTCAATTGATTGCACTGTCATCTCTGAGTCGAGGGTGTGGGAATTTTCCTGTCTTGCTCGCCACATAGCAAATCATAGCAAAGATCCATTGACCTCGGATGGGATTTTCCCATTTTCGGACAACCAGAAAATCCCCTCCTGAATGTTTGAGGTTCAATTCACACTTAAGGACTGAAACAGAAAAATCAATGCTGAAACTCCAGTGCAGTAGTGAGGATACGTCGTACGACTGGCGATGTCATCTTTCAGATGAGATGTTAAAGCTAGGCCCTGTCTGCTCCAATAGGCAAATAAAAAAGGGAGTCCTAGGAAGATGGCCAACATTCATCCTTCAGTTAACATCATAAAATCGGACACTCTGATCATTATCACATTGCTCTTTGTGAGACCTTGCTGAATGTCAATTGGCTGCCACATTTTCTGCACTACAACAATAACTAAATGACAGTGATGACACTTCAAAAAGTACTTTCTTAGCTAGCTGTAAACTACTTTGAGACATCAGGTGAGTCATGAAAGATGCTATATAAATGCATGCCTTTCTCTTTTCTCTCAAATGTATCTAGTTGGTAGGCTCTGCTTTCCAATGGTGCACTCTCAGAAGGCTATGATATTGCAGGTGGTGATTGCCAGGCTGTCCAAATCCCAAAGAGAAGCTATCGCAATGATTTGCAATTTGTGTTTTTTATGAGAAGGTAATTGCATTAGAATGAGAATGAAAAAAATACCAGCCACTTCTCGCAATTTTAAAATATTAAATTTTAATATTAAATATTTAAATATTAAATATTAAATCTGGAGATGGGAAGGGCTGTTAACGCGCAAATAAGTGCGGCATGCAAGAATGGGACGGCCGTAGTTATGGGGGATTTCAATCTGCATATTGATTGGTCGACCCATGTTGGACGTGGGGGGCTCGAGGAAGAGTTCTTGGAATGCTGCCGGGATAGTTTCCTCGAACAGTGTGTGTTGGAGCCGACGAGGGAGCGAGCTATCTTGGATCTGGTGCTATGTAATGAGGCGGGTAGAATTAGGGACCTTGTGGTGAAGGATCCTCTTGGGGAGAGTGATCATTGTATGGTGGAGTTTCTGGTGCAGATGGAGGAGGAGAAAGTGGGTTCCCGGACACGCGTCCTTTGTTTGAATAGAGGGAAATACGGTAGGATGAGAGAAGAATTGGCGAATGTGGACTGGGAGAGCGCGTTGGAGGGAGGGTCTGTTAAGGAGCAGTGGAGGATCTTTAAGGAGATCTTTCTTGGTGCTCAACGGAAATTTATTCCGATGGTCAAAAAGGATAGTAGGAGGAGAGGTAATAAGCCGTGGATAACAAAGGAGGTGAAGGAAAGTGTTAAACTAAAAGCGGAGGAATTTAGAGTAGCTAAGAGTAGTGGGCGAGAAGAGGATTGGGAGAGGTTTAAATGTCAACAAAGATTGACAAAGAAGTTGATCAGGAAGGGTAGGAGAAACTATGAAGCTGGGCTAGCGCTTAATATAAAAAAGGATAGCAAGAGTTTTTATAAATATATAAAAAGGAAGAGGCTGGCTAGGGTGAATGTTGGTCCTTTAGAGGATGAGAAAGGGGACCTAGTGGTAGGGGATGGGGATATGGCTAAGGTATTGAATAATTTTTTTGTTTCTGTCTTCACGGAGGAGGACGTGAATAATTTGCCGGGTGTTAGCGATAGAAAGGTGGTAGGACTGGAGGGTCTTAATGACATTACTGTTACTAGAAAGGCGGTGCTCGACAGACTGGAGGGGCTGATTGTGGACAAGTCCCCAGGACCGGATGGAATGCATCCGAGGGTTCTGAAAGAAATGGCGGAGGTGATAGTGGATGCCTTGGTGGTTATTTTCCAAACGTCGCTGGATTCAGGGGAAGTGCCGGATGATTGGAAAACGGCTAATGTTACGCCGTTGTTTAAGAAGGGTGCCAGGCAAAAGGCGGGGAATTATAGGCCTGTTAGTTTAACGTCTGTTGTAGGTAAAATGTTAGAATCTGTCATCAAGGAGGAAATTGCGAGGCATCTTGAAGGGAATTGCTTGATAGAGCAGACGCAGCACGGTTTCATTAAAGGGAAGTCATGTCTGACAAATTTACTGGAGTTCTATGAGGATGTGTCTAGGGCAGTGGACAGAGGAGAGCCGGTGGATGTGGTCTTTCTAGATTTTCAGAAAGCGTTTGACAAAGTGCCTCACAAGAGGTTATTGCAGAAGGTCGAGGGACATGGAGTTGGGGGTAAGGTGTTAGCGTGGATAGAAGATTGGTTGTCAAATAGGAGGCAGAGAGTGGGGGTCAACGGGTGCTATTCGGATTGGCGGATGGTGACTAGTGGAGTGCCCCAGGGGTCGGTGCTGGGGCCTCAGCTTTTTACCATTTATATAGATGATCTGGAGGAGGGAACCGAGTGTATGGTGTCGAAATTTGCTGATGACACCAAGATTGGGGGAACGGCAAATTGTGCGGAGGGTGTGGAGAGTCTGCAGAAGGATCTAGATAGGCTGGGCGAATGGGCCAGGAAATGGCAAATGGAATTTAATGTTGGCAAGTGTGAGGTGGTCCACTTTGGTAGGAAAAATGGTAGGAAGGAGTATTACTTACGAGGCGAAAAACTGCAGCAGGCGACGGTGCAGAGGGACCTCGGGGTCCTTGTGCATGAGTCGCAAAAACCCAGCTTGCAGGTGCAGCAGGTGGTCAGGAAGGCGAATGGGATGCTGGCCTTCATAGCAAAGGGGATTGAATATAAAAGTAGGGAGGTCTTGCTGCAGCTGTATAGGGCATTGGTGAGGCCGCAGCTGGAGTACTGTGTGAATTTTTGGGCGCCGCACCTGCGCAAGGATATTTTGGCCTTGGAGGGAGTGCAGAGGAGGTTTACTAGGCTGATACCGGAGTTGAGGGGGTTGAGCTATGAGGAGAGGCTGAATAAACTGGGCTTGTACTCGTTAGAGTTTAGAAGAATGAGAGGAGATCTCATTGAGACGTATAAGATGATGAATGGGATGGATAGGATAGAGGTGGAAAGACTCTTCCCGCTCAAAAAAGACAATAGGACTAGGGGGCACAGCCTCAAGATAAAAGGGGGGCGGTTTAGAACAGAGTTGAGGAGGAACTTCTTCACTCAAAGGGTGGTGAATCTCTGGAATTCTCTGCCCGTTGAAGTGGTGGAGGCTGCCTCGCTAAATATTTTTAAGACACGGGTTGATGGGTTTTTGATGGGAGAGGGGATTAAGGGTTATGGGGAGAGGGCGGGAAAGTGGAACTGAGCAGCGACAGATCAGCCATGATCTTATTGAATGGCGGGGCAGGCTCGAAGGGCTGGATGGCCTACTCCTGCTCCTATTTCTTATGTTCTTATGTTCTTAATTTAAACATGTATTAAAAGAAAGAAAACATAAACACACAAGATTACATTTATACAGTTAACAGAAGTCCCACAAACATTTACAAAAATATTTCTATTCAGTGAAATTCAGAACAAAAAGTCCCCTTTAGGCAACAGTCGTCACAGATTTTCTCTATAAAAATTGTGTAAAGTTACCACAAATGTCCATTGTTGCTCCGGGGACGTATTTCACAGGCTTCCACCGCTTCTCCGGTTCAAACTGGAACAGCTGACAGAGAGATCTGCGGTGCAGCAACTGAAGCGGAAAGAGTCGAACTAGACCCCTCCAGAAGGCCGCTGCCCTAGACTCAACATGTACGCTCAAGTCATCAAGAGATGCGTCAATGCCAGACTCATCAACCCTGCTCACAAGACAGCCCCGAATGTCACCCAAGCACAACACAATGCCATCCGCGCTCAAGACCAACTGCAACATTGTCATCAAACCAACAGACAATTGGGGGGGGGGGCACCGTCACACTGAACAGAACAGATTACTGACAACTGAACAACTTGGAACACTACAGACAGTTACCCACAGATCTGATCAAAGAACATATCAGCCAACTCAACAGACTAATCAAAACCTTTGATCCAGACCTTCAGAGCACCCTCCGTGCTCTCATCCCATGTATTCCCCGTGCTGGAGATCTCGACTGCCTCCCGAAGATACACAAGGCCAACACATCTAGCCATTCCATCGTATCAGACAATGGGAACCTCTCTGGCTACATCAAGGTCATCCTGAAACTCATCATATAAGGAACCTCTAGCATCTATCATGACACTACAGATGTCTTACAGAAACCCACGCAGACCAGTTGAATCAGGAATACTCCTCGTCACAATGAACGTCTCAGCACTCTACATCAGCATCCCCCCATGACAATGACATTGCTGCAACAGCTTCAGTTCTCAACACTGACAACTGCCAATCTCTAGATGCAATTCTAAACTCATCCGCTTCATCCTGGACTACAATGCCTTCACCTTTAACAACCAGTTCTTCATCCAGACACATGGAATAACCATGGGAACCAAATTTGCACCTCAATATGCCAACATCTTCATGCACAAGTTCAAACGAGACCTCTTCACCACACAGGACCTTCAACTGACACAACACACTAAACACATCAATGACATTTTCTTCCTTTGGACTCACGGCAAAGAATCACTGAAACAACTACATCAGTAAGTTTCATCCCACTATCAGACTCAACGTGGACTCTCCAGAATCAAATGCATTCTTAGACACACACATCTCCATCAAAGATGGTCAACTCAGCACATCACTCTACCGCAAGCAAAGGATAACTTCATAATGTTTCACTTCTCCAGTTTCCACCTTAAATACGTCAAAGAAACCATCCCCTACGGACAAGCACTCCATATACACAGGATGAGGAAGGATGCAATAGACACCTACAGACACTGAAAGATGGCCTCATAAGAACAGGATATGGTGCATGACTCATCGATCAAAAGTTTCACTGTGGTGCGGTTTTTCACGCGCCATGATGAAAAACCGCACCAACCTCCTCAGAAGACCAACAGAGTACCCTTCGTTGTTCAGTACTTTCCCAGAGCAGAGGAACTATGACATCTTCTTCAAGGCCTTCAACATGTCGTCGATGAATACGAACATCTCGCCAAGGGCATCCCCACATCCCCACTACTTGCCTTCAAACAACCGTGCAACCCCAAACAGACCACCATTTGCAGCAAACCACTCAGCCTTCCTGAGAACAGTGACCACAATGCCACAGAAACCTGCCACAGCAACCTCTGCAAGACATGCCAAATCATCGACATGGATACCACGACCACGTGTGAAAAAACCACCCATCAGATACACAGTACATACTCATGCAACTCAGCCAACTTTGTCTACCTGATATGCTGCAGCAAAGGATGTCCTGAGGCGTGGTACATCGGTGAGACCACAAAGACACGATGACAAGGAATGAACAGACACGGTGTGACAATCACCAGGCAGGAGTGTTCCCTTTCCAGTTGGGGAACACTTCAGCAGTCGAGGACATTCAGCCTCCAATCTTTGGGAAAGCATTCTCCAAGACTCCAAGGCACACGACAATGCAGGATCACCGAGTAAAAACTGATAACCAAGTTCCGCACACATGAGGACAGCTTTAAATAGGATCTTGGATTCATGTCACACTATCTGTAACCCCCACTATTTGGCCTGGACTTGCAAAATGCTACTAACTGTCCTGCTTTGAGACAATTTACACCTCATTAACCTGTGATTATCCTTCTCTCCACTCGCATTGTCTGTACCTGTAAAGACTTGATTACCTGCTTTCCAACCGTTACCTTGCAATTGAGTCTCTGTCTATATATGCTGTGTTTGTGAAGCCACCTCTCCAAACACGTGATGAAGGAGCAGTGCTCCAAAAGCTCATGATTCCAAATAAACCTATTGGACTTTAACCTGGTGTGGTAAGATTTCTTACTGTGCCCACCCCAGTCCAATGCCAGCATCTTTATGTAATAACAAATCAAATAAATATCAAATTTTTGTAATCATCACTTTAAACAGCTTGCCTCTGGTTACACTGCATAACTATAATCAGACAAGATGCATTAACTAAAACTAAAAGTAATGAAACAACCTGAAGCCATTCATTCATACGGAGATCCCAGTCATTGAGAGAATTCCAAAGGAGCTGCTTTAGTTTCACATCAGCATGCACTTCCTCCAGCAAATCAAATTTAGATATCTCCACCTAGGTATAATAAAGGACAGATGTTAGACAGCACAATGACGATAAATCTCTAAGTTAGAGCTGATGCCACAGAAATGTTTCCTAAGCAAACAAAATTGTCAATGAATTAAATTTTTCTTCATTCCGCAAAGCCTAATAAAATCACTAACAGCAATTACTGGACTGCAACAGCGATACTGTATCCATCATTCTGCTGCAGAACAATAACTCATTATTCAATATACAGCGACTAATCATTGCTATTTTTTGAAGTCTTGGAACATTGTGACATAAACTATCTCAAAAAATATATCCAATAGTTAATGGTGTTGGATAATAGTGGAGATTGTTTTTCTTTCTGCTGATTGTGTTATGGCCAACTAGTTTTGGGATGGAACTTGAACTCAGAGCTTCTGGCTCAGAGACTGAGGTGCTATCCACTGCACCATAAGACCCATATTGGAGTTTACTTCACCAAAATTACAAATATTTAGCATTTTGCTGATTATTTTAAAGCACCATTAAAAATGTATGCATTCATGTTGGCTTTAAAGTTTATTTATAATTTATTATTGTCACAACTAGGCTTACATTAATACTGCAATGAAGTTACTGTGAAAATCCCTGAGTCGCCACACTCCAGCAGCTGTTTGGGTACACTGAGGAAGAATTTAGCTTGGCCATTCCACCTAACCAGCACGTCTTTCAAACTGTGGAAGCAAACCAAAGCGCCCGCAGGAAACCCATGCAGACACGAGAGAATGGTTTGACTCCACACAGACAGTGACCCAAGCCAGGAATCAAACACGGGTCCCTGGCGCTTTGAGACAGCAGTGCTAACCACTGTGCCACCATTACGAAAGCATAAAACTGGTGAATAATGCAGTTGATTTCAATGTTTCATTCAGAGAGGCCATGGAATCAGAGATTCATAGAGCAAGTCAGGACGGAAACAGGCCCTTCGGTCCAACCTCACCATGGTGCCCTCCCAGCTAATCCCAATTGCCCGCATTTGGTGTTTCAGATCAGTCACCCACAAGAGAAACTACCCAATTTTAGTTCACAATTAAGTACTCTTTCGTATCAGGAGCTGATATGTTACAACAGCTATTGACTGGGTAGCAACTCACATCTCCAACACGTGTCCTGACATCTAATTTATCAATACCAGAATAAAAAAACTCTACCATGTGGCTCTGTCTGACTGTAGCTTTTAATCTAATTTGTTTTAAAAGTTTTGCCCCCGGCTTTGTATAGAAAATTGTGACGGTGGCATCAATAACCTGAAGCCTTTATTCCGTTGCCTTTTAGTGTTTTTCATTGAAGTTGTTGACCATTGTTATTGCCCAGTAAAGGTTACAATCACCCAATTTTGCTCAGTAAATTTAACAATCACAAATGTCACTCAGTTAAGGTGACACCTACCACTGAAATTCAGCTAAGGCCAGTATCCATGAATGCTGATCAATGAAAGCTCCTGCCAAATGACATTACTGACTGAAGGATGTTAACAGCTGAGACTACTCCAATAGGAATAGATGGGCTCTACCTCATTATTTTACAGCAGCACACGAGCTTACTGATCTAGGTATCAACAATGCACCAACATTGGATTGTTACAATTGCAAAAATTACATTTTGCAACTGACTAGGCAATAAGTTAAGCACACAAAGGATCCAGAAGAATAACTCCAATGAGATTGGATGGTGCTCCAATTCATTTGAACATATTTATAAATTATCTACATCCAGGTCATTCAGACCTGGCTTCAAGGTCTCTTCAAAAAAAATTGAAGACAAGTTGAACAAAGTCACGGCAGCCATTGATGACTGTAACAAAATGTGGCAACGGGGCAGCACAGTAGCACAATGGTTAGCAGTGCGGCCTCACAACTCCAGGGACCTGAGTTCAATTCCCAGCTTGGGTCACTGTCTGTGCGGAGTTTGCACATTATTCCCGTGTCAGTGTGGGTTTCCTCCGGTGCTCCAGTTTCCTCCCACACTCCAAAGATATGCGAGTTAGGTTGTTTGGCCATGCTAAATTGGCCCTTAGTGTCTCAGGATGTGTAGGTTGGAGGAATTAGTGGGGCAAATGTATGGGGTGAGGGGTTTAGGGCCAGGGTGGGATTGGTGTTGGCGCAGATTTGATGGGCTGAATGGCCCCCTTCCGCACTGTAGGGATTCTATGATCAAGTACAATCAGCCAAGGGCAACACCAGCATGCTTCCATGTTAATCATATTATCCCATCCACAAGAACTCAAATCTTCCTGGGTGAAGAATGGCTGGCACATGACCAATAACCTCTGTATCTTGGGAGCAACATTAGATAGTATACTTATTTATGAGCATACATATGAATATACCAATAGATGAAATAGAAATAGCCATTCAACTGTGCTCTGTCACTCTTCAATAAGATCATGGCTGATCTGTTTGTGTTAAGTTCCACATTCCCACCTACCCCAATAATCACTGATTCCCTCCAATGGCACAGTGGTTAGCACTGCTGCCTTACAGCACCAGGGACCCGAGTTCAATTCCAGCCTTGGGACACATTCTCCCTGTGTCTATGTGGATTTCCTCTGAATTTCCTCCCACAATCCAAAGATATGCACATTAAATTGATTGGCCAAGGGAATTAGCAGGGTAAATATGTGGAGTTACAAGAATAAGGCCTGGGTGGGATTGCAGTTGGTGCAGATTCAACGGGTCGAATGGCCTCCTTCTGCACTGTAGGGATTCTATGATTTTAAGGGGAGCTAGATGGATGTCCCTTATGTTCCAACAATTGTCTATGAATACAACATTATCCTCATACTATAGCTATACTTTGAAATTGTGACCTCTCCTTGCTCTTTTAATTATAATTTGAAATTGCTACCCCTTGCCACCGATTCACTGGCTAGATGAAGTAATATTTCCTATTCAGTGAATTGAAACTTCTCATCATTTAAAAAATCTCTATTAAATCTCATTGGTGTTCTGCGTTCTGGTGTAAATAGATGGAATGCCTCATCTCTTCCCATAACAATAGTTTATCATCACTTACAATTACTGAAAATCTGTCATGAAATCACTGAAATACAACCAAAACCAATTACCTTGAAATTCTTCTGGTACGACTTATATTGAAATGCAAGTTTCTGCAATTCATCCATCACAGTTTGCATATCCTCCAGCATAGTTTTCACCTTTTCTCTGTCAGTATTGATGTCTAGAAGCTGAGGATCCTATAAAACACAATGGTAATGAAAACACATTAATAAAATGGCATGCATGTTCTATAACCAGTGAAAGAAATAACAATCACTAAGTAAAATGAATGTTGTTATATTAATTCCTGGAGTAGAGATTTGCTGGCATGCATTTTTCTTTTTGTTTCATAGTATTTCATTTCTCTTCCTCATAATATCCCTATTCCTCAGATGATTGTGACATAATTCCAGGCCTCTGCCAACAAGTCCATTGCCAGCAAATGCACGAGAACAAGACATGGTGAGGGAGGAGTTATATTCGACATTTCAGAGAGGGCGTACAAATCAGGCCATTGCAGAAAGAATTTGGGGAAGGTTGCAATCAGGAACAAAAGAGAAGAATCAATTTACATTCATGCAATTCCTTTCATAACCTTAGGATGTGGCAAACTACTCTACAGCAAATGAAAAAGAAAGCAAGGAGTTAGGAGAAGGCCATGAGAGAAGATTAAATGGATCACGGTCTGGGAGAGAGTGGGACAAGTGGGATCTGAGTGCCAATCATGTGGGCTGAGATGTGGCAGGACTGGCATGTGGCTGCATTTGGTGAGATTGCAGTCCAGGGCTACAACACAAACTAGTTTGGAGGGATGAAATATTCAAATCCTTTACATTTCATCCCACTGTACAATTGAAAGAAATGTTGAAGTGCAGAACAGGAACTGATGATGAAGATGGCAAATATTGACCTACCTGTCCTTTTGCCTTCACCACTCTGACTTCTTCATTCAGCATCTCTATGTCTTTATCCATGCAGCGACATAATTTGACAATGTTGCTTTCTCTTTCGCTGACAGCTCTGTCAATTACAGTGCGAACCGTATTTATCGAAGGTTTCAGAGTTGCAAATACAGCAAGATCCTCTGGAGGTGTACCAATCTTGTACTTGTCAATCAGCTGGTACATCATTACAACAATATTTGATTGTTCCTCCAGGACTTCAATCTAAAAAAAGTCAGCATTTGTGTTAGTCAAGTTATTAAGCCTCCTAGCATAAATTATTTGTTTGCATTGGTCAACTTGTGCTCTTGTGGACTTTTTCACAGCACGTAAGTATATCCCATGTTATGTCCCATGCTTCATGCTTTACAGTAGTTAAGCAATCCAAGTTCCCACTCTTGTGCATTCCAAATATGGAACCACGTGATGGTATTTTTCACTACCAGTGCCACAACATTGAGAATGGTTAAAAACCTAATCTGAGCCTTAGCTGAAGAATTACAAAATGTAGTAAAAACTTCCTCTTTGGCTTGTTGAAGAAGGATATGCAATAATAAAGAGGAAAAGCTAGGGTGAGGAAAGTTGAAAGTTTACCAACTTTACAATACACATTAAGAAAAACATGCAGCGTACCCTATCCTGCATCTCGTCAAGGAACAGCAAGTTATTCACATACTCCATAGTAGCAGATGGAACAATTTCGAGTTTATACTCAGCATCCTGTACTTCTTGAAGAATAGCATCTGTCTTCTTCTTAGCAAGAATTGGAAGGGTCTCATTAATTGCCTAACCAAAACAAATCAAAACGGTGTAATAAGCATTATCAGCAAGAATATTATATATCCTTCCAGTGTGTTGTAATTATTCACCTGTTGTCCAATGATAAATAATCAGATCAACATTCATTTCAGGCTTATTTAATTAAACATATACAAACATATGAATAGGAGCAAGAGTAGGCAACACATCCCTTCGAGCCTGCTCTGCCATTCAATAAGATAATGAATAAGATCTGATTGTAACTTCAATCCCAAATTCCTGTCTACTCCCAACAGCCTTTCACCTCCCCACTGATCAAGAATCTATCGAAATCCGCTTTAAAAATATTCAAAGGGTCCGCTTTTGAAGAAGAGCGTGGAAGTTAGGTTACAACAATTATGAAAATTAAAGTTCCATAATTATCAAGAATTCTGTCAAGTAAGGGAAAATGCTTATCAGCATACGAGGCTTCCATGAAGCCTGTGCTTGTGTATTCAGATCAAGCCACTAAATCTAAAACCTTGTGTTAGTTCCATAAACATTGCTTCCAGTCTTGGCCACAGGATGGAAAATAAGACAATTCCATAACAAAATACCAAAGAATATGATATGGGGACACATTATGCTAATAAATGATTAGCAGGAGACAGTTTTCCATTGGACAAGAAAGGGCAAAAAGCTATGCTATGATTGGTAAATATGGATGCAAATGAAGGATTTGAAAGTTGCTCATATTTTATTTGCTTCAACTAACTATAACTGCTAAACTGTTCGTATGAATCAATAGAACACCTTGCAATGCGTTGTGCTGCATCTTGTTCTCACATGTGCAAAAGTTATTAAAGCTTGGAAATTGAATACTCTGGGTTTAAGTATTGTTTGTACCCAAAGCCAATGACAGGTCTTGGAGGTTCCACCGGGATGGCAAACCCTTGAAGCACCACCTATGAACTCCATGAAGATTCTTTGAATACTTGTAACACACTTACATATTTCGAATGGGGTCGTGGGGGTGCGGGCAATGATTATTGAGGGCTAGGATACCTAAAACACATACACAGAAGTGTCCCGATGTCCAAGTGGATGGAGGGTAACCTTCTAATCTGTCAGCCTCTGCATCTGCCTGCCTCTGTTCTCATCTTAGGCCTGCCACAAAAGGCAGGGAACTCCAACTCAACCCATCTCTGCCATCTGATTATGAAAATGGATGGGCACTGCCAGTCAGGAGATAGTAACCCGTTTACTCCCTTAATCACTTACTTTCCCAAATATACCCCCTTACCCTTTCACCCAGCCTATCCCCTCAACTCACCTCTTCCCACTTGCCTTACATATCCTACTCTCTTACCTCCTTATCTCATCCACACTACTTGTTTCTTAGGTATAAGTAAGGATGAGGTCCTAAAAGCAGAATATCAGGAAGTTGAAAAGTAGGATTTCAAAGGTGGCGATTTCAGAATTACTACCAATGCCATGTGCTAGTCAGAACAGAAATAGTATGATAGTTCAGATGAACATATGGCTGAAGAGATGGTGCAAGAGGGAGGGCTTCAGATTCCTGGAACATTGGGACTGGTTTCAGAGATGATCACACCAGTACAAACTGGATGAATTGCACTTGGGCAGAATTGGGACTAATATACTCGGGGGATTACTTGTGAGAGTGTTTGGGGAGGGTTTAAACTACAACAACTGTTCATTCCTGTCTGGTGCAAAAATAAAATGGGAAAGATGGTCAAGCTATGGCTTACAAGGGAAATCAGATAGTATTAGATACAAGGAAAAGGTATACAAATTGGCCAAAAAAAACCAGCAGGCCTGAAGATTGGGAATTGTTTAGAATTCAGCAAAGGAGAACAAACGGATTGATTAAGAAGGAGAAAATACCCAAGAAAATTATATTGAAGCTTTATAAAAAATTGGTTGGGTGTTATCTGGAGCACTGCATCCAATTCTGTACACTACACTTTAGGAAGGATATGAAGATTTTTGAGAGGGTGCAGAAATAATTCATGGGAACAATTTAATGGGTGTGGGACTTTGATTACATGTGTATATTGGAGAGGCTGAAGTTGTTCCCCTTTGTGATGATTAGACAGAGGTATTCAAGAAAATTGAGGGGTCAAAACAGAGTGCACAGTGAGAAACTCTTTCCATTAGCAAAACGGTCAAGAACTTGAAGACACCTACTTGAGGGGGAGGGCAAAGGAAATGGCAACATGAGGAGGAATTTCTATATGCAGTGAGTAGTTAGGAAATAGAATGCAGTGCCAGAGAGTATAGTAGTGAGAGGTTAAATTGTGGCTTTCAAAGACAAATTGGCTAAGCAGCTAAAGAGAATAATTTGCAGGGCGGGACAATGGGACAAGATGAATTGTGTTTACAGAGAGAGGACATGTACAAGATGAGCCATTGCCCTCCTTCTGTGCTGTAATGATTCTAAAAAGATGACAAACTTACAAAAGCAAATTCCATTTTAGAGGTCAACACAGAAAAACGATAATGGGAATATAAAAGTAAGGATTGAATCTATGCCTTTGTAACGTGAACTGTCTACATACACTGATCCAATTATCCCCTACCTTCTCATCCAATTTTGTCCAAAAGTACGGTATATTTAGTATTGACTTTATGAGTATTTCCCTTAAGTGCTTGAAAATTCACACATAGGTCATGCATAAGCCACTCTATTAAAGTTACTATGCGTGAATGGTTATGCAAAAAAAAAATTAAAGGGGCCATGGACTTGAACAAATCTCTTACACACTCCAAAGAAAATGTTAGAGGATATATTGATCATCATGTGCCAAATTGAACAGTGCACATTGCCAGTCAATCTTTCCCCTTCTGTGAGAGTAACTCTGCTAATTGACATTTTGGGTTACATTTTGCACTGAGGACTCTACTTTATGATCTAAAAACAGTGTCTGCAGAAAACTACTGACACAGTTCGTACTTGGAGCAACTCACATCCTCAATGACCCTTGCTAGAATCACAAAGGTAGCTCTTTTACCTTATCTCTCCGATGCAGTTAGACGAGCAATTCAATGAGTGAAGGTAATGATCTCCAGTATGCTGAGTTACTGGAAATGAATTAAACAAAGCCTGGAGCTAAGAACTGGACCAGTGTAACGTGAGGTTGAAAAAAGATCAAAGCAAAGTTTATTCATTAGCCACAAACAAGCTTACATTAACACTGCAATTAGGTTACTGTGAAAATCCCCTAGTCGCCACACTCCGATGCCTGTTCGGGCACATTGAGGGAGAATTCATCATGGCCAATGCGCCTAACCAGCACGACATTGGACTGCGAGAGGAAACTGGAGCACCTGGAGAAAACCCACTCACACACTGGGAGCACGTGCAAACTCCACACAATGACCCAAGCTAAGAATTGAACCTGTGTCGCTGGCACTGTGAGGCAGCAATGCTAACCACTATGCCACTGTGCCAGCCCAAGAGTTGATCCTGCAGCCACTGAGGTCAGTACATGCAATGTGAAGCTTTCCTCAGCTTTCACATCTCCACACATATTGTCTATTGTAAAATTCTTCTCATAAATTATAAAGCAAAGATGTTTTACATCAAGAACTCTTATTCCTGGCATATTGACAATTCCAAGCCTCTCTCTCCAGCATTTTTAACATGTTGAAATTTGTACTTGAGCTGCCTCTGGGTCTATATTCTTGGAGTTTGGAAAGATGAGGGGGGATCTTATTGAAACTTACAGGACACTGCAAGGCCTGGATTGAGTGGACATAAAGAGAACGTTTCCACTAGTAGGGAAAACTAGAACCAGAGGGCTCAACCACAGGCTATAGGGACGATCCTTTAAAACAGAGATAAGGAGGAATTTCTTCAGCTAGAGATGAATCTGTGGAACTCTTTGCCGCAGAAGTCTGCGGAGGCCAGGTCATTGTGTGTCTTTAAGGCAGAGATAGATAGGTTCTTGATTAATAAGGAGATCAGGGGTTATGGGGAAAAGGCAGGAGAATGGGGATGAGAAAAATATCAGCCATGATTGAATGGCGGAGCAGACTCAATGGGCCAAGTGGCCTAATTCTGCTCCAATGTCTTATGGTCTACGTAAACTTGACATGGTAGTTATATTGCAATGCCACCACTGGTAGGAGAATGCAATTATTACATAGCAAATTTACATAAGCAGTTTTCATTATAAGTAGAGAGAAAGCATTTTCTAAATTAAAATATGCCTCTGGGGGAAACATTGAGCAGAGGCGAGGTGTAATCCCAAAGTAAATATGAAAAGCAAAAAAGAGAAAAATAACGTTAAAAAAAACAAAGTTATGGAATGATTTGTCTACCCTACACTTCGATCAAGAAACATCATTCATTAAATCATCAAGATACCTAGCTGCTAACAATTTCATAACATAAGGTACACTAGAGTCTATATCGCTATTGGTTTTAAATAATGTATGAACAAAGAACAAATGACAATACAGCACGGGAACAGGCCCTTCGGCCCTCCAAGCCTGCACCGATCATGTGTTCCTAACTAGATCATCCATTTGTATCTCTCTATTCGCAGTCTGTTCATCTGGCTAACTAAATAAGTCTTAAATGATCCTAGCGTGCCTGCTTCAACCACTTCACTTGATAGTGCATTCCAGGCCCCACCACCCTCTGTGTAAAATACGTCCCCCGCATATCCGTATTGAGCCTTGCCCCCCCAAGCCCCCTTAGCTTGAACTTGTGACCCCTTGTGTTTGTCATTTCTGACCTGGTAAAAAGCTTCCAACTGTTCACCCCATCTACGCCCTTCATAATTTTATAAACTTCTATTAGATAGCCCCTCAACTTCCATCTTTCCAGGGAGAACAAACCTAGTTTACACAATCTCACTTCATAGCTAATACCAGGCAACAAACTGGTAAACCTTTTCTGTACTCTCTCCAAAGCCTCCATGTCCTTCTGGTAGTGTGGCAACCAGAACTGGACGCAGTATTCCAGATGTGGTTTAACCAACGTTCGATATAACCAAAACATCAGATGCCAACTTTTATACTCTATGCCAATAAAGACAAGCATGCCATATCCTTCTTCACCACTTATTCCACCTGTGCTGCCACCTTTAAGGATCTGTGGACTTGCACACCCAGATCCCTCTGTGTGTCTATTTTCCTGATGGTTCTGCCATTTACTGTATTGCTCCTCCCTGCATTAGATCTACCAAAATGCATCACTTCGCAATTATCTGGATTAAATTCCATCTGCCATTTCTCTACCCAATTTTCCAGCCTATCTATATCCTGCTGTATTCGCTGACAATGTTCACCATTATCCGCAACTCCAACAATCTTTGTGTCATCTGCAAACTTACTAATCAGACCAGCTACATCTTCCAAATCATTTAGGTATATCACAAACAGCAGAGGTCCCAGTACAGAGCCCTGCGAAACACCACTAGTCACAGACCTCCAATCAGAAAAAGACCCCTCCACGGCGACCCTCTGTCTTCTATGGCCAAGCCAGTTCTGTAGCCATTTGGCTAGTTCACCTTTGATCCCATGAGATTTAATCTTTTGCATCTGTCTGCCATGAGGGACATTGTCAAATGCTTTACTAAAATTCACGTAGATGACATCTATGGCCCTTCCTTCGTCAATCATTTTGTCACCTCCTGAAAAATCCCTACCAAATTTGTGAGGCATGACGTCTCTTATACAAAACCATGTTGTCTATCACTAATGAGATTATTCATTTCTAGATGTATACAGATCTTATCTCTAAGAATCTTCTCCAACAATTTCCCTATCATGGACATCAAGCTTACTGGCCTATAATTAGTCAGGTTATCCTTGCTACCCTTCTTAAATAACAGGACCACATTTGCTATCCTCCAATCCTCCGGGACCTCACCTGTGTTCAATGAAGAAACAAAGATTTCTGTTAGAGGCCCATTAGTTTCACCTCTTGTCTCCCTCAATAATCCAGGACAGATGCCATCTGGCCCTGGGGATTTGTCTACCTTAATGCTTCCTAAAACACCTAACATTTCCTGCCTTGTAATTGCGGTTTGTTCTAAGGGGTCCACACATCCCTCTGAGACACTATCAATCAACGTGTCCCTCTCCTTTGTGAATACTGATACAAAGTATTCATTTAGGATCTCACCTACTTCCTTGGGTTCGAAACATAATTCCCCTCCCTTGTTCTTGAGGTCCAACTCTTTCTCTGACAACCCTCTTGTTCCTAACGTATGTATAAAATGCCTTGGGATTCTCTTTAATCCTGTCTGCCAAGGACATTTCATGACCCCTTCATGTCCTTCTAACTCCCCGTTTGCGTTCTTTTCTACTCTCTCTGTATTCCTCCATTGCTTCATCTGTTTTTAGCTGCCCGGACCTTATGTATGCCTCTTTTTTTTGATTAGACACACAATTTCCCTGGTTATCCATGACCTTCAAATCCTACCTTTCCTGTTCTCCCTTTATTCAGGCATATGCCTGTCTTGTACTCCTATCAACTGCTCCTTAAAAGATTCCCACATGCCAGATGTGGATTTACCCTCAAACAGCCTCTCCCAATCAAACAGCCACCAAATCCTGTCTAATCCGGCTGTAGTTAGCTTTCCCCTTACCATAGAACAACACTCATCTTTTCCATGACCATCCAAAAGTTTACTGAATTGTGGTCATTGTTCGCCACATGTTTCCCCCACTGAAACTTTGATGACCTGACCGGGCTTACACCGCAGTACTAGGTCCAGTATAGCTCCCTCTCTAGTTGGACTATTAATATTTTGTTCCAAAGAACCTTCATGGACACATTTTATAAATTCCTCCCCATCCAGACCCCCACCCCTAAGGGATTTCTAATCTATATGAGGGAAATTAAAGTCTCCCACTACAACAACCCCTTTTTTTACACCTGTCCAGATTCTCCTTATGTATCCATCCCTCAACTTCCTGTGGGCTGTTGGGAGGCCTGTAGTATACCTCTAGCATTGACTGCACCCTTCCTGTATCTGAGCTCTATCCACAGTGTCTTGTTACATGATCCTTCCAAATTGTCCATCCTCTTAACCACTGTAACATGCTCCTCCAACTCTTCTAGCCCCTCGTCTGTCTTGCCTAAAACACTTATACCTTGGAATATTCAGTTGCCAGTCCTGTCCTTCTTTTAACCAAGTTTCTGTCATTGCAACCACATCTAAGTTCCACGCATGCATTAAGACTCTAAGTTCATCTGTTTCGCCCATTACGCTCCTTACATTGAAGTAGATGCATGTCAGACCTCCAGACCCATTGAGTTCATCTTCCCCCAGATTGCTCTTCCTCTTAGGTACCCAGTCTTGTTTTGGTCCCATGCTCGTCCCCAGTCTCTATGCTTGCTGACCTATTGTTCCCATCCACATCCTCCTGTCACATTAGTTTAAACCCACCCGAACCACACTAGCAAACCTCCCAGCCAGGATATTGGTGCCCCTCCAGTTCAGGTGTAACCCATCCTTCTTGTATAGGTCCCATTCTCCCTGGAAGACTTCCCAGTTATTCATGAATCTGAAACACTCTCTCCTGCACCAATTCTTTAGCTGTGTGTTCAGCTGCACAATCTCCCTGTTCTTAGCCTCACTAGCACGTGGCACGGGGAGAAATCCAGAGATTACTACTCTACAGGTCTTGCTTTTTAGCCTTCTACCTAACTCCCTGAATTGGTCTTATAGGACATCCCTGCTCTTTCTGCCCATGTCATTTGTACCAATGTGGACAATGACGTCTGTCTGATTACATTCCCTTTTTAGGATGCGTTTTACCCACTCGGAGACATCCACGACCCTGGCACCAATATGTTATATGACAAACAAGAAAAAGAATTTTTAATAAATTAACAATGTTTACCTCCAGACAGCGCAGAGGTGAAGGTATTAGCAACTTCTTGAGAGTTGTGTTATCTACCATCAGCAGTCCTAAGTTTTTCGTCTGCTTAATACTGACTGTATCACTGTGTTGTTGGTGATATTTCTCCAGCCAGTTTATAAAGAAATAAATATCTGTATGAAAGGAAACACCAGATTTAACATTTTGTCACTTACCAACAAATTTTACACTTTTAGATTTGATGCTAATGCTCTTGTTTTAAAACAAATACAATGTTAAATTAAGGCAATATTTCCTGATATCAACCATGAACTCAAATCCCATGCACAGATTAAAGTACCAGCAGTTAACGGAAGGAAAGGAAAATAATTAACATCAAAGCCTTTGGAATACGCAGAGGACATTTGCCAGAATAATGGCAGGAAGAGATTTCAGTTTTGTGCATTGATGTAGGTAGCTTGGATTTCCAATTTCAGCTCTGAAATTTTAAATTGACCTTAATAGTCTTTTGGGGCAGAGTGTTCCAGATTTCCACTATCTTTTATGTGAATAAGTGGATCCAGGTGTTACCCCTGAATGGGCTGACTCTTTTTTAAGTTATGGCCTCTGGTCTGGGAGGAAGTCTTGCCTCCAAGAGCTGCCAGCCATTCAACGTCATGGGGAAGTCCTTGGAAACTCTCTTGTTGGAAATGATCATTGTCTGTCTTTTGGGTAGCATGAACATTACTTGCCACTTATCAGCCTAAGCCTGTGTGTTGTCCAAGAACTCTTGCCACAATGAGTTGCATTTTCCAAGGAGATCCTTCTGTCATTAATGGCATTTTCCTAACTGTGGCCTCTTCCAATTTAAGATGGCAACACTAACCCTCCACTGATGAGGCTACAGGGCGAAGGAGAGGGCACCTCCCTGGTAAGGCAACTCAAAGTCAAGGTTATATTTGGTTTTAAATTGTGCCAGAGCCAAGCAGTCAGTGATCAAGGTGGAAGGCCTTCCACCAGTGGCATCATAATCACATGGGCAATCATTGATGTCAGGACCTTCAGGCAGTATGAGGCAGCCCGAAAGAAGGATCGTCCAGAAACTTGCTGAAGGATCATTAGCATTTACCTAGCGATCTCCCCACCATGGTAGGGCCTTTCCCAATTCTCATAAAGTGTGAAGGGCAGGAGTTGTTCTTTAATTTGCACAAATGGCCACTTAGCTTCCACCACTAGCAATATGCTACTGTGGTGTCCCTCCCAACACCGAGCATCCTCCCCCACCTCCGAGCCAATCTTCAAAGGACTGGCAACATTCAGCCTTATGTCGTGGGGTTGACGTGATTGGACTTGATAACAACAACTATATTCCTTTGTCTTAGATATAACTCCAGCCAATAGCGAGAAATGCCTCTGGTTCTCATTAGCCTCAAATTTATGAGGATCACTGGTGCTGCAGTCAGTTATATGCTGCCTTTATGCCTTAATACAATGCCACTAAGGAAAACAACAGCACATTGAGCAATTTGTTTGACAGTTCAACAGAAAACCTTACTCCTTCCTCAAGCACTGATCCAAATTTCATAATTCAATAGAGGTATACATATTTAAAGTAAAGATATCACATGGATATATTACCAAGGTGAGTGTTTAATTGTCATGCAGCACTGTAGCCCAATGTTAAATAAAACTAGATCAAGTTACTTTTGTACCAAAATTTTCCAAAATAGTTGCAAACTGACAAACATACCATGGTCCTGTTTCTTGATAGCCTCCAAATCAAGGCTTTCATTTTCCAGAAAATTTTGCCGAAACGTTTCAAACATTTCTGCGAATACAACTGCTGCATGGAATCCTGATTCAAGAGAATCCTAAAAAGGAAAAGCATTGGAAAATAGTTAGAAGCAAGTTACAATAAAACAAAGTAGGGAGGACACAAAAAAATTATTCACCTTCAGTAAAAGCAATTTACACTGATTGTATAACTGGTCTCCATTTTAATCCCCAGCACTTGCAAGAAAGCAGACAGCAGGATGGTTCAAACGGAGTTGGGGCTTAACTATTCCTTTCTTGCTCAATCCATTGAGCATAACTTTAAATTGCAGGCAGCAAGGACATCCACCCCAAGCCAGCATGTCCGCTTTAAATGCACAAAAATGGGATCAGTCAAACCCATTCTATGATTTTTAGGCCAAACCCTAACTTGTCAGGGAAAGGAGCGAGGGCAGAAGAGGTCAAGTATGTTAAGTCTTTTTTTCTCTAGTTGGCCAACATAAAGCAGCAGTGCTGCAAGAAACAATGAGCCACCCTTAGCCCCAGGCCCTGCCCTCTCTCCCAATCAGTATTTTCCTGGCTGAGGCATACCTGATCATTGGGATGGTTTATGGCAGGTCCCTGGCAGAGGTCTCCTGTATGTCAAATCTCTTTCCCTGCCTGATGACCATTCATTAATTCTTGGTGTGTTTGGATGAAAGTGTAATCTTTCACACGGATATGAAACCCAGGACATAAAATTTCATCAGGTCTCAATCTCTGTCGAAGCCTGATGACTGCCTATCCCTTGCATTGATCCCACTCCATGTTAATATCAAGGTTATTATACCCACCATAGATTAAAAATATTACAAAACCATGATTGTCATGTGGAATGACGTTGTAAACGGGTTCATTAAGGTTTTCTCATTTTTCATTTCTGACCAAATTATTGCTGCGCTCCACAACATTGCCTATGACTAATGCCACAATGTTAATTGCCTTTTTCTCTTTCAGTTGCACTGTGTTAGGTGAGGTAGAAGTTTAAGCTTGTTTATTAGTGTCACAAGTAGGCTTACATTGACGCTGCAATGCAGTTACTGTGAAAATCCCTTAGTGGCCAGAAATCGGTGCCTGTTCAGACATGCTGAGGGAGAATTTAGCATGGCCAATGTACCTAACCAGCACATCTTTCGGACTGTGGGAAGAAACTGGAGCACCTAGAGGAAACCCACACAGACGTGGGATGAATGTGCAGACTCCGCGCAGACAGTGACCCAAGTCAGGAATCGAACAAGGGACCCAGCCATGCTAGCCACTGTACAACCATTTTCTGTTGCACATATTGCTATACAACTATACCAAATTCTTCTTTTCACAATGTTAAGAGTGACAATAATCTGTGTTTAATAAAATATTGAACATCTCCATTAAAAAAAGGCAAAAAGCAGGATTACATTTGAGTGTAACTGCCATTCACATTATAACATTTAGTCATTTCTACCCTAAGATAGTAATAAAAATTTCCAACATTTGGGTAGCTTCATCATTATACCAGTGCCCTATCATGTAAGCTCATGGACTAAAAAAAATGCACAGCCGGATTCATGCACTGCTTCATTAATTCTCCAAATGTGTGCATTTAACTATGCTTTAAAAATAAACAACTGTTATTTAGCCTATCATGTTTCACAACTTACTTGAATATATTGATGCACATAACTGGTTTATTGGTTCAGAATTTTAGTCTTTGTGACTGTTTCTTTCATAGAGGCTCATATGCCGGAATTTTACCATCTCACCCGAGACTCATAAGATCCTGCCTGAGGCCATGGAGAATGCCGTTCAGGGAGTCAGTGTCGGTAAAATTTTGGCCTTGGAGTCATACAGTGCAGAAAAAGCCCTTCAGCCTGATTGAGTCTGCACCAACAATATTTTCCTGCATTTGCTGCATATTTATTGTGATCTTTTAAATCATAAATCAGGCTCTTGAGTGTAACAGTGTTTTATATTGCTAATTTGTTGTTAGAATAACAGTATTGTGTTCTCACCACTGATGGTATGCAATAACATAAAGGCGGTGAATTCTACAAATGATCCAGAATCTAACATTTCAAAAGCTAAGTCATGCAAGCATCTAATGCAACAAAAAAGGGCATCCGTCCTGCTGGCCTCCTAATGGACATTGTAGTATTATTTGCACACTGTCAAAGGAAATTGAATTTCAAAGTACATTTTATTGGGAATAATATTCATCGCATGGTTTTGAAATTGTGTGAAATAGCTTGTAAACAGTGTTTTTCCTCAAACCCTACATTCAGCTGGAGGTTTTATTTTCATGAGAACAAAAGAACATTAGAAATAGGGGCAGGAATTCATCATTTGGCCCCAGCACATTCACAATGACTATGGCTTTATCATAACCATCCTGCCCACTCGCCATATCGATCAATAGCTTGAGAGATCAAAACCCTGTCCATCTCAATCTTGTGTTCCTTATAAGAGTTCACCCAAATCCTCCTGAACAACAACATTTACAAGTTTCAGAACATTTATTAAACATTCTGCTTTTCTACGCTTACTACTAAAGTGGATAACCTCACCGTTACCCACATTACACTTCATCTGCATCTTGTTGTCCATCCACTGTCTATATCTCTCTTTTCAGCCTTTGTGTCCTCCTCACAACTTGCATTCCCAGCTAGCTTTGTATTAGCAGCAAAGCTAGGTACATTGGGGGCAATTCTTCCAAAAAATTCTAAGTGCTGAATTCACAGGAAAACTGGTGCAAGTCACAATTGTTTTTTAAGTTGGAGTTCAGATGCTAGTCTTCCACACTGTGCAATTCAGAGGGCACAATCATGAGTAACATTAAAATATCATTCATGTCAGAGTCTGACAATTCTGGAACTCTGCAAATGCGCAATGGCCCCAATCTGTCAACTGCACTTTGCTAACCAGCTCGCTCACTGGCCAACCTGGGACTCTCGCAGAGCTGCCCCTCCAGCCTCATTCCACCCCCACAACCATCACTCCTGCCATGGCCCATCGCTGCCCCCATGATCATTCCTAGGGCAACACCTGATTCACTCCATCCAGGAGTGGCCCAATCCCCAGCACCCCCCCAGCAGTTATGATCCCCCCCACCCCGTCAGACCCATCCGCCAACAGGGGGCATACCACCCCCCCAACCCCCCGAGTGGTAGACCCACATTGCCCGACAGATCCCGCCCCCGACAGATCCTGCCCCTACCAGCCCGCTCCATTCGCTGGCCTCCGTCTAACCCTGAGCCGATCCCAATGCAGAGTGGCAGCGGGACCTCCCCCACCCCCCCCCCCCCCACCCTCACTGATTACCCCTAATCCATGCCCCCATCAGGTCACACCTCTAAGCCCTGCCACAATAGGCCACATCTACTTGGTACTGCCCCATTCTCAGTGAGCACTGCCCACTAGGCATGGGGCAATGTCAAGGTGCCTCACTGTGCATGGGCAATTTGCCTGTTGGACAGTGCCAGGAGCACAGGCTGGCACTGCCAAGATGCCCATGCCCAGGGGACACCACCGCACTCACACCTCCTGACGCCCAGGATTGCTCTCCCCTTCACTCTCACACCAATTCCCCAGAAATGGGGAGATACTCTCAACCCTGCCAGAGTGAATTCATACTAGTGAGATGGGAGATGTTATTGGACCCGGAGAATTTGATCTCAGGTCTGATAATGACATTCAAAAAGTATTAAAAATAGATTAAAATAACTTATGTGGTCTTCCCGTCAGTTTCCTATGTGGGCCCGACCGCACCGGATTTCCGGCGGTGGAAGATGCGCATGCATCAGGAGCACATGCACGATTTGGCACAAGTACGCACCTCCCGGCCCGACCAGCCAAAAAATTAGAGGGTCGGAATGGAAGACTCACTCCCTTTATTTTTAGTCAGTAATTGCCTTACAATTGTCTGCTACATGCAAGCTGCCAGCTTGAAAAAGCTCCATTTACCTCTATTTCCTATCTTCTGGCCAAACCTTAGCCAAGGTAATATATTACCCCAACACCATGAGTCCTAACCTTGCATATTGACATTTCCTTGTTGCTATCAATTTTAGTTCCTGCCAACCAATTACAGCTCGACAGGGAAAGCTTATTCCAAATTCTCTGTAAATGTTGCCAGAATCAGTTAGTGGGGGGTGTGCCATTGAGAAGTCTCTCTTCATTAGCCAACATGGTGTATAGGACATTAATAACCCTCTGTATTCAATGGGACATTACTGAAACCTATTGTATAAAAATCCTTCATAGTTAGGAAAATAAGCATTAATTAGTGTGCTTTCAATCATATTTTGCTTCACCAAAGGTGGAGCTTCTAGGAATTCATTTCCAAATCTGTTAATGCTTAAGATAAGTCATACCAGTATTTTCTGAATGGTTTCCACCAAATACAAATCATCTTCAAGGATGGTTGCTAGGCTTGGTCCCTCACCGCAAGTTTTCTCTTCAACTTTTTTGTTGATAATGGGCCTTGTAAAGGCATTAAAGTATGCATCTGAGACAAGATTGGCAACAGAGAGAACAATTCCTTGCAGTTGTACAATAAAATCGGAAATCTCACTCTGGAAAAGAAATCACAAAGAAGTGTTAAATAATCCTGACTCGGTTGAAAGTCCAAGTTTTCCGATTATAGGTTTTGGATTATTTCTAAAATATTATGTTGGATTCTTTTTTGAGGCTCTTCTAACTTTTTAAAGTTAAATTAAAGCTAAAGTTTATTTATTAGTCACAAGTAAGGCTTACATTAACACTGCAATGAAATTACTAAGAAATTCCCCTAGTCACCACACTCTAGCGCCTGTTTGGGTCAATGCACCTAACCAGCATGTCTTTCAGATTGTGGGAGGAAACTGGAGCACCCAGAGGAAACCCATGCAGACATGGGGAGAATGTCCAACTCCACACAGACAGTAAATCATGCTGGGAATTGAGCCCAGATCACTGGCGCTGTGAGACAGCAATGCTAACCACTGTGCCATCTCCATAATATCCATAATTTCCATAGTACACCTAATGACCTAATATATATCCACAGCAAATGTGAATTAGAATTTCACTGTTGATACACACTACAACTGCTTTTAGTAAATTGTCAGCAGCAGAGTCAATTTTCACTAGTTATATGCATTCATTTTGGTATTATGTATAGGGCTCTAATTTTCTAACCTTGGTGTATGCTTTAAAGGTGGTGAGTGCAAATTGATTCATCTCTAACCCATGACGTTTGCCAAGTAGGAAGGAAATGTATGGGAACACTATGACATGCAACTGACCCTCTGAGCCGCACACCATCCTGATTTGGAACTATATCATTATCGCTGGGTCAAACTCCTGGAACTCCTTACCAAACAGCACAGTGGGTGTATCAACACTGTGTGGACAGCAGCAGTTAAAGACGGTGGCTCACCAATACCTTCTCAAGAACAGTGGGTGATGGGCAACAAATTCTGGCCTTGCCAGGGATCCCCACATCCTTTGATAAAACCTTTTGAAATTTCCATCGCTGGCAACTTTGTACAGCAACGGGTCATAGGCAGCTGTTTTGACAGTGCCAACTCCATCAGAGAACTGGACATTCCTGATCACTGCAAATTAACACATGGGAGGGGAATTTTCCTGTCCTGCCAGCCATGTGAATCATTGCGATCGGTGGGGGGTGTGAGTGGGCCGAGCAAAGGTCTGTTGACCTCAGGTGGGATTTTCCGGATTTGGGGTGAGCACAACCGGAAATTCCTGCCCATGGAATCGGGCAAGGCCAGGTTTTGAGGATACCAGCTCAGAAATCTAGTGAACTATGGTGGAAACTTAATCTGGAATCAGAATTCATTTGACAAGTAAATTCAAAAGTGTTGCTGACTTCACATTTCATGATATCAGCTTACACGTTCTTAATTCACTGACTGATGACAGGGCTTTTTTAAGGTTATTAAATCATTAAACTGACCAGCACTATGAAATTGAAAACATTTTCAGATGCACAGGAGCACATTATTTACTTGATAAATTGTTCTCTACATTAAATCATTCCAAAATTCAGATTTGGTTACGTCAGTTGTCCTTTTTGCTTTAATCTTTTCAATAAATTTTAGTTCAGCCACTTATTCCTCTGTTTCAAATTTGAAACAAATTATTTTGAATGACTTCAAAAGCTTAAATGTGTTCAGCTTTAGAGATTTTATTGACACAAGTATGCAATGGAATTTCATTTTAAATGTCTAGATTCAGCTCAAAAGGTGTTGTTCATATAGCTGCCAACCAGACTGTGCATTTATTTATCATGATAGTTTTATGAGCTCTTAATGGGATTATGTTTTCAATTGGATTTTCAATACTCTTTATTTTGACAATTTTATGAACATCTCAAAAACTTCTCAATTTTATCATAGGAATTATAAGTTCCATATGTAGTGAATACTGATTGAAAGGGCGTGAGGAAGGATGATGGGGGGGTGGCAGTGGGAGTGGGGAAGGGATCTAGAGGGGACATGGGGACAAAGAGTGATATAAGGGGATATGAAGAGTCATATAAAAGTGGTATGATGGTGATGGTGATAGGGGATGAGGGTTAGGGAGGCTCACACACATCTCCAGAACTGGCCTGACGTCCTGATGACCCTTTTAATCTGCCCACCACAGTATCTGCCCACGCCTTTCTTCACATCAGGCCTGCTTCCAGAGGTAACAACTCCAACGCCAGCCCATTCTATGACAGCCCACCATGAAAATAGCGGTGAGCAGGCACTGCCGGCAGGAAATGGGATTGCAATATCAGAAAAGGCCAAACACCCAAATCCAAATTAATCATGAAGACAAACTGTTAAGGATGGATTTCTGTTTCACAGGTAACAAAAAACAGATATATTAGAAAAAGTAGCTGAAATAAAACCCAAACTAAATGTTCTGTACAAACCTCAAATTCACCAAGTGCAGGACGAAACACCAGATCTTGATAACTTAATACCATATCTACAAGAAACATTGGTACGAACAGTTCTTCAGCCTGGACACTTTCATCGTCAAGATCTTCATCATCAAGACTTTCATCTGCGAACTCTTCAACTGTGGGAAGGCTGGCCATTAGTGCAAGAGACTAGGAAGATAAATATACAAATATAAAACAACTGTATCATCAAAATACTTTGCACAATTAAATCTGTTCCAAACATTTCTTCACAATTATTTGGCTATAAATTAATTTATAGTGTGCAGCTGTAAAACTACATAGATCTTACTATGTGATTCTTTCCACGCTACTTTTTATATCAAAGTACATTTAATGACGTTGGCGGCAGCAGGGGGCGGGGGGTGGGGGGGAAGCGGCAATGGGTTGCAACAATATGGTTTGTGAAAATGTGGCGGTCGCTGGATGTGGTCCCCACACCTGATGCATTTCATACAACATAGCATGAAATGCCAAGATCAAATTACAGCAAGCACACGCAGATCAGCTGCGCACAGGATGATATTTTATTCAATATAAGCCCAATCAGTGTGGGGAGGATCCATCTGACACTAACTGCAATTTAAACTGTCTGCTTACCATTTACACTTTGTGATACTGGTTCCAAGAGGGACGTAGGGGTGAACACAGTCAGAAGGCAAATTGTCGGTGTAATGTCAGTCTAGCCATGGCCCCTGTCTTGTGATGCACCAAAGACATGTTGGTAAGGTCTGCCTTCAGTTCATTGACTTAAATCGTTTTCAATGGAGCCACCATCCTTCAAAGCTGCATACCCACTGACTTTAAAAACCATGTACCTTCTCCATTGTTCACCCCCTCCCTCACCCCAACAATGTTCAACCCCCACCCCTGTAAATGTTAAATTCCTCCTTGCCCCTGACAACATTTATCCTTCCTTCAGCCTTTGCCAATGTTGAGCATCCAGCAATGTTCTATCTCTGAGCACTTTCAGCCCTTTGCTCACCCCTGTTGCGGGTGGTGGGGGGGAAAGGGGGGGGGGGGGGGGGGGGTGGAGGAGGAGGAGGAGGAGGAGGAGGAGGAGGAGGAGGAGGGAAGGGCGTGGGTGCTTGAACATTGCCAGGAGGGTATGCTGAACATTGTGCAGAGAGAGAGGTGAACATTGTCAGTGATGCAGGGTGGCTGAAAAGTGTCAGCAGGGCGAGCAGTGTGAGTATAGTCGGTGGGTGAATATTGCAGTGTGAACATTATAGGGAAGGTGAACATTGCTGGGAGTGCAGTGTGAACATTGTGGAAAAGGTGAACATTGCTTTGGGTTCTGAACTGCTGTTCGCGACTCCAGCTGATTTACTTGGGAGTTTAGCAGGTTTTATACTTAATAAGAAATCTCGAATTAAATTTGTGTAAAAATCAGGCTTGGTATAGTGCAACAGCTCAAGTTTCCATGGTTCTGGCCATCCCATCCCATCTCATCACAGTGCAGTCTGGGCAGGCTAAAACCACCAATCAGAGCTTTCAACTTTCCACCTAAGTACCATGGATGTGTGTACACTGTGTTTCCTTAGGGTCCTGATACACATTAGAGATGCAAGCTGAGTTGGAGGCCTCCCTCCATAATTTGGTGGGACAACTTCCTTGTTTTTCCACTTTTTAAAAGATTTTGTCCAAATATTTTGAACATCTACCTTTTTTTCCAACTCAGCTTCCCTTTCAAAATCATTTGTGCTCCAAATTCGAATAAGTTCTTCCTCTGGCACATGTCTCAGCTTGTCCGTCAGGTGATTGAACAAGATTGTGATGGAATTCACTGTGAGAACATGCAGTGTGTTCACTATGAGATAATCAGTAAGGCGAATGAAGCTATAAAGGAACAAAAAAACAGACGAGGTATTGAAATTTTGCTTGAATCATTTATGATGGCCCAAATCATCCCATTAGCATCATGAACAATGAGCCCAATGCTGATCAGACACTTGCCCGAGAACACTGAAAAAAGTCTGACTTCTGACCTGCAGTGCACAAGGTCTCTTTCAATACAGGAATCCACGCAAACAGTAGCGAAGATAATTGACACAGAAGATTTTTACAGCAATAACTGGGTTAAGGTGAGTATAAATATCCATTGTGCAGATCAGTAAATTGGTGAATAGATGATTGAGCAAATGGATAGGATATTTAAGTGGGTGGATGGTCAGTGGGTAGGCTGAGTGAGATGGTAAAGTGGAAGAAGGGTAGGATGGTAGAGTGGCAGGTGGATAGGGTGGGTGGGCTGGGTAGATGGGTCAGGGCTAGTCAAGTCAATTAGTAAGGTTGTCAGGTGGCTGGGATTCATCAGGTTGGATCAGGAGGGGTGGTAGCCAAGTGGTGGGGACTGGTCAATTCTGGGGGACAGGGAGCAGTCAGGTCAGGGGAGGAGTTGGGAGGTCAGGTTTGATTGTAGGGAGGGACAGAAGTGATAGTTGGGAGGTCTGGGGGGACTTTTGGGGTTCAGTTGCATTGTCTCCAATAGTCAGGCTGGCAATTTTCTGTCCAACATTTCCTGAATAACTACCTAGGGAAGTAAATCAAAGCTAACAAAATCTCTGACTATATCTCAGAGTCAGAGACATTTAGAGGATCCCAGGAAGTAAGCAAATTGCCCACTGGTTATTCAAACCTCTCAGGAGATTCCCACAGGGATCCATGTGATCCTAATGTGCATCTGAACTTGTACATCGGACAATCATTGGACCAGAAATTTGGGTTGATAACTAAATCAGTATTTTTATACATTATCACTAACCAGGTTAACCTCCTGCAGTGAGACCTCTTGTTCGCTTGTCCAGTATAGTTTATTTTGTCTGACGTCTCTGTAAGGATCTCAGTGGCAATTGACGAATTCGCAATAGTTGTATCACCAATACCTGTAAGTCAGTAAAATGTTTACTTTGCAGCAGTATGCACAATCAGAAAAGCTATACACCGCAAAATAAGTTACAATTTTTGAAGTTATATGAACAGATAAACATTCATCCTTTGCAGCAAATTACCTCAGCCAGTTTTCACATAAAAGATGCCATCTAGTTTACTTATGGAGCTGATGTAGTTTCTAAATCAAAGACTTTATAAACATAGTTAAGGTTTGATAAAAATATTCATTGTCAACATAAATTCACAATTTTTTTAAGTGCAGATATGGGGCAGCATCACAACATGGTGGCAAAGTGATTAGCACTGCTGTCTTGCAGCGCCAGGGATCCGGGTTCAATTCCAGCCTCGGGTCACTATCTATGTGGAGTTTGCATATTCTCTCTGTGTCTGCGTAGGTTTCCTCCGGGTGCTCCAGTTTCCTCCCACAGTCCAAAGATGTGCGAGTTAAGTTGATTAGCCATGCTAAATTGCCCCTCAGGGGGATCATTAGGATAAATATAAGAGGTTATGGAGATAGGGCCTGGGTGGGATTGCATTTGGTGCAGACTTGATGGGCCAAGTAGCCTCCTTCTGCACTGCAGGGCTTCTAACCGGAATTTAGGTGGATCAAGGATTTCATTATATGCGTAAGTGGTTGCAAATTGCTTTTAGAGCTAATCACATGAGCTGATGGTGATGCCATTAGGGTGTTGCGCACGATGCTGTTTGACTTTCAGTCTATACTCTGTGCAAGCAGGAGGTCCAAGAATAAATCTGTTGTTACTTGCTTCAATCTAGGTGTGAAACCACAACCATTTCCTTCTTAGAACCTACAACTCCTAACATAGTTAGCACGTCACATTACAAAGTAAAACATAAATTCAGTTGGACAAACAAGCACACTTGTACATTGCATTCCAACCATTACCTGCACTCTGTATCTCAGACAAGTAATCATCTGGTATAAATCCAGCTTCCAACAAGGCTGTGCAACAGGCCATCTTAACTGTTTGTTGTGCAATTTTCCTGAACTGGGCCAAACGTTCAGCACCCTGTAGAACAAAAGCACATGCTTGATTCAGTTCTTTCAGTTTAAATTTATTTATTACTGTCACACTGCAGTGAAGTTACTGTGAAAATCCCTTTGGCAACACACTGGCATCTGTTCAGGTACACTGAGGAAGAATTCAGCATGGCCAATGCACCTAACCAGCACATCTTTCGCACTGTGGGAGGAAACCGGAGTACCCAAAGGAAACCCACGGAGACAGAACTTTACACAGACAGTGGCCCAAACTTGGAATCGAACCCGGGTCTCTAGTGCTGTGCGGCAGCAGTGCTAACCACCTTGCCATCGTACAGTTCTAAGATTACTTGCATAGATAATCAAACTTGTTTTGAAATAGTTAAGCCTCAAACTTTCGACACCAACAAGCAATAAACTATATTGTACACTTTAACTGAGCTAAGAATTACAACACGAAAACAGATCTCCATACAAGCAGCAGTCCTAGCCTGTTCCTATTATGTCATACTTTTTCCAATCAGAATGTACTGAGAGAACAATGAGACATGTGGGATCTTCGAGTTTGAGTGACAAAATAATTCCAAATGGATTCATTTTAACAAAGGACTTACAGAAGAGGAAGATACAGAAATGGAAGACAAGAGGGAGAGAATATCAGAACACATTTCCAAAGTTAACTTGAAGGAATTGCTGCTCACTAAGCCAGTCAAGATCCAGTATTGAGCACAGCATGATCAATCTTTAACATTGCTGCCAATAAATCAGCAGGCATTGATTTCATTGAATCTTCTTTCCACTGATATTTGCATTTTCAAAAGTGTGACTGCCACTACAAAAACCTTTCTATCTTAGCCTCATTTGCTGCCTCTACCTGTCAGCATACGCAGTGGGTAAGGTTGATATTCAAAAGTCTTGCTAGTAGCATGCATTAATCTGCTCCCATTCTTCTTACACTCAACTGTTAGGCAAAGGGGATGTGGTGGCCGGAGAAGACAGCTAACACAGGGGGGAATCTTGCTACTCCACAACCACTGTCATTTGCAAAAGTCCACGACATCACTGGGCAAACAGCGGGAACTGGTAATTCAGCTGTCCAGCTTAAAGCTTTGGGGAGAGGGGTTCAAATCTCACTGTAACAGCTATGAAATTAAAATTCAATTTCAATAAAAATTGGATGCTGGTTTCAGTAATGGTGACCATGAAACTATCACCGCTTATTGTAAAAAAAAATCCCAGCTGGTTCACGAATGCTCTTAAGGGAAGAAAATCTGCCATCCCTCCTTCTTAGGCAACTCTGAGGTTTTGGAGGACCAGAAGGTAAGTGATCTGGCCGATA
This sequence comes from Carcharhinus amblyrhynchos, assembly GCF_965287045.1. Lineage (NCBI taxonomy): Eukaryota > Metazoa > Chordata > Chondrichthyes > Carcharhiniformes > Carcharhinidae > Carcharhinus > Carcharhinus amblyrhynchos. The sequence goes on from NC_137328.1 coordinate 13,983,759, forward strand.
TGTGACTCTACGCCCACAGCAATATGGTTGACTCTACGCCCACAGCAATGTGGTTGACCCTTAACTGCCCTCTGAAATGGCTTAGCAAGTCACTCAGTTCAAGGGCAATAAGGATGGGCAATAAATGTTGGCCTAGCCTGATACACACACATCCCATGAGCAAATATATTATTTAAAAATCCTACAAGGTTAGCTCTCATATTCCCCAGAAATCTGTCTACACTTCCCGCTGCCTCAGAAAAGCAGCCAGCATAATCAAGGACCCTGCGCGCTCCGGACACACACTCTTCCATGTTCTTCCATCAGAAAAAAGATACAAAAGCCTGAAAACACATACCAACTGACTCAAGAGCATCTTCTTCATTAGGCTTTTGAATGGCCCTATCATATATATTAAGCTGACCTTTCTCTTCACCATACCTTTAACTGCAACACTATATTCTGAACCCTCTCCTTTCCTTCTCCCCTATGTACTCTATGAACGGTATGTTTTGCCTGTATAGCTTTTCACTGTATCCCAATTCATATGACAATAATAAATCAAATTAAAGAGTTCATAACTGCATCAGGCAAGATGGAAGCTTCTTCTGACGACACCTCATCATCCCTACATTTCTTTCAATGATATTGCTATCCTCCTTGACCTGAGCATTTGATTGGGGAATAATTCAAAAATGTCCACGATGGAAACCTTCGCCCAAAATCTTCAGCCCTTTCCCTTTTATATTTTAATCCTAACATGGACAACAATGACTCAGTGTGCCTCCCCCCAATCCATAACATTTTCTACTCTTTCCAAAATGATCCCTTGCCAAGTAGCTGGGAGGCAAAAATGCATCTCAAAATCTTGGTCTGAACGTCAAAAGTTAGAGTCTCCATACCTTAGTCTCAGCTACTTCAGGAATAAAATTTCAAGAGTGGTATATGTTACCTCTTCAAGCTGTTGGAATTGAACGGTCTTGAATTCCTCCAGGGTGTACGTGCGTCCTTTCTGAATATTACATAGCGCCATGTCGCGAATACGGTAACACATGTCACTGATGTTGAGAAGAGCAGGCCTCAATGCCTTTATGGAAGAAAAGCACAAGATATTTTATTACAAGGACATGATAAAATCAGCAATAAATGTTTTGTGGGTGGTTATATATAAGGCAGCTTGCTTTCTTGGGCATTTTGCATGACTTCTGTTATTTATTTTCAACATTGTAAATGAACTAAAAGATCTATGTAAAAGGTATAAAGAAATTCATTTTTATACACTTCTACAAAAACATAGTGCAGGATTGCACACCACCACAACCCCCCACAACAGCCCCAACCCCTTTAGGGAGGTTAATCTAACTCCCTCAGCTCTCAACCTCACAACTGGCTGAGATTTTCCAGACATTGTGATACCCCCTCCTTCAAAGAGAGTCCTTTAACCACATTGGAAACAGTGACCACCAAAGGGAGACAGAATTTGGAAAGTAAGTGAAAAGAGCAGAATTGCATTATCCCAAAACCAAATTCCACCAAATGGCAGAAAATACTCATCCCTGGAAGCAAAGAGGTTATGTCAGAGGAATATAAAGCCTATATTAGACAAACCAAAGAGTGTTGTTTACGGTTCTGGTCTCCATATTACAAACAGGGCATAGAAGTACTGGAAAAAGTTAAAACAAAAGATTTCTGATACTGTCAGAACTGAGAGGAAACATCTGTCAGGGAAGACGTCAGGCTGGGTTACTTTCTGCAGAAAAGACTGAGCGATGACCTGATCATAGAAAAATGGAATTGCAACAGCACAGAAGAAAGCCATTTGGCCTATCCAGCAGAATTTAATGTAGGTGACAGGAATCTTGCCTTTCAGCTGAAGAGCCTGCAGGAGTTCCATTTCACTTCTTTTCAGGGAGGCCCACCACAATATTTGGGAAGCAGTGGGCCTTTAAGGATTCAGAGGTCTCAACCAAGTTAGCACTGCCGGTTGGCACTGTTCCAATGGGCAATGCCCAGATACCAGTCATGATCCCCAACCACCAGGGGCTTCAATGATCTATCACCAACCCACATCCCGCCTCCCAACTCTCCATGCCTGGCGTGGCCATTATGCCTGGTGTCCATTTGCAGTATTGGTTCTCGCCCGTCTCCCGCTGCGCCCAAGGATCGGAAACTACTGGGAGTGGGGAAGATGCTAATTTAAATTTGCTGATCTGGTTCCCAACCTTATTGGGTCAGAACCAGATAATGTCTGGGATTGGTGGGTGGGAAGATACCGATGATATTTGGCAATGATGCAGAATGCACTAAACCACTGACCTTTGGTTCTCCAGCTCCGCTCCACTCCAACATGTTCCTGTCAGGCGCGACTCAGCTGGAAAATTGCAGCTAATGAACTATAATGGCCAATAGTACTATGAACACCCCAATATCTCACACTAATGTCAGTTGACCACAATTCAACATGAACATGCCCCTGTCTACATGAACGTGGACAAAGTAGAAATGGTACAAGTAAAAGAGGGTTGGAGGATAGTCAATGTTGTTCCTTTGTTTAAGAAGGGTAGCAAGGATAATCCAGGTAATTACAAACCGGTGAGCCTTACATCAGTTGTAGGGAAATTATTGGAGAGGATTCTTCGAGACAGGATTTATTCCCACTTGGAAATAAGTGGACATATGAGTGAGATGCAACATGGTTTTGTGAAGGGGTGGTCATGTCTCATGAACTTGATCGAGTTTTTTGAGGAAGTGACGAAGATGATTGATGAGGGTAGGGCAGTGGATGTTGTCTACATGGATTTCAGTAAGATCTTTGATAAGGTCCCTCATGGCAGACTGGTGCAGAAGATGAAGTTGCATGGGACCAGAGGTGAGGTGAGGTGAGCTGGCAAGGTGGACACAGAACTGAATTGGTCAAAGAAGATAGAGAGCAGCAGTGCAAGGATGCGTTTCTGAATGGAAGGCTGTGTTCCTCAGGGATCAGTGCTAGGACCTTTGCTGTTTGTAATTATATATAACTGATTTGGAGGAAAATGTAACTGGTTTAATTAAGTTTGTGGACGACATAAAGATTGATGGATTTGTGGATAGCGATGAGGACCATCAGAGGATATAGCAGGATATAGATCAGTTGGAGACTGATGGCAAATGGAGTTTAATCTGGACAAACATGAGTTAATTCATTTTGGAAGGTCTAATACAGATAGAAAATATACAGTAAATGGCAGAACCCTTAAGAACATTGATAGACAAAGGGATCTGGGTATACAGGTACACAGGTCACTGAAAATGGCAATACAGGTGGAGAAGATAGTCAAGAAGGCATGCAGCATGCTTGCCTTCATTGGCTGGGGCACTGAGTTTAAAAATTGGCAAGTCATGTTGCAGCTTTATAGAACCTTAGTTAGGCCGCACTTGGAATATAGTGTTCAATTCTGGGCGCCACACTACCAGAAGGATGTGGAGGCTTTAGAGAGGGTACAGACAAGATTTACCAGAATGTTGCCTCGTATGGAGGACATTAGCTGTGAGGAGAGGTTGGAGAAACTCGGTATGTTCTCACTGGAATGACAGAGGTGACCTGATAGAAGTCTACAAGATTATGAGAGGCATTGACAGACTGGATAGTCAGAGGCTTTTTCCCAGGGTGGAAGAGTCAATTACTAGGAGCACAGCTTTAAGGTTTAAGGGGTAAGGTTTAAGAGAGATGTACGAGGGAGATTTTTTACACAGAGGGTGGCGGGTGCCTGGAACTCGTTGCCGGGAGAGGTAGTGGTAGTGGATACGGTAGTGACTTTTAAGTGACAAATACATTAGTAGGATGGGAATAGGACAGGAATAGAGGGATGTGGTCCCCAGATGGTAGGGACTTTTAGTTAAGTCAGGCAAACATGGTCGGTGCAGGCTTGGAGGGCCAAAGGGCCTGTTCCTGTACTGTAATTTTCTTTGTTCTTTTCTTTGGTCAATGGCTTCAAGTTCTTCTGTGTGCAGGTCACCAACAACTTGTCCTGGCCCCTCCATGCCAACACTATAATTAAGAATGCCCACCAACTCCTCTACTTCCTCAGATGACAAAGAAAATTTGGCATGTCCACTATGACTCTCACCAACTTTTACAGATGCACCTAGAAACCATTCTTTCTTGTTGAATCACAGCTTGGAATGGCTTCTGTTCTGCCCAAGCCCGCAAGAAACTACAAAAGGGGTGAATGAAGCACAAACCATCACGCAAACCAGTCTCCCATCCATTGACTCTGACTACACTTCCCGTTTCCTTGGAAAAGCAGCCAGCATAATCAAGCACCCCATGCACCCCGGCAATGCTTTCTTCCACTTTCTTCCGTCGGGCGAAAGATATGAAAGTCTGAGGTCACGTACCAACCGACTTAAGAACAGCTTCTTCCCTGCTGCCATCAGGCTTATGTATGGACCTACCTCACACTAAGTTGATCTTTTACTACACCCTTCTTATGACTGTAACAGTACATTTTTCACTCTCTCGTTTCCTTCCCTATGAACGGTATGCTTTGTCTGTATGGCATGCATTAAATCCTACTTTTCACTGTGTATTCATACACGTGACAATAATAAATCAAATCAAATTACTGAGCATATCTATACCACAAAAACTTAGAAAAGCAGATGAATTAGGCAATGATACTGTATAAACAGTTTGTGTTGATACTCACTGAGTTCACTATGAACAAGTTGTCCTGCAATGCACTGCGATAGCTGTTGATCTTCTTGGAACGTACATTTTTTCGCCAGACAGTAAAGGCCTTCCATTTGCGAAAAAGTGCAAACACTGGAATCTGAATAAGTTGCTTGTGATACAAATATTCTTGCTCCCAGCGGTCTAGTTCTATGAAATCAATGTCTTCATTTTTCATGTGTAGGAGTCCATCCTGGCTGATGGTGTAATAGTCATTCTGGTTGATATCCTGATAGGCAACAACACTAAAAAAAAATGCATTAGGTTCAGCATGGTAATATTAGCAGTTAATTCTTTGACTCATATTTCAGAGCTCAATAATTATTATTTACATTGGTCAATGTAAAAATAAAAATCATGAATGCTGGAGGCTAAATGCAAATTTGCAAGAGCACAGCAATTGCATCAACACTGAAGTAGAGTGGGGTAAATTTTCAAATTCAGATCAGCTTTTCTTGACCTTCTGTTCAAAACTATTCTTCTGTTTTCACAGATTTATGTTCTCTGCCCTGAACAGCCTCTTAGACCTCTAAAGGTACTGCTACACAACTGGTCCTTGCGAAATATGGAAAAATCCATAAAAGCAAATTACTGCGGATGCTGGAATTTGAAACCAAAAGAGAAAATGCTGGAAAATCTCGACAGATCTGGCAGCATCTGTAAAGAGAGAAAAGACCTGACATTTCAATTCTAGATGACTCTTTGTCAAAGGCATAGAAAGTGCACAAATCAGAAAGTTCATCCAAATGCACAATCCAGGTGCAAATGGGTGAATCTTGCATTAAGGGGGACTTTACAGCTGAGAGGCCCACCAGTGTGATTTCTCCAATCAATTGACCCCACCCCCGCCATGACCAGGGGTAATCGAGTGGGGAAATCCCACCAGCAGAAGGGCCATTCTGGAACTCCTGGTCAGCTCTCTGCTTCTGCTCCCCCCCCCACCACCCCCCCAACCACCATCACCAGCACCATTCCCACACATGGATAACAGGGCCAGAAAATCCCACCCCCTTAGTTACAAAGTTACAAAGGCATGGAAAGAGTTTTTGCACAGCAAATGAGCTGAAATAGGGGCAGAGGAAAGCAATGATATTGAGTTAGAAGTGGATGGACCATGCGACGAAAAGCATATGGAGGCGGAAGTTCAGCTTGGAGTGCAACATAATACAAAGTCTGGTACAGCCTAAGATAATGGTCAGAAAAGATAATATTTTTAGTAGCTTGGGATAAAACTTTTAGAAGAAATCGATTTTAGTCTTCCGATATTTAGCTGGAGGAATTTACATTTCATCCAAGATTCAATAATAGGCTGATATCATAAAGGTATTGGAGAGGTCAAAAGGAGTGCTGGAGATATAGAGCTGGATTTCATCAGTGCACAATTGGAAGATGACCCTATCCCTACGAACAATGTAAAGGGTTATGGGCATAGTGAGTGTAAGAGCCCTTGAAGTGTCCCATCAGCCATGATCATATTAAATGGCTGAGCAGACTCGACTGGCTTATTCCTGTTTCTATGTTCCTAATGGATCTTTGTGGGGCTCGGGAAGTGGGAAAATAAATTGATGCTAGATGTAATTTACCTTCCATCGGATAGATAATCACATAAGGATCGTGTGGTTTACATGTGTTGAAGGCTGCAAGAAGTTAAGCAGCACAATGTAGGATCTTGTCCAACACCATAACTGCAAAGGAAGTAATTTTTAACTGTTTGGGGCTTTTGGGAGTGATTCAGATAGGGGGCTGTGGGAGAAAATAGGCATGGATTTTTTTGTCAGCACGGACCTTGGATAAGGACGGAGGTACAATACTAGTTATTCAGGAAAGAAACACCCAAGGCAGGGCTTTTGAAAATAATTATCGGAAATGGGAGTATAATGTTTCACTCTGCTAAAATAATGTGCTCAACTTAATTTATGCAAATGACTATGACATTTTATGAAATGCAATGTAATAATTTGGAAATATGCTGAAATCTACAATAGTGTGATGTTTCATGCAAATTAGAGGTTGGAACTTGCAGATTAAGTCTGCAGTTAGCGTCAAAAGCACGCTAACTGACATATTGCAACATCAAATTAGAATGTTGATTTATTGGAAGTTCACTTGCTGATCTCACTTTCATGTTTACTCTGACGCTATTGGGCTTTCCATGACATTGCTCACTGTGCATTAGCTGAAACTGGAAGTTTGAAGCAATAGAGGAGTTGTGCCACATAATGTGCAATGGATTATCATGGATTAGCAGTGGTGCCCTCATGCCAAAGCAACTAAAACATTTCTGGATTTCTGCTGGCTTGGCAGAACTGCAGGACCTCCTCACCTCCACCGTTACCCTCTCCCCCCACCTGCCCACTGTCACCCACACTCCTGCACCACCACCACCTCCCCCCCCACACACACACACACCAAAGAGAATAAGATTGGGGCTTGTGGTTTCCTGTCCCAAGTTAAAAATAAAATTCTGCCCCTCATTTTCTGGGGTACATGGTGATTCCCAATCATTGGTCAGTTAGCAATATTGTCTTGTAAAGTAAGGGGACAGAATCTTCTCAATTCTGAAATGGACTTAGCTTAGGATCACAGCAGAGACATTTGGTCTTGTTCTTTGTTACATTCACGTGCTTATCAGGGATTCATTAACAGTTGAGTATTTCTTTTAAACAACCAGTCACAACACTCAAAAACGAATGACACTTAATCAACAACAGTTAATAATCAACCAAAAAAAAATCCGCACAAATCCTGCCTGCTTTTTAGTTCATGCTGAGTAACTTGTGACCTAATCAGTATTCAGAAGGTTTCTTTACGCTCATGAGTGACTTAAATCTGATTGGTGTCGGTCTCCTCAAAGGTATTTTATTTACACTGTGTGATAAAATTGATTTCTCTCTTTGCTTAATTGAGCGAGCTCTACCCAAAGCCTGAGCTCAATTTAGCTCAACGTGTGTCACGAGCCCCAAACACCTCCTGGTTAGTTCCGTTGTGGGTGGTATGATACCTGTATCGAACGTTCTGTCGAGCTCTTCTTTAACTTTTGCCAGCAATGGATGTGGAACCCTCCTGGGAGTACACAGACATTTAGGCTAAGCATCTTGAAGCAATATATGATATTCATGCTTGAGTTTACCAAGCCCCTGAAAGAGCTATGGAACATCTTGGCAAAATTCTGTCCAGTTCTCTTGTAGGACTTCATCTACTTTTTTTTCAGAATGTTCAGTGTGTACATGCATTTCTTTTCAGTAAAAATATGCTTTAATTTTGCAGAACAGAAAGAGTGTCTGTAATCTGTCACCACTTGTGGCAAAGGGTGACAATTACCTGACCTTTTACTTGAAGGTATGTACCACTTGGGCTTTGTAGCTTAATGCTTGATTGTTGGATGTCAATTACATTTAGCCATTCCAAATGATCAACCAGTATTGTAATGCTGGCCCCAGTGTCACATTTGACATTAGTCTTAAAGCCTTTAACTTCCAACATAATTGACCATAATTCTAGTTCTTGACTTTTTACTTCTGCTCGGAATTATAATTAGCTTTCTTATTGCCAATTTTAATCATAATTAGCTTTCTCATTGCCAATTTCTTGAATTGTCAGCATTTCATAGACAATCCCTTGCTTTCTTATTTTATGATTTTTTTAAATTATTTACAAAACTTGAAATGTCCTGTCTTTACCCATTGGAAACACTATGGACAATCCTGCCTTCTGTGCTGCTTTTGAGCACTGCAGCATAAGCATCTCAAGATGTCTGCTGTAGTTTCCTGCCCTTTTCCCTATTTTGGAAAGCTTTTGAGTGGACGCATAAGCCTACACAACTGATAGACTCATCCAAAGCTTTGGTATATTTACAGAATATAGCCTTATTTATCTAGGTTTGGTCATCATGGACTCTGACAATAATGTAGTTCATCATTAAATGCATTATATCACAAGAACTGTCTAGCATATACAGGTCTGTAGCAAACAATTTGAAGGAATCCCCTGGCCTTTGGGCACACCGATTGAATCATGCTCATTCAGTTATGAGGTGTGACTTTGAGCTGCAATATGCATTAAACACTTTTAGGATGGTTTCAACATCTGCTGAGAATCTTCTATCCCTGGGAAGATGCCATCGGCAACAGACCCTACTGTATAGGGGAACGAACTAACCTGGCGCTTCTGCTGCTGGGATGCAAACCTGATGATCCTTGCTACCTCAGAAAATGTTTCCTTTCCCCCAATTCTAAACACTGGCCTCTCTGAGGACCTTCAACTTTTTCAAATGGGCATGGAAGGGACAATGTTCAACTGGCACTGACATCGCACTGATTCTCCAAGTGCCACTCATCAAATGTAAGTCTCCTGATTTTTCCTTTGAAGAAGACTTCTTCCAATATCTTCCAGGAGTCTTTTGTTGATGGCACCAAATCATTTTTAGACTGATGTTACCACTGCTGCTACCAGGTTTGGTAGTTCTCTTTGGATAATTTGTGGCCTAATCATTATTAAGAAGATTTCGCTCTACTCATGAGTGACTTTGGTCTGACTCAGGTAGGTTTAAACTACTTTATTTACATTGTATACATGAGACGCTTCTAGATAAGTACATTTCTCTTGCGTACAGATATCTTCTCTACCAAATATCTAGCACATTACTGTTAATAGCACATCATAATACACTTCACTATCTCACTACCATAACTGCTAACCCGTAAAACGACACTTCCCTGACCTTGCCGGATTTTATTTATTCCTACCCAGTGCCCTGACACTCAATAAGAAACAATCAGATTAGTCATGTAATTAACTACTAGACACACACAGAATTGTCATGGGATTACGATGGAAAGAATGAAGGTGTATTATTCAATCTCTCAAAAAGACATTTAAACATTATTGCCGGAATTTTAATGTTCTGCCCGCCATGGGAATCGAAGCGGACGAGGGCCGAGCCATCAGAAGGTCCATTGGCCTCGAGTGGGATGTTATGGTTTTGGGAATAGCAAGGCCATAAAATCCTACCCTGCGTGTTCAGGACCCTCTCCAGAATTTAGGCACATAATCTCAGCTGGCGCTTGAGTACAACATTAATATGTCAGTTTTCATTTAGGAAGGTGAAACTGAGGCCTGGTTGTCTATTTAGGCAGATTTTAAACATCTAATTCCCCCAAACTAAAGAACAGAAGGCAGTTTATTCAACACATTGTTTAATATTCCTTCCATCAACCAACAGCACCTAATAACAGATTTACTGACTAGTCATCACATTGCGTTTAGTGGGACCTCAAGTGCAAAAAGCAACTGTCTCCATCCTGATACCTTATCCAAAGAAAACAGAACCTCATCAATATAGAATTAGTCTAATTTTGAACTGAAGCATCAGTGTGAGTTATACATTACATCAATATATAGATAGATTTATATAAAAATAAAATACTGCAGATGCTGGACATCTGAAATAAAAACAGAAAATGCTAGAAAAACTCAGCAGGAATGTCAGCATCTGTGGAGAGAGAAACAGAGTTAATGTTTCAACTCCAGTATGAACTCAAGCTTCAAAGTTCATACAGACTCAAAACACTAACTTTGTTTCTTCTCCATAGATGCTGACAGGCCTGTTGAGTTTATCCATCATTTTCTACATTTATTATAGATAAATTTAGTTACTGAAAATATAAATAAGAATGTTAAAAATTAAAGTGTACCTCAAGTTATAAAAATCATAATTAATGGAATATTTGGGAGCACTATAGTTCATGTACAAAAATCCCAGATGTTTGTTCTTCCGAATTATTGAAATAATTTTTAAAGGATCTTGTACATTTTCACGGATAACATCTTCCACTGAAGGATATGTAAGTTCTGGAGGTGAAATCATTTTCATGCATGAACTTGTCCGACACAGAGCAATACTGGTTTGTTTTGGTTGTGGTGGAGTTGGCACTCTACATACGTCCTGGTCAATCTGCAAAATAAATAATGTGGTTAAAATGAGAATAGTTTTATACAATAGCAAGCTGAATTTAAGTTGTTGCAATTATATGGGGGTTTAGTGAGGACACACCTAGAATACTGTGTGCAATTTTGGTCTCCTTCTCAAGGGAGTGCAGCAAAGTTTATCAGGCTGATTACAGGGATGAAGGAGCTGATGTACGAGGAAAGATTGACTAGGTTTGGATTGTTTTTGCTGACATTCAGATGAATGAGGGAAGACTTATAAAATTCTAACAGGACTAGACAGGGCAGATGTTGGGAGGATATTCCCGATGGTGGGGAGTCCAGAACCAGGGGTCACAATCTGAGGATTCAGGGTAAACCATTTATGACAGTGGTGAGGAGACATTTCTTCACTCAAAGAGTGGGAGCCTGTGGAATTCGTTAGCACAGGAAGTAGTTGATGCCAAAATAGTGAATGTATTCAAGAGATGGCTAGATATAACACTTGGGGCAAACAGGATCAAAGCTTATGGGGAGAAAGCAAGATTAGGTTATTGAGTTGGATGATCAGCCATAATCGTGATGAATGGCGGGGCAGACTCGAAGGGCCAAATGGCTTTCTCCTGCTCCTATCTTCTACATTCCTATAAACACAACAATCTCATTCTTTATATTTAGATAATCCTCAAATTGGTATGGTTCACAAGGCAATAAATCACTCCTAACTTAGAAGTTTGATTTAATTTTTTTATTGAAGCTACAGTCAATGAAGCAATCAGATCTTTAGATATATTTTCTGGGTGTCTCACTATAGGTTGAAATAATTTATTCTTCTACATATCACTGACTGGGTCAAATTATGAGCACTTCTGTATCCTTCAGCTTCCAAGGGAAGCGATTCATTGGAGAAGGTTCAAAGGACTGCAACTAGGTCAACGCTTGTGTACAGGGCTTAATGTTTATCAGGGTGTTTTGCTTTTATTACAGAAAAGAAATGGGCGGGATTTTATGGCTTTGCTCATCCAGAAACCATAAAATCCCAAGGTCACCGAATCTTTGCATGATCCCATTTCCATTTTACAGATGCGTGACTTGCTAGAGATTAATGCTCACATATAATTTCTAATGGAAAACTAGAAATTTTTCTTTGTTCCACCTGGAAAAATCCCAATCTTTTCTCTTTTTACTTAACCTTTTGGTTATTCCATATTCTGTGCCGTAGTACAGTTTAATGTGTGAAATGATGATACGTAGAAGCGATTTCAGTATTTATTCATTATATGTGCCCTGCAAATTGTTCTTTGGCATATAAATCCCCAAACATACATTTAATGGAGTGAATTGCACAATGAAAATATAAGTTTACATAAAGACTCACATTAACCATTGAAAATCCCAATGTAAATCAATTCTCTTTCCTTCATCATTGTGGAATTTGTTCCTCATTTGGAAGGAAATAAATAATTAGGACATAAAGTTTAATAATTTGCTTCTGAAGGCCCAATCACTCAGATATTTAATTTTTCTTCGGTCAGCCAAAAACTATCATGACAAAAAGTCAAAATGCATCTTTTTACAGGAATTAGGACAAATGTGGATTAAATTCTTATCCTACCCAGTTCTCAAGCAGAGCAATGCAAAAGCAGAAGCTCCAAATGATGGTTTCAGTGTTTTCCCAAATGATTGTGTGAGGAAGGGGGAACAATATATGGTCCTTGACATCTACTGGCAAATCACGTGAGTGCATTTCACAAGTATGAGGTCAAACCAAGTGCTCTCCTGACAGCAGAAATATTGAGGTCAGGTACATCAATAGGAGCGTAGTTTATGAGAAGAAAAAAATAGAACAAAAAGCACATTATTTTAAAATTTGTTCAAACCTGTTTCTTTGATACATCAACTGAGAGTTTTGGTAGTCTTAAATCTAAAGAAGCAGTTCCTGGACGCTTTGGTGGTATACTGGGTGGCTGCCATCCTGCTTTGATCTGTTGCTCTCTATTCTTTGCATAGATGTACTCTGGGTGTTTCTTATCTTGGTACTTCTTGAGTATGGGCTGCAATACATAACAATTGCATTGAGGGAATTTTCGCTTGTGTGATATGCACTTAAAGTAACTATCAAAGCAACTACAATACTAAAAAAGTAGATTGCATGGAATCTCATTGATGTATACATCATAAAAGTATAATAGATCTGCTCGATCAGAAATAACTTGAAAGAGACAGAAGTTGAACACTATCTTTCACATTCTCAGTGCATTCCAAAGCACTTCACATTAGTTCATTAATGCAAGCAGCACGGTGATACAGCGGTTAGCACTGCTGCTTCACAGTGCTGGGGATCCAGGTTCAATTTCCAGCTTGGGTGACTGTTTGAGCGGAGTCTGCACATTCTCCCCGTGGCTACATGAATTTCCTCTGGGTGCTCCAGTTTCCTCCCACAATCCCAAAGACATGCTGGTTAGGGACACTGACCAGGCTAAATTCTTCCTCAGTGTACCTGAACAGGCGCTGGAGGGGATTTTCACTCTAATTTCATTGCAGTGCTAATGAAAGTCTACTTGTGGCTAATAAATGAACTTTTCATCATGTTTAATGTGCATTCATTTTTGTTTTGTAGCCAAATGGAGTGAACAATTTCTATTGAATTCAATCCCATATATCACAGCAAGCCCTTTATCTTCTAACAATACCTTTGACAAAGTAGCACATGGTAGGTTGTTGCATAAGGTTGAATCTCACGGATGAGGTAATAAAAATGGATACAAAATTGGCTTCTGGTGGTTGTAGAGAGTTGTTTTTCAAACTGGAGACCTGTGACCAGTGGTGTGCCTCAGGGGTCAGTGCTGGGCCCACTGTTATTTGTCATTTATATTAAGGAGTTGGATGAGAATATAGGGGCATGTTTAGTAAGTTTGCAGATGACACTAGGATTGGTGGCATAGTGGGCAGTAAGGAAAGTTATCTCCAATTGCAACGGGATCTTGACCAATTGGACTAGTGGGCTGACGAATGACAGACAGAGTTTAATTTAGACAAACGCGAGGTGATGCATTTTGGTAGATTGAACCGGGGCAGGACTTACTCAGTTAACGGTAGGGCGTTGGGGAGAGTTACAGAACAAAAAGATCTAGAGGTACATCTTCATAGCTCCTTGAAAGTGGAGTCACAGGTGGACTGAGTGAAGAAGGTATTCGGCATGCCTGGTTTCATCAGTCAGAACACTGAATACAGGAGTTGGAATGTCTTGTTGAAGTTGTGCTAGACATTGATAAGGCCACACTTGGAATAATGTTTGCAATTCTGGTCACTCTATTGCAGGAAGGATATTATTAAACTAGAAAGAGTGCAGGAAAGATTTACTAGGATGCTACTTGCATTTGATGGATTGAGTTACAAAGAGAGACTGGTTGGACTGGGACTTTTTCTTCTGGAGCATAGGAGGCTGAAGGGTGATCTTATAGAGGTATATAAAATAATAAGGGGCACAGATCAGCTAGAGAGTCAATATCTTTTCCCAAAAATAGGGGAGTCTAAAGCTAGAGGGCGTAGGTTTAAGGTGAGAGAGGAGCGATACAAAAGTGTCCAGAGGGGCAATTTTTTCACACTGAGGGTGGTGAATGTCTGGAACAAGTTGCCTGAGGTAGTAGGAGAGGTGGGTACAATTTTGTCTTTTAAAAAGCATTTAGATAGTTACTTGGGTACGATGGGATAGATGGGTTTAGGCCAAATGCGGGCAATTGGGATTAGTTTTGGGGTTTAAATAAAAGGGCTACATGGACAAGTTGGGCCAAAGAGCCTGTTTCCACGCTGTAAACCTCTATGACTCTAATACTGCCATGAGACATTCAACGTCCACCTCAATACGCAGATCAGGTCTCAATTTGAAGTCTCAGCTGAAACATAGCAATTCCAAAACTGCAGCTATCTCATGAGTGCACCAAATTATGCAGTCATGTCCAAAAGCCCAGAAATGAAAATAATTAAGTAAAACCGAGCGCAAATTAAATTAAAATATCAAATGTATTTTGTTAATCCATCACGGGAAAGTGACGCCACAATGTGGATTAGGTGTATAAAATTTATTTACATGATACCAAGTACTTTCAATCTGAATTTATTATCCATCTTCACTTCATTCTGCCATATCTCTGGAGTAAGAGCAAAAACCAAATTTTCTTAGGTAAACCTAATCATTAGTTTGACCATATTTGGCAAATAGAAGTAAACTGCAGTGATTTGCTAACCTGGATTAAATTATAGAATCCCTGCAGTGCAGAAAGAGGCCATCTGGTCCACTGAATCTGCAATGATCATCTGATAAAGCATCTTACCTATGCCCTTACTCTATCCCATAAACTGCATATTTGCCATGACTAATCTACCTAATTTACACATCTTTGGGCACCAAGAGGCAATTTAGCATGGCCAATCCACTCAACCTGCACATCTTTGGATTGTGGGAGAAACCTGAAGCACTGGGAGGAAACCCACGCAGAGGGAGAGAACATGCAAACTCCACAGTCACCAAAGGCCAGAATTAAACCCTAATCCTTGGCGTTGTGAGGCAGCTGGGTGAACCACTTAGCCAGCGTTACCTGGAAGAGTCCATTAACATCACTGTATTAATTTAGTCATTACCTTTCCTTTTCTTTTGCTTGAGGGTCAATTTCGATGCACATGACCAGCACAGAGCATCTCCTGCTGGCCACATGTCTCCAGAAGTCACAGACACACCAGATGCTTGGACTTCATTGATATGCAACTGACAGGTATGGCCCTTCTACTAATCTGTGCATGATAAATGAGTCATTTGGTGTCCGTTGGTGAGCAACATATGATTCATAATAATTACATGCAATCTTGATTTAAACATATTTCTGAAAATGTTATCATAAGTGCACATGTAAGTACATAGCTTGTTCATGGAGGTTCTCACCTCACAGGTAAGGGTAGAGGGGGAAGAGGTGGCTGCCAGACAATCAAGGAGGAACAGACAGATAAACATAGGAGTCCTCTGAGATCATCTCACCCTTCAACCAGTAATCCATTCTGAATAAGGGCAAGAGTGGTTCCTCTGGGGAGTGCAGCCAGAACAAAGTCCACAGCTCAGCAGCTAGCTCAGCTGTGCAGGGGCAGGCAGGAAGCAGGGAAGGGGGGTTGTGGTGTTGGGACAAGGTTTGGGAAAACAATAGTAATAGGGGAATCTGTCATCAGGGAAATAGGTGATTCTGCAAGAATCAAGGATGTTTTGCTGCCTCCCTAGTGCCAGGGTCCAAGATAGCAGCTGCAGAACATACTGAGGGGATCGGGTGAACAACCAGAATGCATTTCTATAACTACATTGGTGGAATTTTGTTTTAATTTGTTTTTGCGGAAAGTTATTTCCAAGTCTGGATGGTGAGTGGCTTGGGTGAAATTCCAGTTGGTGGTGTCCCCATGTGTCTGCAGCCCTTGACCTTCTGGATAGTAACTGTCATAGGTCTGGAAGGTGCTGCCTGAGGAGCCTTGGTAAGTTCCTGCAGTGCATCTTGTAGACACTGCACACTGCTGCCACTGTTCATTGTGGTGGAGGCAGTGAATGTTTGTGGAAGGGATGACAATCAAGCAGGCTGCTTTGTCCTGAATGGTATTGAGCTGGAGTTACACTTATTCACCAAAAGAGACAGTAATCCATCACACTCCTGACTCCTGCCTTGCAGATGGTAGACAGGCTTTGGGGAGTCGGGAGGTGAGTTACTACAGGATTTGTAGCTTCTGACTTGCTCTTGTAGCCGCTGTATTTATGTGGCTGGTCCAGTTCAGTTTTTGGTCAATTGTAACTCCCATGATAATGGGGGACTCACAATGGTAATGCCATTGAATAACAAAGAGCAATTGTTTTACTCTATTTTGTTGGAGATGGTCATTGCCCTGGTACATTTGTGGCACTGATATTAAGAGCTACTTTTCAGTCCAAGCCTAGATATTGATCAGGTCTTGCTGCATTTAGACATGAAAAAAGCATGTCAAAAGATTTAGAATAGCTATAGAAAATAACAAGGAGAAATCAAAAGTAAAAATACTTAATTGGAGGAGGGCCAGTTTCAGAAGAGTGAGAACAGATTTAATAAGAACATAAGAAATAGGAGCAGGAGTAGGCCATCCAGCCCTTCGAGCCTGCCCCGCCATTCAATAAGATCATGGCTGATCTGTCGTGTCTCAGTTCCACACTCCCGCCCTCTCCCCATAACCCTTAATCCCTTCGCTTATCAAAAACCCATCAACCCACGTCTTAAAAATATTTAGCGAGGCAGCCTCCACCACCTCAACGGGCAGAGAATTCCAGAGATTCACCACCCTTTGAGTGAAGAAGTCCCTCCTCAACTCCGTTCTAAACCGCCCCCCCTTTACCTTGAGGCTGTGCCTCCTAGTCCTACTGTCCTTTCTGAGCGGGAAGAGTCTCTCCACCTCTATCCTATCCATCCCATTCATCATCTTATACGTCTCAATGAGATCTCCCTTCATTCTTCTAAACTCTAACGAGTACAAGCCTAGCTTACTCAGCCTCTCCTCAAAGCTCAACCCCCTCAACTTCGGTATCAGCCTAGTAAACCTCCTCTGCACTCCCTCCAAGGCCAAAATATCCTTGCGTAAGCACAGAGACCAAAACTGCACACAGTACTCCAGCTGCGGCCTCACCAATGCCCTATACAGCTGCAGCAAGACCTCCCTACTTTTATATTCAATCCCCCTCGCTATGAAGGCCAGCATCCCATTCGCCTTCCTGACCACCTGCTGCACCTGCAGGCAGGGTTTTTGCGACTCATGCACAAGGACCCCGAGGTCCCTCTGCACCGTCGCCTGCTGCAGTTTTTCGCCCCGTAAGTAATAGTCCTTCCTACCATTATTCCTACCAAAGTGTACCACCTTGCACTTGCCAACATTAATTCCATTTGCCATTTCCTGGCCCATTCGCCCAGCCTATCTAGATCCTTCTGCAGACTCTCCACACCCTCCGCGCAATTTGCCGTTCCACCAATCTTGGTGACATCAGCAAATTTCGACACCATACACTCAGTTCCCTCCTCCAGATCATCTATATAAATGGTAAATAGCTGAGGCCCCAGCATTTGTCCCAGATAAATTGGAATGTAAGACTAGCAGGCAAAACTGCAAATGGAAACACGGGCTATATCTAAAGAGTTTGAGTAGAGCCAAAGTATATTCCCAATGGGAAAGGGTAAGGCAATCAAAGTCAGAGGTCCCTGGATGATGAACAAGAATAAGATGAAACATAAAAAAGGGTGTATAGAACAGATAGCAAGTTAATAACACAAGTGAGAACAATTGAAAATATTTAAATTGAGAGGGAAGTGGAAAAGGCAATAAGATATTACAAGAGAGAGTAGGAAAAAGAATAACAGCTAACATACACACAAAGGCTGTGGATTTGTGGATAGCGATGAGGACCGTCAGAAGATACAGCAGGATATAGATCAGTTGGAGACTTGTTGGAGTGATAGCAGATGGAGTTTAATCTGGACAAATGTGAGGTAATGCATTCTGCAAGGTCTAATACAGACAGGAAATATTCAGTAAGTGGCAGAACCCTTAACAGTATTGATAGACAGAGGGACCTGGGTGTACAGGTACACAGGTCACTGAAAGTGGCAACTCAGGTGGAGAAGGTAGTCAAGAAGGCATACGGCATGCTTGCCTTCATAGGCTAGGGCACTGAGTTTAAAAATTGGGAAGTCACATTGCAGCTTTTTAGAACCTTAGCTAGGCCGCACTTGAATATAGTGTTCAATTCTGGTTGCCCCATTACCAGGAGGGTGTGGAGTCTTTGGAGAGGGTACAGAAAAGATTTACCAGAAATTTTCCTGGTGTGGAGGACAGGTTGCAGAAACTTGGTTTATTCTCACTGGAACGACAGAGGTTGAGGGGCGACCTGATAGAAGACTACAAGATTATGAGGGGCATGGACAGAATGGGGAGTCAGAAGCTTTTTCCCAAAGTGGAAGAGTCAATTACTGAGGGGCATAGGTTTAAGGTGGGAGGGGCAAGGTTTAAAGAAGACGTACAAGGCAAGTTTTCTTTTGCACAGAGGGTGGTAGGTGCCTGGAATTCGCTGCCAGGTAATTCGCTATCCACAAATCCACATGAAAGCAGATACAATAGTGAGTTTTAAGGGGCGTCTTGACAAATACATGAATCGGATGGGAATGAAGGGATATGGTCCCTGGAAGGGTAGGTAGTTTTAGTTCAGTCAGGCAGCATGGTGGGTGCAGGCTTGGAGGGCTGAAGGGCCTGTTCCTGTGCTGTAATTTTCTTTGTTCATATAATGGAATCCAAATGTCTTTGATAAGCAAGTAAATAATAAAAGGGCAGTAAGAGGTGGTGTGGGATCAAAAAGGGAATCTTTGTTTGGAGGCAGAGGGCATGCTGAGGTATACTTTGTATCTATCTTTACCAGGAAATAAAAGACTGCTGGGGTCGTAGTGAACAAGGAGGTAATTGAGATGATGGATTGACTAAAAATTGATTTTAAAAAAGGATGAATTAGAAAGACTGGCTGTACTTTAAATTGATAGCTTCCCATCTAGTCCTGATAACCTATCAAAGGTGCTGAGGGAAATAGGGGTGGAAATTATGTAGGTGATGGTCATAATTCTCTAATTCTCCTTAAATACTGGGTGGTGTGAAAGGACTGGCAAACTGCAAGTGCTCATAAAAGGTACGAGAATAAACCTAGCAAATAGAGATTAATCAGTTGAATTTTGGTGGTCATAAAGCTTTTAGAAACAATTGCACAGGAGAAAATTAATAGCTACTTGGACAAGCCATGGCAAATTAAGAAAAGCCAGATTGGATTTGATTACCTAATATGATAAGCTTTTTGAAAGGCAACAAAAGACAGTTTATGAGGCAAGTGCAGTGGATGTATAGTACATGGGATTCAAAAAGTGTCCCATAATAGGCCTGCCAGCAAAGTTGAAGCCCATGGAATAGAAGGGGCACTGGCAGCATAGATTTAAAGTTGAGTGACAAAAAAACAGGGAGTAGTGGTTAATGATTGATTTTCAGACCAGAGTCGGTACTCAGCTTACTGATTTTATTGATATATATTAATGACCTAGGCTTGTGGGTACAGGGCATAATTTCTAAATTTGCAGACATTAACAAAACGTAAAAATATTGTGAACTGTGAGGAGGCTGGTGATAGACTAAAAGACATAGACAGGATGGTAGAATGGGAGGACATATGGCACGTGAAACGTAATGCTGAGAAACATGAAGTGATACATTTTGCCAAGAAGAATGAGGCAAGGCAATAGAAAATAAAGGATGCAACTCGAAAGGGGATGCAGGAACAGAGGCACAAACCATTGAAGGTGGCAGAGAAAGCTGAGAAAGTGATTAAGAAAGCATATAAAATCCTGGGTTTAAAAAGGTAAGGAAGTAGTAACAGATTTTTCTAAAACATTACTTCAGCCTCAATGGGAATAATGTCCAATTCTGTGCACCATAAACAAGGAAGAATGTGAAGCATTTGGAGATGGTTGAATCATGGGCCTTCCAGCTAGAACATAATTCTGGCAAAGGAGGTGGGATTTAAGTATGCCACCACCAAGCCTAATTAAATGTCCTTTCAATCTCATCACCTCCAGGAGCAGAAGGTCCCACTCTAAAGGCAGCATCTCTTGCCACTGTCGCGCAAGAAAGGGAAATCAACTCCTCTTTCATCCGGCAATACGTGCAGATTTTACTACACTTACGTCATGAAGGTGCATCTGTAGATTGCCATCCACCTCCTGAAACTTTCCATCATAGGCCCTTCATCAGTCCTTCCAGATGTCCTCAGCCCATTGCCCATTGTCCCAATGACTGCTTCTTCCCACTGTCCCACTGCCTGCTCTTTCCCACTCTATGATTCCTACTCCTTGCCAGACATTTGGCCGCTTCCTGCTTCCCCCTCTTCCTTCATTATTCCTTCCTTTCCCATCACCAATTTTCCCCAATTCCACCATCCATTCCACTGTTCCTTTCCACTCTCACCATCTATTTCACCACTCCCTCCCATTCAAGGGAGAAGCAGCTAAAGGAGCAAAATAAATGCTACAATGGGAGCGGTTGCAGGGGAAACAGCGAAGAGAACTGGAGAAGCGACTAAGGAAGTGGGGGATAGCAGCGAAAGAGAAAGGGAAAACAGATAAAGGAGTGGAAAAGCTGCAAATGAAGTGGAGAAGTAGTGAAGAAAGGTGGACAGAAAAAAAGGGAGGAATTGTGAAGTCAGTGGGTGGAGCAGGAGGTAGCCAGAACACTGTTGTGTGTTATTTTCGGTCTTTATTCAATCTGCGCCATCTTTAATATAGATAATTGCCTTGAGGAACATTGCCGCCAATCACATAACAGGCACAGTTTATGTGTATTCAGGGTGCCCTCTGCATTTGCAGCATCAGCAGATGTAGCTTGTACTCCTTACATTGATAACATATATATATTAGCACCTACCAATGGTTGTAGTTGGATGGGCTGCTCCCTTGCAATTCTTTTTTCTCGAGCCTTTGTGTTCTGGCTAAACTTCAAAGCAAAAGGATTCTGACTTATCTGTTTCGGTGCCGTGGAGATTAGTCTAGCTTGCAGCTCTGAAGGATCAATGTCTAAATTTGGAGGGTTAAGGCTTTCCCCAATTTTCCTTCGTTTCTTTTTAGCATGTGGTGGCAGACATGCTGATGTATCAGGAATTTCGAACATTTTGTGCTGTAAAGATAAATGAGAGAATTGTAAAACAAATCGAAGTTCAATCAATATCACAACATTTAAAGATGTTGCATGCTTCTTTTACTTTCCTTAAGTGAAAATAAAAATGGCCTCAGTGAAATCCTTTAAATGTACATTTATTTTATACTGAGAATAATTAGGTGTTTGATTTTCATTGTGGACTGTGCTTCCTCCTAACAAGCAAAAACAGAGAGATGAAAAGCAATAAAAAGTCAATTGTGTTTGTTGAGTTACTAGATCAGAAACCCCAAGGTATATTATGGAGTTAGACTAGACCCCAACAATCTGCTATTTTGGCATTGTGTGGATAAGATATTCCACTCCAGGCTTGATTCTATTGACAAACTAGGGAGCTTTTAGCAAAAGAGATTTTAATTTATAGCGTTGTATAACTATAACAAATGCATTAGCTTAACATTTAACATTTGACATTTGAATATTATTTAAAATGGCAAGATAAAATCTTTAACTGCCAACCAAGAGTTCCATTTCAAGCAATATTCCTCTTACAGACTTAAACCCTGCTTTGAAATCAGTTAGCAAATCTTTCTCTCTCTCTCTGGAGCTCCCAGACTGCCTCCTGTCACAAGTAGGCTTACATTAAAACTGCAATGAAGTTAATGTGAGAATCCTCTGGTCATCACACTCCAGCACCTGTTCAGGTACACTGAGGGAGAATTTAGCATGGCCAATGCACCTAATCAGCATGTCTTTTGGACCATGGGAAGAAACTGAGGATCCGGAGAGAAAATCCATGCAGACTTGGGGAGAACATGCAGACTCCACACAGATTGTGATCCAAGCCAGGATTCGAACCCAGGTCCCTGGCACTATGAGGCAGTAGTGCTAAGCACTGTGCCACCATGCTGCCTCTCTAGACTTAAGGATAGCTTATAGGAAAGAAGAGATGAA
Source organism: Carcharhinus amblyrhynchos (assembly GCF_965287045.1). Classification (NCBI taxonomy): domain Eukaryota; kingdom Metazoa; phylum Chordata; class Chondrichthyes; order Carcharhiniformes; family Carcharhinidae; genus Carcharhinus; species Carcharhinus amblyrhynchos. The sequence continues at coordinate 14,006,053 of NC_137328.1, forward strand.
TAAGTTGGCCAGTTAGTACTTGAGACACAATAATGGGCAACATATAGAAGTGTGAATTATTTATTAATTATGTGGTGTTATAAAAGATTAGAACGTAAGAATAACATGTTATCAAATACCCTTAATGAGTTACAATGTTCTAATTGACACTCCCTATCGCTTCTATGGAGTGCATCCCATGTGGCTTCAACAGAGGCATACCGTGCAGTCCCTTGTCCTGACTTCTCAGACACTATAGCATGAACCCTCTGAATTTCAGAACACAAGGGACCATCAGTGACAGCACCGTTTGCCTCAATGCAGAGTAAAATTCAGCCAGTGGGAGACTGAGAGGCACATGTCAGTTAAAACATTAATGGGGATAGCGGGGGACAATTGATAAGAAGTAGGACTACCTTGAGTGAAGTTCACATTTTCATGTCCGATTTCACCATCTCCTAGGCCAGCGTCACTGTAGTCAGATTTGCACTATATTGTGGGCCAGCTTGATGAAGATTAGTGGTGCATTGCAAAGCCATAATAGATATCTGTTATCCTGTTTAAATCAGTTGGCATATTGGTATTTAAAGTTCACACAGCCATGATCATGGCCTGCATCTGCTCATTTGAGATTTATGCTTAAACTCCATAGAAATGGACACACTGTCCACAGCAAAGAATCTCACAATTACCTGCACCACAAATCTACTGTTATTCTGAGTTGGATTCCTCCATCCTCTATACTATAGTGGAATCTTTACGACGAACCTCTGTCATTACCTTGCAAAACAACTGATGTACCTCTATAATTCTGTTTCCAAATTATAATAATCTGTAGGAAAATCTCTGACAAGTTTAAATGTAGGTTGAATGTTCAGTAAGATGGCCAAATAAAAAAGGCCATGGATTGAGAGGATGAGGTGGAAGTGGAGAGCAAGAAAGCACATTACAAGTACTAATAATGGGTGCAGAAATGACTTTTGTCAGTAAATGTTCATGTACAAGAGAAAGGCATTCCAATAATGCAAGAAACAGATCTCACAGCAGTAGTCCTAAGAACACAAAAGAGCAAGTAGAGGTCATTGCTTGAGTAGATTAAACACAAATAAAGAACAAACCTTGAAGCAGAAGCCTCAATGATTGTTAAGTTTTTGCATTTGACAACAAACTTGAGAATGAACCAATAAGAAAGGCAAAAGAAAGGTGAGGGAGTGGATCAAAAGTGGTGATGCTGAAACTTAAGCATTTGTAGAAGAATGGAATCAGCTTGGAAAGTGAGAGGATCCAATCGAAGCCAGCGAATTACACGCAACAGCTTCTTTTCTCATTCCTGCACTATTACCTCAAGGGCTTATTTTTGCCATTCTCTTATTCCTCATCTGCATGTTGATCTTTAGCAATATCATCCAAAAAAGGTCAGGTTTCATTTCTACACTGACAACAGTGAGCTCCACCACACCACCACTTAAGAAGAAATTGTAAAAAAATGACTGGCTTTCTTTCCATTTTATACCTTTACAATAGTTACTAATATGTAAATACAGCTGTTTTATGAACACAGCAGTTGGGCAATTTCCTTGGTAGGTTAAATCACTTTATTGTGAAATATGTTGGAAACCTTATTTTGATATATGGTGGACCAGAACATTTTTAAAATTAGTTTGAACAACTTGATTGGTATGTCTTTTTAATAAATTTGCCTATCAGAAAATGAAAGTTAATCAATTCAAATCACAAGTAAATTTGTCATTCAACAACTCAGCTGGAATAAATCAACATTGAACTGGAAAAAATGAATATCAGCTGTTTAACTGTAATGAATATTAAGAAATGCGCTTACAAGAAATTGCGATGCAGAAGTGTAACAGAGAAAGATGTCAATTTCAGCCAATTACTTTGAATTAATTAAGTATGATAGAATTTGGTGTAATTTTGCTTATAATTAAACACAAATATTTATTTTCCTTTCTTGTTTGGGAACCTTTTGACATGAGCTTCCAAACATATTGCCATTTCATCACCAGGCTCACTTACTTTTAAACAAGAACAGAAAATCCTAAAAAATCTCGACAAGTTCGACAGCATCTGTGGAGAAAGAACAGATCTAACATTGAGAGTCTGGATGACCCAACAGACTTGAAGCATTAGATCTATTCTCTTTCCACCAATGCTGTCAGATCTGCTGAGATTTTCCAGCATTTTTTGTTTTTGTTTCAGATTCCAGAATCCATAGCCTGTCCCTGCCCTTGTCTCAGCTCATCAGTTGCTGAACCTCTCATCATGCCTTTGCAACATCCAGTCTGTTCCAGTGCTCTCCTGGCTGGCTTTCCATCTGCTACCCTCCATAAACTTGGGTTGAGATTTTCCAGCTCCACTGCTGTGGATGTGGCTAGCCTGTCAAAAGACCATTGACTTCAGTAGTGCCTCCTGGGCAAGACTGGAAAATTCCTGCATTGAGGTCATCCAAGACTCTGCCAGCTTTATCCTAATTCAGAAAAATACCTGTTCATCCTATGTTCAATGAATTCTATTGGCTTTGGAGTCAGCACTAGGTCTAGTTTAAAATTTACATCCTTTTCTTGAAATGCGTCCATGACTTCACCCTTCCTCATTTCTATATCAACAAGGGCTACAACTATCCTCCTTTTCTTGCCCCTTGAACATCCCCAGTTTTAATCATTTCACCAAAGGAAGCCATGCCTTCAGTTGTCTGGACCGAAACTCTGTAATTCCTTAATCCTCTGAAGACATTGTTATGATCCCAGTTGATGTTACTACCATAGTGTATATCATAGGACCCTACAATGCAGAAGGAGACCTTTTGGCCCATCGAGTCTGCACCCTCCACAATCCCACCCAGACTTTATTCCCATAACCCCGTGTATTTATTCTAGCTAGACACTGGATGGAAAGGTCCCAAAATGAAATACTGACTCAAAAGACCACAATTTTTATTTTGTTTAGAAAATGTGGATGAACAGTCTCAGGACTGTGTTTAGCTTTTCACAACAAAAAAACAATTATTAAACATGAAAAATTTGACTGTAATACAATACTCTCACTCTCACTTATCTTCACAAATGTACACAGATTTTATAAATAACATGGGTTATAAGATATAACTTATGCTATAACGTTCTCAGTAAATGCACAGTAGTTCAACTATGGTCAAATACACCCCACTCTGAAACCAAGTGGCAGTTGCCACCCAATCAAACTTCTGTGGATTTCTCCTCAAATCCCCCAGATGATCATCACATGAATGTTTCCAAATTCCACTCTCTGAAAAACACTCCTTAGAATTTTCTTCCAAACAATGCTTTCTCTCATCTGTTTTAAGTACAGGTCGACTTTCAGAATTTCCAACTTTCCTTTCAGTATTCCCCTGCCTTGAACGGCCTTGTGCATTTAAACTTCCGCACAATCTCAGCCACAGCAATAGAATACAGGCTGGAATAAGGTTACCAACTTGACGATTGCTTGGGATATCTTGTTTCTTGTTGGCCTACTGCATCTGTGCTTTTCAGCTCTGTCTTTAGCTTCAATATCCTGTACCTTGTTCAAATTCCAGTTCCTTTGACTTCAATCTTCCTGGGACTTTTCAGTTTGTTCTCTGGTTTCTCGATGCAACTGTTGTTGAGTTTCTGGGATGTGCTTTCTTTCCATTGTCCTGCATTTCTTTTGCTTTTACCGGAGCTATGAAAGCAGTTTCATCTGTAGTTGCTAAGGACCTACTGCCTTGGGTTCCGTTAAAAAATATACACAAAAGGGCTTTCCAACTTAAATGTAGCCTGGTTGCTAAGCAACAGCTCAGTTTTTCTTCAAGCTTATTTGCTTTTCACATCATAAACTCTCAAATTGCAATGCAGATACAGTTTGAAATGAAACCAATATCTCCATATATGCAAATACTTCCTTTGACATGAATCCAAGTAAGGTTTTAACCCTTTCTTACATAGAAATACTAAAGTAAATTCACTTAAATCTCTACCTTATTTATAATATCCAACAATACAAACAGATTGTTTAAACTATCTCTGCTTCCTCACAATATTCCTTATACATACATCTTTGGCCAAGTTTCTGGTTATCTATCCTGATATCTCTATGTGGCTCGGTGTGTAAATTTGTTTGATAAGGGGTCTGTGAAGTGCCTTTGAACATTTTACTTTGCGAATGTTAAACTAGTTATATTTTGCCATGCACTGACAAAATTCCTCTCCATACTAACTGCCAGAAGATTTGTGTTCAAGGTATATTTGTGTGCAGCACCAGAATATAGACAGTTACAGCACAAAGAATCTTCTTGCAACTCATCACCTGTGAACGGACTAAATGGTAGACAGGAAAAGACCTGCTGGTACACAAAGCCTGACCTCTTGTGTAATGTTACTATTAAACATCATGATGTTAATACTTCTAATCACCAGAGGACATGTAATGTTACATGTTATAATAAGAATGGCAACACAACATTTCAAGTGTACTTAATTGATTGTACAGCCTGTTTGGACATGCCAAGATCATGAAAGGCACCATATACATGAAAGTCTCCCTTTCCAATCTCTGGGCATTGGCTAAAACAAACAAGAATATCTTCAAACCAATTCAACAGCAACTTTACATTTCTATAATGCCTTCAAAAGTGAAAGTGGCCCACAGTCTCCTCCCCCATCACTCACCATTCCACACTTCCTTTTCCTTTCCCACCTTCCCATCCCTCTCCCGCCCCCTTCCTTCCCCAACCCTCTCCCCCTGCCCCTCTCCCACCCCACCCCACCCCTGCCCCTCTCCCAGCCCAACCCTCCCACCACCAAACTTCTTCCCTACCCCACCTCACACTTCACCCATCTCGCCCCATCCCTTCCCACCTCGTCCCTACCCCAGACCCTCTTCCAACCCACAGCTTCTCCCCCAAATTCCTCTCCCACCCCACCCTTTCCTCAACCAATTCCCATCCCATCCCTTTCCCCCCAGACCACTCCTTCCAGCCATCTTTTCCTCCCATCCCTGTCTCCATTCCTTTTCCTTTTCCCCAGCCCCACCTCCCCTCCACCCTCTCCCCCGCCCCCACCACCCTCTCCCCCGCCCCCACCTCCCCCCCACCCCCACCACCCTCTCCCCCGCCCCCACCGCCCCCTCCACCCTCTCCCCCGCCCCCACCCTCCCCTCCACCCTCTCCCCCGCCCCCACCCTCCCCTCCACCCTCTCCCCCGCCCCCACCCTCCCCTCCACCCTCTCCCCCGCCCCCACCCTCCCCTCCACACTCTCCCCCGCCCCCACCCTCCCCTCCACACTCTCCCCCGCCCCCACCCTCCCCTCCACACTCTCCCCCGCCCCCACCCTCCCCTCCACACTCTCCCCCGCCCCCACCCTCCCCTCCACACTCTCCCCCGCCCCCACCCTCCCCTCCACACTCTCCCCCGCCCCCACCCTCCCCTCCACACTCTCCCCCGTCCCCACCCTCCCCTCCACACTCTCCCCCGCCCCCATCCTCCACCCCATCCTCTGCCCCGCCCCCATCCTCCACCCCACCCCCATCCTCCTCCCCCAACTCCCCATCCCCCACCCCCATCCTCCTCCCCATCCTCCTCCCCCGCCCCCATCCCCATCCTCCTCCCCACCCCCTCCCCATCCCCGCCCCCATCCTCCTCCCCATCCTCTCCCCCGCCCCCATCCTCCTCCCCATCCTCTCCCCCGCCCCCATCCTCCTCCCCATCCTCTCCCCCGCCCCCATCCTCTCCCCCGCCCCCATCCTCTCCCCCATCCTCTCCCCCGCCCCCATCCTCTCCCCCATCCTCTCCCCCGCCCCCATCCTCTCCCCCATCCTCTCCCCCGCCCCCATCCTCTCCCCCATCCTCTCCCCCATCCTCTCCCCCGCCCCCATCCTCTCCCCCGCCCCCATCCTCATCCTCTCCCCCTCCCCCATCCCCTGCCCCATCCTCTCCCCCGCCCCCATCCTCTCCCCCGCCCCCATCCTCCTCCCCATCCTCTCCCCCGCCCCCATCCTCTCCCCCGCCCCCATCCTCTCCCCCATCCTCTCCCCCGCCCCCATCCTCTCCCCCATCCTCTCCCCCGCCCCCATCCTCTCCCCCGCCCCCATCCTCTCCCCCGCCCCCATCCTCATCCTCTCCCCCTCCCCCATCCCCTGCCCCATCCTCTCCCCCGCCCCCATCCTCTCCCCCGCCCCCATCCTCTCCCCCGCCCCCATCCTCATCCTCTCCCCCTCCCCCATCCCCTGCCCCATCCTCCTCCCCCGCCCCCATTCTCCTCCCCCGCCCCCATCCTCCTCCCCCAACTCCCCATCCCACCCCCCCCACCCCTCTCCATTCCCCTCCCCCCCACCCTCTCCATTCCCCTCCCCCCCAACCCCCCCACCCTCTCCATTCCCCTCCCCCCCACCCTCTCCATTCCCCTCCCCCCCAACCCCCCCACCCTCTCCATTCCCCTCCCCCCCAACCCCCCCACCCTCTCCATTCCCCTCCCCCCCACCCTCTCCATTCCCCTCCCCCCCCAACCCCCCACCCTCTCCATTCCCCTCCCCCCCCCACCCTCTCCATTCCCCTCCCTCCCCCAATCCCCCCCACCCTCTCCATTCCCCTCCCTCCCCCAACCCCCCCACCCTCTCCATTCCCCTCCCCCACCCCATTCCCCACCCCTCCCCCCCACCCCATTCCCCACCCCTCCCCATTCCCCACACCCCCACCCCTCCCCATTCCCCACACCCCCACCCCTCCCCATTCCCCCCACCCCCACCCCTCCCCATTCCCCACACCCTGACCCTCCCCATTCCCCACTCCCCCCCACCACCCCAACCCTCCCCACCCTCCCCCCCACCCCACCCCCCCCACTCACCCCACCCTCCCCACCGCCCCCCCCACATCCCCCACCCCACCCCCCCCCACCCCACCATTTCCCCCCCACCCACCACCCCCCATTGCCCCCCCACACCCGCCACCCCCCACTGCCCCCCACACCCCCATTGCCCCCTACACCCGCCACCCCCCATACCTGCCACACACCCCCCCCACCAGCCCTCAATCCCACACCCCCCACCCACCCCATTCCTCCCCACCCACCCCCCAACCCCATTCCTCCCCCCCACCCCCCCGACCCCATCCTCCCCCCCACCCCCCGACCCCATTCCTCCCCCCTCACCCCCCCGACCCCACTCCTCCCCCCGACCCCACTCCTCCCCCCCACCCCACCCCCCCACTCCTCCCCCCCACCCCCCCCCCCCACCCCCCCCACCCCCACCCACCTCCCCCACCCCCCCACCCCCACCACTCCTCCCCCCCACCCCCCCACCCCCCCACCCCCACCACCTCCTCCCCCCACCCCCCCACCCCC